>NC_090941.1:699101916-708793299 GCF_040938575.1 Ambystoma mexicanum | reverse complement strand
AGAGCGCGCGCGCGGGGGGGGGGACAAGAGGAGCGCTGCGCGCGGGGGGGGACAAGAGAGCGCGCGCGCGGGGCCCGGGGCGGAGCGCGCGCGCGGGGCAGAGAGCGCGGCGGGGGGGGGAAAGAGAGCGCGCGCGGGGAAAGAGAGCGCGCGCGGGGACAAGAGGAGCGCGCGCGGGGGGACAAGAGAGCGCGCGCGCGGGCGACAGAGAGGCCGCGCGCGGGGGGGGGGACAAGAGAGCGCGCGCGGGGGGGGACAAGAGAGCGCGCGCGCGGGGGGACAAGAGAGCGCGCGGCGGGGGGACAAGAGAGCGCGCGCGCGGGGGGGGGACAAGAGAGCGCGCGCGCGGGGGACAAGAGAGCGCGCGCGGGCCGGGGGGGACAAGAGAGCGCGCGCGCGGGGGGGGACAAGAGACGCGCGCGCGGGGGGGGACAAGAGAGCGCGCGCGCGGGGGGGGGACAAGAGAGCGCGCGCGCGGGGGGGGACAAGAGAGCGCGCGCGCGGGGGGGGGACAAGAGAGCGCGCGCGCGGGGGGGGACAAGAGAGCGCGCGCGCGGGGGGGGACAAGAGACGCGCGCGCGGGGGGGGGACAAGAGAGCGCGCGCGCGGGGGGGGGACAAGAGAGCGGCGCGCGGGGGGGGGGACAAGAGAGCGCGCGCGGGGGGGGGGACAAGAGAGCGCGCGCGGGGGGGGGACAAGAGAGCGCGCGCGCGGGGGGGGACAAGAGAGCGCGCGCGCGGGGGGGGACAAGAGAGCGCGCGCGCGGGGGGGACAAGAGAGCGCGCGCGCGGGGGGACAAGAGAGCGCGCGCGCGGGGGGACAAGAGAGCGCGCGCGCGGGGGGGGGGACAAGAGAGCGCGCGCGCGGGGGGGACAAGAGAGCGCGCGCGCGGGGGGGGGGACAAGAGAGCGCGCGCGCGGGGGGGGACAAGAGAGCGCGCGCGCGGGGGGACAAGAGAGCGCGCGCGCGGGGGGGACAAGAGAGCGCGCGCGCGGGGGACAAGAGAGCGCGCGCGCGGGGGACAAGAGAGCGCGCGCGCGGGGGACAAGAGAGCGCGCGCGCGGGGGGACAAGAGAGCCGCGCGCGGGGGACAAGAGAGCGCGCGCGCGGGGGACAAGAGAGCGCGCGCGCGGGGGACAAGAGAGCGCGCGCGCGGGGGACAAGAGAGCGCGCGCGGGGGACAAGAGAGCGCGCGCGCGGGGGGACAAGAGAGCGCGCGCGCGGGGGACAAGAGAGCGCGCGCGCGGGGGACAAGAGAGCGCGCGCGCGGGGGACAAGAGAGCGCGCGCGCGGGGGACAAGAGAGCGCGGCCGCGCGGGGGACAAGAGAGCGCGCGCGCGGGGGGACAAGAGAGCGCGCGCGCGGGGGGACAAGAGAGCGCGCGCGCGGGGGGACAAGAGAGCGCGCGCGCGGGGGACAAGAGAGCGCGCGCGCGGGGGGACAAGAGAGCGCGCGCGCGGGGGGACAAGAGAGCGCGCGCGCGGGGGGACAAGAGAGCGCGCGCGCGGGGGGACAAGAGAGCGCGCGCGCGGGGGGACAAGAGAGCGCGCGCGCGGGGGGACAAGAGAGCGCGCGCGCGGGGGGGACAAGAGAGCGCGCGCGGGGGGGACAAGAGAGCGCGCGCGGGGGGGACAAGAGAGCGCGCGCGCGGGGGGACAAGAGAGCGCGCGCGCGGGGGGGGACAAGAGAGCGCGCGCGCGGGGGGGACAAGAGGACGCGCGCGGGGGACAAGAGAGCGCGCGCGCGGGGGGACAAGAGAGCGCGCGCGCGGGGGGACAAGAGAGCGCGCGCGCGGGGGGACAAGAGAGCGCGCGCGCGGGGGGACAAGAGAGCGCGCGCGCGGGGGGACAAGAGAGCGCGCGCGCGGGGGGACAAGAGAGCGCGCGCGCGGGGGGACAAGAGAGCGCGCGCGCGGGGGGACAAGAGAGCGCGCGCGGGGGACAAGAGAGCGCGCGCGCGGGGGACAAGAGAGCGTGAGCGCGCGCGCGGGGACAAGAGAGCGTGAGCGCGCGCGCGGGGACGCGTGAGCGCGCGCGCGGGGACAAGAGAGCGTGAGGCGCGCGGGGCGCGCGGGGACAAGAGAGCGTGAGCGCGCGCGGGCGCGCGGGGACAAGAGAGCGTGAGCGCGCGCGGGGCCGCGCGGGGACAAGAGAGCGTGAGCGGGGACAAGAGAGCGTGAGCGCGAGGGGACAAACAAGAGAGAACGCGAGCGAGAGAGAGAACGCGAGCGAGAGAGAGAACGCGAGCGAGAGAGAGAACGCGAGCGAGAGAGAGAGAACGCGAGCGAGAGAGAGAACGCGAGCGAGAGAGAGAACGCGAGCGAGAGAGAGAACGCGAGCGAGAGAGAGAACGCGAGCGAGAGAGAGAACGCGAGCGAGAGAACGCGAGAGAGAGAACGCGAGCGAGAGAGAGAACGCGAGCGAGAGAGAACGCGAGCGAGAGAGAACGCGAGCGAGAGAGAGAGAACGCGAGCGAGAGAGAGAGAACGCGAGCGAGAGAGAGAGAACGCGAGCGAGAGAGAGAGAGAATGCGAGCGAGAGAGAGAGAATGCGAGCGAGAGAGAGAGAACGCGAGCGAGAGAGAGAGAACGCGAGCGAGAGAGAGAGAACGCGAGCGAGAGAGAACGCGAGTGAGAAAACTGGAATCCTTTGCCAGTGTTAAAGATTAACATAGCCAAATCCAAGATTTTTAAATATGTCACCTTCACCATCTGAAATGCAGGATCTACGGGAACTCACGCAATTGGTGTGGGCGCGGGAGGGGATAAAATTACTTGGGGTGGGGTGGTAATAACCCCCACATTTAAAGGATTATACACAGATAATGATCCCACACTTTTAAACTAATTAGAAGTGGAACCCACCTTACCATATCTTGGTTGGTCAGAATAAACGCTGTCAAAATGGTTACCCTTCCTAAAGCTTTGCATTTCTTTCAGGCACTAACTGTTAGGGTGCCTACACAGAGCTATTTATACATTAACATGGCAGAATAGAACCCTACAAGTCCCTTTAAGTACACTAATGCTCCCAACGGAGAAGGGCAGAATGGGTCTCCCCAACTTCCTGAAATACTATGGTGCAGCCCAAATAAGGGTAATCAAAGAGTGGTCCATGTGCGGATCTGAAAGATGGATGCAGGTTGTGGTGGATCCCGACTCCGCGAGGTACTGTGGATGCCAAAAAAAGATCGACTGTCTAACATACTCGCGAGCGACATGAGTTTAGTGGAGGAAAACGGGGACGCAATAGTTAAAAAGCATAATTGGACCACATATCCCTCCCCACTCATTCCTATGTTCTTTAACCCGCAATTTACCCCAGGGCTAGAGCTTAACCGACTCCGGTTCCTCTCCGATCACTGTTCCCGCCTGGCCCCGGCACAGGTCGCCAGCCCATTCCCTTCTCTCCGTCTCACCGTGTCCCGAGCGCTGCTCCAGAAGTTGCCGCTCGAGGTTACCCGCCAAATATATTGCGGGAGATGCTGCACAGCCCGGTCCACGCGACCTCCGAGTTTCCGCGAGAGAGCAACCACCGGGGCACCTCAGAAGACGGAGTGTATTGTTAATCAGCTCGGGTTTACACCTTTCGAAACTCGCCTGAGCGGAGGAGCAGAGATATGCGTCCTCACAGGATGGCGGCCATCTTGGAATCCCCAAAGATGCAGGTTTTAATAAAAATGTACAGAGAAGCAAATCAACCCACCCACCTGGTATCCCCCCCCATGGGATTTTTTCAGTTATTCACCTTGCTGTATCACTCAATGTGGCAGCATACATCCTGATGAGGCCGTCTCACACCGATACCCTCAAAAGGGAACTCAACTGTCCGGTGAATTTGCAATCTTCGAGCTCTAGATTCAACACCATTCTCTCTTTTTTTTCTTTATTGTGCATTTGGTTAAATAAAACCTTAAGCACATTATCATTAGATACATTTAGAGATGATCAATTCATACATATAAAACCAAGCAGATAAAACAAATATCGCCAAATTCTTTTAAAATTAAACACAAATGTGCAAATATAGCATTTCATCCAATCGGCTCAAGTCAGTAATTTCAATGCTGCCTTTCAAAGATGAAAGGCAACAGCAGTGATGCTTAGTGAGGAGGCACCATAAAAAGTGTTCCGGAATTGATCAGTTGTAACATGATCTATGTGTTGTACACATTTTCCATAACTCTTCAAATACATAGATGTTAAACCAGGAAGCGTGGTCAGTATGTGGCGATCAGCTTCCATTTCTCCACCATAGATCCTGCAGAGTCTTTGTTCAATGAAAACATTCTGCCAAGCCCACTGAAACTCCATAGTAGGTAGTAGATTGAAGCACAGATATATTATAAACCTTCTCAACATCGGGAGACAAGGCTTTGCAAGATAGCCATTAGGCTGCACTTAAGCCAATGGCATTTCTTCATGTGAAGCTTATCCAGGTTACATATCCTGGCTCTAGACTTTAAGATGTGTTCCATGTTGAGGTGGTCATGGACAAGAGCCCAAAAGGTATGTCCAATGCATTTAGAAGGAGATTAGCCGGACATGCCAATTCATGCATGAAAACGGTACCCTTATAATCATGTTTACCAAAGCCCAAAATGTCACGAAGCTTATTTACACCACACCCAGGCGAAGTCAATCTGAGATAGAGGATAGTACGCTGGACAAGCAAAGATGGAGAGGGAATAAACAAAAAATTTGATCCTCAGCGCTTTAAACAGGCACTGAGTTCGGAAGATTCATCATAGACCGTAGGATTTTGGCCTCAACCCCATGAAGCCATTTCACCAAGTTCCAGGTAAGTGCCTGCAAGCTGTAAAGTATCGAAGGAATGAAGCGGGTGCGATAAAGGATCGGAAGGCCTGCCAAATCATTTCCCCCTTTACAATGGACATAGCGCTCAACAGCCAACCACTTTTTTCAGTCTCATCAGATGGCAAAGCCACACTCAGGCGTTCTGCTCGACCCCAATGCATATATTCAAGAGCGAGTGGTTGTTGTCTACTGTGAGGTGGTCGCAAACAGCCTGGGGGGGGGGGGGGGGGGGGGGGGGTCACAGGTGGTTCCGAAGGAAGAGGGGGTGGAAGGTAATAGCCTGAATAGATGGGCCAGGAATCAGCGACAAAAGTGTTGAGGAAGGTGGTGATGGTAGGTTGAGTGCCCATTGCATTGTCAGGGTGAGTCTTCCGGGCTTCCATGTCTCTTAGTGGCGCGCGTGGAGGTGCTTCACAGCCCATATTCGCAGTTTGACGCTCGTTTCATGCTGACACAAAGTTTAGTGCCCGCTTTATAGGAATGAAGAGCAAGCCGGACGCAACAGATACTAACTGTGTGGTCCAAAAGGCTACCTCAGCGGAAAGCTAATGAAGCAGCAAACTCATGTTCAATAGGGCAGGCGAGTTTGTGCAAAGCAGTGCAATGTAAATGTCCAGCAGTCCAACAGTTTACAGACTGGGGAATTTCTTGCCTGTGGCTCCGGTGTCCCCCCCCCCCCCCACCCCCCGCCCAGTTCCACCGCAGACCACTCCACTGCCATGCTTTGCTTGTGTGAATGGCTTATCAAAGGATGCAGGCAGCTCAACACCGCCTCCACAAAGAAGCTAGTACAAAGACTGCAATTTGCTCTAGTTCGCCACTCCACTGCGACTCACGCACATTTTCAGTTGGTTACTTGGAAAACTGCCTGATGGTTTTCATGTCTGCCAGGTGAATTAGCAATCTCCGAGCTCTGCAGTTCAACCCCATTCATTCAGTGTTATAGGGACAGCGTTTTGCTTTCCATGTATCAGTCATTTCATCCAAAAGGGATCAAGGAAGTACTCCATCAGAAAATCAACTCTGCGTTGTTTTCAGACCCTGTAATGATTGAGCAAATAAATCTGGTTGAGACTCCCCCGCGACTGAGGTAGACTCCCAGAACCCTCCTGTTTTGCATATCAAAAAGTAACTTTGGGTCTCACCCCAAGTTACTAGGGTAATCCAGACATAGGCCCCTTGCTCAGTGTTCTTAAAAAGGTACAGCTCCATCTCACTGATTAGGCCAAGCCAAGCCAAGCCGTCTGGGGTTGCTGTTGGTGTTCCGAAATGCTAGGCAAGTCTCTTCTGTTCTGGACTGGCCTTGGGCAGGACAAAGACTGATATGTTGTGGATATTTCCCTTCTGTGAAAGGGATAGTGAGCTAGAAAACCTGGTTGAGACTGCCCCGCGATTGCGGCCGGGTAGAGAGACTCCCAGAACCCCCCCCCCCCCCACACACATACACCCGTTTTGCATATTCATCATTATACTCGTTCATGTATTTCTATTATATGTATATAGGTTACATTCTTCAATGTTGTTGTTCTTGGTTGAGTGAGAGTGAGGGACACAGAACCACGTCCAGTACAATAAAGGACAACCACAAACATTCAAATAGCTGTGCACAACCGATCTTGCAACTACAGTAGCAGTTTGTCATGGCCAACGTACCTGGGCCAGTATTTTTGCTCCCCACACCCGGTGAACCCAGAGTACTCTGGACAGACCGGAGAGATGGGTTAACAAAATATGTACTGGCTGTGTTTGGTTCTATTTTTTTGAATGATAGAAAGGAGGCCCTATTATCGTACTGCCTTGGGTCTGATGGCCAGGACATTTTGAAAAAGCTAGCGGAGCCAATAAAGCACTACGAAGTTCAGGATATCATCATTCTGGCACATTATCACTTTGCCACTAGAGAGCGAAAGCGAGTGAGTATCGAGGAGTTTGTTACAGCCTTGAGAGGATTGGAGGTCAAGTGCCAATTTGCTCATTGCAAGAGGAACATTCTTCGAGACCAACTTATGATCAAGTGCAACAATGATAAGCTACAGGAAGAGATGTGCAAAGAGTTGAACCCCACTTTGGTAAGGGCAATTGAAATTGCAAAATGCGTAGAGCAGGCAGAAAACTGTATCAAAGCTCTTCACTCCGAAAACAATTCTGAAAGTAACAGGACAGCTCCAGAGGAGGGTTCGGAACAAAATTTCAAAAGCGTCTCAAAACCAATGGTCATAGGGGTATCGAGGAAGAGTGCGAGAAAAATTAGAGACTCCAGGTGACACTGGTCCACACAACAACAAAAACATAGGACAATCGTGGTGTCCCCCCCCCCCCCCCAAGGGGCTCAGACCTGCTGCGGGTAGAAGATGCTACAGATGTGGTAGTTGTTCCCAACTGGCCTATGATAAGGTGTGTAGCGCCCACATTGTTTGTCCCCGAATGTGAGCGCAATTGTCATGTAGCTCGCTGCTGTAAAAACCTCAGAACCTTCGGGCAAGTGAGAGAAGTGTTTGCGGCTGATGAAGAGAATTAATATGGAAACATGGGTGGAGAACTAATAGGGTTGATGCAAGCAGTTTCTGGAAGAGAGAAGTAGTAAGCCCTATGCCATTACCATCAATAGGGGTGCCCATTTCCATGCCGACAGTGGTGCAGACTACACGCTTGTGAGTGTGCAGATATGGATAAGTAAATTTGACTGCTGCACATTACAGGAACCAGAGATAAAGGCCAATGCAGATGACGATATAACCATCGACATAGTGGGTGGGTTTAGTGGTGAGTTTGAATCAAAGGCAGGAGGGCCGTGGGAATGGGATATGTGGCAAGGAGGGGAAGAGAATTGATGTCATGAGATGACCAAGCAGAATTGGGGATACGCTAGTTATAAGGCATCCTGAGCAGGTGCTTGCAGTGCGAAGAACTGAGCAAGGCGACAAAATCGACAGACATGGCAGACGTTTGCCTGGAAGTATTTGAGAAAAGACTAGGGTGTCTCAAGGGATTCGTGCATCGCATCAGACTTAGACGAGGAGCCCAACCCAAAGTGGCTAAGTTGAGATGGTCCCACTAGCGCTGCGCAAAGACGTTAAGGAGATCACTAGAATTGAGGGTATTATTGAGAAGATTGAAACTTCAGAAAGGATGAGCACGATTGTTGGTGTAAGGAAATCAAATGGATCGGTGAGAGACTGCATAGATCTAAGAATTGTAAACAGCATGGGGGTGGCTGAAAAGTTCCCACTTCCAAGAATTGATGATCTGTTGACGGGAATTGCTGGGGGCTCAAGGGTTTTCGATCCTAGATCTCAGAGCAGCTTATCACCAGATTGAACTTCATGAGAGCTCAATGGATTTGACTGCCTTCATAACACCCACTGGTCTTTTCAGATGCCGAAGGATGCTGTTTGGACTCGTGTCAGTAGCCAATGTGTGCCAGAATGTCATGCATCGATTATACGGTAGTGAGAAAGGGGTATTTTACCAAGATGATGGTCTGATCAGCGGGGTGAATGAAGAGGAGCATGACATAGAATCTCTAACACTCTTCTCAACTATAAGTGAAACGGGACGAACAATTGCCAAAGGGAAGTGCACTTTCAGGGCACACAATGTAACGCTAAACTGCAGGAGCGCTTGGACCCTGTGGCTTCTGGGGCTGCAGTGTTCAGCTGAATATCGGCCGGCTAATCCCCGATTAGTATGGGACTGCCAGCTGTACTCCTTCCTAGGTGAATTATAATGACCTGGTGTATACACCCCCTGCACCTCCCTGGTTCCCTTCCCGTGGAGGTTGGGCTCACCTGCTGGCTTGCTCTATGGCGCTCTCCTTCCTGCTATCTGTTGCAGAGGCGCTCTGTTCTTCCTAGCGGTTTTCTGCTTGTTTAACTCTTCTCTTATGCTTGTGTGCTTATCCGATTGTGCTTGCTTCTTTGATCTGTTCACGCTCGATTTGCTACTCTACCTTCATGTACTTGCTTCAAGTCTCTTGCCAGTTACTTCACTGGTCGCCAAAGCCAGACCTGCTGTGGCCTTTATGAATGTCTCTCTGAAGCGCTCTCTATAATGCATGCAACGTTGAGCGGAGCCCCCATTTTGTGTGCGGCGCATGCAACTGTACAGCTGTCCTGTGCGCTGCGAAGCTGCTGCATGTCTTTTCGGAGTTAACCACTCCTTTCCTTGCAGGTGCTGGCCCGGGCTTGGAGAGCGGGGGCATGAAGCAGAGTAAGAGCCGACACATAGCAGGAGTGGGGAGGAGCTGCACACCGACGGACTGATGCCAGGCCGAGTACCTGCAGAAAGATAAGTATTCCATTGCAGAAGCTCTACCCTGACGCGATGTGCCATTATCAATGTTCTTTTCCTACACAGAACCGGAGTGGGAAGGAACAAACCCTGGTGATCATGACACGCAAAGTAATCTACTTGGGGCATGAAATCTCATCAGAGGGTGTGAGACCGAAACATGGTACTGTTGAGGCGATTAGAAGAATGAATTTCCCAAAAGTAAGAGCGATAGGTCCTCTTTGCTTGGTTTGGTGGAATTCTATAGTAAGTTTATTGAGAAGTTGTCCGATAGGATGAGGCGACTTACAAGGAAGGGTGTACCATTTCATTGGGATGGATCTTGTGCCAAAGAATTTGAGGTCCTTAAGCAGGGCATCATAAAGGCCCCAGTTTGTTCTAGCTTTGTGGAAGGTCAAAGAACCATGATTCGTGCTGATGCAAGTTATTATGGTTTAGGCGCTGTGCTGATGCAAGAGTGTGGTGAAGACTAACTATAGCGTTTGCCTCTAGAATGCTGAAGGCGGTAGAAGGGAGATACTCGGTGGTGGTGAAGGAGGCTTTGGCATGCACATGGGCTGTCAAATAAAAAATGTATCTGTGGGGGTTTGAATTCACAAGAAGGACGGGTCATAAAACAATGATTAGCATTTTCTCTAAAGGTGGGATAGATGGTGTATCCAGAAGGATAATGAAGTGGGTCAGTAGTCTACAGTTTCGAATGGAACATGTCCAATGGAAGAATAATGTTGTTGCTGATGCTCTGTCAAGGTCATTGGTGGAGGACCAGGCGACTGGTGGAAGTGTCAGAAGTGACGAGGTGGATGTTGCTGAGATTTTTCAGGTGCAAGAGTGCATCAAGAGAGTGGATTGGGATGTGGCCTGTTCCGAGGATGGCGTGTACCAGTTAGTAGGGGTGTCACAGTATTAGTTTTATGACGGTACGATAACCTCCTTGCCAAATGACGGTATATCATGGTTATCGCGGTATAGCAGGTGGAGTTGACTAATATTAACAAATATTTTCTAGAGGGCCATAAATTGTCAGATTTATCATCACAAACAAAACCAGACACCCAGGGCCAGAATTGGGGTTTTCAACATACTTTCCACTGAAATGCCACCCCTTGCTTCCACCAAACACAAACACACGTGTGGAGAGAGAGCGAGAGAGAGAGAGTGGGGGGGATTGGGGGGAGCCCTGCTGCGACTGGCAAAGCAAACTGAATAGCTTTTCATAAGTGGTCATTTAGGCTCGGCCAAAAGGTGTTAAGTAATCACGGACATGTTACCCTTTGGTATGGCAGCAGGGAATACCCACAGAGATGAGTGAATTTCGCAGTGTGACTTATTATATGTAAATTCAATGATAGAACCAGGGAAATCCCCCATTGTCATATGTTTAGAGAACATTATCCAATATAAATATATAAACCCCAAAGCCGCCAACCCAAAGTAAACCCTTTTCCTTCTTGACACGGTTTCTATTCTTCCTATTGCTAACATATTGATTTTGTGTCAGGCACGTGTGGTTTATGGAAAGGCATTAAAAACTGATCCAACTGAAACTACTTGGCAGACGGCACATCCAACAGTGCAAGACTAAGACTGCGCAGCACTTGCTTACTGCAGCCGTAGACTGAAAAGCACACTTAACGGTATAAACAATGTGACGGTTATTATTGTTCAATTAAGTGGTTCACGGTATCTTTAACAGTATACCGTTACATCCCTACCAGTTAGTGCTTAGTTTGGTGAGTAGGAACTTCACTGACACTGGAAACTAGAGGGTTAAGGATTACAAGAAAGTGAGAAATGAGCTTTGCGTGAGGGACAATTCTTTTTGCAGAGAGCATAGGTTGGTAGTTACTGAGAAGATGCGGGGTGCAGTAATGGAATTGGCACACTGTGGTCATTTGGGTCTAGTACGCACCAAAGGTTTGATACTGGTGGCCTCGAGTTGACAAGGACGTGGAAGAGTTGGTTAACAATTGTTCAGATTATGTGGATGGGTCTTTGAAGTGCACAAATCCCCTATGCTGGTAAGATATATCCCTAAAGTGCCTTGGGACGAGATTGCCCAAAAGTGCCTTGGGACGAGATTGCCCAAAAGTGCCTTGGGACGAGATTGCCCAAAAGTGCCTTGGGACGAGATTGCCCAAAAGTGCCTTGGGACGAGATTGCCCAAAAGTGCCTTGGGACGAGATTGCCCAAAAGTGCCTTGGGACGAGATTGCCCAAAAGTGCCTTGGGACGAGATTGCCCAAAAGTGCCTTGGGACGAGATTGCCCAAAAGTGCCTTGGGACGAGATTGCCCAAAAGTGCCTTGGGACGAGATTGCCTTGGATTTGTTGGGGACTTAATATTAGAGGTTCCAAAGATAACCATCTGTTGGTGGTAATGGACCTCTTGTCCAAGTAGCCATGAAGATGTGTTTTCAGAGAGGTGTCCAGTGGTAGCATTATACGATTCTTAGTACCACTATTTTGGAGGGAGGGTTTCCCTCGCCGGTGTTTGTTGCACAATGGATCTCAGTTTCAAAGGAATTCTAGTTGTTCTTGGAAAAATATGGCACAGAACAGGTCACGACCACCCTTTATCATCCCCAGGGAAATGGTTGTGTGGAGAGGTTTAATCGCACATTAATGGATGCCATCAGGATTGCAGTGGCTACTGGGGGAAACTGGATGAGGGCAGTCACGGAGACAACATTCCAGTATAGGCTTGCTCTGCATGCAGTGACCGGTGTGGTCCCATTTGAATTGTTTGCGGGTAAGAAAGCCCAATACCCATCTGTGCCCGAGTTGGATGGGGAGAGAGAAGTTGTTGGGCAGTGGGCACAAGTTTACTTTATGACAAAAAGAATTGTTGCAAAGGTTTCATGGTGAATCAGGGTGATGTGATTAAAGTGAAGTTGCTGGTGAAGGTGAGGAAAGGCAACTATGTTCTCCGAGCCCAAGGAAGTTAAGGATCTGGGTTCTTCCATTCTGGTCAAGGGTGGAGGAGTTTGGAACAAGGAGACAGTGGCTGTTTTGCACAGTAATGAAGCATCTGTGAGAGAGTAGAAGGAAGGGAGGGGTTAGGAGTGCTCATTATGCTGCTGGAGCCCATTAACCTGGATGTGTTGTACATTCCATGTTATATATGTCACATTCATGTATTTGTATTATATGCATATAGGTTACATTCTTCATTGTTTTTGTGGGTTGCTTGTATTGCTATGTGGAACGTGGGTTTCGCCTTAAGGGGTTCCAAGTTCATAGAGAGCAGTTGAGTGGGAGGCAGCTGGAGGTCGCTATGCAGAGACTTGTCTTACCAGTGTGCCCATAAAGACAACATCTGGAAAGTTGTGCCGGCCCGTGCGATTCTCGATTTCTCTCACACGCAACAAGTTGCCTCTTGGCACTGATCATCACCCAAGAGGGAGAATGCTGCTAATAGGAGTTTTAAGGAGGGAGTGGAACGAAAGAGGATTCAGTTATAGCATAAAATGTATAGGAATAGCGCTCCATAATAAGGGGTCACAGATGGAGAACCACCTGACCACCTCCAACTGAGAGGGGAGCAGTTGTATCTTTGCACAAGTGGAAGGCCAGAGTGCACTTATGCAAGTGATCAGGAAGGAGCTGATTTACGGTTTCTTTTTTTATACAGTAGCATGGTGGAGTAGCAGATAGACTTTTGTGGTCCATTAAAGAGGACCATGTGTTTGATATCTAGGTAGTGTAAGGCAGTATGGGCAGCTGTGATCTGTCTGAGCCACCATAATCCGAGGGCTAGTGTTCCCAGTATGTTTTGGGAGAGTTGAAGAGGACACCAGCATAAAACAGGGAAGTCATAAAAAAGGGAATCACAGTAATCAAAACAGGAGTTTATAAGAGTACCCAAATTAGGCGAGACTGTGAGAAGTCCTTTTTTTGTTGGCACCTTGGCAGATCATGCTTTGGACTAGGAGTACAGTAATCACTACAAGGATCTAATTTGGTCAGTCTCTCATAGAATTCCTTCACAACGCACCTGGGACTCCAAACACACCCACCCCTCTCCCCTTAACAAGGTTTTGCTCCCAAAACAGACCCCAATCTGGTCAGGCTCTCACATGACCGCCCGAATCCCCCCCAACCAAAAGCAATACGAGAGCGCATTACAGTTCCTCAAGCACAGCACTAGTCTGGGTAAAGAAAAAACAGAATGCATAGTCTAGGTTCCTATGCGCACAAAGGACACAGGATTGTAAATCCTCTCTTCTAACACTAACATTGGTATACTCACAACGGAGATGGTTGGTCATGCCCAGACACATTCCACTATGGACACAGGACATCAAGGCTTTCACAATGTGCAGGCCTACACTGGACCATGGACAACTTGAATACAATTTCTTTCACCAAGGTACTAAATAAGGGACAGCCAGGACCTCCTTGGCCTGAAAGACATACTCCACCCAGAGTCCCCTTTTTCACTAACCTACCCCATAATGCTTATTCCCACCAGTGGGTCAAGCAGGTTACTATACCCGGGGATCCCTTTATAGGTGCCTGAGCTACTTACCAGCACTCAAAAAGTAGGTTCTTCTGGACTGAACTCATCAACACTTCAGTTTTATATTGGCGCTAAAATTGATCAGAGATGTAGGGTAGTAGGAAAGAAGAAATTCCAATTTGGAGATTATCTTCAAAGAATTGTATACTTACAGGAATGTGTTGATAACTAGTTGTCAACATACAAGTAATCATTTTGAAAATGAATTGGATATTGGACCAAGTATCTCCAGAGGTGATCAGATTGGCATACGTTGGTTGCTGCCTTTTGGCATGAGCTATCAGGGATAAAGCAGTTATAATTAGGTTCAGGTACAATATTGCAAACCCTTCCCATCACCTTTTCCTTGGGCATCATTGTTTAAGGGGGAGAGCATCTGCAGCTGGCAGAAGAATATATAAACATGACTACATACAGATGATAATAGAGACCGTGACATTAAGGCACTATTCCACGGGAAAAAGTACCAACCACCTTTTTCATTATAGAACTTCAATTGAAACCTTGAGAGAGAAAGGTTTCTGGCTTTAAAAACCTTTGAAATGGGAGATATGATATGGCATTTATAACGCGCCTATGCACAAGTGTTTCTTGGTAAGGCAAGGAGGGGGAAACAGAGGGGGGACAAAACAACTATCTTACTAGGCCTTGTGTCATTAAGATTGTGCAAGTGCAGGGAAGTGGAGGGGTGAGAAGTGCCAGGAGGTAGGGGGTGAGGAGTGCAGGTAGTCAACAAGTGCAGCCAGCGGGTGGCTCATAAGTGCAGAGAGAAGGGACTGTAGGGTTACAGATATAGACCACAAGTGCTGGGGGAACCAAGAGGCAGTGCTAGGTGCAACTGGACATGCAGGGATCTAGGCACAATTTCAAAGGGTGGCCAAGCGACCAGTGCGTGGAGCAGATGGGTCATCAACAGGGGAGAGGAAGAGAAAGCGGAAGTGAAAAGGAAGGGTTTGAGTTGCTTCTGGAACCGGAGGTGGTTCTGCTCAAGTTTGCTTGCAAAAGTGACTGACCCTTAGAGCTTTGGAAGTGGATGAGCAGAGAGCCCAAATAGGGAGAGGTTTAGGAAGAGAGAGTTGGAGGTAGTGTGGTCCCAGGCCCCAGAAAGCCTTGTGGACGTTGCAGAGTTTCTTGAACTTGATCCTTGCTGCCACTGGGAGCCAACAAATCAAGAGGAAAGAAGGGACAGCAGGAGAACAAAGGAAGTTGATAAGGCGTGGGAAGCGTATATCAAAAAGGAGGTTGGCCTGAGGGCCTTGTGGACCAAGACAGTGCCGTTTAGGTAAACATTAATGATGGTTTTGGAGGAGTGGAAGGGGGGCAAGCGGGCCTCCCATCGGGTGCCACCATTAATGGGTGAAGAGGAAAAGGGAGAGAGAACAGAACATATGGAGAGGGAACGACAAAGAGGATGTCGTTAAGGGTCTGTCTGGTGGAAGCACTGGTGTAGGCATCAGCGATGGGTGGCCTGGGTTGGAGACCAGGATTTCCCTTTTGAACTTCTTCCTGCCAGACTTAGTGAGAAGAAGAGGATAGTCGATAGAAAAGCAGATCGAGAAGATAGGTGAGACAGAGAGCACCCCACAGGGTGCAGAGGGAAGAGTGGGGGGCGGGGGGAGGGGGGAGAAGGGAGAGTGGAGGTGAGCAAGCAGGCGGGGGAACACTAGGGCGGGGGGCACACAGAAGGCAGAAAATCAGATGCAATACATAGACAAATTCAATTGCCAACGGAACCTAGAAGTTAGGAGTGGACACAGCGGGGATGCAGGCAGTACAATGCAAGCAAGCAAGCATGTAGAACAAAACGAGAAGAATTCAACGATAATTTAGGGAACCTAGAAGTAAGGAAGAACACAGCAGGGATGCAGGCAGTACAATGTAAGCAAACCACCATGGATAAAAAAGCGCCAAAAAACTGAACAATCGACCAGGGAATTTAGAAGAAAAGAATGAACATAGCAGGGATGCAGGGAATGCAACATAGCAAACAATTGAGGAGAACAAAACTTCAAGAACAATACACAATAGGTCATGGGACGGGGGCTACGAAAGGGGCAAGGAGAGGGACTGAGGGGTGCGTGCAGCCGAGTGGGTGAGAGAGCGGTCTAGGGTTGCGAGGGAGCACACATAGCATATGATGCGAGTGAGCACATGCAATATAGGATTGCGAGGAAACGCATGCGGCACAGGATGCGAAGGAGCGCACACAGCCTAGGATGCGAGGGAACACATGTAATCCTGCAAGGGAACACATGCAGCCCAAGATGCGAGATAGCAAACGTGGCCTAAGATGGGAGGATGCACACGCAACCTTCAGTGCGAGGGGGTGCAAGTGAGCAGGGGGCAAAGCGGGAATGGGGGCCACAAGAACAGGTCACGGGGGAAAAACAACGTGTGCAAGAGTGAGAAGGGGCACCAGGGCAGGTGGGGGCGCGGGGAATGTAGCTAGCTAACTCTCCCTGTACATTTTTACCCAGTAGCCGCAGACAGGACAGGAGTGCGAGGTCGTCCACACTCACCGTCTATGCCGCAACCCCATCGCCGCCAAACCCCTGCATTGCTCAACACCATGGCCTTGTCCTGCGAGAGCTTTGCTGCAGAGGATCCGTACCTCCGTTCTTATAGGCACGGATTTGTGGACGTAGCGAAGCATACAACGTATATAGTCGGGCCTGCGCACCTCCGTCGCTCAACACCTGGCCTTGTCCTGCAAGGGTTTAACCACATTGAACCAGTACCTTGAGAATGGTAAGACTACCAAGAGATTTAAGGCCATCGATTTTTCCAAATTTTGAAGACAAGAAACTAGCTCAATTCTAAATCTAACACAATCATCTCAAACAATGATTAATCAAACAAGCAGAAATACATAAAACTACAGAGGAACAAATATCCAAACTCAAAAGAGGAGTATCTGCACTATTGGTTGTATCCATCAAGAAAAACTATACTTCCTTAGACCAATACTGGAGGAATGTTCAAGATTAGATCAAAATGATTTAAATATACATATATTTTTTTAACTCAGATGAATGACTACATAGGAGGATTGAGTGTATACTACCAATCGAAATATGACAAAGTAACCCGTTCTACCGGAGACAACATACCAGGGGGACCTCTGTGTGCTCAGATCCAGAAAGAGTGGATAGAGGGGAGGGCTCAAGTGCCACATAATAAAAAAGGAAAAACTAGTAGAGAAGAACAGAAACTAAGCAGTATGGAAGGGGCAATATAAGATGGAGGCATGAGCACAAAACAATGTCAGAAGAGGCACAGGAGGAAAAATGACATTTGTGATGTCATCTTTCATGTCCTCGTTAGTCTTAGCAGTGCACGGCGGTGGCGCGAGTTATGGTTGCTTAGCATACCACAACTGGTGAATTCCAGGAGTTTTTCGATTTTACCAGAACGTCCTTTTAACAACGTTTTTTCACTGAATTTCATAGGTTTTTAGTGGCGCAACGTAACCATAACATCCCTTTAACAAAGTTTATTTTACTGAATATAGATATACATAGTGTGAATTTGATAGGTGTTTACTAGGATTCCCTTAGTTTATATACAAGTAACATAGAACATACTAAACCCCCAGCTGGTGATTTTGAGGTCCGCGGACTGTGTGTGCGTATGTCTGCGGGCGGACGCGGTCAACATCAACTCTATCCAAAAACTCAGGGGGTATCTTGCATTGTTGTATCATGCAATAGAAACACTGAACAAGTTCAAAAAGCAGCACAAACACATTATATGTAATAATAAATAAGAAGTTGAAACTATATAAGTAAGACATCAACCCTCCATTTAAATAGCATATGCATCAGAATGGAATATACCAAAACGAAATATATATGCCTCCAACATAATTACCTTGCAACAAAAAAAAACTGCATAGCAAAAAAGCAACAGAAGACCTAAACAGTAACAACAAAACCTACCAAAAACTAGTAAGTAAACTTCTTAATTCTTATACATTTCTAAACTTTCAGTATTAGGTACACTAAAAAGTAAAATTATTTTTAAACAGAAATGCCCAGTACTTTGGAATGGCTGGAAGAAAATGTCCCACGTGATGAAATGAGTGGAGACAGTGATACTAATGATAGACGCAACACTTCTCTATATAAGCCAATTAATAACCATTACTTTATGTGTACTGAAAAAAAAGTGTTAACAGACCATACAAACAGTGAAAATAATATACCAAGAGAGACATTAGAAAATGCTCTGCAGAGAATTGAACAAAAAATGGATATGCTAATGACAAACGTCAATCTTTTAAAATATTTTGTGGAGGACCACATAAAAGAAAACATTAAATATCACTGTCCCACATGCACCTGTTCCCCCCCCCTCTCCATGTCCCAGTTAACTATCCCTAAATCCTCCCTACCAAGAAAAACGTTGAGTTCCATCCCTTCATCCCCTCCCAACCATCTCCAAACCCCTAATTCCCCTGTATTTGTTTCAGTTTCTGCATCCCCCTCTTTCATGAATTTTGTATACAATAATAAAATAGTGTGCTGTTACTTTATTCCTCTGTGTCTTATTTTTTTTAAAGGCACTTAAGGTGTCCGCGGACATCGCAGGTGTCCGGAATGTCCGAATTAACCAAAATGGAGGTTTCCTAAGGACACTATACCTGTCCGTACTGTCCGTAATACAGACCAATTGTGTTTGCAAATGTTAGTCCTTCATAGAAATGCAACCAACAATCCTAACACCTACAGTGTTCATGGAATAAGACAAGAATTGGGCTGCATGTGCTTGTTACCAAACCCTACAATCTTAATTGCATGACTTAGCCAAAACTTCACATACAAACTCTACAAATCAAACGGTACACAAACTTTTGGGTTGTGGATATTTGATAGATGTTTGATTCTATGGGTGTGTCATGCTGCAGTGGTTGTGGCCAGGGCCTAGAGTCTTGGGTGCACAACCACTGCAGCATAATACACCCATAGAATCAAACATTTTGACTGTGGTATGTCGGTTACTTATAAGGGATATTAATTACAATCAATGCTCTACTAACAACCCAAAACCAACATCACACTAAAGTAAAATAGCTAGTAGTGCATTTATAATGTCCGCTGACATGGCAAACACATCAGGGGCCCCTGCCACCTAAACAAATACAGCATTTGACCCATCTCTTACTCCCCCACCCTCCCCAAGCACTCCTACACACCAGTACACTCCCCTAAATTTTATTTTTCCCCCGTTCGACGCCGCTCTGTCCGCGGATCCAAGATGGCGGGCGCATCAAAACAATGTGACGCATCTCACGCTTCACCCCAGCCAATCAGCGAACACGTCGCATGTCCGTAGACAGGACTCAAGCCGACTAGCCAATCAGTGTCCTGTCCGCGGAGCAAACAGGGAAATGTGGCCGCGGAGCGGACATAGATATCACTAATTTTTTTAGACCTACTTTTTGGTCATTTTAAAAATAAACTACTGGACGGATTTCCACCAAATTTACAAAAGCATGCTTTCGAGACCAGCCGCTGCTCCTGCCGCAAATTTGGTGAAAATCCAGCAGTTTCAGCTGTAGGCGTGAGCAAAGTGTTTTCCCCATTCACTCTATGGGAAAAAAAGAAATTAAAAACGAAAATAAGTTAAAGTTACAAGCTACTGGCCAGGCATGAAAACTCACTCGCCCAATAAATTCTAAACATGCACATAGCACAACATTTCAAACTCACCAAGATTGAATTAGTTAATTGTTACTCGCTAATAGCTAGGGTTAATTGAAAATGTAGACATTGATCGCTTTCATGCAGCACTGTGCTCCCCCACATTTGTATGCACTTCTGACAAACTCACACGTGACTCACGCCGCTTTCTCTCAGGAACCACCAAGGTTAATCTAAATCATGGTATTTCTTCCTCTCTTGAGCTCAAATTGGCAAACCAATGTCACAGCTTTGTTAGTGTTTCTGTAAAACATCTTCCACAGTGTTACTACAGGCCTATTTCTAACGTTCCATTCTTGCTTAAGTTCTTAGACCATACTGCCTACTTACTCTTAGACCATACTGCCTGTCAGGGCACAGGCCCTGGGGTCATACAGAAAGGGTCCAGGTATGGACCTAAGACTTGGCCAGGCAACAGACACCGAAATGAAAAACACACGAAAAAGAATCCAGCCTTATAAGAGGCTTTTGTGTCCCTTATGCAGGAAAAGGAGCCTGCAAACAACATTACCCACATTACCCAGTGGACGCTGGGCCAAGAACTACAAATCCCCGCCCACATTGGGTGGGGCATGCGTGCGAATGCGAGCAAAAGCACAGGGCTTGTGCTCGAACCCCGACTGAAGCAGACGTGTCCACCGGTGCTCCGAGCAAGCGCACGAGGGGCCACGCCCCGGACAACCTTCTTCCAGGCCCCTCGCATGCCTAAGATAAGTATTGCCAGCACAGGGGAGCCTAGGCAAGCGCTGGGAACGACACGCACGATGCAAGAAGCCACGTTGAGGAGCAAACAGGGAGCCTACCACGCGAACAGGGTCATATGCAGGGTGCGTCGCCCATACTCTCGAGTCCCCCCTGCTCAGAGAAAGCTAAGTCAATCCCGCAGTAGCGTTCCTAGCCTTAACTCAATACCGCGCAAGGGGACATCTAGGGGTGCATGCAGCAACTTCAAGAGCAGTGCATATTATTTGCATGCGTAATTAGCCATGTGCGCTCTCTAAAGAAACCGCAACCAGCAAAGCACGACTTGTACTGAAGTCGTACCTCGTCACGTGCGGCTAGCAGCACATCAGGAACCCATTCCACATGAGATTTTGACCACGTGAATCAGCATTTACGGCGGAACCACGTGCGGCAATCTGTCCACATAAACAGTGTTTAACCCATCACAGGGGGCATGCAAACTAATACAAGCAAAGCCTGAGACGTGCGGGTCTGCATGGGGAGGTGTCGCTAATCCACTGCATGTACCGTGTTGTGTGTGTGTGAGAGAGGAAACACTCACAAGATAATAACTCAAGCTCTCTTTGCAGCATTGAACTGCTCCGGATACCGGAGCAAGAGAGTGCGCAGGCAGGAGGCCAGCAGTCACCCCAGAGGCAAGTCTCTCTTTGACTCACTTTTGAGACAGAATGTATTATGTGCATGTAGTATGTGTATTCTGCGGAGCGAGTGGGTTTAATTGTTAGTGCTGTATTTATCCTATGTTCCCCTTGCCTGTCCACCTCCCCTGACCCTCTTTCCGGTTACCCTAAAAAACAGTTCCTGTCCAACCAACGGTTCCCTAACCCTCTTTCCCTGCCGGGGTCTCAGAGGTCTGTGTAACTCTGACTTGCAGGCACCCAGACCGCGGATGGGGTGGTTGGTTCGTGCCACTCCTGCGCCTGGAGACCGGAGCTGTGACACTGCCTACTTACAAGTTCAAAATCATATGGAGAAACATCAGATACTCGGCCAGAGAGTCTGGCTTCTGTAAAGCACATTGTACGGAGTTCACCTTGCTAGACCTTAAAGCTAGCATGTTGGAAATAGTAGACACAGTACTCCTCCTGCTCATCGACCTTTCAGCGGCCTTTGACTTGGTCGATCACAGGATGTGGGTCACCAGGAAAATGCACTCTTCCCATTTTTCATCTTTTGCAGCAAGGTGGGTGAACTCCTTTCTTGCAGGTCAAACGGCTAGATTAATTGCGTGTGAGAACCAAGGTGATGAAGAGGCGTTGACCTGTGGTGTCCCACATGAGTCGTATTTGTCCAGAATAATGCTGTTAGGGTTGTAGAGGGATCGACCAGGAGGGATCATATAATGCTGTTAGGGTTGTAGAGGGATCGACCAGGAGGGATCATATAATGCTGTTAGGGTTGTAGAGGGATCGACCAGGAGGGATCATATAATGCCGTTAGGGTTGTAGAGGGATCGACCAGGAGGGATCATATCTCGCAAGCCAAGAGCATTGCACTGGCTTCCAATTGCCAGTAGAATTTGTTTTCACACTCTGCATCACACACAAATGCCTGTATGGAGCTAGTCCAGCATGTGTGTCCAATTGGCTTGCTTGCTTGCCGATACGAAAGGCACGGAGATCCAACAGTCTAGCTTTACTACTAACCCCTCGAACTAAGTTGGAGATTGTGACTCAGGGCTCCCTTCACTTATGCTGCTCTGACAAGTTGGCATTCTTTACCCCCGGACCTGACATGTCAGTCTCTTACGAAATTTTAACAAGGACTAAAACCCTTATGTTTAATTAATGGATTGCCATTTTGCTATATTCCCCTATGATATTATGTCTTTGTTCTAGGGCTACCATGTCCACGGGCTGGTCTTATGCACTACATAAATCAAACCATCTATACTGTTCAGTTTTGGCCATCCGCATAATGTCTTTAGGTATATGGTTGAATCTCGCCACCAAGTCAATGGCCTAGAAATATAGGGATGTTGCATATACATTTTATATTCCATATCCTGCAACGGTCCTGACGCAATTTAAAATTAAATGCATGCCAGTTAGATCTCAGCTGGCATTCTAGGCCACAATCCTTTTTCAAAATTGTATTTTTGAAGGGGCACAACACTTCCAGTTTCTAAAAAATATATTTCCCTTTTCACATATAGCTCCTTAGCACTGAAGGTTTGGTTGTGGCATTAAGATTCCAGATAGTATGCAAACAGGTGTGTGTGGTGCCCCGACCCGCTTCAGCACACAAGTCACATAAGACAACACTGCAATATTGTCGCTTTCCATGACTCCAGGTACTTCCTACCGAGTGAGAATATATATATATATATATATATATATATATATATATATATATATATATATATTATCTGAGTGATGGGAACCCGCATCGCAAGGGATGCAGGACACGGCGGCACACAAGGTGTGCCGCCGACAGGCAAGTGGGGGGGAGGGTGGAGGTTTAAGGGGGTAGTCCGAAATGTACTGAGGAGAGAAAAACGAAGTTATTTTCTCCTTCTGACATTTCAGATTTGTTCATTTCTCGGTAATCTCTTCCTACCAATAAGGAACAAGCAGTCTGCTATAATCTTGCTTCTCCCAGGCTTGCACGGAACATTGCAATTGCATTCCTGGCTGCAAGCACACCTCCAATCTTGCTAAACAGGTTGAGACTTTGCCATCACCAACAGCACATCGGCCAAAAGGGAGTGATGTGTGTAGCATGAACAGAGCACCCCCAAGAACTGTCAGAAATGTAC
Source organism: Ambystoma mexicanum (assembly GCF_040938575.1). Taxonomy (NCBI): domain Eukaryota; kingdom Metazoa; phylum Chordata; class Amphibia; order Caudata; family Ambystomatidae; genus Ambystoma; species Ambystoma mexicanum. The sequence goes on along the minus strand of NC_090941.1, from coordinate 708,770,469 downwards.
TGGCCAAATACAAGCCTGGGTACCTGGTTCAAGTAAAAGTGCACCATTTCACAGGGCAAGAAGCCACACCACACCCTTTAGCGGAAGCTAATTTGAATACATATTTAGCTGCCTCCAATGGAAATATTCATTAGATGTGTGGGTTGACCCATGAATCTCTTAGAATTCTGGTGCCCGCTTCGGAGCCATGTGGCCACTGTCCCCACCCTCAAACAAAACTGCCTCTGCCCCTGCATTAGCCCGAGTATAGCTCTCTTCGCACATCTTTGGATACATGGTTCACTGTACCATCAAGTCCATTTATGACCCAACAAAATTGGACGTTATGCTGCCAACCAGATACACCATTTCAATGCAGTAGAATAGGTGTGTATCCCTTCTTAAACTTTTAATTTATTTTGCTTAATGGGTTTATGTTCTACCCTACGTAGTACCTCCAGATTTAAAAGCACAGCTATGGGCAGCATATTTGCACCTTTCAACAACCACCCATTTATGAGTTAATGAGTGGAAAGACACGCCTAGACCAATGAATTATGCTGATGCAATTCTCTGGATTCGATACATGTTTTTTTTGTAAAACCTTTACAAACATTTCATCACAAAACGTATTTCAATTGTTCTCAATGTTAAAATAAACAGTCTTCTAAAGGTCTGGTTACGTTAATTCGAATACTAAAACATAAAACAGCTGTGTGATTCATGACTAAATTCTTTACAAAACTATCAAGTGCACAAAGTATGCCATGTAATTTGAGTGCTAGCACACATAGTTAAAACTTAAAATTAAGAATGAAGAAACATTTAACCAGAAAATATATGCAACATATTTAAAAACCCTTAACCGTTCATAAAATACAAAGTATATCGATGAAAGCAGCTATATATACAGCCACATTAAAAAAAAAGGTGAATTCATTTCATAGGTCCAAGAGTCTACTTAAAGGATAGTTCCGGGACTTTTTTTTTATTGTCCCTACGGTTCGGCCATGTGTTTTTAAGCATAAATCGGTAGATCGTAGAAAACTTTCCTATGGACCTTACCCGACTTTTCGTCCATTAACGCACTCGAAATCATCTGCCATTTTGTGATAATCCTATCATTTCCCCCCCATCGACCTGGCTCACCTGCTTTTGCGGCACTAAATCAAATCCCCCGCCCCTGAGCCTGTCATCAGCAGACTCGTACCGCCCATTTCCCAACGCCAAAGCACGTCTCGTGTCAACAATCGCTGCGCCTCAGCTAATGAAGTGTCGCCATGGAAATGGCAGGACGCCTCTTTCCTCAATAAGTATAAACGCACCGTTTCACAACACACAGCAACAGATTTTCGATTCCATTACTCTCTCTGTGTTACTTTGAGTATTCTGTGACTCGTTTCTGTGCTCTGGTCAGCTACCTTCGCCGCTTCTAGGCCTTGTGAACACCTGTACCATCTCTGTAAATTATTTTACTTTCTTTACCACACAATGGCTACAATAATGCCGTATATGTACAAGCCCGAGTACACCGAGGAGGAACTACTGGAAAGGCAAGCACGCGAAACGATGGGGATTCGGACGGCAGTTGGGAGGACCAGTCAACGGATGAAGAGCCTGGACCATGTCGCATGGACGGCGTCTCCACCTGGTGCACGTGCAATCGGTGCGAGCTAATGCCAACTGAGGAGGAGAACTGGTGCTGCCGTGAAAATTCCAGGTGCTTGGCCTACATTTCGGAAGGCGAGCCAAGTCCGCAATGCATCACCGAGCTGCCAGAGTTCAGGGAAGCCTGCCTCTCACGGACCGTGTTGAGGATGATGATGGTGCTTATGCACGAACTTCGCGGCACTGTTCGTCCGCGTAATCCGAGTAACGAGTAAGTATACTCTGGTTGTGATGTCAGTGATGCCACTTGGTTCCATATTGTGCATTTTCTAGATAGAATTTTTTTCAAAGCAGAATGACATTTTTTACCTGAATCGACATTGATAAGAAAGTTTTGTCATTTTAATACAGTTTGCATCTTTCTTTTTCACAGGTGGTACAGGCTGGTGGCCTTTCGTTGCTTCACTTGGTGGCTTCACGGGAGGCTCGGACACCGCGTTTGGAGAGTAATACCTGCCTGTGCGGTACTTGCCATTAGACAACATTTCCCCAGCGACAGTGGACAATACCGCGGATTTTCCCTGGATGTGCTGCAACCTACAATGTGTAATGTTTATTATTTATGTTCAATTGAAATTAAGATCTAAAATAAAACCCAACATATATTTTAACAATGGTTGTTACCACACCACTTTGTTCAAGCGTTGGCAATAAAAGGCCGTTGGATTTTATTGATACAAAACATGGTTATAGGTAAATAATCAATATGGTTGATCATAATAAATCATCCTTTTGGGCACCGGGTACAGAGATGACCCCCTCTGGCCCGTGCCGCCTAGCCATCACAGGCCAGCCTGCTGCTGACTAACTGCCTAGGCATCCAGGGTCTCCAGGGTGAACTGCACCCATATATTCTCCTGGGAGGTTGAGGTATTTATAAACTCACCACCATGCCTTCCATGTACTAGATCCTGCAGCCTGCCTCTTACATGCAGTTAGATGGCCTCTCCTTGGTGAGGCCCTGCGGCAAACAAGTCTTGTCTGCACGACCACCGCCCCAATCCACCCCCCCGCCCTATCAAAGGCAGTTCGCACCGGGGTACTTGCGCTGGCAAGTGGAGCTGTCAGGGAGCGATAAAGGCCAAGAGGTGCCAAAGACCATGTACACTTCAAAGTGGTCTATAGAGCATGGGTTGTTGTTCCCATGTCTACCTCCAGACCCCGCGTCTCCTGCCAAGCACCCCCCCTCACGCTGGACGCCCCCTGCAAACCGCATAATGCCACGACATATTCACGTCATTCATTCACAAACACACCCCTGTTTCGAATTCTTTATAACCCACTTCATATTTCTAATGAGAACTTCTTTGCGCTTTGCTAGTCAACCCGTGAAGGTGCTGGTTATCTGCTCTTCCTCTCTGTGAACTTCCGTGACCACTTCGAGCAAACTCGTCAGTTTGCAACCTGTGAACTGCTCCCTGTTCTACGACAAGAAACTACTCTGATCCCTGCATCTAACTGTTTGTTCGTCAAGGTAAGGCCATGCACCATAATCATTTTGCGTCCAATTTTTTTAAATTATATCTATTTGCTAGTAGTCATCAAATTGCATCCATGTTTTCTTTTCGTTCAAGACAGTACATGCAAGGAACTAGTCACATGTTCTGAGTTTAGTCAAATTATTTTTCTATTTTTTTAAAGTTATTCAAATACTTATCCGCATGTGAATAACGTTTATAGTTCCAACAACCAAAACGAACCTTGCATTGAACCTTTTATGTGTCATTTAATTTTTTAACACATGGTATTCATAGAGAATTGTTGATCTTTACTTTTCAGAACTTTCCACAATGCCTGCCTGTTCCATTGGCGGTTGCCCTTCGAAGACCCATAACAAATCTGAAGGTACTATAATGCATGTTTTCCCCAAGACAATAGATCAGATAAGAGAATGGGTCCGATATTGCGTATATCCACCGTCTGAGCTTGAAAGTAGAGTCCTAGAAGTCTTTGCGGACAAGAGGGGTGATCGATACCGCATCTGCAGCAGGCACTTTAGCTCAGACATGTACTCCACATCATTGCTAATAAAGAAGAACACACCGCGAGCGAAGCGAAAATTGCTCTCAACCGCTATTCCCACTCTATTCGTCCACATCCCTCCACTGGTGAGTCAAGTTTACGGATTTAGCTCTCGGCCTTGCGGTAGTGTGTAGCATTAGCTAACAATAATTTCCCCATTTATGTATCCACTCAATATGAAGGCGGAAGATTCTCCATCCGTGTCGTTATTGCAGTCATCAGCCACTTCAAGCGCCTATCGGGTAATCTTACTTAGCTATTCTGCCACTGACTTGTTTTAGGCATGTAAATCAATAGTTTTAATTTATCGTGTAATTATTTTACCTAATGGTACACCCTTGTACTCGTCCTCTAGTCTTTGTTTTCAGTTATAATTATTGTTATCCAAAATAATGCAAGTACTGTCTTTCAGGGAGATGCTGAGGAGTCCAACGCATTGACGACAACCGTTGATGTCACTCAGATGCTCAAGGTACGTTTCCGGACAGTTCCATCGATGGAGATCATCAGATCTTGCATTCTTGTAGCGTGATTGTTACACACAATGTTTCTTTCGTTTTTAGCCATTGATATGTCCTTCTGTCGTCGCCCTCCTATGTGTCTTCTTTTTTCAATATTGTGTTCATTACTAAAGTCCTATGTTTCAGGGAGTCGATGGAGCATTAGTCCAAGAAGAAGGGGGAGCATGCAGTTACGGGTCGGCGCAACAGCTTGCAGAAGTGTGCACCGCAGTTACATCGTCCCTTGATGTTCTTATGCATTTCGAGGTATGGATACTGACAGTTCGATCAAGCGAAATCATATGACGTGATTACATCCGCTATACTTCCTTCTTTATTAACGCAAGTACTATGTTTCAGGGAGATGACGGAGCTTCTTCTACAAGAACATCACCCCTAGTAGTTGATGCAGATCTCTGGGTGGTGACACTTCCAACGATTGAGCAAATCGAATCATATTTAGATATCCATTACTTATTTTAGACAACTGATCATTTGTGCAGGTCTATTTAGATGAGCCGTTGACGCCTGCACAAAGTTTATGTTCTTTTTAACAAAATAGAAAACCATACTAATGCAATTACTGTGTTTCAGGGAGTTGCTGAAGCGTCATCTTCAATAATATCATCAATGGAAGTCTATGCGGAGCCCGAGGTATGGATCTTGACAGTTCCATCTAACTAGATCAACAATGCGTGAATAATTGTCGTTTGAATGTTCTACACAATGCGTTCATTCGTCTTTTGCTATTGAGATGTACGTGGGTATTGGTCCCCAAGCACATTTTGTGTTTTCAATATTATTATACATACTAATGAAAGTTCTATGTTTCAGGGAGTCGATGGAGCGTCAGTGCGTGATGGATGTGCTTATCATGAAAATATAGTCGTTGCAGCGCAAGAGGAAGTGGAGACATGCACACACGAGTCGGAACAACAGCGTCCTGATGTTGAAGTTCGAGGCAAGAAAGTTTCAAAGAAAAGAAAGCAAAAGAAGGTTAGTGTCCTGGTCACTATATTATGTTGTTTTTCACTGTTAATAGTTCAATACTGTAAGTTGTGTTTAAACTGAACATCCCTTTTCCAATCTGTCCTCTAGTTGCGAGTGGGTGTACGAACTAGATCTACACAGACAGTGAAGCGAACGAGAGATGTTGCTTGTCAAACCTTTTGGCAGGGACTTGAGACTGGAGATGCATCGTGCCAATGGGAAGAATATGAAGTGATTGACAACGGAGCTATACCACCACCAGACATTGATAGTGAATGTCGTCCTGGTAGTTCGGATGCAGTCGAAGATCAATTCACAGAATCCACACCCGCAAAAACTAAGACCGCGAGAAAGTTGAAGAAATTGTTTTATTCACCCATCGCCGGAGAAGGAACAGATGTTGCAATGGAAGAGAATGAAGTGGACGACAATGAAACACCATCAATATCACTGAACATAGCGGAAGACGATATCAGAGATTCTACCTTTCATGTGAGTGACATGTCCTCAATGTTACAGGCCGAACCAGCTGGGATGCAGAGTGACAGTATAAGGAAAGAGGCCAAATTCATTGTATTCGATAGTTGTTTGATATTATTATTAGGATGAAATGTGGGCATTCGGTTGGTGGGGAAGTATGTGGGGAGCCATTGATTAATGTGACTCGTGCTATTCGAGGCACTAACCTTAAAATACATGCCACCTGTACAAAATATCATCCTTTCTCATGGTCTGCACAACCCATGCTGGGGCAACTGCCAGCAGGCAATCTACTTTGTGCAGCGGCCGCACTTTTTAGTGGTTCAAGTTTTTAAAAGTTAGAGTATTTCTTTCAGTTTGTGGGAATCCATTTCATTGCGAAAACTCAGTTCTACAAATACCAAATCGATTATCTATTTCCAGCCATTAGCGAAGCTTGGAGAATGGAAAAAATGTTTATTGATAGTACATTCGCGGGCAAACGGTTCAGGCTAGCCGGTGATGGACAGTGCGACAGCCCAGGATTTTCAGCCAAGTACTGCACCTACCACTTTCAGGACATGGAAAGTAAGAAAATTGTGAGTTCGGTGGTCGTGCAGGTGTCACAAAGTACATCCTCAGTGGCCATGGAGAAAGTTGGCTTTGTAGCTTCATTGCAAGAACTACAATCGCGGGGAATGGTGATTGACCTGATAGCCACAGACAGACACGTTTCAATTGCCAAGACAATGAGAGAAGAGTACAAAAATATAAATCACCAATTTGACGTTTGGCATCTTGCAAAAACAATCAATAAAAAAATGTCGGCTGCAGGTAAAAAAAAAAGATATGCAAGGTTTTTCACAGTGGTCCAAGTCAATCAGCAACCATCTTTGGTGGAGCTCAAAAACATGTGGAGGGTCGTTGGAAATTCTACTGGAAAAATCGCGGTCAGTAATGCTACACTGTAGCAACGTTCACCGCTGGACCACAAACCAACATTTCCACAATTGTGAACATGGCCATTTGTCCACAGAGGAGGCACGGAAGAAGTGGTTAATTCCTTCATCACCCACTCACAAAGCCATTGAAAAGATTGTATTTGATAAAACTATAACAAGAGATTTGAGGGGACTCACGGAATTCTGCCACACAGGAGATTTGGAGGTGTTCCACAATATGTGCCTAAAGTACAGGCCAAAACGATTGCATTTTGGCATGGAGGGCATGATAAATCTGACTCTTCTAGCGGTCTTGGCACATAACCATAATGTTGGCCGTCAACAAAGTAGGACGACCGGAACTTTAGGGACGCTTCGCTACAATAAGGCCTTAACTAAAAGAAGTAAACAATGGGTGATCAAACCAGTGTTTCAGGATATGCAATATGAGTTTATTGAGAGACTTATTGTTGATGTCCTAGATAGGCACATACATGGAGTTGTGAACGAACCTGTGCAGGGGACAACTGCATTGCCACCCAACATTGCTGTAACGCTCACCTGATTCCCGTAGAGGCGCCGGTCTTGACTGGGCGTATACCGGATCTTCAAAGGTGATGTGTAACACACGGCTGGCTCCTTGGGCTGGACCTCTGTGCACTGTATGTCTGACTCGAAGGGTAAGATGTCTGCAGATAGAAAATATGGGATTAATGAACTGGGTTATTGAATGTCTCTCTCTTCTTCCCTTTCTCTTCTCCTGTAGAACCCCAAAGGTTAACGCTCTCACCTTAGGTAAGTGAACGCCGTGCTCTCCATCTGCCTCGAGGCAGGGTGCTGTAACCAGTTTCTTCACTGGATAAAGGGAGCAGGCCTCTTGACTTCAGAGGACTGCGGTCCGTCGTTTACTGCACGAACGGTAAGTTTCGAGTAATTCTAATGTCTTTAAAGTCTTTAGTAATGATGTCTCTTGTTTTGCAGGGTTCCGGCGATGGCGGATGACGGGCTGAAGTGAGTAGAAGATGGAGCCCGTGTGATGAATAGAAGCGCCTGGAAGCACGTAAGTAAGCGCTTGTTGCCTGCTTCACTGGGTTAGATGCAGAAAGGAGTAATGGCACGTGAGTATTAAAGTTCCCCAATGTCTTTAAACGCACCTTGTTTTGTCTTTCAGATGCGGGATGCAGCGCCGAAGGCCTCCGGAGCGTGCAAAGAGTTGGTAAGCTTTTGTCTTTCAGATGCCGGAATGCAGTGTGAAGACCTCCGGAGCGCACGAAGAGTAGGTAACCCTTTGTCTTTCAGATGCCGGAATGCAGCGCGAGGCGTTGGTGACAGCCGATGGACCAGGTAAGTGAAGAGCTGTCACTGAAGACCGTAATGCTAACCTGTTCTTTCTTGTCTTTATAGGTGTTGCTGAAGACTGGATTCAGGATGGTAAGCCTTTTTCCTTAGGCCCAGGATCAGATGCAGAAGACGCGATGAGCGTTCTGCTGCTGAGGATGCAGAATAACGCAAAGCAAGATTCATCCATCGGGTGTGGTTCAAATAGCCTCCTGTAGTGCTTAGGTGTCTCCTTCCACGGCCACGCCTAGGTAAGAAAAGAGTTCCTGCTTTCCAGAAGAGTTCCAGTGTTCTGAATCTAGGGAGTGGCTCCTGCCCCACCCAACAGGAAAAGTAGTTCCAAACAGAAGAGGATCAGAGGCTCAACTGGCAGGCAAGTAAGCAGCATGGTCTGCTGCAGGTAAGTCCACCCAAGCATTATGAGCCCGGCACTTCCAGCGCTGGGACTGGGCATATTTATGAGCCTGCCACTGGCGCCAGGACTGGGTCCAAAAGGTCCCAATTGGGACTGGTTGGCACTCGGAACCTGGGTTATGGATCTGCTTCCAAGGGAGTTGGGAAAACCCTGACCTTTTGGAAGCAGAGATCATGACAATTGCCTCTGTTCCATGTCCACCTAAAGCAGAGCTCATTGAGAAATACACATCACGGTTTAAATGATTGTAATTTGATTGTCTGTTCTCTCGAGTCTCCTCTTGTTGCAGGTCCATTGAATATGTGTATCTATGTAATGTGTAAATAAAAGTGATTGCTCAGTGTACATGCAATGTGTCTATCCAACCTTGTTCATTTGCGCATTAAATTAAACCAAACAGTAATATAAATCATTTTTCAAAAAATATAGAATGTCTCCGTATTTATGGTTCTCTGGGGCTGCAAATGCATGCAGACAAAATGCAAAGATGGAGTGTAAATTTCAAGTCCTGTGAGATGGCCTTACACTGAATGTAGCTAACTAGGAATGTGTGCTCGTTCAAAGTGAAGGTCAGCTGCTTTGATTTTTTGCTGGGTGCCGGAATGGCCCACGACTCAGTATAAGGTTCTATTGTTATTTGACCTTGACAGGCCGGGACCATCCCGAAAGACTTCTTTTTGGGGGTGTGGTGAAATAACGTAAACGATAATGAATATAATTTCAGAAACGAAAGCCATTTAATGTTCGTTCATTAGAAGAAATAACGTCGGCATAGAAGGAGTGGTATTTCGGGGCTGCCCTACGCACAGACACAATGGAAAATGCAAATATAATGTAAGTAACTCTTTAGATGAGTTTATACCGCAATTTAATTACTATACAGTAGCTTTAAAGACGGGTTAAGTTGTACTTGTTCGTTCTATGTGGCATATTGTTTTGTACCGCGCACTATCTTGAGGAGAACCATCTCCTTTTACGGAAGCACCTCAAAACCTTCCTCTTTGCTTCTGCTTTCTCTCTCCCTCTCCCCTGCTACAACTTGTCCACTGTCTGCGACCTCGGTCCTGGGCCCTTCCACTCTCCACCTGCACTGCCTCCCTGTCAACCCCTGCACTGGGGGACTGTCTCAGTATCCTACAGCCCCCCCTTGACGTATAATATCCAGTTGCACTGTCCTAGCTATGAAATCATTTCCCGACCTAATATATAAAATGAATAATTTTAATAAAGATCTGATGGTGAGACTAATTTCATTTTTTATGTTTTTAAAACAGGTACATCCTTCATTATTGTATGTGTCACAAGTACCAGACACCGGCGGATGGCTTCTACAACCGCCAGTTGCTTCTCCGCGTGAACAACGTTACCACCCTGACCATTTTATGGGACGATCGCCAAGTACAAGTATGCCCTTACGCGGTACTAACGGCTAGATGCAACATACAGACCGTTGTGGTGGCATAGTGCCTCGTTGTTGGAACAGCCATGCGATTATCAGTGCGACCGAAGAGCTTATTTTATCGTAAACCAACACCCTGTGTACTGCACACAAACATCGCTTGCCTCAAGACGAACTATTTTGGATCGAGAGCAAAGAAAAATGCAAATCGCTGAATATTCTCTAAACATTTGATGTCCAATAAATGTACTTTACCAAATTTACAATCTTGCGGTTTGATTTAAAAGTACAGTTTCATATTCCGAATTGTGGCGCGCTGTGTTGTGAGTTGATCTGTGTTGGTTTCCAGGTTCTGTGTGGAGTCGCGTAGAAGACGCCTGGGCGCGTTTGCCTACGCAGGCACAGTCACGTCACGGAGAGAGGTGGGGAATATGAATGTTTTGATAAAGTCTGTTTCAGGGGCGGGGGATTTGATTTAGTGCCGCAAAAGCAGGTGAGCAAGGTCGATGGGGGGAAATGATAGGATTATCACAAAATGGCGGATGATTTCGAGTGCGTTAATGGACGGAAAGTCGGGTAAGGTCCATAGGAAAGTTTTCTACGATCTACCGATTTATGCTTAAAAACACATGGCCGAACCGTAGGGACAATAAAAAAAAGTCCCGGAACTATCCTTTAATGTACACAAATGTTGATATATGCTTAGAATGTATAAGTCTCTTGATGCCTAAAGGCTGAACTATGCCAAGAGAATGAAGTTACAACTGTTGTGTGTTGTTGGTCAGGGAAAGTAAATCAGAGATGCTAGTTAGAAACTGAGTTAATGCTAAAATCAAGAAATTGTTTCCCCCCCCGACATGCAACGCGCCCACAATATTTCCCTAGAAAAAAAAAATAGCTCCAACCTTATATTTATCTGGTAACATTATTCTAGTGTTTGCTAAATGTTTACAATAAAGAACCAGATATTTTAAGGTTTCTGATCCACCATTTCCTAAGCAAAAGCAGCAAGAGCCGTTTTTAGGATTTCCTTCTGTTTTCTGCCAATTTTGGGTACGCTCAAGTATGTGAAAATGATTGAATTGGAAGCGCATGAATAACACGCAAGCTTTATGACATGGGAGATGCATTAAATAAGTTCCTGGCGGTTTTCTTTTCTAAGGATAGGATGCATATTCTCTATATGATTTGTGAACACGGTTGGTCTCAATAGTCAGGAGCCAGTCAAATTAGAAATGCTTATTTTTGACGAGCGGTAGACCACGTCCAAGGTCTTTAATTACGGGCAAGGAGAGACTTCATCCTCCCCTCAAATTGCACCAGTGATTCTAAATTGGCCATCTTCAGCATCCGACTTAGATTTACAAACAGCGAGTTCTGTGGTGGATTTAACATTTTGGCATAGTTGGATAATTTCCACCATTGGAATTTTGCAGATAAAGAACTCAAACCCAATTCATGGCGTGATATGGAATTGGGTAATGTCATCTCTAGACCCAAAGTTTGCTTCCAAATTGTCCCTTGTATACGGTCAAGAATGTTGTCCAAATCCAAGAGACAAATATCAAGCCCATATAATAATATGGGCTCGACTTTCAAAATGTACAAGTCAATGATAAGACATCATGGAATTCTTGCTATGCTTCCTGTAAATCTTCATTTGGCATAACAGTGGTCTAATGTTCTGCTGTATGTTGATAGTCCACATACTTACGGAATTGCAGTCAGATATGGTGTATCCAAGATAGCGTAATGAATAGGATTGCTCGATTTGAGCGACCATCATAGACCATTTGAAGGTTCTAATGCTCTTTGTATTAGTGAAAATGATAATTCTGAACTTGGACTGATTTACCTGCAAGTTATGCTTCATTGCATATTCGGAAAAGGCATTCATCTTGTTTTGGAGACCAAATGGGGTCTTGTCAAATAGGAGGAGGTCGTCAGCAAACCCCAACCAATGAATGTGGGGGTTGCCTAGCCTTATCGCAAACATGCTGTCGCTGTAATTTGATCCAAGTCACAGAGATAAAGATTAAACAACATTGATGCAAGACTGCATCCCTGCTGGACCCCTACAAAAGGTAGGGATAAGTGCTCCTTCCCGATTGCTGCGTATCTGAAAGCTGGTGTCTTGGTGTAAAATCACCATTAGGTGAACTAGGCCAGCCAGAACTCCAAACAGAAGCATTTATTCCCAAAAGAGGTCTCTGATGGCACAGTCAAAGGCCACTGTCAGATCCAAAGCGGCCATTTAAATAGGTCCAGAGTCCCGATTGTTAGACTTTTCTAGGGTGTGAGCGAGATTAGTAGCATCAAGACGTTCCCATAGATTTTCGAAAAACTTACTTGTCATCTAGATAATGCGGCATGTGTAAGAATGTCATCTTCAAGCTATTTTAAGTTGATTAAAGCAAAGACATTTTCAGAGGCGTCCATGGGGGCAATTGGATGGAAGATGGCTGGGTTTGGATTACCCTTTTTATAAATCGGAATTATAATTGCTGTCAGCCATGATTCTGGTATTTATTTAGAATGGAAAATGTTATCAAACTTGCTTTTTAATATTGTAGCCCAGAAGTGTAGGTCTGCTTTTAATATACAAGATGGTATTCCCTACGGCCCTGCTGCTTTTGAACATTTTAATTTGCCAATTGCCCATCGAATGTCCTCAATGGAAAACTAGCATTGTTCTAAGGATGTTGCATAGGACACAACAAACGGATTTTTAATGTATTTTTCTGGTAACTGGAATTTGTGAAGTATAAAAGGAATTCCAACATACGGCTGATATGCAAGAGTTTAGATTACTAGGATAAGTGGGCATAACGCCTCTCAGGCTAGCCCATACTTTCCTGGTGTTGCCTATGCACGGGCTGACGATCATCCTTTGATTATCCACTATATATAGCAGATATTCAATACTTTTCAAATGGTTTTCATAGCCTTGGACAATTTGATTTTCCAAACCTCTGTGCACGGGGCCAGGAAGCGTCTGTTTATCGAGTTCCCTAAATTGTCCCTATCATTCCGCCGCATCGACCTGGCTCACCTGCCTTTGCGGCACTAAATCAAATCCCCCGCCCCTGAGCCTGACATCAGCAGACGCGTACTGCCCATTTCAAGCACGTCTCGTGTCAACAATCGCTGCGCCTCAGCTATTGACGTGTTGCCATGGAAATGGCAGGACGCCTCTTTCCCCAATAAGTATAAACAGACCGTTTCACAACACACAGCAGCAGATTTTCGATTCCATTCCTCTCTCTGTGTTACTTTGAGTATTCTGTGACTCGTTTCAGTGCTCTGGTCAGCTACCTTCGCCGCTTGTAGCCCGTGTGAACACCTGTACCATCTCTGTAAATTATTTTACTATCTTTACCGCACAATGGCCACAATAATGCCGTATATGTACGAGCCCGAGTACACCGAGGAAGAACTACTGGAAAGTCAAGCACGCGAAAACGATGGGGATTCGGACGGCAGTTGGGAGGACCAGTCAACGGATGAAGAGCCTGGACCATGTCGCATGGACGGCGTCTCCACCTGGTGCACGTGCAATCGGTGCGAGCTAATGCCAACTGAGGAGGAGAACTGCTGCTGCCGTGAAAATTCCGGGTGCTTGGCCTACATTTCGGAAAGCGAGCAAAGTCTGCAGGAAGGCGAGCAAAGTCCGCAATGCATCACCGAGCTGCCAGAGTTCAGGGAAGCCTGCCTCTCACGGACCGTGTTGAGGATGATGATGGTGCTTATGCACGAACTTCGCGGCACTGTTCGTCCGCGTAATCCGAGTAACGAGTAAGTATACTCTGTTTGTGATGTCAGTGATGCCACCACTATTTCATGGTCGTCTCCCACATATAAAATTACATTTACATATCATTCGAACGCATGTAAATTTGTTCCATATAGTGCATTTTCTAGATATAATTTTTTTCTAAGAAAAATGACATGTGTTACCTGAATCGACATTGATAAGAAAGTTTGGTCAGTTTAATACAGTTTGCATCTTTTTTTTTTCACAGGTGGTACAGGCTGGTGGCCTATCGTTGCTTCACTTGGTGGCTTCACGGGAGGCTCGGACACCGCGTTCGGAGAGTAATACCTGCCTGTGCGGTACTTGCCATTAGACAACATTTCCCCAGTGACAGTGGACAATACCGCGGATTTTCCCTCGATGTGCTGCAACCTCAACTTTACAATGTGTAATGTTTATTATTTATGTTTAATTAAAATCTAAAATAAAGCCCAACATATATTTTAACAATGGTTGTTTTGATTTTTTAAATGAATCTAGTGTATATTCTCCTGGGAGGGTGAGGTATTTATAAACTCACCCCCCTGCATTCCATGTAGTAGATCCTGCAGCCATCCTCTTACATTCAGTTAGATGGCCTCTCCTTGGTGAGGCCCTGCGGCAAACTGGTCTTGTCTGCACGACCACCGCCCCGATCCACCCCCCGCCCTATCAAAGGCAGTTCGCACCGGGGTACTTGTGCTGGCAAGTGGAGCTGTCAGGGAGCGATAAAGGCCAAGAGGTGCCAAAGACCATGTACACTTCAAAGTGGTCTATAGAGCATGGGTTGTTGTTCCCATGTCTACCTACAGACCCCGTGTCTCCTGCCAAGCATCCCCCCTCACGCTGGACGGCCCCCTGCAATCCACATAAGTGTGTCTCCATTCACGAGTCTTCCTGTGTCTTGTCTGCACGACCACCGCCCCGATCCACCCCCCGCCCTATCAAAGGCAGTTCGCACCGGGGTACTTGTGCTGGCAAGTGGAGCTGTCAGGGAGCGATAAAGGCCAAGAGGTGCCAAAGACCATGTACACTTCAAAGTGGTCTATAGAGCATGGGTTGTTGTTCCCATGTCTACCTACAGACCCCGTGTCTCCTGCCAAGCATCCCCCCTCACGCTGGACGGCCCCCTGCAGACCGCATAATGCCACGACATATACACGTCATTCATTCACAAACACACCCCTGTTTCGAATTCTTTATAACCCACTTCATATTTCTAATGAGAACTTCTTTGCGCTTTGCTAGTCAACCCGTGAAGGTGCTGGTTATCTGCTCTTCGTCTCTGTGAACTTCCGTGACCACTTTGAGCAAACTCGTCAGTTTGCCACCTGTGAACTGCTCCCTGTTCTACGACAAGAAACTACTCTGATCCCTGCATCTAACTGTTTGTTCGTCAAGGTAAGTCCATGTACCATAATCATTTTGCGTCCAATTTTTTAATTTATATCTATTTGCTAGTAGTCATCAAATTGCATCCATGTTTTCTTTTCGTTCACGACAGTACATGCAAGGAACTAGTCACATGTTCTGAGTTTAGTCAAATTACTTTTTCTATTTTTTGAAAGTTATTGAAATACTTATCCGCATGTGAATAACGTGTATAGTTCCAAGAACCAAAACGGACCTTGCATTGAACCTTTTATGTGTCATTTAATGTTTTAACACATTGGTATTCATAGAGAATTGTTGATCTTTACTTTTCAGAACTTTCCATAATGCCTGCCTGTTCCATTGGCGGTTGCCCTTCGAAGACCCATAACAAATCTGAAGGTACTATAATGCATGTTTTCCCTAAGACAATAGATCAGATAAGAGAATGGGTCCGATATTGCGGATATCCAGCCTCTGAGATAGAAAGTAGAGTCCTAGAAGTCTTTGCGGACAAGAGGGGTGATCGATACCGCATCTGCAGCAGGCACTTTAGCCCAGACATGTACTCCACATCATTGCTAATAAGGACGAAAACACCGCGAGCGAGGCGAAAATTGCTCTCAACCGCTATTCCCACTCTATTCGTCCACATCCCTCCACTGGTGAGTCAAGTTTACGTATTTATCTCTCGGCATTGAGGTAGTGTGCAGCATTAGCTAACAATAATTTCCCCATTTATGTATCCACTCAATATGAAGGCTGAAGATTCTCCATCCGTGTCGTTATTGCAGTCATCAGCCACTTCAAGCGCCTATCGGGTAATCTTACTTAGCTATTCTGACACTGACTTGTTTTAGGCATGTAAATCAATAGTTTTAATTGATCGTGTAATTATTTTACCTAATGGTACACCACAGTACTCGTCCTCTAGTCTTTGTTTTCAGTTATAATTATTGTTATCCAAAATAATGCAAGTACTGTCTTTCAGGGAGATGCTGAGGAGTCCAACGCATTGACGACAACCGTAGATGTCACTCAGATGCTCGAGGTACGTTTCCGGACAGTTCCATCGATGGAGATCATCAGATCTTGCATTCTTGTAGCGTGATTGTTACACACAATGTTTCTTTCGTTTTTAGCCATTGGTATGTCCTTCTGTCGTCGCCCTCCTATGTGTCTTCTTTTTTCAATATTGTGTTCATTACTAATGAAAGTCCTATGTTTCAGGGAGTCGATGGAGCATTAGTCCAAGAGGAAGGGGGAGCATGCAGTTACGGGTCGGCGCAACAGCTTGCAGAAGTGTGCACCGCAGTTACAGCGTCCCTTGATGTTCTTATGCATTTCGAGGTATGGATACTGACAGATCAATCATGCGAGATCAAATGACGTGATTACATCCGCTATACTTCCTTCTTTATTAACGCAAGTACTATGTTTCAGGGAGCTGACGGAGCTTCTTCAACAAGAACATCACCCCTAGTAGTTGATGCAGATCTCTGGGTGGTGACACTTCCAACGATGGAGCAAATCGAATCATATTTAGATATCCATTATTTATTTTAGACAACTGATCATTTGTGCAGGTCTATTTAGATGAGCCGTTGACGCCTGCAGAAAGTTTATGTTCTTTTAAACAAAGTACAAAACCATACTAATGCAATTACTGTGTTTCAGGGAGTTGCTGAAGCCTCATCTTCAATAATATCATCAATGGAAGTCTATGCGGAGCCCGAGGTATGGATCTTGACAGTTCAATCTAACTAGATCAACAATGCGTGAACTATTGTCGTTTGAATGTTCTACACAATGCGTTCATTCGTGTTTTGCTATTGAGATGTACGTATGGGTATTGGTCCCCAAGTACATTTTGTGTTTTCAATATTATTATACATACTAATGAAAGTTCTATGTTTCAGCGAGTCGATGGAGCCTCAGTGAGTGATGGATGTGCTTATCATGAAAGTATAGTCGTTGCAGCGCGAGAGGAAGTGGAGACATGCACACACGAGTCGGAGCAACAGCGTCCAGATGTTGAAGTTCGAGGAAAGAAAGTTTCAAAGAAAAGAAAGCAAAAGAAGGTTAGTGTCCTGTTCACTATATTATGTTGTCTTTCACTGTCAATAGTTCAATACTGTAAGTTGTGTTTAAACTGAACATCCCTTTTCTAATCTGTCCTCTAGTTGCGAGTGGGTGTAAGAACTAGATCTACACAGACAGTGAAGCGAACGAGAGATGTTGCTTGTCAAACCTTTTGGCAGGGACTTGAGACTGGAGATGCATCGTGCCAATGGGAAGAATATGAAGTGATTGACAACGGAGCTATACCACCACCAGCCATTGATAGTGAATGTCCTCCTGGTAGTTTGGATGCAGTCGTAGATCAATTCACAGAATCCACACCCGCAAAAAATAAGAGCACGCGAAAGTTGAAGACATTGTTTTTTTCTCCCATCTCCGGACAAGGAACAGATGTTGCAATGGAAGAGAATGAAGTGGACGACAATGAAACACCATCAATATCACTCAGCATAGCGGAAGACGATATCAGAGATTGTACCTTTCATGCGAGTGACATGTCCTCAACGTTACAGGCCGAACCAGCTGGGATGCAGAGTGACAGTATAAGGAAAGAGGCCAAATTCATTGTATTCGATAGCTGTTTGATGGATATTATTATGATGATGAAATGTGGGCATTGGGTTGGTGGGGAAGTATGTGGGGAGCCATTGATTAATGTGACTCGTGCAATTCGAGGCACTAACCTTAAAATACATGCCACCTGTACACAATATCATCCGTTCGCATGGTCTGCACAACCCATGCTGGGGCAACTGCCAGCAGGCAATCTACTTTGTGCAGCGGCCGCACTTTTTAGTGGTTCAAGTTTTAAAAAGTTACAGTATTTCTTTCAGTTTGTGGGAATCCATTTCATTGCGAAAAGTCAGTTCTACAAATACCAAACCGATTATCTATTTCCAGCCATCAGCGAAGCTTGGAGAATGGAAAAAATGTCAATGGAAAGTACATTCGCGGGCAAACGCTTCAGGCTAGCCGGTGATGGACAATGCGACAGTCCAGGATTTTCAGCCAAGTACTGCACCTACCACTTTCAGGACATGGAAAGTAAGAAAATTGTGAGTTCGGTGGTCGTGCAGGTGTCACAAAGTACATCCTCAGTGGCCATGGAGAAAGTTGGCTTTGTAGCATCATTGCAAGAACTACAATCGCGGGGAATGGTGATCGACCTGATAGCCACGGACAGACACGTTTCAATTGCCAAGACAATGAGAGAACAGTACAAAAATATAAATCACCAATTTGACGTTTGGCATCTTGCAAAATCAATCAATAAAAAATTGTCGGCTGCAGGAAAAAAAAAAGATATGCAAGGTATTTCACAGTGGTCCAAGTCAATCAGCAACCATCTTTGGTGGAGCTCAAAAACATGTGAAGGGTCGTTGGAAATTCTACTGGAAAAATGGCGGTCAGTAATGTTGCACTGTAGCAACGTACATCGATGGTCGACAAATGAGCATTTCCACAAATGTGAACATGGCCATTTGTCCACAGAGGAGGCACGGAAGAAGAAGTGGTTGATTCCTTCATCACCCACTCACAAAGCCATTGAAAAGATTGTATTTGATAAAACTATAACAAGAGATTTGAGGGGACTCACGGAATTCTGCCACACAGGAGATTTGGAGGTGTTCCACAATATGTGCCTAAAGTACAGGCCCAAAAGATTGCATTTTGGCATGGAAGGCATGATAAATCGGACTCTTCTAGCGGTCTTGGCACATAACCATAATGTTGGCCGTCAACAAAGTAGGACGACCGGAACTTTAGGGACGCTTCGCTACAATAAGGCCTTCACTAAAAGAAGTAAACAATGGGTGATCAAACCAGTGTTTGAGGATATGCAATATGAGTTTATTGAGAGACTTATCGTAGATGTCCTCGATAGGCACATACATGGAGTGGTGAACGAACCTATGCAGGGGACAACTGCATTGCCACCCAACATTGCCTCTGTTCCATGTCCACCTAAAGCAGAGCTCATTGAGAAATACACATCACGGTTTAAATGATTGTAATTCGATTGTCTGTTCTCTCGAGTCTCCTCATGTTGCAGGCCCATTGCAATTAAACCAAACAGTAATATAAATCATTTTTACAAAAATTATAGAATGTTTCCGTATTACAAACACATGGCCGACCCATAGGGACAATAAAAAAAAAGGCACGCAGACAAGATGCCCTTACACTAACTGGAGCTAACTAGAAATGTGTGCTCGCTCAAAGTGAAGGTCAGCTGCTTTGATGTTTTGCTCGGGTGGCGGAACGGCCCACGACCCAATATAAGGTTCTATTGTGATTTGACCTTGACAGGCCGGGACCATCCTGAAAGACTAAGAAAAGATAATGAATAAAATTTCAGAAACGAAACGATGAGCCACGTTCATTAGAAGAAGTAACGTCGGCAAAGAAGGAGTGGTGTTTCGGGTCTGCCCTACACAGAGACACAATGGAAAATGCAAATATAATGTAAGTAACTTTTGATGAGTTTATACCGCAATTTCATTACTATACAGTGGCTTTAAAGACGGGTTCAGTTGTACTTGTTCGTTCTATGTGGCATAGTGTTTTCTACCGCGCACTATCTGGAGGAGAAACATCTGCTTTTACTGAAGCACCTCAAAACCTTCCTCTTTGCTTCTGCTTTCTCTCTCCCTCTCCCCTGCTACAACTGGTCCACTGTCTGCGACCTCGGTCCTGGGCCCTTCCACTCTCCACCTGCACTGCCTCCCTGTCAACCCCTGCACTGGGGGACTGTCTCAGTATCCTACAGCCCCCCCTTCCCAGCACTTGTTCTGCACTTACCTTGCACTTGCCACCAGCTGGCCCTATTTATTTATTATTTTATGCTACTTACCTTGTACTCCACTCCCCCCCCCCCCCTCCATGCCTCGCCACGCCTTTAAACACTTGTGTACACCCAGTAGCGCTGTCCTCGCTATGAAATGAATAATTTTAATAAGGATCTGATGGTGAGACTAATTTCATTTTTTATGTTTTTAGGTACATCATTCACTACTGTCTGTGTCACGAGTACCAGACACCGGCGGACGGCTTCTACAGCCGCCAGTTGCTTCTCCGCGTGAACAACATTACCACCCTGACCATTTTATGGGACGATCGCCAAGTACAAGTATGCCCTTACGCGGTACTAACGGTTAGATGCAACATACCTACCGTTGTGGTGGCCTAGTGCCTCGTTGTTGGAACAGCCATGCGATTATCAGTGCGACAGAAGAGCTTATTTTTATCGTAAACCAACACCCTGTGTACTGCACACGAACATCGCTTCCCTCAAGACGAACTAATTTGGATCGAGAGCAAAGAAAAATGCAAATCGCTGAATATTCTCTAAACATTTGATGTCCAATAAACGTACTTTGCCAAATGTACAATCTTGCCGTTTGCTTTTAAACCACGGTTTCACATTCCGAATTGTGGTGCTGTATTGTGAGATGCTCTAAGACCCTGTGTACAGCAAAGGACCATCGCGTTCCTCAATACGAACTTTTTGGAACATGAGCAAATAAAAATGCAAATCGCTGAATATTCTCTAAACATTTGATGTCAAATAAATGTACTTTACCACATTTACAATCTTGCGGTTTGATTTCAAAGTACAGTTTCATATTCCGAATTGTGGTGCGCTGTATTGTGAGCTGATCTGTGTTGATTTCCGGGGTCTGTGTGGAGTCGCGTAGAAGACGCCTGGGCGCGTTT
Organism: Ambystoma mexicanum; assembly: GCF_040938575.1. NCBI lineage: Eukaryota > Metazoa > Chordata > Amphibia > Caudata > Ambystomatidae > Ambystoma > Ambystoma mexicanum. The sequence goes on along the minus strand of NC_090941.1, from coordinate 708,749,795 downwards.
GCCTACGCAGCTCAGTCACGTCACGGATAGAGGCGGGGAATATGAATGTTTTGATAAAGTCTGTTTCAGGGGCGGGGGATTTGATTTAGTGCCGCAAAGGCAGGTGAGCCAGGTCGATGCGGCGGAATGATAGGATTATCACAAAATGGAGGCTGATTTCGAGTGCGATAATGGGCGAAAAGTCGGGTAAGGTCCATAGGAAAGTTTCCTACGATCTACCGATTTATGCTTACAAACACATGGCCGACCCGTAGGGACAATAAAAAAAAAGTCCCGGAACTATCCTTTAACAGTCAGAAGTGATATACTAGTCAGATGAAATGTAATTATAGTCGTGTTCCCATTCTCCATTTGTTGCCAGTCCATACCAAAATATTTAAATTGGGAGCCACAACAGATGTCCTTACCGACTATAGGTCAGGTCGCGACAAAGCTTAGAATTCCAGTATACAGACAATGTCAGATAAAGCCAACCGTGGAATTTCTCATAGGAAGACAAAGATGTGTTGCCCTTTAAAGTGATGGCCATATAATCACCCCGTTTGAGACTGTCAATTATAGCGAGTTCAACAAGACCAAGCAGCTTAGATGAAACAAAGTAGTAAATCGATGTAGGAGCTTGAGGATCCTCTCTGCCAAGTACAAGTATGACTGTTATCTGCAAAATCAACAAGCTGCACATCCCAGTCTGCCAGATATTCCACCCATCGCTGATCACTTTTTTGGGAAGCAGTCCAAGTTGCATATAGAGAAGTGGTCAAATTGGAGCGGTTTGAACAAGAATTGAATTCACCACCCATGATGACATCAAAGTGAGAATTATGCAGAAAAGCGTCTTCAAGTAGCTCATCTAACTGCGTAAACATGTTATGTATGGTCATCCTTGCTGGATTCCAATAGATACAAATTACTAAGTTAGACTGTCCTAAGGGAGGGTGTTCAATTGCTAATACTTCGGTGGAGTTGGCTATCAAGGTGATTTTCACCTTCAAGTTATTGTCCACAAGGACTGCTACGCCACCCACCGGTCTGCCCGCTATGCCACCGGTGACTAGTTGGGTGTAAGAGGTGTAGCCATTAATGTAGATAGCCTGCAGTTTCATTGTCTCTTGGAAAAAAAGAAAGAAAAAAAATAATAAAAATAAATAAATCAGAGGGTTTGTTAAAAGAGAATGAGCTAAACCAGGTGAACAAATTGGTGAAGCCACAGCAATTCCAGGATTGGATTTTAAAGCAGTCTTGGCTACGTTGTGGTTTGACGTTACTCAAAATGCCCTTCATAAATGGTTCCAACCTCGACCAGTCTTTCACTGTGGTTGCAATGGCAGAGAAGTGCGCAACAGCTCCGCATTAGGTGAAGTAAGCAGTGCATCGCTTGTAGGTGCACCGTTTTTATCCTCTGTCGAAATTACCAGAGTTTCAATAAACTCTTTTGCCAATTCCTCCGTCCTAAATAGTTGGGGACAAGTCCCAGTTGTAGAAAATCAAATTTGCGTTCCCACACCAATTTCATTATTATATGGGACTGGTCATACGGTTGTTGTGCTTAGACAGGAATGTCATCGGAATTAAGAGTTCTTAATTGCGGGCATTGTTTGAAGATGTTTAAAATGAATGTCCGATTGAATCTGCGCCTGTCATTTTTTCATGAGAATCTGCGCCTGCCATTTATTGCATAGTCACTCGTCCACCCCATGATGTTAGGAAGTTCAATTGTGAGTTTGAGGGTGGTGGACTCAGATATTGGAAGATTGGAGGGCAGTAAGGCAGAGTCGACAGTAGGTCTACTATCTTTGGTAACTTTTGGATCTAAGGACTGATCTTAAGGAGGAGATTGTGTAAAATTGGCGGGATTAGGTGTTGCTCGCATAACATCTTTCCATTTTGTATAGACTATGGTTTGTAGACAGTGACTTGGCAGATGCTTGAATTGCGCCACAGGACTTAGTCTGAGAGGAGAGGGCGAGGTTGGGATTGTGCTGGAGTTCTCTTGAGCAACTGCTTGATCTGGGGCATTTAACACTACTTGAGCTTGCGCAGCGGGATGATTACTACTGGTAGCTTTGACTCCCCTAACCCGCTTGTTATATGCAATGGGAACTAATTTTGACAATTGTGCTTGTTTTACTCTGTCATTATTTGTTAAAAAGGTGAAAAGGGATTACAATTGCATCAATTGATTTAGGTGCTCTACCGACTCAATTAGAATTTTATTAGAGGACTCAGGTATTTTATGTGCATGCACTGGTTTATGGGCTGAACTGCCTACTAGTGCTTCATTGTCTTTTGGTTGGTTCAGTTGCTTTTTAGGTTAAGTAGTAGTTTGGACTCATTGTTCAGTTGATTCAAATCAAGGAGCTAGTCTTCATTTTCTGAGATTACATATGTTTTTTATATTTGAGTTGGGCCCATTGATTTTTACTTTTGCAATAGTATCCAGCTGTTTATTTTCCGTTTTTGAGCTCTTAGTGCAGCGCTCTTCATTCTGCGCGAGAAAAGTAACGTTGAAGATTTGTGCGACTATTAGGAAGTGCTCCATTGAGAATAGATACTTGACCTTAGTCTTTTTCATTGTTCTCAATAATGTCAGTAAGAGGAGTGGTGCTATTTGGAGCATCAGATGACACGCAACATTAGACCCGTTATGGCCAAAAGATGCGGATTACTCCTGGTTATCATTTAACGATACTCCCTGTCGATGAACCAAAAAAACTCATGGTTTCTGCGGTCTTCTCAGAATTATTAGCCACATCGCTTAGTAGGATATTGTTAGATACCTGGGAGCCACAAACTTTGCTTAGTTACAGATCTTTGGTCACTTCGGCATAAGATCTGTTTTGAGCTGCCACTGGCAGGGAGGTGTTCATTGTTTGCTTAGCAATTGAGCATTTCACCCTGGTGTTTATCCTAGATTGCTCGTTCGACTTAGTTGGCATTATAGGCGCATCTGTCCTTTTTTGCGCAAGAAAATTGTTGTGTGTATCCATGTACCCCTCTAATTTATTCAATTTGCCAATTATTTCGGCTAAAGAAAACAATATCACATATTTCATGATGCATTAGATGGCGTCCTTTGTCAAGAAGATTTAAAATTCTCGTTAAGACCAGAAAGGAAAAGTTATCCGGTTAATTATGTCAAGTGATTGTGTGCTGGTGGTGTTCAAAATTAAATGCGTATGTTCACTTCGGAACTGTTGGTGCATGTCTACGGGTGTCTTGTGGATATCATCAAGATATTTAAACAATCCTAAATGGTTGTTGTACCTTGATTTGTTTTTTGGAGAGGCAGGTGAACTGGCAGCAGGAGAATGGTTGCCCCGTTCACTCGTCTGGTCTGGAGACCTTGAATGTTGAAGAGTAATGCCATGGGAAAGTTATGCAAGCAGACCTCTTCAATGTGCAAAGGTAGCAATGCCGCAGATGTAGATGGACCAAGTGACAGTTTAAATTGCTAACCCCATTCAGCCTTCACGGCAGGTGCCAAAATTGAAATATCTGATCTATGGTTTTCAAACTGTTCCGAAGCAAGTTGTGACAAAGAAGGCGGAAGGCTTGTTTTATCAAAGATTGGGGCTGATTGCGTATTACTAGAGCCAAGCTTCCCCTCATTGATTGCATGAGCAGAGGCCATCGTTGGACCAAGAAAGGAGTTCTGAGACGAGGCAGTGGCCACTAAAGCCTTTGCACCAGAACAGAGGGCGTCTCAAGAGAGAGCGCGTTATCCAGGTAAGTTGAAAGACCTATTGCCCCGGCACGTCCATGTATTGTTGGGAGGAATTTGCTTTGCCTCGCTTTGTATCAACCTGAGGCGGTGTAGTGTTATGTATATCCATGTGATGGGAGTCAGTGGGGTCTCCGATACGTTTCCCATTACGAGAACTCTGACCATGGTTGAATATTGGGTATGCAATATAAATGCACCTCGCTTTTGCAGAATGCACACGCAATAGACACAATGCAGGCCCCTACACCTAAAGTTGTACTCCTTCAGTTAAAGATTGATGGCATGTGTGGCAGCGGCCACCAGGGTAAGAACCTGTTGACATAAATCAAAGACTAGTAACAGCAACCAAAACTCTCACAAGCAAGAACCATCTCTATGCGCATAGGTAACGTACATGACGACTTCACTTTGCAACGGAAAAAGGGGATACCGAAAACAGCTTATTTAGAGACAGGCGTAAGAGTCGGCCGGATGACAGAAAGAGTAGGGCGATATAATCCAAATACTAAATCGTATTGCAACATGACCTGTCAGTTAACACAATGATTTAATCAATTATACGTGACCGATGCGCTTACAGCAAATGTGATGACCATGACACCAGCACGTTGTTTTGTAGCAGCAATTCTGCATGAAAGATATGCAATGTAACGAACAGCTGACTTGACATGAAATATCTTGAAATGACAAATAAGTTTAGAAAAACGCATGAAAGCTTTTACACACAAAGCCACCCAGAGCCAAACAGGCTAAACAGGCACTTCCTCTGTGCGCGCGCACGTGCCCTTATGTAGGAGTGGTACAAACAAGGGGCGTGGCTTGGTAGTTTAAACAACAAAATAACCCGAAAATAAAGCCTCAAATTAGATTTAAAGTAAGCGTGTCAGTGCAAATATGTCTATCCATTGGGGGGTAGGTAAACCGTAATAAGTGTGTAGAAAGCATAGCAAGTTTTCCAACACGCGGTCTTCACTGGTGAATCTCAGAGTCTCCCCAGGCTAAACAGGCACTTCCTCGGTGCGCGATATATTAGGGACCTGTGCATTATATAGGGTGGATCTTAAGAGAGCTCACAGCTAGATCATAGTGCAGTGTAGTGTATATGTCAAGCTGCAGGCCACTAGAAAGGCATACAAATTCCCCCGCAATCTCACTTTTCCACATACACACAGAACACCATTTCTTAATTGCAAATAGTCAATCACCAATGCTAATGCACATATTTAATTGATTGGCTTACTTTTAAGCAATACTTGCAGGGGTAAAAATGTCGAGCTAATAGTCACCCTTTAAAAAGTCGCCTGCCACCTAAATACTAGACATGCATGCAGCACACCATTTCTTATTCGCCAAGAGTCAATTATCGCTAGCCAATGGCTAGGGACGAGTGCGAATTTGAGTCCGACTTTTATTTAGTTCTTGAATTTGTTATTTCTTTTATCCCAGATGGAAAGCTATTTGAAATCCGATTTGTAGACATACCCGCTTTTAACTATTCTGCACTGCAAAGCTTTGTATTCACTTTATTTGGTCAGGAATATCCAATTTGGTGAGCTGCTTAGACTTGAAACATTGCACTGAAGGCAGATAGAAAACACACAGTACACTGTTCAATCCTTCATCCAGATGTTATTATCCCTAGGTTTCTATCCCCAAATTTGATGTCCTTAACTACATACATGACAATGATTGCCAGTCTGTCTTTTTACTCAGTCACAGCTTGAAACCAGTCAATGATAATGTGCCCTGAAGAGGCTGTGGGCAGAAATGTGGATTGAGCAAATATTTTTGACATCTGATTTTCAACAACTTTAGTAAGATCCAGGAACAGAATCAGCCAAAGGGACCATTCTGTCCCACCAACGCATCCATCGGTAAATTGGCCTTGGTGGACAGCACGGTCTCTCTGTTTTGTGAGCGAGTGGGCACCATCCTATTTTAGCTCGTACATGATAAATTTAAAGTTTCACCGACTCTGAGATTATTTTTAAAAAGTGTGTGGCGCATATCAGATCCACATTGCTCATGTGTGGAAATGCTAAATCAAAAAGAAACCAAGGGGACCTCCCCAGGTACTGGTTGCAAGGCACACATTTTTCCTCAAAAATGATTAGCAGAGTTTGCTAATTAAATCTTTCTTGATTAGCAAACATGTTTGATTAGCTATTTAGTATTTGTACTAATATCTTTAATGTCACCAGAAGTTATTTGTACCCAAGACGAGCAACGATACAGCATTTTTGTGTACTGCTGAAGTGAGACATGTGTCTGTAAAATGTAAAGATTAGCTGCATGAATGGACAGAAATAGATACAAAGCATAAAATAAGTGGTGTCGCATAGCAATTTGCTATGCAATTCTGTCAGTTTGCTAATCAAATGGACACTTGTGTAGCAAAGATAGCTATTTAAGCTGTCTTCTTCAATGAAAGCCCAGCTCACCCTACATTCCTCTTGCCCTCTGTGCTCTTCTCCTTTTTTTCCCCTCTGTTCTCTTCAAGTTCGAATGGAGAGAAAGTGTAGCAGTAGTCATCACCACTCTTATGTGCAAAAGGCATGTGTGGGAGTGCTAGGCAAGAATTTCTTTTTCAAATAATTGCAAACCAAAAATAATAAGGATGCTACTTTTGAGCTTTCAATATGCTGTCAGGCAAAGACCAGTATGTGTCAACTTTATATCTTTTTTTAAAAAGACAATCCTGCAATTCCATTCCTAAAATGTAGGTGGTTACATAATGCATGATTAGAGTATTGATACTGTAAAACACTGCATCATCTCCATGCTTTACAGTAAAGTTTAGGTTCATGCATCTAAATTCCATTGTCAACTAGATTTCATTTTGTTGGGGAAGATGCATCATATTGACGAGTGAACACTTGAAAATATACATGATCACGAATGCTTTTGAGGGCAAACCTAGTTCTGTAACTTGCAGGTTGCATACAGCTTGCAACTGGTGCTCAACCAATGCTCCTTCTTTATCATCACCCAGTTGCTTTATACCAGGTACCCTAAAATTGAGAGGACCACAAACTACAATATTCCATCTAGTTTGTCCAGTTCTTGGCGTGCTATGCAATCCACTCTGCCAAGTCTCTCTCTTTCCTCGTACACAATGAATAAACAAAGCAAACCAAATGCTTACGCAAAGTAGTGATCAATAGTTTAATCCAATCTGTACATCTACAGATCTATTACAATACCAAACACTGTAGTTAGCCCCCACAGCTTGCTTTGCTTTAGGATTATGACTATTATATATTACCACCTGCAGGAGACAGCTGGCCAAACTTTTTTCAGAGCTTGTTTATCATATCATATCTATTTATTTGTGCCCATTCGTGCAGCTAACCATTTACATTTTATAGACAACTCAGCTGTGGCTCACAAAGTCTTTTCGCACACTCGCATAGTCAAGTACATTTTATGACGTGCCAGTAGCATTTGCAGGAGATGTTTGAAACTTTTATGTAACATTTACTTTGTTTGCAGTAAATGTCAAACAAAAGTTGTGCATGGCTGGCATCAGTGTGCCAAACAAAGCGGGTTTGTAATGACATGCACCATTGTACACTAATAGCATTTTAAATTTGTTGTTGCCCATTGCTATGGGCCTCATAGGTTAAATGGGGAAACTGAGTTATCCAACCTGCAGGTCTAGCTGAATTTGAAGAATCTGCAAGGCCTGACTCCTCTAGCTAATGTCTAATTTCAGTGGTATGCAAAACGGTTGTATTGTTGCTCATTTCATGTCTTGGGTACTAATAATGTTTGATGACATTAACAATATTAGCACAACAACATTGCTAATCAAAAAAAGTGTTAATTAGCAATCTCTGCTAATCAATTTTAATTTTTGAAAACTAATGTATGCCTTGAGATATGATAAAATGGCTCTGAAAACAACAGGTATTCAGTGCCAAGTTCTGTGCAGCTGTTCCAGTCGATGTTGCACAGGGTGATGTCTGTATATTGTATGATCCACATGCTTGACCTATCATTTGCTCTGCAAGGAGAAGTTCAAATGTTTCATTAAATCAAAAGTTCACAGTGTTAAAGGAAATCATAGCCTGACACCAAGTATTTAGTATGGTGTTGGCAGGGTAATTGTCACTTTCATGGGGACAAGATGGCTCTTGCCTCCGATTTTCAATATAGTGTTAAATACCACTCTCAGGGGAGGGCAGGACTGCTAGTAACCTCAACTCCAAGCCAGGTAGACCCAAGCACAGCGCTATACACCCATGAAAGTGGTATTCACCATTCGTACCCAGAGCCACCATATGTGGTACTGATATTTTTTAGCGGAGGATATTATTACTGTTGCACTCCCTCGCCATTAGCCCATTTGAACTTGTAGTCAACAGGGAAAAGAGGATGGAGAGACCCCTGAGGGAAAGAGAGGAATGCAGGGCGAGATATGCTTTTATTGAACAGGGAAATTTAAATAGCAAGCTGTGCTATGCAATTGTCAGTTTAATTAGCAATTAACAGAATTGCATTGGAAATTGCTATGCGACACTACTTATTGTATGCCTTGGGTTGCACCTCTGTAGATCCACTCCACACAACAACTTGCCCATGTATCAATTAATACATAATTAATTCCTTATTTATCACTTTTTTTTTAACATCTTCACATTCCTTCTGTAAATAGCGAGGCTGACAGTGTTGCCCAATGCATTTCGGACTAACAATCCCATCTTCATGGTATCAAACTGTAATAAGCATAATACATGTGATTAAGCTATGACCTCTCTGTTAACAGAAAAACAAAGTAACAACACCAAATAGAATAGAAACTCTAAAAATCATACGTTCATACCCGCAATATTGCAGGAGTGCAATGCACCCCAATGTTACTTGATTTAACAAAGCTCCAGTAAGAGGTAATCTATAGAGCATCAAATAAATAAACGTAAGAGTACATCCTTTACGAATTCAAAATATCAACCACTTCAGCAATGAATAAACTAGAAAACTGCATACCTTCCCCTCAGGAAAATATGGGCTAACAATCTGCTCACTAAAGTTTGAACGCCTGACATGGTATCTATAACAGGAAGTTACAGTCTGGTCTCTTGGGCATCTACAATCAGAATAATTTGAGGCTGGCTGTTCTCCAGTTTGGTCATTTAATCTTCTTCTGAGGCAACTACCAAGATATGATTGGCCAGCAGAGTTCTACTAAGAGCTCCAACAATGGTGGTCACCCCATTTGTCTTCTGTAAATATGAGACTGGGTGCTACTAGAAGCCATCTTATTTTCTCAAGAACGATTTCATTGAAGATTTCATGCTAGTGGTATGCCCTGGTGCAATGTCGGGTTAGCAGCCATCCACAGCGCTTCACTATTAGCAAGTACAACCAGCTGGGTCTCTGATGGCTTCTGTCAAGAAAGACCTCAAGTGAGCTACTGTTCTCAAGGCTGCCACATATTTACCCATCAACCTGCTAGGTTGTGTTCTTGCATGTACATTTTAGCTCTATGTGGGACACTATTTGTTCATGCGTCCCACCATACCTACAAAACATGTGCAATTGTTATGTACCTGATAATGTTGCTGACAAGTCCCATGTCATGAGATACATGTGTTGCATGGTAAAGCCCCCCCCCCCCCCCATCTCCACCAACCGATGAATAGTACGAAATTCGGATTTAGGCATGCACTACTATCTGAGATAAGTACAATTCTGCTGCCCATGAGCTCAACTCCACCCTCCGCTGCAGATCACTTGCACACGTCTGTTGTGCCAGAGATGCTTCTTCTGCATGCCCTTGCAGGTTGCGTCCGAGTTGATCAAGAGACAGCAATTGAAGAAGTTGTTTTTCTACTGCCATCCCGCATTACAATTTCCTTCACCAAGAGCAGATACACATGGTTTGCTGCTAATGTTAACTGCTGCCATCCATCGCAAAGGCATATGCACTGCTCCCTACTTTATGACTTGATTTAGAAAGTAAAAACACTAAATTTGCTATGGGCCAATATTGGTTCGACAGATTAGTGAGCACCGATTTCATTTCCTTCATCAGCGGTAAGTGGAAGAAATCACTGAATGGTTTCCAAAGTGTGCTCTGTAAGAGTGTGCTGTCCATCATGTTGCATTCTTTTGATCACCAATGGAAAGGAAACATGTGCCTCACTACCACCAACTAAACCAAGTGCAGATCAAAGAACTCTCTCCCACCCCATATTGCAGAACCCAGGTTACGCCCCCAATACACAACCCGTGAGTATACCAAGGGAATAATACAGTAAACAATTGTAAACTCTGATTTGGATCCAGCGAGGATCAGCTTTTAAATATGTCAAGGTGATGGAGGAAATAGCACAAAATAATGTGAGAGAATTAACAAGTGATAACTCAAACGCCGGACAGCTATGACAACGGCACCAAATACCATAAATGTAAAGAAACGCAGCAATTGCAATACCACCAGACTGAACAAAATGGAGAATATCCTTACTACATTGGCAAAGGCAAACAGGTTGAACGTTCACACCAAGGACCCAAGAATGGACAACAAAGCACAGGAATTAGACAATAAAAATGATCTGTGGCACCAAGTTCACCAGTGGAACAAAAAACAAAAACAGCTTCAATGCGTAAAAAGAACTTCTAATCCTGCAACGTGCACAATATAAGAGATTAAAAGAGCAATCTATAAGGTAAGTAATGCTTTATTGAAGATTAAGGCTATATATTCTTTAGAAAGGTTTTGTGGATGCGGGTGCAATACATTAAAACAAAAAATCTCAAATCGCCTTTTTGGTAAACTATTTACTGGACCTGGCGAGACGATGTCAATCAAGTCTCCCAGAAGCGTTTAGATGGCTTCCCATCCTCACCTCTTAAAATACTCAAATTCATTTGCAATTTGAGTGACAGCTGCACGGCCACGCTCTGATCACGTGTACCACCTACTACTACTCCTGTCATGGTGCTGGCAATGAGCTTCGCCACTAGTGTTGTGTCACGAGAAACAACAGTAAATACCCTGCTCAGACTCCCTTATGCACACGTGTGTACCCCTTCTGGCAACAGATCCTACCCTCTTCCCCAGCATGCAATCCTGAGCGGGACCGCGCACTGAAGCATGAAGTCCAGGGGCACTGCTAACTATGATCCCAAAATTAAAAGATGTACCCACTGACTTGTGAGTGGGTGTAAGGAGGAAAGGGGTGGAGGCACTTTCGTGGTGAAAAAAGTAAACAGTCGAACTATATAACAAGTTCCCCTTAAAGAAACGTGTCTCAGAAAGCTGACATGCAAAGTGTCAAGACAGTACATTGGTGAAAGAGGCCAATAGATAAGCCAGAAGTATGCATGGGGGTAGAGGGGCACATGAAAAACAAGGAAGGGTGCCCCTTCATAACTATTTTTAACTGCATGCGCCTGGAAGCTGCACAGGTAGGGAAGTGCTGTGACCTGACCTCTCAGCGACCCAAACCCCGGAAGAGAGGACTTTTTGGTTATAGTGGGAAAGCAGTAGATTCTAAGTGAACAACATGTGGACACTCATGAACCCCAGCCCTGAGGCTCCAAGAAGCACCCCTGCCACGATCCACAGGTTACCATGCCAAGCATGATGCTACCCTCCCCGAGTCATACTGCCTCCACCCTCATCCCCGCCATATACGCTGCAAAGCCGCTACTCACTCACCATCAGGACTTTGGCCGCGCTCTCCAGCTGGGCGATCACTTCTGCAGCGCCCGCCACCGCCGCCATCATGGTCTGGGCTCAGTGACGCGCCGCCTCGCCATGCTGCATCATGGGATAAGGCGCCGCTCCGCAGAGCCACACACTGCAGCCGAGGGCCCGCCACCGGGGAAAGGGGCGGGGCCAGGGAGGAAGAGGCGGCACCGCCGGGGATGAGGCGGGTGCGAGTGAGGAAGAGGCGGGGCATATAAAATAGAGGAAAATCTTGCAGCGGAAGGGAGGAGCAACACGAGGAAGAGGCGGAGTTTGTATGGGAGTGGGCGGGGCCCTATACGCGAGGTGGGGCTTTTAATGGTGAGAGGAGGAGTCATCTTTGAATGGCCCGCCCCCCGCCCTTCCATGAGTGCTCGCAGGCAAAGGTGCTGGTAAGTACAGTAGGAGTTCAGTTAATGAACTGCTGAATTTACACACTTGCCAACCCTACTGATTTCAGCAGTAGGCTTCTGCTTTTTAAGCAGTCTTACAGCCTACAGATTTGGGTGACAGTTCCTAATGTTTTTTACAGTGGCAGGTAATTTATGTGACTGTAAGGCAGGCTGCTTGAGACCAGGCATGCAACACATTCATTAATCTGTCTGTGCGGTGGTAGCCCATCTTCCCAATTGTAGTGGGCCTGCCACTTGCACACTTCTCTACTATCTCTCATTCGTACTAAGACAGTCCCTGCTTTCTCTGGGCCATATTTGTTGTTTGTTTTTATGTTATTTATGGGAGATTCCCTGTTTCCGAGCGGTAGCTAGGTTATGTATGATGAGGTGATTACCTGTGGCTAGGCAATTAGCTTAGGTTGTGGAACGTGGTACCTTATTGAATTTACAGAAAAACAAAAAAATTGAAGGCTATCCTTTGCTATTTTACAATGTAGAAGAACGACCACACCCCTGAGTTGAAAAAGCAGGAAGACGGCGTATTTGTGTTGTGATGTTTTTGTGTATTGCAGGACTTAAGAGTGCACTTAGATATTCAAACATTCAAATTGTTTTACATGCACAGTGGTTGGTGATGTCACGTAAGGGTTGTTAATAGGACAACGTTGACGGCTCGCAGGGGGGCACCGAGTTGCTGGTGAAGAAAGTTGGAAAAGGCGTTGTTTTGGAGCAGAGCAAACTGGTGGTGAAGATTTTTTAGAAAATGAAAATGAGATGCTTGTTGTCCCATTTGGGTGAGGCTCGAGGAGCACTTGGTGAGTTGTGGCTTGGCCTTTGAGGGTGGAGATTAGAGTGTGGGCGGTGTGCGGAACATACCCTTGCTGGTATTGGTGAGGCTGATGGAATAAATCGGAAGTTGTTGTGGTTTGGAGAAGGTGATTAATTGTTGACAATAACTGTAACACTGAACTTGACATTGTCTAAGTGTGCTAAAAATCCCGATTTGAGGTCTAGTAAGTATCGGCAGTCAGAGAATGGCGGATCACCATGGGGGATACACCCCTTAAGCATTTGTGCAAGTCCCTTCTGCGGTATCAGGACAAAATATGCAAGTATAGCGCGGAATGGACTCATGAAACGGAGGACAAAATGGTGAGGTCATGGCCCCGGGAGGGCAGTCTCTCAAAATCTGTGCTGCAGCACATGACCACAAATTGTCATGCTGCGTATAAGGGAAAGAAATTTAGCAGCAGATTAGCAATATTCGAGTTCTGGATGATGTTTGAGGACAAGGAAGAGGACCCACCCAAGAGAGAAGGGATGCTTATACAACATAATATGCTCCTTCTTCTCCTCAAACTGACACCCCACCGACAGGAGGCCAGGGATTTTACCCCTTGAAAGAGTTAAAAGAAGTGGCAGGGTACACTAATCCTGTGTATGCACCTCCTGCGTATAGTAGCAAAGGCACATTTAGTGGCGCTAAGCTGGCGAATAAGAAAACAGGGGTTATGATTGATGAACGCAAGCAGCGCAGTGACCTGCAAGCAAAGTTGACTGGGGGTGGCAAAGTGACTCAGGGACGCAGAGGGGACAACGAGACGACAGTCCCACCAAATGAGTGGGTGGGAGGACAAATATTGCTCAAACTAGATGCAAGGAGTGTAATGGACCACAGAGACATTGAGGAGGAAGCTAAGAAACAAAAGGAAGGGGAGAAGGAGGAAGATATCGAGGAATGGGAAGACGTAATGGAGGAAGAGGAGAGGAAGGAACAGGAAAGGTTGAGAAAGGAAGCAAAGGAAGTAGAAGAGAAGGAGAGAGGGAAAAGAGGAGAAGGAAGAACAAAATAGAGGAGAAGCCTGAGAAAGGCTGAGCAATAAAACGAAAGGCAGTTGAAATTGAAGAAAGAGAAGAGGAAGTTGGAGATCAAGAGACTTCTTAATGTCGACGTAGAGAGGAAGAAGAGAGAGGAAGAAGAGAAAGACAAAAGACAGGAGTGGGAGAAAGAGGCAAGTAGAGAGAGACACCTTAATTAGGTAGAGGACCTAATGACAGGCTCAGACTTTTAGATGACGACGAGCTAGTGGGAATACGGCAAAGAATTGCGATACTGTATAGGAGCAGGAGGGATAGCACCTCGGCCCCTAGGGAAAGCAGAAATGTGGCAGGGTCCCAACCGAGTAGGGGGGATTCACTGGACAGAGAGGTGAGGAGATGACAGGGGAAAAACATGTTGAAGAGGCTTAACTTTGAGGACGAGGAGCGTGAAGACAGTGATGACAGTCCAGAGACAACAGGCTCAAATGAGGAATTAGGGGAGAGTGATGATGACGAAGGGAGGAGGCTACATTGCCCCTCTGAGGGAGCAAGCCCCAAGCGGGACGAAGAGGAAGATACAGATAGGGGAAGGCTAGAACCTGAGGGATGCATTGAGCGCTCCAAAGGCAGGTCACATAGCGCAGACAAAGTTACTCCATATGTGCAGTGGTTGAGAGCATTACCAGGACGAAAGAGAACTAGCATGACAAGTGCATTTACGGTCACAAAAGACAAAGGGGAATATGACAGAGGTGTGGACTGATGCCGTTTCCACTGCTGGAAAAGGGTGGGAAAGGGTGGTGGACAACCACAATATATACTGTGGCAACAGATGGACAAGGATATTTTGATATGTAAGTTGCCATTGTTGACTGCAGGAGTGGGGAAATTGATTTATGAACTAGAAAGGTTGACCACAGGGACAACACTGGCAGAAGGTGACATGAAGAGCTTTCTGCCATTCTTGGGGGAAGGGGGTGGCTGATGATGTTTGGAAATGGGCAGGCCATCCCAAAGCAACAGCGCAGAACACAGGGCATGATGGGGCTCTGTTCAATAACTCCACATCTGATATTAGTGCAATTATGGCATGCAAAATGTGTGCGGACGTATACCCACTTCTGTATATTCTGGAGATAGAGGAACATTGGCATCCCAAGACACGGGAACCTTGGGATAAAACGGTGGGTTTATTTGACCAGACACTAAGCCTGGGGTTACCAGAGAAAGTGCAGAAGCAAATGAAAAAATTAGTACGGATGGAGACGAAGCCAGGGACATAAATTCTGTTAACTATAGTACTTTATTGTTGGCTAATGCAGGAGAACACAAGAAAGATATGTGAGTAGAGGAAACAGGAAGAAGCAAAATTAGTTCCGGAAAAACTATGAGCAGAGATGGAGCGGTTGCCTAGAACTCACAGAATCAACAGCAAATGGCAGGGGGAGGTTTCGCAGGCAATTGGCAGCAAGGAAGACAGGGTGTACCCGGAGGAGAGGAGCAGGGTACCCAGCGCAGCAAGGTGGAGATGGGTTCAACGTGGGACAGCCCAGGCCGTCGGAGGTCCAACACAGTGTTGGACATGTGGGGAGATAGGCCACATATTGCGAGTGTGTAGAATCAGGGGGAGTACAACATAATGCAGGGGTGACATACCCACTGACATACAATGCTGAGCAACCAGACTATTATGCCCAAGATCACGCGCAGACGCATGTACCGGCCCAGTCACAACAGCCCATGATGTATACAATGCAGGCATAGGTGCATACGCAGCCAACACAAGCAGAATCGCAAGCACTGGTGCAGCAGAACGCTGTAGCCACGAGGCATGCAGGCACCACATTGCAGACTCCCACACAGAGACTAGGGGGAGTGACTGTAGTGGGAGGGGATCCTTTCACTGGGACGGGGATGACCTTATAGACACAATACGACAGCCCACAGACTAACTTGATGTGTTCAATCCTATCTTTTCCACCTGACCCAAACGAGGAACCATGTGTGGGGGTAACCATAGGTGACAAGACTCTCTTTTTTCGTAGAAAGGGGGGTGACCAGATCCTGTATTAGGAAAGGGAGGGACCCTATGTCAGGCATTGCCATAAATGCTCAAGCTTTCTCCGGGCTGCGGATTTTGTTCCTTTTACTGACAAACTGCCGATTTCCATAGGGGAGCATGACCTTAACATGCCACTGTTATATTCCCGACAGATACCAGTTAACATAATGGGAAGGGACATGATGAGCAAGTTTCAACATGACAATTTTGTTCACTGAGCAGGGGATAGTGTGTTCTACCACAGGAATCTACTACAGGAATACACGAGAGTCTATTCATACATTTTGTGGTCAGACTGTACAGAGGTGGGCGCCCCTAGATCCTGAGGAATTTCAGTATGAGGTGGGAGTGCTACTAGCATGGCTCCCAGGGATACAGGGCAAGCTGATTCACTTACCCAACAATGTCTTGGGTAAGAAGGAGGACAGGTGTTTCCACTGGAAGTGGAGACAGTTTTAGTGAGGGACAAGCAAATAGTATTGCATGGAACTGATGATACAGGGTGAGCGCGGAGAGCAGTAACTGGAGTAGGAGAAGGGCACAGGCAAACTGATTTGACAGAAGAATTGTTTCAGGATGACTATTCAGATCTTGAGACAGTGTTTTTATGAGCATCACCTACTGTGTGAGGATTCATTACAGCGAAGTTGCACAGAGAATGGCCCTAATGAAAAAGGCACCACTGCCTTTTCCTGAGGAGGACTTAGCACAAGTACCAAGCACATTATCGACCAACATCCCGTATGATGTTGGCTTGTTGAAAGGAGTAGGAGCTGTTAAAGTTAAGCTCAAGCAAGGGGCGATTTTACCAAGGGCAAAGTAATAGCCTCTATCTAGGGAAGCAGACAAAGGTATTTTTGAGACAATTTCCGTGCTAGTGCAACAGGGAAATTTAGTGCCATCAGACTCTCAATGTAACACGGCTGTGTACCCAGTAAACAAGGCGACAGGGGGATTGTGGCTTTTTATTCAGGATTCGCGCCCTTTGACCAATATTGTAGATGCAGAATTTCCTTTAGTTCCCAAACCAGCAACAATACTTTGCAGTATTCCGCTGGAAGTGACTTATTTCATGGTGAGAGACTTGAAGAACGCTTTCTTCTCTATCCTGCTTCACAATCGCAAGATCTGATGTCATTTCTATATAGAAATTAAAAGTGGAAACACACAAGACTTCCTCAGGGGTACTGTGAATCCCCTTTTTTATTCAATAGGGTCCTCCAAATGGACCTGGGGAACATACATCTGAACAGCATGGTTATTCAGTATATGGATGATATTTAGCAGGTCAGATGAGCAGTGTTGAAAGGACTCACACCCTGAAGCTCTCTGTGCAGCGAAATTCCTTGTCTGAGAGGTTTTCCCATGGTGGGGTGTGTGCGAGGTACTACGATCAGATAATGGAACTCACTTCGTAAATGAAATGTTTGCGCATATCACAGCCCTGCTGGGGATTCACCATAAGTTTTCCGGCGCTTATCACCCACTAGCGAATGGGATTTGTGAATGCTTCAATGGCCTGCTCAAAGAAAAGATTGCTAAAATAAAAATGATACTGAAAAAGGCACTGCTTCATTGCCTGCCCTTAGCAATATTTGCATTGCACAAACAGCCTGCATCTGACCACCATTTAACTCCCCGTAAAGGTGGTGACAGGACGACGCATGCGCCTCCCACTCGCTCCTCCCTCTAGAGCACTGATGGATGCCCATAATGTAGCCACTGCTCCAGGTAACGAAATCCATGAATATATTGCTTCGATGATGGCTAGTGCTTCTTTTATCTCTCAACAGCTGAAGATGTGCCTGGGAGATCGAAGAAGGATGATGAAGATAACACACAAATAGAACAACCTCTTTATCCTGAGGACCAGGTCCTGTTGAGAAATGTCCGAGCATGGCTTCGATGGTCCCTTCACCATAGAGCAAACAACAGAGAAGGCTGTCAAATTAGCAGGGAGGAAAGGGTGGAATTACCTGGGAGACGTCAAGCCCTGCTGAGGTGACACCCCCTAGCCCAACACGTAGACGATACCCCACAAGAAGAAGAGAAAGAAGAGGAACAGCGACAGATTGAAACACGTTCCAGGATATATAAAAGTAAAGAAAAGGAAAACCTACCTTGCCCTGTTTCTATGCAGGGTTGCCCTATCTCAACAAAAAGACTAAGCACTCTGTCAGGATGCCCAATAAAGTAAAATGTCCACCATCCTGTGCACAAACCTATTTCCGTCCCTTACATTCTAGACTAACTAAAGAAAAGGCTAGTTGTCTTCTTGATCCAGAAGAAGGCTTCTCTTGTTCTGGATACAGGTTGAAATGTTCAGTTCTTGATGACAAAACAAAATGGGCCTCATCACAAGTTGGGCGGTAGCCCTTAAATCCAGCAGTAACGGTATTAGCGCCGCCAATACTGCTCCGCCGGATCACAAGTCGGCGCAAATACCACCGGACCCAAAAGGTACTAGCACTATTACATCCAGTGCTATTACAGCAGACATTATTACAGCCGGCGCTAACAGCGCTGACAACACAAAGCGCAATTACAACTGTATCACAAGTGCATGCAGAGCAGTATTAGCACCGAAAACCAGCGCTAATGCAGCTGAGAATTGCCACCAGCTGCAGGTAAATGAATCCAGGTGCCAGCCAGGACTCAAGCCACAGGTGAACACAATGCACACCAGAGAGCTATATTAGACCCACCCATCCCCAAACACCTTTTCCAACATCATGCTGCCATTATTTGCTGCAAGCTGGGACAGGCGACTGCTCGTGCTGTGCTAGGACCTTGAGATGCAGGCCAACCAGGCAAGGGCACAGGGAGTACGGGGGGATAAGGAGAAGGATGAGGAGAACAGCCCCAGCAAGGCAAGCACCCCTCCCCATGGTTAGGCCATCACCCTGGGCCCTCAGTGACATCTATTTGGTAACTTAGTACCGGCCTCAACCTGAAGACCATCACTGAGCTGCTGGCCACAATCCATGAAGACATTGGAAGCTGGATCAACATATGTACAGCTGTGACCCCACTGGTGAAGCTGGTGGCAGCCCTGCAGTTCCTGGGGACAGGCATCTTCCAGCGCTCTGTGGCTATGGTGCATGGCTTGGCACAGTCCATATTCAGTGCAGTCCTGGGCCAAATGCTGGATGCCCTCTTGCACCATGTCAACCAACACATTGCACTGCCCACTACCCAGGCCCTGGTCAACAACATGAAGATATGGTTTTATGCCACTACATAACTGCCCTATGTAATAGCAGCCATCGACTGCACCTGTGTTGCGTTGGTGGCACCCCAGGCCCATGAGGCTGTATAAAGGAACCGTAAGCATTACCACTCCCTCAACGTGCAGGTGACATGTGGCCCTGACCTCATCATTACCCACTGCTGTGCCCGCTACTCAGGTTCCACCCATGACTCCATGGTCCTACGCAACAGCACACTTCCAGAATTCATGGAGAGGCACAGAGGACAAGGGACCTGGATAGTGGTTAAGTCCAAACCCTGCCAGATATGCACATTGAGGCACACAACCAAAAAGTGGGGGGTGGATAGCCACAAAGAAAGGAAGCGTTGCATGTCAGGAGGATGCACTGGCAGCACCGGGGCAGCACCGGGGCAGCACCTGCACCAACGACGGGGGGGGGGTGAATGTCAAAGGGTACAAGCACACGATTGACACACCTGGAGACACTCATGGTGACAGACCTACTCTGGTGACATCACAATGACACATCATACCACATGAACCACAATGCATCATGAATGTGGCCCAGCGCAGATCCACACACCAGCACCCAACAGTATGTACACCCGTGCCACAGCCGTCTGCCCATGTTCAGCCACCTGTAACACGCGACAGCACACCCACCACAATAGCAGAGGGTGCATGCCATAATTAACAGCCGGACCCGCATATTAATTGTGTGCACCTTCTGACTCCTCAAGGCACAATTCCAGTGCCTTGATCGCATTGGTGGAGCCCTAAGGTATGCCCCTTACAAAGTTGGGAAAATAGTATTGGTGTGTGCAATGCTCCATAACATTTGCCTGAGGAGGAATGTGCCACTAGGGATGTAACGGTATAACGGTATACCGTTAAAGATACCGTGAACCACTTAATTGAACAATAATAACCGTCACATTGTTTATACCATTATACCGTTCATACCGTTAAGTGTGCTTTTCAATCTGATTTGGAAAGGCTGCAGTAAGCAATTGCTGCACAGTCTTGGTTTTGCACTGTTGGATGTGCCGTCTGCCAAGTAGTTTCAGTTGGAGCAGTTTTTAATGCCATTCCATAAACCACACGTGCCTTACACAAAATCAATATGTTAGCAATAGGAAGAATAGATACAGTGCCAAGAAGGAAAAGGGTTTATTTGTGGTGGCGGCTTTGGGGTTTATATATTTATAATGGATAATGTTCTCTAAACATATGACAATGGGGGATTTCCCTGGTTCTATCATTGAATGTACATATAATAAGTCACACTGCGAAATTCACTCATCTCTGTGGGTATTCCCTGCTGCCATACCAAAGGGTAACATGTCATGTCAGTGATTACTGAACACCTTTTGGCCCGCAAGTAAACTAAAGGCTGTAACGTAAAGAGAGAGTGTGTGTGTGTGTGTGTGTGTGTGGGAGCAAAAAGCCTAAATGACCACTTAAGAAAAGCTATTCAGTTTGCTTTGCCAGTTGGAGCAGGCCTCCACCCCAGCCCCTCCTCTCCACACATGTGTTTGGTGGAAGCAAGGCATTTCAGTGGAAAGTATGTTGAAAAGCCCAATTCTGGCCCTGGGTGCCTGGTTTTGTTTGTGATGATACATCTGTCAATTTATGACCTTTTAGAAAATATTTGTTAAGATTAGTTAACTCCACCTGCTATACCGCGATAACCATGATATACCGTCATTTGGCAAGAAGGTTATCGTACCGTCCTAAAACTAATACCGTGACACCCCTATGTGCCACTACCCCCAACGCAGACAGGCCACACACAGAGGAAGAAGCAGACGATGAGCATGTGGCAGGGGCCAGAGCAAACAATCACAGGGATGACGTGAGAAAAGGGAGACAGGCCCGACGGGCACTAATAGGCCATTTTTCTAGTATGCTGACCTGACTCATTTCACTACCCGCAACGTGTGAATAAAGTGCACAAGAACACAATCATGAATGTCCCACTGCCCACTGCCCATTTATTGCGAGGGCCTCAAGTTCTATTGTGGCATTGTTTAGTTCCCTAGGAACCAGTTTTCAACCGCTATACATCACTGGATGTTCCATTCCCTCAAATGTCTGTGAGAGAACCGCTCCTATGCCCACCCTGGATGCATCATATTGGAGTGCAAACTCTTTATTAAAGTTAGGGACCTTAAGAACTGGCTCACTGCATAGTATATTTTTAATGGTATCAAAGCAGCTTTGTTCTTATTTTCCCCCACTTTATCTTCTGAGGCTTCGCATTTTTCAGTTTATTGGTCAAACCGGCCGAGATGGATGAACAATTGGGACTAAAGCATTGGTAGTATCCTACCAGTCCCAAGAAAGCACTTTGATTTTGTTTTTTGGCACAGGGGTTTCTTTTATGGGTCTGATCTTTTCTACTTGGGGTTGGATCAAACCATTACCGACAATGAATCCCAGATACTTCATGGCCGATTGGGCAAAATGTTACTTCTTTGGGTTGGCGGTTAGCCCAGCCTGCTGCAGGGCTTTGGTGATTTTATATAGTTGTGCCATATGCTCCTCCCAGAATTTACAATGGGTAATGATATTATCTAAATAGACCCAACAGAAACTAGAATACGGTCTTCGTACTCAGTCCATTAGCCTTTGGAAGGTTGCTGGTGCACAATGAAGGCCAAATGGGAGCACTTTAAATTGAAATAGTCCTCTAGTGGTGGAGAATGCAGTCTTTTCTTTGTGTTCAGTGATCAGGGGGACCTGCCAATAGTATTTAGTGAGATCAGTCATGGAAATATAAATGGCTGTGACTAGTCGATCAATCAGGTCATCTATCCTAGGCATAGAATAGCTGTCGAACTGGGACACAGCGTTTAATTTTCATAAATTGATGCAGAATCACCACAACTTATCTGGTTTACCCACCAAGACTATCGGCAAGCACCATGGACTCTGAGAGGGCTCTATAATGTTGGCTGCTAGCATTTTCTGATCTTGCCAGACTATTTTTTTCTAGTTTTTGGGATTCTGTATGGTTTTAAATTCACCACTTTTCCAATGGAAGTACAAAGGCAGGAAAAAAATCCCCTTAACTCTTCCTGGTTCCTCACTGAAAACATCCAGGAACTGGTTTAAGAGGTATTGGATGTTATGCTGTTGGGCTGGAGGAAGGTCAGATGGTATTAAATAATGTTTTTGCCCTTCCTTAGTTAATTGACTGGCCATCACTACTGAAGAAGACTCTACCGGATCTTTCTTCCATTCTTTTAAGAGGTTGATATGGTAGATCTGGGACTTGAGTCTTCTATCTGGTTGGGACACTCTATAATTGCAAGAGCCTGTCTGTTCTAAGACCTCATATGGACCATGCCACCATGATAACATCTTATTTTCGGATGTAGGGAGGAGTACTAATACCTTTTGTCCGATGGAAAAAGACTGGGTTACAGTTTTTCATTCATATAACCGCTTTTTAAAACAATAACTTTATTTTGGTTCGGTTGCATACATGGAAAAGTAATACAGTATCACAAGTAGAGTGGTTATTTAGAGTTAGGATGGAACAAAAATTGAAGAGCGTCTTCCCTTATCCCTTGTTCGGATGCTTATCATCACTCTGTTCCAGCTACCCTCCACCAAAGTACCATTAGGCCGAGGAGAGTCTATTTTTAGATATTGTTTAATAGGACTAGCCATGCCAGGTGGGGCTTATATGTTTGTGCTGGGAAGTCCCAGTCATAGTCTAGAATCGGGGCCAGAATCTGTGTAGGAGGCCTTCCTTGGCCACATTAACCTTTTCTGCCACTTGAATGTCCCATATTTTGATCCACCAAAGGGCCAGCAACAGGCCTTCTGGGGTCTTCCAGGTGCGTGTAATTCTTCCTGCGAGGAGCAGCTGGGAGATAGGTTTGGCTGTCACCCCCTTCCCTGGGTAAACCCCCAGGACTGCGGAACCGAGGAGGAACACCTCAGGAGTTTTTGGGACATATAACCGCTTTTGATGTTCTTGTGTCTTGGCTAAATAACAATGGACTAGATATTGGGCAATCCTCATATGTTGCTGTATTCTCTGTGCTGTTTGGGGTAAAGGTAATGCAGCTTCCTCCCTCTCTTCCCAGGTCTCTCTGAGCATATCCAATACATCCCTTGGTTCACACCCTTATAGAAGTTCAAATGGTGAAAACCTTTGGGATGCCTGGGGAGGTTTTCTAACAGCAAAGAGTGCCCAAAGGATCATTACATCACAGTCCCTTTAATCTGTTTCCACAAACTTTCTGAGGACCGTTTTGAGGGTCTTATTAAAACGCTGAATAAGTCAATCTGTCCGCGCATGATATACCGACTTGTGGAGCGTCCTAATCTGAAGGATCTCCTTCACCTCTGCCATCAGTTTGCTCATGAAATTGGTTCCCTGATCTGTGAGGATTTCTCTAGTGAAACCTACATGGTATAGGAAAGGGATAAGGTGTTTTAGAATTTGTTGGGTTGAGCATGGCCTTGGGGTAGTGGGTCGAATAGTCTAGAATAACTAATAAGTATTTATTTCTGAGCCGGGGTGGTTTGAGAGGATGTACTATAACTAACACTATGTGGGAGAAAGGTACATCTATGATGGGGAAGGGTTGAAGGGTGGCTGGAGGAGGAAGGTGTTGGGTTGTCTTCTGGCACAGTGAACAGGTTGTGACAAGGTTTTTTATCTCAGCAAAAATTCCTGGCCGGTAGAATCTACTCACTAATTGCCCTTTGGTCTTAGTTACCCATAAGTGTCCCGAGGTAAGGTGTGCGTGTGCAATCTCCAATGCTACCCTACAGTATGATATGATACGATATGGCATTTATAACGCGCCTATACACAAGTGTTTCAAGGTGCAACGAAGCAAGGGAGGGGGAACAGAGGGAAGACAGACAACGATCTTACTAAGCCATGTGACATTGAGATTGCGCAAGTGAAGGGGAGGGCGGAAGGGAAAAATGCTAGGGCAAAGTGGAGGGGGCATTGCAGTACATGGGATCACACAGTAGAACAAATAAAACAAATAAATAAAAAGGGAGGCCAGCTGGTGGCAAGTGCAAGGGTAAGTGCAGACATATACCGGGTAATTCATAGAAATTTGCGCACAAGTGGCACACGCGGCTGGCGCACAGTGTGCGCGTGCGAATGTCTGCACCAGCCGCGTGCGCTAAAATCAATTGCGGCGCACAGCGTATTCATGGATTTTAGCCTCCAAAACCAGCCGTGGCACAGGGTGGCGCAGCGACCCTGCAGCAGTGCCACTTACGCCCCCAAGAACGCCCTCGCGCAAGGAAAAGCCATCAAAATCCCCAATCCAGCGCAAAGGGCTGCGCTAACCCTGGACCAGTTTACAGGGCTGCCAAGCAGCAAACGCCAAGCGGGGAACGTGTATTACTGGGGTTTGCGTGAAGTTTCACACGCAAAAGGTCCTATGCGAGTGGGGTACGTGTATAACTGGGGTTCGCGTGAAGTTTCACACGCGATTGGAGCAGGGTACGTGTATTACGGGGTTCGCGGGAAGTCTCACACGCGAAAGGGCCTGTGCGAGTGGGGTACGTGTATAACTGGGGTTCGCAGGAAGTTTCACACGCGATTGGGGCAGGGTACGTGTATTACGGGGGTTCGCGGGAAGTATCACACGCGATTGGAGCAGGGTACGTGTATAACTGGGGTTCGCGGGAAGTCTCACACGCGATTTAAGCAGGGTACGTGTGTTACGAGGGTGCGCGGGAAGTTTCACACGTGAAAGGGCCTGTGCGAGTGGGGTACGTGTATAACTGGGGTTCGCGTGAAGTTTTACACGCGAAAGGGCCCTGTGCGAGTGGGGTACGTGTATTCCTGGGGTTCACGTGAAGTTTTACACGCGAAAGGGCAACGCCCGTGCGCGATACGTCACAGACGCGCTTACGCGCTAAGGGCCTTTGGTCCAATGAAATCGCGTACGTGTGCTGACCCGCTTACGCGCTAAGGTCCTTTCCTCGAATTACCCGCTGACGTGCAATTTTTTCACGTGCCAAATCACTCCGTATCAAGCTAGCCACGCATACACACACGGAAGACCACGCTCCTGCCCTGAAGGCCATTTTCCTGCCCCCAGAGCCCCGAGCACGCTCCCCCCGCCATCTGCTGCTGCCTGACTGTCTGCTGCCCACGTGCCCTGCTATTTGGTGCCTGCACATCAGCCATCTGCAGCGGTGCAGTTGCTGTGACCACCCCTGCTGGAACAGAAGACTCCCGACTGGGATACCATTGCTCCACAGCCCAGCCCCAGGACCCAGTTGCCCACACACTCCTGCCTCTGGGGTTGTCATGTCGGGCACATCTCCATCTGGCAACCCCCAGCCATAGAGGCAGAGGGCCACAAGCTTCACTGCCACCGAAGTTGGTGTCCTGGTGATGCCCTCTTCGGAACATCACGCGCCAACAAGGAAGGACGGGAGAGGATCTGGGACGACGTAGTGGTTGCCATCAACGCGGAGGGGGTGGCAACACGCGACATCAAGCACGTCAAGAAGTGCTGGGAGGACTTCAGGTCTAGGACCCTCCACAAGGCCCGGCGCCTTGCAGAGGCAGGCCGGGCACACATGAGTAACATCCAGATGAGGGTCCTGGAACGCGTAGGCCCAGCGCACCACGCCAAGATCCTTCGGAAACAGACCCGTCTGGAGTTGAGCGGTAAGTGGCCAAGCGTTGCTGTGTGAGACAGGGCATGTTGCAGTGTGCTGGTAGTATGATGCTTGCCTGTATGTGTGACATAGGCCATGTATGGATGTGTGTTTGCGGGAACATCATGGTCATGCATGTGAGACCAGTTATGTGTGAACCACATGGTTGGTGCATGTGTTTTAATGCAACATGGGGAGCTCTATGCGGAATGCACACATCAAAGCATGGCTGTCTCTGTTCCTGGACATGAAGGAGGGGTGAGGAATGGGTGCTGATGTCATGCATGTACATGTATGGTGCACGTGTGTGTGTGTGTGTGTGTGTGTGTGTGCCTGAGAAGTGTGTGTGTGACTTTGAAACGCCATGGATGCATGTGATGACTTTGAAGGCGCATCTTGGTTTACAGGGACCCTTCTACATGGATGTTGATGTTTATTGCAGGCGCCAGGACTGTTTCTGCATGTGTGTTCTGTACATTCACCCATGTGTTGTGGAATGACAGGATGGAAGTGCCATTTGACAGTGCCACTCATGTGTTATTGCTTCCTGTCTAGGGTATTTTGTACTGTACCCTGATGCTTGTGTTGTATTTCTCCCTCTACGCAGTGTCAAGTGAAGAAGAGGGCGGAGAAGGCGCTGTGGAGCCAAGCGGCAGGGATGCCTCCACTGGGCGGCGACGCAAGGCCCAGCCACCCTCCCAGGAATTATCATCATCCGGGAGCGAGGGGGCTGGTGCTGCGTCTGCCACAATGGCTGTGGCGGAAGGGCCGGGTGAGCCCCCACAGGGGCTTCCAATGGCGGAAGACGGTGTGGAGACATCCAGGTTGGTGGTCTCCACAGAGGAGGAGGAGCCCGCTACTGAGCCGCACATGGGGCCTGGTGGGGGTAGTACCACTGGTGCAAGTGGTGCAATCCAGGGCCAGGGTCAGGAGGCAGCACAGGTCACCACGGAGGGGCCTGTGCATGTCGCTGTCCCTGACCCTATGACTGCACCACCATGCACCAGCAGGTAGGCCCCGTCCCAGGCCCGTCCGCAGGTAGGGGAGAGTGCCATGTCATCTGCCTCTCCACTACCTGTGGACGAGGGGTCCCACGAACGTATGGGCTCCGTCCTGGTTGGTGGGTTCCTACATGTGTCGTGCACTCTGGCGGACCTCTCCTCCTCTGTGGAGACTATGCGCCAGTCGTTCTCCACACCCTCTTCCGGGCCAGATTCCACCAGGGCCCCCTGTGGACCTGGCCCGACCAACACAGCCAGCTTGGTGGAGCTCACATCCCTGCCACAGTCGGGAGTCGGCGGCCCAGCAGGGGTGGACACCACAAATGGAGACCAGCTGATGGAGGATGTGCAGGCACCATCAGACACGGCACATGGACAGCAGCAGCAGGAGCAGGCTCTAGGTGGGAGCAATGATGGCTCGGGGCCATCAACATCGGAGGGGCAGGCATCGGCCAGAGGGCAGGAGGACCCAGGAATGGGAGTGTCTTCCGTGTGGCACCGGTTGGGCCAGCAGATAGGTGCGGAGCAGCGGCGGGCGGAAGAGGCATGGCTCACCATGGTCAGGGCGGAGTTCTCCATGCGTCGGGCTTTGAGGCGGGCAGAGTGCCTCGAGGCAACTCGCAGGGAGTTGGAACAGGCCATGAGTGCCTCCCTGCGAGACCTCGGGTGCAGGACAGAGGCCCGCCTCCGGCAAATAGACATGGAGTTCGATGATGCCCTGGCCCGGGACACCACAGAGTGAGCCGCTGGACTTGCCCGCCGCCATTGTATTTAGTTAGATAGTGTTAGGTTTCCTTTAGTTTTTTCTTTATTTTGGTTGCGCTTGGACAATGCACCACGTTTTTGTAAATAGTTTTTTATTAGGTAGTATTTTTGATAGGTTTCATTTCATCAGTTGGGCTCATGGACCCTGGATTGTTCATCTGTACATAGGTCACCATTGGATTGTTCTGTTTTTATTTTTATTTTCACCCTGGAGCAATGGTTTTCACTTTCTTTTTTCCCTTGGATTTGCTTTGTTGGACTGTGACTTTGGACACCATTTCTTTTGGATTTCTTTGGATTATGATTTCTTGTTTTTTATTCTTTTACGGACATGCAGCTTTTCTTTTATTATTCCCATTTTTGTGTGTTGGATTTAGATTACATTCATGTTGTGTTTAATACATTTTTTTCTTCATACTTCGATGTGTGGTATTATCTCATTGATTTCATGCATGTCATGATATGGGTTTTCACATTCACTTGCACCCATTGTGTGTGTGTGACGGACATGTGTTCATTTACATACTTGCCATTGGGGTTGTATCATGTAATTGCCTTTTCTATGTGGGTGGATGCAATACTTGGTTGGGTCTTTGGGCTGGGGAGGCTGGCCATAAGGGCCATGATTGAGGATCGGCATGACCTGGGGGCAGGGGGACATGAGTGGGACATGAGTGGAGGCTTGCTGGCAGGTGCCCTGCACTGCTGCGTGTGGGGTGCAGGGGGACATGAGTGGGACATGAGTGGGGGCCTGCTGGCAGGTGCCCTGCACTGCTGGGGGGTGGGGGTGCAGGGGGACATGAGTGGGGCATGAGTGGGGGCCTGCTAACAGGTGCCCTGCACTGCTGGGGGGTGGGGGTGCAGGGGGACATGAGTGGGACATGAGTGGGGGCCTGCTGGCAGGTGCCCTGCACTGCTGGGGGGTAGGGGTCCAGGGGGACATGAGTGGGACATGAGTGGGGGCCTGCTGGCAGGTGCCCTGCACTGCTGGGGGTGGGGGTGCAGGGGGACATGAGTGGGGGCCTGCTGGCAGGTGCCCTGCACTGCTGGGGGGTGGGGGTGCAAGGGAACATGAGTGGGGGCCTGCTGGCAGGTGGCCTGCTGGCAGGTGCCCTGCACTGCTGGGGGTGGGGGTGCAGGGGGACATGAGTGGGGGCCTGCTGGCATGTGCCCTGCACTGCTGGGGGGGTGGGGGTGCAGGGGGACATGAGTGGGACATGAGTGGGGGCCTGCTGGCAGGTGCCCTGCACTGCTGGGGGTGGGCGGTGTAGGGGGACATGAGTGGGACATGAGTGGGGGCCTGCTGGCAGGTGCCCTGCACTGCTGGGGGGTGGGGGTGCAGGGGGACATGAGTGGGGGCCTGCTGGCAGGTGCCCTGCACTGCTGGGGGGTGGGGATGCAGGGGGACAAGAGTGGGGGCCTGCTGGCAGGTGCCCTGCACTGCTGGGGGTGGGGGTGCAGGGGGACATGAGTGGGGGCCTGCTGGCAGGTGCCCTGCACTACTGGGGGGTGGGGGTGCAAGGCGACATGAGTGGGGGCCTGCTGGCAGGTGCCCCGCACTGCTGGGGGTGGGGGTTCAGGGGGACATGAATGGTACATGAGTGGGGGCCTGCTGGCAGGTGCCCTGCACTGCAGGGGGGTGGGGGTGCAGGGGGACATGAATGGGACATGAGTGGCGGCCTGCTGGCAGGTGCCCTGCACTGCTGGGGGGTGGGGGTGCAGGGGGACATGAGTGGGGGCCTGCTGGCAGGTGCCCTGCACTGCTGGCGGGTGGGGGTGCAAGGGGTCATGAGTGGGACATGAGTGGGGGCCTGCTGGCAGGTGCCCTGCACTGCTGGGGGTGGGGGTGCAGGGGGTTGTGGGATGTTTTTACCCATGCATCCGAGCCCTACCACAAAAACTGTGCAGTACTGGCATGGAAAACATCATGATGGCCAGAACCTCCCAGAAAATGCACAGGGAAATGCATGAAGAATAGGCTGCCACCCATTTTTGCCTATGTTGTGAGCACAGAAGGGCACAGAGCTTAAAACCATTGTAAAAGGGGCAATGCTGATTGCCAAAAGCAACCCATAACTGGTGGGAATTCGTTTTCTTCAGGTCAAACATGGCTAATTTATGGGCACAAAATTATTTTACTGCAGAACTACACCAATGCCATTTGTTGAACCTGGACAATATACTTCCATGTAATATCTCTTGTTTGAAATGCTTGAATTCAAGACTGATCCAAAAAAATTGCATGCAGTACCCGCTTTTGACTGAGGGCGGCGCTAGCGGTCTAAACTCTGACAGGGAAACTGCATGTCAGGAGTTGCAGGAGAGGCCTTTACATCAAAGGCTGGGAGTTAATTAAAATCTTAACCACATGCTGTTCCCAGAAGACAATCTGATTTAATTAACAGGCCAAAGGCTGGGAAACCTCTCACCTCCAGAGATTCACACCAGGAGTTAGAATCTCACATGACCTCTTGATTGATAGAAGGCAGACTGGCTGGGAGCCTCCTGGAGACCACCCAATAGGCTCTTGCACTTGAATAGAATATGTTGATTTTGACTGTTTCCTGTCAACAAAGGCCTGCCTGCCAGAAGACACATGTGATCACTGACCCACCCAAGTCTTGGAGGCGGACTCCAACACTCTGAGAACTGAATTGAAAGCAAAATATATATTTTACAGAAACACTGATAACTCTTTGTAATCAAATGACAGGAATGTATAACTTTGAGAGCCTTATTTTAAAAAATGTACCTTCGATTCAAGCCCAAACTCCAATTTGTGTGATGTTCTGGGGCAAAACCCCGCTATTTATTGACACTACATACTCTGTGTTTAAGCTAGAGATATGGGAATTTACTGGAGTAGGTATGGACAGCCTGTGTATATGTGTGTAACTTTTAATGAAGAACCAAGGTTGCATAACCCACTAAAATCGAAAATAAGTTGCCATTTTTTAATGCAAGCCCTTAGGAAGAGCATAGTTTGAACAGAGTACACCTCATGCGATAGGTAATATGTACATGCAATGACAAACCACTATGTATTTGAGAAATGTGTATTTTGATCAAATATAGATTTGTGTGCAATTTGACAGGGGAGTGTCCTTTTTGCAAGCCATTAAATGACATCATTCTGACACACAATCCTGCTCTCCAGTGAGAACGCAAAGAATTCTCCAACCTATCAGAACTCTGAAGGGGTTGGGCCTAGAAAGCTAGCCTCTCCACCCACTTTCAAAACACATAAAAAGAGACTGCTGTGACAGGTAGAGACATTCAAATCCAGTTGCGGCAACGCGCTCTGCCGGACCATACAACATCCAGAAGATACCAGATTCAACACTAGACTTTAAAACTCCAAAGAACTTGATTCAGAACTCAAAGCAAGGGCCTAAACCCACAAACTGAGAACTCTTCTCAGTAGGCCTCAGCATCCAGCAAACCTAACAGCGGTAGCAGCATCCAGGAGCCGTGCAGATCAGCGCTGGGTCCAGAGAAAGCTGTGCAGAAAGATCCAGAAGCAGTGCTGTACCCAGAGAAAGCAGAGCAGTATCCAGAACCAGAGATCCAGAGTGACCCAGACCGCTGTTAGCAGAACCAGAGAGCTGACCCAGATCACTGTGAAGTGCCGAGACCAGAACCAGAGTCCAGTCCAAAACCTGACCAGATCCGTGGGGAGGCCTATTTCAAAATATATTGTGAGTACCTAGCAGAACTGTGCAGAACCAATCTCTTAGTTAAAATAATATAATTCAATCTATTTTAATCTAACCAGAACTGCCTCCTAACTGTCACCTGTCATTTTCTAGCTGCAAGCTGTAACCTGTCGCTTTGAACTTTTAAAATTTGAAATCCGAAAAACTACCTTTATTTAATCGTCCGTATCTCTGGAACCATTTGGGCTAGGAACTTGGTTTAACTTTCCTATGAAAGCTTAGAATCTCAGCTTTTCAACAAGACTTGCTACTCCTTATACCTTTATATTTGATTCTCGCACTCGTGAATTTTGCCGCGATTTGCGATTTGGCCCGATTTCTTTACTTGTCAAAAGATAGCTGCTTTTGCCTGAACTGCTAAATTTTGTTTGCCTCTTAAGAACCATCCCTGAATCAATCATCGCTAGAGTGAGCCTGAACTCATATTAACTAGATACCACTCACCCTGAACCTCCTAAAGGGAATTAAAACCATTTTTAGCATATTCCTCACTTCATTGCCACCTCTCAAAGCACTTTTGCTTGTATTTCAAACTCATACCTGTTTTCTCTAAGCTTGCTGGGGTGAACTCAATTACATTTGATTGCAATTCTGAGAACTGTGTGCTTTCCTCTTCATCTCCTTACACTGCATAAAGGGGGGTGAATTGTCCAAGCAAGTGATTACATTGTCTTTTGCTGAAATCCTATCAAGTTATTTTCTGTACTGCATTTTCATTCCACATGGCATCTATTTGAAACCATGAAAGTATTGTTGCTATCTTATCCATCCTATAACCACTCATCATTGATTATAAAGAAGTGTGCTAGTGCCAGACTATCCATTATTGATTACTGCTCAGATTAAGTGTGATATTCAATTATTAATTTATTATAAAGTGTGATATATATATATATATATATTGTTTAAATTCTCAAATAAACCCTTTAAACTTGCAAAACAGAACTACTTCTTGGCTCAGTGGGGTCGGGGGGATTCCAAGAGAGGGGTGTTATATAGGGGTAGTCATCCAGAACTCATGAACTGGACATAAAGATATATCAATAAGGGTTTCCATTCAGTATCCCAGACTAGGCATTGACTTAGCTGTAGTGCTGGATTGAATCCTCTTACAGGGTCATGCGTTGGTGATCAGTAGTGCAAGCTGACATGTGGCTTGGCTGGGGGGCATGCCCATGGTGGATGGGCTGCCTGCGGGACATGACCAGGGGTGCAGGGTAGTCCCCTGTGGTGTGGGCTGCCTGCAGGGGCTGTGGAGGGTGTAGCGGGAACACCTGGGAGGACCCACACTGCCAATTCACGTGTAGGACTCCCAGCACACCCCCAAAATACACGTACCCTGCTGAAATCGCATGTGAGCCTTCCCGCGAACCCCAGGAATACACGTACCCCACTCGCACAGGCCCTTTCTCTTGTGAAACTTCCTGCGCACCCCCGAAATACACGTACCCTGCTGAAATCGCATGTGAGACTTCCCGCGAACCCCCGGAATACACGTACCCCACTCGCAGAGGCCCTTTCACGTGTGAAACTTCCTGCGCACCCCCCCGAAATAGACGTACCCTGCTGAAATTGCGTGTGAGACTTCCCGCAAACCCCAGGAATACACGTACCCCACTCGCACAGGCTCTTTCGCGTGTGAAACTTCATGTGCACCCCTGAAATACACATACCCGTGTAAAACTTCATGCGAACCCAGGAATATTGGCCCTGTGCGAGTGGGGTATGTGTATTACTGGTGTTCGCGTGAAGTTTTACACGTGAAAGGGCCCTGTGCGAGCGGGGTACGTGTATTACTGGGGTTCACGTGAAGTTTTACACACGAAAGGGCCCTGTGCGAGCGGGGTACGTGTATTACTGGGGTTTGAGTGAAGTTTTACACGCGAAAGGGCCCTGTGTGAGCGGGGTACGTGTATTACTGCGATTCGCGTGAAGGTTTACACGCGAAAGGGCCCTGTGCGAGCGGGGTATGTGAATTTCAGGGGGGCGCGGGAGTCCTACACGTGAATTGGCAGTGTGGGTCCTCCCAGGTGTTCCCTCTACACCCTCCACGGCCCCTGCAGGCAGCCCACACCACGGGGACTACCCTGCACCCCTGGTCATGTCCCGCAGGCAGCCCATCCACCATGGGCATGCCCCCCAGCCAAGCCACATGTCACTTTGCACTACTGATCACCAACTCATGTCCCCTTGTACCCCCAGCAGTGCAGGGCACCTGCCAGCAGGCCCCCACTCATGTCCCCTTGCACCCCCACCCCCCAGCACTGAGGGGCACCTACCAGCAAGCCCCCACTCATGTCCCCCTGCACCCCCACCCCCCAGCACTGTGGGGCACCTGCCAGCAGGCCCCCACTCATGTCCCACTCATGTCCCCCTGCACCCCCAGCAGTGAAATGCCGATCTCATGACACAAACCAAAAGTCAACTATGTACATCAACGCATGTCCGTCACACACATAAAGTGGTTGGCATTGCTTGTGTAAACCCACATTTTCACATGCATCAACCCAATGAGCTAATCCCACACATGGAACTAAAAAATGAAAATGTATTATGTACATAAAATCAAAAATGAAATGAAAGCATAACAAAATATGAAACATGAAATGAAAAGCATGTGAAAAAGATGATTGAATGAAAATGATAACCAATCCAAAAAAATTAGAAAGAAAAACAGTCCAAAGTCACCCTCCAACAACGCAAATCCAAAGAAAATGTAAAAGAAAATCTCCATTGCTTCATGTTCATAATAAAAAAAAAAGAGAGAAATCAATCCATAGTCCAACTATTTACAATCCATTGTCTGGAAAAAATAAATCCATTGCTCCATGTCCATAATGCAAAAAAAAAAAAATGAATACATGATGAAACTATATACAATCCATTGTCCAAGGATGTAAAGGGTCCATGATCCCAACCAAACAAATGAAACCTACCTAACAAACTACCTAAAAATATAACTATACAAATTTGTGTGGCATTGTCCATTGACCACAAATAAAAGGAAAACGAAAAGGAAACCTAACTCTAAAAACTATTTACAAGGGCAGCGGGCTAGTCCGACGGCTCACTTTTGGATGTCCCGGGCCAGGGCATCATCGAACTCGTGCTCAATGTCCTGGAGGCGGTCCTCTTCCATGGCCCTGAGGGTTCGCAGGGACGATGACATGTTCTCCTCCAACTACCTGCGAATTGCCTCGAGGCACTCGGCCCGCCTCAGGGCCCTCCGCATGGAGTTCTCCGCCCTGACCATCGTGAGTCGTGCCTCTTCTGCCCGCTGCCGCTCCGCATCTATAGCATGGCCTAACCGCTGCCACACGGAAGACAATTCCAGTCCTGGGTCCTCCTGCCCTCTAGCTGATGCCTGCCTCTCCGATGTCGAAGGCCCCGAGCCATGATGGCTCCCACCTTGTTGCTGCTGTGCCTCTGCCTGTGCCCTGGCTCTTGCTGCCTGCACATCCTCCTCCGACTGGGGTGCAGCTGTTGAGGTGGCCACCCCTGCTGGACGTCCGACTCCCGACTGTGGCAGGGATGTGTCCTCCACCAGCCCGGCTGCAGGGTCAGAGGCAGCTCCACAGGGTACCCAGGTGATCCATGGGTGGGAAGATGGCATGGAGGACGACTGGCGCGTAGGGGGTTCAGGTGAGGAGGGGGTCGCAAGGAGGTCCAGCACACAGAGGAATCTAGCACTGGTGACCCGTCCCAGCAGGTCAACGCGGTCAAAGAGGCACCCGAGATGACGTGCAGTCTCTTGACGAAAAAACTGCACGCCACCTTGCATGCCCCGTTGACGCAATGCTATCCCGGCCAGGACAGGCTCAACACGGTCCCGGATAGCCACGTCCGCAGGGAGAGGAAGGCCAGTTGTTGTGCACTCATCCCCTCCCTGAAAACGGGTCTGGACGTAGGCATCCCTGCTGGTACCAGATGATGCAGTGACAGGATCAGGGACAGGATTGCACACAGGCACCTCCGCGGCGGCCTGTGCTTCCTTCTGTCCCTGGTCCTGCACTGCACCACTAGCACCAGTGGAATCCCCACCTCCAGACCCTGTGTGTGTCCCTTCCACGGCCTCCTCCTCCACCAAACCCCCCACCAACCTGGATGACTCCATGCCATCTTCCTCCGTCGGACCTTGTGGGGTCTCAGCTGCCCCTTCTGCTGCCGAGGAGTCCACCTCCAACCTCCGCCTCTTGGACCTACCCTCGGCAGCTGCGGCCTAGGACGCGGTACCAGACTCCTCACTCCCCGACGAGATGACAATCTTGGAGGGGAGCCGGGCCTTGCGTCTCCGGCTGGCGGGACGATCCCTGCCGCTGTGCTCCACAGCACCCTCACCGCCCTCTTCTTCAGTTGACACTGCAGACAGAGAGAGATAAAACACAGGCATCAGGGCACTGTACAATGGACTGATACACACATGACAGTTGCACATGAGTGGCAATGTTTAACTTCAGACACGGCATCACATTCCATGAGACGCATGTCATTTTAACTCACACACATGAACATTTCAACAGCAATATTGCACCAGGCAGCACCATCCATACACATACAACAGCATGAACAGCCAAAGGTGAGCCTGACATCACATGAAACGCAAGGAGTGCACTAGACATGCACACACGCCACCACACTTACATGCATATCTACATCTGCCATTCATCCTTCTACATATCAGTGTCACGTGCATCCATGTTGCATCACAGTTGCACACTTGTCAGATACACATACATGCACATGTACACAGTGCAGATACATGCATTATGAACCACCATCCATGCCACAACCATGCCAATGTACATACACAGAAATTCAAACATGTGTGCTCCCACACCTGCATTTGCCCAGCATGCTTACCAACACATACACCATCAATGTGTCTCACAACTGAGAGGACTCACATGTGGCAGCCTCACGCCCATGTTCATTCACATCCCTACATGGCCCTACATAAACACATGTGCAACCTGCACACTACTGGCACACCACGACACGCACAGCGTACTATCAACATGCATGTACACTTACCGCTCAACTCCAGATGGGTCTGCCTCTCAAGGATCTGGACGTAGAGCGCTGGGCATATGCGTTCCAGGACCCTCATTTGATGGTTCGACAGCTAGCCCCGGCACCCCTCGGCATCCTCTGCCTTAGCGAGGCGCCGGGCCTTGCTGAGGGCCCTGGACCTGAAGTCCTCCCAGCGCTTCTTGACATGATGTAAGTCGCGGACTGCCACCCCCTCCGCGTTGATGGCAGTCACAATGTCCATCCAGATCCTGGACAGTCCTTCATTGTCGGCACGCGAACTTCCAAAGAGGGCATCATACTGCCTCAGGACTTGCTCCACCAGGACACCAACTTCGGTGGCAGTGAAGCTGGTGGCCCTCTGCCTCTCTGGCTGGGGGTTGCCAGTGCTGCCAGATGGTGTTGTGCTGGACATGGCAACCCCAGAGGCAGGAGTGGGTGGGCAACTGGGTCGTGGGGCTGGGCTGTGGAACGATGGAATCCCAGTCGGGAGTCTTCGGTTCCAGCAGGGGTGGTCACAGCAACTACACCCCTGGCTGACGTGCAGGCAGCAAATGGCAGGGAACGTGGCCAGCAGGCAGTCAGGCAGCAGCAGATGGCAGGTGGGAGCGTGCTCGGGGCTCTGGGGGGCAGTAATTCGGCCTTCTGGGCAGGAGCGTGGTCTTCCGTGTGTTTTTGCATGGCCAGCTTGATACGGAGTGATTTGGCACATGAAAAATTTGCACGTCAGCGTGTAATTCGAGGAAAGGGCCTTAGCGCGTAAGCACGTCAGCACACGCACGCGATTTAATTGGACGGAAGGCCCTTAGCGCGTAAGCGCGTAAGTTACATTATGCGCGCAGGCGTTTCCCTCATAGCACGTGATGACAGAACACACGTGGAAAAACTGCACGTCCGAGTGTCATCGCGTGTAATTGGAGGAAAGCGCCCGCGTACACGCGTATCTGACGTGTACGTATGGGCCGGTTCAAAAGCTACGTGTAGGTCGCCATTTCCTTGTAGGTGCTTTTCGTGGAGAGCGAGTGGGTGAAATCTGTACTTCTTGTCAGTTCACACGCGATTACTTCACAGCGTTTCTAGTTCGTACTCCCTGTTACCTCTGACAGCTCTTTTCTGAATTTTTGTTGGGCCTGTTTCCTCAAACAGAGTTCACTTCTCCTTTTGTCCTGTCTCCTCAGACAGCGTACAATTCTTCTTTTGGCAGGGGTGTTGCCAACGCGCGCGCACGCATATTTTTCACGTTCTTTTTCCAGGCAGACGGTGAGTTCCGCACGTGCTTAGCAACTGTGCTTGCCCCGTGTGTCGCGTTCCCCTTCAGAGGTCATTGTAGGCTGCGTGTATTACGCGTACGCTTAGTTTTGTGTTTCTGGGTGCCACAGCGTAGTGCGGGTTCATTTTTTCATGCACGTGGTCTACGAGGGGTTGCGTGCACGTTAATTATTGATTTTGGGCTGCCTGTGCATTGCGTGACCCATCATCTTCCCCCAGGGGTCACAGACAGCCTTGTCAGAGCACTAAGGTACGAATTCCATCTAGTATCCTACCTTTTGACCCCCAATTGCCCAGGACAATAGTTTACTGCAACTCCCATACGCACAACAACATCAGTGCCATGGTTGGGAGGCGACCAAGCAGTAAGGGAGGCAAAGGTGGCCGACCTTCAAAAGGTGAGCGTGGTGGGCGCGGTAGGGGACGTGGCCGGGATTTGCAGGGTGCCCCTATACCTCCTTGTGTGGAGGAACAATCAGGGACACCCATGCCCCCCCCCATGGTTGAAGGAAACGTGGCTGACACCATCCCAGCTCAGCCCCTGTTGGACCAGCCCATTGTGGCACCTGACCTGGCACAGGATGACTCCCTGGCTGACTTCCAGGTCAGCAAGTCTAGGCCACGTGTGGCGGTGCAAGTTGTTGTCACCAAGCCACGTGGATCTGGGGCAGCTATGTCATCTGCTGCCCCAAGTATGCAGGGTGGGGAGGCTGCAGGGGCAGCTGCAGCTCCATCCGCCCCAGCTCTGACTCTCCCAGCCAGGACAGTGTCAGTCCAGGTCCATCAAACTGACGTTCCCCCTGCCAACATTGCCCTGCAACCAATGCCTGCATCAAGACCTATGGTCATTGTGCATTCCCACACTCCTACTACCCAGTCCACCGGTGATTCTGCCCCTACTGACCAGAGCGGCGTAAGCCACTCTGGCTCTGCTCCTCCTTTAAAGAAGAGGAAGAAGGGTGCTCTGGCACGACAGGCTGAGACCCCAGACACGTCTACACACTCCGGCACCTCAAGGAAGCCTAGCTTTAATGATCCGGAACTTGATGCACTTGTGGCCTATGTGTCAGCACATAGCCGCAAAATGGTGGTGACTGCAGGGTGCAAGACCACACCTGGTCAACGCAGGGCACACTGGCAGACCATCGCGGACCGCATAAGTGCCCTTGGATTTGTGAGGCGCACAGCCGATGATTGCTACAAGCGGTGGAATGACCTGTAACGCAGAGCAAAGAACAAGCTGGCCTCAAATCATGCCGCTACTCTGGTGACTGACGGTGGGTCTCCACAAGAGGACAACAAACTCACTGAACATGAGTCTGTTGCTGGGGCCTTCGTCACAGAGGAACAGATCCAAGGTGTGGGAGAACTACCTGATTATGATGCATTGTCCGGTGAGTGCCCATGCATGTGTGTGTAATGCATGTGTATGTTGTTTGGGTGACGGGTTCTGATTGAGTGCCAGGTGAGGGTGTGTGTGCCTGAGTGGTATGGTTCACCCATGTGCTTCATCCAAAACATTCAGAAGCCTTGGATTTGGGTGTGACTGTATCCCTTCTGCCCACAGTAGTAATTTAGCGCAACATTACGGCAGTTGCCCTTGAAGTGGCATCTTGCAACAACATTGTTTGTATTTTTCAGTGTTCGTTCAGGCTGATTGTTTCAATTCTCCCACTTTTGCTACGCATTCCTCAGCCCTATTGTCACATTTGTGACATGCTTCTGTCATTGATGAACCCCACATTGGCCCACATGTGTTACCTTGTTAGGTGAATGATTTGACCATTCAGGCTGATTGAGTACTGGCCTGATCACATACATTTTTGGGGCCTGTTTGAATGTGGAACATGATAGTTGTTTCCTGTCATGTTGAAGTGCACAACCATTGATGTGTACATCGGCTTGCAATCACTGTATTTTTGTACACTGGATGTGTTGCAGTGTGTGGCACATGCCTATTTTGTCACACTATGTAGCATTTTGCATCTCATCATGTCCATCTCACATGGATGGCTGACAGTATTCATTCATTCACTGACATATGGATGTACTTGTCGAATGTACCATGGCTATGGTACATGCCATCTGTGTGATGGCATGTGTCATGTATGTGTATTGGACATGCCACTCACAGGTCAATGTGTGATGGCAGTGCTACCCAGCATGCAGCAAATGTGTTGCTCTTCCATCTTGGTGTCATCAGTGTCTGCCTTTTGCCTCCCCTTCCAACTCAGTGACAGTGCATGCATGGGAGGGTTATAGTCATGTGGGACATGTGTAAATTATGTACTGGTTCTGTAGCTTGTCAGGCCTATTTGTGTGCTATGGTGCTAATGCCTGTTTCCATTTTTTGTCTTTCATGTTTTTGCAGGGGATGACGCACTTGATGCTGTTGTGGTTCAGGAGATGGTGCAGACCAAGGAGTGATCTCAGGCACGACCGGGCACCAGTGGGGGATGTGGTGTGGTGGTGGGTGAGAACCCAGTCTTGCTGCAGACCATTCTGTCCAGGGGTGTCTCTGGGTGCACCTCCCCAGACCTCTATTCAGGTGCTGATTCGGATGATGAGACCTATGTGCCGTCGCAGGTAAGTGTTTCTGGCAGGGATTCTGTTCTGTCCAACCCACCTGCACCAGGGGTAGAACCCTCTATGGGGATGTCAGTGTTGGTAAGTCCGCCTTTGGCGGTTATGGATGCAGGGTCACACTCCACAACATCTGATCCTGTTCCTGGGCCAGCAGATCAGAGGGGGAATGCAGTCCTGCAGCCTCAGGCAGTGCCGGCACAGCAAGGCGCAGATCGCCTTGCCCCAAACAGGTGTGGTGCCCGCCGACGCGGTGGCCGTACGCCACCAGGCAATACCGCATGGGAACAATCCATGTACGGTATGGCAACCCAACAGGCAGCATCAGTTGAGATGATGGGTGGCCACTTCCATTGTCCCCCCTGAAAGGCAGATGGAGCAACTACAGCAGGCAACAGACTCCATTTGCCAATCACACAGGGAGGACATGTTGGCGTCCAACAGGGACAGACGGGCGGCACTGGAGACTCTACGCCAATCGATATCAATCGAGTCCCAGGGCCACAGGGAAGCCCTGAGGGTAGAACTCCATCACCTCAGGGAGACTCGTGTTGACCTTGAGGCTTCCACTAACTTGAGGACAGAACAGCAGCTGGAGCGGCTCACACATTTGGTCTCAGCTGAGATGCAGGCAACTCGGGAGGAGATCCAGGCATCACGTCAGGTGGTGCATGGGGATCTCCGCACTATAATCCTCCAGAACGAGACCTTCCACACCCGCATGCTTGCTGCCATGGAGGACCATACCAGGGCTTTGCGTGGGCTGCCTCCAATAGCACCACCACCTCCTGTGGCAGCAGCAGAGGGTGATGAGAGCGACAGCAACAGTTCTCCCACATTGGCATAGCCGTGCAGGCCATGAGCCCATGGAGGTGTTTTTTTTCCCAACATCCACACAGGTGGCTGTTGGTGCGCACCCTGTCTTCGGACCTCCTGGGTGCCCCCCCCAGCCTCCACATGGCCATTTTTGATTTTTGATTTTTTTTACAGTGTGTTGCCTTGTGTGGCTCCCATGGGCATCCACTGTATTCCGGCTAGGCACATGCAGGCTTGTCCTGAGTTTGGGTTAGATGCTTGGGTTCGTGAGACACACACCCCTCCTGCTTCCCGTTTCCATGGGCTTGCAAAGGGTGTGCCCAAGTGACAGTGACTTACACAGTGACGTTGGACTCCCATGAGCTTTGTGGGCAGTCTGTAGTCAATACTGTGTATACATTCCTAGTGGATATTGTTGTTGTATTGTACACTGCATGGTGTATTGATATGTGCTTGTGCATCCATGTCTTCCTCCTAATTTGCAGGTTCATTCCTCATGTCTTCACAAGGCTGTCTACTTTGAAGATGGAGTTCATGTTGTAAGCAGTGCACTTACACATTTGCGTGGCAGCAGCACTGTACAGTTGGAAGTGGTCGATGTGCTGGCATAATCAGGTTGTAAGACTACCACTACTTTAGCTTAGTACTGTCATGTTTATGCTATGTTTGAGGTTGTGTAGCTGCATTGTATTGTTGGTAGGTATTTGGTCACGTGTGCTGTTAGTTCTACATTACTGGGAGCATATTGTGTGTGGCCAGTTTCCATTAGGGACACTGTACTTTGTGACACTTGTCATGTTTTGGGGATTGCTTTGTTTGCTCTCACATAGCATGACATGCCATGGTGTGTTGGGTGGCGGTGCTGGGGAGGGGTTGGGTGACATGGCACTGTTGTCATGTTGTATTTTGCAAGGGGGTAATGAATTTAACAGCATAGAAGTGTGTCTTTTGATGACACAGCATTGGTGGTGTTTGTGTAGGTAGGGATGCACACAATGTAACACTTCCAGGTGACCAATCTCAGGCTGGTATGGTTGTGACAGTTGACTGTCCCTTATGTCATCATCATTGATTGTCAGATGGTATGTGCCAGGGCTGTGTGCGCTCCACAGGGGTGTGATTTTAGGTGAAGTAATTAGCCACCAGCTGCGTACAGGCTGCCTCACCCCGTGCCCTTTCCCCTCCCATGCGCGGCGGCCATGCATGTGGTTGGGGATGTGGGGGCACCACCATGTCCACGGGCAGGCCCCGGAGTGTTGCAACGTTGTGCAGGACACATGCTGCCACTATGATCCTGCACACTACTGGGGGAGCGTATAACAGCTTCCCGCCAGAACGGTCAAGGGAGCGAAAGCGTGACTTGAGCACTCCGAATGTGCGCTCCACTATGCCCGGGTTGCAATGTGGGCTGTGTTGTATCTTACCTCGGGTGGCGTGGTGGGGTTCCGAATTGGCGTCATCATGTGGGTGCTCAGAGGGTAGGCATTGTACCCTGGGGTGGTGGTGATGGGTATCATTAGTGGGGTTGTGACATTACTCAGTATCTGACACGCATGCATGTGCTGTGGCATTTATACTCACCGAGCAGCCATGTATCGCCATGCCGCCCAGCTTCTAGGTCCCGGTTTAGGGTTGACATTCTGTAAATAAAACTGTCGTGGGTGGACCCTGGATAGTTGGCATATACTGAGGTGATGATTCCCTTGGCATCACATACTACCTGGACGTTGATGGAATGCCAGTGCTTGCGGTTTCTATAGATGTGCCCTGATGCCCTGGGGGGGTTGTAGAGCCACATGGGTGCAATCAATGGCACCTAGGACTTTGGGGAATTGTGCCACCCCGTAGAAATCCTGGACGGCAGCCTGCCTTTCTGCAGGTGTTCTGGGCAGGTATATGTGCCTGCAGACTGATGGGCGTGCAGTCATGATGGCTAAGACCTGGTGTAGGCAGCGTGACTGCGTGGCCTGTGACACCCCCCCCCCACTATAGCACTTGTCCGCTGAAATGATCCAGTGGCCAAGAAGTGCAGTACATTGAGGACCTTCTCCAGGGGGCTGAGTGCTTGGGAGCACAGGGTGGGTGATGTGAGGTCATCCTCCCACTCACCCACCAGGTCGAGTATTATGTGAGGTGGAAACATGTACCTCCCATACACCTGGTCATCAGGCATCCCAAAAAGGCTGGTTCTGGGTGTGAAAATTCTGGGCCTGACTATCCTCCTGCGGTATCCCACGACCACTGCTGCTAGGAACGGTATATTCATCCTGGCGTCTGAGCTTGTTTGTTGTTTGCGCGCACTTTTATGCTGCGCGGGTCCACGTACGCCTGCTTCCTGCTGGCGTACGTGTTTCCGGATTAGCGCGTCTTTTTTGGCACACGCGTTAGCCCCGTTCGAATCCATGAATACGTGTTTTGAACGTGCGTGTGGGCGTTCCGTGCATTTGCCTCCTGTACTTCCCCCGTGACGCCCACATTTTCACGCGTTGTTCCCCATTCCGCGTGTCACGACCTCTGTTTCTCCTACTTTTGTTGTGTGCGCCGCGCTATGTGCGATTTCGCTGTGCGCATAGCGCACGCTGTTTGGAGACGTGTGCGCCAGCGTGCACCACGCAGAATTTTGGCGCACATCCTGGGATTTACACGTGCACGGACTGCCATGAATCGCTGTGCGCGGGTTTTGCTTCCGATTTTCGCACTGGCACTGCGATTCGCACGCTTTCGCACGCTTGCGCTGAAATTTTCAGTGCACATTAATTCCATGAATCGGCCTGATAGTGTCAACTGCTGGTAGGGGACTGTAGGGATACAGAAACAGACCCTGAGTGCAAGGGTTACTAGGGGGGCAACCAGTGCAAGAGTGCAACTGGCAGGGAGGGGACCTGGGCCCGAGATCAGAGGATACCCAGGTGACCAGTGCAGTTTTAATTTCAACCAGGAGTTCAGCAAGGGAGAGGAAGAGAGAAAGCAGAAGCATAGGAAAGTCTTGAGGTGCTTCCAGAACTGGGGATGGTTCTCCTCAGGTTTCAGAGAGGCAGAGAGGCTGTTCCAGAGGGAGGCCGCAGCCACCACCAACTTGTTGCTTGGAGAGGCGACTGACCCTGAGGGAGTTGAGGCGGAGGAGTGAAGGGCTCCGAAATGACTTCTTGGGACCCTGATTTGGGATTGTACGATAACTTCTAGGGTTGTGTCTCCCCCATACAGTAGCCCCAGTTTGAGAAAAAAAGAAGGGAGTGTCTCTCTTCCGTACTTCTTCTGATACCACCTTCTGGAAGGCCCCGGCTAATATGGGATCATTGTTCTGAGCAAAGGCGAAATCTGGCATTATTTCAATTTCCTCAACCTCTGAAAGTTAGGTTGATGATTCTCTATTGGGATCCTCTCTTATTTCCTCTTCACCAAATCCCCCCACCCCCTCTATCAGTTTGGTCTTGGTCAGGGACTTCAAGCAGGTCAGCGAATACTGCCTTTTCTAATATCCCTTGTGCAATTGTATCTCCGATATTAATGTGGTAAGACTGCCTTCCATTGTTTTGAAGGAGGACTTTACATCTCC
Source organism: Ambystoma mexicanum (assembly GCF_040938575.1). Classification (NCBI taxonomy): domain Eukaryota; kingdom Metazoa; phylum Chordata; class Amphibia; order Caudata; family Ambystomatidae; genus Ambystoma; species Ambystoma mexicanum. Next base: position 708,705,489 of record NC_090941.1, on the reverse strand, counting down.
CCTATAATCGGGGTCCACCACCCCAGCTAGTACATCCAAACCATATTTCCATGCTAACCCCAACTTGGATGTTAGCCTAGTGTAGTTACCCTTGGGAGCAGACAAGACCAGACCAGTAGACCTAAGTTATCTTTACCCTAGTTCTATAACACGATCTTGACTACTTGACAAGTCAAACCCAATTGACCTCCTCTCCTTCCCTCATCTCTGACTGTCTGTCTGCTATCCAGGAATGGTGTGCTGCCAATGACCTCTGCCTTAATGCCAGTAAGACTGAGATTCTACTCATCGGCACACCCACTCCCTCCTTCCCTGCAGCTCTCTGGCCAGCCTCTCTTGGCCCTCTTCCTGCTCCTACCTGCAAGGCAAAAAACCTTGGGGTCATCTTCGACTCCACACTCTCCTTCTCTCCTCATATATCTGACGTCTCTAAGAAGCTGCACCTCCTCAGAGGTATTCTTCCCTTCCTCTCCTTCCCCCAGAAGCTCACTGTCTCCCGAGCCCTGGTTCTCTCGAAGCTGGACTACTGTAACAGCCTCTATCTTAATCTGCCTGCTTCCACTCTCCGCCCTCTGCAACTCATCCAGAACAGAACTGCGAGGCTTGTCCTTGGCCTCAAGCCCAGGGACAGTATCTCTCCAGGACTGAAATCTCTACACTGGCTCCCAGTGGCTGCGAGGATTAAGTTCAAAACCCTCTGCATTGTCCACAGGGCCTTCTGGGGCCTGGGGCCTAAATACATTCAACTCTCTCTTCCTAAATATCTTCCTTCCCGAGCCCTTCGCTCATCCGTCTCCAACTCCCTCAGGGTTAGCCGCTTCTCGAAGCAACGAGCTGGGGGTAGATCTCTCTCCGCGGCAGGGGCCTCCCTCTGGAACAGCCTTCCTGCCTCCCTGAAACTTGAGGAGAACCATCTCCGGTTCTGGAAGCACCTCAAAACCTTCCTCTTTGCCTCTGCTTTCTCTCTCCCTCTCCCCTGCTAAATCCTTCACTGAAACTGCACTGAATCTGCAACTGGGCCACTCTCACCGACCTTGGTCCTGGGCCCAGCCACTCTCCACTTGCACTGCCTCCCTGGCAACCTCTGCACTGCGGGACTGACTCTGTATCCCTACAGCCCCCCCTTCCCAGCACTTGTCTGCACTTACTTTGCACTTGCCACCAGCTGGCCCTATTTATTTATTTATTTTGTTCTACTTATTTGTACTGCACTTCCCCCCTCCCCTTCCCCTTGCACTCTTCTCTTCCCCCTACCCCTGCACTTGCACGATCTGAATGACACCTGGCCTAGTAGGATCGTTGTCTGTCTTCCCCTTGTTTCCCCCCTCCCTGTCTCGTCGCGCCTTGAAACACTTGTGTATAGGCGCGTTACAAATGCCATATCATATCATATCATATCAATTGACTTCGAAGTGGCCACTGAGGGGTTGGAGGCCCTGTCACTATGTTTGGTCAATTTTAGGGTTCCCCCGGGTTTGGGTCAGCCAGGCCAGATCCCACTCTGACACCAAATGTTTTTTTTGTTTTTTTTAAATTCTTTTTATTGGTTTATACAAACCTTTAAAAAACAGACATCAATGAATCAGAAGAATACATTTCCCTATTTCCCTATTTCCATCTCTTCATCATCTATTCACTTCTTTCTCTAAAATACAGTAGGAAACATTTCAGATTTGTCGTGCAAAAGAAGGGATACAAGCCCACTCTTTAACTGACCTTTAGGTTTGCTTTCTCAACATCCAAGCCCTCCTTTAGGACACGGAAGAAGACAACCAAAGCATATAGCACAGGTCTGCTAGATCCATAAACATGCCTCTCCACCAATCATCAACAGACAGTGTTTGATGTTTGCTAGTTACTGTGCCAAAAATGTTTGCTCTTTGTTGTTCAAACCCAGCACACGACATCGTCAAGTGTTTTAGAGTCTCGTTATTTGTTCTACAGAAGCGACACATCAGGTCCGAATCTGCATACCGGGACCAAAAACTTAGACGCTCCTTAGTGGCCAGTGCATTAAGCTTAAAATGCATGTATAGTGCTCTCGTATGTTGGTCTAGAAAGCAAGTTAAATAGTGTTGTAGCTGACAGTATGCTCTGGCTTCTCCAGGGGCCTCTTTTATCGTTTTTGATTCAGATCTTAAATTACATGAGTTGATCCAGTCTGTTCTCCACATCTTTTTCTTAGCCAAGTCTGGGTTTTCAATTAAGGTCTGTACTGTGATATCATATGTTTCTAGTACCTCGAGACATAGCGCATTCCATTGAGAAAGAATGGTGTGTGCTTTTTCTGTGTCAGGTTTGTGTAGTATATGGATTTGAGGCGGCGGATCCGTTTGCATTGTTTTTCTAAACAGGCTTAGTAGATTCCAGGAGACTCGAGCTTGGATTGAGATGTAGCTGAGTTCGAACCTTATGCAGGTCGTTGGGGTCCCCTTTGGTAAGTGTAAGACTCTTGACCAAAAGGTGTTTTCAAGTGAGTTCCACAGATCATGTCCACATCCAAAGGCATTTTCACCACCATATATCAGGGCAGGCACCACTTTTTGTTGAAAGAAGATAACGGTTGGTTTCAAAGAAAACTTGCCACATTTTTTGTTGATCAAGGAAGCCTGGCAAGCCATCTGGCGGCATTTGCTTTTTGTCACCTCGACCCAGGGTGCATCGTTTCTACTTGCACTAATTCTCATGCCTAAGTAGGTGGTGTTTTTCACTATCTTAATCGGTTCCTTGTGGAGGTACAAATTGAACTTCTTCTTGTTCCCACTGGTTCCCAGCAGTTTTTCAAGGACCGGAATTTCGCATTTTTGCTTATTTATATAGAGTCCATTCGCTGTTAGGTACTTTTCAAGAGCGGTAAGTTTACGTTGAAGACCTATGGGTGTCAAATCCATAAGGACAAGGTCATCCGCATAAACAAGATAGTCAATGTGGGTGCCATGAATTTTGGGTGGAAAGGCGGTTAGTTCATTTAAGATCTCCTTAATGTCCGATATGAACAAATTGAAGATAATGGCTGCTAAAGGGCAGCCTTGTTTAACACCCCTATGTGTGCCGATAGGGGCTGATAGTGTGCCTTTGAGATCAAGTCGAATCTTGGTAGAAGTGTTTGTGTGTAGCTCCCGGATGGCAGCCAGCAAGCTAGGGGGACAATTCCACACACTCAGTTTTTCCATAGCAGGTCCCTGTTTATGCTAACAAAAGCATATGGTAGGTCTATTAATGCCAGGTACACCTTAGAATTGGACCGATGGCCTTCCATCTTCAATAGGTTTAACAGCAGAAGGTACACACGGTGTCCAGTCATAGGATGGAATATAAAGGATCGAATGACCTTATGATGGACAGTCAAAGGATCGAAAAAAAGGTCGATTTTTAAAAATAATTTATTTATATATATATTTTTAGTTTGGGTTGGTAAAAAAACTGTTTTTAATAAAGAAAATAGGGGGTTGTGGGGGGACAAAGGGCATTCAATCCTTTTGTTTTCGACCCTATAACTGGCAACCGGTTCACACCGCACGCCACTCCTTTGACAAATCTTGCTTGTCTTGGGTCTACCCGGTTTGATTCAGTAGCCCACTTTAGGAGTTTCTGTTGCAGGAGGGTGGCGTAAGTTTTCCCCAGCACGTCAAGCAAAGCAATTGGTCTATAGTTTTTGGGTTCCTTCTGTCGCCTTTTTTGACGATTGGTACAATCACAGCAGACTTCCACGATTTTGGGGTGCTACAGCACTTAACAATTCTGTTGAACAAAGTTGTGCAGAAGTCTGTCCATTGGTCCGGATGACGTTTGATGGAATAATTAGTTAAACCATCCGGGCCCGGGGCTCTGGAAGCGTGCACATTCTTAATTGCTTGTAGGATGTCCTCTCTGTCGAAAACAATCTCCCAATGGGTCAAGGCGGGGGCTTCCCACTCCTTGGTTGTAACATCTTTGCAGAAGAGATTGGTGTAAAAGGACGTCCACTCTGCCTCCAAGACCAAGTTTGCTTGGAGGGCATGTTGTCGGGCTTGATTGGTGTTTATCAGTCTCCATGCCATGATGACCTTATGTGACTTGTGCCAGTTCTTGTATGTTTGCTTGAGCGATCTTATCTGGTCATAGACGTTAGCGTTGGAGGCTCTTTGCAAGTTTCTTAGGTCACGTCGCAATGTTCTTTTCAGTTGGAGAATTTCTAAGTCGAATTTATGTTTTGGTGTGAAATCAGCATGTTTTAGTTTGTGTTTACGTTCCTCGATTTGTGACAACAGATGTTGGTATTCCAGTGACTCTGAGTGCAATTGAAATTCAGATGTAATGTAAGTGAATTCCTCAGCTTCGAGGTGTAGGCGAATTCTACCAGCTCCTGTTCTCACTGCATGAGACCACAGCTCTTGGTCGCGCTGAGTGCTGTTATTGAAACTTAGGGTCACCATGTCGTGGTCACTATGAGTCATTTTAGTGATCTCTAAACGAGTGGTCCTCGTGTGGATGTTTTCAGACACAAATATATAGTCGAGGGTTGAGCTTTTATCGCATCTTCTCCAAGTCGGTTGAGCTGGAATATCACCAGCTGTTTGACCATTTAGCATCATTAGCCCACGGAGCTCCATTTCAAAACACCATTGATTTATCAAGCGCTCCTGGGAGTTGTTGGTTTTCTTATTACCACTAGGTACATTTTGGTATGTAATAGAATCAATGTTTAGATCTCCTCAGATAATTAGGTCGATCGAATTTCCCTTTTCTATTAGGTCATCAATGACACAAGTAACTTGATCAACAAAAGACTCTGAGCCAGCTGCCAAGTGGTTCCAGTATAGATTAATGATGTACAACCTAGGCGTTTGAGACCTTTCTTTCCCTGAAGAACTGACAACGACCACCTGAATAAATGGAAATGGGTTAAAGGATTTTTCAATCCTAAGGCCAGAGTCTTTCTTTACCACCACTAATAGACCAGCCATTCGTCTACCCTTAAACTGCTTGATGGCTGGATTAAGTGCTATTTCAAATCCTTCAAAGATGGGAATTTCATTTAACCAAGTTTCCTGTAAGCAAATGAGATCGAGGCCAGTAGCCCAGACGGTTGAGAACAGGTGCGTGAAGCCCCTGGTGTTCCAAGATCCCATTATGCACTTTTGAGGTTCCACTTGGGCCTGGCATTACTTGTCCAATTCGGTGTTTAGAGTACCGGCAAGCCAGGACCATTCATTTGCTTTGCCAGCCAAGTTAGCGCCTTGCTCTGTCTCTTCAGAATTTGTTGGTACACTATCAGCTCTTTGGATTGTTATCCTTATGAGGTCATTCATCTGAAGTTTGGTCGAAGATTCAGGATGTTGGAAGCAAGTTTACGTTGGAACTAATGGAGGCAAGGCAGCATTTATGGGTTGTAATACCTCAGCATCTGTCTGTTTGACTCCGCCGACTGCCACTCTGCATGCGCTATTTTCCATGGATCTAGGCACAAAACAATTGGGTACTGTGGAGATGTCGAACCCCAGAGACATTAGCACTGGACCCCGCTTCCTGTAAAATATCTGCTATGAGTTTAGACTGCAGATGTAGTATTACAGCATCGTTTTTGGTTTCATTGAAAAATTCAACAATTTTCAGGTTTCCAGATTCAATGGTTCTGAGGCTTGGAACAAGGCGACACAACCACAAAACATTGTGGCGGTTTAGGATTAGATCATCCGAAGATTCTATGCGTTCCAATAGCACTTGGTGTAGAGCCTGTGTTTTTTGTACAGAGGTTTTCGCCTTTTTATAAATCATGGCTTAGGGAAGGTTTTTACTGTTTTCTGGCGTAATTTGCTTGTGTTTTGTTGTAGCACTGGTGGTGAGAAGCGGCTGCAAGTCATATTTACGCTCAGTTTGTGTGTCCTTCTGGACGTAAGATGTAGAAGGGCGAACTGGTTGCAGCCCATTGCAGCTGAAACCTTTCGATAAAGAGTCTGTCGTTCTCGGATAGACATCTGGTATGTGAGACATTGCAGCCAGTTTGGTGCGTTTTATCATCCAGTGTTATAAAAGTAAGCTTGGGTTTAAAGAGACCATCTGGGAGAGGGGGGGGTTGCTGAAACACTTGGCAAAGTCTTGGTACTTTGTTTCGTTGGAATGGAATTGTTCCTTCGCACAGAACGTCTCTACTGGACGTTTCAGGGACCATGGATGCTTTTACCTCTGTTGAAACTGGCGGTTGAGGTAAATGAGACGGTTTTAAAACTGTGTTTGAGTTGGGTGCCTCTTTCGCTTGACCTGCGGTGTCACGATTGGGCGTAGTGTGTAAGGTTTTGCACACTGCTTGCACAGTTGCATCGTGCTCACTCTGTTCCTTGTCGTCGTCGTTCTCATAAGTTGACATATTCATCAGGTCTGCGGATACATCACTGATGCATGTAACAGGCGCTATGTCCTCATCCATCAGAGTTGTTACTTCTTTTAGGACAACTTTTGGATCACAGCTTTTCTCTTTCACTATGGTTCTGTTTATCGTCACATTGACTGTTTTGATGTTACGTAGAAACTTGCGTGAATCATTTCCTCGTTTTGTTTTCTTAAGAGGTTGATTTTTGGACTTTTTCACATTAGCACCTCTCAGTTTGTTTTCCACAGGATCTGATCTTTGATTGTTCATAGGATTCTTCAATATTTCAAAAAGGTCCGGAGCGTTAGCTTGAGCTGCGGATTTTGCCGGTGTGGCATCCACACTGGCCGGTGGACACTGAGGGGCCAGGTTGGAAGTAGATGCCAGTTGGGGATCTAAGAGAGCCAAATTTCTTGTGGATTGACTTTCTGTGAGGATGTCGGCGAACTGCGTGGACAACACCTTGTCTTTGGGGTGCATGCTTTCTGCTTGTGGAGGCACGCTGGCTCTTTCTTCACTTTCGTCACATGCGACATCAGGAACCGCGGCCGACCATATGCTCCCAACAGGAGGCAGCTCACTTGGAACAACTGTGACCTCGTTCCCTGGCACAACCTCTAAGCGTGTGGTCTTTTTTGTTATTTCTCCATTAGGCACAATATTTTCGATTGTGGTACCCAGCACACTCAAGTCAGGTTCAGTTGTCATTGGACCCCTAGGGCTACTGGAGAAAGTCGCGCAATCGTTTGGGGCTCCAGCGGTGCACCTTTCACAGTTTTTTTTCACCACCGGATATGTGCCTTTTTTTTGCTGGAAAAGATTTAGTGCTTCTTTCGCAAATTCTGCCAAAAGTTTCTTGTCTAAATTGGCATTTTTAGTGTAGTACACTAAGGTGTCCAAGGCCCACTCCGTCCTCTTTTGTGTACCAATCAATGTCTCTTTATATGAGCTGGGTACGTTTTCAATGTTCGAAAGCTTAATGTTCATGTAAGAGACCAGACAGGAAAGGTCTTTCATATTATCATTCAGGTGTTTGTACATTTTAAGAAAAGGGGCAATTGTTAGTGCCATGGACGACATAATTGTTGTTTGAAGATCTTTCATTTTTTGTTCATGTCTCACTACAGTGTTGTCACCAACCTCTTGCCGCCGTACGCGGCACCTTTGACGGTATGGGAGCCATCTGATTTTCGGAAATGGACGTTCCATTAAAGAGGAATTGGAGGAAGCAGACTCCAATGAGGAGTCAATTGACGAACAGTGAGCATTTAACACCTTCCCCCCTAAGGCCAATGCGTCACTTAAAGAATTCAACAGAATTTTTGGTGTGGTATTTGTCATTTTGGGTTTCTTCATCTGTGAGCATCTGATACTCTGTGAAGTGCTCGAGTCAACTCTCCTTCGTTTGGAGAGACTCGTTGTACAAGCAACTTGGTCCTTTAGTTTTTTTGTAAAAGAGGGGCTTGGAGTAACAAGTGGCTCAGTAGTGAACCCCAACCCCTCTGGCGTCGCATTGGTTGTAGGTTTGAGTTCTTTCTTTATTTAGACAGGTGAGGTCTGTTAAGAGTTTGTTGACAACGTCCAATGAATTTCGTCGATTGTCATACCGATATGACTCTTTCAGATCAACTAATGTGCATAGAGACTGATTTCGCAGCACATCTTGTGATTGCGCCCTACGCGACTCTTTCTTACCATGTGAGGGATAAAATACATTATCTTCTTCGCCAGTGACTGGTGGTGCTTCTAGGCTGTGCAGTAGTGAGGGGTCCAGCTTTTCAAGGGTGCTGTAAAATCAGGGACGGGGGGACCCTGCACTTATGCCGTGGCTTCCACTCGTACACCCATTGGTGCGGTTTAGCTTTTTTTCACAGTCCCATTCCTCTTTCACACATTCCGAGGGCACACTCAAACAATTACTGTTTGCAGCAGTGGGCGTACACTCGTTCAGCGAGCGCCAGACCAGTTCGCGCAGTGGGACAACCGTTCCGGGCGTGGAGCCAACGACTACAGAGTGGGTCTCTGAGTCGTCAACTTGAGCCCTGTTGCTCGTCACAGGGGCCACGGTCACACACACTCCACCGGTCATATCCGGTGGAAGCCTCTATTATGCTGGGGCGTGTATTTCAACAAATTGTATTCTCGGAACGATTCTCAGAACGATTCTGTCATTGTTCAGTGTCAATGCAGTTGAAGTGTCAGGTACGTGTAACGCGCTGCACACATTTTCACTTACTTGAAGCCGTGGCGACTGTGGAGGGGCAGGCACAGTTGAAGCAGCCGATACAAGCGATGCAGGCGAGGCCGCTGGAGGCACGGGGGAACACTTCCAGAGAGCTGGATGTTGCTGATTCCAGTTTCCGTTGGGCGCGTGCTTTGGCAAACGAGATGGATTTCGTTGTGTCACGTATGGCGCCACAGCAAACAGCGACAGTACTCTGGGGAGGCGAGCAGAGGGGGAGCAGAGGTTGGTCCAGGATTCCACGGACTTCCTCGGACTCCTCAGACTCTGCCAGACTCCGTGCCCACTCCGCGGGGGAAACCGTTTTTAAAGGTAGACACTCCCAGTAGTGTAGACACGGTAGAGCTACTCTCACTCACAGCAGGGAAAGCAGACTCCACGCCTTCACTCCTCAGACACCATATTTAAGGGTGCAGAAGTACAAGTCTGACACTGTGGTGGTGTAGAGGAGGAGCCAAGTACCCCTACTCCAACCGCCCCGCCCATATTACCTGTCTGTTGGAAACCAGAGTATGAGACATACACGGAGCAGTTGAACAGATAAACAGCAGAGTATGGACCAGTGAAGTACCAATACCTAAGAAGATCTGGGAGGCAAGGCACCCATTGAGGAAACCGTACCTGCATACAAGAAAATATGATGGCCATTTGAATGAGATTCCTGAAGAAGCAGAGCAGATAAATGGCAAAGATGAATGGTGACGTCACACAGAATCTAGCTGCCATCTGTAGAAGAGATGCAGGGACCAGAGAATGCAGATATTCTATAAGGCATCAAGAAAGTATCAAGGATAAGTGACATCTTGGGATCAAGGTGAAAAAGCTTATGCCATAGAACCAGATGAAGATATTAAGCTACTTTATATGTGTACAGATGCAACAAAAACGCAAGTATACAAAGTAATCTTGAGGCTAGCTTTAGAGTAAATAGATTGCGGCAAGCGCCAATATATATATATATGCATATGGACGAGTAAAGGATGGATGTTTCCACTATGCATTATAAGCAGTGCTGGACATTAGCAAGAAGGCCTCATTTCAATGTGTCGCAGTTAAAAAGCAAATTGAATTATGAAATGAATCTCAGCAGAAGGAGTTGGACGAGCCAAGAAGCAAAGGTCTTATCAAACTGGAATGAACTGACATTGGATACAATTCATGTGAAAGAACGGAAACTCCTGTTCAGAAGGCTTGATCAAAACAGAAGACGTCAGAGGACTATTAGAAAGTAATATTTTAATACACTTAAAGGCTCGATTCCATGGTCTCCAGTCACGTGGAAGAATGAAGTTGGAAGAACGAGGTGGTCACACCTATGCACGAGGGCAGAGTGGGCCTACACTCCTTAACATTTCTCAGAGCACAGTACAAACTCAAGGCCAGGATTCAAAGCCCTAATTGACGCTCCATCATTGAAGTGATGATGGATTGATTAGCTAATTGGTGGGAAGCTAGTGTTAAAACGAGCTCACCAGCACCTGGATGTTCAGTCTGCAAGCTGCTAGACGTAGGTGCAAAAGTACTGATGGGAGTTAGAAGCCAACCAATTGTAGTGGACCGCGTAATTAAGGGTCCTATAGTTTGTGTAGCCAATGGGACATTGTGTAATTAGTAACATTCATAGTGGCCATTTTAAGGGGAGGGCTTAGTTGCGCCACCTGATGTTAAGTACCCTATCACTTTCCTTCACTGTTCTATACTGATATGGAACTTATACTTAGATATTCACTTAGACCCTATCACTCCCTTAAATAAGTTTTTGTAGTTTGCCACAGAGGATGACACTGGTAATGACGCAGGTTAACACGCCACTCATGACGATTTTGCTTAATATAACCTCTGTTTTTTGTAAGATTCGTTGAGTAAGAGGATCGAGTGAGTGCTGATGTTCGTTGTACTCCCTGTTTTAGATAATTGACATTAAAACAGACTTCCTTTTGCCAAACTACCTGAGTCATTTTGATTATTAATGTATGAATAAAATCTGCATCCCCATCCATCTCAAGGGTAATTGCTACTCATCAAAGGGGCTGGGATATCCACTTCACTTGGCAGCAGAGAGAGGATGGTTTATTAAAAAATCCATCGACATAAGTAAACTTTAGGGTCCCAGAAATATCACACGACTTTTGCCATTTGGCTGACAAGACGTGAAGCTCTCCATAGATAGTGGTTAGTGTAATTATCAAGACCTTGGAAGGCTGGTGTGACAGGTCCCCTAGTTTCAATAGAATCCCCTCCCACGTCTACGAGAAGGTGATCGGATGACAGTTTGAAGAGACAGTAAAAGAGGCGTGGGAATCTGAGAATCAGAAGACTAAGATTTGAATGGTGAGTATAAACTGAGGAGAGTGGCAAATTGATGCATGCGTAGTAAATAAAGTGAAGTGATCAGGGAAAAACAGAGTAACGAGGGAGGCGGGATAAACATAACGTGAGAATAAGAGTGTTAAAATATTGAATAGATATTGACTTGAGTGTGGCCGAGCAATAAGAATCGTAATAGAGGCCACGATAAAGAGGATACGCCCTATAACTAAGTTTTAAAGAACGTTAGAAGAAATATTAATCTAGAGTCCTATAATAGATGACATAGAAAACGGGTCTGATTTAAGACGGTCCTAAAGAAATTGATTTAAGTTCTGTGAGGAGCATTTTTAGAGGGCAAGACAGATCCCAGAGAAGGGCTGTGGAGATAGATATATGTAACCGGTTGAGTATGTCTGTTTGTCCGTTCGCTTTATGTATCTATGTATTGTTGATGACGTCATAATTGAAGAAAATTGATGATAAATAGAGAAGCACAAAGTTGATTGTTCTTATTACACTTGTTGGTTGTTTTTTTAGCAAGATTAAAGTAAAAACTGTGTCCAAAGGGATTGGCGCTTGCGACGGTTATTGCTCGGTTATATTGTGTTGTTTTCCTGATACGTACTTTTAAATCTGTGATTAAAGCAAGCAAGCGTTAACAAGTTAAGAGTGAAGGGTTAAGGATAGAGGATGTTACTCCACTTGTGCACCACTGCAAGCAATTGCCGAAACATGCACCCAAACTTGGACAGTATAGTGCAGAATGGGTTAAAGCGCAGTCCTGCAGCATATGACGACATATTTGCATGCAGCATATACTGGGAAGAAGCTAGACAATCAGCTAGCGAGCTTAGAGCTGTGGGAAATGTACCAGGAGGAACGACATGAGCCGCGTCCTATAGACTGGATACTTAATGTATGCAAAGAGGGGGTGAAGAGCCCTCTGCTCCACCTGCCCCGTCTGAAATAAGACGAGAATAAGAAAGATGATGGGTTATACCCAATGAGGGAGCTTAAAGCAGCGGCAGGCTATAGCAACCCGGCATATGAGTCACCTACGCAAAGTAGTGACGAGAGCCCAGAGAAAAATACTGAGAAAGATGTAATCTCTAAGGTCCTGAGGGACAAGGAGAGATGTGATAAGGAAAGAAGCGATCGAGCAAGTACATCTCTAGATATAGGAAGAGAAATAAAGAGATGGAAAGGAGAACAAGATAAAGCTGATGAGATAGCGTTCTTACAGAACAAATGGATGGGTGGTTAGATTTTGCTTAAACTCAATGGTAAAAGCATTGCGGATGTTAGACAAAGAGAAGATCAAGACAAGCAAGATAAAAAAGATAAAGAAAGGGAGGAACGATTGAAAGATGAAGGGGCAAAAAGGAAAGATAAACAGAGATGAGAGCAGTTATATCAAGATGAGCAAGCGAAAAAACAAGAGAGCAGAGAAGCAAAGGAAACATGACAATGGACAAAGAACAATTGATGAGCAGGAAAGACTAGAACGAAAAAGAATATAAGAGGAAGAGCAAAAGGTAAGAGAAAAAAGAATACAGAGAGGAAGGGATGAGGAGATACAAAGGGCAAATGAGAGAAGTGATATGAAGAAAAAAGAGGAAGACAGAGAAAGAGAGGAAGCGAGAAAGCAAAGAGAATTTGACGATGATATGGAACGCAAAAGAAGGCAGAGAGCACATGATCTTGATCGCCTGGAAAAGGAAGTAAGAGATCCTAATCCACAAGTAGCATGGGAGGATATAGAGGAATTCTTTCCAGAATACGAGTCATTACCAGGCCCATCTAGAGCAAATATAGAAGACAAGTTTGACTGTAGGAGCATTGGGGAAGTGATCGATAAAGTATACCATGAAATGAGAGCTCAAAGAGTCAAGGGGGAAGGGAAAAAATGATCGACTTGAGAGCACTCAGTTGTATGACACAGAGGAAACCTCATGTAGTACGAAGCATAAGGAACTGTCTCTAAATGGAGATGACGAAGAGAGAAGTTGCATGAGTTGGGCACAAGAAATGTCAGCCGAAGACAGGGAAACCTTCCATGGGGAAGAGAGAGATGACGCATGTGGTCCTGAGGGACGCTTTCCTATGGATAAGGAAGTAAGATGGTTGGATTTAAATGCATCTATACTTAGGGCATCAGAATCATTGACACAGTCAGACAGACCTAAAGGGCAACGCCATGGTGAGAGAGGGGAGTCGCGGCCTTATGTAAGCAGATTAAGATCATTGCCAGGTAGAAGGCGATGCAGGAATATCGTCCCTGCAGTGGACAGACAAATGATGAGAGATGAGGAGGGGAAGCTGTTGAGCAGCCTGCAAGATGGCTGCCTAGTGTTTGAGCTCCGCGCCTAGCCACCTTCTATCCGGCTACATCTGCGGTTCTGTGCCTGATCCTGTAATCCTGCTTCGGATTAAATATAGCTGCTGCTGTGAGCTTCCCACACGCCGAATCCCGGAGGAAATCAGACATCGGGTGCCCTTAATCTGCCTTCGTGCTACGTGGGCGGCGGCGCGGCCCTGGGCCATTTGACGTCTCCCTTGTGCCCCGCGGCTCGAGCGGGTGCCCGCCGCCGTCCCCATCGCTGCTGGCTCGTGCTTGTGCCTCGGGCGCGGCTCCTCCTCGCCGCTGGACTGGTGCCCCTGTCATCTCCGCCTGCCCGCCCTTCCCGCTGGAGATCGGTACCGCGCCGGCTGCTTGGCTGCGGCCGGGAGTGGGGGCTGGGCGGGGTGCGGGCCCGCGGGGAGTGTTGCCGCGGCAGAGCCCGTCGCCCGCTGCCGTTGCGGCTCCTAGAGGCGGCCTACGGATCTGCGGCCCCTCCCTCTGGGATCGAGGGGCTGCTGGCGGGCCCTTTTGGTGTGACGGCCCTGCCTGGGTCGGACTTGCGGCGCCTGAGTGGAGGACGCGGCGGTCTTGAGGTGAGGATCGGGGGCGGCCGCCATCTGTGTCTCCCGTGCTCTCGTCGCTTCTCACCTCATGGGAGATGGCCTGCTGAGGCCTGGACACCCTGCGCACTGCCCATTCTGCTGGTGGGCCCTCCTGCCTCGTGGTGCGTGGCCCTCCCTGCGGGGGTCTCCCTCCACCGCACCGCCGCATGGTGGCCTCACCCCGCTCCCGAAGTTGAGTCGCCCTGACGGAACACTGTACCTCATCCTGTCGGGTGGGTGCCCCGCACCGCACCCAGCTGACCCACGTTTGCGGACCCCCTATGCTTGGCCCCACTCACTCTTCATCATACTGGGCACTCTCACCACAGGCTGCAAACTTCATCGTACCGGGTCGTTCTCTCCGGCTCCGCAACACCCCATCTGCGCAGACGGGTGACCCCGTCTTCCATACCCCACCCCCTCACCTCCCAATCTCTTCTGGACTGCAAGCTGCTCCCTCGGTTGGAGACCACCGCGGAGACTGCACTCGGGAGGCTGCTGGTCCCTCTGGTAAGCCCTACACTTCGTAAACAGTTGGTCCTTCCACACGCGTGGTCTCCTCACTTCCTGGCTCGGGGGCTGCACCGACCTAGACCTGCTTGGCTGCTTCCTTCGTGCCCGTAGCAGCCCTGGGCTGCCGTAACTGGCTACTCTCATCTTGTCATCTCCCCCTCTGATTCTCTGCTACCGATCATGTTGAATCGCTCCAAGAGTAGCGCCAGGGGGGGGGGCATGGACAAATTTACAAAGGCGGTCCCTCGATCCGAAGTGGGCCACGCGTCAACTACGCCGGAGGAACCTGATACCGAGCTGAGTCCCGGGGCTGCGGCTCCTGATCTTACTGCCATGATGGAATCGATGGCCAAAAACTTTGCCTCCTTTCATGAAAAGCTTGACGACATCAATGCTAACGTGGCCTCACTCAAAACACGTGTTGATCAGGCTGGCTCCAGAATTACGGAGGCCGAAAACCGGATATCAACCAATGAAGATGTGATACACACACTACAGGACACTGTGGCTGCCTTATCGCGCGATATGAGGAATGTAAAGGCCAAATGCGACGACTTGGAATCCCGCTCCCGCAGAAACAACCTGCGCATTATTGGGGTCCCTGAAACTGCCCTGAAGGGTCGAATGGAGGAGGCGGTCGAACGTCTACTCAAGGACTTGCTTGGTGACCCGGATCTTTCCCCTTACTTCACTGTTGAGCGAGCTCACCGGGCCCTGTCCCCGCGTCCCAGGCCTGGCGATAGCCCCAGGCCCATTATAGCCAAGATTCTCAATTACCGGGACAGGGACCTCATCCTCCGCCTGGCACGTGAGAAGGGGGAGTTGCGGTTGGAGGCTAACACTATCCGAATCTTCCCGGATTTTTCAATGGCTGTGCAGCAGGAGAGGCGTCAGTTCCTTGGCGTCAAGAAGATGCTCAGGGAGCGCAAAGTCCCATATGCCATTTTATTTCCTGCCAGACTCAAAATCACCCACAGGGGCAAACTCTATTTCTTTACTATCCCTGAAGAGGCGGCAAAATTTATTGAGATGCAGATACCGCTTCAGGGCCCTGGTGATGCCATTGCTGATGAAAATTGACTGGGTGTTGTGGAGTGGGGTTATTAGCTGCATTTGTTGACTCTGTAATTACAATTTCTCACTGTTAACACTGTTCTGGCTCCCGGCGGCGCTCGCCTGTGGCGTGGGTTATTGTTATTGTTGGCCACAAACTGTTGGCACTGGCCACTTACCTCTCACGTTGCTGGGAACTGTCGTGTACTCCAGTCCCCCTTGGTGTTTGGATGGCCTGTGGGGCGGTGACTGGCCCCGATATCTCCTGAATATGTCGCATGCCATAGTGCTGGGCCTCGCTCAGTACATGCTGGTTTGTAGTATGTCCGTAAGGCTGGTCACGCTGTGACCCTCTTCCCGGCCTCCTGCCGTTGGTGTAGCGCCTGCTTGGGAGCCGGGTATCTACTCTGGGGCCTGCTCCACCTGGGATGGTCTACGTATCCGCTGACTGCCTGGGCCGCAAGGTTCAGGCTTTCATTCTCCTTGGGGCCTAGATGATGCTCTACATGAGGCCAATGTTGTAATATTTTGCTGCCCTACTGTTATGTTTTCCTCTTTCAATTGCACAACTACGAGACTTCCACCTCTTTGAGACCGGCCCAGTTCCCCACTCTGGGGACACATGGGGTGGATGCTATATGACTGTCGACACTGTTCTGGTAGTTGCGGAGCCGCAGGGGCTCGTGCGCGGTCCCTGAGTTCCCGCTCTGCGGGCGGGGGCTTGCGTTAGAAGTCCACCGCTACTGTTCGTTTGGCAACAGAGCCGTTTGGCTCTAAGCGTGCTAGTGCGTGGCAACGGCGCACCCCATTGCGATTGCACTGTTCTTTTCTGTTTTGCTGGAATGGCTTGGCCCCCGTTGGGCCTTGGGGAAGTGCTGGCCAGGTTGGGGTTGGCCTATCTGTGTGTTGCTAAGGGAGGGTGATGTTTACACTGCTGATTCACGGTTAGTGGTGCGGGTGGGGGGTGGGAAGGGGGCTGTTTCTCAAAAAGGCACACGAGGTTTCGCGAGGCGCATCCTGAGGTGGCATAAGCGCGCATGCTGTCTTTACTCTGGGAGCTCACACGGTCATTTGGGTTGGGATGTTCATTGAGGATGGATATTGCGGTTGAAGATGGCTACAGCTGAAATGTCTACTGTCATAATGTCCTGGAATGTTCGGGGGTTGAGCAACCACACCAAAGCCCGCAAGATCATGGTGTATGCCAACAGGCATAACTGTAGGATCCTGCTCCTGCAGGAGACACACTCCAATGGACTGATACCAAGGGCACTTGCCCCGTCATGGGGTCCCGCCAGATTTTTCACTTCCTATTCCACGCAATCTAGGGGTGTTCTCACGATTATCCACAAATCGATTAAGTTTGGGCTGCATAAAAGCTACATCGACCCTGAGGGTCGCTACGTTATACTACACTGCACACTAGTCAATAAGGAATATTTGCTTGTCAACACCTACTGTCCCAACGTGGACTCTCCGGAATTCTTTGACCCAATAGCCACCATACTTCTGGGTTTCGTGGGGGTGCATATTATATGGGGAGGAGATCTGAACCTTATATTGGACACTGTCCTAGACAGAACTGCCACAGGTCCCAGGGCACTGTCTCGCGCGGCGCGCAGGCTACAGGGCCATATGCAGTCTCTCAACATTTGTGACGCCTGGAGAACTCTCCATCCCCAGAAACGGGAATACACCTACTATTCATCTGTGCATGATAGCTCGTCCAGGATAGATCTATTCTTGGTCTCCGGCGAGGTAGTGGGCGGGGTGGAGGGCGCGGGCATTCTGGCCCGCACGCTTTCGGACCACGCGCCAATCACACTGTCCCTAAGACTGGGCACTCCTGTTCCAACAGTCAGCACTTGGCGCTTTAAGTCCGAGGCCCTAAAAGACATCGTGTTTAAGGCCGAAATACTAGCTGATATCGGGTCGTTCTTTGAACTTAACTCACTTCGAGACACGACCGCCGCGGTTAGGTGGGAAGCCTTCAAGGTATATATAAGGGGCATGTCCATCTCCCGGGAGGCCGGGGTGCTGAAGGCCATTAGGGCTGCCCTGGGGCAATCTGAGATCAAATTGAAACAACTTGAGCAACGTAACACTACCAGCTCTGACCCCTCCATTCTTGCCCAGATCTCGGATGAACTCCAAGTATATAACACACTGGCCACCTCCGAAGTCCGTTATTTCAGCCGCCCTCAGGCCGCCAGGAGGTATGGGGAGGGCGACAGGCCTGGGAAAACGCTTGCGACTCTTGTGAGGGGGGAGATGGGCCGTACACAGATCTCTTCTATCAAAGATCGAAATGGCGACGCTCAGTGGGCGGACCCGAAAATACTAGAGACATTCACTGAGTTTTATAGCTCCCTTTATTCCCAGCCCGCAGAACACACTAAGCAACATATGCACGAGCTCCTTGGGCAGATCTCTACTACAGAAATTTCCCAACAGACTAGGGACCAGTTAGACTCCCCGATCACGCTAGACGAGATAGTGTCGTCCATCTCTGACTTGCCCAAAGGCAAGGCGCCTGGCCCTGACGGGCTCACCGCCGACTTTTACCAGGAGCACATAGCTGTTCTGGCCCCTCGGCTGTTTGAGGTATGGAACAAGGCACTCCAGGCCTCCATCCTCCCCCCCCCCTCCATGCGTGAAGCGGTAATCACGGTGTTGCTCAAACCGGGTAAGCCTGAAGATGAGTGCGGGTCATACAGACCTCTTTCCCTCATGAATCTTGACACAAAGATCTTTGCTAAGACCATTGCCAACCGCTTTTTGCCAATCATGACGCACCTTGTGCATGAGGACCAAGCGGGCTTCGTCCCGGGCAGGTCCACCTCCCATAATATCAGGAGATTGTTTAATGTCATGTCCCGCATAGATCAGGACGCCCAGGCTGTAGCGGTTACGTTGGACGCCCAGAAAGCCTTCGACATGGTTTCTTGGAAATACATGTGGCTGGTCCTCGAGACAATGGGTATTGGCCCAAACATGATAGGGTTTATTAGACTATTGTACACGTCCCCTGTTGCGCGCGTTCGAGTTAACTCACTAACATCTGAGATTTTCACGTTATTTAGAGGCACCCGTCATGGTTGTCCCTTCTCTCCAATTCTCTTCGCATTGGTGATAGAACCAATGGCGGACTATGTACGTTCAAGACACTCTCGTAAGGGAATAAGATTGATAGAGGAGCCTGAAATTATATCCCTATATGCAGATGATGTCCTACTTTACATCAGAGATCCCACAACTCACCTCAATCCCATATTGAGAGACATCACTCGCATTGGCACCCATTCCGGCTTTACGATCAACTACTCCAAGTCGGAGATCTTCCCGCTCACTAAATCTACCACACAGCCCATCTCCAAATATCCCCTGCGCTGGGCCCCTAACGGCATTAAATACCTGGGAGTACATGTATCCCTTACTAAACCCACCCTACTTACCGATAATTACTCTGCGGTAGCGCAGACAGTTGAGGCTAAAATCTCACAATGGCGCACTCTTCCGTTGTCCGTTGCGGGACGACTGTCCCTGATTAAAATGATTCTGCTCCCCAAGCTCCTGTACACCTTTAGTAACATACCCTTATGGCCTGGAAGGTCATACTTCACTAAGCTTCACACGCTCTGCGCACAATTCCTCTGGCACTCTGGTGCGGTACGCAAGAAGTGGACTGACATGGCACTCTCATACAGACGTGGGGGTATTGCTGCCCCTGACTTTGCTATATATTGGATTGCGGCCCAAGCCCAGCACGCCACTCACTGGTACCCTGGCGCCCCAGTGCGCCCTCATGTCAAGCTGGAACGGTTGGCATCCGCGGGTATTAATCTAATGACCCTAGTGCTGCATCGACATTATGCTCCGGACTCCCCCGTTGAGCCCATCGCTGCGACCTTGTTCGCCTGGTTACACATACTAAGTCCATCAGCTGGGACCTCCCCGTATTACAGGTGGCTGCCCGTGTGGGCCTTTCCGGGGTTGGAGCCCACGCTGGAAGCTGCCTTGACCCGCCACTGGGAGGCTCTCGGGTACAGGGCATTGTCTGACTTCTATCCAGAGGGCAAATTTATAGACCCCCAGACTTGGAGGCTTGGTCATACTAAATCTCCCTTAGAGACTCTTCAGTACTACAGGCTTCGCGCTGCGTTCCGCACTATGTGGCCCTCCTTCCCAGATGAACCTCCGGATGACCCGGCAATAGCGTACATCGCTAACTCGGGCGGTGCGCGGGGTGTTGTCTCATCATTATATCATATCCTGCAGGATGCCTCCTCTGCTCCGGTTCTCGGAGCGCGCAACAAATGGGCAGACGAACTGGGCCTAGAGATACCTGATGAGTTATGGGAGAGCATGTGTCTCCACACCCAAAAAGTCTCCCTCAACTTCCGCTTTCGGGCCATGCAATATAAACTCCTTAATAGGCTATATTATACACCGCACAGGACTTCTGGGTTTGCTCGTTCTGAGGTGCGCCTCTGCCCGCGCTGCAAGGCCGCAGATGCTGATCACCTACATATGTTCTGGACCTGTCAAAAGCTGTCCGATTTTTGGGACGGGGTCATAAAAACACTTAATGCAGTAACTGAAACCACTATTGATCCCGATCCTCTGGCAGTTTTGTTTGGGGTTTGGAGCACTGAGGAAACTAAGCGCCTGAAAAAGTTTTTAAATATAAGTTGCATGATTGCCAAGAAGTGTATACTCCAGAATTGGAGGTGTTCCTCTCCCCCGACCCCTCAGAGATGGTTGGGCCTGCTCACATGGTCACGGAACTGCGAGGAGGACTACTTGGCTACGCTGCCGGCCCAATCTCGCCCCAAGAACATTTGGAGTGAATTCACCACATATCTCAACAATCAGTCCGGAGCCGCGTCGGGGTCTTGTCTGTCCCCGGCCTCAAATCATGCACCGTGATCTCCTTTGGTTTCCTCCTTTATTTGTAAAATATTGCAATCACTGTTGTAATGATGATAAAGTGGCCCGTAAGCAGCTCCACGCTCTACATGATTCATATGCTTGTTGCCTCGATGTTTGTACCTTGTGAACCTCTGCCAATAAAAATAAAAGTTTAAAAAAAAAATGATGAGAGATGAGAATGAGTTTGGGGTGTCACAGTTTCCCTTGCTAGAGAAATGAGGAATGTGACCACAGTATATACCATGGCCTCAAATGGATAGAGATAATCTAAGGTGTAAACGCCTGAGTTTAACTTCTGGCGCTGGGAAATGGATACATGAGTTAGAAAAAATGACGGGAGGAAACACGTTGGCTATAGAGGACATTAAGGGTCTCATAATCGCCATACTTGGTGAGAGAGCTAATGACGTGTGAACATAGGCAGGATATGCTGGTGTGACTACAGTCAACACTGCTCAGTAACTGTAGGGCGGCAGTCTGGAAAGCACTTAAAGTACTGTATCCGGACACGTCCGATATGGGAGCTATAATGACGAAAAAGATGCAGGATGGGGATGACTCGCTTGTTTACATAAAAACGTTCAGGAGGCATGGAGTTAGGAAACGCGCGAATCTTGGGGAAAATCTTTACCTGTATTCTATCATATATTATGCCAAAAGCAGCTCAAGAAATTAGTGGGTATAGAAGCAAAACTGTGGTAAAAAATTCAGCTGACCATTGCGCATTACTGCAGACTACTGCAGGAAAAGAAACGCAAAAAAGACGATATAAGGAAGGGCTAAGAGGCAAAGCTAGTGCAGAAATAATTGTCCAAGTACGCCATTGAATGGGCAATGTTGACGAGTGTAGATGGATCGAATTCACAGCAAACAGTGAACATGCCGCAGGTAAATAATCAAAGGCAGTTCGATCAAAACAACAGTGGATTTACTCCACGGGGAAGAAGATTCCGAGGACAAGGTTGGCAAGGTAACCAAGGGAATTAGCAGAATAATCAGAAAATCTTTCACAATAACCAAGGTGGGTTTCAGAATATGCAGGATGGTAATCAGAATATGTGAAATGGGCAGGTTGGAAGACCACTGTCTATATGTTGGACTTGTGGAATGACCGCGCACTTTGCTCGCATGTGTAGAAGTCAAGGGTTAGTGCAAAATGCCCAGTTTTTGAGAGGGGGGATGTCAAATCCGCCTGCATATTTGCAGTAGAATGGAGATGGATTTGCTCAGAATCAAACGATGCAGCAGCAAGCGCAGAGAGTGTAGCAAGGCTTGCAACCACAGCAGGTAGCAGTTAACCCACCACAAGGACAGACGCAGCAGTTACCTATGCAGATTAAGCAAAACACAAGCACAGGACAGTTAATAACTCCTAGAGTAAGGGGTGTCACTGTCGATGGAGGGAATCCTTTTACAGGTAACGGAATGAGGCTGTACCCGCAATAGGACAGCTCACTGGGAGACTTGATGTGTTCAATACTATCCGTGACGCTGAATCCTTAAGAGGAACCGAGGGTAGACATCCGTATAGGAGGCAAACATTTTTCATTTTTAGTAGACACGGGTGCAACACACTCATGTATACGAGAGGGAAAATGCCCAATGTCTGGCAATGCCATCAATACTCAGGGATTCACAGGAGCTACAAGCAGAGTTCTATACCAGTCTCTATAGGCAATGTGACATGAAGGTGCCATTGCTATATTCGAGGCAAACACCTGTTAATATATTGGGATGAGATTTAATGACAAAGTTAAATATATCTCGTTTACTGATGAAGGCATAGTGTGTTGAACGCCAGGAATGCAATATTTAAACATGTGTGAAATTATTATGGCTTTTTCAGGACAAATAGCTGCTAGACCAATACCGTTAGATCCAGAGGTTTTTCATTATGGAGGACGCATTCTGTTGTCATGGCTATCAGGCCTAGTAGGCAGAGCAATGAGAACACCTGATGAGTTTCTGGTCAGACCAAAAATACCTATTCTTGAAGATGAGGGGTGAGTCTTTCCCTTAAAGCTACAAGCAGCCATAGTGCGAGCAGAAATGGTTTTGCTTGATGGAAATGATGAAGGCAGAGAATGGTGCGCAGTAATCGCCATTGGGGAGTGTTACAGATTGACTGACGTCACTGATGAAGATCTGTTTGGAGATCATCCATCTGATGACAAAGTAATACATAACATAGACATCACTTACTGGGTGAGAGCAATTAAAAGAGAAGTTCCTCAGAAGATAACGATAGCACAAAAGCATCCTGAGTATTTTGATGAAGACATGGCAAAAGTACCATTTTCATTATGGACCACTAGCCCCTATGACGTAGGCCTACTGAAGGGGGTTGGAGAAGTGAAGATTAAATTGAAACCACAAGCAATTTTACCTCAAGCACACAACAGTATCCTTCTCAAGAGGCAGATGAAGGTATTTCTAAGACAATTTCTGCCATGATGGATCAGGGTATTCTGGTGACAACAGAGTCACTCTGTAACACGGCAATCTATCCTGTGAAAAAAATTAGTCTTGGAGACTAATTCAAGATTTAAGGCCAATAAACCAGATTGTAGAAGCTGATTTCTCTCTAGTTCCTAACCTGTCTACAAACGTATGTAATATACCTGTTGAAGCATGATGTTTCACGGTGATTGACTTAAACACATTTTTCTCAATCCCATTGCACAAAGAGTCGCAGGATCCAACGTCATTTACCTTTAGACAAATACGTCTGAAAGGTATTAGTTTACCACAAGGGTATTGTGAGTCCCCATCGATTTTCAATAGAGTCCTTCAGATGGACTTAAGAAATATTGCTTTAGAAAGTGTTGTGTTGCAATACGTAGACAACATTTTAGTTTGCAGCACCTCAGAGGAAGAGTGCAGACGCATTTCTGTTCAGCTGATGATTATACTCGCTTACAAAGGATATAAAGTTGACAAGGAAGAGTTACAATATTGTCAACAAGAAGTGCTATACATAGGCCAATTCGATTTTGCATGAAGGAAAGAAGGTTACCCTTAAATGAGCTTAGGCTATTTGGAAAACTGCAATGCCACGCACGATAAAACACATGCAGAGATTTTTGGGATTATGTAATTACATCAGGGCATGGGTCTTTGACTACAGCTTGTATATAAGACCATTGTTGCATGCCTTAAAGAAAGCACAGGCAACGCAGGAAAAAATCGTGTGGACTGAGGAAATGGAAGAAGGGTTTGACAAATTGAAAAAAGCTATTTGCACAGCTCTAGTTTTAGGGATTCCTAATTATACTGAGGAATTATTTTTGTTCTCACATACAGATGGCACTGTTATGACAGCAGTACTCGTGCAGAGAACCACGTTGGGGTACAAGCTCCTTGCATAGGATCCGCTTGAAGCCTAAAGCCAAGTGCAACTCTTGGTATGACTCAGACCTTGTCACCCTTAAACACAAGTTCAGGGTGGCTGAGAGGAAATGGCGTGCTTCCAATACATTCTCTGACAAACTGGCCTGCCGCCTGTTTCAAAGGCAATACCGGCTCTCCGTCCACACCAAGAATAGAGCCCATATCCAAGCCTGCGTCTCTGTGGCATCTAACAACTCGGCCAAACTCTTTAAAATCTGCAAAGAGCTGCCAATCCTGCTGCAGTCTCTACCTCTCCTGTCCCCTCCCAGGCCCTCTGCACGGCCCTGGATTCTCATTTCATCTCCAAAACTCAGGACATCCTGTCCTCTCTCTCTTCCTCTCCCCCTCCTCCCTCTACTCTCTGCTCTTCTCTGGCCCTTCTTCAGGCGCCTCTCCTCCCTAGTTCTCTGCCTTTCCTCTGTTCTCCTCAGACTAGGTTTCTAGACAACTTCGATCTATGAAAGTCTTGTCAAAACAGGTTCACCCCTGTTCCTCCAAAACCATCAAGGACCACATTCACACACTGGCTCCTGCTCTGGCTGATTTCTGCAAACACTCCTTCACCACTGGAGTCTTCCCCTCCCCCCTGAAGCATTCCCTTGTGCACCCTCTTCTTAAGAAACCCTCTGCCGACCCTTCCTGCCCAGCTAACTATCGTCCTATCTCCATCACTCCTTTCCTAGGCAACCTCCTGGAAAAGCTGGCCATCTCCCAGCTCAATCTTCACTCTGAATCTGTTGGTTGTCTCCACGGCCATCAGTCTGGCTTCAGAGCTGCCAGAAGCACGGAAACTGCTCTCCTGAACAACTGTGAAGACCTGCTCTCCAACCTTGATTCCAACACCCCCTGTGTCCTCATCCTACTTGATCTCTCTTCTGCCTTTGACACGGTCAACCATGCCATTCTGCTCAACTGTCTCCGTAATATCCTGGTTATCACCGATCAGGCCTTCGCTTGGCTGACCCCCTTCCTCTCTGACCGACCCTCCCAGGTCCAACTTAGGTCCTTCCTCTCCTCTATCTCTTCCTGTGGTGTTCCACAGGCGTCTAACCTCGCTCCCTGGCTTTTCGAACCAATACCTGGCACCTCTTTCCCACCGCATTGCCGCTCTCTGCCCCAACTTTCAGTGCTATGCCGATGACACTCAGCTCATTTTCAGGTTCCCTTCTGCCACTTCTTCTCCCTCTCTCATCTCTGTCTGTCCGCCATCCATGAGTGGTGTGCCGCCAACGATCTCTGCCTTAATGCAAGTAAGACCAAGATTCTCCTCATTGGCACACCTGCGCCCTCCTTTCCTGTCACTCTCTGGCCGGCCTCTCTTGGCCCTCGTCTTGCTCCCACCGGTGAGGCTAAAAACCTTGGGGTCATCTTCGACTCCACACTTTCCTTCTCTCCTCACATCTCTGACATCTCTAAGAAGTCACATTACCAGCTGCACCTCCTCAGAGGTATTCTTCCTTTCCTCTCCTTCCCCCAGAAGCTCACTGTCTCCAGAGCTCTGGTTCTCTCTAGGCTGGACTATTGTAACAGCCTCTTTCTAAATCTGCTTTCCTCTACCCTCTGCCCTTTGCAACTCATCCAAAACAGGACTGCAAGACTTGTCTTTGGCCTCAAGACCATGGATCGTATCTCTCCAGGACTGAAATCTCTGCACTGGCTCCTAGTGGCTGCAAGGATTACGTTAAAAACCCTGTGCATTTTCCAAAAGCCTTCTGGGGCCTTGGGCCTCAATACCTTCAACTCTCTCTTCCTAAAAATCTTCCTTCTCAGGTTCTTCGCTCATCCACCTCCAACTCCCTCAGGGTTAGTCGCTTCTCCAAACAGCAAGTTGGTGGTAGATCTCTTTCTTCTGCTGGTGCCTCCCTCTGGAACAGCCTCCCTGCCTTTCGGAATCTTGAGGAGAACCATCTCCAGTTCTGGAAGCACCTGAAGACCTTCCTCTTTGCTTCTGCTTTCTCTCCTCCTCTCCCCTGCTGATCTTCTGGCTGAATCTGAAACTGCACTGGTTTACCTGGCTACCCTCTGATCTCGGGCCCAGGTCTCCTCCCCGCCAGCTGCACACCTGCTTTGCTCTCCTGGCATCCCTTGCACTCGGAGACTGTTTCTTTATCCCTACAGCCCCTACTAGCACTTGACACCTGATGTCTGCACTTACCCCTGCACTTGCCACCAGCTGGCCGCACTTTATTTATCATTTATAGTCTTATTTATTTTACTGTTATCCTATGCACTGCCTCCACTCTCCCCCCCACACTTTTCCCCTTCCCCTGCACTTGCACAATCTCAATGTCAACTGGCCTAGTAGGGTCGCTGTCTCTGTCTTCCCTCTGTTTCCCCTCCCTTGCCTCATTGTGCCTTGAAACACTTGTGTATAGGCGCGCTATAAATGCCATATATCATATCATATTACAGTGGAATCTTAGACCCAGTAATGAGAGGTAATTTTCTGTGCGAACAAAGTTTAGCAGCCACCGTGTTCACCATACAGAAGGCTGCAAGCATAGTGATGGGATGTTCCACGACGTTATTCGTTGAGCATGCATTATTTGCTATTTTAGAGAAACCAAAGGGTGCATTGACATCGCAAAGGGCTTCTGCCTATGAGGGAGTCATATTGAATCCAGCGATTAAAACAGTCCGATGTAAGATAGTGAATCCTGCCATTTTTATAGCCGAGCCAATAACAGAAGGAGAGCTTGAACACGATTGCGCAAACAATGAAGAGTTCTATGATCCAATCCCTAGAATAAAGGAGAACGCATTAGCAGGGGCAGAGATTGTTTTCATTGACGGTTCTTCAAGGATCGATCAAAATAATGGACAGAGATATACAGGCGCTGTTGTGATAAATCACAGGGCTAATGGGGAATTTCGGGTGCTTAAAAGTACTCAATGACCATCTCATTATTCAGCACAGGCTGCAGAATTATTGGCATTGATACTGTTACGCTCACCTGGCTCCCACAGAGGCGTCGATCTGAACTGGAGAGCTGCGGTCTCCACCAATGTGACGCATAGGGCCGAGATGACGGACTGGACTGGCCCACCTAGCTTCATTTGCTTGGCCCATAGGAATATTCTTCTGATGGTTTGAAAAGACAAGCTCTCCATCCTGCATTGAGCGCAGGGGCGTGTTGATAAACAGTTGGTTCACTGGCTCAAAGGAATTGGTGAGTTCCAGAACAATATTGACTCCGAAAAGTATGTAGTTCGTAAGAGTTCAAATACCTGACTTTCACTCTTGTCCGATTCCTTGCAGATTGCAGCTTGACCCTAGTGAAGAGTTCCTCGTGGCAACCGGTAATATTCGGGTAAGGATTTGTATTTCCAACACAGTTTGATAAATAATGCCAATATGTACCTGTTGCTTTCTCCCTTATTCAGGCGCTGAGAGAAAGTATGAAGTCTCGGGGAATAACACCTCCGGCGGTAATATCAGGTAAGTCTATTATGGTGAGGAGGGTTCCCTTTGATAGTCCCTTTGTTTCACCTTGCTATCCTTTTGTTTCCCCTTAGGGGCCGGGGTTCGGAGAAGATGCAGTGGAAGCTGTGCCGACCTGTGAAGAGGAATAGTACCCCCAGTGGTAAAATTAGGTAAGTCTATGGGGAGGTAACTAATATTCCTCTGTGTATTCCCTTAGCTCACCTTGCTGTACTTGTCTACTCCTTAGATGCCGGAATGCGGCGGGAACATGCAGGAGGATGCGGTGGAATGTGAAGATGCTGCGAAGGCCGGTGAGTTCAGCGCGGCGCTGCAGCAGGCGAGGCGACGCGCATAAAATAACTTCTTTCTTCCAGATCGAAGGCACAATGGATCGGGAATTCAGGTAAGGATCAAAAGGAATTGCTCTTGTTCTAACCTTTTCTCTTGCGTTCTCCCTTTTTCTAGGAGCTCCAAACTCGAGGCGGGCGTGGCAGAAGACAGGATGCAGACTTGCAGGCACGGTGAGCGTTACGCTGCTGGATGCAGAATAACGCGAAGCGTGTGCTGCTCTTCGGGCGTGGTTTAAATAGGCTCCAAAGTAGTCCCAGGTAAGTATTCCTCCCCAGCCCCACCCGAGTAAAAAAATAGTCCCTAGGTAAAATAGTCCCTTCCAAGCCTCATTTGGCTTGGAGCTCTTGCAGCATGGTCTGCATCAGGTAAGCTTGCAGCATGGTCTGCATCAGGTAAGAGCTACTCTATAAGCCTGGCGCCTATGGCGCCAGGACTGACTCTCCATATGAGCCTGGCGCCATAGGCGCCAGGACCGCACCCAAATAGCCCCTAGCAGGGGTTTTTGGGCTTGCTCAAAATAACTTGATGCCTGCTACCAGGGTTGCTGGACCTGGTCTGGGTCGCCGGGAGTAGGCATCATGACAGATACTTGCGCTCGAGTATCACGCAGACCAGGAAGTAACAGTGTACAGTGACTCCGCCTATGTGATGTTGACAGTGCACTCACGGTTAGCACGTTGGAAAAGGAGGGGCTACCTCTGAGCGGACGGCATGCCAGTACAGCATGACGCCTTATTGGACAGGCTTATTAAAGCACTACAACTCCCAGTAAGCATCACAGTCATCAAGTGTGCAGCTCAAACTAAAAGGGCAGATTTTATCTCACGTGGCAATCAAGCAGCAGACGCTGAGGCCAGGCGCGTAGCAAACATAGATAAAGGAATGATGAATGTTGAAACTTCTAATGTAAATGAAAAAATGGTTGTTAGGCTGTCTGTATCTGAAAGTTATAATCACCTGTCAAAAATGCAGTTGGTAAAGGTCCAAGGGGAAGCACCTCAAGAGGAAAAGAATTTGTGGACACAAAGAGGGTGTTCTTTAAACCCCTCTGAAGCATTGTGGTGACAAGACAGCACTTGTAAACCGGTGATGCCTGTAGCCTTATTAAGGGTGGCGCTGGAACAGCTACATCACCCCGCGCTCACAACGAGGGAGAATCTCGATGCAACTATTGCTGAGGATTGGTTTGTATCAGATTTATTAGAGCATGTTGCATTTTATGTAGTGAATTGTCTTGTGTGCCACAAATTCATGGCTGGGCGTACACTGCACACAGTTAGGGGAGTTATTCCAATACCTAATGGCCCTTTTCAGTATTTGCATATTGACTATGTCGGCATGATACAAGTATGTAATGGATATAGATAACTGATCGTAGTAGTGTGTCCCTTTTCAAGGTGGATTGAAGCAGGTCCCTGTACACACCCAGATTTCACCTGAGCAGCAAAAATCTTAGTGCAGGAAGTATTTCCTAGATGGGGAGTATGTGAGGTAATGAGGTCAGACAATGGTCCACATTTTGTGAATCAAACCTTTTTTAACAGATCAGCTTGTTGCTTGTTATAAAGCACATGTTTTCTTTGGCTTACCATCCACAAGGAAATGGGATCAGTGGGAGGCTTAACGGCCTGCTCAAGGAAAGAATAGCCAAATTGAAGCTTACCTTGAAGAAAGGGTGGTTGCATTGCCTACCACTGGCATTATATGCTTTAAGGAACCAACCGGGTTCTGACCACCATCTCATGCCCCACGAGATAGTGACGGGAGGCGAATGAGGACACCCCTAATGCCTCCATCCAGAGTTAGAAGTGATGCTCAGCCAACTGCAGATTTGCTAGGAAATTAATTGTGTGACTATTTGAACTGTGTGACTTCAAGTATCTCTGTTATTTCAGGAATAGCTGCAATGACAAGGGTGTAGGGCAGTACAGAACACAGAAGGAGATGCTTCAACAAGTGAATCTCAAGATTTACGTGTTCCCCAACTTTTCCCCGGAGATGCGGTCCTAATCCGCAATTATACAAGGAAGAAGTGGGACGAACCCCGTTTTAACGGTCAGTTCATCGTAGAAGACGTCACACCATCGGCTGTCAAAGTGCAGGGCAGGCATGCTTGGACTTTCCTAGGCAATGTAAAGATCTTTGCTGGAGAAGCCCCTCTGCCCACACCCCTACAGGAGGCAAGTGCAAGCATCGGGGAAGAACCACAGCACGTGCAGACAAGATCTATGATGAGGAAAAAGGATGCAGAAGCTGTCAACTAAAGAAAAAGAGTTAATTGGACTGTGGCTTGTTTCCAATACTCTGTGCACTCATTACAGGGTTGAGGGAAAGTTCTTTGTTCTTAAAGCCACAGAGAAGCTTGTTAAAAAGCTTTGGACTGACGCATGCTTAAGCCTTGATATAAAGAGGATTATGCCAGATTCTGATCGTGGTTACAGCAATTGGAAGAGGGTACAGTACCCTGATTCATTTCACACTGAGTTCCTGTTTGGATTTACCTATGGTGTTACCCAGTGATGACCTTTCTCGGCTGGTTCTTACGTATTTCGAGTTGGTGTTGCGCTCTTTCCCTTCGCTGGTGGGGAGAACTAATCGCATTCCTGCTTTCTTACAAGATGCTAAGAATGGCCCAGGTATAAGAAGATTGCTTATAGTTATCACTGAACACATTTTGCAATTACCTGAGTACAGTGAGGAGAGCACAAAGGCCCCTATCAACTGATGCAGCTCATACACTAGTCAGTGTGGTGTTCTTTCATCTGTTTGAGGAGTACCCACATCTTGTTGGAAGGCACACGGATGTGCTCACCTTTCTAAGGGATCCTAGAAACACTGCACACTTGAATGCGATCTTGGAAGGCATTATAATCCAAGTGAGCATACATTCTCAGTGAACTCACAGATCGGTGTGAAACTTTCCTGTGAGGGACAGATCGAAAGGTTACTGATAAAGAAAGACTCTTGTTTCATGCTGAAAGAAATTTGACATGTCGTCTGGGCTGAAGCAGATTCGAGGCATAGACTGGGAGCTGATCCGTCATTGAGCTCATTTAGACTTACTGAGGTCGTTTTTTCATTCTGGAGAGGTATCTACATTTTGGCTGGTGAAAGACTGCTTCCAGAAATACAGTAAAAGAATGTGTTCTTATCATCCAGTAAGCGGATAGCTGATTGAGGACGAATTGCTGAGTCAAAACAGCAGCTTCCAGAGGCAGTTCACAATGCTGATGTATTCAAGGTTGAGTTTTTCCTTCCTTAGACAATAAAGATGGGCAACATTAATAGTAGCATAATCATGCCTAACGCAGAGGGACGTCCACGGTGTCCAAGAAGTAGATGCTGTAAAGTAACTTACCTCTGTATTATTTACACTTCCTTTGTGTTCATAATCGTACTGCTTTCACTGACTGTACGCACAGCATTCTATATTGGTGCAAATGGAGCTAAGACTCCTGTGCATGCTCCTGGGCAGAAGGAAAATGTAAATGTGGCAACAACTAGGCAGACCAGACCCTATGTAGTCATTCCTGTCCCAAGGAAAGATGACAAATTGCCTGAGATAAGTGCCATTACTAATCATTCACATACAAACGTTGTCTTATAAACTCTTTTTGGATGCCAGAGACAGGCTTGGCAAGACAGGCAAGACAAAGGGTTGTTAGAGGGTGGGCCTACACCAGCAATTCATGAAAATACACCTGGTCCTGTATTAAATGACCCAAGGATAATCCCCAAAAGACAGTCACACATGGAGATTTTGCGAGACATTTTTATGCCTAAAGGGTATGTTGTGAGGATGAAACTAGCTGAAACTTCTATACAAGGAGCACTGATGGATGTTCCTGTTATAAGGCCAGCTGGAAGAGGCTATGCTGGTACACTTCATGATATGATTATAGAAGCTCACATGAAAAGAATGAGGCCTAAAAGAAGCACCCAGGAAGATAATTATGAATTGAATGATTACCTGGACAGCATGGCACACTTGGTAAATAACATATGGTATCAAAATATGAAGGACGTTGGGAGAAGAACTTCAAAGGAGGAATGCTTTGTATGTGCACTCCTGCGATACAGCATGGGGATTTCGAAAATCTTCATAGCTATTGAGATAGATGTCCAGTTCATGGGTCGAACAGCCTCTCTCAAATGTGCAACTGATTGGACAGATCCAGATGAAGATTACTATATTCAAGACATAAAGACAAGGAACAAAGCCCAGACTAGGAATCTTGTGATCAGATATGAGAAGCTTGGAGTAAAAGGAACTGGAATCAGACGAGAAGCGAATAAAAGACTGAAAGTTCCAGGAAAGTCTGCAGAAGACATTCGTAGATAGAAGAACAGAGGCCAGATGCAGATTTGCTGAACTGTCCTTTCATCAGATGGCTGGGAAGAAGGTGTGGTGATCTGCAGAGACTGGGTAATAATTGGTCACTACCAGCCAATGCTTGAAAATGCTCAAATGGTGTGTAACCTTTTATGGCCAAAACTTGCAATACTACTAACATGGGTCGAAGACAAAGGAGGACCCTTGCAGATAGTGCCTTTAGAGAGAGCAAAGCTGTGTTACAGAAATAATGGAACAACAAAAATGGGAGAGAACCAGAAATGTGGTCGAATATTTGAAGCACCAGGAATGAACATTGGGACAGCAGTAATTATGGATCACTATTGGGCTTGTGGATCCAAGGCATACATGAAGTTACCTAAAGACTGGGGAGGAATATGCACATTGGTGAATGTCCATGTTCCAGCATTAGTGATTCCAAAGAGTGATCTGAATCTTGACAGTTTTCCAAAAGCAGATGCCACCCGAGGAAGAAGAGATCTGTGAAACTGATAAAGAGGATGAAGAGAGAGAACTATTTCTCAGCCAAATCAATAGAAGCTTTTGACTCTATCCCGTATGAGCACAGACTGTTTGGCCAGACTTCTTCAGTGTTCACTTTGATCTTCATGCCGGGAATCCAGGTTGGAGCAAACACCAAGTGGTTACAGATAATCAGGTGGTAATTGCTGCAGATAATTAACACTACAATAAAGAGATTCAATGCAATCAGAGAAGAGATGAGAGCCATAAGACTGAAGACTCTCCAGAATAGATACGTCTTGGACATGATCACAGCTATGGATGGAGGTGTTTGTGCAAAAATTGGAGAATCATATTGCACATTTATACCTTCTCATGATGAGAATGGAACCTTGACACAGGCCATAGACATGCTGACGAAACTCCATGGCCAGATGATAGACGAAGTGGAAGACATTGCTAATGATAGCTAGTTTGGATCGCTATTTTCTTGGGTTCCACAATGGTTGGCATTCATGTTTAAGTTTCTTGGAGCCCTGATAGTGTGGTGTTGCTTGGATTCTGTGTGATCAAGATAATTATCTCAGTGCAAGAAGACAGCAATGAAAGCCATAGGGATGAAGATCATGATCGATGTTGAGCCAAGATGGAAAGCCAGAGACCTGACAGATGAAGAAATCAGAGACTTTGTGAGGGCCAGTAATCGTGCACCTGATGGAACGAAGTTCCTCTATCCAAAGAACCATAAGACGTATGTGGGAAGATGGATCTATTGCAGTCCAAGTGGACAATGCATGTTCATGACATGGAACAAGGATGAGCATGTGAAATCAGCAGGATGCCTGAAAGGAGTCAAAGATATGGGTCCCTAAAAAGCTCTTTTGTAAGAAAAGGGTGCCTGGATGTACAGGATGATGAGAAAGTGGTTGATGAATTGCCCATAGGGGGGGTGTAGAGGAGGAGCCAAGTACCCCTACTGTAACCGCCCCGCCCATATTTCCTGTCTGTTGGAAACTAGAGTATGAGACATACACTGAGCAGTTGAACAGACAAAGAGCTGAGTAAGGACTCTGTGCAGTACCAGTGAAAGTACCAATACCTAAGAAGATCTGGGAGGCAAGGTACCCATTGAGAAAACCGTACCTGTGTACAAGAAAATATGATGGCCATTTGAATGCGATTCCTGAAAAAGCAGAACAGATAAATGGCAAAGATGAATGGTGACGTCACACAGAATCGAACTGACGTCTGTAGAAGAGATGCAGAGACCAGAGAATGCAGATATTCTATAGGGCATCAAGAAAGTATCAAGGATAAGTGACATCTTGGTATCAAGGTGAAAAAGCTTATGCTATAGAACCAGATGAAGATATTAAGCTAGTTTATACGTGTACAGATGCAACAGAAACGCAAGTAGATGAAGTAATCTTGAGGCTAGCTTTATAGTAAATAGATTGCGGCAAGCGCCAATATATATATATATATATATGTATGTATATATATATATATGTATATATATATATATATGTGTATATATATATATATATATATGCACATGGACGAAGAAAGGATTGAGGTTTCCACTACGCATTATATGCAGTGCTGGACATTGGCAAGAAGGCCTCATTTCAGTGTATCGCAGTTAAAAAGCAAATTGAATTACAAAATGAATCTCAGCAGAAGGAGTTGGACGAGCCAAGAAGCCAAGGTTGTATCAAACTGGAGTGAACTGACATTGGATACAATTTGTGTGAAAGAATGGAAACTCCTGTTCAGAAGGCTAGATCAAAACAAAAGACGCCAGAGGACTATTAGAAAATAATATTTTAATACACTTAAAGGCTCGATTCCATGGTCTCCAGTCACGAGGAAGAATGAAGTTGGAAGAATGAGGTGGTCTCACCTACGCATGAGGGCAGAGTATGCCCACATTCCTTAACATTTCTCAGAGCACTAATTGACACTAGACCATTGAAGTGATGATGGATTGATTAGCTAATTGGTGGGAAGCTAGTGTTAAAACAAGCTCACCAGCACCTGGATGTTCAGTTCAGACGTAGGTGGAAAAGTACTGACGGGGGTTAGAAGCCAACCAATTGTAGAGGACCACGTTATTAAGGGTCCTATAGTTTGCGTAGCCAATGGGACGTTGTGTATTTAGTGACGTTCATAGTGTCCATTTTAAGGGGAGGGCTTAGTTGCCCCACCGGATGTTAAGTACCCTATCACGTTCCATCACTGTTCTATACTGATATGGAACTTATACTTAGATATTCACTTAGAGCCTATCACTTCCTTCAATAGGTTTTTGTAATTTGCCACGGAGGATGACGTTGGTAATGACGCAGGTTAACACGCCACTCAAGGCGATTTTGCTTAATATAACCTCAGTTTTTTGTAAGATTCGTTGAGTAAGAGGATCGAGCAAGTGCTGATGTTCATTGTACTCCCTGTTTTAGATAATTGACATTAAAAGAGACTTCCTTTTGACAAACTACCTGAGTCGTTTCGATTATTGATGTATGAATAAAATCTGCATCCCCATCCATCTCAAGGGTAATTGCTACTCATCAAAAGGGGCTGGGATATCCAGTTCAGTGGCATGTTTGTTGGCAAAGACTTCTATTTATATATAAAAGTAAAGAAAAGGGAAAACGACCTTGCTCTGTTTCTATGCAGGGTTGCCATATCTCCACAAGAAGACTAAGGACTCTGTCAGGATGTCCAATAAAGTAAAATGTTCACCCTCCTTTGCCCAAACCTATTTCCGTCCCTTAAACTCTATAGTAACTAAGGAAAAAACGGTGTGTCTTCTTGATCCACAAGGAGGCTTCCCTCATTCTGGATGCAGATTCAAATATCCAGTTCTTAACAGTCCTTTATGTTGGATGTTTTTCCAAAATTATACAAAAAAAACACAGTTCCCAAGTATCAGAGTTGGGTGACCCTTCCCCTACTCTTTTCTCCAGTTCACAAACGTAGAATCATGTCTGGTTCACTATCCTGTCAGACTTCACTGCAGATCTTCTTATCACAAAAACACAGTTCCCAAGTATTATGGGGGGTCTCATTCCCTGTTATTTCTCCAGCTCACAAGTGTAAGTCTGATTCACCATCCTGCTGGACTTGACTGTAGATCTTTTCATCACACAGACACAGTTCCCAAGTATCAGGGAGAGTCTCTTCCCCTGTTCTTACTCCAGCTCACAAATGTAGCACCAAGTCTGGTTTACTATCCTGTCAAACTTGACTGTAGATCTTAATAGTCCAGAAAATTACTCTTCTTTTGGCAATGGGTCCTTAACCCCTTATCTTCACTTCTTGCACCTCTCTCTTTTATGTGAATCCCAGACCCCTTTCTGTTCTCTTGGGACCTCCCGGACTTGCTCTTAGCCCCAGCCCCTTTATTGTGTGCTTCTTCTGATTTGTATGGCCCCTTGACACCTGTGTGTTGCTCTTGTGGGGCTTCCCTGACTTGTCTGGGTCCCAGATCCTGATGTGCTACTCTTGTGGGACTTACCTGACTTCATATGGGTTCCAGACCCCTCTCTCAGGTTTATTGCATGCTGTACCCAGGCCAAGTACTGGTATGCGGGAAATGGGGTTCTTCAGCCTTCCCTAACCCCCTCCTTTGTTCTCTTCTATCTCCAGCACCCGCTACGGTAAGCCAAGTACCTTTTGTGGTGTTACCGGCTTGCTCGTGCAGCTTCTCGGAACTGCTCTTCCTGCCGCAGGCTTCCGCACGTCTTCCAGCAATCTCTGTGTGTCCTTGCAGTATTCCCAGGTCTGGTCCCTCTCGGCATCTGTTTCTTGGCCTGACCGCACAGTCTGACTCCTGGTCTTCCTTGGACCTCCAATTCTCCAGCCTGGACAACAGAGAACAGCATGTGTTCAGCGAGTCTCTGTCAGCCTTTCCTGTTCTCTGCGACCAGCCTCCAGCTGACTCTCAGTTCTTCCAGGGAGGATCTGACAAGGTACACAGTCCTTCCCTTTTTACCGCTGGGGCTGACTCAGGTTGACTGTCCCGCGCATGTTAGTTCCGCTGTGAGCTTTTGCCTCCTTGTCTGTTCTTCTTCGTGTCAGTAATTGTATGCCCTCCATCTGGGTAAATCTCACACTTTGTCGCCCCAGTATGATCTGTATGGATGGTGTCTTCTACCCTACAGAGATAGATGTGTTGGGGACCAAAGAGGCCTGAGTGGGGTGAGAGGCAAGAGGGGACAGAAATGGGGAGGGTGACTACCGCAATCTCCCAAGCTAATCATCACTGGTATCGTGGAGGGCTCCCCTCTCCGTGAGATCCACCTGCTGAGTACCACCCCCAGGCTGATTATCGGGTAGCAGTCTCACCTCCATGCCCTTGAGGGAAGGGGCTCCCTGGGTGGGAGCAGTGACAATGCTTTGGGATTCGTCACAGTACCCATGAACAGTGACAAAATATAACCTGAACTCACTATGCAGGTTGTATTCATCATACTGTGTGGAAAAAGGAGAAAGATGAATGACAAACAGGGTATGTAAGGGGAGATGGGCTGGTTTCAACACACCCATACCCATAAGGCTGCATAATTGTCTGTACTCCAGTATCAGGTGACAGTCTGGCACCAGTTTATGTGAAATGATAATGCCGGAATGTTTTTGGCTCACACGCAGTCCACAGCTGTCACTGTACCATTATGAGCATGGGTGTGTTGAAACCATGCCCATGGGGCCATACACCCTGCTTCATACTACTTAGGCTGCATATAGTCATGTTTTGTCTTGTGTGCGCCCTGAGACCTATGGGTGAGTGGCGCGTTAGAAAAATTAAAATAAATAAATAAGAAATAAACCTGGGAGAAACTACAGGCACTTTTAAATGAGTGCGGGTTTTGAACTGTGGCTCCTCTGGGAACAAAGCTCTGGACGGGGCTACCTCTGAGTTCTAGGGCCTGCTAGAAACTTCATGTGACTGGTTATAGTTGTGTGGGACGCAGGATTCCTCTTGTGCTGAGGCTGTGCTCTTCTGGGAGTAATCTGCATAATCCAGTTTTGACTATATTTCCCAAACGGGGCTGCCATTTCCGGGCCCTGTTAATAGAGGGCGGCACATGGCTCTTAGATCCAACCGGAGTGTAGAGTCTGCTTACCAGTGCACATTTGCAGGTGCATTTCAGGTGTTATGGCCCTTTTCCTGAACTAAATGCCAATCGTGTGTACTATTATTTATTTGGCTGTTTTGGAAGTGCTGCCTGCCACTGTATAACTCTTTCAACGTGCTTGACCCTTGACATGAATGTGACCAAAACATGCATAATGTAACCTGACATAACAAAACCTAACCAGTCAGTATAACAAAACTGACATCGTGTCCCAAAAAAACAAATTGAAGGGGAGAATAGATACACCTGTAAACAAATGAAAATGCAAATAAACAAAAAACAAACAAAATCACATTGGATTACATGATCGCAATTGAGAAGCGAGAATTAAAGAAGGAAAACCCAAGGGTGCAACATGATTTGGTTTAGAAGGCGTGAGGGAGGAAATGGAAGTGCAGACATGTCTGTGGAGGGCACCCACATAAAATTAAAAAAGATGTACATCAGAAGCACATATTCAAGTTAACCTTTCTAGCAAAACTGCATTTAGGAACAGAACACATAGTTCCAGACAGACCAACATGTTGGAACATGTCCCTGCATCTTAAACATGATATGTCTGAGGCCTGGTACATGCACTAGGTGAAATAAGATGCTGCCTAGGGCTCAGGCCAGCGGGGGTCGCCTAATAGAGATGTTTCACTCTGCTGGTTAAATAATAAAGGATAAGACTTAAGACAAACAGAGCTCACTCCTGGTGATAGGGGGTTCTCTCCAGGAAACTACTGGGCTCACAAGTGCAGGAGTGTCTCGGCACTGCTGGAAGCACGAGTGGAAGTAGGGCAACTTACTGCTGGTGCTTTTATCACAGGCTGTGGTTCTCTGGAACGAAGGATGATGAAAGGTGAAAATGCAGAACCTGTTAAAATAGCCCATGACAATCCATGAAGGTCCGTTTACTCGCTCTGGTAAGTCTGAGTTATGTCGGCCTCCTCCTTGACCTTCTGTAGGCCTTTGGAGAATGGCCAGGCCAAGGACGCACACTACAATGGAGCACGGGATGTAGGAGGTCATCATACAGGGGCTCTTTGTTATGCACTTTCACAATAGAACGAGGGATCTGTACATTTTTTTTCCCAAACCAAATCTTTATTCTAGTAATACCATTAGAATAACGGACACCTCCAATCCCCTACCCTTTTGGACCCCTGAGTTTTGGCCGGCCTCGCTGGGACCTTCTCCCACACCCTCTGTCTCAGTGAAAACTCTGGGGGTTACATTGTCATCCTCATTATCCATGGTGCCCCAAGTGGGTGCTGTATGTAAGTTGGGACACTTTAAATTGCACATATTATGTAAAGTGCTTCCTTTTGTTCCGAATAAATACCATGCCCCAGTGGTGGCTGCGCTGGTATCAAGTACCACTGATTACTGTAACTCCCTCTACACCTCACCAATCGACTTCAGCTGCTTCAAAATGCAGCCTCCCGTTCTGTGCTTCTCCCCCTTTTTGAACTCGTATGACGCTGCTTCTGAGACAACTGTACTGGCTTCCCATTGAAAAGAGGATCCTCTTTAAGTCAATGTGTATTGTGCACTGCGCTTTTTATAAGCAGGGTGCAGAATATATCCAGGCTAAGTTTCCCGCTATGTCCTGTCCCGTTCTGCGCACTCTCAGCCTGCTCTCTTGGTCATTGTCCCTCGTTTCAGACTCTCTTGCACTGGCGGACGTGCTTTTTCGGTGACTGCTGCTGAAGCCTGGAATGATCTCCCTCTGTCTCTTGGTGCAGTCGTTGACCCCTTGTCCTTGCGTCGGCTTCTGAACTAAGACGTATTTGTTCTAGGCTCCTTCACACTGTTACCTTCCCCTCGCTCTATTAGGCGCCATGATGAACTCGGGCGTAAGTGCGCTCAAGAAATACATTTAAAATAACATAACTTGGAAGGTTCCACAAGGATCAGCAGTAACAATAACAGATATGCAATCACGAAATACTTTCCCTTTCGCAATAACAACAGTATAGCATAACAATATGTCATTGCTAACTGTTCACACAGATCTATTTCCCCCCACCCTCCAGGTCTGATCATCCTAAAATAGGCTATGCCTCCAGCTTCTGTCCTAGTCCTCTTCTTCCGGTAATCTGTCGATCAATGGTAACCGTACTGGGATGTGGAGCCTCTTCACGCAGGGGCCAAGTCCTAAAAATTTAAGTGGGGGGACTCGTCAACAAACGCGATGGGATGTGACGTCGCCAGAAATGTGCATATCAAGGCGAAATATGCAAATTTCATTTAATTGGCTTTGCATAACCACCCAAATCGAACAGGACGAATGGCATAAAATCAACACAAACACAAAACCAAGAGAGGATATTTTCATTAATAGTGTTTTTGAAAATGTTGAAAGGTGTCCATGTTTTAAACTCCAAGAACCAATACAAATGTTTTCCCTGGCACTTGCAGTATCGAAATGGGATATTTCCCCTTTAGTTGTGTAATGTCCCGCAGGGGACTGGCGCACCGCTTAAATAAAGAAAGACAGGCACGGAGCTATGCTTCACAACGTGTGCTTTATTTCAATCTCTAACTCGAACTGCCCAACCCCCGCCCTCCCACGTCACTTCCCCTCATCTCCCGCTCCCATTCCTCCCGCCCTCGTTGCCCAGGATACGTCAACATGACATCTCCCCCCTTTTTAAACAGTTACCAGGTTCTTCGCAACAGGCGGCGATCTGGTGACTCTCTAGTCCATTTCCTCGATCCAACGTCGAGGTCTGTTCCGGACTCGTTGTGGTCGCGTTAGTCCAGGTCCGGACGACATCCGGCTCTCGACCATTTCTGGCTCCACGTCCTGTTCGGATTCATCCGCTTCCCACGGGTCATCAGCCAGCTGGTCACTAGACTCCTCATCGGGTGGGGCTTGTACTCAGCCACTTAGGCGTCTTGCCCCAGCTTGTGGAATCTCCTTGAAGTGAAAGGAATTCGGGTTATCGCTTCTGTTGATCCTTGAGCCGTGATCATGGACCCCTTCTTTTGGGTGACAAGCAGGGCCTCTTCTCGGAACGCAGGCGTGTGCTTGTGGGTCGACGGCTGGCGAACAGCCACAACGTCGCCTACTGCTATATGAGGTGTCTGAGCTCCCCGGCGTGCGTCGACATATTCTTTCATTCTGTTCTTAGCCGCAGCATCCTGCCCCCGGACCTCAGCGTCCAAAGTGGGTCGTGATGTGATGGCTTCCGCCTGCGGGAGTCGGGTCTGCGTGTTTCGCCCAAACATGAGTTCAGCAGGCATCTTTCCTGTTGTACTGTGTGGCGTCCCCCTGTAGTCCCGCAACAGCTGATTCAGTACTTGTTCATATGGTTGTTCCGTGAGGCGTGCGACCTGGAGGGCACGCTTGAGGTTGGCCATAAACCGTTCGATCATCTTATTGGCTTGGGGCCACAACGGTGTGACCTTTCTGTGTCGAAATCCTAAGTACTCCGCAAACTGAGCAAATTGATGTCCACAGAATGGGGCTCCGTTGTCCGCTTTGAGCACCTTGGGCACACCATAGGCTGAGAACATGTGGTCCAGTGCGGGAACAACATGTTGAGCCGCTGTGGACGAGATCAGTTGCACATCGGGATATCGCGAGTATTCGTCCATCTCTGCCAGGACGTATCTCCCTCCCTCGATGGGCCCAAAGAAGTCAGCGGCCACGGCCTCCCATATGTTCTGCGAGAGTTCGGACATTCGCAGGGGTTCGGGATGTCGGTTAGGTGTAATGAGGCAGCACGTGGAACATGTTCTTAGGGTGGTCTCTACCTGGGCATCCATATGTGGGAACCAGACCTTTTGGCGCAGCATGCGCTGAGTAGAGACAATGCCTTGGTGGGTCTCATGTGCAAGGTTGATGATTTTCGTTCTCATTGCTCCTGGAATCACCAGTTTGCAATCTTTGAGCAGGAAGTGACCCTCTGATTCTGCCAGCTCTTCCTTCACTAGGAGAAATCGTTGTACGTCTTCCCACATTTGTCCTCCTGCTGCTTTTCCTCTTTCTTTGGCCCTTCGCCACTGTCCGGACATCAGCCCTTCACATATGATGCGACATGCAGGGTCATTTTCTGTCTCCCTCGCTAGTTCCTCTGTGCTGACACCCTCCGGCGTGGTTTGATGAATCAGGTACCTCAGATAGCGGTCCGCTACGGATGGCTCGGGCGTGCTTTCACTCCTTGGTCACCTGGACAGGAAGTCGGCGGGGTTTTCACCCTTCCCTGGCCTGTGAATGATGTCGAAGGCGTAGTCTTGAAGTCTTAGTCCCCACCGGGCGATCCTTGGTGGCATTTTGGCCTGTGGTTTGCAAACGAAGGAACAATAACGCCTGATGATCCATGACCACCTGAAATGGTTTTCCATATAAGAACAAATGAAAGTGTTTGCATGCCCACACGACGGCCAGACCCTCCTTTTCGGCCTGGGCACATGCTTGTTCCGTATTCGATAGGCTGTGACTGGCGTAGGCCACAACGTGTCTTTGTAGTGGTTCTTTTGGGTCAAATTGAGCTAGAATGGCGCCCAGGCCGACTGGACTGGCATCCACAGTCAGTTCTGTTTTCTAATTGGGGTCGTAGTAGGCCATGTTCTTCGCCCTTGCGACTCTTTCTCTGATGGTTTCAAAGGCCCGTTGACAATCACTGGTCCATTCAAACTTTTCATTCTGGTGTGTCAGTTTCCTTAGGGGCTCGCTGACCGAGGCGAAGTCCCGGATGTATCTGCTACAGTAGCTGGCTAAGCCTAAGAATGATCGAAGTTCAGACGCGTTGGTTGGCGCTGCCGTGTCATTCAGGGCTGACACCTTGTCCGGATCGGGGGTCATCCCCGCCTCCGAGAACACATGGCCAAAGAACTTTAGTGTGTTCTTCCGGAACTCGCATTTGTCTCTATTCAGTGTCATATTTGCGTCATGTAGGGCTTTACACACTTTCATGAGGGTTTCGTCTTGCTCGTTCACGTCGGCTCCCAACACCAAGATGTCATCGGAGTAGTTGAGGCAATTCAGGATGTGCTTTATTATATTATGGACTTCCGCTTGGAAGATTTCCGCGGCGGACGACACCCGAAGCTCAGTCTCTTGTATCTGAATAAGCCAACGTGGGTGACAAACTTGGTTATATTGCGGCTCTCGGGGTGTAGAACCAGTTGATGGTACCCTTTCTGTAGGTCTAGTTTTTAAAAGACCTTTGCCCCATTCAGCAAGTGTATCATGTCAGTAATTCGGGGTGTGGGGTATCTTTCTCTTTTGATTGCTTGGTTTGGACGCCGCATGTCGACACATAGCCTGATGGCTTCAGACCCTCTTTTTGGGACAGGAACGATTGGGGAGACCCAGGTGGTTGCTCCCGTGGCTTTTTCAATGATGTCCTGCTCCAGCAACTTCTTCAACTCATCCTCCACTTTCTTCTGAATGTTGACCGGGATTCCCCGATATGGCTGAGCTACTGGGCATATTGAGTTGTCCACGTGTAGTTTGACTTGTCGATTCTTGAGTTTCCCTATTCCCTTGAATATTTTGGGATACAAGTTGTTGATCATGTCAACAGGGTCTATGTATTTTTGGACCATGATATTGTAGAGGATATGTATCAGGCCCATGTCCGCGGCTGCCTTAAAACCTAAGACACAACCGCTGTCTGTTTCGGTGGCCAGGACGTGAATTGGAACCTTCATCTCTTGTCCCTTGTAGCGGCAGAGCCCGCTAAACAGTCCCATGCACTTTAAGGGAGTTTTGGCTCCATGAGCGTATATATCGACAGTGGCTGGCTGGAGCTTTGGTCTTGGGGTCAACTCGGTGTAGACTTGTTCACTCACCACATTGACAGTGGCGCCGGTGTCAATAAGGAATTCCGTTGGTCTTTCCTGCAATTTAATGATGAGCGTGGGGCTATGGGCCGTCGCCGTGGGGTTGCCCAGAGCGTACACATATGCTTTCTTCCTCTGGTCGCTCCCCGATGAGCTGGGATCCGACTCCATAGGTGATTGTTCCACCAGGTAGCGTACATGTCGTCGTGATCTTCTTTCGGGTTTAGCCTGCATCACAAATCTTCACCTTTCTCTCCGTTTCTGCCGGTCGTCGCCCGAGTCCTTATCCCTCGAATCGCTCAGGGCTTGACTTTGGGTGTTGGAAGTGCTTGGAGTTGGTTGGGTGCTGGGCATCCCTGCGTAGCGACTCCTCGAGCGGGGGATGTTGTCCCTTGGCCGCTCTCTCCCCCTGTCCTTGAACAATCTGCACACTGCCTTGAAGTGGCCCTCTTCGCCCCACTAAGTGCAGCGTTGCCCTACAGTAGGACATGTCCCTTCATGCGGGTACCCGAACCCGCACTTATAACAGAACAGCTCTTCTGATCTCCTCTCAAGGTGTAATTTATTCAGGGTTTCCCCTGCTGGTGTGTTCCCAAAACTTTCCACTTGAGAGTCAATGGCTCTCTCCACCCTGGCCAGCGCTAGGATCTCCTCTAGTGTGCGAGACTTCTGTAGGAGCTTCCTGCGAAAGGTTTGGGACTCGCACCCTGATAT
Organism: Ambystoma mexicanum; assembly: GCF_040938575.1. NCBI lineage: Eukaryota > Metazoa > Chordata > Amphibia > Caudata > Ambystomatidae > Ambystoma > Ambystoma mexicanum. Next base: position 708,661,530 of record NC_090941.1, on the reverse strand, counting down.
TATCTGGGATCTAAGGGCCTCAGTGTTAGAATAGTTCGCAAAGTCACAATGTTTGAGTTTGGTGCGAAGTCGCATGACATACGCGTCCATTGTCTCCCCTTTCGCCTGCTTCGTGGTGTGGAAAAGGTGCCTTTCATAGTCTACATTGGTGTGGGGTGCAAAGTAGGCTGCCAGGGCGTCCTTGAGATCTTGTATGGAATCTATAGAGTCTTGAGGCATCTCGTCTATGATGTCACGGGTGGCGGAGCCTTCCGCCAGTTTCAAGAGGCACACTTGCCTGGCATCCGCTACGGGTCCTGTGGCCCCCATATAGAGGTCGAAGTCCCTGATCCATTTGGTCCATTGGAGGCCCATGTAGCTTGTGTCGGTTACATCAAATGCTCCAAGCATTTGTGCTGCCAGTGTGTCCGGCAACTGATAGGGCATGTGATCTTGTGTCGGGTTCGCGGGTGCTGGAGGCCCATTCCCCTGGGCCTGTGCGCCTTGGTTCGACATGCTGGCAGGTGTGTGTGTCCTTTATACTTGTGGAACTGCTGCTGCTGTGCGATGGCCGCCTATTAAGGCACGAGCACCATCCACTTGTACTAGGAGTTGTTGTGGTTTCTCTCTCCTTGGTTGTCTTCACCCCATATGGACCCTACGTGGGCCCTTTAGGCCTTGGTCACGGGGCTGTGGTACCAGAAGGCTTTCTCCCTCCTTTTTTGACCTTGTCTCCTCCAACTCTTCTTTGTTGGCGTGGGAGCTGCACTCGTAACAGCATGCGCTCTGTGGGTGGGGGGGGCTGTACCTGGTGGCGTGCCTCCCACCGCGGGCGGGCATCTTGCTTCCGCGTGTTTTCACCGCTGCGGCCCGGGCCTCTGCTTCGTAATGCGACTGGGCATGGGGCGGGGCGCAGGCGAGCTCCGGCTCTAGCCGCGTGCGTTTCCCCGCGGCCGGTGCCTGCTGCGATCGGGCGGGGCTTCCAAGCTTCAGCGTCTCCGCTGGTCTTGTGTGTCGCGGCCGGCGTTCGCATCTGCGAGCGCTCTGCTCTCGGTCGCGGGTGTGGGGCTGTGCTGTCCTTCTCTCTCCCTGAGGGGGGGGGGGGGCGCCGCTCCTCATCCCATCCTCGTCGCCATTGTAATGTCCCGCTGGGGACTGGCGCACCGCTTAAATAAAGAAAGACAGGCACGGAGCTATGCTTCACAACGTGTGCTTTATTTCAATCTCTAACTCGAACTGCCCAATCCCCGCCCTCCCGCGTCACTTCCCCTCATCTCCCGCTCCCATTCCTCCCGCCCTCGTTGCCCAGGATACGTCAACATGACAAGTTGCTTGTTATTTTTCATCAGGTAATGTAGTGCAGTGGTGAAGTGTCCAGCCTGCAAACCTGATGACTGCAGTTTGATCCCTGAGGGCAGCTTTAATTCATAAATTCAAAGAGGACAATCAATATTTCTCTTTTAGCTAGGGGGGACTGAGTCACCCCTCTTAATAAAGCGTGTACCCTCGACTTGAGCCCTGCTCTACAGACCCCTGAGTGCATACTGTAAAATGGGCGCCTAGATCGTGCCACGTTTTGTCATGGCGTTCTGGATGTTTCCCTACTCATGGTCTCCTCCCACACCAGGTGATCCCCTTGTATTGTTCAGGGGGTCCCCTGTTTCCACCCCTGCCGAGCTATATACATCCTTTAGCGCTTATTATCAGTTTAGCACATAGTATGCCCGCCGTTGCCCTAAGTCTAGCTTCCTCTGTTGCAGGAATGTTACTTATCTCTAAAGCCATATCCAGATTGACAGTGAACCCCGAAAATCTCATCTAGCTTCGCCTTTACCTCCTGGCAGAAGTGTTGTAGGTTTGGGCACCCCAGCCATATGTGCCCCGTCGTCCCTTCCATCTCGGAATTCCGGAAGCACATTTGCGACATATTCCCCCATTCATTTCATTCAACTTTCTCGCTGTTTAATGCCACCCTTGCGGGATTTTACATTGCAATTCTTGGGTCTGTACACTTGTAAAGTGCCTATTTATGTCTCTCTCCCAGGCGCTCCTTACTTTCATCTGGCCTCGCGCCCCTACTCCCAGTAATAATCTGTACATGGACCAGATTACAAAGCCCCTATCAGATGCGCTGTTATGTTATGTTACTTGGCATTTATATAGCGCCTTGTATGTCATTGGTATGAGCTCAAAGCGCTTATATTGTCAGTCACAATCTTCTCCTATTCCGTTAGCGGCCTAGTTACACCCTCTGTCATGGTAGCTGCCATCACCCAGTGTTTGATTTGTTGATATGTAAAGAGATCTTCCCTCCGCAAACCAAATTCTTGGCAGCAGTCATTGAATGTTTAGAATTTCCCTAGTTTGTACATACACCGAATTTCTCTTATCCAACTCCATTTCCCCCCCCCCCAATTCCATCTTTTAAATCTCTTGCTCTCCATCCCCAGAGGGAAACCCTGGTTTCTGAAAAGTGTGCCAAGTTGTGCCTTCTGTTCGCCTTATCCCATATATTTCCAGCGTGCCATTCGTGAGTGGGTTTTCCTTGAGGCCCGTCGGAGCTGTACTTTTAATCTGAGTGTTATGTTCCTGAGAGTGAAGAAGCTGACAGGTGCATAAGTAAACAAGCAATGCTGCATTTCCCTCTGTGCGCATGCGTGGGTTACTTGCATGCATTATTGCAACACTTTGAAATAAACAGCATGCTGAATACATTCAAGGGACATGTATTGTTTAGCATTTCTAAGAATGTTAGAGCAGAAAAGCTGCCTAATTGTTTTACAAATTGTATGAAGGACCTATATGCACAACAATGGGGCTGCTTTTCTGGGCTAACTTTCCAGCCAGTGCTGAACAGTGATGCTAAGAGTTGCTCTCTGTGTTTTTCTCGGGTAGGTTACACAGCCAAGGCGGCCACGCATATTAGCAGTCAATGTTGTAGTGAAGGTTGGTTGCCTGATGTAAACATGTTGGTCCAACTTTTCAGCATGTGAGCAGGCTAACAGGACAGTAAATGTAGGCCTTCCAACAGCCACGCTCTGCCCCATCCACATCCACCTCACCTGCCCCCCTCACCCCCGCTCTGTTGCCATGCTTTACCACTCAGCTCCTGAAGATGGGAGGGCAGAGACCGAAGGCAGTAGACCACCATCTGCTCGCTGTGTGTGTCTACCCAGTCCTGCCCTTGCTGTGCTCCTCCCATCTGCGAGGGAAGCTTGTACTGGTTCTGCCCTTGCTGTGCTGCTTGTATCTGTGAGGGAAGCTTGCTCTGGCCATGACCATGATGTGCTCCTTCTAGATGTGAGTGACCCTTGTATTTGCCCTGCCCTTGCTGTGCTGCTTCTATCTTTGTGGGAAGCTTGTACTGGTCCTGCCCTTGATGTGATGCTTCTATCTGTGAGGGAAGCTTGCTCTGGTCATGACCATGCGGAGCTCCTTCTATCTGTGAGTGAAGCTGTTCTTACCCTGTCTTTGCTGTGCCCCTTCTCTCTGTGAGTGAAGCTTGTACTGGTCATGCCCTTGCTTTACTCCTTCTGTCTTTGTGGGAAGCGTGTACTGGTCCTGCCCCTGCTGTGCTGCTTCTATCTGTGTGAGAAGCTTGCTCTGGCCATGACCATGCTGTGGTCCTTCTATCTGTGAGTGGAGCTTGTATTGGTCCTACCCCTACTCTGCTCCTTCTATCTGTGAGCGAAGCTTGTACGGGTCCTGCCCTTGCTGTGCTGCTTCTATCTGTGTGAGATGCTTGCTATGGCCATGACCATGATGTGCTCTTTCTAGCTGTGAGTGACCCTTGTATTTGTCCTGCCCTTGCTGTGCTGCTTCTATCTGTGTGAGAAGCTTGCTCTGGCCATGACCATGCTGTGGTCCTTCTATCTGTGACTGAAGCGTGTATTGGCCCTACCCCTACTCTGCTACTTCTATCTGTGAGCGAAACTTGTACGGGTCCTGCCCTTGCTGTGCTGCTTCTATCTGTGTGAGAAGCTTGCTATGGCCATGACCATGATGTGCTCTTTCTAGCTGTGAGTGACGCTTGTATTTGTCCTGCCCTTGCTGTGCTGCTTCTATCTTTGTGGGAAGCGTGTACTGGTCCTGCCCTTGCTGTGCTGCTTCTATCTGTGTGAGAAGCTTGCTCTGGCCATGACCATGCTGTGCTCCTTCTATATCTGTGAGTGAAGCTTGTTCTTGCCCTGTCCTTGCTGCCTTTTCCTGTTATAATGAGGAAAGCTTGCACATGTTCTGCCTATGTGGTGGGTGTACCTGTTTTGTTTATCCATTGTGCCCCAGTTTCGTGTATGTGATGGACGTTCTCAGTGCTGCTGTCCATGCTGTGTTTGTTATGTGTATGTGCAATGGAATCGTGTGCTGCTGCTGCCCACGCTGTAACTGTTCAGTGTGCAGGATGATAGGCTGCAGTGCTGCTGTCAGGGCTGTGCCTTTATGTGTATGTGCGATGGAATCCTGTGCTGCTGCTGCCTATGCTGTAACTGTTCAGTGTGCAGGATGGTAGCTTGCTGCTGTCCATGCTGTGCCTTTATGTGTATGTGTGATGGAATCGTGTGCTGCTGCTGCTCATGCTATAACTGTTCAGTGTGCAGGATGCTTGCAGTGCTGCTGTCCATGCTGTGCCTGTTATGTGTATGTGTCAGGGAATCCTGTGCTGCTGCTGCCTATGCTGTAACTGTTCAGTGTGCAGGATGGTAGCTTGCTGCTGTCCATGCTGTGCCTTTATGTGTATGTGTGATGGAATCGTGTGCTGCTTCTGCTCCTGCTATGACTGTTCAGTGTGTAGGATGGTAGCTTGCAGTGCTGCTGTCCGTGCTGTGCCTTTACGTCTGTGTGTGATGGAATCCTGTGCTGCTGCTGCCCATGCTATAACTGTTCAGTGTGTTGGATGGTAGCTTGCAGTGCTGCTGTCCATGCTGTGCCTTTACGTCTGTGTGTGATGGAATCCTGTGCTGCTGCTGCCCATGCTGTAACTGTTCAGTGTGCAGGATGGTAGCTTGCTGCTGCCCATGCTGTGCCTGTATGTGTATGTGTGATGGAATCGTGTGCTGCTGCTGCCCATGCTGTAACTGTTCAGTGTGCAGGATGGTAGCTTGCAGTGCTGCTGTCCATGCTGTGCCTGCTATGTATATGTGTGATGGAATCCTGTGCTGCCCATGCTGTAACTGTTCAGTGTGCAGGATGCTTGCAGTGCTTCTGTCCATGCTGTGCCTGTTATTTGTATGTGTCAGGGAATCTTGTGCTGCTGCTGCCCATACAATAGCTGTTCAGTGTGTAGGACGGTAGCTTGCAGTGCTGCTGTCCAGGCTGTGCCTTTACGTCTGTGTGTGATGGAATCCTGTGCTGCTGCTGCCCATGCTGTAACTGTTCAGTGTGCAGGATGCTTGCAGTGCTGCTGTCCATGCTGTGCCTGTTATGTGTATGTGCCAGGGAACTTGCGCTGCTACTGGCCATACTATAGCTGATCAGTGTGTCGGACGGTAGCTTGCAGTGCTGCTGTCCATGATGTACAGGTTCTTTGACTGGGGGGATCCTGCTTTGCTTCTGCCCATACTATACATTTTCTGCATGCAGGTGAAATGTAAAAATGCTAGTTCTGTATCCATCTATTATGGTGAGGGGGCTTATGTTGTAACTATCAATATATTATTTGTGCATGCATGTGTGTGTGTATCCAGGGTTGGGTGCTCATGTTAGTGGGCAGTGTGTAGTGGTGGCCCACAGCAGTGGTGGACGGGCCTAGAGGGAACTTTGCAGATTTCCAGGTGGGCTTCTTTCTTCATGGGCCTCTTTTGTGTGGGTACCCTTGTTTCCATCTCTTCTGAATGCCTCATTCATTTGAAGTAAAGAATTTGCTGTAAAGCTTCCAGTGTTATTCCTCGCGCTTAACAATTTTTCTATGTTCGATGTAGGTTATGGTTAACTACTCTTGAATCCCTATATAAGGAAAATGTGCTTTACATTTCTTTAGTTGGACAAATGGTATTGTGTGAGTAACCCCAAGCTATACTTGGAGGCAGTGCTTTAAATGGGCGGATCCTACCTGGCGCTCAGTACCTGCACTTATTATTTTTGTGCATTTGAGTACCTGCACTTCTCAAGGCCTAAAAGAGAGCAGTGGTACTCAACTATGTGGCGAGATGAAAATTAACGATTTTCATTTCACTTTATCGTAACTTAAAGGACTAAGCTTCTACAGCCTTTGCTGGGGAAAGCAGCGCCCTCTCCCTCCACCACCCGCGGGGCCCACAATGTCTCCTTCGGGGCCCACCCTGCAGAACAAAAGGAGTGACTGGCCTGCAGCTCCAGAGCTGCCAGCACACCAGGCGCGGACCACTATTTAAAGGAATGGTTTGGTCAAAATGTTTTATTGCCCCTACGGGTCGGCCTAAGTCGCTCGATTTTAGAAATATTTCCTATGGACCTTACCTGAGTTTTCGTCCATTAAACGCACGCGAAAACAGGCACCAGGTAGCTGCCATTTTGTGATAATCCTATCATTTCCCCCATCGCCCTGGCTGACATGCTTTTGCGGCACTAAATCATATCCCCCGCCCCTGAGCCTGACATTATCAAAACATTCATATTCCCCGCCTCTCTCCGTGACGTTACTGTGCTGCGTAGGCAAACGCGCCCAGTAGTCTTCTACGTGACTTCACACAGGACCCGGAAACCAACACAGATCAGCTCACAACAAAGCGCGCCACAATTCGGAATATGAAACTGTACTTTAAAATCAAACAGCAACACAGTAAATTTGGTAAAGTACATTTATTTGACATTAAATGTTTATAGAATATTCTGCAATTGCCATATGAACTCCGAAAGTCATTTATTTTCTTTTATCTCTATCCGCAAATCCGTAAAATGTTATCGTGAGTCACGCGCTGTTCCTTTATGATACACAGGGTGCTGGTTTTCGTTCAAAGAAGCACTTTTGTTGCACCTTGAACCACAAGGCTGTTCCATCAAGTAGGCACTAGGCCAGCGTAAAGGTTGATATGTTGCTTCTAGCCGCTAGGACCGCGTAAGGGCATATGGGCCCTTGGCGATCGTCCCATAAGATCATCAGAATGGTGCAGTTGTTTACATTAAGCTGCAGCTGGCAGTTAAAAAATCCATCTGCCGGTGTCTGAAACTGGTGGCAGGGGCAAAAGGGAAGGATGTACCTATTTTGAAAACATAAAATTTATAATTAGTCTGCGTAATGCAGTCCGTAAATCCCACTGTGCTCTTGACAATGATTTTTCGTATACTAAACTAACATGAAACTCGGTCTAGTTTAAGAATTTTCTGCATTATCGTCTCAAACGTTATTGCCCCCTCCAAGCCCCCCTTTCAAATGAAGTTCTTTCTGCATGGTCCCTGTCTCTCAAGGTCAAAAAACGATAGAACCTTATACTGCCAGTGCGAGTTGTGGGCCTCTTCAGGGCGCAAGCTGAAAATCAAAGCCGCTGACCTTCACTAGAAATGAGCATACATTCTTTCTTTGCAACATCCCGTAGTAAAGCCATTTGTGAGAACTTGAAGTTTCGAATCCATCTATGTAGTGCGCCTCAATGTGCAAATGCAAACTGGCTTCTCTCCCACCTGCAAAGTTTGTCCCCGTTGTCTGCGAGCTTTGAAGCCCCAAAGAACCATAACTATTGAGACTTTTAATTTTTTGGGGAAGGTCAGGGAAAGTATAAAGTACCCGAGGAGTTGAGCTGAAAGTGAGATTTATTGTTTGTTTGTTTTATTATTTGCAATACGCAAGCCTCACCTCGGTTAACAGTGCCCAGCATTTATAAGAGATTGCGAAAATTAGTTACATCAACAAAAATATATACATACACATATATACAAGGCCAGCAATATGAGGTGAATAGAGAGAGAATTCAAAGATGACACCCAGGCAGTTCGGCACCCAGGATGGTGAAGGTAGGGGTTAGGGTTAGCGTACTTTGTATGCACACTGTACAATAAAATTTATTTACAAAAAGACAATCGTATTACAATTATTTAAACCGGGATTTGTACTTCACAACCAGCTCTCCTTTGGGTGGACATGGCACAGTGGCAATGTTGGGTGGCAATGGATCAGTGCTCTGCACAGAAATGTTCAAAATTCCATATCTGCGCTTCTCTAATACAGCAACAATAAGGTTTTTGACAAAGTCGAACTCCATTTCCTCATAGACTGGTTTGATCACCCATTGCTTACTTCTTTTTGAAAAGGCCTTAGTGTAGCGAGGCATCCTTACATTACCCTTAGTCCTAGATTGTTCACGGCCGAGATTCTCGTTATGGGCCAAGACGGCAAGTAGAGTCCTATGTCTCATGCCCTGTATGCTGAAATGCAAGCGCTTTGGCCTGTACTTTAGGCACGTATTGTGGAACACCTCCAAGCCTCCTGTGTGACAGAATTCTGTCAGTCCCCTCAAATCTCTTGATAGAGTTTTATCGAAAACAATCTTCTCAATGGCTTTGTGTGTCGGTGAAGATGGATTCAACCACTTCTTCTTCCGTGCCTCCACTGGGAATAACGGGCCATGTTCACATTGGTGAAAATGTAGGTTTTCTGACCAGCGGTGCACGTTGGTACAGTGGTGCATCAGTGACCGCCATTTTTCAAGTAGTATTTCCACTGACCCTTCACAAGTTTTGGAGTTCCACCAAAGATGGTTGCTGATAGACTGGGACCACTCTGAAATACTTGCCAAACCTTTTTTTCCCCTGCAGCCGAGATTTTCTTATTGATTGATTTAGCAAGATGCCATACGCCAAACTGATGTTTAATATGTGGGAACTGCTCTCTCATTGTCTTGGAAATTGAAACGTGTCTGACCTTGGCTAGGAGGTTGATGTGCATTCCCCTCGATTGTAGATATTCCACTGATTTTATAAATCTTAGTTTCTCCATGGCCACTGAGGATGTACATTGTGTTACCTGCACGACCACCAAACTCACAATTTTCTTACTATCCATGTCCTGAAAGTGGTAGGTGCAGTACTTGGCAGAAAATCCAGGGCTGTCACACTGTCCATCGCCAGCTAGCCTGAATCGTTTCCCTTCGAATGTACTTGCTAGAGACAATTGTTCAATTTTCCAAGCATCACTAATGGCCGGAAACAGATAATCATGTTGGTATTTGTAGTACTGCGTTTTTTAAATGAAATGGAGTCCCACAAACTGAAAGAAAGACTCTAACTTTCTAAAACTGGAACCACTAAAAAGTGATGCAGCTGCACACAGTAGATTGCCTGCTGGCAGTTTCCCCAGCATCGGTTGTGCAGACCATGAGAACGTATGATGTAATCTACAGGCGGCATGTATTGTGACGTTACTGCCTTTTTTTGACGAGTCACATGAATCAATGGCTTCCCACATACTTTCCCTCTGACGGAATGCCCACATTTCAGCATACTTATAATATCCATCAAACAACTGTCGAATACTATGTATTTGCCCTCTTTTATTAGACTGTCATCCTGCATCAAAGTTGTTTCGGCCTGTGACGTTGAGGACATATCACCACATTTGAAAGAAATATCGCTGCTATCAAGTTCTGATGCGTCGGTGAATGCTGCTGCTGGTTCATTCTCTGTCATTTCAACATCTGCTACCTCAACATTGATGGGAGAACACAACACTGTCGACAGCTTTTTTGGTGGCAATTTTTTGGCGGGTGTAGATTGTGTGAATTGATCTGCGACTACTTCAGAGCTATCTTCAATACTTCCAGTATCATGTTGTTGCGGCGGTGCGGTCGTACTGTAGCAATGGTCCAATAAAACTTTGCTGGATTCTCCGGACACATTCATGTCATGTTCTGGCCCTTGGACATGAGCATCCCGAGTCTCAACATGCCGCGTCTGAATTAATAGTTCCTCCATAGTGTAAATGGTCTGGCAAGCAACATCTCTCATTCGCTTCACTGTCTCTGCATGTATAGTTCGTAGACCCACAGGTAACTAGATGACAGATTGGAAAAGGGATGTTCAGTTTAAACACAAGATAAGGTATAGTACAATTGACTGGAAAAAAACATAAAGTAGTCCCCAGCACAAAAAAATGTCTAAAGTTATGAACTGTTTGTAACTAACCTTATTTTGGTTTCTTTTTGTTACAACTTTTTTGACTCGACCTTCAACATCTGCACGCTTTTGCTCCGATACATATCCGAATGTCTCCCCTTCCTCTTGCGCTGCAACGACTATATTTTCTGTATCCGCATAGACAGCACGGAATGAGGCTCCATCGACTCCCTGAAACATAGTATTTTCATTACTGTGTATCAAAATATTGTTAGCGTAAAACGCACGTGAGGACGAACACACATGTACATCTCAATAGCCAAACACGATTTAAACATTGTGTGGAACAATCAAACGACAAGTATTCGAGCTCTGATGACCTAGTTCGATGGAGATGTCAGTATCCATACCTCTGGCTCTACATGGACTGCCATGAATGATTGTATTGAAGAGGAGGCATCAGCAACTCCCTGAAACACAGTACTTGCGTTAGTATGGTTTTCAATATCGTAAACATAACACACTTGGGGTCGACGGCACAGGTACATATAAAGAGATAACCACAAATGTTGCATTGTCCAAAAGAATCAAGGAATATTTAAAAATGATCAGATTTAATCGACTTATTTCTCCGATTTCTTTACATCTACATCATCTAAATGGGATCTTGTGATTGTAGTGTAAGCTCCATCATCTCCGTGAAACACAGTACTTGCGTTAATAGGGAAGAAAGTATAGCAAATGGAATCACGTTATATGATCACGCTTGATGGAGCTGTCAGTATCCATACCTCATGCTGCTGAAGAATATCTAGGGCTGTTGTCAATGTGGTGCGCACTTCCGAAAGCTGTTGCGCCGATTTGTATCCGCATGGTCCCGCTTCCACCGGAATTACTTGAATGTCAGGCTCCGCATCAAGTGCGTGGGTTGACGATTCAACAACTGCCTGAAACATAGTATTTTCATTAGTAAGGATTACAATATTGAAAACACAACACATGCTTGGGGTCGACCGCACAGGTACATATCAACGGCTAACCACAAATGAAACATGGTGTAGAACAATCAAACGATAAGTGTTCCAGTCCTGATGATCATGGTCAGTTGAGCTGTCAGTATCCATACCTCGGGCTGCTGAAGAACATCTAGGGCTGTTGTCAATGTGGTGGACGCTTCAGCATCTCCCTGAAAGACAGTACTTGCATTAGTATGGATAACACTAATTATAACTGAAAACAAACAACAGGGGACGACAACTAAGGTGTATATCAATTGGAAAGCACTAACCAAATAATTGGTAAAATAATCACACGATACATACAAACTATTACTTGACATGCATAAAACAAGTCTGTAGCGGAATAGCCAAGTATGATTACCTGATACGCGCTAGAAGTGGTTGATAACTGCGATCACGTGACGGAAGTAGAATGTTCTTGCTTCAGATTCAAGGGATAGTCAAGAAGTTGTAAAGGTAAATTATTGTTTGATAATGAAATGCCAATATTTAAAATTGCCATGTAAGGAGACAGAATACTTGAGTAATGCGCAATATAGCACAGTTCTCTGTGCCCATATATAGATTTCGTTTGTGGGTTATGAAATCTAAAAATAATATATTGATAAATGTCATTATTCAAAAAGCTATACACTCATATCAATGTCAAAAGTATTACAAATTGGAAACAACACCTAAAATATCAATGAATCCATTCAGCTACCTACACACTACCGCAAGGCCTAAAGCTAAAAACGGACACTTGACTCACCAGTGGAGGATTGTGGATGAATAGAGTGGGAATAGCGTTTGCGAGCAATTTTCGTGTCGATCGCCGTTTGTTCTTCTTTGTTACTCAAGATGTGGTGTACATGTTCGAGGGAAAGTGCCGGCTGCAGATGCGGTATCGATCACCCCTCTTGTCCTCAAAGACTTGTTGGACTCTACTTTCCAGCTCATCCAGTGGATATCCGCAATGTCTGACCCATTCTCTTATTCGATCAACAGTTTTCGGGAATACAGGCATTGTAGTGCCTTCAGATTTAGCATGGGTCTTCGAAGGGCAACCGCTAATCGAACAGGCAGGCATTGTTGAAAATTCTGAAAAGTAAATATCAAGATTATTATAAAACCTTGATGAATAAAAATGTCATAAAAAAGTAAATGAACCATACCATGCTCAATGCAAGGTTTGTTTTGGTCGCCGGAACTATACCAGTTCATCATGTGCGGCTTAGTATTTGCATAAGTTACAGAAATGTCTGTTTTGTCTTGCACGAAAAGGAACCATGCTTACATTATAGACTGGACCCCCGAAGGATGCAATTCGATGACAATTGACACAGATGAAAATAAATAGATCTATTGATAGCATATAATTGAAACTCAAGTCAATAGCAATGAGACCAATGACCAGAGCACTATTGGGTACTGTAATAGCAAATAGATTGAAATGTAAAAATGACCGAAATATGACTAGGATACATGGCCTTACCTTGACCAACAAACAGTTGGATTCAGCAGGCCGAGCAGTATGTTGCAGGAGAACAGGTAGATGGCCACAGGTAGCACACTGACGAGTTTGCTCGAAGCGGTCACAGATAGCACGACGACGAGCAGATTAGCATAGATCTCAGTGCTTCTCAGGTAGAAGGTTCAGGAGTTGAATTGCAAAGCACAAAGATGTTCTCATGAGACATATCAAGTGGTTTATAAAGTATTAGAAACAGGGGTGTGTTTGTGAATGAATGACGTGTGTATGTCGTGGTATTATGTTTATTGCAGGGGGGGCGGCCTGCCTCAGGGGAGGCCTGCCTGGAGACACGTGGTCTGAGGAGGCCATGTGAGCGATGGCCCCTGGGCGTGGGATACCTTTTGAAGTCTACATGCTGTTTGGCACCTTGGCCGTTTGCGCCCGTCACAGCCCCCCATGCCAGCGCTCATCCCCGGGTGCGAACCGCCTTTGATAGAGGGGGTGGGATGGATGGGCCTGGGGCATGCAGATAAGGCACAGGAAGACTGCTGAATGGATACACACTTATGTGGATTGCAGGGGGGCGGCCTGCCTCAGGGGAGGCCTGCCTGGATACACGGGGTCTGAGGAGGCCATGTGAGCGATGGCCCATGGGCGTGGGATACCTTTTGAAGTGTACATGCTGTTTGGCACCTTGGCCGTTTGCGCCCTTCCCTTGCCCTTATGTGATGTTAACTTTGCATGACATTCGCGTAGATGGGAACACTGAGCAGGACACGGGGCATTCATTTTTGTACCCCCTTTCCACTCCATTTTGGTGACAAGGCCTCACTGCGATAGTACAGCACGCAGAGCACATGGCCCACAGCCTCGTTCCCACTCTGACTGGAAAACTCCAGAGGTATTTGCAACAGCTAATAAATGTAACACATCACTCTCTGAGATCACGGTCCTGCATTTGAACCAGCCTGAACCAAGCACATGGCTCGTTCATCTCCACAAACGTGTCCTTGCCCACGCACCCTCACCAGTGGAAAGTTATTGCCATTCTGACCCTGTGTCCCTGCAAGGTATTCTCTTCATGTGCCAGACCACTGACCACGCCATGATGGCCACCTTGCAGATCCCCAACTAACATTAGACCCCTACTGCAGTATATCGTTGCCTATCAATAACAAATGCCACATATCGGAGATTCTTGTGAGCACAGACCCACACTTCAAACAGTGTATTATAGTGGTCAAGACCCTTGACCTAAGGCCTGTATAATCCAATGTTAATTGATAGTATTGATATATGTGTGACTTTTATAGAGACATAACCGACTGAAAGACTTTGAACAAGTGTTATTTAGTGCATGCATTATTGATAATATATTATGTTAGCTTAGATAGTGACCCCCCGCTTCACAGCGACCTGAACTTCACCCATTCCGAGCACAGGTGTCTGACGTCCATCCTTGAATGGAGACACACTTGATTGATTTAAAAAATCGAAACAACCGTTGTTAAAATACATGTGGTGTTTTATTTTGTAGCTTATTTTGATGACACAAAAATACAAAACTTTACACATTGTACAGTTCAGGTTGCAGCACAGCGAGAGAAAATCCCCTGTACTGACCGCTGTCACTCAGGAACGTTTCTCTTATGGCACGAACGGCACAGGCGGGTATCACTCTTCGAACGCGGTGTCCAAGCCTCCTGTGAAGCCACCATGTAAAGGAACGATAGGCCACCAGCCAGTACCACCTGTGAAAAGGAATGTTTTTAAATGACCAAGATAAGTTTAATAAACGTTTGTTGTCAATGACAATTCTTGTAACTAATGGCATTCTGCTTGGAGAAATGCTATCTAGACACTGCACACTATTGAACGACTTTCGTGCGTTACAATGATATGTATATGTAATTTTGGATATAGTAGAAGACCATGAAATAGGAGTGGCATGACAAGCAGAGTATACTTACTCGTTACTCGGATTACGAGGACGAACAGTTGCGTGAGGTTCGTGCATAAGCACCATCATTATCCTCAACACGGACCGTGTGAGGCAGGCTGCCCTGAAGTCTGGCAGCTCGGTGATGCATTGCGGTCGTGGCTCGCCTTCCAAAATGTAGGCCACACATCCCGAATTTTCACAGCAGCAGCAGTTCTCCTCCTCGGTCGGCATTAGCTCGCACCGATTGCATGTGCACCAGGTGGAAAAACCGTCCATGCGACTAGGTCCAGTGTCTTCATCCGTTGATTCGCCCTCCCAACTGCCGTCCGAAGACCCATCGTTTTCGCGTGTTTCCCTTTCCAGTAGTTCCTCCTCAGTATACTCGGGCTCGTACATGTAGGGCATTATTGTATCCATTGTGTGTTACACAAACTAAAATAATTGATAGCGGTGGTACTGGTATCTGTCCACACGGGCTACAAGCAATGAAGGTAGCTGACCAGAGCACAGAAACGAGTCACAGAATACTCAAAGTAACACAGAGAGAGGAATGGAATCGAAAATCTGCTGCTGTGTGTTGTGAAACGGTCTGTTTATACTTATTGAGGAAAGAGGCGTCCTGCCTTTTCCATGGCGACACGTCATTAGCTGAAGCGCAGCGAATGTTGACACGAGACGTGCTTTGGCGTTGTGAAATGGGCGGTACGCGTCTGCTGATGACAGGCTCAGGGGTGGGGGATATGATTTAGTGCCGCAAAAGCAGGTCAGCCAGGGCGATGGGGGAAATGATAGGATTATCACAAAATGGCAGCTCCCTGGTGCCTGTTTTCGCGTGCGTTTAATGGACGAAAACTCGGGTAAGGTCCATAGGAAATTTTTCTAAAATCGAGCGACTTAGGCTTAAAAACACATGGCCGACCCGTAGGGGCAATAAAAAATGTTACCGAACCATTCCTTTAACTACGTGGCCTTCACCTCTTACTGTTGGTCTCCCAGGAACAGGGATTGATTTGGAAATCCGGCGCAATTGCTTTTTAAAGATTTTTTTTGCTATTAACAGCACCTATTCTAATATAAAATTGATTAATTGGAGTTGTGATGAAACGTTTTGGACTGAAAACTCGCACACAGCTCCAGTTACCTACCGAATTTCTTATTAGGCAATGAAAGCGAGCAACAATAAAACTCCCTTTCTAAAGCCTAGTTTACAGCTATGATATCTGCTAGTTTGATACGCAAAAAAGAAAGTCACATTTTATATGGCTATTCAAACTTTCTTAACACAATGCATAGCAACAAACTTGAAGTGAAAGGATCCCAGATACACTGCCTTACCAAAGTGTGTGATCCTTGAGAGGAACATAATTTAATCTCAATGGGCATTACCTGCGAACAAAAGGGTGTGCTTAAAAAGGACCTGCGCCAAAAAGGCCAGACGGGGATGTCATTTGGGTGTCGCCAGGGGTTGCAACTGCGACCCCTGAGGTCTCCCTTGCAACCCCTAAAAAAAACATTTTAAATGTCTTTTTTTTTATTTTTTAGGTGTAAGCTCCGGGGCTGTGGCTATTTGTTTCTGGAGTGGCTGGCTTCATGGTTCAAGCCTCTTAAAAAAAAAAAGATAGGGCTCCATTTTGAGCAGTGACTCTAAATAAGAAAGAATAGGGATAAGAAATAATTTGTCTTTCTGGGATTCTATACGATAATTGCTTTATTTCAGACACACTTCGCTGGGGTTGGGGGCTGGGGTGAGTGAGTCAATGATTTAGGGCCTGATTCATGGAACGTTTTCCTATGAGATTGTGCTGTAATAAAACACTTCCATGAATCTGGCCCTTAGTCTGTTCTTAAACACATCAGCTCAGCCTTTCATCCTTCTGAGGTTGATGAATGAGTACCAGGACAGGTTGGGTGATTTTGTATGTATATTTTTTCTATATAAAGCACTTAAGTGTAAGTGCTATATAATAACACGTAATTAGCATGTGGCTTTGGACGTCTGCTTGCATTCACAGTCATTTGGTAATATGGGCCTATACACACTGATATTAGCGATACATATGGTGATCCATTCTTGTATGAAATGTATGTCACATTATAGTGATATCGTAACCATATTTTTCGTACTGTACTTAGGAACAATGCTATGTGATGTCACTTTCTATTTTATCAAGGAGTGAAAGTCGTGTTTCATCACTTCCCATGATGTCATTTGGGGGGGGCGTCAATTGACAACACTTCCTGTGATGTCATAAGAGGTCACAGGCCATGTGATGTCACTGGGATTTTGGTGAAATGACGTCCCTGGGGCCAGTGCCGAGCGCGCTGTGCAGAACGTCTGGCTTCGGTGAGTACTTGCACTTCTTTTTTTCTATGTAAACCACTGAAGGGTTGAGGCCTGCGCACACAGGGTACCGAGGCCACTTTGCAAAACATTTCCCTGGCCACTTTCGGTTCCCAGTCCAAAGAGTTTGTTCACGCAGCACTTGACGTGCTGTTTATTCATGTGAAAAGACTGGGGTCACATTGGGGGTAGGGCTTACAATTGCAGATGATGCATGGGGGAGGGGGATGACGGGCAAATGTCCTTTCGCCTAGAGTGGACAATATCCTTGCACCAGCCCCGAACATAAATAAGATGGTTGATTAAACCGAAAGGGCTGGGATGAGGGGGTCATACAAGTGGTGAAGGTCGCGTCATTTGACTACTTCGCCCACTGGTTTCTGTTTCTAGCTTGCGCGACGCACACCACACGGGTCCAAAGCAGCCATATTACTGACCCTAGAAGCTAACAGTGCTTTGACGCTCCATTTTCCCCACCCAAAAGAAAAAGGCCCTCCTGGCATACCATAGCAACGAAGTGGCCTCAGAGGTACATGTCCCACATTATGAACTCCTGTGGGGGAGCGGGAAGTGCCAGCTGAACTGGTTATTGATCCAGTAGGGGGAGGACCAGACCAGCCCACCGGGGTACCCTGCATCACGAAGCTGTAGCACATCTGAAATCTCTTGACAAGGCACGAGGCTGCCATTGCTTTCTACTCTGGGAAACTGCCCAGGTCAACAGGCTTTTCAGCGCCTCTGAGGGAACCGCCCTGGAGATGTCCAAAAAGGCCCAAGGCTCATTTGGAAAAAAAGATGGACATCAGGGACGTCATTTGGGGGTCGCCAGAGGTCGCAACTGCGACCTCTGAGGTCTCCCTTGCGACCTCTGTGGTCTCCCTTGCAACCGCTGGTTAACAAAAAAAAAAAATATATATATATATATTTTTATTTTGTAATGCAGCCTCCTGGGCTATGGCCAGCACCATGTAGCTCTTTACTTCTGGAGTGGCTGGCTTTCTTTTTCAGGCCCCTTAAAAAAAAATGAAAAATAAGAACAGGAGTGCCACAAGTCTAACACTTTCAGCACTGGCCCTAAATAAGAAAGAATAGGAATACAAAATAATGTATCTTTCTGGAATTCTATACAACAATTGCTATACTCATTAAAAATCACGGATTTAGTCTGTTTTGAAACGCCTCAACTCAGCCTTTCTTCCTTCTGAGGTTGATAAATGAGTACCAACACAGGTTGGGTGAAATTGGGTGCATATTTTTTCTATATAAAGCACTTAAGCGTAAGTGCTATATAATAACACATCATTATCATTTGGTCATGGATTTCTGCTTGATTTCACAGTAATTTGGTAGTGTACAATGCTATGTGATGCCACTCCCTGTTTTGTCAATGGGTGAAAGGTCGTGTTCCATAGCTTCCTGCGATATCACTTCGGGTTGGGTCAAATGACATCACTTCCTGTGCTGTCATCAGGGGTCAAGGGTCGTGTGATGTCACTTCCGCTACCCCTGGCATTTTGGTGAAATGACGTCCCTGATGGACATCCCGGCAGGGCGGGGCTCCCCACACCTCATTCATAAAAAATAACAAAAAAATAGATCTCCTCCTACTGAGCTTGAAGCATACTTGACCGCAGTGGTCGACGAGAGGAAATCCCCTGAATGCAGTTTCTCAACTGCGCCTTCGGAACACGGGCCCCTCTCTAAACGCACACTCAAATTGATGTTAAGGGAATTTATTTTAAAGGTTAACGTATTTGGGATTTTTTCGCATTGTTTATTACTTTTGATGATTTTGTATGCCTTTCATAAATTCGCTTGTACTGTAAGCTTAAATTGCTTCCATAAACTTCTCATTTCCTGCTTGAAAGAGTGCGCCACCAAATAGCAGGACTCTTCCACTAGATGGCAGCGTTGACTTACCTGGATCCTAGGCGAGCCATGTAATGCCGGTACACCCCCTTTTGGCGCGGCCGTTTCGCCGCGGGCCGGTTCGGCGCAGCCATTTGGCCGCAGCGGCCAGTTCGCCGCGCCCATTTCGGCGCGGGAGCCTTTCTGCCGCCGCCGATTTGGCGCGAGGGACGTTTGGACGTGGCTGACATTGCAGTCACATCTAAACTCCCTCACGCCAAATTTATAAGCATCATTATTTTCAAATAGCACGTTGACAGGAACTGTGCCTGACAACGTGTTGCATTTGAAAATAATTTGGGGTCAAGTGACTGGCGTGAAGTGTAGTATTTTTTATTGTGATTTGCCCAAATGCTTCTACCTGTGGCTGCAAAAGTTACATATTTAACCCCCATGATTGAACAGTCTAATAAAAAAAAAAATAATAAAGCATTTGGGCAATGGACAATAAAAAAGAACCACCTGCCCACTACCACCTCCCCCCTCCCACCACCT
This sequence comes from Ambystoma mexicanum, assembly GCF_040938575.1. NCBI lineage: Eukaryota > Metazoa > Chordata > Amphibia > Caudata > Ambystomatidae > Ambystoma > Ambystoma mexicanum. Next base: position 708,642,373 of record NC_090941.1, on the reverse strand, counting down.
GCCAGCTACCACCTCGCTCCTCCACCCCCTGCCCACTACCATCTCCCCCCCTCCGACCCCCTGCGACCTACTACTTCCCCCCTCCCACCACCTGCCCACTACCACCTCCCCCTCCCACCACCTGCCAGCTACCACCTCTAACCCCCTGCCAGCTACCACCTCGCTCCTCCACCCCCTGCCCACTACCACCTCCCCCCCTCCGACCCCCTGCGACCTACTACTTCCCCCCTCCCACCACCTGCCCACTACCACCTCCCCCTCCCACCACCTGTCAGCTACCACCTCTAACCCCCTGCCAGCTACCACCTCTCTCCTCCACCCCCTGCCCACTACCGCCTCCCACCACCTTCCAGCTACCACCTCGCTCCTCCACCCCCTGCCCACTACCACCTCCCAGCTACCACCTCGAAGGTAGTGGCCTTGCGTTAAGTTCTCTACCCCAGAGTCTTGCAGGACATGGTTTGTGGATAAACAGAACCTTTCGTTAATTCCTGCTTTTAAATAAAAATAATGTGATATTTTGCAAATAGAATAAAATTAAAAGCTTTAGCCCAGCCACGAACCATGGCCTGCAAGATTGTGAGGCTTTGAACTTAACCACAAGACCAAACTGGTCTTGTGCCTGGGCAGCAAAAGTTTTATATTTAAGTCCCATGATTGAACAATTGATACAGAAAAAAAAATAACAAAGTATTCGGGCAATTCACAATAAAAAATACTCTAAAGCATGTGCTTTAAAATAAATACTGTAACCCCCTCCCCGCGCCAAAACATCATTTGCGCAAATCACATAAAAAAATGCTGTAACCCCCACCCCGCGCCAAAACATCCCCGCGTCCAAACGTCGCAGTGCCGAATTGGGCACGCCAAAATGGGCACACCCAATTGGCTCCCGCGCCGAATCGGTCGCGGCGAATCGGCCCGCGCTGAACTGGCCTCGCCTAATCGTCCTGCTCCGATGTAATGCTAAGCCGGACATTCCTACGCACAGTGTTGCCAACTTAACGACTTTCTCGCTATATTTAGCGAGAAAGTACACCCCCCTAGCGACTTTTTCGTTAAAAAGCGGCTCGCGACAAATCTAGCTACTTTTTTCAATTGGTTTGGAAACTTGCTCATTTATGCAAGTTTCCAAACCAATTGAAAAAAATTGTGGTCATTCTCCCGTTTTCTGATGGGAGTAATGCAAAAACACAGTGAAATTAAAAGGGAGGTGTTTAGTGTTAATCATAGCAATTTTATTGTTCTTTAAGTAGCCAGCCCGCCCCCAGAAACGCTCTAGGTAAACTGTATATTAAGGGGATGGACCTAAACAAAATGGTTAAAAGGGGAGGGGGCCACACTAAAAGCCATAAATCGTAGGGGGAAAGAGGAGGTAATTATGCAAAATAGGTAGTGACGTCATCTAGCTACTTCTGGCGACTTCTAAGGGAGCCAATAGCTACTTTCTTCACTGACGAGTTGGCAACACTGCCTACGCAGTGCTTTGAGAGGCGGCAATTTCTGCACGGCACTTTTGGCGCAGGTCCCTTTAAGGCGCGTCGGGCGTGCCGAGATATTTATGTTTACTTAAATAAACTGTCAACCAAAGCACGGAAAAGGCAGTACTTTGGTTGACCGTATATTTAAGCAGACAGTAGCCGGTCAGCACAAGGAGCTGCATATAATGTGAGTTAGGGTGACCAGGTTTTCAAAACAAAAAAACGGGACGGCCAACAACATAAACGAGGGACTAGCTGCCATGATGCCTACCCCCGGGAATCTGGATCAAGCCCATCAGCCCCGGGAGCAGGCATCCAGACATTTACAAAAACCCCAGCAGCCCCAGCTAGGGGCTGTCTGGGTTCAGTCCTGGCGCCGTAGGCACCAGGCTCATAATAAAAATCAGTCCTGGCGCCATAGGAGCCAGGCTCATAGACATTACTTACCTCATGCAGACCATGCTGCAAATAAATCCAAGCCAACGTGAGGCCTGGATGGGACTATTTTACTACAGGGACTATTTTTTACTCGGTTGTGGTCCTGGGGAACTTCTTTCCTGGGACTACTTTGGAGGCTATTTAAACCACGCCCGAACAGCAGCACATGCTTCGTGTTATTCTGCATCCAGCAGCGTGACTCTCACCGTGCCTGCAGCCAGCATCCAGTCTTCTGCCACGCCCGCGTGCCTGCAGCCAGCATCCAGTCTTCTGCCACGCCCGCCTCGAATCCGGAGCTCTTAGAATAAAGAGGAAGAAAAAGACAAGGTTAGAAAACAAACTTATTTCAAATTCCTCACCTGATTCCGGATCCATTTCATCTCCCGACCTGGAAAGTACATCAGTCCTGCACGCGTTGCTTCGCCAGCTCCAGCACGGCGCCATATTCACCAGTTCTCACAGCATCTTTTGATCCGGCACAGTCTCCATCATTTCCTCGCCGTACTCCGGCACCTAGGGGCACAAGAATAACAAGGTGAGCCAAGGGAATCAACAAATACCTCTTACCACCATAGACTTACCTGATTTACCACCGGCGGTATTATTCTCCATATCTTCATATGCCGCATCTGTAAAGAGGGAGAAAAATAACACGCTAATGCATGCAATAGTTACCGGACAGCGTTGGGTAACACAGACTCTTACCTGAACGCCAGCAGCAGCTACGAGACCTTCTTCTCACGAACTCAGGTGTAACTTAAGGAAGGAAGGGGACAAGAGTGAACATCGGGCACATTGAACTCTTTGAACTTGATACTTACCAATCCCGCCTGGGACTTCAGAGTCAATGCTTACCGGAACTCTCCCAACGCCTTCAAACCAGTGAAGTAACTGGTATCTACGCGCCCCTGCAAGACACGCAGGATGGAGAGCTCATCTTTTACAAACATAAGGTGAGGTTACTAAGGGGATATCGGAGGTGATTAGTGGGGGAGAGCGAGAATAGTTGGGAGGCCATCCCTAAAACCCACAGGTGGCTAATCCCTGTCTCCACTTGCAGGAAAATACTTCTTCGGGTCCAACAGACAAGACTAGGCGGGCCAGTCCAGACAGTCCTCTCTGCACTACGCATCACGTTGACGGAGACCGCAGCTGTCCGGGTACGATCGACACCCCTGTGGGGTCCAGGTGAGCATAACACTACCCCATCGCAGCCCACCAATTACCACCCCTCCCCCAACATGCCCCACAACTACCCCCAACCATATTTCCAGCACTTCTCCTTTGTATAAACTGTATATAATTTCATTTGTGCAGTTTTGTCTGTGAATCGTGGCATGTTAATTCAAAACGAGCGTGAGCTCTAATTGATATCACATGGCTTGCCGTACAATAATTTCCAAGCCAGTCTCTGTGGCACAGTCAGTAAGAGTTCTGACTTGTACCTGAGAGGTTGGGGGTTCGAGCCAAAACTTCAAATTTCTGAAAGTGTTGTGAAAAATAATTACGGTTTTAATAACTGTAGCCCCCAAACATGCAAACCCTGGATAGGGTTTCAAAAATGAAAACCCAGACGTCTGGTCACCCTAATGTGAGTGCACGCTCCATGCAGACATAGGTTGCCATGTCCTGCAAACAGAAGGTTCCTAAAAGCAACTGATCATAACAGTTCACTGGGCTTGCTGATCAGAGGCACAACAAAACCTACATTTCAGGTGGGGAGGCTAACCCTTCAAATGTTTGGAGAAGCGTTAACTTCAGAGACCGCAGGTGCAAATGTAATGGTGTGGGAGGCATCTGCCTTCTTTACACATGCTAATGAGACTATTCTAGCTAAGCTTCAAAATCACAAGCAGTTAACTCTCTCTTTTAAGTCTGAAAACACTCACTTACAGATTGCTGTGAGAATGAGCGGTCACCTGTCCCCTACCCTTCCAATCACTCCCCTGGCATGCAAGTATTAACCCCACATCAAGATTTCAAAAATGTATGCCTATGAATGCAGGTGTTAACAGTGAAATGCTTTACTAACTGCGGGGTCTTTGTTAAAAGCAAAGCCATTGCACCGTTTAACTTCTGTGTCCTGTTCTGTCCAGCCACGGCTCGTCAGTCAGACAGGTCGAGTCAACATAGCCCAAAATTTCAGGGGTGGGGAAAGCCCGGTCTGCTCAGTGGGGTTGCGCAACTGTTGCTGATGCACCTAGCATTAAACATCCTGACCATAGCTCTGCAGGAATGAAAACTAAAGGTCTTTTTCTAGGTCGAATTTCCATGTCTAAGATTTTTCTTTTGTATGAAAACTCTACAGTACAATGGTATTTTATTTTGTTTTTTGAGTCAAATATCACAGGAGTATTAAGTAGCATAACATTTTACATCTCCTAACCTTGATCCCATGCCTTCCACTTATCTCGCCACTCCTCTATGACCCCTTAAAAGAGCATATTATTTTATTTTTGATTTTATTGTTTAAAGCGCAGACCTTGCCGGAGAGCAACGGAGCGCTGTACAGGGTTTTTCTAGCCAGCATTTGGGATGACATCTTTTAACAGTAGCGCAGTATTGTGAGTTGCATCCTGTGCTTTCATTGGGATTAGTCCATGGTCAGGTGCTCTTGACAAAAGCCACGTTTTGAGAGATTTGAATGTTTAGAATTTCCCTAGTTTGTACATACACCGAATTTCTCTTATCCAACTCCCTTCCCCCCCCCAATTCCATCTTTTAAATCTCTTGCTCTCCATCCCCAGAGGGAAACCCTGGTTTCTAAAAAGTGTGCCAAGTTGTGCCTTCTGTTCGCCTTATCCCATATATTTCCAGCGTGCCATTCGTGAGTGGGTTTTCCTTGAGGCCCGTCGGAGCTGTACTTTTAATCTGAGTGTTATGTTCCTGAGAGTGAAGAAGCTGACAGGTGCATAAGTAAACAAGCAATGCTGCATTTCCCTCTGTGCGCATGCGTGGGTTACTTGCATGCATTATTGCAACACTTTGAAATAAACAGCATGCTGAATACGTTCAAGGGACATGTATTGTTTAGCATTTCTAAGAATGTTAGAGCAGAAAAGCTGCCTAATTGTTTTACAAATTGTATGAAGGACCTATATGCACAACAATGGGGCTGCTTTTCTGGGCTAACTTTCCAGCCAGTGCAGAACAGTGATGCTAAGAGTTGCTCTCTGTGTTTTTCTCGGGTAGGTTACACTGCCAAGGCGGCCACGCATATTAGCTGCTGGACCAGGGAATTTGCGTATCAAATGTAAGTGTGCAGTCAATGTTGTAGTGAAGGTTGGTTGCCTGATGTAAACATGTTGGTCCAACTTTTCAGCATGTGAGCAGGCTAACAGGACAGTAAATGTAGGCCTTCCAACAGCCACGCTCTGCCCCATCCACATCCACCTCACCTGCCCCCCTCACCCCCGCTCTGTTGCCATGCTTTACCACTCAGCTCCTGAAGATGGGAGGGCAGAGACCAAAGGCAGTAGACCACCATCTGCTCGCTGTGTGTGTCTACCCAGTCCTGCCCTTGCTGTGCTCCTCCTATCTGCGAGGGAAGCTTGTACTGGTCCTGCCCTTGCTGTGCTGCTTCTATCTGTGTGAGATGCTTGCTATGGCCATGACCATCATGTGCTCTTTCTAGCTGTGAGTGACGCTTGTATTTGTCCTGCCCTTGCTGTGCTGCTTCTATCTGTGTGAGAAGCTTGCTCTGGCCATGACCATGATGTGCTCTTTCTAGCTGTGAGTGACGCTTGTATTTGTCCTGCCCTTGCTGTGCTGCTTCTATCTTTGTGGGAAGCGTGTACTGGTCCTGCCCTTGCTGTGCTGCTTCTATCTGTGTGAGAAGCTTGCTCTGGCCATGACCATGCTGTGCTCCTTCTATATCTGTGAGTTAAGCTTGTTCTTGCCCTGTCCTTGCTGCCTTTTCCTGTTATAATGAGGAAAGCTTGCACATGTTCTGCCTATGTGGTGGGTGTACCTGTTTTATTTATCCATTGTGCCCCAGTTTCGTTTATGTGATGCACGTTCGCAGTGCTGCTGTCCATGCTGTGTTTGTTATGTGTATGTGCGATGGAATCCTGTGCTGCTGCTGCCCACGCTGTAACTGTTCAGTGTGCAGGATGATAGGCTGCAGTGCTGCTGTCAGGGCTGTGCCTTTATGTGTATGTGCGATGGAATCCTGTGCTGCTGCTGCCTATGCTGTAACTGTTCAGTGTGCAGGATGGTAGCTTGCTGCTGTCCATGCTGTGCCTTTATGTGTATGTGTGATGGAATCGTGTGCTGCTTCTGCTCATGCTATGACTGTTCAGTGTGTAGGATGGTAGCTTGCAGTGCTGCTGTCCGTGCTGTGCCTTTACGTCTGTGTGTGATGGAATCCTGTGCTGCTGCTGCCCATGCTATAACTGTTCAGTGTGTTGGATGGTAGCTTGCAGTGCTGCTGTCCATGCTGTGCCTTTACGTCTGTGTGTGATGGAATCCTGTGCTGCTGCTGCCCATGCTGTAACTGTTCAGTGTGCAGGATGGTAGCTTGCTGCTGCCCATGCTGTGCCTGTATGTGTATGTGTGATGGAATCGTGTGCTGCTGCTGCCCATGCTATAACTGTTCAGTGTGCAGGATGGTAGCTTGCAGTGCTGCTGTCCATGCTGTGCCTGTTATGTATATGTGTGATGGAATCCTGTGCTGCCCATGCTGTAACTGTTCAGTGTGCAGGATGCTTGCAGTGCTTCTGTCCATGCTGTGCCTGTTATTTGTATGTGTCAGGGAATCTTGTGCTGCTGTTGCCCATACAATAGCTGTTCAGTGTGTAGGACGGTAGCTTGCAGTGCTGCTGTCCAGGCTGTGCCTTTACGTCTGTGTGTGATGGAATCCTGTGCTGCTGCTGCCCATGCTGTAACTGTTCAGTGTGCAGGATGCTTGCAGTGCTGCTGTCCATGCTGTGCCTGTTATGTGTATGTGCCAGGGAACTTGCGCTGCTACTGGCCATACTATAGCTGATCAGTGTGTCGGACGGTAGCTTGCAGTGCTGCTGTCCATGATGTACAGGTTCTTTGACTGGGGGGATCCTGCTTTGCTTCTGCCCATACTATACATTTTCTGCATGCAGGTGAAATGTAAAAATGCTAGTTCTGTATCCATCTATTATGGTGAGGGGGCTTATGTTGTAACTATCAATATATTATTTGTGCATGCATGTGTGTGTGTATCCAGGGTTGGGTGCTCATGTTAGTGGGCAGTGTGTAGTGGTGGCCCACAGCAGTGGTGGACGGGCCTAGAGGGAACTTTGCAGATTTCCAGGTGGGCTTCTTTCTTCATGGGCCTCTTTTGTGTGGGTACCCTTGTTTCCATCTCTTCTGAATGCCTCATTCATTTGAAGTAAAGAATTTGCTGTAAAGCTTCCAGTGTTATTCCTCGCGCTTAACAATTTTTCTATGTTCGATGTAGGTTATGGTTAACTACTCTTGAATCCCTATATAAGGAAAATGTGCTTTACATTTCTTTAGTTGGACAAATGGTATTGTGTGAGTAACCCCAAGCTATACTTGGAGGCAGTGCTTTAAATGGGCGGATCCTACCTGGCGCTCAGTACCTGCACTTATTATTTTTGTGCATTTGAGTACCTGCACTTCTCAAGGCCTAAAAGAGAGCAGTGGTACTCAACTATGTGGCGAGATGAAAATTAACGATTTTCATTTCACTTTATCGTAACTTAAAGGACTAAGCTTCCACAGCCTTTGCTGGGGAAAGCAGCGCCCTCTCCCTCCACCACCCGCGGGGCCCACAATGTCTCCTTCGGGGCCCACCCTGCAGAACAAAAGGAGTGACTGGCCTGCAGCTCCAGAGCTGCCAGCACACCAGGCGCGGACCACTATTTAAAGGAATGGTTTGGTCAAAATGTTTTATTGCCCCTACGGGTCGGCCATGTATTTTTAAGCCTAAGTCGCTCGATTTTAGAAATATTTCCTATGGACCTTACCTGAGTTTTCGTCCATTAAACGCACGCGAAAACAGGCACCAGGTAGCTGCCATTTTGTGATAATCCTATCATTTCCCCCATCGCCCTGGCTGACCTGCTTTTGCGGCACTAAATCATATCCCCCGCCCCTGAGCCTGACATTATCAAAACATTCATATTCCCCGCCTCTCTCCGTGACGTTACTGTGCTGCGTAGGCAAACGCGCCCAGTAGTCTTCTACGTGACTTCACACAGAACCCGGAAACCAACACAGATCAGCTCACAACAAAGCGCGCCACAATTCGGAATATGAAACTGTACTTTAAAATCAAACAGCAACACAGTAAATTTGGTAAAGTACATTTATTTGACATTAAATGTTTGTAGAATATTCTGCAATTGCCATATGAACTCCGAAAGTCATTTATTTTCTTTTATCTCTATCCGCAAATCCGTAAAATGTTATCGTGAGTCACGCGCTGTTCCTTTATGATACACAGGGTGCTGGTTTTCGTTCAAAGAAGCACTTTTGTTGCACCTTGAACCACAAGGCTGTTCCATCAAGTAGGCACTAGGCCAGCGTAAAGGTTGATATGTTGCTTCTAGCCGCTAGGACCGCGTAAGGGCATATGGGCCCTTGGCGATCGTCCCATAAGATCATCAGAATGGTGCAGTTGTTTACATTAAGCTGCAGCTGGCGGTTAAAAAATCCATCTGCCAGTGTCTGAAACTGGTCGCAGGGGCAAAAGGGAAGGATGTACCTATTTTGAAAACATAAAATTTATAATTAGTCTCGCCAGCCGATCTTTATTAATATTATTCATTTTATTTATTGCGGCTGAGCTGAAACTATTTTCTTTCAAGTATAGTGCAATGGAGTATGTTCGGCTCTAAAATCAATGCGAAAACTAACGAAATAAATCATCGAGGTTAGTACACAATGAGAAACGACTTTTTGTCTACATGCGTTTGGAATGTGGACCTGCATGCCCATGTGCCCGCTACAAGGACGATCCCACAAACCTTTTCAAAGCTCTTCATTCATTCATTTATTCATGCATCCATTCATTAATTCTTCATTCCGGTATAAAAGCGTCTAAAGAGTTACTTACATTATATTTGCAATATCCATTGTGTCTCTGCGTAATGCAGTCCGTAAATCCCACTGTGCTCTTGACAACAATTGTTCGTATACTAAACTAACATGAAACTCGGTCTAGTTTAAGAATTTTCTGCATTATCGTCTCAAACGTTATTGCCCCCTCCAAGCCCCCCTTTCAAATGAAGTTCTTTCTGCATGGTCCCTGTCTCTCAAGGTCAAAAAACAATAGAACCTTATACTGCCAGTGCGAGTTGTGGGCCTCTTCAGGGCGCAAGCTGAAAATCAAAGCCGCTGACCTTCACTAGAAATGAGCATACATTCTTTCTTTGCAACATCCCGTAGTAAAGCCATCTGTGAGAACTTGAAGTTTCGAATCCATCTATGTAGTGCGCCTCAATGTGCAAATGCAAACTGGCTTCTCTCCCACCTGCAAATTTTGTCCCCGTTGTCTGCGAGCTTTGAAGCCCCAAAGAACCATAACTATTGAGACTTTTAATTTTTTGGGGAAGGTCAGGGAAAGTATAAAGTACCCGAGGAGTTGTGCTGAAAGTGAGATTTATTGTTTGTTTGTTTTATTATTTGCAATACGCAAGCCTCACCTCGGTTAACAGTGCCCAGCATTTATAAGAGATTGCGAAAATTAGTTACATCAACAAAAATATATACATACACATATATACAAGGCCAGCAATATGAGGTGAATAGAGAGAGAATTCAAAGATGACACCCAGGTAGTTCGGCACCCAGGATGGTGAAGGTAGGGGTTAGGGTTAGCGTACTTTGTATGCACACTGTACAATAAAATTTATTTACAAAAAGACAATCGTATTACAATTATTTAAACCGGGATTTGTACTTCACAACCAGCTCTCTTTTGGGTGGACATGGCACAGTGGCAATGTTGGGTGGCAATGGATCAGTGCTCTGCACAGAAATGTTCAAAATTCCATATCTGCGCTTCTCTAATACAGCAACAATAAGGCTTTTGACAAAGTCGAACTCCATTTCCTCATAGACTGGTTTGATCACCCATTGCTTACTTCTTTTTGAAAAGGCCTTAGTGTAGCGCGGCATCCTTACATTACCCTTAGTCCTAGATTGTTCACGGCCGAGATTCTCGTTATGGGCCAAGACGGCAAGTAGAGTCCTATGTCTTATGCCCTGTATGCTGAAATGCAAGCACTTTGGCCTGTACTTTAGGCACGTATTGTGGAACACCTCCAAACCTCCTGTGTGACAGAATTCTGTCAGTCCCCTCAAATCTCTTGATAGAGTTTTATCGAAAACAATCTTCTCAATGGCTTTGTGTGTCGGTGAAGATGGATTCAACCACTTCTTCTTCCGTGCCTCCACTGGGAATAACGGGCCATGTTCACATTGGTGGAAATGTAGGTTTTCTGACCAGCGGTGCACGTTGGTACAGTGGTGCATCAGTGACCGCCATTTTTCAAGTAGTATTTCCACTGACCCTTCACAAGTTTTGGGGTTCCACCAAAGATGGTTGCTGATAGACTGGGACCACTCTGAAATACTTGCCAAACCTTTTTTTTCCCCTGCAGCCGAGATTTTCTTATTGATTGATTTAGCAAGATGCCATACGTCAAACTGATGTTTAATATGTGGGAACTGCTCTCTCATTGTCTTGGAAATTGAAACGTGTCTGTCCTTGGCTAGGAGGTCGATGTGCATTCCCCTCGATTGTAGATATTCCACTGATTTTATAAATCTTAGTTTCTCCATGGCCACTGAGGATGTACATTGTGTTACCTGCACGACCACCAAACTCACAATTTTCTTACTATCCATGTCCTGAAAGTGGTAGGTGCAGTACTTGGCAGAAAATCCAGGGCTGTCGCACTGTCCATCGCCAGCTAGCCTGAATCGTTTCCCTTCGAATGTACTTGCTAGAGACAATTGATCAATTTTCCAAGCATCACTAATGGCCGGAAACAGATAATCATGTTGGTATTTGTAGTACTGCGTTTTTTAAATGAAATGGAGTCCCACAAACTGAAAGAAAGACTCTAACTTTCTAAAACTGGAGCCACTAAAAAGTGATGCAGCTGCACACAGTAGATTGCCTGCTGGCAGTTTCCCCAGCATCGGTTGTGCAGACCATGAGAACGTATGATGTAATCTACAGGCGGCATGTATTGTGACGTTACTGCCTTTTTTTGACGAGTCACATAAATCAATGGCTTCCCACATTATTTCCCTCTGACGGAATGCCCACATTTCAGCATACTTATAATATCCACCAAACAACTGTCGAATACTATGTATTTGCCCTCTTTTATTAGACTGTCATCCTGCGTCAAAGTTGTTTCGGCCTGTGACGTTGAGGACATATCACCACATTTGAAAGAAATATCGCTGCTATCAAGTTCTGATGCGTCGGTGAATGCTGCTGCTGGTTCATTCTCTGTCATTTCAACATCTGCTACCTCAACATTGATGGGAGAACACAACACTGTCGACAGCTTTTTTGGTGGCAATTTTTTGGCGGGTGTAGATTGTGTGAATTGATCTGCGACTACTTCAGAGCTATCTTCAATACTTCCAGTATCATGTTGTTGCGGCGGTGCGGTCGTACTGTAGCAATGGTCCAATAAAACTTTGCTGGATTCTCCGGACACATTCATGTCATGTTCTGGCCATTGGACATGAGCATCCCGAGTCTCAACATGCCGCGTCTGAATTAATAGTTCCTCCATAGTGTAAATGGTCTGGCAAGCAACATCTCTCATTCGCTTCACTGTCTCTGCATGTATAGTTCGTAGACCCACGGGTAACTAGATGACAGATTGGAAAAGGGATGTTCAGTTTAAACACAAGATAAGGTATAGTACAATTGACTGGAAAAAACATAAAATAGTCCCCAGCACAAAAAAATGTCTAAAGTTATGAACTGTTTGTAACTAACCTTATTTTGGTTTCTTTTTTTGACTCGACCTTCAACATCTGCACGCTTTTGCTCCGATACATATCCGCATGTCTCCCCTTCCTCTTGCGCTGCAACGACTATATTTTCTGTATCCGCATAGACAGCACGGAATGAGGCTCCATCGACTCCCTGAAACATAGTATTTTCATTACTGTGTATCAAAATATTGTTAGCGTAAAACGCACGTGAGGACGAACACACATGTACATCTCAATAGCCAAACACGATTTAAACATTGTGTGGAACAATCAAACGACAAGTATTCGAGCTCTGATGACCTAGTTCGATGGAGATGTCAGTATCCATACCTCTGGCTCTACATGGACTGCCATGAATGATTGTTTCGAAGAGGAGGCATCAGCAACTCCCTGAAACACAGTACTTGCGTTAGTATGGTTTTCAATATCGTAAACATAACACACTTGGGGTCGACGGCACAGGTACATATAAAGAGATAACCACAAATGTTGCATTGTCCAAAAGAATCAAGGAATATTTAAAAATGATCAGATTTAATCGACTTATTTCTCCGATTTCTTTACATCTGCATCATCTAAATGGGATCTTGTGATTGTAGTGTAAGCTCCATCACATCATCTCCCTGAAACACAGTACTTGCGTTAATAGGGAAGAAAGTATAGCAAATGGAATCACGTTATATGATCACGCTTGATGGAGCTGTCAGTATCCATACCTCATGCTGCTGAAGAATATCTAGGGCTGTTGTCAATGTGGTGCGCACTTCCGAAAGCTGTTGCGCCGATTTGTATCCGCATGGTTCCGCTTCCACCGGAATTACTTGAATGTCAGGCTCTGCATCAAGTGCGTGGGTTGACGATTCAACAACTGCCTGAAACATAGTATTTTCATTAGTAAGGATTACAATATTGAAAACACAACACATGCTTGGGGTCGACCGCACAGGTACATATCAATGGCTAACCACAAATGAAACATGGTGTAGAACAATCAAACGACAAGTGTTCCAGTCCTGATGATCACGGTCAGTTGAGCTGTCAGTATCCATACCTCGGGCTGCTGAAGAACATCTAGGGCTGTTGTCAATGTGGTGGACGCTTCAGCATCTCCCTGAAAGACAGTACTTGCATTAGTATGGATAACACTAATTATAACTGAAAACAAACACCAGGGGACGACAACTAAGGTGTATATCAATTGGAAAGCACTAACCAAACAATTGTTAAAATAATCACACGATACATACAAACTATTACTTGACATGCATAAAAAAAGTCTGTAGCGGAATAGCCAAGTATGATTACCTGATACGCGCTAGAAGTGGTTGATAACTGCGATCACGTGACGGAAGTAGAATGTTCTTGCTTCAGATTCAAGGGATAGTCAAGAAGTTGTAAAGGTAAATTATTGTTTGATAATGAAATGCCAATATTTAAAATTGCCATGTAAGGAGACAGAATACTTGAGTAATGCGCAATATAGCACAGTTCTCTGTGCCCATATATAGATTTCGTTTGTGGGTTATGAAATCTAAAAATAATATATTGATAAATGTCATTATTCAAAAAGCTATACACTCATATCAATGTCGAAAGTATTACAAATTGGAAACAACACCTAAAATATCAATGAATCCATTCGGCTACCTACACACTACCGCAAGGCCTAAAGCTAAAAACGGACACTTGACTCACCAGTGGAGGATTGTGGATGAATAGAGTGGGAATAGCGTTTGCGAGCAATTTTCGTGTCGATCGCCGTTTGTTCTTCTTTGTTACTCAAGATGTGGTGTACATGTTCGAGGGAAAGTGCCGGCTGCAGATGCGGTATCGATCACCCCTCTTGTCCTCAAAGACTTGTTGGACTCTACTTTCCAGCTCATCCAGTGGATATCTGCAATGTCTGACCCATTCTCTTATTCGATCAACAGTTTTCGGGAATACAGGCATTGTAGTGCCTTCAGATTTAGCATGGGTCTTCGAAGGGCACCCGCTAATCGAACAGGCAGGCATTGTTGAAAATTCTGAAAAGTAAATATCAAGATTATTATAAAACCTTGATGAATAAAAATGTCATAAAAAAGTAAATGAACCATACCATGCTCAATGCAGGTTTGTTTTGGTTGCCGGAACTATACCAGTTCATCATGTGCGGCTTAGTATTTGCATAAGTTACGGAAATGTCTGTTTTGTCTTGCACGAAAAGGAACCATGCTTACATTATAGATTGGACCCCCGAAGGATGCAATTCGATGACAATTGACACAGATGAAAATAAATAGATCTATTGATAGCATATAATTGAAACTCAAGTCAATAGCAATGAGACCAATGACCAGAGCACTATTGGGTACCGTAATAGCAAATAGATTGAAATGTAAAAATGACCGAAATATGACTAGGATACATGGCCTTACCTTGACCAACAAACAGTTGGATTCAGCAGGCCGAGCAGTATGTTGTAGGAGAACAGGTAGATGGCCACAGGTAGCACACTGACGAGTTTGCTCGAAGCGGTCACAGATAGCACGGCGACGAGCAGATTAGCATAGATCTCAGTGCTTCTCAGGTAGAAGGTTCAGGAGTTGAATTGCAAAGCACAAAGATGTTCTCATGAGACATATCAAGTGGTTTATAAAGTATTAGAAACAGGGGTGTGTTTGTGAATGAATGACGTGTGTATGTCGTGGTATTATGTGTATTGCAGGGGGGGCGGCCTGCCTCAGGGGAGGCCTGCCTGGAGACACGGGGTCTGAGGAGGCCATGTGAGCGATGGCCCCTGGGCGTGGGATACCTTTTGAAGTCTACATGCTGTTTGGCACCTTGGCCGTTTGCGCCCGTCACAGCCCCCCATGCCAGCGCTCATCCCCGGGTGCGAACCGCCTTTGATAGAGGGGGTGGGATGGATGGGCCTGGGGCGTGCAGATAAGGCACAGGAAGACTGCTGAATGGAGACACACTTATGTGGATTGCAGGGGGGCGGCCTGCCTCAGGGGAGGCCTGCCTGGATACACGGGGTCTGAGGAGGCCATGTGAGTGATGGCCCATGGGCGTGGGATACCTTTTGAAGTGTACATGCTGTTTGGCACTTTGGCCGTTTGCGCCCTTCCCTTGCCCTTATGTGATGTTAACTTTGCATGACATTCGCGTAGATGGGAACACTGAGCAGGACACGGGGCATTCATTTTTGTACCCCATTTCCACTCCATTTTGGTGACAAGGCCTCACTGCGATAGTACAGCACGCAGAGCACATGGCCCACAGCCTCGTTCCCACTCTGACTGGAAAACTCCAGAGGTATTTGCAACAGCTAATAAATGTAACACATCACTCTCTGAGATCACGGTCCTGCATTTGAACCAGCCTGAACCAAGCACATGGCTCGTTCATCTCCACAAACGTGTCCTTGCCCACGCACCCTCACCAGTGGAAAGTTACTGCCATTCTGACCCTGGGTCCCTGCAAGGTATTCTCTTCATGTGCCGGACCACTGACCACGCCATGATGGCCACCTTGCAGATCCCCAACTAACATTAGACCCCTACTGCAGTATATCGTTGCCTATCAATAACAAATGCCACATTCTTCAAACAGTGTATTATAGTGGTCAAGACCCTTGACCTAAGGCCTGTATAATCCAATGTTAATTGATAGTATTGATATATGTGTGACTTTTATAGAGACATAACCGACTGAAAGACTTTGAACAAGTGTTATTTAGTGCATGCATTATTGATAATATATTATGTTAGCTTAGATAGTGACCCCCCGCTTCACAGCGACCTGAACTTCACCCATTCCGAGCACAGGTGTCTGACGTCCATCCTTGAATGGAGACACACTTGATTGATTTAAAAAATCGAAACAACCGTTGTTAAAATATATGTGGTGTTTTATTTTGTAGCTTATTTTGATGACACAAAAATACAAAACTTTACACATTGTACAGTTCAGGTTGCAGCACAGCAGGAGAAAATCCCCTGTACTGACCGCTGTCACTCAGGAACGTTTCTCTCATGGCACGAACGGCACAAGCGGGTATCACTCTTCGAACACGGTGTCCAAGCCTCCTGTGAAGCCACCATGTAAAGGAACGATAGGCCACCAGCCAGTACCACCTGTGAAAAGGAATGTTTTTAAATGACCAAGGTAAGTTTAATAAACGTTTGTTGTCAATGACAATTCTTGTAACTAATGGCATTCTGCTTGGAGAAATGCTATCTAGACACTGCACACTATTGAACGACTTTCGTGCGTTACAATGATATGTATATGTAATTTTGGATATAGTAGAAGACCATGAAATAGGAGTGGCATGACAAGCAGAGTATACTTACTCGTTACTCGGATTACGAGGACGAACAGTTGCGCGAGGTTCGTGCATAAGCACCATCATTATCCTCAACACGGACCGTGTGAGGCAGGCTGCCCTGAAGTCTGGCAGCTCGGTGATGCATTGCGGTCGTGGCTCGCCTTCCAAAATGTAGGCCACACATCCCGAATTTTCACAGCAGCAGCAGTTCTCCTCCTCGGTCGGCATTAGCTCGCACCGATTGCATGTGCACCAGGTGGAAACACCGTCTATGCGACTAGGTCCAGTGTCTTCATCCGTTGATTCGCCCTCCCAACTGCCGTCCGAAGACCCATCGTTTTCGCGTGTTTCCCTTTCCAGTAGTTCCTCCTCAGTATACTCGGGCTCGTACATGTAGGGCATTATTGTATCCATTGTGTGTTACACAAACTAAAATAATTGATAGCGGTGGTACTGGTATCTGTCCACACGGGCTACAAGCAATGAAGGTAGCTGACCAGAGCACAGAAACGAGTCACAGAATACTCAAAGTAACACAGAGAGAGACATGGAATCGAAAATCTGCTGCTGTGTGTTGTGAAACGGTCTGTTTATACTTATTGAGGAAAGAGGCGTCCTGCCTTTTCCATGGCGACACGTCATTAGCTGAAGCGCAGCGAATGTTGACACGAGACGTGCTTTGGCGTTGTGAAATGGGCGGTACGCGTCTGCTGATGACAGGCTCAGGGGCGGGGGATATGATTTAGTGCCGCAAAAGCAGGTCAGCCAGGGCGATGGGGGAAATGATAGGATTATCACAAAATGGCAGCTCCCTGGTGCCTGTTTTCGCGTGCGTTTAATGGACGAAAACTCGGGTAAGGTCCATAGGAAATTTTTCTAAAATCGAGCGACTTAGGCTTAAAAACACATGGCCGACCCGTAGGGGCATTAAAAAATTTTACCGAACCATTCCTTTAACTACGTGGCCTTCACCTCTTACTGTTGGTCTCCCAGGAACAGGGATTGATTTGGAAATCCGGCGCAATTGCTTTTTTAAGATTTTTTTTGCTATTAACAGCACCTATTCTAATATAAAATTGATTAATTGGAGTTGTGATGAAACGTTTTGGACTGAAAACTCGCACACAGCTCCAGTTACCTACCGAATTTCTTATTAGGCAATGAAAGCGAGCAACAATAAAACTCCCTTTCTAAAGCCTAGTTTACAGCTATGATATCTGCTAGTTTGATACGCAAAAAAGAAAGTCACATTTTATATGGCTATTCAAACTTTCTTAACACAATGCATAGCAACAAACTTGAAGTGAAAGGATCCCAGATACACTGCCTTACCAAAGTGTGTGATCCTTGACAGGAACATAATTTAATCTCACTGGGCATTACCTGCGAACAAAAGGGTGTGCTTAAAAAGGACCTGCGCCAAAAAGGCCAGACGGGGATGTCATTTGGGTGTCGCCAGGGGTTGCAACTGCGACCCCTGAGGTCTCCCTTGCAACCCCTAAAAAAAACATTTTAAATGTCTTTTTTTTTATTTTTTAGGTGTAAGCTCCGGGGCTGTGGCTATTTGTTTCTGGAGTGGCTGGCTTCATGGTTCAAGCCTCTTAAAAAAAAAAAGATAGGGCTCCATTTTGAGCAGTGACTCTAAATAAGAAAGAATAGGGATAAGAAATAATTTGTCTTTCTGGGATTCTATACGATAATTGCTTTATTTCAGACACACTTCGCTGGGGTTGGGGGCTGGGGTGAGTGAGTCAATGATTTAGGGCCTGATTTATGGAACGTTTTCCTATGAGATTGTGCTGTAATAAAACACTTCCATGAATCTGGCCCTTAGTCTGTTCTTAAACACATCAGCTCAGCCTTTCATCCTTCTGAGGTTGATGAATGAGTACCAGGACAGGTTGGGTGATTTTGTATGTATATTTTTTCTATATAAAGCACTTAAGTGTAAGTGCTATATAATAACACGTAATTATCATGTGGCTTTGGACGTCTGCTTGCATTCACAGTCATTTGGTAATATGGGCCTATACACACTGATATTAGCGATACATATGGTGATCCATTCTTGTATGAAATGTATGTCACATTATAGTGATATCGTAACCATATTTTTCGTACTGTACTTAGGAACAATGCTATGTGATGTCACTTTCTATTTTATCAAGGAGTGAAAGGTCGTGTTTCATCACTTCCCATGATGTCATTTGGGGGGGCGTCAATTGACAACACTTCCTGTGATGTCATAAGAGGTCACGGGCCATGTGATGTCACTGGGATTTTGGTGAAATGACGTCCCTGAGGCCAGTGCCGAGCGCGCTGTGCAGAACGTCTGGCTTCGGTGAGTACTTGCACTTCTTTTTTTCTATGTAAACCACTGAAGGGTTGAGGCCTGCTCACACAGTGTACTGAGGCCACTTTGCAAAAGATTACCCTGGCCACTTTCGGTTCCCAGTCCAAAGAGTTTGTTCACGCAGCACTTGACGTGCTGTTTATTCATGTGAAAAGACTGGGGTCACATTGGGGGTAGGGCTTACAATTGCAGATGATGCATGGGGGAGGGGGATGACGGGCAAATGTCCTTTCGCCTAGAGTGGACAATATCCTTGCACCAGCCCCGAACATAAATAAGATGGTTGATTAAACCGAAAGGGCTGGGATGAGGGGGTCATACAAGTGGTGAAGGTCGCGTCATTTGACTACTTCGCCCACTGGTTTCTGTTTCTAGCTTGCGCGACGCACACCACACGGGTCCAAAGCAGCCATATTACTGACCCTAGAAGCTAACAGTGCTTTGACGCTCCATTTTCCCCACCCAAAAGAAAAAGGCCCTCCTGGCATACCATAGCAACGAAGTGGCCTCAGAGGTACATGTCCCACATTATGAACTCCTGTGGGGGAGCGGGAAGTGCCAGCTGAACTGGTTATTGATCCAGTAGGGGGAGGACCAGACCAGCCCACCGGGGTACCCTGCATCACGAAGCTGTAGCACATCTGAAATCTCTTGACAAGGCACGAGGCTGCCATTGCTTTCTACTCTGGGAAACTGCCCAGGTCAACAGGCTTTTCAGCGCCTCTGAGGGAACCGCCCTGGAGATGTCCAAAAAGGCCCAAGGCTCATTTGGAAAAAAAGATGGACATCCCGGCAGGGCGGGGCTCCCCACACCTCATTCATAAAAAATAACAAAAAAATAGATCTCCTCCTACTGAGCTTGAAGCATACTTGACCGCAGTGGTCGACGAGAGGAAATCCCCTGAATGCAGTTTCTCAACTGCGCCTTCGGAACACGGGCCCCTCTCTAAACGCACACTCAAATTGATGTTAAGGGAATTTATTTTAAAGGTTAACGTATTTGGGATTTTTTCGCATTGTTTATTACTTTTGATGATTTTGTATGCCTTTCATAAATTCGCTTGTACTGTAAGCTTAAATTGCTTCCATAAACTTCTCATTTCCTGCTTGAAAGAGTGCGCCACCAAATAGCAGGACTCTTCCACTAGATGGCAGCGTTGACTTACCTGGATCCTAGGCGAGCCATGTAATGCCGGTACACCCCCTTTTGGCGCGGCCGTTTCGCCGCGGGCCGGTTCGGCGCAGCCATTTGGCCGCAGCGGCCAGTTCGCCGCGCCCATTTCGGCGCGGGAGCCTTTCTGGCGCCGCCGATTTGGCGCGAGGGACGTTTGGACGTGGCTGACATTGCAGTCACATCTAAACTCCCTCACGCCAAATTTATAAGCATCATTATTTTCAAATAGCACGTTGACAGGAACTGTGCCTGACAACGTGTTGCATTTGAAAATAATTTGGGGTCAAGTGACTGGCGTGAAGTGTAGTATTTTTTATTGTGATTTGCCCAAATGCTTCTACCTGTGGCTGCAAAAGTTACATATTTAACCCCCATGATTGAACAGTCTAATAAAAAAAAAAATAATAAAGCATTTGGGCAATGGACAATAAAAAAGAACCACCTGCCCACTACCACCTCCCCCCTCCCACCACCTGCCAGCTACCACCTCGCTCCTCCACCCCCTGCCCACTACCATCTCCCCCCCTCCGACCCCCTGCGACCTAATACTTCCCCCCTCCCACCACCTGCCCACTACCACCTCCCCCTCCCACCACCTGCCAGCTACCACCTCTAACCCCCTGCCAGCTACCACCTCGCTCCTCCACCCCCTGCCCACTACCACCTCCCCCCCTCCGACCCCCTGCGACCTACTACTTCCCCCCTCCCACCACCTGCCCACTACCACCTCCCCCTCCCACCACCTGCCAGCTACCACCTCTAACCCCCTGCCAGCTACCACCTCTCTCCTCCACCCCCTGCCCACTACCGCCTCCCACCACCTTCCAGCTACCACCTCGCTCCTCCACCCCCTGCCCACTACCACCTCCCAGCTACCACCTCGAAGGTAGTGGCCTTGCGTTAAGTTCTCTACCCCAGAGTCTTGCAGGCCATGGTTTGTGGATAAACAGAACCTTTCGTTAATTCCTGCTTTTAAATAAAAATAATGTGATATTTTGCAAATAGAATAAAATTAAAAGCTTTAGCCCAGCCACGAACCATGGCCTGCAAGATTGTGAGGATTTGAACTTAACCACAAGACCAAACTGGTCTTGTGCCTGGGCAGCAAAAGTTTTATATTTAAATCCCATGATTGAACAATTGATACAGAAAAAAAAATAAAGTATTCGGGCAATTCACAATAAAAAATACTCTGAAGCATGTGCTTTAAAATAAATACTGTAACCCCCTCCCCGCGCCAAAACATCATTTGCGCACATCACATAAAAAAATGCTGTAACCCCCACCCCGCGCCAAAACATCCCCGCGGCCAAACGTCGCAGCGCCGAATTGGGCGTGCCAAAATGGGCACACCCATTTGGCTCCTGTGCCGAATCGGTGGCGGCGAATCGGCCCGCGCTGAACTGGCCGCGCCTAATCGTCCTGCTCCGATGTAATGCTAAGCCGGACATTCCTACGCACAGTGTTGCCAACTTAACGACTTTCTCGCTATATTTAGCGAGAAAGTACACCCCCCTAGCGACTTTTTCGTTAAAAAGCGGCTCGCGACAAATCTAGCTACTTTTTTCAATTGGTTTGGAAACTTGCTCATTTATGCAAGTTTCCAAACCAATTGAAAAAAAATGTGGTCATTCTCCCGTTTTCTGATGGGAGTAATGCAAAAACACAGTGAAATTAAAAGGGAGGTGTTTAGTGTTAATCATAGCATTTTTATTGTTCTTTAAGTAGCCAGCCCGCCCCCAGAAACGCTCTAGGGAAACTGTATGTTAAGGGGATGGACCTAAACAAAATGGTTAAAAGGGGAGGGGGCCACAGTAAAAGCCATAAATCGTAGGGGGAAAGAGGAGGTAATTATGCAAAATAGGTAGTGACGTCATCTAGCTACTTCTGGCGACTTCTAAGGGAGCCAATAGCTACTTTCTTCACTGAGGAGTTGGCAACACTGCCTACGCAGTGCTTTGAGAGGCGGCCATTTCTGCACGGCACTTTTGGCGCAGGTCCCTTTAAGGCGCGTCGGGCGTGCTGAGATATTTATGTTTACTTAAATAAACTGTCAACCAAAGCACGGAAAAGGCAGTACTTTGGTTGACCGTATATTTAAGCAGACAGTAGCCGGTCAGCACAAGGAGCTGCATATAATGTGAGTTAGGGTGACCAGGTTTTCAAAACAAAAAACCGTGACGGCCAACAACATAAACGAGGGACTAGCTGCCATGATGCCTACCCCCGGGAATCCGGATCAAGCCCATCAGCCCCGGGAGCAGGCATCCAGACATTTACAAAAACCCCAGCAGCCCCAGCTAGGGGCTGTCTGGGTTCAGTCCTGGCGCCGTAGGCACCAGGCTCATAATAAAAATCAGTCCTGGCGCCATAGGAGCCAGGCTCATAGACATTACTTACCTCATGCAGACCATGCTGCAAATAAATCCAAGCCAACGTGAGGTCTGGATGGGACTTTTTACTACAGGGACTATTTTTTACTCGGTTGTGGTCCTGGGGAACTTCTTTCCTGGGACTACTTTGGAGGCTATTTAAACCACACCCGAACAGCAGCACATGCTTCGTGTTATTCTGCATCCAGCAGCATGACTCTCACCGTGCCTGCAGACAGCATCCAGTCTTCTGCCACGCCCGCGTGCCTGCAGCCAGCATCCAGTCTTCTGCCACGCCCGCCTCGAATCCGGAGCTCTTAGAATAAAGAGGAAGAAAAGGGCAAGGTTAGAAAACGAACTTATTTCAAATTCCTCACCTGATTCCGGATCCATTTCATCTCCCGACCTGGAAAGAACATCAGTCCTGCACGCGTTGCTTCGCCAGCTCCAGCACGGCGCCATATTCACGAGTTCTCACAGCATCTTTCGATCCGGCACAGTCTCCATCATTTCTTCGCCGTACTCCGGCACCTAGGGGCACAAGAATAACAAGGTGAGCCAAGGGAATCAACAAATACCTCTTACCACCATAGACTTACCTGATTTACCACCGGCGGTATTATTCTCCATATCTTCATATGCCACATCTGTAAAGAGGGAGAAAAACAACACGCTAACGCATGCAATAGTTACCGGACAGCGTTGGGTAACACAGACTCTTACCTGAACGCCAGCAGCAGCTACGAGACCTTCTTCTCACGAACTCAGTTGTAACTTAAGGAAGGAAGGGGACAAGAGTGAACATCGGGCACATTGAACTCTTTGAACTTGATACTTACCAATCCCGCCTGGGACTTCAGAGTCAATGCTTACCGGAACTCTCCCAACGCCTTCAAACCAGTGAAGTAACTGGTATCTACGCGCCCCTGCAAGACACGCAGGATGGAGAGCTCATCTTTTACAAACATAAGGTGAGGTTACTAAGGGGATATCGGAGGTGATTAGTGGGGGAGAGCGAGAATAGTTGGGAGGCCATCCCTAAAACCCACAGGTGGCTAATCCCTGTCTCCACTTGCAGGAAAATACTTCTTCGGGTCCAACAGACAATACTAGGCGGGCCAGTCCAGACAGTCCTCTCTGCACTACGCATCACGTTGACGGAGACCGCAGCTGTCCGGGTACGATCGACACCCCTGTGGGGTCCAGGTGAGCATAACACTACCCCATCGCAGCCCACCAATTACCACCCCTCCCCCAACACGCCCCACAACTACCCCCAACCATATTTCCAGCACTTCTCCTTTCTATAAACTGTATATAATCTCATTTGTGCAGTTTTGTCTGTGAATCGTGGCATGTTAATTCAAAACGAGCGTGAGCTCTAATTGATATCACATGGCTTGCCGTACAATAATTTCCAAGCCAGTCTCTGTGGCACAGTCAGTAAGTGTTCTGACTTGTACCTGAGAGGTTGGGGGTTCGAGCCAAAACTTCAAATTTCTGAAAGTGTTGTGAAAAATAATTACGGTTTTAATAACTGTAGCCCCCAAACATGCAAACCCTGGATAGGGTTTCAAAAATGAAAACCCAGACGTCTGGTCACCCTAATGTGAGTGCACGCTCCATGCAGACATAGGTTGCCATGTCCTGCAAACAGAAGGTTCCCAAAAGCAACTGATCATAACAGTTCACTGGGCTTGCTGATCAGAGGCACAACAAAACCTACATTTCAGGTGGGGAGGCTAACCCTTCAAATGTTTGGAGAAGCGTTAACTTCAGAGACCGCAGGTGCAAATGTAATGGTGTGGGAGGCATCTGCCTTCTTTACACATTCTAATGAGACTATTCTAGTGAAGCTTCAAAATCACAAGCAGTTAACTCTCTCTTTTAAGTCTGAAAACACTCACTTACGGACTGCTGTGAGAATGAGCGGTCACCTGTCCCCTACCCTTCCAATCACTCCCCTGGCATGCAAGTATTAACCCCACATCAAGATTTCAAAAATGTATGCCTATGAATGCAGGTGGTAACAGTGAAATGCTTTACTAACTGCGGGGTCTTTGTTAAAAGCAAAGCCATTGCACCGTTTAACGTCTGTGTCCTGTTCTGTCCAGCCACGGCTCGTCAGTCAGACAGGTCGAGTCAACATAGCCCAAAATTTCAGGGGTGGGGAAAGCCCGGTCTGCTCAGTGGGGTTGCGCAACTGTTGCTGATGCACCTAGCATTAAACATCCTGACCATAGCTCTGCAGGAATGAAAACTAAAGGTCTTTTTCTAGGTCGAATTTCCATGTCTAAGATTTTTCTTTTGTATGAAAACTCTACAGTACAATGGTATTTTATTTTGTTTTTTGAGTCAAATATCACAGGAGTATTAAGTAGCATAACATTTTACATCTCCTAACCTTGATCCCATGCCTTTCACTTACCTCGCCACTCCTCTATGACCCCTTAAAAGAGCATATTATTTTATTTTTGATTTTATTGTTTAAAGCGCAGACCTTGCCGGAGAGCAACGGAGCGCTGTACAGGGTTTTTCTAGCCAGCATTTGGGATGACATCTTTTAACAGTAGCGCAGTATTGTGAGTTGCATCCTGTGCTTTCATTGGGATTAGTCCATGGTCAGGTGCTCTTGACAAAAGCCACGTTTTGAGAGATTTGCAAAATTGGAGAATTGTGGGGGCATTCCCAGTTGATACTGGGATCGAGTTTCACAGGTGGGTGCATGACACGAGAAGGATTGTTTTCAGGTCCTCTCTTTGTAGACTAGTTGTGATCTGAGCCGGTTGGTTGATTTGCTGGTCAAGGAGCGTGCACCACCAGATATGTGGAGCTTTCCTGCCAGGTACACTGGTGTGCTACAGTAACTGCTTTGAAGATGATACATGCAGTCTTGAACACTTCATGGAATGGAGAGGGAGACAATGCAGTTTGCGTAGTAGGATGGGAATGATTAGATCAAATTCCCCTGCAACCGTAATGAGACGTGCTGCAGCGAGGAGGACCGATTTTTTTTAAATTTGAGTTTTACCAAAAATCACCTCTAGAATATCTCTGCACCTACCCCTCCCAACAAGAAAAAGAGAGAATTGGTGGTAAATTCAACAGTTCAATCTTGGGCTGTCAACTTCTAGTAGTTCAATCACTTCCTTAGGCTTCACTCGCCTTGCCATCAATACTCAGTTCACATGTTCTCAACTTCTCATAATTCTGCACAGGCTTCCCTCTGACAGGCTAGAGCCTGTCTTGTTTCGCATTATCACCCAGTTCTGCACAGGCTTCCCTCTGCCGATCTCAAGCCTGTCTCACCTCTTCGTGGGGTTCCCTTCCCCAAGTTTTATCTATGGTAGCTTTCCACTGTCGAAGACTTTCTAAACTGCAAACAATTTACATAGACCTCTGCATGACTACTTTGACCTCTCTTCTGATACTCCTTTAATTCACAATCAATATTCCTCTTGGTGCGCCAATACTTGTGATTCTCACTCTCTTTAGTCCGCCCTCTTGGTCTTTTTAAAAAGATGTGTGTAATACCAATATCTCTTGGTATTTGTGGTTCATATTTCCCCCAATGCCTCTTGGTAATTGTAATTCTTATTCTCTTTTGTCTTTTTCAAAGTTCATATTCAACACCAATACTTCTTGGTTTTTTCCAAAGTTCTTATATTTTACTTTTTCTCTTTTGGCATATTTCACAGTTCACAGATTTCACTTTCCTCTTATTTAACTTTCTTTCCTTTGATCTCAGTTTGTAATATCTTTCAAAAATCCATAACATTTCACAGAGACTTTCGAGTGTACGACTTCCTCTTGCAGGACCACTCTGCTACTTTGTATCCTTTTCTTTTAACAATTGTTCACTTCAATCGTGTTTTATCGGCACACGCTCACCCTTCAACTTTCAAATTACAGTCACTTTCCTTTTAACATCAATCAGACTTTTGTTGCTCTCGATAACTCACTGATTGTGTTAATTGGTTTTCTTTCATCTTTTTACTGCAGCTCAAGGCTGTTACCAACGCCTCCTTTGCTCCTCCCCAACTCTGCCGTTCACCGGGAGGGTCGCGGCCCGCTTCTTGCCAACTTGAAGGTTTCTTTCCTGTGCTAGCTCGGCTCTGCTCTTCGAACACTCACGGCTTCCCAAAAGCTTGGAAATCTTACCTGGCTTTCTCTTGATCCTCTAAGCTGTTGAACAGCCCGTTGGCCTTCCAACTTCTACAGCCTGGTGTGCAGCAGCCTTGGAAGAGCTGTTCCTTCTCGTACCCAGCCTCGCTCAAAGTGTGCCTGTGCGCACCACCTTTTATTTTCACTGGGAGTGTTAATA
Organism: Ambystoma mexicanum; assembly: GCF_040938575.1. Classification (NCBI taxonomy): domain Eukaryota; kingdom Metazoa; phylum Chordata; class Amphibia; order Caudata; family Ambystomatidae; genus Ambystoma; species Ambystoma mexicanum. The sequence continues at coordinate 708,615,950 of NC_090941.1, read as the reverse complement.
AGTGGCAGGTGTACATTGTTAGAGCTACGTGCCTGACTCTGCCTGGCCTCCCTCATTACAGAGACAGCGCCAATGCAAGTCAGGGGAGCTAATCCTTCTGACTTCATTCCTCATGTTCCTTGGTGCAGTACATTTGTCAAAACAAAGTGGGGAGGGATTATGGGAGTTGTAGGTTCCCATAAAATAAGCAGGGATAGGGGTTAGATAGGTTGTGGAAAAAGGTGATACCATGTCTCACCATTGGGTGCTCCTCGCCCAATCCCCAAGCACCCGCTACCCAGGGGACCCTCCCTCGCTTGTCCACCTCCAAGGTCGGGATTTAAAAGAAATGGCCTTTCTCTGGCTACCTGAGTATGGAATCCCAGTGGACTAGGATGTGAAACACCCTGTGATTTTTCACAGCGGCAAGGATATGTCCAGCCATGGTGTTTGTGCACAGCGATTGGGCAGCTACCCTGCAATCCTTATGTTTGCTAGGTGAAGGCACATTCAGAAGCATGTGGACATCCAACTGGTCCAACCAATGTGCAATACGCTCACTAGAACTTGCTGCAAGGGAGAGGCCTCTGGTTTAACAGAAATTCAGGCACCATTTTAGCTGTATCTCCCACAGCGGCACAATGGGAGCCACTTGTGTCGACTTTTACATCATTCTCCAGGCACTCCAGAAGTGAATGGAATCCCCAAATCACTCCTTAGATTAATCACCCAGGCCAGCTCTTACACCCCTCCCTACTGTCACAGGCCAGTTTGTGGAATTGGAGCTTTGGCTACAGAGGGACACATCCTTTCAGGCTTGTGGCTGGCTCAGCCCCCTTTACATTTTGCACAATTATAAACCTAGGCTTGTGGTAGGTGCCCAACTATTTCCTGACTCTCCATGATGTTTAGTGCTTAAGACCTCTTATTGTTTGTTCAAACCCTAATCAGAAGAAAGTCATGCTGAGGTCATTGTACGTTGCCGTTAGCAAGTATGCATCATCCTTTAGAAGAAATAGAGCTTCATCATCCAACAACATGATTTGTTGATGCTGATTCCGTGTCTTGTAGTCTTTTATCAAAGAGTCTTGTCTAATTGACTGCACAAATGGTTCATGGGAAATAAATCTGCATCGGCATACGTAGCCTGTGGTAAGCAACCCCTTGGTACAGCACATCCTGTTCTATTAATTCATTCAGAAAGCTTCCACTGTCTCGCAATTCCCCTCACCGATTCTTTCATACCTGCTCACTACAATATCCCCAGCATCACAATGCACGACCTGCTGGATCTTTCCAAAGTACTATCAGTGCCAATTCCGCTTGCTTCCCATTTGCCCTGTGGCCTCCTCATGAATGCTTCACTTCTCTATGAGGTTGTGGGTTGCCATGTGCCAACATGCGCCTTCTGCATTACAGAGAAGCAGCAAAGTGCAACCTCCAGCCTGACGGTCGGAGAGGCCATGGATCATAGATCAAGGCCTGGAGCAGAACAGACCGAGGCAAGCCCCAGCAATCCTTGCAGAGCATAGAATGCAGAGTGCATTTGCAGATGGCCGATTCCACCGTATCTGTCTCTTTGACAGACTTGGCATTGGTGAATCTGTTCCCCAACAAATAAGTTATTGAAATTCTTACTGCATGTCTCACAACCCATTGGATGACTTTAACAACAGTAACAATGAAAAAGGCATTGGTTGTGCCAAGGAAACTAACTTGGAGTTGTCAAACATTTGGACGCCTTACGATAGTTATACTCAGTTACCAAAACCATGGCTGAACCACTGCCTCAGCTTTTACATGCCTCAGCGTATAGTGTGGCTCACAATACGGATAGGAAAAAAGCTTTGGGCCTGTAGGGATAGTGAACTTTAGAATTTGGAACACAAATTTACCAAAGCAATGTAAAAATGTCTAATATGTCTGAGTAAAACAAAATACTAGCATTATAGTAACAGGCGGGCAGTATTGCAGTATTGGTTGTGAGGATGAAACACTACTCCCAAGACGAGTGTTCTAACCTCTTGTCCACTAGTGCTCAGGAAATGACTTGTTTCTAAGTGAACATGAACCTGTTGTCTCTACTATCTGTACATTGTATTGTAGTTCATGACCTGCTGCTGATTGCAATTTCCAGAACGCAATTGATGGAGAAATGAATGACCAGGACTGGGACATGCTGTCTTGATTATCCAAGTCCTCAGACTGCATTGGTATCATTGATATCATCCACAGTGTATATAGAGAGAGACAGGTGAGCAGCGGGTGCCTGCAAGCACACATCGGTCACCACAGTCAGGGGTTTGTTCTTAAAGGAAGGGAGATAATCAGAAGAGCAACATCTGGGCATTCTACAGATAAATGACTGTCAGAGCGGACAGGGGGATGGAGGATGGACATTTCTACAGCAACGGTACCATGTTTAACACTGCCAAGCTTGTTAATATGAGAAAAATACTCTTTGTTTGTATTGACTGATCATTTAGAGGTAGATGTTCTGAGATCATGTCATGACTTAAGGGAGTAAAGCCTACCTTAGATTTTGTTTGGTGAACATACTGTTGACTGACTCCATCGATTGACTTTCCCAGGTATGTAGGTCTGTTTGCACCACAAGTAAGTGTGAACAGTCAATGGGGTTATTAAATAAAAGTAATGTACAGAGAAAGGGATTGACGTTATGTTAGTTCAGTTTTAAAATAAGCAAAATCCAAGTTTTTATACCTTTTATTGGACTAACCCAGGGGTGCACAACTGATTTTGACAGAGGGCCGAAAGTACCTTACATGAGGGCTATAGTGGGCCGAAAAGTAAATGTGGGCGGGGCGGTAGGCGGGGCAGGAGGCTTTTTAAACCCCCAATTTATACTAAACACATGGAAAAAGAATGTTTTTGAGGGGTAACGATTTTTATTTGCATTTCAAACTTACATTTTGTACTACACATTTTCCATTGTTATAATTTATTTCTATTTAGTTATTGTATCTCGCCTGTTTAATTAACTTATATATATTTTATTGACCCTAGATACACTATGCCCCATGGCCCCCTCACCCCAACCAAACACTATGCCCCATGTCCCTCACCCCCAACCAAACACTATGCCCCATGGCCCCCTCACCCCCAACCAAACATTATGCCCCATGGCCCCCTCACCCCAACCAAACACTATGCCCCATGTCCCCCTCACCCCAACCAAACACTATGCCCCATGTCCCTCACCCCCAACCAAACACTATGCCCCATGGCCCCCTCACCCCCAACCAAACACTATGCCCCATGGCCCCCTCACCCCCAACCAAACACTATGCCCCATGGCCCCCTCACCCCAACCAAACACTATGCCCCATGTCCCTCACCCCCAACCAAACACTATGCCCCATGGCCCCCTCACCCCCAACCAAACACTATGCCCCATGGCCCCCTCACCCCCAACCAAACACTATGCCCCATGGCCCCCTCACCCCCAACCAAACACTATGCCCCATGTCCCTCACCCCCAACCAAACACTATGCCCCATGGCCCCCTCACCCCCAACCAAACACTATGCCCCATGGCCTCCTCACCCCCAACCAAACACTATGCCCCATGGCCCCCTCACCCCCAACCAAACCCCCCAACTCAGCACACACACAAACATGCACCACCCGAACCCCCACCCCCCAACTCAGCACACACACAAACATGCACCCATACAGACCCGAACCCCCCACCCCAGCACACAAACATGCACCCATACAGACCCGAACACCCCACCCCCCAACTCAGCACACACACAAACATGCACCCATACAGACCCGAACCCCCCACCCCCCAACTCAGCACACACACAAACATGCACCCATACAGACCCGAACCCCCCACCCCCAACTCAGCACACACACAAACATGCACCCATACAGACCCGAACCCCCCACCCCCCCAAATCAGCAAACTCTCAAACAAGCACCCATACAGACCCGAACCCCCACCCCCCAACTCAGCACACAAAAAACATTCAAATCAAAACATTCATACACATCCGACACCCCCCCACCCCCGCATCTCAACATACACACAAAATACATTCAAATACAAACATTCACACACCCCCCCACATCTCAACATACACACAAAATACATTCAAATGCAAACATTCACACCCCCCCACATCTCAACATACACACAAAATACATTAAACACAAACATTCATACACATCCGACACGCCCCCCCACCCCTGCATCTCAACATACACACAAAATACATTCAAACACAAACATTCATACACATCCGACACGCCCCACCACCCCCGCATCTCAACATACACACAAAATACATTCAAACACAAACATTCATACACATCCGACACACCCCCCACCCCCGCATCTCAATTTACACACAAAATACATTCAAACACAAACATTCATACCCATCCGACACACCCGCCCCACCCCCGCATCTCAACATACACACAAAATACATTCAAACACAAACATTCATACACATCCGACACACCCTCCCACCCCAACATCTCAACATGCACACAAAATACATTCAAATACAAACATTCATACACATCCGACACACACCCCCCCGCAACATACACACACAAACATAAAGCAAAACAAACCCAACACACAAACACAAACAGACCACTTACCGGAGACGTGCTGGAAGGCAGGCAGGTAAGCGGCAGGTAAGCTGGAATGCTGGAATCGCACTATGACTGGCGTGGTCCAAGGCTGAAATGCCTTCCGGCATCAAGCCTTATGGACCACACCAGCCGTAGTGCTGGCCCTCCATTGGTGCAGCACACACGCATTACGTGGCTCGTAGGAGCGACGTGATGCGTGTGTGTGCAGAGCCAATGAGGGCCAGTGTTTTCACCGGCCCGGAAGACAACAAAGACTTTCCTAATGGAGGGCGGCCAGGCTGCCCTCCATTAGGAAAGTCTTTGTGCCTCGCGGGCCGGTCAAAAGGGCATGGCGGGCCGCAACTGGCCCGCGGGCCGTATGTTGTGCACCCATGGACTAACCGAACATATTGATAGATGCACACGCTTTTGCAGTCCCATATTTGTGACAACCATCTGAAGAAGACTCTGGGGCTTTGAAAGCTTATGTGTCTACAGCCTTAGCATACCATTTTCATTTAGGCCAATAAAAGGCATCAACACTTGGATTTTGTTGGAAATAAAAGTAAAAGAATATTGGTCCAGTGGGGGCTTTTGAGCGTTGGAAGATCTCTAGTGCCTGGCTTTGCAAGTTCCTATATGATAATTGGCTGCCTAGGAGGGAGAGAACTAAATAAATGTATGCAAATTGTTTTCTTTTTGCAGTGACGGCATGCTACGTATGTTGTTGTGTTGTCTGGTTCAACTTGAAGTTATGAGTTAACACCTGGCAGGGAAGGCACTAACAGCATTCATCATCTTTTGGATTCTTTTTCATCACGCTTATTTAAGTAGAATATATAATTCTGTCATCTCATTCAGACCTGTAAGGTGTGAATTTAGTCTAAGTTTCCGAAGTTAATTATATTGTCAACATGCTGATGTGGTCTTGCTTTTATGATTTCTATTTGTTTTTCCCACGTAGATATTGTGGCATGAACATCTTATTACATAAATGACCATGCCACAAGATCTATGTGGGAAAAACAAATAGATCAATGGATAAAAGAATTTCAGAACATCGATCTCATATTCGCACAAAATCAGAAAATGCACCTTTGGTAAGACACTACATTGATTATCTCCATAACAAGGATGATATTAAATTAAGTATCTTAGAAATCAAATAAGCAAGACCACATCAGCATGTTCACAATATAATTAACAAATATACTTAACAAATTTTGGTTACGTACACTAAATTCACATCTTACAGGTCTGAGTGACATGATATAATAGTCTATTCAACTTAAATAAACGTGATGAAAAAGAATGCAAAAGACAATGCATGCTGTTAACTTGTTCCAAAAACAATTTGTAAAGATGAATAAACTCATGTGAGTATTTAAAAACTTTGAAAAACCTTTGAGAAAGCTGAACACATGACATTGAGTTGGTCTCAAATATTAATTTATGACACCACATGACAACCAAAGTATTTAGGCACCATCACATAATACAAACAATTAAAACAAAAGTATTGCCTAAATATTAAGAAGTACCATAAGAATATAGTTTACTATGATGGGGACACACGAATTACAAAGAGGAATGATGTCAGTAAGTGTCCTAATGTTACATCCCGCTTTCAGCTGACCTCTTTGTGGCATAGGTGGCATTTGATGCATTACGTTGCCCCATCCTCACACAACATGGCACCTGTTGCTTCCTGTGTCAGTCCAGCTGTCTTCACGCCTACGTGTCCTATCATCACCACCGATCCATTGGCATTGATGCAGTGCGAGGGTAAGCAATGTAAGGGCAGTTGCCATGGACGATGTTGCGTTGCTACTTTTCTAGCAAGACGCTCATAAGTTTGCGCGCCCCTTTTTCTCTGAGCTTGTACCTCTCCTTGCCTTGCATGTTCACTTGATCTTGTTTCCTCTATCTTAATTTCACTAGATACAATTCCCGCCGACCGAGAACCGAGACACCATCCTTTTCCCGACCTCAGTCTTGCACTGACAATCTGTAGATCGCGCACCATGCAGGTAGGAATCCTTCCACTTCCTGCTGCAGTCCTTTCATTTCCATCCAGGCATTCTCTCTTCTTCCACCATGCTATCTGATCCTCTTCCCTGTTCCTTGCTACAGCACTCCAGTGCGAGGTCCCTGACATCTTCTAGCCTTGAAGGATTATCCTTCTGCACTTCGGAATCCAGATGCTGGATGAAGTGGAACGACCTTCCATCTGAATCGGACAAAGTTCTTGTACATTGCCCAGACCAGAGGGTTTTATTCCCCAGAGGGTTTCCCTGAGACTGCTGTTTTCCCCCATTATTATTCAGGGGGTATAAGGGTTTTGGGGCGATTTCTCGCGCCCGGCTCTCCATTACTGCATCTGACAGGTCAATCATACATTACACGTCTTGTGTTGACACCTAATCCATTAGGACATTTTGTCAATAAACAGAGTACATTGATGACAAGATTAAGGACATATGATGACATCACAATGTTTGCATCACACATGGTATACATGAAAGCAAAATAGCAGATTATCTGCGGACGCGACTTTTGCAAAACCAAAACGGGCTCCATACGAATCCTATGTGAAGGTGAGTGTGCTAAAAAGGATAATACTGGGAAATGGATCTGAGATAATCTTGTGACAACAATAGATGGTTTGGACATTCATGTAATACCCTTATAAAATGTGCCCCAATTCAGATACAATAAGATGAAAGGTAATTCTGTAAAAGAAGAACAAAAGCAATTAAATTCAAATCCTTGTGAAACAATGAAGGTGAGTTTTATTTTAACTCTCCCATTTTTACCAGGACATGTTACACTTGATTTAGCAGGGCTAACACACTATGGGCCTCATTACACGGATGGCGGTAAGGATTTACCGGTACCGGTAAAATACCGGTACCGGTAAATCCTTACCGCCTTACTACGAGGTCCCTTTGCGGGTTGGTGGATTTAACGCCTGCTTTTTGCAGGCGTTAAAAACCAACCCGCAAAGGGACCCAGGGAGCTAATTACGGTACCGCAATTTGCGGTACCGTAATTAGCGCCTTCCCCATTCCCATTGAGCCCTATGGGCTAAAAATGGGAATGGGGAAGGGCAATGGTGGAAGGGGGAATTACCGCCCCGCCAACCTTGGAATGGGGCGGTAATTCCCCTTTCCGCCAAGGCGGTGACGGTATTTATTTAATAGCGCCATGGTTCTCCGCCATCCATGTAATGAGGCCCATAGATGCAAATATCGCAATGTTTTTAGTTGCAGGGAACAAAATAACCACATTTTGAAAACTTGATTTTGGAGGAGAAATGGTCTTTGGAGCATCAACTTTGCAGTAGCAAACATTTTATCAAAAGATGATTTATGGTAATTAATTGAAGTATACCAATAATGCTGTTATGAGTATAACAAGCAGTGTATATAAATAATCAAGTATATTAAGACAACTACACATGTTAATTTAGGTTCTGTATTTCTACAGGACTGGAACTACTAAAAGCGTTGACTGGAATGACAAAAAGTGGGATATGCCAGTATACAGAGTAGCAATTATAATAATTGCAAAATGATTTAACTTTCCTGGTTTTCAAGAAATAATGTATTGAAACATACGATCCTGAGGAAGACCTATTGCAAAGCAAAGCAATTGTACCAATTTATAGGTCAAAACATGTAGATCTATGGTGTGCAAAAATACATACATAACAAGATGTAACTAAATATGCATTCTATTTTTAAATTCAACAATTGAACAATCAAAATAATTTGCAGTGAGAAATAGATTTTCGAAAAGTGTTTGAGGGGACGGAGTGAATGGGACACAAATGAATTGTGAAGTGTGCTGGGTTTGATCTTTTTCATACATATAAAACACATCTCGTTCTAACATATTCAAGCATATAAAACATGTGTGTGAATAAACATACTTTGATACACTCTACAAGAGACGTTATACGTAAATTATTTATTATGTATACATTTCCCATGAAATTACTTTACTTCATTTTTATTTTTACTCTTTTCAGACCATGTTGATATTCTACTGTGGTGCACATGTATGAGCCCGTGTTTGTCAGACAGAACCTGGTGACACAGGGTATGGAGGGTATGGGGCTGCCTCCTCTACCATCATCAAGTTTCATCGATATCTCACTGGATTCGATTTCCAGTAATTTAAAAATATTAGATGAGGATTTGGATAGAAAATTGGCCCTTGTCCGCTCTGGTATTGTTTCACACAAAGACTCTCTGAACGTATTCTCTCACTTTGGTTCTCAATGGCACGATTACAATGAATGAAATCCTTATCCCAGTTCAGAAAGAGAGCTGTGGAATTAAACAGCTCGAACCTCCAGTAGTCCCATTGGATATCCATCAGCACAGGGAAAGCATGCAAGAGGTAGCTGAGATAGTTAACAAAGGATTAATGTCGACACCTACCCCTAGACCACACCCACTCTGGAAATCTATTGCTCTTGGCCCAAAGCAAGCAGTTATTGATCTCCCGCCCAACGCAGCAGCCATGGTAGGAATAATAACGGCACTGCCCCACTTAGAAAAAGGAGTGGAAGAAACAACAACTTCCTTGATAAATAAAACCTCTCAATGGATCAACAGCCGCCCACCAGGGATGAAGATTAATCCTAGGGGTATTTTGATTGCAAGAAGGGTGTCTTGGGTTGGAAATACTCCCAAACGGATGGAGGGGGATAGCGTGGTAGTCTCAATGATAGCCCCAACTATGCTGGACTACCTTGTTTCTGCACTTAATCCAGCCTGGTGGACCAAGGTGACCAGCTTTGCTACAAGTTACTTCCTCTCCAGGCAGATTTGTATCCATCCCTTATTGCCCCATTTACACAACAGCCGGTGCGGGAGATTCCCAAGATGAGAGGCGGGTTAATGGTACGCTTGGTATGGGTCAGGGAGGAGTCTCGGCAGAGAGGGGGGCAATTGTTACTGCAAATCTCTTTGACGCCATGGCAGGCATTGAGGAATTGGATTGACTTGTTTCCTCCGGGGCTGGGACCTCGTATTCTGAGGGGCTTGTGGAGGAGCCAAGGGCGAAGAGCTGCCTTATCACAGAGTGCATGCCCCCTCTCCCAGAGGGCTGTCATGACATTCCGCTCGTGGAATATTGCTGGTGCAGTGTTAAAGTTTTTAAGAAGGGAAGTGGTGACATATCAGATGTCTTATGACACAATTTTCTTGCAGGAAACGTGGGCCATGAACCCTGTTTGTTTGGATGGCTTTGTCTCAGTATGTACCCCAGCGAGGAAGGTTATAAGAGGTCACTGCTACGGGGGAATGGCAAAGTCCTCCCTAAATTACAATATAGTGGAGATGGAACTGAAAAATCCCATTTTGCAATGTGTGGTAGTTCTACCTAAGCAGGGCCAGGAACAGCTCTTGGTCAATTTCTACAACAGCCTGCATGCTTCTGACAAGGAGTGTCTAGCGGCACTGAAAGAACTCTTTGACTCAAAACACTTGTCTATGTTGAACGAGCATACGGTTGTGGTCTTGGGAGGGGATTTTAATGTTAAATTGGGTAATGGGATCCCGATTGATTTGGTGGACCCAAGTGAAGATTTTGTATACGGGATCCCTAACCCTCAATTGTCTGATGAAAGACTGTGCTCTAGGGGCTTGCAGTTGAACACATGGTTTGTGGATTGGGGATTCTGTTCATTGAGTGGACGTTAAGGTTCTGATGTACCGGGCAAGACTACATTTGCGCAAGAACCAAGGGTACATGTATAATTGATTATTTTTGCACACATGTCCAACACTGGCCGCTAATTGTAGAATTCGCAGTCATAAATTATATTAACAGTGATCACTTCCCTCTGAAGTTGGTTTTGAGTCTAGGGCACCCTGGGATCTTAATAGCTAAGCACCCACATTTATATTTTTGTGATATTAATCCCCTATGTAAATGCAGGATAAAATAGGCCAGGCGCGACCCAGTGTCTACTCAGTTCAAGGCGGTCCAACCGAACGTGGACCACATTGTACGAATCCTCTCTCATGATGCAGACCCAAGGGATATCATGCTTGCATCACAAAAAATATGGAAATCCCTGACAGACTTATTTCAACACGACTTCAAAACCAGTAAAAAGTAACATGCACAGCTGGTCTGATGAAATGTGTAGGATAGCACAGAACAGTCTGAAGGGGATCCTGTGGGATATGTCTAGTAGTAGGGGAGAGGTTATTAGTTCAAGGGCACAGTATAAAAGTGCTTTGGACTTAAGAAAGAATTGCTTAGAAAATCTTGCGTGGGAAGAACTTTTATTGGCAGTCTCGAACAGGGACTCTAAAATAAATGCTGCCAATTTGTTGCAGGTGGCCCAGCTTTTAAGAGTGGCAAGACTCATAGAGAGAATCATGTGAGTGCTAGGGCTTGGTCAGATCACTTCAAGTCTTTGTTCAAAGGACAGGTAGCCAGATATGAGGATGGGGAGCGGTGTTTTACACTTTGTTTGACTGTGAAGGCAGTTTAAACTGCTGTCAGGCGGCAATTGCATAACCGGGCGCCTGGCCCAGATGCAATATCCACTTACTTATTTAAGGAGGAATTGGAACTGTGGGTTCCATTGTTGACTAATTGTTTGAACTCCTATTTAGAATTGGGGGAATACCCACAGTCCTGGAAAAATGCAATAATCTATCCCATTTTTAAAAAGGGCAATCCAGGAAGTCCCCTATCGTACAGGCCCATTTCTCTACTGGACACATCCTTTAAGATATTTCCGACTCGTGGTTCTGGAGCACCTGGAACAATGGATTTCTGAAAACGACTTCCTTTCAGATATCCAATATGGTTTCCGGCCAGGTCTGGGGACACCAGACCAAGTTCCTAAACTGTACCTGGCTGGAGAATCCTCCATCTTTGTGAGGGGTGAACCAATCTATTTGGCATTCATGGACCTGAGCACAGCCTTTGATAGAGTGGATAGAGCTACACTATGGAAGGTGTTCGGGTCCATGGGGTGTTCCGTTGAAAAGGTAAAGGTATTACAGATTATCCATTAGGATACTAGAGCATGTGTGAGATTCGGGAGACAGGGTCAATGTATGGATTATTTTGAGGTGGCCTTGGGAGTACGCCAAGGTTGTGTTGTAGCCCCTGTGCTGTTTGCTTTATACATTAATGGCCTACACAAGGCATTGGCCAAGACAATGGCCGATTTTTTTAAGATGGTTGCATTGCCCCTCCCTCTACTGGCATACACAGATGACACGGTTTTGATTGTTCACACCCCAATCGCTGTGCAACATCTAATAGACACCTACACTGCTTTTATGCCTGGCTTAAAATTATCTGTAAATACTAAAAAGTCAGCAGTGATGATATGCTCTAACAGGGGAGGAAGGAGGATAGAAATGCGAGAAATGTTGAGTAATGGTGAATCCATCCCACGAGTGGAAAACTTCGATTACTTGGGCATCACTTTTAGTGAAAATTGGTGGGGGACTTTACACATAGAGAAACTGTGCTCTAGAATGAAACCGGTAGTGGCGGTTGCTTACATTGGGCGGGGGGCTTATTTAAATTCATTATACCTGTGCAGAGTGGCAGATTAATTATTTATTTATTAATCTGCCGCTCTGCAGCCTGGATGCTGGCCTTGCCCAGGCCTGCTGCTGCGGCGCAGGGCGCTTCCCAATTTAGTTACTTTTCTGCAATGTAGAGTGCTCCACACACTCTACGTAGCCATTCACCCATTCAAGAGGTTGGCGTGGTGCTGGAGGGGTGGCCCTGCAGTCTTGGTATTCTGCGCAAACAGCGCAGAATGTCCTCCTCCGAAACTGTATGGGCAGATCCATGCATGCTAGCATAGCAACAATAGATGTGTATTCAATTGTCTTTGCCTGTTTGCCAGCCAATGGCAATCTGTCATGGGTGGAGTCGGGTCATGGGTAAACGGTGCCTCGCCTCCTCTTCTCGTTCTTTCTTCGTTTCCAGGCCCTTGCTGCTGTGGTGGTGGACTGCCTTCTCTTCTCATTCTTTCTTCGTTTCCGGGCCCTTGCTGCTGTGGTGGTGGACTGACTTGTCGTCGTGGACGTCTTTCTCCCAGCTCCTGCAAGTTCCAGGCCCATCCACAGACCAGACATGCACTCGACTGCTGCCTGCCCTCCTGCTCCTGAGTCGAGCCCAGTCAACATAGCTGCCCGGTAAGTAACTTACTTGCTTAAAGGAAGCAACAAGTAATTTAAATGTATGCTTAGTTCAACTTCGTTGCTGAATGCTGCCTGATTCAAATTTCCTGCCTGATTGAATACGCGCTGCAGCCCGCACAATGGACTTGCCCGGCACGGGCCGCGGCACGTGTTCTACGAAGGAAGTCGCACTCGGTCGTGCCTAGCCGTGCTCGGCCTTCACCAGGATTAAAATCCCGCTGAAGGCCGAGCGGCTGGCCGTAGTAGGCCTGTACACTGCAGCCCACGTTTTGTGAGCTACTGCGCATGTTCAGGAGGACTTCAGGCCTACTAATACGGGCCGCTGCTCAGCCTTCGCCAAGACAAGAAATCCTGCCAATATGATATGATAGGTGGTTATTTATAAAGCGCTTATTACCCAGAGCCAGAGGTTTGGACGCTGGGGTCGAACTTGTGTTGCTCCGCATCATCTATTTCGTCTTGCTTCCAAGGTGAGCGCGTTGCTGCCGAGCTATAGTCCCGAGACAATGCCGAGGACTCATTATACCCATGATGTTTGTGGAGCCCCGGAAACAGCTTAACAAAAACATCATCGCCATTATGAGTCGTGCGTCCGAATCCGCTGCAATTCGCCATTAGTTCATTCATAGAGAATTGCGGCAGAGACGAGTGTTCGAAATTCGATGATTTTCATTGTACTTTCCATGCCCGCCATCAATCAGAGAAAGTGAAACCCATGAAAATGCTAATGGCAGCCCCCCAAGCCCCAATAAAGCAGTAAGTTGTGTGCCCCGTTTTCTCTGTTTCTTGGGGTACAGTGGATCGAACTAGTGAGCGGGAACGGTTGGGAGCGGTGTTCCGCAGCTTTCATTCATATCTTTTTACCATCCCTCTCCTTTTTCAGACCGTCAGAGGATTTGTGCATGTATGTCTCTGTGCCAGTGTAAAGTTGTAATCTGAGCCTTGGGAGATCCTGACCGCAACACCTTGTCACATGTTACACTGTGCTTCCCCCACCCTCTCCCTGCCGAGAGCACAGTAATAAAAGCTAGACAGTCTTTTTGAGCGCAGAGAGGATTCCAGGGAAAGACTTCCTCGGCGGGTGATGCCCACTTCACTTTCTGCCACCCATTCATTTGAGATGTTAATGAGTCCTCACTTAGCGAGAAAAAAAATGTGCCATGCACTTTGGGCACCAACCCGTGCCGTCATCATGCTACAATCAAATAGGGTGCATGCCTGTTACATGTGCACAGACAGCTCAAACATGCTCCCACGCGTATTTGCAGTACTACGATTCAAATTGCTACAAACTGCAGCAAAAAGAGCTGCTGAATACATGAATGGCTGAATTGCTCTTTACTGTATATTTTCAGAAGGTGGGGGTTACAGTCCTCTAGTGCCGTTTCTATCCACGATGCTACACACAGCAGGCTGCGTATGACAATGTTATGTTGGGTCGGGTGAATAGAAATGGGCATGGATGGTGCATAAAGCTGCATTCTTTTCAGAGTACAGCGGTGTCATGATCTCTGCTTCCAAAAGGTCAGGGTTTTCCCAACTCCCTTGGAAGCAGATCCATAACCCAGGTTCCGAGTGCCAACCAGTCCCAATTGGGACCTTTTGGACCCAGTCCTGGCGCCAGTGGCACCAGGCTCATAAATATGCCCAGTCCCAGCGCTGGAAGCGCCGGGCTCATAATGCTTGGGTGGACTTACCTTCAGCAGACCATGCTGCTTACTTGCCTGCCAGTTGAGCCTCTGATCCTCTTCTGTTTGGAACTACTTTTCCTGTTGGGTGGGGCTGGAGCCACTCCCTAGATTCAGAACACTGGAACTCTTCTGGAAGGCAGGAACTCTTTTCTTACCAGGAACTCTTTTCTTACTTAGGCGTGGCTGTGGAAGGAGACACCTAAGCACTACAGGAGGCTATTTAAACCACACCCGGTGGATGAATCTTGCTTTGCGTTATTCTGCAACCTCTGCAGCAGAACGCTCATCGTGTCTTCTGCATCCGGTCCTGGGCCTAGGAAAAAGGCTTACCATCCTGAATCCAGTCTTCAGCAACACCTATAAAGACAAGAAAGAACAGGTTAGCATTCCGGCATCTGAAAGGCAAAGGCTTACCATCCTGAATCCTGTCTTCAGCAACACCTATAAAGACAAGAAAGAACAGGTTAGCATTCCGGCATCTGAAAGGCAAAAGCTTACCTACTCTTCGTGCGCTCCGGAGGTCTTCACTCTGCATTCCGGCATCTGAAAGACAAAAGCTTACCAACTCTTCGCACGCTCCGGAGGCCTTCGGCGCTGCATCCCGCATCTGAAAGACAAAACAAGGTGCGTTTAAATACATTGGGGAACTTTAATACTCACGTGCCATTACTCCTTTCCACATCTAATCCAGTGGGTATTCCGGCACCCTGCAGCCGCTCCGAACTCGTACCTGCAAAATAAAAAGACAGTTAGAGCGCATCGTGAAGCAGGCAACAAGCGCTTACTTACGTGCTTCCAGGCGCTTCTATTCATCACACGGGCTCCATCTTCAACTCACTTCAGCCCGTCATCCGCCATCGCCGGAACCCTGAAAAACAAGAGACATCATTACTAAAGACTTTAAAGACATTTGAATGACTCGAAACTTACCGTTCGTGCAGTAAACGACGGACAGCAGTCCTCTGAAGTCAAGAGGCCTGCGCTACCTATCCAGTGAAGAAACTGGTTACAGCACCCTGCCCCGAGGCAGATGGAGAGCTCGGCATTCACTTACCGAAGGTGAGAGCGTTAACCTTTGGGGGTCTACTGGGGGGGCGTGGCTAACCGCCATGTAGGAAGGACGTGTTCGGCGCAGCTCCGCTCGATACGATTATGGATCCGCCACCAACTACCGCTTAAACTTGACTGCAGCCACTTGAAAACAGAATATAGGTCGTGTGAAGGAGTGTTCCGCCTGTTGACGAAGTTTGGGAGCCTCACGACCCTCTGAGGGCCCGCACCATCGAAAAGAAACGGAACGTCGTACGAGGACAGAAAATGGCGGCCATGATGATGCCCAGCCTGACGCTGTAGCGGAGCCCTGTGACCGACCAGGAGGAACCCGCAAGGGGCCAGCCTTTATGGAACGCGATCTGAAGTGGCAGAGATTGCCTAAGCTGAGACTTGTGCTCCTGTGTCCCGAAGAAGAGCAGCGAGGAGACGGAGGGGGGAGCGCCTGATGCGGCCTTAACTACACCCTCACCGGGCCCTGCTGAGCGGCCCACTGGCGTAGCCCGGCGGGCGGCCGACGCACAACCCCCCCCCACGAAGTATCCCCAGCACGGCGCCATCGGACACAGACTGTGTAGTGCCTGCCGAGGCCTGACGGACCACGAAGATAGGACATGACCACTAAGGGCGCCCGAAGCAGACACCGCCAAACTACCATGGAGTCCTTCGCGGCCGCTGGAGCGATCGGACCCGCGGAGGCTTCTGCCCCTGTGGAGGTGCCGGGCGCCGCGAGACCCGAGCCAGCCAACTCCCAACTGCTAGAGGCCATCAAGACACTCCAGAAAACCATGGAGGACAAGATTGATGCGGTTGCGATCGACCTGAATTTACTGAGGCAGGATGTGCGCTCTATCACCGGCAGAACGGACGCTCTCGAGATCCAAGTCCGAGACAATACCGATGCCAAAACTCAACTTTTAAAGGATGTAGACATTTTGGCGCAGAAAGTGAAGAACCTAGAGGACAGGGCTGAGGAGGCCGAAGGAAGGGCCCGCAGAAACAATATCAGAATTATCGGCCTGCCCGAGGGCATCGAGGGCAACGACCCTACTAACTACGTCGAGAACCTGCTCATACAGGAAATTGGGGCCGGGAAACTGTCGCAGGGCTTCACTATTGAAAGAGCCCATCGCTCCTTAGCCAGGAGGCCCCCACCGGGGACCCCACCAAGACCCGTAATAGCCAAAGTCCTCAACTATAGGGACAGGGAATCCATTTTGGCCTTCACCAGGATGGGCGGATCCATACAGAGGGACGCCGCAAAGATAGCAATCTACCCTGACTACACCCTGCAGGTTCAAAGGAGCAGGGCCCAGTTCCACCACACCAAGGCGAGACTCAAGGAAGCAGGCCTGCGCTATCTACTCCTCTACCCGGCTAGACTCAAGGTCCTGCGCAACAACAAGGCCCACTTATTTGATAACCCAGCAGAGGCCTGCGAATGGATGGACAGAGAACAGATCCCGGACATCGAACGGAAGCAGCGCGGGCCCTAGCCGCCCGCAACAAAGGAACTTCTCCACTCATTGACTGCAGTCGCCGATCGTACATTCATATGACAATAGACGTGGCGACACTGATGGAACCGGAGCCGCGCCGGTCGTGGCGCACCTCCTGACAACACCTTCGGAGGCAGCCCCTTTCCTATCCCCAGGATACTTTGGGTGAGTTCACCCGCCCGTAGGGCACCGGAAGACCCTGGTCTGATGGGGCAGAAACGGGGATGTCAGAGCAAGGGCAACCTCGCTAGACGTGTTATGTTTGAAGTTGTGTTTTTTGTTAAGTTAGACGTTGTTGTTTGTGGGGGTTTGAACCCCAAGTTGGGATCGCAGTTTGAATTGGACACAAACCGGACCGGGACCAAGCGCAGCGGAATTGCAACCAGGACGACCAAGTTCGTCAAACCCCTCAACCTCACGCTTCCCACAGCCGCACGACCACACACAGACCATGGCTGAGAGGATCAGAGTCATGTCCTGGAACGTCAGGGGGCTAAACAGCTATATCAAACAGCGCTGCATCCACGCCTACATGAAACGCCACAGGGTCGGAATCGCCCTCCTTCAGGAGACCCACTTATGTGGCCCTAAGCTTGCAGCGTTGGCCAAGGTCTGGCGGGGCACCCTAGTGGGCTCCCCCTACTCCACCTACGCCAGAGGCGTCTTGATATGGATCGCCCCCTCTGTCCCAGTCAAGCTGACCCACACCAAAACGGACAATGAAGGTAGGATGGCCCTGGTTCAGGGCACCATAGAGGGGCGGGACGTCCGCCTGATTTGCACCTATGCCCCGAATCATGATGCCACTGTTTTCTTTCGCTCGCTGTACGCTCGGCTGACCCCGAGTAATGAATGCATAACGATATGGGGAGGTGACAACAACTGTACCCTGAACCCTCGCATAGACAGGTCGGATGGTAAACATGGGGACCCCTCCCCACCCGCCAAGATATTGAACGCCCTCACGCAGCAATATGCCCTGAAAGACCTGTGGAGAGTGCAAAACCCCGAAACCAGAGGCTACTCCTTTTACTCCCCCCCACATAAGGTCCATACCAGGATAGACTGCCTGTTCATTAGCGAAGAGCACGTGGCGGGATTTGAGGACACGCAGTACCTAGCCAGGGTACTTTCAGACCACTCCCCTTTGATGACCTCGTGGGTGACCACGACGCCCAGGCCCCCCATCCCCACGTGGAAATTGAGGAGCGAAGCGCTGTTAGACAAAGCCTTCAGCGAACAAATCAGGGAGGGTTCCACACATTACTGGCAGACCAACATTGATAGCGTCAGATACTTGGGCACAGCCTGGGAAGCCTACAAGGTGGTAACTAGGGGGGAAATGATAGCCGCGGCTGGAGGGGCCCTAAAATCCGTCACGTCCCTGCTAGCGCACGCTGAGACTGAACTCCAAGATCTCGAAGCCACCCCGTCCCCTGATCCCGCCCACCTGCAAAAGATGATTGATCTTAAACAAACATGCCTAACACACTGGGAGACGCTGGGGAAGTTGAGCTATACAAAATTCACGGAGAGGAATCATGCCCTGGGCGATAAACCCGGGAAGCTTCTTGCATGGCTTTATAAACGAGAAACCCCCAAATACCCCATTTGCTCCATTCGTAATACAGACGGCCTGACCCTCCACACGCAAGTGGGTATCAACGCAGTGTTCAAACAATATTACCAAACCCTTTACTCCGATCCAGCCCCGCCCCCTGACCACGCGATCGAAGACGCCCTAGACGCCATCTGGCTCCCACGCCTGGAGGACCACTTGGCAGATCCCCTCGGAGCCCCCGTCACCCCCGACGAGGTCACAGCCACCATTAGGTCATTGCCCTCGGGTAAAACGCCGGGACCGGACGGTCTCCCGAGCGAATTTTATAAGGCCTATGAGGACATACTGGCCCCCCTGTTGTCCAAAGTATATAACGAGGCGTATGACATAGGCCACCTCCCCGACACCATGACTGAAGCCACCATCATCCCCTTACTTAAGCCCGACAAGGACAGCTCTGACTGCGGCTCATACCGCCCACTATCCATGTTGAATGTAGACAACAAAATCCTCACCGCATTACTGGCCAGAAGGCTTCGTGCAGCCGTCCCGTACCTCATACACCAGGATCAGACGGGCTACATGCAGGGTCGCTCTATGTCCGAGAACCTGCGAAGGCTGCACCACGTGATACACAGCACAAACGGCATGCCCGGTAAATATGCAGTTGTGTCCCTCGACGCCTCTAAGGCCTTTGATTCGGTTCGATGGACATGGCTTTATGCCACCTTAGCAAAGATGGGGATCGGAACGGCTTTCTTGAACTGGGTCAAACTCATTTACACCAACCCCACCGCCAGAGTGCGTACCAACAACACCTTTTCTGAAAAATGGAGCCTGGCCAGGGGCACTCGGCAAGGGTGCCCCCTATCCCCTCTACTTTACATCTTAGCGATTGAACCAGTGGCAGCATACCTTAGGCAGGAATACGGTGACGGGGGAATAACGATAAATGGTGTGAACCACCTTGTCTCCATGTATGCGGATGACATGCTCCTCTACCTGAGGGATCCCGAACACCTTCTCCCCTACATCCTGGAAACCCTAGACGGGTTCCACAGATGCACAGGGGTCCAGATTAACCACAGCAAGTCTTGCTTATTCCCCCTGGCTGCACTTAGTGGAACCAAGGAAGAACACCTCCCCCCTCTGGCCCTTAAATGGGAACCCACTACGTTCAAATATCTGGGCGTCGTGATCCACCGGGACCCTGAGACCGAACATGTTCTGAACACGGGCAGGGCTAAGGAGGGACTGGCTAAATCAATCGACCTATGGTGCAAATTGCCCCTTTCGATGGCTGGTAGGGCGGGACTCCTTAAAATGGTAGCACTCCCCCGTCTCCTACATTTCTTCACCAACGTCCCCTACAACATCCCCCAGCGTTTTTTCAAAGACCTGGCCATGCTATGTAGGAAACTCTTATGGCGGGAGGGGAGGCACAGAGTTGCCCTAGACATTACTCAAAGACCGTACGAGAGGGGAGGCCTGAACACCCCTAACTTTGAGCTCTACTACATAGCGGCCCAGCTTAAGCACGTGATCCAGTGGATGGCTGATGATGCCATGACGGATACACGCCTATTGCAGCCCCCAGACGCACCATGGCTGCTCAGGGACCTCCTCTGGATCGGACCAATGCCCAAAACGCTGGACGCGCACCTCATCCGCCTAGGCACTCAAATTTGGAGTCGGGCCTGCAAGTTGGTCAAGCTGCCCGACCCCTACTCCCCACAGATCCCTATAGCCGCCATCATGTCCACTAGGCCGGAAGACCGGAAGGCGATCCGGAACATATGGGAACCCTCCGGCGTCGCCACTCTGGGCGATCTGGTGGACGACCAGGGCATCCACACATTTCCCGAGCTGCACGAATTGACTGGGGTCCCACTGGGTCAGTTCCTTCTATACGGGGCGGTGCTGGACAGACTTAGGAGGCGATGGCCGGATGCAGAATCCCAATGCGCCGGACACGAGGCCATAGAGAACCTGATAGGTGTGGCAGAAGGGGGACACGAAACCTCTAGGCTTTATGAGATCCTAATTGACAACACCACACATAGCGAACTCACATGCAAGAGCAAATGGGAGGCCGAGCTGAACACACTATTCGGCGACACGGAGTGGGAAACAATAACACACTATCACAAAAAGGTTTCTAGGAATGCCCGATTCCAGCTTATCCAATTTTACATCATCCATAGGGCCTACCTTACCCCAGCTGTCATCTCGAGATTCAATGGCGCTGGTGTGGTGCGGTGCCCCAAGTGCCAAGAACCCGCGGCCTCCCTGACCCACATGTTTTGGGCCTGCCCGAACATACGAACCTTCTGGTCGCAAATTCAGACCAAGGTAGCAGAGGAGGACATAACGCTAGACGTGCAATCCCCCAAGGCATGTCTATTGGGCTCGTACCCACGAGGGAAAAAAAACAAACCTCTCAACAGGCTCAAAGACTTGATGTACATCCTCGCAAAAAGGCGCATCGCAATGGCCTGGAAGTGTCCCAGGGCCCCTAAACTTGTAACATGGTGGGAGGACCTTCGCAGATGGACTGTGGCTGAAACCGGGGCCTGGGAGCTGGCGCAAAGACAGCAAAAAATAAATGACTCGGAGGACCTCCTGCAGTGGATTGCCCTCACGACGGCCCTGTTCAGTCCTAAGGAAGCCAGCACCTCAGGCGAGGACCCGGACAGCCCGGGCTCACCCTAATGCCAGCAGCAGACTGCGCAACCCCGGTCCGGGTTCACTTGGGGAGGGAGGGAATGGGAAATTATTGTGGATATTTAATTGATTGTCGTGTTGATGATACTGGTTGTATGTTTTCTTGGAAAAAACAATAAAAATATATTTAAAAAAAAAAAAACCTTTGGGGGTCTACAGGAGAGGAGAAGAGGAAAGAGATAGGGACACCCCAATAACCCCAGTTCATTAACCCCATATTTTCTATCTGCAGACATCTTACTCTACACGTCAGGCATACAGTGCACAGAGGTCCAGCCCAAAGAGCCAACTGAGTGCTACACATCACCTTTGAAGATACGGTAGTCGCCCAGTCAAGACCGGCGCCTCTGCGAGAATCAGGTGAGCGTTACAAGCGGTCAAATCCAAAGGTGATTTACTTAGGCCCTTAATAAGTGGCATGCGGCATGTTGGTAATTGGAGGCTTCTATTCGGGATGGGGAAAATAATTCTCCGATCTGATTTTCTCAACATGTCAATATAACGATTTATAGATTGCCATGTTGGCTTATTGTGTTGCATTTTTCTCCATGCAATATGTGTGTGCTATTTGTGTGACCTGTGCATCCCAAGTATTTCAACTTTGAGCAACTGAAGCAATGGCAACTCAGCAAGGCAGACATCCATTAGAGGTTAAAAACGAAAAAGTTATATTTTAGCTTAGTTTCTCCCCTTTTAGAAAATTCCTAAAATCCCACCTTAGTAAGAGGATGAAGACCTATGAATGCCAGTAACATGACAAACCTATATGTTTCCATCATTACTGGCTATATAATGAATTTACACAAAATACACCATACTACCAGCTATTCTCAATACAAGCTGCTGTAAAATACACCACCACACTTGCACACATAACAATAATGTACCACCATTAATATGCAAAACCTAATGCTTTTTGTCATATTTCGGTGTTTTTTTTGGACAGTAAATTGCATATTTTGGAGGCTATTTTTCAAGAAATTTCACGGGGGAGAACTCCCCCACGCGTGTGCGTTCGCTCAATAATTGCCCTGGGGAAATTTACGACCCCCCCCCCCCAGGTTTCAAACTAACCAGCCGCCACTGGAAACAGGCCAGGGATAGCCAATTTTATAAGTTTATAGAGCACAGACCAAGGCTGCAATGAACTATGGTGCGGCTTTGTGGGGTAACGAAAAAACCTCATCTATCGAAGTAATAGAGAATACTTTTCTTAAAAAAACTTTAGGTCTCCTCAGTTTGGCACTGAATTATGCTGTACACACTGAATTGGGAACCCCACACATAGGTGATGACTGGCATATGGCCCCACTTTCGCACTGGTTGGCACTTTAGTAAAAGCCAAGAGCTAACCTAACACACATGATTATTAAAATCTTGTTGCAGAGCTCATCTTGGCGTAAAATACCCTGGCTGAATTGCATTTCCCAGTGCCTACTAAAACTGAATGCACCAAGTCTGCAGTGCCCCTCTGCTCTTTTAACTCTACTGTATCTAATAAATGTAAGCAGATGTGTTCTTCTATAGTTGTGGCTAATAGGGAAACAACTGGATGTATGATTGAATCAAATAGGAACCATCTGTTGATTTCAGTCCCCAATAGCATTAAATCTTATCTTGTACACAGCAACGTAATAGTAGACCGCTGGGAATTGACCAGGGCCCGTTTTAACTTATTATGGCTCAGAGCCATCACTAAGACTTGGTTGAGTGATGAGCAGTACACAGTTTGCCTGGGGTGCAGCGCTGCAAAAGAAGATTTGTTGCATTTTGTTTTATTCTGCCAGCTCTACCATGACACCAGAAAGAATACTATTGTCCCATTGATTAAGGTTACACATTTTACACAAGTTTGCCTTGCTTTGATCTTTTTATTACGTGCAGAAACAACCACAGTTGCGTGGGGCTGCTTGGAATTTTTGAGGAAAGCATGTATCGAAGGAAAAGGTTGCTTGAGGGCAGGTTTTAACCTGTATTCTTAACTTTAATATTGTTTCACTGCTTTTAATATGATGTATTGATATATTGGGCCTCATTACGAGGTGGGCACAAAGGGATACCGGGCACCGTTAAAGGAATGCTTCGGTCAAAAATGTGTATTGCCCCTACGGGTCGGCCATGTGTTTTTAAGCCTAAGTCGCTCGATTTTAGAAAAATTTCCTATGGACCTTACCCGAGTTTTCGTCCATTAAACGCACACGAAAACAGGCACCAGGGAGCTGCCATTTTGTGATAATCCTATCATTTCCCCCATCGCCCTGGCTGACCTGCTTTTGCGCACTAAATCATATCCCCCGCCTCTGAGCCTGTCATCAGCAGACGCGTACCGCCCATTTCACAACGCCAAAGCACATCTCGTGTCAACATTCGCTGTGCTTCAGCTAATGACGTGTCGCCATGGAAATGGCAGGACACCTTTTACCTCAATAAGTATAAACAGACTGTTTCAAAACACACAGCAGCAGAATTTTGATTCCATTCCTCTCTCTGTGTTACTTTGAGTATTCTGTGACTCGTTTCTGTGCTCTGGTCAGCTATCTTCGTTGCTTGTAGTCCGTGTGGACAGATACCAGTACCACCGCTATCAATTATTTTAGTTTGTGCAACACACAATGGATACAATAATGCCCTACATGTACGAGCCCGAGTATACCGAGGAGGAACTACTGGAAAGGGAAACACGCGAAAACGATGGGGCTTCGGGCAGCAGTTGGTAGGACGAATCAACGGATGAAGACACTGGACCTAGTCGCATGGACGGTGTTTCCACCTGGTGCACATGCAATCGGTGCGAGCTAATGCTGACCGAGGAGAACTGCTGCTGCTGTGAAAACTCGGGATGCGTGGCCTACATTTCGGAAGGCGAGCCACGACCGCAATGCATCACCGAGCTGCCAGACTTCAGGGCAGCCTGTCTCACACGGTCCGTGTTGAGGATAATGATGGTGCTTATGCACAAACTTCATGCAACTGTTCGTCCTCGTAATCCGAGTAACGAGTAAGTGTACTCTTCTTGTGATGCCACTACTATTTCATGGTCTTCTACTATATCCAAAATTACATATACATATCATTGTAACGCATGAAATTCGTTCAATAGTGTGCAGTGTCTAGATAGCATTTGTCCGAGCAGAATGCCATTAGTTACAAGAATTGTCATTGACAACAAACGTTTAGTAAAATTATCTTGGTCATTTAAAAACAGTTTGTTTCATTCCTTTTCACAGGTGGTACAGGCTGGTGGCCTATCGTTCCTTTACATGGTGGCTTCACGGGAAGCTTGGACACCTTGTTCGAAGAGTGATACCCGCCTGTGCCGTTCGTGCCATAAGAGAAACGTTCCCGAGTGACAGCGGTCAGTACAGGGGAATTTATCTCGCTGTGCTGCAACCTGAACTGTACAATGTGTAAACTTTTGTATTTTTGTGTCATCAAAATAAGCTACAAAATAAAACACCACATATATTTTAACAACGGTTGTTTCGATTTTTTAAATCAATGAAGTGTGTCTCCATTCAAGGATGGACGTCAGACACCTGTGCTCGGAACGGGTGAAGTTCAGGTCGCTGTGAAGCGGGGTGGTCACTATCTAAGCTAACATAATCTATTATCAATAATGCATGCACTAAATAACACTTGTTCAAAGTCTTTCAGTCGGTTATGTCTCTATAAAAGTCACACAAATATCAATACTATCAATGAACATTGGATTATACAGGCCTTAGGTCAAGGGTCTTGACCACTATAATACAGTGTTTGAAGTGTGGGTCTGTGCTCACAAGAATCTCCTATATGTGGCATTTGTTATTGATAGACAACGATATACTGCAGTAGGGGTCTAATGTTAGTTGGGGATCTGCTAGGTGGGCATCATGGCGTGGTCAGTGGTCTGGCACATGAAGAGAATACCTTGCAGGGACACAGGGTCAGAATGGCAGTAAGTTTCCACTGGCGAGGGTGCGTGGGCAAGGACACGTTTGCGGAGATGAACGAGCCATGTGCTTGGTTCAGGCCGGTTCACATGCAGGACCGTGATCTCAGAGAGTGATGTGTTACATTTATTAGCTGTTGCAAATACCTCAGGAGTTTTCCAGTCAGAGTGGGAATGAGGCTGTGGGCCATGTGCTCTGCACGCTGTACTATCGCAGTGAGGCCTGGTCACCAAAATGAGTGGAAAGGGGGTACAAAAATGGATGCCCCGTGTCCTTTAACATCACATAAGGGCAAGGGATGGGCGCAAACGACCAACGTGCCGAACAGCATGTACACTTCAAAAGGTATCCCACACCCAGGGGCCATTGCTCACATGGCCTCCTCAGACCCTGTGTCTCCAGGCAGGCCTCCCCTGAGGCAGGCCGCCCCCCAGCAATCCACATAAGTGTGTCTCCATTCAGCAGTCTTCCTGTGCCTTATCTTCACGCCCCAGGCTCATCCATCCCACCCCCCTCTATCAAAGGCGGTTCGCACCCGGGGATGAGCGCGCTGGCATGGGGGGCTGTGACGGGCGCAAACGGCCAAGGTGCCAAACAGCATGTACACTTCAAAAGGTATCCCACGCCCAGGGGCCATCGCTCACATGGCCTCCTCAGACCCCGTGTCTCCAGGCAGGCCTCCCCTGAGGCAGGCCGCCCCCCTGCAATCCACATAAGTGTGTCTCCATTCAGCAGTCTTCCTGTGCCTTATCTGCATGCCCCAGGCCCATCCATCCCACCCCCCTCTATCAAAGGCGGTTCGCACCCGGGGATGAGCGCTGGCACGGGGGGCTGTGACGGACGCAAACGGCCAAGGTGCCAAACAGCATGTACACTTCAAAAGGTATCCCACGCCCAGGGGCCATCGCTCACATGGCCTCCTCAGACCCCGTGTCTCCAGGCAGGCCTCCCCTGAGGCAGGCCGCCCCCCTGCAATCCACATAAGTGTGTCTCCATTCAGCAGTCTTCCTGTGCCTTATCTGCACGCCCCAGGCCCATCCATCCCACCCCTCTCTATCAAAGGCGGTTCGCACCCGGGGATGAGCGCTGGCATGGGGGGCTGTGACGGGCGCAAACGGCCATGGTGCCAACTAGCATGTACACTTCAAAAGGTATCCCACGCCCAGGGGCCATCGCTCACATGGCCTCCTCAGACCCTGTGTCTCCAGGCAGGCCTCCCCTGAGGCAGGCCGCCCCCCTGCAATACCACGACATACACACGTCATTCATTCACAAACACACCCCTGTTTCTAATACTTTATAAACCACTTGATATGTCTCATGAGAACATCTTTGTGCTTTGCAAGTCAACTCCTGAAACTTCTACCTGAGAGGCACTGAGATCTATGCTAATCTGCTCGTCGCCGTGCTTTCTGTGACCGCTTCGAGCAAACTCGTCAGTGTGCTACCTGTGGCCATCTATCTGTTCTCCTGCAACATACTGCTCGGCCTGCTGAATCCAACTGTTTGTTGGTCAAGGTAATGCCATGTATCCTAGGCATATTTCGGTCATTTTTACATTTCAATCTATTTGCTATTACAGTACCCAATAGAGCTATGGTCATTGGTCTCATTGCTATTGACTTGAGTTTCAATTGTTATGCTATCAATACATCTATTTATTTTCATCTGTGTCAATTGTCATCGAAATGCATCCTTCGGGGGTCCAGTCTATAATGTATGCATTGTTCCTTTTCATGCAAGACAAAACAGACATTTCTGTAACTTATGCAAATACTAAGCCGCACATGATGAACTGGTATAGTTCCGGCGACCAAAACAAACCTTGCATTGAGCATGGTATGGTTCATTTACTTTTTTATGACATTTTTATTCATCAAGGTTTTATAATAATCTTGATATTTACTTTTCAGAATTTTCAACAATGCCTGCCTGTTCGATTAGCGGTTGCCCTTCGAAGACCCCTGCTAAATCTGAAGGCACTACAATGCATGTATTCCCGAAAACTGTTGATCGAATAAGAGAATGGGTCAGACATTGCGGATATCCACTGGATGAGCTGGAAAGTAGAGTCCAACAAGTCTTTGAGGACAAGAGGGGTGATCGATACCGCATCTGCAGCAAGCACTTTCCCTCGAACATGTACACCACATCTTGGGTAACAAAGAAGAACAAACGGCGATCGACACGAAAATTGCTTGCAAACGCTATTCCCACTCTATTCATCCACAATCCGCCACTGGTGAGTCAAGTGTCTGTTCTTAGCTTTAGGCCTTGCAGTAGTGTGTAGGTAGCCGAATGGATTCATTGATATTTTAGGTGTTGTTTCCAATTTGTAATACTTTCGACATTGATATGAGAGTATAGCTTTTTGAATAATGACATTTATCCATATATATTATTTTTAGATTTCATAACCCACAAACGAAATCTGTATATGGGCACAGGGAACTGTGCTATATTGCGCATTACTCAAGTATTCTGTCTCCTTACATGGCAATTTTAAATATTGGCATTTCATTATCAAACAATAATTTACCTTTACAACTTCTTGACTATCCCTTGAATCTGAAGCAAGAACATTCTACTTCCGTTACGTGCTCGCAGTTATCAACCACTTCTAGCGCGTATCAGGTAATCATACTTGGCTATTTCGCTACAGACTTGTTTTATGCATGTCAAGTAATAGTTTGTATGTATCGTGTGATTATTTTACCAATTGTTTGGTTAGTGCTTTGCAATTGATATACACCTTAGTTGTCATCCCCTGGTGTTTGTTTTCAGTTATAATTAGTGTTATCCATACTAATGCAAGTACTGTCTTTCAGGGAGATGCTGAAGCGTCCACCACATTGACAACAGCCCTAGATGTTCTTCAGCAGCCCGAGGTATGGATACTGACAGCTCAACTGACCATGATCATCAGGACTGGAACACTTGTCGTTTGATTGTTCTACACCATGTTTCATTTCTAGTTAGCCGTTGATATGTACCTGTGCGGTCGACCCCAAGCGTGTGTTGTGTTTTCAATATTGTAATCCTTACTAATGCAAATACTATGTTTCAGGCTGTTGTTGAATCGTCAACCCACGCACTTGATGCAGAGCCTGACATTCAAGTAATTCTGGTGGAAGCGGGACCATGCGGATACGAATCGGCGCAACAGCTTTCGGAAGTGCGCACCACATTGACAACAGCCCTAGATATTCTTCAGCAGCATGAGGTATGGATACTGACAGCTCAATCGAGCATGGTCATATAACGTGATTCCATTTGCTATACTTTCTTCCCTATTAACGCAAGTACTGTGTTTCAGGGAGATGATGGAGCTTCCACTACAATCACAAGATCACATTTAGATGATGCAGATGTAAAGAAATCGGAGAAATAAGTCGATTAAATCTGATCACTTTTAAATATTCCTTGATTCTTTTAGATAATGCATCATTTGTGGTTATCTCTTTATGTGTACCTGTGCCGTCGACCCCAAGTGTGTGTTATGTTTACGATATTGAAAACCATACTAACTCAAGTACTGTGTTTCAGGGAGTTGCTGATGCCTCCTCTTCAATACAGTCATTTGTGGCAGGCCATGTAGAGCCAGACGTATGTATACTGACATCTCCATCGAACTAGGTCATCAGAGCTCGAATACTTGCCGTTTGATTGTTCCACACAATGTTTAAATCGTGTTTGGCTATTGAGATGTACATGTGTGTTCGTCCTCACGTGCGTTTTATGCTAACAATATTTTGATACACAGTAATGGAAATACTATGTTTCAGGGAGTCGATGGAGCTTCATTCCGTGCTGTCTATGCGGATACAGAAAATATAGTCTTTGCAGCGCAAGAGGAAGGGGAGACATGCGGATACGTATCAGAGCAACAAAAAAGTTATAAAGAAAAGAAACCAAAATAAGGTTAGTTACAAACAGTTCATAACTTTAGAAATGTTTTTGTGCTGGGGACTATTTTTTTTTTTTCAGTAAATTGTATTATACTTTATCTTGTGTTTAAACTGAACATTCCTTTTCCAATCTGTCCTCTAGTTACCCGTGGGTCTACGAACTATCCATACACAGACAGTGAAGCGAATAAGAGATGTTGCTTGCCAGACCATTTACACTATGGAGGCTATGGAGGAACTATTAATTCAGACGCGGCGTGTTGAGACTCGGGATGCTCATGTCCAATGGCCAGAACATGAAATGAATGTGTCCGGAGAATCCAGCAAAGTTTTATTGGACCATTGCTACAGTACGACCGCACCGCCGCAACAACATGATACTGGAAGTAGTCGCAGATCAATTGACACAATCTACACCCGCCAAAAAATTGCCACCAAAAAAGCTGTCGACATTGTTGTGTTCTCCCATCAATGTTGAGGTAGCAGAT
Organism: Ambystoma mexicanum; assembly: GCF_040938575.1. Lineage (NCBI taxonomy): Eukaryota > Metazoa > Chordata > Amphibia > Caudata > Ambystomatidae > Ambystoma > Ambystoma mexicanum. Next base: position 708,586,306 of record NC_090941.1, on the reverse strand, counting down.
ATTGAAATGACAGAGAATGAACCAGCAGCAGCATTCACCGACGCATCAGAACTTGATAGCAGCGATATTTCTTTCAAATGTGGTGATATGTCCTCAACGTCACAGGCCGAATCAACTTTGACGCAGGATGACAGTCTAATGAAAGAGGGCAAATACATAGTATTCGACAGTTGTTTGATGGATATTATAAGTATGCTGAAATGTGGGCATTCCGTCAGAGGGAAAGTATGTGGGAAGCCATTGATTCATGTGACTCGTCAAAAACAAGGCAGTAACGTCACAATACATGCCGCCTGTAGATTACATCATACTTTCTCATGGTCTGCACAACCGATGCTGGCGAAACTGCCAGCAGGCAATCTACTGTGTGCAGCTGCATCACTTTTTAGTGGCTCCAGTTTTAGAAAGTTAGAGTCTTTCTTTCAGTTTGTGGGACTCCATTTCATTTAAAAAACGCAGTACTACAAATACCAACATGATTATCTGTTTCCGCCCATTAGTGATGCTTGGAAAATTGAACAATTGTCTCTAGCAAGTACATTCGAAGGCAAACGATTCAGGCTAGCCGGCGATGGACAGTGCGACAGCCCTGGACTTTCTGCCAAGTACTGCACCTACCGCTTTCAGGACATGGATAGTAAGAAAATTGTGAGTTCGGTGGTCCTGCAGGTAACACAATGTACATCCTCAGTGGCCATGGAGAAACTAGGATTTATAAAATCAGTGGAATATATACAATCGAGGGGAATGCACATCAACCTCATAGCCACGGACAGACACGTTTCAATTGCCAAGACAATGAGAGAGCAGTTCCCACATATTAAACATCAATTTGACGTATGGCATCTTGCTAAATCAATCAATAAGAAAATCTCGGCTGCAGGGAAAAAAAAAGGTTTGGAAAGTATTTCAGAGTGGTCCCAGTCTATCTGCAACCATCTTTGGCGGAGCTCCAAAACTTGTGAAGGGTCAGTGGAAATACTACTTGAAAAATGGCGGTCACTGATGCACCACTGTACCAACGTGCACCGCTGGTCAGAAAACGTACATTTCCACCAATGTGAACATGGCCCTTTATTCCCAGTGGAGGCACGGAAGAAGAAGTGGTTGAATCCATCTTCACCGACACACAAAGCCATTGAGAAGATTGTTTTCGATAAAACTCTATCAAGAGATTTCAGGGGACTGACAGAATTCTGTCACACAGGAGGTTTGGAGGTGTTCCACAATGTGTGCCTAAAGTACAGGCCAAAGCGCTTGCATTTCAGCATACAGGGCATGAGACATGGGATTCTACTTGCCGTCTTGGCCCATAACGAGAATCTCAGCCGTGAACAATCTAGGACTAAGGGTAATGTAAGGATGCCTCGCTACACTAAGGCCTTTTCAAAAAGAAGTAAGCAATGGGTGATCAAACCAGTCTATGAGGAAATGGAGTTCGACTTTGTCAAAAGCCTTATTGTTGCTGTATTAGAGAAGGACAGATATGGAATTTTGAACGTTTCTGTACAGAGCACTGATCCATTGCCACCCAACATTGCCACTGTGCCATGTCCACCCAAAGGAGAGCCGGTTGTGAAGTGCAAATCCCGGTTTAAATAATTGTAATACGATTGTCTTTTTGTAAATAAATTTTATTGTACAGTGTGCATACAAAGTACGCTAACCCTAACCCCTACCTTCACCATCCTGGGTGCCGAACTACCTGGGTGTCATCTTTGAATTCTCTCTCTATTCACCTCATATTGCTGACCTTGTCTATTTGTGTATGTATATATTTTTGTTGATGTAACTAATTTTCGCAATCTCTTATAAATGCTGGGCACTGTTAACCGAGGGGAGGCTTGCGTATTGCAAATAATAAAACAAACAATCAATAAATCTCACTTTGAAATCAAGTGCTCGGGTACTTTATACTTTCACCTGACCTTCCACAAAAAATTAAAAGTCTCAATAGTTATGGTTCTTTGGGGCTTCAAAGCTTGCAGACAACAAGGACAAAATTGGGGCCTTAGAACGCGCCAAGCGAGCCGTTGCAGATGAGAGAGAAGCCAGTTCGCATTTGCACATTGAGGCGCACTACATAGATGGATTCGAAACTTCAAGTTCTCACAGATGGCTTTACTACAGGATGTTGCAAAGAAAGAATGTATGCTAATTTCTAGTGAAGGTCAGCGGCTTTGATTTTCAGCTCGTGCCCTGAAGAGGCCCACAACTCGCACTGGCAGTATAAGGTTCTATTGTTTTTTGACCTTGAGAGACAGAGACCATGCTGAAAGAACTTCATTTGAAGGGGCGTTGGGGGGTACAATAACGTTTGAGACGATAAGGCAGAAAATTCTTAAACTAGACTGAGTTTCATGTTAGTTCAGTATACGAAAAATCGTTGTCAAGAGCACAGTGGGATTTACGGACTGCATTACGCAGAGACACAATGGAAATTGCAAATATACTGTAAGTAACTCTTTAGACGCTTTTATACCGGAATGAAGAATTAATGAATGGATGCATAAATAAATGATTGAATGAAGAGCTTTGAAAACGTTTGTGGGATCGTCCTTGTAGCGGGCACATGGGCATGCAGGTCCACATTCCACACGCATGTAGACAAAAAGTCGTTTCTCATTGTGTACCAACCTCGATTTATTTAGTTAGTGTTCGCATTGATTTTAGAGCCAAACATACTCCATTACACTAAACTTGAAAGCAAATAGTTTCAGCTCGGCCGTAATAAATAAAATGAATAATATTAATAAAGATCGGTTGGCGAGACTAATTATAAATTTTATGTTTTCAAAATAGGTACATACTCCCGTTTTGCCCATGCCACTAGTTTCAGACACCGGCAGATGTTTTTTTTAACCGCCAGCTGCAGCTTAATGTAAACAACTGCACAATCCTGATGATCTTATGGGACGATCGCCAAGGGCCCATATGCCCTTACGCGGTACTAGCGGCTAGAAGCAACATATCAACCTTTACGCTGGCCTAGTGCCTACTTGATGGAACAGCCTTGTGGTTCAACGTGCGACAAAAGTGCCTCTTTGAACGAAAAGCAACAGCCTGTGTACCATAAAGGAACAGCGCGTGACTCACGATAACATTTTAAGGATTTTCGGATAGAGATAAAAGAAAATAAATGACTTTCGGAGTTCATATGTCAATTGCTGAATGTTCTATAAACATTTAATGTCAAATAAATGTACTTTACCAAATTTACCGTGTTGCTGTTTGATTTTAAAGTACAGTTTCATATTCCGAATTGTGGCGCGCTGTGTTGTGAGCTGATCTGTGTTGGTTTCCGGGTTCTGTGTGAAGTCGCATAGAAGACGACTGGGCGCGTTTGCCTACGCAGCACAGTAACGTCACGGAGCGAGGCGGGGAATATGAATGTTTTGATAATGTCAGGCTCATGGGCGGGGGATATGATTTAGTGCCGCAAAAGCAGGTCAGCCAGGGCGATGGGGGAAATGATAGGATTATCACAAAATGGCAGCTCCCTGGTGCCTGTTTTCGCGTGCGTTTAATGGACGAAAACTCGGGTAAGGTCCATAGGAAATTTTTCTAAAATCGAGCGATTTAGGCTTAAAAACACATGGCTGACCCATAGGGGCAATAAACATTTTTGACCGAACCATTCCTTTAAAGATATCGTGCCGGTAATCCCTTTACGCCCTATTACGAGGTCCCTTAGCGGGTCCCTTCCTTAACGCCTGGTTTTACCAGTTGTTATGGACGGGGCCCGTTAAGGGACTTCAGAGCCAATAACGGTACCGCAATTTGCGGTACCGTTATTAGCGCCTTCCCCCTTCCCATCGAGCCCTATGGGGGCTCAAATGGGAATGGGGAATGGCTTTTTCAATGGGGATTTACCGGTCCCGTAAAGGTCGGAATAGACCGGTAAGTCCCCATTGAACGAGGGCAGACTCGGTACCGGTATTGGAGGTAGCCATGGCGCTAATAGAGCCATGACTACCTCCAACCTCGTAATGAGGCCCATTGTTGTTTTTCTCTTGTTTGGTTTATGGATTTTTATCCGAATAAACTTTGATGATGATAATGATGAATAATTGGTTCAGGAGCAACTTCTCTTAAAAAAGATATGATATCCCCAGCTCCTGACATAGAAAAACACACAATATAGGAAACTTTGTGATTCAACATAAAGTACCCTTGGTGTTTGCTATGGGGGATAGAGATATGGAAAAGAACCGCATCTGGACACACTATGTTGGACACCATTGAAAAATGGGTGATGGTGGGAAGAAAGAAAGACATTCGAGAGATTGAGGAGATTACTGCTCTGGATCCAGTAGAAAACTCCTATCACCACACAACTTAAACTTTAGAGTAAAATATATGCCAACATGCCTCATTCCATCCTGGAGATGCTTGCCCAGCAAAACATGGTGCTCCTGACTTGCCCATTATATATCTAGAACTACATAACCCATATTTGGGCAATCGTCTCCCTAAAAATAATTTGAGCACACTGAAAAAAACTATGGCAGTCCACAAACCCTAACAATATTGTTTATAGAATAGAGTTTGGGTGTCAGATCTTCGTGAGTAGTCAATAAAGGTGATACCATACAATAAGCACTTAAATCTGAAGATCTCTTGATATGGCAGAAGGAATCAATAATAATGGACAGAGAAACAATTCATAATGGGAGATGATTGGTGGGGAAAATGTAATCTACGGCTCGTTCTTGCTTCACAGATGAATGACCTAACCTTTCAACCACCAATACTTTGGCAATGACTTGCTTAAATGCTTAAAAACCTACTTTCATCCCTAGACATATGCACATTGTGGACAGCAAATGTCTGTGCACACACAGGCGACTCTGTTGAATGACATGGAGAGAAGCTAGTTGTGAAACAATGGATATTGTCTTGCTTGGTTGTATCTGCGGAATCTCAATTAGGTTTTGTAGTTAAAATATTGATGATATGTGATGATGAAATAGCAGTTTCTGGGATATGTACAAATGTTGCTCCGAAGTACAGTGAGCTTTGTAAGGGTTCAGTGTCTATTTTGCTGATTCCTTGGTCTATTACACTCAGTGCCTGAAGGCAATTCTGCAGGCAACTGAGAGCCAATTAACTTTGTTGACAGTGCGAGTGATCGGTCTCTTTGATAATTTGGAGAATTAACCTTGGTGCTGAACTCTTACAAGGTTCTGTCTGCACAGTGGCTTAGCTGGAAACCCTAGGTAGCGCCTATTTGTCAGTGTCAAGGCATTGTACCACTAATCAAAAACTACTCGATGAAATGCTAGCTATGTGTTAATACTCACAAGCAGGGCTGTAGATTGTTGAAGTATCAGCTAATGTCCACGCAGAGGTTTCGAGGCTGCCAAATGATTCTTCGTCTATGAGCCCGATCATAGGGCCTCCTCAAGGAGGGTGACCTTTCTTATGAAGCACTGCTTGTCCATTGATCTATACACATAGAGGTGTGATTCAGATGAAAGAGCAAATAATACCACCAGGTGTACGCCAGGCTGCAAGGAAATAGGACACGTTTTAATACAAATCCCTTGAAAGGAGTAAATCTTGAAATGTTGGGAAGGCACTAACCTGTATAATACTGGATGTTGGCCCAAAGAATGTAGTAAGTCAATCTGGTGGCAAATAATTTAGGGTTTGATTTCAAAGTATTCAACGTAGGAGTCTTGGGGAAATAATGAAGGAACACACAACTGGAGAAGAAGGACTAGATGCGAAAGGAAAAGAGGGTTAGTGATGTTAATAGGGACCTACACCTGGGCGGAACGAGGACGCACTAACAACCCTCAGGGTGCACAATTGTATAAAGCTACGTAGCGTCCAAAGTTCTGCGCACAACGCTGGTGCAAAAGATAATGGGCAATTCCACTGTTCCACAATCCCACGCAGAAAACACCAGTTGTTTAATGTGAAACAAACAAAAGTACAGATTTAGGGGAGATCTGCGTAGGCTGATGAAAGTTCAGGGAGGAAAGTATGGAGGAATGATAATGTGTGAATGGACAAATGAGTGTATGAGGATGGGAGATACAGTCCTTTAGACAGAAGTAGAGTTTGTAAACCAGGATATCCCAGAAGAAAGGTACCAATTAATGCATAATCCACAGAGTAGTTAGGAAGCAGAGCCAAGGGCCAATAACGAAGATCAAAACTAGAGTAATTCAAGGTCAGAATGCGAGGGAACTTTAATTAGAAGCACCAGCGCCATAGAGGTTTGATTCTTTATGCTTCTGCGTTGTTGGTAGTACGTGCTGACGTACCGACGTGCGTCAGATTACCTTGACAACAGGGGTAGTGTCCGGCGTGAACGTGCTGTGATCAGCGTACGATGCGTATGCTCACGGCGTTGGTGGAGGCGCCATGGCAACCGCAGGGTCGCAAGCAGGAAAGCAAAGGCCTACACAGTTTGCATAGCTGGTGTTGTATTCACACATGAATTGTGACACAATGGAGAGATTTCCTTGGAAGAAAGATGTTTGACTACATAATCGGGTTGGGGTATTGGTGAGATGCCAGCGTCCATATATATTCTCAGGTTCCTGCTGAATTGGGGGAGACGTAGGTACATCCAGGTGGGGGAGGTTGCCCCCTTTCAGGGTTTTTTGCTTTTAGCTTGAGGTGATTTTGGAACATACAAAGATCTAGCAGGGACCTACTCACACCTACGCGGGCGGCATTGTTTATGTTTGTGATGATTTGTGATCATCAACACATTTGTTGATTGTGTTTCTAAAACAGCTGATTGAAGATGGCAGGGCGTGAGGCATGTATGATATATATAGCTGGGATGTGGTGGAGCCCTGCAAGATCTCAGTGCTGAGTGGGTGGAGCTCAGAGCAGAAATTGTCCAGAAATACCATTCAGGGTTTGTCCAGAAGCAAGGAGCCTCTCCAGTCTAGTGTCGTGTTTGGAATTTCCAAGAGTTTCAGGCCCTACATTAGTTTGCCATCTTTGTGTCAACAGTGGGATGATTGGCCTAATATGATGAATACAGTTCTTATTGAATGGCAATGAGGATCAAGTGTGTCCCTCCATGTGGCCTGAAATCCATTTGTGCTAGATTCATTAGATTGGTGGATGCCATAAGGTCTTGGAATTGATTATAGGTCAATCGATCCACTAGATTGAACTGTATCTTTATTATGCAATATATTATAGCACTTCCTCTTTTGTGAGCACAAAATATTGTACAAAGCATAAACACCTCTATACAGCACACACATAATGTTCACGTGAAGATGGAAAAACAAAATGGAACAAATGGGTCTTGCAAAGTGAGCAGTGATAATCTTTGTTTTTCATTTCGGAGCATTTCAAACCTCCTCAAACTTGACACAGTCAAACTCCCAGCATTGGATGAAGCACCCTTGGCATAGTGTAGACTCGTAATCTTAAACCTCTGAAGAGCCACAGGTGGCAGACCCCTGTATTACAGGGATGAACCTTTTTGGCTTCACCAATTTATGGCCAATGTTACATTTATGCAAATATACCTGCAGATGCCTGCCGTTTTCTTCATCTCTGAGCAAGGGGCCAGCTTTAGGACATTTGTGTTCGTAAGGTGGGGATAAAACTAGCAATCGCTGTTTAGTTACTTCATTGTCAGCACTAAGTTATCATCGTGCCACGAGGTTTAATCGTTGATTAGCCTTCACCAGGAAGTGTTCCCCCATTGCTAGAGAGAAGAGGTGTTGATGTTTACTGGGGATGAGGATTCCAGAATTGTTGCAAGCTCATGCGTATGGGTATGTTACTGACCCTGCCATATGGAGCAGTCGTGGTGTGAAATCTTGGAACTGCTTTGTTCACACTGCTCTTCTGGTTTATCCTCAGTCATTGCTGCTGAGTCATCATTCAGGGAGATGAAAATGTGTGCTGCAGTGCTACCAGCCAAGTGATTGGGGAGGTGCATGAGGGTCCAGGTGGGGCATCAGAAGCCCCTTAGGGCTTCAGAAATGTATTGGTAGACCAGGGGATCCGAGGAAGTAGGGGTGGCAAGAGCTCCAAAGAGGAGATGCAAGTACCAAACCATGTGCCCATGTAAACACTCAGATAAAGGTACACTTGAAACTGCAAATAGGTTCTGGGGGTCATGACTGTGGGGAAAGGAGTGGGCCTTGATGGGGATGGGGGGCTTGCCACCAACACAGCCTCACTTTAACAGTCTACCTTGGTCTGAGGCCTTGAAGACATATGATGATCATTCCGGTCTAGGTCCACATGAGGGGAATGGATTTGAAAGAGAGAGCCAGGAACGATCTGGAAGTTAGCTGTGTTTCAATACCGTGTTTACGACATCTGATCTTGAAGGCTGTCTTCAGGCACAGAGTATAATACACCAATGGACCCTTACAAGCAAGGCTTACTGTACCTTAGAGCAAAATTTGAACATACTTTTTTTTGTGCCCAAAATTGCCATTTCATCATCACATATCACCACTATTTTGGCTACAAAATCTCATTGAGATGGAACCAATACAACTATGCAAGACAATGTTGATTGTTTCATGAACCGAGTGTTCAGCAACTCGCAGACATTTTTAGTTAATGGTGGGAGGTAGGCTATGAATGAAGGAGGGACTTTACAGTGCCGGCCAACTGGGAAATCCGTTGCATGGTACCAGAAGGAGTGCATGGCTGATCAGCAAATCAAAGTGCAAGAGTAACAAGCCTGGCCCAGTATGAGGATAAGGAGTAGGCAATCACGTGACTCATCAAGTCAGTCTAGGTCTGAAAGCTGGGGCTGGAAAGATTTAGAAAAATAGCCCATGAAGTGGGGGTTTGAGCAGGCCTCAAGGACTAAACAGGTGTTGATCCATGCCAACTATCCATCCTCAAATTCTAAATTATCATCCGTTCCTGCCTGCATCCACGCTCAAACTCTCTTCAACTAATTAATGTAGTCATCCATTTAACAATCATGAAATGCTCATTCTATCATTCATCCATCCTCATACACTCATTTATCAATTCACACACTATCATTCCTCCATACTTTCCTCCCTGAACTTCCATCAGCCTATCTCCCACCCTTAAACTCGCATTCTTTATCCCACCTATTTCCACACTCTAATTACATCCACCATTCTTCTTGCATACAATATTATTCATCCATCCATTATACCACTCCATTACAGCCTAAAAGCCACTCGTGGGTAGACATACAGACACTACTGACTTTGCTGGTACTTGCATTCACTACCCTCCCCCATTTTCTCCATAATTTTGTCCGGGAAGATGGCGATAGAACATCACCTGATGTTTCCTTGGGCACGTCCATGTTGTAAAGGCAGGAACACATGTTATGATATTTGAGAGGCACAGCATTTCAGGATATGCTATGTTCCATTTAAAAGACAGTGCATATGTTTCTGAAAGGGAGGCTTCCTGACCATAAAAGCTCCATGACAAAAGCATAGCGCTCCCATGCACCAGTCTCCAGAAATCTGCAGGCCCAGTTCGCAAGTGGCACAGGGCAGGTTCAAATGTCCCATGTGCTTTCCTGACAGCTGCTGTCACCCACCGTCACCGCAGAAAGTGGTGACACTTTAACTTCTGCACCGTTGAACAAAAATGTCATGATTGTTGCCTTATCAGTCTGGTGGTAGGCTAAACCTTAAGAATAAGCCATAAATGGTTATGAGCTACTAACTGATAAGAACACAAAATTATCAAAACTACCCAAATTCAATATCATGCGAGTATCAAACCTATGAGCCCAGGTCAGTGGTATGAAGCCAATGTATATTCATTGCTAGCCTGGCTCCCTCCACTACTCCAAGTGAGGCAATAGTTTGGATGCTACCTTCCTTTGATTCCCCAGGAGGAAGGGAGCAGGAGCTATCTCCAACAGATCTCCTCGGAATCCAGCTTCAAAAGGGCACTCCGATAAAAAAGGTCAGCCTCACACCAGGCTGTTGCACACCAAAGGTCTTTTGAACTCAGCAGATGTGGGAAAGAGGTGGAGTTAGAGAAGCCAGTGAGGAAAGGTGGCGAGAGGTGGAGTTTCACCATCTTGATTTTCTGTTTTTTGTTTCCTGTCCACATCATTTCCTGCAGGACAAGGCACTCTGTGTATGATGCCAAAAGGCAAGGATCACTTGTTACAGTAACAGGGATCAGACCTGTTACAGCAGCCTTGCTTTTATCCAATCCTTGTGACATTTTGCCTTTATAATTTAGGGGTTTCTCCATCCTTCCTTTATTCAACCCTTGCCATCAGAAGAATGCACTTTTGGACCTCTGTTGGTATTTCAGTCCGTTCCAAAGTCCTCTGATACAGAGGTGAAGGCAGAGGGCATCCAAGGCAGAGGGGAGCTCTGTCCCCTAACCATTCCCGTGGGAACACAGGGGGTGAACTGCTGTGGAACAAAGCCTGCCACTCCGCCAGCTACACTGGAACCAGGTACCCCAATGGCGGTGCAGGAACCCCTGTAAGCACCATCCAAACTACCAGGACTTGGTGTCCTGGTACTTTGACTGAACTCATCATGTTCTATAGCCCCTGGATTGGGACTCAGAGCAACCTGAGAAGTCCAAAGCAGCCTGGGATTCTGTTTCACTGCTTTGAGCTGCCTTCAAACTGCTTCAACTGTGCTTGATGCCTTCGAGCTGTCACAAGACCCACAGTGCAGCTTTTGGCATCTTTGACCCACTGACTGCATCTTTGAACCAGTTAGATACTGTCTCTCATCTATAACGCTCCTCGCTGCCTCGACTTGAAAGCCACTCCTGTGGATGTCCTGATCACTGCTTCAATCCAACAGTCATCTCCACCTGACTTGACCATTGATTTGAACTGCTGAAAGCCACCATGCCACACGATAACTCGACCAAGCCAAACCATTGTTTCGACCTAACTCTACTGCCGACTCAAAATTGTTGGGCCCATTAAATAACCTCGACTTGAGCGCTGATTCAAACCACAGAAAATCCTGCCTCAACACAGTCTCGTTGCAGGATCAATGTGATTCGCATCATCATGAACCTGGTTTTACTGCCGAAAAACACCAAGAAGCCTGGATCAATACATTTGAGCCTCCCAAGACAAGAATACGGTACTGTTGAAAGGCCCTGTCCTCCTGGCCCACTTTCTAGAACCATAGTGACTTGTGAGCCCCCCTGTCTGAGCTTATCTTTCAAGACCATATCCTTACTTTTAACAGTGACATTGCTGCTATTGCTTGCCTGATTCCCCCAGCTCAAGTACCCAGAGTGCCATACTGTACCAGTTCTGCATTTCCTGTGTTCTCTCCACACGAGTGGGTCTTTGGTAGTGTCTTTAGTCAGTTGATTGTATTTTGTATTGCTTAATTCAAGTATATATTTTTATAGAACCTTAATCTTTTATTTTGGAGTCTTTGCACAATTGCTGCTGGAGTTTCAACTATTATCATTTCACACCACTCCTCAGACTATAGCCCGCCCTTGGCCGATGTTGCCACAAAAGACAAAGGCATTGTACCCATCAGGCTGTGTCTGTTTTACGTATATGACTGGGATCACTGCTGGTTTAGTAGTAGGTTGGTGGGGCTGAGTAGGTGGTTTAGTCACTACTCATCCCTGTACTGCTGCCGAGCAGTAGTCAATTCGTCACACCCCTATTAAGAGCTGTACATAGATTAGAGTCCCCTATCAGAGAGCATATCATGGGGTAAGGCAGGACTGATGCGTAGGTATGTATTCAGAAGCTGCACACAGATGTAACCCAAGTGTTCACCTCAGCTGAAACCATTCTTTTAATTAAGACAGGCTGCTCCTTGTATGCCGAGGAACACCCTTTGCTGCTTTCTGCATCTGGAGGCAGCCCATGCCCCTGCACAATTTATTTTATTTGTTATTTATATAGCACCTTAAGCCAAAGTGCTGTACATATGCCAATTTACAGTACAATAATTATGAATACAAAATGAGGTAATCCATGAAAGTGAAAGAATAAGAAAACTTGACATTGCCATAAGAAAACAAGAATACAATACACAATTAAGATTGAAGGCAATAGCTCTTCAAGGAAGAGCGAAATACAGAATAAGAAACAATAGATCGAAGGTAAAGGGGAAGAGCATTCCTGTTATGCTCACTGTGAATAAATCCACAAATAGACCCTTTGGCCAGATATGTCAGAGTTATACAGCATGCAACTAACCTGATCAGGTGCAGAACTGTGAATAGTAAAGAATCCCCTAAGACCCCTCTACTCCCCTTCTCTGTATAAGATTGAAGTAGGAGATACAGCGGCCTCAGGGAAAGTCTCTGGGGAAGAAAACCCTGGTACCTGGAACTGCAGGGTGTCAGAATGGGTTCAGCCTCTTGTGGAGCCGCAGACCGTAGGCTTCAAGGATAAGGCTGTAGTAACGTCTTTCTGCCTGAGTGTCCTATACTTCATGCAGTGCGCATGTTCCGGGGTAGAAGCCTAGCCATGTCGTGCTGGGAGAAAAGGATAGCATTAAAGTGAGGGACGGAGAACACTGAGTGAAGAGCTACAGTAGCCTTTCTAACGACAGAAGCGTACTGAATGGTCTGGCTATTCAGCGTCATGCGCGATAAGGAAGGCAATCTCTAAAGCTCCGATCGCGTTCTGGAAGCGAAGGAATAAGGGAGAGAAGTAGATGTAAATATCAGCAGAGTACAGAGAAACACAGAATCAAGGATACAAGAAGGGCGAACTTACGGAGCGTCCAAAGGAAAGAGTAGCAACGCGCGGGGTAGCTGAAGAAGCCTGCATATGTCTTGCGCTGATGCTGGAACGAGGAGAAACCAGGAAGTCCGCTGCAAAGGAAACTAGACCTGCACACGTCAGATCAGGCGCCATCTTGGGAGGAGGCAGGCAAACAACCTGGATTATTTTCCATCTATACCAAACAGAATGTCGCTGCACCCGGGATGTGACAGTTCCAATGAAACGGAGCAAACAAAGAAAAAGAATGACAGCACGATTGAACACAGGCAGAGCAAGGAACTGCTAGCAAAAATTGAGATTGTGATCGAAGGACCCGAGAAGGAACATACAAAGAAACCAGGAATATAAGATAAGAAGGAGCAAGACCATAGAGAGATTTGAACACAATGCAAAGAAATTTTAATTTAAGCTGAGAATGAAAACATAAACATCCAAGAGAGGATAACGATATAGAAATAGAATCACGAGTAGAAAGCAAATACATAAGGCGAATTGAAGCATTAAAAACAGACTTTAAAAGAGCAAGTCGAGAAACAGGAAGACCAAAAAGAGAACAGTAAAATAAATGTGAAAAAAGAAAAAAGAAAGGGATAAATCAAAAGTTTAGTTGCACTGAAAGTAAGAAAAGGCCTAACTTTGCAAATGTTAAGAGATGATATCGACAGATAGAGAAATATGATAAGAAAAGGATAAGTAAATATCAAGATAAAGACCAAGATTACAACCAGTAGAGGAAATAGGAAGATGAGAAGGAGGAAACAAGACAAAGGATGGAGGGGAAGGAGGAGGAATAGTCCAAGCTGTGAAAAAGAGAACTTCAGTTTTTACAGCATTAAGAATGAGAAAATGATCCGACATCCAAGCCTTAATAGCACAAAGACAGGATGGAAGATCCCTGTGAATAACAGGCGTGAAAGAAGAAAAAGACAAAAAGAGCTGGGTAAAAAGCAAGGGATGAGATAACCCAAAAGAAGAAATAATGGCCGCAAGAGGAGAGGTGTAAAGAGAAAAAAGAAAAGGACCAAGAACAGAGGCTTGTGTAACCCCAGGAAGAAGAGGGGAACCATCAGAACAGGCACCAGCCCGTGAAACAGAGTAAGTGCGGTTAGATAAATAAGAGCGAAGCCAGCATAGCACAGATCCAGAGACCCTAAAAGAAGAAATGGACTGTAAGAGTAACGCGTGATCCACCATGTCAAAGGCAGCAGAAAGATCCAATAGTATGAGAATAGAGAAGATTTAGAATAGCATGCTGTAAGCAATCAGTCACAAACAGAAATAAGAGCAGTTTCAGTAGAGTGAAGAGGAGGAAACCCGGACTGAAAACAGGGAAGAATAGAATTTTCAGTGACAAAAGAAAGAAGAGAAATAGGGCAAAAATGTGAGGGAGAAGAATGATCTAAAGAGGGTTTTTTCAGAATATGAAGGATAGAAGCATGTTTGAGGGAGGAAAAATAGAAGTATGAAGAGAAATATTGAAGACTAGTAAGATAAGAATTAAGAAGGATATATTTTAGTGATAAGGGGTGAGGGGAATAGGGTCATTAGGAGATGTAGTAGGGTGAGCATGGGAAAGAAGCAAGGAAATATCAGAATTAGAAATCAGAGAGAAAGAGGCAATGCCCATTGATGATGAAGAAGATAGAGGAAGAAAATGAGAAGAAGATGAGGACGGAGCAAAATCGATATCATTAGGCGCTGCCTCGTGGGCCATGGTGGGGGATTTTGTTCTTACTGCTGTTGTGGCTTCTGGGAGGGACAATGGGCGGGGGCATGGCAGCAGAAGGCCAGGTATGGGGCTGCTTTAACTGCATCCACTGGGCCATTGGGTATGTAAAGTTTGGCGAGTTATCTTCATCCTCTTTCCTGCTGCCGGTGTCCTTGTCTCTGGACGAAGATAACCGTCTGCAACAGAGAAAGTTTTGAGTGCAGTATCCCCTGTCGAACGTCAAGCCACTTTTGCCACCCGTCTATGTTGGCAACAGGGCGCCTGTAATAGCGGGTCACGTGAAGTTTAATTTGAGAAGATACTATTGTGCTTGCAAGCCTTACCAGTTTTTAAGGTCACTGAATGTCACTGAAATAGTTTGCAAGTGGAAAGTTTACTCTTAACACCGACCGCTATTTCTCAGTGTACTCAACAGGTTCCGGCCAGTTGGAGTATGTGCAAGCTGGCAGCAAAGGTTTTTGTGGGTGGAGAGAATACCTGGAACAACAAGTAGTAATATTTAAAAACATGAGTGCTCTTGCATGCCCTACCAGTTGCATAGGCTTAAAAGGGGAAGAATTATGTATGTGGAGATATGTTGGTTGTGTGCCAGGGGTTAGGCACGTGAGCACATAGCCAAATGGAGAAGGTCCCTGACGGCTAAATCGGTGCCATGGTTTATGTACCAATGGCGGGTGAGATTTCCGCAGGTCGGGTGGACAAGAATATTGACTGCCATTTATTGAATATTTATTTATTTTCTCTGAGGAGACAGTGAGCTTGAACTTGAAGGAATGTGCGTGTATCTGTTACATTTATGTGTAGCGCACAAATTAGGATGGGTGAGGGCATTTATCCTTTTTCTTTGGTAATAAGTAAGCACAGATTAGTGTGTTTACATAACAGTAAGTAGCCAAAAATGTGTGTGCTATGCCACGTGAGTTTCGATCTAGGGCCGAGTCGGTATGAGTATGTGGCGCAGCGGCGAAGGTCCCGAACTGCAAATCAATCCAACGGCCACGCTTTCAGGCCCAATGTCGAGAATGCAAGATTAACTCCTGGTGATTTAATATTTATTTAATGGAGGTTTATTTCCTAGCACTTTTAATAATTTATGTAATGGCCACGAGGAAGTACCTTTTTATCCACTAATCATAGGGTGTTCAGTTAAGATAGCATGGTGAATTGGTGGGAATTATTGTATAAGAGACATATATTTGACGATGCATTCTCTTCGTGCCCCCCAATAGGTATTGTGATCCACACATAAATTGAGGGAGCACCCAAAGTCATGGTCCCCAAAAAAGAAGAGTAAGGCTGGAGTGCCAGCTCGGGAGAAAGAATCTCAGCCGGCAAAACAGCTGGCTTTGACAGATATGTTCCTGGATACAGCCAAGGAGAAAGGCATGCAAAGGGTCCATGACATGTTGAATGGGGGCACAGAAGCTGTAAAAGGGTCTGAACCGTAGCTACCTGCAAGAGCGCCCAGTGCTAGAGAGAGGAAGCCTAAGGTGCCCCAAGAAGCACCAGGCACCAGCGTTGAGCCACCAGCAAAGAAACTGCAAAAGTCTGGGGGAGCAGTGGCGATGCAAAAAGCGCACTTGGCCGGTCCGCCGGTCGAGGGTTTGCCGTCTTCGCCTGCTATTGAAGCACTGCCAGGTGACCAGCCAGTTATGTCACCAGTTAACGGGACAGCGCAATGCACAGACGCCAGTTGTGGGACCGCCAGTCAGTGAGTCCCCTGTCGCTGATGTTGTACAAAATGTGACTCCCATTTTGCCTCAGGCGACACTGTTGTAGCCACAAGGTCATTTCTGGTAGGAGTAAAATGTTCTCATGCAATGTTTGGTTGGAATGGCAAAATTCTTTCGTGGGTCTCCAAGGGTCCTCCTTCACGCCCGAGCCAAAGTTCAATGTTTCTGCCTACGTTCAATTGGGGCAGTTTGCCTACAGTGTTGGGGAATGCCCCAAGTCAGGCACCAGGGCAGGAGATTGGAATGGGGGGGTGTACAGCCTGTATCTGAGTCTACTGTTCCTCCTTTAACTGGGGTGCCACAGGTGGTGGCGTTTATGGTGGGGGGCCCTCTGTCCCTTCCCTCACACTGCACCCATGGACATTTCCCTTCTGGCTGTGCCAACAGTGAGCGGTGCAGCTGTGGCCTCCCCCTTGTAGGTATGGGTGGGTAAAGCTGGGGAGGCAGTAGCAATGACACAATCGCAAGTTCAGGGGACTGCGTCTTTGACGGCAAGTGCATCAGGTAGTGTTGCCCCCATGTTATCCACTGCAGGTAAGCTTATATTGGCATCTGATCAGCAAGGTTAAAGAAAAGATTTCGAAAGGAGAATATGTGGATGTGTTCGATTCGATACATGTGGGGCGGTGGCTGAGAAGGGAAGGATACACCTTTTAAGCCCAGGAAAATATGGGTTCATGAAAGTCTGTCTAATTGGATCAGAGGTTTTGCCATATATGCTAGTGTCCTGATTGAAACAAAACCGGAATTGGGCGAGCGGCTTTTTTATTATCTCAATAACTTTGTCTCAGCTCAGCGCAAGCAAGATCAGGCAGCTTGGCTGAAGTACGATACACAATTTGGTCAGATTAAGGACAACCAGACTGAGATGAGATGGTATCAGAGGGATTTCAATAGCTGTTTGGATGATATGACCCCCTCAGGAGCTCATAGCAGAGCCTCTAATTCCTTTCGTGCAACAGAGCCAAATTCCTTTCACCCCCCAAATAGCCTTTTCACCCAAAGACTGTCTGGTGACATTTCAACAAGAAGGCTTGTGCAAAGGGTGCCGCCTGTAGATTTAAGCATATCTGCTCCGTTTGTGTGGGTCCTCTGTAAGGGAGGCATGGTATGACAAGTATGACACTGAAACAATAGATTCAATTTCAAAAACTTTATTCAATTTTCAGGGTTTGTAACAACATCTGCTTTGCCCTATAGCTAGGGTGGGAGTAATCTCTACCATCAAATAATAAAGAAAACACAGTCATACTCATTCTCTGTTAAATCAAAATGGCCATTACTAAGAAATCCTAATGCCTGCCCTATCTCTTATACAAAATGTCTGTAAAGGGGAATGTGTATGCAAAGAAAAATTAGTATCATAACATAAAGAATCAAAAATGGCCGAGTTAGCTCTCCTCCCCACGTTGGACAGCACAGTGTAAGGTGGCCCCCATAGACAGGATGACATACTCTGGCTCAGGCTCTCAAAACAAAGGCAGTTCAAACGTGGATCGAGGCCCAACTGGCCTTCCATGTTAAAGTCTTTGGGCCTTGTTACGACCCTGGTGCTCCCCTAATGAAGGGGGCCGGTACGGGACCGGCCCCCTTCATTACGGGAGCGCCGATTACAAGCTTCCCATCGCGGTATCTGGATCAGACGCCTGGTAAAACCAGGCGTGCTTTCCGGGTCGCGCAAGGGGAAGAAGGAGGTAACAACGGGCCAGTTGTAATCTGCCCATTGTTACCTCCATCCCCATTCCCATTGAGCCCTGTGGGGGCTCAAAAGGGAATGGGGAATGGTTCCTGCAAGGAGGAATTACTGGGTCCTCCAATGTTGGAATGACCCGGTTATTCCTCATTGCAGGAACCCGGTAAATGAGCCCGGTTTGGTGGCAGCCATGGAGCTAGTAGCTCCATGGCTACCGCCAAACTCGTAATGAGGGCCTTTGATTCCAGCTTTCAAAAAGTTATTTCACAGTTCAACAAAAAGTTCACATAGGTCCTCATCCATCGGGCTGGACCTCTCAAAGCTTTAACAGTTCACATAGGTCTCTCTCAGCTGGGATTGGACCTCTCAATCACATTGCTTGTAGGGGTTCCCCTCCCCAAGTTTAATTCACATGCATTAGGGGCTCCTTTCCCCTAACTTATCAAACTTGAGGTCTCTCTCAGTCAGGCTCAGACCTTTTTCTGATGTTGAAGACTTTCGAATGTGCGATACTTTTACTATAGAACCTCGCAGCACCACTTCGACTTTCCCTTCAGCTCAGACTCTTGTGTTATTTGCACCAGTGTCTCTTGGTTTGGGTAGTTCAGTATCATAATCACAAACGTTCAACATTCACCTTTTTCCTTCCCCTTTTGCCAGGGTTAATCTTGATCATTAGCATTTTACAGTTTATTCACTTTGTTGCTTTATAACAAAACATTTCACCTTTCGTGTAGACTTTCGAATAGGCTACTTCCTTTCGCCGGACCACGCTACTCTGTATCACTGGCTTCACAGTTATCGTTAATTTAAAGTTCACCACAGGTCTGCCTTCCTTCACGTCTCAGCCACACACGTGTAGCCTTCAATTGTGAGATATACTGTTGCAATTTCAGTCTTTCTTTAACACTCACCAGCCTTTCATGTCGCTCGTCAACTCACCGGCTGTGTGCATTCTTTTCTTGTCTTTTTGGTTTTAATTCAAGGCTAATACCACAGACTTGACCTTGCCTCCCCATCTCGTCATTCACCCGGGAGGGTCGCTGGCACCCTTGAAACACAATGCAGTCTTCTTGTCTGGGATTTGGCCTTCTCTGCATATCTTTCACGACTCTTCTGAGGGAATGACCTCCTGCAGGGATCTCCTGGGTTTCTCTACCCTTTGCTCTCGTCCCTCTGCCAGTCGCTCTGCTCCAGTAGGTTCGCCTTCGCCACGGAAGTTCTGCTCCTTCTCATGTTCCACCTTGCTTAGAGTGTGTCTCTGTTCCGCCTTTTATACGTGTGGGGAGAGCTAATGGGCATCAGATGTATGTGATTAAAGTCAAGTGCCTGACTTTGCTTTACCCGATTAGTGGGACATGTCCAATAAGATATGCAAGGGTTAGCCGCTTTACTCTATCACCCTCTTCCTCGGCCCAGTGTTTGTGCAGAAGGTGGGGAGTTGGAAAATTGGAGAATCCTATAGAATAGGATGGGTCATGGGTGTGGGAAAGGGGGTAATGCCGCGTCTCACCATCGGTTGTTTTACCCCCACACCCTGAAGACCCCTCACCTAGGTGATCCTCCCGCACTGGTCCACCCCCAGGGTCTGGATCCAAAGGTGATGGCTGTGCCCTGGCCACCGCAGAGAGAGATTACCTGGGACTAGTAGGTGAGACACCCTTTGGTTTCTCACACCTCCCACACAGAACTTAAGTGCTTCAAAGAAGTGAAGGGGTGGCATTACAGGCATCAGAGGCTGAACCCCAACCAGATTTGGCGGCTGCTGTTTCCAAGCCCCTAGGAGGCTCCCAGTCTGCTCGGCACAGAATGCCTGTTGATTGGCTGGCTTACGCTGGTCCTTCTTCCAAGCCGGGAGGCGAAGCCAGCCACAAACGAAGGCCAGAAGCCAAGTTCACCTGAATCTGTCTCTGCCGGTCTTGGACCTCTATGGCGTAAGAGCGCCATACCCACTGGCACCTCCAGCAAACTGTGTTGAACAATGGCCACCTCATTGCTAACAGTAGGTAAGTGACCTGACCGGTCCACCGTGCATCAGTCTTGCCCGCAAGGGAATCCTCCTAAACTCATGTTCGTCAACCTAACGTGTGCCCCATTCACCCCATGCCACCACCCTTCCACTTCCTCACACCCACGAGATGGTCCTTACACAACCTTCCAAACACCAGAGTATCAGCAATCCTCCTCCTTGCCAACTCCCCTAGCAGCATTATGGCACGTGTACCGCCTTCGTCCTGCACTATGCCAAGCCACTCACCGGGTCACCCAACATTGTTCCCCACGGCCCATGGATCATTACAATGGGCCTCATTACGATACTGGCGGTAGCCATGCCGGTAAAACCAGCACAGCTGCTGCCAGTATAATTTATTTTCCAGCGCCTGCAAATGGGCAATTACCGGGTCATTACGGCCTTGCCGGACCCGGTAATTGCCCATTTGCGGGTGCTGGAAAAAAATGCTCCTAATTCCCATTTGAGCCCCATAGGCTTTTGTGAATGGTGCCGGTGCATCCGACATGCTCTGTTCGCGGGTGCTGGTATGCCCGTCAGGTCAGACCTGGCAGGCAGGGAAGGCACCCGCGAGCAGAACTCATAGTTTGCCGGTCCGGTGACAACAGTACCGGTAGCTTACCGGTACAGTTGTTACTGGCCCGGAAAACCTATAATGAGGCCCAATGCCTCCCAACATCTCCCCGTGCTCAGCCTCATCCATAGAAACTTGGCTGGTGCTGCCTTGAACCTCTGCCACCCACTCGGAAAACAACTGTCCTCTTTTGCAATTTGGCCTTTCAATCGCCTCTATAGTCGTTATCCTACACAATGTAAACAAAACACAGCACTCATTCGCCCCTGCAGCATGACTATCACCCATCATCCTCTGAAAACCTGCCTTCGCAATCTGAGATCACGCACTGGGCTGCCCCGTGTCCAGACCTCCCTCACCCCATCAAGGCCAGGAACCTCTGCCTTAGGGTCCGCACTAAGCACCTGCCATGTGACCACCCAGAATGTAGATATTCGAGACTCGCATTTTCATTGCAGGCTGCAAGTCCATCGCTTACTTTGCATGACGTGCAGACCTCTACCTCTGTTTCGCCTTACGCCAGCCTGACCACCATTATATTTACCTCTCCACAGCCTTCTCACTGGTCTGACCAGCCTACCCCTCCCTCGCTAAAAAAGCTCCATTCAATAAGGTGGACGTTCCATGTACTGCACACAAACCTCCTCAGGCTACCCTCAGCAAGGTTGACGTGCCTCCTCACCACAGCCCCTGGGACTACAGTTTGATTCTCAGGGACGCAGCATGCACCAACCCTAACTCATCTGTACTGGACGCTACCATCACACACTATGCACCTGTACTTGCGGACATCCAAGATGATTATTCCTGTGCAACCCTCCAAAACAATGCTGCCACTATGCCCACCCTAACGGAGCATACTACTGCTAACAGCACCTTTGTTCCCCCCACTGCTATTAACCAATATGCTCCTGCCAATGTCACTAGCCTAAATGTAGATGCCAATGTTGATAACCAAGGTGTAACTATACATGCTAACTATGCTGCCATTAAGCTCCACCAAATTTAGCCTGCTACTGCTAACAGCACCACTGTTTCCCCTATTGCTATTAACCCTATTAACTCCTATGCTATGATATATGATATGATATGATATGACCTTTGTAGCACCCCTATACACAAGTGTTTCAAGGCTCGACAAGGCAATTGAGGGGAACACAGGGAGGACAAGACAACGATCTTACTAGGCCAAGTGACATTGCGATTTCAGGGGAGACAGAAGGGGAAAAGTGACAGGGGGTGGGGAGGAGGAGCAAGTGCAAGATCAAAACATCAGAAAAACAAGAAGTGCAGCCAACAGGTGGCAGTGCAGGGTTAAGTGCAGACAACAAGTGTTAGATAAGTGCAGGTAGGGGGACTATAGTGTTGCAGATACAGCCCCAAGTGCAGTGTTGCCAGGAGGCAGTGCAGGTGTGCAACTGGGAGGGCAGGGACCTGGGCCTGTGGTTCAGAAGGTAGCTAGGTAACCAGTGCATCAGACAAGAGATCAGCAGGGAAGAAGAAGAGAGAAGGCAGAAGCAAAGAGGAAAGTCTTGAGCTGCTTCCAGAACCGGAGATGGTTCTGCTCAAGTTTCAGAGAGGTAGGGAGGCTGTTCAAGGGGGCGACACCAGCCAAAGAGATCATCCCCCAACTAGTTGCTTGGAGAAGCGACTGACCCTCAAGGATTTGGAGGTGGAGGAGCGAAGAGCTCGAGTAGGAAGATACTTCCAAAGAGCAATCTGGAGATATTTTGGTCCCAGGCCCCAGAAGGCTTTGTGGACAATGCAAAGGTTCTTGAACCTGATCCTTGCAGCCACTGGGAGCCAATGGAGAGATTTTAATGCTGGAGAGATACGATCCCTGGGCTTGAGGCCAAGGACAAGTCTTGCAGTCCTCTTCTGGATGAGTTGCAGAGGATGGAGAGTAGAGGTGGGCAGATTTAAAAAGAGGCTATTGAGACCACCAGGAGGGTGGACCGTGATGGCCGTGTGAAGTCACAGCTCCGTCACAGCACCATCCAGTTGGAGCTTGTGGAGCTCCCCCCGCTCTGGAAAGAGTCTGAAGAAGGGTGCCAAGGGCACCCCCCCAGGAGCACAGATAGTGCAGTGACCTGGGGCAACTTGTATCCCTGCTCCTATAAGCCTGTGCCCTGCGGACAGGGCTGCGGTGGATCGGATAGAAGAGGAGGGCCAGATCTGTTTACGTGCTGTAGGTGGAGGCCTGGCACCCCTGAGCCCCCGACCCCCTAACCCCCCAACGTGAGAGGAGATCAGAGTTGGCTGATGGAAGAGGGGAATCGGTGTGAGTGGGAACCGACCCGTTCGGAGCTTGGGCCTCAGAGCCTGCAGCGGACTCAGAGGAAGACAGGAGAGGAGTCCTGAATGCGAGGAGGAGCCGCTGCGGGTGAGACCTGAGCCCGGGACCTGAAGGGCAGACCCAGTCACCAGCCCTGCACACATGCGGGAGACAGCTGAAGAAGCACTCTGATCCTGGCACAACAGGTGGGGGGGGCAAGAGAGGCGTTGGGAGGTACCCGCCCGTACACAGAGCTCGGCCTCGCCCTCGGCTCTGCGCAGAGTGAAAAGAAGTTTGCAGCATTGCGGCCCACCCTCTCCTCCTGGTAGCACTGCAACCCATGGTTCAAGGGAGCACATTGGGACAACAGAACCAGAACCCACAGGCAGGGACCTGGGCCCAAAGGGGGGAAAATGCCTCCTCCACTCATGGCATGACAAGAGTGGTGAAATAATAGTCCAGGTGGTATCTAAGGGACCTTGGGATACGCATAAAAGTGCAGCACAGCAGGGAAGACGGCGAACACAGAGGAATCATGGGGCCTCACATATAGCCAAGCACAGACGATAACCCTGCAGAAAGGAGAGGCCCTACCCACGCTACCAGCACACGTCAGGCCCAGGGGCAACTAGATCCCACTGGACAGTGGGGCAGGGCACGGTGGAGATGCCCGGTAATCTGGGATCCAAATCCTACAGGAGAGGTATAAGGCTCAAGTAGCTGGTGGCCTAGGGATAAGGCACACGCCACAGACAACAGGGAGACACACAGGACCGCAAGTTCCCAGACTACCGCTCAGGAGCAGGAGAACAAAGGCACAGTGAACTCAGCGCCCAGAGGCCAAGAGTGGCTTGGAGAAGGGACAGGCCCACAGAGGTACCACAGTGGAGGTGGGGAGGAGCCGGGCAGCCCATTGTTGCATAGGCTTGGGTGGAGACGGGCCCGAGGCCAAGCTGGAGGAAAGTCAGAACCCGCTGGGACACAGTAGAATGGCACAGGCAGGAGTGCAGTCACTCCAATGCTTCCGAAGAGGCCAGGTCAAAAGCAGGGATGTGAGCCACCCAACACAGGCAGAGATGCTGGCCGGGTGGAATGCGCCGGTCCCAGCCCTCACCAGAGATGATCTGAAGGACATACTACAAGAAATAAAGGCTATTAGGACGGACATTCAGGCCTCCATTTGTGATTTAAAGGGTAGGGTGGACACGGTGGAGGACATGATGGAAGGGATGGAGACCAACCTCTTGCAGGTGGACCTCCTGGACATGAAATACGAGGCAAGCCTGACGGACCTGGAAACACGCAAGGAAGAAACCATCTTGAAGCTCGACGACTTGGAAAATAGGTAACGCTGAAACAACCTACAGAAAGGACAATCCGCAGTGGAGGTTGGGAGGAAGGTGCAAGGACTGATCAACCAGCTGTTCACCCTGGAAGAGAAGGAAGGAGGTACAGCTGGAAAGGGCACATAGAGGAGGAACAGGAGGGGGAAAGGGCCCCAGATCGACAGTGGTCCGATTTCTAAGATATCGGGAGAAAATGGAGGTCCTGGAGAAGGCCAAGCGGTTGAGGAGTTTGCAATATGGAGGAGATACGGTAAGGGTGTTTCAGGACCTGTCGGGACTCACCCTATACAGACGAAGGGACTGTCACCCCCTTACACAATGGCTGACCGAAAAAAGCCATAAAATACCGCTGGTCCTTCCCATTCATGCTGGCATTCAAGAAGGGAGAGGCAGACGATAGAGTAACCAGTGGATAGGAGGCACACCAGGTTCTCCAGGTACTCAAAGGAGAGGACACTAATGAAGGTCGGGAGGGGTCGGCAGAGACATCAGCGGAAAAGCGTGGGCCTGAGGGCCCGCAGAGCATGGAGAAGATGATGCCGGGGGGGCAGGAAATGTAAAAAGCTCAACACCCCTCCACATAAGAAATTTGGGGGCCCCTGAGGGGGTAAAGGGAATGGCATAGTTATGAAAGTTTAAAAGGCTAATGTTGTTGAGTGTATCGATGTATGGGGGAGAGGTGGTGATAAGTTGTAAGACGGGCTAGGCAAGCACTCACCCCTGGTAGCCCTTTACATGGAGGGCGTCTCAGAGGGGAAACTTTCTTTAAATGGGGGAGAGGGAAGGGTAAAGGGGGGGCAAGAGCAGGGGTGAGGGATTCAAGGAGCAGACGATTCTAGAAAACACAAGGTGGCAATTGAAGGAGGGGTGGGGACAATGTTGTGCATACCCAAATGACGAGTGTTGAAGGTATGGGCCGGGCTGAGGCTCTTAAGTTGGGGACCCTGAATGTCAAGAGACTTAGTTCTCCTACCTAGTGCTCATTGCTGGGGAGGGAGCTGCGGAATAGAGATCTAGACGTGGTACTAGTTCAAGAGATGCGGTTCCTTCAGGGAGAGGAGAGACGTATCCCAGGGGCACTGGCTTGGACAGACGTTCTGGGCCTCTGGACCCGCTAAAACGGGGGGGGGCTGGGTAGGCTACTTAATCGGAGAGTGAGGCTTGTGAACCCCCTAGTTTGGAAAAGGGCTGATGGAGAGCATTGCTGGTTAAGGGATCATTGGAGTGGGTGCAGCTGACTATTGAAGTGGTGTATTGCCCTAACAATGGGCGGATGCAGTTTCTGCGTGAAGCCATGGTGGAGGTGCTCAGTCGGGTGGAAGGCTTGTTGTTACTGGGAGGGGACTTCAATATGTGGGCAAATCGAGCTATGGACCACAGTGGGGAACGTGGAGTGGTGGGAGCCAAGGTAGGGCGGAAGGAAGGGGGTCTCCTGGGGTACATGCTGGATCAGCATCTGGTGGATGTATGGAGGGAGGTTCACCCAGCAGAGAGGAGCTGCACTTTCTTCTCCCAGTCCACTGGATACGTACCCGGATTGATTATTGGTTTCTGAAACAGAGCATGTAGAGAGTGTCTCATTTAGTCATTCCGCAGTCAGCTGGTCTGATCATGACATGGCGATCATGGGAATTGTGGCGTTGCAATGATAATCTGCTGAAAGATGCGTGCTTTGAGAGAGAAATGCGAGGAGCGATAGAGTTTTCATCATCAGGGAAGGGGCAGCGAAAAAAAGAATCAGGATGCTCCAGGCAGAGAAATTAAGGGGCGAGATCCGGAAGCTGGAGAATATGGGGGAGGGGGTAGGGAGGAAGAGGAGATGGCGGGGGACCGAGTGCTAGCAAAGGAGAAGAGTCAGGAACTGCGGGCCTTGGAGATGGGGAAGGTGGTCGCCAGCCTGCAGTCCCTGAAACAGAGGTACTATGAGAAAGGGGATAAGGCAGATGCCCTGCTTGCGGCTAGTTTGAGGGGTCAAAGGGCAGAGAGGTGAGTATCCGGGGTCAGAGATTCAGGGGGACAGCTTCATTCCTTGGCGGGGGAGGTAGCCCAGGAG
Source organism: Ambystoma mexicanum (assembly GCF_040938575.1). Taxonomy (NCBI): domain Eukaryota; kingdom Metazoa; phylum Chordata; class Amphibia; order Caudata; family Ambystomatidae; genus Ambystoma; species Ambystoma mexicanum. The sequence goes on along the minus strand of NC_090941.1, from coordinate 708,560,198 downwards.
CTTGCCACCTACGAGCAGCTTTATGGGCATGAGAGGGAGAAGACCGATAAGGAATTTGATAGATACCTGGAGGGGGTGCCACTCTCACATATACTGGACAGTGATAGGACGGGAATGGAGATGATGATCACTCAGGAGGAGGTTCTGAGGTCAATATCTAGATTGAAGCTGGGAAAGGCTCCCAGAGAAGATGGGCATACAGTGGCATTCTACAAGAGCATTGCGGGGTCTTTAGCACAGCACATGGCCAAGTTGTTTATTCACATCCTGGACACTGGGAAAGCCCCACCATCATTTGGGAAGGCTTTAATTACGGTGATTCCAAAAGAGGGAGGGACCTGGCGAGTTGTAAATCCTACCTTCCCATGTCCCTACTTAATGTTGATGCGAAGACCTTTAGAATATTAGCACCGCGTATGGAAAACCTTATGCCCAGACTAGTCAGGTGGGATTTATTCAGGGGAGGACGGCCGTGGACACCCTCCGGAAGACATTACACTTGATGGAGGCTGCGGCAAAGAGAGAAGGGAATCCAGTGCTAGTAGCCCTTCGATGTCGAGAAGGCTTTCGATCAGGTGGATTTGAGGTTTCTGAAGGGGGTACTACGGAAATTCAGGCTGGGGGACAGAGTCATGAGAGGGATACATGCGTTCTACGCAGCCCCGGTGGCAAGAGTGATGGCAAATGGCCGATTGTCGAGAAATGTTCGCACTGCAGAGGGGGATGAGGCAGGGCTGTCCCCTCTCACCCCTTCTATTCACATTGACAATGGAAGTGTTGGCCAAGAGCTTGAGGTGGGCCCCAGCGCTTGAGGGCATAAGAGTGGGTACAAGGGAATTCAAGCTGGGTCTCTACACGGACGATGTGTTAATACACCTGGTGACCGCCACTAGTTTGGTCCCCGCGGCACTAGCAACCATGGCGGTATATGAGCAGTTTGCTGGGTTTAAAGTCAATAAGGACAAATCAGTGATCTTCCCAATTGCCTCGAAGGATCCCAGATGGATTGAGGTGCCTAGCCCCTGGGGCTGCAGATACAGCCCTATGGTATTAGATATCTGGGCATCAACATTGTTAGGCTGGGGGAGGACCTGGGGGAAGCCAACTATCCCCCTCTCTTTGACAAACTATTCGCCGGAATGACCACCTGGGGCATGGGACAACTGTCATTGATGGGGAGACTTAATGCGATAAAGAGGAATCTCCTCCTAAGAGTGCTATATCTTTTCCAGATGCTACCGGTCCGTGCCCCTGAAGTGCGCCTGCGAGAAGCCAAGTCCCAGATCCTGCAGGATTTTATGGCAGAATCAGAAACCTAGGGTGGGATGCGAGACGTTAATTTTGCCAAAGGATCGAGGGGTGTGGAGCTCCCCGATTTGATGCTATATTACAGGGCAGCGCAACTCAGGGCAACAGTCCCGGATTTGAGGGAGGATACAGAGAAGCAATGGGTATTTCTGGAGATCCAACACATGCTCCCGGGGACAGTAGGGGAATGGCTCTGGGTCCCAAAGGGGTGGCTCCCGAGGAGGGTCCGTGAACATCCCTTCCTTGAGGTCCACTGGGAAGTGCTGAGTATGGCGGGGAAGGATGGGCAGAGTCACAACATGGCCCTCATCAATGAGTCATATATGGACACCCCGGTGCGCAACGCTATTCCAGAGGTACCAAGGTACCAGGAATGGTTTGAGGGAGGGCTCTCCAGGGTGGGGAAACTGTGGAAGGGAGGAAGATTCGTGAGTATCCAAGAGCACGAAGAGGCCTTAGGTATAGGCAAGCTCCCTGTGCTTCTCTACATTGGGCTTAAGGGCATTTTCACAGCTGAGAAGTGGAGGGAATGTATTCAGAGAGACCTCACACCAGTGGAGAAGGTCCTGGATGGGCAAAGGGAGATGAGGGGCCTAATCTCACGTCTCCATGGGGCTCTGTTAGAGACTAATGGGGGGCAGCGCGGGGGCTGCACCACAGATGGGAAAGAGACCTGGGTATAGAGTTAGACGAACATCTATGGCAACAGATGTGCCGGAGAGCTTTTAAGACCTTGATCTCTTGTCAATATAAGCTTCATGGCATGAAATTATTACACCGGTGGCAGTATGACCCAAAGCGGTTATCAAGGATGTTCCCTATAGTGAACCCCCAATGTTGGCATGGGTGTGGTAATGCTGCAGACTATTGGCACATGTAGTGGGAATTCCCTAGAGTGCAGATGTACTGGTCGGAGGTCCTGGGGTGGATTAAAGAAGCTGGGGGGGGGGGGCGGAACTGGGGCTTGATCCCATGTTGAAACCTTTTGGTCTGGAGAAACGGGAGGATAAGTGGTGCGCTCTCCCCCAACTGGCACATCACCTTCTTCTGGAAGCCTGAGCGAACAGAGCCAGACACTGGAAAAGGACAGCCCTCCATACACTGAAAGAGTGGGTCAGTACATCAAAGGATGTGTGTCTGATGGAAAAGATCACTGCAGCATTACATGGACGGGGGGGAACGGTAGAAATGGAGTGGCAACAATTCCAAAATACCTTTGGGTGAGACTTGCTCGAGCACAGGATCTGGAACATGGGGCTCAGCTCGGCCCGTTTAAGTAAAGGTTGATTGATGGCTTAAACTGAGGATTGTTAAGAGGGGTCTTGCGCCCTTGAAACCGCCCGGGTACCTATATATCTGATGGTGACACCTGAACTGGGTTGAATTTGAGCTGTTCCTGAGGGCGCATGGGGGCTGGAAAAGGGGGTTGGGGAGGTTGTAGGGGTATATTATAATGTTATGTTTGTTTTTACGAGGAATGTTCCCTCGGACAGATTCAAGTTATTTGACTTCTGACTCTGCTTATAAAACCAATAAGAAATCAATAAATAAAAAAAAGAGGCTATTACAGTAGTCAAGCCTAGAGAGAACCAGAGCTCTGGAGACAGTGAACTTCTGGGGGAACGAGAGGAAAGGAAGAATACCTCTGAGGAGGTGCAGTTCGTAGATTTGCCTTCTTAGAGATGTTGGAGATGTGAGGAAGGAAGGAGAGTGTGGAGTTGAAGATAACCCTGAGGTTCTTAGCCTCGCAGGTGGGAGCAGGAAGAGGGCCAAGGGAGGCAAGCCAGAGAGTGGCGGGAAAGAGAGTTGCAGGTGTGCCGATTACTGGCATTCAGGCAGAGATCAGTGGCGGCGCACCACTCCTGGATTGCAGACAGACAATCCGGAATGAGAGAGGGAGAAGAGGCAGCAGAGGGGAGCCTGAAAGTGAGCTGGGTGTCATCCGCATAGCACTGGAAGTTGTAGCAGAGAGCAGCAATGCAGTGGGCGAGAGGTGCCAGGTATTGGTTGAACAACCAGGGAAAAAGGTTAGACTCCTGGGGAACACCACAAGTCGAGAGAAAGATAGATGAGAGGAAGGACCCAAGTTGGACCTGGGAGCGTCGGTCAGAGAGGAAAGAAGCCAGCCAGGCCAGAGCCTGTTCAGTGATACCCAGGTTATCACAGAGCCGGTTGAGCGGGATGCCATGGTTGACTGTGTGAAAGGCAGAAGAGAGATCAAGTAGGATGAGGAAAGACGGGAGATTAGAATCAAGGTTTGAGAGAAGGTCTTCACAGATGTTCAGAAGAGCACTTTCCGTGCTTCAGGCTGCTCTAAAGCCAAACTGATGGTCATGGAGACAACCAACAGATTCAGTGTGAAGATTAAGCTGGGAGATTGCCAGCTATTCCAGGAGCTTGCCTAGGAAAGGAGTGATAGAGATCGGGCGATAATTAGCCAGAAGTGATGGGTCGGCTGAGGGTTTCTTGAGAAGAGGGTGCACAAGAAAGTGCTTTAAGGGGGAGGGAAAGGTTCCAGAGGTAAACAGTGGTTGCAGAAGTCAGCCAAGGCTGGAGCGAGGGTGTCAATGTGGTCCTTGAAGGTTTTGGAAGAACATGGAAGGTCCTATTTAGATGAGGTTTTCATAGATCAGACTTGTCTAGAAACCTCATCAGGGGAGAAGAGAGGAAAGGCATAAAAGGGAGGAGGGGTGGCTGCAGGGGGCTGGCGGAAGAGGAGAGAGTGGAGGGAGAGACAGGAGAAGCCGAGAGGGTGGACAGGATGTCCTGGGTTTTAGAGATGAAGTGAGAGGCCAGGGCTATACAGAGGGCCTGGGAAGGGACAGGAGAGGTACAGACTGCAGCAGGATTGGCCAGTTCCTTGCAGATTTTAAAGAGTTTGGCCGAGTTGTTAGATGCCGCAGAAATGAGGGCTTGCATATGAGCTCTCTTCTTAGTGAGAACAGAGAGTCGGTATTGCCTTTGGAGCAGGCGGCAGGCCAATTTGTCAGGGGATGCGCAAGATGCCAACCATTTCCTCACAGCCATCCTACACCTGTATTTAAGGGTGACGAGGTCTGAGTTGTACCAGGAGTTGCACTTGATTTTAGGCATCATGCGGACCCTCATGACAGGGGCAAGTCACAGTAAAGCATGGCAAGGGCTGTGTCAGGGTGTGAGTCGGCCAGAGATGCAGGAGGGGGGGAGAAAGAAGCGGCGAAAGCCTGAACTGACACACGCTTCATGAGTCGAATGACTGAGAAGGTGGGTGTCAGTGTGGGGATAGGCTTGGCCTGAGGAAAAGAGAGACAGAGACGAGAGGAGAGGAGAAAGTGGTCACTCTAGGAGAGCTGAGTGGTGAGAGGGAGAGGTCTGAGGAGATCAGAACATCGAGTGCGCCCTGCAGAGTGAGTCGGCCCCGAGGGAAGAATAGAGAGAGAGAGAGAGAGTCGCAATGTTCACGAAAGAGTACTGTGGCGGGACAGGCAGCATCAAGGTGGATGTTGAAGTCTCCAAGAAGGAGGAGTTCAGTGGTTAAGGCCAGGAGGGAGGAAGAGAGGTCCACCCACTCAGAGAGGAAGCAGGTGATCAGGCCAGGTGGCCTGTAGCCACTGTGAGAGAGTGGCTAGGAGAGAGAGAAAGCCTACAGACCAGGCATTCAAAGGAGGAGTAGGCCTGCATAGTAATGATAAAGGCAGGAATCCACTCGGGAAGATCAAGGCTACACCCCACCAGAACGGTTGGATCTGGGCACAGAGAGGCTCTTGTAGCCATCGGGAAGGAGAATGTTGAGGCTTGTGACAGAGCTGGCCGTGAAGCATGTCTCAGTGAGACCAAGGGCATCAAGGTCAAGTTCTTCCATGAGGCGGCAGATGTCAGAGGAGTGTTTGACAGCTGAGAGAGAGTTAAGAGTGGCGAGGTGGAGAAGGTTGCCATCCCTGAAAGACTTCTGGGGGGGGTTCAAATCAGAGGTGCTTCCTGCAGAGGTGTAGAAGGACCCTGAGGGAGGGCAGTGAGGGTAGGAGGAGAGGGCAAGGTAGCTGAGGAGGAGGAAGAGGGCAACAGAGAAGTGGCAGAGGGTGGAGGCAAAGAAGCAGAAGAAGGGAGAGAAGGGACAGTGGGAGAGGAAAGGAAAATGATAAGATGCGGGAAGCGTGTATCAAAGAGGAGGAGGTTGGCATGAGGGCCTTGGACCTTGACGGTGCTATTAAGGTGAACATTAATGATGACCTTAGAGGAGTGGAAGGAAACCAGGAAGGCCTCCCACCGGGTGCCACCATTAATGGGAGAGGAAGAGAAAGGAGAGAGCACAGAGACCGTATGAAGAGTCCATAGGTCTGGCAAAGGAACGACAATGAGGATGGTGGTGAGGGTCTGTCCAGAGGAAGCGTTGGTGTAGGTATCAGTGATTGGGAGGTCTGGGTTGGAGATTAGGATATCCTTTTTTAACTTCTTCCTACCAAACTTAGTGAGAAGGGTAGGATAGTCGAAAGTGAAATAGTTGGAGAAGATAGGAGAAACAAAGAGCACCATGGGAGATGTGGAGGCGAGGGAAGAGGAGAGAGAGATAGGGGTGGGTGGGGAATGAGAGAAGAGTGGAGGGAGGTGGAGACACTGGGAGAGAACAGGTGGGGTGCGATAAGAATAGACAGAACAAGACAGGAACAACAGGACAGAATGAGAACACAATCTCCTGCCAATGTCACTGGCCTAATTGGAGATGACAATGTTGATAACCTAAGTGTACTGATGCATAATAACCATGGCGAGAGGCAATATGTTGATGACAATGTTTCTAATCTAAATAATGCTGCTATTGCTGACAACTATAATGTACATCTATATATAAAAAATGATCAGGGCAAGCCCGGATACTCACTGACATTCACTGCCGTCCAAGCGCAGCTGACTTGCGCATTATTGCCGTCCAGCAATTTTTCATCAGAGAGCCCAATTATAGTGGACTACTTGACACACAGGTCATTTAAATCATATAATTTGAACACGCTGCAAGGAATTTACCTCCTGCATGCTATATTCGCATGAGCATGATTATCACCAGAGGATATCTCTTGAATGAGACAGCCTTACAATTCCCAATCCTCATGAAGGCTGACGTATTTACAGCATTTCACCACCGCTGAAGTGCTGAAACACAGTTGTGTCGGCACTCCCATTACCACACAGTGCTCAACACTCAACACTGTTGATCAAGCCGATTACTTTGGCCCATGCAAGAATACAATGCTCCAGTCAATGTTAAGGGGCTGTATAGCTAAGATCTAATCCTGTATTAGTGTACTAGTCTGTTTTGTATTGTTGCTTGTTCTTTATATGTAGGGAATGTATGTTGTTCAGTAACTTGCGCCTAATGTTATTTTTATTTATTAAAATGTGTTATTTGTCAAGATAAAGTGTAAATTAAACAGTGGGTCTTTGCATATCCGGATTCGCCCTGATCATTTTTGATATATAAATGTATGTTTTTGCCTGGGGATCAGGGAATAGCCAGGTGCCTCTTTAACCTTTTGTGACAACTGTAATGTACATGTGCATGTCAACCGCACAGAAACTATGCCCTACTTTGGCCTCTCGCTGCCTTCAGCCACTCCTACTCCCTTGTCAGCATCAGTGACCTATACTTTGTTCCAAGCACTCCCCAGGTCAATCTCTGTGAGAGATGTTACCACCTTCCACATAACCTCACCCAAAGTGGCCACTCACAGCTCCCCTACCACAAATGCACATGCCGAATCACCCGGAACCAGCCCCAGCCTGCAAACTATTGTCCAATCCAAGGCCATTCTACAAGCGAGCCATCCTCCAACTCCACCGCCTGACCCCCTTCCAGAACCCTCTGCCCATACGAACCATTCTAAGCCTAAGGAGTGGACTTGTATCTAAACTGTGTCCTAATTAACACCCGCTCATTACCTGCACATGCCCTTGACATTTCAGACCTCCTCACCTCTGGCAACCTTGACGCCTTAGCCATCTCTGAAACCTGGCTTCACTACGCTTCAGGGCCAGCCATTGGCCTTGCCCTTCCCACGGGCTATACAATTTACTGTAAAGACCGGCCCAATGCCAGAGGTGGCGGTGAGGCCTTGGTGGCCAAAGACTCCTCCTTCAGATAAGTCAACAAGTCCCTACAAGGGAACAAAGACATACTATCCTTAAAGCTGTCCACCTCACCCCCAAGCACCATCACCTTCCATATTATCTACCCCCCTCCTGACCCATCGCCCAACTTCAATGAGGTCCTTCTCCACATCCTGGAAAACAACCTCAAGATCTCCTCAAAAAGAATCCTTTTAGGAGACCTAAATGTATGCCTCAATGATCCAGAGCAACCTCATGCCGCCTCTCTGGCAAAAGCCCTAGAAACCTTAGGCTTCAACCATTGTGTCAGCAATCCCACCCACTCCAAAAGTTGCACCTTGGACTGGATTGTAGACCTTAACTGTAGGATCTTAGTCAATTCCAACACGCCTTGTCCTTGGCCTGATCACTGTATTATCCACTTCTAGAAACCTGCACTCTCTACCCTGCCCCTGCCCTCAGCGCTTACTTAGAGCTCACACAAGCTCACTAAAGAAAGCATTCTACCACTGCTGGACACGCCATCTCTTAAACCACCTTACTCTAACAACCCCAACATCCTAGCCAACCTCTACGCCTCCACACTAACCTCTGTAGTGGTTGATTGCCCCGCTAACATCATGCAGAGTCAAATCTGTTAGACACTCGAACTCCTGGTTAACCCCAGACTTGTTCAGACTTCGTAATGAAAAACACCTTGCTGAATCAATATGGCACGAAAATCCATCAGACTCTATGAGAGCAGAGTATAATAAGATCTCCAAAACCTACAAATTAGCTATAATTTCAGCAAAATACTCTTCCTTTAACGTCAGAATTGATAATGCGTCTCTAGAGAACTGTTCACTATCTTTAGGGAACTGGAGACCCTGTTTTCACCCCCCCAACCCCATGTAACACTCACCTGGTATCCACGGGGACGTCACTCCGCCTGTTCTGACCTCTTACGACATCAAACCCTTCCCTGGAGTCTACTCGACTGGAGACAGGGCCTGAAACACAGGATTGGTAGAGTTTAACTCCCTATTGCCTCTGTGTGCTTGAACCCCTTCTTCCCCGGGGTCCAACCCTTCCCTTTGATCCACAGCTCACCTTGTTTTCTTGGAAAGTGTGCTCTCAGTCCTGCTTTCAGCGCAGGGGCACGTTATTTGATGCGGGCTTGTTGCTGCTTAGTTACTTCACTAGCAAGAGTCCGACAGGTAAGTATAATGAGTCTTTTGAACAGTTCTCTAACTTTGTTCCTTTCCTTCCTTAGATGATGGCCGGCGTCCGGCGATGGTGACGTGCTGCTGAGATGAGTAGCGCTGAAGGTGAGTGAGAGCGTGATGCGCGATGCGACCCTTTCGTATTTGTATTGAACTGAGTTCTTTTTCTGTGTCTTTTAGGTGCTGCAACGTTTTCAGCGTGGATGCCGGTTATGAAGGAGAAATGCGGTGAGTAAGCGCGGTATGCAGCGCCTCTAGATGTTTCCATGCTAACCTGGAGTGTCTTTTCCCTCTTGCAGATGGATGAGAAGTTCCGGAGACAGAGTTCCCCCAGAGAGGCTGGGATTCAGGTAAGCGTTTGAAGCTCGTACAGTCTTTAGAAATAAGCGAAGATTTGCTGAATGCTTACTAATGACTTTTTTCTGTTCTTTTCCCTTTTCCTTAGGAAGTGGCGTGCCGGGATGAGAATGACACCGCCGAAGAAATCCCGCAGAACAGAAGGAGCAATGAATGATGGGCAGAAGCGCTGCAAGGTAAGGCTGTTCCTAAAGGTGTTCTTGTTCTTGCAGGAGCTGAGCGCAGAAGAAAGATGAAGGCCTCCTGGAAACCGATCCGAACACAGTGAGTGTCCCGCTGCAGGTGCATAAAACACAAAGCATGTTACTCAGCCTGGGCGTGGCTTAAATAGTCTCTGGGTATCCCAGGTATCTCTAGGCTGAACCACACCCAAAAGACTAGACTGCACATGCAGTTCTGGGAACCGAAATATGTGGGGGCATCCATCTTGTCCCCATCAATGCACTACAAGTCCAATCCCCAATGTTATCCTATGGGAGTGAGTGAGTCTGGTGCCACAAGCGCCAAGTCTGGCTCCAAGTGGGTCTTTGGAGGGATGGAGAGGCCCTTGCGGGCCATGTAGGTGACCGTGGCCTGGCTCCAGTCTGACATCTTGGAGGGCTGGGGACATGAGGGGCAAGACTCATAACACCCCATCTAGTCACCAAGGACGAAGTTTGGGCACCACTATTCAGGCAGCCATTGTGAATAAAATCGACATGCTTAACACAGGAACCCAAATCTATAAAGCTACTCCTCACCCCCTACCTTGTGGCCTCACCCCAACCACCCTGCCTTACCCTCGGTCGGGGGACTCGACAGTGTTAATGTAAAGAGATCACAGAAACCGAAGTCCAAGCCATCCTTAAGTCTCAAGCCGTTTAGGTGCAAAGGGGATATCTGCCCAGCCTTCATTTTTAAGGACTGTGCTGAAGTATTGACGCCAATTATCACCTCCTTCATAAATGCACCCTTTTCCACAGGCGTAGTGCCCCCTAACCTCAAGGAAGCTTGGATTCTCCCCCCTAAAAAAACAAAGGCTAGAACCCACAAATCCTAATAACTACAGGCCCATTACTACAGTTCCCTTGCTTTTGAAAATGGTCGATAGAGCGGCCTACCTACAAGTCCAACACTTCCTAGAAACTTACAACATACTGGGAATGAGGCAATCAGGTTTTTACCCTGGACATGGCACCGAATCTGCGCTGCTGGATCTAAACAACCAGTTGGATGAGTTCAGGGACACCGGAAAGCCTGCTCTCCTCCTCCTCTCAGACCTTTCTGCGGCCTTCAACCTGGTGGATCACAAAATGCTTTGCCACTATCTCAGGACCTCGGCCAACTTCTGCCCTGCAGCAGAGCTTGGAGTACGTCTTTCTTAGAAAGAAGAGTCATAATTAACCTAACAGATGTGAATTTGTCAACAGACTCTAGCCACTAGGGTGGTACTAACGGAGTGAATTGTTGAGAAATGAGAGTCTCAGATCATGCCGAAATGACGAGCTTTAATTAACGTTTTTTGTTGTCTGTCTTTTTCATTGTACTTAACCTTAACTATCCTCCCCTTGACCACTCCCTCATCTCTGTCACATCCGTTAGGTTAATTATCCCTAGTAACCGTTAGGTTGATTAAAATGTTGACCTACGGGTAGTATGCTAGCAACTCTTCCTAAACAGGTCATGTTGCCGATTCTAGCCACTAGGGTGGTACTAACAGAGTGAATTGTTGAGAAATGAGAGTCTCAGATCATGCCGAAATGACGAGCCTTAATGAACGTTTTTTGTTGTCTGTCTTTTCATTGTACTTAACCTTAACTATCCTCCCCTTCACCACTCCCTCATCTCTGTCACATCCGTTAGGTTAATTATCCCTAGTAACCGTTAGGTGAAATATTGACCTACGGGTAGTATGTTAGCAACTCTTTCTAAACAGGCATGTTGACCGATTCTAGTCACTAGGGTGGTTATAACGGAGTGAATTGTTGAGAAATGAGAGTCTCAGATCAAGCCGAAACAACGAGCCTTAATGAAAAGCAACAAGCTTTACAAATTAAATTGTTGTCCCAATGGAGGGATATTGTGGAGAAATGAGAACTTGAGAGCATGTCATTTCAGTGGGCCTTAATGAAAGGCAAAGTAATGATTTGTGGTCCCATTACCCATTTTGTCTTTTTTGTTTTCCCTTTTTTTCCTTTTTTCTTATCAAGACGTGATCATGCTCGATTGCCCATTTAAATTAAAGGATATGATTTATGCAATTGAGGAATTTAAGGTTCGATTTATGTTTGACATAAATGCACCCAATATAGTGGACAACAACATTAATTTAGTCCTATAATTCTGAAGCGGTAGGAAACCTTTTTTATACGCGTACTGCATTTACGCTAAAGCAGGCCAATCCTACTAGCCATATTGCTATGCTAAATATTGATAATATTTTGTCTCAATATCTTTTTCTTTTATCAAGCCGTGAACATGTATGATTGCGTATTAAAAGTAAGAATTTGTTTTATTTAGTTAAAGTAATGTGATTTAAGTTATGATCATGTATCAGATATAGCATGTATTAGCCATAATGCAACCCTTTTTTACTTGAAGTTGTATCACTACCTGCATCTGTAAGTGACTTCAATCCAGCAATCCAACCAAGTTAATGCTTAGGATGGGATGCCCAATAGAAGCCCTTATTTATATATTTTTATGTCAAAGTTTGTTAAATCTGGATGATGAACCCTTGTATAACGCCCCTTTCTTTGAATCCCCCTGACCTCACTGAGCCAAGAGGTAGGTTGTTTTGCAAATTAAAAGATTTATTTGAAGAATTAAACAATATATATATCACACTTTTATGAACAAAATAATATCTGAATAGCACACTTATGAATATGGACGGTAATCAACAATGGGTAATATTATAAAATTGACACTCTCTTTAATCACTTAAGAGTATGAATATGAAGGATACTGTAGCAGAGAATACTTTATATGATTCAAGGAAATGCAATGATGGGAAACAATGCAACACAGAAATAACTTGATATGATTTCAATCAAAAGATAATGTGATCACTTTTTCCCCTGTGACTACTCACTCCCCCCCTATGCAATATGAAGAGATGGAAATGAGGGCACACAGGTTTCAGGAATACAATCAAGAACGCAGTTCAATTCGTTTCCCCAGCAAGCTTAGAGAGACACAGGAATGATTTTAAAACACAGGTCAAAATGCTTTTGTATGTGATTGCAATCGATGGGAAAATATGCTAAATTGATTTTAATTCACTAAAGAGATTCAGGATGAGTGATGGTTACTTTAGATTGGTTCAGGTCAACACTAGCAATGATTCATGAATGATTATCACATTGGAAACGAAATTCAGCAGTAGAAAGCAAGAAGCAGCTATTTTTACAAGTGGTGAAATGGAGCTAAATTGCAATTCGCGGCAATTTTTCCGCGCGCGTAAATCGCAATTACGGAATAACTATAATGAACTCAAATGTCGTTTTGGGTTTGTTGGAAAGCTTAGGATCTTAGCTTTAATATTACAGTTTCGCTTCTAGGACGTGCGGTCCAAAAGATGCGGATGTGTTTGTGGAGGTAGATTTTCAGAAATAAAGTCAAGATTTCAGAATGACAGATGGCGCTTTACAGATTTGGAATCAACAGGATGAACACAGGATTCTATAATGCAGTTCTGGATACGTTAAAATGAATGGAAGAGGATTACTTTAAACTAAGAGATTGGTTCTGTACAGTTCTAGACTAGATACTCACTCCTAGTTTTGGAATGGAATGTGCCTCGTCAAAGATCTGGTCAATGGTTTGGCTTCACTCTCGCCACCAGACAGGTCTCATGCTTTCTGGGTTCTGCTCTCAGCACTGCACGGCAGTCTTGATCTCTTGAACTGGATCTGATGGGTCTGGATACAGCACTGCTCTCTCTGGGTCTGGATCTGGGTTCTAGCACAGGGTTCTTAGCTAGAAGCAAACAGCACGGCCCGGATGTTGAATGGTTTGGTTAGGCCCCGTGGAAGTTTAGGGGTTAGAATCAGGTTGCAAAAGATTCTGAAGGCCTGCTGAGAAGGATTCAGCTTGTGAATTAGGCCTTTGCTTCAGGGTTCTAGAGCTTGGTTCTAGAGTCTGGATTCTAAGTTCTGTATGACTTTGGCGACTTCCTTTTCAGAATAGTGAATAAAGGAAAATAGGGGGATTGTGCTATCCATTTTGTTAGGTGAGATTATTTCAGTAGGAGTTGGCACCGGTCCTACCTTGCTAAGGGCTTTCTTAATTTTTTCCTTATGTGAGTGAATTTTGGCTAAAAATGCGTCATGGATGTCCTGACACCACTTATCATCTTTAATGATGTTATTGACTGTTGTAGGCCGGTCCTGGAATTCTGCTAGAATTTTGAACATCTCGCCAGCATTGGATTGTGCATTCACGATCCTATTGTTATAGTGTGTGGCTTTAGCCTCAATAATAAATTTTTTGTAGGTTATTATAGATTTTTTGTAGTCAATTAGGGTATTATCATTCGGGTCCTTCCTCCAGGCTCTTTCAAGAGCTCTTTTTGTTTGTCTAGCGTTGATGATGTTTTCAGAAAACCAGGTGTTCTTAGTGGTTTTGGTCTTAATGGCCTTCATTTTCATGGGGGCAATGTCGTTAACTGCTTCTTTTATATTAAGTAGCAAGTGGTTGACTAGTTCAGAGGGGTCATCAAAGTTAGATAGGGGTTGAAACTTGGATGACAACTGTGTGGTTAATTTAGAGGCTGTTAGGTTTTTTAAATTGCGTGTCATCTTTTGTATGCGCTGGCATGTGTTAAGTATGGGAGGACTAGAAGGCAATGTAATTTTTGCCTGAATAAGAAAGTGGTCTGACCATATGCATGGAGTGACCAAAATGTCAGAGATGTTTGTGTTTTGCGATATGAGCCAGTCTAGGGTGTGCCCACTTTTTTGTGTGGCAGAGTTAATCCATTGAGTAAGACCAAAGGAGGTAATAGTATCCATGAGGCTGGTGACTGCTTTGTCACGTTGGTCATTAGCCCAGTGGTTGAAGTCGCCCATAATGATAACAGGGCACTTAGTGGCGCAGATTTGAGCTTGCAAATCGCCAAACTGCTCTTCAAAGAGAGGCATTTCTCTGGGTGGTCGGTAGATAGTAAGTGTGTTGAGGGTAGTGTGTGGGGGAGTTTTTATTTTCACCCATATTGATTCACAACCATCTGGGGAACTATGAGGGATTTCGTGGCATTCGAGGCTGGACTTGCACATCAGTGCAACTCCGCCACCCTTGCCTTGTAAGCGTTCAGCTCTGAAGAGAGTATAATCATTGGGTGTAGAGAGAGTAGCTTGGGTGGGTAGGTTTGAGTTGAGCCAGGTTTCGGTTATGCTGAGAAAATCTGGTTTGTGCTCATTGACTAGGTCAGCAATTTCAATGCCATGTTTATGTAACGAGCGTGTATTAAGTAGAGAAAGGGATAATACCAACAGCGGTGCAATATTAGTACTTTTCCTATTGTTGTTGTGCGTTGTTTTATCCAAGCACATGGTGACGGCCGGGAGAAAGTGTATGAGCACTTACTTGGGTGGAATCAAAGAGAAACATGAGCAAAACCAGCAAGCCGGCGAGCTGCGGCGATGACCAGTGAAGACTGGCGCGGCGCTGAAGCGCCGGCGCTGAAGCGCCTGAAAGATGTTAAAGTACTCAAGGGAATCTTGGGAAGTGTAGTTCAAAAGGACTACACGCGGACAACACGCATACACTAGAGTGCTTACCTCTCAGCTATGCAGTCCAGAACACACAAACAGGCCCCCAATCACAAATATGCAAGAAGTGATAAATGCGCAGTCTAAATGACAAATTATGATTGAGCAGCTCGCTTATAAACACGTGACTTCATTTCGCCAATCACGATCCCTTCTCCTCTATAACACGCTGCAATCCCATAGTCCTTCCTCTTTCTTTCGCTGAACTAATTCAAACTTGCGTCCCAACCGGTAGACGGCTTAACTTTCCTTGATAATCTCCACAAGGCGTCGTTTCCTGCTCTGTCCCTGGAACAAATATAAACTATTACTAATCTCATTATGAACGGGTGGGCAATCGCATATCAACATTAGCATATCAATACAAGCTTGCATTATTACAACATCACATTATTTACTTGTATAGCAGCGATTGAAATTGGGTGGAATAATCTTTCGCCTCTGAGTCTTTAATAGAATCATGACTTTCTGTAACGAATGTATAGAAAATCTGTATTCTATGTCAAGACTCAGAGGCTCAAATTATGCTTGTTTAAAGCTTACCTACCACCAACAATGCTACTTGCTCCACTGGTCTAAAATAAAAGTTCTTGAACGTCTCCTCATTAGACCAGTCTGCAGCCTTTAGAATATCTTCCAGACGGGCCCCTGGCCAAAAAAGCAGATGACGCCATAGCACCTCGTGTGGAATGTGCTCCAAACTGACCTACGTCTACCGCTGCTTCAGCCATGCACCACCTGACCCATCTAGACAAGGTGGCTGATGCTACTGCCCTAAAATGTTTCCTAAAAGCTATCAGCAATTGACACTCTCCCACAGGTCTGACCTCATTTGCTTTTTCTTCATACATTTTCAAGCATCTAACTGGACACAGTTTAGGTTTACCCGGAAAAGCCATGTACTCAACTGATCCAATGTTTGTCTCTGTTCTCTTCTCTATGTAAAATACTATCCCTGAAGGTGAAAAGGATTTACTAATTTACTTCTAAAGCTTTCACATCGGATACTCTCTTACAAGAAATCAGACACAATAGGGTAGTTAACTTAGCCCTCAACGCTTTCCTAGACAAAAATTCATTATCTGGCCAAGCCTCAAACATTTTTAAGACTATACTCGCATCCCATAAACAAGAATATCTAGGTGCAGGTGGTCTCATGCATCTGATGCCTTTCAGAAGCCTACATACCAGGGGATGTTCGCCTACCGGATTATTCTCAATGTACACATGACCTGCTGAAATCACTGATCTATAATTATGAATGGTCCTGTAAGCCTTCGCCTGTGCCGCTTGCGCTGCCAAGAAATTCACTATGTGCACTACATCTGTACGTACGGGATCAACTTGCTTCTCCAGACACCAATCACTCCATCTATTCCATGCCACTCTATAGGCCTTCTCTGTGGCCGGAGCCCATGATTCCCTAATAAATTCTTGAGCTGTGCCTGAAAGTCCTGGCTTAGCCCAACTTTTCCTGAAATCGCCCAAGCTATGAGACTCAAGTTCCCTGACCTGACCAATGGATGAACTTCTCCTGCTGGTTTTAACAATATATTCTCTCTGTCTGGTAACCGAACTGGAGCTTCGTACGACAACTCCAGAAGATCCGGGAACCAAGCCTAACCTCGCCAATCTGGTGTTATCAAAATCACCATGGCTTGCTGCCACCTGACTTGCGCCACTGTGTGCCCTATCATGACGAACGGAGGGAACGCGTATTCTCTTGCTGGTTCCCAGGCCTGGAGAAATGCATCTGTCGCTTCCGGATCCTGTCTCCAGCTGTAAAACCTGGGGATCTTCCGGTTCAGTCTGGAGGCGAACGGACCCCTGTGACGCATTATCTCCTGAAATACTGAGTCGTCCAGCTGCCAATCGCTGCAGTCCCTCAGGTATCTCGAATTCCAATCTGCTACCAGATTGAGATCCCCGGGCAGATGTTCCGCTCTCACGCTTATTCCCCTTTGGAGACATATCTGCCAGAACTCTTTAGCTATTTCCATCAGCCGTTTCGATCTCGTTCCACCCAGTGCCAGTCGATTTAAATATTGGACCGCCGAAACGTTGTCCATCTTCAACAGAATGGCAGCTTTCACTCCTTCTCGGGTACAACACCTGACTGTGAAGGAACCTGCCAGAAGTTCCAGACAATTGATGTGGAGACCCAGCTCTTTGCTCGACCATCTCCCTCCTGTCGAACGGTCTCCACATCTGGCTCCCCATCCCCATCGACTGGCTTCGGACTCTATCACCAGGTCCGGGGATGAGCCAAATATTGCCCTGCCATTCCATGCTTCCATGTGGTAGTGCCACCATTCCAGTTGCAATCTCGCTTCCCGCGATACTCTCAATTTCTGCTTGTAAGATAGACCTCTCCTGAGATGATCTATCTTCAGCCTCTGCAACGCTCTGTAATGCAGAGGTCCTGGAAATATCACCTGGATTGAAGATGACAGACGGCCTACCAGTCTCGCTATTTCCCTCAAAGAAACCTCTTGTTTTGTCATCATACTCTTGATCTCTTTCTTCACTGAGTTCACTTTGTCCAACGGGAGCTTGAGAACTCCCTGTGTCGTCTCTAAGCTGAACCCTAGAAATTCCATTTCCTGCGCTGGCTCTAGTTCCGCTTTCTCCCAGTTTATCAGAAATCCCAGCTGCTGCAGTAAACCCGTAGCTACCTGAACCTGCTGCACTAGAACACCTTTGTCCTGACACATTAGACAGATATCGTCCAGATAAATAATCAGCCTGATACCCTGCTCTCTCAGGAATGCTACCACTGGTCACAATAACTTGGTGAAACACCATGGCGCTGAAGCCAGCCCAAACGGAAGGCATTTGAACTCCCATCTCCTTCCTTTGCATATAAACTGCAGAAGTTTTGTCTGCTCTGACTGACTTGGGATCGTCAAGTATGCATCTCTGAGATCTATCCTTGCCAACCAGTCTCCCTGCTGGAGAACATCTCTTAAAAGGTGCATCCCTTCCATCTTGAAGTGCCTGTACACTAGGAAGTAATTCAAACCCCTCAGGACTATCACTGGCCTTACCTTGCGTTTCCTTTTCTATAGAAATAGATTGCTTACAAAATCTCCTTGACCTTCTGAGGCTGGACCTATTGCTTTCTTTGCCCTGAGTAACTCTACCTCCTTGTCTAGAAGGTCCTCGTCTTCTCTTCTGAACTTTGTCTGCCTCTGCAACGTTTCCTGATATGGCTCTTGCCAAAATTCCAACTGAAAACCTTTCACGGTCTGTCTTACCCATGTGTCTGAGGACAACTCCTCCCATTTTCGTACATGCAATTGCACTCTCCCTCCTACTGGAGGAATACTCACATCCAGCCTTTTTATGAATTGCACATCTCTCACCTTAATTATTCTGGTGCTGCTGTCTGCCATTGTTCCTCCAACCTCTACCCCTGCCTCTTCCCCTGGAAGGGAAGAAGGGGTTGGATCTCCGGTCTTCCTGCTTCCAAGAAGCTCTGTCTCTGTAAGGGCCTCTGTATTGGCCACAGCTGGACGAGTGGCCCTTTCCTCCTCCAGCCCTGTCGAAAACCTTCCGGCCGAATATCTTCTTCAGAGAAGATTGGGCCCTATCCATTGAGACTTATGTACTGCCGAATTTCGCCATGTCCTTAATGAATAGGTCCCCGAACAGCTTGCCTTTTGCTGCCATAGCTTGCTCAGCCTGGAATCCAGCTTCATGAGGATGGACCTTCTTCTTTCGGTGGCCAACGCCGTATTCGCATTACCTAGCAGGCAGAGGGTCCTCTGAGCCCAGCCAGCCACAATGTCCAGGTCCATGGGCTCTTTCTTGGCCTTAACCTCTTCCGCCAGCTGCCAGATTTTCCTAATTGGCACCAGCATGTCCAGCAACTTATCCTGGCAGGACCCCTGGACCTATCAATGCCCCTCTTTACGTCCCTGCCATACCTGCCCAGGAACGTAAGGATTCTATCATCAATTTCAGGGGTCTCCGCTACCCCTTCTGGGACCCTTGGGCGTGGACAATCCGTTTTGAGTTTAGATATTGCCTGTTTGCTCAGAGGCGCCCTCAAGCGTCTTCTGATGTACTCCGCGATCCTTTCCGGAGGATCCCACTCATTGGACCTAGGGTGAACAAGGTCATCTGGATTGAACTCATCTTTGAGAGGATCCTCCTTTTCCCTCCTGCCTTTCTTACTCTTAGGTTGGCTTTTGTCCTCTTCCGGGGAGGTCTGGGATTCTGAAGAAGTGAATCCCTCAGATCTAGTATTGCTCTTGCAATAGTCGTCATCCGACTCGCTTGAGCTAGTGATTCGCCTTTCGCGAGATCTCTCCTTTCTTTTCCCCTAGCTGGGTCTACTTGGGTGAACCCGGGGGGGTCTGGGCGCTACGGTCCCTGCGGGTTTTATGTTTTCTTCCCCCTTTCTGCCTATGCTCCTTGCCTTGCGACCAATCAGCCAGGCTTCACAAAATGCCCCTCTCCCAGCGGAGCCTCTCGGCACTCTCCATTCTATGGACTGCCTCACTCATACGCAGCCCACTGACGTGAGGACCTTCAGAATCGTCTGAGTAATCACTCATATTAATAATGGCTTAGTAGTGCCTTATATGCAGTTTACTTGGGCTGCCCCTGTCACAATGTATGTATTTTATATTGTAGCTAGGCGAGTCTCCGTAACAATTATCAGTTTTGCCTGGGACTGAGCCCGTCAATAAGATTTCACAATCTTTTAATGCTTCCTCCCCAGCAGGCAGAATGTTGAGGGGTCAATGTGCTTTTACCTGGTTTGAACAGTTTTCAGGCTTCAAATCAGATTTCCTTGCCTGCGGTACCTGTTATCGCCACTAGGTGGTGCCCGCGGCTCACAGAACCAAGCTGGTGCCTTCCTGTTGTAATAACAGTCACAGGGCTCAGACCGATGCTGCTTTGGTGAGCTTCAAAGCTCAGAATGTTGGGGGAAATTCTCCCGTGGACACAGACACACCTCTCCGCTTTGAACGCAAGTTCGAAATGGCACTGGAACTCCAGGAGTCCCGTCGCAACGTTGCAAACTTCCGTGATTACAGTGCCTCCTGACGAGGGGAACCGACGTGCAACGAAAGTCCCGTCGCGTCTTTCCCCGCGGATATATTCCTCCAATAAACCCTACGTGCTGTATGTCTAAACGTTCCTGCGCGCGCGCTGTCTACTTATCACAAATACACAATTACAGTTTAACTCATCCGTAAAATATAAAGTAAACAAGGACACTTATCTCGGCTGCTCGAGCAGCAAAGAAAGATTAAAGACTATGATATGATATGATATGATAAGGCATTTGTAACGCGCCTATACACAAGTGTTTCAAGGCGCGACGAGGCAGGGGGGGGAACAAGGGGAGACAGACAACGATCTTACTAGGCCAGGTGTCATTCAGATCGCGCAAGTGCAAGGGTAGAGGGGAAGGGAAAAGTGC
This sequence comes from Ambystoma mexicanum, assembly GCF_040938575.1. NCBI lineage: Eukaryota > Metazoa > Chordata > Amphibia > Caudata > Ambystomatidae > Ambystoma > Ambystoma mexicanum. The sequence continues at coordinate 708,540,057 of NC_090941.1, read as the reverse complement.
ATGGGGGAAAGGGAGAGGGGAAAGTGCAGTACAGGGTTATAAGCATACAGCATACAGGATAAATAACAAGGGCCAGCTTGTGGCAAGTGCGAGGTAAGTGCAGACAAGTGCTGGGAAGGGGGGCTGTATGGATACAGACACAGTCCCGTAGTGCAGGGGTTGCCGTGGAGGCAGTGCAGGGGAGAGTGGCTGGGCCGAGAACGGTGAATGGCCCAGTTGCAGATTCAGTGCAGTTTCAGTAGTATTAGCAGGGGAGAGGGGGAGAGAAAGCGGAGGCAAAGAGGAAGGTTTTGAGGTGCTTCCGGAACCGGAGGTGGTTCTCCTCAAGTTTCAGGGAGGTAGGAAGGCTGTTCCAGAGGGAGGCCCCTGCAGTGGAAAGAGATCTGCCCCCAACTCGTTGTTTGGAGAAGCGGCTGACCCTGAGGGAGTTGGAGGCGGATGAGCGAAGAGCCCGAGAAGGAAGATATTTAGGAAGAGAGAGTTGAAGGTATTTTGGCCCAAGGTCCCAGACGGCCTTGTGGACAATGCAGAGGGTTTTGAACTTGATCCTCGCAGTCACTGGGAGCCAGTGTAGTGATTTCAGTCCTGGAGAGATACGGTCCCTGGGCTTGAGGCCAAGGACAAGTCTTGCAGTCCTGTTCTGGATGAGTTGCAAAGGGCGGAGAGTAGAGGCGGGCAGATTAAGATAGAGGCTGTTACAGTAGTCCAGCTTAGAGAGAACCAGGGCTCTAGAGACCGTGAGCTTCTGGGGGAAGGAGAGGAAAGGAAGGATACCTCTGAGGAGGTGTAGCTGGTAGTGTGACTTCTTAGATACGTCGGATATGTGAGGAGAGAAGGAGAGTGTGGAGTCGAAGATGACCCCAAGGTTTTTTGCCTTGCAGGTAGGAGTAGGAAGAGGGCCCAGAGAGGCCGGCCAGAGAGCAGCAGGGAAGGAGGGAGTGGGAGTGCCGATGAGTAGAATCTCAGTCTTACTGGCATTAAGGCAGAGGTCGTTGGCGGCACACCATTCCTGGATAGCAGAAAGACAGTCAGAGATGAGGGAAGGAGAAGAGGAGGCCGAGGGTAGCCTGAAAATGAGTTGGGTATCATCCGCATAGCACTGAAAGTAGGGGCAGAGAGCGGCGATGTGGTGGGCGAGAAGTGCCAGATACTGGTTGAACAGCCAGGGAGAGAGGTTAGATCCCTGGGGGACACCACAGGTAGAGAAGAAGATGTCAGAGAGGAAAGACCCCAGTTGGACCTGGGAGGGTCGATTTGAGAGGAAAGAGGTCAGCCACGTCAGAGCCTGACCAGTGATACCGAGGTTATCACGGAGACGGTTGAGCAGGATGGTATGGTTGACAGTATCAAAGGCAGAAGAGAGATCAAGCAAAATGAGAACACATGGAATGTTAGAGTCAAGGTTCGAGAACAGGTCCTCACGGATGTTCAGGAGAGCAGTTTCCGTGCTTCTGGCAGCTCTGAAGCCAGACTGATGGTCATGAAGACTACCAACACATTCAGCATGGAGATTAAGCTGGGAGATGGCCAGTTTCTCCAGGAGCTTGCCCAGGAAGGGAGTGATAGAGATTGGGCGATAGTTAGCTGGGCAGGAAGGGTCGGAAGAGGGTTTCTTAAGAAGGGGGTGCACAAGGGAGTGCTTGAGAGGGGATGGGAAGACTCCAGAGGCGAAGCAGTGATTGCAGAAGTCAGCAAGGGCAGGAGCCAAGGAGTCAATGTGGTCCTTGATAGTTTTGGAGGAACAGGGGTGGACCTGTTTTGATGAGACTTTCATAGATCGGACTTGTCTTGAAACCTCGTCAGCAGAAAAAAGGGGAAAGGAAGAGAAGGAGAGAGGAGGGGTGGCTGCAGAAGAGCCAGAGGAAGGGCAGGGAATAGAGGGGGGGAGGTTATAGGAGGAGAGTGAGGACAGGATGTCCTGAGTTTTTGAAATGAAGTGAGAGGCCAGTGCCGTGCAGAGGGCCTGGGAGGGGACAGGAGAGGTAGAGACTGCAGCAGGGTTGGCCAGCTCCTTGCAGATTTTAAAGAGTTCGGCCGAATTGTTAGATGCCGCAGAGATGCGGGCTTGGATAAGGGCTCTCTTCTTGGTGAGAACGGAGAGCCGGTATTGCCTTTGGAGCAGGCGACAGGCCAGTTTGTCAGAGGATGAACATGAAGCACGCCATTTCCTCTCTGCCACCCTGCACTTGCGCTTAAGGGTGACGAGATCCGAGTCATACCAGGAGTTACATTTGGCTTTGGGCTTCAGGCGGATTCTCATGACAGGGGCAAGGATATCAAGAGTATCAGATATAGCGGAGTGGAGAGTGGAGAGGGCTGTGTCAGGGTGGGAGTCAGCCGAAGGGGGAGGAGGGGGCAAGAAGGTGGCAGCGAAAGCCTCAACTGACACGCACTTCATGGGTCGGATGACCGAGAAGGAAGGTGGCAGTGATGGGGGTGGCTTTGCCTGTGGGGTAGGGAGGGTGAGGTGGGAGGAGAGGAGAAAGTGATCACTCCAGGAGAGAGGAGTGGACAGAGGGACAGAGAGGGGAAGGTCAGAGGAGATCAGGGCATCAAGAGTGTGCCCTGCAGAATGAGTCGGCCCAGACGGGAGAATAGAGAGTGATAGAGAGTCGCAGAGGTTGCGAAAGAGTCCAGAGGGGGGACAGGAGGCATCCAGGTGGATGTTGAAGTCTCCAAGAAAGAGGAGTTGAGTGGTTGAGGACAGGAGTGAGGAGGAGAGGTCCGCCCACTCGGAGAGGAAGGAGGAAATTTGACCAGGTGGCCGATAGATAGTAGCCACAGTAAGGGAATGGCTAGGAGAGAGAGAGAGTCGGCAGACAAGACATTCAAAAGAGGAGTAGGTCTGCATGGGAGTAACAGTGGCAGGAATCCACTCAGGGAAGATAAGGGCCACACCTCCCCCCGAACGGTTGGGCCTGGGCACAGAGAGGATCTTGTAACCGTCGGGTAGGAGTGTGTCAAAGCTGGTGACAGAGCTGGCCGTGAACCATGTCTCAGTGAGACCGAGTACGTCAAGGTCAAGTTCCTCAAGAAGGCGGCAGATATCAGAGGAATGTTTGACGGCAGAGCGAGAGTTAAGAGTGGCAATGTGGAGAAGTTTGCCATCTTTGAAGGACTTCCGGGGAGGGGTACAGATCAGAGGTACACCCTGCGGAGGTGAAGAAGGAGCATGAGAGGGGGTGGGGAGGGAGGGAGGGAAGAGGCAAGTTAGTCGAGGACAGAGGAGGGGGCACAGCAGGAGAGGAGAGGAAGTTGATGAGGCGTGGGAAGCGTCTATCGAAGAGGTGAAGGTTGGCCTGATGGCCTTGGACCAAGATGGTCCATTAGCATAGACATTAATGATGGCCTTAGAGGAGTGGAAGGAAGCCAAGGGGACATCCCAACGGGTGCCACCATTAATGGGGGAAGAGGAGAAAGGAGAGAGCACAGAGACCATATGAAGGGTCCATAGGTCAGGAGAAGGCACGAAAAAGAGGATGTCAGTGAGAGTTTCCTTGGAGGAGGCACTAGTGTAGGTGTCAGCGATAGGGAGGCCTGGGTTGGAGACCAGGATGTCCTTTTTAAACTTTTTCCTACCAGATTTAGTGAGGAGAGCAGGATAGTCAATGGAGAAGCAGTTAGAAAAGATTGGTGAGATAGAGAGCAAAATAGAATAGGAGGGAGTGGGTGGGGGAAGACAGGACAAGCGCAAGTGGATAGGAAGAGAGCGGCAGGCGTTCGTTTACCACAAATTCAGAACACAGTAAGGGGTATCAGGTACACAGTGGAGAGGCCACCTAAGTTTGAAAATCCTGCAGAGGGAGAAAAACCCTAGTTTACCACAAATTCGGAACACGGTGAACACAGTAAGGGGTATCAGGTACACAGTGGAGAGGCCACCTAAGTTTGAAAATCCTGCAGAGGGAGAAAAACCCTAGTTTACCACAAATTCGGAACACGGTGAACACAGTAAGGGGTATCAGGTACACAGTGGAGAGGCCACCTAAGTTTGAAAATCCTGCAGAGGGAGAAAAACCCTAGTTTACCACAAATTCGGAACACGGTGAACACAGTAAGGGGTATCAGGTACACAGTGGAGAGGCCACCTAAGTTTGAAAATCCTGCAGAGGGAGAAAAACCCTAGTTTACCACAAATTCGGAACACGGTGAACACAGTAAGGGGTATCAGGTACACAGTGGAGAGGCCACTAAGTTTGAAAATCCTGCAGGGGGAGAAAAACCCTAGTTTACCACAAATTCGGAACACGGTGAACACAGTAAGGGGTATCAGGTACACAGTGGAGAGGCCACCTAAGTTTGAAAATCCTGCAGAGGGAGAAAACCCTAGTTGACCACAAATTCGGAACACGGTGAACACAGTAAGGGGTATCAGGTACACAGTGGAGAGGCCACCTAAGTTTGAAAATCCTGCAGAGGGAGAAAAAACCCTAGTTTACCACAAATTCGGAACACGGTGAACACAGTAAGGGGTATCAGGTACACAGTGGAGAGGCCACCTAAGTTTGAAAATCCTGCAGAGGGAGAAAAACCCTAGTTTACCACAAATTCGGAACACAAAGAAGTGTAGCCACACTGCGAGGAAGTGAACAGGTAGGGGTGGGGTGGGCCGGGGGAGCAGGTGGAGCTCACAAGATGAAGCGGTGGAATGGCCCTGGCGTCCCCTGCGGACACCTGCAGACACACCGGGAGCCGCACAGGAGGGAGCCGCCCTTTGCCTAAGGGGGCCCTTAGCCGCTGGGGCTGCCGGGCAGGGGCTGCCCTGGTAGCACCAGTAAGAGGAGGAGGAGACACGGGCCAGCAGCCAATCAGGGGGGAGCTGGGAGGATTGGAGGCGGGAGGGAGGGAGGGGACCAAGGAGAAACACGGAAGGGGAGGGAGGGGGGCTGGGGAGAACACACGGGGAAAAACAATGGCAGCAGCCCAAGAATGGGCAGGAAAACAAACACACGGCCCACAGAGGGCTCAATACCTTATCTGGGGGCCTGCAGTCACCGGCTCTGCCTGATGGAAGTGGCGAGCGCGGTGGACTGCAGGCAGCCTAGCCTAGACAACACACGGGCCGGCAGCCAATCAGGGGGGAGCTGGGAGGATTGGAGGCGGGAGGGAGGGAGGGGACCAGCGTGCAGCGTGTTATAGAGGAGAAGGGATCGTGATTGGGGAAATGAAGTCACGTATTTATAATACCCTATCAAAAATGGACTACAAATATGTTGTTTCTTCTTGGGATTTGTAGTTTTTTGATATTGTTGTTGTTTCATTGATGCTGCTCGAGTAAAGTAAAGAGAAATCAGAGCATAATCTGAGGCTCCGAGTCTTGACATAGAATTATGAAACACCTTTTTGAATAAGGAAGTATATTACTTTACAAGTGGGATTAAACCTGTGAAATGTGCACCTATTGACCCGAAAAATGAAAGTATAGATGTGTGGTAAGGTGCCTACGCTATGCTAATTTTCAACTCGTGATAAAGAAAAAAGAAACATTTTCTCTAATTTTGGAAAAAGGAAATACTGAAAAAAGGTGGTGGGTGTCATAGTTGACTAAAAACAGAGAGATTATGGGAGTGCATTTTTGAGGATTATATCTAGTATTTGTTGCATTGAGACTAAATTTTAAGGGACATCTGTTGGGATGAGGTTTATTACTGCCCAATGATGCATTGTGTATATGAAGACTGAAACTTATAAGGTTTTTCTTTTTGTTCTTTTTCCCGTTTTTTGTTGTCTGTCTTTTTCATTGTACATAACTTTAACTATCTTCCCCTTCACCACTTCCTCATCTCTGTCATGTTTGAAATGCACATGGATGTTTATTTATATTAAGCAATGTATGTTTTTGACAAAATTAATTCCCCGGTTTGAAAAAGGCACGAGATGTGCCGAAACTCGTTTTATCATATGGGCATTTCCACAAGAGTGGAATCGTACAATTAAAAAATCGATTTAATCCTGAAACCTAGTTGTGGCGCAGTCTTTTGTGAGACATAAGGAAACTGATCATAGTGGAGGTTGGGTTTTTGTCTCTCAGATTATCTCATATGCGCGACACACAACCGACAGAAGTGTCAAGTAAATTGGTTGCTGTGCATAAGACGTTGATATCAGTGAAACCTTTTGAATTGAACTATATCAGTGGCAACAATGGGGACACACAGTCTTTCCCATTACCATGAAATGGTACACTGACCGCTGTGCACAGAACAGGTCCCAAGCCTGGGGAGACCCGATCCAACCTGGGGGTGGTGTATAATGTTGCATGTGTTATGTTATGCACATTTATAGAGCGCAGAAAAGCCCGAAGGCACCATGGCGCTAACAAGTGAGCAGAGTAGCTTAATACCAGAATTAAAACACAAATGTTTTCAGCAGACGTCAAAAGGCAAGGTGGTCAACAGTCTTGCACAATGTGAGTGGAAGGGCGTTCCTTGCCTTAGCGGCAGCAACCATACTCGTCAATCTGAATCAGGGGACCAGAACAAGAAATGCGGACTGGGATCGGAGACACCGAGTTGGAGTATTGTGGGGGAATTTATCCTGGATGTATTCAGGCCCCAGGCCATTAAAGGCACTGTGCACCATACACAGAGACTTAAACAGAATCTGCTTTTCCACTGGGAGCCAGTGGAGCTGCCTCAGTAGTGGAGTCAAGTGGGTGCCAAAAGGGGGCTGGAAGACGGCTGTAGCAGCAGCATCCTGCAACAGCTAAGGCCGATTGATCAGATAGGATGGCTGGGCTAGATACAGGAAGTTGCAACAATCTAAGCCACTCATAACAAGCGCGGCTACCATAGGGGCCGGACATTTTCCAGGCACAAATGGAAGAAGTTTCCTAAGTATGCAAAGTTTAAAATGACCACTTTTACATACTGCTGCAACCTGACCATCCATGGCAAGGGAGGAAGAAATAATGACCCCCAGATTCTTCACTGATAGAACAGGTACCGGAAGCAAGCAAGCAAGCAGGCCAGCCGTCGTTGGTCCAGAAAAGGAGACGAGAAGTAGTACCAACCACCAGCACCTCAGTCTTATTGCCATTTAATTTCAACCAATTAAACATCATCTATTCGCCTACATCCTCAAGACACTTCCTAAACCGACTGGCTGTATCAGACTGATTTAAGTCAAGACGGACCAGAATTTCCATATCGTCAGTGTAGGAATAATAGCAAAGGCCATGGGACTGGATGAGAAACAGAAGATGCATGATATAAATATTAAACAAAATAGGAGACAGAGCAGATCCCTGCGGAACACCACAGGAAAGTAGAACCGAAATAGATTGAAAAGGCGGAAGAGAGACCGATTGTGAACGATCGTCCACAATCGACCAGTCAAGTACTTTAACAGACAGCCTGACGGTAGACAGGTCTAATAAAACAACTGCGCCGACATCCTCCTGGTCCAGTACAGAGTTAAGGACTGATTCAGTTCCCCTTCCAGGCCGAAAACCGAATTGAAAGGAGTCAAAATAAGAAGAGGATTCTAGAAAAGTACACAGCAGAGGAGAGACCAGGGCTTCCAACAGCCTCCAACAGCAAATTGAGGAATCACAAAGGTTAACAAGACAATGATCGGACCAGATAATAGGACTTGGAGGAGACAGAATAATAAACTTCTCTGCAGCAAAAACCTAATCCAGAACATTACCACGCCGGTGGGTAGGTTCAGTCACCCACTGACGAAGGCCTAGATCCATCATCATCATGTCCAAGAAATGTTCCACCTGCCCACTGGTGATATGATTAATAGGAAGGTTGAAGTCACCCATGATTAATAAATTGGGTTATTGGGTCTGCAGTTCCAGTGCCAGGGCAGGGAAGTCGGCATAGAATGCGCTATCCACCCTAGGGGGCCGGTATATTAGCATCACTGAAAGTGTGGTATAGAAACACTTGTGTATAGACGCGTTATAAATGCCACATCATCCGAAGTGTGGGCACGCATCCAAAGTGTGGGAAGTGTGCTGTTGGGCTGCTACTCTGCTCAACTGGACCGGACTTCTTGCTGCCTGCCTGCTTCCTTAAAGTCCTGTAAAGACAAGAAGAAGGACGCTTTTCCTTTCCAAGGTGAAACGCCAGACTTGAAACACACGGACTGCAACACCCAACGTAAATATCAATGATGACTGATTGAACTTAGCATACGCTGGTGACGCTTTGCGTATTACCTATTGAGCCTCCAGTGGGCTGGTCCTATACAGTGTGGGCTGGTCTTGTCGTGTGGGAGTGGGCTGGGCTGCAGCTGGAATTTCGAGCTGTGTACTGACGTACGGTGCTTGGTGCGTGACTTATAACGAACTATTTTTTGCCATTCTAGATCCTTTGAGTGTGAGGCCCCGCCCCCTGGGCTTCCAGCATCAGCATATAACCCACGGTACACGCGCATCCCGCGCGCGCATCCGAAGTGTGGCAAGTGTGCTGTTGGGCTGTTAGGGTGGGAGGGTTTGAGGGTTGAAGGGAACATTTCCATGACCTGGTTTGAATGCCGGTTTAACGTTACGTTCTTGTACTGGGAACTGTCACTTTTATGCTCACCTGGTCTCTGCGGGAGCGTTGGGGCACGGTTGGAGCCCTCCCTCGGCTTGGCTCCCCTGTATCGGCTGTCTTCCCCAGCTGCTGCAGAGTGTGCTGTTCTGGATGCTGGTATTTCCCCTGGGTGGAGATGAGAGGCAATGAGAATGGCGTGGAGAAGTTACAAATTCCCTCGACCCTTTCGTGCCAGTACGTAGTGCGCAAGAGTTTTCCCATGCAAGCTCCCCTGTTATTTTGTAATGCTGAGCTCTCCGTCCTGCTTCCTTCAGCAGGGGCGCGTAGAGTGGGTCTAGTTGCATCACTGGCCCGCGAGAGTGGCGATCCAGACCAGCTGCGACCAATCCATTTGAGAGGTAAGTCTTTGATTATGGTTATTGTTCGTTTATAATGATGTCTTTGGCAATGAGTCTTTTGCCTTGATGGTAAGTAATAATAATTCTTGCAATGTCTCTGCTCTTCCCTATTGGTGTGAAGATGGTAGATCAGAAGCGTGAGCAGATCCGGGGATTGCCTTGAGGATGATGGGACTCTCAAAGTCAACAGGTAAGCTGACCGTTACAATGGAATTCAAGACTCAGTTATGGCGCGGCCCAGAGTTCGTTATTTATACGATTTCTAACTTGTTGTGTGTCTTTCCCCTTGTAGGAGCGGGCTGATGGCGTGGAGCAGAGCCTGGATGCTTGAAGGCAGTTTTGCGGCGCCGGATGAAGATACCGCGATGAAGAGGAGAAGAAGTGAAGCTCCCGCGTCGCTGGAAGTACGGATCGGGTGAGGAAAGGCTCCGACTCCGATGGTGCTGGAATACAGGTAGGATGCGCGTACAGCGATGGAGCGGCTGGAATCAGGTAAGGTGTGTCTCACCGATGAAGCGGCTGAAGCCAGATGAGGTACGGCGTTCAGCGATGGAGCCGCTGGAATCAGGTAATGTGAGCCTTCAGCAATGGAGTGGCTGGAATCAGGTAAGGTGAACCTTCAGCGATGGAGCGGCTCGAATCAGGTAATGTGAACTTTCAGCGATGGATTGGCAGGAATCAGGTAAAGTGAACCTTCAGCGATGGAGCGGCTGGAATCAGGTAAGGTGAAGCTTCAGCGATGGAGCCGCTGGAATCAGGTAAGGTGAACCTTCGGCAATGGAGCGGCTGGAATCAGGTAAGATGATCTTCAGCGATGGAGTAACAGGAACCAAGGTGAGGAACAGCAGTAAGCATCACGCTGCAAAGCAGACTAATGCGAAGTGAGGGCATGTGGTTGGGCTGGCCTTATATAGGCTGGCTCTGGCCCCTCCCTTTGGCCCCGCCTTGTGGCTCCACCTTACCCCTCCCAAGGACTCTGGCACGTGCCTCCCAATGATGTTCTATGGCCACGCCTGGCCCTGATGCATGTGCCTTAGGCACAGGGTGTGCAAAGCACACCTTTCTATGAGCCTGGCTCCAGAGGCGCCAGGACTGTGTCCATTTGGACCCTGGAGGTGATGAAGGCCTGGGCCCTTGCCCAATGGCCATGACAGTCATGCCCCAGAAGCGCCTGCAAGTGTTGTTTGCTGCTCCCCAGTTCGCCCGCTCATCGGCTTTCCCTGTTTATCATCTGATGTAGCGGACTTAGCCCATAGCTATAAATATTATCCCTTTTAGCGCTGCTTAACCATGGAGGGTTACTGGTGGCGAAGACTCGACACGTGACTCCTTATAGTGACTTAGTTGCTCGAAGCAGAACGGAAGGTAAATCTGGTTCATTCTGTGTCTGCTGAGCCCTCTGCGTTCCCTGAATTACTCCCTATCAACTGGTGGTTTGATAATATTAAGTCTTTGACAGTGTGGTGATTATAGCTGTCTGTCTTGTTGCGAACATGGTGAGTGGTTTGCGCAGCGGTCGTTGCAATGAAGTTCCGCCAGTAGTCATTACGAGTTCAACAATAGACTCGATGATCTGTGCAGGTAGGACTTCATATGTTGATCTTACCCAACCTGAATATCCTCCCTCAAACTCCCTCCAACCCTGTTCCGTGGTTCTTTCATCACACATTGCGCAGGTCCACACTGCTGAACATATAATTCCTTTGTCCACCTCTGTCCCTGATCCACTGCAAAACAAAGACGTAATGTCTATCGAGAATGGAAAGGGAGTCGTAGGGGTAAGATCGCTCTCCACTCGCGCTTTCGCTCATGATCCATTTCAATCCGACCTATATGGAAGCCTTGGATAATCAAGTGCGCCACGCCATAAGTGTGCTGACTCCCCTTGTCACAAGGCTCCGGGAGTGGAAAATCCCTCCAAAAACTCTTTGTAATGATCCCGCAACAGCTCAATCAATTAACAATACCACCGACGTTGATATCACCAAAGAACCCATTCCAGCACAACTGTTGTACTCTCCTGACTTAACTCAACAAGAAATGAAATATTTTCATCTTGATTCCACTTCACGTTCCCATACCCTGGAAAACAATGAAGGGAGATCTCCTCACACATTTCCGGTAATAATTAAAATCCTTGACCTCCTGGATAAGGGGAACGACCTGTCACATCTGGAACTGCGCAAAATAAAAAGCACAATGCGCCAGATCTGTTCGAAAATGGACCGGATTGAAGGCTTCATATTGGCCTCCGAATCCATAATGACTAAGAAAAATGGAGTTGGTAAAACCCTGAACATCGAATCCCCCAGTTTCCACAGCCGACAAAAGCATGCAACATTCTCCAGTAGTCTCCCTTTCCCCGGACACACCAACTCCCTTATCTACTTCTACCCCGTCTAATTCATGTGCAAGTAACATTGAGGTTGAGATTAAAGAGTTGAAACCTTCCATAGATGAGATGAAAGCATCATTGGCTCATCACCCTACTAACTCTATGCAACACTTTGAGCCCCCGGATAGCCATTCGGTCCTTATAGAGGCAATGGACCACTTGAAACAAGAGGGAAATATTAATATTGATCCTCAGGAAAATACAGGCTTTCTGTGTCGTTGTGCCAAAAACACACTGCTCTTTTAAATGGCAAAACAAGACAGAACAATGCCAAGATGATATCTGATTCTAACATCAAGGTTCCTGGGACATCCAACACAAGTATATCAACTGAAAGCATCGATGAGGATCCCATTGATGTCCAACAGCTCTCTAAGGAGAGCCAAGCTGCCTTAATTCCCATATTAAAGAGTACGGATACTGTTTCCGTTTCCACTAAGCATCAAGAATCTCAGGTGCCAATATCTAATATACGGGAAGTCGTAGACACTATCCCCCCTAAGACTATTCCATCTCGAGAAATCCCCAACCCGCCCACCATAAATTCCAAGGGTTCATCTAAGAGCTTTGAACCAAAAATTCAAACATCTGAACCACCATTGAAATTGCACAAAAACAATCTCAATGGATACTTCCCTGTTAGTGGAAGGAGTCGTACTACCATTGATCGCACTGAGCCTGACACTAAGTTGCATAAAGTACCCACTGTGGAGCTACCATTTGTGGCTTTGCCATTAGCTTGCGAAAGGAAATCCTATAGCAAAGTATGCATACCCAATCAACTAGGTTACCATCCTACGGCTAATACTCTTCTCTCAACTGTCAGTAATACATTTTTGGTTGTCAATGGGTGGAGCAAAGCCCGGTTTTTATCCATCGATGATAACCTTCCAAACCTGCAAATGCAATGGGCCCGCTTGGCAATAATCCACCTTGTCTTCCCTCTAATGGAAATAACCAGATAACATCACTTCATGGTCCTGGCACTTGCAAGGAACTTCCCACTGGCCTGACAGCCTGTAACACTTCTAATAACCGAGCTGAAACTATGGCATTCTTGAGTAAAGCCAATCAAGAAGGTGTAATTTCTGTGGAATCTTCTTCTAGTGCTTTGGCGGCTAGATCTTCCAACAGTACTAATACTACTGCTGCATCCTTAACGATCCCAGTAATAAATTCCTTTATGCCTACAAATAATCTACCTTCTACTGAAGCTCCAGAACTCCCGCCACCTACTGGTCAGCCAGCAGCTGATAAGGTTTATATTATTGGCCTTGAAGGCAACTCGAGCTCTCTTGGTAGCTCTCGAATCAATCGCTCACTCCTTATAGCGTTGCTATCTCAAATACCGCAACTAAGGATCCTTAAAACAGAAGATATTTTGAGAGTTTTACTGGAAAAATGGAATAACCACCAGAATCAATGTTGAAATGTATTTGGTTTTGCAGAACGGAAATCAAGGAACAAGGGCTGTTACTAACCACCTATGCTAATGAACTCACGGCTCAAGAATTCCTATCGTACTCCAGCCGGCTGCTGCTGGGAATGATGGAACAAACCCACAAGCCAACAAAGGGTCTATTCACATTAATACACCTGTCGCTGAATTGCTGAACCTCGTAGCCAAAAATAAAGACTTCCCATGGTTAGAACCGATGCTAAAATCAATCCTCACTTCTAAAACATCAACTGGTACGACGTAGCCACTGCAATGTGACGAACTAAATGTTATGTCATGGAACTCGTGTGGGTTTCATAACTTAATGAAATGGTTGACTTCCCCTAACCATCCTTCAATTATATTGCTCCAGGAAACTATGAAACTTGAACCCCTCATCCTTACTGGCTATACAACATACTGCTCACCAGCCAGGAGAACGTTTTTAGGGCGTCCTTCCGGTGGACTCGCAATTGCAGTAAATAACAATATGAGAGTACAAACTAAACTTGTATGGGAGTCCTACGCTCTACTGGGAATATTGTTGACTTTGAACAGTAAAAAACCTAAATCACTCTTATTAATAACCTTATACTTGAACCCTTCTAATACTCCAATTGATGGCATGCTGAATGAACTTGACAATTGTCTTGAAACATTGGTCACCGAGATTGGTGAATGTGAAATGATAATTGGAGGTGATTTCAATTCTGACTGTCGGAGAAGGTTTAAAACACAAATAAACACCACCAAAGCCTCCTCCCAAAAGGGAGGTGCAATTTGGAGCTCGTACTTTCATGATTGGGATATTGATTTTGCAGAAACTATGGGGTCAGTCTCCCAATTCACATGGAGCCGTGGTGTTAACTCTTCAACGATAGATTTCATATTTCTATCACATAACATTACACCGATAGTCACTCCGTTAATAGTCAGTCCGATACAATACGGTGATCACGCTCAGATATCTATTTCTCTTAAACTTGAGTGTCCTATGTTATGCCTAGATCCTTCTTTAGTTTTTCCGGAAATTCATCGCCAGCCAATATCGCTTCGATGGAATACAGGATTGTGTAAACTATTTGTTCAGTATGTTTCGATGCACATTGCTAAGATCAAGCAAGACCAAACCAAATCGACTATTGATATGGAGATTATGTGCTCAAAAATCATTAGTACACTTTTGTTCCAAATATAAACCAACAACCTATCCTCATCCTTTTGATCCCACTTGTAAGACTCTAAAAAAAAAATAAAGACCTGAGGAGACTAAGAAATAGGTAACTCCACTCTCCCAATTACCAAATACGACGCAAACGTATATTGCTGATCTACAAAAACAAGTTGAGACACGTCCGCAACTTGATACATAATAAAACCAATTGTAATATGATCAAAGCAATATGCAGACATGATACTAGAGCTATTTGGCAAACCATAAAAAGTGCTGACAATCGCTCTGTACCATCTATGCCGAACTGTATTCCTGAGAAAATGTGGTGTGATTATATTTCATCCAAATTTCAATTCCCCGACGAATTCAAGAATGCATCGAACTTGTCATTGTGCTATAGCGAATTGAGCCGGTTTTATTGGTCAATCAATGATATATAATGGGCTATTAACAAACTATCCTTTTCAAAATCTGCAGGGCCCGACGGGTTACCCCTGTGTGTATACAAGACTGACCCAGGTCTCTGGGCTTCAATTCTAAACATTAAATATCAGACCATAATTTATACCGGGAATTTACCCTGCTCTTGGCTGACCTCCAACATAATTCCAATCTATAAGAAGGGTGACCCGTCCTTACTTGAAAACTACCGGCCTATCTCGCTGATTGACACAGAGAGTAAACTTTTCGCTATCCTCCTTCTGTACGAGCTGGAAAATTTCACTGAAGCTCAAGGTTTATATTCTAACTTTCAAACAGGTTTCTGCAAAGCAATGAGTACTTCTCTAAATGCTACCATAATGGCACATGTTATAATTAGGGCAAAATCCAAGAACTCTTATCCTGTCTATATTGCCCTGATTGACATGTCTGCAGCCTTTGACAGTGTGGTCCGCAATATTCTTTGGGCCAAAATGGCAAAAATGGGAATTTCATCTGAATTAATATATTGGTTTGTCAAACTGCACACGGACACTTCATATACGATCAGGATTACTGCTGATGGGAGAACCACAGAACCTTTTCAGACCTTTTTGGGTCTGAAGCAAGGATGCAATCTTGCCTCCTCTTTCTTCAACTTGTACATGCCCGATTTGGATCATGCTTGGAGAGATAGAAATCTATTTTTGGTTAAACTAGGCACCTTACGTCTGCAATGGCTTGCCTTTGCAGATGACATTATTATTTTTGACCCCACTCCAATGGGGTTACAAACGAAATTACATCTCTTCAAAGAATTTGCAAGAGCGCATCATTTGACCCCGAATACCACTAAAACCGCTATAATGAGATTTGGAGTGAAAAGCAAGAGTAAAGGCTACCAATGGCACTTGGTGGAAACACCAACACCATTAATTACTACTACAATCTATTTGGATTACTATATCTCTGAAACCAATTCAATCAACTCTTGTGTCTCATTATTGCACTTAAAGAGCCAGCCATTGCTCTCTCAATTAAAAATAATCTACGCAAAATACTGTAAATTCTCCCTGGTGCCGTTAATAGATTTCTTCACTCTTAAGATTGAAAGTGTCCTTTTGTACTCCTTGAACATTTGCCTTTTGGACATGAATACTCCCTTAGATTGTCTCAGAGGGACTCTATTGAAATTAGCAATGTATTTCCAATGACTCTGCCAAATTGTGTAATAAGACATGAACTAGGCATAATTTCTCTATCCTCCCGATGGAAATGGGGACAACTGACTAATTATGCTAGAATGTGCTCTCCTTCGCCTAACTCTCTTTATGTCGACCTAAAATCAAATCTCGTATCGAACAATACTCCAACTCTTACCCGATATGTGGGTGTTCCCTGTTTATCTATAATAAAAGACTTAGCCACTGAGTAGTTTTATGGGATGTAAAGTACCCAACAATTTTATTAACAGGAACTTTCTTTTCCTTTTAGGCTTAAAGAAAATGATACGTCTTTCTCCAGATTCTTCAGATTCCTCCAAAAAGAAACTCTCTCAGAGGATAAGTTCAGGTAAGTGACTGTGTCGGTTCTTAGAGTTCATTTACTCTTTCACTCGCTGTCTCTGTGCTTCTCTTTCTTTCCTTCCAATCATTTCGAGAGATGTGTTTGTTTCTCTTTCTCTTGTATCACTCTTTGTCTCTTTATTTCAGTCTTTTGTTTAATTGTCTTCTTTCTTAAGACCCGTTTTTTTTATCTTGACTACTTTCAGAGACACCCTCTCTTCTAATTTATCTTAAAAGAGCAAGGCATTTACTCAAAAGAAGATCCCCTGATGCATAGGATTATTCCTGGTCTCTCAGTGAAATATATTCGAGTTCTTGCCTGTGTTGACAAAGTTCGTTCATAAATAAAAGAAACTAAGGATACACCTCCCAGTGTCGTGCACCCACGGTTCTGAGGCTTCTGGTTACATCGTCTCACTGTGCAGCAGAATTTTTCCCCCACGTATCCTTTTCAAGCTTCAGCGTACTTTAAACGCTCTCTCTCTCTCTCCACCTTCAATAGTCGGCTTCCGATTCGCCTCACCCGACGGGTCTCTTGCCCCCACAACCAGCGTCTGTTTCCTAATAGCGTGGCTGCGTTTACCTCAACAGTGTGACAGCGTGCCTTCTATCACTCTTCAAACGGCGACAACGATCGCCTCATCTCTGCATCATTATACCTTCACTGAGCGCAACAGCACAACAACTTTCAGTGATTCCAACAGCGACACTGATCGCCTCCCTTAATTTATATCAATATTCTCCTCCCAGCGCAACGGCGCAACTGGAACAGCAGCAACAGGCTATATATCTCTCTTCTCCCTCCTGTCTTCAAATAGCCCAGGTATAACCGTCGTTCTCTGGCTCCTCCGTCTCTTTCTTCATTCCTTAGCAACGAAAGCCAAGCAGTCCTCATTAGAAGACCTAATGAATTCCTTCTTCATTTATAAACACAGTATTTCATTATTAAAGCAATCATTCCCATGCATTTTAGTTACTATTAGCAATTGTTAACCAGCATCCCATCACACACCACCTCTACTAAGCCCTTACGCTCGGGAAGGGTTTCAGCTCTGGATAAATAATCAGCTTGAGTTAGTAATCGGCCTGGTTTATTAACGGTTTTAAATGAGAAGGGCTGGAGAGAAAGAAACCACCTGAGTATTCTTTGGTTTGAGTCTTTGTTATGTGCTAGCCATACTAGGGGAGCATGATCCGTTATTAAAGTGAATTCCCTCTCAAGTAGGTAATATCTTAAGGCCTCAATTGCCCATTTGACCGCCAAACACTCCTTTTCTATAGTTGGATATCGTAACTCGTGCGGAAGCAGTTTTCTGCTTATAAACAGTATTGGTCTTTCCTTCTCTCCCTGGTTTTGGAATAATACTGCTCCGAGGCCTGTACCTGAGGCATCAGTATGAAGGAAAAACGGAGCATCATAGTCTGGGCAATGTAAAACAGCCTTATTTGTCAGGGCTTCTTTTAAAGAGTTGAAGGCCTTCTGCGACTCCTTTTAGGAAACGTCTTCTTCAACAAATCTGTTAAGGGGGCAGCCAATGTAGAAAAATGCGGAATAAACCTCCGGTAATAGCCTACAAAACCCAAAAATGCTCCTACTTGTCTAGGATTCTCTGGGAATTTCAACGGTTTGATTGCTTTTAACTTCTCTTCTTGAGGTTTAAGGATTCCTTGACCCACATAATATCCCAAATATTTAGTGTGGAAGTTTGCCATATACGTTTTTTTGGGATTCACATGTAACCCTGCTTGCTTCTGTGTTCTAAGAATGGCCTCTAAGTGCATTAGATGTTCCGGCCAGGTTTGACTGAAAACTATGATGTCGTCTAAATATGCTCCAACATATTGCTTGTGTCCTTTTGTAATATAGTTCATCAACCTTTGGAAGGTAGCCGGGGCTCCATGTAATCCGAATGGCAATACAGTGAACTAATACAGTCCTGTAGGAGTGGCAAATGCAGTTTTTTCCTTATCAGGAGGGAACAAGTAACCTTTGGTCAGGTCTATTGTTGTTAGAAACCTTGCCTTACCCAGATTATTTAGTAAATCCTCTATTCTCAGCATTGGGTAAGCATCAAATTTAGAGATCTCATTTAGTTTCCGGAAATACATACAGAACTTGACACTACCATCGGGTTTTGGAACCAAAACCACAGGTGAACTCCTATCACTATGGGACGGTTCAATTACCCCCAAGTCCAACATATCTTGAACCTCTTGGTTAATGGCCTTTATCTTCGCCTCAGGTATTCTGTATGGCCTTAGTCTTACAGTGGTCTCAGGTTTCGTGGATATACGGTGATAAGTCAGATTAGTCCTCCCAGGTAAAGAGGAGAACACTTCAGCAAACGTTCTCAATAGCGATGATAACTCATTTTTCTGGACTGATGACAAATCCTGATTAATGTTCAGACACTCCAACCCTAACTTTTCCTTGACTTGTGGAAAGTGTTCTTCTTGCAACTCGTTAAGACTTATTATTGCCACCGTCTAAATTGGAAGTATCCATTTTTTAAGGAGGTTTACATGATAGGTTTGAAGAGGGACTCTGCTTTCAGGTTGTCTCACTTTGTATGTCCAAGGCCCCAGAACTTCCTTGATCTTATATAGTCCCCTCCAGGCAGCCAACATTTTATTTTCCGAGGTGGGCAACAACACTAATACTCGATTGCTCGTTTTAAACGTACGGAGACAGGTGTTTTGATTATAATATTTCTCCTGTTTTTCCTGGGTTTGAAGAAGATTATCCCTTGCAATGGCCTGCAGTTTTTCTACTCTTTCTTGCAATTGCGAGGCATATTCAGTAAGGCTTAACTCCCTAGCTGGTTGTTCCTCCCAGTTTTCCTTCAAAATATCCAAGAGAGATCGTACTGGTCTTCCGAAGAGCAGCTCAAAAGGTGAAAAACCTGTCGACGACTGCAGAGTGTTTTTTAAGGTCATACGAATCCATGGTAGTAATCTGTCCCAGTCTCTATTTTCGGGAGAAGTAGTCTTCCTCAGCATCTGTTTAATGGTTTGGTTATAGCGTTCCACTAAACCATCTGTCTGAGGATGTTAAACTGCTGTCTTAAGGTGTTCGATTTTTAAAGTTTCACACACTTGCTTAAGGACATTAGACATAAAAATTGTTCCACGATCCGTGACAATCTCTCAGGGAATTCCTACTCGTCCTATGAAAGGAATGAGAACATCACAAATCTGTTGAGTGTTGGTGGCCTTTAACGGGAAAGCTTCAGGGTATCGTGTTGCGTAGTCTACAATTACAAGAATATATTGATGACCTCTTCTAGATGGTTCTAAGTGTCCTACAATATCCATGCCTCTCCTACTAAAAGGTTCTAAAACCAACGGCATAGACTGTAACGGGGCCTTCTTTACATTGGCTCTATTCTTTTTTTGGCACTCTTCACAGGATTGACAAAACTTAAATACTTGACTATAGACTCCTGGCCAGTAGAACCTAGCCAAAATTTTCTGAGATCTCTTTTCGGATCCCAGGTGTCCTTCCCCAACTTGTAAGTGTGCGACTTCCAATACAGTTTTGTAATATTTAGTGGGAATTAATAACTGTTTCAATTCCTCACCATCTCGAGACTTGCTCAGTCTATAATAGAGTCCATTCTGCTTAATGAAACGAGGACCTTGTCCTGTTGTGTTTTCCAAGGCACGTTCCCTGGCATATTGTAGTAGAGGATCCAATTCCTGAGCCGCCGAAAACTATCGCCTTCCTCATCTAACCTCCAATCCACCGCTACAGGGAGAACATTCTTGGTCTTCCAGTCCCGCTTAAGAAACCTCTTTAGCTTTTTACTCTTTGGTCTATTAAGGGGAGGACTGAGGATTTTTTGGTCCTGAAATGGGGCCGTTTCTAACCAGCTCTTCTCAATTCCGTTGATTACTTTAGAAAAATTTGGTATGTCTGAGCCGACCAGTAGAGCTTTGGGTAAGATGGGCAATACAGCAGCTCTTACTCCCATAGTCTCCCCAGCCATCTTGATCTGTATCTCTTTCGAAGGGTATGACCTTATATCCCCATGAACACATCTAATAGGTATTTCCCCTGAAGAATAATAATCTTCACCTACCAGATCCGACGTCACAGCTGTTTGCAAACTTCCTGAATCGACTAATGCTCTGGTTGTTTTGCCATCTACTTCTGCGTCACAGGTGTAGAGATATTGGGCTTGTCTTCCCGCAAGTTGCTCAGGATATTCAGTGCCCTTTAGTGGTTCAAAAACTCCCACATCCATCGGTTAACTTTTCACTTTCTTTGGACAGAACCTGGCTAGGTGCCCCCACTCTCCGCAGTCGAAACACTGGGGACCTCGGATTGCGGTTGGAGCTTGTCTGTAGTTAATAGGGCCTTCACTACTAGGCCGGGAACTAATATTTTCCGATTCCGGTTTTCTTAGCATGGAGTTTGGCCACCTTGTTTGAGTCATAGGCTTGTTCATGGTGATATGAGGTCGGGATGAGTTACATATGCTAACATCTTGCCTTGCCTGGCTTTCTGATAGGCTGATGCTATGTCCACAGCCTCATCCAGTGAGGGTCGGTGATGCTGTTTGACCCACCGTTGTACGGGTCCGGGAAGGGCTTCAACAATTTGTTCCAAGACTATTTTCTCTGTTATCTCATTAGGTGAGGATGTAACAGGTTGCAACCACTTCTCAGTGAGCTCCTTCACCCTATAAAATAATTGTCTGGGAGTTTCTTCGCTGGTCAACTTAACTTCTCTGAACTTGATTCTCTATGTCTCCTCATCATGACCTAATCTTTCCAAAACAACCTTCTTCATATCACCGTAGTTTGTGTCTCCCGTCAGGTTTGCAGCTTGGTAAGCGCATTGCATTTCACCGGCCATTAATGGTGCGATGTAGTGGCACCATCTCTCGGTTGGCCATTGTGCATTCCTTGCCACTCGCTCAAAATGCACAAAGAAGTGTGCAGGATCCTCGACTGTTCTATATTTTTGTAATATAGAAGTTGGAACTTGAGGAGGATTTCTAACATTTGTGACTTCCAACAATTGAGCTTGCTGTACTTGTAGTGCTTGCTGAAAAGCTAGCCTGTTGGCTCTGTAGTTGTAAAGCTTGCTGGAGGAGTTGCTGCCCCTCACTCAAAAATTTAATGTGCTCTTCCATGGCGCTCTCAGTATCCCACTCTGACACCAAATGTGGGTGTTCCCTGTTAATCTATAATAAAAGACTGAGCCACTGAGTAGTTTTATGGGATGTAAAGTACCCAACAATATAATTAACAGGAACTTTCTTTTTTCTTTTAGGCTTAACGAAAAGGCAACGTCTTTCTCCAGATTCTTCAGATTCCTCCAAAAAGAAACTCTCTCAGAGGATAAGTTCAGGTAAGTGACTGTGTCAGTTCTTAGAGTTCATTTACTCTTTCACTCGCTGTCTCTGTGCTTCTCTTTCTTTCCTTCCAATCATTTCGAGAGATGTGTTTGTTTCTCTCTCTTGTATCACTCTTTCTGTCTCTTTATTTCAGTCTTTTGTTTGTCTTCTTTCTTAAGACCCAATTATTTTTATCTTGACTACTTTCAGAGACACCCCCTCTTCTTATTTATCTTAAAAGAGCGAGGCATATACTCAAAAGAAGATCCCCTGATGCATAGGATTACTCCTGGTCTCTCGTGAAATATATTCCAGTTCTTGCCTGTGTTGACAAAGTTTGTTCATAAATAAAAGAAACTAAGGATACACCTCCCAGTGTCGTGCACCCACTGTTCTGAGGCTTCTGGTTACATCGTCTCACTGTACAGCTTCCCCCAGGTATCCTTTTCAAGCTTCAGCATACTTCAAACGCTCTCTCTCTCCGCCTCTCGGAGTGTATCCCTCTTCGATCTCTGGCACGTCTGTTTCTTCATTAGTGGACTTCGCTGGCTCGTTCGTCTTCTACCCACTCGTCTTGGGGTTTAATGTGTTTCCAAGTCGATTTAATATCAGCTGTCGCCAGCTGGTCCCGTCCGGGTCTCGACTCCCGTGACGTATTACCAAGGGACACACCTCCTCCCAGTCAGCCGTTTCGTAACATGGCCTGTCTTTCTTCAATAGTCGGCTTCCGATTCGTCTCACCCGGCGTGTCTCTTGTCCCCACAACCAGCATCTGTATCTTAATAGCGTCGCTGCGTGTACCTCAACAGCGTGACGGCGTGCCTTCTATCACTCTTCAAACGGCGACAACTATCGCCTCATCTCTGCATCATTATACCTTCACTGAGCGCAACGGCGCAACAACTTTCAGTGATTCCAACGGCGACAACGATCGCCTCCCTTAATGTATATCAATATTCTCCTCTGAGCGCAACGGCTTAACTGGAACAGCAGCAACAGGCTATATATCTCTCGTCTCCCTCCTGTCTTCAAATAGCCCAGGTATAACCGTCGTTCTCCGGCTCCTCCGTCTCTTCCTTCGTTCCCTAGCAGCGAAAGACAAGCAGTCCTCATTAAAAGAAGGCACCTAATGAATTCCTTCTTCATTAATTAACACAGCATTTCATTATTAAAGCAATCATTCCCATGCATTTTAGTGACTATTAGCAATTGTTAACCAGCATCCCATCACATGACTCTGCCAAATTGTGTAATAAGACATGAACTAGGCATAATTTCTCTATCCTCCCGATGGAAATGGGGACAACTGACTTATTATACTAGAATGTGCTCTCCTTCGTCTAACTCTCTTTATGGCGACCTGAAATCAAATCTCGTATCGAACAAAACTCCAACTCTTACCCGATATCAGCACGAAATGCAGGCTATATTGGCTGCATTAAGCCTTACAATCGATGACCTGTGCCAAAGACTGGGATATGTTAAAAAAAAAAACTTTATGAGTATGACTGGTGCAAAACTCTTACACAATTACAGAAATACAAAATGTATACTGAATATTCTAATCATACTAAAATACGAGTTCCCAGATTTAACTATATTAAGTCCTTCTCTTGCAATCACTTTAGAAAGTCCTATATGTGGTTTAAATGTATTCTATATCATATGCGTGAAAGGACTAAGTATTGGAACAAAGCAAAAGATGCTATAATGAATGACAAATGTTGTTTTCCCTCATGTGAAGAACCGATTGAAATGCTCAATTTTATATTGCCCTCATTTTAAAATCAAGAGAACCAATATGTTGATGAAGTTTGTAAATGTACAGTACGAAGATTGTCTTGATTCACTTTGGGCAAGAATGGTGCAAGGGAACCATAGGCCTCTGATTTATGCCTTAGTCGGTCTCTGAAAACATACAGAAAACTAATTGGCGCACCATGACATCTAATGACTTTGTGCTGTAAACTTATGCTTTCTCTTGTTTTATGATTATTTGTTTTTTTGTACGTTTGATGTATAAGCAAATAAGATGAAATGTTCAATTTTGTTACATATGTTCTTAAAATATAGTTTGTAAAGGTTCAAATTTTGAACCATGGACAAATAAATAAAAAATGACATATCATGTAGGAGAGACTAAAATCCGAGCGAGGAGACATTCCATTTTCAAGGTGTGGTTAGGAATAGACTAGGTGCCTTTAAACTTAGCATTGTGAATGATGGCCAATCCACCAACCGGATGGGTAGCCTTCCGGTCAACATACACCAATTCACCAATTCATAGTTAGGGGAAAGAGACTGCACAATGGCACGTCCGGATGTCTTGTTCAACCAGGTCTCAGTAAGGAACACGAGATCCAGTCCCAGATTGGATATCAGATCATGACACTCCATAGAGTGTGCTACGAGGGAGCGTGCATTTAATAGCCCACATTGGAGCTCATTTCTGTTCATTCTAGGTGTATTAAAGCATTTTAAAAATCCACTAGGCCACCTAGTATTGCAGGGGGTCTAAAGATATCAAAGTGTTACGAGAAAAATGTATATTCTTGAGTTACCGATTAGAAACTGCTGCCTTTTCTGCGCTGTCTGGACTGACACAGACGGGCTTGTCTTAAGCATGCCTTTGGCGCGCTGACGGCACGCCCGCTGCGCCTGTCTGCTGCGCAGTCGAATCCTGCAGTACATAAGCGGCCGGAAGGATCAGGGAGTGAGGCAGAAGGACTGCCCACTCCAGTGACAGAAAGAGGACTGGACCACGAAGCAGCGTCCCACAAAGTGTGTATAATGTTGCAAAGTAATAGATAGTTTTTGGGGAAGTCGCGGGTGAACCCACCTGACATGGGAAGACCAATGGGATAACTCACATAGGAGATTTCCTTAGGTGATATCACCCGAGCTACCCAGTGGATACAGCCCTTAAGTTTTTGAGATGGTTTGGTGGTTGTGAAGTCACTAAGAAACAAAACCAAGTGACTCGGGCTCAGGAGCAGTGATTGGTGGAGATTTAGTTGTTTCCTGTATGATTCCTGTCTTTTGGAGAATAAAGACGGTTTATTTTCCCCATGGCTGAGTTCTCCACTATTGCCGGGGGGAAGGGTTCGGATGGGCCCCAAATACTCTACTAACTTGTGACATTCTCAAGACCTTCCTCTTTTCTTCTGCCTTCGCTCCCCCTCTCCCCTGCTGATCTGTTATCTCTTGGCACCGTGCAACTGGCCACCCTCTGTCCTCCGGGCTCAGGTACCTGCTCACCCTGCCACCTTCCCGCACTGCCTCCGGGCCACCCCTTCCACTGGGGTCTGTATCTGTACCCATACAGCCCCCCCTTTTTCTTCCTGCACTTATCAGACCTACCCTGTCTGCTGCCTTAAACCTAGCACTTGCAAATTGCTGGCTGCACTACGACTGTTTGTTGCCTTTGTTATTTATTTATTGTTATTTATCTGTTTCTCCTCTGCTTCCCACTTTCCACTTCTCCCCCCTTCCATGCACTTTTCCCCTCCCCCTTTCCCATGCACCTGCGCGTTCTCAATGCCACTGGGCCTAGTAAGATCGCTGTTTTGTTCTCCCCTGTTCCCCCCTGTTCCCCTCCCTTGCCTTGTCGCGCTCTGAAACACTTGTGTACGAGCGCAATAGAAATAAAATATCAATATCAATATCAATATTGGTCCGAGCACCGCCCGTCCTCTGGTATAATGTTACACCAATCTCAGCATTTGCCAAAACACTAGGGGTCTACCTCGACTCCGCACTTTCTATGTTCTGCCAGGTTAACACTATCGCCTCTTCGGCGGCCTATGCGACAAAACTTATTAATGCCTCCAAACCATTTCTGACCACAGATAGCTGCCTCACTGTCGCCTGAGCAGTCATTGGCTCGAGGTTGCATTACTGTAACGCCCTGTTCGCTGGCACCTCCACAAAAAACATCTTGAAGTTGCAAGTCATCCAAAACACTGCAGTTCTAGCGCCCCTCAGCATCCCCAAGAGAGAACACATCTCTGCTGCTAGGAGAGCAGTACACTGGCTACCTATTAGGAAACAAATTGTCTTCAAAACTATGCCCATTACTAACAAAGGCCTTTTCAACACTGCCCTCCTCACCTTTCACCAAAAATTGCTAGAGCCCACTCTGCCAGACATTCTAGAACACCATATGCCGACTGTATTGTCCAACCCAAATTCAGGTGTGCCAAAGCAGGGGGCTCAAGCTTCCCCTACATAACAGACAAACATTGCAATTCCCTGCCCTGACCCTAAGAACTGAACCCTCCTACTGGAAATTCTATGAAGTCCTGAAAACGCTGCAATTTGAATAGTCTGTCTACCAATATTGTACTGCTGTCTAACCTGATCTCCTTGATTGTGAGTAATTGGTTGTAACATCGCCTCGATGGCTCAGGGCTGTTTGTGCGCTTTTCAAATGAAATAAATAAAATAATTTTACCATAGCCAAGTCCAGAAATTGGCAGCTAGGTTGAGTTCTTACCCCCGTGTAGCAGATGCACGATTTTTGTATTA
This sequence comes from Ambystoma mexicanum, assembly GCF_040938575.1. Taxonomy (NCBI): domain Eukaryota; kingdom Metazoa; phylum Chordata; class Amphibia; order Caudata; family Ambystomatidae; genus Ambystoma; species Ambystoma mexicanum. The sequence goes on along the minus strand of NC_090941.1, from coordinate 708,514,306 downwards.
TGTATTTCTTGAAGGTTTTAGGATTCCTTCATCCTCATTCTGAAATAGTTTGATCCCAAAGAATCAGAATTCCTTGCGCCTAGACACCGATACAGCCCGCAAAAAGATTAGGAAGGATCTTAGCCTGGTAGAATTGAAGGTCCATTTCAGGAAACCCCGTTCACAGAGTGTTTCTGCTGTCTGTTTGGGCCTTGTGTCTAAGAAAGAGGACGCTGAGTTTAGACTGATACACAACCTGTCATACCCGAAGGGCAAGTCTGTTAATGTGTGCAGTGAGATATGCTTCACTGGATTTAGCAATCAGCAGGTTGGTGGCACTGGGTACAGAGGCCCTGATGGCAAAGGCCGACATCCATTCAGCATTTCGGTTACTGCTGTTTCACCCGGCAGGTTTTCGGTTTTTGGGCTTCCAGTTTCAGGGTGCTCTGTATTTTGATAAATGCATGCTGGTGGGATGCTCTATTTCGTGTGCCTACTTCAAGTTTAGCCGGTTTTTGAGTGGTGATTAGTAGCTACCGCAGCACCTGAGGGGTTCTTTCACTACTTGGACAATTGTTTTTTGGTAGTCCAGGAATGGCATTGTGCGAAATGGCCCTGCAGGCATTCATTGAGATGACAGCAGCTATTGGGGTTCCTCTTGCAGCAGAGAAGACAGCTCAGCCAGCTACATGTTTGACTTTTTTGGGAATGGAATCGGACTCTTTGACAGGTGAATCTAGGCTCCCTATGGACAACGTGGTAAAGTTTTGGAGTTCCCTGGAGATGTGCCTGGGTGCTAAGAAAGTGACCCTGCACCAACTGCAGGTGTTGGTGCTGCAGCTGAACTGGTGGTGCTGGTGGGGCAGTTGAACTTTGCACTGAGAGTGATTCTCATGAGCAGACCCTTTTACCACAGCATAGCTAGGGCAATGTCTGGGTTGAAGGAGCAACACCACCAAACTAGATTTACTAAGGGAGTGAAGGACGACATGAGGTTGTGGTTGCTTTTTCTGGAAGGCTTCAATGGAAAGGTTATGCGGCCCACACCGCCTGCAATGAGTAGCGAGCTGGCCTTGTTCACTGATGCAGCAGGCTCAATGGATTTTGGGGTGGTGTTTGGGTCCCAGTGGTTCATGCAGTTTTGCTCGAAGGAAGGGTTTGATTCTGTTTTAACATGGAATGTTACATTCTTGGAAATATTCTCTATAGTAGTGGCAGTTCGGATATAGGATGACACGCTTTTGGCGAGAAGCATTGTCTTTTGGTCTGACAGTATGTCCGTGGTCGAGTTCATTAACAGGCAAACGGTAAAGTGTGAGATACTGTTACTGTATTGTTTGCAATAAAGGATTATGTTTTGGGCTTGCCATGTGACGGGGGTCAAGAATAACACTGCAGATGCGTAGTCTCATTTTAAAATGGCGGCGTTCCAGAGGTTGTGTCAATGGCAGATGAGCAGATTGCAGCGTTCCAAGGGTACTTATGGAGAATTGGTGCCTGGTACTCAGATCCTTGATTGCATCTTCTGTGCACCAGAAGTCAAAGAAGACATATGAAGCAAAGGTTTGGGCTTATTCTTGTTTTTGCATTAATCACCAGTTGGGGGAGATGGGCAACTGGTATAATGTAGCATCCTATCTACAGGTGTTGAGGGACCATGGCCGGTCTGTGGCATTTGCAAAGAAACAGGAGTCCGCTTTTTCCTTTTTCTCCAAATTATAGGGGGGGTGTTGATTGTTCTCGCCCATTTTGCAATAAAAAAGGCATTTCACGGATGGGCTAAGTTGTCCCCAGTTCCACCGGATTCCCGCAGGCCAATTACTCAAGCCCTCCTGCAGAATATATTTGGAGTTCTCCCAACGGTTTGTGAGTCTATGTATGAGGCAGTATTGTTTTCAGCTGCGTACAGTCTAGCATTTTTCTGTGCATTCAGAGTGAGTGAACTGGCGTCATTATCCAGAACAGATCAGTTGGGGGAGGGGGAAATGGCTCTCACGCATCTGTTCCGCTAACATGTGAAGTTGTATGTTCCCAAGTCTGAGACAGACCAGCTCAGCAGGGGGACGTGAGTCACGCTGTTTGCAGCCACTGACCAGGTGTGGTGCTGTAGGCTGCTTTTGGAGTAGTATCATCTGAATTTGCTAGTCCGTGCGAGCTGGGGACCCTTAACCCAATTCTAATTTATACGGGTAATGCAGAACGCATGGCAGGTGCCGGGTGTCTCTACCGTTGGTTTCACTTCCCACTCCTTTCGTATAGGGGCTGCTACCGAAGCGGCGTGGAGGGATTACCCGTGCAGCCCTTCAGCGGATACGTTGGTGGAAGTCTACATGTTTCCAATGCTATGTTAGGGCAATTTCAAGGCCAATTGTACAGCATTAAGGAAGCTTTGCGCTAACTTTGCATTTTTCTTGCAGGAATGAGGCCCGTACCAAGAGTAGCATAGGTATGCGGCCATTCATTTGTATCAAGATTGGTTGAGAGGCTGATGGACCCGATATGGCGTGACAAGCATGTGTACAACAGGTTTGCGTGTGACTGGTTGGGAGCTGGGGATCTTCGGCTGTGACAGTTTTGTAAAGTTTTGTTGGACGCTCTTTACGGGGGAACGTTTTTTCTACCAGAGGTTTTAGCACTACATACAGGGAGCAATGATATGTCTCTTTGGGGCAGGCAGGGTGTTAGGGAATTTATAATGGATGAGTTTTTGTTCTTGTCACATCACTTTGGGATCCGGTCTTAGTGCGGTCTGAGATGATCCTGAGGCAGCATTGGGGAGAGGGAGTGAACTCCGCAGCTATGAACACATCAGTAAAGAAGCTGAATATGGTTTTGGCAAACTTCATGCGTACTCCCAGGCTATGCAGGCATGGATTATTAAGACCTGCCTCCCTAGAGTTTTTCCACAGGGATGGCGGCCATCTCTTTGACAAAGGTTTTGATGTGTTCATTCACAATATGCTGGGGGGGGGGTATTCACAGGTGCCTATACCGTAGCACGGGGGGGGGGGCTGTTGTGTAACAGGTCCAGCAATGATATTCACTGCATTTTTCAAATGATTTGCAATCCGACTCATGCAGCAGCGTTAACTCTTGCCTGTATTGACGTATGGTGACATTTAAAGGTGCAATTTGACTTGGCTACAGTAGGGAAAAGCTAACGAGGTTCAGATGCATAATGCAGGGCTCACTGAGCTGCATGTAACTCAGACACAAGCAAAATGTTCTTTACAAATAAACTGATCATTGAAGGTTCGCCATCTTGTGCACCTTTCTGCTGACCCCTCACCTCCCTCCATCTCCAACACAAAGCCATACTTCACATATTTGCACTCGCCCGCCCATACCTTCCAATGGGATCTGCTGGTTTAGATTCTATTAAAGGAATGACGGCGAGTTTGGTGCATTTTTCGTCTTTATCCACTTTTCAAGCAGCAGAGAGAAACACGTTTAAGGCCCATACAAGGGACTGTAGAGATATTGCGAGACTTCCGGGTCCGTCGAGAAGATTGAAGCATCAGATTGGCTGAGCCCGGTTGTGCTTATAAAAAAACAAAATTCACAAGAGTTAAGGGTATGCATTGATCTCTGCAGTCTAAACCTGGAGGTAATCGCGGACAGCTACCCCCTGCCGAGCATCAACAAGTTCATCCTCATGATGGAGGCCAGAGTGTTCTCAAAGTTGGACATGAGGAATGCGTACCATCAAATACAGTTACATAAGGAATCCAAGCCACTGACCGCATTCATCACTCCGTTTGGCACCTATCAGTTTACGAAGATGCCGTTTGGCCTATAATCCGCAGCCTCAGCGTTTCAACGTATGATGGACATGCTACTACGGAACGTCAGGAACTTGTCCTATTTCCAGGATGATATCCTGGTATACGCGGCAGACGAACAGACACATGATGCCAGGTCTAGCTGAATACTATGCCAAATTCATCCCCAAATACTCAGAAACCTGAGCTCCTCAAAAAAGGGTCAGAGTTCACGTGGCAAGAAGCCCAGAAGAAAGCGGTGGAAAGTATCAAACGACACATAGTGGAAGCACCGTGCCCGCAACCATTCAACCCAGACTGCAGTACAGTCATTACCACGGACGCCAGAGCATATGGACTAGGAGCCGTTCTCACCCAGAAAAAGGGTGACACGGAACATGTAGTTGCATTTGCCTCCAAGGCCCCATCACCAGCTGAACAAAATTATTCTAGTGTTGAGAAAGAGATGCTGGCTTGTGCATGGGCTGTAGAACACTTCAGGACGTATGTATGGGCACTAAGTTCTAAGTTCAAGTTAGTCACCGACCACAAGCCCCTCATCTATATGCTCAGCCCAGGAGGCACCAAAGTGCCGACATCCAGATTAGCACGCATAGCAGCCAAACTGCAAGAATACACCTTCGAAGTACAACACATCTCGCGGTGGAAAAACTTGCAAGCAGACTGCATGTCAAGATTGCCAGAAGGAAAAGACAATGCCACCACCTTCTTGCAAGAAGAATGCATTGTAGAATCCATTACAGATCTCAGAGCCCCAGACTACCTAGAGCTGAGTGAAAGACTTTGGATGGAAGAAGACGGGAAAGACCCCACCATGGTGAGAATCGGAGAATGGATCAAAAATGGATGGCCAGATGAAAGGGCAGTGCTAGAAGGGATGAGATCATATTGGAAAGTGGCAGAGGAAATCTCGGAGACTGAGGGCATAATTATGAAAACCGACCAAGTGATTCGACCCACAGGCATGAGGAAAACCATCCTGTGAAGAGCCCATGCAGGTCATTTAGAAAACAACATGACGCGACGCAGAGTGAGGGAAGCCTACTGGTGGCCCTCCATGGATCAGGAGATTCGCACAATGATCGAGAGATGCCATGAGTGTCTCAACAGTGACAAAACACTTGAAGATCAGACAAGCGCCCATGATTCCTACGGAAATCCCCGAAGCTGTGTTGTCAAAAGTAGGCCTGGACTTTATCGGACCACTGGAAGCAATGGCGCCTGAACATCGATATGGCATAGTGTTAGTGGATTACCTATCGAAGTGGGTCGAAGCAGAGTTCGTCCCCAACATCACGACTGCCACCGTGATAGAAGTCCTTACCGCCATCTTCCAGAGGAAAGGGCTCCCCAGCGAGTTAGTGACAGACAACGGGGTACAGTTAATATCCAGAGACATGGAACTGTTCCTGAAGAAACACAGCATTTACCAGAAGAAAGCAGCGTTATATCACCCCCAAGCCAATGGGCTTATGGAGAGGGCCAACCGATTTATCAAAGGAGCCATCCAATTAGCGACCGCCTCGGGAATGGATCCCCTCAAGATGACCAAACAGGCCATCGCAGCTCACAGACTGACTCCCAACAGTATCACCCAAATCTCCCCATTTCGCATGTTGAAAGGGAGGAGAGCGGCCTCCACACTTGTACCACCATGGTTGGCCAGAGTAAGAGAAGACGAGGAAGTAGACATGTCGGAAGTGGTGTGGAGAATAGAGAACAGCAAAGCATGCATGAAAAGGTGGAGTGACAGAAGAAGAAGGACAAAACAAGGGTGTGAGGTAAAAGGAAATTGGATCAAAATACATCTACCGATCAAAGATCAAATGACTGGCTCAAGGTTCAGCAGACCCATAAAAGTGATTCACAGAGGAACCAAACACGCCCGCACCGAGGACAGCCGCACATGGAACATGGAGAGAGTAGCCATGTTTGAGAAGAGGTAAGAGAGAGAAAAGACCCAAGAAAGACCCGAAACCTATGAAGTGCCGGACAAAGAGGCAGAGAGAGAATGAGAGCCAGAGACAGGCGGAAAATGAGTCGAAGAAGAAGAAATGGAAGCAGATGCACCCATGGTGGAGCAAGAAGATGATCATAAGCAGGGCACAAATGGCGAGAGGGATGACCGGCTGAGAAGGGAACACAGAAGACCGGTGAGATACAATGACTATATCCTGCAGTAACCTGTTTTGCATTATCAAAGGGAGGTGTGTAGAGATATCGCGAGACTTCCGGGTCTCGCGAGATCTCGCTAATAAAACGGAAGTGTGGCTCCCGCACTTCACGAGGGGAGAAGGAGCGGAGAGAAGGCACGGAGCAACATCGGCTCCCGTGTGCTCCTACACAGGACTTATTAAGAGCATATCTTTGGAGACATTCACTTAGTGTGCCAATGTTGCAGGGCCTGTTGCCCATTTCATATGAAGCAGTTTTAATATGCAGTTAAGAAGCTGATGTCAAGAGTTGACTAAAGAAGCCTCATCAGCAACTCAGCAGCCTCCTGTGTGTTATTATCTTTATTATACAACAGGGACATATAAGCAATTTCGAAAAACAGAGTTCCTTTATGAGCTGGGATCATTACCTCTAGAAGAGGCAATCACCATAACTGATAGCACATAAATATTTGGTTGCTGCTTTCTTGAGAACTGTTTGTCTTGGGCAGATGATCCTATGAATAAAATAGTGCTGCCTTACAAGGCAATGACACTGATCCCCTATGGAGCAAAAATACACGCATTTCACATTTAATTTGCATGCCCACAATGCATCGCTCTATGGCTTTGAATTGACGGCGAACGTCCACGAGGGTCTGCAATGTGGAGCTGTGACATGCAGGTTACTAAATGGAATGGCCTATCCTACTCATGTTATGTTAATAGCCGTTATACTGTGACAAAGCACCACTTTAGTAGTGTCAGAGTGCCTAGGCTTGTTAATGGAGTGGCGTAGTGTACCCCTGCCCGGGGTATACAGACTGTAGTCTGATGCAGGAAAGAAAAGGAGGAAGAGGAAGATAAAAGGATGGGAATGCGAGAAATAGATGCTACAAAAAACCTGAATATTTTGTGATAGCATGGGTGAGCGATGTTAGGTGAATAATGGTTCTGCAAAAGGTGGGAGGAAGATGTGTACTTAAGTGCTGTGATGATTATATTTTGTTTCCCAGGTAGATTTCGAGAATTGTAAGTTAGTATGCAAGGGATGTTTGTTGCATGTGGTGCTAAGGAGCGTGTTTCGGCACTCTCAGAAGTTTGGTGGCTTGTGTACCCAGGTTTAGCTATACGTTGTACCGCAGGTAAAACTCCAGAATGTTAATTCTGGGACTGCTAAGCCTGATGCAATGGTGTCCCATTTAAGAATAGACCGTGCAGAACGGTGAATGCTTCTGGTAATAGAAGGTAAGGAAGTGGAGGGGTCAAACTAATACAGGAACATTGAAAAAGCCTGTCACCTTTAGGCTTAAAACATTATTATTAACAGTAAATTCTGTGTCATGCAAGGATCATGATGAGACAGTGTGGTGCCTTACTTAGGAGTAGGCTATCACAGTACAGTGATACATTCCCATTTATAGTGAGAAAATGTACCCTGCGCTCCCTATGTAGGCTGTGTTCATCACACTGTGTGAAAGGCGAAGGTACGTCAAACAGGGTAGGTAGGGACAGAAGGGTCAATTGTCTTTCTGTCTGCATGCAGTCTGACAACCCTTTGTGTGAAATGATGAAATCATTCTTTGGCTCAGCTGTGGTCGGGCTTTTAAGCCCTGTACAATGCCAGGGTGCTATTGTGAGCCTGGGTGTGTTGAAAGCATGTACAAGGGAACAAGAGAGATCCTAAGCCCTTCACAAGGCAAAGGTGTTATTTTGAGCTTGGGTGTGTTGAAACCATGCACAAGAGAACAGGAGAGCACCTGCTCTTGTACTTGCTCAATGGCCCCTGCAAGACGACCAACAGCCAGGTTCTATAGGCAGGAAAGCTGTGAGGAAATATGGGCACTTTAATATTAGATGTGGGTCTTGAAATGTGTCTCGTCTGAGAGCAGAACTCTGAACCAGGATTCCTGGTCGCCTAGGAACTTCATGGGGATGGTTATAGTTCTATAAGAAACAGGATTCCTCTTGGGCTGAGACTGGCTCTTCTAGGAGTTAATCTGAGTATTGCAGTCTTGTCTTCCCTTCTCAATCTGAGCTGCACTTAACCATGTACTTATAATAGAGGGCAGCATGGAGCTCTTAGATCCAATATGGGTGGAGAGTCTGATTACCTGCTTGCTTTTGCAGGTCTACTTAGGGCGTTATAGCTCTTTTCCTGAACTTAGGTCCGCTGACATGTATTATTTATTTGGGTGTTTTGTGGAGTGCTATCTGTGTCGCAGAAGAATGCCCTCAGACTCTTCCAGTGGATGGATGAACTTCAATAGCAGTCAGCAAAGCCATGAAACACAGGACCAAACAACAACCCCATGACAAATGAGACTCGATGTAGCAACCCCCTTATCCTCTACACAGCATGTTTTATATGAGAGCGCACCCATTCTTTTCTATGGAGAGGGAGGTCTCTGACATGGCTTGTTATCATTAATCAGCAATGTTTCAGGTGAAAGCAAGTGTCCTAGCATACAAGTCCTATGCAGAAACTATGTTCTCACGCTCAGGAAAGCATAATCAGGATGGAAGGCAAACAGTGATACATTTGGGTTGTGCTGTGCAAGCTCATTCCTCAATTCAGGCACGGTTCTGAGCATGCAAGCCTGCTTACTATATGACAACTTACGTCTGCTAAAGCCGTCTTGCCTAGGAAGGCAGCACTCTAAAACACACTTCTATATGCCAAAAGGGAAACACGCCAGAGGCGAGAACTGTGCAAGTGAGAATCTCAAGGTATTACGCGATTAAGCCTTCTAGGTTAGGATCATTCAAAGAGTTCATTAAAAAAATCATAACCCAGTTTTGTCCCACACCAGCCACTTTCTGGCTTCTTGAAAGTGCTTGTCATTTGACATTAATGTGAAATAACATAATGAAACATGACATAATACAACCTGACATAGCCAGCTCGTATAACAAACTGGCATCCATTTATTTGTTTTGTAAAATCTTTTTTATTAGGTTTTAGAATTCAAACAATTACTTCATTCAGAAAATGTACATTAGTGATGTAGCACCAAGCATAATCAAAGCAAGAATATGAGCTTGATGAGGTGTAGCCACATTAGTTAGTCGACAATATGATTAATGAAGCAGTTCTTCCCCTCTCCTGCCCCTCAACAATTGTCCCCCACCAAATCATCCCCCAAAACGTCTAGCTACACCGTGGGTCCCTTAATGGGATGTATATCTTGCCATTGGATCCTTTTTCGCTAGGAATAGGGTTGCACTGTCCCTTTCCTGAGCTGTATTTCCTGACCTTCTCTGCACACTAAATGCGATAGCAAACTGTTGCTCGTGCTAGTAGAGCTTTATCATGCAAGCTTTATCATGCTATAGTTCAGATAAGTCAGTCGGCCAATTCCAGGAGGCATGCTGCCTGCGCGGGCTTAGACAGGCGTTTAAGAGCGCTGTATTCCATAGGGCAAAGTTTGGTCAGCAGTGCTCTCCAGGAGGATTCGGTGGGTGGGTTTACGGCTTTCCATGCGAGGATCAGGGATTTCCGGTCAGCAAAAAGTATTGTGTATAAGCATATTTGGTGTATGTTCCTCGTGCCAGTCTTCCCGTGGAGCCCTAAATAGCATTGGCCCAGGAGCTAGCTCCACATCTGCCCCTCCTATATGCATAATCAGATTGTGTACCCTTTGCCAACATTCCCCAATCAATGGCAAGACCAGGGAATATGCCCTAAGGTGCCTAGGCCCCCACATATTCCGCCAGCATAGAGAAGATTATGTGAGACCCATTCTAAATGGCTTACTCAGTGTGTAATATGGCTTTGAAGAAATCATACATGTCCCCTGTCTCAAGTTCTATGCCTAGGTCTGCGGACCATTGAGACGCCAGTATGCCGTTGCGTTCAATGTTATTAGGGGCACAGATGGAGCAAAATGTGCGAAGTTTTGGGAATGAGGTTATATTTCGCTCCATTTGGAGCTCATCTGTTGTTGGTGTGGCCTTTCGTGTCTCCTCTGAGGTGTGTTTACGAATGGTTGCGAATATGGTCATATAAGTCTAGAACCTGTCTGGCCTCCGGGAAGGTATTGGTGCGTCCCCGTCATACACGTCTAGAACCCAGATGTGTGGCCATAATGGATCTTGATGGGGGGTGTAATTTATAATTGACTCCATATGACAGGATCACCCTCACGCTGATCCATGCAGGTGCCTTTTGGATGTGTGATCCCAAAGCAGATCTCATATTGTGTCATTGGTCGAGTGTGGGCTGAACTATCCAATGTTGTTTGATTGCATTAGGGAGTCTTGATGGTGGGATAGCCAAGACCACGAAGGGCGTGAACAATTCCAACAGAGATAGTTCTCTGCACTTCCAGCTCAAGTGGTCTTCTATGTTGAGCCAACATACTTGTACTGCCATATAATATGTACTCCATACCGGAAGTGCTAGTCTGCCATCGGCCTTAGAGGCCTGTAGGACCTCTAACTTAATCCGCGCTTTCTTGCCCCGCCCAATAAATCTGCATATGTGGGTATCCAGCTCTTTGAACATTTGCCTAGTAGGGGCAAATGGTAGTATCATGGCCAAATAGTTCAGTTTAGGAAGGGAGTTCATTTTGAAGGCATTTATTCTGCCGGTAATAGACAGTGGGAGCGTGTTCCATCGAAGAAGATCTTGTTGGATTTTCTTTAAGACCGGGGGATAGTTTAGGCCCAGTATAGCTTGTGAAATGGGACAGATCTGCACGCCCAGATATGTAATACATTGAAGTTGTAGCTTAAAGGTGGCTATGCCTCCCGGATCCCAGGGGATGTCTGGTCTTAATTGGAGGAGTTCTGGCTTCGTCCAATTGATGACATAACCTGCCATGGGGCCGAAGTCTTGGAGCAACTGTCGTTGTCTTGGTAAGGAGGTGTTGTAGTAGCTAATGTAGACCAGTAGGTCAGTAGCATAGAGGGATACCCTATGTTCTTCTGTATTCCGTAGAGCTCTGATCCACCTGGGGTCATCGTGCAGTTTCACTGCCAGAGGTTCTATGGTGAGAACATAGAGTAGCAGGGACAGCGGGCACCCTTGACGCTTTCCACGAGTTTAGGGGGAAAAGGGGTGACATGACACCATTGGTGGCCACAGAGGCTGTAGGATCTGTGTATAGTAGCTTCACCATTTCAACATATTTGACCGGGAACCAACATTTTTCCAGTTGTTGAAGGCCTTTTTAGCGTTGAGCGCTAATATTCCCTCCTCGGAACCTGTCCCACTTGTGATGACATGCAACAGGCGGCTGTTAGGCAAGAATTGGAGTAGTAACCCTGTGCAAGACTAGAGGTCTGTACTACACAAGTTGGTAGTGTGACTGAGCAGCCAAACTTATCTCAAGAGGGGTAAATGTGAGCTGTAACATCGAAATCCACAAATACAAGTATCCAAATAACACTTACACTCAAGGTTTACTAGTAAAGTAATTATTCATTTATCCGTCAGTTTTAAATAAGCATTCTTAAAAAAGAGCAATGTGCAACAATAATAATACACTTCAAAATATGTTCTCAGAATCAAGGCAAAGCAAGGAGATACTCTCTAGAGATGCGTCATACACACTTCCTACACCCCGAGGTGACTTCACTAACTAGGACAGTAATGGCATTTACATATCACTTTTGTACTTGGTAAATTCTGAGGTTGGTCAAAATGGAAAGGTTTAAGGAAGGAAAAAGGTTAAACAGGTTCTCAGAGCATGTGAGCACTTTTAAATCTCCTATCAACAGTCACAAAACATTAAATCAGTACTGATTCTCAATACACATAATAATTTTATTCAATAAATTCATATATAAAATACACTAGTTATACAAAACATTCAATATTAAAACACTATATAAAATAAAATCCACTGTCTAAAACCTATAATTCAAAGGTGAAAAAAGAGAACCTTATCTAATACGTAATGATCCAAATTTGTTTAGCTGTTAACTACTACTGAGAGGTTGTTAACTGTCTTAGTATCGTTATTTTGTCCTATCTTTAGGATTATTAACTTTCTTTGGTTACCTACTTAACCAAATTGATGAACTCAAGCTAAACGAATTTGGATCATTACCTGTTAGAGAAGGTTCTTTTTTTGTCACCTTTGAATTATATGTTTTAGACAGTGGATTGTATTTTATATAGTGTTTTAATATTGAATGTGTGTATAACTAGTGTATTTTGTATATGAATGTATTTATGTGTATTGAGAAACAGTACTGATTTAATGTTTTGTGACTGTTGATAGGAGCTAACTACCTCTTGTTTAAATTATCCTAAATTTCCCAAATCAAGGTAGAGCTTCCACTACGGTGGATCCTTTGGGTTTTCCCCTTCATAGTTCAGCACTTTTAAATCTCCCAATGAAGTCTAGGTAAAACCTTTCCCAGCAATATTAGTTAAAAACCAATGTATCACCTATCAGGGACAGTTAGAATCAAAGTCAATGGACTAGAAGAGTCTGCAGGGAGCCAGGACAGCCAAAGTCAATTGGAGCAAAGTCTATGGAGCTGAGGCACTTCTTAGATAACATAAAGTCTTGCACAAAGTTTGAGAGTTTGTTGTAGAAAATCACTGTTGGGCCACAAGCTGTTACACTTGTGAAAGTTAGAGCTGAGATCAATTTTAGAAAAGCAGCTACTGCAAATCTCAACTGAGAAGAGCAAGCGACAGACAAAAGAGGTAAGTACCCCTTAGTCAGCACAGTACCTTAGGTTAGAAGAAGAGAATCCAGCTGCCTTCTGTCTTGGTTGCAGTGTTGCAGATCTTGTGTTCCTGGACCTCAGTCGTGGGCACAAGAGGGAGGACACCTGGAGGACTCCTGCACAACAGTTTGCATGGTCGGCTGCAGCTACTGGCTCTTTTCATTTCAGCTGTACTTCACGGTGTCAGCGCTCGGTAAACAGCACCACCACCGTGGAACTTGGATACTGGTTGGGCTTCCTTCCCTCGTTCAGTCCAGCACTCTGGTGAGGTGACTTGAGGTTGGGTTGTCCTGCTTCAGCCGGCTTCTTACACATTTACTTGACTATGGATTTCTCGACCCCTGGCACTCGGTCCCAGCAGCAGCAAAGAAGTACAGCCAGTTGGGGAAGGTCTTCCAGCAAATTTAGTCTCGGGGTTAGTTGGTCCCACTAACCCAAGGGAAGAAGTCATCCGTTCTTGAGCTTCTCTTGTCGATTCGGAAAAGGAGTTTCAGTACAGCAGCTGGACTTCACCGGGCAGTTCAACGGTCCAGGAGGATGCAGCAAGCTTCTCTTCACAATTCCTTTGTCGGATGTTTCGTCCAGTGGTCGACTCTGTCTTCAGTCTAAGAAGCCTCGCCTTTTATGCAGGTTTCTCCCATTCATGCACAGCCTAGCTGTCACTCACACGTCTGATAGCTGTCCTGTAAAGACAGCCAGCCAGCCAATCAGGACTGGGTGCATTCAGGTAACCAAGGAGTCTAAAGACAGGGACGTTTCAGCACCTGCCTCACTTCCTGCCAGACACACTGGAGCCAGAGGCGGGTGTCAGTATTGAAGCCCGCCAAAGACAAAATTAACAAAGGTCTTAAACCTGTTTTGGTGCACACAGTAAAACCCAAGAAAGACTACACAAACAAGAAATGCCGAAAAAAGAAGACTGGGGCCATTTTGACACAATGGTCACCCATGGGTGCTATACCGCAGCTGAGGATTCAGCCTGCGGTAGAAAAACACAATGGTAGGAAAATTAAACCACTGCCACCAGCTATTTAAAGTAGTGAGGGTAACATAAAAAATGTTAAATGAGTAAGTACAAAAAGGGGTTACTAAGTAACCCCCCAGCACCCCACGTAAGATGGGGTGTGCTCAATCTACAGAGAGAAAAGGTAACTAACGTGAATTTCACTTTACTATTCTTGGGAACAGTAGTTCTCACAAGAAAAGGTATTTAAACCTTCAGAGAAATCTAAAAACAAAGGAAACAGATAATCCAAATCAGATCAAAATACATGAGAGAGGCAGAAAATGGGCTCACAATCTTTTCAGGGTGAAAATTGAAAGGTCGTAAAGTCCAGCAAAAGAGCTTGGGGTCTCTAAGGTTGAAGGGAATTAGCACAGAAATGAGAATGCTCCCTAACCGCGGCGAACATTGTCGGCTGAATGCCTCCCTCAGATAAATCCTGTTTGGTCCCTGTGAGTTTTGGCAGTAGCGCTTCATTTCGATGCACCAGGCATTTCTCCAAGATTTTCACATCAGCGTTGATCAGGGATATAGGGCAATAAGAACCTCATTATCCCGATCGCACTCTTTCTTATGAAATACTATAACATTGGCTGTAAGCATGGAGTGAGGTAGGTGGCCATTGGTTCTTGTGCCAGCGAAAACTGCCTCTAATGTGGGCTCAAGGCGGTCCACCAGAGACTTATAAAAGTCAATGGGGAGACCATCCGGGCCTGCCGCTTTACCCCCCGCCAGTGAGTTAATTGCCTGAGTCACTTCTAATGTGGTAAGTGGGGCGGCAAGCTCTTCAGCCTGTTAGGTATTCAATTTAGGCAGGTCGATGGACGCTAGGAAGTCAGTGATATGTTAGGGATCAGTCGGGGTGACCTTCGCATATAGTGTTATGTAGAATTGCACAAATCGCTCATTTATATGTTCATTTCCCTCTAGTAAGTTCCCAATTTGATCTTGTATGGAGTCCATAATCTGCGCCGCTTGTCTGTTCCACTGGGCTCACGTCATTAGGTGTAGGGGCCTGTCTCCATCACAATACATTTGTGACCAACTAGTAAAGGATTTCTGGGCACGGGCAGCTGTTACGCATTTCAGGTCCAACCTGAGTTTACCAAGTGTTGTGTATGTCTGCAGATCTCGTGTGCGTTTATGTAGTTTTTCAGCGATAAGTATGTCAGTTCTCAGCTGTACCTCCTGTGCACCCCAGCTTTTCAGTTTGAAGGACCATCTTGAGATGCATTGCCCCCTCATAAATGCCTTATACGCATCTGAGCAACCCAGCGCAGGGAAATCTGTAGATATATTGTTTTGCCAAAATATGTCTTGTCTTCCTCTAGGTGTTCACATAAGTCAGGGTAGCCCAGGGCCCGTAGATTCAAACACCACTGTGGCCTCCTGTACGGGACTTTTGTCAGATCAATGTGTATTAACACTGGAGCCTGGTCAGAAGGGAGACGAAGGTGGCCAGTTTCTCCAGGGGCAATTGTGATTTAGAAGACAAGCTTTGCCGGTCCAACGCTGGAACCAAGGCCACATTAAAATCTCCCCCTTCAGGAGCGTGGTACCCATGTATTGCGCGCATTTGTTGAAGGCATGTGTGAAAAGAGATGGTGTATCGGCGGTGGGTGCATAAATATTAAGGAGGGTGAGGATTTGTTGCAGTATGCGCCCCTGTATTAAAGCATATCTACCACCCCTATCTGTGAGCACATGAAGAACTTGAAAGGGGACCGCTTATGGATTAGAATGGATACCCCCTTCCTCCCTTGACATGGAGAGTGTACCACTACCCCTACCCAACCCAACCTAGTTTTTCTGATTCAATTACATTCAGATGGGTTTCATGTAGGAAGATTATGTCACCTTGCGTGTCGCGCATATAGTTGAGCATTGTTTTCCTTTTCATCTGTTGACCTGGCCCCTGGATGTTAAGAGATATGAGTGTGAGAGACGCTGTTTCAGGGTCAGGGGGGAGGCCCGTGCGTTATGCATTTCCTATTCGGATCCAAAACTTCAGTCCATTTCCACAGTCACATTTTATAAACATGCAGAGGATTGTGCCCAGTAATAAACAGTAACTCCCCAAGCCAATAACTAACAGTACAACATTGGGTCTGAAGAACTGGGACCCAATATAGAGTATGTAAAGCCCATGCTTGAGGCTAATCAGGGCTGTCGCGAGGACCCGCACCGGTCCTCATGCATACCAACGCCCTCCCCTGGAGGACCATGGCCATGTTATAAACACAAACACAAAATGTATGATACCAAACCATCACATCGATGGGGTATGTGGCTGGTGGTGCTTTGTGCGCCATCCTGCCTGTGGAGAGTGAGCTAGTTTTGTGAGGGTCATACGTGACCGATGCTGTGGGGTGGGAGCACGGAGGCTGTCCGCATCGGGGTCTCCTCACGCTCTGGATGCATTACTGCCACCCATTCCAGAGCGGGCCTGGTCTCCCCTGCCTGGGGTCATCCTTAATTGTCGTGTTGCCCATAAAGTTAATTCATGAGAGGCCAAATGATTGGGCTCAAAATGACGGGCTGTGTGTTCTCTGCTATCCTGGGGCTTCAGTGTCGCGTTTAGGGCCCTCTGAGTGCCGTCCTGCTATCTTCCATCGTTCGTGTGGTCTGTTCCGGCACTGTGGTCGAGGGGGTGATGACATGTGACCAGCATTGTATTTACCATCTTCCGTGGACGGGAACTCATCAGAGACCATTTCCCGCTGTCTCAAAAAGCCACAGGCCGCCTGTGGATCTTCAAATGAGTGCCACTGTCTATCAAGCTGGATACACCAGGAATTTCAGATAGTGCTGGAGGTCTGTACACTTCAGGGCCTCAAATATGGGGTTAAACCTTTTTCTGCGCCTTGGGGGGCATGGCCAGCCGGTATGTAGAGCAAACGTGCCTTTCTGAGCTCTCCTGCTAGAGCCGTTAAATTGATCCTGTATGCAGTGAACACAGAAATATTTCTGGCAAATAAGCAATTATTGTGAGTACACCAGACCGACTAGCAGCTGAGGTCTCGTTTCGGCTCCAAAAAAGAGTTTTATACCGAGAGGAAGAGGTCGAGCGGGAACGCGAGGAGGAGCCCGCAAAATGGCGCAAAGTGCCATTGGATGCGAAGAGCAGTGAGAACCCCAGGATGCTGTCCCCAGAGAGCCGCAGCCCAGCAGCCTAGCCCAAAGAGCGACGAGACGCTGACCAGCGATTGACAACCCCCCTGGTCGAGGAGGGTACGGTAAGAGCGTGATGGCGGAGTGCGAGGCGGTGAGAGCACTGTAAGGACATATAATATAGCATGTTTTGCCAGCATGTAATATAGCAATTTTATTTGCCAGTAAATAATATATAGTGTTGTTGCCAGCTTGCAAAGTACAGGATTTATAACACAGCCATGCCCAGTTTGAAACTGCAGGCATTCAGCGCACACATAAAAAAACTGTGTGCTGCCAGGTGAAACTAATGAGGTGCATCATGTATTTTGGATGCTGTATGTATGAAGATTACATTAAAATATATAACCGACCAACATTACTAACCTAGCTCGTGTACTAAGTGCTAACTTTTAACATGAGAATGTAGTCTTCTATGCGAAATGAGGTACAGTACATGTGTTGGGTGCACCGTTTAAAATTCATTTTTACATGAGAAAATTAGCACTAGCGTTTTCTTCAGCTCGTGGAGAACAGAAAATATGTAAGATGCAGTAAGCAAAATCGAAACAGTTACTTTGGATATGAAGATTTAATTGTTCTGAAAACGAAGGCTGGCACAGAGCACATTCTTTTTATTATGATTAGTAGGAATTGTAGGCAGACAAGCCACGTCAAAGAAAGGAGGAGGGTTGGCAGTTCATGCTGGGTTCAGGAGATAGACGGACGGGGCTATCTAAAGGGAGTCGAGCGCTGACTGAATCTAATCAGTTGGTGCTCCCCCACTCAAGTTTACGGAGGAGTTTTGCACTGACAATGGGACTGCAAAAGACAGTGAGGTTGTGCGGGAATCAGATTACTGGCCTTGGTAAGAGATTTGTGCCAAGTGAGGAATAATTTGTATGCCGTGTGTGTGTGGCTAGGATTTTTGCAGTGCAGAGAAGTTACAAATCATTGCATGTTTATTTCTCTCTATATTCAAAGTGTGGGAACATTAATTCATGTTTGCAAAATACGTGCTTGTTCTGTTTTGTTCTTTTATTTTGCAGAGAATGCTGTAAATAACATGGTAAGATTTGGTGACTTGTAAATGGCATGCAATACAAAATGTATATAAAAACAATTGAGACTTTTGTGTCATTCATGCATCATTTATATGAATGAATTACAGAGAGGAGGTTTATACCAGTGCAACAGTGTATTTACCAATGTATCACTGTACCTAAAATAACAAATAAGAGAAAATCAGTAATAGACACATGCAAAGTAGAAAGTTGTGTGCAGGGTGATGAGTGTTTTCTTCCTTTAATGCTGATGGGAAGAAGTGCCTAATCTGGCACATAGATTACTGGATGTACATAAGCCAGTAATACCAGCCACAAACTATAGGTGGCGCATTGAATAAACTCATTGAGTTCTCTGAAGTGTCTAAGTCTTGGGCTCTCTACAGACAACTAGAAGGTGTTCTAATAGAAAGGAAAGTTTGTTTTATAATGGGGTTATATTATAAAAAAAAACATGCTCACCACTATATCACAGGAATAAGATAATTCTGAAAATACTGCAAAGCAAGGTACCACTAAAATTACCACCAATACAAGCTAACGAGGTATGGTCACTAAAATAGTGTGATACCAGACCCACTCTAAATGCAAGACTAGTTTACCGCCAATATTTTTACGGTAAGAAAATACTGCCAAATCTCGAATTTACCCCAATAAGACAAAATCTCCTACAAATAATTTGTGCGTTGGCCGGGAAAGTGACTGTAGAGCAGCTACTGGGCGTGGCAAGTGTGTTCTATTTCTACATGGGGAGATAGTGCCCTAGTGGCTGTGCCGGTGCCTAAGATTGGTTGCAGCGCTTTGGGGGGGTTTGACACACTCATTGGGGGCCGCCACCAATTCCATACGCCTGAAACAAGGGTTGAATCACAAAGTAGTGCAATCCAAACATAGTGCAAAGTAGTCCTATCAAGATAATAAAATCAATCAAGGCTCTGTTCAAACCATTCAAAAAAGGAGGGGAGTGCTGTATAGAGGACCACTTAGAAGTGGTGCACAATATATGTAAAGCTCTCCATATACCTAAGGAACAATAAAGACAATACTTCCACTTAACTCTGGACGCTCCCACAGTCAGTATCATTAGAGGATTAAATGAACAGCAAAACATGACATGGGCAGAGTTTGAAAAAGAGATTAGACGTCATTTTTCTCCATTCTCCATTCCATTCCAGTCATTACAGGAGGCAAAGAAAGTTTCATACACGATTACGGCTGGGCCAAATACATCCCCTCGCCAATTTTTGCAAGACTTAAAAAGAGCTTTTTCTCACTTTGATGTATCTTTTGTTCCCAATTCCAAGGATTTTAAAACTGCCTATTTTTATGGGTTGCAGAAATACATTATATCACAGTTAGTCCGCAAATTTGATCGTGGATTTTGCACCAAAGTACAAAGCTATATGAAGCGCTATACTGTCAGGGTGGAGAGAGTGATAAAATGAAAGATACTAGACCAAAATCTAAAGAATCTTCGGCAACAGTAATGGAGATCAGGTCAGCTAAAATGTCACTTGAGTCCGCTCAAAGTCCAGGCAAAAATAATGTGACACCCTAACAGAGGGGTAATCAACAGAGGTTGCCGCCCTCTGCACCGATGTTTCAGTCACATGATCCTAGTAATAGGGAGAGCTACATTAGCCCTAGGTACTTAGGACACAGGCCCCGGGCAGGATATCAACCTGATATGTCCGGTATAAGCAATAATCAGAGACAAAGCCAGGATCAAAGAGGTAATGGTCCCTATCAGACATTGGGGACACAGAGCAGATTTGACCCCAACACCATGATATATGGCAACCAGGATAGACCCCGGTATGTGGATTGATTTACTGAAAATGGGAATCGGCATAGGGGACAATACGCACAAAAGGAGAGACACGACATGAGGCAGAATATGAATTATGCCCCACGTCAATACAATCAATCACCGCCGCCAGGGGATTACAACCAAAGGATAGGTACACCCCGCTCCCCGCCCCACGTGAATCAAGAGTTCAGAAACAACTCCAATAGGAATCACTCTCCTGAGAGATAGCAGAATAGATTTAACCAGGGCCAGAATAACTAATATCGGTATAGGCCACAGAGAGAAGATTCTAGAAAGATGGAAAGATTTCAGTGTCTCGAGGCCCAAGTAAAAATGTTGGCTGAACAAATAGGAAAGCTCTGCATGGCCCAAAAACAGCCATCAAGGGAGGGTGAAGAAGGACATAATAGTGACTGGGTGGTTTCCGATAATAAGTGACTACATATTTATTACACCTGCAATTATAAAAAGACAGATTTCCCTGATCTGGTTTTGTATAATGACTCTGAGATGCTTAATGATTTAAAAATGAAAATGGCAAATGAACATGACGTAGAAATTGCAAATACATCTAAAAAAGAGGTTTGGTTTAACCTGAAGTTAAATCAAAAGTTGTAAATTTGCACAAATGAAAAAGGAAAACGAGAAAAACATGAAATTCCAAAAGAACAAAGAGACCGATTTAAGAAAGACAACTCATGCATTGGTAAAATAATAGATCAGGGAGTAAGTGTGGATGTTAAAACGCCTTCCCTAAACAATCAAGATGCTAATAAAATACAGGCAGGAAGAATAAGTACTCAAAAGGAGGGTACTGATTAGTCACCTGATGTTACGCTCACCTGGCTCCCACAGAGCCGTAGACCTGAACTGGACAGCTGCGGTCTCCACCAATGTGACGCGTAGGGCCGAGATGACGGACTGGACTGGCCCACCTAGCTTCGTTTGCTTGGCCCGTAGGAATATTCTTCTGCAAATGGAGAAAGGGAATTAACCACCCGTGGAGTTGAGTGTAAATCCCCCCATCCCCGCTGTTCTCCCCACAGATCACCTTTGATGTTCCCTCTTATAGTGTCACCTGATGGTTTGAAAAGATGAGCTCTCCATCCTGCATTGAGCGCAGGGGCGCGTTGATAACCAGTTGCTTCACTGGCTCGAAGGAATTGGTGAGTTCCAGAACAATATTGACTCCGAAAAGTATGTAGTTCGTAAGAGTTCAAATGCCTGACTTTCACTCTTGTCCGATTCTTTGCAGGTTGCAGCTTGACCCTAGTGAAGAGTTCCTTGTGGCAACCGGTAATATTCTGGTAAGGATTTGTATTTCCAACACAGTTCGATAAAATAAGGTCAATATGTAACCTGTTGCTTTCTCCCTTATTCAGGCGCTGAAAGTTTGAAGTCTCGGGGAATAATACCTCCGGCGGTAAAATCAGGTAAGTCTATTGTGGTGAGGAGGGTTCCCCTTGATAGTCCCTTTGTTTCACCTTGCTGTCCTTTTGTTTCCCCTTAGGGGCCGGGGTTCGGCGAAGATGCAGTGGAAGCTGCGCCGACCCGTGAAGAGGAATAGTACCCCCGGTGGTAAAATCAGGTAGGTCTATGGGGGGTAACTAATATTTCTCTGTGTATTCCCTTGGTTCACCTTGCTGTCCTTGTCTTCTCCTTAGGTGCCGGAATGCGGCGGGAACATGCAGGAGGATGCGGTGGAATGTGAAGATACTGCGAAGGCCAGTGAGTTCAGCGCGGCGCTGCAGCAGGCGAGGCGACGCGCATAAAATACCTTCTTTCTTCCAGCTTGAAGGCGCGATGGATCGGGAATTCAGGTAAGGATCAAAGGTATTGCTCTTGTTCTAACCCTTTCTCCTTCTTTCTTCTTTTTTCTAGGAGCTCCAAACTCGAGGTGGGCGTGGCAGAAGACTAGATGCAGACTTGCAGGCACAGTGAGCGTTACGCTGCTGGATGCAGAATAACGCGAAGCGTGTGCTGCTCTTCGGGCGTGGTTTAAATAGCCTCCAAAGTAGTCCCAGGTAAGTATTCCTCCCCAGCCCCACCCGAGTAAAAAATAGTCCCTAGGTAAAATAGTCCCTTCCAAGCCTCATTTGGCTTGGAGCTCTTGCAGCATGGTCTGCATCAGGTAAGCTTGCAGCATGGTCTGCATTAGGTAAGTTCTACTCTATGAGCCTGGCGCCTATGGCGCCAGGACTGACTATCCATATGAGCCTGGCGCCATAACTGCCAGGACCACACCCAAACAGCCCCTAGCAGGGGTTTTTGGGCTTGCTCAAAATAACGTGATGCCTGCTTCCGGGGTTGCTGGACCTGGTCTGGGTCCACGGGGGTAGGCATCATGACATCTGAAGAGTTCTTTGAGCCACAGATTTTTGAGGAAGTTAAAAAGATTGGTACCATGCCAAATACCCACCAATGTCCAAAATTAGAAAATTACAGCTTATCATGTGATGTGTATATGCTTATTCAGTTGGAGGATTGTAGTGTGAACTCTTGATGATCCCTGGATGGAAGGGCGAACAGTGGCCACACTGTAAAGGACCTCTGAATATGGGGAGATAAGTAAGGCTTCTCAAATGGAAATGGACAGAAAGGAGGGAAAAATGTAATTTCATTTACCGATGTGCTTAGCCAAAAGTGAGAAGGGTCTGAGAAAGGTGAATCCTGAAATCAGTAAGAATTCACACTTTTTATGTGTGTTAGAGGAAGTTGAAGACATATATTATGCTCCCATTACCGTGGATGAGAAGTGTAATACATTTGCCATGATTGACGCAGGCGCCCAGGCCACAATTATATCCAAAGAATTGGTAAAACGTATCAATGAAGGGAGATCTCCACAGAATCAGATCAAAGTGAGGCAGAGTGAAGGACCTGTACATAATCTT
This sequence comes from Ambystoma mexicanum, assembly GCF_040938575.1. Taxonomy (NCBI): domain Eukaryota; kingdom Metazoa; phylum Chordata; class Amphibia; order Caudata; family Ambystomatidae; genus Ambystoma; species Ambystoma mexicanum. The sequence goes on along the minus strand of NC_090941.1, from coordinate 708,491,784 downwards.
AATGGTGGGGAGGTGCCTATCGAGGGTGTCACAGAGGTTGACATAAAGATAGGAAAACACAGAATGAAACAGGAAGAATGATCACATCTATTGGTGAAATTCCATTCTTGATGGGAACAGATTGCCTGAAAAGATTGTCTCCTCTCATTGATGGGGCAAATGGGGTCATGTGGTCTCTAACAAAAAAAACATTAAGGCCTAAGAAAATAAAGTCACAAAACAGCAGTGTAAATGAATGCCATACTGTTGCCAAATCGAATGATGCAGTGGAAGTGTACCTACAGAATAGCTGTGTGCCTAGTGTCACTGCCATTTTGATGTGTCGGGACAAAATGCAAAGTGAAAAAGAAAAACAATCTATGCAGATTTATTTGGACCCTAGGAAGAAATGGCAAACTGAAATAGATGAACACACATTGTGCTTTTATTTAAAAGAACACCATTCCTAAAGCAGACCCAGAAAAACACATCACTACCCTTGCTGAAATACACATGGAAGATGAGCAGCCATGGATTCACATTGGTATAAATGGCCATTCTAAAATGAAAAAAGCCACTTTGGCGCTTGAACAGGAAAGGAGTTTTATTAATGAGAAACTACTGCAGAGAATAATGGAAAGGGAGGAGATCCCAAAATTTAGAATTAAAAACCAATATGTCTCTGGTTTGGACAATCCAGATTTTCTTTTTTTTTTAAAACTCTTTTTATTGGTTAACAGTGGTCTCAACAGTTATAGCAGCTTCATTCCCATAATATACTCAAGTCATCAACCAGATATATTTCTTACATACAATGTTACATGGAAGTGTCATCATTGGGAGCATATCACACAAATACATGCGGAAGGGACCCCATATGTCCTTGCACCGGGCTGGGTCAAAACGTATTGTTCCTCGCATTCGTTAACATAGGTCAGTTCACGGAGGAAAGTGGTCATGCTTGGTGGTGTAGAAATTTTCCAGGCCTGTAGGATACACTTCTTAGCCACCGCACATGAGACGTTGAATAATCTTCTGGTTTTCTCGTAGCACTTACCAATGTCTCTGAATAAATATTTTTGAGGAGTCAGCTGTGGGGGTATCTGTGTAATTTCCGTCAGCATCTCGGCCACCTTTCCCCAGAATCCCACCAGTGCTGGACACTCCCAGTACATATGAAAGGATCCCACCAGCGGGGACCCGCATTTGGGACATTCACCAGTGCAATCCATTACAAATTTGGCCATGTTAGCCGGCGTGTAGTGTTATCTATTTAGGATTTTGAATTGGATCAGGCACAACCCAGCATTTAGTGAAACTTTTTTTCATAAGTGCACAATATCTGTTCCATTTATCCTCCGGGATGGGCATCTGCAGGTCTGTTTCCCATTTGTCTTTAACCCAGCTCATTGTAGTAGTAGGGATTTGTACTGACATATACAATTTAGAGATACCCACCCCCCCTTAGTGGTAATACGTTGTGAACAGGGATGTCGGGGGTGCAGTAGGGCTCCGTCATTTTTTCCCACCCTACTCTGGCCGTTCTCCCATTCTAGAGGAAGGTCACTACCATTGACCGCAGTTTGGTGAAGAAATCCCTGCCAGGCCGTATAGGTACGTTTACAAAAAAATGTAGTAGCTTAGGGAGGGCTATCATTTTAAGGAGTGCTATTCAGCCATGTAGGGATATAGGGAGGTGTCTCCAAATCTGTAGCTTAGTATTCAGTGTTTATAGTGCCTGTTCATGATTGTCAGTGTACAGAGTGTGTCTGTTTCTTGATACTAAAGCCCCGAGGTATCTAATGTGGTGTTCTGACCATTTAAGTCCTCATGTGATGGCTGGGCATTTAGAGGGGGTGAGCAGGAATATTTCCGATTTAGAGTTATTTATGGTGTATCCCGAGTATTTGGCGAACTCATATATGTCAGCCATTATGGGCGCTATGTTTTTCTCGGATTCACGGACATATAGGAGTGTATCATCGGCATATAGTGAGATTAGCTGGGTGGAACCTTTCATGTTTATTCCCTTGTCTCTATGCTTCAATCTGACGGCCGCTGCCATGGGTTCTATGGTTAAGGCAAATAATATGGGTGAGAACGGACATCCCTGCCACGTGCCTCTACCCAGTTGGAATAACTCAGAGATAGTTCTGTTGGTACACACTCTGGCCCCGGGGATGGTGTACAGCAGTCGTACAAATCTGATGAAGCCAGGTCCCACCCCAAATGTTTCCAGCACCGTGAGGGGATAGACCCATGAGACGGAGTTGAATGCCTTCTCAGCGTCAAGAGCCACTGCGACTGCACTTCTGTCTGGATCTATCTGCGCCATTACAACAAACAGTCTACGAAGGTTTAAAGCAGTAGAGCTTTGGGGGATAAATCCATTCTGGTCAGGGTGAACCAACGTGGAAACTAGGGGTAACATCCGATTCGCCAACACCTTCGCGAATATCTTAGAATCGGCATTAATAAGCGAGAGGGGCCTGTATGACGACATATCACAAGGTGGCCGTTGCGGCTTGGGTAGCACAGTTATTATGGCTTCTCTCATTGTTGGGAGCAGTATATTTCCCTCTAGCGCTTCCTCCCAGGTTTCCAGTATTATGGGAACTAGTTCCGCATGGAACTCCTTATAGAATTCGGCCCCTAGCCCATCAGAGCCCAGTGCCTTACGAGACGAGAGGCCCTTAATCGTCTCGTTAATTTCCTCCGCAGTGATCGGCTGATCTAGGGCCATTTTATTTTCAAGCGGAAGCTTTGGGAGCTCCAGTGTCGCCATATAGGCCTTTATCTCAGTGCTTGCTTTCCTTTCTCTGTTTGCATATAGTGTTTGATAAAATTTGACGAATTCCTCATTTATACTGGTGATCGGGTGTGGTTGTTTCTCATGTTAAATCAGGTTAGCCAATGTTCTATCCGCCTTGTTCCCCTCACCATATCTGCGTGCTCTGGCAGGGGCTGCCAGATATCATATTTCTCTGGTAGCCAGGTCGTGGAAGTCTCTTATGTGCTTGTGAATTTCAGCGAGGGTGTCCCTATCATGCGTGCAACTATAGGTTTCCTCTATGTTGTTTAATGTATTTTCTACCCCCTCGACCTCCCTTCTTACTTCCTTTAGGAGACCAGTGGACTTCGAAATTATTGCTCCCCTAACCCAAACCTTGAAGGCCGCCCAAACCGTGGAGACCCGTTCTACCGTCCTAACATTGTTAGTGAAAAAATCAACTATTTCAACACGCAGAGACTCCACCACATTTGGGTCACCAAGTATCCCACCCGGCATTCTCCATCTTCTAGCCGGTCTGGGTGTGTTTCTAAGCCTAAGCTCCAGCAGCACAGGGGAATGATCAGAGAGTGTGCGGGGCAGGATTTCACAGCTCTGCAGCGCCTCCGACAGGCCCTGAGACACGAAGAAGTAATCTAAGCGTGATTCACTGTCGTGAACAGAAGAGTAGTAGGTATATCGCCTGGCATCAGGGTGCAATGTACGCCATGTGTCTACCAATGCCATTTGTGTGAGTAGGTGACCCAATGTTAGTGCCATTCTGGTGGGCGTCCTCATTTTTTAGCTGGATCTGTCTAATGTGGGGTCAAGAGCTGTGTTGAAATCCCCTCCCTATATTATGGTCGACACGTCAAGCTTATTGAGGGTTTCATAAATGTTTAAGTAAAAGTATGGCTCATCAATGTTGGGGCCATACGTGTTAACCAGTGTTATTTGTTTACCCTATATTTCCCCCCCATACAAGAACATATCTTCCCAGTGGGTCTGTCTTGTACCCTTTAGTCTGAAACCCCAATGAGGGGTGTATGAGAATAATAACTCCCCTGGATTGAGACGAGTAGTCCGTGTAATATCGTAGCTTCCCCCGTTTGGACAGTATATTCATGTTTACAGCTCCCAGTGCATGAGTTTCTTGTAACATCACAATCTGAGGGCTATGCCTGGTACCATAGTTCCCGATCTTCCTGGCCTTCATTGGGTTGTTTAGACCTCGCACATTCCAGGATAACGGTGGTATTCTCAACCCATCTGTGGCACTGCACATACGTGTATTATGTCCAACCACCGTGTCCAGCAGTTCCCGTATTCGCATGGCGGGAGCAGCAACCACATCTGCAAGATCACATTGCTTTTAAACCCAAAACCTGAGTTAACCCATTCCACCATCCGCGGGCCCAACTTGCAAACTTCTCCCCATTCCCCACTCCCATTTTCCCCATATAGCTCAACATAGCTAAACATTCTTTGGTGACCTGACCCCCCACCCGCATCATCTCCCCGAACTTGACGATGCTGCCCAACAACACTCATAACTTGCCCAGTAGGCATTCTTCTGAGCTAGTGGACCTTTCCTGCGGGACAGTCGCTGTAGCCATCTGGCTACCCTCGTTGGAGGCTTCACGGCTCGATAAACAATGAAATTTGGGCCAGTCCCACTTTATTAATGTTTCTTCACCATTGTCATGCTGCAGGAATGGTGTTCCTTCATCAGTCTGCAGGGTCCCTTCTCCCTTCATCTGGCCTTGGTCTCGCATTTTGATCTCCCCCCGGTCCCCGGGAGGAAGCGGGATGGAGGCCTCCACATACGCCATAGCCTTCGCAGGGTTCTCAAAGAAGTGGGCTCTTCCTCCATGTTGGATTCTAATTTTTGCAGGGAAGATTAGGGCGCAGGTCACGTTACGCATCCATAGTTGTTTCTTGACCAACTCGTAGGACCTTCTCTGTGTTTGTATGTTTGCTGAGAAGTCTGGATATTTGTGTATTCTATTTTCCTCGTATTGCAGCAATCCTTTTTCTCCAGACAGTCGGAGTATTGTGTCCCTGTCTCTATAATTGAGGAGACGAGCTATTATGGTGCGGGATGGAGCCCCTGGCTTTGGAGGGGGTGCAAGGGTGCGATGAGCTCTCTCAACGAGAAAGTGGTCTGAGAGGGATTCCGCTCCCAGGACAGTTCTCAGCAAATTGTCCACCTGTCTCTCCATGGAGCCCTTGCCGAATGTTTCAGAGATCCTGACTATTCGGATGTTATTTCTCCGCGATCTAGATTCAAGATCTTTGCACTTGCTCTGAGTTGTGCGTAGTTCTGCTTTGAGTTGGGCTATATCATAGCCATGCTGCGAGACTGTGTCTTCATTCGTGCTTATTCTGTTCTCTGCTTCCGTAATGCGCATACTCTCCTTTTCCACCTGCGCTTTCAAGGATCTGATTGTCACCACTTTGTCATCCAGCTTGACGTTAACCGCCAGGAATCCGTTTTGTACTATTGTTGCCTAGCGGTCTAAGGGATCGTCTCCTGGCCATCGGAGGTTTGTGGCGTCCCCCGGCCACAGCATTCGGCTGGGAACTGGCAAATGAGTCCCATTGGCTGGTCTTTTTTCCTCCTGAGCCCTTTTTTCTCGGTGCGGCCCATTTGTCACAGCTATTGCTTTAAGGGTGGACTGTGCTCTCCCACGTATTTATGTTCAATATGTTGGTGTCCAGTAAGAGAGTTAGGTAAATACTGGTGGGGGGGGGGGTGTTTCTGCCCTTACATCCCCACCTGACTCAGGATGTAGTGCAAGTTGAATAGGGATTAGCCTCACCTTACCTCCGGTGAGCTGCCAACCCTCCAGTGCCTCTACAGTGGGACTCCTGCACCCCCCCGAAGCACGTTGGTTGGGGCTGCAAGGTCTGCTGCTGACCCACTGTATGGGGGGGACCCCCTGATCCCCTTCACTGCAGTGAATGTGAAGCGTTGGCAGGCAGCTGCATCCAGCTCATGAGTCTATGCCTGGGCCGCGTCAGCGGTGTAAATGCAGTTCTTCCCCCGACTCCACTGGGGCTCAGTTCTCTATTTGCCCTTGGTTACTTCTGCAGCCCAGGAGCTTCCCAGCTGCCCTCCTCCGCAATCCCACGCTGAGCAGTGCCCCAGGATATATTTGCTCTGCTAGGGGCTCCCCCTGCTGCGTTCCACTTACTTGCGGGGGGGTGGGCGATGTCTGCTTCCCACTGGGGGCCTCTTCTCCGGGCTCGCCTCCGCAGCACAACCACCTTTGGGGTGCACCAGGTTTCCTGCAATGGTCACGCGTGTGTCCGTCTGGGGCTGGGGAGGCCAGGCCCCCAGGACGTCTGCCGCGCCTCCAGTCATGCCCCAACTAGGAGCGAAGTGCCACCGCCAGCCCGCGCCACAGGGCCTCCCTCTCTCCGGCGCTGCCTCACGGATCTCAAGTGTGCAGCTGCCCGCCGCGGCTCCCACAGCCTCCCCCGCTTGTGTGGGGTCGGCTGTTATTAGTATTTCACACTGGGGGAGGGCTGCGACAAGGTGTGGTGTCCGCGCTCCGCAGCACCATGTTACGGGTGTGACGCCCCTCCCCTTATTCGGCCTGCATGCAGTCCTTGACTCCTCGGCTTAGCGTAGGTGACACATGGAGCTGCCAGGCAGGCGCGCCGCAGCCTCCCAGCCGCAGCAGATATTAGGCAGGATTTCTCCGTTATCTCGCAGCGACGTGTCCTGTCTTTTCAGGGCTTGTTCTGTGGACCTTCCGCAGCTGTGTTTTATAAAATCCATTTGTCAGCGTTGGCTCGATTTATTGGGCACAGGATTTCTCTCGAGCCGGAGCTCTCCACTCAGGCAGCTATTTTCGATGCTCGCCACAGCGCCCAGATTTTGAAAATCGAATTGCATGAAGGTGCATGCTAAACATTAATATTGGACAAAAAATCATCTACCACAATGGGTGGAACACAAAATGATTTTTATCTGGGCAATGATATCATGTACAGAATGTGCATGGTTTTAGAGTTCCTTAACCAAAAAATATGGTCCCGAATAGGCGGGCCTGTGCCTGAATTTGAAGATAAAAGAAAGGCTTATCATTGTGCACAATTGGTCCCATATGCAGGAATTACAGGTGAAGAAGGATGTTACTATCCCTGCATTCACTAAGCAGGTTGCTATAACACTAAAGTGCAAGAATGGACAGCAAATGAAAGATTCTGATTCATTTGTGTGCTTGAATGAATCCATGAAACAGCAAGGCCTGGATTGTGAATATATCCCATTGGTAGATGTTGGTGAGGGGTCCGTCAAAATTATGGTGGATAGTAAAAGATGTCAGGATATTCATTTAGAAGAGAATTCTTTATTGGAATGGCCATACAAAAATCACATCATACTGCAGATTTCAATAACTTGGTGATTGGAAATATCCCTGAGAGATATGTAGAAGCGCAGGGTGTGTTGCCAGAATATCTGGAGTCTCAGCCCAAAGGGATCTTCAAAATTCAATCTGTATACCCTTATGATTCCAATGAGACAGTGTGCTGTCATCATGAGAATCGTATAGTATTTGACGTAAATGAAAATGAAACAAAGGGTCAGCACATTGAAATGGAGGTTGATGTGACAAAGTATTTAAAAGTGGCAGCTTTGCAGCGAGATACAGCCACACAGTTAGAGAGCACAGAAGTTCCTCCACTGGAGGAGTTACCAGAATTTTCAAAAATGGTAGAGGAGCAGATTCTGTTAGCAGATGCATGTGATAGCGAAGAGGATAAGAATGAGTTGAGAAGGAACAAGTTACTTACCTGTAACTGTTGTTCTTCAGCATGGGTCTGGCATGGATTCACATGCTCATGAATATTCCCCGTCGTCAGGCTGGGAATCCTCGGTAAAGAAAAAACCAGTATCAGTTTCGTTTCTGATCTGTCTTTCGTAGTAATAACCAATCACTGGTCTCTGCGTCATACTGACCACAGCCAATGACTGCCCTCTACCTAAGCACCGCCTCTGGCAGCCATCTTCAGATTTGGAAGCACGTAAAGTGGCAGTATGACCAAGTGAAGAGCCGCAGAGGGGTAGGCGGGAGGGTTCGCATGTGAATCCATGCCAGACCCATGCTGGAGAACAACAGTTACAGGTAAGTAACTTGTTCCTTCTCCAGCATGGGGTCTGGCATGGATTCACATGCTCATGAATAAAGAATACATAGCAGTACACACATGCACAACCACGGGAGGTGGCAAAGGCTCAACATTAAGCATTACATCAAACTCAACATTAAGCATCTTACCTCCTCACCAGGCTCACCTCAGGCGAACAGGTTGCGCAGCACTGCTTGGCCGACCCTGGACTCCTCCCTGGAATCCCGGTCGACGCAGTAGAATTTCGTGAAGGTGTGCGTCGACCTCCACGTAGCAGCCCTGCATATGTCCAGCAGGGGCACACCAGAAAGGAACGCCGTGGTAGCTGCGATCGCTCTGGTGGAATGGGCTCTCGGACGGCCAGGCAGCGGTCGGTTTGCCAACCGATGACAGTACATGATACAGCCGGAGAGCCATCTGGAAATGGAAGCCTTCGAGAGAGCCTTCCCCTGATTGACAGGTCCAAAGTTCACAAAGAGTTGTGACGTCTTCCGAAAACACTTCGTGCGGTCCACGTAGAACTTCAGCGCTCTAGCCACATCCAGCGAGTGCAAAGTCCTCTCAGCCGGCGACGAAGGCGACGGGAAGAACACAGGCAACACCAAGGGTTCGTTGAGATGGAAGTCCGACGGTACCTTGGGCATGAAGGAGGGGTGCGTCCTGAGCACTACCCTCGTGTCGTGGAAAGTCAAGTACGGGGCCTTGCAGGAAAGGGCCTGGATCTCTCCCACTCGTCGTGCGGAGGTGATGGCCACAAGAAAAGCTGTTTTCCACGATAGAAACTTCAACGGGGCCGAGTGCAGAGGCTCGAACGGAGGTCCCATGAGCTTGGTCAGCACCACGTTGAGCTCCCACGCCGGGGCCGGAGCCTTCACCGGCGGGAACGATCTGAACAGTCCCTTCATGAACTCTTTCACCAGACGATGAGACCACAAGGACGTCCGCCCCGTGGTTCTGGTGTATCGGGAGATCGCAGCAAGATGAATCTTGATGGACGCGTGTGCCAGACCAGCTTTGGCCAGCGTCAGCAGGTACGGCAGTACTTGGGGCGCCGTAATCTGTAGAGGGTTAATCTTCTGTGCGTGGCACCAGACAGAGAACCTCTTCCATTTGTGTCCGTAGCATTTAAGAGTCGAGGACGCCCTGGCCTTTGCAAGAACCTCTCTGCAATCGGCCGGTAAGTCGTATCCTCCAAACTCTAGCGCTGCAGGAGCCAGGCCTGCAAGTTCAGCGACTTCGGGTCGTGGTGGAGGATGGCGCCTCCTTCCCTGGAGAGTAGATCCGTGTCCGCCGGCAGCTTGATCGGCGGGGACGCTGACAAGTCCAGCAAGTCCGGGAACCATATCTGCCTCGGCCACGCAGGTGCGACGAGGATCATCCTGCACCGTGACCTCTTGAGCTGGTTGACGAGCCGGATTAGCAGAGGCAAGGGAGGGAACGCGTAGAGGAACAGGCCCTCCCAGGGGAACGAGAAAGCATCGCCCATGCTCCTCGTCTGGGGAAACCTGCTGGCGAACCTCCGGCACTTGGTGTTCGTCGCCGTCGCAAACAGGTCGATCTGGGGTGTGCCCCACCGTCGGAAGAGGCGATCCACCAGATCCTGCCGTAGTTCCCACTCGTGGCACGAGCGCAGCTCCCTGCTGAGTGAGTCGGCGATGGTGTTTTTTATCCCTGCCAGATGAAACGGCACCAGAAAAATCCCTTGGGCGACGGCCCAATGCCACAGGTCCTGCGCCTCCTTGGACAGCGCTGGGGACCTGGTTCCGCCCTGTTTCCTGATGTAAAACATGGTGGTGGTGTTGTCGGTGAAGATCCTCACCACCTTGCCCTTGAGGGACGGAAGGAAGGACCTGAGGGCCCAAAACACTGCACGGAGCTCCAGGACGTTGATATGCAGGGACTTCTCCGTCGGGAGCCAGAGTAGATTTTCGGTGTGCGCTCCCCACCCTTCCAGGGAGGCATCCGTGGTCACAGTCTCCTGGTGGGCTGGGGTCTGGAAGTCCATGCCCGCCGTCAGATGCGCGCGGGTGCCCCACCACCGTATCGCTCGTCGGAAACTCTCGTCGAGCTTGATCCTTTCCTCGAAGCTGCCCGTCGTCTGGATCCAGCGCGCATCCAGGAATTCTTGCAACGTGCGCATCCGGAGCCTGCACATGGGAATGAGGTAGATGCAGGAAGACATCATCCCGAGGAGGGACTTGATGGACCTCACTTTGGCCGCGTCGGCCACCAACATCCGTTGCACCTTGCCCAAGATGGTCCTGGTCCTCTCCTCCGACGGGGAGGCCAGAAGGGACACTGTGTCGAGCCTCGCTCCCAGAAACAGTGCGACTTGCGCGGGCACCAGGTGGGATTTGGCGTAATTCACGGAGAATCCCAGGTCCGTGAGGAGTTGGACGGTCCTTGCCGTGTGGACCACGGCGAGCTCCCTCGTCTTGGCGCGGATGAGCCAGTCGTCCAGGTAGGGGAAGACGTGAATCCCCTCGCGGCGCAGCTGCGCCGCCACCGGTGCGAGGCACTTGGTGAATACCCTGGGTGCCGACCGTAGTCCGAAGGGAAGGGCTTTGAACTGGTAATGACGCCCCTGGACCACGAACCTGAGGAATTTTCGGTGCCCTTTTAGGATGGGAATGTGGAAGTAGGCATCCTCCAAATCCAACGACGATAGGAAGTCTCCTTCCTCCAGCTGCCCCAGGACGTGCTGGAGGGTGACCATCCGGAACTTCTGCGCCTTGATGAACTTGTTCAGACGTCGCAGGTCTAGGATGGGGCGCCATCCTCGCGTCTTCTTCTTCACGAGGAAGTATCTCGAGTAGACTCCGGAGCCCCGAAGCCTCTTTGGGACGAGTTCGATGGCGCCCTTTCTGAGCATCGCCTTTACCTCCAGGAGAAGTTGAGGGACGTGAAGTTCTTTCCTGGCCACGGGGGGACGCGCGGGCACCTTCTTTGAAACTCGAGCGCGTGGCCCCGGGCCAGGGCGTCCAGCACCCAACGGTCGGTGGAGATGGACTCCCACACGCTGACGAAGCCCGCCAGCCGGCCTCCCACCGGGGTGCTTCGGTGGGGGCCCGACCCCACGGCCGGTTCAATCCTGCTTGGACGCGGCCTTGCCGCCTTGACCTCCTTGGCGACGACGGCGGGGTCCGCTAGACTTGCCTCGTCCTCTGTAGGCCTCTTGCGACGACGAGCGGGCCGCTTGACGGTAGGAAGCGAAACCGCCGCCGGAACCTTTGGAGGCGCCCTTGCCTCCGCCGCTCCGAAAGGGCGTCCGTCGTTGCTGCAGAACTCCCAGGGCCCGGGCCGTCTCAGTATCCGCCTTGATGGCCTGAAGGGAATCGTCCACTGTCTTCCCAAACAGGTTGTTCCCGTCGAAGGGCATGTCCAGGACTCTGGTCTGGACGTCCTGCCGGAAGTCCGTAGCTTTGAGCCATCCACGACGTCGAAGGCAAACGCTGTTGCCCAGCTGGCGGAACCCAGTGTCGGCGATGTCCGTCGCCACGGTGATGGCGTGGTCCGAGGCCACCTCACCTTCCTGCAGGATCTCCAGGGCCTCCGCCCTCTTGTCGTCCGGCAGAAAATCCAGCAGGGGAGCTATCTTGTACCACAGCTCCCTGTCGTAGCGAGCCACGATAGCCAAGGCGTTGGCCGCTTTAATCGTCGTCGCTGCCGACGAGATGACTCTACGTCCCATAGCATCCAATTTCTTTCCCTCGCCGTCCGGCGGGGAAGTCGATGTGGAGGCCGCACCCCCCCCTGCTTTCTTCCTGGCTGCCGCGGAGACGACGGAATCCGGGGTAGGCTGCGCCCGGAGGCATAGGGGGGCCGTGTCCGGGACCCGGTACTTTTTCTCGTACCGGTCTCTTCTAGCTGGCATCGTGGAAGGGTTCTTGAGGAGGGAAAGGCCCTCATCCCAAATGTCGTCCAACAGAGGCACTGCGAGGACCGTCTTCCTCTTGGCCTCGCGCCGCTGATAAAGGAAGCCTTCCTTTTTCTTCTCCTCAGGGCAGAGTTGGAAAAGCTCGGAAGCCCTGGAGATCATGGAGTGGAAAGATCCGATCTCGTCGGGCGGAGAAGCCCTGGTGGGAGGCGACGACGGAATATCCTCGTCGTATGCCTCGTCGTCCGTACCCGTCGCTGCCGTGTCAGTCCCCGTATCATCCCCTCGGGTGGACGGGGAGGAGGGCTGGACGGGGCGCGACGGTTGAAAAGGAGGTGGTGGATGGATCCTTCTTTTCTTGGTAGGGGGAACACCAGAAGGTCCCGGTTCTGGATTCCCCGACGGGAGAGGTTCCTCCGTCGGTAACGGTAGCCTCGTCCTTATCTCGGAGCATAAGGACTGTATGGCCAACAAAATGGCCGCCGAGTTGTCTTGCGGCGCTGGCAGAGGGGAATCCGACGGGCGAGCAGGGGCCCCGTCGGTATCCTCGACGATGTCGTCGTCGTCACCTGCGTCAGGGTCCATTCCGACGGGCTGGCCTTCTTCCACGCCTAGGCCGTGGCTTAAGACCTCGATCAGCTCCTCTTCTGAGGTTGAGGCCGAATCTACGACGACGCCCTGCCCCCCCCTTCTTCTTCCCCACGGAGGGTTTCACGGGGGTCCTATCGATGGGCACAAAAGAAGACTCCCTCCGAGGAGGCAGGGAGATTCTGGGCCCTGAGGTCGCCACCACTGGTGCAGCCTCCACAGGCTGAGCCAGGGCCGCCGCGACCGTTTCGATAGAGGGCTTGGTCGGATGGATCAAGGCCTTCACCACCTTAGGTGCGCTCACCGCCTTATCCTTGAGGGAGGGGGCACTGCCACGCTCCTCCTCTGCCTTAGAGCTCGACCGGGGCCTCTCCAGGAGCTTCGCCGGGTGCTCGGCCTTCCTCTTACCCGACCCAGAGCGTTGGCTCGTGGTTGATGGTGCCGGGGAGGGTGCGCCCTGCCTGGCGCCCGTAGAGCCCGACCGTTCGGCGCTCCCGGTGCCAGCGGACTCGCGGTGCTTGGCCTTATGTTGGGCCCCCGTCGCCGGGGCGCCCTCAAAGGTCTTAGAAGACCGCTCGGATTTCTTCTTCTTCTCGCCAGACGGGCTCTTACCCTCCAGCCAGTTGGCGAGACGTTGATGGCGGTCCTTCATGGTCCGTTCCGACATGTTGCCGCAAAACGCACAGTCCTTCTCCACGTGCGTCTTGTCCTCATGAAGGCAGTAAAGGCAGAAAGAGTGTTCGTCCTCCTTAAAGACGTTCTGCAGCTGGCATCCAGGGCAGACCCCGAACAGCTTTCCGGGCGTCGAGCTTCCCTTCTCCTGGGCCATCTCCGAGACCGGGCCTGAGAAGCTTCTAGAGTCCTCCGAAGTGTAGCTCGACGAAATCTTCACCCTTGAGGGGCGCAGACGAATCCGACACGGGTCCCCGTTGATCGGTGGAGCTTGAGGCTCTTTTGACCGAAAGAATCGAAGTTTTTGTGAAAAAAGCGCGAAAAATAGCACTAACGCTCGAGAGCAATAGCACGAGGATCCCAACACATGAACGTGCGGTAAAAATCTGAAGATGGCTGCCAGAGGCGGTGCTTAGGTAGAGGGCAGTCATTGGCTGTGGTCAGTATGACGCAGAGACCAGTGATTGGTTATTACTACGAAAGACAGATCAGAAACGAAACTGATACTGGTTTTTTCTTTACCGAGGATTCCCAGCCTGACGACGGGGAATATTCATGAGCATGTGAATCCATGCCAGACCCCATGCTGGAGAAAAATATTTATGGAATTTAAAGCAGTATTTGCCAAAGATGCATATTATTGCGGCCTAACAAATGTACATTTTGCCACATTACCAGAGAGGTGTGATAGAAATCCAGTATTTGTGCGCCAGTATCGATTGCCACTGGCATGCTTAGTCATTGGCAGAGATAATTAAGAACTTGGAGTCTAGGGGAATTATCAGACCCATTCATAGTACCTCTAACACTCCTATTTTAGGTGTATTAAAGCCAAATGGTCAATGGCGTCTGTGTGCAGACCTGAGGGAATTAAATAAAAGAGTGCCAGTGTCTAGATGGCTGCTGCCATTCATTGATCAAGGCCTTGCTCAAGTGCATGGGTCAAAGGTGTTTACCACATTAGATCTTACATGTGGATATTGGTGTGAGCCACTGGCAGAGGACTTTCAGAATGTATTTTCATTTTCATTTGATAAAACCCAATACGCGTGGGCTAGAACACCATTTGGGTATGTCAATAGTGAGAGCGTTTTTGGTATAGTTTTGAGAAAGGCTATGCCAAATGCCGCGGAAAGAGGAACTATAGTTTATGTAGATGATGTCCTGATAAAAAGTGAAAACTTGAAAAGTCATTTTGATGAAATTAGCCATGTACTTGACCAATTGCAAAAGGCGGGTGCCAAAATATCTTTATAGAAAGCCCAATGGTGCAAGAAAAAGGTGAATTTCCTAGGCCATGAAGTAACTGAACATGGGTTAAATCCACAAAAGAAAGGTTTGAAAAGTTTATTTAGAATGACGGGATATAACAGGAAATGTATTGAACATTATGCTGAAATTACTCAACCATTGACTAAACTATTGAAGCTGAATACACCCTGGAAATGGGAAAAGGAGCAATCTGAGGCAGTTGCTAAATTGAAGGAATGTCTCATAAAGGCACCATGCTTAGCGTATCCCATAAAAAACAGAGATTTCTTTATATAAATAGGTTTCACTGAACATTGTAAGTCAGCATTGTTATCTCAAAACATGATTTGAACCACAAAACTATTGCTTATGCAAGTAAGGCATTTTCTCAAGTTGAAATTAAATTCAGTGAATGTGAAAAGGCTCTTTTGACCACTGATTGGGCGTTGCAACATTTTCGTCCCATTGCTCAGGGGGAGAAAGTAATCATTGAGACAAATCATCAACCATTGCAGTTTTTACAGAGTAAAAGGATTAGGCCAGGCAATCTAGCACAGTCCAGAATTAATTCATTGACATTGGCATTGCAAGGCTTTCCTGTAGAAGTGAGGTATGGCCAGAATAAAAGAGCCCAGTTGCTCAAGGATTAGCAGATTTACATAACTGTGCAGCTGAATGTGTATCAGATGAAGTAGAGGTGGAATGTAGTTTGCAGGAGTTTGAACAGTCACCACACAAAGCTTTTGATGAAAATGCATGCAAGAATTTACCAACTGTATATGTTGATGGATGTGCTTTTCACATTGCAAATGACAGTAGGAAACAGTTGGTATCAGGGATAGGAAATGTCTGGTTGAAATGTGAGGACATTCCTAGTATAGGGATGAGAATTGGAGCTAGGAGTAGCCAGACGGCAGAGTTGGCAGCCATTTATAAAGCAATTACTACTGCAGTTGGTAACAAATTCAGTGAAATTGTGTGTGCTGGTGACTGATTCTGATTATGCACGAAATAGCTTTGTAGAATATTTGCCTAGCTGGAAAGCAAGAGGCATGCTTACATATAATAAAAAGCCCCTCAAGCATGGGAAAATGATACAGTCTATAGACAAATTAGTGTCAGAGAATGATTTAACAGTATATTGGAGGCAAATTTGTGGACATTTGAAAACTCCAGGAGAAGATAAAGATGGAAATGATAAAGCAGATCATTTAGCCTAGATTGGGCAGTTATGGGAGAGTTGTTACCCATTAGACACTTAATTGGTGAAATACAAATAGATGCAGTTACATGCTCTAAAGCTCCAAAAGAGGTAGAACAACTAGTAGTGCAATGGAGTTATGATACACCAGATCAAGATTTGATTAAGGCTCAAAAAGATGATCCAATATTGGGGATCTATTATAATCATTTTATGGACCCCAAACAAAATTCTTTAACTGAAAATGATTGT
This sequence comes from Ambystoma mexicanum, assembly GCF_040938575.1. NCBI lineage: Eukaryota > Metazoa > Chordata > Amphibia > Caudata > Ambystomatidae > Ambystoma > Ambystoma mexicanum. The sequence continues at coordinate 708,476,052 of NC_090941.1, read as the reverse complement.
ACAGGAAAAGAAGAGTTGAGGGTGTTATTAAAGAATATAAACGGATTAGAATACAGGATGGACTTATGATCAGGGAATCCATAATGGGACAAATACAGTGGGTGCTACCTCTTTCATTCAGAGGGCCTATGTTACACCATGCACATGATGCAATAACTGCAGGACACAGAGATTCACAAAAGACTTTAGAGATACTGAAATATTATGCTTACTGGCCACACATGTCCCAAGATGTGGAATTATATACCAGGGGGTGCCTAGTGTGTGCCCAATTTAAACCCGTTTCACCAGGGCATAGAGCTCCACTGATGAAGAGGCTTAACCCTTCCATGGTCAGATTTGCAAATTGACTATGTAGGGCCTGTAAAGAGGTCGAGTAGGGGAAACCGTTATCTTTTGACCGTGGTTTGTTTGATGTCGAAATGGGTAGAGTGTATCCTTGCACCAGATTGTAGTGCACAAACAGCAGCTACATTACTGGTAAATCATATATTTTCAAGATTTGGATTACCACAAAGAATAGAGTCAGACAGAGCACGTCATTTCACAAGCACCTTAATGAGTAAGGTGTGGCAGATATTAGGGGTGAAAAGGAAACTCTCATATTGCATACCGGCCCGCCTCTTCTGGAAATATTGAACGTTACAACAGGTCTGTTGTGGAGATATTAAAGAAGTTTGTAGCGGAGGCAGGTCCCAGTTGGGATTTACAATTGCCTCTGGTATTGATGGCAATTAGATCGACTCCTGCTAAAGCGACAGATATCAGTCCTCAATGGGTGTTTACAGGAAGGAAAATGGTACTGCCACAACATTTATTATATAGGACACATGAGCAGACACTGGTGAGTGCATCAACACGAATCACGAATATGTGGAAGAACTGAGGAAGGATTTACAACATTAATTTGCATTTGTGCAGCGAAATTTGGAAAGAACTGCTGACAGTGCAAAGTCATATTATGATAAAAAAGACATCTGTGAAAGAGTATAATGTAGGCGATCACGTATATAAGTTTAATTTTGGAAAAGGTAAACATAAAAATTCTAAATTTCTTGCAGCCTGGCAAGGGCCATTTCAGATAGTGGATAAGGTGTCCCCAGTAGTTTACAATATATTAAAGACAGAGGGTGAAATGGTGACAGAACAATTTGTTCATGTTAACCAAATTAAACCATGTCACCCCAAACATGAAATCAGGATGCTTGAGCAAGTAGAGACAGCTTAAGTGCCCTGAGTACATGGAGAGAAAGGCGCAGTGAATATTTTCATAGTGTCCCACGCCATAAAAAAAAGATATGTTTATTGTGGAGATAAATGCAGATGAAAATACCACATTTGGGAAAGGTGCAGTAATAAAAATGTATAGAAGGTACTGAATCAGATTGATTTACTATGGTATAATGCTGAAATGTTTTACATAAAAAACTTTTGATGTATAATGATGTCATATGTATATCATTGTTTTCTCTCTAACGTTCTTAGTTGCAGATATCGGAAGGTTCAATCGGAATGTTTTGAACTACATTTAATTTTTGGCGTAGTGGTAGAAAGGGTGAAATTGGTATTGTGCTATGTACTTAATCTGTCCCTTTTCTATTTAATTTAGAAACTAACTGAAATATTGATTGGGGTGAGAGGTTGCAGGACCGGAGGACGCGCAAGATGATGGAGCCCTGGAGTCCACGGGATGAAGCCCGAATAAAGCCTCTGGACCAAGGTATGGAGGTGAAGACAAAGAGACTGGGATGCCTAAAGAGATGATTTCTAGGGAAAAGCACCCAAGAGCGCCAGGATGAAAGAATTTCACTGAATGAACCAGAGGATGAAAAGTTGATGATCAGGACATCTCAGAGGTGCGATCATAAAGATGGTGAATGCAAATGCCATCAAGGGAACAGTAGTGAGTTGAACTTAAATCTGCAGCGTTCCTGATGAAGCATAGGATTTATCCTATGTGACTGAGTATAAGAGTGATGGATACTCACATGGTTGTTATTTTAATTATTTGTTTTAGTTAATTATATCAGTCATTTATTTGATCTACTTATTTTATTATTTTATGACCATATATGAAATGTTGATTTCACACGCATGTAAAAACCCAGATTATAAAGACATTCAAACATACATGGACACTTCGGTTGGAAAGAAATGTAGACAATATTTCTATGAAGACTTATGCGCCCGTTTGGGATCTGTTTTAATTTTGTTATGATTAAGCAGTGGTTCGTTATGAAATATTTAAATGTTCATTTTATTGAGTTGCTATTATTTCAATTGTGATTCATATGATGGAAAAAGAAAGAAGAAAAATTTGGGTTTCCTCTAATTGTGGGTTTGGTTATCCAAAATTGTCGGGAAAAGGAGGGTATGTAAGGACATCTAATATAACATGTTTTGCCAGCATATAATATTGCAATTTTTTATGCCAGTAAATAATATATGGTATTGTTGCCAGAATGCAAAGTACAGGATTTATAATACAGCCAGGGCAAGTTTGAAACTGCATTTATTCAGAGCACACATAAAAAAACTTAGTGTGTTGCCAGGTGAAACTAATGAGGTGCACCATGTATTTTGGACGCTTCATGTATGAAGACTACATTAGAATACATAACCGACCAACATTACTAACCTAACTCAAGTACTAAGTTCTAACTTTTAACATGAGAATGTAGTCTATGCAAAATGAGGTACAGTACATGTGTTGGGTGCACTGTTTAAAATTCATTTTTACATGAGAAAATGAGCACTAGCGTTATCTTCAGCTCGCGGAGAACAGAAAATAAGCAAGATGCAGGAAGCAAAAATGAAACAGTTACTTTGGATATGAAGATTTCATTGTTCTGAAAATGAAGGCTGGCACAGAGCACGTTCTTTTTATTATGATTGGTAGGAATTGTAGGCAGACAAGCCACGACAATAAAGGGCTGAGTAAAAGTTTTCCTGAGAAAGGAGGAGGTTTGGCATTTTTTTTTTCAAACTCTTTTTATTAGCAGCAGCATAGGGATACATAGCACTTGACCTCATGCACCATACATTTCCAAAACAAGATATAGACATCCTGGTTATGACATTTACATAGAATTACATAGATTTGTCACCATCAGAGGATTGGCTGCATAAATAGGTTCTGAAAGGGCCCCATATATATCTTTAGGTCTGCAGGCTGCGGGCCGGGATATTACATATTGTTCTTCTGATTCATTTACATACGTCAGTTCACGAAGAAATTGGTTCATATCGGGTGGGCTCGTGCTTTTCCACTTCAATAGGATACACTTTTTAGCAATTGCACATACAACATTGAACAATCGTCTAATTTTCTCGGAGCATTTGCCTATGTCCCCAAATAAATATTTTTGGGGCTTCAGGTCTGGGGGGATCTGAGTGATTTCTTCAAGCATTTCAGCAACTTTTCCCCAAAAAGTTAACACCACCCGACACTCCCAATACATATGAAAGTCTCCTGCCTGTGGCATATTGCATTTGGGGCATGCATCCGAAGCACTGGGGGTAAATTTTGCTATTTTAATTGGGGTATAGTGTAGCCTGTTCAGTATCTTGAATTGGATTAACCGCAGGCCAGCATTTAGGGAGACCCTCTTAGTCAATGAACAGTATCTGTGCCATTTATCGTCATCAATGGGTATCTGTAAGTCCCTTTCCCATTTTTCTTTCACCTGGCTTACGGTGGGGGTTTGGGCTTGTACCTCCGCATATAGTCTAGATATTCCCAGACCTACCGCAGTGGTTACCATCTGTGTAAACATGGGTGTGGCTGGGGTTCGTCAGGAAACAGCAGCTATTTTTTTTTAAATGCAGACCGCATGCGGTAATACTGAAGCGTCCTGAGTGGCCCACCTCCAAGCGCTCTTAATATTTCCCCCAGGGTCACAAATTTGCCGTTTATGAACATATCTCCAATCTTCATTTCCATATTGGGGTCCCAGGATTATTGTATTGCGCTATCATGCGTGGGGGGTATACCTGGGTAGTTCCAAAGAGGTATCTCTGGATTATATGGTGTGTCTATCTGCAATCTTCTTTATATGGCTTCCCATGCTTTAACCGTACAGCTAACTGGGTTATATTTGCACGAGTCCTTGTATTGTGTATCAAATATGACTGATTGAATGTTCGTGGGATGTGTAGTATATTCCTCTATTAGTGCGTGCGGTGTCTCCTGCGTGGTATCGTACCAATGCTTTGCAAATTGTGCTTGAGCCACTTGGTAATATAGCTCAAAGTCAGGAGCCGATATACCGCCTGTGGAGTATGCCTCACTCATCCTCTCCCAACTGATCCTAGCAGTTTTACCATTCCAAAGGAACGTCACTACCATAGAACGGAGCTTAGCAAAGAAGGTTTACCCGGCCATATGGTAATATTAACAAACAGATAGAGCAGTTTGGGCAGGATTATCATTTTAAGGACCGCTACTCTGCCGTGTAGAGATATCGGCAAGCGCCCCCATAGCTGAAGCTTTGTGATGATGGTCTGCAGTGTAGCCTCATGATTATCAAGGTATAATGTGTTCCTATCTCTAGACACCAGGATCCCCAGATACCTGTTATGTTGATCCGACCATTTAAGGCCGTGAAGCGCTTCAGGGCACTCAGTAGATGGTGTGAGTGGAAATATTTCAGACTTGGATCTGTTAACCGTGTAGCCTGAGTAGGCAGCAAAATCTTGTATTTCCGCCATTATGGGTGCTATATTTGTTTTAGGCTCTCGAATATATAGTAAGGTGTCATTGGCATATAGAGAAATCAATTGGACGGACCCCGTTATGTTTATGCCTTTGTCAGCGTGCCTCAGCCTCACCGCAGCTGCCATAGGCTCTATAGTTAATGCAAACAACAGGGGCGAAAACGTACAGCCCTGCCTGGTACCTCTGCCTAGTAAGAAAAGTTCAGAGATGGACCTATTGGTCAGAACTCGGGCCCCCGGTTCAGTATATAGTAGCTTAACATATCTAATAAAGCCCGGTCCCATCCCAAATGCCTCTAGGACCTTAAGGAGATAGACCCACGAAACCAAATGAAAAGCTTTCTCAGCATCTAAGGATATGGCGGCTGCGCTTCTCTTGGGGTCAATCTGCGCCATTAGCCCGAAGAGCCTGCAGAGATTTAGGGCTGTGGACCTGGCGGGAATAAATCCATTCTGATCGGGGTGGACCGTTCCCACATTGTTAGTGAAGAATTCTGCTCTCGACATGCAGTGTTTCCACCACCCCAGGGTCACTTAATATTCCATTCGGCATTCTCCATCTTCTAGCAGGGCGAGGGGTGTCCTGCATCTTCAACTCCATCATAACTGGGGATTGGTCAGAGAACGTACGGGGCAAAATTTCACAATTCTGCAGCGCAGAGGACATGGCTGATGCAACAAACCAGTAATCAATCCTAGACTCAGAGTCATGAACCGAGGAGTAATAAGTATATCTCCTGTCTCCTGGGTGCATCACCCGCCAGGCGTCTACCATTGACAACTGTGTCAGAATGCTACCCAGGGTGGAGGCAGTTATACTAGGGGCTATGATAACCTTGGAGGATCTGTCCAGCACATGGTCAAGCGCCACGTTGAATTCCCCACCCCATATTACATTAGAGAAACCATAGGCAGTGATCAACTTGTATATATTCATATAGAACGAGGGGTTGTCTATATTGGGCCCATATGTATTAGCCAGAAGTATTTGTTGTCCAGCGAGTCTGCCCCAAACGACCACATATCTTCCCTGTTGGTCCGCCTTATGCCCCTCCAATCCGAACCCCAATCCCGGATGTAGAAGAGTAATCACTCCCCTGGCCTGTGTAGAATAGTCAGTGTAGAAACGCTGGGATCCCCATTTGGGCATTATATGCAGGTTACTGCTTCCCATTGTGTGTCTCTTGCAGCATTAGTATAAGTGGGCTATGTCTAGTAACATAATTAGAAATTTTCTGAACTTTCACCGGGTTATTCAGTCCCCTAACATTCCAAGTCAAAAGTTTTACTCTCATACCACAAACAGTATCATGTAATAACAAATCTTTCCGAATCCATGACCATTGAAGTTGGGCCGTATGTGCCAGTTGGCCAGCGCTATTCCCACTGCAGCAACTTTTAGAACATAAAACAAACTGTCAACCATGGAACAACTGCATCCTGGGTCTCTCTTCTCCAGGTGACCAGACCTTCTCCCATCGGCGAAATCTCTTCCACCAAAGATCAACCAACTCCCCCTACCTCCCTTTGCCCACTCACCCTCATCAACCCCAACTCGCGGATGTACCCAAACAAACTCTTGGATCATTCCAGGGGTAGCCTGTTGCATCACATGACCGCCCAATCGATTCCACAACACCGTCAACCATATAGAATTCTGTTCGCCATAATAGAGGAGCAGCTAGGACCACGGCCCCGAAGGTGCAGCAGTGTGGACAACATTTTAACTCACAGAATGTACCTTAATCTTCTGGTCTGGGTCTGTTGTTTTGAGCCGGTCTACCACCCCTGGGTGGGAGGGTTATAGAAGCTTCAATGTATTGCGTGGCCTAAGCTGGGGACTCGAAGAAATCCACCCTGCCCGCATGCTGAATCCTCATCTTGGCGGGGAACATTAGAGCATATGGTATTTGTCGTTCTCTCAGGCGTTTTTTGACCGGCTCGTAGGATCTTCTACTTGCTTGAACCCCAGCTGAAAAGTCTGGGTATATGTGTATCCGGTTTCCTTCATGGTGTAATGTTCCAGCCTTTCTAGCCATACGCAAAATTAAGTCCCTGTCTCTGTAATTGAGGAGCCTTGGAATTATTGTACGTGGCGGCGCCCCTGGCTTGGGGACCGGGGCCAGCGTGCTATGCGCCCTCTCAATCAAGAAGTGCTCAGAAAATGCTTCCTGGCCGAACATTGTTTTAAGGAGACGTTCGAGTTGTTTTTCCATTTGGCCCTTTCTGAATGTTTCCGCTACGCCCACCACTCGGATGTTGTTACGCCTCGATCTGGATTCGAGGTCCTCACATTTATTTTGCATTGTCGCCATTTCCACCTTGAGTTGGGTTATGTCATGACTATGGTTCGCAATCGCATCTTCGTTGGTGCTTATTCTCTGTTCTGCTTCAATTACACGTGAACTCGCTTTGTCAACCCTGGTCTTTAGGGAGCTAATGGTGGAGACTACGTCATCCAACTTCGTGTTAACTGCCCGGAAGCCATCTTGGACAATTGTTGTTAGTCTATCCTCTTTATCACCATTCTCTGAGGTCATAATTTCCTTGCTGTTGATAGACATATCTGCAGCGGTAGACTGTGTTTGACTGGCAGTGTATACGTCGATGGGGCCTTTCTTCTTGTTGCTGGGGGTCCTGCCTGCTTTCCCCAGTTTATGGGGTTCACCCATGTCTCCGGCCACAGTATGTTGTGCTGTGATATCTTCCCCTGACCGTAGCCCGCAACCGCCTCTTCTGGGTTTAGTACAACGTTCCACCATGTCCCCTGACTCTTGGTGTATCAGCTCCGGTGGACCATGCCCACCCACGTAGCACTACACAACTGATCAGTAGTATGGCTCTGGGGAGCGTCTCAGGATTTCCAGCGCCCAGGTAAGCTAAATCGCCAGGAAGGGGTTATTTCAGTCTGCCTTGCCCCTGTCTTAAATGCTGAGTCTCAGACAGTGAACACCACCTGATAAGTCAATAGAGGATCAGGGTCGGGTGTGCACCTCAGGGCAGTCCAGTACAGCCAGCACCCCAGCCGCGACCCATATTAGTGGGCAGCAGACTGATTTAGCGGGGGCATCAATCCCCTTCCTTCCCACTATCCACCCCACGTACCTCCTTCTCCTGACGTGCGAGGTCGGGCGCGGGTCATAGGCCAAGTTTTACAGGTTGCCACAGCACCAACACAGTCCCCACTGGAGTGTGCACCCGAGTTTGATGGCATGGACCAGCATGTGTCGCCTGCCCAGCGGCCCGGGGAAAAAGCAAGGGCGTCAGATGGACCGAAGCTCTGGTGTCGAGGGGCGGGCGCAGGCCGCACCCCCCTCTAGGATCACAGCGGCGTTATCCCGCAGCAGTTTGGGCGATGTTTATTTTATTTTGAACGGTGAGCCGCCGGGTCTCTTTACCCGTGGCCACACTTGCAGTTCTCCCTCCGTGTGCAAATAGCAGTCTGCGTCCCCAGACTGCCCGGTCTCCGTGCCAGCAGCAGGATCGTTGGTCCGTCGCTTCCAACGGAGCGTTGCAGGGCAAGTGGGGTCTCTGAAGCTCCAACCCAGCAGTGGTGCCTGATGTAGATGCTGTTCTTTCCTTGCGGCCGGGGCGCCTCAGGAGCTCTTTATACGGCCGCAGGGCGCAGAACACATCCACAGGCCCCGCCCTTTCCTGGCCTAGCGTTGGACTGCGACCGCAGCCTCTAGTTGTTGCGTCACGGAGACCTCAGGCGAATCGCGCCAGTACCAAGGGTTGGCGAAGCTCCCAGTTCCCAGAACTTCGGCGTTTCATGTCACAGCAGTCCAGGATTTTCGGGCACCAGGGACGGATCCGACATGAACCCGCGTCCAGATTCTTACGGCTTGCGGCGGCTTCAGAAAGGATGAATAAATGCAGGATTTCGAGACGGTGCGGGAGCTCATAGATAAGGCAGCCATCTTTGCTGTGCGCAATAGCGCCCCCTTTGAGGTTTGGCAGTTCATGCTGGGTTCAGGAGATAGACGCTATTTTCAAAAACGGTTCCTCAACACAGGTAGGGATCAACAGACTTCTTGCTCTGTGAACATATAGTTTCTATATATAAAAAGAAGTCCTATATTCTACTAGGTGTCACCTCACACTCTTCCCACAAAAAGTGGAACATCTAAATAATTATCATACATTTTATTAATCTTAAATCAAAAACAATTTTTCTTAAAACAATCAAAAAAATTATCATAGTACATAAAACACATACAATATACTAAAACAACACAAGTAGAAGCACCACAAGTGAGTGACAATGCAGTAAATCTTAAAGGATCAAAATATGTGTAACAAAATAACATTTTGATTCCAATGCCTCACTAATTTCAGCTTATTTCTTATTGGTATGTCAAAAAAACCAGACTTGTACAAGTTTCTGTCCTTGATATACAAATATGTAGGACATTCTTCAGGGGAATGTGTCTTGTGCCGGAATTAAAAATCTTCTTTGGTTGGGAAGAGTACCCTGTTAATCAAAAGAAGGGACACCCTATTAGTGCTTAATGATAAAATATTAATCTCTATTTACTATCATCCAAACCCTCATCCCTAAAGGGTATAATAGTATGTTAATTATTACATACCTCTCTTGCCTTGTGTTAGCTCTTTAATCTTTACTGATTCTTTCTGCCGGTTCCCAATTTTTTAAAGGAATTCTGGCTCTTCCTCTTCCCTTCCCTAATCTAGTGTACAATAATAGCATATTAATACCATGAAGCATAGATGTCATCCCATATGGATTTGTTTACATGTCTGGATAATATAAGGTAATCATGCTTACCAGACTCGGATTCTTCAATCAATTAGTTTTGTCTCTCTCTGAGTGTCAACCTCTCTTCCATTAGGTAATAATGACCACCCTGTAAAACAGAGCCCATACAGTGCCTTCTATTACAGTGGAGCGGGATGGCAACCAATATCACCCATCCCCCTCTGAGCCTGCACGTCAACCGGCAGAGTCCCGAGGAGAGGGATCGCGAGGACAGACTCTGCGCAGCTCCGACAACCCCCCGATCCCATCGAGGAATAGCTTAAGAATTCCACAAACTCTTCCAGCCGGGCACCTGGCATACTCTCATGCACATTAAGCGATAAGCACTGTGGTGCTACGTGAGCCAAACTACAGTGAGGCATAGGCACAAGTTATAGCAGCCTTGGGCCATAGCTGCAGAAATCCCAGCAGAGACAAGCTCGGTTGGAGGTTGGGCACCTTCTTCCCTCCCCGGGCAAGCAGTAAGAGCGCAATCATAACATGACAGAGGTGCAACCCACACCACGACCAGGAAACCAGCTATTGTGAGCCCCGCAGAGAGTAACCTGAAGCCAGAGAAAGCAGCGCCTCATAAAACTTTAACAACGCTAGCTACGCCCAGACCGGCTGCCGTAGGAAGATCACAACTCGCACACTAAGAAATCACGGAAGCTCCCTAGACCGCCTGGGCGGTATTGGTGCGGATTCCACGCGCAGCAGCATGAGATGGCACCAAGAGGCAAGAAGAAACCACCACAGATCTTATCAACTAAAACCGGCTGCTTCTGAATGTGGCACACTGCAGCGGCCCTCACAGGGGATATAACACCAAAGGTGGAGTGATACGACTCGGCTCACTGGCACCCAGACTATCAAGAACCAATACTCCCTAGACAACGTGAGCTCTGTAATCCAAGACGCTCAGAATCCAAGAGAGTCGCGACAACTCAGCCAGGACACGCTCCAGGGAACGTGCCTGTCGCCAGATTCCAAATACCCGAGGGGAAGAGGAAAGCATCAACACACCAGAAGCAAACGTCACCACAACCTAGACAGACGACAATGGACGGCTATGCAAGAAAGGCTGAACCCACGGCAGACCCTCGGCGACAAGTGTAGCAGCCAGAAGGTGCTATAACAGACGCTCAACAAAACGCAGAGCAAAACAAGATCCTCGAGGCAATTGCAGCCATGCGCACCTCAATGGAAACGCACATAGGAGAAATGAAGTGCAATATGGGCCTCCTGTGTCAAGACCTTCGTAACTTGGCTGGCAGGGTCGGAGAGACAGAGCAGAAACTCAAGCAAACTGCCTCCACAACTAAAGAATTAGAGAGCACTGTTCGAGAGTTAACCTTCCAATTAAAAACATTGCAGGATCGCGCGCAGGATGCAGAAGGGAGAGCGCGCCGAAGCAACATTAGAATACTCAGCCTTCCGGGGGGAACTGAAGGATGAGATCCAATGGAATATGTAGAAAATCTACTGCTCCAAGAAATAGGACCAGGAAACCTGTCGCAAGGATTTACAGTAGAAAGAGCCCACCGGGCACCCATCAAGAAACCACCACCAGGAGCCCCGCCCAGACCTATCATAGCAAAAATACTAAATCATTGTGACAAAGAAAAGATACTCACCGTTTCAAGACTGGGGGGGGGGTAATTCTGAGAAATTCTGCTACCCTGGCGATATACCCAGATTACACGATACAGGTGCTAAGGGGATGAGCGCAATATGTGCCAATGAAAGAAAGGATGTAACGTCAGGGAATTAAATATATGCTCCTCTATGCAGCAAAAATGAAAATAATCTATAACGGAAAATCCTTGTTTTTTGAGATCCCAGAAGATGTGAATTCCTGGATGGATGAACACAACCTGGGCCAGCTTCAAGAGAGGCACCCAAGCGGGAGGAAGAACTTGTCAGACTAAACACCCCCCCGCTGTGATCGCAATCTCACTGACATCACAAAATATGGACACGGAAAGCAGGAACTCAGTTCCCGAACCCAATTAAACTCAGGCTAAGGAGTATTTGTAAGCAAGGAGGTGTGGGGGCATCTATAGCTAAGCCACCCTGCACCATCCTTTGACCTAGCGGGGTCAGACCCCCTGCCTAGCTCAACATGGACTAAGAGTACTCATAGTACTCATCCCCCAGCATCCTGTGAACTAACGGGAAGATGGTGGAGACGCCTCTACGGAACCACACCGATGGGCAACAAGTTCAAAGTTAGAGTTTAGTTTTTCTCGTTGGAATCACAGGAGGAAACCATACCACAGGAAAGTGGCCATACAGCTGGGCAGCGGCTGGAGGCCGAGAACACACAACCACAAAAAGAAGCTTGGAAAGTAGATAAATAAGACAGGGCAAGTACAGCGCCGAGGGAGGGGAGCACAGCAGCATAAACTATACAATCTACGAGACAAGAATGAACGGTGAGAGAACACATACATATTGTAATAAGTCCAGGCACCCAAGACAAAGACTTTTGATGAACCGAGCAATAAACCCCCAAAGGTAGAAAACCTGCGAATAGTCCCGTGGAACGTACGTGGCTTAAATAGCTATGCGAAAAGGATGGGGGTAATGTCCTATCTACGAAGAAAAACTATCCAAATCACACTATTGCAGGAAACACACCTGACACTAGACAAACAAATTCATATTTTTAGTTAATGGAAGGGAAAGGTGTATGGCTCAGCATACTCCAATTACGCAAGGGGGGTCCTCATATGTTCACGCTGGGCATGCCGCATCATATCCTGCATAAATACTCACACCCAGAGGGGAGGATTATACTCTTACATGGTTATTATGTAGACAGAAAAGAGTTCTGTATAATAAACACCTATGCACCCAATCATAACGAAGCCACATTCTTCCGCTCACTTTACCCCATGCTGTCCCCATTTAGAGGTGCTCACTGGATATGGGGGGGATTTCAACTGTGTACTAGACCCTGTTCTAGACAGATCAGATTGTGTAGGGACGACTCCCCGCCCCTCGGCCAAAGCTCTACAGACGCTAGCCAGAGACCTGGAGCTACAGGAGGTATGGCGTTGGATGAATCATAGCAAACAAGAATTCTCGTTCTACTCAAGTGTACACAAATTATACACAAGGATAGAGTATGTCCTCACAGGGAAAGAAGACCTAGGAAACATAGCAAGTGCATCATATGAGGGCAGGACCCTATCTGACCACTACCCTCTGATAGTCCAATGGAGACTTGGAGACTGTCCCAAGCCCATCCCCACATGGAAACTGCGAGCGGAATCACTGCGAGATGCCAACTATTATAACATTAGTGAATAAATGGTTTGACTTCCATGATGCAAACCAAGGAGGGGATAGACTAGGTCAAGGATGGTATAAAACATACATATTTTATGAATCACATATCACCATGATAAAACACACGCAATAACACATAAAAAATAAGTCGAAGAACACAATAGAGCCGTTCTTCCTGGTGATTAAGAAAAGTCAAATTTAAACGAAATGAAAACCAAATGCCTCAGGGAACACAGTGGAGCCATTCTTCCTGGTGATTAAGACCCTTCTGATAACTCGGAGTCTGATACATCCACCACGGTTCACTTTGAGACAATCTAGCTTCAGCATTTAGTAAATCTGTGCCCAACACTTGTTCTAAGGCCCACCATTTAAGGTCATCACAGTTGTGGTCATATTCCAAAAAATGCGCCACTAATGGTGAACCAATAGTTCTAGTGCGGATTCTGGATTTATGTTCTGAGATTCGTGTTTTGATAGGTCTGGATGTTTTGCCAATATAGATTGCATACACGGGCAGAAAATTACATAAATCACATTGAGAGAATTACAAGTAGTATGTTTTTTGAGAGACCATGCCCTCCCGTTGATTAAGACGGATGAACAAGCTGTAGTTGAACTACAAGATCTACATGGAAAATGTCCCACTATGGGCTTGACTCAATTAGGGATTTATATAAGATCTAATCCTTAGCTTGAACAGTAGTATTTTTATACTACACTGTTCTTAACCTCAACTGCAGTGGGGTTCAGTTGGATGTAAAAATATATATTTAGAATATTCTATTTATTACATCCGAGTGGCAAATACAGCTATTTAAATCTTTGTAGATATGTACTTCATTTTTGAATAACTTTTGTCCATGAACTTGCACTTATTTTGTATGTGTTATTACGTGTGTTTTATCATGGTGACATGTGATTAATAAAATATGTATGTGTTATACCATCTTTGACCTATTCTATCCCCTCCTTGGTTTGCATCATTGAAGTCGAACCATTTATTGACTTATGGTATAATAGTTATTTTCCGTGTGACTGTCCTTTTGCTTTTCTCGATCTCTCGTTCTTCCCCGGATCCACGTTGTAGGAGTCACCCATCCTTTGGTTACTACAAGACTGTAGAGCAGCACAGGATACCCATGTCCTGCATTACCTACCTCCTTTGTTCATGGACTTTTAAAGAACCCTTTTCAGTGTCAACTGCTGACTTTTACTACAGCAAATAAAGTTGTTTAATCCAACTGGCTGATTCCCTTTATTATACTACATAATTGCCGACGAAGATTGGAACCCGCACATCATCATGCAAGGAGCGACACCGCCGCGCCATTTCTGCAAACATCAGGTAGGCCTGCAATTCCATGGCCACAATGGCATCCCCTGTTCACGACTTACCTGGAAGCACTAGGAGGTGCGGGGTACACAGCAGCAAGGCGCAGAGCTATGTTATTAAACACGCTGGAGTTGGAAGGTCAAAGAGTGTTTGCAGGCCTTACGCCCGAAGCAGGGGTGGATGAGAATGATGACGTGTACAAAGAGGCCGTCAGAAGAATTATTAATCGTTCTGCCAGAAAATAAAAAACTGTGCTGCACAAGATACGTTTCTACAATCACAAACACGAAAAGTCAGAACCCGTAGATGACTACGTTACCAAGCTGCACAAACTAGCCCCACTTTGCAACTTTGCAAATAACGCAGAAGGTTGATCTGCGACATGTTGACAGTCCACACCAACATCAGAAAAGTGCAGGAAAAATTTATTTTGGGGAAGGAACTCCAACTGGAAAATGCCATAGAGATTGCGAGGGCAGTGGAAGAAACTACGGGGCAATGGAAAGAGTGTGCAGGAAGCTCACGTCCATAGGGTTCCAAGTGATCACCTTTAGGAATAAGAAGCAGAAACAAGTGACTGACGCAAGAGAAGGGAAGTGGGGAAGGAAGGAACCGCTGAAGTGTCACAGATGTACCAGCACCAAACACTTAGCCACCAACAGAGAATGTCCAGCAAGAGACAAGGAATGCTCTGTGTGCAAGAAAATGTGACACTTTTCACTGATATTCAAGTGGCGTAATAGAAAAGTTACGAACATTAATGCAGAACACAATCCTCATCTGAAGAAGAAGTGAGACCCACAGTGTTAATGGTAAACAGCTCACGAGCCAGGAGGGAAAACCCCACTGCACAATCAGAGTGAACGGCATGGAGATGAGAGTCATGGCTGATACAGGCTCCGATCTGAACATACTGCCCCTACGTACATACAAAGAAATGATGGGCACAGAAACGGTTAAAGTTCTCAGCACACACCACAAACCCACAGTATTTGGAGTTGCATCAGTAGACCTACTAGGGTACATCAAAGGAACAGTGGAGTTCAAGGGGAGACAGAGACCACCACGAGAGTATGCTTCACACAAGAAGGCCCAGCAGTTCCAGATGGGACTATCAAGCCAAGCTCAAGGTCAAATTAGATCCCAGCATGGAAGATAAAGTGTTAACAGTCAATACAGGAGGAGTGCCAGTAGTTAAACAAGACTTTCCCAAACTGTTTTTGGAAGGGCCAGGGAAAATCAAGAACTTTGTACACAAGATAATGCTCAAAGCAAATGCAGTCCCCGTAAAGCATAAAGTACGGCCAGTGCCAGCAACAGCCAGAGACATACTCAGAACCAAGCTCAACAAAATGGTGAAGGAGGGCACCATTGAGGAAGTAGAAGCCTCAGAGTGACTGAGCCCCATCATCCTTATCAAGATGCAAAACTCACAAGACTTGAGGGTTTGCACAGACCTCTTCAGCCTTAACTTGGAAGTCATTTCAGATAGCTACCCCCTCCCCAGCATAAATGAACTCATATGCATGATGTAGGAAGACAGAATGTTCGCCAAGCTGGATATGAGGGATGCATATTATCAGATTCATCTTCATAAAGAATCCAAGCCGCTCACAGCGTTTATCACTCCATTTGGGACGTATCAGTTCACTAAGATGCCCTTCGGTTTGTCGTCCACAGCTTTGGCGTTTCAGTGCATGATGGACTTACTACTGCGTGACACAGGAAACGTGTCCTACTTCGAGGACAATATACTGGTCTATGCCGCGGATGAACACACACATGATGTCTCCCTCAAGAGTCCTCAGCAAATTACAGGATGCCGAAGTCAAGTTGAGACACGAAAAGTGCATCTTAAGGGCACAAGAGGTTGAATATTTGGGGTAAAAGATTTCCGCAAGCCATTGTCAAGGCTCCTGAGCCATCCAACAAGGAAGAAGTGAGGTTGTATAGAATATCACGCCAATTTCATCCCCAATATTTCAGAAATCACAACGCTGCTACTAAAAAAAGGTGCAGAGCTCACATGGTTGGAGGCCCAGAAGGAGGCTGTAGAGAATATAAAAGGACGTATAGAGGAAGCACTGTGCCTACAGCCGTTCAATCCAGCGTGGGATACAGTCAGCACCACGGATGCCAGTGCTTGTGAGTTAGGTGTCATACTCACACAGAAGAAAGGGGATACTGAACACGTGGTGGCATTCACCTCTAAAGCCCTGTCCACGGCTGAGAAGAATTACTCCACAGTGGAGAAATTGATGTTAACCTGTATATGGGCCATTGAGAATTTCAGGATTTACGCATGGGGCACCAAGTTCAAACTAGCCACCGACCATAAACCTCTCATTCATCTGCTCAGTCCAGGTGGGACAAAGTCGTGAACACCCCGGTTGGCACACATTGCGGGCAAACTTCACGAAAACATATTTGAAATAACTCACATAGCCAGGTGGAGAAATGCCCAGACGGACTGCATGTCGAGGTTACATGGAAACAAAGTGAAAGCCACCACGTTTCCACAAGATGAATGCATTGTAGCGTCTATCCAAGACCTCAGGGGTCCAGAATTCCTAGAGTTGAGTGAAGGACACTGGAACGAGGAGGACGGTAAAGACTCCATTATGGTGAGACTTAGAGAGTGGGTTAGGAACGGATGACCAGAAGAAATGGCCATACCTGAAGGCATGAGGCCGTGTTGGAAAGTGGCGGAAGAAAGTTCAGAGGTGAGAGGATCGCTCCTTAAGGGAGATCAAGCAGGGGGGGCGTGGCTAACCGCCATGTGAAGAGGACGTTCGCTCTGCGCGCTCCGCTAGATGCGACCATCATAAGCTGCCTTTAACTATATTTTTCGGGGGTCCTGAACCCCGCAAATCGCCTCACCGAGGGCTAACATCCTGCTGCACCTGCGGGTCGACTCCCGTGGCTCTAGGCGACCGGCTTCGCCTTATAGACCGTGCGACACGATCCAGCGGACCAGGGGCAAGATGGCGGCTCCCTCACCCAGCACGGCGCGACGGCCCGCACTCTAAGGCTGCTCCGCGCCACAACGCTCAGCTGCCAGAGGGGGGAAGACCCCTCTGTCGCACACGAGCGCCTGGCCAGACCGACGAGGGGGACTTGCGAAGCACCCGTGAGGCTGGATGCATGAATAAGAGGAGGCGCAACCAGGACGCAGAGCCCAGCCTGAGACGTCCCGGATAAGGGCGCTACCCACCGCGGAACCGTGATCCTTCGAGGTGAGCGGGGGGGACTAACCCAACTGATATATACAGGCTGTTATCGCCGGTCCCCCCCTCCCTCCTCCACCCTACATAGGCACGGTGTCCCCTTCACGAAGTGCCAGGCAGACGTAGCTGTTTGGAAACTCAAAGAAGCGGCCCCGGCGCACACTAAAGACCACTGCTGGCCCGGTCCCTCCGCACTAGCTGCCCCTCTGAGCCTCCAGAGCTGCCCATAACATACTGCAGCCCTCTACCGCTGCTCGCCCGCAAAACGGTTCAACCACGGGTGCGGGCACTGGGTATTTACTGCCCCTCCGTCTCATCACACCTTGGCCACCCCTATAACAGCGAAGCCCTGCGGCCCAGTTGATATGTCTACCAAAGGAGCAAGGGCCAAGTAACGTCAGACCACCATTGATACCTTCACGGCGGCAGGGCCCATAGCGCCTGAGATCATGAACGGGACACTCGCTGCAGATCTACTCGACCCCTCGGGGCCAACATCGGAACCAAGCAACACACAAATCCTCGAAGCCATCAAACAATCTCAAGCAGCCGTGGAACATAAAATTGACGCAGTTCCCATAGACCTGAACCTCCTACGCCAAGACGTCCGCTCCTTGGCCGGCAGGACAGATACGCTGGAGGCCCAGGTCCGCGAAAACATCGAAGCCAAGACTGTGCTCCTCAGAGATGTCGATGTACTCCGACAAAAAGTGAAAAACCTGGAAGACAGGGCCGAGGAGGCAGAAGGGCGCGCACGCCGTAACAACATTCGCCTCCTGGGGCTCCCTGAGGGCATTGAGGGATCGGACCCCACGAACTTCGTCGAGAACCTCCTATTACAGGAGATTGGTGCAGAGAAACTCTCCCAGGGTTTCTCAATCGAAAGGGCTCACCAATCCCTCACATCGAAACCCCCCCGGCAACCCACCCAGACCAGTGATCGCTAAAGTACTTAATTACAGAGACCGTGAAACCATCCTCGCCTTCTCGCGATCAGGCGGCCAGATCTGCAGGGGCTCAGCCAAGATATCCATCTACCCACACTATACTTTTCAGGTTCAAATGAAGAGGGCACTGATTATACATACCAAAGCTAGACTGAAGTCTGCCGGTCTACGCTACATGCTCCTTTACCCCTCCAGATTGAAGGTGATACGCAACAACAAAACCTACCTCTTCGATACCCCTGCCGAGGCTCGGGACTGGATGGACAGGGAGCAGATCCCAGATATCGAAGTCAGGAAGCGTCAACCCCGCTGAGCCCCGTCTCCCAATGGCTACACCTTGCCCCAACGTCTCTCGGAGGCCCCACTAAGGAACGGCTACACACACCGCAGCTGACTGGATTGCTCGACACGAGACGCCCGGACGAACACTCTCCTACCCCCGGAAGCTCTTTCTTGTTAAGGGTACGTAGATACCCGCCCGTAGGGCACCATGCGACCGATGTTCGGTCTAAAGGAGCGGAAACGGGTCTGTCATAGTGAGGGAGAACTTGCTCGACCTGGTTTATGTTTGGGAAGTTCAAAGTTACGGGGGGTGGGACAAGGGAAGTTGGCACAGCTGTTAAGTGCCCGAATCGGAAACCAAGACCACCAACAACCACCTTAGACAGCACGGATGAAGCATCTACCCTACGCTGGATGGGCTTACAGTCACCGGAGCAGAAGTTAAAGGACGCAGGTACCCCAGCAGGAACCACCTAGAACTCATACGAGCCCCACGCACCTCCCGCCACATGCAGTGCATCAGGGTGGGCCTGATATAGTCACTAGAACCCCTGATTCCCAAGGCTGACTCGATAAAAATCCTGACGTGGAACGACAGAGGCATGAATAGCTTTGTGAAGCAACGGCGCATACTCGCCTACATCAAAAGAAGTAAAACCAAAATAGCCCTACTTCAAGAAACGCACCTAACGTCGGACAAACTGAAGGCACTGGCCAAAGCTTGCCGCGGTACTCTAGTAGGATCCTCCTACTCCTCCTATGCCAGAGGTGTCCTGATCTGGGTAGGCCCCTCTATCCCCTTCCGATTAGTAAGCTCCAAAGTAGACAATGAGGGCAGGATGGCACTAGCATGCGGCACTATCGAAGGGAGGGAGACATGCCTAGTCAGCACCTATGCACCCAACCACGACGCAACAGCCTTCTTTCATTCCCTATATTCACGTCTCAGCCCTTACAGGGACCAAACCATGATATGGGGGGGCGACCACAACTGCACCCTAGACCCCCAGAAAGACAGGTCTGACGATAAGCATACACGCCCCTCTCCGCCGGCCAAAATACTGTCCAGGCTGGTACAGCAGTTACAACTCCGAGACTTATGGAGAGAACAACACCCAGACCTGTGAGAGTTTTCCTTTTACTCCCCTCCACACGCGGTCCACACTAGGCTTGACTATCTTTTCGTAAGCCTAGAACAACAGGCAATGTTTGGCGGGGCTCAGTACCTGCCCAGAGTGCTGTCCGATCATTCCCCACTATTGGCCACCTGGGAGGTCTACCCGCCTAGACCCCCTTTCCCCACCTGGAGACTCAGGGCTGAGGCCCTTCTAGACACAGCTCTCTGCGAACACATTGCGGACAGGACAGAGGACTATTGGGAAAGAAACCTCAACAGTGTCAAACACATAGGCACCGCCTTGGAAGCATACAAAGTGGTTATGAGGGGGGAGGTGATCGTAGCCGCGGGCGGAGCACTAAGGTCGGTTACTTTTTCCCTAGAACACGTAGAGAGGGAGCTGGGAGAACTGGAAGGCAGACTAGACCCATCCCCAGAACACTTACAGAAAGTAATTGACCTAAAACAAACCTGCCTTATGCACTGGGAGTCCCTGGGGAGGCTGAGCTACGCCAAACACGTTGAACGAACCCATGCCCTAGGTGACAAACCCGGTAAACTCCTGGCTTGGCTATACAACAAGAGGGAGACCCCCAGAACACCCATTTGCCAAGTAATCAAACCAGACGGCTCCCTAGTGCACACCCAGGCTGAAATTAATTTGGTGTTCTATGACTTTTACGGCAAATTATACGCCAAACCCCCACCCATGGCCGACTCCGACATTGAGGATGTCCTGGATGACATAGACCTTCCCAGGCTCGATCCTCAAATGGCGGACATCCTGGACGAACCCATCACCCCTGATGAGGTCAAAGTAATCATCAGATCACTCCCGGCTGGTAAATCCCCAGGCACTGATGGCCTCTCCGGGGAATTTTATAAATTGTACGAAGAGACCTTGGCCCCACTGCTGGCACAGGTGTTTAACGAAGCCTACGAGCGTGGTGCCCTCCCTGACTCCATGAGGGAAGCGGCAATAATCCCCCTCCTGAAACCCGGGAAGGACGGATCGCACTGCGGCTCCTACAGGCCCCTCTCCATGTTAAATGTCGATTGCAAGATCCTAACCTCCCTGCTAGCTAATAGGCTGCGAAGGGTAATCCCCCACCTGATCCATCAGGACCAAACGGATTATGTGCCCTGTCGCTCCATAACAGAGAACCTGTGTAGGTTGCATCATATCATACACAGCACAGAACAGAGGCCTCAGAGATACGCGGTTGCGTCACTTGACGCCACCAAGGCCTTCGACTCAGTGCGTTGGGAATGGCTATATGCCACTATGGCTAGAATGGGAATCGCACCCGCCTTCCTGAAATGGACCCAGCTAGTCTACACCAACCCCACCTCTAGGGTGCGCACAAAGAGGACCTTCTCAGACAAATGAGCCATACACAGGGGCACCCGTCAGGGCTACCCACTCTCCCCGATGCTATACATCATTGCCACCGAACCCGTAGCCGCATACCTTAGACAGCAATACGGAGATGGGGGCATCGTAATAGACGGAGTGACCCACCTCGTCTCTATGTATGCGGACGACACGCTATTGTACCTACATAACCCCGAACACCTCCTGCCCTACATTCTAGAGACACTGGACGGATTTAGCAAATACACGGGAATCCGAATTAACAAAGACAAGTCCTGCCTCTACCCTCTGGCCGCACTGTATAAAGAAGACCTAAGATTCCTTCCCTCCCTGGATCTGAAATGGCAAGTGACCTCCTTTAGATACCTGGGAATCACTATACACCGGGACCCATACACGGAACATATACTCAACACGGTGAGAGCTAAAGACACTCTAGAAAAATCTATGGAATTCTGGGGCAAGCTCCCGCTCTCGATGGCCGGAAGGGCCGGTCTCCTCAAAATGGTTGCTCTTCCCCGCTTACTATACAACTTTACAAACGTTCCCTACAGCATCCCCCCCTCCTTCTTCAGAAACATAAATAAACTATGTAGACGGTTCCTTTGGCAGGGAGGCAGACACAGGGTGGCGCTGGACACACTCCAAAGACCCTACGAGAGAGGAGGAATGAAAGTCCCTAATTTCCAATTGTACTACCTGGCTGGCCAACTGAGGCATGTGATGCGATGGATGGCTGACGAGACCTCCACGGACACTAGGCTCCTCCAACCTGCATTGCCCAATCTCCTCCTGAGGGACCTACTATGGGTCCGGAACAGAATCACACAGCCCTTCCCATATCTAATCAAACTTGGAATAAAGCTCTGGAACAGAGCGTGCAGAACTGTGGGGTCAGCTGACCCCTTCTCACCACAAATCCCCATCGCAGCAATTATGGCTTACCAGCCATGGGGCTCTCTCGAATCACGCACCCAGTCGGAACCCTACGGAGTGGCCACCCTAGGAGTCCTAACACGGGACCAAGAGATCATACCCTTCCCCGACCTCGCTGAGACTACGGGATTACCCGCTGGCCAATTTTTGCTCCATAGGGCAGTGACACAAGCCATAATGGTTAGATGGCCAGAGGCTACCACCCCAAAGACGGAAAACGAGGTCATAGAAACACTATTAAACACAGCCGAAGGTGGCCATGAAACCTCGCTATTGTACGAAACCCTGCTCCAGGGCACGACTAACAGCGAGCTCAAAAGCAAAGCAAAATGGGAAATCGAAATAGGCCAAGACTTTGCAGATGTCGAATGGGAGAAAATAACTCACTACCACAAAAAAGTTTCTAGGAATGCCCGTTTGCAACTCATTCAATTATACATCACCAACAGAGCCTACCTAACACCTGAGGCCATATCCAATTTCAAAGGAGCTGAGGCCCAGGTATGCCCCAAATGTAAGGAGCCGAGAGCGGGTATGACGCATATGTTCTGGGGCTGCCTGGAGATACGCCACTTCTGGACACAGGTTCAGGAGAGGGTGGCGGACGCAGATATTGAGCTAGAAGTGAACAA
Source organism: Ambystoma mexicanum (assembly GCF_040938575.1). Taxonomy (NCBI): domain Eukaryota; kingdom Metazoa; phylum Chordata; class Amphibia; order Caudata; family Ambystomatidae; genus Ambystoma; species Ambystoma mexicanum. Next base: position 708,453,428 of record NC_090941.1, on the reverse strand, counting down.
CCCCGCAGCCTGCATCCTGGGCAGATTCAAACGCAACCACAAAAATAAGCCTCTAAACAAACTCAAAGATCTGATATACATAACTGCGAAGAGACGCATAGCCATGGGATGGAAGAGCCCAAGGGCCCCGTATGAGGCACTGTGGTGGGGGGACCTGACGAAATGGATAACGGCGGAGACCGGCGCGTGGGAAACGGCAATCCTTGAACAGAGGCTGGACTCCAGTGGAGAACTGCATCGCTGGGTGGCTTTAACAGAGCCACTACTGCATCCTAATAACACTGACGATACCTCGGACGGTTCGGACTGTCCTAGCCATCAATCCGGCCCATCATAAATGGAAGATAATGTTGACTGTGGTCTTGAGTTTGGGGGTGGGGGGGTACGTAATTCTGTTGATTAACGTCTGATATTACAAGTGATGCATACTGTGTTTGTTAAACTGTTAAAACCAATAAATAAAGTTAAAAAAAAAAAGGGGAGATCAAGCAATACCGCCAGTAGGAATGAGAAGAGTCATCCTGTGCAGGGCCCACTGAGGGCATTTAGGAAACACCATGACACAGTGCAGATTGAGAGAGGCATACTGGTGGCCTGCCATGGACCAGGAAATATGCTCCATGATTGAGAGATGCCAAATGTGTCTCAACAGTGACCAACGCTTGAAGACCAGACAAGGCACAATAATTCCCATGGAGATCCCAGAAGCGGTGTGGCGCAAAGTGGGGATGGATTTTATAGGACCCTTGGAGTCAATGGCTCCCGAGCATCAGTATGGCATAGTGATGGTAGACTACCTGTCAAAATAGGTAGAAGCAGAATTTGTCCCCAACATTACTACAGCTACTGTCATAGAAGTCCTCACATCCATTTTTCAGAGGGAAGGGCTCCCCAAAGATTTAGTCACGGACAATGGAGTACAGCTTGTGTCACAGGAAATGGAGTCATTACTGCACAAATACAACCTAAAACAGAGGAAGGTGCTCTGTACCATCCTCAAGCAAATGGACTAGTGGAGAGGGCAAATAGGTTCATCAAAGGAGCTATCCAGTTAGCAAATGCTTCTGGTATGGATACCCTCAAAACAGTCAAGGAGGATGTTACGGCCCACAGATTAACCCCCAACGGCATCACTCAAGTGTCGCCGTTTCGAATGCTGAGGGGGAGGAGAGCAGCATCCACACTGGTACCACCATGTTTGACCAGAGTAAAAGAAGAGGATGAAGTACGCATGGCAGAAGTAGTGTGGAGGTTGGAAAACAGCAAAGCACGCATGAAGAGATGGAGTGATCAGAGAAGAATGACTCAATGTCGCGAAGTCAAGGAAGGCGACTGGATCAAAATACGACTACTGAGCAAAGACCAAACGACAGGTTCAAAGTTCAATCAACTAATAAAAGTCATCCACAGAGGGACAAATCGCATTTGCACAGAGGATGGCTGTACGTGAAACATGGAGCATGTGCAATGTTTGAGAAGCATCGCACAGCGGAAAGAACACAAGAGGAACTCACCCCTTGTAAAAGCCCCAACAGAGATGCCACAAGAGAGCGAGAACTAGAAACCTCCACGAGAGAAATCATGGAGGGAGACATAGAAAGAGAGGCATTGGAAACATCCCAAGAAGCAAGTCAATCACAGGTGGTAGAAAAGAAAATCGTCCGAGACGAGAGCACAGAAGACCGGTGAAGTATGATGACTTTGTAATGGAATAAACTTTGCTTGGTTATCAAAGGGAGGTGTGTAGGGACCTTGCGAGACGCGCTATGACGCGAGCTGGCAAAGCACGGCCGGAAACATTATGAAAGCACCAATGCTCCGGAGTAGGTCGTGCCCCCGGCGCTCCTCCTAATCAGGGACTAAAGACTGCCACACGACTGTAGAGCAGCACAGGACACATCTGTCCTGCACTACTTACCTTCTTTGTACATGGACTTTTAAAGAACCCTTTTCAGTGTCAACTGCTGACTGTTACTACAGCAAATAAAGTTGTTTAATCCAGCTGGCTGACCCCTTTATTATACTACACAATAGTTGTAAACCTTTAAATACCAAAATGCACGATACATTTTATTGTTGAAATTATGAACAATTGTCTATTGCAATGCACATTGGAGCTTTAGAAGGTGTGGGTTTTGTGGCAAACTCTGCATTTTAAATCACATTGGGCTAGTAACATTGCTGCAATACAAATAACACAACATTGGCAGTTTTCTTTATGCCCAATTAGCACATAATTGCCGGGTTAGGTTATAGCCAGTTAGCTCATGGTTTTCATGCACATTTAGCATTGTGAGGCCCAGTTAGCAGAGCAGTGCCAGATTCCATTGTACACAATTAGAACATCATGACCAGATCACATAATGCTCAGTAGGGTTAGATTCCGTTACACCCAATTAGGAGAGTACGGTCAGATCCCATGTTGGCCAGTTGGCACAGAAATGTCTTATCACCTTATGCCAATGTGGCACAGTATGGCCTCATGATATTATGTCCGGTTATCCCAATAAGGTTGGATCCTATTATGTCCAACTTCTTATAGTAAGTCCTGGTCTCAGTGTGCACAGCAAGTCCTTATTTTATTACGCCAAATGAGTACAGTAAAGGCAGATTATATCAGGCTCGTTAGTACAGTAAGGCTGCATTCTTTTATGCCCATTTACCACATTAAGAGCAGATCCCATTATGTCAAATTAAAACAGCATCGTCAGATCCCATTATGCTCATTCAGAACAGTAAGGCCAGATCTCATTATGCCCAGTTTGCACAGTAAGAACAGATCCCATTACGTGTAGTTAACACAATAAGGTAAGATCCCATTATGTCAATTTAGTACAGTAGGAACAGACCCCATTAGGTCAATTTACCACAGTCAGATCAGATACAAATATTAGGCGATAGCCTTGAGTCTAGAAATTCTGAAAATTCTATTGCTAATAACTTTTGACTTGTAGGATGGATATGGCTGATATTTTCCAAACAAAATGTTTGTCACAGGCCCCCAGACTGGGCATTTTCGGAAAGATTCATTTAAAATTGTACACCTTATAAAGAAATAAAAAACACTGTTTTTGTCTACTCCCATTCACTTTCCCATAGAGAAAAGTCAAATTTTGGTAAAGCTGAAGCACAAAACCTGCAGGGGGAATTTGCACCAAATAGCAAACTACTTGGGGACGAAGCATTGACTTAATTTCCTGGACAGGTTTGGGGTTATTTGTCCAGGAATTTTTAAAATATTCGACGGGGACGGGATACCCCCAGCCCCCAAAAATATAGCTGTATCTCCCATGGTGCTTGGTGCTTTGCAGAACAGAAGCTTTTCAGAAATGAAATCTTCCATATTTATTTTGCTCAATGCGGGCGATTACCGGTGTAATATCGGGGCAATGCAAAAATGATAAGTTTGCAAAAAGCTATTTGGAGGAAAAAAGGATACAATTGCATTAGGCTGGCGGCAGGGGTGAACTGGCCTATAGGGAACTCTGGAGATTTCCTGGTGGGCCTCTGCACCCTGGGCCTCTTTTGTATGGTATTTCCAAATGTTCCCATAGGAAAAGCATTGGGGTTGCTGAAAATGTGTCATATGGGGACACTTTGAACATTATTTCCAGGGCCCCTTTTGGTCCCCAGAAATAATTTCCAGGGCCTCTTTTAGTTCCCAGTCCACCCCTGGCTGGCGGTGGGGACGGGGAAAGAGGATACCATGTGAAATTGGAGAGTTGGTGGTAGTCTGGAGAGCCAGTTACAGTTCAAACGTTTTCCGAATATGGGGCTGGGGGGAATACGGGGATCTCGGGAGAATCCCACGGCTACAACGGAAAATGCCATTGAAAAAAAATGCATCATATGAACAAAGAGTGAAAGGGGGGAATGGGAGAGGGCCAGGGAGGGAAAAGGCAACTGATCAATTTGGGGGGGCCATGGAGAGAGGAGGGGGAACTTGGTGAGTGCCTGAGAGGATTGAGGATAGATTTTTTGATTTTCAAATATTTTTGGATTATCAGGGGAATACTGGAGGAATACCACGGGTATGGGTAGTTCATTGCCGCTGTGTGTGGAGTTCATTGACATTATCGAGGGAATATCGGGGCAATCCTGCGGGAATCGGGAGAGAGTGAAAAAAAGGATGTTATACACCTACAGTGTTCACATCTACTAGGCAGGGGCTAATGGGTCTTTCAATTTCTACAATGGCCATGGCTAGTCAGCCACAAAGAAACATATTGGTGCAACTTGTACGGTGGCCACGGCATATGGCTATGGCTAGTGGACCCCAAAGAAATGTATTGGTGCAACAGGTACAGTGGCCAAGGCCAAAGGCCATGGCTAGTGGGCCCCAAAGAAACTATAGTATAAAAACACCCATGAAATTACATGAAAAAACTTTAGTCAAGAGAGAGTTAGGTTATCAGATTCAACGGTAAAAAAACATAGCAACAAAACCTTTGAAATTCAGTGAAAAAACTTTGTTAACAGAGAGTTAAGGTGATCAGATTTTATCGGTACAAAACCTTTGAAATTCAGCACTCGAAATTGAAGCAACCCCACCTTAACGTTGCGCCCCCTGTTGCGCAGCGTATAACCACGACGTTGTCATCACAGATGACATCACTGATGAAGGCTATGACTAGTGGGCCCAAAGAAACCGATTGGTGCAACATGTACAGTGACCATGGCCTTCTATGGCTAGTGAGCCCCAAAGAAACGTATTGGTGAAAAATGTAAAGGCCATGGCTAGTGGGCCCCAAAGAAACATATTGGTGCAACATGAATAGTGGCCATGGCCGAAGACCATTGCTAGTGGGCCACAAAGAAATATATTGGCGCAACTTGTACAGTGGCCAAGGCCGAAGGCCATGGCTAGTGAACCCCAAAGAAATTATAGTAATAAAAAACTCTTGAAACTCTGTGATGGCATCATTGTGGTCTTGTGCTGCGCAACAGTGGGTGAAAAGTTAAAGTGGACTTGCTTCAAATGCGCATGCTGAATTTCAAGGGTTTTGTTGCATTACATCTGATCACCTTAACTCTTTCTTAACATAGGTTTTTTCACTGATATATAGTTAGGCCCCTAAGGTCAGAACCCATTAATCAGTCAGTAAAGTAAGGACAGATCCTGCCAAGTTAGAACAGCAAGTGTACATTCTATCACAGCCAGTTAGCATTGGAACGCCATGTTCGATTTAGCACAACATCAGCATGGCCAGTTTTCAGAGGCTTTGTAAGTACAGCAGTTGCCAATTTTTGCCCCCTTGTCCTCCAGGCAGTTCTTCCCTTAATTTGGCTGCTTTGAGAGGAGGATGTTTCCACCAGCTTTCTTCTTCTTCCAAAGAGGAGCCGTTAAGGAGCAGCTGCTGCGTGCAGTCTACACTGCTCACGTCATTCTGCAAAAGGCATGAGCAGTGAATACTCCAACCCCATCATCCGGCCAGTGAATATCAGCCAGGTCTGCACCAACCCCATCATCCGGCCAGTGAATAGCAGCCAGGTCTGCAGTCATAACCTGGGTGGGGCCATGGATTTGAACTGCTACTGAATCATGTCTACTTCTTTTTTTTTTAAAGTTGTTATTAATTTTGAACAAACAAACAATAAAACTAAACAAACAGTGCATGTTCAACAGTTTCATTACACTTTTTAAATTCCCTAACCACTACTCCCACTACCCCACCCCCCTTGCAAGTCTATCACCTTGAGTCATCAGATTCCACACCCTGTGGTTCGGTCTCCTCCTCCACAGGTTCAGTCGGGTGATCTAACATCCAAACAATCCAGCTATCAGTGATTTCCAGGCCATCAGGGACTCATTCTCCTCCTCCCCCCTTTGCTGCACGCCTCTTGCCATGCTATGGTTTCGGCTTCTGCCCATTTTTTCAAGTCTTTCCACCACACCTCTATCCTCGGCACATGGCATGACTTCCATCCCATGGCAATCCTTCTCTTTGCAAGCACATAAGCCAGGTCCCTTAGTTTGCTTACATGCCTGAGTTTCCGTGGTCTGGGGAACCCCCCCAGCAGGCAGGCCCATACCGTGTCCACTACTATCTTGACCCCTCTTCCTTCTAGTTTCTGTTTTACACCCCTCCAGAACCTCTCTATGATCGGGCAAGACCAAAACATGTGCACCATGCCTGCGTTCTCTTCGTCGCACTTGGGGCATGCTTGCCGACCTGCATTCTCGAACTGTCATGATCTCTGCTCCCAAAAGATCAGGACTTGCCCGACTCCCTTGGAAGAAGACCCATAACCCCGGTTCCGAGTGCCAGCCAGTCCCAATTGGGACCTTTTGGACCCTGTCCTGGCGCCAGTGGCACCAGGCTCATAAAGATGCCCAGTCCCAGCGCTGGAAGCGCCGGGCTCATAATGCTTGGGTGGACTTACCTGCAGCAGACCATGCTGCTTACTTACCTGCCAGTTGAACCCCTGATCCTCTTCTGTTTGGGACTACTTTTCCTGTTGGGTGGGGCAGGAGCCACTCCCTAGGTTCAGAACACTGGAACTCTTCTGGAAAGCAGGAACTCTTTTCTTACCTAGGCGTGGCTGTGGAAGGAGACACCTAAGCACTACAGGAGGCTATTTAAACCACACCCGATGGATGAATCTTGCTTTGCGTTATTCTGCATTCTCTGCAGCAGAACGCTCATTGTGTCTTCTGCTTCTGATCCTGGGCCTAAGGGAACAAAGGCTTACCATCCTGGAATCCAGTCTTCAGCAGCACCTGTAAAGACAAAGAAAGAACAGGTTAGCACTACGGTCTTCAGTGGCAGCGCATCTCTTACCTGGTCCATCGGCTGTCACCAACGCCTCGCGCTGCATTCCGGCATCTGAAAGACAAAGGCTTACCTACTCTTCGCATGCTCCGGAGGTCTTCGCACTGCATTCCGGCATCTGAAAGACAAAAGCTTACCAGCTCTTCGCACGCTCCGGAGGCCTTCGGCGCTGCATCCCGCATCTGAAAGACAAAAGAAGGTGCGTTTAAAGACATTGGGCAACTTTATTACTCACGTGCCATTACTCCTTCCCACGCCGAATCCAGTGGGTATTCCAGCACCCTTCAGCTTCTCTAAAGCTCCGAACTTGTACCTGCAAGATAATATGGACATTTAGTGCGCATCGTGAAGCAGGCTACAAGCGCTTACTTACGTGCTTCCAGGCGCTTCTATTCCTCACGCAGGGTTCGATCCTCAACTCTCATCAGCCCGCCATCCGCCATCGCCGGAACCCTGCAAAACAAGAGATATCATTACAAAAGACTTTTAAGACATTTGAAGTGCCCAGAACTTACCGTTCATGCAGTTAACGACGGACAGCAGTCCTCTGAGGTCAAGAGGCCTGCACCCTTATCCAGTGAAGAAACTGGTTACGGCACCCTAGCCCCGAGGCAGATGGAGAGCTCGGCGTTCACTTACCTAAGGTGAGGGCGTTAACCTTTGGGGTTCTACAGGAGAAGAGAAAGGGAAGAGGAGAGAGGCACCCAATAACCCCAGTTCATTAATCCCATATTTTCTATCTGCAGACATCTTACTCTTCGAGTCAGACATACAGTGCACAGAGGTCCAGCCCAAAGAGCCAACCGTATGTTACACATCACCTTTGAAGATACGGCATTCACCCAGTCAAGACCGGCGCCTCTGCGGGAATCAGGTGAGCGTTACAGAACGCAAAGCCTACCGCAAAACTCCCACCCAGGCGCTATGGAAACCTCGGATACTGACCAGCTAGCCCAGTTACTTGGGGAACTAAGAGCAGAAGTGCATGCAGCCCGTCCGGAAACGAATGCTCTAAGAAGGGAACTGATTATTTCCAAGGAGCGAACAGACGATCTCGCTAGACAATTGCTACAGTCACAAGCCGGACAAACTCCGTTACCCGCATCAGGGGCAAATCTTCCTTCAACATCCTCTACGAACCAAGTGCAGATCAACCTACCTGGGAATGTACCTCTGGCTCCGCCCGAACGATTTTCTGGTGACCCAAAGAGGTTTGCAGTATTTATTAATCAGTGCCGGTTGCACTTCTTATGCCGGCCAACAGCCTTTCCAACTGATCAAGCTAAGGTAGCTTTCGTGCTTTCGTACCTTAGTGGCAATGCGGCAGACTGGTCGATCCCTCTAGTTAATCAAGATGATCCGGTTCTCCATGATTTTCAAGCTTTTCAGCTCAGTATGGAAAAACTGTTTGCAAGACATTCACAGGGGCAGGCCTTGGACAATGAGCTCCTTTCATTGCGACAGGGTAATCAAGACCTTTTGGCTTATATTGCGTCTTTCAACAGACTGATAGTGGAAACTCGATGGCCTGAGGACAAAAGGATTACGCTGTTTTATAGAGGTCTACGTGGAGAGCTCAAAGATGTGTTAGCCCAAGTAGTGAATCCCCCGCAAGACTGTTCGGACTATATTGACTTAGTCGTTCAAATTGACCACAGACTGCAGAACAGGAAGGCCGATCGTTCCAAGTTTGATGCTCGAGTATTTTCCAAACCACCAACTCCTACCAAAGGAGTAGACTCCGGGGAACCTATGCAAATAGGGGGCCTGAAAGGACCACTAACACAAAAGGAGCGGGAAAGTAGAAAACAGCTGCAATTATGCCTCTATTGCGGAAACTCGGGGCACTTTCTTCGAGACTGTCCGGTGAAACCAGCCAAGAAGGCAGTAGGAGCTGCAGTTACCAGGGTCACAAACTCTGAGCAGGGAAACGACCTCGCCCGACAAGAATAGAGGTCCTCTTGCCGAGCGTTAAAACCAGTTCCGTGACCTCGCATTTCGTGATACCTATGGTCCTCATTAGCCCTGAACATCCGAATCGATTACATGCGATTGAAGCTTACGTCGACAGCGGTGCCATCGGCAATTATGTGGATCATGAAATGGTTTTGAGGATGAATCTGACTCTTTGTCCAAAGGCTGTAAAGGACGTCATTACTACGGTGGATGGTACGGAGATAGCCTCCGGACCAGTAACGCATACCACCCAAGAAGTGACGCTGGTAAGTCAAGATGGACACCATGAGAAGATTGTGTTCGATGTGATCAAGGCCCCTTAGTTCCAGATTATTCTAGGAATTCCTTGGTTAGAGAAGCACAATCCTCAGATCGATTGGCGAGCAAGAACGGTTCAGTTTCCAGAATGTGTCTCTACTTGTCACCCTCGACCTGGTGTTGCACTGGCAGCAATTTCCTCGGAGGCTCCCCAGTTACCTCCTGAATACCTAGAATTCCAAGATGTTTTCCGGAAGGATCAGGCTAACTCTCTACCTCCTCATAGGTCTTATGACTGCCAGATAGACCTGATACCTGGATCTACTCCTCCTTGTAGTAGAATTTATGCCCTCACCGAGCCTGAGAATCTTCACCTCCGACAATACCTGGATCAATACCTAGCGAATGGGTTTATTCGTCCTTCCAAGTCCCCTGCTTCCTCAGCTTTGTTCTTCGTTCCAAAAAAAGAAGGGGACCTTAGAACTTGTATAGATTATCGCGCCCTGAACCAGATCACCATTAAGAATAGATATCCGTTACCTTTGATCCCTGAACTCCTGGACCAAGTCAGAAAAGCATGCATATATACAAAAGCTGGATCTTAGAGGAGCCTACCACTTGGTACGAGTAAAAGAGGGCGATGAATGGAAGACGGCCTTCCGCACCAAGTATGGGCTATTTGAATATCAGGTCATGCCCTTCGGACTTTGCAATGCCCCGGCCGCCTTTCAATATTTTATGAACGATGTCCTCAGAGAGCTCATAGATGTGTGTGTTGTTGTTTACATTGACGACATCCTCGTTTATTCTTCATCGGAAACTGAACATCGGAAACACGTGAAAATGGTCCTCGAGAGATTGCGTCAACACAAACTTTTCGCTAAGTTGGAAAAATGTGTTTTCAACGTGACTGAAGTTGAATTCTTGGGATTCATATTATCACCTAGCGGAGTGCGTATGGATTCAAAGAAGGTCGATGCAATTCTCAAATGGCCATCGCCATCCTCCGTAAAAGGTGTTCAAAGCATGTTAGGCTTCGCTAACTTTTACCGCAGGTTTATCCCCGAATTCTCTCGAATAGTCCAGCCCATCACCGCCTTGTTAAAGAAAAACAAACGTTTTGAATGGTCTACCGAGGCGGAACAAGCTTTCCAGAATTTGAAGACTAGATTTATCTCTGCACCGATCTTAAAACATCCTCGCCCAGAACTCCCCTACATCGTTGAAACTGATGCTTCGAGCCTTGCCATGGGGGCAGTTCTATCACAAAAGGACCCAGTAACCAATCAGTTGCATCCCGTGGCATTTTGGTCCCGCAAATTCTCGCCTCCTGAAATCAATTACACTATTACTGATAAGGAACTTCTAGCTATCAAGTCCGCCTTTAAGGCTTGGCGGCATTATCTTCTGGGGGCCCGACACACCGTTACTGTGATTACAGATCACCGAAACCTGCAATATTTGAAAACCGCAAAAGCTCAATCCTCTAGGCAACTCCGTTGGGCACTATTCTTTGCCGAGTTTGACTTCATAATTACCTATCGACCTGGTACAAAAAACGGTAAAGCTGATGCCCTTTCTCGGATGGGAGTGGAAGAACATTTGATCAATCCTAAACCTGTACCTATCATTCCCGAACAAAGAATTCTAGGTGTAATCGCCACACAATCCATAGAGGAAGTTAAGGATAAAGCCAGGCTACTGGTAACTCCAGCAGACATACAGAATTGGCATCTGCAGGGAAAGGACTTTACGGTGAAGGACAACCTATTATATTTCCAAGAACGGTTATACCTGCCCAGCACAGATTTACAGAAAAAGGTAATCTCTTGTTATCACGATTCTTTAATGGAAGGACATCCCGGTATGACCAAGACCTCGGAAAAGATCAAGCGCTACTTCTGGTGGCCGTCTTGGAAAAAAGATATCAGAGACTTTATAATGTCCTGTGGAGTATGCGCCCAAAACAAGAGTCAAAAGGAAAAACCAGCCGGCCTCTTACGCCCTATTGACATCCCGCCTCGCCCTTGGCATACGCTTTCTATGGACTTCATCACCGATCTACCTCCATGCTCCGGATACAATACGATCCTAGTAATCGTGGACCTATTCTCCAAGATGGCGCATTTCATTCCACTCAAAGGCTTACCAACAGCAGCAACTCTGGCCCGAGAATTTCTCGAAAACATCGTCCGACTGCACGGTTTTCCTTCAGTTCTAATTTCGGATCGAGGTAGTCAATTTATTTCTCATTTTTGGCGAAGTTGCTGTCGGTCGGCTCAAATTGATGTGAGACTTTCGACCAGCCACCACCCTCAAACCGACGGACAAACTGAGAGGACCAATCAAACTCTGGAACAGTATTTGCGCTGCATGCTACAACAAACTGAAAAAACTTGGAAAGATATCCTTTGGATAGCCGAATATGCCTACAATAACTCTGTCCACTCGGGAACTGGGAAGACCCCGTTTTTTCTTTTATACGGTAGTCACCCTCGAACCTCGGAGTTGGATCCACTCCAAGATCTTGGAACACCAGCAGTAGACCACCTGCATTCTACAATCACCCAAGCCTTTAAGGAAGCCGTTTCTCAACTTCAAAGGGCTAAAGAACAATACAAAAAAGGAGCAGACCAACATCGGAAGGAAGCCCCCCAATATCAAGTAGGAGATCAAGTCTGGTTATCCACCAAATATCTACCTCTAAAAGGACCACACACATTCAACCCAAGATACCTTGGTCCCTATTCCATCACTACCATAGTAAATCCAGTAGCGGTCAAGTTGGACTTGCCCCCTCACATGAAGATACATCCGGTCTTCCACGTCTCTCTATTAAAACCCGTGCAACCTCAAACCCGACTAACTACATCTCCAAAACCTATTCTAGTTGATGGAGAACTCGAGTTTGAAGTCAAAAGCATCCTGGATTCCAAGATCTCCAAATCTAAACTATTTTACCTGATTGACTGGCAAGGCTACGGTCCCCAAGAAAGATCCTGGGAACCTGCAGAATATGTCCACGCGCCTCGTCTAATCAAAAGATTTCATCGAACATTTCCTAACAAGCCCAAACCCCCGGAGAAGCCCGGTTTGGGAGGGGCCTTGAGGGGGGGTGCTGTCATGATCTCTGCTTCCAAAAGATCAGGACTTGCCCGACTCCCTTGGAAGCAGACCCATAACCCCGGTTCCGAGTGCCAGCCAGTCCCAATTGGGACCTTTTGGACCCTGTCCTGGCGCCAGTGGCACCAGGCTCAAAGATGCCCAGTCCCAGCGCTGGAAGCGCCGGGCTCATAATGCTTGGGTGGACTTACCTGCAGCAGACCATGCTGCTTACTTACCTGCCAGTTGAACCCCTGATCCTCTTCTGTTTGGGACTACTTTTCCTGTTGGGTGGGGCAGGAGCCACTCCCTAGGTTCAGAACACTGGAACTCTTCTGGAAAGCAGGAACTCTTTTCTTACCTAGGCGTGGCTGTGGAAGGAGACACCTAAGCACTACAGGAGGCTATTTAAACCACACCCGATGGATGAATCTTGCTTTGCGTTATTCTGCATTCTCTGCAGCAGAACGCTCATCGTGTCTTCTGCTTCTGATCCTGGGCCTAAGGGAACAAAGGCTTACCATCCTGGAATCCAGTCTTCAGCAGCACCTGTAAAGACAAAGAAAGAACAGGTTAGCACTACGGTCTTCAGTGGCAGCGCATCTCTTACCTGGTCCATCGGCTGTCACCAACGCCTCGCGCTGCATTCCGGCATCTGAAAGACAAAGGCTTACCTACTCTTCGCATGCTCCGGAGGTCTTCGCACTGCATTCCGGCATCTGAAAGACAAAAGCTTACCAGCTCTTCGCACGCTCCGGAGGCCTTCGACGCTGCATCCCGCATCTGAAAGACAAAAGAAGGTGCGTTTAAAGACATTGGGCAACTTTATTACTCACATGCCATTACTCCTTCCCACGCCGAATCCAGTGGGTATTCCAGCACCCTTCAGCTTCTCTAAAGCTCCGAACTTGTACCTGCAAGATAAAAGGGACAGTTAGTGCGCATCGTGAAGCAGGCTACAAGCGCTTACTTACGTGCTTCCAGGCGCTTCTATTCCTCACGCGGGTTCGATCCTCAACTCTCATCAGCCCGCCATCCGCCATCGCCGGAACCCTGCAAAACAAGAGATATCATTACAAAAGACTTTTAAGACATTTGAAGTGCCCCGAACTTACCGTTCGTGCAGTTAACGGCGGACAGCAGTCCTCTGAGGTCAAGAGGCCTGCAGCCTTATCCAGTGAAGAAACTGGTTACGGCACCCTGCCCCGAGGCAGATGGAGAGCTTGGCGTTCACTTACCTAAGGTGAGGGCGTTAACCTTTGGGGTTCTACAGGAGAAGAGAAAGGGAAGAGGAGAGAGGCACCCAATAACCCCAGTTCATTAATCCCATATTTTCTATCTGCAGACATCTTACTCTTCGAGTCAGACATACAGTGCACAGAGGTCCAGCCCAAAGAGCCAACCGTGTGTTACACATCACCTTTGAAGATACGGCATTCACCCAGTCAAGACCGGCGCCTCTGCGGGAATCAGGTGAGCGTTACACGAACCTCGATATCCTCTAAGGCGTCATATAAGCCCTATGTGTTATGTAAAGCTGTATCTGTTTCAGTCTCGCGTTTCTAGACACCTTCTTATGATACCTTTGCACCCGTTCCCACATACCATCTCCCGTTTGGGCCCCAAACCTCCTTTTCCCAGTCCTTTTTCAGCTGCGTGACCTCCATTCCTCAGTTTACACATCAACATCTCGTACAGTCTGGGGACCTCATGGCCCCCCTCAGCTATATCATATATAACGTCGATGGTGGCGTCCAGTTCTTCCTCCAACAAAGTTTCGGGCCACATTCTCTTAATCCTCTGTACCATTCTGTTGTACGTGATGTACTGGCCTTCGTGCAACCCAGCCTCCCCCCGCAGCCCCTCAAAGGTAACACAAGTGCCCCCCTGCCAAATATCCCCAATCGTTGCCACCCCAGCCGGCTCCCAGTGGGTCCGGAGTATCAGTCGCAGCTGAGCGTCTGCCCCTGTCAATACCACCAATGGCATCTGCGGCGAGCATGGGGACGGGTTCCCCATCAATTGGCATGCCCTGCGCCACACCTTCCACCCCAGCAGATTCATATTAGGGCGCCCCACCATCTCCGCCTTGGGTGCCCACATAACTTCTTTCAAATAAAAGGGTGCACAATCCCGCCCAAACAGCCTAAATTCGGAGGTCTCTTCATCAGATAGCCATTTGGCAACATATTGCAACTGGCTCGCCACATAGTACGCCTCCTAATTGGGCAGCTTTATACCCCCTTTGTCATGGAAGTTCTGGAGCTTCCATAACGTCACTCTGTTTCGCGTGCCGTGCCACAGAAAGTCCCTACACATGCTATTCAGTTTGGCAAAAAACCCTTTTGGAATCAGATACAGAATATTCCCGAAGTAATGTAGGAGCCTTGGCAGGACCACCATCTTTAGCATCGCTCCCCGCCCCATCATCGCCAAAGGCAGCTTCGCCCAAAACCGCATGCATTTCTCAATTTTTTGGATTGCCACCTCTGTATTACACCTATGCTCCTCCCCCACGGTGTGATATATATCTATCCCCAGGTACTGAAAAATACTAACCGCCCACGGTACCTGTAAGACCGGTAACCTCTCCGCTGGAACCCCTGTATACGCCCCCAACAGGAACAGACTAGACTTCTGGGGGTTCACCGCTATGCCTGATAGCACAGCGTATCTCCCAAGCACTTCCAGAATGTACTGGAGGTTCTCCTCCGGGTACCGCACATACAGCAACATGTCGTCCGCATATAGGGAGACCAAATGCCGCTCCCCGTTCACCTCGATGTCTATGGTGTCATATTGCTGCCTCAAATAGATTGCGAGAGGCTCCAGGGCCAAAATGTAGAGCATAGGGGACCACGGGCATCCTTGTCTAGTACCCCTACTAAGATGCCACCTCTCTGATATCACAGATCCCGTCTTTACTCTGGCCAGCGGTTCACTATACAAAATCTCCGCCCACCTTACATAGCCAGGCCCTAACCCATAGTGTTTCACGGCCGCCAGCAGCCACGGCCACTTGACGGAGTCGAAGGCCTTGATCGCATCCAGGGACACGATTGCCATTTCCTCCTCACTTCCGCTGCCAAACTCAATGATCCTCTGAAGTCGCCTATGATTGTTGGTGATGTTTCTATGGGGGACATAGCCTGTTTGATCCAGATGTATTAACTTACCAATGACCTTTTTCAGTCTATTCGCCAAGACCGCAGTTAATATCTTGCCGTCTTGGTTCAACATTGACACAGGTCTGAAGGAACCACAGCTGCGCCCTGGTTTATTTGGTTTAGGGAGAGGTACTATAACTGCCTCTCTCAGTGACTCCGGCAGGCAGCCCGTCTCGAATGCCTCATTTATCATCTCTAGCAGCGGGGGGAGGACCTCTTCTATATATACCTTGTAAAATTTGCTTGGGAGCCCGTCTGTCCCCAGGGTCTTACTAGTAGGCAACTGCCTCACCACCTGCCCCAGTTCTTCCAGGGTAATCGGGAAGTCCAATTCCTCTCTTTCCTCCGGACTTATCTTGGGCAGCCCCATATCCTCAAGCGTTTCTTCTATCATTGCCCGGCTACTTTCCCCGTCTTCCCCGTATAGCACTTTATAATAATCCACAAACGCTTGATTAATCCCCTCCTGGGTGTCCTCTACGCTACCATCTTCCCTCTCTATAGTTCTGATTGTGGCTCTGGGGGTCTCTCTCTTATATAACCACGCCAAAAGTCTCCCCGGTTTGTCACCTCCCGCATGCTGTCTCTCTATGTACCTTTTATAGTTAAGGTTACACAACCTCTCCCAGTAATCTGCACATTTTTGCTGCAGCTTAAGTATCAAATCTAGTTTCTCCGCTGTATCGTCGCCGGCTTTTAAGGCCTCTTCCAATTTTGCTTCCGTCTCCCTTAGTTCTGTTGAAACCCCACCCTGTAGGCCCTTGGATTTCACCATGGCCGCCCCCCTCATAACCACTTTAAAGGCCTCCCATAGTGTCCCCGCCGAGTCAACACTCCCAGTGTTGGTTTCAAAATAATTTACTATCTCCTCCCGTAAATTTTCTCTAAAGAAGGGGTCTCTCAACGCCTCTGCTCTTAGGCGCCATGTCGGGATCCTCGCCCTCGAGGGGCAATATTGCCATGGAAGAATCAGGGGCGAGTGGTCCGAGAGGGCCCTGGCCCTGTACTCTATGTGCGCAATCTCCGCTATCATTTCTGGTGATGCGAAGACATAGTCCAGCCTTGTTGATAACTGCTGTGGGGCCGAATAATGCGAATATTGCCTTTCCCCAGGGTGCCACACTCTCCATGCATCTTCCAACCCAAAGTCATCAAGCAGTGTCTGTAGCGCCCTGGCTGCAGGGGCCGGTCTAATTTCCCGTCCGATCTATCCACCCTCGGGTTCAATACACAGTTGAAGTCCCCTCCCCAGATCACTGCGCTACCCACACACACGTTCAGGTTCGCACTCAGTGTCCTAATGTATGCTGCCGTGTTCTGGTACGGGGCGTACGTGTTAACAATACTTATCTCCCTATTCTCTACCAATCCCCTCAGCATAACCATCCTCCTGTCTGTTTCAGCCACCACTTGCAACCGCTGAAACGGGACATGTGGCGCCACCCATATAAGTACTCATCTTGCGTAGGCCGAGTATGATGAGCCCACCAACACCCCCTTCCACTTTCCCGCAATCGTGTCCATCTTCTCACGTGTAAGGTGGGTTTCTTGTAGCAATGCAATATCTATTTTCTGCCTGCGCAGATACAATATAACCTTGTTCCGTTTTAAATAGCTATTAAGCCCCCGCACATTCCATGTGAGTATTTTAAAGGTCCCCCATGGCCTGGTATGATCCCCTTCCCTCCCCCTCAGGTGCAGTGTAACCTTGAGTTCCATTCCAATCTATATAGGCTCGCATCCCCTTCTAAAACCCAGTTAACCAAAAACACACCGAACTTCCCACTCCCCTCCCCCCCCCCCAACTGTTGCCCAGCAACATCCCTGGATCTCAGGCTACCCCGCATCTAGCTTTCGCCTGTACTCGAAGCTCTGCAGGGTGAGGCCGCCTTAGTGGCCAACCTACTATAACTACAACTACAATTCGGGGGGTAGGGTGCTACCGCCCTGCCGCTCCAATAGCACATCAAAGAACTACACATTGCTATACAGTTTAAATATATGTAACCGTCACTATATTCAAGTCCATCAAATCTCTCACAATCCGCAATATGTTATCGAATATCAGCCTCCTACAGCCAGGCCCATCGTTCTCAGCCTTTGCCTAGAATGTTCGCTCGCCACCCTAGCAAAATGCATACCGTGTCTGAGTCACTTTTCGCGTCCATTTTGTGTCTCCTCTGTGTCTTGATCCGGGCAGCCCTGCAGATCCAACCACATTGTCGCTTCTTCCGGAGTGTCAAAAAAGGGCATTTTGCCCTTATACAAGACCTTCAACTTCGCAGGGTACAGCAGCATATATTTTATCCCAGCCGCCCGCAGCCTCCTTTTGATGGTTACATAGCTGTACCGCTGCCTCTGGACCAGCATAGTGTAATCCGGGTATGCCGTGATAGTGCTCGAGGCCCCCTCGATTGTACCGCCTTTCCGGAAATACTCCAATATTTTTTCCCGGTCTTTACAGTTCAGTATTTTGGCAATTATCGCTCGTGGAGGGGCCCCCGGTCGCGGCTTCCGCATGAGGGCTCTATGTGCACGCTCGACCACAAATCCGTGCGGGAGTGTACAGGCACCGATTCCTTGTAGGAGTAAGTTCTCGATATAATCAGTAGGGTCCTGGCCCTCCTCGCCTTCCGGCAGACCCACCACACGAATGTTGTTTCTCCTCGCTCTCCCTTCTGCTTCTTCCGCTCGCGACTCCAAGTTGGCCACCTGTTGCTTGAGGACATGGATCTCTTTTGTATTGTTGGCACCGGTGTCGGTATTAGATTTCACCACGCCCTACAGGCTGCTTGTGCGTTCCGCCAGTCCCCTGACATCCTGTCTCAGCGGGGAGACTTCGATGCCCACTGCTTCAATTTTAGCCTCCAGGGAAGTGCGTAGGTCCATCATCGCAACCCCCCAAGATTCCTTCAGCTCCGTAATGGCCTCCAAAATCTGACGATTATCAGCCGCTGTCGTGCCCTCAGCCTGTGCCATCAGGCCTTTGCTTGAGGTGGCCGCAGGAGACAGTTGCGCTTTCGCAAAGATGTCCATCGTGGGTTGTTTGGTCTTATTCTTGCCCACGGCCCCTTGCGCCGCCATTTTCTGGTTACCGTTGGGGCTCCCTATTGCGATTCAGCGACCGAGTGTCCCTCCAGCCGCAATTTCCGCTATTTACCGTCTGTCGCGGTGGTCTCCAGGCAGTCGCAACATCCACCTCCTCTCGCCGCTGCTAGTTCAATGCCGAGCGAGCGCTTCTCGTGCTGGTCGTGGTGTGGCCTGCATTTTCACACCTCTGCTGCCCTCGGGCACCTCCATCCGGGCCAGCACTCAAGCTTTCACGACTCAAGGCCTACGGCCCCCGGGGGTTTTTGTATTCCGCCTTCACCTCGCCATTGTCGTTCTTTCCCCGTGGCCGCCGCCTCTATTCGTCCTCTTCGGGTACCCTGGTTTCGTTTCTTTTGTTGTCGGCCATCTTATGTAACAATGGACCGAGCCGCCGCCGTCGTTCGCCGAGCTATTCCTCCCGACTCCCGCTTACAATTTTTCTCGATCTTTATACAGTGAGCGAAGCATCCATTCCCATGCATGTGTGATCGATTCTGGAACCAGTGGCGCACTTTTAAAGGTAGTTTGTACGGATCATCTGTCGGATCCTCCGGAGCTCCACGGGAAGCACGTCCTACTCCATGGCTGCTCAAGTCACCCCCCCTCATGTCTACTTCCTTGGTGCAGTTCTGGGCACTATTTGACAAAAGGCCAGCGCTTGACTACAGGTGGTCTATGACCCACTGAAAGGTCATACATAGACATCAGACCAAGCCAGGATTCTGATTGGAGTGTGGGACATGCAAGCCTTCAGAACGGAATCTTTGTGTCATACACCTCAGTGAATAAGCCTCAATGTAGTCGGACATGGAGTTATGTATACGCCTTTACATTTGTAAGTACACAAGATTTTTTGTAGAATAAACTGTAAAGATATTATAATCTGTTATACAAATGCATGTATTAACATTTTTATATTTTTCACCAATAATTTCCCTAGTATATGTAGTTATAAGTTTCCCAATCATCATCATAGTAGATTTTTTTTTAAAACTTTTCTTTATTGCCATGAGGAGAGAACAGGTAAACAACACATTGCCAAAACAGAGGATATTGCAGACACATTAATGGCATTACATATTGGGGGGTTTCAAGCGAGGGGTAGGCAATAGGCCTCACAGTTCAGTGTGTTTCAGAAATAACCAAGCTTATTCATCTGGGGAGGGGAGAGGAGAGAAGTTCAATATCATCCTTACTGTTCAGGTAGCTACAAAACTCAGACCACACATTCTTGGGGCGAGAGGTCATTGGGAGAGTATTGATGTAGTCCTCTTCACACATTTGAGTCCAGGTGAGGGCCCTCAGACACATCTCGAATGAGGGGGGGGGCGGGGCTTCCAGCACTGCAATATGCATTTTTTGGACACCATAGTCGTGATGTTCAAAAACCTGGACACCTTTCGTACCTCGGGCCCGTCCCACACTCCGAACAGGGTAGCCAGTGGGTTAGGGGGGATATGGGTCACTGTTATCTCAGAGAGGGCTTCTATAACAGCTTTCCAGTATGGGCCCAGTGCTTTGCAAGCCCAGAACATATGAATGTGGTCTGCATCGATAGATCTACATCTAGGGCAGGTATGAGCCTGGATGTGTGCGAACCTCCCCACCCTGTGTGGGGTATAGTATAGGCGGATCAGGAGCTTGTATTGCATACACCTAAATCTGGCATTTAGGGAGTCCTTGTGTGTATGTATGCTCATCCTTTTCCACACAGCATCAGTGAGGGTCAGGCCCACTTCGTCACTCCACATATCGCGTGACGTCTGCGGTGCGTCGTCTAGTTTGACCAGCAGCATTTTGTACAAAGAGGATGTTATGTCCCTAGCTCCAGCCGAATTGGTTATGTAGGGGATTTCAGATGGATCTGGGGGTTCATCAGGATAGGTGGGCCACATGGCACGGACCGCTGCTCTCAGTCTGAAATATTGCAATAGTTCCAGCGCCGAGCCAGTGTGCCCGGGCCGCCATGTCTGCGGGGTGATGAATTTCCCTTCGGGATATAGATCAGACAGTGTCCGGTAGGGCAAGTCGTGCCAGTGTCGCATGAGGAGTTTGCCATGAGTGGGGCTGAGGCCCCGGAACTGCCAGATGGGCAGCCACTTATAGTATGGATGATGGCCAGGGTGTGATTGTAATAGTCGTTTCCACGCCATGATTGTCGCTGCCACGGGGTCCGCCGGGACGTTGGTGTGGAATATGTGGTGGAGAATGAGAGAGTGTTGACTTCTTCACTTGCTCGAGTTTCACATGTGGGGGAGGGTCCGTGTATGTATACCAGTGTGTGGCATGTTGAGCCTGTGCGGCAATACAGTATCTAGCGAGAAATGAAGCACGGGAAAAGCCTCAGTCACACTGCGCCATAAGTGTGCAATATGAACGTGTGTTACAAGTAATTGAGAACAAATGTAGTCATAAGTCCAACAAATTTATTCACGAAGTAGCCTGACACGTATTTCGAGTCTTGACCAACTCTTCATCTGAGGCTAAACATATTCACAAACAAAATAATAGACAGATTGTGTACCATTAAATAAATAATTAAAGTTGGAAAAACATCCATTGTACAGATTGAAAGCAAGAACAAATGGCATAGGATGCAGGGGCAAAACCAAAGGGTTTAGGTAGATGATTATGTCATGTGTCATGAGGTCAGAAATAAAAGAAACCCATGCATGAATAACAAAAGATAAAAGTACAATACCACATTCAGATGATGTTGAATTGAATGGAAGTTCCATGGAGCCAAAAACCAAGAAATAAACAGGGAAGAAAAAGCAAACAAATCTGCAATAGTTAACATGCATCCACAGAAATGACTGTAGCAGCGCATTCAAAGAAGCAAGGTTCGCCATAAGAAAATTACTTAAATTAGTTTTTTAAGGAAAAAAAACCCAAAATCAAGAATGCCAAACAGGAAATTACCTTGAAATTAAGGCTGAGACCTAATATTGAAAGGTGGATGGACAATGCCTGGACAACTCTCCAAAAAATGCAAGGAAAAACCAATATGAAGAAGTATGACAAATAAAGAGTAGATTGCAGCAATCCAGTATCTAGCGAGGTCAGGTGCCGTAAAGCCCCCTTTCTCATATGGAAGAGCCATGTGCTGCCACTTCTTGCGGACCGCACCGGAGTGCCACAGAAATTGGGCGCATGCAGTGTGTAGGTTCTTGAAGTATCTCTTCCCAGGCCAGATCGGGACATTTACGAAGATGTAAAGCAGCTTAGGGACAATTACCATTTTAATTAGGGCAAGCATGCCCGACAAGGAAAGCGGGAGGCTGTGCCATTTCAACACCCGGGTCTCCACATGCAGCGCCGCAGCCGCCTAGTTGTCAGCTAATAGCGAAGGTTTAGTGAGGGACACCTGAACCCCAAGATATCCGATTCCACCTGGGGACCAGCGGAGAGGGAATTCACATGTTGGTTGGGAGGTTGCCACGGTGAGCGGGAATATTTCAGATTTAGTGTAATTTATAGTAAAGCCCGAGAATGTGCCAATTTTAGTTATGTCGCGAATAATCGGGTCTAGATGGGTAGCTGGGTCTCTGATATAGAGGAGTATGTCATTGGCGTACAGTGAGATTATCTCTGGGGTGTCCCGCAGGCGTATACCTTTACGGGTATGTCTGTCTCTAAAACTGTCAGTCATAGGTTCGATAGCAAGCGCGAACAGTATTGGGGAGAACGGGCAGCCCTGGCGAGTGCCCCTATGGAGCGTGAAGGGAGACAAGACCTGGGAGTTAATAAGGACTCTGGCCTCTGGATTTGTATAGAGCAGTTTAATATATGACATCATGCTGGGGCCAATTCCCATTTTTTGGAGTACGGTCCACATGTACTGCCAAGACACCATGTCAAATGCCTACTGGGGATCGAGGGTGACCGCCACGGCACTGGCATTGGGATCAATTCTGGACATAACATTGAACAGACGGCAGATGTTGAGGGCCGTTGACCGACCGGGGACGAAGCCCCTCTGAAATGGGTGAACTAAGTGGGTCATTATGGGAGGAACCTACTTGCGATTATCTTGGCAAAGATTTTCGTATCAGTGTTAATTAGAGATAAGGGTCTATACGACCCACATTCGTCGAGTGGCTTGCCCGGCTTGGGGAGCACAGTTATAATGGCCTCACGTTTGGAGTGGGGCAAGATGGCCAGACTGAGTGATTCATTCCAGACCTCAAGCAGTCTGGGTGCAAGGATAGCGACGTGCTCTTGATAAAACTTTGAGATAAGACCATCTGGGCCGGGTGCCTTGCCCTTCGGGCAGCTCGAGATAGCCTTGGTTAGCTCGTCAAGGGTAAATGGAGTATCAAGCTGATCTCTAGTGGCACGAGAGAGGAAGGTCATGGGGATTTCATCCAGGAGGATGTCTGTATCCTGTAGGTTGTCCTCCTGCTGGGGAACTTATAGGGCTGTATAGAACACAGTAAATGTCTCAAGGATGTGTTGGTCAGACCAGCACAGGACGCCATTTGTATCTTTGATGCAGTCTATACGGGTTCTACCCCCCTCCGCGTGAACCAGCCTGGATAGTGTTCTCCCTGGTCTGTCCCCCTCTCCGTACCTCCGGGCTGCCAGGGGACGGGCGTGGTACTGTATCTCCCTCTGGGCGTGGGCCTCGAAGGACTCCAGTTCTGATCTTATCTGTGCCAGTATGATCGGGGATGGGGCAGAAGTGTACTCCCTCTCAAATCCTTTAAGCTTTGCCTCAGACGGCTGCAGGCTATTTTTAATGTCTTGGAGGACCCCGGCCTCCGCGGAGATACACATCCCCCTGATGTAGACCTTGAACGCTTCCCACCGGACCCCATCGGTTGTGTCATGTCTGCTATTACAGTCGAAGAAGGTGTTAATGTCAGCCACGATTTCAGCTTTAAAAACTATATCTCTAAGTGCCTCCGACTTGCACCGTCAAGCAGGGCGGGGAGGCAGGCCATGTCCCAGTGTGATTTGCAGCGTTACCGGGGAGTGATCTGAAAGCGTGCGTGGTAGTATCTGTGTGTCCATGGCCCTACCCACCATTCCACTTGATATGAGAAACAGATCTATTCTAGACAGGCTATCGTGCACTGATAAGTAAAAGGTATGCTCTCTCGCGTGTGGGTGGAGAACTCTCCACACATCTTTGAAGCCCAGCGTGTCGATGTGTGCATATAGTCAATTAGCCGCCCGCGATGTGGCTCTGCCGGCGGTACCAGATCTGTCCAGCTTGTTTTCTAAGATCAGGTTCATGTCTCCCCCCCATATGATTGGGACACTGATGTATTTCATAAGTATGGTGGTGATTTCATCGTCGAAATTTGGGGCATACGTATTCATGAGGAGGCATTCCACCTTGGCAAGTAGGCAATGAAGGACTAAAAGCCGTGTCGATGTGGCTGGTGCGCAGCGAGAATTGGACTGATTTGTGGACTAAGGTAAGCACTCCCCTGGACTGAGTTGAATATTTTGTATAGTACCTGTTAGTGCCCCAGGCCGGAGCCAGGTATGTCGCTAAGCGCCCCAGTGCGTGTGTTTCTTGAAGGAGGAGTATTTTAATTCCATGCCTCTGGGTGTAGGTGGTTATCCTGCGGGTTTTGGTGAATTTACTTAACCCCCAGACATTCCACGTCATAAAATTAAGCGACATAATGCTGTATTATGGACCATCCCTGCAGTAGTATTTGTTACCATTCAGTGCCATGCGCACAGCTGCAGTACAGCTATACCACGTTGCAACCATGTCCCCCGCTCCCATGCCGTTTTCCTTTAACCAATCCCCAACTTTACCTCTCCCCTCCCTCACTGCCCACCCCCAACTTGCAGTGCAGACCTCCCCACCCCAAACACAGGTGTTAACAAATGAACCGACTCTCGAAAGGAAACAGAGGTCGGAGGGCAGATTCCAACGTGGATATGCCCCTTTCGAGGCCCAACGGGGGCCAACAACCAGCAACAACCATATGAAAGTAAACATCGCAACTGCAGTGAGGTGCGCTGTTGCCGTCCGGTCAGCATTTTAAGCATGGTAAAGGACAGCGTGTGCTGTCCGGCACAGGTTTCTGCGGCAAGCGGATCCCAAGTCTGGCCCCTGGAACCAGTAAACATTTCAGAGCAAACTGAAACTGAAGGAGTAACTAGGACTCGTGGCAAGCTCCAGGAACTGGAAAGGAAGGGTGGTTAGGAGCCGACCCGTAACCCAAATGTATGTAATAGGGAGCCATATTTGTTAAGTGAGTAATACAACATTGCCATTGTCACATTATGAGTTAAGGATCACCAGGGGCATCATCAAGCTAAGCAGTTCACAGTTAATCGTCATTGGCGCGATCGCCTCCTGGATTATGAAGTGGTATTTGCGACTCAATAAATTTCACAGCTTCATCTGGGACAGTGAAGAAATACAGTTTACCATTGTGGGTGATTTTGAGTCGCGCCGGAAACAATATGGCATACGGGACGTTGCGCTCCCTGAGCAGTTTCTTGATGCCGAGAAATTGATGCCTCTCCTGTTGTACCCCTACTGAGAAATCTGGGAAGATCCTAATAGTGTGGGCCTTCAGGCGTAGGTCTCCCTTCTCGCGTGAGAGCCGAAGGATGAGGTCTCTGTCCCGGTAATTGAGAATTCTGGCGATCATGGGCCTCGGGATGTCGCCTGGCTTGGGGCGTGGTGACAAAGCCCGGTGAGCTTGTTCGACCGTAAAGTATGGTGACAGGGCCGGATTGCCCAGAAGATCTTTGAGCAGTTTTTTCGACGGCGTCCTCTATACGACCCTTAAGGCCGTTCTCGGTAACCCCGATAATGCGCAGGTTATTTCTGCGCGAGCGCGACTCCAAATCATCGCACTTTGCTCTCACACTCTTCATATCGTGCAACAAGGAGGCGACCGTGTTCTGCAGTACATGTATTTCGTCTTCGTTCGTGGAGATCCTATTTTCGGCGTCAGTGATCCTGGTCCCCGCCTGGTCCACTCGTGTTTTAAGTGAGGCGACATTGGCATTAATGTTGTCCAACTTCTCACTCATGGATTTTTGCCATTGATTCCATCAGCATAGTCCGTTCTGGAGCCATTGCACTAGGATGACGTGTGGCCCGCCTCAGTCCTCGGGACAGTCTTAGCAAACTTATCCATGGCTCCTCCCTTTAGGGCCCCTCTGGGTCTGTTCGACATTGCAGGTGTAGGCCTGGATGTGGCAACAGCCCGCAGACGGAGCCGGCAGCAGGGCGGATGACGAAGGGTCCGAAGTATTAGATGATAGTAGACAATACCTCAGTGTCAGCAGGGCGGCCAGGCTATGGCACCAGTGGATGCGCAGAGGCTGCAGCTGGGCGTGGGGCGTTGGGCTGCCCAGGGGCCAAGGAGAGGTAGTTGTTGACTGATGGGAATGCGCGATGAACTGGTGGAGCTGTGGTGGTTGTGGCGTAATGCTTCACTCCCTTGTTAGGTTAAGAAATGTTGTGGCCATTCGACCTAGCAGGGCCCACTTGCTCCAGCGCCCAGCCGTTGCAGGAGGGGTGGGGGCGGGGGGTGAGGGGGTGGGGGCTATCAGCCCGTTGTTGGTGAAGGCCACTTAGCTTTGTGGCATTCGCTGGTATGCAGGAGCCACAGTGCAGCCTGGGGCTCAATAATTCAGGATGGTAGGATGTCCGGTGCATTCCAGGCCGGCACACATGGCCCACTTTTCAAATTGGGCAGGCGGGGCTCGAGTGGCCCAATTCAGGATAGAAGGGATTATTTATTTAATTATTTTATTTTATTTCCCCCCCCTTTTTGGCCCCCTGTAGGTGATCAGGCGGGCGGTTATTGGAGCGGCAGTGGCTGCGGGCCGTCACACCCAGCCGCTATGCGAGCACCTCACCTGGTCCCCAGGGGTGCCGGCACAGGCTCGCAGCACACGGCACTCGGACGGCAGCTGGGCTCCAGCCCAGCAGCCCCGCCCCGTCCGACGATGAGAAAGTTCAGCTCTGCAGGCAGGGGAGGGGACTGGGGTGCGCTCCAGCGCAGGCCCCCACTGCAGCCCCGCTCGCACTAGGGCACGTCCTGCAGAGGGCTGCCGCAGCAGGTAGGGCAGTTCTCCCTTAGTCACACCTGGTCCTCGTCAGGACAGGGGCCCCGGGAGGTGGAGTACTGGGGCGCCCCTCTCGCATCCACACCGCCAGCCGTGGTCACCAGGAGCCGGGAAGGGGGGCGGGAGCTGGGCACACACCGAGGCCACAGCGTGCCCGCAACCAGTCTCCGCCGCAGGAGCCGTAGGCGGGTTTCTGGGGTCAGATTCAGGCACATATTTTCAGGATACGGGCGGAGAGGGATGAACTGCAGCTCAGCGGAATATCAGTAGTCATGGATGCAGTGTGCCGCAGATGCAAGCAGATTCATGCCGGAGCCAAACAGAGCCAAAGAGCTAGGCAGCCATCTTGGGCTGCTCGACAGCGCCCCTCCCATCATCATAGTAGATTTAACAATTCATGCAGTAAAATGAAATCACTAACACTCCCTCCATGAGAACAAAAAAGTATACAGTACAAGGAACAGAACTGGGTCTAATGTAACATCATTTTCCTCCTTTTCAATGATGAGTGTATCTTAAGTGGAAATCTATGTTGCCCACTTCTGTACAAACCCAACGTGTTTCAAGTCAAGTAGTGACTCTTCCTCAGGAAATATATCACTTCTGTTCCTGAGAATATTAAGACAAAATAGCTAAGAAATATTGGTTTTTATATCAAAAATTACTTAAATTAAAAACACAGGTTAAATCACATGCATGTACGAGAAATAGTATTCTACCAACCTATGTAGTTGTTCGGATCTTTATCAACATTCCTTAGTGAAGCTGACTGTTCTTCTGTTAAAGAGATATATGGTCTGTTCAGATTTACAAAAAGGATAAATCAAATTTAAAAAAGAAGGTTCTTGCTTGCAGGTTTACATTTTGTATATTTTTACTTGAACGCACCATATTTGTCTGGGTGTGGCTAGCCGGTTTCCAACTCACCTCAGAGTCTTGTTGGAGGGGAGGATATGACTGAGGGCAGTCCATGCTGAAATAGACAGAATGCACTTTCGGAGAGAGAGGGATATTGTGGGGACCAGCCTAGCGACTTCATGGATCCAGCGCGCATGTGCGAGCGGCGCTGGGAGACAAGTAGGCCTCTCCCCAGCACTCCTCCTGTGGCAGGCCTGCACCTGCTATGATACCATAAACTGGAACTTTGGACTTCCTCAGCTGTAAGCATTGATGCAGCAGTGAATTAACTGCTGATATTCCCACAAGAACGCTTGCTGCCATTACTGCAGATCCTTGTTCCCCCATTGTGTATAAGAAGTTTAATAAACCTCTAAATGTCACTCAGTGCCTGTCGTCTCTACGCCACCACAACATAATTGGCAACGAGGATCATGGAAGGAAGTTGTCCACGCCAGCTTTCAGGGAGCTATGCCCCCCTCCACCATTTCTACAGTCCCCAGGTAGGCCCTGAATACCTTAGTTGCAGTGGATCCATTGTTTTATACATACCTGGAGGCCATAGTTGGTTTGAACTATGCTCCAGGGCGGAAAAAGACGATGTCACTCTGGAGGATAGCTCGGGGGCAAGGTGCTCGCCTTGGAAGCAAAAGGATGCGGAGCAACACAGGTTCGGGTCCGTGCTTAGAAACCTCTGGGTATTAAGTGAGTTATAAATAACCCATTATAATTATAATTATAACAATGCTATGGGCATCGAAGGGCAAAGAATATTTGCAGGTCTCAAATCTGAGCCAGTGGATTGAGATGATGAAGATGTGTTCAGGGAGGCTGTTTGAGAACATTTTATTACATCAGTTGAAGTCCTACACCAGGAAGCAGGAGAATGGGGGCCCAGTGGTTGATTACATCACCTGCATGAGAGAGTAGGTGGCCCAGTGTGGGTTTGGAGAAAATGCAGAGAACATCATCTGCAACATGCTAGTGGTGCATACCAACTGCAGAAAAGCTCAGGAAAAATTAATTGTGAGAAAGAGTTGAACTTAGATAAAGTTATTCAGATTTTTGTGCGGAGGGAGAGACCTTGCAGGTGGAAAGAAATGGTGGGAACTGCGCCAACCACCGACGTAACTCCGGGACAATTGAAGGGACAGCGGGACAGGCCCAGAAAGGACGTTCCGGACGACAAGGGTGCGAAAAAGAAGGAGCCCCTGAAGTGTCACAGGTGTACCAGCACAATGCACCTCACCAATGACAGGGACTGCCATACGAGGAACAAAGAATGCTCAAACTGCAGAAGGTTCGGGCACATCACAATTGCCTGCAGGTAGAGAGGAAGGAAAGTCACGTACATTGAAGACGAGGGATGCCCAAGTGAGAATGACGAAGGTGGTGATGATAGGCTGACGGTCATCATGGTGAACAGTCCAAGGGCAAGGAGAGAGAAACCACATTGCATAATAAAAGTGGACGGAATCGATACCCAAGTAATGGCTGACTCAGTCTCCGACTTAACAGTCTTGCCCATTCAGACTTACATGGTAGGGCGTCAGGAGGTAGAAGTCAGAAGAATCAAACACAAACCAACGCTCTTCGTAGGAGCATCAGTTGATCTGCTGGGTTACATTAAGGCTAATATAGAGTTCAAAGACAGACAGACCACGACCAGAGTCTGCTTTTCGGAAGAAGGTCCGGCAGTGTTAGGGTGGGACGACTAACACAAGCTAAAAATAATATTGGATCCCAGCACTGAGGATGAAGTGCTTTTGGTGAATACAGTAGGAGCGTCAGTGTCGAGGGAAGAGGTTTCTGCCCTATTTTCAGAGGAACCAGGGAAAATAAATAATTATGTGCATACAATTCAGCTCAAGCCCAATGCGATACCAGTTAAACACAAGGTGAGGCCGTTACCTGCACCTGCAAGAAGTACCTTACAGGCCCAACTGGAAAAATATGTCAAGGAAGGTACCATCGAGACGGTAGAGTCCTCGTAGTGGCTGAGTCCAGTGGTACTCATCAAAAAGCAGTAGTCAAAGTAGACAAGAGTGTGTATTGACCTGCACACCATGAACATGGCAGTGATAACAGACAGCTACCCCCTACCCAGCTTTAACAAAATCATTCTTGTAATGAAGGAAGCAAAATACTTTTCAAAGCTGATATGCGTGGCACGTACCACCGATAAGCCTGCACAAGGGAGTCCAGACCGCTCACACCCTTTGGCCCTTATCAATACACTTGCATGCCATGTGGGTTGTCATCTGCCGCCTGATGCCCCCGGGCCTGGAGGTGCGCTTTACAAATAAATAAACTAAACTAAACTAAACTAAACTAAACTAAACTAAGCCTCAGCATTCCAAAGGATGATGGACTCTTTGTTGTGCAACGTGGGGAATGTGTCGTGTTTTCAGGACGACATTCTCATCTACGTGGAAGATGTTGCAACACATGAGTATTGAGGACAGTACTTGAGAAGCTAGAAGGGGCAGGAGTGCGCCTGAGGTATGAAAAGTGTTTAATAAAAGTCAGAGAAGTGGAATATCTGGGATACAGGATTTTGAGGGATGGTGTACGTCCCAAGAAGAACCTCTTGCAGATCATAGTCAAGGTCCCAGCCCCCAAGTCAAAGGAAGAGCTGCAATCCTTTTTTGGGACTCGCAGAGTACTATACAAAATTCATAATAAGATTCTCAGAGACTACGGCACTGTTGAGAGAATTACTGAGGAAAGGGGCAGAGTATCTGTGGTGCCAAGAACAAAAGGCTGCTTTTGAAGATGTCAAAATGAGAATAGTCAATGCCCGTGCCTGAAGCCATTGAATCCAGCATGGGAGATGTACAGCGCCACGGATGCAAGCGCCTATGTGTTGGGAGCTACGCTCACCCAGAAGAAAGGTGATGTTGAACAAATAGTTGCGTTTCTGCCCAAAGCACTCTTTGAGGCAGGAACGTATTATTCCACTGTAGAAAATGAGATGCTTGCCTGCACTTGGCCCGCGGAGTATTTCAGAACGTATGTACAGGGCATGAAATTCCAGTTGGTCACTGACCGCAAACCTCTAATCCACATGCTAAGTCCAGGAGGCACGAAGACTGCAACACTGAGACTGGCATGGATAGCAGCCAAACTGCAAGGATACACCTACAAAATCATGCATATAGCAGGGTGGAAAAATGCACAGGTGGACTGCATGTATCGGTTGGTAGAGCGGGGGAATGCTGCCACCACATTTTTCCAAGACAAATGCGTAGTAGCATCTGTGGGTGACCTAAGGCGTCTGGAATTCCTGGAAATGAGTGAGAATCACTGGAATGAGGAACTAGAAAAGGATTTGTCCTTGAGGAAAGTGGCCATGTGTGCCCGGAATAGGTGGCCCAGTGAAACGACCATTCCCGTAGGATTGAGACCATACTGGAAAGTGAATGAAGATATTTTCGAAGCTAAGGGGTGGTGATGAGAGGGGATCAAGTAATACTGCCGGCAGGAATCTGGAAAGTAATTTTGTGCAGGGCACACTCTGGACATCTGGACAGAAACATGACCAGGCAAAGAGTGCGAGAGGTATACTGGTAGCTGTGCATGGATCAGGAGATCAATGTAATGATCGAAAGGTGCCATGAGTGCATGAACAGTGACAAATGGCTCAAAGTGCTGCAAGCATCCATGATCCCCACCGAGATTCCGAAGGGTGTATGGCAGAAGTTAGGCTTAGACTTTATCGGTCCATTGGATACCATGGAGCCTGACAACAGGGTAGTCATAGTAAACTATCTATCGAACTGGGTGGAGGCAGAATTTGTACCCAACATCACCACAGCCACATATTTGAAGTTTTAAATGCAATCTTTCAGAGGGAAGGTTTGCCCAAAGAAATAGTAATGGACAACCGCGTCAAATCAGAGCCAGCCTCTATCACCCACATGCAAATTGGCTAGTGGAGAGGACCAATAGGTTTATAAAGGAGCCCTACAACTAGCTACAGCTTCAGGGATGGATCCCTGCAAGACAGCCAAGGAAGTGATAGCGTCTCACTGCTTGACCCCGAATGCGATCACTAATGTGTCGCCTTTCTAAATGCTGAGGTGGAGGAGAGCTGCTTCCACCTTGGTACCCCCGTGGCTATCCAGAGTGAGGCAGTATGGAGCTGTAAACATGAAGGATGTGGTCTGGAGAATACAAAAGAACAAAGACTGAATGTAAGTGCAGAGCGACACTTGAATGGGAGCCCTAACAACGGACGTTGAAGAAGGGGAAATAGTGAAAATAAGACTGCCAAATAAACATCAATTAATGGGATCCAAGTACAGTCAACCCTTAGAGGTGGCAAGAAAGTGAACAAACCACATCTACACTTGAGATGAAAAAAGGTGGAATTTAGAGAGGGTTGCTATGTTCAAGAGACGCATG
Organism: Ambystoma mexicanum; assembly: GCF_040938575.1. NCBI lineage: Eukaryota > Metazoa > Chordata > Amphibia > Caudata > Ambystomatidae > Ambystoma > Ambystoma mexicanum. The sequence continues at coordinate 708,421,720 of NC_090941.1, read as the reverse complement.
CCCGAAAGGGGAGAACAATCTGGAGTGGAACTAATAGAAGATCAAGAACCATATAGAGAGCAAGAGACAGTAGAGACAGAGAACAGTTAGGAGGAGAATCAAGAAGAGAGCAGCAACAGAGATACCACAGAAGGACAAGGAGAGCAGCACAGCGAGAGAGTCATGTCTCCACAGGTCCAAGAATGAGCAATAGAAGCAGAGTTCACAACTCCGATATCATTGGCTGCGGAGAGGCATCCTCAGCGAGAGAAGAGAAGGCCCACCAGGTACCGGAATTTGTGATGGAGTAGGACCAAGCTGCTCGGCAAAAAGAGGTATGTGGGGACCAGCCTCGAGAGATCATGGCAGTTGCCGTAATCTTGCGAAACGGGGTTCAGTGGGCAACGCGAGCAGCATTTAGAGCGATAGGAGTCATCGGGAGACAAGGAGGCCTCTCCATGACTGTCCTCATGTGGTAGGCCTGGACCTGCCATCATACCATAAACTATAACTTTGGATTTCCTCAGCTGTAAGCATTGATGTAGCAGTGATTTAACTGCTGATATTCCCACAAGAACACTTGCTACCATTACTGCAGGGCCTCATTCCCCCAGTGCCTGTCGTCTCTACACCACCACAACAGATATTCCACTTGACCATTAGGTGTCACCTTTCAGTTGAGCAACACAGCATACATACACAGGCATTCCTAATGAAGTTGATTACATTAAGTTAACTATGTGGCCATGTGACGTGCCTGCATACTTAGCATTATTATAAATCTAGCAGAACGCCATTGGTTGCCTGGAATGTGCCACCTGGGTTCATTTCAATCTTGAAACTAAATCATATTTGAAAGGAACACTTTTAATAATTACAGCTGCAAACCAACATTCTTCCTGCTACATTTTATTAATGCGATACCTCGGGTAAAGTGAAGGAACCAATGGCAGTGAAAAAACACGCAGGGGCTGGAGGGCTATTTTAACTTGCTCCAAACCCAGAGTGGGTCTATGACAGAAAAATATCATGTTCTTCTTATAACTTCACATTACATAACGTTGTGGGCCTACAGTGCAAGCACATCTGGTTAGCCTTGGGAACAGGATCATGTCATGCAACATGGATTTAATATCCCAGTCAGGCCCATTCATCCTTTGAGGTCAAACAGCCAGTAATAATGGTGACACTGATTATTGCAGCACTTAGAAACTGGAGGAATCTGGTGTGAAGCACTATTTAAATTAATTTTGCAGCTTTGAAAATACTCTGTGCATCTTGTCCAATCGGGATGATGTAATACAAGGAAATTCCGGCCACATTTCATCAGGAGTTGCCTGAAATTTCACTATCCTGTGCGCACAGGGCATTCTCTTCCCAGGCCCTCAAACCCCTGCTCAACTAATTCTCCCCAGCGGCTTCTCTGCTAGACATGCCTCTGTGAGGTTGTTCAAAGTCACTGCAAAGATTTTCACAAGCATTGTATTGGTTGGTGGGTGGAGGTGTTATGATTATGCTTCAACCATGAATCTGTGATGAGGAGGATTCAGAACCTTCTGAGAAAGCGTCAGCACCCATCGGGTTACTATATTCCACAGCTTACCCCTCAAACAGTTGATCTTCATCCACAGAAGACTCCTTCAGCTGCCCTCTTTCTTGCTGCTGCACCTGTATAGCATTATCTGTTTGACGCTTCACTGTTGCAGGGGAAGATTAAATAGGATCAGATATCCATTTTTGTGACAGTAAAGAAATATTGATTTAGACCACCGAAATAGCTACTCACGACTCTTGAGAGCCAATTTTGCAACAATCTTTTTGATATAAAACAAAAAAGTCCTATTAACTCATTTTAAAACACATAACAGAACATTTTGTAAAGAAAAAGGCCCATCTTTTCAATTTCATGGATAGGCAATTTTCTTATCCACTATGTTCAGCAGTAATACACAAATGGGTTTTAATACCGCTTAAAGCAATAATCACAAAAACCCGACACCCTCCGACGATGCCCGTACTAAACCATGTTTAAACATTTTAGAAAATTACGAATACATTTTACAAATGAAATAAAAGTATGTGCCTACATTTCTTTTACTTTCACAGTCTGCAATCTGGGTAGTCTTTTAGATCGGAGGGTCTCAGGGCCAGTAATAACTGAAATTCGGTTCTTCTCTGCAGTTAGGATAATTGGATCCGAATCCAGGAGGTCTGTTCTGCACAGAACAATTTGCATTATTTGTATATATTTATATACCAAATCCACATAATATTGTTAACTCAGGGTCCTGAGACCAGGCCCAATATAAAATATAGGGTTTTCAGTTGAGTCAAGTATTCAGGCCCATTGGCGCCATTTACTCATTTACGAAATTGGTTTCAGGTTGTGCTTTTTAAGTATATAATGTGCTAAAAAAGCATAATTGTCTACCGATGTTACTATGCCTCCAATTAAGGTAGGGCAAGGGTGAATGATGCAGACGGGCTAACAACCAAAATATATCAGTTTTGTATTTCATAACGAGCCACAGTCCACACCATTGTTTACTAAAAACAAAAAATACAAGTAGCAAATATGCTGTAGGCCAAGATGGGAAAAAAGTGAACAATGCAAGACTGAGATGGGAAGCCGTTATAGTTGCTACATTTGAACACAATGCAAGTTTCCTAAGGTGGCTATTTAGATCAATCATTATGTTGTGAATACCTATGAATGATCAAATGGATTACAAATGTATGTTGCCAAGAAGCACAATGCCACCTTCATTTTGCACGACTACAAAGCATACATAAACATTCTACACCTCAGCCAAGGACCTCCATTTTGTCAGCAAATTCTTGTTTGTTTGTTTATTTGTATTGCGCACCAGGGCCCGGCAGTTACAAGAAGGTACAAAACTTAGGTTACAGATTTACAAAATGCAAAAATACATACGTCCAGCTTACCCCAATAAGTGCCAGTTCTGCTGTTCATCCGTCCCGCACGGCCTTCTGTGCGACTTATTCAGCCGACGAGATTGCACACTCTATCACTCTATGCAGTCAGCGATGAGCTTAGGTCAAGCTTTTGCTCCACGTCCACAGGATCCCCACTCTGATAGATCTGTGAGTCTGCCACAAGTGGACCCAAGTGCACAGTTCACTGAAAACAGGAGAAACTCCTTAAGTGTCGTGACTAAGGTTCTGGAAAACTTAGTAGCAATGAATAAAGAGTGTCTTGCAAACACCAATAAAGGTCCTACTTCTCCTATGTTGAAACCTGACAAACACACCACAAAAAGGCAAATATCACAACTAAGCGGCTCAAATGAAGACATATGGTCTAAGGTGTGTTACAAACGTTTCAAAACTAACAATCACACTACAAGTAATCGTGAGCAACACGAGGGACTCGAACATGTGTTGACCTCTCAGAAAAGGCTGACAACACAACAACAACACTCTAACAGGTCCCATACTTCTTTTACCCATACCTCACAGCGATCTGCTACCAACGAATGTCTGTCGGAAGACTCACAAGACTCCACGTTGATGGAACGTCCATTTCCGAAAATACGCCACACTAGAGAAAATTCGTAAACGGCTAATCGACTCCAACCACCAGTGTTTAGTGCCGAAGACAGATCCACTATGCCTCTTGCTGAGCTAAAAACCTTAATAATCTCATCTATGACGATGTCTATGGCCCCTTATATGAAATCATATGAAGCCATGCATGAAGCCACTAAGGACCTGACAACTGTTGTGGCTGTAATGCATTCGAAATTAATTCGGATTGAACAAGTCTGTGATTAGTCTTACAAGGACCAACAAGAAGGAATGAAAAGATTAGACGGACCTTGTACTCAGTTAAATGAGCAAAGGAAAAACGATGCAATTGACAAAAAACTCTTGGCAGAAGTAGCGAGAGAGGCGCTAGCTTTGTTTAAATACGATGGAATGACCTCAAACTTGCAAAAGCATCAAAACACTCCAACTGTGAGCAAGTTATCAACCGATGTAACAAGTCTTCAAATGAATGCGGCACAGGGGATCCAAATCAAAATACTCAAGAGCACTTAGACGTGATTGTAATCCATGAAGACGTGCACTCAGGCCCGTCGGCCTTGACGGATCCTATATTGAAAAAGCTGTAAGTGCGGTAATTCCCCCAAGCATGACATCAATAACGGGGAATATGCCCATGCAGGACTTAGAAACCATGCCTATAATGACGACAACTTCCGAAGATACCACTCCTGACATTTCATTCCACACTGCATTCGAACAGGCGAGGGGGAATTTGAACCAAGCATTACGTGACTCCCAGGTGGCATCTTCCTCTCAGGGAAATTTGGGCGCTGAAGCTTCCAATATTATCCCCTCTGCAATATCTGCAGTGGCTTCAGTACCCAATTATTCGGTCTTCAATAGGGTGCCACAACCGAAGGTGTTGACTTCTAAGCCCCTAGCTAATCCACCTTCAAAACAGGCAAAGAAAACTAAAAATCAAAAAGGATTTAGAAACAAGGCACTACATGGTGCACGGAAACTTCTATGCAACATAAATGTGGTCCAGAACGTGGCAAGTAACATCAACAAGTGTCTAAAGGCAGCCTCTTCAATTAGTGGGAAACCTCAAAAAAAACCTTCAGACACAGAAACTTCTGTAACACCTGACGCTGTGGCTGCGTCAGGTTCGAATCATGACCTATAAAGTGAGCTATTGAACTTATCAACGTACGACGAAGTGACACACGATATTCAGGACGTGGAGGCAGATTCTACCTACGAAAACCAAGAGGTAGAGGTTGTCCCTACCTTGACAGATGTAGAGAAAGTCAACCAAATTAACATCGACGCTTTGGCATATGGCCCTGAAAGTAAACCTCTTGCTGTCCAAACCGTTCCAAGTATCACCAACTTAAGCTCTTGTCCTCTGACTGGCACGCAAACGACTCAAGATGTATTGTCCTCTGCAAGAAGAACTTGTCAAATAATTATTGAAAAGGAAGCCCATCATGGGCATCTGAAATCGTTGGATAGCCCGCTGTTTATGACTCTACGCGAAAAAATGATGCGTGTCACTACAGAGCAGGGGTCGTTGGCCCCTGAAAATTTTCGGACAAATCCTTATGTCCCTGTTAATCTGGCGGCAGCAATGCTGCACAACGATGCCGTAAAAATCTCAGCCATTGATATGATTGACCATGGTGATCGTCAAAAATGCAATTCAAAGGCTTCCCTGAATGACGTTCGAATGTCTCAGCCCGGAACGTCGAGAGGCTTGAGCTCGATGTGCCCTATTTACAAACTTGTCATTGAAAGGCTAGATTCCTCTGATAATCTAATATTGAATCGAGGCAACATAATCAGGCTTTTACACCTCGTGCCAGCCCTACGGGCAATAAGCTCAAACGACCTGAAGATCGTGGAGTTTTTCAACGAAAAAAGGAACGATAAGGTGGTGCTTCATGTCTCGTCACCTATTGTTGCTTCAACAATACTGGACGCTAATATCGCCCTGTTTTCCCTAGGATTTGAAGTCTTTAAATACTCTGAAACATCTCATAAAATACCTAGTGGAGTAGAGGTCCCTTACAGCCATAAAGTCCTAATTAAGGATTCTTGCATGAGTACGCTGAAACCCATGGATCCGAGAGTCATCGACGTTCAAACACTCCCTTGTTCATCAAATCAGAAGGCATCCTTGGTTGGAAACAAACAGAAACAACTGGGAAACCCTTGCCATGACCAGATACTGGAGGTTTCTGAGATGGAGCAACAAAAAGATAATATACGAATCACTATACTCTGTAACGTCAAACAAGATGGATTGAGTGTTCCTAGTAATAAATCTTTCAGCCCAAGTGGCGGTAAGCATGAGTGGCAATGGTTGTCTGCAGCCCTATGCGGCAAAAATCCCCAATAATGCCAGATCGAGGCACCCAAAATTCTGTGTAGATTGGCTTCTTGGAACACTCACGGATTTTCACACCTGTTCAAATCAAATTGGCTTGCAACAATCGATATTGCATGTCTCCAGGAAACCTGGCTACGAGAAACCCCAGTCGTGGACGACTTTGAGGTGGCCTTAAATCCTGCTCTAAAATCATCAAAAGGACGCCCGACGTCGGGCATGGCCACCATGGTTAGGAAATCCTCGGGCTGGAGGATTGCGAGTTTGACTAACTACTCCCCTTTCATCCAAGTAACCTTAATGACAAAACCAAAACACGAAGTGACGCTTACAGAACAGTTATGTGTTGTAAACTTGTATTGGCACCACACAAGTGCTGGAAAACAGGTATTCATCGATCAGATCATAGAAATAGTTGATGAACTGTTGGAAACAAACAGCTGGCCGAATGTTCTCATCTGCAGTGATTTAAACATCGTCCTATTTAAATCATCTGGCCCTGAAAAAACTTCTTTGGCCAAGTCTTGGTCGGAAGAAATGACCCTAAGAAACGTACAACTTTTAAATGGGAACACTTGTGATGATAAGCCGCCAGCCTCTACGTGGCATCGTGATGGGCAAAGGTCAACAATTGATTATATATTTGTGTCAGAAGCACTACACCCACGGATAACATCGCTGAAAATTATTAAAAAGACTGAAAGCGACCATAACATGCTAATAACAGAATTTATAACTGTGTCAAAACAGAAACTAGAGCTATGGCCTCATAAAATCCAGGTGGATTCCAATAGAGTAAGATTGAGACTCGAAACACATGATGTGGAACATCTGGTAAATCTCTACTGTAAAACCTGCCCAAACGTTGACTATGACCACCTTTTGACACATTATAAGCCCAAGCAAACGGGTTAAGAATATGGTCTTTGTACGCCAACACAGCTTTCACCGGGAATTGCTGATACAAAAGCGTCTTATGCGTCAAGGCATTAGAAGGCTGAAGTGTACAAATGGTTCAACACACTCACGTGACGTAAAGGCGGTTAAGCAAAGATACAAAAACTGACTAAAAGCTCACAAGCATGTTATGTCCCAAAATGACGCAGAACAGATGTTGATGGTCCTAAAAAATAAGAACACTAGTGACTTTTGGAGGCTTATGAACAATCAGCACACCCCACAAAAAGCTATACAAGCCTGTATGGTGTCAGAATCAGATTGGATAATTCACTTTGAAGGTTTATACAAAGCATCTGACTCAACTGACGGCCCAGTTAAACCAGCACCTAAACCGTGGGACTTGTCTTACCCAAAAGACGAAATAGTGACCATCATTAAAAAAGCGAAAAATTCATGTGCACCTGGTCCTGACGGCCTGACAAATTTACTATTAAACGACACCCAGAGCTATGGGCAGAGATCTGTGTAACGTTGTTTAATCGAGTAAATTTAAGTGGCCAGACGCCAAAATCCTGGAAGACCGCGATAGTTGTACCTATCTTCAAAAAAGGCGACAGAGCAAACCCGAAAAACTATCGTCCAATTGCTCTATTAGACGTCCTAGGTAAGATCTATGCCACCAAGCTCCAACAAAAACTTGTAGCCTGGTCCCTAACATCGAACCATGTGGATAACCTCCAATCAGGTTTCGTGAAGCAGGTGGGATGTTCGCTGAATTTACTCCTGCTAAACATTATCAAAATGGAAGCGATAAAGTCAAATACGAAGGTCTATCTAGCCTTTATAGACTTCTCATATGCATTTGACACCATCAATAGAGCGATCCTGTGGGAAAAACTAAAGCGTTGGGGATGCCCGTCAGACTTAATAGCGGCAATCAAAGAACTGCACACAAACACCTCTATTCGAGTAAGGCTGGATCGATCGGGGCAACTATCCAAAGTAATTAACACCTCTTAAGGAGTGAAACAGGGGTGCCCGTTAGCTGCAGTATTATTCAGCCTTTTCATATCGGACATAGGTGAAGCAATTGTGGCAACAAAATCATTTCCGCCGAAAGTGGGCAAATCACATTTAAACTGGCTTTTATATGCTGATGATTTGATCATTTTGGACCGGACGCCCATTGGGTTACAAAGAAAGTTAAATGCGCTTCAACAATATGTCACGTTCCAATCAATTACTGATCAACACAAAAAAATGTGAATTATTGGTCCTGCAAAACCTAAAAGGCGGATGGGTGGCGCGGAGACGCACCCCTAATTGGACGCTAGGCCATGAACCTCTGCAAATATCTGCCAGTGTTAAATATCTGGGAATGCTCATAAACTCATCAATAACGGATGGACCGTGGCAGGCCGACACAAGAAGAAAATGCAAACAACTTGCAAACCAGGCACTAATTATCCACAAAAGATATGGTAAATTCTCATTAAAACCTGTTCTGGCCTTCTACCATCAGAAGGTAATCCCCTTATTGACATACGGGGCTGAAAATGCCTCAGGCTGATCTTATGAAATTTGGGACTCATTAGAGAACTGCTTTTGGTCTAAAGTCTTAGCACTCCCGAAAGGCGTGAAGACTGCCTGCATAAGATACAAATTATTGATAATATCGATCCATGCTAGGATTAGCTGGAGTTTGCTAAATTTCTATCGTAAAACATGCTCTAGAGCACAAATCCCTCAATTTGACATCTTCTACGATGGTTTAGCTAGTAACTCCAATGTCATTGCAATGTGGTCAAACAGATGTGAAGTATTATTACAGAATTACGACATCAAGATCGAGTTGCTCCATGAAAATCCGGATGCGGCAAAGCTTAAAATCTGGCGCACTGACTGGGATCAAACATGCACAAAGAGAGCGATGGCCAAATCAATGTGTGATGTGCCATTGGAGGCACGTGCCTTTAACACCCAGCAGCGTTACATCATTCTGTTTCCAGACCCACAAGCACGAAAGTTGTTCTTACTGTTTAGGCTAAACCTGTTTAAAACTACTGAACGTCTTCGCTTATGGAAGAGTAACGAGCACCTAAAACCTGAATGTAGACTTTGCTTGCTAGCTAAAGAATCACTCAAACACTTAGTGCTATTTTGCCCCAAGCTAAAATCTGAAAGATCAATGCATTTGGGCCCACGGAGTGTAATCCATTCATCCTTATGTGCAGATGACTGGTGGAAACAGATGTACCAAGGAACCGACTAGAAACTGATATTTCCAGTAACACATTTTTTGGAGCAAATTGAAAAATGTCTGATGTTGGCACCAGTTGGGGAAACAAATTAGTAATAACTGACACGGTATGAACTGTTTGACAACTTTGCGGATGGAGATCGCCCAAAAGACTACAACTGATGATTGTCTGTATGTCTACATGTTGTTTTGTTACTTGTACATATGTTGTCATTTTAAAGGTTTGTAAAAACCAATAAAATAAAAATAAAAAAAAATAAAAAATACATTTTAGGTTACAGATTACAAAATTATAGAGGATGTAGATAAATGTCAGCAAAGCATAAAGGAAGAATACATACATACATATTTACAGAAATTACAATAGATTACAATTCCTTCAATGGAGTGTGTGAGCAGGCCTAAATTGCTAAGAGATGGCCATAATGACGATAGAGGAAATGATAGTATTAGTGAAGATGGCCGCAATCAGTGCTGGTCATAAGATTTAAGCAAGGTGATAGTGTTAGACCTAAAGTTCAGGTTGGGTTGGTCTTCTCGTAGTGAATGGGGCAGGGTGTGCCAAAGCTGGGGTGCTTTAACAGGAAAGCTGCAGCCTCCAATCTTGGATAACTTGAATCTGGGAATATAAAGGCAATTTGACTTGGCTAGTCTGGAAGGTCTGTTGAAGTCTGACTGGGGAATCTCTCAGAGAGATAACTGGGAGCTGCGTTGTTCAATTATTTTTGGATAAGCGACACCGATTTTAACTGGATTTTGTCGTAGGTGGAGAGCCATTTATTTTGTCGTCTGTTCTCAAATATTTGCTCTCTTCTGGCTACTCCGAGAGCCGCTCTAAGGGTGTTGTTTTGGAGAATTTGAATTCTCCTAATGATGGCTTTGTTGGAGCCTATGTAGAGTGTGTTACAGTAATCCAACCTAGACAGAATGAGGGCTCAAGCCAGGATGATGCAATTGTTGTTGGACAGGATGGGTTTGCCATTTCTAATAAGTTTACAAGTGTACGCTGTCGTGGAGGCCAGAGTGTTGACTTGTTTGGTGAAGGACAAAGTGGAATAAAGATAGAATCCAAGGGTTTTTACGTCCTTGTCCACCTTTATGAGGTAGCCACCAATTTTGAAGGTGGAGTATTCAGGACCTAGTTTGACCATCATTCAGGCATAGACCGTGTGTAGCCATCCATGCCTGGATGATGATGTACACTCTATTCACCAAGGCCAAATCCTTGTTGTAGTCCCCTGAAAGTGGGAGGAGAATCTGAGTACCATCTGCATAGTTTCTATAGGTGATACCAAGATGGTCTAGATCATCAAAATGGGGCTTGGTGAATATATTGTACAGAGTGGGCGAGACACAGGACCCCTGCGGCATTCCACATGTGATAGGGATTGGGTCTGCAACTGCTGACGGGGAGAAGACCTTCATTGTTCTGTTGCTGAGGAATGACTCAATCCAGGTTATGGCTTCTTTGGAGAAATGTGCTGCAGAGTCGAGGTTGTTGTGGTTTATAGAATGTGGAATGCAGTGAGAATAGAACTGGAATGGGAATGGAATGGAAAGGAGAGAAAGGCAGGCAGTAAATATGGATCAATAAAGAAGGAGAGATGTGTGAACCGTCTTGGGTATTATTCAAGGGATGAAAGAGGTACATAACATTTGGCGATGAGGGGAAGTAACCTGTGAAAATTAACTCAAAGGATAAAGGAACATTGGCGGCCTGGGAAGAAGACTGATGAAACACAGCCTGTGGAGGTGGCTGATAAAAAAAAAAAGAGACAATATACAGAGGATACCAAAGGAACCAGCTAAAACAGTAATAAGAGTGTAGCAGGTCTCATATCAAGTGTGGAACATTAGAAAAGCAACAATTGAATCTTTTGGAAAAGCGAACAAAGCTGCTGCTGTAGCATCGCTGAAGAAAGAAGTTAAAAGCACAAAACTGGAAAACAAATACGTAAATGACCTGAGGAGGTGGTGCAGGTGGCAACTATGACAAAAGCGGTAAGGTGCGGAAAACATTTTACAACAGTTTTATGGTAATTGTGAGTAAGGATTGACAGTGATAAGTGGAAAGCATTTTTTAAATAGCCGCCATATACAAAGATTTTTTTTTTTAAACAATGCATGCACGTGCGCACCACTTACCAGAGTGCTGACCCCTGAAATTCTAGGAATGACTTTGCGGGAGCGTGTGATGTAGCACGCAAGAAAGAAAACATTAAAGAAAGGGACCCTCGTGCGTGCGGCCATTTTGGCTTAAGTGACAATGTTACATACAATCAATCATTGCCATAGCAACGATGTGACAGTGAGAAAGCTAAATGTTGAGGAAACGGCTGCGAGTGCTTCCAGCGTTGAGTGCAAGAGAAATTAGAGCCGACACAAGGGCAAAGCTGGCGAAGGTATAAATAAACAAAGTTTAGACAAGAAATACAAATGAATAGTCATGCCTGCATGATATGAGTAATACAACCTTAAGAGGAAAATAACTGCTTTCGAATCAACAAATGAACGCACACAATGAAAAGTGACTTTCAGTATTGCGGCGTAACGTTCTAAAAGTGCACATTATACTAATGGTGAAAGGTGGCAGTGATTTGACAGCTCGACATTTGTATGACTCAAGAAACCCATGAAGGATAAAGAAAGTTAATCATAAAAGAGAGATTTCACAAGTTACAAGCAAGCTTCACGGAATGAAAAGTACATAAAGAGGAAAGATAAGGGCTTTGCATCAGCCAATGTTACATCAATAGAAAGTAGACTGTTTTTCTTCCTCCGTAGTATAATGGAAAAAAAAATGCAAGTGCAGCAGGTGCATCATAAAAGAGTGACGCAGAAAGGTTGCTGCACCTGTATTTGCACAACACAGCTCTTTCAGTGCAGGGCAGGGCAACAGTTAACTGTGTAAACACAAAACCACAAAACACCAAGGTGGAGACAAGTTGACAATTCAAAATGTTGTCTGACAACATAAGTGGAGATCTTAACCCAGCTCAAGACATGCAAGGAATCCCTATATCCACGAATTTAGTGAATTATCTGCACCGTCCGGCTTCATTTGATCTTGAGCTGCATGATACTCAAGGAAGGCGCTGGCAAGAGTGGGTAGATGAATTTGAAACATTTCTAAGAGCAGTAGTAAATGAGAACCTTCCAAATAAGTTGGACATATTTATGAATATGGTAGGACGAGAAATGAAGAGTGTCATAAGGGCATTTACAACGACTGAAGAGAGAACATCATATCAAGCCCTTATTGCTGCTATAAGTGAACGGTTAATAGTTGTCCGAACAGAGACTATGAAAGGTATGCATTTAACCAGTGCATACAGGGACCACAAGAGACAATTGCACAATTTGTGTTGCAGCTACAGGAGAAGGCAATGTATTGTGAGTTTGCAAGATTTGATGATGAAGAAGCAATAAGGTTGAGAATAATTGAGAGCTGCACATCAGTGGAGTTTCGGAGACATCTTCTAAGAGTGCCCCTCCCGTTGAAAGATATTCTGGAACTAGCAAGAATGTATGAGAGTATTGAGAAACAATTGGATAATATGGAAAACAGAGGGGAGCAAGCGACACTAGATGGCATCAGATGTAATGTACAGAAACAGTTCCAACACTCAAACATGCTACTCTGTCAAGGCACATGGAATGGTATCGACAAAAGTAGATTGAGAAGATCGTGTTATAGATGTGGATCTAGATTTCCGCACAAAGGTTGGTGTCCAGCTATTGGTCGAATATGTGTGGCATGTGGTCAGAGAGGTCACTTTTGGGTCATGTGCAAAGAGAGAGCAGGAGAAGGTGGCTGTCTCGGAAAGAGCTGCAGGACAACTCACAAATCCTAAGAAGTCATCGAGAGATTCCCCATAAGGTGACGAGATGTGCTCCCTTTGAAAGAATGGTCAAATATCAGCTGAAGGACCACAGCCCAGGGCAAAAAGGTTATACCTGCATAAATGGAAAAAGGAGTATTGAAAATGAAAGGGAAGTAAGAAAGAGGGACAAAGTTTGGACAACTCACAAGAGGAGAGTTGAACATGAAGAACATCAGATGCCAGGAGATGAGAGTTTGCTAGTGGGGCAGAGGCAGCGAAGAAAGATGGACCCTAGTGATGAGTCAGAGCCCCTAATTGGGATGGATACTAAAAAGCCTGTGGTCACTGCCATGAGGGATGGTAGTGAAGTGACTGGGGATGCCTTGTTCTTTCATGCAATGTTTCAAGATGATTGAATTGGGAGAGAAGCATATGAGGAGAGACTGAATAAAGAAATGCACGAGGAGCGGGGAATTGAAGAACCTGTTGATCTCATGTCACTCAAAGACTGTGGACATTCTCCACCTTATTTGATTGGTGAGGGAGTTCGAGGGACAGCCAATGTTCAGCCTCAAAGAACTATTCGTAAAACTTTACGTCTAATTGAGCAGATATAGAGGTGATCCTGCTGGACATATGGAGGGTGAACTTACATGATAAGCAAGGGGGGGTGTTGTGGCTTATAGAATGTGGAATGCAGCGAGAATAGAACTGGAATGGGAATGGAATGAAAAGGAGAGAAAGGCAGGCAGTTAATATGGATCAATAAAGAAGGACAGATGTGCGAACCGTCTTGGGTATTATTCAAGGTATGAACGAGGTACATAACAGAGGTGACGGCATAAGATCTTGTGGTCCACAAGGTCAAAAGCAGCCGATAGGTCAAGGAGCAAGAGTAGGTCTGATTTCCCTTTGTCCCTTAACCCGTCGACTTGGGCCTTCAAGTCAATGAGGGCGGTTTCCATTCCATGTTGAGCACGAAAACCTGATTGGCGTGCTCCTAATAGGTGATGTAATTCTAAGTATTTCTGAATTTGAGTGTAGGCCACTTTGTCTAGTATTTTTAAGAGGAAAGGAACAATAGCCCATAGTTAGTTGGTGTCTGGGGGTCTACGGTGGGTCTCGTTAGTAATGGGAGCACCCATGATACTTTGAGGTTAGTGGGAATGGTCCCAGTTGCAAATGAAGCATTGATAAGCTTCAATATGAAGGGAGCTAGATCTCTAGCTGCGTCCTTGATGAGCTGGGCTGGGCAGAGGTCTCTTTGGCAGTTGGAGGGTTTGAGTGACGGTATCATTTTTTCTACCTCAATAATGGAGGTTTTTGAGAAGTTGAAGTGGGCAGGTTGGTTGTTGGGGCTGTGGGGGAATTGTTAAGGGGGGGTAAGGCTTTTAAGGAAGCTTTTTTGGGATATTTTGTTTTGGAGGGTGGTTACTTTATTAGTAAGTACAAGTTGGATGTCTGAGCACCAGTTTTTGTCTTTGGTGCAGGTGCCAGGCACCTGGATGGGAATCTCAAGTTCTTTAAGTATTGTGAATAATTCCTTCATGTTGGAATTGGATTGGGAGATGCGGTTATCATAGGATTCACGTTTCACTAGGCAAATTTCGTTTTTGTAGAGGGATGAGATCTTATTGAGTTTAGACCTATTGGCTTCGGAGGGGTTTAGTCTCCAGGTAATCTCACAGTTTCTCTTCTTTTGCCGTAAATTTTTTAGGTGCAGTGTGTACCACTTGTTCAAGTGGGTTTTAGGTTTGCTTGGTCCCAGTTTGAGTGGGGCGATAGAGTGTAAAGAAGATGACATCATTTTATTATACTCTTCCACCAATATTCAGGAGCAGTAGTGTCCGGAAGTGAGTTGAGGGTGGGGAGGATGGCAGGGAGGAGTCTTTCCACTGTAATATACTTTTTGTTCCTAGTTTAAACAAGCCCAAGAAGTATTTTTATTCATTTTCTTTGTTAAATCTTTTTATTAAACACCAAATAAAATAATTGAAACAGCCCGATACATAGAGTGGGCACATGAGACAGCACGTTGGTAAAAATTGAGCATAAACATAGCATTTACTCCTTTTATCACATATGGCAGTGCTGAAGATTGGTTGCCTTGTCCCTTCCTTCGATCAGGGCTAGTACCCCCCCACAAACCCCACTCCCTATCCTCCTGTAGGTTTCTGCCCACATTGTCCGTTAACCTTACCATCACTTGTTTGCCTTACCCTGTAAACACTGATTGTTGAATGTTAAATAGTGCCCTATATTGCAGTGCTGTTGGATCTGGGCCCTACATCGCCTGGCTCGTGAGTCTTGCATGACGGCCCTTGCCACTGATTGTATATTTGTGATATATAAGTGTGTTATGGTATGGTCTTCCTAATTGGGTCTGTCAACATGGTGTCCCTGTCCTCTGCCTTGCGTCTCTTAGTGTTTCTTAGTTATGCATATAGCCCGTTGATTGCCCGTTGATTGCTTATCTTGTTATGTTCAAACTGTCATATACATGCATCTGTTAATTCTTTAAAACGTGCAGCTTGTACCGTTCTAGCGTAGTGTTTGTAGGTGTTGTATTCTAGAGAGCATAGTTTGAAGAGTAGTGATTGCCACATAGAGTTGGTGGGTGGCTTAGCTGCTTTCCAATTAAGGATCAAAGTTTTACGGCTGTGAATAGCATTATATGTATTATCCAGCGCTGCATGGGGTCGGAGTTCCAGTCCTCCCACTGTCCTCCCAGAAGTAGGGGGACTGGGGCCATCATAATCTCTGTCCCGTCAATGCACGAGATCTGTCTATATACTTTGTCCCAGAATGTCTTTATCTTCGGGTAAGACCATAGAATGTGTCCTAGGGTACCCTGTCCCCCACACAGTCTCCAGCAGTCCGGGGAGTGTATGAGACCCATCCAAAACAACTTGCTTGGTGTATAGTACATTCTTTGGATGAGTTTTTATTGGATGTCCCAATTGCAGATGTTCACCAGTACCAATGGTATGGCTTCAAAACAGTCATAGAGATCACCTGGGTCAAACTGGAATCCCAGATCATCGGACCATTGAGAAGCGAGGATGCAAATGTGTATTAGATTATTGGCGGTGCATACAGTCTATAAATTACGTAAAAGTGCGGGTATGTTGTCGTGTGCTGCTCCATTTCTGATTCTCCCGGTATCGGGAGGTGCGGGGGGCCGTAAGGGATTGTTCTGTGGTATGTTTGCGAATCACTGATAGTAAGGTCATGTATTGTAGCCAATCTGATTCACCTAACCCAAGCAGTCGCCTCCCATCTGGAAAGCTAAGTGGGGATTGATCTTCGTATATGGTCCATTACCCTGATATGTTGCCATCTTGTATCTTGATTGGGATGTAGCCTGTGGTTTAACCCATATGACAACAATGCCCTGACACTACTCCACCAGGGGGCCGTCTGCGTTGAAGAGCCTAGTGATGCTTTGAGTCTATGCTATTGCGTAAGCGTTGGGTCCAGTACTGGGTGCTTTTTAATTTTAGCCGGAAGTTTGCGCGGAGGAAAGCCAGGACCTCCGTCGTGTAAGCGGGGTCAGAAGGGACATTTCCATCAATTTCCAGCTGGTCAGGTCCGGTTCGTTGAGCCAACGTCTCGCCCAGCATACCTGCGCCGCCTGGTAATATGTTCTCCATTGTGGGAGGGCTAGACCGCCCTCTGCCTTAAAAGCCTGAAGGATTTCGAGTCTGAACTGCGCTTTTTTTGCCCATCCACATACATTTGGTTATGTAGGAATCTAATTCTTTGAACATCTGGTTTGTAGGGGAGAAAGGGAGCATAAAAGCCAAATAAATCAGTTGTGGCAAGGAGTTCATTTTGAAGGCATTAATACTTCCAGATAGGGACAAGGGGAGCAAGTCCAATCTGAGTAGATCTTGTTTAATTTTTAGTAGGATCGGAGGGTAATTTAGTTGGAGTATTTTATTCAGGGTCGGACATATTTTAACCCCCAGGTACGTGATATGGTGGAGTCTCAAGGGATGTCTAGTCTCAATGGGAGGAACTCAGACATTGTCCAGTTTATAGCATAGCCTGCCATGGGGCTGAGGTATTGTAGTAATTGATGTAGCCTCGGGAGTGCGGTCTTGCGGTCACTTAAATATACAAGGAGGTTGTCCGCATAGAGGGCCACCCGATGTTCCTCCATCTTGCATCATATCCCTGTCCATCCAAGGTCTCTTCATAGTTTTATCGCTAGCGGCTCAAAAATAAGAGCATATAGGAGGGGTGACAGAGGCCATCCTTGTCGGGTGCCCAAGTGAAGGCTGAAGGGAGCGAAGTTATTCCAGTTGTTACCACTGCTGCTGTGGGGCTGATATATAGCAGTTTGATGAGAGTAAACGCTGGTGGGAAGCCGAAGGGATTCAACACTTGGAACATAAAGTCCCATTGGACCTTATCGAAAGCCTTCTCTGCGTCAAGTGTTAGGATCCCCTTGTCCGGGTGTCCCCCCCCGCCATGACGTGTATGTTATGTTATTTTAAATCTACTTGTAAAGCGCACGGTCACCCGAAGGTATCATGGCGCTAGAGAGAGGAGTTCCCGGCCAGACGCCAAGCAGTGCCTAGAAAAGGTGGGTTTTAATGGCCTTTCTGAAGGCTAGTTAGGGATTTTCTTTATGTCCTAGGGAGATCATTCCACAACTACAACAGAGAAGGCACGTCCTCCGACCCAGGCCCATTTGTATATGGGCACTATTAGCAAATCAGCAGAGGCTGAGCGCAATGACCGGCAGGGAACCTAAGGCGTAAATTTCGCCTGGAGATATTCAGCCCTTTGGCCATGTACGGCACGGTGAACAATGCAGAGTGCCTTGAAGTTGATTTGTTGAGTCACCAGTAGCCAATGCAAGGCTCGGAAAACCAGCGATATATGGGCTCCATAAGGAGAGCCAGTGACAACCCGAGCGGCCAGATTTTGGAGTCGTTGCAGTCGATGGATTAATCCCTTAGGTTGAGGCAAGTAAAGGGAATTGCAATAATCCAGCAGCGAGATTACCATAGCCGCCAACACAGGGGGGTCCAGGGGGGCAGGAATCATAGGGAGCACCTTTTTAAATGTTTTTAGTTGAAAGTGGCCAGCTTGGCACTCAGCTGTTACTTTCTTGTCCATAGAGAGGGATGTTGACAATACTAACCCAAGGTTTTTAACATTATCCACCGGGGTGGGAAGGGTACCCAGGGAAGAAGGCCAGAAGGTAGACACCCAGAGTGAAGGATCAGGAGGGCAACCTACCACCATCACTTCAGTTTTGTCTGTGTTCAATTTGAGCCAATTGTGGTCCATCCACTCACCCACGGCCGCCAGGCACCTCCTCATGTAGGACGACACCTCAGCCTGATCAAGATCTAGCCAGATCAAGATCTAAGTGTCGTCCGCATACGAATAGCACCTGACGCAAAAGGAGCGGATGAGACACAGAAGGGTCCAGTTGTAAATGTTGAACATGATGGGAGACAAAGAGGAGCCTTGCGGTACTCTACAGCTGAAGTGGCAGGGGACAGAGGAAATAGGAGGCATATCGAGGGTCTGAGTACGATCCGCCTGGAAGGAGGTGAACCAGGTTAGTACCTGCCCAGATATTCCCAACTGGGCAAGGCAGGACAACAGGATGGGGTGTTCGACCATGTTGAAGGCTGCTGAGAGATCTAACAAAATTAGAGCACCCACCCACCTGCGTCCACCAGCCTGGCCATATCATCTTGGACGACGACCAGAACGCTCTCAGTGCCTCTACCAGGACGGAACCCAGATTGGGCAGGATCGAGCAAGCATGAAGATTCAAGAATGTGGAGAGTAGAGGTGACAACAGTGATTCTGGCAGTTTAGACAGAAAAGTGAGAAGAGAGACAGGGCAGAAATTAGACAGAGTACCAGGATCAAGAGAGGGTTTCTTCAGAAGAGGGATCACTCTAGCCGCCTTCAGTTCCTGAGGCACCAGCCCAGCTTGTATGTGTATGAGACCGCAAATGTTGTCGGTCGAGTGTCTACCCAGAATGAACCCAGTTTGGTCTTTGTGGATAAGGTCACGGAGTAGGCCTCGATGCGATGGACTAATCATTTCGCTAAGATCTTTGCATCAGCATTAATTAACAATATAGGGCGATGTGATCTGCAGTCCACCGGGTCTGTGACTTTCTTATGGAACACTAATGTATTAGCCGAGAGCATGGAGCGTGGAAGGGAGCCAGTGTTTCCGGCCTCAGTATAAACAGCTTCAAGGGTGGGTGCTAGGAGGTCGGCTAGTGCTTCATAGAAATTGATGGGGAGTCCATCGGGGCATACGGCCTTAGCCGCAGAAAGGAATCTGATTGATCAGAGGATCTCCTGTGCGGTGATTGGAGTCGTCAGGGTTTCTATATGGGTTGTCTTCAATTTTGGGAGCTCAATGCTAGTTAGGAATTCATGAATACGTTGTGGATCTATCCTGGTTGGTTCTGCGTATAGTGCGCTATGGAATTTGTGCAAACCTCTCATTGATACGTTCGTCCCCCTTCACTGGGTTACCATCTCTGTCGTTGATGGCATCAATAATATGTGCTGATTGCGCAGAGCAAGTGCCATAAGGTGAAGGGGTCGGTCACCTTCTCCCTAATATGTTTGTGACCAGCTGTTGAATGATTTCTGTGCCCGGGAGGAGGAGACCACTTTTAATTCTGAGCGTGTGTTTGTGGGTCGTGCACGTGTTTTTGATCCCTTTCCATGATCAATATGTCGGCCATTAGTTGTGCTTCCCGTTTCCTCCATGTTTCTTGTTTGTGAGCCCAGCGTGATATACATTGTCCCCTAATATATGCCTTTTATGCGTCCCAGCATTTCAGAGATGTACATTCACCGGACATATTGGTTTGCCAAAATAAGGCTGTGTCCTCCAGTAGGTGTTCGGGGAAGTCCGGGTAACCCACGGCTCTCAAATTGAAGTGCCACACCGGTCTTTTACGTGGGACATCAGGGAGGTCTACCCGTAGTACAGATGAGTGATCCGAAATGGTGGAGGCCAATATTTTACACTCTCTAATCAGGTGAGTGGAGTTAGAGGGGAGAAACCAATAGTCTAATCTGGTGTAGCTGCTGTGTCTATTGGAATAGAATGCAAAGTCTCTCTGTTGTTTGTGAGTGATCCGCCACGCATCTAGGAGATTAAGCTCCCCCAGGAGAAATCGGAGGGTGGTGAGTTTTCGTGGGCTCAGGTGTGATGTCGTGGAAGCGCTTTGGCAGTCAATTGATGGGACTAGAGCTACATTGAAGTCTCCCGTCATCAGCTTCATAGCACTCCTATATTGGGCACAAGCATAGAAGGTGTGGGTGAAGAAGGATGGCATATCAGTTGTGGGCTCATAAATGTTAAGAAGAGTGACCACCTGGTGGAATATGTGGCCCTTTATCCATACGTAGCTGCGTTTGTTATCTATTAACGTGTTAAGGATCTGAAAGGGGACCCTTTTGTGTATTAGAATAGATACTCCCCTTTTCCCGTGGCATGGGGAGTGTACTGCTGTTCCCACCAATCGCCGACAAGGTTTCTCCAACTCGATTGAGTTGTGGTGCATTTTTTGGAGAAACAGTATGTCTGTATGTATATCTTGCGTGTAGTTGAGCATTCGTTTTCTCTTTATGGGGTGGCTTAGACCCGGAATGTTAAGGGTGATACAGTTGAGGGTAGTTGTTTGAGAGAGGGAAACACTCCCTCCATGTAGTAAGGACAGTTTTTCTCGTCAATTATGTGTCTGAGCTGGGACCAGGGTTTCATACGGAGGATTGTGCCCCTCAACATACCCCAACATTTCAAATCATGAACAAACAGTTTAACAATAAAACACTGGGGACGTAGAACTATACCCCAGTACAAAAAGATGACAGCCCATGCGTGGGGGTGGTTGGGGGAGGCCCTAGGGTCTCCTCCACTTTCCACACATACCAAAGTCCCCTTCCTCGGATATCATTGTTGTCATGAACTCTCCTTATCCTCCAGTCTCTCATCGCACACCAAAAACGAACAAGCAAGGAGATGAGAGAACCAGCCAAGAAAAAAAGAGAGAAAAAAGGAAAAATCATGGCTCGGGTAGATGAGCTTCGGGTGACGGGTGATGTAGCGGAGCTTTAAGCAACATCCCATCTATTGTTGAAGAGTCAGAGATCCGTGTCCCTAGAACTCTGTGTCGCATCGGAGTCTGCTTCGAGGGAGATAAGAGCGAGCCCCTTTTGGTTGAGGCCTTTTAGCAGGAGTTCAGCTTCTAAGAGTATTGCCCACAAGTTTGTTATTGTGGAAGGCCGGGTTCAGGTGCAATGTCTATGATATTCATTTCGCTGGGGGTTCTTGCCGGCTTCCCTGGTCTATTGGATATCTGCCCGTTTTCCTCCAGCAACCTTGTGGTCTATTGTGGCGTTCAGGTCTAGGTGGCGACGGCCCACATTCTGGGAGAGGGTTGCCTGTGGTGGGGAATTCTGTGGAGACAATTTCTCTTTGTCTCAAGAGGTGCCATGCCACCATTGGATCTTCAAATAAGTGCCATTGTTTGTCCAGCTGGATGCACCACACGGCCAGGAACCACAAGTAGAATCTGTGGTCTGTGCTCTTCGAGCCTTCAAAGCTCAGGCTAAACTCTTTCCTGCGTTTTGAGACCTCGATGGAAAAGTAATTCAAAAGTTTAATATCGGCCCTATCTATCTGTATCGCAACAGCGGCTCTGTATTCCTTCAGAATGGATAGTATGTGCTGGAAGTTTAAGAGCCGCATCGTGATGACCCGTGGGTGTTCTCTTGGGGCGGGTTTTGGGGCGGGGTCCCTGTGCACTCGCTCTATGATGTGGTTTTGTGGTTCTTGAATCTGCAGCTTATTCTGGAGGAACCCATAGATATAGGTTTCCTGGTCGGGTCCCTCGCTGTGTTCCCGCAGGCCCACCAGGCATAGGTTGTTCCTCCTAGACCTGTTTTCCTGGTCCTCCATCTTTGCGCCAAGTCTTTAAACCCCTCTAATCAGTCCATCGATATTGGTGGTTGCTGTCTAGACATTGTCTTCAAGGGAACTGATGCATTGTTTGTTGTCGGTTGTCCGGTTAGCTTGCGCAGAGCGTCTTGTGTGGACTTCTTGGAGTTCACGTTTATTATCTTGAACAGTATTGTTTGTTTCTTATGTTCTCTGGCCGATGATTATTCATCTCCAGGAGTATACCTGTAGTTGGGTCTGAATTTGGGCCTCCATCATAGGCTGGCCACAGCACTTAGAGATATGTCGTTCGTCCCTCACTTGCTTGCCCCGGACCGAGGCATCCTGCAGCGTATTATGTAGATACTGCCTCTGGGCAGTTATGTCTCTGGTGCGCGCCGGCCCCCACAGGGTATCCTTGAGTGAAGTCCGGTCCCCAGCCTACCTGGGTAACGCCACAACTCGACTCCCCACGGATGCTCCAGTCTTCTTATCGCGTTAGAGCAGTCAGCCCACGGGTTACAGGTCAGGCTTCTTAACCCTCAGATCTTCCGCCCACTCTGAGTGTCATTTTCATCCGTTTTTGTTTATTGTAAACGGGCGAGATTATGGCGGGGAATCTCCTCTGCGTCTGGGCTCCGTTACCCAGCCGCCATCATGCTTGGGCTCCCGAGTGCCCCCCCTATTTTAATTCATTTTTGATCAAAGGTACGCCTAGCATCCTGCCTCACCCAAACCCCAACAGCACAAGCCCCATCTCTGGCACCCCACCACCAACACCAGACTCAGACCCCATACCCACCACCCAAGCCTGACCCCATACCTGGCAACCTGCTTCTACACCACCAGAGACCAGGCCCCATAGCTGGGATCCTGCCTCCCCTCCACCAAATACTGACACCGCTCGGCGTTCTTTCCACAACGTAAGCAGGATCACGCTTGCAGTCAGCTCAGCAAGCTACCCAGGGCACCGTGTTTCAAGCTGACTACAGATCCCCAGGCAGCCTGTTATGGGGAACCTTACTAAATGGACCGTAGCCAAGATGTAATATACCCTGAATGACTTCAAACTAAGCCAGCAAAATATGTCCACCCAGCAAGCAGCCGTGGTGTTGAAAAGCCTTTGAGCCCCAATATGCCCAACTCTCCACACGTGGATGACACAACCTAAGGATTGACCACGTTCAATACCCTAAAGGGAGACCTACTCCAGGCCCAAGAAGAAGGCACCCCGCCGAAATGTCTTAGGACAAGCACCCTACTGTGCCATTGTTGTCCCCTTACAATTCACTAGAAATGTTCGATTTACATCAAGACATCGACCACATGTTTGGTCACCCTCTTGCCTGGCAATACAATCTAATGTGATACTATTAGTTGCTCTCTACCGATGTAATTTGTATATGTTCTCTCACAAGTCACTATAGGTGGTGAATGCGCACAATGTTTTGCTGCACAATTGTATAAATATTTATGAAAAGTCAAAAAAAGTTTTGTTGATACTTTCACAAAAAACAATGTGTTTTATATTTAAAAACATGTTTTGTTAAGTAATAAGCAAACAGGAAAATGCTACAGCAATATGTATATCAAAGAATAACATATGAACAGCTAAATAATTAAAAGCTGAGTCTGATATATGTTAATGTCTGTCTACTTAGTCATTTGAGCTCTATCACACACAGAATAAGTTGTACCGTGTTAATCATGACAGAATAATATTGTGTTTACAAAAACTAAAAAGGTAAACCTTTGAATTTAGACGTTAGGACAACCCCCTTGTGTCTACCCTCCACCAAAGCCCAGGCCCCATACGTGGCTGTTATTTTATTCCTTAAAGGGCCAATCTAGCTGAAGAGCAGTAGAGGGGTTTTTCAACTGGAGGGTAACAGAAATGGGTTTGGCATTTTAAACACTCAATCCTGCCCCCACCACCAGGTTCGAGGTCGCATGCCTGGCACCCTGCCTCCCCACCAGCAGATCTGAGGTTGCATACATGGCACCCTGTCTCCCCACCAGAAGAGTCCATGTCCCAAACCTGGCATTCTGCTTCCCCATCAGCAAACGTCAGGCCTCTTACCTGACTTCTACCTCCCACCCTCAAACAGACATCCCCATGCCACCCTGCACCCTCCCCTTTCCCTCAACTCCTGTGCCCCTCAAAAAAGCCACTTACCTTACCGGTCCCACTTTTCAAAGTGGTACTGTATGGTGTGGGCGTCTGGAGCCTGGAACCAGTAGGGGGGACACTGGACTGGAGCAGATACTGTTGCTGATCTGTGCACAGTGGCTTCGGCAGCCTTAGGTGGTCATGGAGTGGACTTGTGGTCTGTTTCACCTTTGGGAGCACAGTGGGCGAAGTGTGAAAAAAAAGTAGTTGAGCGATGTTCCCTTTGCTCCACCTGCTTTTCTGCAACACCCTACTCACTGTTTCCCCCTAATCCAAACTCCATACCTGGGTCTTTCCTTTCCTCCACTCCACTGTACTGTCACAACTGACAAAAAACAATGAAATTAAATTACCACCATTAATGTGTCATTGTCCCCAACAGCATGCATCTTTAAGCAGCCGCCCTTTAAATCAAACACCATTCGCACCTCTTATGGGATATGCCCAGGACTATAGACAAACTCACACCCCACCCATTACCTGCAGAGACTGCTGCACCAACAGTCATTCATACTCAGATCGCTGCTGAGCTGGGCCTTTTGGCTGCTTGGCAGGGCCGACCTGAGGCATGGGCAGTGTTAATACTCACGCAAGCCGTAAACATTAAGACACCCACAAGGAATGAAGATAATCTGTTATGGAATGGTAGTGGAATAGCCCACTGTGGGCCTCCTCTGAGAGGGCGACCTTCCCTATGAAATACCACCCCGTCCAAACCAAGCAGATACAGACTGCAAGAGCAAACATACCACCAGGTATTCACCAAGCTGAAGAGAAATGAGGGACAGTTTTAGTACAGGTTGCGGATAGTGAAAAAATAAAACAACTAAGTCGAAAAGAACTAACCTGAGTATGCTGGGAATCAACTTTAAATGGAAAGGTAAGGTAGAGGTGGTAAAAAAAACTCCCTTTTCGATAATGTTTTTCGATGGGACTCCTGGATTGGGATAGTAGCAAAACAATATGGAGATTAGGAGGCGCTAGGGTAAAGGGAAAGGGTAGTTAATTTGGTCTCTATGGACCTAATTTTCCAAATGGAACAAGGGCACTCTAATGGGAGGCAGGGGAGCAGTGATAGCAAGGCGTCCAAAGTTCAAAGCTCTCTGCAAATCGAAAGGTAAGTAATCCGTCCAGGGAAAGTCCAGTAGGGAATCTGTAATACAAAACGTGTCAAAACCAGGTAATTAGCCAGCAAACAAGTACAAAACATAATCCAAAACCAGGGTTGTATTACCAGAGCCACGGTCGAACAATACACAGGAGGAATCCAGAATCAGAGGCAAGTTGTAGACGAGCAGGGGCCGGTAACCATGAAACAGCAAATCGAGAGCAAGAAATGAACTAACAAGGAAGCAGGGAACTGACTTCAATCGGAAGCACTTCCCAAATTAAATGCATGCATTTTTATGCTTCCGGGTTGAGCGTGTGTATGGCGTGGGTGTGTGTGCGACGGTGGACTGCGTCGCGCAACCATGGCAACTTTATAGTAGTGTGATAGATTGAGAACCTTAGGCCGCTTGAGGCCACAACATTCCTGCAGGCGCCATGGCAACCACCAGGAGCGCCGAATACGTATTTCGGGCTTTTTCTGTTTCAGGTAATGGCAGCGATGAGAGCCGGCAGTGGGAACCGTGACAGGCAGTCTCTGCGGTAGCCCAGGGCCCCTCTGGCAGGGGGACCCGCAGCCACTGTCTCCACTTTACCAAGTATTATTGTTTTAATAATACTGTGCTGCTTCTAGCTCACTTTTGTGTTTGTACGATTGAGACTACAGTGTCACCTCTCAGCCCCCTGACTCTCCAAAGACAAATACCCACTCCCCGCAGCAGATGCAGCTGGGGGATATGGGGTGAGCTCTTAATGGCTGCTTATCACTTTCTTCCTTCTGGCAGAGCATTTAAAGTGGGAGCGTTTTACAAGTGAGGTCCATTTAGGTGACCATACTTTTGGACAAGACGTTCTTTACGTTTCCCTGTTAAGAAATGCAAATGGGCATTTTATATTAAAAAGCACCAACATGTTTCAATTTATGCCCCCCTCTGGGCCAATTAAAATATATCACAGAAAATAGTTTTCAACTAACTACATTATTTCAGATTTTCATATTTAACACACCTGCATTTGTTAAACATTGAAACACATACAGGTAATCTGTTCATACATTACCTTTTGCTATGAGAATTTACATCTTAAAAGTTAATTTTTTAAAACCCAAATACCCCACCCTTCAAGATGGAGGCGGGAAGAGAATAAGGCCACAATTGTATACGCTTTGCCTAATATATTTCTATAAGGAATTACCTTACTATGGTTTGTGTACTTTTTAAGTCATCTTTATGAAATAGAGTATTGCTGAAAGCTAAACACAAAGTGTTCGGGAGAGGAATTGATGGGAGAGCAAGTGACTCATGAATGTTTACGCAGGATTTGGCAAGAGAGGTTGCAATCCTGAAGACTGAAGAGTTTATTTTCCTTGATTGTGACCATGTGCTATTTTTCAGGGCACAAGTAGAGTGATACGTGAGGGTGGACAGCGACCGCCCAGGTTTTTCAGAGGGCGGAAATAACCCCTTTGGGTATTTTTTTTTTAATATCACATTTTATTGTTTTTTCTGTACAACAACAACATATAACATACAAACATAATTTCCTTCTTTCATACATCAAAGGCACCGTAACCAGTTCCCATCATCAGTTGAGTTACAACATTCGTTACAGGACAATGTTTGGGATATCTCCCTGTTGTATAGCCGGTCCATGAGTTTTGCGCAATTGGGCACACCTTTCCCTTAATCATCACATGGTTTGTTCCCATTTATGCCATATTTTATCGGCTTTCCCGGGGCGATATTTCTCTTGGCCAGCCCAGTGGTCGTTGAGAGCAAGAGTTTTTCAAAACAAGTCATTTCTCCCTCCTCTTCAATCCCCAATAGCAAGAGTTTTGGTTCCTTTGGAATCGTCCGCCCATTACTCGTGACAACCTGTCACAACATTTTCCCCAGAAATATTGTATGCGTGGGCATTGCCACAAAATATGAAAAAAACGTACCCTCTTGTTGTTTACAGCACAGCCAATTGGCATCTGTGGTCTTGCCCCAGCTGGATAGTGTTGTTCGTGGGTAGTATATTCTATGTAGAACTTTCAACTGGATTAGACGTATTATAGTCGATATTGCCGTCTCTCTGGGGTACATTAAGGGTGTGGTCCATTCTTCAGGCAACAGTGGGCCCACATCATTCTCCCATTTTGCTTTCAAATTGCACTGTTCCTTTGTGGCAAAGGAAGAGATTACGCTGTACGTAATTGACGTGGTTTTAACATTCACACTGTCCAACACAATGTTTCTCTCTATCGGTGTACATTCTGGGAGGTCAACGAGACTTGAGATATGTTTGGTGAGTGCATGAGACAGCTGCATGTGGTGATAGTGTTCAGTGGGTGGAATACTAAATGTGTCTGATAGTTCAATAAATGATATGATTCTACTGTCTTTTATCACTTGCTGGATCGTTTGTATCCCTGCTGTTTCCCAGTTTGGCCATTTGGGTAGTTTGTGGAGTTCTGGATGAAAAGCATTGTTCCAGAGGGGTTGTACCGGCGTGATTGTGTTGCCCCATCCTATGTGTCTATGTGTTTCGCTCCAGATTTGGATCGTGTGGGCAGTTATTGTGCGAGAAGAGGGGCAGCTCACTATCTTATACAGGCTTTCTACTGGAGGTTCGCCTTGGTTTGCTGCTATTTCTGCTCGTATGTGCAGCAATTCTGGGTCGCTGTGTAGTATGTTGTGTACTGCCACCATCTGGCTCGCCTAGTAGTATATTTGTATATGTGGGAGTCCAATCCCTCCCTCCCATACTGATCGTTGGAGTGTGGTCAGTACTATCCTTGGGTGTTCCCCCCCATAGTAGTTTCCGTAGTGTTTCATCTATTTTACGGAATTCGGTTGTGGGGATGTGTAGAGGAGCGTTCTGTAGGATGTACAAGAAGCGGGGTAGAGCTAGCATTTTTTAAGAGTGCCGCCCTTCCCAGTAGGGTCAGTGGCCGTGTCACCCAATGATTAACGTCTTGTGTGAAGCGTTTCATAATTGGGTATAAGTTATCGGTCACGTAGTCCTCCAGTCTATTTGTGATTAGGATACCCAGGTACCGGAAATGTTCCAACTCAACTTTGTAGGGGGAGCCCTCAAGGGGTATGCAGTCTATTCCTTTAACCGGAAACAGTATTGATTTACTCCAGTTCACTCTCAGGCCGCTGAATCTGCCGTATCGTGTCAGTATCTGTGTGACTATGGGACAGGAGACCACCGGGTTGCCCAGATAAACCAGCAGGTCATCAACATATAGAGAGACTCTGGCCCTCATTACGACCCCGGCAGTAAGTAATGGACATTACCGGCATGGCGCAACTAACGTGCCTGTGCTGGCCTGAAACCGTTAAACGCAGTAAATTACGACCTCTCGGGCACGAGCATTGCGCCATGCTGGTAATGTAATCTGCACCATGCCGTTAATGTCCCAAAAACGTCACCTACCGGCATCGTATGCCGTGCAAGCTGCACCACCGCCACCCTACCCACCGATATTAGCGATCACCGCAAATAGCGGTGACCGCTATTAGCGGTGACCGTAAAGAAGCGGATCCGGAAGTTACGCCATCGCACCAGAACGGGAAAGAGCACGGCGGCCATCTTTAAAAACACAATCTATTGCAATCTTCCACAACCAGTGCACATCTGACCCCGAGACCCGCCACAAACCTTCACCCACATCCACCCATCGTCATAATGCCGAAAGTTGTCAAAAAATCTTGCGATCGGCTGCGGCAGGAGCGCTTCAGTAGGGAAGAGCTCACCATGTTGGCGGAAACCCTACAGGAAAACGCAGACATCGTATTCTCCACTGAAATGACCAGACCGGCAATAGCACGGAAGAAGGCCATATGGGACCTAGTCGCACAGCGGGTCAGTGCAGTAGGAACAACACCCCGCACCACAAAACAGTGCCGGAAAAGGTGGGACGACCTCCGGCTCTGTGTAAGGAGCATACTGTCTGCCAACAGAAACCTGGGCATGGCAACTGGTGGAGGAGCAGACTCACCAATTAAAATGGAGCCGTGGGAGGAGATATGTGCCACAACCATTGGCATCGAGACCATCGAGGGGGTCGGTGAAATGGAGAGAGGAGCCCCGACATCAGGTAGGTGCCTCAAATTAAGCCATGCTAAACTTCCTGAAGTCCAGTTTCATGGGAAGCACAATGTTGCCTAATAGGGTTAACGCAACACATCAGCAGAAGACTGCCAACAGGCATCATTGACCTACACCCTGTACACATGCAGTATGCACACTCTCACTGTAGGCACCCACATTCCTGCTTGCTTCTCCCACCCAAAAGGGAGACAACCTGTATCTCACTGCCTCCAAAGTGCACCATCTATTCATCAAAATCATGGCAGTCATCACAATGCCTGCTCAATGTCCCAGACCCATCAATAACACTTTCCCTCCTTTGCTCCACCACAGGCTCCCATTCTGACCCAGGGGAGGACGAGACTGGCACCACACCTGCCAAGAAGGCCAGGCCCGAGGCAACACCACACCAATCCTCCACCTCTGCTGGACCAAAAAAAAACCCACAGCAGCCAAAGTCGACTGCCACAACACAGGCCAGGGCAACGATAAGCACCAAGGCAAGCAGCATGGTACCACCAGAAACAGACATTCAACAACTGGTGGCCACTGAAGGGACTGTGTCTGCAGGAAGCAGTACGATTGGGGATACTGCTGCCATTGCAGCTTGCTCTGATAGTGATGTGGGGAATGATGAGGATGTCATAGAATATCCCCCCACTGCCCACCTTCATTCCCCCTACCTGTCCCCATGTAGCCTGCATGCTGATAACACACAGGGGCTATCCCCTGATAACTCATGGCCAGCCACTCCATGCCCAGTGGAAGGTGTGGAGGAGGGGAGTAGCCAAATGAACGCGCCAATGGCATCATCCAATGCCCAAAAATACCAACAGTCGCTGGACCAAATATTAACAAGGCAACACCAACTGTCCTCACTCCTCACTCAGCATGTGGCCGATTGTGGAGGTGCAAGTGCTGAAATGCACAAATGTGTCGAGACTGTGAAGGCAGCTATACAATCCTCCACCAAGGACATCTGTGCCGAACTTGCCGCGGTGCGGCACGTTCTCTCGGAGCTTGTACAGACAATCAGGGACATGCGTCCTAGTGAGCAGCCGAGTACCTCCTCCGCTGCCAGTTCTGCCCCAAGCAGCCCTGTCCGCAGGTCGGCCAGGAACCTGCGGAGTACAGGCAGGGGTGCCCCGGGGGCCTGTAACGCTCACCTGACTCCCACGGAGGCGCTGGTCTAGTCTGGGTTGCTTTGGCCTCTTCGAGCGTGATGCGCAGAACTCGGAACACCGACTGAACAGGACCCTCAAATCTTGCTTGTCTGGCCCGTAGGAATATCCTTCTGCAGATGAGAAAGGGGATTAACAGTCTGCAGAATAGTGTGCTTGCTCCCCCCTTGCCCCCTTTGTTCTTCTCTAACTTCCTCCGAAATCCCCGGTTGAAGCTCACCTTATGGTTTGAAAGGATGAACTCTCCATCCTGCTTCTGGTGCAGGGGCGCGTGTTAGTCCAGTTACTTCACTGGTTTTCAGAATGGCGCTGGCAAAATCCACTTGACTTTTCCGAGCGGAACGCCGTAAGTATGAAGATTACAAAAGTTCAAGTGTTGAGCCTCCTTTTCTGTTGCCTTCCTAACCTGTGATCTGTCCTTTATTTCAGGTGCAGAATGAAGGCGATGCGTTGAGGGATTGAATTGCCGATGGTAAACTCAGGTGAGTTAGCGATGGAGGCGATCCCTCTTAATGTCTTTATATTCCTCCAGTAATGTCTTTTGTCATTTCCCCATAGGGGCCGGGGTGCGGTACCTGCCAACGAAGCGGCGCCGACCCGAAATGAGGAATGGTCCACCTACAGAAGACCGGTAAGTGTTATGGCGGAAAATTAGGCTTTCCTCATATGTTCCTTCTGCTCACCTTTTGTCTCTTCTTCTCTCCCTTAGGCGCAGAGATGTGGCGACCGGTGCAGACAGTCGCGGTGGAGCCAGAAGAACTCCCGAGGACAGGTGAGTGAAGCGCGGCGCTGCAGCGAGCAACGCGATGCTTTTAAATCAAAGTCTTTTCTCAGGAACAGGAACGCTGGCGTGAAGGTTCCGGATGCAGGTAAGAAGTTTGATAAAATTCTTGGTTTTCACCTTTCTCTTCTCTTCTTTCCTTACAGGTGTTCCAGGATCGAGGCGGGCGTGGCTGTAGACCAGATGCAGGAGCAGACACGGTGAGCGTTCAGCTGCTTGGATGCAGAACAACGCGAAGCGTGAGCTACTGTCTGGGTGTGGCTTAAATAGCCCCCAAAGTAGTTCCAGGTAAGTATCCTTCCCTGGCCACGCCCAAGTGGCAAAATAGTCCCAATGAAAAAATAGTCCCTTTCAGGTCTCAGGGAGGCCTGAATCTTGCAGCATGGTCTGCATCAGGTAAGTGCACAAAACACCTTCCTTTATGAGCCTGGCGCCTATGGCGCCAGGACTGATGTCCAACATGAGCCTGGCGCCAACGGCGCCAGGACAGAGTCCAAAGAGCCCCTATAAGGGGCCGCTGGGCTTTTACTCGGGGGCATGATGCCTGCTCCAGGGGTTCTGGGCCTGGCCTGGTGCTCCGGGGGTAGTCATCATGACAGCGCCGGCAGAGGGGGCTGCCAATAGAGGTCACCCAGTGGATCAATTACATATTAGAAACTTCAACACAGGCATCCACACACTTTTGCGGGGAGTTGAAGGGGGAGGGGGGGAGTGGGTGTGTTGGGGAGTTGAGGGGGAGGGGGGAGTGGGTGTGTTGGGGAGTTGAGGGGAGAGGGGGGAGTGGGTGTGTTAATTGAATTCACATTTACAATACAATTTTTGCTTGATCACAAATCACATGTGTGGACATTGCTTATTGCGTATGTGTGATTTATTGGTGAACAGTCCACAATGTGCATATCCCAGACACACACAGTGCCCCAATTGCCATCTCCATGTGACACCCCCCATCCGTGTGTGCTAGAAACATTGGTTGATCAGTGTCCGACGCATGTCACGCCCCTCCTGTGCATCGCTGCCTCCCTGAGGTGCTGCCCCATCCCCACCCTCCTCATCCTCATCGTCAGGTGGTTGCAGTTCAGCGTCGGGGGCACCTATATTGTGTAGCATGACACATGCCATGACGATCTTTGCCACCTTCTCATGGCGGTACAGGGGTGCCCCACCAGACCTGTTGAGGCAGCGAAACCGTGCCTTCAATAGGCCAAATGCCTTCTCAATCACCACACGGGTTCGTGTATGTGCACGATTGAAGTCCTCCTCGTGCTGGTTCTGTGGGTTCCGGACTGGTGTAAGGAGCCACCTCTTCAGGGGATAGCCTGCATCACCTGTATGTGGGCAACAATGTATGTGTCAGTCATGACATCAAATCTCAAATCATGACGTGCCACCATGGCATGCATTCAACTGTTACTTTGTACCACTTTTACATGCACAAATGGATTCACACTATGTGACCGGTATATGTGTATTCCTCTCATGGACTGTTTTGCATGCCATCAACCAATATATGCAGGGGGGTCAAGTGCCTTGTGAGTGCCCATCCACTGTGTCCGTTCATGGCGTTTGTTTTGGTGACCTGGCAGGTGTCCTGTGATATCAATGCTCTCATCATGGCAAGATTGCTGTCAGCCTCATGATGACCCCACTGAGCACTACTAATGTTGATAGGCAAATCTTTGGGGCCTCGGTGTCTGTGTAGTGGTGTATTGATGTTTTTGTCTGTCATGTGCCTCCTTTGCGCGCAGTTATGGGGGACTGGCCTTTCAGTTGATGGTGTTTTGTGCCGTGTATTGGCTAAAGTAATTGCATGTAGGTGCATTTCGTTGAGGTCAATGTGGTCCGAATCGGTACAATGCACTTGCAGATGGTTGTGGCATGGTAGGGACACACCTTCATTCACATGGTAGGGCTGCTTACATCGAGCATTATGTGTACAGGTGTCAGTTGACGTTTGGGCTGCTTTAGGGTATGAGCTGGCTCCATTGCCTCTGCTACTCGCAGCCAGATAAAGTATGCATCATTCCCCCCCCCCCCTTTCAGCAAGGTAAAGTATGCATCATTCCCCCCCCCTTTCAGCCAGGTAAAGTATGCATTGGTACGTCAATCACCTACCCACTTCACATTTCCATGGCCATGACATGAGACTCACCGAGTAGCCAGGATCTGCATGTCGCTCCATGTAGCGTGGTATTGTGGAGTTATGCAGGACCATTGAATCATGGATTGATCTCCTGGGCAGACCGTGGTAAGGAAATGTGGTCGTCTGTGTGCTTGAGGAGGGCATCGAGCACTTGGATCAGTGTACGTGAGAATAATGGTTGTGAAATGCCATGCAAGTGCCCCACTGTGGCTGGTAGATGCTTGCGGCCAGGAAGTGGAGCACGAACACTACCTTCAGTAGGGGGGGGGGATGGCGGTGGGTGTTTCTATCATGCTGACGATGTCGTTGTGTATCATGTCAACGATGGTGGTGATGGAGTCCCGGTCCAAATGGTACAAGGTATGGATCTGCTCAGCGGTGAGGTTGAATGGACTGGCTCGTATGCGTGGGATTGGGGGCTGCCTGCGTGGTGGCACTGGCTGTGGTGGTGGGGCTTGCTGGGCCTGCCTTGCCCTCCTTCTCCTCCTGCGTCTCCTCTGTGCTGCCTGTTGTTGTAGTTGTAGCACTTGCATTGCAATCAGGTCCTCCAGCCCCAACATTGCTAGTCGTATTGAAATCATTGTGGAGTGTGACTGGGTGTGGTGTGCTCTTTTTGTACTTGGTGAGTCTGTATTGCCTCCACCTGTGCTGATTCTGTGCACCTGTGGCAGCTGGGAACACTGCACATGGCAATTTATGGTTGGTTCGCGATGGCGGAATTAGCACCATGGCAGTAAGGTACTTTACGCCCTTCGCAATGGCGTTAAGAGCATGTCAGCTTGGTTCGTGATTTGCCTACCTTTGCGCGATGCCGGTACTTACGACGTGGAAGGTCGCGTGCGAGCGAGCTTGGTGCTGTTAGCGGCACCGTTAACTACGATGCCGCTAATAGCACTTTCACGGGTCATGATCGGACCTAGCGGTAAACGTTGCCGGTAATCATTTACCGGCATCATTTTTCACTTACCGCCGAAGTCGTAATGAGGGCCTCTGTCTTCCCAGGTTGGACCCCATCGGAAGCCTGTCCACGTCGGTGTGTTCCTCAGAATTATGGCTAGGGGCTCTACAATCAGGGCAAACAGCATCGCCGAAAGCAGGCATCCATGACTGGTGCCTTTCCCCAAACGAAAGCTATGTGAGGGCCAGCCGTTCACTCTTACTTCCACCATGGGGGTGTTATACAGGAGTTGGACCCATTGTATGAAGTGTTCCCCAAAGCCCATTTTCCTCATGATTGCCCACAGGGCTTCCCAGTATACTGAATCAAAGGCTTTCTCAAAATCGATAGCTAAGAGCGCCAGTGATTGTTGCAGGGTAGGCGCTCTTTCAAGTGCTAGATGTAGTCTACGGATGTTCATCCTTGTGGAACGTTGCAGGCATAAAGCCACATTGGTCTGGATGGATCAGGAAGGGGATTACTTTTTGGAGTCTGTTGGCAAGTATTTTCGCCAATATCATAGCTTCACTATTTATCAGGGATATGGGCCTGTAGCAGCTACAATCGTCCAGGGGCTTACCATCTTTTGGTATTACAATTATGGTGGCCTTGCATAGGTCTGCCGAGAGTATCCCTTCCTTTCTTGAGGACTCGAACATGTTAAGCAGGTGTGGTACAATACCTTCCCCATTTAGCTTCTTTCAGATGTCTAACGGAAAACCGTTCGGACCTGGGGTTTTGCTTGATTGGAGTTGGGAGATGGCTCAGATATCTCTTCTTCTGAGATATTGCTCTCGAGTGTGCCAGCTTGTTCGGCATCCAGTGAGGGGAGGGTGACTTCTTCTAGTATGGTGCTCTCGCTTGAGGTATTTGGGGAGCTATAGAGCTCCTCATAGTAGGCCGCAAAACATTCAGCTATGTCGCTATCGGTTGTGGCTATATCTGCGTCTACAGTTTTGATATGTCTGATTTGCTGGTGTCCCTCATCCCGTCTTTCCAGCCAGGCTAGCATTTTACTGGCTTTCTCCCCTGTTTCATAAAGTCTTGCTCTCATGGCTGTGTCTTTTTTGCACAGTCTAATGACAGACTGTGCAGTTTTTCCTGTGCCAGTGTCAGTTATCTGTTCGTCTCTGGTGTATTATTGTCTATGTGTTGTGTTTCCCTGTGCGCCACCTCTTTTTCCGCTTCCACCAATGATTCCCGGTGTGCCCTTTTGTGTACTGCTGTTCATGCAATGATTTCCCCTCTAAGTACCGGTTTATATGCTTCCCATAGCGTTCCAGGATTGTCCACGGTACCCGTGTTCAGTTCAAAGTACGTGGATGTGATATTACTTATTTTTTCTAATAGGTCTGGGAATCCTAGATAGTAGCTGTTAAGTCGCCAGGTGGGCGGGGGACGCGGTCGTTCCTTTTCGAGTTCCATCATTAGTGGGAGTGATCGGAGATACCACGGGGGAGTAGGGACGCGCCGTGTGCTTCATGGATATTTTGGGCTGGCATCCTTTGGGTATTTTTGAGGCCGTCAAGCTTGCTCTCAAGTGTTTGGCTACCAGGATTTCTCCCAGGTTTTCATGGTCCTGGTGCTGATTCTCAAACAAAAGACCACATAAAAGTATCATCAAAGCACATGTCTTGTATTGGGATTTTGTTTTCCAGGTTATATTTCACCATAGATTGTTAGTTTTAAAAGGTGGACATCATTTATACTTTGCCCGTGTAGTTTTGGGAAAATCTCTTCTCTTAGGTTATTTTTCCAGTGTTGGTTAATGTTTTTGAAAGGCTATTGCTCTTTAGTCTTGTTCACTTTCTTCTAAGAGAAAAGGTCAATTATGCTAAATTTGTATCTATTAGATTACGGCAGCCGACACTGTGGCCCCCCATACCTGGCAGTCGCTCCAAGTGCAAACTAAGAACAAGATACGGAACTTCACTGCGGGCATCCGTTTGCACAAAAGGTTGTTTCGGAGGCATTGGGGGTCGCCGGGGCGACGCTGGCGCCGGACGCGGCTCCATTCACGTGTCCCTTGCGCTTTCCGCCCACGTGACTCCCGCGTTGCTAAGATGCCAATATAGTCCTGCCCCTTTTGCCTCCCTGCGCTTCTGATTGTTATCACGGATTACAACAGTGGCATTCCATGCCGTTCTGCTTTTCTACGTTCCATGACCCTTGCCTGGTATACGGACCTTCGTTTGACTTGCCCCTCTAGTGTTTGTCTATTCTGTACTTCTACGAACCGGATTGGTTTCTTGGCTCTGCTTTCTCCTCGCACCTTTACCACGTTGTTTGCTTGGGATTTATCACCTGGACTGGCTACGGACTTGTCTTTGCTCACAGACATTGTTTGAATTTGCCTACATAGCATTGCAGTGAAAAGAACTTGTTTACTGCACTACGAGTTCAAAACCTCCATCATTGTTACAAGGCTCTTAAATCTGACAGAATCAGAAGCCTAACATGGACACAGCTGGTGATCCCTTGGCTACTCTGGTCCAATTGGTGGCTGATTTACATGCTGACATGCAGACAGCACATGACGCCACTAATCGCCGCATTGATGACATTCAGGTGGGATTGAGGACCGGCGTCACTGAGCCTCCAACGATAGCTGCGGCATCCGGCTCAGGTACAGCCGGAGCCCAGGCCAGGCCAGAGACGGTACCTGTATATATGGCAGCACAGTTCCCATTGGCCCACCAGAACGCTTTTTAGGCGATCCCAAAGCCTTTAGAACGTTTATAAATCAATGCAGACTGCACTTTTTATGCAGACCGACATCATTTCCCGACTACCAAAGCTGCGTTTGTCTTGTCTAATTTGGGTGGTACGTCTGCAGTCTGGGCCAATCCTCTTTTGGAACAGGGAAGTCATTTGTTATTTGATTGCGATGCCCTGATAGAGGCACTGACATGGGTCTTTGACACCTGATACAAATCTCAAGCCACTGACCTGGAGCTACTTAACCTACAGCAAGGCGATACCTCCCTTTTTACATACCTTGCTAAATTCAACCAGCTCGTGGCCGAAACCAACAGGCCGGATGAGAACAAAGCAGCCTTGTTCTACAAGGGTCTATCAGAGTCTCTCAAAGACACCATAGCTACGGTACCGGTGGTACCTGCCTCTTTTCCCGATTTTTTGGATCCAGTTCTCCAGATCAATGCTCCAAAGGCTGAAAGGAAGGGGGAGAAAAGGCCTCTGCCTCATGTTCCAGTTAACCTTACGAGTTCTGTCCCGGGCAATGGGGAACCCAAGCAAATAGGGGCGGTAAGAGGACTGTTGTCCAGGGATGAAAGAGAAAACCGCAAAAAGAACAATTTATGTTTTTACTGTGGTTCATCTGGCAATTTTTTACGCTCTTGTCCCAAGAAATCAGTGGAATCGGGAAACGCCAAGGCCCGGCAATAGAGGGAGACCCTATGCCGAGCACTTGTCTTCAGGGCTCCAGCTTTTCCATCCCATTAACGATTAGTGTCACCCTTGCATGTCCTGAAGGACAGCCTTGGTTCTCCGAGGCTGTTTTGGATTCCAGAGCAACCAGATAGATATCCAGTATGTCAAGGAGTGGGACATACCACTCATATCTAAGGATCATCCTGAAGTGGTCAATGCGGTTGACGGTACCAAGCTTCTTTCAGGTTTGGTAACCGAATCCCCTGTGCCTCTGGTCTTGACTATTGACAGTTCCCATAACAAAGTTATTTTGCTTGATGTTATTTCTGCACCACAATTTTGACTCATTTTAGGCTTACCTTGGCTTAGGGTCCACAACCCTCTTGTTAACTGGGTTACCGGGTCTGTCTCTTTCACCTCACCGCCTAACTCATTGTGGGCCATCAGGCCATTTGCAGGATAATCTGTGTCAAGCCCTATTGGAATCAGCTTCTGTGGTCGGTGGCATCCTCAATACCGCAATACCTCCAGAATATATCGCATTTAAGGTCGTTTTTGACAAGGGAGAGGCAGAGAAGCTTCCTCCCCATCGCCCATATGATTGTCCAATAGACCTTAAGGAGGGTGCTAAGATTCCCTCAGGGAGAATTTACTCCCTCACAGTGAAAGAAAATGCGGTATTGAAGGAATACTTGGATAAGGCGTTGGCTTCTGGCTTCATTCGCCTCTCCCGTTCTCCTGCTGCCTCTCCCTTGTTCTTCGTTCCCAAAAAGGAGGAAGACCTAAGACCATGTATAGACTATCGGGACCTTAATGCAGTGACGGTACGGAACCAGTATCCCATACCTCTGATTTCCGTTCTTTTGGATCAGTTTCGGTCCTCAGTGATCTACACTAAACTAGACCTTAGGGGTGCCTATAACCTTGTAAGAATACGAGAGGGGGATGAATGGAAGACGGCCTTCAAAACCAGGTACGGCCTATTTGAATATTTGGTCATGCCGTTCGGGCTATGTAACGCCCCTGCCACGTTCCAGCATTTTATCAATGACATCTACCAGGACATGATCGATCATTTCGTGATCATCTATCTAGACGATATATTGATCTATTCCTCCTCTCGCGAACTTCATGTACAACATGTTTCTGAAGTCCTACAACGTTTACGTGATAACAGGTTATTCGCAAAATTAGAGAAGTGCATATTCCATGCCTCAGAAGTGGAGTTTCTGGGGTATGACATCACAAACCAAGGTGTGCAGATGAGTCAAGCGAAAGTCAAAGCAGTACTGGATTGGACGGTACCAACTACATTGAAAGCCTTGCAGTCCTTTCTGGGATTTGCAAACTTCTATCGTCACTTTATCAGGCACTTCTCTAACATTGTAGCCTCTCTCACTGCATTAATGAACAACAAGCGTCAATTCTTATGGAACCCAGAAGCACAGACGTCTTTTGATATACTTAAGGAGGCTTTTACCTCGGCTCCGGTGCTACAGCATCCCAAAGTCAAACAGCTGTTTTTCGTGGAGGCAGATGCTTCGGACATAGCAGTAGGGGCAGTTTAGTCTCAACCATGTCCAGATACCGGGGTTCTCCACCCGGTTTCCTTCCAATCACGTAAACTCACTCCATACAAGGTTAATTACACTATTAAAGAGCGTGAGCATCTGGCTGTTAGTGAAGCCTTTACCGTCTGGAGGCATCATCTTTTGGGAGCCGAGATACCGATTCAAGTGTACACCGACCATAGGAACCTTCTAGCTCTACAGTCATTGAAATGCACCGCAGCGTGTCATGCGCATTGGCATGAATTCTTTTCCATGTATGACTTTGTGCTATCTTACCGTCCAGGGGTGTTGCATTCCAAGGCGGATGCTCTCTCTAGGTTACATGGAGAACTGGAACCCCAGATACAGGAAGGTACCCTGCTCTTGCCCAACCAAGTAATATGTGGATGTACCTTGCAACCCTCAATGAAGACCGCCATCCAGCAGTAGGTGCTTAGGGCTCCTTTGGAACTGGACGACTTTAACATGGATGTGGTTCAGTCATTGCCATACGTTCAAGGCAAGATTTACATGACAGATTCTAATACTCGATGTACTGCCATATCATGGTGCCACGACTCCATGTTGGCGGCTCACCCTGGTCCTCAAAAAACCTTGGAACTGCTTAAACGGTGGTGTTGGTGGTTTTCCATGTCTAAAGGTATCGCTCAGCACATCACGACTTGCGCTGTTTGTGATCAATGTAAGACCACCCCAGTCAAACCAATGGGCTTATTGCAACCCTTACCCATACCCGCACTACCTTGGGCTATGACCACCTTGGACTTTGTAGTAGAACTACCTATGGTTGGGGGTTTTGACACCATTTGGGTGGTGGTAGATAGTTTTACAAAGTTGGCGCTCTTTTTGCCATGTCGGGGTCTTCCGTCAGCTCCTGTTCTGGCTGACATGTTCCTGTGGAACGTTTTCCGTTTCTTTGGCCTTCCTAACATCATAGTATCAGATAGGGGTGCGCAGTTTACCTCTCGTTTTTTGGTGGCATCTCACACAATCCATGGGCATCGATGAGAGGTATTCCACCGCATACCATCCTCAGACTGATGGTCAAACGGAGTGGGTCAATGCCACCATGGAACAATATTTAAGGTGTCTTATTTTGCAACATCAGGAAACCTGGCTCTCTGTGTTGTCCATGGCAGAGTTCGCCTACAACAACTCCGCTCATTCTTCCCCTGGGTCTCTCCTTTCTATGCAATGTATGGACAGCATCCTCGCTCCTTACCATTGGACATTGACTCATCCTCGGATTGTCCTGCTGTTCGGTCCTGTCTCAGGGACCTATCCTCGTTACGCACTAGTGTCATGGAGCATTTGACACATGCCCAGGAGCAGGCAAAAAAATATGCCGATCGTCATCGCAGGCCGGCCCCGATTTATACTCCGGGTATGCGTGTATGGCTTTCTGCTAAACATCTCCATATCCCAGAACGTAAGAGTCTTTTGCCTCGCTTTATTGGCCCTTATGTCATAAAGGAGGTACTTAGTCCTCTTGTAGTCAAATTGGATTTACCTCATTCATGGAAAATACATCCGGTTTTTCATATTTCCTTGGTCAAGCCATGTTCTGAGCAAACCAGGCTGTCTGTCCGTCCTCCCCCCTCATTAGTCCAAGGGGTAGAGGAATATGAGGTCAGCGCAATTTTGGACACCAAATTCTCTCATGGTGTTCATTTGTTTTTGGTGGATTGGACGGGTTACGGTCCTGAAGACCGCACCTGGGAACCTGAGTCCAACATCCATGCTCCCTCCTTGTTGTCCCGTTTCCTTGCCTCCCGGGGTCTGGTGGTGCCTTTGGGGGAGGATACTGTTAGTTTACGGCTTCCGACACCGCGGCCCCGCCTACCTGGCAGTAGCTCCAAATGCAAACTAAGAAGCAAGATACAGAACTTCCCAGCGGGCATCCGTTCGCACAAAAGGTTGTTTTGGAGGCATTGGGGGTTGCCGTGGTGATACTGGCACCAGACGCGGCTCCAGTCATATGTCCCTTCTGTTTTCCGCCCACGTGACTCCTGCGTTGCTAAGACGCCAATATAGTCCTGCCCCTTTTGCCTCCCGGTGCTTCTGATTGTTATCACGGATTACAACAGTGGCGTCCCATGCGGTTCTGGTTTTCTACGTTCCATGACCATTGCCTGTTATACGGACCTTCGTTTGCCTTGCCCCTCTAGTGTTTGTCTATTCTGTACTGCTACGACCCGGATTGTTTACTTGGCTCAGCTTTCTCATCGCACATTTACCACATTGTTTGCTTGGGATTTCTGACCTGGACTGGCTACGGACTTGTCTTTGCTCACGGACATCGTTTGGATTTGCCTACATAGTATTGCAGTGAAAGACGAATACATCTAGGCGTACTTGTGCCGGCAGGAATAGGGATTTTTGTGCTGGACTTGAGACTGCCTGCAGCACTTGTGGGACATTAGGCGTCCTCGTTTCGGCAGTGTAGGTGGTGTTCTTTGTTCTTTCCTTGGATTCTCTGGACTTGCTGACTTTCATCAAGCTACGTCTTCCTGTTCTGGTATGTACATTGAGAGTCTCAGCTCTTGGACACACGGGTAAGAAGAGACTGCTATAGATTGTCATTTCTACAAAATCCCTTTAGTTCTTGTCTCACATTTTGTCTCATTTTTTGTCCTTAGGCTTGTTTCCATCCCCACTGCTCCCTATTCCATGCCCTATATGTTATGCGCACCTTGTTTATAGTCAGGTTGGTTACCATTTGTCAATTTATGATACTTGTACCATCAATGTAAACTGGTGTTAAGAGAGTGTTTTCTTTGCAGCCATCGGGTTTCCAGTGTGTCCAGCCATCTTTCAACCAATTGAACGCTCAGTCTGTTCTTAAGTACACCTGAGTGTTACACTGGTGGGAAGAACTTGTTTACTGCACTACGAGTTCAAAAGCTCCACCATTGTTACAAGGCTCTTAAATCTGACAGTATCTTTCACTTTAAGATATGTTCACTTAACGTGCATATATTCTTGGGTAAACACAGTGTCTACCACCTGAGAGACTCCAGTCCCCTGCAGACCAATATAACTGAACATACAGTAAAAAGTTCATAAACATTCATAGGTTTTAATGAACTATCTAAATTAAAAAACAGAAGTTACAAACTAAATAGTAGCCAGGCAAATCTAGTGCCTCAAAATTCACAGACATTCATAAACACAAAATATACATTTCAAAACACTAAATCTTTCAGTTGACATACTTCGTACTCAACGTGTTTCGGGCTATCAACCCCTTCTTCAGGAGCAACATTTCTAAAAACACATACATAAAAGAACAGGTACAGTCCCAGTTTATAAACTTTTTAAATCTACATGTATACTTATAGGATCTGTCATGCATCTCAGAGATATTATCACCCCACTTGTGTATCTGTCATGTTAAAGTAGTCATCACCTAAAACGTCTTTCAGATACGTGCTACCATCTTCAATAAGTGAGCATGCTCCCATGGGATTGACAATCCATACCCTTGACTTTCTCGTAATTAGTACCAGTGTTCACAAAAACACAGCGACAGGTAAGTGTGTATCGTTCCACTTAAAATAAAGTGATCGTAGTGTCACCCTAATTTAAATCATACCTCAAGTCTGATGCCGAAGGGTACCATTACAAAGTGTACCTATATGTAGAAATGAAGTAGGTAAGACATTCATCTCCATAAGGATGCAATGGTTGCCTCAATGGTGCAAACACTTGAAAATACAAGCCTACCTGAACTAGCAGGTGAGAATTCGAACGCTGAAGTCACTCATCTACAAAAACTCCCTGCTTTGGAGAGATTCTTCAAAAATACCAGGTTCGACAGCCAACCCAATGTTGTGTCCGTGATTGTGTCCTCTCTAGTGTCCACAATGCCTAAATACAAAGGCTGATGTTACATATACCGTTAATGTCAACCGTAATTGTAAAACATACTCGACCAGTGCTGGAGGTCTATTCAGCCATCAGGGTACCTTAATGTTCACAGTATCTATATCAAAATTCTGTCGTTCGGTTTCCTCCGTGAAGAAATGCTGGACCAAAGCGAAAGTAACTGTGAATCCGTCATGTGTACAAGCTTAAATAGTCGTAGCGTCTGAAGTACAAATACAACCACTAGCACGCTACCCTAACCTTAGGTTCCGTGTGCATGGACGCATTCTTAATGAATGTGATGAACCTGTTCGTTGATGTAACAGTGTGGAATACAAGCACATGATATATACAGTTCTAGAAATAGAAAACCAAATGGTTGCAGCTGAAAAACATTACATGAGAATTTCAAATCCACTATATTCAAACTATGGATATAGCCTACCTCTCATTACCCTAGTGAAGACAGTGTTACAATAGAGTATACATGGAGAGCACAACAAATTATCGCCATGTCTTATGTACCACATATGTCATCCTGATACATCCATAATTCAGAAATATGACATCTGCAAAGCCATGATTGAAAACCAACTAATTAAAGATGAAAAAAGTAAGGTAGTAATTCAAACCCATCATGTTTTAACTATAGATGTATCTCACCTATCATTACCCTAATGGGGACAATGTTACAATAGAGACTGGGTGCATATCCAAAGCTATCCATAAAGTTTGTACCACATATATATCGACCTGATTTATCCTATTACAGAGTACTGAAGCAGATAAACATACTACTCTGCTATGCATCCAATAAATGAAACAGCTCAACAAGAATTCCTCATTCGTCCCTCTTGGTTTAACTGCGTCCAAATGGTCAATCCAGTACATTTCCCTTTGTGCTAGCAAGCTATTATAATCCCACCCCTCGGGGGACGTTTGACTACTTCTAGAATGGTGAACTGGATCTGTGCAATTGAATGTTTCTGCTCCTTAAAGTGTCTTGCCACCAGTGATTTTTCATTCATGCTGTAACGCTCACCTGGCTCCCACGGAGGTGCTGGTCTAGTCTGGGTTGCTGTGGCCTCTTCAAGCGTGATGCGCCGAACTCGGAACACCAATGGAACAGGACCCCCAAATCTTGCTTGTCTGGCCCGTAGGAATATCCTTCTGCAGATGAGAAAGGGGATGAACTGTCTGCAGAATAGTGTGCTTGCTCCCCC
This sequence comes from Ambystoma mexicanum, assembly GCF_040938575.1. Lineage (NCBI taxonomy): Eukaryota > Metazoa > Chordata > Amphibia > Caudata > Ambystomatidae > Ambystoma > Ambystoma mexicanum. Next base: position 708,377,458 of record NC_090941.1, on the reverse strand, counting down.
CTTTCCCCCTTCGTTCTTCTCTGACTTACTCCAAAACCCCCGGTTTGAGCTCACCTTATGGTTTGGAAGGATGTACTCTCCATCCTGCTTCTGGTGCAGGGGCGCGTGTTCGTCCAGTTACTTGACTGGTTTTCAGAATGGCGCTGGCAAAATCCACTTGACTTTTCTGAGCGATACGCCGTAAGTATGAAGATTCAAATGTTCAAGTGTGAGCCTCTTTTTATGTTGTCTTCCTAACCTGTGATCTGTCCTTTATTCCAGGTGCAGAATGAAGGCGATGCGTTGAGGGGTTAAATTGCCGATGGTAAAATCAGGGGAGTTAGTGATGAGGGCGACCCCTCTAAATGTCTTTATAATTCCCAAGTAATGTCTTTTGTCCTTTCCCCACAGGGGCCGGGGTGCGGTACCTGTCAACGAAGCGGCGACAACCCGAAATGTGGAATGGTTCACCAAGAAAAGCCGGTAAGTATTATGGCTGAAAATTAGGCTTTCCTCCTGTGTTCCTTCTGCTCACCTTTTGTCTCTTCTTCTCTTCCCTAAGCGCAGAGATGCGGCGACCGGTGCTGACAGCCGCGATGGAGCCGGGAGATGTCTCGAGGACAGGTGAGTGAAGCGCGGCGCTGCAGCGAGCAACGTGATGCTTTTAAATGGAAGTCTTTCTTCAAGAATACTGGCGTGAAGGTTCCGGATGCAGGTAAGAAGTTTGAATAAGTTCTTGGTTTTCACCTTTCTCTTCTCTTCTTTCCTTACAGGTGGTCCAGGTTCGAGGCGGGCGTAGCTGGAGTCCAGGTGCAGGAGCAGACACGGTGAGCGTTCAGCTGCTGGGATGCAGAACAACGCGAAGCGTGAGCTACTGTCTGGGCGTGGCTTAAATAGCTCCCAAAGTAGTTCCAGGTAAGTATCCTTCCCCGGCCACGCCCGAGTGGAAAAATAGTCCCCATGAAAAAATAGCCCCTTTCAGGTCTCAGGGAGGCCTGAATCTTGCAGCATGGGCTGCATCAGGTCAGTGCACAAAACACCTTCCTTTATGAGCCTGGCGCCTATTGTGCCAGGACTGATGTCCTATAAGGGGCCGCTGGGCTTTAACCCGGGGGCATGATGCCTGCTCCCGGGGGTGCTTGGCCTGGCCTGGTGCTCCGGGGGTAGGCATCATGACACATGCAGTGTATGTTTGATTTGTGTTCATTCCACCGTTCACGGACGATCTACATGTTTGACCAATGTAGAACAGGCCGCATGGGCACTTTATACTATAGATAACATCTGTTGATCTGCAGGTGGCTAAATATCTCAGTAATATCTTTTTGCCTGTATGGGGATGAGTAATAAAAATCTCCTTTGTGTACATTGTTACAATGACTGTAACTGAGACAGGGAAAAGTCCCCTTGCTCTTAGTCTTAAGGGTAGATTGATCATCCCTTGGTGTCCTCTCAGTGGTAACGAGTGTATCCCGTAATTTTCTTACCCTTCTATAAGTCATCATGGGTGGTTTAGGGAATAGTTTGAGAAGCATTGGGTCATGGTGCAAAATGGACCAATTTTTCTTAATGATGTATCTAATCTGCTGACTTTGTCTTGACTACTTCGAGATATATAGAAGTGCCATTGATTCCCTTTTGAGTTTAGGGATCAATAGCTGATCTTTTGTGATCAACGTAGCTCTAGTATTAGCCTCCTGTAAAACCTCTTCTAGGTATCCTCTATTCGAGAATTTCTCTGATAATTCTGAACATTCTGATGTAAATATTTCGGGATCAGAGATGATTCCCTTGAGTCATAAAATCTGACTATACAGCAAACTTGTCATCATCGCTTTGGGATGTAAATTAGCAAAATGTAATAAATTGTTAACGTAAGTTGGTTTGGGGTATATTGTAGTCTTGATGGATGTGTTCACAATAGCTAACTCTACATCCAGAAAGTGCAGGGTAGGATGCCAATCTCCAGGGTAAATTTAATGTGAGAATGTACTTGATTAAGGTAATCAAAGCAATCTTGGAGTTCTTGTCTGTAGCCACACCAGACTCCAAAAATGTCATCAATGTAACGCTTCCAGACCATGATCTTAGATGCCCATTCAATTTTATCCAGTACAAATATTTTTTCAAACACATACATGAAAATGTTCGCGTACAATGGGGCCATGGCAGACCCCATGAGGTCCCCGACACTTGGGCATAAAATATGCCCTGATATCTGAAAAATTGTAATACAAAAGGACAGTAATACATTCAATAATCAACTGACATTCACACTTCACATTGTCAGATTGAAGAAGAATCCATTAGATAGCATCGATCCGCTCAAGTGTAGAATCTGCATACATCCAACGAGAACAGTATGGAGTCGGGTGGTAGGCACACAATATCATTCAGACAGGTCAAAAAATCATCAGGTGTATCTCTTAAGTATGTTGGAATCTTCTGCACTAGAGGTTGTAAAATGTTATCCACATATGTAGCTAGTGGATCTAGGATACTTTGAGTACCAGCTACAATAGGTCTTGAAGGTGGTTTCTGGTGATCGTTATGGATTTTAGGAAATCCATGGAAAACCGGAGTAATCAGGAATCGATTAAGAAGAAATTGTTTAGTCTTTTCCGATATCCAATCGTTGTTATATGCTTTTTCAATGATGGTATTGATTAGACGTTTAACATCGATTGTAGGATCCTGGTCCAAAGGTACATATGTGGATGTATTATTCAACACATTGGTACAACTATTATGATAAAAAGACAAAACCATTATAACAATTGCACCCCCCTTATCAGCTGGTTTCAATGTGATCTCTTTATTTTGTGCTAAGAGTTCAATTTCTTTAAGTTGTTGATCTTTCATATTAAATGGAATTTTCTTACAATAGTCAATCTTCTTAAGCTCTTGTTCTACATTATGTTTAAACCTCCTCAACACAGGATTCTGGATCTGAGGATCAAAGGTCCTTTTATGCTTCAATACAACTATATCATCCATTGGATGTGATACACTCTTTATGGGTTGTATTTTGAAAGAACAATTTTAATCTAATCTTGCGTAGTAAGTAATGTAAATTGACCTTTTCTTCAAACAAACTAGTGTTAGACGTTGGTTCAAATGAAAGACCTTTATTTAAGATGTCTATCTGATTTTGGCTCAAGGTTTTGCTGGAGATGTTGACTACAATGTTATCCACACATTTTTATTTTGTCTTGTTGGCCTCTTTCCCGCGTCCGTTTTTTTTTTCTTCTATATATATTCTTGGGTGCCAGCTTTTGATTTTAGCTATGGGGCAGAAGTTCCCACACCAAGTGAAGCGGGGGAGCCTTACTGATCCCCAGGCCGAAACATCATATTTTACAGCATATTTTTCAGTAGGAATAGGGAAAAAACATATGATTTACAGGAAGGTATAAACTTAGGACATTTCAGCAACAGTCACCTAACCTGCTGAGTTGCCTTTGCAAAATTCTGCTATAGGACCCCCTGCTTCCTTTCCATTTCTATCCCTGTGCCCACCAAACAGTTGATGACGGCTGACCTCCTCCAATCAAAGCTCAGGGGGTAAATTGATGAGGTTTCCTTCTCATTTGAAAGTGAACAGCACTTGATAATGTTGCAAGATGTGTGCCAATGTGACACCAAGTTTGAACCCAACAGGAGAGGAGACAGTCATTTAGAGGAGCATGGCACTCAATAGAGATTATTTTTAGTTTTTGGTTATTCCATGCAAATACTTTGCAGAATCTCCACAGGGACAAAATTACATTCTTGCCCCCGTTGTTGAAGGGGAACAGGTGCAGCTGCCCCTATGTACTGAGCTTCGATGTGAATACTATTGAGCACCCTCACTTTTTTAGAACTTGAGCTTGTTAATTTTGTTAACATTTTAAGACCTGCGAAATTGCTTACACTTACTGCCTCAAGATCTCAGAGGAAATAGGCAATTTCACACATTATGGCAATCCTGCAACCTGCCTGGTCTGCCGCAGGCCCAATCCCTTCCCTGACATGAATGGTTTTAAAACCCAGCTTTGTCAATTAACCAAAGTGGGTGCACCCGCAGGCAAATCCTTTTCTCTCTCTATGCTATAGCTGCCAAAATTAGTAGTCTTTACAGGTACTCACGCTGTCTGCTACTTCAAAAAAGCCTCTCTTCTGATAATGCCATGTTGGTATATATTAACAGTGACAATTCATATACATTATGTGTCAGATGTCACAGTCTGTTTGTCTCCTACTCATGGCACTGTGTGTTTAATTTATCATCCCATAATACATTTGCATAATGAGTCTCATTTGTTAACATTTTCTGCAATATCAATGATGTCATTATTTATTGAAATAAGAGGGGGACCCAGACATCTTTTTCTAACCAGGGCCTCACACATCCTAGGGCTGGCCCTGCTGCTGCTTGGGAATGGGTTTATATCTACTAAAATAAAGTACCCAAATCACGCACCTGCGATATACCACAGTGTGATGTTGCACTGGCCTTTTATCGGAAGGACTCTGGTTCGAATACCCAGTAAGGGAGACATTTACCAACAAAACAAAGTTGCCGTCTGTGTCCCATAAAGTAAAGGGAATGTCATACTGTTTAGTTATTGCGGCTCACCTACAGTAAACCACTGGCAAAAAGCAAGGTGGGCCCATGCACTCACCTACTCGTGTCACTGTCACCCCACAATGCAATGCATTGCTTTACTTCAGGGCAGCGCAGGCCTTAAGTCCTCATGACTTAAGGCGTCATGAGGACATTTGACCGCTGGCTGCGTCGCCCAGAAGAACATTGCACAATGCATTGTTGGGCAGGGCTACTGCAGGCTAGCAGAGTAGGATTTCCACTTCCTGTGTTGGGTTGTTCTGCTCTTGATGGCAACAGAGAGCAGAACTTCCCCTGCAGCCCAGGGAGGGTGGGGGGGCACATGATTTTGGAGGGTGTTACAGGGTACTGCGCCTTTAAGAAAAAGAATAATGGACAAGCCACGTGACCCGATGACGTGGAAGGAGGGAGGGGGGATAGCGACGGTTAGGGAGTGCTCTGATGTATGTTGATTAAAGAAGACGTTAATATTTTCCGCTGGTGTGCGTCCTTATTTTGTGGGCCATACCGTGCCCAACATTTGGGGACAAGGCTTGCTCCAGTGCACCAGCGTCCTCCTTCCTCGAGTGTGAGCGATCCTGCAGCGCCAGTCAGCGCACCTCCTGCCTGGAGGCAGATCCAGCCCGGGCCCTGCTTCCCTCCACGAGGCTGGCCTCCATTCTACACGCGGGCGATCCCGCCACACTGCACTGACACGTGCGTCCTCCATGAGGAAACAGGGGAAGACCCGATCCCGGGCCCCACTTTCTCTCCCTCACATACTATGATCCAGATAAAGGACGCCACCCCCATACTACGCTTGCCAATCTGCCAGCTGAACGATCCGGCCAGAACGACAACACGTGCAAAGGCAAGGTAGACGCTTAGCCCCTCCAACCCTGCCTTAACTGCTTGCACCCATTAGAGCTTCACAGACGTCCAGTACAACCAGTCTTACCAAAGCTCCAGCTCATTTGAATCAGCCACATTATGTGCCTGACCCAGTGACTATATTCAACAGCACACTCCACGTGGCAGTAACTGTAAAACACGTGTGGCAGCCAACTCCTCCGAAGCCCAAGCTCCACAGCCAGTCCTCTCACCACCTACAAACCTAGAAGGACACATTCTGCTCCTCAACAAGGAAATCAACACGCTCCTCCTCATCAAGTGCCTCCTCAAGCCACTACACTATACAACCATAAGGTAGCAGCGCCTACCGTTGCCATGAGCTCATCTCCTGATCAGGGGGCCCCGCCACCCCCGACCCCTGTAACCAAGTCAACGGCCACGGCATGGCGCATGCCTCCGCCATTCTCGATGACCCCCCAAGCCGACAAGGGACCCCGGTGGGTGGAATGGCTTGAAGACTTTAACAATTTTATCGCTGCAGCAGGTGAAGAAGCGTTGCCAAGGTTGCACAGCATGTTCATAAATACAGCTGGCACGGAAGTCAAAACGTTAATCAAAACCATCCCAGCAGCAGAACACCAGGATTTCCCATCACTAATCACAGCCCTCAACAAAAAACTAGTAATAGAGCCCAACAGGGACTATAAGAGATATATGTTCAACCAATGCACCCAAAGGATGAGGGAACTGTAAATGAGTTCATAACCCGATTACAAATCAATGGCGCACACTGCCAGTTTCACGCCTTTTCCTTAGACGAGGCCATCCATCTACGGGTGATAGAAGAGTGTCTCTCACCAACTCTTAAGAAACAGGTCCTCAAAAAGCCCCTCACCATCGAAGAGATTAGTGAAATTGCCAGGATCGGTGAAAAGTGGACAGACAAGCAACCCAAATGACCAGCAACTCCACACCCAAGTACGACAGAGGTGAATCAAGTGCACCACGAGCAAATGACAGGAACACTGGGCCCAGCCACACACAAACCCCAAGGATGCAACGTCAATGTTACAGGTGCGGAATGGCATTTCCACACGCAGGCACATGCCCCACGCTCACCCAAAAATGCGGGAACTGCGGAAGGGAAGGACACTTCCAGTCAGTCTGCAGAGAGGGCAGACCATTCCCCACGCCACGATCACCGTTTTCACCACAATACAGGCCCTACCGGAGGGCAACACAATATGCAACCTACCAAATGCACCTATACCAGCAAGGGCCGAGAAGATACGTGAGAATGGTTGAAGAAATATACCCCGAAGAGGAACCACAGGAACCTGAGTCCCAAGAACTGAACCCACGAATCCAAAAAATACCATGGACCAACAATAGCACATCCAGAGTCACTACACCACGCAACCTTACAGCCAAGAATATGAAAGCGATCAATACGACCTATATTGACAAGATGAATTCGTAAACCTCATCATGGATGACATAGCAGTGAAGGAAGCACCCAGGATTTCTGTAGAGATATGCAGTAAACAATTTTGTTTTCTCATCGACACTTGGGCAACATTATGGAGAAGAAGGAATTTCTTCAACTTCAGAATAAAGCGACCCTCACGCAGACACTGTCTAGAATCTTCCAATGGGGCGCTGATGTCCCTCAACAGTGTATAGGACTATTAAAAAGATGGCTCATCCACTGAGACCAAACCACAATAACGGCATTCCATGTGATCAGAAGCCCCACAAACAGCAAGTGTCTTTTGAGCTACACGATGGCATCATGCCTCGTCCTAATCGATGTCCACGTATAGGAAGGCGACACAATACGCTCCACTACCCCGACTCACAAGGACACATCTGCAGCATAGGATACAATTCAAGAGGAATTCCCACTCATATATCAAGGGCTAGGCAAAATGAAAGGTCCGCCTGTCAAACTCCATATCAACGCGTCTATCCGCCCTGTCCCTCAACATCCGTGCAGGGTTGGTTTCCATCTCCAAGCTGCTGTGTCCCGTGAACTCGACTAGCTCCTGAAGGATGATATTATTGAACCTGCCACAGGCCCAACACCATGGGTCTTGCCGCTAGTCATTGTACCGAAAGAAGGGAACCGACTGAGACTATGTGTAGACATGCGGGTGGCCAATACAGCTATCCAGAGAGAGCGGCATCCAGGCCCGAGAATACAAGACATGATTGTACAACTCAATAAAGCTGTCCTCTTCTTAAAACTTGATCTTAACCAAGTTTATCATCAAATGGTACTCCACCCTGACTCCAGAGGCATCACAACGTTTGCCACGCATAACAGACTCTTCCTATATAAACGCCTACATTTCGGAATTTCATCTGCCACTGAAATTTTCCATTAAGACATTCGGCAGGTCATCAGGCCCTTCAAAGGAGCACTTAACTACAGTGATGACATCCTTGTCTACGGGAAGTCACGGGAGTAACACGACATCGCCCTCTGCGCAATGTGCGCAGCCGTCAGTGAGGCAGGGCTGACCCTCAATCTAGGAAAATGCCATTTCAGCAAGTCCAAGCTCAAATTCTTTGGCCACATCTTCCCGGCTGACGGGATGACACCTGATCCCGACAAAGTCTCTACTATATTTAACTTACAAGAACCCAACCAAGTCGCAGACATAAGGTCTTTCCTAGGAATGGCAGGCTAGTGCACCAGATACATCCCTCACTTCGCCACAATCACTGAACTGCTGCAGAAACTGTTGCAAAAGGATGTCCCATTCCTATGGTCGGAGGAGTGCCAGGTCACGTTCGACCCAATCAAACATGCACTGGCTGAAGCCAGGAGGTTAGCTTATTTCGACCCCGACTGGCGTACTGAGATAGTGGTCGATGCAAGTCCGGTGGGGCTGGGTGCCATTCTAGCACAACCAAGCGGCAAAGACACCAACCCGAGACACATAGTGGCATACGCCAGCAGAACACTTGCCCCGCCTGAGTCTGCCTATTCACAAGCCGAAAAAGAAAGTCTAGCAGCTGTCTGGGCTTGCAAACACTTCCACAACTTTGTGATCGGGAAAAGGTTCACCCTCATCACAGATCACCAGGCTCTACTATCCCTCTTCGGAAACCCCAGGACAAAGATGCCACCGAGGATAGGACGTTGGGGCATTCGGCTTCAAGAGTATGATTTCCAAATCATTAATCGCCCAGGTGGCGAGAACAACCCGGCAGATTATCTGTCGAGACACCCAGCGGGCAAGCCAGTCCCCAGACATGGTGACTCGGAATACATTAATTATGTCACATCCAACTTGCTGCCTCCTGCCATCTCCCTCGAGACCGTGGCAACCGCTTCAGCGGCCGACCCCTCCATGGCCTTGGCCATCAGTCTCACTGAAAATAAGAAATGGAAGGACTTCCGTCGTGCAGTGCTCAGCTACCCCGGCGCCTGCAAGGACAAACTAGAGAGGCTTGCCAAAGTGCATATTGAGCTTGCTGTGCAGGATAAGACAATACTACTGCAAAACTACCACCTGGTCATCCCGGCGACACTCCGGGTGGAGGTCATCAAGACTGCTCATGAAGGCCACAGAGGGGCAGAAAACACCAAACGACAACTTAGGTGTCATGTGTGGTTCCGGTTCCTGGATGCCAAGCTGGACTGGTGGGTGAAACAATGTATAGAGTGCGAGTGCACAGCGAGAGCCGGGCCCCCAATACCGCTCAGACCTACGCAGATCCCAGAGCACCAGTGGGAAAGGGTTGCCGTAGACTTCTATGGGCCCCCTGAAAACGAGGGAGTACCTGTTACTCTTCATCGACGAGCACTCCAGGTTTCCAGTTGTAAAGAAAGCGAAATCTACAGAATTTGCCCATGTAGCTGCCATATTTCACGTGAATGGGGGATCCTCGATACCATCAAGTCAGACAACGGTCCACCATTCAGCGGCCACATGTTTGGCGTGTTTGCTAGACACATGGGGTTTAATCACCAAAAGGTTACACCACGATGGCAGCAGGCCAACGGGATGGGTGAAAGATTCATGATCTCAATAAAGAAGACGCTACAAAGGCCTCGCATCGACGCAACAGATCCACATCAAACATCAAACACTCTGCCGAATGCTAGGAGACTATCGCAACACATCTCATGAGGTCACAAACAAGACCCCCGCAGAACACATGATGAAATATCAAGTTCGGACCAGAGTCGTGAGGAACCCAGCAAATCAGCCCAAGGCCGACCAAGAGGTCATAAGAAGAGACTCTGAACGGAAGACGAGAATTGAGACATATGAAAGGAGAGGAGCGCGACTGAAAGAACTCCACATAGGGGATGAAGTCTGGGTTCAACAAAACACGAGCAAGAAAACAGACTCACAGTTTGCTCCAAATCCCCTCCAAGTAATTGCTGTCAAAGGCTCAATGATAACGCAGCAAATGAAGAAAAAGAGGTGACCAGGAACAGCTCCTGATTCAAGCTTACCAACAGAGGAGAAGAAGAGAGGCCCGTTCTTCTTGAGCCGGACCCAGAATACCATGATGCACAAGATGACACATGGGTGCCCCCAGAGCCTCCGGCTCGACGTCAAGCGGAGATAACTGACAGCCCTGACGGTGGCACTTCCCAAGAGCCACGGGCACGCCCACAAAGAATTAGAAAGCCGCCGAGGCTAGTTGAAGAACGTTGAGGTACCACATGTTGAACACTTGTAAGTGAGCCCGACGAAAGGACATTTGTCGGGAGGTGTTGTTACAGGGCACTGTGCCTTTAAGAAAAAGGCGAAAGGACAAGCCACGTGACCCGATGACGTGGAAGGAGGGAGGGGAGGATAGCGATGGTTAGGGAGTGCTCCGATGTATGTTGATTAAAGAAGACGTTAATACTTTCCGCTGGTGTGCGTCCTTATTTTGTGGGCCGTACCATGCCCAACAGAGGGGTGGCCCAGACCACATCCTAGCAACACCACTGCTCCCATGCAGCCTTTCTGCCATTGACGCTGGCATGCAAGGCCTCATTGCCAGTCCCCTGACTGCAGCAGACGTTGGCTTGTCTTCACTTCTCAATGCGCCTGCACCTGCATGGACTTGCATTGTATCTCTCCTTGGTGTGCGGTCCAGTTTCACCCTGACAACGCAGCACCATGAACCAGGCCACAGCTCACTTTTTAAAACAACTTTTTTAAGGTTTCACATTCCCTCCCAGCTTTCATCACCCCATGGGTGCTAATAGCCTTTGTACCTGCGACGGGAGGCATTACTTTGGTCATTAAGTCGGGCTTTCCAGGCTCTTAATGTCTACCTGCCTCCCACGGGCGCTAAGGCTATATTATTATTCTCAAGTGAGGGTTCTTTTAAAATTATGCACCAATTTCTGGTAGAACATGCTTTGATTGAGTGCAGTAATCGCCATTATTCTGAATTTTTCTTGTCACATTACTTACATATTGAAGGATGACCCATCCTTTTTGCTTCTTAAAGTGCAACACCTCTCTTGTGTAAGCCTCTCAGAAGTGTATTTAGAGGGTGGTAAATGAGCAAAGGCCTAATGGACCCCCTGGCCGTGCCATGACCTCACCTCTGTCTCACTTGCTGCGTTAAGCCCCCTCCAGCTCCTTTGCTCCACTCTGACCTTTGTGTATGTTACAGAAAAGTGTCAGAGGGGGTGGGAGAACCACTTCTTCCATCTCAGTATGAATGGTCAAAAGCAGACGTCCATGGTCAATCATATTGACCTTTGGGTGGGGGGTTTTCAGGAACTACTCATGTGACTGGCACGTTCGACATAATGTATGCCTTTAAATCTAGGTCAAACATGTGCAACGTGCCCAATGCCTCTCTACGAATTGGACACAGCCAGCAAGGCAGTGAGCATAGAATAAGAATGTGTTTTAGCTGGACAGGTTTGAGAGTGATGCCACTCGGGAGTGGAAACTGTGTGGTGAGTACCATCCATGCAAGGTAGCCACCAATATTTTGGCATCTATAGGCAGAGCTGTACATAGGATCTGTGTGGCTCTGGCTGGCAAAAGATGTGCATATCCCCCTAATATTACCATGTATTCAGATCACTGGAAGTGGCATCACAGAATGTGATATAAATATTTTGTACATGTGTGCATCATTTGAAGTTACATTACAAGAAGTTGTCAGGAGTAAGCCAAGACACAAATACATTAATACTGTGCAATATATGAAATGCAATATATGAATAGTCACTGTGATGATTATACCTGTAGCCAGAGGCATTGCTAGGGGGGCTGAGGGGGCTATAGCCCCAGGTCTTTTGGTTATAGCCCCAGACAGAAGCTCAGGGGCTAAAACCAAAATGCTAGTTAGTCCTGACAGTAGCATAGCCCCAGATCTTTTCCAGTCCTAGCAACACCCCTGCCTATAGCCACAATAGTGTCTGATTAACCATAATTGAAATTTGTTTTAATGGTGTACACTATGGAAATGATTTAGGGCTTCCCTGTGTTGGCAGATAAGGCACAGGGAGACAAAATGAGCTGCCCAGGATCATATACTTTAAAGGTGGGGGTTGCATCTGGTGTGCGATTTTGACCACGTATCTTCAATTATGGCTGGTGCACATGTACATTAATGCTTGGCTTTCAAGTACTAAAAAATACTGTTTTATAGAACTGACTTGAAACTAACACAAATCACATACAAAACCAAACAGACAAATGTTCAAATCCTTTTAAAAACACTTTTTTAAAAGTATGATTTTGGTTGTATTTTTCCATTCAGGATGGCGTAAGCAACTTTCGAGTGAAAGATCATTTGCCCAAAGTAAACTGAGAACAGAAAGTGTTACTAAAGATCGAGGGAGCATTGTTCAAAAGAATTTGTTTTGTTGGATTTCACCTTTTACTGCTATGATGGAAAGGGTGTACTTTTGAGGCACAAATAACTACATATGTACCCGAGAGCCAAACTGCAACCATTTCTTCCAGAGACTGGGTTGTCAATGCCAAGGACATGCAGAGAAATATACCTATGGAAGTTCGAACTTTGCCACATCCAAAAGAAATCAGCACAACCCAGAACATTATTTGGAGCTTTATAACATAAATGAACAATTCCAGGATTTCAGCACACTATCATGTTCCTGAGTTCCAAAGACAGGAAGAGAAAAACATGACTTGTGTTTTTAATAACCTTTCATTTGTTTCAACAATTGTATCTTGCAAAACATTTCATTTAAATAAAATAATGCTAGGTTTAATGAATAAAATAAGCATCATTTGAAGTTCCATTGTATCTGGCCATGTATTTCATTTAACTTTGTATAACACTGCATTTCTTAACTTGAAATGAGACATATCTTTGCATATCTCTGGATTCAGCTTGGAGCAACCATCCCCAACCCCAGGAATTTCCATCAGAAGACAGATCATGGGTTGTGTTGGCTACAGAGAGAATCACCAGATTCATTGTGTACAAACTGTTTTTTCCAGGCCATGCTCACAAAATAATCTTTTTCTCCAATGAAAGTCAGATTTTGAACTTTCTATGTCAGTATCATGGAAAGAGCTTATTCCCTATGCACCAACACTGACATCTGCAGGACGAAATCAGCATTATCACATACAATTCTTGTCAAATTGAACAGAAATTTTCCATGTATGCATTTTTAACCAAACATATGACAGAGCAAAACTGCATATCTGAACTGTGGAATATCATAGATATTTCAGACAAATTGCGATTTGTAGTTAAAAATATGTCTTACACCCAACATAAAATCTGCCTTGTGAATAATGATTAAATAAAAAGTAAAAATAGGAACTATAACTATCTCTGTAAATATACATCAGACAGGGACAGATCGCAATTTGTCTGAATTGTTCCTTCTGACATATAATGATTGCACACTCACTTCTAAAGTTATATAATATGAAATAAATGCTTCTTCATAAGATTAGGAGTGACATTCCCTCCCATCCTTGTAGTCACTGCAAGAAAAGCCCGCTTTTTGTTGGACCCTTCAGAAAGGGTTCTCCTCAGTATGACGCATCAGGAAGATTTAAAGTACAATATTGTGGTAAATAAGTCATTGATAATGATAGTACACTTTAAGAAGCCCTCTGTAGAATACATTACAGAAACACAGATACATTTTGTGGCAACAAAAGAGTGGCTGATGTCTGGTTCCACAAATCCCTGGTCTGAATTAGACTGACATGTGATAGGGCATTATGATGGTTTTAAATAACACACTGCACTATAATATAATGTGATTAACATATAAAATAATCTGTGAAACACTATTTGTTTAGATAGGAGATCCCTTAGTCAGATGGAGGGTGTTGTTAGGGTGAGTTGATATTGGGGTATGCAAAATCTGCAGCAAGATCATATCTCAACCTTGGCATTGCTATATCTGTGGCGTCTACCTGAGCACGTGTGTGGGGCAAATCTTGGGTAATTTATCAAATGGGACATTTTTTCTATTGTACAAACTTGTAATGGGATTGTGCAGAATCAGCGCTATCATCTGCTAATATGATTGGATTTAGGAGCCGGGCAGGACGGCTGCGGGAGGTTTTGTGCAACAGTTCTCTTTTCAGTCAAAATGTGGACAAAGGCCCATGTGGCTCCTCCTTCCCTTAGCCTTGACAAGCTATGTGACTTTGTTTTCGTTTGGATGTTTTGGGGCATGAAAAGAAAGCTGTAAGTGCTTCTGTTAGTGGCTGGGACTTTTGTATCTACCTGGCAGCTAGGTCCAAGATCCTAATTATGTGCATAATTATGCTAGAGGAGGCAACACAGGCGGTTCACGGTAGGTAGCGAATGATTGTGCCTGATTACAGTTAGTCCCGGGGCAAAGGATGTTAAACATGCTCTTCTGGAAAACAAATACCTTCCTTTTCTAAAATGTGAAAAGTGGCATAAAGGTACCAAGGGAGCTCAGCCGTCTCTGATATCGACCCTATAGTTTTTATATGTGTGTTGATCGACTCAGTCATCTCTCATACTCTTCCTCATCCATGACGTCCAGTCGTCCTCTTCATCATCCATCTCACAGCATCCCCTCATTCCTTGCTCAAGCAAACACCATCATCACCCATTCTATATCCATTCCTCTCATGATCATCACTCATCTCTCTTCCTTTCTCACCCCTTTTATGGCCAATATCCCCAAGTAGGTTTGGGGTGTGCCGTAGGGTTGGGGAGTTTGGGCCTGGGAGGTGCATTTCTTTATTCCGCTTATACATTTGCCCAGCTGGGAGTAAGATCTTCACTTCAACCAATAGGAACCCACACTGACCGGCAACACAAACTGGTTAGTGTGCCCAAGCTCTACTAGCTAACCCAAAAGCATCCACTGAAATCAAAACAAGCCAGTGGACTATATCGTCCCCAATCACTTCTAAAACATCCAGTAAGAATAAAGGGTAAGAGGGCTGACCACACACAGGGTTGACCTCGGCCAAGCCAAGCAGAGCACAGCCTCCAGGTCCAATTTTATTTATAACTTCACTGAACATTTTGAAGGCCCATTCTTAGAAAATATGTGGCAACCCTGTAACAGGATTGGGCCGTATGACTCAGCAACATATCATCCATCCTCCATGCATCATACAAGTACTGCTATAGAGGATCTCATTAATCATCAGAAGTGTTTCCTTAACCCATAACGGACAAGATGAAGGGTCAAATATTGCATATCCAAGGTGCGAACCTCTCTACAGTTGCTTTGAGAGAAAGGCTAGGAAGGTCAAATCAGTCCTCATTCAGGGCGTAGACCATGGAGAGCGTCTGCCGCCGAAGGATAATCCGGGAAAAACTTCCAGCTGAATCCTTTTCATGAAGAGTTGAAACAAAGGACTCCAGGTCCTCGTAAAAAATGATGTCTTGCCTTTATGATGTACTCCTAATGTGGCCGGGTACATCATGTGATATTTAAAATTATAAGATTGCAACAGGGTCATGGAGTCATCAAATACACAAATAATGTCAACCACAAATTGCATTTTTTTCTCTTTAGCTAGCTGCAGTGTTGTGTCTCCGTCCCTAAACATGAGCAGCCTAGCAATAATGGCACTGGTCTTGGAGCCAACATTCTGTGAGCGTGCTCCAGTATGAATATCGTGGAAAAACCAGACGTGTCAAACAAATCCTTCATCATGTATTCTATGAAGGATTCCATAGGCCCAGTGCTCGTGGATTGAGTCAGCCCAAGCCTTCTCATTGCTGGCTTCAATTACTTTGAGGAGTGCTTGCATGCCCTCACTCTCCATGGCAGTAATGGAGGATGAATGTTCAACAGCCGACTTTCGCTTTTACACTTCCTCTTATCTGCCACCATGTTTATCAAGTTGAGCCTGGAGGTGGTCGACTTTGTAGGTGAGTGTATCTATTTGTGTGTCTTCCAACATAATCCCAGCCTTAATTCTATAAACATTGCTTTGATGTGAGCTTCTGTGGCGGGGTTCGATGTTGTATAGTGCTCAGTTACCGATGTGCCAGGGCATTCCACAGCCATTCACTTAGAGCCCCTTTGGCTCCCTCCAGCAGTGAAGGTAAGTTTAGGCTGTGAATGCTGTGGCTGGATTTATTTCAAAGCACCACAACATAACTTCAGATATGTGCTGTGAAAGATCTAGCTGTGCCTGGCTAGATCGGCTAACGGAGAGCAGTAGTGGGGCATGCAATGGTGGACACTATCGCCAGCACAACACGCGTATGTCATTTGGAATCACTGAAGAGGGTATATATGTGTAATCTCGTGTGGGAGTAGAACAGAACTGCGGCTGTTAGCCACCGTCCACTGCCTTTCGCTGATCATTCAGCGGCCAGTAATGACCGGGCTCTTCTTTATCCTTCAGTTCAGCTAGCACACATTACGCTGGGCTGTTGTATTTGCAGTTGTACTCACAGCTGTGTCCACCTTTGTTATTTCATTTCAACATGTTATCAGGGCTCATTTGGGAACCCCGCTATTCTGGCCGCCATGCACAACATATTCCACTCCTGCACTCTAGGGTAGGATCAGCACCGGTCTAGTGGAGAACAATGCAGAGCACCTCAGCCTTTCCCATGGAGCACATCACTCTTAACTTATGGCAGCCTGCCACAGTCTTTCGATTGCACCGCTGATTAGCAAGCGACTACTGTCGGGAACCCCCCCTGGGAGGAACCCCTTCAAATGATCCTCCAATGCAGCACTTGTGTAGTCAACAGGGATGATGCACAGGCATGCACAATCACGCCTGCCCCCCTCCCACTTCCGCTCCATTAGTCACTGTGGCTCTCTAAGGGCAGTACTCTTCTCCACATGCCAGCCTCTCGCCCAAGTAGGGGATTTAGCCTCAGCCTTATCTCCACAGTTTAATGACCCGTGTCATGTAGCTGCCATCAGGACGAAGGGGATAGTATTAAAAAAAAAGGGCCTGAAGGCAAGCCCCTTACAGAGCTCCAAAATGTGTCACCATTGTGGCCATGCACGCAAGCACCCCGAAATCACATTATTTTGGCCATGGTATGGTTAATCCCTAATGAATTCATAGTAATATTCCACTCTACTGTATTGCAGTGTATGTGAACATCAAGGTATATGTTGGTTTATGCAGGGGACGGGGCAACTCATACTTGTCTGTAGTGGAGCTTTCTGCCTGTGTTGTTTGTTTCTTCTGCAGCTCTCTGAAATGAAAGATCCCTGAAAAACTCTCACCCTAAACCGACCCCAGCATTTGATTTAGCAAACAATGAGCATCCCTCAGCGATAAGTAAGCCCACAATCAAATGTTTAGCAGTAGTGTGCCATGGCTCAGAAACTCCCAAACCCTAATGGCATCACATTATTACATTGTGTTTCATGGTGGATCTCTCATGCTTGTAAGTGTTGTAATAAGGAGTGTAGTATTACCCGATGTACTGGTATTTGCTGAGCTGTCTACCGGCTCTTAGTGCTGTTGATTCAAATACTTATTATGAGCAATATCTGGACAAGTACTAATATACCTTTAAATATCTGCAGTCTAAGAAAGCACCATAAAGATTATCAAAACAAATCCCAAGGAGTCTTAGCTCCTTTGTGCTCAGTAGGCACATTGTCGCAGCTTTGACCGGACACTTTGCACTTGGCACAAAGAAACCATGACCTAAAATATATAAAACCAAATAAGCTATCTATAAAAAAAAATATATAAAACACAGAAACAATATTTTCCTTATCAGAAAAAGCCAAAGGGCATTCCAAAACAACAACAACGTTCTTATGATTCACAGGCAATCCAATAGAAGAAACGATGAAATCCAATTATTGAATATTCTGTTTCTGCAACTCACGCTTTTGAGGTTTTGCTAAGCACACGTTCTTATACATCTGTTCCAAAGATGTGTGTACATGACTCCAATGTTGCAGACTTGAAATAGAATCCATCAAAACCTTGCTTCAGATGGTGACAGATGGGTTCAAGAAATCTAAAAATATTAAATCCATAGTACTTAGAAAATAGCAGGGCCAAATGGAGTTACACAAAACTTGGCATGTCCACAAGGTGCATACAAGCAGTCTTCAATTCATCACCAGACTGTTCCTGCTTAAGATCTCCTTTGGTAAAAATATTGCCACTTCAGAAAGAGTCCACTATGTATTGCTTCTCGGGGGGGAGGGGGCGCGGAGGGGTTGGGAGGAGGTTAGAGGGGGAAGAATTACAATCCTTAATTGTTATGCTTTTCAAATCCCTGTAATCTACACAGGTGTAAAACTCTTTGTGTACAAACAAACAAGACAAAACGCAGCCAAGGATTTGAAAGGGCCAATAAATCCCAAAACCTTAAGCAAAATTGGGAGATGAGAGCATATGAAAAGATTACTCTTCCATGTGCTTAACGAAGCAGACTTCCAATAGCCATGCCCGAGTATGAGGTGGCCCTGAGGCCAATAATGTCCCGCCCATTGCATACACCTATGAGCATGGACCTTTGTAATTACAAGAATGTCTAAGTGTTTGGCCCAGGATTGATCCATACACATTTTCAAGAAACAATGCTTTGCCTAAGACATACAAGTAATATATTTATTATGCTGTATTAGCTTAGATTAACTGTGTGGACAAAATAATTCACTGCCGCACACAATAAGAGTATGGATCAATAAATGTACCCTCCAGACTGATGAAATGAATGAATACAATATTCAATGAATATATTGCAACACATAAACCATGAATATAATTTGACAGAGCAATCCAGCTATTTAATAAACTACATAAGGTTAAACAATATACATGCTTGATGTTCCTTGAACTGGCCCCAGAAAACAACAAATACAACATCAGCAACTCCCGGCTTCAGCTGTTACAGAAAGGTCTGATTAAGATTCAGTCTGTAGTGGTACACCAGGCAGTATTTGGAAATACCAACTGCTTTACCGCTCTGTTTGCACTTCCATGCATGCTTTTCGTTGGAGGTAGCATTGCGTCATGACACATTACTGCACACAGTATTTTTATCAATACTCCCCAATTAAGTCTTTTGGGGCTTCAGAATGGTAATAATAACCATAGATAAACCTTAAATCCACCCTTAAATGACCATTACCGCAATGGAAATGGTAGCTGAGTTTGACGATATTACCATAAGTAATACTATCATCCTTGCAATGAAGCCCCAAGTCTGCTTTGCCAATTGAGAAGGATAAGCATCCACACCAACCCCTTCGTTCCTCATAAAAGATGGTTGTTCTAGTGTACCGACAATCTCACTACATTAACTGAACAATCTTTTTATTTATTTTTTATTTTGTAATTTTATAGTTTGATTTACAAACTTTTTAAAACAAAAAAAACTCTTATCACAGATTTTACAACAAGATACAAAACAAAATCTCTTGTCACAGACTTTAGCTTTGTCTTTTGTTTTCAGCATCCCCTTTGATATCGTCTTTCAAGATTTCATCCAAGTAGTCAATTATTCGACAGGTCAGCGATGCATTTTTCCCTCTAAGGATGTAGAACCACCAATCTTCCATATTTGAGTTCCTCGGGGCGTATTTGCCTAGATGTAGTGTTCTTTGGCTCTTAAGGTCTGCACATTCAATTATTAGATATTTGGTAGTTTCTACTTCGCCCTTGCATACTCTGCATAGGTTGTCACATGTTTCCTTGACGTGTGTTCTGAATAGTTGATCTTTTGTTCGCAAGGCATTTAGACGCAGTTTCATGAAACTGTCACAATGGTGTCTTGATGGAAATTGTTTTATGTACGCCGGTATTAAGTCTAGCCCATTTGCAGCTGGTCCCAGGTATAATGCAGATGCCAAGTTATTGTATCGTTCTGTATTTAGAATCCATTGCCATTGTTTTATCTTTCTTTTTGCAGTTTCAGGGCAAATTTATCAACATCTCTAAGGTGATATCTGCGCTGACTAGTAATTTTTTGACAGTTTCTTTCCAATCATTTATCAGAGAGCTTGTGTACTCGCTGTGGCAGTTTTTGAAGATTTCGTAAGCCAGTTCTGGTGGGCTTAAATTCATTTTCCTTAGGAGTGAGATTGATTTCCATAGGACTGTTTCTTGCAGGGAGTCTAATACAAGCTCATTTCGTATTTTGATCACAGAGATGTAATTTGGTAGCCTCAAAACCTTTCTCCAAAATGTACTTTCTAGGTATGGCCATATTCTGTGGTGTAAGTTCCAGGTGGATTCTACGCCATACGTTAATGCTGGTGTTACCTTTAGTTGATAAAATTCTCGTACGGGTAGCATCGTGAATTTTCCGTATAGTCTGTGTAATTGTGTACCTTGTAGTGCAAATGTCAGGGTCCGCTGTATTAGATCTTTTGACCATGCCCATTCCCTTATTGATGTGTTGAATAAAATGCCCAGATATCGTATTTCTTTTGTTTTTTCTATCGTTTCCGCTGCAATTGACCATTTGTAGTTGTTGTTCCTTTTTCCTGCCGTCGACCCAATTGACATAATCTTGGTCTTTGCTATGTTAATGCGCAGTTTGTTTTTGCCCATGTAATTGTCAAGCGCTGTTAGCAACCTTTGCAGGCCAATCTGCGTTTGGTCGGCTAGGACTATATCGTCAGCATATGTGACACCCCTTATTTGATGGCCATTTACTTTCGGAGGAAAGCCGTTTACTTGGTTTAGTGCAGTTGGAATATCAGCGATGAACAGCTTGAAGAGCAACGCAGCTAGAGCGCACCCTTGTTTCACTCCCGTGTTTGTCACAATGGGAGCTGTCAGGTCTCCTTGCTGGTTCAGTCGTATCCTGATTGAGGTGTTTGTATGCAGAGCAATTATAGGCTGTAAGATCTCTTCAGGGCAGTCCCAGCTCCTCAATTTCTTCCACAGTAGCTCGCGGTTTATCGAGTCGAATGATTGACGCATATCGACAAAAGCTAGGTGTATGTTTCTTTTTTGTTTTAGCGCCTCTAGTTTTAGCAAATTCAATATTACTAGGTTCACTTCTGTCCCCACTCCTTTGGTGAACCCAGTTTGTTGATGATCCAGGTGATTTGATTTCGCGGCCCAGTTTGCTAACTTCTGCTGCAAGAAGGATGCCATTATCTTACCAATCGTGTCTAACAATGCAATTGGTCGATAGTTGGTTGGGTCCTCGTGCAGGCCTTTTTTATAGATAGGCACTATTATTGCCGTGGTCCATGACTGAGGGAATTTTTTTTCAGTTGTGATGTGATTGAATAAAATCTCAATAAAGCAGGACCATTCTGTTATATTCTTTTTTAGCATTACATTACTAATGCCGTCTGGTCCAGCAGCTCTAGAGTTTTTTAATTTTGAGATTTTTTTGTTTATATCTTCAAGTCGCTCAGACGTGTCCCACTTTACTTGAGTGATATAGTTGTCGTTGTCTGTGCATTCGCTGTAGATGAAGAATAATTTTGAGAAATGATCTACCCAAGTCGCCTCGGCTACCCCGTTAGCCAGCTTTAAGTTCTGAAATGGAGCCTCATTATTCAAGGTCGCCCAGGTTTCTCTTGAATTTTTTGTTACTATTAATTTCAACATCAGAGCTCCTCTTTCCTGATCTCTCATTGAGGCAAAGGATTTTTTCCAGTTTTGGTATTGTTGTTTTCTTTTTTTTATCAGCAGAAGAGTTTGTGGGCTGACATTTTTCTTTAGTTTTCTTATGTCTTTCCGTACCTCCTTTTTTTTTCGTTAATCAGTGTACTCCACTTGTATTTATGTTGTACGTTGTTACTTGTTTTCCTTCCTTTAGGAAATTGAAATTGTACCAGCAGAGGCGTGTAGTTTACCAGTGGTACTGCCTCATCGTTCTCTGCTCGTAGTTTCGCAGTCATATTTGAGATTTGTTTTCTGTTTAATCTCAGGCGATTTCTTGCTTGATTTGTTTCTAGGGAACCAGTATACGTCCTGTCAGCAGTGTACTGGTCCGTTTGCCAAAGAAGCACTAGAGCATCATGATCGCTTCTTGTCGTTGTGTGCATGGAAAGATCGAGAACTTGGTCCCAAAGGTTTGAAGAGACCCAGATGTAATCCAAAGTTTTGTGTAGGCCCATGTTATGCCAAGTGTAATGAGGAGGAAAGTCACCTGTTAGGTTTCCATTTGTCATCATACAATTCCTCATTTCCATGGCCTGATTCCAATTTTTACATCCAGTTGAACCAGTTTCTCCTGTAGTGAAGCTTGCATTTGGTTGAAGTTGTATATCGATTAGATCAGCAAGATTTAAATCACTGCATATTAAGATCTTCAAGTCGTTATGTTTGAGTTGTCCTTGATCTATTATTGCTGTTACTGAATTGATGAAGTGTTTAGTTGAGATCTTTACTGGGTTCCAGTATACATTGACTATTAACATATGTTTTCTTGCTCCTGCTGCATGGCATTTTAGTTTTAACAGTGTGCTTTGTACAAATGGGTTTGGGTTTTTTGATTCGATCACTTCCCAGCCTTTCTCTTGTTTGACCATCGTGATTAACCCTGAAAAGGGTCGCCCCAGCCTGTTTTTAATTGCAGGGTTTGCGAGAACAAGGTAGCCGTCACTCGTGGGTGTCTCACGCAACCAAGTTTCTTGCAAACATATGATCAAGTTCAGCTCTAGGTCCATAGAGAAGTCGTTGAAAAGATGGTCGAAACCCCTTATATTCCAGGATACAAGTGTTGAATGGTCTCTACGTCCATTCATTGCTGAACTGGGTTTCTTTCAGATCTTGTGGCAGAGCTGTTTCCGTTTCTCTTCGTATCTCCATTACTTCTGAATTTAGAGGGGTTTGTAGAAAGTTTCATCGTTTCCCTGAGCTTCGCTCTTACCAGATCCTTGGCTTTTTCGTTTAGTGAGGATGGTTGGTTGTCTCTTGCAGAATTTTTTGGCAAAGCCGCTTCTTGTTTTACTTCAAATCCAAAAAACAACAGTTCTTCTGAAGCCGCCAGAATTGCTCGGTGCACTGCGTGAGATTTTATGTGCAGCAATACTATGTCGGTGCTGCATTCGGACACATATTCTACAATTTTGATGTCATCTGTAGTTATGGTCCGTAGTGCAGGAACACTCTGCAATAAATTTAGGATGTTCCGGCGATGTAGATTCATTGAATCATTGGGCCTCATTACGAGTCCGGCGTTAACCGAGGCGGTAAAACTGCCTGGTTAACGCCAGACTCGTATTACCATTCCGCCTCCGTGATTCCCGGAATTACCGGGGCATTACAACCCCGGTTTTCCGGGAATCACGGAGGCGGAATGGTGTAAATCCCCATTCCCATCGTGTCCTATGGGACTCGATGGAAATGGGGATCATGGAAACACCAGCAGCATCTCGTAATGCTGCCGGTGTTTCCTCGTCCGCCTGCATGCGGGAGATGTTAAACCCGCCAGGTCAGACCTGGCGGGAACATAACCTCCCGCCTGCAGGGGTCGGACTCAGGCGGTCCGGAAACAACGGTGGCGGCGGGTTTACTGCCACCGTTATTTCCGGACCGCCTGGGTCGTAATGAGGCCCATTGTCTGCCAGTACATTCTCGAGTCTCAGTTTACTCACGGATTCATTTGTCTCCTTGTTTGTTTCGAAATGCACACTTCTGTTTATTTTGGATCGTTGAACTGCTGTAAATTTGGGATTTGGGTTTAAGTCGGTGTATACTGTTGGTGTCGTCCCGGCAGCAGTTTGCTTGTGGGTTTTTCCCAGCTGAGAACCATCATTGCTGCTAAGTCTTGGGGACTTTGCCGGGTTGTTGAGCGCATGTTTGTCTACTACTTTTGTAGTTGAGCCCAGGTTTGAGTCTGGGTTTTCGTCTTGTTTTCATTTCCGATTAGGTCTTTTTTGTCGGTTTGTCTGGTCAGACATAGTTGCCAGGTGTTCACTTCTGTTTTGGTCAGGACTCAACGACGTCATTTGACTAGCTTCATCCTCCGAACTCACTGAATAGGTGGATAGGTCTGCGAGATCGATTGATGAGGGTGTGGAGTGAACTTCACTACCTTCCGAATCACGACAAGCTCGTTTTTTCAAATTTCCTTTATCGGGTACCGTTTGCTCGTTGATATCATTCGATATTTTTTGCTTTTTCTTTGCATGGGCTGTAGGTTTTAGATGTTCACGGTCAAACAACCCAGGCCTGGTGGGGGTCGTCAAATTTCTTAAAAATGTTCTGGAACTGGTCGTTTGCTTCTTTACTCCTGCCTTTTTAGTATTTGTACACTTTTTTCCTGTCTTTGCCTCCTTTTCTTTAGTTTCTTTGCTTAGAATGAATAAGGTCGACTTCGCTGGACCTTTGAACATGTCGAACGTCAAGGGTGTGTTTTTTCCAGTCGGGTCGTGCGCATCAGTTTGTGGGGCTGGTAGGGCGGTTTTTACTAGATTTTGGTAGTTCGAAGTCGACGGGAGCTGAATTTCTTGAGGAGGGGTGTTTATTTCTTGCACTTGTTGGGGGTCGTGATCACTTTCCACTACCACGACCTGTGTTACTGATTTGTCCTTCTTTCCTACTGCCTTTTGTTCCAACTGGGATGACTTCCCAGATTCAGTGGAAGTTTGTGTGCCTACTGATGCTGCGCATTTTTTGTAGGGGACTCCAACTGATGGCACGGTCATATCGCTGGTCTTGACGACCGCTGACTTGGCTTCTTTGGTACCGTGATTTTCATTTTTTTCATTTTTTTCTTCCCTGTTGCGCAGCCATGACATACATTCTAGTACAGCCTTCAGCAGGATTTCCTTCTCGTGATTATCGCGCATTGCAAGATCAGTTAGCCTTGATTGCCAAGCCGCTGTTTGTTCTATTTCCTTTTCCATGCGGGCTAGTAGCTCGCCATTTTGAATTTCCATTTTGTTTAATTTTTCGTTTATGGTGGTTAGCATGGAGCCCTGTGTCGAAATCCTGTCACTAAGAGTTTCATATAGCTTGGTGAAAGGAATGAGAGCCAATGAGGTGGCAGCTAGCACATTGTTATGTATTTGAATTGCGGCGACCGTTGATATGTTTGATATGTTTGATTTGGAGGTGGCTTTTGTTTTTTCTTCGTTATTAGCTATGCCACTTGAGTCGTTATGATTTTTGCTTGTTGTTGTTGCATCAAAAGTCTTTTCCGTCATGCTTGTGTTTAGGTTCATTTTCGGCACAGTATTTTGTTACATACACTAGCTCACCCTTTTTTTGTGAGGAAGTTGAATGTAAGTTTTGACGTGCTGGATATGTGAAACTGCTATTTTCCAGATTGTTCATATTTTGTAGCTCCCAGTCATTACTACTGGTGCGTCTGTCCTTTTTTTCAGTTTCAGGTGGGCTTCTGTTAGTTTTTGCTTCATTTGTTCAAAGTCTTCTTTCATTCTCTTCATTAGCCGCGCTTCCCTTGCGGCTTCTTCATGAGTCAAATTATGAACACATACCGTTGTAAGTGGCGGACCTATTTTTGATGAGACCGGTGCTGTAGATTCTTGCACCAGTCTGTCATTAGGGATCCTTTCATCACTGACAAAACTCTGTGTTTTGTTTACAGGTGAGGCGAGATTTCTTTCGTAATCAAGTTTCCATTTGGATTCTGCCGCTGTCATCTTGGCTAGCCGTTCGATCGTACTTGTATTTGGAGCCAATTTTTTCAGGGGGGTGACGTATTTCTTGATACAATGGGATCTCTATTTATTGGGTTTGAGGAATCGCCATTTTCCATGTTGTCTTTATATTTATCAAGGCAATCTTGTCCGTGGGAATTGCCATCTTCCAGTACAGTTTGCTGATTTTCCCGCCACCTGGGTGCTTCCATTTGGCCGTGTCGAAGGTGACAGGGCAATTGAAACTTCTAGCAATTCTCTGTCTGATTTATCTAACATAGAGGGCCGTGGTGGAACGCTTTTATCTGGTTGATTCTTGTCGTTGGATGTTACCAGTTCGGCACACATCATGTTGTTGTTTGACTCTTGAGTTTGATCCAAATTTATTTGCATTTCTGCTCGTGGCACGTGTTGTGAGTTCAAGCAAATGTCTTTTTCAGTTTGATCTGTCAGTCTGGAAGGACTGG
This sequence comes from Ambystoma mexicanum, assembly GCF_040938575.1. Taxonomy (NCBI): domain Eukaryota; kingdom Metazoa; phylum Chordata; class Amphibia; order Caudata; family Ambystomatidae; genus Ambystoma; species Ambystoma mexicanum. Next base: position 708,351,585 of record NC_090941.1, on the reverse strand, counting down.
AAGGATTTTGGACATTGGACTCAAGGGATTTACTTGCAAGTTTGTCGAGGGTCCAGTTATTCAAGCTCGCAATCACTAATGTTGAGAGCCGCTGAATCTTGTCAGCATTTTCTTCTCCCCTCCCCTCTTTCGCCCTCAGTGTCTCGTTTAATTGTGCTCTATCGGTGGACGTCGAATTGTCATCTAGCACCTGACTAAGAGCTTGCGTGGGAGTGCATGTTGTACGTGAGTCTGGAGTGGGCGAACCTGGAGAGTTACCAGAGGGGTTTCTATTTGTTAAGGCAGGTAAGCTAGGTGTTTGCATATTTGTGAACAATACCTGCGAGTCGGTGTAATTTACACTGGAGTTAGAGAGCTCCGGTGTGATGACAAGGGGTGCTAATTCCAGGGTTTTACCCCGGTTATTTTTAGCTTTTAGGCGCATTTGTGGGCCAATGTCTTGCATAATCCGACTCACCTCTCCTCTCCTGCAGACTGCAGACTGAACTCTGCCGAACTCCGCGCGCGCTCCACGCGTTCCCGTGGTTTTAAAAGTTGGCTGGGCTTTTTTTTCCCTTAAAGCCTTAAAGCCACACCGACACCAGGATCGACAGAAAATAAAAAAAAACACAAGAAGAGAAGCCCGTCGCTGCAGCTCCTCACTTGTCAAGGGTCTCCTGCAGACTGAACTCTGCCGAACTCCGCGCGTGCTCTGCGCGTTCCCGTGGTTTTTAAAGTTGGTTGGGCTTTTTTTTCCTTAAAGCCTTAAAGCCACACCGACACCAGGATCGACAGAAAATAAAAAAAAAACACAAGAAGAGAAGCCCGTCGCTGCAGCTCCTCACTTGTCAAGAGTCTCCTGTCGACTGAACTCTGCCGAACTCCGCACGCTCTCCGCGCGTTCCCGTGGTTTTTAAAGTTGGTTGGGCTTTTTTTTCCCTTAAAGCCTTAAAGCCACACCGACACCAGGATCGACAGAAAATAAAAAAAACACAAGAAGAGAAGCCCGTCGCTGCAGCTCCTCACTTGTCAAGGGTCTCCTGCAGACTGAACTCTGCCGAACTCCGCGCGCGCTCTGCGCGTTCCCGTGGTTTTTAAAGTTGGTTGGGCTTTTTTTTCCTTAAAGCCTTAAAGCCACACCGACACCAGGATCGACAGAAAATGAAAAAAAAACACAAGAAGAGAAGCCCGTCGCTGCAGCTCCTCACTTGTCAAGGGTCTCCTGCCGACTGAACTCTGCCGAACCCCGCGCTCTCCGCACGTTCCCGTGGTTTTTAAAGTTGGTTGGGCTTTTTTTTCCCTTAAAGTCTTAAAGCCACACCGACACCAGGATCGACAGAAAATTTAAAAAAAACACAAGAAGAGAAGCCCGTCGTTGCAGCTCCTCACTTGTCAAGGGTCTCCTGCAGACTGAACTCTGCCGAACAATCGGTTATTCAATGCCACTTGTCACTATAGGAGAAGGAAAGCTCAAGCCATCTCCAACATTGTCTTCCTTCCGAAGAAAGTGGATCACCAACTGAACCAGCTTCCACAGGTTCATCCGGAGACCGAGGACTTGGTGAAACAAAAGAATGGTCTTACTTCCTTGCAGAGACTGATTGAAGAAACAAAGACACTGCAGGATTTATTTCCCTTTATCTTTCCTTTCTACATTCATAAAACAAAAATATATGACAGGGCCAACTTCCTTGATCTTTCAAAGAATGGAGGGCACGCTATTCTTGCCAATTCATCCATACACTTCTCCTTGAGTCCTCTATGAAACTGGGTATATTGTGTTCTTTGCACCCTCATGGCTCCAGCAACTAGTGTTTAAACCTACCTATCCACTGTCCCCTGCTTAATGGCTTCTCGAGCAGAAGACTCCATGCCTGTTTGATCAGATCTGCTATAACAAGAACACTGTCATTATTCAGGATGGAGTGAACACACATCTCCATGGGCCTGTCCCATCACAGGACTGAGCCAGCAATATTGCCAAATTTAAATTTATCAGAAACAAACTGATAGGAATGAAAAGTAGGAGGCCCCAAAGAAGTGCCAAGGAATTCCTTGGCCCTGCATGGTTCTCTTCTGATCTTGATGTTAACGGCACTGGCCAAACAGGCAGCAGGAAGAACACTTGGGCGGGCAGCAGTGAACAATTTCAAAGCTGTCATTATATCTGCTCCCCAAACTGTCAATGTCTGGGGCTCAGGAATGTAAGGGTTCCACAACCTCATATGCCAAGCTGTGAGAGAAGAGGGAAGTGGAAGCCATGACCAGTAAAAGGCTTATGTATGTTATATTTACATATGTGTAAGCAAAGAGAAAAGCAGAACGTTGGTTATGAATGGAGTTATGATTAAAGAACGTGGCCGGAGAGTCTGTTTTGTTTCTTGCCAAATGGTGAAGCACATCATGCCCAGCAAAGCTGTTCTTTTTGGATGTGCTGGAGACTTAAGGACGATTGGGCTTGTGCATGGATTCTTTACAGTGTTTCTTAGTTACGGTCAGCACAGGGATTATGTCAATGCCTAGCAGCTTCTCTGTAAGGGCAGCATACTCCCAATTCTTACCTGATTTTATGACTGAACCAGGACATCTACGTACCAGTAATGGAATCTAGGGAGGGAAGAACGGGGGGGGGGCGGTTTGGGGGACTCGAACCTCTATATAAGTAGACGAAATACAAATGTGTAGTCAAGGGCCAAATTCTCAATCATTCTTTCCAACAATCCTAAGTCTCTAGTATCTATAAATGCGTGCCCTGCCTGAAAGAAATATTAAGGAGGAATCTTGATAATTTAGGCTCCTCTCTTTTGATTGCGGGGTTTGGAGATGTAAGCGTGTTGAACATGAAATGACTGAAAAATAGAACAATCACTTAGTAGCTGCTGATTCAACTTGCACGAATAAACAGTAGAGACCTTAATAAAATTGCTGGTAAATCACACAAAATACTTTGTTAGCGTGTGAAAAACATGCATTCAGTTCATAGCATACTTGCCACCCGCCACCATTATGATGGCGCCCACAGTGTCAAAGGAGGTCTGGTGGCTTGTTCAACGAGTTTGCAGGTGAAGAAGCCGGGGCAGTAGATGTAGCCCAGAGCACCAGGAAGACAGTATTGAGAGGCACAGTCACTTGGAGCTTTTACAGTGGTGGCACCAGTAGCTTAAATTGGGAAACTGACTGAGTGAAGGCATGTTTCCAATATGCGTGTGGTGCCAATAGTTTTGCTTCTTTTGCAGTTCATTTGCTGCCATTACGGCTGGCACATTGCTTCCAGATCACTAAAGAGCATCATACAAGGAGTCACCAGCAAGAAGGAAGACACATTTCTGTTCCTCAGGTGCTTCACCTGCAGGGCTTCTGTGATGTTGCTCTTTTGCTTGGTCTCTACTTCCCAGTTGCCTGACTTCGGTTCATAGAGTTGTCTGTTTAGGTTTGTTTTTTTCTATCTGGGGCTTTTTCGTCTTGTCAGAGATTTTGCCACTGAGCCATTCCACAGAGATGGCACAGGGACATCATGGAAGGGTCACCCATTTACATGTACCAAGATGAGAGGAGCAGCGACTCAGCTTGACAATCCACATACTTGCCAACATTCTGTGACCAAAAAGATGTAGGATTTTTAAGTTTCATAAATTGTAATTCCCATAACAATGACATCACAGGAAAATACAAAACATGCACTGGCACCATTGAAGCATTCTTAAGTACACAACCCATCAAACAGGACAACATGGAAAGATGTTGACATTTTTCAAATGTATAATTCTGAATGGTAACTTAATACCAAATTCAATTACCTATCTTCACAGAAGGTAAACACACAAAGCTGGTAGGCAACGTTTGCCACTGCTCTGTAGCGGTAGCCCAGTCAGTACATATGTATTTTAAGTTGAACACTGCTAACCCCCCCTCAGTGTGATAGGCAGATGCTGTGTGGTGGTGTTACACTATGCCACTTGCCTTCACTGGTGGTTCACCGAAGGGTTGTCTCTGCAAGAGTGCAAGACAGTCAAGTAGCTGTCAGGTCAGTGGATTGGTCTGAGCCTAATCAAAGTAATGACCTACCAGTCCACTGTAATTACTTGCCACTGTAAAAAGCAGTATGATTTGTCACTGAAATCTGTAGGCCGTAGGACTGCTTAAAAAGCAGTAGCCTACCGCCTAAATCTGTTGGGTTGGCAAGTATGAATCCAGCATCACACATCTAAACCAGATTATCGACCAATCGCTAAGCCTGACCACTTTAAGGCACAATTTATCCTAAGAGGTGTAGTTCAGGAAATAAGAAAATGCTTACCTTTAGGCTGCCCTGGTGGTATGTCTGGGGTTGACACTGAGAACTTGGGGGCGGGGGGCATGATTCTGCATCCAAGTTTCATGCCAACTCCCAAAGTATCAGGTGCTTCCCTTCGAGGTGCTGCTCACTTTCGATCCTTATTTATTTGACTCTTAGCAGATGCATGTGGCAGCTATGCCATGTGTTATTGCGGGTTTCACAGCAGAGAGATCACCAGACAACTCGAACCCGAGGTACGGGGTCACTTTTGTTTATTGGGTGCAATAGAAAACGGAGTGGTGGGTGAGCCCAAGAGTGTCATACATGAGTCAGCTTGCCATGGGAGAGTGGCCGTTTGCTGTCTTGCCTAAACTCATATACATTTTTTTCATCGTTACCAGGTTTTCAAAATGAATTGAAACAATAGTTGTGTGTGTGCCAGGTACCTTAAACCTTTATTTTGTAGCCAGCCACAACACTTATACTTTCGGGTGTGGGCCATCTGCTTATTGAATTTGTTTTTTTCTGTTTTTAGTATGTGTTTTTCCAGTATTTATGTATATTATGTGGTACTGGCTTGATATTTGTGGCTGTTTTACACATCAGCATGATTGAAACTAGCTTGTCTGATGTTATGTTGTGATTAATATCTTATTTTTACTACTGCTTAGTACTAAACAAATCCACCTTCTCGCTGGGCAAACTGTCACTTTTGGTTTTGAGTGCCCTGTGATCCTTTTTCGGCAACTTGTTCCGACTGGACTTGTAGAAAACCTGGCAGCACTAAACCTAGTGCCCTGGGTCTTCTGGAGTGGGGTCTGGCTTCAAATTCTTTCAATAGTGTTGGGCCCGGAGAGATTACTTGACCCCCCCCCCAAACAAAATCTACTGTCTCTCCATCACTGAATGCTTCTACTCAGGAGCCAGGTTTGGGGGACCCTCCCCTCCCAATCCCTCCTCTGCTCTCCGCATCTTTCTTTTAACTCTCACATCTCATGACAGCCCCACTCCCTTTTAACATTATAAGGAATTTGGCTCAGGAAGTCTAATTGTTTAATCATGTTCGGGTAAAAGGATCGTGGGTGCATATTTGGTTATTCGCTACTGCAAATTCACCAGGTGCTAATACTCAGCTAGCAGTCCTCGTCCTGGTTCCACCAGCCAACATTATTTTATATCCAGGCACCATCTTGGAATCTTTTTTCTGTGTAGTGTTTTAGGGTTTTGCAACATCTGGGTCTGAGCAGGCAGTGCTGTAGTACAAGGCCTATGTGTGACTTGTCGAGCAGCACTCTAGGCATTCTTGTCGGTATTGTGAGGTTCATCGAGGGCTAGCTTTGCGGACCCTATGGCTATATACCGGAACGTTGAGATGTTCCCCCTGAGGTGACTTTCTCCTTTACCTCGAGGGAGTGATGGGACCAGCAGGATTAGCTAAACAAACAAACCTAGGGATGGATTGGGGGAATGGATGATTTGCATAAACCTCCCCAGGGCCCAGAATATGGAGTGTGTGGCAGTCCTTAACCCCCCCATGGCCATCCCAGCTCCATTCCCTTGCCTCCAACCTTTGACTTCATCACACAAATGATCCCATTCTTGATAATTATACTTCCCAAATATTTGTGTCCTTTTCATCTTTCTCTGACTCCCTCCACTCTACTATTTCTTCCTGTTTTCTTTTGGTCCAGGCTTGAGTGAATGACTATTTTCTCCATCTCAAGGCTGAAAAACGGAAATCCTCTTCTTACTCCATCCCTTCACCCATTCACTCTCCCACAATTTCCTTCCCCTATCCTCTCTCTCCTTTAGTTCTTCCGCTCACAACCTGGGCATTATCTTTGACTCCTCTCTTTCCTGATATAGGTCTTGCTGATTTCAACTCTACAATGTACGCAAAGCTCAACCCTAGCTTACCTTTCATACAACTAAACTCCTCATCTCTACTCTTGTCTTGTTCCGTATTGACTAGTTACTCCCTCCTCATTGGTCTTCCCGCCTACTGTCTTGCTCCTCTGCATTCTATTTTCAATTCCGCCAACTGTACCCTCTGCCTATTGTTTCCTTGCACCTTTGTTTCCTCTTTGCTTCGGTCACTCTCTTGGCTAACTCTTGATAATCGTTTACTCTTTCACTTTCTTACCCATGTGCACAAAAGCATGCATAGTCTTGCTCCACCTTATCTTTCTTCTCTACTCTCAATTCATATTCCCACCAGGTCCCTCTGGTCTGTCAAACTATTTTTTATTGTCCGTCCCAAAGCCTGCTTGTGCACAATCTCGTTTCTGCTATTACCCCTTGTTGGCCCCTAAACCCTGGAACTCTCTTCCCCTTGAAGTAGGTTTGTCCCCGACACTTCCTCTTTTTCACTCTCATCTCAAACTTCACCTGCTCAGTTTTGACTCTTAGTTCCTATTTTCTTCTCTCAATTGTATATTTTCTCATTTTTAGTTCATGATTTTGTACCACATTCTGTAGGTACAGCGCTTTGATGAAATCGCTTTATAAAGACAATAAAATACAAATACCCTGTTTATTTACACTCTTTCAGTTGCATTTTATATACACAAGACCATCTAATATGCCATTGATATAAGTGGCTTGATCAGTTATTTTGGCCTTTAACCTATCATGTGTAAGTAGACACTGGCTATGTATGCCATTGGTATTTAAACGTTCTCTCTTTCTTTCTCTTTCTTTCTCTCTCTCTCTCTCTCTCTCTCACATAAGGGAGGCATGGTATCACGAGTAGGACACTGACATAAAAGGTGCAATTTGTAAAACCTTTATTTGAAGTTCAATGGGGTTGGAGAAACTCCTACTTTGCCCTATAGCTAAGATGGACGCAGTCTCGACCATCAAATAATAAATAAAACATTCCTAGTTGAGTCTGTCAAATCAAAATGACCTACACTAACAAAACCTAAGGCCTGCACTATATCTTCTACAAAAAGTGTGAAAAGGACAACATGTACGTAAAAGAAAGTCAACAATCAAATATAAACAATAATTGTGGTTGAGTCAGCTCTCCTTCCCATGTTGGACAGCACAGAGTAAGGCGGTCCCTGTAGGCACAGTGACACACTCTGGCTCAGATTCTTAACACAAATGCAGTTTAAAACGTAGATTGAGGCCCATGTGGCCTTCCACGTTAAAGTCTTACTTTCCAATTTCCGAAACACAGTTCACCATAAAGTTCACGTCGGACCATCTCTTTCCGGCTCGGACCTCTTAAGGCAAAAGTTAACGCCGGTCTCCCTCAGTTGGGCTCATACCTTTTACAGCAAAAAAAAAAAGCACTTGCAGGGGTTCCCTTCCCCAAGCTTAATTCAACTTCTTTAGGGGTTCCCTTACCCTAATTTATTACACTTGCGGTCTCCCTCAGTCAGGCTCACACCGTTTCCTGATGTCAAAGGCTTCGACTGTGTGTGGCTTTATCTACAGACCTCTGCAGGACCATATAGCCCCCACTCCCCCTACTGTACTCTGTGTTCTGTTGCGGTTGTTTCGGTTCTAAGGAATCTCTGGTCGACTGCCCCGATGTTCATTTCGGCGATCAGCGTGCAGCGGCGTCATTGTTTTGCTACGAATCTTGCTGCCAACTGATGGTGGGAATAAAACAATCTGAGGATGTCGACGTGTGAGGGATCATGGGTACCGGTACACGTAGGACAGGGATAATGTGACAGGAACACCCCTGTTGACGCCCCTTTTTTCAACTTCAAAAAAACGAATGTTAGCCAACCACAATATGTCAGACTATGCAAAGCAGGTGTATCTTCAGATAAGCTCCAGAAACAAGTACCCCCAAGTAAGTATGCAGTGAATTTGGCTTTACCCACAAGGAACAAATGTCATTTTATGAAAACATGTATTTCTTTCCCCTTGTCCTTCCACACCCTCACTGTATTCTCCACCACTACTATATTTACATACACAGATATATATATATATATACATATATACACATATACACACACACAGATTTCTTTTTTAATTGATGCTAGATCTGAGATTGCACACTTGTCATGAAATTGCTATTAGTATTTTGACTATTTCTAGACCATGTATCATATGTTTTAGCATTTGGAGCTTAAACCTCTAGAATTGTATTTCCTTGATTCCCACACTGTGCTAAGATTTTGAAACACTTTTGTAATTTTGCTCGCTGTTACGCTTGCAGATAGAACTACAGTTCCCTTCTGTCCTGTAGTTTTTGGGCTCCTACTAATTTGCATACCATGCGCGTGAGCACCGGCGCATGAGGAACAAGCCAGTATGTTTAGGTCCATGGCATCTGTGCCTCTGTGCATCCCGCTGCATACCCCACAGGCCCTTGGTTCCCTCTACGTTACAGCTTCTGCTCTCATCGAATGCATCCCTTGGATACTATTAATATTGCGCCGAGTCAAATCGGAAAGGATTCATATGATGCTAATCGATGTATTAAACATTAAAGGCATGCAGATATTTTTAAACATTATACTACCTCAGCATTGCAAGCACCGCCGTCACAAGAATTGATCTATGTTGGGATGAGCCACATCAAATCTACTTGTATTAATGCTGTACACAACAGCAATAACCCTTTAGAGCGTGTATCCAGTGATTGTACTAACTCTAATCTGACTGAGCTTGTCTCTTCCACTGTTGATGGCAGTGCTATAAATCTGCCACCTAGGCCAGATTCATTTAAAAAGCCTAACTACACCAGCCTTACTCATGACTATGTCATTGATAATCCGACTTGATGCATCAATGGTGCTGCTTCCACCCAACGTGACCTAAAAACTGCCCTATTAAACACCTGTTCCTTGGTAAAGCATGGTTTAGAAATAGCCGATCTTATTAGGAGCAAGGACATCGACCTTCTCTGTATAACAGAAACCTGGCTCATAGACACTACTAATCATGCTGCCTTACCATCTGGCTTCAGAATTTTCAGGACTGACCGTTTACAGGGGAAAGGGGGGTGCTGCCATTATCCTTAAAGACACAGTCAACACATTCACTTGCACCTCTTCACCCTTAGACGAGTGTCAGTATACATTTATCAAGATTAAACTTGGATTGCAACACCACCATTGGAATACTTACTCTTTATCAACCTCCCAAGACTACACCAATATTTGAGGAACAACTCATAATGATCATTGGAGATGTTATGAAGGCCTCCTCACATCTTCTTATACTAGGTGACTTTAACTACTGGGCTCATCATGACATGATGATGATCATGAAGCTTGTTCTCTCCTTTCGTCCCTTCAGGCCACTGGGCTCTCTCAATGGGTCAATAATTTTCCTCCCTAGGAAGGACATATATTAGATTGGGTTTTGACCTATAGCACCGACATCACCTCACCTGATATTTCTGCTTGCCCGTGGTCCGATCATTATCTGATCACCTTTTCGCTCCTGCTTCCTTCGAAGTTAGCAAAAATGAATGATAATCCTAGAACTGTTACTCAAGTCAGGAATACTCTCAGCATTTCTCCTGAAACTTTTGTAAACACAGCCCAACCATAGCTGAGTAATCTCATTTACTCCACTGAGATTTGCTCTCTTACGGAGCAATTGCTAGATGTCACCACTCATGTAATTGACATCCAAGCTCCTCTAATGATCAAGAGGATCAAAACAGAAACAGTGGGCAAAACCTGCTTTTGGAGGCAGACTGAAAGAGTTTGGCGGAAATCCCCTTGCCAATTGAATCTTCCCAGGTGATGAATGCCCGGCTAGCATCATTAAGGATGCCATTGGCTGTCTGGCTCCTTTTATCACCAAAAATGTTTCTATCTTTGGTGGTGCCGGCTATTCTTAAAAATGTATGGATTACTCCTATCCTTAAAAAGGAAATGCTAGATCCTAAGATTGTGAGTAACTATCGTCCCATAACCAGCGTTCCTTTTTTGTAAAATGTTTTAGATAGAATGGCATAGCTGCAGATTCAGAATTACATTGGGCCTCATTACACGGATGGCGGTAAGGGTTTACCGGTACCGGTATTTTACCGGTACCGGTAAATCCTTACCGCCTTACTACGAGGTACCTTTGCGGGTTGGGGAATTTAACGCCTGCTTTTTGCAGGCGTTAAAAACCAACCCGGAAAGGGACCAGGGAGCTAATTACGGTACCGCAATTTGCGGTACCGTAATTAGCGCCTTCCCCATTCCCATAGAGCCCTATGGGGCAAAAATGGGAATGGGGAAGGGGGAATTACCGCCCCGCCAACCTTGGAATAGGGCGGTAATTCCCCTTTCCACCAAGGCGGTGCCGGTATTTTACCGGCATGAACCATCCGTGTAATGAGGCCCATTGAATAATTTAATCTCCTGGGTTCCTCACAGTGAGGCTTTCATTCCAAGCATGGCACAGAGACCGCTATGCTCGACCTTAGAGCCAACCTGACCAATATTGTGGACTCAGGACGGATGGCCTTGCTTATGCTGCTCGATCTCTCAGCGGCTTTTGATCTGGTTGATCATGACTTGTTTCTTTAGAGACTAGACAAAAATGTTAAATGCTCTAAACCGGCATTATTGTGGTTGGCCTCCTTCTTTTCTTCTTGGGACCTAGAACTGCCAGGGTAGTATCTGGAGGATTTAAGTCTCTATTGGAAGTACTGTCCTGTGGCATTCCACAGGGAGCCTGCCTTTTTCCTACCCTTATTAACCAATACACTTGTGCTCTCTTTGACCTCCTGGATGCTCACGGCATAAAATATACTAATTATGCCGTTGATACTCAGGTGGTCCTAGAGTTGACAGTTGATTATGACAGGGACTCGCAGACTATTAATCAGGCATATGACACCATCCAAAGATGGATTAATGCTAATTCTCGCCTTAAATGGCAATAAGACAGAGCTTATGCTAGTCGGATCTAGCCAGAGCTAGTCCAAGTTTGATGTTAAATATGGCCAATTTACTATTGCAGATTGTGTCATCAAAACAAGTTTGTGGGTGAAAACACTTGCCATCTTTTAACATGAAAAAGCATGTAACACATGTTAAGGCCACATGCGCATATAGCACTAAACTCATAAAACAGATTAAGCCTTACTTGTCTGATGCTAAGGTTGCTGCGCTTGCTACTGCACTTGTGAACTGAAAAATTGACTTCTGCAATAGTCCCCTTGCTGGCACTTCCAAAAATAATGTTAAGACGCTACAGGTTGCCCAAAATAGCACCATTAGAGCGGTCTGTGGACTCGCTAGAGTAGCATCATTTACTGAAAACTTTACTGAAAATGTTGGGGGGGACATAACAACTGTAGGAAAGGGGCGGGGTGGAGGAAGGGTGGATGGTGGCTCTGAGGGATAACGCTAAACTACGACACCACAAGAGTCCCTTGCTGACGCCCTGTTATAACTTGCATAAGACTGGTGCTGTATCTTTAAAATGTAATTCTAAAGACTAGCCAGTCTTCTGAAAGTTATAACACCACAATGTGTCTTTACAATTCACTGCATTGACAACAGTAGAAAATGCCAGTCTAGCCAATTAATAACACATACCATGCCTACTTTATCAAGATGCCCAGAATAAAGTCATGTCACAGTATAAAAAGGCAAGACTGGCTGCCCCAAAATCCCAGTCTGAGTCTAGCCATGTAATATTTCATATTTGCCATCTTGATACCCATAAACAAGTGCTGCACCTGGCAAGCACCTCTCATGCACACATATACATACATACATACATACATACATACATACATACATACATACATATACACACACTAAATACTCATACCCATTCACCAGGGACGGCATCAGGGCATTTCAACCTTTTCAAATAAAAGAGGCATCGAGCCTTAGGGGTGACCCCCAGCACCTGCCCCCATGTTACCAGTCAGCACTCAGCGGTCTTGTAACACACCATTATATTCATTTGTCTCTATTTTAGTTCTGGGGCTTAAAATGTGCATGTTGCAGCGCTCGCATTACAAACTGCGGTTTCTCTTCCCATGGGATACACTGAAGTGGTATCACCTCTTTGCCTTTTAACACTGGTTCCTCCACATAAGCCACTGGCTGTCAAAGAATGGTTTAGAGCTCTTTAGTGGGCATTTAGCTGGCTGGCCACATCGAGATAATTGGCGGCGATTAATCTTATCTTTGTCACCATTGTAATGTATGCACCCCATGGGTGCATCATACTGTTCCTGCTACAAAGCAGGGGGGGCCCCCAACCATCATGTTGAAAAAGGGCCCCACACGTCTTCATTCCTGCCTGCCACCCACCTAGTGACACAACAAAATAACATTCACAAAATGAATTCCACCCAGAACAAACAAACCATGCATTATTTATCATTCATTCAGACACAAAAAAACACACATATGCTTGTATACACTCACCTACTCACACACATGCACCCAGAATCTCCATTGCAATGCAGTGTGTGCCCACAACATTCATATGTACATTACATACACAATAATACATGGAAACAGTGGCGCACAGCCATTGAGCAGACCATGCTTTATCCCCCCCTGGCCCTGACAACCGAAATGTTGGCCTACGTTGACTTGACCTGGCTGAACTACAATCCCATAACAGGACAGGACCCGACAATCAGTGCTTGGGGGTAAGAGAGCACTTTTAACAAAGGCCAGGCAATTAGTAATTTACCTCCATCTTCATCTTCACCTTCGCTTTCACCTTCGCTTTTACTTTTGAAACCTCATATTCTTTTCTTTTTCTTTAGTCACGACTTCTCATTTGGATTGAACAAATATGCTGAAAACATTTCTGTTCATCTTCTTGTAAAAACCATTTCGGTGATTATATACTCGTATAAGAAAAAATAGTAATAATTTAGCGCATTTCATTGTTAGCACCTGAATTTGTATGCATACATTTTTAGGCAATTGAAATCATGATGAGTGACTTGGTACTTGCATGTGAGGGGAGTTAGCAGGATATGGGAGACAGCAGGCAGCTCATTCTCACAGTTCTTAAGTAAGTGTGTGTTTCTGACACAGAGAGTCAAAAGCGTTTAACATTTAAGCTGACTAGAATAGTCTCATTAGAATATGCAGACCACCCACAAAGTTTGACCCTCTCTGGTGACTCCCGCAGTCTTTAAAAGTTAGCCCCTCACTGCAGGGTTAGCCCGCAGGCAGGGCCAGCCCTAGGATTTGTGAGGCCCTGGGCTGCAAATGATGTGTGGGTCCCCTCGTAGAAAAGGATGTAAAATAAATTGTCATTGATATCCGCAGGGATCAGATAAACTGACGCTCAATATCTGAATTGTAACTGTGAATATTACGGTTGTAGGAATATCACGAGTGAGGCTTATTTTTTTTTCAACACAATTTATTAAGTTTGCAAATAAAACAATAAGACTCATACATAAAGTATACAATGTCTCACAGGAAAACATCTTAACATAAGTTATCTAACAGTTTAACCATCTGAAACCATCAAATTCATCAAAAACAGCATCATCCTGCGAAACACAATATTTATACTGACAAGTATACACAAAACATCACAATAGACAACACAAATGGGAGAGAAAAAAACCAAAAACAAAACCCTCCCCTCCATCTAATTCCCTTATCCCTCAAATTACACCCCACTAGAACAGTTCCACTGTCACATCAACCATAGAGAGTCAAAAAAGGTCCCCATACCTCAATGTATTCCTCCTTTTTATCTTTACTTTCCAATGAAATCTTATCATATTGCGATAAAACATGCAATTCAGTCAACCACTCATCAACATTAGGCTTTATTCTCTTCTTCCAAATTCTGAGAATTATCTTAATTGCTACCATCATGGCTCTATCAATCCAATTAGTATAGTTCCTTGCATGCACACATCTATCAACATGAGATAGTAAAATTATGTTTGCTGTGGATCTCTGTAAGGTTACTCCACAAATTAAATCAGTCCTGTCAATGACCTCCTTCCAAAACAATTGTACCATCGAGCACTCCCACATCAAATGTATAAGAGTGCCTCTACCAATACCACAACACCAGCATAAATCATCTGATTGAAGCCCCAATTTAAACATCTTAACTGGAGTCCAATAAAGCCGACCAATAACTTTCTGCCGAATCAGACGTAAACCCATGTCTGCCCCCAAGCTCAAATTTCCCTTCAGGATATTATTCCAATCCATATCAGTAATGACCCTACCAATATCATGTGACCAGCTTTCCTTCAATCTATTCCATGCTCATAGAAAATTCTCGTCAATAGGCATACATTGCATATAAGTACTCACACAAAATTCCTGGCCTTCCAGTAATTTGCTAATTTCTGGTTTCCTCCCGACTGAACCACCAGGCATACCTAGCCTCAAATCAATCATTGAAGCTAGAGCCAAGTATCTATTCAATTCTCTTCGATGCAAACCAAATCTACACTGCAGAGCTTCAAATCCCAACAATCTGTCTCCATCCATCACATCTCCCAGCTTCAGAATACCCGAATTAATCCAACCAATCCAATTCAGACATTTATTATCTACCTGGAAAACTTCATTAAACCATAGAGAGGCATCTGGGCTGAAGCCATAGCCCTGTCCGTTTTCGCTAAACCACCACCCAATCACCCGTCTAGTTGCCACTACTGGAATGAATTTCAACCGCTTGCACGGCAATTTACCCATAGTATAAATATTCCCTAAATCATATGGTGCACATATACCTCTCTCCATACTCAGCCAAATCGGTTCCTTTTCATTCCTATCCCTAAAATAATATGTACTCTTTTTAAGTAAAAAACCTCTATAATACTTCATCAAGTCAGGATATTTTGAAGTAGCCGACTGAGCTGAATCACCTGTAGAGATGGGGACCTCAAAAGAAAATGCTGTCACGAGGAAGAGCAGGGCAAAGAGTAATGAAGATCACTGGTAAGTAATCCAAACATACCTAAGGTGACTGCACGTTCCAAGGATGTAAGGACAGGGATTGGTCCTGGGCCAGACAGGGAAAAGTGCTTTTGCTGCAGGATGATGCAATCGTAACAAAGCCTATTTACCCAAAAGGTACTAAGACAGCCTGAGTAAGCAATTCCGCAGGTCTGCAATTGTCATCAATAGGTGTCAAGTCCAGAAAAAAAGGGTGGGGGTTCATTAACATACGCACAGGGAATGAACGTATCCTACAGTGAAATACGCAAATTTAATTCCAATGGCCTTTCCTAATTGAAGAAAATTCAAAATAGAAATGAACATTATATTTTACAAAATGAATCATCAATACCCGGAGAAAAAAACAGCTAGAGGAGATTTTCCTAGTACACTGCTGGCGAAGTGTAAAAGGTGTGCACCTTTTAACCCCAAAAATCTATATTGAAATATTCTATGGAAAGCAAAATACCAATACAAGAGGTGTGCTTTGGGGACACTTTCATGTGGTTTTGTGGGTTCAAGTCCTGTTGGGCGAAAACTTGAGAAAACAACCTTTCTTGCATGCTGGCCTCAAAAACACCCAAGGGGGATGGAGTCGGCACTGTGAAAAAAGTGGGCGCAGGCAGTCAACCCACATGTAATCTCAACTTGTACCCTGAAAATCAACACAGGACCAGAGAGAACATCTTCAGTCCAGCAACCACTCTTCCCACATCCATGGACCGTGTAAATCATCACAACAAATGTGCCCTCTGATCCTTTCCCCTCCTCACCATGACGATTGGCGGACCTGAAAAATACACACATCATAATTAAAGTACTCCAGCAATATAGGAATCCTTATTGAAATATGTCGAACAATAAGAGTACAAATGCGTTATTTTCACCCCATCTTGAAGACTACAAATACCAGAATGCAATGCCACAACGTTATAAAGAATGGCTTGTAGGCTGTCTTTTAAGACTTAATGATAAGAAAAGATAATGTGAAATGGTAACTTTTTGCATCTTTTGACAAAGGCATTTTACCCCCAAAAAATACATGTATTTAACACACAATGCGAACATATGAATACTATCGATGAATACTATGAAGTCCACCCAGGCCACCACCCTGGCAGTGGCTGCTGACTTTGAGTCAGGCCACCAACCAGGGTGAGGAACTGAGCCAGGCGGGGTATCCCTGTCACCTGCTTTATGTAATGGACAGCCAGGCTTGCGCTGTCCAATTACTTAACTGATGCAGTGGCTGCAATGTGGCCCCCGGCTCTGATCTGCCCCAGCCAAAAGATGGACAAAAGTTGGGGGGACTTGTCCCCCCCTCCCGTCTCCCTCTATAATTACGCCCATGACCATGTCACTCAAGCTCGCAGATCCCTGCACTGGCTCCCGGTTAAGCACTGCATAACTTATAAAATATTACCCTTGACCCAACTAATCAAGCCTCTGTGGATTTATCGAGGAGAATTCAGAAGGCTCCAACTACTCGATCTCTTCGGTCCAACGTCCTTAACACATTTTCCCAGCCTCGTTTTAAGTTACAGAATATTGGGGGAACCAACTTTGATGCTTCTGCCCTCTAACTTTGGAGTTCCATTCCCAGTAATTTGTGAAAAATTCCAGATCTTATCAATTTTAAGAAGGCTATTAAAACCTTTCTTTTTAATTCGAAAGATTAAAGCCCCTTTAGGTTCTACTCCAACAGTGGTCAGGTTTCTGACCCCTGACTTTTTCCTGTGATGTTTATGCTTTGTACTTGTGCGCACTGAGGCCTCTGGGCGTGTTACGGCTTATGCAAAATAAATTCATAATAATAATGATGCACGCATGCTTACTCAATGCATTCATTGTCATCATTAATTGTTATTTATTAATCGAGCCAGTTTGTTTTAAAGTGTACCAAACGGAACACATTTACCTGGCCAGGGCCTCTATCTGTCCTCCTGCTGCATTTTTTTGTTTTTAAAAGTGAATATCTGGCGCCAATGAATGTGTGTTTCTGATTCGTAATCCGTTGTGTGTACCCTTCTCTCGGTCAAATTACTGCAGCTATAATTGGTTAGTGCTCACACAGTGGCTACCTCCCCAGTAAGTGGCAGATTCATTTTAGTGAAAAGTTTGCACACTGTAGAAAATGGCTAGTGTTTTGCCAACTCCGGTTGCATGCGTCTATAAAATGTTACATAATACATAAAATCAAACCTTAAGTGCTTAATCCAAAATTCTGCAACGTACCCTATGGGAAGTGACTTCACATTAAAGTGAAATATCCACTCAATTGTCCTCATCTATTTAAAGAAAGTGCCTTTGCTTCTCAGAAAAATAACCAACACAAAAATAAAAAAGAGACTTTCTTGTACTGTTACTACAATACTATATAATATGTGAGCAGATTTTAAACCCTGACTCCTTTTCATAAATTCCCTGCAGAACACAATATTATTATTTGTTTATTTGTTTTGGTTTAGAAAAACCTTTACAAAAATATTCATTTTCGTTACAGAGAATACAAAATAAGAACAGAATAGCGAAACAAAAAAACAGAAAAGAAAACACAGTTAATTTCCTATATCTAGCATATTAACACTATTACCCAATTCATATCATTAATTTTCACAATATTACTTAACGAAGTCACCTGATAACGATCCAAAAGTTCATCCTCATTACTCTTACATAGTAAGAAAACCAAAGCCAGATTAAAATAAACGGAAAATAGAGAAAGAACAGAGGATTTAAAACAGAGCACAAACATTTTTCAGAAATGTTGCTACCCTGATATTCAAATTGCCATTACTGTTGTGTAACATTTTATACCAAATAAATTCTCTATTTACTTCCGCAGTGTTGTGAACATATTGCGCAAAATATAGGAGTCTTTTTTCCCTGAGTGCCGGGCATACCAGCAATATGTGTTTCAGGTCCTCTACCATACCTTCAATACCACAGAACCTACACCACGGCCATATAAATTGAGCAATGGATCTAATTGAGAGTATTTGGTTAGTGGGCAATACGTTGAATCTAAAAAGCATAAAATTGTTACAGATTATTTTATTTGGATACTTTGTTAGGTAACTTTCCATCCCTGGTAACCATTTATTTACAGCACACACTTGTTGGTAGAGTTTGGAGCTCAATATCGCATTTTTGGTATGGATCCAATCGAAATCGAGCACACTTTCCTTCACCCTTACCAGGTTGTTCCTAAGAGAAATCGTGGAAATACCCATTAGCATCAAGTTTTTATTTATTTCTTCGTTTAGTTCCACTATGAAAGGATTGCAAATATCCCGACCTGCATGATAATATAAAGTGTTAGTCTCTGAAGAATTGCATTTTCTCCATAGCGTCATTCGTTTCCATGTCACTAGCACCTGAAGCGAATTTAAACCCATTTCGTACTTGATTAAGTTATACGGGATACATTTAGGTAAGTAATACATTACCGATTTCCAGATATAGCTTTCTATCGAGGCCCACTCACCTTCACACGTTGAGGAATGAAATTCGGGCCCATATATTAGGCGGGGAATTACTTTTTTCGTATAAAATTCTCTCAGAGGGGACATAGAAGATTTCCCAAATTTTGCATCTAATGCCCGCATTTGAGAGATAGCAATGTCAGCCATGAGTTTCAATTGTGTCCTAAGTAGGGGTCTGGACTGTGCCCCTGCTATTGAGAAGCCCAGATATTTAAACTCCGCTTTTGCTTTGAGACTTATATTCCCAGATACCCAAGATAGCGTGTTTGATTTCTTGTTCTTCCTCCTCAAGCGCACAATTACTGATTTGTCCGGGTTAACCTTGAGAGCAATTGAGGTAATTAATCCCTCCAAAGCTCTAAGCATGCGTTGGAGTCCCACCTTAGTTGTGTCAATTAGGAGGAAATCATCCGCATATGCCAACCAGGACATACAAGTATTCCAAATTCTTGGTGGTACTAATCCCCTATTTAATAACGCCCGGTTTGCGCCGCTAACATATAGGTTGAAGATTGTGGGAGCCAATCTACATCCTTGGCGCAATCCATTGTGGATAGTAAATTGCTCCGAAAGGGTACCTGCAGAGTCCAGTCTTACTTTCACATCAGTCTGAGAATATATTGCCCTCACTATGTCTAGCAAAATTGCCGGCATGTTTAGTGTTCTTAATCTTGACCATAGTATATTCCTATCCACCAAGTCAAAAGCGGAAATCAGGTCCATAGACGCTATAAAGACCGAGGTATCCGCCTTTTTCATTGCTTCAGCTCTCAGGCAATACAGAATAAGCCCCCTACATGCCATCCCCATATTTTTCCTAAAACCGAAATGTCTCATATCCAAAATTTTGTTATCATCAATCCATTTCTGGATGTCTCTTAAAACAAGCGAAGAAAATAGCTTGGATTCCGGATCGGCAATGGCTATAGGCCGGTAGCTCTCGGGACATAATCGGGAACCTTTTTTGAATACAGGTATAATAATGGATACCCTCCAGGACAGGGGAAAGGACTTGGTCAGTAGTATATTCGAAAACAAGGTAGACAATATTTTTGCCCATAATTCGGGATCGGTCTTAAGAATTTTGTTAGACAAGTTATTAGGACCCGGCGCCCCCGAATTTTTTGATTTTACAATAAGGTTTTTTATGTCCCAAACGGTCAAATTCAGGAGCCAATTTGTTTCATGCTTCCAGGGAACCACAGCCCCCTCCTTATTAAGAGCAAACGTGTTTGAAAAATGACCCTGCCACGTTGCTTCGTTGATTGGGTTCAGTAAGTGCTCTTTCTGTGGTTTGTCCCAATTGTTAATTAGATACCAAAAGTTTCTTGAATTTGTGCCTCTTAATGCACTTAACATTTTTTCACCCTCACTCTGACCTTTATTTATTCTATGATGTATGGACCAATTTTTGTAGCTTTGTTTAACTTTTTTTATCCTTTCAGCTGTATTTTCTAGAGTAAGTCCCGATTTCTTAATTTGTCTGATCTCTTTTCTCATATCCCTCTTTTTCCCCCTAATTTCTATGTCAAAGTTATGGGATTTGTCATTCTTCCATCGGTTGTTCCTTAAATTGGTGTTGCCCAATTTTGCCACAGCACTGCCGATGTAATCTGAAAAGTTGTTAGCCGCATAGGTCTTTTTTTTTCTAGTTCTGAAAAATTCTCAAAATCTGCTACCATGGAAACAGTAAATTGTCTACTTTTTTTCCCCGTCCATGAAATTATATTCCCTGTTTGATTGACGTTTAGATTTTAATTATATACAGTTTTGGGTTCGGTAAGTACAGTAAAACCTATTTCCAGTGACAAAATGCAATGAGCACTAAGGGAAGTCTCAATGCACTCAAGTTTACCAGAACTATGGCACAAGTCCCCTGAACAGATAATGTAGTCAATTATTGAGTGGCAACCTCTAGCTTTCCAAGTTGGAAGATGATTTACCAGAATTTACAAGCCCCACATCTCTGCAAAGTGGGACCACAACCTCCCCCTGCAGATTGAATTATCCAGACTTATAGAAGCATCCCCCAGCCTGCTAATCAAAACATCCCCCATGAAAGAGTCACCCTGAATGACTGCATTGAGATCACCCGCGATCACTATCTGGCCACCTATATTAATTAGCAACCAGTTCTGCAGAAGGGACCCTAAATTGCATAGTTCCGCCCATAATTGCCTGTCCGAAAGTTCAGCCGGATTCCAATATGTATTAACCAACAAAAAAGGTGTGTCCCTATTATTGTACAACAATGAGAGGCCCACCGCCAGGAAATGATGTGCAAAGCCCATTCTCCCCCAACTTTCGGATTCAAATGGTTTTTTGCAGCTATGAGGAGGCCAACTTTAGGACGACCTCTTCCTCCCCATTGTGCAGAGTATACCGTATAACCCTCCCAACATAAAGGAACCCTTGACCAAGTTTCTTGGATGAAGAGCAGATCATATTGTGCCAAGTCCCTCATTAAATTCACATTATTTAGGAGATTAACCGAATCTCTCGAGTTCCATGTTAACAGTTTCCACTTACCATTTACCTTAACTAAAGTGGCTTCCCTAGTTTCTTGAGGCTGTCAATTGACTCTCACTCTCTCAGCGTCAATGCGAGCCATCTCCAGTCCTGACTCACATCCTTTTCCCTCTCCTCACCCCTCACTCCATCCTCTTTATTTGAAGGATCCTCCTTCTGTAATCTACCTGTGTTACGTGTTAGCTCAGTCAGATGAGAGTGGGTCTGAGCATACTCAAATATATCGAAACCCCTTCGATGAAATTCTTCAGCTTCTTTCATCATTAGGTTTCTGACCAAAGGAGAAGGTATAACTAAACAGACATAATCCAGCCTCTGCCTATGTATATAATCCACCAGGTAAATGTCCGTTGATTCAATCAGGCTTAAATTTGGAATCTGACCCAGTAAGGACAAAATGTATGGTCGATTAAGAGAAGTATTGTTCTGATCTAAAAATAGTGTAGTCAGAACGAGGCCTGGTAGGTCCGGTCTCACCGGGTCCTTCAGATCAAGTGGCGTTCCTTCTCCTTCATCTCATTTCCCCTCTCCAAGTCCTCCTCCTTCCTTCCCGTGCAGTATTCTTCATATGAATCTGCCCTCCTAAGGTTCTGTCGCAGTTCAAACCCACTTTTAGGAGCTTCCTGCTGCTGTTTGTCCCTTAATACTCTAAGGATGTTTAGGTACAGCACCTCATCATTTGCATTCTCATGTGTTTTCCCTCCCGGTATCTGATTGTCCTGCTGCTCCAGATTTCCCCTTGGGACCCCACTGTTATCCTCAAAATTCTGTTGACGTGGGTTGTATGCCCCCAATCCGATCCCTGATCTAGGGTACAGGGATTTATAATGCCTCTGGTCAAATACGGGTTGATTTCACTTTCATTACTCTGGGGAATTTTCCAATCCCTGCTACTCCCACCCCTAATATCTGCTATGGGTATCATGTTCCTTACAGGTCCCTTATTAATAGGTATTTCATTTCTCCCCTTCGGCATGCTTTTAGCCATAAGTCCCTCACTTCCTATTACATGGTTTATCTCATTAGCTTTGACAGGCAGCCCTATGGTAGACATCATTTCCTGCGGGGGCGCTGCATTAAAAATTTCATATACCTCGTCCTTTTTTTTATTTTTCATTACTTCACATCGTTGCTGATTTCCCTGTATATAATCACTTTGAATAGCTTGATCCTTCCCCTTATTGGAGATCCCACCATTCTCCATTAATGAGATTTTATTCTGCGGTTGTAAATTTACTCTGGGTGGAGATTCATCATTCACAGCCCCCTGAATTACATTTCTCAGAAATGTTCTAGAAGTTGTGGCCATTCCACCCTTTTTCTTCGTATTTTTTTTATTTTGTTTTGCCATTTTTTTCACCTGTCTTTTAGACAGTTTAAATTCTGTCATTTGACCCCCTCACCCATTTGCCCCGGTACTTTCATCTAGACAATTTGGGTCAGTGTCCTCCAGCGAAATATGACCCCCCCCCCAATGAATCAAGTTCATGTTCTTGTGATGCCTACTAAAATAATCTCTTCACTCAGTGAAGCCTTGGTGAGATCCTCTAACCTGTCCTCCCCTTCCTTTTCCTTTAATCTCTTCTGAGACTTCAGCAATGCATCTGATAATATGTCAGGTAACGCTCTGCAATCCGAGGTTAAGTTAGTCAGAGCCTTAGTAAGATCCACCAACCTGTCTTCCCCTTCTATTTCCTTTAATCTCTTCTCTGAATTAAGCAATGCATCTGTTAATAAATCGGGTAGAGCTCTGAAATCAGAGGTTAAATTAGTCAGACACTCCGTTCGCTTACGCAATTCCGATAAGATAAGTCGATTAAAGATTGTCATCATTACAGTAAATTCAGAGTCAATACTAGTTTTAGTGGAATTCTCCTTGGCAAAAGTAGAGCCATTGGAAAAGTCTAACAGTTTATCATAATTTGGATTGTCATGCACCTCAATATCATCAGGTTTGTGAAAATTCTTATGCTCCTTATTCAAATTGCTTCCCATCCCTATAGACTGATCAATATTTGCTATATCGTCATCACCAAACAGCAATTGCGAGGGATCAATAATGTCCTCACTCTGTTTCTCGAGGAGAGAACGTTCTTGGGCAATTTTTAAAAATTCAGCCTCTTGAGAGGGGTCAATATTATTCTCCTGCTCTTTTCCCAACAAGGAAGCTGGTTGAGCACATTGGAGTAAATCTGCCTCCTCCTCATTGGGCTCCGGCAACGGTAGTGCAGCTGCACGGGCCAAACTCGCCCCTTCGAGTGCTTACCGCAATAAAGAAGTCTGCCTTCGCATCTTTGCGGAGCGGGAGTTTGACTTTCCCCATTATTCACTTGTTACAAACAACAAATTGAACTCCACCAAAGTTCAGCAAATTGAACCCCACAATAGTTCAACAAATTGAACCCCACAAAAGTTCAGCAAATTGAACCCCACAACAGTTCCACAAATTGAACCCCACAAAAGTTCAGCAGATTGAACTCCACAAAAGTTCAGCAAATTGAACCCCACAACAGTTCCACAAATTGAACCCCACAAAAGTTCAGCAAATTGAACTCCACAACTGTTCCACCCATTGAACCCCACAAAAGTTCAAGGAATTGGTCCCCCCAAATGTTCAACAAGTTGAACCCCACAAAAGTATACCATATACAAGCAAACTAACTCCAGACTCCTTCACACAGTAGCCTGGTATCATTCCATACTTCACCGAAAATAAGTCAGACCCCCTCCGCCCTCCGCCAGCCGAACAGCCCAACGGCCCACTTGCGTGCCACTTCCGGGTGCGCGCGCGGGTGCGCTAGCAATGGAGAATAAATGCAGGAGGGAGGCGGGATCTCGGGATCATGGCCGTAAACACAGAAAACGGACTCTGCAAATAATGGAGACACAGCGGGTCAGTGATACATTACACAGACCCACATAACATGGAGCAGGTTCCCAGTTCCCAGGTCCCAGTCCCCAGTTCCCAGTTCCCAGGTCCCAGCCCCAAATACCAGGTCCCAGGTGCTAGGTGCTAATTGCTAGGTACAGCTCACGAAGTCCCCAGGTCCCCAAGTCCCACAGCACTGAGCACAAATGACAACAATGTCTATTGCAGAAGCAGGTGTTACGGAGTAGGGGAATACAGCACTTCTTCTGGCCGACTCACTCGATTTCACGGGTCCACTAGTCCACAACGCCTCTGGCAGCGTTTCAGCCCAACAGCCCACTTGCGTGCCACTTCCGGGTGCAGAACACAATATTAGTAGCAGACATTTTACAATTCGTTTGATATTAAACTGTAATGTACCAAAACTTATAAAGCTCAACTACAGCCAATTGGCGCGTAGGCGCTAGGTTTGGTTGTGCATGGAAGTGTCTAGCCAACTACATGGACGACCCGAGTTCGAATCCCGAATCACACACTAAATATTAATACAGTTGAGATGGGAACGACTTCTCTCTTTTTTTTTTACTCGTGGTGTCCGCATTCTGAAAAGAGGTCACAACCTGCATCTCACCTTTTGTGTGCCCTGCTTAATTTGAAGTGAGGCCACGTTCTACAGCATCTTCCCACGCATACATTCACCTGCACTCTCACAGGCACACACAACACCCTTCACACATTTACTAGCGCACACATATGTTGACACGCCCTCACTTACAGACGCACACACAACTGTATGCACGCATGTGCACCTGCATTATTAGGTACATAAAAACTGCTTTTTACACTTTCCTGCACATAGCCATCAGTGCCTCAGTAGTACACTGGCCATGGCTGCTGTCAATCTGGGGTCCATACGATTTTAACGTAGAGGCACAGAGCCTGCGGGACCAGACCTCGGGTGCCCAGCAGCCTTCTGATGTTTTGCATTAGTAAAAAAAGCTTAAGGCACATGAGCTGCTCCATCAGCAAAGCAAATTAAACATTATTGGCGTGAGACCGAGCCCAGGGCCCGCCTTAGAAGCTGCAGTGCCCCAGGAAGCAAATACAAAACGTTACGGCCCTCCCCATATTCAGCGTGCCCCTAGTTATGCAGCATGGGGTGGGTGGAGCGCCGCATTTAGACCCCGATTCATGGATTCAGGGATTTGAAAAACGGGGATTTGCGTGCCATTCTGCCCGCAAATCCCTGTTTGACGAATGGGGAATTGCGGCAGAATGGCAGGCCAATCCCCGTTTTACACGGAAATAATTCCATGAATCAGTGCCTTAATTTTAATTGGGCGGCTGCCGCGCCTTTTCCCACCACGCCAGCTTGGGGGGAGACCTTGAAAGACTCTCCCGAGCTGGCATGGTGGGGGTCTAATGGCAGGGCGCCCTGGGCAGCCATTCGGCCACACCTGCCCTAAGGCCTGCTCTGGACGAGCCCCTAAACTGCATCTTGCCTTTGGGGGCAGCGGCTACCGGCAAAATCAAGTCGGGGCTGAGACCCGCCCCCCCCACCCCCGCCAGAGAGAAGTGATGCAGCATTGATGGCCCTTTCCATCGATACTGCATCACTTCTCTCCAGCCGGCTAAAAGTGCGAACATGTCTGATTAAGCCCTCCCCTCCAGGACCATACACCAATATGAGTCCTAGAGGGGAGGGGGCAGCAGTATTCAAACTGTGGGGCGCGCCCCTCTGGTGGGCCGCAGCCTCATGCCCAGGGGGCGCGCATCCACAGTTTGAAGAAAAAAAAAAAAAGAGTATAAATTACCAAAGGATCGGGCTGTTGCTTCATCAACAAGCAGCAGCCAGATAGTGAGATCGGGCCTTTGTGAGGCCTGGGGCTCCATTAACAGCCTATTTATGAAGACAAAAGAAGGTGTGTGCTTTTTATTTTCTTCATGAAAAGGCTCCTAATGGAGCCTGAAGCCCCACAAAGGCCCGGCCTCTTTTGCACTATGGGTGGTGGCAGCAGGGTAGTTTCTAGCCCATTTGGTGCCCATGGTTAAACCTAGGAATGCGCCCCCCCACCTCGCGCCTCACTCCCACTGCACCCCACTCCCACCGCACCACGCGCGCCACTCCCAAACTCAATATAACACTGCACAACATTGGGACATGGGGGCCCACATTGGGACACAGGGACCAGTAGGGGCACAACAGTGGGACACAGGGACCAGTGGGGGCACAACAGTGGGACACTGGGACCAGTGGGGACACACATTGGGACACAGGGACCAGTGGGGGCAGGGGACCAGTGGGGGCACAACATTGGGACACAGGGACCAGTGGGGGCACAACAGTGGGACACAGGGACCAGTGGGGGCCCAACATTGGGACATGGGGACCAGTGGGGGCACACATTGGGACACAGTGGGACATGGGGACCAGTGGGGGCACACATTGTGACACAGGGGCCAGTGGGGGCACACATTGTGACACAGGGGCCAGTGGGGGCACACATTGAGACACAGGGACCAGTGGGGGCACACAGTGTGAAAAGGGGACCAGTGGGGCAGGGGACCAGTGGGGGCACACACTGGGACACGGGTACCAGTGAGGGCAAACATTGGGACACAGTGGGGGCACACATTGGGACACGGAGAACAGTGGGGGCACACATTGGGACACAGTGGGACACGGGGAACAGTGGGGGCACACATTGTGGCACAGGGACCAGTGGGGGCACACATTGAGACACAGGGACCAGTGGGGGCACAACAGTGGGACACGGGGACCAGTGGGGGCAGGGGATCAGTGGGGACACACATTGGGACACACATTGGGCCACAGTGGGGGCACACAGTGGGGGCACAGTGGGGGCACACAGTGTGAAAAGGGGACCAGTGGGGCAGGGGACCAGTGGGGACACACACTGGGACACGGGTACCAGTGAGGGCACACATTGGGACACAGTGGGGGAACACATTGTAACACGGAGAACAGTGGGGGCACACATTGGTACACAGTGGGACACGGGGAACAGTGGGGGTACACATTGTGGCACAGGGATCAGTGGGGGCACACATTGTGACACAGGGACCGGTGGGGGCACACATCGTGACACAGGGGCCAGTGGGGGCACACATTGAGACACAGGGACCAGTGGGGGCACACAGTGTGAAAAGGGGACCAGTGGGGCAGGGGACCAGTGGGGGCACACACTGGGACACGGGTACCAGTGAGGGCACACATTGGGACACAGTGGGGGCATACATTGGGACACGGAGAACAGTGGGGACACACATTGGGACACAAGGAACAGTGGGGGCACACATTGTAGCACAGGGATCAGTGGGGGCACACATTGAGACACAGGGACCAGTGGGGGCACACATCATGACACAGGGACCAGTGGGGGCACAACAGTGGGACACGGGGACCAGTGGGTGCACGGGATCAGTGGGGATACACATTGGGACACAGTGGGGGCACACAGTGGGGGCACAGTCGGGGCACACAGTGGGAAAAGGGCACCAGTGAAAACACACACTCTCATACTTTCATGCTGACACAAATACACACTTAGTACACGCACACGTGAGCAGTCATGCATAGTACGGCTCCGACAGGGAGAACACAAACAAAGGGGTCAAGGACTTAGAAGAACAAAGCGCAATCCGTCTACAGTAACATCAAACAAGCATTGGCAATGCCAACCGTTTGGGCTATTGTGCAGGCAGCGGAAAGGCACTTGCCAGGCACAGCCATAGTGGTATTAAATGGCCATTGATTGTAGCAGGTGCAAAATGGTGCGAGTACCAGGGCCTCAGAAGAGCAGTTTCCGTGCCTCTGGATACTCTAAAACAGACTGATGGTCATGGAAGCAACCAAAAGATTCAGTGTGGAGGGTCAGCTGAGAGACAGCCAACTTTTCCAGGAGTTTGCCCAGGAAAGGAGTGATAGAGATCGGGCGGTAGTTTTCCAGAATAGAGGGGTCGATAGAGGGTTTCTTGAGCAGAGGGTGCACAAGGGAGTGCTTAAGAGCCGTTGGGAAAACTCCAGTGGAAAAGGAGAGATTGCAGAGATCAGCCAAGGCTCGGGCGAGGGAGTCAATGTCGTCCTTAATGGTGTTGGAGGGGCAGGGGTGACTTGTTTGGATGAGGCCATCATGGACCGGACCTGTCTGGCGACCTCAACGGGTGAGAGGGAAGAGAGGGAAAGTGGTGGGGGGGAAAAAGAGGCTCCAGTGTAGGTGTATGTTGTGATGTGGAAGGGAGGGAGGAAAGGATGTTTTCGGTTTTTGTGATGAAGTGTGCAGCCAGGGTTGAGCAAAGGTCCTGTGTGGGTGTGACAGAAGAAGAGACTGCTTCAGAATTGGTCAGTTCCTTACAGAGTGAAAAGGTTGGCGGTGTTGCTTGATACCACGGAGATGCAGGCTTGAACAAAGGCACTTTTCTTGGTGCGGATGCGGAATCGATATCACCTTTGAAGGAGGCGGCAGGCCAGTTTGTCAGAGGGTTCGCCCGACAAATTCCAGTTCCGCTCAGCTGCCCTACACTTGCGTTTTAGGGCTGCCAGATCGGAGTCGTACCAAGAGTTGCACTTTTTGGGAGACTTCAGACAGACCCTCATGACATGACATTTTTTAAAGCTCAGGCAATATTATGTTACCACAGGTTGACAGAGCCTTTGAGCCACATATGGAAGTACTGTGGTTTAGGCGGACCTGGAGCGCTCGCTCCTGGGCAGTGGCGTCACCAGGAATCAAATTTAGGAGGGGCACAAAGGGGGCAAAAGACAAAAGTAGGGGGGCACAGACAAAAGTATGGGGAGAACATGGTCACTGCTCGTCTTGGGTAGGGGGGCACAAGGGGGGGTACAGGGTTTCACAGGGGGGGCCAGCCCCCCCATGCCCCCTAGCGACGCCACTGCTCCTGGGAAGCAAGCGTTAGAGCCACCCACACTGAGTGAGGACTGCAGTCTGCAGGGGGGGCCGTAGGCTCCATGCTGGCCCCTGCCCCCCACAGTAGTTCCGCTCTCAGCCCCTGATGCCCTGCGCCCCCAACCATGGAGCCCCGGGGACGGGTGACGGTGCTGAGCCTGGCACTGGGCCTCGTCTTGCTGGCGGTGGCCCTGCTCGTCACTGACACACTGCCATCTTCAGCAACCACACCCCAGTCTCCCACCCCCAATCTTGCTGAGATATCTCGCAGGCACTGACTCTGGCTTTGTTGATTTGAATAGTCTGCTTGGGGCTTGATGTGGAACCCATTCTTGAGCCGCCACATAGCCCTTCATTGCAGTTTTTCAGCATGTGTGTTCTGCAAGTAAGTAAGCACGTTTAACGTGGGTTTGCACACTGGTACATCTACTTACTTGGTTGGCAGTGTAGTCGGCACAGCACCTCAGTCCAGGGGTCCTACTCACCTGTCCTGATTCCTGTGTCGTGGTCGTCGCACTGCACTGCAGCATTCATACCATTGAGTTGACAATCGGATCGGTCAAGGGGGCACTTGTGGTGCTTGGTGGCGTGCTACTGCACATTGCACAGGTGCCAGCGATGCCACCACGCCCATTCACCCATCGTGACCCTGACCCGGCTCCAAGTCCCAACCTTCACTGCGCCACCTGGTCTGCTGCTGCAGCCAGCCTTACTGCAGACAGTAATTAACAACAGGACCGGTGCTATCACCAGGCAAGGCAGTAATAGTAATAGCAGTCCCTGACAAATGAGGGGTATGCTCGTTTCTTGGAAGGTAAGACGTTATTAAGCATAAGTGGGGTGTACTTTTTTACTGACTCCTTCATGTTTTGAATAAGGGGTGTTTCAATTGAATGTTGAAAACCAGGAAAGTGGGAGTTTTTAAAACATGGAGACAACCATGGCTACAACATTTAGACGCAAGTGCTTCCATCAGTCCCAAACATCATTTTGGTTGCAGGGTGGTCCTGGGTAACTGTTTTTAACATTGTACACTACTTTACCAGAATTTCTGGTAAACTACAATGGTAAACTACAATGTTAAAAGCAGATAACACTCTTCCCCCCAGTATGAAACCACACTTGATTGCATTATACTTCAGCGAGGATTGCATTATACTTCAGCAGAACATCTGATGTGTCCACTGAAAGGTTTAAGATTAAGCTACTGTCATGATCTCTGCTTCCAAAAGGTCAGGGTTTTCCCAACTCCCATGGAAGCAGATCCATAATCCAGGTTCCGAGTGCCAACCAGTCCCAATTGGGACCTTTTGGACCCAGTCCTGGCGCCAGTGGCACCAGGCTCATAAATATGCCCAGTCCCAGCGCTGGAAGCGCCGGGCTCATAATGCTTGGGTGGACTTACCTGCAGCAGACCATGCTGCTTACTTGCCTGCCAGTTGAGTCTCTGATCCTCTTCTGTTTGGAACTACTTTTCCTGTTGGGTGGGGCAGGAGCCACTCCCTAGATTCAGAACACTGGAACTCTTCTGGAAAGCAGGAACTCTTTTCTTACCTAGGCGTGGCTGTGGAAGGAGACACCTAAGCACTACAGGAGGCTATTTAAACCACACCCGATGGATGAATCTTGCTTTGCGTTATTCTGCATCCTCAGCAGCAGAACGCTCATCGTGTCTTCTGCATCTGATCCTGGGCCTAAGGAAAAAGGCTTACCATTCTGAATCCAGTCTTCAGCAACACCTATAAAGACAAGAAAGAACAGGTTAGCATTACGGTCTTCAGTGACAGCTCTTCACTTACCTGGTCCATCGGCTGTCACCAACGCCTCGCGCTGCATTCCGGCATCTGAAAGACAAAGGCTTACCTACTCTTCGTGCGCTCCGGAGGTCTTCACACTGCATTCCGGCATCTGAAAGACAAAAGCTTACCAACTCTTCGCACGCTCCGGAGGCCTTCGGCGCTGCATCCCGCATCTGAAAGACAAAACAAGGTGCGTTTAAAGACATTGGGGAACTTTAATACTCACGTGCCATTACTACTTTCCACATCTAACCCAGTGGGTATTCCGGCACCCTGCAGCCGCCCCGAACTTGTACCTGCAAAATAAAAAGACAGTTAGAGCGCATCGTGAAGCAGGCAACAAGCGCTTACTTACGTGCTTCCAGGCACTTCTATTCATCACACGGGCTCCATCTTCAACTCACTTCAGCCCGCCATCCGCCATCGCCGGAACCCTGCAAAACAAGAGACATCATTACTAAAGACT
Organism: Ambystoma mexicanum; assembly: GCF_040938575.1. Taxonomy (NCBI): domain Eukaryota; kingdom Metazoa; phylum Chordata; class Amphibia; order Caudata; family Ambystomatidae; genus Ambystoma; species Ambystoma mexicanum. Next base: position 708,320,377 of record NC_090941.1, on the reverse strand, counting down.
TTAAAGACATTAGAATTACTCGAAACTTACCGTTCGTGCAGTAAACGACGGACAGCAGTCCTCTGAAGTCAAGAGGCCTGCTCCCCTTATCCAGTGAAGAAACTGGTTACAGCACCCTGCCTCGAGGCAGATGGAGAGCATGGCGTTCACTTACCTAAGGTGAGAGCGTTAACCTTTGGGGTTCTACAGGAGAAGAGAAAGGGAAGAAGAGAGAGACATTCAATAACCCAGTTCATTAATCCCACATTTTCTATCTGCAGACATCTTACCCTTCGAGCCAGACATACAGTGCACAGAGGTCCAGCCCAAAGAGCCAGCCGTGTGTTACACATCACCTTTGAAGATACGGTATACGCCCAGTCAAGACCGGCGCCTCTACGGGAATCAGGTGAGCGTTACAGAACGCAAAGCCTACCACAAAACTCCCGTCCAGGCGCTATGGAAACCTCGGATACCGACCAGCTAGCCCAGTTACTTGGGGAACTAAGGGCAGAAGTGCATGCAGCCCGTCAGGAAACGAACGCTCTAAGAAGGGAACTGATTATTTCCAAGGAGCGAACAGATGACCTCGCTAGACAATTGCTACAGTCACAAGCCGGACAGACCCCGTTACCCGCATCTGGGGGAAATCTTCCTTCTACATCCTTTATGAATCCAGTGCAGATCAACCTACCTGGGAATGTACCTCTGGCTCCGCCCGAACGATTTTCTGGTGACCCAAAGAGGTTTGCAGTATTTATCAATCAGTGCCGGTTGCATTTCTTATGCCGGCCAGCAGCCTTTCCAACTGATCAAGCTAAAGTAGCTTTCGTGCTTTCGTACCTTAGTGGCAATGCGGCAGACTGGTCGATCCTTCTAGTAAATCAAGATGATCCGGTCCTCCATGATTTTCAAGCTTTTCAGCTCAGTATGGAAAAACTGTTTGCACGACATTCACAGGGGCAGGCCTTGGACAATGAGCTTCTTTCGTTGCGACAAGGTAATCAAGACCTTTTGGCTTATATTGCATCTTTCAACAGACTGGTAGTGGAAACTCACTGGCCTGTGGACAAAAGGATTACGCTGTTTTATAGAGGTCTACGCGGAGAGCTCAAAGATGTGTTAGCCCAAGTAGTGAATCCCCCACAAGATTTTTCGGACTATATAGACTTAGTCGTTCAAATAGATCACAGACTGCAGAACAGGAAGGCCGATCGTTCCAAGTTTGATGCTCGAGTATTTTCCAAACCGCCAACTCCTTCCAAAGGAGTAGACTCCGGGGAACCCATGCAAATAGGGGGTCTGAAAGGTCCTCTAACACAAAAGGAGCGGGAAAGGAGAAAACAGTTGCAATTATGCCTCTATTGCGGAAACTCAGGGCACTTTCTTCGAGACTGTCCGGTGAAACCTGCCAAGAAGGCAGTAGGAGCTGCAGTTACCAAAGTTACAAACTCTGAGCAGGGAAACGACCTCGCCCGACAAGAATAGAGGTCCTCTTGCCGAGCGTGAAAACCAGTTCCGTGACCTCGCATTTCGTGATACCTATGGTCCTCATTAGCCCTGATAATCCGGATCGATTACATGCAATTGAAGCTTACGTCGACAGCGGTGCCATCGGCAATTATGTGGATCATGAAATGGTTTTGAGGATGAATCTAACTCTTTGTCCCAAGGCTGTAAAGGACGTCATTACTACGGTGGATGGTACGGAGATAGCCTCCGGGCCAGTAACGCATACCACTCAAGAAGTGACGCTAGTAAGTCAAGATGGACACCATGAGAAGATCGTGTTCGATGTGATCAAGGCCCCTCAGTTTCAGATTATTCTAGGAATACCTTGGTTAGAGAAACACAATCCTCTGATCGATTGGCGAGCAAGAACGGTCCAGTTTCCAGAATGTGTCTCTACTTGTCACCCTCCACCTGGTGTTGCACTGGCAGCAATTTCTTCAGAGACTCCCCAGTTACCTCCCGAATACCTAGAATACCAAGATGTTTTCCGGAAGGATCAGGCTAACTCTCTACCTCCTCATAGGTCTTATGACTGCCAGATCGACCTGATACCTGGATCTACTCCTCCTTGTAGTAGAATTTATGCCCTCACCGAGCCTGAGAACCTTCACCTTCGACAATACCTGGATCAATACCTGGCAAATGGGTTTATTCGTCCTTCCAAGTCCCCTGCTTCTTCAGCTTTGTTCTTCGTTCCAAAAAAGGAAGGAGACCTTAGAACTTGTATAGATTATCGCTCCCTGAACCAGATCACCGTTAAGAATAGATATCCGTTACCTTTGATCCCTGAACTCCTGGACCAAGTCAGAAAAGCATGCATATATTCAAAGCTGGATCTTAGAGGAGCTTACCACTTGGTACGAGTAAAAAAGGGCGATGAATGGAAGACGGCCTTCCGCACCAAGTATGGGCTATTTGAATATCAGGTCATGCCCTTCGGACTTTGTAATGCCCCGGCCGCCTTTCAATATTTTATGAACGATGTCCTCAGAGAGCTCATAGATGTGTGTGTTGTGGTTTACATTGACGACATCCTCGTTTATTCTTCATCGGAATCTGAACATCGGAAACACGTGAAAATGGTCCTCGAAAGATTGCGTCAACACAAACTTTTCGCTAAGTTGGAAAAATGTGTTTTCAACGTGACTGAAGTTGAATTCTTGGGATTCATATTATCACCTGGCGGAGTGCGTATGGATTCAAAGAAGGTCGATGCAGTTCTCAAATGGCCATCACCATCCTCCGTAAAAGGTGTGCAAAGCATGTTAGGCTTCGCTAACTTTTACCGCAGGTTTATCCCCGAATTCTCTCGAATAGTCCTGCCCATCACTGCCTTGTTAAAGAAAAACAAACGTTTTGAATGGTCTACCGAGGCGGAACAAGCTTTCCAGGATTTGAAGACTGAATTTATCTCTGCACCAATCTTAAAACACCCTCACCCCGAACTCCCCTACATCGTGGAAACTGATGCTTCAAGCCTTGCCATGGGGGCAGTTCTATCACAAAAGGCCCCGGTAACCAATCAGTTGCATCCCGTGGCATTTTGGTCCCGCAAATTCTCGCCTCCTGAAATCAATTACACGATTACTAACAAGGAACTTCTGGCTATCAAGTCTGCCTTTAAGGCTTGGCGGCATTATCTGCTGGGGGCCCGACACACCGTTACTGTGATTACGGATCACCGAAACCTGCAATATTTGAAAACCGCAAAAGCCCAATCCTCTAGACAACTCCGTTGGGCATTATTCTTTGCCGAGTTTGACTTCATAATTACCTATCGACCTGGTACAAAAAACGGTAAAGCTGATGCCCTTTCTCGGATGGGAGTGGAAGAACACTTGATCAACCCTAAACCTGTACCAATCATTCCCGAACAAAGAATTCTGGGTGTAATCGCCACAGAATCCATAGAGGAAGTTAAGGATAAAGCCAGGCAACTTGTAACTCCAGCAGACATACAGAATTGGCATCTGCAGGGAAAGGACTTTGCAGTAAAGGACAACTTATTGTATTTCCAAGAACGATTATACCTACCCAGCACAGATTTACAGAAAAAAGTAATCTCTTGTTATCACGATTCTTTAATGGAAGGACATCCCGGTATGGCCAAGACCTCAGAAAAGATCAAGCGCTACTTCTGGTGGCCGTCTTGGAAAAAAGATATCAGAGACTTTATAATGTCCTGTGGAGTATGCGCCCAAAACAAGAGTCAAAAGGAAAGACCAGCAGGCCTCTTACGCCCTATTGACATCCCACCTCGCCCTTGGCATACGCTTTCTATGGACTTCATCATCGATCTACCTCCATGCTCCGGATACAATACGATTCTAGTAATCGTGGACTTATTCTCCAAGATGGCGCATTTCATTCCGCTCAAAGGCTTGCCAACAGCAGCAACTCTGGCCCGAGAATTTCTCGAAAACATCGTCCGACTGCACGGTTTTCCTTCGGTTCTAATTTCGGATCGAGGTAGTCAATTTATTTCTCATTTTTGGCGAAGTTGCTGTCGGTCGGCTCAAATTGATGTGAGACTATCGACCAGTCACCACCCTCAGACCGACGGACAAACCGAGAGGACCAATCAAACTCTGGAACAGTATTTACGCTGCATGCTGCAACAAACTGAAAAAACTTGGAAAGACATCCTTTGGATAGCCGAATATGCCTACAATAACTCGTTTTTTCTTTTGTACGGCAGTCACCCTCGAACCTCGGAGTTGGATCCCATCCAAGATCTTGAAGCACCAGCAGTAGACTACCTGCATTCTACAATCACCAAAGCCTTTAAGGAAGCTGTTTCTCACCTTCAAAGGGCTAAAGAACAATACAAGAAAGGAGCAGATCAACATCGGAAGGAAGCCCCTCAATATCAAGTAGGGGATCAAGTCTGGTTATCCACCAAATATCTACCTCTAAAAGGGCCACGCACATTCAACCCAAGATACCTTGGTCCCTATTCCATCACTACCATAGTAAACCCAGTAGCGGTCAAGTTGGACTTGCCCCCGCACATGAAGATACATCCGGTCTTCCACGTCTCTCTATTAAAACCCGTGCAACCTCAAACCCGACTAACCAAATCTCCAAAACCTATCCTAGTTGATGGAGAACTCGAGTTTGAAGTCAAAAGCATTCTGGACTCCAAGATCTCCAAATCTAAACTATTCTACCTAATTGACTGGAAAGGCTACGGCCCCCAAGAGAGATCCTGGGAACCTGCTGAATATGTCCACGCTCCTCGCCTAATCAAAAGATTTCACCGAACATTTCCTGACAAGCCAAAACCCCCGGAGAAGCCCGGTTTGGGAGGGGCCTTGAGGGGGGGTACTGTCATGATCTCTGCTTCCAAAAGGTCAGGGTTTTCCCAACTCCCATGGAAGCAGATCCATAACCCAGGTTCCGAGTGCCAACCAGTCCCAATTGGGACCTTTTGGACCCAGTCCTGGCGCCAGTGGCACCAGGCTCATAAATATGCCCAGTCCCAGCGCTGGAAGCGCCGGGCTCATAATGCTTGGGTGGACTTACCTGCAGCAGACCATGCTGCTTACTTGCCTGCCAGTTGAGTCTCTGATCCTCTTCTGTTTGGAACTACTTTTCCTGTTGGGTGGGGCAGGAGCCACTCCCTAGATTCAGAACACTGGAACTCTTCTGGAAAGCAGGAACTCTTTTCTTACCTAGGCGTGGCTGTGGAAGGAGACACCTAAGCACTACAGGAGGCTATTTAAACCACACCCGATGGATGAATCTTGCTTTGCGTTATTCTGCATCCTCAGCAGCAGAACGCTCATCGTGTCTTCTGCATCTGATCCTGGGCCTAAGGAAAAAGGCTTACCATTCTGAATCCAGTCTTCAGCAACACCTATAAAGACAAGAAAGAACAGGTTAGCATTACGGTCTTCAGTGACAGCTCTTCACTTACCTGGTCCATCGGCTGTCACCAACGCCTCGCGCTGCATTCCGGCATCTGAAAGACAAAGGCTTACCTACTCTTCGTGCGCTCCGGAGGTCTTCACACTGCATTCCGGCATCTGAAAGACAAAAGCTTACCAACTCTTCGCACGCTCCGGAGGCCTTCGGCGCTGCACCCCGCATCTGAAAGACAAAACAAGGTGCGTTTAAAGACATTGGGGAACTTTAATACTCACGTGCCATTACTACTTTCCACATCTAACCCAGTGGGTATTCCGGCACCCTGCAGCCGCCCCGAACTTGTACCTGCAAAATAAAAAGACAGTTAGAGCGCATCGTGAAGCAGGCAACAAGCGCTTACTTACGTGCTTCCAGGCGCTTCTATTCATCACACGGGCTCCATCTTCAACTCACTTCAGCCCGCCATCTGCCATCGCCGGAACCCTGCAAAACAAGAGACATCATTACTAAAGACTTTAAAGACATTAGAATTACTCGAAACTTACCGTTCGTGCAGTAAACGACGGACAGCAGTCCTCTGAAGTCAAGAGGCCTGCTCCCCTTATCCAGTGAAGAAACTGGTTACAGCACCCTGCCTCGAGGCAAATGGAGAGCACGGCGTTCACTTACCTAAGGTGAGAGCGTTAACCTTTGGGGTTCTACAGGAGAAGAGAAAGGGAAGAAGAGAGAGACATTCAATAACCCAGTTCATTAATCCCACATTTTCTATCTGCAGACATCTTACCCTTCGAGCCAGACATACAGTGCACAGAGGTCCAGCCCAAAGAGCCAGCCGTGTGTTACACATCACCTTTGAAGATACGGTATACGCCCAGTCAAGACCGGCGCCTCTACGGGAATCAGGTGAGCGTTACAGCTACATCCCTAACTCAATCTGATTACCCAGAGGTAACATCTTAGCAAATGTCACTTGTGGCTGGCCAATCTACAGCAGCACTATTGTAAGTTTGAATTGTTGATGTTTTACTGAATTATGGCACCACACACGTCTTGCTTGGTAGTTTTTAATCGGGAAACGTCTTTACTTCTCGTTTCCCTTGAATTGGGAACTTTTTTTTGGTGGTGGTGGTGGTACTCCACCTTGCACCTGTACCTTCTGTTTAGCAAGCATTTCATTCTCCCATCCTAGTTGTGTTGCTCTGCCTTTTGAGGGAGGGCTACTACAACGATTATAGAGCGGTGGAGTAGGGGCAGTGATGTCTTACTGGAATGCAACTCGATGGCTTAAATCTCCTTCTTACTTGACTTTAGTATATGCAGTGCATGCTAGCCAATGCTTCCACTGTTCTGCGCTGCGCGCGCCCCCCCGCGCGCCGTTGCACCAGGTGGACGACTACATGCAAATTTGCGGTCATATAACTGCCAGTGATGTCACTTCCTGTATTTGGCCCCCCCCGGGAAATTCATAAATCGGCTCCCCTGCATGAGGGTGGTTTAAAGCGTTGCTTGCACTATGTGAAAATGAAAGATTTAAGCTTAAATAAAGGGGGCGTGGCCAGGGCTCATGCAGTAAGGACGCAACTTGCATGAGCTTCCACTACGATCCTACGATATGATCCTGTTTGCAGTATTATGAGGCGATTTGAACAATTTTAAAGATCCTGAGCAGAGGTCTACAATCTAGATGACCGTATGTGCGTTTGTCAGATAGGAATCAGTGCCTGGGAATGTCTGAGGCAAGTAACGGGCCCTGAGAACGAAGATCCAAGATGGCGGGCAGGTCGCGTCAGTGAAAACGAAAGAACAGCTGCCCCTGCCGCCACAGTGGAACGAGTGGCTCTCAGCTGTGTACCAGGACTGGAGGAAGCGCTGGGCTGTCTCCGGCCCGGGTGACCTGGACGAGGTGCGTGTCAGGCCGCCCAAAAACTGGAGCCTTTGCGAAGCACTGCTGGGGACACGGACCAAGAGTGAAGGTGCGGGGGACATATCCATGTCTCTCTGCCTGGTCCTTCTCTGAGTTAGGACGGGACGAGTGGTGGTGCTGGAGGCCCGCGGACTGGGACGGTGTACTGGAAGTAACGAGCCTGAACCGCAGGGACAGGAAGACAGATACCTGGGACGCCACCTCTCGGTAAGCGGCCAGTGTTGGGGATGACATGGGGCTTGCACTGGGTGCGGCACCTGCTGTAACGGAGGCAGAGGATACGGGCCAGGGGTTCGCTAACTTTGGGGTGGTTCCTCCGGCTCTTCACATGTCAATAAATCCCCTCTTTTAAAGTGGCTGCTGCAGGACATTGAGACCTTATCTGCAGGCATATTTGATCCAAAAGACAATTGTGCACCCTGTGGCCAATTTGACTGGATTTGGGATTGGCTTCGAGGTTAGCACTTAACCTTAACACTGCAAATGTAGAGTACCTTTGCCGCCGCTTCTGGTTCATATTACCGGCACTGTGGGACTGTTACCTGTGGAAGCTGATAGATAACCTGCAAATGTGTGGTACCGGTTGGCCCGAGGTGCAATTGTGCCATGATGTGCAGAGGACGACTTGGCTTATAACAAAGGTTCACCTAGTAACTAGTGAAATGCCCATTGCATGCTGGATTGAGGACTGCATTTCTGGTTGCTTTGCCACTGACCACAGACCTGGTAGCCTCATTGTTAGAACTGCTGCTGCACTGTGCCTATACATACATCACTATACTGCACTGCCTGGGGTTATGTGTGCCTTCATTAATAAGCATCCTTTGCTATGTCTTCAACCAAGAACAGACAAAAAGGCTCTTTCATGGAATCCTGCTAACCAAGGGAAACCATGGGTACTGGACCCCAGCACAGGCGAAACCCAGGGTGGAGCTCAGGTGCCCCAATTAGACCCGCAGGAAGACAAAGTATTGGCAGCCACAGTAGCACCGAGATCCTCACTTGAAAATAAAATAGAAGTAAAGGTGGACGTGCAGCTCCTCCGTCAAGATGTGCGATCCTTGGCAGAGAGTGACAACAATGGAATCATTACTGAAAGACACAGCTACTACCACTAACGACTCGGTCACCCAAATGAAAACACTGGAGTCGAGAAATGCCCAACTGCAACGACGGTGGGAGACCTCAGAGGGACGCTCTTGCAGGAACAACATGCAAGTACTGGGGATACCAGAGGGTACTGAGGGACAAGACCCAACAACCTATATAGAGAACATATTGATACAGGAAGTAGGCCCTGGTAAATGGATGCAAGGGTTTGTAGTCGAAGGAGTGCTTTGGTCCCTCCAAAAGAGGCCTCAGGCTGGATCATATCCCTGGCCCATCATAGCACGAATACTGAATTTCAGAGACCGGCAGGTGATACTCTGGTTCTCAAGGGGGGGGGGGCAGATACAGATGGGCCGCTCAAACATTGCTATGTATCCTGATTACACCCCTCTAGTGCAACAGCAGAGAAACAAATTTATGCCAGTCAAAGCAAGGCTTCGCCAGCTAGGACTCAAGTATATGCTTCTGTACCCAGCACGGCTAATGGTACTGTATGGAGGCAAGTCCCTTTCTTTGAAAGCCCAGAGGCCATGACTATGTGGATGGAGCATAACAATCTAGGGAGACACAGAAGATTGTAGTAATGGAGCGAGGCTGGGGCATTCCTAAACATATATATGCTGCAGGAATAAGCGCAACTAGAAAGAGGAAATTGGGTTGATAGACTCTTTGGCATGACACTGCATTCACTGTTTTGTTTACTGCCATAATAGGCTGACATCAGTGGGGGCTGGCACTGTCGCCACTGGGTGATACTTGGACTACCCCTGTCCAGATGGAAAGTCGGCTTCGATTTGTCGCCGACTTTATAACCTGGTACCGGATTGCGTTGGCCTGCTTGAAAGGTACTGGGGTGCCTGAACAGAGTCACTCTGTTGGGCACTGTTTATACCCTGCGTTCAGGGGTCTGTTGTTGTTTTGTTTGTTGTATCCAACATATGGTAAGGGCCTGAGACACAATTTTCAGGCTGAGAGGGGAAGGGCGGGGGGAGAAACATGCCACCCCTTGTTACTGGGGTTGCTTTGTATGGGCTGGTCCTAGAAGAGCGAGCACCATGTGAGGGCTATTGGTCAGTCAACTCTATTCATGCTATCCAGGGGGGTGGCTGCATAAGGACTCAATAACCTACTATGCCACAAATGACATTTCTGACCTGAAATGTCAGAGTATTGGGAACCTACATATGCCGCAATAGAGCAAAATCCTACTTAAGTCGCAAAAAGATTTCTATCGCACTCTTACAAGAAACCCACTTGATGGCTGATGAACAAGAGACCATCTTAAGCCGCTGGGGTGGGACTGGATATGGTGCCACATACTCTAAATTTGCTAGAAGGATCCTCATATGGATAGCTGCTCATATGCTGTTTCAATTGTTAGACCTTGTCAGGGACAGGCCCATATAATCCTTAGAGGATATCTTGGCAACCGAGAGATATCTATTTAAAAATCCTATTTCACGAAGCACATGATACCCACCCACATTCGAGTGCTGTATACACAGATTAGCTTGAAAAGAGATGTTTTTATATGGGGAGGTGACTTGAACTGTGTGCAAGATTCAATGCTAGATAGGTTTATACCCGCCTGGGGTGGTTCACACCCTGCCACTACTGCCCTAAATGAAGTGATGGCTGATTTGGAACTAGTAGATGTCTGGAGGGAATTGCACCTAGATGTTGGGGGTACTCATTTTACTCATCACTGCATAGGCTTCACACTAGAATGTATTACATATTGGTGGGAGCGGGACAGCTTGCTGATTGACGTGGAATACCTGGGTCATTCGGTGTTGGACCACTCCCCCTTGATAGTCACAGGGAACAACGATACGCCTAGACCTTCCATCCCTACACGGGGAATGCCTGCAGAAGTCTTGTCTGATTCACTGTTTAGGGAACAACTTAGAACAACATTGGTCACCTACCTGGATGACAATATAGGAAGCGTAGATAGTTGGGGGATAGTATGGTAAGCCTTGAAGGTGGTGATTAGAGAAGTTATGTCTGGTGCAGGGGGCATGTGCAGGAAGTGGAAGGATCACTTAGAAGTGCTGGAAGGGAAAATAGCTACTCTTGAAAGTCAGGGTCAGGGCCTACAGATGGCTGAGGGGGAGCTTAAGGGGATGAGAACTCGATGCCTACTGGCATGGGAGCGACTGGAGAAGTTCGACTGCGCTACCCACACGGCACAGGCACACACTGAAGGGGACAAAGCTGGGAACTACTGGCATGGTGTGTAGAAGGGAGCAACCTAGACCCTCGACCACTTTCCTACACAACGAGTGCGGGGTTCCGTGGCATATATTTGCAACTTATTATGCCAAACTGTATAGGCATGACCTATGTATACCCACTGGGGACATGGCCGAGGCTTTCACACAGATCAAACTCCAAAAACGTACTAGTGGCCAGAAAGATCTATTAGATTCTCCCCTATCTTTAAAAGAGCTTGGGGAAGCGATTGGATAAAATGCTGGGAAGCGATGACCTCCTGATGCTACTTAAGGTTTATGAAGTGGCCTTTGACAAGGATACACTTCCACCCAGTATGCGGGAGACGCTGGTGGTGCCTATTCTGAAACCTGGAAAACCTGCAGAACAGTGCAATTCTTACCGTCCCTTAACCATGCTAAATTATGTTGTCAAAATATTGACCACTGTATTTGCCAAGCGTCTCCGCACATGTATCGATTTGTTGATTCATACTGACCAAAATGGGTTTGTACCTGGTCGAAACACCACAGTAAACCAACGTAGATTACAACATATTATTGATAAAACCAACACTTGTACCGAACACTACATTGTGGCATCATTAGACGCAGTCAAAGCCTTTAATTCAATATACTGAGAGTGGGTAGTTGTGGCACTGCAGAACCTTGGGTTCAGAAAGGGATTCATTCAGTGGGTGAAACTCCTGTACACTAACCCAATGCGTAGAGTGAGATCAGGCAGCCAAATATCGGAACAGTGGGATATACAAAGAGGAACAAGACAGGGATGCCCACTCTCGCCCATGCTTTACATCTTGGCATTGGAACCCATGGCGGTATATTTAAGGCAGGTATCAAAATTGGTGGATCTACACACCTAATATCGTTATATACGGATGATGTTTTTCTTTACCTATACGAACCACAACATAATCTGCAGATGATATTGGATGTCCTAAATGACTTTGCCAGGCTCTCTGGAATTTCCTTCAATAAACAGAAGTCTTGCCTCTTCCCCCTGGCAGGATTGTGTAGTGGGGCGCAGCATCCTTACCAGAATGGGGACTAAAATTGGAGCCACATTCCTTTAAATATCTGGGAATACATATGGCACATTCACCAAAAGCAATGCACATGCTTAACACAGGCAGAGATGTAGAAGGTTTGAAGTAGTCGATAACATTCTGGGCTCGATTGCCCCTTTCTCTCATGGGCAGGACTGATATCATCAAAATGATTGTCCTCCCTAGATTTTTGTACAGTTTCACCAATGTCCACTTCTACATCAACACCACTTTCTTTCGATAACTTGATGTCATGCTTCGGGATGTCCTGTGGGGTGTGAAAAGACACAGACTGGCACTCAAAAGTTCTATCTCTACCATATGGGGAATATGGGATGGAGCACAGCATCCAAGGTTAGAACCCTATTACCTGGTGGCCCATTTAAGTTTTGTTTTAAAATGGCTATCAGACGCGTTCATGTCTGAATATGACCTACTCTACGTATTGGTGAGACCGACATGGCTTAAATAGGTTTTGTGTCTCCCGGAAAACTGAGCTGGCCCTCTGCCGCTGTTGCTAAAATTAGGTAGACAGATTGGATTAGTACCCTAAAGGTACTCCGGTTGCAACATCCTTATTCACCCAATGTTCCGATACTGACAGGGACGTGGCGGCCTTGAGGAATTGAAGGCTGTTAGATGCTGGGACTGGGTGGGCATAACTAATTGGGGAGACATGTATGAAAATTGGTTATACAGAAAGCTGGACAGCCTTATACAACAAGAGGGACTCCCCAAGGGCCAATTCTTAAGGTATATGAAGGTGACGAGGGTCGCTAGACTTAACTGGATCGGATGTCCTGCTGAACCGCAGGAGGATACCTTCTTAGCCCTTGTATATGCGCTTGAGGATGTCTGGAGGCCTGTGTCGAGATTGTACAAATGCCTAGTAGACAGAACTAGCAGTAGGCTTATTAAATTGAAAGCGCCTTCGGAAACGGACCTTGATTTAGAAATTGCTGACAAGAAATGGGAACTGGCGTTGAGTTTTGCTAAGAATGTGTCTCACAATGCGAGATTCAAATTGGTCCAAATTAATGTTGGCTACTCTGCTAGGGGTCATATGAGTCCTCAAACTGTCCCTGGTGCAATCAAGATGGTGCAGATCTTATGCACATGATGTGGTCATGTGTGAAGGTACGCAGCTTTTGGTTCCGAATTAAACAGACCTGTGTGGCTGCTGGTGTTAGTAGATATCAATGGAACCCGCTTGAGTGCTTACTGGATATATACTCTAGATCACACAAAAACAAACATATCACTAAATTCATGGACCTTGTGTGCATGCTTGCTAAAAGGCATTTAGCGATATCATGGAAGTCTAAGGGGGACCACAGTTTGGCATATGGCTCAGGGAGCTTGGGACCTGGTGTGAGGCTGAAACAAGGGCTTGGCTTAGGGCGATACATGTATCTGATGGGAACACAGCTGTTGCATTTGAGGCATGGAAAGTTCTTATTGAAACTGTTTTCTACTCATCTGATGACATAGCACATTGAATCCTCATTTATCGGCATTTACTATCCTTCTTAACATTGAAAATCGGGTGGGTTGGTCCAGGAACCCTGCATAGGTATTGCTGCTACAGACAATCGATTAGATCATAAAAGAGCCACCACATTGACCTGCCCCAATCTTAAATATTTGCTCTGGAACTACAAGCCCCAGTTACGTGTTGGAAAAGTTTATGGTCATGTATATTGGTTGAAGCTTAAATGCTGTACACAATATCAGAAAACGAATTGTCGAACTATTCATTGAATGTTGAAAGTGCAACTGTATAGTGAAGCTGTGACAATCTCGTCAATTAAAAAATAATAAATTCATTAAGTTTAAATCAAAACTTAAATCTTCTTTTCTTCTAGTGCAGAAACATAGGGGGCGCTGCCCTTGTGCCCAGGCACACCAGCCGCCACTGCCAAAGATTCCAGTGACAGGATAGAAGTCGTTTTAGATTCTGGGGCCTTACTTTCTTAAGTCCCTGTGCGCATTCACTAGTCTGACTTTAGAAAGAAGCCAGATAATTTCCTTCTGGGGTCAGATGCACTCCAACTCCAGAAAGAAATGACCTGACTTATTTCTGAAGTCAGACTAGTGAATGCGCCCAGGACTGGAACTGAAGGCAGAGCACACCACAGGTGCACCTATGCAAATATTGCAGAGGGGTGAGGGTAGAAGATGCTAACCCTTCAAATGTTTGGAGAAGCACCAACTTCAGAGACTGTGGGGGAGGAGCAACCTTACTTGTGTGGGGGCATCTAACTTCTTTACACATTCTAATGAGACTATTCTGGTGATCGCTTCAATGTTACAAGAAGTTAACTCTCTCCTTCACGCCTGAAAGCACCCATTGAAAGACTGCTGTGAGAATGAGCTGACTCCTGTCCACACCTACCCATCCAATCACTCCCCTGACGTGCAACTACTAACCCACCATCACGATATCAATTGCCTAAAAATGTATGCATATGAATGCATGTGCTAACAGTGAAATGCTTTATGTTAGTAATTGCAGGGCCGTTGGTAACAGCGAAGCCCAGGCGCCGTTTCCTGTTCTGTCTGGCCACGGCTCTGTAGGTCAGTCAGGTTGAGGCAACATAGCCCAACATTTCAGGGGGCGGGGGGCTAGAGCCCAATCAGCTCAAGGGGGTGGTGGGGTAGGGATCGATTAGCTCATTGGTGTCGCGCCACTGGAACACACAGCACTGTCTGGTGTCTGTGTCCCGCAGCGCTCCAGGCTACAGCTGCTGAAGTGGCCCAGAGCAGGGTGGGACACAGACACCTTTTTGCTGTGTGCTCCTGCTCGGCCACCCTCATTGTCCTGGCAGAGGGACACCTCTCCCATTCTCCACCCTCATTGACAAGACAATGAGGGTGCTGAACAGGAACACCTCCTGCTCAGCACCCTCATTGTCCTGCCACCGGTCTGACTCTTGAAAGAGCGAATGGTGTCCTGCCAGGACAGTGAGGCTGCTGACAGGGACGTCATTTAGGGGTCACCAGGGGTCTACCTGGCGACCCCTGAGGTATCCCTTGCTACCTCTAATAAAAAAAAATGTTTGATTCTTTTTTTTTTTTTTTTTTTTACAAATTGAAGCGCCTGGGCTGTGGCCAAAGCTATGTGCCTCTTTGTTTCTGGAGTGGCTGGCTTTCTTGTTCAGGCCTCTTGAAAAACAGGGGGTCCCACAAGTGTAACACTTTGAGTAGTGACCTTAAATAAAAAAGAAAAGGACTGACAAATAATTTGTCTTTCTGGAATTCTAAACAATATTTGCTAGACTCATTAAAGGTTTATTTCAGGCACACTTCAGGGGGTGAGTCACTGATTTAGTTTGTTCTTAAACACCTCAAATTCACAATGCAGACAAAACCCTCCAAAAACACTTAGAGTAGAATAAGCATCCATTTCGGACTATGTATTTTGCTTTTCGTAGATTGCAGTTATAGCATGTTATTTTCTGACGATAGATATGGTGATCCATTCTTGTACGAAATGTATATAACGTTCCAGGGTTTATTGTAACCATATTTATCTTAGTGTACTTAGAAACAATGCTCTGTCATGCCACTTCCTGCTTTGTCAAGGGGTAAACGGTCATGTTGCATCACTTCCTGTGATGTCACTTCGGGGTGGGGTCGATGTCATCAGAGGTCACGGGTCATGTGATGTCACTTCAGCTACCACTGGCATTTTGGTGAAATGACGTCCCTAAGTGCTGAGCAGGCACACCTCCTGCTCGGCACCCTCATTGTCCTGCTGCTGGTCTGACTCTTGAAAGAGCCACTGGGGGGGCATGATGCCCTCCGTGCCCCCCACCCCCGCTCGGTACACCACTGACAAAACACCATTTAATTAATATGCCTACACAACAGCAAGTAGAAATAACTACTCCTGCAGGACAAGTTGTGGAAACTTATTAAATGTATTTAGTTACAAGTCACCTATAGGCTGAGCAACCAAAACAAATTGAGGCACTGTTTTGGCCCAATCTCCATTTTAACAAGATGGACTTTTGTCAGCTAAAGACTGCCCCCACCCCCACTATACATTGGAGAAAGTCTTAGTGGAGAAGATGGGTTCTATGTGATATTTCTGCTTTTTAATGGCAGAACATCAAAAAGACCAATTTATTTTGTCTGTTTTGTCTGCAGCCTTTAAAAGTGGAAATAGCACACTACTCGGGCGGGGGGTGGTGGGTTTGGGGGGTCACCCCCCCCAACCCTCTCTAGGAAGCTGTACCGCTGGTAAAACCCTCACCCCAGACAGACTGACCCATACACACACACATGCATAAACTCTCACATTTACCAGCTCTCCCTCCCTTCCACACACCACAAACATTCCATCTCCTCCCCCAGACGCACGCAGACACTCACTCACACTCTCGCACACAAAAACACTTACCTCAGGCACCCACATCTCTCCTCTTTTGACCCAGTCGCGCCTGTCAGCCCCTGCGTGCACTTGTGTGTGTCACGGGGGCTGACAGTTCGATTTGGAAACAGCACTTGCAGTGTCGAAGTGGTCTTTCTAAACCGATTTCTTGCTTTCTTTTTTTTTTTTAAACAAAAAATGTACTCCGTATGAGAAGATGTTATTAAAATAGGTTTTTCAAAAGAAGTAGAGGAACAGTCAAAAAACGTTTACGCAGAATATTGGGCTGCACTAAGAGAAGTTCAACTATTCAAGAATGCTCATGGCATTGAATGTCCACCACACAAAATACCACTCGACTCAACACCTAGTCCTCAGAAACAATGGCCCCATAAAAGCACAAGCTACCCCTTACATAAAAGTTGTAGAATATAGAGCCTATTAGAACGCATTCCAAACTATTGTACTGTTTACAATTTAAACACCTATCTAGAAAAATATGATTTATTCATAAACAAATTGACTTCAAAAGGATATATAATAATTTTTTAAAAATCATAAATTACAAGAGAAGTACACTTTTTGGGCTTTTCTTTGACGGGAGGGGGGTCTCCACAATGTTTAGATTAATGTGCACACTTACAGAATCCTCGTACACTCAGATATGCAGTACTGGGTTTGCTAAACTACGTACGTACGTAGATGCCTAAATATGCATGGTCAATAAAAATGGCTTTATGCATTAGTGATACTGCATTTCTCTTCAGAATTGAAACCACAACACACAAACATTCTGCAACATATTTACACTCACATGACAAAAAACACTGCGCTTCAAAAGTGCAATATGGGTAAAGATTTAGAAGTAACACTACTTCCTGGTCAAAATGCTTTTCCATGCACAGTTTGTAACTATGGTGAGACCAGACCAATAGGGTATTGTTCACATCTTTACACAATATGAGCACTAAAGTTCACTCCAGAAAAGAAGATAGAACCAGTAAAGGATATAGTACAGAAAGAAACAGCCAATAAAACTATACATCTGGATACTTTGCAATTTGGCTGGAGGCAGCAACACAATCAAGTGTCTTGAATGCTAAAGCACTACATACTAGATGGAGTCAATGGGATGCTACTCATTCACGCCTGATGTGCAGTACCATTACAAACTGGAGTTGAAGCACATGTATGATCTTGAGTGATCCTTATAAACAGATGCAGAAGTCTGGATGTTTTCTGTTGTTTTTCGGTATGATGGTTCAGTAAGTGTTCTTTTCAACCATAATCCTCGACATTCCAAATCACCTTGACAATAAAGGATGCTGCCACCCACTCGCCACCAGTTTTACCAATATCTCCCACTACCATCCACTATATCTTCTTTCTGCCGTCTTTCTGTGAAGAACCCATAAGCTACCATTGACTCATGAAACACGCCAGGATCTCTTGGGGATCTATAACTCTTTTATCTTTCCAAATACATCATAATTTCAAATACATGTCAGGCTCAGGCCTTTCAGAGTTCAGCAATACTTGCAGGGGGGTCCCTTCCCCAAACGTATTACACTTCGGGTCTCCCTCAGTCACATTCAGACTGTTTTCAGATGTCAAATACTTTCAAATGTGCGTGGCTTTCTTTACAGCTTTTTACTCTCTCCTTCTCTCAGGGTTAATTTTGATCACTTCGCTTTTACAGTTCATTCACTTTATCGCTACAAACAATTCACCTTTCACAGAGGGTTTCGAGTGGGCTACTTCCTTTCGCCGGACCACCTCGTTACTTAGTATTGCTGGTTTCACAGCTGCCTTTACTTCAAAGTTCATTTGCAGGTCTTCCTTTCTTCGCGTCTCATCCACACGCGTTCAGCCTTTACTTACGATATAATGTTGCAACTTCAATCTTTCTCTAGTACACACTGGTCTCTCAGGTTGCTTTCCAACTCATCGGCTGTGTGTGTTTCTTTCTTGTCTTTTTACTTTTGCAGTTCACGAGTCAAGGTTAGTACCACAGGCTTGGCCTCGCCTTCCCAACTCTGCCGTTCACCCGGGAGGATCGCTGGCGTCCTTGAAACACAATGCAGCCTTCTGCGTTGGGACTTGGCCCTCTCCGCATGTCTTTCACTGCCTTTTGGAGGCAGCGACCTCTGGTAGAGAACTCAGGGGGTTCTCGACCCGCTGCTCTTGTCCCTTGGTCCGGTGCTCTTCTCCAGTAGGTTTGCCTTCATCCCTGCTCTTACTCGTGTTCCACCTTTCTCAGAGTGTGTCTCTATGCTCCACCTTTTATCCGTGTGAGGAGAGATAATTGGTATCAAGTGTATGCACTTAAAGTCAAGTGCCTGACTTTGCCTGAGCCGATTAGCCGGACATGTCCAGTACGAGGTTTAAGAGTTAGTCTTGTTACTCTCAGCCTTCCTCTTCGTCGGCCCAGTGTTTGTGTAGAAAGGTGGGGGAGGGGGAGTTGGGGCATCAGATAATCCTAAAAAGTAGGATGAGTTGGGTGTATAAAAAAGGGGGTAATACCACATCTCACCATCAGCTGCCTCACCCCTACTCCCCGAAGACCCCTCATCCAAGTGATCCTCCCGCAGAGGTCCAGCCCCAGAAACGGGATCCAAAAGCGATGGCGTGTTGAATTGGAGGCTTCCAGCCATTTAAGATGAGTAGCAATACCCTGCAGATGGGTGGGGATGCAGATTCTACTCATATTCTACTCATACATCAATAATCAAGACAACACAAATAGTTTGGCAAAGTTCATTTGTTTTAATGCAAGTCTTAAAACAGGGAGTACAACGAACATCTGCAATCGCTCAATACTCTGACTCTAGCTACTTCATAAAAAAGTTGGGTTCTTATACCCATAATTGGTCACAGCTGACGTGTTGACCTACGTCATTACCAACATTATTCTACGTGGCAAACTGCAGAAACTTATCAGGAAGCGTGATTGGGTCTAAGTGAATAACTAAGCATAGGTACTATATCTGTATGGAGTAAAGGAGAAAGGTAATAGGATAGCTAACATCAGGTGGGGAAACTAAGCCCTCCCTGCAAAATGGCCACAATGAACTTCACTAAATGTACAAAGTCCCATTGGCTACACAAACTATAGGACTCCTAACTGCGTGGTCCCCCTACAATTGGTTGGCTTCTAACCGCCGTCAGTAATTTTCCACCTGTGTGAGCAGCACGCAGACTGAACAACCAGGTGCGGATAAGCTCGTCTTTGCACCAGCGTCCCAAAAATTAAAATATCATCCATCATCACCTCAATTGTCAAGTGTCAATTAGTACTTTGAAGTTGGCCTTGAGTTTGTACTGTTCTCTGAGAATTTTTAAGGAGTATGGGCAGTATCCGGCTTCCGTGCTGAGGTGTGACCATCTCGTCCATCCAACTTTCTTCCATCACGTGACTGAACACCATGAATTGAGCCTTTTTGTGTATTTGATTTTATTCTTCAACAGTCCTCTGACGTCTTTAGTTTTTGCTTGACCTTCTTGAACAGGAGCTTCTGTTCTTTCACGTTAATTGTATCCAATGTCAGCCAACTCCTAGTTTGATAAGACCTTGGCTTTTCTTGGCTCAGTGAACTCCTTAGCTGAAATGGATTCTGTTTAATTCAATTGCTTTTTGTAACTGCGACACTGAAATGAAGCCTTCTCACGTTGTTCATTACTGCTTTATACGTAGTGGAAACATTCATTCTTCACTTAATCCATATGTATCTATGAGGTATATAGGTATATGTTGGCGCTTGCCGTGGTCTAATCTATTTAAGCATGTGGCTAGCTTCATGATTGCTTTGCTGCTTGCGTTTCATCTGTACACGTTTAAACTTACTAAATATCTTCATCGCGTTGTGGCATAAGTTTCTTCATCTTGATCCCAAGATGTCACTTAACATTGGTACTGCTTTGCTCTTTATAATCGTCTGCCTCTCTGGTCTGGTTATCTTTCTATCTGGGTGTCGATTCAACTTTGCATGATGTCACCATTCATCCTGGTCAGTCAGTTTCTTTGTTTCATCAGAAATCTCGTTCAAATGGTCATCATATTGTCTTGGATACAAGTATGGTGTCCGCAATGGGTACTTTACTTCCCATATTCTCTTAGGCATAGGTATTCTTATGGGTACTGCACAGAGCCCTCTCTCCTCTCTATGTTGGTTTAACTGTTCAGTATACGTCACATTTTGGTTCATACGTTTCAGGTAATGTAGGCAGGGCAGTTGGAGTGGGGGTACTTGGCTCCTCCTCTACACTCCCCCCTCTGGGTGATTTATCAACCACTCTCACATCTTCTTCTGTATCTAGGCATCCTGGTCTGAAGAAATGCTTCTTAGGGATCCATATATTTATGACTCCTTTCAAGCATCCAGCTGATTTCACATGCTCATCCTTGTTCCACGTCATGAGCATGCACTGTCCACTTGGACTGCAGTCAATCCATTTTCCCACATACTTCTTATGGTTGTCTCTGATTTCTTCATCAGTCAGATCTTTAGGCTTCCATCCTGGTTCAACATCAATCATAATCTTCATCCCTATGGCTTTCTTTGCTGTCTTCTTGCATTGTGAGATTATTTTGATCACACAGAATCCAAGCATTACTAATAATAATAAAGCTCCTAAAAACTTGAACATATCTGACATCCATTGTGGAACCCACGAGAAGAGGGATCCAAACCAGCTGTCATCAGCAATGTCTTTGACCGCTTCTATCATCTGGCAATGTAGCTTTGTTAACATATCTATGGCCTCTGTCAATGTTCCATTCTCGTCATCATGAGAAGGTATAAATGTGCAACATGATTCTCCAATTTTGGCAAAAACACCTCCATCCATAGCTGTGACCATATCCAGGACATATCTGTTCTGGAGGGTCATCAATCTTACAGCTGTCAGCTCTTCTCTGATTGCATTGAATCTCTTTATGGTAGTATTAATGATCTGTAGTAGTTCCCATCTGGTGATCTGAAGCCACTTGGTGTTATGCTCACCTGGCTCCCACAGGGGCGTCGATCGGAACTGGACAGCTGCAGTTTCCACCCACGTGACTCGTAGTGCCGAGATGACAGACTGGACTGGCCCACTTAATCTCGTCTGCTTGACCTGAAGAAGTATTCTCCTGAAAGTGGAGAAAGGGAATTAGCCACCCGTGGATTCGAGTGATAACCCCCCCCACTGTTCTCCCCTCTAATCACCTCCGATGTTTCCTTTTATAGTCTCACCTTAGGTTTTTAAAAGATGAGCTCTCCATCCTGCGTAGAATGCAGGGGCGCGTGGATAACCAGTTACTTCACTGGTCCGAAGGGATTGGAGAGTTCCAGAACAATATTGACTCTGAGGTTCCTGGCGAGGAGCCGTAAGTATATAGTTCGTAAGAGTTCAAAATGTCTGACTTTCACTCTTGTCCGATTCCTTGCAGCTTGCAGCTTGACCCTAGAGAAGATTTGTGTGACTAGTAAAGTTCAGGTAAGAGTCTGTATTATTCAACACTGTCCGATAAATGACACCTGTATGTAATCTGTTGCTTTCTCCCTTATTACAGGTGCAGAGTGAGAAATTATGGCGTTTTGAGGAATAATACCTCCAGCGGTAAAATCAGGTAAGTCTATTAAGGTGAAAGAGATTCCCTTGGTTTGTTCTTTCGACTCACCTGGCTGTCCTTTTGTTCCCCTTAGGTGCCGGAGTTCGGCGAAGATGAATGGAGGCTGGGCCGGCCTGTGGAGATGAAGAATGCCTCCGGCGGTAAAATCAGGTAAGCCTATTGTGGTGACTAATATTGCCTTATTATTCTCTCAGCTCACCTTGCTGTTCTTTATTCCCCTTAGGTGCCGGAGTTTGGCGAAGAAATGAAACCGGCGGACAAGGAAGGGGGCATAGTAGTCTTCTCCCAGACAACATATAATAGGATGGTGTTGGACCTCCTAGAAGACAGACAGAGTTACCAACCATTACGGAAGGATCCTTCAGCAACCATTCAAGAGCTCATCCGAGAATGTACACAATTGGGAGCAGAGCGAGGGTGGATATCGCAAGAAGAATTGGCATATCTCAATAATTCAGAAAAATGGACCCCCTCCTTCTATGCCCTCCCAAAAATACACAAACATTCCTCTAGACCTCCAGGGAGACCGATTGTGTATTCCCTGTAGAACCACTATGCAAATTTGTTGACCTATTTTTACAACCGATTAGCCAAAAAACTAGAATATACCTTAAAGATACTACTGCAATGATCAACATCTTTGAAGGGACTAGATTTAACAATCAGCAGGAGCTACTGGTGACTATGGATATACAGGCACTGTGTACCAATATACCACAGGATGAAGCAATAGATATTATACACCAGCAACTCATCCACAATGCCACCCAACAAAGAGTGGCAGCAGCCTTTATTGTCGAACTTATGGCTATTGCCTTACAGAAGAATTTCTTCAAATATGCTGATCAATTCTACCTTCAGATTGGGGCACGGCTATGGGGGCAGCATTTGCCCCCAGTCTGGCAATAATGTTTATGGCCAATTTCGAGGACAGATTTGTTCTCAGTGACACAAACCCTTTCATCTCACACGTCACTAAATGGTACAGATACTTAGATGACGTTATTTTTATCTGGGAAGGAAATACTGACCTACTTGAAGAATTTTAACTTATCTCAATGGGCTACATGACACTATCACCTTTACAATGGAGTATGATCATCACTCTATCAATTTTCTGGATCTACGAATTACTGCCAACATGGGCCACCTTTCTTGCTCTTTATATAAGAAAGCTACAGATCGTAACACTACGTTACACTTTTCAAGTTTTCACCCCAGGGCACTGAAGGAAAGTTTGCCATACAACCAGTTCCTTAGACTCCGATGGAACTGTACCGAAGTCTCAGTTTACTACAAACATGTAGACAAACTAGCTGGAGACTTGAGAGAGCGGGGTTATCCTAAACAACTTGTCAAAAAAGCTCTTAAAAGGGCCTGGTTTACAACAAGAGAAAGCTTATTGACACCAAAAATTAAGAACTCAACACAAGACAGGGTGGCTTGTGTTACTACCTACAACACTGAATCCTTTGCAGTGAAAAAGGCCTTAATGAAATATTGGCCCATGATTTCCACTTGTTTGCCCAAGTTAGGGAAGCCTCTGTTCGCCTTCAAAAGATCTAGGAATTTCCGTGACCAATTGGTCCATGCAAGGTCTGAACAGAGGACCAATATCAGTTAACGAGTTCTACGCCCTATTGTGGGACACTTCCCTTGCGGAAACTGCAGGGCGTGTAAATTCACGAGCAAAACAACAACATTTCAGATTGGCACAAAACAATGGGACATAAGATTTATGTCCAACTGCAAAACATGCAATGTGATATATTGTATTGAGTGCCCATGTGGGCTTAGGTACGCAGGTCAGACCACTCGTGCCATCTCCATAAGGATTGGCAAACCCCGCTCAAGGATTAGATGCCGCAATCATGCAGCTCCCATGGTATCACATTTTATTGAATTTCAACACTCTCCAGGCGACTTGAAATGGTGAGTAATCGATGTTGTCAAAAACAGTATGAACACACAAAAAACATTGTTGTACAAAGAGGCAAGATGGATTTACCGGCTCGACTCCCTTAACAAAACTAAAGGCCTAAATGAGGAGTCAACTTTTAGGTGGATGTAGGAACACCCATATGCATGGTGTCAATAACAGATTGGCAACGTGGGTACTGTGCCATTCTTAATAGGGATGTGCCATTGTGTGCACACATGTACTTGGCTCCCTATACAGGGATGCCTATCTAGATTGCCCTTGCCATCATTTGTTACATTGAAAGGACGTATCTGTGCACACATCCTATTCCATTCTGTACATTTCCAGTTGCAATTCTGCCACTCACCACACAGCCTCTGTGGCGCTGCAGAATCATAAGAGTTTATCTATACTGTGTCTCGAATGTTAGTCAGATCACCATGGCTATGTTCGAGACACCTAGTGACTAACATGCTTCAGACAACAACTTGTGTATTTCAGCATTCGAGTCTAGGTAAGCAATACAGCTTGCGTATTTTTTAATCTATTTATTTTTAATAGATCATTAAGACTAGAGCTGAATATCACGATATTCTCTGCAGACTCACGAAGAGAAACAGACATTCCCAGAAGGCCGTGTTCCTTTTTGGTTACCGTTACGCTGTGGAGCAGTTTATGGCTTTTTGAATTGCAGCTTCAGGGTTTCTTACGGAGACACATGTACGCCGGCTGTCGGTAAGCACCTTTAGCAATTCTAAGGTAGACCCAGTTTATGTTTGTCCTCAACATGCTTGTTTCTCATGAGGTCCATGCTGATTTTTACATATTTACCTCATTTTGTTCCTTGAATAGAAACGCCTGTTGATGCATGCATGTTACATATTCCACTGATTTTACAATACATGGCGAGTTATGCCCCAAGCTCTAACCGTGTGTGTGTTTACTTTTGGTTTTTACCATTTCTTGGTGCACTTTTTATCTAAGTGCATACACACACAGTGTTGGATAGTGTTAATCTCTCTTCTGTTCCATCTTTACCATTTTTTGGTTGGAACTGTCAGCTTCACTTAACTCATTTAGTGGCTGAGTGTTTTCGCTCTCTGCATGATATATCTTTGTTTATTTTACACACTACTAATGGTTCTACATTGGCTTTTACTCTATTTTACCTTTTTCTATGCACAGTGGCAACTGCCTCCTATAGGCTCTGTTTAAAGGGGGAGTACATTTATTCACCTGTTTGTGTATATAGACTTACGAGCCCAATGCCTTATGGGATTTGTAGTTGCATGCCCAAAGAGTCACAGGAGTCACATTATTTTGTGCTCCATAGATTGTGATTCCGAGATTCTTAATGGGATCATGTTTTTCTTTTTTCCGTTTTTATTATTTTTGATATGCCTCAGGGGTCATGACTTCTACTGGTCCTGAGGAAGGCGGGATTGCCTACTCTGCCGAAACCTAGACTAGTTGTACTCTTTGATTTAGACACGTACCAGTAAGACACCGTCAAGATCTACCCTGGTGCCATGCGTAGACCCCGAGTTTAGTTAGTAATTGGAAACGTCCCCAATTGAACTGAGAATTCAAAATTCAGCTGTTGATGGTTTTAACCTCCAAGAGGAGGCTAATTGTGTTCAACTCTCACATTGTGTGGATTTGTTTGATTTTTGAACCGTTTTTCAAATGTTTAGAATAATTGTATTTTGATTTTGTATGAAAAACTGTGTATATGATTATGGATATTTGTTTTGTTCCATTTGTATATATTGTGCTTGTTTTGGAAAAAAATTTTGAGCTAATCATGCCTGGTAATTTATAGACCATGCTTATGAGAAATAAATAAAAAAGATATTTTGGTAAAATTCTTAAATAGAAATGAGAATCTGTGGATCCATAAGATTTCAAAAGACCACAATGAAGACTTAGGTGGACATGGTAATAAATACATACCTAGGAGTATCTTCAGATATATAGGAAATCCATGTTAGGACTCTCTTAGTAACTCGAGTTGAGTACGAGATAGACTCTTCGAGTGATACCCTTGGTATTGAGGAGATTAATATATATTTAATTTATTTGTATGTTTAGGACACTTTTCTGTTTTTTGCCGAAGAAATGATGAACACAGAGATGGATCGTGGAGGTGCTGGGAAGACTGGTGAGTATAGCGCGGCGCTGCAGCAGGCGATGCGACGCGCATCAAATAACGTCTTTCTTCCTATTCGAAGACGCGATGGATCCAGAATCAGGTGAGGAAATAAGTATTGTTCTTGTTCTAACCTTTTTCCTTCTTTCTCCCTTTTTTCTAGGAGCTCCAGACTCGAGGCGGGCGTGGCAGAAGACTGGATGCTGGCTTGCAGGCACGGTGAGCGTTACGCTGCAGGATGCAGAATAACATGAAGCGTGAGCTGCTCTTCGGGCGTGGTTTAAATAGCCTTCAAAGTAGTCCCAGGTAAGCAGTTCCCAAGACCACACCCCAGTAAGAAAATAGTCCCTGAAATAAAGTAGTCCCCCTTCAGACTTCACATTGGCTTGAATGCTGAGCAGCATGGTCTGCATGAGGAAAGTGAAAGCAAATGAGCCTGGCGCCTATGGCGCAAGGACTGACCCCTTCTATGAGCCGGGGCTTCTGGGTTTTTCCCAAGTATCTGGATGCCTGCTTCCGGGACAGATGGACCTGGCCGGATGCCCGGGGGTAGGAATCATAACACTTGGTATTTGCTCCAACCTGGATTCTTGTCATGGAGATCATCGTGCACACTGAAGAAGTCTGGATGAACAGTCTATGTTCATGTGGAATAGCATCAAAGGCTTCTATTGATTTATCTGAAAAGTAGTTCTCCCTCTTCATTCAATTTATTAGTTCCACAGATCTCTTCTTTCTTAGGAGAGCATCTGCTTTCAGGAATCTATCAATGTTCAGGTCGCCTTTAGGAATCACTAATGCAGGAAGCAGTCTGATGTAGGCCTTAGATCCACATACCCAATAATGATCCATGATTACTGCTGTCCCGCTATTCATTCCTGGTGCATAGAAGATTTCACCACAGTTCTGATTTTCTCCCAGTTTTCTTGTACCATTGTTCCTAAAGCACAAATTAGAACTATTCAATGGTACCATCTGCAGGTGTCCCCCTCTGTCTTCGACCCATGTCAGTAGTTTAGCAAGTTTTGGCCATAATGGCTTATACAACATTTGTGCATTTTCGATTGTTGGTTGATGGTAACCTATTATTGCCCAGTCTCTGCAGATTACTACTCCTTTTTCCCATCCATCTGGTGATAGGACAGTTCCCCAAATCTGCATCTGGCCTCTGTTCTTCCATCTGCAGATGTCTTTTGTAGAGTGTCCTGCAACTTTCAACTTTTTATTTAGTTCTCGTCTTACTCCAGTTCCGTTTACTCCAGGTTTCTCATATCTGATCACAATATTCTATGTTTTGGCATTGTTTCTTGTCTTTATGTCTTGAACATAGTCATCTTCATTTGGATCTATTACTTCAGTTACCCATTTGAGAGAGGCTGTTTGACCGATGAATTGGCCTCTGGTACTAGAGAAAGCTAGGCGCACTATGCAGTTTGGACATGTATTTCAATAGCTATGAAGATCTTTGACTTCCCCATGCTGTATGGCAGGAGTGCACATACAAAGCATTTGTCATCTGATGTCCTTCTTCCAACTTCTTTCATGTGTTGGTACCATATGTTATTTCCCAAGTGTGCTGTGCTGTCCTGATAACATTCAGTTCATAATTATCTTCTTGAGTGCTTCTTTTGGTACTCAAAGTCTTCATGTTGTTACTTATAACTACATCTTTGAATGCATCAGTATAGCTTCTTCTGACTGGTCGATTTGGGCTTGGGCCTTTCATTGCTTGACCAGGTCTGTTTGTATGCGTTATTTGTGTAGGCCCAACCTTTGTCAACCCCTTATTTTTGCCTAATCCGCTGACCCTGTCTCCGGCGTTTAAAGGCTGTGTCTGAAACAAGTGCTGTGTGTGATTTATTACGGAAAACATCCATCTCAAGCTCAGATATCTTCCAATTTCATCTTGGGACAGGAATAACTGTGTATGGTCTAGGCTGCTTTGTAGTTGCCATGCTCACTGTTTCCTTCTGCTCAGAAACATATACAGGAATCTTTGCATCATGTGCTCCTATATAGAAAGCAGTTCTGTCAGTGAAAGCAATATGAGTATGAATATAATGCATGTCTAAATAATGCAGTGGTAGGTGATGCAACAGCATCTACTTCTTGGTCAACTTGTATGTCTGTCCTCATGGGGCAACAAAACGTTGCTGCTTTGGTTTACCATCTCCATCATTTGATGCTAAGGAAGGAAACATTATTTTTTAATGGCTCTGCATCTTTAGATTGTTTCTGGAAGCTGTTGTCTTCATTCCGCATTCGTCCTTCATCAATTGTCTGCTTTCTGCATGCCTTTAAGAAGTGACTTTATCTTTCTTTCTTGAACCAGTTTTTTCGTAATCAGGATGCAAATGTTCCTTTATCGTGAAGAAAAATGTCCTTGGTGAGCCGCTATCAAATCTGCTTCATTTATTAGTTCCCAATCAATTTCACTCGAATCTGCTTCAGTCCAGATGACATGTTGCTTCCCTGTCAGCATAAACAAAGAGTTTTGTCCTTCATTCAATTCCTCATTCTGTTCCTCGGAGGAAAGTTTCTAAACAGCTCTGTGATTTCTTTCAGAATAGATTTCCACCTGGATGATAATTCCTTCCAGGATCACATTAAAGTTAGCAGTATTTCTTGGGTCTATTAAGAAAGTTACTACATCTGTGTGTCTTCCAACGAGATGCGGGGATTCTTCAATTAGACGAAAGAACACCACACTGACCAGTCTATGTGCTGCGTCGGTTGATATGGGCATTTGTGGTTTCCTCACTGAACTCAGGCACCTTCAAAAACTCTTCAGTGATGATTATGAGCAATCTTCTAATAAGTTTCTCATTGTCAGAATCCTGGATATATGCTGGAATAAGGCAAGTTCTCCCCACCAACGTAGGATAAGAAACACCCACTCAAGATACGCGAGTATGAACCTAGAAAGGTCATCACTGGGTAACACCATGAGTAGAGCCAAACAAGAACTCTGTGTGAAATGAATCAGGGTATTTTACCCTCTTCCAATTGCTGTGCCCATGATCAGAATTTGGCATATCCTTATTCTTATCAAGGCTTAAGTCTGCCTTAGTCCAAAGTCAATAAGCTACTGTGGCTTTCAAGAATGCAGATCTTCCCTTAACCCTGTAACTAAGATGCACAGAGTGTTCAAATGTGTCCTTTTACCCTTTTATTTGTAACTGTAAAGGGAGTTTCCAAATTAAGCTACAGCTCACTATTAAGTTCCTTTCTTTCCACTTGTTGGGTTATGCATCCTTCTTTGTCATAGATCTTGTCTGCACGTGCTGTGGTTCTTCCCTGATGTTTGTAGTTTCTTTGCGGTGGGGTGCAGGCAGAGGGTTCCCTCCAGAGTAGATCTGTGTATCTCCTAGGAAAATTGAAGCTCGCCTACCCTGCACTTTTACAGAAGATGGCGTCACGTCCTCAACGACAAAAGGTCAGTTGAAACGGGACTCGTCCCACTTTTTCCTTGTGTGGTTACAAATTAGGATTTTATCTCCTGGGTATATTCTTGGACATAGAAATTCGGGAGTTTGTGTTGTTGAAGCATCTCCTTCTGTGTTCTGTACTGCCTTAGATCCTTGCATCTGTAACTGTCCTGAAATCACAGAAAGACTGGATGTTAAACAGTTCAAGTAATTTTGCAATTCAAGTCCTAGAATTTCTGAAGTTGGCAGAGCATCAATTGTAACTCGGGATGGAGGCATTAAAGGTATCTTCATTCGCCTGCCTGTAACAATCTCCTGCGGCATAAGATGGTGGTCAGAACCTGGTTGGTTCCTCAAGACATACAATGCCAGTGGTAGGCAGTGCAACCACCCCTTTTTCAAAGTAAGCTTCAACTTGGCTATTCTTTCTTTTAACAGGCCATTGAGCTTTTCACAGATACAATTTCCTTGCGGATGATAAGCCGAAGAAAATGTGTGTTTTATACCAAGCAGCGAGGTGATCTGCTCGAAAACTGTATTAACAAAGTGAGGTCCATCATCTGATCTCATTACTTCGCACACACCACATCTGGGAAATATTTTGCGCGCTAAGAACTTGGCTGCACAGGTAGAATCTGGGTGTGTGCATGGACCTGCCTCTATCCATCTAGAGAAAGGACATATTACAACTAATAGGTATCTATATCCATTACAAACTTGTATCATGTCGACATAGTCGATATGCAAGTGCTGAAAAGGGCCATTAGGTCTTGGGATGACTCCCCTCACTATGTGCAGTGTATGCCCAGCCGTGAATTGTTGGCAAACAATATCATTTACCATAAAAAAAATGAAACATGCTCCATTAGCTTTGGTACAAACCAATCCTCAGCAATGGTTACAGCAAGATTCTCCCTAGTTGTATGCGCTGGGTAGTGGAGCTGTTCACGCGCCACCCTTAATAACAATATAGGCATCACTGGTTTACCAGTGCTGCCTTGTCGTCACAATGCTTCCGAGGGGTTTAAAGAACACCCTCTTCGCTTCCACAAGTTCTTTTCTTCTTGCGGGGCCTCTCCTTGAAGCTCCACTATCTGTGTTTTAGACATATGATTATATCCCTCATCCACACTCATCATCACAGTCATCCTTTCATTCACGTTAATGGCTTCAATATTTATTCTCCCTGTATCTGCTATGCGCTTGGCTTCAGCATCTGCTGCTTGATTTCCACGCAAGATAAAATCTGTCCCTTTCGTGTGAGCTGCGCATTTGACGACTGCTATGCCCACCGGTGTTATAGTGCCTTAATGAGCGTATCCAATAAGGCTGTGTGCTGCACTGGCGTGCCGTCTCCTCTGAGGCAACCCCTCCTTTTCCAGCACGCTAATCCTGCGTGCATCGTCAACGTCACATAGGCGGAGTCGCTGTATACTGTTACTTCCTGGTCTGCGTGATTCTCAATTGCAAGTATCAATGCCAAAAATTCTGCAGCTTGTGCTGAATAATGAGATGGCAATCGAGTACTCACAAGCACTCGAAATTCTCAATTTGCCAAATGTTTTACTACCGCGGCACCTGTATATCTTTGCCAATCATTTCGATTGATTCTCGAAGACCCATCAATGAAGACAATATCTCCCCCTGCGAGTGCATTCCTATTTACTCTAAGGAGCTCATCACAGTATTCCTCATAGTTTGCACAATCGTGTATAGACTCTCCTTTGGTAATTGGCTCAGCTATAAACATGGCTCGATTCACTATTTTACACCAAACAATTTTAAGTTGATATGATAACCTCATAGGCAGAAGCCCTTTGAGTAGTCAACGTGCCTTTTGATTTTTCTAAAATGGCAAATAATGCGTGTTCAACAAAGAACGTCATGGAGCATCCCATCACTATGCTTGTAGCCTTTTCTATGGCAAACGCGGCAGCTGCCAAACTTTGTTTGCATGGAAAGTGACCTCTCATTACTGGGTCCGAAATTACACTGTAATATGCAAGGGGCTTGTATCCCAACGTGGTTATCTGTGTGAGCACTGCTGTCATAAAAGTACCATCTGTATGCGAGAATAAAAGAATTCTGCTGCATAATTGGGGATCCCTAGAACTGGAGCTGTGCAGATTGCTTTTTTCAATTCATCAAACCCTTCATTGATTGCTTCAGTTCACACAATTCTTTCTTTTGTTGCTTGTGCTTTTTTCAAGGCCTGTAAAAGGGGCCTTGTATATGAGCTGTAGTCAAAGACACATGCTCTGACATAATTACATAGCCCTAGAAAACGCTGCATTTGTTTTATCGTGTGTGGCTTGGCTGTTTTTAAAATGGCCTCAGCTCTTTCAGGGGTGACCTTCTTTCCCTCACGTGAAATCAATTGGCCCATGTACAACACTTATTGTTGACAATATTGTAACATTTCCTTGTCAACCTTATATCATTTGTCAGCAAGTATAATCATCAGCTGAACAGAATCGCATCTGCACTCTTCCTCTGTGGTGATGCAAACTAGAATGTCATCTACGTATTGCAACACAATGTTCTCTAAAGCAATATTGCTCAAGTCCATCTGGAGGACTCTGTTAAAAATCGATGGGGACTCACAGTACCCCTGAGGCAGCCTTGTGCTTATTAATCGCACTTGTCTAAAAGTAAACAATGTCAAATCTTGTGAGTGTTTGTGCAATGGGATTGAGAAAAACACATTTTTCAAATCAATCACTGTGTAATATCGCGCATTAACAGGTATATTACATAAAATTGTAGATGGGTTCGTGACTACAGGGTACTCAGCCTCTACAATTCTGTTTATCAGTCTCAAATCTTGTATAAGTCTCCAAGACCCCACCTTAGATTTTTTGATAGGATGCACTGACGTATTACATGGTGACTCTGACGTCACTAAGATACCTTAGTCCATCATGGCGGAAATTGTTTTGAAAATGCCTTCATCTGCCTCTCGAGACATGGGATATTGTTGTGCTCAAGGTAAAATCGCTCCTGGTTTCAATTTAATCTTTACTTCCCCAACTCCTTTCAGTAAGGCTACATCATAGGGGCCAGTGGTCCATAATGAAATTGGCAATTTCGCCATATCTTCATCAAAATATGCAGGACGCTTTTTTGCTAGCATCATTCTCTGCGGAACTTCTCTCTTAATCGCCTTTACCCAACAATTAATGCACATTTCAAATATCACAAAATCGTCAGACATGTCATCTCCAAACAAATACTCATCAGTGACGTCAGTCACTCTGCAGCCTTCCTCAATGGCAATTATTGTGCTCCATCATCTACCTTTATCATCAGTTACATCAGGCAAAACCATATTTCCCTGAACTATAGCTGCTTCTATGCCTGAGGGGAACATTTGCCCTCCTCTTTGTCCATGGGTATCTGAGGTCTAAATAGAAACTCATCTCGTATTCTCATGGTTCTGCCTACTAGACCTGGCTTCCATGTTAACAAAACACGTATCCCAAACACTTCAGGTTCCAACGGTATCGCTCTAGGCGCTACTTGCCCTGCGTATGCTCTGATCATTTCGCATACGTTTAAATAATGCATTCCCGGTGTTGAGCATACTATTGCAACATCTGTTAGCCAAATGGTCATATTCATCTTCTAATATGTTGATGGGTGTTTGCCTCGAATAAAGCAGTGGCACTGTCATATCGCGTTCTCCTATGGAGACTGGTAATTCTTTTGTAAAAGGAACACGACTCGTTGCTCCTGTAAAGCCCTGAGTATTCATCGCATCGCCAGACATTGAAAATGTACCCTCACGTATGCACAAGCACGTTTCACCCATGTCCACTAAGAAGGAAAAAGCTTTGCCGCCTATAATTACATCTACCCTTGGCTCCTTATGAGGATTCAGTGTAATAGATAGGACTGAACACATCACATCTCCCAATGAGATGTGATGTGTTTCATTCAGAGCCCCCTAAAGGAGCACTGAATGAAAGCTTCTGCTAGTACTCTTAAAAGTATAGGAACTGGGTGTATCCTCATAGCGTGGCTACACTGACTATTTTTCCTCATACATACATACATAAATATCTTGTTTCCCATACATATACATTACACTCTTGCATTATTTTTTTTTATTGTTTTTGGTGCAAGCACCTTTACAAAAAAATTAAGTGAAACAAGGAAACAAGAATACAAATCATATTAAAACAATCTAGATACATTTAAAACATTGATATATTTACATAACAGATAGTTGAACTCAAAAATCTGCAAGGAACAGCTAAGTTTACAAACAAACAAACAGGCTTTAGAGGCAGAGAGCAATTAAAATTAAAATTAAGGTTGTAGTTGACCTTTTAATACTCCTAGTCTAGGAGGAGGTTCACGCCCTGTCAGCCGAATGCAAAGGTCGTGCGATATTACTTATGTCGACGGCTGATGGTATCTTATCTACAATACAACAGATGTCCACAACCTTGTGGATCTCTCCCGTCCCCTGCACACCCAATGTTTATTGTAAATTCAACCAAAAAGTAATTTGTTTTTTGTAGGTTCAAACCTTATTATAAACGTAAATTCCCAAAAAATAGTATCAAACAATCTTGTGATGTATTTCATCAATCAGTTTATAGTAAAAAGAACATTATTTTCCAATCTTCATTATTATTCAAGCAAAGTGCATTTCGAAATTGGTATTAGCTTTTGACTTATGTTTTGTTTCAACATAGTATGGATAAACAAATTCAAATCATTAATATCAGATAGTTTTTCATTCCTTTCAATAATACTTCTTATTGGACATCCAATATTAGATTATGTGTCTCTACGCGTTTCGGGGTATTATCTGCCCTGCTTCAGGAGTTGTCTATCCTTTTTCATGTGCAGTTCTCACATCTACAACAAATAAGTAAATGGAGTATTGTCACTCATCTGTTACATTTACATTTTCTTGTTTTATATCTGTCATTCATTTTCATCTCATAATTACCTGTGTTCTTTCTTATAGCAACCGTTTCTGTTATGCTAGTGAAATCGGCCTGTAAGGTTAAAAGAATAAATATAAGGATGAACCCACTATTGTTTACACTTCCAGAAAGGTTCTTGTGATAAAAACCCATATGTGGATAATAAGAGTCATGGTGTAATACCAATGGTTCAAGAGTTACCTGTTTGCTGTCCTCAGCTGATGCACCAATGGGTGGTCAGATGCCTCTCTCCTACGTCAGTATTCTTCAATCAATGTTTTAAAGAGAAGATTTTTGTTCAGGAGATCAACCGGTACCATCATCTGATGATATATGTCCTTGTTCCACTAAGGGGTATTCAAATTGTCCTCCTAGTTAAGTAGGTTAACTTTACACCCGATGGTGAATCTGTAGAGAATTAATATGGAGTTACTTCCTCATCGAGTTTAGAACTCATGCTCCAGTCTATTAAGTCCTCAATGGTTATGTGCATATGGTTCTGAGTTCCCCAGGGTTTTAGGGCGTTTTAGTGCTTACCTCAGTTCGTTCTCCTAATCTTGCTAAGCTGCCGCGGTAGAAGGGATCCGCAAAATGGCCGCTTTTGTTTATGTAAGCGTCACGGTGATGACGAGTTTGCGTGGTGACATCACGCGGCGGCGTGATGACGTCACGCTCGTTTAGTCTAAATAAGTATCAACAAGTTGATATTCATATGTGTCACCAGCTTATAGAGGTGATGATGACTATGGATGTCTAGATCATGATGATACACTATCAATATGATCTGGATTGGAAGTGTATTCCGTGTAGAAAATTGTGACTAATCTCGCCGTTTATAGAAGATTCCACTAGGCGTTAGGTGATGTATGTTAATGTACTTTAATCTTAAATTCTCTAATGTCCAACTATATACTCATCTCCTTATTCATGAAATCTTTTTGTACTGTGCAGTACCCTGATCTCGTACCTTCATAATTCATATATTTAATATGTAGGTAATTATAGGATGAAAAGGTGTGCTCACATTCTGATTTCTCTTAACGTTATTTATGCATTGCATGTTGCATCCCTCTTCCAGCTCAATACAATACTGTGCTTAGAGGATTCATCCACAACATTCACAACAATATTCACAAAAATACTCCCAGGTTGTAGTCTTCGTTCATGCCCCTAGGGGCTAAGCTACTCAGTCTGTCTACCCAATAGATTTCTCTCTGGTTCAACCTTTTGGTATGATTCCCTCCCTTTGTTGCTTTTTTGACTACCTCTAGGACTATTACCTTCAATTGAGCTACACTGTGTTTCTTCTCGTCGAAATGACGTGCCACTGGTGACCTTATGTTTTTGGTTCTGATGTTACTATTATGTTCATGCCATCTTTCTTTGATTTTTCTGTTTGTCTGTCCTACGTAAAAGATGCCGCAAGGGCAACTCAACCCATAGATCACCGACTTAGTGTCACATGTGGCATAGTCTCTTAGCTTGATTTTAGTTCCATTATATGGATGTCTCACATGTGTACCTCTCATTATGTTATTACAATGACCACAGTTCAAACATGCAAACGTCCCTGACTTTCTTGGTTTCAAAATGGATTGTTTCTCCATTGGGTGGTCTTTCAGCTTTAACTAATGCGTCCTTGAAATTGCGTCCCCTTTTGTAGGCTATAATTGGGGGCTTGGGGAACAGTCTCTTCAACTGTGGATCCATTCCAATTATTCTCCATTTTTTCTTGATCATCCTTGTGATGTGATGACTTTGTCCTGAGTATCGTAACGCATAAATAAAGGGAAATCCTTCTGGTTTCTCTTTCGGAATTAGTAGTTCAGTTTGTGATATTCTTTCCGTTTTCTCTCTAGCTACCTCAATAATGTTTGCTGGGTAGCCTCTTTTCTTGTATTTGGCGGTCATAGCCAGGTTGGCTTCTTCCAATGTGGTTGGAGAAGATATGATCCGTTTCAAACGAAGAAATTGGCTGTATGGTAGGTTGTTGCGTAAATGTTCAGGATGGTGGCTCAAGAAATGTAGAGAATTGTTGACATCCGTTTTCTTGTGGTATATATTCGTTGTTATACCAGTTGTTCCAATTTCCAATTCTACATCTAGGAAATGTAGTCTCGGTGTGCCCACCTCCATAGTGAATTTAATTATGTCATGTATGGAGTTTAGATATTCCAAAAACTCTTCCACCTCACTTTTTGTTCCTCTCCAGATCACGAAGATGTCGTCTATGAATCTTTTCCATATGATCAGGTGTGTTTTCCATCTTGGCTCAGGTAATATGAGGGTCATTTCTAGGTAGTACATGAATAGGTTGGCATACACTGGGGCCATAGATGACCCCATGGAGGTTCCTGCCGCTTGTAAGTAAAATTGGTTCCCATATCTGAAATAGTTATTAACTAGAATAATTTTACTCAACTCCAATACGAGTACTTTATTCGCTTTACAGTTATCGGTATTCATTAATGTCCATTCCAAAGCTTCCAGTCCATCGTGGTGGGGTATTGACGTGTAGAGACTCTGGACATCAAAAGACACTAGTATGTCGTCCTCTCTGATTTCCGGTAAATTATTTAAATTGTTTAAAAAATCAGTTGCATCCTTTAGGTACGTTGTGGTGGCTTGTACCAGTGGTTGTAAGGCTTTATCCACATAAATTGCAAGTGGGTTGAATATGCTATCTGTGCCTGCGACAATTGGTCTTAATGGGGGCATTTGTAAATTCTTGTGGATCTTTGGAAGTCCTTAGAACACTGGAGTAATCGGAAATTCCTGGGTCATATATTTTCTTGTTTTGTCAGAAATCCAACCTGTTTCAAATGCTTTGTCTATCGTTGTTTGAATGATCTTGGCAATCTGTGGAGAAGGGTCCTGTCCAATCTTTACCTAAGTATCTTCATCATTTAGTAATTCCTTAATTTTGGTGTCGTAGTATGTGGAATCCATTATCACGATGGCTCCTCCTTTGTCCGCTGGTTTCAAGGTGAGGCTTGGATCATCTGCTATTTCTTTAATTAGCTGACTTTGGTGTCTTCTAATGTTGTAGTGCTTGATTTTAGTAAAATTGACCCTACTGAGGTCTTTCTGCATTTGTTCCTCGAACATTTTAATGCCGATGTTGTTCACTTGGGGGTCAAACTTGCTCCATGGTTTTATCTCCAAGTATTCATGTTATTCCGGTGGTTCGCTCGTTTGTATCTGTGTGTCAAAAAATACTTTGAGTCGCATCTTCCTGGTTAGTCTGTGCAAGTTGACTTTCTCTTCCAATAAATTCGAGTTTTGTGTTGGTATAAATGACAAGCCTAAATTTAGGGTGTCCATTTGTTCTTTGGTCAATGGTTTACTCGAAATATTAACTACTAGTTGTTCCGCTTCTTTTTTGGCCTGAGGTTTCTTTTTGCCTCTTCTTGTTGTCTTTTTTCTAAAAAAGAAATCGGTTCAGCATCTGAAGTTGTTGGTATTTGTGATGTGTGAAGATTTGTAGCGTGTGAGCGGATACTCTCTGCGTTAGTGTCGTCTTCTCCGCTATTCGGTGCTTCGCTACTTGGATTGCTTATGTCTTCTTCCCGTGCTTTCGGATTAGTAGGTTGTCTCTTAGAGGGTGGTGGTTTCCGCTGTGCGTAGTGTTCCTGCCACGTGTACACTATATCTTGTAAATAATCTAGGGTGTCTCTCCTAAATTTTCGCACTTTACGTTGTTCTATTTCTTTCTTATAATGTTCTAATGACTCGTTAACCTCCTCCAAGATTTTATTTAGATCTTCTTTGTTTTTAACTGTACTCAATTGTTCCGTTAATTCTTTGATTTCCGTGTCCAGAGTATTGACGGATTTTGCTAATTCTTCTATAGTTAATAAAATCAAATCAAGTGAACATTTATTCAGGATCTGTTCTCATTTCCTTACAAATTCAGCGTTTTCTCTACATAGGGTAGGTCTTAAGTACACACGGAGGCCTCTTGGTATGCGCTGCGCTCAGTAATATTGTGCCAACGTGGTGGCATGTAATTTTTGTGATATTTCTCGCCTAATGACTCTTTCCAACTGGGTTATTAATTTTTCTGGATTAGTGGTTGTTGGTATGCTTGTTTCTATGTCTTTCAAAAGGCCTAATATTCGATCTGCTTCCTTCGCATCAAATGCTAATGTGGTGGTATGTTTTTCTGTGAGTGAATTGATTTTCGAAAATGACATTGCAAAAATGCCACTACTCTTTATGGGTGCTACTAGGATTTTTGTGCCACTCCCTATTGCTAGGGGGTATAGCAAACAAATCAAATCTAGATAGTCCTAGTGCACTCCCAATGCATTCAGTGACTTACAATCTTTAAATTGTCTATATGTACTGTAATGGGTGCGGGGGAGACAAAAACAACCCTGGCACTGGGTTGTGGTACTAAGATACAATACAACAGATGTCCACAACCTTGTGGATCTCTCCCGTCCCCTGCACACCCAATGTTTATTGTAAATACAACCAAAAAGTAATTTGTTTTTTGTAGGTTCAAACCTTATTATAAACGTAAATTCCCAAAAAATAGTATCAAACAATCTTGTGATGTATTTCATCAATCAGTTTATAGTAAAAAGAACATTCTTTTCCAATCTTCATTATCATTCAAACAAAGTGCATTTCGAAATTGGTATTAGCTTTTGACTTATGTTTTGTTTCAACATAGTATGGATAAACAAATTCAAATCATTAATATCAGATAGTTTTTCATTCCTTTCAATAATACTTCTTATTGGACATCCAATATTAGATTATGTGTCTCTACGCGTTTCGGGGTATTATCTCCCCTTCTTCAGGAGTTGTCTATCCTTTTTCATGTGCAGTTCTCACATCTACAACAAATAAGTAAATGGAGTATTGTCACTCATCTGTTACATTTACATTTTCTTGTTTTATATCTGTCATTCATTTTCATCTCAGAATTACCTGTGTTCTTTCTTATAGCAACCGTTTCTGTTATGCTAGTGAAATCGGCCTGTAAGGTTAAAAGAATAAATATAAGGATGAACCCACTATTGTTTACACTTCCAGAAAGGTTCTTGTGATAAAAACCCATATGTGGATAATAAGAGTCATGGTGTAATACCAATGGTTCAAGAGTTACCTGTTTGCTGTCCTCAGCTGATGCACCAATGGGTGGTCAGATGCCTCTCTCCTACGTCAGTATTCTTCAATCAATGTTTTAAAGAGAAGATTTTTGTTCAGGAGATCAACCGGTACCATCATCTGATGATATATGTCCTTGTTCCACTAAGGGGTATTCAAATTGTCCTCCTAGTTAAGTAGGTTAACTTTACACCCGATGGTGAATCTGTAGAGAATTAATATGGAGTTACTTCCTCATCGAGTTTAGAACTCATGCTCCAGTCTATTAAGTCCTCAATGGTTATGTGCATATGGTTCTGAGTTCCCCAGGGTTTTAGGGCGTTTTAGTGCTTACCTCAGTTCGTTCTCCTAATCTTGCTAAGCTGCCGCGGTAGAAGGGATCCGCAAAATGGCCGCTTTTGTTTATGTAAGCGTCACGGTGATGACGAGTTTGCGTGGTGACATCACGCGGCGGCGTGATGACGTCACGCTCGTTTAGTCTAAATAAGTATCAACAAGTTGATATTCATATGTGTCACCAGCTTATAGAGGTGATGATGACTATGGATGTCTAGATCATGATGATACACTATCAATATGATCTGGATTGGAAGTGTATTCCGTGTAGAAAATTGTGACTAATCTCGCCATTTATAGAAGATTCCACTAGGCGTTAGGTGATGTATGTTAATGTACTTTAATCTTAAATTCTCTAATGTCCAACTATATACTCATCTCCTGATTCATGAAATCTTTTTGTACTGTGCAGTACCCTGATCTCGTACCTTCATAATTCATATATTTAATATGTAGATAATTATAGGATGAAAAGGTGTGCTCACATTCTGATTTCTCTTAACGTTATTTATGCATTGCATGTTGCATCCCTCTTCCAGCTCAATACAATACTGTGCTTAGAGGATTCATCCACAACATTCACAACAATATTCACAAAAATACTCCCAGGTTGTAGTCTTCGTTCATGCCCCTAGGGGCTAAGCTACTCAGTCTGTCTACCCAATAGATTTCTCTCTGGTTCAACCTTTTGGTATGATTCCCTCCCTTTGTTGCTTTTTTGACTACCTCTAGGACTATTACCTTCAATTGAGCTACACTGTGTTTCTTCTCGTCGAAATGACGTGCCACTGGTGACCTTATGTTTTTGGTTCTGATGTTACTATTATGTTCATGCCATCTTTCTTTGATTTTTCTGTTTGTCTGTCCTACGTAAAAGATGCCACAAGGGCAACTCAACCCATAGATCACCGACTTAGTGTCACATGTGGCATAGTCTCTTAGCTTGATTTTAGTTCCATTATATGGATGTCTCACATGTGTACCTCTCATTATGTTATTACAATGACCACAGTCCAAACATGCAAACGTCCCTGACTTTCTTGGTTTCAAAATGGATTGTTTCTCCATTGGGTGGTCTTTCAGCTTTAACTAATGCGTCCTTGAAATTGCGTCCCCTTTTGTAGGCTATAATTGGGGGCTTGGGGAACAGTCTCTTCAACTGTGGATCCATTCCAATTTTTCTCCATTTTTTCTTGATCATCCTTGTGATGTGATGACTTTGTCCTGAGTATCGTAACGCATAAATAAAGGGAAATCCTTCTGGTTTCTCTTTCGGAATTAGTAGTTCAGTTTGTGATATTCTTTCCGTTTTCTCTCTAGCTACCTCAATAATGTTTGCTGGGTAGCCTCTTTTCTTGTATTTGGCGGTCATAGCCAGGTTGGCTTCTTCCAATGTGGTTGGAGAAGATATGATCCGTTTCAAACGAAGAAATTGGCTGTATGGTAGGTTGTTGCGTAAATGTTCAGGATGGTGGCTCAAGAAATGTAGAGAATTGTTGACATCCGTTTTCTTGTGGTATATATTCGTTGTTATACCAGTTGTTCCAATTTCCAATTCTACATCTAGGAAATGTAGTCTCGGTGTGCCCACCTCCATAGTGAATTTAATTATGTCATGTATGGAGTTTAGATATTCCAAAAACTCTTCCACCTCACTTTTTGTTCCTCTCCAGATCACGAAGATGTCGTCTATGAATCTTTTCCATATGATCAGGTGTGTTTTCCATCTTGGCCCAGGTAATATGAGGGTCATTTCTAGGTAGTACATGAATAGGTTGGCATACGCTGGGGCCATAGATGACCCCATGGAGGTTCCTGCCGCTTGTAAGTAAAATTGGTTCCCATATCTGAAATAGTTATTAACTAGAATAATTTTACTCAACTCCAATACGAGTACTTTATTCGCTTTACAGTTATCGGTATTCATTAATGTCCATTCCAAAGCTTCCAGTCCATCGTGGTGGGGTATTGACGTGTAGAGACTCTGGACATCAAAAGACACTAGTATGTCGTCCTCTCTGATTTCCGGTAAATTATTTAAATTGTTTAAAAAATCAGTTGCATCCTTTAGGTACGTTGTGGTGGCTTGTACCAGTGGTTGTAAGGCTTTATCCACATAAATTGCAAGTGGGTTGAATATGCTATCTGTGCCTGCGACAATTGGTCTTAATGGGGGCATTTGTAAATTCTTGTGGATCTTTGGAAGTCCTTAGAACACTGGAGTAATCGGAAATTCCTGGGTCATATATTTTCTTGTTTTGTCAGAAATCCAACCTGTTTCAAATGCTTTGTCTATCGTTGTTTGAATGATCTTGGCAATCTGTGGAGAAGGGTCCTGTCCAATCTTTACCTAAGTATCTTCATCATTTAGTAATTCCTTAATTTTGGTGTCGTAGTATGTGGAATCCATTATCACGATGGCTCCTCCTTTGTCCGCTGGTTTCAAGGTGAGGCTTGGATCATCTGCTATTTCTTTAATTAGCTGACTTTGGTGTCTTCTAATGTTGTAGTGCTTGATTTTAGTAAAATTGACCCTACTGAGGTCTTTCTGCATTTGTTCCTCGAACATTTTAATGCTGATGTTGTTCACTTGGGGGTCAAACTTGCTC
Organism: Ambystoma mexicanum; assembly: GCF_040938575.1. Classification (NCBI taxonomy): domain Eukaryota; kingdom Metazoa; phylum Chordata; class Amphibia; order Caudata; family Ambystomatidae; genus Ambystoma; species Ambystoma mexicanum. The sequence goes on along the minus strand of NC_090941.1, from coordinate 708,278,209 downwards.
CATGGTTTTATCTCCAAGTATTCATGTTATTCCGGTGGTTCGCTCGTTTGTATCTGTGTGTCAAAAAATACTTTGAGTCGCATCTTCCTGGTTAGTCTGTGCAAGTTGACTTTCTCTTCCAATAAATTCGAGTTTTGTGTTGGTATAAATGACAAGCCTAAATTTAGGGTGTCCATTTGTTCTTTGGTCAATGGTTTACTCGAAATATTAACTACTAGTTGTTCCGCTTCTTTTTTGGCCTGAGGTTTCTTTTTGCCTCTTCTTGTTGTCTTTTTTCTAAAAAAGAAATCGGTTCAGCATCTGAAGTTGTTGGTATTTGTGATGTGTGAAGATTTGTAGCGTGTGAGCGGATACTCTCTGCGTTAGTGTCGTCTTCTCCGCTATTCGGTGCTTCGCTACTTGGATTGCTTACGTCTTCTTCCCGTGCTTTCGGATTAGTAGGTTGTCTCTTAGAGGGTGGTGGTTTCCGCTGTGCGTAGTGTTCCTGCCACGTGTACACTATATCTTGTAAATAATCTAGGGTGTCTCTCCTAAATTTTCGCACTTTACGATGTTCTATTTCTTTCTTATAATGTTCTAATGACTCGTTAACCTCCTCCAAGATTTTATTTAGATCTTCTTTGTTTTTAACTGTACTCAATTGTTCCGTTAATTCTTTGATTTCCGTGTCCAGAGTATTGACGGATTTTGCTAATTCTTCTATAGTTAATAAAATCAAATCAAGTGAACATTTATTCAGGATCTGTTCTCATTTCCTTACAAATTCAGCGTTTTCTCTACATAGGGTAGGTCTTAAGTACACACGGAGGCCTCTTGGTATGCGCTGCGCTCAGTAATATTGTGCCAACGTGGTGGCATGTAATTTTTGTGATATTTCTCGCCTAATGACTCTTTCCAACTGGGTTATTAATTTTTCTGGATTAGTGGTTGTTGGTATGCTTGTTTCTATGTCTTTCAAAAGGCCTAATATTCGATCTGCTTCCTTCGCATCAAATGCTAATGTGGTGGTATGTTTTTCTGTGAGTGAATTGATTTTCGAAAATGACATTGCAAAAATGCCACTACTCTTTATGGGTGCTACTAGGATTTTTGTGCCACTCCCTATTGCTAGGGGGTATAGCAAACAAATCAAATCTAGATAGTCCTAGTGCACTCCCAATGCATTCAGTGACTTACAATCTTTAAATTGTCTATATGTACTGTAATGGGTGCGGGGGAGACAAAAACAACCCTGGCACTGGGTTGTGGTACTAAGATACAATACAACAGATGTCCACAACCTTGTGGATCTCTCCCGTCCCCTGCACACCCAATGTTTATTGTAAATACAACCAAAAAGTAATTTGTTTTTTGTAGGTTCAAACCTTATTATAAACGTAAATTCCCAAAAAATAGTATCAAACAATCTTGTGATGTATTTCATCAATCAGTTTATAGTAAAAAGAACATTCTTTTCCAATCTTCATTATTATTCAAACAAAGTGCATTTCGAAATTGGTATTAGCTTTTGACTTATGTTTTGTTTCAACATAGTATGGATAAACAAATTCAAATCATTAATATCAGATAGTTTTTCATTCCTTTCAATAATACTTCTTATTGAAAATCCAATATTAGATTATGTGTCTCTACGCGTTTCGGGGTATTATCTCCCCTTCTTCAGGAGTTGTCTATCCTTTTTCATGTGCAGTTCTCACATCTACAGCAAATAAGTAAATAAAGTATTGTCACTCATCTGTTACATTTACATTTTCTTGTTTTATATCTGTCATTCATTTTCATCTCATAATTACCTGTGTTCTTTCTTATAGCAACCGTTTCTGTTATGCTAGAGAAATCGGCCTGTAAGGTTAAAAGAATAAATATAAGGATGAACCCACTATTGTTTACACTTCCAGAAAGGTTCTTGTGATAAAAACCCATATGTGGATAATAAGAGTCATGGTGTAATACCAATGGTTCAAGAGTTACCTGTTTGCTGTCCTCAGCTGATGCACCAATGGGTGCTCAGATGCCTCTCTCCTACGTCAGTATTCTTCAATCAATGTTTTAAAGAGAAGATTTTTGTTCAGGAGATCAACCGGTACCATCATCCGATGATATATGTCCTTGTTCCAGTAAGGGGTATTCAAATTGTCCTCCTAGTTAAGTAGGTTAACTTTACACCCGATGGTGAATCTGTAGAGAATTAATATGGGCGACGCTTACATAAACAAAAGCGGCCATTTTGCGGATCCCTTCTACCGCGGCAGCTTAGCAAGATTAGGAGAACGAACTGAGGTAAGTACTAAAACGCCCTAAAACCATGGGGAACTCAGAACCATATGCACATAACCATTGAGGACTTAATAGACTGGAGCATGAGTTCTAAACTCGATGAGGAAGTAACTCATATTGATTCTCTACAGATTCACCATCGGGTGTAAAGTTAACCTACTTAACTAGGAGGACAATTTGAATACCCCTTACTGGAACAAGGACATATATCATCGGATGATGGTACCGGTTGATCTCCTGAACAAAAATCTTCTCTTTAAAACATTGATTGAAGAATACTGACGTAGGAGAGAGGCATCTGAGCACCCATTGGTGCATCAGCTGAGGACAGCAAACAGGTAACTCTTGAACCATTGGTATTACACCATGACTCTTATTATCCACATATGGGTTTTTATCACAAGAACCTTTCTGGAAGTGTAAACAATAGTGGGTTCATCCTTATATTTATTCTTTTAACCTTACAGGCCGATTTCACTAGCATACCAGAAACGGTTGCTATAAGAAAGAACACAGGTAATTATGAGATGAAAATGAATGACAGATATAAAACAAGAAAATGTAAATGTAACAGATGAGTGACAATACTCTATTTACTTATTTGTTGTAGATGTGAGAACTGCACATGAAAAAGGATAGACAACTCCTGAAGAAGGGGAGCTAATACCCCGAAACGCGTAGAGACACAATCTAATATTGGATGTTCAATAAGAAGTATTATTGAAAGGAATGAAAAACTATCTGATATTAATGATTTGAATTTGTTTATCCATACTATGTTGAAACAAAACATAAGTCAAAAGCTAATACCAATTTCGAAATGCACTTTGTTTGAATAATAATGAAGATTGGAAAAGAATGTTCTTTTTATTATAAACTGATTGATGAAATACATCACAAGATTGTTTGATACTATTTTTTTGGAATTTACGTTTATAATAAGGTTTGAACCTACAAAAAACAAATTACTTTTTGGTTGTATTTACAATAAACATTTGGTGTGCAGGGGACAGGAGAGATCCACAAGGTTGTGGACATCTGTTGTATTGTATCTTAGTACCACAACCCAGTGCCAGGGTTGTTTTTGTCTCCCCCGCACCCCATTACAGTACATATAGACAATTTAAAGATTGTAAGTCACTGAATGCATTGGGAGTGCACTAGGACTATCTAGATTTGGATGGTATCTTATCTAACCATCAATCACTGCTACCAAGTGAACTGGAGGTTTCCAGCCCTTTAAGACGAGTAGAAATACCCTGCAGATGGGTGGGGATGCAGATTCTACTCATACATCAATAATCAAGACAACACAAATAGTTTGGCAAAGTTCGTCTGTTTTAATGCAAGTCTTAAAACAGGGAGTACAATGAACATCTGCAATCGCTCGATACTCTGACTCTAACTCCTTCATAAAAAAGTTGGGTTCTTATACCCATAATTGGTCATAGCTGATGTGTTGACCTACGTCATTACCAACGTCATTCTACGTGGCAAACTGCAGAGACTTATTGGGAAGTGGGATTGGGTCTAAGTGAATAATTAAGAATAGGTACTATATCTGTATGGAGTAATGGAGAAAGGTAATAGGATAGCTAACATCAGGTGGGGCAACTAAGCCCTCCCTCCAAAATGGCCACTATAAACGTCACTAAAAGTATGATGTCGCATTGGCTACACAAACTATAGGACCCCTATCTGCGTGGTCCCCTACAATTGGTTGGCTTCTAACCCCGTCAGTAATTTTCCACCTGCGTGAGCAGCATACAGACTGAACAATCAGGATAGGATAAACTCATCTTTGCACCAGCTTCCCACCAATTAAAATATCATCCATCATCATCTCAATGGTCCAGTGTCAATTAGTACTATGAAGTTGTCCTTGAGTTTGTACTGTTCTCTGAGAATTTTTAAGGAATATGGGCACTATCCGGCTTCCGTGCTGAGGTGTGACCATCTCGTCTGTCCAACTTTCTTCCATCACATGACTGGACACCATGAATTGAGCCCTTTTGTGTATTTGATTTTATTCTTCAATAGTCCTCCGACGTCTTTAGTTTTTGCTGGACCTTCTTGAACAGGAGCTTCTGTTCTTTCACGTTAATTGTGTCCAATGTCAGCCAACTCCTAGTTTGATAAGACCTTGGCTTTTCTTGGCTCAGTGAACTCCTTAGCTGAAATGGATTCTGTTTAATTCAATTGCTTTTTGTAACTGCGACACTGAAGTGAGGCTTCTCGCGTTGTTCAGTACTGCTTTATACGTAGTGGAAACATTCATTCTTCACTTTATCCATATGTATCTATGAGGTACATAGTTATTTGTTGGCACTTGCCACGGTCTTATCTATTTAAGGATGTGGCTAGCTTCATGATTACTTTGCTGCTTGCATTTCATTGCATCTGTACACGTTTAAACTAACTAAATATTTTCATCACGTTTGTGGCATAAGTTTCTTCATCTTGATCCCAAGATGTCACTTATCCTTGGTACTTCTTTGCTGTTTATAATCGTCTGCATCTCTGGTCTGGTTATCTTTCTATCTGGGTGTCGATTAAACTTTGTATGATGTCACCATTCATCCTGGTCAGTCAGTTTCTTTGTTTCATCAGGAATCTCATTCAAATGGCCATCATTTTGTCTTGGATGCAAGTATGGTTTCCTCAATGGGTACTTTACTTCCCATATTCTCTCAGGTATAGGTATTCTTATGGGTACTGCACAGAGCCCTCTCTGCTCTCTTTGTTGGTTTAACTGTTCAGTATACGTCACATATTTTGGTTCATATGTTTCAGGTAATGTCGGCAGGGCAGTTGGAGTGGGGGTACTTGGCTCCTCCTCTACAGTGTCCTGGCCACCTGGACAACAAGTCCCAGAGGACCAGCGGTTGAGACACCCTTTGGTTTCTCACACGGGTCAGAAGAAAGAAGGAGACACTCAGTACTTACATTTGACCTGGTATTTATTTTTCAAAAAGGATGTAAATGCCTGTCTTTCCATAAAATGTGGGCTTCCCTACCTAACCAAACTAACTAGGGTGCTCATCCATTGTCTGTGAGTCCAAAATAAAATCTATCTACCATCCAAAAGCTAAGCTACCACTTATGCTAACAACGTAGGTACAGGAGAATGACTCCCTTCTCATGTGGATTGCATTCTTAGCAACTTTGTCCAATAATGTTTCTTAAATAGTTCTTGGTAACGTCTCTTATACATTCGTACAATTCCTTTAATGGGATTCTCCCCTTGTGGTTCTCTACTCCTTATGAAGTTAGGGATTTGGTATTTTCCTGTTCTTGGTTTATCACACACCTTTAATGTCCAAACCTCTCTTTTGTTCAGTGTCAATTGCTTTTTCCTCTTAATATTGGTTAGCTCTTGTTTGTATTCTTCAATCTTCTTCCACACTTCTTGACTACTGGGACGAGTGAGGAATCCCCCAATACAGATCGGTATTCATTTTACTTCTTTGTTTCTCACTGGGACAAGTAAGGGCTTTCCAGTGATCTATGTCACTCTTCCTCCACTCCACTCTGTGATGAATCCTGCAGAGTCTTAACTGGACACTAGCATAGAATCTCCTCCCATGTGGCCAGGGGAAGGCAGCCGCTAACTGATCCTAACCTGGGGGTGGGGGGGGGGGAGGGGTAACATGAGCGAACATCACATGGGGGGAGATGGCCGTCAAAGCGAAATGGGGACTCCTTTTAGGAGAAATTAGGTATTCATCTTCTTGTGAGTATGAGAGTCCTATAATTCCCAAACACCTAATGGCATGCTGTCACTGCACTTGTCCCTCCTGTGGAACTACCAGAATAACTTGCTATGAAAAAACATCTAAACAGAATAGGGTTTGTAACTTGGGAGTTCAGGAATCAAGTATAATATGCTCCGATTGTCATGATTCTGCCTTAGGTAGAGGTCTGAACCTCAATGTTAAATAACTAACCTTTTACCCAACATTCCCTAACTCCGACAGCTCTCGGTTCACAAAACAATCAAAACGAACTAAATGTAAAAGCACCGAAACCACTATGGACTTCAAGATCCATAATGTCTGTGGTACTGGGACGAGTAGAAGGACTCAGAGTCATGTAGAGGAGGTCCCAAATAAAGCCTGCACTCCAAGCGTCCATTTTGAAGTACCAGGAACGTTCACACGAGATATGTAATGTATGATGAGCAAATAAACCAGCAGAGAGCCGCGGTAGGGCTCTGCCCAGTGCCTATTAGAAGAACAGCACCTATGGACCTACCAGTACCAAGAAAACCATGGACAGTAAGATATCCATTGGGAAAACCATATCAACAAATGACCAAAATGAAGATCATCTGGGTACAGTCACTGAAGAAACCAAAAAGGCCTTAATAGAAGACAAATGATGATGTCACGAGGGCCCGGACGGACTCACAGATAGAAGAAATAACGACTAGAGAATGACGCAAGGAGAAGAAACACCATGAACAAGGATATTGTGAACTTAAAGTGAGAGAACGATGTCAAAATATAAGAAGCTTAAGATGTAAACAAGATTAAGACATTAGACCAGTTTACACCTGTAAATATGCTTGGAACTGCAAGAAAGCTAAGAAAACAGTGTGGCTTGCTATGCTTAGTAGAAGAATAGTGTGCCAAGTGCCACTATACATAATCTACCTCAAACGAAGCACCTTATTATAAGTATATTTCTACTTTGCACAAGAAGCAAGGCCACACATGAAAAGCTTCATATTTAGCAAAAACGAGAAGAGACGGCTGAAATGAAACTCAGCAGAGGCAACTCATGCCAGGAAAGCCAAGATCATACCAATAGAAGAGACAAACAGTAGCTACATCTAATTGAAACTAAGAACAGAATATCCTGCCTCTGAAAGGTCGAGATAAGAAACTGAAGGCAGGTGGTGGGTGTAAACGAGAATGAAATACACAAATTGATGGAAGAAGAGGCAAATTCACAGTGTCCGAAGCACATGACCAGCCGAGCAAGACGAAGCGAGAGCTCACACCTACGCATGACACAAGGCCAGGTGAAGATATTAGAACTTTTCCAGACAGAAGATGCGGTCTCGAGGCCAACCACAGTGAAATAATTGTCACATGGCTGCTAAAGGAATGATTAATTATAGAAATGACTGGAGGAAGGCTGGGTAACTAAGGGGCACCTCGCACCTGGCCGACCATTTTGCGTGCTGCTAAGCAAAGTGGAAAAGTATGCATGGGGTTGGTGCCAACCGAATCACAATGGACCAAATAATCTAGGGTCCTACAGTTAGTGGAACCAATAGGACCTCATACTTTTAGTGACGTCTGCAGTAGTAATTTTTAAGGTAGGGCTTAGATGCCCACCTGACAGTGTTTACCCAATCCCCTCACTCCGTTACCATATACAGATATAGTACCTATATTAAAGTTACCTTTTCCTAACCAAAAGAATTCTATGTTAACTTTGAGTGTTACACGTCAATGATGACGAGTTTTTAGTATAAATGTACAGTTTTTATGAAGTTCGTTGGAGTTGAAGCGAGAAGGAAGATCGCACCATTGACGATATTCATAACTCCCTGTTTTTTGTACTTGTCATTAAAACGGACTCCCTTTGCCAAACCGTTTGAGTTGTCCCTATTGATTGGTGTTGGAGTAATAAACCTGCACTCCCATTCATCTCACGGGTGCCGCTATCTTGTCTTAAAGTGCTTCTGAGCCAACTCCGACTCTATGGGCCGGTCGCGGGGCTCGGAGCACACTTGGTAGCAGAGATTGATGGTTATCGATTATCGATTAGAATAAGACACCCCTTGACCGTCGACATAAAGTAACTCTAGGTTCTCAGCAATATCACAAGTCCTTTGCCATTCGGCTGAGTAGACCGTGAAGCTCCCCGTAGATAGTGGTAGAATAAAAAAAAAATCTGCAGAGCAAGGTCTAAAGGGACCCGTGCTTCCACACACAACCCCTTCCCACTCCTACGGGGAGCTGAGCGGGAGAAAAGCCAAAGAAGCTGATGACGAAGGCGTTGATTCCGAGGATCCAGAGAGGAAACATGTGAACGGTGAGTGAAAAAGACTAATGCTTTGGTAAAAGTGCATGCCTTAGAAACAAGTAAGGGAAAAGTTAACGGAGGAAGGCGGGAAAACAAAATATAGTTAGAAGTAGAGAAGAATGTGTGTGTGTGTATATATATAATTACACAGCCACGGTAGTGGCTGTGTAGTTATGGTTAAGTTGCTGTTTCCATAGGAAGTGTCCTTTTTGGGCGGCTTATAACTTTGCACACTCTGGACGAATCCTCACTAAACTTTGGAAAAAAGTATATGGGCTACTCTGAATTTTTTCACAAAGTGTGGTGAGGATTCGTCCAGGGGGGGAAATGTTATAAGGGGGTTCCCAAAACGTCTTTTTTCCCATAGACTGAATGGGGGAAAAACTTTGTGCACGGCTACAGGCCAAACCGCTGGACAGATTTTCACCAAATTAAATAATGTAAATTTGGTGACAATCCGTGCAGTACTTTTCTTTCAAATGACCAAAAAGTAGGTCTTAAAAGATTAGTGATATCTATGTCCGCTCCGCGGTCACACTTCCCTGTTCGCTCCGCGGACAAGAAACCGATTGGCTAAGGGGCTGGCGTCATGAACGCAGACATGCGACGTCTCTGCCGATTGGCTGCAGCGAGCCGTGTTCTGCGTCAGATTGTTTGGATGGCCCCGACATATTTGATCCGCCGATAGCAGAGCGACAACCAGCACAAACATGCTATATTTATAGAACTCTTTTGCTGTGTCATAGAGCGTTGGGAAAGGTTCAGACAGTAAGACATGGGTGATCAATGCATTAGTTCTAGCGGTCGGTCTTCATGATGTATTTTCTATGGCCACTTTGTATGCACAGAAAATGAGGGGTCCAATAACGGTATTACTTCAGTCCATGCAGTGCAAAGACAACTTGTAACTGTTGTTAGGACACGCGTGGTGTTAGCGACCATTGAAATTGACAACATGTCGTAATTGCATTACTTTTCCTATGGGTATTGTATTCAGTAGTATGCCACCATGGGTGCGACATGCTACGGTGGTTGTGGCCAGGGCCTGGGGTTTTGGATGCATGGCGGTCGGCCAAAGGCCTTACTTCCAAGACTGTGGGCCCTGGCCACAACCACCGCAGCATGCCACACCCATGAATACAGTACAGTACATGAGTAGTATTGCGTATCGATTGCCTGGTTGTGGGAAGTGTGTACAGTCTTGGGTGCATGGCCTAAGGCCATGCACCCAAGAACTCAGTTATAAGCACTGGACGTCCAAGCCATTGCACATGTATCCCATGTATATCTATGGACATACAGCTAGGAGTGCAGCCTCTGGCCAGAAGCACTGAAGGATACCACACCTATAGAAAAACCACAACTATCACACATCACTGAGGTGGTTGTGGGGAGACCCTGCATTCTTGGGTGCATGGCCGAAGGCCATGCACCCAACAACATAGTTATAACCTCTTCACTTACAAGCCGGTCAGTCTAGAAATACGGATACCTCTACTTTGAGACGCAAACGCATTTTGGTGGCCGTGGGCCAACCGTCTCATGCACGATATGACAAAATATAGGTTTTCGAGTTTGCCAATGAACGGTCATTTTGATGTAACAAGAATCGCCATTTTGTTTTCTAACCATTGCTCATTGCTTTCTGTTCCTATTGCTTCGCAGTATATTTTCCGCTTACACTGCTCGACTGTGAAACATTGTTGTCTGTATGTGAAAAGGACAAGGCCGCAGGGCCGTGAGGATAACAAGAGTTCGCTGAAACACAAACATAGACAGCGCCAGGAAGAATGCCCGGCTCCCTCCCGAATGTAGCCTTGAAGCAGAGCTGCAGGGCATTTAATCATTTCAGAGCTGCCAGCCAGTCTCGTTATATGGTAGAATATGTTAGAATGATACAGCTAAAGGCTTGAATTATGCTTTTCTTACGGCCCCCCTTTGATGAACCCGCTAGAGCGTGTCGGCTCCCAGGACGCGAATAGCACTTAATAGATAGCAAGGTCCGGCATGCAACTCTTCCCCCCCGTATGTAGCTCGCTTCCAAGAACAGAAGCGCTGTGTTCTATTCAACAACTGAAAGATGCCTTCGCACTCACAAATTGCAAATTGTTACTAGAATAGATGTTTGAAGGTGTCATAGTGATCGGAGATGTCCATCATCACACCAAGTTCAAAGAAACCCAATAAAGGGTGTTAAACATGTCATAGCTGATTGTTTGATATGCATTTTGTGTATATGTAACTGATGTACGTAATTCACTCTCTTGTGTCCCTCGAGGTCTAGAGATACACGTCGCGGGGCGTGAGACCGAGTTGGCCAACTGAGACTTTTGCTTTGCAATAAACCCTAGCTTTGGGAATACAACCTTGTGTCTGGTGTATCTATCGTGTGTGGTGACTCGCCTTGTTTCCATAGACGTCAGGGTCCCCTAGGGGCCCCTTTCAAGATGGCGCCCGAATAGGGACCCTCCCCCACTTGTTCCATCGCCTAACGTTTTAATCGAGTAAGGCAGAGAACAGCGTGGACGGGACGATCGAGCCGGGATCAAGAGGTGTTCAGGGCGCCCTGCAAAAGTGATGAGACTCCTTTGCAGATCTGCACACATCTGATCCCTGATCGACGTGCCTTGCTAGCCAACAAGGAGGCGAGGGTCCCGAAACGAGGCAGAAGCCAAGAAACGCAGACACGACGTCATTTGGTGCGCCAGTATACAGACTACTTGATTTATCAGGCGAGTCATTCCCCGATTCAAAGTATCCTGATATTGGTTGAGAGTTGACTTTGCAAAATCAAATGCCCTAGGTAAGGTTGATTAACCAGGGGGAAGGTTGAAACATGCCTGGGGTATTGTCCACCCTAGCAGGGTTTTTCCGCTGTGGTAGACAATCTTTGGAAGATGGCCAAATTGTACCACCTGGGGGAACGCCGACGTATGAGATGTATGTGAAGTATGGAGTGGGTGCGATAATATTCTGCGAGACTTGGCATAGGCAAACCAGAAAGCAACAAGACCATCAGTGGCCGATTAATGGTAGTTTTGAGATAGCAAGGATAGACAACCTGGAAAGGGTGTTGATAAGAAAGAAAGCACGTCCTGCAGCATTTGAGACTATTAAAGACTGGAGAAAGGAAGCAATGCTCCGATTTAAAAGCAGAGCAAAGCATGAGCGCAGGCATAAATCGAAAGGCGAAGTAGCGGAAGAGAAAGAAGAGGATGAGAGGACTGAGAGTCTAAGAAGGGCAGGTAGGCGTGACCAGTTGAATATAGAAAAGATATACCCACAACGAGAATTACACATAGCAGATGAGTTGATAGAAAATATATTGACCCATACAAAACAAGGCCCAAGATCAGAAGTAAGACCAGACAGGTCAGTAGCTATTGCCCAGACCCCCTCCCGTAGCTCAAGCCCTCCCGCAGCCACAGACCATGCGTGTAACACTTCCTATCAGCCAATCAGGCCCACAACAGACACTCCCTGTTCCCATTGTCCCATCCGCACCTTCCACCTCATGCACAGACTCGGTACCGTCCGTTCCTCCTGGGGTTGAAGTTGAACGGGGGTGCGTGAGGGTAACCCGCAGCGCAATCAGCAAAGAAAGGAAGGTGGAATTGCAGCAACAGGCAGAGATGTATATAGAGGGGAATGATGAGACGGCAGCAGTGGCTTCGATATATGACTTCCGTAGAAGCAACGAAAGACAGGTAGTGTTGGAATGCATGGGTGAATATTTGGTGGAGAAATGGAAACAGCTAATTGGGAAATTACCACTGCAGCGATTGTTAGATTTTAATGCATTAGCACGCTGTAGGGAGAGGAATGAAGAAGTGAGAGAATATGTATATAGACTTTTTGAGTTTAAAGATGAATTAGATAATGATTATACCAAAATGTTTGCTACACCTGGGTACAGGAGTAGAGATATCGGGAGAAATAGGAAGGAAACTGCAGAGCCATATATACAACGACAACATTCAATGTCGTCAGTACAAAGGGGCAACAAGTTAAAAGTATGTATGCGAGAAGCGTTTAGATGGATGTCAGATCCTAATATTCCCACAATGGAGATACACAAGATATTTGATGAATATTCCATGCCCATGAAAAGAAAAGCACTACAGTCGATGGCTGAACATTTATTAGACAAAGACAAAGATATAAAAAACGATAAGGCCAGCCCACCCGAAATAATGGCAGTATATAGAAGAGCACTAGAGCGAGGGACAGGAGAAACAGCCCTATCGTTGGATCTGGGAATATTGTTACATCTAATAGAAGGAGGGGGACGGTAAGTGGGGCATTTCCGATGAGAGAGGTCCAACCTACCTTTGTGCCCAAAGTGGAGGTTCCCGCAGTGGGCAGTGCAGCGGCGCAGGTAACACCAGCCCATTACACCGCCCAATATGTGCATGTCCCCTTTTCCAGACAGGAGGTGAACAACATAAAACAGACGATTCCTGATATAAGAAAGAATCCTGCAGGGTTTTACAAGGAAGTAGAGTCCTGCCTACAATCATTCGTGCTTACCATGGGTGATATAGACCTAATATTCCCGGTGATCCTGCCAGCACACATATGGAAACAAATAAGGAAGGTAGATGACCCAACAGCCTTTGGCGCCACATGGGCGGACTTGATAATAGAAGACAGGAATAAAGTGGTTGGAGGGACACCAGGAGTGAATCTGGCGGCGTTACCAGCACGTATAGTGCAGAAGTTAAAAGCAATTGTCCCAGAGAAAAGAATTCAATGGGACAAATTGACTGCATGTGTACAAGGCAAGGATGAGTTGGCTACAGATTATTTTAATAGATTTGAAGAAGTATTCACAGACTTCAGTGGGCAGGATGTGGGTTAGGAAGCAGGAAAGAGGTTATTTGTTGACAAATATGTGAGGGGGTTAAAACTTCCAATTCAGGATCTAATAATGACATCAGAGAGTGCATGGCAAGCAAAAACGTTGGGCGAAGTATTACATATGGCCCAATATTATGAGCGCAGAGTGACTGCAGGAAAAGAAAAAGAAGAGAGGGATAGGGTAAATCTAAAGACACGAGTATTAATGCAGCAAGTAGTGGGACATAATAGAGGGCGAGGGAACGCACAAGGAAGGAGTAATTCGAATATGCATGGGGAACAGCTGACCGAATCAGTGTGCATATTGTAAAGAGGAAGGACATTGGCGAGCGCAATGTCCGCATCTACAGAATAGAAATGGGTCTGGTCAGAGGAGACAGCATAGAGGACACAGAGGAGCGAATGGACCAAATAGGAATAGTATGCAGCAGCATCACAATAACGGAGGTAATCAAAACCAAGGCCAAAACCAAAATGCCCCAAACCAGAGTCAAGGACAGCAAAATCAACAATATGGAAATCAGAGTGGGGGAAATAGAGGGAAGAGTGGAAATGTTTTCGATACACCGCCAAACACGTATTACATTAATAGTAATGATTACACATCGGATGATGTGTTATTTCCCCAATAGGACAGTCCAGGACAGGGGTCGGAACCAGTGTCTATTCCCGTGAATCAGAGAGGACCCTACGTAGAAATGAGAGTCAGGAATGAGGAGCACCGCTTTCTTGTAGATACAGGAGCACAGAAGTGTTCAATAGACCATCACTTGGTTCCGGATATACCACTGTCAGGGCAAAAGAATATTTCCGTAGGGTTCGCAGGTACACCAGTCATAAACCCAGTGTCCAAACCAGTCCCAGTTTCCATAGGAACATTTACTGAACATTGTCCTTTCCTTCCAACAGAAAATTGTGGGGAGAATTTGTTGGCATTACACTTGTTGAAAAAACTAGGTTCTGTTATACATTGCACGGCAGACAGAGTGTTTCTAACGATATGGCCACACAATGCCGCTGTGTCAGAATTCATGTCCGAAGCGTTACCAGGGAAATTAAGTAAAGTACCAACCTGTATATGGGCAATGCATGACAACGATGTAGGATGTTTAAAGATAGAGCCAGTAAAGATTATTTTGAAAGAAGGTGTTACCCTACAGCGAATACCCCAATACAAAATTTTGGTTGAAGGAGAGAAAGGATTGAAGAGTATTGTTACAGATTTGGTGAAATTAGGGGTAATCGAGGAAATTACAGGCAGTACATGCAACAGCCTGATTCTTCCGGTTTATAAAAAAGGACGTAATGAGGTACCATACCGTTTCATAATTGATCTACGTGCATTGAATTAGGTAGTAGATCCACAATTTCCTCTAGTGCCAGACGCCACTACAATATTGACAATGATACCTGTTTCAGCAGAATATTTTAGTGTAGAAGATTTGAAAAACGCATTCTTCAGTATTCCAGTGGATAAGGACAGCAGATATTTGTTCGTGTTCACATTAGGAGAACGATCATTTACATTTACGCGCATTCCTCAAGGTTACACGGAAAGTCCAAGTATTTACAGTAGAGCATTAAAAGAGCAGCTAGACATGCTGGAATTACCCGTGGGTTGTGTACTTTTGCAATACATAGACAATCTTTTGCTAGCTGCAGACACAGAGGAGATTTGTAAAGAAAGCACTGTATTACTACTGTCACACCTAGCGGCACATGGCCATAAAGCTAGTTTGAAGAAATTTCAGTATAATCGAAAGGAGGTGGCCTATTTGGGCTACCTACTTTTGAAAGGAGGGAGAAGACTAACTCCAGAACGCATAGAAAGTATTTCTTGTATGCCTATTCCAAAGACACAAAAAGGAGTCAGAGCCATAATAGGCATGGCTTCATATTGCTGACAATGGATTGGTAATTTTGAAACCATTAGTGAATTTAACTAGAAAGTATGCGGTTATGCCTTTGCAGTGGGATGAGGAATGTCAGAAAGCATTTGATGGATTGAAAACTGCATTATGCTCGGCTCCAGTTTTGGGTACGCCGAACTATGAGAACATTTTTAGACTATTTGTGTGTGAAAGTGAAGGATGTGCATTGGCGGTTTTCACACAGGAACAAGGTGGAAGAAATAGGCCGTGCAGCTATTTTTCTTCTGCGCTGGACCCTGTAGCGCGCGCACTACCACAATGTTTGCGATCTGTCGTGGCAGCTGCTGCGTCAGTGAAACAAACGGAAGGGATGGTATTGGGGCACACTTTAATTCTGATGGTGCCACATGCCATAGACGTTCTATTAAATAGGACACAGACGCAATACCTCACCTCTGCTAGATTGACAAGATATGAGATTATCTTGTTCGCTCCCCATATCCAAATTATGAGGTGTAGTGCTTTGAATCCTGCAGAATTAATGCCACTAACCATAAAAGAAATTGGGAAGAATGAATCACCCCCCTACAATTGCTTAATGGGCATTGAGGAAGAAACCAAGGGAAGAGTTGATTTAGGTGATATCCCACAGAAAGAGCCAGATGGAGAGTTATTTTGTGACGGCTCATGTTTTAAATTACCAGATGGCACGACAACTGCCGCATATGCTATCACTACCCTAGAGAGTGTTGTAGAAAGTAAAAGAATCCCCTATAATTCAGCACAAGCCGCGGAAATAATAGCAGTGACCAGAGTCTGCGAAATTTCTGAAAATTTGAATGTGAATATATATACTGATAGTCAGTATGCTTTTGGAGTGGTTCATAATTTTGGTCGACTCTGGGCTGAGAGAGGGTTTCTGACATCACATGGCACCAGAATTCAACATGGCTCTTTGATTGTATGATTGCTGTCTGCACTCACCTTTCCCAAAGTGCCTAGCAATAGTGAAATGCGAGGCACATAAAAAAGTAACATGCAAAGTAGGAGAGGGAAACGCGTTTGCAGACAGAATTGTGAAACAAACTGCCACTGATTTGAATACCAAAATGATGATGGTTCAGACAGAGGAAGTACCCTGTATGATAGAAGATGGAGTTGCCACTGTCATAGAAATGCAGGCCGAGGCTACGGCCAATGAAATACAGGGGTGGGCAGAGGGATCTGCTGAGTTGGATCTGGAGGGTTGTTGGGTGGACAAGGGAACTAGAAACTGGATGTTGCCAAATTCGTATGTGACTGCAATGGTCACAATGGCCCAGAGCCCTACGCACATCTGTGCAAAGAAAATAATACAGCACCTTTATACAGTTTGGCAGAATGTAAACAAAAAAAAGAATGCAGAGAGGTTGGTGCAGAACTGTATCACATGTTTGCAACACAATGTAGGGAAGGGAACAGTGACTCCAACAGGCAGTTTTGGCCCGGCCTCCATGCCATTTGAGGTAATTCATTTTGATTTCATAGAGATGGAGAGGTGCCAAAACTTAAAATACGTCTTGGTGGTGATCTGTGCATTCAGTAAGTGGGTGGAGGCATATCCTTTGAAAGACTGCACAGCAATGAGCAAGGCAAAAGTAATGTTGAAGGAGTACTTTTCCAGATTTGGCTTGCCCCGGGTCCTATGGTCTGATAATAGACCGCATTTTGTGGGTGCAGTGGTATTACAGATATGTGCTGGTCTGCAGATTGATAAGAGATTCCATAGTTCAAGGCATCCGAGTTCTGCCGGTCTTGTGGAGAGGCACAACGGGATTCTTTAATCAAAGATTAGCAAGATTTGTGTGGGAAGCAAGTTGAGTTGGGTGGATGCATTACCAATAGCACTATTATGAATGCGTAAGACTGTACAGGCTAAAACTGGGCTCTCCCCGTACGAGATCGTAACGGGGAGGCCGGCAAATGTTTGGTGCGCACCTCAGCCAAAGCGACTAAGTGAGATAGAACATCATGTGCTTAGTACTTATTGTGGCCTTTTAATGCAGAAATTGCGTTTGATTCATCAGCAGGTGCAGGAGGCATTACCAGTGAGATAAACCGGTCCGGGGCACGCGCTGGAGCCAGGAGACTGGGTGCTGCTAAAGAACTTTGAAAGAAAGTCATTAGCATCCAGGTGGCGTGGGCCCCATCAAGTACTTTTGGCAACGCAAACGGCAATACGGGTGGATGGAAGGAAGTCGTGGATCCATGCCACCCATGCCAAGAAGATTCCAACTGCACTGAAAGACTTGCCTGACACTGATGACCGGAAAGAGGCAGCGGTTCCAGAAACGAAAGAAACTGTTGCCAGTGAGCAGCCACCTAATCTGGCAAAACGAGAAGTGAAACTCGAAACAAAGCCTGAAATGATTGCCAAAGAGGGGGAAGGGCAAAGAGTGCCCCAACGTTGCCCAGCAGAATCGACATCACTGCTGACTGACGCGAAATCTGTCTTGCAAATACCAGCAAAACCAAATCATGTACCCCTTTGGCGCCCATCAGCACTTGCCAGCACACCAAAAAACGGATCTGCATTATTGGCGCGGTGCACACCAGCACCTGCAGTAGCGCCACAGGCTGACTTCGAGCCTGAATCTGGAAGTGCACCGGCACTGTTCACGGATCATACGATACCAGGAGCAAGGCGATACAACCTGCGTTCTCGGAAGACAAAGTGATCCGCAGTTCTTTTTGGTGTTTATGTCAACCTCTGGTTCAGCTCATGGACGGAGAAGGAACCAGAGGTGTAGAGGAGAGAAGCGTGAGAATTGTGCAAGTCGGACAATTCAAGATTCGCGGCTCCTCGGTGCGATCATAAAAAGTACATGTGTCCGGAACCAGAGCGAACAAGCTGGGCGCACATGGTACTATGGCAAGTGAGATAACTGATTAACAGTACATGTGTCCGGAACCAGAGCGGACAAGATGGGCGCACGTGATACTAAGGCGATTAGATAATTGATCAAAGGTCCTCTGAGCAGTATAAGAAGGGACAAGTGATCTCGCCTAAAAACGAATAATCGAATCCAGGCTAAAAAGGACAGGCAGAACTGAACTGTGACAATTCCATTGAACTTTTTAACATCAGAGCAAGCGCGACGAAGAGAGATATCCACAACGATCTGTGATAAGGAAGAAGAAGGACGTTGAGAAACATGCCGGGACCGGTTCCAGCCTCCTCCTGCACCACCGCCGCTGAGAATGAGTCAATTATAAAGACTATAAGCTTAAGAAAAATGCATGGTAAAACAAATTGTATGCTGGTACTAACGATAATAATGTGCTTTATTAGCGCGGTAGCATCAATATCGACAGCCCTAATATTATGGTGGGTAGAAACAATACACCCATTAGAAACGTTTTTACCAATAATTAATATATCCACAACTGAAAGCCTGGTTCATGTGATCACTTATACCCTACCCCCAATGGAAGAAAAACACAGGGAAGGTTTTGGAAATAACACTTTACTGTTGATCATGAACATGACTCATGCAATCCTGAAGAAAACAAATTGCTGGGTATGTGCCCATTTACCACAGCATGCTGGGAAAGGGATAGGGTGGTATGTGCAGCCATTACCATTAAGTTCTGCATGTAGTGCATCTTTAGGTGCAATGTTCTATGGGAAATGGAATGAGAGTAATACGGGTCAATTAGACAGAACCAACATGAATGAGTTTGAGGAGATAATAATGAAGCCTGTGGGTTGTTCCATTTTCCATAAAGCACAAGTAATAGCCCCAGAGCCCACGAGGAAAAGTACACGAAAGATAACACAACAAAATAGACGAGATAGATTTGTCCCCACCAGAAAAAACATCTGTAATGACGTTTCGTGTAAGAACAGAAGGGGACAAAGATGCAATTCCCCCATCTTACACAGTGAATTATAGCCCAAGAACTGTCCCTTTTTGTCTAAAAAAGAAAGGCTCTTTTTCAGTTGGAACATATGCTGGTTGTATGAATACAGTGATACTAAAATGGGAAATAAAACCAGTATACGTGGGTGATCCAGTTTATTTTATATGTGGAGAGAAAGCATACCCTTGGTTGCCCAGAAACTGGGGAGGTACATGTTACCTAGGGCTACTGTTCCCAGGAGTATTCCTCTTAGAAACAGCAGCCATGGCCAGATTATCCAGAACTAGAGTCAAAAGGACTGACAAAGGTGTTTTAATAGGGACTGATGTAGCAAAATCATTCATTCCATTCTTAGGGCAGATAGTGAACTCCTATAATATAAGGCAACTGTCCAGAATCCGAAAAAATACAATAAACACAACAACAGATATATTAATTAACATGACGTTGGAAGAAAGAGGAATCAGGTTAATGACGCTACAAAATAGAATGGCTCTCGATGTGATCCTGGTTGATCGTGGGGGAATTTGCAAAATAGTGGGATCAGCATGTTGCGTTTATGTCGATGATTATTCCCCCACGATCTTTGAAGCAATAAAGAAAATGCACGTCCCAAGCTCTGAACTCCCTACTGGAGAAGGCAGCTGGGGAAAATAATCTTGGTTTTGGGGAATACTACAATCTTGGGGATGAAGTTGATCTCAATATTAGTAGTGGTGTTTGGAATATTCCTAACGTGCTGTTGTTGTATACATTGTTTTCCTATAGTTTGCGCTGAGGTAACTGAGGGATGTACGGAAGGATGTATGCATGATAACAAAGAAAAAACAACCTCATGATCGAGCTGGCCCAGACCCAAATGAGATGAGAGCAGTAAAAGAGTTGATGGCAATAGATATTGATGAAGACAATGATGTCCACGATAGCATGCAAGACTCAGACATAAGTACATCAGATTCATCATCACTAGAGGAGGTTTCAATAAATAGATGAGACGTTTGGCATACGGCCAAAGGAGGGTTTGTCAGTCTAGAAATACGGATACCTCTACTTTGAGACCGCAAACGCAATTTGGTGGCCTTGGGCCAACCGTCTCATGCACGATATGACAAAATATAGGTTTTCGAGTTTGCCAATGAACGGTCATTTTGATGTAACAAGAATCGCCATTTTGTTTTCTAACCATTGCTCATTGCTTTCTGTTCCTATTGCTTTGCAGTATATTTTCACTTACACTGCTCGACTGTGAAACATTGTTGTCTGTATGTGAAAAGGACAAGGCCGCAGGGCCGTGAGGATAACAAGAGTTCGCTGAAACACAAACGTAGGCAATGCCAGGAAGAATGCCCGGCTCCCTCCCGAATGTAGCCTTGAAGCAGAGCTGCAGGGCATTTAATCATTTCACACCTGCCAGCCAGTCTCGTTATATGGTAGAATATGTTAGAATAATACCGCTAAAGGCTTGAATTTTGCTTTTCTTACGACCCCCCTTTGATGAACCCGCTAGAGCGTGTCGGCTCCCAGGACGCGAATAGCACCTGATAGATAGCAAGGTCCGGAATGCAACTCCCCCCCCCCCGTATGTAGCTCGCTTCCAAGAACAGAAGCGCTGTGTTCTATTCAACAACTGAAAGATGCCTTCACACTCACAAATTGCAAATTGTTACTAGAATAGATGTTTGAAGGTGTCATAGTGATCGGAGATGTCCATCATCACACCAAGTTCAAAGAAACCTAATAAAGGGGTGTGTTAAACATGTCATAGCTGATTGTTTGATATGCATTTTGTATATATGTAACTGATGTACATAATTCACTCTCTTGCGTCCCTCGAGGTCTAGACATACACGTCGCGGGACGTGAGACCGAGTTGGCCAACTGAGACTTTTGCTTTGCAATAAACCATAGCTTTGGGAATACAACCTTGTGTCTGGTGTATTTATCGTGTGTTGTGTCTCGCCTTGTTTCCATAGACGTCAGGGTTCTCTAGGGGCCCCTTTCAAGCCAACATGGGTTTTATCTAGTGCGGTGGTTGTGGCCAACATGTATACTTTTGGGTATGTAGACACTGCGCACAACCACTGCAGCTTATCAAATTTATACTTCACACCCACACAATCGATTATGTATCTGGCAGGTGTGGCCAGCTCCCAGAGTTTTGGGTACAAATTCAGTACATGCTACATTTACAATGTTTCCTTCTATGGGTGTGCTACTGATTTTTAGGCAACCATGGGTGTAATATGCTGCAGTGATTGTGGCTAGGGCCTAGAGTCTTGGGTGCATGGCCATAGGCCGGATGCTATACTTACAAGACTGTAGGCTCTGGTCACAGCCACCGCAGCATGTCATAGCAATCAGTATACCTGTAGTATTCATTATTAATCAGATGGTTGTGGGGAGTGTGTACAGTCTAGGCTGCATGGCCAAAGGCCATGCACCCAAGAAGAAACTTCTAAGCACTGGACTTATAAGCCACTTCACATCCATATATTGAAATGTATGGACATACACCTAAGATTTTCGGCCCTGCCCACAATCACTGCAGGATTTCACAGCTACAGAGACACCCCTAGTATTGAACATCACTCAGGTGGCTGTGGGGAGGTCCTGCAGTCATGCGTGCATGGCCGTAGGCCATGCACCCAACAGCACAGTTATATGTAGTGTACTTACAAGGCACAATAGGTGTGATATGGTGTGGTGGTGCATCACTCAGGCGGCTGTGGGGAGGGGCTGCAGTTATGGGTGCATGCCCCCAAAAGCATATTTGTACGTAGTGTTGTTATATACCCCAATGGATGTCATATGGTGTGGTAGTAGTGGCCAGAATGTAGAGTATTTGAACAAAGTAATACGCACTGCAGTTGTAAGCACCTATGGATTTTATATACTTTATAACCATTCATTGATAAATCTTTGGTCTCACACTCACGTTTGTAGCCTGTGGCTACAAACTGCTGCAGCATATCACAGCTATAGGTACACTTGTACTATGCAACATCATTAAGATGGTTGTGGGGAGAGCGTAGCATTTTGGGAGCATGGCCGAAGGCTATGCTCCCAAAACCAACTTTGTACGTAGTGAAATTACAAGGCACAATGCCCTGGACCCAGAGTGTTGCCTGCATGTCCAAAGGCCATGCACCGTACACTGAAGTCATAAGCAGTGGGGTTATAAGTGAATATGGGTGTGGTGTAATGCGATAGTTGTGTACATGTCCTAGCGTCTTGGCTGCATGGCGGCAGACGATGGTCCCAAAAGTTAACTTAAAAGTAGTTAATTTACAAGGACCATGGTTTTGATATGCAGCGATGGTTGTGGGTAGGAACCATACTCTTTATACCTTGGTCGTAAGGCGTAGGTTGTAGGTTACACAACCAAGATGCAAGGGCCAGCCTACAGCCACAGCAGCACATTGCTACCATAGATTTGACGTGTAGGTTCGCTTGTGTACAAAATGACTGCTAATATACATACGCCTTACTTTATTCCGAATCCATATATGTTTAAAATGCCTTTAGTACTTGGCGGAAGTATCCTTTGTTAATTTCTGTGGTAAAAGAAAAAGGCATGTTAGTTTTTGTATGTTATGAAAACTTACTACATTGCATAATAGACAGTTAACTTTTTTTTTTGGACCCTCATATTTAGTTTACAAACAGGTGTACTGTGCATTCCGCTCAGTTTCTGTGTTTTCTTTTCTAATCCTTGGGTCTGAGGAAAAAAAATCCTTTTCGGATTAAAATAAACCTTTATTTGCTATGGTACTTACTACTTCCTTGTTTCCTTTGAGTGCTTCCTTCTTCTTTCTGATTAATGTAATGTTTGTTGCCTTGCTGCCGATTTTTTACAACAGTTAGATACCTGTAGGCATATTCTAACTGTGCATTTGTTCTTATAAATCTGTGATATTCATTTATTTATGTCGTTGTTAGATCCTCTTGGGCAGTTAGATACCTGTAGGCGTATTCTAACTGTTTGTAGTTTTTCACATAATTTTTTGGTAATCTTGAAGTACACATTATTTATTACATTTTGGCTTTAAGAAGATTAAATACGCATTTGTAAGATTAGCTGGCAATCTCTGCTTTAGATTAATGGTGCCATCATTACATTCGAACCATCCACATTTCTTTTTAATGTATGCTGTGTAGTGACCTGCATTGGTTGTAGCTCCTGCATGGTAGATAATACCTATTGTTGTAAAGGTTTTCTTTCCAAGTGACACTTGACCGTGTGTGAATCCAGTCAGTTTGCAGTTGTTTTTAGTACCATCTGCATTATAACGTAGAAGCATAAGTATTATGTAGGCACTATCTAATTGTATCAGTAAGGTGGAGCGATTGTCTGAATTGCAAATAGTACATAATCTGCCATGGTTTGCATTCTGTACAAGTTGCTGAAATGGAATAGATTCACAATTAGGTATGTAAATAATACACAAATCGCTCTTTTGGGATTTGTTCCTGTATCACATTGCTACAGAGAGTGCATGTATGTTTCCACATGTACAACATCTGGAAGATATCTTTTACAGGTATGCTTTTGTTTTCTAATTCTAGTAGTAAGTACATTAGAAATTCTTGTGGATCTTCTTGTGAGTTTATAGTGAATCTCAACATTCTAGCACAGTGGTCCAATTCTTGCCTTATTCCATGCACACTGTACGTGTTGTCAGGATTTTTGGTTGCGTTTCTATGAAGCACTAACATTTGCAAACACAATTGGTCTGTACTGTGTAAGTAAATATTGTTAACAATTGGTGGCAATTGAAATAGAATAGTCAATGCTACATTTTCATAGCAATTTTACCCCAGTTCATTTGCAAATTTGAATGGACCAGCTAGTTCTGCATCTGAGTGAATTTTTCAGAGTTTCTGTTCCTTCTTTGAAGATCTACCTGGTTCACATTCCCTAATAGGTTCTTCTTTGTTTGTGGTAATTGATGAAGCTTTAGCTTCTTTTGTTTTCTTTGAGGGATTTGCTGTTCGATTCTGTTGCATTTCTGTTTGATTTAGTTTTCTTTTACCACGTTTTACTTTATCTGGAACAGGATATTGTTTCATATGGGGGGTGTACAGTGAACACAGTCTATTGTATTCTACAATGGAAGGAATATCAGCTTTGACTTTATTCGCATCAAAGTTCATTAGCAATAGACCGTCAAGTCTATGTAAGCGTGATAATGCTACGTAGGTCATGCCTTCTTTAGAGGCTGCGGTTCCTATATCTGTCAATGCTTTGTCTAGGGTAGGACCTTGGGATTTATGAATGGTAACTGCATATGCAAGAGTTAGAGAAAATTGTTCTCTACGTACATACATGTTTTTGAAGAGAAGGAATCGAGCAATTGAGCACCCTATCCTTTTTACTTCTGAAAGTTTATCAAACCGAATATTGACAAACTGAATATTGCTGTCACGTGGGTATGATTGAAAGCCAACAACTGTACCCAGTGCTCCATTAACTAGCCCTTGCTCAACGTCAAGGTTACCGTTTAAGCATTGCTCTACAATTTAAGGATAATTTTAATATTTTTTCCAACCCAGCTGTGTTGGAGCTTGAATTTTCTAAACTACTTAGTCTTGTTGTGGCTTGCTCACACATGGGTACTGTCATACCATGTATGTCTAGTTTGTCTGTAGCCCTAATTTCCATTATTGGTTGCATTTCTTTATTTAACATTGTTTCATTGAATTTGAAACAGCTTGCAAGAGTTGGAATTAAGGCCATACAATGGACATTTTTGTGCACCAATTGTTCCATAACATCAGTTGCACATGCATTATCACCATAAAGTGCATGAATGTGCCGGTTTTTCAATACTACTTGTGCTTCTTGCGATAGTATACCAACTCTAATACTTTTCAAGATGTTGACATAAGTGAGATCTGCAGATTGCTGCATGTTCTCTGTTAATTCTCTGTATTGGAAATGTTGCCAAAGGTTGACTTTTCCTATGCTGCCAACAGTTTTACGGCACAGTTTTTGGCCTCAGGTTTCCAAAAATGGGTTCACCTTTCACTGGTGTCAATTGTAGAAGATCTCCGAAAACGATAATGTGCTTCCCTGCAAAGAGTTCTTCTTTGTTATTTTGAAGTACTTCCTGCAATCTGAGGTGAATCAAAGCCAACATTAGGTTGGAGACCATGCTCACTTCATCTATTAGTAGCATTTTAATTTGTTTCAATACTCTGCGTACTTCCATTGCAGCTTCTACAGAAAGTTTGTAATAGTCTAGTTTATTTTGATGCTCTACTGGAAGCAGTAGTAATCGGTTTAAAGTGACACCGCCTATGTTGTAGGCAGCTAAACCTGTGGGGGCCGTTACAACAGCTGACAGTTTGTTGTTTGTCAATTGTTGAAGAAACTTGCTGATGATTTTGATCAAGAATGTTTTTCCTGATCCAGCTTCACCACTCACATACAGCAGTATAGGTTTGTAATTTTGGCAGTTACATTGTTTATTTTCATGTTGTACACCATTTACAATTTGTTTTGTTACGTCTTCAAAAATGGTGCGCTGATCTTTGTTGAGTTTTGCTTGTTGTACAGTTAAGTCTTCTGTATCTTCTTGATACTGATACATGGTGTTTTCTACTTCTGCCATAGCTACTTTCGCCTCATTTGCTATTAGTGGTTGTCCTATTGGTTCTTGACTTCCTGTTACAGAAGGCTGACTACTGTCGGAAGAGTCCTTATCTAGTTGGGCCTGAAGTTCTTCTTCTTGTTGCTGCTCATTGTGTAACATTGTTTTGTACTGCGTAAAGTTCACATCAGTGATAGCGCTTTTATTTGCTTTGAAAGCATCTTCATAGCAGTCAAAGTTATCTAGTAGGTCTTCCTCTTTTTTCCATGGTTTAAAAAGTTGTAACAGAGACATGTAATACAGTTCTTTCTGTTGAGGAGTTTTTAATGACAATTTTAGATGATTAATTAAGCTTTGTTTGGTAAGTTTCACTAAGCTCCCTTCACAATCGGTCCCTCTATATCTATGTTTGCTTTCATCGGGTTTTATATTATTTTTGTATGAAAAGTTTTGAGCTATGTGTTATAGACACATGTTTTCCAAAGTGCTACACCTGTTCGGTTAGTATGTGTCCAGTAAATTGTTTTTTAGAATGTCTTGGCTGTTGGGATCATTTATGGCAATTGTTTCTATGTCCTCATATGATTTCAGCACTCTTTTCCTAGATTTAGCAGGACCAAGACTTAGCCATACTATGTTGTGTGATTTTCCATACAAAGCAGTACCGTTTAAATGACCTGCTGCTTCATAGGCGCCACATTCTCTATGCAAGAGCATTTTTATGCCTAGGCTGTACAATTTCTGTGATAGTGTTTTGTCTGATGCTAGGGCATCCCAGAGGTCTTGAAGCTCTGTTTTTTCTGCTTTTGTTAAGTAGGCTGTAACATATCGTGCAACAGCAGTAGAATTGTCTGCAATGTACTGCACATTTATGTTTGCATTCCATAAGAGGGCAATGATTGCATTGTAATCATTGATATATTTTGATTCTTCTGTTCTTTTTATGTAATATGTGTTCTTAGGTGATTTACCTTTAACACTATGTCGAACTGAAGACATGAAGTTGTTTACTTCACCTGTTTCTGTAACTGGTCTAGGGAAACCAAAGTGGCATTTGGTGTAGTATTTACCTTTGTTTTTGTATTTGCTGCGACAATATTTAACACATTTGTGTCTTTGAAATTGTAAAATCTGCCCAGGCAACTCTCTATGTGTCTGTTGTGAAGGGATTTCATAAGTGACATATTTTTTGGTTAAACTGCAAAACAGTGCCATCACTGTTGTGACCAAATTTAAGTGCACCTTTGATCCATAACAGCATGTGAATATGTGATGCTCCTCTCGCTTGATATTCTTTTCTCCAAAAGAAGTGTTGCATTTCTCCAAGGGGAGGAACAGTTTTATTGCAAATAAAGTGTAGCATGGCAATGAAACAATGATGGAAATATCTTGACACATTCACTGGATCTAGAGAGCAAAGTTTGCCAGGTATTAATATATCTATGTTGTTTTTGTTGCTGTTTGCTATGCGTAGGAACTCATGTAAATCTTCCCATGCATATTCTACACAACTTAGTGTAACAAACCAAGTCGGTGGTCCAAGCTTTCTGATCATACAATGCACGTCTCTGTGCCGTCAGAACCAGTATTCCTTTGTACCACGCATGTTTGCAAACAAATTTATACTTGATCGTAAAACCTCATCTTTTTCCTGTACTTTTTGTATTAACTGCATAGCTGACATGTTTTGAAAGTGGGTTCCAGATTTCAAAATGTATGCAACTCCGTAACATAGCGTTGCTAATTCACTTTCATAGAGTAGGTGGAATATGTATTCCACATTTTGTCTAAATCTAGGATCTTGCGAATACATTCATAGTGAGCGGTATTCCGATGCCCCAATCTGAGTGTTTGGCAACATTTTTGTGTTTTGTAACACATTTTGATAGAGGAAGTAAAGTTTCAGTAGTTACGCCTCCTTTGTTCTGCTAAACGACTGTATTAGCTGGTTTGTTCCTACGTTCTCTACAAACTCTACTACAGATGGATGCTTAGATTGGACACTTTTCTTTTTATTTGCTCTAATTCTGCGTTCCTTTATACAGACTTGCTTTTTGGTAGGCATTCTTTGGTGTTAGTTGAAAAAAAGAAGGCATGCTTTGGTCTGTTGTACAATGTATGTGTGTTGTGTGCATGCATGCATGATTTTGATGGGGAAGCTGTTTGTCGTGGTGTGCGAATGTGCATTGGACTCTTACAATGATTTGGGAAGTCTATTTTTCTATTTATATAGCACTACAATGTGCTTCAGATGACAATACAAAATGGCCTAGTGGTGACGAGAAGCATTATTTGTAAACAAAATGACATACAATTGAAATAGCTATTTCTTTCCTAGTACTAACATTCTAATGATTACGTATGTTTGAGTCCCAAACACACAGTGATTTGTTAGCCATTCTGCCCGTTATTCTTTTTTTAACAAATGGTGATTTGTGAGTAGAATGGTGCAGAAATCAATGTTTGCTTTGGTGCCCAAAGTTATCAAATAACCCACGCACCCTCCTTGAGGAACAGTTAGAATATAAAGGTAGTACTGTACTTGCCTTTTTTTGGAAAAGACAAGGTTTTTTGGGATATGTCGTTTACAGTGTAGATGCTGTTGCTTCCCAAAAGAGTATTCTTCACTGCGATTGAGAAAAACATTTTTATTCATTTTGTGTGTTTAAAGCAGTGATTACTCTGTACATGTTAATTGTGCATCATTTGTCAGAGTATTCTCCTTTTGTATTGCAACACAGTGCATGTGTGCATTTCACTTCACTATGTGCTGTCTTTGTATGTTTTGTGCAGTATGTTACTTGCAAGTCCTTCAGAAATGAGAACAATTTTAAGGTTATGAAAATGCCTTGTTTTTTTAAAGCTATTTTATCTATAGGAGAGAGGTTTGTAAGCAATAGAACATTATAGTAGATGGGAACACATTTTCTACTTTCAAATTATAAGTATGATGCTGAAAAATCGGGAGACCCTCAGAGGGAGATGTCACCACAGCAATCGGGAGCGCTTATTTTTCCCCATACGATCGCATTGCAAGTAGTATTACTGTAGGCCGTACAAGGTACACTACTCAGACATTTTGTAATGTAAACTCGAGTTTCGCGGTAAATAGGCATGCCTGTAACGTATGTATAAGTTATGCGGGAGACAATAAGATGTAGTGCGGTTTGCCAATTAAAAATCGGACATCTTGCACTTAAAATGGGAAGCGTTGGTATGTATTGCTGATGCAAATTGGGTGGCATTAATTTGTTTAAATGAAATCATAAGGGTTGCACATCTTCTCTGATTAAAATATGCATACCTGTACTCTATACTCATGCATGTGCGCATGCATGGAGGTGTGTGTAGAAATCTGCGACACTTCCACAGTCGTTTGTGAGGTAGGTGCTTTGCAACGATATGTGACTTCCATTCAGAGTCATCGATAGTACATTTGAAGTGCGCAATGTTGCTGACGGAGTTAGATTTAGGGATGTTTAATGTGAATGGTGGATGGTTGTGTGACTGCTTAGTTGTGTCCAATGAGGGACTGGATTTGCGACTGATGTGGAAAGGGTAGAATGACTGGGTAAGAGTTACGTGCCGCACATAGACAATACTTGTCCACGGGTAGGGCGTGTCACATATAGGTTTCTACAGCAAATGCAGCATGCAAAGGGGACTGTAGGCATTAGCCAATCAGACGTTCACTTTGCTCTTTTGTGTCGAAAGACGGTGCGTATAGTGAAGATGGCAGAGGTGGAGAGGGTCAGGGTTTTGGTGTTCTGAGATATTTTTGTCCTTGGCTTACAGCACTATGCTGAGGGTAGGGATGTTGCACACCATTTCGATGTGAGAGGAGTGGAGGTGGTGTGGAGTGCTGAGGGTGATGGCGATGTTGCATCAATTCTACAAGTTTGCAGACAAATGCGTACAATGACCTCTCCTCATGTGGTACTTTTGCACTACGGTGCTTGCCATTTGGGGTACGTGAGTTCACATACTTTGTTGGAAGATTTAAGAGAGTTGGTTCAAGCACTCATGAACATCTTCCCAACTGCGAAAGTTATTTTTTCCGGTTTACTCCCTAGAGGAAAATGGGACAACAGGTCTGTTTTCTGTCCAGATCAAAGTATTGGGAGGTGTAACATCAATCGCGGCATGCGTGCTTTCATTTTACGAACTGGTATGATTTTCTGCAGCCACGACAACATTGATCCCAGTAATGCGGCTTATTTTGCAGCAGATGGTGTTGCACTGTCTTCTTTGGGAAATGCCATGTTCTTTTGGAATGTACGTCTTGCTTTAGAGAACGTTCTGTAATGGTTGTAGGAGGAAAGTAAGAACAAAACATTTAAAAAAGCCCCACAAAATAACAGGTGTCTGTAAAGCATCTGCCCAACAATAAAAAAGAAAAACCTTCAAGGGGAAAAGGGGATTATTACTTAACTGTACAGTCGTCATGCTCTGATCCTGTACTTGTCCACGGACATGGCGGTAGTTTGCAGGCAGCGCATATTACCAACAGGGATTCTGGGGTGGAGACGCATGCAAATGAGAAGGAGCGCAGCTAGGGATGGGTCAACACAGTTCCGTAGGTGTGTTCTGAAAAGGAGAGATTTAGTGAGACCGTCCTCTCCCTGACAGGAGACCACTCAGCTATGGCTCTGTGTGCTCGAAAACAGATTATCTGGATTTTGGGAGACTCATTGATACATTGGTTGAAGGTGCATGCAGAAAGTTTAGGTCTATCTACAGATCTTGGATTGCCTCATGCGGAAGTACACTGGCATGGCGTGCGTGGAATGAGATGGCTGGACTTGGTACCTCTCTGTGTTACTTTACTGACAGAGCGTCATCCTGATATACTTATCATTCATTGTGGAGGCAACAGTTTAGGCCACGTGTCTGGAATTTCTTTGCAATTTGCAATGAAGGAAGGCTTGCACAGATCATGGACATGTTCCCCAATTGCCACATACCTCTTTCCCGTATTGCAAAAGACAAATATGGCTGTGTTCTTCTGCATTTGGTCCAAAAATGGAGAAAGTGAGACACAATGTGAATAAGGCTGTTTGTGCTTTTCTAAGAGATGTTGGCATGTCCTCATTCCACAATGAAAACATTTTGTTTCGGAGCTCTTTCATTTTTCGCCGAGATGGCGTCCATCTCACATATGCTGGCAACCAAATTTTTCTTCACAATGTACAAAATGCATTGCGCCCTTTTTTGGAATCACCCTAACCTATTTGCTATTCGTTTTTCCCAATGTACAGTTTTTGAAGCAGACACACAACCACCAAAGGCTCTTTTCAGAGCCACCACTTACTCGCAGCGTAAAGTCCATTGATTTTACTCCACATGCACCCTCCATTTCTGTGTTCTTTCACTGTCCGCTGACTTTTTCAAAAATGCGCGGGGGGCTACAACTGTCACTTGCTAATTCTACTGTTAAACCCGAGAAAGGTGGCTCTGAAAAGAGCCATTTGTTTTAAATTTTTATTGTTTTCCACTTTCCTGCTTTTGGCCACACGATACACTAGGAGAGGAGGGCAAATGGGGGGTAAGGAAGGGGCACCAACCACGGGGATAAGAAGGGGCAGCTGGAGAGAGAAAGCTATAGGGTGATCTTTACTTGGGTAGGCAGCAGTTATTCTGATGCTCTGTGACCGTAGCCTCAAAAGCACTTTGAAAACTCTCCCCCCTGCAGAGTTCTGCATCACAATACATACACACTATTGCCATCTTTGAAAGAAAAGGGTCAATAGCATTTCAAATGGCTTGTGAGGCAGCTGAAGGGAGGCGCTCTCCCACAGGAGTGTCTCTTGTGGTGAGAGGATCGGGCACGGAGGATGCTGTGGAGGAACTTAATCTACTAGGTTCTTCACATGGCACCACCTTGCGAACGTCTGCACTGTGGAACAAAGTTAGGTGGCGCTTCATGGTGGTAGTAGCAAAGCTGTACACACCAGGTCTTCCACGACTCAGCACCAACTGGCACTGGTTACACCTGACCTGGTTCGCACGTGCTTTTGGTACGTTCCCACAAACGGAAAACAACCGTCACACCCACAACTCCTGGCGAGTACTTGTAGTGTGCAATTCTTCCACCTCATTCTCTTCTTCCTCCTCTTCCTCGATCTCTACATCCTCACCCGTATATCCGTCTGCAGGCCCTTAGGGAGGTGGTGGTGGTGGTGGAGGGTTTGGGGGTGTTGCTGAGGCTAATGAAGCGAAAGTAGCCATGGATGCCATAACAATTAGTTTTCCTATTGGTCACTAAAGCAGTTAAGGCAGCACAACTCAATCTGCTATAGCCAGAAGCACAATGAAGATGCGCTCAGGGGTGTGGCCATTTATAGGGGTGGAGGGATGCGCCTCATCACCATCTTCTTCAGCGAAAAGCATTCCAAAAATTTTACACACCATGTCCACAGGTAAGCTATTGTCTGCGATATGTGAAATTATATTTTTATACTGTACAATAATTTGCCTTGTGTGTATAAGTTGTTTTGTACTGTTGCGGAAGCACACAAACTGCGCAAATTAGTCCACACGCTCAGCGTAGGTGCGGTCACATGATGACGTCCTGAACACATCCGCGACAGAAATGTGTGTCCGCTGGACAGCAAATGCAGAGTAAGAGTGTTCGGGTTCTCAAACTAATTCAAAGTGCGACACAAGTGAGACGGCTGGTTAGGGACAGGCGCAATGTTTGCTGTACTTATGGTTGTACTGTGCATGTGCGTACAAGAAATGCTCACTGTACAGACAGGTCCAGTGTCCTTAGGACAACTCCATTTTGTTTGGCTACGAACATGCCGGCCACCGCGCCTGTTCTACGGACGGTACCATCTTGGCTGCGGACGATACGGACCGGTACAGTGTCCTTAACACACTCCCATTTTGCTCATTTACAGACATCCTGGACATCTGGTGTGTTCTACGAACATGTTATGTCGTTTGTAAGCGGTACGGCGAGGTAGAATGTCCTTAGGACGCCGCTTTCTGTTTCTTTACGCACAACTTACACAGATGGTTCTGTCAAACATCAATTCATCTTAGTTCACATTAGTACGGGTAGGTGTAGTGCCATTACAACATCCACATTCCATTGCTTACGGATAGGTCGAACAGGCGCGCTGTTCGCGAACATTTGAAGTCTTTTTTTTTTTTAATGTACTACTCAAACTCTTTAACTACAACTACTATACATAAACATTCCAAACACGCACGTCATTCCAAAGAAATACCGGGGGAAGCAGATTCTGACACAAATATAGGGGAATTTGGATTCAACACAGGCTGGTTATGAGGGGAAGATTTGTGAGGGGAAGAAGGGATGGATGTTTCGTCAAAACGTCTATTTTCTACTTGAAGGTTTGGGGATGGTTCACTAGGGAATGGAGAAGAGGACAGGTACAGGTGGGACAGTGGTAACATACTTTTCCTCTCACACAGTCCTCCACAAATTTCCTTAAACTTTTAAAATTCTCATTCAGTGTCTCCATTTTCAGTTCAATCCTTTTTAGCCTGTCTTCTTCTGTGTCGTTTGTTGCCCTTTCTTCTTTTCTATCCAGGTCTGTAAAAAATAAGTATATCTCTATTAAATGTCCATAAAATACTGGCCATTACTTTGCATGCGCAGAGTGCTGTGTACCATTGTTATCGCTATCTTCTGACATTTCCCCATGCGGAAAGTACTCTTCCAACCACTCCAAAGTACTCATCATTTCTGTGTCAAAACAACAAAAAGGCATTATTATTTCTGCACCACATGCCAAAAAAGTACACACACATATAAAAAAATGACATTCACTTACTATTTTGATGTTATTTCCCTTCGTCCTACTGCGTGCGTCCACTGTCAGTCTAGGCTGCAGAGTTTCTGTGAAGTAATTACGATGGAGGCATCCTCTGCCATACATATATATGTCCATTCAGTAAAAAAACGTTGTTAAAGAGATGTTACACTTCACATTGAAACCAGAAAACACAGCACATTCCCCAATTATGCTAAGCTAAGCAACAATGTTCCTAAAATGCTTTCCTAAGGGTACAATGACATCATATCATACATATACATAGGATAAGAAGGAATCCTGAAACACAGCAATTTTTTCTGTGCAGGAAGGTAATGAGGATGGTTATGAATAGTTTCTGGTAATACAACAGGTTTTTTTGCTTATGCTATGGTCCCTGTAGATGCTTCTATTGGTATACACTGTGGGCTCTTTGTGAGTAATGTACAATTATGCAGTAAGGGAAGCATTCATAGATGTTAAAGTAGCACAGTGTACAAAAATCTGCAATGGAAGCATATATCAATGTAGTAGTGGACATGGAATGATTTAGAATATGGCACCTTAGTCGCACATGTTGCCGGCAATGCCTACGTTTCTTTTTGAGGGCGTTCATGTATTGAAAGAACGCACTATTTCAATGGAATTTTTTTAGCAATGCATTGCTTAATTAACTATTTGGCATATGATAGTTCTGCAATGATGTGTTACATTTTTTGGCAAATATTCTAATGACAATCACTAGTGGAGGTGCAGCGTGAAAGGTAAATGCACATGTGATGTCATCAGTGATGTCATCAATGACATTTGTGATGCCATCTTTGATGTCCTGGGTGTTAGGCTTAGCAATGCACGTAGGTGGTGTGAGTTATGGTTGCTTAGCTTAGCATATTTGGGGAATGTGCAGTGTTTTTTGGTTTCAATGTGAAGTGTAACATCCCTTTAACAAAGTTTTTTTTACTGAATGGACATATATAGGTATGGCAGAGAACGAAAACAAAGGGGCTAAACATGTGATGTTCTCAGTGATGTCATCAATGACATTTGTGATGCCATCGTTCATATTCTGGGTGTTAGTGTTAGCAGTGCACAGTGGTGATGGCAGGTATGGTGGCTTAGTTTACCATAACTGGCGAATTTCAGGGGGTTTTCGGTTTTAATTTGAACTATAATGGGGAGGTGGAAACGTTTTTTTTAGTGAAGTGCACAGGTTTTTGGTAGGGCAACTTAACCAGAACGTCCCCTTAACAAAGTTTTTTTGTAGTGAATATATATATATATATATATATGTATATATATATATATATATATATATTTTCACTACAAAAAAACTTTGTTAAACAGACGTTATGGTTAAGTTGTCCTATAAAAACGTATGCCATTCTGCACAACAAATTTGTAAAAAGGACGTTATGATTACAAGTAAAATCTAAAAACCCATATACTTTTTTTGCAAACTTTGGTAAGGATTCGTCCAGGGGGAGCAGAGTTATAAGCCGCCCAAAAAGTGCTCTTCCTATGGAAACAGCAACTTAACCATAACTACATGGCCACTACCGTGGCCATGTAATAGGGAAGGGAACAATGACTCAAGAATAATTAAGTAGATAGAGGGAAGATTCCGGGGAGGACACTCAAGAAGAGAGAGGTTACCGGGGAGGACACCCGAGAAGAGAGAGGATCTGCCTTATTCCTACGCTTTTTATACAAGCGGCTAGAAGAAACTTGTGTCCAGAGTCCCAAATAAAGGGGAACGAATAGGCCACCACAGCGTTTGAAGACGCCGTGAAAGGGATAAGTTTAAACTCCATGTCGGGGTGATTTTAGAGGCAGAGATATGTGTGGCCAGCTGGTGTTCGTCTAGTCTGTTAAAGTCTGTCTTATGTGTTGATCGTTGTGACATCATAGGACGGAAAGTTTGCCTTCAAGGAACTAGCATAAACACTGTGCGATTGGATATTTGGCAGGTTGTAGAAGAAAACCTGATTTTTTTTTAGTGAAATAGAAGATATAAAATTTTGTGGAAAAAACAGGATTGGAACTTGCAGTGATTGGTGCTTGCTCATATTGTTGAAATTGTTTAAATCACCTGAAGCTTTGACAAGTGTTATATAAAGGGAAAGGGAACAGATTTAAGCATGGAAGACATAACTCCATTAGTACACCTGTGCAAACAGTTACTGAAACATGCACCTAAACTGAAAAAATACAGTACGGAGTGGGTTAAAGTAACCGCCCACAAAATGTTTATGCCGTGGCCACAGGGAGGGTCCTTATCTAAAGCGGTTTCACAACACATGATGACATACTTGCACGCCACATACACTGCAAAAAGTTCGTCAAACACCTGGCTATTCTAGAGCTTTGGAAAATGTATGATCAGGAGAAGAAAGAGGAGCTGCCAATAGATTGGATACTTAATGTATGCACAGAGGGGGGTGAGACTCCTACCGCGCCACCCGCTCCATCTGAAATGAAGATTGAAGGAAATAAGGATGAAGGGTTATACCCACTGAGAGAACTTAAAGCAGCCACAGGGTGTAGCACCCTGGCATATGAGTCGCCTACGCAAAATAGTGATGAAAATCAAGGTAAAGATAAAGATAAGAATATCACCTCCACAGTCCCAAGGGACAAGGAGAGACGCAATGACGAAAGAAGGGACCAGACACAGACAAGTGCATCTCTCGACAAGGAGAGAGAAGGTAAAAGATGGAAAGGAAGCGAGGATAGAACCAATGAGGTAGCACTCGCAAAGAACAAATGGATGGAAGGGCAGATTTTGTTGAAACTCATTGGCAAAGGCATTGATGACTCGAAACAACAGGAGATATTATATGATGTACAGAGAAAGGAGAAAGAGAAAGAAAAAGGATTGAGAGACGAAAGAATAAGGAAAAAAGATAGACAGAGATGAGAACAGTTATATCGTGAAGAGCTAGAAAGGCAGCACAATCGTAAGCAAAGAGCAGCCAATGATCAAGACAGATAGGAGCAGTGTAAATTAGAAGAAGAGCAAAGAATACGAGAGAAAAGAATAAAGAGACAAAGGGACGAGGAAATCCAGAGGGTGAATGAGCGTAGAAATGAAAAGAAAGAGGAAGAAGATAGGGTCAGAGAAGAAGCGAGGAAGCGCAGAGAATTCGATAGTGATGTAGAATGTAAGCGAAGACAGAGAGCACGCAATCTTGAATATCTGGAAAGAGAGGTTAAAAAACCTGATTCAGTAGTAGATTGGGAAGACATTCAAGAATTCTTTCCTGAGTACGATTCAGTACCAGGCACGTCTAGGGGAAACATTGAGGATGACTTCGACACCAGAAGCATCGGAGAAACGATCGATAGAATATATGACGAAATGGGGCTAGAACAAGTACCCCAAGGGTAGGGGGAAGACGAGCGCCTAGAGAGCACTCAGCTTTATGACACTGAGGATGTCTCCTGAAGTAGTGGGAATAGGGAACTATCCCTAGATAGATTAGAAATAAGCAGGAACAAAGAAGACGCAAGAAGTTGCATGAGTTGGGGACAGACAATGTCTGACACCGAAAGAGAGGTGCATGAGGAAAACGAGACAGAGAGGAGATGCGAAAGACGAGTTTCGAGGCACAAAGGGATAAGATGGTCAGAAACTAGTGAGTCTGCACCAAGGACATCGGAGTCAGTCACACAGTCAGACCGACGCGAAGAAATATCTGACAGTCAGAGGGGGGTGTCACCACTACCCTATGTGAGCCAGCTAAGGACGTTGCCAGGTAGGCGGTTATGTGGGAACATTACCCCTGCAATAGACAGGAGAACAATGAGAGAAGAGAGAGGGGGCTATGCATCCTAATTTCCGTTACTCGAGAAAGGGGGAGCAAGACCACAATATATTCCATGGCCACACATGGATCGAGAAAACTTGAAAAACAAACTTCCCATGTTGAAATCGGGAGCCGGAAAATGGATACACGCGCTAGAAAAAATGAAAGGAGGGAACACGTTATCTATAGACGATATCAAGGGTCTCTTAATCGCCATACTTGGTGAGACAGCAGACGATGTGTGGACACGGGCCGGTTACCCTGGTGTGACCACAGTTAATACCACGCATGACGGAGCTCCATTTAACAATTGCAGAGCTGCGGTTTGGAAAGCACTATGAGTGCTATACCCAGATACTTCCGATATGGGAACTATAATGACACGGAAAATGAAGGAGTTGGAGGATCCATTGATTTACATACAGAATTTTCAAGACGCATGGGTACTCGAGACTCATGAATCTTGGGGGAAATCCATACCTGTGTTCTACCATATATTGTGCCAAGGGCTGCCAGAGCCGGTACAGAAGCATCTCAAGAAATTGG
Organism: Ambystoma mexicanum; assembly: GCF_040938575.1. NCBI lineage: Eukaryota > Metazoa > Chordata > Amphibia > Caudata > Ambystomatidae > Ambystoma > Ambystoma mexicanum. The sequence goes on along the minus strand of NC_090941.1, from coordinate 708,240,530 downwards.
TAGGAATCAAGGCTAAATTATGGTCAGAAATACAGCTGACCATCGCACTCTATTGCAGGCTACTACAAGAAAAGAATCGCAAAAAAGAAGCTACACAAAATGGTGAAGAGGCAAAATTTGTACAGAAGAAGTTATCAAAATATGCTCTCGAAGGAGCAATGATAACTAGCACAGACGGGTCGAGCATGCAACAGGTGAATAATCCACAGCAGAATAATCAGGACAACATGGGGTTTTACCCTATGGGAAGAGGATTTAGAGGAAGAGGATGGCAGAATAATCAAGGAGGTTTTCAAAACATGCAACATGGCAATCAATATATGTCAAACGGGCAAATGACCAGACCACAGCCAGTATGTTGGTTGTGTGGAATGACAAGGCATTTAGCATGCACATGCAGAAATCAAGGCATGTTGCAAAATGGCCAAGGAATAGGAGCAGGCATGGCGAATCAACCTGCATTCTTACAGCAGGGAGTTGCTTGCATGATTCCTGCCCCTCATGTCCCCAGCCCTCCAAGATGTCAGGCTGGAGCCAGGCCACAATCACCTACATGGCCCTCAAGGTTCTCTCCATCCCTCCTAAGACCCACTTGGAGTCAGACCTGGCACTTGTGGCACCAGACTCACTCACTCCCATAGGATAACATTGGGGATTGGACTTGTAGTGCATTCATGGGGAGAAGATGGATGCCCCCACATATTTCGGTTCCCAGAACTGCATGTGTGGTCTAGTCTTTTGGGTGTGGTTCAGCCCAGAGACACCTGGGATACCCAGAGACTATTTAAGCCACACCCAGGCTGAGGAACATGGTTTGCGTTTTCTGCACCTGCAGCGTGACACTCACTGTGTTCGGATCGGTCTCCAGTAGGCCTGCATCTTTCTTCTGCGCTCAGCTCCTGCAAGAACAAGAACACCGTTAGGAACAGCCTTACCTTGCGGCGCTTCTGCCCATCATTCATCGCTCCTTCTGTTCTGCAGGCATCTTCGGCTGTGTCATTCCTATCCCAGCACGCCGCTTCCTAAGGAAAAGGGAAAAGAACAGAAAAAAGGCATTAGTAAGCATTCTGCAAATATTTGTTTATTTTTTAAATACTGTACGAGCTTCAAATGCTTACCTGAATCCCAGCCGCTCTGGGGGAACTCTGTCTCCGGAACTTCTCATCCATCTGCAAGAGGGAAAAGACACTCCAGGTTAGCGTGGAAACATCTAGAGGCACTGCATACCATGCTTACCCACCGCATTTGTTCTTCATAACCGGTATCCACGCTGAAAACGTTGCGGCACCTAAAAGGCACAGAAAAATAACTCAGTTCAATACAAATATGAAAGGGGCGCATCGCGCTCTCACTCACCTTCAGTGCTACTCATTTCAGCAGCATGCCGCCATCCCCGGACGCCGGCCATCACCTAAGGAAGGAAAGGAATGAAGTTAGAGAACTGTTCAAAAGACTCATTATACTTACCTGTCGGACTCTTGCCAGTGAAGTAACTAGGCAGCAATGAGCCCACATCAATCAACATGCCCCTGCGCTGAAAGCAGGATGGAGAGCACACTATCCAAGAAAACAAGGTGAGCTGTGGATCAAAGGGAAGGGTTGGACCCCGGGGAAGAAGGGGTTCAAGCACACAGAGACAATAGGGAGTTAAACTCTACCAATCCTGTGTTTCAGGCCCAGTCTCCAGTCGAATAGCTTCCAGGGAAGTGTTCGAGGTCGTAAGAGGTCAGAACAGGCTGAGTGACGTCCCCGTGGATACCAGGTGAGCGTTAGAGTTGCACAAAATCACACGGTGCAACAACAGGCGCCAGGAGCGCAACCTCAGAATTTGGTGAGTTTTCCCCAATGACAGTCCCAACAGTCACTGATGCAACTGTCACAGACAGCGAGTACAGGACAGGCTACAATCCCTGAAATGAGGGGTAACACTGCTAATGGGGAAAATCCATCAGCCAAGGTGGGTCAAAACTATATATGGCCTAGGAAAGCTCACTGGGAATGCTGATGTGTTCTATCCTATCACCGACACAGACCCTCACCGAGAACTTTGGGTATATGTCGTTATAGGGGATAAAGAATATTCTTTCTTAGTTGACAGAGGCGCAACACGTTCATGTATATGTGAAGGCAAGTTTTCCTTGTCCGGTGATGCCGTAAATACTGAGTTTCACAGGAGCTACAAGTTGAGTTCCCTTTACAAATACACTTCCAGTCTCTATAGGAGAATGTGAGATGAATGTGCCTCTATTATATTCACGACAAACCCCAGTAAACATCTTGGGTCGAGATCTAATGACAAAGTTAAATATGACAATCTCATTCATGGAGGATGGCATAATATGTTCAACTCCAGGAATGCACTATTCAAAAGTATGCAAAATGATTAGAGCATACGCAGGACACACAGCTATGAGAGCTAAACCATTAGAGCATGAAATATTCGCATATGGAATACGTGTACTAATAACATAAAAAGAAGAGAAGATTCAACATTTGAATCCTCTCGTCCCCTGCACACTGCCTTGTGTTGGATAAACCAACTACTATAGTCTATAAAGTAAGTCTAACAACATTCAAGCATTAATAAAGATATCCACACAAATGGTCTTGTAAAACAATAGTGTTTAGATATATTTTCACAAAGTACAATTTCAAAAGGAAGCAACAGTTTGAAAAGGAAATGAATAGAACAAATATTTTCAGTGGTCCGTTCTCACTGGCAACGCGTTTCGAGGAGAAAAGTCCTCCTCTTGAAAGGCCTAAATGGACTGAACATAATGCTAACGCCGGTTCTCATGCTTCTGCGGCTTCCTTTATGGCATCTTTTGCAGTCATGTCTCTCCTTCCCTTTCTGTCAGTCTTTCCCTCCGTCTGTCTTTTCTCTCTAGAAAACTAGTGAAACGAACAAAACAGTACAGTGATGGTGCACTCCAGGTATACTGAATTCGAATACGAATAGTGGATGTATTGAAAACTCTTAAGGTGCGGGGGAGGAACTGAGGTCTTGGCACAAGACCCCTACAAATAACATGAAAAGAAGAGAAGATTCAACATTTGAACTCATACATTACCTAATGGCAGGGCTACCAAGCCTTGCAGACAAGATCATGAGGACCCGAGATGAATTTCTATTCAGGCCAACAATACTGATGCACGAGGAAAAGGGACAAGTATTTCCCTTGGTGATACACACAGCTGCAGTACGAGGGAAAATAGCTTTGATTGATGGTTATGGCGATGAAGGCCGACAATGGTGCATAGTAATCACCATTGAAGGATATCGATTGACTGACGTCACTAATGACGATCTGTTTGATGAACAAGCAGATATGGGAGAGACAACAGTTGAGTTGAGCATCACCTTTTGGGTGAGAATGATCAAAAGGGAAGTGCCCCAGAGAATGATGTTGGCACAGAACCGTCCTGAATATTTTGATGATGACATGGCCCAAGTGCCTGCCTCAGTATGGACTACAGGCCCCTATGACGTAGGCTTATTGAAAGGAGTTGGAGAAGTGAAGATTAAACTGAAGCCAGGAGCAATTCTACTGAAGGTACGACAATACCCCATGTCCAGGGAGGCAGATGAAGGAATTTTTAAGACAATTTCTGCTATGATGGAACAAGGCATCTGAGTGACGTCAGAGTTGTCATGCAATACTGCAGTTTATCTGATCAAAAAATCAAAGGGAGGGTCCTGGAGGCAAATTCAGGATATACGCCCAATAAATGATATTGTTGAGGCCAAGTTCCCTTTAGTCCCGAACCCAGCTACTATTCTATATAATATACCCATTGATACAAAATATTTCACAGTGAATGACTTGAAAAATGCATTTTTCTCAATCCCGTTGCACAGAGACTCACAAGATCTGACATTTTTTACGTTCAGACAGATGCGTCTGAAAAGCACGAGGCTACCCCAGGGATACTGTGAGTCTTCTATCTTCAACAGAGTCCTACAGATGGACCTAAGCAATATTACATTAGAAAGTGTTGTCCTGCAATATGTGGATAACATCTTAATCTGCAGCACGCCAGAGGAACAATGCAGACACAGGTCTACTCAGCTCTTGACTATATTGGCTGAGAAAGGATATAATGTTGACAAAGAGAAATTACAATATTCTCAACAAGAAGTGCTGTACATAGGCCAACTGATCTCGCAAAAGGGGAAAAGAGTTACCCCAGAAAGAGCTGAAGCCATACTGAACATGGTCAAGCCACATACAATAAAACAGATGCAGAACTTCTTAGGCCTGTGCAATTATGTCAGGGCATGGGTCTTTAACTACAACTCGTACACCAAGCCTCTGCTTCAGGCCCTAAAGAAAGCCAAAGTAACGAAAGAAAAGATTAAAATGTCTGAGTGTTACGCTCACCTGGCTCCCACAGGGGCGTCGATCGGAACTGGACAGCTGCGGTTTCCACCCACGTGACGCGTAATGCGGAGATGACAGACTGGACTGGCCCACCTAATCTCGTCTGCTTGACCCGAAGAAGTATTCTCCTGAAAGTGCAGAAAGGGAATTAGTCACCCGTGGATTTGAGTGATAACCCCCCCACCCCCACTGTTCTCCCCTCTAATCACCTCCGATGTCTCTTTTTATATTCTCACCTTAGGTTTTTAAAGGATGAGCTCTCCATCCTGCGTAGAATGCAGGGGTGCGTGGATAACCAGTTACTTCACTGGCCCGAAGGGATTGGAGAGTTCCAGAACAATATTGACTCTGAGGTTCCTGGCGAGGAGCCGTAAGTATATAGTTCATAAGAGTTCAAAATGTCTGACTTTCACTCTTGTACGATTCCTTGCAGCTTGCAGCTTGACCCTAGAGAAGATTGCCTCGTGCGGCTGGTAAAGTTCAGGTAAGAGTCTGTAGTATCCAACACTGTCCGGTAAATGACACCTGTATGTAATCTGTTGCTTTCTCCCCTATTACAGGTGCTGAGGGAGAATTATGGTGTTTTGAGGAATAATACCTCCGGCGGTAAAATCAGGTTAGTCTATTATGATGAACGAGATTCCCTTGGTTTGTTCTTTCGGCTCACCTGGCTGTCCTTTTGTTCCCCTTAGATGCCGGAGTTCGGCGAAGATGAATGGAGGCTGCGCCGGCCCGTGGAGATGAAGAATGCCTCCGGTGGTAAAATCAGGTAAGTCTATTATGGTGACTAATATTGCCTTATTATTCTCTCGGCTCACCTTGCTGTTCTTTATTCCTCTTAGGTGCTGGAGTTTGGCGAAGAAATGATGAAGACAGAGGTGGATCGTGGAGGTGCTGCGAAGGCTGGTGAGTATAACGCGGCGCTGCAGCAGGCGATGCGACGCGCATCAAATAATGTCTTTCTTCCTATTTAAAGGCGCGATGGATCCAGAATCAGGTGAGGAAATAAGTTTTGTTCTTGTTCTAACCTTTTTCCTTCCCTCTCCCTTTTCTCTAGGAGCTCCAGACTCGAGGCGGGCGTGGCAGAAGCCTGGATGCTGGCTTGCAGGCACGGTGAGCGTTACGCTGCAGGATGCAGAATAACACGAAGCGTGAGCCGCTCTTCGGGCGTGGTTTAAATAGCCTTCAAAGTAGTCCCAGGTAAGAAGTTCCCAAGACCACACCCGAGTAAGAAAATAGTCCCTGAAATAAAGTAGTTCCCCTTCAGACTTCACATTGGCTTGAATGCTGAGCAGCATGGTCTGCATGAGGTAAGTGAAAGCAAATGAGGCCCCTTCTGTGAGCCTGGCGCCTATGGCCCCAGGACTGTACCCAGATAGCCCCTAGCCGGGGCTGCTGTGTTTTTCCCAAGTATCTGGATGCCTGCTCCTGGGACAGATGGACCTGGTCCTGATACCCGGGGGTAGGAATCATGACAGCGAGGCCATGGAGGAAGGATTTGCTGAACTCAAAAGAGCCATTTGCACGGCATCAGTTTAGGAATCCCCAATTATGCAGAGGAATGTTTCCTGTTCTCACACACGAATGGCAGCGTTATGACGTCAGTGCTGTCACGCTCACCTTTGTCTCTGCAGGAGCGATGAAGCCCTCTGGTACCAGTTTGGATTTCTACTCCACCCGGGGTGATGGGGAGGCTACCTGAATGAGAGTAATAGGTTGTTGGTAATGCTAGGAGCTGGCCCTGGAAACCCCCTTCCCTCCTTAACCCCCTAAGTACAGGAATGCTGCGGTAGTGGTGCTAGGAAAGGGATGGCTCACCTTGTGCTTTAGTATGATGGGCTCTCCATCCTGCATCTGCAGGGGTGCTATGATCTGGATACGCACTGCGCAGGGTTATTTTGTGTTTGTTGCGGCCACTGCCTTGAATGGGATGATGTTGGGTTGTAGCGTATTGGCCGTTGTACTTCTCTCTCCAAGTTTAGAGTCCGGGAGCCAGTTACAGCACTGGTCCCTCAATGTTGCAGGAGAGGCGGAGAACACAGTTGGACTCACTGTATACGGTACGGGTAAGTTCAGAGTTGTGGCCTCCCAGTTGCTTCACTTGGTAAAGGTATGCAGATTGTTCCGGTAAGTTTGTAAAGTATGATGTATTTCTCACAGGAGCTAAGTGTTAAAGTTCTAACCTGTTTATTCTATTCTTTCTCTTCCTTTACAGGTCTCTGGAGTTGCTGTAGAGCCGGATGGTGAGAAGGGGCTGAAGGAAGATGGAGCGAAACCGCCCCGAGAAGTCAGTGCTTCAGGCGGAATCAGCTGGAGTCCTGAAGAATGGTTTTACAGCACACGGTCGCCGGAGATGTAAATATGAAAGCGCGGAACTCCAGCTGTGAACTGATGTCTTCTCTTCTTCTTTCTCAGGTACGCGGACACCACTGGAGAGTGCCTGGGAGGGGCGCAGGCCGCTAAATGCTGGTCGATGAATCAGGAATCGGGAACAGGTAAGCGTGTGCCTCAGGCTACAGAAAGCACACAAAGCATGGTTTACTCCTTGGCCGTGGCTTATATAGGAGACTAGAGCGTGCAGCATAAAACTGGGCTGGCACCAAAGAACCCATATTGGTGGAAACAGGAAGTGTCATTACTTCTTATGGGCACTGGGATTTCTATGGCAGGAAATGATGGATGTTTTATTCCTGACTTGCTAGGCCTTCACCCACAATGCTCCTACTTGCTCTTCCCTGTTAACACTGAGATAGAAACGGAGATACCCTTGATGTCTGATTCAGGCCTGTACCCATGACAAGTGCTCACTCAGAGAACCAGATTGGGGTACAAGCCCCTGGCATACTATAGTGGACATTTGGACCCAGTGATGAGAGGCCATTTCTCGTGCAAACAAAGTCTAGCTGCCGCAGCATTCACCATCGAGAAGCCTACAACCATTGTAATGGGATGCTCAATGACATTGTACGTCAATCACTCGCTATTTGCTGTTCTAGAGAAAACAACAGGCACACGAACATCTCAGAGAGCTTCTGCTAATAAAGTAATCATATCAAATCCATCGATTAAAATAGTCCAATGTAAGATAGTGAACCCAGCTATGTTCATAGCAGAGCCAGTCGCTGAAGGAGAGCCAATACATGGCTGTGAAAATTATGAAGAATTCTATGATGAAATTCCCAGAGTGAAAGAAAATTCATTGGCAGAAGGAGAAAGTGTCTTCATTGACGGTTCTTCGAGAATCGATCAAAGCGATGGGCAAAGATATACAGGCATCACTGTAATGAAACACACCGCAAATGGAGAATTTCAAGTACACCTTAGTGAACGAATACCATCTCATTATTCAGAACAGGCTGCAGAATTATTGGCATTGATACTCGCCATTGAGGATCACACAGACCAGGAAGTAACAGTATACAGTGACTCAACCTAGGTGACGTCGTCAGTGCAGGCAGGCCTAGCGCGCTGGAAAAGGAGGGGCTACCTCCGAGCAGACGGCACGCCTGTGCAGCACACAGCCTTATTGGACAGGCTGATTAAGGCACTACAGCTCCAAGTGGGCATAGCAGTCGTGAAATGCGCCACCCACACGAAAAGGACAGATTTTATCTCACGTGGAAACCAAGCAGCAGACACGTAAGCCAAGCGTATGGCCTTCAAGAGTGAGATGATCATGGAAGTGGAAGTCACCCACATAAATGAGAAAATTATGGTTACACGAATTGCACATGAAAGCTATAACAATTTGGGACAAACACAGTTGATGGAACTCCAAGGGGAGGCACCACAGGAGGAAAACAAATGTATGGAAGCGGCAAGGGTGTTCTTTAAACCCCTCCCACAGCTTGTGGCGACAAGACAGTACTGGTAAACCAGTAATGACCATAGCCCAGTTAAAATTGGCGCTAGAACAGTTACACTATCCCGCGCATATGTCAAAAGAGAATCTAGCAGCAACACTCGCGCTGAAGACTGGTTCATACCGAACTTAGCAGAGAACATTGCATTTTTTATAGTGAACTGCATCATCTGCCAACAATTCACAGCTGGGCACGCATTAAAGGTAATGAGAGGAGTCATCCCAAGGCCAAATGGGCCTTTTCAGCCCTTGCATGTCGATTACGTCGGCATGATTCAAGTATGTAATGGGTACAGATACCTAATTGTTGTGGTGTGTCCATTCTCTAGATGGATAGAGGCAGGTCCATGTACACATCCAGACTCTAGCTGTGCAGCCACATTTTTAGTAAGAGAGGTATTCCCCAGGTGGGGGGTATGTGAAGTCATGAGATCCGATAACGAGACCCACTTTGTAAACAAGGTTTTCAAACAGTTTAGCTTGATGCTTGGTATAAAGCACAAGTTCTCGTCGGCATACCATGCACAAGGTAACGGGATATGTGAGAAGCTAAATGGCCTATTAAAGGAAAGGATATCCAAATTGAAGCTTACTCTAAGAAAGGGATGGTTGCACTGCCTTCCTTTGGCATTGTATGCACTCAGGAACCAACCCGGTTCCGACCACCATTTTATGCTGCACAAAATAGGCACAGGAAGGTGAATGCATACTCCCTTGACACCCCGAGATAGTGCAAGATGTGATGCCCAGTCAACAGGTGAAATCTTAGGGTCTGAAAGGCAAAATTACTTGAACTGCATGACATCTTGCCTTAATGTAATTGCAGACCAGCTGCAGCGACAACGAAAAGGGTGCAGGGCAGCACAAAACACAGAAGGAGATACTACTACAGGCACAGCTCAATGACTTTCTGTACTATCCGTTTTCCCTGGAGATACTATCCTAGTAAAGAACCATACGAGAAAAAGGTGGGATGAACGAAGGTTTAATGGTCCCTTTACAGTGGAAGAGTGTACTCATCTGCAGTAAAACTACAAGGCAGAAGAGCTTGGATTTTTCTGGGCAATATCAAACCCTACATCGGAGAAGTCCCCCTGCCTGCACCCCAGCACGAAGAGACTGCAGACAATGGGGAAGAACCACATCACATGCAGACGAGATCCATTACGAAGAAGCAGGACGCATGAGCAGATGCAAAGTAAAGACAAAGAACCTTTTTGAGATAGTTGTGGTTTCATTTTTTGGACATTCCTCTGAGAAAAAAAGAGGATAATGACAGATAAACTGGACACTCTGTGCATCCTAGTTGCAGGGTGAAGAAGAAAACTGCATTTATAACTTTGAACTTTGGACTGAGGCACACTAAAGCCTTGATTAGAAAATAATATGCCAAATTTTGATCGAGGACACATAAATTGGAAGAAAATACAGTACCCAGACTCCTTCCACACAGAGACTTTGTTTGGAATTACTTATAGTGTCCCGCAGTAGCAGCATCACCAAAGACGTGGTGACATACTTTGATCTAGTTCTAAGATCGTACCCGTCACTGGTGGGGAAACTCACCAGTGTCAATGACTTTCTTCAAGATCCTGAAAATGAAAAAAATATAAAACAATTGCTTACTGTGATTGCCGAGCAGCTCCTCCTACTTTCAGAGTATAATGAGGAAAAGCCAAATGTCCCAAGCACAGAGGGAAGTAAATGAGTTTATGAAAGTATTGTTCTTTCGCCTAATTGAAGACTATACAAATCTTGTTGGGAGAACGACAGACGTACTCACGTTTCTTCGACATCCAGCAAATACAGAACATCTGAGCATACTCCAAAATAACATTGTGATCTTAGTTGCACTCCACGCAAACGGAACATTCAGACATTGCTCATAGTGAAGTGAAAACATACAGTCCTGAACCTCAGCAAAACAGGACAAATGTCCCTGTCACCAGAAGACAGCAGGTTGGCGAGTAATGTCTTCTTCGCCTAATCGAGGATTTTTCAGAGCTTGTGGGGAGACCTGTAAATGTTGACGTCCTCACTTTCATCAGAAACCCAGCTAATTCTACACAGATGGGCATGCTCCTGCATGGAATAGTGATGCAAGTGGAACTTTCTAACCATCAACAGAACTATTTGAAAAGATTTTAAACTTTCCACCGAGGGACTGATCAAGAGAACAAGGCCAAAGACTTTTTTCTTCTTTTTGATTTTTGTTATACTGACAAGGACACAGCATGTCTTCTGGAATGAAACAGATTAACAGGGTAATTCATAGAATTTCACAGAAAAGTGTCGCAAGCGGCTGGCGCAGAGTGTCCGCGTGCGATTGTCTGCGCCAGGCACGTGCGCTAAAACCGATTTCCGCGCACAGCGTATTCATGGATTTTAGGCTCCCAAACCAGCCGTGGCGCAGAGTATCGCAGCGACCCTGCAGCAGCGCCAGTAACACCCCCAAGAACGCCCTCGCGCAAGGAAAAGCCATCAAAATCGCTAAATCATCGCAAAGGGCTGCGCTAACCCTGGACCAATTTACAGGGCTTCCAAACAAGGAACGCAAAGCGGGTAACGTGCATATCAGGGGTACGCGTGAAGTTATACACGCGATTAGCCAGGGTACGTGTATTACAGGGGTACGCGGGAAGTTTAACACGCGATTGGCCAGGGTACGTGTATTACAGGGGTGCGGGAATCATCACACGCGATTTGGCTGGGTACGTGTATTACAGGGGTACACAGGAAGTTGTACACGCGATTCGGCTGGGTACGTGTATTACAGGGGTGCGGGAATTATCACACGCGATTTGGCTGGGTACGTGTATTACAGGGGTACACAGGAAGTTTTACACGCGATTCGGCTGGGTACGTGTATTACAGGGGTGCGCGGGAATTCTCACATGCGATTTGGCCAGGTACGTGTATTACAGGGGTGCGCGGGAATTATCACACGCGATTTGGCTTGTTCGTGTATTACAGGGGTACGCGGGAAGTTTAACACGCGATTGGCCAGGGTACGTGTATTACAGGGGTACACGTGAAGTTTTACACGCGATTAGCCAGGGCACGTGTATCACAGGGGTACGCGGGAATTAGCACACGCGATTTGGCTTGGTACGTGTATTACAGGGGTGCGTGGGAAGTTACACACGCGATTAGGCTGGGTGGGTCCTCACAGGTGTTCCCTGTACACCCTCCACGGCCCCTGCAGGCAGCCCACAAAACAGGGGACTACCCTGCACACCTGCGCATGTCCCCCTGCACCCCCACCCCCCAGCAGTGCAGGGGCACCCTCCACCAGGCCCCCACTCATGTCTACCACCACCCCCCAGCCACCAGGGGCACCCTCCACCAGGCCCCCACTCATGTCTCCCACCACCCCCACCCCCCAGCCACCAGGGGCACCCTCCACCAGGCCCCCACTCATGTCTACCACCACCCTCACCCCCCCGCCACCAGGGGCACCCTCCACCAGGCCCCCACTCATGTCTCCCACCACCCCCACCCCCCAGCCACCAGGGGCACCCTCCACCAGGCCCCCACTCATGTCTCCCACCACCCCCACCCCCCAGCCACCAGGGGCACGCTCCACCAGGCCCCCACTCATGTCTCCCACCACCCCCACCCCCCAGCCACCAGGGGCACCCTCCACCAGGCCCCCACTCATGTCTACCACCACCCCCACCCCCTAGCCACCAGGGGCAGCCTCCACCAGGCCCCCACTCATGTCTACCACCACCCCCACCCACCAGCCACCAGGGGCACCCTCCACCAGGCCCCCACTCATGTCTCCCACCACCCCCACCCCCCAGCCACCAGGGGCACCCTCCACCAGGCCCCCACTCATGTCTCCCACCACCCCCACCCCCCTGCCACCATGGGCAGCCCCCACCAGGCCCCCACTCATGTCCCCCTGCACCCCCACCCCCCAGCAGTGCAGGGTCACCCTCCACCAGGCCCCCACTCATGTCTCCCACCACCCCCACCCCCCAGCAGTGCAGGGTCAACCTCCACCAGGCCCCCACTCATGTCCCCCTGCACCCCCACCCCCAGCAGTGCAGGGTCACCCTCCACCAGGCCCCCACTCATGTCCCCCTGCACCCCCACCCCCCAGCAGTGCAGGGTCACCCTCCACCAGGCCCCCACTCATGTCTCCCACCACCCCCACCCCCCAGCAGTGCAGGGTCAACCTCCACCAGGCCCCCACTCATGTCCCCCTGCACCCCCACCCCCCAGCAGTGCAGGGTCACCCTCCACCAGGCCCCCACTCATGTCCCCCACCACCCCCACCCCCCAGCAGTGCAGGGTCACCCTCCACCAGGCCCCCACTCATGTCCCCCTGCACCCCCACCCCCCAGCAGTGCAGGGTCACCCTCCACCAGGCCCCCACTCATGTCTCCCACCACCCCCACCCCCCTGCCACCATGGGCAGCCCCCACCAGGCCCCCACTCATGTCTCCCACCACCCCCACCCCCCTGCCACCATGGGCAGCCCCCACCAGGCCCCCACTCATGTCTCCCACCACCCCCACCCCCCAGCAGTGCAGGGTCACCCTCCACCAGGCCCCCACTCATGTCTCCCACCACCCCCACCCCCCAGCAGTGCAGGGTCACCCTCCACCAGGCCCCCACTCATGTCTCCCACCACCCCCACCCCCCAGCAGTGCAGGGTCACCCTCCACCAGGCCCCCACTCATGTCTCCCACCACCCCCACCCCCCAGCAGTGCAGGGTCAACCTCCACCAGGCCCCCACTCATGTCCCCCTGCACCCCCACCCCCCAGCAGTGCAGGGTCAACCTCCACCAGGCCCCCACTCATGTCCCCCTGCACCCCCACCCCCCAGCAGTGCAGGGTCACCCTCCACCAGGCCCCCACTCATGTCCCCCACCACCCCCACCCCCCAGCAGTGCAGGGTCACCCTCCACCAGGCCCGCACTCATGTCCCCCTGCACCCCCACCCCCCAGCAGTGCAGGGTCACCCTCCACCAGGCCCCCACTCATGTCTCCCACCACCCCCACCCCCCTGCCACCATGTGCAGCCCCCACCAGGTCCTCACAATCCCCAATCATGTGCGTAATGGTCAGCCTCCACAGCCAAAAAGCCCTACCAAGTAACCCATTCACCCACATGGAAATGAAAACACATGTTACACCCCCAATGTTCATGAAGCAAATGAACCCATGTCCGTCACACACAGATTTTCAAATTGAATGGGAAAACACACAACATGACATGCATGAAACCAATGAGATGAAACCACACAGTGAACAATGGAAATAAAAATGTATTGGACAAAAATACGAATGGTAAAGAAAGAAAAATAACTACAATGTAAATGTGAAAAAATAAGCTGCATGTCCGCATAAAAACACAAAAGTAGAAAATCAAATCCATAAAATTGTGTCCAAAGTGAAATGTAAAAACTCTCCATGCAACAAAGAACTATGTACAAAAATAACAAGGGTCCATCATCACAACTGAACTAAGGAAACCTCCTAAAAAACCTACCTAAATATCAACTATATACAAAAAGTGGAGCAGTGTCCGTCGACTCCAAATCATAAGAAAAAACAAAGGAAACCTAAAACTAAAGAACTATATACAAAGGCGGCGGGCAAGTCCAGCGGCTCACTCCGTGGTGTTCCGGGCCAGGGCATCATCGAACTCCTGTTCGATGTCCCGGAGGCGGTCCAGTTCCATGGCCCCGAGGGTCCGCAGGGACGACGCCGTGTCCTCCTCCAACCCCCTGCGGATTGGCTCGAGGCACTCGGCCCGCCTCAGGGCCCTCCGCATGGAGTTCTCCGCCCTGACCATTGTGAGCCGTGCCTCTTCCGCCCGCCGCCGCTCCGCACCTATGGCGTGGCCCAACCGCTGCCACACGGAAGACACTCTCTGTCCTGGGTCCTCCTGCCCTCCGGCCGATGCCTGCCCCTCCGATGTCGAAGGCCCCGAGCCTTCATGGCTCCCACCATGTTGCTGCTGCTGCTCTGCCTCTGCCCGTGCACTGCCTCCTGCTGCCTGCACATCCTCCGCCGGCTGGGGTGCAGTTGTTGATGTGGCCACCCCTGCTGGATGTCCGACTCCCGACTGTGGCAGGGATGCCTCCTCCACCAGCCTGGCCGCACTGTCAGAGGCAGCTCCACAGGGCACCCAGGTGACTGATGGGTGGGAAGATGGCACAGAGGACGACTGGCGCGTAGGGGGTCCAGTTGAGGAGGGGGTCGGAACAAGCCCCATCAGACGGAGGAATCCGGTCTGGGTGACCTGTCCCAGCAGGCTGACGTGGTCAACGAGCCATTCGAGATGACGTGCAGTCTCTCCATGAAAAGACTGCAGGTCACCTCGCATGGCCCGTTGACGCAACGCCACACCAGCCAGGACTGGCTCAACCCGGACCTGGATAGCCACGTCCGCAGGCAGAGGAAGGCCAGTTGACGTCAGCTCATCCCCTGCCTGGAAACGGGTCTGGACGTAGGCATCCCTGCTGGTGCAAGATGATGCAGGGACAGGATCGGGGACAGGATTGCACACAGGCACCTCCGCGGCGGCCTGTGCTGCCTCCTGTCCCTGGTCGTGGACTGCACCACTAGCACCAGTGGGATCCCCACCTCCAGACCCCGTCTCTGGTGCTTGCACGGCCTCCTCCTCCACCAGACCCCCCACCAACCTGGATGACTCCGTGCCATCTTCCCCTGTTGGGCCCTGTGGGGTCCCAGCTGCCCCTTCTGCTGCCGAGGAGTCCAACTCCAACCTCCGCCTCTTGGACCTCCCCCCGGCAGCTGCGGCCTGGGACGCGGCACCGGACTCCTCACTCCCCGACGAGATGACAACACGGGAGGGGAGCCGGGCCTTGCGTCTCCGGCTGGCGGTCGGATCCCCGCCGCTGTGCTCCACAGCACCTTCTCCCCCCTCTTCATCAGTTGACGCTGCAGACAGGGAGAAACAAAACACAGGCATCAGGGCACTGTACAATGGACACATACACACATGACAGTTGCACATGAGTGGCATTGGCAAACCTCAGACATGTCATCACAATCCCCAACACACATGTCATTGCAACTCGCACACATGAGCCATACCACAGCCATATCGCAACTGCCACCACCATCCATACACATACAACAGCATGAGCAGCCAAAGGTGAGCCAGACATCACATGCAACACAGGAAGTGCACCACACATGTACACACACCACCACACTTGCATGCATGTGTACACCTCTGCCAAGTGTCGCACTGTTCAGACGGGCATCCATGTCACATCTGCCAATCAGGCTTACACATACCGCAGTCACATGCATCCATGTTGCATCACTGTTGCACCCTTGTCAAATACACACACATGCACATGTACACAGTGCTCATACATGCAGCCCAATACAACATACATGCGTGACATCACGGACATGTCTACTTACATACACATACATACAAACATGTGTGCACGCACAACTGCATTTGCCATGCAAGCCTAAACACACAAGCACCATCCATGTCTCACACATTACAGCCCTCGCATGTGTCAGCCCCACGGCCATGTACACCCCCACCCATACTCGACCCCATACAAACAGATGTGTAACCTGCACAATACCGAATAATCACCACACGCACTGCTCACAATCAGGATGCATGTACACTCACCGCTCGACACCAGACGGGTCTGCTTCTCCAGGACCTGGACGTGGAGCGCTGGGGATATGCGTTCCAGGACCCCCATCTGTTCTTCCGACAAGTGGCCCCGGCGCCCCTTGGCATCCGCTGCCTTCAAGAGGCGCCGGGCCTTGTTCAGGGTCCTGGACCTGAAGTCCTCCCAGCGCTTCCTGACATGTTGTAAGTCCCGGACTGCCACCCCCTCCGCGTTGATGGCAGTCACGATGTCAGTCCAGATCCGAGTCCGTCCTTCCTTGTCGGCGCGGGTACTTCCGAAGAGGGCATCATACTGCCCCAGGACTTGCTCCACCAGGACACCAACTTCGGTGGCACTGAAGCTGGTGCCCCTCTGCCTCTCTGGCCGGGGGTTGTCAGTGGTCACAGATGGTGTTTGCCCCGACATGACAACCCCAGAGGCAGGAGTGGGTGGGCAACTGGGTCCTGGGGCTGGGCTGTGGAGCGATGGAATTCCAGTCGGGAGTCTTCGGTACCAGCAGGGGTGGTCACAGCAACAGCACCCCTGGCTGATGTGCAGGCAGCAAATGGCAGTGCACGTGGGCAGCAGGCAGTCAGGCAGCAGCAGATGGCAGGTGGGAGCGTGCTCGGGGCTCTGGGGGGCAGTAGTTTGGCCTTCTGGGCAGGAGCGTGGTCTTCCGTGTGCTTACGCGTGGCCAGCTTGGTACGGAGTGATTTGGCACGTGAAAATCCTGCACGTCAGCGTGAAAATCGAGGAAAGGCCCTTAGCGCGTAAGCGCGTCAGCACGCATACGCGATTCTATTGGACCAAAGGCCCTCAGCGCGTAAGCGCGTCTGTGACGTGAGCCGCACGGGTGTTTCCCACACAGCACGTGATGACAGAGCACACGTGGAAAGACTGCACGTCAGAGTCTCATCGCGTGTGATTGGTGGAAATGGCCCTACACGCAGAAGTGACAAAGCATGTAATTGGTGGAAATGGCCCCACACGCAGAAGTGACAAAGCGTGTAATTGGAGGAAATGTCCCTACACGCAGAAGTGACAAAGCGTGTAATTGGTGGAAATGGCCCTAGCGCGTACACGCCGCGTAAGTGACGCTGGACGTGTGGGCCTGTATAAAAGGTACGCGTAGAACACCACTTCCTTGTACGTGCTTTTCGTGGAGAGCGAGTGGGTGAATTCTGTACTTCTTGTCGTTTCACACGCGATTTACTTCACGGCGTTTCAAGTTCGTATTCCCTGTTACCTCTGACAGCTTTTTCTCTTCTTTCGCTTTTACTGGTTTACCTGGGCCTGTTCCCTCAAACAGTGTTCCCTTCTACTGTTGTCCTGTCTCCTCAGACAGCGTACAAATCTTCTTTTGGCGGGGGTGTTGCCAACCAAACGTGCTCCTTTTACATGCTCGTTTACCAGGCAGACGGTGAGTCACGCACGTATCTAACATCTGTGCTTGCCCCGTGTGTAGCCTACCCCTTCAGAGGTCATTCTAGGCTGCGTGTGACACGCATACGTTCATTCTTGTGTTTCTGGGTGCCACAGCGTAGTGCAGGTTTTTCTTTCTGCACACGTGGTCTAGGAGGGGTTGCGTGCACGTCATCTCCCTTTTTTGGGCCTCCTGTGCGTTGCGTGACCCGTCATCTTTCCCCAGGGGTTACATTCAGCCTTGCTAGAGCACTAGGGTACAATTACCATCTGGTACCCAACCCCTTTGACCCCCAATTGCCCAGGACAATAGTCTACATCCACTCCCATACGCACATTAACATCAGTGCCATGGCTGGGAGGCGAGGATTCCGTAAGGGTGGCAAAGGTGGAAGAGCCACAAGTGGTGGCCGTGGTGGATCCGGTAGGGGAAGTGGTCGTAACTTGCAGGGTGAGCCTGTCCCCCATGTGTGGAGGACCAGTCACGGGCACCCATAATCCCTCCCCCCCTCCCATTGAGGCTGATGTGGCTGACACCATCCATGCTCAGCCCTTGTTGGACCAGCCCATTGTGGCACCAGACCTGGCTGACTCCATGGCTGACTTCCAGGTCAGCAGGGCTACGACACGTGCGCTGGTGCACGTTGATGCCATCATGCCACGTGGATCTGGGGCAGCAAGGTCATCTGCTGCACCAAGGAGGCAGGGCGGAGAGGCTGCAGGGGCAGCTGCGGCTCCATCCACCCCAGCCCTCACACACCCAGCCAGGACAGTGTCGGTCCTAGTCCATGCTGCTGACATTCCCCCTGACACCATCACACTAGAGCCAATGCCTGCACCAACTCCCATGCTGAGTGTGCAATCCCACACTCCTGATACAGAGTCCACCAGGGCTCCTGCCCCTAGTGTCCAGAGCGGCGCAGGACACTCAGGATCACCACCACCTTCCAAGCGGAAGAGGAAGAGTGCTCGTCCGGCACAGGCTGATGCCCCAGACACGGCTACACAGTCCGGCCCGTCCAGGAAGCCCAGCTTCACGGATGACGAACTGAATGCACTTGTCGAGTATGTGTCCGGACATGACAACGAGATGGTCATTGTTGCAGGATCCAAGACCACACCTGCACAATGCCAGGCACACTGGCAGACCGTTGCGGACATCGTAAGTGCCCTTGGAATCGTGAGGCGCACAGCCAATGATTGCTATAAGCGCTGGAATGACCTAAAGCGCAGGGCAAAGAGTAAGCTGGCCTCAAGTCATGCCGCAACTCTAGTGACTGGAGGTGGGTCTCCAGTAGTAGACATGGAACTCACTCCACATGAGTCAGTCGCTGGGACCTACGTCACGGAGGAACAGATCCAAGGCGTGGGAGATCTGGCTGATTACGAGGCATTGTCCGGTGAGTGCACATGCATGTGTGTGTCATACATGTGCATGGTGTGTGTGTGAGGGCTTCTGTTTGTGTGCCAGGTGAGAGTGTGTGCGCCTGAGTCGTATGGGTCAGCCATGTGCTTCATGCAATACTTCCTGCGCAGCTGCATTTGGCCATAGCAGTATCCCTTCTGCCAACAGTTGACATCTAGCCCAACTGCACGCCAGTTGCCCTTGAAGTGTCACCTTGCCACAACATATTTGCTTATTTTTCACTGTTCATTCAGTCAGTTTGTTTGCATTCCACCACTTTCACTAGGCATGTCGCTGTCCACTAGTCACATGTCTGACATGGGTATGGTAAAGTGGAGTGACTTTGTTACCTGGATATCATTTGTACACACATGTCCCTGTGCAATTGGACCATTTCAGACTGGCAGCTCCAGGTGAAAAATCTGACCTGTTAGAATTAGAAAAGCAATTACATGCGGGAACTGGACTGAATGAATAGGTGCTGCCCTCCTCCCCATCTTCACTCAATAGCAATGGTACATGCCATCTGTGTGATGGCATGTGTGTTTCACCTGGCAATCACAGGCCAATGTGTGATGCCACTGCCAGGCAGCATGCAGAAAATGTGTTCATCTTCCATCTTGGTGTCATCAGTGTGTGCCATTTGCCTGCACTTCATACGCAGTGAGGGTGCATGCATGGGAGGGTTTCAGTCATGTGGGACATGTGTCAATCAAGTACTGGTTCTCTTGCTTCTCAGCCCTCATTGTGTGCCATGGTGCTAATGCCTGTTTCCATTTCTTTGTTTTCATGTCTTTGCAGGGGAAGACGCACCGGATACTGCTGGGGTTGTGGAGATGGTGCAGACCCAGGAGGGGTCCGAGGGCCGACCAACCACCAGTGAGGGACGTGGTGTGGTGGTGGGGGAGAACCCACAAGTGCTGCAGGTCGTGCTCTCAAGGGGTGTCTCTGGCTGCACCTCCCCCGAGCTGTACTCAGGTGTTGATTCGGATGAGACCTACGTGCCGTCGCAGGTGAGTGTTCCAGGGAGGGATTCTGTTCTGTCTCGCCCACCTGCACCAGGGTCAGAACCCTCCATGGGGATGTCAGTGTTGGCAGCTACGCCTTCGGTGGTTACGGATGCAGGGTCACACTCTGCGACATCTGATCCTGTTCCTGGGCCAGCAGATCAGAGGGGGAATGCAGTCCTGCAGCCTCAGGCAGTGCCGGCACAGCAAGGCGCAGTTCGCCTTGCCCCAGACAGGTGTGGTGCCCGCCGACGTGGTGGCCGTACGCCACCCGGCAATACCGCATGGGAGCAATCCATTTACGGTATGGCAACCCAACAGGCTGCATCATCCGAGATGATGGCTCAGGCCATGGATAGGGTGGCCACTTCCATTGTCCCCCCAGAAAGGCTGATGGAGCGACTAGAGCAGGCAACCGACTCCATCTGCCAGTCACACAGGGAGGACATGTTGGGGTCCAACAGGGACAGGCGGGCGGCACTGGCGACTCTGCAGGAGGCCATCTCCATTGAGTCCCAGGGCCACAGGGAAGCCCTGAGGCAGGAGCTCCTTCACCTCAGGACGACTCTTGTTGAGCTTGAGGCTTCAACACACCAAAGGACAGAACAGCAGCTGGAGCGTCTCACCCGTACGCTCTCAGCTGAGATGCAGGCAACGAGGGCAGAGGTCCGGGCATCCCGTGAGTTGTTGCATGGGGACCTCCGCACACTCATCCTCCAGAACCAGACCTACCACACCCGCATGCTTGCAGCCATGGAGGAGCAGACTAGGGCCTTGCGTGGGCTGCCTCCCATAGTGCAACCACCTCCGGATGCAGCTGCACAGGGTGATAATAGCGACAGCAGTGATACTCCCACAATAGGGTAGCCGTGTGGGCCATGAGCCCATGGAGGTGTTTTATCTTCCCAGGATCCACGCAGGTGGGTTCTGGTGTGCATCCTGTCCTCGGACCTCCTGGGTGGCCTCCCCAACCCCCCCGGGCCCATCAATGGCCATTTTTGATGGTTTCTTATTTTTATTTTTATTTTGATTTCTTTTATTCCCAATTTTTTTGGGACGATCTGTTGGCTTCCGTGGTTCCTGTGGGCATACGCTGCATTGTGGCTGGGCACATGCAGGCTTGTAATGTATTTGGTTCAGATGCTTGGGTTTGAGTCACACACACCCCTCCTGCTTCCCGTTTCCATGGGCTTGCAAAGGGTGTGCCCAAGTGACAGTGAATTACACAGTGACGTTGGACTCCCATGAGCTGTGTGGGCAGTCTGTAGTCAATACTGTGTATACATTCCTAGTGCATATTGCTGTTGTGTTGTACACTGCATGTTGCATTGATGTGTAACTCTTCTTCTGTGTCTACCTCCCAATTTGCAGGTCCCTTCCTCATGTCCACACAAGGACCTCTAGTCTGGAGATGGGGTCCATGTTGGCAGCAGTGCACCTACAACTCTACATGGCGCCAACACTGCACAGTTGGTAGTGGTGGGAGACATGAGTGGGGGCCTGGTGGAGGGTGACCCTGGTGGCTGGGGGGTGGGGGTGGTGGGTGACATGAGTGGGGGCCTGGTGGAGGGTGCCCCTGCACTGCTGGGGTGTGGGGGTGGTGGGAGACATGAGTGGGGGCCTGGTTGACGGTGCCCCTGCACTGCTGGGGTGTGGGGGTGGTGGGAGACATGAGTGGGGGCCTGGTGGAGGGTGCCCCTGGTGGCTGGGGTGTGGGGGTGGTGGGAGACATGAGTGGGGGCCTGGTGGAGGGTGCCCCTGGTGGCTGGGGGGTGGGGGTGGTGGGAGACATGAGTGGGGGCCTGGTGGAGGGTGCCCCTGGTGGCTGGGGGTGTGGGGGTGGTGGGAGACATGAGTGGGGGCCTGGTGGAGGGTGCCCCTGGTGGCTGGGGGGTGGGGGTGGTGGGAGACATGAGTGGGGGCCTGGTGGAGGGTGCCCCTGGTGGCTGGGGTGTGGGGGTGGTGGGAGACATGGATGGGGGCCTGGTTGACGGTGCCCCTGCACTGCTGGGGTGTGGGGGTGGTGGGAGACATGAGTGGGGGCCTGGTGGAGGGTGCCCCTGGTGGCTGGGGTGTGGGGGTGGTGGGAGACATGAGTGGGGGCCTGGTTGAGGGTGCCCCTGCACTGCTGGGGTGTGGGGGTGGTGGGAGACATGAGTGGGGGCCTGGTGGAGGGTGCCCCTGGTGGCTGGGGGGTGGGGGTGGTGGGAGACATGAGTGGGGGCCTGGTGGAGGGTGCCCCTGGTGGCTGGGGGGTGGGGGTGGTGGGAGACATGAGTGGGGGCCTGGTGGAGGGTGCCCCTGGTGGCTGGCGTGTGGGGGTGGTGGGAGACATGGATGGGGGCCTGGTTGACGGTGCCCCTGCACTGCTGGGGTGTGGGGGTGGTGGGAGACATGAGTGGGGGCCTGGTGGAGGGTGCCCCTGGTGGCTGGGGTGTGGGGGTGGTGGGAGACATGAGTTGGACATGGGTGGGGGCCTGCTGGCAGGTGCCCCACAGTGCTGGGGGGTGGGGGTGCAAGGGGACATGAGTTGGTGTTCATTAGTTCAAGGAGACATGTGCCTTTGCTGGGGGGCATGCCCATGTTGGGTGGGCTGCCTGCGGGACATGACCAGGGATGCAGGGTAGTCCCCTGTGGTGTGGGCTGCCTGCAGGGGCCGTGGAGGGTGTACAGGGTACACCTGGGAGGACCCACACTGTCAAATCACATGTGGAACTTCCTGCGCACCCCTGAAATACACGCGCCCAGGCTATTCGCGTGTGGGACTTCCCGCGCACCCCTGAAATACACGCGCCCAGGCTATTCGCGTGTGGAACTTCCCGCGCACCCCTGAAATACACGCACCCCGGCTATTCGCGTGTGGTACTCCCCGCGCACCCCTGAAATACACGCGCACCCAGGCTATTCGCGTGTGGAACTTCCCGCGCACCCCTGAAATACACGCGCCCAGGCTATTCGCGTGTGGAACTTCCCGCGCACCCCTGAAATACACGCGCCCAGGCTATTCGCGTGTGGAACTTCCCGCGCACCCCTGAAATACACACGCCCAGGCTATTCGCGTGTGGAACTTCCCGCGCACCCCTGAAATACACGCGCCCAGGCTATTCGCGTGTGGAACTTCCCGCGCACCCCTGGAAAAACACGCGCCCAGGCTATTCGCGTGTGGAACTTCCCGCGCACCCCTGAAATACACGCGCCCAGGCTATTCGCGTGTGGAACTTCCCGCCCACCCCTGAAATACACGCGCCCAGGCTATTCGCGTGTGGAACTTCCCGCTCACCCCTCAAATACACGCGCCCAGGCTATTCGCGTGTGGAACTTCCCGCGCACCCCTGAAATACACGCGCCCAGGCTATTCGCGTGTGGAACTTCCCGCGCACCCCTGGAATACACGTAGCCTGCTCCCCCAGGCCCGATCGCGTGAGGAACTTCACGCGAACCCCTGTAATACACGTAGCCCGCTACCCCAGGCCCGATCGCGTGAGGCACTTCCCGCGCACCCTTGAAATACACGCGCCGAGGCTATTCGCGTGTGGAACTTCCCGCGCACCCCTGAAATACACGTAGCACGCTCCCCCAGGCCCGATCGTGTGAGATACTTCACGCAAACCCCTGAAATACACGTAGCCCGCTCCCCCAGGCCCGATCGCGTGAGGAACTTCACGCGAACCCCTGTAATACACGTAGCCCGCTACCCCAGGCCCGATCGCGTGAGGAACTTCACGCGAACCCCTGTAATACACGTAGCCCGCTACCCCAGGCCCGATCGCGTGAGGCACTTCCCGCGCACCCCTGAAATACACGCGCCCAGGCTATTCGCGTGTGGAACTTCCCGCGCACCCCTGAAATACACGTAGCACGCTCCCCCAGGCCCGATCGCGTGAGATACTTCACGCGAACCCCTGAAATACACGTAGCATGCTCCCCCAGGCCCGATCGCGTGAGGGACTTCACGCGAACCCCTTTAATACACGTAGGCCGCTCCCCCAGACCCGATCGCGTGTGAAACTTCACGCGAACCCCTGAAACACACGTAGCACGCTCCCCCAGGCCCGATCGCGTGAATAACTTCACGCGAACCCCTGTGATGCACGTACCCTGCTGAAATCGCGTGTTAGACTTCCCGCGCACCCCGGTATACACGCACACGTATTTTTTGTCAGCGGGTGTCCGTGTTTGTGGGTACCCCTTTGCACGTCATTTTTCCTGGAGGGCCACAGTATGGGACATTCATCATGGCAGTATATAGGTGCTATTTGTTGGCGCACCTTTTGGCGCACATTTCTTACAGCCGCAGAGACGCTACCGCCTGCTTTCTTGTGGCGGTCGTGTTTGTGCCTGTGCGCTGGTTTGAGCGTGCGCTTTTTTCCCCTATTCTATTCCATGAATACGTGTTGTAGGCGAGCGTGTGGGCGTTCCGCGCACTTGTGCCCTGTACTTCCCCCGTGACGCCCACGTTTTGGCAAGTTGTTCCCCATTCCGAGTGTTACGCCCGTGTTCCGCCTACTTTTGTTGCGTGCGCCGCGCTATGTGCGAATTTCGCTGTGGCCTGTGCGATTTTCGCTGTGACCTGGCGCACGCTGTTAGATGGCCTGTGCGCCAACGTGCGCCGCGCACTTTTTTATCGCACATACGCTGGTTTTCTCGCGCACGGCCTTCCATGAATCGACGTGCGCTGCTTTTCGTGCGATTTTCGCAATTGCACTGCGATTTTCGCTATTCCACTGCGATTCGCACGTTTTTGCCCACTTGCGCCACGCTAATTATTCCATGAATCGGCCTGTAAAGGCGTGGACTGGGAGCTGATATATTTTGAACATGCACAGTAAAGAGACTTGCTGAATTATTGCTTTATTTTGACAATTTCAATAGCCTAGTAAAAGAACTGTATCCCAAGATAATATACAATTCATTATTCACAAGAGAGGGGAGAATTGTGTAACACCTGCAACTCTCAACACAGAATCCGAAAGACAATATTGGTTAAAAGGTTATATTAAAAGTTAACATTTCAACGAATGATTGAGATGGGGATCCAGAGCAGCAACCTCGTCCTCCCGCAGGAGGAAAGACATCCACATTTTTCTGGAAGCAAATGCTGCCGTCTGACCTATAGAGGCATAATGTATCCATGCATTATATTCATCATTGTCTTACTATCATTAACAATTAGAACTGCATTTATTATTGGTGCACAGAGCGTTCCTATTCCAGTGCACCCACCTAATGATGCACGCATGAAACCTACGAAAGTACCCAGACCTTACATAGTCATTCCAGTTCCCAGAAGAGCTGATGGTGGAATGAATGAACTTGAGATGGATGTGATTAGCAACAATACACACACACTTGTGGAACAGATGAATCAAAAAGCCGGAGACAGGGTCGGCAAAGTATGAATGTGACAAGGCTACTAACATTCACACGCATGCAAACACTGAATGCACATACACCAGGCCTAGTGTCAATGACTACAAAACCACAATCCAAAGCATGGGAGAAGAAAAGACTGCCTACTATGAGAAATCACACTACAAGCGAAGAGAAAAGACAAATGGAAGAAGCTGAACCCCTGAAGAGACTAGAGGAGCTGAGGAATGAGCCCGCAGAGACAACATTGTCGAGCATGTATGTCCCAGTGAAAGGGACAAGTACAAGCTCCACAACACAACCTTATATGGGAGCCGATGTTGTCCTTAATAGTTCTGGAAGAACAGAGGGAAACATGTTTTAAGGAGACCTTCGAAGAGCTGACAACTCTAGTGACCTTGTCGGATGTGATGGGAGAGAAGGAGGAGGGAAAGGTAGAGGGAGAACTGGAGGCAATAGGTGGCTGGGGGATGGGAGGGCGGGGGTGGGAGAAGGAAGAGTGCTCAGAATGTCCTGAGTTTTTGCAGTGAAGTGAGTGGCCAATGCATTGCAGAGCGTCTGACAGGGCGGGGGCAAAGTGAAGACTGTGGAAGGGTTGGCTAGCTTTTTGCAGATTTGACAGAGTTCAGCTGTGTTGTTGGAAGCACCAGGGAGGTGCGCCTGGATGTGGGCCCTTTTCTTAGAGCGAATGGAGAGTCAGTATTGCCTTTGGAGCAGGCGACAGGCCACTTTGTCTGAGGGTGAGCCTGAGTTCTGCCACTTCCGTTCCGCAGCTTTGCACTTGCGTTTCAGGGCTGCAAGTTCAGTGTCGTACAAGCTTGGTGGCATGTTTCAGGCAGATCCTCATGACTGGGGCAAAAATGTTGAGTGTTGGTGGTTGCTGAGAGCAGAGTCAGTCTTTGGTGGGGCAACAAAGTTGAAGGTGGCTGCGAAGGCAGCAGCTGACACTCAATTCACCGGATGACCATGAACAAGTTTGGCAGAGCTGGGGAAGGTGTGGTTGGTGGCAGAGCGGACCCAGGTGAGAGCAGGGCATGGTCTGATCAAGAGTGGGTGGTGAGTGTGGGTGGAGAGCAAAAGACCAGTGTGGATCAAGGCATCAAGAGTGTCCCGCTGAGTGGATAGGACGAATGGGGAGAAGGGATAGGGAGTGCTAGGTGCAGAGTTCACGCTGTGAATGAGTCAAGATGAATGTTGAAGTCACCCAGGAGGAGGAGTTAGAGGTGGATGTGATGAGAGAGGAGGAGAAATCTGCCCATTCTGAGAGGATCATGGTGATGGAGCCAGGTTGCCTGTAGATAGTGGCAATGGTCAGGGAGGTAGTGGGAGAGATGGCCAGCTTGCAGACCAGGCTCTTGAAGGAGGTATATGACTGGGTGGGTATAAGGGAAGAAGGTACCCACTCAGGGAAGACGAGGGCAACCCCACCATGGTTAGAGTGGGGCTTGGAGATGATCCTGTTGCCATCAGGGAGAAGGGAGTCAAAAGCAGTGACTGAGCTGGCCTTGAACCACATCTTGGTCAGAGTGAGGGTATCAAGGTCATGGTCTTCAAGGAGGAGGTAGATGCCGGCAGAGTGTTTGATAGCAGAGCGAGCATTAAGCGTGGCTAGATGCAGTTGGTCACTGCCTTTGAAGGTTTTCCGATGAGGGGTACAGGGGCGTGGTACACCAGTTGGAGGAGGGGTGCCAGAGAGAGAAAGTAGTAGCAGGTGTAGGAAGGAAGTTGATGAGGGTCGGCAATCGCCGGTCGAGGAGGAGGAGGAGGTTGGGTTGAGGTCCCTGAGCCGTGATAGTGCCATTTCAATAGACATTAATGATGCACCTGGATGATGAGAAGCCCACCAAGAGTACTTGCCATCTAGTGCCACCATTTAATGGGTGCAGATGTGTGAGGAGAGAGAGTAGGGATTAGATGAGTCCAAAGATCTGGAGAGGGGGACAGAAAAGAGGAAAATCTGTCTGGACGTTGCGGCCGTAGGTGTCTGCAATGGGTAGACCAGGGTTGGTGGTCAAGATGTCTAAAAACTGAGAGAAGGAGGATAGGTGATGGTATAGCAGTTACAATAGATGGGGAGATGGTGAGTGACATAGGGGTGGTGGAGAGATGAGGATAGAAGCTATACGGACTGCACAGCACCAACAAACTCACCAGGTGGCCTAGTAGTCAATTTGACATAAAGATACAATAGAAACACTTGAACACCAAGAATGAGGGGGGTATTTGAGCCCTCGAGGCCCAGCCCGGACAGGTTCTGTAATTGGCTTCCAGTATGAAGGTGGGCCAATCGTAAGGCAGTCTGCGGGCTCTGGTGGAGCTTACAGGCACTTTAGTGCCTGGAAATGCTGGTGACCATGTTGCAAAGGAGAGTGGCCCAGAGCCCTTAATGGTGGGCTCATGTGTGCTGGGAGCACTCACCTGCTTGGTAGAAAGATCAGCAGGAGCGAGCGTGGCCTCCTCTGACCACGAGGAGAGCAGAAATGAGGCTGATCAGGAAATGCACTGGGCCTCGCCGAGGGGCTTGGCTCAGTGGACAGGCTCGCCTTACGGCTCCGTGACTGGATAACATTTAGTTATAAAGTCACTCTATTTTAGAGGACCCCTAGAGCAGTTCAGGTAAAGCACAACCCAGTATTAGTTTTAGAAGAGCATCAGCTATTCGAGGTCTGTATAACCTATTGGTACACAACATTTACACTATTACTAATCCAGGAATAGATAGTTGGACCAATGATACTTTTCAGAAGTGTATTATACAATTCTAAGGTAAATAAGAACTCTAGCAGACTTTTAAGAAGGGCAATCAGCAGTTCAAGGTAAATTGGGACCTATATACGTTTTCAGAAGGTCTACAAGCAACTCCAAGATAAGTATTAACTCCAGGACTGTTTTAGAACTGCACTAAGCAGATCAGGGAAACTGAATGCTACACTTTAAGAATGACAATCAGTTATTCAAGGTAGGTAAGGAACCTATTATTTTAAAAAGGGCATTCAGCAATTCAGGGGCCAGTATTAACTCTTTTTTTAAATGTATTTATTTATTTTGAAATGCACAAGGCAGCTCAGGGAAAGCAAACCCCAATAGTACACTTTATTCAAGGTAGGTAAACCCTATTGGTACGCCTTTGCACTCCTTCAGTGAAGAATAATAAAACCGTACCAACAATTACTTTAAGAAGAGTGGGACACTATTCAAAGTTTTTAAAGGAGCAACCAGCAATTTACTTTTGTAACACTTGGTAACTTATTCTCTTCCAGAGATACTTGTAAATGAATTAGGGTTGTAACTATAAGTATGCTTTTCAAGACGGAAGCCTTTTCTCTTGTAGTCCTTCCCTATTCGAATGGACTGTGTCCTCCCACATATTCCTCATCTTTGATACTCCAAGTATGCTTGCAGCTTGCTTTGGACATTTATTTTCATAGTAGAGCATCGTGCGATGTCGAGTCCTGGCCCTTGGTGGCCTCCATCCTGTCTTCGGCTGTGACTTTGACGCAAGTATAAGAAGCACGTGCGGTGACTGTTGCCACAGTTCTGTTTTTCCTGCATGCTAGCGTTCTTCGGAGCAGCATTGCCTCAGCGAATCATTGTGAATATGTGCTACTTTCAACTGTCTATTTCAACTAGTCGACATGTCCTCTACACCAAAGAACGGTTTTAAGCAGTGTGTCGATTGTCGTTCTCTGGTGCCTGGGGGTAGTCCACAAGGTTGATGATTGCGTCTCTGTGTCACGGCTCGCTCCCTTCGCTCCCGTTCCCATCACTTGGGGGCATGTTTTGGGGTTTATTCCCTACTGGACATTTCCTCCGAACCTTATGCTACAGTGCTGTGATGAATTGGGAGCGCTAAAACCTTATTTTCCAAGTTACTTCCCTTCCGGATCCATTCCAGGTTTTTGGCAGCCAGCATGCTACTTTAATCTAATGACTATGCTTCCCAGAATGCCTGGCTCACTGCTTCACCTCCTCCCTTGCAGGACAAGGTTGGGTGGAGGATAGGCAACACCTGTGGCTGCAGGTGCAGCAGGCGGCACACCTGAGGGGTGTGCTCGTTAAGCAGCTTTAAAAGCCTCAGTTTGCTTCAGTCCAGCGCTGGTCATTGTTGCAGTGTTCCTGTTGTGACTGGTCCCTTGTGCCTTGTTCCTAGCTTTTGTGCCTAGTTCCTAGTTCCTGTTTCTTGTTCCTCTGCCCTGGATTTCGGATTTATGTGCTTAATTGATTTCTGCTTTCTGGATTTCCCTTTCTGTCTTCCTCTGTCTGCAGGCAGCCCTTCTCTGTGCTTTACCCTTTGATGCTGCCCAATTTGCCTGTGTTCTCTGTTTCTTTGATGCTGTCCTTTGCTACTGAAAAACTTGATGCATTAGTCTTTCCCTTTATAGATTTGGCTTCCTGCCTTTTCTCCTTGGATGGGTGGGAAAGGTTTCCTTTTGTGATATCCTTTTCCCTGCTCCTGATCCTTACTTTCTATTGGGATCCATTCCATGTTTTCCATTGCACTTCTGCATTTATTTCCCATTGATTATTAGGTGTGGGGTGCTGTTGTAACTAGTCCCTGTGTGAATGCCTTTTGTTTTCCTCACTATTCTATAATCACAATTCCTACTTGCCCCTGTCATGATGCCTACCTCTAAGGAGCCAGGTCCGACCCAGCAACCCCAGAGGCAGGCATCATTCCCCCCAGGGAAGTGCCAGTGGGCCCAAGCTGGGGCCCTTTGGACACAGTCCTGGCGCCTTAGGCGCCAGACTCATGTTGGACCCCTGTCCTGGCGCCTTAGGCGCCATGCTCATAAAGCTAGACATGTGTTCAAGTGTTTTAATGTGCACTTACCCATTGCAGACCATGCTGCTACATCCAGGCCCTCTTGAGGCCTGAATGGAACTACTTTACCTGTGGGACTATTTCCACCTGCGTGTGGTCGGGGAAGGATACATACCTGATCGGTGGAAGGATACATACCTGGAACTTCTTCCAAAGCTATTTAAACCACGCCCGATCAGCAACTCAAGCTTCGCGTTGTTCTGCTCCTCGCAGCTGGACGCTCACCGTGTCAGCTCCTGCATCTGGACTTCAGCCACGCCTGTCAGCATCCTGGGTCACCTGCAAGGGGAGATAAGAGAGAATTGGGGAGAAAGAAGACCTTACCTGCTAAAGCTGTATCACAGAGACATCACACCGACGATCCTGAAAGGGAAGACATCATTTTTAAAAGCATTTCGCTTCGATCGCTGCAGCGCTGCATTTCACTCACCTTTCCTAGCACCTCCATCTTCAGCAGCAACCATCCGGATCCGCAGCCACTTCCCAGAGCCTGGAGAGAGAAAGACAAGAACACAAGGTGAGAGAAGGAAGGGAATAGGAAAAGCTCAGTTTCCTTCTAAGACTTACCTGTTGGGTCATTCCCATTTCATTTCGGGTCCTGCCGCTTCCTGGCATTCCGGACCTCGGCCCCTATGGGGAAAAAAGACAAAGACATTGAATGAACGAATGCAAAGACATTACCCGAACGCTCATCCAGAATTTACCTGTCGTTTATTGGAACTGCACGTTTCACTTCGGGTCAGCGCCATATCTCCGGCATTCCGAACCCCGGCCCCTAAGGGGAAAAAGACATAAGCGTTAGCACTTGCTGCAATAAGACAATGAACATTATTATTAAGCTTGAACTTTTGAACTTGCAACAGAACTCTTACAGCGCCTTACCTGAATAGTCAAGCTTATTTGAACTTCCTTCAAACCTCAATCCAGTGAAATAACTGGGTTTCAACGCGCCCCTGCATCAGAAGCAGGATGGAGAACTCATCCTTCCAGACCCTAAGGTGAGACTTCACGGGGAATCGTGGAAGGGTATCGTGGAGGGTTGGAAGGGAGTGGAAGGCTTGAGCATTGTTCCGTCAGTAGGTAATACTCCCTTTTCACGCACAGGGGAATATTCCTGCGAGCCAGAGAAGCCAGAGTAGAGGGGCCCTACCTGTCCATCTTCAGAGTCCTGCGCTTCACCGTTGAAGAAGCATCAGCCCTCGAAGCCAGACCTGCGCCTCCGTGGGAATCAGGTGAGCGTGACAGCCCCTTGACTTGGGTCTTATGTATTTAGTTATCCTCCACCCATTGCTGTTATAGCCTTCTGGGTCCCTGTTTGATCAACTGGGTTCGTGGGTTTACTGACATTCAAGTGGTCTTTCCGGTCCTCGCGAGTACTGTTTCTAAGTTCCTTATTCAGTATCATCCAGAGTGTCAGCTCACAGATCCTGTCCTTGCTTGCCCTCTACGTGGGCTTAGCGCTGTCAGTATCTGTAATAGCATAGTGGGTAAGGAGTTTGCCGACTTTCCTTTCAGTCATAAGGAGGTTCTAAGTGCTTACCCCACATCCCTTTTCATATATTGGTATTATTGTTTCACTCTATTTGCACTCCTGGGTTTTAGTATACACAAGTCTTGGGTATTGTATGCACGTTGTTAGATTCAAAGTTGTTCACTGTGCGTTTCCGTGAACATTTCCCTTGCCATATTCATTGCCTTCTTCCTTTCTTAACAGAATGACCAGCCGTTATTCCCGTTTGAATATGGCCAGTTTAAGAAAGAAAGGCAGCAAGGCCACTAACAAGTTTGTACAGAAAGCTTCCCTTACGTTTACCTGTGACAATCAAATCACTGATCCTGACTTAAATGAACTCCTTGTCACGAATGGGTATTTACGTGCAAAGTATTTCTCCCACAGGATGGCCCATCGTACATTGCCTGATCCTAGTTCTGTCTTTAATTTTGATCCAGATTCTATGTCCGCACAAGCCTTAGCAGCGGAAAACAACACACTGCTAGATTTATTACACACGAGTACCTCTGTTGTTGAACCCCATGATTCCGGTTGTGCTTTATCTCAGATTGAACAGTTTCATGATTCAAACATAAAGAATGGAGGGGTTCCTTGCATATCTTCTGTTTTCAGCCCTCAGTCTACAGCTTACTCCTCTGCACAAGTACTTACTGTAGTCCCCAATGCCAAGAGGTCTGATGTCAATAGTCTGCTTAAGGGAAACACAGACCAAGTCGGTAAGAGAGAGTATAGATCACAAAACCTGCAAGCAGTAAATGACAATGTACAATCAGTGCACATCCGGATGGCTAGGGCAGGATCCAGCCCTGATGCCACCATGCCTTCCCCTGTGCCTACTGATAGGGATGTACAGTTAAGGCGGTGCATGCTAAAAGCTGAACTTGAGGAGTTAAAACAAGAATACATTACTTTACAAGAGGAGAATAAAACCTGACAGTCTTTTCTGAATATACCTCAAACTTTATCCGTTGATGAAGTGAATACTGTTCAGTCCCTGAGTGCGGAGATTTTTGTAGGTCATGATACTTGTCAATATGTAAAATCTATTCGGAGTGAAAGTCTTTTTTCTAGCACAGCACTTATTCAGGGCACAGGTTCTGACAATTGTTCTACCGTTTGTCAGGAATTGCTGTTAGCTGAAGATTAACAAGCCACTCCTTTACCTAAGATTTCCTGTGTAGCAGTTTGTCATAATTCTGAGCTTGAACACATACATGCTTCTGATTTCCAAACACAATCCACAATGGTGGCATACACAGAATCAGTCACTACTGTAGGCTTAGGTTCTGCCCTTGATCGAGCTGCTGAGACTGAAGTAGACATTCAAGCTGATGTGGAAAACGAATCTACCTCTGTGTTCGCTCCTCCTTCTGCCAATTTTTGTCACAACGAACAGTCAAAGACAGTACAAAATTCTTGTTTTGATGGACTGATTCCACAGTATACTGAACCAAAGACCCGGCAGGCGATTCCTGAACTGTTGATTGTTAATATGCCACTTTCAGAAGCTAAGACAGAGGAATGGACATTTGACGAAATCCTGATTAACAGAGACTTTACTATAGTGATTCCTCTGGTTGATTTTGAATTCTACAAAGGAAGTGCTCTGTGTCATCCACTAAGGAGAGGGACGGCATGGGTACAGTTCAGTCTTTGGTTACTGGTGCCAAGGAGTCAACCGCCCTAAAGGTGCTTTCCATTCCTGAGCCACAAATGTGTCTGTTGACTTCTGGGACTTCAGTCTGTCCTCCTACAACCATTGACTCTTCGATTATCCAGTCCACGGCTCTGCAGTCATCGTTGACACACGTGTCTTCAATCAATGAACAATTGCTATGTCTGCCAGTCCCTCAAGAGCCTTCACCATGTACGTGGCCAGAGCCAAAGACCTTGACAAGTTTGTCTTCAGCGAACGAGACGGCTCCAGCTTGCATGCCCTCAGCCTCAGAATTTCCTCTAGCATGCCTGTTTTCGGCTACAGTGACTCATCCAGCGGATTATCCTTCAGCCATGGAGCCTCCGGTAGCACATCATGAGTGCATGTCTTCAGTCCCAGAGCCTACTGCTAGTTTGGCTTCAGTTCATGAGAGACCTGTATCCTGCTCAGCCTCGCTGCCAATATCGGAGGTGCACCTGTCTACTCTGTCTGATCATGTTGCATAATCTTCTACTTCAGAGTTCCCTCCTGAATCCCAACCATTTATTACGGATGAATGTCCAGCCTGCCCTTCTTATGCTTCAGGGGGATCAACAGAATGCCTGCCTTTTACACAAGTTGATTCTCCCAACTGCTTGACTGTAGCATCAAAGCCTCCCGAATATGCAACATCTGAGTCTGAGACTTCTGCCAGCTCTCTCTTCAGAAACATCAAGCTGGATCACGACTCGGGAGGGCCTTACATGCGAGGCCGTTGGACTTGCCTGGAGTGTTACGAGAGGGAGACGGATCCATCCGCCATGGCCCAGTCACCGAACAAGTAGCCGACCAGGATAGCGGGCTGGATGGTTCGCATTTGGGGGCCGGTTTGGATCAGCTTCTTGACAGCTTTCTTGTTGCCGGATCCCACATGAGCCTGAGGAAGGGGACGGGCACGGCCCCCCAGCTGCAGCACCAGTCAGGTGCAAGTAGCCAAAGGAAGGGTATGACTGCTGCACTTCAAGATGTGCCTGTTATTGCTCCTGCTGCGAGTGTGCCTGATGTACCAAGTACTGCGTCTATCACTCCTATCGGTATGCCAAACGTCCCTGCGGTTGTATCCCACATGCAACAAGGTGGCTACATGACTGACACCAGGAGTGCCAGCCTCGTACAACCCATTGGACTTCCAGGCCCCCAAGGCGTGGAACAGATGCAGTCGAACCTTGGTCACCCTCAACCACAGGCCTTTACCCAGATGGATGACGGGAGAAGATCTGAACCTCTACCTCGGCCGCCACCTTCTTTTTCTGAACATGAACATTTCCTGAAACCTGCTATTTTCTCACCTCCTGTGCGTCCGCTCTCGGCAGGGAGGCTACCAGAGCATCTACCATTGTCTAAAGCATGTTGCACCAGCCTGCCTCCCTCCTCAATGATGTATGAGTGTTCGCTCCCAGTGTCTGGGCTTCCTGGACCTTCCAACTCTGCTTCGGGTCCTGCTAGTCCTTCATGCCTTTCTTCGACCCATGAGTCTCTTCCTCACTGAAAACCTGCCTATGGCTCTTCTAGCCTGCGGCTTGATTCTATTAATTCCAGTCCCTCTGCTTTTGCCTGCGGGTCATCGTTTCCGTCAGTGCCACCTCCGAAGACAAAGCGCTCCTGTCATGGAAGGACGATGTTTTGTGCGGGTGATGGTCGCCTGGGGTCGGCCGTGGGAGGGGGTATACTGTCACGGCTCGCTCCCTTCGCTCCGGTTCCCGTCACTTGGGGGCATGTTTTGGGGTTTATTCCCTACTGGACATTTCCTCCGAACCTTATGCTACAGTGCTGTGATGAATTGGGAGCGCTAAAACCTTATTTTCCAAGTTACTTCCCTTCCGGATCCATTCCAGGTTTTTGGCAGCCAGCATGCTACTTTAATCTAATGACTATGCTTCCCAGAATGCCTGGCTCACTGCTTCACCTCCTCCCTTGCAGGACAAGGTTGGGTGGAGGATAGGCAACACCTGTGGCTGCAGGTGCAGCAGGCGGCACACCTGAGGGGTGTGCTCGTTAAGCAGCTTTAAAAGCCTCAGTTTGCTTCAGTCCAGCGCTGGTCATTGTTGCAGTGTTCCTGTTGTGACTGGTCCCTTGTTCCTTGTTCCTAGCTTTTGTGCCTAGTTCCTAGTTCCTGTTTCTTGTTCCTCTGCCCTGGATTTCGGATTTATGTGCTTAATTGATTTCTGCTTTCTGGATTTCCCTTTCTGTCTTCCTCTGTCTGCAGCCAGCCCTTCTCTGTGCTTTACCCTTTGATGCTGCCCAATTTGCCTGTGTTCTCTGTTTCTTTGATGCTGTCCTTTGCTACTGAAAAACTTGATGCATTAGTCTGTCCCTTTATAGATTTGGCTTCCTGCCTTTTCTCCTTGGATGGGTGGGAAAGGTTTCCTTTGTGATATCATTTTCCCTGCTCCTGATCCTTACTTTCTATTGGGATCCATTCCATGTTTTCCATTGCACTTCTGCATTTATTTCCCATTGATTATTAGGTGTGGGGTGCTGTTGTAACTAGTCCCTGTGTGAATGCCTTTTGTTTTCCTCACTATTCTATAATCACAATCCCTACTTGCCCCTTGACTTGGGTCTTATGTATTTAGTTATCCTCCACCCATTGCTGTTATAGCCTTCTGGGTCCCTGTTTGATCAACTGGGTTTGTGGGTTTACTGACATTCAAGTGGTCTTTCCGGTCCTCGTGAGTACTGTTTCTAAGTTCCTTATTCAGTATCATCCAGAGTGTCAGCTCACAGATCCTGTCCTTGCTTGCCCTCTACGTGGGCTTAGTGCTGTCAGTATCTGTAATAGCAAGGTGGGTAAGGAGTTTGCCGACTTTCCTTTCTGTCATAAGGAGGTTCTAAGTGCTTACCCCACATCCCTTTCATATATTGGTATTATTGTTTCACTCTATTTGCACTCCTGGGTTTTAGTATACACGAGTCTTGGGTATTGTATGCACTTTGTTAGATTCAAAGTTGTTCACTGTGCGATTCCGTGCACATTTCCCTTGCCATATTCATTGCCTTCTTCCTTTCTTAACAATCTGGTCAGTCCATGACGGTCAATGCCTTGCATGACAGGAAGGAGAAACTCTAAGAAGGTAAGCCCTCCTAAATCCCCCTCTAGTGCCCGTTCGAAAAGAAAATCTTCCTCTGAATCTAGGGAAGTGTCGCCTGAGAGAAAGCGCTTGAGATCGCGGTCACACCGCTAGTCATCCTCCTGCAAGAAGTGATGCCGCAGGTCTAGTCTTCCTTCTCTCCTGATGGTGTCCTTTCCAGCTAAGTCCTCAACCTCCATGGAATGAGAAAATTTGCATTTGAAGATGCTTGATGTATTGAGTCAAAGAAATCTGCCCAACCCTCCCTCTCTAAAGACCAGCAGGGTGTCTGATGCATTTCCTTCACACGCGTCTAAGAGCCCGGGAAGAGAGGGTCCTCGACGCAAATCGATGGAGCCTTCTTCGACGCATAGAGTAAAATCCTCCCCTAAGACCAAAGGTTCAGGTTCTTCTGCACTGGTCTCGAGGCTTTCTCCTAAGCCATCGAAACCCATTTACTGAAACATCTAGGCATTCACCGTCTGCTTCTCCGAAGCCATAAGAACCCTCTATTCCATCTGCGCCTTCAGTGCCCTCGAAACCTACGAAGACCTTGATTGACTCTACGAAGTCATATAAACCCTTCCCTAGACTGGATTTCTTTAAATCCATGGGTTCTTTTTTTCGAAGAAGAGGAAGCTCCCTTTAAGTACAAATGTGGGACTCCCAACGTGCCAGAGGATCTTGTTGACTGCTTGAGACGCTAGCAGTTGGGAGACTTCAACCGGTGCAGATTTTGGTAATCCAGCGGTGGCATTCTACTCTGACCGTTCATGTATGTCAGTGATAAGTAAAGTGTCGGGGTATATTGGTTGGGCTAAACCAGCTGCGATGGTGGAAAGAAATTACCTTTTGGATATACTACTAACAAGAGATTCAACAACGCACACCTTGACTTGGATGTTGTTACAGTTATTCAACTATTCAGTACAAAATATCAACAATATGAACTTGTGCAGGGGAGAAAACGCAGTCTTGGCGCATAGACTGTATGAAACACAAGAGTACGTTCCCAAAGATGTGGGAACTCCTGTCCCTTGCACACTATCATGGGCCAAAAATCTGCCAAGTGTTCCTGTATGTTTCATAAACATGGGGTTCAAAGAAATATTACAAATGTATACATTAGATTAAATCAAATGCTCTTCTTGAATAAAATTCCCAACACTCATGTCTTCACAGATTATGATTTAAAGAAAATAAAACGCTAATGAAAACACTTGGGTAACTTAAATGCATGCCTTCTTCAAATATATGTACTCTGTAATTCACCTTAGGCTTGATAAAAATGTCCTTATCAATAAAAGAATCTAGAAGTCTTCTGGTGGTATATATCAAGGTTCATGCTTTCCTCAAATGTAATGGCCAATAATTTAAAGGGGAAACAAAATGACAATTGTAACCCATAAGTATTAAAAATAGCCAGTGGGCCTTCTTCTTGGCCTATACTAGAGTGCAAAAAGTTAAAAAGCAAAATGCTGTCTTACGGGCACTCCTCTAATTTTCAAGTGTGAGTTGTATAGAATATTAAATGTAATACAGTAGATCAAAGCAGTGAAGTGGATAAAAAGAATAAATCGTACGAAAACGGTAATGTGGTTTAAATTAATGAAATGGATGTAATGAGTGCAATGGACAAAATGAACAAAATGGGCGAAATGAATAAAGAGAAGAGGATGGAAAAATGAATACAAGTGACTGAAGAGTACCCAGACAGATGACACCGACTGTATGAGTGCATGGCATAAATGGAAAGTACAGAATAGACAATTCAAGTACATGAGACGGGCGTAGTGCATGAAACAGATAGAGAGCACGGAACAGATGCAGTGCGTATGACAATTGACATGGACTGAATCGATAATGCATGATGAATGAACAAAGTGAATGGAGTGGATGAAATCGTTAGAATGGATGAAGCGAGTGGAACGGATGAGTGCGCTGAGCGGATTAATGCGTTGAGCAGTTGAGTGTGTAGATCGGATGAATATATAGAACGGATGAGTATGTTGAGCAGATGAGTGTATTGAGTGGATTGGGGTGTAGAGCGGTTGAGTGTGTAGAGCAGACGAGTGTGTAGAGCAGACGAGTGTGTAGAGCAGACGAGTGTGTAGAGCAGACGAGTGTGTAGAGCAGACGAGTGTGTAGAGCAGACGAGTGTGTAGAGCAGACGAGTGTGTAGAGCAGACGAGTGTGTAGAGCAGACGAGTGTGTAGAGCAGACGAGTGTGTAGAGCAGACGAGTGTGTAGAGCAGACGAGTGTGTAGAATGCAGGAGTACATAGAGCAGATGAATGTGCAGTGGGGATGAGTGTAGAGCGTATGAGTGTGTAGAACGGATGAGTGTGTAGAGCGGACAAGTGTGTAGAGCGGATGAGTGCGTTTGATCATATAGAGCGGGTGAGCGCGTTTGATCGTACGACTTTGTAAAGCAGATGAGGGCATATAGCAGATGAGTGCGTGGAAAGACTGAGCATATAGAGCGGACGAGTGCAGGGACGGATGAGCGCGTGGAGCGGATGGGTGCGCAGAATGGATGGGTGTGCAGAACGGATGAGTGCGCGGAGCGTGATGGGTGCATAGAGTGGAAGAGTGCGCAGAGCGGAAGAGTGTTTAAGAACCGAGGAGTGTATAGAGTGGAGGAATGCGTAGAACATGCTAGTGCGTAGAGCGGACAAGTGTACGGAGCAGACGAGTGTATGGAGCAGACGAGTGCATAAGAGCAGAGGGGTGCATGAGAGAGCAGTGGTGCGTAAGAGCAGGTGAGTGCGTAGAGCAGGTGAGTGCGTAGAGCAGGTGAGTCCGTAGAGCAGGTGAGTCCGTAGAGCAGGTGAGTCCGTAGAGCATTAGAGGTCATAAAGCAGATGAGTGCCTTGATCGGATGAGGACCTAGAGTGGACGAGTGCATAGAGCGGACGAGTGCGTATTGCAGATGATTGCGCAGGGCGGATGAGTGCATACAGCAGATGAGTGCGTAGGACGGATGAGTGCGTACAGCAGATGAGTGCCTAGAGCAAATGAGTGCGTATAGCGGATGAGTATGTATAGCCATTGAGTGCGTAGAGTGGATAGAACAAGTGATGTATGTGGATGGAACGGATGACGTGTGTAGACGGACCCAGTGACGTTTATGGATGGAACTGGTGAAATACCAGTTTATGGAACGGGTGACGTATGTGGATGGAACTGGTGAAATATGTGGATGGAACGGATGAAGTATGTGGAAGGTACTGGTGCAATATGTGAAAGGTACGGGTAAGCATGTGGATGGTACGGCTGTAATACGTGGATGGAGTGCATAAAACAACTTAGAAATTCACAGAACGGATCGGAGTACAAGGAATGGATTCAAGTGCATAGAACGGATTCAAGTGCGTAGAACGGATTCAAGTGCGTAGAACGGACTGGAGTGCGTGTAGCAGACTGGAGTGCGTGTAGCAGACTGGAGTGCGTGTAGCAGACTGGAGTGCGTGTAGCAGACTGGAGAGAGTGTAGCAGACTGGAGAGAGTGTAGCGGACTGGAGTGCATGGAGCAGACCGGAGTGCATGGAGCAGACCGGAGTGCATGGAGTGGGCTGGAGTGCATGGAGCGGACTGGATTCCATAGAATTACGCGACTTTCATGGAATGGCTTGGAATGCATGAAACGTTTGAAAGAGCATGTAACCCATCATATCACATCACCACGCTTACTCTCTTCCTTACACCAACATTCAACTAGAACACAGAGATACTATGACACCATTCGGTATAGCTGTTCTCATACCAACATCTGCCTCATACTCCTCATCACTCTAACTAAACACTGCTGGTTACACCCCCCCCAGCCAGGCGTTCTCCTCAGGCCTAACGCAGCCACAATCGCTCTGGATAAATCCTGCCAGAACAAACACATACTCTTGATCTCTCAACCACCACACCTATCGCTAAGAAGCAGCTATTACACGAATGCCACACCAGCTGCACACATATCCGATGCTCACACGCACCTTTGACTCTACTCTCTCTACTGACTTGAACTTCGGTTCCCAAGGGCGTTCAACCTACCAGTGCCTTCATACCATACCAATGGTACATAAGGCGCTATATAAATGCAAAGTAACATAACATAACATATACAGGACCAATGCCAGCGTGGATATGGGCACTTCTAACCAGAAAGAAAAAGGTATACAAAGACAAGGAAATAGCTGCCAGACTTTTGTCTACTCAAATGGCACCAATGAGAAGGCCTGCACCGACCGTGGACCAGGATACCTGAGAATCCTCCAGCAAGAAGAAGCCAAACAGACGCATTCAGAGATGCAGTTATAGCGAACTACATGAAAACCGTTAGAATCAAGAGAAGCATGCATGGAGATGACAGTGAACTAAGCGATTACTTGGACAGCACAGCACATTTGGGAAACAACATTTGGTACCAGCACATGAAAGAAGTTGGTAGACGAAGTTCGGAAGGGGAATGCTTTGTTTGTGCACTCCTAACGTACAGTATGGGGGAAGTCCAAAATCTTCATAACTGTAGAAATTGATGTCCAGACAGCACACTTTCTTTCACACGTAGCCATGTGCAAAACTAGAGGCCAGTTGATGGGCAGCAATGCCTCACTAAAATGGGCAACTGAAACAGCTTATCCCGATGAAGATGATTATGTTCAGGACATAAAGACAAGAAATAGAGCTCAAACTAGAAATCACGTAATGTGGTACAAGAAACCCAGATTAAAAGGAGCTGAAATTAGATGGGAAGTGAATCCGAAGCTAAATGTCCAAGGAAAAACTCCAGAAGAGGTTTGAAGTTGGAAGAACAGAGGCCAAATTCAGATTTGGGTAACAGTGCTTTCACCAGATGGATGGGTAAAAGGAGTAGTGATTTGCAGGGCATGGGTGGTCCTCGGAGCCTGCAAAGAAGCAATTCAAAATGTCCAAAGGTTATGCAAACCTTTGTGGCCAAAGCTTGCAAAACTACTAACATGGGTCGAAGACAGAGGAGGACCCTTGCAGATAGTACCACTGGAAAGCTCAAAATTGTGCTTCAAAAATAATGGCACAAGAAAGATGGGAGAAAATCAGAATTGTGGATGAATCTTTGATGCCCCAGGCATCGAGCACAGAACTGCAGTGATTATGGGTCACTATTGGGCATGTGGATCTAAAGCATACATCAGACTGCTGAGAAACTGGGGAGGTATATGCAAATAGTGAATGTCCATGTTCCAGCGTTGGTGATTCCAAAAAGCTACTTGAATATTGACAGTTTCCCTAAAGCAGATGCTCACCTCTGGAAGAAAAGAGCTGTGGAACTGATGACTCGAATGAAGAGGGAAAATTACTTTTCTGCCAAATCTGAAGAAACTTTTCATGCAATTCCATATGAGCACAGACTGTATAGCCTCACCTCATCAGTGTTCAGAATGATCTTCATGCCAAGATTCCAAGTTGGAACAAATACTAAATGGTTGCAGATAACCAGATGGGAGTTACTGCAGACTATCAACACAACCATAATGGGATTCAACGCAATCAAAGTAGAGTTAAGAGCCATCCGACTGATGACTCTGCAAAACAGATATGTACTTGACATGATCACAGCTATGAATGGAGGTGTTTGTGCAAATATCAGAGAATCCTGCTGCACATTTATACCTTCTCATGATGAGAAAAATGGAACTAACAGAAGCCATAGGTATGCTGACAAAACTGCAGAACCAAATGATTGATGAAACTGGTGAAGTTGATGATGACAGTTGGATTAGATCACTATTCTCATGGGGTCCATAATGGATGGCAGATGCATTCAAGTTCCTGGGAGCCCTGCTAGTGATGATATTGCTAGGATTCTGTGTTCTAAAACTGCGAAGAAAGCCATAGGGATGAAGATCATGATTGATGTCAAGCCAAGACAGGAGCCCTAAGACCTGACTGACGAGGAGATAAGAGATTTTGTGAAGGCCAGCATTCACGCAACAGAAGGAATAAAGTTCCTCTATCACAGAAAACACAGAAACTATGTGGGAAGATGGGTTTACTGCAGCCCAAATGGACAATGTCAGCTGATAACATGGAACAAGAATGAACACGTGACAACAGCAGGAAGTTTAAATGGAGTAATAAAAATATGGACCGCGGGATTCCAAGATGGCGGCCAAGCAGGGAGGATGTTTATGAGCGGAGCTCCGTCCCCCAGCTCGGGCCGCAACAGTGAAGAAAGATAAAGAAGAAGGAGCGGAAGGAGCAACAAGAGATCTCGGAGCACCCCGAACAGAACATCCAACAACACTGTGCCCGCACTGACCAGGAGGAGAACGAAGGGGGGAATGGACTGCCAGCCCCCCTCTGACAGCACAGCGGATCATCCCCATGTAAGAAGGGAGACCAGAGCCCCAACAGGTAGGACAGGAACGGGGAAAGACCGCTCCGTCGCACACACCACCAACAGCAGTGCCGAGGAGAGGATCAATAAGGAAGACTGGAGAGCAAAAAATAAAAATATCTATATGTATTATTTTTATTTTTTTAATTTGTTTATAACCTAAAAGGTTTTTACAAAAGAAAAGTTCTTGTTTCCGTTCAGTCATTAGCCAGCTACGTAGAGAGACACCACTTTCACGTAAACGTCGAAATGTTTGGTGTGTTGGTATATTTTGATGTAATTTTGGGTGTATATGGTGTGGCTTAGGGGGCGGCAGAGACTTTCTTTAACGCCACTTCCAAGAATTTGGCCGCTGCCCTAGACCATCTAGACGAGTCTCCTTATATCATACGGTACCAACATGTTTCCTCATCTAGAATCGACGACTGGCCGGTAAGTGGCGTCATATATGCTTGCCTCTCAAGTGCTAGTGCTGGACAGGACATGAGAAGGTGGCGGATTGAATCCACTTCGTTTGGAATGCCACAGAAACGGCAGTCAGAGGTCAGTGAGAGAGCTCTGATGTTTAAGATTTCTCTAGTAGGGAGTAGGTTTAAGTGAGCACGCATAAAGCTTTTCCTTAGCTCTTTTGCCGGGAATCTCTCACAATATTTTAATGGGACTTTCAGCTGGTTGTGTGATATCGGAAGGTGCAGTAAAGATTTATATGACTGGGTTTTTTCGATTGTGTTTATCCAGTCCTGTTAGAGTTTTGTCTTCACTCGTCCTGGG
The DNA here is from genome assembly GCF_040938575.1 of Ambystoma mexicanum. Lineage (NCBI taxonomy): Eukaryota > Metazoa > Chordata > Amphibia > Caudata > Ambystomatidae > Ambystoma > Ambystoma mexicanum. The sequence goes on along the minus strand of NC_090941.1, from coordinate 708,197,208 downwards.
TTTAAAATTAAGGCGTCTTCAGTGCACGCTACCATTTCTAGGTTTGCTTGAATTTTTTTGACCCATTCAGCTAATGGTTTACAGCAGTGGTCTTCAAGCTTTTTTGGCCAGGGCCCCCCTGAGCAAAATTTGGGCAGGTCGGGACCCCCCCAGAAATGCCAAATGGACAGTATATATTGCGCGCCGTCACCTGCTCCCATCAAAGTCGCTGGGCTCCCTCATCCCACTCCTACCCAGTCGCTGGTCTCTCCCCACCCCATCACACACCCAGGGCTCTCCCCACTCTGCTCCCATCACTATCCCATGGTTCCCGCCCATTGTGCTCCCACCATAGTCCCTCGGTTCCCCCATCCCGTTCCCAACACAGTCTGAGGGCCAGTGGCGGCTGGTGAATCTTTTTTAAGTGGAGGGGCATTAAGGGGAGGTTCGGGGGGGTTTCCCCCTGTGAATTTTTTTTTAAATAATAGGTTAAAATGTTGCATTGTAGAGCATACTTTTAACAAAAAATGGGTAAATAGCCAAACAGTTTGCAATTGTTGCTGGGAGTCCAGGGGGCAGGCATTGATATTTTATTTCTATCGCGCTCGTACACAAGTGTTTCAGAGCGTGACAAGGCAAGGGAGGGGAACAGAGGAGAATAAAACAGCGATCTTACTAGGCCCAGTGACATTGAGAACGCGCAAGTGTGAGGGGAAAAGTGCATGGAAGGGGGGAGAAGTGGAAAGTGCGAAGCAGAGGAGAAACAGATAAATAACAATAAATAAATAATAAAGGCAACAAACAGTGGTAGTGCAGCCAGCAATTTGCAAGTGCTACGTTTAAGGCAGCAGACAGGGTAGGTCTGATAAGTGCAGGAAGAAAGATGGTTCTCCTCAAGTTTTAGAGTGGCAGGGCGCTGTTCCAGAGGGAGGCCCCAGCCGAAGACGGAGATCTACCCCCAGCTCGTTTCTTTGATAAACGACTGACCCTGAGGGAGTTGGAGGTAGAGGAGTGAAGAGCTCGAGAGGGGAGGTATTTGCGGAGGAATAGCTGAAGGTATTTTGGACCGAGGCCCCAGAAAGCCTTGTGGACAAGGCAGAGGGTTTTGAATGATAGATGTCCGGTAAAAAGATACCATCCCTGTCCCCTGGGCCCCACTGGTCCTAACACAATGAACATGATTATGTGTATATGCAAGGCGCTGCACATTCATACAGCAATCACTCTATCATTCACATGAGCATCCATCACCATACACTCACTCATAACGCATCCATACACATGTTTAAATAAAAACAATGAACATAAACGTACCTTCTGCATTGGCCTGTGTGTGGGTGCTGCTCCAGCTGCTCTGTCCGTATGTGCGAGGAGGCGCAGGAGCTCCCCCTCGGACATACAGACATGCAGTGCCCCAGCCAGCATTTCCAATGAGCTATGCAATGCTGGCGAAGCAAAACGCCCCAGCACTTGCATGGCTCAGTGAGCATGTGCGGCTGGGGAACTAAACTGAACTGTCAAAGGGAAACAGTGTTTCCCTTTGACAGTTCAGCCAGCCCAGGAGCACTCCATTAGCTGGATAAAGCAGCTGAGGGAGTGCTCACTGTTTCACTGGGCTGGCTCCTTAGCTCCTCCATAATGGGTGAGGGGCCACTATGCAGTTAGTAATGTTGACCATTGTTGCTGAATATATCACAATTTACTTACATTTTAACACAAAGCACCCCTTTGGGTACTATTGAAACAGTGGGCTTCATAACTACTCTGGCGGTAGCTGTGCCGGTAAAACCGGCACGGCTGCCACTGGAGTTGCATCCGGGTCTGGCACCCGCGAATGGGCAATTACTAGGTCATGCCGAGTTAGGCGGACATGATAATTGCCCTTTCGAAGGTGCCGGTAGATCCCCATTCCCATTTGAGCCCCATATGGCTCAAATGGGAAGGGGGAGCTTGGATGCACCGGCACCGTTAATAACGGTGCTGGTGCATACGACGAGCTGAGGTCAGACCTGGCGGGGGCTGTCATGCACCCACGAGCACAACTCTTACTATGGCGGAACGGTAGCAACGGTGCCGGTAGCTTACCAGCACCGTTGTTACTGGTCCGCCATAGTAGTAATGAGGCCCAGTCTGTGACTAAAGGAATGAATATCCATTTACAACTGTGGGCCACTTTTTCATTGTTGCCTGAGACAGTTTCATGCTTCAGCCCGCCCATGTCGGCCACCCCTGCCCATTTCTTCCAATCTAAAAAAAAAAAAAAAAAAAAATCTTTTTTCATGCTGAGCTCTCAGGGCCCCCCTGGGATGCACCCGCGGACCCCTAGGGGGTCGCGACCCACAGTTTGAATACCACTGGTTTACAGGATCCCTTGCTGATTTCGGAGGCAACCACCTGAAAAATTGGGGGCGAGGCAGGAATCAGGATTTTTCTGTACAGCTGTGTGGCCCCCTGGGCCTACCGCTAGTGACGGTAGGCCCAGGTCTCTTTGAATCGCTGGCATAGGGGCTGACTTTGGCAAACCTAGTACTGTTTTCCAATAGAATCCTTCCAACTGGGTCCAGAGTTCCTCTGCCAATGTTAAGTTTGCTGCCATTCCATAGGTTACTGCAGGCACTACTTTTGCTTTATAGAACTGGATTGTGGGAATCCACAAGAACTTTCCAAACCTTTTATCTATTGCTCTTGCTTGTGCGGTTAGGTTTCTCATTTTGTCCCAAAGTAGGTTTTGCTGGGAGTTCTCTTTTATGGTGTTATCAAGCTGGATTCCTAAGTATTTGTATTCATTTACCAGTTCATTTTTTTCGTTTTCCAAGAACCACGAGCTGTTATGCTGCTGTTTCCTTGTTGTTTTTGTCAATATGAAGATTTTGGTTTTCAATGTGTTGATTTTCAAGTTGTTGTTTTCCATATGTCACTAGATTTGTTAGTTGTCTTTGTAGGCCCACCGCCATCTGATCCATGAGCACCAGTTCGTCGGCGTACCACAATCTTGATACCGAAAGGGTGCCTACTTTTGGCGGAAAGGATCGAACTGTTCTCTCTGATTCTTGGAAATCTCCAATAAAGGCTATGAACAATGCCGGTGCAAGTGGATATCCCTGTTTGACCCCTCGTTCGGTTTTGATCTGGTCCGAGAGCGTGCCTTGCCGGCTAAGGCGGACCCGAAGAGATGTTGAAGTGTGGAGGGCTATTATGGGCTCGAGCACCGGACCTGGGCACTTCCAAGCTATTAACTTCGACCATAGACTGTTTCTGTCTACCATGTCGAACGCTTGGGATAAGTCCACCATCGCCACCGCTCTTTACATTTGCTTTAATGATGTTAATGATCAGAAGATTTATTTCTGTTCCGGCGCCTTTCTGGAAGCCTGTTTGAAAGATGTCAGCTGAGGGGGAGTTTCTAGCCCAATTCTTAAAGTGCAGCAGCAGAAGGGACGCGAAAATCTTTCCAATGGTGTCAAGGAGCACTATCGGTCTGTAGTTTGCCGGCGCACTTCTGTCTCCTTTCTTAAAAATTGGAACTAGAACAGCCTCCGTCCAGGATTTCGGAATTTACTTCTGGGTTTGACAGAGTTTAAATAATTTGCCAATTGCACATGCCCATTCCATAAGGTCCAAATTTGACAACCGGTCGGGGCCTGATGCTCTCGATGATTTTAAGTTGGTAATTACTCTGGCGATGTCTTCCACATCAGTCAAATTGATCCATTGTTTTTCATTCAACAACGGAGCCCGTGGCTTAAGAGTTTGGGGAACGCGGTATAGGTCTGTGAAGTGTTGTGTCCAGCTTTGTTCAGCTACAGAATTTGTGATCGGTGGAGCGGACTGGCCATTAACGCTCTTAAATAATGTCCAAAAGTCTCTGGTGTTTCTTGAGGCAAAGGTGCGTAGCATTGTTACGGCGTCGTTCTGATACAGAATCTGTCGTTGAAGCTTTAGCCATGATTTGTATGCTCTGGCTAAAGTGTAGTGTTCGGACCACAATGCTGTAGTTTTCATTTTTACTGCTAGTGTTTTGGATTTCTTCACTTCACGCCGTTTATCAGCCACCATCTTGTTAAACACGTGAGTGTGAGGTGACTGAGACCGAATTTTCCCATTGAATCTCACTTTATGGGCCTCCAGTAAGGATGTGTACTCAGGTCTTACGTGTTCCTTAGACTCGTCGTCATGGATCCTCCTTAGATTTTCCCTAAAAGCTCTTACGTTTGCGGAGGTAAGTCGGAGACGATTTTGTTGTCTATTTGTCTCTACAACTGGTAAGTACTGCAGTCTTTCTAGAAGGGCTCCGCCCCACGACATCTGAAGAAGGTTATGATCACTTTCCGTCGTTTTCATAACTCTATAGTCCACGAAGTAGGGAATCAAGCTTTCCGAGATAAAGATATAGTCTAATGTGGCCGAAGTCTCAAACCTTTCCCACGTTGGAATTTGGAAGCCACCATCACGTATCTCCGCTGCATTATGGAATTTTCTTGATTTCATTAGCTTTGACCATTCTCAGCCCCTTTCGTCGATCAGCGAAGTGGTCGTCTGTGCTGTGCTCTTTGATGGTTCCACCTTGCATTTGGCGTTCAAATCACCACATATTATAATATTCGGAACTTTCCGATCAGTTGTGATTTCGTCGATGCTATCAGCTATTGAATTAAAGAAGTCGGCGGTCGTTGTTCTTTCTGGGTTCCAGTACAGATTTAATATGGCTAAGTCGGTGTTAACCCAGGCATCTTGGACATGATCATAATGGAACCAAGACGCTAATGAGGCAAGTTTACCGTAGCTCGCTGACATTTTTCCTTTAGAGGTTAGTGCTGAACCCAGACGAATAGCCGTCAGTATACCCGCTGAGGGACGGCCCACGTTGGGTCTAGTTGCTGAAGATACTTCAATTTCGTACCCATCTAGGGCTGGTTTGGTCGTTAGCCACGTTTCCTGCAGGCAAATCAGGTCAAAGGAACCTAGGTTTGAGTCACTTTCTCTGGTGAGATGACGGTGTCCTCTGGTGTTCCAAGATGCCATTTTTAAGGCACTTTCGTAGCACTGGGTTGATGGCGTCGATTACTTCTTTTTTCCTTCAGAGGAACATGGTGATTGTTGCTACTTTTTTTGTTGCCGAGAGAAGGTATCTATAAACCATTTCCATGGCTTTGAAGTAGATGTATCTTTAGGCTCCCTCCTTCGCCTATACATGCTGGTGCTAGATGTCATGTTTCTCCATTTCTGTTTATTTGTGTAGTCAGTGAAAACCTTCGACCCAACCTCTTCCATTCTTCTTTCGGCCAGTCTAGGGTTGTTAGAAGGGGCCGACTTGTCATGTCTACTACTCAAGGGCCCTCTTTTCTCCCTCTCACTTGTCTCCTGGTCTGTTTTAGGTTTAGAGAGCTGTTGGATTTTTAACCCTAACTGCTGGAGATCTTTCGATACTTCCGGGGTGATTTCGCTTAACGCCTTATTCAAAATATGAAGGTAGGCTTTAGCTCTGTGCTCTCGGTGGTAGGGCTCAATTAAAGTGAGGTCATCAGATGTTATGTGTCGGAGTTTTTCAGTTTTCCCTAATAGTCTTAGTACTGTTCTACGATTTAGTACCAAGTAACTATCGTTTGCGGACTTTTGCTCCAGTTTAAAAAGCGCTGAGTCTGCTAGTGTACAATTTTTTTTTATACTCTCCGCCTCACTGGTTCTCCTTGATTTCTTGAATGAGTAGGTTCTGTGCCTGTCGTAACGCTGATTTTGACCTAATCTTGATTCTCGTACCCTATTGGGTCGGTCCTCTTCAGTTTCCTTTAGTTTCTTTATGGCTTCTAGGGCCGCACTTGGAGAGTTTGAACGCAGCCTTTTAAAGCGAGCCCCCATCTCTTCAGCTGATCGCCTTTTTCCCTCCCTCGAGATCGGCATCCCTTGCTCGTTAGGAGGGTCTAGGGGGGGCTTGAGACCTGTCGCTGCGTTTGTGGTCATAGTGGTAGCGAAGACTTCTGCATCTTCATGCTGAGAGATGTCCATTAGATCGGAGGAAGTGTCACGGTCATCGCTTATTATTAGCACCACGGCCTGGTCCTCCTTTTCCTTTGTGTTCTCCATTACGGCTCTGATGTTGGTACATCGATTTACTTGCGTTTGTTCTTTGTTACTAGGACTCGGTGGAGGATTTTCATCTTTAGACTTTGTTTGTGTACATAAATTGGAGTTTGAAGGATGTTTCGCCTTTCTTTTGATTCCAGTTTTTGTCGACGGAGTTAAAGGGACCACTGAAGTTGTGGGCGGGACAGACTTAAATCCATTTTTTACGAAAATTGGGGCTAAGTCCATTTCCTTCACACTCTCTTCAGTCTGGGTTGCTTTTGAGAGGGCGGATTTAATATTTTGAGCCCAACACATTCTGTTTCCGAGTAGGTCGTCGGCCAATTTATCTATTTTTTTTTCCATTACTGACTCTATGGATTTAGAGTTCTGGTCGACAGCAGTTAGATAACCTTCAATGTAGGACAGTTTGTCTTTCATGTTGCTCATCATTGCGGTGTTGTCTGTGAGAGCCTCATGAATGGCTTCATATAGCTTACCAAATGGGTTTAAGGCGATCGTAAGTGCCGACATGATAGACAACAGATCGATTTTCTTTTTTGAAGGAGTCTCTTTTTCCGCGAAGCTTGAAATTTCGCTTAGCCGTCGTGATTTTGTAGGGGTTTTGGGACCTTTATCAGTTGGAGTTTGGGGAAGTCTCTCTGAGGGTCTTCTTACTGCCGATGTCGCTTCTCCTTGGATGTTGGTTGAGAGATCGCCCAAAAATCTCCCGGGATTACCCAGAATGTGTGGTCGAGTCCATGTATGATGGTCCGCGCCCTGACGGTTTTTGAAGTCTGATTTAATCCTTTCTCTAGTCGTGATGTCTGGGGAACTCGTAATCACAGTATCCGGGGGAGGTTCGGTGTTACAACTCTCTTTTGGTAGTACAATGTTTGTTTCCCCTAAGTTTTTTTTTGGTTTGGGAGCTCACTTGATCATAGGACTCGGTGTCTGGTTGCCGAGCTCCATTCTCAGACTCCACGGTATGGCCCGGCGATAGTTCACGTTGGGATTGCAGTCTGTAGATTGGGTTTGAGGGTGGTGAAATCAGGTCAGTTTTTCGCCCTTTAGACCTCTGGGGTGGATCTACAATAGCCTCCAAAATTTCTGCATCAGACAACTCTGGGTCTTGGCCTAGTTTTCTTTTGTGTTGTGTTATGAAATATTCTTTTAGAGAAGATGATATTAAGGGAGCAGGTAGGCATTTTGAGCTTCCCTGGTTTTTCGATGTTCCTTTCCTCTGTTTCTTTGTAAATGTTTTTCTACTACCGCACGTGGCTTAGAAGTTGCTTTTATAAGTGGTATCTTCGAGGTCTTACTAATGGATCCAGGTGGACTGCTGTTCGAAGTCAGCGCCATCATCGTTATTTCTTCTGCTTGTAGGTGCTCAGCTTCGCCTACGACGTTGTTTGGGGCTTGCGAGAACGCCCTGGCCGATTTTAGGGCTGCTTCTGCCCTGTCTGTAGCTTGCTTGTCCGTCAGGTTTACTGACTCACTCTGGTTAGAGGGACATAAGTCCTGTGAGATTTCAAATACCGAGTCGTTTGGCGAGCATATTTGCTCCTCATTCTCTGTGTCCCATGAATCAATGCAAGTGGTACTTGTTTGCACAGTTTTTGATATTTTTTTTGTTTTGTTTTATTTTGCTTTGTTGGCGTAACTATGGCTTGATGGATTTGAGCTGTTGTCACCGGTCCCTACGATACGGCCGATAAGTCAGCCGTGGCGTTGCCATAATTCTTTGCGTGGAAGCGCAGTGCTCCCGTGGAGTTCCGATGAGTCATCTTGCCAGGAGTTTCCACGGGTGAGCGAGCCGCAGCCAGCCGTTCAGAGTCCAGCCGAGACCGTCCTCCGACCGTCGTCGGCATGGGCTCGCTCGTCAAAATGGTAGGACTGCCGGGAGCAGCGCGCGCAGCTGATCCCTTTAAACGCGGCAAAGATCGCACAAAGGTAGGTTCTTTTTGTAGAGTTTCCTGATGATTTTCCACTTCCCGGCTGTGCAGGGCTAGGGAGGGCGTGCTTGAATCGCCATCCCTATCTTCCGGGGTCATCACGGGTACTACAGGGGAAGGAGCCGGGGGGGGGGGCGGGGTGCTCTCAGAACAGGTTGAAGACTCTGAGCCAAGGGGGCCCTTAGCTGTTTTCCGGTTCTTCCCAGGATTCACTTCTCTGGGATCCTGAGGATCTTGTTGAGCACACTGATCAAGTGCCGACTTGCTACTTCGTAGGCGGCGACTTAAGTCGTCATCAATTGTCAAGATGACTTGTGCGAAGGGTTAACGAATATCTGTAATGTAAATGGGATATGGCACACAGTGAAAAGTCCAACTGGACGGGCGGTGCTTTATGAAGAAGTCCACTTTACCTTTGCCACTGGCCGCCGGACACCAGACACAATGCCCGAATGACGCCAACAGCGCCCAACAGCCAGCGGGCTTGACTCCCCCGGGCTTATCCCCGCAAGGGTGGATGGCAGGGTGCTTTGAAGCTGGAATAGGTCACGTGATGAATCACGTGGCAAGCACAGACCCCGCCTCCTCACTGCCGCACTCGAGTACCTGCAGGAGCCTGGAAGCAGCTCGCAATGCAGGTAAGTTCAAAAGGAAGTAAAAGCGTTCGTTTCAGCAGATGAAAGCACGTTGTTCCAACAAAAAAAATATATATATATATAATCTCTCGTAAGATATCGCCCCGGTCAGAGTACAAGGCAACATATACTCACAACAGCAACCCCCCCATCCCACAGAAGAACATTGGGGATCTGGACAAGAAGGAAAATAAGAGGGGAACACCATAAACCGCAGAGGTAGCGGAGGCCCTCTTAAGGACCCAAATCAGAAGGAAATAGGGCCGGGCACCCCTTTCAGAAAGGGCAAACCACGTGATACGAAACAAAGACTCCCCCTTCCCGAACAATAATAAACAAGAAGGGGAAAGAGTCCCTATGAGTAATGAGGTCAAGAACATACACTCAATCAAATGCTAAAAAGCCATCAGAGACACCACAGAGGACACAGGTGAAAAGTAAAATAACGAAAGGTGCATAAATGTCAAAATCCAGGGGTCGCCAAGAGCAACAAACACAAACCCCAAACAGCAAACCAAAACAGGATCAGAACTTGGTCCAACTCTTGGGAACAGACTCAGGAGCGACATCCAAAGAAAACATGCACAAATCCAAGGAATAGATCACATTAGATCATACAGAAATGGCCATAAAAGAAGACATGAAAATGTGGTTCAAAGAGCTCCAGGATCAACTCATATCCACCTTACAAGTGCAAATGGAAAGCATGAAAGGGGAAATGAAACAGGCGATCCAAGAGTTGAAAACGGACATAGGAAACTTGGAGGAGAGGACGGACATCTTAGAGAAAACTGTCCAGAATCAAGGCGAAGAAATGCTACAATACGCGGAAGCCCAAGAACGATTGGCCAGACTATACCAAGAACTTGAAACCCAATGCGAGGATTTAGAAAACTGATCCAGAAGGGCAAACATAAGAATAAAAAATATGTTGGAATCGGTTGAAGATAAAGACCTCCGGACGGCAGTGCAGCAGGTGTTTCAAGATGTACTCACAGATGGCACAGAGGAGGAGATACAGATAGACAGAATTCACAGAGTGGGCCCAGGCAGAGTGGGAGAACCAGGATCCCGTCCAAGACGTCCTGGTAGCAACGAGGCAATATACCCAAAAAGAACAAATATTGAAGAAAGCCAGAAATATAAACCACATTAGAATGAACAGGGAAGAAATCCTCCTCTTTCAAGATCTAGCCCAATCTACACTACGAAAACGCAGGGAGATGGTACAGATAATAAGACGCCTAACCGAAAAACAGGTGCTGTTGGGTGTCTTGACCCATGTTCAAGTTATTATGCTGCAACATTTGGTGCTGTGGGCTTAGGAAATCTAAGATGGCGAAAAAGCCCACATTTGCGCCAGAATCCAGGAAAACCGCGCAGTTTTGCGCACACCAAAATGGTCCCCTGACCTGCCACCCACCAGTGCAAAGAAAGATGGTTCTGTTCAAAATCCGTTTTTATTAATGTCAAAAATGGCTAAGATCATGGGCCCGAAACCACCAAACCAAAAATTCAATTATGGTTGAGTGTTTTACTTTACTCTACTGCAGATCCACATCAATGCCATGTCAAGCAAGGATCATATAGTATCAAGTAAAATCCTTTCTTTTTGAACTGTATTAATTCAAGACAGCTGTCAAAAATAGGTGCAGTACCGGCATTGGACACTGACCAGCGCTGGTGCTCTATAAATCCTGACAGGAGAGCTGTCTTGCAGAACTGTGCGGTGAACAGAAGGGGGTCTTATGTAATTAAAAGTTCAAAAGACTTGCTTTTCCTGAGAACACCTCAGAGACACAAACAGCCCAGGATATCACATGGCCCTGTTGATTGAGAGGGAGGAGTTTCTTCTGCAGCCTGCAGGACACAACACAATTGACCCTGTCAATTGAATGGGGTATGCTGATTTTGGGTGTGGACTGTAAACAAGTCTTGTGGAAGAAGGAGAGGTCTGTGATCTCTGACTCACCAAGATTCTGGGGCGGGCCAGACTGGATTGTGGATTCATATTGCAGCAAATATATGTTTAAGTTAAATTGCTTATAAAATCTTGTATTAAGCTCACAGAAATGTACAATTTGGGGGTCCTTAATATGGAAAATGCCCTCACGATCTGAGACCAAACTCTGGGACCGAACCCCGCTATTTATTAATATTGCAGACACTGTGTTTAGGATAGAGACATAGTAATTTCCAGTAATATGCTCAGGGAAGGGGTGCAGGTCTGTGTAAATTTTGAGGAAAAACCAATATGGCGAAATTCACTAAAAAGCACAAAATGTTGCCATTTTTGAACCCAGGCTCTGAGGGGGATCAGAGTTGGGCGAGAGTGTATCTTAAATTAATCTGTGAAATATGTATGTAATTTCAATGACGTGTGTATCTGGGAAACCTGTTAGTTATGAAAAATTCATTTTCTAAGTAAAAGCAAAGGGGCGTTTCTTCAATAGATTGTAAGACTCTGACACACTATCCCTTCTCAAATCAGGTCACAGAGAATCCTTGACCTATCAAATCATGAGAGGGTTGGGCATGCAGAATGAGCCGACCCACCCACTTTCAAAACACATAAAAGGAGACTGCTTGGACAGGCAAGACATTCATTTTCCATTTTCTTGCGGAGCATTTTGCCGGACCACACAACATCTAGAAGGAACATCCAGAACTTAGACTCCAGATAGACTACAGAACTTAAAGCAAAGGCCTAACCCACAAGCTGAGAACTCTTCTCAGCAGGCCTTCAGAATCCAGCAATCCAACCAAACTATTCTACAGCCGGGCTAGCTGCTGGATTCTTTGCTGAGAACATTTGCCAGAACCGGTAGCAGACCCAGAAAGCAGTGCTGTACCCAGAATCCACTTGATCCAGACCAGCAGAACCACAGACCAGACTGCTGTGAAGTGCCCACAGCAGGACCACAGACCAGACCAGAACCAAAGATCCAGAACCAGAGAACCAGTACCAGAAACCACCCGGAGTCCAGTCCAAACCTGCTGACCAGACCCTGACGGCATATTTCAAATTCATAGTGTGAGTACTCAGCCAGAACTGTGCAAAACCAATCTCTTAGTTTAAAATAATCTAATTCAAACTATTTTTACCTATTTAGAACTACATCATAAGAAATCGTGTGTCCATTCTGAAAAACTGTCATCTGTCATTCTGAGCTTTACTTTTATTTTGAGAATCTACCTCCATTAAATTGTCCGTATCTAGCGTGTGCTAGGAACGTGGTTTAACTTTCATCTTAAAGCTAAGTTTCTAAGCTTATAGTTCCTCCGTAATCGTGATCGACGCACTCGGAAAAAAGTGCCGCGAATTGACAGTTTGCTTCATTTCAACCACGTGTAAAAATATCTGTCTTTTGCTTCCATTACTGAATCCCGTTTTCAACCTGATAACCATCCCTGAATCATTGGTAAGGCTGATCTGAACTGATTTAAAGTATCTCTAACTCATCCTGAACCTCTAGAGGGAATTAAAAGCATTTTCAGCATATGTTTCACTTCATTGACACCACATTTGAAAGGATCTTGTCTGCTTTAAAATCATACCTTTTTCCTCTAAGCTCGCTGGGGGGGGAACTGGAAATTTGTATTGCATTTTGTATTCCTGAGAATTGTGTGCTCTCCTTCCATCTCCTTATCTTGCATAGGTGGGGAGGGAATTGTCAAAGAAAAAGTGATCATATTATCTTTTGTTGAAATCATATCAAGTTTATTTCTGTGCTGCATTTTTCCCTGATTGTTTTTCTTTGAAACCATAAAAGTATTTTCTGCTACCTTATCCTTCCTATACGAACTCCTCATTGATTGTAAAGAAGTGTGCTCGTGTCAGATGATCTATTGTTGATCAACATTATATTCATAAGTGTGCTATCAATTATTAATTTATTTATAAAAGTGATATATATATATATATATATATATATTGTTTAATTTTCCAATAAATCTTTTAAATTGCAAAGAGAGGGGCGTTATATAAGGGTTTATCATCCAGAGTATGTCTTGTCATAAAAATATATAAATAAGGGCTTCTCTTGGGCGTCCCAGACGAGGCACTGACTTAGTGTGATTGTTGAATTGAAGTCACTTAACAGATTGGGTGCTCGTCCGGCATTCTGGATTAGATCTATCACTTGTGCAGATTAATACAGTGTGCTAACTGACAGGATATATAAATTCTGTTGGATCACCACGCCTTGTTACACTGTAAAAACACCCCTCAAAGGAACGCTCTAAGGAAACGGTCTGTTTTGCAAAATAAAATACAAACTTCTGTAAGTCAGGAAGGAAATCAATTTCCAGAATGACGACCTTGGTAGATATCAAAATAGCCAGAGAACACCTCTTACATAAGCTATTTGTGAGAGGTGCGTGGGTTCATCAGGACCAGGCGGTCTGGTTGCAGGCAATCTCACCCCAGATCACTGAAACAGGGTCAGACATATGGAGAGATCAGGGTCCATTACATGTGGCCCTGAGTGAACTATATATGGCCCCTAAAGCCAAAGATGAGCACGACAAGATTGTCAGGATAGCAGCATATTTATATTTATATATGGGAGCCATTCAGGACAAATGTGCTGAAGGCCAAGATCTGGCAAATAGGCAACTGATGGCTTTAGAGAAGGCCCGATCCGACCTGGTCTCTTCTGAGCAAAAACTGCAGAGGTGTTACGCTCACCTGACTCCCACGGAAGCGCAGGTCTGGTTTGGAGTGTTGTTGCTTCTTCTATGGTGAAGCGCAGGACCTGGAAGATGGACTGGACCGGACCTTCGAATCTGGCTTGTCTGGCTCGCAGGAATATCTTTCTGTATGTGAAAAGGGAGTATTAACAATCTGCGGGAGAAAGTATAAGCCTCCCGCTCCCTTCTCACCCCTCTACGAAACCCTCCTGCGACCCCCATGTAAAGTCTCACCTTAGGGTTTGAAAGGTTGAGCTCTCCATCCTGCTTCTCATGCAGGGGCGCGTTGTATGCAGTTACTTCACTGGGATTTTGATTGTAGAGGGTTCAAGTTTTGTTTTCCCGGTATAGTACCGTAAGGATTCTGTTAATGAGTATGATTCTGCAATAATAATTGTTCGTTGTCTCTTTTTCAGGTGCAGAAACTATTCCGAGAAGAGCTGTGGAACCGAAGAATGAGACTCTGGTGAGCTTGATGAGAGTTCTCTCAGTTTCCTTGTATCAATGCACTCACTAACGCTGATGTCTTTTTTCCCCATAGGGGCCGGGGCCCGGAAATGCCTGGATGCGGCACCGACCCGAAACAAAGATCAATCCAGAAGAAATCAGGTAAGTCTTTAATGGGCGTTGGGTAACGTCTTTTCATGCGCCCACTAACGCGGATGTCTCTTTTTCCCCTTAGGGGCCGGGGTCCGGAAATGCCAGGATGCGGCACCGACCCGAAAAGAAGTTGGAATAACCCAACAGGTAAGCTTTGTAATGGCAATTAAGGTTTCCTTGTTTTCTTTCCCCTCTCATCTTTATTCTTGTCTTTTTCTCCCTAGGCGCGGTGATGTGGCTGCAAGTCCAGATGTCGCCGTAGAACGTGGTGGTACCTTATACAGGTGAGTGAGATGCGGCGCTGCAGCAATCGATGCGATGTGCTTTTAAATGGATGTCTTCCTTTTCAGGACCGTCGGCGAGATGTCTCCGGAATGCGGATTTAGCAGGTAAGGACTCTTCTTTACCCTTTTCTCTTCTCTTCTCTCTTTGCAGGTGTTCCAGGATGCTGGCAGGAGTGGCAGAAGACAGAATGCAGGAGCAAACACGGTGAGCGTCCAGCTGCTAGATGCAGAACAACGCGAAGCGTGAGTTGCTGCTTGGGCGTGCCTTAAATAGCCTTCAAAGTAGTTCCAGGTATGTATCCTTCCTCTCAGGTATGTATTCCTCCCCTGACCACACCCGTGTGGTTAAGTAGTTCCAAAGATAAAGTAGTCCCATTCAGGCCTCAGAAGGCCTGGATGTTGCAGCATGGTCTGCATCAGGTAAGTTAACACTAAGCACCTGGCGCCAGGACTGTGGCCCGATATAAGCCTGGCGCCAAAGGTGCCAGGACTGAGTCCAAAGAGCCCCTACTTGAGGCTGTTGTGACTTCCCTTGAAGACATGATGTCTGCCTCTGGGGTAGCTGGGTCTTGTCTGGCACCTTGGAGTTAGGCATCATGACAAGAGGAGCCAGAAAATGATAGTAGGCAGTATATTATTAAAATAAAGGAGGATATGGATATCCTGCAACAGGAAAAGTCTGACCAGGATAACAGATTTCTGGCCTTGCAGAAGGAGTACCACGAAGGTTTGGACGCCTTACTGCAGAGCCACAAAAAGCTGGAGCAACAACTGGACTTCAATAGGGCATGCGCAGAGCAGGTAGTCAACCTGCAAAGCCACCTAGATAGGGAGAAGACAGAGAGCAATAAACTGATTTTGAAAGACCTGGATACCCAGGCAGAGTTTGATCAAGAACGCCAGAAAGCTGGTGCCTTTCAAAGGCAGAGGGATGACCTGGCGGCACAGATGCAGGCTCTTAGTCAGGAAAGGGACACCTTAGGCCAGGAAGTCTGCCAATTAAAAGAATAAATTGAAGAAAATCACTTGGCCCTCTAGGGACTGGGTGACCTCCAAAAAGAGCATCAGAACTTGTTTAAGCACACCAGGAGGGTGGAAGATGCTCTGGCAAGAAAGGAACAGGCCAGTAGGGATGGGACTCAGGAGGTAACCCTCCTGCAGCAAAGACTGGACCAGTATTCCAGGACCAACCAGGAAGCGCAGGGAGAAAATGAGGCTCTCTGTCAGCACAATGATATGCTCCAGCAACAGGTAGCCATGCAGGAGAGACTGAGAGTCGTACGGCCTTAACTGAGGAACTGAAAGCGCAGGCTCTTGCATTGCAACAGGGAGCAGGGGCTGACAGAGAGGAAGTTCGCTGGGAAAGGGAAACACCTGAGCATAACCTCAGGAGCCCTAGTACCAGAGGCCTTCATCTCTCCCAGTCCTTGGACTCTGCCACCCCCATGTCCCCTGGCGCACATGAGCACAGGGCTACAGGGAGGACAGAATACTATCCAGCCAAAAGTATGGGTTTCATAGGCCAGTACCTCCCAGGAATGGATGGGCGGTTATCCGGGTATGGGCACAGAAGCACAGTGCAATTTAGTGGGAAACCCCAGGAAAGTAGGCCCACTAAGGGCATCCTAAAAACCTCTGCCCAGTTAGGTCAGTGGGGGTGGGGGGTACCCATCAAATCCTGGCAGCAAGGAGGGATCTGAAGACTCCTCTGAACGGCCCAGGACACCGGAGACTAGGTCCCCACATTCTGCCAGCCATTCCCAGGCTTGCAGAATCCGGGAAAACCTGGAAGATCAGACGGGCACCTCTGGGAGCAGTGCCTCTGAGTCAGAGGATGAGTGGACCAGGGTTACCCGAACCAAAAAGGCCAATAAGGCAAAAAGGGCCTTGCTTAAGGACCCCTTAAAGCAGATCAAGGCAATAAGGAGTGTCATCACCCCTTATCACAAGAACGCCAAGTATTCTGTTTGGGAACACCTGGAGCTTTATGAGCAAATGGAGACTCTCCATTTGAAAGACAGCAGTAGCTGCATTCAGTATGTAAAATGGACATTCTCCCCAGAATACTCCAGTTTCTTTGCGGGGCTGGAGGACCAAAATCATTCAAGATGGTCCACCTACAGGGCGGTCATCTTGAAACATTTTTCTGTTCACAGAAATCCCCAAGAGGCTCGCAAGGCAGCCTACAATTTGCAATGTGGGGAGGATCAGGCCCCACAAGAATTTTTGCAGGAGTGGGTACGCACGGAGAGTAAATAATTTGTTAATATGTTTTTCCATGCCTTACCCAAATACATAATAATCCGGCTTGTGAGAGACTTTCACGAGAAAAGATCTTTAGACTGGGTCATTGAGCAAGCCACCCACATCTATGAGGTGCAGAAACCAGTGGAAAATAAGAATCAGCCCAAAAACCCCAAAACCAACAGCACCCCTGCTGCTGCCAAGGTTGCAGAGGTAAAGGTTGCCCCCGTTTTAGATTTGGAGCTGGGGGGGCCTAAAAACCTGCCTGCACCGAATAATTCTAAGCCCAGAAGGCACTCGGGCCAGTCACAGACAGGGAGTCAAGGAGGTAGTCCCACAAATGGGGTCACTCGCTCCCCTGACTATGTAAGTCCCCGCTATAAGGGAAACAGTCAAATCCTGGGTTATGTGTGGACTCCTCCGACCCAAGGGGGGGGATCCAACCAAGCGCCCAACCCAGGGAACTTCCCTCCGCACTTCCCCCAGGAGGGCAGAAATTCACCAAATCCTGGCCAGAACTTGTTCCCCAGGTATCCACCCAACTTCCAGCCCCAAAATCATCCATCCTTCTTTCCCCAATTCCCTGAGCCCAGACAACCGAATCCGGGAGAGGGGAGGCCAAGGGTGGAGGGGTACCCAAATCTTCCCAACCCGGGGTACTACCAGAGAAGGGATAGCTACCCTTCCCGGGATCAGCCTAGGGGAGAAAATAGAACCCTGTATCAGCCTGAGCGGGTTTCACAGCTAGAGCGCCGGGTCCAAAATATGGCACGGGATCTGGGTCACATACTGAGGGCTCAACAGAACCCTCAGGTGAGCATGCCACTGCAGAATGCCCCAAACTCTGGGCCTGGTGCTCCAGAACAATGACGGGGGCAGCACCCCGATAACCCACCGGTTCCCAGAGAGGAGGCACAAGGGGAAGGGGGGTGTAAAGCCTTGGAGGAAGCTCCCTTCCCCACTTGTAAACAGCCCCTGGAAACCCAGGAACCGGAAACAAAATCTCCTACCCCTGGAAGTCTGCCACCCAAGGAGCAGAGAGGAGGTAGGAGAAACAAAGGACCCAAACAGACCCATTTTGTGGAGGAGGTACAGGTCTTCCAATTTGAGGGAGAGGGATCCTCAGAGGATCCTGGGAAAAGGATCTTCTCCTTCAGAGATGGGGGAACTCCTCCCAAGGAAAAATGGGTCCCAAGGGATTCCAACCCAGACTGGGTAGATGTGGGAAATGAGCTGTCGCCGCCCATCATTCTATCCCAGAACCAACAATACCAAAAATCCCTGGTCCAAACCCATCGTGGTGACTGCCTCCAAAAAGGGGGGGGCAGCCCAGAACCAGAACCAGGGGAACCCAAACCATATCCAGTTGCCAACTTTTTCTTGCAGATTCCCATGACTCTCCGCAGAATTCTGCCCAAATCTCTTCTCTCGCAATGTCCAAAACCAGAAAATTAGCCCACCATTTGTCCAAAAATGTGCATTATCTGTGCCCCCTCTTGGAGAAGCAGGGAAGATACTATGCCCCGGTACAAGTACAGGGGCAGGGTACAATTTTGGCACTGGTGGACACTGAATCCCAAGCTACCCTTCTGTCCAAAAGGGCCTTTGATGAACTAAATGCAGGAAGGGGGGAGAATTACCGAATTCCTCTCACCTCTCTTCCTGGACAACTTCAGAACTTTGACGGGAAGGAAATTCCTGTCGAGGGGACTGCAGATTTGGACATCGAAATTGGGCGACACAAGGGGAAACACCTTCAACAGGCTTTTGCTTATGCCCAGCGGAATCTAGAAAGATCAGCTGATAGCATGAAGACCCATTACGATTTGAAAACCACCATGAAAGAGTACAATGTAGGAGACCGGATTTATCTAGACAATTTCCAAAGAAACCAGGCCAAACAGCAAACATTTTTGCCTACATGGAAGGGACCTTTTGAAATTATAGACAAGATCTCCCCAGTTGCCTACAAGATCCGCATACCCAAAGGTAGTTTGGCATAAGGGGAAGACAAGTGGGTCCATATAAATCAGTTAAAGTGTTGCCATCCCAGGCACACACTGCAGCAACTGGAGGAGTCCTCTGCGATACCAGAGGGGGCCGCTCCAGAGTAATTCAGTTCCAACCCTAAAATATTCCACATATAGCCTATAAAATTCTATGATTCTTGAATGCAAATTGTCTCCTGATTAAAAAAAATGTATATGTTCTTGTCTCCTGATTTTTAAAAAAAAATGTATATGTTCATGTCTTTTGATTTATAAAATGTGTATGCCGCCCCACTATATCAATAGTGGGGGAGAAATGTCTACGAATAGGTATTGCAGCTTTGCTTTGTCATCCTAGGAGAAAGAAAACCTGGCGACTGACCACAGAAGACGACCTGGGTACCGGGAGCAAAGATCCGAGGGGCCCAGGGTACCGCCCAAAACTCCCATCAGGACCGGCGAGGAGAACCGATCGATCCACTCTGATGGAGGAAAAGATGCTGAACTTTGTCATCTGCGGAATCGGAAGAAGATGATGATGCAGACATCCCAGTGCGTGGATCAAAACATCCTTTGCACCCGACTCCCCCTCGACTCGAAATCAAAGCGCAGTCGGGCAGGGGGGCTTGTTGGGTGTCTTGACCCACGTTCAAGTTATTATGCTGCAACATTTGGTGCTGTGGGCTTAGGAAATCCAAGATGGCGAAAAAGCCCACATTTGCGCCAGAATCCAGGAGAACTGCACAGTTTTGCGCACACCAAAATGGTCCCCTGACCTGCCACCCACCAGTGCAAAGAAAGATGGTTCTGTTCAAAATCTGTTTTTATTAATGTCAAAAATTGCTAAGATCATGGGCCCGAAACCACCAAACCAAAAATCCAACTATGGTTGAGTGTTTTACTTTACTCTACTGTAGATCCACATCAATGCCATGTCAAGCAAGGATCATATACTATCAAGTAAAATCCTTTCTTTTTGAAATGTATTAATTCAAGACAGCTGTCAAAAATAGGTGCAGTACCGGCATTGGACACTGACCGGCGCTGGCGCTCTATAAATCCTGACAGGAGAGCTGTCTTGCAGAACTGTGCAGTGAACAGAAGGGGGTCTTACATAATTAAAAGTTCAAAAGACTTGCTTTTCCTGAGAACCATTAACACCTCAGAGACACACACAACAGCCCAGGATATCACATGGCCCTGTTGATTGAGAGGGAGGAGTTTCTTATGCAGCCTGCAGGACACAACACAATAGACCCTGTCAATTGAATGGGGTATGCTGATTTTTGGTGTGGACTGTAAGCAAGTCTTCTGGAAGAAGGAGAGGCCTGTGATCTCTGACTCACCAAGCTTCTGGGGGCGGGCCAGACTGGATTGTGGATTCATATTGCAGCAAATATATGTTTAAGTTAAATGGCTTATAAAATCTTGTATTAAGCTCACAGAAATGTACAATTTGGGGGTTCTTAATATGGAAAATGCCCTCACGATCTGAGACCAAACTCCACTAGGTGTGGTGTTCTGGGACCGAAACCCGCTATTTATTAATATTGCAGACACTGTGTTTAGGATAGAGACATAGTAATTTCCAGTAATATGCTCAGGGAAGGGGTGCAGGTCTGTGTACATTTTGAGGAAAAACCAATATGGCGAAAGTCACTAAAAAGCACAAAATGTTGCTATTTTTGAAGCCAGGCTCTGAGGGGGATCAGAGTTGGGCGAGAGTGTATCTTAAATTAATCTGTGAAATATTTATGTAATTTCAATGACGTGTGTATCTGGGAAACCTGTTAGTTATGAAAAAATAATTTTCTAAGTAAAAGCAAAGGGGTGTTTCTTCAATAGACTGTAAGACTCTGACTCACTCTGACACACTATCCCTTCTCAAATCAGGTCACAGAGAATCCTTGACCTATCAAATCATGAGAGGGTTGGGCATGCAGAATGAGCCGACCCACCCACTTTCAAAACACATAAAAAGAGACTGCTTGGACAGGCAAGACATTCATTTTCCATTTTCTTGCGGAGCATTTTGCCGGACCACACAACATCTAGAAGGAACATCTAGAACTTAGACTCCAGATAGACTACAGAACTTAAAGCAAAAGCCTAACCCACAAGCTGAGAACGCTTCTCAGCAGGCCTTCAGAATCCAGCAATCCAACCAAACTATTCTACAGCCGGGCGAGCTGTTGGATTCTTTGACGAGAACTTTTGCCAGAACCGGTAGCAGACCCAGAAAGCAGTGCTGTATCCAGAATCCACTTGATCCAGACCAGCAGAACCACAGACCAGATTGCTGTGAAGTGCCGACAGCAGAACCACAGACCAGACCAGAACCAGAGAACCAGTACCAGAAACCGCCCGGAGGCCAGTCCAAACCTGCTGACCAGACCCTGACGGCCTATTTCAAATTCATAGTGTGAGTACTCAGCCAGAACTGTGCAAAACCGATCTCTTAGTTTAAAATAATCTAATTCAAACTATTTTAACCTATTTAGAACTGCATCATAAGAAATCGTGTGTCCGTTCTGCAAAACTGTCATCTGTCATTCTGAGCTTTACTTTTATTTTGAGAATCTACCTCCATTAAATCGTCCGTATCCTTTGAAAAAAAAAAGTGCCGCAAATTGACAGTTTGCTTCATTTCAACCACGTGTAAAAATATCTGTCTTTTGCTTCCATTACTGAATCCCGTTTTCAACCGGATAACCATCCCTGAATCATTGGTAGGGCTGATCTGAACTGATTTAAAGTATCTCTCACTCACCCTGAACCTCTAGAGGGAATTAAAAGCATTTTCAGCATATTTTTCACTTCATTGCCACCACATTTAAAAGGATCTTGCCTGCTTTAAAATCATACCTGTTTTCCTCTAAACTTGCTCCTTATCCTTATCTTGCATAGGTGGGGAGGGAATTGTCAAAGAAAAAGTGAATCATATTATCTTTTGTTGAAATCATATCAAGTTTACTTCTGTGCTGCATATTTCCCTCATTGCTTTTCCTTGAAACCATAAAAGTATTTTCTGTTACCTTATCCTTCCTATACTAACTCCTCATTGATTGTAAAGAAGTGTGCTAGTGTCAGATTATCTATTGTTGATCAACATTATATTCATAAGTGTGCTATCAATTATAAATGTATTTATAAAAGTGTGATATATATATATTGTTTAATTTTCCAATAAATCTTTTAAATTGCAAAACAAACCTACTTCTTGGCTCAGTGAGGTCAGGGGGATTCAAAGAGAGGGGCGTTATATAAGGGTTTATCATCCAGAGTATAACTTCTCATAAAAATATAAAAATAAGGGCTTCTCTTGGGCGTCCCAGACGAGGCACTGACTTAGTGGGATTGTTGAATTGAAGTCACTTAACAGTGCGATACAAATGGACTTTCCCATTTGGACTCCTCTTTATGTGGGAAAGGAAACAATATTGCATTACCACCTGCGAGGAGGGCACATGGATAATGAACATACAAGATCAGGAGAAGGAACCAATGCAAAGCAGAGACAGGAACCGAGGATGACGGGCCCCTAGAAGTTGGCAGACCGAGAACAAAAGATCTAGGTGCCAAACACGAAACCCCTAAGCAAACTAATACCCCCCCCCCAACAAACAGGGAAAAAGCAGCAACACCAGGAATGGAGACACCACATATTGAGAGATACAAAAGGAAAGGACCTAAGACTGCGATATAAATGCGGCAGTGCCGGGGGACATCTTGGAACCCACAAGGACTCACCAGTGGGGTTTAGCACTCCCCACAAAAAGTTACACCTGAGAGTCTAGAGGGCATGGGCATGGTGCAAATGCCTCATGCCAGAGCAATCATAGGGCCCATGCGGGGGGAAAGAGGGGAGGGGGAAGGGAAGTTGTGGGACAGTTATAAGAGGGGAAAGGGGAAACCACCGGCATCTATGGAAATCGAAGCGAACCAACCCGGCAGAGAAAGGGGAAACTAGGCAAACCAAACATAAAAAGGAGAAAAGGGGGCTGAAGATTCTAACATACAACGTCAGAGGGATAAACTCCCCAGTTAAAAAGAAAAAGATAGAAACTTTTTTACATAAAGAGAAGTATGATATAATAATGCTCCAAGAGACACA
The DNA here is from genome assembly GCF_040938575.1 of Ambystoma mexicanum. Taxonomy (NCBI): domain Eukaryota; kingdom Metazoa; phylum Chordata; class Amphibia; order Caudata; family Ambystomatidae; genus Ambystoma; species Ambystoma mexicanum. The sequence continues at coordinate 708,174,657 of NC_090941.1, read as the reverse complement.
CATACAGAAGAAGGGAAAAGAGCAAACTCACCTAAAAGGATACAACCAGATCATACAGGCAAATGATGCGGAAAAGGAAAAGGGGATCTTGATAGCATTTGCAAACTCACTAAACGCACAAATCAGAGACACACAATCAGATAAGCTAGGACCGTACCGGTTTGCGAAAATCCGGATCAAAAATCGCCCACTAATGATCGCAACGATATATGCCCCAAATACAGGCCAGGACGGATTCATTAAGGACACACTGAACAAGTTAGAAAACTTCACAGAAGGGGAAGTAATACTAACAGGAGATTTCAATCTGGCATGGAACCCCAGCGAAGATCACTCCAACTCCAAGCTTACGCAGCAGGGGACCCCGACACAATCGCTCAAACAATGTATGAACAAGCTGGCTCTGGAAGATGTATGGCAGAGACTAAGGGGCTCCACCCCGGGATTCACATAACATTCACATGTGCATGGTAAAGCTCCAGAATAGATTACATCTGGGCCTCGATTGGCATACTAGGGGAGATCCAGGACATGGAGAAGGGCACTATATCACTATCAGATCATGCTCCCCTGTGGATCACACTCCCCAAACTACGCAAACAATCAGGACTGTGGAGATGGACACTATCAAGGGAGATAATACAAGACCCAGTTGTGCAGGAAACAATCAGAGAGATAATAGCAGAATATTTTGAGCAAAACAATACACCAGAAATGAGGACAACCACAATATGGGAAGCTTTCAAAGTGGTAATGAGGGGACAGATGATAGCACTCAAAGCACAAAAGAATAAGCAATTCCGAAAATGGGAAAGTGAACTAGAAAACACCTTAGAGAAGATAAGAGAGGAAATACAAAACAACCACTCACTAAAAATAAAAAGATCCTACCGACATGTGCTGAGTCAACTGGAAGCCATCCGAACGAAAAGAGCAGAAAATCAGCTCCTACATCTAAAACACTGGTATGCAATGAAAGCAAATAAATCGGACAGACACCTGGCAAGACAATTAAAAGGCAAACAACAAAGCCAAATGGTAAAAGCATTAAAAGATAAACATAATCAGATCAAAACACAATCAAAATACATAAAAGAAATCTTCAGAGACTGCTACCAAAAACTATATACATCGGATAAACCGAACGAGGAAGGACAGTCAGCCTACCTGAGAGAAATAACGCCCCCAACCATCACACCAGAGGAGAAACAAGTTCTAGACGAACCAATAACAACAGAGGAAGTAATGAGAGTAATCAAAGAATTACCGAAAAACAAAGCTCTGGGACCAGATGGCTACACAGCTATCTTTTACAAAACTTATGCGGGCTCCCTATCTCCAATCCTTACAGATATCTTTAATACTTTCAAAGACACAGCCAATATTGCAACCTCCATGAACAAAGCAAAAATACTGGTATTTCATAAGAAAGGAAAGGATCCGTAAAGCCTGGGCTCATATCACCCCATTGCGCTAATAAACCTAGATGCCAAATTATACACAAAAATTTTGGCCAATAGACTCTCACCACTGCTCCCCAAACTGATACATCAGGACCAATCGGGATTCATCCCCAACAGAACAACACACAATAACATCAGACGCATCGCACATTTAATCGAGAAGGTGGGACTCACCAACATCCCGCCAGCCATCCTAGCGATAGAGGCGGAATAGGCATTTGAACGAGTGGAATGGACTATGTTGTTCTCAGTTCTGGAGAAAATGGGCCTGGGAGAAAATTACATAAAAATGATACGGGCCAACTACAATACACCCACGGCCAGGATAGTTGTGAATGGAGACCTTGCAGACAAGTTCAGAATAGAAAGAGGAACGAAACAGGGATGCCCCCTCTCCCCACTATTATACGCAATCTTCCTGGAACCCCTACTGGCGAAAATTAGAGCAACTCCCGACATCACAGGCATCAACATGAGAGAGATCTCACATAAAACAGCGGCATATGCAGACGACATGATGATGGCTATGGCGGATCCGATAAAAACATTGCCCCCTCTCATACGAGAAATAGACAAATACGGCACCATATCGGGACTGAAAATCAATAGGCAAAAATCGATGGTGATAGCAGGAGACAAACAAGAGATTCACAGGTGAGCGGAAGAATTGCATTTACGCATAGAGGAGAAGGGGGTAAAATACCTTAGCGTAACCATCACAAATACGATAAAAGGCCTGTACGCAGAGAACTACCCGAAACTTATAGATCAAGTAAAAAGAGATCTGGAAAGGTGGAACCCACTCTCAATAACATGGTGGGGCAGAATGACGGTCATCAAATGACCATCCTACCCAGACTGTTATATTACTTCCAAGCCCACCCTATACAAATCACATCTTCATTCTTCAAAACACTCACCAAATTAATTACCAAATATATATGGCAGAACAACACTCCAAGGCTATCAAACCTGGTACTCACGGCACAAAAGTCAGCGGGAGGAATGGCACTCCATCACTTCTGGAAGTACTATGATGCAGCACAGCTGTGGGTATTGAAGGAATGAATCCCTAACAAATCAGAAAAACTATGGGAGTCACAAACAGGGCAGTGGCGAGGACAAATATACACCAGCTACTCTGGATTGCCCCTGAAAGTAGACACCAGAACGTTTGGATAAGCGAGATCATGAGTGCAACCTTAGAAATATGGAACAAGGCAACCAAGAAAGAAATGCTGACCATAGACCCGGACCCATTTATGGCTATATTCGATAGCCCTGAATTCCATCCGGGCAGAGAGAAAGGAGCATTCCAGAAATGGATAGAAGCGAATTGCACGAAAGTGGGAGACATGTACAAAGACCAACAAATCAGAACCTTCACAGAATGCCAGGACCTTCTAGGCCTCACAGAAAAGGACAGATTTAAATACGAACAACTTCATCAGTGGCTCTCTTCCCCGAGAATAACACAGGCGGCAACAAGAACTCTAACTCCATTTGAGACATATATCATGACACAACCAGGAGATAAGAAATTCGTCTCAACAATGTACAGATTCATAAATACACAGACAGAAGAAATGAAGTGGCACTACAACAAGAAATGGGAACGGACATTAGGGAAAGAAATCACGAGGGAACAATGGACATATGTCTGGCAAATAATCCCCAAATGGACACGGGTGATACAGACAAGAGAGGCATGGACCGAAATAACACCCCGGAAAGACTTCACAGAATGTTCAACACAACTCAAACTAAATGCTGGAGAGGATGCGACGAAGTGGGCAACTAGAGACACATTTGGTGGGACTGCCCGGAAATACAAGGCTTCTGGACAGAGGTAAGGTCCCAAATGCAGGAAATGTTTAAGGGCCAGTGGATCTAGGGGAAGAGGTATAGATGTGTGGCATGTGGGACCCCAAAGATAGGACAATGATAAAAACACAAAAAGGGAACTTTATGGGTCTCCTAACAGCAGCATGGTTAGCAATTGCTCAAAAATGGAAACAGAAAACACGCCCATCCAATTAGAATGGCTACAGAGGGTATGGTTGTTTGTAGCGATGGAAAGAATCATGTATAATATACAAGAGGCACACCAAAACTTTATAACAGACTGCAGAATTGTAATAGATTATTTGCAGAGGGACTATATGTTACAATAGTGCCCACATAGAATATGAATATTGGACATGTTCACAGGATGAGACAAAGACTCTAAGGGCACAACAATTTAGCAGCCAGTGGGTGGGGGAGGGAAAAGGGCAGGGAGGGAGGGGGACAATGTTAAAAGTCCCAATGTTAATGTTTATGAAAATGCAAATAAAAATACCTTTTAAAAAAAATATGGACCCCAAAGAGACATTTCTTCAGACCATCATGTATAGACCCAGAAGACGAAGAAAGATGGACCCAAGCGACAAAGTAAAGGTGAATACAGAAGAACCAAGTAAAATGGATCCAAAGATGGAAGTGAAGGTGGTCGATGAATCGTTCAGAGGGGGGAGTGTAGAGGAGGTCCCAAATAAAGGCTGCACCCCAAGCATCCATTTTGAAGTACCAGGAAAGTTCACACCGAGATATGTGATGTATGATGAGCAAATAAACCAGCAGAGAGCCGCGGTAGTGCCTATCAGAAGAAGCACCTATGGATGTACCAGTACCAAGAAAACCATGGACAGTAAGATATCCATTGAGAAAACCATATCAACAAATGAACCGAAATGAAGATCGTCTGTGTACAGTCCCTGCAGAAACCAAAAAGGCCTTAATAGAAGATGAATGGTGACGTCGCAAGGGCCCGGACGGACTCACAGATATAAGAAATGATGACCAGAGAATGGCGCAAGGAGACGAACAAGGATATTGTAAACTTAAAGTGAGAGAACGATGTCAAAATATAAGAAGCTTAAGCTGTAAGCAAGATGAAGATTTTAGACCAATTTACACCTATAAATATGCTTGGAACCGCAAGAAAGCTAAGAAAATAGTGCGGCTTGGTATGCTTAGTAGAAGAATAGTGCAGAAAGCACCACTATACATAATCTACCTCAAACGAAGCACCTTATTATAAGTATATTTCTACTTTATACAAGAAGCAGAATCAACCCAGGTTCCTAAAGGCCACACGAGAAAAGCTTCATATTTAGCAAAAACGAGAAGAGACGGCTGAAACGAAACTCAGCAGAGGCAACTTGTGCCAGGAAAGCCAAGGTCATACCAATAGAAGAGACGAACAGTAGCTACATCTAATTGAAACTAAGAACAGAATATCCTGCCTCTGAAAGGTCGAGATAAGAAACTGAAGGCAGGTGGTGGGTGAAAATGAGAATCAAATACACAGATTGATGGAAGAAGAGGCAAATTCACGGTGTCCGAAGCACGTAACCAGCCAAGCAAGACGAAGCGAGAGCCCAAAAACTATGCATGGCACAAGGCCAGGCGAAAATATCAGAACTTTTCCAGACAGAAGATGCGGTCTCGAGGCCAACCACAGTGAAATAATTGACACATGGCTACTAAAGGAATGATTGATTATAGAAATGACTGGAGGAAGGCCGGGTAACTAAGGGGCACCTCGCACCTGGCCGACCTTGCTGCGTGCTGCTAAGCAAAGTGGAAAAGTATGCATGGGGTTGGTGCCAACCCAATCACAATGGGTATACCTGAATTGATCCAGGGTAAGAGTCCAACCCTGGTCATAAGGAGTACTTTATGAGCATGAAAAATTGCACTATTTGCCTGGGCTGAAGACAACCAAATGTTACTTGTATAATTTTGTTGTTTGTATTAGTGCGAGGGCCAGATACCTTTTGGACACTAGGTCATCCTTCTTTAGTTTTAGTTTGCTATGTAGGGACATCCTTGTTAGGATAGGGGACGATAAGCGTTTATCTCACTCTATTTCATTTAATACATGGCAAACATTGAGAAAACTAGATCTCTGCGTCCGTCTCGCATTTCTGACCCCTCACACCACTCACTGGGATGAGTATGAGTGGGCATTTGTTATACTCACTTCGCTCACTGTAACTAGTATGATTAGGCCAATATTTATGTTCGGGTCACTTACTGCAACAAGTCTGAGTAGGGCACTCTTAATAGTTGGGTGGCTTACTGCAACGAGTAACAATGCTCCAGTGATTCTCGTTATGGCTATCACTGTGTCGAGTATAAACAGTGACTTCATTACTTTCAGCTCCCAGCTCAGGTCTCCTACTCTCTCTGTTACCTTCTTCTGTTGGTGTTTGTGGCACCAGGTTTTCTGTTTGCACAGGGTGTTCGCCAGTACTCGTCAGGCTGGCTACTTAGCTTCTCTGCTTCTCTTCTGTCTGTTCTCTCCACGGGACCTCCGGGTAAGTGGCCTTGACGTTGTTGATGGACTTCCTAATCCACCAGGCTTCGCTCACAACACCACCTTTCTCTTGCTCGCTCCAGGAAGCTTTTGTTAAGTGTTCGGCTTCCCCTCCGTCTCGTTCTCTCACTGGTGATTTGCTCGGTCTCACGCCAGCTCCATCATTGGAAGCCCTCTGTATCTCTCTCATTCAGCTCTGCCTCTTCAGCTGGTTTGAATTTCCCAGGATTTACCTCTTCCCCTTACTTTTATGACGCTGCCACGCGCCTTCCCCAGTGGAGCGTTTTAGTCCTGCTTCTTTGCAATGATTGTATAGTGTATTGATTTCAGCCTCTTCTACATCTCAGTAGATTGCAGCCTCTTCTACATCTCAGTACTACACAAGTACATTGCCTTGGCTTGATTCAAGGATTCAAGGATTCAGCATGACAATAGCAAATGTGAGTGTGTGATAGGAATTACACACAGTGTTTGGGAAAAACAGTGCCAACCTAATCTGAATATAACAAAGATTCTTAAAAATGTGGGATGTTCTATTGATATTTAGTAAACTTTGAAAACTGGCAGCACCTGTTCCGTGGAAGCAGTAATACAAAAGCAACCTAAAATAATACAAAGAGAAACCTCCAGTCTTGGTACGCTCAATTAAGATTTTTATGAAAAAAGAGGGATCCACTACTAGAACTTCATCAAACGGTTTTAACACTTGAACGGATTGCAGATCATAGCTGCTTCTACTGCATTGTGCCCTTGTGCCAATATCTACCTAAGAGTGCATGTGCAACTGTTTCGCCCTATGTAGGCTTCATCTAGGCAAAAATCATGACTTCTATTAAGGGTTTACAGAACCTAAACTACATGAATTGTACAATCGTGTCCATAAATTAGTCATGCATAATCCACATGTGTACACGCACAAAAAAAGGAGAAAGGAAAACAAAAAAATTGAGAAAAGGACAAACAAGGGTCAATTACATCCACTTTGTCAAAAGATAATTAAAAGGCTAAATTGATAAATATCACAATTTAACGTTTATATAGGGGCAGTCTATGAAATCAATGTTAACCAGCCATATATCCCAGTGAATGGCAACCGCCAGGTAATTATATATTGATAAGTGTCCAGAGTAAAATTCAAAGTGGGAGTTTTGAATGGTGCAACCTCTCTTTCACAGTACATCCATATAAATTAAGGTTGTAGTTGTTTCCAAAATATACCCTTTGAGATTTGGATTTAAACCCCCTCAATTTATAAGACTAAAGAAAAGTGGCCATCACAAAATGATACAATCCATTGTATTGGAGGTCCAGAAAACCCCTATCTGCTGGGCCTTGGCATCTAGGTTCAGGAAGAGACACTGGAACAAACAGGACACTCAGGCTTGGTTCAAGAAGACATCAGGCTTTATTTCTCCAGCAGGCTGGTACACTTCATACATCTGGGACATCTCTGGAACTCTGCTAAAATTCATAGAATGTCCCTCCTTAAATACACATCCATGTTGGCTCTGTTCCCCATCTATGATGCAGAACGCTCTCATAGGTTCAGGAACTCTAAGACAAGCCGCTTCCTACTCTAGGGTTGGCACACTGAGCTGCCAATTCACAAAAGCTTCCACGTCATATCCACATATGTTACTGATGAGAATGTGTGTGCTGTACTTAACCTTTTAAATGTGAACTTTACTGACGTCTGTCCTAAGACAATCTTAGCAACTGCGCCATAGTTTCCTGTCCCAGAGGCCTAGATATGGGCATCAGTGTTATCCTCTCTGCTAATTGAACCAGCTAAATGCGTCACCCACTATCTTCCCTTGACGGTTACCTCGCTCCCATGGCTCGTCACTGTCAAGATTAGAGATAGGAGTCCAAACATCATGTTCTTGGCTACTGAACTCTCATTGAATTAGCATGAGATAATTCTTTCTTCATTGTCAGCATGGTTCTACAGAAATTCACTTAATTAAATGCACAGCATCCATCTTAGGGTGCCTGACTTTGTCCTGAATCCCAAGATGGCTGCCCACATTACAAAATGCCTGACCTTATCATAAAATGGTGAATTACCCTATTTCTAGTCATATCTTGACACCTAATCCATTTCATGTCTAGTTTTTTAGTACACTATACTTAGCATGAACTACTTAACAAGCATTCTATTTAAAACATTCTAACCTTATAACCATAACTCGTTTTTTAAAGTGCTTTTGCTGCAAAGCACTATGATTTCTAGTTTTCTGCACATTTGACGGCATTAATCACCCCCACCAAGTTTTCTATGCTCGGTTTAAGGGGTAAGGGGTCTTTCGCCACTACATTCAGTTTAAGGGGGGGGTTAGCCATTCCTATTCACTCCCCCATATGATATGATATGATAGGTTATTTATAACGTGCTTAATACCCAGAGGTTTCTAAGCGCGGACCCGGGGATTGAACCTGTGTTGCTCCGTGTCGTTTTGCTTCCAAGGTGAGCACATTGCCACTGAGCTATCCTCCCAGGACTTGTACAGTATTTAGTTGTTTACTGAATACTTACAACCACCCATGTCCACCCTCTCCATTTTTATACATATTCTACTGTATGGTCAGCCTGCTGGAACCTGATATGTTTTCAATCAGCTATTATATATTTTTCTTTTTAATCTCCTCATTTTTCTCTGCCATTATGACATCTGGGCTTTCTCGTTAAATAACATTTTTTGTCCATCGAGGGACACATTTCCTCCTAATGTTGACATGTTCAAACCAGGGAGATAAAAATAACAACCAACAAATAAACATTTTGTAAAAGACATTAAAAGAAGGGCGTCGTCTTCTTTTTCCATCTTCTAGGAGCATCCGTAGCAAATGAGGATGACTCTCGGGGATCCCTGTTATCTGTAGAAAATCGAAATAGAGACAAAAGTAATTCGGGGACTGGCAAGGGTGTCTTGGTTCTTCCTACCCTAAACCCCTTCCTCCTGGCTGCTAACAAAACATGCTTTCTAGATCCACTTCTATCTTTTTTCAGCCCATTTAACTCATCGGCCTTCCCTAACTTATTGGTGCAGCACAGCAATACTATTTTTCACCCCTTATTCAATGTCAGCATCAGTACTCAATCTATGTTTCTGCTTTGCTGCATGTGCTTCATTCTGCTCAGCAGTAAATTCTTCATTCAGCTATGCTGTAAATACTTCCTGCAGCTTAGCAGAACGTGCTTCTATATCTTCATGCCTTTGTTCCTCCATCTTTCTCCCGATTGTGTTGACCATGGTTCTCTCCTTCTGTGCTTTGCTTCCATCCTGTTGAGACAAACAGAAGCGTTTTGCTGCACAATATCTCTTCCTTATCCTACTATACTTAATCTAGTCTACTTTCGTTTTTCTACAGTATGGCACCAATTCTTACTACGTGCCTTCATGTTATATCATATAGCTACAGTGTTTGCCTATTCTGGACATTTTTATACACTTCACAATAATAGGGAAATGGTTACCCACCTTCAATTTGATTTGTGTGTTCTGCGGTTGTCTGAAGTGGCCATGCTTTCATCTATTTTCTACTCTCTTCACACCTGATTGCACCTATCTTGGGAAAATGCCTACACACTTGAAGACACTGTGTCTCTATCTCCCTCTTTTTCTGTTACTTACCTGGATCCTCTTACTTTTAGTAATGATCAATTGTGTGCCCAAACCCTTGTAATGTGGACCAATACTTGCCTCTTTTTTCCTTTTCTCCCTATTTAAGGTGTTCTCGAGATCCTGGGACCCCGATCCCGCCTTTCATCACCTCTTCCACTCCATCAGGCTCTCTTGGACATTCTGGGGCCCTCTGGTTCTCTCTGAGACCCTTTGGGACCCACTGGCATTTCAGCAAAAGTATTTGAAGCAGCAGGCAGGAGGCAGAGTCAGGTTCATCAGGTTTTATTTCATTCCAGACTGACACAAACAGCATCATGGTCAAGTACACAAACCCCTGCTCCGTGCTGAAAACAGAGCTTCCTCTTATACTTGTCAGAGAAAGAAGAGTCAAACCCCCACCCTTTTCTAAACATGCCCAGGTAGAACTCTCCACTGATTATACTCGTGCACAAGGCAGTTATTCCTCATCTGTTCAACCTTTCAAATTGAAATACATTCTGGCACACATCCTGGGATTTTCCCGGCCACACTATCCCAAATATGGTCATGCAGCTAGATCCCTTGGCGAGAAATCCAGACAGCCTCATTATATGTCTGGTTTCAGACTATTTATCTGGTTTCTATAGGGCACTGTGGCCTTGAATTTTTCAACTCCAGGGCTGACTCATGCTACCACTGCCCGTAAGGAGCTTCTTCATGTAATGCAATCTTTTTACTCATTAAAGGCATTGTCGGTTACACAGATGGTAGAGTTCTTTTCTGTCTGGGTATAGTAAAAAACGTAATCATTTTCCTACTGAATCTTTTATAATATGCATTCTCTACCTTGCCTGCTTACTAAACCATGATAAAAAGCATTTTCAACTTTATAAACATAACACCATTTAAAATACTAATGTCTTTTAACCCTATGAGTTCTATTTTCACACATTTACAATACTAAAACATTCCATATGAATTACTCTGCCTAGCTTTAAGTGGGGGGAGGCTGTCCCCCTCTGCATTCAGTTTCTGGTACCTCATCTTCATTTTGGCACATCCGTTACAAAGACCATGCAGACATTTCTCTTGTTTTCATGCAAGATCCACGGCTTTCATCTGTGACATAAACCACTATTGTTACAGGCACTCAAAAACTTGTAATTTACTTACCTCAGTATTTCTTCTTAAATTGGCTTTGTACATAATATTCTTTGTCTGGTTAACCCAATTTTGGTCAACCATACCCCTTTTCTGGTTTTCCATATTCACTGATGCTTTTTATTGCTCTGTGCCCTTTTTTGCTGTTGGCTAGGAATCCTCATTGGTACTATTTGTTTTCAATATTTTGATTGTTTACCTATTTTAAGCTCCTGGGTTTATTCCCCACCCCTTTATTGAATCATCCAATCATTCCTTCCTTCAATTTTCTCTTTTTATTCATTTTCTATTTATTTATATATTTATCTACATAATTTATTTTTTCAACCAAATGTCTTTAATTGTTTTACTGAGCTCCTTTACTCCTATGCAGTGTAAGGTAAATCAATTATTTTCATCTTTTCCCAATTTGTTTTTCTGGACCTATGCCAAAAGGCCCAAAGTGTACTTAACGTTTTTGACACTTTTTCCACTCGCCTTTCATTTATGATGTGTACCTGTTACATTTCTTCCATGTATACTAAAAAAAAAATCCTTTCCTTTTAATGTTTGATGCCTTAAAGAAAGCACCACCTCATACTCCATTAAGCCCTATCTAGGTATACCGTCATCTGTGACGCTATTTAACCTAAATGTTTTATTTGAACCGTTACTGTCCTTCATGATTCTATTTTTATTTTTCACTCCTTAATCATATTCCATGTTTCCTTACTTTATGGTGGCCTCTAATTATATGGAGATCATCTGTCCCCTCCTTTTTGTTCATATATAGCTGTGGTCTGAGACTGAATTTATCATATACTCTCATTACGTTTCCACTGGGTCACACAATCATCTATATTACCACACTTTTGCCACGACAATAAAAACCCTTTAGTCTCTACCAAAAACAATCTCATCGGACTTCTGCCTTTTTCATGCCCCTAGAAATATACCCATGTTCAATCGTGCTTTTTCTCAAAACAAACAAAACACGCGTTTTGTTGACTACCTAAACAACATCATTATGCTTTAGGCTTTGTCATCCAATCCTTTCCTTAACTGCTGGCAGGTGCCTATTGCAACTACACCAAGCTAGTCATGACACACTCTCCTTCAGACACTGCTAATTTTTCTTTAAACAACACTACATTTATAATCTTCAAAAAGCCATCTTCAGCCTTTTAACATTAATTTACCAGGAGGGGCGTGGCTATAGAGCCATGTGAAGGGATGTGTCTGTGGAGGAGCTCCTGATGATCCTGTATGCCGCGGACGAAAACGGGCAAGAAATGCGGCGCACGGCATTAGAAAAGTAGGAGCAGTCGTGTGAAGTTCCACTGCATACATATGGAACGAATCGCGACGAATGCAGCCGGCACGCAGAAGATAAAAGTGGAAACATCAGCCTGCTTCTCGCTGGATCGGGATTCAAAATGGCGGCCCATCTGAAACAAAGAAACGGGTAGGCGCCGCGGAAGCTCGGTGTCCGATCGGCGCTGATGTGGATGCCGACACCGTGGGCTGAGCAAGGCCAGACGTGCAAAAGATAAAGGTGCAGACGGGCGGAGATACTGCTGACCGGCATCTGCTGGGTGGACTCGAGATTGGCTACAGAAATTGGCAACGGAGTGCCGCACGCAACCGAGAAGTGCCCCCCATACAGAGACGGCTCGAAGCGAGTGCGGGACACGGACATGCTGACCCGCCGGCACTGCGGATGAAAAGTACGAAGATGATCGCACACGCTAGCACAGATATATTGTTGCAGGCGCCGGCGGAACTCAGTAGTAACATGCATTCCGCGCTTGGATCCATGGGAAGTCGCAACGTTGTTGCCTCGCACTAACGAGCCCAAGCAGAGAGAAGTTAAGCCCCAGGAGTCCTGGAAAACATCGCGGAGGCACGCGCGACTTTCGTGTGCACCCGCACTACGCTGGGAATTACTTCACAGTAAGGGCAAGGGGGGGCATATAAATAGAGAACTGAGTGAGGAGACGACGGGGAGATGCCCTTTGTGCCATCTGTTTGACTCCATCGGAGTGGGAGCCCCATAACGGAGCCCATCTACAATACATCAAGCGGTGGCCTGTTGGCCTGCTGATAATCAGGAAGAGCTGTATTTGGACGAGTAGAGGGGCCCGGAGGACAGGCCACGCAAATGCTGCAGCATAGGGGGCTGCACCACCCCCCGAGATATACCGCCTGAGGGGGTTTCAGCAAGGTAATACCGCATAACATTGGCACCCATCACGAGAAGTAACCTGCACCGCAGGCACAGAAAGTCACTCGCCCCGGGAAGGGTGAGAGAAGGCAGCGAAAGCTAGGACCCAGGAAGACCATAACAAGGGGCAGAAGAGAGGCAAGTTCTGCGCAGGTAATAAGCCGCGAGCGGAGACACGCTTGGGCACATCACTAAGAAACAGTGTCATCGGGGGGGTGGCGCACTATCCGCTTGGGTCACACAGAGCGGATCGCCCCCGGAATTACAAGCGTGGATGATAAACTGTCGCTAACTGAAGAAATGGCCAGCAAGCCCCCGAGAGCGAAAGCTAAGCAGCCTACGCTGGATGAATACACCAGAACGCCGACTGGCCTAGAAGGAGCCAAGAGCAAGGATAAGACCCCAGTAGGGGGAATGGCTGCTGTGAGCACAAATCAGGAGGTCCTTGAAGCAATTGCGGACTTGAAGGCGGCCTGGGAGTCCAAGCTTCAACTGGCTGTGTCGGAATTGAAAACGGCGATGGAGCGTCAAGTTGGGGCGGTACAGGAGGATGTGAGCCTCTTCAGGCAGGACGTCAGGACTTTGGCGGAGCGCACAGAGACCCTGGAAAAGGAAATGGGCCCAACCGCTGCGGACTGTGCCACACACAAAAGGGAGCTACATGCTCTGGTGCAACGATTGGGCAATCTGGAGAGCAGAGCCGATGAGGCAGAAGGGCGCGCTCGGAGAAATAACATTCGTATTGTCGGACTGCCGGAAGGTGCCGAGGGCCACAATCCGACAGAGTATGTGAAAACATGCTGCTGCAGGAAATCACCGGGGGGAATCTCTCCCAGGGATTTGCTGTGGAAAGGGCGCACAGGGCTTTGACCAGGAAGCCACCTCCGGGTAGCCCGCCCAGGCCATTGATTGCCAAGATTCTAAATTATCGAGATCACGAACGAATCCTTGAACACTTCCGTAAAGGGGGAACAAACAACGGGGCGCGGCGAATATAACTGCTTATCTGGATTACACCCTGCGGGTGCAGCGAAGTCGCATGAACTTTGGATCGGTTAAGAGGAGATTGCGGGAGGCGGGCCACAAATATATGCTGCTCTACCCGGCTAAATTAAAGGTGTTTCATGGGAGCAGGATGCTGTTCTTTGAAACTCCAGAAGATGCCATGGGGTGGCTAGACATGCAGAGCTGCCCCCAGGAGCCAGATATTCAAAAGAAAGATGCAATTTGACGGAACGAGCAGAGTGGTGGAGCTAGCTGGATTGAGAACTGTGGGACTTGATTATAGTCATTGATGTAGCTAGGCGGCTGGCACACTTTGGCTGGTGGGAAGCACGAGTCGTGCGCATGGAGAGTGCTATGTAAGGTAGGAGTCTCCCAAGACCGATCTTTATATCCCCATTTAGAGTTTAGTTAGGTCACTGTTAGTGAGGTGACGCCCTGCTGGGTTCTCAATTGGGTTGTCAAGGGAGAGCCAAACGCGGGAATGCCTGAGATCCAGGGATGGAGCTGGCCAGTTAGTTGGGTTGGGGTGTTGGGGTGTTTAAAGTATATATATGAGCCTTGGTGGACGTTCTATTATAGGGAATCTGTTTGGTGTGAGGGGGAGGGCCGTGCGGGGAGGGGAAGGGGAGCAATCGACAGACCATGGGTGATCTTAAAATATTAACATGGAACATTAGAGGGCTCAATAGTTACCTGAAGCGCAATAAGGTTATGTTGTACTTGAGGCGACAGAAGATCGACATCGCCTTGTTGCAGGAGACACATCTGACAAAGGAGAGGATGGAAATGGTGAAGACGAAATGGAAAGGAATAGCGGTGGGTACATCGTATTCTGCCTATGCAAGGGGAGTGCTTGTCTGGATAGCGCTGCATGTCCCATTTAAGATGATTGAAGAAACTGTAGATGCAGAAGGGAGGTTAGTCATAATCAGAGGGCTGTTGGAGAACAGAGAAGTATGTATAGTAAATACTTACGCCCCTAACCAAAATACGGCGACATACTTTAGGACATTGTGTACTAAGCTGAGTGTGGGGGCGGGGGCGGGGGCTGCGGTGGTTTGGAGAGGGGACTTTAATTGAGTCGTGAATCCAAAAGTAGACAGGTCGGACGGGGGGGCGGCTAGGCTCAGCCCAGCGGCCAAGGTGTTGCAAGGGTTGCTAGCAGACTTTGGCTTGGCTGATGTGTGGAGAGTGAAACACCCTGAGGGGAGACAGTATTCGCACTACTCGGCTCCGCATCAGCTATACACGAGGCTTGATTATATCTTTGCCACCCCGGACGTGGTTGCTGAGAGTACTCACGCAGAATATAAAGCTAAGGTTCTCTCGGATCACTCGCCCCTGGTCCTCGGGTGGCAGTATTGCCCCCCCAGGGTGCGAATACCAACTTGGCGACTCCGTGCAGAGGCGCTCAAAGACTCTGTTTTCAGGGAGGATCTGAGAGAGGAGATAATTGCTTATTTTGAAGTGAACACTGGTAGCGTGCAGTCAGCGGGCACTTTATGGGAGGCCTTCAAGGTGGTGATGAGAGGGGTTGCCATTGCTAAGTCAAAGGGGTTGCTGGGTGGGGTTCTGGCTGAACTACAAGCGGCAGAGATTGAACTAGAGAAGAAGCTGGAGGGAGATGAGGCAGATACGAAGGAAATATTTAGACTACAGCGGAAGTGCACGGAATACTGGGACAGGCTCTGTAATTTAAACTATAAAAAATACATAGAAAGGCAACATTCGGGAGGAGATAAAACGGGCAGGCTCCTAGTGTGGCTATATAAGAGCGAAGCCCCCAGGTCCCCGATTCGGACTGTAACCGATGAGGAGGGTGAGACTCAAGAGGGAGTAAACGGGGCATTTGCGAAATATTATACTGCCTTATATGAGGATGATGGGGAGAGCAACCAAGATGAGATTGAGGAAGTATTGGAGGACATAGGCCTGCCCAAGGTGAGCGACGAGGAAAGGGAGGAACTTGATGCACCAATCACTCTTGAGGAACTGATAGAGACTGTGAGGCAGTTGCCAACTTGTAAAGCCCCGGGGGCAGATGGGTTCCCCAGTGAATTCTATAAAATGTATCAGGAAGAGGTGCTCCCACCCATGCAAGACATGCTTAACGAGGCGTTTGAAGTGGGACGGTTGCCGGAGTCGCTTAGGGAGGCGATTATTATACCGCTCCCCAAACCCAATAAACCAGGACATAGCTGTAGCTCTTATAGGCCCCTGTCGATGTTAAATCAGGACAGTAAGATCCTGACAGCGGTTTTGGCCAATAGAATGCGGAGAGTGATTGGGAAGTTGATTCACCCTGACCAAACAGGCTATGTCCCGAGTAGGAATATCACTCACAACCATAGACGACTCCACCGAGTGGTTGAATGGGGGTGTAGGCAAGATAGCGAAATGGCGATTGTGGCGCTGGACGCAGTCAAAGCGTTCGATTCCGTTAAGTGGCCGTGGCTGCTGGCGGCCCTGTGGGGGTATGGCATGGGGCCGGGCTACATTAAATGGGCTAGAATGCTATATAGCGAACCGCTAGCCAGGGTCTGTATGGGGACAGTGGCGTCTGAGAGATGGCAGCTAGGCAAAGGCACTAGACAGGGATGCCCGTGGTCCCCGATGTTATACATCCTGGCCTTGGAGCCCCTGGCGATATACCTCAGGCATCAATATGAGCCGATTGGCATTGAGATAGGAAAGGAAAGACATCTCATCTCCCTATACGCAGATGATCTGTTATTGTATTTAATGTATCCGGAAGAGAATCTTCAGTATGTTTTGGAGGTGATGGAGCGGTATGCCAGACTGTCCGGTATAGCGGTGAACCCCCAAAAATCTAGCCTATTCCCGCTGGGAGGGACGTGGGGAAGCCTGTGGAGAGGCTACCTGTGTTGCAGATTCCGTGGGTGGTGGGCTCCTTCCGCTATTTGGGGATAGATGTATATCACTCCGTTGAGGAGGAACACAGGCGCAACACTGAAATTGCTATAGGAAAAATTGGGAAGTGCATGAGGTTTTGGGAGAGGTTGCCCCTTGCGATGATGGGCCGGGGGGCTATGCTTAAAATGGTGGTCCTGCCCCGACTTTTACATTATTTCAATAATATCCCTTATATGATCCCTAGCAAGTTTTTTGTTAAACTACACAGCCTGTGCAGGGACTTTTTGTGGCATGGCACCCGACACAGAGTCGCATTATGGAAGCTGCAGAACTTTTATGAGAAAGGCGGTATTAAACTGCCTAACTTCGAGGCTTATTATGTAGCTGCACAACTGCAGTACGTAGCTGGGTGGCTCTCTGATGAGACCCTGGAACACAGATTGCTCGGGAGAGATTGTGCTCCTTTTTACTTGCGGGAAATGATTTGGGTGGCTAGCTCTGAGATGAAGGGGCGCCCTAAGATGTTGTGGTTGGGATGGAGCATGTGGCGCCGAGCCTGCCGAATGATGGGGGACCCATTCCCTTGTGTCCCGCAGATGCCGCTGGTCGCACTGACGAAGGGAGATGGGCAATTGAGGGTAATCATTAGGACTTATTGGGAGTCGGTGGGACTAGTCACCTTGGGAGACATCTGGCAGGAAGGGGCTATTATGGAGTTGGGGGAGCTTGGGACGATGTCAGGACTGCAGAGTGGTCAGTATGTTACTTACCACAGGATAGTACAGGAGATCCTGAGTAGGTGGCCCGAAGCCAGGTTGGCGGAGGAACCGAACACCACCGTCAAGGTGATATACGATACATCAGAGGGTGCACATGAAGTGTCCAGGTTGTACGAGATGCTGATGATTGGCATCGGGAAGGACCTGGGACACTTGAGAGCAGAATGGGAAACAGAGATGGGAGCCCCGATGGAGGATGGGATGTGGGAACGGGCTTTGGGATATCACAAGAAGGTGTCGAGAAATGGCAGGTTTAAGCAACTACAGCTGTACATGACGCACAGGGCGTACATGACCCCTCGGAGAATATCAAGGTTCAGAAATGTTGGGCGCCAGGCTTGCCCTAAGTGTGACGAGGAGGATGTAGACATGATACACATGTTCTGTGCGTGCCCGGTAATTGAAGCCTATTGGGGGGAGGTGGCTCTGAAGTTAGCGGAAAAGGGGATCACACTTGCAATAGATTCGGCCTGGGCCTGCCTGTTGGGGGGGTATCCCAGAACGCGGAAGCACAGACATATTGGAAAATTAAAAGACCTGGCATATGTGCTTGCGAAGCGTAGTATCGCCATGGGGTGGAAGAAGTGTCACAGGCCGCGAGTGGAGGTGTGGTGGAAAGACCTGCAAAAATGGGCAGAGGCTGAAACAATTGTGTGGCAAGAAGCCAGTGGCGCTGGGGGTGAAGAGGAAATGGGTTCTCTAATTGCATGGAAACTGCTGATAGCCGAAATGTTTGGAGCGGCAGTGGCCCCAGCAGGATCCGAAAGCAGTGAAACCCTGACACATGAAACAGATATCTAGGGCAAGGAATAAACAGGCTCATATGGGGGGGGGGAGTGCAGTGTGTATGTTGTTTTAGGTTTTATGCTCATTTGTTGTTTGATGTATTGTTTGATCAAAATAATAAAATAAATTTAAAAAAAAAAAAAACATTAATTTACCACTTTTCTGTCTTTGCTCCATGGACACACAGTCCCAATGTCTACCACTAGACCAAAAATGGTTCTCTTTTTGCCATATTACTTCATGGAACCTCTACAAACCTGGTACCACTCACAATTCTAAACACATCAGGTCACCCTATGGGGCTGTCCTACTGCGAACGCAAGCATTCCTTTGTTTTTGCAAAGGCATTCCTTCATTTTAGGCTAACACCTTTAATTCCTAGGTGTCTTTATGCATTCTGTGTTAACACATTGCTGAGCCTGCATGTGATCTCACTTACTTGTCTTCTGAAGTAAATTCATTTTGCATGCAGTGCACTTTATTTGCACAAAATATAACATGTTCTCTATTCAACCCCGAACCACTCCTCGCACTCTTTGCGGTGGGGTTCTTTTTTGTTAACATATACGAAATAATGTATCTATTTTACCACCCTTCTATAATGACTACTAAGAGTCATAATGCCCGCTTCCCTCAGATCTATTCAATAACACTGCGTGCTGCACAGGAGTGCCGCCCGCTAGGATGTCACCCCTCCTTTTCCAACATGCTAGTTTTGCACATATTGTCGATGTCACATAGGTGGGGTCACTGTACACCATTACTTCGTGGTCTGCAAAATTTCTTTGGCGTGACAATCAGCGCCACTAATTCAGCAGCCTATGATGAAAAGCAAGACAGTAGGTATGAATTTTGTCAATACCTCAAACATCTCAACCTGATAAGATAGCTCAGCAAATTGAGCGCTCGCTGCTGTGATCTGAGCGTGATCTACAGGTTGCGGGTTCAAATCCCTGGCAGGGCCAACTCAGCCCTTCATCATTCTGTGGTTGACAAATGAGCACCAATTTTGTTTTGGTGACATTGGGCCTCATTACGAGGAAGACGGTAAAGGGTTAACGGTGCTGGTAGAGCTGCCAGCGCCATTAACCCTCTACCACCTCATTACGAGGTCTGCTCGCGGGTCCCACAAAGGACGTCTGGTAAAACCAAGCGTTCTTAGCGGGACCCGCTAGCAGACCAGGATGCCAACAACGGTCCCGTCATTAACAGGCCTGTTGTTCGCATCCTTCCCATTCCCATTGAGCCCTATGTGGGCTCAAATGGGAATGGGGATGTACCGGGTCCAGACCCCGGGAAAGGGAATTACCGGGCCCTCCAAGGTTGGAATGGCCTGGTAATTCCTCATTCCCAGACCCGATACCCCGTATGGGGGTAGCCACACCACTAAAAGCGGCATGGCTACCTCCATACTTGTAATGAGGCCCATTGTATATGACTATGTGCTCTTTAAAAGTGCTTTCAATAAAGGCGCTATAACATGTCATTATCTCAATTAGTCGTGCGCTTTACCCCAGCTGCACCTGTATCTCTAAGTCTACCATCCTGATTGATTCTTAAAGACAAACAACAATGAGCTTTCTCAGTTTCTGCCAGTGATTTCTGCTGCACCCTTGGCAGAATTCTCTTTTTTATGTCTAATTATTTGATCATCCGTTTTAACACAATCTCCTCATAGGCAGTAGCCCTTGGAGATACCAACATACCCTCAGATTTTCCTAAACAGAAAAATCCCTACATGTTCATTTTATTGTCATACAAATAATGTCAGCGCCTCGATGCTCCTGGGTTATGTGAGCACTTTAAAAATGCAAAATAAATAAAAAACCAAATCTTATCACCGTGCTGTCAGCCCTCACAATGGCATAGTCAACAGCTATTATCTCTAATCATAAGGGGATTGAACCCTTATGAATGGGTCCAAAAATCCCCCCATAGTGCGCACGAGGCCCACCGGAATATGAGTCTCTGCATGTGCACATTCATTATGTCAGTTCTATTTGCATATGGCAAAAGAATATTTCTTCAGTATAGTTGGAGCATCTGAACTGGAGTCTATTCTGTGCTCCTTCTCTCATTTATCAAAGCCTTCCTTGATTTGTCAGCTGTACACTAGGGGGCATGCTGTCCCTTTTCTTAAAGATTGTTCATTCTGCATGAATCTTTGGCTTCCACACGTGCATGCAACAATCTTCTAGCATACCTAATATGAAATGCACGGTAGGGCTCCTAACCTGTCCATCCTGCATATTTTGATTGTCTTTCTGCATATTTTAGAACTTACCCGGGTTATTCTGAGAATAGTCCAAACTATTTTGGATGCCGCTATCCTAGAAGCCTCCTCCACCTTATGGTGCCATTATTCTTCCCATGGTGTATTTGAACACTTTTATTGCATTATTTTGCGTGCGATTCTTTTCTTGCAGAAGCCTGCACTTAATGCACAATGGTCAACTGCATCACTAATCATGGCCTTATTTCCAGGCCCACTAATTCCTTAGGTTATGCCAGCATAAGCTCTGACAGCCTCTAGCATTTCAATGGCTCCCCCATCTGTCAAGTCTGAACGCAGCACTATGAACGCTTCCAAGACCACCACACTTTTTAATTGTTTGCACAGTGCTCCATTATAAGCGTTAATGCTTAAATATCTTCCCTTTTATCAACTGTCAACAGTTGTTTGTCCCCATAGCCAGAATACCTTTGCTGTCTTCTGCAGCTAATGTGCCTCTTTCCAACACTTTTATCTAGTATATGTACCCACTTCTCAGCGCTAGAAGTCAAAAACTTGGGTGTTTGCACCTTAATCTACTCTTACTCACCTGGGTTCATGGTACATACTGTGATCTGATTTGCCCTTTCTCTGGCAAGAGAAAACAGAGCCCCAACTCATGCTCATTTCTCATTATCTGCCTGTTCATAGCGAGGGCAATGGCTTTGCCTTCTACCTGGCAATGATCTCAATTTTGCTCCCATGAGATGGCAACTTCCTTGCATTCATGAGGTTGCCTTTTAAATAGTTCTGGCTGCGCCAGTGATTCTGATGCCCAAAATACAAAAATGCATTTAAATCTGACTATCCTCAAAAATATCCTTCAAAGTCACACTGTCAGGTTGCTCTGTCCTGGCTTGTATATTTATGGCAGAACAAAAACCTTTAATATTTTCACTATACATAAGTGCCCGCTTTTGACTCAATAGCCTATCAGTGGTTCATTCACTTGCACGTGATTTGTAACTCTTCCCGTTACTTCGTTTTTATCAGTTCTGTCCTTTGCAAACTGTTATGTTCAATTAATCATTTTCACCCGCAATGGCGAATTCTGCATTTCATATTCTGTCTTAACATGTGCCAGTTTTAACTTGGCAAACCTTTTTTTTTTCAAGGCCGCTCCATCGTGTGGTATTACGGCATTCCTGGTTTTGCCCCAGCTTTTGCCTCTGGGCATAATAGAATATAATTGCTGTTTTCATTCCTGCTTTCACACTACAATAATCTCAATATTCATGCATATTTCTTTTTAATATGCATTTTAATATTTTTCCAAATTTGTCATTTCTATCTCAAAAACGTTTGTCAAATAATGTTTTCTGTCATATATTACTGTCACTTCCCATAACTTATTTTACTGTGTTTGTTCCAAGTACCACCTATTAGCACATTGGCCTGCCTTTTACTGTATTCCACACATAAAAACACAATTAAAGTCTCAGCTACACTTCTCTCAAATTGTGTGCTCCTGGTCACATTTTTTCTGATTTCATGTCCACAAAACATTTTCCTCAAAGCCAAAAATGACATGATTTTTTCCTTGATCACTTTTAATACAGAACACCACATAGCCTACAATCCTTAAAAAACAGCACACATTTTCTAACCCACTGTTCCATCAATACAAGTTTTCTCATTTTAAAAAGAGATCAATCGTATCAACAACTCAGTTCATTTTAAAAGGCTAGCTTCGTCTTGAAACAAAAACTGACATTCCTTTCTACTGCAGTGCCACACACACTTCTGCTTTATCTCATTTCCACTGAGTAGGTAGTTAAAACAGATTCATTCCTTTAGCAATCAGATGTCTTGGATTTTTGTCAAGCTACGCACTTCATAATTTTAAACCTTTTCTCTGCTCAAGAACTCCTGTATATCGAATGCGATTCTATTTTATTCAAAGCCTATCAGATTCCTAAAGGGTCTGACCTCATTAATGTAAAGAATTAACATCTGTCGGCTTTCAATTTTCTACTACGTGGCTTTTCAAAAGTGCCTACACATTTGTCAATAGTAAATCCCTTTTTATTTTTACACAGGAGCTGAATCGCATACTTGCAGCTCCCTATTTCATGGTTCTTATCTATAATTTAAAAGAAACTTCAATGCAGTTTGTTGGACATTTTTCTTTTTTAAATCTCGACTTCCAGCCTTATTCTTTAGCTACTCCATCTTCATCAAACTGAACGCGTTTTTTTATATTATGGTGCACATATCATAAATCGTTTTGCCTAGTTTCAACACATGTAATAATTATAATTTCAATATAACAACAAAGCAGATCTGTTTACTTTAACCTACTTAGTATCTACTTATTTCAGATTTTTTTTTACAATTGATCACTTTTAATTCTTGGCTTAATGCCAATTTTATAAATCAACTTTAAACTGCATTTTTTGTTTCTCTTAAGTCATAACAGTACTGTACAGTGCACACATTGGGACATAAAACACAACACAAACAAAACAACAAAACACACTCGGCCAGCCATATATATGTGCACCTCACGATCTTCTCATAAGACTTGTCTTACCCTCTAAAATCTGCTCTGATTGGAACTGAAGCTAATTCCTTTAAGAATGTCTTTAACCACTGTCGTCTTCTATATGTCCCACGTAAAGGGGCTCTGAATCAAAGCTTCTGCTAGCACTCTTTATAGTCTAGGATCAGGGCGAAACCTCATAGCATGGCTCCACTCACAACTATTTTTCCTCATATATTGCTTGGCCACACTCAAGTCAATGGGCCTCATTACGATTGTGGCGGTAAGGCAACAACGGAGCTGGTAGCACTACCAGCGCAGTGGTTGTTACCATGCCGCCACATTATGAGTTCTGCTCGCGGGTGCCGCTCTGCACGCCTGGTCAGACCAGGTGTGCAGAGCGGCACCCGCGAGCAGAACTGGATGGTAGCAACAGTACCGTTATGAGCGGTACCACTGCTACCATCCTCCCCATTTCCATTTAGCCCTATGGGAGCTCGAATGGGGACGTACCGGCTCCGGCACCTGCGCAAGGGGAATAACTGGGCCCGCTGAGGTTGGAATGGCCCGATAATTCCCCTTTCGCGGGACCCAGAGCCAGACCAGAGTTTGGGGGTAGCCATGCTGGTTAAAACAACATGGCTACCTCCAACCTCGTAATGAGGCCCAATATCTCAATAACTCCTCAACACTCAATGTCTTGAGTTAATTCCCATTCTCTGTTACTTTTTCTAAACTACTTTTACTACACTTAAAAACATTACTCTTTAAAAACAAAATACTTAGGGAGATTCCCTATAATTAGTACATCTTGTGTTTGAAAGACTGTCAATAGATAATCTCAAAATATTTTTTCTTAGAGGGGTTCCCCAAGAGTGCTTTAAACTTTAACTCAAAAATACATTTCTAAAAGTTCTCTCTCAATAGATTTCTAAAAATGGCCCCCCAAGAATGGCCCAAAGGGGATACCCCAACATTTTCTAGGGGGGGTACCCCAATCATTTATTGGTGGTGCCCCAATTTTTTTTATGGGGGTAGCCCAATATTTTCTAGTGGGGGTACCCCAACATTAGCCTCCCCAATCCACACATAACGCCCTCTGTCATGCTATCAAGCCTGCAAGACCCTCAGATTTTTACTAATTTTTAAATTTTTGGGAAATTGTCCAAAAATAAATAGTCTCCTTCACTAGCCTAGTGCCAAGGCCGTCTGCCATACTGTCATGCCTGCATGTCCTTTCTCTTCTACTGGCTAGGGCAACTGCAGTCTGCCCTCCCCCCATCTGTCTTCCTAGTCCATTCTTACCCCCCCCCATCCAGGCAGGACAGTATAGCTTACCTCATCTTCCCTTGGTCCGTTAGTCCTGGAGACATTAGCTCAGGTCTTAGCTTGGCTCGCCAAATGTATTGGAGGTCCCAAAAAACCCCATCTGCTGGTCCTTGGCATCTAGGTTCAGGAAAACACACTGGAACACAAAGGACACTCAGGCTTGGTTCAAGATGACATCAGGCTTTATTTCCCAAGCAGGCCGGTACACTTCATACATCTTGGACATCTCTGGAACTCTGCTAAAATTCATAGAATTTCCCTCCTTAAATACACAGCTAGGTTGCCTCTGTTCCCTATCTATGATACAGAACGCTCTCATAGGTTTAGGCACTCCAAGACAAGCCCCTTCCTCCTCTAAGGTTTGCTGGTTGAGCTGCCAATTCACAAAAGCTCCCATGTCATATCCACATCTGTTACTGATAAGATTGTGTGTGCTGCATCATGGTTTCCTGTCCCAGAGGACCAGATGTTTGCTAATTGAACCAGTTGAATGCGTTACCCACTATCTTCCCTTGACTTTTACCTCACTCCCACGGCTTGTCACTGTCAAGATTAGAGATAGGAGTCCAAACATGTTTGTGGCTACTGAATTCTCATTGAACTAGCATGAGATAATTCTTTCTTCATTTTCAGCATGGTTCTACAGAAATTAATTTAATAATTAAATGCACAGCATCCATCTTAGGGTGGCTGACTTTGTCCTGAATCTCAAGATGGCTGCCCAAATTACAAAATGCCTGTCCTTATCATAAAATAGGCGATTACCCTATTTATAGTCATAGCTTGACACCTAATCCGTTTCATGTCTAGTTTTTTAGTACACTATACTTAGCATGAACTACTTAACAAACCTTCTATTATTTAAAACATTCTAACCTTATAACCATAACTCGGTTTTTAAAGCGGTTTTGCTGCGAAGCACTGTGATCTCTAGTTTTCTGCACATTTGAAGGCATTCATCACCCCACCAAGTTTTCTACACTCGGTTTAAGGGGGAGGGGATCTTCTCCACTACATTCAGTTTGAGAGGGGGGGGGTTAGTCATTCCTATTCATCATCATCAGTTAAGTGTGTTGACTAATAAAGGGCCTGATTCATAGAATAAAATAGCGCCGAAAAACGCCTGTTTGTTGATTCATGGAACACATCGCACGTGGCTTACCGGAGACTTGCGCTGAATCCGCGTGGGTCCAACACGTCACTGCAACACCACGAACGCCTTGCATGAGATTCCCAGCGAAGGCGCATACCGTCTAGGCAGTCACCTAAAAAGGGGGAGGAACACGTGGAATGGGGAACAATAAGCGTAAATATGAGCGTTACGTGGGAAGTACCACAGTAGAATACTTGCAACGCCCACACGCGTGCTAACAACACGTATTTATGGACTGAACAGGACTCTCTGGCACGTGGAAAAGGACACGCTAATCCGGAACGCGTCTGCCAAGCGAAAGCAGGCAAAAGCAGGGGTAAGCAGGGGTAAGCGTCACCACGCACTAAAAACAATGCATAAGTGATCGCGGGACACCACAGAAGGAGGTGGATAGCCAAGGCATGCATTTTATTACCTAGGACCAGACTTTTTGGGATGCCTGATGACCAGGTCTATGGCAGGTATAGGTTTCCACCTCATATCATATTAGACCTGGTCACGGAGTGGGAAGATGACCTCACATCACCCACCCTGTGCTCCCAAAGACTGAGCCTCTTGGAAAAGGTGCTCAATGTACTGAATTCTTGGCCACTGGGTCATTTCAGCAGAGAACTGCCATTGTCGGGGGCATTTCACAGGCCACGAAGTCACATTGCCTACACCAGGTGTTGGCAATCATGACTGCACCCCCCTCAGTCCACAGGCACATATACAGGCCCAGAATACCCGCAGAAAGGCAGGCCGTTGTCCAGCACTTTTACGCTTTGGCGCACTTCCCTAAAGTGCTTGGTGCCATTGATTGCACCCATGTGGCCCTACGTCTACCTAGGGCCACAGAGCACATCTATCTCAATCGCAAACACTGGCATTCCATCAGCGTGTAGGTTGTATGTGATGCCAAGGGAATCATCACCTCTGTATATGCCAACTATCTGGGGTCCACCCATGATAGTTTCATATTCAGAATGTCACTCCTACAGCGGGCCCTGGAAACTTGCAGGCATGACAACACAAAGCTCATTGGTGAGTACAAATGGACCTGCAAATGCATGCATGTCTCACGCAGACAAAACCACACCACTGACAACCCATCTCACCTCTAAAGGGGACAGTGCCTACCCTCTGAGCACCTACATGATGACGCCAATACAGAACCCCACCACACCACCCCAGGTAAAATACAACGCAGCCCATATTACAACTAGGGGCATAGTGGAGCGCACATTCGGAGTGCTAAAGTCACACCTCCGCTCCCTTGACTACTCTGGTGGTGAGCTACTATATGCACCACCAGTAGTGTGCAGGATCGTTGTGGCAGCATGTGTCCTGCACAAGGCTGCAACATGGCGTCGTGCACCGCTGGACATGGTGGTGCCCCCACATCCCCAACCACATGCATGGCGGCTGCGCATGGGAGGGGAAGGGCACAATGCGAAGCTGCCCGTACCAGCTTGTGGCACATATTTTTCACCTAAAATCCAACCCCTGCGGAGTGCACACAGCCCTGCCACATTGTGTCCTCGGAAGTGCAACATTGTGTGCATCCCTTAGTACTAAAAGTATCTCAATCTGGTGTGCACAAAAGGAACACATGGAAGATGGAGTATGCCACAAACACCATGACAAAGTACACATCTAAATGCCGGTATATCACTTAAACCCTCCCACACTTCATGTCACCGGCTTGACACACCATGCCATGGCATGCAATGTCCAAACTGAGAAATAAATGGCCAACACATAACACTACTGTCACAAAGCCTGTAACAATCAAGCTAAAAAGTCCAGAAATAACTCACTCATCAATATAATCATGTACACAGGAACATCAATTAGCCAGTACAACAAACCAGAAACACAGGACCCAGGAGTTAATCTGTCTGACCATGACCATACCCAAATGCACATGTGCCTCAATGTGTCATGACTTGCACATGCCACCCTTCTAAATTCCACCCTTCTTAATTCGTGTGGCACTGCTAACCAAAGTGGGCCCAGTTGCATACAGCATGAAGGCTAACAACAATGGAGGCAGTCAAGACAATACATGCAGATGGAACATGAACAAAGGATGTATCTCAATGTGATGGCATCACAAAAAGTGATGCCAACCATGCATTGGACAAACAATGTTAATGTTAAAGGTATTTATATAGCACACCGTCACCAACGGAGTTGGTCTCCAGGCGCTCAGGCGGATCTGTAAAGAAAAAAGGTGGGGGGTGGCTTATTGGGTAAAGAGGGCGTAGGAAAGTGAGAGGTGGTGTACTGTTGGCAGCTCCAGTTTGGTTTTCACTGTGCACTGAGCTTGGGTGTGCATTTAGGATCGAAGCAAGTCCTAGCATGCTGCTGTTAAGATCTATGTGTTGATTGTTGTTGCAGTGTGGTAAAGAGAGAGGTCATTGTGTGGGTTTTTGTGTGGAATTAGGTATGCCGAAATTTGAGGTTTTGGTTAGTGGGTTGTATGTCTCATAATCCCTGTAGTATAGTTTATGTATCAGGTTGTCATACTGCATTGGAATATTCTTTCTCTTGGCTTACTGAGCGTCTAATTTCTGTGGTGATATCGTGGCTGGTTCCAGCAGATTAATTCCCAGGTACGGGGAGCACTGTCTCCTAGTTCGATAATGGTGTTATGTTATCCCTAACCAGCTCCTTGCTATTTAATTACTATCTAATTACTGTTGGTGGTCCATTGGTGGTATAGTCTTCTCTTCCCTTTCCTGACTGTCTAGTTTCTGGGGTTGAGGCTGGCCTCCATCTAAGTTTGACCTTAGTACACCCAGGCGGCACGCATAATCCCTGCTTAGGTAGTGGAGTTATTTTATCAATCCGCTCCTTCCCATCTACTACTGTTGGTGGTCCATTGCGGCCTGAGCCCTTGAGGATGCCAGGTGCCATTGCTGGGTCATACCCTGCTCTCCCGATTTATCTGGGGTGTTACATGGTATGATTTGATGTGGTTTGTTTTTTCATTGATAAGTGGATATGTTACAAATCCGTATGGCCCTATTTTAGAAGGGTTGATGATTTAGGGAGTCAGGTTAGGTCCTTCTCTCGGCCTAGTTCCTCTGTGTATTGATTATGGTGTGGAGAGCCATGATTTGAGGAGTTTCCTGAATTGTAGGTGATCTCATTTGTTCCGTATGTACTTTGGTAGTTCATTCCAGTTTTTTGGGGCGAGGTGAGAAAAGGAGGATCCTCCGAGTTTCCACCTGTTGTATGATTTTGGTTGCAAGCGGATGTCACTGCTGGATCTAAGTGGCCTTGCAGTGTGATGTACGTTTAGTTTTTCTTCTGAGGAATTCTGCACCTTGGTTGTGAATTGCTCTGTGGGTTATGCACATTGATTTGAACTTGATCCGCTGTTTGATGGGTAGCCAGTGTAGCGTTTTCAGCGCTGGTGTGATGTGTTCTCTTCTAGGTAGTTTAAGGTGCATACTGGCTGCCACATTTTGTGTGCGTTGAAGTTTATTTAGGAGTCATTCAAGCAGGCCTAGATATAGGCTGTTTGCGTAGTCTAGTCTGGACATGATGTGGGCGATGACGGCAGTTTTGTTGGTGAATGAGAGGAATGGTAGGATCCTTTTAACCGATCGCAGGAGAAAGATTTCTTGATTAGGGCATTTACTTGTGGCTCTAAAGTGAGTTTGTTGTCCATCATGACTCCCAGTTTTTTTTTTTTTACAGTCGATGATGGTGCTGGGGTTTCGCCAAGTTTGGTTGGCCATGGGATGTAGAGGTTGTCTTCTCCGTCTTTTGTGATGATCAGTATTTCTGTTTTGTCTGGGTTGAGGTTAAGGTAGTTTAAGTTCATCCAGTTGTATATTTCACAAAGGCAGTTCTCTAGTGTTGCGTTGTCTTCTTGTGATTATTTGTGAATCCCAACATCATAAATCCCACTAGGGGTGTATACAAAGGTTGGACTTGAGACTGCCGACAGATCGAATGGAAGCCCAATGTCACTGTGTAAGTTACTTTCACATGCTGCACTCCTAGCAAGCCCATGGAAAGGGGAGCAGGAGTGGCTTATGTGTCTGGACCCAAGGCACAAACACCAACATGAGACAAGCCTCTATGGGTCCAGCTGGAACCTACAGTGGATGCCCTTGGCTGCCACACAAAGCAACACACTGTCACATAAATGCACAATAGACAAAAAACGTATTTTAAAAAATCAAAAATGCTCAGAGAGGTCCGGGGGCATGCGGGCCCTCAGGAGGGAGGAGGTACAGGGTGCATGTCAACACCCACATCTGTGGATGTTAAAAAATAACCCTCCATGGGTTAATGGCCCGCACGGCTATGATGGAGTGGGAGATCTGTTGCTGCTGTCGCCACCCTCTGGTGCTGCATCAGAATGTGGTAGTGGAAAGGGAGGATAACCATGTATAGCCCTGGTTTGGTCCTCCATGGCAGTGGCCATGCGGGACTGAGATGCTTGCATCTGCAACATGATGACCCGGAAGTCTCCATGCATCACCTCACAGTATGCACGCAGTTCCTCTGTGATGGTACGAGTCATCATTTGCATCTGCTGTTCAGACCATCTACTGCTGGATGCCTCGAGTGCAGTCAGTGTAACCCTAAGGGACCTATACTCTGATCTCAGGGCTTCCCTGTTGGCCCAACCCTCTGCAGCCAAGGACGCATGCAGAGCCTTCATTTCTGCCCGTCTGCTCCTGTTGCTGGCCACCATGTTCAGCATGTGTGAGAGGCATGTGGACAGCCATGCCTGCTGCTGGTGCTCCACCTGTCTTTCTGGGGGTATCATGGAATTGGCCACCCTATCCATGCCATGAGCCAAAATCTCATGTCAAGCAGCCTGTTGTTCAACAGCATACATGGACTGCTCCCACACAGAATCGCCATCTCACACACGGCCACCGCGTCTGTGGACCATACCCGTGCCTATGACGCCGTCTGTGGCTGCAGGTCTGCATCTCTCCCTTGATTTGCTGCCCCAGGACCACGAGTCAATACAGTGTAGCGTGACCCTGCAACTGTAACTACTACAGACAGACGTCCCGACACTGACTGACCCTGTGAGGGGTCTCACCCCTCCAGATGTTTGGGATGCAACAGCACCCACAGTCGATGCACTCACCTGCGACACCACAGAGGTATCCATATCTGATTCACCACCAGAGCCTAAGGCTTCCTCGGAGGAGGACTCAGACTGAGTCTGGGTCAGGATGACCTGTAGCACCAGTGGAACTTCATGGGCTACCACACCACGTCCTCCATTGATGGTTGGTCATTTCTCACTATACTGTTCCTCCTCCACCTCCTCCTCCTCTGCATCCAGTGCCTCATCACCTGCACATGGACAGAAAAATAAACAAAGAGCCATGTAAATACCATAGCCCACACACATAGGCATCACAACGTCATTATGTAACACATCAACCTGCCATGCCCCAAACTCCCGCACCTATGCAGTGTCAATGCAAGTGAAGGGTAGCATGAAAGCAGGCATGGTCCTCTGTGGAAGGGCTAAATACAACCTGTAGTGCATGGTGCATAGCAGCTGCTAAACACATGAGCGCCTGACTGGTATAGTTCATCCACCAATATCACAGATGCAAAAACACATATGCCACATACCATAGCCATGCCGGATCTGTAATACTGCATGAGATGGGACTTGCTGACTACTGTCCCAGAGCCATGTACAATGGATGTGAGATGACATGACATGTAAATCACAAACTCAATACACACAAGTGTCACACGGTGCAACGATGCAAGGGTGGTGGAATAGAGTGAAGCCAGACACACCCATCCCATGAGGCCATCTCACATTGACATCACACTAGTGAATAGGCATGATGAAGGTGAGACGTGGGGTTGGAAATGTGAGTGGGCAGTGCAGTACATGGGAATGGCATACCAATTAAATACAACTACATTATCATCAATGAAAATTCCGTCGGCTGGTGGAAGTGTATGTGCAGGCATCAGGTGTCAATAGCTGTTAGAGGGTTGTAGGGATACAGTAAACAGCCACCGAGTGTGGAGTATGGCAGGCAGGCAGTGCATGGGTACAACTGGTGGCTCAGGGGCCCGTGTCGGAGATCATAGTGTGGACAGGTGACTAGTGCATTCTCTCAGTAATCCAGGACTCCAGCAGGGGAGAGAAGGTAGAGAAAGCAGAACACACGAGGACGGATCATAAGTGTCCTCGGACCCACAGAAGGTTCACCTCCAGTGCCATTGAGGCAGGGAGGCTGTAGCAGAGGGAGGCCCCAGCCGAAGATCGACATTAACCACCAACTAATTGCTCTCAGAAGTAACTGACACTGAGGGAGTAGGAAAGGGAGGATCAAATACCATGAGAAGGAAGCAAATTGGGAAGATGGAGTTGAAGGAACTGCAGCACCAGGACCCATAGGGCCCCGTGGACAATGCAGAGCGATTGGAAATGAACAGTCGGAGCCACTTGGAGCCAGTGTCATCATCACAGTCCTAGGGAGACACAATACCTGGCACCAAGACAAAAGGACACTCCCCACTGTCCAGGTCAGGATGAGTTGCAGAGGGAAGAGCACAGAAATCTGGGTATAGGCTGATGCAGTACCCCACCATATGTATGACCAGTCCTCTGGAGACACTGAGCTACTGGGGGAGTGAGAGAAAAGGAGGAATCTCCCTGGGGAGGTGCAGCTGGCAGGGTGACCTCTCAGAGACGTCAGAGATGTGCGGAGAGAAGGCAAGTGTGGAGTGCAAGATTGTCACAGGCTATCCGTCATCACAGGTTGGAGCAGGAAGAGGGTCAAGAGAGCCTGGACAGAGTGACATGGAAGGTGTGAGCAGGTGTGGTGATGGGTTTTGTCACGGTGTGCAGCACATTGTGCGTATGCAGTCTGCAGGTCAACAAGCACGTGTCAGTCCACCATGACATGGTTCACCCATTGCAGTCATGCAAATTCAGCCAGAAATGTCAGACAACCAACACACTTCATTCAAGCAACATACACATGACCTGGACACACATGCATCACCACTTACCAGACATTCCTTCATAAATTGGCAGGTCTCCCATGCCTTGGATCTGCTCCACATCAATCATAGCACCTATGATCTCCTCCTGTGGAGTGAGTTCTTTGTCCTCTCGTGTTGACCCACCGCCAGTCATCAGAGTAGAGGTCGTAGTTGGCACCCATCTTACCTTTGGCTCGGCGCCGGAGGTCATACCAATGCTTCATTGCGTCAATAGCTGAGTGCCTCTCATGGCCCAAGGCATTAATAAGGTCAGCAACACACTGCCAGTGGGCCATATGCTGGGCAGGCGTATGTGTGCTCCCTGCCCGCACATGCATGTCATGTTCGTGTACGTGCACGTAGTCCACAAGGACCTGGAGCCCCTCATCACTAAAGCTCTTCTTCCTCACTCGTGCAGGTCTCCTGTGTCGTGCCTTGGGACTGAGCCTGTTTGCCTACTGCACGTTTTGCCTTCTACGAGGCTGTGCAGACCACGAGTGGCTGGGACCACTTGGGTCTGTCGGGGCTGGAGCACTGGTGGCCTGGGCTGTGGCATCACACACTGATGGTGTGACTGTAGGTGCCCTTGCAGGTGGCTGTACCTGGGTGCCAGTGCCATGACGCTGCGCAGCATGTCCCTTTCCCTTCAATGCACGGATAGCATCCGCCCCTTCGTCTCTGTGGACCGGGGCTGGGAGCTCCACAGGCATGACTGGGTGACCTGGAGGCTGGGTGGTGGTTGCTACAGCTGCCCCTGCAGCTACCTGACCCTGGCGGGTGCATACAGCAGGTGACACTGCTGCATCTGGACCCTGGGTGCTGGTGCCATGATGCTGCACAGCATGCCCCTTCCCCTTTGATGCATGGATAGCATCTGCCCCTGCGTCTCCATGGACCACCAAAGGCATGGCTGGGTGACCCGGAGGCTGGGTGGTGGTTGCTACAGCTGCCCCTGCAGCTTCCTGACCCTGTTGGCTGGGTGGCATGCTCTCAGTGCACAGGGCAGAACACCTCTGCCATCTCACACATCTCTGCCATCTCCGGTGCCTCCGCCACCTCACACACCTCTGCCACCTTGGGCGCCTCTGCCACCTCGGGCGCCTCCCCGGCCACCTTTGCCTCCCTTCCCACTAGTTGCCCTCCCAGTCATGGCACAGATGGATTGGTGCAATGGGAGGTGCAGCTATCGATTGTCCTGGGCAATTTGAGTGAGGGGGCAGTGTACGTGATGTCAGACGTACCAGTGTGCCCCAGCAAGGCTCAATGTAACCCCTGGGGAAAAAATAAATGGGCCACGTAATGCACAGGAACCCCAAATTTTTAAAAAACCTATACATGACCCCACGGCGGTCCACATGTAAGGAAAAAACCTAACGCAGTACGCTGTGGCACCAGCAACACAGAAAATATGTACATGAAGGACACGTAAGCTACAGTGATGTTAAATAAGGGGTTATGTGACACACAGGGGCACCCACAGATTGCAACATGCGTACGCAACTCATCGTCAGCCTCAAAAGTACATGCGCATGTGCGCAGAGGAAATCCCCCACCAAAAGAAGAGGCTTGCAGCAGTGAAGAGATCGTGTGGAAACAAAGTCCACACGTCCATCGGCTATAACTCGGCAAGTGTGTGATGCTCTCCTATGCACTACTTTATCCCGATCCTGAACGCCACACCCAACGTTCAGTGCGTGTCACGTAAGTTACATGCTTAGGGCCTTCCCTCGGATTTCACGCTAATGCACTGTTTCCGCACGTGCAAAGTCACTCTGTTTCCGGCTGGCCATGCGAGTAACACGGAAGAGCCACGCTCCTGCCGACCAGCCAATTTACCTGCCTCCGAGTGCCCCGAGCTGCCTCCTATGAGCCATCTGCTGCTGCCTGGCCACTGTGTGTGCCGGCTACCCACGTGCCCTGCAATTTTGGTGCCTGCTGTACAAGCCATTGCCAGAGCTCCTGTCGTTGGACCTGTGACCACATCTGCTGATCCAGAAGACTCCCGACGTGCCAGATCACCGCTCCACAGCCCAGTACCAGGACCACCTTGCTCACCCACACCTGCGTCGGTGGTTGCCATGTCTGAAGCAACATCATCCGAGGCAAGTGACAACCCGCCGGCAGCGACGCAGAGGGCTGTCAGCTTCTCAGCCAGGTAAATTGATATCCTGGTGGAGCAATTCCTGGTACATTATGATGCCCTCTTCCCTGGACCATCACAAGTCGGCAAGGAAGGACGGACAAAGATCTGGGTGGACATCGTAGGTGCCATCAACGCGGAGGTGGTGGCACCCCGCAACTACATCCTTGTCCACAAGCGCTGGGAGGACTTCAAAGCCAGGACCCGCAACAAGGCCTGCTTCCTCATCAAGGCTGGCATGGACCAATCGGGGCCCCAGGGCTGGTTGACCACCCACAACATGCGGGTCCTGGAGCGGTTCTACCTGGTTCTGTACACCCAGGTCAGGAAACTCTGTCTGGAGTCCATGTGTACTTGTCCACCATAGTGTATGTGCATATTGATATATGGTTGGAGTGTGCACCTTGGCCTTATGTCTGGTATGTCTCTTCTACATATGTCTGTGTGCATGTTCCATACAGTGCTGCATGTGTGTCCATTCCAGCATGTGTGACATCAACGGCATCTCAGTTGCAATGTGTGATACGCTGCAGCATCTAACAACGTGCGCATGGTTGCATAAATGTGTCTAGACGTCGCCATGTGAGAGGTGTGACGTGTGCATTTGGCAACATCATGGACATGCATGGTGCTCATGTGCATGTGTCTTGGAAGTGAGTGTGTAACTGGCCAACAATCCTGAATGGATGTTCCTGGAGCATTTGAATGTGTGCTTGACTCTTGCTGGCAATTTTTGCTTGAGTGGACTCTGACGTGATAGTTATGTGGCCTGCTTCATTAATGTCAGCTGATGTGTGTGGATGCAATGTGTGCGTCACATGATGTATGTGAGGGACCTGCACAATATTGAGGTGCTGACAGTGACTTATCCAAGGATGTGATTGTCTAATGTGAAAGACACACATGATTGTGGATGTGTGTTCATTGCACAAACCGGTGTGTTGTGGAGGGTGATGATGGTTGTGACCTCTGCCAGTGCAACTCATGTACTTTTGTTTTGTGCAAAACTGACATATGTTCAGTTACCTGATGTTTGTTTTCTATGTCTCCCTATCTACAGCGACGATGGGAGAAGAGGGCGGAGGCGGCGCTGTGAAGCAAGGCAGCAGGGATGCCTCCACCAAGCACAGACGCAAGGCCCAGTCGTCTTCCGGGAGCGAGGAGGCTGGTGCCACGTCAGGGTCAACGGGCGCAGTTGGGGAGGGTAGGTCCAAGAGGGCGAAGGTGGTGGAGGACTCCTCAGCAGTGGGAGGGACAGATGAGCTCACACAGGGGCAAGGCACTGCAGAAGATGGTGGGGAGGCATCCAGGTTGGCAGGGGAGGGGGAGGAGGAGGCCACATCAGTCCAGTCCATGGTGCCCGGCAGGGCTGATGACGTAGGTGTGACTGATGCACTCCAGACTCAGGGGCCGGAGGCAGCGCAGGTCGCCGTGGAGGTGCCTGTGCATATTCCTGCTCCTGGGCCTGTAACTGGATCAGTATGCACCTGCGGGCATGCCGCAGGCCGGACCCATCAGCGGGTGGCAGATGTATCCACGCAAATGGATACATCAATACCTGTGGATAAAGCCATTCGGGACCGGGTGGAACCGTTGCTAGCTGGTATCACGAGGCATACAGGCAACAACCGTGATGAGGTGCAGGCTTCCAATAGGGGGCTTGCATGTCATCACAACGAGATCTGTCGTCTCTTGAACTGGCTAGCACAGTTCCTGGTCTCGCAATGGGTCAGTGGGCTGGCCACTTATGTGACCCCCCCTCCTCGCCTTCCTCCTCTGTGCGCCAGTCATCCTCCCTGCCGTCTTCCGGCCCAGATACCACCAGGGCCCCCTGTGTATCTGTCCCAACCCCAGCAGCCAGTCTGGTGGAGATCACATCCCTGCCAGAGTTGGGAGTCGAGGTGGAATCAGCAGATGTGGTCACCACAGCAACAGGAGCCAGGGCAATGGAGGAAGAGCAGGCACCAAGGAGAAGGGCACGTACACGACAGCCCCGGGGGTTGTCACCATCCCGGAGGCTGCCCTTGATGCACAGGCACCGGGCATATTAGCGTCTGGGAGAGAGGCGGGCGGATGGCCTCAAGGAGACTTGCAGGGAGTTTGAGAGGAGCATGGTGGAGTCACTGCTAGCCCTCGAGGGGGAAGCGGAGGCCCGCCTAGTGGAAGTGGATGCAGTGTTCACCCGTACCACTGGCTCCCTGGCACTTGCCCTTCTGGGCCCTCCTCAGCACTTGCCCAGCCCCTGATGCCCCATCCTTCCTGCACTTCTCCCCTCCCCCTTCCCTTATCCCAGGCCCTCCACCCTGACCTGCCCCCTCCCCCTGCACTTACTATCATTGCACTTGCATGGTCCAAATGTCACAAGACCTAGTAGGATCAATTATTGTCGTTTCTCTCGTGTCCTCCCCCGGCCCCATTTTTTGTCTTGTGGTGCCTGGAAACACTTGTGTATAGGCGCCATATAAATGTCCAATAAATAAATAACTCCTTAAAAGGAGAATAGATCCTATATTGCCCTAAAGGATACTCATGTTGCATTCACATTTCACTATATATGATTAATGAAATAAAGTAAACACCAGTGATGTTGGAGTCCTGGTGTGTAAGGACCAAACTGTTGCATCGGTACCATCTTGGTTAATTACAAGAAAATCTGCATCTCATTGTCTTTATTGAGACTGTATGTAGTGCTTCTGAGATGGCAGATCACTTTAGCCTCTTCTTATCTGAGAGTCAGTTCTCGATCAGTGATGTGCCAGTGTTTTTAAAGATCTTAGATCTCTTATTTTTGTCTCTTGTAAAACTGGTTATCATCCTTGTCTTTTTATCATCTTTCCCTGACTCTACTCTGGGAATAAGCAATTGTGTTAATTCCTGATCATCCGCTTTCCTTTTGGCTTCTCTGATGTTTTTAATAGAATAGCCTCTTTCTAAAAATCTTTTTTCAATTATAGCAGATTCTTTCTGATAAGTTGCCTCCTTAGTACAATTTTGTTTTAGCTTGCATACATTCTCCCTTGGGGATGTTCTCAATCACATTTTTTGTCACAACTCTGATAATGTAGGACAGCATTCACCTGTTTCTTTCCTGAATGTCCTAGTGCATATTTCATCATTCACAATGTCAATGTTTAGATCTAAGAAGGTGATATGTTGAGAACTTTTCTCAATTGTAACTTCTATAACCGAATTATTGCTATTTAGGTCATGAATTAATGCAATGAGCTCATCCTCATTCCCCTTCCATTTCAGTAGAATAGCATTGATATATCTCAACCAAAGTGTATTTTCTTATAAGCATCAGGATATCCAAAGACATGTGTATATTAGTATCCACCCATAAATAGGTTAACCAAAGAAGGTTCATAGCAAGCCCCCATGGCCACGCCCCTTGTTTGTCTGTACAGAGAGTCATTAAAAAGAAAGATATTGTGTTCTAATGTGAACGCTAAAGATTCTTTGATCATTTGTAGTTGCAGGAAAAAACAAGCTGATGTGTTCTTGAAAAAGTACTCAAATGCTTTGAGTACCAGTTTATGAACAATTGATATATAGAACGCCTTAACATCCATTTTTGCTAGGATGTATTGTTTATTCCATTTTATTTGATTTAAGCTATCCAGAACCTACATTGCATCCCTGACATCGGAATCCAATTTAAATAGTTCAGGTCTTAGACAACATCAATGAACTTAGACATGTTCTCAGTCAGCCATCCTTTACCACTAACAATACAGAATGGCATCATAAACGGTATTACGTTATAATTAGAATTGTTATAGACACTGTCACGCACTTGTGATGTCATCATGTGTGCATGATAATGACGTGAATTATATAAATACGACCTTCAAAATGGCGGCAGTGATCCACCACGCGGAAAACCACCCATTTTGAAAGAAATATACAGCTCAATGTCAGGTAAGATACTAGGGAGCAACCATGGGAATGGAGTGTAGTCTTATTTAATTTTGACTTCACGACAGAAAGGTGAACACATGTGTTTTCTTTTGAAGATACAAGGAAACATTTGCATCTACCTTGAGGGTACTTTTACTTAATCACAGCAATATGCACTGCACTAGTATGAAAAGGTAAATGCAACTGAGGGGTAACCACCACAATAATCAAGTTATGCAAGAAGAGAATACTTAATTTGTTCAAACACATAACAGTGGCCCCATATGTCTATTTTCAGGTCACGTTAAAATTAATATGCAACTTAACAATAGCCTAGCAAATATGAGTGGGTGAGGAATGACCGAAGGTTCTCATTATAACACATCAATAAAGATTGCAAGGTAAACAGTGATTTGTATCTTAGAAATACCACAGAACTTTAGGTTGACGGCAGGTAGCATTCACTGGTTGTTGCCTTTGGTTGCAGCCGATTTTCATAAAATCCACGTTTTTCATGGGGACATGCCCATATCTTCAAAAGAACAATTTTGAGATATGTAACACAATGAGTTCTAATAGTTAACCCCAATTGAGACATACTATTAGTCAACACACTTAACTGATGTTGGATTGTATAATTTTGGGACAACCACTTTTCTCTAGTCTTAAAAGTTAAGGGGGTTGGAATCCAGATCTCACAGGGTACATTTTGGAAACAACAAATACCTTATTTCATATGGATGTACCGTAAGAGCGAGGTTGAACCATTCAAAACTCCCACTTTGAATTTCATTCTGGACACTTATCAATATATAACTACCTGGCGGTTGCCATTCACTGGAATATATGACTGGTCAACATTGATCTCTTACCCTGCCCTTGTATAAACATTAAATAGTGATATTTATCATTTTGGTCTTTTATTAATCTTACGACAATGTGGATGTTATTGGCTCTTTTATCCAGTTTTTTTCCTTTCTTCTTTTTTTTGTGTACAAGTGTGTGATGGCTTACAATTGGGTGGCTTAGAGGGTTCCTCTGCGGAACGAGAGTCCTTGTCCCCAAGGGGGGGAGGGGGAGTCTCTCTCAGTGAGGTCTTGCTTGCTTCTACCCATAGGGAGGGTTTTACGTAGCGAGCTCACCTGCCTAGCTTCACAGGGAAAGGCTCCCCCTGGGGAGAAGTGACTGAATCCCACGATTTGTCACAATGCAGAGACAGACAAACGAAATACTTAGGAGATACATCAGCCCAGACAGCTGAGACAAATAGTATTCTAATGGCACTCCAGCAGGTTGTTTCATCCAAGCCCACATTTATTGGGCCTCATTACGAGTTTGCCGTTCCGCCGCCTGATGTCCCGGTGCCACTGCGACATTACAAGTTACGGCGGCCTGGGATGTCAGGCAGCAGAAAGTGTAAGTCCCCATCCCTGTGGATCAAACCAGCAAAAGGTGTCTGGTCTGATTTCTAACCGAAGAACCAAATAATATTGGACAATTCAATTTACTAATCAGTGAAAAATGAAGTTGGGCGCATAGTAAGGGTTTCTACTCTGCTTTCTCTCTTGACTTTTCACTATTCTGACTAGCCTCAGAACAAGAAACCAACGCGCAGTCCCACATCCAACAGATTATTCTGAAAATGTTTTCCCAAATCCAATTAGAGTTCGCCACTAGTTGTGCAAAGGCTGACTTTTTCACTCTGTACATTGAACCCATCCCTGTGGAGTTCGATAGGACTCCACGGCACTGAGGACACGGAAGCACTGGCACCGTTGCTAATGGTGCCAGTGCTTCCGGGAAAACCATGTCTGCAGGGGCCCATGCCCCCGGCAGGTCAGAGCTGCTGGGAGCAATGGCCCTTCCAGGCATACTTGTAGTCTGGCGGTCGGGAAAGGGTGCCGGTACGCTGCTACCAGCACCCTTATTTCCAGACCACATGGCTTGTAAAGAGGCTCATTGTCTCTAATCCAGAATAAATAGTGAGTACAACTTTGATCTACAATGGTGGATGCAAAATGATTTTAAAGATTCTAAAGGGTCGCCAATAGTATCTAAAAAGCTTTGGCAGAAGGTTTGGATCATCAAAGAGGTTAATCCTCTATTTTGGGTAGCGCAGACTAAAGCATATAGATACTATTCTGTGCACATTACTGGTAATACACTAGCAGACGTGTCCGCTAGACAGGAGACAGGATTTGTGGCAGCATCTTTCACGCGCTACACTTTACACATTGATGAGGACATTAAAGTCTGCTGTGAGGAGCCAGGAATGAGACGCGAACACAGGGGACTCATGGTTTTGTCCATAAACCTTTATTGAAACAAAAGGAGGTTGGAAAATGCTCCTCTGTCCCCATTCTAAGAGGTATTTCCCTACCAAAACAAAACTCAGGGTCTGTTTGATGTCAAGATGTCCAAAGCAAAATGTCCTGTGTCCAGACCCTCACATTCTAAAAATCAAATCTAAAGGAAAAAGGGAAATGCCTTTGGCCTTAAGCAGTGTACAAATATTTTTCAAGGAAATGAGTAACTCCAAAACAAAAGTTCTAGAAGGCTAAAGTTCACAGTTCCAGAGGATGGTTCCCTTCCCCTGGATTTCTCTTCACACAGCTTTATACTTTTAGGGATACAAGTTCCTTGAGTTTCTTTTGATCAACAATACAAATGGTATGCAAAACAACTTGGCTGTTAGTCTGAACCTTGGTAGGATACCTGGTGTACTCTCCTACCAGGTTTAGTCTCCTCTTTAATATAATTTCAACAGAGTCTTTAGATACTCCTAATGTATCCTTATCAGGATTTCCTTGTGTGATGTACTTTGCACACTGTCCAACTTGACCTTGCCTGGTATACTATATTGCCAGGGCTTTCTCATATGAACACTCTTGCAACTTGAATCTGTCTGGTAAACTCTCCTGTCAAGACCTTCTCACAGGTACTCTGCGCACACTTGATAGTCTCCTATACTTATTCATTTCCATCCCTTTAAGAGATATTGGGTCTCCTATTCTTTCATATATGTTTCATTTACTTTTGCTTGCTTTTTGTAGGGTTGCTGAAGTGGCCTGGTGTCCCTGCTTCCCTTGGGTGGACTCACCAGCTCTTTGTGGCATGCGTTGGTTCTTCCACTGCAAGCCTGTAGCCACTCTTTGGCGTCCCGCTCCTCCTCTCCGGGTTCACCGCCTCTGCTCCATAGCTTCTGTGCCCCTCGCAGCTACCACTCATCTGCTCTGGGTTTCGATGTGCTTGAGCGGCATGGAGGCTGTCTTTCAGTACCTGCATATACCAGGAAGCCTTTCTTGCTCTTCGGGCATCCTCTCAGCATACCATCTCCTGCAGTCTGCTCGCCTCTGCTTCTTCTGTGAGACGATTGGCTCCAAAGACCTCTCACCAGCCATGCGGTCCCTCGGCACAGAGAGGACAAGAATTCTCCAGCCAGCATCTCTCTCCTGTCAGCTGGTTCAGCGGTTTAAATGTCCCAGCATCAAGTGTGTGTTTGCAACCACTAGAGCGCAGCTTGAGCTTTTGGCCTTCATTGATCTGCATTACTTGGCTCAGTTTCCTCATTACTGTACTTTTGTATTCAGGGAAAGGAAAGTCAGTTCTTGATGAATTGCATACAGAATATGAAAAGTATTCTTAGTAGTCTTCATAGGTGGGTGAAGGGAGTTCTAACATTATGCCATTAAGGTATGGGACATGTAAGGGGTATCCCTAAAGGAATAAAAGGACTACCATGTCTGATCTGATGATGTTGTGTCACTCTCCCTAGGGTTGCCAACCCCCCCCCCATGTGATCCTCCCTCATATAGCCACTCCCAGGGTCAGGATCAGGTAGCGGCTGCCTTCCCCTGGCCACATGGTAAGAGGTCCCCGATGGGAAAGGAGTGATGACACCATCGGATTCATCACACTGCCTTGATACAAGCTGTACTAACCCAAAATGATTCCTTAGGACATATACCTATTTCCTGAAAGAGAACCAGGTAATGGTCACAATTCATAATGAAATCCCTCATAAAGTTGGAGAGCCAGTTGAAAGGGTACTTACAAACAAGCAGGATAGATTAAAATGAATCTCTGCTACGTACTCAGGAATGGCTACTGCCCACTTGGGATATTAACAGCTACTCCGCTTTGGCTGGATAGAAGCGCTAAGAAAAGATGTAAAACAGTACATTGCTATTTTCTCAATATGCTTGAAAACCATTGTAAATCATACCAGTAAGCCAAAGAAGCTCATTTACTGAGGGTAACAGTGTCATTTGAAACAATGTTCATGGATACCATTTGTCCCTTGGTAGTAGTTAACAGATACAAATATTTGTTGATTGTTGTAGATTTGCATGCAAGATTCACCTGGATCGTTCCCCAGAGAAAAGCTGATTGTAAGGAAATCATAAGGTATATGTAGTCTCTAGTAGCTATGGCACCGCCTAAAACACTCCTAGCTGACAAAGGTCCAGCATTTTCTATCAAAGCCCTAAGGGAAGTGCTGTCATTCTGAGAATATATCTTGCAATTCTCAAACCCGTTTTGGTCACAACCCTATTGGGATCGTTGAGAGTGAATGGGAATGATAATACAGGCCCTTACTAAATGCATCCTTTTCTATGGGGGTAACTGGGTAGAGCACTTGCTTTTATTAATGAGAAGTATAAATAATGCACTGCGTTAATCACAATGTGATGGTAAAACACGATACAAAATGCTGTTTTGCAAGTCAATGTATAGGCCTGACTTATACAACCCTTCTCGATCCCTTACCAGGCTAGATCAATTGCTAAATCTCACTACTAAGAGATTCTCTGGAAGTGGAGAAAGAGCTCCTGGAGGAAAAGAATATTATTAAGGTGGGTTCTGGGGTTATTGAGAAACTGCATTATGCAGATACTTTTGGCCCTAAGTACAGGCAACCAGTGCAGGGTATCAAGCTTGTGGATATAAAAACAGCAGTTCTTCCAGCTTTGCTCCCTAAAAAGGATCACATCAGGTTTCAATAGACCACCAGAAACCAGTTTCAGATGGTGATTCACTTATACCCAAATTAGAGCATGTTTCTTCTTAAAGAACCTAGACAGCAAGCAAGCGATTGTGGTCATATATCAATGACGAGGGAGACCAACGAAGAAGCATCCAATTTTGTCTGTATAATCTACACACTATTAGAGACTTTTCCAGACCTAAACAAAGATCACTATTTGCAGATACCACCAGCAAACAGTTCTGGAACAGAGGTTGGAAAACAATCTTTGGGACTATAGATCATTTGTAAACATTTTCTAACCACTGGAACATTAACACCTGCAGCAACACACCATGCTAGCAGCGTAGTTAATTTAACGGTTTGCCCCATTTTTTCTGAAAGAAGTGATATGGCTGCCCAAACCTGAGCTAAAAGGGCGCCCGGGAATGTTGGAATTGGGATGTAAGATGTGGCGCAAAGCTTGTCAGGTCATGGAGAACCCAAACCCGTGTTCTCCGCAAGTGCCGCTAGTGGCATTGACC
The DNA here is from genome assembly GCF_040938575.1 of Ambystoma mexicanum. NCBI lineage: Eukaryota > Metazoa > Chordata > Amphibia > Caudata > Ambystomatidae > Ambystoma > Ambystoma mexicanum. Next base: position 708,130,647 of record NC_090941.1, on the reverse strand, counting down.
GGAGGAGACGTGCAACTGGGGAAAACGATTCGTAGGCACTGGGAACCGGTGGGGATCACGACAGTGGTAGATATATGGCAGGAGGGGGAAGTAAAGGAATTCGGGGTGTTGGCAGAGGAAACGGGTTTACACAAAGGGCAATATATTACTTATACTAGAATGGTACGACAGATCAGAGAGACATGGTCTGAAATAATACTGGAAGATCAATCTGTCACGGCCATAGAAATGATATATGATATAGCAGAGGGAGGGCATGAGGTTTCTCGCATCTATGAGCTGCTGATATCTAGGGTGGGAAAGGAAGTGGCCCAATTAAGACAAGATTGGGAAGAGGAAGCCGGGGAAATCATGAGTGATGGGCTATGGAAGCGGGCTCAAGGGTACCATAAAAAGTGTCTAGCGAGGCTACAACAAATATAGCTATATGTAACCCACAGGGCATACATGACCCCCCAGAGGATAGCTCAGTATAGGAATGCGGAACGACAAACATGCCCCAAATGCGGGGAAGAGAACGCAGGGATGACACACATGTTTTGGGCATGTCCAGAAATTGGGAAGTTCTGGGATGAAGTAGCCCACCGATTAAATGAGAAAGGGATCAAGCTAAACGTTGAATCAGTGTGGGCATGCATGGTAGGGGGGTTCCCTAGACCGCGCCAATTCAAACATTTGAGCAAGCTTAAGGACTTGGCATATATACTTGCCAAGCGTAGGATTGCCATGGGGTGGATAACATGCAACAGACCGAGGGTAGAAGTTTGGTGGAGTGATCTCCAGAAATGGACCGGAACAGCAGTATGGCATGAAGCGGTCTGTAGGGGAGGGGAGGAGGAAGCAGAAACCCTGACGGTCTGGAAACACTTAATGGCCACATTGTATGGGTCCACCCAAGACTGCTTAAGCGAACAGGAACCTTTTGAGAATACGGACGGGGAGGTTCCCCCGGAGGAAAGAGAAGCAGAATGTGAGGTGGAGCAGGCTCAAGTTGGGGGGAGGGTAAGGGGTAAGCCGTAGATACTTAACGATATGTACATGATGTTAAAGTATTATGATAAGTACTGCTGGTTTTGTTCAATGTTGATTGTTTGTTGTAAAAACCAATTAAATTGTTAAAAAAAAATAAAAAATAACAACGGTTTATCCTCATTCACTGCACAAGACGGATGTATAGGCTAGAGTCCATGCACCCATAATCATACAGTGACGTGGCAGCCCACCACAGAGAGCCCCCTTAGACTCTGGTAATGGTAATAAGTCCAAGGATGTTTATTGGATATTTAACAATCAACGTAGGCTAGGGACTTTCAGGTAGTTCTCAGGGCTAAGCGAGTCCTTGGGAAATTGGCGCTAGGGCCGTCACAGTCTATCCAGACTTCCCCAGTCTTACCCACCTCCCTGCCCCAGGCATCCGTATCAGGATGTTAGTACTAGTCAATGGTAACACCTGTCTGTTTGTTTCTGCCTTAGGCCAATAGTGGATTTACCTGATTTGAAGGATGGCTCGCTCCCTAGGGCTTTTCTAACTTTCCATGACCTACCCAATTTAGTGTTCTAGGGAGTTACGGATGGTGCCTTTATATGCTCGGTGTCACTCTCTCCACTTACACATGCATTCTTACCTATCCCTGGACTACAATGTTCTCCTCCCACCACTTCACTCTGATCTCTCACTCTGCCATTCCACCTCCACCCTTTTATCATATGTATCCTCTTACTCCGGCTCTTACTATTGCTCTGGTCTCCAATTGCCACTCCCGGAGACCTCTGCTGTTATACTTTCCAACTAACCCCCACTCAACCATTCTGACACTCATCCTTAAATACACCACCCCTCCCATGATTGGCCACTTACCTTATCCCCTTATCCAATGGCTTACCTTCCTTTAAGGTGTGTGTCAGGGGAAGGCTTCATAGGGCCTATGAAGCCTCGCCCCCTTCTTGCTGCATTCTGGACCTGGAGTGTGTAATGGCTTCCAGGAGTCATGCATGCCTGCAGGCTTCTCTGGGACCTTTTACCTATACAGGTACCTGGTGGATTATTGGAGGAAAAAGGCCACCCTGGAGACCTTGTATTTAATACAATAGCCTCCCTGGTGGGCTAGTGGACTCCATGCAGCCCATTGCTGGGTGTTGTTAAGGCCACCACACCCCTTTATGCGGCCTGGTGTAGTGATGCTTGCTGCACCTCCGGCGTTTTCCCGCAGCGACTTCTTTCCTATTGCAGGGTCTTTCTGCGGCATCGCCGCTGTCACCGGACACGGTAAGGAGATCCCCCCCCCACCCCCTTGACAGGGCCACAACACTGGCCCTGTCAATACACACAATTCCTTTGGTCATTTCTGTGTAAAACAACACCGAACACATAGTGGGCCTTCCTTGAAAATTCACGTGCACACACTATCAGTGATAGATTAGTAAAGAATGTGTTCTAGTGTCACTGTTTCAGAAGTAACTAGGAATATATTATGGGCTAGATTTGAGACTTTTAGCCAAGGACCTTTATTAAATCCTGAAGATGACATGGACGAGCTGCAGGTCTTGGTTGAACTTGTCTGTTTTGTTAGATAGTTTGACACATTTTTGTGTTACAAACATTTCCCAATACAGTGAATTAGGTCCCACTGGGAGCATTGCGCAGTTCCATTTTCAGATTCACCTTCCAACTGGGACCTAATCAAAAGGTTTATAAAGATATAACAACGGATATAATTTCAATGTACCATCAAATGAGGACACCTTCTATTGGTCTACAAACACTGTAGTATTTTATAGAATGCTTTTACTAACATGATATAAGATTCCCATAAAAAATACGATCTAGCATGGAGGTTTCCTCATTTCATGCATCTCTTAAAGGGATAGTCCAGTAAAAAAAATGATTTTAAAAATAGATAGGCAACATTAAAAAAATAATACTAGCACTTTTTTTTTTAAAAACTTCCCTAGGGGAGCACTGGAGACCCAAAATGCTAGCCAAAGCAGACAGAAACACAACGCGGTTGTGTTTGAAACACAACGTTGTATTTATGTTTGCGGTCGCTTCAAAAGCGACCACAAACATAAATACAATGTTTTTAAAGCTGCGGGTTTATTTCTAAGTTTTCCGGGCTCCTCCAGCCCGGAAAACTTAGAAAAAAAACTGCAGCTAGTGCTTATTTTTTTTTCAAAATAAATAGCACTTACCGAGATTCAGCTGCAGCTTTCCTGCTCGGGTCTCCGGTCCCCGTCCTCCGCGTACAGCACCAATGAAGGAAAAGCCACCCAGCGGTAGCTTTTGTTTAGTACAGCTGGCTGGCTTTTCCTTCATTAGTGCTGCAAAAGCAAAAGCCAGCATAGGCGGGCATCCATTTCACAAAATAGATGCGCCCATGTGCTTGCTTTTGCGAATTTTGAGCTTGAATAGCTCAAAATTTTACATAGGAAGTTTAAAAAAAAGTGCTAGTATTATTTTTTTAATGTTGCCTATCTATTTTTAAAATACATTTTTTTACTGGACTATCCCTTTAAATGATACATTTTTCAAACAACCTGTCGTAAGAAACAGACATGTGGGGGCATAATAATAATTTTTGTATTTATTTCCCCCTTTCCTCTTCCCCTTGCTCGTTTTCCCCTTCACGGCCCTATCTTTGATCGGCTGACGGGGTTGGGTCTAGTGAATGTGACGTGCGGGTGGAGGTTTTTTAACTTAGGTGATATCACACTGGTTAGGTGTGGTATCCCGCCCACACACAGTAGTTTGGTGTTTGTTGGTGGAGGTTCCCTTTTCCCCACTTTCTTAACATTATTTATTCAGCAGCTTATGTTTGGTTGCTGTGACTTTTAGTATGTTTTTATATGGCAGTAAATTTATCATTTATCACATCCACAGAGCTCCATCTCCTTTGGGGTCCTGATGAAGGCAGTATAATTGATGTCCTGCCGAAACGTCCCTTGCATAACTCTGTGCCTTTGAGTTATGCTGTATGGTTCAACAACGCTACCATGGACGTAGACCCGGGATGTGTTTTTTGGTCATGAATAACTTATTTTAGAACATGAAATAGGTTACATTGGTAAATTGAGGATATCTGTGACTTATTAGCCAGATAGGGCCAGAAAGATAGTGTTTTTGCCCGCCTTCTTCCTCATAATTGAGTTTACTGTGCCACCACAGGCTTTAATGATTCATTCATAAAATGTTAATGGATACATGCATGCATTTTCCATATTGATATATTTATTTATGTGGTTTGTTTTACCTTGTAAACATAGGACCAATGGCCTATGTAATAAATTATAATAGTTTTATTACAAAAGGATAAATACCTTCCACTGCGTGTTTTGTTCCGTGTGGTGATTTAAATAGCCTATGGAATAGGACCCGGTATTAGTTAAGACTGGGTCATTGAACTATTTGCCTAATGGTTCATCTGGGGGACCCCCCTATGTGTGTTTGTTTCGCTACTCATTTGACCCCTGGATGCCTTTGAGTACTTATCCCTTTTGTGGTACGAAAGTAAAGGAAGCCATGCTTAGTGGTAGATGTCACATCACATATGCTTCAGGTATGTTAGCATCATGGGGTGAACAATCCATTGAGTGCAATAAAAGGTGTTTTGGATACAGCGTATGCCCCAACAGAGGTTGGGCTCACCATAGCACTGAAAAAACCTTTGCCATCCCAAATGGAAAGTTTTGCCAGTCAATGGGTAAGCATGCAAAGTTAAGCTCTGTCATACATTACATTTACACATGGAGTTTGTCCAGTAATTGGACTGCAAACACAAATACTTACAGAGCTAAGGACACCTAGACATAGGCCCCAAGAGAAGAGACAAAAACTAAAGCAGGGGATTGCCCCAAAAGTGGCACAGATATGGTGGGGGTCAATAATATAACAACAGGAATTCCAAAAAGCTGTATAAAGTGAATTTAACCTAATGTTGTAATTCTCATTCATAATAGGTATCAAAGATATCCAAATTTAGTTACCCTGGGACACCAAAATATAATCTAGAAAGGTAAGTGAGATAAAAAAAAACTTGTGTTGGAATAAATTCTGTGTTTTATTGAATAAAAAAAACACAAATTTTACAAAATCATAATTTGAAATTGAAAAAAGGACTTCTACACAATTGGTCAAAATCAAAAAGACTTCTAGTACAATCACGCAAAAAAAATCAGCATGCATTCTCAGAGAATGCATGAACAGAAAATAGACAATAGATGAACAATCTTGATAGAACACATAAATAAACAAATCACACACACACAAATTTAACAAAAAATGAAAAACATGAAAAACAATGAGAATACAAAATAATGAATAAATGTAATTTGATAGGTCTGCCAAGCATGCAAAGTTAAGCTCTGTCATACATTACATTTACACATGGAGTTTGTCCAGTAATTGGACTGCAAACACACAAATACTTACAGAGCTAAGGACACGTAGACATAGGCCCTGAGAGAAGACATCTTTCAATTCCTGCCATCTAGACATCTAGTAGATCATATGATGGAGAGGTTTCTCTGCCATAGATAACAACTTCAAATCATCTACTTCCTTAGATATGGATTGTGGGCATGATTGGCACAGTACACCACCATCTAGCTAGCCATAATAAACATTACCCAACAGGCCTCTGCAGATCTTTTAAAAGTGACTTCCTTGCTAGACATTTTTTAAGGGGTATTTGAAGTTTGGAAAGCACTAATGTTTCCCACTGTAATCAGGTAGCCTAATTTGTCTACACAAGCAACTATTTCTTTTATTCTTTTTAATTCATTTATATGCAGTATGAAAAATTCACTTTTGATCACAAAAGAACATATAATAGATAAGAAATCAGTTTTGAGGGGAAGCAGTGAACTTATTACAATGAGGTGAGTTGGAGAGACATTCTGATCAGGTTGTGGAACAGAGTAAAGGGAACAGTCACCGGGGACAATACATAAGTGGACATAAATAAATAGATTAAGGACAACCAACATTGGACATTTTTAAGTGGAGGTAGGCGGTAAAGTCATCTGTGCTCGGGATGTGACCAGGAAGTGCTAGAATGGAGGCAGGGCAAGTGAGGGACAGAGGCAGGTTAGAGGCAAGGGAAAAAGTTAGCTAGCAGGCAGATGAGAGGTCATTGTAATTGTTTATTTGTACAGCGCTTATACACAAGTGAAGTGCTTCAAAACGCTTCAAGGCGGGAAGGGTGAAAAGGAAAAAACAGGAGTCATTATTAGGCCTCAAAGTTTCTGACTGATTGAACAAAAAATAACTAGCGTACTAGGCCAGACAGCATTTCACCTAGTGCAAGTGCATGAAGTGTAACGGGCTCAGCCAGATTAGGGAGGGGAGGAAAAAGGAGGACAAGACAGAACTTAGTAGCTTCAGGTCATGCAAGTGTACAGACAGAGGTGCAACGGTGGGAGGAGGGGGAAACAAGTGTGCCCAGTCCAGCAGGGCCCTGGGTTAAGTGCAGATATGTTACCTCTCTCATGGAACACATGATGAAGTGCAGTAGAGGTTACCCCTCTCATGGAATGAAAGCTGAAAGTGCAGTAGTGCTGGGCATAGAGCAGAGGCCCGGAGGCAAGTGCAAAGACTGGTGGGGGAGGCTGAGACCTGTGAGGCTCTGGGGGTGCGCCAGGAAACCAGTCAGCAAAACTGAGCAGAGTTAGGGGAGAGATGGAGGAGTGAGAGAAAGAGGAAGATAAAAGGAAGGTCTTGAGGCCTTTTCCAGAACGTAAGGAGTTCCGGCTCAAGGAGGAGATAGGCAGCAGGGAGGCTGTTCCAGAGGGGGGCACCTTCAGAGGATGAAGATCTACCCCCAAATCTCTGCTTGGAAAAATGGCTCACACGTCGAGAGTTGGAGGAGGCTCAGTGGAGGGCTCTAGAAGGAGAGTATTTAGGAAGGGAGCGTTGTAGATAGTGCGGGCCCAGCCCCAGATAGTCTTGTGTATTATACAGAAGGTCTTGAACTTGATTCTAGCAGCGAGGGGAGCCAGTGGAGGGATTTCAGCGCCAGAGAGATGCGGTCCCTGGGATTGAGGCCAAGGATAAGTCTTGCAGTTATATTCTGGATGAGTAGCAGCGGGTGGAGAGTAGAAGTAGGCAGAATTAGAAAGAGGCTGTTGAAGTAGTCCAGCCTAGAGAAAACCAGGGCTCTGGAGAAGGTGCACCTTTGGGGGAAGGTGAGAAAATGTAGAGTACCTCTGAGGAGGTTCAGTTTGTAGTGGGACTTTTTAGAGATGTCTGAGATGTGAGAAGAGAAGGAGAGAGTGGAGGCAAAAATGACTCCAAGGTTTTTTTGCCTCACTAGTAGGTGAGGGCACAGGGCCAAGGGAGGCAGGCCAGTGGGAAATTGGGAATGCGGGGGCAGGGGTCCCAATGAGGATGATCTTTACCTTACTGGCATTGAGGCAGAGACGGTTAGCAGCACTCCAAGACTGAATTGCGGACAGTCAATCGGGAATGAGCGAGGAGGAGGAAGAGGCTGAGGGTAGCCTGAAGGAGAGCTGTGTGTCATTCGCATAACACTGCAAATTAGAGGTGAATGTAGATATCAAGTGGGCCAGAGGTGCGATGTAGACTTTGAAGAACCACAGGGATAGGTTAGATCCCTGGGGGATGCCACAAGTGGAGAGAGTGATAGAGGAGAGAAAGGACTCAAGTTCTACCAGGTAGGTTAAGAGGGCAACTCGGAGGTGAGGAGATAGGCTTTTATTTTTGTTCAGAGGCATAGCCAGGATTGTCTAACAAGTGGGGTCTTAAGCTAATGTAGTTGGGCCCACCGCATGTGACATTACCAACTGTAAATGTCCACACAGCACTGTTGAGTAGGCATTTACAGATTTTGGGTGTGCCTTGCACGGTCAGGCCCTACCCTGTCTACAACTCTGGTTTGGTTTTGAACAAATCCATGTGGACTGTTTCTCGGATCTCCTGGGGAAGAGAATTCCATTCAAGTGGAGCAAGAAGAGAGAATGAGCGGAAGGGAGAGGAAGCACAGGGAGGTCAAGGAACCACAAGGGTAGTTGAGAAGGCAGCAGAGATTACAAGAAGGCTTGTAGAGTTGGATAGTGGAGGATACATACAGCGGTGCCTTACAGTGGATAGATTTGTGAACTGGGCGAAGAAATTTTAATCTGGCCCTGTTATGCATCGTCAGCCATCCAGCCGGGTGATGGTATGAAGAAGTAGGTATGAAGTGAGGGAGTTCAAAGAGAGTTCTGGTAGCGAAGTTAAGGATCTTTTCAAGCGGACAGAAAGCATAGTTGTAGAGACCAATGAGGATGCTGGCACAGTAGTCCAGTTTAGAGAAGACAAGAGTGGTTAAGAGATGCTTGGGGGTGTTGAAAGGAAGGAGGTGCCTGATTTTCATAATATTTAGGAGGTTGAGGTGAGCTGCTGTTCCTGTTTCGGAGATGAAAGTAGAGAAGGTGTGAGAAGGGTGATAGATGATGTTGAGGTTTCTAGCTGAAAAAGAGTATGGGAGAGTGTCAGGTGGGAACGGGATAAGCAGAGGAAGAGATGAGAGAGAGCTTTTGGCAGGCAAGAAGAGCACCTCAGAGCGCAAAGCCATCCAATATTTAATGTCAGCGAGACAGTTGGACATTTTGGTAAAGAAATTAGAGGAGAGTTCAGGAAAAGAGAAGAAGATTTGAGTGTCGTCCACAAAGAGTTTGTACGAGAACCCGAAGGAGGAGATAAGTGCCCCAAAGGAGCAGAGTAAAAAGAGGGGTTGACGCAAGACAGAGCTTTGTGGAACACCAACAGTTAGAGGAATGAGTTGAGAGGTGTTGTTGCTCCAGGAAACAGAGAATTGGAGAGGTGCCAGGTATGATTCAATCCAGACAAAGGCTTGCTTGCGAATCCCAAGAAGAAAGAATATTAAGGAGATCAGAGTGATCGACCGTGTCAAAGGTAGTAGAAAAGTCAAGGAGAATTAGGATAGAGCATAGGTTGCAGTGCTTAGCAGAGGCGATGAAGTTGGACACCTTCATGAGAGCAGTTTCTGTGGAGTGCCAGCAGTGTGTACCTGCTTGTAGAGGTCTTGAAGGTTGTGGATGTTGAAGAAATTGGTAAGACAGTTGAACACAACACTTTCAAGCACTTTAGATTAGTGCAGAAGGACAGACACAGGGTGAAAGGTAGCCGGTAGGTTCGTGTCAGCCTCTTGCTTTATTAGGAGGGAGATGACTGTGGTTGTTTTGAAAACAGAGGGAAAGCAAGTGGAATCGAAGGACAGGTTGAAGAATTCAGGGAGTTTAGAGGCCACGAAAAAAGGCAATAGACTTGACTAGCTGAGAAACAAGAGAGTCTGATAGGGCACAAGAGGGGTTAGCCTTTATCAGAGGGATAGGACTTTGTTAGTAATAGTGTGACTAAAGTGGGCGATAGAGGCAGAGGATGATGGTAGAGTAGGTGCAGTGTAAAATGTAGGAGGAGGGAGTATGAGGAAGGTCTGGATAGAGTCTGTAATTTTGGAAATGTTTGCAGCAAAGTATTCAGCTAGGTCATTAGCTGTGAGAGTGGAGTTGATAGTCCTATACTTAGGACAAGTGAGGAGTGAGATTAGGGTGCCCTGTAGCCAGGGAGAATGGTTAGAGTGTGAGTCAATGAGGGTTGTATAGAATTTACTTTTCAGTCTATTAAGAGTGGACTTGAGAGAGTTCAGGGCAGAGAGATATGGAAGAAGGCAAGTCCTATCAGACACTACATACACACATTTTAGTTTAGTCAGTAAACCATCAGCCTAGGCTATGTAAGGAAGGCAAGGTATCAACAGTGAGACAAACACAAGTGACCAGAGTTCAAGGGTGTTTATTGAACTAATAAAAGGGTTTGAAAAATGTCTAGCCAATCCTAAATCTATAGATGGGAGCACGCTACGACCATCAAATAATAATAACGCAGTCCTAGTAGTGTCTTGTCAAAATAAAAAGGCCTATACTAATAAACTTTCCAGGGTGACTCACACTTCACCCAGCATTCCTCTCAGTCGGGCTCAGATCTCAGACCCCCCTCAGTCAGGCTCAGATCCCTTATAACACAATGTTAAATTAGTCTCCCTCCACGAGAGCTCGGACTAATTCCAATTTCCAATATAACTTTACACAAACTTGCTTTAACCAAAAGCTTTTAGTTGATCACCCTCGGCCGGGCTCAGACCAACTTCTGTCATGAAGTCAGGGGCACAGGCATGCAGGGGTCGCATGAACAGGAGACCTGGGTGGACACTGTCCTGGCGTCTTTGGGGCCAGCCTCATGAACAAAAGTAAAGAACATCCATTTAACACCAAAAAGCTTTTCTTATGGACATAGCACTTCAAGATGCATTCAGGGAGGGCTGCAACCATGCCCCAATGCCTCTACAGAGACCAGGTGAGCGTAACAAAACGCAAAGCCTCTAATACTCTCTGCCTGGGTGTTATGGAAATTTCAGAAACAGATCAGTTAGCCCTCTTACTAGGGGAATTACGGGCTGAAGTACATGCTTGAAGACAGGAAACCAATGCATTACGGAGGGATCTGATTGTAACTCGAGAAAGAACTGATGAATTGGCAAGGCAAATGCTACAAGCACAAGCAGGACAGGTTCCACTGCCTGGAGTGACCAATTCTTCTCATTCTTCCACACAACAACAATAAACACGGGTTCAGGTGGTTCTTCCAGGAGCAGTGCCTCTAGTCCCTCCCGAACACTTCATTGGCGACCCAAACAAGTTCGCTGTATTTATGAACCAATGTCGCCTTCATTTCTTGTGCAGACCAGGAGCCTTTCCTAATGACCAAGCCAAAGTGGCGTTAGTACTCTCGTATTTAGGAGGTAGTGCGGCGGACTGGTTTATACCTTGGGTAAATCAAGATGACCCTTTACTCCAGAACTTTGGGAATTTCCAACATGAGATGGAGAAATTGTTTGCTCGTCATACTCAAGAACAAGCTCTGGACAATGAGTTGTTGTCACTCAAACAAGGGAGTCAAGATCTTGTAACCTATATTGCAACCTTCAATCATCTCATAGCCCAGACCAACTGGCCAGAAGAGAAGAGGACTACACTCTTTTACCGAGGGTTATGTGGAGAACTTAAGGATGTGTTGGCGAAAGTGGTGACTCCCCCTGAGAGGTGTGCGGACTACATAGACCTGACGGTGCAACTCGATCATAGGTTGCAGAATCGAAAAATGGATCGAGCTTGATCAGAGGGATGGTCAGTTAACGTACCACCTTGTGAAATCAGATTAAACCACATGCAAATTGGTGGATTACAAAGTCCCCTTACCAAAGCAGAAAGGGGAAAAAGAAGACAACAGCTTTGCGTATATTGTGGACAAGCAGGTCACTTCCTCCATGACTGCCCGGTAAAACCACCCAAGAAAACGGTTGGGGCAACAGACAAAACTGATGAAGAAGAAGAACAGAACTCAGAAAACGCCAATGCCCGGCAAGTGTATGGGTCTGCTTGTCGAGCATGAAAAATGAATCCGTACAGACCTCACATCTAGTCCTTCCAGTGCTTTAGGTGAATCACAAGCAACCATAAAAAATACATGCCCTGGAGGCATATATTGATTGTGGAGCTGTGGGTAACTACATTGACCAAGATTTGTATCTCCGAATAGGCCTTCCTCTACGACAGAAGCAGAAATCGGAAAACGTCACTGCTGAGTATGGTTGTCAGCTATCATCCGGCCCGGTGAAACAATACACAGAGAAAGTCAAGCTTGTGTGTCAGGACGGGCATCAAGAGGACATTACTTTCAATCTTATCGGTGCTCCTCAGTTTCACATGATATTGGGAATGCCCTGGCTGGAGACCCACAATCCTAGGATCGACTGGCGAAAACAAGTTCTGACATTTCCTCATGATTGTGCCGACACATGTTACAAAAAAGATGACACCAATCTCAAACCGAAGAAAGGAATCGTGTTGGGCCTCATCAGCTCCTTACCACTTGAATACCAAGATTACCAGGATGTCTTCAAAAAAGAGCAAGCCAATGTTCTGCCCCCGCACAGACCCTACAATTGTCAAATAGATCTTGTACCCGGAGCCCAGATCCCTTGCAGCCAAATGTACGCTCTGACAGAACAGGAAAATCAGCATCTTAGAACTTACCTGGATCAGTGCCTGGCTGTAACGCTCACCTGGTTCCCACGGGGGCGCTGGTCTAGTCTGGATTGCTGTGGCTTCTTCTAGCGTGATGCGCAGGACCCAGAACACCGATTGGACAGGACCTCCAAATCGTGCTTGCCTGGACCGTAGGAATATCCTTCTGCAGATGAGAAAGGGGATTAACAGTCTGCAGAATAGTGTGCTAGCTCCCCCCTTTCCTCCTTCCCCTTTCGTTCCTCTCTAACTTCCTCCAAACCCCGGTTTAAGCTCACCTTATGGCTTGGAAGGATGAACTCTCCATCCTGCTTCTGGTGCAGGGGCACGTGTTCGTCCAGTTACTTCACTGGTTTTCAGAATGGCGCTGGCAAAATCCACTTGACTTTCCTGAGCGATGCGCCGTAAGTATGAAAGTTCAAAGTTCAAGTGAGGCCCCCTTTATGTTGTCTTTCTAACCTGTGATCTGTCCTTTATTTCAGGTGCAGCATGAAGGCGATGCGTCGAGGGGTTAAACTGCCGAGGTGAGTAGTGATGAGGGCGATCCCTCTAAATGTCCTTATCATTCCCCAGAAATGTGTCTTGTCCTTTCCCCATAGGGGCCGGGGTATGGTACCTGCCAACGGGGCGGCGCCGACCCGAAATGTGGAAGAAAAGCCGGTAAGTATTATGGCTGTTAATCAGGCTTTCCTTCTGTGTTCCTTCTGCTCACCTTTTGTTTCTTCCTCTCTCCCCTAGGTGCAGAGATGTGGCGTCCGATGCTGACAGCCGCGATGGAGCCGGGAGATGTCTTGAGGACAGGTGAGTGAAGCGTGGCGCTGCAGCGAGCAACGCAATGCTTTTAAATGGAAGTCTTTCTTCAGGGATGCTGGCGAGAAGATTCCGGATGCAGGTAAGAAGTTTAGTCCTTGGTTTTCACCTTTCTCTTTCTCTTCCTTCCTTGCAGGTCTTCCAGGTTCGAGGCGGGCGTGGCTGGAGTCCAGGAGCAGGAGCAGACACGGTGAGCGTTAAGCTGCAGGAAGCAGAACAACGCGAAGCATGAGCTGCTGTCTGGGCGTGGCTTAAATAGCCTCCAAAGAAGTCCCAGGTATGTATCCTTCCCCAACTAGGTATGTATCCTTCCCTGGCCACGCCCGAGTGAAAAAATAGTCCCTATGAAAAAATAGTCCCTTTCAGATCTCAGGGAGGCCTGAAGCGTGCAGCATGGTCTGCATCAGGTAAGTGCACAAAACACCTCCCTTTATGAGCCTGGCGCCTATGGCGCCAGGACTGATGTCCAACATGAGCCTGGCGCCAAAGGCGCCAGGATTGAGTCCAAAGAGCCCCTATAAGGGGCCGCTGGGCTTTTACCCGAGGGCATGATGCCTGCTTCCGGGGGTGCTGGGCCTGGCCTGGTGCTCCGGGGGTAGGCATCATGACACTGGCGAACGGTTTCATTCGCCCGTCCAAGTCATCTGCCTCCTCGCCCTTATTCTTTGTGCCTAAAAAGGAGGGCGACTTAAGAACTTGCATCGAATATAGAGCCATCAATCAAATCACAGTAAAAAATAGATATCCTTTACCACTTATACCAGAGCTCCTGGACCAAGTGAAACATGCTCAAATCTACACAAAACTGGATTTAAGAGGAGCATACCATCTTGTAAGAGTAAAAGAGGGAGATGAGTGGTAAACAGCCTTCTGCACGAAATCCGGCCTCTTTGAATACCAGGTCATGCCCTTTGGGCTATGCAATGCCCCCGCGGTGTTACAATTCTTTATGAATGATGTACTCCGTGAACTACTGGACGTTTGCGCTCTTGTTTACATTGACCATATTCCTATCTACTTAAATTTCATGGAAGAACATGTAGGCCATGTCCGGGCAGTCTTAGAGAAGCTTCAACAACACCAATTGTATGCCAAGTTGGAAAAAGTTTTTGCCATGTAACTGTGGTCGAGTTTCTCGGTTTTATGCTCACAGCACAAGGCGTACATATGGATACACAAAAGGTGGATGAAATCCTCCAATGGCCCTCACCAACATTCACGAATGGGGTGCAAAGCGTGCTCAGATTCGCCAACTTTTACCATCGGTTTATACCTGGGTTTTCACAAATTGTACATCCAATTACCTCCTTGTTAAAGAAAAATCAAAAGTTCCATTGGTCGACAGAAGCTGAAGAAGCCTTCCAGAAGTTGAAACTAGCATTCACTACAGCACCAGTCCTTCGACACCCACGACCAGACCTACCTTACATAGTTGAGACAGATACTTCAAAAATAGCCATGGGAGCAGTATTGTCCCAACAAGACCCTGAAACAGGACAACTACACCCAGTCGCATTCTGGTCCCACAAATTGTCAGCCCTCAAGTTGAACTACGCAATCACAGATAAGGAATTACTGGCGATTAAAGCAGCATTTAAGGCCTGGAGACATTACCTTCTTGGGGCGAGACATACGGTCACTGTCATCACGGACCACCGTAACTTGCAATACTTGAAAACCGCCAAAGCACAATCCTCGTGTCAACTTCGTTGGGCTCTCTTTTTTGCGGAATAAGATTTTATTATCACTTATAGACTTGGAGTATGCAATGGGAAAGCAGACGCTCTATCACGCACAAGTGAAAAAAAGAGGCTTTAACAGAATCCGACCCCGCGCCATAATTCCTGAGGAAAGGATTCAAACCAGATTAGCTGCCACCACGTGTGTGGATGACCAAAGAACCAGTTTGCAATCCAAGATGGATCAATAAACACAACAGGAATGGCTGTTAAAAGGTGACCAGTACACCATCAAAGACAATCTACCGTATTTCCAAGGACGATTATATGTCCAAGACCAAGAACTGCAAAACAAATCATCACAAATTACCACGATTCATGACTGGAAGGACACCAAGGAATAGCCAAAACTCAGGCTAAGGTAAAACAAAACTACTGGTGGCCAACCTGGCGAAAAGACATTGCCCAATTTATTGAAACCTGCAGTGTCTGTGCACAACACAAGTCTCAGAAACAGAACCCTTCTGGCTAACTACATCCCCTAACAGTAGCACCAGCACCTTGGCATACCCTGTTGATGGACTTCATCATGGACCTTCCACCTTGCAATGGATACAACACCATATTAGACGTTGTGGATTTATTCTCCAAAATGGCCCATTTCATCCCTCTGAAGGAAAGGAACTCTAGCTTCTGTGTTCCTAGAGCAAATTGTTCGATTGTATGGATTTCCATCAATATTAGTATCTGATCGCGGAACTCAATTTGTTTCTGCCTTTTGGAGAAAGTGTTGTACGATTGCCAAAATCGATCTCCGGTTGTCCACAAGCCATCACCCTCAAACTGATGGGCAAACTGAACGAACCAACCAAACATTAGAGCAATATCTCAGGTGTATGTTGCAACAGTCCGAGGATTCCTGGAAAAATATACTCTGGATAGCTGAGTATGCATACAACAACTCAGTTCACACAAGCACAGGGCAAACTCCATTCTACACTGTGCACGGAAGACATCCGAGGACATCAGTATTTGATCCACCCGATACCCTGTAAATGGCAGCATAAAACCATCACTCAGTTTCTTTAAGAGGCGACAGAGCATCTGACGAAGGCTAAGGAAAGACAAAAACTCTTTGCTGATCGACATCGGAAGGAAGCTCCCGTCTACCAGATTGGAGAAAAGGTGTGGTTAGCATCCAAATATATTCCCGTGAAGGGGCCAAGAGCTTTCTGCCCAAGGTACCTGGGCCCCTATACTATAAAGTCCATAATCAATACTGTCGCCATGAAATTGGAGTTACCATCTCATATGAAAATTCACCCTGTGGTTCTATCAAAATTGTATTACCTAATTGACTGGAAAGGTTACGGACCTCAAGACTGAACTTGGGAACCCAGTGAACGCGTCCATGCTCCACGTTTAATCAGACAGTTTCATTGCAATAATCCCACCAAACCAGGACCGGGAGGAGGACCACCCTTGAGAGGGGCCTTGAGGGGGGAGTGCTGTCATGGTCATGAAGTCAGGGGCACAGGCATGCAGGGGTTGCATGCCGAGGAGACCTGGGTGGACACTGTCCTGGCGCCTTTGGGGCCAGGCTCATGAACAAAAGTAAACAAGAACATCCATTTAACACCAAAAAGCTTTTATTATGAACATAGCACTTCAGATGCATTAACCATGAACATTCCATCCATTAAGCAGGATGCATTAACCTTGAACATTGCATCCATTAAGCAACCTCAAGTGTATTCTTGGGTGTGGCTGCTAATGGATTGCCTTTGCACGTGCTCACTCTCTAGGAGTGGCAGGGTGTGGCTGGTTTACGGGCCCTATTCGGCGTGCCCACGATCTCAGCTATATAAGCTGTCCCGATCCTCAAGACAGACGCTTCACGCTTTTCTGCACTTACAAGCAGCATAACGTTCACCGTCGCCTAAGGTCAGACTTACCTTTGAAGATCCTGCTTCCTGGACATCCTGCTTCCTGCCAGCATACTTACCAACTGGGGGAAGCTGTTCTTAACCTTTACATCTCTTTGGCAAACCAAGTATTCATCTTTACACTTTCCGGAATGCCGAAATCTTCATCTTGGCACCGCAGCACGACACGCTCCATCGTCGACAGCAGCGCCTGCAAGGAAAAACAGAAGACAAGGTTAGACATTGAAAAACCAGCCAGTTTAAGGTTGCGCTTCGCCATACTATGCGCTTTTCCTTAACCCATCACTTTCCTGCTGTCGAACATTGCGGTAGCATCCATCTTCCAACCGGCCGCATCTCACGTCTCACAGCTGTATTGAGGCCGCATTTCTACCTAATGGAAGAAAACAGAAGAGACATTATTGCGGGCATAAATAGGAGCAACATATAAAGACATTAAACAGAACAAACAGCATCACAAGAGCTCAAGAAAGACTTACCAATCATAAGGAGAACCATAGTCGCAGTTGGACTGGACTTATCCTTATCAGGGATCAGTGAAGGAACTAGATCTCATTCGACACGCCCCTGCCAGAAGTAGCAGGACGGAGAGCATATCTTCTATAATTCACAGGTGAGCTTTATGGGCCGGTGTATGCTCACAGAAACCGTACTTTGGGGTGAAGGGATCGAGAGGTACAACAATCACAGATTGGTGCACTCACACACTGTTTTCTCCACGTACCACCACTCACAGCTTTTCTACTGAGGGAGAGGCCTGAAGGGGGTGAATCGAGTTCAGGGAGGGCTGCAACTGTGCCCCAACACCTCTGCAGAGACAAGGTGAGCGTAACAACTTCATATTCTTTCGAATGTGCACAGGGTTTTGCTTGACCCGTTGCAGGACCACTTTGATTTCACAATTCTTTATCACTCTTAACATTTGCCACCTTTCACCTGGATACCTAACAGAGACTTTGGAAAGAGCACCCACGTGGTGCCGGACCACTCTGTCTACAGTATTGTATCTTGGCTTCAAAGTTCAATCACTCATCTGTTTAATTTTGTTTGCGTTGCTTGCCACTTACGCTTCATCTACTGTTCTCTTCCGTTTTCACTTTACTTTACTTTACTTGGCTTCAACACAGACCGGTCTAGTATCAGTCTCCTCAACTCACCGGCTGTGCTGACTTTACTGGCACTGCTTTGTTGTAAGAGCCAAGGACAGTACCACAGCGGCAAACGATTCTCCCTACCTTGACTATCGATGCGGGAGAGGCACTGGTACCTCCGACACACAATGCAGGACTCTTCAGTCTTAATTCCTGGTCTTATGTTTCCTATTCTCAAAGGTACATGAAAGTAACAGTCTTCCGTTGAAAAGGTCGAGTGCACTTCCCTCTTTGCAATCCTCTTCGGTTTTGCTGTCTTTCGCCTCATCTTAAACTGCCATCTTGGAACTGCTGCTTTCACGCGTGCTTTGCCTTGCTCAGCGGTTGCTTTTGTGCTCCGTCTGTTATGCGTGTGGGGAAGTGTAATGGAAGTCAGGTGTGTGCAATGGTCAGTAGTAATTGCCTGACCCTGCCTGACCATTGTATTGGCACATGTCAGGTATTCGGCTCGGGTGTTAGTCTGTTTTCTCTTGTAGAGAGATGTCTGGCAAGAAATGGTTGTGTTGGGAAACAGGGTTGAGTTCCTAAGTATCCTACCTGGTAGGATGGGGTAAAGGTGTTACAGCGAAGGGGATGCCGCGTCTTGCCATCCTTTGTCGCACTTCCACTCCCCGAAGACCCCTCACCCAGGTAATCCTCCCACACTGGCCCACCCCCAGGAACTGGATCCAAAAGCAATTGCTGTGTCCTGGCTACCTGGATGACAGATCCCTGGGGACTAGCGGTGAGACACCTTCAGGTTTCTCACAGCTATAGATGTAAAGTCTTGGACATTTAATTAAATCTGCCTTATTTCAGTACATACAAAATCCTCTCTGTTTTGCCAAGCACTAAAATTCTGGGATGCTCTACATCAAGTTGAGGAACACCGCATAAAGACTTGATATTAAGTTTCTCACACACAGGCCTGTGTGACACAAGGGATTTCAATCATTTCCTGAAAGACTGTTGGCACCGACAAATAAAGTACCAAATCATCACAAAAACAGTGCTGTGAACTGCCGTCACGTTCTACAGTCTGCAACATTGAGTGAAGTAGGGGCTGAGGCATTTGCAAGCTGGTCTTATCTTTTACCCAATGGGTCCTACATCATCCAGTTCACTGCTACATGCTGTTGTGTGCCTGCAGGAATTGCCATCCTGATCACTGTCTGTGCAACTGTTGTGCAATCATTCTCCAAACATTAGTTCATGCTGAACCTATGCAGCTGCAATGGCCTGAAGCCAAACTCAGGCATTTCCAGTTTCCACTGCTATTGGCATACCTCAAAGACTTTAAAATAACTATTGCCAGCACAGCAGAAACATTTCACGGAGTAGCCGAGAAAGCAAGGTACCTGACCAAATCCAACCCAGAAGGCATTTTAACCTGGTCAGATGGTGTGAGCACCAATCCTGAAGTCACCTGGTCTTGAGTCACTTCAGTTCTAGGAAAAGCAACAGATTGGATCACACACTCTGTCTTCAATGCAGGGAGTAGCAAAATGTGGAGTTGTACTCTTTCTTCAAACCAATTTGGTAATACACAATTTAATTAACAGAAACAATGACTTTCAGGTGGCTCCTTGTAAGATCTGTGCTACTAGATCCGGAAACAAGTGTAAAGACAGGTCCCTCGAAACTCAGCGAGGGGCAAACAAGGGCACACTATTATGCAATCTAATGGCAGAATATCCTTAAACACACTCTATTCAAGCTAATATTTGATAAAAGGTTATGTATTTTCAATAATCCATGTGTTATAGGGTACAATTTTAAAATAAAGCAAATTATTGATGATACACCGTAATTCCTGACATTACCATGCATACAAATTTCGTAATCCAACAATCTCTTAGGTTAGTAAGTGGTTTGACAACTCTTAATATGCTACCATTATTCAGTTATTACTTTTGTAAATGTTGCATATTTCAATCAGAAAATTAAGATAAACTAATTTTCAAAACAGCATCACAATATGAATAATGTGAATTTTATTGATCCAGATAGCTCCATAGGAATTGATGTTACTGTCTGTGCTGTGCTGAGATTTCTCAAATTGGCATCTCCTATCAATTACTATGCTTTTCAGGCTCTCACACCCTTCTTCAGGTATGGATATCAGGGATTGTTATTCTATTCTTTAAACCAGCTGTGGACCGGGTACCATAGCCCTTCACACTGCTTGAGAAATGTGTGCGTCAGTACTTGTCAACTTTTTAGTGCAGTGAAGCAGATTGCTTCTATAATCAGCTGAATCACTAACTGGACCTTTCACATACAGAGTTTGTCGATTCTAAAAGCTTGCAGTGAAACTTGCTCTTCACGTTCACTTTCTTCTAATTTCGGTTACTATGGGATGCCTCAGCGTTGTCTCTAATGGCGTTTGCTGTCACCGGGAACGTGGATGATTTATGATCTCTCACAGGCTTCAATCTCTGACTCTCCGCTGCATTGGTATCCGTGCTCGCGACAGCCTGCACAATACAGGATCAGGCATTTTAGAATTCCTGTCAATGCTGGGGACGGGCAATCCACCTTTATTTTACATATTTGCAGGTGGTGTAATCCTGGCTTTCCCCATCTTTTTCTTTAGGAATGAAAAATAGAAAGTGTGTTGCCTGTAATCTTGATTGGTGAAAAGAACAACAAGCCAATTCTGCTATAGGGTGGGCTACATCTGTAAAGACTTTGGACATTTTTTTCCTGCTGTGTTCACATCTGCAAGCCACAGTGAGAATATTCTCATCTTTCATCGTCTCCAACTCGGTTGAGCAAAAACCAGTAAATAGCAATACTAGTAAGAAGACATAGCTGCAGAGTTACAGTGAGAACCAATTCATCTTTTCCCATCTCCAAGTCTATTGAGAAAAATCTAGTAACTGGTCATCCGAGCAAGATGACGCTAGTAGTACCTAACCCCTCATCCTTTACACCTGCAAGACATCACCAATTCCTGCCGGGAGCATCCTGCAAAACCCAACTGTGGGAGTGTTTGTCACTGATTGCAGACCATGGGGTTGAACGGCTGAAAAGAAAACACAGCTGCACAGTTGGTGAATAGACTGAGGAAGAAGAATGTGGAAATGGGCCCAGTTCTCCAACATGCACACATGCAGTAATACAGGGTGATGAATAATCACAGCAGTCATCATCTGTTGGTTCCAGAGGTAGGGATTTCCCATACTTGCCACATTTCTACAGAGCAGAATCTGCCTGAAAATGTGTATGACTTTTTACCTAGATCAGCACCATCATTAAGAATGAGATCTCTTGGCTTTCTTGATGGACCTAGGTGGCGAACTGGATAATCATCAAGATTAACTAAAGCAGGAACTGACGTGGTGGCCACATCATGAATTCTACTTGCACCCACCTAAAAGCTTGCCACCCACTTAAAAGCAGGTAAAGGTTTTGGTCATTTTTGTTTGCAAATAATAGGAAGGAATGCAACATTCTTACCTAGTTTCTACAGAGACACTTGTGAGTAACCATGAATGACAGAAGGACACTAAGACTTATGGTTTTCGTTAAAAGGCTGTTATTAAAATAAATGGGGAGGGGCATGCCCCTCTGTCCCTGGTCTAAGGGGTGTTTCCCTACCTAAAACCAAAAGTAAAAAAATAAATTAAAAAAAACAAACTAAGGATTTGTCAGCATCAAAATGCCCAAAGTAAAACCGTCCCGTGTCCAAAGTACTAATCTGGCCCTCACATTCTAATAAACTAAACTCTTAAGTGAAATGGGTAATGTCTTTGGCCTTGAGTGGTTCATAAATGTTCAAAAAGGAAAATGCATAACTGCAACAGAAAAGTACCAACAGGATATTATAGTTCCTTGTTCCAGAGGGTGGATCCCTTCCCCTGGATTTCTCTTCCCTTGGTGCTTTATTCAACAACATCAGTTCCTTGGGTTTCCCTTGATAAATGACACAAGTGATATGCAATACAACTTGGGCTCTTTGTCTTGTTAGGATACTCTGTGTACTCTCCTGCCAGGAGTTAGTAACACAAACAAAACAAATTGGTTGTATCTTGGCTGGATACCTGGTGTACTCCTTTACCAGGTCTCCACTCTTCCCTTGAGCAACAACACAATTGATACCCAAAATACCTTTGGCTGAGAGGTCGAATCTTGATATATTCCTCTTATGACCAGGATACCTGGTGTACTCTCCTGCCAGGTTTTGACTCTTCTTCTCGTGATCAGTGTAGCCTTTTTGCCAATCCTGACATGTCTTTTTCAGGGCCTCTTTAAATCATGCACTTCCTATACAATGTTCAAATTGTCCTTGCATTGTGTACTTCCCTAGCAGGATGTTCCTTTATACTCACACTTACAACTGCCGGGTATACTCTCCTGCCAGGGCTTTCATAGATGCACACATTTGCAACTACCTGGTATACTCTCCTGCCAGGGCTTTCTTAGATGCACATACTTGCAACTGCATGGTACACTTCTCTGCCAGGGATGTTCTCATGTGGGATCTGCACACCCCTCCAAACTGGATAGTCTCTTGCTTTTCCTGATATTATATCTTCCTGGTATATTATTACTTTGTCAGATAGGCAACTTGAACCCTACTTCTGTTTTAAGGAAGTGTATGCTAGGTAGCAGTTTGTTTTAGCATTAGCTGTGTGTTTATTTGATTTTAGCCTCCATTAACTATTTTAACAGAAGGAGTGTCTGAATTGTCCTTTTAATTTTGCATTCTGTTTGTTGAAGCCTGCTAAATTGAATTTTACAACTCCAGCAGATAAACGAGTACTTTTAAAGACACGTTCATTTCTTCCTGCAACTGAGTTGTTGCTAGGCAGACCGGAGTGTTGGGAACTACAAATCCCAGCGTTTTTGTAGTTCACGGGACTATTTATCTTCACGTCAGGCGCGTAAGGTGTGCTCTGCTCTGCAACCCCTCGTTCCTGAGCCCTTCAGTTTCCCAATTAAGTATTTACCTCCTTGCACCGGGTAGTTTTCATCAAACTCTATGAGGACATGGTCGCAAAAGGGAGGGAAGGGTTGTTGGAGTGGGTTGAAGATAATGAGAATATTAAAACTAGCAATACAAAAGTATACTTACCGCATGAGTCTACCGAGCGGTATATTAGTCTAAAAGTGGGCCTGCTAAACACACGCTCCATGACTAAACACGCTTTGAATATCAAAGATTTGATTATGGACAATAATTATGATATACTTTGCGTGACTGAAACCTGGCTGAAAGACCCCATTGGGCCTACATGTGAGCAGGCTGTACCGGATGGTTACACTGTTTACAATGACAATAGACAGCAGGGACGGGGCGGAGGGGTTGCAATTATTGCAAAGGACAACCTCAAATTCTTTACAGTGAATTTCAGTTGCAGTGGGTGTGAAGCCATTCATCTGAAATTGGTTTTCTTGCCCAATAATTGTTTTAACTTGATAGTAATATATAGACCACCATCATTGGTCTCGGATCTTACCCTGGAACTCTGTTCACAACTGGTTACATTAAGATCTACGAATGTGTCCACCTTGGTGCCAGGAGGTTTTAATTACTGGCGTGGTAATAAGAATGACAAGGGAGCCGTTGCCTTAGAAAAAGCATTAAACAATCTCGACTTCCTCATTAAAAATGAGGATCCTACAACTCCTCAAGGGAACCAGTTGGACTGGTTGTGTGCATACAACACTCTGACCCAGGATTGCAAAACTATGCCATGCATTTGGAGTGATCACTACCTGGTCTCCTCAACTCTAAAATTGCTAATACATCCCCTACAACACAATCCCCACATTCAAGTTGGCAGTAGAAAATTCAAAAACTTTAATAATGTACAACTCCAGACATGCCTTGATAAAATCATGCTTTCTTTTCAGGAACAAGATAATTGTGCGACTCTATGAGATAAATACACCAAGCATATTCAAGAGTTGGTGGAGATAGAGGCACCATTTAAAACCAAGTTAGCTAGAAAAAACAATAACAATCAAAAATGGTTTACCACCGAGCTCCTTACAA
This sequence comes from Ambystoma mexicanum, assembly GCF_040938575.1. Lineage (NCBI taxonomy): Eukaryota > Metazoa > Chordata > Amphibia > Caudata > Ambystomatidae > Ambystoma > Ambystoma mexicanum. Next base: position 708,106,976 of record NC_090941.1, on the reverse strand, counting down.
CCAAGAGGAAAAAAAGGGTTTTGGAGAGTAAGTGGATCGCAGATAAATCTGAGGAAAATGAGATAAAATGGAAAAATATGGACAAAAAGTATAGAGAAATGATAAGGACAGCGAAGGTGAAGTTTTTCAATGTGGAAATTGAAAACACAGCTAATAAAACTAATAAACTCTGATATTTTAAAGAGCATAGAAAAACCTAAGAACCTTACTCCCCCGTTTGCGCCTACAGAGGTAGATTGAAACATCGTACAGAAGGCTTTCATAGCCAAAACAGATAAAGCCAGGCAAAACATAATTAAAGCAAGAGTATCCTCCAATCATTGTCCCCTGTGGAAGATGATTTCAGTATTGGAGAAGAGCCTTTTAAGTTTGAGATAGTCACGGAATCTGAATTATTAGAGGTGCTGTGCCACATGAAACCAACAACTTGTGCAGAAAATGTGCTACCTTCAAGCAGCATAAGGAACTCTTTGCACCTATTTTATTGAAAATAGTGAATTCCTCCTTCAAGGAGGCCTCAGTTCCGAAGGAGCTCAAAAAAGGTTACTATTACCCCACTAGTAAAAAAGGCAGGCTTGGATCCCAAGGACCCAGCCAATCTTCGCCCCATAACCAACTCAAATGTTATCCTTAAAATTTTGGACAAAATAGCCACTCAGCAACTACAACTGTATGTGGAGAGTCACTCTGCCCTACATCAGCAACAATCAGGCTTTAGAGTGACACACAGCATGGAGACAGCTATGCTGGATTTCCAGAACCACATGCTGAGTTCGGTGTATAGGAACAAAGTAGGGATGCTGATGCTTCTGGATCTAAGCACGGCTTTCGATCTGGTAGATTATCAACTCCTTATCAAAACTCTCAGGGAAAAATGTGGGCTGCTCCAAAAAAAAAGGGTTAGAGTGGCTGGTGTCTTTTTTATCTGACCGCCAAGCCAGAGTTCATTGCGGAAGTAGCTTTTCTGACACGTGCTCTGTTCTTTTTGGTGTCCCCCAGTGCGCCAGTCTGTCACCCATGCTTTTCAATATATATGCGCACTCTGTGTAGTATTCTAGTCAAGGCTGGAGTGTTTTTCACGAACTACGCAGATGACACACAGCTTATTTTGGAGCTGGAGGGAAATCATGACGCAGATAGTGTTACAATTGGAAAAGTCTATAGGATGATAGATGAATGGAGGCAGGCTAATTGGATGTGTCTTAATGATTCTAAGACTGAATTGATGCTCTTCGGTTCTAGTCGCCAGTTAGCTAAACTTGGGGGGGGAATATAAGTCCTTTCAGATCAAGGACGTCAAAATTCAAGTATCCTCCCAAGTTAAAACCCTTGGCATGATGGTAAACTCAGCGGTCAATTCTGATGCTCAGACCAACTATCTACATAAAAATATGGCATATTATCTTAGGCTAATGAAAGCTATTAAGCCTTTCTTGAATGAAAGAAATCTGGCCACGATAGCCAGAGCCATTGTCTTGTCAAGGCTCGACTATGGAAATGCTCTCTTGATCGGGGCTACTGTCAAGGACTTGGCTAGATGCCAAGTCATTTAAAATGACGCTGTTAGGCTAGTCAAAAATCTGAAGAGAAGGGATCATGTAACGAGTGTGAAAGAGTGTCCCTCCACTGGCTTAGAGTCGAGTAACGAATAAAGTTTAAATCCCTCTCACTGGTGCACAAGTGCCTTTATGGCAAAGCCCCATGTTAACTAAAGAATAGCTTAGTGCCACATGCTCCTTATAGACGGTTACGATCGGAAGGTAAGAGTCTTCTGTCTGTTCCCAATTTCAAACTGAAATCTGGTTTGGACAGGTCCTTTGTGGTCCTGGCCCCACAACTGTGGAATAATCTTCCAGAGGTACTGAGAACAGAAAATAATCATCGGGCGTTTAGGAAACGTCTTAAGACCCATCTTTTCAGATAAGGAACTCAGTCTTCCTTCACTTAGTGCTACCCATCTGGTTAGAAAGTGGCTAGGCTTCATGCCTTGCTATATGTGTTGTACTGTCCAAGCGCCCCGATGCCTGTGGGCTACCAGCGCTTTACAAGCATAAATACATACATTATCTTGACAGGACTTCTTTTACATGTACATTGCATACACTCACAAACATGAGTCGTGCGTTTCTCTTCTGTGCTTTGTTCCAAATAAACACTCTTTTGCTCTTTCTCCTCATATGCTTCTTCATTAATATTAATTCGAATTTGGCATGCCTGCCAATATGCCCCTGCATCCCTGCTTCCCTTGGGTGGGCTCACCGGCTCTGGCTGGCGTATTCTACTTCTCCTGAGGCAAGCCTGTAACGGTCGTTCAGTGTTTACCTCTTGGTTGCTACATCCATTTCTCTGCTTCTCTGTCTCTTGTGATCCCTGCTGGGCTCTTCTGCTTCATGTCTTCAGGCTCTGGTAGGGCAAAGGCTGCCTTCAAACACCTATGAATGCATAGGAGCCCACTGGTGCCTTCTGGTGTTTCTGCAGCATATTTCTTCTCGCAATCTGCTACCCTTTATTTTCTGGTTCCCGAGCTGGTTGGCTTCATAGGTCTCTCTCTAGATTCACAGTCTCTCGGATCTCACAGAGAGATGCATCTTTCTCCTTCCAGTAATGCACATCAGTCAGCTGCTCCACTTGTTTAAATATCCAGGTCACAGGTATGCGCTTGCAATAACTAGAGTGCAGCGTGTGTTCTTGGCCTTGGTCGAACTGCCTTACTCTGTTAATCTTCCTCATTGCAGTTTTCAGGCAGTTATTGGAATAGAAGTCCATTCTTTTTGTTTTGCAGGTAAAGTCTGAGTAATTGTTCTTTACAGACAAGTCAGCTGCGGGTGACTTGTTAGCAGAGGTTGAGAAGGTGTTCTTTTTAATTCTACAGGGTAAGTCAGATCTTGACGATTCACATACAGATCTCATTAGAAGGTCTTCAGTATCCTTCCTAGGTGGATGAGGGGATTGAGGGGAGGTGTAACAGTATGCCATTAAGGCATTAGGCAGGCATGGAGTATGCTCATAAGGAGAAGGGGGATACCATGTCTCATATGATGGTGCCATTATATTCCCCCAGAGGTTTTCTCCCCCATGTGATCCTCCCCCATATAGCCATCACAAGGGTCAGGATCAGGTAGAGGCTGCTGTCGCCTGGCCACATGGGGAGAGGTCACTTCCGGGAAAGAAGTGGTGACACCATCGGATTCATCACACTCTCCTGCATAGTCTCTACAGAGACATTCCTTCAAGAAGGCCTGAAGAGAGACACTACTGTATTATTTCCTGAGTAGCTGAAGTACAAAATGCCATGAATATGCTACATAGCAGTTGATATCTTTTCTCTACTCTTCATATGTTAAAAACAATTGAACCTTTCCTCAGAATGTTTCAAAGTTCATGCAGGGGTGTCACGCACAGCCACAGACGCCATTCCCGCCGCTCACACCACGTACCTGTTGGTTCTTGGCAATTGTATTGCAGGGGGTGTGGGTGGGAGTGTTGGCTTCTGGGGTCTTTGGGACGCATGCGGTTGCAGGGTGCACTGGTGGAGTGTCCTGCAGTGGTGCCGGATCTTTCTGGGGTTTGGACCGTGCCATGCCTACATCATGGTGCAGCCTTAAAGGCTCAGGTCATGTGACCCTGTTCCCGGCCAGCAGCATCTCAGTTACCTAGGAGACCACCGACGCCAGAAGACTCGCACTCTATTTAAGGCTAGCAATTTCCCTGTTCTATGTGTCTTAACACTCCCATGGTCTAGGTCTGCTCCTGTGCCTCTCCATGGTCTTTTGGGATCAGAGCCTTGCCCTTTTTCATGTCAACTTGATCTCTCATCTGCTTCCTGTAACCCACCTGCTTACTCATTCTGCCTTACTTGCTCATTCCTCATTTCTGCCATCCAGTCTCTTAACTTCCTGCTTGACTCTTGTTCCTATTTTTTCCCAGCTGTTTTCTGTTTTTGAGTCCTGCCTGACTATTCTACATCCAGCAAGCACTTCCCGGCCCAGTGGAACCCTTGTGGTTCTGCTGCCTTTGCACCCCATTAATTCTGGGAAGCAGCTAAGCCTGTGGTGTGGGGGCACCGGTCCCCGACCCTGCCATGGTTAACATCAGCTCGGGACGGAAGGGGGCTGTGTATCTTACCTGCATAGACCCTGGTTCATACTGGACAGCTTGTGACCCAGTGCCTCCAAGAAGAAAGAGAAAGAATCTTCACAGCCAGGATCTGGTAAGCAACGCCCCAGTGATCAAGTCCTTGACAGGGTGCCATAAATTGCATTTTTATACCTATAATTTGAACAGCTCTGACTCCTAGTCAGGCCCCATAGGCCTGAAGCCACAAATGGAACATTAATATTTGCTCTGACAGATGATGTTTCACAAATGTCCATTAAAAGCTCTCTCTCTCTCTCTCTCTCTCTCCAAGCACAACTGAACATATACAGAACAATTATGAACTTTTGAGAATGCATAATAGGGTTAATATATTCATTGGAAGCCACCAAATCCTAGTGTGTTTAAAACATGTGTTTGTGTCTATGCAATAAGCACAAGATAGATATAACCTAAGCAACAAACCTCATGTCTAACTTCTCTTATTTGCAAATTTTGCAAATTGCTTTTCAAGCCAAATGATTTCTGCTCTGCTACAATAAGTGCATAGTCATATTATCAGCATTTGTTATTAAAATATAGCAACAGAGTGTGCAACAATTAAAAAAATGCACAGCATGGACTACAATTATGATAGGGTTACATGTCTTTTTTACAAACTACGCTGATGACACACAATTAGTTATCGAGCTAAGTGGTGACTATCAGCAAGACTTTCAAACTCTAGAAAACATATACAAAGTAATTGGTAATTGGATGAGCCTAAATTGGCTTTGCCTCAACGGCAATAAAACGGAGCTCCTTCTATTCAGCTCCCCTCAAGCCGGGGCCAAATTGATCCCAGCCTACTCCCACTTCACCTTGCAAGGCAATATGATCAAAACGCAAGAAAAACTGAAGACGTTAGGAGTCTATATGGAAGCATCAATGAACTCAGACTCTCATGTTCAAAACTCAGAAAAACCTGCCACTATCATTTGAGACTTGTACACTCTATTTGTCCTTATATCAACAACGCAAATGCTGTAACTGTTGCTAGGGCTATGATATTGTCTTGCTTAGACTATTGTAATATCCTACTTTGTGGTACGACCAAGTCTAATATTCAAACATGTTAAGTTATTCAAAATGATGCTGTTCGCATCGCCATGAACATCTCTAGGAGATCTCACACCACGAACATTAGGAAAGACCTACATTGGTTGCCGATACAACAACGTATCAATTTTAAAATGGGCTCCATAATATATCGTTCTCTATACGGAAAAGTCCCTAAGTATTTAGAAAATACTATTTATACCATACCTTCCTGCAAGAGCCCTCCGTTCATCCAATCTAAATCTGTAACAAGGAATAAGATCCAAAAGAACCAGAGGACTAGGAAGATCTTTCCGGAATAAAGAACCAATGTTCTGGAACTCTTTACCTTCATCCATCAGTGGGATCTCTGACTGGAATGGTTTCAAGAAAACACTAAAACATTCCTCTTCTGCTAAAACTGCCCCATATATTGATTTCTGAGACCTGACATCTGTCTTGTTACTATGGTTGTATCTTCGTGTTCATGTTATAGCGCTCTGATGCCCACGGGCTTCAGCGCTCTAAAAATAAATAAAATAGGGGACACACGCCATCCTCTCTGCCGGTCCTGCTCCAGCCAACTCCTCGCCACATAACTGCCACCTTCTCTCCAGGTATGTTTTCCATGCTTTGCTGTGGGGGCCTGATTTTAAGCACTTGTAGCCTCTCAATAGGCTGTAGGTGCAGGTAGTTTGCCTAACTCTCATGGTAACAATTAGAAGGACATGCCTGATCATTTGTAGGCATCTTCCTGGTCTCTGTACTAAAGTGGTGAAACCGACTAGGCGTGTGCATTGCTCCTAGTCGCCTCTTTCTCGTCCCAGTTTTAAATGGATTTATTTTAAAATCATGGTGTGTGTATGGAAGAGAGAGGGACTGCTTTATATGGGGTACTCCTCCTATTTATTTCCCGAGTTGACATATTTTTGAGGAGTTGGGTAATCCTTATAAGAGTTCATAAGGGGTTTGGAAGAATTCCTTCGGTTTGGTCTCTTTTTAATCCTCTTATACCAAGGGTGTTTCCGTGTGTTATCCTGACTACAGGGAACCAGAGTTTGATAACATGAAAAGCTTCAGGAATTAAAGGTTTATCATGAAAAGGGAAGGGGGAATACTGTGTCTCACCTGTAGACGTTCTCTCCCCACTCCCCAATGTTCCTCCACCGAAGTGAAGCTCTCTCGCATATCAACCCCCAGGGTCGGGATCCAAAAGCGTTGGTCCTTCCCTGGCCACCTGAGGGGAGGAAGTTGTGGAAAAGGAAGCAAGAACGCCCTCAGGTTTTTCACAGAAGTTACTGCATGAAGGGTAGAAGATGGATCCCTGAAGACCTTGGTGGCAGGGACCACTTCCGAGACTGATGTGCTAGCCCCACAGGTAAAACACATGGGATCCTCCATGGATGCCATCAATCCCTAGCCCCACATGTTGGCAAAACACATAGCAGTACAGAACCTTTCCCATGGTACCCGACTAAAAGCTTGAGTATGCATTTGGAAGGTGGAAAAATGTCTGTCCGCAGACGTTCACCCCTGCACGTGGGACTCTATGAGCCAGATATTGTATCAAACAGAAAACAAATACCACCAAATTACATGTTTTCCTTCTCCCTTTCCCCTCCATGGCTGCATCCCGCTTCACGCTGGAGTTTCCGAAGCACCCCCTCTCTGTCTGTTGCTCAGTGTGGTGGGGAACTGGCAGGCCACTTGAAACTGACAATGGGCTTAAGGCAGATACCACCAAGCATCTTTTGCTTGGGTGTCAATTTGAACAGTTTTTTATTTTTATTTTAACCATGTTTATCTATTCTCTGTGTCAAACACCAGAGGTACATGATAACACCCAGCGAGGTGGCTTTGGTGCAATAACAGCATTATTGCACAAAAGCTGCAGGCAAATATGATACTATGATTCCTACACCCTCGTTGTGCAACCTTGTCTGCTCCGCCCAATATATTAGGGTTTTGGGATCATAAAATCCTGTATTGGCTGCAGATCCAGGCAATAATTATTAATTCCTTTAGTGATCGTTCCTGCAGCGCCGCAAAACACTGGACACAATAAATAGCTGCGTCTTCTAAGCATACCGATGAATATCAAAAAGTCATATAAATTACTGCGATTAAAATATCAAGACCTATAACAGAGACATATAACATTCTTCATTCATAAGTTGGGGCAGAGGCTGCCTGAAAAGCCATCGGCACATGGTAGGAGGTAACAGACCATACATCTAACTAACTTCTCTGTGCCGCAGACTCGATGCATGCCTACAGATAAAAGCAAATACACAATCACTTCTGTTTATTTCAATTTTTTATTATAAATTGTGCCAATAGAAGCGCTCAAAGGCAATGATATATTAATAAATAACAGTTAAAATGTGTTCCTGAGAGAGAACCTACCACTTGAAAGGAAGTTGGATAGATGCAAACAGCAGAGAAATGAATAACCATTAAAAAGCAGTAATACTGAATCTTACACAATCAGTCACGACACAAGCACAGCACACCTGGGGCACTCCTTTCATACCAATGTAAACATGGACACAAGGATCACCTTTTTTTTTTTTTTTAAGTTTAGGCACTTTCTTGATTGGATACATGTGTTGTTGCTCAAATATCTAAATGAAGGATAAGATAAGGTAAAAGTATTACAGAACAATATGTGGAAAAATAAAATGCTTCAGAATAATTAAAATATATGAGAATACAGTTCAATACTATTTCTTTTCATGATATTACATCAAACGTTTCAAACATGACTGCTCTCCTGATATGCAAATGGGAATACCTTATTGTGACTGGTTGTGCCAAGGGTTTTAATATCTGTAGGTTTTCATTTTTAAAATATGTTATATATATCTTTATATATGCATATATTATTAATATTGTATAGGACATTATGTATGGCTTAATAGGAGTTTGAATATTACTTTTAATCATCATCACTTTTGTAAATAGAAAAAAGTATTTTTCATGGAAACAACTATGTTCCTAGCATTACTTGACATACATGAGGAGTCAATGAGAGCTCCAAATCGACAAAATATAACTGAAACGAACTGGAACATAGGGTCTATTTACTAGTATAATTCACCAGATAAATATATGTGCAGGCAAGTGTGCACCTTCAATAAGGATTTGAAAATACACACTTAGCCATATATTTAAAAAGGTTGCGCCAAAGTCTAGAGCTTGATCTGTATGCGTTATTTACATCCATTCTCTTTAAACAGTAGAAACGTGGAAAAATACCAATGTGTCTCATATACTCACTAGTGTAATAATGAAGTAAAGAGACCCAAGTTTTCTTTTCTTTTAAGTTTAGTGTCTCAGTATGGTACTTCCCAGGGAGTGTGTGGGCATTCATTTTGAAGGATGTGGGGAATGAGAACTGTGCTCCAGGTTAGGATTTGCCATTTTTGATGCTGGTGTGATTGTAACATCTCCTAACAGATTTGACTCGAAACCATAATACTTCATGGGCCGAGGACTACGGTACAGTTGCCGTTAGTGTATAGAAGCCCATTTAGCGCGTGTCTTCATTCAACTGGATACTGGCTGATAAATCAGTAAAACAGTAGCAAATAGACTGATTTATAAACACTAGAGTCTTCAGATATATTAAGTAAAAGTTTCACAATCCCGAGATTCTATTTTTGTCCTTAAAGCAATATGGTCTGGAGTGAAATCAATGTGTACTCTCCTTATATGAGAATCTAGAAAAATTGATGCAATACTGTTGTGCACGGTTTTTGCATCAGTGCAAGCTTTACATAATGTAGCCCCGAGGGCATTTGAATTGCTTGTTTCACAAACATGCAGGTGAAATGTACTTTGTGTGATTGTGAATAAAAATAGACTTCTGATCTGGCATGAAAGCTTTACGGGATGTAACAGAACACTTGGGTGACCACAAGTAACAAAACGTCTTGTAAAAGTGTATATACAATTGGAATAAAATGTTATTTTTTGCTTATGTACGAGTGTTTCGCAAGCAAAGAACTAGTTATGTAGAGCTAGTTTGCTTAGCGCACAAGCGAGCATAAGAAAACCAAAGCTCACTCGTAAATATACATTTGTAACTGATGTGCAATTATTTAATTTATACACTAGTTACATAAGACTTACTCACTTTACCTGGAGGAAACACGATGATTGAAATGACTTGTATGTAAAGTGGTTAAAAAAGAACCTTTCTGTGAAAGAGGGAATGCATGTGTTGGTTTATATATCGTGAGTGGGAGGGGATGATGCAGCTGGCTCAAGGTATCCATGACATGATACAGAATAGCCCAGACGTAGCAATTCATTTTCTATTCGTGTTGAATAGAAACATGCAGAAGAGTTACACAAGCACACAAAGAGGTACTTTGCTATTAGTTTCTTTTAGCAGTGTCAAATATGTGAGCTGACACACGTAAGAAGTGGCTCCCTACTATATGATCCATTCAACCGGAACAACAATGGTGGCTGATGTATAAAAACTGAGGAATTTTTGGCATTAACATCGAACAGTCATACAAACATATTAGAAAAGATATATTATCAGCAAGCTGTATGAAATGTCTCATGTCCACAGGGCCTGCCTGTGAGCGACATCTCAACCATCGTTTACAATAGAAAAATACTACATGCAGCATATGTCACACACTTAAATCACGCCCAGGCCTCCACTATCACACACCTTCTATAACAATCGACTAAAAAGACGGTACGAGAGCAGCTTCAAAGGTTTGTAAAAATTATGAAATGTCACAAAATATACTTTTCAAAACAATCACAACTTGACAAACATAACCTCATTTAACCATAGAAATTTCACGAACTGTGTGATTTGTTTTTAAAAATATTGCACTTAGACTTTTCATTGGACGTTCTTCAGTTTTATGCTTCACCCCAGGTGCTGTTAGACACCCCAGGCTCTTTCACATCTTGCCTAATTCCTGGCTCTTTCCCACCAATCACAAGCTACTGTGAAATAAGTGCTAAGGCTCAATAAAAGCGTGAGAGAAACGTAGAACAGCAGCATGACGTGTCAACTCTCAACTGGATACTTTTGTAGCACGATTCCCTCCAAATAATATAATATAAGTGCTTTTCCTATTAATTCCTAATTTGTATAAAAATATTGTCTCTTTATGGTGAAGATTCGGTACAAAGCTCAAAGCAGTTCCAATGTCTTTCCGCTGCTAAGAGCAACATAGTGCGGATGAAATGTACGCAACAGTGCACGCAACAGCTCCAACAAGGCTTGGCTTTCATCAACTGTTTTTTTTTCTTAAAGTCACTTGTGGGTGGTTATCCATGATTCTGCACGATAAGCATACATTATTCAGCTCAGTTTCTTGATCAAGCTATGGAGTTGAAAACTATCTGGGTTGGGACAGAATTCTGGCCAAAACTGCAGAAATCTGTCGTGCTAGAAAAAACATTATCTATAGACCTTTAAATGGCAAAAAGCTCTTTGAGCCTTTTTGACTTTGGACCATTTGTTTGGTACTCTGAACAATCTATTTAGTTAAATCTACATTTTGGGCTAAAGAGGACAGAAAATAGAATTTCCATAGTGAGGAAATGCTTACAGATGATGCCCGGAATTTCGAGGAATATTGTTGAAATGTAAGCATAATAGAAATGTATGTTTTACTTTAACCAACTGATAGGGGCCTGTGGTATAATCCATTTTTACCGAGCAGAAAGAGGAGACAACCATTCTGTTTTTTTAAAGAAAATGTAGTGGATGCCGGACGTAGTAAGGGCAGTGTTGGAGCAAGCCCATGTAAACTTGAGCAATTGATGGCCAAAGCTTTAGCAAGGACCAATGTTTCAGGCGAGCATACATCCGCAATGAATACATGTACATACAAATAAGGCAACTTGTGTGAAAGAGATACTAGTTTTGAATAACGACCAACCAAAGGACCTGGTTTCTTGCCTAAGGCATTAATATAGAGAAGATACTTTGCTTTTTACAATTTACACATAAACTGGCTGACAACCTTCTGTCTGGCCCGCTGAGTCTTTATTTTCAATGCTGACTGTATCACTTTGGGTGACGTCCATGGCAGATGGCTTTGGGTATCTAAATGGATAGCCATTGTCATCGAAGAACCTGCGGAAAGTGAACTCATAAAATGCATGTTCTGTGTGCTTATTGCTGGAAGAGGTTAGCGTGTCCCAAGCTCTGGTACTATCCTCGCTGTCATTCCACGGGCTTTCTTCTCCCACTGGATCAAAGTTGGAGGTGTCCATTGGATGGCTTATTTTTGGAACATAGGGGGCCGGGTGCCTGCGGATGTCACTGCACAAATCGATGCTACTGAAGAAAGGGTGTGCCTTAATATCGTCTGCTCCATTCCTTCCAAGCCTCTCGTCGGCTGCACAGCAGAGCTTTGTAATGAGGTCGATTGCTTCCGGGCTTAGCATTATCTGAGAGGGAATGTGAAGTGAGTTCTCCCAGTTGATTACCTGAAACATATAAATTATTTGGTTAACCTACAGGTTGTATTCAACTGTATTTAAAAGAAAGCTATTTGGGCAATTTTTCAAGCAGTAGTTAGAAATGTAAACAGGTTATCTAGGGGTCTTTATAGATTATTTTTGAGAGCATTAAACAAAGATCAAACTACTAAGCAGGGCAGAAATCGGCTCCTCGAGTGAAAGCCATTGCCAGCATTGGCCTCACTCCATTGATTGCCTGACTTGTTGACAAAAAAACTGGAACTTTTCATGTTCGACGTTAAAAGGTTCATCTCTTGCAGCTTCACCCAGTCTCCAAGCTTTCTAGTTGGAATCTCGCTTTCACCGACTCCCCCTCCCTGTTAGTACAACCAGCTCACAATATCTGTCCTGGCCGGGTCCTTCTACTGGACCCCTTGGGCCTATCAAATGCACCCCTCGATGATTTGAGTACATAAAATGTGTTCTTTGGATGATTTACCTAAAATATGCATTACATAAATATTGACCTCTAAGTAATATATTTATTTTAATATGCTCCACATTTTTTGTTTAACGTTTAAATAAACGGCATTCTTTTTTTTTTTCCAGCACCCACAAATGCTTTGTAACTTTACCCCCAGATTCATACAGAAAGCAACATTTTCACTTTTTACCAAGTTACACCTCACAGACCAGACTCAACAAAGCCAACACATGTCTGTGGTTGCTCGAGGTTCCATGATGAATGGTTGTTTTTGAACTAGAAGTTAGAGTAGGAGCAAAGTGCCCCTTTTTGGTGGTACCAAAATTGATTTGCACTTGGTTTTTCCACAACTACAATGGCACAGGTGAGGTAAACAATGATGGACGGGAAAACTGTCCAGAGGACTGCTCAGCGGTTATAAGTCAATGCGTTTGATCCATCATTTGTTTAGTCACTTTTTTCACAAGTGCATTTTGCACTTCCTTACCCATTTAGGGCTGAAGATTCTGAATAAGGACAATGGCAGATAGGTGCATCTAACATTTGTATTTGTGCAAAAAAGGTGAGATTGAAAATCTCTGCAAAACTGCACCATGGCCATTCCACTGAGCAACTTGAATTTAGATCGGAACTATACCCTCGGTCATTGTTCACATGCTCCGAAGAAGCAATATTACTAGTATCTAGTCGGTACTGTGATACTCAACGGGATGATACTAAGGCTGCTCCCACTTCTACTGACATTTATTCTACAGCTATATTTACACTTGACTTGCTCCTCAAAACTTATTAAATGTCACTTTATGCGCACCATAACTAGCATTGTGCTCACATACATTTTCGCACCAGCTATTATGAAAAAATATGGATCGTACAAACACAGGACACAATACAAAACAATCTAAAGGTCCACGATGTTGCTGACAAAGAAGGGGAGTTTGAGCGAGAGCACAGAAAAGTTTACAAGAAGCAAACGTTAGAAAAGGACGTTTTGTTTACGAGGCTTTTGGTGATGAAGGAAGGGGATGAAGAATAGGAATGGGAAGGATACTGCTCTGCGGGCGAGGACGAGATAAGGGAATTGTAGGTAATGTGCAAGTGAAGAGATGACATGTTGGGATGGGGATGACGTGTCCGCGGGTGGCATCTTTGAATGAATGAAGCATTATTAAGATTCGGCTACTTGAACACAATATAGGGGAGTATTCAAGAGGGATGCAATAGCTTAAGCCATTAAAGGCATGGTCTAGTAAATAATTTTATTTAAAAAATAGATAGGAAGTTTTAAAAAAGAGAATGCTAGTATTTGCCTATGTAAAATTTTGAGCTATTCAAGCTCAAAATTCGCAAAAGCAAGCACATGGGCACATCCATTTTGTGAAATGGATGCCCTCCTGTGCTGGCTTTTGCTTTTGCGGCACTAATGAAGGAAAAGCCAGCCAGCTGTAGTAAACAAAAGCTACCGCTGGGTGGCTTTCCCTTCATTAGTGATGTACGCGGAGGACGGGGACCGGAGACCAGAGCAGGAAAGCTGCAGCTGAATCTCAGTAAGTGCTATTTATTTATTTTTTTAAAATAAGCACTAGCTGCGTTTTTTTTCTAAGTTTTCCGGGCTGGAGGAGCCCGGAAAACTTAGAAATAAAACTGCAGCTTTAAAAACGTTGTATTATGTTTGCGGTCGCTTTTGAAGCGACCGCAAACATAAATACAACGTTATTGTGTTGGAAAACGCTGCGGTTTTGCTTTCCAAGTTTCTCAGGCTCCTCCGGCTCGGAGGAGCCTGAGAAACTCAGAAAGAAAAACCGCAGCGTTTTCCAACACAACCGCGTTGTGTTTCTGCCTGAATCTGCTTTCCCATTTGGCGTGCTGCGGTTTTTCTTTCCGTGTTTCTCAGGCTCCTCCGAGCCGGAGGAGCCTGAGAAACTTGGAAAGAAAAAACGCAGCGTTTTCCAACACAATAACGTTGTATTTATGTTTGCGGTCGCTTCAAAAGCGACCGCAAACATAAATACAATGTTTTTAAAGCTGCGGTTTTATTTCTAAGTTTTCCGGGCTCCTCCAGCCCAGAAAACGTAGGAAAAAAAACGCAGCTAGTGCTTATTTTTAAAAAAAAATAAATAGCACTTACCGAGATTCAGCTGCAGCTTTCCTACTCTGGTCTCCGGTCCCCGTCCTCCGCGTACAGCACTAATGAAGGGAAAGCCACCCAGCGGTAGCTTTTGTTTACTACAGCTGGCTGGCCTTTCCTTCATTAGTGCCACAAAAGCAAAGGCTAGCACAGGAGGGCATCCATTTCAAAAAATGGATGCGCCCATGTGCATGCTTTTGCGAATTTTGAGCTTGAATAGCTCAAAAAGCAGCGAAGCAGGGAGGAAGGACACTGATACTTTGAAAGGGTTAAACAAGAGAGGCTACATTTAGCATAAAAGTGGAGAGCAGAATATTCGATACATTGTAGGATACCGGTCACAGAGGAAGACGACAAAACAGAGACTCTCTGGGTGGCAGCACATGGATTCTGAAGGTTTTAATACATAGAAAGCAGGAACAAATGGTAAATATTTACACACATTGTATTGTCAAAGAAATAATGAAAAGGATGTACCCATTTACAAAAGTACCTTAAGCTGGGTTTCTGTAGGGGTGTTAGCCAGGAATGGAGGATGACCCACCAACATCTCAAAGAGAATCACGCCAACACTCCACCAGTCACAGAGCTGAGTGTACCCTAAAAAGAGATGCAACGAGGAAGAATGTTAATGGCTGATAGAAAAGACATGGCAATTGAATTGGACCTGGCAGGGCAATAATGCAGGCATGAGAACCAGGAGTTCCTCTTGCTACAGGTAAGGCACAAACACAATGCAGTATCCATGTTAATGCTTGTGTGCACTGCTTTTTATCTTTCCTATTTCTTCTTTGTAAGGTTTTGGCACATAGGTGTAGCAAAAGCGATATCTGGTGTCAATAAATGATTTGTTCGTTTGTGAAGAGGGAAGGATCAGATTTGTGCAAGGATACATATATGCCAGTGCTATGGCCATGTCCCCACCATTTCCAAAATGACCTGGTGTGCAGGCATTGGTGGCTGACATCACAACAAGCTATTGATAACATGTGCCATTTGCCTTTTCATATTGTCATTCAGATTTTACAAGTTCAAGCTATTGCAGAAAGCTGTGATGATGGAATTTTCCTTCTCGTCTGACTGGTTTTTCTTGTCTTCATTAACTTGAATGTGCTGCAGAAGTGCTGCAAGTATACTCTGCCGGCTCTGCCATTTAGCCTCCCATTCTGGCCCAAGCTTAATTAAAAAAAACGCATGCATACAGAGATAGACAGGGCCTCATTACAAACATGGCGGTCTGGGAACTACGGTACCGGTAAGCATGCCCGTACTGTAGTTCCCGGACCACCATACTACGAGCTCTGCTGGTGGTGCTATCTCACCTGCCTGGTT
This sequence comes from Ambystoma mexicanum, assembly GCF_040938575.1. Taxonomy (NCBI): domain Eukaryota; kingdom Metazoa; phylum Chordata; class Amphibia; order Caudata; family Ambystomatidae; genus Ambystoma; species Ambystoma mexicanum. The sequence continues at coordinate 708,091,413 of NC_090941.1, read as the reverse complement.
TTTCCTGGCCAGGTGCCGTCTCACCAGCCAGGTTTTTCCTGGCTGGTGTAACGGCACCCGCGAGCAGAGCACGTCGGATGCACCGGCACAACTCTGAAAGTGCCGGTACATCCGACGTCCCCACTCAGCCCTATGGGGAAGAATGGGGATGGGGAGGCCCTTGATTCCGGTACCCGAAAATGGGCAATTACCGGGATCGCCTAACTCGGCATGACCCGGTTCTTGCCCATGTCGGAAAAAATGCAACTCCGGTACAGCCGTGCCGTTTGTAACGCACGGTTACCGCCAGAATTGTAATGAGGCCCACAGTCTTTTGGACCTGTGCAAGTTATGAAGACTGGATCCTGATGATTGAAATGACTAATGTACTTGGAAATAGCTCTGAAGCATAAGAGTACAAGGCACCGGTGTTGAACTAAATAGACTGCTCAATAATATTAGTATCTGTGAAACATGCCCATCTTGTACTTTCAAGACATTACCATTAGTTTTTCATCAGTTAAATCCACAGGAAGAGGAACATTAATATCTGCAATCTCTCACTAATAGACGTGAATTGTGTTTGTAACGATCATAATGAGTTCAGTGACTTTTTGATGGAACAATTAATGCACACAGAGCAAAACAATTCATAGCCATGATTGATCGGACCATTAATGTTGCCTGTTTAAATAGTGTTATGTGGTAAGCATCTCTTACTGCTGTAAATATTAGGTATTGCACATCCATGCAATAATTAAAGTGAGTTTTGTGAAGAAGTGGTATAGTGTGAGTTAAGTGAGATAGGCGTTGCCTGCACTATAGAATGTATTCATTTGGATTGAGTATTGCTACCAACGTTGGTATAATTTACAATGTGTTACCTTTGAGGTGAGCGTTTGAACCTTAATCTTGCTATTCCAAATGTTTGCAGATTACACCATTTTCTAGGTAGTAAATTTAACGGATTCCAGAAACTTTTGTTTTCCAATCCGCCGAGTTATGGTTCCTGAAGCAACCATAATTTGGCTGCCAGTATCGTAAAACCATCATGACTCGTTTACCACATGGTGTGTCCTGTTGGACAACTTACTCCGTCACCGCATCTATTGGATGTTTTATACAGCACATTCTGGAGCTATATGGGGCTGCACACATGGGGTTATAGAGTAACATGTCTACAGTACCCAGTGGAAACCTCACCTGGTGGTCCCAAGTACCACGGGCCACAACATGGGTCCAAAAGGGAGCATTGAGGCCATGCCAAATAGACACTTTGCTGGGGGTCAGGCTGTTTTCAGCAAAAAACAATAATGTACTTCCTTGTGTGACTCAAAACTTAATGAAAAACTCTCACAATGGCTATACATATAGTTATCTATTTTGACGTTTTCTATAGCACATTATTGGAAAATTTAACGAAGCATTATATGATGGCAGCAGCTGCACATCTGAGGTTATGCTTTACAATATGGTGACTGACTATACAAGGTAGATAATGGAATCATTGGTAATTTGAGGCTGTTATTAACATATGACAGCCAAAACCTATTGGATTGCCAATGCTGGTTTGCAGTCCACCACGTGTTTTCTGTTCCAAATTTTGAATCATACTTCCCTGCAATATCCTTTATGAACCAATCTTTGAATTCGAATTTCCAGCATGGACTCCTTTGGGGGTCGCCAGAGGTCACCTGGTAACTCCCCTGCAAGCTCTAGTGGGTTCTAAAGCCTTCTTGAATTTCAGAAATCACCTTGCGAAGTTTGGATTTCTATAACGAGCTATATTCGCAAAGGTGCAGCTGGAGGTTAGTGTTTGTGTATATGTAGGCCTCGCAGATTGGATACCCCAGTCCCAGAGATACTTATTTAGAATCAACTTTAATGTTTTACGTTTCTGAAGCCTATCAATTTGTGCAAAAATACTCTACTGTTTGATCTTACTGTGGCCTAGATGTTTCTGTATTCAGGTAAAATAGATTGTATTATATCATATTTATATGTATGGCACTTCCTGTCTGACACCTCCTGCTGATTAGCACTGTAAAATAGGTGGCATTACCCTTAAACGACTCATACACTGCCTCCCGGCCGTACCATATCCAAACCCCCAGCAGACACATTTAGATAGAAAGTTTGTGAGAGGAGACCACAATACCAGCTCCAGCACCCAAGGAGGAGAATAGACACCCAACCCACACTAATAAATCCATCAGCATTAGAACTCCTACAGAGCTTGCTGGAATAGAAAGGCGAGGAGCAATTAAGAACAGTTACAGAGTGAGTTAGAACAGCACAGGGAGTGCCTCAGACAAACCTAAAACCTCGCCAGGCGTAACCCCTTCGCCCACCCAGATAAAATTGGGAGGATTGGCGAGCAACACAATCGGACAGAGTTCTGAATGTTAGCATGTTAAACTTCATATAACCCACTAACAAAAAACTCAGCATTTCTGCAGACTTATCTCACTCAAAAATCTCACACAACAACCCGCACGCACTTCACAACACCGCAACAATACATAAGCCGCACCAACTGCGCACGAGGACTGACATCGATCCGATACTCACACCAAAGCTCAGCACCCGGTGTATACCGAGTTGAAGCTGTCAACAGAACACCACTCCTCTCACTATCCTACTTCCGCTTCACCTACTAACCCATGGTGTCTAGTCAAAGGATCGAAAAAAAAGGGTCGACAGGACAAAGGATCGACACCAAAGGGTCGACAGGACAAAGGATCGAATATTTTTTTTTTTAATTGTATATTTTTTTTTAGGTTTTCGTATAGGTAGGTAAAAAAAACGGTTTTTAGCAAAACAACAGAGGTTCGGGGGGGACCTCCCAAAAAAAAATAAAAGTTAAACAAAAAAAAAAGAAATTCGATCCTTGGGTTTTCGGTCCTTTGGTGTCGATCCTTTGGCCATTCGACCATTTGGTTGTCAATGCTTTGACCTACAACCCTAACCCATCCCACCTTCTCTTTGCAGAGCCGCCAGAGCACCTGGGGACCAACTCCGCTGGTGACAGTGCACGGTAAAAATACCTTTAACATTTAACATAATATGTAATAGCACTTAATTGATCAACCTCAGAAGAATTAACGGCTGCATCAGCCTTTCTGAAATATGAACTTGGAAAGTGCAGGCTGGCACATGTCAGAGTTGAACCTTTACCTCGTTGAGCTGTATAATTGCAACACAGTATGCTGTTTAATCAATTGTGCAGTCAAACAGAAACACGTATTAGGATATCTACCCAACACCCTCTCCTGCCCCTCTCCAACCCTTTTTTTTTTAAAACAAAATAAAACCCTACTATTATCAGGTTTACTAGTGGGTCATGGTATACTGCACTGTAATAGTAAGTGTTATGTTATCAAGAAATGTGACATTACCAAATGCTGTGGTATAAACATTAAAAGGAGAAATAGCTGGTAAGATAGCTGTGATGAATCCAATGGTGTCATCACTCCTTCCCCGACGGTGACCTCTCCCCACGTGGCCAGGGGACGGCAGCCTCTACCTGATCCTGACCCTGGAGGCGGCTATGTGAGGGAGGATCACATGGGGAGATAACCTTTGGGAGAATATCATGGCACTATTGGACGAGACATGGTATGCCCCTCCCTCCTTTGAGGATACCCCATTGCTGCCTAATGCCTTAAAGGCTTACTGTTCCACCTCCCCTAATCCACCCAGGAAGGATGCCGAAGACCTTCTAATGAGAGCTGCATGTGAGTCATCAAAACCTGACTTGCCCTCTAGAATTAAAGAGAACACCTTCTCAGTCTCTGCTAGCAAGCCATCCACAGTTGACCTGCCTGTAAAGAACAATTATCCAGACTTTACCTGTAAAATAAAAAGAATGAACTTCTATTCCCATAACTACCAGAAAACTGCAACGCGAAGATATGAACAGAGTAATGCAGATTGACCAAGGCCAGGAATACAAGCTGCTCTCCAGTTGTTGCGAGCGCGTATCTGTGACCGGGAGATTTAAAGAAATAGAGCAGCTGACTAGCGCATGCCGCTGGAGAGAGAAAGCTGCCTCTCTCTGAATGAGCTGAGAGACCGTGAGGCTGGAGAAAGAGCCGTGGCGTGAACCAGCTCGAGAAGCAGAAACAGGGAAGCTGACCAGGAGAAGAAACACGCTGCGGGAACTCCAGAAGCCAACAGAGGGCTCCTGGGCGTTCGCAGGTTTTGGAGACAGCCGTCGCTTTACCGGAGCCTGAAGACACAAAGCCACCAGGTATCCTACCAAGACAAAGACAGAAAGCCAAGTTAATTTGTATATCAGTTGTGTCATGTGTCAAGGGAAACCCAAGGAACTGACATTGTTGAATAAAGCACCAAGGCAAGATAAATCCAGGGGAAGGGAACCACCCTCTGGAATAAGGAACTTTTGTGTTGGAGTTACACATTTTACTTTTGAAAATGTTTTAACCAAACAAGGCCAAAGACATTACCATTTTCACTTTATAGTTCAGTTTATCAGAAAGTGAGAGCCAGAATAGTACTTTGGACATGGGACAGTTTTGCTTTGGACATTCTGATATATATGATATGAAATGGCATTTATAACGCGCCTGTACACAATTGTTTCAAGGCGCGACGAGGCAAGGGAGGGGGAACAAAGGGAAGACAGACAACGATCCTACTAGGCCAGGTGTCATTCAGATTGTGCAAGTGCATGGGAAGGGGGAAAGGGAAAGTGCGGGGAGGAAGGGAGAGGGGAAAGTGCAGTACAAGTGATAGTAGAATAAATAAGATCAAATAAGATAAATAAAATGGCCAGCTGGTGGCAAGTGCAAGGTAAGTACAGAAATGAGTGCTGGTAAGGGGACTGTAGGGATACAGAAAACAGTCCCCAGGTGCAGGGGTTGCCAGGGAGGCAGTGCAGGTGGGCCACTGGCGGGGCCTTGGCCGAGAACAGAAGGGTGGCCAGGTAACCAGTGCAGTTTCTGTCAGGAATTCAGCAGGGGAGAGGGGGAGAGAAAGAAGAAGCAAAGAGGGAGGTTTTGAGGTGCTTCCGGAACCAGAGATGGTCCTCCTCAAGTTTCAGGGAGGCAGGAAGGCTGTTCCAGAGGGAGGCCCCTGCCGAAGAGAGAGATGTACCACCTGACGCTGACAGACGCTTGGTGTTGGTTTTAGGTAGGGAAACACCTCTAAGAGCAGGGACAGAGCGGCATTTCCCCCAACCCCTTTTATTTTAATACAAGTCTTTGAACAAAACCATGACTCCCTTGTGACTCCCTTGTGTCCGACTCATTTTGTACAGCCTAAATTCGTTCAAATGGGCCATACAGTAATACATATCAAGTCAAATTGGCCAATACCCTATCATCATGTCTAAAACCTTGGCTATGTCACCTTTTATGCATACATGGAACAGGCTCAGGCCTACTAGGAATGAAGCACCAGAGACCCAACTTGCTTCTTACAAAGCTGCTCACTGAAGCAAATATTGTCAGGGAACTCTTCATTCGGTAGTATGGTTGAGAAGTTTGTAAAAAGGAACTTCAGGGATTTGGAATTGTCATGCCGCGCCATTGCCAGTTGCTGGGCCACCTAGATATTCTCTGTTCAGAACTCCCCTTCCTTCCTTCTGTAACAATAGTTTCAACAAAACCAAAAAGAATGAACCCAGGTACTAGTCCTTCATATCCCCCTTAGCAAGCCTAAAGTATTCCCATGTACCAGCAGTATCAGAAGTTAGTTGATAACATCCATCGACTAAAAACCTACCTCGAGCATATGAAGTCATATGTCCAGAGCATACCTCAAACTGAGTTCAACATATTCTGAGTTTTTACTCACCAAAAACACAGTAAAGCCAAATACATAGAACTAGCTCTCTGCCATGAACATTGATGGTCTCATGCCACACTCACTCTCTAATGCTCTTTAACTTCACATCAAGAGTCAACTCACCTTCAAAATCTACAGAGCCAGAAAGTCTGATGATATACCATCAATGCCTTCCTACGAAAAGATACTTATATGTGAACAGTATAGACCCTGCTCCTGTCCCATCTGGGTGGAGGAAATGCTCATGGGTGTAGTCTTTGGCACCTATGAAGAGCATCCTCCATGCTCTACACACTCCTTACTTGTGACAAAGCATCATCACTTGTACAGTACTATGTACTACGTTACTTCTGGAAGCTAGGTACCTCCTCTGCTAAAATTGGGAGCACTTATAAATGAGCTAAATGGAAGTATGTAGGTTTTACAAATAAAGGCTACAAGGCAATAAATAGAATCAGGACTGCGAAAGACTACATCCCCCTTTCCCTTTTAGGAGGTCCCCTCTATGTTTCAAGCCCTTATGGCCTACTGTCATTGTTCTCTTCAAACCTCCACCAAATCTCCTAATGACATATTTCAATACTCCACAAATAAGCTACTAAGAACTGCCTATCAATCCTATATGCATATAAATACTGGAATGAGGAGACTGAACAGAGTAATGAAGATTAACGAGTTTGAGAAGCACATCACACTCTCTAGTGTTTGCAAACCTGTGATCGGTGCCGAACATTTAAAAATCCCAACCAGCATAGTGGGCAAATATGCTGCCTGGGAAAGCTTGGTCCCCTCGGTACGGACGGAGGTAGAACTGAGCCACAAAATAGACCATGGAGCCAGCCGACTCAGGGGGACAGTGAAGGAAGGAAAGACTGCAGATGTTGGTTCACCATATCAGAAACGTGACAGGAAGAAGAGGGAAGTCGTCCTGATGGCCGTGGGAGCCGAGAGCAGTACTAAAGCTGCCTGAACACAGAGAAGGGCTCCACTGCAAGGCGGGAGCCACAAGGGATGTAGGAGCAGCTGAGTGAAGCCAGCGAGCCTGTGAAAAGGAAGCAGGACCCTAGAACGCTGCAGCCCGTTTACCGCAGAAGAGCTGGAGAATGCCAAGGAAAGCCGGTGAGTCCTGAGAAGGGATGCTCCAAAAACATTATCAAGGACAGATAAGTGCAAGCAAAATGAATGAAAGGGAATTTGAGACCCGATGTCTGCAGAATAATAACAAAGTGAATGTGAGAAATATACAACAAGTATACAACGTGAGTATACCAGGCAAAGTCAAGTTTGCAAGTATGTAAAGTGAACCACATGAGACAAGCCCTGGCAGGAGAGTATACCAGGCAAAGTCAAGTTTGCAAGTGTGTAAAGTGAACCACATGAGAAAAGCTCTGGCATTAGAGTATACCAGGCATAGGAAAGTTTGCAAGTGTGTAAAAAGAAGCCACATGAGCAAGTTGTGGCAGGGGAGTACACCAGGCAACGCCAAGTCTAATTTGTTTTGTTGACCAGAGAACCCCCAACGAAGACTCATACCCTTAGGAGTTTCAAAATGTGTTATAGAGACCTGGGGAAGGGAGACAGCTCCGCAGGAATGAACTGAGATACCAAGAGGAGGGAGCTCTCCTCTTGGGCTATAAAGAACTTTGGATTTTATTTTATTTAATTTATTGTGCATTTGTAAGGCGCTTATACATCAAGTAATTTGCGTTTCAAAGGATGTGTAATTGATTCATTGCGTTAGTGAAGAGAAAACTGGGGAAGAGAGCCATCTCCTGGAACCTTGAACTTTTGTGTTGGAGTTACAATTTTTCATTTGATCTTGAACATTTGTGCACTTTCAAGCACAAAGCCATAATCCTTATCATATTAGAGTTACTTTTTTTCGGACACAGTACATTTTGCTTTGGATATCTTGGCACATAACAGACCCTTGGTTTTGGTAGATGTAGGCAAATACCTCTTATGGTAGGGACAGCAAGGCATTTTCCAACCCCCTTTTATTTTTAATAAAGGTTTATAGCCCAAACTACAAGCTCTCTGAGTCCGTGTCTCATTCCTGGCTCTTCACAGTTTGTTTAGCATGGTGTGTTCATGTGAAACAGACTGGTCTAAATCGTGCCACTCAAATTAAAGCAACACATATAAGCACTCAACTAAGTTGTATCTTCTGAAACGACTCACTCATTTACTCATTTGATTTTGCTATTTTAGGCAGTGGGCGAACGGACCATGTTGGAAGTCCAAAAAGGCTACCTGAGCACATATGTAAGTGAGGCATGTGTGACTCTCTACCCCAGCCCTACCAGCCTTTTAAAGACAGTGGGAAATCTACTGTTTTGCCTCTGCTTCCTGATAGGAGGTATGGCCAAGTGATTAGGTTGGTGACTGTGGATTGTGTGGCCTGGGCTTAAGTCCTGACTCCCCCACTTGGCCACATTGTGTAACCTGGGGAAAATCCCTCTCCAATCTTTAATCCGGGTTCCTTAATTAGAGAAAATTGGGAGCACTTAGAAACTAGATCAATGCCAGTATATCACTATAAGTAATGCATAAACTATAAATACTAGAAAAAGAGGTGCTCCCTGATGTAACACATGAAACTGCCCAGGTACCATCATGAAAGCAGCCCTGGCTCTAGTTACTCTAGATTATGTATCACTTATACTCATATTTGCAAGCAGTTTGTTTGCTTCATGCAATTAATTTAAAAGTCTGACACTCACTTATAACACCTGCTTTCACATGTTCGACCCTGAAGACCAAATAACCATTAGGCAAACATAAAATGATGTTAGCAAAGAGGTAAATGTTTAAATGGTCCATATGAGTGAGCTCTCGTGTTTGGCCGATGGATAGACAGAAATAGAGCAACAACAAAAAAAGAAGAGCTCCCCATTTTTGCTTCTTAGTGCATACATTACCACCAAGCTGGCATACCAATGCAATAGTATGCCAGTCAGTAGTGTCCTGGAAGTAAAAAATACAATGGATCGCAAATATAATTTCTTTTGATTTATACTGTTCCTTCTGTTTAGTTACATAATTTCTGATGCAAGCATGATGTACCAAAAGGATAGTGATGCCAACTAGAGTGTGAAACATAAATAGGGATTGAAATACTTGTTAATTTTTCATTGAGATTCCTGATTTTGGTAACATTGAAATCTATATCCAAGACAATTTAAGCCAGCCGGTGAATTCTCTCCCACCACCCTCCCATTCTGACCACATTTATCATGATGGTGAGCATTTCAAAGCATTTGCATTTTTTCTTGCTTTTTGACACTTGGACTAATTTAAAGGTTTCCCTCCAAACATCCATGGTTGAACCAGTGGAGCTGCGAAATTCCTTTGCTACTCAAAACGATAATTATAAGGTTGCGATGACAATGTCTTCTGTAACCAAAACTTGACAGAGGGACTCTGCTACCTGCCTAGTACCAGGTTCAGAATGCTGTCCAGTGACAGCGGCATAATCCTTGCAACCTCCCCTCTGTCCCTTAGCCATTGGATGCATAAGGATTGGCTGGTATCGCACTTTCATGCTAATCATCAATTTATTTTTAACTTTTTGTAATGAAAAGTTAAAACCTAATCATTCCCATCAAAGTTACCATCGAATCACTATATACTATATTATACAATAGATAAAACAATGAAAGCAATGACAATTCTATGACATAGTCTGGCTCATGCAAAAAATTTGGAGTACATCCAAAGGGCCACAGTTGCACCAATTATACAGGAGCCACAATATTTGCCATACAACTCATGATCTATGTTTGATTTGAAGGCCTTCAAAGTGGAGGTACAGAATTTGATTTGGGATCTAAATCAATAACATTATGTAATAAAAGAATAATAACTTAAACACTTAGAGCATTGCTTACTTATTTGCAGTACATATACAAATATATAGAGAGCATACCTTTGCGAAGGAGAACTTCAGGAGCAATGTAGTTTGGCGTCCCCACCAATGAATGGGCCAAACATCGGTGGTGCTGTTTGTTAGCTCTTTGCTCCAAGGTCTTTAACCGGTCCCCACATCTACAGTTTGACACGTCATCCCAAAAATCGCTAGGCTCCATGCTGTCTTGCCTGATGTGGTTCCCTTTTACCAATAAGAAAAATAGCATCTATAAAATCCTGCACATAAACCTCACATCCATGGAAATTCATTACCGAGTCGGACTGTCAGAAACAACCTAAGGTATAGCAGCCCCCAACATTCAATACAGGTTATCAAACAGACCACGATCCAATGAAATGTAAATGTATGAATTATCATGCATATGATATTAAGATCAGTGGCATCTCTACGTAGGGGACAGGGGACATTGTCCCCCATTTTATAGTGTCTGCTCCCCCCAAGCATGTCCGCCCCATCCGTGGGTGCTCTTGCTGGGAGCATCGGCAGACCCAGCGCTGGGTACATGCAGCAAGAAAATGTGTGAATTCTCTCATTGTACAGAGTTTCATTGGTGTACACTGTAGGAAGCTAACAGTTTTGTACATGGCAATATGACATTTCCAAACAAACCCAAGGTGGGGACCTCAACAATCTCTGGCACCTTGAGGTAGAGACATAATACAGCAAGGGTGGTACCAGGATAGCGAGAGAGACTGAAGAAGGCAGGCAAGAGAATATAAAAATCAAATAATTATTTTCATTTTATTTTGATTTGCATAAAAAACATCATTGAGCATTTTAATCAATTTTTTAAAAAAAAGAGAGAGAGAGCGTCCTACTAATCATGCATTCATAACATTCATTCAAACTAATTGAATCTCTAAAACATGTAAATATTTTAAAATATTAAGAGAATTCCAATTTCATTTCCATTATATTATTAATGGTTCCAAACAAAATGTCATTGTTAGTGACGGTTCATTCCAGACAAAGTATCGACTATTGGTGGCCATAAGTATGGATCTTCTTTACGAAACGGGCTTCCCAGTTGGTAAATAGTTTCGACTTGACAAATTATGTGAGTCTTCATCAGGATTGGATGAACATTAACAAAATTCTGCAAACCCAATTAGGTTTGCCTACTGGCTTGTCTTCCAGTAGCCTCTGGTGTATGTCTATGGTACTGGATCTCTCCAAAGAGACTAATCTTCAATCCACAGACTTATCGTCCAACCAATTAGATCCCATAAGTATCAGTTGAAATGGGTTTCTGCTGTGAAGAGATTTTTTCACACTGGACCGCTTCCTGTATGTTGAACTGCCGGGCGCGGTATTGTTTACACAACGCAGACGGAAAGGAAGAAAAAAAAAAAATTCTTCCCAAATGCGAGCGTGAATTCGCTCATAAAGGGATCTTTTATTCTTCATCTCGAACAAATTACCGACGATACGGGCATCTGAGAGGCGTAGGCAATTTGTTCGAGACGAAGATCGAAAGATCGCTTTATGAGCAATAATTGTTTCCTTTTTTAAAATGAAAGATAGGTCGGATCCAAGTGCTAGCCTCCGATTTGCCTAACTGACTCTTCTGCAAAATAGTTCAGCAGATTGATTTATAATAGAATTATTGATTGGGCCAGAATAAAAGCCTTGCAGAAGGGCAGTACGGGGTTTGAGAGGGAGTAGGAATTAAGGAGCAATCCGTAAACGCGAGTAACATTTTAGACAAAAATGTTCTTGGTAACAGTAGCCCTATTTTCTGGGGGTTTATGGATTTCGGGTCTGCCTTTGATCGTGTTAACCGCCAATAATTATTGGAATCATTATATTTGATAAGGCGGCCCATATTATCTATGCTGGTAGTGTTACAAAGAAATTTTTCTGCAATGGTTTCCCTTGATCAACAGGGCGCTCGGACCTCAGTGTTCTGATAATCTTGCAGCGTTAAATAGGTTTGTGTCCCGTTTAATCTTTATGTCAATAGGCCAAGAAAAGCCAGCAGGAACATTTGTGCAAGGGCTTATGCTGATGACGTCGTTCTCATACCCCGTACACCAAGACCACTTCTAAAACTTGTCACTTGATATATGAAATTCATGGCTGCCCTTGATATTTGTCTGAACACAAATAAATCTAACTTAATGTGCTGGGCCGGCGCAGTGGAAGACTGCCCCCAGCTTTAGCTGCGGTCAGCAAGCTGAAGTGGGTTAAACAATGTTATTTAGGGATTACTATTCTAAACAATCTGGACTGGGGCTCACAGGTCACTAGTTCAGAAACTAAAATGGCACAAGCGAATGATGCCCTTTTTTAATTTGGTACGGATCTGGGAATTTTTACTTTTGCCTCAATTTTACCTATTCATTGTGCAAAATCAATTGCGATCCATAGCTACTGTGATGAAGTTTGGGGTCATGCATCTGCTGCCCGAAATCAAGTAAAAGATATACCAGTTTCTCTGCCATATATTTGGTGTCTCATAAGGTGCTCCTAATGTTTAATACACAGTAATTCGTCATGAATTGGGCCTTATGCCACTCCAGACATGAGTAGACTAGAAACAACTTCAACTATTCCAAAAGTTTTTGACTCCACTGCCCTGTTCATTATTAGGTGAATGACATTGCTTGATTTGTGGAGTTCTTTTTGCTTAGCTAAATTGGCATCTCTGGAAGTCGACAAAGCTGACCTTATCTATAATCATACTAAGATAACAAAATCATTCTGGACTCTTGACTGGATTAGTACAAGAGAAAATCACATGGCGTATTATCTTTTTTGACAATGATCATCAGAATTAAAAATGTATGATAACATTCCTCGATAATTATTTACGACATCATAATGCAATTGTTAGAAATATCTTCATGATATTTAAATTTAATTACATTTTAACTAATGAAGCAAAGGTTGATTGGCTTAACATTCAAGAAGTCAAAGACTTTGTTGATTTTGCCAACTAAATGAGGAGACTTTAAAACACTGGTACATTGAATATGAAGCATTGTCCTCTAAAAGAAACTATTGTAAACGCGTTGTGTATAACAAAATGAGCCTATGTACATAGCATTTTTGGAGGAGAATTTTAAAAGGAAATCAAATATCCTTAATACATGTGGTGCTAAATCTTTTATAATGTATTTTGAATGTCTCTAATTGGTGATCTTGTATGAATTGTGAAACTACTTGTTGATGGTGACTTTTCATTTTTATTAATTTTATAACAAATGCTCATGTATTTGCATTTTTCTAATTTTTGTGAAAGGTTTTATGTATAAAACATTCCACAAATTAAAAAATATATATATTTAATTCACCCCAATGCTGGTCTAGGCTATGTATTTGACCTGAAAAAATGTAAACGTTACAATTTTGGGTAAGACTGTGGAAAATAGGAATCATCACCCAACTCACTGGGCTATACATGATCTGGAAGATTTGGAGGTTATCTCATTTAGTCCATGATGCAATATTTTAAAAAGCAGTTTGCTCTGTTGGGTCTTTCAGACATATTTTTTGTTCCAGCTACTGCGCCTTTAATGGATACAACATTTTGGGGTTTTAAATATACCACTTTAAAGAAAGAACAGAAGTATATTTCCCAACAAAGAAACAGTTTAGTACGTCATTATTTTTAGTTTTATGTGCATCATGTGGAAAATTACTTCGGCTGGATTGATAATCCTTGTTAGAGGGTGTATTGTTCAACCACAAGGCCAATCAATCACCTTCCGCTAGCTTTTGTAATACATAGGTGGAATTGTAATAGAAACTCTAATATGTTGTGATTTTAAAAAAAAATCCTTTGTGGCAAATTTTAAACCTCTTAGGGGAAAATATTTAATCCCGATTCTTAAAAGGTTATCATTTACGATCTCTTAATGGTACAAAAAATAAACTAAAATCAATGTAACTTTTGCTATGCACTCTTACATTGAACAAGCATCATCAGAAAAAGATGTTGTTAATTATTTATTTTCTTCAATGCTGTATTTATTTGTTTTCATGTGTTTATTGTGCTTCTATGATGGTGTTTGCGCTTCAAAACAAATATTATGAATAAAACAAACATCTTTCATACAGTTTGATGGAAACGAAAATCAGGAATATATATGGGATACATTACTCACCGTAATCGTATTTCTGATGCTTGTATCTGCTTAGATTCACATGCTGTGCATAGGCCGACATCTAGTGGAAGCTGCGGAGTATTACAGTTTGTTTTTCGAAACTCGAAAATGGGCGTCGACACAGGCGTGCCAGTAATACTATCCCTAGTGTGACGTCCACTGTACCCAAGATCCCTCACGCGTCTAGGATCCTCAGATTGTATTTTTTCTGACATGAGGAAGCATGAGGAGTAGCGTGAGTACAGATAATCCAAGCAGATAGACAGAAAGGTAAGACTACAAGCAATCATGCGCCTTCTCTCGGAGGGGAGGAAGGGTGGGTCGCATGTGAATCTAAGCAGATACACGCATCATAAATACGATTACGGTGAGTAATGTATCCCTTCTGAGGCTTGTGGAATCTGCTTAGATCACATGCTGTGCATAGATTAGCGAGCAGTACCAGAAGAAGGAGGTGGGATGTGAGAAGGGTCATGAGCAAACAGGTGTCTTAGAACCGCTTGTCCCACTTGTGTATCTGTCTTGGAATGAGTGTCAATGCAGTAATGCTGAGTAAAAGTGTGAATGGAGCTCCAAGTAGCTGCTTTGCAAATGGTGTCGAGGGGAACATTTGCAATGAAAGCCAGAGTGGCCCCAATGCCTCTAGTAGAGTGGGCTCTTGGCGTAAAAGGCAGAGTTTTCTCAGAAAGAGAGTAACACAGCTGTATACAGTTGATAATCCACTTCGAGATAGCGCCTTTAGAGACGCGATCTCCCTCTCTGCCTGTAGCTACGGAGACAAACAGTTGATCTGTTTTCCTTAGCGGTCTGGTTTTATTTACATAGTAGAGGACCGCCCTACGCACATCTAGGGTGTGTAGTTTCACCTCAGCCGAGCTTTGCGGGTTCTGGAAGAAAGCCGGAAGCTCGATGGACTGGTTTACATGGAACTTAGATATAAATTTAGGTGAGAACCTAGGGTGTGTGCGTAAAACCAGTTTGTCTTTATGGATAGTAAAGAAAGGATCCTGCACTGACAGAGCCTGAATTTCACTGACCCTTCTTATAGAGGTAATGGCTACTAAGAAGGCCGTTTAATACGTCAGGTGTTTGAGACTACTTTTATGCATGGGTTCGAAAGGGGGGCCCATGAGCTTAGCTAGCACCACATTAAGGTCCCATCCTGGCGGTGGGTTCGAAATAGGAGGGTGAAGTCTCTTTACTCCTTCCATGAAGGCTTTAACTACTGGTACTTTCCACCACGACACCCTGTTATGGGATGTGGTGTAAGCCGAGAGGACTGCCAGGTGTACTTTCAGAGAGTTAAAAACCAATCCTGCATCCAGCAGGTGTAGCATGTATGTCACAATGTTGGAAGGAGTGCAATTAACAGGGTTGATTTGTTTATTCTGGCACCAAATAACGAATCTCTTCCACTTGTCAAAGTAACAGTGCCTTGTGTTTGGTTTCCTGGATTCTTTTAGGATGTCCATACACCTCTGTGGTAAATTGAGATGTCCAAACTCTATGACCTCAGGAGCCATGCTGCCAGGTTCATTGAGATGGGTTGCTGGTGCACTGTCTGACCTTGTTGCTGGGGCAGTAGGTTGTACCAGGCTGGAAGTTTGATGGGCTCGCACACCGCCATCTTGCGTAGGTGTGGAAACCATGGTTGTCTCGCCCACATGGGAGCAACTAGGATGAGCGTCATCGATTCCTTGTTCATCTTGTACACCACTTTCCTGATGAGAGGAGTTGGTGGAAAAGCGTACGCAAACATCCCTGACCAGTTCATCCACAGGGCGTTCCCTTGGGAGTCTGGCTGGGGGAACCTGGATGCAAATCCTGGGCATTGTTTGTTTTCGCTTGTGGCGAATAAGTCTATAGTGGGGAAACCCCACTGAGAGAAGAGATCTTCTACGATCTTTCTGTGAAGGACCCATTCGTGTTCTTCTGGGAGGGAGTCTCTGCTTAGAGCATCCGCTAGGGAATTGAGCTCCCCTGGAACATGTTGCGATGACAGGAAGATGTTCCGTTTGAGTGCCCATATCCAGATTTTCTGGGCAAGCTTGGACAGATTTGGCGAACGAGTCCCTCCTTGCTTGTTCAGATAGAACATGGCTGTCGTGCTGTCCGTCAGGATCTGCACCGACAAGTTTAGTAGATAGGGCTTGAACGCCCGAAGCGCTCTGAATACTGCCAGAAGCTCTAGCAGGTTTATGTGGTTCTTGGCTACTGAGTGAGACCAGAGACCCTGAGCTGTGTGGTGGAGATGGTGAGCTCCCCACCCAGTCAGGCATGCATCTGTAGTCACCACTGCTTGTACTTCGGGATCGTAAAAGGTTTTTCCCCTTGCGAGATTCTCTCTTGTCCACCAGTGTAGGCTCTGTACAAGTGTTGGCGAAACGACCACTAGATCGTCCCACTGACCACTTGCCTGAGACCACTGTTTCGCCAACCATTCCTGCATGGGACGCATGCGCAGACGCGCGTGGGGGACCAGGTAAATGCATGACGCCATCATGCCCAGTAACCGCATTGCTTTGCGTACCGTTATTTGTTGACCGGACTGATAATGTGGAATTTGCAGTAGTATATTCCGAATTCTTTCTTCCGAAGGGAAGGTCAACCCTTTCTGAGTATCTAGGATTGCTCCTAGGAACTGTTTTGAGGTGCTTGGCACCAGGCTTGACTTCTTCTCGTTGATTGAGAAGCCTAATTCGTGGAGGAGATTGATAGTCCTTTGAATGTTTGTCCTGCAAATCCTTGGGGTTTCCCCCGTTATGAGCCAGTCGTCCAGATAAGGGTACACTGGGATTGCCTCCCTGCGTAGGTGTGCAGCTGCCACCACCAGTACCTTGGTGAATACCCTTGGTGCTGAAGTTATCCCGAAGGGCAGTACCTTGAATTGGTAGTGGCGACTGTCCACCTTGAAGCGCAAGTACTTTCTGTGCGCCGGGAGCATGGAAATATGAAAATAAGCCTCTTTCATATCCAAGGTTGCCATGTAATCCCCCTTTTTTAGGAGGGGGATTACCTCTTGTAGCGTGGTCATACAGAATTTTTGGGGCTTGACATACTTGTTGGCAGGCCGTAAGTCCAATACTGGGCGCATTGTCAAATCTTTCTTTGGCACAAGGAAGTAAGTTGAATAGATACCCTTGTTTACCTGGTGTCCTGGGACGAGTTCTATCGCGTCCTTTTCTAGCAGAATGGCGATCTCCTCGAGAAGGATCTTCTGATGTTCTAAGGAGTGTACTCTTTGTCGTGGAGGATGGTTCCGGGGACGCTGCAGTAATTCTATACAATATCCTGTGGACACTGTTGACAGCACCCATCTGTCTGAGGTGATCCCTTCCCAAACCTGGGTGAAGTTGGAAATGCGTCCCCCTACTGGGGTTGCGTGAGAAGGGACCCTGAACTGAGCGTCACTGCTTTGGTGGAGGCGTGCCACCTCCCTTATTGGGGCTGCCTCTGCCTCTCCCACGACCTCTTTTGTTACCCCTGCCGTAACCTTGGGTAGACTGCTGCTGGCTGTTGTTCCACTGTGTACCCTGTCCCTGGGCATAGTTGCCTCTTTGTGAATTTTGGCTGCGTGGGCGACGAAAATTACTGTTCCCCCTCTGGTTAGGGGGTTTGTTGGTTAGTTGGCCAAGGGATTTCAGTGTTTCGTATTCTTCCTTGGCGTTTTTTAGTGTGTCTTCGACCGCTTTCCCAAACAATAGATCTGGTTCCACCGGCTTATCTATTAATGAAGCCTGAGTTTCTGTTTTGAACCCCGACTGCCGTAACCACGCATGTCTCTTGATAACAGTACCTTCTGCTATCAATCTCCCTGCGTTGTCCGCGGCGTCGAAAGTTGCTTTTAATATGCAACCAGACACGGCTCTCCCTTCTGCCGAGATCCGAGCCAATTGGCCTTTTAACGGTTCAGGAGCAGAGGCTATGAGTGCCGCGACCTCTTCCCATTGATGGCAGTTGTAGCTGGCCAACAGGGTGGTGGAGTTAGCAATCCTTGCTTGGTAGGCGGACGTTGAGGCTACCTTCCTGCCAAACCCGTAAAGTGTTTTGCTTTCCTTGTCGGGAGGAGCTTCTGACGAAGATAAGGGTGTTCCAGCCCTTTTCCGAGTGTTGGTAACAACTAGGGAGTCTGGTTTAAGATGTCCTCTTATATAGAGAGGGTCAGACTGGGCTGCCCGGAAAAGTTTTTCGACCCTGGGGTTGACAGCTCTGGTGAGGTTTGGGTTCACCAGGGATGGATCTATTCTTCGTTGGATGGATTTAAGGATAGGGATGGTCTGAGCGTCCGGCCTCCTCTCTTCCACCAACTCTTCTGCGAAGTCCCTTTCCTCCTGTACACCGTGGGTGTCGATGTGAAAATGTTCTGCCGCGCGAGCGAGAACCTCATTAAGGAGGGGTTGGTTATCGACTGGCGAGTCGGTAATAGGGGCTTCGTTCTCTACCGTGGAATCTACTCTGTAAATTTCCTGCTCATCTTCTCCCTCCTCCTGGTCCTCATCATCCGCATAGTATTCCGCCCCGGTTTGTTCCTCCATAATTTCAAACTCCTGGTCCCCCTCAGGGAAAGGCTCTCCTTGGTACCTGGGGTGTGGAGTAGAGTATGGAGTAGAGTAAGGCTGCACCTCAAAGGGTTCAGGTCTTTCAAACCGGGCCTTTTTACTTAGGGGGATAGGATCAGTGGAACCTGAGGGTGTGGCCCCCTGAGGGTCGTACGAGAGGAAATGCTCTGGATTCTTGTCGTAAAAATCTGCCAAGGAAGACATCCTTGACATGACCCTGTCTATGTCTTCACTGGACCAATTTTTGGAACAGGGGATGACTTTAGTAGGCAATTTTGGGGACTTATCAAGGGTACCCTTGCTGGATGTTGCATTAGACTTGTATCTGTCTGTGTGCTTTGGGGGAAAGGATGGCCTTACAGGAGTGGAAGAAAGTGCTTTCCGCTGTTTCCCCCCTTCCCCGTGCGTGGAAAAGTGTTTTCCCTGTCCCTTGGAGGCCCCGGAGACTTTCGACGTCTGGCGTCGAGGATCGGAAGAGGTATCTGTGTCTTTCGAGCGTGGGGCCTCTCTGATGTTAACTGCGGGCTCCATCTCTTGGAGCGCGGCCTGGGGATGGAAGTCGTCTTCTTCCTCCAACGATCGAACTTCCGTTAGTCTAGGGAGCGAGGCACTCTTGGCAAGAGTGGATGATTGCCTTGCGTCAAGAGGCGATCTCGATCGAGAGCGCCCAGAGGACACCGAGTCGGACCGTTCTATCTGTGCCTCTTTCCGAGAAGTCAACATCGTCGAGGTTCGGTTGGACTTAGTGTGTTTAGTGTGTGTAGGGTGTGTAGCGCTTGCGTCGCCGGGGGTCTTCCCCATAGCCGCCCTGCCGGACGACCTTCCGAGGTCGGGGACCTGCGCTCGGCTGTCTTTCGACGCCGTAATGCCCTCGCCGTCCGAAAGTACGGCGTCGCTGCCATCGCTGAAGGCGCCCTCCGCTGCCATGGCCGCCTGCCTGGCGTGGTGGGCCCAACGCTTTGTCGAACGGTCCTTAAGTGTCTTAGGTTTAAACCTACTACACGCTCTGCAGTTCGCTTCGGGGTGGTCCCTCGGCAAGCAGAGATTGCACGTGGCGTGCCTGTCGACCCAAGGGTATTTGCGGTTGCACTTGGGGCAGAATTGGAAAGGGGTACCCTCCATACGCACCTTGAGGCAGCGGGCTGGTAAGTGTAGGAAATATATAAGGTGTACCTATATATCAAGAGTGAAGAGTATGTACCACCCCCCACTCTCCCTACTTGCAGGGCCGAGGCCAGCGGCCTACTAGGCCCGGGCCGAGGCCAGCGGCCTTCCAAGGCCCCGATCCGTCGTGCAGCAGCCGACGGTCGATGTCTTCTCCAGCCGTCGTCGAGTATCGAGGGTTGGGGTGGGGAAGGATGTCAATAAGAATTATAAATTTGATTATTAGCAAAAGTATGGCTAAGGCCAGGGGACTCCGCAAATGCTTCCGACCAGTATGGCGGAAAAAAACAATCTGAGGATCCTAGACGCGTGAGGGATCTTGGGTACAGTGGACGTCACACTAGGGATAGTATTACTGGCACACCTTTGTCGACGCCCATTTTCGAGTTTCGAAAAACAAACTAATACTCCGCAGCTTCCACTAGATGTCGGCCTATGCACAGCATGTGATCTAAGCAGATTTCACAAGCCTCAGAAATATATATATGATACATTACTCACCGTAATCGTATTTCTGATGCTTGTATCTGCTTAGATTCACATGCTGTGCATAGGCCGACATCTAGTGGAAGCTGCGGAGTATTACAGTTTGTTTTTCGAAACTCGAAAATGGGCGTCGACACAGGCGTGCCAGTAATACTATCCCTAGTGTGACGTCCACTGTACCCAAGATCCCTCACGCGTCTAGGATCCTCAGATTGTATTTTTTCTGACATGAGGAAGCATGAGGAGTAGCGCGAGTACAGATAATCCAGGCAGATAGACAGAAAGGTAAGACTACAAGCAATCATGCGCCTTCTCTCGGAGGGGAGGAAGGGTGGGTCGCATGTGAATCTAAGCAGATACAAGCATCAGAAATACGATTACGGTGAGTAATGTATCCCTTCTGAGGCTTGTGGAATCTGCTTAGATCACATGCTGTGCATAGATTAGCGAGCAGTACCAGAAGAAGGAGGTGGGATGTGAGAAGGGTCATGAGCAAACAGGTGTCTTAGAACCGCTTGTCCCACTTGTGTATCTGTCCTGGAATGAGTGTCAATGCAGTAATGCTGAGTAAAAGTGTGAATAGAGCTCCAAGTAGCTGCTTTGCAAATGGTGTCGAGGGGAACATTTGCAATGAAAGCCAGAGTGGCCCCAATGCCTCTAGTAGAGTGGGCTCGTGGCGTAAAAGGCAGAGTCTTTTCAGAAAGAGAGTAACACAGCTGTATACAGTTGATAATCCACTTCGAGATAGCGCCTTTAGAGACGCGATCTCCCTCTCTGCCTGTAGCTACGGAGACAAACAGTTGATCTGTTTTCCTTAGCGGTCTGGTTTTATTTACATAGTAGAGGACCGCCCTGCGCACATCTAGGGTGTGTAGTTTCACCTCAGCCGTGCTTTGCGGGTTCTGGAAGAAAGCCGGAAGCTCGATGGACTGGTTTTCATGGAACTTTGATATAAATTTAGGTGAGAACCTAGGGTGTGTGCGTAAAACCAGTTTGTCTTTGTGGATAGTAAAGAAAGGATCCTGCACTGACAGAGCCTGAATTTCACTGACCCTTCTTATAGAGGTAATGGCTACTAAGAAGGCCGTTTTATAAGTCAGGTGTTTGAGACTACTTTTATGCATGGGTTCGAAAGGGGGGCCCATGAGCTTAGCTAGCACCACATTAAGGTCCCATCCTGGCGGTGGGTTCGAAATAGGAGGGTGAAGTCTCTTTACTCCTTCCATGAAGGCTTTAACTACTGGTACTTTCCACCACGACACCCTGTTATGGGATGTGGTGTAAGCCGAGAGGGCTGCCAGGTGTACTTTCAGAGAGTTAAAAACCAATCCTGCATCCAGCAGGTGGAGCATGTATGTCACAATGTTGGAAGGAGTGCAATCAACAGGGTTGATTTGTTTATTCTGGCACCAAATAACGAATCTCTTCCACTTGTCAAAGTAACAGTGCCTTGTGTTTGGTTCCTGGATTCTTTTAGGATGTCCATACACCTCTGTGGTAAATTGAGATGTCCAAACTCTATGACCTCAGGAGCCATGCTGCCAGGTTCATTGAGTTGGGTTGCTGGTGCACTGTTTGACCTTGTTGCTGGGACAGTAGGTTGTACCAGGCTGGAAGTTTGATGGGTTCGCACACCGCCATCCTGCGTAGGTGTGGAAACCATGGTTGTCTCGCCCACATGGGAGCAACTAGGATGAGCGTCATCGATTCCTTGTTCATCTTGTACACCACCTTCCTGATGAGAGGAGTTGGTGGGAAAGCGTACGCAAACATCCCTGACCAGTTCATCCACAGGGCGTTCCCTTGGGAGTCTGGCTGGGGGAACCTGGATGCAAATCCTGGGCATTGTTTGTTTTCGCTTGTGGCGAATAAATCTATAGTGGGGAAACCCCACTGAAAGAAGAGATCTTCTACGATCTTTCTGTGAAGGACCCATTCGTGTTCTTCTGGGAGGGAGTTTCTGCTTAGAGCATCCGCTAGGGAATTGAGCTCCCCTGGAACATGTTGCGATGACAGGAAGATGTTCCGTCTGAGTGCCCATATCCAGATTTTCTGGGCAAGCTTGAACAGATTTGGCGAACGAGTCCCTCCTTGCTTGTTCAGATAGAACATGGCTGTCGTGCTGTCCGTCCGGATCTGCACCGACAAGTTTAGTAGATGGGGCTTGAACGCCCGAAGCGCTCTGAATACTGCCAGAAGCTCTAGCAGGTTTATGTGGTTCTTGGCTACTGAGTGAGACCAGAGACCCTGAGCTGTGTGGTGGAGATGGTGAGCTCCCCACCCAGTCAGGCATGCATCTGTAGTCACCACTGCCTGTACTTCTGGATCGTAAAAGGGTTTTCCCCTTGCGAGATTCTCTCTTGTCCACCAGTGTAGGCTCTGTACAAGTGTTGGCGAAACGACCACTAGATCGTCCCACTGACCACTTGCCTGAGACCACTGTTTCGCCAACCATTCCTGCATGGGACGCATGCGCAGTCGCGCGTGGGGGACCAGGTAAATGCATGACGCCATCATGCCCAGTAACCGCATTGCTTTGCGTACCGTTTTTTGTTGACCGGACTGATAATGTGGAATTTGCAGTAGTATATTCCGAATTCTCTCTTCCGAAGGGAAGGTCAACCCTTTCTGAGTATCTAGGATTGCTCCTAGGAACTGTTTTGAGGTGCTTGGCACCAGGCTTGACTTCTTCTCGTTGATTGAGAAGCCTAATTCGTGGAGGAGGTCGATAGTCCTTTGAATGTTTGTCCTGCTAATTCCTGGGGTTTCCCCAGTTATGAGCCAGTCGTCCAGATAAGGGTACACTGGGATTGCCTCCCTGCGTAGGTGTGCAGCTGCCACCGCCAGTACCTTGGTGAATACCCTTGGTGCTGAAGCTATCCCGAAGGGCAGTACCTTGAATTGGTAGTGGCGACTGTCCACCTTGAAGCGCAAGTACTTTCTGTGCGCCGGGAGCATGGAAATATGAAAATAAGCATCTTTCATATCCAAGGTTGCCATGTAATCCCCCTTTTTTTAGGAGGGGGATTACCTCTTGTAGCGTGGTCATACGGAATTTTTGGGGCTTGACATACTTGTTGGCAGGCCGTAAGCCCAATACTGGGCGCATTGTCAAATCTTTCTTTGGCACAAGGAAGTAAGTTGAATAGATACCCTTGTTTACCTGGTGTCCTGGGACGAGTTCTTTCGCGTCCTTTTCTAGCAGAATGGCGATCTCCTCGAGAAGGATCTTCTGATGTTCTAAGGAGTGTACTCTTTGTCGTGGAGGATGGTTCCGGGGACGCTGCAGTAATTCTATACAATATCCTGTGGACACTGTTGACAGCACCCATCTTTCTGAGGTGATCCCTTCCCAAGCCTGGGTGAAGTTGGAAATGCGTCCCCCTACTGGGGTTGCGTGAGAAGGGACCCTGAACTGAGCGTCACTGCTTTGGTGGAGGCGTGCCACCTCCCTTGTTGGGGCTGCCTCTGCCTCTCCCACGACCTCTTTTGTTACCCCTGCCGTAACCTTGGGTAGACTGCTGGCTGTTGTTCCACTGTGTACCCTGTCCCTGGGCATAGTTGCCTCTTTGTGAATTTTGGCCGCGTGGGCGACGAAAATTACTGTTCCCCCTCTGGTTAGGGGGTTTGTTGGTTAGTTGGCCAAGGGATTTCAGTGTTTCGTATTCGTCCTTGGTGTTTTTCAGTGCGTCTTCGACCGCTTTCCCAAACAATAGTTCGGGTTCCACCGGCTTGTCTATTAATGAAGCCTGAGTTTCTGTTTTGAATCCCGACTGCCGTAACCACGCATGTCTTTTGATAACAGTACCTTCTGCTATCAATCTCCCTGCGTTGTCTGCGGCGTCGAAAGTTGCTTTCAATATGCAACCAGACACGGCTCTCCCTTCTGCCGAGATCCGAGCCAATTGTCCCTTTAACGGTTCAGGAGCAGAGGCTATGAGTGCCGCGACCTCTTCCCATTGATGGCAGTTGTAGCTGGCCAACAGGGTGGTGGAGTTAGCAATCCTTGCTTGGTAGGCGGACGTTGAGGCTACCTTCCTGCCAAACCCGTAAAGTTTCTTGCTCTCCTTGTCGGGAGGAGCTTCTGACGAAGATAAAGGTGTTCCAGCCCTCTTCCGAGTGTTGGTAACAACTAGGGAGTCTGGTTTAAGATGTCCTCTTATATAGAGAGGGTCAGACTGGGCTGCCCGGAAAAGTTTTTCGACCCTGGGGTTGACTGCTCTGGTGAGGTTAGGGTTCACCAGGGACGGATCTATTCTTCGTTGGATGGATTTAAGGATAGGGATGGTCTGAGCGACCGGCCTCCTCTCTCCCACCAACTCTTCTGCGAAGTCCCTTTCCTCCTGTACACCGTGGGTGTCGATGTGAAAATGTTCTGCCGCGCGAGCGAGAACCTCGTTAAGGAGGGGCTGGTTATCGACTGGCAAGTCGGTAATTGGGGCTTCGTCCTCTACCGGGGAATCTACTCTGTAAATTTCCTGCTCCTCATCATCCGCATAGTATTCCGTCCCGGTTTGTTCCTCCATAATTTCAAACTCCTGGTCCCCCTCAGGGAAAGGCTCTCCTTGGTACCTGGGGTGTGGAGTAGAGTATGGAGTAGAGTAAGGCTGCACCTCAAAGGGTTCAGGTCTTTCGAACCGGGCCTTTTTACTAAGGGGGATAGGATCAGTGGAACCTGAGGGTGTGGCCCCCTGAGGGTCATACGAGAGGAAATGCTCTGGATTCTTGTCGTAAAAATCTGCCAAGGAAGACATCCTTGACATGACCCTGTCTATGTCTTCACTGGACCATTCTTTGGAACAGGGGATGACCTTAGTAGTCAACTTAGGGGACTTATCAAGGGTACCCTTGCTGGATGTTGATCTCTCAGTAGACTTGTATTTGTTTGTCTGCTTCGGGGGGGAAGGATGGTCTTACAGGAGTGGAAGAATGTGCTTTCCGCTGTTTCCCCCCCCCTCCCCGTGCGTGGAAAAATGTTTTCCCTGTCCCTTGGAGGCCCCGGAGACTTTCGACGCCTGGCGTTGAGGATCGGAAGAGGTATCTGTGTCTTTCGAGCGTGGGGCCTCGCTGGTGTTAACTGCGGGCTCCGTCTCTTGGAGCGCGGCCTGGGGGTGGAAGTCGTCTTCGTCCTCCGACGATCGAACTTCCGTTAGTCTAGGGAGCGAGGCACTCTTGGCAAGAGTGGATGATTGCCTTGCGTCATGAGGCGATCTCGATCGAGAGCGCCCAGAGGACACCGAGTCGGACCGTTCTATCTGTGCCTCTTTCCGAGAAGTTGACGTCGTCGAGGTTCGGTTGGACTTAGTGTGCTTAGTTTGTGTAGGGTGTGTAGCGCTTGCGTCGCCGGGGGTCTTCCCCATAGCCGCCCTGCCCGGACGACCTTCCGAGGTCGGGGACCTGCGCTCGGCTGTCTTTCGACGCCGTAATGCCCTCGCCGTCCGAAAGTACGGCGTCGCTGCCATTGCTGAAGGCGCCCTCCGCTGCCATGGCCGCCTGCCTGGCGTGGTGGGCCCAACGCTTTGTCGAACGGTCCTTAAGTGTCTTAGGTTTAAACCTACTACACGCTCTGCAGTTCGCTTCGGGGTGGTCCCTCGGCAAGCAGAGATTGCACGTGGCGTGCCTGGCGACCCAAGGGTATTTGCGGTTGCACTTGGGGCAGAATTGGAGAGGGGTACCCTCCATACGCACCTTGAGGCAGCGGGCTGGTAAGTGTAGGAAATATATAAGGTGTACCTATATACCAAGTGTGAAGAGTATGTACCACCCCCCACTCTCCCTACTTGCAGGGCCGAGGCCAGCGGCCTACTAGGCCCGGGCCGAGGCCAGCGGCCTTCCGAGGCCCAGATCCGTCGTGCAGCAGCCGACGGTCGATGTCTTCTCCAGCCGTCGTCGAGTGTCAAGGGTCGACGTTGGGTGGGGAAGGATGTCAAAGAATTATAAATTAGCAAAAGTATGGCTAAGGCCAGGGGACTCCGCAAAATGCTTCCGACCAGTATGGCGGAAAAAAACAATCTGAGGATCCTAGACGCGTGAGGGATCTTGGGTACAGTGGACGTCACACTAGGGATAGTATTACTGGCACGCCTGTGTCGACGCCCATTTTCGAGTTTCGAAAAACAAACTGTAATACTCCGCAGCTTCCACTAGATGTCGGCCTATGCACAGCATGTGATCTAAGCAGATTCCACAAGCCTCAGAAATATATATATATATATATATATATATATATATATATATATATATATATTGTCGACCCAAGGGTATTTGCGGTTGCACTTGGGGCAGAATTGGAAAGGGGTACCCTCCATACGCACCTTGAGGCAGCGGGCTGGTAAGTGTAGGAAATATATAAGGTGTACCTATATATTAAGAGTGAAGAGTATGTACCACCCCCCACTCTCCCTACTTGCAGGGCCGAGGCCAGCGGCCTACTAGGCCCGGGCCGAGGCCAGCGGCCTTCCGAGGCCCAGATCCGTCGTGCAGCAGCCGACGGTCGATGTCTTCTCCAGCCGTCGTCGAGTGTCGAGGGTCGACGTTGGGGTGGGGAAGGATGTCAATAAAGAAAGTTAATAGTTAATTTTCAATAATTAGCAAAAGTATGGCTAAGGCCAGGGGACTCCGCAAGATGCTTCCAACCAATATGGCGGAAAAAAACAATCTGAGGATCCTAGACGCGTGAGGGATCTTGGGTACATTGGACATCACACTAGGGATAGTATTACTGGCACGCCTGTGTCGACGCCCATTTTCGAGTTTCGAAAAACAAACTGTAATACTCCGCAGCTTCCACTAGATGTCGGCCTATGCACAGCATGTGATCTAAGCAGATTGCACAAGCCTCAGAAATATATATTTATATATATATATATATATAGTCCAGATGTTTGTTTCCAGCAAACTGTATGCGTGCTTTGTCAGTTCTGTTCATATTTGCTTGTCTACACTCTATATCAAGCACCATTGGATTGGGTAATAATGCTATCATTACAGCTCTTAAAAGCATGACGAATCTGGCATTAGGTGCTTTATGAAATGTTACATTATTACAAGCAAGGGACAGAACAATCCTCCTTAAAGAGAAGTATATGAAAAGCTAACCCTATGGAGGAAAAAGAGAAGCAAAATTTATCAGGTTAATCCAAAAAAGTAAGGTTGTTGGGCAGAAACTGCAACATTGAGAACAAGCATGCCAAGGCAGAGAAAGATAATGACCAGCTAACTTTCCTTGCAATATCAATGAGTTCTCTTATCGGGCATGAGGATTCTTCCTTCTAGTTGCTAACATGTGCCCACTTACTAACATCTTGTCCATTATCAGTTTCTGTGTATACTTTAGCGAATACCTTCTTCTACTTGCTTATTCTTTCAGCAAACGCTGAGCTGCCTCAGACCTACATAATTATATGTAAAGGACATGGCTTCCACCAATTTGTATTTAGTCACTTATCTACAGAATTGTATTCTCCCTCCTGAACCTCTTTTAACACAAGGTGGTTAATGCAGGACAGTGAAGGAGTTTGGGGAACAGATTCACAAGAGCCTAGATGTGACTTACAAGAGAGCCTGCCTATAGAACATAATTTGAACCCCAAAAGCAATTGACAGGACAGAATGATTGCCAGAAGAGCAGGCACAAGGCATCTGAACACGTACAATTAGAAGCGCAACCTCGCATGAGAGTGTCCTCAGGGCCACTCACCTAGTCTACCTATAGAAAAGGGCCTTCTAGTATATTCAGGGGCTTCTGGCCTTCTCAGAGAGGTTGGGTATTGGGCCCATTCATGCACCCTGTCGTGTACTGATGCAGATTATGTTTACAGTAGCGGTCTGAACCATGCCCTTTTCTGGCAGTGCATCGTGCTATAGTGCCTCAAATTGATTGGAAGAAGCCACAAGGTGGCATTTTAGCACTATATAAAACACCAAAGCAAACAATAGGCAAAGAAAATAAATGTGCAAGACCAGCAGGATTAAAGGAAGCATGATTGTGCAGGAGATGGCCACATTAAAGGGGAAGGCAAGATGCCTGGCGAACAAACAATGGACAAATAGAAAGAGGACTATTACCACAAAATTCATAAAGAGCAACAACTGGGGAACTGCTAACAAGTGAGTGTTATGGTACGTTATTATGCCTTTATACTGTGCCAGATCACCCCGGGAGTCGTTACAGAGCCTGTTGACTTGTCTGTGGAGTGGTGTACTTGCGCCCGCCACGGGTATCCAGACCTTAGTCTGCTCGAAGAAAGAAAATGAGTGAGGGGAAGATAAGAGGATGGGAAAGTGGGAAATAGACATTAAAAATAAAAGGGAGCGATGCATTGGGGCAAGAATGTGTTTTGATAGCATTGGTCCTATTGCTGAACTATGGTCCTGTAAGGTGGACCATCGCTCCACACAACGTGGAGAACCT
The DNA here is from genome assembly GCF_040938575.1 of Ambystoma mexicanum. NCBI lineage: Eukaryota > Metazoa > Chordata > Amphibia > Caudata > Ambystomatidae > Ambystoma > Ambystoma mexicanum. The sequence goes on along the minus strand of NC_090941.1, from coordinate 708,062,961 downwards.
TTCATCAACTGCTATGGTGGTATTTGGTGCAGTATAAAAGTATTTTCAAATAATATAACATTCTCTTGTTAGCAGTTCCCCCATTTTGTTTTGGACTGCATTTTATTTGTAATAATGCTTTTTCCATTTTCACACAATACATTTCTACTCCTTGGAACCACTGGCAATGACAAAACAGTTTCTGCGGAAGTCTGGGTGATAGGAAATGCACACGGTTTTGCCATGTGGTAGAAGCTGAAATTCCTGATGGCTCAGAGGCTAAACTCATAGTACTGGTCAGTCCCCGGAAGAGCATACCGGTAGCTATGGTGCCCAAAAGGGGAGGAATTTGAAAAATACGATGTCGGGGAGAACGTAAACCAGGGTCGTGTAGGGAAATTTGAGAGGAGGGGAAACAGTGATTTACAAAATAGAAATTTAATTTCCAAACTCAATTTTCTAGAACTCTTACATGAACATATTGATAATTCCTAGCCGACATTTAAAAAGATACATTCTATAATAGTGAACATTACAGACTGAAAGCAGACACTAAAATTAGGCATCCATAATTAGCAAGAAGCTACATGTACATAGTAGCCTTACCTTTTTGGTAGTATTTCGAATTGTGAGTCCATCGGAATCCAGTACAGAGACCAAAGTCTGTAAGCTTTATATGCCCATCGAGGTCTATAAGGATATTGTCGGGCTTGATGTCCCTGTGGATGAATCCCATCTTGTGCACACTCTCTATGGCCAGAGTAAGTTCTGCAATGTAAAACCTGGCCAGATGCTCTTCAAAGACCTCCATTCTCATCAGCAGGCTCATCATGTCTCCGCCGGGTATGTAGTCCATCACAAAGTACAAATTCTCCTTATCTTGGAAGGAGTAATAGAGCTTCACCACCCACTCGTTGTCAGCCTCTGCCAGGATGTCCCTTTCAGCTTTCACATGTGCCACTTGGTTCCGGTTCAACACATCCTTCTTCCTCAGGGTTTTCATTGCATACAGAGCGTGAGTGTCCACTTTGCAAGCCAGGCACACTTCGCCGAATGCCCCAATCCCCAGCGTTTTGATTTTAACAAACATCGATTTATCCATTTTGGCCCTTTTCAGTCTATTGTAGTTAGACTCTTTCTGGTAAAGAATTTTCCTCATTTGTTTCTGCTCAGCTTCACAAAGACGTGCCTTCAATGGGTAAAAGGAACATCCATGTTACATTAAGGGATCACAATACGCAAAAAAGAAACTATGCTTAAAAAGCAGCATTACACTCTTCCAGAAGAAACTATGTACATTGGCTTTGTGAGAAAAACGGAGAATTAAGAATTTGGCTCTGCACAACTTTAAAACATGTATAAGGATGAGAATGCTGAGCTGCAGAAGCATGCCAGTTATGCATAAGCAGGAAGAGAGTCACAGAGACACAGACATGCCAGGTCACACTTCAGTTGCACCTTGCTATGGAAACACAGCCCTACCAAGTTCTAATGCAACCTTATACCTACTTAACCACAGTCCTGGAGACGTGCTGACTAAAGCATGAAACAGGTGTCGACTGAACCGTTTATTTATTTTGATGATATATTATATGCCCAATTAAATTAAAAATAAGCGATTCCAACACAAAATAGACATTGGAAACTCAATGTTTGTTTTCAAACAGTGAACATTTAAGAAATAGTTATGCTACACCACATTCTTGCTTCTAAAATAAATCGAATTTTCCCAATGAAGTAATCTGTGCCTACTTCATAAATGCTATAAATGTGATTTGGTACGCCAACTATAGAACAGAGCTATTGCTGTGGGCCTCTTTGCACCAGGCAAAAGGTCATATACAAGACCAGAACTACATACATCGTAGTTTACGAATTAAGATTAGATGGAATGTTACTAGTGTTGCCTGTCAGATTTTCCCTGTCCAATTAACTGTTCTAAAACAGAGTATCCATCCGCTGTGGTGCATTTGTAGGCATTATCATAAAGAAACATATAAGAGTGCAAGGGTCAGAATAGGTAGAGGGTAAGTAACAGCATACCTTAAAAAAGATGGGCCTTTACACCCCTTATTCAATATTGATTAAGGGCTTGCTTTCTTAAAATGGGGATGAATTTACTTTAACAAAATTTGGGTGTTATTTCAATGTAAACAAAAACAGATTTTGTTTTTAGCAATCAGGAGGTAAACCATATAACAGACAAATACCACGTGGACTAATCAATCAAAATGTACTGATTTTTCTTTTTCTTCATGCAAATATACATACTCTCAATAACTAAATGTACGAGGTAATATGACCATAATTCACTATTATCTGCCTCACGTAGGCTGGAATGGCGTGCACTACAATACAAAAACTCCCAAAATTAACTTTAAGATGGGCAATGCTGGCACACGGAAAAGGCCCACTGTGCACCCATGCTCACTGAAGCCAGTGGCTATGTAGAACAGGAATGGAAAGCCAGAAGGTTAGCTATGGTATCTGAGAGAGCGCCTCAGGCATTTTGGCCAATACAGAGAAAGCCATTGTGGATGCCATTGTGGCTATTGGAAAGCAGTCAAGAATACAGTAGGTGCTACTTGTCAGGGCTCAAGTGAGACCCTCCAGTCAGATGAAGATGACTAGTTAACTCGCAGACTACGTCAACACATTTAGCCTGCAAATTACAGAACGTGAAGGTGGGGGTAGAGTGGGGTAGTATGTGGATGAGCTAGGGGTAGGCAGAGGTGAGCTTAGGTGGGTTGGTTGGGTTAGACAGGGAAGTTGGGGTAGGGTTGGTATGATATCAGGGGTAAGGCAGGGAAGGTGTGGGTAGATTGGGGTAAGTTGGGAATAGGTGATGGGAGAGTGGGGTCTGGTTGGAGTACACCGGGATGGAGAGGGGTATGAAATAGAGAAGTAAGGTATGGTTGGAGTAAAGAGGGGTGAGGTGGGTTAGAGAGGGGCAAGGAAGGGTGAGGGGTTGAGGAAGGGTGAGGAAGAGTGAGTGAGGTTAGGGTGGTGTGGGCAAGTGTTTACATATACAGGGGTAGCTTGGATGCTGGCGGTTGAGTGGGGGAAGTCAGTAGAGTGGGGCAGAGAGGTAGAGTGGAGCACTTAGAGTGGGGGCTTTAGATGGGTGGACTAGACCAATGCCATGTGGAGTGGGGTGTGGTCATGTGGAGGTGTGGTGTGGATTACTGTGTTGAGGTGTGGTGTGAGGGATTGTGTGGGGCATGGTGTCAAATTATGGGGTGGTCTGGCGTGTGATGTGGTGGTGCTGTGGAGTGGTGATGTGTGGGGTGGGGTGTTTTGGTAGGGTGGTCATGTGGAGAGGTGTGTATGTGTGGAGTAGTGTGTATTGGTGGTAAGAAGTGGTTCAGTGAGGTGGTGTGGAGGTCAGTTGTTGTGTAGAGTAGTGGTGTGGTGTGGCGTGGGTGTGTGAAAAGGTGGTGGTGTAGAATAGCTTTGTAGTGGGGGAGTGATGTGGTGGTGTGATGTGGTGGTGTGGAGTGGGTGTGTGGAGTGGGTGTGTGGAGTGGGTGTGTGGAGTGGGTGTGTGGAGTGGGTGTGTGGAGTGGGTGTGTGGAGTGGGTGTGTGGCGTGGGTGTGTGGAGTGGGTGTGTGGAATGGTGGCTTGGAGGGGCGTGGTTGTGTAGAGAGGTGGTGTGGAATGATGGGGTGCTGTGCTGTGTGGAGTGCAGTGGTGCGGAGGGGTCATGATGTGCAGTAGTAAAAGGCCCAACACACCTTTGAGTAAAAGTGCATAATAACCTGCTTCCAACTGTGGAGGGTCAGAAGGAGGAAACAGACTAGAAGTTGCCATGCTCAAGAAACCTTTACTGAAAATGATAAGAAAATGCCTCACTTTCTCTAAGCTATGGGTCTCATTACCTAATACAACTAACTAGGGTGCTCGTCGGCAGTAGTGAAGTCCAAAGAAAATGTCTGTCCTCTGTCCAAAACTAACCTGCTCTGACCCTAACACAAATACTAAACAATAAAAGTCCAGGTGAATGACTCCCTTCTCCTGGGGTTGCTTTCCTAGCAAGTCTCTATCAATATAGAATCTTCAGATAGTTCTTGGCTATCTCTCACAACAGTTTGTTCAGCTCACTTATCAGACTTTTCCACTATCCTTTTTTCCCTTTCTCTTGGCTTTTCAAGTCCCTCTGTACATATATTCCAATACCTTGAAGTTCCTTCACACTGTCCTTCTCGAAGGAAAGTCTCTCTCTCTCTGACACCCAACTTGTGTCTTGAGGATTATGAACAGTCTTCTCCTTAGCAAGTTCGTAATCCTCTGATCACTTGGCTTTTCACTGGGACGAGTATGATGTAGCCAGTGGCGATTTTCACTCTTCTGGTTATTTGGTATTTCACTGGGACGGGTATGCTGAGCCCAGTTATGATACTCACTCTTTTAGTTACTTTGCATCTCACTGGGATGAGTATGATGAGCCCAGTAATGATTCTCACTCTTCTCGCTACTGATTTCTCACTGGGACAATTATGATGATCACAGTAAGGATTCCGACTCTTTCAGTCACGTGTTCTCTTACTGGGATGAGTCAGTTCACTCCAATCGTTATATTCGTTTTTCTCACTGTGACAATCATGACTATGCCAATCGTTATAACCGGCTCTCTCCCTTGGTCTCCCGCTCTCCCCGTTAGCTTCCTTGTAATGGGGCTTTGTCACTGACTTGGCATTCTCGTTAGTTTCTCTCCTTCTTGTCAGGATGGCTCGTGTGCTCGATTCTTTTTCTTCCTCCAAAAAGCTTCGGCATGCTTCTTGCTAAGCGGTATAGGCTCTGAGAGGGGTTTCCTTTCTCAGCCTGTCTCGGCCAGCACTTCTTCCTCGCGTGTCCCTCCAGGGACTAACATCAGCTTGATAGACTTTTGTTAGTCTGCTCATTGAACAGTGCAACTAGGACACCTGTTCCTTCCAGCTCTTCCCATGCTTGGGAAGCAGCTTTCTCTCGAGTTTGGCAGCGTCCCTCACACAGCTAGTTTGAAACTCCCTGGTCTCTCTCTCTCTCTCTCTCTCTCTTGCGCTCTCTCCGCCAACTCTCATGACTGCTCTGCGGCTTCCCCAGCGTCTCGTGGAAGTCCTTCTTCTCTGTCTCAGTCATAGTCATTATGAATAGCTTGGGTCTCTTCGTCACAGTACCAGGCAGGTACATGTCTTCAGATAGAACATCAAAGTAGCAGATGTACAAGGATCCTTCTTGTTTTCTCCCAACCGGATTGACATTGTTGTGTTGCTGAGTGAGTTGGGAAGGGAGTTCCTCATCGGAACGGGAGTCCTTGTCCCCATGGGAGAAGTTTCTCCTGGTGAGGTCCCGCTTGCCACTACCCCTAGGGAGGGTATGACGTAGCGGGCAACACTCCCTAGCCTCAAAAGGAAAGGCTCCCCCGTGGGGAGAAGTGACTAAATCGCACAACTCTTCACACAATGCAAAAAAGCCCCAAAACAAAATATGCACCCCTGTTCACATGCCCTTCTAATTTTGTCAGTGGGATAATCCCACATAAAGGTTGATTGAACACATTCAGTGATTTATGTATAGTACATCTCTAAGTTTATTAGAGCTGCTGTAGCCGACACATGTTTTGACCTAAAAGGTCTTTTTCAGGGCTATAACAATCATCCGATACATAATAAAAGATGAGGAGTAATGTTTTTGCATTGTGAATTAGTACCATATTCATAAATTGTATCCAACGTAAGATTTAAACACAAATTAAAACAGTAGATTTTTGGCACGCATTGGACTGATAAGCATTGTACAATAATTTTGCCAAGTGTACATAGCCACAGGCGAACCCCAGGAGATACAGGGGTCAGAGAAAAGAAGAAAAAAGAGGGGTGGGAGGAGTTGAAATTATCATTGTACCATTAGTAGCAACAAGATCTATTTTGTATCTAATGGCATGATCCTTGTCTCACATATTGGGACTGATTATCCATATTTAGGATTCTAATTTTGACTTTCATTGGGTGAGATATTTTTCAGTGTTCTTCAGTTAATGGACACCTGCAATTTTTAAATGTATTATATTAAGAGTTCTAAGTAGCACTAGATTAGATACAGTATATGTTCTAATCCCCATTTGTTAATGGGAATGCTTACCTATATGGTTGGGCAGACATGATATGATAAGTCATTTATAACGCGCCTGCACACAAGTATTTTTAGGCGCAACAAGACAAGGGAGGGAAGACAGAGGGAGGACAGTACACACGATCTTACGAGGCCTTGTGACATTCAGCTTGTGCAACTGCGACAGCACCAAAGTGCAGGGAGAGGGAGAGGGAGGGGAAGTGCGATTTGGGCAGCAATGCTCTGAGGAAGTGCATCTAGGGCAGCGCAGCTCTGGTTAGTGCAAGGAGGAAGGGGACTGTAAGGGTTACAGTTACAGCCCGTAAGTGCATGGTGGCGGAGGCAGTGCAGGGAGACTGATTTTGGAGGAGCCTGGTACCCATTATGCTCAGAGGTCTTGAGCTGCTTTCCGGAACATCAGGTGGTTTGGCTCAAGTGTTAGAGGGGCAGGGAGGCCATTCCAGAGGGAGGCACCTGCAGAAGAGATCTACCCCACACTCTCTGCTAGCGAAGCACGTGACCTTCAAAATATGGGAGGTAGTTGAGCGAAGGGCTCAAGAATGAAGGTATTTTGGAAGAGAGAGTTGGATGTAGTGCGGGCCCCGCTACCACAAAGCCTTGTGGACAATGCAGAGGGTCTTGAACTTAGATCCTTGCAGCCATGTGGAGCCAGTGGAGACATTTCAGTGCTGGAGAGATACAGTCCCTGAGCTTGAGTCCAAGGATAAGTCTTGCAGTCCTGTTCTGGATTAGTTGCAGAGGGCGGAGAGTAGAGGAAGGCAGATTGCGAAAGAGGCAGTTGCAGTAGTCCAGCCTAGAGCAAACTAGGGCTCTGGAGACAGTGAGCTTTTGGTGGAAGTGAGAAAAGGAAGAATACCTCAGAGGAGGTGCAGCTGGTAGTGGAACTTCTTAGCAAGGTCCGAGATGTGAGAAGAGAAGGAGAAAGTGGAGTCGAAGATGACACCAAGGTTTTTTGCCTCACAGGAGGGCGAAGGATGAGGGCTCAAGCAGGGCGGCCAGAGTGAGAGTGTGGGAAAGCGGGAGCATGGGTGAGAAGGATTTCCGTCTTACTGGCATTAAGGCACAGATCGTTGGAAGCGCACCAATCCTGAATGATATTATATGATATGACATTTATAATGCGCCTATACACAAGTTTTTGACATTCGGATAGACAGTCGGGAATGAGCGAGAGAGTAGAGGAGGCTTAGGGGAGACTGAAGGGGAGCTTGGTGTCATCTGCGCAACACTAAAGGTTAGAGGGGAAAGTAGAGATCAGATGGGTCTAAGGGGCCCAAGTAGACATTAACGATCCAGGGAGAGAGATTAGAGCCCTGGGGGACACCATATGTGGAAAGTGAGGTGGTGGAGAGAAAGGATCCAAGGAGGATGAGAACAGACGGAAGGCTGGAGTGAACCCTGATAAAACTGAAATCATGGTGTGCAGCAATACTGCCCTTCTACCACATCTGCTCCCATGGCCACTGATCCTCAGCCACCCACCCCCTCAGATACAGTGAAAAACCTAGGATGCACTATGGACTCCGGCCTAACCCTCTCCTGTCAGATCAACATTTTTCCATACATCCCCTACCAAAATAGACTTGCCGCAGTTATTGTGATGTCGAGACTGGACTATGCCAACTCCCTATATCTAGGAGCTCCGGCATACCAACTCAACCAACTCCAAAGAGCCCAAAATGCTGCCACAAAACTGCTCCTTGCCCTGGGTCAAAGAGACCACATCTCACCAGCTCTCCAAACCCTCCACTGGCTCCCAGTCGGACGAAGGGCAACTTTCAAGACCATCTGCATCACTCACCGAGCAGTGCATAAGACCGGCCCATTGTACCTACACGAAAAGATAAAACCATACCTCCCTTCTCACACCCTAAGATCAAGCACTGCTCTCCTTCTAGTAATTCCAACCTCTAACTCTGTCAGGATCAGAGGATTCGCCTTCTCAACCTTGGCCCCAACTCTGTGGAACTCACTCCCCCCACATATTCGACACACTCAAGACTATATGACGTTCCGCAAAGCTGTAAAAAATGCGGCTCTTTCTATCAATTTCGGCATGGCTGCTCACATACGTACATTACCCCATGAACACCTCATCATTCTAATAAAATGCAGCTATATCCCATGACAAACCGGCCTAGCTGCACACACCAACTCCAACTCAAGTATGAAGGAGCTCTTCTCCATACTGAAGGAACTTGAGTCACCCATTGCCACACCCGACACCTGCACTAAGAACCAGACCTGGTGCACAGACATCCAACAAGCACTAGCAAATAAAATAAACACCCTACAAAATAAAATTCAACCAAAAAAAGACTCCCTAAACCTCACTAACCCTCCCACATCTCCGCCCAAAGCCTCACCAAGTACACACACTAACTCATTCACCTTCTCTAAAACCACCACCCTTGAGGTTGAGAAAATCATCCTCTCTCTTAAACCATCAAACTGTAAAGGCGATATCTGCCCTGCACACATAATAAAGGACGCAGCCAGAGACCTGTCGCCCTTTATCTCTAAACTTATAAACGCCTCTTTCTCCTCAGGCAGTATCCCTTCCAACTTAAAACAATCTTGGGTGCTCCCCCTCCTCAAAAAACAGACGCTTGATCCCCTCATCCCCACCAACTACCGACCAATCACAACGGTACCCTTCCTACTGAAAATCTTGGACAAAGTTGCCTATGTCCAGATTCAAAAATACCTAGAACTACACAAGCTACTAGGCGCCAGACAATCAGGTTTCCGCCCATTACACGGCACGGAAACAGCCCTCATCGATCTGAAAACCCAAATTGATGATCTGAGGGACAAGGGCAAGACAGCACTCCTCCTCTTACTCGACCTCTCCGCGGCTTTCGACCTCGTCAACCACAAGGTCCTCTGCAGACACCTTGACTCAGCTGCTCATTTCTCCCCAGAAGCTATCAAATGGATTGAATCCTTTCTGAGTGAGAGAACTATGAGAGTCTTCTCCCCTTCAGCAGCAGCAGACCCCTCTCCTATCACTTGCGGAGTCCCGCAGGGCTCATGCGTCTCCCCCACACTATATAACATCTTCACCAAACCCCTGTTCGACGATCTGGACCATCTGGGTGTCACCTACACTAACTATGCTGATGACACTCAGATTCTCCTCCCACTTTCAGGGTATCACAGTAAGGACAGAGAGTTGGTGAATAGGGTATATCTCATCATTCAGGCATGGATGGCATCTCATGGTCTATGCCTGAATGATGACAAGACAGAGCTCATCATCTTAGGTACCCCTGCTAATATCAACAAACTAGGCCTTGAATATGCCGAATTCAACATAGATGGCAATCTCATCAGAGTATCCAGGGAAGTAAAAACCCTTGGCTTTTATCTGGATGCCACTATGTCATTCACTAAACAGGTCAACTCACTAGCATCTACCACTGCGTACACTTGCAAATTAATAAGGGCAGGCAGACCATTCTTATCCAATGACAGCTGCCTGATCCTGGCAAGAGCACTCATACTATCTAGGCTTGATTATTGTAATGCCCTCTATAGCGGTGCTAACAAAGCCATTATCCACAGGCTCCAAATCTTACAAAACAATGCCTTGAGAGCTGCCCTCGGCATTAATAAGAGAGATCATATCTCAACCACTAGACGCCAACAGAAATGGCTCTCTACAGACAACAAAATCAAACTAAAGTTGGCCTCCCTAACCCATTTAGCCCTCAACAATGCCGCCCCCAGTTATCTGATGGACAAGGTAAAGAGAAAGTCCTCCATCCGACAAACAAGAACTATCAATTCCAACCATCTGATAATTCCCAGATTCAAACTCTCCACCATTGGTGGGAACAGTTTCCCGGTGAAAGCTGCCACGCTCTGGAACTCTCTGCCACACAACCTAAGAGCTGACCAACCATACTTGAACTTTAGAAGACACCTCATCAGTCACCTTAACTCCAATAACCCTTGTATTTAGCTGCACTTTCTACACCTATGTATAGATAGTGATACTTTTGTTCGTGATTTGGCCCTCGCCTCCAACAGCCCTGCACACATCTGTACACTTACCTCCTGTATAGATATTGACTTTTTATGTTTGAAGATTTGTATACCTCTTATTCCTGTAATCCTGAATATTTTTTTTCAGGATTACCCACCTCTAACAGCCCTGTACATATCTGTATACTTACCCCTGCATAGATATTGACTTTGTATGTATGAAGATTTGTATATTTTTTATTCCTGTAATTCTGATTATTTTTATTACTACTTCAAAGTGTATATTTCTGCAACATTGTAAGCTTCGAATTATCTTTTGCCTGCGCCCTGTTGCCCCTGGGTAAGGTGCGCCATACAAATAAACAAACAAACAAACAAACATAAGCGTCCTACACAGGCCTAACGCAGCCAGGACCCAGTCTTGGTGTCCCACCCTCCAGACTGCATACATTCAACTGATATCAATACCATCACACCTAATTCTAGGATGCAGCTACCATCACATAATTGCATCAGCTGCACACATAACTGGTGCACCCAAGCACCGTATGGCACCTCACTCTCTCAACTGACCTGGATTATGGTCCCCAAGGGCATTCAACCTACCAGCGCTTTGAGGTCATACCAATGATATATAGAGCGCTATATAAATGCTAAATAACATAACATAACATGAACTTGTAATATTTTCTTGATGGGTCTGTAAATAGAATCCATAACCATATGCATTAGGGCTGTTATATATCTGATCATGTGCTTATTAAATATAGTGTGACTAGCTAGATGACTTATTTGAATAGTTTGATTTTTCAAAGAAAGCCCTTTATTGTAACATTATTGGCGTGGCCAGGGCATAGGCACCCAACCTGTATTCATGCAACATTTTCTGACATACTTCAGATTCAGTTAAATCTTTACGCACCCATCACAGGATCACATGTGCCTACATGCCCAACCTTTCACACACATTATGAGTATAGACTCATACTACTGCAGCAGGGTCACCTGCGAGTATGGCACAATACTTACTAACCAGAGACGAGGATACAAAAGGACAGGGAAATAGATTTCCTGGATCTTAAAATATACATCATGAACAACAAAATCCACAAAAAAGAGAACAAATCCGTTCCAAAAAGAGACAGAAGTGAATTCCACACTTTTAGCGACCAATTGCCATTGTAGAAATACAGTAGAACACAAACCAACAGGAAATTTTATCAGGGTTCATAGGAACTGTAGAGAGAAACAATGCTTCAATCAGGAATGCGAAACACTCTGGTACAAAAAGAGTATCATCAACAAAACGATCAATAAAACCAAAAAATAGAAAGAAAAGACTCGCTTACACCTAAAAGGGCCAACAAAGAGATTAAGCAAGATGAGATCAGAATGATAAGCAGACGCTATACTGACAGCAAACAATTATACTGCATACTTGCTAAACATTTGCATTTACTTAGATAGTGAGCTCAGACAATTCATTGGAAGCAGACTAAACATTATTTATATCAAAGCACCTAATTTGAGAGACAAATTATGCCCAGTGAGTATGAGAAATAGAATGAAAACAGAGGTTGACGGAGCATGGTGGAAACAGAAAAAAATTAAATGGTTTTTACCAATGCTGAACCTGCATTATGTGCCAACATGCAACAGACATTAGTAGAGAACTTGTCATTGAAAAGCGACCAATTCAAATTAAGCAATGTATTAACTGTAAAACAAAGTATGTTGTATATGCTGTAATCTTTGTGTGCAAAAAGTATATATTGGTAGTACTATAAGAGTTAAGGATCAGAATACGTGAACATATCAGTATGCTAGGAAGTCAGGACACCAAGCTACTGCTCACAACACATTGGTAGCAAAAATATCAGCTGGAAGATGTAAAGCAAGTGCGATTTATAGGAGTACAACGTCTGATACGTGGCAAAAGAGGCAGTGACAGAAAGCTCAAACTGCGACAAATGGAAGGAAGACTAATATGAAAAATGAGAACTTTATCAGGTGGTCTTGACTCAGAGTGTGAGATGCATGTTTTTTAAAAATAAAAGTATAATACTCATGTGATATCCATTGATTAATATAGCCTTGTACTGAATGGAAAGTATGTAGCCGGTTTGTAGAATCCATGAATCATTCTATGCAACATTGGATCATTGACCTTTAGATCATGGACATATATACCCCTCTATATGTAGGGAACCTGGCATCATTACCTACTGTGAAGGCATCATGAAGCAAGACACAGACAACAGACTTAGATTTCAAAATACGGCAATTTATTAAAGCAAATGCCAGGATGGTTGAATGCCTAACCTGCCATAAACTAAGGTGTGATTTTCCTACCTGAATAAAACTAAGGAAAGTCTGAGTCAAAGAGTTCAACTTAAAGGTCTGTCTGTGTCCAAAACCTATCCTTGCCCTCACAACGAAAGCTAAACCATGTGTAGGGATGTCAATAATCAAGGAAATGGTGTTCAACACAAAGTCTGAGCTTCTCCCAGCTCTTAGCCTCCTTTTTGGCTCCCCTTGCTCAAGTTCAAGAAAGTTCCACAAAAGTCTTTTTGATTACTTTCCTCAAGTTCAAGGCAATACAGGTCCGCACAATCCTCGGGGGTTCCCTTCCCCATGTTCCAAGCAACACAGTTCAAATGAAAAGTATCTTGAGTCTCCATCGTCAAGACAGCGTTTGCAATTTCTCAGGTCTCAGGGTTCCCTTCCCCAAGACTTCAATACCACAACTAATATTTGTTTCAGTCTAACAAAGTTCAACACAAATCCAAGCCAACTTGACCCTCCTTCTGGTTTGCATCACAAGCTTACTTATAGCGCTTCTTCTGGATAAATTTCACAATGTCTTTTCCTTTCACACTCAGGGTTTCCTGGTCTATAGGCAGTTTTCAGACCACACAGTCCACCCATCACAGGTCACGCTATCAGGAACCCTAGGCTCTTTAGCCCACGCAGGTCCTCCTATTTTACAGATTCACCTTTACTTGACTTCTCTTTGTTGGCCTCTTGGCTTTATATATAGAGAAAATAACGTGAATGGGTTAGAAATTATACCTGTGCGCTTATGACCACTCTTTTAGTTTGGATTGTGGCAGGCTACGTTCACCCCTCCACAAAGCCCACCCATACCAGGGCTTTGCAAGATTAGCAATGAGAATTGAGTTGGATAGTGGTGACTCGCGCACTGCCTCCCTAAAGATTAGCAGATGGTCTCAAGATTAAATTGAATCAGAGTATTCCAAATAGGTATTCTCGAAGTTTAATTTATTTCCGATACAGTCAGCCAACACGTATTTCGACTTTGGTCGTTCTCAAGGCTGACACAATAAATGAAAATAACATTCATATTGGACTGCATATGATCAAAAAACAGTATGTACAATGTGTTATCATAAATTGAATGATTCCAAAATGTTAGTGTACATTTGTTATATAAAGGTTTATAAATGCAAAATTAATTTACAATTAAGAATGAAAACCAACAAATGAGTAAATTAATGAGTACATTTATTACATACCCCACACCAGTTCGACGATTTGGGGTCACGTGGAAGTGAACAAACACAGAAATTATTCTATTATTGAATCTAAATTGGTTCCAGCAATTTAAACTTCATTACTCCATACTACCATAAGTAAGATAATGAACTCAAATGTTACAAGAGTCACCACTATCCAACTCAATTCTCATGGCTTTATATATAGGTTCACACTTTCCTGGCTTTTCTTTGTCAGCCTCTTGACTTTGCCATTATGTGTTACACACCTCTGTGCCAGTCTTTGGCCTTTTAGCACTGTACTCATTCATAAAGTTCACTGTATTGGGTGGTCTGGTTCATGCCCCGTCTTTCTGTGACACTCTTTCACACTTGCACTCTTTTATGAAGGTTGCATTTAATTGGGCACTTTCCCTTTTATCTTTCATCCATTATAGGTTTTGCCCATATTCAATATGCATACCTTGTTCTTGTTTCATATTTTCATTCAGTTCAGTATACAATAGATATATAGTTCAGCATTGGTTCAAGTTTTCATTCAGCTAGGTGCTCAACATGTATATTGCAGCTTTGTTTCATGTTTTCATTCCATTCGGTATTCAATAAACATGTATGGCAGTTAATTATCTGTGCGCAGCCTTCCCGAGATGCCCCAGCTTCGAGTGACCGCCCGACACTCAATGGCTTTTGGCATCCTCTCCGGTGCTCCCCTTGCCTTCGGTCTGCTTCTACTGTAGGTGGACCCCCTTCTGCGAGCCCCGCTAGCACTCCGTGGGTTCACCTGCACATGCTGGGTCCTCCACTTCCCTGATAGACATGGACGGCATCCCTTCTTCTTTCCTGCTTGCCAGTAGGATTAGCAACACGCTTCCCAATATTGAGGCTTCCATATCTGTGGTAGTCCCACGGCTGAACTGGCTTTGGGCTCCGCAGCTCCTCTGGACATCGGCTGGTGTCCTGGCTTCCTCGCAGGCCCCACCACGACCTTCTCTTCACGTCACATGTCTCCTGCTGGTTTATTCCCCACATGTCTCCCTGTTGCTCACTCTGCTATTCTCTGGTTCTCCATTTATACATCTGAAGCCACTTGACAGGTTGCAGGTGTGGATTCCTAATTAGATTTGCCTGACCATAGTTAAAGGGGCATGCCTGACCCTCACAGCTCTCTGCAGTTAAAGTGTTTAATGCTCTTAGTCGCCTCGTTCCAGTACTTTCAGGGCTTAAATGTGGGGAAATGAGGGAAGCTGATTTAAAATAGCCTACAAGCGATGGGCAGAGGTAGGTTGGTTATCGATAGGGAAAGGGAGATACGATGTCTCACCTGTGGGCACCCCACTCCCAATCCCCTAGAACCCTCCACCCCAGTGATACTCCCTCGCTTCTCCACGCTCAGAGTCATGATCCAAAAACGATTGCCTTTGCCTGTCCACCAGAGAAGAGGATACAGGGGGAGTAGGAATGTGAATACCCTCAGGGTTCTCACACTACAAATATTCATGTGTAAATGGTAACCAGAAATGTTCAGATATTAACCTAGGTTACTGTTTACACCACTAGGAATCTGGTCCTGGTATGCAATCTAGCCCACAGACTTCTCAAATGATAGGATACACATCCCTAGACCCACGAAGGGACAAAACAATTCTCTTTTTCTATATATCACCTATCCATACAACGTCTATCCAACTCGCTCATATATTTATTAGGATAACAATGTAGAGGAGCAGACGTACACATCCGTTCGGTTTGGGTGAGGAGAAGGCCACCACAAATGGTGGGGCAGGACCCCCAATAGATGGGGCAGTAGGGTTTGGGCACCCTGGGACCAGATTGGCACACTAATGTGGCCATCTGCGCCAAGCGAATTTGGGTAAACAAAGAAAATAATACAAAATCGTAGGCTGCTTTTTAGGGGGGGGCTGAGGGGCACCCGAAATTGGCAGCGAATGTTGTACTGCAACGGGGTGTGGCACTACCCCCCACCCCAAATGGAGGTCCCCACCTCATGCATCCCTGCCTGGCGTCAGATAGGGGAGGCCCCACCTCATGCATCCCTCCCTGGGGTCAGATGCCCCTTCCTAGGAGCAGATATCTGCCCCCAGGGAGGGTTACAAGGGGTGCCCCCCTTTCTACTTCGGTTGGGGGGAGGGGTGCCCCCCTTTCAATCAGTAAAAAAAAAATCCATGGTGGCTAGTGGGCCCCCACCACCTCCCCCCAACCCCACCCCCTTTTTCCATCATTTTTTTTTTCCATTCCCTGGGGGCAGATGGTCAGCCATCTGCCCCCAGGGTTCATGTGCATGTGCCCCCATGCTTTGGGGGTCGGGGGGGGAGAGGGCTGCTTACTTGAAGCAGCCCCCGTCCCCCAACTCGCAAACAAATCAATGGTGGTCCAGTGGGTTGCTGGTCACGGATCAGCGCTCTGCGCTGATCCGTGACCAGCAATGCGTCATATCAGTGGTGTCCTTGGAAAGGGGAGAGCCTCCCCTTTCCAGGGGCACCAATTTTTGTCATATCCCTGGTGGTCTAGTGGGCCTCAGGGCCCCAAACCGCCTCCCACCTCTCCCCATCTCTCGATTTTTTTGTTTTCACCCCTGGGGGCAGTGATCATCTGCCCCCAGGGGTCTCTGGCGCTGTGGCCCCATGCTTTGGGGCCACGGGGGGAAAGGGAGACGCTTACCTAGCAAGCAGCCCCCCTCCCCCTGCGTCACAAACGGATCTGTATTGATCCGGTGGCATTGCCCTGCGCCCGATCCGCGGGCAGCAATGCCACACAATGGGTATCGTTGGAAAGGGGAGGACCTCCCCTTTCCAACGATACCCGCCTCGATCTCCGGCTTGAAATACAGCTGGAGATCGAGGCGGAACAAGAAGGTCTCTTACCTTCTCTCTTCCCCGTAGCAGCCGAAAATGGCTGCTGCAGGGAATTTACTTTCAGTTTCACGCCGACATGCGTTACGCACGCCGACGTGAAACTGAAGGTAATCCAGCCACTTGGCAGTGAGGGGGGACCTCCCCCTCACATAACCCGGGGGTTGGATTACAGTTTTGCTCGATCCCTGCGTTGCAGGGTTCGAGCAAAACAGAGTGCCTAAACCGACGAGCAGCGCTTGCTTGTCGGTGGCACTTAAGGGGTTAAATTAAGTTGGGTAACAACAATTTTGTATAGATAAAGGATCGCCTAAGTAATCCTATTTTATTTTGGAATATTAAGAGAGAGGATATCCACGGTCAGGATCGTGAAAGGTGACGTCTTAAGCTCTGTACCAGTTAATATAATAGGAGGCATAGGAAGACTACCTCTTACTATAAGTGTTATAGAGAAAAGAGAAGGTGATAACAGTTTTTTTAATGTGTACTGTGTTCTTATTTTGATTATTATTTGATGTATGAAGTTCTGAAAAGTGATACAATATGAAATTTGGAATTGAAGTTGTTTTGAGTTAAGTGTAGTAAACGATTGCGCCAGTCAGAAGACAGATAGATTGTTGAGACAAAAGAGGATTGAGCAGCGATTAATAGTGCATGCTCATATTTATTCTTTTTGAGATTAAACATGGTGAGCAATAAGCTTTGAGGTAAGTAGAGATGTGTCAAATATAACAA
Organism: Ambystoma mexicanum; assembly: GCF_040938575.1. Classification (NCBI taxonomy): domain Eukaryota; kingdom Metazoa; phylum Chordata; class Amphibia; order Caudata; family Ambystomatidae; genus Ambystoma; species Ambystoma mexicanum. Next base: position 708,045,760 of record NC_090941.1, on the reverse strand, counting down.
GGTAACGATCTGATAAGTATGGACAGTTAATTGTGACTTGTCATTATGGAGGACACTCCTCTTATGCACCTTTGTAAAACATTACCACGACATATGCCCAAACTCAAACAGTACAGTGCCGAATGGGCAAAGGGCACAGCTGATAAAATGTTCATGCCATGGCCACCAGGGGGATCATTGTCAAAGGCAGTATTACAACGGGGAATAATAACCCAGTATATGCGCCCCCAGTTTATAGTAGTGAAGACAATCTAGAAGAGAGTAAAAAGAAGGAAAGCAAGTGTAGATTTATAGGAGATAAAGAGGAACGAGGTGAGAGATCAAATATATCAACAAATATAGACAAGGAAATTAAGTGATGGAAAGGAGAGAAGGATAGGGCTGATGAGATAACGTTTGTACAGAACGAACGGATGGGAGGACAGATGTTACTCAAGTTCGATGGGAAAAGCATCAAGGAGGTAAGGCACAAGGAAGACAAAGACGAGCAAGAACAGAAGGAACGAGAAGCGGTTTAGGGAGGATGAGCAAGGAACGAAAAGCAGGGAATGTTGGGAAAATATATATATATAGAGAAGAACAAGAGGATGAAAAGCGGGCAGAGGAACAAAGAAAGTATGAAAGTCAGAAGAAAGAAAAAGAAGAAAGGGATTTGGAAAGAAAGAGGTAGGAAAAAAGATTACAGCGAAGAAGAGAAGAAGAAGAACAGAGAGAAGAAATAAGAAGGGAAGCACGAAAGCAAGAAGAAGAGGGCAAGAAGAGATGTGATAGAGTGAAGGGAAGAATGAATAAGAATTGAAGGCAGCAAGGACGCCAGTCTTGTTCTTAAAGAAATAAGACCAAGCGACGAAACACCGGGATGATTGGAAACGATAAGAGAAAATTTCCCAATGAGAGAAGTGCTCAAGAAATACCTAAAGTAGCACAAGAAGAGGAAAGATATGATGCAGAAGGTATTGGAGAGAGGATCGATAAGTTATATCAGCAAATAAGACAGAACAGTGAGTATGGGACTCAGGGGAGCAGCACACTATCCCTGATACCAAAAACAAGGGATGAGGAGGAAAATATGTTCATTGATCAACGCAGAGCATCGTCTTTTATTAGATTAGATTGAGATGAGGAAGAGGAGGATGATAGTCACACCAGTTGGGGTGTAGCAATGTCAGACGAAGAAAGAGAGCCAGGCCGTAATATAGAATGGGGGGTGCATGCGCCCCCTTGGGAAGTCAAAGTCTGGATAAGGAGGTAAGATGGTCAGATCCTATACCATATCCCGAACTTTCCCAAAGAGGATTGTGTAGTGTGAGAGGAGACTCCCCATCCCTATGCGAGTAGGTTAAGGTTGTTACAAGCACGAAGACGAACAGGGCTGATTACCCCTGCATAATGGGGTCCAGTTATGGGATAGGGTTCACACAATTCCCACTGTTAGAGAAGGGGGGGCAGGACCACAATATATTCAATGGCCTCGATGGACAAGGATAACTTAAAATGCAAGTTACCTTGTTTGACTTCAGGGGCTAGGAAATGGATATACGAATTAGAGAAAATGATGGGGCATATTGTGCGTGTATGTAGAAGTTGAGGAAACATGCAACAAAATGGACAAAACTAAGAGGCGGGACAGTTCACCCACCGCCATACAGCACATAAACACAAGAGGGCAATGCCCAGGATCACACATCCTATCAGACACAGGTGCCACAAGCACAGCAGGCACAACATCAGGGGCCAGTGCAAATGCAAACACAGTTGGCATTCATGGTTCTGGTTCACTGCTCTGCCGAGCTGATCCGCTGTTTCATTTTGTTGGAATGCTGGCAGCTGTATGTGATTGTTGTTCACCCAGTGGCATAGTGCTTGTGCCCCCTGAGACAAGGCTCTGGAGTGGATGCCCCCATTCATCCATATATGATAAATTGTGGTTGTGTGGTCCGTCAGCACCCCAACTACCTTTCTCCATAGCATTGGGAGGAAGGAATGAAATACTTGGAACACTGCCCTCAATTCGAGGACATTGATATGCATGCCTGATTCCTCCGCACTCCACTGGTCTTTGATAGATAGTTGTCCCATGTGGGCACCCCATTCTGTTAGGGACGCATGCGTTATGACTGTCTGCTGAAAGGGAAGCTCTTGTAATGGCTCTCCTTTGGCATACCCTTTGTTAATGGCCAATTATACCACCAGATCCATGGCACTGCCATGGGGTCGTCTGTTGCCCCGTCAGCAGCAAATCTTTATGTTGAGCACTTTGAGCTCCAGACAATATATAGTGCCTCAAACCCTTTTTTCTCAAAGATAGGGATGTGGAGGCTCTATATCGATGATATTTTGGTCATCAGCGGCTGAGCGGCTGAGTTCCTGCAGTTTATTAACTGGATTAACTAACAGAACCAGTTCCTTAAATATACCTTGACACAAAGTAACTCTGAGGTTAACTTCCTAGGCGTTACGATATGGGTGGATTCAACCCGTAATATTCTCCAGGTCAAACCTTTCCACAAACCGACTGACCGTAAGTCTCTCCTGGCTTTTGACAGTTGTCTTCCAGCCACAACAGGGAGAATTTACCATTTGCACAATTTTTACATCTAAAAAGAAATAGTTCATCAAACGCCACTTTTTTGTCTGAAGCTAAAACATTGAGTGCCAAACTAAACATGAGAAAGTACCCTAGAAGAATTGTGAAATGGGCCTTGAAAAGGTCTACTAATAACAATCGTGGAGCACTCCTCGAATATTGTGTTAAACCAAAAGATAGAGGGATAGTATTTGTCAGCACCTTTACCCCCCTATCTAACCAAATCACCACAATCATTAAGAAGAACTGGCACATATTGACGGGTGGTGAATGTCCTCTCCAGCCACCACTTTGTGCTTTTAAGAGAGGTGCAAATCTTAAAGATCTTATGACGAAAAATGATGTGTCGAGATCGAACCAATCACAAAGGAGTGTTGCTGAAATTTGGGGTCTTTCACGGTTGTCAGTGCACTCTCCATGTGGACTCTGCGTTAATTGCAGTTTCACAAGTAGAACTACACAAGTTGATTTGGAGTTAGATAAACCTTGGATTCAGCAGGTGTTTACTAATTGCAATACTAATAATGTGGTCTATGCGATTTGGTTCCCCTGTTCAAAGATCTACATTAGCATGACCGAACGTAAAATTAAAACAAGGATCTCTGAACACAGGAGTTGCGTTAAGAACAAGGTTCTTGTTGCCCCTCTCGTGAACCATTTTGTAACAATGGACCACAAGAGTGATCTGAAGTTGACAGTTCTTATGCATATTACACCACTTAACAACAGAGTATCAGAAGTTTGTTCGCAAATGAATAATGGTTGATTTTCCTATGCAATTCGGCAGTCACTGGGCTGAATGAACAGATTGAGTGGCAAAGAGTTAACTATTAGCATGCTTTAGAAACCCTAAAACTATGTTATTTTTTTGTACATAGTTGTACATGGCCATTGGCTCTTTAAATTAAGATCCCATGTGTACTAGTATTTACTTTTGTGGCCATGAGGTAATAGGACCACAGGGTATGGTCTCGAGGTCTCCTTTGGAGTTATTTCATTGCAGTGTTCTCATGCAGTGTAATAATTTGGAAGGTGTTAAAGATGTTGTTGATAGTTTATACTTTTGGCAGCTGCATAAGTATTGTTATTCAAGTGAGCCACCCAGTGCGGTTGCTACACCTCTGATTATGGTAATGAGCAGGTTGCCTTTAAGAAGAAACACTGTAACCATTGATCGTAATGCCAGTCAGGTGATTTTCAGCACGTCACTGTGACGTTCAAAAGAGGAGCAGATAGACAATTGCAAACGAAGTAAGTTTTCTATGCCGGCGGTGACGACGAGAGTCCAATACATTTTGTTTTTGTCATTCTCCATTGGTATAAACGCTGATAACCACTAGTGAGGACATCATTTACATTACCGCCCCACATTTTTGGTTTCCCGCGCGTATTGTGTCGAGACCGAGAGGGAAGGAAAAGACCAGGAAATAGAAGCAAGACGCCGCCCAGTTGTTTAACATGCCACATGAGACGATCGTGTTAAAGACATTACCCGTCGCGCTTAAAAGCAAGTTTAAAGGTAACAGAAGTGGCAATACAGCATGTACCTAGAAGGGAGATAGTTATTCGTGAGAGTCATTCAACTGTCTCCTGCTCATTGTGTTGCTAACGTAGGACATAATGGAAGTCGTTGGTTACTGTGGCGCTAAGTGGTACTACCTGGCATGCAATATGCATGGCCAAAATAGATTAACTAAGAATAGTCTCTCCTGTCATTTGCATGGGGAGATCGGCTAACTGTTGGCTGTATTAAACAAATTATTTTTGCAATAGTGAGCTGAATACAGTAGAAGAATGAGAGAGTGTATGTGAGCATGGTCTGAACGGCGGGCTTAAGTTCTGTGTTGTTTCAACAGATTGAAGTCTACTGCAAAGATACTCCTACCAGACCGCTGAATGTCTACGAAATAAGTACTTTCACGGTGAGCCGACATTAGGAGACTTTTGCTCCTTCTTGTATGGTTTCTTATGAATTGAACAGCATGAATGATAGCTGTTTTTTGTGTTTCCTCTAGTGGTTGGGAAGATCACCTATATGTCATTTTTAAACTGTTGACGATGAAGATAGTGCATATGTTTCGGACTTACATATTGGGTCCCCCTGTAGAAGTTCTTATTATGTCTGCATTAATGATAAAAGAACGAAACATGTTGGGTGCACAGAATGCTGTATTACAGGACAGTGTCTATCAACAAATTATTAACATTGTCAGAACCTTTTTTTCTAATGTTAAAAGGATTTGCCCATTTATCTAAGAACAAGAGTTCAGAGAGCAACCGATAATGCTAGGAGTGAACCTGAGGAGACACTGGTGGCCCTTGTGGATCGGGACATGGAAGTATGCATCCTTTAGGTCTAATGATGCCAAGAAATCACCCTTTTGTACTGCTTTGATTACATCAGGTAGCGTGACCATTGTGAACTTTCGTTTTTTTGTCAACTTGTTGAGCCCCCACATATCCAGTATAGGTCTCCAAGATATGTCTGGTTTTCCTACGACAAAGAAACTGGAGAACGTCCCTTGTCCTCTGTCATGGTGGAACCTTTTCGATGGCTTTTTTGATGAGCATCTTTTTGATCTCGTCTTGCAGCATATTTAGGTGTGGCTGCCACTGGTTGTTCGGGGGCGTCAGAGGGGCGGGGTGACCATTTTGATTAACTCTAGTGTGCATCCTTTCTGTATCATGTCCAATACCCATTTGTCCTTCATGATTTACCTCCACTGTTCGTGATGCTCTTGGAGGTTGCCTCCCACTTGTATTTTTAAATGCATGGAGGCTGTTTTTGCTGTCTCCCTTTGTGGTCTTCCTTTCTGGGAGTTTGCTCCTGGTCTTCTTCGTTGAGGCGCTTTGTAGTCCCTTTGTTTATAGAGGTACAACTTTCTGTGGGTTTGTGTGTCGTATGACCCATACGAACTTTGATATGGCTTTCCCCCTCTGGTCGAGGTGGTGGACCGCCTGACGCTCCTCGAAAGAGTCAGAAATTGCATTTAGATTGTAAAGACGTAAGTGATATCGCTGTATCTGTCTTAATAACTTTTCGAGCTTTGTCTATTTTTGGCCCAAAGAGTTGGTCACCCTCAAAGAGCATGTTCAGCACCTTTGCATGTACATCCTGTAGAACATCTGTGCATTTTAGCCATGCTTGATGGCGCATCACCACTTCATTAGCGATTTGTTTCAGATCATTCTCAGCTATATCAATGGCTACGTTAATGGTGTGGTTCGACGCCTCTTCGCCCTCATGCAATATGGTTAGTGCCTCCTTGCGCTTGTCTTCGTGTTCCAACATTGGGCCCATCCTGTGCCACATTTTGCGATCATAGCAAGACATGATCACAAGCGAATTTGCAGCTTTAACTGAGGTCATACCAATTGCGAGCACCTTCTTTCTGAAAGCATCTGCTCTTCTGCCATCATTTTCTGGAGGAATCAAACACTTAGACCCTTGTGAATGAGTTTTTCTTGCAGCCGCTGCTGACACCACAAACTCATTTATTGGTTGCGCAATTAAACCCTTTGTGATGTGTCTGGAGCCTAGTACTTTTTCCAACCTGCACTTGAGGGCCAGTTCTGAGAAAGGTTTCTTAACGAGGAGCAAACCTTCTTCCCAGACATTGTCAAGGATAGGTATAGACAGATATTTCCGACTTCTGTTGTTTGTGCATAAGATCCAAAAGAAAACAATATTTTTTCTGCTCTGGCAGTATTAGCCCAAACTCTCTGCATACCTTTGACATCATGCCATGGAAGGTTCCCACCTCGTCCATAGGAGACTGTTTTTGTGGTTCATCTGGTATGGGGTCTCCGGTATCCCAATCGCCCTGTGGGGGAGAACAAGTTGCAGTGGAGGCGGTATCTACTGCATCCCAATCAGTGTCTGTTGTCTCCAATTACCCTTCGTCATGCTCCTGATACAGGGAACTAGAAGGTGGCCTAGGAGAATGCGGAGGTGAATACTCATGCTGTTCTGGCTAGCATTGAGACCCAATTGTGGATGGGGCCCGTGGTGACCTCATCGTGGTAATGGCATCCTGTGTGGCGATCTGTCGTGTAGCAACTTTGCCTTTGTTTTTCGCAGAGACTTTTTGGCGCTTGTGTCACACCTTTAGGAACGTGGCTTGGCTCACGTTGTCCGGAAGGATGCATCTCTGGTGTAGGAGGATGTGGCATCCCAGTAGCTTCGGACACTGGCTACCCTTCGTGAAGTTGTAGCCACCTGCCAAGTTGGGCCACTAGTGTTTGCAGCGAGGACAAAACCTACAAAGATAGCAACATATGTGGATCCACTGGTGTTGGATTGAAAGGCGTTGCCTCCTGTGCTATAGGGCTACATGGTTTCATGGGCAGAGGCCGTCTTGGGTACGAGTAATCATCCTCCTTGTCATCAGAGAAGACTGGGGAGTACTCCTGCTCAAATTCAGAGTCTATTTGGTGTTCCAGAATCTGGTCTGGTAAAATGGAGGATACTGGTGATAGAGATGGAGATCTCATATGTTCTGATTGCCTGTCTTCGAGACAACTGTTGAGAAGGTGTTATTGGTATTTCTATGCTTATCAGAGATGCCCGTGCCTCTTTGGAAGGGCCTGCATCCTTGGGAGTTGTGTTATGAACATGATCTCCTTCTCTTATTGCCTTTTCTTTTTTCTATTGAGGGATTTCAATGATGAGGAAATAGTCGATGGGACTGTAGTGTCCCCTATACCTCCAGTTGTCGTGGACAAGGTTGGCATCTGGGAGGACCCTTTTTTGCCTGTCTTCGACAAGGTCGTTGTCAGTATAGTACCCGTTTTCCCTGTCGTCGATGAGGTGGTCGTCATCTAGACACTATTCGTTATACTTGTCGTTGACGAGGAGGTGCTATGTGACCCGCCCTGCACTGTTGACGTGTGTGCTGTCATCATAGTCATTGCCGGTGGGCTCTTATCTTTCAGCACAGTAGTTACCGCCGGCTTCGTCTCTGACAAGGTCTCTTCCGAAACAGTTTTGTGTGCCTTCATGTCCGTAGATGGAGCTGTCAGCAATATTGTTGTTGACGAGCGGGCGGAATGTGCAGCAGAGCCCGGAAACTCTGGTTTCTTCTTTATGGAGGGTGAAACACTCCTCTCCTCAGATCTGGCCCTTTTGGGGGCATAGTGTTTACCACTGCCCCTGGCACCTGCACTTTTGGCTGCCTCTGCCTCTGAAGGAGGGTATTTCCCTTGAAGTATTTTCCTTTGCAGAAGATGTTGAATTTCTGTAGAATCAAGTTTTCTCTCAGGATAAATTGGGTTGGAGGACTCCTCAGCACGACGTGTGGTTTGAATCTGAAGATGGCCTGCTGGGTGGGGTTAGATACTCGATGTCCCATTGCCTGGGGCAGAATGAACACAAAAGGACAGTGATGGACTACACAAGTGAGCTAATTTTTTCTTTAATATATAATGTAATACTGAGGTCACCGAGGATTCTCATTCTGACGAAAGTGAAGGTGACCATTAACTGGAGAACACTGGCAAAGTTAAACTCTCACCCAATAAAACTGAAGATTAGAATCATAAGTATGGATAATCAGTCCCAATAGGTGAGCCAAGGACCATGCCAATATAGACAAACCTAGATCTTGTTTCTACTAATGGTACAATGATGAGTTTCAATTTAATCTCCATTCCCCCACCACCTTTTTTTGTTCTTTTGTTTCACCCCTGTACCTCCACTAATTCGCCTACGTCTATTTCATGGAAATTTACACTTGACAAAATTATTGCAGAATGCTTATCAATCCAATGTGTGCCAAAAATATGCAAAAATGTAATTCTTGGTTTAAATCTTACTTTAGGTACAATTATGAATATGGCACAAATTGACCACACAAATATTGCAAATGACACATTACTCCTCATTTTTATTATGTATCTGAAGATTGTTATAGCCCTGAAATAGACCTTCCAGGTCGAAACACGTTTCAGCTACAGCAGCTCTAATAAACTTAGAGATTTACAATACACAAATCACTGAATGTCTTCAATTAACCTTTATATGGGATTATCCCACTGACAAAATTAGAGGAGAGTTAGTGCATGTGAACATGGGTGCCTGTTTAACTAGTTCGGTTTATAGCCCTGTTTTGGTGCTTCTTTGCATTCTGTAACAAGTCATGGGATTCCATCAATTCTCCCCCGGGGGAGCATTTCCTGAGGCTTGGGAGGGGAGCCTGCTACGTGATACCCTCTCTAGGGGTAGAGACAAGCGGGACCTCACCGGGAGAGACTTCTTCCATGGGGACGAGGAACTCCCTTCCCAACTCACTTAGCAAACCAACAGTGTCAATCCGGCGGTTGAAAACAAGAAGGATCCTTGTACATCTGCTACTGTGATGTTCTATCTGAAGACAAGTACCTGCCGGCTACTGTGATGAAGAAACACAAGCTAGTCATAATTACTATGACACAAATCACTGAATGTGCTCAATTAACCTTTATATGGGATTATCCCACTGACAGAATTAGAAGGGAGTTAGTGCAGGTGAACATGGGTGCATATTTAACTAGTTGTAACATTATTACCGTGGCCAAGGCATAGCCACACAACCTGTATTCACTCAGCATTTCCCGACAGCGCAGGACCAGGTGTGCCTATGTGCCCAACCTTCCACACACAATGTAAACCTAACCACACATATATGAAGTAGGCAACATTAATTGAAAGAAAATGCACAAATTACTATTTTGTCAATTTACAAACTCTCACAAAAAGAATGCCAACTTTCTGGCGACCACAATCTAGGCCCATATGGCTAAACTAAGTTGCTTAATGAATCAGGCAAACCAGGAAACAGAGTTGCTCGCACTTTGCAAGGATCTCCATTCGTGTGGTGACTAAAATATATGAGAAAACTGGTCATTGTACTCCTGCAGTGGAGTGGAGTGCTGATTTCCAAGTGATTTCATGTGAGGACATCTGTATGAGGGCAGTGCTACTGCACCTTTTCTTCTCCATGTTGTCAATCTCTTGTTGTGGCAGGAAGTCTGCAATGCTACTGGTGGCCAACAGACGTCCTTAGAAGAAATCACATGATCTCACATCAAGGACATTTTATTTCCCTTAAGTGGACTATAATGTGCATATATACACTTGTTTCTGCTTTGCTTTTAAAGTGAAAATATACAGTGATCTATTTAGAAAGGCTCACTGCACAGTTTGTGTAGTAGTAGTGGTGGCAGAAATGTACACCTAAGAAACAGGTTATAAACCGTTCAATCAGTGGATAAAAAAACACCCTAATTCAGCAAATATGTCATCTATGAAAAAGGTGAGGGAACAAATGGCAAATGTGCTTTAACAGCGGTTTGCAGAAAATCAAAAAGTATTTCGGGAACATAAGAACGACTACAGAATTGTATATTTGAAGTATGTCTGTGATAGGGATTCAACCATGCAACCCTTCTGAGTATGTAGCACACTGGGTTCTCTGCTCATTTTATTTGTCACAACACTCACCCTTACAGTAAGATGGCTGCAAACCTCATGGCATATATACTAGCAGTTAGATGTGAGGCTTCAGAGGTCATCTGCTTTCCCTACGTGCTTCACAGAACTTGTTCACTCATTCAGTAACCATCCTTCTCGCATAGGGCAGAGATAAATCATGTGGACTGATTATGGTCACTTAGTCCCCTTGCTTAATCTCCTGAAGTGAGTACATGGTCATCATAGCACACACCAGCACCAATTGCTGCCGGCCATGGTGCTCTTCCCTCCTACATGTGGACAAAGACAAAATGCTAGTTAACAATATGTCTGAAACAACACAGGCAGTTCTTCCTGTGTTGCTCATAGGTCCTGGCTGCCAAATGTATGCCTAGCTTCCTCATATTGGGCTCAGGCTAGAAGGCTCCTGATTGGTCAGGAAGCAACAAAGACTGTGCTACATGGGACGAAAAAGCACATGTATGCATTTTCATGCAACAGAACATCTAATTGCCCCAAATATGGTTAAGCAATCCCAGATTAGTGGATATGGTGAAGAAGACAAGAAAGAATAATCAGCATGCCTATGAATTCATTCCACAAGTGTTGTCAGTTGCCATGCCAACCGGATATTCTGATTCCAACACCCTTTCTCTCTCTTTTGCATTGCTACGACTGGCACTGTATGCTCCAACTAAAGGAAAACGATGATAGAGTGATTATAAACAATCTTAACACCTGTAAGTGCTTTGATCGTGCTTCAACGAAGGCTACAGTTCTTTGAGGTGCACTATGGTTTGAGACATGCCCGAAAAACAGGTGTGAAAAGCAAGGGGCAATACCACAAAATAGCTCTACAGAAAATGAATAAAGCACTATGGGGGCATTGTCTTCAATGGCGGCCTGGTTCCAGGGCCAGCCAGTGGGGTTGTATGTAGACTTTCTGCGGCACCTCAAGCATCACTTATTTAGAGGGAGTGGCACACTGTGGAATGCAGGGTCACGATAAGACAACTCCATGGCCAATGGACTTCTACGGAGGGTAATACGTTTAGCCTAGTACTTGTTCTCTTAAAATAACATTTTGGCCCAAACCCCTCGAATCCCTCCATTAACCAACCTTTGACCCTCTGAGATTTTGTAAACAGAAATTCAGGACTAACAGAGAAAGTGTTTGACACGGCCCTCCACATAAGTAATGATTACTATTCCTTTTGTTACACACACACACACACAGGATCAGGAGATATGGGGCCTCATTACGAGGTTGGCGGTAACCCACCGGTGCAACCAGCGGGTTGCCGCCAACCCGTAACACCGTTTCCAGTGCCCGACTTACCGGTGCCACCAGGACATTACAAGTCCTGGCGGATCGGGAAATCAGGCGCCGGAAAATGTTAGTCCCCATTCCCATGGAGTCCACAGTGCCAGTGCTTCCGTGACAACTCTGCTTTCCGGGGCAGTTGCGCCCGGCAGGCCAGCCCTGCCAGGCGCAACGGCCTTGGCAGCCAGAGTTGTATTTGCTACCGGCACCCTTATTTCCAGACCGGCAAACACGAAAAGCGGCCCATGGTGGTGTAAACTCAATTGGATTCTGTTTTATGTGTAATAGTTGTATGCACAATGACCGGATCCACTGTGCTGTAGATTAATTCATGCATGAATAGGAGAGCAAAAACTTACTTTTGCCATCTCTTGTTCCAATTGTAATCTTCTGTTGACCTTTTGATGGTAGGTCTTCAGTACATTCTCCACATGCTGTTCCATGTAAAACTTGAAGGCAAAGGGTGAATAACTCTTAATCCGGGACTCTCTCTTCTCTTCATCCCTTCCGTTCTTCCTCACAGGAACTGGAGATGTCTGGATCTGTTTTTTATCCTTCCCCGTTTTTTCTGCTTTGGTGCTCTTGCTAGATTTGTCACTTTTTGGGCTGGCATTTTCCTCCGATTTACCACATGGTGCATTATTTGCCACTCGCAGGCCTTGTTCTACTCCCATACACAAGGTGTTTATGTCATACGGCTCGGTAGTGCTCTGCAACAGCAAGTGTTTTGGATATGGCGGAGGCGGACACCTCTTATCCTGGTTTACAAAATCAACATCTAACCCGTAGGCGCTTGATCCTCCTACTTGCAAAGCATGTGGTTCCATCATTTCTAAACCATCCACAGCTTGGTTTTGTGCAGCCAACCAGCCCGGGTGGGTGGGCCCGACAGCAGTTTGGGGCTCAGGCCTCATCACTCGCATGCTCTTCACAGGCTGCAGTATGTGAGTGGCGCTGACTGCTGTGATGGCATTGGGCACAGCAATGGAAGGATCCTGTTTGTTTGAGGGAGACTGCCTCTTTCCTATAGGAACCTGATGTTGTGGGTTATTAAATGAGTTTGTTCTACTTGGCACCTGTGCCTCTGCTCTGAAAGTCACATGTTGACGGGAAGGTGCTTCCATGGTTGGGTTTTGCAGCGAGTCACGCCGGGAGGTGGTGGCTGGCCACTGCTGAACTTGGGTGTTGCTCAAGTCATATAGATCCATGTTTAAGCTGTTTCTTGATGGAGTCAAAAGAGTCTGTGGGGTGTCTGAAAAATCGTTTGCATATGTGGAGCCTCGGGTTATCACATGCATAGGGTGAGAGGAAGGACTTGTCTGCTTGTGGTGGGATTGTGCCATATACATGCCAGTCGATGCATGTTGAAATGTGTGACCAGAGCTATTCTGAACCACAGTTGTATACCCTGCCTCCTGCTGCATCTTATTTTGGAAGGATGGGCTACGCTGAACTCCATAGCCCATCGATTCCCTTTGCACTACCAAGTGTTGCCTGCTGTAATGGGGGCTGTTTGACCCGTGGCCGCCTTGAAGCTGTAGCGGCTGACTGTTGTGGTTAGCGACTGAATAATTCATGACAGACGTTTCTATAGTTGCAGAATACGCTTTTTGCTGAAGTGGGTGGCTGCCAGCTGCACTGTGCGTCCCAACTACAGTAGGTCTTTGCCCAAGAGGATTTAAGGCTGCAGTTTGTGAAGCAGAACGTAAATAGTCCATGACGTAAATGGACCTTTGAACGTCACCCACTGTGTCCACTGTAAAGTTTGTCCCATCATATGCCGCATTACTTATCTGGTGATAGGGTGGGAATGGCTCATTTGATCCTTCAAAGGCTTGCCTGTGTGCTACATTATTTGGCACCATGCCTTTACCTTTAAACAAAGAAAAAAGAAAAAGAATAAACATTCAAAAATGAACAATAGCTGAAATAAATAACATATATATTGCAAGCACATGTAACAATCTCTTAGGAACTATTGTTTTTTATTATCGCTCCAATTCTCAGACAATACGAACAATTCAATAAAAAAAAAAGATCAACGCCAAGAAGAAAATAACAGTAATAACATAAAATAGCAATTCCCAATAAGTTGCTTTTAGCACTAATGAATACGATAAAGTCACACTGATATTAATACGGTGTACAGTCCAGTGGTTTGCGTTAGGAAAGTCTCTTTAAGAACATTTAATAAATGACTATTTGTCTAGCAAAAAGGGCAGCAAATGAACTTAAATGCTGAATGGTATCATATCATATAAAATAATGAGCAATAAGTACAGTGAGAAACACCAAAGAGCAGTCATGGTACATCTCCATAAGATCATATACATTTTACTACCATTTATTGTAACAGAAGTACATCTTTCTGCAAAGCTATTTCTTGCTAAAATGCGCAATTGTGATAACAATTTCTTCCCTGAAACTACTGTCGACTTCCAAGAAGAAAGAATAGTTTTCCTGGCAGCAAAAGCAGCAATATGTAGCGTTGCCCTGTTGGCCTCGTCATCATCAACACATATTTCTAGGTCTTTACTGCATAACAGCAACTCAGGAGATTTCTCGATTACACACCGTCAGTCTTCTTTTAGTGTGGAGTTAATTTTGTTCTAGTAGTACTGACGCAAAGGGCATGACTAATAGAGCCAAAATTCCCGCAAAACCTCCAAGGATTAGAGCCATAGCAAACAGTTTAAGTTGTTGTGAAATAAATGCGCTGAATAATTTTAAGGACTATTTCCCTGTTTTTGAGGTAAGGGAAACCTGTGCTATTAATTCAAAGAAAGAATAGATATCTTGCTGAATTATGGGCAGAGGTCCTAGGTGTTCCAAGAAAGCTCCCTGACATAACTACATCAAACCCCAAATCATTCTTAGTGGGACATTAAACAACATGATCAGGTGGCGGGAGAGAGTACCCCTAACCAACACGTATCTAGCTATGGGGTCAGATCTGTAACCTAGGACCTAAAAAGGTGTACATTTGCTGATGAGTATAGAGACCCATCTTATCTTTGCATTGGGGGAGTGATATCCCTGACCACCACTCTCAAATTACCTGGTTTCCTTGACTCCCACCCACCATAAGACAAGGTTTACATTAGCTCCTTCCACACAATAAGATCGCAAGGTCTCCCCTCCCTTCTTCCTCCCGCCTTAGCCGTCTAAAATAGCTCCCCTTCATGCATGCCAAATTTCTTTCCTTGCCCAACTTTGTTATCCAATTCTTTTCTGCCCCTGCCCTTCTGTGAGAAGCTCAGACTTTGGATGCATCTTTCAAGAAAGGGTGTGGGTTGGGGCAGGGTGTGCGTATGTGTGGGTGTTTTCATAAAAGAATAACTAGGCAGGATGCCCTGCTCTCAGAGTTATTCACCCCGATCTCTCTCGGGACTTTCAGGAAACCCCTCCTGGTGCTGGATCCTGGTTTATAGTCATTTTTTCGAATGCAAAAATGTCGAAAGTCATTTTTTCAAAAAAATAATGTAAAAAAAAAAAGTTGCATTTTTTTAAATACGTTTTTTATTCGAAATGGGGGGCTTCCCCCCAACCCCCCTATGTTTAATGTTTTTTTGTTTTACCCATTTTTTTTATTGCCGGACCCCAAAATAAATATATAATTTTAAAAGATGGAATTCGACATTTTTTTTTTACATTATTTTTTCGAAAAAACTGTCATTCAACATTCTTTTTTGAAAAAATGACTGACCACCCTGGATCCTAATAGTTGCCCGTAGAAATAATTCTCCCTGGTTTAACTGTTCTTGACAGTCTGACAAAAAGTTCCAAAAGTCTCCACAAGTTCACAAAATCAACTTCCTGAAAAGACCAAATGTCCAAGCTGCCTTAGATGTGATATTCCCCTAATCCCTCTCCACCACTTGGGCGCGTTTCTCCCCCCTTGATTCACTTCTTGGGTGCCTCTGTGCTCCCCTCGAATCTGTTCTTCACAAGGTTTATTGGGATTCTATGGTTCCCTTGGGTTTTTCAGTCCCAATGTCTTTTATCTTCCCAGAGTATGGGTAACTCCTCTTTCCATATGCCACTGTTGGTTCTCTGGTGTTCTCTGGTGTTCTCTGGTGTCCTCTCTCCCTCCCTCTCTCTCTCCCTCCCTCCCTCCCTCCCTCCCTCCCTCCCTCTCTCTCTCTCTCTCTCCCCCTCTCTCTCTCTCCCTCTCTCTCTCTCCCTCTCTCTCCCTCCCTCCCTCCCTCTCTCTCCCTCTCCCTCTGACTACTGCCAATTTGATGGATAAGGTTTCCAACTCGACAGTGGCATAGACATGTTCCCTAGGCAACAACTTCCTACTGGTATAGAGGACTGGGTGTGCTAGTCAATCATGTTCCTGAGAAAGGACTGCTCCCAGGACAACTTTGGATTCATATGTTTGAAGTACAAATTCCCTGTTGCAGTCAGGCATTTTCAGTACGTGTTACTGACGCAGTATTTCTTTTAGCCCGTGGAAGCTTCTCCCAAGATAACTTTTTGCCATTGGGCTTTCTTCAACATATCAGTGCGACTGGCGGCCAGTTAGGAATAATTGGGAATTAACCATCTATAATATCCTGTTAATCCAAGGACGGCATGCAAATCTTTTTGTTTGGTCTTGCAAACTGGTGTTAAGTGCACAGCCTTGACTTTTTTAATTAGGGACAGAATCAACCCATTCCCTATGAAGTATCCTAGATACTTCACTGCAGACTGTGCTAGATGACCTTTTTTGGGGATTACAGGTAGACCTGCTTTCCGGCAAGGAGCCAGTGATCTCATATAAATGGTTTATATGCTCGGGCCAAGTGTTACTATGCATAACTGCATCATCCAAGTAGACCCCTGTGAAATTAGAGTAGGGTCTGAGCACTTTATCCATTAGTCGCTGCAAGGTTGCATGAGCCCTGTGTAGCCCAAAGAGGAGGACTTTGAACTGGAAAAGCTGTTTTCTTCGTGTCCCCTGGATTCAGGGGGACTTGGCATTATCCCTTTGTCAAGTCTAACAGGTATATATTGGGCAGACCCTAGTTTTCTGATAAACTCATCTATCATGGGCATAGGATAATTGTTGAAACTCGAGATTGAGTTTTCGAAAATCAATACAGAACCTTCTGCTTTTATCGGGTGTTGCTACCAAAACTATGTGGGAGGACCAGGGACTCTGAGGATTCAATTATATTTGCCTTCAAAACTCTTGTTCAATGATCTTTCTTCGGGCATCTGTAATCCGGTATGGTTTTACCATACATTGTAGCGCAGCTCTCTCGTGTTGCGAGTGGAGGATTCGTTCCTCCCTCGAGTTCTGGTTTTGGTGTAGTTTCTTGGGCACCGAGCTCACCACACCCTCTGCATGGTAAATGCCTCAAGACAAGGCCGACTTTGCTCTGCCTTGGCTTCACCGACTGTGCTCAGCTGCGTACCAGGCCGGTGGCATCTCTCCGGCATCTCTCTGCACCACAGCTGGCTCCGCTGTGCAACGCGGTTACGCCCCTCAATGACGTACACATGTTGGAGGCTTGCCTCTGTGCTTTGCTTCTGCTCCTCCATTCAAGGGTGATTGCGCCTTTATTCTCACTCCGTGACCAAAAAGGGACATGTTGTTTGTGGTCAGCTGTCAGGCCCACGGAGAGACCAGCATTGTATCGAGCCAAACATCCAAGACACTTCCAGTATTGTTTTGAGACCCACAGTTGAATGTAACATCAGTTTCTCTGATTCACATGTATACAGATACTGCCTTAGGTATATGGGGTTTCCCATGGGAATGGGAGTCCATGTCCCCCTGAAGGGAGTTACTCCCTTCAAGGGGACTGCTGTTTTTTTCCCTTTCTTCATACTATTTCCATTGCTGACACCCTTTGCACAGTTCTGAACACTTGAAGTACATTTGGAAACTGGTTTAGAACCAATCTGGGAACTCAAGGCACTCTGGGGATAACTGAGTTTGTTAACCCTGACTTCCGAGGTAGTCGGGCATTTCAGACTGGCTTTTACTGTCTTCTCCACTACCTTTTCCACTGTGTCATTTTAAAGTTTCCACTCCTCCGTTGAAATACACAGTATCCAGTCATTGTATAGAAAGAAAAGTACATTGTTGACTAAACAATATTTTTTGCACACTTTTTCCATAGATTCTAGGACTGGAGTTTTTAAATATAATTATAGCAGTCCTAGAATATGTTGAGATTGCTGTTAAGTACCAGAAATAAAATATTGGTTCCACTACGATGTTCTATTCTTTTGATATAATGGCTCTGCACCGCAGTACACACATTGGTATTACATAGGGACATACGTATTTCAGCTTATGTATTCATTTTGGCATCCAATTCACCAACCACTTTCTGCAGGAAAAGATGCAATGTACCTTCACCTGACGGCGTTTTGTTTAATGATTTCCAAAATGTTGATGTTTTAGCATCTTAGCATTTCTCTTCATGGCACTGCAACAGTCACTTGGCAGTCACACGACACTCACCACAGATGGATATACTCAATGGGTAACCAGCCACTATTAATGGGCCCAATGCCCATTAATATCGGTCTGGTTAACTGTCCAGCTGTTGCACTACACAGCTACACCATCAAACAACACAACCACGCTGCTTGGAACAGGTGCTGGCACCCCGGAATCCCCTTTGGCGGCTAGCGTAAATGCTATGTGGTGTGATTCAAGCTTTCCTTAGGAATTACAGGCAGGTTAGGTCAACAGAGGACACCTCAGAAGTAGTAGATCACAATTCTGACTGGGGCAACAGTCGTCACTTCCTCGGACTGCCCATCTCGCATCGCAATTCCTTGAAGTGCTACAACTCAGCTCAATGACTTGGAACCAGCAGCCAAGGAGAGAAAACAAAAGGTAGAAGTACTCACCGAGAGTGATATGCCTCCCTTTGTCCTCTTCATGTCACAAATTGTAAATAAATACTTTGTAAACTCATACCCGATCACGGGATATGCCGTGTCACAACAAGCTCTGCCTAGTGTGTAAATATGGTGGCATGGCAAAACAGGCAGATACCAAACATTCAGAGGTGGGTACTGGGGTTGGGCGCACAGGCTCAAAACAACTCACCTTAGACTATCAAGCCAAAGCTACAAGATGAAGACTGGAGCCACTGTCGCACCCTCACCAGTGGAATACTAGAGTAAGGCACCTTAATGCGTTCTATGTGACCAAAGCGTCAAACCACACTAGGTCTAACCTGTACACGCCTGGCCGCTTCCGACGGCAAGTCATCTCACAGCCAAGATACTCTATTAAGGATCATGGGACTTATCATGACTACAGCGGTAGCAGTAGAAAGTGGTAGTAATGGATTTATTGCAATTTTTACCGCTGTGCCATATGTTATTCACCGTAGTGGCCTTAAAGTGCTGATACCTTGTCCGTATGGGCGAACTGCGACCCCACCCAGAGTGTAGACCAGACCGCAGTCTGTCAAAACCATAGTCTTTCACTGTATGGTTAAAGAAGAAAACAGGGATAGGTAAAGTGGGAGATGAGAAAGAGGGAGTAAATCAGGGGACAAAACAATGGGCAGACATGGTCACAACAAAGGGAAATAAAACATAAGGCTGAGTGATAGTGATGGCTGGGATGCATATCTTTACATTTTCTGTAAATCTCATCTATAACACACACAACCAAAACATTCTAATAATTGGCCTTCCAAATAAGCAGCTTCTTCGCAACAGTCACAAAATTATCATGGTTTCTGAATGCCCCTCAAAGGGTAACTATACCCAGGTCCAGTCTTACATCAGTACCTTTCTCCCCTCCGTGTCAGACGCTTCGTACACAAAGGCTTGGTGATGTAACTCACTATTAGACGCCTAAACAAAGCAAAACACAATCCTACAGGTAAGTCATGTAAATCATGTATTTATCACAAGGAGGCTGAAAGTGTAAAAAGCATGCAGATCTTAACGTGGAAGAACAATAGAATGGGGTCATTGGTCTGCTGATCAATTCAGCGTATCAGCCTCGGCCCTGCATCGGGTGCTATTGGGGCTTTCATAGTCTTTCTCAAAGGGTTTTAGTTTGCATCTGGGTGACAGGAGAAGACAGCATATGGTGACACTGGCCTAAAGTGCAGTGCGGTCATTTAGTCTCCACTATACATGTAGGTGTTTGTATTTCAAGATTTAAGACTTGGAATATGGATTCTCAATATGTTGATGGTTGTTGGGGAACTGAAACAGGACAGTAGGGTGGCAGGGTGGTACCTCCCAAAGCCAAATCAATCCAAAAAGAATGTAATGTAAAATTAGGCACCTTGCAACACTGAATCTTTAAAGATTCTCCATTGCCACCACCTCACGCCCCCCAACTTTGGCCTCAGCCCTGCAGGTATCCTGGTAAAAGGTCTGAAATAAGTGATTGGCTTGCATAACCAAAGAGTGGTGGCTGGGGTTAACTGATGACGAGTAAAAGATAAAAGGCGAGAGATGTAGACAAGTTCACTTTCAGGATTGTCTGAACAGAGACTCATGCCCCTTGTGCACCAAACACTACATTGCGTCCTAAATTGTGTTTCCAATGCAGGCTTGGAGAATTGTAATCAAATAACCAAAATACCTCAGGGCATTTCCGCCTCCTTCCTTTTTGTAGAACTGTGGCCCAACTAAGAGGAATGACATGCTGTCACACAACATTCTTCCCCTGTTGCATTTCTGCCTCGCTCCCTGTTTTCATAGCATCTATTTCCCGCTTTCCCATCTACCCTTCACTCATCTGAACACCACTAGCGGGCGACCAGTAGACCGCAGAACTGAGAAGCCTAGGTGCTCGGACACTACCACAGGGGATATTTGGCGCGACATAAAAGCCAATTAGCAGAACAGATGGAATTAAACAAGAAAAGGACAGCTAGGATGGAAGAACGATAGGAAGGAAGAAGAAAGGAGGGGAAAGAAAAAAGGAGGCGAATGAAGGAATGGAGGTAGGAGGGAGTGAGCGATTTGATTTTATAGGCAGTAATAAGGTGTAAACAAGTCATAGAAACGCGTGTCAATGTGTTCATGAGCTTCCCCACTGCTGGCTTCCTGCTGCTCGCTTCCCTTCGGTAGTGGCAGGAAAACACTCCCAGTATACTATGGCACCATTTAGCTGCCCGCACCTATGTGAGGGGGGTGAAGTCTTGTTGCTGACACCTATGCCTCACCCACATACTGATAGCGTAGGTGGGTGCTGGCAGCCACATCATGTAAAGAGGAGGGTCGCCCTACAATCCCTAGAAGGCATGGTGGCTGAAGAGGGGCTTTGATGGCAGCAATGTCAAGCAGATGTCTGCCAACTTCCGGGGATGATTCTCTTCCCCAGGACCTATAAAACGTAGTGTCAAAGTCTCAAGACACTTGGATGGGAAGTCGGCTGGAAAGAAAACTGTGTGTGACTGACCCTTTAAGTTATGTTTTTACGTTCAAACAGTGTGTCTACACGGGCAATGCAAAACACAGATTTTGCTCAGAGAATGCCGCTTTACTGAAGCATAAGCTCACCTGTTGAGGTTTGCTTAATGACTTGCACTATCTGCTCATTCCTCGGGTCCAGGTAGCCCATCTTGCTGATGTATTCCAGCGCTGCGTCGATATTCCTGCTGCCCGTCTGCTTGAGTGCTCGAACAGCCATCTCCTGAAAGAAAATAGAATAATATTCAGACTGTCACGGTAGTGCAATAATAAGCCTACAGCCCCTGTTCCACAATATTGAGGGTTTTAATTGCCAGCATCCATGTTTATTAAACAGATACAGTACCCTGTAAAATACACCCAAAAAGATAAACTCTGAACATTCCTTTCAAGGTCTGGCTAGAGAGAGCTATGCACTGTATCACAGAGGGCCTCCGGCATTAATCAAGTATCCTGCGATGCAAGGAGCGTCTCCCATTGAGCGGCCACATTATGCTGCTTTTCAGAAACAGTATTGTTTCTATTTATATATGATTCTGGACAAAAACGCAACAATGCTTTATTAATACTTGCTCAATTACATTTAAGGTCCTCTGAAGGACAGCGAGCTCCTAGAGGGCTGTGCCCTTGGCTTATTTGTTTCAGGTCACTTAGTGCCCCTAAAGGAATAACATGTTTTTTGTTTCTAGCTGATCAAAAATATAAAATACCTATCCGCCCCTGCAGGACACCAAATATATTTTTACAAGTATTCAATATTTTTTAAGGATTTCGCTTGGATTCAACAAAATTATCTTTATTATATCTGTATTGCTCAGAGCAAAATCCTAAACAGTGTTTATTAATTATTTAACATTTTCTATGTCCTATGGGAGAGGGCAGGCACCCACAGCACAGACCTTGTTTTCTTTTGCCAAGATCCACATTGACCCTGCCAGTAGCGTCGCTAGGGGGGAGCCTGGGGAGCCCCCCCCCCCTGTGAAACCCTGTGCTCCCTTTGTGCACCCCCTACCTAAGACGAGCAGTGACCATGTTCTCCCCCTACTTTTGTCTTTGGCCCCCTCTGTGCCCCTCCTAAATTTGATTCCTGGCGACGCCACTGGACCCTGCTAGTTACATTATTCTTCCTGTTTATAATAGCGATTGGGTGGGTCTTTCAAAAAGAGGGAAAACAACCCTTCCATCCTACAAGAATTCTTAATGTAAAGCCATTGTATAGGCATATTGTGTTTTATTAGCATGTACTTCATGGCATACCCCAGGTCTGTCCAGATAATGGCGGTTTCTCATTGGTTTTCTTTGTTCTCTTCAATGGGTGCCCCAAATGTTCTGCCATATTGGCGTGCAACAAAAAGCAGAGAGAGATTACTACATTTACTGGAATTGCCAATAACTTGAACAACCGATCCAGCGAGGCGGGGGGATGGAGTAAATGCACAACATGTAGTGCCATCTATAGTCCTTCACGTTTCCATATCAGCCTGATGGCCAGGAAGAGGACTCATTGAATTGGTCATTCCCAGCCTCCTATGGCACGCTGTTAAATATGCATCTCTGCTGGCACCGACTTAATTGCTGGGACGACGAAGATTTTAGAATGGATTTTTTCAAAATAAACTTTGTATCATTTTAAACAAACGTTCTTGGACTCCTAGCTTTCACTTCTAAAGGAATTCCCACGGGAGTGCTGCACATCGTGACAGCGTTTTTACACTGTCAATATATATATATATATATATATATATATATATAGGACATTTGTGGATATGTTTGTGTGTCTGTTTGAAATGTTCAGCATACTTTCCCACATGCTACAAACCAGAAATCTGTCATGTGGTTAGGCTCCATGGTGTTGACAATGCTGCGTGAGTGTGGTTCAATGTTGGAACGTATTCAGGGTCTGACTGGGATAAGAAATAGGCCCGGACACCCAAAAAGAAGTGGCCCACCCCTCGCCTCAAAGAAGTGGCCCACCCCTCGCCTAAAAAAAGTGTCCCTCATACCATAATTTGTGAATCGCGTCAATTCACGACTTTACAGAAAATGCTACTTATGGAGGGTTCATGTGTCTGTTGCATTACAACACAACTCATAAAATAACATAACTTTGCATACAATAACGGATCACCATATGTATCATTATCATCTGTGTGTATAGATCCATATTGTCAAATTACTGTAAATGGAAGCAGACATCCAAGGCCAAATGATATGTTATTGTATAGCAGCACTTACACTTAAGCTTTTTTATAGAACGAATGTGTATACAATATCACCCAACCTGTGTTGGTACTCATTAATCGACCTGAGAAGGATGAAAGGCTGAGATGGCCTTACTGGGATTGAAACCTGCAACCTGCAGATCACACGCACATTGCAGCAGCGAGCGCTCAACCCACGGAGCTATCATATCGGCTATAATAAAATGAGCAATTATTCTGTAGTGGATACCATTAAACTGGTAACTGAGATTTAACAGCAGACCAGTGAGTTAAGTTCATCTGCAGGTCTGGTGCAAATATGGGGCATTTCAAGCCTGCGTTCATCTACTTTTCAGGCTTCAGGAGTTGGCAAATTAGAGAAAGCAGCACATTAGAGGCGTGGCGTTTCTCCCACAAAATGAAGGGACTTCTGGCAATCATGTCATTGGATGCAGCAGGGAAGAAGTAGTGACGGAACCCATGGAATAAGGAGGCCTTCTGCACAGTCTGCGAAGGAGGCACACATGTGTGTTATGGGATCACTTGTTTGTTTGTTTTATTATTTATAATGCGCAATTATACCCAAGGGTATCAGGGCGCAGCATTTACAAGAATATGCGAAGCTTGGTTACAAGTGTAGAATATACAAAATTGGCATAGGGAGAATGTACAGAGCAGCAGAGGAAAGCAAACAATATATACAATATATACAAATTAAAAGTGGCACACAAGGTTACACAGTGTGCGGATCGCATGAAGGATGGCCTTGGCACTTATCTATCTTGGGATGTCCTTCAGTTTCAGCCATTTGATTACCTTAGAGCGGAAATTCAGGTAGGGCATGTCTACTCTGAGGTTGGGAGGCAAAGAGTTCCATAGTTTGGCTGCCTTTACCGGGAAACTGTTACCTCCTATGGTGGCAAGTTTGTAGTTAGGGACAGAGAGGCAATCTTTGTAAGCAGTTCTAAGGGGTCTCGCAGAGGCTTGTCTATGGAATCTGTTAGTCAAGTAGATCGGGGCGACATTGTTAAGGGATTTGTAGGTAAGTGAAGCCGTTTTTAGGAGAATGTTATCTCTAGTGGAGAGCCAGTTGTTCTGTTGGCTAAGTCCTGAGATGTGCTCTCTTCTGGGGATGCCTAGGGCTGCTCTCAGGGCGTTGTTCTGGAGAGTTTGTAGCTTGCTAGTGGTGGCCTTGGAGGTTCCCAGGTAGAGGGCATTACAGTAGTCGAGGCGGGATAGTATAAGGGCTCTAGCGAGTGTAAGGCAGCTAGTGTCTGACAGAAATGGTTTAGCTGAGCGGATTGATTTGCACGTATAAGCAGATGAGGATGCCAGTGAACTCAGTTGTCTTTTGAAGGAGAGGTTAGAATCCAAGTAAAAGCCCAATGTTTTGACCTCCTGTCCAACTTTGATGTTGTTCCCATCTATCATGAAAGAGTTGTAGGCCGGGCTGAGTTTCCTTAGACTATGCGTCGTTCCCAAGATGATGAGCTCCGTTTTCTCATCATTCAGGCATAGTCCATGAGGGGCCATACATGCCTGGATGATGATGTGCACCCTATTCAGCAAGGCCAAATCCTTTCCATAATCTCCAGAAAGCGGAAGGAAGATCTGAGTATCATCTGCATAATTAGTGTAGGTGATACCGAGATGATCCAAATCATCGAAAAGGGGCTTGGTGAATATGTTGTACAGTGTGGGGGAGACGCAGGAGCCCTGTGGTACACCACAGGTGATAGGTATGGGGTCTGCTGTAGCTGTGGGAGAAAAGACCCTCATAGTTCTTCCATTAAGGAATGACGTGATCCATGAGATGGCCTCAGGAGAGAAGTGTGCTGCTGTGTGGAGGTGTGAGCATAGGACAGAGTGGTCGACCAAATTGAAAGCTGCAGAAAGGTCAAGGAGGAGGAGCAAGGCAACTTGTCCTTTGTCCCTGAGTGTATCAATTTGAGCTTTCAGGTCGATGAGTGCAGTCTCAGTCCCATGTTAAGGGCGGAACCCTGATTGTCTGGATCCTAAGAGGTGGTGTTCTTCCAGGTGCGTCTGTATTTGAACGTAAGCGACCTTGTCTAGGATTTTTAGTAAGAAGGGAACAGTCGTTATGGGTCGGTAATTGGTAGGTATGGCTGGGTCAAGAGTGGGTTTTTTTAGTAAAGGAAGTACCCAGGATTGTTTTAGCCGGTGGTGAAAGAGGCATTGATCAGTTACGTGATGAAGGGTGAAAGATCGCGAGCAGCGTCTTTGATGAGCTGTGCTGGGCAAAGGTCTCCCTGGCAGTTGGATGGTTTCAGGGACAAGATAATTTTTTCTACGTCGAGAGTATTGACTTTAGAGAACTTGAAACGGGTGGGGTCTTATTCATTCATCTAACCCAACTGCCTGAAAGGCACAGAACTGCAGATTATCCTTTATGGCATTACCACTGCAGGCGTAAAATACCTCCTTAACTCTGCCTTAGTGTACATTCAGCAAATATTTAGGAGTTGCTGGAGGGCAGTTACGCCATCACAGGCAAGTCCACAGTGCCATATGATAAGGGAAAACAGATACAAGGGGAAAGCAAAGCAGTGAGGGTAGGAGTGGAGTGGCAGCGCCATTGGCACCACACAAGCCCTCCTCTTATGGCTGCATCCTGCATGACTGCATCAGTGACACGGTTTCGATGACAAACCCAGGGAGGCTGAAATTAAATCGTATTTGCATCAGCTTTAATCACCTAAAATATTATGGACTAGCACAATATTTACATCAGTGCTGTGGGAAGCTTAACGATGAACACTCAACACACACACATACATACATACATACTCTCACTCTCTCTCTCTCTCTCTCTCTCTCTCTCTCTCTCTCTCTTGCTTGCTCTCTCAATTTATATGCCCTCAATAATAATTATTCTAATCAGTGCATGATCTTTAAATAACATTCTGTGCACATGTAGAAGATGGATTTGGCAAAGGTGGTGGGGCTGTCTGTCACTCTGCACACCGTACCGACTTCGAAAGGGCACGTGGTGCCCTTATCAAAGAAGATTTAAAAACACAGTGTTCTAACAGCTCTCCACTGCAGGTACAGGGGCATGGTAGAGACACACTTGTCTAACGCAGAGACCCACTTGAATAATGGAAGAGAAGAATAATTTGTCTTCAGATTATGACACTGCATTGCTAATAAACAGTGTTTAATAGGATTTCAACATCCACAATGTACTATAATAAGCTGGACAAATACCTACAATGATGCTGCAGACATAGACCGGGAACCATCTTCTATTTACAGAGTAATTGTCTATTTAATGTCGTATTAATATCTACATTTGTAATCATAGTCTTGCAACGTCGCTTTTAATAACGTAAAGCAGTCTTGGAAAGTCCAAAAACTGCATCGATTTGCTAAAGAAATCCAAAAACACGACGTCACCTCAGTAGACCGTGCCGATTGCCTTGGCTTTCAAGTAGTGTGCTAGTTTGCAAAGCCATCGATGCCCAAAGGGTCAGGCTTTGGGCCCGCCAAGTAGTGTGTTACACATTTGTAAAGGAGCCCTGTAACTAACACAAACCAACATTATAACTCTTTGAGAGCCCTGTACTTTGCACAATATAGCAAAGGTCTGGAGCTACTCAGGAAGTCCCAACGCGTTGCACCATTATTTCCTGACATTGACCCTGCATGTTCTTTGTGGAGGAGTGTAAGTACATAGTTGCCACCAGATTAGAAATTTGAGGGGGTATGCTCCTTACAAATGGTCACGTGCAAAGCTGTGGCTTGACAGTGACAACTCTGCAATATTTTTGAAAGTACTGCTGGTGAAACTATACTGTTGCCTGTTCCCTAGCAAGCCAGATATAACCTAGGGGCATATTACTTGGGTGCCAACGTCGCTATGACTATTTTCGATGCATGCCAGTGCCATCAGACCACATACCATAGGTTTCACTACAGGCCCCCACAGGGCCGCACGGCACCAGAGGAGCTCCCAGGTTATGTGGTTACTAAGATAGATGCAGATTTGTCTAGTCTTACGTACGTAGGCAGTAGGCACACAGACACGACATTGCTCCGCAGTCCGCACACTATGATCTCGGGGACCGGCTGCACACAAAGCCGCTCTGTGCCTGGCCGCGCCACATGCTCACCCTGGACAGCCTACCGTAAGAGCGCCTGCATCGTGCCATGCATGATACTCCTGGTGATGCTACTAATATTAATTAAATACAGCAAAAGTATTCTTGCTATCCCGCCCGGGGGAACAATGCAGTGCTTCCTGCGGATCGGTTGCACTGCGGAGAGAGAAGTTTCTGTGGCGTGTGATCTGTGAGCGCAAAGCATTTAAGGACTGGAGAAGAGTGGATGGAGAGTGCGTGCAGGTGGGCAGTGTGGGCCGTGTAGGGGGCATGCAGGGAAGGTGTAGAGGGCTTGCAAGGAGGGGTTAGAGGTAGCCTAGATGATGTGCAACGAGACGAGGTGTGAGCTGGGGCAGGGAGGTAGTAGGAGTGACGTGTGCACGGTTTAGGCGGTGTGCATGGGGAATAGAAAGGCTTGCAAGAAGGCGTATAGCATAGATGAGGGGTCTGCAACCTGTGGTTCTCCAGATGTTTTGGACTACAACTCCCATGACCCCTCAGCATTGACTATGCTAGCTAGGTTGATGGGAGTTGTAGTAGTCCTCAAAAATATCTGGAGAGCTAGAGCAGAGGTTGCAGCCCCGTGGGTTGATGTGCGAGGAGTTTTAAGAGGTGAAACGGCACAGTGTAAGGTGCTGGCATTTCCTAAGTGCAGGTGGGACAGAATTGCAGCAAAAACAAGCAGAGAAGCACAAAATACCTTGTGTGACTCGATGCGTACAGCTGCTTCCTCAGTTTGAGCACTCACAGGAGGCAGCCATGAAACCCCGATACCATTACCGAGTGATAAAACGTAGTCACTCTTAAAAGGTGCACGCTAATGCAAAACATTGGTACATGTGTGTGCCCTGGTGGTCAATCTTACCTGTGATTTGTCACGTGTCTCTATAAAAGCTGTGTAGCCACTAGCCGGTAGCCGCCTCCAGTCAACAACTTCTGCCTGCTGCTGCTGGACTGGCTGAACTTCGGTCTACTCTTCGGGCCTGGTCTGCGGCTGTCTGTTACAGTGCTGCGTGCATGTTGTCGTCACTCGTGGCACTGCTGCTGGCTGGCTGCCTCATCGTGGCCAAAATATAATGCCCAGGGTCAGGAAGGGCCCACTAATATCCTCTAGAGGGTCAGAGTCACATGTCCACCACTCCAGAATTGCGGCGGCACAGATTCTGTGTTGGCCCCCAGCTCCAGGCACAAGTTGCTTTCAACTTTTCAGGGCAACAAATTTGTTGTTGTTACTTCCTACAATGTTTGAAAGCAACTTGTTGTGAACTTGGGGGCAACCCCGCCCCCAGCACAGCCCTGCAGGCAGGAGGAGCCAGAGCGAGCAGCCTGCCAGCCAGACTGCTGCAAAGGTGTTCGTATTAGCACTTCAACAATCAGGAGCGCACGGCCCCTTCGGCCCTGAAGTGGCTGCACGGCCGCCGGCATGGCGGCGGCGGCCCTCAGGGCCCTTTACAAGTAACTTTAACATATGCATCATAATGATGCATGCAATTTGCAAATCATCAAAGAAAGGTAACAACGTCTGTGTTGTTGTTACCTTGCTTTGATGAATAATTATGCTCCAGGACCAGCTCCTCCAGGCTCCAGCTCCTGGTCCCCTGCTGCCAGAGAGAGTGTCAGTTTCCTTTCAGCGCCGCTGCCGAGAGAGAGAGGAGAGCTGCTCGGGCCATGGCGCATGCCCCCATGGCACACACACTGTCGGCTCGGCTGAGCCATCTCGTGACTCAAAGTGAAAACATCAATTTAATACAAAAAGAAATGGCCCGCTTTGGCCGCAAGGCCCGCAGTGGACACACTGCGAGTCTGCACATGTTTTAATAAACATTATTTTTTTAATTAAAAACGGGCCTGGGGTGGCCTCATGAAAAACCGCCCCCAGGTCCTCAAAGGTCGTTGGCCAGTGGCCGATCGACCAATACTGCCAGTCCGACCCTGAACGTATTGGATTACCACTGCTGCTGCTGTTTTTGGACCTGGTGCAGTCTTTCCTTCATTTAATTTCTGGAGGCGGGCCCTAATCCACAAGACGCACTGCTCCATATTATATGGGGGCCTTCTATGGACATCCAGCAGGCCTCAGGGTGCTAGGGCTCATCAGCCCTGTATAGGGTTGGCAGTATTTGGTGGGGGGAGGGCGGGCCATACCCATGACCATGCGGACCCTTGACACCTTGGTGGCTTGAGGGTCCCACGGTATCATGACCTGCAGGCCCGTGCTCACACGGTGTGGGCCTGCAGGCCTAAATGAGAGTAGGCCAATCTTTGGGAGTTTGCAGCCGTTCTGGTGCACGTGCCTGTAGGGGCTCCTTTTATTAGCTTGGGCCATGACACAGTTATGGCCCATGTTATAAGGGCAATACACAGGGGAGGGACATACATCACCGTCCTCCTTTTTCATAACAAACACATGTTACTAAAACATAAATGATCCCCTCCCCCTGTTAAAGAACAACATTACTTGAACTACTTCCGAATTGTAGGATCGACAACAAATGGGATATGCCACTGCTACACACATAGCTATAGACATACAACACATATCTACACACTCTAACCACAACCAGCCAGTGACAGTCACGGTTTGATGACCCGCCGGTGAAATGTTGGCAGTTCGACCACCGGTTACAAAGCTCTTTATTAACCTGGGGTACGTGGAACTTCCAACACTGAATGGCGCCATTGCTAGATGCTGGCACCATTTAGAGCATGCCTACAACTTACAGGAACATAGCTTCACATCCATTTAACTGGGACCATTTTAAGCGCATAATTTACATGCAGTCCACCGGCATTTAAACATATGTCCACCGAGTCTTCTCAGAGCACTCACAGGACTGCAGGAGATCAGTTCACTTTGCTCTAGTGAGAGTCCATTCCGGATAGTCATTTCCATGGGTCCAGGTCCGTTGATGTTAAAGCTGCACCTGGGCGCACCAGGAGCCACATCAGCTTAGTCCCTTGATGTTGGGACAGGCAGCGGGTCGCAGGTAGCAGGGCATCTAGGCTGTGCCACATGATGTCGACAGGGCAGGGATGGCAGCATGTTACTCACTCCCCTCTTCCTTGGCTATACTCCCCCAAGCAAGAGTCTCTCTTCACTGTTGTGGGACCCGAGGGCGCACAAGCACTCGTACAGAGCTGCAACCCTCTCTTGCCCCTAGCACTTCTTCGGGTGGTGGGCTTGAGGGCTGCAAGACGTTGGTTGGCCTGACACAGATGACGGGGTGTCTGGGCCTCTTCTTCTCCACCAGGCAGGAGTCACTGCTGCTGATGGGGCCGCAGCAGTCCTGGCCAGTCTCCATGTTCCCTTCTTCCAGGCAGGACGATAGGTCTGGTGATGTACCAGCTCGGGGGTGGCAGGAATCGTACCCAGAGCCACATCGGCCTGGTCCATGGATGGTGGGCCCGACACGGTGCACACCAGTGGCAGGGCGATGAGGCCACTTACTGCCTGATTCTCTCCCCCAGGCAGGAGTGGCGGCAGGAAGTTGCCAGTAGCAGAGAGCGTACAAGCAGTGGTAGGGTGACCCTAGCGGCAGGGCTGTGGGCAAAGCGCTGGCCATAGCATGGCCATACACCAGTGGCAGGGTGTTGCTGGTCGCAGGATGTTCAAACCACTTCTTTATTTAGCCCCCCCAGGCAGGAGTAGTTGGCATTGTACTGCCAGAAGTAGAGGCCGCTTAGTTCTCTCCCCCCAGGCAGGAGTAGTGCCTTGATGGACTGCCCCCATCCACTTTTCTCCTCTTCAGGACCCAACATGGAGCGCCCTAAAATTCACTGCTGGGTGCCCAGAGTTGTTTTACTGTAGACTTGCACTGCCGTCCTGTTGTACTTATTCTCCACCCTTATGGCCCAGTGTCTGCAGGGGGCCATTGCGCCATCTTGGAGCACTCCCCTCTTGACAGAGAACTCTGCGCATGGCTGAAAGTCTCCTGCTGCTAGCTTGGACCCTTGTTGGAGTGCTTCTCCCTTTCCTTGCTGCTCCAATGTCTGGAGCACTTTAGATTTCACCACCGAACCCTGGGATCATCATGGGGTCATGTGCTTTCTTTGTGTTTCATGGCGCCGGCATAGAGGCGCTACAGCCTTTTCACTGGAGGGCAGCCTGGGAGATCCCTGTGCTGAGAGCTGTTGCAGCTCTGTTACAACTATCCTTGATGTGGGGCACTTTGAGACGCCAGGGAACACTATAGCGCCAACATGTAGCACCTTAGTTTTTCACTGCCACATTGCCCCGGGTCCTTGAGAGAAGGGACACACTGTTTTCTTCGGCTCCGATGTGGAGCTGCTGGTTTCACCGCCGGCGGCCCAGTCTCGTAACAGCTGGGCCTGCTGACACAGAAGAGTGCTGCACACATCATTGATGGAGGCGGGCAGCCTCTGTGCTTTATATCACCACCCGGGCGGAACATTATTATTATTATTATTATTATTCCTCCTCCTCCTCCTCCTCCTCCTCCTCCTCCTCTTCCTCCTCTTCCTCCTCCTCCTCCTCCTCCTCCTCCTTCCCCAGTCGGGAGGTCAATTTTTTCTTGCGGCTGCAGCTGATTGATGTCCCTTTTTTCCCTCACAAAGCCTGATGCCACAGCAGGCCACAAGGCTCACAGGGGCTGTGGGCGGACCCTCCCTGGCAGCATGAGCACCCTCTTCACAGAGGGCCACAACCAGGGAGGATCCACCAGCAGGGCACGCGTCTCCTTGTGAGGGTTGCTGGCACAGAGAGAATTCAGGCATGCAGTGCTGCTGCCTGCTGGGTGGCCGGGCACTCAACGTCCTCAGGCTCGCACACAGGCAAGCAGCACCTTCTCTCCCCGGGTGGGAGAATTCTTTTGGATTTGTGGCAGTGCTGCCAGCACTGCCGTATCTCGGCCCTCTTCCATGCTACAGCAGGGGCCTCCCATCGTCCTCTCTCTTCCCGGGGAAAACACTCCTTCCTTTCTTCACAGAGATTTACGCTGCATTCCCTTCCCACATTTTGCCAGCGGGAGACAGCTCCTTCCACCTTTCTCACAGCGAATGGTGCAGGCTGACTCTCCCCTGGCTGCACAAGCATCCTCCTCCCTGCGGCCAGGGAGGATCCTCCGGCAGGGCTCCCAGCATAGGCTGAGTAGTGTGGGCTCGCTTTGCTCTCATTACCAGATCCCTACCTAAGTAATAACATCACAGACCAATTATGTTTGTGGAAAAATTGTAGGCCGTAGGCATTTTATTTTCTTACAGAAAATACATAACAACAAAACCAATACACAGCCATATGCTTTTGGGCACCTTGTGTCCAGTTTCGAGTTG
Source organism: Ambystoma mexicanum (assembly GCF_040938575.1). NCBI lineage: Eukaryota > Metazoa > Chordata > Amphibia > Caudata > Ambystomatidae > Ambystoma > Ambystoma mexicanum. The sequence continues at coordinate 708,013,389 of NC_090941.1, read as the reverse complement.
CCCAAGGCTCCTCCCGAGTCCTTGTTACCCTTGGATACTCTGTATCGACCCACTCCAGCACCATGTTGCTGATTTTAAACACGTTTTTTCAGTTCCCTTTTTTTTTTTCCACTTTTTTTCTTCATGATTTTTTCTTACTTTCTTCTCCTCTCACAGAGTCCTCTGACTTTTTCTGGCCCAAGAAGAAGGCTACAAACTATACTGCCGAAACGTCCGCAACACACTAACCCAGAGTTGCTATGGGCATTTGTCATGATGTGTTGCCCTTCGAATTTCTAACATTATTTCCAGACGTAGACCTAATATAAGGTCAGATTTCAGCCGGGCAGAAGAGACCAAGACGTATTGTTTCTTTTACTCACACTTTCTTAGTGTTCCCTTCTTTTCCAATGACATGGGACATTGTATTTTCTAGATAGTGTTCACGCGCACAAATTACTAACCCACATCCCATGGCACAAATATTACTCTCCAGTGAATATCTAACTATGTACATGATTTTATGACACTATGGTTTGTAATGCAAAGTAATTATGCAAAGTAACCTTTGAACTACTGCATAAAAAAAGAAAATAAACAGCTTACAATAACAAGCTAAATGAAAAATTAAAAATTCGTTCCATATACTGTTTGAGTTATGTGTTTAGTACCAGCTATCATGTTAGTTTGCTTAATGGTTGCCCAGAATGACATGTGCTCCCATTAGGGTCAATATAAATCAGTGTACTCCTAACTAGTTGCGTACACCCCTTAGACTCACAGAGGGGAGGACAACCCCCTTGTTACAGCTTGTTACCCTTGGGCCTTCGTTCCTTGGCACATGCCGCCACACCTAAGCGGGTGCTATTCGCGCCCGCTCAGGTCCCCCCCAAAAGCACCCTACCTACAACCCCGTTCCTGGAGTGCCCTAAAAATGTTGTCAGAGAAAACCCCCATCCCCTTGCTTGATAGGTGCACCCCATCCTGATGAAACATTTCCAGATTGTTCTGGTACAGGCCATGTTTTATGGAGTGTAGCCCTGTGCTCTTGCAGTACTTTTCCACTGCTTTATTTAATTTCTCAATTGCGTGCCTCCTATGTGCACCATACCAGACCCTTCTTGGTATTATCTCAGACATGAAAATTTCGGTTTTCCACCAACTGTGGGCTATGCTATGTAGCGACTCGCAAATGTTTCTCTGTAACTTTCCCCTATTTGTGCTTACCAGGTTGTTCCCCCCGTGGTGTATATCCAGGTACTCGGGGTGGGGGGGTCCCTGAAACCTATCAGGTCCGACAGCCTGTCGTGAATGTCCTCCCAGTGCATCCCCGGGAGGCCCCACCAGGATGTAATTGTGTTTTTGAAATGCAGTCCTTGCTTCACTTCCTCCAGCCACCTGCCTGCCCGGGTCATGAAGGAGTGCCCCACTATCCATGCCGATTTGTAGGGTCCTGTCTCTATGGAAATGGGGGAGATAAGCGTTCATATCAGTTCCTCCCTTATGTATTTTTTAAAACATTGCGACTTCCACCCCCAATCCTTTTCACTCCTTTTGCTCCCAGGCCCCCTGCCCATGCAGAGGTTGCAGCCCCTATCCTGAATGAGTGTTCCAAATTCGGCCGGATCCCATCCTGCTTTGGCCACCGCCTGTTTTAATACCGCCTGATACTGGTACCTGCTGAGTGCGCTGCCGTCCCTATGTATTAATAGCTGCCCGTCGACCTCTGGTCGGAGATCTAGGAATTCTTGGGCGATGCATCTGGGACAGTGGTCCTTCTCTTTGATGCAATTGAGGTCTATTGCTCTACCCCTCCCAGTTTGGTCTGTTTTAGATTTCCTTAACATTATAGACATCCCCTTGCTTCCCATACTAATATCCCTCCTTGCCAGGCCATTTCCTGCCACCGTATTACTGGCCACCAGCTCCCCTACCCTGAAAACCCCATAATATGCCAGCGCAAATGCTGCCCTGAACAGCGCAGTTTCGTATATGCTGCTGCATGTATTTGGCAACACTTTTAACTGAATTATTAGCTTCCCAAAGTTCAGTGGCCTTCTGCTGTCTGGTTTCTTCTCCTCTAATTTAGCCCAACCTCTCATAACATATTTTATTCTAGTGCTGTCGGTTGGATCCTGTATGCCCGTCACTTTTGTGGTATATGCCACTGCCGCTAGGTGTGCTGCCGCTCAGCTTTTCTTTCTCCCTTTGGCAAATGCCCCTTCCAGAAATTCACACATTTTTTCAGTTGAAATTTTCCCTACATCTTGCACTCCTGCTTCCACCAACACATCTTTTACATGCTTTTCGTACTGCTTACCCGTTTTGTACGTTAGGGCGTTCCTGGTCAGTTTGTCAATGACCTGTTCCATTCTCTGTGCTTCTCCCACTTCTTTAGAGTCGACCTTGTAGCCAACCGTTCTTTTCTTTCCAGTGTTTTCAACGGGAACCATGCCTTCTGCGGCATGGGCATTCTTTCCCTGTCGGCATCCGGTCTCAGCTCCCTGAATCTTTCCCACTGAAAACGAGATATTGCATCAGCCACCACGTTTGCTTCTCCAGCGATGTGCCTCGCCCTTATGCATGTATTTATTTTTAGGCTTTCCAGTGTGATTGCTCGCATCAATTCCAACACTATTGGGCATGACGCACTTCCTTTAATTAACACGTGCACCACTGCCATGTTATCCGACCATACTGCCAACTCCTTGTTTCTTAGCTCTTCCCCCCATGCGCGCAATGCTACCCAGATTGGGAAGAGTTCCAGCTGCGTTATGTTCTCTGTCCATTCCGCCACCTGCCATGTTTTTGGCCATTTCTCTGCACACCACTGTCTCCCCAATATTGCGCCAAAACCAAGACCACCTGCTGCATCGGTGAACAACACCCTTTTCCCTTCCTCGTTTATGGGTGAGCGCCATATCACTGACACATTGAAGTACCTCAGGAATTCTGCCCACACTTCCAGGTCTCTCTTGATTCCTCCCCTATCCTGACTCTGTGGTGCCCCATTGTGGCCCCTCTTGTTCTCAGCTCAATGCTTCTTTGGAACACTTTCCCATGTGGTATGACACTCCCTGCAAAGTTTAGCTTTCCTGCTAGCGCTTGTAATTCTCTCACTGTCACTTTGTTCCTTCCCTGTAGCTCCTTTATTGTATTCAGTAGATCTGTCACCTTGTCCTCTGGGATCCAGCACACCCCCAGGCTTGAGTCAATTTCTATCCCTAGGAATTGGATAATCTGTGTTGGGCCCATTGTCTTCTCCCCTGCCAGCGGAAAACCCCACTCGCTTGTTATCTCCACAAACGTATCCAGGGTTGCCTTGCATAGTTTTGAACCTTTGGGCCCTACAAATAAAAAGTCATCCAAGTAATGTACTATCCTGGCCTCCCTCATCTCTTCTGTGACTGCCCATTGCAAAAATGAACTTACCCTCTCAAAGTATGCACATGAAATGGCGCAACCGATAGGAAGACATTTGTCGATGAAGTATTCCCCCTCCCACTGCATACACAACCACCTCCGATATCTGCTGTTGACTGGCAACAGCCGGAATGCTGATTTAATGTCTGCCTTTGCCATCCATGCCCCTTTTCCTGCTTTCCTGACTAGTTCTACTGCCTCCTCGAAATCTGAGTATGATACTGTTGCATCACTTTGTGCAATGCTGTCATTCATCGAGGCCCCTGGGGGGTATGATAGGTGGTGGATTAGCCTGTATTCTCCTTCCTCCTTTTTTGGCACTAACCCCAGTGGAGAGCATATAAATTCTTCAAATGGCAAGGCTGCAAAAGGTCCCTCAACCCTACCCAGTTCTACCTCTTTTTGGATTTTCTTGGTCACTATTTCCCAGTTCTCGGTAGCAGATTTTAGGTTTTTGGGAATGTCCTGCGCTCCTTGCCCGGTAAACGGGATGTTAAAGCCTTCTCTAAAACCTTGCCTGATCACATCTGCTGCTTCTTGGTCTGGGTATATCTGGAGCCACCCTTCCATCCTCTCAATTTTTACTGGTGTGGCTCCCTTCTCGTCCCAGCTCCTAGTTTCGCTTCTCATTGCTGCTGCTGCTTGGAGCTGTGGCCCTTGTGCACTTGGAGCTGCTGTGGTCACCCTTACATCTCTCGCACTTGTGGCTGAACTTGCACTTCCATCCCCAGCTACAGGGTACTCCCTTCTCAAAATTCTGACATTGTCCTGGTTCTGCCCGTGTTGCCTCCGTGCTCCCACTGCCTCCCCCCTGCGTGGTTGGGGGCAGGCTGCTCTGCCACCCTCTCTGTGACCCATAGTTCCTGCTCCGAAAACTTTGGTCCCTATTTCTGTCATAGCTGTATTCATATCTCCTGTTATTGTATCTATAATCAGATTTGTACTCATTCTGCCAATACTGCCTCCTCTGCTGCCCTTCTGCGCTTTCGCTCCTTGGATTCCCATTTCTCCTTCAGTACATTGAATATGTAGAGATTAAAATTCTCCTCATTCCATCCCATATCTAGAAAGCAGTCCATCTCCTTTCTGACTCGTGATCATACTCCTGCCATGCGTCTCCCCCGAATGCTGTGTGCACTTTCAGCACCCTCTGCTGATACGCAACTAATGCTACCCCGTCTTCTGGGAATTTATGCAATATAATTGTGGACATTATATTAAAGGCTGCCATCCAGTTGTCAAAATTCCTTACTACTGGCCCCCTTTTTAGTAGGCTTTTCTCATCCTCCTTTATGTTCAGTGCCACATTCATCCCTCTCTTTTGACAATCTAGCAAAGTGTAAATATCAATTAATTCCTTTCTCCATATTTTCTCCTTTACTTTGTCATTTATATACCAAGCCATTGCCTTCATTGACCTGCCCTGTGCATCTTTGCCCATGGTTGGTCTGCCATACTTCGTCATGATTGGACCCCAACCTCCGTTGCTGCCACTGGTGGTGCCGCCCCCTGCGGCAGGTCCCCTGCGGCAGGTCCCCTGCCACTGGTGCCGCTGGTGCCCCTATTGGAGCCACCAGTTGGGGGTTGGTCCCTTGCTGTACCCCTCCTGGTGCCCCCTGTGGTGCCGGGACCAGGGTTTCTCTGGGTTCTGCCCTACCCCCCTGCCCCTCTCTGCTTCTCCCTGCCCACCACCCCTCTCCATTTTACCCAAGCCATCACGTGATCTCTTTCTTCATCATTACTGCTTTCTCCCTCCACTGGTGCCGCTGGTGCCCCTATTGGAGCCACCAGTTGGGGGTTGGTCCCTTGCTGTACCCCTCCTGTGTTTGGCTCTACTGGTGCCCCCTGTGGTGCCGGGACCAGGGTTTCTCTGGGTTCTGCCCTACCCCCCCTGCCCCTCTCTGCTTCTCCCTGCTCACCACCCCTCTCCATTTTACCCAAGCCCTCACGTGATCTCTTTCTTCATCATTACTGCTTTCTCCCTCAGTTGAAGAATTCCCCTGCTGCTCCTTCCTGGCTCCCTTATTACTTCTGCTCTTCTTGCCATTGGTTCTGGGCGACTTACCCGAACCCGTGACACAATTTAACATTTTTACAATTTTATTCCCCACATCATTATTCACAGTACCTTTGTTTTTCTCTTTTCTTTTCCTCTTCTTGGTTGGCACCTCTGGCTGCTCCTCCGATCTCCTTGGCTCCTCTCTCCTCCTCTTCTGTCCTTGCGGCACCTCGTCTTCTCCTTCGCTGCTGCTAGGCTCTATGAAGAGCAAAGGTGACATTGCCTTTGCCCTTTCTTCCTTCTGCATTATCTCCAGCACCCATTGTGCCCCATATTCCTTCTCCGCCTTCCTTGCCCATTCGGCGAATTATTGGGCCCTTTTTGCTCTTCCTTCCGCCATCCTTCTTGTCTGAATTCCTTCTTTCTTCAGGGTTGACCTTCCTCCTCCTTCGTCCTGTGATTATGCACTAGTGTCCTCTTCGTTGCTTCTCAGCTTTTGTTTTCTTGCTTTGTAATAAGCACAACCCTAACTTGGATTTTAGTCACAAATTAGGGTCAATTTTTCTTTCTATGCTTTGTGCTTTTCTTCCCTGGCTGCCGTGCCCCTCCATTAGGCTTGCACTGTTACCCAGGCAAAGGTCCGGGGAGATGTATCCGCTTCTTTGTTCTCCGCAAGCGAGCTGTTAGCCACGCCTTCCTGCTCCTGCTCGCCGTGTGCCCTCTGCTTCTCCCAAGCTTCTTTTTCCGATCTTCTTCCCGACGCTGGTCTTGCCTGCACCCGCTGATGGAGCTCTGTTCATCTGTGTCCTCGCGGTGCAGCGTACTACCACGTCTCCTTCTCTGCATGCCGGCTGGTTCCTCCATGCCGCTCCAGCTCCCGATTTGCTTTCCGTGCTCCTGTCCACTCCTCCTCTGTACTCGGCGGTCCACTTCATACTGCTCCGGTACAGGTAGGCGAACTCGTAGCAGCTGCACTAGAGAAAGTATGCAAAAAACATGAGCCCACAAGAGCCAATGTTTGTATGAAAGAACCGTGCGCCCGCAAGAGCAAACGTTTTGCAAGAGAAAGTATGGAAAAGTCATGAGCCCGCAAGAGCAAACGTTTTTCCTTCCCCTTGTCCAGGCACTAGGAGCTTACCCGAGAGAGGTGAGCTCCTTACCTGGTTTGTACCGCCTCTCCTTTCCGGGCTTACTTATAACCCCCAGACCTTTTGTTCCTTCCCTGGGGGCTGGGCTTTCCCCCGGCCCCCTGCTGTTATACTTCGCACCTTTCCCAGGTGCTGTTTCCTGCCCTTTCCTGGGCTATTGTTTTTGTGGCGCCATTCGGACGCCCCTCCCTACTGCTTTCGCGCCGTTTCCCCCCACCCCGCGCCTAAACTCCCAGGCCTTCCATCGGCCCGCATTTCATGCAGCCCGGGGCATGGGGCATAAACTCCCCTCGCCATCTCCCCAGCAAAGGATGCCGCTCCTCCTCCTTTCTCTTGCAGCGATGGATGCTGCCTGCAGTATACTGTCCACCGGCGAGGGACAGCTACTTCCCTCCTTCCTTCTTGAAAAAAAGAAAGAGGAAGAAAAAAAGGTAGGAACCGCAGGGACAGAGAGCCCCACAGGGGTTCTTCCTCGTCGCCATTGTTATATGGGGGCCTACATCCAGCAGGCCCCAGGGTTCTAGGGCTCATCAGCACCATATAGGGTTGCCGGGGGACACCCGGTGTTTAGTGGGGGCAGGACAGGCCATACCCCTGACCATGCAGACCCTTGCCACCTTGCTCGCTCGACGGTCCCACGACATCATGGCCTGCAAACCTGTGCTTACACGGTGTGGGCCTGCAGGACTAAATGAGAGACGGACCAGTTGTGCCTGCAGGGGCTCCTTTTATTAGCTTGGGCCATGACACTATGCCACAGAGGTCTGTGGCTGTGTTTCCTGTACAGGAAAATGCTCTGCAGAGCGGGAGTCTGGATACAAATAAAATAATGATCAAAAACTGCCATCCAAAAATCAGAGGTAAACGGATCAATAGGTCCATGCTTTTGAATATTATAAAGCAGATTCCACCACTGCGGGTTTTGACATCAGAAGATATGGATTTCGTTTAACCCCTTAAGTGCACTAATCCGAACATCACCAGGATCCACTGTAAAAATAGTGAATCTGTATCAATGATGCAGAACTTGAAAGTGCAAAAGTGGAATCTAATTCTGCTAGCAAGGATATTATTGGTCAACTTTGCCATAATAAGAATAAAAGTAAGGATAGTGAAAATTCTAAATTTGAGGGAATCCAGAAAGTTCTGAAATGGTTGGCAGATGCATTACCTACTATTGTGCAAAAGTCTGACTGAAGTTTTGACATTATAAACAGGAACATCCGTGGTTTTAAACATCTTACTGACACTAAGGGCTCAGTGAAACTGTTGGCCGACAGTCATATTATGCTTCAAGAATGCTGGCTCACTTCAGACCTCTACATTCATGGCTATATTTTTGAGATTCTAGCAATGAGAGGAGCAGAGGGTAGACCATACGGTTGACTGGTGGTTGCAGTAAAGCATTACTTAGGAGCAAGCAGGATAAGTCTGCAGCAGAACATTGATCAGGTGTTAGCAGTGGAAGTCTCTGGTTTTACACCGGATCACTGAAGGCATATGCTAATTAAATATCTATGACCTCTCCTCCCCTACACCTCCCCCAGGAGGCTGCACACTGGATGTTTTTGAAGCAATACATGTAGTGCTTGTGGTAATGATCTAGAAGTGCTAGGGGGTGATTTAAATGTGCACTGTGTTTCAAACAAGCAAATTGGTAATTGCACAAATGCGAGAAGTGCTAGTGTAATGAAGATGAGTACCCAATGTACAGGGGAGACATTGGTGTGATCATCCAGAGGAATGCGATTTGTGTGTTTGAATGGGCGTTGCACAGGGGATGAACCGGGGGACTATTCTTTGAGTGGCCATGTGGTGACTTTGGATTATTTTTTTGTTAATTCCCCCTGTCTGAACCAGATTTGGAGAATTAACATAAAAATGTATACTTAAAGTGACCATGGTATAGTTACCATGTCAATGAAATTTAATGTGGACACTGGTAAGAAACAAAGGTTTGGGGCAATTGAAGGGAATCTTGCAGGTAATTGCATTAGCTAGACGACCAAAAATATTGATCGTGCATACTCTAGTATCATAAGGGAAGGATATGATTTGCACTTAAAATTGCAGCAGGCTCTGGACGCAGAGGGTACTGAAACATGGGTTGGGAACTTTACGTCCCAGGTTGCCATTCACAAATCCTTCAATGCCGTATGTGACAACAGATCAGATGAAGTCTATGATGTAGTAATAAAAAATAAGGAAAGATTGAGAGGTGAGATTCAGCATATAAGGAACTATGGCCCTTACCCGAGTGTATCTGTCATGTTGGTTAAGAACATAAAAAATGGGTATAGGAATTGGGTACATTGGTGGTGTGCCTCGACAAGAAATGCCAAATCGCAAGGTCCGATGAAAGCCATGAAATCCAGAAACTGAAGAAACATCTGGAGCATTCTGGGCAAAGCAAATGGTAGTAAGAAGCAGATTAGAAACCCGCTGAACAAAGAGAAATGGGTTAGCATTTGGGAAGGAAGACAGCAGATCAGATACAGACTAAGGTCTGTTACAGTGGAAATGTGAGTCAGAAAGCCTACCTTGGTATCGATCTTGATGAGATAATTTACAAGATTGGCAGACTGAAGGCTTACAGATCCTCGGGCCCTAGTGGACTCTCTAATGAAGTATTCCCTCACCTCCTTTGGCCCACTTTAGGCCCCTATACTTTCCTCCTTCACTCCCATTGCAACAGATGAGATATCTAGAGTTGTCCGCTCTATGAAGGTCTCCTCTAAACAGGTGCTACCCTGCTCCTCCAGAACCATCAAGGACAACCTCAACATTCTCGCCCCTGTCTTGGCTGACCTCTGCAGCCACTCTGTTGCCACAGGCTCTTTCCCTTAACTCCTCAAACACTCTTGTGCACCCAGAACAGCCTCCCGCTCTCCGCCCCACAGACTTGAACCAGATCTTCTTAAGTTCCAGAAACTTCTCAACCGTGCTTTTCTCCTCTTCCTTTCCCCCTACCTTGCCAAACTCTCCATCTGCCGCTGGAATGGGTCCTGTTCCCTTTAGAGTCATACAAGGGCCAAACCACGCCCTCACCAGTCCCCACCAGCATCCTCTGCCAGCACTTGCCCTTGGGAACTCCCCCCTCCTGGGCTATCGCAATTTAGTCCAACTGTCCACTGCACTCCTCCTCCCCCCCGCCTCCTTCCCCTGGCACTTGCCGCCTAGGACCAACCTGCACTTGCCCGCCCCCACCCATGGGGACACCCAATTTGCGCACCTCTCGCTCTACCCGCCTGCCCCTTGCACATATTACATCATTTATGCACTTGCACGGTAGGATTGTCACAAGACCAATTTAACATTTTCTTTGCTGATGATTCCCCTTGTTCCCCCTCCCCCTTTTTGTCTTGTGGCGCCTGGAAAACACTGTGTATAAGTGCCATACAAATGTTCAATAAATGTTCAATAATACAAATAAATATTGTACTACCTCAAACTTCTACATGAGGGAAACTCAGTGCAGGTTAGGCTGGATGGCAGGGGAGGGGAGGGGAGAGTTGATGTGCCCGATTGAAAGGAGTTAAGCAGGGTTGCGTCATTGCTCCCCTGCTATTCAATCTTTATTTGGCTGACCTGCCACATGGTCTGTTGAGAGTAGCTGGTTGCACGTCCAGAGTAGTGGGTAGACAGGCAGTATATATAGCGTACGCTGATGATGTTGTAATTATGGACTATACATTTCAGGGCTTAAAAAGGTCAGACAATGAGTTATGGCGGTATGTGGAATTGAATGAGTTGACAATAAACAGGGACAAAACCCAATTGATACTGTCCCATGGTTCAAGAGCGATTAGGCCTAGATTATATATGGCAGGAGGCGAGGCAGCCTATGCCGATAGCGATAAATACTTGGGAGTGGACGTGGCGAATGTCCCTGGTAGTCATCTTGTATTAATTTCAGGATGAGTATTGCGATGCAGCTGTTGGCATTCCTAGCAGGGTTTACATATATGGGTGGAGGGTATACGTTGAAGGGTGCAATTAATCTTTACAAACAATGCTTTTTTCCTGTAATATTATATTGCCTTGAGGCATTACCCCTTAAAGAGTGGAATGGATGTGTCGGTGGAAAGCTGGTTTTGGCGAAGGATTTGTCCCCATGGATATGTTAAGGCTTGAATTAGATCTTATATCGTTTGGGGCAAGGCTGCTCAAGAAGAGGGGGCTAATGTTTATCAAGGTGTGGATTCACCCAAAGTGTCCTATACACCAAATACTGGGGGTGGAGGGGCGAGATGAAGCAGATACCGAACACTAGGTATGTTCATAATGTCCTAGAAATGTTGAACAATGTTCAGTGAACCCCAACTGGAACGAAGAAATCTTTTGAACGTAAAATGGAGCAGCATTTAGGGAAACTGTATGCATTTAGGGAAACTAAAAATGTATGCAAATGTCTCACAAATGATTTATTATTTTAAGAAACCCCAGCCATACCTGGTTATATGTCCCTCGCTGAAATTAAGATGTTTTATACTGCTTTTATGTATTAATCATCTCCTGGTGCTTGCAGTAAATGGTCCAGCCATGAAATTAGATCTACACCAAACTTCTATTGCAGAAATTTCTAGTACCTCTACAAATTTGGAAGCCCCGCAATAGGAATTCATTAACCGAGACCCTAGCTGTGGTGTGAGAAAGTGTGAAACCCCCCCGCCCCCGATAAAGTTATCTCAGAGATTCACCCTGTCCATCACTGACCTGAGGAAAGGCCACTCCATGCGGTCAAAGGCCTTCTCCGCATCCAGCGATAGGACCATAGTGGGGGTATGAGTTGTGTGGGAGATATCCATCAGCCTGATTATCTTCCTCACATTCCCCACCCGAGCCTTAACAAATCCTGTCTGCTCTGGTCCAATCAGACAACGTAACACCTTGTCCAGTCTAGAGGCCAGAATTTTCACATATATTTTAACATCAGTGTTTAGCACCGCGATGGGGCGGTATGAGGCGTACATGTTCGGGTCCCGACCCTCTTTTTGAATCAGTGATATCCACGCATGGTAGCTGAAGAAACCCCACTCACCCATATATGATTGACTAACGAATGCAGGTAGGGAGAAGGGCATTTGTGAATGTTCTGTAAAAGGGTGTAGAGAGCCCATCTAACCCAGGGTCCTTTCCCCACTTCAGGGAAGATATGGTGAGAAGAATCTCTGCCTTAGTGATGGCACAATTGAGGCCCACATGTTGGTCTGCAGTAGCTAGCGGAGGTATACAACTGTCCAAAAAGCCACCAATGTGCATAAAACAAGGAATTTCGTCACATTCAGGGACTCATGGGCCTCCTACAGGACTCCATGGGAATAGGGACTAACATTTTCCACCACCTGATATCCCGGGCCACCAGGACTTGTAATGTCCCAGTGGCACCAGGGTCTCAGGTGGCAGAAACAGTGTTCTGTCCGGCAGCAACCCGCCAGTAGCAGTGGCGGGTTACTGCCGGACTTGTAATGAGGCCCATAGTAATTATCAATGGCCTGCAGCTTCTCATGCATTGTATGCAAAATACTGTCCTCCTCCCCCTGTTCCCTGTATCTGAGCAATCTCTACACTTCTTTAGTTTCCAGGCGAGAACCCAACCAACTTTATTGCCACCTTCGCAGTGGCGTCGCTTTGCCTTCAGCAATGACATCTCAGCTCTAGAGGCATCGAGAATGTTGATTTGGGAGCATACAGTATGGAGCTCCTGAAATGCACGTAGCACAGCCTTCGACCTGTATATTCTCTCCTTCTCCCTCAAATCATCCATTAAGAGAAGAGTGTTCTCTTCTCAGTTTATTTGCCATAACAGCTTTAGAGATTGAAATGCCCCTTATATAGGCCTTAAATGCATTTCAACGGGTAGCCTCAGAGACCAGCCCTGGGGAATTGGTCTCAAAGAACGTTTCAATCTCTTTTTTAATATCTTTACAAATGACTGGATCATCTAATAGTGAGGGATAAAGCTTCCTCCAGTTGGATCTTACTTCATGCGGAGTCATAGCCAGGATCACCTGCACAGGAGCATAATCAGAGAACACAATTACACCTATGCTAACCTTTTTAATGACATGTAGTGGGTCCCGAGTAACAAATACATGATCAATCTTCAAGTAAATGTGATGGACATGTAAAGAAAGGGGCAATCCCTCTCGCCCGGATGAGCATGCCTCCAGGAGTCCACAAGGTGTAACTCTACCAGCTGATGTAGAAAATCGCCAGAGGGCTGAATTGTGCTCTAGTATGAGTCCCTAGAGACAGCCCAATTCTTATTGAGGGCCATATTGATGCCCCCTGCCATTATTATATGCACAGTTTGAATGCACCTAGCTCCCCAAGAAAGGTGCTGCCAAAGTCGTTCTGGCCTGCTTTCGGGCAGTACACTGACACTATCATTATCTGAGAGCTGTTTAGCTGCCCTGAAATGACCACATACCTACCTTTTTTGTCGGCTTTAGAGCCTTCCAGTTGAAACTGAACCTCCAAAACCAGTAGGATGGCAACAACCCTCATTTTCTACAGCTGGAGAAGTACTTATACAGGAATAGTCTGGACCTAAGCTGGCTTTCTTCACCCCTTTTCAAATGAGTCTCCTGGAGGCAAGCCACATCCACCTGTTGATCCTTCAGCCTGCGGTATAACTGCACTCTCGTCCTTGGGGTAGTTAAACCCCTGATATGTGTGATGAGCTTGAGCGCCATTTATAAAAACCACCAGGAAGCTTAAAAGCCTGTTCATACGAATGCTGGACAAAGAGTCCCAATCTCAGATACTCCAGCCACCCTCACTCCCTCCCTCCCCCGATTGGAATATTCCTCCAAACCCATTTCCATATACCACAGCAAAACATGCATCCAAACGTTAAACAAATATTACTCATAACAGCAATAACACAGAAAGCAAATGTAGACTGGGGCACGCTGAGGCAATCCCACCCATATCCGTCTGATCAATCAGAAACATGACTGACGTCTCTGAACGAGACTAGGATCACCTCCCACCACCCAGGGAGCATCCAAACACATTTAATCATCTAAAGAAATGCCACATATGGCACAAGCGGTCAAGCAAAATCAATCGTCAACAGCTACTGTCTTTTTGAGCGCTTGCGGGCGGATACTTGGGGCCCTCAAAAGGGCTGTCTCTCTGGAACCAGGGACCTGTCTCAATCTTCTAACTTCAAAGGCAGAGCTACGGGGACCCAACAGCAACCCCAGCAATCGTGCAGCTTACTCGAGGGTTGTGCACCTCAACTGTTTTTCTTCCCAGGTGAAGAGGAGACCAAAGAGAAATGTCCAACTGTCCTGAATTTTCAACGCCTGCAACTTCTCGGTGATGAGTCAAAATGCTGGCTTCTTCTGGAGCAATACGCGCGTCCAGATCTTGATAAATGAGCAGCTTCTTCCCCTGGTAGGAAATAGTATGACGCTCAGTGGTCGAAGTGTACGAAAATAAGTAGTGGAACTATGGTCCCCACTGGCCTGCCCCTGGTACCCACAAACCCCATTGCCATGCCCCCTGTCACGCACAATACAAACCCCCAAACACATGCACCTGCTGTTTAAAGGGAATGAAACCTTTCTGGAATGGTTTACTTATAAAATAAAAGTATAAGGAAAAGTAAAACGTAATAAAAAAAAAGTTAGGGAGTAACATACCCAACCGCTCCCGCCCACTTCGACCATGGACTGTGCTGCTTGGATGCCCAGAGAATATTTTCCTTGACTGTGTGGGCGTGAAATTTCATTATGACATCTCTGGGCTACCTCTGATGAATTCTGTGGAGTCATCACTGATCCCCAGCCTCTGATCTCCTCCCATGTGGCCAGGGGATGGCAGCCACGACCTGCTCCTGACCCTGAGGGATATATATTCTTAGAAAAGGACGGTCAACACGGGTCAACAAACAAGCACAAATCATAGAACGCATTTATCACGTGTACGCTTCTGTCAGGGCTCTCATTAGGCAGTGTACCTGGAGTAACAGCTCTGAATGTGCCTGACCCTTTATGCCACTTGCACTGTTCATGTGATGGGTTCAGACCAGTGTCATGAGCAGCACCTCGCACAAAAAGGACCTCTGCCATAGGTCCGGCTGAAGTGAAGACCCCGTTATGATATAAATGCTTCTTTTTGTTTACAGGAATTGCTAGCTATGAATCATTTTCCTATTAACCACCACCCTCTGGAGTCCGCATGGCAATTTAGCCGATTTTTGTTTCTTGTTGATACACAGAGAGAAGGATATGGAAAGGCTTCACTACTTGAAGTGTCCTCAGTGTCTCTCTTCCTGGAGAGAGGGAGCAGCGCTCAAGCTGTCAGAATAGCAATTCCTCTGCCTGCATCCGCCAGCTTTCCAGGCACACGGACAAGTGATTGTGTGTACTTCACCACCTATTCTTTACTTTTAGAACATATTTGGAAAAATGAATAAAGCGTTAGATTTTAACATTTTCACTCAAAAAATGATGCCCCTTTTATAGGTTTTGGCACACAGGTGCCTCTTTGCCGACACCACGGTTAGACAAAAATGAATGCTCTCAGCATGCAGAGGGGAGAATGCCTTTTTGAGATCGCCGCAGCTCGGTAGCCAGGGCCACCTCCTCTCCACACTGATGCCATGCAGGAACGAGTGGCCCACCTCACAACAAGACATCATGGTCAGCATGTGCTACTGGCCATTTGATGCTGTTGTTCCGATTATTCAAGACATGTTAGATCAAAACATTTAGTGTCAAGCTAATACTCTTTAGAATCGGGACAAGTTTACTTTGCTCGGCCATCTAACCGTTTTCAGAAGTAATACAGTTCCTGGGGTAATTGTATTTTAGCAGGCAACTTCCTTTGCCTGCTGTCCGTATATATAGTTTCATATAAGAGACAGACACACTTACCAGAATAAGCATAGTTAGAAGGGTTCAGATGTTACTTCCCAGCTGAGGGTGTGGGGTTAATACTACACTTCCGCCTTTAAAGTACACTATCCGTTTGTATTGGCAAGTCCAATTGCAGCGCAACACCAGGTAGTACATTGATCAGACCTTTTTTTGTGCAGAACTGTATTGCCCATTTTGGTGCTGCATAAAACTCCCCTGGGCAGCATGGTGCAGTATATTTGGTGCATCAAACTAGGCTAATGTGCAACATCTCCATCACCATCTGAACTGGTCATCCAAGACTTGCCCACATCTATGTCTCTGTATGCATGTGTGGACCCCACAGTGCTCAGTAATATGACCAGGCAGACATCTTTATGAGGACTGAGAAACTACGAGGACAAGTCCTCATTATTTTCGGATACATTTTGAAGTATTTAAAAGTGAGTGAATTCAAAATGCTTTAATGCCAAAAAAACGTACTTTGGCCAAATGTATAACTTTCCAGATGATTCAAGTGGATCTAAAGCCTAGAATTAAGCCTTTTACACTAGGGAAGAACTCATTGTTGTGGGATAATGACCAGCCCCAAAGTTACTGCATGAGACAAAGCTGAGAGCTCACGTTTGGGAAGAGTCATTATCACATGGTCTCTAAGTCTTTTAGCACATGGACATGGAACTGTGTAACTAAAAAGGAAAGTGTTTTTATTGTGGGGTAAACAACAAGTTCTATAAAGAACTTGTATGCATATTCATTTAATGAAGATGGAAATAGTAACAAAAACTTTACACATTATAGCAATAACACCCAATCCGTCGGGCCGGATAAGGTGATAAAGGGCTGAAGCCCAAGTTAACGATGGGCCCTGGCGCTGTTACGAGCCTATCTAGTCCGCCAGATAGGGGATTATTGCTATCAACACCCCGGTTTTAAATTCAGAAAAATGGGGTGCTAACAGCAATGCATTGTGTTTGAATGAACGTGACGCCTTGTGCCGCCCCATTCATTCAAACAAAACACTTACCTAAGATGGTCATAGTGAAGCTGAAGTTGGTGGCCCTCTACCATTTCCATGGCGGGGACACAGAGTGGCAGCAGTGGCAGCGGCGGGGGTGCCGCTGCCGAAGATGGTATCAGGTAAGTGGGGTAGCGGTTGGGAAGGGACCAGAGACCCGTGGCCAAGGGAGGGGATAGTGGAGGAAAGATGGCGGGACGGGGAATCAGTCATCAGGTTGCGTGGAACGCAGGCTGAGTTTGTGGGATTCAGCATGGGATTCACGCAACCCGATTGGTTGGCTCCCCCAGCCTGGGTGCTAATTTGTGTTTCATTGCAGATTATTTGGGAACTTGCACATTCTCCTCTGCCTTTTTTTTACTCAACAGAAGACAATTGTTTTTGTGCTGCTTGTTAGGCTTCTGCCAAAGTCAGAATATTTGGAGTGAGCTTTACACCAGAGATTCTAGAGTGCATTCCAAGCATTCTGAGGAGGTCTATAATGGAATCCATGTGCTCATAGTAATTATGACATGTTCAGAGGAAGTGGGTGATCCTTATAAAGATTGCGTGTGTGTGTGTGAAAACATGTGTGTGTCCTCCAACACTGCCCGCTCATTGGTTTCTGTCCTGGAAAAGTGCCCTGATGCAAGATCCCCAGGCCTTGGACTATACACTGATGTGCAATGCTTGGGGTTTTGTCCATGTCGACCACATTTTCAGCGCAGTATGCGATCCCCGTGTATTAACTGTAGCTGAATTCCAGTTCCTTGGTAGATGGGTCATTAGGATTTTTGTTTCTTTATCATTTCTTTCGTAAAATTCTAACTTTGGGAAAGAAGTTGGAAACGTACGTGTGACCGAGACACCAGAAATAATGAAACAGGAAACCATGTACAATAGTATTAGGGTGTAGCAGTTCCTGACATATTTCTGTGCTCGTTGGGGTTTTTTCACAATAGAAAGTAAGCACAGGTCTAGTGTCCCAAAGACACAGTTGCCCCTGCTTCCTCCACTCCCCACGTCCTGTCCCTTTTGTTCACCTGACCTTTATGAGAAAGGAGTTTACCAAATATTCACATGCAACCTGAACGTTGCGGCTTGGAATGAGATTGCTGTTATGCAATATATTTGAGCTTTGCTTTATCGAGACTGCACCAGATATAAGTGAAAGGCCCACTAAATGGAGTATGAACCGATGTCGCACAAAACATGAACAGATGTCACAATGAATATGACTAGATATGCCACCAGACCTGCGAAGACATAAGCACACGAAGCTAGAATAGAAACTACAGTGAGAAAGGGCAGCTAACACAGCGAATATGTGAAAATACCACAAT
This sequence comes from Ambystoma mexicanum, assembly GCF_040938575.1. Classification (NCBI taxonomy): domain Eukaryota; kingdom Metazoa; phylum Chordata; class Amphibia; order Caudata; family Ambystomatidae; genus Ambystoma; species Ambystoma mexicanum. Next base: position 707,995,627 of record NC_090941.1, on the reverse strand, counting down.
GAGCACGGGTAGAAGCCACGCCGAACATGAAAAAAGGCAACACACAGGGAGTAAGAGCAAAATGTGTTACCACAAAAATGGTCATATCTCATTACCCCAGTGCAGCAAAACATGCACGACACTGTCTGTTAAGGGTTTTTTATACAAATAACTTAAACATGGAAGGTTTAACAGTAGCAAGCACATTCTTTTAAAAAGAACCACAAGTCATCCTCTAAAGCCTTGCGTTTAGTTTACTCAAAGGTATGTGTACCTCATTCAACAAGAGCTTAAAAACAATCAATATTTGAGCCTTAGGGGAGATGATCCAACAAAGCCAGCTCTTTCGAGGGCTGCACTAAGAAATGCCAGATTCTCTTGCTCATGATAGGCTAGTGGAACTCTTGAAGCTAGGATAATAGTCACATCCAATTAAGTTCATACTAAGCTGAATTACCAAGCTGTGTGACGCACACATGCCCTGGAATGCCTCTACCATGTGAATCAACATGGGCTTCTACTGTAGCAGTCCAGACACATTTTAGATTGTTCCTGTGACTTTTGGGTCAACTCAGCAGAGCAAACCTCCTTATGCGGATCAAAATTGTGTTACTTGCACAGTGCTTTGGTCCAAAAGACTGTGGGACTGAGAGGCGGGAACTCCAGAGGCATTGGGAAGTGTGAGGGGCGGAGTAGCTTGCACTGGAGCTCTCCTGGAGGCCGCTGTATACAGGGGATGACTTCGGTTTTGACACATTAAAACAGGCACAGCAAGTGGTACCTGGAAGGTGGACATACAGAAGCAATGTATAGATCGAGGGTTTATATAGGGGGCCCCCAGGCTAAACGTGTCTTTGTGGCAGTGCCCCGTCCTTCCACTAGCCCCAATCTAATCCACAAAACCAAAAGGTGTGAGCAAGGTGGACTACTTCCTCCCCGAAGCATGCAAGGGGGTTACCATAAGAGGGGTTCTAAGAGGGTGGCAACACTGCTATGTGTTGTCCATTTCGTCCTTGCATTTAAAATTGGGGCCACTTGACGATTCCCTCTCCGGGCTCATCTGTGCCGCCCACCATGTCCTATGGAATGTAAAAATTAAGCGAACAAGTCTGCATCATGACACTTTAAAAAAAAAAACACTTTAACATTCATGGCTGTGACAGTGCACGCATTCTGTCAATGGTAGGTTACATAGTTAATACATAAGACACTTTTCCCAAACCCCAACAAACAGATGGTCCTTTCTCAAAACATCATAACTTTCTCCCCTCCCTTTGGAATTCTACCAGGCTACCAGTTTATATAGTTAATGACATACACAACAATCACTAAATTATTTTAAACATCAACAAAGTGATGCATTCCGTAAGAGAGATGGTTTAAATGTGCATAAGGAGTTCTTTTGACAATATTTCACAAAAGTTAACCATTTGTTCTAGTATTTCGGGAGTTAATCCTGTATGATTGCTGTACCCTTTTCATGTACTAAAATGTCCCACGTCTTTCCCCACCACACATTTAATATGGATCCATCAATGTTCTTCCAACATCTTGCTATTGTGATTCTGGCAGTAACCAGAAGATGAGTGGTGAATATGGCCATGCTACCAATGAGCAGCTATATCTCCTCCTGAGAGTCTCCCACAAGAGCAATCAATTGTTTTTCCAGTAACGGTATGCTACAGATCATACTAATCATGGCCAGCGTTTCTCTCCAAAATCCACAGACTTTAGGACATGCCTACCACACATGGAGGTAGTCACCACACACACACACCCCAACACATTGGGGAGCATGTTGGATAAATTTTATTAAGCCTTGCTTGTCCTAGGTACCACCAATAGCCGAGTTTAAATACATATTTTCTGTTGGTGATGCATCTGGGGGAAGTGTAATTACATGTCCAAATGTCCCCCCCCATGTTTCATCACTAATCGAGATATTTAAGTCTTTCTCCCAGCTAATCATATATTAGGGTTTCACATAATTTACACCTCTGTATAGTAGTTTGTAAAGGGTGGAAACTCTGGTTTGAGTAGTCCCGCTAAAATGGTAAACTCCAGTGCAATCAGATCTCTCAATCCACACACTTTCTTCTCTTCTACTTCTTCACCAGACAATTCTCTTCCTTCTCCTCTAATCCTCCTAGTTTACTTGTTACTTCTGCCCTAACTCGCTGCTCTCTTTCACCCTCCTTCTCCATAGTTCCCCCTCACTTTAAGCATGCTTCTATGCTCCCTATTTTGAAAACTCTTACCCTCGATTCTTCTCTGCCGTCCAATTTCCATCCCATATCTCTTCTACCCTTTCTTTCTAAGCTTTTAGAGCACATTGTCCCAAGTTTCTTCTTTTATAAATGTGCACTCTCTTCTACCTCCTTTTCAGTCTGGCTTCAGGCTTCTTCACTCTATGGAAACTGCTTATCTGTCGGTTACCATTTAATTTCTCTCTTCTCGTCACTCGAAACTTTCGTCTCTTCTCGATCTCTTTGACCTTGCGGCCACATTTGATACAGTCGATCACACAATTCTTCTTTTTTCTCTATATGATTTGGGTTTCATTGGCTCCGTCTTGAACTGTTTTCATTCTAACCTCTCAGGGTGCATTTTCTCTTTTTTACTGGGATGGTCACACTTCTTCTATCTTCCCTCTCTACACAGTGTCCCTTAAGGCTCAGTTCTGGACACGCTCCTCTTCTCTCTTTACACTTCCCCTCATGGTCCCATTATCTCATCCTTTGGCTTTTCCCATCACCTCCAAGCTGATGATTCACAAATCTTTCTATCCTTCACTGATTCTTTTTACTCTTTCGGTCTGCCTGTCTCCTTGAGATTCTATGCTGGATGTCTTCACACTGTCTAACATCTCAATCCCTCGAAAATAGAGGTTCTGTTTTTCCTGCTTCAACTATTCCCCTCCCTCTTTTTCTCCCTGTCTCTCTCTTCCCCTCTCTTCTCTTTCCATTTCTCCCTCTGACCGTAATCTTGGCATCATCCTCGATTCTTCACTATCCTTTTCTAATCACATCTCCTCTAGTTCTTGTTCCTGCTGCTATCAACCTTTCATTATTCAAAAAGCTTGTTGGTTCCTCGCTTTTCCCTCTACTAAACTCCTTAATGCCTAATTATTTTTCTCACAGCTGTTCTATTGATCCTCTCTTCTCCTTGGCCTTCGTGCATCTCATCTTGCCCCTCGCGTTAACTCAAGTTCTTTGCTCATTTTCCCCTTGTGATTCTATCACTTCCAATTTGCACTCTCTGTACTGGCTCTCTTTTGAAAATAGCTTACTCTAATTTCCTTTGTATTGTTTTTAAGTCCCTCTATAGTCTCACTCCTTCTTATCTTTCTTCTTGTATTACTTTCTATTCTCCAGCCCGTTCACTCTGTTCTGAATCTCTCTTTCTTCCAACGGTTCCTCGTGTCCCATACTGTTTTCATTGATTTGCTCTTCTTGTCCCAAAGAATTGCAACTCTTCCTCTTTCTCTGTGCTCCATATCCTCCTTTCCGCTTTTCAAGTCCTGTCTAAAGACACATCTTCCCACTCATTGATCTGTTGGCTTTTTATCTGCTCATTTGTTTGTACTGTTGGTTGCTCTGTTCAGCACTTCGGCGTTAAGCAATATAGAAATTCAATATAAATACAAACACAGAATATAGCTTATCTGTGGGCTGAGAGGCACAACGACTTAACTTAGTGTAACAAAACCTTTCTCCGTTGCCTACCTGAATATGTACTTTGCTTTCCTTGAAAGAGAGTAGAGTACCCCTATTATAGAGCTTGAATTTTAGCCCGAGTCCTCCTGCCTCCCAACTGTAAAACGTGGTCCTTGCCAAACCTTGGGGAAAACCAGGGTTGCCCTAGACAGGGGACATAGTGCCCAGCCCAGGACACATTCCCCATTTTCATACCACCCTGAGCCTGTAGAGCAGCGATATATACTAGTGGACATTAATAGTGGGGCAATAATAGCAGGGTATCCTGAGTGAGCTTAGTAGCTTCTTCGAAAGGAAGCAAGGAGAGTGGGATCCCTCACACCCACTTAAGAATGTGATAGATCTGTGCAGCTAGGTTATATTTAAACATATCAGGTGCTCACAAAGCCCCCTGTTTGATATTGCCTAGATTGCAGCTCTAAGAATCATCTGCCTTTACTCGCTCAGAGGATATTGTTTGTTTGTGTGCACATAGGTCCGGAGGTGGGACTTTGGCAGGGAGGGACAAACAATAATAAAAAAATCTCAGAATCAGATGCATCTTACTAGCAGCGACATGGCCCATCAAAGACATTTCCTGTTTGTGCCAACCGATTAGTTCCTCTCCAAAACTCAAACTTGAACACCTCACTAGGGCATGAGGGCATATGCACTCCCAAATATTCTGTTGAGTCTTTCTTCTAACAAAGAGGGCTAATGGTCTGGAGTACCAGCATGGTTTCCCAAGGAATAGAAACATTTAAACCTTTAGATTTATGATTTACAGAAAATCCTGCTAATGCTTCAAATTCCTTCAATTCCAGAGAGGGAGTGACCTCTGTTATGGTCAACAATATATCGTGTGCATACAGAGATATTTTATATGTGTCGCCCATCACATCAATACCTCTATTCCTATGAATTCCTCTAATCTCCCTGGTCAACGTCTCCATTGACAGAGCAGACACAAGCAAAGAAAGTGGGCATCCCTGCTGAGGGGCCCCTTGTAATTGTGATAGGGCTATTATACTTCCCATTTACCTGTACACTGACTGTGGGGGTCTGAAAATCCACCATAAGCAAAGCAAATAATGCGGGGCCAAAATGATATGCTGACAGAACTTGCTGTACAGAAGGCCAGTCAACCTGGTCGAATGCTTTGGTTGCATCTAAGGCAAGCACCTCCACCTCCACTCCCCAATGGCGGCGAACTTGACCAGATTCAGAATTCTTCTGATGTTATAATGTGCTTTTCTATCCATTATAAAACCTGTCTGTTCTAGATCCAGCAGGAAAAGCAACACCCTCATTTATGAGCATTCCTGCCAAGACCTTTGAAACAATTCTGGTATCAGTGTTCATTAAAGTGATGGGTCAATAATACACACAGTCTTGAGGTTAAAATCAAGATAGTAGAAGATTCTACCATGGATGATGTGACCCTACAAGTACCTAAAAAAGAATTGCAATTTCTGGTCATATGCTTAATTAGTTGGGGCTTAAAACATTTGAAAAAAAATAAACTTGTAGAGCCACCCGGCCCATGGCCCCTTAAAGGAGGATGTCACCTCAATCGTCTCTTCACTAATTGGGCTGTCCAACTCCTTCTTTACTTTGGATGAAAGTTGTGGTAAGTCAGCTGATGTAATATAACTTTCCTGTCTTATCATGCATAAATATTCCCCCGTCATCAATGCAGTAAAGTAATCCCTAAATAGATCTAATTTCATCTCATCTGCATACTGACCCTGTCCATATTTGTTGACTACACTCACTATTTAGATCCTGGTGTTAGTCTTTCTCAATTTATACACAAGAAGCTTATTGACTTTGTTGCTGCTGGCTTAATGGAATTGTGTGTTTTTAACCATTGGTTGGGCCGCGGTATCTGTTTGGAGAACTTCCAATCTATTTCTGACCAGTCTTAGGTTTCTAATAGATCTGAACGGCCACTTCCATTTATGTTCCGATTCACTTTTCTGCACCTCTTTTTCTAGGGTGTTCCCAACCTTGGCACACATCTTAGTGAATGACTCATGCACGCTATTAATTCACCTCTGACTGCCACTTCATGGCATCCCACACCAAGGATGCCTAGCAGTCTTCCACCATATTCTCCGCAAAAATAGTTATTACTTGCTCAATTTTACCTTTTAGGACTAGATCCTTGAGGAGTCAATTTGGAGGCACGATATGGTTAATGGATAATTCCAACTCAATGGGCGCATGATCTGAGAGAAATCTAGTTCTAATGTGGACCTTAGGGATGGAACCAGGAGACAGATGCCAAAAGCAAATCAATTCTGGAGAATCATCTATGCACATGGAAGAAATGTGTGTAATCACTACTGTCGTATTCAAAAACCTCCAGATATCTATGAGGCCCATCTCACAAAGAAGCATGGCAAACACCACAGCATTTTTGAAATCACAAATTGTGGAGGGCAGTGTCTTGTCCATTAACGGATTTGGGACAGTGTTCATATCAACCCCCAAAATCACCTGTCCTTCAGCAAAGGTTATTGCTTCCAGGAGGAAGTGTGATAAGAATTTGTCCTGCTCTACATTGGGGCATATATAGAGATCAGAGTAATCATGTTAAGTGTACCTTTCACACATAAGTACCGACATCTGTGGTCACGTATTAGGTCAACCTTTTTTAAAGGTATATCCCTGGTAATAATGACTTCTGTAGCACTTTTTTGGACCCACTAGAGGCTAAAGGTTGCTGAAGAAGCTTCCTTTTATATAATCTAGGTTTGTCATGGGAGCATAAGTAAGTCACTTGCAACAAGGCAATTGATACCTCCCATTGTTGGCAAAACTTTGTAATATCGATCTTCATTTTGAAGGGGAATTCAGACATTGAACATTAAGGGTCATTATATGGAGATCCATCACAAAGTTGTCCTCTGGCTGGGACAACAAGTGGGTTAGTAAACAATATAATCACAAACCGACAATGAATCTTGCTGCTCACATATCTCCATCTCCTCTTCTTTAATCCATCACAACCAACATGAACATACATTTCCCAAAACAAACCCCTTGCCCTAACTCCAAAACTTCTCTTGCTGGCAAAGATTAATCGTGCTAGTGAGCTATTCGCACGATAGCCGGGGGGCATTACCAAAGATCATTGGGACTGGGCTATAATAGTCAAACTTTAACATGTTCCCTAAAACCCCAGGTCTAGAACACGCTAAATATCCCCCAAAAAATATCCCCACAGCAAAGTGTACTAATGTAGCTCATACATGCAGCAAGTGTGGGAGAACAGGTGAAATCCTTCCTCTCAATTCTGCTGATCGTTGTTCTCAGTAATAATTAGAGGGGAGTTCCTACATCACCAAATGCAGGCAGAGAGGAATGGTCCCCCAAGACAAATAAGGCAAACGATCAGATTGGGGACTGCTAATAATGTTCGTCAAGCAGTCAGTATTTTCTATCTGCCATTAGACATGCCATATAACTTCCATTGTGAATACAACCTCGAAAAAGGAAACTTTTAATTCCAATGTGGTGAACTACTGCCACCATTCACAAGGTGAAACATGTTCAGCTTGAATTATCACATCGAGCATCCATAAGTAGGAAGTCCTCAGTATTGCTAGGTATGGTCAGCACTTGCAGATTTATTTAGATCTGGTTATTCCACCCAGTTTGCAGGATGTTTAAACACGTGGCCCCATCCTTCGTTGAGGTTTAGGATTGTCTGGCTCGTCAGTCGTCCGAGGGATGGAATTCTGTTTTGCTGGACCTACTAGATCTTCAGGAATCGAAAGCTCCTCTTAGATAGACTTTACCACCCACTTCTTACCCTTTGACATGAAAAGGCGAGTGCTACAGAATTCACACCTGCACTCCGCCTTTTCCCTTCTCAGCCAAGCTGTCACCAGCTGCCGAGCCCTCTGTCTCATCAATGTTACTGGTGCCAGATCCTGGAATAGTTGGATGGGGATATCTCCAAACAAAGTTTTGGAGGTTTTCAGAGTGGCTATTATTATTTTTTCCTTGATTTAATAAAAGTCGACCCGGGTAAGCACATCCAGTGGTTGATCCGGGCAAGGTGGGTTGTAATTTTGCAGTCCATGAGTTCCATTCAACTCAATATTTGAATCTGCCGGGAGACCAAAAAGTGATTGCAACAGATCTCTTCAGGTCACTACCTAAAACCAATTTTGGTACACCTGTCAGCCTGATGTTATTTTGGCAGGAATGATTCACTGCTTCCTAATTGGTATGCAGTGGATCACATTGCTCCCCCAATGTTTTAAGAGATATGTTTCTTCCAAAGTTTCCAGCTCATCAATCAGCTGTTCCTTTAGTCCAGGGCTGTACTCTTTGTGGTTAAGTCTGAGGTGCTACATTGAATTGCTTTTTCAATTTCGCCCCGCAGGTTAAGCAAATCCAGTTTGGTGGCTGGTATATTAGAATCTTTACTTATGTATTCTGTATTTTGTCCCATAGCAGCAGTGAATTTTGTATTGTTTTCATCTTGCGCTCGTAGCATTGTAGCTATGTCATTGTTTTTTGTTTGCTTTTTTTTTTGTAGTTTATTACAAACCTTTAAACAATCATTTTAACAAACTGTTTAGGAAGTTGTATACAAATTCATAATTGATCTTATCAACAGCAAAACAGCTAAATAAACTAAAAAAAATAGAGTTAAGAATTAAGAACACCATTTCAGGCTATCATTCATGTCTCTTGTTCATTAGCTCTCAATATACTCCGTTTCATCTTATCCAAAAAAAAAGATAAAGCAAATGTCATCTTGTTTTTGTTGCCTTCATGCAATATCAGCCATCAATCCTTTGCACATCGGGCTGGATATTTTTCCAGTTAAGTGCCCATATAGCTCGTTCTTTCCTCTCTCATCACGGGGCAGTACAGAACTAGATGTTTCAGGGATTCTTCTTGTAAATTACAGAGTCTACATATATGATTAGTTTTTTTCTCCACATCCTTCATGCCATAACAGACATCTAGTGTCTAGATTGTTAAACTTTAGGAATGTTGTTCTTGTCTTCTTGCAAGGGAACTTCGCCATATATTCTCGTTATACGTTCAATTTGTTTGCTTCAGCAGGAGCGTTTCTCATTCTTGTATGTTGGATTCTTTTTTCATTTGTTTCAATCCAATCTTGCTCGTATCGTTTTTTTTTGTTACTGCATTTGGGTTACATATTAGCCATTCCTTATCAGTATTCAGCTGCTTCAGAATATTTTCAGAAGCAGCAGAATATTTTCTATATCGCCTTTCGATATAGAACCAGTGCATTCCACATCACTACATCAGTCATAGAAGATAGGCTGACCTCATATCTTATGCAGGCTTGTGGGAAACCTTTTGGTAGGTTTAAAATCCTCCTCCAGATCACGTGTTCGCATCTTGTCCAGATCTCATAATTGCAGCCAAGCAACGTCTCAGCTCCATAGATCAAAACTGGGATATTTTTGTCCCTATAGAACCGGATTACTGGAAGCAACGAGAACTTTCCATATTTTTTATGCATCTTATCCGCTTGTGCTTGATTTGTTTTGTCATGCTGGCATGGGATGAGGATACTACCTGGACGCCACTCTAGGTCACACTCTGATGGAGTGTTCACCAAGCTGAAAGAAACTCAGAGCGGCCAAAAACTCACTAGACCAGTCAGGTACATTAATACATTCACATTAATCTATTCAACTGATGCCATATGATGGTGAAGGAGGAGCCCATACTTCAATGATGTTCACGCCCCATTTTACTAGTACTGCCTCAGCAACTTGGAGAACAGGGCAGTCATAGCCTCCACGGGCTAGAAGCTTACTGTACCACTGCACCGCCAGCTACCACAATCCTCAAGGACATTAACTCCAATGCTAGGTGACAAGGCACATCGCGTCAGTGGGATCTCATCTCCACCCCACCACCATGGCCCAGTGAGGACACCATCAAGTCAGAGCCGTCTGCAGTACCCATGTGCAGCCGGGCCCGAGAGCAGTCCAGGGCCAGTCCCTGATCAGACACTGGTCCCCACAGCAAGCGAACCGCACCTCGAAGGGAAGATGAGGTGGCCCAGCCAACCTGCTGTTTCAGGCCCACATGCACCACCAAGCTCAGCACCAAGTGCCACAAGGGGGAACGTGCTGTGCACCACGCATTAGACCTAGCAGGGATCATTCTCTCTGCTTGGGGCTCCTCCTGCTTCTCCCGGCTACACGTCAGCCTTGATCCTCTACAGTTTCAACCAGGGGAGTTTATAGGTCTGGAAAAGACCCGGGGCTAAGCTGATGTCGGAACTGTTGGGACTGGGGGCTAGCTAGTCTTTTGGCTGTAGCTCCTGAGATTCTATCCGGGGCTACAACCAAAAGATCAAGGGCTATAGCCCCCTTAACCCCCCTCTAGCAACGCCCCTGATTTCCACCTCTGACTGGGGAAGGCATCAACGTGCCTCAGGGCTTCCTCTTCGGGAAGACCACAATATTGTATTCTTCCTGGAAACTCTCAGTGAGGCATCTGCCCTGGTATCTTGCCAGGCCATACCCCTCTCAATCTGTTACTGCTAATAATGTTCACAATGGTTTTAGGACTATCATTGTCTTGAATCAATTGAAACAGTGAACAAAGGAAATGTGCTAAACACAAATGCTTACAGTTATAATCATATGCCAATCCATAATGAGAACATGGTGTAACAAGCAGTCTAGCCTTTTCACTTTTTTGCAAATGACATAATATTATGAAACATTATCATTAACTATGATGTTGGAAGAAGCAAAAACTAGATCCTAGGCAACTAATCCACACTTTATGTGCATTCACGTCACTCAGAGTGACCCTTTGCCCCTCTCCTTGTTTTCATGTATTCCTTTCCCCTAGTCCCTCCTTGGCCAGTCACGTATTTCCATAGGCTCTTGCAGGCCGTTGCTTGCTCTGCACCCTTTTAGAAGTGTTCCTTTCTCATGTTCAGCCTTCTCTCTTTGGCTCTCACTGTGCCTTTCGTGTAGCAGCGCCACTTTGCTCACACCTGAGTACTTCGCAAAGCTCCCCTCAGGACGTCACTTTCCATTCCTTTGCTTTACCAAGGCTTTCAACACCATCATACCTTCAACACGACCACTCAGTAACTTTATATCTCATCAAACTCTTCTCGGTTGTTCACTTTAGTTCACCAATTATACTCCGGAAGCTATTCACAATGGGTTTCCCTCCCCGGCCTACGTGCAATCAGGGCCATTTTAAGCACTCTTGGGGCCCGTGGGCACAGACACCTTTGGGGCCCCCCTCCACAAACCAAAGGAAGGAAGGGATCTGCAATATCTGGTTGTGCCCCCCATATCACGATCCAACCCATAGCTTGATATGCTTCACACTGATCAAAATAAGCATGGGTGCATCCTTTCACTCCCTTTACCCTTTTCATTCTTGTGGAAATTAGAATGATAAACAAGTAACATTTCACCCAGGAAGGAACACCGGCCATAGTATAAATGCAAGACACAAGTGCACACAATCCAAAATAGACAGATTAGCTTCCTCTCCTCACAGAATTTAAAAGTGCACAAGTATGAATACAGGAGACCAACTGGAAGCCAGGAGAAAGCTAAACACACCATAGCATAGATAGTGGATGAAAACTAGAACTGCCAAGAAGGTGTCCGTATCCAGAAGGACTGAGATTAGAAGAGAGACACGGTTTTAAGTAGTGTTGCTATTAGAGAGCAAAGAAACAAGTGGACGTGGTGTGCAATATATCAATGCTTGCTATTATTATACAGGAAGCAACACTATAGCCAGTGAAGCCATGAGTGAGGCTTTTTTGAAGATCATACTTTAAGAACGAAATCCCTCTGAAGGGTGACACTTTTGAAAGTTTTAGGGATGGATGGGCAATTTTTTCATTTAGGCCACACTAAATGTGGTGCCCAGGATCACACATTGGTAAAGAGGTGAAGTTGGGATATGTGCCCACTCTGCAATGTATTCACTTTACCACTTTCTTTTCCTGTTCTTACCATGAACTAAAACAATCCCATTTTATAGAACTGACCTGGAAAGTAGTACACAAATCACATAACGCAACATGACAATTTTTAAAAACCTGTTCTAAAAGCTTATTATGCAAAATGGGAATGATTCTAGCTTGATTGTCTCCATCTTTAAGGGAAGCATATGGGTACCACCATACTACTTCATGCCATCTTAAAAGATTTGTTCTTGGTTTCTCTTTTGTATTTTAAAGCTTTTTTAAAAAAACCAAACGCAGGCATGTGAAATTCACAGAAAGATCAGGCAATGGGCTAAACAATGGGACCAGCCTGTGAGATGGCGACCCTTTTCACAGAAGACAGCACAGTAATGTTAGTGCTATAAGATAATTAGTCCAGTATCACTGTACTGTCTGCTGGAAAAGGATACAAGCATAAACGCTTTGGTTCGACAGTCTTGAATTTAGATACCTAATCACCTCTCAAATTAAAACTTTATGCTCATCATTGGAGGTGGCTTCCTAGGATTTACAATTACACATTGGAACAAACCAATTTCTAGACCGTCTCTGTGCTGATGCTATGTTATGTTGTATAGCAACTGCTATCTGGTTCTGGCATATATGCTGATAATAGCAACTGTTCTGCTACAAAACAAAGTACATATACATGCAGATGTAATGTATAATCTTGCATATTTACACATATCTCTGCAGTGAGTGCTTAACACACAGGGCAATCCTCTGAACCAATCAAATGTATTAATATGCATTTAAAACACATTATCAACTCATAAAGGTGCACAAGTTGTGCTGTAGTGAATGAACAAACCATGTATTCCATAGTGAGCACAGAAAGCATTACATAATGAATTGATCAGAGAAGAACATACTTGTCAACAACAGATAGGCAAAAGATTTAGAACCCCAGCAGCAGAGCCTCAAATATGCTGTGCTATTTAAGTAGTTTGTTTGCATTCGCATTTTGTTTTTTAAAGCGCTCACACAGCCCGCAGGCATCGAGGTGCTGTTACAGGTATTGTTCGTTTTTTCAGTTGCGTAATTGTTTTGTCTTAGTTGCGTATTTTTAACGCGCTTAAACACCCAGAGGTTTCTAAGCGCGGACCCGGGGATCGAACCTGTGTTGCTTCGTGTTGTCTTGCTTCCAAGGCGTGCACGTTGCCGTTAAGCTATCCTCCTGTTGAACAATGAGAACTGACTTCTTTAGCAGCCTTGTGGTGCCCCTCTCCAAGATGGGGGCCCAGGGCAAGTGCCCCTTTTGCCCTCCCATAAAGACGTCTCTACGTGCAATACTTATTACTGTATTTCCCCAGTCCGTATGGTTCGATTGTCTTACTATCGTCTCAGGAGTTCAATTACGGGGTTCCTTCCATCTACTTCCATGCATTACAAAGTATTCAGCTGCGCTTCACTCTACAAGTCTTCCTGTGTTTCCAACTCACCGACAAAGATCTGTCTCGCGCTTTCAGGCTGTCAGCTTCAACGAACTTGCAGCCGAGGTCAGGGTCTCACTGCCTACCCCTCAGACACTCATAGCCACACCAGGAGAACTTAAAACGCCCGGCCCACACAAAGGAAGGTCAGCCATGTCCACGGCCTTCCCTTTACGAACACACTGGCTCCTTGGCGACATGGCTCCTTCGCCTCTTCACCCCAGAGCCTCCACTGTGCCACAGGCTAGCGCTTCAGCCGGACAGTCTCCTTCAGCTGTTCTTGCCTTCTAGCGGCTCGCCTCCATGCCAGTTCACCATGGGATTCCCCTGCTGGACTCAGACACGCAGCCTCCCTGGTGCTGTGCTCCTAACTGCTGCTCCTCTCTTTGTTCCAAACCACACCTTTTATACTTTCAGCAAGAGTTAAGTGGAGTCAGGTGTAAGTAGTCAGTGTGAAATGCCTGACCCTGCCTGACTCTATTAAAGGGGACAACCTAATGGTAGTAGGTGGTAGTCTTTTTTGTTTTTCATTTTGTTTCATGCAGGTAATGCTCAATACTCTCGGTTGCCACTTCTTCGTCACAGTATTTATTGGGGAGGGGGAGATCAGGTGTGATTGAAAATACTCCATTACAAATGACAGAGTGTTAGTTGTTGTGGGTGATGATTTCCATCTGTCCTTATTTGGGTTTATGGTATATTCTCTAGATTTTGAGGAATGAGAGACAAGGTTAGTGTCACGGGTTGTGAAAGGGTTTGGTATCCCTAGATGTTTTATCTCCCTTTTCTTGAGGAAAGGTTAAGGGGCAGGATAGGACTAGATTAACAATATCCCATGAACGAAGAGGGTGGGAAGGAAGGAATGACAAAGTTACTCACCGTAGTGACTACCTTACTCCTAGTCCATAGTCCCCTTTCCTCCATACTTGTGGGATATTCCGTCCATCGGGACAGGACCGGAGCACTTTAAGCATACATTTTTTTAAACATTTTTGTCCTCATTTTATTTTTACGCAGGGCTACTGCATGTGACCGGAGCCCCACCTTCCTGAGCTCTGCCCCATGTATCGCCTTTCAGTCCTTTTCTATCACCAGGTCAAGGACCATTTAGCAAAATAGAGTATACTTATTAGAGGGGACGGCAAGTGGGCATATGGAGGAAAGGGGACTATGGATTAGGAGTAAGGTAGTCACTACGGTGAGTAACTTTGTCATACTCTTACATCCCGTCCCCTTTCCTCCATACTTGTGGGAGATTCCCAAGCACTGACCAAAGGAAAATTGGGCGGATGGAAATGTCCCTTATTTGAACAGATTCTTAAGAACTGCCGGGCCTAACTGGCATCAGTTCAAGACAATAATGTCTGCAAAAAGCCAAAGGGGAAGCCCACATATCAGCTTTGGCTATGGACTCCCAAGGGACATATTTGTGGAAGGCAACAGCAGCCGCTTTGCCCCAGAACAAATGCGCACGAATGCCCTTTGAGGGTTGAAGGCCGGAATTTTGTAGGACTCAGAGATACATGAAGCTATCCAATGAAAGATGGATGCTATCGAGGTAAGTTTCCCTTTTGGGTCACCAAACGTAACAAAGAGTTGCGAAGAACTTCTAAGTTTGCTTGTTCTGTCAAGGTAAAACTTCAGAGCTCATTTGACATCCAGTTTGTGTAAAACCCTCTTGGCATCGGAGACTGGGTTCAGAAAGAAAACCGGCAAGGATATTTACTGGTTTAAGTGGAACTCAGAGACAACTTTGAGAAGGAAAGAAGGATAAGTGCAAAGCACAACCTTATCCTTGTGGAAAGATAGGAACGGATGTTAGACAGAGAGAGCTTGAAGCTCACCTATTCTTCTTGCAGATGTTACTGCTATCAAGAAGGCCACTTTCCAAGAAAGGTACTTGAGCTCTGTAGTGGCCATAGGTTCAAAAGGATTATGATAATGCAGTGAGGACCACATTCAGATCCCATTTTGAATGAGGAGGCCTAACCGGAGGATAAAGATGAAGAAGACCTGCGAAATATCTTTTGATGACTGGGTTTGCCAGTGAAAAAGAGCAACTGTCTGTAGACAGATAAGCCGCAATGGCGGATAGGTATCTCCTGCATGATAAGACATGGATGCCAGAGGCTGCAAGGTCAGATATAAAAGACTAGACACAGTCAATAGAAGCCTGTCGGGATCAAGCTATTTAGCTAGATACCAATGACAACATTGAAGCCATTTTCTCTTATACTCAGCCCTCATAGAAGGCTTGCGTGCCGCCTGAATTATGCGCATGCTATCCTCTGAAAGGTTGAACTGCGCTAAGGACTGGAACTCGGGTACCAGGCCGCCAAGCTGAAGGATTGTGGGGAGGGGTGCCACAACTGGTGATTGCTCTGGTGAAGGTCGGGAATCAGCGGCAATCTGATCGGGTTGGACACCGACAGGTGCGGCAGTTCCGAAAACCAGAAAATGGCTGGCCACCAAGGAGTTATGAAGAGGAGAGTGCAGTTGGAAGCACTCTGAGTTTCTACAGTGACCGATGAATAAGCGGAAAAGGAGGGAAGACGTAAGCTTTCATATTGTCCCAAGGGATCTCGAGGGATCTCCCAAGGAAGACACTCCATGACCGTCCCTGGAAGCATAAAGAGGAAGTTTCTTGTTTGTTGAGGTTGCAAAGAGGTCTACAACTGGAGCACCCCATTGCTGGAAGATCTGGGTGAGAACATCAGGGTTCATCTCCCGCTTTGAACTCGCTGTAGATGGTCAGCTGAGGGAGTCTGCCGCAACATTGTTGTGACTCGGAATGTGCACTGCCTTAAGCTAGACTTTGTGCTAGATCGCCCAATTCCCAATTTGGATAGGAAGATCCATCAGAGGAGGAGACCTGGTGCCACCCTGTTTGTTGATGTAGAACATCGCTACGGAAAAGGAAGACCACCATTGAAGATCCGCCGTCAGAGGATGCAACTGGAATCATCTTGGAGTCCGGATCCATAGCCTGAGACCAGAAGCTCCGAAGAACAAGCTCAGTGCGCCACATTTTCAGTCGTGCAAGAGGCCATAAGGCCCAGGAGTCTCTGGTACCAACAAGCAGACATGTGGTAGGACTGCAGGGAAAAGCTGGCATGTGGTTGACAGGCCTGCAATCCTGTCCTTCACCAGGAACACCTGTGTTACTGACAGTATCCCAACGGAAACCTAGAGAGATCAGGTCTTGAGCAATCATCAGACTATTTCCACCAGTTCACTGACAGCCCGAGATTGAACAGGAGCTGGAGGAGTGACTGAAGATTGGCCGTGGGGCTTGTGGGCAAGGACTACGCAGGAGCCAATCGTCCGACTATAGATATACATAGTCCCTGCAGTCTGAGGAATGCTGCAATGACCGCCATCATCTTCGTAAAGGCACGCAGCGCTGAGGCCAAACGGTAGCACTCAATACTGGAAGTGTTCAGGTCCCATGCAGAAGCGCAGATGTTTCCGATGTGGGCTCCAGATCAGGATATGCATGATAGCGTCCTGAAGGTCTACCATGCTGAGCCAATCGCCCTTCCGGAAAGAGGACTTTATCTGGCCGAGTGTAATCATCTTGAATTTCTCTTGGGGTAGAAAAAGATTGAAATTGGAGAGGTCGAGGATAATGCGCAGGCCAGCCTGGTTGGGTTTGAGCACTGGAAACAGAATGGAGTAATAGTCCCCCCCCTTGCTCCCGCAAGGGAACAGGCTCCACCGCTCTGAGGTCTAGATGTTTCTGTACCTCAGCTCTGAAGGAGGGCAACCCAGTCTGCTGAAAAGGAGGGTGAGAGGGTGGGTTAGGAGGGGGGGCAAGCAGAGGCCCACCGCGGCGATGGACAAAACCCATCGTTCTTCTGTGATGGTCTGCCACGCCTCCAGATGAGACGATATTCGCCCTCCACTGGGGTCTTGTGAGACCAGTGGAAAACATCATTTAGATGGTTTATCCGTGGTGAGACCCCCCCCAGTTGCTGAAGAGGAGGCTGTTGACCGAGAGAAAAACCAGCCACCTTGCCTTTGCTGCTTGCGGTGAGGCCCATCTGGAGGAGCTTCTGCTTGGCACACATGGCAGTCCTGGAACCCTCTAAAACCAAAGTAGGACCTTGTTTGAGACCCCGACCTCTGAGTATAAGCTGCTTTAGCTGAGTTTTGGAAAGGACTGACAAACATTTAGCCATTTGCCTTTGTTTTGGTGAGTTCCTCATCATTGGAGGAGTGGAATAGTTCCTTACCTTCAAAGGGAAGATCAAGTACTTTGTCCTGAACCTCTTTCGAGAACTTTGTAGCATGCAACCACACTTGGCGGGAGATGTCTACTCCAACCATAAGGCCCGGAGCACAAGTGTTGACATGATGGGCCGCAGCCTCCAGCAGGTCCTGAGCCAGAACTTTGGCATCGGATGAGCCGCCCAAATCATCGAACCCGTCAGGAGGAATACATTCCTGAAACTCGGCAAGCTCCTTCCACAGCTTGAGATTAGTAGTCGCCAGGATGACCTCGTCATTAACCTGCCGCAGTTTAAGAGCTGAATTAGAAAATACTTTTTTCCCCAATGGCATCAAGAAGCTTGTCCTCCTTGGAAAGGACTTGAGATGCTGCAGTGGAGGATGTAGAGGATGGCTTAGACTGGAGCATAGCTGCTGCCACCACCGTTGATGAGGGGACTGGACATGCATTAAGGGGTATGTTTTCTGACGCATGTATCTTTTAGCGAGTGTCAATTTTTCTGTTCATGTACTAACCGGAATTAGTTTTTTCCTAGACCTTGCAGTCTTCTGCCAGGACGTCCTTGTGAAGTTAATGGCCTGTCCGATACTTTGTCGACATAGTAAAGGCTCCAGAAAGTACACCTTCCTGTGGAGTCAGAGGCTCAGGAACCGGAATATCTAGCAACGCCATCATATCCACTACCGGTCATGAAAGGCTCTGATAGAGCAGGGCGGGTCGCCGCTATCCTGGTCTGCTTGATCTTCATCCAGAGCAGCGGGAACAGAATCCTGATCCACAGCACATGGCACCTCAGACCCCGTGTGGACAAAGAGGGGCAGCCCAGGATTGGGGAGGACTGAAAGGGCTATGAAAACACTGTAACAGGGGGGTAGTCCTATCCTATAGAGTTTAAATAATTGCAAAATCATTTACATGCAAGCTTTGTTAGAACCCTTGTACGAAAACATCTAAAATCCCATCAGTAGGTTACTTGTGAAAAACACACATAGATATTCAAATTGTAGGTATCCAGCTTTTTATTATTTAGCTGATATGCTAACTGTTTTGACTTTTTTTAATATAGAGATAATCAATGCAGTACAGAGTTGTGCAATGGAACAGCAATAGGCTATTTTCAGGGCAAAATAAATTCACTTCAACATGTGAAAACCAAGTAGTAAGGTGGTCAGAGCAACATGAGAACCAATTAAATGGACGCACATGCAAAAGGACAACTCATGAGATAATCAGAATGTTGTGAGAACAAATTAAATAAACACAGAGTAGTCACTGATTTGGTGAATTGGAGACTTAGATAAAGGGTCTCCTGAGCCCGGCTAGAACATGACCTCATATTTGGTCTACGTCAAGATATAATGTTAGAAATATAAGTGCAGACATAGTCACCCAAGTGAGGTGTGGGCATTGATGCTGCAGATGTTTCGGCTACGAAGATGGGAGCCTTCTTCTAGGGCCATGAGAATCAGGTCACTCTGTGTAGGGCAAAAGGAAAAAGGGGGGAATAACTAGGATGTTTTAAAACAAGCAGCAAGATGCTAGCAAGGGTAAAGGGTAAGTATCAATACTTAAGGACAGATCCTAATAGGTTCCAGAGACCTAAGCAACTCATCTAGAGCCGGGAGCACCGTGAAGTGCTCGCAAGCGTGGAGTTGCTGCGTGGCAGAGAGAACAAATGATGTCCAGGATCAGACTCCAGGTGAATGGGTAGAATGTGCCTAGTTGAGGAGGAGAGACCCTGGTGGGGGCAAGGATCCTCCGGCCTTTCTCACAGGTATTAAGCAGAGCCAGAGAGCTTGCAACCTAAACAGGTGAAAAATAAGGGTAGAGGCTGCAGTATGCCCATATAGCTGGTAGTGCAGTGTTACACATGTAAGGTAAAGAAATGGGGGCATTACCTGTAGGTCATTACCTGTAGGTCAAAATATAGTCAGCTGTGAGCTGGAAATGAGGCCAGGTAGTGGTCAATCCATGGAGGTGCCTTCCAGTGGAGTGGCCATGCTGCCAGGTTCATTGAGTTGGGTTGCTGGTAACACTGTTTGACCTTGGTGCTGGGACAGTAGGTTGTACCAGGCTGAAAGTTAGATGGGCTCGCACACCGCCATCCTGCGTAGGTGTGGGAACAACGGTTGTCTTGCCCACATGGGAGCAACTAGGACGAGCGTCATCGACTCTCTGTTCATCTTGTTCACCACTTTCCTGATGAAAGGAGTTGGTGGAAAAGCGTACGCAAACATCCCTGACCAGTTCATCCACAGGGCGTTCCCCTGGGAGTCTGGTTGGGGGAACCTGGATGCAAATCCTGGGCATTGTCTGTTTTCGCTTGTGGCGAATAAGTCTATAGTGGGGAAACCCCACTGAGAGAAGATATCTTCTACGACCTCTCTGTGTAGAACCCATTCGTGTTCCTCTGGGAGGGAGTCTCTGCTCAGAGCATCCGCTAGGGAAATGAGCTCCCCTGGAACATGTTGTGATGACAGGAAGATGTTCCGTCTGAGTGCCCATATCCAGATTTTCTGGGAAAGCTTGGACTGATTTGGCGAGCGAGTCCCTCCTTGCTTGTTCAGGTAGAACATGGCTGTTGTGCTGTCTGTCCGGATTTGCACTGACAGGTTTAGTAGGTGGGTCTCGAACGCCTGAAGCGCTCTGAATACTGCCAGAAGCTCTAGCAGGTTGATGCGGTTCTTGGCCACTGAGTGAGATCACAGACCTTGAGCTGTGTGGTGGAGATGGTGAGCTCCCCACCCCGTCAGACATGCATCTGTAGTGACTACTGCTTGTACTTCGGGATCGTAAAAGGGTTTCCCCTGTGCGAGATTCTCTCTTGTCCACCAGTGAAGGCTTTGTACCAGTGTTGGCGAAACAACCACTAGATCGTCCCACTGACCACTTGCCTGAGACCACTGTTTCGCCAACCATTCCTGCATGGGACGCATGCGCAGGCGCGCGTGGGGGACCAGGTAAATACATGACGCCATCATGCTCAGTAAACGCATTGCTTTGCGTACCGTTATTTGTTGACCGGACTGATAATGCAGAATTTGCAGTAGTATATTTTGAATTCTTTCTTCTTAAGGAAAGGTCAACCCCTCTTGAGTATCTAGGATTGCTTCTAGGAATTGTTTGGAGGTGCTTGGCACCAGGCTTGACTTTTTCTCGTTGATTGAGAAGCCTAACTCGTGGAGGAGGTCGATAGTCCTTTGAATGTTTGTCCTGCAAATTCCTGGGGTTTCCCCCGTTATGAGCCAGTCGTCCAGATAAGGGTACACTGGGATTGCCTCCCTGCGTAGGTGTGCAGCCGCCACCGCCAGTACCTTGGTGAATACCCTTGGTGCCGAAGCTATCCCGAAGGGCAGTACGTGGAATTGGTAGTGTCGACTGTCCACCTTGAAGCGCAAATACTTTTTGTGCGCTGGGAACATAGAAATATGAAAATAAGCATCTTTCATATCCAAGGTTGCCATGTAATCCCCCTTTTTTAGGAGGGGGATTACCTCTTGTAGCGTGGTCATACGAAATTTTTGGGGCTTGACATACTTGTTGGCAGGCCGTAAGTCCAATACTGGGCGCATTGTCAAATCTTTCTTTGGCACAAGGAAGTAAGTTGAATAAATACCCTTGTTTACCTGGTGTCCCGGGACGAGTTCTATCGCGTCCTTTTCTAGGAGAATGGCGATCTCCTCGAGGAGAATCTTCTGATGTTCTAAAGAGTGTACTCTTTGTCGTGGAGGATGGTTCCGAAGACGCTGCAGTAGCTCTATACAATATCCTGTGGACACTGTTGACAGTACCCATCTGTCTGATGTGATCCCTTCCCAAGCCTGGGTGAAGTTGGAAATGCGTCCCCCTACTGGGGTTGCGTGAGAAGGGACCCTGAACTGAGCGTCACTGCTTTGGTGGAGGCGTGCCGCCTCCCTTGCTGGGGCTGCCTCTGCCTTTACCACAACCTCTCCCATTACCCCTGCCGTAACCCTGGGTAGACTGTTGGTTGTTGTTCCACTGTGTACCCTGCCCCTGGGAATAGTTAGATCCTCTCTGGGAATTTTGGCCGCGTGGGCGACGAAAATTACTATTCCCTCTCTGGTTAGGGGGTTTATTGGTTAACTGGCCAAGGGACTTGAGTGTTTCGTATTCGTCCTTGGCATTCTTCAGTGCGTCTTCGACCGCCTTACCAAACAACAGATCGGTTTCCACCGGTTTGTCCAACAATGATGCCTGGGTTTCTGCCTTAAATCCAGACTGCCGTAACCACGCATGTCTTTTGATAACAGTGCCTTCTGCTATCAATCTGCCTGCGTTGTCCGCGGCGTCGAAGGTTGCTTTCAAAATGCAACCAGACACGGCTCTACCCTCTGCGGAAATCCGAGCAAACTGGCCCTTTAAAGGTTCAGGAGCAGAGGCTATGAGTGCCGCAACTTCTTCCCACTGATGGCAGTTGTAGCTGGCCAACAGGGTGGTGGAGTTTGCAATCCTTGCTTGATAGGCGGACGTTGAGGCTACTTTCCTGCCAAAACCGTATAGTTTTTTGCTCTCCTTGTCGGGAGGAGCTTCGGACGATGACAAGGGTGTTCCAGCCCTCTTACGAGTGTTGGTGACAACTAGGGAGTCTGGCTTCAGATGTCCTCTTATATAGAGAGGGTCAGACTGGGCCGCCCTGAAAAGTTTTTCAACCCTGGGATTGACTGCTCTGGTGAGGTTCGGGTTCACCAGGGATGGGTCTATTCTTCGCTGAATGGACTTAAGGATAGGGATGGTCTGGGCAACAGGCCTCCTTTCTCCCACTAACTCTTCTGTGAAGTCCCTCTCCTCCTGGACACCGTGGGTGTCAATATGGAAATGTTCTGCTGCGCGTGTAAGAACCTTGTTTAGGAGGGGTTGGTTATCAACCGGGGAGTCGGTAACCGGGGCTTCGTTCTCTACCGGTGAATCAACTCTGTATGTTTCCGGGTCTTCCTCTTCCTGGTCCTCATCATCCTCATAGTAGCCCGTCCCGGTTTGCTCTTCTACCATGCCAAATTCTTGGTCCTCACCAAAGGAAGCCTCTCCTTGATACAGTGAGTATGGTCTTGAGTATGGTTGTACCTCAAAGGGGTCTGACCTCATCGGAGTTTCAAACCGGGGCTTTTTACTGGGGGGATAGGATCATTAGAGCATGAGGGTGTCACCCCTTGTGGATCATACGAGAGGAAATGTTCTGGATTTTTATCATAAAAATCAGCCAAAGAAGACATCCTTGACATGACCCTATCTATGTCTTCACTCGACCATTTCCTGGAACTGGGAATGACTCTCTCAGCAAGTCTATGGGATTTATCTTGAGTAGATTTGCTGGTTTTAGACATATCAGCAGACCTGGTCTTGTCTGTCTGTTTCGGGGGAGAGGTGTGTTTCACAGGTGTGGAAGAGTGCAAAGGCTGCTTCTTCTGCTGTTTTCCCCCCTCCCCGTGAGTGGAAAAATGTTTTCCCTGTCCTTTAGTGGCTCCGGAGGTTTTCGACGCCTGGAGTCGAGGATCGGGGGTGGGGTCCCTGTCCTTCGAGCGTGGGGCCTCGCTGATTTTCACTGCGGGCTCCGACTCCTGGAGCGTGGCCTGGGGGTGGAAGTCGTCTTCGTCTCCCGACGATCGAACTTCTGTTAGCCTAGGGAGCGAGGCACTCTTGGCAAGAGTGGATGATTGCCTGGAGTCATGCGGCGATCTTGATGGTGAGCGCCCAGAGGACACCGAATCGGACCATTCTGTTTGTGCCTCTTTCTGAGACGTCGACGTCGTCGAGTCTCGGTTGGACTTTGTGTGTTTAGTGTGTGTAGTGTGTGTAGTGTGTGAAGCGCTTGTGTCGCCGGGGGTCTTCCCCATAGCCGCCCTGCCGGACGACCTTCCGAGGTCAGGGACCTGCGCTCGGCTGTCTTTCGAGGGCCCAACGCTTCGTCGAACGGTCCTTAAGTGTCTTAGGTTTAAACTTACGAGACGCTCTGCAGTTCGCTTCGGGGTGGTCCCTCGGCAAGCAGAGATTGCACGTGGCGTGCCTGTCGACCCAAGGGTATTTGCGATTGCACTTGGGGCAGAATTGAAAAGGGGTACCCTCCATACGCACCTTGAGGCAGTGGGCTGTTAAGTGTAGGAAATGTATAAGGTGTACCTATATACCAAGAGTGTAGAGTATGTACAACCCCCACTCTCCCTACTTGCAGGGCCGATGCCAGAGGCCTTCCAAGGCCCGGGCCGAGGCCAGAGGCCTTCTGAGGCCCAAATCCGTCGTGCAGCAGCCGACGGTCGATTTTTTCTCCAGCCGGTGTCGAGTGTCGAAGTTCGACGTTGGGGTGGGGAAGGATGTCAATAGATTAATATTTTTAATATTTTAGAAAAAGTATGGCTAAGGCCAGGGGACTCCGCAAAATGCTTCCGACCAGTATGGCGGAAAAAAAACAATCTGAGGATCCTAGACGCGTGAGGGATCTTGGGTACAGTGGACGTCACACTAGGGATAGTATTACTGGCACGCCCTGTGTCGACGCCCATTTTCGAGTTTCGATAAACAAACTGTAATACTCCGCAGCTTCCACTAGTTGTCTGCCTATGCACAGCATGTGATCTAAGCAGATTCCACAAGCCTCAGAAATATATTATATATATATATATGAGCCAGGAAGCCTGGCCCTCCGTGAGGACAGCCAGGAGAAAGTGATCCAGTTTACCTGGATTCTAGTGGTGCTGCGGGTGGAGGCGAACGTCCTCTGCCAGAGCCCGTGCAGACTCTGTGAAGGAGCTGTGTATCCGAGCATTAGGGCAGCAGGGCAGTGCGCCCAGGAGAAGAGACGCACTCAGACCCAGTGGGCAGACTTGACTGTGCAACGTGAGTCTTAAGTACAGGTGAAAGTAGAGGCAGCAGTGGTAGTGGAGGAGGGGGCCCCACTGGAAGAGGAGGTGGAGGTGGCACTACCGGAACCTGCATAGGAGTAGCCAGAGCAGGTGGTGGCTCAGGAGGCTTAGGATACATTTCTTTGAATAGATCCTTAAAGTATGCCTTCATCGGGTCAGAGTGCATAAGGGTCTGGAACTTGCCAAAAAACGCATCCTCAGAAGAAGGCTTAACACCGGAGTAGGTACAGGCCACTCTAGGGGCATACCCCCAGGATTGCAAAGAGGCTGGTTGCCAGGACGGCCCTCCACCAACTGAATCCACGTAAACCAAGGGAGCAGATGAAGGAGGGAGCGAGACTGTGTGGCAGCGGAAAATGAGCACGCCAATCTATCGGAGGGCGGAACGGATTCCTAATATCCACATTACGTGGAAAAGGATGCTCAGCACCAAAAACAGGGCCCTCGGTACCAGCCGTTGGGAACATTGGTGTGAGAGAGGTAGTCAAAATGGCCGCCGCAGAGGTGAACTGTGTCATAAGTGTCAGTGAGGCCGCTTGTAAAGACCTGAGGGGGGGTCTGCACTTCCGCTCTCTATATGGTAGAGGGGAGACACAGAGACCCCTGCCAAGATTCTCTATTACGGTAGCAATGGACGAGCAATCAAGGCCTAACTTCTCGGGAGGTGATGCGAGCTGGTTCTTAAGTACAGTGTAGTCCCCAAGCACACACGAAGGAATGTCCACACACTATCGGTTAAAACAAAGTCTTTATATAATTAATATTCAAAGTCATATACACAATCACGATAACTCACTTTGTGCTCCGAAAATCAACAACGGTAAATATGTACAATTCTAAAGTGGTACCACTAACGTTATTAGATCTTATTAACGTGCATACGGTCAGAAGGACACACAGATCAAAATAAAGAGGAAACCAGCAGCAGAGAGAGGAAGGAAAGCAGGATGGTTGAGCAATAGGCAGAATACTGGTAACTACCGTTAAACACAGCTCTGTGTGGAGATCCCCCACCTGGGCAACCTGTAGAAGAAAGATACAAGCCCAGTCCATATATTGTTCACCCTTAGACTTCCCAATAGTTCTGCAACCCCAAAGTATCTTGGTGTTGTAGCGTTCCGCGTCGGGGAAATCGACAACCCTTCTTGAGTGTCCTCCCTTTCAGGCAGGAGTCACGGGTCGTCGAACGTCCGACGGAGAACAGGTCGAGCTACGACGGTGAAGTGGCCACGTCATTCCTAGCGGTGCTCATTGACGGGGAAGAGTAAACGTCCTGCCAGGAAGAGGTGTGCGGGGCACCTCATGTCGATAGTTCTGGACCGCAAAGAGTTGAAGAACTATGGCCCCGCAAGGGCGTCCAGTCGTCGGCGTCTCTGTGGTCTTTGGGTGGCAGGAAACCCACTGGTGGATGCTCCTCAGCGCGTCGACAGTTAGGCCTTCTCCAGCAGGATACAGCGGCGACGATGCAGACGAGAGCGTCCTTGGTTCAATGAAGTTCTTAGGCAACGGGAGCACGGCGGCTCCGGTCGGCGACGGCGGTCGGCGACAGTAGCGGACAACAGTCCGGGTGCTTCTCCTTGGAGTTCCGCAGCAGTCCCTGTATCGGGTCGGCAGCCTGTCGAAGGTCTGTCTACCAGGGAGCTTAGGCAAAGATCAGATGTGCACGATGGTCCCTCGTAGCTCGGGAAGAGGGTGCCTTATCAGGTCCTCTTTGGGTCAGTTCTTGAAGCACAGCAGCTTTCAGATTGCGAAGGAGAGCAACAACAATTCTTCTCGTCCAGCAGGGCTCAAGGTTAAGCTTCACTCCAGCTACTCGTCGTAGTGGACTTCAGCTTCTGAACACGATTCCTAGCAGTGAGAGGTCCCCAGATATACTGTTGATCTCCCATTCATTCCGCTGGGTCGCACTCAAGCATCCAATCATGACTAGGGGCATTCATGCAGGCAGGCAGCCAATCAGGCACATGATGTATTCAGGCCATTCACTTCTCTCCAGACACTCACAAAAAGTTATGTCTATTGATTGATTGATATTTTATTTCTATCGCGCTCATACACAAGTGTTTCAGAGCGCGACAAGGCAAGTGAGGGGAACAGGGGAGAACAAAACAGCGATCTTACTAGGCCCAGTGACATTGAGAATGCGCAAGTGTATGGGAGAGGGGGAGGGGAAAAGTGCATGGAAGGGGGGGGGAGGTGGAAAGTGCGAAGCAGAGGAGAAACAGATAAATCACAATAAATAAATAATAAAGGCAACAAACAGTGGTAATGCAACCACCAATTGTCAGAGCCACTTCCCACAGTTCCTTCCCCAGGAGTCTCCTCACCTTGGTCTTCACTGTGACTGGCGACTTTCTGTCTTCTCCTCCGGTCTTTCGGGGTTCTCTCCTCTTCAGTATCCTTCTTAAGGAGTGCTTTCCCCTTCTTGCGTTCGAAGAGATAGGGACGGTCTCCTCCGGAGGCCACCTTGACCGTTATTGGAATAAACCGTCAGGTGAACCCTGGGGAGTCCGCCCCTCCCAAAACAGGGAAAAAACCAGTAAGGCAGAAAAAACCCTGTGAGGCTGCAGGCGAGGATAGATTGGAGGAATTGCGGATCCAGAGGCTTTAAAAGTCTTGAGGCCAATGTCCAGTTGATACTCCAATGGATGACAGCTACCGGACTGTGATTCCTTGGCATGGATGAAGGAGCCCTGGGAGAGGCGATGGAGTGTGGAGCCACAAAGGAGAACTTCTATGCTTCCGAAGGATCAAACATAGGCACAGAAGACTGCAAACGGAGGTAAGTTGTTTCGGTAGACAGGTAAAGGTATGGGGAGAGAGAGAGAGAGAAAACTCGTGAGCAATAGAGAGCAGTAGTGAGTCCGTGAGAGTAAGAGAGAGTGAATGCGAGAGAGTATGAATGAGAGAGCGAGTGAATGCTGGAGTGCGCGAATGAGAGAGAGAGTGAATGCAAGAGAGTATGAATGAGAGAGCGAGTGAATGTGAGAGTGCGCGAAAGAAAGAGGGGGTGAAAGAGAGGGATGGCAAGACCGAGGGAAGCCGGAAAAGACCCCGAGCAACAGGGAACCGGAAAACCGGAACCTCGCCGACGGGGAAGACAGGTACCAGCCGAGCGAGGTAGAGGGTACTACGGGGGGCGAAGCTAGGCTGGAACCGAGGACCAGATAAGGGGAAAGGAAAGGAAAGGCAAGAGAGAACGGCCGTCGCCTAACGAGAAGGCGAAGGGCCGCGGAGATTAACCGAGAAAACAAAAGAGGAGCTCGGTATGTCAGGAACGGTAGTAGGCACAAAATCGAAAGTCAGCATAGCGAGTTGCAACGTGACTCGCAGGGGGCGTGGCTTCCTTAAATGCAGCAGCAACAAAAAGACTGGACCGCTCACAGACAGACTGTTGGGACCTAATAGCGCCTCCATCTTGCCCATAACTTCCACGGTCTCAGCAGTGTGACACCAATTTGCAAGTGCTAGGTTTAAGGCAGCAGACAGGGTAGGTCCGATAAGTGCAGGAAGAAAAAGGGGGGGCTGTATGGGTACAGATACAGACCCCAGTGCAAGGGGTGGCCCAGAGGCAGTGCGGGAGATTGACAGGATGAGCAGGTACCTGGGCCCAAAAGACAGAGGGTGGCCAGGTGCACGGTGCCAAGAGAGAACAGATCAGCAGGGGAGAGGGGGAGCAAAGGCAGAAGAAAAGAGGAAGGTCTTGAGGTGCTTCCGGAACCAGAGATGGTTCTCCTCAAGTTTTAGAGTGGCAGGGAGGCTGTTCCAGAGGGAGGCCCCAGCCGAAGACAGAGATCTGCCCCCAGCTTGTTTCTTAGAAAAACGACTGACCCTGAGTGAGTTGGAGGTAGAGGATCGAAGAGCTCGAGAGGGGAGGTATTTGCAGAGGGATAGCAGATAAGTACCGAGCCATTCAACACTCCAAGCTGCATTCATACCGGTTTCGGGCAGGGCTGTCTCAACCATTGTGTCACACACCAGATACTAGACAGTCACAACATAGAATGTATATTCGTCACACACTCCATTCACCCAGGTCCCACCCACAGGCGTACCCACAACATACGGTCGTTGAGAAGGCTCCATCCAGTCTGGTCGGCACTTCCCCACACTACCATATACAGAACTTCCACCCAACAGCCAGTCAGGGGGAAGAGACAGAGGCAGGGCTTCCCGGGACTTCGGGAAGATCAGGGTAACAGGTGATGGAAGGCAAGGGGCCATGAGGGCCATTTTGTCTCCATCAGGAATCTACCGATTCCAATGACAGGGCCTGGGCATCCCAAAATGGAGGATGCTCCGGGCCCCAGTCATTTCAGCACGGAGCTGCCACCAGCCCGTACCCTGCTCTGTGGGTCGCACACAGGTGCCCAAAAACATACACTAGGGGCACAGGGTTGTACCCCTACCCATGGGTGCCATAAGGGTATCCACGGGTCAGTTCACCAAACCAAAAGGAGAGAGAGCTGCACCGCCAGGAGTCCCACATGAACTCCTGCGCAGAAAACACAACAGAACACACGATAAAAAGCAGTAAAGGACAAGGATATGGAGGCCCTGTCCCTCCGATGCATTTCCAGCATCACACTGCTGTCACCACAGGGGCACCAGGGGACTTATGTTCCATTTTAGCCTTGTGACAGGGAACCTCGCCAGAGCGGCTGCTAGCAGGTCTAGAGCACTTTTGAAACCCCTTAGAGTCTGCTGAAGAATTAGCCCCGAGTAAAGGAACCTCGGCAGACCCGGTACTTGAAGACCTAAGGTTGTGCCCGCCTTCTTTGCCCCCTGAGCAGGATCGGTTCGATAACTAGATTGTGTGTGGGAAGGCTTAGGGTCACCCCCCCGTAGCCAGAGCCCTCGTCAGGGGCCCCTCAATCCTGCCAGTTTGAGATATAGCCCCTAGTCAAGGATCCTCGGGGGTAACCCCCGGTGCTTTTAGTCACTTTATTGGAAACCACAAGACAATTCTTGAAACTCTTTGTTCCAGATTTGTAAACCTCGGGAACTACCCCAGTGAAAACAGCCCCAGAAGTGCTGGGCTTAACTTTAGCCCCCGATGGGGAACCTCAGAGGACGATCCTGTCCTGACAGTCCTTTTACAGGGAACCTCCAAGGAACTCTGCAGTCCAGGTTAGATCCCTTTTGGGAGACCTCAGGGAGAGCCTTGTACCAGAGCCACTTGGGCCCCTCCTGGAACCAGAAGACCCTAGGAAGGAGTCATGCTGTATTACAACTCACGAAGACAGCAGATCTAACGCTGACTTCACCAGCCCTGATGAAAGTGGTGTACCAATCAATACCACTGAAACCGGTTGGCTTATCATTGGGCTGCAATTTGGCACAAGAAGGATTGAGGAATTCATGAAAATTCACTGCCAGCCTGCAGCTCTTAACTCTCAAAAAATGTGTTAAATAAGAAGAGGCCTTTGAATGTTTACTGTTGTACGTAGTGGAGCTGAAAATCAATCCATGTACTAGTATTTAGGAGAACTGTTTGAAATATTTGGTCAATTCATCTCTCAGATACTTTTAATTACGCCAACCTACAGATATCATTGGCTTATGGTAAATCCATAAAGACAACTGCCAAGAACTTGTGTTGTTTTCTTTTTTACTTTCTGCTTTCCATAGAAACTGATTAAAGACTAAAACAATGTTTCACTTGGAAAGCAGTCTTCATATGGCAAAAAGGTCATAGAAAATGAAAACCAAATATTGATTCCCCGAACAAGTTATTGAACAAACAAAATCACCCGAATCAGAATGTGTGACTTGATATGTTCATAACATGACTTAAAGTTGCGATCAATAGGTTCATTCATGCATACATCTGTTTAAGTTAATGATTGTATTGGGGGCCGATAATGAACAGTGGATATATGTAAATTGGACATGATAAAATGCTGTTTAAGATTTTCTGTTTCGGTATACAGATTGAAGTGTTTTTTAAAATTTCAATAGCCTTTGTGGTTATTAAAAACCAGATAATCGTCTTAATATATTAAACTGAAATATCCCCCTCTGGAGATGTAGGATTCGGTATTTGACAGAAAGAAATTCAACCAAGTATCAGAAGCATCCAGCACATCCATGACTTCTGTGAGGTGACCAACAGAAATGACACTGTCATGATTGGCGCCTCCACCTGCGCCTGTTTTTAAAAGGCTCAGGGGAATTCCCCTAATTTCTGAGCATCCAGTAAAGTATATGAATCAGGATGCGCTATGAAATGGCCAGAAATGTGCCCTTATTTACGCATATGCACAGAGGGGGGGAAAAGGGCATCTGAATGAGAACATCAGATGCCCTTTGCAAATTGGGCTGATTCATTTTTGGGCGCCAACATTTTTGGGGAGAATCTGGGTCTATGGATAGAGCTCCTGCTGCTGGACTCAGGTGGCAGCCTTGTTGCCGACCCAGTACCACAGCTATGGTTTGAGTAGTAATGCGAAGCAGAGGCAAAGGGAGTTTCTTAAAAGTGTATTTACGTATATCCGTAGGCCCCACCAGCCCCTGCCTCTGCTTCCACTCTCTCTCAACCGTCCTACGGTCTGCCTCTCGCCATTCTACATTTTCCCCTACCCATTCTAAAACATAGTTCATATACTAAACCTCTCCCCTTTATCCATTGACAAGATGCTCCATCTTCATTGGCCTTCCATGTTCTCGGATGGGTCTCTTGTTCTGTGAAAACCCACGGTTAACAAGTTCCTTCTCACCAGAGAATGTAAGCGTCTCTTATGCTAACTTTGAACACCTTGATCAACAACTTCTGTCCTACATTTATCTTATTCCTGTACTGCTTCCTTCTGCCTGTTGGTCATAACAGCCACCCTGTTCATCTTCCATACTCTACCATCCTCTGTCTGAATTGCATCATATAGACAGACTACTCTTTTGGGTCCAGACCAATTCTTATACATTCCTTGTGTATTGGCCAGAAGCTTTGTTCTCACTAACTGTCCAGTCTGGACCTTCAGGTCCCTTGTTCCTTTCTTATTGTCATGCCTCCTTTCACTGTCCCTCTGTTTAGATCCAACCTTTTTTCATGGTCTCTAGTTGTATCTACTTCTATACAAGACCATTCTGCCCTCTGCAGCCACATAGGACGCAACTTAGTAGTTGGCCTCCTTACTCTACTCATTTCAAATGGTGACTGTACAGAGGGTGTAAATCTATGAGCCACTGCCATTTCCCCAACTGCCCTTATCTAATCTTGATTGTTAGACTGTCACGGTTTATTGGGCGGTCACTCGACTCAGGGAGTTCCTTCCCCCCCCGATGAAGGTGTCGCACAACAAAGCGCTTAGCAGATTCAAATTTGGTTAGGCCTCCAACCTTTATAAACACCATTCAGTAGATATCCTCTGTATCACCAATAAGCTAGAAACCAGGCCGGTGTATAGAAATAACTGTGTATATGCATTTTAATTTCTACAATGAATGAGAAACAAAAGCACCAGAACAGCAGCCACCAATTCCGTGGCACAACACAATATGAGAAACCAGTAGGTGTCTCACCCACTAGTCCCTGGGGATCTGTCATCCAGGTGGCCAGGACACGGCCGCTGCTTTTGGATACAGTTCCAGGGGGTGTACCAGTGTGGGAGGATCACCTGGGTGAAGGGTTTCAAGGAGTGGGCATGTGACACCGGATGGTGAGATGCGGTATCCGCGTCCCATTAACACCTTTACCCCATCCTGCCAGGTAGGATATTTAGGAACTCTAGCCCCCCCTTTTACAACACAAACACTTTCTCACGGACAGCCCACTATGAGAGAAAACAGACTAACACTCGAGCAGTTTACCTGACATGTCCCTATACAATGGTCAGGCGAGGGCAGGCAATTACTGACCATCACACACACACCTGACTTCCATTGAGCTTCCCCACACGTATAAAAGGCGGAGCACAAGAGCACACTCTGAGCGAGGCAAAACACAAGAGGAAACAGCAGTTTCGAGACTGCATCTGAACGAGAGAGGAAAGACGGCAAAACAGAAGGGGATTTCAAGGAGGGAAGTTCCCTTGACCGTTTCGACAAGGAACCCTTACTTCCTGGAAACCTTGAGAATAGAAAGCATAAGACCAGGAAACCAGGCTGAAGAATCCTGCATTGTGTGTCGGAGATATCCGGGGCCCTCCTGTGTCAATAATCACGGTGGGGAGAAGCACAAGCTGCTGTGGTACTGACCTTGGCTCCAAAAACAAAGCAGCATCACTGAAATCAACACAGTCGGTGAGAGTTGGGGGGACGAATACTAGACCGGTTTGGGTTGAAGCAACATTGTATGGTGAGCGCGGGAACGAACACTGTTAAAATGCATGTTATAAAAGACGCAACTAAAGTTGAACTGCTGATGATTGATTGAACTTTCAAAGCAAGATACAATACCTTTGACATAGTGGTCCGACACCGCGTGGGTGCTTAATCGAAGGTCTCTGTAAGGTATCCAGCTGAGAAGTGGCAAAAGTGAAAGTGACAAAGAGGTTATATTAAGAAGAGAGGGAGTAATCGTGAATCGAAGTGGTCCTGAAGCTGGTTGAGCAAAATCCCAACTACAGTTGAAAGTCTTCGATTTTTGAAGTAAAGAAAGCTTGGAAAAGTATATAAATGTGGTCCAGGCTCAGCGCAGGGAGATCAATTGAATGCTTTGTGTTAAAGTCGGTCTCAGCCCGATGAAGGAGACTCAGGATGAACAGTAAATCACCCAAGAAGGTTTTGTGTTAAAGTGGGTCTGAGCCCAGTGGAGGGGGACCCGGGGTAAACTGAACATCACCCGAGAAGTTGTACATGTGAAATCCTAAGAAGAAAGGAACTTTAATGTTTGTTGTGTTGCATCAGGCCATGGCGCAGAGACTTTGGCACAGAATGCCCTGATGTTGAAGTTTTGAACTGCATTCTGTGCTAGAGAGGCCAGAGAGCGTGCTACACTCAAGTGTGCCACCTTGACCCGTGCTGAAAACGTGGGGAAGGGAAGCCAAAGGCTTGAATATCTTGACATATCATTTCTTGAACACTTTTCTTTTACATAACATTGTTTCCCACACTATTTGTATTTAGAAGTAAGGATTGGCAATAGGTTTATTAGTATAGGCCCTTTTATTTTCACAGACTAGACTTGGACTGCGTTATTATTATTTGATAGTCGTAGCATGCTCCCATCTTTAGATTTAGGATTAGATAGGCATTTTTCAAACTAAATTCAAGTTCAATAAACACCCTTGAATTGTGATCGCTTGTGTCTGTCTTACTGTTTGATACCATTCCTTCCTTACAACAATAATCACAAATGCAAATTACTGCCATCAATTCACTGACATCTATTTCTTAATAGACTTTGAGTTACCACAACAAACAAAGGCTGAATTTGAAGACCTGAAATCAAAACACACATAGGATTTCTTTGCACATTAACAAATAGGAAATAAAAAGAAAAACACAGTGATTGCTTGGGTTATCACAATGCTCTTCCTCTCTCGGCAACCCCCCCCCCCTGTACCCAGGCATCAGTTATATATGACCCCTTAGTGTGAAGGTAAGGTACCGGGAGTGGGAATACAGTAAGACAATTGTTTTGGCTTTTTATTAGAAAGACAGGGTTTGGGAAAGGACCTCAATGGGAAAATCATTTTGGGCTTTTTATTTGAAAGACAAATTTCGGGAAAGGAACTCAATGCTTTTTATTTGAATAAGTTGCAGGTTTTGGGATTCTGATTTGGGATGCAAGTGAATAAATGGGAAATTTTGTTTTGTACAACACTCAACATTCACTTGAATGGCAGAATTTTAGGGTTACTTATTTTGGGATTATGGACACCCTTCCCTTCTGCAAGGAAGTCAGGGGTTTCAGAAAAGTAGAGTCACCCAAGTACTTTAATGACTATGATGGCTATAACACACTGGGTATGTAATTAGTTATTTTCAAATTGTTACAAAACTCATCCTGTGATATTTTCTATATGAAAATTAATTGAATTAAACTTTAACTAAATGTGCTAAGGGTCTACACAGTGTTCCTACCACATCCAAAATTAAATGGACAGGATTAAGGCAGGTAGTTCCCAACACAATTCAATTTAAGTGGACAGAGTTTTTTTTCTATGAGGAATTAATTGAGTTATCTTTTTAGTCCAATGCGGTCAGGATCTAACCAGTGTTGCCCCCTATCCCCCACTCACTAATGGAAAGGGATTAAGGGAGGTAGCTCCCCACACAATTTATAGCTTTGGGATATATCTACTTACATGGGAGATTTTCTAGCCAGACTTTGGGCCTCTCTCTCAGATAGGGCTCCCAGCTTCCAGGCAAAAGTCCCCAGCAACTGTCCCAGGGTCCCCTGTCTATCTGCTCTCCTGGGTGTCAGCCTTCCTTCTGTCGGCTCTCTGCTGTTGTCAGTCTGCTCCCCTCTCATTTTCCCCTCTGTCCCTCTGTATCCCCTTTAGATTGAAAACTTATATTATTTAGTGCTGATGACACTTACATATTATGAATATTCCCACGCTATGGATTGGATATCTCTCTTTCTGCCCCTCCCACTAATCCACCCAATGCCAGCTGATAGAACAAGGAGTTTAGAGGTCTGGATTATGGATAATGGGGGAGGAAGAAGATGTATCATTTCAAGATGACATGTTTTTGCATTTAGTTTTATACACAGAATCTCACTACAAGGCAACTACCTTCATTTTTCAGATAACTGCATGAGCATATATATTTTCGAATTATACATTTTATGGAGAATCGGAGAATACTAATTTTAATTCGGCACCACCTTTCTGGGAGGAGCCATTGTTTTTTGTGATTTGCTCCTGAGCCGAAATAGTGAAAAATATGCCATTCCACTATTCAAACATTAATTTTGCATTCTATCACTTTACACATTTTTGAATTCCTTTGAATTATAAGGTTAGGATCATGGTTTTCTTCCTAACTCAAATTCTATACATCACAGAACATTAAGATATCTAGAACTGACGGGCATTCTGTGGTGTTTAATATGAGTCCTGGATGAGCCCACTGCAACGCACGGTTCTCCTGTTATTCAAGAAAAGGGGGCCCAATGTTAATAAATAGTAATGCATACATATGGAAGGTTGTAGTTTCCTATTCCCAACAAAGCCCCTCATGAGTTTCATTTCTCCCTGGTCGCATGACACAGACATCTGCCAGGCTCATGTCATTCCACACTGCCATTAAGTGTCTTCAAAGGTCTCTGTTCAAAGCTAATGAATAGTTAATGGGGAGGCCTGACCTTAAAAGTCATTTCTACTGGCCGTCTTATCTGTACCCTCCACAATTCTGATCTAATTCTTTATATTTCTTTGTATTTTAAACTGAAAACCAGACCTGCTTTTCTTGGTTGGCCTAGCCCGAAGTTCTTGAGGCCAATGTTTCAGAGGCACAGACCTTTCAGTTCAGTGGGGAAAACTAGGTGCATACATAATTCTAACAGAACAGCATTTTAAATTGAAAAGATGTGTTCAACATGATATTTTGTATCGCATCTGGTCCCGCTGTTTATTACTACAATACAATATTTAAACATATATAAGTTCACTTTTGGTATTATTAACCCATAGGAAACAGTTAACATAGGAAACTATTGTTCACTTCTACAAGTAGGCCTTTGCATTTAAATATCAGTTATTTGTGGAAAGTAAGTACCTTTCTCCATGACAAATGAAATATGTCACTTGGCTTCACTTTTTAAAATGTAAGGCATAATTCCCCCTTTACATGTTTCAAATGCAGAGTTTTTCAATGCATCTTTTCCCATGCATACTGCTGCAGTTTTGAATCTGTCAAAATGTGCCTTTTCCCAGTTTACATGAAGTTAGCATCTGCAGCATCACATGGCTCTTTGGAATCCATGGGTCACAGTTAGCAATATTACAGTTGTGAGGCACCCTCTACTTCAGCCGAGTGCCTCTCCATTTTGACAAAGTTGTGGGAGGCCCATTTTCATTCCCTCACTCAGCCTCATGTTGGAAAAGAAGTGTTTTGGACTGGCCTGCATATTCCAATAGGTAACAACATCACCCAGATTCATTCTTATAATGGGGCCTTGCATGGCCTCTCAAGCTCTGTCACTCTGGGGCTATATTTTCACCCCACAAGATAATGCTGACCCGATGATGTGTTGTGAGTAATTTTGCGAAACCTCTCTACTGTCCGATTGGTTTGGAGATGAGAAATTGTGCTGAATTGGTATTACTTCCCAGATAGATCCTCATCTCTTTTGACGTGAACTGTACTCCATTATCAGACAAAATTATATTGCGGTATCCTTCCCTTTGAAAATTTTCGTCTAATAATTGGGTGACTGCATGAGTCACTGTATTTTTGGTGATCTTCAACTTCACCCATCTTGATAACAGATCTATGAGGACTATAC
Source organism: Ambystoma mexicanum (assembly GCF_040938575.1). Classification (NCBI taxonomy): domain Eukaryota; kingdom Metazoa; phylum Chordata; class Amphibia; order Caudata; family Ambystomatidae; genus Ambystoma; species Ambystoma mexicanum. The sequence continues at coordinate 707,959,015 of NC_090941.1, read as the reverse complement.
AAATCTCAATCCGTCCTTGGCTGAATACGGGGCTCCCTTTATCTATGCCGACTCTTTCCCATGGAATTTCAGGTATTATTTTCTCAGTCATCAGTAGTTCCTGAGTAGTCAGACTTTTCTCACTATTATTGCATACAATTTCTAAATCTTTTTTTGATTTGTAGGTCAAATCCCGGCCTCCAGAAATCGGCCTTAATCCTCGGTTTCATTTTAGTTATGCCTTGATGCCCTCATTGGCCAGGTCTAATATTTGCTCTCTCACTGTAACGCTCACCTGAATCCCTCGGAGGCGCAGGTCTGGGCTGGGGGTTCTCGGAGTCTTCTAGGGTCACGCGCAGGCCTCGAATGCCACCCTGGAAAGGGCCTTTCCTCACTGAGATCTTGATCTGAAGGGTGAGGTGTCTGCAATTATGAGAGCAAGGGGTTAATATGGATATATAAGCCTGACTGGGTAAGCTGCCTCCCCTTCCTGGTACTCCCAAGTAGTTTGTAGGCTAAATGTGCTCACCTTATGTAGGTGAAAGCGGAGCTCCCCATCCTGCGTCTGTGCAGGGGCGCCGAAGCCAGTTACTTCACTGGTTAATTGTCCAGCCTCTTGTTTGCAGAGGATGAAGATTTGGAGCTAGGCCGTTGTTAGCAGCACGAACGGCGGTTGCTTGAATATGGAGGTCCGGAGAGCGATGGAATGGCGAAGGTATTGCAGGCAAGTAAGTAGAAAATGTCAATTCGAAGTTAAAAGCACTTCTTAATGTCTCTTTTCCTTTTTCAGGTCGCAGAAGCAGCTGGGTAGAAAAATGGATGTCGAGGAATGAACCGAGGAGTGAGAAAGATGAGCGCTGCCCAAAACACGTGCGTATAGATGGAGTTTTGTATTTCTTAATGATGTCCTTTTGTTTTGCAGATGCGAGTAGCAGCGTCGGCGGAGGCGAGAAGAATGCAGCGCAGGTAAGGAAAGTTTCACGGAGGTTTACTAACCAATGTTTTTACTTCCACAGGGTGCCGAAAAAATGGAAAGCTGCAGCCCGTGGCTTGAGATGCACCGATGGATTGGGTAAGTGCTGCGCTGGTTTTTATCTCGTGCTAACCTGGTGTTCTTTTCCCTTTTCAGAAGACGAAGATGGTATTTCGGAAGGTAAGATTGCGGATTTCTCTTCCCCAGATGCAGAAGTTGAAGATTCTCTGGAGCTGACACGGTGAGCGTCCTGCTGCTATTGCAGAATAACGCGAAGCACGTTGCTCTGATCGGGCGTGGTTTAAATAGCTTACTGGAGTGCTTAGGTGTCTCCTTCCACAGCAGCCTCGCCCAAGTATGAAGTCCCAGCTTTCCAGAATAGTTCCAGTATCCAGTCCCAGGGAGTGGTGCTGGCCACACCCAGAAGGTAAAGTAGTTCCAGCCATGGATGGATGAAGATTTCATCCTGCAGGTGAGTGAGCAGCATGGTCTGCAGCAGGTAGGTCCACCCAAGCACCATTCCTTACATCATGAGCCCGGCACGTCCTGTGCCGGGACTGGGTCCCCTTATGAGCCTGGCACCACTGGCGCCAGGACAAGGTCCATAAGGCCCCTATGGGAGCCGATGGGTGCCTGGAACTGAAGTTGTGACCCAGCTTCCGAGGCAGTTGGGCTAAACCTGACTCCTTGGACGCTGCGGTCATGACAGCACCCCCCCTCAAGGCCCCTCCCAAGCTTGTCTTTTCCGGAGGTTTTGGCTTGTTGGGAAAAGCCCGATGAAATTTTCGGACTAGACGAGGTGCATGTACATATTCTGAGGGTTCCCAAGATCTCTCCTGTGGTCCATATCCTTTCCAATCAATCAAGTAGTATAGTTTTGATTTGGAAATTTTGGAGTCCAAGATGTCTCGAATTTCAAATTCGGATTCTCCGTCAACTTGGATTGGCTCAGGAGGTTTAGTCAAACGGGTTCCGGATTGCACAGGTTTCAGGAGAGAAACATGGAAGACAGGATGTATCTTCATTCGAGTAGGTAATTCTAGTTTGACAGCTACTGGGTTAATCACGGCCGTGATCGAGTAGGGTCCTAAATATCTTGGGTTGAAGGTGCATGGCCCTTTTAAAGATAAATGTTTAGTGGACAGCCAGACTTGATCTCCTTTTTGATATTGAGGAGCCTCTTTTCGATGTTGGTCTGCTCCTTTTTTGTATGATTCTTTAGCTCGTTGAAGATGAGCTGTGGCTTCTTTAAATGCTTGAGTTATCGTCGAATGCAGATGGTCAACAGCAGGTGTTCCGAGAGCTTGAGGTGGGTCCAGATTTGAGGTTCGAGGATGACTTCCATACAGCAGGAAAAAAGGGGTTTTTCCCGTCCCAGAATGGATTGAATTATTGTAAGCGTATTCAGCAATCCAAAGGACATCCTTCGAAGTACCCTCGGATTGATGCAACATGCAGCGCAGATATTGTTCTAAAGTTTGGTTAGTTCTCTCAGTCTGCCCGTCGGTTTGAGGGTGATGGCTGGTGGAAAGTCGTACATCAATTTGTGCTAAACGACAACAACTCCGCCAAAAATGGGAAATAAATTGGCTCCCTCGGACAGAGATTAGTACTGAAGGGAAACCGTGCAACCGGACAATGTTTTCAAGAAATTCTCGGGCTAGAATGGAAGCTGTAGGTAAGCCCTTCAGTGGGATAAAATGAGCCATTTTTGAAAAAAGGTCCACGATCACTAGAATTGTGTTGTATCCGGAACAAGGGGGTAAATCCGTGATAAAATCCATCGAGAGCGTGTGCCAAGGGCCTGTTGGAATGTCTATTGGACGTAGTAATCCTGCTGGTTTTTCCTTCTGACTCTTGTTTTGTGCGCAGATACCACAAGAAGCCACAAACTTTTTAACATCTTTCCTCCAAGATGGCCACCAAAAATGCCTTTTAATTTTCTCTGAGGTTTTGGCAACTCCAGGATGTCCTTCCATTAGAGAATCATGGTAGCAGGTGATGACCTGCTTTTGTAAGTCAACGCAGGGTAAGAATAGTCTTCCTTGGAAATATAATAGGTTCTGATCTATTGTAAAATCATTTCCTTTCAATTGCCACTTCGATGAATCTTCGGGAGTTATGAGTTGATTGATCCTTGCTTTAATCTCTTCGAGGGATAGTGTGTTGATTGCTCCTAGTATCTTTTGTTCAGGAATTATTGGCACCGGCTACGGATTAGCTGTAAGTTCGTCTACCCCTATCCGGGAAAGTGCGTCTGCTTTTCCGTTCCTAACGCCTGGTCGATATGTGATTACAAAATCGAATTCTGCGAAGAATAAAGCCCAGCGTAGTTGCCTCGAAGATTGAGCTTTAGCTGACTTCAGGTACTGGAGGTTACGGTGATCCGTGATTACAGTTACGGTGTGCCGGGCTCCCAAAAGATAATGCCGCCAGGCCTTAAAGGCGGACTTAATTGCCAAGAGTTCTTTGTCCGTAATTGTGTAGTTGATCTCAGGAGCCGAAAATTTGCGAGACCAAAAGGCTACAGGGTGTAACTGGTGCGTTTCGGGGTCTCTTTGTGACAGCACCGCCCCCATTGCTAGACTGGAAGCGTCTGTCTCGACGATGTAGGGAAGTTCTGGACGGGGATGCCTTAAGACTGGAGCAGAGATAAATTTGGCTTTTAATTCTTGGAAGGCTTGTTCGGCTTCTGGAGTCCACTCAAATTTTTTATTCTTTTTCAGAAGAGCCGTGATAGGTTGGACTACCCGAGAGAATTCAGGAATGAACCTTCGGTAAAAATTAGCAAAGCCCAGCATGCTCTGTACACCTTTCACGGAAGTTGGGGAAGGCCATTTGGTGATAGCATCCACTTTTCTTGAGTCCATGTGAACTCCGTTGGGTGACAAGATGAACCCTAAAAATTCCACTTCCTTTGCGTGAAAGGTACACTTCTCCAGTTTAGCAAACAAGCGGTGTTGGCGAAGTCTCTGTAAAACCGCTGTGACGTGTCTACGATCAGTTTCTGAGGCTGAGTATACCAGGATGTCGTCAATATAAACGACTACGCACACATCAATAAGTTCTCTGAGGACATCATTCATGAAAAACTGGAAAGCGGCCGGTGCGTTACATAGTCCGAAGGGCATTACTTGATACTCAAATAATCCATATTTAGTGCGAAAGGCCGTCTTCCATTCGTCGCCCTCCTTAATGCGTACCAAATGGTAAGCTCCTCTGAGGTCTAACTTTGTGTATATGCAGGCGCCTTTTACCTGGTCCAATAATTCAGGAATCAAGGGCAACGGGTATCGGTTTTTGACTGTAATCTGGTTCAGGGCGCGATAATCGATACAAGTTCTTAGGTCACCTTCCTTTTTCGGGACGAAGAACAAAGCTGAGGAAGCCGGGGATTTCGAGGGGCGGATGAATCCGTTAGCCAAGTACTGGTCCAAGTATTGCCTGAGATGGAGGTTTTCTGGTTCAGTGAGGGCATATATTCTACTGCACAGAGGGGTGGACCCAGGTATTAGGTCTATCTGGCAGTCGTATGACCGATGCGGAGGCAGGGTGTTGGCTTGATCTTTCTGAACGACGTCGCTGAACTCTTGGTATTCCAGAGGTAATCGGGGGTCCTCGGAAGTGATGGCTGCTAGCTTGACTACGGGCTGAGGATAACAGGTTGAAGCGCATTCTGGAAACCGAATTACCTTGGCTCGCCAGTCTGAGGATTGTGCTTTTCCAACCAAGGCATTCCCAGAATCACCTGAAACTGTGGGGCCTTGATTACATCAAACACAATCTTCTCCTGATGTCCGTCTTGACATAACAACGTTACCTCCATGGTGGTATGAGAAACTGGTCCGGAAGCTATTTCAGTACCATCCACTGTAGTGATTACGTCCTTTACCATCTTGGGACGTAGGGGAAGATCCATCCCGATAGCCAAGTCTTGGTCCACATAATTACCGATTGCTCCGCTATCAATGTATACTTTGATAGCATGCATGCGATCTGGTCTATTGGGACTTATGAGGACCATAGGCATTACCAAATGCGAGGTCAAGGAACTGGTTTTAACGCTCGGCAAGCGGACCTCTACGCTTGTCGGGCGAGGTCGTTTCCCGATTCCAGTTTCTCAGCATTTTTATCAGAAACTCCTACGGTCTTCTTGACCGGTTTCACTGAGCAATCACGAAGGAAATGTCCAGAATTCCCACAGTATAGGCACAGCTGTAATTGCCTTCTTCTTTCCCGTTCTTTCTGAGTTAATGGTCCTTTTACTACTCCTATTTGCATTGGTTCCACGGAGTCATTCCCTTTAGCGGAGCTCTGAGGTCTTGAAAGTACCCGGGTTTCAAATCTGGATCGATCGGTCTTCCTGTTCTGTAGCCGATGATCTAATTGGACTACTAGGTCGATATAATCTGAACAGTCTTGCGGCGGATTAACCACCTGTGCTAAAACGTCTTTAAGTTCCCCACGTAGACCTCTGTAGAAGAGCGTGATTCTCTTATCTTCAGGCCACCTGGTCTCAACCACCAGTCTATTAAAGGACGCTATGTAAGCCAGGAGATCCTGATTACCTTGTCTGAGTGACAGGAGTTCATTGTCCAAGGCCTGCCCCTGTGAATGTCTTGCGAACAACTTTTCGATACTGGTCTGAAAGTCTTGAAAGTTATAGAGGAGCGGGTCATCCTGTGTCACGAGAGGAATGGACCAATCTGCAGCACTACCGCTAAGATAGGAAAGTACAAACGCTACCTTGGCTTGGTCCGTTGGGAATGCGGTGGGTCTACACAGAAAGTGCAAGCGGCATTGATTGATGAATACTGCATATCGCTTTGGATCACCGGAAAAACGTTCGGGCGGGGCCAAAGGCACATTCCCTGGCAGATTAATTTGCACCGGATTACTTGAGTTTGTAGGAGTGCCACCCCCTCCATAGGGAGGCAGTGGCGTCTGTCCCGCTTCAGCCTGTAGCAACTGTCTGGCCAGATCATCCGTCCGTTCCTTGGCAATGATCAACTCCCTTCGTAAAGCGTTTGTTTCTTGGCAAGATGCGTGTACTTCTGCCCTTAGTTCCCCCAACAATTGAGCCAGTTGATCTGTGTCCGAGGTTTCCATTGCGCCTGGGTGGGAAAACTGCGGTAGGCTTCGCATTCTGTAACGCTCACCTGAATCCCTCGGAGGCGCAGGTCTGGGCTGGGGGTTCTCGGAGTCTTCTAGGGTCACGCGCAGGCCTCGAATGCCACCCTGGAAAGGGCCTTTCCTCACTGAGATCTTGATCTGAAGGGTGAGGTGTCTGCAATTATGAGAGCAAGGGGTTAATATGGATATATAAGCCTGACTGGGTAAGCTGCCTCCCCTTCCTGGTACTCCCAAGTAGTTCGTAGGCTAAATGTGCTCACCTTATGTAGGTGAAAGCGGAGCTCTCCATCCTGCGTCTGTGCAGGGGCGCCGAAGCCAGTTACTTCACTGGTTAATTGTCCAGCCTCTTGGTTGCAGAGGATGAAGATTTGGAGCTAGGCCGTTGTTAGCAGCACGAACGGCGGTTGCTTGAATATGGAGGTCCGGAGAGCGATGGAATGGCGAAGGTATTGCAGGCAAGTAAGTAGAAAATGTCAATTCGAAGTTAAAAGCACTTCTTAATGTCTCTTTTCATTTTTCAGGTCGCAGAAGCAGCTGGGTAGAAGAATGGATGTCGAGGAATGCACCGAGGAGTGAGAAAGATGAGCGCTGCCCAAAACACGTGCGTATAGATGGAGTTTTGTATTTCTTAATGATGTCCTTTCGTTTTGCAGATGCGAGTAGCAGCGTCGGCGGAGGCGAGAAGAATGCAGCGCAGGTAAGGAAAGTTTCACGGAGGTTTACTAACCAATGTTTTTACTTCCACAGGGTGCCTAAAAAATGGAAAGCTGCAGCCCGTGGCTTGAGATGCACCGATGGATTGGGTAAGTGCTGCGCTGGTTTTTATCTCGTGCTAACCTGGTGTTCTTTTCCCTTTTCAGATGCTGCTGAAGACGAAGATGGTATTTCAGAAGGTAAGATTGCGGATTTCTCTTCCCCAGATGCAGAAGTTGAAGATTCTCTGGAGCTGACACGGTGAGCGTCCTGCTGCTATTGCAGAATAACGCGAAGCACGTTGCTCTGATCGGGCGTGGTTTAAATAGCTTACTGGAGTGCTTAGGTGTCTCCTTCCACAGCAGCCTCGCCCAGGTAAGAAGTCCCAGCTTTCCAGAATAGTTCCAGTATCCAGTCCCAGGGAGTGGTGCTGGCCACACCCAGAAGGTAAAGTAGTTCCAGCCATGGATGGATGAGGATTTCATCCTGCAATTGAGTGAGCAGCATGGTCTGCAGCAGGTAGGTCCACCCAAGCACCATTCCTTACATCATGAGCCCGGCACGTCCTGTGCCGGGACTGGGTCCCCTTATGAGCCTGGCACCACTGGCGCCAGGACAAGGTCCATAAGGCCCCTATGGGAGCCGATGGGTGCCTGGAACTGAAGTTGTGACCCAGCTTCCGAGGCAGTTGGGCTAAACCTGACTCCTTGGAGGCTGCGGTCATGACACTCACCACAACTGGTGGAACCATACAGTACCCCTGAATGCATTACTACCCACCACTTGAATGTCATCCCATATGAGCCACATTCCTTCTAACTCACTCCGTCTGTGTGTATCCCTTTTCAGTTCCCCATACTCCAACACACCACTGTTCACTTTCTGTAATGCAGTATCGTCATTCGTGCATGTTTCCCAAACCTCCTTCAAGATTACTTTTAGTTCAATCATCAATACATTCTCATCATCCTCTCCCTCTTCTCCATGATTCCCTTCTGCCAACCAAAATAAACAGTCCGCCGGAAACTTCCTCTTTTTTTAATGTATTCCACATCAAACGTGTACTTCTGTAGATGGTATGGTATAAAATGTATAAACCATGACCTAAGGCCAAAAGGCATCTAGGTGCTATATACCCCCAAATCCTCTTATTCTTTCAGACAACTTCTCAAAGCCGTTTGATGTCACAGTCTCCTTTAGCGGCTTATGGTCTGTGCAAATTGAGGACCCCATGAGAATATTCTGAATTTGTCCACAGTCCATATGCTAGCAGTTCTTTATCATCGAGAAGGCCATCTGCACCGCTTTAAACAATCTTGAGGCAAACGCTATGAATTGTTCCTGTTCTCCATCCACTTGAAGCAATATTGCTCCCAAACCTGTATTACTGGTGGCTGTTGATATAATCGCTTTTCTCCCCACGTTAAATGTTCGTAGTGATGGTGTTTGGTGCAACACCTTTTTTAATATTTTAAAATCCTCATCACATTCACCTGAACATTCAAATATGGCTCTGTTCTTTAGCATATACCTTAGGTTTACTGTTGCGTCTGAAAAATTTGGAATTTTCTGCGTAATATACTGCCATACCAAAGAATGTACGTAGTTCTTCTTTGTCTTTTGGTTTATGCACATGTCTAATCACATTGACTACATCCCTGCTGGGTTCAAGAGATCACATGGTCCAGTTATTCAATGCGATCTTGATTGGGTCTGCATCTTCCTTGCTTAACGTCAAAACCCTCTCCTTTAATATCTCAAACACTCTTGTTAACCACAAATTGTGTTCTTACAGGTCTTTACCATAAACCAATATGTTATCCTGGAAACATAGCACTCCATCTGTGCTAAACACCCATTGCATTATCATTTGGAAAACTGAAGCTGCCAAAATTAAACCAAACAGCCTGTGCACAAATTGGAAAAGACCTTCTGGCGTGATAAAGGCAGTAAGATTCTTCGATTCTGGGTGCAATTTGATCTGGTGGTATGCTGACATTAGGTCCAATATGGAGAACACTTGAGCTTCCCCAATTGTGGATAATATCTCCATGATGTTTGGAAAAGGATGTCTATCCGGTATAATACATTTATTTAATGCTCTTAGATCGATGAATAGCCTTAGCTTCCCTATAGGCTTCATTGCCACCACCATTAGGGACGCCCTTTCTGCTGCCTCTATTCATTTAATAATTCCTTGGCTTTCCAACTTGTTGAGCGCTTCCTTCAATTAATTTATAATTGATATTGATATGTTCTCACTTTGTGAGCAACTGGAGTTGAACCTCGTCACAGTCTAACCTGGTGCATAAAACCCTTTAAACATCCCACTTCATTCTTAAAGAAAGAGTCCTCAATGATCTCTTTGCAACATACCACATTCGCTTCTGCATTGGGATCTAGTCTAAGCACCAATTTCTTTTGATGAAGCCAACTAAGTAGTGGTGTGGTCTCTTTATTTGTGATATACACCTTGTCTGCTCCTCATTTCCCCATAAATTCCAGTTTGGCTGGAAAACATCCTGCGATTACTATTTTCATACCTGCATATGATAATGGTTTAATGTCCACCTCTTGTAAGGGTTCATTTTTTAAAACTCTTCTCAAACAGTTTAATCAGTAGAAGAGTGTATTTCAATCAGGAGGCTATCATAATAGTTACAGGAATGCTGTTTATGTATATGGTATGTCTTGCACTATCAAAGTCCTCTTCTTCCTCTCCTACTGCAAGTTTTGCTACTTCTGGTGCGTCACTCATTTCTTCATCTGTACTAATACTCAGTTTAGATCTGTAGAACCTTAAAAGATATCCTTTGTGTTTATATTTGGTGAACATCAATTATTGCTGGACATGTTGAGCTGCTGGCTATGTGTCCCGGAGCATCATACTTCTAGCACCTCTGAATAGACACTTCCTGGTTTCTCACACCATCTGTCCTCACCATGCATGGATTTATGCAAGTGTTGTTTCACATTACTGGGGTTGTCGTCTTAACCATCAGTCTACACTGAGTTTTCGCTGTTATTATAATTGTATCATGTGTGCTCAGCTTAATATCTTTCCCATCACCATTTCTGTGAATTTCTTTCCAACATCTTTACACATAATTTGGTATTGTCTACTTCTTTTGCTATGTGCAACACATCGTCCAAAGAGGGGTCTCCTTTGGACTAAAGTTGTTCCCTTACTTGCTATTTCTGCATTCTAACATAAACTGATCCCTCAGCCTTTCATTTGTTTGCATTCCAAAATTGCAAGTTCTCGCTAGGCCTCTAAGTGCAGTTACGAATTGTTCTACTGTTTCTCTTTTTTCTTGTGATCGCTTTCCCAATCTGTACCTTTCGAGGATAATGCTTATCTTTGTGTCATAATGCTTGTCTCGTTTTTCAATGCACTTTTCAAACCCATTCAAGTTCTCAGTTTCTTCCTGAATCAATTCTGGCAGGTCATCAAATACTTCTTGGTCAGGGGTCTCCAAACTATGCATGAAGAGTGATTTGTGTCTTTGTACTGCATAGTTTGGGCCACGCACTGCATTAGGTTATTACTCAAATGATTTATTTCACCTTGGTCATGGAATTTGTGGTTCACTGTGGCTAGGTAGAAATGTTATTGGATGCGTAATGGTGTGTACCATTGTGGGTTTTCCTGGGTTTGTGTCTCCTGTATCCCACGTTTTCTTCTCTGTGTATTGTTTTTACTGCTGCCCTTATCGCTTCTTATTTGAATCCTTCCCTTTCCTAATTTCTCATTCGCTGACCCACAGCCAATTGTTCCTCTCGTTACTTCATTGTCTTTGTTTTTCCATTTACTCGCTGTCCCCAGTTACTCCCATCTGTTACAGGGATGCAGTGACATAGGTTTCCTGGCAACGTTATTTGTTATCTTCATTGTTGAGGTTCACTCCTCTGACTGCGTTCATGGGTGCCTTGCTCGAATTATGCTGGACGGTTGGCATAGGCTTGGCCATTACAGGTCACGGCTCATCTCACCCATCCAAAACGATCCCTCTCCCTTTCCCCAAGATCGCCTATTTCTCCCTGCTTTCCTTTTTTTTTTAAATACTGCTCGCTGTGCAGGTGTCTCACCTTCCAGTTACGTCTCGTGAGCCCTGCATAGGTTCTCCATGGCTATTAAAATGATCCGCTGGTGAGTCTCCTCTTCTTGTTTACCCCTCGTCGCCACATGTACTAATATGATGCAGAGGTTAAGGCAAAGTCTCATAATAGTTTATTTATGGATATCCATTGATGGGACCCACCAGCCCAATCCTCTCTCTGCTCTCTCAACCACCCTCCGCTCTGCCTCTCTCCATTGTACATTCACACCCCTCTATTCGAGAACATATTATGTATACTACAGTATGCTTTGTCAATGTATACACGACCTTCCACAGGCAGAGCATTCACAGCAGAACTCTTACACTGGCAGTCCAGAGGGAAAAGGAGCATAGCGGAATCAAAAGAACACAAATGTTCTTTATTCAAACTAGGTGGTTAAAAGCTACCAGTCACAGTATCAAGATAAGCTTTGCTAAGAAGCTCCCTAATGCATCTCACCCGTCTTAACATGTCAGTCAGATTTGATAACATGGGAGCTGGGACAAGATGGCAGGCTGTAGCCTCAGAGCACAGCTCGCAGGCGTGCGGCCCGGCAGACTGATTTCATTACTATGCTCTCCCTCCAACATGACAACGGCCAAGTCCAGATTTGCTTCTGGCAGTAGAGAAAAACACTGTTCAGAAAAAGGGAATTTAAAAATAAGCATTGATCGCAGAAAGAAACTTACATTAGGTACAAAACATACATCTGTTGCAGTATTGCCCTTTATTTAGCTAGATAGGAACCCATTCACAAAGAATCACTTGGCACAAGTTACACTGGCCGTACCGTAGGCCAAAGACTGGTCAATGATTCTGACCACAATCAGTATTCACAGCGAATAACTACTGTCGAGTAACATGTGAAAGCTATACTTGGTTTTATAAAACAGCCTATTTACGTCCAATATTGATACTCCAACATAGTGTAACCTTACTTCATAGGAAGCTTAGTATATGAGAGAAAGGTAAACATGTTCAGCATTTTTTTTCACACTCGAAAATGTTTAACCTCACCTATCCCGTATCACTCCACATATTCAAAACATTTAAATACATTTGTATTCAATTTCATGTTGCCTCATTCAAAACGTACACCTAAAACATCCAGATCTTAAACGGGTTGTACTTCTATTGATCATTTTTTAAATCAAAGTTTTTTCCTCAATGTTTTGTTGCTTGTATCTTTTTCGATAGAAAGAGGGGGGCGCACTCACCCACTGCCCCTGCATGCTTCCCACTCCACGCCACCGATATTGCGTAACCTCAACTTAGCATCTACATTTGTTGCTGAATTTCAAGCAGAAAGATGTGATAAGAAAGGATTCGATCAAAAATAAAACAATCAATAGACCTATTTCCCTTAAACATCTTCACAAATGTTTTAAAGCAGCTTTGGAATTTCAGGAATACTGTTTAATGTCCACCTTCGTGACCATGTACCTAGTCCCCCTTCATTCACCCCATTGTCACATCCACACTTAACAAACAACGCCTTGCCCAGTTTTGCTGGACTATTACTATACAGGGGAGGCAAGGGGTAGGTTTTTAATAATTTTTTTTGTAAACAGGTGTCTGTTACGCTGGAGGACATTCCTACTTTTGAATGAGGCCCATAATGTTAATGCTACCAAAAGACTGCTGGGTTTATTCACAAGCTGAATCGAGTTGGGAATCCAGATTCTTTCTCTACCATGTATTTAATGTATGCTTTTCTTAAAGGTGATGTACAGCTTCATGTCCAGGACTAGTGTCCTACCAGCCATGAAAGAACAGCCCACTGCCCAACCAGCTACCTGCACTACCCCCACCGAGTCCCCATCCATATCCATGAAAATGACAAAAATACAGCACCAGAAATAGTCGCGCTTCATTCCTCTTCTAGGGAAGAAATAAACAAGTTAATCATGTCACTGAAGAATGTGCCTGCTGGTCAGCTGCAAGTGGAAACGCGCTGGTGACCAGAGGTCTAGGAATGCCACCAATGCTACAGGAAGCCGCACCACAATGGCAGCAGGGCGCAGCAGTTCCTTTCACATTTCATGCTCAAAACTCCGTTCTTTTGGGGAAATGAATGTGTCGCTTGTTAATTCATGGATTCCTTCTTCATTTGGTAAAAGTCACGAGATGCAATAATTCATTGTTTTCGGTTTATATTCAGCGCAAACGCCTTACTTGGCAGTATATTTGGGTGTGCAGGGTGGTGTGGCGCTCTAGAGCTATATGACTGATTACACTGGACGTTTTTCCCTTTTCCTGCCGCCATCTTTACATTTTTTGTATTTGTATTGTATTAAAGTAAACTGCCGTTATATCGCTTGGTATTAGAGCTGTGTCCAACTTGAAAGCCGCAGGTTTGAATCCCAGCAGGGCTGCCCTGGCCTTTGCTTCTTCCAAATGTGTGGTATCTTCTTTTTAGACCATTGGTACTTCGTGGTTTTTGTGCATTTGCGATACATAAAGGACACATAAAATATGTGTTTATTAATATATGCATTGTGGGGTATATAAAAGTAAACAATTACTCTATAAAAAGGTTAAAGCAGTTACCTATGTTTTATCGATCTCGTGTTAAATAGCGTGTTGCTGCAAAAAATGTCCTCCCAGAGAGAAAGTGTCTTGTTGAGTCAAAATCGTGCATGGAAATTGTATTATTGTTTCCGTGTCTGCTTGTGAATGCAGTCACTACAAGTAGTTTTTGACTGCACTCTAAACATTCTAATTGGCTAAGAGGAAGTCAAAAACTATTTACATGTGCTAATATAAGTCATTTATTTCAGTTGAGTGTTTTATTTAGTACTATAATGCTGCCTTCAGAAATGAAAGGAGGAATACACTTCTGGGACGTTCCTGTCAACCAGGTCCATCTCTCCAGTCAGGCCAGGAGGATCTCATGGTTCACTGTGCTATGGCCAGTTCCACATTGTGGAGAATGCTAGTTGGTCTTTCCCAAGTCAACTGAGGAGATGAAACGAGGAGGAGTTCTCTGATGCCAACCATGATGGTTTTGGTCTTGGAAGGTATGGGCTAATTACCCCGATTCTCAGTAGTGCAGAAGATTAGGGACATGCACACAGTTTTAGAGTTGTCCCAAGGTCTTTCGTTTATGAATCTTGCTGGGGTAGTGATGTTTGAAGATGGGACATGCGGCGGAGCTAGGAATAAGGGAATTGGGCAGTCGCAATCCCTGTGCCCCGCCAGCAAATTATGGAGTGCCCCACAAATAGCCTCGCTTGGCTGAGCTCTGAGCATGGGCTGGAATTATGCACACTGAACTGAGAGGAAGACCGAAGAGAGCGAGAGGGAATTTAAAAGAATAAAAGTGCAGCAAGATAGCTAGCGGCAAGACCATGGATAGACTTGAAGACAAGACAAAGAAAGTTACATTTAATTTGAGAGTGAAAGGGTAGCCAACCAAGTGCTGCAAGAGAAGAAGAAATGGAATCCCGATAAGTGAGAATACACAATAGACGAATAGAAGAATTAAAGACTGATCTTAGAGGAGCAAGACAAGAATTGGGAAGCCCAAACAAAGTGGTAGAATAGTAGAAGAGTTGAGAAAAGATCAAAGATGAGATTTAGAGTTTAGATGCTTGAAATGTGAGAAACATGCGGACCTTAAGGATATTGTGGAGATAGAAACGACTGGAATGAGAAGTTAGAGGAATATGACGGGGAAAAGAGATTTGAATCGAAGCTGACCAAGATTGCGAGCTGTAAATGAAATTGGGAGCTTGGAAGGTGGAAAGGTATGAAGGCAGGTGGAAGATGGGGAGGAAGAGTGTTAGCAGGGAAGAAGAGTACCTCAGTCTTCCCTGTGTTAAGAGTAAGAAAGTGGGAAGACATGCAAGATTTAATAGCAACTAAGCAAGCTGAAAGGGTGTGATGGATTTCTGGAGAAAAGGAAGAAAAGGATAAGAACAGTTGAGTGTCATCGGTGTAGAAGTGATGAGATAATTCAAAGGAGGAAATTATGGCTGTGAGATGTGATGGGTACAAGGAAAAGAGAAAGGGGCCTAGGACTGACCCATGAAGTACCCCGTGGGCAAGCAAGAAAGACGTGGAGGTCTTGCCCGCCCAGGAGACAGAGAAAGTTTGGTTAGACAAGTAGGAGTCCAACCAAGACAGAACAGACCCTGTGAGACCAAATGAAGAAAGTGATGCCAAAAGTAGAGAGTGATCCACAGTGTCAAAGGCAGCCGATGGGTCAAGAAGAATAAGAAAGGATGAGTGCTTAGAATCGCGAGCCGAGAGAAGAGAATTTAGTACGGAGACCAGAGCAGTTTCTGTAGAGTGAAAAGGAGGAAAGCCAGACTGAAATCAGGGAAGAGAGGAGTCGCCAACAAATGAGGGAATCTGGGTGTAAACAAGGCGTTGTAACAGTTTAGAAAGGTACGATAGGAGAGAAATAGGACGAAAGTTAAAAACAGTCAAAGGATCATCAGTGGGTTTCTTTAAGATAGGAATAATAGATGTGCGTTTAGAAGATGCAGGAAAAACAGAGGTAGAAAAGACAGATATTAAAAAAAGAGAGAAGATAGGGTACAAGAAGAGGATAGACCTTGGGCATTAGTGCGGAAGGAATCAGGTCAGTAGGAGAAGCAGTAGAGTGGGCTTTAGCTAGTAAAAGAACATCAGCATTGGAAACTGGAGAAAAATGGGAAATGAAAGCATGAGGAATGGACATGGGAGGAGATGATGCGTCGAATGGAAGAGAAGCTTCAATATCACGAAAGATACTTCGAAGAGAGAAAATGAGCAAAATCAGAAGCAGATGGAGTAGAATAAACAGAATAGTCAATGGTAGGAGGAGAAAGAAGTTGTCCCATGCGTTGGAAGAGACACCTATGGTGGGTAGATTGAGTATGCAAGGTCAGAGAAGTAAAGACACTTTGCGGAAAATAGACGTCATAAAGAGCATGCTAAGAAAAGTAGGAAGAGTGACCAGGCGTTGATTTAGACTTAAGCAAGCACCTTTCAAGACAGTGAAGAAAACAATGCATAGAACGAAGGTGAGGGGATAGCCAAGGTCGGAATGACTTCCGAGTGGGGTGAAACAAGGAGAGAGGATAGAGTTGGTCTAGAGAGAAGGAACGAGATGAAGAAATAACAGAGGCTGGCTCATTGGCATTGAGAGCAGAGAAGGAAAGAGAAGAAAGGAGAGCAGAAATACAAATGCAGTTAAAAAGCGTGACATTAAAGTTTCGTAGATCGCGTTGAAAGAATGTTGATGGAGGTGAGAGAGCAGGAGAACTTTGAGAGGTGGGGGTAAGTAGTTACACTGAAAGCAGGTAGTGATCCAAAAGATAGACAAGTGGGGCTAGCACTGGAGAGGCAGTGAAAGTTGAAATGAAAATAAGATGACGAGAAGAGCCAGATGCGTGAGATGGAGGGGTCACGAGAGGCAGAAGGAAGTGAGAGTCAACAACTAAGAGAAAGGGAGTGGTAGAATGTATTGAGGATAGATGGAGATTAAAGTCACCTAATAGTACAACGGGAGTAGGGGTAGGCAGAATGTGAGATAAACGATGATCAATGTCGTCACAAAAGGAGCCAACAGAGCCAGAGTGATGATACACAATGATAAATGAGATAGGAAGAGGCTTAGAGAAGATTTTATAAGTAATTTCAAATGAAGAATAAGATGGAACAGCAATAGGAGAAGAAATAGGGGAGAGAGAGAAAAGAGTGGTAAAGTATGCCAGTGCCCCCACCATGACTTGTGGCACGAGCGACATGGTTAAATTAAGTCAAAGATGTTGTTAAAGAGGCAGCAACAATTGTATTGTGAGGCAGAATCCATGCTTCTGTAATACACAGAAAGTTAAGGTTTAGTCTTAGAAAGAAGTCCAAAACTGCAGCAGATTTGTTACATAATGACCTGGCAGTCCAAAGACCTAGGTCAATAGTAAGTGTTTGTAGAAACCGGAGGATAAATGAGATTGTTTTTGATACAAGTGCCTGTTGGTCATACAACAAGTGAAGGCTTTCTGGAAGCATTGAGCTAGATACAGTCAGAGTCACGTATAGTATTATAGGCAGCTATAATAGGTATAAGTAGCCACAACCCCTGTCAAAATTATCATGTTTTCCTCCAACCAGATATAATGGCTGCCATCTGTACCTGCCCACAGCTCTGTGGGTCCATGGTGAGACTATGTTGTGCCTTCTTTGCTGCACCCTATTTCAGACCAAAACTTTGTAATTCTGGATAGCTTGCTCTGGGCTATTATGAACATTTCAATCCGAAAAATGAAAAAATAATTCAGTGCAGCGCTGCTAATAATTTTTTACCAGAAAGGTCTGAGCTTCTGCCCCAACATGAGGTTCTGCAGTTCTGCAAAGGCTGCATAACTTGTAGGACCCGCCTAAAATCTACCCACACATAGCCACAGGAACAGCACGTGACCCTCAACGGTGTACTATGGTTAACCATGTTATGAAATATACACAGATTTATATAAATAAAACCTGATGATCTAATACAGTGACTCACTTCATGTTTCGAAAAACTGCTGCTCCAAACCATGCAAATAGTGTGTGTGAGGGACCAGCGTGGTGCCTCCTGATTGTTATTCTGTGTGTTGCTGCGTTCCTCCCATGCTTGTCTTGGACCAGAAAAAGGCATGCTTGCATGGTACAGCTGGAATACATTACCATGCTGGATAAATAAATACCAGCGAGGGATCCATTCCTTCTTTTAGACGGGTGCATGCCTACCCCTCTCTAGCATGTGGCAAGCCGCTTTCATGCATCATATTTAGACATGTCTGTCTGCTTTTTTTGTGCACAGACTTCATCAGTGGTTAAAACACATTAAAGGATATAGAATTCAAACGAATCTGCCAAAAAATAATTATGTTATTTACTGATTCTGTCCCTCATTTGTTTCCAATGCTAAGCACCGATTTTCGAGAAAAAGGAAATTGGCTACGTTTTAGCTCCTCAGAAAATGCCAATTTCCCTGCATGTTTCGGCACTGCACACTCATCCCAGAAACACATGCTTCCTCAAGTAGGAGATAGCACTCTTGCTATTACAAACACACTCTGACATGCAGCCTTAACCATATTTTTTAAATGCAGCTCTTTCGAAGGCATGCCTGAAACACAACATATTTTCTCACAACATCCAGGATGTAGTTCTTGCTGAACTCTCAGTAACTTTATTCTAGTTATCACTAAGAATCTTGAATAGGAATACATCTTCAGCTCTTTAAAGTTCCTAAATAGGGAGCAATTCCATATAATGGCGTGACTGTAACGCCGCCGCATCGCAATGGTGTACAGACTTGCATGGTCAATGCAAAGGGGGTCATTACGACCCTGGCGCTAAGGGATTACCGGTACCGGTAAGGGTACCGGTAATCCCTTAGCGCCCAATTCCCATAACGGCGGCTGGAATATTATTTGCAGGGACCTGCAAAGGGACCCTGGCGATAATTACGGTACCGCAATTTGCAGTACCGTAATTACCGCCTTTCCCCATTCCCATTATGCCCTATGGGGCAAAAATGGGAATGGGGAAGGGCCATGGTGAAATGGGGAAGTACCGCCCCACCAACCTTGGAATGGGATGGTACTTCCCCATTTCAGCATGGCAGACTCGTTACAATACCGGCAGCAACCATGGTGCTAATAGCGCCATGGTTTAGCGCCGGTGTTGTAATGAGGGCCAAAGTCTTCAAATTCCTTTTATTAGAACCAGGTCTTCAACTCTACTCTGTATCATGTATTGGAGCCTGTTTTTTTCACTCTACGTGGAAGAATTAAGTCAAAGATGTTGTTAAAGAGGCAGCAACAATTGTATTGTGAGGCAGAATCCATGCTTCTGTAATACACAGAAAGTTAAGGTTTAGTCTTAGAAATAAGTCCAAAACTGTACCAGATTTGTTACATAATGACCTGGCAGTCCAAAGACCTAGGTCAATAGTAAGTGTTTGTAGAAACAGGAGGATAAATTAGATTGTTGTTGATACAAGTGCCTGTTGGTCATGCAACACGTGAAGGCTTTCTGGAAGCATTGAGCTAGAAACAGTCAGAGTAACGAATAGTATTATAGGCAGCTATAATAGGTATAAGTAGTTTTGACTGGATTGGATATTTAATGTATTCACATTTTTCAGCAGGCAGAGCTACCAATGAACCTAAGGGCCATTTTACGGGTTTGGCAGTAATGGTAAAACAGTCTGTATTTCCGAGTGGTACCTGTTTTACTGATCCACGTCATTGTGAGTTTGTGAACCATGTGCATGGTGGTCATATGGCCACAAAAGATTATTATAGTGCCAGTGATATTACCAAATTTGCTACTGTGTGTGTATGTTTCTGTGATAAGCTGTGTGTCAATGGGGATTTCTCTGTTAAAGAGAGGGATGATGGTAAATGTACCAGAGCATATAATGGCTGGACTTGGATATATAAGGCTGTACCTGTTTTTGAACTGGCGCATGAAACCCCTCCACCTGGAAGTGAAACCCTAGACTTTCTGGAAACAGCTCAAGGCCTGGCTTTTCAACCAACCAACCACTTTGAAAGAAATGAAAAATAATAGCAACTGACTAAAAATCGTGAACCAGAAACTAATTTGCGACAAGCAATTTTTGAAAGTCTTGGCACTACCATCTGTGGGAAACCATTTTGATTAATGGATCCTCTGCTGCATGACACTGGTCTGCATATTAATCTCAGTGAAATCTATAACCAAAAGCCAGGAAGAAACAACGCCCTCACTCTCACCCCCTCATCCCTCAACTAACTCCTCAATACTAAAATCTTGCATCCTTATATCTTCCAAAGTCCTTCAGACAAACCTTCAAAGTCTAGTATACTTAACAAATATAGACCCCATCCATCTATCAACAGCCATGCCGTCAATGTTTGCACTCCTAATCCGGGGGCTGCGTAGATGGCTAGCATGCCAGGTCGGTACCAACCACAAACAGAGTTTTTCATATAGGCACACAGATAACAGGTACGTCTGACCTGCATTCATCAACAGCAAAGGTTTCTGCACCCGCCTTCCTGCTGACTATCACACCTCCTTTCTTACAGAGCTAAGAGCAGCAAGGCCAAGGTTATTGGCATTCATTTAATTCATAAAATGTTATTCTGACTTTCCCATTAACATGATAAATATGATAAACACATTACATAGTAAAACAAATTTAAATATCAATAAAATATAACTTAATCCATCTAAAACAACAACCTTTATGGTCAAATGCCACCTTCACACTGTTCCTCATAAACCTGTACTAGAATTTATTCTGCAGAGCCTCTTCTTTAAAGACTGACATACGAGGTTCATCAGATCGTAAAGAAATCGTGAGCGATTAGAGTTGAAAATTAAAACGATTGCATCCTTACAAGATCTGACATTTGACCCGAGAAAACGAGGTCTCAACCATCTCACCCTCTCCCTTTTATAAAATGGGCATTAGGAAATATAAAGTGCACTAGATCTTCACCCGCCCCCATGTCACAGTTACATTTTGTTGGAGCGTTTAAGCAGGTAGTTCTTTTCACCAATTGCAGCAGGTTTAACCTGGCTTTTAGTGTGAGTCTTTGTCCCTCTGGGGAATCTAAATCTGGTATTGGCCCCACAGCACACAGGGACCTCTTGTACTGTACACAGGCTCCGAGGGAAGGGTAGAGCAAATATTTTCCACTCATCCATCCACAACAACTTTTCCCTGGACCAGGTTTTTATTTCCGTCTTAACTTGATCATAGATGACTCTTCTCTTCCATACAGAAACCTTTCCTAAAGCTTGCTTCCAGTCTTATACCATTCTGGCATTTGTACTTTCGGGTGGCTGTGCATGACTGAGAATCCCAGCTAGAGATTCGTATTTGCATTTAGTTTGATTTTTGCAAAATAAGCCAATTGCCTGGCTTGTGCCAGAGAGGTAATACTCTGCATCCCCAGATGGACTCTCAGCCTGCTACTTGGGCAGCCATTTGGATGCCCTAGAGTTTAGCACCAAATTTGCAGTTGTACCACCTCAAGGAGTTCACAGGAACAGTAACCCCAGATCTCACTACCATAAAGCATTTGGGTTAAAACTTTGCATCTAAAAATCTCAATGCATTTATCCAGTCTTCGGGTGCCCTATTTGAGGTAAAACCTCAGTAAACCCAGAAAACTGATTCTGGCGCTCCCCGTCTGTTTAATGTGTGGTATGATATGACATTTATAACGCGCCTATACACACGTGTTTCAAGGCGTGAACCACGTACAGTCTTTCGAAAATGTAAGTACACACAAGGGTCTTGTGCATCCAACTTTATTGGCAGATGGTCACTATATAAGCCCACTTTACAATACGTCTGAGCCTGTACCTGGGCATACATGTCTGTACCTAGAAATATGAGGCAGCAGTTAAGCATGTGAGGCTATTACTAGACCTATTATGGCTGTTTCTGAGATAGGACTACTGTACTTGTCATCTGAGGTGGTCTTTGGCATATAATGCCAGTCTATGGGCATAAGAGATTGCACGTGGACATATGATGATGCAAGTGCCTTGCATAAAATGGCTGTACTAAGCACATGAGAGCATAACTAAAATGTATGTAGCCAGAACGTATATAGACCGTGCAAATGACAGCAATGACTGGAATGAATCCTAATAACATAAAATGTGATGAGTGTACCTGCACATGAGAGTTGGCACCTGGTATGTGGGGCTATACCGTGCATATAATGACAGTACATAGGTATATAAGGCTGCATCACACACATGATCACTTTTTCTTCGTGTATTTGGCTGTACCTAGCATATCAAGTATGTAGCTAGGCATATTGTGTCTGCACGTGGGCCTAAAATAGCAGTGCATGGCATGTTAGACTCTACTCGGCAGTATAAGGCATGCAATGGCCATTTGATGGTGGTACCTGGTATATGATGAGCATGTGTCTGGCATATGATGATAAATGTGGGTAGTGGGTGGCTGTACTGGAATATGTGATACCAGTATATGGCAGTGGCTGACTATATGAAGCTGTTCACGGGAATGTAACAGAAGTTACTTATACATTAGACTCCCGAGATAACATGGAAGCATCTGGCACATATGAAGGCAGCATATGTGCTTACCATAGCTGCACCTGGCCTCTAGACTCTATATGGACATATGGTGGCAATTACTGACCTATTAAGGCTCTACTCGCCCACTTAAGAGGACTGCATCTGGTTTATAAGGCAATACATATGTGGCATATGAGACACTACCTAGTTAAATGAGGTGATAACTTGCAAGTGACAACAGTTCCTGGGCGCATGAGGCTAGACTGCTATGGTCATACCTAGGTATAAGGAGACTGCACTTGGCATGGAAGGGTGTGTCCCTGGCATATGACAGCTGTAGTTCTATAAAAAAAAAAAAAGACACACATTAATAAGAGGGGGCACGCTGACCTCTTTTTGTACATTAATAAGTACATAAATCCAGACCTAATGTTTTTTTTTTAAATGCTAGATTCAGAGGGCAACATTGGTGTAACACATTTTAAAGTGCTGTACCACACAAAACAGTCCTGTACTGCTCACAATGGTGGAAATTGCTCTGGTAAAGGGTAATCGAACTAAATTTCAAAACGTGGTAAAGAAAAAGGAACACCACTGCAGAATGGAACAAGCAGAATACAATTTCAAAAGTGAAATAGTCCATCATTTTAGAAGTAGACAAAAGTAAGCACACGGAGCAAGAGAGCATGTGAAAAAGTAATCAAGGCATTTTTTATGTTCTCTCTTTTTTAATTTTCTGCCTTAATCCTCTTTAAACAACAGTGACTAATACCTAAAACCTCAGGCTGTGTGCCCATGCAAAGCAAAGACACAGGCATAAATTAAAAAAAAAAAAACACATTTTATTTTAAAAAATAAACTAGTATTGTGCATTGTGTAAGGGTGCAGCAGCACGAGTGACAGTGGGCTCCTGGTGATTGGCAAAGACTTATTCAGGCAAAAATAAAGTGGAAACCTATCTCTCCCTAACTCTAAGAGGGGTTTCCCTGCCTCTACTAACCAACTGAGCGATCGGTCAGAATGTCCAAGTAAATAAAAAGAGTCCACCATTGTGTCAAAACGCCTACTTCAATCTTTTGTGTGTGCCAGTTAGGTCTCCGATGCTGCGCAAAAGTGGTTCCTAATAGTGCAATGATGATGGTGACTATTGATAATAGAAATAATCATAAGGTGCCTCACGATACTCAGGAAGCACAAATACAAACAGGCGCGAGAAATGAGGCCAAATATCGCACACTGCAGATGAGGTGGACAGTTATCAATTATTATCATACAACCATTGCACAACCCGCAGACCTTGAAAACTACAAAGAGATACGGGTCGACTTATATGGGGATGGGGGATATATATATATATATATATATATATATATATATATATATATATATATATATATATATATATATATCCTGTACGCCTGAAGAATATGCCCGACGTGGGGAGATCTTAGGAAGTGTGTGCAGAGCATGGATGCCTATAAATTGTAGCCCTGCCTGGGAGAAAGCAGAAAGACGGGCTAATGAATGTAGAAATACTGGGGGAGGGTATTCGTTAGTGTAGGAGTAACAGAAGGGGGGAATGTTGGGAAGGAGATGGTCCCATCCCAATGAGAATAAACGTCATCGAAGCGAAGGGGGGAGAAACCCCCACCTCCACTGTACGGCTAAGAGCCCTAGAACATAACACAGCAGGTGAATAATGTGCCCCATGCCTGGGCATTAGGACTCAATTTTGCACCGAACCTGATAATCACCATTCTGTGATATCTCTCTCTCTCCCCCTCTCCCCCTCTCCCCCTCTCCCCCTCTCCCAAACAGGTAACTATGCAAATTTGGTGCAGACTGGTGAAACTGTGTTGAATTGTATAGGGAACAGCGCTTTGCTGAGCTACAAACCCACAAACACATTTAGAGTTTTGCTGAAATCCATGGAAAGGAGTGGGATGTACAAATGTCAAGTAGCCAGTATAGTCCAGAGGGCCCGAACACTTAACTATGCAAATGTTAGTGCAGATTGGTGAAACAGTGTGGAATTGTATAAGGAACAACGCTTCGCCAAGCCACAAACCCACAAAGAAAAAATTGACTTTTGCTCCAATCCGGGGAACGGGGTGGGGTGTCCAAATGTCATGTATCCACTATTAGACGTTCACTTTTTTATAAATATAGATATTTTAATTTCAGTTGATTTTGTGACTGCTGATTTATTATACTAGACACTTCTTAGGCTTCACTCCAAAAGTTGTTTAATGACTTGTTAGGACCCCACCTCGATGTTCAGCAAGTGGAGCTGTGAGGCATCAAGGGTGAGTTACAAATGCTCTTAGAGGGAGGAGGTGGTATACAGGGCCGGCCTTCGCGGCGTCAGTGCCCCAGCCAGTGAAAGAAATATGTGGCACCCCCTTGCGTCCCTGTTCAATGCCAGGGAGGTGCACCACTTTTTTTAACCCCCTCACTCCGTGCCAGAGCAGGGAGTTAATCTCTGGAATAGGGTGCTGATGCAAAATCATCATCACCCTATTCTAATGAAAACTGCCCGGTCTCACATCAGAGCAAGGAGGTAATCACTGAAAAAGGTTACTGATGCAAAAGCATCAGCACCCTATTGTTATTAAATGCGCCCTGCTCCCACGCTAGAAAGCCTGGCACCAGCACAAGAGCGGGGCATATTTAATTTCAATAGGGTGTCTGCCGCATCTTCTCCCACCACGCCAGCTCGGGGGAGCCCTTGAAAGACTCCCCCGAGCTGGCGTGGCGGGGCGCTAATGGCACCCCGGCCAGTCTGGTGGTATAGAAGATTCACTTATGTGACTAAAGAGTGCCATTGCAGGACTGTCCTGGCAGAACTTTTGATTCTAAAGAAACTTGTCCTAACCCTGGTGGAAGCCGTTGGGATGGGAACAAGCAAGTGTGATCTACCGTGGAGCCAAGAGGGTGGGAAAGGGCCCTAAACATGCCAGTAGAAGCTGGGCTATTGCAACCAGAAATCTGCCCCATTTTTCCCAGAGCTGCCAAGGGCGGTAGGGGGTTGAGCAATTAGTTCAAAGCAGGTTGTAACATCATAACTGCACCAGTGGGGAAAGGGCAGCTCCCCAATCCAGCTAAAAATAGCTGCAATCATGACTGGAGTGACCAAGATCTACCTTTTGATCTTCCATTGCAGACCCTCAGCACACAAGTAAATAGGCCACCCAGGAATATGGCCACTAGCGAGAAAATGGAAAACAGACAGGCCTATGATCGGATATGATATGGCATTTATAACGCGCCTATACACAAGCGTTTCAAGGCGCGAGACAGAGCCTATCCCCATGTCACCTCCACCGTCACAACCAGAAGGAAAAAATCACTCCGGGAAGGGGAGGGGGTCACTATACCTTCAGAGGGTCCCCTAATTGGCACCAGATCAGCATGAACCCAGGGAAGCTCTGGTTAATAAATGTTTTCACTGGATATGGACAGTGAGGGAATGCATATTTGTAACCAGAGAGCAAATTGTAAACTGCACTAGGATTGGCCAGCAGGGGGGTCACGCCCTTGACTCAACTAGAATAGACTTTAGGGATACAGCCATGGTTAAGGACATACTCAGCTTCTTTGAGAAATGTAACCCCCCAGTAAATAGTCAAATTGAACTGAGCACCATTAGCTCTAAAAGCATGCCCTTAGGGCCTGTCCTCACAGGTCCTAACACTATTACATTTGGCAAAAGGCCCCCGACATTCATCGACCTAGATCTCCTTCGTATATGGTGAACTAATGTCATTGGGCTCGTATTCCAACTGCCCCGCCTACGAATCCACCTCTGTAGCCCAAAGCCGGTCCCGGGGCCATTACATGTAACCCAATTTATTTAAAATCTGAATTAAATACTTTTGTGCAATGTGTTTTGTTTTATATTGTTGTGCTATACTTTTATGGCATTAAGCCGAAATAAAGTAACTGATGATGATTCACTTATAAGTTGAACGTGTACAGAATGTAACTGTCTATGATGAGGCTCCGGTGAATGCAAACGTATACCAAAAGCAGCGATTGTGCATGTGCTTTTGCATTTTACCATTTACTTCCAAAGAGTAAATGTTCTCTAAAGTTTGGAGTGAGTGTTCTGCCAAATCTTTTAAGTTTGAAATGCCACACGACCCATGTATAAATTCGGAATCTTCTGTAGGCTCTGTCCTTCAGCTGTACCTTGCCACCACTCATTACCATATAGTACCCTCCCCGCTCTCCACCTACACTTACATGCTTCCAAGGGCAACCTTTACCAGGCACGTTTGGCTGAATTTCCCTGGAAATCCCAAATGCCCGACCCTGTCACCACTGGCATGACAAAAAGGTGAAGGGGGCATCCTGCAAAATGAATCAAAATGAATTCAGGGGCCACTTACAACCCCGCCACCCACCATCATCCACAGTTCTTGAGATCTACATGGATTTTCCATTACGCCGGTGTCTGCTATCCCCCCCAGGCCCCTGCCCCACCTTGCCTGACCTACTCTCTTTCACAAAACTGTGGTAGAAATAGTTACACACTTTAAAAAAAATAAAAAGCTTTGGGAACTATCTGTGCAGTGTTCAGGGAGACAGAACTTCAATTTTCACGAGTTGATGTGGCAGTGTAGCTTTGCACTTAATCAGCAAAAACCCTTTACGGGCACAAAGTCGTGTGCGGCTAACACATTTACGCCTGGGTTTAAGAAGAGAGTGTGTTGTGCATGGACACCATTGAAATTACTCTTAACTTTCTGATCACTTTTTTTTCCACATTGGAGTATCATCAACCCAAGCTTTTACAAATATGAACCCTGCCCATTTTACCTACTAAAGTATGTCTTTTCCTGATCGCCCTTTGTTACCCGTGTTTTCTCTTTCAACACTCCCCTCCCTCTTTCCTTACTGCAAATACTGCAGCGTGGAAACCCTCGGCAGGGGCACAATACACGACTTTTCGGACAAGACCAAGCAGTCTGAGGCTACTGCGGTCGAGATTTAGCAAAGTATAACATTTCTGCAACATAAGAAAAGTACATAACATGCACATCCCAAAGTTTTACTTGCAGAAAGTGACACACTCTCAATTCCAGGTGTCAATACACTAGTTGCCCACTGACGAAATGTGGCAAGTAAAATTGTGTTTGCATTACTTCCAAGTTTCAAAGGCACCATCAGAAGGCAGGAAAGGAAAAACTGGATGAAGATATATACACGTTTGTTCAGTTGTTTAATAAGACAGCACACAAGCAGACACTGACGAAAACAAGTCAAAAGCAAATTACTCGCCATAAGGTGCCTCTCCGTGTTCTGTTCCTGCACCCTCATGGATGTTAAAATGTTAACATGGTCACAAGTGAGCGCTCGGTATTTTCAAGCGTTGCAAAGGCATTTAATCAGCAGGGAGCTGGTGCAGTCAGGCATGTTTGGCATACTGTAAGTCAAGCCAGAGTGACGGGGCAGAATGGAATGCACGAGCTGCGTGCCAGCCTGGCCTGCTGCTGTCCTGCCTACGAGGAAGGCGCGCCGCGCAACAGCAAGGGCTTTTAATCAAGGCTTTTAAAAGGGCGTTATTTGCGCATTTGCTATGAACGGTGGCCATCTATGTTGACAGGAACCTAAAAGTACATTTCCTTGTCGTTAACATTCAACATCCGTTAGAAATACCGCACGTTCTCTGTGCCGAGTCATGGTAAGGTAGTTTACTGATTTGCAGAAGTAAGTGTTTAACAAGTGCATAAACTTGACTCGAAAATAATTATTTCCCCCTTTCTAGGTGCCATTTATCCCAGCTGGAGTTTCAGGCAAACCACGGCAAATGTGCTACGAGAGTAGTTTACACATAATTAATTTCACTGGTGACTATTAGTGGCAGCAGTGTGAGCTGGCAGAGACGGTGATGCGCCGCGTGCCGGCGGGTGACAGGAGCAGGAAACCATCGCGGTTGCTTCATGCAAACGAGGAGCTGTGAGCAGTGTTGTGAAACTTCGCCAAGCATTCATTGTTTTAGTTACTTTGCCCACATACCAGCCAGCTGACTACGAGAGAGAGGATCTAGCCAAAACCACATTTGTGAGATATCTGTGATACTTCAAGCGTGCATGCTGCTGGCCTAGGATACCATGGCGATATCACGTTAAGTACGCACTCTGACACGTCTTTAAGTAACTGAATTAAAACGATCTGTTCTACAGAGCAGTTGGGTGGTGGGAAGGTGTTGCGTAGGAAGAGTACATTGTTGACACATGCACTGCGTACCTGTGGCTTTCAAGAGGGTCAGTGACCCGAATTCACTTACACCAAGTAACTCATATGTACTTTTTTAAAGTTTATATCAAAGAACAACAATGCCACCTGCTCTAAGCAATAGTACTAGACATGAATGGGCAGGGGTGTTGCTAGGTCTGCAAAAGACCAGGGGCTACGCTGATGTCGGAATTGTTGGGACTGGGGGCTAGCTAGCCTTTTGGCTGTAGCTCCTGAGATTCTATCTGGGGCTACAACCAAAAGACCAGGGGCTGTAGCCCCCTTAGCCACCCCCCTACGAACACCTCTGATGAAGGACACGATTCATGGAATTATTTGAGCGAAAAATAGGGTACTTGCATGCGCAACTGTGTGCAAATCCACCTTCGTCGTTTCATGGAATCAAATGTGCAGTACTTTTCCTGGACTTGCGTGGAGTTCACGCTGGCTCAGCACATCTGTGTGAGCCGTCGAGGGCCTAGCCCGAGACTCCACGCAGAGTGTGGGCGTGGCTTGCGCAGAGGGATTGAAAGGAACTTGTGAAAAAATTGGAGTTCTGAGGGACGGCCTGCAGACTGTCCCCCGCACGCCCACTATTGCGCGGCACGAGACGTATTAATGGATTCGATCACGCAACCTCTCACAAGGAAATGGCCATGCAAGTACTTCAGATGATTGGCCACCCGAAGGCAGGCGTAAGTACACTTGCGCATAGGATTTGCAGAGCGTAGGTGGGGTTTGCATGTCAGATTTTGGGGTGCGTGTACTCAACTGGGGTTCCGGGGTAACTTAGGGGTGCACATAAGCAGTGTAGCGGGGTGCAGGAACAGTTTATGGGGGTTTGGATGCAGATTTTCCGATTTTAGACCGAGTTATGATTTTTCATACACAGATTGTTGGGGTGCCAGGAACAGTTATGGGGGAACCTGCGCAGGGTCCTTGCGATGCAGATCTGCTTGCGGGGGACCTCACAAACTGTTTGAATGGTGTGTGTATTCACGCCTGAAGGAGTGCCTAAAAGGTAGCTGATCGGACTGTTTATGCTTTGCGTGTGGGCGTATCGGGCCGTACCGGCTGTGACTTACGAATACAGTTACTTTGTGCGAACAATTCCATGAATACAAAGAGTGCGCATTTTTTATACGGAGCACAGACTCGCGAAGTGACCTTCTCGGCGTGCAGGCCTTGCAGGAGGTCTGTGCACATTTCCATGAATCAGCCCCCGAGCATTCAATGGGTAAGTGGGTCTCTCTATGGACTGTTAAATTAACAATAGGTTGAGACTACAACAGTACACACGTACAATGATTTAGGGGCGCAACGAAACCTACATTTCAGGGGGGTCTAACTGCTGAGAGGAGGGGCCACTTCATCTTGGATGCTCCACCTCCTCTGTTCTACCCCCAAGGGTGGTCTGGTGTGGGCACAAAGTATCAAAGGGTGCATTTGGAAGCGTAATGTGCCTGTAAGGATGAAAAGGTTATTGAGTTTAAAGACAACCTACACATTTAGTTGCTCTGAGAAATTTGATATGCCATTGACAGTAACTTTGGAAAAATATTCTTGAGGGCAAAAAAGTAGATTCTACCCACATAGCACATATTCTGAAGAAAAACCAAGTACGCATATAAGTCCCCTACCCTTAGATGTGAAAGTACACATAACGTGGTTATATGTTGGCTCGCACCCGTGGGAAGGGGGCTGATGTGAGCATTTGATTTTGCTGAGGCAGAGGAGCGATGGAAGTCTTGAAAGTAGTAGCTTTACAGTTGCATTGGGTTTGTGCAAGTACATTTTTCCGCATCTGCACAAATACAGTAAAACTTTAATTCCGCTAGTTTTAGGAAAGTCTTCCCTCCTCACCTCTCTGCTGAACAAAGCAAGCATGCACATAAGCCCCTTCCTTCACATAAGAGTGGGTTTGGTCACACAAGTGTAACATTAATATCCAATACCAGCGGACCTAAGCATACTGAAGAATTGCATAACAAAACTACATAATATAAAATTGTCTAAGTCAGAACGAGACTCATCACATTTTCAAGCACTTACCTTATAGCCAAGGATCGACAAGAGATTGCAGGTCACCGGTGAACAGCGCCATAGTAGGTAGACGAGGCACCTGAGAAGCGGAGCTGATTTCACCGTGCTTGGGAGTCATTACAAGGCACACGAGATGAAACGCAACACAACCTCAATGTTGCTTTGTGTAGCCATTTGAAGGTCTACACTTCCTGCATTTTGTTTGCACATTGGGAGTCTATCGGGTGATTTGGGGGCTGAGCTGCACAGTGATTGGCTGATTGTTTCTGAATAATGATTGGACGGCCAAGCTGCCATTCAGCTTCTGGCCAAACATGTTCAAGCATTCAGAAAATCACTGCTCAGCAGGAACCTTGTAGTTTTTCAACCATCTCTTCAATCTCACGTGAGATGAGACATCGAAGTAAGCCCCACGCCTCAACTCACATTTTTGGGGGATGGGAAGTGGTGGAACCTAGTTAGCTCAATGGCATTGCATGCCTGTGCCGATTACAGATAACCAACAACTATGTACGCCTATACACAACCACGGTTGATAGGAATGTCCTACAAGGTAGCAGCAAGGATTTCACAAAAAAAAACCCTGGGCCATATGAAAGGATATTTTAGAGACACGCTACAGTAAGTTTAGGATGAACAGCGATTTATACTCGCTATGCGGTGAGACAAGTGCACTTGCTATGGTGTGTTATCACCCTCATTTTCCAAAAAATGCAGTCATTTTTAGATGTTTCCAATTTTTGTTTTTTATTCTTTTTTGTTATTTTGAATGGAGTACCTCAAGTGAGCTGTTAAAATAATATCGCCCACAACAGTTAATGTTTCGATCCTATGGATGGTCTCCAGGTAGCTAAATAAAAGACAAAAAGAAACAAAATATTTATAAATCACTTTGTTATTACGGTCTTATTTAATTCAACAATTCATATTCATCATTGGTAGTAATACAGTAAACCTGAAGTCTCACAATATTATTAGTAATTGATTGTTAACCAAAACATGTAAAAAAACTCAGTCTGAAAAGCACTGGTGAGCCCAAGCGTCACAGTGCCGAGTAATATGTTAGACAGGGAGCTTGCCCGTCTGTCATGGGGCATTCAATCTGCAGTTAAAGGCATGTCTATTGAATGCACATCAACCTATTTATAACATAACCTTGGTCAATACTCTCTTCATTTGGCTCATTAGATTCAAAGGATTGTTCCTTGAATTGGTCCCTTGTTTGTTTTCATTTCCACTGGACTTTGGATATACACAGCGTGTTAGCCGTGTTTAATAGGAAAGACTCCCAAGAACCAGAGGACTGGTTAAGAGTTTGCTCCACGAACAGCGTGAACATTATTCATGTTAGGTGAGAAATGTTTACCCCGAGTGGTGGATGCCACGAGTTGAGTTGACACAGTGTGCATGCACAGAGAGAATTACTGTGACTAATCAACTTCCGGGGTACTAGTGGTCCAGGGATGAATATCGGTTTCAAAACCATCAATCAGCCCCACACCTCTAGTACACCAGAAGGGATCAGAATAGATTGGGAACACGAGCAAATTATAAACCTCTATGTCCAATTTTGGTAACATGGACAAAACGGCAGGCTTACCTCTGCAAGGTCGTAGATTGTTGGTTAGTTGCAACACAGGGAAAATACAATTATTACCCAATGATAAAAGGAACTGCCCAGTCAAGGTTGTATACAAATATCTACTTTATTATTATTCAACAGACAGTTCTAGAACACTACAAAATAAAACCCACCCAGAAAAGTAATGCAGAGGACAGACAGTTTCATGAAGGCCAAGGCATGCACTCTGGTTAATGACAAGAGGGTAGTCGGTAAATAATAAATTGCAATAGTTCAAGGATACTTGGTTTCAGCACAAAGGGAGCAAGGGGCTGTAAAATGTCACTAGGGGCCTTCAGAGAAGGACCAGGGGGACAGAACCACAATGTACCCTGTGCTTGTAGAGTTTCTTGGTGCTGGACAGGGTCTAGTCGGTTTCAGGGCGCTTTGCAGCTCCTGCAACAGAGTTCAAGATGGGAGACAGCTGCGGTAATCAGGTAGCTGGCAGTTCGGCGAGTGAGGCTGCAGGTTGGCTTTCACTGTGGCTGGGGGTCAGGAATCGTCTGAGTGCTGATCGGCAGGTCTGAAGCACTGGTCAAGGCGTCTCGGACGATGTTAGTGACTGCAGCGTGACAACAGTTAGTAGTGCAGTCAGTTGCAGCTCGACGGGCTCGACTGGCTCGAACATGTCCTTTAAGGCAGACGCTGGTTGATGCTTGTCAATGCACGCCACCTAGCTTCTTGACTTGGCTCATGTCGTGTCGTCCTTTAAGGCAGACGGCCCAAAGCTGAGGAGAGTGATATACGATATGGCATTCATAACACGCCTGTACACAAGTGTTTCTAGATGCCACAAGGAAAGGGAGGGAACAGGGCAGCTTGGCTCTAAATAAGTGCAACCAGGGCAGCATGGCTCTAGGTAAGTGCAAGGATGCTGGGGGGCTGTAGGGGTTACAACTTACAGCCCCATAATGCGCGGTAGGCCAGAAGGCAGTGCAAGAAAGGCTGGTCTTGGAGACTGAGGGTACCAAGCAGCCAGTCGTTGCAGGACAGGTAAGTTAGCAGGGAAGGGAGAGCGAGAAGGCAGAGGTGAAAAGGATGGTCTTGAGCTGCTTCCAGAACTTCAGATGGTCCGGCTCAAGTCTGAGAGGGGCAGGGAGGCCGTTCCAGAGTGAGGTACTTGCAGAAGAGAGAGAGATATAACCCCCACTCTCTGTCTAGAGAAGCGTCTGACCCTGTGTTGGAGGTAACAAAGCGAAAGGCTCTAGATGGAAGGTATTTCGGCAGAACATTGGATGAAGTGCCCCGGCCCGAGGAAAGCCTTGTGGATAATCCAGAGGGTCTTGAACTTGATCCTTGCAGACACAGGGAGCCAGTGGAGAGATTTCAGGGCTGGAGAGACAGTCCCTTGGATTGAGGCCAAGGATAAGTCTCACAGTTCTGTTCTGGATTAGTTGCAGAGGGTGGAGAGTAGAGACAGGTAGATTGAGAAAGCGGCTGCTGCGGTAATCCAGCCTGGAGCGAACCAGGGCCCTGGAGACAATGAGTTTCTGGGGGACAGTGAGAAAAGTTAGAATACCACTGAGGAGGTGCAGGTGCAAATTATCCTTTTTGGCAAGGTCTGAGGGAGTGGAGTCGAAGATAACACCAAGGTTTTTTGCCTCACAGGAAGGAAAAGGTAGAGGGCCCAAGGAGGGTGGCCAGAGTGGGAGAGGGAAAGCGGGAGCAGGTGTCCCCATGAGAAGGATTTCCATCTTAGTGGCATTAAGGCAGAGATTGTTGGAGGCGCACCAATCATGGATCATGTATAGACAGTCAGGAATGAGCGAGGGAGATGAGGCGGCTGAGGGAAGCCTGAAAGAGAGCTGAGTGTATCCACATAACACTGAAAGTTAGAAGAGAAGGAGGAGATCAAGTGGAGATCAAGTGGGCCAAAGGGGCCAGATAGATATTGAATCCAGGGTGAGAGGATAGAGACCTGGGGACACCATATGTGGAGAGAGAGGTGGTGGAGAGAAAGGACACAAGTTGGACATGGGAGTGTAAGTCTAGAGGAAGGAGATCAGCCACGGCAGGAACCTGATCAGTGATGCCAGGTTCTCACAGAGTCATTTGATCAGGGTAGCGTTGTAGACCGTGTCAAAAGCAGAGGAAAGGTCAAGGAGGATGAGGACAGAGGGAGAGCAGGAATCAAGATTAGAGAGCAGATCTTCACAGGTGTTCAGAACAGCAGTTTCCGTGTCTCTGGCTGCTCTAAATCCAGACTGGTGGGCATGGAGTCAACCAACAGATTCAGGGTGGAGAGTAAGCTGGGAGCTGGACAGCTTTTCCAGGAGTTTTCCCAGGAAAGGAGTGATAGAAATCGGGCAATAGTTTGCCAGACAGGTTGGATTGGCAGAAGGCTTTTTAAGGTGGGGGTGCACAGGGGAGTGCTGCAGGCAACAGCCTTGCTGTTGTTTTGGTTCAGAGACTCTCTGGCACTTCCCATGTAGGAAACGTGCTTGCAGAGCCTCGCAGAGCACGCTGTGTGCTGTCTGGGTACCGGTTGGGGAGCTGCTGTAGGGTCCTCTGGAATTGTTATCTCCCTCTGTTCCCTCTGTTCCCTGGGATATGTTGTGGGGAGGGATCTTGCTTACCACTTTGGAAATCCTGGCCTTCCTTCACTGGCAGAAGCTCGGTCCAATGCCGAGTTCTTCTTGTTACTCCTTGCAAAGTCTTCAGATGATCTCCCAAAAGAGGGGCCCGACCTTCTTATAAAGCCAAATGTGCCCCAGTAATTGGTGTAGGCTAAGCCTACTTTAATGAACCAATCGTAGGTCCCCACCAACAATCGCCTGTATGCATGCGGTCATAACCAGAGTGCTTTATAATAGAAAAGGTAAAGAGGTGAAAACCTGTAATACCAAGTCCCACCCATTTCCTGTCTTTTGTTGATCAAAGGGCCTTTCTAGTTAATTGAGCTATCTGTGGTTCCTGATTAAAGTGGCAGGTTTCCCTTGAAGCTGCAGTGGGACCAGACTTTTGGTCTCCGCCAAACCACATACTTGTACCTTCTGTTTGGGTTCCCCTGTGGGGATGACTGCTGTCAATGCATATTTGCAGGCATGACAGGTCACTACACTTGATACTGAGAGGCGGGAGCTGGCTTCAGGTTGACACTGTGCATATCAAAGGTTGTAAGGGTTTTCCTGTCCTACGTTAGTCCTGCGACCAGGCCTCCTAGCTGTGGGCCTGCTTGAACTAACTCCGATTAGTATGCGATACTGCCACCAGCAGCTAACAAAGGAAAGGACGGATCCTTGGAGCTTTTGTTCGTTAATTAGGCTGGCAATGGCAGGAGGAAGGTTTTGCCTTCACCCTTTCGAGATGCCTTGATGTAATCTTGGCTGTCCTATTCTAACTAAACATGACCGGGGAAGGGGGGCGCCTGTGGGCTGTGTCCACCCAGAGTGCACAGGGCTATGTGTATGTCGTGCAGTAAATTTAGGAAAATGTGTGCGGATTAGCCCCACACATTTTCCAGAGGTTTATCTACTATCATTCAATTTCATTTATAATTTCATAAAAAGCTCAGACGAGCGCACACCCACCGTGCGGATGGACGAATTCATCACAATTACTGACTGGGGAGGTTTTTGAAGTTTCCTAGGAACAGCTCGAAGAGAAGTAATGAGCAGAGTTATGTTATAAAAGAGGCAATGTGCATTCAATAGATATGCCTTTATCTGTAGATTGAATACTTCACGATAGACGGGCAAGTTACCTGTCTAACTTATCAATCAGCGTTGTGACACTTGGGCTCCGTCGTGCTTTTCAGACTGAGTTTTTTGTACATGTTTTGGTCAACAATCAATTCCTAATCATACTGCGAGACTGAAGGTTTACTTTATTACTACCAATGATTAATATGAATTGTTGGATTAACTGAGAAAGTACTGACAAAGTGTTTTATTTTTGCAGAAATAGTTTTTTTGTTTCTTTTAGTCTTTTGTTTAGCCACCGGAAGATGATCTGTGGGATCGAAACATGTACACGTCGTGCCTTATATACATTTAACAGCTCACTTGAGTTGCTGCATTCAAAATAACAAAAGAGAACAAAAAACAAAAATTGGAAACCATTTAAAAAATGACTGCATTTTGGGAAAATTAGGGTGGTCAAACACCACAAGTGAACCTGTCTCACTGCACAGCGAGTATAAATTGCTTTTCAACCTAAACAAGTTGTGTTCCGTGACCAGGACAAACAGTTGAGAAAAAATAGTATACTGGGTGCGCGCTACAGTAAGCGTAGGTGGGAATGGTTGCAATCCGGTAAATCAGGTTACTGGACACAGGTGTTCTCCAGTAGGGCATGTCCCAAACTATCAGTACCTCACAGGTACCCCAGTAGGACAGAGGCCTACAGCAGCATCTGATCTAGTATCAGAGAACTCTTGGTCACAAACAAGCACTCAGTACTTTACCTAATGGTAGCGTCTGCACTTGGTGCAAAAGGCCATTCCCCTTTCACATCGCAATGATGCTTGTTACACAGTCTCTTTTATTCTTGATGGTTGGATTCCCACCCTGACTGTTGGGGTAAAGTCCTCTCCCAGGGCATCCTTTGACGGTTCCCCTTACAAGAAGTGGGAGTCAGAAAACAGTGCATCTCAACTTAAACACTCCTTCATGAGTGTAAAACTATATATAGCACAGCAGGCAAACTTTAACCCTTTTCCCTTTCCTGACTCTTCTATGGTACTACTGTCCAACCAGCCACTTGTCTTTCCACCACATCTCTCGAATAATATACATATAAAAATACACCTATAAGTAGTATTTTCACAATATCCATAGAAGTCTGGGAATTACTTCCTTGCTCATGACAAAAGCTAAGGGTCCTTCCAGGATGTCTATCGCTACCCAGCAAAACATATTTGGTGACCTTGGGCATGCACACTGCTGCCATACATGGATGAGTGCCTACCCTGATGCAAGGAGAAAAATGTCTACTTAACCAAAGATTTGCAGGCCAGTTTAATATCGGACCCAACCAAGACTTTCACCTGCTTCTGTTTGGGATGGAAGCCATGAAACAGAGGTTCCTGTGCTACCTTAGCTAGATATATATATATGACGGCAATGTTAATGGTGGCCACATTCTTTGAACCTCCTTCGGTGCGTACCTGGAGACACCACAGGATCACCTATGGTGCACCACTTTGCAGCACCTCGCTTGAATGACTGGAATGATCAGGTCACACAGCGCCATTTCAGAGGAATTGCCATCTCACCCGGGCAGGGGCACATCACCCATTTTCCAAGTTATGACATTGGAGAGCTTAGGGGAGAGGAGCTGTGCAGGTGGATGACACTGTAGGAGGCCAGAGGTACCCACATGCTCCAAGGTGGATACATGCACAATGGTGACCCTCATGTGGGGAAATTGATTGATAGTCTGATGCCAGGAATAGTGTTGCTCCTTGTTAGGAAAGATTTCCATTTATGAGTAATTTTCCCTCCAGTTCTGTGCCCCCACAACTTTTTGCTGCTGTAAATTCACCATAGTCTGACTTTGCCAGTAAAGCACTGCCTTCAGCTGCACTCCACTGGGTCTTCGCTCACTTTGTTATGGGGAAACCGACATGCCCTTAAAGACAGGCAGCACTGGGAGACTTTGTTTCCTTTAGTCCTTTTCATTGTTGCAGCATGCTACAAGTGCACAATGTACCTTACAGTACAATGCGCTTGGGTTTTCATTTCGTTTCCAAAGGCCCTAGACTCCCTCAAAGGATTATTCAGGAGAAGTGCAAATGTGCCTTAGACAGGGCTGGTGGCAGCTTATCTTTTTGCCTTATTTAAACCCTTTCTTGCCATGCAAACCGTGTTTACCGCGGTTGGCACAGAAAGGTGGCCTGGCTCCAAAATGGCCATGTCACAAGGTTCTTTGTCCTGTCCTTTGGACATCTTGCCCGATTGCCTTCCCCAGGTCGAGCTGACCTGGGGCAGTCCTTATTTGGGTATGCATTCACCCGCAAAACACCAAGCTTTCGCAGGCTTCTGCATGCCTTGTGTGTGCTTCCAGGATGTGGGTTGGACTGTCTAGTTCCAATACACATCCTGGGTGCCAGAGAGTCTGGTGGGCTGGGAACGACTGGGAACATCATGGTCCGTGATTGGTCGTTGTCTGGTGTACCTGTATGTGAGCAGATCTCCCATTGGGTCCTCTTCATTTTGGCACGAAGGAGATTCTGGATAGGAGAAGGTCCCAAACCCCCACACCAGGTCAATCTCTTGAGTTCTCACTGAACCTAGGATAGGATCCAAGTATCCCGAAACTAAGAAGCCGAGTCGAGGGACCGCTGGTGACCCGTCGGAAGGTTTGGCACTCTGAGCCCGCTGTCGTCCCGCTGGATCCCTCTGCATCTGATCGAACTAGAAGGTCTGCGAAGATGCTTCAACACATTAGAATATTCTAGCCACCTTCATCAAACCCTGCAAGTAAGCCTTCTCGGAAGTGTGCCTGGGCCAACCAGTGGGCTGACCATCTTACGCAGGACCTTTGCTCTGACACCGCCGCCGTTTCAAGGAGACCCTTGTAACTTGTTACATCGCAAGCTCTTTGTTCGCAGCACTCTCACCCCGAATTTTGTACACTTGGCATTCCAAGGTCTGGAATAAAGAGAGCGCCCGAACCGGAGTACACACGGTTACTGTGTCGCTCAGCAGTGGTGACGAACTTCACAGGTGCCTTGCTGCTGTGCCCCTCTGTGCCCTGAGGCCTGCTACAGTGAAACTGGCCTGATCCGATCCATCCACCAGGAGTGGAGAAATTGCCACTGTCCCGTTTGGGAATCAACGCTGTAACTTCACAGCTGAAAGCTGCAGAGTCGCACAACTGCCGCATTTGAACCTGCAACCGAAGTGGACTCGACTGCCGAAGTTTGGTCCAGATTGTGCCGGTGGTTAGTGAGTATGTGCAACCCTTACTGGTGGCCCCTAGCATACCCACCAATTTTTAAGCACAAGTGTCCCCCTGAGGGCCACTCATTTCCACAGATCCACTGAGCTATCAAACCATTCCCAACTCCTGCAACGTGCTCTGCCCTTTTGGGGAGACCCACCACGAACAGTGGGAACTTATTCTTCATCATGTCACCCACCTTCCTAAGCTGCTACAGCCCTTTCAAGATGCTCTGTTTTCGCCCTTCGGCACTATCGCGTGCACCAGCATTTGAAAGTACATTGAGCGCTAGGCTCCTCTCTTCGTAGGGACTGGAATGCCTCTCAGTTAGGGTTAACGTCACGAAGAATTGCTTAAAGACTATTTGCGCTGCTTGTTTCCTTCCCTTTTAGGTTGTGGACCCATTCTGTGCCTATTAACCCTTTAGGCCACTTGGTATTGTATATATGTATTGTAGTAGGATTGTATTGGTTTAAAGGTATTGCTATTGATTATTACTGTGTGTTGAAATTCAATGGCCTTGAATAAATGTATTTGTAATATATATACACCGAACTGGGAGTGATTTGTAAGTGTCCTTTACTCTGTGTGCTCACTGAGGTCTTTCTGTCACCCTCGCCCCTCTAGAGACCTAGTCTTGACCGCCGCCAATGTTACCTTGATTGGTCTGGCTTGTCCAGAAGGTTACCCTGTTCCAAGAAACTAGGCTGGCCTTCTGAACTTCTGGCCACCACGTCAGAGTTCAGTCAGAAATCCATCTTAACAAATTGGTGGCAGGGTGGGATAGGACTGAAGATACCCAGTGTTGCACACTAGTGAAGGCATTTCAGATTACCCCTACCCAGGACACATAGTGACCTTAGTAGTAAGTAACTGTAAAGGACATTGACCTATCTAGAACAATGGAAACAATTACCAATATAACCTTGAATGCTTCCAAATCTGAAACATTGAGAATGATGTGTACTGAGAGAGGCTTGCCTGCTCAAGGTAAAAAGGTTGAAATGATTAGGAGAATCATAGATTGGCAAGAGCTGCAACTCGCTGCCATTACCACAGATGAAAGTGCAGGAGGTGGGGCTGCTCTCACTGACAGATCTGACAGATCTGTCTTTGCACTCATCCATGGTACCCTGGAAGACAGAGATGATGTGATGTCAAAAGTTTCCTCTGTCAGCTCTGATGCGGACGCCATGTTGGAATTCAAGAAGCAAGAGCTGCTGTTTAAGCAGAAGGAGCTTGAATTTCACATGGCCAAGCTGAAGATAGAGCAGGCAGAAGAAAATCAGAAGGACAGGGATCACCAGTTGGAACTGGCCACGCTTCAAGTTTCATATGGATCCAATGGATCTGGACATGAGTTTGGGTCCTCCTCTCATCCAATATTTCGTAAAGATCTGCTCAATATGTATGATAAGAAGAATTACATTATAGACTGGTTGAATGCATTTGAGTATGCATGTGAGGTTAAAGAGGTTGTGAATATTGACAAGATTTCAGGGTTGCTTATCAGACTACCCTATTCTGGCTGCAGTGCTATTATGGAAATGTCAAAAGCTGAAAGAGTAGATTTTGCAATGTTGACGCAAACTCTCATCTTAAAATTTGGGAAGACTTCTACCCAATTCTTGAAGAGGTTTAGAGGGGACAAAAAGAAAGAAGGTAGTACTTGGGTGTCTTATGTAACTAATTCCTTAAAGAACTTGACTGGTTGGGTTTAAGGTTTTAAGGTCTCCCACCTTTTAGGATGAACTGGATGATCTCCAAACAGCCCTTTAAGATGAGTAGCAGTACCCTCGAGATAGATGGGGATGCAGATTCATACTCATGCATCAAATAATTAAGGCAACTCAATAGTTTGGCAAAGTGAGTCCATTTAATGACAAGTTTATAAAACAGAGAGTACAACGAACATCTGCAATCACTCGATCTTCTAGCTCTCTTTACTTTTAGAAAAAACACAACATTTATAGCAAAAACTCATCATTGCTGACGTACAACCTGCGCACGTACTAACGTCATCCTGCGTGGCAATCTTAAAAACCTAACATGCAATGTGTTTGGTTATGGGAAGGTAACTTAACATAGGTATTATAGCTGTATATGTTAACAGGGAGAGGGGATTGGATAATCAATGTCAGGTGGGGCAACTAAGCCCGCCCTTCAAAATGGTCACTATGAACATCACTAAAAGTACGATGTCCCACTGGCTCTACTCACTATAGGACCCTAGATTACCTGGTCCACTATGATTGGGTTGGCATCAACCCCACTCATACTTTTCCACCTAAGTCTAGCAGCATGCAGAAAGAAATATCCAGGTGCAGAGAAGCTCGTCTGCACCCCAGCTTTCCACCAATTATGCTACAATCAATCATCACCTCAGTAGTCATGTGTCAATTAGTTCTTTGTAGTTTGGCCTTGAGTTTGTTCTGTGTTCTGAGAACTTTTAAGGAGTACGGGCATGCCGGGGATTCATGCGTAGGTGTGAAAGTTTCACCCTTCCATCCTGCCTTTGTCACGTGACTGGACACCATGAAAATCAGCTTTTCTCTGCGTCTTTTTGTATATTTGATTTAATTCTACCAGTTCTCGGATGTCTGTGGCTTATCTTGACCTTTAACAGGATCTTCTGTTCTCTTCTCTCCTTAATTGTATCCAATGTTAGCTTATTCCAGCCAGATAAAACCTTGACTTCTTGTCATGGTCATCCTTAGCTGAGTTTTGCTCTGTCTTGATTCTCGATTTTCTTACTGCGACACACTCCATCTGAGGCCTTTTGTAATCTTTGTTCAATTCTGCTCATATGCGTAGTGGTCTTGCATCCATACAGTACTTCTTGAGGTATATACTTGTAAGTGTTGGTGCTTGCCGCAATCTATCGACTATTTAACAGAATCAAGCTTCACAATTTCTTTGCCTCTTGCAGTTAATTGCATCTGTACACCTTTATAACTAACTAAAAATCTTCATCATGTATGTGGCATAAGTTTCTTCATCTTGACATCAACTTCTTCACCTTGGGCTCAAGATGTCACTTATCCATGGTATCTTCTCTATATTTCGTCTCTTGTCAGTGTTCTCAGGTCATTATATCTTCTATATGTGTGTCAGTCCGATTTATTATGATGTCACCATTCATCTTCCTTCATTATCTTCTTTGCTTCTTCGGGTATCTTATTCAAACAACCGTCATATTGTTTAGAATGTAGGTATGGATTTTTTAAAGGATACCTTACTGTCAAGGTTTTCTTAGTTGTC
This sequence comes from Ambystoma mexicanum, assembly GCF_040938575.1. Taxonomy (NCBI): domain Eukaryota; kingdom Metazoa; phylum Chordata; class Amphibia; order Caudata; family Ambystomatidae; genus Ambystoma; species Ambystoma mexicanum. The sequence goes on along the minus strand of NC_090941.1, from coordinate 707,917,055 downwards.
AGTATATTAATAGGTGCTGTTATCCTGATAGGTACTGGGCAGAGCCCATGTGCTGCTCTCTGCTGATTGAACTGTTCATCATACATCACATACTTTGGTGTGAACTCAATAGGTAATGGGAGGGGGGCAACTGGAGTGCGGACGATACTCGACACTTCCTTTGCAAGGGTATGATATGTCTTGTAATGCTTTAACATATTTTTGCATCCAGTTCCCCTGAGCTTTTGGCAGATTCAAAGGAGTTAGATCCTCAGAAGCTGGCCATAGCAGCAGATTTGTGGGTGTCTCAGAGTGTCCCATAAGGACAAAACTCATCTTGGCAAGCAGGAGGAGGGGGAAAAGTACAAGCATGAAGAGGGTGAAGGGTCCTATAACACTTGCTCCCAAAAGAGCCAGAAAAAGAAATGTAAGGGTAGGTCACAGGAAAATGCACAGGGTAGTGGAAGTTATCCTTCCAAACAGAACTCTGGTTACAGTAAGCCTACCTAGGTCCCAAGACCCAGTGGGTCTTGTGTGGCTTGTGGAGCAAGTGACCATGTGAAGGGAGACCCCAGATGTAAGGTCAAAACTTTGAGGGTCCACTCTGCGAATCTGGCCTTCTTCTCCTACAAGGAAGAAGAGATCACAGGGGCATCCTTCTCCTCAGACTCCTTTCCAGTGTGATACAATCCGAGGTAGTTTTAGTTTCCCCGGCTTGCTGGGAGCCTAAAGTCTCAGAGGCTTATGCTAGAACTACAGATAACACCAAGCACTATTTTAAAGACAGTGTGCTGATCAATGGAGTTGACACTCCTGCCTTTAGGGATAGTGGGGCCAGCAGAACAGTGGTGGATTCTACCTTGATAGACCCAGAGGGAGTTGCCAGAGCCCCTTTGTTGCCCACTAAATTAGCTGATGCCCCCCCCTCAAGTTCCCAGTTATGCCTGTAAATCTTACTATAAATGGCCCAGTAGTCAGGATTCCAGTGGGCATTCAGAGGCAAGTCCTAGGAAAGGTTTTGCTGGGGAATGATCTCAGAGCTTTAGGGCTTGTGGGTAACACAGCAGAGAGACCATGCACAAGGTCACAAACAAGGGCTGCACTGGCCATGTCAATGCCAAGCCTAAGCCAAAGGGGAAACCCAAGGCTAAAGGAGTCAAGAAAGACAAAAGAGGGAAAGAAAATATTCCTCCTACCTCACCCACCACTGAGGTGGAGGTAGTTGGTCAAACACCTGAACCTGACGAGGAAGAGGTGTTGCCTGAAATCCTCACTCCCCATCACCATCCTAGTGGAAGGTGCTCCTGACAGGGTTGGGTTCAGAAAGGGCCAACGTGAGTGTCCATATTTGGAAGGCCTAAGGAGACAGGCCTGCTCCCGGTTTGAGGGTGAACCTCCTGGGAAGCACAGGATTTATTGGGAAGGTGGGCTCCTCTCCAGTGAGCCTACAGAGTCTACAGAAGGAGACCATAGGAGGTTGGTGGTTCCCTTCGCTGTAAGACCCTTCCTCTTGCATTTGGCGCATAAAGTCACCCTTGCTGGCTACCTTGGCATCAAGGGAACCAAGCAAAAGTTATCCATGCACTTCTATTGGCCCAAGATGGGGGTGCAAGTTGAAAGCCGCTGCAGGAATTGTGCCACATGCCAGTTATCTGTAAAAAGTGGCACAATAATCTAAGCTCCTTTGGTACCACTACCGGTAGTGGGGGTACCATTTGACAGGGTAGGGATTGACATTGCTGGTTCCCTGACCCACAAACATCCTCAGGCAATAGGTTTATCCTGCTGCTGGTAGTCCATGCCACCAGATATCCTGAGGCCATCCCATTGAAGACTGTGAATGCCAAGTCAGTTGCAAAAACTTTACTTGGCATATTTACTAGGGTTTGTTTCTCTAAAGAAGTGGTGTCTGATACGGGCAGCAACTTAATGTCAACGTATATGCAGGCCATGTGGAAGAAATGTGGTGTAACCTGTATGTTTCCAACCACATACCACCCACAAACCAATGGTCTTGTTGAGTGGTTTACCAGGACCCTTAAGAGCATGATTGGGGCTCTGCAAGAGCCCCAAAGAAGAAAATGGGATCTTCTATTACCATGCTCACCGTTTGCCTACAGAGAGGTACCTCAAGAGGGTGTTGGCTTCAGCCCCTTTGAGCTTCTTTTTGGCCATCCTGTAAGGGGGCCCTTAGCAATAGTCAAGGAGGGGTGGGAGATGCCCACTCCCTCCATCACTAGCAATGTAGTAGACTATGTGCTAGGACTCAAAAAAAGAATGGTACTACTAATGGGTCTGGCTAATGAGAAGCTGAAGGCTGGGCAAGCTCTGGTGAGACATTTGTATGACCAGAAAGCGGTCATCATCAACGTCACACCAGGTCATCAAGTCCTGATCATGAATCCTATAAGGCCTAGAGCTTTGCAGGACAAATGGTCAGGCCCTTACACAGTGGTGGAGTCACTGGGTGAGGTGAACTATTTAATGGACCTTTGAAGGGCTGGACAGGCTCCAAAAGTGTTCCATGTCAATAGACTGAAGGCTTTCATCCCAAGAGTTGAAATCGTTGCACTGCTGCCGGCTTCAGACGTTGAGGAAGAGGAGTCAGAACCTCTCCATGACCTGTTCCAGGGCAGTCCTTCAGATAGCTCCACTGAGGGTGTCAAAGTGGCCCCTCACCTGACTTCTGATCAACAAGAGGAGGTGAGATGTTTGCCGAGGCAATTCTCCCTGTTGTTTTCACAAGCTCCTGGTTTGACACCTTGGTACAAACATGATATTGACACAGGAGATAGTGTACCTACTAAAAGTAGGGGATACAGAATGTCATAAAAAGTAAGGTCTTACATTAAGACAGAGGTCAACAAAATATTGGATCTTGGGGTGATTGAACCCTCTAGTAGTCCTTGGTCCAGCCCAGTGGTTTTGGTTCCAGCGGCGGGTACCTCTGAGCTGAGGTTCTGTGTGAATTACAGGACTCTGAATGCTGTCACCCAGACAGATGCACACCCCTTGCCTAGAACAGATGAGCTGGTGGATACTTTGGGTGCCTCCAAATATCTCAGCACTTTTGACCTCACTGCAGGCTATTGGCAAATACTTCATGAAGAACATGCCAATGAGAAGACAGCTTTCTCAACACCAGAGGGTCTTTAACAGTTCAGGGTAATGCCTTTTGGGTTGAAGAATGCACCTGTCAATTTTCAGAGGCTTGTGAATCATGTCCTAATGGGTTGGATGAATTGTGTCTTCCATGTAGCGCTATATAAGCCAAATAAACATAAACAAACATATCTGGATGATATAGCAGTTTTCAGTGCAACCTGGGAGGATCATGTGAAACACCTTAAATTTGTGTTGCAAGCTCTTCACAAGGCCCACTTGACCATAATGGCCAGTAAGTGCCAGATTGGACAAGGTTCAGCGGTCTACCTTGGGCATGAAGTAGGTGGAGGGAGGATTCAACCTCTACCAAGTAAAGAACAAGCAGTACAAGACTGCCCTACCCCCCACTACACAAACCCAGGTGAGAGCCTTTTTAGGACTCACATGGTACTACAGCAATTTCATGGCAGACTATGGTACCATAGCTGCCCCTCTGACTGCTCTCACCACTCATAAGAAACCCAAGAAGGTAACTTGGTCGGAAGAGTGTGGGAAGGCCTTCAATGGCTTAAAGGACACCTTGTGCCAGGCCCCTGTTCCCAGGGCCCCCGATTACCAAAGCCCTTTCATTGTGCAGACAGACGCCTCTGACACTGGGATAGGAGCTGTACTATCAAAAATAGATGAGAAGGGTAAGGAACAACCTATTGGATTCATTAGTCACCAGCTTATGGACAGAGAGCTCAGATGGTTCACAGAAGAGAAAGAATGTTTCTCTGTTGTGTGGGTCCTACGGAAGCGGAGGCCCTACCTCTATGGCACCCACTTCACTGTGCAAACTGACCATAAGCCCTTAAAGTGGCTAATGAACATGAATGGAGAGAATCCAAAGTTGCTCAGGTGGTCAATAAGCCTGCAAGGGTTTGACTTCACTATTGAGCATAGGCCAGGTGTCCAACATAGCAATGCTGATGGGTTGTCTGGAATGTTTAACTGACCTGAACATGAGACTTATCCAGGGGAGGATTAATTCCCCCTGTCCTTGGTCTGGGAGTGTTAGGAAATATCTCCATGTATGAGTAATTTTCTCTCCGGTTGTGTACACCCAAACCTTTTGCTGCAGTTTATACACCATAGTCTGACTTTGCCAGTGAAGCACAGCCTTCAGCTGCACTCCACTGGGCCTTCACTCACTTTGTTATGGGGAAACTGACATGCCCTTCAAGACAGTCAGTACTGGGAGACTTTGTTTCCCTTAGTCCTTTTCAATGTTGCAACTTTTCTGCAACATGTTACAAGTGCACAATGTACCTTACAGTACAGTGCGCTTGGGTCTTCCTTTTGTTCCTAAAGGCCCTAGACTCCCTCAGGGGATTTTTCAGGAGAAGTGCAGTTGTGCCTTAGACAGACGGCAGGTGGCAGCTTATCTTTTCGCTTTATTTTAACCCTTTCTTGCCATGTAAACCGCTTTTACCGCGGTTGGCACAGAAAGGTAGCCTGGCTCCAAAACGACCATGCCACGAGCTTCTTTGTCCTGTCCTTTGGCCATCTTGCCCCTTTGCCTTCCCCAGGTCGAGCCGACCCGAGGCAGTCCTTATTTGGGCATGCATTCTCCCGTGAAACACCAAGCTTTCTTGGGCTTCTGCATGCCTTGTGTGTGTGCTTCCAGGATGTGGGTGTAACGCTCACCGGATATTCCCGGGGGCGTCTGGAAGGCTATGGGATCTGGAACCCTGGATACATAGTTGCCCAGTGCGGAGTAACGAATCTGCAATCACAGAAGGGAGGATTTGTGATAACTGTCTCTAATGGGTGAATCTCCCACCTCCCTCTGACCGATCCCTCTCCCACTGAGACTTTCTCACCTTAATTGTTTGTAGGGTGAGCTATACGTCCTGCGTCTGGTGCAGGGGCGCTTGCCGATTGTTGGCGATTTGCCCAAGTTGCTTCACTGATGCAGTGCACCTTTCTTCAGTTCCAGGCCGGCTGTGACCCCGACTCTGCTGGTAGGCAGGTGGGCTTGTTAATAGTAAGGCTTATTTCTGTTTTATGGTGGAAATCCCCTTAATGTCTTTATCGTCTTCTTTTCTGGTGCGAAGGTTTGATGCTGTTGTGCTGGATGAAGAGGCACGTTCTGAGGTAAGGGAAAGCGCAAAGCCTAGTGTTCTTTATTGTCTTTTTGAAGCTAACCTGTGTTCTCTTCTTCTCCTCACAGGCTGCTGGGGTGCTACGAGTGGACGAGAGCACGATGAAAACTGACCCCAGTGATCCGTTAAAGTAAGTTAAGCGCTATGTGGCCATTAAATATTGAAAGCGAACCTGAATATTTCTCCTTTTCTCTTGCAGGGTGTTGCCGTGGAGTTCCGGATGGAAGCGCTGCGTAGTGCGATGGCATTCAGGTAAGAATGATGGAATTCAATGTTTTGGAAGTGCGCGCGTTCTAATATTGTTTTCCCCTTTCTTGCTTTGCAGGTCGCGATGTTCGAATGGAAGCTGTTGCCGCGGGATGCTGGAATTCCTCAAGATAGTACTCACAGGTGATGTTTCTTCTTCCCTCGGTTACCACAGGTTGCGGCCCGGTTGAGATGCTGAGCATAGGATGATGTATTCTCAGGTAAGACAAGTAATCTTGTTCTTGCAGGATTACAGGAAGATGCTGAAGACCAGGAACTGGACACGGTGAGCGTCACGCTGTTAGTTGCAGAATAACGCCAAGCGTGTTCTGCAGTCTGGGTGTGGTTTATATAGCCCATGTAAAGTAGTACCAGGTAAAGTAGTTCCAGGCCCAGCCACACCCAAAACACTAGACCGCATGGCTTGGTTCATAAGAACTGAGCTATGCGGTTGCTTCCATGTTGGATTTAAAGACCCATGTACATAAATGAAAGCAAGCCTGTTAAGTCTCTCCTTACCGCATATGAGCCTGGTGCCACAGGCACCAGGACTGGCTCCAGGAGCCTTTTTGCAGAAGTTTAAAGTACCTTACGGTTCTGGTGGGAGACGGCTTGTGGCACAGCTTTTGACCCCTAACAGTGGTCATGACAGCACTCCCTCCCAAGGCCCCTCTTATGGTATTCTTCCTGTCGGTGCTGGTTTGGTGGGGTTATTCTGGTGAAACCTCTTAATCAGACGTGGTGCATGGATATGTTCACTTGGTTCCCAAGTTCTGTATGGAGGCCCGTACCCTTTCCAGCCCACTAAATAGTATAATTTAGTTCTGGTACATTTTGAATCCAGGATGTCTTTAACTTCAAATTCAGGCTTTCCATCAACTAGCACAGGTTTTGGTGGTGTTATGACTCGGGTTCCGGGTTGAACAGGTTTTATAAGTGAATTTGCATATTTGGTGGTAAGGCTAACTTGACGGCCACTGGATTTATCACTGATTTGATTGTATAGGGTCCTAGATATTTCGGACGATAGGTCCGGGTACCTTTTATGGACACATGTTTCGATGCTAACCAGACTTTGTCCCCAACTTGGTAATCAGGAGCTTTCTTCCGGTGTTGGTCCGAGAATTTTTTTTGTCTGTCTTTGGCTTGCTGTAATTGTTCAGTTGCCTTTCTGAAGGCTTGGGGTATACTTGTGTGCAGAGTCTTTACCGCTGGCATTTCCAACGTCGTGGGAGGGTCTAGTTCAGAGGTACGTGGATGTCTCCCGTAAATTGTGTAGAACAGGCTTTGTCCAGTGCTGGTGTGTATGGAGTTGTTGTATGCGTATTCCGCTATCCATAATAAGTCCTTCCAGCTCTCTTCCACTTAATGCAGCATGCAACGTAGATATTGTTCTAATGTCTGGTTTGTTCTTTCTGTTTGTCCATCCGTTTGAGGGTGATGGCTAGTGGATAATCGAACATCGTTTTGTGCCATGGTACAGCAATTCTTCCAGAAATTTGGATACAAATTGGCTTCCACGATCTGAGATTATGACTGATTGGAAGCCATGCAATTTTATAATCTGTTCAAGAAATACCTTGGCCAGACCAGTAGCGTTAGGAAGTCCTTAGAACAGAATAAAATGTGCCATTTTAGAGAACAGATCTACAACCACTAAAATGGTATTAAATCCTTGAATGGGAGGTAAGTCCATAATAAAATCAAGAGAACGAGTATGCCAGGGAGCCGGTGAGATGTCCAATGGTTGTAGAAGGCCAGTTGGTTTCTGTTTTTGTGATTTATTTTGTGCACATACCCCACAGGATAGAACGAATTGAGCAATGTCTTTACGCCAGGGTGGCCACCAATAATTCTGCTTAACCTTGGCTAGAGTTTTAGCAATGCTGGGATGGCCTTCGATCAGGGAATCTTGATAATCAGATGTGACCAACTCTTGCAGATCTTTATTTGGTAGATATAGTCATTCTCTGAAGTAGGGTAATCCATCTAGGACTGTGTGACGCCCAGGTGGATAAGGTTTAGAGGCTTTGCGTTCTGTAACGCTCACCTGATATCCCCGGGGGCGTCTGGAAGGCTCTGGGATCTGGAATCCTGGATACGTAGTTGCCCAGCACGGAATAATGAATCTACAATCACAGAAGGGAGGATTTGTGATAACTGTCTCTAATGGGTGAATCTACCACCTCCCTCTGACCGATCCCTCTCCCACTGAGTCTTTCTCACCTTAATTGTTTGTAGGGTGAGCTATCCGTCCTACGTCTGGTGCATGGGCGCTTGACGTTTGTTGGTGATCTTCCCAAGTTGCTTCACTGGTGCAGTGCGCCTTACTTCGGGTCCAGGCCTGCTGTGACCCAGACTCTGCTGATAGGCTGGTAGGTTTGTTAATATTAAGTCTTATTTCTGTTTTAAGGTGGAAATCCCCTTAATGTCTTTATCATCTTCTTTTCTAGTGTGAAGGTTTGATGCTGTTGTGCTGGATGAAGAGGCACATTCTAAGGTAAGGGAAAGCGTGAAGCACGGTGTTCTTTATTGTCTTTTTGAAGCTAACCTGTGTTCTCTTCTTCTCCTCACAGGCTGCTGCGGTGCTACGAGTGGACGAGAGCATGATGAAAACTGACCCCGGGGATCCGTTAAAGTAAGTTAAGCGCTATGTGGGCGTTAAATATTGAAAGTGAACCTGAATATTTCTCCTTTTCTCTTGCAGGGTGTTGCCGTGGAGTTCCAGATGGAAGCGCTGCGTAGCGCGATGGAATTCAGGTAAGAATGATGGAATTTGATGTTTTGGAAGCACGCGCGTTGTAATATTGTTTTCCCCTTTCTTGCTTTGCAGGTCGCGATGTTCGAACGGAAGCTGTTGCCGCGGGATGCTGGAATTCCTCAAGATAGTACTCACAGCTGATGTTTCTTATTCTCTCGGTTTCCACAGGTTGAGGCCCGGTTGAGATGCTGAGCGTAGGATGATGTATTCTCAGGTAAAACAAGTAATCGTGTTCTTTTTCTTGCAGGGTTACAGGAAGATGCTGAAGACCAGGAGCTGGACACAGTGGGCGTTACACTGCTAGTTGCAGAATAACGCGAAGCGTGTTCTGCAGTCTGGGTGTGGTTTATATAGCCCATGTAAAGTAGTACCAGGTAAAGTAGTTCCAGGCCCAGCCACACCCAAAACACTAGGCTGTATGGCTTGGTTCATAAGAGCTGAGCTATGCGGTTGCTTCCATGTTGGATTTAAAGACCCATGTATATAAATCGAAGCAAGCCTGATAAGTCTCTCCCGCATATGAGCCTGGTGCCAAAGGCGCCAGGACTGGCTCCAGGAGCTTTTTTGCAGAGGTTTTAAGGCCCTTAGGGTTCTGGTGGGAGCCTGATTGTGGCACAGCTTGTGACCACTAACAGTGGTCATGACAGTGGGTTGGACTGTCTAGTTCCAACACACATCCTGGGTGCCAGAGAGTCTGGTGTGCTGGGAACGACTGGGACCACTGTGGTCCATGATTGGTCCACGTCTGGTGTGTCTGTATGTGAACAGATCTCCCATTGGGTCCTCTTCATTTTGGAGCGAAGGAGATTCTGGATAAGAGAAGGCCCCAAACACCCACACCAGGTCAATCTCTTGGGTTCTCACTGAACCTAGGATAGGATCCACGTATCCTGAAACTAAGAAGCCGAATCGAGGAACCGCTGGTGACAAGTCAGAATATTTGGCACCCTGAGCCCACTGTCGTCTCGCTGGACCCCTCTGCATCTGATCAAACTAGAAGGTCTGTGAAGACACTTTGACCCATTAGATTAGTGGGACCAACTATTCTCGGCACCTTCATCAAACCCTGCAAGTAAGCCTTCTCGGAAGTGTCCCTGGGCCAACCAGTGGGCTGACCAGCTTGCGCAGGACCTTTACTCCGACACCCTTGCCATTTCGAGGAGACCCTTGAAACTTGGTACATCGCAAGCTCTGGGTTCACGGCACTCTCACACCAAACTTCGTACACTTGGCATTCCCATGTCTGGAATAAAGAGAGTGTGCCCGAACCGCAGTACATGCGGTTACTGTGTCTCCCAGCAGTGGCGACGAACTTCGTAGGTGCCTTGTTGCTGTGCCCTGAAGCCTGCTACAGTGAAACTGGCCTGATCCATCCACCAGGAGCGGAGTAATCGCCATTGTCCCATTTGAGAATCAACGCTGTAACTTCGCCGCTGAAAGCCGCAGAGCCACACAACTGGCGCATTTGAACCTGCAACCGAAGTGGACTCGACTGCCGAAGTTTGGTCTGGAGGGCGCTGGGGGTCAGTGAGTACTTGCAACCCTTACAAGTGGCCCCTAGCGCATCCATTAATTTGTACGCACAAGTGTCCCCTGAGGGCCCTCTCCTTTCCGCAGATAGCTTGAGCTAGCGAACCCTTCCCAACTCCTGGAACGTGTTCTGCCCTTTTGGGGAGACCTTCCACGAATAGTGGGAACTTATTCTTCATCGTGTCACCCACCTTCCTGAGCTGCTACAGCCCTCTCAAGACACCCTGTCTTCGCCCTTCGGCACGATCGCGTGCACCAGCATCTGAAAGTACATTGAGCGCTATACTCCTCTCTTCATAGGGACTGGACTGCCTCTCAGTAAGGATTAACATCATGAAGAATTGCCTAAAGACTATTTGCACTGCTTGTTTCCTTCCCTTTTAGGTTGTGGACCCATTTGGTTTATTTATCACTTTTAGGCCACTTGGTATTGTGCTTATGCATTATAGTAGTGTTGTGTTGGTTTGATGTATTATATTATTGAAAATTTGGTGCATCTGTTATTATTTTGCCCAGGGTACATCGGGATCCAGAGAATGACCCTAATTCCGGTTCTCAGGGAAACTAAGATTCGCCCTCACAGAGAGGCTATTTCATTTGTTCTAAGTGCAGACTCTGTTTTGGTTGCATGGGCATTACTCATCTTTCTGAAAAGAGCAATGCATTTTAGAAAGGGATTACTGAGGTTACAAGGCAAGAAATGTTGTGAATTCCCTTGTCGAGCTGCAATGGGAAGGACATTTAGATTTTAGATCGTTTTTTAAATATTGTGAAGGTAATGGAAGTATGTACTGTATTTTATACAGCATTTTATCATGTGACTGTTTTTGAAGATGTACAATGTGGTTTTTGTGGATGTTCTTAACGGAAGGGTTTTATCATTTGTATGTATTGCTTGGTTTTATGCGTTTTATGGATTTTGAATCCAAGATAAACTTTTCTGACTGACTGTATTACTAATGATAATTGGTGTGTGTTGAACTTCAAAGGCCTTTAATAAATGTACGTATATCTTTAATATAGCTACACCTGTATGGGAGTGATTTGTAGTGTCCTTTGCTGTGTGTGTTCATTGAGGTCTTTCAGTCATCCTCACCCCTCCTGAGACCTAATCCTGACCGCCACCAATGCTACTTTGATTGGTCCGGCTTGTCCAGAAAGTTACCCTGTTCCAAGAAACTAGGCTGGCCTCCTGAACCTCTCTGCCCACCAGGTCAGAGTTCAAGAATCCATCTAAACACTCCACAATTGTTGTAGGAGCTTCACCTTTTAATTCACAATATGTCAAAAAACAATGCTGAAGGGAGTGGGGAAAACGTCTTTAATACCCAAAATCCACAAGAGGCAGGGCTAGAGGGCAGGCGGATGGTCCTTTGTTGGACTCCAAGGAGCAGACAAAAGGAGCAAGGATGTTAATGGCATCTTTAGAGGCTTTCCACAATAAGATTGCTATTACTGAAAAGCCAATGGTAGGGAAATTGCAAGCATTGTCCTCCAGGGTGACAGGAGCCACAAGAACATAGGCAAGATGTAGCAACTTGTTTAGTCTCTTGAAAATAAAAGGGCAGAATCTAATTTGTCCCATTGAGAATTTCACAACTTTAAGCACTGCTGTCATTATTTCTTTAGTTTAGCTAGGAATGGCGTCCAACATTACCACCCTGACATTGTCAGCAGACATAGAAACAGATGAAGTCCAATGAATCCAGGGGCCCTTTCTACGACATTATGTGGGCCAGAGATCCACTCGAAGGTGGGGAGGTAATTTAGAAGCGAGAGATAGAGATGATGTCCTGAGGACGGTAGCTGAAAAGGAACATTCTAGTGGGGCACAGGGGCATACATTGATTTAAGCTTCAGTTCTGGCACACAACACAGGTGAAAGGAGCTGCAAAGGATTAGAAAGGAGTTTTTTTAGGGTTGAGGTGACAAATGAAAGTGATACTATCGACGCCACTGGACGAGGAACAACCAAATACTTCCAACTGGAAGGGAATTCGGAATAGGGCCACTGAAGCAGTTCTTACCTTTGCCTCTCCTACACCTTTTGAGCCTTGCCTGATACTGGTCATGTTTCTCTCCCCTTTTTATTTTGTGTATACCTTTGACTCTTCAGCCATATATGTTTCTTGTCCTGTTGGGCAGGTGGGTAGGCGAATTCTGGGCCGAGTTCCTTGTGGGTTCCAGTTCTCGTAGGGATTGCTGGTGAGGGTAGGATTGCAGCACATTAGATGCAGGAATGCAGGAATGAGGAGCACACTATTTTCTTGTCTGGTGGGATATTAATGAGGGTGGCTTTGCAGAACTAATGCTGTATGAACGTTGTCGTCCCTGACATCGCGAAATAGTTGCTTAAAATGCATCTGAATAAACTTTTTTAAAACATTTTAATTTAAAAACATGATGCAAATAAATAAGCACTCACACCACCACGAAGGGTAGTTTGAGTAATTTCTCATTTAATTGTCTTTTAATTTCGTAGACGAGCAACGTTTTATTACCTTAAACCTCATTACATTGTTGAGCAAAAGTGGACAGCACAAGTCACGGGAAGAGAATCCAAGTGCCTTGTCCAGGACCAAATATTTAGCTTCTTGAAAACTATTTTTAAAAGCCAAGAATGGCAACACTTTGGCAATGAGTGGAAGCCCCGGTTCAGAATAGACCGGGGTATGTTTTCACTTCATGGAATTCTGCTGCCGCATGTGTTGATCAGCTTCGTCAATGGGTAATGACATTTCTTCTGGAGCATGCCAGAAATGTATTCCCCCATCCTTCCTCGGATGCCCCCTGACCCAAAGCAGGCATAACATTGAAACCATCCTTCTCGGTATCTGAGCTGCTTGCCTTATTGTAAAAATAAAGCCACAGGTTGTTGTAAAGGACGCTTAGCGCGTGTTGAACCCTGGACGTGCAAGAGAAAGGGTCCTTTTATGGAAGTTTTTTAAGGAGAGGCGTAAAAGACCTGCCTGCAGCGAGCAGGAGCCACGGGGTACACTATTCAAGTCCCATACTGCCCAAGTGACTTTGTGACAAGAATCTCAAGTCCTCGACCACATTTTTCACAATGCCCTCTGCATTTTGTGTTAGGCTACTGCTTCTAGGACGCTGAAGAGCCCTGTCGCTGCTGCCAGAACCATAGGAGAAATATGCCAACACAAAGGGCTGCTCAGTTCTCATGATGGCTGGGCTGAGCAGATAGCAGCAGCTCCCTCGCGGAATGGCTGGCCTCCCTGCAGGAGCCTCTCCTGGTCGGCCATTTCCCAGGAATCCGAATCATTTTTCTGTGGCGGGTTTCTGTTGTAAAGGGCCTGACCCCAGGATATTTTATCCAGCTGTTTTTGTTTAATGTTTTCTTCCTTCTGGAACTTCTGGGATGTTTTTAAGTTTTACTGTACAACAGCTCAAAATTTGACTTGCGAGGAAAACGGAAATTCGTCTCGGGACAAGAATGTGTGTCGACAACAGAACTACGAGTTTCTGTCAAAGACACGTTTTATTCAAGGAATTGACAGGAATGTCCATAATGTCGGGGACTATGCAAGAAGCACTCCCTTGCATGGCATAAGAGCAAGGCTATGGGTCGTAATGTGCCTATAAACCGACCTGGTACAAACAACACAAGCCAACATATTGTATAGGGGGAATCTAAACGTTGTTTTTTAAAGTGCTTAAAGTGCCATCTTTCTTGTATAACTGTTCCCTTCTACTCAAGATAGGTATACAGCTTGGAAGCACATAATACCCACATACCCCAGAGCCAAGTGATATCTCACACTTACCATTATAAATTCCAGGGCAGGCCCAAAGGTAAACGTGTATGTGCTTGATGACAGTTCAGCTAAGAGTTCCACTGAGACATGTCTGCCATCCATGGTCCTCCTACATATTGAGTGGAAGTGAGTGGTTAAAACGCACCTGTGTGTGGGTGTTGGACTGGACAATGAGCAAGAACAATTATTCCTGTCCATTCAAGGTCAGTTTACGTTCTGCTGCGGCACTTGGAGATGCTTGGCTGTGGAAACAAATGTAGTGCTGCAACATTGCAACAGTCAGGAGGATGAAAAGCAGCAAGGCCTCTGTTAACAGGGGTTATCATGTGTTAAGTCCCAACAGCTTTCTATGACAACTTTTCAACTGGGTTTTGTTCTGGTATGCCCTCCACTGCTTTTTGGTTTTCTGTATTTATGTGTAACGTTTCAAATCTTAGCTGCTTGTTAGGGTCTCATACTGCCTTTGCGTCCTCTTTCTTGCCTGCTGCCTTGTGTTTCCCGTTTCCACCATCAATGCAGGTATGTTTTTGTGTTTAAAGCCCTATTGCTGATTTTGTTATCGAAACAGAGAAACATGTAATTGAACAATATTCAAGAACCATCAGGCCAAACCCAGTCTGCCATTTTACAAACCTACTCTTGAAAACACACACCCAACATTGCTTATAGCTTTGCTCAAGAGTTCTTGGTACTATTGTGCAGGAAAAAAACAGGGTTTTGAAAATGTCAATGAACGTTCCTGTCCCGGTTGCATTATAATTCTGCACTGCTAATCCAAAGTGCCATGTTTAACAAGTGCCTTATTGCCATTGTGGAATTACTCCTATGTTTTACTGCACATGTACATTTACATGCGCTCACCTCCACAACTCTTGCCTCTGATGTGTTTCCCTTTTGGCATAAGTAAGCGTGGTTTAGGCTGCCGCTTTCCTAGGTAAGGTGACTTTAGCAAACGGAAGTCATCATATATTAGGCAGGCTTGCTGCCCTAACCGCGTGTGAACCGCAGAAGTAGCTTACCTTGTATAAATTACTGTATCATTATGTGTTCTCTAGCCTGATTGTATTGCCCTGAGCGTAAGAACACAGCCACTGCCAGACTTGTATGCTGAGACACTGTCCTTCTACCTGCAACATTGTTTCTGTCTCATGTCCACACCTCCCTCTCCATTAAAATGATGTGTACCTTACAGTATATAACCCAGCACATTGAAGGGAGTGGGGGTTGTTGCATCAAGTTTAGTTCTGCCATTGGTTTGTTGTTGTCCTGTGACTTGCCTATTGCTAATAAAACAGTTGACGAATCCGCCAGAATAATCTGTGCTTACCTTTCCACAAGATTGGTGCCTGTGATGTCAGATTCCTGCTTCCCTGAGAACAAACTCAACGGTCGCTGGACATGAATCCCGGCGATCCCCTTGGGCTCAGGACAGACAATTTCATTGGCAGGGGAGCGGTCAGGTGCACCTGGGGATTACGGTGAGTAGACAGAGCAGGTGCAGAAGGAGAGACAACTGCAAAATCGTGGGCTGGTGAATGCAGGTAATAGCAGTGTTGTGTGTCATGTATTTTGTAAAATTGTCAGACAAAGGTTGGGGAAGTGTTTCTCTCTGGTAAAATTCTGAAGTCTGACATTTGGAAACTTTCTGTTGTCCTAGGACATAGAAGGGAATGTACCCTGCCTACAAAGGTTGTGATCTGATCAGGAAAACTAGGGGAAGAACAGAGGTCAGGTATCCCTCTGGATAGACACGGCTGAGCGGTCAGCTATGAGCCGAACCAGCTACGACAGCCCCAGGACACCATAGGGCTGCAGCGCAGGCGAAGCTAGGCACGGACCTGACTCCACTATAAGTCATTCATTGTCATCTTCTGCGAAAAGGGGTTCAGGTCAATCTACAGAACAGCCACTTCCTCCTAAAGGAAGGCCAGCTCATTTTATGTGCACACATTATTCACCCAAAGCCTGTACGTTTCTGGATAAATGGCATGAATATACGCAGAAGGAGTCACCTAGACACTTTCCGCAGGAAGGAACATTCCATTTAGACAAGATAACAATCCTGCGAAAAGTGCTAGAGAATAAAGGTGCCAGTGTGTACCACCAATAATGGGATAGTTACCTGGACTGGTACACCAACGCTATCTAGAGACAATCCGAGTCCAAAGCCAGAGCCCTGAAAGATGCTCAAAGAGAATCCCCAGGAGCAGGTCAAGCTCCTAAAGACTGATTGCTTCAACTGGCAGGTCCCTGCCAGGAAAACGGGGTGACACTGCCTGTATCCTGTCATCCAAGAGGGGCCCTCATCAAAGAAATCTCCCGAAACATTCTGTACACTTACAATCCAGCCATTTTTAATGCTGCACCCGCTTGCCATTCCGATACCCCAGACTCCACACCACCACTGACCTATCTCCAGTCCACCCTGACAGGCTTTAAGAGTGGCCCAGTCTCAGCTGAGCTATGAGCCCACATCTCCAGCCTCTTTCAGTCACCATCCTCCACCACACAAGCATTTAACAGGTTCCCAGTTTCTGTTGCAAATACCAGTACAGGCGCACATGAGCCAAGACAGCTCATAGAAGGATGGGATACCACAGTTACTGTACATGCACCCTGGAGTGCTACTGACCTATTTAATATAGTTCAAAAATTCCCAAAGAGATAAGAAGATTCTGTCATGTTTCGGGAAGAAATTAAGGTCATCATAGACTGGTTCCGCCCTATGTGTGCTGATCTAAACCAATTACTGCAGGTGGCTTTGCCCACTGACATGCTCACTCTGTTAAAAGTGTACTCCAACTGGCCAGCCGAAGAACCTAACACCACAGGATGGCTAAAAGCATTCACTGACAGGGGCGATACTCAAAATGTGTTCCTGGAAAACTGACAGGTCCAAAATAAATTCAAGTAAACAAGCCAAATGTGAAAATCCTGAGGAATACCTTGAGTGTCTGAAACAATGTTCTGAACCATAGTCTGGAATCATTGATGCCGCCATTGTAGCACCAAAGGCTGTGGCGCCACAATTTGTTATGGGGTTTCAACCCAAGGTATCAGAGGGTATATAATCTGTGCTAATCGGGTGAGAGGGGAAGAACAGAGTAGTGGTTTTGCTAGTGAGAGAAAGAAAACACGGAAGCCAAGGGTGTGGCACTGCAGATACAGCAGTTCAGCCTTCGCAGGGAAGAGGAGGGTTACAATCCCTGCCAGAATGGATGGAACAGGCAAGGGGAAGAGGAGCTGCACCCAAAATTTGGCTTTTTTTCCTTCTTTCCTAGGAAAGTCGAATCTGTGTTTGATTTTCATTTGCTTCTGTGTTTAAAAAATAGATTTTTTCCTCTATTCTTTTATCTAGGTTCTTCCCTCAAGTCCAGATATCTTGCTTCTAGGCGTCGTGCTTTCTGCTAATGTAACCTAGGCCTTTTTTTTACCTTCCTTGACATTTGACTCTAGATTGGTGCATTACTGTGTGGTCGTAATTGGTGTTGTGCTCTGAAGTTCCTCCCTCTCTATCCCCTTCCTTCTCTCTCCACACTCTCCCTCAATGGTGCTCTCAATGCCCCCTACCTTCTCTAATTGCTATTCTATCACCTATCCTATTCCTCTGTCGAAGTCTAGAAGGAAAAAGTTCAAGAAAGATCTCCTGGCCTCTAATCCAGGCCTGACACCCAAGTCAACGCTTCTTCCAGGCAGACTTTCACTGACATCCTCTTTGTCGCTCCTTCTCCAGACCTCTGGACTTCACTTATGGTCTCTGTGCTCACCCCCTTTCTATTCCTCTCCCTTTAATGGTGGTACCCATTGGGACGTTATTTTGGCATCCTTCTATCTCTCATCAACTTCCTCCCCTCTCCTGCCACTGCTCTGGCCCCTCTGCCACCTCCGACGGGTGTACCACACCCCTGTACCCCTCCTCGGAAGACTTTCAAAAGTGGCAACCTGATCCACTTAGCTACCCTCAACTCTTGCTCTGCCGTCAAACACTCCTCTGACATCTGCCACTTCCTTGAAGGCCTCACCTTGACATCCTTGCTATTATCAAGACGTGATTCACTACCAGCTCTGTCACAAGATTTGACACCCTCCTCTCTGAGGGTTACAACATCCTCTCTAAGCCCAGGAATAAAAGGCCCGGGTGGAGTGGCCCTGATCATCCCCGAATCAGTCCCTGCCACTATCATACCCATTCAGGTCTACTCCTCTTTCGAATGCCTTGTCTGGAGGCTTGGCGTCTTGTCCTGGCCTTTCTCTGATGCTGGACACCATCTACAGGCCCCCTGGCCAGGTCTCCCACTGCCTCTCAGAATGGGCTGGGCTGAACTCTCCTCTCCTGGCCTCTCCTGGCCTCTCTTGGCCTCTCCTGGCCTCTCTTGGCCTCTCTTGGCCTCTCTTGGCCTCTCTTGGCCTCCTCCAAGCTTCTCCTCTTCAGAGACTTCAAAATTCACCCCGACTCCTGTGTCAGCCTCTACGGTCTTCCGCAACCTCTGCGACTCTTTTTCCCTCTCCATTCTTCCCTCTGGTCCGACGCACTCAGCCGGTACACCTTGGATGCTCTCATCTCTTCAGACAGCCCCATCTCCAACCCTCTCATCACTCTTTCTCTCCTTCTCTGATCATGCTTTCCTGTCCTCTCACCTGGACCGCCTGGGTCCCCTGCCTAAGCCCCCACCCGCACTGCCAGCCTCCTTCTGTCATTCGACATATGAAGGGAGTGTCAGTTGCCGCTTTTGCCACCACCTTCATTCCCCCTCTTACTCCTGCCACTGACTCTCACTTTGACACAGCCCTTAATAATCTTCAACTCTCCATCTCCAACACTCGGGACATCCTTGCACCTGTCACGAGGATCTGCATGAAACCTGCCTCCATGTGCAACTCCTCATATGACTCTGAGCTGGTCACTCTGAAATATAAGTGCAGAGCAGCTGAGAGGAAGTAGCAGGTTTCGAGCACATCCTCTGACAAGCTGGCCTGCCGTGGCTCCAAAGGCACTATAGACTCTCCCTCTGCTTGAAGAAGAGGGCCTACATCCAAGACTGCATCTCTGTAGCCACCAACAACACAGGTGAACCTTTCAAAATCTGCAAGGAACTCACCAACCCTACTGCAGTCTCCACTTCTACTCTGTCTTCCCTGGTCCTCTGCACTTCTCTGGCCTCTCACTTCATTGCTAAACCTCAGGAAATCTTGTCCTCACTCTCCTCTGCTTCAGACCCTTCTCCCTCACCCACTCTCAGGCCTCCCTTGGTCCCCCTCCCCCTTCTCCTCCTACTCTCATCTTTTTCTCCCATATCACCTGATAAGGTTTCTAGACAAGTCTATGTTATGAATGAAAGAGTCATCCAAACAGGTGCTCCCCCTGCTCCTCTAGAACTATCGAGAACAATATTGTCTCCCTTGCTCCAGCCTTGGCCAATTACTTCAATCACTCCTTTGCCACTGGATCCTTCCCCTCACTCTTCAAGCACTCCCTTGTGCACCCTCTCCTCAAAAAGCCTTTTGCCGACCCTTTGTTTCGGGAAAACTACCGCCCTATCTCCATTACCCCTCCTTCCTGGGCAAACTCTTGGAGAAGCTGGCCATCTCCCAGATTATCCACCCCACTGAATTGTTGGTTGTCTTCACGACCATCAGTCTGGCTTCAAAACGGCCAGAGGCATGGAAACAGCACTCCTGAACACCTGTGAAGACTTGCTCTCTGATCTCATTTCCAGCTCTCCTTCCGGTCTCATCCTTTTGACCTTTCCTCTGCCTTTGATACTGTCAATCATGACACCCTGATAAAGCAGCTCTGTGATACCTTTGGCAACACGGATCTGACTCTGGACTGGTTGACCACCTTCTTCTCGGACCAACCCTCCCAGGTTCAACTGGGCCAATTTCTCTCCACCATCTCACTCTCCACCTGTGGTGTCCCTCATGGCTCTATCCTCTCACCCTGGCTTTTCAACATCTACGTGGTCACTCTAGCCCATTTGATCGCCACCTTCTCTCCTAACTTCCAGTGTTATGCGGACAACACACAGCTTTACTTCAAGCTTCCCTCATCTGCCTCCTCCTCTTCCTTTCCCATTCCTGACTGCCTGTCTGCTCTTCAGGCATGGTGCACCGCTATCGATCTCAGCCTTAATGCCAGTAAAACAGAGACCCTTCTCATTGGGACACCTGCTCCCTCTTTCCCTCCCACACTCTGGCTGCCCACCATGGGCCCCCTCCCCTCACCCTCCTGTGAGGCAAAAAACCTTGGTGTCATCTTCGACTCCTTTCCTTCTCGCCTCACATCACGGTCATTGCCAAGAAGGCCCACTTTCAGCTGCACCTCCTCAGAGGCATTCGCCCTTTCCTCCCCTTACCCCAGAAACTCAATATCTCCAGAGCACTGGTTCTCTCCAGGCTGGAGTACTGCAACAACCTCTTTGTCAATCTGCCTAACTCCTCCCTTTGCCCCCTTCAACTAATCCAGAACAGGACTGAAAGACTTATTCTTGGTCTCAAGTCCCGGGACTGCATCTCTCAAGCCCTAAAATGTCTCCACTGGCTCCCTGTTGCTGTGAGGATCAAGTTCAAGACCCTCTGCATCATCCACAAGGCTTTCTGGGGCCGGGACCCCGCTACATCCAACTCTCTCTCCCTAAATACCTCCCTGCCAGAGCCCTTTGGTCATCTATCTCGAACTCTCCACAGACCAGATGCCTTTCCAAGCAGAGAGTGGGGTTAGATCTCTCTACTCCACAGGTGCCTTCCTCTGGAATGACCTCCCTGCCCCTCTCAGACTTGAGACAGATCTCCTTAAATTCCGGAAGCTTCTCAAGACCTTTCTTTTCTCTTCTTCCTTCACTCTCCCCTCCCTTACTAATATCCCTGTCTGACCTTGACTGGCTGCCTAGTTCCCCTAGCGTCTTACAGCAGGGCACCAGGCACCCCTAGTCCAGTCTACCCCTGCACTTGATATCCCGTGACGCCCCCCACCCCCCTGCCCTCAACCTTCACTTGCCCCTCCCCCTGCACTAGCCTGGCTGTGCCTGTACCCATCCAGCCCCTTACCTCACACTTATCTTGTGGAACTACCTTCCCCTGCACTCTCTGCTTTCCCCTGGCTCCGTCCACTTGTCCTTCCCTGGCACTCGCTTTTCTCACAGGCCCTTCCGCCCTGACCGGCGCATCCCCCCCATGCCCCATCCCCTGCACTTCTCGTTACTGCACTTGCACAATCCAAATGTCACAAGGCCTAGTAGTATTGTTTTTGTCCTCCCTGTTATCCCACCCTCTTGTCGCGCCTCGAAACACATTGTGTATAGGCGCATTATAAATACACAATAAATAAATGAATAAAATAAGTACACAAACAGGGACAGAACAATGAGAGATACCACACAAACACATACAGCGACCAGTATAACTACTGTAAAGAGTTTGGGCACTGGAAAGCTGACTGTCTGAATCAGCCTCAGTATGATGCTTGTGGCAGTCTACCAACCGCACCGATTGAGTTGGCTGTACCCCCGCCTCCACCACTGTAAAGTGATCATTAGGATTGCCAAGTTGTTCCTGAACTTGTTGCAACACTTATTCCGCTTAACCTTGCTGCTCCTTATCTTGATTGTACTATTGCTGGTCAAAAAGTATCATGTTTGGTTGACACTGCTGGAGCATCACACTCGGCACTAAAAGCATCTGAATTTCCTCATCTGGGGCACTCCAATGAATTTGTCAATACTGTTGGAATAGGAGGTGCTCCGATACCTCACCCGGTGTCTTCCCCTCTTATGGTAAATGGGTCCTATCTCAGAACACCATGCATTTCTGTTGAATCCCTGCTCTCCCCTGAACCAGTTTGGGTTAGATTTGTTATGTAAATTGAGTTGTTATATCTATTGTTCCCCTGATGATATATTCCTTGATATCCCAGCCCACCGAGAACATGAGGCTTTGGCTACAGGAGATTGCCCATTCAAAATCTGGAGACTGAGCCAGCACTCCCTTAGTGCGTGAGGGAGAACTGGACCGAGTCCCTTTCAAATTATGGGCTACTCACACAAACAAAGTTGACCACATGCTCAATGCTGACCCAGTTAAAATTACCCTGAACCCAGCCAAATGGCTGCTGTGTTTACCACAGTACCCTATCTCCAGGCTGGCTGAAGATGGTATCTGCAATGTAATAGAGTCCCTTCTCGATCAAGGTATCATTGTGCTAACCCACACCCCGTGTAATACTCCGATTTTGCCTACAAAAAACCTGGGAGAACAAGTGTTTCATTTTATCCAGGATTTAGGCATGGTTAATGCCCAATGTGTTACCAGCATTTCCTGTTGTCCCCAACTACCATCCTGTCTTGTATCCCCTACTCAGCCACGTACTTCACGGTTGTTGACTTATGTTCTGCCTACATTTACATATCCATTAACCCCAACAG
Organism: Ambystoma mexicanum; assembly: GCF_040938575.1. Classification (NCBI taxonomy): domain Eukaryota; kingdom Metazoa; phylum Chordata; class Amphibia; order Caudata; family Ambystomatidae; genus Ambystoma; species Ambystoma mexicanum. The sequence continues at coordinate 707,895,094 of NC_090941.1, read as the reverse complement.
TCAGTACCTGTTTGCATTTACCCATAAATCCATGCAGTACAAGTTCACTCATCTTCCAAAGGGGTACGTTGTGAGAAGCTTGAGGGTATTCTCCCTTATTCAGGTGGCCCAGACATGGCCATCGCTGTTGGATTCAGTTCCTGGGGGTGGACCAGTGGGGGAGGATCACCTGGGTAGGGGAACCTGGGGTTGTATTCGGGGGAATGCTCCAGGTGAGATGCAGTATATTACAGACGAAGATGAGGAGGAGGGGGGAGAGGTCCCGGAGAACTTGTTGGGCTGTACTACATCTGGCCCCCTTTCTGCCATAAAGTCACCCGTATCAGAATCTACCAACGCCCCCTCCACTCCCAGCTCTAATCTGGTAATCCTCTAGGAGAAAGAACCCTATTAAATTGGAAAATCACATCTCCCCGAAACCCTGCTTCCCCACTTCCTACCCGAAAACTCTCAACCATTCTTCTCCACATCCTCTCGATTATTCTTTTACAAGCACTCCATCTGCCCTGACAACACACTACCAGTCCCAGAATCCCCAGTGTACATTTTATAATCCCAGTTACTCCTGTGTGCCTCACAAACCCCAACAATCCTGTTCCTCTGAATATCATTTTTTAAACTCCTGGTTAAATGCAACCTACCCTTCCAAAATCCACACAAACCCTAATGCAAAGGTCTTTATTCCATGTAACACCTCTTTAACTTCTACCTCAGTAAGACATCTTGAAATTCTACCTCTCCCTTTTCCGACACAAACATTCTTTCACACCACAACAGACAAAAGACTAATCCCAGAACCTTTTACCTGACACTTCCCAACCCCAGAGTCAGGCAGTCAGGAAATGAACCTGAATCACACACAACTGATGGCCCTTTCTTTTCCCCATAGGGATAAAAGGTGGAGCAAGCGAGCGCAGTACGAGCAAGGTGAGTACAGCAGACAGCACAATGAGATGGCTACCACACATCAGTTCAAAAGAGAAGGAGAAAGGTGGCAGGACTTGAGGGGGTGAGAAGTGACCTCGCCCTTTTCGTCCCAGGCCCGCGGTACCTTCATGGAAGAAAGCCTAAGACCACGAACAATACCACAAGTGTCCTGTAGCAGATGTCAACGGTACAAAGAGCAAGTCTATGCAGATAAGCAGGAGCGGGGGAAGGTCCTGCAACCGTGGTACCGGCCTTGACTCCAGAGAAGCCAAAAGCCAAGCACTTTGACACAGTCAGTGAGTCGAGGGGAGAACCGATAAGAACCAGGCTTTGATGAATGAGAATTGCCAAGTGGTAAGTTTTGAACCAAAGCTAATGAACTCTGAATGAATGGTTAAAAGTGGAAACCAGATGCAGATGGAAAGCTGCACCATATGAGAGAAGCTACAAGTACTAGAAGGCCATAGGTCAAAGTGGTCATACAGATGGTCAAGCAAAATCCCTGTACCATCAACAGACTTTGATCTACAAACGCTGGGAAGGAAAGGGAAATGAATCCCACATTGAGAATAAACATTGAGAAACCCAGGGTATTAGGTCACACAAAAAGGCAAGAAATGTCCGAACCCGACCGAAGGAGATCCAGGGGTGAAGCCATTACCCAAGAAGATAAAGAGAAGAGGGGTCCAAGGGAGATCCAGGGGTGAGGCTATCACCCAAAACTGACTGATAAAGGAACTGGGATATATTTTGGAATACGAATAAAAAAGGTCAACGCCCAGAGGAGGGGGATCCAGGGGTGAACCCATCACCCAGCGAACCTTAGAAAAAAACTTTTATTTGTTAAAGGAACTTTTGTTGTATTGTTTGAATAAGTCAGGTCCTCGAAGGCAAGAGACTTTCAAGTGAAACGAGACCTGGCCATCGACGGTCCTTATAACGTAAAGCTTGAGAGTTAAAAGCGGAATGGTCGTCTTGTGCTGGAGAAGCCCGAGACTGTACTGTGGTCCAAGCTGCCACCTTGCTCTGTGTCCAAAACATGGGGAAGGGAGACCCAGGCTACCGCATCCTGGCATATTATTTGAGAACACTTCTTTCTTTCCTTGAGAACAATCCCACACCCCTTTTTGTATTAGTTGTAAGGTTTGGCAATCGGTTTCTTAGTATAGGCCCTTTTGTTTTGACATGACGTCACTAGGACTGTTTTATTTTTCATTTGATGGTCAACGCTTGGTCCCATCTTAGATTAAGGTATAGATTAGGCATTTTTCCAACCTGCACACAGCTTTCATTGTTCAATAAACACCCTTGAACTGTGATCACTTGTGTCGGTCTTACTTGTTGTCACCATGAGGTTTCTCACAACTTAGAAAGCCCCCTCTCTGTTTTCCCAAATACTGAAGAAGGATCTAGACTCAGTAGTGTTCCCAGAAGCGTCAACGCTGCTGCAGTATGGGGACAATCTGCTCCTAGACTCTCTGTCCCTGGAGGCCTGCGAGCTAGACTCCCTAACACTGTTGACAGTGCTTGCTGAAAAGCATCAAAAGGCATCAAAGGACAAATACAGCTATGTCTACCCTGTGTGTGATACCTGGGCCATGAGATTTCAGCTGGGGTATGTAAGGAACCGATGGTGCCAACAGTAAAGATAGACACAAGTGATTACATTTCAACGGTGTTTATTAAACTGTATACTGGAAAAACGCCTAAACTAAACCTAAATCTAAGATGGGAGCAAGCTTCAACCATCAAACAATAATAAGGCAGTCCTAGAGGTGTCTTGTCAAATAAAAGGTCCTACACTAAGAAAAACCTATTGCCAATCCCTACGCTAAATACAAAAGAAGTGTGGGATAGTCATAAGAAAGAAGGAAGTGTTCCAAATAATAAGTCAGGATGCAGTAGTCTGGGTCTCCCTTCCCCAGGTTTTATGCACGGGTTAAGGTAGGATTCTGGAGCACAGCACACACTCGAGCTCTTTCCCAGCACAAGCCAACAGTTCCACTCTTAGTAATCAGGTCCTTCGGTGGTTAAGTCTCTTTTCTACAAAAAGTCTCTTGTCTCAGAGGATCTGATGGTTTCAAAATAATAAACAAAAGTTCCCGTCGGTACATACGTTGGGTGATCCCTTTTTGTATGCACGCTGGGGTTGACTTTTCACCCCTGGATTCCCCTCTTCTGGGCTCAGATTCACTAAAAAAGTTCTTAATGATATCGGGACATTCGGTAGTTACGTTTTCTTGCTCCCAAGGGCCTAACAGGTTCAAAGTACAAAACAAAAGTTCAACAAAAGTTATGTTCTGGTTGCACTATGAGTGATGGTTCCTCACCCTTGGGTTCCCCTCTTCCGGGCTCGGAGTCCACTCGAATATCAACCTGCCTTGGTCAGGTTCACTCTGTCATGTATTCCAAGATGTTCTTTGTTGCACTGTCCTTTGGTGCATTCACGGGTTGGTGGGTGTTGGTTTGTCACCCTTGGATCCCCCTCTTCCGGGCTCCGATCCTTGCATTTACCTCCCTCAGTCGGGTTCACTATGGCTTTCAATGCAATTTTGTCTGTGACATTCACAAATCTTAATGTTTTTTTAAACAGTGCACTGTGGACATCCCTGGGCAGGCTTCATTCTTGTCAACACACTGTATATTCGCCCCTGGTTTATCAGCATCCCTCCTTCGGGTTCACTCTGGCCAACCTTGTCATCAGTTTTACGAGGCAGGATTCACTTCCCTTATCCTCACAATCACCTGTCGGTCAAAGACTTTTCAACTGTACAGAGAATTTTACTGAACCCCTGTATGACCACTTTGACCCCCTTTAATCGCCTTTCCCAAGGCCTTCTAGTAATGGTAGTTTCAACAATCGGGTAATCACCCAGAGTTTCCCGAGTGAGCACACACGTGGTGCCAGACTTCTATGTTGCTGGTTTTCCCCCCTTTTTCCTATTAATGGTTCTTTATGCTTTCACAATTCAATTAGCGTTTGCTACTTTTCATTCAACACAGTTCGGATGGTTATCAGCTCTCCCCTCGACTCACCGGCTGTGAGGAACCGATCAGCTTTTATTCTCCATGGAGTCAAGATTGGTACTATGGAGACAAGCGTCTCTCTCCATCTTGGTTATTAGCGGAGGAGGGTCTTGTGTACCGTAACATCTGGCTATTATTTGCGGTCTTACGATTCCTTCCGTGGAGGTTTCACAGGCTTCGGTCGGAGAGGGCAAGGTCACTTCTCTCCTTGGCACCGTCTTTCTCCTCCTCTTGAACTGCTGTACTGAGTTTGCTCCATCAACGCGAGTTCGGTCTTGCTCGTATTGTGCTCTCTTGCTCCACCTTTTATCCCTGTGGGGAAGGGAAAGAGCGGTCAGGTGTGTGTGATTCTAGTCAATTGCCTGATCCTTGTGTTGGGACATGTCAGGTAATTGGTTCTGGTGTTGGTCTGTCGTCCTTCGTCATATGTGAAAGTGTTCGCATCCGGAAAAAGGGGGGGTTGTCACAGAAAATTATACTCTTTGTCCTAGGGGTGTTGGTAAAGTGGGAAGGATGAGATTGGTGGGGTTTGCTAACCAAATGGAGATGACCAGGATTATTAGGGTGGACAACTGAAACCAGAGGATTCTCAGAGTTGGGCCAGAGAAGTTTACCAAGAGGAAGGGAAGCAGATGTCTTATAACCTACAAAGGCCTCAGGGGTCTCGTCCTCTTCTGCCTCTTCTGCGGTATAATACCTTGCCTCACCTGGGGCCTTTCTCTGAGCACAACCTCGGGTTCCCCCATCCAGGTGATCCTTTCCCTTCTGTTCGCCCCAGCAGTTGGGGACCGAGAGCAACAGCCCTTACCAGGCCACCTGAATGTGGGATTCTCGAGGCTGGCTTGGGAGAATACCCTCCGGTTTCTCACAGGAAAGAAACATATCCCAAGAACGGATCAAAGCGATCCAGAATTCCCCAAGCCCCAGACCAGGAAGCAAATGAGTGTTCCTCTGGATAGTCAGTTACTGCAGAGAGTGGTAGCCTGGTTATGTCACCATAGTCAAGCCCCTTCAGACGTGCACGCATGATTCGACCCAAGCCCCTGCCATTGTCCCAGGCAGCTGAAGATGCCTTTGTCACCATAAAGCAGGCACTTGCAACAGCCCCGGCTTTAGGTTTGCCGGATACAAGACGTGTATTGTACTGCGATTAACAATGGGATTGCCCAAGGAGTGTTGACAGAGGTGCACAGTGATGAGCACTGGCCTGTATCATAGCACAGTGCAGCCCTAGACCCAATTGCAGCTGGACACACAGCCTGCCTATGAGCTGTTGCAGCTGCTGCCCTGTTCATAGAAAAGACTGACTCCCTAGTACAAGGCCACACTGACACGAGATCTCAGTCCCTTTATGCCGTGCTGTCCCTTCTGGTCAAGGGGAAGACCCAGACTTTCCAGACACGAAAGAATTGCTCATCTCAGCAGCCAATGTAAATTTGAACCGATGCCCTGTCTTGAACCCTGCAGGGAACTGCGTGATTGCATCACAGTTGTGGAAACACTTGTGTCTACCTGTTCTGATTTCTCAGACACCCTCTTGCAAAACCCAGATCTGATTCTATTTGTAGATGGTTCATGTCTCTGTGTGCTGGCAACTGGAGAACTAGTCTCGAGGTATTGTAAATGCAGCCCCCATGCAGCCCTAGAAGCGTTCTGATTGCCCATGGCTGTGTCTGCCCAGGTTGCCGAACTCATGACCCTCACCAGGGCATGTACCCTGGGTTGGGTTAGATCAGCCAGGAGTCCTCTGTAAGCAGCGTGGATACCTGACATCCACTGGCACCTCTATACTGAATGGAAAGTATTTATCAGCCCTTACTGCCTGCATTGTTACTCCCTGCTGCCACACAGCTCATTCAGCAGCCTTAACGGTGACTTGGGCTCAGCAACGATATAAGTTAGCAGTTGATTACCTTTGATGTTCCCCAGATGGCTGCCTGGTGGCATCCAAGGTACGCCTTCCCTACCTGATCTGTGAGGCTTGCAGCATTGCACACTCAGGTAAAAATGTGCCGATTGTGACTGTAAATCTAGGCTGAATCAGTCCAGGTCTTGCCACAATAGCAAAAGATTACTGTGAAAGGTGTTCCATATGTTTAACTCAAAATCTTTGGAGAGCAGTGCCCACAAAGCTTTCTGCACGTCCAGTACCGGAGGGTCTCTTCTTAAACGTGCAGACAGATTTTATACAGCTTCCCACTTTCATGCAATGTTCATACTGTCTTGTGATAGTAGGTGTGTTCTCTGGGTGTTTGGAAGCCTTCCCGTGTAGGAGGGCAGATGCAGTAACAGTGGCCAAGAAGCTGTTTGCAGAATTCATACCTTGAGTCGGGCTGCCCCTGGTCATAGACAGTGATTGGGGTACCCACTTTACTGGTCAGAACATTAAGGAAGCGTGCAAAGCACAAGGAATAGCTCAGCAGTTCCATTGTGCATACCACCCCCAGTCCAGTGTTCATGTAGAATGCTGAAATAGCAACCTCAAACTTTGCGTTTTCTAAAGTGTGTGTCAAGAAACTAGTCTGAAACGGCCCAGGCATTGCCCATAGCTCTGTTTGCCATGCACAATAATCTTCAATGCAAGCATAAACTGTCCGCACACAAGATACTCACAGGTCACCCCATGGAAGTAAGAACTGCCCCCCCCACCCCCTGACTAATGTTGCATGTTAGTTAAAACTGTCCGCTCTCTTCATTCTCAGGTTTGAGCTAACCTACCGGAACCGATGGCTGAACCCCGTCATTCTCTACAGCCTGGTGACTGGATCTTGGTAAAATTTCATCAGCAGAAATCGGCACTCCAGCCCAGGTGGCGCAGACCAAATCAAGTTCTACTAACTACACACACTGCCATTAAGTGTGCCGGACTGACAGCGTGGGTCCATGCTACCCACTGCCGCAAGGTCTCTGCGTCCCCCTATCCCCCTGCCCCAAAGGACACCTCTTCTGCTTCGCCCAATCCTCCATGGCCTGGCCCTGGCTCAACTGTGACTGCTGAATCAGAGCCAGTGGGCCCACCTCCAGCCGGCCAGTGCCAGTCGCTTCCAGCGCTGCAGGTCCTGCATGAGCAATGCTGGAGGCAGAGATCGCTGCTCTCAGTCTACCAGTACACACACGTACTGAACCAAGACCCGCGGAATTGCAACCTGTTCCAGACAGTGAGGCCCCTGCAGGAGCTGTTGCTCAGGCCCCTTCGTCAAACAAGCAGTCGAAGTCCCGGAGGGCACCAACCTGAATTCGATCCTGCTCCTGGCATACCACCTCCAGTGCCCGACTCCCCTAGATCTTACAGTGCAGGCCTGGGAAGGTATGCCTTGTGGTCCCATGGCAGGCTGCCCCAGGGTCAGTGACCCAGGCTGGAGTGTCAACTGGCCAGCCCGCTTACCCCTGGATCTGACCCCTCAATGACAAGGAATCCACTGGATGTGGTGGTACACTAGCAAAACTGAAAGAGGCTACCCCCGATATGCCTGTGCCTGCAGGTTCTGGTCCTTGCTGCTATCACCTTATGGTCATCCTCTTTGTCCTGATGACCATCATAGCCTGTGGCTCTGGTACTGCAGATATTTTTAGTTTGAACCTTTAGCACGGGAAGCACTGCGTGACCACAAACTGCACAACTCCACACTTGGTCTCTAGCCCCAGGTATACACCATGTCTGGTATTTGACTACTGTTGTTGCTATTATTAGTTAATTGACTTGCTACCGTCTCACAGTGACTGCTGCTTTTAATACCAAATGTCATGAGAACAACGGCACCTCCACTCACCCCTGGGTTCACAGTGAGAACACTTACCTGCACCTCACATGGCTGTATGTATGCATCTTTAACATTACAGATTGTTGGGTATGTGCACACCTACCTCATGACTTATCCTCCAAGTTTCCTGTTGAGCCATTCCCAACCTCAAACTGGTTGCCTGGTCCCCAGGCCCTGGACCATGCAGCATTACCCATTCTCAATTAGGTTTTACTGGTCCTCTGAATTTCCCCACTTCCACTCCAAACCAGGTACTCCAGGAGCCAGCCACACTTCATCTCTCAGCTAAAGCTACGGCCTTGTGTGCTATTTTAACAGAGAGCCACTATTCACTGGGAACAGCCAGTGCCAATACTATCTTTCCACCAACACTAGTGTGGTAATTAATCTCACCTTTGATTTTAACCCCAAATTCTCCTTCACCCTATCTGACACTTATTACAGGACCTACTTTATCTGTGGGGATAAGGTTTATTCCTGGCTGCCCATCAACTGGGGTGGGAAGTGTTGCATGGGATATGTCCTCCCTGCTGTGCGCCATACCCACTCCTTCCCAGCTCAGAAACACCCTAATAGAAGCTCCACTTGGTGGGGGGGGGGGGGCCTTTATTACTGAGATGGGTTACTTCATACCAGCCCTGGGGTTCAAGGTAAATCGGGACCGCCTGACCCGAATGCCCGACTGATCCAAGATATTGCCAATGCCACTGCATCCACACTCACCCTATTGTCCTCAGAACAAATATCCATTGGCACCATGGTACTCCAGAACCGTATGAGCTGGACACCCTCCTAGCGAATGTTGCACTTTCATACCCAGCTATGCCAGCAACATTTCCGACGTCGTCACTCACCTCCATAGCACTGTAAGCCTCCTCCACACCAGTCCAGAGGGAAACTGAATGTTCAAGTCCTCGGTCGTAGATATCCTGGCACCCCTGGATACTTCCATCAGTCACATTTTGCTCATAATCATGGTTCTAATCCTATGCCTGCCGTGTCTAATAATGAGCTGTAAATCCACTATCGAGTTTATGCCCGCTGCTCTGAGGTCCCCCAGACCACAACATTGTTTCACTGCCATACAAGCACAGAAGTCCAATATTATGACATGCCTGAATGTGATGTCTGCTCCCCCAAAGATGTAATGGATGTGGCTGGAGTGAAGGTCTCATAGGGGGGAATTGTATGGGAAAACTGGGGGTTTGAACATTGCAATGAACCTCCCTGCTCCGGTTGAATTAGAATACTGCTCTGGTAATGCAAACTGCCATGTTTAAGAAGTTCTTTATTGCCATTGTGGGGTGATCCCTATGTTTTACTGTACATGTTCTAACCACACCAGCTTCATAACCTACAGTGTAGCATCATTTGCCTCCACAACTATCGTCTCTGATGTGTTTTGGTTTTGGCATAAGTAAGCCTGTTTTAGGCTGCAGCTTTCCTAGGCAAGGCTGCCTTAGCAAACGGAAGTCATCATATAGTAAGCGAGCTTGTCTGTTCTAACCGTGTGCGAGCCGCAGAAGTAGCTTACCTTGTATACAGTAATATACAATTATGCGTTCTCCAGCCTGATTGTATTGTCCTGAGCATAAGAACACAGCCACTCCCTGAGACATGTATGCTGAGATACTGTCCTTCCACCTGCAATATTGTTTCTGTCTCATGTCCACACCTCCCTCAACATTGAAATACATGTGTACCTTACAGTACATACGCAAGCACATTGAGGGGGGGGGGGTTGTTGCATCGAGTCTCGTTCTGCCATTGGTTTGTTGTTGTCCTGTGGCTTGGCTATTGCTAATAAAACCGTTCATCAATCCACCAAAATAATCTGGACAAACTTAACAGTTGCCGGATGTGACTCCCAGCGATCCCCGTGGCCTCAGGAGAGACAATTTTATTGACGGGGGAGCTGGCAGGTGCACCTGGGGATTACGGAGAGTAGACAGAACAGACCGGGAAGGAGAGATGACTGAAACATTGTGGGTTGGTGAAGCGCAAGTCATTGCAGTAGCTTACCTTTTATTCATTACTGTATCATTATGTGCTCTCCAGCCTGATTGTACTGTCCAGAGCGTGATAGTTGATACGATATAAGTCATTTATAACGTGTCTACAAACAAGTGTTTGTGCACGGAGACACAGTCCTTCCACCTGCAACATGTATTTTGCCTCATGTCCAGCACATTAAGGGAAATGCAGGTTGTTGCGTCAAGTCTCGTTCTGCTGTTGGCTTGTTTTTGTCAAGTTGGTTGGGCTATTGATGATAAAACCGTTCACCAATCCACTGGAATAGTCTGTGGTTATTTTTCCACTACACTATTCACTCACTTTTACAGCACCAGCCCCATGTAAGTTCACACATTGCTTTTATATTGAAAGCTTCTTCTGGGAAATCCCCTATACATTTTTTTTACCTTTTAACTGATTTTCTAACGTTATTCTTGAACCTCCCCACTGTAACCTCATATTGTAACCACTAGGCCCAAAGTAACTTTCATCTCTTGTAAACTTACTTCTAGTACTGCCCCCATTTCCTTTAAGAACGTGAATGTTTGTAGTATATCCCTCGTAACCATTCAATATATGTATTACCTCTGCAGCCCACATTTGGACTATCTCCAATCTGTCATCATCCTCTTGCAGGTGTTGTCACCAGAACTGGGTGCAAACATCTAAATGAACCATTAGCAGTGCAGTGCACAGTGTTAACATAATGGCCCTCATTACGAGGTTGGCTACCCCCTTACCGCATACCGGGTTCGGGTTCCCTGAATGGGGAATTACTGGGCCATTCCAACCTTGGAGGACCCAGTATTTCCCCATTCAGGGAACCCATCCCCATTCCCATTCGAGCCCCCATAGGGCTCAATGGGAATGGGGAGCATGCTAATAACGGGCCCGTTATTAGCATGCTGGTCCTTTAGCGGTCCCGCTAAGGGCGCCTGGTAAAACCAGCCGCCCTTAGCGGGACCCGCTAAAGGACCTCGTAATGCCGAGGTAAGGGGTTAAGGGCACCGGCACCTTTACCGGCACCGTTAACCCCTTACCTCCAACCTCGTAATGAGGCCCAATGTCTCTCTTTTGTCAGGTTGCTACACCTGTAGCTGGACGCTCCAGCATTCCTCCTGAGAGGTCCTCGACCTCCCCAATTGGTTCGATGCTATAAGTAGTAACTCTGCTTTGCAGTGTCATTTTTGATGTCTCAGTCCCATTGAACAGTTGCTGCTTCCGTTCTACATCTCTTAGTGTGCTATTGCCATCCCTCCCTTATACATCTGATGCCACCTGCCTAGCAAAGCCTTTTGCATGCGCATGTTTCGTCTCTGGCCAGCCAATTACTGCACATATTGAGATTCTGACACCATCACATATATACCTCTAGGAGGTCTTGAATTTAATTGGTGTCCCAGGCCACTTAGACACTTTCCCCATGTACTGTAGAACTGACAGGTGTCAGTGGTTGATTAGGAAGTCCTTAACCGATGCAAGTATGTGCGCTATTCTCACCACAAAGAGAGAGGGCAGAGGGGCAATTATAACCACAAAGGTATGCCATAGAGGTGCTGTTAACAGCCGTTTGGGCAGATGGCCATGGGAGTTTACTGGTCCAGTTCTAACCTTCTTTATTAGATCTGGTCATTTCTGGACTCGAGCACCAGGCCACTCTGGGTAATGGCGCCCCCCTCCAACACCTGACATTAAGAGCAAATTACCAAGCAAGTTAACTTGGACTACACATTAGGCAAGGTGTCCTTTACAGATGTACTGGACACTTAATTCATACCAGCATGGACAATTCCTTAAGGAACAGGATTACTGGCAAGCAGCATTCCTTTCCTCTGTACATGACTGTGTGCAGGGCCTGTGGACAATCTATTCACAAGTGTTGGCTGTGAAAATGCAACATAAATGGCCGATAGACTTCCTGATAGTGGCTGAAAATGGTCACCCCAGTATTTACTTTCTAATACGTTCCACTAAACATACATGGCTTACTCCCTTTAGGGAAGGAAGTGCTGTCTGCAATTAAAGAGAAGGGACCGAATTCCAAATAGGTATTGAAGTTACAAAAGGGCCGGGTAGCACTTGACCAATCTGAGCTGATCCTTGAGACAAAGTGCTTGAAAGGAAAGCATGGGGGGAAGAGTGAGATTACTGCAGTATCGGATGTAACATGAGTAAGATATGTGTTAGAACTTAACCCGTGAATGATCACTGTGGTGGGTAACATTCATGTGTCCCTTCTTGGTAGATACTTTGTGGCTGTATCCTGTCCACCACTATTCAGATGTAGAATTTAGAAAAAACATACTCAGTATAAAACTCTGTTTAAAATGTATGTTTGTGTTTGATTTTTAGCAATATTTAGAGATCGATGAAATGGTAAAGGAGACAATAAGTAATTGTCCCAATGTCATCCAGTACAATCATTCTGTATTCCGGGCAACGATGGCAAATGACCTCTCACTTACTCTATCTTACTTAACTCTAACACTGTTGGAATGTACGGCCTCCTACATGTGGTAGATGGAGGTTTGCATGGCCCAATCTGTTCTAGTGTTCACTAATCGCTCCCTGAGTCAACTGGTCTCAGGCTATACCAGAATAGTGTGGTGGTACTCATGTTTGGGGACATCCAGAGGAAGTTTGGTCGAGGCCATCATATTCATTTCACATATTTACGGAGAAAGGTCATTGGACAGAGGTGAAAGGATGGCAACACAGTGGAAATTTGTGTTGTGCATCTGTGTTTCCCTTTTTCTGAGTATCGCACACGTAAGGCCACAAAGTGCCAGTTATGTATTGGCTCCTGTGATTACATAACTAAGAATAGGGCAGAGGACATCCGCTTCTGCAAATCCAGTGCACAAATCCATTTTTAGTTAACCACACAGCAAAACATTTACAGAATGACCAATGGAAACACAAACAAGATGACTTTTAAATCCGCTCTATGCTATTTTATCCAATACGCATTTATTGCGGCTGTCCAGAAAACCAAAATGCGTCCCGGTCTTTGATGACCGGAGCTAAATTATGTGTTGAGGTCTCAGCTAAGGGAGGGAAGGAACAAAAAAAAAACAGAAGCCCTTGTGCCAACCTCATCAACTGGGGATACATATTTTTAAACTGTGTCCTGCCTGCTTCTGTGGTCATAACCTACCAATGCTATTTTTGGAAGGGCACAGGATGAAAGCTGTATTGGTATCAGTTCCACCGATACCACCTGTGAGAAGGACCTCATTTTACACTCTCCATCATAAAATGTGTGGAATAACATTGGGCCCTCGTGCCAAGAATTTCTTTAAAAAAAGGCTCTTTCTCTGAGAAAAAAGGCCATCCATGACATGAAGATCAAAGGAGAGAGGAATGCTACCAATAAAAACAGGAGAGATAAGAGCCCTGAACCCAAATTCCAGGATGTCAGCTAGTGCAGATGACAAGCTGATCAGCTCAGCGCGCGCTTGGATATATTACAGAAGCAGAAGGCCTCGCTTATCTCTCCGTCTCCTGAAAGACACTGTAATTGGGAGCATCATCCCTCGAGGAATGCCTGGGTGCCAGGGGGGACGAATAGACGAGCAAGCCACGCAGCGGTGAAAGAGCTCCTGTGTCTGTGTGGTCCTTGTTAGACCCATTCAAGAGACTCCACTGCAAGCTGAAGCCAGTGCAGGGCGTACCCATACCGAGCCATAAGCACATGGGTTCTTACAAATTTTGACGCCATGGGATAGCCAGCAACTTCCATAATTACTACCTGGACATAAAATGGCAACAGCTGGAAAATAGTGTGATTACCTGTGGTTTTGAGATTACTATAGTGGTGAGCTCGTGCAGTATTAAAAAATCTAATAATAATAATATGGTAGAAGAGCCTGACAAATGCATATCCAATACCTATACGTAAGCCAAAATTGGTGGCTTTGTCAATGGTTGTTTTTAAGAGGACTTTGATGCAAGGAACATATATATATTAAGTGGCTGAAGGCACACTTAGTTAAGACATTTGTATTACACGCATAGACCAATCACAGCTGTAATTAAGCCATTAGCTCTCAGAAGACTAATTATAAATAACACTGACAGGCCAAAGTTGGAAGTCACAGCTTTATAGTGCTAGCTCAAAGAGATCCCACGAGGATGTGATAATGGCAGGGAGTGGCAGGTAGTACATGGGAATGGCCATAGGGATTAGCATCGCCATGGGCAGTCAATAGGTGTGTTAATAACCAAACAACAGCCCCAAACTGTGTCCCTCCTCATGGCATGTCTCTACCAGCTGTACTTCAGTGAAATAGTTTCGGCTTGTAGGTGGAACAATACACATTTCACAAGCTCCCAACTCGTATGGCAGGCTTGAAGGTTTTTGTGGGTCCAGGTTCAGTGTGCATCCTTGCACAGTCGCAGCCTTATAAACTATGCAGATGGGCGCATTGGAGCATCCTATGACAGTTGAAATGTACACTCACAATGCGCCTAGACTTCTTTGTCTGTGTGGTGTGTGTCATTGTATTATCGGAATTGACCAGAACAAATGTTAAATAAAAAAAAAAAAACTATACAGGCTCTGAGTGTGTGTTTAGCTGCTATGAGCCAATGGGTCGAAGGCAGTGTCCCAGTGGGTAGACTTCATGCCTCTGTCCAAAGCTGCGTGGGCAGAAACTCTCAGGAAAGAGCTTTAAGGCAACCATCCACAAGACTTCATAATATTTGCAAATAGTTGTAACCCTTCTCAATTACTATGGTGCAGGATTGCCGAGGCCTGGCATTGCTCCTTGACGGGACAGCAGAGCTCAGCTGACAGCTCTCCGTGTTTACTGCTCTGCAGTTCCTCTATATACTCGTCTAATAATTCGCGTAGTCAACATGTTTCATGGTCCAATAGCGAATACTCGAATGTTTCCAAAGGGTACAATATCACACCACACATGTCACTTTTCATTTCTAGTTTGAAATGTGCTGCCTACATTTTCCCCTCGATAATTGTAGCGTATATCAAGTATTAATCTTTTAACTTGTATACTTCCATATAACGCCTATACCATTTTGATGGTAAACAAGAGAGAATTACGGATTTGCTTCCCGCAATTACGGTAGCCGTGCCCACAGACCATTTGCTTTAGTTACCTACATAAGCACATGTATCTTTAATTTTGCATTCTTATGAGATATTCGGATTTCAACTAACTGGCAAATGCACGACCTGTGCGAGCTAAAACGTTACTGAAATGACCCCCAAAAGTGAAACTCTCGCATTTAGCTGCAACGCATGAATGGGCATCCCAGTGAGACTCGCATAACAGGGGCGGGCTCCACACCTATAGCCCAGTAGTGAGTCTACCGTGTATGCCACACGTCCATCCAACTCCTTCCTTCCTTTTAGCACCAGAGGTGGGGAGCCCACTTCCTGCACGGTGAGATGGGGGTACATCCACTGATGCCTTAGTATAAGCCAGAGTGAAACATAGCAGTTAACCCCTTCTTCACAAAACTAAGCCTGCCCTTAGTTTTACTACTGTTTCACTCAGTGTCTCTCCTGCTAACTCAAGGAAAGACATTCATACTTGAAACTGCAGTTTGCTCAATCGTGGCAGTTAGGAAGGCATCCCATGCGAGTGATTGACACACAGGTAATGCGTCGTCATTTCTGAGTAACTGGTGTCATTTCAGGGTCACATGCGTGAACAATAGAATTGCACATACCTGGTCGCACCCAGCATTCACCAATTCTTGCAGCATCTGCCTGTTTACTTCCATGGTTGCTGGGCTGCCCGATTCATTAGCAAAAGGAAGCAAGGAATATCTGATTTCTTTCAATACTTTCTGGTACGGTGCAAACTTTGCTGTTGGTCTCAGCTGTTGCTGCCTGGTGGCTTCTTTCCCTGCCAAAACCTTAGGGTCAAGCAGCGTGTCACTACCTAATCCAACCGGTATGCTATGGCTTGGTGGCTGTTTCAGACCTTCGCGGATCTCATCCAGCCGCTGCCTGCTATTTCCAGAGTGGGCCGTAGCAGGAAATGTCTTCGGCCTCATCGTGAATCCAGTTTTTTAACCATAAATATAAACTTCCCTCTAAACAGGATGTTCTGTGGTCCACAAGACCCTCTTGAAGGTATCAGTCCGCTGTAGTGCACAGATGTCTCAGAGCGCTGATTTACGTGCCAACTTCAATTCACAGTTGAGCGACATCCGGGTCTCTTCATTTCGTACATGGTTTGGACCTGAAAGATAACAAACGGTAGATGAAATATATATATTGCAATATAACTTTTCTATGCAAATTGTACTTTGATCACTCTCTGTTCAGCGCACTGTCACACCAGGAAGAGATTGCAATGTTAAGATTGGGGTGTCTCAAGGTCCAACAACTACCTCCGAGGACCTTCTACGGCAGGGGTCTGAAACCTGAGGCTCTCCATATGTTTAGGACTACAGCTCCCATGATTCCCCAACATTGACTAAGCTATCTAAGGCTTGGCTCGTGGGAATTGTAATGCAAACCTCTTGGAGAGCAAAATGTAGCAGACACTTTACTTTCCAGATTTTAGACCTGAACGCTTGGAAAGTTTGCTTAGAGATATGGGCGGAAGGTGGTAATGTACGACTGTCAATACAACTTATTGAGTATTTTGCTCAATGTAAAGTCTTCTTTCTGCAAGTCTTTCATGTCAATGGGTCTTGCTCCAGAACCACCACATACATGGTGCATGCTTTCTCAATACGTGCAGCCTCACAACAGGAAACATGTTAATCACCTCCCCCTGTGAAAATACATTAATATTGTGACAGTCATTTGAAATTACTAATAAATAGTTCTTCATATCAGTATTTCTGTATAGGTTAAACATTGTAAATAAGGAATTTTAGGATTGTCCAAATCAATGGTAGTCCTTTTGTTGACGTTGTAATGATTAAATGTCGAAACAAGTTACTGGGGGCGGGCATGAGGTAACATCTATGTCATTAAAATAACATTTGGCAGCGAAAAAACAAGCAAAACTTGAATCACTTCCAGAAGGAAGCAACATAGCTTCCAAACTAAGAAATATACAAAATAGTGGGGGGATGAAAACGTGATGTAAACTGGTGCTATATAGTGCTCACTCTTCCATTTTGGTGGTGAAAGGATTACAAATTAGATAACTGGACCTTGGTAAGAAAATCAATACATTGATCTGCCCCCTGTGCCTTGACTTAGATTTGAACAAGTCAGAGAGAACTAGAAAACATAGAAACACGTTTAATATGAGAAATACTACTCACAGTCAGACAAGAATACAGGGTACCGACACATACTCCAAGTACTTGTACTGCATCGAAAGACTGGGACACCCAAAGTATCAGCAACAGCATTGAAGGGTCCAAAATCAGACTGGGTTTCAATGTAATTTTTTATAAAATAAGCAGCTGAGATCTGAGCTGGTGCGCAGAATGGCCTGGGAGCCAGTGCTTGGGAGAGGCTGCGCATGCACAGGACATCACTTTGCTTTAAATATCTATTTCAGGTGGTTTCTTCCATCTTTCCCAAGCCCGCAGTTTAGAGAGTGACGATTCATGGAAAAAAGTCAACATATTAATTGCTGACTAAATAATGTACAGCGATGCTCGAAAACGTACACTGAACAATGCTTGACGACTTCTTTTTTGTAAGCGTAAGACATCCAAACTCCAATCTAGAGGACACCTGGACAGGGCTGCCCTAAAGTCCAAATGCGCCGTCAGGATGTGGACTGTAGCAGGCTTACGCAGCTGCCAATTACATTAACTGAACTTGCGGCAATTAAAGCTTTAACTACTGCCTCAATTTGAGAATATTTCCAACAAGCATTGGCAATGGGAAAGGCACTTGCTAGGAACTGCTGTAGTGGTATTAACTGGCCATTGATGGTAGCAGGAGCAAAATGGTGCAAGTACCTGGATATATAATAGTAGTACCTGGCAAATGCCTAATACTTATACACAAGCCAAAACGGTTGGCTTTGCCAGTTCTTGTTTTTTTACAGGACTTCAGTGAAGGACACACATAGTGCTTATAAATCGACTGGCTGAAGGCAGACCCGGTGAAGATATTTTTTATTAAACCTGTAGCACGTTTACGGCAACAATTAAGTTATGAACTCTCAGAAGACTGCTTTGAAAAAACACTGGCAGGCCATTTGAGCGCAAAGTTTAATGGCAAGGCTTGATTAAAGCGAGCTTAAAGAGTCCCCATGAGGAAGTGCTTTGGGTGGGGAGGGGCAGGGCACTGGGACTGATTTTATTCATACGGATTAGCAGGTATCAGGTAATATTTTCGCCACCAAAAATATCGCTGTACATATGGTCGTCGGGAACGGCCATAGGCGATATTTTTGGTGTCGAAAATATTAGGTGCGGGGGTGTCCCCCACACATAGAAATGATGCGGGAGTTGCGGGGGGTGTCCCCTGCAGGGTCCATGTGTTATTTTCGCCACAAAAATATGGGGACATTTTTGTAAGGCGATATTTTTGCGGCGAAAATATCGCATGGAACCGATTAGCATCGCCAAGGGCAGTCAATGGGTGGGCAAATAACCAAATATCACCTACAAGCTGTGTGCCCCTCCTCATATGCCATTTCCTCCCATCTGTAATCTAAGGCAATAGTTTAGGCAATAGGTGGCACACCTAATAGGCCAAACTAAAAATGATCAGTGTCATGCACAAAGCACATCCACACCATCACCCATCCCACACACAGCCTGAAGTTACCCCTAAATCTATGCAACTCCAACCCACCCACTGGCATTCATGCTGGATATATATCACCCTCTGGAACCTGTGTCCAATCCTGAGGTATCATCACTTCTTTTGATAGGGAAGCCCCTTCCCATGATGCCGGGGAGGTGAGGGCACTACCCGATGGCCCCCCAGGGGGGTGTTACTCAGCAGGAGGATCTCATGTTGGGGGACCCCATTGAGAGTAGTGATGATTCTGGGAGAACACAGTACCCCGTTCACCCTCCCACTTCTCCTTATCAACCATCACTTACCACATTACCTAGTGCCCCCATGTATGTTTGCTGTGTCCCAAGTAGGGACCACGGGGACGAGAAAGAGGCCTAGAGCAATGAGGATCATTGATGCAAACTAACACACCCATTCTAGTCTCTGGAATAATCCGATTGGCTAGCTGTCACGGAAAAGAGAACAATGGCGTCTTCATCTGAGCACAGACCCGAGAGCTCGGCAGGCTACGTGCAGAAGGGCAGAGCAGAGAAGCAGACGGTGCCTGGAGAGAAGCACACCCAGGAGATACCCGCGAAGCAGGAAGCACACAACTGCGGAGGAAATACTCTCACTGGTGACCGAGGATGCTGGAAAGAAACCACTGCTTAACTACTGAGGAGACGCGCAGAAGACCATGGAAGGTCCCGGTGAGCCAAAGAAACCACTGAATATCCTGGGAGACCTCCGAACAACCAGAGGGTGACAGCCAAGATCCTGCAGGTACTAGGGGTGGCTAAGCCCAGGGTTGTGGAGACCCTTAGGAGGCCCTAAGAAAAGTACAGAGTGAATCTTCACCAAGACAGAGTAACAAGGTGAAGGGGGTCTGGGACCCATACTGGGGAAATGCATCCTGAACAGCAGTAAAGAGGAATATAAACTTTGTATGCATGAGTGGTACCCATGGACCTTGGCAGGAGAGTAAGTGAAGGCTGTGGGTCGAAGTGAAGTCAGATAAAGAAAACAGTGAGAGTGAAAGTGTAGAGTACCCTATATGGCAGGTGAGTGGACCACGGGGGTACTGAGAACAGGGTCTGGGACCCATGGCACAATATCTGAATCCCTTCTTCCATGTCGCAGTACCTGGAAAGCGGGTCTGGGACCCTCAGCACAGCCTGGAAAAGACATCCAGGCTATTCTTCTTTGTTGAAGTACCTGGAAGCCAGATCTCCCCATAAAGGGTCTGGCACCCTTAGCACAGCTTGGGAAAGGCATCCAGGCTGTTCTTCCTTGTCACAGTATCGAGGAGACAGGTCTGCCAACTAGGGTTAAGGCCTACTATAGCCTGGGAGAGAGAGTCCAGGTTGTTCCTTTTTGTCACAGTGCCTGGGAGCCAGGCTTGTCAACCAAAGACAGGGACGCATCCCAAAAACCAAAGACACAGACAATTTTGATTAAACATGGAAAGACTCAGGGGAAGGGAATCATCAACCCCCTGATCCTTATTGAAGTTTGGTTCTTTTCTACACCTTTTGGAACTTGTATTTGGTATTGCAAGGCCGGGCTGCAGGTGGCCAGTCAAGAGCCACTTCCCTTTTCACCTTATGTTGAGTTTAGCTTGTGAGAGATAGGTTAGGATTTGGACACCAGATGGTGTATTGGAGTCAGATGATCGATCTCCGTCCGAGCGCCGCACGCCCGAGAAGGGATTAACATAATCAACCGGTAAATTTTGTGCTTTAGAGTACTGACGAGGGAGTGGTGTAATACGTAACCATTACCAGCAATGAGAGATTTACATAGGGATACATGGATTGACGGTTCTAGGTTCTTTTCACAAGAGCATGGATTTACCTTCCAGAATCATATGGTAGTCTACAGTGAAGACACATCTACCTTCCCGACGAATGGTTGACCAGTCATCATTCTTAAGTGGTCAAGAAGATCTTCTGTTCTTGAATAACTTGGGAAGAAAGGAGTACATTCAAGTTTTACTACCTGCTTTGTCGAGTTCCCCTGATGAATTTCTCGCAAAAGTTACAGTTATGAAGATAGAACAAAACATGTTGGGTGGGTTCGGTAACACTGTAATGTGAACAGTGTTGTGTATTAAAGCATTGATGCAATTTAGAACCTAGTTGGCTGAGCCAATAGGATTTACCCAATAAGCTTAAGAAATGAGGTTAGTGAGTAATCTTTAATATTAGGAGTTTGCTTTTGTATACCTGACAGCAGTGTTAAAGAATTTTTCTTTGGTTGGGGTTAGGTTTTGTTAGAAAGATCAATTATTTATAGGATCTATTTTAATTGGTTTAAACTGAAGTCTGAATTGCACTTTATAAGGCATCGTTGCACTTGTAATAACTAATGAATTGTTGTTTTTCTGTTCTGCCAAAAGATTTTATGCAATTCTAAATAATGTGTTTTGATTAAATAAAACTGTGATATTTCAAAGTTGTGTATTTGATGTATTTACGCAGTCTTATATTTGTTAGTGGACTGTGATACAAGATCTTGTCTATCCACAGAAATTACAACACGAAGGCTATTGAGTTTCCTTTAGTTTAGAAGCATAACGCGTGTAGCTTGATGGGGATGCATCTTGTGGCCTTTAAACTAACCCCAATGTCTTTCTTTAGGTTTTGTTGTATTTTACTTTGGACATTCTGACACAGTTTCATTAGCTAGTTTTGTTGAGCCAGGGAAACCCCTCCTAGTGTTAGGGCTAGTTAGGATTTCCGCCAACTCCCTGTTTTTGCTATTAATAAAAGTCTTTGCCAATCAACATACCATCCTTGTGTCGAAGTCTTACTTCTACACCCTCACAAAACCCAATACCAGAATCTGGACTCACATTGCACTGGTCACAGATTCGCCTACTCACTTCACATTCTACCCGAGGACAATTTATCCTGAGAGGGAGGCTTGGAGCGCCAGTTCAGAGCACCCCTCCAACCCCACCATGAACCTGCTAGTCACAGCTTATAGTTATTATGCATCACCATTCACCCAGACACCAGACTCCAGTTTGTAGTACACAAGAGCTGTGCAGCGACCAGACTCTTGGACATTGAAATAGAACAGCAAAGTCCTACCTAGGACAGCTGTGCGCTATACAAAACACTTTTGACATTGACCTGTAATGCTGGAAAGAAGTAATACATGCAAAAAGCTCACCATGGACACACGAATAAAGTGCAATTTCAAATTGAATGATCTCACCGGTCACCAGGCTTAGCTGAGCTAGATAAAAGTATACGTGGTATACTGTTCAGGTGCCCAGAGTTTGACACTGGGGACCGATAAGCCAAACTACCAAGAGCTTTGATTTTAAACTACTTTGAGATTGCCCACTTCAGTACTTCAATTAGTCCTCCCCAAACTCCTCTTTAGCTCTGCAAGCTTCTCAATAACCCCACAATTGAGATTTGGAGAGCATCCAGGTTAAAGACGGAGACTAAGCAGAGTCTCAATATGCTACTACAGGGAGGCTAATGGGAAGACTGCAAGGGCCTGTTGGAGTTCTATCTGCCTTCCTTTTGTATATGAAATCTGGTGGGTATCTGAGGCCACTGCATTGCCCACCATTAGCTCCTAGCACTGCGTATGCCTTGGATAAATGATGTGCAGTCTGTTTACTACGCACTGCCTTCTGTTTGCTTGCAGTGTCTCAGCGTGTTCTGAAGAAGCCACAATGGTGCTAGTTTGTATTATTTCTTTAGGTATAAATACAATAGGGTCATTTTAAAACAGGCAGAGCAGGAAATTAAGGCGTAAAAGCAAAGGAGTAATGCGTCTTCATTTCCGACTTCAGCCCATTTTTAATCGCTGACAAGGCGAGAAGGGGCACAGAGTGGAGTTAAGATCTCCACTATCCGGACCTTTTCTGTCTTGTGAGTGCATTTTCATTCAGGTGTAAAACTAATGGATTTCTATGAAATCCGCCATAATTTAGCACCTGCTAATGAGCAGGCCGAGTCCATAGGAACCCATTAATAAACGCTGCCTGCAAAGTGTAGTTTGCAGTCAGGTATTTATTTTTTTACAAGACGGATTGTTAAAGGAACGTGCAAAGGTGATTTTGCAAGGTGGTACTATTTTCTATTACCCTACACCTTGTGCATGGTTAAAATTGCCTGCAGGGGACCCAGCAGTGTGCAGGTACAAACGTTGGTGGTACCTTGCATGCAATTTGCATTTCATATAAAAAGAGCGCCAATGTAAATTACATCTCGCGGTGATCGTCAAATCACAAGATGTCAGTAATCGTCTCTATTTATAATTTATTTAAGATTTGTATAGCGCAGAACCACTGACCCTGGGTATCAAGGGGGCTAACATACACAAAAAAACAAAAGTCACAAGAGAGAAAATCTGGAGGTGGAACTCTAACGGGGGGGGCCATACCAGTGTTTAATTAAACAGGTAGGTCTTTGGGCCTTTTCTGAAAACTCTGATAGAGCTTTCAACTATCAATTTACTGGGGAGATTGTTCCAAGCCGTGGGAGATACCTGTGACCTGATTAGTGGGCTACTGAGAAGTTTGCAGCGCTAAGGTAGACTTTTGGGAGGAATTTCTTAATGAGAAAGAGCTGCAGGCAAGCAGAACACATGAGGGAACCATGAATAGCAGTAGAACGTTCTTGGTTTTACTCCTCCATGGTTAATTGTAGAAGGTTTTGCCAGGGAAATGGAACGGAATCAGTCAAGAGTGCTCACCTGAAAAACCGGTCTGTCTTGTTCAGATATCCTCTTTCCTGTGATTATTGGAGACTGAAACAGGTCAAAGAAACATGGACTAGGAGAACAAGATACTTAGCCAGAAATGTTTGACCCCTAGATAAGTTATGTTATGTTACTTCGCATTTATATAGCGCTCTATATATCATTGGTATGTTCTCAAAGCGCTGGTAGGTTGAACACCCTCCGGAACGGTAGTTCTGGTCAGTAGAGAGATCGAGATAGTGTTGTAGTGTGCGTGGGTGCACCAGGTATGTGTGCAGCTAATGTAAATGCCGGATGGTAGCTGCATCCTAGCGTTAGGTGTGGTGCTGAAGATATCAGTTGGATGTGTGCAGTCTGGTGAGTGGACACTAGACTGGGCTCTGGCTGCGTTAGGCCTGAAAGGACGCATATGTGAGCAATTAGGCCGGAATGTGCTTGGCTAGCTGCGTTCTATTAGGGTGATGAGGTGTTCATGGGGTAGTATTCGTATGTGAACAGCTAGGCTGTGGCGCTCACAACAGTTTCGACACCTTCCAGCAAGAGACACTCCCTTAATGCTTAATTTGTAAAAAAAAAATATATATATTTTCTAGCATTCTTGTGCAACATTGGGGCAGGCAGCTCCACGTCTACTGTTGCCACCACCTATGGCTGCTCTGCACTGTGTCACAATATTTGGGGTTAAAGGTGGTGAGTCGAGCATATTGACCATTTAGTCACAGAAAAAGTGAAAACATGTTCCCCTTTGGTACATTGATAGACAAATGCAACCAAAATCATGAGCTGGTTAACTTGCCTGTCAGAAACTGCAGCAAGAATTTCTTGTATAGGCTGGCACTCTTTGACAGGGGCATTTTCCCTGGCTTTGCCCCTGTTGGCTGTCCTGTTTTTTGTCAACTATTGGTGCTGTTGGCTGGTGACTGTCCTGGTTTTGTCAACCCAACCTAATGTGGCAGTGCTGCCATTTATTACAGTAGTGAATCTGCACCAATGTCTTGCAGCCTGATTGGAACAGTATGCAGAATTTGGCCAGTACGAGCGCCCCAGAGTATCACTTTTTCCAACTCATTGTTATCCATGAAAATGGATAGGTAGTACTGCCCTGTTTGCCAGACTCCTCATGCACAAGAACAACAATGAGCTGGCACCAGATGCAGAGACCCTGGCGAGTTCAACATGTTATTGGGCCGGGAGGAAAGCTCAGGGGCAACACACTCCTCTTGGAAGCAAGACAACGCTACAGGTTTGGCCCTGTGGTTAGAGACTGGTCTCCAGTATTGAGTGTGTTATAGAAGATTAATTAATTATTTATTATTGCTGGTTGTGTGACTGACTCACAGTTAATATAATAAAGTTGCTAAAACATACATCATAATCAAACGGAGTATGAGCCAATAAGTGCCACAGCTCAGAAATAATTGCCAGAGCTGAGTCCTGGCAAACACCCACTTGCCTCCTCTCTTTTAGGAAGGCTATGACTGCTGCCCCTAAACAATATGACCCCATCATAGGAGATCTATCTCCCTTTCAGCCTTTTCACCAATACCATGAGATGGGTTTGTGACTCCAGCAAAGAAACAACACTCAGAGTTAGAACTGTGTACTCTGGATATTGTTATGTATGTTACTTCTTCTTTTCTACAAACATATTATGGCCATTGTTACACACCTACAAATGGGAAAGCCATATTTTACCCCAGCTGTGATGAAGGAGCTAAGGAAAGCTATTTAGCGAGTTCAGAGAAGTGGTACCACCATCTCATCTTACCAGAATAGACTGAAGTCCCACGATTAGCATCAACCACTGTTTATAGAATGTTATTTTACATGGCAAAAAGCCTACTCTAGAGCTCTTGCAATTGTATGGAAATATACCCAAGATAGCACTGGCAAAGCCAATAATTGTACTTTTGTATATTCATCAAAAAGGCTTTTGTCAATGTTAGTATCGCAAGGCCAGGTACTCATTCAATTTGCTAGCTTTTGCTATACGATGCCAATAAAGTACCCACCTTTACCAGGTATTGGTATGTTATGCTCAGATAACAGCATCAATGACAAGAATTGCTATCATACAGCATGTTCTGTCAATAAAAGTCCAGGGATTCACACCATTGCCAAGGACGGACATCAAAACATGAGGTATTCATGCCCATCACCATCCAAGGCCTAGACACTAACAACCTTGCCAAGGATATGGGCAGTTCGCAAACAGGTGGCATGCTGCATTATGGCCAATTAGAATAGCAATACTGGATTCTATTATGCCCTGTTAGTATGATATCGCCAGATTCCATTTTATTAATCTACACAGCACCGTCAGATTCCATTATATTAAGCACAACTGTGTTGGAATCTATTATGCCCAGTAAGCAAGTAAGGCCAGATTCCATTACTCCCAGTTATCCCATTAAGGCCGTATTCTATTGGCACAATTAGCACAGCAGTGCCTGATTATTTTATGCTCAGTTAGCAACTTGGTGCCAGATTCAGAAATGTCAATTTAGCACATCAGTAACGGATTCCATTATGCTCAGTTGCCAAAGTGAGGCCAGATTTCCTTGTTTCCCAGTTAGCACAGCAGTATTAGATCGCATTATGCAGCTTTACCAAAGTAAGTCCAAATTCCATAGGTAACTTTTAGTGGTATTGCCCCAAAATGTCGAATCAAAAATGCCAAATGCAAGTTTTGTGTGCTTTTGGCATAGTTGATAAGGTCGAATCCCAAAATGCCCTATTAGGTGACCGGGGATTGCAGGGGTGTCCCCGCCCCCTAATTCCGTATTATGGGCTGCAGGGGTTGTGGGGGTGTCCCCCGCATACACTAAAGGCACAGTGGGGGACAAAAAACTAAAATCTGAAAAGCACGAATTACAAAATGCGAGCAAGTGGGCTTCTCAATGTTGTTATTCGAACTTTTCTGATTCTGTCATTTGACGTACATCCACATTTAGTACATTTACAACATTTCCAGAAGAATCTAATGCATCCAATTAGCCAGTAGGGCTAGAGGAATCGGCACAAAATCCTAAAATCTGCATTAATTGACTCGGAAGCGCTTGCAACATCATACATTAGGACAATGTGAGCGCTGGAGCCGCACACACTCCCCATTCCCTGCCTACTTAGCCAGTCCCGCCGCCTTTCGCACCAGGACCACAGAATTTGCAGGCACCAGGAAACTGGAATGCAACTTCACTGTGCTCCCGGTACTCCGACTGCTTACTGTACCGAGGAGCAAAAACTAAATTTGAGTGTTGAAAGAAAACTGGATCTGCAATGAATATGACGAGTGAGTTTTTTTTTCTTCACCTTTCCCCGTAATTGAAGGTGGTTCAAATGTAGTACAATTCTGCTGAATATGTTGAAACCCATCAGATGGAAAGTGTGAACATTTGTTGAAATTGTAGGTGTGCAGGCCGCCAGGCAAGGCACGTATCTATCAGTGGCAGCAGGTCTAATGTGAGCCTCTGGGAGCCACCACTCCACCTTTCTGGATCCTCCGGGTCAGGGCCGGCCTTAGCAGCAGCAACACCATGGGTGAATTGGTGCCACATTTTTTTTCTACCTCCTCGCTCCGGCGCCTCGCAGGGAGCTAATCACTGGAATAGGATGCTCCTGCTAATGCAACCCGCCTCACTCCCGCATCGGAGCGGGGAGGTAATCATGTGAATAGGGTGCTGATGCAAAGCGTCAGCACCCTATTGTTATTAAATGCTCCCCGCCGCGGGTGCATTTAATAACAAAAGGGAACCTGCTGCGCCTTCTCCCACTACACCAACTCGGGGGAGCCCTTGAAAGACTCCCCCGAGCTGGCTTGGCAGGGGGCTAATGGCCCACCCTGCCCTAAAACTGGCCCTGCTCCGGGTCCCGAAAAACCCTTGGCCTATTTGCAGATTTGTGCGAGTATCCTTCACTTGCTCCACAATGTAAAAGCACAGTTTTCAAATCTTCAGAATCTTTACACCAGCAAAGAATCTAAACATATTTAGATTATTTGCTGATGCCAAGGCTAGTGCCCCTCCCATTCCGCAAAGTTGTGCATAGGCCAGTGCTTAGGGCTATTGCACAACTGGTGCAACTACCCTGAAACTATGGTCAGTAGTGGGAAATTCATCAACCAACCCTGAAGGACGGTGAAGTCATGCCCTTCGTTGTACTTGATCGTAGCTGAACATTCCAGCCTCATAGGACACCTGAAAGGCTTCTTTACCCCCCCCCCCACCCCCATCTGTCTGTCTCAGGGTCTGGAAACTGAGCCTCCCCACCGATTCTGATTATGCAGGCAGAGGTAGGGTGAAGGGATGAACCTGACCCCCTCAACTTGAATGCAGCTGTTACCTGCTGAAAGAGGGAGAGTTTGAATGGCTGCTCACGTGTGAGTGAGTGGATGAGTGAAACATTACATGTGTATGCGCACGTGTGTGCATGTGCGTTTGTGTGTGAGCGGAGAAAACACAGTTTGTGTGTGTGTGTGGCTGGGCAGACTGCTCTGCTGGTTCTCTCTCACAACCCCTCCCCCCACATGATCTTGCCAGAGTGAGGCTTAGTGACAGCAGAAGCACCATTAAAATATGTGTACAGGTCAATACTATCATACATTGGGCACATGGAACATGATGTACTGTGATATATTGCACACAGGTACTATGAACAAGTTTTACAATGGCAATACTGGCAAATATTGGGCACAGCCAGTGCTGAGAACTTACTATGTGGCAATGCTGGTATATATTTGGAATAGGCAGCATAACAAAATGGTTTCTTACAGTGGAATGATTGCAACGGTTCTATGTTTATTCTTCAACATAAATTTAATTGTATGCACTTTGTGTACTTTTCCTCAATTTGACTTTTAACAAATATTATCATTTTTTAATCGGGGTACCCCAAACCCCCTTTCTAATCGTCACCAATACCCCCAAACCCTGCACCCCCTACCCTGAAACGCACATATTAGCATGTACCAAAAAGAACATTTGTTTAAAGTCAATCGAGGAAAAGTGCATGAACAAAGTGCACATGATTAAACAAATGTCGAAAAATAAATGTATTAGGACTTGTGAATATTGAGCACAACCATCAGGAAAAGGACAGGTTGCATCGTCATGCAGGCATATATAGGCCACAACAAGCAATATTTAATAGTGGCAAATCTGCCATTTACTGGGTTGGCATGAACATGTTTTATAATGGCACTACTGGCATACATTGGAAAAAGACAGTATTGAAAAAGTATTTGTGGATTAATTATAGCATATATTGGGCACAGTCTGCACAGTACTTTTACTGTTGCTGTACTGCATGTATTGGGCACAGGCAGACTGCAAGTGGGTTCTTACAATGGTATGCTACAGGCATATGCTGGGCACTGGCAGTATGTGTTTTACAGGGCAATGATGGCATTTATCGTTGAGACAGGACTCAGGTTTATTCTAGAATGAAAATGTGTTGCAAAATGCTCCTGTGTACTGTTGGTGACTTGGCACCTATTTTTTTTAATAAAATTCCCTAAAAAAAAAGATTGTACATGTATGTACTTTAACCATCTTTTCAGCGATTTATGCTGTCAAATGACCCATTTAACCCATTAGTTTAAATAGATGTTCGGGGGAAGACAGTTCCAGGGACCATGCAAACAGTTCAGACTTGAAAGCTGTGCTCCCTCAAGGAAATTAAATGAAAATATGTACACCACCCACTTTAAAGATTGTTATCCATGACATGCCACCAGAGGTAAACGTTTCTGCCATCAAACAACATGAAACATACCTAGACCACCATAATCACCAAACAAGCATTTTTACATACGACTGCTTTATTCTTTAAGTATATTGTGTATGGTCAGCAGCACACGCTCACATGATGAGTACCCTTCAGGGATCAAGTAAATGTGCTTCAAAGGCAGTCAAGGTGGTCAGACGACACATGTCATCCAATAAAAAATGGATAAACCAGATGCGGATTATTCTAAACAACAACAGGTACTTTAAGTATAAGATCTAATAGAAAATAGACATAATTTCAGACCTGTGCACAGGCATGAATTAGAATGCTCACTCATCATAGTTTTCTTCTGCAAGCACATTCATAAAGAAATAAGATTTGCAGATAGACTCATCATGTATTGTTGCCGAAGAGAAACACAGCTGCAGATTGTGAGATTGGCTGAGCTTTCACACTTTAGCCTCCATCTTGAAAGATGCATATTGATGTATGCTTATAAGTAACTAGTGTTAATAACTATAACGTGAATTAACTCGCAGCCGCCAAATTACTTGTAACATGTTTGCTACTCAGATCTTTCTAGCCTGTTTTGAAAAACATCTGGAGCAACTGCTTTATGAACTTTACGGTTAGTTAGATAACAGTGCAACATGACAACAGTTTAAAAGATGATTTAGTCAGTGGATGAATAAAAAGTTAGGGAACGGAAGACGCTCACAGAGCTATTGGTTTGTGATTCAACGAGACACAGCTAGAAAGTGCACTACATATAGCATTACAATGCTGCACATTGCACTTATAAAAACGATGGGCTAGTCAAACTCATACGAAGCAGTTTGTGTGGTGCTGGATAAATGACAGCAAAAGTGGTGAAAGAGACAGGGATGTGTTGGAAACCTGATATCAAGAGTCTCGTGTGTGGTAAACATGGCGCCTATCAGTCCATATTTTTGAAGATGGCGCATGCGGTGTATTCTCATTCGCTATAATATACATTAGAACCAGTGAAAGTAAGTTCGAATGGGAATGATTCTCTAACGCGCCAACCTTCGAGTTCAAAAGGCATGGTGTTTTCAGGTGAGTCAAGTGTAGGAATAACAGGGTGACACTGAATTGAATTGTTATTGAGCTTGTGCTCTATTTAAGGTTTTATTCTTGATTTGCTTGTGTTGCTTCACACCTATGTCACTCAAATTATTTGTTTCCAGGTTTGTAAAATGACCCGATGTATAAATCTCTCATGCTGGTGTTACTTCACACCTTTATCATACAAGCAATTTGATTTGAAAATCAAAACAAAAAAAAATATCAAAAACATATTTTATATAAATCCGTGTGATTTTTTCAAATCAATTATTCTCTCATCACGGGTTTCCCCCCCATTCTTATTTTGAATGGTTCATCAGGAGAGAAAGGTAACCAAAAGAAAAATGCAATGAAGGTTGTGAAAAACTTAAATATTATACAGTTCTTTGAATCAAAGATAGTCATACATTTTAAAATTTGTATCATTTTTCATTTCTTATTTTGACCTTAACTGTGTTAGCACATTACACATTTTTGTTCTCATGTAGAAAATGAATATGACTCACCCTTTTTTATTGCCAATGGGCAGTGACAATTCATTCCTAAATACCAGTTTGGGAAGGGTTTCAAAGAGTTTGCCAGACAATAAATTAATAATAATAATTTTTTGGCATATATAGCGCTACGAACCCTCAGGTATCTGAGTGCTGCTTCTTATTACCCACGGTGTGTGGTGCTCATTTACCGACCTCGGAAGGATGAAAGGCTGAGTTTGGCTGGGATTCGGCTGTCAAGGCGAGCGCTCTACTCGCTGTGCCACATGACCAGCTCCAATAGAGCTGTTAAGCTGATAATGTGGTGCCAAGTTGGAAAAAGGGAAAAAAACGGAAGAAAAGAGAAAAGGGGTAAAAAAAGGTTTTAATTTTTTATATATATTCTATTATACGTTTACAGTAGCTTAATGCTGATCTAACTGTTACAGTACATGAGAATGTCCTATATAGTTCATTGAAAAAGGAGTGCAGGGATGTTAGTACCTTTGTGATATTTAGAAGTAATGGCCTTGATAAGCCTGGTGTCCTGCGAGTTCCTGTCGGAGGCACAGGTTAGAGGTGTCAGTTTGCGCTATTTATGGCGCGGAAAAACGTAAATTACGCAATGACATTTTGCGTACTTAGCGTGTGCGTCATGACATCATCACGTACGTGCCGCGGCTGTGGCCATTTTGGATTGGGATGAAAAATGCTGTTTATTTTGTAAATGCGAGTAGCTTTTTGAGGATATGAAAAAGGCAAACACATTTTATGATGTGAAACTAAGAATGATCAAAAGGAGAATGTTAATTTAAAAATTAGTATGGGATATTTGTTTTTTGCAAGTGGAGAAGTGTTGACGGGGGATAAAGAAGAGATGGTAAATGAAGATAGTATGAGGGATGAAATAGAGATGAGGGTACAAAAAGGGGGGTTGAGGTGAAAGACCTTCAAAAAATATATAGATGTCTAAATACAAACTATATATGTCCAAGAACCATTCTCTGGTATTTGAGATGATGTTGGTGAAGACCATGAAGAGAAAAACTATGACTTGAACAAGTTTTTACAAACATAGTTCTAACCAGGAGTACATCTCTGAATCATGGTTTAATCCAGGGATGCAAGTGTCCATAGTACAAATCCATCTGGATTCCTTTTGTTGGAGAATGCGTTCTTTACTTCCTCCTCTTGGTAGATGATTTATTTTATCCAGGCCAAATACTTTAAGGTCCTCAGTTTTGAAATTCTGATGTTCAGAAATTACATGTGCTGTTAGTGGGTATCCGAGGGCCTGATTTCGAATTGCTCTAATATGTTCAGAAATCCCGGTGTTAAGCATTCTTATTGTGCTTCCAATATACGTTTTTCCACATTTGCATACTATCCTGTATACCACATATTTGGAATTGCAGTTGATAAACTGATTGATATGTATGGTTTGACCATTGGGTAATAAAAAGTATTTTTTGCCATGTTGTAAGTATAGGCAAAGCTTGCATTTTCCACATTTGTAGGTCCCCAGAATGGGTGATAGATTGAACATGTCTCTTGGATGTTGATTTGTGATGGGTTTGAGAAAGCTGGGGCTAATTTGATTCCCAATTTAGTTTAGTTTTGTTTATTTGTTTTTGGTAGCAAAAATTAATTTACACCTTTACAAAATTACTCATCAACAATAATAATACATAATCAAAACATATTTTGTATATAAACACATCATAAGACATTTTAAAAGACATTTAAAAGACATTTAAAAAAAAAAAACAACCCCCATGACTCACAAAACATGAAAGCACCAAACAACATTCATTAAACATACAAACAGATGTTTTACATATAAAACAAACGATTCGATTAGAACTCTTCATAGCGGAAAACAAAAAAAAGAAAAAAAAAGCCAAACAGTCAGGATCCAAATGCGTTCAAATTGGTGGGCAGTTGCTAATTATATAGAAATGAACGATCTTTGATCTGCCCACTAAACATGGCATTATTTAGTGGCAAAAGGTGCTCCTCAATCAGCAAGACAAGTCTAACGGTTGCCAGCATGATAGAATTAGATTGGCCCCACATACAACGAACCCAAACTAGATGACATTCAAAAAAGGAATAGGAAACCAAAAATGCGCCCAGACAACGTCGCCTGTGTTGGTCAAAGTAATTGCAATGCATAAACAAATGTTTTAAAGTTTCAATCTCTGCAGGCTTTAGACAGACCTGGCAGCAATCCCAGTGGCCCAGGTCCCTATACCCAGACCAATTCCTAATACGGGAACCCGTGTGGATAAGATCCAGGCGGAATCGCATATATGTCCTTCTTGCATTTTTGTCAGGGAAGCATAATAAATAAGACAACCGAGGAAAAACAGCATGCCTGACTGTAGCATAGTTACTGAATTAAGAGTAACCTGCGATCAGGTCTGAATTGCGGGCCCATGCATCCTTAAAAAAAAAAAAATAAAAAAAAAAAAACGGGTTTTGACTTTACTCAGTGAAATCCTGCTGGGACATATTCAAGGATGTTAGAATGTCACATATTCGTTCTTTAAATTCAGAAATGGAAGCTGGGCAATCTTGTATGAGCATTGCCTTAAAGTCCTCATAGAGAGAATTTGGTGGGGGCGAGATCATTTTACCGAATACATTTACCATCCACCAGTCATATTTGTCTGCTAAGGGATATAAGCCCAGTTTGTGTATGATAATAGCGTTAGGTAAATATACAGGTAGACCTAGGATCCTTTTCCAGAGTTTGCCTTGCATAAGATTTAATAAAGGCCCCAACTTCAACAAACATACGTCCACAGCGTAAAGAAAGATGGGCTCTACTTTCTGAGTGTAATAGTGCAAGAGGGGCATGAGAGAATATCTGCAATACCTTGAGAAAATAATTTGCATTTGGGCAGACAGGTGATTGAGCTTGGTATTCAACACAGTATGCCACTTGCCGACAGACATCCCATTCGATATGTGGTACCCCAAATAAATAATCTCTTCTTTTCTCATAATTGGATGTGCATTAATGACAAAATTGAACCTGGGCATTTTTTTCTTAGATGTAAAGACTATAATGTGAGATTTAGCTGGATTGATTGTCATATTGTTCAATACACAGTAATCGTGGAAGATATTTAATTTATTTTGAAGTCCAAAGGGTACCTTATCGAATAGGATGATATCATCGGCAAATGCCAACCAGTGATGATGCAGTTTGCCCAAAGCTACCGGAAAGGTGTTTGTTCCCTGCCAAATTCTTTCAATGTCAGCCAGGTATAGATTAAATAATACCATGGCCAAATTACAGCCCTGTTTCACACCAATTCGAGTGGGGATGTTGTCGGCTAGGAGACCATAAGAGTTGATACGGACCTTATAAGAGGTATTTTGATGCAACGCAGCGATTATTGCCACCAACGCAGAGGGGATGCCATATGACAACATCTTCTGCCAAAGGCGAGATCGTAAGACATTGTCAAATGCGGCTGATAAACCCAATGATGCCATATGGATCGTACCCTTTGACTTAGAGTGCGCTGTCCGAAGAAGATGGGCAAGAATCGATGCATTTAACTGCGTGCCCATTTCCAGGCGAAAGCCGACCTGTGCTTTTGAAAGAATGTTCGAGGCACGTATGTGGGCTTCCAAATCACACAAGACCAGCCGTGCAAAAATGTTTGCAGCTGTGTCTATTAAGGCAATTGGCCTAAAATTTAGCGGGTTACTTGGTGCACCCTTTTTGTGGATCGGAATTACAATTGCCATCAGCCATGATTTTGGAATTCTGCCAGATTGCTATATCAGCTGATAAAGAGCAAGCAGGTACCAAGCCCAAAAGTTGGGATCGTCCTTAAAGACACAAGGTGGAAGCCCATCCGGACCAGCCGCTTTTGAAAATTACGGCTGGGAGATTGCCCATATTATGTCTTTGATTTCCCACCGGCAAACACATGGAAGGATCAACTGCATGTTAACTGATTCTAGCTTAGAATGAGTTTCCGGCAGAGCATATTTTTGATGAAATAACTGCTTCCATTCAATTCCAGAAATGGTTGCCACCATACGTTTGTCTACCTTGCCAGTCGGATTTCTTAAGATAGACCATAGGTCCCTGGTTTTGTTTTTACATAGCAAATCAATCATGTGTTGGTTGGCTACATTATAAGCAGCCTGACGGAGAGTCTTCAACTGCTGCTTGAAACAAGCAACAATATAGTTTTTTTCTCCGATATAGTTTGCCAGGCTATGAGACATACGTCTTAACTTATGAAGGTCGCTATTTTTTTCATTTTTAAGATTTGCAACCAAAACCAGGTTGGGATGGACAACCTGCAGGTGGTTCTTAGCCAAGGAATCCTTAGCTACGCTAAACAAATGCCTACGAATCATTGTCAAGTTTATTTCATTGATTTTTTCCACGTTACCCACAGAGAGATATTCCTCATGGAACACTAGGAGATCCATGTTCACCAAAAATACCAATTTCCTGGAGATGGGGGGGGGCGGGGGGGGGTGGCATTTGACAGATAGAGTATGCCTGTCACTTTCCACCATAACGGCAGGAGCCGATGCATCATATGCTGCTTCAATCCCCAAATGTAAGCGAGAAAATAACATGTGATGATCGCTCACTCCCAATTCCAAAACTGAAACGGGGTCGAGCAAACCAGTACACACTCTTGACGCAAACAAGTAATCAATAAGAGATGAAGCTGTTCCACGCTTCCAAGAGGCTTTGATAGAATGTGGCGCAAGTTGGATTGGATAGATACCCCATGCTTCGAAAAAGCTTGCCCATTGCTTTCCTCTCTGAAAAGCTTGTTGAACATATGATGAAGAGTGGAAAGAGGGCCGCGCAGTAGTATAGAGTTCTAAGTACGAGTTCAGGTCACCTCCAATCACAATTTCATGGTTGGGGCAAGAAAAGGAAGCATGGCCTAAGATTCGATTTAGTTCTTCTAAGACCGAGTCCAGGGACACTGCATTCGAATTCCAATAAATAGACAACAAAAGCAGAGACGGGACATTACAATGGGCAAGCGACAATTCCATCAATATGTATGACTCAGATTTGTCTAATAGACATGACGCCTTCAAGCCGTTGTTAATAAGGATAGCGATACCACCAGAAAGACGGCCAGCTAGCACGCGTCGTGCCGGAACACAAAAACCGGTATATCCGTCTAGCACGATATTGCCTAATGCCATCGTTTCCTGTAACAATAAAATGTCTGTTTTTTTCTCCCTCCCGACCCGTCCATGCCATACCCCGAGATTGCTTATACCACATCAATTCCAGGAGGCAACGGTAATAATGGCCAGTTATGAATCCGGGGGAGCTGCTTTCATAGATACAGCCACTTTAATCAAGGGCTCCAACCAAGATAGGCCACTTAGAGCTTGTGTAAGCAAGGCCAATTGTAAAGATAATTGGTTGGCATGAGACTCGAAAGGGGCAGTACTGGACTTCAAAACATTCTTTTTGGGGGGGAAGGTACAAAATCGAGAAAAGCCCATGCACTCTCCATGTCCACAAACAAGCATGGCACAAGACCAATGGAATTGAAATCATCTATGAAGTCCAAAAGCATTTTGGTTATTATCTGCGATTGGACTCTACACAGCACTCTGTGGTTGTTATGCGCCGCTAATTTTACCCAATCTAGGTCCTTTGACGATAGATTTCTTAATGCAGGAATCTGAAAAAATGAATTCATCAGAAAGGACCTATTGATCCGAGCTGGGCCGTTAATGTCCGGATTACTGACCCAGCCAAGGATTAATTTCATGTCCTTTGGAGTTTGCGAGAAGGACAATGCGTCAGCAAAAACCTCCACAGAGGGTGGTTGTCGACATGGCACTTCCTCAGTAGGGACAGATAAAATGCCTTCCTTCATGCGATACTGGTCCCTCCTCAGTTTCAACAGGCAACACAGGAGCTACGGCTTGGAGGGTGGACTGAGCACCGATGATATCCGTTAAGGGAGAGGGACTGTCCGGTGGAGCGGCAATCCCATTAGCAACCTCAGTTCCATCGCCTTGGTAAACTGTCGGATCCAAAGTGTGGTGGGTCACAGCCAACTTATATAAAAGTTGTTCCACCTGCAAGAGACGGTCATGATGGAGTTTGGCTACTTCCAACAAATCGATGGCCTCAGAATCACCGAGCTCCAATCCGACCCTCTTGTCACCTTGCAATGCTTGCAAGTACGATCTTTGTGGTAGATGGGAGTTGAGGATCCCAGATTCAGTTTGGGAGCCTTGCAATCGAGTAAAATTGCTGAGTGGAGGAGGTTGCGAGATAGAAGCAGCACTCACCAGCATTTTTTCAAATTGAGCCAGATAGAAGGGTTTACATTCTTCTTCTGCTAGAATAAAACCTTCCAATCTAGCCATCTTGTCTTTCATAAGCGCAAGAGAGCCCTGCATTTCCCTTATTGAACAATGGGTTAGCTCATGGCCCTTGTCCAAGAGATTAAGTATACGCGAGAATACCGGGAAATTGAAGGGATCATTTGGAAGGGTGGCGGAGGACGAGTCTTCCGGAGTGGAAGATGACCGCACTTCACCCTTTGGGTCCGACAAGTCGGCTTCATCATTCCCCAGGGAAAAGGCGTCCACTCCAAGTGGAAGGAAATTCCCTAATGGCGGTACCTCATCAACCTGAAAGTTAACGTAGCCAGAAGATGGACCGCCTTCCAAGCCCCTTGTCGGAGTGGCTGGAAGGTCACTTCTATGGTCACAAAACTTTTTACAGCTTTTTTCAGCAGGAAGATGGAAGTGAACTTGTTCGCGAAAGGGAAATGACCTTGAAGCTGGTGAAGAGGGGCCCAATGAAAGCTGCACTCTTTTTCCTAATTCGCTCATGATTGTGGGCGCCAACATCGAAGTATCTGAAATGGGGGGGGGGGGGGAACCTTCTTGTTCGTACAATGGGGTGCAATTTATGTCGTGTACGTGGGCATCCTCACTCCCCACCCCACCCCCCCATCATTTTCATTAGCTTCCTGGACAGAAAAGGTTGGCAATGATAGGGCTGAAGGAGGGACAAGCATGGGAACATCCTTGGAAGAAGGTGGCACTACCACTGTGGAACTCTCAGATACCCCTTCATGAACTGACCCAGCAGCCCTCTCATCCAATAAAATGGACATAGATAATAGAGACTTTTTATTTGTAGGTAGCAGGGGAAGGGTGCTGTTGTGAGTTTTATTCCCTGTATGTTTCATAGTTGCCTTCGATGGAGAACCTGTCTTACAGCCACTTCTTAAGATTGGGCTCATGCTCTACAACTGTACCCGCCTCTAAATAGTATATAGTAGAAATGGACCCTTAATGTATAAGAGATCAAGAACAAAAGGGACCAAAAAGGAAGAAGGACACAACCATCCCCAACACCAGAGGGAGATACTTAATCAAGAGAACCACCTCCCCTTCCCTCTCATCCACGCTGAAGAGCAACTGTGACTGAAAGAAGGGTCTAAGCACAGGATGTGCAAAAGTAAGACAATTTGACGCAGCTCATTAGGGGAGATTGCTAGGCATATACAATACGCCTAGCAGGTGATTGAAGTGGACGACACACTGTTAAATGCTCATACCATATAACCTGCAGTTGGTTGTGACAAAATTCAATGCCCACAAGTAGCTATCCAAGACAAGCAGATTTCAAACATCTCAGAACGCTAAATGGTGTAGACTAAACACTTTGTAGTTCTTATGTTTCCAGCACCTAAGCCCCCAGGATCAAAGGCATAAAGCTTGCAGCCTCCTATGTGGGGGAACAACCAAAAGAAGAAGAAGAAAGTTCACAATGGACCCTCTAACTACCCGTCTTAAGCGCACTCCACCCAGAGCTAGGTCAGATTACCAGATGACAGTATTAGCAATGATCAAACTATAATTCCATCGCTAAGACACCAACACTCAATACAAGAAAAAAGGAAATACCGGCAGACAGCGAGGCGAGGTTAACAATCGCTCCCTGCTGTCTGTTTCCTTGTCGCACTCCACACCAGCGTGGGCCTGCCCCCAAATAACCATGCAGGGTCGGGGGTTTCCACTCAATGAAGCTTGGACCACCCTGCAATCTATCTCAAGGCTCCCGGCGACCCGCGAACAGCAAACAGTACTTGTCAGTACTGCGCGGGTGCGCCGGGAAGTAGGTCTAAATAGAGGCTGGAAGGGCATCTCACAATGAAGGAGGGCAGAGCCGTCCTCGAGTAGGTAACCTTGAAGATAAAAGGAAAATAAAAGGGGGTATTAGGCACACCACATGCCAAGTTGCACTAATAGGGACTAGCAATGGGGGCAAAAGTCACCTCCTCTATCCGGCGGTCAGGGCCAGGCAGGCTGGGTGTTACAAGATAAGACATCCTCCGGGAGAAGAAACAGTCCCAGAACACCAAAGCCGCTCCGGCGACCGTGAGGTAGCGTAGCGCGAAAATCCAACAGCACGCTAACAAGTCCAACAGCAGAATGCAGTCCTGGGCAAACAGTACTTGTCAGTACTTCGCTGGTGCATGGCGCGGGTGCGCCGGGAAGTAGGTCTAAATAGAGGCTGGAAGGGCGTCTCACAACAAATTGCCAAATTTGATTCCCAATTGTGGGTGCACGACGAAAGTAAATGCTGGGATGATTATCTAGATGTTTGTTTAAACTTGAGTCAGTCAGAAGGATATTCCAATATTTGTTGAGAACTTTTTTGTTTTGCTTGCTTTTGTGCTGTATGTAGTTATAAATTTGACAGTCTTGGATTCATATCCCCTTTGTTGAAATTTGGTTTCAAGTTTATTAAGATTTTCTTGATAAATGGTGGATATGCTGCAGTTTCTTTTTGTCCTTAAAATTTCACCATATAGGATGTGGTTTATGGTATGTTTCGGATGGTGAGATGTAGCATGGAGGAGACAGTTGCCTGCTGATAGTTGTGTATAGAGTTTAGATTGAATCTGCCAGTTTTCCACAAATAATTCAAGGTCTAAAAATTCTATACTGACAGAGTGTGTTTGTGTGGTGAAAGAAAGATTACATTCATTCTGATTTAGATGGCAGATATAAAGTTCCAGGAGTTCGATGTCTCCCTCCCAGATAATTAAAATGTCATTGATGAATCGACCCCAAAATTTGACATTGTTAGAAAAGAGTGTGTGATTCCAGGCATGTTTGAGTTCAAAGAACCCCATAAAGAGGTTTCCGTAGATGGGGCAAACTTAGCTGTTGCTTGGAGCTGTCTCTAGATGTTATCAAAGCAAAAGATATTGTTCTTTAATGAAAGGTTTAGCATGGACAGGATCATTTCGTTTTGCTGTTTGTAAGAGACCAATCTTGTTTTTAAAAAATATTCTGTGCTTTTGAGTCCTTTATCATATTGAATACTCATATAGAATGAGACGCCATCAAAAGTTATAAAGAGAGAGTTTTGCTCCCACGGTATTTGGTTTAGTTGTTGAATTATGGGTTTGCTGTCTTTTACAAATGAAGCTAGGCCTGATGCCAATGGAGATGTGTTCTCAGTAATTGATCCTATGCCATTAATTATGGGTCGAAAAGTTGGTAGTCCCGAAAATTGTTTATGCACTTTTGGTAAAAAGTAAATGGTGGACATTATGGAGTTTTTGGTTAACAGACAGCGATATTCATTTTCCGTTAGAACATCATGTTCATACCAAATTTTGATGTTCCACTCTGTTTTGAGATTAGGTAGAGGATTAATGGATAATTTTTCATAACAGTCTTTATTGTTGAGTTGTTGGAGGCCTGCTTTGACATCATCTAATCTGTTGAGAAGGATGATTTTTCCTCCTTTGTCAGCTGCTTTTGTAATCGTGGATTCATCTTTGCCTAATTTGTTGAGCGCTGATTTCTCTTCCAAAGTGAGGTTGTTTCTTTGATCTAGAGTTACGGTTCTTGAGATAATTTGCTCTGATTTCATTGCTGATTGCTTTATGGAAAATGTCAATCACATTGTTCGAAGAGAATAAACGTTGATTTCGGTCTGAGAGTAGTTTCCTCTGACAAGAATGTTTCTATGCCTTGTTCTTCCAGAAACAGTTCTGTAGTATATTCAATGTCCCCTCCTATGTTCAAAAGGTCAATTGTGTTCACCACCATTGCTTCTGACAATGGAGACAGAGTAAGTGCGGTTTTGGCAATTTTTTTGGTTGGTGTTTCCTCAAAGTATTTTTTAAGTTTTAATTTTCTGCAGAATTTATAAATGTCCACTTGTGTTTGCAAGTAGTTTCCACGAAATGTTGAACTGAAGGAGAGACCTTTACTTTATTACGCAGATTTGAGGGCAGGGGTCACCTGATACTCAGAAAGATTGATAATCGGGTCTATTTCCTCCTTCTTTGTTTTTGTGATCTTGTCCCTACTCCAAGATTTATTTTTTGCGTCTTGCTTCCTCCTCTCTTTCCTCTGAGACGGATTGGTGTGGGGTATTTGGAGTGAAATTTGGATTTGCCATTGTACTTCTGTAGGCTTGGTTTGGTATACGAGAACTCTTTCTGTGTCTCAATAGTTCTAAAAAAGGACAGTCTTGTTCATGAGTAGCTGTTGATGTCAGAAGGAGCTTTGTCTGTTTGTATTGGCTTTAGAACCAGTGCAGGAAATGGGCAAAAAATGTCTTGCCGGAGCCCCGCTCCATCTTCCAGACCCAGGGGGTCCCAGACAGGACTCTCACAGATCCTGTGCCTCATCGAACAGACCGCTTTCAGAAGACTCAGTGCTCATGCCGATGCTTCTGAAAGCAGTCTGCTCGTTTGGTGCTCCCCTGCACATCTCATTCTTCAACAAGCGTTCAGAACACGCAGTACTGGAGCCTGCATCCAGAAACTGCCGAAGCCTCACATACAGTTTTGCAGCTCTTCAAACTGGTATCTATGTCCTGCATTTTACAGACAACTCTTTATTATGGTGGATATTGTGACCAATCAAAAGAGAAGAGTCCATTATGTGCTATGCAGGTTTTCTTAATGAACCACTCTAAGACATGTTTAAAATTAAAAATTGTGGACATTATGTTGTTCCTATAATGCACTTTGCTTTTATGCAATTCGCCAGGATTGGGTTCTATATAGAAATACTGTGTTGCGCAAACTGGCCGGGGGCCCATGCCCCTTGGCCCCACCCTTTCCTTCCCAAAGCCCCCGCCCTCATAAGGTTCCCCCAATAAATATTTTCCATTTCCAGCACTGATTAGAACCGATAGTGCTCATGCTCTTTATACATAGGTCTTAAAATGAATTAGTTTACGGCCCATTGTAAAACACTGAGAGTCTAATTCACAAAAGCATTTTATAATGGCGCAACTACATTGGAAAACGCTCTGTGAATCAGGGCCTAAAAGTGCTACAACAAGAAAGGGATTGTGGTCTGAAAACATTTCTTTGGTATAATACTGTGAAAAGTCTGTACACTTAATAAATCGAGGTTTTGAACTTTAGATCTGCGTTCGGTGTTCGTGAAGCAGCAGCGGAAAAAGTGTGGGACCGGTTGTAGAATGAACACTGCGTGCCAGAGTGCACAGGGCACGATTCCCACTCGACATCTTAAAATAATGCAGAGGATGCACTTCTTTTAGAAGCCCAATTTTCGGAAATACACAAATGAATCCATAAAAGTGAACTGCATTTTTCCAGGAAACTGTGGTCAATGCAAATTATGAGCTTTTGAGACACCTTGTATACATAAGTGTCTGGCACCTTCTGCTGGCACCAATACATGATAGGCTCGCCTGTGTGGGGGTTAGCTGTGTATTTCATTGTGAAAAGTGCAAAAAGCATCAAAGGGCATTTCTATGCCTGTTTCAGGGATAGAAATGCAAGCAGGACAGCAGCAGTTGTCACCACTTCTGTTTGACTAAAGAGAAAATGCATAGAATGTTCATAAATGATCCTCTCAGTCCTTATTCATCCCCCTGAACCTCTTCCAAAACGCAGCACTGAAATGCTTTTTTTTTTTTTTGCAAAAGTGCATCTCATTTTTAATTGGGGATGCACTTTGAAATTCACATACATGTCCTCTTCGACAACCTGCTTTCATTCAATAGTGCAAAGGGTAAAGGGGTCTCTTTATGTGTACTTCTATACTGCACACATAAAGCTGCTATTTGAAAATTGGACAACCAACAAAAAATTGGCGCAAATAAAAGGTGAACTAGCAGGGTCGGACTGGGACAAGAAATAGGCCCGGTCACCCAAACAAAAGTGGCCTAACCCTCGCCTCACGACCCTTGACCTCTGATGACATCGCCGGAAGTGTTGTCATTTGACCCCACCCCAAAGTGACATCCCGGGAAGCGATGAGACACGACCCCTTGACAAAACAGGAAGTGGCATCAAATAGCATTGTTTCTAAGTACACTAAATTACTGTGAATACAAGCAGACGTCCAAGGCCAAATGATAATATTTTATTGTATTTTTTATAGAACAAATATGCATACAATATCACCCAACATGTGTTGGTACTCATTTATCGACCTAGGAAGGATGAAAGGCTTTTTGAAAAATAATTTAAATTGGAAATAAATATATATTTTTTTTCATAATTTTTCTCTCCAAACCGGCCCAGGCATGGCCAGACACCGGCCCCCACTCCCCATGGACGATTTCGGCCCGGCCACTGGCCGAAAGGCCAATCCGACCCTGTGAACTAGCACATCCTATCAATTGTGCAGAAAAATGTTTTGTGAATCTGGCCAACAGAATTTGCAATGGGGCTTAAACTGGAGTAAAGGAAATTAATTCCAATACTGTGGCTTGTCTAGTAGGGAATGCAGCTTTACACTAGGGGTTGCTTATTGTCAAATTACAAAAAAGCAATTGTTTGCACTAGGTCACAAAATGGATAAAAGTATTTTTTCTCATTTTTGTGCTTGTATGATTGTGAAGGGAGCAAACATGATGTGCCCCAAATTCAACAGGGAATAGCACATACAGTTAGGAACCATGCCA
The DNA here is from genome assembly GCF_040938575.1 of Ambystoma mexicanum. Lineage (NCBI taxonomy): Eukaryota > Metazoa > Chordata > Amphibia > Caudata > Ambystomatidae > Ambystoma > Ambystoma mexicanum. The sequence goes on along the minus strand of NC_090941.1, from coordinate 707,851,717 downwards.
ACAAAATAGAGCAGATTGTTACTTGTATTGCTGCTGACGAAATAAGGAACAAAGCAAATACGTATCACTCCACTATTAAAGATGGGGCTGTGTTCACAGCAAAATCACTTTGCTTCATTTCTTATTAAATTAAGCAGCAAACATAGAGTAGAATCAGTGTATTTAATTATTGCCCTAGTACAATCTTCATGTAAAAAGGTGTAGAGTACATTCTTATATCTCCTTTTTTATTAAATAAACAACAACGCTATTGTTAAAAGAAATGTTCACAATTGTTTGCACCAGTGTAAAGTGCATTTAATTTGACCAATGAGGGCAAAGCTTATGATGACTCTATACTGCCATATTAAATGTGAGATGGAAAACGCTATATTACAGTATTTGTATATGTTATTTTAAATGTAAAAACTCTAGATTGTACGCAAGCATCCAGGCTTTTTACATAGATCTCTATCTAGTAGGCGTCTGTGGTGTTCGTGGGCATTCTGGCAGCCTCTGAAGAATTTGCTGACCGAATCGTTCACAATGTTGGCTGAGCGGAGGCATTTTTCTGCATGTCTTTGCTTGTTGCCATGTTTAGATGTATACTTGGAGCCCACACATGGCATATCCTAAGGTAGGAATGTGTACGAAGCGTTGAATGCCTCACATACGCATAAGCAATGAGGAGCAATGGCTTGTGCAGAAAAAGATTGTGCCACTCGTTAAGGGTGTTGAGCTCAAAGGTCCGTTTATCGACTACACTCAGAGAGAGCAACAAAAAACAGGTACTTCAGTTCAGAAGGGGTACATTCACATAACAGTTTAATATATGAAAATATTCGAAGCAAGAGCACTGCACTAAAACACACAGGGCTTGATTTGCAAAGATTTTCAATGTAGCAAATCCAGAGAGGCCCATGAGTGGTTGTATGTGATAAGGTCATCAATGTTTTTAGTGGTGGCATATTTTTCAATTGGAGGGGCGTATATGTGTGCCCCGAATATGCGGGACCCGCTGAGCATAGCAAGGGAGGTTGCACCAACCAAGAAGGATTCGGCGGGGGGTTAGGTGGAGACTCTCATCCAAGATTTTTTTTTTTAAATCATTGGTTAAAATCTGGCATTTGACAGCACACTTTCTGTTTAAAATTGGGTAAAAGCAACACAGTTTGTAATCAGTTTTGTACAGTAACACTTAAAAATAAAACAGTAGCTGCAAGTCTCCAATAATGCACAGGAGTATTGTTATGATGCCTTTGCCCACAACATATACCATTTTCATTCTGGAAGTGCCCACACATGGGCATGTAGCCTGCACCAATATATGCCAGTATGACCATATAAAAACTCACTCTTGGCTTTGAAAGTAAAAAAAGTCACACCATAGTAAGACATCATGCCCAGACTGGCTGCACTAATGTAGGCCAGTCCAGCCATGTAATAACACTTATGTTTGCTTTACCCTTGATGCTCAGTAAAAAGAACACCATGCCACAGTAAGAATGGATAGCTAGACTGACTGCACCAAAGTATGCCAACCTAGCTACATGATAGTAGCACTCATCATGTTTGCTTTATCCTTTATGCCCAGTGAGAATACCATGCCAAAGGTAGCCCCCCCGCCCCCTTAACATTAGAAGTTCCATTCCTTAAGCCTTCTGGTACCAGGAGTGTGGTACACATTAATTAACATAACATTCCACTCCCCCTTCCTGCAGAAGCACACCCTACACACTCAGACAGCACAGCACACAGGCTCTCATTTACACAACACACACACTCATTCATTCCCTCGCGCATACCTACACTCACACAACACTCTTTCATTCACCAGTGCATTCATACGGCACTAAGACAACTTCTGGTGTGAATGCATACATAAAAACAACATTCACACGTATACATGCACGCACAATGTCACTCTGACAGCCCCTTTGCATGCATACAAGCACATTACACAATATACATATTCACATTTCCCTTACCTCATGCTCGCACCTCAGCATGCCACCACACATGAAAAGATACGACCGGATAGCCTGGTCCAAGCAGAGTTTGCTTACTGACAGAAGAGGAGAAGACACCTCACCTGTTAGCTCCTACACGACTAGTACAATAATGACAGGCCAGCAGGACCAGCCCCTCCCCAGCCCCGGCCTCTCTTCACAGTGCTCTACATATTTTGCAGAGCCTAAAGGGCTCGGTATTGAACGTTTTAAAAAAGGCATAGCGGGGGATGCACCACTGCTGAGAGGCAGGCAGCACAGTCCGCCATGCAAATGAAGCACCCTGGTGGAAGGTGCCGTCTGCCACTCTGCTGAGAGATGTACATTTAGATGAATATTCTAAAAGGTACATTCGAATGTTAATCTAAAAGTGTACATCTCTCAAGGGGCGTGGCCTCGCAGCCAATACAAAGGAGTCGCAACTGGACGTTTTTTCCTCCAACTAAACAGACTTCCCAACACACTGTATGACAAGTATAATTATATAAACAAACTCCAGCACCCGGAAATGTGGGCCTATGACTGATCTTAAAATTAACATTTAGCTAATTCATACCATTATTTAAACTTTGAAGGTTCGGGGTCCAAACTCAGAGTAAAAAATAATCGACTTTGCAGAAGGCATCCACAAATGCTACCCCCAAAAGGTTGGTCTTTTTTTGCCTTCAGGCTGTCAATTTCTCAATTTCGGCAGAGGTCCCCAAAAATATTTTGTGATTATACCAAAGATTTCATTGTTCCAAATCATTCCCTCTCACAAGGTTTTATCCCAAACAATCTAAAGTCTGCAGTTGTTCGGCGTTGGCTGAGAAAGCTTAGACATGACCATGCGATTTCATCACATTTTTGCCCAATGTCACAGCTGTTCTATCTCGGGAAGGTACTGCAAAAGGCTATTACTGAGCTTCAGAGCATTTTACCTCAGCATCAAGCTGGCTTCCTTCCCGGGAATGGGTATAGAAGACATACTTATTAGTGTCCTAGACAACCCTTTTTAGGTGTCTGACTCAGGTTGGTCTGCGGCTTTGATCCTGTTGCAGCCACTGCCAGTCTTTGTTGCATTGGATCATCAATAACTGATCAATAGAGTACATATACTGGGTATCCTGGGCAAAGTTCTGGAATAGATGTGCTCCTCTTTGGCAAACCATAGCCTCATCAATGCCTTGGTCCTTTATGAAATTCCTACACCCCCTTGTCCAGTGGAGTACCACAGAGATTAAGACTACGTCCGCTTTTGTTCACCTTGTATGCCACACCCTTGGTCAGTCTGATTCAATCATTTGGTGTTTGTTTTTGACAGCTATACAGAAGATTCACAAATCATCACACCACTGCACAGAGATGGTGAGTACTGCGCAAACCTTTAGAACTTGCCTGGTAGCTGTGTCAACACAAACAAAAAAGACATTCATGGTTAATGCACACATGGACCATTGGATCAAGGAGTTTTGGCCTTTCGGCTTGGAACTTTGCCCCAAACAAGTATTGATGGTAAAAAAAAAAACGTTGCAGAAGATTGAATGCTTCCTTATCACCTAGAGTATTAACTTAGACTTCTGTGTAAAATCTTTGGCCATTTCTCTATTTCTGCTGAAGTTGCTTTAGTTAAAGCCCTCAAAACTGGACTATGTTAATTACATCCAATTTGGCCTCCCTATGACTGCTGTAAAGTATACCTATAGTAATAACTGTCATTTTGGCAATAATAGCAGCATCGCTTATCCAGATCTCCAAGTCTCAGTACAAACCCCCGCCCCCTTCTTCGACCCGTGAAAAATATTCAGCACCTTTCTTCTGTGTCGTTACTTATTTACAGCATGGCTGAGGAGGTGGCAAACACATTTTGTCTCTTGTTATTCCACCTCACCCCTAACCCCGCTGTCACCAAAGCACCCTACACTTGAATTCTCTTGCCTTTTCACCTCTGATGCTCTTGCAGCATTCACACCCGACTTTAATCGTCACTCCCCCAGCATCAACTTTGGTAATGTTCCCTTAGAGGGCCCTCGGTAGTTGAAATCTGTGGGCCAGGCACCATAACATTGCCCCTGACCTCTAGCACCAGCCATAATCAAACCAGCACCTCCCCTTTGGTGTCCCGTGAAAGAGATTGCTACCAATGCTCTGCACTGCCCCCCCATTGACATTGCAGTTGCTGCAGTTACCAATGGTTGTCCATCAACTCCCTGTGGCCTTTTGGCAGCTGCTCTCAACCAGTTTCTGTGGTCATCGTTGGGGGGGGGTGTAGATTCAGGGGTGGGGCGGCTGAAGCAATAAGCAGCTTTAGTCAGAAAACAGAAAATAGACATGGTTCTAGACATGGTTCATCAATTTTAGATTACAACATTTTTTATGTGCTGGTACCCCTACAGTACTTCATCAATCAATCATCAAAATTGCTTTATTTCAACAGAACGTCATAAAAGCATATACACACACATAAAAAATACAAATTCTGTTACATGAAATAAATAGAGTATACAATCACTTCACATTAAAACAGATATAAAATCAGAATATATAAAAACAGAATATAAAATCAAAATAGAAATCTATCCATCCCGGGCTAGAAACCCATGAATCAGGTCCTATAGTGTTGTGAATTACAGTAGCTAGATCCACAGGCATACGGAATACGTACAAAAGAATTATTTTTTCATGCATTTAGCCCTCAAGTTCCAACTTCTAAAATATAACGGGATGCAGCAAACACCACATATGGATAACTGGTGCATTTGCAAAAGCTCACTGCTCTGCACAGTACTTTATTTCCATGTACCTACAACAAAACATGAAAAGTTGATAAACGGATTCCAAGATGGCCACCGGAAGGAGACCTGCATGAAACGTAGCTCTCCTGTCCCCCGGGGGCCTATATTGCAGAAGCAGCTGAATAGAACCCTCTCCAGATGCTGAAATTGCAACAGAACGAAGTGGTCCACTGCCCACTGTCAAAAGAATCAAGAGATCTCGGAAATTGAAGCCAGGGGACCGGCGATACAGGGAGGAGCTGTTGTATATCGGAGGGAGCCACGAGAAGATTGGAAACCCAGACGGAAGCATTGCCCCCACCAGAGCAGTAGCAGTGAGCGGAGCGAGAAGGGACGGGCTCCCTCACAACAGGACCGGAGTGGCAGCAAAGGAAAAGGAGCGGTTCCACGGAACGAAGGAAGGAAGGAGGCCGCCTGAAAGGGACCCCGACATCGCTGCAGGCATCCAGGTGGAGCAGCTGCACTAATGAGCCCGTAAGGAGAAGAGGGAGGCGGCAGAAGAGACGGGGATCTTGGGTGAGCACCACCCAGCTCCGGAAAGCAGCAGAAAGGAGGGGGAGTGGGAGGGGCCGGGAGTTTGCCTCATCCCCCGTGGCTTTGAGTGGGGGAGGGTGGGCGGTGGGATCCTGGTCTGCAGCCCACCACTAGGAGTATTCCAGGACTGCATCTATCAGAGATCCCTAGGAGCTAGAGGGAAACAAGCAACAACAGGGGAAGTGCAACACTCAGCGCGAGTGTGCTGGCCCCCCTGGCCCTAGTGGTCAGGCTGGAGGGTCAATTTATGATCTGCCTAGAAGCAGTGCTCCAGCATAGTGAGGATAAGGTTGAGTGACCACCAGTGTTACTAAACCCGGAGATCCTTGATAGAAGCATAGTGAGACCAGCATATAAAGAAGAGGAAACTGGGACCCCACTCCCCGTCGACACAGCTGTCCAAGTGCACTGACCACTGAAAGCCTCAGATAAGAGTGTAGCCCCGCCGTAGACACCAGAAGGCAGGCAACACCCACAGTCACCAACAGCTCCCCATCTGGGGGCAAGAGGAACAAGTAGGGCCAAGATAGAGGGCACTAAGGGATAAAGACATTAGGGACTGTGCACCAAAAGATAAGGGGCAAGTAAGAAAACGCACAGGCCACGATTGGTGGAGTAACATTCAGCGGCCAGCAAGGGGGAGTCCCCCCTGAAAAGGAGGAGTCCATCATGAAAGTAGTCATCCTAGGAGCCCCTTTTTGAGCTTAGGGGGAGCGGCGGACTTTCCACCTCCCCGTCCATCCGCAAGGTCCAGATACAACAACATCTGATCATCTAACAATACTGCCCAGCGCAGCAAGGGGAAAGATGTCCAAAGCCAAAAAGAAAAATGCCCAAAACCCACCGAAATCTGCAAAAAAGTCATAAGAGGGCAATATACAATAAAGGTGGTGCAAAGTCGGGAGAGCCCAGATGGAAGGTGAACAGGACCCGCAGAGACCAGCTGAATATGAACCCCCAAGATAAGATTGTGAACGAGCAGGTAGTCATGCAGGAGGTCCTCCGCCAGTGCTTCCAAGACTTCATTGACAAAATAGTGAACACTATACAAACGCAACTGAACAAAATGAGAGAGAACCTGTCCATAGCTCTACAACAGGTAAAGGGAGATATGAACAAACTGGAAGAGAGAGTGGATGCCACAGAAAATGCTGTTCAGGAAATAGTGGATGACACCAAGAAAATAGATGAGCTCATGGAGCAACTCTTGTGAGAGTGACGCAGAACCTAGAGATCCAAAGCAAAGACCTTGAAAACCAGTCAAGGAGATCAAACATAAGGATAAAAGGCCTGCCCGAAGAAGTGAGCGACAAGGACCTATGCGCAATAGTCAAACAGGAGTTTGAAGACTTACTAGATATAGAAGATGATGCTGGGATAAAGGTGGATCGGGTGCACAGAGCAGACCAAGCAGAAATGAACCGGGAGCAATGCCCTGGGATGTGCTGGTTGCCCTACATAACAATGAGCAGAAGAAAAGAGTGCTGGCAGCGTTGAGGAGAGCAGAGACAGTCACGTACAATGGGTCCAACCTGCACCTTTACCAGGACCTTGCACAGATAACTTTAGCGAAGAGGGGAATGATGGGCCCGGTGGTGAAAGCATTGAGGAAGAGTGACAAACAGTACAGGTGGACCTTTCCCTTTGGATTTCCGTTTGAATGGGATGGGTGACAGCATTAGATCACCAAGTGCGAGGAAGGGATGAGAATTCTAGGAATTGAAGATGAAGAAGATCAAGGGGGAGTCCAATTGCTGGCAAGAGAACCAAGCAAGAGAAAGCTGTGGGAATGGACCAGATATAAACCAAAGAAACTCGGGTAAAGAAAGAGCACCGAATGGCCTCCCCAGACCCCCCCCCACCACCCCGAGGAGGGAAATGAGGGGGGAAGGATGCCCTACGTTCGAGACTATGAACAAGTTAAAGTGATTAACTAATTCCCAAGCGTTATAGCGGGGAGGGGGCTCTAATCGTAGTCCACCACCAGCGGTAGTAAACAGACAAACAGAGTATGACCATGGCTAGGAGGGAAATACTCAAGATCATCTCTTTGAACATTAGGGGAATAAACTGACCTGTGAAAAGAAAAAAATTAGAACACTTTCTGGGGCGCGAGGGGCCGGGAATAATAGCCCTCTAGAAAACACATAGCCTTACTTTGTTCTTATCCTGATTGCGGATAAGGGGTTACCATCAAATTTACCAAGCCAATGCAGCAGGAAAGATGGGGGAGGGTGTTGATAGCCCTACGGGATACATTGGGGTTTCTTATTGCTGCTACAGAGAGAGACTCTGAAGGACGTTATTTGGCAACAATCCTCCAAGGGGTGGGGCGGGGAAGAGACATACAAGCTGGCAACTATATATACCCCAAACGCAGGACAAGACAAATTCCTACGGCATATATGCCCCAAACGCAGGACAAGACAAATTCCTACGCAATCATTAAACTAACTGGAGGTTTTTGCGAGAGGCCCTATAATATTGGCTGGGTATTTTGATATTGCTTGGGACCCCTGCAAAGACAGGAGTGCAAGGATCTTCCACAAACAGTGCAAGCCACTGAAGGGGCTAAAAGATGGAATGTCTAATCTGGTGTTAGTGGACGGGTGGACGGACAAGCAAGGGAACAAAAAGAGGAACACTTTTTACTCCCATCTACACAGAACTTTCTCTAGAATGGACTATGCCTGGGTGTCAAGGTCACTATTGGGAAAGGTGTCAGATGTGGGCGCTATTGCCCTGGCAGACCATGCTCCAATAACTGTGTCAATAAACTTGGGATACGGCTCGCCCGGGACTTCCGAGGCTCTGGAGGTGTCAGTATCCAGCTCACATTCCTAAAGATGAAACCCTAAGGAGGTAAGGGACAACATAGTGGAGTACTTTCTCAAAATAAACCTAGCAGGAACAGGCCAGCAAATGGTATGGGATGATTTTAAAACTACCTTGAGAGGGACCCTTACAGCCCTGAAAACTAAAAGGGATAGAAAAATTAGGCAACTGGAAGCAGATCTGGAGGATAAACTGAAACAAATAATGGTCCACATGGCGTAAGGGTCAATCAGGAGGGATTACTAGCTTATAAAGGGCCAACTTGAAGTTCTGCAAACAAAAGCAGCCAAGAGATCTCTAGCATACCTCAGACAGAGATACTACATTAAGGGCAACAAAGCAGATCGCCTACTGGCAAGGATGTTGAGGAAACAAGAACTGTCAAGAACTATTCTAAAAATTCAAACAGAAGGGGGTAAGGAAAGTTCATCCCTGACATTATGAAAGAGTTCACAAGATACTACTCCACTTTATACAAGACGGAAGCCCCTACAGATCAGACCCAAATAAAATATCTTCATTCAAGCCCAGTAAACTAGATCACCAGTATAGAAAGGGATGAGCTGGAAGGAGATTTCACACCGGAGGAAGTTAGGGCTGTCATAGCAAGTCTAGCAAGGGCAAAAGCTCTGGGCCCGGATGGCTACTCAGCAGATTTTTACAAATTCTTCAGGGAAACTCTAATACCATACCTGGTCCCGCTCTTTAACTCCTTCAGAGGCCAGGGTGGTGTTACTACTGAAGCCGGGGAAAGATAATACCCAGTGAAGTTCCTATAGGCTAATAGCTCTAATTAATATTGATGTAAAAATGTATACAAAAATCCTACCAAACCGACTTCAGCGATTCCTCCCAAAACGTATTGACCCGGACCAGTCCGGTATTATAAGAGGCAGACAGCCTAGTGACAACACTTGAAGGGTCAGTCACCTCATTGAAAAGGCTAAAGGGCAGGGATTCTGGGCCTTATCTTAGCCCCAGACCCCGAAAAAGCATTTGATGGAGTGAAAGAGGCACTGCCATTCATCCCTATGGAAAAGATGGGATTTGGGTCTGAATTCTTAGCTGACTACCAAAAGCCTAGGTTGCACCTGACAATTAATGGCCAGCTTTCTGAGAGCATCCTGGTCTCGAGAGGCACGAAGCAAGGGTGTCCTCTTTCCCCGCTACTCTATGCTATCCACCTTTAGCCCCTCCTCACCACTATTAGGTCCACTAGGGAAATTAAAGGGATCCCTTTGGGGGGTGGGGTGGAGGGGTAAACCATAAAGTCGCAGCATTTGTGGATGACTTATTATTAATGATTACGGACCCAGAGAAGACCATGGGCTCGGTGGACTGGGTATTGCAACAATTTGGGGAGGGGGCAGGTTAAAAAATAAACGCCCACAAATTGGAGATTCTGAACCGGATGGTCCCGCCTGATAGAGTCCAGGCTCTGCAAAAATCCCTCCGGTATAGATGGGCGAATAAAGCCATAAAATACTTAGGTGTAATGATTACCGGCAAATTAGACACGTCATTTGCCACCAATTATGAAGCCCTCAAGAGAACAAATTAAAGATGCTACCCGACTGGGGTCCCTTATCGATATCATGGCTGGGGAGGATCAATGTTTTGAAAATGGTAATCCTTCCGAAGCTACTCTACCACTTTATGGCGCTCCCGATATGGGTATCCAACATTTACATTCAGACACTGCAAAAACCTACGGGGGCATTCATATGGAACCTCAAAAAAACGAAGGTGTCAAGACAGGTCATGAGAACCCTGAGGAGCAAAGGAGGCCCGGGAGAACATGACTTTAGAGCATACTACCTCGCGGCACAGGTTAGAGTGATTAGAGATTGGTTTAGGGAAGACCGGGTGAAGGTGTGGAGAACCATGGACAGGGCAGTGGCAGTGGCCCCTTTAGAGAAGGTCCTATGGCGACAGAAGGAAGACAGACCAGCAAGCATGTATAGCAGTGATATAGGGGCGCTAGTAGGTGAGTCGTGGAATGAATTGGTGAGACTAACACCTTTGTTCAGAAATCCCCAAATTACACTGGGTATGAGGGGAAGAGTTTGACAAGTGGCAAGAGGTGGGTGTAGAATGCTGAGGGAAATGTTCAATTGCCAAGAAGGGAAATCTTTCAATCAGTGTAAATAGGATTTTCAACTAGTAGAAGGATAGATATTCCAGTATCTCCAATTGAGACACTGGTTGCTCCACCCTAAAGTGAAGAGTGCCGCCATTAGGGATCTTACCCCCTTTGAAAAATATGTCGCAATGGAAACAGGGGATAAACACATTGTTGGGGCAATCTATGGCATCAAAGAGGGAGAGGAACCAGGAAACAGGAGATAAACGGAGACATGGAAGACAACAGTGGGGTAAACGCTATAGAGGGAGCAGTGGTCCACTCTATGGGCACAAAATATATGGATGACGATGATGGTCCAGTGGCATTTGACACCCGAGAGGGTACACAAATTATATAAGGCGGTCTTGGACAGGTGCTGGAGGGAATGTGGGGGTTAGGCGACGTGGGAACACATTTGGTGGGAGTGTCCGTCCATCCATCCATAATGGGCAGGGATCCAATCAGCACTGCAAGAGATCTTTGGGGTACAAGTAGTGGGATCTAGAGGAATGGCCATCTTGGGATTGGGAGGGATTCTGGAGGAATTACCAACAAAGCCACAAAGGAAAGCGTATGTGATTCTAGTGATGGTGGGGGTGCTGGTCGTAGCCCAGAAATGGAAAAGAAAGGATCCCCCCACTGAGCATTGTTGGGTGGGAAAAGTATGGAACCTCGTAGCACTGGCGTGGGTTACCTATTCCCTTCAGGGAGAACACCAGCGCTTCCGCATGGAATGGGACGCAATACTGGAGTTCCTCCAACGGGATGCTAGGAGTGCATGGTACCTGAGGAAAATGAAACTTTTGGGGGTGATTTGACCATTACAACTCTAAGGGACACAAGATGGCCAGGACTTCTCTGGCCTTGGAGAATGGTCAATCAACTGACATTGAACGCCGAACGAGAGACATACGGGTATGGGACTGGGGGAGTTTATTAGGGGGGGGAAGGAGGAGGGAGGAGGGGAAAAGACGAAGTTTGGTCGATGTAAGGGGGATCTGGGCTACGGTTGGAATAGGGTGGGGGGATGGAGGGATGGAAGGGAGGGAGGCGAAGTTGTTTTGTTGAAAATGCAAATAAAAACCTCCTTAAACACCAAGCCGTTTTTATCACAAGTGGTCTCTCTGGCACACAGTGGCTGCTGTGCCGAAAGACCAGATGAGCATGGTAGATTTATTGTCTTTGCATAGCGGTCACTGCTCGGTTATAGCAAGCCCCAGCACTTCAGAATACATGAGGTATTCAAAAAACAGCCTAACATTATGGACTTTCATGTCCCATTTTGTGTGATACAACTCTGCACATACATTGTTACACTCGGGGATGCAGCATCTTTGGCTGTCCACATATTTTGGACTACAACTCCCATCACTCGTAGTCAGTACAGTCAACGGTGAGGGCATCTCAGAGTTATAGACTAAATCTTTAGGAGTCTGAGGTTGAGGGCCCATTTACTAACTGTTAAGATTTTGGTGTGTCCTTACAGTATAAACAGCAGGTGATGCACATGCACTCCTGGTCTTATTATGTCAAATTCATTTTTGGTTTTCCTGAGCTAAGATCTTCAAAATACAAATTTGTATACAGAGCATTTCTACTCATCACGGAAAGGGACAAAATCTTGCATATGGACAATGTGGCTTCTGTCGAGCACCTTACCAGGGAGATTGACAATAGGGAAGAAAATGAACCAGGTCACACAATGAGGCAAACGGTTTTTTCAACAGGCACAAGGGGTATTCCTTAACAACTAATATTTAAAGTCTTGATGTCATAAATCACCAAGGTATCAACTGAAAAGGATACGTTAACCAAAAAAAGGATACAATTTGGTAGGGCTTTTCCGGATCCTATCTTCACACGACTTGATTGTAGGCAGGTCAAATTAGACCTTCCAAATGATACAACTCTCTGACTGAATAAAACAGGCAGAGAGATGGATCACTGGAAAGGGCGTGGGAATTGTATGGGAAGTATGCCTAGGATAGATAAAGTATCATAAGAAACTGTCCCAATCAAATACTAAGAAAACACAGAATTGGTATTAATTCAGACACTGACCTTAAGGCTAAACTGAAGTAATCCAGGAAAGTTTCTTGAAGAAAACCAAGAGTTGAACAAACGACAAAGGAAGGGAGGATTAGTAAGGGAGACTTATCCCGAACGGCACGAGACTCTCGCTAGATACCGGGTTGGTGCACCACAGGATAGCGTCCAATGTACTGTGCACAATCACCTTCCAATAGTTCATGAAATACTTCCTTTCCCACGAAGAACAAAATAAGAATCTCACCTGTTGACTGTCACAGGTACCAAAAGGTTCAAAGTAGTTCAGAAAACCACATGCAGGATTGCACGCGACAGCATACACGCAGCCAGACCAGCCGCGCTTGGAGACAGCGTCCGCGTGGAGAATTGACACGCGAACAGGATTCACGCAGCTCAGGACAGCCGCGCTTGCAGACAGCGTTCGCGTGGAGATTTGACACGCGAACAGGATTCACGCAGCTCAGGACAGCCGCGCTTGCAGAGAGCGTTCGCGTGGAGATTTGACACGCGAACAGGATTCACGCAGCTCAGGACAGCCGTGCTTGCAGACAGTGTCCACGTGGAGATTTGACACGCGAACAGGATTCACGCAGCTCAGGACAGCCGCGTTTGCAGACAGCGTCCGCGTGGAGATTTGACACGCGAACAGGATTCACGCAGCTCAGGACAGCCGCGCTTGCAGACAGCGTCCGCGTGGAGATTTGGCACGCGAACAGGATTCACGCAGCTCAGGACAGCCGCGCTTGCAGACAGCGTCCGCGTGGAGATTTGATACGCGAACAGGATTCACGCAGCTCAGGACAGCCGCGCTTGCAGACAGCGTCCGCGTGGAGATTTGATATGCGAACAGGATTCACGCAGCTCAGGACAGCCGCGCTTGCAGACAGCGTCCGTGTGGAGATTTGACACGCGAACAGGATTCACGCAGCTCAGGACAGCCGTGCTTGCAGACAGCGTCCGCGTGGAGATTTGACACGCGAACAGGATTCACGCAGCCCAGGAATTTGCGTGTGGAGGAAAACACGCTCAAATTAGGCCAAAGAAGTTGCTGAAAAGAATGCGAGAACGCAGGTCCGGAGTTCAGCAACAAAACGCCAAAATTGACTTAATCAGAAGCAGCGATTGGAGTTTCCATGCTGCTTATGTACGCACTGCCGTGATACAGGTGATGGACCTAAGTCACGTGAAAATTAACGACGTGAAAAATGCAGACGTCGTTTTCCAGGCAATGCATCGAACAACCTCCATTTTGAGTAGAAAGGTCTAATGGTTCTATGGGCGTAACTCATTTTGTATGGAGAAGTCGTTCCTGGTCCAGAGGTATGTCCGGCAGGCATGACACTTGATGACAAGCATTGTACATCGACTGCAGAGAGTGCAGAATCTGGTGGCACGCCTTCTTTGTAACCTGGATTATCGTGACCACATGGTCTTAGCTTTTCATTAATTATACTGGCTCGTGGAACATGCTAGAATTCCACACAAAGCACTGTGTCTGGTCCATAGAGCTGTTTACGTAGTCTTTCTAGTCTGTTTTCGACAGCAAACTACAAAGATTTGTTTCCTTTCAGGAAATGTGGGCCGAGGGCTGGCTGAAGATGTGTCTCAGCTCGTAGGCACCCATTTCAACCTAATGGTTGGGGGCCCCACTTGCTTAGAATAGAGAACAACAGCATGAGGCACCCATAGGGTGCATACATTATAATTGAGGCAAAGAAATACAGCCAGGAGGTTAATGGTTGCCAATTATCACGAGTCGGCTAGCCAGCTGAGAGCTGAAGCACTAAACATCCACTGAAATGCTATTAATCCTACGTTGTCAGCAAGGGGCTACTGTAGAGAAACTGAAGTAAAACGGTACAGAAAAGGCCAGAAGTGAGGTGAAGCCCAGAAGCAAATTCCTGAATGAACGGTGCATAGTGTCATAAGAAAGTTGACTGCCAACATGGGGGCAGTTGTTGAGTAGCACCCTGTGGCTCGGGCCACTTTCAACTGAAAACGTTGAAAGGTCTTGACTCTGTCCCTGTCTGGACCGCTACTTACAAACTCCTAAGTTTCTGCATTTTCCCATATCACTTTCAATACTTGTTTGCAATGTTTCGACTTTTTTTAGACTCATCACCATGAGGCCTTCTGGAGATAATGACACGTTTTACAAATATGTATAAATAAAAATAGAAAGAACTGTGCATGGGATATGAATGGTTATGAATAAGTTAAAAAGGCCACACTTTTCTTAAAGCCACTGGCACAAGATATGATGAGGGAAGTTGCTACAAGTCTTCTGGGTTACTTTCCAACCCAAACGTTTTCAGTCATGCATTTGCTCGAGTTACCTCCCCAATTCTGTCTTGATTTCTTCATATCTTTCTTCTTTCTATCATTAGTTGCTTAATTATTTCTCCTGCGTTTTCCTCTTCATCCTTATATTATTCTTTTTACATGTGTGCCTTAATTTCCTTTCTAGAGAAGGAAAGGAAATTAAGGAAGGAAATCCTCTTCCTTGCTCTTTCTTCTTTCCTTGCTTGCTATTCCTCCCACATAGTTTACACACGTCTGCAAGCAAACATGTTTCTGTCTAGCTTTCACTGAGGCTCCCTTTTCCAGAGCTTGAATGAGTATTTCGTCTTTTTAAGTCACTTTGAGCCTCTTTACATAATAATTACGGTCCACTGAGGAGGACAACAATTATTCTCACCAGACCCATTTAAAGTGGAATTATAAGAAGTAAGACCACTCTGCTTCAGCAGGTGGGAAAAAGGGCAGAGCATCCTGTTTAACTCCGAGTTGATATACCAATGCAAGTGGAGGAAGGCCATGTTGAGCCCCTATGTCGGAGAGGTGGCATTTGTAGCACCCTCCATGATGGGAGCAGGGATCCCTGTGGATCCTCCCAACCACTACTGGAAACCTTCAGACCTGCAGGGGTCTCCTGCAAAACTTGGCACAATTTTTGGACCAGCCGTTTGCTGATCTGATATTGGGAAAATGTGCACCATTTAATGCCTGCACTGACATTCAGAGATGTTAGTTCTCCAGGGTGGGAAATTAGCAAGGGGAATAATGATGCTTTTTGTAGGTTTTAATCGAGCAACAACTAGTTAGGGGGTATTTTCCACCCACCACAAAACAGCCACGCACAATTTTAATTTGTTTAATAAAGTTCCTTTTTATGAGCCTAGGACTTGCCAATTTAACACACTATAACATCTATGACATTGTAATGTCAATAGTTACTACAATGAAGAATGGTCAATATGGTAGTCACGTGAATAGTCAAAGCTATATTAACTTGAATATCATCATATAAACATTTAGTTTACACTGAGTGCACAACCACCATGCGTTGAAAAGTGTATGAAGGTTCAGGATAAAGCTATCATTTGATAAAAAAAAAAAAACAAATTAAATCAGAACTTCCCTGCTTATCTAAATCTCTATTTTTATTTATGAACGCGTGTTCAACATATGGTGCTTCCCCAGACATCTAGCACCTGAACTCCCCACTGCGGCAACTCCCAGGCCAGCTCACCCGATGCCTATTTAACCAAGAAATAAAGAAGAAGGGGTAGCCAGAAAAGAAGCGTTATCCTGGGTCTCCACACAAAATGTATTGACTTTATTAGTATGCGGTTTATATGGTCTGTTCCACCGCGTTGGACCCATCAATAAGGAGCTTAATTATCCTGCAAGAGTGCCCTGCCAAGTGCTGTTCGCTGCCAAAATTGCTGAGGATCTATACTATCCAAGTGCCCACATGTGACTGTTTCTCCAATACTAAGCGAGTGAAACTCTGTCCCTTTTTGTGCCGGTCTATAAAAGGCACAAGCATGCACACTCCTGCGCATGCACTCCTGCAAGAGTTCCCTGCCGAGTGCTGTTCGGCTGTTCAGCTGGCCAGCTGAAAGCACCCTGCAGGCCTCTTAGCTGTTCATTAACCGAGCACACTCGCTAAACAAAGCAACTTTGTATGATAGCATAAAGCTTATTATACCATACACACTCAAGACAAATAGGCCGAACACCAAACAATTAACGCCAACTGAAAATCATCTACACGCTGAGACTTCAAACTCTGCAGAAATGGGTAAAGCAAAAAAAAATTATGTAAAACAGCAACAAACATTCAATAATCCCACCTTGATTACAACGGACATACGTCAAATATGGAATAGACAGCGTATGAAACGACCAATCGTACCTGCATCATTGAAAGACTCGCGAGAAAACAGCCAATTAATGAAACAGCCAACAGTTGCCGAACGGGAAACTTCCACAATGAATCCATCTGAATGCTCTATATCGGATGAAGAAATACTTTGTTACAACACACAAGTGAAGATTGTTGCAAATACTGAAAATGAGTATCTAAATTGTCAAGCTAAAGCTCCAAATACTATGGTTGTAAACTGTGATGTTGCGAGACCTGAAAAAACAACATTTTTGAGTTTACCAATTTTATTCCGAAGTAATAAAAGCCAACTGGCCTGAGACAATGAAAATGGCTCTAATGGCGTCTGAATTGAAATCGAAAAACTCACTTCCTGCTTCAAAATCCAATGCATGCCATAACAATTCGGACTTGATTAATTTGGAAATCGAAGGAACACCACCTGGAAACGAATCAGCATTGCCGAGACATTCCAGCAATGCAAAGTCCGATACGCAGTCCATACAAATAGTAAATACACGGAGCGAAATGACCATTGTTCCAACTTATCGCAATCACTTGAGTTGTATAACAATCAAAAAGCATAATTCGCTAGTAGTCCTGCTCAATCTGAAATTCTATTTGCTAAACCTCTTGCAAGACCATCATTTGGCCTAAGACCATCCTTAAATCCATCTCACGACATAAATTTGTCTGCAATGGAAACCGCTTTATATGGCCTTACTAAGGTGTTTGAAAATGTAGATAGAAAAATGAATGAGCAACAAATAATAATGCAAATATGATCTAAACTTGACTCACTAACGACAATACAATCGAACCAAATGATAATTGACACAATTCTAAGAAATCATTGGCTAATTAGCCAAGATGTACCAGTGAACACTAAACAGTTATCAGATACACCAGATTAATATTACTAACAGATGAATGCAGAAAAGAAACATTACCACTGAATAGAAATAAAGCTGTACAGAATGACCCAAGGATTGAGCATGAGACACCAAAGCCAGAAAAACAGGAAACAATCTGCAAAAGTAAAACGCGAGAGTAAAACCATGGCGGAAACAACCTGTTTTGAATCTAATCCAGAAAAAAATCATAGAAGCCTTACCTGAAGCCGTATATGACCTGTTCACAGGATCCTCTAAAATGAACTGATTAAGGGACAAAAAAAGTTAGCAAAAAGAAATTAAAATAATGGGGAAAAAAATCTAAAAATCAACACACAAAAAGAAAAATACGAAATCACGCACCAAGAATTTCATAAACTATCTTCCAAAGAGATGGTGGACAAAAATGACCCAAGTACAGATAACTTGGAAGAACCATACACTAAAGAGCACAAAATAGTGAATGATGATCTAGGAAATAAGAATATGAATGTAAAGGACCCACCAATTGAAGAGGAGCTGATGAACTTGTCTACATACTCAATAAACATGATAATAGAAATTGAGGCAAATGATATGCACTATTCAAATGCTGAAGAGTCAGCTGATTCAATTAATGAAGATGAAATAGATAACAAGAGACCTGGCAGGAACTCTAATGGAAAAGGTTTGAGACTTTTGTTTGTTGCCCAGAAAAGTGCCAGTGCAAAAAAAACAGGAAAATTCCTACAAATAAAATCATCTGAGAGAACGAAACCATTGCATTATAACTCCTCAAACCATCAAAACAAGGAATGTAGTAAAACACACAAAAAAGAAAAAGATGTAATTGATATCGAGATGGGAAACCTAGCCAACAAAAAAAAAAAACACTGGTTAGCCCAACTAGAGATAATGTGAGCTATAGCGACACGCTGCAAATAACAATGTTCGGAAGATCTAGAAGAAACCCGTTTCTAATCAGATCCACACTATTAGCAAGCTTTTGGACTACTGAAGAGCTTGAAAGAATTGAATCCAGTGATATAGATTCTATTTATATCAAAAAAAACGGAATGAGAGATACTGCAATCCTAAATATATCACTGTTTGCCGTAAAAGAAAAAATCTGGAACTGTAGGAAAGCTTTGAGGTATCTAAAAAGAAATCATATGTCACGAATAAAGAAAGTGAAAAGGAGTATTATTATACGAAAATGAATACTGCAAGCAGAGAGAAAAGTGAATACGATCTACAAATTCATAGTGAAGGACTGAGAGGGAACTCAGAAAGAGAAGTATGTAGAGAATAAAGCAAGAATAAAGACCGAGAAAAAAAGAAATGGACATAGCTCTCGGAGGCAATTGATAAAACCAATCACAGCAACGTGCAATAGGATGAAACTGAACTAGAACTCTTCAATACTATAATAATATGGAATACTAGAGGTTTTACTCATTTGCTAAACATGAACTATGAATGTCCACTAGAAAAATACAAGCTGATATTACTGCAAGAAACGTGGATTACAACCAACAATTCCTAATTATGAAGTATGTTGGATCCCTGCAAGGAAAAAAAGAAGAAAAAAAAGGAAGACCAATGGCGTGCTTGCTTAACGCCTTACGCATAGATGCAAAAGGGAAGATCACCCCTTGGAACTCTCCTCACCCCTGCTTACAAATGGAGAAAATAGAAATTGGAGGGCTAAATCAAACCACTTTAAAAAACCTTGCGATAATAAATGTGTATTGGAACTCTGCAATCATTACTGATGACCTTTTCATTAAAATACAGTTGATTTGCTTGACATGATTGAAAACAACACTGTACAATATACGACAATCATAGAAGGCGATTTCAACACAAACTGTATTGCCTTAAATCACAACTTTACGGCTAATAAAAGAAAAACAATGGATGAGATTAATGCAAGAAAGACATTTCACAATTCTCAACCGCACTGTATCCTCGTGAATGAGTCTAAAACCAACCTTGAATAGGAATGAAGCCAACGCCATCACTGACTATGTGTTCATATCTGTGCAAAACTTGAACGAAATTAAAACATTCAAGATAATTGAAACAACAAAAAGTGATCATAACATGATGGATATCACATTGAATTGAAGCACACATACGGATCAAAAGAGATACGTAGGTAAACTATTGCTAAATGAGGGTCGTAATAGACTTAAATGAAGTTTGTTTGATTGTTTGTTTGTTTATTGAATTTCTAATGCGCACCAGACCCAAAAGGTAACAGGGTGCAGCAAAAAGAAGGTGCAAAGCTTACAAATTACTTAATGAGTTCTTCAAAACTTGAACAATGACTTAACAAAGTCGTACAGGAGAATGCTCAAATAATTGACACAGAAAGTTCAGTTACCAGGATATCTGAAGTCACTCCTTATAATCACTTCTTATCTTTATTCCATAACCAATCTCAACATGATTTCAAACCCAATTTCAAACATAGACATGTATCGGATATGAAGATAAAAAACATAAAAACTGAAATGAGACAAAGAATAAGACAAAGAAGTTATCAATTGAATTACGAGTAACTGAAATACGTAGAATAAAGACTAAATATAAAAACAACATCAAACAAATATAAGCCATGAACAAACAGCTTAAAGAATCAACAAATGTTGAACGCGCTATGTTGTAAATCTACCTCGCACATAAGGCGCCTAATTAAGAACTCACACAATATTGGACACAAATCTCTATTACTAAATGCAATAAGCAGAACAAATTGGTCACAATATTATGGCAAATTATTCAACTCAAATGATATGACCGTAAATAAAAGTGAATTAGTTGATCTGCACGAACTAAACATCGATTGTCTGGATATTCAACTTGAGATAAAGAAATTGAGTACATCTTGTGGACCAGGGCCAGGCAGCATATCCAATGCAATCATAAAACTACAAGCTGAGAAATGTACTGAAATATTATACAACATATATCAGACTGTGATATTAACTAGAAAAATACCACCTATATGCAAAGTACACATCTTGATTCCAATTTTTAAAAAGGGGGACAGAAATAATCCTACAAACTACGGACCTCTTGCATTGCTTGATTATGCTGGGAAAATATTTGCAAGATGTGTGCTTAGAGATATGAAAGAAATGGCAAACTAAATCAAAATTAACTGACTGCTACCAATCTGGGTTTATCTCTGGTATTGGAACAAGTCCTAATCTATTCATCCTTTCAGCCCTAAAAGAGCAAGCTAAAAAAAAACAGATCCTGTTGTTTGTCGCCTTTGTGGATTTCCACCAGGCGTTTGATTTGGTGAGTAGAACAAAACTATGGGCAAAATTATATAGTAAATCTAATAAAACAACTTTACACTAATACAATTAGTAGAATCAAGCTAGATGAAAAAGGTCTCCTATCCGATCCGATATTAACATCTCAAGGCCTGAAACAGGGCTATTGGCAGTCTGGTTATTCAATTTCTACATTCATGATTTAGGCTCTCGCTAGAATGAAATTAAAGCTTATTCCCCAAAAGTAGGAAAACAAATAATATTGTACCTACTCTACGCTGACGATTTGATATTAGTTGACCAGACTCCTATTGGCCTGCAGCGCCAGTTATCAGAATTACAAAATGATACGCAAAAAAAAAAGTTGGAAATAAATACGGACAAAACAAAAATCATGCGACTCTTTATGAAAAAAAAGATACTCGAAAACTGATGGATACAAATGGCAACTTAGTAATGTACATCTTGAAACAATCTCCGAGTATAGATATCTAGGAGTTAACTACAACAATAATATTTGCGATATACCATATAAAAAGTAAATCAAAGCTAAAATAAAATAATTATCATCCCAGGCCAGAGTAATTCAAGCGAAATATGGGAAATTTTCAATAAAACCATCATATTCTACAACCAAAATGTAATACCGACTATAACAAGAGAAATTACCTGAATACCAACCAAAATGGCACTCGATTGAAGGATGCTATTGGAAAACATTGTTGGCGGTACCAAATAGCTTCCCTATCGTGATAATCAGAGATGAACTTGGCCTCACATCGTTAGAAAGCAGAGTATGGTGGAACATGCTTTCCTTATATAGGACATGCCTAATGTCTAATGAATAAAAGACAACTATAATTCCCATAATCTCTGAAACCATGTAACTGAAAAATAATACTTTCCTAACTAACTGGGAACATTTTGATGGAAAAAGCTGACATTTCTATTGAAAGTCTATTGTCAAATCCAGTTAGTGCAAAAACAAAACTATGGAATTATGATTGGATACAAACGTTTACTGAAGGTAGTGCCTATAAAATATACACCATATCAAATTTTGCACCAAAGAAAAGAGAACTACCAAAATATCTCCAGAAATGTCCCGATCCTAGATATAGATCATAACTAATGCGCTTAAAATTTGACTTATGGCAGATCAAAAAAGTATTGGCAAAGAACTCAAGAACTATGCACTAATTGCAGATTTTGCAACCGTAGCACAACAATAGAAACGCTTGAACATCTTTTAACAGTATGCAAAAACTTGTGATCAACGCAGAGCATATTTTTATAAACACTTTAAGAAATACAGAAATATCGCTCAAAAAAAAAAATGAGGGTTGTTATAATCCACACAGAATCGATATCCTAAACATTAACACAATAAAATTTCTCGACGCACTACAGCTGCAACCATGAAAAAGAACACCATGACCATGAGGTCTAATACAAATCTTCTAAAACCTAGAACTAATGTACACATGGACCAGAAATTAGATATTTGCATAAAAATAAGCACGGTCAAGAAATAGGTTTTTAACCCATGTACTGTACAATTGAACACTAATTGAAGTGTATGTATGTAATGTGGTAGGTACCCTGTAAAGTGAAAGGCTTAATTAAGCCAAATCACTTGGTTTAATAATAAAAAAATAAAACAAATGTATGAAAAATAAACACCTCCCCCTTATTCAATAGGCACGTCAGTATCTCAAACTATATTCTAGAAAACTCAGGCTACTTGACATACCTGCATGTAAATTGAACAAAAAGGCCTGGCTAATCCGTATGTTTGCTAGACTCAAGTCAATGGTGTTTCAATTGCATTAATGTGTAAACGTGTACATTTGTCGTCATTTTCAATTGGCAACTTAAAGGTGAGAAAATGGGTAACAATGAAGGACCCTTTCCCCTTTGTCTTGAGCGATTCAGCACTAGTACCAGGACTACGCTTGGTGGTATAACCAGGGAATTACTTCAAATGACATTCTTTTTTTTATTTTCTTATTTTTTTTTTAGGTATGAACAAAGTGAGATATTATGTTGGCTTCCATTCTGTGCATTGCACAGAGGAGCCAGGAATTTCCCAATATACGCACCATTGGACCTATTTGATCAAATCTATAATTCCAGAAGCACATACGCTTCTGAACTATTTATTAAATTTCCAGGATGAACAGTCAATTTATATATTCCCCGTCAGTACGTTCACAAATAAAAAGCGCTAGGATTTAATCTATTCCCCTTTAGAGTATACTTACCTGTAGTAATTATATTGCCCCATAAAATACTTAGATAACATTTGTTTTGGCTATCTGACAGACAGGTGAGCACTCTCTTAACACTTTAAGTGCCACCGACGAGTGGCTCGTCGGTGGAAACCGCTCCAGGTTGCCACGGACGAACCGGTTCGTCGGTTTTGCCACTCTGTTTTGCTCGATCCCTGCAAAGCAGGGATCGAGCAAAACAGTAATCCATCCCCCGGGCTATGTGAGGGGGAGATCCCCCCTCACTGCCAGGGGGCTGGATTACCTTCAGTTTCACGTCGGCGTGCGTAAAGCACGTCGGCATGAAACCGAAAGTAAAATCACTGCAGCAGCCGTTTTCGGCTGCTGCAGTGAAGAAAGAAGGTAAGAGACCTTCTTTCTCCGTCTCGATCTCCGGCTGTATTTCAAGCCGGAGATCGAGGCGGGTATCGTTGGAAAGGGGAGATTCTCCCCTTTACAACGATACCCATTGTGTGGCATTGCTGCCCGCGGATCGGGCGCAGGGCGCGCGATCCATGGGCAGCAATGTCACTGGATCAATGCAGATCCATTTGTGACGCGGGGGGAGGGGGGCTGCTTACTAGGTAAAAGGGGTGAAAAAGAAAAAAAAATGAAAAAATTCGAGGGAAGGGGGGGGGGGGGTGGGAAGGGGTTTGGGGCCCTGGGGCCCACTAGGCCACCAGGGACAGAGGAAAAAGTGTTGTCCCTGGAAAGGGGAGGTTCTCCCCTTTCCAAGGACACCACTTATATGATGCATATAATGCATATGATGCAACCACTGGACCACCAGGGAAACATTTGTGGCGTGGGGGGAGGGGGGCTGCTTCAAGTAAGCAGCCCTCTCCCCCCCTGGCCCCCAGAGCATGGGGGCACATATATGCACAACCCTGGGGGCAGGTGGCTGATCATCTGCCCCCAGGGAACGGGGGCAAAAAAAAAAATGTAAAAAAAAAATATATAGAACGAGGATGGGGGTGGGGGGCTTGGAATTTTTTTTGCCCCCATGAAATGGTGGTGGCCCTCCCCCTCCCACACCAAGTGGAAAGGGGGGCCACCCCTTGTAGTCCAACCTGGGGGCAGATTTATGCCCCCAGGCGGGAGCACATGAGGTGGCCCCCCATCCAATTGGGGATTTGGGGGGAGGGCCACCAGGAATTAGTGTGCAGGCCACCCAAAGGATGGGGCCTGCAGGTTAGGCCCCCCCCCTGGGGGGCAGATGGCAGATCATCTGCCCCCAGGGAAGGGGGCAAAACAAAAAAGAAACAAAAATGAAAATAATGAAAGGGAATGTTGGGTGGGATTGGGGGGGGTCACTAGCCACCAGGGATAGATTTTACAGAAATGGGGGGTGGCCCTCTCCCCCTCACCCCAAGGGGAAATGGGGCACCCCTTGTAGCCCTCCCTGGGGGCAGATATCTGCTCCTAGGAAGGGGCATCTGACCGCAGGGAGGGCTGCATGAGATGAACCCTCTGCATTTGGTGTGGGGGGTAGAGGGTCACCCGTCATTATATTAGAAAATTACCTGGCGGTTTAGGGTGCCCCTCAGCCCGCCCTAAAGTGTAGTGTACCATTTTCCATTTTTGTCTTTGTTTACGAAACTTGCCTTGGCGCAGAGGGTCAATGTGACAATCTGGCACCGGGAGGCCCAAACCTTACTGCCCCACCCACTGGGGGGGCCTGTCCCACCATTTTTGGGGGCCCTCTCCCCCCCACCCCAAATGGAGGGGGGTATACCTCGCGCAGCCGTTTGTAGGAGGCCCAGGGAGGCATGCATGAGGTGCCCAGCCACCCATTTGGGGTGAGGGGGAGAGGGCCCCAAAAATGGTGGGACAGGCCCCCCAGTGGGTGGGGCAGTAAGGTTTGGGCACCCCGAGGCCAGATTGGCACATCAACGTTCCTCTCTGCACCAAGGGGAGTTGGGTTACCAAAGGAAAAAAGTGAAAATGGTGGAACGCTTTTTAGGGGGGGCGGTGGGGCACCCCAAAGGGTTGGGAAATTTTCTAATGGGATGGGGTGTTGACCCCCTCCGCCCCCACCCGCAATGGAGTGGGTGCCATGTCATGCAGCCCTCCCTGGGACCAGATATCTGCTCCTAGGAATGGACGCCTGAGCCCAGGGAGGAGTGCAGGACAGCCCCCCCCCCCCTTATTTGCCCCTGGGGAGGGCTACATGAGATTGGCCACCCCTCCAATTTGGTCATGTGTGGATTCCCACGGGTGTCCTCTTTTGGGAAATGCATGGGGTTCCCTGTTTTCCTTGCTGGCTTCGACACCCTCGGCCCAAATCTGTAGGTTGCCCACATGAACAAAATGGTCAGTGGCGAAAGGCTTAGGGTTACCAGTGGGCTACCCTTTTCTTTTTGCGCCCCTGGTAGGTGCACCCACACATGTGAGGTACCGTTTTCATCGGGACACCTGTGGGAACACGGGACGGTAGGCCATGTGTTGTTGGGGGCATGTTTCGATGGGTGAGCCGAGCGAAATGTGCGGAAAATGCATTTCCCCCCCCCCCCCAATTTGGACTTTGCAGGGGTGTCTGGGTAATAAATTCTGGGGCAATTTGGGCAAATCAAACTTCTGCGGATTCCCACGGGTGTCCTCTTTTCTGGAAATGCATGGGGTTCCCTGTTTTCCTTGGTGGCTTGGACACCCGAGGCCCATATCTGTATGTTGTGCCGGTCGGCAGAGCGTCTGAAATTCCGGTCTGAAAACAGACTTGGGGTTACTTGTGTTTTAGGCTTTCCCCTTGGCGGCCAGGTAGGTGCACCCACACATGTGAGGTACCATTTTCATCGGGACACCTGTGGGAACGCGGGACAGTAGGCCATGTGTTGTGTTTGTGTGGTTTTCATAACGTTTTGACCCATTTGCTGGTGCCCTTTGTCACACAACCCTTTCATTTCCCAAATGTGACCTACATTTAGTCAATGCTTTAGGCACCATACTCTTTTGTAACCTGCACAAGTCACCTACCCTTGAAAAGGTCTGCCTGTGCTCTTTCAAAGAATGTATGCTTGCTGTTCCTCACCACATTGGTTTTCCTGATTTACACATGCTAAGTGCGTCTGTTCAGGCTGTGAGCGTAAAACTCCTGTGTACCATGGCTCAGTGTTTGGCTTGTGGTATTGCTTGTTTTGTAAAATACTACAAAAAATGTGTTCTTTCCTAACTGCAAGAGTCAGGGGAATGCAGCGGAGCATTGCTTTTCTCAAAATTCATAGAAACCATTGCTGTACCAAGCCAACCATGTCCAACACATACCTTTTTTTCAGTCATGTTACCGCTTTTCCCCCAATCTATGGTATTTTCCCCTACCTAGTGTTTGCCTGACCTACGCAAATCACCCTTTCCGACACTTGGAATTTTGTCTACTTTTCAGAAATATTTTCCTTTCTGTCCTCCAATTCGGCTTTCGTACCCTTTTCTTCCATTCCGTCCATGCATGTCCAATTGGCAAAAATGGCCAAAATCGCCTACCTCTCACAAAACGGTTGATAACCACATCAAAATTATTTATTTTCGTTTCCACTAAACCTGTTCTTGAAAGCCAAGAAATTCGGGAACTCGGCACAGCAAACCATTCGTTCCTAGCTCTTACAAGGAAAAAAACCACAGGCTTCTTTGTACATCATTTTATTGGCATTTTTTGAAAAAGAAACCAAAAGGAGCCAAATTTGCCCGAGATATCTCATGTAACAGAAAAGTTACAAGCCATTGAATGGCCACATACAGAAATCACCAAAAAAGGCCCTGGCACTGGGGAGAAATACCCATGGCACTTAAAGGGTTAAGGACTGGTTCCATAGTTTCCCTTTATTGGGCCTGTCTATGTCCTCTTCCACTGAAGAAGGCCTGGGGTTTTAACCCCAGGTGGGTCTCCCTTACAGTGCACTGTTAAAAATTCTAAATGGGTCCAAAGGAAAGCAATCTATTACATTCTACTTTTTGTTGTTGTCAATTCTCCTTTGTCTTCTTCTTCCCATCAGCTGGTCAGTCAGTCCATCCCAGTCAGTGAGTGAGCGAGCGAGCCAGTCATCCAAATGTATGGGATAGGATGTTTATAGGTTACACATCCCTCCCTTTAGAGGTGTGTCATTTCTTTAATCTTATTGGCTAGTGTACGTGATTGGATAATGTTTCAAAAGTGAAATCACATTAAGCCATCCCCTTTGTACTCATTGGGCATATTGATGAAAAGGGCGGTCTATTGAGAGTAAATTCTAAACCGAGTTTCCCCTCTCATTTGATGTGATATCATCTTGGATAGTGCTGCATTAAACAAAGTTGTTCTAAAACAGTATGTTCCTCACTGGTGATCATGTTACTGACTAGTTTGTCAGATTAATAAATGCTTCTCAAATGTTAATCATCCAAACTTATTAGTGGCCGTAGGTCCTGGCTAAATGTGTACGTTTGCCACATGCATTAAGGATTAACACTTAATTTTCCTATGACAAAGATTTCACTGTTACTTTTCCTCATTCTTTCAGCGTTTTAAATGACACGTGAGTTGTTTCTTTGCTACGCCACCATACCACCTAATTATGTAGAGGGGAAAGATTTGGCCAGTGAAAATCAAAGTTGCAAAGTGACCAGCCTTGAGCCAGTCCTTGCTTTCCAATCAATAGTCCTTTGTATTCTGGGAGTGATGTTTAGTTGTCCTCATAAAACGTATGGGCCTACATCCAGTATGTAAAGCACTATTAGTAAAAATTCCAGGCCTGGTTCAAGGTGTCATGACATCGGTGCACCTGAGAGCCATCCACCATATGAAACACTTTTGCATTCGTTTTAATAAGATAGTCCTACCCATACCTTATTTTCATACGAATTTGGCTTTGCGACTGGTTCTATAAGGTTGTTTTGTTCTTTCTGGTTTAACACACGTGCACACACGTGAACAGTGCTTTGTGTTTGTACCCTTGTAAATGGGCCGGTTTCGTTTACACTAATTGACCCAGTGAATCATGTTTCATGGGGAATAACATTCCGCTGGTGTGGAATTCTTTTAGTGCACTGCTGCCGTGTCCTCTGGCTTATTTTTAAAACTTGTATATAACCTTTTCTCTGTGGCATGCAAACGACCAACCCTTAGACAGTTATGACTTTTTTTCAAAGAGCTCCTTGCATTCTGAGACTTGTAGTCCTGTTGTCCTCATTATATGTAATGTGCACCTATAGTGAGTTAACCCATCTACTGCAAAGATCTCTGTGCACCCAACGTTCAAATTTGATAGTGCCTCGTGTATACAAGAGGTGAATACACTGAATTCAAATGGCTTAAATATTAGTGACACGCACGCAATTGTGCTGCATGAAATCCAAATCTATGGAGAAAGCAATGTGTGCAAGTAGACCAACTTTGGGCAGTAAATGGGCTACTTTTCGGTGCTTTATTATGTGTGCATTTACATCTCTTTTTTGCACTGCATACCTGTTAAAACAAGCATTGACAAAGTCAACAGTTACAGATCTTATACATGAATTAGATAGACGTTCGTGTGGCACTGCCATCATATGCCGAGGTACTTCCGCCATTGGCCAGCTGTTGCCATCTTGTGGCCTCCTGGCAGTACCATCATGTTAATGTCTGGCAAATGCCTATCCCATGCCTACATAAAAGACAACTGTTGTTTTTGCAAATTCGTGTTACTTCACAGGTAGCAAGTCAGGTATGAAGGAAGTTAGGAACCAGACTGTGTCATGGAAGGGAGTAATAACAAAATTACTTGATTGGTTTTTCAAAACATCAAGCACTACTGAAGGGAGTATCAAAGAGAGGCCCGAACATAATAAAGACAAGTCCCAAAGCAGAAGAATGTTCATCTGTAGAGCAGAACCATAATAAGAAAGATGAGATAATAGGATCAAGCAGGTTGTCTCACATGGTAGGAAGCCACAATTGTTATGGATAGTATAGCGTTTATAAGGAAGTGACGTCTTCATGCTCTCCAAAATGCATGGAACTGCTCTGATCAGCTAAATGAACTGAGAAATTCCAAGCACGCCAGCCCAGGGAACTGTAGCAGATCACACTGATGGGAGTTACAGGTGCAGGTCCAAAGAAAGCACCAAGAGCCGACCAAAAGTCCAAGTTCTTTGAACAGAACCTGAAATCTACATGGAAACAATTTACTTTTTAAAGGACAGCTTCCCGATTCCTAATAATGCACAAAATAAAAAAATTAAAAGAGAAGAAGAAGGACTTAAGAGCGGATAAGACAAGCTCAATTAAGTGGAGCGCAAATTGAGAGCCCGGAAGAAAGAAAATGAAACAAGGTCACTGCTGCAAATAGGCACATTAGGAGTGCCTGATGAGTTTCCAAAGAAATAAAATGTGAATCCCCTGTGACACAGAAAGATTTAAGCTGACCACACAAATATCTCCCTTGAACATACAACATTGTTGGTTCCCAAGAGCCATCATTATGGTGTGCGTGAGATTTTGAAGAATTTTATGTGAACTATGAAGTCATTGTTGAGCTCTCTAAAAATGTTTTATTTGACCAATAAACTTAAGGAAAGTGTTTGTTTAGAATGTACCACTTTGTTCTTATGTAAATATGGAGGCGTAGTTGCCCCATCACCTTACGGCATAAAAACATCATGGTGCCAACCCAAGGTCCATGTTAGAGGATGTACATGGTTATATTGGGAGTGACGCACTTGAATAAGTGAACTAGGCACGGAACTAAACACAATTCTTAAGCACACTGATGCCGAGTCTTGGTGTGAGTAGCTTTCCTTTCAATGTGCGTCGCAGGCACTGTTTCAGGCCACGTGGTCTTCTCTTCATCATGCGTACATGTGTCTGGGATCTGCAGCCTGCGACTCTGCAGATTGTTTGTCCTACAACTTCCATCAGACTGTAAAGTCAAGCGATGGATCATGAGCAATGGTAGGCCGAAACATCTGGAGAGCTGAAATTTGTAGCCTTGTGGTATATGTCATATAACAAGAATAATTTCCAAAGATGTGGAAAATTAGAAATTTGATTAGAGAACTGCATGCCAGCAAAAAGAAACAAAAAAGAAATGACCCAGAGCATCCTTAGATTGTTGGTGCAACTAAGGGTTCGAATTGAGATTCAATGAGCAGGAGCGACAACCAGCTCTGTGTCAGCATCACCCAGTAGGCAGGAGCTACCACAGGAGAACCAGGAGCTACCAGAGATGCTCCTTTAACGTATTGTCCAATTGGTAGGAACCATTATGTTTAAATGTAGTTTTTGATAATGTTCATAAAAAAGAATTGGAACACATGTAATGCACAAGTTAATGTTACATTTCGATGTTTGGAAGGCACCAGTTAGCCATAGAAGTCCAAAGTAGCTCCTGGTGGCTGTTGGTTTCAAGCTGACCAGGCTCTACTATGCTAAATGCAGGAGTTAAATAGCTCCCCTCAATTTCGACCCGTGTAAGAAAATATGGATGCCTTCAGAGGTTGCATATAAACATTGTAGAACATCAAGTCTAGTCAGACCTAACATAATGGCACATGAAAAACAGTCTGAGGGTAAAGGAATAGGGGAAGACTGCTACATCATTTAAATTGATCTACTATCCCTCAATACACTTAAGACATGTTTAAGGTGTGATTTATCTCAAACAAAGCACTGGTCATTATAGGTTTGCGACCCACGTCTGGGCATACCTGCCCACTCAGGAGGAAAAATGCACAACTGAATGTTGATGGATGGAAGATTATGAATTAATCTTCAGCAATGGCCAAAACATCACTGGGGTTTCTCGTGGCCCCATGCAGAATGGAATGGAGGTGTCCTGGCATTGGGGCTGGACAGCTCCTTTTGAGGTCGGACCATGTGGTCTTTCAACTGCTGTAATGCATGGCAGGCTGAAAAGCTGAAAAACTATGGTTTGGAGGGTTACACTGAGCAATGCCTCGCCTGTTCATGCGATTTATTTCTACCTTGCCGCCATCATTCTTCAGTGTTGCAACAGATGAAGAGGTACACCAGGAACAGGGCTTTAAGTGGGTGGTCTACAAAAAGGACTCCCGATGCCGGGCAAACCCCACAGGCAGCCCTTTAACCACACAGCTCCTTGAATAAGGGAAAGCCTGCTGGGTGTTAGCTACTCTCTTTAAGAATCAAAAGAAGAGCAGGGGCGCATTGGTATTATACCTTTGGTGGGCCCAGACCCTCTTGTTTCTTAATCACAGGCTCCAAACCCCCCTCGCCCCACCCACAGGCAGCCTGCCAGCGGGGCTCAGAGCTTGTGATTTGGGGGAAAAAAAGAGAGTCTGGGCGCACCAAAGGAATAATACCAGAGCACCCCATTTGCCAGGCCCCCACACACCATATGAAGGTGGGGGCTCCAGTTAGGGGCAAGGCACAAGTACGGCACGTGGCATCCAGCTACCTGAACTTAGGCCACACACCCTAACTAGGGCCCCCTTCGATTCTGAGACTCACTTAAAGCATTGCCCAGGAATCACACAATTCTTGTTCAAATGCTGAAAGGCAGGTTTAGAACCGAGAGCTCTCAATGTGCCATGGTTGGAAAGGTAGCCTGAGGGAGGGCCAGCATATAGCTCCTAAAAATGCACACAACAGCATCCTGCTATATTATACCTAGACGCTGCTTTCCCTCTCACGTAAGTTGCCTCCACCACTTAATAGCATACCACGTTATAAAAGGATCACTTGGAAAGGGTGCAATGCCTTTTGCTCCTAAATATGCATGTACTCTTCCCTGCCTTGCCAGCATTAGCAGTTCCCTCTGGGTATGTCGCGGAGAGGCTGCGCTTCAGCCTGATCCCGAGGGCTCTGTCGGTTCTGTTAGGGACGTTCCCGGTTCTGCACAATAAATGAAAACGCTAGCCTGTGTGTGTCTCCGGCCCCTCTTTGCAGCATTGAAAACCCAGGAGTGCGTTCCACGGTAAACACGTGCATGATCAATATGTCTTGTGCATTATAGCAGCAAAGGAGCTATCGTTTGAGGCGCTGGTCCGAGGCACACTTTCCAAACGCCTAGGATAAAATAAGCCAAAAACAGAGTTTTGATTTCTCTATCAATGTCCTATAGTTAACTTTTTACAATAGAGCTGCCACCTTTTCAAGCCAAACAGCGCTCCCTCGGGTTCCGATTTATAAAAACAATAATACCATAGTACGTTTTTTGTCAATGTGGTAGCAGCTCAAGTAGCAATAAAATATTTGCGAAAGTATGTTTTTCTAATGTATGCCAACACATTCTAATTTTGTGGGCTGGGGCATGGCAATGTGGGCCTATGCCTCATTGGCTGCCATTCGGTGGAAACGTGTGTGTGGCGCCTGTGGACAGTGGAGAGGATGGTTGAGTAGACACCCCCTCTCCATTTACCCAAAGGAAACCCCGCCCTCTGGCATCCTGCTCGCATGAGGAGTTGCAGGGTGTTGCACATCATGCCCAGTACTGGGGAAATATAGAGCATGTGTAAAAGGCATACATAGCTGCCAAAAATGTAGGGAAAACAAAGGTACCAATGACAGTGAGGGTAGGAAAGTGACTAAAACGGCCTTTTCCGAAGAGAGATTTAGGCAACTGGGAGTGGGGCTGTGAAAGCCTGGCGCGTGTTGCTGGGTTATATATATATATTTACTAGTACCCCCGTGTTCTGCACCCCTTCTCTGGAGTGCAAGGGCTGGCTTTTGCCGGGGAGCTCATGGCTCCGCACTCCTTCCCACACACATTACGAGCCTCAGCTCACCAGACCCGGGGACTCCAGGCAGGAGGGGCCGCCTTCTCTGCGCCTGGAGAACAGTGCAGCCCGGGCCCGCTCTGTGCTGCGAGGCCCCGGGCTCACTCTGCAGGGGCATGCGGGGGTCTGCCTTCTCCCCGAAAGGTTGCTACGGCGCGGCGGGGGGTATCACCTCCAGGCGGGGCAGAGCTGTGGAAGGCCTGCTGATCCCTTCCCCCGGCCGTAAAGCTCCGTGCGGGGAATGGAACACTCTCACCGACTTGCAAGGAAGGGAAGTAGGGCCCACCCTGGTCAGCCTAGTGAGAACTACGACCACCCCCCCCCCCCCGCCGCCCGTGGGTTATAGTCGCTATTGGGGGGGGGGGGGAGAAGACACCCACTTTCAAACAGCTACTAGAATGAGAAGGGGGGGCTAAACTCCCAAGGGCGGGGTGTGCTCCGCCCGCGTACATACCATGGCCCCCTTTTCCAGATGGGTCCCGGGGTGCTCGTGAACTTGAGTCCGCTGCAGCCAGGAGTGGGCTACATGTACAATGTCCTCGCCTTCTTGGCGAGCTGGTCTCCGTTCGCGGACCTTGCAGACTTTTTTTGTGTGCTCTCCTCCTCTTCCTTTGCTGGAGAGGAGCGCAGGGAACTGGCCAGGGGGAGGGAGGGAGGCGCATTCCAGCGCAGGAGAATTCAGAGTATGATCAGGGCCGGCCCGCTGACAGCAGCGGCAGCAGCAGCAGTGCTCCCGCCTCCCAGCCGCGGCAAGGCGCACACAGCCAACTCGGCCTCCGTCCTTACCTGCACCCCCCTCCCTCCCTCAGCCCCTGGGGGTCTGGCGCATATCCATGCATGCCCACAGCCCTCTTCCAGCTCATAAAGTGCCCGCTCTTCACATCGCCCCTCTCCCCCCCCCCACTGCACCCCTACTCTTCGACCTGACACACCTGCACATCAGGCGAGACGCCCCGTCCCCATACCCATCAGCACCGGGCCACTGCCAAGGGTGGACTGGCCTATAGGGAACTCTGGATATTTACCGGTGGGCCTCTTTTCTGTGGTACTTCCAAATTTTCTCATAGGAAAAGCATTGGGCTTGCTGAAAATTAGTCATATGGGGCCACTTTGAAGTTTATTGCCAGGGCCTCTTTTGGTCCCCAGTAATTGTTTCCAGGGCCTTTTTTTAGCTCCCAGTCCAGCCCTGACCACTGCCATGTACCCTCTCCACTGGCAGCAGCACACGCGCAGCTGCTCACATAACACCATACAATAAAAGGACATTGCCGATTGCGCACTGTCTTAACATCCATCTGGCTGGCACACTAGTACAGACGGTGAATTAAAACGTGCAACCCTGCTAACCGAGAGGACATGTTCTCCCACCTAAAGCAGCCCAAAACTCTAAAGGAGCCAGAAAAGTAACAATGCCATGGACAGACCCACCTTCCCCACGCCAGACTTATTTTATAGAACCATGGGCTAGAACATATCAAACACTGCCTTGACAACATATATTTATCAATGACGTATTCAAGTTTTCAAAATGCTAATACGCATACAAAGGTTTTAAAAGCACCGCATCTGTACAATTCTTATCCTAGCACGTAATTCGTATCCTAACACGTGTGCGAAACATCCGAAAGACTCCCAGCCACATTACCCGAGGCGGAAGGCTTCACTACTGCTGGTCAACAAACAGCTGCAGCATAAACAGTTTGTGCTACCCAGAGTAACTCGCAGAAGCAGTGATCTTGCACACATTTCATTGCACTACTAATTAGTCACATTAAGCAGATCTTGCAGTGCACAGACGCAGACCCAATTGAAACAAAAAGTGAAGTAAGTCTTGAATAGCAGAAGTGTTTCTAGAAAAAAATGGTGAGAAAGGTGCTTTTGAAAAATCGGTTGTCCTTAAGAAATATGTGTTATCAAGACAATCCGCTTTAAATTCTAGTTTTGATTCTATATTATATGGCCATATAATATAGTTATATCTTTATAAATGCCATATCAGATCATATACTTTAAATAGTTTACAGGGCAATGATGTGTGTGCCAATTGAATCTTGATGCAAAGGGTAGGCACATCCTTGCTCGTTTGCTTAGGTGGTTGGCCCTGGGTTACATGGGCCCTGCAGCATTGCGAATGGCCCGTCAGGACGGCTCTCCAGGAGACTGCAAACCTCATGTTTAGCACCATCACACCCACAGACAGGAGGGACCTGCGAGATACAGAGTTTGAGTGCTGCAAGTCAGCGTGTGGCTGTGCCGTCTACAACACCTCAAAGTACAAGACAATGTAACCCAGGAGGCGTGCGCTCGCCTCTCTTCAGAAGCGCTACAGTTGCAGAGACCTGGCCGGATTCCCATTCTGGGCAATTGCAAGATCTGCCGAGATACAAAGTAACGCCCCCACCCACCCACGCACTCACTCCGTCTAGTCAATGCCACGGGCACTCGGGACGTGTCCGGCTGGAACTTGGGAGAAACTAGGCGTGTTTCCGCCCAAATGCAGCACCTACCCACGGCGCTCTGGACTGGGCCACACTTTCTTGGCGGCAAGTGGGCCCTCCCCAGCCTCTCATACAGTAAACAAGCGGAGCGCCGGGAGGGAGTGAGGTGCGCGGCGGCAGCTTTGAGGCGAGTCACTCACCGGCCCGTCCACAGCAGCGGGGGCGCAGTGCTTCCCTGGGACCGCGCAGCAGCCCCTGCGTGGCGGCTCCGTCCTGCCCGGTCCTCCCTCGCCGCCGTCAGCTCAGGCAGCCCACGGCTCCCCGACGAGACTCCATATTCGCCCCCCTATTTCTCCGCTGCCTCGCAGCTGCACTGCACAGAGCGGCGCTGGAACAGTCACTGCATTGTTTGCATTCCATTCTGGACACGTGACCTCCGGTCGCCCGTCACTCCCCTCGCCCCGCCCCCTCCCCTGACATTCCAGCGGCAGGGGAGGGGCCTCGCTCTCCACAGGCTGCTGCCGCCTCCCGCGCCGCGGCGCCCCAGACCCGCTGAATGGAGAGCACGGGGTGCGGGCAGGTACAGCAGCACCCGCAGCTGTTTCCCACAGCGGTGGCAGGCGCTGCGTCAGCGTGCCCCTATCGCACTTCCCGAGGAGGGCAGGCACTTTACCCCAGGCATAAATACGGGCTAGCAGTAGATGCACGCCTTGCTTACTGCCCTGTAGTGTGCAAGCGCCTGCCTGCTCAGAGCCGATTCACATCCCCGTAACTTGAGGTGTGCAGGCAGGCCTCTGCTGAGGTATCGGAGACTGAAGCTCCCTCCATGTCAGGTTTAAGGAACTTTTCAAGTTGATATTGTTGTGTTCCTGTACTCTGGCATGCATAGCGTAGCATTTATAATGTAGATGACAAGCATAACTATAGATACCAGAATTCAGTGAACAAAACATAAGAATGATATGATATGGCATTTATAACGCGCCTATACACAAGTGTTTCATATGTATAGGCGCTCACACCGGACCAGTGACAGCTCAACATATCAGAGGAACATAACCAATCTAACTATGTACCGGGGTATAACACATTTTTTTCAGAAACAAAGTGCAGTGGGTTAATTCAATTCTAGCTGCGTCTTGGTAACACAGGGATCATAAGATGTCTCTAGCTAGTTGTGAGTAACTCATACTCTCCCAGTTTTTCTCAGTTCATGTTCGGTTACCCTAAATTTGTTCTTCCTATAGTGAACTTAAGACTGTACCTATCAGAATGCAAGCACCGAGAAAAGAAATGGATGAGAGAATCAAACCTGTGAAGGGCTAACTTGAGATGCATCTCTATAAACAAGCATCCCTCGTCATCAATACATTCATCCATCCATCCATGCACCCCTCGTCCTCCCTCCATCTCTTACACCACCTAAGCGCCCGCTTCTGTTGCACTTTATAAGCTGGTGTGGGAGGCACGGGTCGCACCCTGTGATAACGTGGACATAACAGCCAATGCATTCTTGGCGAACCCCTTTTGGCATCGCTCTTATGCCTTTCACGTAGTTAAGATTGATAACGGGGGAAAGACATATATACACATTTCAAGGCGAGGGGGGCGGGGGTGGGCGGTGAGCATCCAGAACTAGGTATGCAGCCCCTACTTGACCGGGTCCACTTGAGATGTTGTGGGAATATGGTAATCTTCCATTTCGGGGCTATCCAGTGAGTGA
The DNA here is from genome assembly GCF_040938575.1 of Ambystoma mexicanum. Classification (NCBI taxonomy): domain Eukaryota; kingdom Metazoa; phylum Chordata; class Amphibia; order Caudata; family Ambystomatidae; genus Ambystoma; species Ambystoma mexicanum. The sequence continues at coordinate 707,814,946 of NC_090941.1, read as the reverse complement.
GTGCGTGTATATAGAATGCATTCACCCAGAAGACCACGCGTGATACTCTTATTATTTTCATGAATGCTGCAGCAAGGGTATTTTTGGATTAAGAGTATCAAAGGAGAACTTCGTAAAGTTTGGGCTAATTGCAGGCATCCTAGTGACCGTTGGGCACAGGGTCACCATTGACCAATCCCGGTGGAGACTGATAACGGTGAACCCCTCCCCCCCCCTCTCTACTCCCCCCCGCCCCTAGACAAACAGGAGCCAAACAATGTTCATTGGATGTACATAAAGTTTCAGCGAGGCTACAATGGGCTCGTGAACAAGGCCACCCACCATTTCCTGCTCAGCAAACGAGGTGGCCAAAAGTCACGATTTCCATGTAGGGGAGGAAGGATAGCTCAGGGGAAACGCGTTTGTCCAGGGTGACTCGGGATGCCGTCGAAGTTGCTCCCGCCAGCCCCCGCTGTGGCATTCTCGCCAGGAGCTGCATTGTGCCACATCAGTGAGAATGCTTTGGGGCAGGCTGCCATCATTCTAATTGTTGCTTGCAGAACCTGCGAGTTTTTATGCGTCGAGCTAGGGGCAGTTTTACCAACAAAAACACGACTTTGGAGATTGTACCCACTCATAGGGGATGCCGTACGGCTCTTGAGAGCGGTCGTTCGGGCAGAGAGTGGAAGAAACGAGATATATCCATTTGCCGAGCTGGGGAAAGCAAACGTTTAGAAAGCGAGGAACGTATCACGTGTCAGCCGAAATTTTTGGGAGTTTCCTTCAGAGAGGCAGAGAATTGGCGTGTTGTGTGGAGACTACGAGCTGTAAGGGCGAGGCAAAAAAAAAAAGACCGCTTGCAATAGCTTTGGCGGGTCTTCTAGAAACATCGCAGGCAGTCGACTTTCACAGTCACACTATATGTTGCTTAAGTAGTTGCCAAGTGGCCCATGGTAAGGGGGACCTCCAGACAATTCTGTCTTTTTAGCCAAAAGGCTGCAGTCCTGTTCATGGCTTGTGGCCTATACAATTGTGCAGGGCGGACCACCAGCTACCAGATGAGGAATTGACAAAAGGCTCAGTGCACCTCTTGCAAGATTAGCAAGGTTTCCTTTCACAAATAAAGAAAATATGTCAGCAGGAGCATTCACACCCTACTGCCATGGAGCGCACTGATCAGTTCAAAGCAGCACAGTACCTTTTAAGTTTGAGTTTGAGTTTATTCATTTGTATTGCGCGCCAGACCCGAGGGTAAGAGGGCGCAGGAGCACACAAGATTATTCTCAGCTTAGTTATAGTGCTGTACAGTAGTTACAGTGAGTACATTGGTTGGAATAGTTACAGTAGAGGCAGATATATACAATTAAAAAATATACATATTTACATGGTTTACAGTGGCATAGTAGGTTAGGCAGTCAATTAACAGTCATTGTGTTTCATCCACTGGATGTAGTTATGTCTAAAGTGGGTGTAGGGTTGAGGAGTCCTTAATGAGGGTGGTAGGGAGTTCCACTGTTGGGCTGCTTTCACCTGAAAGCTGTTGCCGCCCGTTTTGGTTCGTTTGAACCTGGGAACTGTGAGCAGATTTGCATTTGAGGTCCTGGTGGGTCTGTTAGGGGTATATCTATTTATTCTGTCGACTAGGTAGCGGGGGAAAGCATTGTTGAGGCATTTATGAGTTAGGGAGGCTACTTTTAGCATGATTTTGTCTGAAATGGTAAGAAAGTTATGAGCTCTCCTGATATTGGAGATATGTTCTCTCTTAGGGATGCTGAGCGCTGCTCTAAGAGCATTGTTTTGCAATGTCTGGATTTTGTTGGTAACCTGTTAGTTGACTCCCACGTAAAGGGCGTTGCAGTAGTCTAATTTTGATAATACAATGGCTCTGGCTAGAGTGATGCAGCTCTGTGAGGATAGTTAGGGTTTGGCTGCTCTCATAAGCTTACATGTGTATGCCTTGGATGATGCCATGGAGCTGACCTGTTTGTGGAAGGAGAGGGAGGAGTCAATGTATATTCCTAATGTTTTCACTTCTTTGGCTACCTTGATCGAGTTTCCGTCAATGATGAAGCTGGTGTATTTGTGGTCCAATTTGGTGACGGGGGTGGAACCGAAGATGAGTTCGGTCTTGTCATCATTCAGGCATAGACTATGAGAAGCCATCCATGCCTGGATGATGAGGTACACCCTGTTCACCAAGGCCAAATCATGGTTGTAATCTCCCATCAACGGGATGAGGATCTGGGTATCATCAGCATAGTTAGTATAGGTGATACCCAGGCCACCGAGATCGTCAAACAGGGGCTTCGTGAACTCGTTGTACAGTGTGGGGGAGACACAGGATCCCTGAGGGTGATTGGGATGGGTCGGCGGCAGCTGAGGTGGCGAAGACACGCATAGATCTGTTACTTAGGAATGACTCGATCCAACCAAGGGCTTCTTGGGAGAAGTGGGCAGCTGAGTCCAAGTGGTTGCATAGAATTTTGTGATCTACTAGATCGAATGCTGCCGAAAGCTCTAGGAGAAGCAGTAGAGCAGTTTTCCCATTATCTCTCAGGGTGTCAATTTGCGCCTTTAGATCGATAAGGGCCGTTTCTGTCTCATGTTGGGGTCTAAAGCCTGATTGCCGAATACCCAGGAGATGGTTTTGTTCAAGGTATTTTTGTATTTGTTGGTATGCTGTCTTGTCTAATATTTTGAGCAGGAAAGGCACGGTGGTAATAGGCCTGTAGTTGATGGGTATAGATGGGTCAAGAGAGGGTTTTTTGAGAAGAGAGAGGACCCAGGACTCTTTAAGGTTGCTAGGGATGGTGCCTGAGAAAAAGGAGGCGTTAATAAGTTTGGTAATGAATGGTGAGAGGTCTCTTGCCGCATCTTTAATGATTGGTGAAGGGCAGGCGTCACCCTTGCAGTTTGATGGTTTGAGGCTGAGAATGGTTTTTTCCACTTCTAGGGTGGAGACTTTGGAGAAGCTGAAGCGGGTAGGTGGGTTGGGCATAGGGTGATGGGGTGTGGGCAACGGTGCAGTGTTGTAGGAGTTCGTCAATTTAGTTATGGATTCTTTCTTTTTGTTAATTTTAATTTGGAGGCCTGCTACTTTGTTAGACAGGGCGTTTTGGACACTAGTGCACCATTGTTTGTTTTTTACGCATGTATCTGGGATTAAAACAGGTGTTTCCAATTCTTTAATGATAGTGAATAATTCTTTAGTACTAGAATTGGCTTGTGTTATTCTCTGGTTGTAGGACTCTTGTTTGGCGGCTATCATTTCTTTTTTGTAGGTGGATGTTATTTTATTGAGAATCAACTTGTTGTTGTCTGTGGGAGATTGTCTCCAGGCGTGTTCCTTTTTGTGTTTCTCGAGTCTAAGGGCTTTAAGGTGCGAGGAGAACCAGGAGATCAGGTGTTTTTTCGGCTTGCCTTTTCTAAGTTTTAGCGGTGCAATAGAGTCAAGGGCTAAGCTCATGATTTGGTTGTAAACTTCTACAAGGTCATGAGGGGTGGAGGTGGCTGGGAGTTGATTTAGAGTTGGTAAAATGAGTGGGATTAGTTTTTCCACTGTGATATTTTTCTTCTCGTAGGGATAGCTGAGGCTAGCACATTATTGGTGATAGGGCTTGGTGATGCATGATTCTCATGATGCAAGTAATATACAGTACAAACTCCCCCAGCTCATTGACCCACCCCTATATACATACCACCCGCTCCCTATGGTATGCCAAGTGGTTGACAAGCACTACTTTTTATGCTAATCTCTTTCCACATGATTTCTGGTTCTGTTACTGTTGGGTACCAGAGTTGTGATTGGATCCCTAATCGAGAATGCTTTTTCCCTACAAACCCTCACGTGATGTGCACCTGGTAGTCGAACATAGGCTCAGTGGATACTCTCGAGGTCAAATTGGCCCTCTGAAATGCGAGGTGCTTGTTTGGATCTCAGGCACGCAGGCACCCCTACCATGTCACCCCGGCACTGACCTAAATTTGTTATCCTCATGTGACGAATCAACTTCCAGGGCACCAGTGGGCCAGGGATGAATATTAGTTTCTAACCCATCAATCTGCCCCACACCACTAGTACACCAGAAGGGATCAGAACAGATTGGAAACACAAACAAAATATAAACCTCCTTGTCCAATTTTGGTAACGTGGACCGAACGAAGGCTGTTAGGCAGAATTGCATGCAGTACCCTCTGGGACCACCACATACAACTAGGACTACTGGTGTAAGCAAAACCCAACCTTTGTTATAAGTCTCTACTACACAGTTTTGTGCTAGCGAGCTGAGCAGCCAGGCTTATCTCAAGAGGGAATGTGAGCCGTACAAGAGGTTACACAGAGGTCTTACAATCACAGTGGTTCAAGTAGACACTTACAGTCAAGGTTTCTTGGTAAAACACTTATACATTTATTACACAATCATTTCGAAAACATTCACTAGAAGGAGGCAACTTAATATTATACACAAACATACTTCAGCACAAAACCAATAAGTTTCTGAACAATTTAAGCTCCCCTAAAATAGGAGCGAAAGGGCATTTCAGTCACTTTGAATGGGAAGACAAAGGCACAAGTTAATAGAATAGATCACACATACTTTCCTAGGCAGTGCAAATAGTTATGGTTCACTACAGGACTCAATTCAGTTCAATAGGCCTAGGCCAAAGTCAAGGGGCTAGTGTCTTGGATAGGAAAGAGCAGTACTTGAAGTAAACGATAAAGTCTTTGCGAAAGTTCTCAGAAGTAGTTTGTACGAAAAAGAATCATATGTTGGGTCACAAGCTGATTAAGCCTGCAAGTTGGGAAAGTTTCCCGAACTTTAACCGCGAGAGAAGCGTTCTCTCAATCGGGTTGGTACAGTACCTTAGTATGAAGCAAAAAGATGCAGCGGAAGACGTGGTTTCTGGCAGTTCCTGGAGATCTCACTGTTCCTGAGCCTCAGTCGTGGGGACAAGAGGGAGGACGTCGGGGGACTCCTGCACTGCACGGGTCCATCAGAAAACTCTGACAAAATGGTGTCACTTCAGTTCGAGTAGCTGTTAATCAAGTACACAAGCTGGTGTCCCTCCCCCTGGTTAATCCTAACCAGCTCCGAGAATGGTATCCAGGTAGTTTACGAGTTGATTGGTTCTACCAACTCAAAGGAAGAAGTCGTCCTTGAATGGGGGTTCTCTGTTGAAAGGAGCTTGGCAATTCGGACTTGCAGCAGGGGTTCACTGAGCAAACCAACGGTCCAGGAGGTCCAGCAGCCGCCCTCTCCCAGCTCGTCTTCGGTTTTTTCGTTCCAGTGGTCGACTCTGCTTTCCAGTCCAAGAGACTCACCTTTTAAACAGTTTCCTACCATTCATTCCAGCCTAGCTGCCACTCACCCAGCAGGGTGGCTGTCCTTGCTGGACAGTCAGCCAGCCAATGACGACAGAGTGCATTTGGTTATCCTAGGAGACTAAACACAGGGAATTTCGGGCACCTCCCTCACTTCCTGCCCACCCCAGACACTCAGACGCCAGAGGGGGTCTTCAGTCCTGAAGCCTGCCAAAGGCATGGAAACAGAGGGACCAAACCGGGTTTGGCGCGCAGAGACAAACACTAGGAGGAACTTTCGAAAAAGAAATTGTGAAAAAAGAAGTCCGGGACCTTTTAAACAAAGGGGCTTAAGGCACCATCTTGAAAAACATGGCTCCCGCGGTTTCTAGCTACCGGTGTTCGTGGTCGGGAAAAATCATGGTAGTTTGTTCTAAAAACTACTGCCACCAGTCATTTCTATAGAAAAGGGTGGCATTTGACTGCAATATGAGTTTCTAGACACAGCGGACACTAGGTAACCCCTCCAGCACTCTATAGATAGATAGTGTGTGCTGGGTCTAGGAATTTAAAAAGACTGTAAAGTCAATTTAACCTTACATTCTCTGGCAAACTGTAGTTTATCCCAGAAAGGTATTTAAACCTTTGGGAAGTCTAAAAAGACATCCCTGTGTCACTGCACTGAGGGTGCTGTGTAACACACATGAAAAGATGCCTATGGTGTTATCTCAAAACTCCACAATCAAAGAACACAAGAGTAAAACACACATCAAAATACATGAAAGAGTGGGAAAAAAGGCTCACATTCCTTCCAGGTAAAAAAAAAAAATCAAGTCCTCAAAATCCAGCAAAGTTGTTGGGGTTCTCCAAGGTGTAGGCAATTAGCACATTTATGAGAATTCTCCCTAACCCAGGCTTATCTCCAAAAGGTTGTGGATTGTTGGTTAGTTGCCACACAGCAAAAATACAATTATTACCCAAAGATAAAAAAGGGACTTTATTATCACAACAGACAGTTCTTAGTACACTACAAAATACAACCCACCATGTAAAGGAATGCAGAGAGGACAGGCAGTTTCAAGAAGGAAAAGGGATGTACTCTGGATACTGACAGGAGGGTAGTGGGTATAGCAATTAATTGTAATAGTTCAATGATACTTGGCTTCAACACAAAGGGAGCAAAAGGTCGTAAAATGTCACTAGAGGCCTTCTGAGAAGGACCTCGGAACAGAACCACAATGTACCGTGTGCTGTAGAGGTTCTTGGTGCTAGACCGAGTCGAGTCGGTTTCAGGGCACTTTGCAGCTTCTGCAACAGAGTTCAAGGCAGTAGAAAGCTGTGGGTATCAAGCACCAGGCAGTTTGCTGAGCGAGGCTGGACGGATGGCTGCAGTCTGGCCTACACAGCAGCTCGGGGTCAGGAATCGTCTCAGTTAAGGTCGGCAGTTCTAAAGCACTGGTCGAGGCATCTTGGACGGCGTTAGTGACTGCGACGTAACAATAGTCAGTGGTGCAGCCGGTTGCAGCTGGAGGCACTCGACTGGCTCGAAAATGTCCTTTAAGGCGGACGTCAGTAGATGCTTGGTGATGCACTCATCCTAGCTTGTTCACTAGGCTTGTGTCGTCCTTTAAGGCAGACGGCCCAAAGCTGAGGAGAGTGTTGCTGGCTTGTCCTCTTTTAAAGGCAAATGGGCCACAGGTACTGGTGTAGGCTGAGCCCACCTTAATGATCCAATCTTGGGGTCCCACAAACAATCTCCTGTATGCAGGAGGTGATAACCAGAGTGCTTTGCAACAGAGAAGGTAAAGGGGTGAAAATGTGTAATACTAAGTCCCACCCATCTTCCTGTTCTTTGTGGATCACTGGAGCTCTTCGTGGTTCCTGATTAAAGCAGTAGGTCTCCCTTGAAGCTGTGGCGAGGCCAGCCTTTTTGGTAACGTCAAGCCACACACTCGTACCTTCTGAATGGGGTCCCCCTGCAGGGATGACTATTATAATACACGCAGTCCCAGACATACCATTTCCCTGTCAATTAATACTAAGGACGGGAGCTGGCTTCAGGTTGCCACAGTGCATATGAAAGGTTGTGGGGTTTCATATCTCCTTTGTTAACCTCTGTGGGCCTATTTGAAGTACACTCTATTAGTATGTTAATTATGTTGATCGCTGCCAGCAGCTGCAGGGCTGAATAAAAGGACATGGTGGAGCCATGGAGCCTTTGTTAGTTAATTAGGCTGGTCATGGCAAGGGGAAGGTTTGGCCCTCCCCCTTCTGGAGATGCTTCATGTACTCCACTTGTCAGATCCCAACTCAATATGACAGGGGGATTGTGCCTGTAGGCTGTGTCCACCCAGAGTACATGGGTCTATGCATATTTCGTGTGGTGAGCATCGGAAAATGTGTGCAAATTAGCCCCTCACATTTTCTGGAGGTTGATCTACCATCATTCGATTTCATTTAAAATGTCCAAAAAGCCCAGGAGAACGCACACCCACCGTGCAAATGGTCAAATTCCTCACACCTCAACCCATGCATCTAATAGTGGAAATCACAAGACATCCTGCTCGGTTCTCCCCCTTGGCAGCAGCCCCCCTTGGACTTTCACCTGCCTCTGACAAGATGACACTAATCAATCAGCTTGTGAGGGATTTAAGAGTTCTAATGGTGGGCATCTGGTAGTTCAAATAGAGTGACCAGTATCATGGAGGCACCAGGGCCTTAAATCTGAAAAGGGCTGATTTGGCAGCGCAAGACCTCTGCCATAGTTCCCAGGAGATCATCCTTCAGGAACAGGCGTGAACCTGCTCGCGCTTGGCTATTCACATTCTTTTCTAGTTGCGTCATCCTGCCGCCTGAGACAATGGGATAGTTATATCTATTTGGTGGGCCGCTTGGGCTGGGGTCGGGGATGGGAAAGTGTGATGATGCGAAATACTATGATGTGCTACTACTAGAGCCTGGCTGTTTTAGGCCTCAATCTTTAAATGGCAATAGTTCAGTGCTTATTGCTGCAAAGCTAAAATGGATCACCCACCCTTTATTACTGCAAGCTGTAATGTTCCTTAGCCCCTAAAGGGCATCCCTTTCCCCTACAGCCACCTTTCTGCTTTTACCATGTATCCTTAGGGCATCTTCCTCAGCCTGACTCACTTTGGGGGGCAGGAGACCTGGATATGCATTCCAACATTCCCCTCTTTAGTTAATCCTGCATTAACTCACTCTGCTGCCAATCTTGCAGCCTCTTGCCCCTCCTTGGCCCCTCCTTTGATACCCATACTCTGCACAAACCTTCCACAGCCTGGGCATATTGTTCGGAGGTACATGTAAGGTTAATACACCCTCCATCACCTGATAGATCAACCCAGTATTCTGTGTAGTTTCCTGGATCGGGTGGTGGTATTGCCACAATCCCTGGGGGATCTATGGATATCTAAATCCTTACAAAACCAGGTTTGTGAGGATCATCTGTTCGTGCCTGCCCATCTTTTGTACCACAAGGTGCACACTTTCCCCAATTGAGACCATCATCTTTGTGCTATTTGGTAGTGTTTTCATGCAGCAGTGAAGGATCATCTGGCACATGCAGATCACCAAAAAGAGAACCATGATAGGGACCAAAATCTTCACCACTGCTCCCATCCATAATGGCGCCCAAGAGAACATTGCATCGAACAAATCATCCACTTCAATTCCTCCTTCACTTCCATACCAATCTTTAGTCTGTGCAGACCCCCTATGATGCGCAACAGAGACCCATTTTCTGCATCTTTTGGGGGTATATATGTGCAGCAAGACAGTCAATTTATTGACAACCCCCCCACCTCCATGGCTGTTAAAAGATCCAACACATAATGGTCCTGGAGGGTCAACAGCCTGATAGCCCGCATCTCGCTCTTGATCACATTCAGTGCTTGCTCCATGCCATTCGCCAACTGGATCATTTTCTATCATACCATCTGCAGACATTTTGAATTTGCTGCGGTCTGGACATCGGGTAACAGGATAGATGCAAAGAACAGTTCCTTCTGGCGGAACAGCCGATATTTGGGGCCTGGACTGTGTTGTCGCCAGGTGTGGTTCAGCAATAGCAAGTATGGCTGAATGCCCCACTCTGGAGAGCCACACTGTTGGTTTTCCACCCTCCCCAACTGTGGGTTTACACTGTGTAATTGTAGGGCGAGTTGGTTCCTGGCTACCTGCATTCACTACAGTAACCAGAATCCCCTGGGGCCATGCCTGGTACTAACCAGCAACACCTGCACAGACTGCCTCCCTGAAGATTGCAAGAGGCATGAAAGGGCGCTTGGAGGAGAACATCGCCTGGACTGTGGAAGGTACATTAAGCTGGGAACCAGAGTGTGCCCCTCGACCCCCCTAATGTGAGAAAATATTTTGGTGCTTCGGACTCCAGAGGTGCAGCAGTGGGGTCACACATTCCCCACCCTGGAGAGCCACACTGTTGGTTTTCTTCCCTACCCCCACTGTGGGTTAACACTGTGTAATTGGAGGGAGAGTTGGTTCCTGGCTACCTGTATTCACTACAGTAACCAGAATCCCCTGAGGCATGCTTGGTACTAACCTGGACCATGGAAGGTACATTAAGCGGGAAACCAGTTGCACCCCTCGACTCCCCTAGTGTGGAAAAAAAACAAATATATATAAGTATCTCCAAATAGTCTCTTGTAAAGGTAAATATCTACGATATGGGTATATTACTAAAGACAGAAAGATCCTACTTCCACTCCTGTAAAAGAAAGCACATTATGTACAACATACTATGCATCCGAATCATCAGGTATTATTATTTTGCATACATTTAAGATGCACCTGATCACACATTGAATTATACTTTTTCAGGCACCAGAGATGCAGTATGGGGGGACCTATGGACATCCAAAAGGTGCAAAGGGTGTGCAAGGAGTGTTGCAGTGTTTGGCTCATATTCTCGGCGAGCTGTGTAAATTGAAATCTTACTACACTGCCTACTCTTGGACCTACAGAGGCGGTCCTTGCCCATAAATACTACAGTCCTAGTGGAGTGTGAGGAGTGTTGCGGTGTTTGGCTCCTATTCTCGGCGAGCTGTGCAAATTGAAATCTTTCTACACTGCCTACTCTTGGACCTACAGAGCCGGACCATGCCCATAAATACTCCAGTCCTAGTGGAGCGAGCCAAGTGAGAGGAGTGTTGTGGTATTGCAGGGGTGTGGGTGCACGGGGTCTCAGCTCTGATTTGACTGAGTTTGCTTTTTAGGACCGGTCGCCTAGGAGCCCTTCATTCCCCTCTGTAAGCCCCCCCCCCCACCTTTTTTCCTGTTCAGCTCTGCCAGTGGCTTTGGACTCTACAATTACAGTAAGAGTGCTCTCGATACTTTTTGCACCCTGGTCCGAGTGCCTGTCTATCCAATTATGCCTTCAAAAAAGAAATATGCTCTGCGCAGTGAAATAATCAAGACCGGGAAATGCACTCGGAGCCCAGTAAAATCTCTCAAGGCTCGGAGCCGTGCGCCTCGGGCAAAAAAAGGGAAACTGGATAACGCCAACAGTATTACTACCATCTCACAACAAAGCTAACAGGGTTCTGGGAAATTGCATCAGCGTCTTTGATGCCTGCGGTGGTGCCTTTTCAAACTATGGTACCTCCTGTTCAGGTTATGCAAATGACGAGGCCCAGTGTTCTATTATTGAACTTACTGAGGATGGCAATGCTAGTCTTTCACATTGCTCACTTCTTAAATTATACAGTTACCTTGAAAGTAATAGATTGGGCTCTACCTTGACCGGTGTAAATGATGATGACGACTTTAATCTTTCTGCTACACCCAATCTGGAAGCGTTGGCATCCCTGTTGGAATTGTCTTACCAAGGCAGTGGGGATGAGTTAGTATCACTTATAACTGAAAATGTTTTCTCTTATAAGAGGGAGACATTCCTGCTGTCAACTAATGTATTCTTTTGCGAAAATCGAGGTCCTTCTCACGCTGTGGGCGAATATTGCCGCTTAACAATGATAGCTTAAACACAGGCTGGTCAAGGTCTTTGGTGCCTTCTAGATCAAACTATTATGGAATCTAGCATTTCTAAATCGACAGCTGAGAAACATGTTGCACTGGTACATGAAGCAGAGTGTGCTGTGGATTGTGCTATCAATCAGAGCCCGATGGTGATACCTCATACGCTAAACATTGTGGCAGCCTCTGAAAGTGGTGCCATTGAGGCATTGTGCAATGAAATATCAATGATTGACAGTCCTCCTATTCAGGAGTGCAAGAAACAACGTAAGCTCCCTACTGGCATTAATGGTGGCATAAATAGGAAATGTAAGTGATTTCAACCCGGCACTTCACCTAAATCAATGCCTATCGTGTGATGCACAGCTGAACCCTTAATTAATTATTTGTGTCTATAAGTTATTTTATTTCTGAATGATGTACCACTTATATCACTCCCCTCTCTTGGAATCCACCCCGGTCACACTGAACCAGGAAGCAGGCTGGTTTGCAAAGTTAAATATTTAGTATGTATTGCACAATATATATCACACTATTTTTAATGGTTATACAATAATCACCAATGGGGTGATGTTACACTAAACAATCTCTTTAATCACAAGGAGTAATGATGGGAAAATAATGCAGCACAGAAATAATACTTTTGTGGGTTTGTTCAAATCAATAGTAATGTGGTTACTCTTTCCCCCTGCACATCCCGCAATCCCCCCAATATGCAATATAAAGAGATAGAATGAGAGAGAACAGGTTTCAGGAATGCAGAAATCAATACGATATATCAATCCCAATTTCCCCCAGCAAACACAGAGAGAGAAACAGGAATGATTGCAAACTTGTCAAAATGGTTTTAAAGTTGGCTTGAATGAAATGGTGAAAACACTGAAAATGGTCTAAATCACTAAAATTGTTGAAATTCTAATGGGAGCCGCTTTGTATGGGTTCAGACAAACACTAGCAATGATCTGAGAGTAAGAAGCAAGTTGAAAACTTAATTTTGAGGTGGGGTGCAATGAAAAGCTATTTCACACATTATAGAATTTAGCCAAATGAAAAATTTGCGGCAAACTTTTCCTCATGCGGTAAGCGCGATTGCGGAAATACTATAAGGAGTTGATATGTGGTTTTGGGTTATTTATAAAGCCTAGGAGGTTAGCTTCAAGTAGACACTTAAAATGTAAAACAAGAATGCACTTTTTAAAATACAAGCAAGGTTTCTTTACACTAGGAATGGACTAGGAAGATGCAAACTACACGACAGCACAGCCACCAGATCAGGACGTCAACAATATTATTACAGAAGGACTATAGGATAAGAGAGAGAGTTCAGGCAAGACAAAAAGGATTTCTTTTTTTTAAAAAAAACTTTATTTATTAGTGGCTACATAGAGACATACCGCACCTTTCCACATTGCACCTTATACAATCCAGTTATATACATTTCACAGTCATTGTAGTCACATACAGTTACATGGATTCATCATCATCAGGGGTCATATCACATAAATAAGCTCGAAATGGGCCCCATGTGTCTTTGGGCCTGCAGGTCGGAGGTTGGGTCAGGACATATTGTTCTTCAGTTTCATTTACATATGTGAGTCACAAAGAAATTGGTTCATGCTAGGTGGGGCTGCATTTTTCCATTTTTGTAGGATGCATTTTTTTGCTGCTGCGCAACTGATGTTAAATAGTCTTCTAGTTTTTTCAGAGAATTTGCCTATGTCCCCAAATAGATATTTTTGGGGCATCAGAACCGGGGGGTTCTGTATAATTTCCTCCAACATCGCCACCACCTCCTTCCAGAAGCCCGCCACCACCCGACATTCCCAATACATATGTAGGTGTCCTGCCGGTGGCCTATTGCACTTGGGGCATGTATCTGAGGCCTCCGGGGTAAATTTTGCTATTTTAGTCGGTGTGTAGTGCAGTCTATTCAGCATTTTGAATTGGATTAGCCGCAGACCAGAATTTAGGGAAACCTTCTTAGTGAGTGAGAGCAGTATCTGGTCCATTTCTCTTCCCCAATAGGTCTCCGTAAATCCCTCTCCCATTTCTCTTTGATTTGGTTAACTGTGGGGGTATGAGCCTGCTCTCAGTCTGGAAATTCCTAGGCCCTCCGTGGCGGTTACCAGCTGTATGCACGGGTGTGGCTGGGGATCATCAGGTAATAGCGGCCATTTTTTCTGAAATGCCGACCTCATACGGTAGTATTGTAGAGTTCTAAGTGGCCCACCTCCCAAAGCTCTCACAAGTTCCCCTAGGATCACAAATTTGCCATCAATAAACATGTCCCCTATTTTCATTTCGTAATCAAGGTCCCATGATTCCTGTATTGTACTGTCATGTGTGGGGGGTATACCTGGATAATTCCAAAGAGGTATCTCTGGGTTGTAGGGCGTTGTCACCTTCAGTCTCTTGCATATGGCCTCCCATGCTTTAACCGTACAACTGACCGGATTGTACTCAGACGTGTCCTTGTATTGCATGTCGAAGATGACTGATTGTATATCTGTGGGGTGTGTGGTGTATTCTTCTATCCATACATGGGGTGTCTGGTGTGTTGTGTTGTACCAAAATATTGCAAATTGTGCTTGTGCAACATAGTAATATAGCTCGAAATCGGGGGCCGCTATACCATCCAGTCGAGTATGATTCGGTCATCTTTTCCCAGCTTATCCTAGCTGTCCTCCCATTCCATAGGAATGTCAAAACTATGGATCAGAGTTTAGTGAAGAAAGGCCTGCCCGGGCATATGGGAATGTTAACGAAGAAGTAGAGCAGCTTGTGTAGGATTATCATTTTAAGGACAGCGACCTTGACGTATAGAGATATCGGAAGACGCCCCCACATCTGAAGTTTTGTAGTAATGGTTTGCAATGTGGCCTCATAATTGTCCGAGTACAATGTGTGCCTATCCCTAGATACCAGTATCCCCAAATATCTAATATGGTGTTCTGACCATTTGAGTCCGTTTAGTCTGTTGGGGCATTTGGTGGCCTGTGTGAGTGGGAACATTTTGGACTTGGCTCTGTTCACTGTATATCCTGAATAAGTTGCAAAGTCTTGTATTTCCGGCATTATGGGTGCTATATTTTTCTCCGGTTCATGGATATACAACAACGTGTCATCGGCGTATAGTGATATCAATTGAATGGACCCCTTAATTTCTATGCCTTTATCAGCATGTCTCAATCTCACCGCAGCTGCCATCGGCTCTATAGTCAGCGCAAATAGCAGGGGCGAGAACAGACACCCTTGCCTAGTGCCCCTGCCCAACAAAAATAGTTCAGAGATGGATCTATTAGTTAACACCTGGGCCCCCGGTTCAGTGTATAACAGTTTTACATATCTGGTGAAGTTGGGTCCCAACCCGAATGCCTCCAGCACCGCCAAGAGGTAGACCCAGGAAACCGAATCGAAGGCTTTCTCGGCGTCCAAAGAAACGGCCGCTGCACTCCTCTTCGGGTATATTTGTGCCATTATGCCAAAAAGCCTCCAGAGGTTTAGGCCCGTGGACCTCGTAGGGATAAACCCATTCTGATCAGGGTGGACTAGTCTCGGAACCGCTGGTAGGAGTCTGTTGGCCATTACCTTCGCAAATATTTTGGCGTCAGTATTTATCAATGACAGGGGCCTTTAGGAAGACACATCCTGTGGTGGTCTCCGTGGTTTGGGGAGTACCGTGATCACTGCTTCTCTTATGGTTGTATATTATATTCGAAGGTTTCCTCCCATATCAGCATGAGTATCGGCACAAGCTCTTCTCAGAATTCTTTATAGAATTCTGCCCCTATCCCATCTGACCCAGGTGCCTTACCCGATAATAATGTTTTGATTGCTTGTGTGATTTCCTCAGCTATTACCAGCTGATCGATCGCAAGGCGATCCACCTCCGGGAGCTTGGGAAGGGCGAGAGTCTCGAGGTAGGTTTTAATATCTTCAAGTGATTTTTTATCTTGATTAGAATATCGTTTTTTTTAATAAAATGTGACAAATTCCTTATTTATTTCCTCCTCCCTCAAGAGTACTTCCCCTTGTGGTGTTTGTATACTGGTGATTTGGTTGGGTTGTTTATCATGTTTGAGTAGATTAGATAGTGTTCTGCCAGCCTTGTTACCCTCCCGTATCTGCGTGCACGCATGGGATCCGCCACATAGCGTACCTCTCTGGCGGCTAATTTGTCAAATTCCTGCAGATTTGTGTGTATGTCCGCCAATAGCTCCCTATTCTGTGTACGGGTATAATTTTCCTCTAATTCATTCAATTTGTTTTCAATGCCTGTTAATTCAGCACACACGCTCTTTAGCATACCTACGGACCTAGACAGCAGCACTCCTCTGATCCATACCTTAAAAGACTCCCACACAGTGGAGTATTTGTCCACCGTTCCCACATTATTGGTGAAAAATTCTGCTATCTCAGTATGTAGTGTTTCCACCACCCCTGGGTCTCCCAACATCCCACTCGGCATTCTCCATCTTTTTGCGGGACAGGGGGCGTCCAGGATCTTTAATTCTAGTATCACTGGGGAGTGATCTGAGAACTTGTGTGACAGGATTTCACATTTCTGTAGTGCAGCGGACATGCCCGTTGCAACAAACCAGTAATCGATCCTTGACTCAGAATCATGAACTGAAGAGTAATATGTATATCTCCTGTTCCCAGGGTGCATCTCCCGCCAGGCATCGATCAATGACAGTTGTGTGAGGACATTGCTCAGGGTAAGCGCTGTCCTGCTGGAGGCTCTAGTGATTTTTGAAGATCTGTCCAGTGTGGTGTTCAGTGCCACATTAAAGTCCTCCCCCAGACTACATTAGACATACCATAGGCAGCAATCAATTGGTACATATTTACATAAAAGGCAGGGTCCTCAATATTGGGTCCGTATGTATTGACCAACAGTATTTGTTGCCCAGCGACTCTGCCCCAGACCACAACTTATCTACCTTGTTGGTCCACCTTGTGGCCCTCTAATCCAAATCCCAAGCCTGGATGTATAAGGGTAATTACCCCTCTGGCCTGGGTAGAATAGTCTGTGTAAAACCTCAGTTTCCCCCATTTAGGCAATATGTGAATGTTACTGCTTCCCATTGTATGCGTTTCCTGCAGCATCAAGACCTGTGGGCCGTGTCTGACAATGTAATTACCAATTTCTTTGACTTTCATTTGGTTATTTAGTCCCCTTACATTCCATGTAAGCAATATTATTCTCATCCCGTCACCAGTTCCTGACAGTAAAGAAACTTCCCATATGCATGTCTCTTAAAAATGTGTCTTTGGTACAAGCAGATCAGCGTCAGTCTCAATGCAACTACCATTTTAACATTAAACAAACAAATGGCCGGAGCCAAACTACCACCTGTGTCAAATTTCTTCCCGTGACCAAAACTTCCCCTTCTAATGAGCTGTTCCATTGGGTTTATCGCCCTTTTGTGGCAACAATCCGGTCCATTGATCTTTATGTGGTCATCACCATAGTAACACCCCAAACTCCCAAGCTCTGTTCCTACCCTCCTGCCCTCATCATCATCCCCAACTTGACGATGTGCCCAAAATAACTCATGGAACCTTCCAGGGGTGGCCATGTTGCTCCTCATGACTGCCAGATTGTCTCCATGTCTTCGATAATCGTTTTGTATGGAGCCACCTTGATCATCAAATTATTAGTACTGCGGCCTTGATGGTACAGTAGGGTAGGACTTGTACTGACAACCGGTATACCTTAATCCTCCGGTCTGGGTCTATTATTTTGTGCTGGTCTGCCCCCCCTGGGAGGTAGAGGTATGGAAGTCTCAATATATTGTGTGGCTTCAGCCGGAGACTCGAAGAAATGCGCCCTCCCCACATGTTGAATCCTCATCTTAGCTGGGAACATCAGGGCGTAAGGGATTTGGCGTTCTCTAAGGAGTATTTTGACCGGTTCGTAGGATCTTCTGCTTGCTTGAACTCTGGCTGAAAAATCCGGCTATATGTGTATCCGATTTCCTTGGTATTGAAGTGTACCAGCCTCTCTAGCCATTTGTAGGATTGCATCTCTATCCCTGTAGTTAAGGAGTCTCGCAATTATTGCACAAGGTGGTGCACCAGGTTTAGGGGCTGGGGCTAATGTACGGTGCGCTCTCTCCACCAGGAAATGCTCAGAGAATGCCTCCTGACTGAATAATGTTTTAAGAAGTAGTTCTAGTGGTTTTTCGATTTGGCCTTTTCCAAATGTTTCCGCCCCGCCCACCACACAGATTTTATTTCGTCTCAATCTTGATTCAAGGTCTTCACATTTATTCTGCATTTTGGACATAGCCTCTTTGAGCTGGGAGATGTCGCGGCTGTAATGTGCAATAGCATCCTCGTTAGTGCTTATTCTGTTTTCCGTTTCAGTGACTCGCGCACTCTCTTTTTCGACCCTGGCCTTTAATGAGCCTATGGTGGACACTATATCCTCTAGCTTCGTGTTCACTGCACGGAATCCATTTTGCACAATCAATGTAAGCCTGTCCTCTTTATCGCCAATCTCAGCATTCAGGGTTTCATTGGCATTGTTGTGTACCTCTGCAGTAGTAGTTTGTGCTTGGGTGTCACTGTACGCATCCATAGGGACTTTTTTCTTATTGCCGGGGGTCTTGCCTCCTTTCCCTGTTTTCTGGGGTTCACCCATAGTGTCCACCCGTATTCTGCTGTTATTGTGGCCCTCGTTGGTTGGCAACTGAGAGCTTGCTCGCCCGTGTCTTTTTGGATTACTTGTAATGTTTCAGTGCGGTGTATGCAGCAAGGTGCCGCCCTGCACTCAGCTGTTGTTGTGTCTTTCGTTGGCTGGCTGCTTGGAGCTTGCCCGCCCGTGTCTTTTAGATTATTTGGGGTGTTTCAGTGCAATATGTGCAGCAAGGTATTAGGGCATATGGGTCATGCACTGCCATGGACTGTGCTCTTCCACGTATTATTTCAGCAGGTCTTATGATGTATGATGGCCCGTGGTGGCACAGCCCCGCGAGGCCTCACAAGGCTATACTGCGCACAGGGCAGATGTTTCAGCAAGGCTTGATCTCTACAAGTTCAATCCCGGGATCAGTGCGTCCTACTGGTGCCGCACACCAGCCCGTTTAGGTAGCACTCAGTGTCCAGCCCAGCCAGGGCAGCCCAGCCGGCAAGGGGCCCCGTGCACACTGTAACGCAATTAGGGCACAGGTTGCAGGCCAGTCCCTGTGCACGGGCCAGCTGATAGTTCAAACCCGCGTGTAGATTACAGAGCGTTCCGGGCCGCCAGCTGCACGGAGCCGGCAATCAGGGTTTATAAGATCCCACGGGGCTCTCTTGTTGCTGTGTTAGTGGCGGCCGCTGCTCACGTCAGGCCGGGCCCGCTCCCCCACCGGGTCCCACAGGCACGCCAATGCGTGTGGAGGCAGATGCCGAGCAGCAGGTGGAGGCCGCCTGCTGGACACTTCCCCCCTGCCGCTGCTTCTCAGATCTCCTTACTTGTCGTTGTGTGGGGTATGTTGCTGTCCGGGTGCCATGTGATGCCGTCACTTTGTCTGGACGTTCCCCGCAGCGGCACAGCAGGATGTGGGGTGCCCAGGGGGTCCAGGGGCTGGCGTGTGGAGAGAGCTCCAACTCTGCTACCTCTCTCCAGCCAATCCGGGTCACAGTATCCAGCCTAACATCAGGGGCACGAGTCGGGTGCAGGCCGCGATCTCAGGCCCTGCCCCTCCGTGGCCCTCTGCATGATCGGATCCACGGCATCTCTCTGTTTCCTCGCGGTGCTCCTTGGCGGATCACACCTACAGCGAGAGCCGGCCGGGGCTCAAGTCGCCATAGCTCACGCGTTTTCAGTCATAGCTCACCCAAATTGGGTTTGTCTGCACCGCAATTTATAGAACGTTTGGCAACTCCAAACAGGATGTGTTATTCCAGGATTTCTGGTTGGAGCTGGAGCTCACAAATCAGGCAGCCATCACTGTAGTGCGCAACGGCACCCCCCCCCACAAAAAACGATTTCAAACAATACAGTTCTGGATATAAGATAGATTTGATTTGGATAGGGATGACTATGGACAGTACATAGGCTAGTGACAATCCTATACTATGGATACTCACTACCAATGTTTTGAATGGAACTGTCAGGGATTCTGGTCAAAGATTTCTGGGACAGACTGCTGGGCACACCGGACTAGACGGGTCAGCGATCAGCAAGGCCCTCTGGACACCGTACAACAGGACTGGGGTAGATCTGCAACAGCTCTCTGGTCTGCACAGCATGAGACAGGGTTTAATCTGTCCTTCTGGTTATGAAATTGATTCTTTGGCAGGCAAGCAGTTACAGCACAGCCTGGCTGCTCTTTGGTTTCCCCTTTAAGTTGAGGGATGGGTTCTGGAAATTAGGCCCAGCTGAAAGTGGTTCAGCTAAGCTCTGGAAATGGGCCTTTCTGCTTGCAAAATTTTTGGAGTCTGGAACAAGAAGTATGGATGGATCTCCTTCAAAGTGCTTCGCCAAATTCGAGATGGTGGGTGGATCAGTGTGTCTTTCTAGGTCCTAAGCGGTCTCTATTTTTGTGTTTTTATAAAGGAGTGGGTGAGCTGAATTATCCTAGGTGCACCCCCTAGGTAGTCCATTGGCTAAAGTCTGCTCTCTCCCTTGATTGGAGGAGAAAACAGTGTGTCATCATGGGCATCATGATGATGTGGTTTATGAGACAGGGAATACCTCCCCTTTTGCACATAAAATCTATTTTTGATATAATACATCTTTACATGTGTACAATCTTTATACCAATGACATACATTGATCACATATTTGTTGGAGCACATATTCTTCCAAACCCCATAGCTGTGAGGTCTTGGGTCTGGATTTGACAATTTTTCGCACTTTTTATCCGGGACACAACATCTGATTTGTCCACAATTCTGTACATATGTGCGCATAATATCTGGGCATAATCTCAGAACATCGCACAGAGTTCTGGGTCCTTTTAAAATGTGCCCAAAAAAAATCACATTAACAATACTGTAATTTTACAATTTCTTACAGATTTGCACAGTCCTTTGTCAGTCTTTTTAGAAATATGCTTTCTGTCCATTGAGAATCAACAAAAATGTCTTTCCCCGCCTCCAAAGGTTTCTTGTATCTCAAGAGCAATCCCCGCCTTCTTCCTCTGGCAGAAGCCATTGTTGACACTTACAATTTGCATACCCTTTCAGCCAACGAAGGTTCATTGTCTCCTCCAGGAGCAGCAGCCCAAATCTCCTCCCCTTTTAATCAACACCTGAATGTGAGTTCCTGGCCTTTCGTGAGAAGCAGGAGAGATGCCTTTTGTTGGGGAAACTGGGGGGAACTGGTTTGATGACTGAGTTTCAGCTAAATCCACTGTCAAATTATAACATTTTCTTAATTTAAAATAAAACATGCAATTTTTAATCAAGCAGCTAGAACTCTGATTCCAGTCTCTAAACCATGGAGATTAAATAGTTACAACCTATGTTCCTCTTAATGACAGGTCACTTAGATTTAAGACATTAGATCTTAATGGTGCAACTTTGCAGTTTAAATGCAGGCTTTTGAAACAGTCACAGGCGGCCAATGGTACTGCGCCCATATTTTGACAGATTTTAATAGGCAAGCACACTTTTTACTCTGGCTATTTTCATGATAGATTCCGCTTTCCATGACATTGTGGGTTCATATTGATTCCTTAAATGAAGTGGCGGGTAACACCCAGCAAAGATATTGGATGTTTTGTGGTGTTTTGATTCGGTGTTCTGTATTTTCAGCAACCAAGGAAAAGGGATTTAAAAGCTATTTCTGGGTTTCTCACAATAAAGCACTGCCTTTCATGCAGTTTGCATTTTTACTCGGTGGAAAGCCCAGTGACAGGTTTCAGCAGTGAAGTCTCCTTCCTCCACTGACAACAGGCAAAGTAGATTTGGCAGCCATTTTTTCCGGTTTCAAAGCGCAATTTTTTCATAGGTTTTGGCGCATAGGGCTTTCGCGGCCATTTTGCTGATTCTGGTGCCACCAGCACACAGGGATGTTGCAGGGCAGAGCCTAGTGGGCTAAAGCATCCCATAAGCTCCCCTCGTGATGTGACTTTGACCGCCCGTCTAGGGGAAGTCGCAAGATTGGAATGTTCTGTTTTTTCTTTCTGGTCCAAATGGCAAAATCCATCTGATTCTCCCATCAGTGGTGGATCGATAGGTTCTCCTCACCAGTTCCTGATGAGAGTATTGAGTGATACCCCAGGCCCATTGGGTTTTTCCTTCTGGTCCCCGAGTGGTCCTCCTTGATGCTCTGGATCCATGGTTTCAAATTCTAGGATGACAAAACAGAGCATATTTGTAGACATTTCCCCACTACTATTCATGTAGTGGGGCAGACGCATACATTTGACATCTACTGACAATCTTTTTTGTTTGCAATTATTACTCGTGTTCAACAGGTGGAATAGTTTCATAGTTCAAATTCTAGGGGTCTAGAATGTCCCCCTCTGGGTTTCCAGATGAATCCTCTAGTTGCTGCATAGTGTGCCTAGGATGGCAACACTTCAGTTGGTTGATATGGACCCACTTATCTTTCCCCTCTGCCAAGCTGCCTTTGGAGATACAGATTTTGTAGGTGACTGGTGAGATTTTGTCTACAATTTCAAAAGGACCCCTCCAGCTAGGCAGAAATGTGCGCTGTTTGGCCTGGTTTTTTTGGAAATTGTATAAGTAGACCCGGTCTCCTACTTGGTATTCTTGTCTAGTAGTCTTTAGGTCATAGTGGGTCTTCATACTGTCTGCAGATCTTTCTAGATTTCGCTGAGCATAAGCAAAAGCATGTTGAAGGTGTTTTCTCAGATTTTCAACATACTCATGAGTTGTGGAGGCATTTCTCAATGTCTGCTCTTGGGTTCTGTAAAGCAGATGCTGGGGAAGCACCATCCTTCGTCCAGTCATCAGCTCAAATGGTGACATTTATGTTGCAGAAGAAGGGGTAGATCTGATGGACAAGAGGTAGTCGGATGTCCCAACTTGGCCCAGAATCTGCCACAAACTTTTTTAATATGCTCACAATTGTCTTGTTTTATCTCTCCACTGCACCACTAGAGGCTGTCCACTAGGCAATGTGTAGTTTCCTTTTGACCCCAAGTATCTCCCATATCTTTGTCATTACTTCGCTAGTGAAGTGGCTACTTCGGTCTGACTCAATCCTTTGGGGTAGTCCAAAACGCGAGACGATATGGTTGATCATCAGGGCAGCTGCTGTTTCTGCCTTGCAATTTGGGGCCGGGAGACATTCCACCCATTTAGTGAACAAGCATGTCAGGGTCAACATGTACTTGTTCCCCCTAGAGGAGCGAATCACGGGCCCGATAAAATTGACTTGCAAATCTGACCAAGGCAGTGTCATCCCCTCTTTTGGAGAGGCGCACGGTGTGTGAGGGATGTTGGCTGAAATTGTGCACACACAAGACACCCCTTCAAGTATTGGTTGAGGTCCTGCCCCATGTGTGGCCAGTATGCAACCTCTCTTAAGATTTCAAGTGTTGTATGAAACCCCTGATGACTGACTGTGGCCGCATCATGCACGTGACTTAGCATCAGGCTTCGGAATGAGGTGGGGACCACCCACTGATCATGGCCAGCTAGGGATCCCCTTACCAACAAACCGTCTTGGATTCGGAAAATGTATGGACATTTCATCAACACTCTGAAGTCCTCTTTCCCTATGTAATCGGTATCCGTCAGGGGAAAGTTCTCAGGGTCCTCAATGTGTTGATAAAACTTACCAATTATTGGATCCCCTTTTTGAGCCATTATCAAATCAGCATCTGGGTCTCCTTACTCCATTGTGCAGTTGAGAGTTGTTCATTGTGAGCATTTGTCTGGGACCTAGTGATAGCAGTGACCTGGATTTCCCCCAACAGGGACTCGATCTCAAGTAGATCCCCTTGGATGGCTCTGGTTTTGGCCAGCTGATCAGCTAGGTCATTTCCAGTTTTATCTGGTCTCTCTTCTTTAAAATGACCCTTGCTCTTTTTCCAGTAGATGGTCATCCCATTCGAGGTGACCAGATCATCAATATTTTGGATTAATTTCCCATGTTTCAATGGTTTGTTATTAGCAAATAACATGCCTCTAGTTTTCCAGTTAACCAGGTGTTCCACAAACCCGTTCCGTACATAATCCGAATCTGTGATTATGACCAGTTCGAGGAGTTGGTGTTGGACAGCAGTGGGGATGGCTTGATGCACAGCCATCAACTCTGCCACTTGACTACTTCGGGTACCAATCATGAACCCAGCAGAGGGTTCTGGGGCATCATTCACCCATACATTCCCTACGCCGGCCACAATTTCTTTTTCCCCGTTGTTGTCAACATGGTAGGAGCATCCATCCACAAAGAAAGTGGGCATTCCCTCACACTTGTCTTCTTCAAAGACTTTATGTGGGGAATTAAGGTATGCCTCCAAGTTGTCCTTGATTTTAAGACTTTCGTCCTCGAGACAGTTTTTTCTGGCACAATCATGCATGTCAGCCAGATCTTGCGCGGGGGGACTCTTCTTGTTTTGGCCATATCTGACCTCCACAGGAAATCCTTGCATTGACAGAATCCAGGAAGTAATTTGGGAATTACTCACATTTCCGGCCCGGATTCTGTCACTTTGGAGATATTGCAGAGGCTGGTGTGGAGTCTCCACTATGATGTGTTGCCCCTGGATAAACGAGCAGTAATTCTTCAATGCCCACACCGTTGCCAGGAGTGCCTTCTCACAATCATTGAATTTTTCCTCCACAGAGGATAAAGTTTTACTCGCATAGGAGATTACTTTATTGACCTTGTCATACTTTTGATACAATACTGCAGTCAAGCATGTATTTGAGAACCCTGTCTCCAAGAAGAACTCCTTGTTTTTGACAGGGTAGGCTAGGCAAGGTGCTTGTGAGAGGCTTCTTTTGAGTTGTCTTATGGCCTCTGCTTGTTCTGGACCCCACTCCCACTTGACCCCCCCCTTCAAAAGATGGATCAGGGGTCTTGTGATCTCTGCGTAGTCCTTAATGAACTTTCTTGTCATGATCTCTGCTTCCAAAAGATCAGGACTTGCCCAACTCCCTTGGAAGCAGACCCATAACCCCGGTTCCGAGTGCCAGCCAGTCCCAATTGGGACCTTTTGGACCCTGTCCTGGCGCCAGTGGCACCAGGCTCATAAAGATGCCCAGTCCCAGCGCTGGAAGCGCCGGGCTCATAATGCTTGGGTGGACTTACCTGCAGCAGACCATGCTGCTTACTTACCTGCCAGTTGAACCCCTGATCCTCTTCTGTTTGGGACTACTTTTCCTGTTGGGTGAGGCAGGAGCCACTCCCTAGGTTCAGAACACTGGAGCTCTTCTGGAAAGCAGGAACTCTTTTCTTACCTAGACGTGGCTGTGGAAGGAGACACCTAAGCACTACAGGAGGCTATTTAAACCACACCCGATGGATGAATCTTGCTTTGTGTTATTCTGCATTCTCTGCAGCAGAACGCTCATCGTGTCTTCTGCTTCTGATCCTGGGCCTAAGGGAACAAAGGCTTACCATCCTGGAATCCAGTCTTCAGCAGCACCTGTAAAGACAAAGAAAGAACAGGTTAGCACTACAGTCTTCAGTGGCAGCGCATCTCTTACATGGTCCATCGGCTGTCACCAACGCCTCGTGCTGCATTCTGGCATCTGAAAGACAAAGGCTTACCTACTCTTCGCATGCTCCGGAGGTCTTTGCACTGCATTCCGGCATCTGAAAGACAAAAGCTTACCAGCTCTTTGCACGCTCCGGAGGCCTTCGGCGCTGCATCCCGCATCTGAAAGACAAAAGAAGGTGCGTTTAAAGACATTGGGCAACTTTATTACTCACGTGCCATTACTCCTTCCCACGCCGAATCCAGTGGGTATTCCAGCACCCTTCAGCTTCTCTAAAGCTCCGAACTTGTACCTGCAAGATAAAAGGGACAGTTAGTGCGCATCGTGAAGCAGGCTACAAGTGCTTACTTACGTGCTTCCAGGCGCTTCTATTCCTCACGCGGGTTCGATCCTCAACTCTCATCAGCCCGCCATCCGCCATCGCCGGAACCCTGCAAAACAAGAGATATCATTACAAAAGACTTTTAAGACATTTGAAGTGCCCAGAACTTACCGTTCGTGCAGTTAACGACGGACAGCAGTCCTCTGAGGTCAAGAGGCCTGCACCCTTATCCAGTGAAGAAACTGGTTACGGCACCCTGCCCCGAGGCAGATGGAGAGCTCGGTGTTCACTTACCTAAGACATCTTACTCTTCGAGTCAGACATACAGTGCACAGAGGTCCAGCCCAAAGAGCCAATCGTGTGTTACACATCACCTTTGAAGATACGGCATTCACCCAGTCAAGACCGGCGCCTCTGCGGGAATCAGGTGAGCGTTACAGAACACAAAGCCTACCGCAAAACTCCCACCGAGGCGCTATGGAAACCTCGGATACCGACCAGCTAGCCCAGTTACTTGGGGAACTAAGAGCAGAAGTGCATGCAGCCCGTCAGGAAACGAATGCTCTAAGAAGGGAACTGATTATTTCCAAGGAGCGAACAGACAATCTCGCTAGACAATTGCTACAGTCACAAGCCGGACAAACTCCGTTACCCGCATCAGGGGCAAATCTTCCTTCAACATCCTCTACGAACCCAGTGCAGATCAACCTACCTGGGAATGTACCTCTGGCTCCGCCCGAACGATTTTCTGGTGACCCAAAGAGGTTTGCAGTATTTATTAATCAGTGCTGGTTGCACTTCTTATGCCGGCCAGCAGCCTTTCCAACTGATCAAGCTAAGGTAGCTTTCGTGCTTTCGTACCTTAGTGGCAATGCGGCAGACTGGTCGATCCCTCTAGTTAATCAAGATGATCCGGTTCTCCATGATTTTCAAGCTTTTCAGCTCAGTATGGAAAAACTGTTTGCAAGACATTCACAGGGGCAGGCCTTGGACAATGAGCTCCTTTCATTGCGACAAGGTAATCAAGACCTTTTGGCTTATATTGCGTCTTTCAACAGACTGATAGTGGAAACTCGATGGCCTGAGAACAAAAGGATTACGCTGTTTTATAGAGGTCTACGTGGAGAGCTCAAAGATGTGTTAGCCCAAGTAGTGAATCCCCCGCAAGACTGTTCAGACTATATTGACTTAGTCGTTCAAATTGACCACAGACTGCAGAACAGGAAGGCCGATCGTTCCAAGTTTGATGCTCGAGTATTTTCCAAACCACCAACTCCTACCAAAGGAGTAGACTCCGGGGAACCCATGCAAATAGGGGGCCTGAAAGGACCACTAACACAAAAGGAGCGGGAAAGGAGAAAACAGCTGCAATTATGCCTCTATTGCGGAAACTCGGGGCACTTTCTTCGAGACTGTCCGGTGAAACCAGCCAAGAAGGCAGTAGGAGCTGCAGTTACCAGGGTCACAATCTCTGAGCAGGGAAACAACCTCGCCCGACAAGAATAGAGGTCCTCTTGCCGAGCGTTAAAACCAGTTCCGTGACCTCGCATTTCGTGATACCTATGGTCCTCATTAGCCCTGAACATCCGGATCGATTACATGCGATTGAAGCCTACGTCGACAGCGGTGCAATCGGCAATTATGTGGATCATGAAATGGTTTTGAGGATAAATCTGACTCTTTGTCCAAAGGCTGTAAAGGACGTCATTACTACGGTGGATGGTACGGAGATAGCCTCCGCACCAGTAACGCATACCACCCAAGAAGTGACGCTAGTAAGTCAAGATGGACACCATGAGAAGATCGTGTTCGATGTGATCAAGGCCCCTCAGTTCCAGATTATTCTAGGAATTCCTTGGTTAGAGAAGCACAATCCTCAGATCGATTGGCGAGCAAGAACGGTTCAGTTTCCAGAATGTGTCTCTACTTGTCACCCTCGACCTGGTGTTGCACTGGCAGCAATTTCCTCGGAGGCTCCCCAGTTACCTCCTGAATACCTAGAATTCCAAGATGTTTTCCGGAAGGATCAGGCTAACTCTCTACCTCCTCATAGGTCTTATGACTGCCAGATAGACCTGATACCTGGATCTACTCCTCCTTGTAGTAGAATTTATGCCCTCACCGAGCCTGAGAATCTTCACCTCCGACAATACCTGGATCAATACCTAGCGAATGGGTTTATTCGTCCTTCCAAGTCCCCTGCTTCCTCAGCTTTGTTCTTCGTTCCAAAAAAAGAAGGGGACCTTAGAACTTGTATAGATTATCGCGCCCTGAACCAGATCACCGTTAAGAATAGATATCCGTTACCTTTGATCCCTGAACTCCTGGACCAAGTCAGAAAAGCATGCATATATACAAAGCTGGATCTTAGAGGAGCCTACCACTTGGTACGAGTAAAAGAGGGCGATGAATGGAAGACGGCCTTCCGCACCAAGTATGGGCTATTTGAATATCAGGGCATGCCCTTCAGACTTTGCAATGCCCCGGCCGCCTTTCAATATTTTATGAACGATGTCCTCAGAGAGCTCATAGATGTGTGTGTTGTTGTTGTTTACATTGACGACATCCTCGTTTATTCTTCATCGGAAACTGAACATCGGAAACACCTGAAAATGGTCCTCGAGAGATTGCGTCAACACAAACTTTTCGCTAAGTTGGAAAAATGTGTTTTCAACGTGACTGAAGTTGAATTCTTGGGATTCATATTATCACCTAGCGGAGTGCGTATGGATTCAAAGAAGGTCGATACAATTCTCAAATGGCCATCGCCATCCTCCGTAAAAGGTGTTCAAAGCATGTTAGGCTTCGCTAACGTTTACCGCAGGTTTATCCCCGAATTCTCTCGAATAGTCCAGCCCATCACCGCCTTGTTAAAGAAAAACAAACGTTTTGAATGGTCTACCGAGGCGGAACAAGCTTTCCAGAATTTGAAGACTAGATTTATCTCTGCACCGATCTTAAAACATCCTCCCCCAGAACTCCCCTACATCGTTGAAACTGATGCTTCGAGCCTTGCCATGGGGGCAGTTCTATCACAAAAGGACCCAGTAACCAATCATTTGCATCCCGTGGCATTTTGGTCCCGCAAATTCTCGCCTCCTGAAATCAATTACACTATTACTGATAAGGAACTTCTAGCTATCAAGTCCGCCTTTAAGGCTTGGCGGCATTATCTTCTGGGGGCCCGACACACTGTTACTGTGATTACAGATCACCGAAACCTGCAATATTTGAAAACCGCAAAAGCTCAATCCTCTAGGCAACTCCGTTGGGCACTATTCTTTGCCGAGTTTGACTTCATAATTACCTATCGACCTGGTACAAAAAACGGTAAAGCTGATGCCCTTTCTCGGATGGGAGTGGAAGAACATTTGATCAATCCTAAACCTGTACCTATCATTCCCGAACAAAGAATTCTAGGTGTAATCGCCACACAATCCATAGAGGAAGTTAAGGATAAAGCCAGGCTACTGGTAACTCCAGCAGACATACAGAATTGGCATCTGTAGGGAGGGAAAGGACTTTACGGTGAAGGACAACCTATTATATTTCCAAGAACGGTTATACCTGCCCAGCACAGATTTACAGAAAAAGGTAATCTCTTGTTATCACGATTCTTTAATGGAAGGACATCCCGGTATGACCAAGACCTCGGAAAAGATCAAGCGCTACTTCTGGTGGCCGTCTTGGAAAAAAGATATCAGAGACTTTATAATGTCCTGTGGAGTATGCGCCCAAAACAAGAGTCAAAAGGAAAAACCAGCCGGCCTCTTACGCCCTATTGACATCCCGCCTCGCCCTTGGCATACGCTTTCTATGGACTTCATCACCGATCTACCTCCATGCTCCGGATACAATACGATCCTAGTAATCGTGGACCTATTCTCCAAGATGGCACATTTCATTCCACTCAAAGGCTTACCAACAGCAGCAACTCTGGCCTGAGAATTTCTCGAAAACATCGTCCGACTGCACGGTTTTCCTTCAGTTCTAATTTCGGATCGAGGTAGTCAATTTATTTCTCATTTTTGGCGAAGTTGCTGTCGGTCGGCTCAAATTGATGTGAGACTTTCGACCAGCCACCACCCTCAAACCGACGGACAAACCGAGAGGACCAATCAAACTCTGGAACAGAATTTGCGCTGCATGCTACAACAAACTGAAAAAACTTGGAAAGATATCCTTTGGATAGCCGAATATGCCTACAATAACTCTGTCCACTCGGGAACTGGGAAAACCCCGTTTTTTCTTTTATATGGTAGTCACCCTCGAACCTCGGAGTTGGATCCACTCCAAGATCTTGGAACACCAGCAGTAGACCACCTGCATTCTACAATCACCCAAGCCTTTAAGGAAGCCGTTTCTCACCTTCAAAGGGCTAAAGAACAATACAAGAAAGGAGCAGACCAACATCGGAAGGAAGCCCCCCAATATCAAGTAGGAGATCAAGTCTGGTTATCCACCAAATATCTACCTCTAAAAGGACCACGCACATTCAGCCCAAGATACCTTGGTCCCTATTCCATCACTACCATAGTAAATCTAGTAGCGGTCAAGTTGGACTTGCCCCCTCACATGAAGATACATCCGGTCTTCCACGTCTCTCTATTAAAACCCGTGCAACCTCAAACCCGACTAACTACATCTCCAAAACCTATTCTAGTTGATGGAGAACTCGAGTTTGAAGTCAAAAGCATCCTGGATTCCAAGATCTCCAAATCTAAACTATTTTACCTGATTGACTGGAAAGGCTACGGTCCCCAAGAAAGATCCTGGGAACCTGCAGAATATGTCCACGCGCCTCGTCTAATCAAAAGATTTCATCAAACATTTCCTAACAAGCCCAAACCCCCGGAGAAGCCCAGTTTGGGAGGGGCCTTGAGGGGGGGTGCTGTCATGATCTCTGCTTCCAAAAGATCAGGACTTGCCCGACTCCCTTGGATGCAGACCCATAACCCCGGTTCCGAGTGCCAGCCAGTCCCAATTGGGACCTTTTGGACCCTGTCCTGGCGCCAGTGGCACCAGGCTCATAAAGATGCCCAGTCCCAGCGCTGGAAGCGCCGGGCTCATAATGCTTGGGTGGACTTACCTGCAGCAGACCATGCTGCTTACTTACCTGCCAGTTGAACCCCTTATCCTCTTCTGTTTGGGACTACTTTTCCTGTTGGGTGGGGCAGGAGCCACTCCCTAGGTTCAGAACACTGGAACTCTTCTGGAAAGCAGGAACTCTTTTCTTACCTAGGCGTGGCTGTGGAAGGAGATACCTAAGCACTACAGGAGGCTATTTAAACCACACCCGATGGATGAATCTTGCTTTGTGTTATTCTGCATTCTCTGCAGCAGAACGCTCATCGTGTCTTCTGCTTCTGATCCTGGGCCTAAGGGAACAAAAGCTTACCATCCTGGAATCCAGTCTTCAGCAGCACCTGTAAAGACAAAGAAAGAACAGGTTAGCACTACGGTCTTCAGTGGCAGCGCATCTCTTACCTGGTCCATCGGCTGTCACCAACGCCTCGTGCTGCATTCTGGCATCTGAAAGACAAAGGCTTACCTACTCTTTGCATGCTCCGGAGGTCTTCGCACTGCATTCCGGCATCTGAAAGACAAAAGCTTACCAGCTCTTCGCACGCTCCGGAGGCCTTCGGCGCTGCATCCCGCATCTGAAAGACAAAAGAAGGTGCGTTTAAAGACATTGGGCAACTTTATTACTCACGTGCCATTACTCCTTCCCACGCCGAATCCAGTGGGTATTCCAGCACCCTTCAGCTTCTCTAAAGCTCCGAACTTGTACCTGCAAGATAAAAGGGACAGTTAGTGCGCATCGTGAAGCAGGCTACAAGCGCTTACTTACGTGCTTCCAGGCGCTTCTATTCCTCACGCGGGTTCGATCCTCAACTCTCATCAGCCCGCCATCCGCCATCGCCGGAACCCTGCAAAACAAGAGATATCATTACAAAAGACTTTTAAGACATTTGAAGTGCCCAGAACTTACCGTTCGTGCAGTTAACGATGGACAGCAGTCCTCTGAGGTCAAGAGGCCTGCACCCTTATCCAGTGAAGAAACTGGTTACGGCACCCTGCCCCGAGGCAGATGGAGAGCTCGGCGTTCACTTACCTAAGACATCTTACTCTTCGAGTCAGACATACAGTGCACAGAGGTCCAGCCCAAAGAGCCAACCGTGTGTTACACATCACCTTTGAAGATACGGCATTCACCCAGTCAAGACCGGCGCCTCTGCGGGAATCAGGTGAGCGTTACATTTCTACTGTAATTAGTCAGTCCAAGGAGGCTCCTTAGTTCCCGCAGAGTTGTGGGGTCTTTTAATTTCTGTAGTGTTTCCACTTTCTTTTCCTGGGGACAGAGTCCCTGAGGAGTAATCTCATGCCCCAAGAAATTGACACGGGTTCTGCACCACTGTACCTTTTGAAAGGAGAGTTTTGCTAGGGCAGCCCTCCACTGTGTCAGAACAAAACGGATCTGTACTATGTGTTCCTCCACAGTCGAGCTTTTGATTAAAACATCATCTACATAGGCCAGGTTACCCCTTTCACCTAGGTCGGGCATGGCCTTGTGTAGAAAGATATTAAATTCATTGCCGGAGTTGATGTATCCGAAGGGAGTCAGGGTCATGTGTACTGCTGATCCCTGAAGGTGAAAGCCAGTTTGTATTGGTCCTCCCTACTGACAGGTACAGTCCAGAACCCATTGGTCAGGTCAATGGCAGTGAATACCTTTGACCCCTGGATCTGGGCCAGCCCTTGGTCTAATTAGGGAAGAGGCCATCGGGAAGTATGGACCCGTTTGTTGAGCTCCCTAAGGTCAGCGCAGAGTCTCCACTAGACGTTTGGCTTCAAAATTTCCAGCACCAGATTATTGATGGTGCTGTGGACTAGACAATTTATCCCAAGGGACTCAAGTTCTTAATTATTTCAGTAAGGGACTCCCTTGATGCGAGAGGCAAGCGATATTTCTTCACAAACACTGGAGTCATGCCAGGGTCCGTGGGAATTGTTGTTGTGTGGATGTCGGTGCAACTGCAGTCATATGAGTCCATTGCGAAGAGCTTTTGAAAATCTAAGAAAACCTGTTTCAATTGTTGCTTCTGCTCCAGAGTCTCACAGGCATCAGCTAGGCTGACTCTCTCTTCAACCATCTGCCTGAAGCCTGGAAAGACTTCCGGTTTTGCTATCTCAGCGGCCCCCCTGCAGCTGGGTGGAGAAGAAGTCCCTGGTCGAAGTGCTGATCTGGACTGGTGGCTTCAGGTGGGGAAGGCAGTCCTCGCGGACTTGGAAAATCACCTCATCCCTCCCGAAGTCACACGTCACATCTTCCTTACCATAAGGGCAGGAAGTGTACACCAGGAAATTCCCCCCATGCCAGGTGAAGATCCTGTCTGGTGTGGTGTCATCATCGCTATCACTGTCAAAACAGTCCTTGGGGATTGGTCCTAACAGTTCATTACCTAAATCTATGGAAAAATGTCGGTCATCAACCGCCATTCCAATAATGGTGCCTGCGGCTAGAGTGATACTCTTTAAGTCGCTGTTATCCACCTCTATTGGAATGGTGTCATGTTCTACGTTGGCTAATGGTGTTGGGTTTACCCCCAACCCTTGCTGTTGGAAATAAGCATTCAGATGGACATAGTTGTCAGGGTTTTTCAATTTCTGTCCTCTTTTCACTTTCACTTCCAGGGAGAATTGTCGGGTCCTTTCTGGGATGGTGACTTCCTCTCCAATCTGAATTTCAACTGCATAAGGCAGCAGTTGAGCTGACCTAAATGCTTTCTCTGGGTCATCAAAGCCCATGGGATTACCCGCTAATCGGGACCAAGATTTTAAGTTCATTAGGTCCAAACTAATGGCAAAGCGATTGTGAATGTCACTGCCTAAGTAAAATGCAGCAGGGACATCTCACACGACCCAACAATTATGGACTATGCTCTTGTTGATATGGAAATTTTGAGGAACACCTGCTAGGCAGGAGATGTTTGGAATTGGGTGTTTCCAGGTCCATTTCCCATTTGTCTATCAGTTTACATGTGGGAATGACTGGATCTTTTGGGAGTTTGTGGAACATGGCTTCGCTGATGAAGCTCTTACCGTTGTTCACACACACTCGGGCGAGAACAAAGTCCTTCCCTTCATTTAACTGAATAGGGATGAACAACTGCTCTCCAATTTTCTGAAGATCGGCCAGGCTTTGAGCTGATTTTTCATCTTTCTGGACTATAGGAGTGGGATTTTCTGATTGTGAATTTGTAAAGAATTTCAGAGTGTTTCCTTCCAGTGTTGAATGCCCCCTTAGACTGGAAGGACGGTTGATTTTCAAAAATAGAGAGGACCCCCCCCGCCCCCCATCACCAGTTTGTTGTCCTACTGCTATTACTGTCACGTCTGGGATTTGGTTGTTCTGGAAGTGAAATTCTATTTGGTCAGGTTTTTGTTCAACCATGTGGTATGTGCTGTTTAAACTAACATGGTTGACAATGTTTCAATTTTATTGGTTGGCTAGTCTGGGTCCAGAGGACCTTGTTTACACAATCTATGAGGGGTGAAAACCTAGGCAGGATGTCATTCCCTAGTCACAACTATGACCGGGTGCTTCACCTTGTGTCTCCCAATTTTAATATCCAAATACGCAGTCCCCTCGACGGGAATTTCCTTCCCGTTGAAGTTCTGAAGTTGTCCAGGAAGAGGGGTGAGAGGAATTTGGTGTTCCTCCCCCCTTCCCGAATTCAGTTGATCAAAGGCCCTTTTTGCCAGAAGGGTAGCTTGGGATCCAGTGTCCACCAGTGCCAAAATTGTACACTGCCCCTGTATTTGTACCGGGGCATAGAATCTTCCCTCCTTCTCCTCAAGGGGGCAAAGATAATGTACATTTTTGGACAACTGGTGGGTTAGTTTCTTGGTTTTGGACAATGACAGGAAGGTGATTTGGGTAGGATTCTGTTTGGAGTCTTGGGATTCTGAAAGAAAGAGGTGACAGCTAGATATGGGAGAAGGTTTGGGTTCCCCTGGTTCTGGTTCTGGACTGCCCCCCCCCCTTTTGGAGGCAGTCACCAGGATGGGTTTGAACCAGGGGATTTTCATGCTGATGATTCTGGGGATTGATGATGGGCGGTGCTAGCTCAGTCCCCACATCTACCCAGTCTGGATTTGAATCCTTTGGGACCCATTTTTCTTTGGGAGGAGTGCCCCCATCTCTGAAGGAGAAGATCATTTCCCCGGGATCCTCTGAGGATCCCTCTCCTTCAAACATGAAGACTTGTACCTCCTCCACAAAATGGGTCTTTTTAGGCTCTTTATTTCTCCTACCCCCCCCTCTGCTCCTTGGGTGGCAGACTTTCGGGGGCATGAGATTTTGGTTCTGGTTCCTGGGTTTCCAGGGGCTTTTTGCAAGTGTGGGAGGAAGCTTCCTCTGAGGCTTTACACCCCCTTCCCCTTGTGCCTCCTGCCTGGGAACCGGTGGGTTGTCGGGGTTCTTCCCCCGTCATTGCTCTGGAGCACCAGGTCCTGGATTTGAGGCATTCTGCGCCGCCATACTCATCTGAGGATTATGTTGAGCCCTCAGCATGCGACCCAGATCCTGTGCCATGTTTTGGACCTAGCGCTCTAGTTGGGACACCCGCTATGGCTGGTATGGGGTTCTCATGTCTCCCCTGGGCTGATCCCGGGAAGGGTAACTATCCCTTCTCACAAAGTACCCTGGGTTAGGGAAGTTTGGGTACCCCTCCGCCCTTGGCTTCCCCTCTCCCGGATTGGGCTGTCTGGGCTCAGGAAAGTGGGGAAAGAAGGATGGATTGTTTTGGGGATTGAAGTTTTGCGGGTACCCTGGGAAGAAATTCTGTCCAGTATTTGGGGGATTACTGCCCTCCTGTGGTAAGTGAGGAGGGAAGTTCCCTGGGTTAGCTGCTGTCTGGTTCGATCCCCCCCTTGAGCTGGAGGAGTCCACACATAACCCAGGATGGGTCTATTGCCCTTGTAGCGTGGGCTGATGTAGTCGGGGGAGTTAGGGGTCCCCCTTGTGGGGTTGCCTCCCTGGCTCCCTGTTTGTGATGGGCCCGAGGGCCTTCTGGGTTTGGGATTGTTTTGATTCTGTGCGGGCAGGTTTTTAGGCCCCCCATCTCTAAATCTAAAATGGGGGCAACTTTCACCCCCACCACCTTGGGAGCAGCAGGGGTGTTGGTTGTTTTGGGCCTTTTGGGATTATTTTTATTTTCCACTGGCTTTTGCACCTCATAAATGCGTCTGGCTTTTTCTATGACCAAGTCTAGTGATCTTTTCTCGTGAAAGTCCCTCATTAGCTGGGTCATGATATATTTGGGGAGAGCATGGAAGAAAGTATTTACCAACTCTTTGCTGTCAGTGCGCACCCTTCTAGTGGTCTGCGCAAGGGCACGTTTTAATTCTAGAACAAATTCTTGTGGGGGCTGATCTTCACCACATTGCAAGTTATAGGCTGCATTATGAGCCTCCTGAGGATTCCTGTGCACACATTTTTTTTCAAGATGGTCACCCTATAGGTGGACCTTCTGGAATTATTCTGATCCTCCAGCGACGCAAAGAAGCTGGAGTACTCGGGAGAGAAGGTCCACTTTACATATTGAATACAGTTTTGGCTGTCCTTCAAATGGAAAGTCTCCATTATTTGTTCAAAGAGCTCAAGGTGCTCTCAAGCCGAATACTTTGCATTCTTATGATAGGGCGTGATGACGCTTCTAATGATCTTTATTTGTTTTAGGGGATCCTTGAGCAAGGCCCTCTTGACCTTGTTGGCTTTTTTGGTTCAGGTGACCCTGGTCCACTCATCCTTTGACTCAGAGGCACTGCTACCAGAGGTACCTGTCTGGTCTTCTAGGTGTAACGCTCACCTGGCTCCCACGGAGGCGCTGGTCTGGTCTGGGTTGCTGTGGCCTCTTCAAGCGTGATGCGCAGAATTCAGACCACCGATTGAACAGGACCCCCAAATCTTGCTTGTCTGGCCCGTAGGAATATCCTTCTGCAGATGAGAAAGGGGATTAACTGTCTTCTGAATAATGTGCTTGCTCCCCCCTTTCCCCCTTCGTTCTCCTCTGACTTCCTCCAAAACCCTCGGTTTAAGCTCACCTTATGGTTTGGAAGGATGAGCTCTCCATCCTGCTTCTGGTGCAGGGGCGCGCGTTCGTCCAGTTACTTCACTGGTTTTCAGAATGGCGCTGGCAAATCCACTTGACTTTACTGAGCGATACACCGTAAGTATGAAGAAGCAAAGTTTAAGTGTGAGCCTCCTTTTATGTTGTCTTTTTCTGTCCTTTATTTCAGGTGCAGAACAAAGGCGATGCGTTGAGGGGTTAAATTGCCGGGGTAAAATCAGGTGAGTCAGTGATGAGGGCGACCCCTCTAAATGTCTTTATAATTCTCCAGTAATGTCTTTTGTCCTTTCCCCATAGGGGCCGGGGTGCGGTACCTGCCAGAGAGGTGGCGCCGACCCGAGATGTGAAATGGCTCACCAAGAATAGCCGGTAAGTAATATGGCTGAAAATCCGGCTTTCCTCTTGTGTTCCCTTGCTCACCTTTTGTCTCTTCTTCTCTCCCTTAGGTGCGGTGCAGAGATGTGGCGACCGGCACTGAGAGCCGTGATGGAGCCGGGCGGCGTCTCGGGAACAGGTGAGCGAAGCGCGGCGCTGCAGCGAGCAACGTGGTGCTTTTAAATGGAAGTCTTCCTTCAGGAATGCTGGCGCGAATATTCCGGATGCAGGTAAGGTTGAAATAGTTTTTGGTTTTCACCTTTCCCTTCTCTTATTCCCTTACAGTTTTTCCAGGTTCGAGGCGGGCGTGGCTGGAGTCCAGGAGCAGGAGCAGACACAGTGAGCGTTCAGCTGCTGGGATGCAGAACAACACGAAGCACCTGTAGCTGTCCGGGTGTGGCTTAAATAGCCTTGGAAGAAGTTCCAGGTGAGTATTCTTCCACAGCCCCACCCAAGTAACAAAATAGTTCCTTCAGAAAAATAGTCCCTCCTAAGCCTCATTTGGCTTGGTTCTTCATGCAGCATGGTCTGCATCAGGTGAGTGTGCATCATGGTCTTCTCCAGGTAAGTGCACCAAACACTTCCCTTTATGAGCCTGGCACCTATGGCGCCAGGACTGATGTCCAACATGAGCCTGGTGCCAACGGCACCAGGACAGAGTCCAAAGAGCCCCTATAAAGGGCCGCTGGGCTTTTACCCGGGGGCGTGATGCCTGCTCCCGGGGGTGCTGGGCCTGGCCTGGTGCTCCGGGGGTAGGCATCATGACACTAGGCTCTCCTGGATTCTGCAAGCTTGGGAATGGCTGGCAGAATGTGGGGGCCTAGTTTCCTGAGTCCTGTGGGGCTCAGAGGAGTCTTCTGATTCACCCTTGCTTCCAGGATTTTCTGAGTATCCCCCCCCCCACTGTCCTAGCTGGGCAGAGGTTTTCAGGATGTCCTTAGTGGGCCTACTCTCATGGAGTTCCCCACTAAATTTTACCATCTGATCTCTGGTTATATGGTATTTTTGAGGATCCATTTCTCTGACCCTCCCCTCATTGGAGTCTCCCGATCAGAGAATATGGCCCTAGCGCTTGGGAACCCATACCCAGATGCCCGCCCATCCATTCCTGGGAGGTGCTGATCTATGAGCCCCATATTCCTCACTGGATTGAAGTCTGCCATCCCTGTGGCCCTTGGCTCATGTGCGCTAGCGGACATGGGGGTGGCAGAGTCCATGGGGTTGAAGAGATGAAAGCCTCTGGTACTAGGGTTCCTGAGGTTATGCTCAGGTGTTTCCCTTTCCCAGCGGACCTCATCTCTCTCAGCCCCTGCTCCCTGTTGCCATGCAAGAACCTGACCTTTCTGTTCCTCTATCAAGGCCTTGCTAGTCTCTATCAGTTGCTCTTGCATAGCTACCTGTCTGTGGAGCCTGTCATTTTTCTCACAGAGAGCTTCATTGTCTCTCTGTGCTGCCTGTGTCATTTTAGAGTACTGGGCCAGTTGTTGCTGCAGGAGGGTTACCTCCTGAGTCCTGTCCTTACTGGCCTGGTCACTCTTTGCCAGAGCATTTTCCATCCTTCTGGAGTGCTTTAACAGTTTTGTGTAATCTTTTTGGAGTTCACCCAGTCCCTGAAGGGCCAGGTGATTTTCTTCCATCATATCTTTTAAATAACTGACCTCCTGGCCTAAGGTTTCCCTTTCCTGAATGAGAGTACCCCTCTGTGTAGACAGGTCATCCCTCTGTCTTTGGAGCGCACCAGCTTTCTGGCACTCTCCATCAAATTCTGTCTGGGTGTCAAGGTCTTTCAGGATTAATTTATTATTCTCTTCTGTTTCTTGGTCTAGGTGGTTTTGCAGGGTGACTACCTGCTCTGCGCATGCTCTATTAAAATGTGTTTGCTTTTCCAGCTTTTTCTGGCTCTGTAGTAGAGAGTCCAAACTTTCTTGGCACTCCTTCTGCAGGGCCAGTACTTTGGTATCCTGGTCTACCTTCTCCTGCTGCAGGATATCCATATCTTCTTTCTTTTATTTTTATCAGGTATTGCCTGGTTTCATTTTCTGATTCATGGCTCTTTGTAGCCTTTGCTCTGCAGAGACCAGATCAGTTTGGGCGTTTTCTAATGTTTGTAGTTGCTTGTTTGCCAGATCTAGGTTCTCGGCATATTTGTCCTGTATTGCTCCAATGTGGAGGTACAGATATGCCGCTATTTTGGCAATCTTACTTTGGTCTTCTTTTACCTTAGGGGCCATATACAGTTCACTCAGTGCCATATGTAGTGGACCCTGATCTCGCCATATATTTAATCATGTTGCAGTGGCCTGTTCCTTGATTTCCTGCAACCACACATTCTGATCCTACTCTGTCCATTGACCCCGAACAAATAATTTGTTCAGAAGGTGTTCTTTTGCCATATTGATTTCTACCAAGGTCGCCATTCCGGAAATACTAATTTCCTTTCTGATTTACAGGAGTTTATTTTATTTTTGCAAAACAGACCAAATTCCTTAGAGCGTTCCTATTGAAGGGTGCTTTTCACAGTGTAGCACAGTGTGATAGCCCAACAGGCTTTATGTACTCCGTTAGTTAGCACGCTGTATTAAGCTGTCATAAGTGGTATGTCTAATTCAGAAATCCCGTCATCGAGCCCCCAATCTTCTAAGTGATTTCAACCTGGCACTTCACCTAAGTCAATGCCTAGCGTGTGATGCACAGCTGAACCCTTAATTAATTATTTGTGTCTATAAGTTCTTTTATTTCTGAACGATGTACCACTTATATCACGCCCCTCTCTTTGAATCCCCCCCGGTCACACTGAACCAGGAAGCAGGCTGGTTTGCAAAGTTAAAATATTTATTATGTATTGCATAATATATATCACACTATTTTTAATGGTTATACAATAATCACCAATGGGGTACTAAACAATCTTTTTAATCACAAGGAGTAATGATGGGAAAAATAATGCAGCACAGAAATAATACTTTTGTGAGTTTGTTCAAATCAATAGCAACGTGGTTACTCTTTCTCCCTGCACCCCCTCACTCCCCCCAATATGCAATATAAAGAGATAGAATGAGAGAGAACTGGTTTCAGCAATGCAGAAATCAATATGATATATCAATCCCAATTTCCCCCAGCAAACACAGAGAGAGAAACAGGAATGATTGCAAATGTGCCAAAATGGTTTTAAAGTTGGCTTGAATTAAATGGTGAAAACACTGAAAATGGTCTAAATCACTAAAATTGTTTAAATTCTAATGGGAGCCGCTTTGTATGGGTTCAGACATACACTAGCAATGATATGAGAGTAAGAAGCAAGTTGAAAACGTAAATTTGAGGTCGGTGCAATGAAAAGCTATTTCACATGTTATAGAATTTAGCCAAACGAAAAATTTGTGGCAAACTTTTCTGTACGCGGTAAGCGCGATTGCGGAAAAACTAGAAGGAGTTGAGATGCGGCTTTCGGTTTTTTTGAAAGCCTAGGAGGTTAGCTTCATGTAGCTGGCATAAAGTATGAAGAAGTTATGAACGTTTTCGTGGAGGTCGTTCTTTTCAGAAAGAGGCAAAATGTAAAACAAGAATGCGCTTTTTAAAATACAAACAAGGTTTCGTTACACTAGAAATGGACTAGGAAGATGCAAACTACACGACAGCACAGCCACCAGATCAGGACGTCACTGATCAGGTTTTTGCCCGCTGAGATGCTTGCCTTTCTTCAGATGAAATATATCAGCGCGAAGATGATTTTAACAATATTATTACAGAAGGACTATAGGATAAGAGAGAGAGTTCAGGAAAGACAAAAAGGATTTCTAACAATACAGTTCAGGATATAAGATAGATTTGATTTGGATAGGGATGACTATGGACAGTGCATAGGCTAGTAACAATCCTATACTATGGATACTCACTACCAATGTTTTGAATGGAACCGTCAGGGATTCCGGTCAACGATTTCTGGGACAGACTGCTGGGCACACCGGACTGGATGGGTCACCGATCAGCAAGTCCCTCTGGACACCGCACGGCAGTACTGGGCTGGATCTGCAACAGCTCTCTGGCCTGCACAGCGCAGCACAAGACAGGGTTTAATCTGTCCTTTTGGTTATGAAAATTATTCTTTGGCAGGCAAGCAGTTACAGCACAGCCTGGCTGCTCTTTGGTTTCCCCTTTAAGTTGAGGGATGGGTTCTGTAAATTAGGCCCAGCTGAAAGTGGTTCAGCTATGC
The DNA here is from genome assembly GCF_040938575.1 of Ambystoma mexicanum. Classification (NCBI taxonomy): domain Eukaryota; kingdom Metazoa; phylum Chordata; class Amphibia; order Caudata; family Ambystomatidae; genus Ambystoma; species Ambystoma mexicanum. Next base: position 707,773,976 of record NC_090941.1, on the reverse strand, counting down.
TCTGGAAATGGGCCTTTCTGCTTGCAAAGTTTTTGGAGTCTGGAACAAGGAGTATAGATGAATCTCATTCAAAGTGCTTCACCAAATTCGAGATAGTGGGTGGATCAGTGTGTCTTTCTAGGTCCTAAGCTTTCTTTATTTATGTGTTTCATAAAGGGGTGGGTAAGCTGAATTATCCTAGGCGCACCCCCTAGGTAGTCCATTGGCTAAAGTCGGCTCTCTCCCTTGATTGGAGGGGAAAACAGTGTGTTATCATGATGATGCAGTTTATGGAACAGGGAATAGCTCCCCTTTGCCTTTTGCACATAAAATCTATTTTTGATATAATACATCTTTACATGTGTACAATCTTTATACCAATGACATACATAGATCACATATTTGTTGGAGCACATATTCTTCCAAGCCCCATAGCTGCGAGGTCTTGGGTCTGGATTTGACAATTTTTTGCACTTTTTATCCGAGACACAACATCTGATTTGTCCACAATTTTGTACATATGTGCGCATGATATCTGGGCATAAGGGTATGAAGTTTCATGCTTCTGACATGATTACAATTGCTACAAAACTAGAATTTTCACTACGCCTTCTCAGAACATTTCACAGAGTTCTGGGTCCTTTTAAAATATGCCCAAAAAATATCATTAACAATACTGTAATTTTACAATTTTTTTACAGATTCACACAGTCCTTTGTTAGATTTTTTAGAAATATGTTTTCTGTCCATTGAGAATCAACAAAAATGTCTATCCCAGCCTCCAAAGGGTACTTGTAGCTCAAGAGCAATCCCTGCCTTCTTCCTATGGCAGAGGCCACTGTTGACACTTACAATCTGCATACCCTTTCAGCCAAGGAAGGTTCATTGTCTCCTCCAGGAGCAGCAGCCCAAATGTCCTCCCCTCTTAATCAACACCTGAATGTGAGTTCCTGGCCTTTGGTGAGAAGCAGGAGAGATGCTTTTATTGGGGAAAGCTGGGGGGAACTGGTTTGATGACTCTAAGTTTCAGCTTAATCCACTGTCAAATTATAACATTTTCTTTATTTAAAATAAAACTTGCAATTTTTAATCAAGCAGCTACAACTCTGATTCCAGTCTCTAAACCATGGAGATTAAATAGTTACAACCTATGTTCCTCTTAATGACAGGTCACTTAGATTTAAGACATTAGATCTTAATGGTGCAACTTTGCAGTTTAAATGCAGGCTTTTGAAACAGTCACAGGCGGCCGATGGTACTGCGCCCATATTTTGACAGATTTTCACAGGCAAACACACGTTTTACTGTGGCTATTTTCATGATAGATTCCGCTTTCCATGATATTGTGGGTTCATATTGATTCCTTCAATGAAGTGGTGGGTAACACCCAGGAAAGATATTGGATTTTTTGTGGTGTTTGATCCGGTATTCTGTATTTTCAGCAACCAAGAAAAAGGGATTTAAAAGCTATTTCTGGGTTTCTCGCAATAAAGCACTGCCTTTCATGCAGTTTCCATTTTTACTCGGTGGGCAGCCCAGTGACAGGTTTCAGCAGTGAAGTCTCCTTCCACCACTGACAACAGGCAAAGTAGATTTGGCAGCCATCTTTTCCTGGCTTCAAAGCGTAATTTTTCATAGGTTTTTGCGTGCATAGGGCTTTCGCAGCCATTTTGCTGATTCTTGTGCCACCAGCACACAGGGATGTCGCAGGGCAGAGGTTAGTGGGTTAAAACATCCCACAGAAACTGGTAGCTTTCTCGAATCTATCTGCAAGCTGCCCACCTGGCAGACATGTTATTCCAACTATGTCATCACCAACCTCTGGCCTTCGAGTGGTCACAAAAGATCAGGGTGATGGCACTACACACCAAGTGACTTTTCAGGGCCCTACGGACAAATGGGTACGCTTGGCACAGCCAACCTCTTCTAACCTTTCTGCTGCCCTGACTGTGACAAGCTTGATTCCACCAGGCTCTAGGAAGATGGTTGGCAATGTTGGTATAAGCTCAGCAGGCACTGGCTGTCTACCTGTACTATTACAAGCACCACCTTGCTTACTGGTCTTGACCAGCCCTGATCAACTACAGGACCCCTATTTAGCTCAAGCAGAGGGGAACTTTTATTAATCGCTGGCTAAACTAGTGAAACTTGAATAAAAGGCAGAGCCCTTTTTTTAAAATCGTACAAATCTCCTCTACTTATGAAAAGCTATTCCTTGTTTGGCCGCCATCACACACTTTGACATTCTTCATATCGAGTTACCTAAATGGGACAGTACACTGAACTGGGTATTCACAGAATTTAGATTGCCTGCTGTGGTCTCATTATTATGGTCTTATGTTGGTATTTTGAAATCAATGGGTTTAAAACTCATCAGTTAGTAATGGGAGTGATGAGAACAAACTCCTTTATCTCAACATTATCCCACTGCTGAAATGGATGGGACACGCTATAAATCGAATTGTACGTGCTCTTACTTTAGGAAAGATAGGGGAAATGGTTATAGAGAAATTGATTCCATGGCCAAGGATGCTATTTGACTATGGCAACAGAATGCTTCTTCTATTTAGCTTTGTTGGAATACCCATGGCTTTCGGTCGTTGCTTGCTCACCCTTCAGGTATTGCCTGTATTGAAGCGAGTGATGTTATTCCTGTTACAGGAGACTTGGGCCTGTGATATGTTCACTATTGATGGCTATGATATACTGCATACTGCGGCAATATGAGGTGAAAGGGGTAGACCACGTGGGGGACTGGCAATTGGTGCGCACGCCAAACATACATTAAAAGCCTATGCTATGTACACACCTTCACCTTTTGTCATGGTGCCACACTTTTTGATTCTGCAAATAGGATCCTTATACTTAACATCTATGACCCCCCTGGTTGCATGGCCACAGCTGGGATTATTACTAGCACCAGGGGAGGGATCATTATTGTGGGGGATATGAATGCTCCTAGTCTTTTGCAGAAGGTTTCACAATACCTAGATGTGTTTGAGCAGATACGCCCTTTGTTTCCCCCAATGCCTGTGCATGGTCGAATCTGTTTGAGGTACAGGATTTTATTTGCCTGAATCCTAAAAACGGAGTCGTCTACTTCTAAAAACACTTGGACTAATAGAGTTAGTTTGTCGTGCCTGGATTACATTTTTGTTGACAGGCGTGAACTGGGATTATCTACCTAGCCCTTTAACGTGAGGTAGCAATACTTTAAGATGAATGGGATGCAGAAGATACTCAAACATAATTAATCAAACTAACTCAGGAAGTTGGCAAATCAAAACTATTTTATTTGCAATTGTCTAAAACAGGGAGTACAATAGGCATCAACGGACGTCGCAAAGCATGATCTCGCAACACATTTTTAAAAAAAGCATCTTATATAGTAAAAACTCGTCATTACTGACGTCAACCTATGTGGTTGCTCCTACGTGGCAAACTAAAAAAACTATTGGAGAAAGTAATTGGGTCTACAGGAACATCTAGGTATAAGTTCCATTCTTGTCTAAGAGAGTGATAGGGTTTCTAGTATCAGGTGGGGCAATTAAGTCCTCCCCTCAAACAGGTCACTATGAACATCATTGAATACATGACGTCCCATTGGTTACACAAACTATAGGGCTCTTGATGGTATTACCCAAATTGACCTTTTGCACAATTGACTTAATTATAGCGGTCCTAATTGACCTTCTGCAAAATTGACCTTTATATTATTTTAGTTATTTTATATATGTATTGGGTTGGTTTTGGATTATAAATAATATAAGGGGAGTGGGTGGGGGGCTGCAGGGGGTTTTCGATTGGGTGCAGGGATTGCGGGTGGTTTCCCCCCCTCATATATGTCCTAATTGACCTTCTAAATTAGGTCAATTCTCCCGAGGTTAATTCTCCCGAGGTCAATTGTGAAAAGGTCAATTAGTATACAACCCTCTTGACTACGTGGCCCTCTTTAATTGGTTGGCACCCTTACATCCGTCAGTACTTTTCCACATATGCCAGCAGCACGCAGGCTGACCTCCAGGTGGGTTAGTCTTGACCATAGCTTCCCACCAATTAGCATATCATCTATCATAACCTCTGTGGTCTGCACGTCAATTAAGGCTTTGAACTCGGCCTTGGAAATGTTCCTTGCTTTTGAAGAATATGAGGGAGTATAGCATGCTCTGTCTCCCTGTGTAGGTGTGGTTCATAACGATTGCCCATTTTCAGACATTCATGTGACTGAAGACTATGATTTTGAGCTCTGTTTTATTTAAAATAAACTATTTAATGAACCTCTGATGTCTTCATTGTTTTTGTGCCCGTCTTCTGAACAGGAGTTTGTTCTTTCACACGTTTCTAGCTACTGTCTGATCATTCCAGGCTAGAGCGGTCTTGGCTTCTTGGGACTGATCCAGCCTCTCCCTTCATGATTCACCTCTGTAATTCAGTTGCTTTTCAGCTGCGACACACTGGAAAAGCCTTCCCTTTTCTGGTCCAGCTCTGCTAAAATGCATAGTGGAATCGTCCATAGTTCAGCCACTCTTATGTATTTATATGTTGGTGCATTCCGCAATCTATTCACTGCATAGCTAGCCTTAAAAATATTTTGTCTGCTTTCGTTTCTTTGCATCTGTACATGTGTAAAATGACTTCATGTCTTCATATTTTCTGTAGCATAAGCATCTTCATGTCGAGCCCGAAATATTGCTAATCTTTGATACTTTCTTGATGCCTATAGAATATCTATGTTCTCTTATCTCTGTATCTCTTCTGGGTGCATCAGTCTGGCTTCGTATGACGTTACCAATTTTCTCTTTTACTCACTTTTCACACTTCTGGTATTTCAATCAAGTGGCCATCATAGTGTTGTGTATGCAGGTATGGTTTTCGCAATGGTAACCTTGCTTCCAGGGTTCTCCTTGGTATCGGTATCTTCACTGGCACTGCACGTATTTCACAGTCTGGTTCCCAGCATACAGGCAACATGGGCACGATGCTTGAGATGGGGGTACTTGGCTCATTCTCTACAGGCGCAATTGTGATAATTGTGGGGAACTCATTACAACTTTTAATACAGATAGCGACCATGCTAACCTATGCTGGTCTTTTAAATTGTCCACCCCTAAACATCTGAAACATATGTATTCCTCTGTATCGGTTAGCACCCAGGGCCATTGCATTGTGCTGAGCAGTAGGAATGTTATTTGTGTATTAGTAATTTTGTACAGCATAATCAGCACTTATTATTAGAATGGCTTGCCAATCGAAATTGGGACATTTAAAATGTTATGTTCTTTTTGAATAACCAGCTTCACCAGAGTTGCAACTTGACTTCTCCACTCATTAGTCATTTTAATAATTTTGATATTGTTATCCATCATGCAAATAATGTCATCCTAGGAGACATAATGCCATAAAAAAATCTGTAATATATATTGTAAAGGAGAAAAGGAGCGTATTGGCTCATCTTTCCACTAAGTATAAGAATTGGCATCATAATTATACATTCTCAATGATGAGTGCTGATTGGAAAGGTTTGTTCCTTCTCTTAAGAAGCAATGATGATAAAATATTTTGGTCGAAGGTTAGAGCTTTTGTAAATGGCACAGACAAAGCACAAGTGAACCCTATTAGTGTATGGATTTGGACCGACGCCATTCAAACCCTTTATGATGAACCTGACATCGATGTGATCTCGATACCTATACTATTAATACCACCTTTTATGTGGGATTTGACCATGAAGATATAGAAATGATTATGAAAGCACCTACTAGCTCCCGTGCTCCTGCGCCCGATATGTTTGGCAATTTGATATTCCAGGCTGCTCCTGAATTTTGGGTTTATAAATTAGAAAACATTTTCTTACAAATTTTTAAATCTGGACATATGGATTAATCCATTAAACTGGAGAAAATCACTACTTATTCTGGTGTTTAAAAACAGAGATCGTGCCAATTCCCAAGACTACTGACTGCTTGCCATGTTGGATATTAGCTCAAAAATCTTTTGTTCTATCCTTCAGAAAAAAAATAACTAAATGGGCCTTAGCAAACAATTTACTTTCACCCTTGCAAACAGGCTTTCGTAAATCACATAGTACACTACACAATCTCAGCGCATTATATACTATTATTTCCCATTGTAGGGGTAGTATGTATGGTAATCTATATCTATGCTTTGTGGATTTTTCAAAAGCATTTCATACAGTATCCCGCACACACTTGTGGGTCAAATTGGCAAATCGGGGTATAGATCATACACTCCTTTATTTCCTTATTTCTTTATTCACTTATACCTCAGTATCAGTTCATGTAAAGGTGGAGAGACTATGGACAATATAAGAACTAACATGGGTTTAAAACAGGGTTGTGCCTTGTCCCTTCTGTTGTATAATATATATGTCTCTGACATGGGCCTCTCTATTGAATCTACGCATAACTTTCCTCCTCGCATTGGTAACATCTTGGTGCCTTGGATAGGTTATGCAAATGACACAATATTGCTAGAGAGAACACTGATAGATTTGCAGCACTCTCTAGATGCACCTGCCACCTATGCAGAGGTTAACCATCTGCACGTTAATAGTATTAGAACGAAAATATTAATATTTGGTAAGAAAAAGAAGGCAAAGCAACATTTTTATTGGTGCTATTAAGGCACGCCTCTGGAAGTAGTTGATACATATATCTATGTAGGAGTGTCCATTTATAACACCCCATCTTCACATTTTTATGGTGATTTAATACAAACTAAAATAATGATGAAATGGCCAATACTTAAGAGATTTGTGCACAGTAGGGGAGGAAATAGTCTTGAGGGACTGGTTGCAGTGTACCGTAAGAGTATACTTCATGGGATTATATATGGCTCTGCAATCTATCACAAGCCAATGATGACCTAGGAAGATAGATTTGAAGCAACTATTCTGAGATCTATATTAGGAGTACCTTCTTCGGTACCCATAGAGGCTCTCTGATGTCAACTTGGGGTACCATCCATTCGCTCTCTTTGGTTGTCCCAGTGCTGTAAGCTCTTGCTTTCTATCTATTCTTCCTCTCCCTTGGCAAATAATTTAATCAGTTATTTAAATCGATTATAATGGCAGGATTGTACTAACAAATTCCTTACTCAACAACGGGACATGGCAATGGAACATTTTCAGACCATTAATATTGCTGTGGATGAAAAGAAAAATAGTGATTATGATTTTATTGCAAACATTTCTTATCTTACTAAAAAAGTAAAATTATTGTGCTATAGGACGCAAGGTTTTCATCGTGGCCATCCTCCTACATACCTAACTAAGCCAGTCTTTTTGAATATTCGGAGATTTATATATATCTACACCTCAATATTCTCCCTGTGAAGGAATATTTGGGGCGCTGGATCAAATTGGCACGTCACAAAAGAACCTGACAACTATGTAATTTGAAGCTTGAAACTTCTCCCTATCTTCTTACTCAACGTTAGATTTTAAAGCTGCAGTATATTAAAAGCTATAGCTGTTTTGTACACAACCTTTGCTCTATTCAGGAGGAGCAATTCTGGAGCTTAATATATGGAGCAGAGAGTATTGTTATAACTGCAGCAGCCTTTCATGTATGGAAAGAAGCATTATATCAAATTGCACTAGTAAATGGTGATTGAATTTTAATTGCTAAATGGATAGATTGAATTGTGTATACTAGGTCTAGGTGTATTTATATTAATAGCTTCTTATATTTTATATGAATTTTAATATGTATGTATTTTAATATAGTGTTATAGTATTCTACTCTTTTTGAATGATAAATGTGTTTTATATGATTACAATACATTATGCGAAAGGTTTGTTATATAACCATATGCAGAAATAAAAAAAGGTGCTCCCAGTACCTCAATTCCTTTACTTTGACTGCAAAGGAAGTGGCATACACAAATGTAAATGGACCGTTACACCTGGGTTCCCCCCGTCTGCGGACAAAGTTGCAAATATATATTCTGTCACCAGGAGCTAGCTGGAGAGGAGGTGAGTTCACTGAATTTGGTGCAGTGCTGGTGTCTTCTTCTGGTCATTGTGGTGCTATCTGCTGAGAAATATGTTTGATTGATCACAGCAAAACAGTCACATATTCCTTAAATTCATCACCCAAGATGCATTCAGCCCTGTGAGCATCAGACACTCTCCTAATCGGAGACAGTGGCGTGTTCATACGTCTCCGCATCACAATTTCATGTGGGGACAAATTGTGATCCTTACAGGGCTGTGTCTGCATGCTGAAAAGGGCCAAGGGCAAACAGTAGACCCAATTTGTCTTGAGGGTAACACACAACTTGGATAGTTTGGCCATTAGGAGGCCCCTCATTCGTTCAACTATGCTGTTGGCCAGGGGATGATAAATGGCACACAACTTATGCTTTATGCTTAATAGAGTTGTGATTTCTTTGAAGAACTCGTTGAAGAAGTGTGTGCCATTATCTGACCTCAATACTTTGCACACTCCCTATCGAGGAAATACCTCTTGTACCAGGAATTTGGCCACACTTTTTGCATCTGGATGTGATCATGGACTAGCCTCAACCCAATGGGAGAAAGGGCACACAACTACTATTAAGCATCTGAATGTGTTGCACCATTCTCACATGTGCGCGTAGTCAATATGAAGCTGACAGAACGGCCCAGTAGGGCGAGGCAAGGTACCTCATAATGTCCGTAGTGTTTGCCTTTACAATTTGATACAAACGAAGAAGCAATTCCCGTATGTTCAGCACGTACCAGTCCTCCTGCATGTCCGCAGCAATATGCTGTTTTGACACATGAGAGGGAAAGTGTAGTTGCTCGAAAGCAATTAACACCAATTCATGAGGCATCATCACTTTACCTACAGCCCCTTGTCTCCACCTTACGTCCGTTGGAGATTGAACACATACTTGCTTGCAATTGATTTATCTCACTTAGTGACAGGGACGTGTAAGGGGATGGTAATTGTACCTGCATGTTTGCAACTTCAGGGTATTCTGCGATTTCCGGTATTGGGAGATCTGCTGGTCAGATAGCACAGTGAGTAGAGCAAGTAGAGCGAGTAGAGCGCTCGCTTTGACATGCATGCAGAACCTGCTGATGCAGGTTCGAACCCCAGCAGGGCTAAACTCAGCCTTTCATCCTTCCGAGGTCGATAAATGAGTACCACACACCGTGGGTAATAAAAAGCAGCTCTCAGATGCCTGAAGGTTCGTAGCGCTATATAAATGCAAAATTATTACTATTATTATGCTGCCTACTTTGCTGCTGCATCTGCTGCAGCATTTCGGAGAGAATTTTTTGTCTGCATTATTGGTGTGGGTGGCGCATTTCACCACCGCCACTAAAGTGCGCCGCAATAGGGCGTGAATGAACCCGTACAGTAACAATGCATGTTGTACAGGGGACCCATCTGCTCTTCTAAATCCCCCCTTTTCCACCGTGCCAACCCAGAATGCACCATAGTGGTGACGTACATTGAGTCTCAATAGATGGCAATTCGGGATCCCTGTGATGCTTCCAATGCTTCAATTAAAGCAATGCATAGGTAACCTCTTTTGCACTTAAGTTTCATATTCTCCAACCACCAACTGGACCACTGCTGCTCCTGTGTGCCTTCTACCTGTCTCCTGGTCAATAATTGCTGACCCGTCAAAGAAGAACATCTCCCTATCATCAAGGGCAGAATCTCATCATTTGGTCCCTCATAAGTTGCACAGTCATGTACGCCATCATCATCATTAACTCTCTGTCAGAAATGTCTCTGGTTCACAGTTTTGCACTGCACAATGTGGATGTTGGGGCTGGCCAAAAGAATCTTGTAGACAGATGCTTGCTGTGTAGTCAGTGTGGATTTCTCTAAAATGGCAAATACTGCGTGCTCGACGTACAGCATCACTGAACACCCCCATCGTAATTGTTGCTGATTTCTCTATGGCAAACACTGCAGCCATGAGCGCTTGTTCACTCGAGAACTGGCCTTGCATTACAGAGTCTAGCATGCCACTACAATATGCCAAAGGCTTATGGCCCATGGTGCTATTTGCTGTAAGTACAGCTGTCATTATCTGTCCATCACAATGTGAAAAAGGTAAAACTCTTGTGTGTAGTCGGGCGTGGCTAGGACAGGGGCTGTAGCAATCACATATTTCAAGTCTTGCAATATTTCAAGTGGGCATGCCCTCCATCCATGTGATTGTACTCTTTGTTTTCTGGGTGTCCTTGAGTGCCTGTAACAATAGTTGTGTGTAAGTTGTATAGTGAAAGATACATTTCTGCATGTCTTTTACGGTCTGCTGCTGTGCCGCTGCTGTGTACTGTGCACTGCTGCAGCACGTTTGGTGTTATTTTCATCACATAAATAGAAGTAAACTGCCCTAGGTATAGCACCTCCTGCTGGCAATACTGTAGCTTTGCTCTGTCTACTTTGTACCCTTTGTCAGCTAGCAGTTGCGATTGGGTAATAGAATAATCTCTGCATTGATGCTTGTCGGTGCTACACACCAACAGATCGTCCACATATTGAATAATGTTACTGGGCACATGTATATTCCCCAAGTCTGCATGTAGTACTCTGTTAAAAATCCTGGGAGACTCACCGTATTCTGGGGCAATCTTGTATGTTGGAATCGCCTCCCACAATGCGTAAATGCTGTGAGGTATTTGGAGTCAGGGTGCAATGGGAGTCAGAAGAGTGCATTTTTCAGGTTGATGACAGTGAAATGTGTTGCTGTTGTGGGTATATTGCATAATATTGTCACAGGGTTAGGAACTACTGGAAATTCTGCTTGCACTATGTAATTTAGAGGTCACAAATCATTCTCCAACTAAATCCTTTTGCTTTCTAAATAGAATATATGTCTGCGTTGCAGGGAGATTTGCAGGGTACAATAATGCCCTGGTATAAAAAAGTGTAAAAGTGCATTGATAGTGTCATTTATTCCCTCTACTGCCTCCTTTACCAGTGTATACTGCTTTACTCGGGCAACACTGCACCTGGCTTAAGGATAATGTGCATTGGAGCAACACTGCACAAGAGCCCTACATCATGAGGGTTAGTCCACATAATGTCGGGGACCTGTGCCAAATCTTCATGAGCAAACAATAGAACGCTTCCTGCTACAAACATAGGGCATGGGACATGGCAATACTGTGTTAGGGTAATTTCTGGGGTCGCAGAGCCGTAACTAGGGTCCACGGACCTCCAGCTCACGGAAGGCACTAACTCCTTCCAATGCCTCCAAAGAAGTCGAGGTCCACACAAGGAGCAGAGGGTTACTGCTGTTTTATTATAGCAAACAGGCAGGGATAACACGCATGGAGCAAAATCCAGTCCAGGCACATCTCATCGATTTTGGGCTTGCAGGCCACTTTGGTACAGTTGTGACGTCACACTCAGAGTCACTCACCAAAATCCGTCCCTGAACCTAACGCCACTCCGGGTTGTCTCCCAGAGTGGAAAGTCCACTATAGGGACATATAGGGCGTAAGATTATTGGTGCCCATTGTCTCAGGTGGTGTACTTCGATCGTCCCTAACAATTGCTACCTAAGAAATGTTACATTACAAACCCTGATGATTGGCTGGAGATTCTGGCCACCAGCCCCTAACCCCCAGTGTCCTCTTTGGTCATGCCGTGGTCCCCCAAACCTGGGACTACCGTTATTTCCAGCCCGCAAGACACCTGCTTTCATACAATGTGTATCAACAAGGTCTGACTATGTGACAGTGTGTAACAATGGGAGGTCTTACTAATGCCATGAGAGTGGTCCAGTCCCAGCGTATGCTGTAGATGGATTGTTGCAATTTTGTTGCAAGCTCAATCCCAGACGTGAGATCCGTCAGGTCCCCCAAACCTGGGACTACCGTTGTTCCCAGCCCGCAAGACACCTACTTTCATACAATGTGTATCAACAAGGTCTGACTATGTGACAGTGTGTAACAATGGGAGGTCTTACTAATGCCATGAGAGTGGTCCAGTCCCAGCGTATGTTGTAGATGGCTTGTTGCAATTTTGTTGCAAGCTCAATCCCAGACGTGAGACGACTGCATCTGCTCAGCTTCTAAGCCTTGACATCCTGTCGGGTCGGCCGGATCACGTGTGAGGAGACCACTGGTGAGGCCAAATTACTTCGATTTGATTTGTATTGTAGCTTGGAAAATTCTCCCCTGTAGCTTGGCCCACCGTGGTGCGGTTAGCGAGGAATGTCACTTGCAACATTGTGGCCTTGGCGGTCCCTGCCAGGGTTACTCTGCTTGCACAGCAACTTGCAGCCTCAGGATTTCTTGTGAGATGATTCTCGTGTGCTGGATTTATCGGAGGCCTGCTTCAGCTCTGGTTATACATTTGACATAATTGTCCATAGGTTAGGGTTTGTCATGGTTGGCCAGGTCTCTTGAATGCTCATGTCCAGCCATAGGGTTAGTAGCATGTAGCGTCTGTAAGCATATACACAAGCTCTTCTGGCCTCTTGCCTTTCTGCAGTGCGCTAGCGAACCTATGTGGCAAAATAACAGACATGCAGACAGTATATATATATGTCACTGTCATCTAGCTCATAGAACTGTACGCATATGTTCTTTGTGTGGATTTGTGTGTGTGAGTGTCCCGACTGTGCAGGTTGCATGTGTGCTTCTTGTCTAATGCAACTATGTCATCATGGAGTCTCTAATGACCTGCAGCAGGGCTGGCGGAACATCAATCAATTCTGTCCATATAATCATCTACAGCTCGGTCTTAGGTGTTGTTGCTTGGATTGGATAGAGTTCGTACCACAGCGCGGTTGTATGTTTGGGTGACTGGGTACCATTTGTGATGTCTGCTTATGCTGGGAGTGGTGGGGATTGGTGGGATCCAGTATGGTCGAGGGCTATTCTGTCAGGGGTGCTTCTTCCGGTTGGGGGCCCCATCAGGAGGGAAGGGACATTCAGATTTTTCCACTTCAGTCCCGCTCTGGTCGACTTGTCAACCACAAAATTATTGCTCTTCTTGTCATCTCTCAAGCGCCATAGCCAAATGTCCGTAGTGGTTTACATGATCTTCAAATGACCAATACATGTACACTCATCCTCCTCCAGGTTTGCAGTAGACCCATTTTCCAACATAAATCTCGGGATTTCTTGGGTTTTCTAATTTCATTGATGGTGGATACATGTCTGATTCCATTAGCTTTGTCTTAGTCTCTCTTGTTCCATACGTATTATGTCTGTGTGTTGGTCTTCCTCTGCAAGCAGAAGTAGCTTCATCCCGATCATTTCTTCTGCAGTTGTTTTAGATTTTGCCATGCTTGCTTTATCCTAAGTAGTGAGGCAAACCCCAGAATCAGGCCTCCCGCCAATATTTTTAAGCTATCCGCAAGCCAGGATGGCATCTAGGACCAGAGGTATGAGAACCAGCTTCCGTCTTTTCTTGTGTCTTTGGATTCTTCTTCCATTTTAGCATGCATCTTTGCCAATTGTGACTCTGCTTCTGATAATGTCCCGTTATCTTCATCATTTGCTGGTATGAACGTGCAGCAGGAACTTATACATACCTGTTCTGTAAGACCACTAATCGTATAGCTCCGAGCTCTTCTTTTATTGCATTGAACACGTTTACTGTTGAATTTATTGTCATCATTAGCTCCCATCATGTTATCTGGAGCCATTTTGCATTTGCATATGTCTGGAACCGTGGGTGTATTATTGCAGAGAAGAACATGGCAGTCCTTCTGAATAGCCATCGAGCGCAGCTTCTGATTTGCCCCATAAGTAATTACCTTGTCATTTTACTCTCTGTAACGTGACATCTTTGGTGATGTCATGACTCGGTGGTAGTGTAGTAGGTGATAACGATCTTTTCCTTTGTTTATTGCCATCGTCTATTTTGACATGTTTCCGGGCACTACTAGCGAGGGTACGTTGACATGCGCTAAGGAGCAAATCCCTCCCCAGTTAGGTGATAGTTTGTCATATGCTTTGGGCCCACATGCCCAATAATAGTCCATCAGTACCGCCGTGCCTGATCCCATGTCTCCTATCTCCTCTATCTGCCTGCATTCTTCGTTTGTCCCCATTTCAATATCCCCATCATGTTGGTAGCATAGAGTCGGTATTGTTAGAGGGATGATTGTTAGTTGTCCGTCTTCTTTATCCAGCCATCTCAGCAAGCTTGCACTCCTTGCCCATTCTTTGAGACATTTGTCATTTTCTTCCTGCACCTTGTTTACTGCAGCTTTTGTCAATGTTAGTGGCTTACTTCCCACCACTCCATCTACCCATCCATCTTTGGTATATACCTTTCCAAACACCAACATCTGGGGACATTCCCAGCACCCTGGTTCTCCGCCCATTTCCCTGGTGATCCACTTGCACAATAGGTAGTCCAGTGTCACTTCCTTTGTTTCTCCTTTCTCTGGTCCTTCAGTTATATACCGTAGTGCTTGAGTGTGTTGCAAGTAGTTATCGAACATAGGCAATATCTTAATGAAGCTATCCTCATACAGGTATGTTCCGTGCTGGTCGTACCACCTGCCACAGTGCTCCTTGCAGCTTAGGTAGGGGGAACGTTAGTATTGGGGGTTGCAGAAACAAGCAGGGCTGAAAACAATTGCCAAATTACAGCGGCTAGTAGTCCAGTGGATAACATGAGCCACACGGTTGTCAGAACCAGTTTTATCAACACAGCCATTACTATATATATATATTATATATATATATATATATACACTTCTTACCACTTTATCCAGTTATTGATGAGATGATAAAGGATAAAGTTGCCCACCTGAAAATCACGAGAAGAAGCGTTATCGTGTTAGTATTTGTAAGTATTTCATGCCCGGTTTAACAAATAGTAATTTAATGCCCATGCAAATAGTTCCTCCCAGATTTTACGTATTGCTCTATTTCTAAGTATTGTTAGGGTGACGTGGAGTTGTGGGTACGTTTGGGCTACATACTCTATAAAGGCAATATAATACATGCGTGGTGGCCTTGGTCTGGAGTGTGCAGGCCTTCGTATTGCATGAATATATTGATGAGACAGTGCTTCAGGGCATTCAGTGGGGGTAACAACTAATCAATTTTTGAACCTACTTCTAACATTTATTCATACACATTTACTCAGACGCAGCACCCTGCATGTGTGAGAAAAAGAGAATATGCTAAAATAGTGTTAACACAAGGTATTCCTAATGAGTGTGCACGTGTGGTATTGACATATCTACATAAGGGTATCATACATTTTCCTGTGGGTAGTTCTTGTGCAATTCTGTATTGTTTAAAAAATTATATTCAGTTTATTAATTAAATTAAAGGGATCAAGTGCTTGTGAGAGTCTGGTCATAGGGTGATGAGTATGCTCTTGTTTATTTGTGTTCATAGGAATATCTGTGCTTGATGTTATTGCTAGTGGGGCATGGTTGCTATCCTGTGTGTCTGTCATTGCTGTAGCGTTGGCCCTGTTGCTGGTGTGCTGTGGCGAGGTCAATGCTTGGTAGGGCTTGATGTCATGGAGGTGACTCCAAACCGTCTTGCCTTCGAGCTTTACCGCCCTGTCTACAACTGCCTCAACTACGTGTGGCCCTGTAAATCTGGGCGAGTTCCATTTTCTAAGATAATGGTCTCCTTTTCTGATGGGCCTTTCTGTTATGGGCTCTTGAGTGTTGTCTGTTTGTTGTATTTCGTTCTCCGACCTCACCTGTGTCCGTCAGATCTGTTGAGAGTTAAAAGAAGCACTAGAAACAAGTGAGTAACATATTCATACATTGTGTTACAAAAACTTTGGCGAACCCTTCACAATCTTTGGTGGCCCTTGTGGGTGGAGCCAATGGGAGATGCATCTGGCACCCAGTACCCGGTGATCCGACCCGGGTTTGTTCCGCAACTCACACAGAGCCAGCGGTAGGCAGTAGAGCCAATTTTTCTTAGTATTAAGCTGTGTCTTTGCTATGCACTCTTTGAGGAGTCTGTTAAAGCATTTGCAGAGCCCATTGGCCTGCGGGTGGTACGCACACGAGAACTTATGCTTGATCCCTAACAATATAGTAATGTTTTGGAATAGTTTGTTTACAAAATGGGGACCGTTGTCAGATCGAAGGACCTGTAAAATGCACCATTTTGGGAATACCTCCCTAACAAGGAATTTGGCCACCCTAAGGGCATCTGCATGCGAACACGCCCCTCCTCTATCCACCTTGAGAAGGGGCAAACCACCACAGTCATGTAGCGGGTACCTTGACATACGTTGATCATATCAACATAGTCGATGTGGAGGTGTAGGAAGGGACCTTCGGGCCGGGTTATTATTCCTTTCATTACCTTAACTGTGTGGCCAGCAGTAAACTGTTGGCAGGTGAGGTAATTACTGATGAAATTTGAGAAATGGGCATTTAATTCAGGGCAGAACCATGATTCCCCAATGCGTGCCGCAATCACCTCTTTCCCTGTGTGTGCAGGATGGTGTAGTTGTGTTAATGCTATTTCTAATAATGCAAGGGGCATAACTACCTTCCCAGTATTGTTTTGTCTCCACAGGGCATCTGTAGGGGACATTGAGCACCCTCTTTTCACCCAAAATTCCTTTTCCGTTATTGGGGCTGCTGCCTGCAGCTCTATTATCTGTGTCTGTGGTAGATGGCTATAACGTTATTTCATTAGCATTTGTCTTGCCCCACCCCTCTCTTTTTGTTTTTCTTGGAGGTTCCGTACTTCTCCAAAATATGAGGCAGGCTTTGCATAGAAGTCTGCTACTTCATTTCCTTTTGATATTGGGTCTTCCCCATTAGTATGTGTTTGACACTTCACTAATGCAAGCTCTGTTGGGTATGTTACAAGCTCTGTTAGTTCCCCTAGGAGGAGAGCCTGCTGTACTGGTGTGCCATCTGCCCATCTGAACCCTCTTCTCAACCATCTTGCCAAGCCAGAATGTACTGTTGAGGTCACGTAGGCACTATCTGAATAGATAGTGACCTGTTTCCCTTCACTCTCTCTAAGGGCTAATATCAGGGCCACAAGTTCTGCCACTTGAGCCGAATATTGGGGAGGCAGTTTAACGCATTTAACTGCCTCGCTTGTCCAATCTTCTCTTAGTCTTACCACTGCCGCCCCTGTTCTTCTCACCCCATCACTTTGGTCAATTGTTGATGACTCGTCAATGTACAGTACTTATCCCCCCTCAAGTGCATCTTCCTCTACTTTGCGTGTTTCTGAGTAGTATTCGATAGCTTTTGTACAATCATGAACATATTCTCTTTGTTCAACCTCTTCTGCCAAGAAGTGTGCTGGGTTGACATTCTTGCACCTCACTATTTTTAGTTTTGGTCATGAGAGGATAATTTCGTACCCTGTTTCTCTCTGTGTTGTCAGTGTGCTTTTTGGCTTGTGCAGAAATGTGAAGAGGGCGTGCTCCACATAAAGTGCTGTGGAACATCCCATAGTTATTGATTATGCTTTTTCTACAGCGAAAGCTGCAGCAGCCAAGTGTTGTTCACAAGGAAAATGCCCTGTCATTACTGGGTCTAAATTCCCTCTGTAGTATGCAATAGGTTTGTGGCCCATACTTGTTTTTTGTGTGAGTACTGCTTTCATTACCACCCCATAAGAGTGTGAGAATATTAAAAACTCCTTTTTATAATCAGGGGTACCCAGGACTGATGATGTTGATATTCATCTAATGCATCCATCATTTCCTGTGTCCATCCCAGCTTTTTCTCTTCCCTTTGTGCTTCCTTGAGGGCTGGGTGCAGAGGACCTGTGTATGTGCTGTAGTCAAACACCCATGCTCTACAATAGTTGCAAAGACAGAGGAATTGTTGTAATTCTCATATAATCTGTGGTTGTGGTGTGTTTAGTATTGTCTGTGCCCTCTTTGGTGCTATGTGCCTGCCCTTTTGAGATATAATTTGGCCTATGTACAGACCTACTCCTGATAGTATTACAATTTTACTTGTCTACCTTGTATCCTTTTTGTGCTAATACAGTGAGCATTTTAACCGAGTCCTTCCTGCACTCATCTTCTGTGGTGCTGCAGATGATGATGTTGTCTACATATTGCAGGATCGTACTCTCTGTCTTGATGTTCTCTAGATCCATCTGGATCCCCCTATTGAAGATGGATGGTGACTCGCAGTACCCATGGGGCAGTCTGGTGTGTTTCCATTTTGTATTGCTATACATGAGGCTCGTTTGGTCTTGAGAATCTGGGTGCATCGGTATCTAGAAAAAGGCATTTTTTGAGGTTGATCACGGTGAACCGTGTAGCCTCGGCTGGAAGACCATAGAGTATTGGGGCCGGGTTAGCCGCTACTGGGTATTCTGCTTCCACAATGTGGTTGAGGGGTCTCAAATCTTGTATAAAATACCATGAACCCCTGCTTGCCTTGTAGACAGGGTACACAGCAGTATTACAAGGGGATTCTGATGGGACCAGGATGCCTCTTTCAATGAGGGCACTTATCGTCTCATAAATGCCCTCATCTGCTTCCTTCGATAGTGGGTACTGTCTAACTCTGGGTAGGATTGCTACTTTCTACAGTTTTTTCACTCCCCCTATTCTTTTAATGCACCCTACATCATAGGGACTTGTCCATAGAGAAGTTGGTACCTTTGCTAAGTCCTCCTCACAGTAGGTAGGTGGTGCTGGGAGGGGTGCTTCTAATGCCATTGCCATTTTCTGGGCCACTTCTCTGTATGTTAAACGTAGCCAAAGGTACACACTCATCCCCAACATCATCTCACTCGTTCCCTTTTCTTGTGAGAAATGTTCCTCATCAGATACTTGTGTCAATCTACACCCTTCTGCTAGTGCTATTACTGCCCTCCATGCCTTCCCTTCATCGTCTGGGGCGTGTACTGCAATCCAATCTTCTCGTTCCACTATTCCTTCTTTGTCTATTGACATAAACGTTCCTTCCTTCTCATCTTTGGGCATCTCTGGCCTAAAAAGGTACTCACCTGATCTTCTAGACACTTTCCCTGCGATCCCTGGTAGCCATGCCAATGCCATGTCTGTCCCTTAGTGAAATACTTTGGGGTCTACAGGCTCCCCCCTCTGCATGCTTTTGCCACAATACGCCTGAAGTATTTGCCTTGTCGTGAGCATGTGTATGCCTGGTGTGGAGCATACTATACCTTTGTCCATGAAGGTGATGGTCATGTTCAATCTACTCATTATGTCACACCCCAGGATATTTACATTCCCATGTTTAGAGTATAGTAGGTGTAGTGATAGGTCATGATCTCCAATAGATAAGGAGATGTTATCAGTGAATGGAACCACTTCTCGAGCCCCAGAAAATCCTTGAGTGTTCATGGCATCGCCTGACAAAGTGTATTTCCCCTCACGTACGCATGACCTGATGGCCTCCATATCAACCAGAAAGGAAAAAGTCCTGTCACCTATTGCTACCTTTCTGTGAGGTTCTTCCACAGGGTTAGGTGTTACCGATAAGATGGGACACAACAAGGTAGTCTGTGGGCTGTCCTATTGCGGGTATATGGAGTGTCCTTTGCCAGTGTAAGGATTGTGTCCCATTATTGTTGCCCCCCCATTCTTGTCACTGGCACTACTGCCGTCATGTCGATTGGTTGCTGCAAGTCGTCCTGTAATTGTGTCAGTTGCTGTACTATTTGTAAGTTTTGCTGTTGCTGTTGTTGCATTTACTGATGTTGTGGTTGTAATATCCCTGATACTATTTGGGGGGTTGTGCCTGAGGCTGGGGTATGTTTTGCTGTTTTACCATTGGCTGTTGCCCTGCTTGTTGGTAGTACCCATTCTGGCTGCCTTGGTGGGTCTGTTGCCCTTGCTCACTCCACCCTTGTTCTACTGCTCTATGTCTGCACATGTGAGAAATATGGCCTAACTGTCCCCATGTCCAGCACTGTGATGATTCTCGCGCCTGCCATGGGAATCCTCCTCCTCCCTCCCCTTGGCCTTGCAATCCCTGTTGCGGATAGCCCCAGAACCCCCGTCTGGGATGGTGTGCTTGTGGGCCAAAGCCCCGCCCCATTGTATACCCTCCCCTCCCTCTAAAATGTTGCTGGTACCCGCCAATACCCATGGATCCCCGCCATTGGTGGTTGGCACTGCTGGGCTGTGTTATATTGTGGCAGCTGCTGTGGCAACTGTTGTTGCAGCTGTGGCTGGGGTTGGGACACTGCTATCTGAGTTGGTAGTGCAGGGCTGGTTATAACTGATCCCTCTAAAGCGTATTTTGATAACTTCTTCTGCACTAATTTAGCTTCGTCCGCTTTTCTATCCTCCGCCTTCTGTTTCATCTTTTCCTGCCATAATCTACAATGGTGCACTATTGTTAGTTGTATTTCTGACCATGCTTTGGCCTCCATTCCCACTAATTTCTTCAGTTGCCTCTGCACCGGTTCTGGCATCCCTTGTATTAAGATGTGGTAGAAGATGGCTATTGTTTTGTCCCATGGCTCTCGAGTTTCGAGGCGCCAAAGCTCTTGAATCTCTTGAATGTAGCTAACGGGATCTTCATCGTCACGCATCTTGTGTGACGTAATTGCCCCTATGTCTGAAATGTCAGGGTATTGTGTCCTTAGTGCTTGCCATACCGCATACCTGAAATTCTCAAATGGTGACCCATCATGTGTTGTGTTTTGTGTTATTACCCCTGGGAACCCTGCCCTCTTCCAGATGTCATCTGCTGAGCCACCCAGTATCGATACTAGCAGCCCTTTCACTTCCCCCACTGCCAGCCTGTGCCCTGCTGTCTGTTTTTCCATTTCATATATCCAGTTCCCTGCTCCTCCACTGAGGGATGGAAATCTGTTCTTAATGTTTTCCCTGTCTGCGTGCTTCCAGGGTATATATTTTGGCATGGTTACCCTCTCTCTAATAATGGCATCTGTGAATATTTAGCCCTTTCTTCCGGTGACCGACTATACTGCCGTATCTGGATAGGTCCTCTCTCATCTTCCATGTCTGCTCCAATGTCTGTGATATCTATATTGTGTGAACCATGTGGGGCATCCCGTGTTCCCGTGTGCCCGCCCTGCTGACATGTGTGTCCCCTGTTGTGTGTTACCACTGCCCCTTCTCTTCTGTGCCTGGGGAGGTCTCGGAGCATATTCGTTTAGGGTGTGTGCGGTACTACTGCTGCTGCCATGTCCTCAGTCGTTTTGTCAGTGTGCTGTGCTCCACACTTTTCATCTTGAGTCCTACATTCCCACAACATTCCTGTGCCTGTTTGTATAATGTAAAGTTTGCTTAGCCCTTCCTTTCCTACATCACTGCTATCTTCGTCTTCCTCACTACAGAATCCGTCTGAGAATGTCAATTTACGTGGGATCGGGTATGCACTGTTACTCTTTCGAGATCAATATTTGTAAAATTAGCTGCATTCGTTTCTCCTCTTCCTGTTGCGCTCTGTGGTATGGACTCTGTCTGGTGCACCTTGGCCGTTCCCATGCTACTCCCTGTGTGTCCCTTCGGAACCCGTCTGAGCTGTTGTTCATCCCATTCTACCTCGTCTGCCTTTGCCCGATCTAGTTCTTCCATTACTTCTTTGCTTACCTTTCGTAGCGCTTCTTCGTCTCTCTGATTCCGTGCTCCCCCTGCCAGGGCTAACCTTAGCTCCTTCAGCCTACTTTCCTTGTACTTACGTGTGCTTTCCAACACTATCTTCCGTCTCCAGAATGCCATTTCTCGTTCAGCCTCAACCCTTTCCTTTTCTTGTACACTACATCCCTTCGTTTCCGTACTCACCTTGCTCCTCCCTCCCGTCGTTGTCCTCTCCATCATCACTCTCCGCTCCTTCTCCATTTATTCTGCACGTTCTCCGTTTTCTCGCTCCGCCTTCTCCTGCCTTTCTAATTCTAACTGCACTTCCTGTTCCCGTTCCTTCTGTTCTAGTTGTTTCCCTAATGCGTTCCTTTTCTCCTTCAACTCTGTTATTCTTGCCTCTAGATTTGACTCCTCCTCTTCTCGTAACTGCTCCTCTTTTGCGTCATTGGCTTGCCTCTGCATCCCTTGCCCAACTCCATATCCTCTATTGCTTTTGCTGCCCCTTCGGTTTCTCCCGTGGTGGCCCCTTGTAACTTCAATAGTACTTGTGCTGCTATCCATTCATCTGGGCCTATCCCTGTAAATTCGTTCTACGCCTGTCTCAGCCCTCCCTCATCAGTGCCTGGGCTACCTGACTGCCGTGGGGCGCGTGTGTTCAGGGTGTACGGTGGTGGCTTGTACATAGGATTTGAATAGCCCTCTGCTGCGGTTAATTCACAGGGCTCCGTAGCTTCCTTTAGCTCCAAATTTGGGTATAATCCCTGCTCCTTCACCTCGTCCGCATCGTCTGAGACAATGCTGGGAGGTGCAGGGGGCAGAGCACAGGAGTACCCTACTTCTTACTTTACCTCCTGTACTATTCTCTCTTTATAAATGGGCACTGTCTTACAAATGTGCTGGATTGGGGGCAGCGCAGTACCATGGGCTCCACATGCTCCTCCTCCCCCACCCCGGTGGTACATCATTGCCTTTACTCATAGTTTTACCTGACCTTAAATTGCCGATTTTGACTTTCCACTGTCAGGACAAGGGTAGAACATTTATTTGTTAGGCATTTCAACGTTCAATTAGCAATACGTGTGGCCCTTAACAGCCACACTTCTTGCGAGGTGTACTCTCAAACCGCCCTGCCTTTACGGAGCTGCCATGATCCGGGAAGCTCCCTCAATGTCTACGGCCCCCTGCGGTCTTATACCTTACGCAGCGTGTCCCGCCTTCACTGGTGATGCCGCCACCCGGCACACCCCCTCAATGTGTCTGGCTCCCTGCGACCATACACCAGTGCGGCGTACTCTGGTACCGCCCTGCCTTTACTGGGCTGACGCTGCTCGGTACGCCCTTTGATCACTTGCTGCCGCTGTTTGCTCACAGCTGCTAATTCATCTGCTCGGTAGTTTCAGTGCTGAGTTGCGTGCCCCACGCTCACTGATCACACAATGTCCTAAGCAATGACCTATGGGTGACATTACCAAGCTAACCCTTCATAATCAACACTTTGTGCACGTATTATACAAAGACCCCTGCTATTTCAATTCCACATAAAAATCCACGATCCCCATAGCTGTCTTCCCACCTCCCCCAGAGTGGAGTATACGTTATCAACCAACTCTTTTTGTAACTGAACTGCACCCGACGCGTCGCCTGATGTGTGATACGCTTCCTACCCCGGAAAGTTAACCAGTCAACTACCTTCCGCAATCTTAAGATAGCCACAGGGAATCTGACATATATTTATCGAGCTAAAATGCTCAATTAACAGGAAAACCACATCTATTCACCGAACTACAATGTTGATTCATAGGAAAACCATGCCCCTACACATGCCACCCATACTAGCACAACTAGCCCACATCCACTTTCTACAGAGCACACTCAAACCCAACCTAATACTGGAAACCACCCCTCCCTCCCGATCCTGGGGGAGACCAGATATCACCGACTAACGTCCTGTATTCAAAGGTAAGAGTATAGTACCTCAGCCAACTCTACTGCACACAAGCCTACAAAACTCCCAAAAGTCTGTTATCCACATCCTCTCAATACCACACCTAAACAAACCCATCTCACTTCTCACCCCAAGCATTCCACCACACCAACCACCTCCAATCAAAATTCTATCTCACACCTCAAAGGTGCACTCATCAATGCCTGCTCCTTAAGAGCCCATGCCACTGAAATTCATAATCTTATACTAGACTCACAACTAGATTTTCTAGTCGTCCCCGAATCCTGGTTGCACCAAGCCTCAGGCCCTCTTCTCTCACTCGCGATTCCTCCTGAATACACTATACTCAGAGCAGATAGGACTCATTCTCAGGGAGGCGGTGTTGCTATCATTGCTAAGACCAACCTCCACCTGAGAGCATGCCCAATCGACAATCTTGGTGGCTATGAACTCCTTCACACCAAACTCTCAATGACAAAACCACCTTTAATTTCATAGTCATATACAGAGCGCCAAATTCAAACAGCCAGCCTGAATTAGACATCACCATTGTACTCGCCCCTCTCACCAAACCCAACACCAAATGTGTCATCCTCAGAGACATAAATATAGGCTACAATGATAGCAGTAATACCAAAGCAGAAGCCCTCCGTGTAGCTCTTAAGGACATGAGTTTCAAACAAATAGTCAATGCCTCTACCCATATTAAGGGTAGAACCCTAGATTGGATCCTTACGCACAACTCTTCTATCAACATTGATTCTATCTCCCCACTCAGCTGGACTGACCATTTTATCATCCAGTTCACCATTATCACCGCTGACCTCCTCCCCACTGAACAAAAATCTACACTCACTCATGAAGTTAGAAACCTCCGTAATCTCACACCTGATAACATCAATCCCATGCTCGGCAAAGCCCTTGATACTGCGACAATTACCAGTGATAACCCATGTCTCTTAGCAGATATCTACAAAAACTGTCTCACCTCCACAATCAACGCAGTAGCACCATTAACCACTAAAACAAAACGCACGGACAAAAGGTCATGCTTTTGGTTTATTGAGGATCTGGCTGCCCTCAGAAGAAGGAAATGTGTACTAGAACATGCCTATAGGAAAAACCCCACACCCGAATCAAAAAACGCCTTTCTTCTATCAAATAAAAGCTACAAATCAGACATAATCTCAATCAAAGCGAATGGCTACAATACACCGATCGGCAACTCTGCTTCCGACTCAAAAGAACTATTTCCATCCTGAGAGAATTGGAAAAACCAATCCCAATCACTAACCCGACCAAACCGAGCAAAGATTGGTGTACCAAAATACAAAATGCTTTAGCCACCAAAATTAATCTGCTACAATCTAAAATCGCCACCAAAATGGATGCACTAGCAAGCAAAACCCTTAGTGACAAACATCCTCTCAACACCGCAGGTATTACCAGCCCTCCCTTTGCCTTCAGTCCAGTCTCCCAAGATTTAGTCTGTGACACCATCTCCAAACTTAAAGCATCTAATTGCAAAGGAGACACAGTCCCTGCATAAATAGTTAAATCCTGCGCCAACACTCTCACACCCATCATTACCAACTTTGTGAACGCCTCCTTCAAATCCAATCTGGTCCCAGCTAATATTAAAGAAGCATGGGTCACCCCACTGCTAAAAAAAACACTCTAGACCCGACTGTACCTACTAATTACCGCCCAATAACGACAGTTCCCTTCTTACTTAAATTCATTGATAAAATAGCTTATAACCAAGTCCAATCTCATTTAGAAAATTACCAACTCCTTGGCTCAAGACAATCCGGGTTCAGGCCAAACCATAGTACAGAAACAGCTTTACTGGATCTCAAAATCCAGATGGATACCATTAGAGATTCAGGCAAACTTTGGATCCTCCTGTTATTAGACCTCTCTGCAGCATTTGACCTTGTGGACCATGATAAACTCTGCAACACGCTAGCTATAGACTTTAACTTTTCCATGGATGCTACCTTATGGATTAAATCCTTACTAGCTGACCGAACCTCTAGAGTCTCTTTAGGCAAGGAAGCTGCTGACCCTATCCCTGTCCCCATTGGAGTGCCCCAAGGCTCTTGCCTCTCTCCTAGACTGTACAATGCATACACAAAGCTCCTCTTTGCTGTGTTAGATGATATGGGTGTCATCTACACCAACTTTGCGGATGACACCCAGATCCTCATCCCACTCTCAGGAAACTACACCTAAGATACCTTGCTCATCAACAGAATCTATGCAATCATCCAAAATTGGATGGCCCTAAATAGTCTTTGTCTCAACGATGAGAAGACTGAAATTCTCATAGTGGGCTCGCAACCTAAAATCAGGGCCCTTCACCCTGACTATGGGGGTCATTACGAGTTTGGAGGTAGCCATGGTGCTGTAAGCGCCATGGCTGCCTCCAAACCCGGGTCTGGGTCTGGTCTGGTTTAATGGGGACTTACCGGGACATTCCGACCTGTGCGGACCCAGTAAGTCCCCATTCAATTAACCATTCCCCATTCCCATTTAAGCCCCCATGAACTCAATGGGAATGGGGAGGGCGCCAATTACGCACCCGCAAATAGCAGGTGTGGTCAGACCACACGTCCTTTGCGAGTCCCGCTAAGGGAACTCCGAATTGGGCGGTAAGGGTTTACCAGCACCGGGTTCCTTACTGGTGACCGTTAACCCTTACTGCCCAACTCAGAATGAGGCCCTATGTCTCGATCAACATCGATGGCACCAGGATACCTGTCCTGAAACAACTAAAAACTTTAGGAGTTTACTTGGATGCTAATCTTTCCATGAATAAACACATTAGTAACCTCTCATCTACCACACAGCGAAACTAATTGCATTAAGTAGACAATTTCTCACCCCAGCAAACTGCGTCACTCTGGCCAGTGCCCTAATACTGTCACAACTTGACTACTGTAATGTACTACTATTAAGCACTGCTAAAAACAATCTAAAAAAACTACAACTCATACAAAATAAAGCCCTCAGAGCAGCCCTCGGCATAAGGAAATCAGACCACATCTCTAAGATTAGAAGAGACAACCACTGGCTTTCAGTTGTAGACAGGGTCATCTTCAAAACCCTGTGCATATCCTTCAAATGGCAACAGGGCTCAGCTCCCAAATACCTTAACAAAGTACTACAAAAAAAAAGTTCTTAAGAAAACTTAGATCCTACAGCCAGCAACTACTTGAGATTCCTCGCTACAAGAACACCAAACCGGTGGCAGTAGTTTCAAATACTTAGCCCCCAAACACTGGAATGTCCTTCCCAATAGCATCAAAGAAGAGGGCTCCTTTTCAAGCTTAAAAAAATCACTCGAAACATAGCTTTTCAAATAACATGGAGGGCTATAATCCTGAGTGACTGTAAATATAACTGTAACTTTTATGTAATGCTTGCCAAATTGCTTGAATGACTGCCTAGAACGAAGCAGTTTCAATCCCACTGTGTAACTATGTGAATATCCTGTTTGTAATCAGGAACAATGTTTTTTGCAACCTCGTGGGCGTGTAATCAATGTAATAAATAAATAAATACATAAATGTGTTCACTGTCCAGATCTATCGGCACAGCAATCCTTCTGTCACCTGGGGACCCGCTGTCCCTCCCCCAAAACGCTCAATAGCACAAGAGGGAACTACCTCTGCTCCGTTCCCTAGACTCATACACGTGCCAACCACCGCCTTGGTACCGAAAGTTATGACAATGTTATACCACCCTCCACCCTAGTTACGCATCCTCCCCCCACCCGCACAATAGGTTGTTGTTAGTTGTGTGGACCACACTTACTTTAGGTGCACGTCCGCAGGCGCCGCTCGGCTGCTAGCTCCCTTCCAACTTGGCTCGTCTCGCCTCTTCTGGACCGCATGTGGACACTCGCCAACCGCGGGTGGGATGATTTTTGAAGTCGGCTCCGAGGTTCGGCAGTCCTCTGAGGTCGTATGGCGGAGGGGGATGCATCTTGCCGAGCTGACGTCACAAACGATCTCACTGGGGTCTCAGGAGCGCATCTCAGCAGTGCCTCCAATTTGGTAGGGTAATATCTGGGGTTGGCAAAGCTGTACCTAGGGTCCGCGGACCTCCAGTTCACGGAAGCCCTAACTCCTTCCATAGTGCCAAACAAGTCGAGGTCCACACAAGGGTTACTGCTGTTTTATTATAGCAAACAGGCAGGGATAACATGCATGGAGCAAAATCCAGTCCAGACACATCTCATCAATTTTGGGCTCGGAGGCCACTTTTGTACAGTTGTGATGTCACATTCAGCGTCACTCACCAAAATCTGTCTCCAAACCTAATGGCACTCCGGGTTGGCTCCCAGAGTGGTAGGTCCAGTATAGGGACATATATGTCGTAAGATTATTGGTGGCCACTGTGTCAGGTGGTGTACTTGGATCGTCCTTAAAAATTGTCACCTAAGAAATGTTACATTAGAAACCCTGATGATTGGCTGGAGATTCCAGCTGCCAGCCCCTAACCCTCAGTGTCCTCATTGGTCAGGCCACGGGCCCCCAAGCCTGCGACTACCGTTGTTCCAAACCTGCAAGACACCTTCTTTCGTACAATGTGTATCAACAAGGTGTGACTATGTGACAGTGTGTAATAATGAGAGGTCTTACTAATGCTATGAGAGCAATCCAGTCCCAGCGCAGGTTGTAGATGGATTGTTGCAATTTTGTTGCTAGCTCAGTCCAGACACAAGACGACTGTATCTTCTCAGCTTCAGGCCTTGGCATCCTGTCAGGTCGGCCGGATCACATGTGAGGAGACCACTGGTGCGGCCGAATTACTTCGATTTGATTTGGATTGTAGCTTGGAATATTCACCCCTGTAGCTGGGCCCACAGTGGCGCGGTGAGTGAGGAATGTCGCTTGCAACATCGTGGCCTTGGCGGTGGCGGTCTCTATCAGGGTTATTCTGCTTGCACAGCAACTTGCAGCCTCTGGATTTCTTGTGAGATGATTCTCGTGTGCTCGATTTGTCTGAGGCCTACTTCAGCTCTGGTTATACATTTGACATAATTGTCCATAGGTTAGGGTTTGTCATAGTTGGTCAGGTCTCTTGAATGCTCCTGTCCAGCCATAGGGTTAGTAGCGTCTGAAAGCATATACATGAGCTCTTCTGGCTTCTTGCGTTTCTGCGGTGCGGTAGAAAACCTATGTGGCTAAATAACAAACATGCAGACCATATATATATGTCACAGTCATCTAGCTCATAGAACTGTACGCGTATGTTCTTCGTGTGGTTTTTGTGTGTGTGAGTGTCCCAACTGTGCAGGTTGCACGTGTGCTTCTTGTCTAACGCGACTATGTCATCATGGAGTCTCTAACAAGCTGCAGCAGGGTTTGCCAAACGTCAGTCAATTTGGTCCATATAATCATCTCCATCTCGGTCTTGGTTGTCGTTGCTTGGATTGGATACAGTTCGTACCACAGCGCGGTTGTATGATCGAGTGGCTGGGTACCGTTCGTGATGTGTGCTTATGCTGGGAGCAGTGGGGATTGGTGCAATCTCGTGTGGTCGATAGCTATTCTGTCGGGGGTGCTTCTTCCGGTTGGGGGCCCCATCAGGAGGGAAGGGACATTCGGATTTTTCCTCTTCAACTGCATCATCTCACAGGGAACACATAGAGCTAGAACTATCTCCCCGTCATCATCCTTGTCTTCAAACAGGCCAAAATCAGTCAGTTCTTTCAGTGGCTTAGTAAGATTGATACACAATGCAGTTCGCCACTGCCCACCCTTTGTGTCCACCCCTTTGAGGACAATTCTCTTTTCTGAAACCACCACTCCCTCAATGTCCAGCATAAGAATCATCCCTGCAATGTGCTATTGGGGTACAACATGCCTGAAGATAAAGTCTGAGGCTATTCTCCAACACTCATTCCCAACTCAAGTTATTGCATTTAATAACACTGTGACCCCATAAACTAACAAATCAAAATGATTGGAACCCGTTCGAGCAGCCATTTCACTTCCCAAGGCCTGGATGATCATGATAGTTCTTATTTGACACATACCTGGGTCGAACACACCACCCCCTTTCAATGAACGAGAAAGTCATGTTCAGCACATCCCATCTGTTACGCTCACCTGGCTCCCACAGAGGCGTCGATCTGGGCTGGACTGCTGCGGTCTCCACCAATGTGACGCGTAGGGCCGAGATGACGGACTGGACTGGCCCACCTAGCTTCGTTTGCTTGGCCCGTAGGAATATTCTTCTGCAAATGGAGAAAGGGAATTAACCACCCATGGAGTTGAGCGTAAATCCCCCCACCCCGCTGTTCTCCCCACTGATCACCTTGGATGTCCCCTCTTATAGTCTCACCTGATGATTTGAAAAGATGAGCTCTCCATCCTGCATTGAGCGCAGGGGCGCGTAGATAACCAGTTGCTTCACTGGCTCAAAGGAATTGGTGAGTTACTGGACAATATTGACTCCAATATTCCCGGCAAGACACCATAAGTATGTAGTTCGTAAGAGTTCAAATGCCTGACTTTCACTCTTGTCTGATTCCTTGCAGGTTGCAGCTTGACCCTACTGAAGTGTTCCTCGTGGCAACCGGTAATGTTCTGGTAAGGATTTGTATAATCCAACACAGTTCGATAAAATAATGTCCATATGTAACCTGTTGCTTTCTCCCTTATTCAGGCGCTCAGAGAAAGTATGAAGTCTTGGGGAATAATACCTCCGGCATTAAAATCAGGTAAGTCTTTTGTGGTGAGGAGGGTTCCCCTTTTTAGTCCCTTGTTTCACCTTGCTGTCCTTTTGTTTCCCCTCAGGGGCCGGGGTTCGGCTAGGATGCAGTGGAAGCTGCGCCGACCCGTGAAGAAGAATAGTACCCCCGGTGGTAAAATCAGGAGTCTAAGGGGGGTATTCCTCTGTGTATTCCCTTGGCTCACCTTGCTGTTCTTGTCTTCTCCTTAGGTGCTGGAGTGCAGCGGGAACATGCAGGAGGATGCGGTGAAATGTGAAGATGCTGCGAAAGCCGGTGAGTTCAGCGCGGCAGGTGAGGCGACGCGCATTAAAAATAACTTCTTTCTTCCAGCTCGAAGGCGCGATGGATCTGGAATTCAGGTAAGGATCAAAGGTACTGCTCTTGTTCCAACCTTTTCTCCTTCTTTCTCCCTTTTTCTAGGAGCTCCAAACTTGAGGCGGGCGTGGCAGAAGACTGGATGCAGACTTGCAGGCACGGTGAGCGTTACGCTGCTGGATGCAGAAAAACGCAACGCGTGTGCTGCTCTTCGGGCGTGGTTTAAATAGCATCCAAAATAGTCCCAGGTAAGTATTCCTCCCCAGCCCCACCCGAGTAAAAAAATAGTCCCTAGGTAAAATAGTCCCTTCCAAGCCTCGTTTGGCTTGGAGCTCTTGCAGCATGGTCTGCATCAGGTGAGTTTTAATCTATGAGCCTGGTGCCTATGGCACCAGGACTGACTCTCCATATGAGCCTGGCGCCATAGGCTCCAGGACTGCACCCAAATAGCCCCTAGCGGGGGTTGTTCGGCTTGCTTGGGGTAACTTGATGCCTGCTTCTGGGGTTGCTGGACTTGGTCTGGGTCCCCGGGGGTAGGCATCATGACACCATCCTAACAACTTTACTGGGAATGTTCCTTAGAGCAACAGGGAGGCCCACACTGTTTTGCCCCCCACCTTAATGGCTGATTGTCTGCGAAAGGAACCAATTGCACTGCCCCAGAGAAGCCCTGAGTGTCCAGAATCTCACCTGACAAAGGAAAATGCCCCACCTTAATACATGATTTGGTGGCACCTGTACTCAAATGAAAATAAATGCTCTGTCGCCTATCTCCACACCCACCAAGGGTTCCTCTTCAGGGTTGGCAGTCACTTACAGGACTAGGCATGCAAGATCTCTCTGTGGGCTCTCCTAATCTGGTTAAGTATTCATCCCTGGGAAGATTAAAGGTTTTCTCCCTGGCCATTCAATCCCTGGTAATGTGTAACAGTACCGTTAGGGACTCCCTTACTGTTGGGTATTTGAGGCACCTGTGGCAGGGCGGAATGGGCAGCATATGCTGCTCGACTGCTGGGTGCTGGGCATGCAGCTGAGGGAACTGCAGAGATAGGGCTACTTGAGCTTATGATTGTGGGGCACTGTACAGAACTGCGTCTGGGACGGGGCATAGTGGAATTGATAGGGTACTGGTACCCCTGGAACATACAGGGGCATCTGGATATACCCCCCACCAAAACTGCTTCTGCACTACCGGGAGAAATGTCCCATCTTCCTACACTGCCTCATATTTCCCCCCTTTGCCCCATTCCTCCAAATCCTCCTCTTCCCCCTCTCTGGCCCCAAAATCCCCCTCTTCCCCATGTAAGGAACTCATGGTAGCAACAGTAAAGACAGATACAAGTGATCACAGTTCAAGGGTGTTTATTAAACTGTATAATGGGTGAGATAAACGCCTAATCTAAGCCTAAATCTAGGATGGGAGCAAGCTACAACCATCAAATAATAATAGCACCGCCCAAGTAGAGTTTAGTCATATAAAAAGGGCCTATACTAAAAAAAAACGTGTTGCCAATCCTTACCGCCATGCTACAAAAATAGTTTGGGATAATGTTCACAGGAAAAGAAAGAGGTGTTCACAAAATGATAAGTCAGGATGGTATAGCTGGGGTCTCCCTTGCCCATGTTTTCAGCACAGGGCAAGGCAGACTCCAGAGCATGGTACACTCCTGGGCCTCTTTAGCACCAGGTCACAGTTCCAATAAATGATATCAGGACCTGCTGGGGCCAAATCTCTTTTATGCAAAAAAGTCTCTTGCCTTAGAGGACCTGATGGATCATAAACAACAAACACAAGTTCCTTCAGTAAATCTTCTAGGGGTGATTACTCTTTGCCTTAGGATCACCCTCTACCGGGCTCCAATCCTTCTTGCAACACGGGCCTCCATCAGTTGTGTTCACTACAGCCTTTCATTCAAAATATCAGCAGCTTGTAACATTCAAGAGTCTGAATGTCTACTTTTTAAATAATCATCCTCTGGATATTCCTCGGTCGGGTTCACTCTTGTCGACACGATGTTGATGGGTGTA
The DNA here is from genome assembly GCF_040938575.1 of Ambystoma mexicanum. Taxonomy (NCBI): domain Eukaryota; kingdom Metazoa; phylum Chordata; class Amphibia; order Caudata; family Ambystomatidae; genus Ambystoma; species Ambystoma mexicanum. The sequence goes on along the minus strand of NC_090941.1, from coordinate 707,741,470 downwards.
TTATGACTCACCCCGATTTGCAGGCATCCCTCAGCCGGGTCCACATTTGCCAAATACACAGTTCACTTTGCTTTATCACAATGCGGGATTCACACCCCTTGGCTTTCTCTTGACAATGTGTCAGAGACTTTCGATTGTACAAGGGGTTTTACTCGACCCTTGCATGACGACTCTGACTTCTCATGCCGGCCTCTCCCAAGGCCTTTTAGTTTTCGCAGTTGCAACAAAAAAAAAGGCTCCAGTCAGAGTCCTTCGAATGAACGCCCCTGCGGGGACGGATCACTCTGCCTCTGGACCTTTATTGGGGTTTCTTTTAAAGTTCAGATACACAAGTTCTTTGCTCAACAATGTTGCCACCTGCAACTTTGGGCCAGCACAGTTCGGTTTACTATTAGTCCTCTCCGACTCACCAGCTGTGCTGAACTGTTGGAGTTTCTTGTCTGGGAAGTCAATGATGGCTCCACAGCGGCAAGTGCTTCTCCCCGCTTTGGCTATCAGCGCGGGAGGGCTCCGTGTGCTGTTGACATCTGTCACACCACACGCCAGCTGGACCTACCGGTCTTATGTTTTCCCTTCTGGAGGCTTTGCGGGTCTGAGTTGAAAAGGGCAAGGGCAATTCCCTCCTCATTGTCCCTCAAGGTCATGCCTCCTTTCTCCTCCATTTGAACCACTGGTCCAGAATAGCTGCTTCCTCGTGCGTTCGTCCTTGCTCAAAGTGTGCTCTTGTGCGCCACCTTTTATCCCTGTGGGAAAGAGAAAGGGCCGTTAGGTGTGCACAGTTATTGTTAATTCAAAATATCACACTTGTAAAACTCTGCACTCCTTATAATCAAGTACGCTTACCTATTTTAGCAAATGGTTTACTGAATGTAGTCAAGTTTCAGGTGCGGGGGAGAAAAGGTCAACCCTGGCACATGGGTTGAATAGCTGAAACAGAACAAAATAAAGTTCCCTATTAGGGAATTCCCAAACCTTACAATGCCTCTTTCCAGAATAACCTATGTTGGCTTACAAAAGAGGCAAGAACTTGAGAGACATGTTAGAGCAGAGAGACCAAGAAAGTCAACACAAACAACACTTACGCATATGTGGCACATTTGCATGCCTGAACTGTCAGCACTGTTCAAGCATAATAAAGGGTGGATACATAAGACCTCCTAATAATGGGAAAAAGATAAAATGTAAAGATTATGCCACTTACAATAGCAAAAATGTCATTTACGCATTGAGATGTCCATGCGGCAGATACTACGTAGGAAAAACAACACGTAACGCAAAAGAAAGATGGACTGAAAACAAGTCCAACATGAGGACTGCAAATGTGAAATCCCCAATATATAGACATTTTAGGGATAATAGACACACTACAGCACAACTAAGATATATCAAATTGGAAGTGATACACCCCCTCCCAAGAGGAGGTGGTCTAGCTAGGCGTCTCTCAGAGAGAGCTGTTTTGGATCCACTGCCTGGACTCAATGGCCCTCTCGGTATGAACGAGCAATTCTATCTGGGCTCCTTTCTATGAAAGAGCAGATCCACCCTACCATAGGTTGATTGACACATGTAAGTTTAAACAACATTCTCCTTTTTACCAAGCATAATATGACGCATGAACCAGGTAGAGAGGAACTTAAAGGAATGTTCTGTACAAAATGACTCATGGTTATTAGGGGCAAGATTGTGCACTCCTGTGAGACAGAAGACATACATTCCAAACACCCATCATTGTTACTCTGAGATCTGTGGACTTAAAGAAGCCAGTTCCACCCGCAAGATGATGTTAATAACTTGAACATATTGAAATGATCACTATTCAGAAAATGGGAGTACCCATTGCAAACAGGTGCACCAATTTTTATTTAAGTTGAGACAGTTGCTAACTTGGATATAATTACGATGACCTATTAACTATATCCGAATATTGCCTTACTACCAAAAGAATATTCACGAGTTTAAAATAATGGAAAATAATGGAAACTCATGAGGAGGCAGTGCATTTTCATCAATGAAAAATGTCTTTATGCAGTTACTATCCTTTCCTGTCACCAAAGATATACACCTGACGCACAATAAGGATCATGGGTATTACCATGGTGACAATCATTTCTGCAAATGACTTCTAGAATGTGAACTGCCTTTGAGGCAGCCTTATCTGGTGACTCTGTATTGACCAGAATACCATTCCTCATTGTAGGCATAGCAGCAACAACATCCTTACTATTATTTTAAACAATTATTGGTCCAATGTTCTCTTTTACTTTTTTCATTTCCTTGTTTATGCTTCATGACGGTTTGTATCTTTAAGTACACTAGTTAATTGTGTTATCCTATTTTAAGCTTGGAAGGGAGAGTGATCTCACACATTACAAGATATCAACTAATTAATAGAGGAACGCTTTGACCTAATTAATACTTACGGCCATACTGTTTACAGAAATGACATTACGCACTTCAAATGTGATGATGTCATAGCCTCAATTACACGCAAAACATTTACTGATTCATGTATTCTTCTGATTTATGGGATACTAGTTAACATTATGATTTTAAGAAGCCTTCCGAAATTAACAAGAAAGGATGCTTCTACACTTTATCCAACCAACATTGACATTTTTTACTAGTATGACGACCGACCCGTCATGCGTGATGACATCACACTGCCATGACACGTCATGGGTAATGACATCACAATGCCATTATCATGCTATTATTAGTAACAGCCATCTTGGCGGCTCAGTTTGTACCGCTGACCATCCCTTTAAGCATAAGAAATAAGAATACTGGTGAGTGAAACCACCCATACCGTATAGAGGGAGGTCAGACACGAGGGGGAACTCTTTTGACATATTCTTAAGCCGGTTTTGTTCCAACAGCATAATACACTATGCAGGATGGACATTAAGCAGAACAATAGCCTGGGTCACCACAACTTACTTTTTAGTAAGTAGCGGGTCTTTGACCTACCGATTTTACTTATTTTCATTCTAAATGGACTTCGTGTCAATGGAGATTAACAAGGGGGGTCCTGGGAGTCCCTCTGTCAGACATTAGTCCTGGTTACGAGAGACTCTCCCAGAGTCTTTAGCTCACTATCTTTCACAAAGAAGAAATATCCCAAACATATCAGTCTTTGTCCTCTCCCAGAGTCTTCAGCTCACTATCTTTCACAAAGAAGAAATATCCCAAACATATCAGTCTTTGTCCTGCCCTGGGGCAGTCCAGCACCGAAATGCTAGGCAATTCTCCTCTGAACAAGAGTACCAACAGAAACCCCAGACACGTGTTTCGGTCTGGTTGGACCTCATCAGTAGGGTGGATCTGTTTCTCTCTAAGAATAGTGAGCAAGGGGTCCACGTCTGGATTCCCCTAGAAACGTAGGATGAGACCCAAAGTTACTTAAATATGCAGATTAACAAGGGGGGTCCTGGGAGTCCCTCTGCCAGACATTAGTCCTGGTTACGAGAGACTTACCCAGAGTCTTTAGCTCACTATCTTTCACAAAGAAGAAATATACCAAACATATCAGTCTTCGTCCTGCCCTGGGGCAGTCCAGCACCAAAATGCTAGGCAATTCTCCTCTGAACAAGAGTACCAACAGAAACCCCAGACACGTGTTTCGGTCTGGTTGGACCTCATCAGTAGGGTGGATCTGTGCCTCTCTAGTACATGTATCAGATACAATGCATACTGAATTCAATATCCTTTTATTATAGGACCGTCCATAAACTAAGAAAATTAGGACATCTATTGTCTCATTGTGACGTTAGTTCACCTAACAGCAAGGTGAGTTATGACTTACTTTAAAATCGTGATACCCTATTCACAGTACTAAGATGGGTCTAATGAGTTGACTGAGGAGATACGGTCCAAATGTTACATTAAAGATAAAGTGATCTCCTTGTAGCTAGTTAATCCTCGGTTGATTTTCCATTAAGAATTAGAATTTTTGAGGTGGAGATTGGTGAGTCAATTAAGTATTGTATACTGTGCTCTTTGTATAAAATGGTGTGATGATTTACTAAAAGCATATTATTTGCATCATTTCTGTAGAATTGAAGTTGAAATTTTCCCTGATGAAGAGAAAGATCTCGAAACGCATTGGGCCTAATGAATAAATACTAATGAAAATCAATTAATATTGCCTTTAGTCAGATTTATGAAACAAGAAAATATAAATTTATATGAAGCAATCCATTCTTGAAAGATTGTATTGACACATGATATATCCCCCCCAAAAGAAATGGTGAAATTGAAGAAATTAATTCCCTAAAATGTTTGGCTCGTATTAGAGCCTAAGATAGTGTGCGAGTGTCGGGTGTTCCCTAATAGAGAACTTTATTTTGTTCTGTTTTAGTTATTGTCAATTGTCTGACTCTGCCTGACCCTCTGTAAGACCATATATGGAATAAAGGCACAATAACCATATACCAATGACACACCAGTCGTGAGGTTAATTTTCCAAACAAGTCTGGTTTATTTTCAGAGTATCTCAGTCGGCCGACCGGGTCTCAGCACCTCACGACGTGTGTTCACATACACCATGAGAGGAGAGAGAGCAAGCTGTCGATAAAGCAGGAATATATATACATAACACATAATCATTGTACAGCATTCTTCGGTCCGCCCATATACATGACATACAAGCTAGGGTTCAGTAATTGACAGTTAGGCACGTAACTTCATTCAGTCTAAACATTCGGTATTTCTAGCTGAGGTTTGCAGAGACAGCTTACTGTTTTGGGGAACACAGGGCACTGGCACAGGGAAGGATATCATGCTCTAGCAGAGAGACATTCCAGCAATGTTATCTGATTGCTGCGCTCATGGGCTAAGGGTCAGACAGTTCTGAAGCAGAGAAAATACCATCATTCATGAAGGAGCACCGTTATTAGCATATCATTCTTATTTAACTGCTCTCCACAATAGCGTTTGCAAGACAGGCTGGCACCTGGGTTGCTGAGTATCTGCTGCATATGTACAGCTTCAAGGTTTCACAGACTAAGAAAAACAATGTATTTCTGCGAGGTTTCACATTCCTGCATACATTAGCATTCAAAGTTCAGGCTGTGCCCTTGTACCGTGTGTAGACCTGAAGCACAGAATATATTTGCAAAAAGCATTTTAGAAAAGAAAATGGTGGGCCATTACAAAATGGACTCCCAATGGTCACATTCAGGTTATCATGTTTTGCAATGTTTGTCACATGATGTGATTTGCATATGGCCAATATATAAAACATACCATTCGTGCTATGAGATTGCATTACAGTTTCACAAACCCTCCTTTTGGCCTTAAGCCAATAGCATCATCTGTACATGGCATCCTCATCGGACCAAGTGTCACTTTCCGAACTACCCGAGTTACTATGATAATCATCATCAGAAATATTGATTGCCATAAACTCTTTGATTGTTTCATTTTCTTGTTTGAGACCATTAATTATAATAGTCTGTTTGGGTTTTTGCATTTTGGTACTAATTATCTGTATACATTAATTTGTGATTATGACTGGCAGACACTGTATGCAACAACAGCAAAGTATGAGGATACTGAGAATCATTATTAAAATTGAGATCAATTTCCATCCCCAGGTTTGTAACAGTTCCCAGAACCATGCACTCAAATTTAGATTACATCCACCTGTGGGGACATGAATTTCAGAACTCAGAACATGTAACTTTTTGATTGATTCAAATATCATAGGGGAGGAGTCGCTTACAAAAACACAGCACGCTGATCTCACTAATTTGCATACACCTCCACGGTCAGCCAAAATAATATCAAGAACCATTCTATTCTGAAGTGCAACTAATCTAATTGCTTTTTGTTCTAACGTCATGTTGTATAATATGTCAGTAGTTTCATTAATTGTTTTCTCTAACACTCTGGACAATCTTCTAATATTCCATGAATTTACGGCCTGTCCCCAGGAAGGTATAAAAGATTTGGCTATGTCCCCGAAAATTTGCAAAGTAACATCATTTCGACGAGGCCGAGATCTGGATATTTGCTATTTCTGAGGTTGTAGCGAGAAATACACCAGGTAAAAGTATCCCTAAATAACAGGTACCTTCCCAATTTCTAGGTAGCCACGGATAGGCTTGATCCCCACATACAAAAAAACAGGACCTCCTATACATAGTGGCTTTTCTTCATGTTCAAGCACAGCAATATTCATACATCTGGTAAATTTACCCATTGGATGAGAACCTTTTTTCCGCAGACAAAATGGGACAGAATGTGGACTATGGTTAATAGTGTAGGAAGGAGGCATGGGTCCTTATTAGCCACAGGAGCCATTTTAAAAGTAATCAGTGACTGGTACGTTCTAGAGAGTCTATCGCTGGGACTGGTCGAGGCAGTGTTAATTTTACTCTTGTTTGTAAATACAGAACACCCTAATGGTGTCAATACCAATCTCTCAAATTCATTTATATTAGTTCCATCAGCATTTCCGGTAACACTATCATTCCATCTTCCAAAGAACAGAGCCCTTAGTGCAGCATAACAAGTAGTACTCAAGGGTAAAGGATGTATATACCAACCCATTCCTCTTTCTCCATGCTGTGGTAAATGCGAACACACCCAACAATTAGATTGATTAATAATTGCTTGTGTCATGTTCATAATCAATAACAGTATTGTTATCATAACCTTTTCTGTGTTTAACAGCTTGCGAAGGAAGAGTGTAGGAAAGCACATGTCCAGGGATTATAGTAGGAGGAGTAACAGTGGGCAATAGAGTATTCATTGGATACATATTTTCCAAATACCAAGTCATTGGAATCAGGGTAAATAAGATGCAGATGAGTACGATGATCAATAAGATTTTCATAGACCAAATCTTTCTTGGAGCAGGCTCAATGTCAATAGTTCTAAAAGGGATTTTTGAAATGTTTCTCAGCGTCTGTAGAGAAAAGCCTTGCTGTTAAGCTTTTGTTCAGTAATTGAGCGAAGTGGCAACACATGTGAGTCAGTAGAAGTTCAGGATGGAAGCAAGTTCAATTCAGCCCGCTAAGGACAGCAGCAAGCTGGTGTTTACCTCAGAGGCTCCAAAATGCAGGAGCAAGTATCAACATCAGGTTTCCATAGTGTCGGTACCTTTGCCCCCGCTTGTCCATGCTAGGTTGCAAAGCCCTTCACTTTTCAAAGATAGCACTGGGAAATCGCGTGTCAGAGCCTTCATCCGATACAACTCATACGCTCCCTTTCCCTAGGCCTCCATTTCCAGTCCCATCCATGGGTCAGAAACAAAGGCTGTTGTGATCATTTTCGAATTCGTGGATGCAGATTGTACCTCATAGCACCAGGTACAGTGTGATCGATGGAAAGAGCACTGTCGTGGTTTACAGCAGATGCAGAAACAGTACCAATTGATGATGCAGGAACTAATAATGATGAAGCAGCAAGCAAATAAGGTTGCGTTAACTCTAATGATTCAGATTTTCTTGCAATCTCCCCAGGCCCCTCCTTGGGCTCAGGAAGTAGTTTCGGTTGAATTTCGGTGATGTCTTTGTGATCAATTAAATCTGGTTCATTCTGAAAATTGGAATCATCAGTCTCTTTCTCATGCGGCAAAGGATGCAGAATTCTTTTTGTGTGTCTTGCATGTATCTAGTGTTTACAACTGCTCACTTGAACAGCCATCTGCGTGGCCAGAAATAACTGGTAAGGCCCCTTCCACTTTGGAGGAAGCAAAGATTTTCTCTCTCAAAGTTCTTAACGAGTAACCAATCACCAGGTTGCAGACGGTGACCTGGGCTTGTGTATCTGACAGGAAGAGCCTCCTGCACCTGTTGATGAATCAAACACAAGTTTTGAGTCTACTGTTTCCAATATTCAGTAAGCAATTTATACCCTATGTCCCTAGGTTTTCTCGGACGTGGCACATTCCATACATTGGCGGGTCTCCCTATTACGATCTCGTATGGGGAGAGACCAGTTCTTGATTGCGCAGTCGTGCGCATTGACAACAAAGCTAATGGTAAAGCATCGGGCCATTTCAAGTTACTCTGTGCGCATATCTTAGCCAGTTTATTTTTCAAAATACCGTTTTGGTGTTCCACAAGACCGGCACTCATCGGTTGTCTGGCTGAATGGAATCATTTATCAATCTGGAAACCTGCACAAATTTGTAGTATTACAGCAGCTATAAAATGTGGCCCATTATCGGACCATATAACACATGGTAGTCCAAACCTTGGGAATATTCCTTTAACGTAGATTTTGTTGTGGACATGGCTGAACAGTCTTTAAGGGGATAGACCTTGACCCATTTACTGAATGCACAGACCACTACAAGAACATACTTAGAGTTCTGGCATCGCTCCATTTCTATAAAATTGAAGTGAATTACTTTGAATGGTATTGAGGGAGGACCAACGCTCCCTATTGGTGTCGCTGTTCCCTTCCCAATATTGTGTTGTAAACAAGTCATGCAATTTTGAATCAATCTCTCAGCAGTTTTTGTAATGTTGTCATTGTACCATACAGAATCAAGATGCTGACAAATTTTCTTTGCACAAATATGTGTTGGACCATGAGCCATAGTAACCATTGCCATTACATATGCATTTGGCAACATCCATCTACATTTTTCTTTATCTACCCAACAACCCTTGGGATTTAATTCTGCTGGAGCCTCGGACCAATGTTTTATCTCATCAGGAGTAGTCTCTACATGTATTTCTTTTACATTCCCAATTCCATACTCTATCATGCAGGACACTTTGTCTGTGGATTCGACATACATTTTGTGTGTAAATCAGTGGCAGTTTGTTTTGCAATTCTGTCTGCAAATGCATTTCCTTTTCCTACGTCACATGTTACTTTCTTCTCATTTCATTATCGCTAATCGCTTAGGAAGCGCAAGTGCTGACAACAGTTTCACTATCAAAGTGGCATGTTGGATTTTGGTTCCATGGGACATCAGAAACCTTCTTTCTGCCAATAATCGGCCAAAATTGTGGACCACCCCAAAGGTGTACTGGCTGTCAGTATATATGTTTACACTAAGGTTTTCAGAAATTCCACATGCTCTGGTCAAGGCTATTATTTCCACAGCTTGCGCTGAGTTATGTGGGATTCCTTTACTCTCTACAATAGTTTTCAATGTGGTAATGGCGTAAGCAGCGGTTGATGTGCCATTTGGTAATTTAAAACAGGAGCCATCACAAAATAATTCTCCATCTGTCTCTTTCAGGGGTGTATTGGTGAAATCAATTCTTCCTTTTGTCTCTTGCTCAGTTATAATTAAGCAATCATGTGATATTTTCCCCTCACTTTTCCTTTCACTTGGAGGAGGCAATAATTCAGCCAGATTTAAAGAGCAACATCTCTTAATTTGGATATGCGGTGCAAATAGGATCAGTTCGTATCTTGTTAATTGGGCAGAAGTGCAATGTTGCGTCTGTGTTCTATTTAATAGAATTTCTTCTGAATGGGGTACCATCATGGTTAAAGAGTGACCTAAAACCATCCCCTCGGTTTGTTTCACTGACGCGGCAGCACGCAAGCAGCGTGGCAAAGCACATACAACAGGATCCAATGTGGAAGAAAAATAACCGCATGGTCTATTTTTGCCCCATGTTCCTGAGTCAAAACAGCCAAAGCACATCCATTGCTTTCATGTACAAACAACATAAAACACTTTTCATAATTTGGCATGCCCAAAACCGGAGCTGAACATAATGCAGCTCAGAGCAGGTCAAAAGCTTCTTGACATTCCATGTTCCATGGCAAATGTAAGGTAACATCCGTCCTTGTCAATGCAACTATGGGTTTCACAATCATCGCAAAATTCAGAATCCACTGTTTACAATATGATGCCATGCCAATTAAAGCTCTGACCTCCCTCTACATATTTGGACTAGGCATACCAGAGATGCTTTCTATACGTTCTGCTGACAAACTCCTTCCCTCCTTCGATAGGAGGTAGCCTAAATAGGCCACCTCCTGTTGACAATACTGTCATTTCTTCAAAGAGGCTTTGTGTCCATGTTCCGCCAAATGCCTCAATTGCAACACAGTACCCTCCTTGCAAATATCCTCAAAATCTGCTGCTATAAGCAGATCGTCAATGTATTGCAATAAAATACAGCCTGTCGGTAATTCAAGTATGTCTAGTTGTTCTTTCAATGCTCTACTGTAAATACTTGGACATTCAGTGTAACCTTGTGGAATTCGTGTGAATGTGAATGAGCGTCCTCCTAACGTGAACGTGACTAAGTATCTACTGTCTGAATGAATGGGAATGCTAAAAAATGCATTCTTCAAATCAATTACGCTAAAATGTGATACAGAGGCTGGAATCATAGTCAAAATTGTGGTGACATCGGGGACTAGCAGGAATTGCGGAGCAACAATTTTGTTGATCGCGTGTAAGTCAATTATAAAATGGTACAGGATTTTATTACCTCCTTTCTTATAAACTGGAAGAATCGGGATATTACATACACTTCCTGCTATTTCTTCAATTACATTTCTAGTAATCAAATCTGATACAATGCTTTTCAGGGCTTGCTCACTTTCAATTGAGATTTTGTATTGCGGAATACGTGGTAATGTAATTCCTTCTTTCAGAACAACTTTAATCAGTTCTATTTTCAAAACACCTACATCATTGTCATTTACTACCCATATATTAGCCGGTACTTCAGTTAATTCAGTTGGCAATGGTAAAGACATGAATTGTAATACAGGAGTTTGTTGTGGCAAAATCGTCAAGTACACTCCATCAGGTGAGCAATGAATTACTGCATTCAATTTCTTCAACAGATTCAATCCCAACAAATTCTCGCCGCAATTCGTCGTCAAAAGAAATGGACAAGACTCAGTGAATTGACCCAATGTGATTGGTACTGTCTGTGAGACTGGATTAATTACTGGTGTACCTGAGAACCCTAATGAAACATTGCTATGCACTGACACTGGTATATCTGGAACTCGCTGATCATCAATTGAACATTTCTGTGCACCTGTGTCCACTAGAAAAGTATGCTCCCTATTCCTAACCTTCATTTCTATGAAGGGCCCTTTCTGATTAATGTGAATAGGCACTGATTCCAAACCCTGCTTTGGGCTGTCCTGGGGGAACAGTACATCAAGTCTCCAGAATAATATGCATTGGACGGATTATCAAAGACATTCTCACTATTCATGGTGTTCTGTTTCTCGTTCTGATTATCCTGTAATTTAGACTGAAAATGACTTCTGTTCTGGCCCCCTATACCTGGACAACCTCTAAATGGTCTTCTTGAAATAGTTCCATTTAATCTTTGTAATCGCGCACACTGTGCTTGCCAATGACCTTCTTGTCTACAATGGGCACACTGATTTATACCTATCAGACCCCCATGCATGTTAGTTGATAGTGCAAATTGGACCCTCAATGGTGCGTTTCCACCACCTCTATTTCCTCTGACTACCTGCTGTAGCAATATTCTAGTTTTCAAGTCTCCCTTCTTCCTTACTTCCTTATCTTTTTCTGAATTCACTCGATTTTCGTAATATTGGGCCATGTGCAATACTTCAGATTGTGATTTAGCTTGCCATGCACTTTCAGATGTCATTATCAATGTCTGAATTTCCGGTAGCAATCCTCGCACAAAGTTAGCAACAAACAATCTCTTCCCAGGTTCAGTACTTAGATCTTGACCACTAAAATCTGCAAATACTTCTTCAAATTGGTTAAAAAATTCTGGCGCTCCTTCCGATTTACCTTGTTAACAAGCAGTTAATTTATCCCAAACAATTCTCTTCTCGGGCACTAAAGTTTTCAATTTCGATACTATCCATGAGGGCAAAGTTAAAATCACTTGTGGAGGTTTCTCTCTAGCCTTTCTCTCACTATCAATTCGAATCAAATTCTCCTATGTGTTGCCTAGCATCGGTGCATCATTTATACTTCTATTTTTTTTCCATATATCAGCAGGAAGAATTACAGGGAACAATAAATCAATATCACTTAATGTAAAAACAGATGAATTCAAGACAGATTCAATTTTCTTATAAAAACCAGCGGGATGTTTCCTCATATCAGGGACTGTCTGTTTTATAGTATTCACTTCTTGTCTAGAAAAGGGGACATGTACAAACTGTGCAATATAATGAGCTTCTATCGTACGTGCTGGGGTCTGTCCTATGGCAGGAATTTCAACTTTTGGAAACAAACGTGGGAGGCACCTCTCTCATGGGTAACTGCAAAGTTAGCTAAATCAAGAGATAAAGCAGCAGTTCATGTGTCAGGACAAAAATGCTCTTTTATAAATCGTCATCAAATCAGCAGGACAGCAAACCTTCCTTTTCATGCACTCATCCTGTAAATATTCCACCATAACCTGTAACTTTCGTGAATGGGAAAGGACAATCAAATCACGCAGCTCTTGCGGTACAACTCGATCGGTTAAAGCACTTCATACTTTAACAAGATAATCACCCATACATTCTAACAATACCTGTTGTTCACCAATACCTCTGTGATGAGATATGGAACTTTGCACAGCCACTTCATTGCCATCATCAATGTATGTTTCAGCCCAGTGTTTCAGTTCTTCTTTCTGCTCTTTACTAATCGTACTACGAGTCTAATGCTTCCTCTTTCAGGCCCCACTGATGCAGAACTGCTAGATAAAGCGTATAACTCATGCTCTGTAGGAGGCAGAGGAAATTATGTCATTGGCGCAGATGGGACGGTTACTGCAGGTGCAGATGCAAGCGTGGGAATAGCAGCAGGAGGAGACAGATAGGGAGGCGGTGCAACTGGGTCAGTACTCGGATGTTCATTTCTTCACTCTTTCAATATCTTATTTATCAATTCATCTGATGTATGTAAATCCTGTGAAGGGTACATTTTCTGTATATCTAATTGCGAGGCCCTATCCATGCTTCGATTGGCTTCTGTCTGCTTCTGTTGATCATGTACTAGCGCTTTCTCTGAATTTGACATGTGCCTACGTGCGTGTTTCTCTCTACTTATCAAGCGTTGATTCGCTTTCTTTCTCCTGTCCCTAACAGCGTAGAACGCTGCAGGCCTGGCCTTTTCCCGCACAAATAATGATTCTAAATGCTCTATATGCGCTAACTCGAAGCTCCCATTATTCGGCCACTGAAGGTCTGATACACGTCTGCTCTGCCTATTCCAAACCACATTAAATACAATGGCCCCAACACCATACTTTATATACATTTCGTATGCCAGTGACCACTCGAGTGGCACGGCCTGGCCAGTTTCCAAGGACTGTCTACCGCAGTGAAAAAAACTCACTAGACAGGAAGACAATTTCCCATGCATGTTTAACTCTTACCTCTCTTACCTGGGTGTTTGTACTTGCAATTGCAACACTCAACCAATATCAGCACGTTTAAGTATCGGATCGGGGCACAACTCACCTGATCAATCAATTTGTCACTCAGGACGCAATTCACCCGTATACAGGCGCAACCATGAATCGTCACGACCAACGTGTCTGGCACAATTTTCCTCGAGTCAGGACCCTCGCCTTGATGCTCTCTGGGTGCTGCTCATCGATCAGGGATCGGCTGTGTACAGATCTGCGGAGGAGTCTCTAATCACTTCTGCAGGGGCACCCCGAACACCTTCCGAACCCGGTCCAACAGCTCCGTCCTCGACTCGTCCTTGCCTTCAACGTACACGATGGAGCATCACACGGAAGGTCCCTATTTGGGTGCCATTTTTGTAAGACCATATATGGAATAAAGGCACAATAACCATATACTAATGACACGCCAGTCGTGAGGTTCGTTTTCCAAACAGGTCTGGTTTATTTTCAGAGTATCTCAGTCGGCCGACCGGGTCTCAACGCCTCACGATGTGTGTTCACAGACACAGTGAGAGGAGAGAGAGCGAGCCGTCGATAAAGCAGTAATATATATATAGATAACACATCATCATTGTACAGCATTATTCAGTCCGCCCATATACATGACATACAAGCTAGGGTTCAGGAACTGACAGTTAGGCACGTAACTTCATTCAGTCTAAACATTCGGTATTTCTAGCTGAGGTTTGCAGAGACAGCTTACTGTTTTGGGGAACACAGGGCACTGGCACGGGGAAGGATATCATGTTCCAGCAGAGAGACATTCCAGCAATGTTATCTGGCCTTCAACGTACACGATGGAGCATCACACGGAAGGTCCCTATTTGGGTGCCATTTTTGTAAGACCATATATGGAATAAAGGCACAATAACCATATACTAATGACACGCCAGTCGTGAGGTTCGTTTTCCAAACAGGTCTGGTTTATTTTCAGAGTATCTCAGTCGGCCGACCGGGTCTCAATGCCTCACGATGTGTGTTCACAGACACAGTGAGAGGAGAGAGAGCGAGCCGTCGATAAAGCAGTAATATATATAGATAACACATAATCATTGTACAGCATTATTCAGTCCGCCCATATACATGACATACAAGCTAGGGTTCAGGAACTGACAGTTAGGCACGTAACTTCATTCAGTCTAAACATTCGGTATTTCTAGCTGAGGTTTGCAGAGACAGCTTACTGTTTTGGGGAACACAGGGCACTGGCACGGGGAAGGATATCATGTTCCAGCAGCAAGACATTCCAGCAATGTTATCTGGTTACTGTGCTCCAGGGCTAAGGGTCAGACAGTTCTGAAACAGAGAAAATACCATAATTCATGAAGGAGCACTGTTAGAGCATATAACTTTTATTTAAGTGCTCTCTACAATAGCGTTTGCAAGACAGGCTGGCACCTGGGTTGCTGATTATCCGCTGCATATGTACAGCTTCAGGTTTTCTCAGACTAAGAAAAACAATGCATTTCTGCGAGGTTTCACATTCCGGCCTACATTAGCATTCAAAGTTCAGACTGTGGCCTTGCGCCGTGTGTAGACCTGAAGCACAGAATATATTTGTAAAAAACGTTTAAGAAAAGAAAATGGTGGGCAATGGTCACATTCAGGTTATCATGGTTTGCAATGTTTGTCGCCATGATGTGATTTGCTTATGGCCAAAATATAAAAAATACCATTCGTGCTGTGAGACTGCATTACAGTTTCACACCTTGTGTTGGGAAATGTCAGGTAAACGGCTCTGGTGTTGGTCCATTGTCTTTCATGGTGTAAGAAAGTGTTTGTGTCGGAAAAGAGGGACGGGGTGGAGCTTCTAAATATCCAGGATGGGGGAAAAGGTGTTATAAGGAAGGGGGTACTGTTTCTCACCCTTCAGTGTTCCACTTCCACTCTCCGAAGACCCCCCAGCCAGATGATCCTCCCCCAATGGTCCACCCCAAGGAACTGAATACAATAGCAATGGCTGTGTACTGACCACCTGGATGACAGATCTCCGGGGACTAACGGGTGAGACACCTCAGGTCTCTCACATACCATTCCTCCATGCAATGTAGTCACACCTGCTTCACAGAGGAACTGGGACAGAAAATCTACATTCCCCTGGTCTTTACCTTTCCGGTGTTCCACTGTGAAGCAGTAGGGCTGCAGCTCTAAAAACCATTGCATGACATGTGAGTTGGAGTCTTTGCATTTGCTAATCCAAACTAGGGGAGAATGGTCTGTGACTAGGGTGAACCTTCTTCCTAAAAGGTATCTGAGGTGGATAATGGCCTACTTGATGGCCAGGGCCTCTTATTCCAGAACAGAGTAATTTCTTTCACATGGGAAAAACCTGTGACTTGTAAACAAGACGGGATGTTCTAACCCGTTGACAACCTGAAATAGGACTGCTCCTAGCCCTGGAAGGCAGGCGTCCATCTGCAATATAAAATGTTTAGAGAAATCTACAACTGTAATGAACTCACGGTGGCAACAGTTATGACAGACACAAGTGGTCACAGTTCAAGGGTGTTTATTAAACTGTATAATGGGTGAGATAAACGCCTAATCTAAACCGAATCTAAAACGGGAGCAATCTATGACTATCAAATAATAATAATAATGCAGTCCAAGTGGAATCTAGTCAAATCAAAAGGGCCTATACTAAAAAATCTATTGCCAATCCTTACTGCTATGTTACCAAAATAGTGTGGGATAATGTTCACAAGAAAAGAACGAAGTGTTCACAACAAAAATTCTTCAGGATGTCAAAAAAGTCAGGATGGTATAGCTGGGGTCTCCCTTACCCACAGGCACAGGAAAAGGTAGGACTCCTGAGCACAGCCCACTCCTGGGCCTCGCCAGCACGAGGTTATAGTTTGTTTCTAAAATATCAGGGCCTTCTGGGGCCAAGTCTCCTTCACACAAAGTCTCTTGCCTCAGAGGACCTGATGTGTCACAACCAACAAAAACAAAGGTTCCTTCATTAGATCTTCATTACTCTTCGCATTAGGATCCCCTCTGCCAGGCTCCTATCCTTCGTGCAATGTGGGCCTCCCTCCATCAGGTTCACTACAGCCTTTCTTTCAAATTATCAAAAGCTTGTAATATTCAAGAGTCTAAATGTCTTTTTAAACAACCATTCACTGTGGACAGCCCACAGTTCACTCTTGTCGACACAATGTTCATGGGTGTGTTACTGTTTACGCCAATTCACAGGCATCCCTCAGCCGGGTTCACATTTGCCAAATTCACATTTCATTTTGCTTCATCACAATGCAGGATTCATTCTCATTAACTTTCCTCTTGGCATCCCTCCGTCGGGTTCACATAGTCCTTCTAACACAGTTCATGATTTTCTAATACAGTTCATGATTTGCTCATTTCATCAGAAAGCGGGGTTCCCTTCCCATAGCTTTCTTTTGGCATCTCTCCATCAGGTTCACACTTGCCTCAGTTCATAATTTCATAACCTTATTAGAAAGTGGGGGTTCCCCTAGCTTTCTCTTGGCATCCCTCCATCGGGTTCACACTTGCCACAGTTCACAAGACAACTCCTTTAGACCCCTTAGGTTCTTCCCTTTTCCTAAGTCTGGATCTCAGCCCCCAGTCAGGCTTTCCTTTAAGCCCCCAGTCAGGCTCTCCTTCTTGTTAATGTGTCAGAGACTTTCAATTATACAAGGGGTTTTGACTTGACCCTTGTATGTCCCCTCTGACTACTCATGCTGGTCTCTCCTAGGGCCTCCTGGTACTTGTAGTTTCAACAAAGGGGACCAGCCAGAGTCCTTCGAATGAGCGCCCACGTGACTCCTGACCTCTCTACAGCTGGTCCTTCACTGGACTTTCTTTCAAGCTTACACGCACAAGTTCTTTGTTCACAAGTTCACAAAATGTTGCTGTTCCTAACCTTTGGCTCAATACAGTCCAGTTTAGTATCAGTCCTCTCCGACTCACTGGCTGTGCTGACCTGTTGGAGTTTCTTGTCTCTGGAGTCAAGGACGGCACCACAGCGGCAAGCGATTCTCCCCGCTTTGGCTATCAGCACGGGAGGGCCCTGTGTATCGTTGACACCTGTCACACCACACGCCAGCTCGACTTCCTGGTTTTATGATTCCTCTTTCAGCGACTTCACAGGTCTGAGTTGAAAAGGGCCAAGGCAATTGCCTTCTCATAGTCCTTTCAGGTCTCGGCGCCTTTCTCCTCCTTTTGAATTGCTGGTCCGGAATAGCTGCTTCCTTGTGCTTTTGGCCTTGCTCGTAGTGTGTTCTCGTGCTCCGCCTTTCATCCCTGTGGGGAAGGGAAAGGGCAGTCAGGTGTGTGTAATTACTGTCAATTGCCTGACTCTGCTTGACACTTGTATTGGGACATGTCAGGTAAACGGTGCTGGTGTTAGTCCGTTGTTTGTCACAGTGTAGGAAAGTGTTCATGTTGGAAAAGTGGGGGTAGAGTTTCTAGATTTCCTATGAGGTAGGATGAGGAAAAGATGTCATAAGGAAGGGGGTACTGCGTCTCACCCTTCGGAGTCCCACTTCCACTCCCTGAAGACCCCTCATCCAGGTGATCCTCCCCCACTGGCCCACTCCCAGGAACTGGATCCAATAGCGATTAGTGATGGCCGTGTCCTGGCGACCTGGATGACAGATCCTCTGGGACTAGTAAGTGAGACACCTTCAGGTTTCTCACACTACCCTAAGGATCGTGTTCTGACACAGAGTTTGCTTTAAGGTGTTATAACATATATCATCCTCGTCAGTCCAATGACGTTTCTGGGGTTCAGTGTTCTTGAGTTTATCTGTCAGTCTTGCTGTTTTATCTGAAAAGTTTGGGATAAACATATGGCAATATCCTATTAGCCCTAAGATCCCTTTTAGTCTTGGAGGTAGGTGTATCTAGGACAGCTTTCACTTTCTCATGTTGGGGCTGTACCTTCCCATTCCCTACAAAGAAGTTGAGATATTTCACAGCTGACTGGTCCAGTTTGCATTTGGATGGGTTACCAGTTAGGCCGGCCTTGCTGAGGACTCTCATGATAGTGTGAAGGTGGAAAAGGTGGTCTTCCCAGGTTTTACTATAAATGACAATATCATCAATATAAGCTCCACAGAAATCGGAATAGGGTCATAAGATTTTATTCATTAGGCGTTGGAAAGTGGCTGGTGAGCTGTGTAAACCGAAAGGGAGGAATTTAAATTGAAACAGTCCTAGGGGCGTTGAAAACGCTGTCCCTTCCTTATCTGACCCATATATTGGGACCTGCCAGTACCCTTTTGTTACATGGAGGCTTTGCAGGTCTGGGTTGAAAAGGACAAGGGCACTTCCCTCCTTGTCGACCTTTCGGGTCTCGCCGCCTTTCTCCTCCGTTTGAACTGCCATCCTGAAATAGTTGCTTCCTCATGTATTTGGCCATGCTCCAAGTGTGCTCTTGTGCTCCTCCTTTCATCTCTGTGTGGAAGGGGAAGGGCCGTCAGATGTGTATAGTTATCGGCAATTGCTTGACTTTGCCTGACTCTGGTGTTGGGACATGTTAGGTAAACGGCTCTGGTGTTAGTCTGTTGTCTTTCACATTGTGGGAAAGTAAGGTAGAGCTTCTAAATGTCCTACAGGATAGGATGGGGAAAAGGTGTTATGAGGAAGGGGTACCGCGTTTCGCCCTTCGGTGTCCCACTTCCACTCCCTGAAGACACCCCTATCCAGGTGATCCTCCCCCACTGGTCCACCTCCAGGAACTGGATCCAATAGTGATGGTTGTGTCCTGTCCACCTGGATGACAGATATCTGGGGACTAGCGGGTGAGACACCTTCAGGTTTCTCCCATACCCTTCCTCCATTCGATGTAGCCGCATCTGCTTCACAGGGGAACCGGGAAAGGAAATCTACATTCCCCAGGTCTTTACCTTTCTGGTGTTCCACCGTGAAGCAGTAGGGCTACAGGTCTAGAAACCATTGCATGACATGTGTGTTGGAGTCTGTGCGTTGGCTAATCCAAACTAGGGGAGAATGTGGCCAGTGTGAACTTTCTTCCTAAGAGGTATTATCTAAGGTGGGTAATGGCCCACTTGATGGCTAGGCCCTCTAATTCCAGCACAGATGAATTTTGTCCACATGGGAAAAGTTTGTGACTTGTAAACAAGATGGGGTGTTCTAATCCGTCGCAAACTTGAGATAGGACTGCTCCTAGCTCTGTAAGGGAGGCATCTGTCTGCAATATAAATTCTTTAGAGAACTCTACTACCTTTAGGATCGGGTTCTGGTACAGAGTTTGCTTTAAGATGTTATAACATATATCATCCTCATCAGTCCAATTAGGTTTCTGGGGTTCAGCGTTTTTGAGTTTATCTGTCAACCTAGCTGTTTTGTCCGAAAAGTTTGGGCTAAACCTATGGTAATATTCTATTAACCCTAGAAAGGCTCTAAAATCCCTTTTAGTTTTGGGTGTAGGTGTATCTAGGGCGGCTTTCACTTTCTCACGTTGGGGCTGTACAATCCCATTCCCTACAAAGAAGCCAAGATATTTCACGATTGACTGGCCAGTCTGCACTTGGATGGATTAGCAGTTAGGCCGGCCTCTCTGAGGACTCTCTTAATAGTATGAAGACAGAAAAGGTGGTCTTCCAAGGTTTTACTGTCAATGAAGATGTCGTCAATATAAGCTCCAGAGAAATTGGAATAGGGTTATACAGTTGTATCCATTAGGTGTTGGAAAGTGGCTGGAGTGCTGTGTAAGCCGAAAGGGAGGACTTTGAATTGAAACAGTCATGGGGCATTGAAAATGCTGCCTTTTCCTTATCTGGCCCATATACTGGGACCTGCCAGTACCCTTTTGTTAAGTCTAGGGTGGATAGAAAGGTGGCTGCTCCGAGTTTATTAATTAGGTCATCAATGCGTGGCATAGGATAGGCATCGAAGTTGGAAATTGCATTAACTTGACAGCAATCTATGCAAAACCTTCAGGAACGTTCAGGTTTAGTGACCAATAAGATAGGGGAGGACCATGGGCTTTCAAAGAAGGCTCGATAATTTTTGCTTGCAACATTTTGTTCTCTTCCTCAACCACTATCTGTCTATACATTTTTAAATGAACAACTTTTTCCTTGAGTGTTCTAATATAGTGATAGGTGCCTTTTTTCCTGGTTTTGCTGACAATACACCAGGGAATGATGTTACTACATATTTTAGATCTTCTTGTTGTTTAATAGATAGTTGTATATTGCTTCTGGAACCAAACAGGATAGCACTTTGGCATGGGTGGCTGATGTGTTCTCTTTCCACTCTTTTAAGAGATTGACGTGATATAAATGGACCTTCTATTTTCTGTCTGGTTAGGTTACTTTATAAGTATAGGTTCTCGTTTGTTCTAATATTTCACGGGGCCCTTGCCACTTAGAAACAAGTTTGTTTTCTGAGATGGGCAATATGACCAATAGTTTCTGTCCTATAGAAAACGATCTTAAGCTTACTTTCTTGTTGTAAATGGATTTTTGTTGGCCCTGCGCTTTTTCCATATAAGTGCAGACTAGTTCTCGAACATGTCTCATATGTTCCCCCATTCGAGTATCGGTTTGTGAGATGGTAATGGGTGCCTTTTCTCGTTCTTCCCAGGACATCTCTGGGCTCTCTGCAATAAAGCAGTTTGAAAGGAGAGAATACTGTAGAGGTCTAGAGGGTTTTCCTCACTGCAATAGCCCAGTATTTCCCATCCTTGTCTACCATTTTTTGCAGGATTAATTTCAGGGTTTAGAACCTTGATCAGTTAGTATTTCTTCAGGAAAGCCGACCCTGGAAAAATATGGTAGGAGGTGTTTAAGGATTTGCTGTGTGGTATTTCACATTGGGAACGCTTCGGGGTATTTAGGGACATATTTGTTGCCTAGTCTGGATGTTTCTAGCGGTCCAATAATGTCCATTCCAATTCATGAAAAAGAGACTTCTATGATTGGTAAAGGATTCCGAGGGGCAGGTAATGGGATGTGTGTGCTGGTCTTTTGACATATTTCACATGTCTAGATAAAGGTCTTTATATCGGTGTGGATACCTGGCCAGTAAACCTTCCCACTGATATGTGCCTGGGTTTTGGATTGTCCTAAGTGGCCTCCGGTAAGATGGCAATGCACAATCTCCAGTACAAGCTGTTGATGGTGAAGAGGGATGGGGAATTTCCCCTCTACTCCCCCTCTATAAGATGCATGATGCAGTAGAAGGCCAGGAAATACTGCGATCGCCCATACTATTTTGAACCAATTCCCAGTGCTCCTATGGTGGAAAAGTATGTTGAGAGATACCCTCTCAGCCAGCCCTACAGGCCAGGTGCGCTACAAATCTGCCCCAGAGTGGACAAGGAGCCCCAGGCTGCAACTAAAGACACCTCGATTAAAGCACCAAGAAGCCATGTTGCTGACGTCGATAGAGACACCACGACTTAGCAGCATTAGACATGAAGAACACATGCCATCCGCACTTTGGGAATTAAACACACACTCGAATACACGAACAACACAAGCATGCCATTCTATAGTTATAGGACAGATACATATACATGCTGTCATTGTTTTTATTATTTTGCCATTAGCTAGATGCACCAAAGCAGAAACCGCAAGAGCAAGAGATCCTGAACAGAGCTTGCAGATGCTTATATGTGAATAACCATATGGAACTGAAGGAGCACCTTTGGGACCTGGCAGAACTAAGTGTGACTAACCTATGGAGAATATAGAATAGCATGAACACTATGGAAGCCACATTATGGTTTAGGGAAATTACAGCAGGCCACAGGTCTCTCAGCAAGTATCAAGTTGAGCAGAATTCAGGCTGGACAAGAGCAGAATGTGTGAGACAGGACCCGCTGCCAAGGCCACCAGATACGGATGACATTCCATTCCCTGAACAAGAGTAGCCTCAGCTGCAGTAAATGCAAATTATTCCTCATAATTCAGAGTTGCACAGCTCCAAATCATGGTCTCGGAACACGTAATCCTGCAGACGCAGGCAATGGACAGCAACTAGCGTTAAGAAAGGGAGCAGATCTCACTCTACCAGACAGATGCTCGTAACAAAGATGCTACAATGTAAGACAAGTATTGCATGGAGCGAACAAGCGCTCACATAGACTAAGGAGGTACACACAAGTTACAATGAAGACACATAGTAATTCCTGTTACCTTGAAAAGGTACACCAGGATCTGAGAACCTTTGTGAGTCCCAGGCCTGGGGATGCCAGCTCTAGCCAATCACAGTTTAATATCCTAGGTGTGGGTAGCAATGGGCAAGAACCAATGGTAAGACTCTCGCACTCCATGATTGTTATAGATAGTGATTTTGGGATAGACCAGGCCAGCCACCTGACATGGGAGAGCCAGTAGAATTACACATATAGGCAACCACGTAGGTTATTAGGCTCCTGACGGCCAATCCCAGAGGGCGATAGGTTCTCTGGAGTAGGACCTAGGTTGTGACATCACTCTGATGCAATTGGGATACAAAACTGGCCTGGAGAAGTTGAGATGTCGATGGATTTCTTCTGTCCTTGTGCTTATCCCGGTTGGATTTATTTGTAACAAACCACAGTTTGAACTTGCCGTTGACTGAGTCCTCCATTTGTCCTGTGGAAGGTGTCGGGCCTTCCGAGAATCTGTGAACTCCTAGTGGCCCTCTGGCATACATGGGAGTTTGTCCCAACAAGTTGGTAGCAGAGGTATGGTGGCTGCGCCAGTCCGGCACCAGGTCGACTTCTTTGCTGCCGAACCTGAGATGCTGTGGGACCCTTGCATATTTCGAGAAGGCGGGAAAACACGTGCCTGTTTACAGGGCGTCAGGAGCCCCATGGAAATCACCCTGTCCGAAGTCAGCAAGTTGTCCAGGCAGGTGTCCAGTTAAAGTTTCGAAAACAAAAGGATTGAATGCCAAAGGTGAGAGTGCATTCGACTGAAAACAAAAGGATCGAAAACATTTTTTAAATGTATATATTTTTTTGTTGCCCTAGTTTAGCTTAAACAATGTGTTTTTACACCAAAAATGGGGATTTGCGGGGGGGACCACCCCAATAAATAAATAAATAAAAACATGTCGATCCTTTTTTTCAGTCGAATTGACTCGACCCTTTTGTCAATCGACCCTTTTGATTCGATACTATAACCTATAACCGTCCAGGCAGACCAGGACGGGGAGACGAGCACCTGGATGGGAGGCTGGCAGCCGAGCAGCGGTAGCACACCACGGAGCGTAAGTATTGACCCAGTCAAACAGCAACTGTGGGCATGAGGGAGGGTATTGAGTATTGTGCAGTATTGTTTAGTATAGTCGAGTATTGTCAAGTATTGTTTAGTAGTATTATAGTGAGTAGGGACGGGAGCGGAGGTAGAAGTCCCTTTTCTATGTTTAGGGCACATTCGATCTTAGAGGTAAAAGGTTCTGGTGAATAACCTAGACTATTGACTCAAGGGCTTGGATGACAAAAGTCATGCAAATAAGGTACTCCTGTGGGTTGGGCATTTTAGCTCGGGCCATAGATGATGGTATCCCCATGAGGGTTAGCAAGGGAACTGACCAATATTGTGGAAGGTGAGTCGACTGGTTAAGTCTCCTGGAGTGAGGCGTTTCACACGTTAGGTGACGCAGCAGGTGCAGTTCGATCACAAGATAATATTGGCAAACTCTGTCTGGAGTACAGGAAGACAGCTGTGGTGTTTTGTGTGGTTTGGGAGTAACGGGATATTACAGTATGCGCGTGATATTTGATTTTCCTATATCATTTTGCTAGCTTGATGACATGACTCTTTAGTTTGCATACAGGACACAGAGAGTTTGAGACAGTGAAGAGCTAGTAGTGGAAACTTGGGATTGGTAGACGAGGTGAACGAGCGGCGGTATGCGTAAGGAGCATGCGCAAGATTGCGGGTGTGCCTGCAGAGTCAGTCGTTGTAAAAGTGGGGTGCTGCACAGAGCATGCCTGATAAGTTGTGGTGCCAGAGAGGATTGTAGAAATTGGAAAGTATTTAAATTGCATTGTGACTCTTTATCCCTAAACAGCGGATTATCGAAACCCTCGACTTGAGGTCAGATAAAGGTATTAAGATGTACCAAGGTAAATGTGCGGTGGATACGCCCCTTCAGCACTAGTGTAAGATGCTTCCACCTTATAAGGGAAAGATCCGTAAATATAGCATAGAATGGTCCAAGGGTACAGAAGGGAAGTTAACCAAACCATGGCCACCTTGTGGAAGTTTCTCCAAAGATGAGCAGCAATCACCATTTTTTTTTTAAAACGTTATTTATTATTTCACACAGGTACATCGAACATCATCTATATACCAATTACCCAACTTGTACATTGATTTCAAATAGCAGAACATATTACAACATATCTTCCCCTTCAGCTTTATTGGCAAGGTACTGTTTATATCTGGCCCATATGTTCTTAGGTCTCGTGGCTATTTGTAATGATTCAATATATATATCTTCACTGTCGTTTGTCCAGATCATGTCTCTGTCCCAGTCACTCTTCGTGGGGGGACATTTGCTTTTCCATTTCAGCAATATCGCCCTTTTGGCAAGTAATAGGGGTTCATCTTCCCCGTGTCCCTCAATAAACATATTGTCGGTGACCATTCAATAGGTTGTTCCGCCATGTCATCCAGTGCATTGCAAACCTCCGCTCAATAGTCCTTCAGTTGTGTGCATGACCAGAACATGTGGAAAGTGTTAGCCTCTTCACAACTACATCTAGGACATAGGCCTTCTGTTGTGGGATATATTTGTTGCAGTTTGGCTGGAGTGTAGTGTAGCCTGTGTACAACCTTATAGTGAATCAGTTTATATCTAGTATTGCACAATATGTATTTTGTTAAGGCGCATATTTGTGTCCATTGGTTGTTACTGATCGAGTGTCCCAGAGCCTGCTCCCACTTTTCTTTGGCACTATCGCAGGTGGGCGGGTTTGAATGATGGTCTTGTATAGTGTAGATGCTGATATCTTCCCCGTCCCGGCTGTGAACATATATCCCAGACCCAGGTTTATCATTGGCTCGGATGGAAATTCGGTCCATAGCTTTGCGATGGCAGACCTCATCCGCATGCAATACAACTTATGTTTTGGTGTGTCTCCTACTGTGTCTTTGGCGGTTTCCCATGTCACAAAGCGTTTATCTTGGAACAATTGCCCCATTGCATAATTCCTCTAGTGCCCCATTATGTCGCTACTTCTTTGTCCAGAGTGGGTGGTATATAATGAGCGCCCCAGATTGGCATGCTCAGATGATACAGTGTGTCTGTGTCATGTATGTCAACTATTTTAGCCCAGGCTGTGGTTGTGACCTGTGTTGGATTAATAGTATTGTAGCGTTTAGGATGTGACATCGTCAGGCCGTGGAGTAGTATGGCCGATTTCGGTATTGGGGCTTCATTCAATGTTTCCTTAGGGTCGAGGAAATCTGTCGGCCATTGTGCTGCATAGTGTGCTTGAACTGCCAGATAATAGATTTCAAAATCTGATGCCTTTAAGCCTCCCTGTGGGTACTGGTCGGTGAGGACCCTTCATCTCAATCTAGAGTGCCCGCCCCATACCAACGCGGTGCATGCACCCCCTATTTTTGCGAATAATGCCCTGCCTGTGGCAAGGTGCTAAATAAATAGAAGAGTTTAGGAAGAATTATCATTTTTACAAGGGCGATTCTCCCTAGCATTGATATTGGTAGGGCGCTCCAACGTGTCATCTTGACACATAAAGCGTCAGCGAGGGCGTTGTAATTCAGTGCACGGGAGAGCTGCGCTGTCCTGGCCACGTTCACCCACAAATATTTGATATGTATTGGACTCCAAAGAAGGCCATGAAGGTCGGATGGCTTGACAATTGCCTCGGAGAGTGGGAACTGCAATCACTATTGACACACATACAGGGTACCTATAAGGGGAAGAAATTGACCAAACGCCTGGCCATGTTCGAGTTGTGGCGCATGTTCCAGGAGGGAGAGGGGGATGCCATGAGGTGTCAGTGGATGCCAAGCCAGCAGTAGGTGAAAGACCAAGGGACCCATCCCTCTGCACCTCCCCTTCCGAGTGTAATATCTGATGACACAGGCGATGAACAGGGAATGTATCCGATGAGGGAGCTCAGAGCAGCAGAGGGGTACTGAAATCCGACATATAAGCCACCACCATATACGAAGGACGAGAAGCCGAAAGGCACAGGGTAGGCAACTAGTGATTCAGAAGCGAGCAGTGAGGCGCAGCATCGCGCGAAGGAGGGGCTCGAAGGCATAAGAACAAATTAATGGATAGCAGCACAGGTGCTTCTGAAGCTTCAAGGGAAGACAAATGGAGAGGCAGAAGGGGCAACCGAGTTGATAGAAAGCCTGAAAAGGGACAGCGATATGACAGAGTGGGCAGAACTAATGAACAAGGAGGATAGAAGGGAGAAGGACAGGGAGGTGAGATTAGAGCGCGAGGACAGAGAGAGAGAAGGAGAGAGGAGAAACTGGAACGGGAAGATAGGGAACGAAGACGAGAGGAAGAGAGGGAACACTTGGAAAGGGAGCGGGAAGAAATAATATAGAGAGATCTTAAAGAAAGGAAAAGGGCAGAAAGGGAGATGAGGGAGAAGAAGGAAAAGGAACTGGAAAAGGGAGAAGGACAGAGAGATAGCAGAGCAATAAAAACATAAGTTAGCAGAGAGGGAACAGAGGAAGTTGCAGTAGGACAGACTGGCAAGGGAACAAGCGTGCATAGAGGAGGACGAGCGAGCAATAAGGGCAGTGAAGACACAGGTATCACTGGATAGGGAAAAGAATAGACGTGAGGAGGACAGACGGGCAGAGCCAGATAGCACAAACTCACAAAGCAGGAGCACGACTGCGGAAGGAGGAGAAGGCCTAGGGGCCTGCGCAGGAGTTAACAAGTATGATTTCATAGACATCGATTTTAGCATGAAACCCAACACACACTTTATATCGAGGAGACTCAGTTTTGCTGATGATTTCTGTAGCAGCATGGACACAGGATCCAACAATGACGACAAATACAGCGGGGACGTGAGGGGGGAGCAGGTCCGATCAAAGCCCGTGGGATGGGGACAGACAAGTGGGCGTCATGGGAATTCAGGACACACAGACAAGAAGGAGAGGCTGATTCAGAAGAGCAGGGACATCAGACGAACAACCTCTGCACCACACACAACACATAAGTTAATAGACTAAGGGATCTCCCAGGACGAAGGAGTGGGGAGACAGCCATAGCTTGCTCGAGAGGAAGATTGTCTAGAGCTTATGACGATAACAGGAGGCTGCCTATATTAGAACCAGTAGATGCATGCGCAGACATTGAGGATGAGAGAGGGCGTTGACAAACCAGACTGACCAGTAGGACACCTGAGGAGGTGACAGCATACACACAGATGCCTCTATTGGAGTGGGGAGGGGTGAGACCTAAGTATTTTCCATGGAAGCACATAGACAAGGAAAATGTATTTGTATTTGTATTTGTATTTATTTTATTTGTATAGCGCAAACCAGGCCCGGAGGCTACCGGGCCCATATCTTGAGAGCAATGGTTACATAGGTTGCAAACAGTGGTTATATATCGAACAATAAATATAGCATAGAAATAGGCATAGGTAAGTAGTACATCGATACATAGGTTGTCGAATAGTACATCCATACATAAGTTATTACATCACGTTTTCAAAATGTAGCTTGGGCATTGGAAGTGACTAGACAACATTTGGTTCTATGTTTGAAAAGGTTGAAGGAGGGGAGGTTTCTAATAGTCAAGGGGGCGCTTGTTCCATAATTTGGCTGCCAGGACTGGGAATCTGGATCCGCCAGCTGTTTGGAGCTTGTATCTAGGTATCAGTAGGCTCTGGTTCAGGGTAGATCTAAGTGAGCGAACTGGGGTGTACAGCGTGAATCGTGAGGAGAGATAGGTGGGGGACAGGTTATTCATGCATTTGTAGGTTAGGGCAAGCGATTTTAGTGAGATCCTTTGGGAGACTGACAACCAATGAAGGTTCTTCCTGGTATCCGAAATGTGTGCAGATCTGGGGATGTTGAGGGCTGCCCTGATGGCATTATTTTGTATGATCTGGAGCTTGTCTAGGTTACCCTGATTAGTGCCCTGGTACAATGCATTGCAGTAGTCCAGTTTGGACATGACCAGGGTCCTAGCGAGGGTAGTACAGTTGTGCGTGGAGAGATAAGGGCGACATGCTGTGATCAGCTTGCAGATAAAGGCGGCGGCCGCCGCAACTGCATTTGTTTGTCTGTGAAGGGAGAGGGTGGAATCGAGGTAGACTCCAAGCGTTTTGGTATCTTTGGAGACTTTTATTCGATTTCCATCGATGTTAAAGGAACTGAACATAGGGTTCAGCTTGTTTAGTCTTTGCTGAGTACCTAGGATGAGGAGCTCTGTCTTGTCATCATTGAGACAGAGCTCATGTTGGGCCATCCAAGTTTGAATGAAATGGTAAACGTCATTTAGGGCTTTTGAATCTACTGTGTAATCACCCGTGATGCGGATGAGTATCTGGGTGTCATCAGCATAATTTGTGTAGGTGACACCCAGATAGTCGAGCACATCAAATAAGGGTTTAGTAAATACATTATAGAGGGTAGGGGATACACACGATCCTTGGGGGACTCCGCAGGGGACTGGTGCAGGGTCAGCTGCGGAGGTGGACGAGAATACCCTCATCTGTCTGTTATCCAGGAAGGATTGAATCCAGTAGGTGGCCATGTCGGAGAAGTGAGCTGCAGTTTTCAGGTGGTGACAGAGGATTTGGTGATTAACCATATCAAAGGCAGCAGATAAGTCTAATAGTAGTAACAGGGCTAGTTTACCTTTGTCTTTGAGATCCTCAATTTGGGTTTTGAGATCGAGGAGGGCTGTCTCCGTACCGTGCTTCGGTCTGAAGCCAGATTGTCTCGTGCCTAGTAGGTTGTTTGATTCCAGATAGTTCTGTATCTGAAGATAGGCTGCTCTATCTAAGATTTTTAGCAGAAATGGGACCGTTGTGATGGGCCTGTAATTGGTTGGAACCTCCGGGTCTAAGGTGGGTTTTTTTAGGAGAGGAATAACCCAAGCATCCTTTAGGTTATTAGGGACCACTCCCGATTGAAAGGAGGCATTGATAAAAGTGGTGATAAAAGGAGCGAGGTCATGAGCCGACTCCTTAATGATCCGGGCTGGACAAGCGTCCCCTTGGCAGTTGGAAGGTTTTAAGTTGCAGATGATTTTTTCAACCTCCAGAGCGGTGAGCGGTGTGAAGCTGAACGGCACCGGGGAGTCAGGGGTAGTTATTTTAGGTGACCTGGTATTGCTGAATATAGGGGTGTGGAGGGTATTTGGTTTGGCGATAATTTTGGATTGCAAGGTGGATATTTTGTTAAGAAGGGCATTTTGTATATTGTTGCACCAGGTGCTGTCCTTGGTGCACGTGTCTGGGGCAGGTGAGGGAGATTCTAACTCTTTGAGGATTTTGAATAATTCTCTAGTGTTCGATTCTGCCTGGGATATTCGTGAATTGTAAGTCTCCTTTTTGGCTTGTAATATAGCCTCCTTGTAATTAAGAGAGGTGATTAGAAGGGAGGCATTATTAGCTGCGCTGGGGTGACTTTTCCAGAGGGCTTCGGCCTTGCGCTTTTCTTTGCGCAGAGCGTTGAGCTGTGGGGTGAACCAAGAGTTCAGGTGGGACTGTTGTTTGGCTTTGCGGATCTTTAGTGGAGCTATGCTCTCGATGGCATTGGTCATTAGGCTGTTATAAGTGTCTGCTAAGACAGTGGGGTTCTTATCCTTGTGCTGTACAGCAAGAGTGTTCAAGCAAGGGAGGATAAGAGGAAGCAATTTCTCCCTGGTGATATCTTTTTTATTTCTGGTAGGTATAGCGGGGGCTATGGTGGGTGTCGGCTGGGGGTTGGTGGCTGGCAGGAGGAAGGTAACATGATGGTCGGACCAGGCGCAGGCATCGTTAGAAGTGACATTGGTGTTACAGTTAAGGTCGGCTAGCCAGTCGAGTGTTCTACCTTTGATGTGTGTAGGATCACAAATGCGCTGCTGGAAGCCTAGGTTGGAAAGGGTGGTGTCTACTTCAGCGGCCATGTGGTCCTTGGGATCTGAGAGGCCTAGGTTGAGGTCGCCTAGTAACAGTATCTGAGAGTTGGGCTTAGTGATAGTCGACAGGGTTGATGCAACATAATCAATGAATGAGCCCAGTGGGCCTGGAGGTCTGTATATAAGGTGGAGTGTTGCTATGTTGGTAGGAGAGAGCGATAGTTTCACTGAGAGAGATTCTGCAGAATTAAGTTGTGTGTGGGGAGCAGCTCTCATAAAGATTTTGTCGCTGTGTATGAAAGCGACTCCTCCTCCTTTCGACAAGTTGGAATGGCGGTCGTTTCTAATAATGGTATAACCCTTGTGTAGGGATAGAGCGAGGAGTGGGCCAGAGGCGTCATGTAACCAAGTTTCGGTAATAGCTAGAAAGTCAAGGTTCTGGACAGTGATGAGGTCTGCGATGTCAAGGGCGTGAGCAGTGAGGGATCTTGCATTGATAAGGGCTCCCTTTAGAGCTGAGATGGGTGAGGTGGAGAGTGGAGGACTAGGCGTTGCGGTTGAGTTGGGCAGTGGAAGGGCAGAGCGATTGCACGGAATGCAAGGTGGTCTGGGCAGTCTAGTTCTAAGTCTGCTATTCCTTTGTTGTAGAGTACATGGGATGTTTGGAGTGGGTTTGGTAGCAAAGTGCTTGAGCCAAAGGGCTGGGTCATTGAGGTAGGGGTTCGATGGAGGGTCGGGATGGTAGAGCATGGTTGAAGGGAGAATATGGAAGGTCTTAGTGATGCTTGCACGGTAGCTGGCAGCAGTGCAAGCTGATAGTCCTAAAAGGACTGTGAATATAAGGTCAATGCTGACACAAGTTCTTAGCTGCATGTCGCAGCTTGTATTTCTCTAGGGGACTGGGGATGTACTTAAGCGGGCTCAGGACAAAGGGTAAAGGAGTTAAGGTGGTGCGACTAGGCAGCCAACAGCAGTGCAGAACAGGTCAATAGGCACAGTATAGGGACATCTAGATTCGAAATGGCACAATTGGACAGCCAATAGCAGTGCAAATCAGGTCAATAGGCACAATACAGGGGCATCTAGATTCGAAATGGCACAATTGGGCAGCCAATAGCAGTGCAAATCAGGTCAATAGGCACAGTGCAGGGACATCTAGATTTGAAATGGCACAATTAGGCAACCAACAGCAGTGCAAAACAGGTCAATAGGCACAGTACAGGGACATCTAGATTCAAATTGGCACAATTAGGCAACCAACAGCAGTGCAAGACAGTTCACTAGGCACAGTATAAGGCATATAGATACGAAATGGCATTGGACAGGCATTACAGAATATAATTGTATCTCATGGGGGATGTAGAGAGAGGCCTGAAGGAGAGGGGCAAGTAAGAGATGCACAGCATGCAGCGGTGGGTATAGAGCATGTGGTCCATAATAGTTATAGCTGCGAGTGAATGGCATGGGCATCCAGCATAGGTGAGTCGGGTGGTGAGATCTGAAGTAACCGAGTGGCGTGGCACATTGTGGGCATGGACAGCGCATGTGTGTACAGCCGTGCGGGATGGTGGCGTTAATTGGACAAGAGCGAGAGAGATGCGCTGTGAGTTAGACAGTTCTAGTCAGCAAATGGGGATATGCTTGTTGCAGCGCCGGCTTACCTGGAGCAGAACGGGCAGAGTTCCTGGCCCTTGGCTCCTACGGCTCCGGACAGGCTCGAGACAGGTGTAGCCTTTGTGCTACAGCCTTTGTGTGAGGCCGGCTCTCACCTGCCGGCTCTCATTGGCTGGTAAGGCTGGGGCTGGGGCCAATCAGTGGCCGGAATGGTGCAGCAGAGGAAAAGTCAGGAAGCTGCTGGACCAACGTTGAACATGACGGCCATCTTAGAGGGGGGTTCGCCTCGTGGGGAACAATGGCGGTCGGCTGCCTGATGCCATGTGAAGTGTAGGTTACCATCGTTGAGCACGGGGTGATGTAAAGGGGCTGTTAGTATTGATATTAGGAGACGCAGCTGAAGATGTATGGAAGAGGGCGGGGTTCTCAGGGGTGACGACACAGAACACAGCACACGATGGGGCACCATTTTCAAACTGCAGGGCAGCAGTATGGCAGGCATTAAGGATACAATAACCAGACATGTCAGACATTGGGGTGATTACGTTACAGAAGATGAGGGAGGATGAATGTCCTGTGCAGTACATTCAGGAGATTCAAGAGCTTTGGCGCCTCAAAACTTGAGAGCCATGGGACAAAACAGTAGCAATACTTTATAATCTATTAGTGCAGGGACTACCAGAGCAAGTCCAGAAAAGCTTGAGGAAATTGGTGGGGATGGAAGTGAAAGGATGTCCAGAGATACAGCTCACAATAGTGCATCATTGTAGACTATGGCAGAAGAAGGTGAAGCAGAAGGTGCAAGACAGGAAGGCAGATGAAGCAAAATTAGTACAGAGATTGCTATCAAAGTGTGTGATGGAAGGGGCAGTTATATCCAGCCCCACCCCACAGGCACAGTAGCAGCTGCAGCATCAGCAGCCACAACAATTTGCACCGCCATGGGGGAAGGGTACATGGGGTGGGGGCCCACAGCAGGGCTTCAGAGGAAGGGGAGGCCTACTAAGGGGGCATGGCTTTAGGCCACCGATGCATCACAACCAAGGGGAGTCTCCAGGAGGATTCGGGGATGGACAACAGATAAAGCAGAACCCAGGGGACTTTTTGGGGGGTTTAAGGGACAAGGGAGGGAGCCACCTCAGTGCTGGACCTGCAGGGAGCTAGGGCACATCTCAACGGTATGTCGATTTAGAGGGATGCAACAGAATTGGGGATAGCAGGGCCAGCAGCCATATCAAGGGGGACACGAAGATTATTATGCACACGACCAACAGCCACAAGGGCAGACACAGGGTACATATTAACAGATACCGCAACCATAAGCACAAGCACAAGTACCACAAGCACAGATGCAGGTACCACAGATGCCAGCACCATTATCCCAGTATTTACAAGCACCACAGATTAGAGGGAGCACACAACAGCTAGCACAAATAGAGGATGATGATGCACCAGCACACGTGGACACAGTGGCAACAGTACCCGTCTGACGACTGGGAGGATTTACCATGGTGGGGAACAACCCCTTTTCAGGAAATTGGTTATCTTTGTACCCTCAATAGGACAGCCCACAGACAAACTTGATGTGTCCCATCCTGTCGATCACACCCAGCCCTGCGGAGGAACCTCGCATAGGGGTGGCGATAGGTGACAAAATCTTTCCTTTCTTGTTGACACTGGGGCGACTAGGTCATACATTAGTGAAGGAACATTCACGTTGTCAGGCGATGCCATGAACACTCAAGGATTCTCTTAGGCTCGAGAAATCGTTCCTTTTACTGATAACATCTCACTATCTAAAGGAGATCACAACTTATCACTACCTCTACTTTACTCTCGACAGACACCTGTAAACATATTGGGACAAGACATTATGAGCAGACTAAAAATGACCATTTCATTCACAGACAAGGGCATAGTGTGCTCAACACCAGGCATCCACATGTTAAATGTAAGGCAGATTGTTCAAGAATACGGTGGACGTACGGTACAGAGAGGGGTGCCAGTGGACCAAGAAATGTTCCAGCATGGGATTGACATTGCCATTGCCATTGCATGGATGCCAGGCATTGCAGGAAAGGTGTGGCGAGTTCCAAACAAATACCTATTCAGACCAGATACACCATTGGACAAGCTAGAAGGAATGATAGTGTCCATAGAGATATAGACAGTGTTGGCAAGGGAGGATTGGATTGTCGTGCATGGGATGGATGACACAGGGAGGTCATGGAGAGCAATAATTGCAGTTGCAGAAGGGTGCAGGCTGACCACAGAGACAGATGAGGAACTATTCACAGAAGAGAGACAAGAACTGGAAATGGTGTTTCGAAATGAGTGTAACCAACTGGTTACAGATACACTACAGAGAGGTGCCACAGAGAATGGTGATGGCGCTGGAGGCTCCGCCCTCATTCTGGGTGGAATACATGGCCAAGGTACACAGCAGTTTATGCACTATGAGTCCTTATGATGTGGGTGCATAAAGAGCATAGGAAGGGGTGAAGATTAAACTGAAACCAGGAGCAATTTTGCCAAGAGTAAAACAATACCCTGTAACCATGGAGGCAGATGAGGGTATTTGAAGACTATCACACCCCTGATTGAGAGAGGCATTCTGGTGCCATCAGAGTCCCAATGTAACACAGCGGTGTACCCCGTGCGCAAGGGAAATGGGGGTAATGGCATTTTATTCAGGATTTTAGACCTCTTAGCCCTATTGTAGAAGCAGAGTATCCTCTAGCAGCAAACCCAGCAACAATTCTGTGCAGCATTCCAGTGGTCATTGATTGAATGTGTTCTTGTTAGTGCCACTACACCCAGACTCACAATACTTGACCAGCTTTATTTACCAAAACCAGAAGTGGAAACATACTCGTTTGCCACAAGGGTACTGTGAGTCACCACTTATCTTTAACAGTGATACAGATGGATCTGAGTAACATACGGACAGAAAGCGCTGTTTTACAGTATGTAGATGACATTTTGATTTGTAGTGAGACAGAAGATCAGTGAAGGGGGGGACTCAGTACACATGCTGACAGTGCTAGCTGACAAAGGGTACACAGTGGGCAAGGCCAAATTACAGTATTTTCAGAAGGAGGTACTATACATTGGACACGTGATATCCAAGGATGGCCGACAGATTGCCCCATTAAGAGCAGAGACAATACACAGGACACCCCAGCCCATGACATTGAGGGCGAAGCAACCGTTTATGGGGTTGTGTAATTACTACAAAGCTTGGGTCTCTGACTACAGCACATACACAAGGCCACTACTGGAGGCTCTGAAAGAGGCACAGAGGGGAACAAAGACGCTGACATGGACCACAGAGATGACTGAGGCCTTTGAGGAACTGAAGGAGGCCATAGGCACGGCTCCAGTGTTAGGGACCCCAGACAATAAAAAGGATTTTTTCTTATTCTCACACACTGAAGGTGGTACTGACACAGAAGACAAGCATGGATCATGAGCCAATTGCTTACTACAGTGGACAACTTGACCCCGTGATGAGAGGACATTATCTGTGTGAACAATCTCTGGTAGCTGCAGCCTTCACAGTGGAAAAGTCATCAGCAGCAACAATGGGGTGCATTACCGCTTTGTACATGGAGCACACCCTCTTCGCGATACTGCATAAGACAAAGATTACACTGACCACACAGAGAGCATCAGGTTATGAGGTGATACTATTGAACGTAGGGCTGAAGAGCTTGGGCCATGCAGAGTGCTGCCCCAAAGGATAATGAGTGGAACTCTTTGCATTTTCTAGATGGTTCAGGATCTGCAAATGGTAGGATACTGGACTAAAGCAGTAGGGAGGGGTGTAGAGCAAGATTGCTTTGCTACAGTGTTAGAGTGTTGATGTGTGCAGATCTGAAGATAAAGCTCAAAGTGCGGTGTAGGTTTTAGATATTTTGTGAGCGGTCTGGAGCATTTGTTATTGTGCACTCCAGGTTGCTATGGTACTTGTTTGTATGGTTGTCTGTGGGTCTGTGAGGGCTGTGCCTATGGAGTGCGGGGAGTTGTGCAGGTGTACCAATGGTGTGTTAGTTTGGTGTTTATGGTATTTTAGTGGAGACACATGCCTTTGAATGGTGTGTGTTCCATTGCATAGCCTGTTTTGTTTCTGTGTTGTGTTGTGTACCACAATGTATCATCAATTAGGGTGGGACGCAGAGTGATTTTGAAGTGAGTAGTGTTACCATATCTTTCTCCATTCACTGCTGAACTTGATTGCATGGACACACCATGCAAGAGTGGGAATTTGGGGCTTTCAACGTGCCCTTTTAGCAGCAACAACGAACAGAAAATGGAAACATTTTGTTTCTGTTTGTTTTTGCCAGCAACTCACCAGGGAGCCAAGGACCAGACAATGGGTGGACCAGAGCAGCTACCTATAAGGGAGCCAAGCACCAGAGGCAAGTGATTCCACAGAGCAGGCACGGAACAGAGGGGCGATGCACCAGAGGGTCAACAGACCAGACGGGAAACAGACCAGGGAGCTTTGCTTTTACCTTAGTTTTACTTCAGTCCATTTTTAGTTTTGGCTATTAGGTGGTGCTTATAAGCCAAATGTATTGCACTGGATTAAAGCTAGGAGTGAGATGACATGTGAGAAGGGACACTCAGCTTCAGGGAATTATTTAGTTATTTAGCATCCCATTGACTGACCATGCTAATCCCTATGACCATTCCCAACCACTAAATTCCCCTTCCCATCCAAAATACATCCTCATACGATGTCTTTGAGTTTGCTCTATCAAGCAGTAGCATCATACTCTGGCCTTCCAGTGCTATTTCTAAGTAGTCTGCTGAGAGTTAATGGCTTAATTGCAGCTGCAAATGGACTACTTGTGTAAAGAAAATTGGCCTCATTATGAGTCAGCCGGTCCGGAAACAACGGTGGCAGTAAATCCACCGCCACCGTTGTTTCCGGACTGGCTGATTCTGAGTCCTGCAGGCGGGAGGTGTCACTCCCACTAGGTCTGACCTGGCAGAAGTAACACCACCTGCCTGCAGGCAGACATGGAAACACCGGCTCTGTCATAGACGGAACCAGTGTTTCCATGGTCCCCATCCCCATGGAGTCCTTTGGGACTCCATGGGAATGGGGATTTACAGAATTCCGCCTCCAGAATTACTGGGTCACCGGGGTTGTAATGCCCCGGTGATTCAGACGATCACGGAGGCGGAATGGTATTACCGGTCCGGCGGTGTCCTGCCGGTTTTTCTGGCACGGCTACCGCCGGACTCGTAATGAGGCCCATTCTTGGTCAAGTGTGCCTTCAACCCTTTAACTTATTTCCTTTTCTAGTTCCTTGCGCTGAGGTCTTGTTTAAGCAAACATTTAAAAAGTCAACAGGTATTAGATAGGCATATGCAGACCCTCACCTGCCTAGATAATCGTGCCATGTTCCAGTTTATGACCAGTTCGTACCGTTATGGCATTGCCTGTCAAATGCCAAAAGCCATTCCTACACACAAGCCAAAACTGTTCTCTTTGCCAATGCTTGGATTCAATTGAAATGGCTGAAGCCAGATGATTACTGTCAACTACAAAGTGTATTGTGTTTAGGGTATGAGTATGGGTATGGGTATGAGTTTGCCCAAAGTATTCAATTTGTATGTATTAAGAGAAAAGGATACAGTTATTTAAAATCAACATTAAAGCATCACTTGTCAAAGATTAGTAAACTTTCTGATCTATTCTTGTAGGACAATATTTTTACTTCCAACACCGTTTTGAGCTCTATACAGTTCAAATCTTATTGGCAATCAAAATCTGTTAAAATTATGTTTGCAATTGGGTGTTTT
Source organism: Ambystoma mexicanum (assembly GCF_040938575.1). NCBI lineage: Eukaryota > Metazoa > Chordata > Amphibia > Caudata > Ambystomatidae > Ambystoma > Ambystoma mexicanum. Next base: position 707,703,689 of record NC_090941.1, on the reverse strand, counting down.
AGGTTAAATGATGATTCACAGATAACACTAATAAGCATCCTCTAAAGAAATGTGTCAAATAGTATATTTTTTAATTTGCATGCACAGCTGGATCAAACATGTATATTTATGAATATATTGCTTTGATATTTCTGTCAGGGACGAAAGAGACATTAGTGCATTATTCCAGGCAATGTCTAGTCTGGCCACAGTGCAAAAAGAGCCATTGAATACTGCACAGCAATGGTCAAGCCCCAACCTATTCCCCCTGTCCCTTCACCAAAACTCCCCCACCCCTACTGCCATCCCACTCTCTCATTTCTATATGCAGCCAAACTACCACAAGTTCATTTTTCCACTTCCACCACTTGTTATGCTATATTATGTTATGTTACGCTTCGTTTTGTTATTAGGCCTTGCTATAATGTGGCTCCTGCTATTTGCACAGCCCACCTGCGCATAGTTGCTAGTGGTCCCCAATTGTATATAAGGATAGTTCATAGGCATATCTCACCCGCAAAGAAATTACTATCCACTTAGTTTCAAAGAGACATTGGGGGTCATTCTGAGTTTGGAGGTAAGGGATCATCGACATTGCTTACCGCTACGGGCTATTCTGACCAGCCAAACCGCTATTAGCGGCATTGTAAAGTGCGGTGCCTCTAATAGCGGCATGGGCGCGGGCATGCGGGCCATCATGCCGGCAATAGCGGCATGCCGTAAACTGGAGGAGATCACAAGTGAAGCGGACATGCAAAAACCGGCATCATGAAGGCGTTAAAAGTCGTTACCGGCATGCCGTAAATACTGGCATCTCTGACCAACCGTAAAATGCCATGTGCAGTGTTCCCAACTGCCACAGGTGCACACAATCAGCACAGGTGGAGGCAATGGAGTCTGGCCCAGTACAAAAGGAGCACACCCACACACCACACCCCCTCCCACACCAAGATGATTCCAATAGTAGTAGCATTACTGGAGCTGGAGGACATGCTTGCATTGCCAGACCAGCAGTAACACCAGCCGGCACCACAGAGGAGACGCAGGAGGAGAAGGAGGGTGAGACAGGCCCAGCATGCCCCACCAGTGCTGCCAGCGTTACCACGCAGGCAGCACCCAATCCCTTGCATCAGAGCCAGTCCTTTCAACCTAACCCCTGAGCAGATCCACACCCTGTACCGTCTGGAGCGGGACACCATCACCACCATCATGTACATGATACACGACGACATTGTCAGCCTCATTGAAATACGCACCGCCATCCCCCCTCTACTGAAGGTAGTGTTTGTGCTCCACATCCTTGCCACAGGCACCTACCAGCACACAGTGGGGCACATGCATGGCATATCACAACCCTTATTTTCTCACATTCTGAACCAAGTGCTGGATGCCCTGCTCAAGCACACAAGGGACTACATATCCCTGCCACGGACACCCCAGGAGAGTTTTGATACAAAAGTTGGCTTGCATGCACTGGCAGCATGCCAAATTGTGTAGGTGCCCTCGACTGCACCCACATGGAGTTGGTGTTCCCGCATGTCATGGAGGTGGTGTATCGCAACTGCAAGCAATACCACTCCATCAATGTGCAGATGGTATGCGACACCAGCAAGATCATCACAGATTGCCGTGCCCTATATCCCGGATCAACTCATGACTCTATGGTCCTGCGGAACTCCACGCTACCACGCTTCATGAAGCGACATGCTGGACGACATGCCTGGCTGCTTGGTAAGTTGCATGACTGGCACATGGCATTGAAATGGGGGGAGAGCTGCACACACCACTATGCTGTCAATGTTGATGTGACTGCATGATGTGCACATCACCGAACACTGTGCCCCAAAGCATCACAAACGGTACATGACACCCAAATCCCATAGGAATGAAGTAAGGTTGACACCTATCACTACATGACTTACAGTAAACCACCCCACATCCCACAACATGTGCACCACTCATCAGCGGCCCTCACCCTCCGTAACACCATCCAGCAACATGCAGTACATATGAACTACGTTGCTGTCTCCAGCAAATCACCACACAGGACAAGCATCCCTGGGAGTGCATTGAACTGAACCAACAAGGGAATCCACTGTCTGTCACAGGGCCGCAACACCCACAGGAGTGCTGCATGTCACCACGGGAATAATCAGCGCTGAATGCCTAATATTGCACAGACTGCTGCCAACGCTCCCTTTAAGTAAATCTCACAGAATACAACACATCACAAATTTGCCATGAACACAGCTGTATGCGTACACGATGCATGTGCAACAAGACGTCAGTGCACACCATGTATCATCTTGAAGATGCAACCCACACCATTGGTCCATGGCACAGGACACATTGAGGGCCTGAAAATGGCATAAATACATCGAGGGACATGTGCATGTGATCAATCAATGATAATCTGCAGGCATGTGTGACTAGTACAGCTGTCCATCATGAATCGACTAACATATACCTTTTATTGCCTCTCATGCAGGTGATAGTGGCTATCCCTTGAAGCCATGGCTCCTCACCCCTTTCTGAAACCCACAGACCAGGCACGAGGAGGACTACAAACGTTCCCATACCCATACCCCTGTGGTCATCGAGCAGACCTTTGGCCTGTTGAAGGCACGATTTTGCTGCCTTAGCCGGTCGGGTGGGGCACTCCTCTACAGACATGAGAAGGTGGCCAAGATCATCATGACATGTGTCATGCTGCACAATATGTGTATCCGCCGGAACGTGCCCCTGCCCCCTGACATTGAACTGCTACCACCTGGTGATGATGAAGGGGATGAAGAAGATGTGGCTGGACATCATCGCGGTGCCGATGCACAGGAGGGACGTGCGGTGCGCCAGTCAGAGATTGCCCAATATTTCTGACACACATGGCTGCAGAAGGTGACAAGATAGTTGGACAGAGGGCAATGGGTGTGGGCGTATATGTACACTATGCACTGTATATGAATAAATGACACATGCGCAATGATGAATGTCCACTCAGGTCTTGCTTTTCACACAATGGGTGTATTAAATATAACAATGATAAGGAAAGTGCAAAAACCATCCACCACCCTCACCCCCCACAACTCCCCCACACACCCTCACCCCCCTCCCCTTCCCCCCACAACTCCCCCACACACCCTCACCCCCCTCCATCTCCCCCCACAACTCCCCCACACATGTCCCATCAAGTATCCAATGCCTACATGAGTCTGCCCTGACTATCAATTTGCACTCCCTGGTCCAGGTGGCGGCATGTCTTGCTCGCGCAGGGTACGTGCTGACCTGCGGAGCGGGCTCATCTGGGTTGAGCTAGATGATGACGGTGTGGCTGCCTGCTCGGATTGGGTAGCCTGATGCTATGCATCCATGGCATCGGCTATGCGGCCAAGTACCTGGCGGAGGGCAGAGACCTCCTCGCAGAGGCGGCTGGTGTTATCGGCAAATATTTTGGCCATGGAGGCGGTGTTCTCCGTGATGGACCTGCTTAGAGAGGCGATGTTCTCCCACCACTCCTGTCTGGCCAGTGTGTTGTCCTCAACAAACTGCCGCACAAGGGCAGTCAGCTGTTCTGACCACTGCGGCCCTGCGGGTGCACCTGTGAAGGTTGATGGTCCCTGGCTGTCCTGCTCAGCCTCTATACTCGGCAATATGGGACTGAAGTGCCCTTCCATTTGCGCCTGGCCAGACTGCTTTGGGGTGTTGGTGTGGTCAGTTTCGAGGAATGATATTTGGGGGGATGACGGTGGACTGGGCGTGCGGACCAGGGAGGCAATTTTTTTCAAATTTGCATCCCTCTTCATGCTGTTTGCAAAGGCTATCCCAGCATGCTCCTGCAGTATCCTGGCCAGCATCTCCAGCTCATCCTCGTTAAATCTCTCCTTGCGCTGGCGGGCAGCTCCCTTCTTAAGGGCCTTGGGCATGGTGGTGTGTTTGGAGAAGTTATTCAGACAAACAGCAGACTCCCACAGGTCCTGTGTGGTGAGGATGGCAATGGATTGTGTTTTTAAAGATGGCCGCCGTGCTTCTTCCCGTTCCTGTGCGATGACGCTACTTCCGGTTCTGCTTATTTACACTGACCATTAATAACGGTGACTGCTAATTACGGTCACCGCTATTAGCGATCACCGCTATTGCCGCATTGGTTCATGACAGTAGTGTTATCTGCGCTATGCATGATGCCGCTAAGGGCATATTTCGTGCCTTTAACGGCATGGCGGTAATGCCCTTACTGGCATGGCGCAAAGCTCGTGCCCGCGAAGTCGTAATAGTCCTCTATTAGCGGACTAATGACTGCACGGATGCGCTATTTACGCCATGCATGCCGGTAAGGACCGTTACTTACCTCCAAACTCGGAATGACCCCCATTGTGTTTTCCTGCACCTAATTTACTACCATCTCATTCAAAAGGCAAATTAGCAAAGGCTCTTAGGTGTGCATGTTTTGGGAATGCCTCCCTCATGGTCTTTTCCAGGGTGAACTATCTCGGCTCCCTGTCAGAAAAGTAGAGACACGCTTTGTTAACTATCTTTACACCCCCTTTCATGCTGCCTACCCTTCATGCATTAGAGGTTAAAATAAGGCAGCCCTGGAGAAAGGTCAGCAAACTCGTTTCCCTTTCATTCAAAATGGCAGCACGCTCTTAACTTCTGAATCAGCATTTGGGTGTGAAGGAAATAAGTGGAGGTGATCCTGAGTAGAGTTTAAATGTTATCCATTTCAACCCCCTCTGATTTGGGGTGAATCTAGACAGCAGTGTGTATACTTATAAATGCAACCTATTGGGGTGGGGTGAGGTGAGTAGCTTCTCACCCAAATGAATTAGTTAAGATAACCATTAACATAACAGACCCTTTTGTTGTCAGCTTGTGTATGCATAAAACAAGTTAAACATAGTTGAAATACTAACAATGCTGAAAATTTCAAAGCCATATGGGACAACACAAAGATACTTTATATAGGTTCATATTAATCGCAGCTGACGCACGTTTCAATGGCCTTGTAAATTGTATAATGAAAATAACTACTGAAGAAGATTTCCGGATATTTGAGGAATTTTCCTACTTTGCAATAAAGCAATTCTAGGCAAATGCTTACAAAAAAGTAGAAAGCCAATAGATAGTTGCATCAGAATGCCACTTCGCCCGGGAAAGCATTGATCCCTGGCCTTGGCCACGTGTTGCCTTGCGGCCTGAGGGACTGACTGCCCAGTAGGCCGAAGCAGTTACAGGGTAAGGTTGCAACTCCTGCCGATTGGCAGCCGTGATTACCTGATTGGGTAATTTCCTATTGGGTATGCGGACCGGGGGAGAGCCACCTGGCGGTTGCTTGGAAGCCAATAGAGCAGGCTTACACAAGCATCACAGAGTGACAGGACAGAATATACACACACAGTTCATGCCCCCTTTCTTTGGCGAGTTGTCAGCGAATACAATCTGTGGTAAATGCGAATAGCAATGTCCCTTTAATACATTTCGAACTGGGACTTGGTGTTCACAAAGCTAGCCACACTGCACATCATTGGCTTTGAGAGTTCATGGCCTCATTATGACTTTAGTGGTGTAGTCGAAAAGGGGCTGTAATGGAATTACTGCAATTTTTACTGCACCATTCACCTCCAGCAAGAAGCTGGAGGTGAATCCACCAATTTATCACCGGAAATCGGCAGATTTACTGCACAGTAATTGAGCCAGTGATAAATCCACCAAGAATCCCTGTGGAGTCCCTGGGGAATGAAACTTACCTACCATCACTTGTAATCCTGTTGTAAACTCAAGGCACCAAGTGGTGGTAGCAACACACCATTTTGGCGGTAATGCAGAGGATTTAAGTCCTTATTACAGTCCTTGGGAGCCAAAGGTAGAGGAAACAGGACAGGACTGTGCAGTGAGGGTCACTCGGGAGAAATGTATGCAGGCAGAATGAACACCCAAAACAGAACAAGGGGCTGGTGGGAAAACTAGGATATCATAAGTGAACCTGAATGGGGGAACAGTTCCTGCCAGCCGCCATGCTGTTGGCTTTGCCAATGTTGATTTGCCATATGTTTAATCTACCACTTCTACGGAGCTCCATTGCTTCCTACTTAGGTTCAACCTTTATCAATCTAATACATGAGTATGGCAAATATAGACTATATATTAATGTGTGCAGGAGTGCTAAGCAGTCTGAATGGGACCTGCAAGACTGTAGGGTCAATGTGTAACTGTGTGTTGAAGTCTGGATAAGGGTTTAAAGAATCCACAGTGTAGGCAGAGGCCGTAGACTTATTGCAGGAGAGATGTCAGGGTAAACTACGTTTATTGTTGTGTGACCTGCGCAGAAATGTGCCATGAAATGGGCAGGTTTTTATTATTTTATTGTGTCATTAATTTAATTAAATATAACACATTTTTAACACACAAAAAGTATACACATTTCACTTGTAATGGCAGGTTTGGGTGGTTTGCTTCTGTTTGGAGCTTGTGGCATTTGAGTAGTTGCCCTTCCTCAACAGAAGTTAACTTTGCACATGGCGCCATCCTGGTTACATTCAAGCGCAAAAGTCTTGTTTAATTGTTGATGATCTGGAAGGTCGACTTTGTTCGAATTGTTCTCGGTCTTATCACTTTCGTAGGCCTGTTATACACTTAATATCTCACCACAGAACATTACAGTTGACCGTATTAACCTCCCTACTAAAGAAGTCTCTTCTGGACCCCTCTAAAAATGTAACCCTGTTTCCATGCTGCCGTTCCTTGTCAAAAGGATACATCAGTAAGATGGCCACTCTGTGGATACAGGGTGGCGCTCAAAGGCAATGTTTGACGCCTTCTCCTAGACCTGCCAGCAGCCTTTAATATATTTTCCCCCTCAGTTTCAGTGGTTAATGGTTCCAAATGGCAGATCATGCTATGTGAAAATGGAATCATCCCGATTTCTTGCCCATCCTCCTAACTGTGGAGTTCCCCAGGGTCTGATCCTGCCCCTTATGCTGTTCAATCTGTGCTTTACACGGACCGTTCAAAGGTAATCCTAGGAAGCAGCAATATCTCCCTGGCACATACCTATACCTGAAAATCTCTCTGCTCTTGGTATCACCCCTAAAATTGTCTCTTCAGCCATGCCACTGGGGGCGGATGTGTGTGTGTGGGGTGTGTGTGTGTGTGTGTGTAAGACTCTGAGGAGTCAGGGGCAGGCACAGCATTTTTTATTGGGGGATTCTCAGTAAATAATGCATCGATCATAGATGCCCAGTAAAAAAAGCCATGCCTTCCCCCTGGGCACCCCAATGCTTCAAATGCGCACATAATCACATTCAGAAATGAATGTGATTATATGTGTGCATGTGAGGCACTGGGGGCTAGGGGACAGGCGTGACATTTTTTGTCTGGACATATATGATAAAGCATGATAAGTGTTATTACGAGGCTAGGCTGACATTTTGGTGCTGCCAGTCTAGCCATTTGTTGTACTGTGGCATGCCATATTTAACTAGGCATGTATGATAAAGCAAACATGATACGTGTTATTACATGGCTACACTGGCATTTTGGTGCAGCCAGATTAGCCATTTCTTACTGTGGCATGACATTGTTTTCTGGGCATCTATGGTAAAGCAAGCATGATAAGTGTTTTTATGTGGGGCTTCTAGCATGTTGATGCAGCCAGTCTAGCCATTTCTTGCTGTGGTATGACATTTTCATTGGAATCTATGATAAAGCAAGCATGATACATGTTATTATGTATATAGACTGGCCTACATTAGTGCAGCCAGTTTGGACATGTTTTCTTATTGTGGCATGGCATTTTTAATGGCAAATCTAACAGGAGTATGTTCTTGTTTGGGGGTAGTGGCACATATCGAAAGAGAGAGCTTGGACATGATTTCTTATTGCATCATTACTGGCATTATGCACAAAGTAAATATGAGCATGTGGGAATACTGACATATATTGGTGAAACCAGCATGGAAATATATCAGCACAGTGAGTGTGAAAATGTGGCATACATTGTGGGGAAAGGCAAGGTGAAAGTGCTTTGGAAATACCCCTGTGCAGTGTTGGTGACTTGCATTGGTCTTTTTCATGAGTTACCCTTTAAAACCGATTGCAAATTGTTTGGCTTTCTACCCAGTTTTTCACAGAGAGTGTGCTGTATAATGTACATTTTAACTTATCCCAAAAATGACCTGTGGGGGGGCAGGAGCCCCCCAGATCCATATTCATTTGTTTGGTCTCCAAGGCTATGCTTGGTCACTCTTGCATATTTGTGGCAAATATTTACACCCTCAAATAAAAAAAATCGTCAGCCACCACTGCTGGCTTGTACATTTTGGCACCAGGAGCCAGGCACCACCCCCTTGTTTCTTCGCTAGGTGAGATATTTAAGTTTTGATGAAAACCATGTTTGCATCTTTCACCTAGTGCAGTGTGTGGCATGCCCCTACAGCAGCATGATCATCAAGGACATTGCACATGCGTGGTGGTCCAGGCCGGCCTGGAATGTGGTTCGGCCCTGGTTGATGATCTTGGAGTGGGGACTCTCAGCATGAATTGCAGGGTGGACCCAAATGTTGTGCTACACCATTGCACCACTTATCTCCCCTGCACCCTTTCTTCCCCCCACCTCTTCTGAACACCGATTATAATTTATTGAACAAACAATATTGCTATTTCCAGACAACTCCTTAAGTGAGGTAAATGGCTAGTGGCATGCAGTATAGCACTGGCGAATGTTATTTCCTGTAAAGCAAGCCTATATCCCATATCAGGGGTCTGGAACCTTTGCCTGTCCAGATATTTTGCACAACAAATCTCACCAGTTCTAGCCAGTATAGTCAAACATCTGGAGAGCCGCAGGTTGCGAACCTCTGTACTATATTAAGAGGGGCTTTGTCTACAACACAAACTCAACTGAACTGGGTCAATTGGTAGATGATGCTAATTTTGGCTGTTAAGAAAAAGACAAAGGGAGGTGTTTTACCCCGGACCACACATTTTGGTTAAGTGGGGAAGTAGGGATTTGAATCCAGCCAGCATTTTGAATACCTTTCCACCGTTCCTTCAAACTTTAATTGTCCAGCAAGGTAAAATGATATGTGACTGACTGCGCTTAAGCCTCAAAACAATACTATCTCTTATACAGATGACTTACAAAGTACACAAATCACGTGATATAGCAACGAGACAATTCATAAGAATTGTTATCAAAACATGTTTATCAAAAAGGATGATTGCAATTTAATTTTCCCCAACACAATTGAAAGACGGCATGTACCAGAATATAATATGAGGTGAGTTTTAAAAACGTCCCCCCTTTAGATTTAATGTTGTACATTCAATACTTAGACACACAACAAAATAAACTTTGTGAGACGTTCACCTGCTTACAATCACTGTTATAAACAGACATGACGTTTATTGTTCGGTATGTTGTGAAGATGATTTAAAGTTCCACCAAAAGAATTCATATTATTTTTTTGCATAGTAAGATATTTAATGGGGTAAATTAACCTACCACAGAATTGTGTATTTGTTGGTCCATGTTTGTAACCTGCAGGCTCTAGGTTCTAATCCCAGTTACAAAGGTCAGCAGGTTAATGCACCTGTTGCAGAGATGTATAAATAACCTATAGGAAACAGGTTCTAATCAGAATGAGATCCTTCAGGATATAATGCACCCACCAATGATATAATATGATATGTCTTTTATAACACACCTGTACACAAGAGTTTCTAGGCGCAAGGCAGCTCATAGAGGAGTGGTAAGTAAAGGAGTAACCCACTCGGGGTATTCTAATTCTAGACGTCTCTGAGTAAACTGGCAGGGACCTATGGTAATGCGACTTATCAAAGGGACATCTAAAGGAGCAGCTATAGAAAGTCTGGTTGTGTGTCCGAGTGAAAAGGAGCCTCTACAGGTGGTCTTCTTCATTGCAGAAGGAGTGCTAGATAGAATAGTATGGTGGCGTTCAAAGGGTGCAGGTCTATCAAGGCAGAAGGGACTTAATGGAGGAATGGTCTACTGGGCTGCATTTAAGAGCAGGTTTATGGAAGGCAGTTGCAGGGCCAGCTCATGGGTGTTATAAGGGGGTAGTGCATTTCCTGGCAGGTGCCAAACAGACAGCTATGTTTTTTTTATTCCGGTGGGAAGGCAGAACATCTAAAGAGGGGCCTCTGAAAGTGAAGTTTTAAGGAGCACTGGTCTCTCAGGGTAAACTGAAGACCTGTTCTGGGATTCACAACTATGGGAGGTTTTGCGAGGCTCAAACCTCTTGCGAGACCAGTACTTGAACTGTAGAATTTGTTTTGCCAAGGTTTACTTCCTTACCAATAATGCAGCCCTCTGTTTTAACGGGGATATCTTATTTTCCCCTCTCTTGACTACCCATTGAAGACATCATCTACACAACAATGTCCATGTACGTATATGAAATAACTGAAAAATAATATCAATATGTAACAATAAACTAGGTAGGCTAACATTCCACAGCCACACAAAATAAAATCATAATTGAAAATACAGACCATAACATACATTCTATTGTACATCTAATACTACTTCCTCCTTTTCATATTCATTTTGTTAAACTATTTTCTTCTATTTCTCTCCAAAGTCTCACATGCTCAAAAGTCTGAAAACACACATCCAAAATAAAAAAGACTCTCTAATACCTACCAGGTCTCTGACGATGGTCTTTGGCCATGGCCAGGGATTTGTCACCCCCAACGAGACTATACCTAAACAAAGAACTTTCAAAAAAATATCCAACACTGACACCCCAAATTATATAGCCGCGCATACTGAACTACACATACCCGCGGCTATCTGTAGTCTTTTGTAGCCTCGAATATAGCTGTGAATATCATCAAAATGGCAGAAAATTAAAAATGCTTACCTGCCCCACAGGCCCTCAACAATTGGCCCCTTCATCTGTGCCAGCTCCCACATCCCCCGAGGCCTCCTCCCCTCCTTTGACCTCTCTCTTTCACCCCAGAACACATGCTGTTTCTCTGATGCAGTTTGCATCGAGATGGCGGCTATTTGCGGCTTTAGCCGAGGCAACGGAAAGCTTCATGCTGCAAACTCGGTACCTATGACCCCTCCAACTCTAAAATTTCATTTAGTACCCTCTGGCCATCCCTTCACCTCTACCCAGATGACATTTGTATGTTTTCTGACCTAAAAACGCTTTTTACTGCATTTTATTTTCCCATAACCTCAGCTATATCGCGAATATCTCTCACATCGAAAGAAAAACAAGATGGCAGTTGTTTCATTTCTGAAAACCATGATCCCGCAATGCACCATGGGAGATATAACTATAATTTTTGAGGGGAGGGGGGCACCCCTTCTCCATCAAATTTTTAAATAACCACTGCATGGAATAACCCAAACCACAAAAGGATTGTTAGTAGACGCTTTATGCCAAAGTTGTTTTGGACCTGGTCTAAATCCATCCAGCGGTTTAGGCTGTGCGCTTTGGCATATATTTACCTTTTTTGTCCATGGTTAAATGAATGGGAAGTAGGTTGTACTTTTGGAGAGAAAAAAACGTTGATGCAGGGGGTGCCACAGACTTTTAATCACTTGCAAAATTTCTGCCAAATCCATTACTCGAATCAAAGGTTATTAAGAACAGAATTTTGGGGGGTTCCTATGCGCATCTGATTCACCTTAACTATAGAGTGTCTATCGCCACCCTATAATATATATATTTAGGTAGGGTTTGTACTGTTATGTGTTGTCCACAATGGAGCCAATAAAGAAGAGATGTAATGTCCGAGGGGGGCAGGGTATTTTTTTAACTGTTTGGAGTGAGTGCCGCCGGTTTATGGCAGAGGATGCAACCTTCTGCCATTTATTTCTATATATTATAGAGTGGTGATAGCCGTCCCATAGTTAAGGTGAGTCAGACACCCATAGGAACCTTGAAAAAGTAACGATTTGGCCAAAATGGTGAAGTTGGTTTGACTGCAAAGTTTTGTAAAGATTTGTTAAAAAAAAAGTTATTAAGAAGGCAAAAAGATTTTTTGCCAAAGTTGTGGCCTACTTCCCATTCATTTTCCCATAGACAAGCAAGGTCAATTTTTGCCAGACGGCACAGCCTAAACCGCTTGACGGATTTGGATCAGGTCCGAAACAACTTGGACATGAAGCGTTTAACAGAGGCTTTTCTGTAACCTCAGCTATATCCGCAAATAATCGACATCTCAAAGCAAAGCAAACTGTGTCACAGAAACAGTGTGTGTTGTGCGGGGAGGAAAGGGAGAGGACAGGGGAGGTGAGGAGAGCTGGCACAGATGATGGGGGCACTGGGTGAGGGGTTGGGGGTGGAAGAAAGCATTTTCTTTTCCGGCTGTTTTTTTGATGCCCGCAGTTATATATATATATATGTATGTGTATATATATATATATATATATGTATCTTTCTTTTTTTTGGAAAGAGGTTGGGGGTGAAAAACCATTGGCCATGGCCTGTGACACGGTAACAATTCAGGCCTCCGTTCCATGCAGCAACCAGGACAGCCCCTGCTTAACTTCAAAGTGGGGAAGAGGCCAGCCCCCTCCGGCCATGTTACCTAATAAATGAGCCGACGTTATAAAACCACTTAGAGAAACGTGGCTTGAGGGGACTGGCAGTTTCCTCATTTTGAAGCTACGCAGGATCAGTCTCGCTTTTAAGCTAAGCAAGGCCAGTCCCGGTCACTGCATGTTTTGACCCTTTATTGAACACATGCCCCTTCTTGGTGGTCTTATAAACCGATTTTCAGTTGAGCCTTCATCAGGACATATATTGAGTTGTAAAAAGACGATGCACAACTCGTTCGACTACTCCTTCGTCTTGAGGACTTGGTTATTTTCCTTACCAAATCTATTCCTCCATATAGGGCTACTGACCTGAACCTTATTTCACACACAGGGATGGGGAATATTTCTTTTCTTGCACTTATTTTTTGAATACGTGGTTATTCACGATCCTTGGATCATCGGGCGTTGATGTCTACCATCATACCTGTGGAAAGGTAAGGACATATTAGTTTGATGTGTCCAACCTTCTTAGGTATATCCAGTGGTCGAAGTAAGCGGGAGCGGTCGGGAGCAGAGCTCCTCTACTTTTTTAAATGACCTTTTACAGCTCCTATACTTTTATTTTAAAAAGAAACCGTTCCGGAATGGTTTTGTTTTAAAATAAAAGTGTAGGAAGAAGTTGAAACCTTCACTTTCAGTGCACTGCACTGAACGGTCCCTTAAACAACACGTGCAAGTGTTTGGGGGGGGTATTGTATGTGGGTGGGGTTGTGGCAATGGAGTTTGTGAGGAGCAGGGTCAGGCCAGCAGGGAACATAGTTCCACCACTTCTTTTCGTACACTTCGACCACTGGGTATATCTTCATTCATTTACTAAGAATAGTTCCTTAGCACTTTGATTTGGTTTCAGAAGGATAACTTAGTTACACACAGTTATTTTAAGCAGATTATCTATGGTACTGACCTGCTTTTCTAGTCAGCCAGCTGGCACTTGTATGATGGATTCCCCAGTCCATTTGGCAATCTTTAGCTTTTTCTTCTTATAGTGGACACTAGTGGGAAGAAGAGCCTGCCAGTGAAGATACCACTTGTAGCCTCTACACTTCTAATATGTGCTAAGAATATTAATTCAATCTCTATGGCTCTGTATGGAGACATGCTGCTAAATATCGCTTCTAAGCAGGGTATCCTGGGAGACCAAGGCAGGCATGTTTCTGTATGCTCTCTATGCGCTCTCTGCATTAGTTAAACGCTCATTTTGCTAGCTGTAGCCATATTGGTGAAGCGTGACTTCACAGGTACCCAGGGGAGTTGCTAGGTCTGAAAAAGACCCGGGGCTATGCTGATGTTGGAACTGTTGGGACTGGGGGCTAGCTAGCCTTTTGGCTGTAGCTCCTGAGATTCTATCCGGGCTACAACCAAAAGATCAGGGGCTATAGTCCCCTTAGCCCCCCCCCCTAGCAACGCCCCTGCGGGTACCCTAAGTGTCATATTTGCATATGTATGGCACAATCACTTGTAAAATCAATTATGCAGCTTAGTATTTAATAGTACCTCAGTCGCTGTGTGGCAACAGGCCACAAGCATGACAGCGGGCGAATAATGCAAAATGTATGTGTCCTTTTTTAATTGCTGAGTATTCACTTTGCTCAGATTCAAAAACGTTTGCAAAGGCCTCATACGGCATTCGCGTCCGACTCAACTGAGGCTAATTATGTAAATGTGTACATAAGCAAGCCATGTGCTTTGGCAGTACTTACTTTTCTCTTTAATGCAATGAGGTCCTGCGGCGGCTGCCACGTGACGTTCGTCTCCCGATTCGATCTTGAGTGCTAAACAGATCGCCTCAGTGTGTCCCTATTTATTTTGCGGGGGCCTTTTCCTATGTTTAGTATGCAATTCTATTCCTTAATGTGGAGACACATAGCGACCATTTGTACCTCCCTAACCCAGTCTAAAAACGTGTGTTATGCCAAACAAAACCTCATGTTTATCTGTTCAGAAGGGGCATTTTGTAATGTTTTTATCACATCATTTTGATGCAATTCATAATATAATGATTAGCTGTTTCATGTAGTAAGCACGTGTCATGGTGCTTTACTTTTGTATTGACCTATAGCATTATAATAAAGTGCCGTAGGCAAAACATGTTAGGGTATTATTCTTGGTCACTTCAGGGCAGGGGCGCCACCAAGGGATGGCCAAGGGGGGGCCACGGCCAACCCTTATGAAAATGCTGCCCCCCCCCCATCGGCCACCCCGTGAAAAAGCAAAACGAAAATATATTTTTTTTCGCACTGAACTGTGCATGGACAATAACATTCCCAGTTCAGTGCGAAAACGTAGAGGTCGATTCATGGAATAAATGTGCGCCGAAAATTCCAGCGCAGATGTGCCAAAACGTGCGATTCGCAGTAAAAGTGCGAAAATCGCAGTGCGAGTGAGAAAATCGCAGGGAAACCAGCGCACATCGATTCATGGAAGTCCGTGCGCGAGAAAAACATTGGATGTGCGCTGAAAAGGTCATGTCATCAACAGCGTGCCCCACGGCCACTGCGAAATCGCACATAGCGCGGCGCACATCACAAAAGTAGGCGGAACATGGGGCGTAACACTCGGAATGGGGAACAACGTGTGAAAATATGGGCGTCACGGGGGAAGTACAGGAGGCAAGTGCGCAGAACGCCCACACGCTCGCCTACAACCCGTATTCATGGAATCGAATAGAGCAAACCAGCGCACGGTGAAAGACGCGCACAGGGCCAAACAAGTACGCCACAAGAAAGCAGGCGGTAGCGTCCCTGCGCCTGAAATAAATGTGCGCCAAAATGTGCGCCAACAAAAAGCACCCATATACAGCCATGATGAATGGTCCATACAGTGGCCCTCTAGGACAAATGAGGTGCAAAGGGGTACCGACAAACACGGACACCCGCTGTGTGAAAAATAGCGCGTGTGTGTGTTTCTGGGTGCGCGGAAAGTTCCACACGCGATTGGCCTGGGTACGTGTACTTTGGGGTGCGCGGGAAGTTCCACACGTGATTAGCCTGGGTACGTGTACTTTGGGGTGCGCGTGAAGTTCCACACACGATTAGCCTGGGTAAGTGTGTTTCGGGGTGCGTGGGAAGTTCCACACGCGATTGGCCAGGGTACGTGTACTTCGGGGTGCGTGGGAAGCTCCACACGCGATTAGTCTGGGTACGTGTACTTCGGGGTGCGCGGGAAGTTCCACACGCGATTAGCCTGGGTACGTGTGTTTCGGTGTAACGCTCACCTGATTCCCGCAGAGGCGCCGGTCTTGACTGGGTGAATGCCGTATCTTCAAAGGTGATGTGTAACACACGGTTGGCTCTTTGGGCTGGACCTCTGTGCACTGTATGTCTGACTCGAAGAGTAAGATGTCTGCAGATAGAAAATATGGGATTAATGAACTGGGGTTATTGGGTGCCTCTCTCCTCTTCCCTTTCTCTTCTCCTGTAGAACCCCAAAGGTTAATGCCCTCACCTTAGGTAAGTGAACGCAGAGCTCTCCAGCTGCCTCGGGGTAGGGTGCCGTAACCAGTTTCTTCACTGGATAAGGGTGCAGGCCTCTTGACCTAAGAGGACTGCTGTCCGTCGTTAGCTGCACGAACGGTAAGTTCTGGGCTCTTCAAATGTCTTAAAAGTCTTTTGTAATGATATCTCTTGTTTTGCAGGGTTCCGGCGATGGCGGATGGTGGGCTGATGAGAGTTGAGGATCGAACCCGCGTGAGGAATAGAAGCGCCTGGAAGCACGTAAGTAAGCGCTTGTAGCCTGCTTCACGATGCGCACTAACTGTCCCTTTTATCTTGCAGGTACAAGTGCGGAGCTTTAGAGAAGCTGAAGGGTGCTGGAATACCCACTGGATTCGGCGTGGGAAGGAGTAATGGCACGTGAGTATTAAAGTTGCCCAATGTCTTTAAACGCACCTTCTTTTGTCTTTCAGATGCGGGATGCAGCGCCGAAGGCCTCCGGAGCGTGCAAAGAGCTGGTAAGCTTTTGTCTTTCAGATGCCGAAATGCAGTGCGAAGACCTCCGGAGCATGCGAAGAGTAGGTAAGCCTTTGTCTTTCAGATGCCGGAATGCAGCGCGAGGCGTTGGTGACAGCCGATGGACCAGGTAAGAGATGCGCTGCCACTGAAGACCATAGTGCTAACCTGTTCTTTCTTTGTCTTTACAGATGCTGCTGAAGACTGGATTCCAGGATGGTAAGCCTTTGTTCCCTTAGGCCCAGGATCAGAAGACACGATGAGCGTTCTGCTGCAGAGAATGCAGAATAACGCAAAGCAAGATTCATCCATCGGGTGTGGTTTAAATAGCCTCCTGTAGTGCTTAGGTGTCTCCTTCCACAGCCACGCCTAGGTAAGAAAAGAGTTCCTGCTTTCCAGAAGAGTTCCAGTGTTCTGAACCTAGGGAGTGGCTCCTGCCCCACCCAACAGGAAAAGTAGTCTCAAACAGAAGAGGATCAGGGGTTCAACTGGCAGGTAAGTAAGCAGCATGGTCTGCTGCAGGTAAGTCCACCCAAGCATTATGAGCCCGGCGCTTCCAGCGCTGGAACTGGGCATCTTTATGAGCCTGGTGCCACTGGCGCCAGGACAGGGTCCAAAAGGTCCCAATTGGGACTGGCTGGCACTCGGAACCGGGGTTATGGGTCTGCTTCCAAGGGAGTCGGGCAAGTCCTGATCTTTTGGAAGCAGAGATCATGACAGCACCCCCCCTCAAGGCCCCTCCCAAACCGGGCTTCTCCGGGGGTTTGGGCTTGTTAGGAAATGTTCGATGAAATCTTTTGATTAGACGAGGCGCGTGGACATATTCTGCAGGTTCCCAGGATCTTTCTTGGGGACCGTAGCCTTTCCAGTCAATCAGTCAAAATAGTTTAGATTTGGAGATCTTGGAATCCAGGATGTTTTTTGACTTCAAACTCGAGTTCTCCATCAACTAGAATAGGTTTTGGAGATGTAGTTAGTCGGGTTTGAGGTTGCACGGGTTTTAATAGAGAGACGTGGAAGACCGGATGTATCTTCATGTGAGGGGGCAAGTCCAACTTGACCGCTACTGGATTTAATATGGTGGTGATGGAATAGGGACCAAGGTATCTTGGGTTGAATGTGCGTGGTCCTTTTAGAGGTAGATATTTGGTGGATAACCAGACTTGATCTCCTACTTGATATTGGGGGGCTTCCTTCCGATGTTGGTCTGCTCCTTTCTTGTATTGTTCTTTAGCCCTTTGAAGGTGAGAAACGGCTTCCTTAAAGGTTTGGGTGATTGTAGAATGCAGGTGGTCTACTGCTGGTGTTCCAAGATCTTGGAGTGGATCCAACTCCGAGGTTCGAGGGTGACTACCGTATAAAAGGAAAAACGGGGTCTTCCCAGTTCCCGAGTGGACAGAGTTATTGTAGGCATATTCGGCTATCCAAAGGATATTTTTCCCAAGTTTTTTAAGTTTGTTGTAGCATGCAGCGCAAATACTGTTCCAGAGGTTGATTGGTCCTCTCGGTTTGTCCGTCGGTTTGAGGGTGGTGGCTGGTCGAAAGTCTCACATCAATTTGAGCCGACCGACAGCAACTTCGCCAAAAATGAGAAATAAATTGACTACCTCGATCCGAAATTAGAACTGAAGGAAAACCGTGCAGTCGGACGATGTTTTCGAGAAATTCTCGGGCCAGAGTTGCTGCTGTTGGTAAGCCTTTCAGTGGAATGAAATGCGCCATCTTGGAGAATAGGTCCACGATTACTAGGATCTAATTGTATCCAGAGCATGGAGGTAGATCGGTGATGAAGTCCATAGAAAGTGTATGCCAAGGGCAAGGCGGGATGTCAATAGGGCGTAAGAGGCCGGCTGGTTTTTCCTTTTGACTCTTGTTTTGGGCGCATACTCCACAAGACATTATAAAGTCTCTGATATCTTTTTTCCAAGACGGCCACCAGAAGTAGCGCTTGTTCTTTTCCGAGGTCTTGGTCATACCGGGATGTCCTTCCATTAAAGAATCGTGATAACAAGAGATTACCTTTTTCTGTAAATCTGTGCTGGGCAGGTATAACCGTTCTTGGA
This sequence comes from Ambystoma mexicanum, assembly GCF_040938575.1. Taxonomy (NCBI): domain Eukaryota; kingdom Metazoa; phylum Chordata; class Amphibia; order Caudata; family Ambystomatidae; genus Ambystoma; species Ambystoma mexicanum. Next base: position 707,685,129 of record NC_090941.1, on the reverse strand, counting down.
AATATAATAGGTTGTCCTTCACCGTAAAGTCCTTTCCCTGCAGATGCCAATTCTGTATGTCTGCTGGAGTTACCAGTAGCCTGGCTTTATCCTTAACTTCCTCTATGGATTGTGTGGCGATTACACCTAGAATTCTTTGTTCGGGAATGATAGGTACAGGTTTAGGATTGATCAAATGTTCTTCCACTCCCATCCGAGAAAGGGCATCAGCTTTACCGTTTTTTGTACCAGGTCGATAGGTAATTATGAAGTCAAACTCGGCAAAGAATAGTGCCCAACGGAGTTGCCTAGAGGATTGAGCTTTTGCGGTTTTCAAATATTGCAGGTTTCGGTGATCTGTAATCACAGTAACGGTGTGTCGGGCCCCCAGAAGATAATGCCGCCAAGCCTTAAAGGCAGACTTGATAGCTAGAAGTTCCTTATCAGTAATAGTGTAATTGATTTCAGGAGGCGAGAATTTGCGGGACCAAAATGCCACGGGATGCAACTGATTGGTTACTGGGTCCTTTTGTGATAGAACTGCCCCCATGGCAAGGCTCGAAGCATCAGTTTCAACGATGTAGGGGAGTTCTGGGCGAGGATGTTTTAAGATCGGTGCAGAGATAAATCTAGTCTTCAAATTCTGGAAAGCTTGTTCCGCCTCGGTAGACCATTCAAAACGTTTGTTTTTCTTTAACAAGGCGGTGATGGGCTGGACTATTCGAGAGAATTCGGGGATAAACCTGCGGTAAAAGTTAGCGAAGCCTAACATGCTTTGAACACCTTTTACGGAGGATGGCGATGGCCATTTGAGAATTGTATCGACCTTCTTTGAATCCATACGCACTCCGCTAGGTGATAATGTGAATCCCAAGAATTCAACTTCAGTCACGTTGAAAACACATTTTTCCAACTTAGTGAAAAGTTTGTGTTGACGCAATCTCTCGAGGACCATTTTCACATGTTTCCGATGTTCAGTTTCCGATGAAGAATAAACGAGGATGTCGTCAATGTAAACAACAACACACACATCTATGAGCTCTCTGAGGACATCGTTCATAAAATATTGAAAGGCGGCCGGGGCATTGCAAAGTCCGAAGGGCATGACCTGATATTCAAATAGCCCATACTTGGTGCGGAAGGCCGTCTTCCATTCATCGCCCTCTTTTACTCGTACCAAGTGGTAGGCTCCTCTAAGATCCAGCTTTGTATATATGCATGCTTTTCTGACTTGGTCCAGGAGTTCAGGGATCAAAGGTAACGGATATCTATTCTTAACGGTGATCTGGTTCAGGGCGCGATAATCTATACAAGTTCTAAGGTCCCCTTCTTTTTTTGGAACGAAGAACAAAGCTGAGGAAGCAGAGGACTTGGAAGGACGAATAAACCCATTCGCTAGGTATTGATCCAGGTATTGTCGGAGGTGAAGATTCTCAGGCTCGGTGAGGGCATAAATTCTACTACAAGGAGGAGTAGATCCAGGTATCAGGTCTATCTGGCAGTCATAAGACCTATGAGGAGGTAGAGAGTTAGCCTGATCCTTCCGGAAAACATCTTGGAATTCTAGGTATTCAGGAGGTAACTGGGGAGCCTCCGAGGAAATTGCTGCCAGTGCAACACCAGGTCGAGGGTGACAAGTAGAGACACATTCTGGAAACTGAACCGTTCTTGCTCGCCAATCAATCTGAGGATTGTGCTTCTCTGACCAAGGAATTCCTAGAATAATCTGGAACTGAGGGGCCTTGATCACATCGAACACAATCTTCTCATGGTGTCCATCTTGACTTACTAGCGTCACTTCTTGGGTGGTATGCGTTACTGGTCCGGAGGCTATCTCCGTACCATCCACCGTAGTAATGACGTCCTTTACAGCCTTTGGACAAAGAGTCAGATTCATCCTCAAAACCATTTCATGATCCACATTATTGCCGATGGCACCGCTGTCGACGTATGCTTCAATCGCATGTAATCGATCCGGATGTTCAGGGCTAATGAGGACCATAGGTATCACAGAATGCGAGGTCACGGAACTGGTTTTAACGCTCGGCAAGATGACCTCTATTCTTGTCGGGCGAGGTCGTTTCCCTGCTCAGAGTTTGTGACCCTGGTAACTGCAGCTCCTACTGCCTTCTTGGCTGGTTTCACCGGACAGTCTCGAAGAAAGTGCCCCGAGTTTCCGCAATAGAGGCATAATTGCAGCTGTTTTCTCCTTTCCCGCTCCTTTTGTGTTAGTGGTCCTTTCAGGCCCCCTATTTGCATGGGTTCCCCGGAGTCTACTCCTTTGGTAGGAGTTGGTGGTTTGGAAAATACTCGCGCATCAAACTTGGAATGATCGGCCTTCCTGTTCTGCAGTCTGTGGTCAATTTGAACGACTAAGTCAATATAGTCCGAACAGTCTTGCGGGGGATTCACTACTTGGGCTAACACATCTTTGAGCTCTCCACGTAGACCTCTATAAAACAGCGTAATCCTATTGTCCTCAGGCCATCGAGTTTCCACTATCAGTCTGTTGAAAGACGCAATATAAGCCAAAAGGTCTTGATTACCCTGTCGCAATGAAAGGAGCTCATTGTCCAAGGCCTGCCCCTGTGAATGTCTTGCAAACAGTTTTTCCATACTGAGCTGAAAAGCTTGAAAATCATGGAGAACCGGATCATCTTGATTAACTAGAGGGATCGACCAGTCTGCCGCATTGCCACTAAGGTACGAAAGCACGAAAGCTACCTTAGCTTGATCAGTTGGAAAGGCTGCTGGCCGGCATAAGAAGTGCAACCGGCACTGATTAATAAATACTGCAAACCTCTTTGGGTCACCAGAAAATCGTTCGGGCGGAGCCAGAGGTACATTCCCAGGTAGGTTGATCTGCACTGGGTTCGTAGAGGATGTTGAAGGAAGATTTGCCCCTGATGCGGGTAACGGAGTTTGTCCGGCTTGTGACTGTAGCAATTGTCTAGCGAGATCGTCTGTTCGCTCCTTGGAAATAATCAGTTCCCTTCTTAGAGCATTCGTTTCCTGACGGGCTGCATGCACTTCTGCTCTTAGTTCCCCAAGTAACTGGGCTAGCTGGTCGGTATCCGAGGTTTCCATAGCGCCTGGGTGGGAGTTTTGCGGTAGGCTTTGCGTTCTGTAACGCTCACCTGATTCCCGCAGAGGCGCCGGTCTTGACTGGATGAATGCCGTATCTTCAAAGGTGATGTGTAACACATGGTTGGCTCTTTGGGCAGGACCTCTGTGCACTGTATGTCTGACTCGAAGAGTAAGATGTCTGCAGATAGAAAATATGGGATTAATGAACTGGGGTTATTGGGTGCCTCTCTCCTCTTCCTTTTCTCTTCTCCTGTAGAACCCCAAAGGTTAACGCCCTCACCTTAGGTAAGTGAACGCCGAGCTCTCCATCTGCCTCGGGGCAGGGTGCCGTAACCAGTTTCTTCACTGGATCAGGGTGCAGGCCTCTTGACCTCAGAGGACTGCTGTCCGTCGTTAACTGCACGAACGGTAAGTTCTGGGCTCTTCAAATGTCTTAAAAGTCTTTTGTAATGATATCTCTTGTTTTGCAAGGTTCCGGCGATGGCGGATGGCGGGCTGATGAGAGTTGAGGATCGAACCCGCGTGAGGAATAGAAGCGCCTGGAAGCACGTAAGTAAGCGCTTGTAGCCTGCTTCACGATGCGCACTAACTGTCCCTTTTATCTTGCAGGTACAAGTTCGGAGCTTTAGAGAAGCTGAAGGGTGCTGGAATACCCACTGGATTCGGCGTGGGAAGGAGAAATGGCACGTGAGTAATAAAGTTGCCCAATGTCTTTAAACGCACCTTCTTTTGTCTTTCAGATGCGGGATGCAGCGCCGAAGTCCTCTGGAGCGTGCGAAGAGCTGGTAAGCTTTGGTCTTTCAGATGCCGGAATGCAGTGCGAAGACCTCCGGAGCATGCGAAAAGTAGGTAAGCCTTTGTCTTTCAGATGCCGGAATGCAGCGCGAGGCATTGGTGACAGCCGATGGACCAGGTAAGAGATGCGCTGCCACTGAAGACCGTAGTGCTAACCTGCTCTTTCTTTGTCTTTACAGATGCTGCTGAAGACTGGATTCCAGGATGGTAAGCCTTTGTTCCCTTAGGCCCAGGATCAGAAGACACGATGAGCGTTCTGCTGCAGAGAATGCAGAATAACGCAAAGCAAGATTCATCCATCGGGTGTGGTTTAAATAGCCTCCTATAGTGCTTAGGTGTCTCCTTCCACAGCCACGCCTAGGTAAGAAAAGAGTTCCTGCTTTCCAGAAGAGTTCCAGTGTTCTGAACCTAGGGAGTGGCTCCTGCCCCACCCAACAGGAAAAGTAGTCCCAAACAGAAGAGGATCAGGGGTTCAACTGGCAGGTAAGTAAGCAGCATGGTCTGCTGCAGGTAAGTCCACCCAAGCATTATGAGCCCGGCGCTTCCAGCGCTGGGACTGGGCATCTTTATGAGCCTGGTGCCACTGGTGCCAGGACAGGGTCCAAAAGGTCCCAATTGGGACTGACTGGCACTCGGAACCGGGGTTATGGGTCTGCTTCCAAGGGAGTCGGGCAAGTCCTGATCTTTTGGAAGCAGAGATTATGACATTCGGGGTGCGCGGGAAGTTCCACATGCGATTGGCCTGGGTACGTGTACTTTGGGATGCGCGGGAAGTTCCACACGCGATTGGCCTGGGTACGTGTACTTCGGGTACGCGGGAAGTTCCACATGCGATTGGCCTGGGTACGTGTATTCCGAGTTGCGCGGGAAGATTCACACGCGATTTCAGCAGGGTACGTGTATTTCGGTGGTGCCGCGGAATGCTACACGTAATTTGGCCGTGTGGGTCCTCCCAGGTGTTCCCTCTACACCCTCCACGGCCCCTGCAGGCAGCCCACACCACAGGGGACTACCCTGCACCCCTGCTCATGTCCCACAGGCAACCCATCCACCATGGCCATGCCCCCCAGCCAACCCACATGTCACCTTGCACTACTGATCACCAACACATGTCTCCCAGCACCCTCAACCCCCAGCAATGTGGGGCACCCTCCACCAGGCCCCCACTCATGTCTCCCATCACCCCCACCCCCCAGCAGTGCAGGGCACCCTCCACCAGCCCCCCACTCATGTCCAACTCATGTTTCCCATCATCCCCACCCACTAGCATCCAGGGGCACCCTCCACCAGGCCCCCACACATGTCCCCCTGCACCCCCACCCCCCAGCATCCAGGGGCATCCTCCACCAGGCCCCCACTCATGTCCCCCTGCACCCCCACCCCCCAGCAGTGCAGGGCACCCTCCACCAGGCCCCCACTCATGTCTCCCACCACCCCCACCCCCCAGTAGTGCAGGGCACCCTCCACCAGGCCCCCACACATGTCTCCCAGCACCCCACCCCCCAGCAGTGCAGGGCACCCTCCACCAGGCCCCCACACATGTCTCCCAGCACCCCCACCCCCCAGCAGTGCAGGGGCACCCTCCACCAGGCCCCCACTCATGTCTCCCAGCACCCCCACCCCCCAGCAGTGCAGGGCACCCTCCACCAGGCCCCCACTCATGTCTCCCACCACACCCACCCCCCAGCAGTGCAGGGCACCCTCCACCAGGCCCCCACACATGTCTCCCAACACCCCCACCCCCAGCAGTGCAGGGCACCCTCCACCAGGCCCCCACTCATGTCTCCCACCACCCCCACCACTCATGTCCAACTCATGTCCCCCACCACCCCCACCCCACAGCATCCAGGGGCACCCTCCACCAGGCCCCCACTCATGTCTCCCATCACCCCCACCCCCCAGCAGTGCAGGGCACCCTCCACCAGGCCCCCACTCATGTCCCCCTGCACCCCCACCCCCAAGCAGTGCAGGGCACCCTCCACCAGGCCCCCACACATGTCTCCCAGCAACCCCACCCCCCAGCAGTGCCGGGCACCCTCCACCAGGCCCCCACTCATGTCTCCCATCACCCCCACCCCCCAGCAGTGCAGGGGCAACCTCCACCAGGCCCCGACTCATGTCTCCCACCACCCCACCCCCCAGCATCCAGGGGCACCCTCCACCAGGCCCCCACTCATGTCTCCCATCACCCCCACCCCCCAGCATCCAGGGGCACCCTCCACCAGGCCCCCACTCATGTCTCCCACCACCCCCACCCCCCAGCATCAAGGGGCACCCTCCACCAGGCCCCCACTCATGTCCCCCTGCGCCCCCACCCCCCAGCAGTGCAGGGTAGCCTCCACCAGGCCCCCACTCATGTCTCCCATCACCCCCACCCCCCAGCAGTGCAGGGGCAGACTCCACCAGGTCCCCACTCATGTCCCCCTGCACCCCCACCCCCCAGCAGTGCAGGGCACCCTCCACCAGGCCCCCAGTCATGTCCCCCTGCACCCCCACCCCCCAGCAGTGCAGGGCACCCTCCACCAGGCCCCCACACATGTCTCCCAGCACCCCCACCCCCAGCAGTGCAGGGCACCCTCCACCAGGCCCCCACTCATGTCTCCCACCACCCCCACCCCCCAGCATCCAGGGGCACCCTCCACCAGGCCCCCACTCATGTCTCCCACCACCCCCACCCCCCAGCCGTGCGATTTGCCTGGGTACGTGTATTCCTGGGGTGCGCTGGTAGTCTCCCATGCGATACCATCAGGGTACGTGTATTATGGGTCCGCGTGAACTTCCACACGCGATACCAGCAGGCTATGTGTATTATGGGGTTCGCGGGAATTTACACCCTCGATTGCCCTGGGTACGTGTATTTCGGGGGGCGCGTGAAGTTTCACACGCGATTTTGCAGGGTACGTGTATTTCGGTGTGCGCGTGAACTTCCACACGCGACTGGGCCTGTGAGAGTGGGGTACGTGTATTCCAGGGGTGGGCGGGAATATTTACTCGTGACTGGGCCTGGGAGAGCGTGTTACGTGTATTCCTGGGGTGGGTTTTAGGCGGAAACCTGTGCAGCTCCCTCTGGGGCCACTGCAAAAGATTTAGGACTACAGGTGTTTGGCAGTAAACCCACTTGGTAGCAGTCTGTACCACACAGATTCACTTGGTAGCTGTGGCTGAGCAGTCAGACTTCCCTCAAGAAGAGTTAGACAGTATGTGGAGTATACAAAATAGGGTAATTCTACACAGTAAGACAAGCAAACACGCAACAAGGCTTCGGTGTAAAGATATAAAGGTATTTATTTATAGCAGCACATCTATGGAAAACACTCTGGCACTAATACGGAAAACAACTTCAATCACAATTACTATACGCAGAAAAAAAGATAAATCCCCCTAACAATAGTTTGACAAGTCTAGGTTCAACGGCATCACTTATTTGCAGACAGAGGTGTATGCTTTAACCTAGATGGCACTCTAGTATTCGTTAGGACTGGAGAGAAAAAGGCAGGTTAAGAAATCAACTCGATACCAATACTTTTAAGAACAAAGATGCAAGGCAAGAAGACAGGAACCACTGTACATTCCAAAGTTCAGAGGCCAGGCCCACTCGGAGAGAGGCAAGGCGATATGTCCCAAAAAGTATCTTAGTGGAAATGCGCTTCGAGTCTTTATCGCAAATTGTTATGGAAAGTTTGGACCAGTTCGGAACAGAAAGTTTAAGAAAGCTTGAAGGCGACCCAATGGAAAGGCGAGGATTCAGACACCTCACTCTATCTGGCAGAAAGGGAAGCCAGGTGAACATGGTACCTTGTTTGTGGAGAGACAGCTCGGGCAGGGGCAGTTGTTCCTGGTGGTGGATGCACGTCCGGTCTTTGCCAAGAGAAGAGATGACCTCGTCGTCGAAGGAAAGTTTGAAGATTGTTGTACCACCAGTGAAGAGACCAGCCGCGGAGTGCTCCATCACAAGGCACCACCTTTTGGTTGCGGTACAGGGGTAGTGGCTATCCGGTTGCCGAGGTGCTCTGCACGGGCAATTCGACCACTGTGTCCTGAAGCGAAGAAAAAGCAAAGGTGACTGGTTGTTCCCACCAGTCAGGGGAAGAGACTCTCCGGCAGGGAGATCTCCTCTGTCGTCGGGAAGTGGTGAGTCGGTTCAGCAGGGCTCCACCGGAGGTGTCGTCATTGCAGGTCGGCTCAGCTTTACCCTCGTCGGATTCTTAGGTCCTGTGGCGACTTCTGAAGATCCAGTCCCAAAAGCCCTGCTTTTATGCAGAAAACCCCCATTCATTCAGCCTAGCTGTCAATCAAAACACGCTAAGTGGTGAGCGGGGAGGCTCACCACTTGGGCCAATCACACCAGAGTGCGACCGGAGTTGGCAAGGCAACTCAGTCCAGGGTGCCTAAACCCCCTCCCACACCGCTGTGGTAACCCAGACAGAATGGCACCACTTTGCAGGGTCTCTGTACAGAAGCCCGCCAAAAGTGGAACAAAGGGCTCAACCTCTGGTTTAGGAGTCACAGAGACGAACACAGACGCCATTTTAAAAACCGAGTTCTGGCAGAAAATACCATCCGGTAGACTTATTTAAGATAAGTAAACCGGTGGTATGTTAGAGATTAACGAGAAAAAGTATTAATCTCCAACAATGGGAAGAATCCCATAGGGTTATATTCGGGGTCGAATATAACAAGTAGTTTCCACTGCCACCAACCAAAACTCGACGAGGGGGGACGGGACAGTGCCCCCTCGAATAACAGACCCAGGAGTAATCGAATTACCCCTACTAGTACGTCCACAATAGGATGGTTTGTACTAGTTCTGTTAGTAAATTTAGGTCTAGTAAAGCCAATGGTGACTTTACATGCCCGGGGAGACAGTAGTCAGTCCCCGGGTATGGAGTCTTACGGAGGTCCGCTAGGACGCCCCAGTGCTACGGCACGGAGGGTGCGGTGTAACACACATAGCAAAACATATGAGACCCTATGGAGTAAAAGACCCCATAGCCCATAGAACACATTGACATTCAAAGGAATTACACACATTCATGTCCAAGAGTGGGAGCAAAAGAGTCTCACTCTTGGCAGGATGGAAAAAACAAACTCCAGAAATCCAGCAAAGCTGCTGGGGGACTCACTAGGTTAGGAAATTCAGTCTAAACAGAGAATTCTCCCTAACAGTGGGCGGGAAGATTCACACGGTCGCCTACAACGTGCGGAAAAATAAATGGTCCAATCCTGAAACACGTACGCCAGCATGAAGCAGGCGTACGTCGACCCGCGCAGAATAAAAGTGCGCGCAAGCAACAAACAAGCTCAGACGCCAGGATGAATATACCATTCCTAGCAGCAGTGGCCGTGGCTTACCAAAGGAGGAGGAGAAGAATAGTGAGGGCCCGAATTTTCACTCCCAGAACCAGCCTTTTTGGGATGCCTGATGACCAGGTGTATGGGAGGTACAGGTTTCCACCACACATAATACTGGACCTGGTGAGTGAGAGGGAGGATGACCTCACATCACCCACCCCGTGCTCCCAAGCACTCAGCCCCCTGGAGAAGGTCCTTAATGTACTGCACTTCTTGGCCACAGGATCATTTCAGCGGACAAGTGCCATAGTGGGTGGGGTGTCACAGGCCACGCAGTCACGCTGCCTACACCAGGTCTTGAACATCATCACTGCACGCCCATCAGTCCGCAGGAACATATACCTGCCCAGGACACCTGCAGAAAGGCAGGCTGCCGCCCTGGATTTCTACGGTGTGGCACAATTCCCCAAAGTGCTAGGTGCCATTGACTGCACCCATGTGGCACTACGTCCCCCCAGGGCATCTGAGCACATCTATAGGAACCGCAAGCACTGGCATTCCATCAACGTGCAGGTAGTATGTAATGCCAAGGGAATCATCACCTCAGTATATGCCAACTATCCAGGGTTCACCCACGACAGCTTCATTTACCGAATGTCTACCCTAAGCCGAGACCTAGAAGCTGGGCGGCATGGCGATACATGGCTGCTTTGTGAGTATGAATGCCACTGCACATGCATGCATGTCAGATGCAGAGTTATGTCACTACCAAACTAATGATACCCATCACCTCCTCACCAGGGGATAGTGCCGACCCTCTGAGCACCCACATGATGACGCCAATTCGGAACCCCATCACGCCTCCCGAGGTAAGATACAACACAGCCCATATTGCAACCCGGGGCATAGCGGAGCGCACATTCGGAGTGCTCAAGTCACGCTTTCGCTCCCTTGACCGTTCTGGCGGGCAGCTGTTATATGCGCCCCCAGTAGTGTGCAGGATCATAGTGGCAGCATGTGTCCTGCACAATGTTGCAACACGCCAGGGCCTGGCTATGGACATGGTGGTGCCCCCACATCACCAACCACATGCACGCCTGCTGCGCATGGGAGGGGAAAGGGCACGGGGTGAGGCAGCCCGTACGCAGCTGGTGTCTAATTACTTCACATAGAAATCACACCCCTGTGGAGTGCACACAGCCTGGGCACATACCATCTGATAAGCAATGATGACTCGACCTGACAATTATGACGAACAAAGGGACAGTCAACTGTCAGAACCATACCAGCCTGAGATTGTTCATGTGGAAGTGCCAGAATGTGTGCATCCCTACCTACACAAACACCACTAATGCAGTGTCATCAAAAGACACACTTCCATGCTGCAGAAATGAATACCCACTTGCAAAATACTACATGAGAACAGTGCCATGCTACCCAACCCCTCCCTGGCACGGCCACACAACACACCATGGCATGTCATGCAATGTGAAAGCAAACAAATTAATCCCCACAACATGACCCAAGTGTCACCAACTACAGTGTCCCTAATGGAAACATGGCCACACATGAAATGCTCACAGTAATGCAGGACCTACAACACACATTACCAAATACTTACCAAGAATACCAATCACCTACACAACCTCCAACCTACCTTAAACATGACATTAAAGACTTAAAAAATTGGTAGACTCACTACCTGATAATGCCAGCACTTCGAACACTTACAAGTATACATTGTTAGCGCCACGCAATAGTGTAGGTGCACTGCTTACAACATGGACTCCAGTTCCAAGGTGGACCGCCTTGTGAAGACATGAGAAATAGACCTGCAAATTAGGAGGATGAGATGGATGCAGAGGCACACATCAATACACCATGCAGTGAATCCAACGTCACCATGTACGTCAATGTCACTTGGGCACACCCTTTGCAAGCCCATGGAAACGGGAAGCAGGAGGTGTGTGTGTCACACAAACCCAAGCATCTGAACCAAATTCATGACAAGCCTGCATGTGCCCAGCCACAATACAACATATGCCCACGGGAGCCACACAAGGCAACACACTGTCCAAAAAACAAAATTTAAAAAAAAAATAAAAAAATGGCCATCAACCGTGGGGGTGGGGGAGGCCACCCAGGAGGTCTGAGGACAGGGTGCACACCAAAACCCACCTGTGTGGATCTTGATAAAAAAAAACACCTCCATGGGTTCATGGCCTGCACGGCTACCCTATTGTGAGAGAATCACTGCTGTCGCTCTCCTCACCCTCTGCAGCTGCATCAGGAGGTGGTGGCACTATGGGAGGCAGCCCACGCAAAGCCTTAGTCTGGTCCTCCATGGCAGCAAGCATGCGGGTGTGGAAGGTCTCGTTCTGAAGGATAATTGTGCGTAGGTCCCCATGCAACAACTCACGGGATGCCCGGACCTCCGCCCTAGTTGCCTGCATCTCAGCTGAGAGCATACGTGTGAGACGCTCCAGCTGCTGTTCTGTCCTTCTGTTTGTTGAAGCCTCAAGCTCAACAAGAGTTGTCCTGAGGTGAAGGAGTTCCACCCTCAGGGCTTCCCTGTGGTCCTGGGACTGTTGCCTGTAGTCGCTCCATCAGCCTTTTGGGGGGGGCAATGGAAGTGGCCACCCTATCCATGGCCTGAGCCATCATCTCTGATGATGCTGCCTGTTGGGTTGCCATACCGTATATGGATTGCTCCCATGCGGTATTGCCAGGTGGCGTACGGACACCACGTCGGCGGGCACCACACCTGGCTGGGGCAAGGCGAACTGCGCCTTGCTGTGCCGGCACTGCCTGAGGCTGCAGGACTGCATTCCCCCTCTGATCTGCTGGCCCAGGAACAGGATCAGATGTTGCGGAGTGTGACCCTGCATCCGTAACCACCAAAGGCGTACCTGCCAACACTGACATCCCCATTGAGGGTTCTAACCCTGGTGCAGGTGGGTCAGACAGAACAGAATCCCTCCCAGGAACACTCACCTGCGACGGCACATAGGTCTCATCATCCGAATCGACACCTGAATACAGCTCGGGGGAGGTGCAGCCAGAGACACCCCTTGAGAGCACGACCTGCAGCAGTTGTGGGTTCTCACCCACCACCACACCACGTCCCTCACTGGTGGTCGGTCGGGCCTGAGACCCCTCCTGGGTCTGCACCATCTCCACAACCCCAGCAGTATCAAGTGCATCATCCCCTGCAAAGACATAAAAGAAAACAAATGGAAACAGGCATTAGCACTATGTCACACAATTAGGGCTGAGAAGCTACAGAAACAGTACTTGATTGACACATGTCCCACATGACTAAATCCCTCCCATGCATGCACCGTCACTGCGTGTGAAGGGGAGGCAGATGGCACACATTGATGACACCAAGATGGAAGATGAACACATTTGCTGCATTCTGCCTAGCAGTGGCATCACACATTGGCCTGTGATTGGCAGGTCAAATACACATGCCATCACACAGATGGCATGTACCCTAGCCATAAAGTGAAGAGGGAGAGGAGGGCACCAATTGTTCATTCAGTCTAGTTTGCTCATGAAATTGATTTTTTCATTGAAATGGTTCAAATGTTTAACCTGGAGCTGCCAGTCCAAAATGGTCCTATAGCACAGGGACATGTCTAAACAAATCATGTCCAGGAAACAAAACCAGTCCACTGTACCATAGCCATGTCAGACATGTGACAATAGGACTGAGAAATGCCTAGTAAAAGTGGTGGTATGCAAACAATCTGCCTGAATAAACAGAGGAAAATAAGCAACAATGTTGTGGCAAGATGACACTTCAAGGGCAACTGGCGTAGTGTTGGGCTGGATGTCTAATGTTGGCAGAAGGGATACTGCTATGCCCAAATGCTTGTGCGAAGAATGTATTGGATGAGGCACATGGGTGACCCAAACCACTCAGGCACACACACCCTCACCTGGCACCCAAACAGAAGCCCTCACACACACACCATGCACATGGATGGCACACACATGCATGTGCACTCACCGGCCAATGCCTCGTAATCTGCCAGTTCTCCCACGCCTTGGATCTGTTCCTCCATGACGTAGGTCCCAGCAACCTGCTCATGTGGAGTGAGTTCTATGTCCTCTGCTGGAGACCCACCTCCAGTCACTAGAGTAGCAGCATGACTTGAGGCCAGCTTATTCTTTGCCCTGCGCTTCAGGTCATTCCAGCGCTTGTAGCTTTCAGTAGCTGTGCGCCTCAAGATTCCAAGGGCACTTATGATGTCCGCGATGGTCTGCCAGTGTGCCTGACGTTGTGCAGGTGTGGTCTTGGATCCTGCAACAATCACCATTTCGCGGTCGTGTGCGGACACATACTCTACAAGTGCATTCAGTTCGGCCTCATTGAAGCTGGGCTTCCTTGACGGGCCGGACTGTGTAGCCATGTCTGGGGCATCAGCCTCTACTGGATGAGCACTCTTCCTCTTCCGCTTGGAAGGTGGTGGGGATCCTGAGTGTCCTATGCCGCTCTGGACACTAGGGACAGGAGCCCCGGTGGACTCTGTACTAGGAGTGTGGGATTGCACACTCAGCATGGGAGTTGGTGCAGGCATTAGCTCAAGTGTGATGGTGTCAGGGGGAATGTCAGCAGGATGGACTTGGACTGACATTGTCCTGGCTGGGTGTGTGAGAGGTGGGGTGGATGGAGCCGCAGCTACCCCTGCAGCCTCCCCAGCCTGCCTACGCGGGGCAGCAGATGACCTAGCTGCCCCTGATCTACGTGGCCTGATGACACCAACGTGCACCGGCGCATGTGGCCTAGACCTGCTGATCTGGCAGTCAGCCATGGAGTCACCCTGTGCCAGGTCTGGTTCCACAGTGGGCTGGTCCAACCAGGGCTGAGCATGGATGGTGTCAGCCACGTTACTCTCAACCGGGGGGGGCATGGGTGTCCCTGACTGCTCCTCCACACATGGGGGGCTAGGGGCACCCTGCAAGTCACGGCCACGTCTCCTACCGGATCCGCCACGGCCACCACTTGGGGCTCGGCCACCTTTGCCACCCTTACGGCTTGTTCGCCTCCCAGCCATGGCACTGATGTTATTGTGCGTATGGGAGTCGATGTGAACTATTGTCCTGGGCAATTGGGGGTCAAAGGGGTTGGGTACCAGATGGTAATCGTACCCTAGTGCTCTAGCAAGGCTGTATGTCACCCCTGGGGAAAGATGACGGGTCACGCAACGCACAGGCACCCCAAAAAAGGGAAGTAAGGTGCACACAACCCCTCCTAGACCACGTGTGTGGAAAAATAAACCTGCACTACGCTGCGGCACCCAGAAACACAAGAATGAACGTGTGTGTGTCACACGCAGCCTAGAATGACCTCTGAAGGGGTATGCGACACACGGGGCAAGCACAGATGTTAAATACGTGCGCGACTCACCGTCTGCCAGGAACAAAAGCGTGAAAAATATGCACGTGTGCACGTTGGCAACACCCCCGCCAAAAGAAGAATTGTACGCTGTCTGAGGAGACAGGACAACAGTAGAAGGGAACGCTGTTTGAGGAAACAGGCCCAGGAAAAAGAGGAAAAGAGAAAAAGCTGTCAGAGGTAACAGGGAGTACGAACTTGAAACGCTGTGAAGTAAATCACGTGTGAACCGACAAGAAGTACAGATTTCACCCACTCGCTCTCCACGAAAAGCACGTACAAGGAAATGGCGTTCTACACGTACCTTTTATACACACTTCACAGACGCGCATACGCGATGAGGCCATTTCCACCAATTACACGCTTTGACACTCGGACGTATATCTTTTTTTTTACACGCGCCATTCTCTACGGCCATGCGCGTGACATCATAGCTGCGCATGGGGGCCTTTGGCCCAATGAAATCGCGTATGCGTGCAGATGCGCTTACGCGCTAGGGGCCTTTCCTCGAATTACACGCAGACGTGCAGGATTTTCACGTGCCAAATCACTCTGTATCAAGCTGGCCACGCGTAAGCACACGGAAGACCACGCTCCTACCCAGAAAGCTGATTTACTGCCCCCCAGAACCCCGAGCATGCTCCCACCTGCCATCTGCTGCCGCCTGACTGCCTGCTGCCCACGTGCCCTGCCATTTGCTGCCTGCACATCAGCCAGGGGTGCTGTTGCTGTGACCACACCTGCTGGAACCGAAGACTCCCGACTGGGATTCCATCGCTCCACAGCCCAGCCCCAGGACCCAGTTGCCCACCCACTCCTGTCATGTCGGGCACTGCAACATTTGGCACCACTGACAACCCCTGGCCAGAGAGGCAGAGGGGCACCAGCTTCAGTGCCCGGGAAGTCGGTGTCCTGGTGGAGCAAGTCCTGGGGCAGTATGATGCCCTCTTCGGAAGTGTGCGCACCGACAAGGAAGGACGGACTCGGATCTGGATGGACATCGTGACTGCAATCAACACGGAGGGGGTGGCAGTCCACGACTTCCAACATGTCAAGAAGCGCTGGGAGGACTTCAGGTCCAGGACCCTGAACAAGGCCCGGCGCCTCTTGAAGGCAGCGGATGCTAAGGGGCGCCGGGGCCACTTATCGGAAGATCAGATGAGGGTTCTGGAACGCATATCCCCAGCGCTCATCGTCCAGGTCCTTGAGAGGCAGACCCGTCTGGAGTCGAGCGGTAAGTGTACATGCATCATGATTGTAAGCTGTGCGTGTGGTGATTTCCCAGTAGTGTGCCGGTTGCACATCTGTTTGTATGGGGCCGAGTATGGGTGGGGGTGTACAGGGCCGCGAGTGCTGTCATGTGTGAGACATGGATGGTGCTTGTGTGTAGGCTTGCATGCCAAATGCAGTTGTGTGGGCACACATGTTTGGATGAATGTGTATGTAAGTAGGCATGTTCGTGACGTCACGCATGTATGTTGTTTTCAGCTGCATGTATCAGCACTGTGTACATGTGCATGTGTGTGTATTTGACAAGGGTGCAACAGTGATGCAACATGGATGCATGTGACAGCCGGATGTGGAAGCCTGATTCGAACACTGCGACAGTTGGCTGAGGTGTACACATGCCTGCAAGTGTGGTAGTGTGCGTGCATGTGTAGTGCACTCCCTGTGTTTCATGTGATGTCTGGCTCACCTTTGCCTGCTCATGCTGTTGTATGTGTGTGGATGGTGCTGGCAGTTGCGATGTGGCTGTGGTATGGCTCATGTGTGCAAGTTGAAATGACATGTGTGTTGCCAATTGTGATGCCATGTCTGAGGTTTGCCAATGCCACTCATGTGCAACTGACATGTGTGTATGTGTCCATTGTACAGTGCCCTGATGCCTGTGTTTTATTTCTCCCTGTCTGCAGCGTCAACTGATGAAGTGGGCGGAGAAGGTACTGTGGAGCACATCGCCTGGGATCGCACCGCCAGCCGGAGACGCAAGGCCCGGCTCCCCTCCCAGGTTGTGATCTCGTCGGGGAGTGAGGAGTCTGGTGCCGCGTCCCAGGCCGCAGCTGCCGGGGGGAGGTCCAAGAGGCGGAGGTCGGAGTTGGACTCCTCGGCAGCAGAAGGGGCAGCCGGGACCCCACAGGGCCCAACGGGGGAAGATGGCACGGAGTCATCCAGGTTGGTGGGGGGTTTGGTGGAGGAGGAGGCCGTGCAAGCAACAGAGATGGGGTCTGGAGGTGGGGATTCCACTGGTGCTAGTGGTGCAGTGCAGGACCAGGGACAGGAGGCAGCATAGGTCGCCGCGGAGGTGCCTGTGTGCAATCCTGTCCCTGATCCTGTCACTGCATCATCTTGCACCAGCAGGGATGCCTACGTCCAGACCCGTTTTCAGGCAGGGGATGAGCTCACGACAACTGGCCTTCCTCTGCCTGCGGACGTGGCTATCCGGGTCCGGGTTGTGCCTGTCCTGACTGGTGTAGCGTTGCGTCAACGGGCCATGCGAGGTGACCTGCAGTCTTTTCATGAGGAGACTGCACGTCATCACGAATGGCTCGTTGACCGCGTCGGCTTACTGGGACAGGTCACCCAGGCTGGATTCCTCCGTTTGATGGGGCTTGCTCAGACCCCCTCTTCAACTGAACCCCTTATGCGCCAGTCGTCCTCCGTGCCATCTTCCCACCCATTAGCACCTGGGTGCCCTGTGGAGCTGCCTCTGACGGTGCGGCCAGGCTGGTGGAGGAGGCATCCCTGCCACAGTTGGGAGTCAGACGTCCAGCAGGGGTGGCCACATCAACGACTGCACCCCAGCCAGCGGAGGATGTGCAGGCAGCAGGAGGCAGTGCATGGGCAGAGGCACAGCAGCAGCAGCAACGTGATGGGAGCCATGATGGCTCGGGGCCTTCGACATCGGAGGGGCAGGCATCGGCCGGAGGGTAGGCGGACCCAGGATGGGAAGTGTGTTCCATGTGGCAGCGGTTGGGCCACGCCATAGATGCAGAGCGGCAGCGGGCGGAAGAGGCACGGCTCACGATGGTCAGGGCAGAGAACTCCATGCGGAGGGCCCTGAGGCGGGCCGAGTGCCTCGAGGCAATCCGCAGGGAGTTTGGGGTGAACATGTCGACGGCCCTGCAGAGACTCGGGGCCATGGAGGAGGACCGCCTCCGGGACATTGAGCAGGAGTTCGATGATGCCCTGGCCCGGAACATCCCAAAGTGAGCCGTCGGACTAGCCCGCTGCCCTTGTAAATAGTTCTGTAGTTAATGTTAGGTTTCCTTTGGTTTTGCATTTTTTTTGGACCTTTTGGACAATGGGTCACATTTTTGTATATAGTTTCTTTTTTTTAAGCAGTGTTATTAGATAGGTTTCATTTCTTCTGTTGGGATCATGGACCCTGGATTGTTTATCTGTATATAGTTGACTTTTGGATTTTCATTTTTTTTATGATTTACCCATGGAGCAATGGTTTTCGATTTTAATTTTCCATTGGATTACTTTTGTGGACTGTGACTTTGGACACCTTTCCTTTGGATTATGATTTGTGGTTTCGCATTATTTCACGGACCAGCTGGTTTATTTTTTTTTAATTTCCATTATTGTTTGTTTATTTTTGATTCAATTTATGTTGCTTTTAATTCACATGTTTTCTTCAAATTTCAATGTGTAGTATCATCTCATTGGTTTCATGCATATCATGATATGGGTTTTGACATTCACTGACACCCATTGGGTGTATGTGAGGGACATGTGTTCATTTCCAAACTTGCAATTGGGGTTCTATCATGTTATTGCCATTTCTAAGTGGGTGGATGCAATACTCGGGTCGGTGTTTGGCATTTGGAGGCTGACCATAAGGGCCAGGGATCTAGATTGTGATGACATGTTGGCTGGGGGACATGAGTGGGGGCCTGGTGGAGGGTGCCCCTGCACTGCTGGGGGTGGGGGTGATGGGAGACATGAATGGGGGCCTCGTGGAGGGTGTCCTGCACTGCTGGGGGGTGGGGGTGGTGGGAGACATGAGTGGGGGCCTCGTGGAGGGTGCCCTGCACTGCTGGGGGGTGGGGGTGGTGGGAGACATGAGTGGGGGCCTGGTGGAGGGTGCCCTGCACTGCTGGGGGTTGGGGGTGCAGGGAGACATGAGTGGGGGCCTGGTGGAGGGTGCCCCTGAATGCTGGGGGGTGGGGGTGCAGGGAGACATGAGATGGACATGGGTGGGGGCGTGATGGAGGCTGCCCCTGCACTGCTGGAGGGTGGGGGTGATGGGAGACATGAGTGGGGGCCTGGTGGAGGGTGCCCCTGCACTGCTGGGGGTTGGGGGTGGTGGGAGACATGAGTGGGGGCCTGGTGGAGGGTGCCCCTGCACTGCTGGGGGGTGGGGGTGCAGGGAGACATGAGTTGGACATGAGTGGGGGCCTGGTGGAGGCTGCCTCTGCACTGCTGGGGGTTGGGGGTGATGGGAGACATGAGTTGGACATGAGTGGGGGCCTGGTGGAGGCTGCCCCTGCACTGCTGGGGGATGGGGGTGATGGGAGACATGAGTGGGGCCTGGTGGAGGGTGCCCCTGCACTGCTGGGGGGTGGGGGTGATGGGAGACATGAGTTGGACATGAGTGGGGGCCTGGTGGAGGGTGCCCTGCACTGCTGGGGGGCGGGGGTGATGGGAGACATGAGTGGGGGCCTGGTGCAGGCTGCCCCTGCACTGCTGGGGAGTGGGGGCGATGGGAGACAGGAGTGGGGGCCTGGTGGAGGCTGCCCCTGCACTGCTGGGGCGTGGGGGTGAGGGGAGACATGAGTGGGGGCCTGGTGGAGGCTGCCCTGCACTGCTGGGGGGTGGGGGTGATGGGAGACATGAGTTGGACATGAGTGGGGCCTGGTGGAGGGTGCCCTGCACTGCTGGGGTGTGGGGGTGGTGGGAGACATGAGTGGGGGCCTGGTGGAGGGTGCCCTGCACTGCTGGGGGGTGGGGGTGCAGGGAGACATGAGTGGGGGCCTGGTGGAGGGTGCCCCTGCACTGCTGGGGGGTGGGGGTGCAGGGAGACATGAATTGGACATGAGTGGGGGCCTGGTGGAGGCTGCCCCTGCACTGCTGGGGGGTAGGGGTGGTGGGAGACATGAGTGGGGGCCTGGTGGAGGGTGCCCTGCACTGCTGGGGGTTGGGGGTGCAGGGAGACATGTGTGGGGGCCTGGTGGAGGGTGCCCCTGGATGCTGGGGGGTGGGGGTGCAGGGAGACATGAGTTGGACATGGGTGGGGGCGTGATGGAGGCTGCCCCTGCACTGCTGGGGGGTGGGGGTGATGGGAGACATGAGTGGGGGCCTGGTGGAGGGTGCCCCTGCACTGCTGGGGGTTGGGGGTGGTGGGAGACATGAGTGGGGGCCTGGTGGAGGGTGCCCCTGCACTGCTGGGGGGTGGGGGTGCAGGGAGACATGAGTTGGACATGAGTGGGGGCCTGGTGGAGGCTGCCCCTGCACTGCTGGGGGGTGGGGGTGGTGGGAGACATGAGTGGGGGCCTGGTGGAGGGTGCCCTGCACTGCTGGGGGTTAGGGGTGCAAGGAGACATGAGTTGGACATGAGGGGGGGCCTGGTGGAGGCTGCCCCTGCACTGCTGGGGGGTGGGGGTGATGGGAGACATGAGTTGGATATGAGTGGGGGCCTGGTGGAGGGTGCCCTGCACTGCTGAGGGGTGGGGGTGATGGGAGACATGAGTGGGGGCCTGGTGCAGGCTGCCCCTGCACCGCTGGGGGGTGGGGGCGATGGGAGACATGAGTGGGGGCCTGCTGGAGGCTGCCCCTGCACTGCTGGGGGTGGGGGTGATGGGAGACATGAGTGGGGGCCTCGTGGAGGGTGCCCTGCACTGCTGGGGGGTGGGGGTGGTGGGAGACATGAGTGGGGGCCTGGTGGAGGGTGCCCTGCACTGCTGGGGGTTGGGGGTGCAGGGAGACATGAGTGGGGGCCTGGTGGACGGTGCCCCTGTACTGCTGGGGGGTGGGGGTGCAGGGAGACATGAGTTGGACATGAGTGGGGGCCTGGTGGAGGCTGAGCCTGCACTGCTGGGGGTTGGGGGTGGTGGGAGACATGAGTGAGGGCCTAGTGGAGGGTGCCCTGCACTGCTGGGGGTTGGGGGTGCAGGGAGACATGAGTGGGGGCCTGGTGGAGGGTGCCCCTGGATGCTGGGGGGTTGGGGTGCAGGGAGACATGAGTTGGACATGAGTGGGGGCCTGGTGGAGGCTGTCCCTGCACTGCTGGGGGTGGGGGTGATGGGAGACATGAGTTGGACATGAGTGGGGGCCTGGTGGAGGGTGCCCTGCCCTGCTGGGGGGTGGGGGTGATGGGAGACATGAGTGGGTCCTGGTGCAGGCTGCCCCTGCACTGATGGGGGGTGGGGGTGATGGGAGACATGAGTGGGGGCCTGGTGGAGGCTGCCCCTGCACTGCTGGGGGTTGGGGGTGATGGGAGACATGAGTTGGACATGAGTGGGGGCCTGGTGGAGGCTGCCCCTGCACTGCTGGGGGGTGGGGGTGATGGGAGACATGAGTGGGGCCTGGTGGAGGGTGCCCCTGCACTGCTGGGGGGTGGGGTGATGGGAGACATGAGTTGGACATGAATGGGGGCCTGGTGCAGGCTGCCCCTGCACTGCTGGGGGGTGTGGGTGATGGGAGATATGAGTGGGGGCCTGGTGGAGGCTGCCCCTGCACTGCTGGGGGGTGGGGGTGATGGGAGACATGAGTGGGGGCCTGGTGGAGGCTCCCCTGCACTGCCGGAGGGTGGGGGTGATGGGAGACATGAGTTGGACATGAGTGAGGCCTGGTGGAGGGTGCCCTGCACTGCTGGGGGATGGGGGTGGTGGGAGACATGAGTGGGGGCCTGGTGGAGGGTGCCCTGCACTGCTGGGGGGTGGGGGTGCAGGGAGACATGAGTGGGGGCCTGGTGGAGGGTGCCCCTGCACTGCTGGGGGGTGGGGGTGCAGGGAGACATGAATTGGACATGAGTGGGGGCCTGGTGGAGGCTGCCCCTGCACTGCTGGGGGGTGGGTGTGGTGGGAGACATGAGTGGGGGCCTGGTGGAGGGTGCCCTGCACTGCTGGGGGTTGGGGTGCAGGGAGACATGTGTGGGGGCCTGGTGGAGGGTGCCCCTGGATGCTGGGGGGTGGGGGTGCAGGGAGACATGAGTTGGACATGGGTGGGGGCGTGATGGAGGCTGCCCCTGCACTGCTGGGGGGTGGGGGTGATGGGAGACATGAGTGGGGGCCTGGTGGAGGGTGCCCCTGCACTGCTGGGGGTTGGGGGTGGTGGGAGACATGAGTGGGGGCCTGGTGGAGGGTGCCCCTGCACTGCTGGGGGTGGGGGTGCAGGGAGACATGAATTGGACATGAGTGGGGGCCTGGTGGAGGCTGCCCCTGCACTGCTGGGGGGTGGGGTGGTGGGAGACATGA
Organism: Ambystoma mexicanum; assembly: GCF_040938575.1. Lineage (NCBI taxonomy): Eukaryota > Metazoa > Chordata > Amphibia > Caudata > Ambystomatidae > Ambystoma > Ambystoma mexicanum. The sequence goes on along the minus strand of NC_090941.1, from coordinate 707,663,151 downwards.
GTGGGGGCCTGGTGGAGGGTGCCCTGCACTGCTGGGGGTTGGGGGTGCAGGGAGACATGAGTGAGGGCCTGGTGGAGGGTTCCCTGGATGCTGGGGGGTGGGGGTGATGGGAGACATGAGTTGGACATGAGTGGGGCCTGGTGGAGGGTGCCCTGCACTGCTGGGGGATGGGGGTGGTGGGAGACATGAGTGGGGGCCTGGTGGAGGGTGCCCTGCACTGCTGGGGGGTGGGGGTGCAGGGAGACATGAGTGGGGGCCTGGTGGAGGGTGCCCCTGCACTGCTGGGGGGTGGGGGTGCAGGGAGACATGAATTGGACATGAGTGGGGGCCTGGTGGAGGCTGCCCCTGCACTGCTGGGGGGTGGGTGTGGTGGGAGACATGAGTGGGGGCCTGGTGGAGGGTGCCCTGCACTGCTGGGGGTTGGGGGTGCAGGGAGACATGTGTGGGGGCCTGGTGGAGGGTGCCCCTGGATGCTGGGGGGTGGGGGTGCAGGGAGACATGAGTTGGACATGGGTGGGGGCGTGATGGAGGCTGCCCCTGCACTGCTGGGGGGTGGGGGTGATGGGAGACATGAGTGGGGGCCTGGTGGAGGCTGCCCCTGCACTGCTGGGGGGTGGGGGTGATGGGAGACATGAGTGGGGCCTGGTGGAGGGTGCCCCTGCACTGCTGGGGGGTGGGGGTGATGGGAGACATGAGTTGGACATGAATGGGGGCCTGGTGCAGGCTGCCCCTGCACTGCTGGGGGGTGGGGGTGATGGGAGATATGAGTGGGGGCCTGGTGGAGGCTGCCCCTGCACTGCTGGGGGGTGGGGGTGATGGGAGACATGAGTGGGGGCCTGGTGGAGGCTGCCCTGCACTGCCGGAGGGTGGGGGTGATGGGAGACATGAGTTGGACATGAGTGGGGCCTGGTGGAGGGTGCCCTGCACTGCTGGGGGATGGGGGTGGTGGGAGACATGAGTGGGGGCCTGGTGGAGGGTGCCCTGCACTGCTGGGGGGTGGGGGTGCAGGGAGACATGAGTGGGGGCCTGGTGGAGGGTGCCCCTGCACTGCTGGGGGGTGAGGGTGCAGGGAGACATGAATTGGACATGAGTGGGGGCCTGGTGGAGGCTGCCCCTGCACTGCTGGGGGGTGGGTGTGGTGGGAGACATGAGTGGGGGCCTGGTGGAGGGTGCCCTGCACTGCTGGGGGTTGGGGGTGCAGGGAGACATGTGTGGGGGCCTGGTGGAGGCTGCCCCTGCACTGCTGGTGGGTGGGGGTGATGGGAGACATGAGTGGGGGCCTGGTGGAGGGTGCCCTGCACTGCTGGGGGGGTGGGGGTGATGGGAGACATGAGTTGGACATGAGTGGGGGCCTGGTGGAGGGTGCCCTGCACTGCTGGGGGGTGCGGGTGGTGGGAGACATTAGTGGGGGCCTGGTGGAGGGTTCCCTGCACTGCTGGGGAGTGGGGGTGATGGGAGACATGAGTGGGGGCCTGGTGGAGGGTGCCCCTGCACTGCTGGGGGGTGGTGGGAGACATGAGTGGGGGCCTGGTGGAGGGTGCCCCTGCACTGCTGGGGGGTGGGGGTGCAGGGAGATATGAGTTGGACATGAGTGGGGGCCTGGTGGAGGCTGCCCCTGCACTTTTGGGGGGTGGGGGTGGTGGGAGACATGAGTGGGGGACTGGTGGAGGGTGCCCTGCGCTGCTGGGGGTTAGGGGTGCAGGGAGACATGAGTCGGACATGAGGGGGGGCCTGGTGGAGGCTGCCCCTGCACTGCTGGGGGGTGGGGGTGATGGGAGACATGAGTTGGATATGAGTGGGGGCCTGGTGGAGGGTGCCCTGCACTGCTGAGGGGTGGGGGTGATGGGAGACATGAGTGGGGGCCTGGTGCAGGCTGCCCCTGCACTGCTGGGGGGTGGGGGCGGTGGGAGACATGAGTGGGGGCCTGGTGGAGGCTGCCCCTGCACTGCTGGGGGTGGGGGTGATGGGAGACATGAGTGGGGGCCTCGTGGAGGGTGCCCTGCACTGCTGAGGGGTGGGGGTGGTGGGAGACATGAGTGGGGGCCTGGTGGAGGGTGCCCTGCACTGCTGGGGTTTGGGGGTGCAGTGAGACATGAGTGGGGGCCTGGTGGACGGTGCCCCTGCACTGCTGGGGGGTGGGGGTGGTGGGAGACATGAGTTGGACATGAGTGGGGGCCTGGTGGAGGCTGCCCCTGCACTGCTGGGGGGTGGGGGTGGTGGGAGACATGAGTGAGGGCCTGGTGGAGGGTGCCCTGCACTGCTGGGGGTTGGGGGTGCAGGGAGACATGAGTGGGGGCCTGGTGGAGGGTGCCCCTGGATGCTGGGGGGTGGGGGTGCAGGGAGACATGAGTTGGACATGAGTGGGGGCCTGGTGGAGGCTGTCCCTGCACTGCTGGGGGTGGGGGTGATGGGAGACATGTGTTGGACATGAGTGGGGGCCTGGTGGAGGGTGCCCTGCCCTGCTGGGGGATGGGGGTGATGGGAGACATGAGTGGGTCCTGGTGCAGGCTGCCCCTGCACCCCTGCACTGATGGGGGGTGGGGGTGATGGGAGACATGAGTGGGGGCCTGGTGGAGGGTGCCCTGCACTGCTGGGGGGTGGGGGTGCAGGGAGACATGAGTGGGGGCCTGGTGAAGGGTGCCCCTGCACTGCTGGGGGGTGGGGGTGCAGGGAGACATGAATTGGACATGAGTGGGGGCCTGGTGGAGGCTGCCCCTGCACTGCTGGGGGATGGGGGTGGTGGGAGACATGAGTGGGGGCCTGGTGGAGGGTGCCCTGCACTGCTGGGGGTTGGGGGTGCAGGGAGACATGTGTGGAGGCCTGGTGGAGGCTGCCCCTGGATGCTGGGGGGTGGGGGTGCAGGGAGACATGAGTTGGACATGGGTGGGGGCATGATGGAGGCTGCCCCTGCACTGCTGGGGGGTGGGGGTGATGGGAGACATGAGTGGGGGCCTGGTGGAGGGTGCCCCTGCACTGCTGGGGGTTGGGGGTGGTGGGAGACATGAGTGGGGGCCTGGTGGAGGGTGCCCCTGCACTGCTGGGGGGTGGGGGTGCAGGGAGACATGAATTGGACATGAGTGGGGGCCTGGTGGAGGCTGCCCCTGCACTGCTGGGGGGTGGGGGTGATGGGAGACATGAGTGGGGGACTGGTGGAGGGTGCCCCTGCACTGCTGGGTGGTGGGGGTGGTGGGAGACATGAGTGGGGGCCTGGTGGAGGGTGCCCCTGCACTGCTGGGGGTTGGGGGTGCAGGGAGACATGAGTTGGACATGAGTGGGGGCCTGGTGGAGGCTGCCCCAGCACTGCTGGGGGGTGGGGGTGGTGGGAGACATGAGTGGGGGCCTGGTGGAGGGTGCCCTGCACTGCTGGGGGTTGGGGGTGCAGGGAGACATGAGTGGGGGCCTGCTGGAGGGTGCCCCTGGATGCTGGGGGGTGGGGGTGAAGGGAGACATGAGTTGGACATGAGTGGGGGCCTGGTGGAGGCTGCCCCTGCACTGCTGGGGGGTGGGGTGATGGGAGACATGAGTTGGACATGAGTGGGGGCCTGGTGGATGGTGCCCTGCACTGCTGGGTGGTGGGGGTGGTGGGAGACATGAGTGGGGGCCTGGTGGAGGGTGCCCTGCACTGCTGGGGGGTGGGGGTGCAGGGAGACATGAGTGGGGGCCTGGTGGAGGGTGCCCCATGCACTGCCTGGGGGTGGGGGTGCAGGGAGACATGAGTTGGACATGAGTGGGAGCCTGGTGGAGGCTGCCCCTGCACTGCTGGGGGGTGGGGGTGGTGTGAGACATGAGTGGGGGCCTGGTGGAGGGTGCCCTGCACTCCTGGGGGTTGGGGGTGCAGGGAGACATGAGTGGGGGCCTGGTGGATGGTGCCCCCGGATGCTGGAAGGGTGGGGGTGCAGGGAGACATGAGTTGGACATGAGTGGGGGCCTGGTGGAGGCTGCCCCTGCACTGCTGGGGGTGGGGGTGATGGGAGACATGAGTGGGGGCCTGGTGGAGGGTGCCCCTGCACTGCTGGGGGGTGGGGGTGGTGGGAGACATGAGTGGGGGCCTGGTGGAGGGTGCCCCTGCACTGCTGGGGGGTGGTGGTGCAGGGAGACATGGTTTGGACATGAGTGGGGGCCTGGTGGAGGCTGCCCCTGCACTGCTGGGGGGTGGGGTGGTGGGAGACATGGGTGGGGGCCTGGTGGAGGGTGCCCTGCACTGCTGGGGGTTGGGGGTGCAGGGAGACATGAGTGAGGGCCTGGTGGAGGGTGCCCTGGATGCTGGGGGGTGGGGGTGCAGGGAGACATGAGTTGGACATGAGTGGGGGCCTGGTGGAGGCTGCCCCTGCACTGCTGCGGGGTGGGGGTGATGGGAGACATGAGTGGGGTCCTGGTGGAGGGTGCCCCTGCACTGCTGGGTGGTGGGGGTGATGGGAGACATGAGTTGGACATGAGTGGGGCCTGGTGGAGGGTGCGGTGCACTGCTGAGGGGTGGGGGTGATGGGAGACATGAGTGGGGGCCTGGTACAGGCTGCCCCTGCACTGCTGGGGGGTGGGGGTGATGGGAGAAATGAGTGGGGCCTGGTGGAGGCTGCCCCTGCACTGCTGGGGGGTGGGGGTGATGGGAGACATGAGTGGGGGCCTGGTGGAGAGTGCCCTGCACTGCTGGGGGGTGGGGTGATGGGAGACATGAGTTGGACATGAGTGGGGGCCTGGTGGAGGGTGCCCTGCACTGCTGGGGGGTGGGGGTGGTGGGAGACATGAGTGGGGGCCTGGTGGAGGGTGCCCTGCACTGCTGGGGGGTGGGGGTGCAGGGAGACATTAGTGGGGGCCTGGTGGAGGGTGCCCCTACACTGCTGGGGGGTGGGGGTTATGGAAGACATGAGTGGGGGCCTGGTGGAGGGTGCCCCTGCACTGCTCGGGGGTGGGGGTGGTGGGAGACATGATTGTTGGCCTGGTGGAGGGTGCCCCTGCACTGCTGGGGGGTGAGGGTGCAGGGAGACATGAGTTGGACATGAGTGGGGGCCTGGTGGAGGCAGGCCCCGCACTGCTGGGGGGTGGGGGTGGTGGGAGACATTAGTGGGGGCCTGGTGGAGGGTGCCCCTGCACTGCTGGGGGTGGGGGTGCAGGGAGACATGACTTGGACATGAGTGGTGGCCTGGTGGAGGCTGCCGCACTGCTGGGGGTTGGGGTGGTGGGAGACATGAGTGGGGGCCTGGTGGAGGGTGCCCCTGCACTGCTGGGGGGTGGGGGTGCAGGGAGACATGAGTTGGGCATGAGTGCGGGCCTGGTGGAGGCTGCCCCTGCACTGCTGGGGGGTGGGGATGGTGGGAGACATGAGTGGGGGCCTGGTGGGGGGTGCCCTGCACTGATGGGGGTGGGGTTATGGGAGACATGAGTTGGACATGAGTGGGGGCCTGGTGGAGGGTGCCCTGCACTGCTGGGGGTGGGGGTGGTGGGAGACATGAGTGGGGCCTGGTGGAGGGTGCCCTGCACTGCTGGGGGGTGGGGTGGAGGGAGACATGAGTGGGGGCCTGGTGGAGGGTGCCCCTGCACTGCTGGGGGGTGGGGGTGCAGGGAGACATGAGTTGGACATGAGTGGGGGCCTGGTGGAGGCTGCCCCTGCACTGCTGGAGGTGGGGGTGGTGGGAGACATGAGTGGGGGCCTGGTGGAGGGTGCCCTGCACTGCTGGGGGTTGGGGGTGCAGGGAGACATGAGTGGGGGCCTGGTGGAGGGCGCCCCTGAATGCTGGGGGGTGGGGGTGCAGGGAGACATGAGCTGGACATGAGTGGGGGCCTGGTGGAGGCTGCCCCTGCACTGCTGGGGGGTGGGGGTGATGGGAGACATGAATGGGGGCCTGGTGGAGGGTGCCCCTGCACTGCTGGGTGGTGGGGTGTGGGGAGACATGAGTGGGGGCCTGGTGGAGGGTGCCCCTGCACTGCTGGGGGTTGGGGGTGCAGGGACACATGAGTTGGACATGAGTGGGGGGCCTGGTGGAGGCTGCCCCAGCACTGCTGGGGGGTGGGGGTGGTGGGAGAAATGAGTGGGGGCCTGGTGGAGGGTGCCCTGCACTGCTGGGGGTTGGGGGTGCAGGGAGACATGATTGGGGGCCTGCTGGAGGGTGCCCCTGGATGCTGGGGGTTGGGGGTGCAGGGAGACATGAGTTGGACATGAGTGGGGGCCTGGTGGAGGCTGCTACTGCACTGCTGGGGGGTGGGGTGATGGGAGACATGAGTTGGACATGAGTGGGGGCCTGGTGGACGGTGCCCTGCACTGCTGGGGGCTGGGGGTGGTGGGAGACATGAGTGGGGGCCTGGTGGAGGGTGCCCTGCACTGCTGGGGGGTGGGGGTGCAGGGAGACATGAGTGGGGGCCTGGTGGAGGGTGCCCCATGCACTGCCTGGGGGTGGGGGTGCAGGGAGACATGAGTTGGACATGAGTGGGAGCCTGGTGGAGGCTGCCCCTGCACTGCTGGGGGGTGGGGGTGGTGTGAGACATGAGTGGGGGCCTGGTGGAGGGTGCCCTGCACTCCTGGGGGTTGGGGGTGCAGGGAGACATGAGTGGGGGCCTGGTGGATGGTGCCCCCGGATGCTGGGGGGTGGGGGTGCAGGGAGCCATGAGTTGGACATGAGTGGGGGCCTGGTGGAGGCTGCCCCTGCACTGCTGGGGGTGGGGGTGATGGGAGACATGAGTGGGGGCCTGGTGGAGGGTGCCCCTGCACTGCTGGGGGGTGGGGGTGGTGGGAGACATGAGTGGGGGCCTGGTGGAGGGTGCCCCTGCACTGCTGGGGGGTGGGGGTGCAGGGAGACATGAGTTGGACATGAGTGGGGGCCTGGTGGAGGCTGCCCCTGCACTGCTGGGGGGTGGGGTGGTGGGAGACATGAGTCGGGGGCCTGGTGGAGGGTGCCCTGCACTGCTGGGGGTTGGGGGGTGCAGGGAGACATGAGTGAGGGCCTGGTGGAGGGTGCCCTGGATGCTGGGGGTTGGGGGTGCAGGGAGACATGAGTTGGACATGAGTGGGGGCCTGGTGGAGGCTGCCCCTGCACTGCTGGGGGGTGGGGGTTATGGGAGACATGAGTGGGGTCCTGGTGGAGGGTGCCCCTGCACTGCTGGGGGGTGGGGGTGATGGGAGACATGAGTTGGACATGAGTGGGGGCCTGGTGGAGGGTGCCGTGCACTGCTGAGGGGTGGGGGTGATGGGAGACATGAGTGGGGGCCTGGTGCAGGCTGCCCCTGCACTGCTGGGGGGTGGGGGTGATGGGAGACATGAGTGGGGGCCTGGTGGAGGCTGCCCCTGCACTGCTGGGGGGTGGGGGTGATGGGAGACATGAGTGGGGGCCTGGTGGAGAGTGCCCTGCACTGCTGGGGGGTGGGGGTGATGGGAGACATGAGTTGGACATGAGTGGGGGCCTGGTGGAGGGTGCCCTGCACTGCTGGGTGGTGGGGGTGGTGGGAGACATGGGTGGGGCCTGGTGGAGGGTGCCCTGCACTGCTGGGGGTTGGGGGTGCAGGGAGACATGAGTGGGGGCCTGGTGGAGGGTGCCCCTGCAATGCTGGGGGTGGGGGTGCAGGGAGACATGAGTTGGACATGAGTGGGGGCCTGGTGGAGGCTGCCCCTGCACTGCTGGGGGGTGGGGGTTATGGGAGACATGAGTGGGGGCCTGGTGGAGGGTGCCCCTGCACTGCTGGGGGGAGGGGGTGCAGGGAGACATGAGTTGGACATGAGTGGGGGCCTGGTGGAGGCTGCCCCTGCCCTGCTGGGGGGTGGGGGTGGTGGGAGACATTAGTGGGGGCCTGGTGGAGAGTGCCCTGTACTGCTGGGGGGTGGGGGTGATGGGAGACATGAGTTGGACATGAGTGGGGGCCTGGTGGAGGGTGCCCTGCACTGCTGGGTGGTGGGGGTGGTGGGAGACATGGGTGGGGCCTGGTGGAGGGTGCCCTGCACTGCTGGGGGGTGGGGGTGCAGGGAGACATGAGTGGGGGCCTGGTGGAGGGTGCCCTGCACTGCTGGGGGTGGGGGTGATGGGAGACATGAGTGGGGGCCTGGTGCAGGCTGCCCCTGCACTGCTGGGGGTGGGGGTGCAGGGAGACATGAGTTGGACATGAGTGGGGGCCTGGTGGAGGCTGCCCCTGCACTGCTGGAGGTGGGGGTGGTGGGAGACATGAGTGGGGGCCTGGTGGAGGGTGCCCTGCACTGCTGGGGGTTGGGGGTGCAGGGAGACATGAGTGGGGGCCTGGTGGAGGGTGCCCCTGAATGCTGGGGGGTCGGGGTGCAGGGAGACATGAGTTGGACATGAGTGGGGGCCTGGTGGAGGCTGCCCCTGCACTGCTGGGGGGTGGGGGTGATGGGAGACATGAGTGGGGGCCTGGTGGAGGGTGCCCCTGCACTGCTGGGTGGTGGGGGTGGTGGGAGACATGAGTGGGTGCCTGGTGGAGGGTGCCCCTGCACTGCTGGGGGTTGGGGGTGCAGGGACACATGAGTTGGACATGAGTGGGGGCCTGGTGGAGGCTGCCCCAGCACTGCTGGGGGGTGGGGGTGGTGGGAGAAATGAGTGGGGGCCTGGTGGAGGGTGCCCTGCACTGCTGGGGGTTGGGGGTGCAGGGAGACATGATTGGGGGCCTGCTGGAGGGTGCCCCTGGATGCTGGGGGTTGGGGGTGCAGGGAGACATTAGTTGGACATGAGTGGGGGCCTGGTGGAGGCTGCTACTGCACTGCTGGGGGGTGGGGTGATGGGAGACATGAGTTGGACATGAGTGGGGGCCTGGTGGACGGTGCCCTGCACTGCTGGGGGCTGGGGGTGGTGGGAGACATGAGTGGGGGCCTGGTGGAGGGTGCCCTGCACTGCTGGGGGTGGGGGTGCAGGGAGACATGAGTGGGGGCCTGGTGGAGGGTGCCCCATGCACTGCCTGGGGGGTGGGGGTGCAGGGAGACATGAGTTGGACATGAGTGGGAGCCTGGTGGAGGCTGCCCCTGCACTGCTGGGGGGTGGGGGTGGTGTGAGACATGAGTGGGGGCCTGGTGGAGGGTGCCCTGCACTCCTGGGGGTTGGGGGTGCAGGGAGACATGAGTGGGGGCCTGGTGGATGGTGCCCCCGGATGCTGGGGGGTGGGGGTGCAGGAGACATGAGTTGGACATGAGTGGGGGCCTGGTGGATGGTGCCCCCGGATGCTGGGGGGTGGGGGTGCAGGGAGACATGAGTTGGACATGAGTGGGGGCCTGGTGGAGGCTGCCCCTGCACTGCTGGGGGTGGGGGTGATGGGAGACATGAGTGGGGGCCTGGTGGAGGGTGCCCCTGCACTGCTGGGGGGTGGGGGTGGTGGGAGACATGAGTGGGGGCCTGGTGGAGGGTGTCCCTGCACTGCTGGGGGGAGGGGGTGCAGGGAGACATGAGTTGGACATGAGTGGGGGCCTGGTGGAGGCTGCCCCTGCACTGCTGGGGGGTGGGGTGGTGGGAGACATGAGTGGGGGCCTGGTGGAGGGTGCCCTGCACTGCTGGGGGTTGGGGGTGCAGGGAGACATGAGTGAGGGCCTGGTGGAGGGTGCCCTGGGATGCTGGGGGGTGGGGGTGCAGGGAGACATGAGTTGGACATGAGTGGGGGCCTGGTGGAGGCTGCCCCTGCACTGCTGGGGGGTGGGGGTTATGGGAGACATGAGTGGGGTCCTGGTGGAGGGTACCCCTGCACTGTTGGGGGGTGGGGGTGATGGGAGACATGAGTTGGACATGAGTGGGGGCCTGGTGGAGGGTGCCGTGCACTGCTGAGGGGTGGGGGTGATGGGAGACATGAGTGGGGGCCTGGTGCAGGCTGCCCCTGCACTGCTGGGGGGTGGGGGTGATGGAGACATGAGTGGGGGCCTGGTGGAGGCTGCCCCTGCACTGCTGGGAGGTGGGGGTGATGGGAGACATGAGTGGGGGCCTGGTGGAGAGTGCCCTGCACTGCTGGGGGGTGGGTGTGATGGGAGACATGAGTTGGACATGAGTGGGGGCCTGGTGGAGGGTGCCCTGCACTGCTGGGTGGTGGGGGGGTGGGAGACATGGGTGGGGCCTGGTGGAGGGTGCCCTGCACTGCTGGGGGGTGGGGTGCAGGGAGACATGAGTGGGGCCTGGTGGAGGGTGCCCCCTGCACTGCTGGGGGGTGGGGGTGCAGGAGACATGAGTTGGACATGAGTGGGTGCCTGGTGGAGGCTGCCCCTGCACTGCTGGGGGGTGGGGGTTATGAGAGACATGAGTGGGGGCCTGGTGGAGGGTGCCCCTGCACTGCTGGGGGTGGGGGTGCAGGGAGACATGAGTTGGACATGAGTGGGGGCCTGGTGGAGGCTGCCCCTGCCCTGCTGGGGGGTGGGGGTGGTGGGAGACATTAGTGGGGGCCTGGTGGAGAGTGCCCTGCACTGCTGGGGGGTGGGGGTGATGGGAGACATGAGCTGGACATGAGTGGGGGCCTGGTGGAGGGTGCCCTGCACTGCTGGGTGGTGGGGGTGGTGGGAGACATGGGTGGGGCCTGGTAGAGGGTGCCCTGCACTGCTGGGGGGTGGGGGTGCAGGGAGACATGAGTGGGGGCCTGGTGGAGGGTGCCCCTGCACTGCTGGGGGGTGGGGGTGCAGGGAGACATGAGTTGGACATGAGTGGGGGCCTGGTGGAGGCTGCCCCTGCACTGCTGGGGGGTGGGGGTGCAGGGAGACATGAGTGGGGGCCTGGTGGAGGGGTGCCCCTGCACTGCTGGGGGAGGGGGTGCAGGGAGACATGAGTTGGACATGAGTGGGGGCCTGGTGGAGGCTGCCCCTGCCCTGCTGGGGGGTGGGGGTGGTGGGAGACATTAGTGGGGGCCTGGTGGAGGGTGCCCTGCACTGCTGGGGGTTGGGGGTGCAGGGAGACATGAGTGGGGGCCTGGTGGAGGGTGCCCCTGGATGCTGGGGGGTGGGGGTGCAGGGAGACATGTGTTGGACATGAGTGGGGGCCAGGTGGAGGCTGCCCCTGCACTGCTGGGGGGTGGGGTGATGGGAGACATGAGTGGGGGCCTGGTGGAGGGTGCCCCTGCACTGATGGGGGGTGGGGGTGGTGGGAGACATGAGTGGGGGGCTGGTGGAGGGTGCCCCTGGATGCTGGGGCGTGGGGGTGCAGGGAGACATGAGTTGGACATGAGTGGGGGCCTGGTGGAGGCTGCCCCGCACTGCTGGGGGTTGGGGTGGTGGGAGAGATGAGTGGGGGCCTGGTGGAGGGTGCCCCTGCACTGCTGGGGTGTGGGGGTGCAGGGAGACATGAGTTGTGCATGAGTGGGGGCCTGGTGGAGGCTGCCCCTGCACTGCTGGTGGGTGGGGATGGTGGGAGACATGAGTGGGGCCTGGTGGAGGGTGCCATGCACTGATGGGGGTGGGGGGTTATGGGAGACATGAGTTGGACATGAGTGGGGGCCTGGTGGAGGGTGCCCTGCACTGCTGGGGGGTGGGGGTGGTGGGAGACATGAGTGGGGGCCTGGTGGAGGGTGCCCTGCACTGCTGGGGGGTGGGGGTGGAGGGAGACATGAGTGGCGGCCTGGTGGAGGGTGCCCCTGCACTGCTGGGGGGTGGGGGTGAAGGGAGACATGAGTTGGACATGAGTGGGGCCTGGTGGAGGCTGCCCCTGCACTGCTGGAGGTGGGGGTGGTGGGAGACATGAGTGGGGGCCTGGTGGAGGGTGCCCTGCACTGCTGGGGGTTGGGGGTGCAGGGAGACATGAGTGGGGGCCTGGTGGAGGGTGCCCCTGGATGCTGGGGGGTGGGGGTGCAGGGAGACATGAGTTGGACATGAGTGGGGGCCTGGTGGAGGCTGCCCCTGCACTGCTGGGGGGTGGGGGTGATGGGAGACATGAGTGGGGGCCTGGTGGAGGGTGCCCCTGCACTGCTGGGTGGTGGGGGTGGTGGGAGACATGAATGGGGGCCTGGTGGAGGGTGCCCCTGCACTGCTGGGGGTTGGGGGTGCAGGGACACATGAGTTGGACATGAGTGGGGGCCTGGTGGAGGCTGCCCCAGCACTGCTGGGGGGTGGGGGTGGTGGGAGACATGAGTGGGGGCCTGGTGGAGGGTGCCCTGCACTGCTGGGGGTTGGGGGTGCAGGGAGACATGAGTGGGGGCCTGCTGGAGGGTGCCCCTGGATGCTGGGGGGTGGGGGTGCAGGGAGACATGAGTTGGACATGAGTGGGGGCCTGGTGGAGGCTGCCCCTGCACTGCTGGGGGGTGGGGTGATGGGAGACATGAGTTGGACATGAGTGGGGGCCTGGTGGACGGTGCCCTGCACTGCTGGGGGGTGGGGGTGGTGGGAGACATGAGTGGGGCCTGGTGGAGGGTCCCCTGCACTGCTGGGGGGTGGGGGTGCAGGGAGACATCAGTGGGGGCCTGGTGGAGGGTGCCCCATGCACTGCCTGCGGGTGGGGGTGCAGGGAGACATGAGTTGGACATGAGTGGGAGCCTGGTGGAGGCTGCCCCTGCACTGCTGGGGGGTGGTGTGAGACATGAGTGGGGGCCTGGTGGAGGGTGCCCTGCACTCCTGGGGTTGGGGGTGCAGGGAGACATGAGTGGGGGCCTGGTGGATGGTGCCCCCGGATGCTGGGGGGTGGGGGTGCAGGGAGACATGAGTTGGACATGAGTGGGGGCCTGGTGGAGGCTGCCCCTGCACTGCTGGGGGGTGGGGGTGATGGGAGACATGAGTGGGGGCCTGGTGGAGGGTGCCCCTGCACTGCTGGGGGGTGGGGGTGCAGGGAGACATGAGTTGGACATGAGTGGGGGCCTGGTGGAGGCTGCCCCTGCACTGCTGGGGGGTGGGGTGGTGGGAGACATGAGTGGGGGCCTGGTGGAGGGTGCCCTGCACTGCTGGGGGTTGGGGGTGCAGGGAGACATGAGTGAGGGCCTGGTGGAGGGTGCCCTGGATGCTGGGGGGTGGGGGTGCAGGGAGACATGAGTTGGACATGAGTGGGGGCCTGGTGGAGGCTGCCCCTGCACTGCTGGGGGGTGGGGGTGATGGGAGACATGAGTGGGGTCCTGGTGGAGGGTGCCCCTGCACTGCTGGGGGGTGGGGGTGATGGGAGACATGAGTTGGACATGAGTGGGGGCCTGGTGGAGGGTGCCGTGCACTGCTGAGGGGTGGGGGTGATGGGAGACATGAGTGGGGGCCTGGTGCAGGCTGCCCCCGCACTGCTGGGGGGTGGGGGTGATGGGAGACATGAGTGGGGGCCTGGTGGAGGCTGCCCCTGCACTGCTGGGGGGTGGGGGTGATGGGAGACATGAGTGGGGGCCTGGTGGAGAGTGCCCTGCACTGCTGGGGGGTGGGGGTGATGGGAGACATGAGTTGGACATGAGTGGGGGCCTGGTGGAGGGTGCCCTGCACTGCTGGGGGGTGGGGGTGCAGGGAGACATTAGTGGGGCCTGGTGGAGGGTGCCCCTGCACTGCTGGGGGGAGGGGTTATGGAAGACATGATTGGGGGCCTGGTGGAGGGTGCCCCTGCACTGCTCGGGGGTGGGGGTGGTGGGAGACATGATTGTTGGCCTGGTGGAGGGTGCCCCTGCACTGCTGGGGGGTGAGGGTGCAGGGAGACATGAGTTGGACATGAGTGGGGGCCTGGTGGAGGCAGGCCCCCCACTGCTGGGGGGTGGGGTGGTGGGAGACATTAGTGGGGGCCTGGTGGAGGGTGCCCCTGCACTGCTGGGGGGTGGGGGTGCAGGGAGACATGAGTTGGACATGAGTGGGGGCCTGGTGGAGGCTGCCCCGCACTGCTGGGGGTTGGGGTGGTGGGAGACATGAGTGGGGGCCTGGTGGAGGGTGCCCCTGCACTGCTGGGGGGTGGGGGTGCAGGGAGACATGAGTTGGGCATGAGTGGGGCCTGGTGGAGGGTGCCCTGCACTGCTGGGGGGTGGGGGTGGTGTGAGACATGAGTGGGGGCCTGGTGGAGGGTGCCCTGCACTGCTGGGGGGTGGGGGTGGAGGGAGACATGAGTGGGGGCCTGGTGGAGGGTGCCCCTGCACTGCTGGGGGGTGGGGGTGCAGGGAGACATGATTTGGACATGAGTGGGGGCCTGGTGGAGGCTGCCCCTGCACTGCTGGAGGTGGGGGTGGTGGGAGACATGAGTGGCGGCCTGGTGGAGGGTGCCCTGCACTGCTGGGGGTTGGGGGTGCAGGGAGACATGAGTGGGGCCTAGTGGAGGGTGCCCCTGGATGCTGGGGGGTGGGGGTGCAGGGAGACATGAGTTGGACATGAGTGGGGGCCTGGTGGAGGCTGCCCCTGCACTGCTGGGGGGTGGGGGTGATGGGAGACATGAGTGGGGGCCTGGTGGAGGGTGCCCTTGCACTGCTGGGTGGTGGGGGTGGTGGGAGATGATCATTCTCCACCACCCCCACACCCAGGGGGGGGGCAGGGGGGGGCGGGGCACCATGAGTTGGACATGAGTGGGGGCCTGGTGGAGGCTGCCCCTGCACTGCTGGGGGGTGGGGGGTGATGGGAGACATGAGTGGGGGGCCTGGTGGAGGGTGCCCTTGCACTGCTGGGTGGTGGGGGTGGTGGGAGAATGAGTGGGGGCCTGGTGGAGGGTGCCCTGCACTGCTGGGGGGTTGGGGGTGCAGGGAGACATGATTGGGGGCCTGCTGGAGGGTGCCCCTGGATGCTGGGGGGTGGGGGGTGCAGGGAGACATGAGTTGGACATGAGTGGGGGCCTGGTGGAGGCTGCCCCTGCACTGCTGGGGGGGTGGGGATGGTGGGAGACATGAGTGGGGGCCTGGTGGAGGGTGCCCTGCACTGATGGGGGTGGGGGTTATGGGAGACATGAGTTGGACATGAGTGGGGGCCTGGTGGAGGGTGCCCTGCACTGCTGGGGGGTGGGGGTGGTGGGAGACATGAGTGGGGGCCTGGTGGAGGGTGCCCTGCACTGCTGGGGGGTGGGGGTGGAGGGAGACATGAGTGGGGGCCTGGTGGAGGGTGCCCCTGCACTGCTGGGGGGTAGGGGTGCAGGGAGACATGAGTTGGACATGAGTGGGGGCCTGGTGGAGGCTGCCCCTGCACTGCTGGGGGGGTGGGGATGGTGGGAGACATGAGTGGGGGCCTGGTGGAGGGTGCCCTGCACTGATGGGGGGTGGGGGTTATGGGAGACATGAGTTGGACATGAGTGGGGGCCTGGTGGAGGGTGCCCTGCACTGCTGGGGGGTGGGGGTGGTGGGAGACATGAGTGGGGGCCTGGTGGAGGGTGCCCTGCACTGCTGGGGGGTGGGGGTGGGAGGGAGACATGAGTGGGGGGCCTGGTGGAGGGTGCCCCTGCACTGCTGGGGGGTGGGGGTGCAGGGAGACATGAGTTGGACATGAGTGGGGGCCTGGTGGAGGCTGCCCCTGCACTGCTGGAGGTGGGGGTGGTGGGAGACATGAGTGGCGGCCTGGTGGAGGGTGCCCTGCACTGCTGGGGGTTGGGGGTGCAGGGAGACATGAGTGGGGGCCTGGTGGAGGGTGCCCCTGGATGCTGGGGGGTGGGGGTGCAGGAGACATGAGTTGGACATGAGTGGGGGCCTGGTGGAGGGTGCCCCTGCACTGCTGGGGGGTGGGGGTGATGGGAGACATGAGTGGGGGCCTGGTGGAGGGTGCCCTTGCACTGCTGGGTGGTGGGGGGTGGTGGGAGACATGAGTGGGGGCCTGGTGGAGGGTGCCCCTGCACTGCTGGGGGTTGGGGGTGCAGGGACACATGAGTTGGACATGAGTGGGGGCCTGGTGGAGGCTGCCCCAGCACTGCTGGGGGGTGGGGGTGGTGGGAGAAATGAGTGGGGGCCTGGTGGAGGGTGCCCTGCACTGCTGGGGGTTGGGGGTGCAGGGAGACATGATTGGGGGCCTGCTGGAGGGTGCCCCTGGATGCTGGGGGGTGGGGGTGCAGGGAGACATGAGTTGGACATGAGTGGGGGCCTGGTGGAGGCTGTCCCTGCACTGCTGGGGGGTGGGGTGATGGGAGACATGAGTTGGACATGAGTGGGGGCCTGGTGGACGGTGCCCTGCACTGCTGGGGGGTGAGGGTGGTGGGGAGACATGAGTGGGGGGCCTGGTGGAGGGTGCCCTGCACTGCTGGGGGGGTGGGGGTGCAGGGAGACATGAGTGGGGGCCTGGTGGAGGGTGCCCCATGCACTGCCTGGGGGTGGGGGTGCAGGGAGACATGAGTTGGACATGAGTGGGAGCCTGGTGGAGGCTGCCCCTGCACTGCTGGGGGGTGGGGGTGGTGTGAGACATGAGTGGGGGCCTGGTGGAGGGTGCCCTGCACTCCTGGGGGTTGGGGGTGCAGGGACACATGAGTGGGGGCCTGGTGGATGGTGCCCCCGGATGCTGGGGGGTGGGGGTGCAGGGAGACATGAGTTGGACATGAGTGGGGGCCTGGTGGAGGCTGCCCCTGCACTGCTGGGGGGTGGGGGTGATGGGAGACATGAGTGGGGGCCTGGTGGATGGTGCCCCTGCCCTGCTGGGGGGTGGGGGTGGTGGGAGACATGATTGGGGGCCTGGTGGAGGGTGCCCCTGCACTGCTGGGGGGTGGGGTGCAGGGAGACATGAGTTGGGGCCTGGTGGAGGCTGCCCCTGCACTGCTGGGGGGTGGGGTGGTGGGAGACATGAGTGGGGGCCTGGTGGAGGGTGCCCTGCACTGCTGGGGGTTGGGGGTGCAGGGAGACATGAGTGAGGGCCTGGTGGAGGGTGCCCTGGATGCTGGGGGGTGGGGGTGCAGGGAGACATGAGTTGGACATGAGTGGGGGCCTGGTGGAGGCTGCCCCTGCACTGCTGGGGGGTGGGGGTTATGGGAGACATGAGTGGGGGTCCTGGTGGAGGGTGCCCCTGCACTGCTGGGGGGTGGGGGTGATGGGAGACATGAGTTGGACATGAGTGGGGGCCTGGTGGAGGGTGCCGTGCACTGCTGAGGGGTGGGGGTGATGGGAGACATGAGTGGGGGCCTGGTGCAGGCTGCCCCTGCACTGCTGGGGGGTGGGGGTGATGGGAGACATGAGTGGGGGCCTGGTGGAGGCTGCCCCTGCACTGCTGGGGGGTGGGGGTGATGGGAGACATGAGTGGGGACCTGGTGGAGAGTGCCCTGCACTGCTGGGGGGTGGGGGTGATGGGAGACATGAGTTGGACATGAGTGGGGGCCTGGTGGAGGGTGCCCTGCACTGCTGGGTGGTGGGGGTGGTGGGGAGACATGGGTGGGGGCCTGGTGGAGGGTGCCCTGCACTGCTGGGGGGTGGGGGTGCAGGGAGACATGAGTGGGGGCCTGGTGGAGGGTGCCCCTGCACTGCTGGGGGGTGGGGGTGCAGGGAGACATGAGTTGGACATGAGTGGGGGCCTGGTGGAGGCTGCCCCTGCACTGCTGGGGGGTGGGGGTTATGGGAGACATGAGTGGGGGCCTGGTGGAGGCTGCCCCTGCCCTGCTGGGGGGTGGGGGTGGTGGGAGACATTAGGGCCTGGTGGAGGGTGCCCTGCACTGCTGGGGGTTGGGGGTGCAGGGAGACATGAGTGGGGGCCTGGTGGAGGGTGCCCCTGGATGCTGGGGGGTGGGGGTGCAGGGAGACATGTGTTGGACATGAGTGGGGGCCAGGTGGAGGCTGCCCCTGCACTGCTGGGGGGTGGGGATGGTGGGAGACATGAGTGGGGGCCTGGTGGAGGGTGCCCTGCACTGATGGGGGTGGGGGTTATGGGAGACATGAGTTGGACATGAGTGGGGGCCTGGTGGAGGGTGCCCTGCACTGCTTGGGGGTGGGGGTGGTGGGAGACATGAGTGGGGGCCTGGTGGAGGGTGCCCCTGCACTGATGGGGGGTGGGGGTGGTGGGGGACATGAGTGGGGGCTGGTGGAGGGAGCCCCTGGATGCTGGGGGGTGGGGGTGCAGGGAGACATGGGTTGGACATGAGTGGGGGCCTGGTGAACGGGCCCCTGCACTGCTGGGGGGTGGGGGTGGTGGGAGACATGAGTGCGGGCCTGGTGGAGGGTGCCCTGCACTGCTGGAGGGTGGGGGTGGTGGTAGACATGAGTGGCGGCCTGGTGGAGGGTGCCCTGCACTGCTGGGGGTGGGGGTGGTGGGAGACATGAGTGGCGGCCTGGTGGAGGGTGCCCTGCACTGCTGGGGGTTGGGGGTGCAGGGAGACATGAGTGGGGGCCTGGTGGAGGGTGCCCCTGGATGCTGGGGGGTGGGGGTGCAGGGAGACATGAGTTGGACATGAGTGGGGGCCTGGTGGAGGCTGCCCCTGCACTGCTGGGGGGTGGGGGTGATGGGAGACATGAGTGGGGGCCTGGTGGAGGGTGCCCCCTGCACTGCTGGGTGGTGGGGGTGGTGGGAGACATGAGTGGGGGCCTGGTGGAGGGTGCCCCTGCACTGCTGGGGGTTGGGGGTGCAGGGACACATGAGTTGGACATGAGTGGGGGCCTGGTGGAGGCTGCCCCTGCACTGCTGGGGGGTGGGGGTGATGGGAGAAATGAGTGGGGGCCTGGTGGAGGGTGCCCTGCACTGCTGGGGGTTGGGGGTGCAGGGAGACATGATTGGGGGCCTGCTGGAGGGTGCCCCTGGATGCTGGGGGGTGGGGGTGCAGGGAGACATGAGTTGGACATGAGTGGGGGCCTGGTGGAGGCTGTCCCTGCACTGCTGGGGGGTGGGGTGATGGGAGACATGAGTTGGACATGAGTGGGGGCCTGGTGGACGGTGCCCTGCACTGCTGGGGGGTGGGGGTGGTGGGAGACATGAGTGGGGGCCTGGTGGAGGGTGCCCTGCACTGCTGGGGGGTGGGGGTGCAGGGAGACATGAGTGGGGGCCTGGTGGAGGGTGCCCCATGCACTGCCTGGGGGTGGGGGTGCAGGGAGACATGAGTTGGACATGAGTGGGAGCCTGGTGGAGGCTGCCCCTGCACTACTGGGGGGTGGGGGTGGTGTGAGACATGAGTGGGGGCCTGGTGGAGGGTGCCCTGCACTCCTGGGGGTTGGGGGTGCAGGCAGACATGAGTGGGGGCCTGGTGGATGGTGCCCCCGGATGCTGGGGGGTGGGGGTGCAGGGAGACATGAGTTGGACATGAGTGGGGGCCTGGTGGAGGCTGCCCCTGCACTGCTGGGGGGTGGGGGTGATGGGAGACATGAGTGGGGGCCTGGTGGAGGGTGCCCCTGCACTGCTGGGGGTGGGGGTGGTGGGAGACATGAGTGGGGGCCTGGTGGAGGGTGCCCCTGCACTGCTGGGGGGTGGGGGTGCAGGGAGACATGAGTTGGACATGAGTGGGGGCCTGGTGGAGGCTGCCCCTGCACTGCTGGGGGGTGGGGTGGTGGGAGACATGAGTGGGGGCCTGGTGGAGGGTGCCCTGCACTGCTGGGGGTTGGGGGTTATGGGAGACATGAGTGGGGTCCTGGTGGAGGGTGCCCCTGCACTGCTGGGGGGTGGGGGTGATGGGAGACATGAGTTGGACATGAGTGGGGGCCTGGTGGAGGCTGCCCCTGCACTGCTGGGGGGTGGGGGTTATGGGAGACATGAGTGGGGTCCTGGTGGAGGGTGCCCCTGCACTGCTGGGGGGTGGGGGTGATGGGAGACATGAGTTGGACATGAGTGGGGGCCTGGTGGAGGGTGCCGTGCACTGCTGAGGGGTGGGGGTGATGGGAGACATGAGTGGGGGCCTGGTGCAGGCTGCCCCTGCACTGCTGGGGGGTGGGGGTGATGGGAGACATGAGTGGGGGCCTGGTGGAGGCTGCCCCTGCACTGCTGGGGGGTGGGGGTGATGGGAGACATGAGTGGGGACCTGGTGGAGAGTGCCCTGCACTGCTGGGGGGTGGGGGTGATGGGAGACATGAGTTGGGCATGAGTGGGGGCCTGGTGGAGGGTGCCCTGCACTGCTGGGTGGTGGGGGTGGTGGGAGACATGGGTGGGGGCCTGGTGGAGGGTGCCCTGCACTGCTGGGGGGTGGGGGTGCAGGGAGACATGAGTGGGGGCCTGGTGGAGGGTGCCCCTGCACTGCTGGGGGGTGGGGGTGCAGGGAGACATGAGTTGGACATGAGTGGGGGCCTGGTGGAGGCTGCCCCTGCACTGCTGGGGGGTGGGGGTTTTGGGAGACATGAGTGGGGGCCTGGTGGAGGGTGCCCCTGCACTGCTGGGGGAGGGGGTGCAGGGAGACATGAGTTGGACATGAGTGGGGGCCTGGGGGAGGCTGCCCCTGCCCTGCTGGGGGGTGGGGGTGGTGGGAGACATTAGTGGGGGCCTGGTGGAGGGTGCCCTGCACTGCTGGGGGTTGGGGGTGCAGGGAGACATGAGTGGGGGCCTGGTGGAGGGTGCCCCTGGATGCTGGGGGTGGGGGTGCAGGGAGACATGTGTTGGACATGAGTGGGGGCCAGGTGGAGGCTGCCCCTGCACTGCTGGGGGGGTGGGGATGGTGGGAGACATGAGTGGGGGCCTGGTGGAGGGTGCCCTGCACTGATGGGGGTGGGGGTTATGGGAGACATGAGTTGGACATGAGTGGGGGCCTGGTGGAGGGTGCCCTGCACTGCTGGGGGGTGGGGGTGGTGGGAGACATGAGTGGGGGCCTGGTGGAGGGTGCCCCTGCACTGATGGGGGGTGGGGGTGGTGGGAGACATGAGTGGGGGCTGGTGGAGGGTGCCCCTGGATGCTGGGGGGTGGGGGTGCAGGGAGACATGGGTTGGACATGAGTGGGGGCCTGGTGGAGGGTGCCCCTTGATGCTGGGGGGTGGGGGTGCAGGGGGACATGAGTGGGGGCCTGGTGGAGGGGCCCCTGCACTGCTGGGGGGTGGGGGTGGTGGGAGACATGAGTGGGGGCCTGGTGGAGGGTGCCCTGCACTGCTGGAGGGTGGGGGTGGTGGTAGACATGAGTGGGGGCCTGGTGGAGGGTGCCCTGCACTGCTGGGGGGTGGGGGTGCAGGGAGACATGAGTTGGACATGAGTGAGGGCCTGGTGGAGGCTGCTCCTGCACTGCTGGGGGTGGGGGTGGTGGGAGACATGAGTGGGGGCCTGGTGGAGGGTGTGCCTGCACTGCTGGGGGGTGGGGGTGATGGGAGACATGAATGGGGGCCTGGTGGAGGGTGCCCCTGCACTGCTGGGGTGTGGGGGTGATGGGAGACATGAGTTGGACATGAGTGGGGGCCTGGTGGAGGGTGCCCTGCACTGCTGGGGGGTGGGGGTGGTGGGAGACATGAATGGGGGCCTGGTGGAGGGTGCCCTGCACTGCTGGGGGCTGGGGGTGCAGGGAGACATGAGTGGGGGCCTGGTGGAGGGTGCCCCTGGATGCTGGGGGGTGGGGGTGTAGGGAGACATGAGAGGGGACCTGCTGGAGGGTGCCCCTGCACTGCTGGGGGGTGGGGGTTGGTGGGAGACATGAGTGGGGGCCTGGTGGAGGCTGCCCCTGCACTGCTGGGGGGTGGGGGTGATGGGAGACATGAGTGGGGGCCTGGTGCAGGCTGCCCCTGCACTGCTGGGGGTTGGGGGTGATGGGAGACATGAGTGGGGGCCTGGTGGAGGGTGCCCCTGCACTGCTGGGGGGTGCCGGTGAAGGAAGACATGAGTTGGACATGAGTGGGGGCCTGGTGGAGGGTGCCCCTGGGGGCTGGGGGTGCAGGGGGACATGCGTTGGTGGGCAGTAGTGCAAGGTGACATGTGGGTTGGCTGGGGGGCATGGGCATGGTGGATGGGCTGCCTGCGGGACATGTTCAGGGTAGGCCCCGTGGTGTGGGCCGCCTGCAGGGGCCAGGGAGGGTGTAGAGGGAACTCCTGGGAGGACCCATACGTGCAATTCACGTGTGGTGCTCCCCGCGCACCCCTGGAATACACGTACCCTGATGGAATTGCATGTGATACTTCCTGCGCACCCCTGAAATACACGTACCCTGCTGCTTTTGCGTGTGATACTTCCCGCGCACCCCTGGAATACACGTACCCTGCTGCTTTTGCGTGTGATACTTCCCGTGCACCCCTGGAATACACGTACCCTGATGGAATCGCGTGTGATACTTCCCTCGCACCCCTGAAATACACGTACCCTGCTGCTTTTGCATGTGATACTTCCCGCGCACCCCTGGAATACACGTACCCTGCTGCTTTTGCGTGTGATACTTCCCGCGCACCCCTGGAATACATGTACCCTGATGGAATCACGTGTGATACTTCCCGCGCACCCCTGAAATGCGCGTACCCTGCTGTTTTTGCATGTGATACTTCCCGCGCACCCCTGGAATACACGTACCCTGATGGAATCGCGTGGGATGCTTCCCGCGCACACCTGAAATGCACGTACCCTGCTGTTTTTGCTTGTGTTACTTCCCATGCACCCCTGATGTACACGTACCCAGGACAATCGCGTGTGAAACTTCCCGCGTACCACTGAAATACACGTTCCCCGCTTGGCGTTTGCTGTTTGGCAGCCCTGTGAACTGATCCAGGGTTAGCGCAGCCCTTTGCGATGATTTGGGAATTTTGAAGGCTTTTCCTTGCGCGAGGGCATTCTTGGGGGCGTAACTGGCGCTGCTGCAGGGTCGCTGCGCCACTCTGCACCACGGCTGGTTTCGGAGGCTGAAATCCATGAATACGCTGTGCGATGAAAAGGATTTTTTCGCACGCGGCTGGCGCAGTGTATCGCACAGGGACACTGTGCGCCAGCCGCGTGCGCCACTTTTGTGCGAATTTCTATGAATTACCCTGTATGTCTTTTTTTTTGTTGGCGTGGCACGCAGGAGTAAGATAGTTTTCAAATCCTTCTTGAATCTAAGGAGGTCCTGGTATTGCAATAGTGGGTTCCGAATGATAAGCTTCGTCACCAAGAACACAGAGTGCTCTGCCCCGGAAATTATACTGACGGAATTTCACCAGGTTTGTCTCTTCAGTCTGACGTTGACGCAGATTATGCCTCTATGTTGGTGCAGCAGCTGTTTGCTCATGTACTTGGATTTATTGCTCCAGCATGGCCTGTGGGCCAGAGAAAATATCTGAAAGGTTGCCTTTCTATTGCCATGGTAAGGCAATAGAAAGCCTCCAGTCCGGTTGTTGAATGGTGCGACTGTTTGAGGCCCACCATCAGTATTGCTGCCGGTTGTTGCACGGATTGCAAATGATTCATGAATTTCTGCTTGCTATGACGGTGGTTTAGATGCATAGCTCTCAACTCACACGCTTTTGGCGGGTGTCACCCGCCTTGTAAAGGGCTGACTCACCCGCCAAGCCTCCTGCACGCCCATTCATTCCAATGGGCGTCTCGCCCGCCAAAAACAAAATTTGGGTGATTTCACCCGCCTTTGCAACACAAATGGTTGAGAGCTATGTCCATGGGAAAGTACGTCATTCGAAAGCCAAAGGTAAGTAAGTCCATTTTGCGTTGGAATGGCACAGAGGCACTGTTTCGACACCATGGTTATCTGACTGGTAAAATATAGAACTGAGGTCCACTTTAACCCCAGGTTCATTCTCTGTATGGGATTCATGGAGATAAAAGGCCTTGCATTACTGGAGCACCTTCACTGGTCTGCTCTACTTTACAGTCCCCTTATCTAAACTGAGTGCGCATGCGCAACCGGCCTGACAAAGTTTCTCATGGACTTTGTAATGGGGGGCCGCCCGCGATGGTCTGGAGTCAGGACCAGGCAGACCCGGAAATAAACACAGCTTGAGCCTGGACGTGTGCATTTCTGCTTTGGCTATGTTTATTTCCGGGTTTCCTCCTCAGGCTGCATGTAGGTTGTGCGGGCCCTTGCGCACTGCAGTACATCTGTGTAGACACACTGCCAATATTTTTTGGATTGGCATTGGCACTGCATGCAAAGGAGACCTGCACTGCGGTGCTGAGAGATTCCACCAGGCAGGCAAGCAAGCACTTCAAAGCTGAGAGGTAAGCAGAGTGTGTCTGGAGATACATACAGTCTTAAGTGATACTATACAAGGCACCACAAGCGCCGCGTCATTGAGCTAATCGGGCACCACCCACCAGCCCCCCTCCGAAATGTGAGCTGAAGGGCGGGGAACAGTTCAAAGGATCGGGAACATAGACCTGGGCGCATTTTGTTTCTTCCGAGTCAAATCTACAATCTGCTCAGCCGATCAAGCACTGCCGTTTCCCGCGTCACAGCCCCCCCTGATATACACATGCTGCGGCACTGGCTCTGCAACCAGCGCCGAAATAAACTGGATAACACGTTTCTTTTGTCATCAGCAGCATAGCTTTCTTATGCAGGATTATGAATTTCCAACTGAAAGACCACCAGTCACCTTTCAAATCTGTGACAGGAAAAGCAAGCAACACAATAAAGCACCCATTGAAATATTTGTTCATAACCATAATGTCTAATAGCTTGATTTGCTAAAAAGGCAAGTTTGCATTGATATCCTTAGTTGAATGTTCTTAAAACCATGCATAACACGCTGGAGGTTTGTGATGAATCTCCAAACCTAAGTGAGTTTACTACACAGCTTCTTTTATTGTACATCTTAAAGTTCTGAAAATAAAGTGGGTAGTTAGTTTGCCTTTTGCATCTTATAGTTTTCCATCCAGGTTGTGGAAAATAAAGGTACTCTTATATTATTTTATCTCAACATGCTGCTATAAGGATTTACATGTTGTCATGATGCTTTATTATGCAATTTGTGTATTTTGCAAGTAAACTCTATAAGACAGTGGGCCTCATTACAGGTCGGACGGTCCGGAAATAACAATGGCGGTAAACCCGCCGCCACTGTTAATTCCAGACCGCCCGATCCCGAGTCCTGGAGGTCTGACCTGGCGGGTTTACAACCGCCCGCCTGCAGGCAGACGAGGAAACACCGGCACCATCACGAGATGGTGCTGGTGTTTCCATGATCCCCATTCCCATTGAGTCCCATAGGAGTCCCATAGGAGTCACATAGGACTCAATGGGAATGGGGATTTACACCATTCCGCCTCCGGAATTCCCGGAACACCGGGGTTGTAATGCCCCGGTAATTCCGGGAATCACAGAGGCGGAATGGTAATATGAGTCCGGCGGTAACCAGGCGGTTTTACCGCCTCGGTTACCGGCGAACTCGTAATGAGGCCCAGTATTATTGTATGCCTCGACTCCCAAAACTTTATTATTTCTTCCAAGTAAAGCATGGAAGAAGGTGGTGGTGCCTAAATTGGAGAGTGGGTTAAAATCCCTGCTTCGCTGTTTAGCATAAGCGTGTGATCCTGGGCAAATAATGCAATTACTTCAACTGCAAAAATTGGAGTGCTTATCAGTGATTATGTTTCGCCCTTACAATAGGACAGTTTTAATAAGTGTAGGGACAAATTGGTATACCCTGGTGCTCCTCTGCTAGTGGCTCCAATACTGTCACATATCATTGCCTGATTGCTGCACTGCCTCTCCCCCAGTCTCCAATCACTTGATTTGACAGGCAGACAGTCTCACAAGGCAGTCAGTGCGCCAGAGTATCTAGTATAGCGGACTAACTGTAGTTGAATCAACAATACATTTTCTCCCCTGTTGCTCCCAGCCACTGAAGTTGCTTGTGCCGTCCAGAGTATTGCCCCACACTCTACAATGTCCTGTTATTCTATGATATTGAGTCTTTCATTGCACTCCATCTGCCATTTTCACACTTTCTAGGAGATTCAGAATCTGTAAGTAATAGGGTAGGGGGCTAATGCAGTAGCACAGGGATCAGGCCAAGATTGCTTTGTTACATCATTGATGTTTGCAGATCTTAAAAGATATGGCTCTGTGCGGTGAACATTTTAGATATTTTGTCAGCTTTGTGGAGCACTGGTTATGTGCGTTTCAGGTAGCTAAGGTACTTGTTTGTATGATTGACAGAAAATGGTATCATTTTACTTCATGTTTTTGCCACCAATTTAGCAGAGAGCCAAAGACCAAAGGAGGGATGGACCAAAGGTTCACCTGCAAGGGAGCCAAGGACCAGAGGAGAGTTCACCAGAGCAGTGAAGGACCAGAGGGACAACTGACCAGAGAGGTTCACTTTTACCTTAATTTTACTTCATTCTATTTTGAATTTTTGCTGTAAGCTGAAACTATTGAACTGGAATACAATTAGGAAGGACAGGACTTGTGAGGAGGGACACTTGAGGGCATTTTATTTACCAGCCCATTGACTGCCCATGGCGATACTAATTTCTATGGCCAATCCCACCCACTACCTGAAGAGTAAGAGTTTTCCGAAGAAAGTCTAACATTTGAACTGCCTCGGGTTTTTTATGCACACTGGCAGGTGGTGACTTTACCTGGGTTGTGTTCTCAGTGAAACAGTAAAACAGAAAATAGTAAAGAAAAGATGTGTTGCTCAAACTTACAAGTAACATTCTGAAAACTAAATTGGGCATAGCATAAGATCTGCCATTTCAGAAACTGAAAATAAGACTTTTGGCAGACCCTCATCTTCCCTAAGATTCTTTTTTGGAGACCAATGTGTAAAATGTACCACTGGGTGCATTCCCATCGTAAAAATGCAGTCCAATGGCAAGATACATCTAGTATTTTATTCCTACGTAAGTCAAACCCTGCTGAGTGCACCATATTCGATAGACATGTTGGCAATTAAAAACTTGTGAGTGAGGATTTAGAGGATTCTCTGGCTTCGATATGATATATTTTATTTGTATTGCGCCCATACACAAGTGTTTCAGAGCGCGACGAGGCAAGGGAGGGGAACAAGGAAGACAAAACAACAATCTTACTAGGCCCAGTGACATTGAGAATGCTCAAGTGTAGGGGGGTAAAGGGGTAAGTGCAAGGGAGAGGGGAAAAGTGGAAAGTGCTGAGCAAGGGGTACAACAAAACAAAAGGTAGAGCTGCCAGCAAGGTGGCAAGTGCAGGTTTTGAGCGCAGACAAGGGGTGTCTGGTAAGTGCAGGTAAGGGGACTGTAGGGTAACAGATACAGACCCAAGTGCAGGTGTTGCCGGGGGCTGTGCAGGTGAGTGGCTGGGTGGGCATGCACCTCGGCCCGAAAGCAGTGGGAAAACCAGGTGCATTGTGCCAAAGCAGACAGATCAGCAGGCGAAAGGGGGAGCGAAGGTAGAAGCAAAGAGGAAGGTCTTGAGGTGCTTCTGGAAAAGCAACAGACCCTCAGGGAGTTGGAGGTGGAGGAGCGAAGAGCTTGAGTGTGAAGATATTTACGGAGGGAAAGTTGAAGGCATTTTGGACCCAGGCCCAAGAAAGCCCCGTGGAGAATGCAAAGGGTCTTGAACTTGATCCTTGCAGCCACGGGAGCCAATGAAGAGAACTCAGGGCCGCAGAGATACGATCCCACAGCTTGAGGCCAAGGACTAGTCTGGCGCAAACAGGATTGTGGAACTCAAAATGTTAACCGTACTGGTATTAGTCTATGCCCATCACATATATTAATTAGTTAACAGTTAAATAATAAATGGAACTATATCAATATGCAATTCCTTAACACTCATACATACAGCGTTTTCAACTGGAGTATATACTACATCAGCATAATAGATTTCTTGAAATTCAGTTACGTGTTTGTTTTGGTGCGCCACCCCAAGATTTCCTGTGGCCTCATAAGGCCACCACTATAAAAAATGTCTGGGGGTGCCACTGCTTCAGGGGTTGCCTTCTGCTTGCTTATTCACTGCAGAGTTGATATATTAACCTGGTTCAGTTCTATTCTGGCATTGTAAATTTAGACGAACCACATATTACATTGTTTATCTTACATCTCAAGTTCTTTTAACATAAAGATATACAGGGCCCCACAGTGGCCAGGGGAGTTGCCCAGGCGTGTATTGTTAAGGCACAATATAATGTAGCATCCCATCATTGTTCTTATATGAAAAGGTGCCACTCAATATAAGTGTTCAGGCCTTTAGTGACAGTCTCCAAGCCCTGGATCCAGCGCTGCTCGATTTTTCTTAATGCCACATCACAATCTCTGCCTCTTGGTAGAAGTTGTACTATCAGAATAACAAACCAGTTAAAGTCATTATAGCTGTGCTTCTTTGCCAGAAAATGCTTGTCCGTAGGTTTCTCATGCACCTGATTCTTTAAGCTGGATCTGTGCTCACAGATTCTTTGTCGTACCTCTCTTTTTGCTTTCCCAATGCAGATGAGGTTGCATGCACATTTGATGCCGTACACAGCCCAGGTTTTTTTTACTGTTCGTAAATTCTTTATAGTCCCATGGAAGGACCCCCAGCTCGACCATCTTCATGTTTTTGGTGAGTGCATACTCAGGGCAGTTTCCACATTTGTGCTGATGTACAATTGGTGGTAGTCCCCAAGCTGTAGCCTCCGTTGACAATGGCTGACTTTGCTGTTCATAAGCGTGGATCAGCACTTGCTTTAATTTCTGTGGTTTCTTGAACACAAAACGGGGTTTCGTAGGTTTAAAGTCCGGAGTTTACACAATATTCTAGTTTTTTTAGAATTACTTTCTTGAGTGCATTACTGATTGGGCTATATGAAGTTCCGCAAGTTATGCGTTCCTGTTGTTCTCGGTGTTGTTTCGTGTGACACATCTCTCTTGTGTTCTTTTCTCTTTTTTTGGCCTTTTTATCAGCTTTATGAGGATACCTTCATTGTTTAAATCTTTTTGTTCCAGAATGTATGAATGTTTTTTGAATTCTTCAATTTTTGTGCAATTTCTTCTGATCCGCAAGAATTGCCCAAATGGGATATTCATTTTAAGGCTGAACGGATGACAACTGTTAAAATGTAGAAGGGCATTTTTATCCTTCAGCTTACAGTATAGAGTTTTTTCAATAGAGCCTTTGTCGGTTTTCATTAGGACCAAGTCCAGCATAGGTACTGACATCATATTATGTGTCATAGTGAACATGAGGAATGGGTTACGTTCATTGAGCCAATGCCAGACGTTATTCAGCTGTTCCAACGTACTGCTCTACATCATGAGGACATTGTCGATGTAGCAGTGCCACGTTTCTATGTAGGCCACATATTGGTTGATGGTATTATACTCCAACTGGTTTTCGAAAATTGCCCATGCATAACATTTCTATATCCAGGGTGAATGTTGCACCCTTACTCGTCCCGTGTGTTTGTTTGAAGAGTCTTTTATCTAACTGGAAGATATTTTCGGTTCATGCCAACTTGATACATTCCAATATAAAAGCGGTGGGGACTTTTTCTTTTGTAGTTGTATGTTGATCTAAATAAGGTTGCATCACTTCAATACTAGCATTTTGTGGTATGCTAGTATAGAGTGCTTCCACATCAAA
Organism: Ambystoma mexicanum; assembly: GCF_040938575.1. Lineage (NCBI taxonomy): Eukaryota > Metazoa > Chordata > Amphibia > Caudata > Ambystomatidae > Ambystoma > Ambystoma mexicanum. The sequence continues at coordinate 707,634,018 of NC_090941.1, read as the reverse complement.
GGTCACCGGGATGTCTTGCCGGTCTATGTTGATCGTTGAGACAATATTGATCACTTCAGTTGAATTCCGTAGGTAAGACTTCATTTTAGTAATGAACAGCCATGGAAACAAATCTACATACTGGGACAGTGTTTCTAATATTGAGCCAATGGCTGACACAATGGGTCTGCCTGGTGGTTTGGTCTTGTTTGTGGGCACGCTTGGCAGCCTGTAGCTAAAGGAGTTTCAACTCAAATGTATGACCATATGAAGGCCCAACTGAAAATCGCGTTAGAAGACTGCCAAGAAAGGGCGGATCTTCAATAAAGGGCCGAAACACCTTGTGTCGACCAAATATTGTACTCTGTACTCTTCTCAGAAGCAGAATTGAAAAGTAGGAAACACTATCTGCAAGGAACTGTATGCTTACAGCACTCACTGTTAGAACTGGTAGCTAAATCAATCTGTTGAAAATGTTTAGATTTAAATTCATCCACATAAATAGTTCATGATTGTTTATTGCCTGTAGGCTCGTACCTACCTATATGAATAGAAAAATGACTTGAAACTGCTGCTTTGCATATATAGCACTTTAATGCACTAACCCCACTTTTGCACTGATGCACTTTAACAAGTAGGCAAAATTATCTCTGGCCGCTTGTTGAAAGATTTTCAAATGTAATTGTTATGTATGAAATTTGATACACCACAAAATGTTGTGATAGTTCTGTGATGTTTTAGTACTGGTCTTAAATGTTTCTTACATTTATTTTATGTATAATAATATGTTCTAAATACATTTTCATGAGAAAATAAGAGTTGCAGTGTGCATCATTTGTTCCACATCTGCACGCATTCCACAGTGGGCTGAATGGTCTGCACAGTAGAGGGATGGGTAGCTTAACACTCACATGCTTTCTCTTTGATTATAGCTCCCCTAATTTCGAGTGAGGCCCCCCATAAACAAGAAAATGTTGGGGAAGACCCATTATGTTAAAAAAGTCTCTAGCAGTTGGTCAATGTGGAAGACCAGGACCACACCGACCCGTGAAAGGATTTCACTGTGGAACCATTGCAGCATCGATCCTGATCCAGAGAGAAGGAGGGACCCCATGATGGTCCACAGGCACCAAGGAAAGCTGGCAACCTGCAGAGAGCAAGAAACCAGGTACCCAGGTTACCAGGAAGGTGCAAGGGCCAGGGGAAGTACAGTAAAAGCCCCCAGGTGAGCCAGGAACCACAGGCAAGGGTCTGGGACCCATACCAAGGTTGGGAAGTGCCACAAAAGCCATACAGAAGGGTCGGGGACCCATGAAAAAGTCAGAGCTGACCCGAGAAGCACACAACTAAAGGTCTGTGATCCATACCAAGATGGAGAAACCCCACAAAAGCCATACACAATGGTCTGGGACCCATATGAAGTCAGGGAGGACCAGAGAAGCACATGACAAAGAGTATGGAACCCATATCAAGTCGGGAAGGTCCTGAGAAGCATGCAAGCAGGGGTCTAGAACCCACATTTTGTTATGTGAACCTTCAGGAAGAAGTTGGAAGGGTCAGAGACCCTTTTGTCAAAAGTGAAAGAACCCTTGGAACTTTAATCCCCATTGGTAAGTCTGGTAGGTTAGTGAAGCAGACGTGTCATTTTGTAAATAAGGTTGGAAGAGATTAATGGAATGGAGAAAATTCCCCTTATAATAACAAGTCGGGCAGGATAGTGAACCAGACTTGTTGCTACGTCGGTGAGCGGAAGGGAGAAGTCCCCTTAATGTTTGAGAACTTTGTTTTGCTGAATAAGATGGACTGAAAAATGAAAGGGGAAAGCAGACACTTCCCCATCAATACTTTCTTTTTACCATCTTGGAGAAGCTCAAGACTGTTAGGGGGATGGAGGGAAAATTCTGTTAATAATGTGAACTGGAAAAAGAATTGAATAGACTTGCCTTTTTACATATTTGGTGGATTATTCATGCTGGAAAAGTTACTGAGAACATTTGAATTAATACCAGGAGAAGAACCTTTGTTTTTTCTTTGTTAGTCTTCCTCATGAACAAGTCATCATCCAGAAGGAGGGAGCCACCCTTCTGGTTCAAGAAGCAACCCAGTTATTGTTTGTTTAACTTAGAGTGTAAGGGACATAAATAGGTTTAGACATAGGACGGTGGACTTTGAACTTTATTTGACATCCTGACAGAACCATTGGTATTTTTGTTGAGGCAGGACAACCCCTCTTAGGTATAGGGCAAGATAGTTTTTTCTTTGCTTTACTTTCCAATAAAAGTATTTGCCAACAACTATGCCACCATTCTGACCCATTCTTCTGCACCCTTACAGGACCTACAGAAAGTTGGTGTTACATGTAGCAATCTCCAATTTCAGATTCAACACAGCAGGAGTCTACAAGCTTTGGATCTCCAGAGGTTATAGATTACAACTTTCCCAGCCCTACCCAGCATAGGGAATGGTGATGGATCATGGGAGTCATAGTCCAAAACATGTAGCAGAATGCCGGCTTCAAACTAGAGCACTAAAATAATTATAGCCTTCGACCATCCAGTACATTAGCTACTCTAGTCCTGATACCCACCTGTCCTCACAACAAGAAAGTGTTCTTTAACATTGTTGACCCTTGCAGGCCACCCGTTCTAACCTTTACCATTTGACATGTTCAAAGCCTACCTTTTGATTTGTTATACTGACAGTGAGTATTCTGATATAGGAAGATGCAATGATTTCATAATTGTTCCATCTCATGTATGTTGTGTTCTTTGGTGATCTGGTGTAAAGTCATAATTGTACTACCCAAATGTCTTCTTTGCATAAGGGAATGTTTTTTCAACAGAGTGATTAAGGTACCAGAGTATCTTACAAGGGTAAATGCTCATTCAATACAGAGTAACCGTGGTGTGTAAGAATACCATGGTTGTACATGGACAGTATTTTTAAATGCAAACTCCAATCAAGCTTTGCACTTGAATCCACCCTTGTATGCAGAAACATGCTTTTGAAATGTTACATCTCTTTTAATTGCATTGGTTTTCTGCTGTATCAGTAATGTCATTGATGATGCCTTAACTAATGTCATTTGCAATGTCACCATTGATTCCATTTGTGATATCATCAGTGTGGTTAGGGGCTGCACATTGGGGGGCCTCATAGTTAAGGTGGCATAGCTTCCAACACCTGCTGAATTTCAGGGGTTTTGTCGCATGAAATTGGCACCTTAATGTCACTTCTACTAAAGTTTTTTTAAACCTAATTTCAAGGGTTTCATTGCATCAGAGTGTTTCACCTTAGTGGTGCTTTAACTAAAGGTTTTCCACTGAATTTCAAGGTGTTTGTTGCACTAAAATTGCTCATCGTATCTGTCCTTTAACTAAAGTTTTTTTCACTGAATTGCCAGGGTTTTGTTATGCTATACCTCCCATCCCACCACTTGTAATTTTGTCTTTTTCCTGATAACATAAATTACATCAGATCATTTGTTATCAATATCTGTTTTTCAACTACGCAACATCAAGTTTATCGAGTATTTCATCTTTTCTTTGTGTCCACTAGATTATACGGGATTAGTAATGGTGTACTGTGATGAGGATGAGTAAAGTGGGGTTAGTCAGAGACTGTGACAAAGAAGATTGAAGCTGTGGACTTTTATGAGGATTAGTGAGGTGAGGTAGTTTGGAACTGTGACTAGGAAGAGTGGGGTGCAGTAGTTGAGGACTGTGACAAGAAAGAGTGAGTTGGTGGTTGTGGGGTATTGTGATGATGAAGAGTGACGTGGGGTAGTGGGGTACTTTGATGAGGAAGAGTGAGGTGGGGTAGTGGAGGGCTGTGAAAAAGAAGAGTGAGTTAGTGGCTGTGGGGTACTGTCATGTAGAAGAGTGACTCGGTAGTAGTGTGGTACTGTGACAAGGAAGAGTGTGTTGGGATAGTGGGGGACAACTGTCACGAGGAAGCGTGAAGTGGTGATAGGTGGGTACTTTGACAAGTAAGAGTGAGTTGGTGGTAGTGGGGTACTGTCAGTGCCAGATTAAACCCTGTGGAGGCCCCTAGGCAATCAACATTTCAGGGCCCCCTTCGCAAATGATCTCTTGTCACTGGGCAGCCGGGGGACCCCAGGACTGATGCGTGCAGCTAGCGGGGGGTCTCAGGAGCCAGTCACTGGGTCATGAACGTCTTTCCACATGTGAGCGCCAAGACCACAGCACTGACTTTTGCAGCCCGTGGGAGGCACCAAGCCTACAAAATTCTGTGGACACCCACAGTTTTTAGCTGAAGCGGAAAACAGCTTTATTTCCCTCTTGGTCCTCAACCACTAAGCAGATGTCCTCCAATTATTGTTTTACCTAATAGTAATACACTGTTTCTGCTGCGTTGTCTCCTCTGCAGCCTTTTCAGCAGTCGGTCCTCCCTTTCTCACCTTACTTTTGCTCGTCCTCTGTGGGCCTCTGATCACTTGACTTGCTGGTGGCAGTGCTGCTGCCTGCCAGCCCATGTGCACCAGCCAGGGTGTGTCTTAGATTCACTGAGTCTGTGCTTGGGTTCTGGCTGGCACGCATGGTACGCAAGTAGAAACTGAAACTGAAAAAAACTGAAAATGCGGACTCAGCAGAGAGGGCTCACACGCGGATGCAGGGAGACAGATTCCAATGATTATCACACAAAAAACACTAATGCAGAGCAGGCTGCTAATTAAATCCAAAATCCAATTTAAATCCAAATGAAATCCAAAAACCATTTAAGCAGTGGTGGGTTCAGGAACCCTAAAAGGAGTGGGGCCCATAAACCGGTGCCTACTTGGCCTCATGGATAATCCGGCACTGGGTACTGTGGCAGAGAAAAGATGGTGGTGGGCTACTTTGACAACTAAGAGTGCATTGGTGGTATTGGGGTACTGTGACGAGGGAGCGTGATGTGGTCGTAGTGGGGTAGTGTGATGAGGAAGAGTGACATGGTGGTAGTGGGGGATTGGGATGAGGAAGAGTGAAGTGGTGGTAGGTGAAGGCAGTGAATAGGAAAAGTGAGTTGTGTTAGTGGGGTACTGTGGCAGAGAAGAGTGAGTTGGTGGTAGTGTGGTACTGTGGAAACGTGACTTTGTGGTAGTGGGGTACTGTGATGAGGAAGAGTGAAGTGGTAGTGGGGGACTGTGATGAGGAAGAGTGAGGTGGTGATATTGGGGTACTTTGATAAGTCAGAGTGTGTTGGTGGCATTGGGGTTCTGAGATGAGGAAGAATAACATGGTTGTAGTGGGGTACTGTGACACGGAAGAGTGAGATGATGGTAGTGGGGAACTGGGTAAAAAGAGTGAGGTGGTTGTAGTGGGGCACTGTGACGAGGCAGGGTGAGGTGGTAGTTTTAAGGGTCTGTGACATGGAAGAGTGAAATGGTGCTAGTCGGGGACTGTGACGAGAAAGAGTGATGTGGTGGTGATAGGGAACTGTGAAGAGGAAGAGTGATTTGGTGGCAGTGGGGTACTGTGACACTGAAGGGTGACGTGGTGGTAGTGTGGTACTGTGACGAGGAAGAGTGAGTTGGTGTTAGTGGGGTACTGTGACAAAGAAGATTGAGTTGGTGCTAGTGGGGTACTGTGACGAGGGAGAGAGTTTTGGTGGTAGTTGGGGCTGTGAAGAGGAAGAGTGAGTTGTTGGTAGTGCGGTAGTGTGATGACGAAGAAACAAAACAAAACGGCACTATCCCCAATTTTTTCATGGCCTGCCCACATGCTACCTGGCCTTAAAACTGCCCTACTTAGACCCCTTATATCCTTTTTGTGCACTTTACAAAATAGATTCAAGACCTTGCTTCTAAAATTGTGTAATGGCGGTTTTTCAGAAATTAAAAATCTTCGCAGTGGCAATGCATCATGGGAGATATAACGTACTCTTTGGTTATAGGGGCTCCCTGCTGTAAGCAAATAAATAAAAAATACAGAACAGATTTACGTCAAACTACCAAAGATTTCCTTTGAGTGCTTTGTGCCCACTTGTATCTTATTTGGCAAAAATCGGTCCAGCGGGTTTCTGCTGTGCACTTGAGCAAAAATCTGACATTTTCCATATGGGAAAATTAATGGAAAAGTGAAAAACGCCCTTTTTTTACCCTTTATTCATAATGAATCGTAACATGGATTTGCACAAATGTTTTAGTTCTCGGTGCCCCGGGCCCCAAATTAGGAATGTCAAATGTTGTGTTGATTCATCCTATGGCAAAAAAGTTATTAGCCATAGAATTGTTGCATTTCCTATGGATCATAGGTTTAACCTTGACTATAGGGCAACTGTCGTTGAAGAAACCGCAAAGCAAATGAAAAGAAACTCGATACTATGATCCAGGCCCCAAACCTTCCCAAATTCTCGTCACTTACCCTGCCAACATGCTCTCCTGCATCGGAACTACCCTACTCCCCCTTATGTCATTTTAAGTCCATGTTAAATCAAAGCATCTACATCTTTTGCTCTCACTAATGTTCAATATGGTGGATTTTCAGAAATGAAATGAGCAATCTGAGACTGTAATTGATTTTGAATGGATATAACTGCTTTCTCCTTTAGGTGGAATACATCCCAATGGTTTGGAATGGTTTTCTGTAACATAGCCGCCAGCGCTACCACCCTATAAGATGAACTGTGGATAAAGTAAGTTTGATTTGACCACCTGCGACCTTAAAGCTCTGTCCATGCCACCAGATATTGGTCCCTACTGTTGCCTGGACACTATATTGTATCTGTGCAAATAACTTCACACTATAAGGACTACAGTGTTAGGGCTGACTGTTCTTCCTTTTCTTCTTCTCCCACTACCACAACATGCCTTGGTTGTGGCTTCCACAGGTATGAGGAAGTACACTATGAGGTCTATAAAATATTGAAGCTTCGCCTCTTTATTTCTATTAAGATTTCAATTTTTGTAATGGTGATACTAAAACTGGTTAAATTATAGATTTCAGTTCTATGACTGAAAAGAAACTATACTATAATGTGCAACCCATTCACTTTATCATAAGGCAGTGGTGAAGGTAGTAGGCTGTGAATTTGGGACACAACTTGCAAAAACCGATTGGTCAAGATCACTCTATTGAATGCAGAAATGATATGATAGGTTATTTATAACGTGCTTAATTCCCAGAGGTTTCTAAGCGTGGACCCAGAGGTCGACACCGTACTGCTCGGTCGTCTTGTTTCCAAGGCGAGCACATTGCCTCTGAGCTATCCTCCCGGGACAATGAACCTCAGAACCATTTCATTATTGTGACCCGATCATTAGGTAGGGTGACTTTGTTTACATATCACAAAAGCTGTTATCATAAAGCTATTATGATAATTGAAAAACGTTTTTTACATTTACATTTTTATTGGAGGTGCTCAGTCTTTGTGAATTATTTTCCAACAGTATGCATGGACCGACCACAACTTAATTACATTTAACATTCAGTCCAAACCTGCCAGCCTCTCCCCTACCATTGCACCGGCTACTGCCACCCACAATAAACGTGACATCACTTGCAACAGACTCCTCCCCCTCCTCCTCCCGGCTCTTAATGACCAGGTTCGCTCATGCTCCAACCCCACGGCTATGGTTGACACCTTTAACCTCGCTATGCAAAAAGCCTTAGATATCATCCATCCAAACTGAGAAAACCCAAGCCTCGAGCCCACCTGAACTCTTGGTTCACACCCCAGCTCAGAACCCTGCACAAAGAAAAACGAATTGCGGAATCACATTGGAAAAGCAACCAGTCCTCAGCCAACAAATCGTGCCTTCTCCTGGCCACCCTTAACTACAAGGAACCCATATTCCAGGCTAAAAAAGACACTTACAATAAACGTATCAAACAAGCCAAATCCAACACCAAAGAATTGTTTAGAATCCTAAAAGAACTTGAAACCCCTGTCACTGCACCAGACACTTGCATCAAAGATAGCACTTGGTGTACCAAAATCCAAGAGGCTCTCCTCGGTAAGATTGCCACCCTCCAAATTAAAATCAATAACAAACGATCAAGCCTACAATCCAACCCACAACCCAACCCTATCCCCACCCTAAACCACCCCATCCCTGACTCCTTTTAGCTTCTCTCCACTTTCCATTTCCGAAGTGGAAAAGATCATCACCCGCCTTAAACCGACCAATTGTCAAGGCGAACTCTGCCCGGCACCTATAATCAAGGAAGCAGCTCATGACCTAGCGCCATTCATTACTATGCTCATCAACTCTTCCTTTAGCTCTGGCATCGTACCTGACAATCTAAAGGACGCGTGGGTCATCCCCCTATTGAAAAAACCTACCCTGGACGCTAGTATACCCACAAACTACAGGCCAATCTGGGTTCCGGCCACGTCACGGCACTGAAACTGCCCTCATAGATTTAAAAACACAGATTGAAGATCTAAAAGACGAAGGCAAACTTGCTCTCTTACTCCTCTTGGACCTCTCAGTGGCCTTTGATCTTGTCAATCATGAAATCCTCTGCCACCACCTTAAATCAGCTGCACACTTCTCTGATAAAGCTACAACCTGGATTAGCTCCTTTTTAGACAATAGATCTATGCGCGTGTTTTCTCCACTAGCAGCCGCCCCACCTGCACCTGTCTCCTGTGGCGTGCCACAAGGATCTTGTGTTTCACTCACATTGTATAACGTGTTCACCAAACCTCTCTTCGATATTTTAGACTATCTGGGTGTCACTTACACCAACTACGCTGACGACACCCAGATACTAATCCCTATCTCAGGTGACTACACGGTTGACTCCCTCGCTATCAATGTCATCTACCAGGTCATCCAGGCATGGATGGCTCAACACGGACTCTGTCTTAATGATGAAAAGACTGAGCTCCTTATTCTTGGTTTGCCACAAAAACTTACCAAACTCGACCCTGCGTTCAAGTCCTTCATCATCGATGGGAATATTATCCTAACCGCCAAGGACACAAAAACCCTAGGGATCTACATTGACTCGACCCTATCCCTGACCAGACAAACTAACTCAGTCTCTTCCGCAGCTGCATATACCTGCAAGCTTATTACAGCCTGTCGCCCTTTCCTCTATGCAACCAATTGTGTCACCGTGGATAGAACTCTTGTATTATCCAAGATTGATTACTGCAATGCACTGTACCTAGGCATCAATTGCTGCAACCTAAACAAGTTACAAATTGTCCAAAACAATGCGATTAGAACCGCCCTCAACATTCCCAGGCGCCAACACATATCCGACACCAGACGCAATATTCGCTGGCGCTCAGTCCCACACCGTATCTCCCTGAAAACCCTGGCTCTTACCCACAAATGCCTTCATAACCAAGCTCCCTGCTACCTGGCCAACCGATTTGCCCTTCACAACTCCATTAGACCCAGCAGAATGGCTCATTTAAACTGCCTTGAGGTTCCACGTTTCAATCTCCAAAGATCAGGTGGAATTAGCTTCCCTATCTTGGCAGCTAAACTCTGGAACACGCTTCCTAATGAGCTTAGAGCAGAACCCTCATTCCCGAGATTCAAACACCTTACGAAAACCTGGCTGGCCGCCCAGGACATTTAGCTCTGGGTTCTCTGCTTAATTTGCACATGTATATATAATCTGCTTGTCCTCCCATTGCTACTATTATACCTGTAAATTCTGTATTATACTTGTAAACTTTGTAATTATGGTGCTGTCTGTTTTTCTTATGTTGTAACTAAGTGTTGCGCCCGGTTGCCCCTGGGCCTGGTGCGCAATATAAAAAATTAAAATACAAAATACAAATGCAAATTGAATTGCTGAGTGCTCTTTGTAGATGATACTTGTGTGAGTGTGCACAAACATATGTTGGACTTCATGCCCATGAATTGAACATTTCAAGCATGTTCTATGAATTTGTGGTCTATTTTTGATAAAACCTAGTTGAATATTCTTGTGTTTACATTAGCTTTTTATTTTGGTTATGCTATGAGTGTCCAATAATTTTTCATTTATAGAAGGTCAGAGAAAAGAAGCACATATTTCTGGATTCAATCCCGAGACTTTGCAAACTCTAGGGAACCTCCCTCCTGTTCAGCAACAAGGAATGGGTGGAACGTGACAAAATCCAAAGCCCACTTGAAAGCCGTTTACAAAAAACAAGGAAAAGGGGATCTGGGAATGAAAAAGAAAGAACTGAAGCGCATCCTATTGAAAGAACCTGTTCGGTCCAGTAACTCAGGCTAAGTGCACCATATGGAATGGCGCTTAAGAACCCGCAGAAGCATTGGCCTCTGGAACCAGCAAGATGTAATACCTTCGAGGCATGAGAGTACAAGAAACAATAAGGCTTGCCACATCATGCCAAGTGCCAGTGTGAGTGGAATCCCATTGGTGATGTTTATGTGATTTTCATCTGTGGCTTGCACAGGACCTGCATAGAAGATCCATGCTGAGGATCAAGTGCAGTACAGCCATTTGGAACACACAAACCTTTGGAGGTGATCTGGGAGGTTGGTCAGGTGCACTAGAGACCTCACTGGGCATTGAACGAGATTGGGGCTGGTGTGAACTTTTTCGTCGTGAAAGGAAGCACTGACCAGCAGGCACAAGGCTGCAGAAATCTGTAGAGCACTGGATGGACACAGCCTTTGGACTTTTGAGATTTTAGTTCCTTACCAGAGGTCTGGTGTGATATTTTGAGATTGCTCTGTCATTAAAATAGCTCCCCATAGGTACCCACATTAACTGTGATCCCATTTAATTAATGGCAACAGTTGAGGCTATTTTTTCATAGATTCCCAATTTTCCGATCTTTTTTCCTCTAAACTTTTTATGACAATTAGATAATAACAATGGCTATGTTAACTTGTTTTGGACAGTGGTATTGTTTACTGTGTTTTCTTTTTCAAAATGTCTGCTCGTTGTGCCTCTCTTTTTATGGGAGAGCCTTGTATTTGGCCCACCTTACCAGAAGGAAGACAATGGATACCATTTGGGTCTATTGATTGGCCTCACCAAGACCACCACTGCACCTTCTAAAGGGGAAAATATGTTATTTTCCATAAGAATGTCTGTGTAGACCATTGACTGAAGTTACATGAGTTTCCATGGGACATAGTGGAAACCGGGGTACTCGGAGAAATCATGTTCAGAGCTAGTTTTTAACATGCTGCTGTGCAAACAACATTTTAGACATCTCATCCTTGACAAAGAAAATTAAGCCCTAAGAGGAACACCTTTGACACCCCAGAAATTCTATTTTCCTTACTTGCTGAAGTACATGGTCTCCTTTGAAGGGTGATGATAAGCGTTGAGTATCCTTTTTCCAGCCATATCAACGGGCAAGGCACTGCCTCAACAGTTGCTTATTGTGTTGAGGCAGCAGAGACCATTCTGCTGATGGAAAGTCTGCTGTGGTGTAGGGTAGGAGCCCGTGACCTAGGTAGAGAAGAAGAGATTGGGCCTCATTCCGAGTACGGCGCTAACCAATGGCGCTATTAACGCCTTGGTTGACGCCGTACCCGGACCGGCAGCGCCTTGGTGGATGGCGGAATTACCGCCCCATTCCAAGGTTGGCGGGGTGGTGATTCCCCATTCACCAAGGCTCTTCCCCATTCCCAAATGAGCCCCCATAGGGCTCAATGGGAATAGGGAAGATGCAAATAACGGTGACCGTTCATTACGGTCACCGTTATTGGCTTGGAGGCCCCTTTGCGCCCTCGACTTTAACACCTGCTCAAAGCAGGCGTTAAGGGCGAGGGCGCAAAGGGAACTCGGAGTATGGCGGTAAGGGATCACCGCCACCGGTCTCGTTACCGGTGGCCGCTATCCCTTACCGCCATACTCGGAATGAGGCCCATTGCCTATCACCCCTTTACTGCACTAAGGGAGGAAGAGCGTTTGCTTCCTTGCTGCACACTTACGTTCAAAGGCGTTCAAAGGCAGCATGTTAATGAATTCTGTGTCTACCCTTGAAGGTAGTGGAAGAGGGTTGAGTCTCTCCTTCATATATTCAATCATTTTAATATATTCATATAGATTTTGAGGGCAAAAACACGTTATAACAGGAAGTGAACAATCTTCGACTAGGATACGCGCATTATAGTGATACATTATTGTTAATTATGGTTTCATAAGAAATGTATTCCTATCCCTATATAAAAAGGAATATTGTAGTCCATTGATTTTAGGGTGTTCATTAAATTTAAGAGTAAAGAGGGTTTAGCATGCATTAAGAAAAGCGAAAGGGCAAGGCAGAGAAGGGCAAATAAGATTTTAGGGAGCTGCACATACAGAGTATTATGCTCCCTGATAATAACTAGTCTGTACCATAAAACTCAATAAACTTTGACCAAATGGCTGCATGACCTTCTTCTCTTTTTTCTGATCTTTTACAATGTTTTCACCAAAGTTGGCAACAAAATGATATCTGTCAAAGAAATATCCGTTATTGCTTTGTTTCTAGCCATAAAATGTCAATTTCTGCTCATGTTATGGTAGGGTCTTTTTTTATAAAGCATAATATAGCTTCCAAGAGTAGCTTACTGGCACTTAAAAAATCCCACATATCGGCTTCCAACCATAGATATAAGAAACAGAATCTGAAAGGTGGACAACGAATTATCTATTTATTTTTTATGTGTGTCATAGTTTATACACACTTTTCACAAAGCACAACATAGATACACCTTGCATATTAAAACAGATACAAAATAAACGTTCAATATTCATAACAAAAACACACAAAGCAACAACATGTCATTATTCCTCAATTACTATAACGATTAAAATGAATCATATTAAAATCCTTCTTAGGTAATTAGCAGCAGCAATACACAATGAAATCTCAGAACAATTTAAAATTCTTTGCCAAAAGTCATCCAAGGAAATTGAGTCGACACTGGAAACAAATTTACCAAAATGTTGTCCATGAACATCGATTAAAAAACACATTCCATAAAAGATGTTTTTTCCACAGCAATTCCACAATAACGACACACACTCTCTTTCTACAATAGCATTCCTTGCACCGATCATATGCCTAGTAGTGTAGAAATTCCACTAAAAGCCCTAGAAGAATGCTTATATAAATATGTAGAAATCACATTTAAAGACTTAATATTCCATCCAAAATGGTCAAAAATCCGATAAGTTAATAAAAGCTCTCTGGTATAAATCGCGTCCAATTCCAGGGCTTTCTTTTTTGTGCATGCCGGGAGGAGACGTAATTCCTTCTCTGAGGAGCCAACATTTGAAAACAGGGAAGCACAAAAAGCTTTCCACTGGATCATAACTTTACACACATGTGAGCACAGTTCCTTCTGAAGTTTAACAAATAAACTACCCTCCGGTGACGAAAGGACCTTACAATACAGCTGCAGTAACCTCCATTTAGAATGTTACTGGAAGGATATAAATCCTAGCTCCTGACGAATTGCTGCTATAGGGACCCCCTGCGGGAGGGAAAGTACTCTTCTCCACAATAACGCTTCCCACTTACTCCACTCCACTGGAAGTTAAGAGGTCTCAGACCCATATAACAGCTTCAGTACAATTTTTGGGTGGTAGAAAGTGAAACTGGAATGATTGAAAAAAATGGCAATTATTCTGATCCAGTTGGTGCAATTGAACCGAAGCAGTGATAATTGACGTTCTAACAGAATTAACAACAGTATTTGTAAAAATGTTTGCATGAATAAGAGACCCCAAATATCTAAAATTGTTCACAACCTCCACCAAAGGTCTCATTTAAAATATCAAGAAGAATTGAGAGACCTAGAACTGAAGAAAATAATCCTGCAGATATATCATCTAGCTTTCTTGGTTGAGATAGAATGACAAAATCGGATATTTAAAGAGGACACACTTCTGGACATTCTGAACTTTTAAAGCTGCACAGCCACGTCTTTGGAAAGGGGTGCAGGAGATACGGCTTGCAACAATATTCCTCCGCCAGGGTTTTATCTACCTGAAATTGGAGCACCATTAGTACCTTGGAAGAGATGGATCAAGTCCTTTGCACATTATGTCACTTCGGTGTGTAGCACCAATTACAGTGTGGAGAGAAAGAAACCATTACTTCTGCATTGCTTAGGTTCTGCGGGTCAGGAGAAATTTGATGACCTACCATGTCTTCCAGAAAGTGAATGTGGGAACATACATGAGTATAAGAAGGCTATCAGGAAGATGGGCAAACACTATAAGAAGCTGAGCACCATATTAGAACAGTGGATGTTTGGAAACAAGTACAAGAGGAGGGGGGAGAGCGTGGAGCAGTATATTACAGTTCTTAGGAAGTTGGCCAGGGCTTTCAGTTCATGTTGGAATGCAGAAGTGGTAAAGTCAGGGAGAAATTATGGGCGGAGGATGACCCCCCATTGGACACTGTTTTGAGGGTTTCTAAAGAGGTAGAACATACAGACAAATCATCAAGGATTTAGAAGACCAAGTGAAAGAGACGACTATCAAGTCAAAAGTGGGGCCACAACCAGTGGTGGCATCTGGTTTAGACAAAACTATAGCAGCTGTTAGCACCAACCCCCCCAGCAAAGGAGACAATTTTAGATGACAGAAACCATAGGGACGGAGGAATTAGAGAGGATACCAGAGGAAGGACGGTCTTCTGAGTGAGGAGACAGAGAAGCCCCAGGAGGAGCAGCCCAAGGAGATATTTCAGATGTGACAGTGCGTTGTATTGGCTAACAACCCAGAATGCCCTGCTTTGAGTATCATTTGTCGAATTTGCTTGGGTAAATTGCATCTTGCTAGCTGCCGTAAGAACAAGGGAACTGTCACTCACTAATTGGCAGTGACTACAGCGATGAGGAAGGTGATGAGTGCATCTCAATGGCAATAGATGAAGAGGAGGAACTTGACAGTCCTAAGGCTCCGGTCTCGGTCAAGAGTGTCACCATAGCAGTGATGATTGATTCTTGCCAAATATGCACTCATGGCACAACGTGAATGGGAAGAGTTAGGATGCAATTATCTTAATGAGGTTGATACAAAGTCAAGAGCCTATGGTCGAGCAAAAATAGAACTTTTAGGATGGTTCTGGGCAGGACTAATGTTAAAGGACAGAGAAACTGATGGCAAGCTATATGTATCAAGGAGGGGCGCCACCTCCCTGCTGAGTTGGACACATCAGAAGAAACTTCAAGTTAAGCTGCAAAAAGTATGCAGGGAAAGAGTCATTTAGTGGATGAGGTGTTTTAGGATAAAATAGGATGTCTGCGTGGGTTTGTACATCATTTTAAAATGAAGGACAATTGTGGGCCAGTAGCCCAAAGATTATGAAATATTGCATTGTCCATGAGGGATGAGGTTAAGGCGGAGATAAAGAAGTTACAAGAACCAGACATAATAGAAAGCATTGACGCACCAGAGTGGGGGTCTCCTCTGGTCATATTAAGGAGAAGAACTGGCAAGCTTAGAATTTGTGTGCAGTTGAGACAATTGAATAAGTGTGTTGTGCCTGAGACACATCTGTTACCATACATTAAGGAAATCATTTTGACAATGGGCCCTGCAAAGTTCTTCTCCACATTGGACCTGACCTCTGCATACCAGAAGTAAAAAACGATGCCATGGATTTTATTTCCCAGAATGACATCTGTGGAGGAGCAAGAGGAAAAAGAGGAAGAACAGGAAGTGGTTATGGAGGGGTCAAACTTGCCTATTCCAACGGGGTGGGGGAACGCTTCAAAAGGATCTTGGAGGAGGCCATAAGTGGGTGTGGGCGAATGGCATGGACTGGAATGCTCTAGTATGGGAATCTGTGATAGCTGAAAGATTCACCCCCCAAAGCACCACAGGGGTTTTGCCTTTTGAACTCAACAATGTGGGAAAGGCCAATATCAAGCTGTTGCCTCCTTGGATCGGGAGAGCCCCTTTGACAGTGAGTAGGATGGAGAGTGTTATGGAGAATATCAGGAGGAGTCAGTTCAGAAACAAATGGTTTCATGACATAGATGGTGTGAGGGAAGGCTTCTCTCCTGAAGTGTGGTACATGGTAAGTTTCAAGCTGCCTGTGACTCTGAGGAATGGAGGAAGTAAACGGTTAAAAGCCATCAGAGTGAGAGAAGTGTTCCTGTATGCGGTTAGGACTCAAGACAGCAGAGTGTAGAATATGGAGAGAGTGATGTTGATGAGAAGGAAGTATGCTAGATAAGTGAGACGTGATGGGGTATGTGACAAAGATGCAAATAGTCATTTTTCCTTTCCGAGTACAACGGATGGTGAACCTCTCAGTTCGAGGTCTGGGAGGAGGTATCAGAAGCCAGGGTATCTCAAAGAATATGTGTAAGGGAGAACACAGCAACCCTGGTGAAGTGGATGGTGGAACATTGTGAAGATAAGGGATTGTGTAGTGTTGGCTTCATACGTTGTATGGATGGCTGCACAAGGCTCCACTATAAAGGTTCCAGGAAGGAATGCAGGAGAGAGACAGTTGGAGCAGCAGGAGAGTCGGAGAGAGACAGAGAAGGAGGGGTTCTCTGTTTTGCTTATCTTTAAATAATTATATCCAAATGATACCTCAGTTTCTGCATTCTGTATACTACAATCCCATAAACAAATGAAGGCCATCAAATGTTGTATGACCCCTTATCACAATAATGCAAAATATTCTGTGTGGGAACATCTAGAGTTGAAAGAACAGATGATGTTCTCATTTAGAATAAAGAGCGACCTCAATAGCTATGTAGTATGCAAAATGGACGTTTGCTTCTGAGCTTTCCAGCTTCTTTACAGTGCTGGAGGACCAAAACTACCATAAATGGTCTATTTGTAAGGCTGACATTTTAAACACTTTTCTACATGCAGAAACCCCCAAGAGACCTGTAAAGCTGCACACAACATGTTGTGTGGCGAGGGCCGATCCCCAAGAGAATTTTCCCAAATGTTGAAGAGTGCATTTGCACAGACTTCTCGGTGGGTAAATATCAACAGTAGGCAGTTCACGTTCTTCCAAAATACATAGTCACCCAATTAGTGAGAGACTTCAATGATTCTGGAAGTATGGAATGGGTGCAAGGTTTTATGAGGTCTAAAACATACATATACATGACAACACGCTTTTTATTTGTGGTTGTGAGAGCAGACGAGAATGGTACCCGATGATCGTGCTGTGTTTTCTGGGGGTTTGCGGCTTAGCTTTTTCATCATAATCTTGCACTGCCATTTGCTTTTTCAAAATGTTCTATGCAGTGCTATTTTTCTGTACTATACAAGATGATCCTATATCACATAATGGCTTGGCAGGTGAAGAATGATGGTCTGCAGGATTGCCCAGAGCAATGCCAGTGGTTAACATTCATTCTAAACCTTCCAGCCATCACCTCTTTTATTTTGTCTATATTGTGCAAGGTCTTACTGGGACACTCAGGTGAGCGCCATGGGGGAGTAAGCTGTGCAGCTGAAGAAAAAGCAATGCCACTCGGGACAGGCAGTGAACCGCAGAGCCACTGACATGGGCGCACAGCTGAGAGTCCTCACCTTATATAGGGTTCTACTGATCGTCCTGCTGCTCCGAAGGGACCAGGAAAACACAGCTGCCATTAGATGTATGTTCACTCTACGTATGGGAAGGGCCTGTTTTGGCAGCTTCGCCCCCCCTAAGTCAAATGAATAGTGTGTAAACAAAGCAGGCCAGCGTCTCGATAGGAGATCACTTCGTGCCAGACTTTAAACATAGAAACATAGTAAATCAAAATATAAGGGCATCTAATTAAGTGCAGTCATTTTGCACCTGCTTCAGAGTGTGCACAGCTCCCCGGCAACAGCAGCAGGCTAGTAGACATGAGCAAGAGGGTCAAGGCCCGAATGGTGCTTCAGCCATTTCATTGACCAGGCTTTGGCAAATTGCCATGACAATGCCATACACTGCTTCCAAACTCCCCTTTCTCCTTTTTTTACATTTACAGTACCAATGTTTTAGCAATTAGGTGGCTTATGCCACCAAAGCGGCAAAACTAGGAATTTAAAACAGGGATTAAACTATTGACCATAATTGTTGGATCGTTAGAGATGTCACTTCTGAATTTCATCTGGGTAGTGACATTCTGCATCGTGTTGCAATTAATTTGGATTTCATTAATAATAATGTTTGGTTAAGACTGGGGGTAGAAAAATGGGATTGGTAATGTGGAGAAAGCATTTTGGTCAGCTTAACTGTTGCTTTATGCTTTTGAAGTCCAAACAGAAGACAAGGTTGCTGTCAGAGGGCAAGTGCGACAATATACCGTACCAATCAAAATAAAAGAGGACAAACCATGATAAATCAGGAAGCATTTATACATTTTAATCATGCCCAACAACAATGATTATCCCTACATCCAACACCACTAGGTGAGCGTAATGATGAGATCATTCTAATATTGGTGGATAACAAAGATCCACACACTATCACTTTGGGTTCAGGTGCAATTCCTGGAGATTGCTAAAACAAGACCAACAGTATCCAACCAGAAAAGATTACCCCCTGACAGGAGGGACATTTCTTGGTGTATTCTTATGGGGTAGAAGATGTTGGCTATGACATCCTGGAAGACAAGTTAGCATACAGAGTTAATAATAACTATGTCAAATCCATGGAAACCTCGGTCCAGGTAAACACCACCAAAAGAGATCTAGCCAAACACCTGTGATGAATCACAGGTGATCATCCCACCAACCCTGGCCTGGGACCCTTCTCATGTGGCATGGTAAAGGCAGGCGTTTTCTGATCCTGACCCTGGGGGTGGTGTTCTGCGGGAGGTTCACATGGGAGATGATACAGGTCAGGAGAATTGGGAGAATCCACTAAACAACTTCCCTGGTGACCGTGCGGTCTTAATGGCATATTGTAAAACCGAAATATGTGATGAAATGAAGAATGAGAATGTCAGGGACTTCAAGTCTCATAATGCCATAGGTAGTGGGATGAGGAAGAGCTCAGAAGCAAGGAACTATAAAGCGTAGTCTAGTGTTTCTAAAAATCTACACCTGAGTGGAAATTTTGACTATTTAAATATGCCACAGGTGTAGATACAGGGGAGTAGCAGCAGTAGCGGCAGAAGAAGTTATTTGTGGCTGTGTATGCAGCAGGGGCAAACCGAAGACCCAGGGGTCTCTGCCGTGCCTTTGGTGCTTAATGGTTCTCAGAGAGTCATGGGCAGGAGATGCCCTGAACTGCAGAGATTGTACAGTGGGAAGCACATGTGGTTGCAGGTTGCCCTGTGGGAGAAAGGAGCTCTCCGCACATTGTGTCTGTCTCTGGTGGCTGAAGAGCACCAAGAACTGAAATGAGCAACGTGTTCTCCTGTCGAGGAAGACTCGAGGCACAGAACTGCAACCGGAGCTACCAGACACCCCCAATCTGGCGAGGAAAGAAGTCGCAGAAGCAGTGGGAAATGCAGATGCGCAGTGGGATACCAGTGAATTGTCCTTGGACATGTGACCCTGGGACGCTCTGTCATAAACGGTTATCTTTAAATAGACCTTTTGAATACCGAATTGATGATAGAAAGCATTTGCGGCTTAAAACATATGTTGCGAGAAAACAAAACAAAGAAGTTTTTAATTATTCTATCCAAGCAAAGAAATAGTGATATTTAAAGAAAGCTGTAATTACCCTTATTCAAGGAAGAAGGGGGTAGTGTCAAACTTGCAGAGTGACCAACTTTGACAAAGTAAAGAGGATGCAGTATTAAAACAAAACCGTAACCAGTATTGCCCAAGCAAAGAGGAGGAAATAAGTGAATCAAACAAAAACCAGCATTGCCTAAGCCAATGAAAGGTCAATATATACGAAAAAGTGGAAACAGCTTTCTAGGAGAAAGAAACTTGAATTAAAGGTTATGTGATGTGATAGTAGAAACCCAGAGTTGGCAGGAAAGTTACCCTCCTTGGGAAGAGTGTCATGGGGAAGAGGAACATAACCTGCATTGCACGTGGCCAATCAATCATTGGAACAAACAGCATCAATGGTGTGTTGTGTCCTCATGGAAGAAGTTCTGAATGTCACTGTTATTTAAAGTCAAAGACTTTACTGATGTTTTGAAGTGAACCACACCACAAAAAACTTGTAGTAGTGGTGTTAAGCGATTCATCCTGGCAGGAGAGTACACCAGGAAAAGGATCGTTAGTGGTAGTCCTGGCAGGTTAGTGAACCGGGAAGAAGACAGTGAAGTACTGTATTGTGGTGAAAGGTTGTGGTGAAAAAAAGTGGCAATGCCACTAATGTGCTAGATGAACTGTGGTAAAGCCATACTGATGAAAACTGTTGTGCATAAAGAAGACATTTGTAGTAGTTTTCTTTATCAAGAGACGAGAAATCCTATTGAAATATCAGTTGGAAGATTGATGAACTTTGTTGGATTATAATACAATCACAACGACAAGCAAAACCATCCAAAGTGAATGAACTTTCTGTTGGAAACAGAACTTTATTAGAAGAAACCTTTGTATGTTATCTTTTGAAGTAGAAACTGACTATTGGAATGAACTTTACTCATCAAAACTTTTGTTTGGAAATTCTGCTTTGATCCTGGGGAAGGGGATCTGACCTTGATTACAGGAATACAGTTCTAATTATTATTTTGTTGACATTGAACAGCCATATGAATACCTGAAATGCTTTTGTTGTATGTAAAGGTGTGAGGGACAGATATCCCTTTGAATTGGAGTGTTTTCCTTTAATCTTAGTTTCATTGGCTGGAATACTCACGTTAGGTTAGGGAAAGTGAGGTGTTTATCTCACCCTTTTAAGTTAATACAATGGCTTCTTGTGAAATACCTTATCAAGTTTTCTGCCTTGCATTTCTGACCCCTCACACACCATTAAAAGAGATCTCTCTACCCAACTGGAGAATACTTTTGAAATATCAATACAAGTAAAACATCATGTTTTTCTTGTTTGGCCAATGCACAATAAATAAAAATATTTTTAAAAAAACAACAACAACTGAGACAGGTATTGCTGGACAGGTATTGCTGGATTTCCAGAGTATATTCTCAGTCGACTCCTATGATTTTGGGCATACAACTATTCATTCAACAGCAATACCTACAGACCCTGAAATGACTCCTGTGTGTGTAAGACAATACTGGATGCCTCTTGCATCCATGGAGTCACTCACAGAGATTATCTGAAATGTGCAATCCTGTGGGATAATTTGTCCTATCCACAGTACCTCTGGGGTGGAGTGCGTGATGCACAATCCGATTCAGTAAAGCAATCAAAAAGAAGCCTGTCACAAGCTCCTCGTTTGGCTTAGCCCATCAAGAACAATGGGTTTTTCTAAGAGACAGGTTTCTGGGGATACCAAAACCAACTGGACAATTGAGACTTTCTGCTGACCTGAGGGAGTTGAATAAACAGGTTCAGGTGGCCTCTTCCGTATAGTGACCACGGACTGGCACAGATCGAAGGATAAAAAGTGTACTCAGCAATTGGTCTGACAAACGGTTATTGGACAGTACCTGTGAATAGGAAAGATCAGTATTAACTTGCCTTTAGCTTCAGAGAGCAACATTGTACTTGGACCAGTATGCCTTTGAGATACATTAATTCAGGAAATAAGTTCAACATTTTCCTTCACAATGCCAGGTCTGATCCGAGTGAAAGAGGAAATATGGCCATGTGGCTGATCTGTTGATCCAAAGCTCAACTGTGGAAGAACGTTAGGCAGAAATGTGATATGTTCTTGCCTGGTTGCAAAAAGCTGGTATGAGAATATCTTTCCAGAAATTCCAATGGTTTAAAACAAGAGTAAACTTTCTGGGGCAAGAAATCACTGCTGGGGTTCTCAACTACCAAATAAAGATGGTTGAGGCCTTAAATTAAAAGAAACACACAACTCTGTTAGAATTGCGAAGCCTTCTTGGACTAACTAATTATAGTAAAAAATGAATTGTGGATTATGCAGCGATCACTCAACCTTTGGTACACTTATTGAAGGTTGGGGTGGAGTGCGTGATGCACAATCCGATGCAGTAAAGCAATTAAAAAGAAGCCTGTCACAAGCTCCTTGTTTGGCTTAGCCCATCAAGAATAATGGGTTTTTCTAAGAGACAGGTTTCTCAGACACCTGCTCAGCGGCAGTATTCTACCAAAAACATGACAAAATCAACAAGGTAATCTATGTGAACAAAGCTTCATCCTCCAAAGAAGAAACATTCAGTTATTGTGAGAATGTGCTTTTAGCAATGGTGTGGACATTGAAAAACGACCACCCGTTTGTCCAGGGGGAACACATCATAGTAGAGACCTCACATCAACCTTTAGAATATCTCAAAAGTGATAGAATACAGGCTGGGAATGTCCCCAATTCAAGATTTACTTCTTTCAGTGAAGGGCTTTCCTGTGGAGGTCAGGTATGTCCAAAATAAGAAGACTGAAATAGCTCAAGGATTGGTAGAGTTACATGACTGTGCAAAAAAAACATTGTCTCAAAGACAAAGTCTTATACGACTGATAATATGGAGGCATGACTGGTGTCCCTGCAGAAGCTATATGAAGAAAACACTTGTCAGATGTGAGGGGTCAGAAGTGAGAGGCGGACACAAAGTTGCAAGTTTCTCAAAAGTAGCAATTTGTATTAAAAGAAAATGGGTGTGCAAAAAGGCCTATTTTGCCATAATCAAAAGGAAAGGTCCCTGCCTGTAAAACAAACACTATAGAGAGTTAGTCTTAGTCCTCACACTAACATACAAAATCAAAAGATACAATATAGTTCATGTTGTCACTTCAACCAAGTTATGCAAAACAATAGATATATATAACTTCAGTAGAACAATCCTTGTCTCCAGGGTGTAACTTCCCTTCCCCTGAAATGTTCCAAGGAAAGACATCAGAAATAATCTGTTTCACCAAAGTTCATATTAAAGGTGATGGAAATGTCTCTTTCCTGGGTATACCCCTTTCAGATGACAAGGCTAATGTTCTTTCTATGATAATAGTTTAAATGGACTGGAAGACAGTCTTTTTTTGAAAATCTTTATTGGTTTTTCAATAACATGTAACAACCTGCGCATAGGCAAAGCATTGTAGTATGTATGATAACAGAACATTAACTTTAACATACCCTCCCCACCCCCCACCCCCCTCCCCACCCCCCCACCCCCCTCTCCCCGAGACCGCAATAAAAACCTAGTCTTCCATGGGCTCACGGGCCGGGCTGGGGCTGGCAGGACTGTTCGGTGTGCTGTCAGGTGTCGCTAGTCGGAGAAGAGGCTCCGTCAGCTCTATCCAGCGAAGAAGATCTGCACTGGAGTCTAGTTTTTGTACTTGGATTGCCATTTCCCAAGCCGCCGTTTCTGCGGCAATCCACCTCTTGAGATCGTACCACCAAAGGGCCTCGCTAGGACCCCGTGCGCTCTTCCAGCTCATGGCTATGCGCCTTTTTGCTGTTATGTAAATCAAGTCTAGGAGTCTATTTAGGGGTTTGTTCTTGCTGCTTCGCGTGTATGTCCCCAATATGCAAGCTATAGGAGTATGAGTTTCCACTTCGATCCCGGCCGACGCCACCCTCTCTTTCACCCGGGCCCAAAACCTCAGGACCTCTGGACAGCTCCAGAACATATGGGTCATTCCTGCCCGCGGCGCGTGGCACTTGGGACAGGTCTGTGGCGAGGCCCCTTTGAACTTTGATATGGCATCAGGCGTAAGGTAGGCTCTGTTCGTGATATACAGCTGTATTAATTGGAGGCGAGCATTCCTGGAGGTCTTTTTATGGTAGAGGGTTATTTTTTCCCATGTGTTGTCCTCAAATACAAGGCCCAGTTCGCACTCCCATCTCTTTTTGCATTTTAGTTCGTTCTTTGTCGAGGTCAGCAATAGGGCTTCGTAAATTCTGGAGGTTTCGTGGCCTCCTTCGGCAGTGTCTAGTAGGGTTTCGATGGTTTCGTTCTCGGTGAATTGATTGTCTGTATCAGGCCACCTATTTTTTAAGGCCAACGTTACTGCCCTGTGGAGTAGAAACTGCCCGGCGGGCAGGCCCGTCAATTTGCAGAGGTCGGGGAATGCCAAAAGTTCATGTTCATGCATGAGGTCGCCCAGTACGGCCACTCCGTAAGGCTCCCACACCGAGCGTGTTTCAGTGTATCCCCAGGATGGTTCCGCCATGACTGCGGCGATGGGGATCTGTGGGGAGTATGGGTCTTTCAACCCCACAGTTTTGCAGGCTCGCTTCCAGAGCTGGATTCCTAGTTTAGCCAGGTATGGGTGACCCCGTGGAGCCCCATTCTTGACCCACAACAAGTCTCGAAGTAGCAGTCGCGGCAGAGCCGGTTGGAGAAGTCTGGTGTCTGTGGTGGTTTCATCTGCCATCCAGTGCGTTACGTGCTTTAGTTGGCTGGCCAGGTAATATAGTTCGAAATTGGGGACTTTCAGTCCGCCCTTCTCGCAGGGCCTCTGAAGGATGTCAAGCGCCACTCTGTGCCTGCCTCCCTGCCACAGAAATCCTCTGCAGAGTTTGTTTAGGTCTCTGAAAAAGGCTGGGGGGATGTTGTAGGGGACATTGGTAAAGCAATGCAGTAGGCGTGGGAGCGCTACCATTTTGAGGAGTCCCCCCCTTCCTGCCACAGAGAGAGGGAGTTTCCCCCAGAAAGCCATAGAGTTAGTGAGTGCGTCCTTTGTTCTGACTGTGTTGAGAATATGTTCAGTAGCCGGGCTACGGTGTATGGTGATACCCAAGTATTTGAAGGTAGTCACCTGCCACTGAAGGGCCAGTGGGGGCAGGGATCCACACCCGTTGCTATATAGTGCTGCGAGGGGGTAGAGACACGACTTGTCTTTGTTTATCTGGATGCCTGTGTGTTTTTGGAAGCAGTCCAGTGTCTCCAAGATGTAGGGCAGGAGGTGCTCAGGGTTATGTAGGTAGAGAAGAGTGTCATATGCGTACATGGAGATGAGGTGTGTCACTCCGTCTAGTATGATGCCTCCCCCACCGTACTCCTGCCGTATATACGCGGCCACTGGCTCTACAGCAATGATGTATAGCATGGGGGATAAGGGACATCCCTGTCGTGTGCCTCTGTGGAGGGGCCATTTGTCAGAGAACGTCTTATTGGTGCGCACTCTAGCTACATTGCAGTGCGTAGATTGGGTAGGAGTGCTGGTGCCAGTGGTGCGTATGTGCATAGTGCTAGTTGGTGACATGCTGACATGTATGCTTGCATTACGGTGCAGGGAATGTGTGAAAGGAGCACACCCACTGCAGCAATACAGGTTAGACAGTGCATCAAGCACAGGGTGGTGAGCTTTGGAGAATGGGTGTGGAGTACATTGTAGACGTAAGCGTTCATTGTGCGTTCCATGGTTGTGGTGATTGTTGCAACATGCTACAGTATTTGGTGTGCGGCAGGAGATGGTGCAGTGAGAAGTTGTGCATTGTGGACAGTGTTTATGTAATGTGAGTATGGAAGAGGGTATGGTTGAAGTGCAGCTAATATGTGCTTGTTTAGTGTGCTGTGTGCAGATTTATTGAAGTTGCCCCAATGTGTGAAGCTGTTGTGGTTAGGTTGCCAGTGACACAATGTGGATGGCAGTGGGTAGGGGTGGTGCAGGCTCTGGTATGTTTGTGGATTCTGCTAATTGTGACACATTTGGTGACATGGTGACATGCATGGTGGCATTATGTTGCGGTGGGTGTGTTTAAGGCCTAGACTATTTGGGTGCATGGCTGAAGGCCGTAGGCCGTAAGCCATGCACTCAAGAGCCTAGGGCTTGAGCACACCCACGGCAGTGATGTATTTGTGACTCTGCATCAGTTAGAGGGTGGTGGCTTGTACAGAATGGTTGTGGAGCACATTTCAGACGCAATAGAGCAGCAAAAGTGAGCTGCCATGCCTGTGTGTTTGGTTTTTCAGGTGATGTCACTGTTAGAACATGGTAAAGTTTTTCATGTGTGGTTGGAGATGGTGCAGTGAAACGTCACACAGTGTGGGCACTGGGTGCAGTGTTTGCATATTGTCCGTATGGAAGAGGGTATGGTTGAATTGTAGCTTATATGTGGTTGGATAGTGCGCTGTGTGCAGATTGCTTGGAGTAGGGGCAATGTTGTAAACAGTTTGTGGTTAGGTTGGCAGTGACACAATACTTTCTGAGTGAAAGTGAGTAAGACCATAGTATGTGAATGAAACGGTGTAGGGGTGCCGGAGACAGTGTAATGTTTTTAGAATATGGTAACTGTTGCATTTAATGCTGCATAGCTCCATTGCGGTGCAGAGGTTGGGTAGGAGTGCTGTTGCCAGTGGTGCGTATGTGCACAGTGGTAGTTGGTGACATGCTGACATGCATGGATGCATTACGGTGCAGGGAATGTTTGCAAGGAGCACAGCCACTGCAGCAATACAGGTTTGACAGGGCAAGAGGCACAGGGTGGTGATCTTTAAAGAATGGGTGTGGAGCCTTATTATCAAAGGAGGAATCCCGTTAGGCCACTAATTCAAACTGGTTGATAGTGTCTACTCTGTCTATATCCGGGTGGATCAAACTCAATATCTAATGGGAGACAAAGCTAGAGAAACAGGGGCTAGAGTATGAACCTCTAAAAAGGAGGGTGCGGACCAGACACTTCTAAAAAATAAGTATCATTTTTAATAAGAAAGCTTTAAGGTAAAAACAAATAATTAGATTCACAGGTCCACAATACAAAAACTTCATATCCAATATAAAACAAGGAATACGTAACAGGCACAATTGCTAGCTAAAACAAATTCACAAAGAAACCACAGGGTATACGTAAGACAAATAATCATGTACCGATGTCCATTTGGATTAATAATTCATATTTTCATGTCTCTGTTTTTAATCCAGGGAGCTGTCTCGACATGTTTCTGTTCTTAAAACATAAATAACGAACATTAATCAGGAGAGGATGGTTACAACGACAATACCTAGTTCCTATTGAATCATAGAATAGATCAAAGTCAATCTCATAGCACCTTAACTGGTGCTTGTGGGAGCTCTCTACTTACAGGGATGAGTAGGTGTAGGGGACCAAATCAGTCCTGTATAGCACAGGTAGAGAAACTTGCAGCCTCGCTGTTATACAGCAAAACGGTGGATAGCTTCCTTCAAAATAGGAGTAGTTAGATACCAAAGGGCATAGTATGGTTCTGGGTGGGGACCTGTGGCATTACAGGGCCGGGGTATATCAGGTGCCCATAGGTATACACTGCATAGCTTTGCGGTGACTTGTCTCGTGAATTGGATATACACGAGCGGGGGGACCCTTCGTGCAACGCTGTTGTAGCTCGATCTGCAGACGACAAATGCCTCGTACCGCTTGCCAGTAGCACTGTCTGTAGATGTGCCACAGCAGCACATGAGAGTTGAAAAGTGTTTATTGTGCGTTCCATGGTTGTGGTGATAGTTGCAACATGCTACAGTATTTGGTGTGTGGCAGGAGATGATGCAGTGAGAAGGTGTGCAGTTTGGCCACAGGGTGCAGTGTTAATATAATGTGAGTATGGAAGAGGGTGCGGTTGAAGTGCAGCTTATATGTGCTTGGTTAGTGTGCTGGTTGCAGATTTATAGAAGTAGTCCCAATGTTGTGAAGCTGTTGTGCTTAGGTTGCCAGTGACACAAGACTTTGTGAATGGCAGTGGGTAGGGGTGGTGCAGGCTATGGTATGTTTGTGGATTCTGCTAATTGTGACACGTTTTCGTGAATGGATGTTCTATGGTGTGGGGGAGTTGGGTGGAAGTGCCAGTATGTATGTTACGTTTGTGCATAATGTTAGTTGCCCACACGGTCGCATGCATGTATCCATAGTGTTGTGGTGGGTGGGGGCAAGGGCTGCACTGTTGTGTGCATGGCCAAAGGTGTGCTGGGTGCGCCGCAGGATCTTTGGTGATGCTGCAATCGTGCATTCATTAGCAGAAGTTTCTGGTGGAGGGGTTTTGGAATCAAACGGAACATGCACTCAGTGTTTCAGTGTAAATATGGAGTGGTGTACAGAAATGATATTGTGCAATGCAGAGGTTTTGTATGTGATTGCTGCATGCGTGTTTGATAATTTGATAGCACCCAATTAGGGAACGCTACAAAAATGCCACTGGAAAGGGAAGAAGTATTGTGTCTGCTTTACTGGGCCGTGGCCCTCACTGTAGATGGGAAAGCGTATTTGGCACATCCTGCCATTATGAGCATGCTGGCCATGGAAATGGAATTGTGGGAATTAGGCAATTAGGTGTTCAGGGTGTGGTTGACAGGAAGGGGAGGTACCATATCTCCCCAATACTGTGTCGTGAGGTTGGTCGAGATAGAGAGACATACAGTGCTTATCGTCGGTGATACCTTTGTGCGCCATCTGCACATGTGTTCTGTGCAAAGAGGCGTTGTGGTAATTTCGGGTTGGAAGGAGTGGACGCTTTCTGGGGCTGTCAGGGTGACTGTGGTTTCGGCGGGATGGTTCGGCTTTGCAGATATGTGGCCTCCATCATGAACATAGACTTTGTCGTAGTTCACTATGGAAGTCTACATTTGGGTTACATGTCATGTGGACGTTTAATCCATCACCTGAAGAGGTTGCTGAACGCAGTGATGCAGATTTTTCCTACTGCCAAGGTCGTTTTCTCATGCATAACACCAAGAGGAGTATGGGCCCATGCCGATGCAATTTGCCCCACCTAGAGGTTGGAAGGTGTGTTATAAACAGCAGCATGTGTGAATTTATGCACACTGCTGGCATGTTCTCCACCCACTATGAGATCATTAGGTGGCAAAATATGCAGTGGTTCCCTAGAAATGGCATTTATTTGCGCCCCATTGGCAATGCAGTTTGATTTTACACTGTGAAAGAAGCATTGACCAGAACGTGGTACAAATGTGAGGAGAAGCAAACGGAAACGCATATAA
Organism: Ambystoma mexicanum; assembly: GCF_040938575.1. NCBI lineage: Eukaryota > Metazoa > Chordata > Amphibia > Caudata > Ambystomatidae > Ambystoma > Ambystoma mexicanum. The sequence continues at coordinate 707,605,251 of NC_090941.1, read as the reverse complement.
AGAGAACAAACAAAAAAATGTGCTCGCACGCACATACATTTTTTTTAAAAAAACAACAAAACTTTATATATCTACAAGGGAAGACTCAATCCCCTACCCAGCTTGATATTGCTTCCCCCGCCACCCCTCGCACCCCACTCACTATCACGAAAAGGTAGCGGATTCCGCTGTACTTTCAGGATTACAGGTGCCACACCCTGGGTGGCCATGTGGATGTATGCAGATAGAGAAATCATGCATATTTTTACTGAAGTTTGCAGTGGACGTGCTTTGGAATGGCATGACACTTGTACTGTAAATGTGTAACGGTACATTTGAAGTTTTGTACTGGAGTGACAGTGTTGGATGATGACGGCTTCGATGCGATTGGTGGATGCGTGTGTGCCTATTTACGTGTAACCCAATGAGGTAGTGCTGCAGAGAAGATAGTGGAAAGGGAAGAAGGACTGCTCCAGTTTTATAGGGGTGCGTCCCTTGCGGTACTTTGGGAGGCACACGTGCCACAATCTGCCCTTCCCACCATGTTGTCCAATTGACATGGGACTGTGGGGATTGTCCAATCAGGTGATTAGGGTGTGCAGCAATAGGAAGAAGGACTCCTGCTTCACTCGAGCCTGGCCCTTGCCGTACTTGGGGAAGCACATGTGCCACATTCTGCACTTCTCACCATGCTGGCCTATAGAAATGGGACTGTAGGGATTGTCCTATCAGTGTTACGCTCACCTGGTCTCTGCGGAGGTGTTGGGGCATGGTTGCAGCCCTCCCTGGGGTGAGGTCACTCGAGTCCGTCTTTGCCCTCTGCGCTTATGTGGTGACTGGTGGTAATAGGTGATGCTGCTCGGGACTGCACCTGCGTGGAGAATAGGGGGCATGAGTATGCTAGCTTGTGCGCCTGATCCCCTTCCAGATCCCTTCTCCCAAACTGTGGTACCGTGGGATGCGCTGTCCCTCGAAAGCTCACCTGCTGATTAGTGTTGGCGAGCACTCCGTCCTTCTGCTTCTGACAGGGGCGCTTGTATGATCTGGACCGAGTTCCTTCACTGGTCCCTTGCACATGGTAGTCCAGTCCTGCTGCGACTAAGCCACTATACTTCAGGTAAGAGTTCCTGTTTGCCTTTGTCTTTCCTCGTCTCTTTTTGTTGTATTTTAAAGTTTGTTGTCTTGTATTGCTGTCCGTTCCACTTTTGAGTTTTGCTCTTTTGCTTTCTTCCTTTGCTGGTGATGTTGCTGGCCCGGCAGAAGCTGCGGAGATCGAGGCGGCAGCCGGAGGGAATGAGGAACAAAGCTGCAGCGGTACAGTAGCTGGTAAGTTGTTAACTAGGGGGCACGCATATATAGACAAGAGTGCAAATGTCCAACAGTTTGCGGAGCATGTCATTCATGAAAAATTGGAAAGCCGCCGGGGCATTACATAGTCCAAAGGGCATAACCTGATATTCATAAAGGCCATATTTCGTGCAAACGGCCATCTTCTATTGTCTCCTTTTTTAACTCTTACTAGATGGCAGGCCCCTCGTAAGTCTAGTTTTGTATGTATCTGAGCGTTTTTGACTTAATCCAAGAGCTCGGGGATAAGCGGTAACGGGTACTGTTTTTTTACCATGATCTGGTTAAGTGCTCTGTAGTCAATGCAAGTTCTAAGGTCTCCCTCCTTTTAAGGCACAAAAAAGAGGGGCGAAGATGCAGGGGACTTGGACGGATGAATGAAACCATTTGCCAGATACTGATTGAGGTAGGTTTTTAGATGCTGGTTTTCCTGTTCTGTTAGGACGTAAATCTGGCTGCAGGGAACTTGAGCTCCACGTACCAGATCAATTTGGCAATCATACGGTCTGTGCAGAGGTAGGGTGTTTGCTTGCTCTTTTTGAAAGACATCTTGGTAATCCAGGTATTCAGGTGGTAGTGAACTGGTGAGGCCCAATATGGTTTCTTTCTTTGATGAACCTGGGTTGGTAAGACCTTTTAATGAGAATCCCTTTCTATGACAGGTGTCTGCACAGTCTTGGGGAAAGGTCAGAACTTGTTTATGCCAGTCAATCCTGGGATTGTGGGTCTCCAGCCAGGGCATTCCCAATTTCATCTGGAACTGAGGAGTGCTGATGAGATCGAAGATGATGTCCTCTTGGTGACCGTCCCAACACAGGAGCGTGACCTTCTCAGTGTAATGCTTCACGGGGCCGGTTGATAGCTGAGATCCATCAACTGCTGTGAAGTTTTCTGAAACTTGTTTCTGCCGGAGAGGAAGGCCTATCTAGGTAGCCAGATGTTGGTCCATGTAATTTCCCACAGCCCCAATGGCAATCTAAGCCTCCAAGGAATGTATTTTTTATGGTTGCTTGTGGTTTACCAGGAGCACAGGGATGACTAGATGTGAGGTCTGTATAGGTTCCTTTTCATTGCTCGACGAGTGGACCCCTACGCTTGCCGGGCGTTGGCGTTTCCTGAGTCCTGTTCTCCTTCACCCTTGTCAGTTCCTCCAACTGCTTTCCTGGGTGGTTTCACCGGGCATTCTCAGAGATAGTGACCTGCCTTACCACAGTACAAATAAAGCTGCTGCTGCCTCCTTTTCTCCCTTTCTGCCTTGGTGAGTGGGCTCCGCAAGCCTCCGATTTGCATTAGCTCGGACTGATCTTGTGATTTGGTTTGATTCTCACGGGGTCACACATAGACCGACCGCCCCTCACCCTTGGCCTGATCCATCTTCCGATCCTGCAATCTGTGATCGAGCTGCACCGTCAGGTCGATGTATTCAGCACATCTTTCCGGGGGATTTACTACTTGGGCTAATACGTCCTTAAGTTCCCCTCTCAAGCCCTGGTAAAAAAGCATAGTTCTTTTCTCCTCTGGCCAGTTAGTTTGTGCTATCAGATGATTGAAGGAAGTGGTATGTGTTAGTAAGCCTTGATTACCCTGCCTTAGTGATAACAGTTCATTGTCCAGAGCCCGCCCTTGAGAATGTGGTGCAAATAGTTTCTCTATTTCACGCTGGAAACCTCTGAAGTCTCGAAGCAAAGGATCATCCTGGTTTACCAAGAGTATTAACCAGTCCGCTGCACTACCTCCCAAATATGAGAGTACAAATGCCACTCTCGCTTGATCGTTGGGGAATGCCCCAGGTGTGCACAAGAAATGTAGGTGACATTGAGTCATAAAGATGGCGTACTTATTCAGATAGCCTGTGAAGCGTTCCGGTGGGGCCAGTGGAACCCCCCCCTGGAAGAACCACCTGTACTGGCGTGGGCTGTGGAGACGTGTCAGGAGGGGCATACCCCGGCAGTGAGACCTGGCCTGCCTGTGCCTGGAGAATTTGCCTTGCTAGTTCATCTGTCTGCTCCCGGTTCACAATTAGATCCCTTCTTAGGGCATTGGTTCCTGTCTTGAGGCATGAACTTCAGCCCGCAACTCTCCCAGTAATCGGGCCAACTGGTCCGTTTCAGAAGTTTCCATAATGCCCAGGCAGAGATTCGAAGAGGCTTTGCGTTCTGTTACACTCACCTGGTCTCTGCGGAGGCGTTGGGGCACGTTTGCAGCCCTCCCGGGCGTGAGGTCACTCGGGTCCGACTTTGCCCTCTGCGCTTATGTGGTGACTGGTGTTAATAGGTGATGCTGCTTGAGACTGCTTCTGCGTGGAGAATAGGGGGCGTGAGTATGCCAGCTTGTGTGCCTGATCCCCTTCCAGACCGCTTCTCCCAAACCATGGTAACCGTGGGATGCGCTGTCCCTCAAAAGCTCACCTGTTGATAAGTTTTGGCGAGCACTCTGTCCTGCTGCTTCTGGCAGGGGCGCTTGTATGATCTGGACCGAGTTCCTTCACTGGTCCCTTGCTCGTGGTAGTCCAGTCCTGCTGCGACTAAGCCATTATACTTCAGGTAATGGTTCCTGTTTACCTTTGTCTTTCCTCATCTGTTTTTGTTGTATTGTAAAGTTTGTTGTCTTGTATTGCTGTCCGTTCCACTTGTTTGCTATTTTGCTTTCTTCCTTTGCAGGTGATGTTGCCGGCCAGGCAGAAGCTGCAGAGCTTGAGGAGGCAGCCGGAGGGAATGCGGAATGAAGCTCCAGCGGTACAGTAGCTGGTAAATTGCTAACTAGGGGGCGCATGGGTTCAAATGTGGCGCAGCCCAAGGACGGATGTTCTAACCTTGTCTTTCTTCTTCTTCACAAGGTCTGAGTTCGTGGATGTGGAGTGCAGTGCTGCGACGTTGGGATCAAGATCACTGGATGTCAGGAGATGAGTCTGCAGATGAAGCGATGAAGCACCGGTTTCCTGGAGGTGAGTATGCAGGAGAGCGCTTGGTTTCAAAGATAAGTAAACTGGTCCAAGCGGCGGTGAGCGTCACATTGCACGCAAGTGCACAGTAACACGAAGCACAGGCTTTAAGGATGGAGCAGCTTATATAGCTGAACTTCTGAAGCCATGCCCACCAGGTCCAGCCTGCCTGCCACACCCGATGAGTCAGCACATGAAGACCAGGCCTAGGGAGCCACACCCGATGAGTCAGCAGATGAGGATGTTCTCTGGAATAAAGGCTTTCCGCTCCTGGAAAGTTCTTGTAAAATAAAAGCACTCCCGCACTGAAAGAAAGTAAAAGCACTCCTGCACTGAAATAAAGTGTTCCTGCTCACATCTCTATATGAGCCTGCCACCAAAGGTGCCAGGACTGAGTCCAGCCAGGGCCCCTGTGTTTATGGGTCCCAAAGGGACATAAGTGAGTCAAGTGACCCATTGCCCCCATCAATAGATGGTGTGTTTTTAGTGTTCTGGGGCTTGTGGCCATGACAATCAGGTGCTCAGGTTGTGCGTCAGAGGAAAGCGCACAATTAGTAAGAAGGACTCCTCCTGCTTCATTGGGGCGGGAAATTACACTAGTTCAGAAAGCGCACGTGCCACATTCTGCCCTTCTAAGCATGCTGGCGAATGGGAATGTGACTGTGGGAATTATCCACTTAGCTGCTTAGGTTTCGCTTCACAGGAAGGGGGGGTAACATTTTATTACATTTCTTTGTGCACTCAGACTGGCAGAAATGGAGAGACGCAGAGCGCTGTTACTGGGTGATGCCTTTGTGGTAGATTTGCACAGATATGCCCAGGAAAGAGACTTGCATAGCAATTTCGGGTTGGAAGGAGTGGAGGCATTGTGGTGCGCTGCCGATGTCTGAAATCTTGGCGTTGTCCTTGATCTTTGCAAAGAAGTGGTCACTTTGGCACCTTTTCATGTTGTCGTGGTACAGTACGAAGCTCAGCATTTGGGTTATGCGCTTTGTTCATATGTGTTGCATCAGCTCAAGAGATTGATGAAAGCAGTGAAGCGTCTTTTTCCCACTGCTAAAATTCTCTTCTCTTCTATACTGCCAAGAAGAGGGTGAGACTGTTCTAATGCAGTTTGTTCACAGCCAGAGGGCAGAAGGTGCATCATCAATGGAAGTATGGCTATGTTTTTGTGGTGTTCTGAAATGTTCTTCTGCAAAATTGACATCATTGATTCCCAAAATGCGAACTTTTCCATGACAATGGCATTTTTTTGTCCAACATTGGCAATGGTATTTTGTTGTTCCATCTACAAGATGCGTTGAAGAGCTTACTGTAAGAATGCGTGGGGTACAGAAAAAGAAAAATCTCTATAAAAAGCAAACATCCTTTTCTTATCTATAGCACTAAGGAGAGTATGCGACTGTTCTAATGCGGTTTGTTCACAGCGAGAGGGCAGAAGGTGTATCATCGATGGAAGCATGTCTACTTTTTTGTACGATGCAGCAATGTTCTTCTGCAACAATGACATCATTGATTCTAAACATACAGGCTTATTCCATGACAATCGCATTTGTTTGTCCAATATTGGCTATGGTATTCGGTTGTTCCATCTACAGGATGCAGTGAAGAGCTTACTGTACGAATGGGCAGAGTGCAGAAAAATAAAAATCTCTATAAAAAACACAAAAAGAGTGTTTCCTTAAAAGCATCTAAAAAAAAAAAACACAAAAGGCTCTTTTTAGAGCCACCACTACATATGAAATCCGCTGTCCTGGTCGAAATGTATTCCGCCACGCCTGCAGACAGCACAAAAAGTATGCAGACACTGCGTTACTTCCGGGTTTGCGCATGCCAAATCTGGCCCATTTGCAGAATGGCGCACATGGAAATGGGTCTGTGGAAGCTAAGAGATTGTGCAATAAGACTTCTGGGTGTGGTGTGAGCAAGAATGTGTTGGAAGCGTAACATTTGCAAAATAGTCACCAATTAAATATTATAGCACTGTATATAATCTTGTGAACAAAGGGCCACTCTACAGGTTGCTATGAACAGTACAATATTACAGCGAATGTATATATCCAACATCTGATGCACTAGTCCTAAACATCTTGTGCAGTGGCGCTGCCATATGTCTTAATGTCTCACCATAGGTAATGTGTTCTCACAGATATTGATCTGCAGCATATTGAATGACATGTATTACACCACAAAGCAGCTATTTGTACGTCTTCAAATATAGCAATCGGTGCATCGAAGCGAAAGTACCGCCACTTAATGGCACGACATTAGCCATATCTGTAGTATTAATGGAGATGAGTACATTTTGCCACATAGGAATGCTTTTCATCAGGAGACACACAGATTCATTAGGCAGAGCAACAAGACAGTTGTTCAGGCAGCTGCATGCGGCCATAATACCTTTGCAACCAGCACTCATAATCTTTGAGATTCGAAGATTTTGTTGTTTACTTAGCTGTGCTTACATTTAACTGTCTGCGAGTTAGCAAGCAGCAACAGCATTCATATTTTCCAGACTCACTACGGACTGTCATATGTGCAGTGCAATCTTTTATGAACCTGTGCAAACCGCAGTGAACAACTTGCTACGTAACCTCACAGTGCTAAGTGCAGAGATGGTGTGTCAGTTTCACGGATCATGGAAGGGCAAGTAGCTTATCAATCAAAGCAATGGGCCATTTAACACGCCCACTGTATACTGGAGCATCCTGCTCCTTGCTCCCAATGGGGCTCAGGCAGCCAGGCGTGACGCAGCCATAAATTGGTAGCTTTGCAACACGCAATCCGTAGGCGGCAGGACTGTTTGAAATGCTGTAGCCTGTCACATGAAGGGTAGGTAGGGTTGGCGACAGGGGCGGCATTACCAGGCAACAGACCAGGCGACAGAGGATGACATACACATATGTATAGCTGTGCAACTAAGAGACGTCCGCTGCCACGACTAATTAAAAGTAAATGGGAAGATGCAGACATGAGGCCCGTACTGTAGTCCTACGGACACTTCCATTGTGATTGGACATGTGCAGGCAGGTGCACTCTCAGTAGGAAACTTCCATTTTGCTTACCTGCAGGGATCTCGGGCAGCACTGTGCGCTACAGAGTCACAATGCAATTACAGCACCAAAGCAACAACTACGCACACATTGACAAGTAATTTACATGTACACATTTAATTTGTAAGAAACATCGCCTCTATTAGGACAGGGTAGGGGTAGTACTAATTGTTAAGCAATTGTTCAGTTTTGTGTGGTTATATGCTGTTGTGGAAGAGGTGCTGCTTCTGATGCATTCCTTCAATGTAAAGTATGTCCTGTTACACACAAACATATGTGAAGTGTACATAAAGCATATGCAGTTACTATCGTTACTCATTTAGTGAATAGGGACATTCTCATCCAGCCATTTTAGGGTGCTTGGCATTGTTGCATAAAAACACAAATCCATGGTTTGCTATTGTTGTACACTGCAGAAATTCTGCAATCATAGGAGAGACTTCAGTGTTGTTACCACATTGCAGTTACGTTCTGCTCTCAATACTTTGAATTCCTTACTCTGCTATTTCCTTCTTTGTTTCCATATACAGCAGCAGTGTGGTAATATTGTTGGATGCACACGTCACTTTGTGTACTGGTGCATTCGATTATGGTGTATACTTTATGCCTTTGGTCTGTTTGTTTCACAAGTACAGAGTTTGCACACTTAACTTAGTTCATTCTCCTTGCAATGTACATGCATGGTGCTATTTGTACATCTTTATTCACTTTGGTGAATGGTAGCTGTATGTAAGAGAACTCATGCTGTTTCCAGCAGTTTGAATACTGGCCGCTATAGGTGCACAGACGTACAGTTTGTGGTTACTGTGCTCATCAGTATGGAGACATCAATTTCGTATGCTGTATGGTACATCTACACAAACTAATGGCTTCCTGGTAAAAACCTATGAAATTCAGTGAAAGAACTTTGTTAAAGGGACGTTATGGTTAAGTTACACTAATAAAAATCTATCAAATTCACTGAAAAAACTTTGTTAACAGGACTTTACGGTTAAGTTGCGCTACTAAAAACCTAACACCTTCACTGAAAAATGTATACTGAAAGAACTTTCTGGATCCACTGCCCTACTAAAAACCTATGAAATAAACCAACAAAAAACATCAATGGCATTTGTGATGTCATCTTTGAGTTAATGGGTTCTAGTCCTTGCAGTGTACAGTGGTAGCACAAGTTATGGTTGCGTACCTTACCATAACTGGTGAATTTCTGGGGTTTTTCAGTTTTACCTGTAACCATAACATCCCTGTAGTAATGTTTTTCCATTTAATTTCATAGGTTTTGTAGTAGTGCAACTTAACCTTAACATCCATTTAACAATGTTTTTTGTTGGTTTATTTGATAGGTTTTTAGTAGGGCAGTGGATCCAGAGAGTTCCTTCAGTATAGATTTTTCAGTGAAGGCAATAAGTTTTTAGTAGCTCAACTTAACCACAACGTCCTTTAACAATGTTTTTTGGTTTTTTGTTGGTGTATATATATATATATATATATATATATATATATATATATATATATATACAGACACAATCATTAATACAAAAGGAACACATCAAAAGTCATTTAATAGCAAAAAGGTTGAATCATTGGATGTATTTTAGGAACATTGACATTATAAATCAGCGATCTTCAAGTTCAGTCCTCAGACCCAAATCAACTCCATGTTTTCAGGAAATCTACATACAATACCTTTGAAAACAGAAAATCCAAATGGGAGTTATTTAGACAGTGGATAACCTGAAAACAGGGTGTGGTTGGGTGCTCTCGAAGAACAGGCTTGGAGACCGCTTGTATAAATAGTATGCATGCTCCAGGTTTATGAATTCAACTGATGAGGTTTATCTGGCGGTTTCAGTGTAAATCACAAGGCTGTCTTCAGAATGGTACAGCTCACCACCTCATAATTATCTCACATCTCAACATTTTCTCTGCTATTATTTAACAATTAATTTCTCCCTTTTCCCATCAACATGTGCACCGGATCATATCTAGTTTTTTTCAAGCTCGCTAGGTGTTCTTCATGGTTACCAATCCCTAATGTATTTGGATACCAGTGCTTGACGATCCATTATTGTTCTCTGTGGGCAGCTGTTGCATGCTACAAAAGCTCAGCAAAAACTTTAATATCAGTCCCCATTTTCATTTTTATATGCATACAAATATGTATAATAGATATTTAGAGAGTGAAGAGGAAGTGCCAAGTGCCACCCCCGCTCCAGCCACCCCCTTTGTAGTACCTGGTACGTTCACGCCTAAATATGTGACGTATGACAAACAGATAAACCAGCAAAGAGCTACAGTCGGGCTCTGCCCAGTGCCTATCAGAGTAACAGAACCTATTGAAGTACCGACACCTAAGAAAACCTGGACAGTAAGGTACCCATTGAGAAAACCATATCTACCGTCAAGACAAAATAACGTTTGTCAGAATGGAATACCCGAAGAAGCCAAGAAGATATTAAAGGAAGACGAATTGTGGCGTCATAAGAAATCGGACTGACGCACATATAGAAGATATAATGACCTAAGAATACAGACAAAGAGATGAAATACCATGGATAATTGACATCCTGACCCTAAGGTGAAGCAGTTGATGTCAAGACGCAGAAACTTATGCCATTTGCACGATGAAGATATTCAGTTAGTTTAAACGTGTGCCAATGCAAGAAACCGCAAGAAGCAAAGAAATCGTTAAGCTTGCTTCCGCTTAGTAGCAAATAGATTGCGGCAAGCGCCAACCTATACATATATATACCTGAAAAGCACTTTATGGATAAGTGTAAATCCACTACGCACATAAGCAGAATTGAACAAAGGTTACTAAAGGCCTTCAGAGGAGAGTGTTGCAGCAAACAAATCGAGAATTAAAGCGGAAAGAAACCCAGCTGAAGGTAACCATGCCAAGAAGCCATGGTCGTATCGGCCTGGAATAGGCCAACAGTGAATGAAATGAAAGAGAAAAAGAACAGAGTATCCTGTTCAGACAGGTCCAGATAAGCCACAGATGGTAGAAGACTGGCAGAATTAAATTAAATACACAAAATTACATGGAGAAGAGGTTGATTTCAGGGTGTCCGAATCATGTGACAGGGCAGGCAGGAAGGGATGAGACTTTCACACCTACGCATGGATCCCTGCCATACCCATACTCCTTAAACTTTCTCAGACCAAGATGCAGACTCGAGGACAAACTACAAAGAAGTAATTGGCACATGACCACTGAGGTGATGTTTGATTGTAACATAATTGGAGGGAAGCTGGGGTGTAGACAAACTCCCTGCACCTGGCTGGTTGTTCTGCATGCTGCTAGACGTAAGTGGACAAGTATGAGTGGGGTTGATGCCAACCCAATCATAATGGACCGTGTAACCTAGGGTCCTATAGTGAGTAGAACCAATGGGATGTCATACATTTAGTGACATTTATAGTGGCCATTTTGAAGGAAGGGCTTAGTTGCCCCACCTGACATTGATTATCTAATCCCCTCTCCCCGTTACCACATACAGTTACAGTACCTATGTTAAAGTTACCTTCATATAACCAATCACGTTGAATGTTAGGTTTTTAAGATTGCGCATTAATGATGACGAGTTTTTGATATGAATACTGTGTTTTTTCTGAAATTAAGTGGAGTTGAAGCGAGAAGGAAGATTGAGTGGTTGCTGATGTTCATTGTTCTTCCCGTTTTTTGTACTTGTCATTAAATGGACTCCCTTTGCCAAACTATTGAGTTGTCATAGTTATTTGATGCAAGAGTATGAATCTGCATCCCCATCTATTTCGAGGGTGCTGCTACTTATCTTAAAGGGCTGTTTGGAGACCCCCAGTCAAATGAGCCGGCTGGGGTCCATCCAGTTCACTTGGTAGCAGAGATTAGATGGTTAGATCAGATAAAAGATACCCATTGGCGGTCGACATAACTAACTTCGGGTCCTCGGCAATATCACAAGTCCTTTGCCATCCGGCTGAAAGAAAAAGCAGCTCCCCATAGATAGTGGTTAGTTTAATTGAAAACCCTGCAGGTTAGGTGTGAAGGGACCTTTGCTTTTCCCCAAGAACCCCTTCCCACTTCTACGAGCAGTTGATCGAACAAGCGGCACGGAAAGGCGGTAACAAAGGCAGTGATCCCGAGCGTCCATAGAGGAAAAAATGCGAACGGTGAGTGAAAAAGACTGAATGCTTTGGCAAAAGTTGCATGCCTTGAAAACAAGTAAAGGGAAGGTAACGGAGGGAGGTGGGACAAAAATAACATCAGAGTAAGAGTACAATGTATATATAAAGGGAAAACATTGACTCGAGGGTGGCCGAGCAATATAGAGAGATACCGGGAGTGGCTGAGATAAGAGTACACGCCCAAGTACCTAGGTTTTAAAAAGCGCTAGAAGAAGCCGTCTTTTAAGGTCCTGAACTGATAGGATGACATGGCAGACCACATCGATTAAAGACGATCTGAAAGAAATGGGCTTAAATTCCATGTCGGAATACAAATTAGGGGCAGGATGCATCTGAGGAAGCAGATGGCATGACATGTGTGTGGCCGGTCGGAGTCTGTCTGTCTGTTTTATGTTTTTTAGTAGATCTATGATGTCATAAGGTTAATAAAAAATGTTTAAAATAGCAGGAAAATTGCATGATTGTATTGATAAAATGTTGCATGGCATAGATTGATGGTTATAGTTAACAAAAATAAAAGTGAAATTATTGTTGAAAGAAATGGGATTGGAGCTTGTGACGATTGGTGCTTGCTCATATTGTTGATCTTGTTTGTGAAACGTAAAGCATAACAAAGTGTTATATAAGGAGAGGATAAACAGGTTAAACATGGAAGACATTACCCCATTGATACACATGTGCAAACAGCTGCCGAAGCATGCACCCAAGCTGAAACAGTACAGTGCAGATGGGTTAAAGGGACCACAAACAAAATGTTTATGACATGGCCACAATGGGGATCGCCATCTAAAACGGTTCTGCAGCACATGACAACATATTTGCATGCCACGTATACTGGCAAAAAGTTAGACAAACGCCTAGCTGGTTTAGAACTTTGGAAAATGTATCAAGAGGAAAAGAAGGAGGAGCCACCATTAGATTGGATATTGAATATATGCACAGAGGGGGGTAAATAGCCTTCTGCGCCATCCGCCCCATCTGAAACAAAAAGCAAAGCTGCTAAAGACGAAGGATTATACCCACTGAGGGAACTTAAAGCAGCCACAGGATATAGCAACCCGCCATATGAGTCACCTATGCAAAGTAGTGACGAAAGCCCAGAAAAGGATAGAGAAAGAGATATTGCCTCCAAAGTCCCAAAGGACAAGGAGAGATGCGAAAACAAAAAAGGAGACCAAGCACAAGCAATTACACCTCTAGCACGGGAAGAGAGTGTTAAGAATTTCAATCAGGCGACACACATCTTGGTCTCGGCCTAGTATGCAGCGCACGACTGAATGCTTATCTTTTTATATTGATTCAATATTGAGATGGTACACCAGTCATATCACACCCCATTTTCAAATACCCCGGGTCACAATGGAATACGAACCAAGCTGGTTGGTAAAATACAATATTTATTTATTTATTTTAAAATTCAAAAGAAATCATACACTTTTTAATATGGGGCAGCAATCACCAATGGGGTGATAATTACAATGAATGAGAAGGTGAACAAATGCACTGGGTCTAACCTTCTAGGGAAACCTATACACAGCACAGCAGAATAGGAGCACTTTTTGATTTAGGAAAGATAGCACCCAAGTTAGGATTTCGCCCTGCAATGTTCCCTCAACCCACAAATAATCGATTCTGAGTGGATAGCCAGCAGCAGCAGGTAATCAGGAAAAATAGGCAAGAATCCATATCTGACTTCCCTCCCCAAATAAGAGAGAAAAACGTCTTTTAAACCCCTTGCAATGTTATAAAATGACACTCGGAAATGGACAAATAAATAATGAATGTGTGTGAAAAGCCTTGAAGCAAATATAATTCCTCATTAAAACCACAATGCATATACACTAACAATCACAAAGAATGGATTAACAAAAGCATACAGTTCGAAATTGAGTGGCAAGTTTAAAACAGATTACAGCAAAATTACATGTGTGAAAGTTGCATTTTTTTTCATTCCCACCTGAAATTACCAAACGGTTTGTAATAAAAACGGGTGAAATACATTGTTTTGGAGTGCAGTCTTTTTGTTGGGGTGTAGCTATAGATCACAGGTACAATATGGAAGTGAAATTAATCTAGCTGGTAAATTGGATGAGTTATGCGTGATCTAGAAAGGTGCGCTTGAGTAAAATGGAGCGGTGAAAAAGGAAAGGAAATCAGTTGTGACAAGAACAGTTTTACTCTACACTAGAGTATTCAGGCTAGGCCACCAAGGAGGGACACAGTAAGCTTCAGGGTTGATTCGCAAATTCAACCCTCTCACCCCAGCGCCCAACCCTGGCAGAACCAGTCTGATCACTCGTATAGGACTAATGGTTTAGGATTACACAAGACAAAATCACGAAAGAGATGGCGCTAGCACTAGAAATCAAGGGCAGGGTTGCAATAATGATTCTGACAGTTTTACAAGTTATCAGGATAATTATAGGATGACTTGGAGAGTGGGATAAGGAAAAAGGCAAGATATGCTATGTGTTTCTATGGGTTGGTGAAATACTCACAGTCCACTTTCCAGTTTTGGATTTTGGACAGTCAACGGTTCTGCTCACTACACGGCAGGGTGCCAGGCAAACAGCTGGGCAGTTCTGGTCACCGGAGGGCACTGGACTGGAAATTCTGGTCACTGGATACTAAAGATCAGCTGGATGGCAGATTTGCAGGATGGCAGGATGCATCCCAAAAACACCACAGCTTCCTCCTTTGGTTATTTGGAGATTTTAGAGCGTTTTCAAAATTTAGGCCTTGCTGGAGCAGGATCAGCAATGCTTGGGTTTTGCAATGGGCCTTGGAGTAGGGTCAGCAATGTTTTGGCTTTGTAGTCTGGATCTGGAGTCTGGATGGATGGAACAGGAATGCAGCGCAGGAACGTCAGGAAGAGTGTGTGTCTAGAGTCTTGTCAGGGACTCTTATTTACAATACATAGTGACATCATCAAAGTATATTACTGGGGCAGGCTTAACTAAACAAACCTCTAACAATGGGATTGGACAAGGGTGATAGCCTCCACCTCGCTCTCAGTTGGTTGGATTTCAGGAAAATTATGTCTCCTAACAAATTATATACACAGGTTACAGATTTTGTGCAGCACATTTCAGTCCAATCCTCCAGTACGTGAGACCTTGTTTCACCCTTCTATCAGTTTTTTGCGCTTTTCAATGGGATTTAGATTACTCAAAATTCTATAACTTTACACATAGGTGTGGATTATCATAAGGAATGTATGTAAAAAAATGTGCATTTGGAACATGGATGCTTTTCTTGTAATCCACCATATTTTACCATTTTTGTCCCCAAGGTGTCATTGAATTCAACCATGTCTCAAATGAAAGCCCAAAAAATCACTTTTACACTGCAGAAATTCGACCTTTTTACAAAGTCTTGCTGCAGAGATGAAAGTCTTTAAAGTTCATTTATGAAATAGTCTTTGGAAACAAATGGCAGTCCTTTGTACTGGATCATTTTATTTATCTTCCTTCAACTGTAACCAACTGTCACTTCCTTCAAAGCAAGGTGGGGGTTTCTCAGCTTGATTGCAGGTTTTATTGCCCCTTCACACTTCAAACTTTCTTGCCCTGGGAGTCCCATTGTCCGTGGGTTAGCCTAGACAAGATTCTTTCCAACCTAGCAATTATCCTTTAGGTGTTAGTATCTGCTGAGAGTTTATGGTGTGGCTCCCTTCCTTAGGGGGAAGCTTTGAGCTCTGCCATCTGAAATAACTGGTTTTTGAGAGCTTGAAAATTCAGCCCATGTGGCTTAAAATCCTTATTTTCTTATTTTGGGTCCTGAATTAACATAAGCCTGTAAAATAAAATAGCATATGTGTGTCTTATCACCAACAACACAACCCCTTCACATTTTTAAATAAGGCAAGCTTTCATTCAACAATTTCCTTTTTAAACAGGCCATTTTTTTTCTTAGGCTCGCAAAGGCCCATTTTATATGTGTGGTGAAAAGCTAGCATTTCTTTCTTTAAATTCGGTTTGGCAGCTCCATCAGATTCTCACACTGTCTTTGCAACATAGTCATTTTCTTGAAAGCGGGAGTTTTATCTGAAGCACCGATATATTGAAACTTACCAGGTTCAGTGAGTTAGACTCTCTTCGAACTGCTGAGCTTTGGATACTTTTGGAAAGAAATAAAAGCGTGTTCCCATGCGAAAAAGTGAAGTTCCTTGTTAATTTCTCTCAGAGTTGGTTTGACAGGGCCTGTCATTCAGGAATTATGCCTGGTTTTGCTGAGGCACAATAAAATGTCCTGGGCATGGCAGGGCCTTTTTAATCACAGTAGTTTAAGAGAGAACAGATGGAATTAGCGTCAAAGCAGCATTTTTAAAGGGTGAAAAAGTTTCATTTTGAAGTGGAATTTTGGGTTTTTAGCAAATCAGTGCTGCCTTTTCACTTGATTCCATTTATATGTTTCAGAACACACCGTCACACTCCTTCATTGTGTCCCCTTGTTCCATCCTGCCTGGAGTGTGCTTGGTAGGACGGTGCAGCTATCTTTTTGTTTTGCTGCAAAAACACAATTTTGAGTTCCTGGTGCGCACAGGAGCCAGCACAGACATATTGCTGTTTCTTGCGCAAAGGCATCTTGGTGATGTGGGGAAATGCTGTTGAGTGGGTCAATCTATCCCACAAGAGGTAAAGAGATGGAAAGAAGATGAGGATAGGACTGATGAGATTGCATTCACACAGAACAAATGGATGGGAGGTCAGACATTATTGAAACTCGATGGTAAAGGCATTGAGGATGTGAGACAAAGGGGAGAACAAGATGAATTAGAAAGGAAAGAGAAGGAAAAGAAAGGATACATGATTGAGAGATGAAGGGGCTAAGAAAAAAGATAGGTAGAAACGAGAGCAGTTATATTGTGATGAGCAGGTCAGAAACCAGGAAAAGGCAGAGGAACAAAGAAAACGCAATCATAAGCTTAGAACAGCTGGAATAAGGATAGAACAGAACAAAGGAGAATTGAAGAAGAAGAACAAAGGATACCTGAGAAGGGAATAAAAAGATAAAGAGATGAGTAAATGCAAAGGGCAAATGAACAAAGAGATGCAAGGAAGCAAGAAGAAGATAGGGTCAGAGAGGAAGAGAGGAAGCTTAGAGAGTTGGATGACAACATACAACGCAAGCGAAGACAGAGAGCACGGGATCTCGAATATCTGGAAAGAGAGGTTAAAAAACCCGATCCAGTAGTAGACTGGGAAGATAAAGAAGAATTATTTCCTGAGTATGATTCAGTACCAGGCACGTCTAGGTCAAATATAGAAGATGACTTCGACACCAGAAGCATCGGAGAGACGATCGATAGAATATGCGATGAGATGGGGCTAGAAAAGCTACCCCAAGAGAGAGGAGAGGATGAGTGTCTTGAGAGCACTCAGCTGTACGATACTGAGGATGCCTCCCAAAGTAGCAGACATAGGGCCTCATCACGACTTCGGCGGTAACCCTTAAATCCGGCGGTAGCGCTATTACCGCCGGATTTAAGGGTCCGCCGAATCAGGGCTTCGGCGGATTTCGCCCCAGCTCTGAGCTGGGGGGAAATCCGCCGAAAATTTGCGCTATTACCGCCGGCGGGAAATCCGCCAGCGGTATTAGCGCAAAGATTCCCCATTGAGCCCAATGGGGAATGGGGCATTCCCGAATGGGCTCAGTGGGGAATGGGGACTTACATTACCGCCGAACTCGTGATCCGGCGCTATTAGCGCCGGGGAGTTCGGCGGTAGGGCTAATACCGCCTGCGCTAATAGCGTTACTGTTACTGCCCAAGTCGTGATGAGGCCCATAGAGAGCTGTCCTTAGACAGGCTGACTCTAAATAGAAATGAGGAGCAGGAGGGAAGTTGCACAAGTTGGGCACAAACAATATCGGATGCAGAAAGAGAAGAATGTGAAGAAAGAGAAGACGAGAGAAGTCGCGAAAGACGCTTCTTTAGGGGAAAGGGAATTCTAGTGGGTCTCCACCTAAGGCATCAGAGTTCGCCATACAATCAGATCGGCATGAAGGAGTATCATACAGTCAGAGGGTGGTGTCTCCACCACCCTATGTAAGCAGATTAAGGACATTGCCAGGTAGACAGCGATGCAGGAATATTACCCCTGAGGTAGACAGAAAAATGACGAGAGAGGAAAAGGAGTGTCAGAGAAAACCTGAAAAATAAGCTCCCAATGTTGACATCTGGAGCCGGAAAATGGATACATGAGTTAGAAAAAATGATGGGAGGGAACAAGTTAGCTATATGAGATATTAAGGGTCTTTTAATCGCCATACTTGGTGACAGAGCTGACGATGTGTGGACATGTGCAGGTTACACTGGGGTGACTACAGTTAATACTGTGCATGATGGACCGCTGTTTAACAATTGCAGAACCGCAGTATTGAAAGAGCTTTGAGTGCTATACCCAGACACTTCTGATATGGGAGCTATAATGACACGCAAGATGAAGGAGGGAGATGATCCTTTGCTTTACATTCAGAATTTCCAAGATGCCTGGGTACTGGATATGCAGGAATCTTGGGGGAAATCTATATCCGTGTTCTACCATATATTATGCCAAGGGCTGCCAGAACAGGTACAGAAGCAGCTCATAAAATTGGTAGGGATTGAGGCCAAGCCATGGTCTGTAATACAGCTGACCATCGTGCACTATTGCAGATTGCTGCAAGAGAAGAATTGCAAAAAGGACGCTGCATGAAAAGCTGAAGAGGCTAAATTAGTGCAGAAAAAATAATAAAAGTATGCCATTGATACAGACGGATCAAACATGCAGCAGGCCAATAGCCAAGGACAGTTTGATCAAAGTAATAACGGGTTTTACCCAAGATGCAGAGGCTTTCGAGGAAGTGGATGGCAGAGTAATCGGGGAGGTTTTCAAAACAATCAAGATGGTTTTCAAAATATGCAAATCGGAAACAAGAATATGCAAAATGGGCAAATAATCAGACAACCGCCAACATGTTGGATGTGTGGGATGACAGGGCATCGAGCACGCACGTGAAGAAGTCAAGGAATGGTGCAAAACGACCAATTCATAAGAGGAGGGATGGCGAACCCATCTGCATTCTCGCAGCAGGGTGGAAACGGATTTGTACAGAATCACATGGTGCAGCAGCAAGTGCCAAGAGTACAGCAAAGCTTGCAACCACAGCAGAAGGTGACACATTTTCCACAGGGACAGTCTCAACAGTCGCCAATGAAACTGTTACAAACATCAGGCACAGGAGAGGTACTGAATTCTGGAATAGGAGATGACACAAGTGACAGGGAAATCCATTCACTCAGAATGGGACAATATTATATATGGACTAGGACAGCTCACTGGAAGACCTGATGTGTTCTATCCTATCAGTGACACCGAACCCTCACGAGGAATCAAGGGTAGATGTCTTTATAGGGGATAAGGAATATTCTTTCTTAGTTGACACGGATGCGACACGCTCGTGTTTACGTGAAGGCAAGTTTTCTTTGTCTGGCGATGCCGTAAATACTCAGGCCATCACATGAGCAACAAGTCGTGTTCCTTTTACAAAAGAACTTCCAGTTTCCATAGGAGAATGTGACATGAAAGTGCCACTGCTATATTCAAGGCTGACACCGGTGAATATATTGGGACGAGACCTAATGACAAAATTAAACATGACAATCTCGTTCACGGAGAAGGTCATAGATTGTTCAACTACAGGAATGAATTATTTTAATGTGTGCGAAATGATTAGAGCATACGCAGGACAAATGGCTACGAGGGCTAGTCAATTAGAACCCAAATTATTCGCTTATGGAGTGCGTATATTAATGTCATGGCTACCAGGCTGCAGACAAAACAATGAGAACCCCAGATGAGTTTCTGTTCAGACCAAGAATACATATGCATGAGGAAAAGGGACGAGTGTTTGCCTTAACAAGACAAGCAGCCATAGGGCTGCTTGTATTTTTAAGCGAGGAGCGATGGCATTGCTTGATGGTTGTGATGATGAAGGCAGACAATGGTGCGCAATAATCGCCATTGGGGAAGGTTACAGATTGACTGACGTCACTGATGACGATCTATTTGAAGAGCAAATAGGTGAAGATGAGATGGCAGTTGAGGTTAGTCTCATTTATTGGGTGAAAATGATCAAAAGAGAGGTGCCTCAGAGAATGATGTTGCCACAAAAACATCCTATTTTGATGACGATGTGGCAAAGGTGCCTCTTTCAATATGGACTACAGGCCCTTATGACGTAGGCTCACTGAAAGGAGTCGCAGAAGTGAAGATTACATTGAAGCCAGGAGCAATATTACCAAAAGCATGCAGTATCCCATGTCTAGGAAGGCAGTTGAAGGGATTTTTAAGAAATGGGCCTCATTACAAGGTGGGAGGTAAGGAATTACCGGCACCGCTAAGGGCACCAGTGCTGGTAATCCCTTACCTCCCTACTACGAGTTCCCTTTGCGGGTCCTTCCTTAATGCCTGGTTTTTGCAGGCGTTAAAGACGGGACCAGCAAAGGGACTCTAGAGCTAATAACTGTACCGCAATTTGCGGTACCATTATTAGCACCTTCCCCATTCCTATTGAGCCCTATGGGGGCTCAAATGGGAATGAGGAATGGCCCTGGTGAATGGGGAATTACCGCTCCCTCCGACCTCGGAATGGACCGGTAATCGCTCCATTCACCAGGGCAGAGTCGGAAGGGTTTTGGAGGCAGCCATGGAGCTAATAGATCCATGACTGCCCCCAACCTCGTAATGAGGCCCAATTTCTGCCTTGATGGAGCAGGGCATCTTAGTGATGTCAGAGTCGTCAAGCAATACTTCGATTTACCCTGTGAAAAAAGGGAAGGTGGGTCTTGGAGGCTAGTGCAAGATCTTCGCCCGATAAACCAGATAGTCGAGGCCGAGTTCCCTGTAGTCCCGAACCCGTCCATGATCCTATGTAACATACCCGTTGAAGCGAGATATTTCACAGTGATTGACTTGAAAAATGCATTTTTCTCAATCCCATTGCACAAAGACTCACAAGATTTGACATTGTTTACGTTCAGACAAGTTCGCCTGAAGGGCACAAGGTTACCTCAAGGATATTGTGAGTCTCCTTCGATTTTCAATAGAGTCCTGCAGATGGACCTAAGCAATATTGCCTTAGAGAGTGTTGTCTTGCAATACGTGGATGACATTCTAATTTGCAGCACAACAGAGGAAAAGAGCAGACAGGATTCTATTCAGCTATTAATTATACTGGCTGAGAAAGAACATAAAGTTGACAAAGAGAAGTTACAATATTGTCAACAAGAAGTGCTGTACATAGGCCAGCTGATCTCACATGAAGGGAAAAAGGTTACCCCAGAAAGAGCTGAAGCCATTTAAAAAACAGCCTAGCCACACACGATAAAACAAATGCAGAGTTTTCTAGGTTTACGTAATTTTGTCAGGGCATGGGTCTTTGACTACAGCTCTTGTACGAATCCCTTGTTACAAGCCTTAATGAAAGCACAGGCAACTGTCATGATCTCTGCTTCCAAAAGATCAGGACTTGCCCGACTCCCTTGGAAGCAGACCCATAACCCCGGTTCCGAGTGCCAGCCAGTCCCAACTGGGACCTTTTGGACCCTGTCCTGGCACCAGTGGCACCAGGCTCATAAAGATGCCCAGTCCCAGTGCTGGAAGCGCCGGGCTCATAATGCTTGGGTGGACTTACCTGCAGCAGACCATGCTGCTTACTTACCTGCCAGTTGAACCCCTGATCCTCTTCTGTTTGGGACTACTTTTCCTGTTGGGTGGGGCAGGAGCCACTCCCTAGGTTCAGAACACTGGAACTCTTCTGGAAAGCAGGAACTCTTTTCTTACCTAGGCGTGGCTGTGGAAGGAGACACCTAAGCACTACAGGAGGCTATTTAAACCACACCCGATGGATGAATCTTGCTTTGTGTTATTCTGCATTCTCTGCATCAGAACGCTCATCGTGTCTTCTGCTTCTGATCCTGGGCCTAAGGGAACAAAGGCTTACCATCCTGGAATCCAGTCTTCAGCAGCACCTGTAAAGACAAAGAAAGAACAGGTTAGCACTACGGTCTTCAGTGGCAGCGCATCTCTTACCTGGTCCATCGGCTGTCACCAACGCCTCGCGCTGCATTCCGGCATCTGAAGACAAAGGCTTACCTACTCTTCGCATGCTCCGGAGGTCTTCGCACTGCATTCCGGCATCTGAAAGACAAAAGCTTACCAGCTCTTCGCACGCTCCGGAGGCCTTCGGCGCTGCATCCCGCATCTGAAAGACAAAAGAAGGTGCGTTTAAAGACATTGGGCAACTTTATTACTCACGTGCCATTACTCCTTCCCATGCCGAATCCAGTGGGCATTCCAGCACCCTTCAGCTTCTCTAAAGCTCCGAACTTGTACCTGCAAGATAAAAGGGACAGTTAGTGCGCATCGTGAAGCAGGCTACAAGCACTTACTTACGTGCTTCCAGGCGCTTCTATTCCTCACGCGGGTTCGATCCTCAACTCTCATCAGCCCGCCATCCGCCATCGCCGGAACCCTGCAAAACAAGAGATATCATTACAAAAGACTTTTAAGACATTTGAAGTGCCCAGAACATACCGTTCGTGCAGTTAACGACGGACAGCAGTCCTCTGAGGTCAAGAGGCCTGCACCCTTATCCAGTGAAGAAACTGGTTACGGCACCCTGCCCCGAGGCAGATGGAGAGCTCGGCGTTCACTTACCTAAGGTGAGGGCGTTAACCTTTGGGGTTCTACAGGAGAAGAGAAAGGGAAGAGGAGAGAGGCACCCAATAACCCCAGTTCATTAATCCCATATTTTCTATCTGCAGACATCTTACTCTTTGAGTCAGACATACAGTGCACAGAGGTCCAGCCCAAAGAGCCAACCGTGTGTTACACATCACCTTTGAAGATACAGCATTCACCCAGTCAAGACCGGCGCCTCTGCGGGAATCAGGTGAGCGTTACAGAACACAAAGCCTACCGCAAAACTCCCACCCAGGCGCTATGGAAACCTCGGATACCGACCAGCTAGCCCAGTTACTTGGGGAACTAAGAGCAGAAGTGCATGCAGCCCGTCAGGAAACGAATGCTCTAAGAAGGGAACTGATTATTTCCAAGGAGCGAACAGACGATCTCGCTAGACAATTGCTACAGTCACAAGCCGGACAAACTCCGTTACCCGCATCAGGGGCAAATCTTCCTTCAACATCCTCTACGAACCCAGTGCAGATCAACCTACCTGGGAATGTACCTCTGGCTCCGCCCGAACGATTTTCTGGTGACCCAAAGAGGTTTGCAGTATTTATTAATCAGTGCCGGTTGCACTTCTTATGCCGGCCAGCAGCCTTTCCAACTGATCAAGCTAAGGTAGCTTTCGTGCTTTCGTACCTTAGTGGCAATGCGGCAGACTGGTTGATCCCTCTAGTTAATCAAGATGATCTGGTTCTCCATGATTTTCAAGCTTTTCAGCTCAGTATGGAAAAACTGTTTGCAAGACATTCACAGGGGCAGGCCTTGGACAATGAGCTCCTTTCATTGTGACAGGGTAATCAAGACCTTTTGGCTTATATTGCGTCTTTCAACAGACTGATAGTGGAAACTCGATGGCCTGAGGACAAAAGGATTACGCTGTTTTCTAGAGGTCTACGTGGAGAGCTCAAAGATGTGTTAGCCCAAGTAGTGAATCCCCCGCAAGACTGTTCGGACTATATTGACTTAGTCGTTCAAATTGACCACAGACTGCAGAACAGGAAGGCCGATCGTTCCAAGTTTGATGCTCGAGTATTTTCCAAACCACCAACTCCTACCAAAGGAGTAGACTCCGGGGAACCCATGCAAATAGGGGGCCTGAAAGGACCACTAACACAAAAGGAGCGGGAAAGGAGAAAACAGCTGCAATTATGCCTCTATTGCGGAAACTCGGGGCACTTTCTTCGAGACTGTCCGGTGAAACCAGCCAAGAAGGCAGTAGGAGCTGCAGTTACCAGGGTCACAAACTCTGAGCAGGGAAACGACCTTGCCCGACAAGAATAGAGGTCCTCTTGCCGAGCGTTAAAACCAGTTCAGTGACCTCGCATTTCGTGATACCTATGGTCCTCATTAGCCCTGAACATCCGGATCGATTACATGCGATTGAAGCTTACGTCGACAGCGGTGCCATCGGCAATTATGTGGATCATGAAATGGTTTTGAGGATGAATCTGACTCTTTGTCCAAAGGCTGTAAAGGACGTCATTACTACGGTGGATGGTACGGAGATAGCCTCCGGACCAGTAACGCATACCACCCAAGAAGTGACGCTAGTAAGTCAAGATGGACACCATGAGAAGATCGTGTTCGATGTGATCAAGGCCCCTCAGTTCCAGATTATTCTAGGAATTCCTTGGTTAGAGAAGCACAATCCTCAGATCGATTGGCGAGCAAGAACGGTTCAGTTTCCAGAATGTGTCTCTACTTGTCACCCTCGACCTGGTGTTGCACTGGCAGCAATTTCCTCGGAGGCTCCCCAGTTACCTCCTGAATACCTAGAATTCCAAGATGTTTTCCGGAAGGATAAGGCTAACTCTCTACCTCCTCATAGGTCTTATGACTGCCAGATAGACCTGATACCTGGATCTACTCCTCCTTGTAGTAGAATTTATGCCCTCACCGAGCCTGAGAATCTTCACCTCCGACAATACCTGGATCAATACCTAGCGAATGGGTTTATTCGTCCTTCCAAGTCCCCTGCTTCCTCAGCTTTGTTCTTCGTTCCAAAAAAAGAAGGGGACCTTAGAACTTGTATAGATTATCGCGCCCTGAACCAGATCACCGTTAAGAATAGATATCCGTTACCTTTGATCCCTGAACTCCTGGACCAAGTCAGAAAAGCATGCATATATACAAAGCTGGATCTTAGAGGAGCCTACCACTTGGTACGAGTAAAAGAGGGCGATGAATGGAAGACGGCCTTCCGCACCAAGTATGGGCTATTTGAATATCAGGTCATGCCCTTCGGACTTTGCAATGCCCCGGCCGCCTTTCAATATTTTATGAACGATGTCCTCAGAGAGCTCATAGATGTGTGTGTTGTTGTTTACATTGACGACATCCTCATTTATTCTTCATCGGAAACTGAACATCGGAAACACGTGAAAATGGTCCTCGAGAGATTGCGTCAACACAAACTTTTCGCTAAGTTGGAAAAATGTGTTTTCAACGTGACTGAAGTTGAATTCTTGGGATTCATATTATCACCTAGCGGAGTGCGTATGGATTCAAAGAAGGTCGATGCAATTCTCAAATGGCCATCGCCATCCTCCGTAAAAGGTGTTCAAAGCATGTTAGGCTTCGCTAACTTTTACTGCAGGTTTATCCCCGAATTCTCTCGAATAGTCCAGCCCATCACCGCCTTGTTAAAGAAAAACAAACGTTTTGAATGGTCTACTGAGGCGGAACAAGCTTTCCAGAATTTGAAGACTAGATTTATCTCTGCACCGATCTTAAAACATCCTCGCCCAGAACTCCCCTACATCGTTGAAACTGATGCTTCGAGCCTTGCCATGGGGGCAGTTCTATCACAAAAGGACCCAGTAACCAATCAGTTGCATCCCGTGGCATTTTGGTCCCGCAAATTCTCGCCTCCTGAAATCAATTACACTATTACTGATAAGGAACTTCTAGCTATCAAGTCCGCCTTTAAGGCTTGGCGGCATTATCTTCTGGGGGCCGGACACACCGTTACTGTGATTACAGATCACCGAAACCTGCAATATTTGAAAACCGCAAAAGCTCAATCCTCTAGGCAACTCCGTTGGGCACTATTCTTTGCCGAGTTTGACTTCATAATTACCTATCGACCTGGTACAAAAAACGGTAAAGCTGATGCCCTTTCTCGGATGGGAGTGGAAGAACATTTGATCAATCCTAAACCTGTACCTATCATTCCCGAACAAAGAATTCTAGGTGTAATCGCCACACAATCCATAGAGGAAGTTAAGGATAAAGCCAGGCTACTGGTAACTCCAGCAGACATACAGAATTGGCATCTGCAGGGAAAGGACTTTACGGTGAAGGACAACCTATTATATTTCCAAGAACGGTTATACCTGCCCAGCACAGATTTACAGAAAAAGGTAATCTCTTGTTATCACGATTCTTTAATGGAAGGACATCCCGGTATGACCAAGACCTCGGAAAAGATCAAGCGCTACTTCTGGTGGCCGTCTTGGAAAAAAGATATCAGAGACTTTATAATGTCCTGTGGAGTATGCGCCCAAAACAAGAGTCAAAAGGAAAAACCAGCCGGCCTCTTACGCCCTATTGACATCCCGCCTCGCCCTTGGCATACGCTTTCTATGGACTTCATCACCGATCTACCTCCATGCTCCGGATACAATACGATCCTAGTAATCGTGGACCTATTCTCCAAGATGGCGCATTTCATTCCACTCAAAGGCTTACCAACAGCAGCAACTCTGGCCCGAGAATTTCTCGAAAACATTGTCCGACTGCACGGTTTTCCTTCAGTTCTAATTTCGGATCGAGGTAGTCAATTTATTTCTCATTTTTGGCGAAGTTGCTGTCGGTCGGCTCAAATTGATGTGAGACTTTCGACCAGCCACCACCCTCAAACCGACGGACAAACCGAGAGGACCAATCAAACTCTGGAACAGTATTTGCGCTGCATGCTACAACAAACTGAAAAAACTTGGAAAGATATCCTTTGGATAGCCGAATATGCCTACAATAACTCTGTCCACTCGGGAACTGGGAAGACCCCGTTTTTTCTTTTATACGGTAGTCACCCTCGAACCTCGGAGTTGGATCCACTCCAAGATCTTGGAACACCAGCAGTAGACCACCTGCATTCTACAATCACCCAAGCCTTTAAGGAAGCCGTTTCTCACCTTCAAAGGGCTAAAGAACAATACAAGAAAGGAGCAGACTAACATCGGAAGGAAGCCCCCCAATATCAAGTAGGAGATCAAGTCTGGTTATCCACCAAATATCTACCTCTAAAAGGACCACGCACATTCAACCCAAGATACCTTGGTCCCTATTCCATCACTACCATAGTAAATCCAGTAGCGGTCAAGTTGGACTTGCCCCCTCACATGAAGATACATCCGGTCTTCCACGTCTCTCTATTAAAACCCGTGCAACCTCAAACCCGACTAACTACATCTCCAAAACCTTTTCTAGTTGATGGAGAACTCGAGTTTGAAGTCAAAAGCATCCTGGATTCCAAGATCTCCAAATCTAAACTATTTTACCTGATTGACTGGAAAGGCTACGGTCCCCAAGAAAGATCCTGGGAACCTGCAGAATATGTCCACGCGCCTCGTCTAATCAAAAGATTTCATCGAACATTTCCTAACAAGCCCAAACCCCCGGAGAAGCCCGGTTTGGGAGGGGCCTTGAGGGGGGGTGCTGTCATGATCTCTGCTTCCAAAAGATCAGGACTTGCCCGACTCCCTTGGAAGCAGACCCATAACCCTGGTTCCGAGTGCCAGCCAGTCCCAATTGGGACCTTTTGGACCCTGTCCTGGCGCCAGTGGCACCAGGCTCATAAAGATGCCCAGTCCCAGCGCTGGAAGCGCCGGGCTCATAATGCTTGGGTGGACTTACCTGCAGCAGACCATGCTGCTTACTTACCTGCCAGTTGAACCCCTGATCCTCTTCTGTTTGGGACTACTTTTCCTGTTGGGTGGGGCAGGAGCCACTCCCTAGGTTCAGAACACTGGAACTCTTCTGGAAAGCAGGAACTCTTTTCTTACCTAGGCGTGGCTGTGGAAGGAGACACCTAAGCACTACAGGAGGCTATTTAAACCACACCCGATGGATGAATCTTGCTTTGTGTTATTCTGCATTCTCTGCATCAGAACGCTCATCGTGTCTTCTGCTTCTGATCCTGGGCCTAAGGGAACAAAGGCTTACCATCCTGGAATCCAGTCTTCAGCAGCACCTGTAAAGACAAAGAAAGAACAGGTTAGCACTACGGTCTTCAGTGGCAGCGCATCTCTTACCTGGTCCATCGGCTGTCACCAACGCCTCGCGCTGCATTCCGGCATCTGAAGACAAAGGCTTACCTACTCTTCACATGCTCCGGAGGTCTTCGCACTGCATTCCGGCATCTGAAAGACAAAAGCTTACCAGCTCTTCGCACGCTCCGGAGGCCTTCGGCGCTGCATCCCGCATCTGAAAGACAAAAGAAGGTGCGTTTAAAGACATTGGGCAACTTTATTACTCACGTGCCATTACTCCTTCCCACGCCGAATCCAGTGGGCATTCCAGGACCCTTCAGCTTCTCTAAAGCTCCGAACTTGTACCTGCAAGATAAAAGGGACAGTTGTGCGCATCGTGAAGCAGGCTACAAGCGCTTACTTACGTGCTTCCAGGCGCTTCTATTCCTCACGCGGGTTCGATCCTCAACTCTCATCAGCCCGCCATCCGCCATCGCCGGAACCCTGCAAAACAAGAGATATCATTACAAAAGACTTTTAAGACATTTGAAGTGCCCAGAATTTACCGTTCGTGCAGTTAACGACGGACAGCAGTCCTCTGAGGTCAAGAGGCCTGCACCCTTATCCAGTGAAGAAACTGGTTACGGCACCCTGCCCCGAGGCAGATGGAGAGCTCGGCGTTCACTTACCTAAGGTGAGGGCGTTAACCTTTGGGGTTCTACAGGAGAAGAGAAAGGGAAGAGGAGAGAGGCACCCAATAACCCCAGTTCATTAATCCCATATTTTCTATCTGCAGACATCTTACTCTTCGAGTCAGACATACAGTGCACAGAGGTCCAGCCCAAAGAGCCAACCGTGTGTTACACATCACCTTTGAAGATACGGCATTCACCCAGTCAAGACCGGCGCCTCTGCGGGAATCAGGTGAGCGTTACAGCAACAAACGGAAAGAAACGTGTGGACCGAGACCATGGAAGAAGGGTTTGATGAACTAAAAAAGGCCATTGCATTGACCAGTCTTAGGGATCCCCAATTATGCAGAGGAATTTTACCTGTTTTCACATATGAATGGCAGTGTTATGACAGCAGTACTACAGTGGGAATTTAGACCCAGTGATGAGGGGTCACTTCCCGTGCGAACAAAGTATCGCTGCCGCAGCATTCGCCATAGAGAAGGCTACAACCATTGTGATGGGAAGCCCAATGACGTTATTCGTCGAGCACGCATTATTTCCCATTTTAGAGAAACCAAAAGGCACATTGAAATCTCAGAGAACGTCTGCTTATGAAGTGGTCATATCAAATCCAACGATTAAAATAGTTTGATGCAAAATAGTGAACCCAGCTATGTTTACTGCAGAGCCAGTCACTGAAGGAGAGCCAATACATGATTGCGCGAAATATGAAGAATTGTATGATGAGATTCCCAGAGTGAAAGAAAATGCATTGGCTGAAGGAGAAATCGTCTTTGTTGATGGTTCTTTGAGGATCGATCAAAATGATGGACAAAGATATACAGGTGCCGCTGTGGTGAAACACATGGCAAATGGGGAATTTCCAGTACTTATTAGTGCACAATTGCCCTCACATTATTCAGCACAAGCTGCAGAATTATTGGCGTTGATACTCGCACTCGAGAATCACGAAAACCAGGAAGTAACGGTGTACAGTGACTCTACCTATGTGGAGTCGACAGTGCACGCAGGCCTAGCGCGCTGGAAAAGGAGGGGCTACCTCGAGTGGATGGCACACCAGTGCAGCACACAGCCATATTGGACAGGCTCATTAAGGCACTACAACTCCAAGTGGGCATAGTGGTCATAAAATGCACCGTCCACACAAAAGGGACAGATTTTATCTCACGTGGAAATCAAGCAGCAGATACTGAAGCCAAGCGTGTGGCAACCAAAGACGAAATAATAATGAATGTGGAAATACTTGATGTGCATGAGAGAATGATTGTTGCAGAAACTGAGCCGGAAGGCTACAGCAATATGGCAAAAACTCAGTTAATGGAGCTCCAAGCAGAAGCACCACAGGAAGAGAAGAACCTATGGAAGCAACAAGGATGTTCTTTAAACCCCTCCGACAGCACTAGTAAACCGGTGATGCTTATAGCCTTATTGAAAATAGCACTGGAACAGTTACACTATCTACGCACATGACAAAGGAGAATCTAGCAGCAACAATTGCCGAAGACTGGTTCAGATCACGTTTCATTTTGTATGGTAAATTGTATAATCTGTCAGCAGTTCACGGCTGGGCACACACTACGTGTGATACGAGGAGTTATCCCAAGACCTAATGGACCTTTGCAGCACTTGCATATTGATTATGTCGATATTATTCAAGTATGTAACGGGTACAGGTATCTAATTGTTGTGGTGTGTCCATTCTCTAGATGGATAGAAGCAGGTCCATGTACACACCCAGACTCTACCTGTGCGGCCAAATTCCTGGTAAGGGAGGTGTTTTCCCGATGTGGAGTGTGCGAAGTCATGAGGTCAGGCAATGGTCCTCATTTTGTTAATGCAGTATTTGCACAGATTAGCTTGTTGCTTGGTATCAGCTTAGGCCAGGCTTTGTACAGTTTCCTTCCCTAACTTGTTTCAGAGACCACTTCAGTATTTCTCCTGCTGATCCCCTCGGCGTACAGGGACAAACCGGAGCCATACACAGCATTGCTGTTTTACAATGCTCAGAGCCCTCTCTGCTAGCCAGCAGGGCTCCCCCCTGAATTTTGGCCCTTTCCACTCCTATTCCGAAGGACCTTTATGTCTGCATACTACGTTACGACTTCGCTGGCGTTGCCATGGCATTTTCCTACAATTTAACAGCTGCGCATGCGCAATATACTGGGCCACTTATTCCCTGCGCATGCGTACCACGAGCGTATACACAGCTCATTGCTCGTTCACTACCGAGCAGGTCCCGATTGAATCACAGGAACACACAGCGCTCCACACACAGGTAAAGCCTTTCTTCACAGAGCGTTCCCACACGTACGCATAGAGCCATAGCAGCATGTTTTGACCCGGATCCTCATTGGTCCTTTTCTTTCTTTCTCTGATCTTTACAGCTACCGAGCAACATTTTCAGCCCAATGCAGCACAGTGACTATTCACTTTAGGAACTACCCCCGCTGGGATACTCAATCTCCCAAGCCATCTTGCTTATTAGTAGAAGGTAACTTATGCTGGCTGCATGAGATACATATTATTTTTTCCAGCCACATTTAGGCACCAGCTCACCATCGACTTTGATCCCCTTTTCTCCCTATAGATAGGTCTTCCTGACCGCCCAACTTACCATCTTTAAGAGAGTGGACCAGTCTGCAGGCACAGATTTTCACACGTGGCTGAAATTCTGTTCCTTCAATTCTTGAGATTTTTCTCTAACTTGTACTTAAGGTCAGTCCTCTGAATATAGGGCCCATGGCCCCCCGCTGTTTTTACCCTATCTATGAGGGTGTTTTTAACCTTTTGTTTCCCACTTTCAGGGAGTTGCATCTTTATTATTAATAATCACTGAGCACCACTTTGCTTTTAATTGTAGATAGACCCACCAACACTTGGTCCATGAAGAAGGCCCACACTTCATCAAGCCGAAACGTCAGTGGTCCCCAGCAGTTCTTTCGACCCCCAGTGGGTCCTACATGAACTTAGACCACCTGAACCAGCTTCAGTTATATCTAGACGTCGACCAGTTCCTTGGTCATTCTTCCAGTCGCCAGGCCTTGATACATTCCATCCTGAGGTCTCTGTTCCACATCCAGTGGACCAAAAAAACATTTGGATTTCTTGGGCACACGATACCCAACCTATTATTTACTTGTACCAAGCATTCTTAGTAACCAGGACTATTGGAGTACTTCCATGGTAAATGTATCAGGTGTCCGAATAATATTTATGTATGTTCTGTGCACATATCTAGACACAGAGTGTCTTACTGATTTTGTATAATAGGTTGCATCTGAATTACAGTTGGATTTGTTATGCTTTGTTAATAACACCCAATCAATTTGCAATCATGTTGTTCTGACTAAGTATTAAGTAATCTGTCAGGCTGTATCTGTGTAGATACCAGATCACACGTCGTACCTAAAAATAATTATATTTTTGTTGTTTCCTGTATGCACTTCTCACAATGAGATTTCACTGACTGTTTTGAGCACACCACCAAAATGACTCTTTATGTTTTACTTTAAACACATGTACTCCACACTTCTCAGCCAAAAAAAAAAGGCAGGTGTGGTGAACTCTCAGGGGCTGGATGGTTCTTTTCCTAGCAAGTCAAACGTGTCAAGTGTCAGGCTAGCTTTCCAATAAAGGTTTTGAATGAGAAATGCAAGAATTGATTGCATTTGAAATTGTGATGAGGACAGGACTTATCCCCCGTATATAGTGTTGCTTTGTATAAAGCACAAGTTTTCTTCAGCGTATCATCCTCAAGGGAATGGGATATGCGAGAAGCTCAACAGCTTGTTAAAGGAAAGGATAGCCAAGTTGAAGCTTACTCTGAAAAAGGGATGGCTGCACTGTCTTCCACTGGCACTGTATGCACTCAGAAAGCAGCCTGGTTCTGACCACCATCTCACGCTGCACAAAATCGTGACGGGCAGAAGGATGCGCACGCCATCAACACCTCGAAATAGAGCTAGATGTGATGCTCAGCCAACAGGAGAAGTGCTAGGATTGGAAATGTAAAACTACTTGAATTGCATGACATCTTGTCTTACTGTAATTTCAGGACAACTGCAGCGACGACAAGAAGGGTGTAGGGCCATACAGAACACAGAAGTAGATGCTGCAACAGACAAAGTTCCAGAATTACGTGTTCCTCCAATATTCCCTGGGGACACAGTCCTGGTGAGAAATCACACAAGAAAAAAGTGGGATGAGCCAAGGTTCAACGGCCCCTTTAAACTGGAGGACGTCACACCCCCTGCAGTCAAGTTACAGGGAAGAAGAGCTTGGATCTTCTTGGGCGACATCAAGCCATACATTGGAGAAATTCCTCTGCCTGCACCCCACCGCGAAGAGACTACAGACAACGGGGAAGAACCACAGCACATGCAGACAGGATGCATGATGAGGAAGAAGGACGCATGACCAGCCAAGCAAAAGGCAAAGAACTTTTGTGCAAGATGTGGCTTAGTTCTGGACACTTCCTTTGAGCAAAATAACAGAAGAAGGACATAAAAACATGGACACTCTGTGCATCCTAGTTGCAGGGTGAAGGAGAAGAATTGCACGTACAAACCAGAAAAAAGCTTGTTTACTTTGAACTTTGGACTGGGCACAATGAAGCCTTGATAAAGAAAAGATATGCCACATTTTGATCAAGGATACATCAATTGGAAGAGAATACAGTATCCTGAGTCTTTCAACACAGAATCCCTGTTTGGACTCACTTATGGTGTCACGCAATAGTGACCTCACCAAGGACATTCTGATCTATTTCGAGTTAGTATTGAAGCCATACCCGTCATTGGTGGGAAGGCTCACAAACATAACAGAGTTTCTTCAAGATCCTGAAAACGAAAAGACAATAAAGAGGCTGCTTACAGTGATTACAGAGCAGTTTCTTTTGCTCCCAGAGTACAGCGAGGACAATACAAATGTCCCTGTCACATCTGAGCATGCTCCTGCATGGTATCATAATACGGGTCGAACTTTCTAGTCAGCATCAGAATCACAGGAGAAGAGTGTAAACTTTCTGCCTAGGGACAGATCGTGAATGTTTTGCCAAGGACTTCACTTATGTTTATGCTGACAAGGAAACAACATGTCATCTGGAGTGAAACAGATTAGAGGCATAGGGCCTCATTAGGACCCAGGCGGTAAGGGGTTTACGGCGGCGTAAACAGCGCCGATCCTTACCGCCTGATTCCGAGGTCCCTTAGCGCCATGGAGGATTTAACACCTGCTTTTAGCGTGTGTTAAAATCCATGGCGCTAAGGGACCTTGTTGTTAATTACGCCACCGTAATTTACGGTGGCGTAATTAACACCTTCCCCACTCCCATTATGCCCTATGGGGCAAAAATGGGAATGGGGAAGGGTAAATGGGGATTGGGGACTTAGCGCCCCGCCAACCTCGGAATGGGGCGGTAAGTCCGCCAACCACCATGGCGTAAACATAGTTTACGCCATGGTGGTAAAGGTACGACCCAGGCGGTAACTTACCGCCTGGGTCGTAATGAGGCCCATAGACTGGGAATTGGTTTACATGGAACATACACATTAAGACGTACTGAACTTATTGCCTCATTTGGAACTTTCGTTAATGGGAAAATAACTGTTTCCAGAGACAAGAGACAGTCTATTATTCGGACAAAGAGGATCATCAGTCCAGCATTTGTGATCTGCAAGCAGAGGCAGCTAAATCCAGATAAAGTGGCAATGTTTACCATGTATTAAAGAATTAGTTTTGCTTCCTCAGATGATCGAGATGGGAAACTAGAACAGCAACATTGTCCTCCCTCATGAGCAAAGACATTCAAATTGGCCCAGGCACACATTTTACACATGCATTGTGCTCATTATCATATTACTGTCATTGATGATTAGAACTACATTTCTCATTGGTGCACAAAGTGTTCAGATTTCCGTGCACCCACCTAATGATGTACGCATGAAACCTACAAAGGTGCCCAGACTCTACATAGTCATTCCAGTTTCTAGAAAGAATCATAGAGTGACTGAGCTTGAGATGGATGTGATAAACAATGACACACAGACGACATTTGTGGTAAGAGTTGTATTGAAACGCTGGAGACACGGTCGAAAAAGTAAACCCGAGAAGGGGTTGGTGAAAGGTACATGTACACAAATAATTAGTACATACACACCTGGTCTAGTGTCAATGACTGCAGAATCACATTCCAGAAAATGGGGTTAGTTTGGACAGAGCTCAACAAGGAGCTTTCTTTCCAAAGGATGTTATAAGACACATGGAAAAGGAACTGTTAACGAGACAAAAACTCTAGAGAATGAACGAACAGAGACAGTACCGACGAGCACGCCTGATCCAGCGATGAAAGGGTGAAGCTTAAGTCCTGCAATACAATCAAGTGCTGAGATAATAGCAGAATCAATATGGACGTTCATAAACAGAGCCAAAAAGAGACAGAAAGAAAAGGAAAGATTTACCAGACTTCCTCCTACTAAAATGATACAGAAGAAAATACCAGGATCATTGATGGAGATACCTGAGAATCCTCCAGCAAGAAGAAGGTATACGGATGTGTTCAAAGATGTGGTTTTAGTAAACTACAGGACGACCTTAAGAATTAGAAGAAGTACACAAGAAGACAATAACGAATTGAATGATTACCTGAAAAGCACAGCACACTTGGGAAACAACATATGGTACCAACATATGAAGGAAGTTGTAAGACAAACTTCAAAGGAAGAATGCTTTTTTTGTGCACTCCTAATCTACAGCATGGGGAAGTCAAAAATCTTTGTAGCTGTTAGATGTCATGACAGCACACTGCCTATCACGTTTAGCAATGTGCACGACCAGGGGCCAGTTCATGGGAAGTGATGCTTCACTGAAATGGGCAACTGAAGCAAATGACCAAGATGAAGATGATTATGTGCAAGACATAAAGACGAGAAACAATGGCAAAACAAAGAACATCATGATCAGATATGAGAAGCCTGGAGTTAAAGGAGCAGAGATCAGAAGAGAAACAAATAAAAAGCTGAACATCAAAGGGAAATCTACAAAAGAAGTTCAAAGGTGGAAGGACAGAGGTCAAATGCAAATTTGGGGAACAGTGCTTTCTCCAGAAGGATGGGAGAAAGGAGTAGTGATCTGCAGAGCATGGATGATCATTGGACACTATAAAGAAACAATTGAAAATGCACAGATGATATGCAAACCATTATGTCCGAGACTTGCAAGACTGCAAACATGGGTCAAATGATAGTGGAGGACCCCTACAGATAGTGCCATTGGACAATTCCAAACTGTGCTTCAGAAACAATGCTACAAGAAAAATGGGAGAAAATCAGAACTGTGGACAAAGCTTCAATGCTACATGAATGATGCATGGAACAGCAGTGATCATGGATCATTAGTGGGCGTGTGATCCAAAGCATATATCAGACTGCCGAAGAATTGGGGAGGTATATGTACATTGGTAAATGTCCATGTTCTAGCATTGGTGATTCCAAGAAGTGATCTGAATATTGACAGTTTCCCGAAAGCAGATGCCCACCTGAGGAAGAAGGGAGAACTACTGTCTGCCAAATCGATAGAAGCCTTTGATGCAATCCCATATCAACATAGGTTGTTCATCTTAGCCTCATCAGTGTTCACGACAATCCTGATGCTAAGAATTTAGGTTGGAGCAAATACGAAATGGTTGCAGATAATCAGATGGGAGTTACTGCAGACCATCAACACAACCATAAAGGGATTTAATGCAATTAAGGAAGAGTTAAGAGTGATTTGACTAATGACGCTCCAGAACAGATATGTCCTAGACACGATCACAGCTATGGATGGAGGTGTTTGTGCAAAAATCAGAGAATCATGTTGCACATTTATACCGTCACACAATGACGAAGATGGAACTTTAACAGAAGCCATAGGTATGTTGACACAACTACAGAACCAGATGATAGATGAAGTTGACGAAGTCGACGATGACAGTTGGTTTGGATCACTGTTTTCATGGGTTCCACAATGGATGGCAGATGCATTCAAGTACCTAGGAACCCTGTTGGTGATGATTTTGCTTGTATTCTGTATTATCAAGCTAATAATCTCTCAGTGCCAGAAAACTGCAAAAAAGGCCATAGGGATGAAATCATGATTGATGTCGAGTCAGGATGGAAGCCTAAGGACCTGACTGACGACGAAATAAGAGACTTTGTGAAGGCCAGCATTTATGCACCAGAAGGAACAAAGTTTCGGTATCCATAGAAACATAGAAAATATGTGGGAAAATGGATCGATTGCAATCCAAGTGGAGAATGTCAACTCATGACATGGAATAAAGATGAGCACGTAAGAACAGCAGGATGCTTGAAGGGAGTCATAAAGATATGGACCCCAAGGAAGCATTTCTTCAGACCTAGTTGTCTAAATCCAGAGGATGAAATAAAAGTGAATGCCAAGAAAGAAGTGAGAGTGGTCGATGAATCACCCAGAGGGGGCAGTACCTGGTACGTTCACACCAAAATATGTGACGTATGATGAACTGATAAACCAGCAGAGAGCCACAGTCGGGCTCTGCCCAGTGCCTATCAGAATAACAGAACCTATTGAAGTACCGACACCTACGAAAACCTGGACAGTAAGGTACCCATTGAGAAAACCATATCTATAGGCAAGACAAACTAACATTTGTCAGAATTGAATACCCGAAGAAGCCAAGAAGATATTAAAGGAACACGAATGGTGAAATCATAAGAAATCGGACTGACGTACATATAGAAGATATAATGACCTAAGAATATTGACAAAGAGATGAAATACCATGGATAAGTGACATCTTTATCCTAAGGTGAAGCAGTTGATGTTAAGGCGCTGAAAACGTTTGCATATTCAGTTAGTTTATACATGTACAGATGCAAGAAACTGTAAGAAGCAAAGAAATTGTTAAGCTTGCTTACGCTTAGTAGCAAATAGATTGCCGCACGCACCAACCTATACATATATATACCTCAAAGCACTTTATAGATAAGTGTAAATCCACTACGCACATAAGCAGAATTGAACAAAGGTTACTAAAGGTCTTAAGAGGAGAGTGTTGCAGCAAACAAATCGAGAATTAAGACGGAAAGAAACCCAGCTGAAGGTAACCATGCCCAGAAGCCAAGGACGTATCGGGCTGGAATAGGCCAACAGTGGATACAATTAAAGAGAAAAAGAACAGAGTATCCTGTTCAGAAAGGTCAAGATAAGCCACAGATGGTAGAACACTGGCAGAATTAAATCAAATACATGAAATTACATGGAGAAGAGGTTGATTTCACGGTGTCCAAATCACGTGACAATGCAGGCAGGAAGGGATAAGACTTTCACATCTCTGCATGGATCCCTGCCATGCACACTCAGTAACTTTCTCAGACAAGAAGCAGATACAAGGCCAAACTACAAAGAAGTAATTGACACATGACCACTGAGGTGATGATTTATTGTAACATAATTGGAGGGAAGCTGGGGTGCACACAAACTCCCTGCACCTGGCGGGTTGTTCTGCATGCTGCTAGACGTAAGTGGAAAAGTATGAGTGGGGTTGATGCCAACCCAATCATAATGGACCATGTAATCTAGGGTTCTATAGTGAGTAGAACCAATGGGATGTCGTACTTTTAGTGACCTTTATAGTGGCCATTTTGA
Source organism: Ambystoma mexicanum (assembly GCF_040938575.1). Taxonomy (NCBI): domain Eukaryota; kingdom Metazoa; phylum Chordata; class Amphibia; order Caudata; family Ambystomatidae; genus Ambystoma; species Ambystoma mexicanum. The sequence continues at coordinate 707,567,472 of NC_090941.1, read as the reverse complement.
AGGATGTTAAAATTACCTTCCTATAACCAATCACGTTGCATGTTAGGTTTTTAAGATTGCGCGTCAATGATGCCGAGTTTTTGATATAAATACTGTGTTTTTTTCTGAAATTAAGTGGAGTTGAAGCGAGAAGGAAGATCGAGCGGTTGCTGATGTTCATTGTACTCCCCGTTTTTTGTACTTGTCATTAAACGGACTCCCTTTGCCAAACTATTGATTTGTCATAATTATTTGGTGCAAGAGTATGAATCTGCATCCCCATCTATCTCAAGGGTGCTGCTAATAATCTTAAAGGGGTGTTTGGAGACCCCCAGTCAAATGGGCCTGCTGGGGTCCATCCAGTTTTCATAATTTTGAGATGCTGGAGTGCCAGGTTGAAAAAATAATTATGGGTTGGCTTTTTTTTTAACATTTGTAATGACTTTTTCATTTTGGCTGGCTATAACGTGGCATTTTAGCACCACCTAAGCCGAAACAAATGCATTGGAGTACAGCTACGGAGAGATGGCATATGAGGAGGGACACAATACTTGTAGATGTTGTTTAGTTACTCATCCACCATCCAATATTGGACAAGTGGGCCACCCAACCTAGACCGGAGGACTGTAGGCGGCATACACAAAAAAGTGACACTTTATTATTTCAAATATTTTTTTAGCCTTCTGATTTGGCTAATGCTGTCCCTCCAACCATCGGTAGGTATCCTTCGTGTGATGACTGTCCCTAGTAGGAGCTGATGTGCCTCCTATCTAGGATTAGGGGATAGACAGAGAAAGCTAATTTATTTCAAACTGCAATCACTGAAAAGTGCAACAAATAGTGTGTCGAAAACAAATTCTATACTATACTAAAATCTGGAAATATCGGAACAAGGAGCATGGGAGGGAGTGGAGTTTGCATTTAATACCCCCTACTCATCTGTTCAATTGTGCAACTTTAAAACAGCACAAAACTGGTTAATTCATCAAAGGTCCGGTCCAGACATCATGCAAGAATAACGGTTGACCGGTTTCAGTGGGATACCAATCACGTTGTTCCCACTTTCTTCAGGACCCAAACACAAGCGTGACTTCTTGTGTGCCAAGTCACCATAAAGCTGCACAAGACCAGACTGCTAAATCCTGGTTGTGTATCCTGGTTATTCATCCACACATTGACTGCCAATGGCCGTGCTAATCCCTATGGGCATTCCCACCCACTTCCCGCCCTTCTCTTCCCAAAACACTTTCTCCTGGGATGTCCTTGAGCTACCTTTATCAAGCCTTAAAATCATACCTTGCACTCAAAGTGCCTGCCAGGGTATTTCCAAGGCAGTCTTTTGAGAACTGATGGTTTATTTGGTGCTGTAAACACTCTACACGTGTAATAAAAATATCTTAATCACATCTGCTTAGCATGCGTGTCCTTCACTGAAGTCCTGTTCAAAACAAGCATTAGCAAAGACACCAGTTCCGGCTTGCGTATAGATATTAGCTAGGCATTTTCCAGGTAATGCCATCATATACATTGGTACTTGCACCATTTTCAAGCTGCTACCATTAATCGTCAGTTAGTACAATTACAGCAATGTCTGGCAAATACCTTTCCAATATCTACACAAAAGCTAAAACTGTTGACATTGCCAATACTTGTTTACATGATGCCAAGTAAATTTACATTTTTACTTTATTTGTAAACCATTATTAATGTTCCTTTTCTATGGTTTTATTTTTTGTTCGCATGTATCAAATTAGCATTGACCCAGAGCTCAACCTGCCCTTCTTGCCAGCTTTGTCCGCCCTCTGCCTAGCAGTAGATAAGGGTCCATATGTGCTTGTTTGATGCAAATTTTAAGTATGCTAAGCTTCACGTTGTCTCACAAATTACTGCAAGCATGTGAATTTATCACAGAGGGTCTTTTCGGATGGGTATAAGTCTAGAAAGAAGAATAACGCATTCTGCAGGAGCACAAGTTGTGCCATTTCAGATGTGATACATTCAAGCACTCTTGAAGTTGAGGTTCTCATCCTATTGCATTCTGGTTCATTTAGTCCTTTATTTATAGACTGTACAGGAATACAAAATGCACATATGTAATAATGCCAGGACTTGGAGAACATGATGGGAGAACTCTGTTTCGGCATATTTTCATGAAACTAGAATATGAAGTACATGTAAAAAAGGGGGGGGTGAGGCGTGCACTCCAATTCCTGGCCAATATACTACCTGAAGAAAGAAAAAATATATATAACTGGGTTAAATCCCAAAAGTGTCCAATTCACAGGGTTAGATCCCAATTGTTGCCAAAATGTTCAAAGGGTTCGATCCCTTCTGCTGCATTTGTGCTGCTGTTCTCCTCCTCCTAGCGCTTTTGTGTCCCAACACTCTTCAGGGAGGCCTTGTTGCTGTTATGAAGTAAGTGAGATACGTGAGCAGTGATATGTCTACATTACTAGCTTTAGAATGTTCACATTGAGCAGTTAAAGCACATGAAGATCACTGTTTTGTTGCATAAGAGAGCACATTTACCTGTGCCTGTATGAATGGATGGGATTTATAGAATGTAAGATGAATTTTCGAAGACTTGGCCTCTGTCATTGGAAGTGGAAGATGTTTATAAGCAAATCATACATAGTAAGAACTCTCAAGCTCCTGGCCTGGATGGTCTTTCTAGCTTGACCTTCAAAACCATCACTGGTCCTATCAGAAGATGTCCTTACCTCTTTGTTAAGGAAGGTTCTCTGTGAAAAATGGATTCCACATTCCTGGAAGAAATCAATTATTGTTCCTATATTCAAAAAGGGGGATAGGCCTAATCCAAAATATTATCGGCCTATTGCTCTGTTGGATATACCAGGTAAAATATTTGTATTCTTGATTTGTACCAACTTGATGGAGTGGGCTGTTTCAAGTAAAAGACTTCATCCATATCAATCTGGTTTTGTCAGGGAATCGAATACATCTTTGAATGGATTTATTTTAAATTTGTATTAAACAAAACAGAGAGTTCTTTACGGAAGGACTACTATGTATTTGACTTTTGTCGATTTCGGGTCTGCATTCAATAGTAGAGATAGATCTTTACTCTGGAATAAGTTGTATAAATAGGGTTGCCCGCAGTTTCAAATAGAAGTAATTAAGGAGCTGCATACTAAAACTTCTATTTCTGTTTGGTTAAATCAGGAAGGGAGGCTATCAAAGAAAATTAGAACTTATAAAGACCTAAGGCAAGGCTGTATGCTAGCCCCCACTTTATTTAATCTTTTTATTTCCGATCTTGGTGAACATTTGAACACAGTTAACAGTTTTACCCCTCGATTAGGTCACACATTTATGAAAATGATTTTGAAAGGATGCAGTCCCTTCTCCTCATCATGCTATTTTTGAAACACAATATTGATGTTTCATTTCCATAAGGCATCACACTTGTCTAGCACATATTGACTTTGACCCCAGATGCCCATGAAGTAGGGGGTTCCCACCTTTTGGCTTCGGGCCCCACGCAAACAAAAACCATTGCCAAATCTTTGCACCTACCTTTGCACTTACCTTTGCCACACCATCCAGCACCCCGGCGAAACTGTGTGCGGTCCTCCTGTAAGTCAAGATAGCACCCAAGGGAATCTGCGTGTGTCACCCTGTAAGTCAAGGCAGCCCCCCAGCGAAACTGTGTGCGTCCCCTGTAGGTTAAGGCAGCACACTGGTGAAACTGCGTGCTATACCCCTGTAAGTTAGGGCAGCCCCCCACTGAAACTGTGTGCAGACCCCCCCATAAGTCAAGGCAGCATCCCAGCGAATCTGCATGTGGTCTCCCCATAAGTTAAGGCATCACCCCGGCAGAACTGCGTGCAGTTCCCCTGTAAATCAAGGCAGCACTGTGGCAAAATTGCATGCGATCCCCCCATACGTCATGGCAGCACCCCGATGAATCAGCGTGCGGTCCCCCCGTAAATCAAGGCAGCACCCTGGCAAAACAGCATGCAGTAACCCTGTAAGTTAAAGCAGCACCCAGCAAAACTGCGTGCAGTCCCCCGTAAGTCAAGGTAGCACCCTGTCGAAATTGCGTGCAGTCCCCCCGTAAGTCAAGGCAGCACCCCAGCAAAACTGGGGACCATCACCCTTAGTTTCAAGGCACCTAAACTGCTGGCCTACACCGTTAAGTAATACCAGCCCCCTCAAGTCCTGACACCACCCCCACTGACCTTAACCACAACTCCCATGCAGCCCCCTGCTAGTACATTCCTGCCCCTCACCCCACTCACCTCTGCCGCAACCCCCAAGCAGATGGCTCAAGTCCTGACACCACCTTTACTCATCTCCACCACAACCCCCAGGCAGCCCCCTCACGTCCTGAGGCTAGCCACCACCCCACTCACCTCTGCCACAACCCCCAGGCAGCCCCCTCAAGTCCTAACACCACCCACCACCACTCACCTCCGCCACAACCCCCACACAGTCCCCTGTCAGTCTGGCCTACTCCCAGTATCTCCACTAACCTCCGTCCATCATTCCTGGCAACCTCCTACCAGTCTACCTCCCTACCAATGCAATATGGAACTGCAACTTACCTCAACTCGTCTGGCCTCACTCCACCATAAAGTATACCTGCCACATATTCTCCTCCAACACGATCAACTGATAGCACTGCGGTTGAATCCAGGACCGGAGCCTCTTCTATCAATCCCTGGTAGACCGGAATCTGCTGCACCTCAACTGGAGATCACACTGCTGCATCACCTACACTGTGGCCACCCCATGTACACATGACATGGTAATGCAATGCAATGTGGCATGTGTATAGTGCCTATGTACCAGTGTACCAGCCTCAAACACTGCAAGTGACTGCAACTGAATGCGCTTGGAGGACAGAAGTACAAGACAACACAGATTGGGCATAATCATAAAGAATGACTGGGTGCATTTCAGCCTGTGCAAAAGTAGTCAGGTAGGTTGGGCGGCAAGGTCCCGGTCAGGGACAATATCATAACAGGCCTGTGCATTGGTGATGGGAAGCCAGTCATAGAGTGTGCGACTCAAGGGGACAGAATATGTGTGTTGCCAGACTGAAACATCAATCGTGGGACTCAGCTAATTTCCAGTGGCAGAGGTGATGTGGGTGGGTGACCATGCCATGGGAGTGACAGAGCAATCTATTGTCTAATGCACAAGTGATGTGTCCAGCCCACCCATCCACAGTGAAGCCACATCTCATTGCAGCACGCACAATGCCAAATACCCACACCAGTGAATGAAGTGTGGGCACATACACAATCTCATGCAAGTGCCAAGGGAACACCTAAACATTAGTGGACCTGAAATGAAAGCAACATACAATGCACTCCACCTCCAGTAGCAAATGCGCAGAGGCAAAAGAGATGACATCAGATACAACACACGACGAAAACATGTGGAATATGTGGCAATACACATGAACAAGTGGTAATCCATCCCCAATGAGAGACTGCAAACACCATCATGAGGCATCCACACATCACCACAAACATACCTGTATGCACACTATGACATACACACCAAAAGCCTTCACTCCAACAATACCAACACTCTGATGTCAAACACGCAGTACCCCTGCACACATAATGGAATCAGAAAATCATCCAGTGCCTCTCAAGCTGCCCGATGGCCCCACTTCTACATGTCAGGCACATGTGCACACCTCCCTGAGCAAAAATCACAGTATCAACATGACACACACAACGAGACCACAATCCACATAACCAACAATGAACAGATGCACTGGAAGAACATGAAAAATGTAAATGTGCACACAAAGAGACTGCAAGAAACCTGGAATTAACTGAACCATAACATGTATTAAAGTGTGACTATATACAAAACAAATATGGGAAATGGGACAATTGTCCATGGACAGCAAATGATAAAGAAACCTAACCCTGAAGAACTATATACATAGGCAGCGGGCCTCTCCCCAATTTCTGACTATGCCTCCACCAGGGCTGAGTCACATTCAATGTCCTCCTTCCTTAGGCAGGCCTCTGTTGTTGCCTGGAGGGCTTGCAGGGTGGACACCATCTCCTGCTCTGCTTCCTCTGCTGACCTGCAAGGATGGCAGCCCACCTCAGCGCCACCTCAGCCCTGGCCACCATCACAGTGACTTCCCTTGCCCTCTGCCTCTCTGCCACCAGCTGCCTCTGGTATCTACGGAACACCAACGACAATGCCTGCATGGCCCCCCTTGGTATGATATGATATGATATGGCATTTATAACGTGCCTATACACAAGTGTTTCATGGCGCGACGAGGCAAGGGAGGGGGAATAGGGGGAAGACCGACAACAATCCTACTAGGCCAGGTGTCATTCAGATCGCGCAAGTGCGAGGGAGGTGGGAGGGGACAGTGCAGTACATGGAAAAAGAATAAATAACAATAAGTGACAGTAGGCCAGCAGGTGGCAAGTGCAGGGGTAAGTGCAGGCATCAGGTGTCAAGTGCTGGTAGCGGGACTGTAGCGATACAGAAAACCGTCACCAAGTGCGGGGGTTGCCAGGAAGGCAGTGCAGGTGTGCGACTGACAGGGGAGGGGACCTGGGCACCGAGTTCAGAGGGTGGCCAGGTAACCAGTGCCAATTCAGCCAGGAAGTCAGCAGGGGAGAGGAGGAGAAAAAGCAGAAACAAAGAATAAGGTTTTGAGGTGCTTCCGGAACCGGAGATGATTCTCCTCAAGTTTCAGGGAGGCTGTTTCAGATGGAAGCCCCAGCTGAGGAAAGAGATCTCCCACCAACTTGTTGCTAAGAGAAGCGACTGACCCTAAGGGAGTTGGAGGTGGATGAGTGAAGAGCTCTAGAAGGGAGATATTTAGGGAGAGAAAGTTGAAGGTATTGAGGCCCCAAACCCCAGAAGGCCTTCTGGACAATGCAGAGGGTTTTGTACTTGATCCTCGCAGCCACTGGGAGCCAGTGCAGGGATTTCAGTCCTGGAGAGATACGATCCCTGGGCTTGAGGCCAAGGACAAGTCACGCAGTCCTATTTTGTATGAGTTGCAGAGGGTGGAGAGTAGAAGCAAGCAGATTTAGAAAGAGGCTATTGCAATAGTCCAGCCTAGAGAGAACCAGAGCTCGGGAAACAGTGAGCTTCTACGGGAAGGAGAGGAAAGGAACAATACCTCTGAGGAGGTGCAGTTGATAGTGTGACTTCTTAGAGACGTCAGAGATGTGAGGAGAGAAGGAGAGTTTGGAGTCGAAGATGACTCTGAGGTTTTTTGCCTCACAGGTGGTAGCAGGAGGTGGGCCAATAGAGGCTGACCAGAGAGTGACAGGAAAAGAGGGAGTGGATGTGCCAATGAGGAGAATCTCGGTTTTACTGGCATTGAGGCAGAGATCATTGGGGCACACCACTCCTGGATGGTAGATAGACATTCAGAGATGAGAGAGGGAGAAGAGGTGGCTGATGGTAGCCTGAAAATGAGTGTCATCAGCATAGCACTGGAAGTTGGGGCAGAGCGCGGCAATGCAGTGGGCAAGAAGTCCCAAGTATTGGTTGAAAAGCCAGGGAGAGAGGTTAGACCCCTGAGGAACACCACAGGTAGAGATAGAGATAGCGGAGAGGAAGGACCCAAGTTGAACCTGGGAGGGTCGATCAGAGAGGAAAGAAGTTAGCTATGCTAGGGCCTGACCAGTGATCCCCAGGTTATCATGGAGACGGTTGAGCAGGATGACTGAGTCAAAGGCAGAAGAGAGATCAAGTAAGATGAGGACACAGGGGGTGTTGGAATCGAGGTTGGAGAGCAGGTCTTTACGGATGTTCAGAAGAGCAGTTTCCGTGCGTCTGGCATCTCTGAAGCCAGACTGATAATCATGGAGACAACCAACAGATTCAGTGAGAAGATTGAGCTCAAACGATGGCCAGCTTTTCCAAGAGTTTGCCCAGGAAAGGCGTGATGGAGATTGGGCGAGAGTTGGCAGGGCATTAAGGGTCGGCAGTGGGTTTCTTAAGAAGAGGGTGCACAAGGGAGTACTTCAGGAGGAAGGGAAGATTCCAGTGGCGAAGGAGTGGTTTCAAAAGTTGGCCAGGGCAGGAGCCAGGGCGTCAATGTGGTCCTTGATGGTTTTGGAGCAATAGGGATGAACCTGTTTTGACGAGCCTTTCATAGATCGGACTTGTCTAGAAACCTTGTCTGGGGAGAACAGGGCAAAGGCATAGAAGGAGGGAGGAGAGGTGGCTGAGGAAGGGCCAGAGGAAGAGCAGGGAGGAAGGGGAGAGGAGGAAAGTGAGGACAGGATATCTTGAATTTTAGTGATGAAATGAGAGGCCAGTGCCGTGCAGTGGGCCTGGGAGGGGACAGGAGAGGCAGAGACTGTGGCAGGATTGGCCAGTTCCTTGCAGATTTTAAAGAGTTCAGCCGAGTTGTTAGATGATGCAGAGATGCAGGCTTGTATGTGAGGTCTCTTCTTGGTGATGACAGAGAGCCGGTATTGCCTTTTGAGCACGCGGCAGGCCAGTTTGTCAGAAGATGTACATGAAGCACGCCATTTCCTCTCAGCCACCCTGCACTTGCATTTAAGGGTGACGAGGTGTGAGGCGTACCACTTGGCTTTGGGCTTCAGGCGGATCCTCATGACAGGGGCAAGAACATCAAGAGTATCAGATATAGCAGAGTTGAGCATGGAGAGGGCTGTGTCAGGGTGTAAGTCAGCCAAAGGGGGAAAGGGGGCTGAGCAAGTGGTGGCGAAAACCTCAACTGACACCCGCTTCATGGGTCGGATGACTGAGAAGATGGGTGGCATTGATGGAGTGGGCTTGGCCTGAGGTGTAGAGAGGGTGAGCTGGGAGGAAAGGAGAAAGTGATCACTCCAGGAGAGAGGAGTGGTGAGAGGGCTAGAAAGGGGAAGGTCTGAGTAGATCAGAACATCCAGGGTATGCCCTGTAGAGTAGTCGTGCCAAAGGGGAGACTAGCAAGTGAGAGAGAGTCACAAAGGTCACAAAAGAGTCCAGAGGAAGGACAAGAAGCATCCAGGTGGATGTTGAAGTCTCCTAGAAGGAGGAGTTGAGTGGTTGAGAGCAGGAGGGAAGAGGAGAGGTCTGTCCACTCAGAGAAGAAGGAAGTGATCTGACCAGGTGGCCGGTAGATAGTAGCCATACTAAGGGAATGGCTAGGAGAGAGAGAGCCTGCAGATGAGGCATTCCAAAGAGGAGTAGGCCTGCGTAGGAATAAAAGAGGCAGGAATCCACTCAGGGAACATCAGGGCTACACCGCCTCTGGATCGTTTTGACCTGGGCGCAGAGAGGATCTTGTAGCCGTTGGGGAGGAGAGTGTTAAAGCTTGTGACAGAGCTGGCCATGAACCATGTCTTGGTGAGACTGAGGACATCGAGGTCTAGTTCCTCCAGAAGGCGGCAGATGTCGATGAAGTGTTTAACAGCTGAGCGAGAGTTAAGAGTGGCAATATGGAGAAGGTTGCTGTCCTTGAAAGACTTCCAGGGAGGGGCACAAATCAGAGGTACGCCCTGCGCAGGTATAGAAGAAGCCTGAGGGGGGGCAGAAAGGGAAGGAGGAGGAGAGGGCAAGGTAGCCAGGGAGGAGGCAGGAGAGGGAGGCGAGGACGCCGTGGGGGGGGGGACGGGGATGGCAGGCGAAGAAAGGAAATTGATGAGGCACGGGAAGCGTCTATCGAAGAGGAGAAGGTTGGTCTGAGGGCCTTGGACCAAGAGGGTACCATTCACATAAATATTAATGATGACCTTAGAGCAGTGGAAGGAGACCAGGAGGGCCTCCCACCGGGTTCCACCATTAATGGAAGAAGAAGAGAAAGGAGAGTGCACAGAGACGATATGTAGGGTCCATGGGTCTGATGAGGGAACGACAAATAAGATGTCGGTGAAAATGTTCCTGGAGGAGGCACTGGTATATGTGTCAGCGATAGGGACAACACGAGCGGGCTGTTAAAGTAAGTCCTTTTATCACTTTGCGAACTAGTTCCTAAATAGTAATTGCCCCACAAAAACCTGTTCTGAAGAGAAAAAAACAAAAAAGAAAAAAACACAAATACAAATTGGCAAACTTCATTTATTTTTGCTTTTTTTCTGCATCCCACTATGTACCTTTGCACAATTTATAACATCAACAACAAACAAATGCAAGCAAATTAGCATTCTTTTTATTTTAAACACATTTAGTGTCAAAAATCCCCTGAGGAACCGCCAAACGAAAGGCAGAGAAACACGTGTCGGGAATAGACTGGGACTAGACTGAATCTGTGTAGTAACAGTATTGAATTGAATGAAATGTATAATTCAACCAAATATTTTCTTTGGGAACAGACTGAATCTGTGAAGCAACAGTATTGAATTGAATGAAATTTATAATTCAACAAAACATTTTCTTTTGGAATAAAAACGGCTAAGTCAAACCAACATCTCTGTTCACTTTATGATTGTAATTGGCTTCAAAGCTTCAACATACTTTAGCTGACTGTGTAAATTGTCCTGTCTTCAAGTTGAGCGCTGAGCATTTCTAGGTCTAAACAACCATTTGTTTAGTCAGGGATAGGGAGGCCTGGGGTGGAGACCAGGATGTCCTTTTTAAACTTCTTCCTACCAGATTCAGTGAGGAGAGCAGGACAGTCGATAGAGAAGCAGTTCGAAAAGATAGAAGAGACAGAGAGCACCATAGAGTAGGGGGAGGAGAGAAAGGATGGGCGAGGGAGGGGAAAGCACTAGAGAGGGACAACGGGCAGGGTGCAAGCATAGGGGACAGTCAGGCAACACAAGATGAACAGTACGACAGGACAACAGACAATGAGATTTTAAATACTCTCACAGTGCAATGTTAAAACAGGAGAAAAACACATCTTAGTTTGAGAATCCTAATAAGGGAAAAATGCCTAGGTTTCACAATGCAATTTTAAACACTCTCACAGTGCAATTTTAGAAGTACCCTGCTAGGTGGACAGGGGTATGATGGGTAGAGTGTGGGTCTGGTGGATGGCTGGCCACTGGCTTCACCTGCATGCAGACACAGCCAGGAGATGCCTCAATGGGAGCCGCCCTTTGCCAAGAGGCCCTTAGCAGTTCGAAAAGATAGAAGAGACAGAGAGCACCATAGAGTAGGGGGAGGAGAGAAAGGAAGGGCGAGGGAGGGGAAAGCACTAGCGAGGGACAACGGGCAGGGTGCAAACATAGGGGACAGTCAGGCAACACAAGATGAACAGTAGGACAGGACAACAGACAATGAGATTTTAAATACTCTCACAGTGCAATGTTAAAACAGGAGAAAAACACATCTTAGTTTGAGAATCCTAATAAGGGAAAAATGCCTAGGTTTCACAATGCAATTTTAAATACTCTCACAGTGCAATTTTAGAAGCACCCTGCTAGGTGGACAGGGGTATGATGGATAGAGCGTGGGTCGCCCTTGGTGGATGGCTGGCCACTGGCTTCACCTGCATGCAGGCACAGCCAGGAGCTGCCTCAATGGGAGCCGCCCTTTGCCAAGAGGCCCTTAGCCACAGGGGCAGCCGGGCAGGGGGCTGCCCTGGGAGGGTCAATAAGAGCAGCAAGTCCACCAATCAGGGGGTGTGGGCCTGCAGACAGGGGGGAGGGAAGGCAAGGGAAGTGGATTCAGGGGAGGGAGGGAGGGAAGGAGGGAAGAGGAACACAGAGAGCGATCGTAGCGCAAAATCAGGCCGGAAACAGAGAAAATAAAACAAAAAAATCCAGGAGGGGCTTTGCAACCCTGTCCTCACCTGTGGGCAGCACAAAGAAAGTAACAAGGCTGGGACTCAGAGCCTCAGTCACCCTAAACACACGGGCAGCAGCCCACCAATCAGGGGGTGTGGGCCTGCAGGGAGGGGGGAAGGCAAGGGGAAGTGGATGCAGGGGAAGGAGGAAGGGAAGAGGAACACAGAGAGCACTCGTAGCGTGAAATCAGGTGGCAAACTGAGAAAATAAAACAAACAAACCCAGGAGGGGGTTTGCAACCCTGTCCTCACCTTTGGGCAGCACTTTCATAAAGTCTACCACCTGCTGCCGCCGGGCAGAGTTCTAGCTCCGGAATTATGTGTTATGCCCTCCGACTGTCATGGGGCATATAGCACCTGCACTGCCCTGAAGTGACTGCTTTCCTTCCACTGCCTGTGTTCATGCTGGTGTCTGGGCAGGCACAGAGACCACCTCAGTTGTGTTCTCAGGGACTCCCATATTGGGCAGGGAGGAAGGCTCAACCAGATGGGGTGGTGGGACTGGTGCACACGGGGCCATGTAGAAATATGGCCCAGAAGTCACCCTGGAGGACGACTGGAGCACAGAAGAGGAAGTGGAGGGGGGGTCCAATGCACAGGACAGCTCAGAGAGCCCACCTGAGAGCAGTGCTGTTGCCAGCATGGCCATGAGGTGGCACATCTCATTGTGATGCTCCACAAGCTCCCTGTGAGAAGCATATGCAGTATCACAAATGGATGCAGTCCACCTCGTGACACCAGCCAGCAGGGGCAGCATGTGATCCTGGATGGACACATTGACTGGAAGCAGGTCACTGGTCTGGGTGAAGGCATCCTGGAAGGTGGTCACTTCCACAGCAAATGGCCCAAGGACAGGAGGTTGTGCAGGAACCTCCATGGTGGACTGCACATCCTAATGTCCCTGAGCCAGGGGTGCAGCATGAACACCCTCCACAACGCCCCACCCTGACCCCATGGGCTTGCCTGCAATGCCCTCCTCTCCCCCATCCACCTCATCAACCTGGATGACTCCAGAGAGTCTTTGCCCCTGTATGGCCCCTGTGTGGCATCACCCTGTACCACCACTGCTGAGGTGTCCCCCACCACTATCACCTCCTGGGATATACCCCCAGCAGACACACCTGATGGTACAGGCGCTCCCACAGCCACATCGCTCTCCGAAGAGGAGGTGTCACGAGTGCATGGCTGGGGTTTGCGCCTTGGTCTGGAGTGCTGTTCCCTGTGTCCTCACTCCACAGTACGGCTTCCGCCCTGTTCACCAGCTGCAGCAACTGTGGGAAAGCAGACAAAGAACATTGCCATCAGTCAACAGTGTCAAAGCATGTGTGGCATATACAACATGAATAGTAACATTAAGTCAGCATGGGTCAACCAGAAACAGCCACAAACACAGAAACACACACACACAAACACACACACGCTGGTGGTCAGCGAGTCCCATGGTAGGGTGGCCAACCACGAAATACATGGAAGCATAGATGGTCTGGGGTTCCTGCTGCAAACGCATTGGTGGCAAGACACCCAGTTGTATGCTGGATCCCACATACAGTCATGATTGGACTATGCAGAGCATGGCCATGCGAACACCTGCTTGGGCATCTGTCCACCCAATGACATGAAGCAACATGTCTCCCTGACAGCTTGACCTGTAAGCACGCAACACATAGATGCACACATTGCAGAGGTACAAGTGTGTCTGCTGTTGCCCCCAGCACATACATATGGCACGATCACACATCAACTCTGACTTCACATGCAGTCGGATGACAGATCACATTACCGTCCCTGAGAGGTCAATGCACGAGCATGACATTCACCGACATCCATACACATGTGTCACTTCCAGATGATGAGTGTGGATGGCTTCACTTGAAAATGTACTACACATAGAGGTGTCCTGCATGCATGTCCCTCACATGTTCACAACATCGTAATCTGGTTTCCTTATTGTTCTGAGCATGTGTTACCATCCACTCACATTACATGTGCATGAGTGGCCCAAGTCACCAACAAACAATAGTGCACATACCAACACATGTCCAATCAACAGATGTCTGCCATCCCACATGGCAAGCACTGTCAGGAGTCAGCATGCCACTGTGGATCACTGCAACAGACATGCTGAATACAGAAGGGAGTACCTGCAATCTTGCATCTCTATGCACAGCACACATACACTGTAGAGCAGTGCACCACGTGGCTACTCACCAGCAGCCTTCAGACATTGTTGCCACTCACAGATATGGGCATGGAGCTCTGGGTAGAATCTCTCAAGGACCTGCAGCTGGGCAGATGACATCTTGTAGCAGCCTGCACCGTGCACCTCCATAGTGGCACCTGCCACGAAGACTGCTACAGTCTTGCTATGGGTCCGGGTCTTGAGGTACTCCCATTGCTTCTGCACAGTCTTCACTCAACTGTCACCCACCCCCTCTGCGTTGATGGCAGCCATGATGTGCACCCAGATCTGTTTAAGTCCTTCAGTTCCCAGCTGCGTTGCTGGGTTGAAGAGGTCATGACCAGATCCACGATGCCAACTTCAGTGGAGGTGAAGTTGGCAGCCCTCTCCTTCGCTGCCATGGGGGCGCTGCTCGTGGTGAGCAGGATGGAACAGATATGGAAACCCATGATACAGGTGGCGGGTGGGCTAACTGGGTCCTGGAAATGGGCTGTAGAGCTCTGGTGATGGAATGGAGAGGTGTGAGTCCCAAGACAGCAGATGACGTGGTCAGAGGGCCTTACAGGACAGCCACAGGAGCACAGGCAATGGTGGATCAAAAGGGTCTGCAATGCAGTGCTGGTGGGCAGCAGGCAATCACTCATGACCAGGCAGTAGCAGAAGGCATGGTGGGAAGCAGTACAGGGCAGGAAGAGGCAAATATAATGGCACTGGAGGCAGGAGAAGGGTTGTTGTGATGTGTCGCATTGGTGGCATAAGATATTAGGATATGGGACCTTACTGTGTAAGTTACGCGCTAAGCACTGCACTCAGCACGCCTACATGCATACCCAGCAATGACAGCAATATTTAAGAGGTGCGATGCAAACCACTGGTTGTGCGTGAGAAGGTATGAAGATGGATGAATTTTGCTGACACGCATTTGCGGGTGCTACGCAAGCCGTTTCCTAACGTGTACTGCATTTTTTTGGGGGGTTTGCCTCTGCGCATACATGCATGTATTATTATCCAATGTGAGGCTTTTAGTATATCGCGCACTACTTTTTTGTCTTTTGGGGTGCCAATGCATATAACTTCTTTCATGTTTTGAAGCTTTCCGAGTGTCGCATATGCAATTTTTGTTTTTGGGGTGCCTCTGCATATTGCGTACCGATTTGTTTTGGTTTTGGGATGCCTTGGTCCACTCATCTACGTAGACTGTTCCCTTCGAAATATTTTTGTGAGACATATTTGGGGGTGCTTTTCATTCATTCATTTTGCATGCAACATAAATGGCAAGGCCCCAAAGTGGAAATGGAGAAGACAGGGACGTGGTGAGGAAGCCCACAGGTGACCCAGAACCTGTACATCAGGGGCGTTGCTAGGGGGGGGCTAAGGGGGCTATAGCCCCTGATCTTTTGGTTGTAGCCCCGGATAGAATCTCAGGAGCTACAGCCAAAAGACTAGCTAGCCCCCAGTCCCAACAGTTCTGACATCAGCTTAGCCCCGGGTCTTTTCCAGACCTAGCAACTCCCCTGCTGTACATGGATGTGGTCAGAGGCCGAGAGGTGAACCAGGATCATCAAGGGCCATTAGGTCCAAGAGGGGATGCCCTGCAGAGCAGGAAGAGGCCCCACCCCACCCCAAAATCACTTTTTAATTTGATTTTAACCACACCCCGGGGGGATAAATGGACACAGGCCAATCACATGCGGGTAGCTAATGATGGTGAGCCTAACAGTTACCTTTACAGTGGCATTTTATTCTTTTTTTCCTCAGGGGTCGTCCGTACATCCTCTTCTGGTCCTGAGGACAACAGCACTAATTGGTCATCACCGCCGAAATGTATAGCCTCATGTGCTTTAATAAAAAATACACAGCAGAGTGGCTGTCCAGCCCCAGTGAAGAGTACTGAGCCTTACGTAGACCCCTGAGCCCATGACGTTGTTCTTGTGGCAGTATTTTAAGTGATATATAGTCTATGTCTAGCTAGACAGAGAGGCATTTCTGAACATAACCCAGGCTTATGTGTTCAGGCCATTGCGCAGGACATTTTCCTGTGCGCTTTAACATTCAATTGCGGGTTGTTGAAGTCTATTAGATAGGCCTTTTTTTGCTTTCATGTAAGATTGTGAGAATTTTCCTCTGTATATCACTTTAACAATCCTGTTTGGTATTCAAAGGAATACATCTATGTATGTCTTAATTTCATAAATACAGGTATTAACCTTGTGATAATAAATGCAGATTAAATACATTTTGCAAAATGCAAAGTGGACAAATACCAACACGTCTTCAGATGTGTTTTTTCTTTTCTTTTCTTCATTAATATATTCTCCATAAGTACTGATGAAACTATTAGGGAGTCACTGCATCCAGTAGAGCACTCTTGTATAACCGACAGAGTAAGCTATAAGGCACTCATATCCTTTTAAAAGTTATTTCCCTACCAGGGTAGTTCTTCGTATTTGACTATATACATCCCGGTCCTGCGAAGAGTAGTGATTGGCCCTTTTGTGGTTGATTAAACCACCCCAAGATCAGGCCCAGGAGAAGGGCGTCAGGTCACCATTTTGAGGTGTACCCCTCAGCTGGCAGCACCCATACTCCCGCCCAGCTAAAGGTGCAGTGGCAGCATGTCACACGCCTCATCAATGCCTGTGGTGTGAAGAGGCGCACTGCTAAAGAGGTCTAGAAGCAAATGAACAACCTCACACGAAGGACCAAGCAGAAGCTGAGTGACAACCTGGCTTCTGCCCAGGCCACTGGTGAGGGGGGCAGAACAGCTGACTCCAAACTAAGAGGCGCACGTTTACTCATTAGCAGTGAGCAGGTGCAAGGCGTGGGAGGCATGGACACCTATCTGGACACAACCCGTGAGTGGCATTTGTGTGTGTTGTATGTGTATGTGGTGCAGTACAATTGGCTGCAGTTGTCGGCCATCCATGGCCAATGCATATGTGCTACCGTGTACACTTCTGGTTTTCATGCGTGGAACATGTTTTTGTCATGGTACCCATCACTTTCTGCTGGACTTCACAGATGTGCCAGTACTTGTATGAAGGGGTTTTTCTATCCAATTGTGTGCTCAGTGCAAGACCCTATGATGTTCTCCCCTGACTGGCACACATCATACTCATGCCACACCTCTGTGTCACGCAAAACAAATCCTCCACATCAATGATTGATTGCTAAATTAATGGAGCCAGTCTCTTTGCATTGTACATCACGTACAAACGATATATGATGTTGAAACACAGCAGTTGCTGCTGAGGTGCATGTTTGTTCTCTCACCAGCTCTTACGGAATGCCTTGTAAGAATGCATTTCCAAGCTGCCTGTACTGACTGCGGTGTGACCAGCTGCCAGGGTCTTATTGCCCACAGACAACTGTCCTGTGTTGCAGGAGTTATTTTGAAATTACCTTGCTTGTATATTGCAAGAGGCACCACTAGACCAAACATTGTTTGAATTTGCTGATAGAGGGTCATCATTCCAAGGTGGACAGTCTGGTACTTTCCTATTGTACTGTCTGAAGATAACCCATGACAAACGGTAAGGTGTGAATGACACCAATGAGTGTGCATGTCTGCTTTGTGTGCGACACATGTTCATTTTGTATTTGAAACAATGATCATAGAGCTCTAGGTTCCATTCACCAGTCTGTGATGAAAAGGTTCTATGTGGGAATCAGTGAATGCATCACTGTTCACAACACTCACCCTAACATTGCAATGTCTGTAACCATGAAACATACAAACCTGTCCAGACATGTGAATTGATTAAGATTTGGAATGACATGGCAGCAACATTGCCCACTGAGATGGGGCATGAGGGCTCTGTTGCTCCTTGTCTCAGGAGAATTGCTGATGAGATGGGTTGGGTCTCAGTCTGAGCATGCCCAGTCACCAATAGAGACACACCTTTAGTGGATAATGTTCATAGACAGGAATAGATGCCCCACAAGAATCACCCAGACAGGATGTATGAATGTAGGTAATGATGGTTCCACTTAGGAACTTTCGCCTGACCATTAATGATCTGGTGAAGCATTTGGAACAAAACAAGCTTCTGATATGTAGTATGTGGTCCACATTTCCGCAACCACTGCATCCTCACCATTAAGTATGCCTCAGGGGTTATTCCAGCACAAACGTCCAGGACCATTATTTGTCTGACAGTGCTGGCATCATCAACTCTTTTTAGTGCTGGCCTGTAAGCAGTGAATATCATGTTGTGGTGGGCGGAAAATGTGTTTAGCCCAGTGGAGGTTTAATTTGAAGGTACTTCTGTGATTGATACATGTGACTAAGTGTGGGCACAGTCTGGCACACTCATAGCTGCATATGTCAACGTTCCCATTGCACTATTGTATGGACAAGTGATTTCCAAACAAAAAAGGCACAGTTCCTGTTAGGCCTCTCAGGTTTCCCTTCCCCAAGCCTAGGCCTTCCCTGTAAAGTTCACAATATCTCTGTGGGCCTCTTGAGGGTTTTCTTCTCCAAGCTTTGGCCCATTAGGTCTTTAAACAAAAAAAGTTCTCCTTGTCAGGATGCACCTTTCAATGTAATGTTCTTTCATGGGGGTAGTATCAGAGACTTTCGAGCATGCTGGGCTCTTTGCTCCACCCAGGCTGGACCACTATGATGTCTAACCCCTCTCCTTATTCTCTGCACCTTTCTTCTGGCACTTTTTCCCTTGTGTGCCTCTTTCACTCTGTTCTTTTCCAATTCACCATGCTTCTTGCACACCTTTTCTGTTGTATACACTTGCACCCTCTTTTCACCTTGCTGTGCCTCTTGCACACTTCTCATTAGTGTTTCATGCACTCTTGCATCTTCATTTCCCATTCCAGTGCTTCTTGCACACTCTGTTTTGGTTTCGGGTTGCTCGAATCCTTTTTCCCATTTTCAGGTCGCTCGCAAGATCTCTCCACTTTCTGTTCTTTTTCTTTCTGTTTCTTTCTGTCTTTTCCGTTTCGGGTCACTTGCACCCCTTTCCCCACTTTTGGGTCGTTTGCACCCGCTCTTTGGTTTCGGTTCACTTTCTTTTCTATCTCTTTGGTTTCTGCACCGCTATCGCACTTTCTCCTGCTCTTTCTGTCTTTTTGGTTTCCGCGCCACTTTCTCTTGCTTTGTTTGCTTTCCTTCACTTTCAATTGTCAGGTCACTTGGCCGCCTCCACTGCTTCTGCTCCCACTCCAGCCAACTGCATGCTACTGAGGTTCTCTCTCTATATAATTTGGGAAACTCAGCAAAGAAGCGTGGCGCGAGCCAGCAGTTGTCCAGGGTTTTGGATTGAGATCAGGGTCTTACTACCTGCCTCTCAGAAATCCCTGGGACCGGCACACGTCCCAGGGGAAAAAGCACTGGCCTGGACATGCCCAACAGCCTGCAATTCTACCCGCTCTGGCTCCTTGGAGACACAGCTCCCTCGCAGCCCCTCTGACATATCGGGTCTGTATCTCAGCGTCCCGCATTCCACAGGATCTTCCAGGCTCCTCTCTCTGCAACCTTCTGCTCCTTGGCATCCAAGTTCCATCCAGCAAACCAAGCTCGCTCAGTACTTCTGGCAGTAACACACCTTTTATAGTGTAGTGGAGAGTCAAGTGGAGTCAGGTGTGCACTGTTGTTGTAAAGTGCCTGACCTTGCCTGACTCTATTAGTTGGACAGCCTAATGTTGTAATGTAGTAGGCCTCTTTTTGCCTCTGCATGTTGTTCCTATGGGTAGTCCCCACTGCTCTGGATTACTTCTTCCTCGTCCCAGTACTTATTGGAAATGGGGATGGGGAGGAGAGGTGGGATTGGAAATAGCCTAGACAGACTAAGGGATTTTGATCTTGTCTCATCCTCTTTTCAGTACCAGCTGTGGGGACTTGTTGGGGCCTATTAAGGTGAGTGATGTCAAATCCCTTTGTGTATTGGAGGGGGATATCTGGGAGGAAAAGGGTGGGTTCCCAGCATATCCTCTGGGTTTTGGGAAAGGAGAGACAATGTTAGTCTCAAGATTTGTGAAAGGGTTTGTTCTCCCAAGACGTCCAAGATATTTTATCTTCCCTTTTCTTGAGGGAAGGTCAAGGGGTAGGGCGGGACTTGGATGACAATATCCCATGAACAAATAGGGAGGGTAGGATGGATTGGGACAAGGAATGGAGGAATACCATGTCTCGCCTTTCGACGTTCTCGCTACAGTCCCCAAGCACCCTCTGCCCACGTCATCCTCCCTCGGTTGTCCGCCCACAGGGGAGGGATCCAAGAGTGATTGCCTTTCCATGGCCACCTGAAAAACAGATCCCTGGGGATTACTTGTGAGAACACCATCAGGTTTCTCACACCTGATGTCAATGAGTCCATGGAGTTTTTTTTTTGTGTTGACTTTTTTCGATCCACTCATGTGGACATGGACACACACCGTCCCCTTACCCCTCCAGGGTGGACAATTTGTTTGCCCCAGTCCAAGATGGACTGACCTTTCATTTTTTACACCCCTGTTCGGGATGGACACATTGAACTTTTGTTCCCTTGTCCAGGATGGACGCATTTTTGTTTTTTGACCCCAGGACATATATCTTTGCTTTTTTTCTTTTCAACCATGAGAGATGTGTTGTTGCCCTCTTGGGGACTTTCTGAATGTGGATCACACAGAGCTGCATATCAGTCAAAACATTGTGGTACACATGTGCAGTCTACATGATTTACTCCTATGGCTGATAAAATTCAATGTCCCATGTGGTTGCAGGGATTCTGACTCATCTAGAGACTGCACTTCTACTGAGGTCCACCCAGCACCCTTTCACCTCCCTAGTCTCCATGCCCTTTGCTTTGCACTGGCCCTCCATTCACAAATGTGGAGGAACACTGTTTGGTGCAGGTGATGAGGGAATCACATCAGGGCAGCTCTGCCGTCAGGTAAACCTGTGCAATGTAACCCTGTTAGTGCTTCTGGGGGGTTACTGCCGGACTCGTAACACTTTTCCAACGCCTGATGTCCCGGAGACACCGGGACATTACAATTCCCGGAGGATCGGGAAGTCAGGCGCCAGAAAATGCTAGTCCCCATTCCCATGGAGCCCCATAGGACTCCATGGGAATGGGGACACGGAAGCACCGGCACCATTGGTTCTGTGACCTGACGGGCGCAATGGCCCCCACTCGCAGAGTTGTAGTGTGGTGGTCTGGAAATGGGTGCCGGTACGGTGCGATAAGCACCCATAATTCCAGACCGCCACACTTGTAATGATGCCCAGTGTCTGGTTAAGTGTGCACCACAATGTTGTCATGCAGTTACACATGTAGGGTTTTGACAGGTCATGTGATTTTGGGATGGTGACTGTCAGTGCAGATCTGAGTTTGTAGACATGTTTGTGTGTGTATGGGGCATGGCAGCAGCCATGCAGTAAGGTTACTCTTTTCCGTGGGCTGCCACCGGATCCTTGATTTATACACTAAAAATTGCCCGGTTTAAGCTGTAGCCGTGGCGGAGGAGATTGGAAAGTGCCTTGTCCTCGGCTTGTTGCGCCGCTACGAAAAGAAGGCAGCACGGAGTGGTGCTGCCCGCGAGGACACTGCAACCCTGTTAGGGAAGATGGTGGGCGCCATGGCTCGGCGGGTTGCATAGGGCTCTCCGTAGGCCACCTGGAGGCTGCTGGAGTGTTAGGGAGGGACGGTGGCTCAGCTAAAGGGTGCCCAAGCCGGAGCAGAGGAGGCTATGGAGACCGGAGATCCTGTCGGCGCCCCGGCATCGCCCCTGGAGCAGGGTCCTCGGAGAAGCCTACCGGCTGAATGGGGTGTAGCGCCTTGGTCTGGGTGGGAAGTTAGTGATCTGCACCCCGCAACCTGACATTGTTTATTTGTTTGTTTGTTTATTCATTTGTAATGCGCACCAGACCCAGAGGTATCAGGGCACAGAAGTTACAAGAATATGCAAGGCTTAGATCACAAGAAGTTACACATGATAAGCAGAGATAATACAGGTACAAAACAAGTAAGAGTCAATAAAAACACTGAAGAGCATATTCAGGTACAGTAAATAGGTATAAATCAGTTAATACACTGAGGAGCAAGCAAAGACCGGCAAGCTGTGTGTTAGCCATGGGTAAGTTGGCTGGTCGGTATAGCAGGAAGGGGGCAAGCTGGCCTTAATGATCAGTGGACTTGAACCAGTTGATGTAGTTGAGTCTAAACATTGAGTGTGCTTAGAGGCGTGGGGGCCTGCCTTGGTGTTTGATGGCTGCTTAGACCCCCCCGTGACTGGGGCTGGGAGCCTAGA
Source organism: Ambystoma mexicanum (assembly GCF_040938575.1). Classification (NCBI taxonomy): domain Eukaryota; kingdom Metazoa; phylum Chordata; class Amphibia; order Caudata; family Ambystomatidae; genus Ambystoma; species Ambystoma mexicanum. The sequence continues at coordinate 707,545,354 of NC_090941.1, read as the reverse complement.
GGTGTTGGGGATATGGGACTGTCTCCCCTGCCTCGTCATGCTGGTGAGGCGACAAAGGAGAAGGGGCCCTTCTTCTGGACTGCCTCGCTGCAGGGTACTGGTGGGCTTTGTGGAGTCCCCTTTGTGGCAATGGAGCTGGTTCCCTCCTGCCTCGAGGTGGTTGCTGAGACTGCTGCAGGGGACAGGCCTGAGGATGGCTAGGGCCCATGGAGTAGGTTAGTGGTGTGCTTGGCGGTAGTGAGATGCTCCCTGGACATTGAGAGCTCCCAGGCAGAGAGTGCGGGTTGCCCCACCACCCCTGCGGTGCATACAGCTGGCAAGGCTAAGACAAGAGGGAATCTTGGACCATTAGTTGAAGGATAGCGCACTGCTAATCGGAGAGTGGGCTTTGCATCCAAATTAGTGGAAACAAGTCTGCGGTTGTAGTTGTGGACATCCAGCAGAGAGGGGTAGTCCCCTCGGGCAGAGGGGTGGGCTGGACAACCCGTCCCTTCATTGTTGCTGTTACCTTTGATACTACAGAAGGTGGCGGAAGACTCTGCTAAGGCATGCAATGCACAGACTCCACCTGTCCCTGAGCCGCATTTCAGGCACCACGTTTCCGACAACTGCTGCGGCACGCACCTGGTTTCTGGTGGTTTGATCCTTGTCCCATACCCAGATCCCAGATAAACATTCCTGCAGCAAAGACAAGCAAACGATAATGGATGCTTACCACTGGAAAGACAGCGTGGGCACAGAAGAACTACCTAATGCTGCAGCGGGCGACAAGCCCCCACTGACGATGGGCCTTTCGAAAGAGAGTCATATTTTTGTGGCCATTGTATCACTGAAAACATGCCTAGAACAAAAAGTGGACGCAGTCATAGTGGATGTGGGCCTGCTGTGGTAGGATTTGAGATCGCTGTCAGACCGGATTGGGACGGTGGAGTCACAGGTATGTGAAAACAGGTCTAACATCAGTACCAGTCAAGATGAGCCCCCTGTGATTCCTGAATACCTGTGCGTCGATGTTGCTGCCCGTCAAGGATAGAGCTGGAAGATGGTGTCCATCCGGTCCTGTGGCAAGTGTTGGATGGAAATCCACCTCCTGACCCCTAACCAGAAGGTGGCACCAGTGAGGAATAGGAAACAGGTCCCCAGCTCCTCGGAAGAGGACTCCCCATAATTTGCATGGTACCATGCAGTGCAAGGCACTGTAAGTGGGAAGTTAGAAATGCAGAGGGGAAAATGGATACTGATGTGCCGGTATCAGAGCGAGCAAAGAAGTGGGCAAGGTCACACTGGCCAGCTAGCACAATCTCCAAGCAGAATACTAAGAGGAGCAAGAGCAGGGCAGGCGCTCAGGCAGGTAAGACTTAGAACAGCTCAGCAGCATTACTCCCTAAGAGAAAGATTGCAACGCGCTTGTTGCAGCGTTCGCTGTTGCTAAATACTGTATTGCCATGGCCACAGACCAGGCAGTCTCCACCGCGCATGCGTGAAAGGAGGCAGCTGTCCCACGAGCATGCATGGTGCCCACATCATGGAGGCCCCCACAGTAGAAAGGGGCCAGAGCTCTATGCGCCTGCAGACATGATCGAGGAGCCGCCACCTAGCCCGCCATGGTAATGAGATGTGGCGGTCCTGCCAGGTGAGTGGGCTGACATGACGCCCACCACAAGGACCAGAAGGTGCACCAGGCTTCCAAATCGGTAAATCAAGTGAGGGGCATGGACACCAGAAGCCGGTTTGCAGGAGTTGTTGCAGGCAGCATAGCCCTTCCAGCACACCAGAAAATAGAGCCGACCACGGCAGAGATATCCTCAACTTCATACTCTGGAGAGCCGTCCACCACGGGAGGACCAGGACGTGGGCTGCAGCGCCAAAAAGCCTTGCGATGGTAAGTCTTCAGCAGAGATACGTGGAAGATGGGAAGAATCTGCCAGGAAACAGGCAACAGAAGACGAAATGCCACAGACAAAATATGCTGGACAATCCAGAACGGACTAGTGAATCGAGGGGCAAGCTTACAAGGCACATTACTCAGGGGCAGATTCTAAATTGAAAGCCAGACCTTGTCACCAATGTGATAATCTGGTTCAGAGGACCGGCGACGGTCGACCACAACCTTAACCGCCGTCTGGGCCAGGCAGAGATGAGCAAGGGCTTGACGATGGACGTCCTGCAGGTGAGGTACCAGGGCAGCGCTGAAGGCCACAAAACCAAGAGATGATATAGAAGGCGGAAGCAGGGCAAGATGAAATCCCATACAACAAAAGAAGGGACTGACTCCAGTCTTGGAACGTACTGCGTTATTGTAGGCCACCTCTGCCATGAGCAAATAGGTACTTCAGTCTGTCTTCATACCGCTGGTGAAACAGGTACTGCTCCAGCGTCTGGTTGGTGCATTCGGTTTTCCCATTTGTCTGAACATGGTAACCAGAGCTGAAGGCTGCTGTCACTCCAATGAGTTTGCACAAGCAAGTCCAGAAGCGGGAAGAGAAATGTGAACCCCTGTCCGAGAACATCTTGGTAGGCAGCCCATGGAGACGATACACATGGGAAAAGAAAACCTCAGCCGTCTGGCAGGCGGGAGGGAGTCCGGGCAAAGGTATGAAATGGGCCATTTTAGAGAAACAGTCCACGATTGCCATGACACAGGTCGATCCATCGGATAGAGGTAGATCCACAAGGGTGAGGAGGTATCTCCAAGGGATGCAAAACACCAACCGCTTGCTGCTTGGATTCGGTTTTTGACTGAGCACAAACTGGACAAGATGACACATAATCCTTAACTTGTTTCTGCAAACCTGGTCACCAGAATTGCCGACCAAGACGTTCTGTGGTGGCTTGGATGCCCCTTTGGCCTGCTAGGGTAGAGTCATGCATTTGCAACAGAACCAGGTTACGCAGCTCAGTGGTGGGTACATACAGCATGTCCTCATGGAACAGTAATCCGTCCTGCAGATGGTTTTGTGGATTCCTGAGCAAATCCAGTACTTCCACATCGTCGTCAGTGGTGCGGGCTAATGCTTGATCCAACAGTGCTAGAACCCCTGCCAGAAAGTGCAACAAAGGCGAGAGAATGAAACCAGGATGTTCTGTGCTCTCAGTAGTGGAGAACGAACGAGACAAGACATCGGCTTGAAAATTCTGTGATCCATGGATGTAGGTCATATAAAAATCATACTGCAGAAAAAAGAAAGCCCAACTTCCATTTCCAACATTGTAAGGATCGGAGGTATTGCAGGTTTCGATGATCGGTACGCACCCAGAAACACCCACTGAGAAGATGTTGCTGCCATTCCTCAAAGGCTGCTTTGATAGCAAGGAATTCTTTTTCAATGACTGAGTAGTTTCTCTCACTGGGTGTCAGCTTCCTAGAATAGAAGGCCACTGGAAGTTCAGTGTGAGAATGTGGGTCCATCTGAAGCAACACTGCATCAACTGCTTGATCTGATGCGTCAGCCTCCACAATGAAGTGAGGAGTCTGGATGTTGCAGGATGGGAGCATGAGTAAAGGCCACCTTAAAATCCTGAAATGCCTGTTCTGCTTCTTGATCCCAAACACAAGGCTGCTTGGTACCCATCCTTCTGGTTAAAGCCATAGTTTTCAGAGCAAAATCAGGAATAAATCATCTGTAATAGTTGCAAAACCAACGAAACGATGTAACCCCTTGAGATCCGAAGGTGATGTCCATGAGAAAATGGCTTGTACTTTCCGGGGATCCATGTGTATCCCGTTGGCACTGATGACATACCCCAAGAACTCCATTGTAGAGGCATGGAACTGGCATTTCTCTATTTTGGTGAAGAGATGAAGTTGATGTAGCCATTCCAAGACTTCAGATACATGGAGAACATGTGCTTCCGGTGTCGCAGAGAATATCAGTATATCATTCAAATAAACCCATACAAAACGCCCAATGAGATCAGAAAACACAGAATCCAGAAACCGTTGGAATATTGCTGGAGCGTTCCTCAGGCCAAAGGCCATCACTTTGTATTGGTAGTCGCCAAAAGGTGTTTTAAATGCTGTTTTCCATTCATGGCCTGATTTTATTCTGACTAAATGGTATGTGCCACATAAGTCCAATTTGCTGAATATTTTGGCATTTTGTAATGATTCCAGAATATCAGTGATTAAAAGCAGGGGATAACTGTCCTTGATGTTGATGTTGTTAAGTTGGCAGTAGTTTATGCATGGACGAAGGGACCCCTCTTTCTTGGGGAAAAAGAACAGGGGCGATCCCAATGGAGATTTGGGGGGGTGGGGTATGTATCCATATGGAAGACACTGATCCAGGTATCTCCTTAATTCAGGCCTTCTCGGTTTCTGCCAAGGAATAAAGTCATCTGTTAAGCAAAACATGGGTGACTTCCAGATTGATCTCACAATCAAATTCCCTATTTGGAGGCAAGGGAATCAAGTCTGGTTCTCCGAAGATGTCCGGCAACCAATGGTAAGTATCCGGCAGGGAGAGACACGAGATCCGTTGACCACAATCAATTCCCGAGGGCAGAAGTGCAGGCTCGGGTGGAGCCGTAGGGAGACAGTCTGCAGGACAACAGTGCATGGTACAATAATCTGAAGCAAACATCAGAAAGCGTGCCAACCAGTTTATACGCAGGTTATGGGTCATGACTGAGCCATGGTATACCCAAAACCACAAGATAAACCAGAGACTTGATAATGTCAAAGGCCAAGTATTTGTGGCGCTGGTTGACCTCCTGCTGCAGGGGCAACGACTGATTGCCAATAGGCCCAGAAGAGAGCGGGGTAACATCAATGAGTTGTACCTCGGCTGTTTGGTCCTTTCGTGACTGAGGTATGGATGAGAATCGAACACATTTTTTATCCAGATAATTACCAGTGTCTCCACAATTCAGGAGAGCCGGAACCAGAACAGTCTTAGTTGTCTTAACGCCCCATGTTAATCATACCTGGAAAACAAACAAAGGTTTAGGAGGCATTAGTGATCCAGTTGTCGTAGGACACATTTCTCTGTTGGTTTAGGGCACACCCTCTGCTTCCCATCCGGGGGCAGGCCATTTAGTTTTCCGAACTCCAGTTTGGACGAACAGGGCAGGTATCAAGAACATTTCCAGATTTGCCACAATACATACAAAGACGATAGATTCTCCAGCGCTGTCTCTCAGTTTCGGTCAAGGGTCCACGTAAGGCACCTGTGTGCATGGGCTCACTAGCCATCTTGCCCTGAGTCACGGAAACAGGGAAACAGGGAAACAGGTGGTAGAGGTAAGCTTGCCCCAGTCCGTGGATACAATCTATCCATTCTTCAGCGTTCATTTCTTCTCTTGGTGAAACAATGATTGATCCTGATGACCTGACCTATTAACACTTGCAGTGATGTGGCTTCAGGTATGTGCACCAGTTCATCTTTGTACTCTTCACGTAAGCCTCTCGAAAACAGGGTGATTTGTGTCACATCGGGCCATAAGGATTCGGTAGCCAACTGTTTGAACCTCCCCATGTAAGTAATGGTTTTCTGCCGAGGATACCTGGTTGTGTGATTTAAAAACATCAAAAAAGGTTTTCTCAAATTCTGCAAAATCCTCAAAGGATTCTACGCAGAGACATAAGGAACAGCCCAGGCCATGACTGTTCCAATGAAATGACTGATGATATAACCAATCTTGGCCTTGTCTGTAGTGAAATGATTTGGTCAGAGCATAAACTGTATGGTGCAGTGATTGCAGAACTCAATCAACTTCCGTGGGTCTCCATCACATTTCATCGCGCTGGATTGACCTACAAGATTCTCAATATATGCCATGGAAGTTGATGAAGTTAGGGCTTCATGTAAAGCAGCATTCGCGGTGCACAGGGCGGCTACTTCAGTACACAGGACCTGCAGTTTGTTCCTCAATTTCTGTAAAACCTCCATGTCTGGTTCAGAATCGGTCAGGCATCACAATCTGTCAAGATGAGCCCCCCGTGATTCCCGAATACCTGTGCGTCGATGTTGCTGGCGGTCCAGGGTAGAGCTGGAAGATGGTGTCCATCGGTCCTGTGGCAAGTGTGATATGGAAATCCACCTCCTGACCCCTAACCAGAAGATGGCACCAGTGAGGGATAATAAACAGGTCCTCAGATTCATGTGGTATCAGGTAGTGCGAGGCACTATAAGTGGGAAGTCAGAAATGCCGAGCGAAAAATTGACAATGAAGCGCCAGTATCAGAGTGAGCAAAGAATTGAGGAAGATCATACTGGCCAGCTAGCACAATCTCCAAGCAGAATTCCAAGAGGCGCAAGAGCAGGGCAGGAGCTTAGGCAGGTAAGACTGAGCAGAGCTCAGCAGCATTTCCCCATAAGAGAAAGGTTGAAACGCGTTGGTTGCAGCGTTCATTGTTGCTAAATACAGTGACGTTGCCATGGCCACAGACCAAGCCGTCTCCACTGCACATGCGGGGAAAGAGGCCGCTGGTCCCGCGAGCATGCGCTGTGCCCACAACATGGCGGCCCCCACAGGAGGAAGGGACCGCAGCTATATACGCCTGCAAACGCGATCGCAGAGCCACCACCTAACCCGCCATGGTAAGGAGACGTGGCAGGCGTACCAGGTGAGTAAGCTGGCACTACTGCCCGGGTGCAGGTGTCTGAGTTGATGAGTCAGTGTTCTTGAGTGCCGGGTAGAGGACTCAGAAGGTCGGGCCCGAAGGAACAACGTCTGAATGCTTGGGCTGCCTGAAGAGGAAGAAGGGAACGACCCGACCAACTATGTGGAAAACCTACTATTGCAAAAAGTGGGACCTGAGACATTGACGCAGGGCTTTACGGTGGAGAGAGCGCACAGGTCATTGGCTTGAAGACCGCCCTCAGGAACCCCAGGGGCCCTTGGTAGCAAATATCATGAATTTCAAAGACAGCAAATGTATCCTGGCTTTTTCCAGTGCAGCGGAGCATTGTGCGAGTACTCGCGAAATTAGCAATCTATCCCGATTACACTATGCTGGTGCAGAAGCGCAGGGCCATGTTTGGTCCTAAAAAAGAATAGGTGTGCAGAGCAGGCATTCAATACATGCTTTTTTACCCAGAGAAACGCATGATGCTCCACAGTGGCCAGTCCAACTACTTTGAGGTTACTACTCCGGAATACTCCTGGATGGATGCCATGGGCATCGCACAGCTTCTGCAGAGGAGGAATAATGCCCTGTGACACTGTGATGCTGAAGAAACGATGAGCACTGCCTCCACAATAATAGCCGAGGGCAAGGACTGTGCAATAAGGACGGGCTTGCCTACTTACGGCATGTCTAACTTTGAAAGACGTGAGCGACTGCCTGCGTTGGCTGCTGGGACATCCCGGAGGACTTTATCCATGATGCCGGTTTTATGGCATCGTGCCACCTTTAGGTTGGGGGAAGGGAGTCGTAGATGTAGTGGGGCCTGAGTGTGCGTCAATCCACTGGGTCTTTGGTTTCTGGGCTGGGAGCCGGGTTTAGGTTGGCTTTTTCCTGGCCCTTTTTGTTCTGCTACTTTTCTGGGAGCACGGTTGCACCTGCGGTTGTTGGGTTTTTGTGGCTTTTGGGGCAGCTGAGCAAGCGGGCTGCTGCAGGGCTGTTGGTGTTTGGGCAGGAGGGACAATGATGGGTTACCTCCATGGTCTTTAATGGAGGGTATTCTTGTTCACTGCGCCCTTTGTTGAAACCTTGTTTGAAATGTGATCAAGGTGACACAGGAAGGCAGTACGTAGGTATGGGTAATTTCTTTGCACCACGTTATTTTGCCTGGGTGGCTGATGTAATTCTCTAATTCCAAGGGGGACATGTTTGGCGGGTACAAAGGGCTTTGCAGGTCATGGGGTGGCCAGAGGGTGAGGAAGGGAGGGACAAGTTTGCGGGGTGGTGGGAAAAGGGGGAGCCTGGCAGGACTATCTTCGACAATGCCTGAAAATAATCACCTGAAATGTCATGGGACTTAACAATTAAGTTAAGAGACTGTGGGTATGCGTGTACCTGATCAGGATGGGAATCCAAGTTGCGCTATTACAGGAAAGACACCTCACAGGAGACAAGCAAGCCACGATGGCTAGGAAATGGGGTGGCAAATTGTATGGTTCTCCTTTTTCGATGTACGCTAGAGGTGTCCTTATTTGGGTGGCGTCGTCAGTCCCCTTTCAGTTGCTGGAGTCCAGGATTGACGATGAGGGCAGAATGTTCCTGGTGCATGAATTGCTGGAAAATATGGAGATATGCTTTGTAAACACTTACGCCCCGAACCACTATGCCACCGCGTTTTTCCGGTCATTATACTCAAAACTGTCTACATCTAGAGGGTCTGTATGGGTTCGGGGTGGGGACTTAAACTGCACTCTCATCCCTTGTTTAGAAAGATCAGACCAAAAACATAGGAAGCCTGCACAACCGGCTAAAGCCTTGAGTTCCCTATTACAACATCTAGCATTGGTAGTTATTTGGAGGGAGATGCATGGTGAGACGCGTTGCTTTTCTTATTTTTCAGCCCCTCATGAAGTGCATACGCGTATAGACTATGTCTTCACTGAAAGAGAGACTTTGGGCGAGTTTGTGGCTATAGACTAAGGCCAGGATCCTCTCCGACCATGCACCGCTGATAGCAACATGGCAGGGGACTGCACTGAGACCCCTAATACGTACCATGAGACTGAGGGCAGAGGCCCTGTTAGATGACGACTTTAATAGTTACTTAGAAGACAAGATTAAGGAGTACTTTAAAATTAATACGGGAAGTGTCGCAAGGGCTGTCACCCTGTGGGATGTCTTCAAGGTAGTTACATGGGGAGGAGCTATTGGAAGGACAGGCTGTCTTAGGAAGAACATATTTGATGGGTTAACGGACAATGAGACTGCTATTGCAACAGCAGAAGACACTGAGGGCGAGCCGGGTGGGGAGTCTACGCTGATGGGGCTGCGTCAAAAGTGTTTCGCAGAATGGGAACGACTGGGCAGACTAGATGTCGTACACTCAGAGACTCCTACAAGCGGAAAGGGACAAACCAGGGAGGCGCTTGGCATGTTGTGTCAAAGGGAAGAGCCAAGGGACATGTTCATTTCTATAGCGTACGAGAGTGGTGCCATAGTGAAAATCGAGGTAGGGATTGACAAGGTCTTTACAAGATTTTATGAGTCCTTTATAGTCAGAGGATTCAGTGACAGGGACAGGGATATTGCAGACATTGGACAAAATCAGTGCAGTGGTATCGGACCTCCAAACTGCCAAGACTCCTGGACCAGATGAACTCCCGGGAGAATTTTATAAAGCATGCATAAACATATTGGCACCCAGACTCCTGGAGGTATTTGAAGAAGTGCATTAGTTGGGAATTCCATCAGAGCCAGGCAGTCTGAGGGAATTCACTATAGTGCCCATCCTTAAATCCGGGAAATCCCTGCAGTGTTGTGGCTTTTACAGGGCCCTCTCCATGGCAAACCAGGACTTCAAGATCCTGACGGCGGTATTAGCAAATAGACTTAAAAATGTGATAAGGACCCTGCTACATGCAGATTAGACTGGGTATGTCCCGGGGTGCAGCACTTGCAGAGGCTGCACCATGTGATAAACAGTACTAACCACCTGCGGGTGGATTGTGCGATCGCCTCTTTAGATTCAGTCAAGGCATTCAATTCAGTCCGATAGGACTAGTTGCTTTGGGCCCTTGGGCATTTTTGAATCAGGGTTGCTTTTCTACAGTGGGTGAAAATAATTTACACTGCACCCAAAGCAAGGGTGAGGACCAGCAAGTTGGTTTCTAAGGCATGGGAGTTGCATAAAGGTACTAAACAGGGTTGCCCGCTATCGCCAATGCTGTTCACCCTTGCACTGGAGCGATTGGCTGTTTTTCTTATATTGGAATATGCAGAGGCAGGTATTGTGATAGACGGGTGGGGTACTTGGTTTCTCTGTACTCTGATGATATGCTGTTGTATGCTAATCAACCTGAGACCAACTTACTACATACACTGGATGTAGTTGACCGGTTTGCTGAGTTTTCAGGTATCGGGGTCAAACAGGAGAAATCCTGCTTGTTCCGGCTGGTGGGGTTCCGGGGGCTCACTATTGAACAGTTACCTAACCTGGGTCTGCAGTGGACGATTGATACTTTTTGATATTTAGGCGTTAATGTGCGGCACAATACTGCTTCTTTGCATTGGCATAACACTCAGAGGCCCATTGATGGCATTGTTAATTCCATGAAGTTCTGCCAGAGATTGCCGCTAGGGATGCCGAGTAGAACGGCCCTTCTAAAAAGTGTTGCACTTCCACGGCTCCTATATCACTTCATTATTATTCCCTGTAACATACCCGAAAAGTTCTTCCAGCAGCTAGATACACTGGCTGGGGAATTTCTATGTGGAGAGGGAGACACAGAATTGTACTCTGCAACCTGCAGAGGGATTATAGCAGTGGTGGAATTAGGGTACCCCACTTTGAGATGTATTATTGGTAAGACCGCTGCAGTTTGTAGTGAACTGGCTGGTGGATGAGGCCTTGCAGGACACTACACTACTGCAACCAATGTTGGGGCAGTATTTTTTGAAGGAAGTGTTGTTTTGTCTCTCTTTACAGATGCGGCACGTGAAAATATGGAGAGTCACAAAAGGATGCCTCCGGTGGTAAATCAGGTAAGTCTATGGTGGTAAGAATTATATTTGTTGGTTCCCTCGGCTCACCTTTTGGTTTTCTTTTGTCTCCTAGGTGCCGAAGTTCGGCGAAGAAATGATGGAGGCAGCGCCGACCCGAAGGATGCTGTGAAGACTGGTGAGTATGGCGCGGCGCTGCAGCTGGAGGTGCGGCGCGTGCAGAAATGATGTTCTTTACAGGTCCGGAGACAAGATGGACCCAGAATCAGGTGTGGAATAGAAATAAGTTTGTTTTCTAACCTTGTCCCTTTCTTTCCTCTTTGTTTTAGGAGCTCCGGATTCGAGGCGGGTGTGGCAGAAGACTGGATGCAGGCTGCAGGCACGGTGAGTGTTACGCTGCTGGATGCAGAATAACGCGAAGCGTGTGTTGCTGGTCGGGTGTGGTTTAAATAGCCTCAAAAGTAGTCCCAGGTAAGAAGTCCCTAGAACCACACCCGAGTAAAAAATAGTCCCTGTAGAAAAATAGTCCCTTTCAGGCTTGATGTTGGATTGGAGTCATTTGCAGCATGGTCTGCCTGAGGTAAGTAATGACTATGAGCCTGGCGCCTAAGGCGTCAGGACTGAACCCAGATAGCCCCTAGCCAGGCTGCTGAGGTTTTATTAAATGTCTAGATGCCTGCTCCCGGGGCTGATGGGCTTGGTCCGGATGCCTGGGGGTAGGCATCATGACATCGTCCTGATCCTATCTCAGCTCACTTACCTTCCTTTCTTCTCCAGCTCTAGGCGTGCACACTCGGACATCTACGGTGTTTACCTTTCTTCCCTCTCCTGCGGTAGAACCCATAGCAGTTACCACTATCCGCCCAGCTCGGTAAGCATTGGTCCACACTCCATCTCTCTTTCCCACTACACCGAACAGACTTACCGTAATCATTCTCTTCAATGTAGGGTCTCCCTTCAAGTCCTCTCATCCGGTCTGGGGTTCCCCGCAGAATGTAAGACGGCAACGGACAAAATCTCAGGTTACACTTTTACCTCCTTACATTCTACCTTACCTCTGACTCTTCACCCAAGTAGCCTCTTCTTACTTCCTCTTCAGCCTACGCCAGGGAAGACCGCAGCTGGGAGCCACCGGTACTCCGACTCACCTTCGAGCTCTGCCCGCTCTCGTCCTGACAAACCGAAGACAACGCACCCGACTCCAGCTATCAGTGTTTTCTACCTCAGAGGGTTTCCCTGAGGTCTCTGCTCCTAGAGCACTTATTAAAATAGTCAGAGGAGTAGGGGTTTCAGGGGGGATTCCTCACAGGCAACTGCTGCACTTGATCCAGGTTAGGGGGTACTGATTATTGATTGGAAATCGTGTTTTCCGCATGACATGTACAGAACCAAGCGCATAGAACGTAGGGCCATTAAAAGAAGGGTCAATAGAAACAAAATAATTGACAAGGAGTGTAAGAATTAAAGAACTTCCCATCGGGCAAGATTACAGGACACAATTCATTGATAAAAAAACATTTGTGCCTCATCCAATGAGGATGAAATTTTGGATCTGGATCAATTAAATGCAGAGAGCAAAAGCCATCTTCAGATCAAACAAAGTGTCACCCCTACGAAGTCTGACTAAATCCCTCTTTCATCTAACAAAAAACAAAACAAAAGTGACGATTTAAAATCAGTCATAGAAGAACTGCCCCAAATCAACTTAAAGGAGGTATCCTCCCAAACGATTGACTCCATGCAGGTTCCGTTAAATATACTAAGAGGGACAATCAGTGTTAAGCAAACCGAAATGTCAAGCTTTTTTCCAGCTGTGGGATTTAAAAAAATAATTGTTCCTTCAATGTTACATGACTCCTATGCTGAGGTTTGCTCCAAGCCCAATCCAACAACGAACTCAAACGTTGCATTTAATCCTCCTCATAGCACAACTGGGGCGACTCCTCACTCATCTATCCCCATTGCGCCGCCGCCTCTGGATAGCATGGAAATAGGCGCTAGCTCGATTTCTCAATCAAATACCACGTAAAGTGGTGGTTCATGTGTTGGCCCCGTAGGACCAGATAATGAAACAGAAGAAGCTAATGCAGCCCCAGAGATCATTCCCAGGGAGCAAATATTATAGGATGGGAAAGCGACTCAACAATTAATGGCAATTCCAGACTAAGCCGTTCTTACATCTTCACCGTATTTAATAAGATGCCACCAATAAGGATCATCAACTCTGGGGACGTAGCCATGTCAATGGTTAACAACAACCGGATGAGCTGTCAAATGTCTTCGGCAATCATTATTAGCATAATATGGGAACACAAAGAAGATCTATCTCAGTTAAGCTTCCAGCTCTATCTATTTAAAAGCTCAGAAGAGGCTCATTCATTTGTGGAGATGCATCTGAATCTAGCAAAAACGAACAAAAAAGATGTTGACATCATAGATTGAGTGATTGCTCCCAGTAATGAAGTAATAACCCAATTCCTCCTCTTGGCAGGTTCTGTTAAGTATTGGAATTGGGTTGAACCCTTACTCAAAACCTTCCTTTCTTTGAAACAAGCAAATTCAGACACGTAGCCCTCCGAGCCTTAATTTCAAATCATGGAACTTGTGTGGGTACACTAATTTGCAATCCAAATCTGCTAGATCATAATGAGCTACTCACAGTGCTTTTGGTACAAGAAACCATGACTGTTAAATAGATCCATATTGATGGATGCACCAATTTCTTCTCACCCGCAAGTGTGGGTTCTTTAGGTCGACCACCGGGGGGCTGGGGTTTAGCGATTTTTACAAATAATGAAGCGAGGGCTAATTTAAAACTGGTCTTCTCTTCAGAACAAATATTGGTAATAGAAATGATTACACAGGGTAAATTCAACATCAATCAATTATTAATTATCTGTATTTATTGGAACCACGCCAACTCAGATCTTGAGAGTGTTCTATCAGCAATTAGTACGGTCCTAGAAATAGCATGTTTACTTAACCCTGATTATGTGGTAGTCTTAGGGGGAGACTATGATTAACTATGCAATTCAGAAGGGGGTAGTAGTCAAATTACAGGTGCTAACAAAGGGAATCATAACTCTGTGGTTATGGTGAAAAGTGGGCCTCCTTCCTAATGGATTTGGACATCCAAATGGTCCAGTCTGATTCGAGTACTACCAACTTCACATGGCAACGTGAATACCTCAAATCCTACATCAACTATTTTTTTGTCTCCACTGATCTACTACATCTATGTGCACCAGTTACTACATCCAAGCCTGGTTTTAGTGACCATTTGATCATAGATTTGAAGGTTAACACAGAATGCAGAACACACAATATTGCTCCCATACTCAACCTGATTAAACCCAATCGACCTCACATTTCTGTATTTTGGAATCAAAAATTGTGACAGCTTACTTTTTTGGTTCGTCATTAATTGTCTTGGGGATCAATGCAGCTGTAGCAGATAGAGACTTTAGAGAAATAGAGCATATCACCAATCATAATATTAAAGCGAATCTTGACTCCTTAATGAACTATAGGCATAACAATCTCATATGTCGTACTCACACTTAAAACACTGAGATAAATGCTCTAAAACGCAGGAAAAACAAGGACTTGCGAGCAATTAAATTGATGGCTGTGAACTCTTTACAATATACACTAAGCAAGAAGCAAATTATGCAGAGGTACAAAAACATAATTAAGCCAATCAACATTAAGCTGCACTTTGCAGACAACCAAAAAATAATACGCTATCAATGCAAGCATAACACGAAATCCATATGGGCAACCATGAGGAATCTGAACAGATCTCCACAAGTTGCACTGAACTCTACTATCTCAGCAAGCACATGGAAAGATCATCTTGAAAAGACCTATTTTATACCTTTGCCACATTTGCACGTTGTATCTCCTACTTTTGACAAATATATAATGGGGACTTGCACATGGTCCTTAAAGGATGTTGAATGGGCCATTTGGGCACTCATTTTGAAAAAGAAATTCAACTTCATCTTCAAAAGCAAAAGGATTACATATTCCTGGTTAATTGTGATCATCATTCGCATTTACAAAAAGGGAGATTCTTCCGAGCCGGCCAATTATAGGCAGATGGCTCTGATGGACTCTGCATCAAAGGTTTTTTCAATTCTACTTTTGAACGATTTGGATAAAGCTATTCAAGAATTATGCACCCCGTCAAAATGTCAAACAGGATTTCACAAATATATGGTTACACCCCTCAATGCATCAATCTTGGCCCACATGCTTGAATCCTCAAAGAGTTCTTATAGCGGTCCAATATATATGGTGTCATTGGACATGACGTCAGCATTCGATCGTGTTATACAGAATCACCTCTAGAACAAGATGTTAAAATATGGCATCCGTAGTAGAATCATTTTGATTATTTCCATGCTACATAGGAACACTGATTTAATCGAACAGGGTTCGATTAAATCAGCAGGGGTCACTAACTGGTCCAATATTGACGCCATACAGGAGTCAAACAGGGATGCAATATGGCTTCCACCTTACTCAACCTATACCTTTCTGATCTCAATGACATCTGGCATAATGAAAACATTTTTCCGGTAAGATTTGGCAAATTGCATCTACATTAGCTAGCATTTGCGGATGACATAATACTTTTTGATAAGACCCCTTTTCGCTTGCAAAATAAATTAGATCTATTTTCTCTATATGCCGCAAATATAATTTACATGCCAATCCCAGTAAATGCAAAATTCAGATTTTTGCTGGCAAGAAAAAAAAAACAGAAAGTTTAAATGGGCAATAGATGGATTAACTATAGAGCGTGCCATGTCATTGAGATACCTCGGCTACAACCTATGCGATATTTCATCAATCCCGATGTGGAGGGATAGTCTAAATCGAAGCCTATGATATCACAAATGAAAATAATTTTCAGGAAATATTGTACATTTTCAACTACACCTGTAATAGATTACTACAATTTAAAGTGGCACCCATATTACTATACAGCCTTGATATGTGTTTAGCAGACCTTTCTTGTTTTCTCGATGTTCTACAAGTTCGTATATGGAAACAAACATTACGTCTAGCTAGTTCTTTCCCAAACTCCATTGAGAGACATGAACTCTGTCTATCCTCTTTATCTGCAAAATTCCAATGGAGACTGATTAACAATTACACCAAGATTATCAATCCACCTCACAACTCCTTATATGTTGATCTGTCTTTGATGGCAGATGATGCACACCCCAAATCATTGACAGTGTTTTGTAATAGTATGAAACTGCTACTCGATAAATTGGGTGTAACTAAAGTCGATCTTATAACTCACCCGGGTTATGTTAAAAAGAATCTATAGGAAAAAGATTGGATGTGTACAATTGACACCATTAACAAGTAAGAAGAACAAACACCTCTCTTTCTGAGAAATGAGGCATACTCCTGTAAGAACTATATTTAAGATGGTTTCCCTGAGAGAAGGCCTGAGCATTGTATCTAAGATTTTAATTAAATCAACTGCACACGTTTGACAGAATCAAATATTGGGGAACCAAAGATGCGCCGAAGGGAGAAGTTTTGCTCAGGGGTTGTAGATTCTGTCTCTGCAATGACCTGCACGAAACCATTAAACATCTAGTTACTGCTTGCCCATACATTCTTACTGATAGATTGATTTCATTTGAAAAATACTTATCTGATGATAATCGTCTAACAAGGTCATCTATCTGGCATCGATGTATGTGGGGCAACAATATCTCTTTGATACTCTCTTTAACTCATCTTCTGTATATAATTAACAGTGAATTAATGATATTGAATTTGGTTTATACATCTGGATAAAAAAGGCTCTATACTAAAAAAATATTTTGCCAATCCTTACTGTTAAGTTACAAAATAGTGTGGGATAATGTTCATCACAAAAGAAAGAAGTGTTCACATAATGATAAATCAGGATGGTATAACTGGGGTCTCCCTTACCCATGTTTTTAGCACTGGACAAGGTGGGACTCTCGAGCACAGCACACTCCTGGGCTTCTTGGGCATGAGCTTACAGTTCGTTTCCAAAATATCAGGGCCTCCTGTGGCCAACTCTCTTTTACACAAAGTCTCTTGCCTCAGGGCCGAATGTGCTATAAACAACAAAACAAAAAGTTCCTTTCAATAATCTTCCCGTCGGGTGATTTCCTTTCACCCGTGGATCCCCCTCAACTGGGCTCCGATCCTTTTTGCTACGTTTGCCTCCCCCAGTTAGGTTCACTACAGCTTTTCATTCAAAATATCAGCAAATTGTAACATTCAAGAATCTCAATGTCTTTTTATATAACCGTTCACTGTGGACATCCCTCAGCCAGGTTCACACTTGTCGACACAATGTTTACGGGGTGTTAAGTTTTGCTCTCATTCGTGGGAATCCCTTAGCCAGGTTCAATTTGGCCCGTTTAACACTGTTCCCTTAGTTGTAACACCTTGTGGGATTCACTTCCCTTAGCTTTTTCCAGCTCCCGGTCAGGCTTTCTCTTCAGCCCCAGTAAGGCTTCACACATTCACCGTTCGCACAGCATTTCCCTCAGCCGAGCCCCCATGCCTGTTTCACAATGTCAACATTTTGGTAATGGGTTAAGGACTTTCGATTGTACAAGGGATTTTGGCTTCACCCTTGTATGACCACCTTAACTCTTTATGCCAGCCTTTCCTATGGCCTCTTGTTACTATAACGTTCACAAGAAAAGAGGACCAGTCAGAGTCTTTCGAATGGACGCGCACGTGGCCCTGGACCACTCTGCAGCTGGTCTTTCCCTGGGCTTTAAAAGTTCACTAGCACACACGTTCTTTGTTCATAACAAGTTGCCATTTTCAACCTTCGCTCAACACTGTTTACTATCGGTTCTCCCTCCGACTCACCAGCTGTGCTTACCTCCTTGCCGTTTCTTGTCTCTGGAGTAAAGGACGGCAACATGGTTGCAAGTGCACCTCCCTGTGTCGGTTCTCAGTGCGGGTGGGTCCTGTGCACAGTTGTCATCTGTCACACCACACGTCAGCTGTAGTTCCCGGTCTTATAATTCCTTTCTCAGAGGCTTTGCGGGTTTGGGTCAAAAAGTGCAAGGGCACGTCCCTCCTTGTTGTCCTTTCCGGTCTCGCCACCTTTCTTCTCTGTTTCAACTGCCATCCTGGAATAGCTGCTACCTTGTCAGTTTGTCCTTGCTCAAAGTGTCTCTTGTGCTCTGCCTTTTATCCCTGTGGGGAAAGGAAATGGCAGTCAGGTGTGTGTGTGTAGTTATTGTCAATTTCCTGACTCTGCCTGAGCGTGGTGTTTGGACAGGTCAGGTAAACGGCTCTGGTGTTAGTCCGTTGTCTTTCACGGTGTAAGAAAGTGTTTATATGGGAAAGGAGGCGTAGAGTTTCTAAGTATCCTACTGGGTAGGATGGGGAAAAGGTGTCATAAGGAAGGGTGTGGTTGGTCGATTCAGAAAGGTGAGCTGGGTTTGTGAAATTAATAGGAGGGATTGTTGGAATGGTAGTGTTTTGTAAAAATAGACTGGGAGTTGGGAAATAATAATCAGAGAAGAGTGAATAGGAATACTTGGGTAGATAACAGGAAGACAGGGATTCTGGAAGATGTAATTTATGGGGGTTGAGTTCTTAATTGGTTTACTAGATGCAGAGGGGTTGTTGGATTCGGGTAAGGGAGATTTAGTGGGCAGAAGGGAGGTAGATTTGGAGCAGCCTACAAAAGCTTCAGGGACTTCGTCCTCCTCACCTTCTTCCCCGGTATAATGCTGCATCTCGCCTGGCGGATTTACCCTGAACATAACCCCATAACACCATGCTCCCCTACCCATCTCAGAGCGCCAGCTTTTCCCTGGCTACCTGAATAAGGGATTCTAGAGGTCTACTTGGGAGAATACTCTCAGGTTTCTCACAGGTGTGTTTCATTGCGTTGGTCTGAGATGAACAGGTCCGGCTGCATGGGTGCGGGGAGACATGGTGATGGGAGGCTGGTGAGTCATTGCTTGCAGTTGTTGCCTTGCACTCATGGGGGCACAGGGTGAGGTGTCATTGGGTGCATGGATGTGTTACCTGCTTTGATCTTGTATTACTTTTCTCTACTGAGACATTCTGCAAGGGAATATGGTTGCACCTATTCAAGGGAACATTGCTGCGGGATTCCTGCATGCAACACCTTGGCAGTGTAGGCTGGTTTGGACACCTACGGAGGGGAGCATGGATATAACCTTCACTGGCTCCCACTGCACGCACAAATCACTTTAAAGCCTTGCTGCAACATCTATACGGCAGTCGCCCTCAAGTCACCCAGCTACCTTGCTGAAAAACTCAGCATCGCCGGCAGACAGCGCACCACCAGAAGCCAGAACACGTGCAGACTTGAAATCCGCTGCTGCAAATAGGAAAGGACCAGAAAACAAGCCTTCTCTGCCTACACCCCAAGACTATGGAACTTCCTCCCTGTCAGCATCAGACTCCCCCCCCCCCCCACGCTCCTACAATTCAGAAAAGGACCCAAGACCCATCTCTTCAAGGAATCTTTCCACGTCAACATCTAGGCCATGACATCGCCACTCGTGACACCCGACTCGCTAGACGCCATGCGCCCCACTCCTTCCGACCACCAGGTAACAGCTGGACCACTCCTCTGTGCCCCTCTGTATCCCACCCCCGCTGAATATCTATTCTGTTGTTAGCTCTGAAAAACACTCTGTTATGCATCTGTACTGTTGTATACCTCTGTGAAGCACTGTGTTATGTATCTGTATTGGTGTATACCTCTGTAAAGTGCTCCATTGCTTCTCAAAGCCAGGTCCTTGCTCAATAAATGCCATAATAATAACACTAATAAACATAATTCATGGGTACAGCTGGAGCAGGCTTGCAAGTGGAAAGATGTGAGATGAGATATGCATCTTTCTTGGAGTGAGCTTGCAATTTTCTCAGTCTTTATGACTATTTAGATGTAGATGTGTATTGTGAGCATAATTGTCAGGGAATGGGGTGGCCAATCCACCTGTATGTTGTTGGGAGAAACGCATAGGGTGGCCAGGGCAGTCCTCACAGGTGTTAGTTACGGCTTTCATTTTGTGCTGTGCCTTCCTATTTATGTTCTCCTGTGTGTTGTTGGGGCTCTGCGTGCACAATAGCTGGTGGGGGCGGAGGGAATGTGAAAGTGGTAGGGGACTTTGTTGATTGTGTTGTGTGCTTTGGTGTGAGCAACATGTATACTGTTGTTTCCACTTGCTATGACTGTGTCAGTGGTTGGTGCAGTTGATTTGATGGCTTTGGAAATACACAGTTTGCCTCTCCCAGACACACATTCTCAGGGTGTTATAGGCAGACTGGATTGGCCCCAAATGATCATTGACTGGCACCAGGGATGTGGCTTCACTCTGCGTGCTCCAAAGGATCTGGTATTCATGTGAAGTAGGTTTGGATAGGCTGATTGCATGCAGCCTCTCCCTGGGCCCTTTGGCCGACCAAGGGAATGGGTGGTGCCAGTGACTGAGGGCAATGTCCCTCCGGCATCTCTACTGGTATGCCACGCTGTGTGGAAACATTGTGCAGGACAGGAGCTGCCACAATGATTTTGCATACTACTGGTGGGGCATATAGCAATACACCACTAGAATGGTCAAGGGATCGGAAACGTGACTTGAGCATACCGAATGTGCACTCCACTATGCCCCAAATGGGTATGTATGCTGCGTTGTACCTTACCCCGGATGGTGTGGCAGGATTTCTGAATGGCGTGAGCAGGAATGGTGAGAGCGGGTAGGCAGTGTCGCATGCAAATGTGTAAATGGTTATTATTGGCATTGATTGTCATGGCCAGTTGTTCAGTGTGTCACGTGACTTCATGCATGTGCTTGACAGTTGATACTCACCATTCAGTCAGGTGTTGCCAAAGGTTCCCGATGCCAGGGCCCGGTAGAGTGGTGGCTGGCGGTAACTGAAGCTGTCATGTGTACTTCCAGGGAAATTGGCATTGACATGCATGATGTCTCCATTTGCGTCACAGATGACCTGCTCATTGATGGAATGCCAATGATTCCGGTTGTTGTAAATGTGCTCCGTCAATCAGGAGGGCTGTAGAGTGCAATCAATGGCTCAGAGTACATGTGGGAAGTGTGCTATGGCATAAAATTCCTGGCACACTCTCTGCCTTGCCTGGAATGTATATGTGCCTATGCACACACACGTTATGTGATGCAGCCCGATACCTGGTATAGACATCAGGATTGCGTCACCTGCGATATGCCCCAAACAATGGGCTTGGTGCACTGAAAAGAACCTGAGGCTAGGAAATGTTGGGCTGTCAGTACCTTCTCCAGGGATGTGAGAGCATGGGAGCAGATGGTGGGTGATGCATGGTTTAGGATGACGGGGGTAGAAACTGTACGTTGCATACACCTGGTTGTCTGGCATTGCAAACAGCGTAGTGCATGGTAGGAATATAATTTCCCTCACCATCCTCCTTCTATGGACATATACGATTGCTCCAAGTTTACCTGCACTCATCCTGGTTGATGGTCGTTTGAATGTTGTGCATTGCATGATTTATATACGTTTCCTTTGCGCGTTGTACGTTGCATCTCCTATCATGTGGCAGTAAGATCACGAGGTTTGTGTGTGACTTTTCCTGACGTGAAGTTGCACGTTAGAATCCATGAATTCGGTTAGGTTTGCACTTGACTGGCATGCAATGTCTTTGCATGGCGTGTCCCTCACCATGCCCACGTTATTCCTCGTTCTTCCTCATTCTGCAGGGAGAATGGGGAAAATGCATGTTCAGCCCTCTATTTGTTTCTATGCGCAGGCCCCTCCCACACTTTGCGTGGTGTGTGGCGCAAAGCCTTCGACTGCACGCAAAGTCGTGACAGACACGCGCAAAGTCACGCAAAGTCAGATCCATGACTCAGTAAAAGTTTTGCGCACTTTTGAGCATGCAAAAAATTCTCTGAATCAGCCCCTTAATTTTCAAACCATAACAGAATACATCAAAAAATAATGCCAGCCTAGCTAGCAAGCAACGGAACGCTGTGCAAGAAGACAGACAATATAGCAAGAACATATGACTGGGAGAGCCGTGGAAGGGGAGGGCAGATGGGATTGTTCATCCCATTGGCCCAAGATCTGTCCCATTCCTTATGAAAACTGCTTAGATATGTTCAAATTCTGTTCAAATTCTGGAAGGGGACTTTCTGACTTCATCCTTACACCGTTGATCAAACGAGTATCATTCATTTGGCTAATAGTAACCTCTGATGTTTACAATACAATGAAGATACCCTTTATAAACTCAAACTCTGGCCTGGTTGCAAGAGTGTCCAAAAGAAAACACTACATTTACATTGAATGTATCACATGGTTTATGGGGATCGCTTCCAGGCCCACCTGCATACAAGTTCAGACCCACTCTGCTGTGACATTCTGTGTGCATCAATGCACATTAGGCTGCATTTATGTTTCTTGAACAAGCAGTACACTGGCTCCATGTGTGCCCTGAAGGCAACAGACTGTACTCTAATTTCAAAACCCCCAGGGCACCAGCTGGTGGGCTGCCTGGTGCACACACCAAAGGGATGTGGTAGCTACTTCAGGTCTACTATAAATGCTGTCCCTCAGATCTTGTACCCATATCAACGATGTGAGTTTTGCTTTATAGATCATTAGGCTTTGCAGTGAGACGTGTTCACCATTCTTGGAGCAAGTCCAGGGACTGTGCACTGCACGCTGGGTTCCTACGAGTGTAAAAGGGAAGGGCTGGTGAAGGTGATGCCAGCTTGCCTTCAGAAGTATCCATTTCACGAGGAATCAGAACTTCACAGACGTGACAGAAGAAGCTCGCCTGGCCAAGCTGATGTTCCATTGATTAAGTTACATGCATGCTTACATCTCTTTCTAAAAAGAGATATTAAGCAACTAGCCCCTTGCGGCTACATGCATCTAAAACAGCCGTTTCGTCAGCACACAAATATGAGGTATACATAACTTTACTTTGTACAAAAGATCCTGCCCGAAACCAGTAAATCACAATTTCAATAGCACCAGTCAGGAGATAGCCTGACCTTCTGAACTTATCCACGCGCGATTGGTCGTAGTGAACACAAGCAGTTATATTCGGATTGGATAATGAGGGGGTGGCCATTCTGGACCCCCATCTTACTCAGTTCCTTATGCACACAGGGCTGATTCGAATTCTTGCATTGAGTGATGCCATGCTTCCACCAGATTTCCTTTTTGATAAATTATTTAATTGGTAACAGGCGTGCTTGATCTAGTCTACAACCCTTGCCTCTCCAGTTATTTTGGACTACATCTCCTTTCAGCCTTACCCAGAACAGTCAATGGTGAGTGATCATGGGAGTGATCATAGTCCAGAATATCTGGAGAGCCGCAGGTTGCAGACCCCTGATGTTGTGTTGCATTCACCCCGGAATCATGCGCGGGTAGATAGCAAGGCCTAGCCCTAGTAACTTGCTATATTTCCCTTCCCGTTGCTGTGGCCACCAGCCTTAGTTGCTCATGCTACAGCATTTGAACAGAGGGTGCATTTGAACCCATTTCTCAGTTCTAGAGCTGGGAGTCTATGGTAAATCTCTATTTGCTTATTTGTTTTTTCTTTAGATGGACAGTGTTTTCCCCAAGGATCTTGATACTGGACTGACATTCCTGGGCTGCAGATGTGCGGGTGGGAGTGTGTGCCCCATGGGGGATGTCTCTTTTCTACCGTGCCTTACAGTAGCGGGAATTTCCCCATTTTTCTAATCACCATATCAATGAGATTCTTATCATGAAAGGTTTCTGATGAGAGACGTTTTCTTTAACTGACACAGTCCGTGTTTCGTTTCATGCGGCCCCAGGGACATTCAACAGGAATCTCTTGCAGACAACGGAGTGCTTTGATGTATAATATTTCATTACTTTACGACAGTTTGTTTCTTGACTTTTGCTTAAATGACTTGTCTTGCACAACAGTGAGAAGGACCAGTGAAAGCCATCACTGGTGTCTATTAACAACTTGAGCCTACTGTGGAAAGGCGCACATGTGCCAGCTTTTTGATCCGGCACTATAGTAAAGGCAGAGACGTCTTTATGTGAGGTCAAAAGGGGCACTTGCCCAGGGCACCCACCTTGGAGGGGGCCCCCACAAGGCTGCCTGATCTAAATTAAGATTCCATTGTTCAGCAGACTTATATAGCACACGCCAGGAGATTTTATGGCATGCATGCTGAGGCGATTAACCTATTGCCTGTCTGTTTTGACAAGTTCATTCTGCCTTGATCAATTTTTCATGTAATGCTTTCTGTGTTCACTGTGGAATACATAGTTTGTGTGTTCCGTACTGCACAACTTCTGTAGCATTCTTTCCTTCTTGTGGGAATTATGTTGATCATGTGCAATAGCCAAAGTTGAAATCCAAATTGATAAATTGAGTGCCACAATGGTTCAGACATTAGCTCAGTGTGTTAAGCACGCATTGCAGAGATGTGTGTTCATATGAAAGATTAGAAGAGCACATTCCAGCAAGGCTGAACCTTTCCCATGACTGAAGTTTATAAACCTACCTGCATAGGTATTTAGTTTATATAGCAACCCCTATCTGGTGCAGGAGCATTGCTGATAATAGCACCTCTTATGCTGCAAAACCAACACTTCATTCGTATGGTGAAGGTCTAGAAATTGGTTTGTTCAGATGGGGCGTTCTAAAACCAAGGCAATCCCCTCCAAAGATGAGCATAAACTATTAGTCCAAAAGGTGAATAAAAGACTGTGGAACCAAAGTGTTCATGCCTGTATCCTGGCTTTGCCAGCAGACGATATAGTGATCCTGGTCAAATCATATATCTCTTGCATTACTGTGCTGTCTTCTGTGAGGTTTGCCTTCTTGCAGGCTGGTGGCATTGTTTAGCTCATTACTTGATCTTTTTTCTTATGTAGGCCATTTGAGTGGAACGGGTGGTAGACAGGAGAGAGAGGACCAGATGTTGTAGGCATTGGGCAAGGATATTTTAAGGTCTGTTCGTTTGACACAAACAACTTTTTGCTTTTTGTATACAAGTCAAAGGTTTTTCTGCACGTTTATGGATGACAATTTCACAAGCCATTGTTTTGGAAGTATTTAAAGCTTAAAAGTACAAAAGACATACCTAGATTAAACCTGTTAAATCACATCGATTGGTATGCAAGTACTTATATACTTCCCTTGATGACGGAGAGAATGTAGCTAGAATCATTCCTATTTTGCTTAACAACCTTCTGTAATATTTTGGTTTTAAAATTGTCAGGTTTGGAAATGTGATTTATGTACTTTGCAAGTCACTTTTATAAAAATGAGATTGTTTTAGTACATGGTAAGAGCTGGAAAAGAAAGTGTTCAAATGCAGAAATTACACAGTTGCACAAATCCCAGATATGTGATCCTGGGCATCTCATTTAATCTTGTATTGCCTAACCTCTCAGTGTTGCCAGTCCCTAAACCTTTCAAAATTGTCAGCCCCTCAGTGTGATTTCCTTCTCAGGGTATGATCTTCATAAAAGCCTCACTCATGGTTTCACTGGCTATAGGGTTGCTTCCACTGTAATAGTGAGCATTGATATACTGCACACCACAGGCACTTGTTCCCTTGATCTCTAATGGCAACGCTATTTGAAAACCATGGCCCACTTCTAATCTCAGTCTGTCTGGATAGAGGCACCTTCCTGGTGGCTTCTAATCTGCCTCCACTATCCATGCTATGTTATGTGTAGCTTTCTCCTTCCTTACAATTGGTCTGCTCTATCCATGCTTGAGCACTTTTGCATTCTCTGAGTCAGCTAATGTGTGCTCTCTGCCTATTCTGGGTTACATGTACCTTTTACATACAGTACTGCATTAATACTACAGGCTGCATACCTTCCCAGATGATATTGATAAAATGTATCCTGTTTCTATACCAGAAGAGAAGTAACCTCTTCGTAGATTGCTAATGTTGGCCTTCAAATGCTACTTGTTTATCAATCTGATTAGAGCAAGAATGAAGAGGGCAAGGGGCCTTAAAGGGCGTAAACATGCTTATTTTGAATGCTTCAAGGCCGCATGTTTTCCTATGGGTTTTGCTCATGGTGGGTGGGGGGTCAGGGGGTGCCACCAGATATACTTGATCACTTAATTCCTTTGGTTTGATTGAGGGGGCCCCAAAGATGTCCATGCCCAGAGCCCCAAAAAAGCTTAAGATGGCCCTGAGTAAAGGGAAGGAGGCCCTGGCTCAAAGCGCAAAGCGCAATCTTTCCCCTGCCCAAAGTGACATTGCAGGAAGTGACATTCCCGGGAACCTGTATGTAACCAAGCCAGTATCTGTGGAAAGGAGGAGCGGAGGTTAGAGGGATAACACATTTGCCTAGCTGGGCTTCAAAATTGCTCCTTTAAATTCTGACCTAAAAAACTCTCTGAACTATTGGTCCCAAACATCCGGACTGGAGAGAGAAAGGGGGGGAGATGATTACTTGCTCACTGAAGGGGTACTCATTTACACACGTATTCCTACCTACAGCCAGTGTCCTTTCCTCCATACTTTATGGGCGCCCATGCACGTGGAGAAGCGTGGAGCCTTTAAGTTTAAATGTGGGTGCATCATGCAGTCATGGAAGCGGGTAATTTTCTTCTGCGTACTTCACCCAAAACGCCTCAAACAAGTCCATTTTTCCTTTTTTTCATTAATACGACCTTCCCCTTTGGCACTCCGGTCTTCCTGTGCTTGCTGGATTTGTCTGACTTCGGTAGATGCGCCTCCTGCGAGAACCTTTTTCCAGCCTCAGACCCTCAAATGCTCTGTTTAGAGTATTTGGTCGGACGAGCACCGGTGGGACTCTTAACACCAAGGTCTCAAGAATAGGCATGCGCGCTGGAGGGAAATGTTTCCAAAACACCCCCCAGAACACTTTAAGAGATTTGCGCACCGGAAAGCAAGAACAGATAAGGTAAGGACTCCACTTTTTTTCTAAAGTACCTTAGAAGGGGGTTCTTCGGAGGGGAGCGTTCGTAAGCACCCAAGCATTGGTGCCAGACCGAGACTCAAAAGGCTTCCGATGCTTGTACTCAGGGGTACCTTGATTCTACCTATATCGGGTCTTGTACAGAAGGGCAGAAAAGCTCTTTTACCGGAGGTTGTTCCAAGGGGCCGTCATGTCATATCACCAGACCTTGGCACGAGGGGTCAACTTGACGTAGAGGGACTGTCTACCAGCACTACTGCTGAGGGAAACAAGCCTCCCCGAGGTAACTCCAAGGTCCCAAAGAGAACTGGTCCCCTGCCCAAGGGTCTATTTAGACCTCCTCTGTCTTCAGGACTCTGCGCCAGACAAACATTCCCAGCACACTCCCATTTTACCTCACAAACACAAGTGTCACAAGATGGCGGCAAGATAAGAAGAGGCTCATGCAACCATCTTGGACCAGTAGACTCTACAGCTCTTGAAAGAGCCAAAGAGCCTTCTTCAAGAACCTACCCCAATCAAGCAGCAGGGAGATCTGTGCCAAATCAAGAACTCATAGTGGCCTACAGGAGATGTTTTGTGGTGCACGTCACACCCATCAACTCCCAGTACAGTGAAATACTCGGCCTGTGGGTCAGCAACCTAGATAGGTCCCATGGGCACTGGAAACTTCAATGTAGACCCTCACTCCACAGCACCTCGTACGTCGGTGCAGAGTTCACCAGCCTATGAGGGCGTTATATTGCAAATTGTGTGCGACTGCAACTTCTGCTCCATCAGCAACGTCCTCAGCAATCTTGTTGAATGAAGACAAGTTGCTAGAAGCCTTTGGCAAAAAGGTCTATGAAAACACAGCATTGCACCTACCGCAGGCAAATGCTGACGCATTGTTAGCTGCAGCCAATCAGCGACTAGTTCGTAAGTGCCCTAACACTGGTACCATACCAGAGGATCAAAATGCTTCCGGTGCTTGTGCTGAGGGGTCCCTCGACTCCATCTATATTGGGTCTTGTAGAGGGGCAGAAAAGCTATTTTACCAGATGATGTTCCGAGGGGCCTTCATGTTATACCACTGAACCTTGGCATGAGGGGGCTCCTTTAGGTAGAAGGACTAGCAGCACTACTGCTTAGGGTAACAAGCCTCCCAGAGGTAGCTCCAAGGTCCCAAATAGAACTGGGCACCTGTCCGAGGGTCCATCTAGACTGCCTCTTCAGGACTCTGCACCAGGCAAAGGTTCCCTACGGACTCCCATTTTACCTCACCAACACGAGTGCCACAAGATGGTGGCAAGATGAGAAGAGTAAGACACGCATTCGACCACCTTGGACAAAGCGCCTTTGCCAGTAGACTCTTCACCTTTTGAACGAGCCACAGAGCCTTCTTAAAGAACCTACACTCATCAAGCAGTGGGGAGATCTATGCCAAATTCAGAAGCCATAGTTAGGGTGGAGTGGCCTACAGGAGATGCTCTGTGGTGCACATCATACCCATCAACCTGCAGCACAGTGACATACTCTGACCCCATGGGTTCAGTAACCTAGACATATCCCCTGGGTACCAGAAACTTCAATGTAGACCCTGACTCCAGCAGCACCTTGTACGTCGGTAAAGAGTTCACTAGTCTGTGAGGGCAGATTTTTTTTAGATGTTTTTGATCCTCATAAAATTGCCACAGATATCTGATATACTGAAGGGTCTAATCAAGGAGGTCATGCCACAGGAACAACTGTGACCTCAAGTGCCATAACCGCCAGCACCAGTTCAACCTCCTCTGCTGCCTCCTCCACCACCATCGATTATGGGTCCACCAATCACACAGGGGAGGGGCACAACCTATTGTTTGACAACCAAACGCCTATGAATACTCCAAAGGTCAAAGCACAGGAGAACAGTCTGATCCAGTCCCTGAGAACAAGACACGTATGATGATGAAAAGGAAGCAGACTTTCCTTCTTCCCCCAGGTCCTTTGTTGAAAGACTTGAAGGCTTTGCTGAATGTCTGGAAGTGCCTACACCACAGCAGGAACAACCAGAGATGGGGGTGCTGGCAGAAGTGTTAGCACTTCAGTCTTCAGGTAAGTGTGGTTTACCTATGCAAGAGGATGTGCTGACAGTGACTAAAAAGCTGCAGGCAAAACCTCATTCGTTTCTCTCAGCAAAAAACTAGATTTGCGATACAAAGAGGGTTTAGAAGGACCATTACTGGCATCTCATCTGCAATCGCATTAGTCAGTTGTGGCAGCGCATCGTTATACTGCAAATCGTGTGCATTTGGATCTTCCTCTACTTCAGTAATGTACTCAGCAATCTTGTTCAATAAAGACAAATTGTTTCAAGCCTTTGGCAAAAAGGTCCATGCAAACAAAGCATTACACCTACCTCAGGCAAATGCTGATGCATTGTTAGCTGCAGCAAATCAGCGACTATGGAGAGAGACCCCAGGTTTTGCTCAGGATCCATCCACTGATAAATATGCAGCCTTTAAATCTGGTCTGATGGAAACAAGGCTGGCAGCTCAGGATCTGTTCCAATCTTCAGAAGGGCATATTGATACAGCCAGCAGCCAGCAGGGATATGTGCATTAGTGTCAACATGAAAAGGTCCACTTGAATGCTGTGAGGGGTCAGACATGGGAGATGGATACATAGGTGGGGTTTTCTCACAAGTCGCCATTTTATTAAGTTATAAACGGTGGGACAAACAACTATCTTTCCCTAACCTAACAAGGAGTTCCCTACCCATCAAACTAAGGCTAAAGGAAAGTGACCTAATGTCCAAAAGTATCTGTCCCTCACACTAATACATATAAGTAAATCACACAGGAATTATATGACGGTTTCAACTTTGCAAAATAACGTATAAATCCAAATATGAAGAAAACAGGAATCCGTGTGACCAGGGTTGGATTCCCTTTCCCTGGATCAATTCAGGACATTTCAAAACCAATGTTCAATTGCAGGAAAGTTATTTTCACTAGCCAAGTTCCACTCCAAGTAGAATACACAGTTCTTTTTCATCCAGTATTTCCTTCACTTGGCAAAGTGACTATCTCAGTTTCAAAAAGGCTTCTCACTCTTAAGACAATTGTTAACATATTTACAACCTTCTGCTTAGTGAACTAAAAAGACTCTCTCTTCATACATCCAGTTGGAAAGTCAGTGTAAAAAGTTCCTTTCTCAAATGACCAATCACTTTCTATCCCATTGCATTTCTTCTTCATAAGCAATACCTTAATCAGGATTGTTCATTCAGAAAGTTATACTTTAGTCAGGATGGTTATACAACAGTTCATCAAACACAGTAGTGGAATTGCCACCTCTCTTCCACCACAACCTTCACAACCTTCTACCACAGTCAAAGTACTTCAGATTATCTTCTTCCTGGTCCAATCGCCTGCCAGGACTAACCACTACTTGTCCCTTTCCTGGTGTACTCACCTGCCAGGATATAGCTCCTACTACTACAACTCGTACTCTCTGGTGAGACTTGTTCCAAACTTTCCACCTTTAAATCGTCAATGGGGAAAGTGGAACCAGGAATGGCTTCTTGGGTAAGTCTTTTGACTTGCAACACAATTGGGCAACTTCTTTTTTTTATAGTTTGTTACAAACCTTTTTAAAAACAAAAAGAATATATAACTTTGAGTTAGGAAATTTCTCCAAATATCCTGGTAGTGTATTCAGTGCCTTAGCCTCTGGTTCAGTTTATTTCATCAGCCTGTGGTGTGATCTCTGCTCTACTGTATTCACCCAGTCTTGTAGCCACAGTTTCTTTTTCACTAAGTTTGGGTTTGCCTTCAGGGTGACAGTATCAGTGTTTAGTTCTGCAAGGAGATTTTCACATTTGTCTCCCCATTGCCCTAGGATCGTTTCATTCTGACTACCTCTTGGGTTATTGAGGATGTCAAACTGTGGAGCTCGGTCTTCAGCAATTATTTTCCTATAAGTTGACAGCATGTTGCAGGCGACCCTCGCATTTATGGATGTGAGCCCCAGCTCGTATCAAATACACGTAGTGGGTACCCCCCTATGAAGCTGCAAAACTCTGCACCAAAAGTATTTTCAAATGATGCCAGTTAATGCAAGAAGCCCAGTGCATATTCAGCTCTGTAAATCAAGGCTGGCATGACTTTCTGCTTATAGAAGTCAACAGCTTGCTTCAATGAGAACTTGCCATATTTCGTAATTATTCTCAAGCTGTGATCTGACAATTGTTTGCATTTATCTTTCGCCTTTTTGCACCCAGGGCGCGTCATTGATGCTGCTGTTAATCAACATGCCAATGTACTGCATTTGATTGACACATCAAAGGGCTTGTTTTCCCAGATACCACTGAGACTTCTTTTGAGAGGTTTTTTTTCCCTCTTAGATTTTGAAGGATGAGGATCTCAGATTTTGCAGAATTTATTTTGAGATCATTTTCCTCAACATACTTTTCTAGCGCAGACAATTTACGTTGCAGGACAATGGGGGTCATGTCCAACAGGACCAAATCATCTGTGTAAAGCATTCATCCAATATGGTTGATTTTGGGAGGGAATGCTGCTGCTTCACCCAGTGCGATGCCGACATCCGACATGAACAGACTGAACAATATGGAAGCCAGCGTGCAACCCTGTTAAACACCTCTGTAGGTCTTAATAGGAGCCGACAGGGTACCAGTGCGGTCAAGGCGAATTTCTATCTCAGTTCTTGAATGCAGTTCTTTAATTGCTCCAATCAGTTTTGTCCACAACAGCTCTCTGTTCACACTGTCAAAGGCGTGGGCCAGGTCAATGAATGCTAGATATATTTTTGTCTCTTGTCGAATAGCCTCCATCTTCAACAGGTTGATAATAAGTAAATTCAATCCACATCCCACGCCTTTGACAAACCCAGTTTACCTTGGATCATATGCACCATAGTTTTATCCAAGCTGTCAATTGATGTTGGAGTTGTGTAGCGAAGATTTTACCAACTACGTTGAGGAGTGCAATCGGGCAGTAGTTCTGTGGCCCCAATCTTTGTCCTTATTTAAATACGGGCACCACAATTGCATTCCTCCATGACTCTGGGATGATGCCGTTATTCAAGGCTAGGCTGAACAATAAATGGCAAAAATTGGCTCACTTCTCAGGATTCTCTTTAAGCATGAAATGTGTAAGTCCGTCGAGAGCCCCAGTTTTTTTACTGATATTTAACAGAATATCTTCTCTCTCTATTTGGATCTCCCAACGAGAGGGTACTGACAGTTCTGGATCATCTGTCACACCATACTTTGAGAACATAGTATTATAGTGTTGTATCCAATGAGATTCTGAGACCATATTACTCATTATGGCTGATTGTGGTGTAGATGTATCATTTAGCAATTTCCAAAAGTCTATTGAATTCTTGTTCGGCAAGGTGCTCATCATTGCCTCTGCATGTCTGTGTGAGAGTAACCATTTATTGTACCTTTGTTTGATTTTTTTAATTTCTTGAGATCGCTGGTTTATGCCGCTCTTCATCATGGCTTTTATTGTTTTCCAGAGTTCTCTTTTTTTTATTTGCACCTCAGTATCGTATACGTGCTGTTTTTTTTTTTATTTTGTTTTGCACCAGCCTGTGGAGCTCTCTCTATATTGATCCAACAATGCACAATAATGGATTTTGTCCCAATGGTTCTTGAGCATATCACATTGCAGAGATCTTGTGATATTGTCCACTTTCTTGCCGTCAAGCCTCAATCTGTTTCGTCCGGGATCTACGGATATTTCTTGAGGCTGCTTGTTTGAACCACTTTTTGAGGTTCCTTGGAGAGTTATTTTGACCAAGTTGTGGTCACTCTGCCCTATCTGAGTGGCTTGCAGTGTGACAGTTCTTTGGGCAATCCGCTCTGACACGAAGATGTAATCAAGAATCGATTCTTGTTGGTTTCTTTGCCATGTCGCTTTAGGCGGGATATCGCCAATGGTGTGTCCATTTAGCAGGGATAAATCCCACGCCTCCATTTCTTCCAGCCATCTTTCAGCAGCTCGGAGATTACTTTTGGATCGTCTTGTTTTTTACTTTTCCGATCTATTACAGTGTATACAGTCAATGTTTAAGTCACCACATAATAGAATGTTAGAGCCGGTTTCTGTAGATTTGATGCTATCAATTATTTCAGAGATTCGCTCGATGAATTGTATGATGCCAGAAGCTGAGTGCTGCCAGTAAACATTTATAATGTGGATTTTGTTCCCAATACACTTTAATTGAGCCGATAATTTGAGCGTAGTCAATTGGATATGTGGAGAATAGTTTTTTGTGCTAAGTACACAGCACCCACTTTCTTTTTTGACCAATGTCAATAAACCCGCCATGGGTCAGCCTTTTGTTCTTTTTATTGCAGGGTTTATGGTGATCTCATACCCTTCTACCATTGGTGGTTCCACGAGCCAAGTTTCTTGAAGGCACAAAATGTCCATTAGCCTTAATTCATTAGAGTTTTTGTTGAACAAATGTGCATGATCCCTTGTGTTCCAAGTGCGGATGCAATGTACATTCTCTTTAGATGTTATCTGACGTCAACTGTTATTCCATCCATTAAACGCACCGGCAATCCAATTCCAATTTTCATAGTTTTCCTCATCCGTCTGTACCACTGCTTTTTTGTTTTTACGTCACCTTGTTTTTTGTTTTGTGCAATTGTGATTCTTATTTGATCTACCATCGGCATTACTTTCTTCAATGGCATAGATGGCACAGATCCGTAGATTGGGGTGGTCTCGTTATGTGAAGTGTCCACCCTGGCAGATCTTTTCAAGTTCTGATGTTTCTCCAGTGGTATGGTCTTCTTAGTTTTTTCATGCACAGGCCCCTCCTCGCAGCAAGATGAGTTACCTGACTCTTCAACATCTTCCCCATTCACTCTGAATACTTGAATGTCAAAACCAAGGCGATTAATGAGAGACACAGCATTCAGTATCATCTCACGGATCATCGTCTACTGTATATGAAGGACCACACGATCATGTATTCCTTCATCCAAAGATTCCCCAGTTTTGATGTCGTCGGACACTATTGTCCTTCAGTGTGGGACATGGGGGGTCATTACAAGGTAGGAGGTAATCATGCCGCTATTAGCGGCATGGCTACCCCCTTACCGGGTACCGGGTCTGGGTTCCTTGAATGAGGAATTACCGGGCCAGTCCGACTTTGGAGGGTCCGGTAATTCCTCATTCAAGGAACCCATCCCCATTCCCATTAGAGCCCCCATAGGGCTCAATGAGAATGGGGAGCATGCTAACAATGGGCCCGTTGATAACAGGCCCGTTGTTAGCATGCTGGGCTGCTCAGAACTCGTAATGAGGTGGTAAGGGGTTGACGGCGCCGTTAACCCCTTACCGTCAAGGTCATAATGACTTTGATGGTGTAGTTGGCGGAGTATGTTCTTTCTGTTCAGAATGAGTCCATCCTTAGCTGGTAGAATTCATTCGAGTAGAAATAAATGATTATGGCTCATTTTTTGCTTATCTTTGTAGTTTGAATATATCTGTATTGCAAAGTTTGCTTTTATGCCCTGAATGAATTTTTGGCATAATGGAGACCATTCCTTAGAGGTTCATTACCTTCCTGTTGCTATATGTGGCAGTGTGATGTGTCTTTTAGTTGATTTTTGTTTTTGTTAGCTTCTCTTCCGACTCTTGGAGGATAGTTCTCGTTAGGTTATAGTTCCTTTAAGAGGATTTGTGCCTCTACTTGTGCTCTCTTTTTGTCCAGGGTATAGAAGTTTCGATATAGCTCATCACTGTGTCTCGCCTCTTTCTCCTTTTCCAACTCCCACATCTGGTTTTGGGAGGATTTCACATGCTCTCTGTGGCAAACCCTCCTTGATCAACTTTTGGATCAGCAGATCATGCTTCTAAAGAATCCACCTTGGATTCAATGCAGATAATTTTACTGCTACTGCAGTTGTGGTCATCTACTGACTCTTGCTCCTCTGTTTCATATGTTGATAGATTTACAAGTTCTGACGTGCTATCATCATGTGTGGGTTCTTGTTCGTTTGCTGCTCTCCCATGTATTGTTTTTTTGGTATTATTTGTCGTTTGCACTTCCATTAACTTTGTAGGTTTTTTGACTATCTTAGACGGATTGACTGTGATACTAAGGGATTTGATGTTCTTTAAAAATATTCTAGAGTTATTGACATTACAGCTCTTCCCTTTTAGTTGTTTTCTTTTGTCCATGTTTGATCTTGCTTACTCATAAATGGAAAATTGCATAATTTCCTTGGTCTTGACTGGCCACTGGTGGTCCTTCGTTTAGAGGACTCACAGAATTGCCGTTCAGGCCATTTGTTGTTACTGCAGCCAGGCGGTAGCGCTTCATCGGCTACACTCGGTGCATCATTCTGAGGGCTTGGAGGATTTCCAACCAAGCCTTCTGCATTCGCAGACGTTAAGGGCAGGATGGATTGACCAGGTGCGGTACATTTGGGACCTACAAAAGTATCCATTGGCATTTGTTTTTTGTCTTGTTTTGTTTTAGTTTTTGTCAAATCATCCATTCGTTTCTCAAAAGTACTGGAGGATTTTGTTCTCATTGTCATGGTCGATGTTCCACCCAATGTGAGATTCGATGTTACAAATCTTTGGGTATCGCAGTCAGTAGCCCTATGGGGGTGCCCATTCTGCTGGGCATCGGCAGACCCTTTTTGTAGTATGCCAAATTCACTTGCGACATTCATATCCTGCCTTTGTTTTAGTAAAGCAAGTGCTTCAAGCGCCACTTCTGCCAAAAGCCTTTTATCTTCTATGTTGTTTTTTAATTGTTCCATCAACAGTTTTATTGAAACTTCCACTTTCCCATTCTCGTTTAGGGTTAGTTTTTTATTTGCGAGCTGTTTCATTTCCATGTTCGCAAGTTTGGAATGCAACATCGCGACTAGGGTACTCTGGTCCTTCAAGTTGTCATGAAGTTGCTTTAGAAAAGGAGCAACCGCAATTGTTAGCACTGACATAATGTTCGGGGTTGGTTCAGAGATAACCTTTTCCACAATGTTTTTAATAGTGTTGTGAGTGAACCATTACTTCCATTAGTTCTGGTTCAAATGCATCGTCTTACTTTGGGATATTCACGAGCAACAAACAATGAGTCGGTAGACGAGTCATCTGGGGACTCCGTCGCATTTTCATTTCCGTGGTTGCTACAGTGTCCCATACGCCTGGATTTATTTGCCATGCCTCGGGTGTTTTTCCTTTTGTCCAAGTAGTTGGCCCTCTCCATTACGAGCAGGCAAGTGAGGACAAAGTGCTAGATTCCACCCTTCTCCGTTTTTTTGAGGGGGCCTGGGCATTAGCATTCAACTCTGTACCTTGATATCGTTTTACAGGCTTTTCTATGGAGTTTGTACTCGAATGTGAGGATGAGTCCATTGAATTTCCTTCTATTTGTTTACCGAGTCAAACAAGTTTATTCGGATTTCAAAAATCCATCCAACACAAGAAAAACAAAATCACAACACATAAAAGGAATTACAATCTATGCTCCATATCCAAATGCAATAAATCAAAAGGTACTGGGAGGGAGAAAAGAGTCAACCATAAGGTCCCCATTACATCCCACATTGTCCCTTCACTAGTCCAGAGAGTCACAAGACTGATTGCCCACACTTGGCACTCAGTCACAACCCACCGCAGGCCTTTTTCCCAGAGGTGTACAATTCGCTCCAGCCAGGACATCACTATGTGTGACAGTTCCAGGGGGAGCAACAGCTCCCAGGTAGGGGCGCGAGCTGATTGCAATCCCACTATACAGGGCCCGCGTATAACCCTCAGATCTTCTCAGGACTTCCCTGGCCATTTGATCATTACTGAAAACCAGTTTAACAGAATTGGAGGGGTTTGTATGCTTGCTGGCCAATCTAACACACCCCACCATAGCTTCCCTGGCCACAAAGGGACAATTCCCAATGGTACGAAGCCAGTGGAGACATTTATTAGAAAGGGCATCCCTTGGTTCTCGCCTGCCCAAAGGCAGTTTAGGTACCCCATGCAGGAAAACAGTAGCAGTTATTTGTCCGCCATATACATGACTCTTGGAGCTGCGCACCCTAGAACAATAGCCACGTGCTCCAATCCCTCCCTCCCTAAGGGGATTGGTTATCAGGTAGATTGGTGGACAGTCCACGAGCAGAGTTGGCTTGATACACCCAGAGGGGTGTCCCCTATCAGTGTCGGGGTACATCAACTGGTCATCCGGAGAAGAGCTCAATAATCCATTGACAGTCCTTTTGCAGGGTGCAGTGTTCAAAGGTTGCTGTGGGGGGTTGGGTCCCTTACCAACATGAAGCATGTTGGTAGACTCCCCCAGCGAGTCCACTCCACCCTTGACAGGCTCTACACCTTTTGGGAAACAGTCACGAGCAGTCACAGATGCAAAACACTCACCTGCACTTACTTTCCTTTTTGCCCCGTCCCACAGCCAACACAGGAAATGCCTCTCTCCACGGACGACCTGCGGCGCCAAACACTGCGCCCTTCCCCCACCGTGGGCCCCCCACACTAAAAGTGCACCACAGTGGGTAGCTGGCTCACCTCGGAGACTGGTCCCGGTCTAGTCCAGTCCAGTCCATCCAGGGTTGGCCCCCATGCGGCCGCCAACACACAGGGTTCGCAGAATCCTTACTCCTTTTCGTGCTGGCCTGACTTTCACACCTCTCCCTCCAGGCACCGACCACCCTACGGGTGCGCAACACCCGCGCCCTTGCACCCCCGCAGGCTTCCGGCCCTGCAGGGATATACTAGAGGTTAAGTAGGGAGGGGGCGTGGCCTCCCCTCCAAGGATATGGTGGCCCTCCTGGGCTGCTACAGGAAAAAAAAACAGGCCGCAACACCCGCGCCCTTGCACCCCCGTGGGTCATTTGCAGCAGATCTCGCAGCAGCTTTTCTGCTACTGCTAGTGATTCACGTCGTTGAGGCGTGTCAACTCTTTTGTTTTTTTCTTCTATAACGGAGTGAAAAGGTACATCGGATTGTCCGATATCAAAAACATCATCCAAAGAGTTGTGCTGTCTACGTTGGGGCAGCAGATCTTCTACCTGCGTCACGGCACCCTCGGGGTTATTAGTCACACATTTTCTTATTTTTTTATTTGTATATTTATATAGCGCCAAAGCCCTTAGGCATCAGGGCGCATAACAAAACATACATCTAACAAAGGCACCAAAACAAGAAAAGACACAACCAAAACATGGAACACAAACTACATTACAGTCAGTAATAGCACCAACCTAACTGGGGAGTATAGGTCAAGAACAGCATGGCCAGGGGGGTATAGTCCGACTAAAAAACAGTACAAATAACCAGCTAGTTCAATTCAGTACAATTCTCAGGGCCATGGATAAGCCGACTTGCTGTGAAAAAGAGATTCTATTTAAGTATGTCGGTAAACTGCTAAACCCACATACTTCATTGTTTAGACTTTAGACCCTTCTGAGGAGCACTTGAAGTCATTGGGCCTCATTACAAGTTTGGAGGTAGCCATGCCCTTAATAAGAGCAGCACCCGCGAGGAGAACTCCTAATGTGGCGGCATGGTAACAACACCGCCGGTAGCATTACCGGCACCGTTGTTGCCTTACCGCCACTATTGTAACGAGGCCCATTGTCTTGGAAAGTTCACATTATCCATGTCATATTTGTTAATTGCTGCATTTGTACGCATTTTGTGTCGCATTTTGTGTCGCATTTTGTGTCGCGCTGTTTCCAGGTTTGTGCCACTATCATAAGCATACACAACATCCTTTACTACAGCTTCTTCACAGTTTAGGTGTTGTGCTTTTTGGGAATTGTTCAAGGAATTGTTCAAGGAGTTCGATGATGTGTACGCAATTATTGTGTTTTTATATGAATTTGGCACAGACATTTGTTTGTCATTTACAATAGGTTCTTCTGTGCTGTTTTTACATGTTTCTCCTCCAACCCACCTCGCGTCCCCAGCCGCTCTGGCCACTCCACCTGGGGCTTCGGCAGCACGCCAAGCAAGGACGTGCAGACGAGGAACACCTGAGTAGGACAAGCATTCCGTATGAGAAGGTGTACCCAGGTATAGACCCAGCATTTGTTTAGTCAGTGGGGGCTTGTGCACAGGTTAAAAGCTGTCAACGTGGGTTCCTGAAACCCTTGAGCTTACGCTTGTCTCGTTAGAGTCAGTAAGATCAACAAGTGCAGCAGCAATACAGTTTCACTTACTTTATGCGGCCGATGTTCTCGATCGGGCCCACTATCTTTCACCAAGCCATCCGGGAGAGCCGATTTGCATTGTCGCTGTTGCAGTCTTGTCTGAGGGTAGGTTTCCGGGACGGGCATCATGCAATATTCCCTCGTAGAACAAACGCCATCAGTGTTTTTTGAATGCGGGCAGACATACTGCGACCCGCGCAAACCCGTCCAAACACGACAAACACTACCCTAACTCTGCGACGCTCCGCGTTGGAGGGTGGGTATTTATGTTTTGGGCTCCTCCTTGTTGTGTAAAGTGAGAGTGCTGGCTCTACAATCCAAAGACAGTGTGTTCACCAGTGCAACAAAACAGAGTTACAAACACGACAAACCCTCCCTGCACTCCACAACCCTCTGCGTCGGAGGCTGGGTATTTATGTTTTGGGCTCCTCCTTTTTGTGGAAAGTGAAAGACTACTGGCTCTACAATCCAAAGGCACTGTGTTCACCGGAGCAATGAAACAGAGTTCCAAACACGACAAACGCTCCCCACACTCTGGAACCTCTTTCATAAACATGCTGTACAAAAGGACAATGATTCTCACATTGATTGTTTGTCATAGGCAATACAGTTCTCTCCCCCTTGATTGTTTCTACAAGGAGGGCTTTTCTCCTGCCATCTCTGAATTCTTTCGACCTAACCTATTGGTTGCTGGCAATGTAGTTCAACTTTCTTCCAAAGGTATCTGGGACTGCTACATTCAAATTGCCTTGATATCACTTTCAGCTTTCTTTGGCTTTAGCAATGCAGATTATAATGTCCCTTTGTTGGATATCCCCCTTTACGAAAATAGTATTCACTTGGTTTGATGAATGCCCTCTTTTGGCTTTGGCAATGCAGGTTACAATATTCTTCTGTTTGACAACTCCCTTTTGGGAGGTTACATTCACTTTGCTTAATTAGTAGCCTCTTTTGGCTTTGACAATGCGGGTTACAATATTCACCTTTTCGACATCACCCAATAGGAGAATTGCACCCAGTTTGCTTTAGTTCAAAGGTTCAATATTCAAAAGGTGCACTTTTGCACAGCAGTCTACTTTAGAGTGCCCCGGGGTCACCTCTATTATGCCAATTCACCATTATGTCTTGGTGTCTCCTTCTGACTAGCTGCTTCTGCTTCTTCACACGTTAGGCCCCCGGCCATCCATCCTTTGCTTGTGCTGTCTGCCAGTGGAGCACCTGCTGCTCCACTCATGCTCCAGTGAAAACATCACAACGTAGCAAGATGCAGGACGCAGAGAGCTTCCCCTTTGGGACAGCTGGCCACCACACTGCTTCCTGCTGTGCGTCCTTTGCATCTGGCGGGACCATCGCCACGTTCTCTGCACGGTGTTCCGCTACTGGCAGTGCAGCGGCTCCAACCTCTGCTTCCTCCTGCTGCTTCTTCTTGGCCTGAACATGAATGTTTAAAGATCCCGCTCAGGTGTGGGTCATTATAACCACTAGACCGCTCATTAGAGTTTTGCAAATCTGAATCTCTTTTCCTCGTCTCAGAAGTAAGAGTCCATAATATTCTTAGTTGTTTTAAAATCATTTAATCCACTTTGGCTTTGTAGTGTATAGGAAATACTTTTAAGGGACGTTTTTAGGGGGAGTAATGGTTTTCTCTGGGATTTATAATCCAAGAACAATGGGGAAATATAACTACTAAAAGTAGTTGTATTAACTCCCTGTCCCTTGTAGTCATTTCCATGGGTACAAAAAGAGATCTCATACTTAGTACCATGGATAAGTCTGGGAGGGGAGGCCCCACTGTGGTAACATGCCATTAAATACTCAGGCATTAGGAAGACCTCATCCTCAGAAGAGAATGAATACCGCATCTCTCCTGACTGAGTCACCACATTCCTTTGACATCCTTCTCGTCCCATGTGATGCTTTCCCCTGATACCACCGCCCGGGTTAGGATCAGGTAACATATGCCTTTCCCTGGACACATGGTAGGAGACTTTAGGCTGGTATTTTGTGATAACTCCTAAGGAGTCATCACAATGCATGCCACTAATTTCACAAGCAACATGCAAGATAAAATACCTGATCTTCCTTTTGAAGGTTGCAAGCTTTTCCATTCATCTACGGACAACGAGTTGACCAAAAAGAAGAGTAGCACGAAAAACAGCAAAATCCTTAGCTATTCTATCTAAACAAAATATTAAGTCATTTACACAGAGCCAATCTAGATCTAATTCCAAGTCAACATTGTTTGGTGGGTTCAGAGGCTTCCAGGAGGCTTCCTCAAGTACCAAAAGATGAAAAAAACAGAGGACTATCCATGAAGGGTTTTATTCGCCCACTTCGTCTGCATCTGCCGCTGAACCAAAGAAGAAATGATATATGCGTCTGGGTCCACGAATCCCCAGTGGAAGGCAGATTGGCTTGGCACAAAGAGCAGTGGTGTCATCATTTCAAAGACCTCTAGTTAATTTTTGTGGTTTCCAAAGGCTTTTGCCTACCTATCCACTTTCCCCCCCTATCTTCGCATCCATTAATCCAGATAGGCTCCCCAGCGTTACAAAGGGAATTACAGAACTTGATGGAGTCCCGAGCTGTAGAGGTGGCTCCTCCAGGAGGCAGCAGCAAGGGATTCTATTCAAGAATATTTGCTATCCCCTAGAAGAACCCATCTGCCAGAAGGTAGTCTTGGACCTATAGTACCTCAACCTATCCTTACACATAGAAAGATTCAAGATGTTGACCACTGCCCAGATTGCAGAGTCTCTCTGTGTAGGGGACTGGCTGTGTGCCCTCGACTTGAAGGGTGCCAATTTTGTTTCCCAATCATCAATTCCCCAGATTTGCAGTAATGGGGAATTATTCCAATACAGAGTTCTTCCATTTGGGCTTAACACCGCTCCAAGAGTCTTCACCAAAATAATGAATGCAGTGGCCAGCTCATTGAGAAACAAAGGTGAGCATGTCTACCCCTGTTTGGATGACTGGTTAATCAGAGCAGAGTCCCCA
The DNA here is from genome assembly GCF_040938575.1 of Ambystoma mexicanum. NCBI lineage: Eukaryota > Metazoa > Chordata > Amphibia > Caudata > Ambystomatidae > Ambystoma > Ambystoma mexicanum. The sequence continues at coordinate 707,503,625 of NC_090941.1, read as the reverse complement.
GAGAAGCTTCACAAACTCGCCAGTCTCACATGAATATTCTGTTCAAACTGAAGTTCTCAGTTAATGCAAAAAAGTCAGAATTTATTCCAACCCAGAAGATTGCCTTCATAGGTTTTCAGTGGGACACTGTTCAGGCCAAGATATTTCTGATGCCAAACAGGTGAAGGGATATCTTAGCAACAGTGGCACATTGCTTATCCAGAACCTGCACATCATTGTGGCGTTACCAGCATCTGCTGGGTCCACTGGCCACTTGTATTGTAACTGTGCCTTTAGCAAAGTGTAGGTTGGGAGGGATATAACTCCATTTGGCTTCCTGGGATCAGGAGACGGGTTCTCAAGTGAACAAAGTATCAATCACAATATCACTCAAAGAGGATCTCCTCGGATGGAGAGTGGAGGAAAACTTGATAAGTGGGGCTAATAGAGCTGCGTTGGCCCTGCAGAGGTTGGTGTTCTGATCAGACTCAGATGAAATACCAGTCCCCCTGGAGCTGGAGACATCCAAAACCATGGTATCTCAACAGGGTTGTGCATCCAAACCCACAGGCAATATACTTAGCGGATTGGTTTCCTAAAAAACTAACATTGGGTACCTTAAGCTTTCAGAGGACAATTTAACCATAATTCAAAGGGCTAGAAAAGATTCCTTCAGAGCCTTTATTTAGCCGCTCAGGCAGACAGGTGCATACTTGTAGGACATAACTAGAAACCTTACGCACATACAGCTATTCAGAGCAGATGTTGTTTTCCGCGTCAAACCCTGCGGTCAAAAGGTATCTGGAAGGTCTATTGAGATTGTTTCCACCAGTCAGAAGGCTGCGGCTTACATGGGATCTGTGACAATTCACATGTGTTGTCACTTCTCCCCAAGGGTGAGCCCCTTCTCAATAGTCCTCTAGGGGTGGTTTAATGTGGGAGGACATCATGGGGAGGGACTCCATCTCTGGGATGAGGACGACCACCTGGGGTGCAGGCCTGGAAATCCCATCACCCACGCACCTTCCCTAGTCCTACATTCCACCTCTAATCCTTCCTTATAGAGCAAACATATGTACTATTGTCATAGTGATGACAACAGCCAAGTAGGAATGACTATGGGAGACGGAACCAATGACCTCTAGAGAAGGGTCTGAGACCTAGAGATGAAAAGCATCAAAAGAAATATTTCTCGGTACAGTGGGAGAAGGAAAACCACTGACCACCAGAGAAGGGCTTGGGACCCATACTTAGGGCCTCATCACGAGTTGGGCGGCATCCCGGCGGTATGACCGCTGGGGCTAGTAGCATTACCACCAACCCCCCCGCGCTATTAGAGCCGGATCACGGGTTTGGCGGAACGGTAATTCCCTATTCTCCATTGGGCCCATTCAGGAATTCCCCATTCCCCATTGGGCTGAAAAGGGAATTTTCAGCACAACTACCGTCGGCGGTATTACCGCGTGGTAATTGCACCGGAAATCAGTCAATTCCCAGTGGATTTACCCCCAGCTCAGGGCTGGGGGTAAATGCTGCCAAACCCGTGATTTGGCGGACCCTTAAATGCAGCAGTAATAGCGTTACTGCTGCATTTAAGGGTTACCGCCAAACTCGTGAGGAGGCTGTTAGAGATGGAAAGCACCAGAGGAAATCTTCCTCATTACAGTGGGCAAAGGAAAACCACTGACCACCACAGAAGGTTCTAGGGCCCAAACCTAGAGACGGAAAGCATCAGAGGAAATCTTCCACGTTACATTCAGAGAAGGAAAACCACTGACCATCAGAGACGGGTCTGGGACCCTGACAAGATATGGGACTTTGTTGAGAACAGGTCAAAGTGGCAAAGTGTTTGTGAAGTTGAAAGCATTGAGAAATAAATATATCAAGTCATACCAGGAGAAGGGAGTCATTCTCCTGGTACCACATCAGGAGTTCTGCTGGAGACACCAAGAGAATTGAATCATTGCCCTTGGCCTTGTGTTGAACTCTGCCAAAAAGCATACCAAGAGAAGGGAGGCCTTTTCTTTGTCCAGAACTGAGTCTTGAACTGGAGATACCAGAGGAAGGAAGTAATTCCCCCCTGGAATTGTTGTGAAGTGTACCAAATCATACCACGAGAAGGGAGTCATTCCCCTTGGTTCTATTAAAGACTATAAGTAGCCACACCAGGAAAAGGGAGCCATTCTCTTGGAGGTCACACTGTGCAATGACTGGGTGAAACCTGCAAACCAGGGGAAGGGAGTCATTCCCCCTGGTAACTTTGACCTGCAAGAACAATCTTTTGTACATTACCCAAGAACAAGGAGAAGGGAGCCAATTTCCTTAAAGAAGGAACTTTTTCTTAGTTTACCTTTCAATTGTATAGGGCCTCATTACAAGTTCAGCGGTAACCCTGCCGGTGCAACTGGTGGGTTGCCGCCGGACTTGTAATATTTACTGGCGCCTGCCTTGCCGGAATCACTGGGGGATTATGACCACAGCGTTCCGGGTAGTCAAACGCCGATAAATGTTAATCCCCATTCCCATTTCAGTCCCAGAGGACTCAAATGGGAATTGGGACCACAGAAGCACCGGCACAGTTAATAACCGTGCCAGTACTTCCATGAAACACTGCGGGCGGGTGCCGTTCCACCCGCCAGGTCTGACTCTGGTGGGTAGGATGTCACCCACCCGCAGAATCGTAGTGTGCCGGTCTGGTAACAACAGTGCCGGACCGGCACACTTGTAATGAGGCCCATAGTGTGAGGGATCGAAGTAGGTTTTGAAACAGGACAATGGAATTTACATTGATGGACATTCTGAAAAACCCTTTTAGTATTAGTTTTGAGGCAGGCAACCCCTTCTTAGAAGTTAGGGATAGTAAGGACCTAAAAGTCTACAAACAAAACCATGCCACCTTTGTGTCAATCTTCTTCTTCAACACACTTATAGATCTCAATCTAGTATTTGCAAGCCTAGCACATAACCCTTTGAGCCTATGGCCTCAGCAGATATCAAAATGGTCACATTAAAGAAGACAGCCTTATTGGTTGTGTTAATTTCAGCAAGAAGGATTAGTCAAATCCAAGCACTGGTAGCATCAGAACTTTATACAACATTTCATAGTGATAGGTGTGACAAATCATGGGAATTCGTTCCATCTCCCCAAGCGGGATCCCGCCGTGAGGCTAGGGAGTAGGGCCTGCTCCGCAAAACCCCCTCTAGTGGTAGAGGCAAGAGGGACCTCACCCAGAGAGACTCCATCTTTGGGGACAAGGACTTCCATTCCGATGAGGAACTCCCTTAAAGCCACCTCAACAATACCTCTGAGAACATTTACTATGGAAACATGTTTGAAGAACAAACCCGTATCTACTACTGTTGAGAAACCAGTATCTAATACTCTCATCCAGAAACTGTAAATATCTCTTTAAACTAGTGGTCTTCAAACTTTTTTGGCCTTCCCACCCCCCCGCCAAAAAATGTGGGCAGGGCGGGCCCCCTCCAAAATGCCAAATGGATAGTAAGTCCAAATGGCTATGAACTATTGCGTGCTGTCCCCACACCTTACTTCCAGTATAGTCCCTGGGCTCCCCCATCCGCTCCCATCACAGTCTCTGGGCTCCTTCATCCCACTCCTAGCCCAGTCTCCCGGCCCTCCACACCCTACCACAGACCCAGAGCCCCGCTCCCAGCAATGTCCCTGGGCTCTCCCCACCACTATCGCATGGCTCACCCCCAGCCTGCTGCCACCACAGTCCCTGGGCTACCCCCAACCCCTCCCAACACAGTCCAAGGGCCAGTGGCAGCTGGCCAATTATTTTAGGGGAGGGGCATAAATATTTCTCCCAGATATGCCAGAGCGACCGAGCAGAGCGACTGAGCGTAGTGAGGGAACCCAAACCAATCATGTAGGGATTGGGGCGGGGCTTCTAATCATTTTTTAAATAATGTGTTAAAATGTTGCATTTTAGAGCGTACATTTTTTTTACATCGGGTAAAAAGCCAAACAGTTTAAACCTGGTGATGGGGGCTTAGGTGGCAGGCATGGTATTTTGACTGCACATCTATGATAGATATCCAGTAAAAAGATACCATCCCTGTCCCCTGGGCCTCACAGCGCCTAACACACTCACACAATCAGTGTGATTGTGTGTGTATGAACAAGAATCGGGAAGCAAGAGCTTCCTCATTCCTGCACATGCATGCAGGGGCCTGAGCGTGAGTGCTGAAATGCCCCACTTCAGCCTGCTCTGTCTGTATGTGCGAGGAGGCGCAGGAGTTCCTACTCGCACATACAGACATGCAGTTCCCCAGCCAGCATTTCCAATGAGCTATGCAAGGCTGGTGAAGCAAAACACCCCCAGCCTTACATGGCCCATTGAGCATGTGCAGCTTGGGAACTGAACAGTCAAGGGGAAACAGTGTTTCCCTTTGACAGTTCAGCCAACACAGGAGCGCTCCCCCAGCTGGAAAAAATCATCTGAGGGAGCGCACCGTGTTTAACATGGCTGGCTTCTCCATAATAGGTGAGGGGGCCGCTGGGTCAATGCCCCTCGCCCATTGTGGATGAGCCCACTGCCCTGGTCCTCCCAACCCCACACCTTGCATAGCCTCTGGGCTCCCCCTAACCCACACCCTGCATTGTCCCAGGGCCCCCAAACCTCTCCAAAAACAAACCCTACGGCTCCCCCACCTGCTCCAAAAACAACCCCAGGTCTTCCCCACCCGCTCCAAAAACAACACAAAAGAACCCCTCATATTTTTCCACAAACAACCCCAGGACCCCCTCCTTACCTCGTAAAATTCCAGTCCCGTTTCGTTCCTGTGACTGGATTCAAACACCCTGAGAGCACGCTATCTGGAAAGGGATAGAGAGTGCTCTTCCAGGGTGTCTATTACCTGGGTCAGACACTTCCACTTACCCTGAGCCTGGCTCTGTCACACTTAGCATGTGTGGTGGGGGGCATGGTAGGATGGGATATGAAAAAGGCTTTTTCTTTCCTCCCTTTAAAAAAAAAATCTTTCAGGCTGGGGTCCCACACCCCCCACCAAGAAATGAGAGACTGCGCCCCGTGGCGGAGGTGGAACACATTCCAGTTTGAATACCTCTGCTTTAAAGAAAATACCCCATTCAACTGGGAAAAGGAGGATGATAAATGGAGAAAGAGATAAGCCATGAGAGTGAGAAAGGGGAAGCCCCAGACGTACATTGGGGACGTCCCAAACATATGTCACACATGAGAAGGGAAGCGACTGGTGAAGACAAAAGCCAGCGAGTTACAAAATGAGGCAGCGGACTGCTTCAGAGAGAGAGTTAGATGTGCAGCGTCCTGTGATTAGAAATGAAAATGAAGCCGAATCAGACACACAGGGCCTCATTACAAGTTTGGCGGTAGCCTTGCCGGTAAAACTAGCAGGCTGCTGCCGAAATTGCAATTTTTTCCGGCACCCGTGAATGGGCAATTACTGGGTCATTACGGCACCACTGGACCCGGTAATTGCCCATTCGTGTGCGCCAGATAAAAATGATACCTATTCCCATTTCAGCCCCATAGGGCTCAATGGGAATGGGGAGGTCGGCTGCACCGGCACCATTCATAATGGTGCCAGTGCATCCGACATGCTCTGCTCGCGGGTGCCGGTATGCCCGCCGGTCAGACCTGGTGGGTGGGGAGGCACCCGCAAGCAGAACTCATAGTTTGCCGGTCCAGTAACAACTGTACCGGCAGGCTTACCGGTACCATTACCGGACCGGCAAACTTCTAATGAGGCTCTACAGAGTCTTACCTGGAGAAGAAAGAGAGAAGTAGTCAGATGCGGAGCGTCCTGGAGTCCAGAGAGGGAGAGAGACAACGAAGTGGTGACCACCAAAAACTCGTGGGTGACCAGGAGTCACCCTAACAACACATAAAAACCACTCCGCTGGGACGTCGACCCTAACGGTATGGGAAATACCATACAACCATCCTTGAAAACGGCATGAAAGAGGAAGCATTACAGAAGCAAGAGTGAAAATTCTGACGGTACAGAGAACTGACCCTGAGCAGCTAGAAGCCCCGGTGCCGTTAACCCTAGGAGCCCCAGGTAACAGGAATAGCGGGAGACCCAGGAGGTGAACGGAGGATTGTTATGGGACCAATCATACCCAGCCCTGTCAAAGTAAAGAAACTGTGATACTTAAACTAAGAGAAGTGAATGAGAATCATTATAGGACCAATCATACTCATCCCAGTCAAAGTAAAGAAACTAATACTCAAACTAAGAGAATTGAATGAGAATCGTTATGGGACCAATCATACTTGTCCCAGTCAAAGTAACGTGATTGTGATACTTGAACCAAGAGGAGTGAATGAGAATCATTATATGATCAACCATACTCTTCCCAGTCAAAGTAAAGAAACAGTGATATTTAAACAAAGAGAAGTGAATGAGACTCATTATGGGACCAATCATACTCGTCCCAGTCAAAGTAAAGAGACTGTGATACTTAAACCAAGAGGAGAGAATGAGAATCGTTATGAGACCAAACATATTTGTCTCAGTTAACATAAAGAAATCCAAATAGTGAAACCTCAAGAAGTGAATGAGAATCAATACTGGAATATTCAATCATGTATTAGTTAAGTCCAAGAAAGTAAAATAGAAGGAGAGGCTTATAAATGTGGGATAACTTTACAATGGGAGGAGACAAGGACCAATCTCTGTAGAGGTAATCAATAGAAGAGAAATAGAACCCAAAAGGATAACCATCAAGAAAAGGCAAAACCATGCCAAATCCTGAATGAATTTTAAAAACTGATCAAAACAGTCACCAGAAACTATCTGAAATTAACTATTGAAATAGAAGTTTGCAAGGAGAAAATACACCACAGAAGAAGGGAGTCATTCTAATATCTTTAGTTGTTATTATAGTAGTAGGGTCAGTTAGGCTTAGTTTGGGTGGTGGACAGATTCTTTTAAGACATTCACTGAAGACTGACGCTTGTTTTGAAAGGTATGGACGTCTAATAGCAGACGGGACATTTAGGCCTTTTTCCTTTTCTTTAATAAAGTTCATAGTGAAATGACTTATCAGAATCGGTGTCCTTCTTCTGACCGGTCACATAAGGTAGTCTTACATACGCATTCCATCATTTTTACTAAAGGTAGAGTCAGCTTTTCATAACGACTAGGAAATAGTTGTACCAACATTCTTTCCAAATCCATAAACACAGGCTGCCAAAGTATTGCATTGTCTAGGTGTTCCTAGAGCGCTACATTGTAATAAAGAGTTCAGATCGACCAAAGCACATTAGTAACCTTTGGGGGTACCTCTCCCAGCAAACAAGTGTACAAAGTATCTATTGCTGGGTGGTTACCTTCATTTTAGAAACATGCAAAATACGAGGAAAAAACCCACGCGAGGCTATCCATGCCCATTTAGTGAGGGCTAAAACAACATCAGTGACCTTTCAGCAACATGTGTTGTGGGATGTCATCAGAAAAACCGCTACATGGGTTTCCTTGTCAGCATTCTCTCAGCATTAATATCTTGCTGTTAGCTCTAAGGAGGCTGCAGCTTTTGGCCAGGCAGCCCCCAGAAATGTATTGTGCTAGAGAGATAATTGTTTGAGCCCCACCCTAATCTTTCTGTTGTGTTGGTGTTGTATTGGAACCGCCCACAGAGTATGGCGGAAAGGGGACCAGACATAAAAATAAGAAAAGTTTACTCACGGTAGTGACTACTGTACTCGTAGTACATAGTCCCCTTTCCTTTATACTCCCCAAACATCATCTCCTGCAGATAAATAAACATAGGCAGGCCTGCCATTCCCGACATGCAGATACGGAGGGACTGAGGTGTGGCAATGGACAGCAGGGTTAGCATGCAAGGTCATGACAGCTTCCGCATCTCCGCACCCCACATTAAAATGTAAAGGGGAAGTCCATACGTTGCGGTGCAAAAGGCTCTGGTTTCAACCCCGTGAATGAACACCCATTCAGTAAGGAGTAAAGGAAACTATGGACTGGGAGTACAGTAGTGACTACGGTAACTTTTTCTTATTTAATGAATCATGCTGAAAGAAAACCCTTAAATTGTCACCTTTCACATTTGTTACAGTTAGTGATGCACACCTAAAAGCAAGGACTGTATAAGCTACTCGGATTTCAGATGGTACAACCTCTGTAAATGGTCTGTTGGGTTATACCTATGTGGTAAAGCTACTTGCTCTTTGTCATTATTTCATACATGCAGACAGCTTGTTGTTATTCATGATGTGACTAAAATGTCCAGAAATAGAAAAGGCCAATCTGGGCACAAGGGAGGGTTGGAAGTGTGAGGTGTCACACATGTGCTTGAACTTCAAAATTGTCCCTTTACTTTCTAGAAATAATATGCTCTTTGGGCCTCTGCTCTATTGGTCTTCAACACAGGAATCGACTGTGGGAAGGGTTTGTTAAAGACTACTGACTGAAAGTACAAATCATGTGCACTCTCATTTCTTAAAATTCTGCAAAAACAAAAAAGGTGTCCCTCTTTAAAGTTGGGATATGCAAGTTCTGGCTTTTTATCTCTTGTTATTCTGCGCAACAGCAGATAACTTGCAGTTTTATTTTACCACTATAAATGTAAACAAAGGGTTGTAAGTATCAGAATCCAATGTAATGAAAGCCTAAACGACAGTACTGGCTGAGCATCTCAAGCACTCATCATTTTAAGCTTGATTTTATTGAAATTTGAAGTGCCACAAGCCCTTCCCCCCACACCCTCCAAACAGATGTCATCGATATAGGCAAGATGGCTTTGTAAAGTTTCCAAAACATGGCTTACTTTGCAATTCATTCTTTTTTTTTATGGGTTTGGAGCATTGTAGTGGTGCAGCCACCAAATAATGTCTCAAACCATTGCCACAAAGAAGAGGAATGGGGGTTTAAGAAGCAGAATATCTGGTTTGCCTGCTAACTGGCAATGCTGTGGCATGATATTGCTGATTCACTGAATGATTTTTGTTACATTCGATTGTGATGTCCATTGAGGGCTTGTTTCCTTTTATAATACTTGTGTGCACTGGTCAGAGTGGGGTTGCGGAAGGGGGGCTGGGAGCTTGGGTCATGGCGGGTTGGTATTTAGGAGAGGACTGCTGGGGTGTGTGGGTGAATGAGGCTGCAGGATAAACATGTCTTCTTACAGGAGCAATCGCCAACGTGATTATTTTCTTTCATGGGGATACTGACATATATTGGTGCAGCCTGCATGGACATGCTTTCTTACAATGGCATTACTGCCAGTAGCATTATGTGCAAAGCCGGCATGAATGTGTTCTTACATGGCCATGCTATAATATCTTAGCAGAACCAGTGTATATGTAGCATACAGTTGAATTACTAGCATTATAGACAAAGTCACAATGAATGGGCTCTTCATATATTGCACAGCCAACAAGGACTTGTTTTTAATAGACATTAGAAGTGTGGTGGTCCGGAAATAAGGGTGTCAGTTGCACCAGACCCGGACACCCACACTACAACTTTGCGGGTGGGGGCCGTTGCGCCCGACAGGTCTTACCTGTGGTTGTAACGGCACCTGCCCGCAGAGTTTTCACGTAAGCACCAGCACCATTAGCGACGGTCCCAGTGCTTCCATCTCCCCACTCTCATGAAGTCCTATGGGACTCCATGGGAATGGGGAAGAACATATTCCAGTGCCTGAAATCCCGGGCCGCAAGGACTTGTAATGTCCCGGTGGCACTGGGATATCAGGCACCGGAAAAGCGTTACGAGTCTAGCGGCAACCTGCCGATAGCACCGGTGGGTTACCGCCGGACTCGTAATGGTTACAAAATGACATTGTTGAACTCTCTATAAAAAAGGCACTGTCAGCAGTGGGATCAAAGCCAGGGCACCCAAAGTAATAGCGACCCGTGCCGTTTAAAAAAAAAAAAACCTCTAGCACTCAATTTTTCTAAAGCCTCCATTGAATCCAGCTTGTAACCAAGAAGTGCTTTGAGTTAGCAGATGTTTGCTATACATTCATCTGAAGCACTTCAGTTTCTAGGACTCTCAATAAGGAGCCTTTTGGGGTATTACTTTTAAATAATATGTGGTAAGTTGATCAGCCTAAAAATGTGATGCAAAATGCTCCGATGTACTGTTGGTCACCTGCATCTATTGGAGTTACATGGTGCATGTGTGCTCTCTTGCTCTCTTTCCTTGCACTCGCTCCGATTCTCCCCCCATTCCCTCTCCTCTCTATTTTATTCTCTCTTCGCTCGCTCCTGCTCTCTCACCCTTTACATTCTTTCTCTCTGTTTCTTCTTGCATACTTTATACTCATACATTCTCTGTTTCTCCCCTCTCTCCATTTCGCTCGAAGGCATGGTTTCATTGGGGGTGGGGACTCTCTTTCTCTCTCCTCTCACTCTTGGTCCCTCTTTCTTCTCTTACACTCTCATTCTCTGTCTCACTCTCTCTCCTTGCACTCTCTCTCTATCCCTCTCCCCACACACTCTCTCTCATTTTCCATTGTTCACTGCACGCTCCCTGTTCCTCTGACCTCTCTCTCTGCCTCGCTGTGACGAATTGGAGTCTAACTCACAGGACTACAAGGATGAGTAGGGGTAAAATGGCCCACTCAGCCCTCACACTTCTACAAACCAAAGCCCAGCGCAATCCTAAAGGTAAAACAGGGACAATCAAGAGATATACCTCCTTCGCCTTTGGTGGTAATGCAGGCTAAGGGAAGGCTATCATTTCGAGAGGGGTGTGAAGGTGAACCGGTAGTGACCCAAACACTGGATCACGGTCCACAATAAAGGGAATGTCCAATCAAGGTTCTACAAAAATATTCTCACTTTAATAAAGCACATCATCTGCAAGTAGAAAGAAAAGAGATTACTATGCAGAAACCCACCCCAAAAGAAAGAACAGAGAGGATGTGACAGACTGGAGAAAGTAGCACTCGGAGTGTAGTTCCAGGGGTGGTAGATAAGGTACTACCATAAAAAGGATATTGGGTAGAAAGCAGGAACAATTGTGACCTAACCAGTCTCTAGGGTCGCAGTGGACCCTGGGGGCAGTTCAGTGTCACAGTACCTGGATTCAGTTCTTGGTGGGCTGACTCATCAGACCTGGGTTTGAATAGTGATGCAAGCTGATCAGGCTCAGTCGGGCATGCAGGAACGTGGTGACCGTGGCAGCAAGCGGGACTCAAGTAGGGTCGAATGCGGGTGCTCTGTGAGGTTGAACAGCAGCGATTCAATGATGCAGATTGGGGCGGTCCCAGGAACACTTCAGAGCTGGCTAGGCCTTGTTGGGCTTTGGACGTTGGGAGAAGTCAGCAAGTGATGCACTGGCGGTTTGAGTCTGCTAGCTGGGCTGAGCTGTGGTTAGAGTCAGCAAGTGATCCTCCAGAGATTCGGTTCAGTTTTCGGCATTGAGCAGTCGCTTCGGGCCTAACAAGTGATGTGCTTCGGTGGCACATGATGCAGTGTTTAGCTGGTTTAGATACAGTGCCAAAGTTCAGCTGGTTTGAGGAACGCAGATTCCAGCACCAGCACATTCCATATTTTTAGGTTGCAGGGAACATAGAACAACCGGTTCACTGCGGGAAAACAGGGAGCTTCGGCTGGTCTGGCCTTCCTGTTGCTGTGAGGCCTTCGCAAAGGACTCCAGGACAGGATACTACAGTTCAGATTCTCCTCTTCTGCCACAGAAGTTCTGTTGTGGATGGGTTGTTCATGGTCCACAGCACTGGTCACTCCCAGTGTTTACTGGGAGTGGTTAAGGGACAGATCTTCCTTCTGTCTTGGATGGCTCCCTCTTCACCTCCAGCGGAGGGCTTTGGACAGTACATCTTTCCCAAAGGAAGTTCAACTGAGAATCTTCAGAACGTCTCTTCGGCCTTAAAGGATCATTGAGGAACTGAGGGAATTCTGTTGAAGGGGTGCAAGACTTCTTTTAAAGGAACACATACTCAGGTGATTTGTCTAAAGCCAGCCTGCTTTAAGGGAACAATCCCGGCTCCTGGCTGGAGCGGACTTTGCCCTGTTGATTTTGCACCCAAAGTGCTTTGCTTCAGAAGAAGTGGAGGAGACAGGAAAGGGAAAGAGAGACAGTAACAAATAAGATGCTGGATGGCTTCTTACAGTGTCCAGAACACTCCTCCCTGTCCTACTCCCGCCCCCTTCCATCCTGATGACAACAAAGGCCTTGGACATACAGCACCCTGGTGTGAGGCTACTATTCTTCAATGTGAGTGCTCCTTTGATACCTGGGGCCAGGTCAGCTGCCTGCTGTGCGGCTGTCTCTGAGGGAGGGGTTACCAGCCCTTCTAAAGAGAATCAAAGTGACGCTGGGTCCTCTGGGTTTCTGTCCTGCCATGTAGCAGTATTGGCCCATCTGAGCAAAATACACATTCCCTTCCACATCAGTGGTGACTCACAGGAGCTGGCACATGTGCAATACCAATTAGGATATGGTGGGTATGATCTTAAGTATCGGCATGCACTTGTGCCTAAGCTCAGGCATAGCTTATTCTTAGAGATTACCCTGCCACCAGCATGGGGGACTCATGATCATCGTAGTTTGGGCACTGGGGGCATATCTTAACTGTCGCTCCTGTGCTGAAGTGACTTTGCTGTCGCTGCAGTGGTCGAGTGTGTATCTTGTGATCTTTGAACCTGCTCTGCACCCCGAACAGAGCGGGTGCTGTGGATGAGGCTACTGAAAGTGCACAATGCTTTTGGCATAGAGTTGCAACAAAGTGGCCTTTGGTTAGCGGATTACCGATTTGGAGAAGGAATCAACCCCATCATTTTATGTACTAACAAAAATTGAAAAAGCCAGGGCTTTGCACCCTTGGCAGATGGCAATTCCTCACACTCTCCCCTTGCACTCTCTCTGTTCCTCGCTCTCCCCCAACTCTCTCTCTTTATCCTCACACATTCTCTCCTTGCACTGCATCTCATCACATTCTATGTCGCTCTCCTTGCAATCTGTGTCTCTCTTATCGTACACGCTATCTTCACATTATTTCCTCACACTATGTCTCTGTTCTCACACTCTCTTTGCCCACCTTAAAACACTATCTGCCTCTTTCTTTCCTCTCTCTCCCCCCTCCCCCTTTTCTATCCTTGGATTCTCTCTCCTCGCACTTCCTCTGTTCTCATACCCTGACTCTCATTCTCCTCACATCTTCACTCTCCCATCACATTCTCTGCCTCTCTCTACTTGCAATCTCTCTAAAACGTTCTCATACTCTCTTTTTCTATCCTCACTCTCTCTCCCCTAATGCTCTCTCTCACTCTGTCCCTCCACACACACTATGTCCTTACACTCATTATGTCTCCCCTTTTGCAAGCTCTCTATCACTCTTCTTGTGGACTCTCCCTGTGCATCTCTAATTCCTATTCTGCTCCCGCTCTATATCTTCCTCATGCTCTCTCTCCTCATGCTGTTTTTTCTCTCTCTGTCCCCTTGCTCCATTTGTCTCTCTTCCAATGCTCTCTCACATTTTCCTACTCTCTCCATGCCTTCTCTCCTAATCTCAATCATCCTGCAATCCGTCTCTCTTTCTTTCTCCCTCTCCTTGCGCTTGCATTCTTTTTCTCTGTCTCCTCATGCCCTCTTTCCTCACTCTCAACCTCTCCTTGCTCGCTCTCTCTACACACTGTCACTCGCCTCTCTCTTGCCCACTCTCACCTCACACTCTCACTCGTTGTCTCTCTCTTGTTCTCTCCGTCTCCTTGCACTCTCTCTCTCTGGCACTTTTGCCCTCTCTACTCACACACTCACCCTCTGTCTCTTCTTGTGCTCTCTGTCTCTCTCTACTCATGCTCTCTCTCCTCTTTCTTTCTTTCTTTCTTTCTTTCTTTCTTTCTTTCTTTCTTTCTTTCTTTCTTTCTTTCTTTCTTTCTTTCTTTCTTTCTTTCTTTCACAAATGTATCAAATTAGGATGTAATTAGTGTTACTTGAGCAAGCAGACTGCGGTCTAATTTCAAAATCCCAGGGCGCATAAGGATGGGCTCTTCTGTACACACATCAAAACTTGCTCTGAGGCACTGATCTCAGGTCTAATATTAAATGCTACCCCAAATCTTTTACTACATATAAAAGATGTTATGATTTTTGCTCTCTCTGCTATTCTGTAAGTAGATGCGCCATCTTTGGACTTTTACACATTTAATATGAGCACCGCAGGAATCCTTGGAGAAGGTTATGCTAGTTAATCTTTAGAACTAATAATTTCAACAGGAATCAGAACTCCAAAAAAAGCGGCAAAAAAACCCAGCCTTCTTCTTACCAAATCTAAGTACTCTTTATGTAGTTACATTCAGGTTTAGATTTCTCTTCTTGTAAATATGAAATCAAGGTACCAGTCTTTGCTGGAGATCCCCCTGGGGTTAGATCAAAAATACCTGTGTTGCCTTCTAATGTGATTTGCATATCATGTTTTCTTTGTAAATAAATCTAGAAGATCAAACAAAAGCATATGTATATATATATATATATATATATATATATATAAATATATATATATATGTATATATACTCATTGAAAACCCTTTGTTAAAGGGACGTTATGGTTACAAGTAAAACCGAAGAAAACCCCAGAAATTTGCCAGTTATGGTAAGCTAAGCGACCATAACTCGCACCACCCCCGTGCACTGCTAAGACTAACACCCAGGACATCAAAGATGACATCACAAATGCCATTGATGACATCACTGATGACATCACATATCTGGGTGACTTGTTTCTGGTCACTGACATATATAGGCCAGGTGGTTTTGTTCACTGACAGTCAGAATATAAAAATTGAAAAAGGTGATATATATCTAGACGTTAACCTTGTCACATGTTCTTTAAGTACTTTCCTTAGGGTTTGGTCTCAGCTCATGGTGCACATACATGGGGAAATGACCAGGCCTCAAACACACAGTTCATTTGTATACATGAAGATAAACTTTAATGTCATTTACATTTTCTGATGATGCTGTTTCTTTCTTCCTTACTTTAGTTTCCCTGTATGTGCCTCTGATTTGTACGCATTGTGGTTATTCATATGTATTGTTTGTTCCAGCACAAGTGTTGTAAGTCTTGAATTGTTAGCTAGTTATTACATGTTTAACATTACTCAAAACTCTGATAAGGTAGCATTCATTATTGTAGTATCCAAAATTACATGATTATAAATAGTGTACTTCTATGGTGCATGCTGCAGTCATTGCCTATGTTTATATATGATTAGTTTTCTGTATTAACAACAACACTCCAATACAATGATTTTAGATGAGTAGATTCTTTAACAGATTAAGTAGTTCATGATAGGTCTCCCGATCACCCCTGACATCTTGTTACCAACAATATAAACACAACTCCTTGTAGGGAGTTTTCATCAAAATGTATTTCACATGTGATGTCATCAATGACATTTGTAATGTTATCTTTGATGTCCTGGGTGTTAGTCTTAGCAGTGTACGGTGGTGGTGCGAGTTATGGTTGCTTAGTTTACCATAACTGGCGAATTTCTGGGGGGTTTCAGTTTTACTTGTAAGCATAACGTCCCTTTAACAAAGGTTTTTCATTGAATTTCATAGGTTGTTATTAGTGCAACTTAACCCTAATGTCCCTTTAACAACGTCTTTTCATTGAATTTCATAGGTTTTTATCAGTGCAACTTAACCATAATGTGCCTATAACAAAGTTTTTTAATTGAATTTCATAGATTTTTATTACTATAAGTTAACCATAACATCCCTTTAACAAAGTTTTTTCAGCGAATTTCAAAGGTTTTAATTAGTCCAACTTAACCATAACCTCCCTTTAACATAGTGTTTTCAGTGAATTTCATGGGTTTTTACCAGTGCATGCTATTTTCCTACAACTTACTAATATCATACTTACCCAATATAGCAATATTTGTGTCCAATTTACAAAGTGTCACCTTCTAGAATCATTTTTAACACTTCTATACACTTTTTGCAACTAGTTCAACTCATTTTGCATCCGTAGACGTCTACGAACTTCTGACTTCATTGCAGACTTTCCGGACAGTGCCACATGACCACACGCTGGTACGCGGCATGATGACGTGTCCGAGAACCCGTCCGCACTTCACAATAAGATCCCTGCTTTGCTGGCAGTTCAGAACTGCATTTTCTACTGATCTAGGAACTTTCAACTTCAAAATTTCCATTGCACAGCTCCAACACCTATTTCTACTCATTTTCCATTAACAATCTAGTAAACAGTACATACTATTAGCAAAACTGCTATTTATCTTAAAATGGCATCAGCTAATGCCATCCCTCCTCCACAAGAGCCACCACCACTGCTGTAATCAAGGAGCATGAGAAACACTGCCCCCTACCTTAGAAATAACACACACACAACATTTTCCCCTGTCCACCTACCCCTCCATATTAGTGTTTGTTGCCTCTTCCCTCATTTCCCTCCCCAACTTTCGTTCTCAGCTCTCCTGCCAAAGAAAAAATACATCCAAAAACAACAAAAGAAATGTTCCTTTAGGAACCACCTTTCACAGTTAAAAAATAGAACTAAAATAACCAATAGACTCCATCTACTTTATATTTCTCAGTAAAGTACATATACTCTATAAGATTTACCAACATTTCCATTTGCATTTTGTGTTATGCTAATGGGAATATTGTGGCGTTCATCCTCCGTTCCTGGAACTGGAACAGCCCAAGTTATCAGCGAAGCAACGGTGGATAACAAGGTCTCTGGACAATTATCCCCCCATTCCAGCCCCTGTAATGGGAGATGAAGGCCTTTAGCACCTTAGATTCCCAAAGCGGGAATCCGGGGTGCTAATAAAAAGGATTTTTCTTCCTACAACGGGACGCCTACGGCATCCCGGTGTAGGAAGGAAAATGCTTTTCCAAGATGGCCATCATGGAAAGGGAAGGCGATGTTGCATACAGGGCCCCTCTTCGCTTTCCATGGCAGCCTGCAGAAGGCAAAAAGAGAACTCTATGACCATATTACCACAAGCACATTTTTCTTCCTTTTCAAATATATCACAATTTCGAATAACTTTACCACAAAGCCAGTCACAGGTGGACATGGCCTTTTTAACCACATGTTTTGTCCCTCGTGGTCCTGGCCAGTAGCCAGATTGTCTGGATCATGACCTTATTCCATGACCCACACAATCTGGCCACTGCCCAAGGCCACAGGCTACACCTCAGTCACCAAAGGAATATCACTATTTTTTGTACCCAGATTATGACACTTGTCAAAAAATAAAACACAGGCACATTTGCAAGACCATGCTTTAAGGTCCTTACACAAGTTTCCTGGAAATCCACCCATGTTTTATTTTTTCGAAAGTGTCAAATGTATGCACATACAATCATCATATAACCTAGCCCCCACTTGACAAAATCCATTCAGACTTTACAAAAACATTTATATCTAGATCTATAATCTTTTTGCAAACCTTTGTGTAGATTTGTCAAATGGCAGTACATTAATAAGCCTTTACAATATTTTGGGATCCCCCCTCTAATTCTGCCCCCTCTTGACAAAATCCCACCAAACTTCACAAAAACATTCATATCTAGATCTATTATTATTATTTTGCCAAATTAAGTGTAGATTCGTCAAATTGTACCTCATTTGTAAGCCTTTACATTATTTTGGGACCCCCCTCTAATTTTGCCCCCTCTTGACAAAATCCCACCAAACATTGTGAAAACATTTATATCTATGTGTATTATCAGTTTGCCAAATTAAGTGCATATTTGTCAAATGGCACCTCATTTATAAGCCTTTACATTATTTTGAGACCCCCCCTCTAATTTTACCCCTCTTTACAGAATCCCACCAAACTTTGCAAACACATTCGGGATCAGGTCAGGAATATAATTGGAAGTTTCATTAAGTGGCGCCAAAGTTATAAGCCATCCAAGAACTGCTTTTCACCAACCCTGTAATGCAGAGGTGACAGCGAACTTCATAGGACTGTTCGTGAACATCCGAACTGTTTGTCGAATTTCATGGCAAAAACCACCTGTTTTTTTGCTTCTTGCAGCCATATTCCATCCCATCCTCATCACCCCTCACCTCCCCAGATATTATTTGATAAGTTTGACAAGTGCAATGTTGTGTTTTTTTATGTTTTTATCGCAATGTCCGCGGACACCGGCCGCGGTCCGCGAATCCAAGATGGCGGACGTTTCCAAAAATCTGATGCACCTCATGTTTCACTCCAACCAATCAGCGAACACGTCATGTGTCCGCGGACATGACACAAGCCAATTAGCCAATCAGTGTCCTGTCCGCAGAGCGAACATCGAAGTGTGTCCGCAGAGCGGACATAGATATCACACATTGTTTTAGACCTACTTTTTGGTCCTTTTAAAAAAAAACTACTGGACGGATTTTCAGCAAATTTAGAAAGGCACGCTTTCGGGACCAGGCTGCTGCTCCTGCCGCAAATTTGGTGAAAATCAGTCCAGCGGTTTGGGCTGGAGGCACGACAGAAATTTTTTCTCCATTCAGTCTATGCGGAAAAAGTACATTTTGGGACCCTTCCCTATAACTTTGCCCCCCCCTGCACCAAACCTCACCACACATTTCAAGAGTTGGCCATATACCTTTTTTGCAAAGTTTGGTGAGGATTCTTCCAGGGGGAGCGAAGTTATAAACTGCTCAAAAGAGCTCTTCCTATGGGTTTAGCAACTTAACCATAACTACATGGCCGCTACCGCAGGCCCATATATATATATATATATATATATATATATATATATATATGTACATATGGAAAAAAGCAAACAAAGACCGCAAAGTCTTGTTTCTTTAGAAGCTGCACTCCCATCCAGTTACGAAATCCATTAGCATCCAGCAATAGTTGCCCAACGAGGAATTCAATTGTGGGGAACCAACAGCAGACCACTGCACAGCAAAAGTTTGCTTAAAAAGTTCAGCTTTATTTAAGAAATATTGCAGTAAAAAGCGGCTTCCCAGTCACGAAGGAGGCTAACTGACGCGTTTCGCCACACTCCTGTATTTATATTGTTTGGAAACAAAATTACAGAGTTAAGATTAAACCAATAAAAACGTAAAGTCTACAAACATCAAAATAATTACGTCAAGGTTACAACATAGAAATCTTTATTAATACATTCCAAAAATATATTAAAATCAAATATCACCCTGTTTTTGTTTTCTAATATTGTTTGCTCTAAAATGCTTTATAGTGGAAGCAATGAATATTTGTTTGTTTTTAGTAAAAATGTTAAACAGTTTTTATTTATTTAGGTTTTTAATGGGTATTAGAACATAATGGTGTTTCTGGGAAACTGATTGGTCAATCTGCAGGCTATACGCACTGGTATTAATTACAGCCCGTAGTTTGGGCTTCATTCACTTATGTGAACACTCAGGGCTGGCGGTGGGCGGGGAAGGCAGCACAATTGGACACGCTGGTTGGCGTGTCATTTCGGAACGGAAAGAGTTAATTTTACGTTCTGAAGTGGACATTGCAAAACCAACGTGTCCACGTAGGCACGCATAGGGAAATGAAGCTGGGAAATGAAATCAAAGGAAACGCTTTCATAGCGTTGCACATAAGTAAAAATGGGGCTGAGGTAAGCTGCACTGCAGCATTAGGTGGAACGTGTGAAAAAGTGTGTTGATAGCAGTGAAATCAAATGAAATGCTGCGTGCACTTCTGGGCATTCAGTGGAGCAGGGAAGTGCCAATGGAGACAAAGGGCACAGAAAGGTAAGTAAAATGCCGGTATATTTAATGTATTTGCAGAGATGGCTTGCAGATATATATGAACAGCATGTTTGTGTGCAGTAATTGCTACCTAAAATGCTACCTAAAATGTGTGTAGTGGGGGGGAGCAGACCTAAAGCAAACTTTGTGCAGAGGACAGGCATACCACACCTGATTCCACTTTGCTATGATATTCCTCCCACCCTAGCACCTTCCACCACCCTATAAAAAAAATTAAACCTGTTTAATTGAAGTATAAAAAATGTCTGCAACAATTATTTACCATTTTGCATTTTCTTGTACTTTAATTAAACGTGTCTCATTTATGCATCTTTAATTAAACAATGAGGGTGTTCTAATAGCTTTATAGACCTGCAGCTCGGGCCGTACCGGGCGTTGTGGGCCCTCATACCTCTTAAAGGCACTCGCTTCGCTGGGCCCATTAACTCGGTCTTCAGGACCCATAACGCCCAGTACGGCCCTCGCTGCAGGTCTATAAAGCTATATTACATTTGTGCTGCTTTTGGTGGTATTTACAGTTTACACGGATCCTGCCTGGATCCACAGAAAGATAGCTCCTTGACCTTTCAATATTCTATTGCCATTCTTGGAATGACTGAAGCTAACTACTGTCAACCAATTGTGAAACTGGGCATCGATTAGGGCTCTCAAATAGCTTCCCACTTCAATGAGGTACCAAACTGGCTGCTGCCCATCCCCCTTCTCCTTGCATTCATCAAGGAGCCGTTTGTGGCTCATACCAGGAACAACCAAGATATGCAAGGAATTAGATAGGGTGGACCGTACCTAAAATATGTCGATTTTCAGATGATGTCATACTGGCTTTCCAAACCTAGGCAGCTTCCGTTGGAACCATTGGACCCATTCTGCAGGAAATTAAACCGTTCTCTGAGGTCTCAGGGTTCAAGGTGAATCTGGCAAATATTACATGGGACCCTGACTAATGTGAAGGCTGAGAGCCCTGGGTCAACAATCTCCTTTTGCTAGGCAAGAAAGCATTTCAAATACTTATTGATGCCCAGACTCTCTTACCTATATATGGTAAAGTGCCCATGTCTCGTCAAAGTGATTCAGCTGGATCTTCGGAAATGGGGGAAATGATGGTTTGGGAAGGTTGCCATCGTGAAAATGAATGTAGTATAAAGGCATCTAAATCTTTCAGGGGCATTCCGTTCCCATTCTGAGAGCTGTAATTGTAAGGATCAAAAGTCTACTCATTTGGAAGGGTTGTAGACCCAGAGGCTTTAGGCGAATTATGTGCCAGGATAGAGCACAGGGAGGTTTGGGATGCCCTGATTTGGATCTGTATTTTAAGGCAGTACAGCTGAGAGTTCTTCCTGAATCGATGCAGCGGTAGGTGGAAAGGCCCTGGTTATTCATGAAACAGGTAGTAGTGGGGTCCCATGCTTGGAAGCAGCCGTGGCTTTGGTTGCTTGCCGCCTCCCACAGAGGTAGGGCAGAAGCACACCAGCTAGATAGCACCTAGAAAATTCTCTCCTAACCCCAAAGTCTCCTCTAAAATCATGACTATCTCTCAGGGATATGAGAACAACAGCAGCCGAAGCCAAGATTTGCCTGTCAGAGAGATGATGTGGCAAATGTGTGGATGTGGGGACATGGTATCCAAAGGCTACTCCATACAATTTCAGGTGAAGGTCCCGGAAACAAATATGATGGTCACATATTTACTTCCGTACATGACATATTTCCTCCTGTATTTGTTCGACCAGCAAACATCGACCAACAACATTCAGTGCCTGCTACTGAAACGAACAGCATCGTCAGTCTCATAAAAGGATGAACATCAGGTATTTTCTCAGTAGCGTTTCTATTTCTGAAGCCAACATGGGAGTTCTGTCCGCAAGTGGTTTTAAAACATCAAAACATCAAATAATGCTCTCTATGAATCGAGTTCCCTCATCATGTGATATCTCAAAGTGGTGTATCAATCACAATGGAAACAAGCATAAACCCACATTCCCATTCTTGAAAATTGCTAGAGGTTTCTTCGAGGTTCAGGGTGAAATCAGAAAGCTAAGCTTTTAATTCCAGTACCCAATTCAATCAGTCTAGCATTGGCTCCATTAGGAAGGTATTCAGCTTCAACCCTTTCTGGACGACTGGTTGGTACAATCGAGGAGTCTACTGTCCTAAGTAGTTGGGTATATCGGTTTCTCTAGGCACATGGCTTCAGAATACATTTCCAGAAATTGCACCTGTCCCTGTCACATGACCTACAGTTCAATGGAAACAATGTTCACACAGACGAAGTGAAGGCTATCTAACCAGCGAGCAGTGAGCAGAGCTCAGTCTCTTCAGTCTCATCTGTCTTTGATCATTGGAATGAAGACAGCATCAGCCAGGATGAATGGAAGGAGACATGACAGCATGTACGGGACCGGTACCTTAGGACAGACTACACCTATTCCCTTTATTTAACCATATCATTATGTATTGGTCACTTGTCTTAAAGGATTATGAACAGGACATTCACATAGCAGACTTTCTGAAGCAGGACTGAATGGTGTAACAGAACATGCTGGGCCCTGTTGTGAGCCCTCCTGAGGGCTCCCCCAAGCACCTCAAAGAGGCATGTCATGTCACAGACTCCCACGCCTGCCTGGGCCGCTATGCATGTGCAATGCACATGGTGATCATGATGCCGCAGGGTCGCCTTGAGTGCTGCACTGGGTGAATTGATGTTTCTAGATCCAACCTACTAACAATCGTTCACCGATCATAGAAACAAGGGGGTGGCCACTAGCCCCTAGTGCCTAAATGAACCAGATGCCACTGTGCATGGGCAGTAACATTATTATGACAGTGTTGGGGCAACTTTTGAGCGGCCTGAGCTCCTGAGCGGCCACCGGGATTGTAAACGATTTAGGGTTAATGGCGATTGGAGAATATTTTTACAGGAGGTGCATTAACACCTCCCACAAGTTAGTGCGAGCAACCAAGCTTAGAAAGGATGCCCTAGGTAATGTGAAAGGCACAGCAGGGCTATTCTTCTGAGAATATTTTTAAAATAATGTTTTTAAATTGTCTATTTTATGGTAAAATATTTTAGGAAAATAAGTTAAAAAGTCATATTATTGGTTATTTACGGTAACACATAAGATCCACAGTACACAGGAACATTTTGCAACATTTTGATGATGCATTTTCACAGCATAAGCCAGCATTGCCACTGTTATTCACTTTCATGAAGCTGTGACCTTAATCTTTGCCAGTAACAGTCACTGTAATAAGTTTCATGAAGCTGTGGCACACGTCCTAAAAAACGAAAGTGGCAGGACACATTAACATACTATAATTTAGGGGGTAAAGTTGCCCTCTTTTTTGATCCGGGGAGGCCTAAGTCATGAGGGAGTATATATAATATTGAACAGGGACATAGGCTACCCCACCTGTATGACTCTGGCCCGGAATGGATTGCAGCACACTCAATACAGATCCCTTTAGGTGGTCTGTGTATCAAAAGAACACCCCAATTACTTTACGTACAATGACAAATTTATTCTCATAACTACAAAAAACAATTCAACGTTATCATCCATAACCTTTTGTTTGCCCGTGATTTACGGGTAACGAAATGCACTATACAAGGCTTTTCACATCAACCTTATGCAATTGAACTTAATCAGACAGCTGATTGCAGTGTGGGTTAGTATACATGGTGACTTTCAAATGTGGTGTAATTGTCTTCACATTTGTCCGACTGGGAGCGATGCGGTAAGCAAAGGAGCTGCAACACTATTCAGAGAGACACATGAGTGTTTCCAACAAGCACACAGAAGGTGCTGTAGAGAAAATACTCCAAACAGACGTGCAAACCAACCTGTGACACTGGAAATTAATGCCTCAGATGGTCCACCATTGTGAGACTGTGCGGACACTATTAAATCCTTTTTATCTGTCCTGAAGACGGCACCGCAAGATCAGCAACCCACAAGGTGCCAGAAACACCACTAAGTGTCGACCGGACAAATGTGAAGACAATTACACCACATTTGAAAGTCACCATGTATACTAACCCACACTGTAATCAGCTGTCTGATTAAGTTCAATTGCATAAGGTTGATGTGAAACGCCTTGTATAGTGCATTTCGTTACCCGTAAATCACAGGCTCTACACTCTCTAAAGGGGAACACATCCTTGTGCATTAACTATAAATAAAAAAAATCCACAATATAAATTATCAATTGTAACAATGCTTCAAATGGTGTCACTTTTCCCCCAAGGGGGAGCCCCTGTTCATGAGGCTAGGGTGGTGAGATCGTTAACTGATAGTCTCCCTAGTGGTGGTAACATGCGGCGGACCTCATTGAGAGGAGCTCCCCTCCTGGGGACAAGGACATGAGTCTTGGGCAAGGCCTCGGTACACCACAACCTCACAGGCCAATAAGAACACCAGATCCTTATGGGGGTAAGAATTCCCATGCCATGATGGACCCTAATCACTATTTCACCCTTGAGATCCCAAAGATTATAAGGTCTGTTAAGTGTTCTTCCAAAATTGCAATGTATCCTTTCTTCTGAGTCTGTTGTTCAAAATGGTGTTATGAAGCCTAAACTAGAGCGGTTAGCTAATTCTAACCTTTTTGTTAACATTGCTTCGAATCATGGACCACAATGGACTGGAAAGAAGAGCAATGATGGAAGAACTCGTTAATTGAATGTTAAACAGACTGAGATGAAGAAGAGCATAAGACCATTAAAGGGAAGCGTGAAGAGTGTTTTGTGATGAATAAGTGATGGTTCCCCCAGAAATCGTGAACTGGGACCGTTTTCATGTAGCCAGGGAAAGGCAGATGCTTTCTGATCCCGTCCCTGGGCATGGTGTTCTGTGAGAGGATCACATGAGGGGGTAAGCACGTCAGGAGGAATGGGAAACCCCCTTGTTCAACTTCCCCCAAAACCCCAAACCTTTAATGGCTTATTGCAAAACAGAAGAGGTGAGATAAACTAACTTTGTCATTAGGGACTTCAAGTCCCATAATTGCAGAAGTGCTGGGACGAAGAAGAACAATGCTGCAGGAGTGGTCAGATTGTTGATAGAAATTACCCACACCTGCAGGAGACTGAGAAGCTTAAAAGTCCCCCTCAGGTGCAGGCCATTGTCGAGCAGAGTGAGCAAGAAGGGCAGTGTGAACCGTGCATACAGCAAACACAGACACTGGAGGAAGGAGAAGACGTCGGGACCACTGTTAAGCAGAACACAGTAGCTGGTCCTGAGAGGGCCTGTGCCTCCAGAAGCCTTATCTGCAGTGGTTGAGAAGCAGGATTCATATAAGAGGGAAGCTTGCACTCTGAAGACCTGTTTTGCAGAGGCTGCACTGCAGCAAGAGAAAGTGAAGAAAGCTTTCCTCCCCAAGAGGCTGTCTCCGGTGGCCGACGAGCACCAGAGAGGTGACATGATACTGGATATGAAGCAATGTGATACTGCAACTTAAAGTGCCGTGCATTAAACATCCCCATCTATGTAAAAGGCCCAAGTAGGCCGCAAGCAAGAGCCTCCACGAACATTGAACGAGCAAGAGTACAATTGCTGATCCCGCAGAATGAGCCCAGCGAGAACTGACAGCCAAGGGGGCAATGTTGCAACTCGCATGCCACAAGCCGAAGCCAAGGTCACACCTGCAAACCAAGCCAGACACACAGTGGAAAATACAACATTAAATGTGCAGAATTCTGCCTCAACCACGGTCTCTCCTCACGTGACCAAGCCGAACCTGACAGGGTGCCAGACCCAGGAGGGAGAAGTCGCCTAGGTCCCACGTTTGAGACACAGGCTGCAACAATGAAATGACCCAATGGACACCTACAGCGGTGGGAATAGTCTGCTCTCAGGCATATGAGCAAATCCACGCATTGTCTGCACAAACACATAGTTACATATTGTTGCAAATGACAGGTACACCGCGAGCTGGGAACAACGATGGTCCCAGGCTGGGGGGCTCGCTAGTGGACCAATCAGAACATGGGGCACTCATCACTGACGCTATTAACATTAGCCAATCATTAGGGGTCTTTGTGTAACAATTTTCATGTATCTAATAGAAGGGACAACCCAAGTATACCACCTGACTGACCCTTAACAAATAACAGCGTTCTCTATACATATGCTATACTAACCCTACCACTGGGGGAACCAATCCAGAGTGGCGATAGGTTTTTTGCTAACTTTCCCAGGTGACGCAAGTAGCGCGTCATACTGAGGCAAAAGGGGCCTGCGAGCCCCATGAATTTCGAGAGTCAGGACGGACGCGTACGATCCTAGACCCATCCCTGCCGTTACTCAATAAACAGCAGAACCACCTTGCTTCTTGTGTGTGTCTCATACTCATTTTTGGGATACGCGGGAGGAGTTGGGACCTCCCAGCCCGGAGGTCCGCGGAAGGCTCAGCCGACCCCGGGAGAAACACCTCGACACTAGAGTGGCAAGAAGGCTGCCCTTCTGGAAAAGGTTATTAAGGAGAGGAGCATAACTTGTATAGGTTTTGGAAAGTGCAAAAGAGTACCAATGTGAATCTTGCTTTCCCGGAAGACTTGCTAAAAGTCTGATGTTGCAAAGTAATGAGCACTGTGAAATTGCTGTTGCAAAATTGTCAGCTGATCTTAACCACAGAAGCACTTGCTGTTTATGAATCACTGTTCAGGCAGGGGATGAGAATAAACCAGGTGTGATTGAGGTAGTAGGCCTGGTATGGAAGTATACCAGGTAGAGGTTGATGAAGTACTGTAAAGTGGTGCTGACAAGTTATTTTGACAGACTTTTGGTGCTGAAGAAAGAACTGTGTAAAATTGCTGTTGAGGAGTTACATTTCTTCAGAAATAGTCAGTTGTGGCAAAACATCCTGACAAAGACAATTTATGTTGGTAGTGACGAACTAAGAAAATATTCTCTATGTGAAGGAGGTAAGTCTGAATTTTACTCTTGCTCATCACTGAAGTGTTGGAATCACTGGATTGATGGAACTTTCTGTTGTCAAGTTGGAGTCGCACAGAACTGTGTTTGAACTTTGTTATAAACCATGATTTCTTTGTTTCTATTTTGGAACTATGGAGTGGAATCCTGCTCAAATCTTTGGAAGGGGAATTCACCCAGATTATAAGGAGAGACTGTTTTCATATTACAAATTCAATTGTTATATTTTTGTTGCTTTTGAACTGCAATGCACTGCCTTATTGAGTTACTGAGTTATTGAGTTACTGTATGTATAAGTGTGAGGGACAGATATCCTTTGTTAGATTGTTTCCTTTAGTTTATTTTAGGCAGGGAAATCCTTGCTAGGGTAGGCATAGTGAGGCGTTTATCCAACATTTTAATTTAATAAAATGGCATCTTTTCAAAAACCTTCACAAAGTTGTCCGCTCACATTTCTGATCCCTCACAGTTTTCACCACTTCTGTCAATCAAACTGACGTTACACTGGGGCAGTCCCCACTATTTAAACCAAACAGCATAGAAGGACTTTGTTCTGTTCTGAATCCGGAAGGAGAACCCAGCGAGCGAGGATGCCATCAAGAAGCCTGCAAGGTTGAAACTGGGCTTTGGGAGACTGCAGCAAAGCCGTTCTCTATTGTTGCAGAGATGAGCAGCAGAATGCACAGACTGCGTCTTGCGAGTTGGCTGCGAGCCAGCACAGTTAAAGTAGAGAAACTGAGAGGTGGTGGTGCGACCTGTCGTGGGTGGGCCGTGCAGTCTGAGAACTACACTGAGACGTCTACTCTGGCCTACTGCGGAGCTGCATAGGCAAATGTATGGGTGGTCCGGAACTTGCGCCGAGACCACGAGGATCACTGGGCTGCGAAGACAAGCGAGCCTACGAAGAGAAGCAGAAGTAGAAGGTGGAAGAACAAAACCTGCGACCACCCCCCCACCCCCCAGCGAAACCAGCAAAGCAGTTCCAGAGAGAAGGTAATGGGAATATGGATAAGTCTAGGCGAGAGCCGGGAACGTTTGTCACTGTGAGTCGAGAAGCAGAAGTAGAAGAAGAGAAAGTAGTGAAGCACGTTGTAAGGCAATTCCCTGACCAGTTCCACAAGAGTGTGGTACTGGAGAATCAAAGCGGATTCAAGGAACCTCCTCATCGTCCCAGTTGGCAGCAAGCTAACCAAGACAGAGGAAGTAGAGAGCGGAAGAATCCCTTGGAGGGAACTACAAGAATTGTTAAGGAAGTTACAAATCATATAGCTGGTAATAGGCTTACCAAGAAATGGGGAGCACGCTAGGAGAAGGGAATCATTCTCCTAGCCCCACCTGGAAATCCCAGAACCTTTGCACTTGGGTACTTTCCTTTATTTGTGAACCTTGGAACGTTTCCTGAACTTGAGAAGGCTGCACCGTGAGATACTAACACCCAGGAGAAGGGAGTCATTCTCCTGGGTTTCAGAAATACATCTTTTTCTTAGATAAGGTTTTCTGTTCAAGTGGTAGGGATAAAATAGGAGTTTGGACTACGACGATGAACTTTTGATTTGGACTACACAGGCTTCCTGACTGCCCGAGCTTTTAGTTTGTTTGATGTGGGGAAACCACCTCTAGTTAGGGATAGATAGGTGTATTAACTATAAAATAAATGTCTTTACCAACCACTATACCACCGTTTGGTCAGACTCCTCCTTCCATGCTGCCACAAATGGGATCCTGCCTAACTAATACAAAATGGGGGACCCTTGAGTGCAGTAAGGTGTGCACTATGATCTCTAGCCCCACTGGTGCTATACCTGCTTACGAGTTGACCAATGTAATTTGCTCCACCAGCTTAATATCCACTCTTGAAGCGGAACCAACCAACCCCATTTTATTGGGTCAAGAGCGCAAGACCATAATCAGACGAGAGACTGGGAACCCCTTAGCAGCCCAGGCCCTAGAATGGGAGTCACCTTTCATCCATTGGCTTTCCAGGGCATTCCTCTGGTGAGGAAAAATGTAGAGGGGAACAATTATACATTTTTTTCTACAAGGAATATTGGATCCCAGTGACAATAAAATGGTACTATCCTTGGACCTCCACATAGTCATTCCTACCAGCGTAGTCATCTATGTAAGCCCCACTGAAGAAACTGAGCGGAGGAAGAGATTAAAAGTACTACCTCTTCTGTTGAGGGGAGATGAAGTTTATCCTCCTTAACTTTTCATCCAGTTCTGTTAAGATTAAAAGGGGCCACTAAAAGTGGGATACTTATTGTATGAAGTTGTGGTTTATTGACAGTTTTCTGATTAATTGTCCATGCCATCTACCAGTCATATTTCTTCGATTCTTCTTTGTAGATGGGATCATCTGATTAAATCATTTATGCAGCAAGTTAAGGTGTAGGTCTAGTTCTTGAACCAAATCCATGCAGCTGCTCGTCGTTTCTTCAGTTCATTGTGACTGTGTTGAAGCAGGAAAATGGGAGGACCTATATCATAGTTCACAGTTTGGTGCTGCCACTCGGACCTGGCTGACTCACTGGGAGGCTCTGCTGGTGGCCACGCCCCCTCCTTCATTTACTTCCTGCCCCCCAGCAGGGTGAAACCCGCGGTAGTAAGGGTGTGGGAGTTTGGTGCTGCAACCTGGACCTGGCTGACTCACGGGAAGGCTTTGCTTGTGGCCATGCCCCTTCCTTGATTTCCTTCCCAACCTTCTCCCGTAGGGGTAAGGGCACTGGAGTTTAGTGCTCCGCAAGGAGTTCAGCGGCTGTAGCTGGTGGAAGAGGCCCCCTCTGAAACAGAGGAAAGCCAACGGTAGAACTTGACCGCCAGGTGAGAAGCTGGAAAATTGTGCTATGCTTGCTAGTCCAGGCGGAATTTTGCCACTCCGCAATAGTAGTAACATGGGGGAGGATAAAGAAAGGGGAAGCGCAAAATCTTGATTGTAAAGAGGCAGTTGCCAGTGCCCTCATTACTCTCAGGCCCTGGAACCCCATTTGAAAAGACAACTTCACAGAATCCGACAACCATTACGGCAGATGCCTACTCCTTGATCCAAGAGATTAACCAATTTCGGAGCACAAACTATGAAACCAATATGACCAATATCCAGGGTTGCAAGGCAAGAGAGCATCTGTGTCCATCAGATGGTGGCAACGATTGAAGATTTGTCCCAGGACCTTTTAAATCTTCTGGACAGTGAGACTAGAGTTGTCGAGGCTGTGGGAAAAACTGCGGACTTGCACCACAATTGCCCTGGCAAACTGGGTTGCTATGGCTGTGGGGCAGAAGGATTGGGGGTTAAGATTGGAATCCAGAGTGACAATGGCCCTGAAGAAATCCTTACACCCCCTTTTTGCAAAGAGCTGAGCACCCACAAGACCATTAGATTGGTCCAAGAGCTGCTTGATATGTTCCAACTTATAAAGCATGATCTCAGGGGAGGAGGCGATAATGGGGAAGCAGGAATTACTTTAGCTCTTGTGGCCGTTGAGGCATTGTTGCCAAATGAGCAGCATCCAACTAGTGCCGTCACCACTCCCACTGTCATTTCTCCACCTTCATCCCCTGTTCCATCTACTATCATCGATAAAGTCTCTGGCAGCTTTGCACCTCCACCGACCACAGATCTGGCGTGAAATGACTCGACTGGCACAACCAGCCTGTACTGTAATATGTTGTTAAGGGGAGAGGTGCAACTGAGGAATTCCATAACGATTGATTTGAATAATCCACAGACACTAAGTTCAAACTTGTCGCATTCTCGCTTGGATCTGAAGGGAATCCAAGTACCCAGGATCACACTGGATTACCTTTGTGAGGTGACCATACAGGGGTTTGCTCCCACCACCTAAAAGCCCCAACCAAAATAAGATCCACTTGGTGAATAGTCCATCGTGAAGCCAGAGCAATTCCAGCACCCCAAAATCAACTGACTTGCCAGTCCAATATATTGATGCTCCTGGTATTACTGCTGCTGCTGCGGGCACCCCAGCTCTTTGTGATTGGGATTGCAGCCTTGTTCTGATGGAATTCAGGGATGTAAAGAGGCTACTTATGGTTTCCATTGAGGCCATGGGGAGAGGGGGGCACTAGAGGGTCTTCCAGTGGGAATGGTGGATGTTAGAGGGGTGAAACCTAGACTCGAGGTGCCAGCTTGCAATAATGTGGACTTCATCCCAATCAAGATGAAACCGATGAGGGGGGCAGAGTATCCTTGTGTGATTGGAGATCCAAATAGATCTGAAAAGGCAAGGACTGTTTAGGGGTACCCAGCCCCAATCAGCCAGTCGGAGCTGACTCAAAATGAACAAAGACAAGCTGTTCAGTTCCCCAAGATGGTCTCATCTAGGGGAGCAGACCAGGCCCACGGAGCTAGCAGGCCTAATGAAATGCAAACATCTGGGGCAGTCATGCAGTATGGAACTATGCAAAAAACAGTGCCTGCCCAAAGGCCCACAGAGCATACTCTGGGCAGGGTCCACAGGGCCGCTATCTTTAACTGTACCAGGCTCCGAAACTATCTAAAAACCAATATGAATCCAGGGAGACTTTCATTAACAAAACCCTATAGTGGCTTTGCACCACACGTGGTGGCTCATTTGTATCCCGGGAGACCCTATTGAACTGTACAAGGATGCATCATGCGGGGCAAAGTGATCACGACTGTATTCGGGTAGAACTTCATTACCAGCGCATAGCGAAGTGTATCATGCTGGGTCTCACTATGAAAAGCCCCCCGTTAGCGAACATTACAATTTTAGTTTCTCATCATTTTGAACCTAACATTGCGGTTCCTGCTGTAATTGGGTCCCATAGTATTGTTTTATCAAGGGGAAAGGCAATAACCTTTGGGGAAACGGACTATGCGGAATTGCTGCAGGTATCCTGGGACTTTCTCAAATTTGACCCCCAACGCAGGCTGGACGTAAGGATCATATTTGATTGCCCCTGCTGTCTATTGATTGCCTTGTATGTACTTGGATGGCCCTATGGCCAAATAAATGTATTGAATGACTGACTGATAATGTATGGTAATCATCATTACTCCTTGTTCTTCCCACCTCGCTACAGTCCTCTCTGCCCTCCCTGTCGCCCTGGCATATATGACTGGACTTGCCCAAGCTCAGAAAGTACTCAGGTCGTAATTTATAGGGAAGTAAGATGCCTGAATAAATGCTGTGTCTTATTTTTCGTTTTAAACTTTGTTGAATTTCAACTCCATGGCTCATAGCCCTTCATTGTGTCAGGCCGGCAGTGAGTCGGGACGGATACTGCTAATTACCATATATAATGAAACATGCATCCACTTCCCTGATTACATAAACTTTGCATCAGTGCAGTACAATTTGTCACCAGCATTTCTGATTGTATTCATGCAAAAATGTATTGTGCAAAGGTATTGTTGCCTTTCCCTCACATCCCATCTAACCAAACCCACCCACTCTCTTCCAGGTCTGCCAAAGCGCCCAGAGGCCATGCAAATGGCAGCGATGCACAGTACAAATCCTAATGGCATAACATAAAATAACACAAGTGCAATTCTTTCATGAGTGCAAATACTGGTGCAGAATTGACTGAATCTGTGCACAGTTCATGCAATATGGTCCTAAGAGCCCCCACCTCAACAGAAGCTCATCAAGCTTTCTCTTCCCCCATTCCTTTCCTCTGAACTAGCCTGGAAATGAATGTCTTTTCAATCCAGAGTTGGGACCACATGAGTTCTCTTTGTTCTCTATAACTCTCCATTTGTACACAGTTCTTTTGTGTGCCTCTAAGGTTCTTGGCATGAAAGGCCTCTGCAGGATCCACATTATTTGAAACTGACAAACTGTGCTTTGTCTGATGCTGCCCCTATGGCATTCCTACAGAAATCCCCTGAAGGCACATGGAGGCTTTGATATCTAATATTTACTTTCTTTACCACCGCTCCTTGTTTGACTTTTCTGTAATTTAGTTGCCTTGCGTGGAAATAAAGTGAACAGGGAGAACGCCATGCCCTCTCCGAGTGACTTCTGGTTTACGCTGTTATTGCCACTTAGCCTCCCCCCCATCAATTCTCTTCAGTACAGGCTATAGAGATGGCACTTGTTCCAAGGTTGCTCGACACACCCCTATTTGTATATACATTGAGTGTCATGGCAAGCAGCCGTTAGCCACTTTCCCCATGGACCTCATCCAGCCATACAAATAGGAGTCGGGATTGTTCAACTAGAGAGGGTGCCAGGTATTTCCATTCACAGTAGTAGCATCCTGCTGGCACTCAAGTCCACGCCTTCAAATAGTACGTAGTGAGATGCACGACCCTAGTTTCAACCCCACACTACACTGACGGGTACATGGCACTGCTTCCAATTTCCACTTCATGGGAGGGAAGCACATTGCTCTAGGACTCTCACCACAACACGTTGGGTTTGCCATACAACTTGACCTGTTTTCATGATCTGTTATGAAACAGCAAGACACCCAGGATCGCCCTAAGGAGGCAGCCATTGTTCCTGGCATTGGGCTATGCAACTTGGTGATGCAACTGCATTTATGGGTCTTTTGGGCTCTCCCTTCAGAAACAGAGGAGGCGATTCACAAAGGAGATACCAGGACTAATGCTGAGTTACTCCTAGAGAGAGACTTGGCCAATGACAAAGCTGTTACTGGTAGTAACTCAGATTTGCTCCAGACTTACTCTTCCAGGAGTAAGTCAAAAGTACTCTTAGTTGCTTCTTTGGGAATCAAATAGTCTCGCTCCAGGCGAAAGTCAAGTGTAGGCCAGAATCTCTCATATTTTAATCGCCCCCATGGTCCTGCTCAAAAATGCAGACAATGGGGGCGGAGGAGCAGTAACTTGTCTCTATTCTTTAAAACATATTACAACTATTTCTTATATTGCATATGCATGTGGGTACGGCCTCCACGCCTAAGGAGAGCCTGTGTGGAAAGGGCAAAATGTGAAAAGCCTGTAGTTGTTCTATTTCTTATATTGCATATGCATGTGGGTACGGCCTCCACGCCTAAGGAGAGCCTGTGTGGAAAGGGCAAAATGTGAAAAGCCTGTAGTTGTTCTATTTCTTATATTGCATATGCATGTGGGTACGGCCTCCACGCCTAAGGGGAGCCTGTGTGGAAAGGGCAAAATGTGAAAAGCCTGTAGTTGTTCTATTTCTTATATTGCATATGCATATGGGTACGGCCTCCACGCCTAAGGGGAGCCTGTGTGGAAAGGGCAACATGTAAAAAGCCTGTAGTTGTTCTATTTCTTATATTTCATATGCATGTGGGTACGGCCTCCACGCCTAAGGGGAGCCTGTGTGGAAAGGGCAACATGTAAAAAGCCTGTAGTTTTTCACAGGAGACCCACGTGCACTCTTGTCGGACTTGGTCCTTCTATCCACTACTGCAAAGTCATTTAGAGCTGGATTTAATGTGGAAAACACACATTTTAATAATGAAAACTTTCAAAATACAAATTAATCCAAAATCATAATTACAGTTTGGCCCAAAAACAGGGGTGTCAGAATTTCGAGAAACGAAGTTACACCGGTTTTCTTAAACCAATCAAACACAAGTCAAAATCAGGTGCAAGTGTTCAGTATTGCCACTTTAATTGTTTATACATGATTTCTTTTCTACTGTCAACTCGAATGGTTATATATATTAGCCGAAACTTTTCGGATATTACACAATATCTATCTTCAGGGCTTTGAGTTGTCCTTCATTGACTCAATTCTAGTCTCTTTTTCATCTGTTTACCTAGAAGAATGCAATTGATCGTAATTAACTGTTAGGAAGTGCTTATCGTATTATAATAAGTCAGCTTACACTTCATAATATATAACTTTATACGTTTATTCGGAGGAGCCCCCGGAAGCCCATTCTTCATCAAACGGGCATCTTCGTGTGTGGTTCCCTTTGACATTCTGGAACCATACACACAGCTGTAGCTAACACAACAGAACTATTTACATTGTTGGAAATATAGAACTACGTACATAAGAGGATTCTATGTGTATTTAACAACATAACATTAACCTTGGGATACTCCCATCAGTTTACGAAATACGAATAAAAGACAGATAGGAAGTAACCTCCACTCGTAGCCATGAGTGGGTCTGTCCTGTAAGAGAATGTGCTATATTACTATTTAGATCACAACTACATTGATGTATTATTTACGTGCTTCGCACTGTCACATAGCTCAGTCTGTGTCAGAATAGTCCAATGTACTCACCCAGCTTCTATCGGTACTAGATTGCCGGGTACTCAGATGTTCCGCAAAAAATCTCTGCGGTATCCTGTTGTGATACAGCTGTTAATAAACAAACAATACAACTTTAGTCTAAGTCTCCAAGGGATTAGACCCGCGACACAAAAGCAGTGGAAAGTAGCCAAGTGGAGCTATGACATTATGATCAGCGGCATCCAGAGGTATAATGCCGCTGTGTTAAACATGTTCCTAACGGAAGGAAACCTCCCTGCATGAGGCCATAAGGCCACCATCTATCATCTCTAAACACTGTCTGGACTGTACATATACTAGTATATGGTCTGTAAACCTCGAGCGAGCCTGAGAACCCTGCTTCTTCACAAAGATAACAAACCATTACCGTGACGACATTAATGGGACTCCAATTCAGTCCATGTGCGATCGGGCACCTTGTAGTGTAACCATTTAAAAAATTTCAAAAACATTTTCCATCAGCGACCATAGTTAATTTCATGTACTTAATTGCACTATCTTCACGGACCGTGAGGCAGGAGACCGGCAGTACCGGTCAGATGCCCCACGGCTGTGTTTGTAGCTAGGGTCGCCATGGCAACATCCATCACGCATGCAGTAAGCAAATACTTAACATCCTTCTCCATCTTTATAGAAAATTGAAAATATTATCAGAGGGGTGGTAAACCTTACACTCGGAGGGTCAACGTAACTAGAAAAGACACTCCTTGCCATAAATATCATTTGATAACAGATTCCCGTATAGTTTGTAACTCTCTCCACCAGGATGAAAATGCCCCTGCGGTGGAATACAATTCGGGAACATGCATATCAATCAATACATCCACAGTACAGATTATCTTTAGGGTTGCATGCCACCTCTCAGGTCAAACCTCTGCACATTCTGTAGAGTACAATTCCAGAACCAGTAATGTCAGTCAATGCTTCACCACTATAGGTCAAGTTACCCTACGACTTATGCTATCATTTGCATCGGGACAACGCTGTAGTACACTGGGCATGTAGAAGTGTGATGTCCCTCTCAGGAGTTACCTGCTCACAATTTTAAACACTGGGCAAGTAGAAGAGTGATGTCCCCCTCAGGAGATGCCTGCTCACAATATTAGACAAAGCATATAAGGTAAAAAAGGGGGGTTCTGGGAGTTCCTCTACTGGCACCAACACGGCCCATTGACCTGTTCTTGGGTGGAGGGCCCCCGGTAGAGTATCAACCAAGTCTTTAGCTCACTGTCCCTTTCACAGAGTAGAAACATCCCTTCCCATTAGTCTTTGTCCTGCCCAGGACAGTCCAGCACCGAAATGCTAGGCAAATCTCCTCTGAACAAGAGTACCAACAGTAACCCCAGACACGTGTTTCAGCCTAGTCGGGCCTCATCAGTGAGGTGGAGCTGTGTCTCTCTAAGAACAGTGAGCAAGGGGTCCACGTCTGGATTCCCCTGGTAGCGTAGGGTGAAACCCAAAGTTACTTAATATGCAAAACAAGGGCGGTTCTGGGTGTCCCTCTACCAGCACAAACACGGTCCGAACATGGCTTATTGACCTGTTCTTCTCCCCCGGGAGAGTCTCAACCAAGTCTTTAGCTCACTGTCCCTTTCACAGAGGAGAAATATCCCTGCACATGAGTCTTTGTCCTGGCCAAGGCAGTCCAGCAACGAAATGCTAGGCAATTCTCCTCTGAACAAGAGTACCAACAGCAACCCTAGACACATGGTTCTGCCTAGTTGGGCCTCATCAGTGAGGTGGAGCTTTGCCTCTCTAAGAACAGTGACCAAGGTGTCAACATCTGGATTCCCCTGGTAATTTAGGGTGAAACCCAAAGTTACTTAATATGCAAAACAAGGGGGGTTCTGGGAGTCCCTCTACCAGTACGAATAGGGCCCATTGACCTGTTCTTGGGTGGATGGGCCCCGGGAGAGTCTCAACCAAGTCTTTAGCTCACTGTCCCTTTCACAGAGGAGAAATATCCCTGCATATCAGTCTTTGTCCTGCCCAGGTGAGTCCAGCACTGAAATGCTAGGCAATTCTCCTCTGAACAAAGGTACCAACAGCAACCACAGACACGTGTTTCAGCCTAGTCGGGCCTCATTAGTGAGGTGGAGCTGTGCCTCTCTAAGAACAGTGAGCAAGGCGTCCACGTCTGGAAAACAGCAAATGGTACACGCAGTTAACCTCAGAACAGCAGTAGATGTTATTAATAGCTAAGTACGAAACTGCAGCAGGTATTACAAACAGCTAAGTACCAAACAGAGGCAAATGTTACAAACAGCTAAGTACAAATCAGCAGTGGGTAATACAAACAGCTAAGTACCAAACAGCTAAGTACCAAACAGCAGCAGATGTTGCTAACAACTGACAACACGCCAAGAACCTCTGGGTCATCTTTGACTCCACACTCTCCTTTTCTATTCACATCTCTGATGTCTCTAAGAAGTCAAACTACCAACTACACCTCCTCAGAGGTATTCTTCCTTTACTCTCCTTCCCCCAGAAGCTTACTGTCTCTAGGGGTTTGGTTCTCTATAGGCTAGACTACTGCAACAGCCTCTTTCTAAATCTGCCTGCTTCTACTCTGCGCCCTCTGCAACTCATCCAGAACAGGACTGCGAGAATTGTCCTTGGCTTCAAGCCTTGGGATCGTATCTCTCCAGCCCCGAAATCTCTTCATTGGCTCCCAGTGGCTGCAAGGGTTTAATTCAAGACTCTCTGCATTGTCCA
This sequence comes from Ambystoma mexicanum, assembly GCF_040938575.1. NCBI lineage: Eukaryota > Metazoa > Chordata > Amphibia > Caudata > Ambystomatidae > Ambystoma > Ambystoma mexicanum. The sequence continues at coordinate 707,466,040 of NC_090941.1, read as the reverse complement.
TAAGGCTTTCTGGGTCCAAAATACCATACCTTCACCTCTCCCTCCATAAATACCTTCCCACTCAAGCTCTTCGCTCCCCCACCTCCAACTCCCTCAGGGTCAGTCGCGTCTCCAAGCAACAAATAGGGGGTATATCTCTTTCCTCGGCTGGGGCCTCCTGCTGGAACAGCCTCCATGCCACTCTGAAACTTGAGGAGAACCAGCTCCGGTTCCGGAAGCACCTCAGGACTTTCCTATTTGCTTATGCCTTCGCTCTTCCTCTCCCTTGCTGATCTGTCTGCTTCGGCTCAGTGCACCTGGCTACCCTCTGATTTCGGGCCCAGGTCCCTGCCCACCCAGCCACACACCGCACTGCCTCCTTGTAACCCTTGCACTTGGGTCTGTATCTGTAACTCTTTAGTCCCCTTACCTGCACTTATCAGACACCCCTTGTCTGCGCTTTAAACCTTGCGCTTGCCACCATGCTGGCTGCACTATCAGTTGTTGTTTTATCCATTGCTCAGCAATTTCCACCTTTCCCCTCTCCATTGCACTTTCCCCCATCCCTCCCCCCTGCACATGCAGGTTCTCAATGTCACTGGGCCTAGTAAGAACGTTGTTTTCGTCCTTCCTTGTTCCCCTCCCTTGCCTCGTCACGCTCTGAAACACGTGTGTATGAGCGCAATACAAATAAAATATCATATCATAACATGTTGCAGATCATGTTTTCACAATTGTCGCCAATCCCGCTGAGCGCAGCCAACTATCGCATTCTGGTGATTTAGTTATCGACTGGCTCTGCATTCTCCTGTTTTCTCATGTAAAACTTCAATCAATGCAGGACAGTGTTCTCTTTAAATGAGAACCTCTTAATGATTCTGCAAACGGTCTCTTTGAACACATCGTCGTAGTCGCCTCCCACTGTTCAGGCTTCAAGCCAGCAAATATTCGCTATCCTTCAACTGCCATGGCATTGAGCATCATGGCCTTCTTCATTCCTGCTGTATAATCCATGCCACCCACAGCCTCCAGATACGTATTAAATAGAGGTTCCAATTGTGCCCATGGTATTGCGGGCCTACCTGGGGATTGTAGAAAGGCTGGCAGAGGCGATGCACACCGCATTACAGCACTGGTGGGTTCTTTCAGTGGTCCGCATGCCAATTATGTAGTGGCTTCACAGAAGACTCAACACAGTGATAGCATGTCATCACTTCACAATCAGAAATTACCTGTAACAATTAGCTCATAGTCATTAAAGTCTCTGGGGACACACATCAGTTGCTTCACTGATTGTTAAAGGGACATTATGGTTAAATTGCACTAGTAAAACCTATGCAATTCACTCACAAAAACATTGTTTAAGGGACGTTATGGGTAAGTTGCACTACTAAAAAGCTATCAAGTTCACTGACAAAAAACGTTCTGTCCGCGTCAGTATACAAGCTGAGTTGAAGTGCATCTTCTATGTGCATGGATACTGCAGTGTGAGAAGTGGGTCACTACTCAGATAGTGTTTTGCAGAGAAGTGGATAGGGGTGAACTTCATATTTCATAGGATTGTGTAGTGTCCATTGCATGTAGTGCTGACTACTATACTGCACTATTAGTTATTGCTTTTGTGTACTGAATAGAGTGGTGGGAGCAGGGCCACTGTTGCAGACATTTTTTGGTTTGGTTGGCAGTTAACACCATACTATGTGAATGAAAGTGGGTATGGGTGCCGGAGGCTGTGGTATGTTTGTAGAATCTGCTAACTGTTGCATGTTTCGATGCATAGCTGTATTAAGGTGCAGAGGCTGGGTAGCAATGGCGTTGGCTGTGGTACTTGTGTGGGGTGCGGTACTTGGGCACATGTTGCCATGCATGGCTGCATTACGTTGCGGTGGGTGTAGACTATTGGGTACATGGATAGTCTAGGCCTTGCCCACACCCACCGCAGCAATGCAGTTTAGACTGCATCTGTCAGAGGGTGCTCACTTACGGAATGGTTGTGGAGCACATTTTACTCTTCATAGAGCACCAGCAGTGCCCTGCCATGCATATATAGTTGCTTCCATGGGTGCAGTCATTGTTAGAACATCCTACGGTTTTCGTTGTACGGCTGGAGATTGTGCATTGAAAAGTCCTGTAGTGTGACCACTGGGTGCAGTGTTGGAACACTGTCAGTATAGAAGAGGGTAGGCTTGAAGTGAATGTTCTATGTGCTTGGATATTCTGGTTTGTGTAGCTTCCTGGGAGTAGGCCCAATGTTGTGAAGATTGTGTGGTCTGGTTGGCAGTGACACAATACTTTGTGAATGGAAGTGGGTAGGGGTGACGGAGGCAGTGGTATGTTTGTGGACTCTGCTAACTGTTACATGTTTCCATGCATTGATGTCTTATGGGGTTGGGTAGAAGTTCCGCTGGCTATGTTACATTTGTGGATTGTGGTTTTTGACCACATGTTTGCATGCATGACTCCATTATGTTGTGCTGAGTGGGGGCAAGTAGTAGACTCTTGTGTGCATGGTCAAATGCGTGCTGGGTGCCGCTCTAGATGATTTTGGATGGTGACATCATGGATCCCTTTGCAGAACTTTGTATTGAAGGTGCTTTGGAAGCACATGCGACGCATACTCGGAGTGTTCAACAGTAAATATGGGGTGCTGTACAGAAATGATAGTGTTGGCTGCAGAGATCTTGGCTGTGATTGCTGCAAGCATTGCGTGAATATTTCACAGTACTCAATGAGGGAGTGCTGGAAGAAGAACAGTGGAGAGGGGAGAAGGACTGTCCCTGCTTTACTGGGGTGTAGTCCTCGGTGTAGCTGGGAAAGCGCACGTGCCACATCCTGCCATTCTCAGCATGGTGGACATGCGAATGGAACTGTGTGGATTATGGAATCAGGTGTCAAGGGTGTAGTGCACAGGAAGGGGTGCTACTACTTTTTCACAACACTCTCTGTGTAATGAGGTTGGTAGAGATGGAGAGATGCACAGTGCTGCTCATGGGTGATACATTTGTACAAGATCTGCACAGGTATGCCGTGCAAAGAGGCGTTGCTGCTAATTTCAGGTTGGAAGGAGTGGATGCTTTGTGGGCCAGTCTTTATGCGGGATGGTTCATCTTTGCAGATATGTCGCCTCTATCGTTACTGGTCAAGTTGTTGTGGTGTATTATGGAGGTCTACATTTGGGTTATATGGCATGTGGATGTTTGCTCCGTCACCTGAAGAAGTTGATGAATGCAGTGATGCAGATTTTTCCCACTGCCAAAGTCGTTTTCTCAACCATTCCACCAAGAGGAGTATGGGGCCATGCCGGTGTAATTTGTCCCCAGCCAGAGCTCGGAAGGTGTCTTATAAACAGAAGCATGTCTGCATTTATGTGCACTTGATTGAATGTTCTCCACCCACTATGAGAGCATGAAGTTGCACAATATACACTGCTTCCATGCAAATGGCATTTCTTTGAATGCCATTGGCAATACCATTTTCTTTTACACTGTGCAAGAAGCGTTGACCATAATTCAATAAAAATTGAAGGAGAAACAAATAGAAACTCATAGAAAGAGAAAAAAAGATTGTTTGCAAGCACTTAAAAAAACACGTAACAAAACAGAAAAAATTTAAAAAAGAACAAAACTTTTCAGAGGGACCACTAAAAACCCAATCCCCTACCCTACTCCCCCCCACCCCCCCAGCATGAAAACTCAGCAGATTCTGTGGTAGTTTCAGGATTTCCTGTGCCACATCCAGCCATTTTCAGGATGGGAGCCATGGAAATGGAACTGTGAAGGCTACGCCATTGCGCAATAAGGTTTGTGGTTGTGGTGTGTACGCAAAAACTGTGGCAGAAGGTCTCTTTGTACAAAGAAGTGATAAGCATCTGTATTGATTTAAGATAATTAAATAAGTCTGTAATAGTGGAAAAGTATCCTTTACCAGTGATTTCTGAGATTTTAAATTTAATTGCTGGAGCTTATACCTTCTCCACAATTGACCAAGTATACCACCTTCATTATGCCTTTCAGCATATACAGGCACATTAGAATGCCATTTGGTTTGGCTTCAGCTGCTGCTGTATTTCAAAGAGTCATGATGCATTTATTAGATGGTATGTCTGATGTCTATGTTTTCCAGGATGATATATTGGTGTGTGGACCAGGGACCGAAGACCTTGATGAGAGGTTGTATGGAGTTTAAAAAAAATGGAATGAAAAAGGATTAACTGTGGAATATTCAGAATGTACGTTTGGTAGTCATGAGGTGGATTACCTGGAACACACACTGTCCAAGGGAGGATATAGACCAAAACTTAAAACAATGGAAGCCATTGAAAAGGCACCTTAGCCTCATAACAAGGGAGAACTACAGTCTTTCTTATGGTTAGATGAACATTATAATACAATTGTAGAACATTTTGCTGAAGTTACCCAATCATTAAGAGAACTTTTGAAAAAGAATGTGAATTTTATTTGGAGCGATGTTCATAAAAGAGTGGTTGACACTGTAAAAAAGGTGTATTGTTGAAGCACCGTTACTGGGATGTTTTGTACCAGGAAGGAAGTTCATTTTTACTGTAGATGCAAGTGGTAAGGGATTAGGTGCTGTTTTATCCCAAATTGAAGGAGATCATGAAATAATTGTAACGTTTGCCTCTAGAGCCATAACTGATACTGAAGCACGCTATTCTGTGATTGAGAGAGAATTGTTTGCATGTTGTTGGTGTGTGGAGCATTTTAAGCAGCTTGTATGGGGAGAGAAGTCTATTATAAAAACAGATAACAAACCTTTAGTTGAAGTTTTAACTGTTAAGGGAAGGTCCAAATATACGCCAAGAATTGCAAGATTCAGGGGCCGATTCATGGAACAAACGTGCGCCGAAAATCTTCGCGCAAGCAGGCGCAAGCAGGCCCAAGCAGGCGCAAGCGGAAAAAAACATGCGCACGCGCACGCGTGCGATTCATGGAAGTCCTTGCGCGTGTTCACCTCGGGATGTGCGCCAAACCCGTGCATGGCGCACAAGTCACTGCAAAATCCCGAAAGGCGTGCGCGACGCGCACAGTGAAAGCGCACAACCTTGGCGCATACACCAGAAAGTGGGCGGGACACGGGGCGTAACGCGCGGAATGGGGAACAACGCGCGAAAATAAGGGCGTAACTGGGGATGTACTGCAGGGAAGCAGACGGAACGCCCACACGCACTCGAACCACACGTATTCATGGAATCGAATAGGGCAAAGCCACGCACAGCCAAAGACACGCACAAGCTGAAAAACATCCGCCACACGAAGGCAGGCGGTAGAGTCCCAGCGCATCACAAAAGTGGCAACATACAGCAATTGGGCCTGTGCGAGCGGGGCACGCGTATTGCGTGGGTGCGCAGGAAGCAACACACGCGATCGAGCGGGGTACGTGTATTTCAGGGGTGCGCGGGAAGTTACACACGCGATTGAGCGGGGTGCGTGTATTTCGGGGGTGGGCGGGAAGTTACACACGCGATTGAGTGGGGTACGTGTATTTTGGGGGTGCAGGGGAAGTTACACACGCGATTGAGCAGGGTATGTGTATTTCGGGGGTGCGCGGGAAGTTACACACGCAATCACATCAGGGTACGTGTATTTCGGGGGTGCGCGGGAAGTTACACACGCGATTGAGCGGGGTACGTGTATTTCGGGGGTGCGCGGGAAGTTACACACGCGATTGAGCGGGGTACTTGTATTTCGGGGGTGCGCGGGAAGTTACACACGTGATCACATCAGGGTACGTGTATTTCAGGGGTGCGCGGGTAGTTACACACGCGATCTCATCAGGGTACGTGTATTTCGGGGGTTTGCGGGAAGTTACACACGCGATCTCATCAGGGTACGTGTATTGCGGGATGCACGGGAAGTGCCACACGCGATCTCATCAGGGTACGTGTATTACAGGGGTGCGCGGGAGGCAGCACACGTGAATTGCATGTGTGGGTCCTCCCAGGTGTTCCCTCTACACCCTCCACGGCCCCTGCAGGTGGCTCACACCACAGGGGCCTACCCTGCACATGTCCTGCAGGCACCCCATCCACCATGGCCATGACCCCCAGCCAACCCACATGTCAACTTGCACTACTGCCCACCAACGCATGTCCCCCTGCACCCCCAGCCACCAGGGCACCCTCCACCAGGCCCCCACCCATGTCTCCCACCACCCCCACCCCCCAGCACTGTGGGGCACCTGCCAGCAGGACCCCACCCATGTCCAACTCATGTTCCCCACCACCCCCACCCCCCAGCCACCAGGGGCAGCCTCCACCAGGCCCCCACCCATGTCTCCCAGCACCCCAACCCCCCAGCAGTGCAGGGGCACCCACCAGGCCCCCACCCATGTCTCCCAGCACCCCCACCCCCCCAGCCACCAGGGGCACCCACCACCAGGCCCCCACCCATGTCCCCCAGCACCCCCACCCCCCAGCCACCAGGGGCAGCCTCCACCAGGCCCCCACCCATGTCTCCCAGCACCCCACCCCCCAGTAGTGCAGGGCACCCACCACCAGGCCCCCACCCATGTCTCCCAGCACCCCCACCCCCCAGCCACCAGGGGCAGCCTCCACCAGGCCCCCACCCATGTCTCCCAGCAACCCAACCCCCCAGCAGTGCAGGGGCACCCACCAGGCCCCCACCCATGTCTCCCAGCACCCCCACCCCCCAGCCACCAGGGGCACCCACCACCAGGCCCCCACCCATGTCGCCCAGCACCCCCACCCCCCAGCCACCAGGGGCAGCCTCCACCAGGCCCCCACCCATGTCTCCCAGCACCCCCACCCCTCAGCCACCAGGGGCACCCACCACCAGGCCCCCACCCATATCTCCCAGCACCCCCACCCCCCAGCCACCAGGGGCATCCTCCACCAGGCCCCCACCCATGTCTCCCACCACCCCCAACCCCCAGCCGCCAGGTGCAGCCTCCACCAGGCCCCCACCCATGTCTCCCACCACCCCCACCCCCCAGCCACGAGGGGCAGCCTCCACCAGGCCCCCACCCATGTCTCCCACCACCCCCACCCCCCAGCCACCAGGGGCAGCCTCCACCAGGCCCCCACCCATGTCTCCCACCACCCCCACCCCCCAGCACTGTGGGGCACCTGCCAGCAGGCCCCCACCCATGTCCAACTCATGTTCCCCACCACCCCCACCCCCCAGCAGTGCAGGGGCAGCCTCCAGCAGGCCCCCACCCATGTCTCCCACCACCCCCAGCCACCAGGGGCAGCCTCCACCAGGCCCCCACCCATGTCTCCCACCACCCCCACCCCCCAGCCACCAGGGGCAGCCTCCACCAGGCCCCCACCCATGTCTCCCACCACCCCCACCCCCCAGCCACCAGGGGCAGCCTCCACCAGGCCCCCACCCATGTCTCCCACCACCCCCACCCCACCAGCACTGTGGGGCACCCACCACCAGGCCCCCACCCATGTCTCCCAGCACCCCCACCCCCCAGCAGTGCAGGGGCAGCCTCCACCAGGCCCCAACCCATGTCTTCCACCACCCCCACCCCCCAGCACTGTGGGGCACCTGCCAGCAGGCCCCCACCCATGTCCAACTCATGTTCCCCACCACCCCCACCCTCCAGCACTGTGGGGCACCTGCCAGCAGGCCACCACCCATGTGCAACTCATGTTCCCCAGCCAACATGTCATCACAATCTAGATCCCTGGTCCCTATGGTCAGCCTCCAAATGCAAAACACCCACCCGAGTATTGCATCCACCCGCTCATAATTTGCAATTACATCACAGAACACCAATTACAAGTTCCGAAACAAACACATTTCCCTCACATACACCCAATGGGTGTCAGTGAATCTCAAAACACATATCATGAAATGCATGAAACCAATGAGATACCACACATTGAAGTTCACCAAAAAAAAATATGTATTAAAGGAAACATAAATAGAATCAAAAATGAAGAAACAGAAATGTGAATGTACAAAAATGAAAAGAAGCATGTCCGTGAAAAAAAGCAAAACCAAAAATAAAATTCCAAAGTAATGTTGTCCAAAGTCAATGTCCACAAAACAAAATCCAATGGGAAATAAAAAAGAAAGCCATTGCTCCATGGTTAAAATGTTAAAAAAAAATACAATCCAACAGTGAATTATGTACATGGGAACAAGTCAGGGTCCATTATACCAACAAAAGAAAGGAACCCTATCTAACTACACTAACTAATAAAATAAACTATATACAAAAATGTGGCCAATGTCCGAAAGGTCCAAATAAAATCAAAACAAAAATGAAACCTAACACTACCTACATAACTATGTACAAGGGCAGCGGGCTAGTTTCACGGCTCACTTGTGGATGTCCCGGGCCAGGGCATCATCGAACTCCTCCTCAATGTCCCGGAGGCGGTCCTCCTCCATGGCCCGAGGGTCCGCAGGGCCGTCGACGTGTCCAAGTCCAAACCCCTGCGGATTGCCTCGAGGCACTCGGCCCGCTTCAGGGCCCTCCGCATGGAGTTCTCCGCCCTTACCATTGTGAGCCGTGCCTCTTCCGCCTGCTGCCGCTCCGCATCTATGGCGTAGCCCAACCGCTGCCATACGGAAGACACTCTCTGTCCTGGGTCCTCCTGCCATCCAGCCGATGCCATCCCCTCCGATGTTGAAGGCCCCGAGCCTTCATGGCTCCCACCACGTTGCTGCTGCTACTGTGCCTCTGCCCATGCACGGCCTCCTGCTGCCTGCACATCCTCCGCCGGCTGGGGTGCAGTCATAGATGTCGCCACCCCTGCTGGACGTCCGACTCCCGACTGTGGCAGGGATGCCTCCTCCACCAGCCTTGCCGCACCGTCAGAGGCAGCTCCACAGGGCACCCAGGTGACTGATGGGTGGGAAGATGGCACGGAGGACGACTGGCGCGTAGGGGGTCCAGTTGAGGAGGGGGTCGTAGCAAGCCCCATCAGACGGAGGAATCCGGCCTGGGTGACCTGTCCCAGCATGCTGACGTGGTCAACGAGCCATTCGAGATGACGTGCAGTCTCCTCATGAAAAGACTGCAGGTCACCTCGCATGGCCCGTTGACGCAATGCCACACCAGCCAGGACAGGCTCAACCCGGACCCGGATAGCCACGTCCGCAGGCAGAGGAAGGCCAGTTGATGTGAGCTCATCCCCTGCCTGAAAACGGGTCTGGACGTAGGCATCCCTGCTGGTGCAAGATGATGCAGGGACAGGATCAGGGACAGGATTGCACACAGGCACCTCCGCGGCGGCCTGTGCTGCCTCCTGTCCCTGGTCCTGCACTGCACCACTAGCACCAGTGGGATCCCCACCTCCAGACCCCGTCTCTGGTGCTTGCACTGCCTCCTCCTCCACCAAACCCCCCACCAACCTGGATGACTCCGTGCCATCTTCCCCTGTTGGGCCCTGTGGGGTCCCAGCTGCCCCTTCTGCTGCCGAGGAGTCCAACTCCAACCTACGCCTCTTGGACCTCCCCCCAGCAGCTGCGGCCTGGGACGCGGCACCGAACTCCTCACTCCCCGATGAGAGCACAACATGGGAGGGGAGCCGGGCCTTGCGTCTCCGGCTGGCGGTGGGATCCCCGCCGCTGTGCTCCACAGCACCTTCTCCCCCCTCTTCATCAGTTGACGCTGCAGACAGGGAGAAACAAAACACAGGCATCAGGGCACTGTACAATGGACACATACACACATGACAGTTGTACATGAGTGGCATTGGCAAACCTCAGACATGTCATCACAATCCCCAACACACATGTCATTTCAACTTGCACACATGAGCCATACCACAGCCATATCGCAACTGCCAGCACCATCCATACACATACAACAGCATGAGCAGCCAAAGGTGAGCCAGACATCACATGCAACACAGGAAGTGCACCACACATGTACACACACCACCACACTTGCATGCATGTGTACACCTCTGCCAAGTGTCGCAGTGTTCAGACGGGCATCCATGTCACATCTGCCAATCAGGCTTCCACATACCGCTGTCACATGCATCCATGTTGCATCACTGTTGCACCCTTGTCAAATACACACACATGCACATGTACACAGTGCTGATACATGCAGCCGAAAACAACATACATGCGTGACATCACGGACATGTCTACTTACATACACATTCATCCAAACATGTGTGCCCACACAACTGCATTTGGCATGCAAGCCTACACACACAAGCACCATCCATGTCTCACACATACCAGCCCTCGCATGTGTTAGCCCCACGGCCCTGTACACCCCCACCCATACTCGACCCCATACAAACAGATGTGCAACCTGCACACTACTGAATAATCACCACACGCACTGCTCACAATCAGGATGCATGTACACTCACTGCTCGACTCCAGAAGGGTCTGCCTCTCAAGGACCTGGACGTGGAGCGCTGGGGATATGCGTTCCAGGACCCTCATCTGTTCTTCCGACAAGTGGCCCCGGCGCCCCTTGGCATCCGCTGCCTTCAAGAGGCGCCGGGCCTTGTTCAGGGTCCTGGACCTGAAGTCCTCCCAGCGCTTCCTGACATGTTGTAGGTTGCGGACTGCCACCCCCTCCGCGTTGATGACAGTCACGATGTCAGTCCAGATCCGAGTCCGTCCTTCCTTGTCGGCACGGGAACTTCCAAAGAGGGCATCATACTGCCCCAGGACTTGCTCCACCAGGACACCAACTTCGGTGGCACTGAAGCTGGTGCCCCTCTGCCTCTCTGGCCGGGGGTTGTCAGTGGTCTCAGATGGTGTTTGCCCCAACATGACAACCCCAGAGGCAGGAGTGGGTGGGCAACTGGGTCCTGGGGCTGGGCTGTGGAGCGATGGAATCCCAGTCGGGAGTCTTCGGTTCCAGCAGGGGTGGTCACAGCAACAGCACCCCTGGCTGATGTGCAGGCAGCAAATGGCAGGGCACGTGGGCAGCAGGCAGTCAGGCAGCAGCAGATGGCAGGTGGGAGTGTGCTCGGGGCTCTGGGGGGCAGTAGTTCGGCCTTCTGGGCAGGAGCGTGGTCTTCCGTGTGCTTACGCGTGGCCAGCTTGATACGGAGTGATTTCGCACGTGAAAAATCTGCACGTCAGCGTGTAATTCGAGGAAAGGCCCTTAGCGCGTAAGCGCGTCTGCACGCATACGCATTTTCATTGGACAGAAGGCCCCTCAAGCGCAAGCGCCCCTGTGACGTGACGCATACAGACGTGCATGGGCATTTCAGCGCGCGTGAAAAACTGCACGTCCGCGTTTAATATGAGGAAAGGACCCATGCGCGTAAGCGCGCGTGGAAAACTGCACGTCCGCGTGTAATACGAGGAAAGCCCCTTAGCGCGTATGCACGGCAGCACGCATATGCGATTTCATTGGACCAAAGGCCCTTAGCGCGTGAGCGCGTCTGTGACGTGACGCGCGCGGGTGTTTCCCTCATTGCACGTGATGACAGAGCACACGTGGATTTCAACCAATCGCGTAGAAAGTTCCCGGCACCCCGGAACACACGTACCCAGGCTAATCGCGTGTGGAATTTCCCGCGCACCCCGAAACACACGTACCCGGGCCAATCGCGTGTACGCTCACTCCCATCCGTTCACACGCGATGACACTCGGACCTACAGTCTTACCACGTATCCGAATACGGGAAACCCGCACGGCAAAAGAGGTGCACAGGTGTCAACGCGTCCGCCCACACTAAGGCAGGCAGAGGCGTCCCCGCGCACAGCATAAAAGTGCGCGCAAACAACAAACGCGTATATACAGCTACGATGAATGCCCCATTTGTCGCTGCACTGATCGTGGGACACTGCAGGAGGAGGAGAATAGCCAGGGCACGCATTTTCGCACCACGGACAAGCCTTTTTGGGATGCCTGATGACCAGGTCTATGGCAGGTATAGGTTTCCACCCCATATCATCCTAGACCTGGTCAGGGAGTGGGAAGATGACCTCACATCCCCCACCCTTTGCTCCCAAGCATTGAGCCCCTTGGAGAAGCTGCTCAATGTCCTGCATTTTTTGGGCACTGGGTCATTTCAGCGGACCACTACCATAGTGGGGGGGGTCTCACAGGCCACGCAGTCACGCTGCCTACACCAGGTACTGGCAATCATGACAGCGCACCCCTCAGTCTGCAGGTACATATACATGCCAAGAACACCCGCAGGGCAGGCCGTTGTCCTGGATTTTTTCAGGGTGGCACACTTCCCCAAAGTGCTCGGTGCCATAGATTGCACCCATGTGGCCCTACGTCCACCTAGGGCCAATGAGCACATCTACCGAAACCGCAAGCACTGGCATTCCATCAATGTACAGGTGGTATGTGATGCAAAGGGAATCATCACCTCTGTCTATGCAAACTACCCTGGCTCCACCCATGACAGTTTCATATACAGAATGTCCGCCCTGAGCTGGGCCCTGGAAGCTGGGCAGCATGGCGACACATGGCTCCTAGGTCAGTACAAATGCCCTTGCACATGCATGCAAGTCACACACAGACAAATATCCAAACCCTAATGATCTCAACTATTATCACCTCCCCAGGGGACAGTGCCTACCCTCTGAGCAACCACATAATGACGCCAATCCGGAACCCCACCACACCACCCCAGGTAAGATACAACGCCGCCCATATTGCAACCAGGGGCATAGTGGAGCGCACATTCGGAGTGCTCAAGTCACGTTTCCGCTCCCTTGACCGCTCTGGTGGGCAACTACTCTATGCACCACCAGTAGTGTGCAGGATCATTGTGGCAGCATGTGTCCTGCACAATGTTGCAACACGGCAGGGCGTCCCGGTGGACATGGTGGTGCCCCCACATCCCCAACCACAGGCACAGGCGCTGCCCATGGGAGGGGACAGGGCACGTAGCGAGGAAGCCCGGACCCAGCTTGTGGCCACATTTTTCACCTAAACTCCCACCCCTGCGGAGTGCACACAGGCCTGGCACATACCAGATGACAATCGATGATGACAAAGAGACAGTCAACTGTCACAGTCCTACCACCCTGAGATAGTTGCCATGGAAGTGCCACATCGTCTGCATCCATAGCTACTTAAACACAAGCTATCCTGTGTGACCAAAAGGCACACATATGACATATGACATGATATGGGCCATACACAAGTATTTCAAGGCGAAATGAGACAGGGAGGGGGAAACAAGGGAAGACAGACAACGGTACTACTAGGCCAGGTGTCATTGAGATCGTGCAAGTGCAGGGGTTGGGGGAAGGGAAAAGTGCAAGGGGAAGGGTGGGGGGGAGTCCAGTACAGGGGAAGTAGCCCAAAAAAATAATACATAGGTCGGCTGGTGGCAACTGCAAAGGTAAGTGCAGACAAGTGCTGGGAAGGGAGGGCTGTAGGGATAGAGAGACAGTACTGCAGTGCAGGGGTTGCCAGGGAGGCAGTGCAAGTGGAGAGTGGCTGGGCCAGGGACCGAGGTCGGTGAGAGTGGCCCAGTTGCAGTTCCTGTGCAGTTCCAGTGAAGAATTCTGCAAGGGAGAGGCAGAGAGTAAGCAGAAGCAAAGAGAAAGGTCTTGAGGTGCTTCCAGAACTGGAGATGGTTCCCCTCAAGTTCAAGTCAGGCAGGAAGTCTGTTCCAGGGGGAGAGCCCTGCTGCGGAGAGAAATCTACCCCCAGCTAGTTGCTCTGAGAAGCGGATGACCCAGACATGCAAGGTGTGCATCACACACACCTGCAAAACAGGCCATGGCCATCACTGTCATGTCACTGAAACCCTCCCAAACATCAACATGACATGGCAAGCAATACCCATACACCAACACAGTAACGATAAGCTACACATTGCCATGTCCTAAATGTACAGTGGCATCGGACAATGATGCCTGACCCGGAATCAGATGAAATGACAGACCAACAAAATCTCCCACCCAAAATAAGTAATTTCCAAATGCATTACAACAGTCGTAGACGTAACATAACAATCAATGCCTGTCTACATGCACATTATGCATTGCAAAATCAACACTGCAGCTCATGTGTGCAGTGTCCTACTCCTGCATCACACTGCTCAGTGCACAGCACAGTGAACAGCCATTGCGTGTGATGCACACCCTGAGCATCACATCTAAGTGACAGACCACATCAAACATCAAATTAGGCATGTACTGGATCCAAAATCGGTCACAGAACATGTGCTGCCGGGACACAGTGGGCACCAGAAGGCAAACAGTGTACACGTGGATATGCAAGGGTGGGAGTACATGTAGTGCATCAGAGTGCAAGTGTGTGGTTCTGCAAGGACATGCACTCCACATATGCATGTGCACTCAAGTGACCATCAGTGTTCCCTACACATCACATGTGAACATCCACCATGTGTACACCCCAGCATGTCAAACCACAACTGTCCCCTCGCACCTGAAAGGAAAACACAACACATGAACAGGCATTGATCAGCAGAACACAACATGTACATGGGATACCACCATTACTATGTCAGAGTTCCCATCACACTGCAGGGCAAGGCAACTATCAACAACAACCCACCCCCTCACAAATGACCATGACCCACTGAACAACTGCACCTGGGTCATGGAGCCCCCAACCCTCAATTCCACCTGGCCACAGGATCACCTTTACCCTTCATCACCATCTCCCACCTTGTGTGTAAAAAGATGCCTGAACCCTCAGAATCCACACTCATTTCCAAAATCACAAAATCCAAGGCATAAAAACGAACCCGAACACCCTCCAGTAGATGACTTGACGTAGCAGTACCTCACAAAGGCCAAGTACTACCACAATGATGCAACAACCAAGGTAGCAAAGCAAAACAATGTCACGACAGGATGTGAGACATGTGTGGTACATGACATAGGATGATGCACCATGAATGGATGTGTACTGTCACAGGTCCCCTGTACAGGCGCGGGAGTGTCACAAAACAACCACCCCCACCATGTCCCGGGTGCCTGCAAGGTAAAACTCACACAGGCCCCTGAGGCCCTGGTGGGGAAGGAGGTTCAGGGATATGCAGTCGTGACCGGTGTTGACACACTGGATGACTGGAATGAGTGGCAGGAGAGGGGAGGAGGAATGACACATGAAACTAGGGAATGTACGAAAATGTACAACCTGCATGAACACATATACAATCCAAACAAACTTGGACATCATTGTCATGGCCTTCTGTAGTCCAGACTCAGGAGTGGTACGAACCAACCACCCCCTCTAGGGTTTTGGCGCCTGCAAGTTCGGGGCTTACACAGGCATCCGCAACCCCAGTGGGGAAAGAGGGTCAGGGAACGTTGCTTGGATAGGTACGGGAAGCAGGAACACCGGGTAGAGGGTACAGGTTTCAAAATTGCATAGGATCACGGGTGATTAGGGAGAAAAAACATACCAAATTGAACCACACATACATCCATGCATCAGTACACTCCCCAGCAAGCCTATGCAGAGCAGTTCGAAAGAAAAACAACAAGACACTTCGCTCTGGTTTTGAGTGCTGGCCTCCTGCCTGCGCACTCTCAGGTCCGGTTACAGGAGCACTGCAATGCTGCAGAGAGAGCCACAGTCAACAACCTGTACGTGCCAATTACACAAAAACACAACACCAAACATGCCCCATAGCAACAAACTACTCTACAAACAGACCATCTGTGGTCGATGCTTCGTACCGATATATATAATATCACCCCTGTGACGGGTCATACACAGTCAATGCAGTAAGTCAGCCGCTGGTGGGTGTGTGGCAAATGGAACACCAATGTGTCACAATTCACACAACATGCAATGTTCCCTGCGTAAGCAGACAGACACATATAGCAAGCCATGACTACAGAGCAAGTTGCGTACCACCATGACCGAAACAAAGTTGGCAGTGCATTTATCATGAAGTACGTGGAAAAGACATGCACTGCACCCGAGTATGTCCCTTGCTGTATGTCCCTGTGAGCTGCCCCTTTCCATGTCTCGGAAGGCTACATGGTTGATACAAGTGCCTCAATGGACCTTGGTGTACCGGAGGGTATGTGCCACTGCCCCTGCATGTGTCCCAGACAACCCTACTATCAACAGCCATCAGTCCACAAACACATCTGAGCTGCATTGTGTGCTTCAACACCAATATTCGTCTAAGCTCACCCTCAGTGCTGTGACTAAGCCTGCATGTGCAACTCGCCTGGTGCAAGCTTTGCTGTGTCGTGGCCCCCCTGTGATGCTCACCTTGCCTGGAGTTCCTTGGAACATGTCAGCAGTTCTAGGATGTGGGTCTGCAATCACTGTGCCTCTGCTTGTGCACACATGTGCATGTGGGCACCAACAAACGGGTCCAGAATTCCGTCGTCCAATGGGCCATGTCTGCTGGCAAAGGTGCTCTGGAGGCTCATCCCCCTGCAGAAAGGGCATGTAACATATGATTAATGCTTCAAAGTCATCTGTGTGTGTCTCATCAGGCATCTCATTACTTGACCATGTCAGAGAGTCACATCACAAATCACACCATCAGTCCGTCTTTCACCTCCAAAGTGTGGAACACTATCTACAGCATGAATTGCAACAAGCACGTGTACAGGAAAGATATGAAACATACTACACAATGCATAGCAATCAATGTACATATTAATCATGACACACCCCATCTAGCAAAAGCTGAACAGTGGACAATGACACCTAAATCATCCCCACTAGGGGTGTCAACACAAGTCACACAGCACCAGACATGCCAGAGATATGACAGTCCAAAGCCCTTGTGTAATATTCTGTAACACCGAACCATCCTTGCGAGCCCATGGATAAGGGAGGCAGGAGTGGCATATGTGAGTCAAGGACCCCAAGCAGCAAACACATACACAAGACAACCATGAAGGGCCCAGCTGGAACAGACAGTGGATGCCTTCAAAAGCCACAAAGCACTGCACCGTCACATGAAAGCACAATAGACTAGCAATTTTAAACTAACTCAACTATTAACTAATTACACTAATTATGGAAAACCTACATTACCTATTTAAACTAACTATCAAACAGAAACTTAACTAACTAAACTAAAAGAAAAATCAAAAATGGCCACATACGACCCGGGGGGGAGGGGAGGCACCCAGGAGGGGGGAGGTACAGGGTGCTGCTCAACATCCACATGCGATGATGCTGAGCCAAAAAAAAATCCTCCATGGGCTCAACGCCTGCACAGCCCGACCTATGTGGGAGATAGATGGTTGTCCGAGTCTGGCTCATCCTGGAAAGGAGGATGTGGCACAGTAGCCTGGCCACGCCTAGCCGCAGCTTGCCCCTCGTCGGCAGCAAGTCTGCCGGACGGGTGAACCTAGTTCTGTGTGGCGATGTGACATAGGTCAGGTCTGCATGCAGAACCTCACGTGATACACATGCTTCCTCTTGCAAGGTAGCACGTGTAACACGGAGTTCCTCCTGCAAGGCCTGTCTGGACAACCGCTGCACCTCCCGGCAAGCCTGTAGCTCAGCCGAGATGGTACGCTCAAGCTGTGCAAACCTCTCCTCTGCCTGCTGCCTCTGGGACATCATAAGGACACCCAGAGTGTATCTGAGGGAAGCATACTCCTCCCTCAGGGCATCCATGTGCGCCTCTGCGTGAGCAGCAATTGCTTGATGCAGAGACGACATTTCAGCCTGGCGTGCCCTGTCTGAGGCCGCCATGCCCAGCCTGAGCGAGCGGGCCGTGGACCGTGCCGCCTGCTGCTGGAGAAGCACCTGCCTAGCAAGGGGGAGCACTGATCGGGCCACACGCTCCATGCTCTCAGCGATGTTCTCCATTGCTGCCCCTTGCCGTTCTGAATTGGCAGTCATGTCTTGCTCCCACTCAGTATACAGCGGTTGCGCGCGGCGACCGCGTTGCCGGGCTTGACCCCTGCGGGACCCAAGGACCGGGGGTCCTCGCTGTGTTGGCACCGCCTGCGGCTGCACGACTACATGCCCCCGTCGACGTGATGTCCCAGGCACATCAGTGACTGGTGTGGAGGGTGACCCTGCATCCCGATCCACCACGGGTGGAGGAACCAAGACTGTCTGATCCCTCAGTGCAGGTGTCGCAGACAGAGGAGTGTCCACATCAGAATCACTCACCCCTGACCCATGGACTTGATGCTCATCCAACTCAACATGGACGTCAGAGTCGTCATAAAGGCTGGACTCATAGGCAGCCAGAGACAAGATGGACTGCAGCACTTGGGGGTTTTCGTGGCCTACCACCCCACGACCCCCACTAGTGCCGGGTTGATGTGGTGTTACCAACCCTGTGTCTGGCATGACAACACATCCTCCGCCTCCATTGCGTCATCACCTGAAAAATAGAGAGAAAAAGGTCACTACACATGTCAGAAGCACACGACACACACACACACACCGACAGCAAAGGCATCCGGCAGACATGTGACACACAACATATGACCTGGCATGCATGCTGGGTCTACTTTGAATAGCTTCTGTGATCAGACCTGTTCAAAGGTGGCAATTTCCATGGAAGTGGGTCTATGCAGTGCAGAAAATGTGTACGCCACTCGCTACCTACATGTACAAGCACTCCATGGTGTGTGCCAGGAAATGTGAAGGCAGTGCAATGTCAAATTCAGACATCACATGCATTGCGCATTCAATGTGTACCATATCTAGAAGCCAAGCACCCCTCCACCCCAGTACCAAAGCAGGGATGCCTAGCATGGTATCAAAAGGCTGACCATACACCTGTGTATTGACAGGCAGTGTTGACTGGCATCAACAGCTTAATGTGATTCAAATTACAACACTGCAAATGTTGCTGGGACAGTGGGCAGGACACATGATGAAAACTCCAGAGGCCGCCCACATGTGAAGAAGACACAACAAGAGTTGGACAGAGTCATTGGCCATTGAACAGGCTGAGGCCTGTGAGCCACACAGATTGTCAGAGCCTAAACATGTGTGCAACGCAGGACTGAGCCACAGTTGACATGGGGAGGCCGATGAGATGGCAGGCAATGTATGTAACCAAGGACTCATATTACAGTGATCATCCAGTCAAGGACACATAGGGGCATGCGTGCAATGCACATGGAGCATGAATGGGCACTCATGTCCCTGCGGGACATCTGACCCATGCACAGTACTAGTGAGATACCCTGCATCGAGTACTAAGGCTGTACCACACGGCATATGTCTGGCATTTTCTACGCTGGAAGTTAGCATCTACACAGGACACATGAACAAGAAACTACACATTGGCAAGATTGAAGCAGACCAGTGCAAAGGTGGAACTGGGGTGCAGAGTGGCAGAGGAGGGGCAAGGGAGCATGCCCACATGGAGTCCCGCATGCAGGCAGAGGAGACATGCATGACGTTAGCATTGCATTACTTACACATCAGAACCATGTACACGTCACATGTAGCAGCAATCATGCAAAACACATCCCACAAGTGAAACACACACGTCCTCAACAAACACGCATCAACACTCACTGGACTGGGCATCAAAGTCCAGCATCTCTCCCACTCCTTCGACCAATTCAGGTGGTATGAACTCTGCAACGAGAGCCTCATGCGGAGTGAGTTCTTCCTCCTCTGGTGCAGGCCCACCGCCAGTCACCAGAGTCAATTTGTAATTTGAGGCACGCTTAGCCTTAGTGCTGCGCATGATGTCATTCCAACGCTTTTTGCACTCCTGCGCCGTGCGCACCTCATGGCCGAATGAACTGACACGTTCCGCAACATGCTTCCAGTGGGTGTCACGTTGGCCAGCCGTAGTCTGACTATTGGCAGCCACTAGCATGTCACGGCTGTGGCCCCGCACGTAGTCCACGAGGAAGTCCAGTTCCTGCTTACAGAAAGGCTTCTTCCTCGACGTGCAGGAGGTCGTGGCTGTGTGTGGGGTCCCAGCCTGTGCTGCAGGTGCAACCTTCCTCCTCTTGGACTGTGGCGCAGACTCTGGCTGGCTAATGCCGCCCTGACCAGTATGGCCAGTGGGTTCGGTGGATTGAGCCAAGGGAGTGGCTGTGGAGGGATGACCAAAGGCCTGACTTGTGTCAGTGGCAGCTGGGTGCCCACTAATGGACCCTGCGCAGCAACATCAGCTGTGGCAGGGTCATTGACCGCAACGGTCCTGGTTGGCAGACTCACAACCGGGGTGCTGTTGGGTGCATCTGCCCCTGCACTTGCCAACACCCGGCTGTTCGGGGCAGCAGATGACATGACTGCCCCAGGGACACGTGTCTTGGTCTGAGCAGCCCGGCATGCCCCTATGGTTTCCCCCCTGGCCTGTTGGAGATCTACCAAGGGCTCTTCAAGTGCCAACGCAGCCTGCGCTGGCAGACCCTGAGCCTGGGTGGCGGTGTCCACAGCTGCACCTGCAGCTACCACTACCCTTGGGCCCGTGGCAGTCGATGGAACGGACTGCCGGGTCATACGGGTGCCAGTGCCAGATGCAGGAGCTGTATCCCCCGGAACCACAGGAGGTGGTGGCATGGCTGCACCGACACATGGCACAACATTGTGCTCAAGTGGTGCACCCCTGCCTCTTCCCCCTCTGTGGCTGCCCTGGACACCCTGGAGTCCCCCTACTCCCTGGTCACCACGGCCACATCCCCGACCACACCCGCCACGAGGAGGACACCCAGCTGAGGCGCCCCTCACCTTTGGTGCGCTCCCAACCATGGCACAGATGTAGTAGTGCTGGCACAGATGGAGTGGTGCCAATGGGAGGTGTACACCACAATTGACCTGGGCAATTGGGGTGAAGGGGTGGGAAGCAAGATGTTAACAGCCCCCCTGCACCTGCAAGGCTGTATGTGACCCCGGTGATGTGGTGACGGGTCACGCAACGCTCAGGCACCCCAAAACTGCAGTAAAACCGTGCACGCAACCCTGCAGCCTACGTGCGTGGATTCAACCTCCCGCAGTACGCGGTGGCACCCAGTAACACGAATAACGCGTACGCGTGGGACACGCAGGCTACTATGACATCGAAAATGGGTGTGATACACAGGGGCACCCGCAGTGGGAAAAAGAGCGTGTGCGACTCACCGTCTGACTAGCGCGATGCAGAAAAACACGCATAGCCAATACCCCGCCAAAAGAAGAGATACGTCCTTGATAGCTGTGAAGTTGTGATGGTGCGTGAAACAACAGGAAGCAGCAACACACGTCGGTCTCCACGAAAGGCACGTATAGCGAACTGCTGGGCCCGCTCACCTTTAACCTGTGCTGAGGGAAACGCACGCACGCGTCACGTCACTTACGCGCATGGGCCCTTTCCTCGTATTACACGCGGACGTGCAATTTTCCACGCGCGCTTACGCGCATGGACCCTTTCCTCGTATTACACGCGGACGTGCAGTTTTCCACGCGCGCTGAAATGCCCATTCACGTCTGTACGCGTCACGTCACAGGGACGCTTGCGCTTGAGGGGCCTTCTGTCCAATGAAAATGTATATGCGTGCAGACGCGCTAAGGGCCTTTCCTCGAATTACACCCTGACGTGCAGAATTTTCACGTGCCAAATCACTCCGTATCAAGCTGGCCACGCGTAAGCACACGGAAGACCACGCTCCTGCCCAGAAGGCCGAACTACTGCCCCCCAGAGCCCCGAGCACGCTCCCACCTGCCATCTGCTGCTGCCTGACTGCCTGCTGCCCACGTGCCCTGCCATTTGCTGCCTGCACATCAGCCAGGGGTGCTGTTGCTGTGACCACCCCTGCTGGAACCGAAGACTCCCGACTGGGATTCCATCGCTCCACAGCCCAGCCTCAGGACCCAGTTGCCCACCCACTCCTGCCTCTGGGGTTGTCATGTCGGGGCAAACACCATCTGAGACCACTGACAACCCCCGGCCAGAGAGGCAGAGGGGCACCAGCTTCAGTGCCACCGAAGTTGGTGTCCTGGTGGAGCAAGTGCTGGGGCAGTATGATGCCCTCTTCGGAAGTTCCCGCGCCGACAAGGAAGGATGGACTCGGTTCTGGACTGACATTGTGACTGCCATCAACGCGGAGGGGGTGGCAGTCCGCGATTTACAACATGTCAGGAAGCGCTGGGAGGACTTCAGGTCCAGGACCCTGAACAAGGCCCGGAACCTCTTGAAGGCAGCGGATGCCAAGGGGCGCCGGGGCCACTTGTCGGAAGAACAGATGAGGGTCCTGGAACGCATATCCCCAGCGCTCCACGTCCAGGTCCTTGAGAGGCAGACCCGTCTGGAGTCGAGCGGTGAGTCTACATGCATCCTGATTGTGAGCAGTGCGTGTGGTGATTATTCAGTAGTGTGCAGGTTGCACATCTGTTTGTATGGGGTCGAGTATGGGTGGGAGTGTACAGGGCAGTGGGGCTAACACACGCGAGGGCTGGAATGTGTGAGACATGGATGGTGCTTGTGTGTGTAGGCTTGCATGCCAAATGCAGTTGTGTGGGCACACATGTTTGGATGAATGTGTATGTAAGTAGACATGTCCGTGATGTCACGCATGTATGTTGTTTTCGGCTGCATGTATCAGCACTGTGTACATGTGCATGTGTGTGTATTTGACAAGGGTGCAACAGTGATGCAACATGGATGCATGTGACAGCGGTATGTGGAAGCCTGATTGGCAGATGTGACATGGATGCCCGTCTGAACACTGCGACACTTGGCAGAGGTGTACACTTGCATGCAAGTGTGGTGGTGTGTGTACATGTGTGATGCACTTCCTGTGTTGCATGTGAAATCTGGCTCACCTTTGGCTGCTCATGCTGTTGTATGTGTATGGATGGTGCTGGCAGTTGCGATATGGCTGTGGTATGGCTCATGTGTGCGAGTTGAAATGACATGTGTGTTGGGGATTGTGATGACATGTCTGAGGTTTGCCAATGCCACTCATGTACAACTGTCATGAGCGTATGTGTCCATTGTACAGTGCCCTGATGCCTGTGTTTTGTTTCTCCCTGTCTGCAGCGTCAACTGATGAAGAGGTCGGAGAAGGTGCTGTGGAGCACAGAGGCGGGGATCCCACCGCCAGCCGGAGACGCAAGGCCCGGCTCCCCTCCCATGTTGTGCTCTCGTCGGGGAGTGAGGAGTCCAGTGCCGCGTCTCAGGCCGCAGCTGCCGGGGGGAGGTCCAAGAGGCGGAGGTTGGAGTTGGACTCCTTGGCAGCAGAAGGGGCACCTGGGACCCCACAGGGCCCAATAGGGGAAGATGGCACGGAGTCATCCAGGTTGGTGGGGGGTTTGGTGGAGGAGGAGGCCGTGCAAGCACCAGAGACGGGGTCTGGAGGTGGGGATCCCACTGGAGCTAGTGGTGCAGTGCAGGACCAGGGACAGGAGGCAGCACAGGCCGCCGCGGAGGTGCCTGTGTGCAATCCTGTCCCTGATCCTGTCCCTGCATCATCTTGCACCAGCAGGGATGCCTACGTCCAGACCCGTTTTCAGGCAGGGGATGAGCTCACGTCAACTGGCCTTCCTCTGCCTGCGGACGTGGCTATCCGGGTCCGGGTTGAGCCTGTCCTGGCTGGTGTGGCGTTGCGTCAACGGGCCATGCGAGGTGACCTGCAGTCTTTTCATGAGGAGACTGCACGTCATCTTGAATGGCTCGTTGACCACGTCAGCCTGCTGGGACAGGTCACCCAGGCCGGATTCATCCGTCTGATGGGGCTTGCTACGACCCCCTCCTCAACTGGACCCCCTACGCGCCAGTCGTCCTCCGTGCCATCTTCCCACCCATCAGTCACCTGGGTGCCCTGTGGAGCTGCCTCTGACGGTGCGGCAAGGCTGGTGGAGGAGGCATCCCTGCCACAGTCGGGAGTCGGACGTCCAGCAGGGGTGGCCACATCTACGACTGCACCCCAGCCAGCAGAGGATGTGCAGGCAGCAGGAGGCAGTGCACGGGCAGAGGCACAACAGCAGCAGCAACGTGGTGGGAGCCATGAAGGCTCGGGCCTTCAACATCGGAGGGGCAGGCATCGGTCGGAGGGCAGGAGGACCCAGGACAGAGACTGTCTTCGTGTGGCAGCGGTTGGGCCACAAGGTCTACTAATTTTCTAGACCTCACCATTTTTTCATCTAACGGGGTTCTTAAAATCAAACCTTACCACAAACCAACTGATAAGAATTCCTTGTTAGACTATTCGAGCCATCACATAAAACATTTACGTGATAACCTCCCATTTGGCCAATTTATACGCCTCAAAAGGAATAGCTCGGATAAAGAAACATATGAGACCGAGGCTGTGAGTCTCAGTAAAAAACTTAGACAAAGAGGCTACCCCAAAAAATTGGTGAAAAAATCAGCAAAAAGGGCTTTTAATAACAATCGTGAAGCATTACTTGAACCAAAACCTGCTAAACCCAAAGATGATCGTATTGTTTGTATTAACACTTTTAAAGATCAGAGTTTTGAAATTACCAACATCATCAAGAAAAATTGGAAAATCTTTGAAACCACTCCTCTAGCTATGCCATTGCCTATCTTTGCATATAAAGGAAGCACCACTATCGGCAACAGAGTTAGCAACAGCAAACTTAAATGTCCCAATATTCCTGTACCTAGACTTACCACTTTATGGGGTTTTCCCGATGCCATCGGGCACTACCCCTGTGGCTCATGTGGTGTCTGTAAATTGACTTCTAAAACTCAAATGATAGATGTTGGCCTTTCAAAACTGTGGACCCAAAAGAATTTAACAAATTGTAACACTGAGTTTGTGGTGTATATGATCACCTGTACATGTGGATTACACTATGTGGGCAAGACTACTCGTAAAGTTAAAACCAGAATCATGGAACACCGAAGCTGTCTGAAGAACAGAACTGAAAATGCTCCTATGGTGAAACACTTCAACTTGCTAAAGCACAGTCATGAAGACTTTAAATGGACTGTACTCATAGCCCTTAAAGGAACTAATTTCTCAGCTCGTGAAAAGAAACTGTTGAGGATGGAGCAAAAAATGATATATACGTTGCATAGTGATGTGATTGGTCTTAATGAATCTATTGATTGGCAGAATATTTAGCCACTTTTATGCTTTAGTCTTTCTCTATCACAGTAAGGTTGGCACGCTTCTCCTTCTAGACCTATATATGTCCAGTACACCTCCGTATAGATCTTCTGTTCACACTTTAGGCCACTGGTTCACAGGCACTCACTCTACTTCTTAAAATGGCCGCCGCCGTGCTCTTTGTTTTCCCAGGTTCTGGCAAGATTCCACTGAACATAGAGGTAGGGCTACCAAGTTACTATGACTACCTGCTAGCATCGGCGGCGGCGAGCCTCCTGAGTCACTCGGGGATTTGTTACCGTGTAGTACAGAGCACTTACCCTCTAGCGGTTATTTTGTACAGGGTAAGCGATATTTAAGTATTTTAATAGCGCTCATTTACGAGTTTAAGTGAGATGGGCTGCGAGCGAATATTTATGCTAGTACCGCTCGTTTCTCCTTATCCTCTTCTAGTGCCGAATGAAGGATTCCTGCGGAACTGTTGCCTCCTTGGGCTCTCCGAAGGTATATCTGTGTTGCTTTATACCTCACACTAGCACGTCCCTGGGTGTCATCTTTGGGCTCGGGACTTAATTGACTTCCACATTCCTCTTTACCTTTTGGAACGTTGCATGGCCCTCATAATAATCTCGAGCTATGTTGGGCGTCTGTATCTTACACTGTGATCGTAGCATCTTTCTAACTTACATTACTCTATCATTTACGAAATGATTTCACCATTTGTTTACTTAGTGATCTACCCTTATGTACCCTCGTATTTCTGATGTACCCTTGTGACGTCTGCCTTACAGTACTTGGCATTTGTATTTTGGTCTCCCATTCTGCTGTGTGTTATACACAATTTCTGCTTTTCGGTAAGCGATTAATTACACTTACAAGGTATTTATTATCTCTTGTAGGATTGACCATATGATCTTCTACCTCCTACTATTCAGAGTAGCGAGCACCCACAGGCGGCATTTGAGGTATTTGTTTCCTCTTTTTGTATGCCTCTGTTCATCGATTTTGAACTTTTCATAGTAACTTGCTACTCATGAGCTGACTATATGTTTGTTTGTTTTATCCCCACAGATGCTAGAGAGTGTTCACTGTTATGTGCTATTTTAACTGTTACTGGGTTACGTTAATATCTTCCTCCTGATGAATGTTCCACACTTGTTTTAGGAACAGAAACATGTCGAGATACATCTCTGTATTGTAACCAGAGATTTAAACGTATGACACATTTATTCCAAACTGAAGTAGGGTTCTATACAATTTGTTTAATAGGTACCCCCTTGTGCTCTTTTAACACACTGGTTTTGTCACTAGCCGAACTAGTTTGTTCACGTAACTTCTGTTTTAGTTTTGTTTGGTTTTATATTGAATACTGTATGTTTTG
The DNA here is from genome assembly GCF_040938575.1 of Ambystoma mexicanum. Classification (NCBI taxonomy): domain Eukaryota; kingdom Metazoa; phylum Chordata; class Amphibia; order Caudata; family Ambystomatidae; genus Ambystoma; species Ambystoma mexicanum. The sequence continues at coordinate 707,439,790 of NC_090941.1, read as the reverse complement.
TACTGTGGACCACCTCATTTAATTGGTTGTTTTAACTTTTATAATTTATCATTAAAATTTGATCTTAATTGTGATTGGTCCCTGATGTGATAAATTGTTTTCATGTACCTCTAGCATCTACACTTTAGCTTTGTCTCTCTTTATATATAGCGGTTGGGCCACGCCATAGATGCGGAGCGGCAGCGGGCGGAAGAGGCACGGCTCACAATGGTAAGGGCGGAGAACTCCATGCGGAGGGCCCTGAGGCGGGCCGAGTGCCTCGAGGCAATCCGCAGGGGTTTGGAGGTGGGCACGTCGACGGCCCTGCGGACCCTCGGGGCCAGGGAGGAGGACCGCCTCCGGGACATTGAGGAGGAGTTCGATGATGCCCTGGCCCGGGAGATCCACAAGTGAGCCGTGAAACTAGCCCGCTGCCCTTGTACATAGTTATGTAGGTAGTGTTAGGTTTCATTTTTGTTTTGATTTTATTTGGACCTTTCGGACATTGGCCACATTTTTGTATATAGTTTATTTCATTAGTTAGTATAGTTAGATAGGTTTCCTTTCTTTTGTTGGGATAATGGACCCTGGCTTGTTCCCATGTACATAGTTCACTGTTGGATTGTATTTTTTTTTTACATTTTAACCATGGAGCAATGGCTTTCTTTTTTATTTCCCATTGGATTTTGTTTTGTGGACATTGACTTTGGACAACATTACTTTGTAATTTTATTTTTGGTTTTGCTTTTTTTAACGGACATGCTTCTTTTCATTTTTGTACATTCACTTTCTGTTTCTTCATTTTTGATTCTATTTATGTTTCCTTTAATACATATTTTTTTGGTGAACTTCAATGTGTGGTATCTCATTGGTTTCATGCATTTCATGATATGTGTTTTGAGATTCACTGACACCCATTGGGTGTATGTGAGGGAAATGTGTTTGTTTCGGAACTTGCAATTGGTGTTCTGTGATGTAATTGCAAATTATGAGAGGGTGGATGCAATACTCGGGTGGGTGTTTTGCATTTGGAGGCTGGCCATAGGGACCAGGGATCTGGATTGTGATGGCATGTTGGCTGGGGAACATGAGTTGCACATGGGTGGGGGCCTGCTGGCAGGTGCCCCACAGTGCTGGGGGGTGGGGGTGCTGGGAGACATGGGTGGGGGCCTGGTGGTGGGTGCCCCTGGTGGCTGGGGGGTGGGGGTGGTGGGAGACATGGGTGGGGGCCTGGTGGAGGCTGCCCCTGGTGGCTGGGGGGTGGGGGTGCTGGGAGACATGGGTGGGGGCCTGGTGGAGGCTGCCCCTGCACTGCTGGGGGGTGGTGGGAGACATGGGTGGGGGCCTGGTGGAGGCTGAACCTGCACTGCTGGGGGGGTGGGGGTGGTGGGAGACATGGGTGGGGGCCTGGTGGAGGCTGCCCCTGCACTGCTGGGGGGGTGGGGGTGGTGGGAGACATGGGTGGGGGCCTGGTGGAGGCTGCCCCTGGTGGCTGGGGCGTGGGGGTGCTGGGAGACATGGGTGGGGGCCTGGTGGAGGCTGCCCCTGCACTGCTGGGGGGGTGGGGGTGGTGTGAGACATGGGTGGGGGCCTGGTGGAGGCTGACCCTGCACTGCTGGGGGGGTGGGGGGGGTTGGAGACATGGGTGGGGGCCTGGTGGAGGCTGCCCCTGGTGGCTGGGGGGTGGGGGTGCTGGGAGACATGGGTGGGGGCCTGGTGGAGGCTGCCCCTGCACTGCTGGGGGTGAGGGTGCTGGGAGACATGGGTGGGGGCCTGGTGGAGGCTGCCCCTGGTGGCTGGGGGGTGGGGGTGCTGGGAGACATGGGTGGGGGCCTGGTTGAGGCTGCCCCTGCACTGCTGGGGGGGTTGGGGTGGTGGGAGACATGGGTGGGGGCCTGGTGGTGGGTGCCCCACAGTGCTGGGGGGGTGGGGGTGGTGGGAGACATGGGTGGGGGCCTGGTGGAGGCTGCCCCTGGTGGCTGGGGGTGGGGGTGGTGGGAGACATGGGTGGGAGCCTGGTGGAGGCTGCCCCTGGTGGCTGGGGGGTGGGGGTGCTGGGAGACATGGGTGGGGGCCTGGTGGAGGGTGCCCCTGGTGGCTGGGGGTGCAGGGGGACATGCGTTGGTGGGCAGTAGTGCAAGTTGACATGTGGGTTGGCTGGGGGTCATGGCCATGGTGGATGGTGTGCCTGCAGGACATGTGCAGGGTAGGCCCCTGTTGTGAGCCACCTGCAGGGGCCGTGGAGGGTGGAGAGGGAACACCTGGGAGGACCCACACGTGCAATTCACGTGTGGTGCTCCCCGCGCACCCCTGTAATACACGTACCCTGATGGAATCGCGTGTGGAACTTCCCGCGCACCCCTGAAATGCGGGTACCCTGCTCGCACGGGCACAATCGCGTGTGGAACTTCCGGCGCACCCCTGGAATACACGTAACCTGATGAGATTGCGTGTGGAACTTCCCGCGCACCCCTGAAATACACGTGCCCTGCTGATGTCGCGTGTGAAACTTCCCCCACACCCCAAAATACACGTACCATGATGAAATTGCGTGTGGAATTTCCCGCGCACCCCTGAAATACACGTACCCTGCTGAAATCGCGTGTGGCACTTCCTGCGCACCCCTGAGATACGCGTACCCTGCTCGCATGGGCCCAATCGCGTGCAGAAATTCCCGTGCACCCCTGAAATACACGTACCCTGCTGAGATCGCGTGTGAAACTTGCCCCGCACCCCGAACTACACGTACCCTGCTGAAATCGCGTGTGGAAATTCCCACGCACCCCTGAAATACACGTACCCTGCTGCAATCGTGTGTGGCACTTCCCACGCACCCCTGAGATACGCATACCATGCTCGCACGGGCACAATCGTGTGTGGAATTTCCCGCGCACCCCTGAAATACACGTACCCTGCTGAAATCGCTTGTGGCACTTCCCGCGCACCCCTGAGATACGCGTACCCTGCTCGCACGGGCCCAATCGCGTGTGGAAATTCCCGCGCACCCCTGAAATACACGTACCCTGCTGAGATCGTGTGTGAAACTTGCCCCGCACCCCGAAATACACATACCCTGCTGAAATCGCGTGTGGCACTTCCCGCGCACCCCTGAGATACGCGTACCCTGCGGAAATCGCGTGTGGAACATCCCGCGCACCCCTGAAATACACGTACCCCGCTTGCACGGGGCCAATCGCGTGAGGTACTTCCCGCGCACCGCAGTGATACACGTAGCCCGCTTGCCGTGCTGGAACAGGGTTAGCGCAGCCCTTTGCGCTGGATTGGGTATATTGATGGCTTTTCCCTGCGCGAGAGGCGTTCTTGGGGGCGTAACTGGCGCTGCTGCAGGGTCGCTGCGCCACTGTGCGCCACGGCTGGTTTTGGTGGCTGGAATCCATGAATACGCTGTGCGCGGAAATGGATTTTAGCGCACGCGGCTGGCGCAGGGATTCGCACGCGCACACCGTGCGCCAGCCGCGTGCGCCACCCGTGTGCTGAATTCTATGAATTACCCCCTCAGTCTTGAATTGTTGGAATGTAATTGTGAGGTAGAATATTTTCCTGGGAAGAGGAATTGTATTACAGATTTCTTATCCAGAATTCCCTGTGGGGGATGTATTGAAGATGTTAATACTGATGCTGAATTTGAAGAACAAGTCTGTGGAGTTCTAAACGCTTTGAGTCAGGAGGAGTGGAAGGAGCAGACCATGGAAGATGAAGTTTTGATCCAAGTTAAAGAGTGGATAGTGGAAGCATGGCCAGAGAAAGATAAGGTGGGGGACAAGTACAAGGGTTATTTCATGCTTAAGGATGAGTTGACAATTGAAGGAGAGTGGATTCTGAGAGGAATTAATATAATAACTCCTGAGGTATTGAAGGAAAAATGTATCATGGTGGCTCATGAAGGTTATCCAGGGTTGTTGATATCCAAAAGGAAAATTAGAGAGAGATTTTGGTGGCCTGCTATGGAGGTGCAAGTAGACAGACTTTTACATTTATGGTCAGCATGCAATAATTGTGATATGAATATGGTTATCAAGATGTCACCTTTTACTCCGATAATGTTCCTGAAGGACCATGGGTGGAGTTGGCCATTGATGTGGTAGGTCCTTATGAGGGGCTTGGTCGTGGCAACAGGTTCTTATTGGTGTTGATTGACACGTACACAAAATTGCCGGAGGTGGCTGTCATGGATTGTGTTACTTCTAAAAGGTTATCGAGTTTTTGGAGAACTTATTTAGAAGGGAATGAGTTGCGAGTGTGATTTTGAGTGATAATGGTTCCCAATTTTGAAGTAAGCAAATACATGATTTTACTAGTAATATGGGTTTTCAGTGGATGTTTTCGTCGGTGTATCACTCAAAGACAAATGGCATGGTGGAAGATTCAATCGAGTCATAGGTGATTGTGTACAGTTAGCTTTAGCAAATGGGTTAGACTTGAGGGAAAATGTGTGTAATTTGTTGTGGAACATAAGAATAACACTGCATAGTACGACTGGAATTTCACCATTAAAATAATGAGAGGTAAGGAGCCTAATAGCAAATTGTCTCCATTTTGGTTAAATGATACTTTAGGGATTCCTGTGGTAGATAAGGATGTTGTGGCTAATACGACGTTGTCAAAAAAACAGAGATCTAAGGGGTATCATGATGCAAAATTCAGAGGTAGCATTGCCTGGAAAATGGATGGTTTTAAAGTGGGTGATATTGTGAGAGTGAGAAAAGGTAAGGCAAGTGGTAAGGGAGTTTCGACATTTTTGAATCCTGTGAAAGTCATTGAATGCTTTTAAAAGGCTGTGAGAGTGAAAGGTGGAACTGTATGAAACTTCAACAAAGTGATCAAGCTGTCGAAGGAAAGTATGAGAGATTGGGCCTCATTACGACCCAGGTGTTAAGGGTTAACGCCGTCGTTAACCCTTAACGCCTATTCTGATTTTAACGGCTGCTTTTAGCAGCCGTTAAAATCCATGGCGCTAACCCGCCATGATGCTAATTACGCCACCGTAATTTACGGTGGCGTAATTAGCGCCTTCCCCATTCCCATTATGCCCTATGGGGCAAAAATGGGAATGGGGAAGGGAAAATGGGAAATGGGGATTTACCGCCCCACTCACCTTGGAATGGGGCGGTAAATCCGCCATCCACCATGGTGTAAACGTAGTTTACACCATGGTGGTAAAGTTGGCGTACTTAGCGCCTGGGTCGTAATGACCCCCATTGTAATGATATTGGTGAGAGGCAGTGGGATTGCTGGGTTTACTCTGTATTAAGAGAGAACAGTGATTATTTTGATCACGACAGGGCGGAGAATGTAGAAGTGGATATGCATCCTAACCACAATGAGGTTAGGAAAAGTTCCAGAGTGCGCAAGTTACCACGCAAGTTTCAGGAGTTTCTTATGTATAACAAATAACTTTTTATTTTGCAGGTTTTGTACAGTGCAATTGTTTCTGCTTCTTTTTATGGACATTATTCTATCTTATGGACATGTGTTGTTCTTGTATTTTCGTTCTGATCTTCTCATATTTTATTGTATATCTTTTTTTTCTGTTACATGTGAAGGGAAGGGGGATGTGTCATATCGTATATGTTCTATCTCTCAGGGTATTGTATTATAATACTTCAGTCCTCTCCCCCCATGGGTTCCTCCCTCAGATAGCCACCCAAGGGTCAGGATCAGGCAGTTTCTGCCTTTCCCTGCTTATATGGGGAGAGACTTTCCCTGGAAAAGGAGTGATGACATCGCCAGATTCCTCACAATACATAAACTGCAAAGTGCAAGTGCTGTGTATTTTCCTGGGCAAAATATCCAGCCTACATACTAATCAACAATGACAACACACATTTGAAAAAAACATACATAAAATGCGAAGCTTATCAACATAATTTCATCACATTTAAAGTGCTGGGTGTTTTCCTGAGCAAAATGTCCAATCTGAGTAGTTCTACGCTGAAAAGTATGCATAGGCAAGGATCAACCTATGCATTCCAGAGCCATAAATCTAGTAGTTGAGACAACCAATAAATCTCTCTATGTTGCCTTCAGTGCTGAGCTCTTACAGAGGCTCTTATAATATGTCTGTACGCTGGTAAATATCAGCGTCTTCCAATCAAAGAAAATAGATAATGCCTGCTTCTTCCTGCTTCGTCACTTTTGCGGCCCTATTTGTACTGCAATGTGGACATGGATTCCTGTTCTAGATGTTCTCGTTCTCCAGTGCAGGGAAAAAATATGCTGATCGACTTAGAATTTAAGATTTTCTAAACAGCATTATTGTGCTCTCTGATTTGTGGCAATAACGCCAGAATACTATAGTCGTTCTCCCACCAACTTCCCAGACAGCCCAGAGCGTTTGTAGGCCATAGCAATGGCAGTTAGTTGAGATATGACGGAAACACACCATTTACAACATTGAATAGTGATTGCTGGAAGCTTTGGAATGAATCCAAACCATCTGTGTTGCTTGTCCTTGTCTCCTGTTAGGGTGATTATCCCTGGAACAGCATCTCATGAGCTAGAAGTCCTACAACTCAAAGAAATGTAGCTGGAACTTCAGAGAGCACAGCTGGTGAAGAAACAACTTGCGATCAAGGGAGACAAGCTCCATGTGGAACAAGAGAAGCTGACGGATGGATAAGCTGAGAAGGAGAAGGAATGTGATGGGCTACTCAAAAGGGGGAGAATGGAACTGGAAACACTGAACGCAGGCTCCAAACGCGATGCATCACATAAAGGCGATGAAGCAGACCCACATGTCTGTCGCCACTTCCCAAAAGAGTTGGTCAGTGTGTATGTTGCGGAGTCAGATGTTTTAGCTTGGTTGGCTTTGTTTTTGTGGACTTGTACAATGCATAGAGCGAGTGTGGGTGACAAGGCAGCTTGCCTTTTGAGCCACCTACCGCTGAGCGGTAGGGAAGCATTTAGCAAACCAGATGAATGTGAACAGAACAAGTATGCCAAGATGAGTGAATAACTTGTGAATAGTTTTCAGAACATACCAGCCTATAACACTATAGCACTACAGAAAATGTGAGTTGCGCAACATGGGTGAACGGGGTGGTGTTGGGAAACCTGGATGAATGGATCAGTCACAACTAGGTAAATACTCCTCCTGCTGCAGCGTAGGCAAGAACTGGCAGCAATTTTAGGAGGCTGTTACTTAGCACTCCTAATACAATTCCTGAGAGGTCAACATATGCTGCAGGCCAACATAGGGTTCCTTACTGCCAAGTTTTGAAACTGATTAATAAAGAAGGTTTATGTTTGTCTTGCACTAGTTGCCTGCAGCGTTTCTTTTGATGTAGCAGAAAAGACACAGTACTAATTGTTTTGTAGGAAATTATTTCCTTTTCTTTAGAAAATGGCATTCCATTGCTTGTACAGTATGTTGTCATTTCATGTGTTCGTTTCTTAGGTGAACACAACTCCTCTTCTGTTTCATGATGATATTTAAGTATTTGTATAATGTGTTGCATTTTCATCTGTTCATTTTTAGTAGAATGCGCATTTCTCAGTCACCATTCCTATTGTGTTTTCTAATGGTATTCAATTGTTTGTGCAATACGGTTTTAACACATATTTTCATATGCCAACTTGGTACAAAGATTCCTCTTAACATGAATTCCTGGACACGCATTTTGCTGTCTCATTACAGCTTCTTCAGGAGATAAAACGATGTAGACTTGAGCTTGGGGTGGGCTATATGTACGAAGCAGATGAGCAGGATCTGGACACGGTGAGCGTTACGCTGCAGGATTGCAGAATAATGCCAAGCGTGTTCTGCTGTTTGGGTGTGGTTTAGATAGCCCAGGTAAAGTAGTTCCAGGCCAAGAAGTTCCAGGCCCAGCCACACCCAAAACACTAGACCGCATGGCTCGGTTCTAAAGAACTGAGCTGTGTAATAGGCCTCTGTGTTGGATTAAGGTCCAAAACTGGTATTGCCTTATTCCTGATAATGAGCCAGGTGCCAAAGGCGCCAGGACTGACTCCATGTACGTTTCTGATGGAGTTTTAAGGCCCTTGGGGCAAGTGTGAAGGGATTTAGCCCCACTGCTGCCAAGGGGCTGTTATACCTGAGGGGGTCAGGGGCATTGATCGTGACAGTGTTAATTTCCTTGGAGGCTGTAGATGTAATTACATTTTGTAGATTTAATTACGCTTCCGGTGTGTGGACCTTAACAGCTAGGTCTACACACCCTGCATTCCCCACCCTACCTAAGAGTCAGTGATCTGCTCCCCACTGTCTCCCCCCTGTTGCTTGTACATCCCTTGCTGCCAACTGACCACCCTTACCCTCCCCTGTTAGCTCCCTGTTCCTTTTTTCTCTGCTTCCCTCACTGCGTTCTCGCCCCTTTGAGTTTAAAGCACTTGGGTGCTTCCTGAAGCTATGTCTGTGCTCAATATATACCCTAATAATAATAATAATAATAAGCTTTGCGCAAAATATATATATATGTATATATTTTCCGCTTCATGTGTGTTCATATAATTCAGATGTGCACTGTGGTTTTCTTTGATTGCATTGGCCATTGTCATGGGTGTCCCTTTTCTTGGGTGAGCAGATTCCCCAAACCAAACAGGGGCCATGTTTGCAAAGTTAAACATAGAAAAGGGACAACAGAGAGGAAGACCTGAAATAAAACTGATCCGAATGGCTAAGCTAACAGAATGATAGATACATGAGGGTCCAGCATTTTTGGAGAATCTTCAGCTTCTGTCCAGTCATTTTAAGGCTTATTGGAACAATTGCAGTGGCATTTGGAATAGTTTAAACCATTTCCTGTATCTTCAGGGTCTAACAGAGTATTGGGGCCATATACAGAAACTTTGCACCAATGCAAGAGTTATTTTATCACAATGGCAAAAAACGCGGTAGAGCTAAGCCTATTCTTTCAGTGCATTTTGCACCAGGGCAAACATTGCCCTAGTGTTAAAACGGATCAACATTAGCAAAGCAAACTTTACCTTGATGCAAAATCCATTGAAAGAATATTGGCCAGATTCTCAAAATAATCTTTGGAGGAAGTGATGAGGCCCATTACTTACACCAAACACAGGTGTGCCCTATGCACAAAGTGCATGTGAATGTGCACATCTTGGATGAGTACAACCAAATCGCCACTTTTCTCTCTGTGCATTTGCATTTTAAATTGCATCCTGCGACCAAAAACGGGACACTTTAAGAAGTGCTCAGAACAAAGGCACCTGATTGGAAGAAGCGCAGGGACATACACATAGCATGACCGATACATTCTCGAATCTGCTATGTATTTGTATTCAGTGGAACAACAGTGGTGTAAACCGCTGCTCTCACACTTGCATTTCTATCCTTCAAACAGGGATAGCAATGACTTTTTTTCCATCACATTTCGCTGCGACAGGCCAGTTGAGCGGCCATCACCATGAAATGTGCTTCCAGCACCCATGTGAACGCTGGGAGCCTGTAATACATTAGTGTCCGAAGCCAGGCACTAATGTATGCAAGCGGGCTGGACAGCGCTTCTTTTGACCTCCTCTGCAGCCCCATAGAAGTGTGCAAGTCTTCTTTGACAATAAGGTGACCTGTTCATTTCATAAACAAGTGCAAATCAAAAAGGCCCATCCTCTGCACTTGTATTTGCTCTTGCTTTTGAGAATCTCCCCCTATGTGTTTTGCACTCTGGCAATATTGTGCTACCACTGTGCAAAACCTTGCACTAATTATGAGGAACCATTATGGGAATACTATCATGGCACTTGATTATATGTATCACCTCTTTTCCTTCTTTCCTTGAACACATCCTTCATTTCATTACCCTCTTCTCTTTCCTCCCGTCATAAGTTTCTCGTCCGTCCCATTATTTAAGAACACTGTCTTTCTTTATTGCGTTATTTGTTTGTTTTTTGTCTATGAGCCATCGCTTTCTTGCCGCAATACGAGCGGTCTTCATTTATTTGCCATCTTCCCTTTGCTCTCATCATCCGTTTCTTTTCTGTCCCACTACGAATGCATACTGTCGTTCATTTCTTTTTTAGCTTTAATTCGTTTGTGTTTGTCTTTAAGCCACCTTTTTCTTGCCGCAATACGAGCTCCTATGTGCACAGCCCCGCCCTCAGATGAGACTCTCGCTGCAGCTGTAACCTGTCCTGCACCCCCTTCATCAGCAGGTTCGGACTGGGACAAGAAATAGGCCCGGTCACCCAAAAAAAAGTGTTCCATCCCTCGCCTCAAAAAAGTGTCCCACCCCTAGCCTTACGACCCTTGACCTCTGATGACATCACCAGAAGGGATGCCATTTGACCCCACCCCAAAGTGACATCCCCGGGAAGAGATGAAACATGACCTTTCACCCCTTGGCAAAACAGGAAGTGGCATCAAATAGCATTGGCCCTAAGTACACTAAATTACTGTGAATCCAAGCAGACGTCCAAGGCCAAATGATAATATGTTATTGTATAGCACTTACGCTCTTTTTTATAGAACAAATATGCATACAATATCACTCAACCTGTGTTGGTACTCATTTATCGACCTAAGAAGGATGAAAGGCTTTTTGGAGGAAAAAATAGAATATATATTTTTTTCTTCTTCGAAACAGGCCCGGGCATGGCCAGGAACCGGCCCCCACTCCCCAGGGACGATTTCGGCCCAGCCACGGGCCGAAAGGCCGAGGGGCCAATCCAACCCAACCCTGTTCATCAGTGAAGTCTTCGCATAAGTCTCTTGCTTCAAAGACCTTTCCTAAATCTGGGACTGTTGCGAGTGGAAAAGGACATAACCCCTTTAAGAGGGGAGCCCAAGACTATGGGAGGGAGCGGGAAGCGGGAGGAACGTGAGGGGCAAGGGAAGAGGGAAGTCAGTAAGCAGAAGGAGGAATAAAGGGAAGGTCATGGGTAAACACGGCTCCTGTGTTTGGTGTTTGGAATGCATGTGAAGGGCCCGAGTGAGAAGTACAACAACTGGCGACAAAGGGAAACGAGCCCCAGCAGTGCCATGCCAGAGGTGAGCCCAGCAGCATGAAGGTGCCCAGCAGAAAGGAGGGTGCGGCGGACCCGACCCAGCTGGAGAACGTGTGACAGGCAACAGCAGTAACGATGGACCGTATACCCAGCAGTTGGAGGGCCCGTGTGCCCAGCAGCATCCGGGGGCCCATGGGCCCACAGTGATCGAAGGCCTATGCGCCCACAGTGAAGGTGGGACCGAGTGCCCAGCAGTTTTGCAGGGCCCGTGTGCCCAAAGTGAACTAGGGCCCGTGCGCCCAGCAGCAGAGGAGGAGGAGGAGGGCCTGTGCGCCCAGCAACATCCCGGGGCCCGTGGGCCCGTGTGCCCGTGGCGAGGAGGGGCCCGTGTGCCCGCAGCACGGAAGGGCCCATGTGCCCGCAGCGACGAGGGGCCCGTGCGCCCAGCAGCGGAGGCGACAGAGGGCCTGTGCGCCTGCAACAGAAGAAGACCGGTGAGGAGCTCCGGAGGAGGGCCCGTGAGCCCAGCAACAAGGAACCTGGCGGGGTGTCCAGCAGTGAAGCGCCCAGCAGTCCGTGCCGGAGCACGGACGAGCCCAGCAAACCACGAGCGCCCAACGGGGGAAGCCCGACAACCCGCGCGGAAGAGGAGTGCGCGGCTACTGCAGGTACTAAACCCTGCGTCTCCCGCACAGTGACAGAAAAAAAATATATAATAATAATAGAGAAAAAAAAACACAAGGGTGTCTCCCCTCATGCGGCCACCCCTACGGCCAGACGTCCAAGCGCCCACACCAAATACAAAGAGGGAGAACCATAAACGGTTACCATCGCCCTCCACCCACCAGCCACATAATAAGGCATTTTACCAAAGCCATCCTCCAGCCTCACATACAATACGATCACCAGCCAAGGAAGAAGGCCCACATGGGCCATTGCAAAAGCCCCACAAGACACTCCTGCACACAAGCAGCAGTGAGGACAACACGTGGCAAAAACAACAAGGAATTAAGATAAGGGTGTCACAAGAGTAACACGCAAGAGCAATAAGCGCCAAAGGGGGGCATAAAATAAAGGCGCCAATGGTCTGAAATGCACGTGAGACACCGACAGCATTGGTAGCCCACGGAGCGCGCTTTGGGGACACACACAAAAGAACTTGCAAGGAGCTCCCCCAACAGCAGTAACCGGCACAGAGGCAACCCACACGCATAGCAGCAACAGTGGCAACACCCCACTCCCATCGCCATCGCACCATTGCAGGTGCCACACGAGGTGACAAGGCCTCCTTGCCTCGCACAGCATCTTGCCAAGACTCCAATAGCCCTGAGATACCAGAGGACCGCAAAGAGCAGCATAGATACACGGCTCTCACCCCACTATCTGAAAAGACACGTGGCCTCTACTAATAACGGATGCCTCCAGTGCCCGCACTACCTAGGCCTGATACGGCCACATACGGCCCCACAATTGAACACCGCCAGCAAACCCGACAAGGGCCTGTCACACCCGCAATCCACACGACATCCTAAGCCGCACGCAGCACAGCCTCAACAAGATGGCGGACCTAACATGACAGGCTGCCGACGCAGGAGCACACACCCCGTTCCTACAACGGCCCGACCCGTTCACCCTCCACCCTCACCACGATCAAAGCCAAAGGTGGGAAGAATGGGTCGAAGAGTTTGAAGACTTTCTAGGTGCAATCGGGAACAAAGATCCGCCAAACAAACTCAGCATATTTAGGAACTTGGTAGGAAAAGAGGTAAAGGACATCATCAAGATAATTTCAGCAACAGACAAAACCACGTACCAACGCCTCCTCGATGCAGTCAATGACAAGCTCATAGTAAGCTCCAACAAAGACTACGAACGCCTTGCATTCAGCCACCACAGGCAGCATCCACAGGAATCCATCGGAGAGTTCGTCGTGCGTCTCCAGCAGAAGATAGCGAACTGCGATTTTGCCAACTCCAATGATGAAGACGCCATAAGACTGAGGATCATAGAAGGGTGCACCTCGTCAACGCTCAGAAAACATCTTCTCAAAAAGCCCCTACCCCTAGCGAAAATACTGAATCTAGCAAAAACATACGAGAGAGTTGATGCACAAGCAGCCGCCATTGAGAGGCAAGTTGAACGCAACGCCGTCGCGGCCCTCACGGAAAGGCAATCGCAACAGTCCAAGCCCACTCGACCCTGGGGACGGCAAAAACTCAGAAGACTCAGGCAACAAACCCCAAGCAAAGAGCAATGCCACAGCCGGGGCTGGAAACACACACACGGACAACCATACTCAGCCTTGGGACGAACATGCTGGCGCTGTGTCCAGGAAGGTCACCTTCAAGCAAAATGCAGGACACAAGCATCCACAAGTGCTGCATACCAACCCACACCACCAACCCAGGCAAGATACCCGAATTTACCGATGGCACGGTCAGACATCAGGAAACACACACAGACCGTGAACACTAGCCCATCTAGACATCACGGGCATGCACACCCCCTCCACTCTGGGTTGCCCCAACCGAAAGAGGACGGACCAGCACTTGGCACACAAACCTCACCCGTCCTGCGAGAGAACTATGAATCTCGCAACTACCCAATACCCTTCGAGATATCGGGGGGATGCAGAAGCCACAGGAAATGTCGGAACAAGGCAACTGTACCAGACAGGGGCGGAGGAACACCCCCTAGATAAACCCCAGGACCACGTCGGCCAATGGAGGACCGCACAGACAGCACAGCCAAAGGGTCAGTCACGACTGACAGTCACTGTCTGACGCCATCCGCATGATACCAAGTCCAGCCATAGGGCACAGCCATCTCAGCCACCGGACAGCACTACAGCATGCACTCATCAGCATTCACTATAGGTCATTCGGAGTAACCCACAAGAAGGACCACGTGCCCGAACAATATGCCGGAGAGACAAGCAAAGCCAAAGGACAGACGAATCGCGCAGATCCCATCCTAGTGACAAGGGACAAAGAACAAGTGATAACTATGACAAGGAACCCTGGCAAAATGGCGCCAAATGACTCCCTCCTCCACGAGTTATACTTTGAAGAGCATGAACCAACGAAAGGGGAAGCGATCGAGATGGAGAGAAAAGAGAGAGTGGAGAATCATGAAACACCTCAACGAGAGAGTACAGAGGAGACCCACGAGCAACCGAACAGGCCCCATCGAGTCACAAAGAGACCCCAACGACTCATCGAGCAAATGTAACCCGGGAAGTCTCATGTTAAGCAAGGGGGAGGGGTTGCGAGTGGAAAAAGACAGAGCCCCTTTAAGAGGGGAGCCCAAGACTATGGGAAGGAGCTGGAAGCGGGAGGAAAGGGAGGGGCAAGGGAAGAGGGAAGTCAGTAAGCAGAAGGAGGAATAAAGGGAAGGTCATGGGTAAACACAGCTCCTGTGTTTGGTGTTCGGAATGCATGTGAAGGGCCCGAGTGAGAAGTACAACAGGGACATTTGTCTTTTTTAGAGAAGCTTGTTGGGACAGTAGGACATGGTGTAAGAAACCAGGAATGTCCCTAGCCCGCATAACAGACACAGACACGTTTGGTCACCCTCTGTATTTCGGTTACCGCCCCAGTCCCATTTCCCTTTCTACAGCCGGTGTAGAATGTTTCCCCCATGCTACTGTGCTCACTCTGGCATTTTTTCCACACACGGACTCCATATTTATGCTGAGTTCTGCTTCAGGATTTCCTACATTTCTGACGGACTCCAGTCGTCACTGGATTGGGGGCCGCGTTCTTAACGGTTGCTCTGTCAATGGCTTTGCTTTTTTTGCGCAGCCCTTTCCACTACAAAGTCTTCCCTCCGCTGGCTCCTGAGTTCTTAGAATGAAAGGCTCCTGGGGTGGCCACATTTGATCTGAGTGATGGGGTTTGCGTTTCATGTCATGCGCCGCCCAGGGCCATCCTAGCAGCAAGACTCCCTTGCAGACACCCGAGAGCTTTGATATTGAATATTTCTTTACAGGTGTTAGATACTTGACTCTCCTTGAACTTACTTGTCTCGCAAAGAAATAAAACAACCCACGGAATGTCATCGCCTCTAGGTCTCCAAATCCTTTAGGCAGTTCAGCGTCTCTACAGCTCAGGTGTGTACCTTTGTGCTTCCCTTTGTCTGGGGTTTCCCTGGAGTGGGCCTGGCTTGCTTTAAAGGGGATGCAACAGGTGTGTTGAACCCCGTCTTTCTCCCGGACAATCAACTGTGCAACCTTTGCAACTGAAACAACTCTCCCTTCTGCTTGCTCCAATAGGCACCAGCGAGGTCCCTGGTGCTGGATTGCGTGCATTTAGCACGTGTGCATTCAGGTTTGCACCAGTTTCGGTATCAGGTAATAATGTCGCTGGGAAAAGCTGCTGGGGGCATTATATATGGGGACAGGTTGCAGGGATGTCGCATGGAACCCCAATTTCTCTGCAAGTGTAGTATTGAATGCAGCCATCAGGTTTTCCTCCATTGCATATTACATCCAGATCTTTGCGCTATGGCACAAATGGTACAAACTCACTTTGCACTAGGCTTCCTGATTCACATACTACGGAATGGAGCAAATAGATTTTGTCTGAAACAGAATGGCAAATGGGCAAGTCACTTGCAAAGCGCGCCAGTCACCAGGATGAGGCATCTAGGCGCTGGACAGTCTCTATGAATACTAAAGCCCTGCTTTCAAGTAGACTGAGCTATTAGTGTAGAAACAGACATTTTTTGTTTGGGCTAGTAATAGCCCCATATTGTAGTCTAGTATAGCCAAATACTATAGTGGAATAATAATATAGCTGCAGCATTCTGGACAATTTGGAGGGTGTACAGTTTTAAAGGTTTTAAAAATGGCCAAAATGAGAATGTTATACATTTGGTTGGCTCATTTTGAGCGAATTCACAAAATGTATATATATATACATATATATATTATATATTATATGTATGTTCCCAAAAAGCATGTTTGCAAGGGACCCCTCTAAAGCAGAAATTATGGGGAAATGTTGTTAAACGGTTCAAAAGCTATTAAGAAAACTCAAAAAGTTGTTTACACCCGACTCCCATTCATTTTCCCAGAGAGAAAAAGGGTGCTTCACTGGTAGGGTGAAAAGAGTCGCAGGTGTGCTTTTTTCGGTTTGGTGTAAATCCATAGGGTACTTTTAAATTAATTTGACTGAGAATGGTGTCCCAAACAACGCTACTATTTCTGCGACGTGGCATTGCATCAGTGTGGATTTTCAGAAGTAAACTCAAAGTCGCCCTAGTTGCTCAGTCCATCAACACATACATGAGGGCACAGCCTGGATCACCAATGAGATCAAAGATGGCATGGGGGCATCTCCGCGGGTGGACTCAGAGTTAAAATGTGGCTGTCAATTCCCCACACCCGCCGAAAGTCCTAGGACTTCTTTTGCTATAAATCCAACAATCTTAACTGTCTTAACTAAAGTTATTTCACTATAGTTAGGAAGTTCGTAGTGCAACTCTGTATGGGGCCAACCCACGGGGCCATGTACCGCACACTCAGTTACAAACAGCGGAGAACTGTCTTTTTGAAAAAAAAATGCTAGGGCTTCCAAATAGTGTACCTGCGGGGCCCACGTACATTGAACTTGGCCCGCTTCCTCTCACTTGTGAGGCAAAAATCAAGCATATTTTATTCTGGTTGCGCCTCAACAGTTCGGCTGATTTATCCCTCGATAAGAAAGTCCTGTGGGAACTAGTGGTATAGGTCCATTAAAAGTGCCCTGAACGAGCTATGCCTGACGAGGTTTTGCGGCAGAAATTGGGTAAGAGGACTCATGCAATGTTGTAATCAATGCATTTGAAGAACAGTTGTTATGCCCCTTTTTTAATGAAAAAGCCCTTGGAGCTTTTTTCTATGCAATTTCTATCTTTGAAAACAACATGGGGCTTTGAAAACGACCTACCTTGGCTAGGAGATCCAAGAAAAAGGGGCTCTTTGTATTAAGCTTAGGGTCCTGTTAGCCGCTTTCACCATCAAATGGAATGGTGCTACTCCAATAAATGTCCCTTTTGCAATAACATACCAGAATGTAAAAAGCACTTTATGTTTGATTGCCCATTGTATATTAAGACAAGAAAGATATTAATTTACCCCATACCTATTGCCAATAAGGGTTTCAATCGAAGTGATGCACTTGTTATATTGAAAATTGCAACCTGTAAAGAAGCAACGTTGGGCATTGCTAATTTGTTTTAAAAAAATTATTTCTTGACTTAATTGTAAAACAATTTTTGCTAGAAAGACATTTTGTATATTGTGCCCGGTACGTTAGAAGCAGGTACTTGAATTTATCAATCTAATTTATTGGGACATTAAGGGGGTAATTCATAGAATTCAGTGCACAAGTGGCACACGCGGCTGGCGCACAGTGTGGGCGTGCGACAGTCTGCGCCAGCCGCGTGCGCCAAAATCCATTTCTGCGCACAGCGTATTCATGGATTTTAACATCTATTACCAGCCGTGGAGCAGAGTGGCGCAGCGACCCTGCAGCAGCGCCAGTTACGCCCCCAACCCCTCCCCGTGTGCCATGCACAGGGCACAAATCCTGTCCACGGCGCACAGGCCAGTGGACCAGCATACAGCCCCCCAACCACGAAAACGCCTGTAAAACTCCCCGCAAATACACGTACACCCTTGCGCGGGGAGAATCAGACGCGATTGGCCCTGTGCCAGCGGGGTACATGTATTACTGGAGTTCGCGGTGAGTTTCACACGCGATTGGCCCTGTGCGAGCGGGGTATGTGTATTACTGGGATTCGCGGGGAGAATCAAACGCGATTGGCCCTGTGGGAGCGGGGTACATGTATTACAGGGGTTCGCGGGGAGTTCCACACGCAATTGGCCCTGTGCGAGTGGGGTATGTGTATTACTGGGGTTCGCGGGGAGTTCCACACGCGATTGGCCCTGTGCGAGTGGGGTACGTGTATTACTGGGGTTCGCGGGGAGTTCCACACGCGATTGGCCCTGTGCGAGCGGGGTATGTGTATTACTGGGGTTCGCGGGGAGAATCACACGCGATTGGCCCTGTGCGAGCGGGTACATGTATTACAGGGGTTTGCGGCGAGTTCCAAATGCGAAATCACACGCGATTGGCCCTGTGCGAGTGTGGTATGTGTATTACTGGGGTTCGTGTGGAGTTCCACATGCGATTGGCCCTGTGCGAGCGGGGTACGTGTATTACTGGGGTTCGCGGGGAGAATCAGACACGATTGGCCCTGTGCGAGCGGGGTACGTGTATTACTGGGGTTCGCAGGGAATTTCACATGCAATTTCGCTGTCAGAGCGGGTACATGTATCCAGTGGGGTGCGCAGGGAGTCCCACACATGAATTGGCAGTGTGGGTCCTCCCAGGTGTGCCCTCTACCCCTCCACGGCCCCTGCAGGCAGCCCACACCACAGGGGACTACCATGCACCCCTGGTCATATCCCGCAGGCAGCCCATCCACCATGGGCATGCCCCCCATCCAGCCCACATGTCACCTTGCATTAGTGATCACCAACTCATGTCCCCCAGCACCCCCACCCCCCAGCATTGACGGGCACCTGCCAGCAGGCCCTGACTCATGTCCCCCAGCACTTCCACACACCCAGCAGTGAGGATCAGGCCCCAACTCATGTGCCCCAGCACCCCCACCCACCCAGCAGTGAGGCTCAGGCCCTGACTCATGTCCCCCAGCACCCCCACCCACCCAGCAGTGAGGGGCACCTGCCAGCAGGCCCTGACTCATGTCCCCCAGCACGCCCACCCACCCAGCAGTGAGGCTCAGGCCCCGACTCATGTCCCCCAGCACCCCCACCCACCCAGCAGTGAGGCTCAGGCCCTGAACCATGTCCCCCAGCACCCCCACCCACCCAGCAGTGAGGGGTACCTGCCAGTAGGCCCCGACTCATGTCCCCCATCACCCCCACCCACCCAACAGTGAGGGGCAACTGCCAGCAGGCCCTGACTCATGTCCCCCAGCACCCCCACCCACCCAGCAGTGAGTCGCAGGCCCTGACTCATGTCCCCCAGCACCCCCACCCACCCAGCAGTGAGGGGCACCTGCCAGCAGGCCCCGACTCATGTCCCCCAGCACCCCCACCCACCCAGCAGTGAGGCTCACGCCCTGACTCATGTCCCCCAGCACCCCCACCCACCCAGCAGTGAGGGGCACCTGCCAGCAGGCCCTGACTCATGTCCCCCAGCACCCCCACCCACCCAGCAGTGAGGGGCACCTGCTAGCAGGCCCTGACTCATGTCCCCCAGCACCCCCACCCACCCAGCAGTGAGTGGCACCTGCCAGCAGGCCCCGACTCATGTCCCCAGCACCCCCACCCACCCAGCAGTGAGGCTCAGGCCCTGACCCATGTCCCCCAGCACCCCCATCCACCCAGCAGTGAGTGGCACCTGCCAGCAGGCCCTGACTCATGTCCCCCTGCACCCCCACCCACCCAGCAGTGAGGGGCACCTGCCAGCAGGCCCCAACTCATGTCCCCCCAACACGTCATCATGATCCACAATCATGGGCCTCATGGCCTCCCAAATCCCACCGCACGCCACCCCTGTGGCTCACCCAGCCCTTCCGCTACAGCCGTAGTGGCAGACGCAGCACCAGTCCCCTCGCTCCCGGATGATGGCAATTCCTGTGAGGGTGGCTGGGCCTTTGGCTTGGCTCCACAGCACCGTCTCCGCCCTCTTCTTCACTTGGCGCTGCGTAGAGGGAGACATAGAACACAAGCATCAGGGTACAGTACAATATTCCCCTAGACAGGAAGCAATAACACATGAGTGGCTCTGTCAAATGTTACTTCCATCCTGTCCCTCCACAATACATGGGTGAATGCACGCAACACACACGCAGAAACAGGCACGGTGCCTGAAATCAACATCAGCATCCATGTACAAGGGCCTCTTTTAACCAAAAT
Source organism: Ambystoma mexicanum (assembly GCF_040938575.1). Taxonomy (NCBI): domain Eukaryota; kingdom Metazoa; phylum Chordata; class Amphibia; order Caudata; family Ambystomatidae; genus Ambystoma; species Ambystoma mexicanum. The sequence continues at coordinate 707,419,938 of NC_090941.1, read as the reverse complement.
GTTGCCTCCAAACTCACATGCATCATGGCTTACACTGATCCCATGCACACACATCACTGGAGGGTCATGCATCATGGCTTGTACACCACAGACACAGTGGATAGACAGTGGATACAACTGTGACCGCACTGCATGAGTGAATCTACACATCATCACGGACATGTGTCATGCATCCATGGCATTTCAAAGTCACACACACACTTCTCAGACACACACACATGTGCACCATAAATGTACATGAGAGCAGTACCCATCCCTCACCCCCCCTCCATGTCCAAGAACAGAGACTGGCATGCATTCATGTGTGCATTCCGTATACAGCTCCCCATGTTGCATTGGAACACATGCACCATCCATGTGGTTCACACATTACTGGTCTCACATGCATGTCCATGATGTCCTTGCACACACACATCCATACATGGCCTATGTCACACATACAGGCAAGTATCAGACTACCAGCACACTGCAACATGCCCTGTCTCACACAGCAATGCTTGGCCACTTACCGCTCAACTCCAGACGGGTCTGCCTCCGAAGGATCTGGGCGTGGAGCGCTGGGCCTTCGCATTCCAGGACCCTCATCTGGATGTTGCTCATGCCGACCCGGCACCCCTCTGCATCCTCTGCCTTTCGCGAGGCACTGGGCCTTGTAGAGGGTCCTGGACCTGAAGTCCTCCCAGCGCTTCCGGACGTGGTTGATGTCGCAGGTTGCCACCCCCTCCGCGTTGATGGCAACCACTGCGTCCTCCCAGATCCTCTCCCATCCTTCCTTGTTGGCGCGTGATGTTCCGAAGAGGGCATCATAATGCCCCAGGACATGCTCCACCAGGACACCAACTTCCTTCTCACTGAAGCTGGTGGCCCTCTGCCTCTCTGGCTGGGGGTCGCCAGTGGTCTCAGATGGTGTTTGCCCCGACATGGCAACCCCCAAGCCAGGCGTGGGTGGGCAACTGGGTCCTGGGGCTAGGCTGTGGAGCGATGGTATCCCAGTCGGGAGTCTTCTGTTCCAGCAGGGGTGGACACAGCAACTGGACCCCTGCAGATGACTGACGTGCAGGCACCAAATATCAGGGCACGTGGGCAGCAGGCAGGCAGCAGCAGATGGCTGGTGGGAGCGTGCTCGGGGCTCTTGGAGACAGAAAAATGGCCTTTTGGGCAGGAGCGTGGTCTTCCGTGTGTTTTTGCGTGGCCAGCTTGATACGGAGTGATTTGGCATGTGAAAAAAGTGCATGTCAGCGTGAAATCCGAGGAAAGGCCCTTAGCGCGTAAGCGTGTAAGTGACATTACGCACGTGGGCGTTCCCCACAACATGGGAGCATTGTGATTCAGCACGTGAGAAAACTGCACATCACCCATGCTATTGGAGGAAAGGGCCATAGTGCGTAAGCACGTAAGTGACGTTGCACGTGTGGGCTGGCTTAAAAGGTACAAGTATCACGCTATTTTCTTGTACGTGCTTTTTGTGGAGAGCGAGCAGGTGTTTCTTGCACTTCGTACTCCCTGTTTCCTCAAACTGCGTTCTTTTCTTCTTTTGGGGGGTGGTGTTGCCAACGCGCACACGCGCGTCTTTTTCAGGTTCTTTTTCAAGGCAGACGGTGAGTCGCGCACATATTTTCCAACTGTGGTTGCCCCCGTGTGTCGCGTACCCCAGGCTGCGTGTAACACGTGTACGCTTATTTTTGTGTTTCTGGGTGCCACAGCGTAGTGCGGGTTCATTTTTCCACGCACGTGGTCTACCAGGGGTTGCGTGCACGTGTACTTTTGTTTTTGGGGTGCCTGTGTGTTGCATGACCCGTCATCTTCCCCCAGGGGTCACATACAGCCTTGCTAGAGCACTAGGGTACACATTCCATCTAGTACCCTACCCCTTTCACCCCAATTGCCCAGAACAATTGTTTACTGCAACTCCCATACGCACAACAACATCAGTGCCATGGTTGGGAGGTGACCAAGCAGTAAGGGAGGCAAAGGTGGCCAACCTCCAAAAGGTGGGCGTGGTGGGCGCGGTAGGGGACATGGCCAGGATTTGCAGGGTGCCCCTAGAGCCCCATGTGTGGAGGATCAATCGGGGACACCTATGCCCCCCCCAATGGTTGTGGGAAACGTAGCTGACACCATCCCAGCTCAGCCCTTGTTGGACCGGCCCATTTTGTCACCTGAACCGGCACAGGATGACTCTCAGGCGGACTTCCAGGTCAGCAAGTCTAATCCACGTGTGGCGGTGAAAGTTGCTGTCACCAGGCCACGTGGATCTGGGGCTGCAATGTCATCTGCTGCCTCAAGTAGCTATGGTGGGGAGGCTGCAGGGGCAGCTGCAGCTCAATCCACCCCAGCTCCGAGTCTCCCAGCCGGGACAGTGTCGGTCCAAGTCCATCACACCGACGTTGGCCCTGCCGACATCACCCTGCAGCCAATGCCTGCACCAAGACCTATGGTCATTGTGCCTTTACAGGCTTCTAGTACCCAGTCCACCTGCGCTTCTGCCCCTACTGACCAGAGCGGCGTAAGGCACTCACGATCCGCACCACCTACCAAGAAGAAGAAGAAGGGTGCTCTTGCACTACAGGCTGAGACCCCAGACACGGCTACACACTCCGGCACGTCAAGGAAGCCTAGCTTCAATGACGCCGAACTTGATGCACTTGTGGCCTATGTGTCGGCACATAGCCATGAAATGTTGGTGACTGCAGGCTGTAAGACTACGACTGCTCAACGTAGGGCCCACTGGCAGACCATCGCAAACCACATTAGTGCCCTTGGATTCGTGAGGCGCACAGCTGATGATTGCTACAAGCGGTGGAATGATCTGAAACGCAGAGTAAAGAACAAGCTGGCTTCCAAACATGCCTCTACTCTGGTGACTGGCGGTGGGTCTGTTGCTGGAACCTTCGTCACAGAGGAGCAGATCCAAGGCGTGGGAGACCTACCAGATTATGAGGCATTGTCCGGTGAGTGCCCATGCAAGTGTGTGTAATCCATGTGTATGTTTCTTGGGCGATGTGTAATGATTGAGTGCCAGGTGAGGGTGTGTACTCCTGAGTGGTATGGGTCACCCATGTGCTTCCCCCAAACCATTCACCGGCCTTGGGTTTGGGTATGACAGTATCCCTTCTGACCACAGTAGCCAATTAGCGCCACATTACTGCAGTTGCCCTTGAACTGTCATCTTGCAACAACATTTTTCTGATTTTTCAGTGTTCATTCAGCCTGATTGTTTCAATCCTCCCATTTTTGCAACACATTTTTCTGCCCTAATGCCACATATGTGACATGCTTCTGTCATAGATTACAACCCACATTGGCCCACATTTATCACCTTGTTATGGGAATGATTTGACCATTCAGGCTGATTAAGTAAGGGCCTGCTCACTTTAATTTTTGGGGCCTGTTTGAATGTGGAACATGATTGTTGTTTCCTGTCATGTTGAAGTGACTAACCATTGATGTATCCATCTGCCTGTCATCATTGTATTATTGCACACTGGATGTGTTGCAGTGTGTGGCACATGCATATTTTGTCACACTATTTTGCATTTTTCATCTCCTCATGTCCATCTCACATGGATGGGTGACAGTACTCATTCACTGACATATGGCTGTACTTGGCAAATGTACCATGGCTATGCTATGTGCCATCTGTGTGCTGGCATGTGTCATGTATGTGGATTGCCCATGCCACTCACAGGCTAATATGTGATGCCAGTGCTATCCAGCATGCAGCACATGTGTTGATTTTCCATCTTGGAGTCCTCAGTGTCTGCTTTTTGGCCCCCCTTCCAAATCATTGACAGTGCATGCATGCCAGGGTTATGGTCGTGTGGGACATGTGTTATTCATTTACTGGATCTCTGCCTTGTCAGGCCTATGTGTGTGCTATGATGCTCATGCCTGTTTCCATTTGTTGTCTTTCATGTTTTTGCAGGTGATAACACACTTGATGCTGTTGAGGTGGAGGAGATGGTGCAGACCCAGGAGGAATCTCAGCCACGACCGGGCACCAGTGGAGGACGTGGTGTGGTGGTGGGTGAAAACCCTATCCTCCTGCAGACCATACTGTCCACATGTGTCTCTGGGTGCACCTCCCTAGACCTCTATGATTCAGGTGCTGAATCGGACAGTGGGACTTATGTGCTGTCGCAGGTGAGTGTTTCTGGCAGGGATGCTGTTCTGTCCAACCCACCTGCACCGGGGGTAGGCCCCTCTATGGGGATGTCAGTGTTGGTAACTCCGCCTTTGGCGGTTACGGATGCAGGGTCACACTCAACAACATCTGATCCTGTTCCTGCGCCAGCAGATCAGAGGGGGAATGCAGTCCTGCAGCCTCAGGCAGTGCCAGCACAGCAAGGTGCAGATCACCTTGCCCCAAACAGGTGTGGTGCCCGCCGACTCGGTGGCCATTCGCCACCAGGCAATACTGTATGGGAAAACTCCATGTACAGTATAGCAGCACAACAGGGAGCATCGGTTGAAATGATGGCTCAGGCAATGGAGAGGGTGGCCACTTCCATTATCCCCCCTGAAAGGCAGATGGAGCAACAACAGCAGGCAACAGACTCCATTTGCCAATTACACAGGGAAGACATGTTGGAGTCCAACAGGGACCAAGGGGCGGCACTGGAGACTCTGCACAAAGCCATATCTGTAGAGTCACAGGGCCACAGGGAAGCCCTGAGGTTAGAACTCCATTTCCTCAGGGAGACTCTGGGTGAACTTGAGGCTTCCCGAAATTTTAGGTCAGAACAGCAGCTGTAGCAGCTCACATGTTCGCTCTCAGCTGAGCTGCAGGCAACTTGTGAGGAGATCCGGGCATCACGCGAGGCCATGCTTGCAGAAATGCAGGCAACCCGTGAGGTGCTGCATGGGGATCTCCGTACTATCATCCTCCAGAACGAGAACTTCCACACCTGCATGCTTGCTGCCATGGAGGACCATACCAGGGCTTTGCGTGGGCTGCCTCCCATAGCACCGCCACCTCCTGATGTAGCAGCAGAGGGTGAAGAGAGCGACAGCAGTTCTCCCACATTGGCATAGCCGTGCAGGCCATGAGCCCATGGAGGTATTTTCTTTTCTGTAACATCCATGCAGGTGGGTGTTGGTGTGAACCCTGTCCTCGAACCTCCTGGGAGGCCTTCCCCCCTCCCCCGGTCCACACATGGGCATTATTATTATTATTATTATTTTTTTTACAGTGTGTTGCCTTGTGTGGCTCCCGTGGGCATCCACTGTGTATTCCAGCTGGGCACATGCAGGCTTGTCCTGTCTTTGGGTTAGATGCTTGGGTTCATGACAGACACACCCCTCCTGATTCCCTTTCCATGGGCTTGCAAAGGGTGTGACCAAGTGACAGTGACTTACACAGTGACATTGGGCTCCCATGAGCTTTGTGGACAGTCTGTAGTCAAAACTGTGTGGACATCCCTAGTGTGGAATGTTGTTGTATTGAACATTGCATGGTGTATTGATATGTGCTTGTGCATCCATGTCTTCCTCCTTATTCACAGGTACCTTCATCATGTCTTCACAAGGCAGTCTCCTTTGCAGATGCAGTTCATGTTGTATGCAGTATGCTGACACATTTGCCTGACAGCAACACTCTGCAGTTGGAAGGGGTCGATGTGCTGGCTTATTCAGGTTGGAAGACTTGCACTACTTTGATTTTGTACTGTCATATTTTGCCACTGTTTCATCCTGTGTTGCTGTATTGTGTTGCTGGTAAGTATTTGTTCATGTGTGCTGTTTGTTATTGATTACTGGGAGCATATTGTCTGTGGCCTGTTTGCATTTGGGACAGTGCACTTTGTGACACTTGTGTCATGTGTTGTGCATTCATTTGCTTTCTTTCACATTGCATGACACGCCATGGTGTGTTGGGTAGCTGAGATGGGGAGGGGTTTGGTGACATGGCCCTATTTTCATGTTGTATTTTGCAACAGGGTAGTCATTCATGCAGCATAAATGTGTGTCTTTTTGTGACACAGCATTGGTTGACTTTCAGTAGGTAGGGATGCACACAATGTAACACTTCCAGGTGAACAATCTCAGGCTGGTATGGTTGTGACAGTTGACTGTCCCTTATGTCATCATCATTGATTGTAAGCTGGTATGTGCCAGGGCTGTATGCACTCCACAGGGGTGTGATTTTAGGTGAAGTAATTAGCCACCAACTGCGTACGGGCTGCCTCACCACGTGCCCTTTCCCCTTCCAAGTGCAGCGGGCGTGCATGTGGTTGGGGATGTGGGGGCACCACCATGTCCACCAGCAGGCCCCGGCGGGTTGCAACGTTGTGCAGGACACATGCTGCCACTATGATCCTGCACACTACTGGGGGCGCATATAGCAGCTGCCCACCAGAGCGGCCAAGGGAGCAAAAGCGTGACTTGAGCACTCCGAATGTGCGCTCCACTATGCCCCGGGTTGCAATATGGGCTGTGTTGTATCTTACCTCGGGTGGTGTGGTGGGGTTCCGAATTGGCATCATCATGTGGGTGCTCAGAGGGTAGGCACTGTCCCCTGGGGAGGTGATGATGGGTATCATTAGTGGGGTTGTGACATTACTCAATATCTGACATGCATGCATTTGCAGAGGCATTTATACTCACCAAGCAGCCATGTATCGCCATGCCGCCCATCTTCTAGGTCCCGGTTTAGGGGTGACATTCTGAAAATGAAACTGTCATGGGTGGACCCTGGATAGTTGGCATATACTGAGGTGATGATTCCCTTGGCATCACATACTACCTGCACGTTGACAGAATGCCAGTGCTTGCGGTTTCTATAGATGTGCTCAGTTGCCCTGGGAGGATGTAGAGCCACATGGGTGCAATCAATGGCACCTAGCACTTTGGGGAAGTGTGCCACCCTGTAAAAGTCCTGGACAGCAGCCTGCCTTTCTGCAGGTGTTCTGGGCATGTATATGTGCTTGCGGACTGAAGAGCGTGCAGTCATGATGGCCAACACCTGGTGTAGGCAGCATGACTGCGTGGCCTGTGACACCCCCCCACTATGGCACTTGTCCGCTGAAATGAACCAGTGGCCAAGAAATGCAGTACATTGAGCACCTTTTCCAAGGGGCTCAGTGCTTGGGAGCACAGGGTGGGTGATGTGAGGTCATCCTCCCACTCACTCACCAGGTTGAGTATTATGTGTGGTGGGAACCTGTACCTCCCATACACCTGGTCATCAGGCATCCCAAAAAAGCTGATCCTGGGTGTAAAAATTCTGGTCCTGGCTATCCTCCTCCTCTGGCGGTGTCCCACGACCACTGCTGCGAGGAATGGTATATTCATCGTAGCGTCTGAGCTTGTTTGTTGTTTGCGTGCACTTTTATGCTGCGCGTGGCCGCGTACGCCTGCTTCCTGCTGGCGTACGTGTTTCCGGATTAGCGTGTCTTTTTTGGCACACGCGTTTCCCCTGTTCGATTCCATGAATACGTGTTGTAGGCTTGCGTGTGGGCATTCCGCGCATTCACCTCCTGTACTTCCCCCGTAACGCCCACATTTTCACGCATTGTTCCCCATTCCGCGTGTTACACCCTGTGTTCCGCCCACATTTGTTGTGTGCGCCGCGCTATGTGTGCTTTCTGTGTGCGCGTAGCGCATGCCGTTTGATGACGTGTGCGCCTGCGGCTTTCGCATGCTTGCGCTTGGATTTTCATGCTTGCGCTGCGATTCGCACGCTTGCGCAGCAATTTTCTGAGCACATTAATTCCAAGAATCGCCATGTAAATTTCTACTGCTTAAGCTGACTGTATCACTTTTTTTTATATTTAAGAGTTTAGGATATTAACATGTGTTTTACTATTGTTGTGAAATGATTGATGTTGTGATGCTATAGTGATTTTTATGATCCTGCCTAATTTAATTTTGACATTGGAAATGTTTTTGATGTATTCTTTACCGAAAATGTGTAATTTCTGAATAAAGAAATGTAAGAACAGAAGTAAATATATATATATCCATTGTATAAACATCAACAAAGGATCGTATTACCATAGGTGGGGCCATTTGGCCAAACATGTACTAATGCCACATTGGAGTATGTTGGTATCAACATTGACATTGGTGTGCCGATTTAGCTATCACTGGAGATGCTACAAATGGTAATGTGAATAGTTATGGTGTACACATATATAAAAGGCCACTTGGATAATTCCTGTCACAGTTCATATGGTCATATGCTGATATTGTTAGCAACACTATTGTTGCAATCAAATGTATCCTAAAAAATTACTGTTCTAAACATAGATGTATAAACAACATAAGAGCGTGTATAGAATTACTAGCTGGTGTACCCGTGCTTCGCACAGTAATTTCTACCAGAAAAAAGAAATGAGACAAAGGCATATTTATATTTTATACTTTATACATTGTCTTCACCATGGAACCTACCCGCATGCCAAAATCCAGGTTTGTAGCATGTTGGGAAGTATGCTGAACATTTCGAAACAGGCACACACACATAAGTTTTGTGTAAATCCATGTTACGGTTAAGAAAAATACAAAAAGGGTAAAAAAAAGGATGCCTTTTTCACTTTTCCATTCATTTTCCGATAGGGAGAATGTCAACTCTTTGTTCACGTGCAAAGCCCAAGCCGCTGGATGGATTTGCCCCAAATAAGAAAAAAGACAGGCACAAAGGGGTGGAAGAAAATCCATTTTTGCTTTGGCGCAAATCATCCCGTTTTTGTTTTTTTTAGCGAGGTGCCCCTGTAGCCAAAAAGCTACTTATATCTCCCATGATGTATTGCTGTTGCCAAGCTTTTTCAGTTCTGAAAGGCGGCCATTATTCAATTCGAGAATCAAGTTCCGAATCGACATTGAAAAGTGCCCTAAAATGATATAGAGGGTGTCATTTAGGGAGTTTTGCGGGCCCGAAGCATGTGGGCTGGGTGAGGAAGGATGATTGGTGAACGTTTGGGATTTGGGGATGGCGTTGTTTTTTGTGTGCATTTTGCTGAGATAGAGAAGCCGGTCGAATGGGCAAATGAATAAGTAAATACGCGTACACTATAATACATTGAGATGTGGTAATCAGTATGGTGGCTAGTTAGAGGAAGATGAATATTTCAAATGTATATATTTATTTATTTTAAATATATATTTATAAAAACACTTTCTAAATTAAATTAAAATGTGTAGGGGGTTGTATTAAGGTGATTTAATGTCTTGAGTTTGTGTTTTGAGATCAAGAACTGTTTTATTTAACTTTGTTTTGTGAATATAAAGTGCGTCATTGAGACGCGTTAATAGTGGAGCCGTGGCTACATTGTGTTTTGTTTTGATCGGGTGAGGTTTTCACGTGATGTGAAGGAACGCTTCTCAATTTAGTGTTCTCTGTGGAACGGTTTTCGAATGTCGGGATTTGTATAGAAGTTGTATAAGTTGATTTTAGGTTTGTTTAACGTTGGATTTGTTTGAAGGGAGGATCTGAGGGGTATAAATGAGGTGGATTAGTGTTGTCAATTTTGGGAAGAGGCAGAGGGCACAGAAATAAAACCACACTATTTCGAGTGATTTCTCAATTTGTTAGACACTGTGAAAGGAGGCAAAGTAGTGTTAGTTTTGGGAAAAAGGCATTGGGCACGGAGAAAAATGTGCACTGTTTCGCATTATTTCTCGATTCATAAGACGTAACTAACAAAAAGTATACATTATTAAAAAGGTGACTTTATTTTCTGAAATAAAAATATGTAGGAGTATTGGTTTGAGAAGTGTGATTCTCAATTCAGACTGTACATTTGTATATTAGGAGTTAAAAGTGTTGAATTTACTATGTTATGTTTATATTTATATGAAAAAGAGTTGAGATGGATCGGGCAGTGGTGTAGCCACTATGTTTCAGTATGACCGTGCACTAGTCAATCAGGATGCTTGGAATGTGGGCTGTATTCTTTGCATGGTGCAAAGGATGTTGCATTTTTTTTAATGCCCGTGCAGTGTGGCGTTGTGCTGTGCTGTAGTTTTGTAAGTCGGTTTCTTTCTTGATGATGTCACACTCATTAACAAAGAAAAAGGCTTTAAGGAAGTAGGCTGTGGTGCCAAAGTGTGCCACAAGGTAACTGTATTTTTTTCTAATTAGCCACCCATAGCACCTTCACGGTGCAAAGAGTGTTTAATAAAATATTTACTAAATAAAAATACGACTATGCGGTGTGGCGTTGTGCTATGCCATATTTTCTGAAGTCTGTTTATCTGTGGTTGATGTCACAGACATCAACTGAAAACATGGATGTCAGGAACTCGGGTGTGGTGCTGAGGTGTGTCACAAAGTAAGTGTTTTTTTCCCAATTAAACACCCTTGACACCTGCATGTTGCTAAGGGTGATGTAGCGGGTCGGAAGGAGTCGGTCACTTGGAAGACATGATTCAATTTCCTTTAATGAAATTTATAAGTAAAAGGCCTAACCTTCCCTATCACTAAAGTGAGTACCCTACCTATCTAAATAAACTAAAGGTGCTTGTCCCCTGTCATTAAGTCCAAGAGAAAATATGTCTTCCATCCAAACTATCCTATCTGGTCCTGCCACTAACGTTAACTAACTTGAATAGACCAAGGGAATGATTTGCCTTTGTCTAGTCTCTCTTCCAGTTCATTCAATATTGCCTTGAATCAAACGCCCTCTTGGTAGAACAGATAGTATCTGCGAGCAGCTTTTGTAGCTCCTCAAGAACACTTTTCTTTCTCGTGGTTTCTGTGGTCTCCTTTTTAGAATGTCTTTCAAGATAACCTTTCTTAAGACTCAGATTATTATTTGTAGTTTCTTCCCAGGTCTTTCCTCCAGAAGTACTTGATCGTGGATTTCTGCTGGAAATTTGAACTAGCGCTGTACCGTAGTGCTTGCTTATGTGTAATTGTGCGCATATTGGTTTTTTCTTGTAGTGCTTGGTATTAAAGCAGTGAAGATTATGATAATCTGTGAACACATTTCAAGAATTCTGTAGAAGAACCATTGTCCCCCATATGAGTTTTCCATGTGTATTAGGTAAAGACGTGGAGGAGATACAATTGTGTTTCACCTCCCCTGAAGAATGTTAAGCTTAGTGCATTGATGACAGAAACATGTTGGGTATAGGCATGAATATGATCATGTTGTTGTAATGTTGATATCCAAATATCAGGTGTATCTCTGACTTCGAAATTTGCACAGATAGGCAATTAGTTCAAAATTCCTATGTTAGATGGTAAGGTCTCCTTTTATGTCGTTAGCTAGCAGTTTTGACACTTCTGATTTGTATATCACATTTGTTTTAATCATGTTTTATACAGTTGTGATGATTTCTATGTGATTTACATTTTTGTATTATGGAATACAATTTATTTTTTGTATTTTTTTTGTACGCTTTGACACTACTAAATGAAAAATTGCTCTTTTGTCTTTATATTGTCTCAATTACCATCAAAGTAGGCATTGTCACTACTTTTCATGATTTCGGGTCACCCGATCTATTTAAGAAATCTTTGAGTAAGTAGGGCATGGCACCTAAGTGAGCTGCATGGCAAGTGTGTTTTAATTTTTTTTTAAATACCCTTAGTAAATGCATGGTGCTAATGGTGTTACACTTTTTTTTTTAATGACCTTTCAGTGTTGCGTTTTGCTGTTATGTACTTTTTGTAATCTGTTCCCTGTTCATGATGTCACAGTCATCAACAGAGAAACTGTATTTTAGGAAGTAGGGTTTGGCAAGTAGGGTGTGGCGTCAAAGTGTGGTGCAAGGTAATTGTTTTTTTTCCAGGGTGTTCAATTAAAAAATAAAATATGACCTTGCAACATAATCTGTGGTGGCGGACCGAGACTGCTGGTAACAGTACTGCTGCCTGTGTTAAGGGACCCTGGTTTTATTTGGGTCTTTAACTTTGGTGGTGGGCGGTTACCAGTAGGGTAAGCCGTTGCCCTGGTGCTTAATATTAAACCCACTTTCCCACAGCTTAGATCCTTCTTTGAACTTTCATGGAGCTTCTGAAAAGAACCGTTGTGAGGCTAAAGGGGGGATGGGAGTGAAAGTAGGAAAGATAGGCGAAAAATAGACAACGTTTTTACAAGTTTTATATTTTTGTGTTTTTAGTTCTTTAAATCAACAGCCAGGTAAAAAAAAACTGTAAAAGGGAGTAAATCTCTCAAAAATAAAAGAACGACTGCCAATTTCACCCATGCTCCACCCAGGCATACTCAATTGCCTGAAATGTTGTTGCATTTAGTGCTATTGGCATATAGCACTTCATGCAGGTGAAAAACGCCATCTACTAGAGACCTACATTGGCATGGGGGGTCCAACGCTGGGGCGGCAGAGGCAACACTCCCATTATTGGGGCCAGATGAAGTCAATGAGAGAGGTCAAGCAGATGACACAGCTGGCGATGATGGTCGTGCTTCCTCCTGTACATTGCAGGTCTGCTGGTGAGTTGCAGGGCATTGCACCCAAGGTCGGATTGCCTGTTGTCAGAACCTGCTCCTGAAACGTTGATCCACTTGCTGCCAGTGGTAACGGATCCAGTGGTACACAAACACTGTGGTGTACTGGCTTTGTGCAGGAACCATGGAAAATCCTCTCCTACTCCACAATAATTTGTACGGTGGAAAGGGGGCATGTAATAGAATTACCATTTCCTCCATCTTCTCTGTCACACAACTGTGCAAGTATTCATGCCAGCATGACATTTTCTACCAAATCTGCCTGCTTTTTACGCAAACAAAAAGCAGACAGATTCCAAGTAATCCATTGTAAATGTTACCTGCCATGTGTGTATGGTAGGCAGAATTCAATCAATTTGCAATGTGAAGACATAAAATGTAGGAAAAAACTGTTTTTCCTGCTTTTTACACGTACACCATTTGCACATGTTTGTGCAAATGATGAAAAGTATATGGAAGTGACATGTTTGCCCCTAAGTGAAAACATAACACTTATCCGCACCCCATCCCGCTGATGCCCTACCTGATACTGGATGCTCGTTCCTGCCATGCTGGGAGGGGACTGTGCACATTCATGTGCCAGGCTGCTGCAGCCGCTGATAGGCCCTCTTGGCTGACTGCATTCTGACCTGCGGGGACCCGCACACACCCTTGAGCGCTGCTCCTGTGCTGTTCTGCCCCTGGGCTGGCTCGACCCCCCTTGCCTAGCCTCAGTGAACCTGGGGGGAGCCGTACTGTATAGCCCAGAATGCATTCCTGGCCCCAATACATGCGGTGAGTGCATGCTGTGCTGCTGTGACCACCTGCTTCCTTTATTGCCTCTGGAAGTGTGCTGCCCTTGCCTTGTGAGCCTACACTGGGACACCTGCCCCTCCTGTGGTGACCGGGCTGGGCAGGCTCTGTGGCCCTCCTGGTGCACAGATACTTGAAGTGTGTTGGATTTTGCTGGGGTATTGGCTTCCTTGACATTGTGCACGTGGTGCTGCTGGGCTGGTGGGTGCTGCCGGGGTCACGCCCTAAGGGGATATTGCTGTTTATGTTCAATCTCCTTCCTCATCTGGTTTCGATTCGCCCTGGCTGCCGCCTCGCCACCCTCGTGGCCTCTCTGTGGCTTGGTCTGGTCTGCTCTTCTTCTGAACCACTGCCCCTGATAGAGACTGTTGATGCTGCGCACCGGGTAGGTGCTCACGGCCCCTCCCATTGACATTATGTGACATCTTGTCGCGCTCGCCCCTACTGCAGCACCCTGTTTCCCCCTGGTGTGGCAGGCCACAGCCTACAGACTCCCATGGGTCTCTAGCCCCATACCCCTTGAATCCCCTCTGGTGTTCTGACCCACCATCATGGCCAGGGGAGGCGGAAAGAAGCAGAGGACTATAAATATATACACTAAAGCTGCACCTAAACTCCAGGGTGGCACAGAGGGGGACAGTGGAGATCTCAACACACCAGAGGAGTCCACAGAAATGCAGTGCATGATGCTGGACGACATGAATGGTACCATTACTGTGATCAAATCACATATGGAAAAAACAGAAGCTAGAGTCGGTGAGGTGGAAACCCGAGTCGGGTAGGCAGAGGATGACTTTGCGGCGATGAGGGTGGGTAAATCCTCACTTACCAGGTAGGTGCAATCCATCAGCAGGAAAAAGGAGGACCTCGAATCCCACTCTAAACGTAATAACATATGCATTATAGGCGTGCTGGAGATCCACCTGGATGGCCCAATGGAAGATTTTGTCGAGTACGCTTTACTGACTCTGCTTGATGGCCCAAAACTCTCACCTCAATTCGCCATAGAGTCTAGCTGAGTCTTAGGAGCTGTGCAGTGTTGAGATTGTGCTGGAGTATCTCTACTGTTTCTATTGTGCAAGGAGGAGCTGACTCTCAAATACCTAGTTTCACCACGGAGTCTAGCTGAGTCTTCGGAGCTGCGAAGTGTGGAGATTGTGCTGGAGTATCTCTACTGTTTCTATCGTGCAAGGAGGAGCTGACTCTCAAATACCTAGACTCACTGGTAGCGGTTACGGAGTCTAGCTGAGTCTTAGGAGTCTTTGGATTGCACGCTCTTGGGCGCTCTGCGCGAGGCTGTTGAAAGCCATTGAGTGACTATATTGCATAACCATGGAACACCGACATAAGAAATCGGCATCTGAGAGAGAAACAATTTGATCTAATCACCAACCTTTGACGCAATCTCAGAAGCAGCGAGGGAGGGACCAGATTCTCCTATTATTATTATAGGAGACTTTAACTTATGGGGAAACGACCCATCGGATGGACCCTCCAACTCCTTTGCAGAGTCCTTATCATCTCTTCACTTTGTTCAGCATCTCAAGTTCCCCACTCACATTGGTGGTAATACACTAGATTGGGTTTTATCCAAGAACACACCCATTACTAATATTGTAGTGGATAAGTGTATCTGGTCAGATCATCACTCAATACGCTTTGAGATAGATCATCACAATCCTGTCAGTATTGATAAACAATCACATACACCTATTATGACCAGGAATATTCGTAAAATCACGGAAGATGCTTTCCGTGATGCAATTATTCCGCTGTTGCCATAACTTGAAGAACCGATGTCGCTCGAAGTCTTTGTATCTAATATTAGATCTGCAGTTGATACAGCATTTGATGCTCTTGCTCCTCTCAAACCCTCTGTAAAGAAGGGAAATAATTCTTCATATGTCGCATCCTCAGCTGAGATAACTGAAGCCCGTGCGAAAAAACGTCAGCTAGAACGATTATGGCAAAAGCACCCGACTGAGACTATTCTTACCTTATAAATTCTTGCCGTTAGACCTTATAAAACTCTTATTCTTCTTACTAAAGAATCACATCTGAATTCTCAGATTTTCAAAGCTAAGTCAAGCTCAAAGGAGCTTTTTTCCATCCTTCAGGAATTGAAGGGTGGTTCTACGACTACCGTCCCTCATGCTGATAGTCTCTGGTGTCAAGATATTCATAACAGCTTTACTAACAAAACCCTTACTCATCAAAATAATATCAATGCCCAAATCAAACTTATTTCTAAGCACACAACTCTGTTGTCAGGTATCACAGAACCTCCTAAGGATCACCCTCTCTTTTCCTTCAGCTCAGTCTCGGTAGAAACTGTTATTGAGACAGTCTCTCGTCTCAAACCTACCTCATGTAAAGGGGATGTATTTCCTACTACACTGTTTAAGGAATACATCTCTACTCTCGCCCCTTGGGTGACTACTTTTATCAATCGGTCTTTTCATGAGTCATTCGTACCTGAAAATATAAAGGAAGCATGGGTGACACCCCTACTTAAAAAGGAAAATTTGGATTCAGCAGAGGCTGGTAATTATCGGCCAATTACAAATGTTCCCTTTATCCTGAAGATTCTGGATGAAATTGCTTATAATCAATGTCAGATGTTTGTTGAGGAACATGATATTTTAGCAATACAACAGTCTGGATTCCGGCCCAATCATGGGACCGAGACGGCACTGCTCGATTTAAAATCCCATATTGCTGCCATTGTTGATGAGGGCAATACAGCCTTGCTGCTGCTTCTGGACCTGTCCGCCGCATTTGATCTTGTTGATCACCAACTTTTGCAAATGCACCAAAGAAGCAACGACTTGGTTTAAATCTTTCCTAGGCCCACGAAATATGAGAGTAACCAAAGTCAATGCCTTCTCCATTGCCTCCATCCTTCTATGTGGTGCCCCACAGGGGTCATGTTTATCGCCCCTTCTTTTTAATATATACTCACGTCTTCTCTGTGTTCTTCTGTCGGCCATGGGCACATATTTTGCCAATTATGCCGACGACACACAGATAGTCATCGAACTTACAGGCGAATATCAAAAAGATCTTGAGTGTATTAATCTCATCTTTAGGGAAATTCAGAACTGGATGGCCTGAATTCTTTGGCCCTCAATAACGCTAAAACTGAGTTGCTCATTGTGGGCACTCAGCAGCGGCTAAAGAAACTGGATGTGAAATACGAGAATTTTTTGATTGGTCATCACGTTATTCACGTATCAAAAAATGTAAAAACTCTTGGGGTATACTTTGACCCTCAGCTGTCTTTTACTCAGCAGACCGATTTCCTCAAGTCTTCTTGCCACTTTTACATCCAACTTCTATGGAAGATCCGTCCTTACCTGTCCAGAGCAAATCTTGCATTGATAGCGGCTGCAATTGTGAACTGCAAGCTGGACTACTGTAACAGTCTTCTGATTGGTACATCTCAGACAAATCTTAGAACATTGCAGGTGATACAGAACAGCGCAGTGCGAGCTGTGCTTGGACTTGGGCATAATATGCATGTTTCTGAAGCAAGGCGCAGTCTGCATTGGCTGCCCGTTCAACAACGACTGCACCACAAGGGGCTGTCAATCGTGTACAAATGCTTGCATGGCAAGGCCGCATTATACCTCAAGAACAGGTTAAAAAAGAAACCTGATGGTCGTTTATTACGATCCAGCGGCAACATTTCTTTGTTCCAACCTATGTTTACGCTGAAGAGGTTTGGAGGAGCCAGTTTCAATTCCTGGGCTCCTACCCTGTGGAACTCCATGCCAAAACATCTGGCCAATATCAGTTCAGTA
Organism: Ambystoma mexicanum; assembly: GCF_040938575.1. NCBI lineage: Eukaryota > Metazoa > Chordata > Amphibia > Caudata > Ambystomatidae > Ambystoma > Ambystoma mexicanum. Next base: position 707,402,930 of record NC_090941.1, on the reverse strand, counting down.
ATTGTCTTCAAGAAACAATTGAAAACCTTCTTGTTTGATCTAGGCCATGGGTAAGGCCTCCTCACCCTCTTGCAACTGACACTACTTTTGTCGTGTCTGCTTTATAACATCCTATGACTCCTGTTTCTGGTAGAGTCCGTCTTGTTCCTACCATCCTTGTTGTCCTTTTTTATATTCTATGTTCTTCGTTGTCTGTTTCTTTCTCTCCTGTGTGCGCCCTGAGGCCTTAGGGTTGGGTTAGGGTGAGCACAGATAGATAGATAGATAGATAGATAGATAGATAGATAGATAGATAGATAGATAGATAGATAGATAGATAGATAGATAGATAGATAGATAGATATTTAGATATATAGATGTCAGAGTCTGAACAGAAGCGTCAAGCTTGTCAAACGTGTCAAGTAAGTCACCTCCCAATTTCTCCATGCCTGGCTGCAACAAGGTCGCTCACGGCCGATAACACCCAACGCCTGATCAACCCTGTTACTATGACAGCGACTTGTTATGCGTCACGCGAACAGCGCAGTCAGTGGTGTTATCTGGATCCTGCCCTGCGCACCAGAGCTCCCAAAGCCAGAAATGCCGGCGCCTGTGCCTGTTTAAGATCAAGTTGCATTGGTGCGGCAAATGCTGTTGGCAATATTGTTGGGGTCCTTAGTGAAAAAGATAAGGAGTGCAGGCTGGACTCCATGGCTGACCCAGTGCCTTCTAATTCTGTAATAGTATAGCAACTACGAGTGCTTGCATGGCATGTGAACAATGTGAATAACGCTGCACCCCTTGCACTTAGTAAAGACGTGGGGTCGGCTAATGTGGTTACTAGCAGCCCTAATGGAAGCAGTTCAGGTCCTCTATTGTCATTGAGAGAAAACATTCATTCATTCTCAGCACTTGAACTGGTCAGAATGGCTACGGAAGAGCCTCTTAACTTGGGAAAAAAGGATAAAATAACAGTACATCAGATTCAGTACACCTTGGCCCCCTCGACCTCTGTCAGATTGCCGTTTGATCATATGGGAGACTCTTGCAGTGAGGCAGACAATTTTGATTAATCTGACGGCTACTATGTCGGCCTCACTAACGATGTGTTTAAATCCCAGATAGACAGAGCAAACCCTTAAATAGTATTCCAAACATGGATTCTGTCGAAGGTTCGATGATAATTACCCCCGATCGAAAAGAGGAGGTCATTAAGTGATGCCTCGGACTTGTTTGAGGAAGCTCAAGTCCCAGAGGCTGAAATCACTGCCCATAAACCTCAGTCAGCATGGCGTGATGAAGTTGCTCCTGTGAATGGAAGAGTGAGAAAATAAATTCTATAGAGGTAGTTACCAAACTTCTATGTGACTGTATGCAAATCAACTCAGAAATACCAAAAAATTGAGAAGAGATTCCGGAACTTGTAAATAAAAATCCTGCATATTTGAATAACCACTCCATATCAGGGTTATTTGTAACTCCCCCATTGAATAAGTGGACTAGCGGGACCTTAAAGCAAAGATGGATTGAGATGAGCCCCACTTCGACGTCCCATTGTTCGCAAAAGAGTAATAGAAAAAATCTCAATAAACATTGGGAACTCATGACCACCGTTGTGCAAGGCCAAAAGGCTGACACATCAAAAATAATGAACATGGGCCTGAGTGGAGTGGAACACGATTTGGATGCGTCTTCCTCTAAAGACTCAACCTCTGATTCTTCTTTTGTGGCGCATGAATTCCCTAGAATGAGGCACTCATTTGTAAAATCAGCAAAGGATTGGATGGGAACAAAACCAACGCAGGAGATATTGTCAAAACCGTAATCCAAGAACTGCAACCAAGCTTGATGTCAGCGTTGACCATGACTATTTCCCCTTTTCTAAAAATGTATGAACATCTAAATGAAAATGTTAAGGATCTAACTACACTATTCGCCCTCATGAACTCTAAGGTACTTAATATGGAGCGCAACAATACTATCATGATACATAAAACCGATGAAGACATAAAAAGAATCGACCACTCACTTAATGTCTTGGCAGAGCAGAAGCATAATAACAACGAAGATAAAAAATTGCTCGCCATGGTTGCTAAAGAAGCCTTGGGGCTGTTGAAAAACAGACATCACAACCCTTTATGGGAGGAGACATCCTCATTCAAAGATGGAAAACTAGGCTCCTGTGCGGAAATCCATCAAATAATTCGTAAGAAAGTCATCAAAGACATAAGCAATGAGAGTATCTTCGACAAAAGACCCGGTGGCTTGGGAACTCCCATAGTTGTCAATTCGGAGTGTTAGTTACCACTGAATTGAATGACTCTATCAAGCGGCCTACACACCAACAGCCTGATAAGGCACAAGAGCTATCTCATGTGGTACCTCTTACTGCTGCCTGTCAGAGCATTAACCTTGTGGAAATTGACCAGCAAAACCATCAACCTTGGCTGCCGCAGAAGGCATAGTCGGCAACCCGGATGTAATGTTGTTGGATGACTCTGGCCTTAATGAAAGTAAAGATGCGATTTTTGACATCTTTAATATAAAGAATACCAACAACAAGATGGTAAACAAACCACCTCAAGTAAAAAAGTCAAAAAATCAAATGAAAAGGAAGACTCGTACTGGCAATAACTCAAGAAAATTCTGATGCAATATTAAGACTGTAAACGTGACTTTAAACACTGATACGTTTTGCAGTATGAATGGAAAAACCAAGAAGTCTCCAGTATCGAACACAATTCGCTCAGATGAGAACCAAGACAGGGAAGCACAGATTAAAGAGGCCTTGACCTCTGACCTCATGAACCTGTCAATGTATGAAATCGAAGATGAACAGGAAATAGAGCAAAGTGACGTTGATGAGCCTAAACAAAAAGATTTTGTTATATGCCAGAATGAGGAATTGCCTAGACAAGCCACGTTGCTGAGTGATCCAAGGACAGGGAGAGTTTGTACCTTGCTTCTATCGACTGCTTCACATCAAGTAATCACATCAAAAACACTAAATACAAGTTTTACGACTTTAGGAGAGAAACGCAGATTCAAGGCGCCAGTAAAAGGCCAATGCCCCAGTGGTCGTCAAAAATTAATAACGGTATGCAAGAACTGGAGATAAAGTCTGGTGGTCACATGAGCCAAGTTTCTAATCAACAATATGAACAATGTGCCTCTACAAAAGAAGCAAAACCATTGTAAAGGAATAACACTGTCAAAAATATTCATCATCCATCAATGAAGAAAACCAATATATTGTATTGTTTGATCCTAGAAAGAATCCTTTCTATCAAAGATGGTCTGACTCTGAACTAGAACAACGTATTATGTCTCTTATACCATGTTCCGACTCTCAGAATAATCAAATCAAACGATATGAAAACTGTGGAGTTTATTGATGAACCGCAGAATGACAGAGTCAGACTAAACATTGAATCTAGATTAATCTGTAACTTCCGGTTAGAAGCGGTTCCAGTTTTACTCTTGTTGGGTTTTGACATTACAGAAGTAAAAAATAATAACATCAATCGTTTTGAAGACAGAATCCACAGCCCTACAAATCCACGAGGAAGGGCTGGCAATGTCGAGATAAACAAAATACAGCGATTGCATAACACTTGGCATACAGAATCCCCACCGCAATGCCCCAAAAATTCAGCCACTAATTCAAAAGGAGTTGACAACTGCATAGGAGAGCCACAAGCTGGGGAACAAATCAAAATCACTTTTAATTGTGGCACTAGAATGAATGGCGAAAACCCTTGTAACACAGGGCGTCAAAACCAGCTGATGATGGGAAAAATTGGAATTGGTTGGCAGCAGCATTAGGAGGCTCAAATCAAAGTTAATGCCAGGAGTCAGGAAAAGGGTCTATTAATGTGATTGGTTCTTGGAGCACCAGAGGCTTTATTCATCTTTTCCAAGCTAATTGGCTGGACGGCTTGGATATTGCATGCCTACAAGATACATGGCTTAAAGATTGTCTGATCTCTGATGTATTCGAGCCATAAATCTGACCAAAAAAAATAAAAAGGCTGTCCAATCGCAGGCCTCCTGACCCTGGTTAGGGAAAGCTCTGGTTACCGAATTATTAGCACCAAGAACATCTATACTTACATTCAAATTACTGAGATAGATCTAAACTTTGAACCCTTAATGGAAAAAAGCACTCTCCACGTCATTAACTTATATTGGCAACACAAGGCTGCAGGCATATCTCTATTCATCGATCAAGTAAACAAACTAATTGATGAAATCAATGAAGAAGAGTCGACACCTAACATAATACTGTGCGGTGACTTGAATACAAACTGGACATTAATCGAGGAAGAGTGTTTGCAAATATTAGCACTGATAAGGTAGCAGCAATGTGGTGCAATGAGATGGAAGTAAGAAATCTGTCAATGATGAATGGTAATTTAAAAGGTGATGTCCCTCCACAGCCAACATGGAGAAGAAATTGCCAGCTATCGATGCTAGATTATTTCTTTGTGTCTATGTTGATATAACAAAGATGTCAAAATGTTTGGCGATATATCTCATATTTTAAAGGTTTGCAACAAACCGTATAAAAAAAATTGCCATAGAGCTCTTTAGTTCCCAAACCCAAGCCCCCAACACCCCCAGGCCAATAATTGCCTGTGTCCTCACTACCGGGACAGGGATGCTCTTTTGAGGGCAGCCAGGGCCAAGGGAGAGCTACTATTGGGCTCCAACAGGATCCACCTTTATCCTGATTTTTCAATTGCAATTCAGAATGTGCGCAAATCCTTCCTGTCTGTGAAGAAAAGGCTCCGTGAACTAGGGGTCAAATATGCCATGATATACCCAGCTAAGCTTAGGGTTGAGCATGACGGGAAGGCATTCTTTTTCACAATCCCGGAAGAGGCCACGAGATTGCTGGAACGTCACTTCCCTGAGTGATACTGACATGCCAGGATTATTCAACTACCTGTGGAACTACCTGATGGCAAGGTTGATTAGAATCTATTGTGGTAACACTGGTTGCATTAATGTATTGTTAATTCAATTCGCAATTACCTAGGCCTAAAATACTGAAATGCACTACTCACCTTTACTAAATGTAATGTTTTGTTGTGAGGTAGGCTGGGTTGCAGTTGGTGCGCAGCCCCCCATGTGAAGCCGCAATGACTGTTGGGTTGTTGGGTTTCGAGGGGGGGTATTCATCGCTCCGATTAGGGGAGTGATGGAGGTGGATAGGATTCGGGGGGGGACAAAAAGTTGAAAAGTTGCTTGGCTTGCAAATGGAGAGACGAAATGAATCTTCTCCCTGGTTCGCTTATGATATGAGATATCCTTTCCTGGCCTCGGCCAAGGCCTCAGTTAACTTATGATTACCGGCTAAATCGAGGTGGATAGGATTCGGTTGGATGAGTTGGAATGTCAGGGGGTTGGGCAGCCCGGTCAAAACACGCAAATTGCAGCTCTATGCAGCATGGCATAAAGCCTGGGTCCTCTTTCTGCAAGAGACACACGCACTGGCCGGGGTCTGCGACAAGTTTGCCAGGTCATGGGCACACAGCGCTATTACACCACCTACTCCACTCCGAATCGTGGGGTGATGACCCTGCTTCATAAGTCTGTTAGATTCACCCACAGAGTATCACATATAGACACCCAGAGGTGATGCCCCCTGCTATATGGGACCTTAATGGGGCAGAAGATGGTCCTTTTAAATATATACAGTCCAAACGTCAACGACCCTGAATTCTACTCCCAACTTGCCTCCTTATTGATACAGTTGCCTCTGGTTCCTATACTTTGGGGCAGTGATTTCAATACCATAGTTGACACCAACCTTGATAGGCCCAGTGCCAAGGCACGTTAACTGACTAGAGCAGCTAAGACCATTATAGAGGTGCAGGCCTCAATGGGTGTAGTTGTTGCATGGAGACTGCTACACCCCTTATCCCACAAGTTCTCCTTTTACTCGACTGTGCACGACTCGCATTGTCGAATTGACAGATAGTTACTGTCAGAGGCACTTGTTGGGTGTATCGGACAGATGTCGATCCTACCCAGGACCTTCTCGGACCACTCCCCGGTCATGATCTTGTTGATCTGGGGTGAGGGGGCCGAAACGGTGATCTCATGGAGACTGAAACCAAATGCTTCGCTGGATCCGTTCTTTGAGTCTGAGCTCGGATTGGGCATTGCATACTTTGAGATCAATACTGGGACAGTGGACTCTCATGCCACTTTGTGGGAGAACTTAAAGCTTATACACGGGGCGTCGCCCTTGCAAAGGGGGCAGGGGGCAGGGATCCTTGGAGCGATCCATAGGGCCATCAAGAGGAGAGAGCTCCTACTTGCCCAACTCGAAGAGCAATACGCTGCCTCTCCATCCATTACCACGCTGGACGAGATAGGGGCCACTTTAGACACTTTTAGGGAACATGCAGAGTGGGAGCGCAAGTTCCTGGATGACCCTCAGGCCGCCCGACAGTATGGAGAAGGTGAGTGTTCCAGAAGACTGGTCCGGCAAAAAACCGGCACTCTCCATATTCCCTTAATTGAGAGGACAGACGGCACATTGGCCCATACTGCCCAAGAAGTAAACGAGGAATTCCGCTCCTTCTACGAAACCTTAAATGCAAACAATAATATGGCTCCCTCTTCGGATGTCGAGTCATTTCTGAATGATCTCCCGCTCTCAGTGTTGTCTGCCGAAGCTAGAGAGATAACTGATCGCCCAATGGTTAATGAGAAGATACTGAGAGCCATTGATTCGCTAGCTTCCGGGAAGGCCCCTGGCTCTGACGGCCTTACCACCGATTTTTACAAATGCTATAAAGGGCACCTGTCTCCCCGACTATCTGCGATATGGGAGGAGGCGTGCACACTCGGTAGGCTTCCCCCCTCGTTGCATGAGGCAGTTATCTCTGAATAAGAAGCACGATAAACCAGCTACACAATGTGGCTCATACCAGCCCCTCTCACTGATAAGCTGTGATGTTAAGGTCTTTGCTAAGGTGCTAGCCCTCTGCCTGCCTGGAGCCTTACGTGACGTACATTATTCATCCCGATCAGGCTGAGTTCATACCGGGATTCTCTACCGTGCTTAACCTACGGCGCCTCTTCCACATTCTGGCCAGGATAGATCCGGGAACGCAAGCAGTGGCAGCAACATTATATATGCAGAAAGCCTTTGACTCGGTCTCGTTGCAGTTCTTGTGGGCCGTACTGGTCCCTGCTTTCTGTCTTGGGTGAAACTGCTTCATTCATCCCCAGTGGCCAGGGTCTACACCGGTGGCCATTAATCTACCCGATTTGAGATTGCCAGGAGAACCAGGCAGGGCTGCCCCTTCTCACCCCTGATATTTGCCATAGCCATTGAACCTCTAGCCGACAGGATTCATCAGAGACACGCACACAGAGGCATTACACTCACAGGGGAACCAAAGATCATTTTGCTTTATGCAGATGATGCTCTGCTCTACATTCGCTCACATGAGGAGAATCTGCACAGATTATAAATGATGTGCTTCTCATTGGTAAACTGTCAGGGCTAAAGGTTAACTGTACGGCATCTGCACTGTTCCCATTGACAGACACCACCATAGCTCCCTGGGACCTGCTTGAGTTTGTCTGGTCTCCATTACAGATAAAGTATCTAAGGGTCGTTGCCACACGTCACCAGACCTCGTTATACGACTGCAATTATGGGAGTTACTTGTCACCACTTGAGCGGAGGCTTACCGGCTGGGCGAAACTACTGATCACTCTGGCTGGATGTGTGGCACTCCTCAAGATGGTGGTACTCCCGCAGCTACTATATAGATTCCTGAATGTTCCGCTCTGGCCGGGGACTGGATTTTTCAAGAGACTCACCTCAGCGATCAATACCTTCCTGTGGCACTCTGGTGTGGTCTGGCTGAAATTAGATACATTAGCGAGACCCTATGATCCGGGTGGATTTGCTGCCCCAAACTTTGAGCGCTATTGGATGGCAGCGCAGGCCCACTTTGCTATGTTCTGGTTTGTCCCAGACGGGTCTTACTCTAATGTCAAACTGGAGTGTCTGACAGTGGGGATCCGTGACATTTGCTCCCTGGTCCTCCCCTCCTCAGCCCAAAAGTGGGAACCCATTGACCCCACTGGGGTCACGATATTTGCATGGAACAGAATCTTGAAATGGATTGGTGTTCCCCATCCATTCCATGGTGACTTCCCCCTCTGGAACTGTATTCCGGGGACTCCACCAAAGGACAAATCGACTATGCGCATTTGGTCGCCGGCTGTCTTTGGCATCCTACGAGATGCCTAGAATATGGGATCCTTCACAGAGTGGCGGGACCTGCCAGAATCCTTGAGAGCGAGTCCCTCCAAATGGCTGCACAATGCTGGCCTGCGCCGGACAATTAAAGACCGTTGGCATGAATTAACTTTCATCATGGGTGGATCTGCGGGACGCAGGGCGGTGTCTAGGCCATATGGGCTCCTTCAGGAACGGAGATGTCAACCATTAGACAGGCTCCGTGGGGCCTGGAGCAGAGACCTGGGTATTGACCTAATGGATGAGATCTGGGAGGGCATGTGCACCCGCACCTGGGAGGTATCCTTCAATTCAAGATTCCGCTTGATTCAACTTAATGTCTTGCATGGACACCACTACACCCGCGTTAGAATGCACCTGATGTCAAAGGACCGGTCCCCTGAGTGCCCTAGATGCAATACCGACAATGCAGTATGGATCCACATGTTCTGGGACTGTCCAAAAATTGCCACCTTCTGGGAGGGGGTTGGTGAGGCTTTGTCACGAATGCTGGATGTAACTATTGTTCCGACCCCAATGACATGCCTGTTCCATGAGTTTCGCCGAATCTGCCGTAGCTATAGAAGGTATGTAGGTTGTTGGCCACTCGTTGCATATTGTTACTGTGGCTGCGTCCTGCAATCCCAACCTTAGACCACTGGCTCCACTCTGTTACATGGGCCTCTGAAATGGAAGAACGATGGACTACTCTGCAACTGGCCACTAGTAGGCCTAGGAACATCTTGCCACCCCTTCTGGGCTTACCTGCAATCATTGATAGTTGACGATGGATGGAAGTTCTCCCCCTGTAAACATTAACAAAATCAGACCGACTGTCGCCCCACCTCTTTTGTAAACCTCATGTTGTAAAATGTATCAGATTTAATTATCGGACCCTTCGTAGTCACATGGTTGATTAAGTAGATTGCTCGCCTGTCCTTTTTGGAATATCAAGCAAATTAAATGAAGGTTGTAAAGAAAAAAAGAAATGTTTCATGATTTAGCTGGTGTCAGATAAGCTCTATGCAAAATAAAATAATGCAGCCGAGTGAGGTTAGCTGCAATTGATTGTTTCCACATTTTAACCCATATATCGGGTGATGGATGCAAGTTCCAATCCAATTCCCATTGTCTAATGATTCTGGAGTTGAGCGGGTCATTTTCTTTGGATTGTTTGAAGATAGAATAGAGTTTAGATGCCTTGGTGGATGGAGAGTGCATTAGCAATTCTATGGACCTCATTATAAGTTTGCCGTTCCGGTAGTAACAGTGCTGATAAGCCACCAGCGCCGTTACTACCGGGCCGGAAAGCTACGAGATCTGCTTGCGGGTGCCTTTTCGCCCACGAGGTCTGACCTGATGGACGTACCAGCACCCGTGAGCAGAGAATGTCAGATGCACCGGCACCATTCATTAATGGTGCCAGTGCATGTGGCTTCTCCATTCCTATTGAGCCCTATCGGGCTCAAATGGGAATTGAGATGAATATTTTTGGCGGCCGCGAATGGGCAATTACTAGGTAATACAAGGCCGTAATGACCCAGTAATTTCCCATTCGCGGATGCCGAAAAACAAATTATACCGACGGCAGCTGTGTTGGTGTTAACGGCACGACTACCGCCAGTATCATAATGATGCAATATGTGTTTAGAAGGCATGTTTTGTGAGTAAATAGGCAGAGCTTTAGCAATTAAATTTATCAGGGTAGTTTATCCTGTGTGATCAGCATCATTAAGATTAAAACGCAAACAAAGTTGGGGGAATGGGATGGCTGTGTAATTATGAAATGTGCGGTTGATTTGATGAATTCCAACTGTACCATTTTTGCAATAAATTATATTTAGGTTTAAAAGGGAAGAATGTATTATGTGTTATGTATCCTGCACTTAGAAACCTCTGTGTATTAAGCGCGTTATAAATAAACTAACATATCATATCATTAAACAATAAAAAGTCAATGGTGATATCTGGTACAACAAATGAACAATTCAACAAATAGTTCCAAGTGTTTTTCATAGAATGCAAAAGAGGTAATGTTTTACTACGTGGGAGGAAGTTTGAAGAAAATGGGAATGTGAAAAGGGTGTAATTAGTTACAACTCTTATTTAATCCAAGTGGGAGCATTTAGATAGTAATGACTCATGATGAAGATGTAGTATAACGTGTCACAATAAAAAGGTTTTCTGGTATTTAGGAAAGTCTGGGAATTTAACACCACCATTATCTTTACTTGTTTTAAGTTTATTAAGAACCATTTTGGCAAGTAGACAGTGAGGAATAAAGAATTTTAATAAACTTAGAAAAGATGGGAGTAAAATCATGCCATTTTAAAGATTCGAACATAAAAGGCAATGAGACACAGAAAAACGCTTTCTCAGCATCAAGGGTAAGGAGAAGGAGAGGATCTGATGATTTTAGTGCATAAGAAAGGACATTATAAAGAGGTTTGGTATTTGAAGAAGCAAATCTGTCCTTAATGAAGCCTGATTCGTCTACATTCACGTTTAGGCATTACCCCTTCCAATCTATTGCCAATAATGTTGCTGACAGTTTCTCACAAAGAGTCTGAATAAGAGAAATGGGGCGATCATTTTTGACAAGTCCATCCAGTTTAGGAAATAGGATTAATAGGTCTTTACCAAAAGCTCCAGAACTATGACCCTTGAAAAGAAAGAATCAAATAACTGAAGAGGTTTAGGGGAAAGTAAATCTGAAAAGGAACAGTTAAAATCAATAGAATAACCATCTGGACCAGGGGCTTTACCAATTTTAAGATCAAGTATGGTTTTTGAATTTCTTGCATGCAAAGAAATGGGAGAGTCTTGGAAGGATAGATCCACTGGGTTATCAGTGATTTCCATATTTTTATGTAGAAAGTTAACAATATTATCACGATTAATGGTATGGTCAGATGTGTATAATTCTGAGTAGAATTCAGAAAATGAATTATTAATTTGATCCTAAGTCGTAACTCTCATACCTTGCTTATTAATGATAGAAGTAATACTATTTTCCTCTTTCTTTTTTTGAAGATAAGAAGCTATTAATGTACCTGATTTGTTGTATCCCCCATAGTACTTGGCTTGTGTTCTTAATAAAGAGGAACAAGCTGTATTGGTATTCAATTTGCTAAATTCAATGTGCTTATCTAAGAGGGATTTAAATGTAGTATCTGATGGGCTATTAAAGAATGGCACATCTAGTCGTTTAATTGAATGGAGTAATCAGTTTGCTATTTCATAATTTTCTTTCTTTTCAGACGCAACATATTGTATGATACAACCACAAAGAGTAGCTTTAAAAACGTCCCAATTGTTATGGACCGAGGTATCTTGTGGTTCGTTAATATTAATAAACTCAATACAAAAATGTGTGTCTTGTTGAAGAAAAGATGGCTCATTTAACAAAAATGAGTTAAATCTCCATCTGGAGGAGAAATTGGGTTGACGTTCCCATTCAAGGACTGTGAAGACTGGGACATGATCTGACATTAGGACCAATCTCAGAATTAAGTATTTTGGAAGCAACTGGTGTATTAACGAAAGAAAATGAAATTTAATCTAGATAAGGACCGATATGGAGGAGAGTAAAAGGAGAGTAAAAGTTATAGTCTTTCACATCACGGTGACAAAAACACCATGTGGCAACAAGATTATTGTTTGTGTGATTTGGAATTAATACATTTGGTGTCAGATTTCCAAACAAGAACAAAATCACATATTTGATTGCAATCTCCACAAATAATAACGCTTTCATAGTTTAGTTTAATAATCTTCAATTTTAAGTCAATCCGAAATTGTGGGTGAGGGTCATTAGGTCCACACATATTGATCATAGTGACTGGTAGTTTATTAACAATGGCCTCAACAATCAACCAACGTCCTAGAGGATCATGTTCTTCATTAATTAATTGAAAAGCAACTCTTTTGTTAATAAGTATACTGAACCCTCCTTTTTTCGTTATTGCAGGTGGAAAAATAGCATGGATTACCCACTATCTACTCAGTTTATTATTCTCATCAATTGAGTTGGGGTGGCTTTCTTGAATACAAGCTAGATCCACTTAACCTTTACCTGAATGGGTCAAAACTCTCTACCTCTTCATAGGGTGATTTAGCCCTTTCACATTCCACAACCCAAATGTAATGCTCATTCTTGCTTATGATTGACTCATCAGAGTGTTTTGTCTTCAGAGAGTTCTGTTCAAGTACAATAATAACGTTCAGACACTTCATAATGTTCCTTGTTTCTTCTTTTCAAGTGTTCCAGGTTTGGATATAGAGTTTATTAGGGCCTGGTCACTCATGTGATAAATAAGAGGTAAGAGCACATCTACGGCTCAGAACACTAAGTGGAGTGTGGCTCTGGGCAGGCCTTTGTATATCCTGGGTTTCCAAGATGGTAGCTGGTAGCTGAAATTCTGTGAAGTCTTGCAGGATATGTTCCAAGGTGGCCATCAGCAATCTTGTGGGGACTCACAGCAACATTGGCAGATCTGGGTATTTCAGTACCCTGAAATCAATTGGGCCATTTAAAATTCACAAACACCCCCACTGGCCCTTCCTTGGGTATAAGGGCTTGCTTCACTCATAGGGCCTAGCATCTTAAGACTCTGGATCAGGGGCAGCTCATTCATAATGGGGGACTAAGCATCAACATGTCACTCATTGTGGAGGAGCTAAGCCTGTCTACTGAAAACACAGAGTACTTCCTTGACTGACTGTAACTGACTTTAACTGTTAAAGGGACACCACCTTGTTTCCCTTTTACAGTTTACACTACCCCAGCATGCATGCCCAATGGGCCATGCAAGGATGAGGGTGTTTTGCTAACCCAGCCTTGCATGGCCCATTGGGGATGGAGCTGTGGTAATGCAAGCTCAAATGTGTATAGGGAGCACTATTGGGCCTTATTCAAATTCAGTGGTCAAGGGGTGAAATGAAGGAGCACTTTGGCACCACATGCATTCCCTCAGGAACCAGGAAGCTTTCTCAGCTTCATGTTGCGTGCTGCACTAGAGCCAGAAGGCTATTGTGGCAGGCGGAGGCCAGACTGAAGTAGGAGGTAAGAAATAATGTATGTATGTATGTATGAGAGCCTTCAAGGGTGTGTGTCTATAAATGCATGCATGAATGAGAGAGTTTATGTTGATTGCATGTGCGTGTAAATGATAGAGTGTATGACTATTGTATAGGTGCTGTGGTAGCTCAGACAAAGGATACAGACAACTGAAACTTTTTAAGACTCTGAGGTTTATTAAAATAAAAGAAAATGCCTCACATAGACCTACTTCTAAGATGAAGGTTCCATAATCAACAAAATAACAAAAGGGTGCTTGTCAGGACGTCCCACACAAATCAATCTCATCATGTGCTACCCTACTGCCTGTCCCTACCACTAACAAATGAAACAAAAAGACTTAGGCTAGTGAAGTGTTCTTACTCCCATTTCTTGGCTTGTGTTGGTTGGTGCATCTCCCCTTCCCCAAACATTTCTCTCGAATCCTATTCTTTTGGACTTTTTCAGGCCTTAGCCTGCACATACAATTCAAAAAGAAAGACAGAAGCGTACTCCTGACCCCTCCCCACAAATCCATCTCCACGATAAGAAGTTTGTTCCTTAAGTGCACAATTTGACTCTGCAGATCGTGTTCATGTTCACTCCCTTGCAGCGATCCTCTAATTTTATGTTCTCTGGTAACCCCTCGTAAGTTAATGGGTTCAAGTTCACCCCCCTCAGGGTGTTTCTTGTGCTATACACTCTCTGATAACCCCTTGTAAGTTATCGGGTTCAGACTCACCCCCTCAGGGTGTTGCTCATGCTTTCTGGTCTGTGGTAACCACTTGTGGATTATTGGGTTCAGTTTCACCCTCTCAGGGAGTTCCTAGTACTCTGTGCTCTATGGTAACCCATTGTGAGTTATTGCATTCAGGTTCATTCCGTCGGGATATTTCTATTGTTCTTTGGATTCTTACAGCGCCCCCTCCCAAAGGTCTTTAGATACTCTTGTAAAGATGGTCTGGGAAGCCCCAGTTTAAGCAGGCAGGAGAGGCCAGGTAATCCTGCGCTCAATAAGGGAACTAGTCAAGTGAAAGGCAAAATCCACATTATTATCAATCCAAAGTAAAGCAGGGACAGCATACACGCATTTAATTCTCGTAACTCTCAGAGCTCTTCATGCAAAACAACGAGTTATAAGTTAAACTTTTTTTCATTGCTGACATCATACTACAATCTTGGTTACAAAAACCTATGGGGTGATGGGATTGGTTAAGGGAATTGTTTATGTCTACATGATATAGGGGTTAGTCTTCTCATTGGTTATAGCATATCTGATGGCGCCACCTGAGACCACCTCTAAATTGATAATAGTAAATACATGTCATCTCTACAGTAAACTATTGGCTACAGCAACATGTGCTGGGTGGCTTAGCATTGGGGGTTTCATCGGTTGGCATGTTACTGACTAATCTTGAGCAATTGACAGGCCATCAATACATGGGAGCCAAAATAGGAGTAGGGAGAGAGAAGGCCAATAACTGCTTTCCTTTCTTCCTAGGCCACAAGACAGAGTAACGCTTTTGTAGTTTACCTTGTATGATGGCTTGTTTCTGAGAATACGTGAGGTGTTGAAACAGGTGCTTAACTGTGTCTGGGGCTAATGAATAGACTAGAATTATGATTCACATGTGAGAGGACCGTGTTTTGAATGTATTGCACTCTGCATTTATTGCGATTTTAACTAATATGAAAGTGAGTGTTATTACTTTTCTGGCAACTAGAGAATTAGTCGATCTTTTAATTATGGAGGATTTAGCTCATAGTTGCTCTGCACCTGACTTTCAAAAGCTAATTGTTCTTAAGTAATCTTAGAAAGATGTGTATTTTGAAATGGGAATTATTAATTATTATTATTATTATTATTAAGTGTTCTTTCAAAACTGTCCCTGGTCTCCTAATGTCTTCGTGACCTTAGCCGGGTCTGCAGAGCTACTGTCTGTGCTCTGCACAAATCCGTATTTTAGTGAAGGCTTTTCATTAGTTTAATGCATACTCCGTCTTCCATTTTTAAAAAGATGGCTGCAATTCAACATGTACATTATGTTATGTTTTTCATGTCTTTATGACTGCAAGCGATAGTCTTCATGTGTAGATGCATTTTTAATCCAGTATATGCGTATCTTCATGGTGAATGCATATTTGCTTCATGTCTATTACATGCACATGTGTCAGTTACCAGGTTGCTTATTTGTGCCTCCTTTAGTTACTTCAGGTTCATTTCCTCCTGTCATTGTCTGGGATAAGGCCTGTATGGTTGCCTTAATGAGTAGGGTCTGTCCACACTACAATATTGGGGTGGGTGAGAGGCAGTAGCCATGAATGACACATTCATCTGCCTGTCAAAATTCCCTCCTTTGATCGAGTCCTTGACCATACTCATCTTAATGCCTTCCCCCATATAAGGTACTCCATATATTAGTCACCCCCTCAGGTTACCTCCACGCCTTATGTGTTCGTCCACACTCCAGGTCATATAGCAGCACTCCCCATCCAATGTAATTGCACTGGTTTAGGGGATAAACCAATTTTGATCCTAGAGGTGCAATGGGGCTTTCCTTTACTTGGGCATGGATCAGGTCATCGATTTGGGTACATTCATGTGCAGGAGTGCTTATGTCTATTACTACTTAAATTCAAACTGCTCCATTGTCAGCCTTTTTATACTCATTTAAGGCTATTCTTAGAATGCAGAAGGCCAGTAGTATGAGCACTACTATGGCAGTTAGTATCTTAAATGCAGTGGCCAGCCAGATGGGCATCCATGAGAACAGAGAACTGAGTCCAGTCATTTTCAGGTTCATCCACCTCTTCCACCATTTTTGTGTCCAATTCTGTTAAAGTGGCTATGGCCTCTCTGAGGATTCCATTTCCTCATCGTGGGCAGGTGTGTACGTACAGCAAGAAGGCCCAATTTGTGCACATACAGCACCCACATTTTTTCTATTTTAATGCGTTTGAGTGTAAAAGACTTTTTCTTTCTTAAATGTGCGTACATTTGGGGGAAATCACTAATTTGTAGGTCACTCTGGGGTACCACCAGAGCTAGTGTACTTAATAGTATATGGAACATAGGCCTCCCCAATTCGGGGGCAGTTCAATATATGCTCTATGCCCAATAGTGGTCCATCAGCATTGCTGTTCTTTTTTTCATACATGGCACATCAAAAATGTATTTGCACCCCGTATTCCTTCTAACATGTATTGTACCATTATTTTTAAGCCATAGGGAGGCATTTTTCAGGGGTAGTATCTGGACTGGTCCCCCGTTATTATTGACCCATGTAGGTAACCTTGTGAGTATGGTCCAGAAATTGATACATCCTTTAGTTGTGATTACCATGACGTCTTCCAATTGCCCCAAAACAGCTAATGCTTTACGTAGCACTAATCCTTCAGTCCATCTTTCAGGGGTAAATACAGTTCCCTTTATTTGTAATTGCCTCTTTCCCAATATCCTAGTATTTCATTTCCACTCATGTCATTGCACTGGAGCATCTTATTCTCTTCTTTTTTAATGCCTATTCCTCCCATTTCAGATAATGTATATCATAGCACTTTATGTCGTGTCTCGGCTTTTATCATCATTTCCATCTCTTGTGTGTAATTATTTTCCCTTGAGGTTTTTGCTTTTTTCACCCATAGTAGTGAAGCAGTCTGACCCTGAAACTGTTCTCTAGTCCGATAGAGTGCAATGTGCATTGGGCAATGTGCTGTGATCACGGGTAATTCTGTAGCTATGAAGATTCTGGACCCATTCATGGCATATGGGATAATAAAGCATACATAACAGCTCCCATCAGACGTCTCTCTCCCCACTCAGGTCATGTGCTGGTACCATAAATTCTTAGGAACTTGTGCGGAATCGGTTATGTATGAGTTCATGTGTCCAAAATCATTCATCACATTTCGTCTAAGCCTTTTGATTTGTGGTGTAACCACAGAAGATTCTTGGGTAGTCATTTCATTCACCATGGTGATAGGAGTTACATTGCTGTATATGGGTTTGGATACATTGTAAAGAACCAACACTCTTAATACAATGAGAATGCTAAAATAGAGACTGCAAAATGTAATTAAACATTTGCTAAAAGCATTATTGCCATTGTATCAACCCTTTGTAAGGAACCGGGTGCACCCTTTGGTCTTCGAGCTAGAAGGTAATATCTAACAAAATTAAATAATCCAATTTTTTCCTTTCAGAAAGTCTCTTTTCTTTTCTGCAAAATATTAGGAAAAACTGTGCCAATATTGAAATTCTTTTGAAAATAAAATGCGTTTTAGGATTCAATAAAATTGCAGCGAGAGTTAGATTTCTCACCCCAAAAGCAGAATACATATTTACTAAATAAGCTAAGGACATAAAAAATATACATTTGAAAGGAAGCATTTCGCATATATACTTGTCTTCTCATTAAAGTGCTACTCTTTGTTTTATGCATGTATGATTAGGAAAAATGTCCACTGAGTCTCTTTTATTGCTGTGTATAGATAAACAAACACTGTCCCTTTAATTTTTTAGTTGCTCCCTTGCTTTAGTGGAGGATCTGGTCTGAACGCATCTCATCTCTTCGTCATCTACAGATTCAGGGGGTTGCGGCAGGGGGGTCTCTCCTTTGTAGGGTTTACCGGTCACTGAAATGCAGCCATGCCCATCTCACTTGTAATTTCACAGCTGTAGGCGTCACTTACTCCACAACAAATTAACCTTTAAAGCGTGGATTGTGCCAGCACCTGTTGAACCTCTGACACAGTACCTTATCTGCTGCATACAGAGCAGGATGTTTTAACACTGTTGTGATATCAATTTGTTTGTTGTCTCCATCCGCTGCCGGGCGCAAAGCTGTCGAGACATAAAAGTAACACTTGCCATCATAGCACTCAAATAATCATGCATTTTATTTCCTAACACATTTGAGACATTATGGGCATCAGCTTGCTCTCGAGTGGGAGGAGATAAAGGTACATGCATATGGCGTCCCGTCACCAGCTCATGAGGAGTCAGAAGATGGTCTGAGCTGGGCTGATTGTGTAATTTGAGTAGGGCTAAGGGTAGGTAATAAAGCCCCCTTTTTTCAGAGTCACATTTTATTTGGCAATTCATTCCTTGAGGAGGCCAATGAGACACTCAAAAGTACAATTTGCTTGCGGGAGGTAAGCAGAAGAGAATTTATGCTTAATTCCCAACAGAATTGTCATGTGCTCAAAGACTTCATTGACGAAATACAGGCCATTGTCAGACCGGAGCACTTCACGCACTACCCAAGGAACCTCCCCACACATGTGGCATCAGGATCTGAGCAAGGACCGGCTTTGATCAAGTGGGGAAAAGGACATATGACTATTAGCATAAATCTGTAGCCATTACACACTTGGAGCACATCTACAAAGTCTATATGCAAATGCTAGAACGGCCCCGTAGGAAGGGTATTGCTCCTCTCACTGTTCTCAGCATTTTCCCAGTAGTAAATTGCTGACAGGTAAAAAGAATTCACAACAAAAGCGATAACATGCTCTGCCAGATTGGGCATGAACCAGTCTCCCGAGATCAAAACTGCAAGACACTCTCGTCTTGTGTGGGTTGGGTAATGTAGTTGATCTAATACTACTTTAAGTAACCCCAAGGGCATTATTGGTTTTGCAGTGCTGCCTTGTCGCCACATCGCATCCGTGGGGGACAATGAGCACCCTCTTTGTTTCCACAATTCTTGTTCCTCGGGTGGTGCTCTTCCCTGCGATTTGGTTATTTGGGCTATGGGTAGTGCATTAAAGTCTTATAAACTTATTAGGTGCTGTGTGAAATTCAGATATTTCAGGAAAATAATCTGTTTTTTTGGTTTCTAAATTAGAGGCCTCATTGCCGCGAGAAACTAAATCTGTACCTTTATGAGCCTGTCTAATAATGGTGCATACTGTACTGGTGTGTTATCTGCACATAAAAACACACCTCTTCCAAAGTGACAGTCCTTTGTGTACTGTTGACGTCACATAGGCAGAGCCGGAATACACAATTATGCATCTTCATCATGCATTTCAACTGCTAAAATGAGCACTACCAATTCTGCTGCTTGAACTCAGAAATGCAGTGGCACTCTGGCCCTTACCACTGTCTCAAAACTGTCATTCAGTTTTGCTTTTACCACTGGTGTCCCAATGTGGCTTTGGCATGCGCTTTGAGCAATTGACGAGGACCCATCAATGAAGAGGATTGTCCCCCCCTCCTAGGGCATTCTCTTTAACATGTGGTACTTCATCATGATATTCAGTGTACTTGGTGCAATCATTCATGCACGTAATCCTCTTCCTCTACTGGCTCTACTGGCAGGATTTTCCACTCAACACCTGACAATTTTAACCGATAGGTTAGATATTATTACCTCGTAGCCAGGGGCTCTCTGTGTAGTTAAGGTACATTTCGTCGTTTCAAGAATTGCAAACAGGGCATGCTCCACATATAATGTGACTGAACAGCCCATCATTATACTGCCAGATTTCTCAATTGCAAAAGCTGCTGCTGCCAATTTCTGTTTACATGGGTAATGTCCTCCCATCACTGGATCTAGGATCCCACTGTAAAATGCTAATTGTTTTTGTCCCGGGGCAGTATTTTGTGTTAGGGCTGCTGTCCTCACTACCCTGTTTGAATGGGAAAATAAAAATAATCTTTTATTGTAGTCAGGGATCCCTAAAACGGGTGCTGTGCTTATGGACATTTTTAACTCGTCAAAGGCATTTATCATTTCATCTGTCCAAGCTATGTCACTGTTGTCCTTCTGTGCTTCCTTGACTTCTTTAAAAAGTGGTCTGACATATGTGCTGTAGTCAAAGACCCATGCCCTGCACTAATTGCAAAGGCCCAAACATTCCTGCATTTCACTCGCTGTATTTGGTCTGGCTCTTTACAGAATTGCTTCTGCTTTCTCAGGCATCACTTTCCTTCCTTCTTGAGATATTAGCTGACCTATTTACAGGACCTTTCTGACAATGTTGCATTTTCTCCCTATATACCTTGTACCCTTTCTCTGCCAAAACTGTCATCAGGTGTGTTGAGTCTCTCTTACACTGTTCTTCTGTTTCCCTGTACACCAAAATGTTGTCTACATATTTTATCACTGTGCTGTCAAGGTTTACGTTTCCTAGATCCATCTGGAGTACCCGGTTAAAGATTGAGGGGAACTCACAGTATCCCTGAGATAACCGTGTGTGTTTCAGCTTGATTCAATGATCAGTCAAATCTTGGAACTCTTCATGGACGGCGATTGAAAAGCATTCTTTAAATCATACACTGTGAAATAGTTTGATTTGTGCAGAATATTCCATAATATTGTGGCAGGGTTCAGAACCAATGGCAACTCTGCCTCAACAATATTGTTATGGTGTGGAGATCCTGAATAAATATCCATGACCCCCCTGTTGCCTTCTTTACTGGGTACAGAGCAATGTTAAACAAAGATTCAGCCATTGTCACCCACTTTCTGCCCCTCCTCGCACACAACACATACTCCTGGGACCCCTTTGAGATAACTTTATG
Source organism: Ambystoma mexicanum (assembly GCF_040938575.1). Lineage (NCBI taxonomy): Eukaryota > Metazoa > Chordata > Amphibia > Caudata > Ambystomatidae > Ambystoma > Ambystoma mexicanum. The sequence continues at coordinate 707,382,089 of NC_090941.1, read as the reverse complement.
AAGCATTAAAATTAAACTTTGCAATCTTAGTGACTGCAAGGGGTTTTTCAAAGCAGTCTTCTGAGAGATAATGGTTTAATTGGTGCTGTAAATGTGCTACTAATTTAACTAAAATGTGTCAACCAAAAATGTCTTTAGCCACTTGATTTATAAGCAGTATGCATGTCCTTCACTGAAGTCCTGTTAAAAACATGCATTAGCACAGCAAACAATTTTGGCTTGTGTACTTGTATTAGATAGGCATTTGCCAGGCACTGCTACCACATGCCCAGGTACATGCACAATTTTGAAGCTGCTACAATTAATGATTAATGGACAGTTAGTACCATTATGGCAATGCCTGGAAAATACCTTTCCCATATCTACACAGAAGACAACACTCTTGGCATTGACAACGCTTGTTTTACAGTAGCATGGAAACTTTTTTTTAAGTTAAATGAGTTTTATTGAAAATTTCATAAGCAAGGTTACATATGGGTGAGTTAAACATTTGATATTATAGAAGAGTTGATTGAATACATTGTAATAGTAAAGGTTAAATATTAATATCTTGTATGTTCTTAGATCAAACACATAGGCTAACAATATCAGTAATTAAAATTTCAAAAGTTATGAATTGTAAATAAGACTCTCAGGGAAAACAAACTGAACAAATAGAGAGAAACAATGGGAAATAATAGGACATGAGAAAAGGTAGAATATAAGATTTAGCATTATTTTATATTAGATAAATGCAGTAAAAACATTCCATTTGTTGTTAAATTTAGCCAAAGTGCTATAGGTTAATGCATATATTTTCTCTATCCCTTGAAAAGAACAGATGAAATTCTACCATAGATTATAAGTTAATTTTTGTGTGGCTTTCCAATTTGTTGCAATTAGATGAAAAGCAAAATAGGTCCAGAGATTGAATGAGCATCATAAAGGGATTAACCAAAACACCAACCATCAAATTACCCAATGTTTGCTAATGGTTCATGAAATGAGAATATGTGTTGCAGACATTTCCAAATATTTTCTTAATAGGTATGAACATATTTACATTTGAAAATAGAATTAATAAAATCTTCTGATGGTGGTGGCAAGACCAGCATGCATCAGAAATAGCATTAGAAATGTTTTGTGATCTAACTGGTGTCAGATAAGCTCTATGCAAAAGAAAATAATGTGGCTGAGTGAGGTTAGCTGCAATTGACTATTTCCAAATTTTAACGCATATATCGGGTGATGGATGCAAGTTCCAATCCAAATCCCATTGTCTAATGATTCTGGAGTTAAGTGGGTCATTTTCTTTGTATTGATTGAAGATAGAATACAGTTTAGATGCTTTGGTGGATGGAGAGTGCATTAGCAATTCTATGTTTTTAGAAGGCATGTTTTGTGAGTAAATAGGCAGAGCTTTAGCAATTACAGTTATCAGGGTAGTTCATTCTTTGTGATCATCATCATTAAGATTAAAACACAAAGTTGGGGAAACGGGACAGCTGTATAATTATGAAATATGTGGTTGATTTGATACATTCCAACCATATACCATTTTGCAATAAAGTATATCTAGGTTTAAATGCAAAGAATCTATTCAACCATAAAAAAAAACATTGGTGATATTTTGTACAACAAAGGAACAATTCAAAAAATAGAATTGAATGCAAAAGAGGAAATGTTTTACTACGTGGGAGGAAGTTTGAAGAAAGTGGGAAAGTGAAAAGGGTGTGATTAGTTATGACTCTTGTTTAATCCAAGTGGGAGCATTCGGATAGTAATGACTTATAATGAAGATGTAGTATAACGTGTCACAATAAAAAGGCTTTTTGGTATTTGGGAAAGTCTGAGAATTTAACACCACCATTATCTTTACTTGTTTTAGGTTTATTAAGATATATTTTGGTGAGTAGAGGGTGAGGAATAAATAATGTTAATAAATAGAAAGGATGGGAGTAAAAAGGCCATGAGACACAGCTAAATGCTTTCTCAGCATCAAGCGTGGGGAGAAGGAGAGGACCTGAGGATTTCTGTGCATAAGAAAGGACATTATAGAGAGGGTTGGTATTTGAAGAAACAAATCTGTCCTTAATGAAGTCTGATTGATCTACATTCACAGGTTTAGGCATTACCCCTTCCAATCTATTGGCAATCATGTTGGCAACAATGTATGACTTGGAGTTAATAGGAGAAATGGGGCGATCAATTTTGACAAGTGAGGGATCATTGTACGGTTTAGGAAATAGGATTAATAGGTCTTTACCAAAAGTTCCAGAACTATGACCCTGTGAAAAGGAACAATTAAATAACTCAAGAAGTTCAGGGGAAAGTAAATCTGAAAAGGAACAGTTAAAATCAATAGAATAACCATCTGGATCAGGGGATTTACCAATTTTAAGATCAAGTATGCTTTTTGAATTTCTTGCATGCAAAGACATGGGAGAGTCTATGAAGGATAGATCCACTGGGCTATCAATGAGTTTCTTATTTTTATGTAGAAATTTCACAATAGTATCATGATTAATGGTATGGTCAGATGTGTAAAGTTCTGAGTAGAATTCATAAAATTAATTATTAATTGGATCCTAAGTCATAACTCTCATTCCTTGCTGATTAATGATAGAAGTAATAATATTTTCTCTCTCTTTTTTTAGGATAAAAAGCTAATAATGTACCTGATTTGTTAGCTCCCCCATAGTACATGGCTTTTGTTCTTAATAAAGAGGAACACGCTGTATTGATATTCAATTTGTTAAATTCAATGTGCTTAGCTAAGAGGGATTTAAATGTACAATCTGATGGGCTATTAAAGTTTGATGCTTCTAGTTTAATTGATTGGAGTAAGTAATTTTCTATTTTATCACATTTTTTTCTTTTTAGAAGCAACATATTGTATGATAAAAACCACACAGGTTAGCTTTAAAAGTGTTACGGTTATTATGGACCGAGGTATCTTGTGGTTCGTTAATATTAATAAACTCAATACAAAAATGTGTGTCTTGTTGAAGAAAAGATGGCTCATCTAACAAAAATGAGTTAAATCTCCATCTGGAGCAGAAATTGTGTTGAAGTTCCCATTCAAGGACTGTGAAGGCTGGGACATGATCTGACATTAGGACCAATTTCAGAATTAAGTATTTTGGAAGCATGTGTATTCATGAAAATGTGACTTAATCTAGATAAGGACTGATATGGAGGAGAGTAGAAGTTATTGTCTTTCACATCAGGGTGACAAAAAAGCCATGTGTCAATAAGATTTAAATCCTCTTTAAAATTGATAAATTGCTTCTGTGATTTGGAATAAATTTGGTGTCAGATTTCCAATCAAGAACAAAATCATTTATTTGATTGCAATCCCCACAAATAATAAGGCGTTCATTCATAGTTTAGTTTAATAATCTCCAAATTTAAGTGAATCCAAAATAGTGGGTAACGTTCATTCGGTCCACAAATATTGATCATAGAGAATGGTAGTTTATTAACAACGGCTTCAACAATCAACCAACATCCTAGAGGGTTATGTTCTTCATTAATTAATTGAAAAGCACCTCTTTTGTTAATAAGTATACTGACCTCTCCTTTTTCGCTATTCCAGGTGAAAAAATAGCATGGCTTACCCACAACCTGCTCCATTTATTATTCTCATCAATTGAGTTGAGATGGCTTTCTTGAATACAAGCTGTATCCACTTTACTTTTACCTAAATGGCTCAAAACTCTTTGCCTCTTCACAGGATGATGTAGCCCTTTCATATTCCACAACACAAATGTAATGCTCATTCTTGCATAAATTAAGAAATATGATAAGTAAGCAAACAATATTAAGCATGTATACATAGTTTGACCAGTAGTATAATCTATGGAGTAGATATGAACAACTTAACTAGAAGTAAATGTATTTTAGACTGAATTAATACATACTGGCAGAAATGAGAATAAATGAAAAATAGTAAAATGCAGAAATTATATTTTAAGGTTAGGATAAAACATGAGGAAAGGGAACATATAAGTAAACAATAAATAAAACAATGGTACAGGGTAAAAATATCAATGTAAGGGGAAAATACAAGTAAGTGATAGTAACAAAAAATGATAAAATAAGGAATCAAACAACTCTTTGGAGCAGCCATAGATAAGAACAATATAGGTACAGTAAATTAAGGGGCTACTGACTGAATAAATCAGTTAACATATATAAATGAATTATGACCATTACAGTTGATATCCGTTATATGTAAAGGTATATGCAACGTAAAGGTAACTGCTTGGGACTGCAGCTTCAGAATCAAGTTGCTTTATAGGGGATCTGGATGTGTCTCTATTATCCGGAGCATCGTATGAGTTGGGTAGAGGATTGAGATCAAATCTATTTCTGGAGTGATGAAATCTACTATTTCTAGACTTGTTTCAGCCAAAAGAACTGGATGTTTGAAGAGGTTGTTGAGTATTGGAGCACATCACTGAACAGGATGAAGGAATAAGTTAAGTATCCATATCCGGAAGGTTCTTGTGATTTCATAAGCGTAAAATATTCTTTAGTGATGCCATGCAGAGGAGTGACAATAATTTTGGCAGGTTCCAGTAGACCATATTTTATATATCAGGTTTTTCAGTGCTGGTCTCATTTCCAGAAAGATATTTCTTTTATTTAAAGTGCTTTTTCAGAAATCTGGAGAAAAATAAACATTGTTGCCCTGAAAGGTTATAGGAGACTGTGTTTTTGTTGACAGAATAATTTGAAGTGCTGGTAATGCTGGAGGTAGGCAATGAAAGATCTGGGAGAGAAGCTGGTGTTAGAAAACTCACGTCTAATTCTGTGTGCTCATTGAAACTCAAGAGGTGGGGAGAAAGTGATATTTAGAACGTTCGGAATCCATTCACATACAAATTTAATAGGATCATTCTGTGCAGAGTTTTCTCAACACTATTTTGTTGATATGGTGTGTCATCGGTGAAAAAGTCACAACTTACTAACCCCTAGGCACAACATATTTTTTAGAGTGTTGGAGTCTGTCCAAATGAAATTGAAATTAATTCATTTGTTCTGTTTAATGGTTGTAAATCATGGATGTTATTCTAAATAAAAAAAGAAATGCAATGAAAATAATGAATACATTTATATTTTTGGAATAAGAAAATCCTCTGGTTGATCAAATGCTGAAAGTGAGTGGAGTAGTACAACTACAAATGTGTGTGATAAATAGGGAGGGGTTAACAGTTTTGTAAGGAAGGCATAGTATCAAAATAAGACAGATACAAGTGATAATAGTTCAAGGGTGTTTATTAAACTGTAAAAACAGGTGAGATTAATGCTTAATCTAAACCTAAATCTAAGATGGGAGCAAGCTATGACCATCAAATAATAATAATACCATCCTGGTGGCATGTTGTCAAATAAAAAGGGCCTATACTACAAAGAAAACTATGCCTATCCTTACTGCTAAATTACAAAAGAGTGTGGGATTATGGGATTAGTGTTCACAGGAAAAGAAAGAAGTGTTCACAAAATGATAAGTCAGGATGTTATAGTCGGGGTCTGCCTTCCCCACATTTTTTAGCACAAGATAAGGCGGGACTCTCGAGCACAGCACACTTCTGGACTCCTCCAGCACATGCTTATAGGTCTTGTCAATGATATCAGGACCACCTGTGGCCAAGTCTCTTCTCATACAAAGTCTCTTGCCTCAGAGGGCCTGATGGACCAAAAACAACAAACAAAAGTTCCTTTTCAATAATCTTCACATCAGGAAATTTCTCTTCACCCTTGTATCCCCCTCAACCGAGCTCTGATCCATCTTGCAATGTTGGCCTGCCTCACTTGGGTTCACCACGGCCTTTCACTCCTGAAATATCTGAAACTTGTAACCTTTAAGAATCTCAATGTCTTTTTAAACAATCATCCACTGTGGACATCCCTCAGCTGGGTTCACATATGTCATCACAATGTTCACGGGTGTATCATGGTTCTTCCTGTTTCGCAGGCATCCCTCAGCCGGTTTCACATAGCCATTCTAACACAGTTCATGATTCTAGCAACTCATCAGAAAAGTGGGGTTCCCTTCCCCTAGCTTTCTTTCAGCATCCCTCTGTCAGGTTCACACTTGCCACGGTTTCACTGGACCCCTGAGGTTCTCTTCTTACCTAAGTCCTGGTCTCAGCCCCAGTCAGGCTTCATATATTTCTTTTCACACAATATTCCTGGGGTGTTACTGGTCACCCTAATTCGTAGGCATCCCTCGGTCCGGTTCACCTTTGCCAATTATCACAACTCACTTAGTTTTCACCATGTGTCAAAGACTTTCGACTGTACATGGAATTTACTTGACCCTCTTGACCACTGTGAAACTACACACGGTCTCCCTTAAGGCCTATTGGTCTTTGTAGTTTCATTAGCCAAAATGTTCTTATTTCAATACTTTTCCTTTCTTTCAGCAGAGGAATACCAGATAGAGTCCTTTGAATGAGCACCCACATGGCACCGGACCACTCTATGTCTGGTTCCAACTTCATTCACAAAAGACCTTGGTCTGTTGTTTTCTTTCTCTATATACAATGTTGCCACTTCAACCTTGGGTTCAACACAGTCCGGTCCGCTATCAGTTTCTTCTGACTACCAGCTGTGTTTAACTCATTGGCGTTTCCATTGTCGCTGGAGTCAAAGCCGGTACCACAATGAGAAGCATTTATCCCCACCCTGGCAATCAGTGCGGTAGAGTTCCACGTACCACTGCCATCCCATATACCACTCGCCAGCTGCGATTACCGGTCTTATGTTTTAGTTCATGGAGGCTTCACTGATGGGAGTTGAAAAGGGCAAGGGCAATTCCCTCCTGGTTGTCCTTTCAGAGCTTTCTGCCTTTCTCCTCCATTTGACCTGCCGCCCCAGAATGGATGCTTCCGTGTGCGATTGGCCACGCTTAAAGTGTGCTCTCATGCTCTGCCTTTTATCCCTGTGGGGAAAGGAATGGGAGGTGTGTCTCGTTGTCAGCAATTGCCTGATCTGCCTGGCCCTTGGGTTGAGGCATGCCAGGTAAACGGCTCTGGTATTAGTCTGTTGTCTTTCACGCTGTGAGAAAGTGTTTGTGTTGAAAAAAAGGGGTAGAGCCTCTACGTGTCCTACGGCGTAAGATGGGGAAAAATGTGTCATAAGGAAGGGGCTACCGCGTCTCAACTTCCACTCTCCGAGGGCCCCTCATCCAGGTGGTCCTCCCTCACTAGTTCACCCCAAGGAACTGGATCCAATAGCGATGGCCATGTCCTGGCCACCTGTATGACAGATCCCCGGGGACTAGTCAGTGAGACACCTTCAGATTTCTCAAAGTTACCATTTAAATATTAGCGCTTTTTGTATCTTCACCTTTTGAAATTGGCCCCCTGATAACAGAAAATTGGGGAAGCAACCCAATTTGATACACTTGTGGGCAAAGACGTTATGAAAGTATGTTGGAAAATTGTTCTGTACACTGTTGATGACTTGCAGCTATTGGATTTTGTCATGGATTACCCTACAAAACTGTGTGGCTTTTTACCCCTCAAGGGGGTCTATACTTAATTGATTGAAGGAGAGTTACACACCACCATTAATACAGAGGAATAGGCAAGAGGAAACCGTACAGAGGTATAAGGAATCACCTGAAAAGATTTAACAATGACTGGCAAGTACAAAAAAGGTAGCAGGCGCCCCTCTCTCGAAGGAACAAGGCATGATAACCTATTCAGTGGTTATTAACCACATTGAGAGTTCGCAGCCATTGCTTTTTGCTCACTGTACCTTCACAGATGGGAAATATCCATTTGCATATCAGTCTTTGTCCCGCCCACAAGGGCAGTCCAGCACCGAAATGCTATGGCAATTCCTCTCTGAACAAGAGTACCAAAAGCAACCCCATACACGTGTTTCAGCCTTGTTGGGCATCATCAGTGAGGTGAAGCTGAGCCTCTCTAAGCACAGTGAGCAGAACAGGTTATCATGCCATGTTCTTTCTGGAGAGGAGTGCCTGCTACCTTTTTTGAAATATTTGTAAGGAACTTGGGGTTGGTCACCCTAGGTTACCTGGGGGCAACCAGACGTGGTCTCCCTGCTCACTGTGCTCAGAGAGGCTCAGCTTCACCTCACTGATGAGGCCCAACAAGGCTGAAACACGTGTATGGGGTTGCTGTTGGTACTCTTGTTCAGAGAGGAATTGCCATAGCATTTCGGTGCTGGACTGCCCATGTGGGCGGGACAAAGACTGATATGCAAATGGATATTTCCCATCTGTGAAAGGTACAGTGAGTAAAAAAGCGTGTGCTGCAAACTCTCATCTCAGAACAGGTTATCATGCCATGTTCTTTCTGGAGAGGAGCGCCTGCTACCTTTTTTGAAATGACTGGCAAGTACAATGTGCTCAGGAGAAGGTGACTAAATGAACAGTGAGATGAGAGAAGGACAGATGCTGATGTGGAATATACACCCATGCAATTCTTAGTGATACTTGCAAAGGAATGAGGGGAGTATTCGATGCATGGATATAAAGGAGGGGGTCGGGTAGTTGGAGGACAGAGAGGTTACAAGGTGATATGTGGGCAATGGCCATGCTAGAAAAACTGAGGCTCTATACTCAGTATCAAATTTGGGGGAATTAAAGGGTGGAGTATTGGAGTTCTAAAGCTGGTGTTCACGGCATGTACATTGAAAGTCAAGTTAAGATATACACTACATATATTATAAAATGTGGAAATGAAGGGTTGGAGAGAGATGGGCAGGACAGCCACAAAGTAGGGCTGGATGATTAACATATAGGCCCTCATTACAACTGAGGTGCTAAATGCACCAACTTTACCACCATGGTGTAAACTACGTTTACACCATGGTGGATGGCGGATTTACCGCCCCATTACAAGGTGAGTGGGGCGGTAAATCCCCATTTCCCATTTTCCCTTCCCCATTCCCATTTTTGCCCCATAGGGCATAATGGGAGTGGGGAAGGCGCTAATTACGGCACCGTAAATTACGGTGCCGTAATTAGCACCAAGGTGCCTTAGCACCATGGAACTTAACGCCTGCAAAAAGCAGGCGTTAAGGTGGGAATCAGGCGTTAAGGGTTAACGGTGGGGTTAACCCTTAACGCCTGAGTTGTAATGAGGGCCATAGTCTCTTAATGCTGTGGAGATCAATACCTTAAAGAAAAAGGAACACGTTGATTAGAGAGATTGGCAAACATGTACCTAATATAGGCTGCCTTCGGGAGGCTCATTTGATATGATATGATAGGTTATTTATAACGCGCTTAATACCCAGAGGTTTCTAAGCACGGACTCGGGGATCAAAACTGTGTTGCTCCGTGTCGTCTTGCTTCCAAGGCGAGCATGTTGCCCCTGGGCTATCCTCCCGAGACTGATGGTCGGGGCCACCAGTAGACTAAAGCTTAGGGACTATACCATGCAGTATCAGGCTGGCACTGAGGGAAAAAAAACTGAGTGCTGCAATATTGTTAGACAAAAAAAATATCATATTTTCAGTGATGTTTTCTAAAGCTGATCCAGGGGGAGGATATACCTGAAAACCAGGAAATAACACTATCATCAGTATATGCACCCAATGAAAGGCAGGAGACTTTTCTAGGTCAATAGTTTGTGTTAGTGGAGAAAAATAGAAAAGGAGATCTAGGAATAGCAGGCGATTATAATTTAGTATACAACCCTAATATGAATAGATCATCCAATAATATAAATTATTGGTGTAATGCAATGTTTGCTAAATTGAAAAATAAAATGTCCAAATTGGGTTTGGCAGATAGCTGGAGGACTGTGTATCTGAAAGTCTGTGATCACTCTTTCATTTCACATGTGCATCGCTCTTATTCGAGAATCATTATGCTACCTCAAGACTTACATAAAACATTGACTGAGGCAGGAATGGGTAATATTTCTCTCTCTCTGACCATGCCCATACCTGGATAACCCGAAGGAGTGTTGCCTCATTTAGGGTTACATTATTTAATCGCATTGGAGAGAGAGGTCAGTGTACTCCTGCTATGGAAGAATCCCAGATCACTATTATTCGCTAGCCAGGACCAATCTCTTTGATTAATATTGTCTCAAAGCTATAAAGATGTATCCCATGCTAGTACATTGAGAGATACCCCCCCCCCACTTTAGTAGATCCTGACCAAATAGGTTGCATACCTAATAGGAATACTTTTGATAATATTAGGTGGGTTCACCATGTAATGGACAATGCTCACAGATCTAAAATGAAAGGCTTTTGATCATGTTAATTTTGGGGATACATAAAAAAGGTGTTAGAAATATTTGCTTTTGGACCCTGAATGATCAAAATGATACTAACAAATTATTAAAGAGGTCTAGAGTTAGAATCAATGGGTCTTGTCAGGTTATGTTGAAAAGTGATATGAAACTGGGGTGCCCACTATACCCTCTCCTATATGATTTATACATGGAGTCCTTTGTAGCATATATAAGGCAAAGCAGGGTGTTACATCGTTCCCTTCACCCATCACACCGTTATTTGGTAATCCCAAATTCACTGCAGGATTGCATGATAAGGCTTTATTATGGCATTGAGAAAGGGGGACAGCAACAAGATGAAATACCTGTTTCAAGGCAGGACAATCAAAAGCTTTGAATGGTGTAAAGCAGATTTTACCAAACAGCATCACATGGGATACTTCTAACTGCACCACTGGCTATTAGAGTCCACCAATTAGAAGGCGGCCAGTCCTGTGCTTACAACCATTAAGAAAATTATACAGGGTGCTTTCTCCTCAACGTGTCTGATGTCAGCTGTACACAAGGAGCTAGTTAAGTTAAGTCGTTAAGCAACCCTGGATACCATCAAGAATCACAGGATCTCGTCACTGCTCCCTAGTGGGGGAACCCTTCCCTTTGAGGCTAGGGAGGTGAGCCTGCTACGCAACATTCCCTCTAGGGGTTCTGGCAAGCGGGAGCTCATAGGGAGAGACTCCCCATCTGGGGATAAGGACTCCCGTTCCATCAAAAAACTCCCTAAACCATAGAGAAAAAGTCTTCCATATTACCAGAACTTCCTATGAACCATCCTACACCAGTCACTTTTTGTTATTGTAACATCACAGAAAACCAACAACAGAAAGTCAAACATACTGAGAAGAAGAAGAGTGTGAAAAAGATGAGGATTATTCGGTGGTTGGTAGCCAACGTACTGAGATGAACAAGATCGAGTGAGTCCAAATAAACGCTCAAATGAGAGAGAGAAAGGACTACAGATCTACGCTGGGGAGTACCCAACTCTCCCTCATAAAGAGAGAGAAAGGACCAATGTGCAATGTTGTTGGAGGCCGGGAACTTCAAACCTGGGAGGAGAGAGAAGCCAGGAGAGTCGGAGAGGTCCTCAGTCGAGAGGACGCAAGTAACCAAGAAGAGAAAGAGGCATTGAACAGGCAGAAGACCAAACTGTGTCTCTGGGAAGTATCTCGAGGTGGTGGCATGACCCTAACAGGGTGGACCAGCTTGGTCCTTGAACTATGCAGAAACTGCAAGTAAACGGGAGCAGAACTGCACAGAAAAGTAAGAATGAAGCAACGCAGACTGCGTTTGTTGCAGCAGAGTGAGCCCGACCCCCCAAGAAGAACCAGTGATGCAAACCAAACCAAGCAGAGGTAATGGGAGCGTCTGGAAACCCGGGATTGGAGTATGCCTAGAGAAATATATGAAAACAAGTAATGAGTACACATGGACTCATTATACTCACCCCAGTGGCTGCGAATACCTTAGAATAATTGAGACTCCTCACACTCGTCCCAGTGGTTAGGAATACCTCACAGCAAACAAAGAATGCAAAGGGACTCCTCATAGTCATTCCAGTATTTCTGAATATAATAAAGAAAGTGAAGAATAGCAAGGGGCTACTCACATGTGTCTCAGTGTTTGGGAATGCTGTAAAGAAACCGAAGAATACAAAGGGACTCCTCATACTCGTCCCAGTGTTTGTAAATATAGTAAAGAACGTGACGAATATAAAGGGGCTTCTCGTATTCCTCCCAGTGGTTGTAAATACTCTAAAGAAAATAGAGAATGTAGAGCTAATCAGCACACTCGCCTCATCAAATATGATGGCCACAAATAGTGTAAAGGAGACTTTGCAGCTCAAGTCAGCCAATCCAAAGGAACTGATATTTCATCTAAGTGTAGAAAATAATAAAGGGACACTGCAAGATGCCAAATGGAACTGGGGCCAAGACCCTATCTTGGTAAACCAAAGAACAGTATTTAAAAATCAAAGGGGAAAACCAGGAGGTTGAAACGTCCCGTAGAGTAACTAAAGCAACTGGTTCACTGAATCCCAAATAACTATTTGAGGATAACATACTTAGGTCCTAGAAGACTGTCCAAGAGAAGGGTGTCATTCTCCTGGAAGACTTTTTCTTTGATGATTTGTTGAATAGTGGTAGGATCAGCATAGGGTGGTTTTTGGAAGGAGGACGGACTGTTGATTTCAACTACATTCCTGACAACAATCACTCTAGTTAGTTTATATTAGGTAGGGCAACCCCTTATTGTTAGGGATAGACAGGCCATTTACCACAATACACATGAGCATGGGAAAAAGAGCTGATGGTTGAATGGGGGAACAAGATTGCGTCAAAAGAAGGGTGCAAACGACTTTGCCCAGTATTCAAACTCTAGATGTACAATATAAACTGCTATCTAGGTGTAATAGATCACCAGAGTTTTTACATAAAATGTCCTCGAAAAATAGTGCATTTTGCTGGAGGGTATGTGGAGAGAATTGATCCATTGTGCATATATGGTGGTCACGTCCAGCCTACGGGGGCTTCTGGCTTGAGGTGAGATGAGGCTATGCTAGGAAAAGTCGGCTATCATCTGCCTGCTGACTTTTGCTTTATCTTATTGGGACTACAGGGAAATCAGCAAGATGAGACAAGCATGCCTGATGTATATCTGTACTAAATTCACTGCCAGCAGAACATTGGCGCATCTCCAGTTTCTCGTGACAAGCAGCCACCACTACAAATGTTAAGTGGATGTCACGAGTCTGGAATATGGCCATCAGGGAACGCCTGTCCTACATCCTACAGGATAACGCACCACTGTTCCATAGTTGCTGGTCACCATCCCTAGCAAAAGCAACAAGAGACTGACAAAATGTTATGTGCCCGCTAAGATACGATCTCTAGGCTGGTTTAATTTAGAATGATGTATGGGAAGAGAATAAAATATGTAATGGTACATACCATGGAGGGAGTGGGGATAGGGGTTGATGTGCTCAATATAATGTATGTTGTTAAGCTTGGTATTGTATGCACATAAAATTTCTTGGAAGATAAAATAGAATCCAAGACCATGTGCAGAGGGTCAGGCTCCCTACTGCCGGATCGACCCATCAGTGCACTAGCTGTCCTCCTGCCTCAGCTCGCAGGAAGCAATAAACAATCTTGGAGGAGAGCTGGTGGGCACTGAGCGTTTGAGCTGTTGGGCAACACAGATCCAATCTGCAGTCAGTGCTTTTACATCTGCACCAAGGGACCACTACCTCATTTGGCGACCTGCCCTTTTGATCCCCAACCATTGCTGCATCCACCCTATGTTCGTCAATTGCGTCGTCAGACTCTCTGCTTATCTTTCAGTTGAAATCACCCATAATTATTTTTGGACCATTTATGGGCAAAGGGACTAGGCCAGTAATAAGGTTCCAAATAGCTGTTAGATGGTCCAAAATATATAGATGTTTGTCAAAGTTAGATTCCAGTGATTTCCCCCTGGGTCTTGTCACCTGTTGGTAGGACAGTTGCTTTGTAGGTGTGGTTCATTTACTTGAGTTATGGTGGACATTTGTCTTTGTACATTCCGTTTATGGTGGTTGTGTTGGTCTCGTGTTTCCCACTTTGTGTATTGAGTCATGGTTGATGCATATATTGTAGAGGGATACTGAAGAGTGTCAGTTACTGCTCAGTATACCCTCAGACTAGACTGCGATGAGTAGGGAGATCAAAGTGCCAATGGTCTGATCATTATATGATTTGATATGACAAGTCATTTATAACGTGCATGTTGCATGTACACAATAGTTTCTAGGCACGTTTCTCCGACCCGAAATCTTCATTACAACACGCCACACTCTTCTTCGTCACAGTCCTGGGCTCACTACCTCCTGCCCCCCTGCATGGTGTGTCTTTGATCACTACAGTACTGATTCAGTTTACAAACTTAACTGTGACTAAGAAGTCCGTTCAGCCAGTCCTTCGACAAGGGGAGCTGCCAAAAATGTCGGCATAGCGAAAGGGCTGTGATGAAGTAGAGAAGGACTCCCAACGAAGATCAATCAACAAGCATGAAATTAGACCCACATATGTATGTGCACTGCCTTTCAGATTTGACCATGGGCGCCTGGAAACTATGCAAATGGCAGCGGTGTGCGGTATAAACCCCAATAACATAATATAATATACCTTCACATGTGAACGGACCAGCAAGAGGTGGAACACTGCTGTACAGCTTACAACACTACCATACAGCTTAGTAGGCATCTGATAAGTACTCCACGGCAATTATCAATGTTTCAATTTGATTTCCTGGTTTTCTGTGGAAATGACTTGTTTAATTTAATTTCAATATAGCAATGACAATTGCAAAAGTAACCTTCTTGCAGCTAAGGTTATTTTGTTGCATAACAAACCATTTTTTTGGCATCGTGACTGTTTCCATCTGATCCGTAACAATCCTGTTATTCTGAGTTAGGTTTGCCATTGCTTGGCCGGAGACTCTCCCCAATGAACAGAATGTTAGTGATTGGCTTTGGGCAAAATAATGTGTACACTGGACGCATTGTTTCCGATGCACCCACCCAGCTGGCAGAGTCCACAGAATGCATGCCCATCCTTGTTTCTTTCTTCGTTTCAGTCTTTTTTCTTTTTTTTTAAAGACCTAATCATATCGAAATTCCGCTTTGAAATTAAGTTGGTGTATGCCTCAATCTGGTCTAAAAAAAAGTACACTGGCAAAATGCTTGTAGAACGTGGAACTTCCGCGCCACCCTTGCTCTCCCCCGCGCCAAAGACCATGAAGGCGAGGGACAGCATTGTAGGTCGTTTTTGCACCTGAGTTTAGTGAGGAAAGTCTTGTGGGGTCGGAGGAGGGGAGGTTGTGGGGGGGGCACAGATTTGAGTTCAGAGTTGGTCAATATGCCGTCTTGTGTGTAAAAGGTTCCTTCAATCGGACTGGTATCAATCTACAAATGCATTGCCTATCTAGCACCGAGTCTAAATTGGCGCTGTTTCAGCCCGCGTCTGCTTTCTTACATGTTCTTCCTTTAGAGATGCATGCTTGGCATCTAGAGGTTTAACATGTCCCCTTCTCTTGTCCTGACGGTGACATCACTCACGGTGGTCAGTTTCATTGGTCATCGTGATCTGAGGTAACTGGTGGTCTAGCCCTTTTCCTGTAGAGGCGGAATAAACAGTATCCTGTGACATGAGGTAATATGGGAGGCTGTGGGTCGGCTGACCGGTTTAATGACCTATCACAGAGAGGCATTTTATTTATTTATTTTGCCATTTGTATAGCGCGCCTAACCCAGAGGCATCTGGGCGTTTATCTTACATGAGACGAGTATGAGGCACATTTCATTATTAGTTACTAATAAGCATAATACAGGTTATTGACATGTTCTTTCAGATACATCACATAGTTATAGGAGTTAGTTACCTGGTCATTGTGTAAAGAGGTGGATTTTCAATTGTTTACGAAAGCTCCAGAAAGAGTTTTCTGCTCTCAATTTGGTTGGTAAGGCGTTACATTGTTTAGCGGCTATTGTGGGGAAGCTGCTGCCTCCTGCTTTTTGTTGGTTGAATCTCGGTGTGGCTAGTAGGTTCCTGTTAGCTGAGCGGGTGGGCATGTTGGACTGAGATCTGGCTACTTTGTCAGAGATATATGTGGGTGTTCCTTTGTGTAGGCACTTATGTGTTAGGATGAGAATTTTAAATACGATGGGCCTCATTACGACCCAGGCGCTAATGGGTTAACGGCGCCGCAAAAGGCTGCGGCGCCGTTAACCTATTAGCGCCCAATTACGAGGTCCCTTTGCGGGACCCGACCAAACCAGCCGTTAAAGTAGGGACCCGCAAATGCGGCACCGTACTTAGCGCCTTCCCCATTGAGCCCTATGGGGCAAAAATGGGAATGGGGAAGGGCCCTGGCGGCATGGGGAATTACTGCCCCGCCAACCTCGGAATGGGGTGGTAATTCCCCATTCCACCATGGCGGAGTCGGTAAGTTACCAGCATTGACCATGGTGCTATTAGCACCATGGTCCAACGCCTGGGTCGTAATGAGGCCCGATGTGTTTTTGAACGGGTAGCCAGTGGGTATTTTGTCTAATCATAGAGATGTGGGTGGCTTTAGGAATGTTGAGTGCCGCTCTGAGGGCATTTTTTTGAAGTACTTGAAGTTTTTTGATATTTTGGATCTTGGTGCCCGCATGAAGGGCATTGCAATAATCCAATCTCGACAGAATGAGGGCTCTGGCCAACGTAATGGATCTGTCAGTTGACAAGAAGGGTCTGCAGGCATTGATGAGCTTACAGGTGTATGCTGTAGCTGATGCGGTTGCATTAACTTGTATAGTGAAAGCATACCTGGAGTCATCAAAAACATACCGTGCATTGGGTAGGGTCTTATTTTCCAGTGTCATAATTATAGATCTACAACCTTCAGCACACCAGACATTTTTGACTTCAGCTCCCGTCAGCCCCAGCCAGCCTGGTCAATGATACAGTGCCATGGTGGCAGCAGTACAAACGCATCTAGAGATGTGCAGGTTGCAGGCCTCAACGTTTATGGCTACGAGATGGCATGTGCTTATTGTACAGTCCATACATCAGGTACAGGGCTTGCATCCCTTGCATCCCCGGCCTCGGGCCTGGGGGGTCCATTTTGGCATTCCTGCGCTTGGATCTGCACAATTCAAAGTTGTGTAAACAGCATTTCTATGGTGAGCAGGAGAAAGGGCGTCGCAGCATATCCACTCTAATGTCCTGTCAACAAAGCAACAGGAATGTCCTATGACCTGCCTGCATGTAAAACTGCAAACCAAGTAAGTCAAATGTAGTGTTGTTTTGAATACTAAAAACTCCCAGTTCCTGCGCCTGTATGTAAGAAAGATTAATGAAGGACGGTGATCCATGCCAGCTGAATGCTTGCACTGGAGGAGTGCCTTGCCTTCATCGGGTGCAAAGGTTACAGTGCAATGCAGTGCCTCGCCTTTTGCATTACACAGAACGCAGAACACTGTACCGGATAGTCATATACTGTCTTCACCACACCCATAACCAAAAAAAACCTTTAAACAGAGTCATTGCTCGCTTTGGACTCCAGCATGTTAGCACCTCACTTTCGGCTTTGCCCACCTATGAGGAGTTGCTGCAATAGGGCACAGACAAAGGTCAGCGTGTGTTTAAAAGCCCAGGCACTACACCAATGTATCCCCTGTTCTTCTCGGTATTGGATTACTCCCAGACTTGGAAACATAGAACCTTTGCCAGGCCTGTGCCACTCAAACTCAATTCTGATCAGCCAGAGCTTGGAAGACCCCCACATCCCTCAAAGCACGAGCTGTCCCTGATGCCCAGGCTCCCTGAAAAGCCAGCCGCAATGGAAGAACAAGGTGCCTGGCACTGAAAAGTGTAAGCACAGTACAGCTCCCGCAGAACATGTTCTCCCTCTCCTCGCTAACATTACTCTTCAGTAAAGTGTGGTATGCATGCTACTGTACAGTGTATACTGCACACTGAGCCCAATGCCAATTGCTGCCTACGCCTGCCTTTTTCTGCCTCTCTGCACCTCCCTCGCACTCTCCCACTTCCTTCTCTAACTTCCCGCAATGTGTCCTGACACTGTATGTATTGGTGATGTGCCCGAATATTCAGAGGCCCCCAAACAGTCAGCGGAAACAGGCGCTCGGCTGCACCATCCCACTCGTGGGCACTGCAAATGGTAAAGAATGCTCTGCCTTCAGTATGGTCCACTACTGTACAGTATGTTACTGTGGTTCCTACCGTGGATTTCTCTCTCGCTCTCTGGACAGTATGTAGCTCTTTCTTTCTCTCTCTCTCTCTCTCTCTCTCTCTCTCTCTCTTTTATCACACTTACAGTAATGCAATGTTTTCCTGTGTACTTCCCTGGTGCATTCTGTCACGTATGTTAGTATACAGTGCATCTTGCACATGATGACGTTGCCATTTGCTACCAATGCCTGTCTCTCATGCCTACCTGCCTCTCTCCTTATCTCTTTTCCTCACCCTTTCTTTTGTAACTTCCTCAATGTTTTCCGCTATAGAATGTATGCAGTGATATGCCCAAATATTCTAGCATCATTTTTTCCTTAACAGATGCCGCTCTGGAGTTACCGTTCAGCCAACTGCAGAAAACAGGCGCTTGGAAGCCCCATTCCGCTCAGAGGAGCTGGAAACTGTCCCTTCACCTTCTCCTCCTTCAGTTACACTGAGTAGACAACTCTTTGCTTTTAATGAACCCTTAACCTTTCTGCGCTGCACTTGTGTTCGTGCTTGCTTGATTTAAGAAAAGTTCTAGTACTCTATTTACTAAATCAATGGTGCATTATAAAAGCTAAGTAACGCAACATAATGGTACAAGCATTCAGAGGGGGGCATATTGGTCACTCCCCCAAAGCACTCCAGGACCATCAGGAGCACTGTCTTAATGTGGTGTATCGTCCTTGCACAGGTAACTGTAGTGAGAACCTGTCACCCAAAATGAGTGATGCCCTTAAAGAGTTCTGCTTTGTTGGTGGGCTTGCGGAGGTGCTTGAGGAACCCATGCGGAGGTGCTTGAGGAACCCATGTCCAGATCAAATGAATCAAATTAAGGTCAGATGATAATTGGGTTGTCCGAACCCAAGTGTGCCCCTATTCCAGAGTAGTGCTTGGGGTTATTGTCCTGCACAATGCATAATTTGTGGGTGTCCCCTGGGTACTTCTCCCTTATGTACGGCAACATCCCCTTCATAATTATGATCTATTTAAACAAGGCCGTGTCCATAACGCCCTCAAACTAAATTAGGCGTCATGGGCCTATCTTGGAGATGTTGCCCTTGACATGCACTTTGATCAGATGCTTTGGGGTGGCCTTTCTTGAAAAGTGTAATTTCCTCCTGAATGCCATCCTGATTAATCTTTCCAGGGCAATTGTAGTCGCGCCAATGAACAGTACATCCTTAAAGTCTTCCGTCATCTCCATCCACACCTTCATGTGGGCAACCCTCTTTTCCATATTGACGAACCAAACCTTAGGACAGAGATTATGGAGCATGAGCAAGGCATGTTTATAGTAAAAGAAATCAACACAGCCTTTGAGAAGAGTAGGTGAGGTAGAGTGGGGAGAGGAAGAGAGGGTGAGTGGGGTGAAGAAGAGTGGATGAGTGGGGTGAGGTCGAGGGGGTAAGTGGGGTGAGGAAGAATGTATGAGGGTTGTGAGGAAGAGGGGACAAGTGTGGTGAGGTAGAGTGGGTGATTCTGATGGGGGTTGGGGTGGGGAAGAGTGGGTGAGTGGCTAAGATGGGAAGGAAGGGTGGATGGGGTGGCGTAGAGTGGCTAGGGTAGAGTGGGTGAGTGGGGTGGGGTGGGTTAGAGCAGGTGAGTGGGGTGAGAAAGAGTGAGTGACTGCGGTAAGGAATAGTTGGTAAATGGGTGAGATAGAGTGGGTAAGTGGGGTGAAAAAGAATGTATGAGTCCGGTGAGGAAGAGGGGCTGAGTGTGGTGAGGTAGAATGGGGGTTTGGGTGGGGAAGAGTGGGATGGGCAGGAGTGGTGAGTGGGGTGATGTAGAGCTGTTGGGGTAGAGGACGCAAGTGGGGTGGGTTAAATCAGGTGAGGTGGGTGAGGAGGAGTGGGTAACTGTGTTAAGAAAGAGATGGTGAATGGGGTGAGGTAGCAAGGGTGGGTTTATAAGAAAGAGTGGGTAGGTGGGGTGCGGAAGAGTGGATGAGGATGAATGGAGTTGGGTAGAGTGGGTGAGTGGGATAAAATAGATGGGATCAGTGGGAGGGAGTAGAGTGTGTGAGGAGGTGAAGTGGATGGGTGGGTGGGGTAGAGAGGTGTGCGGATGAATGGTTGAGTTATGTGAGATGGTCTGGGTGAAGAAGAGTGGGATGAGTGAGAGTGTTTGAGGAAGAGTGCATGAGTGAGCTAGAGGGAGTGTGGGGAATAATGGGTGAGTGGCTTGATGTAGAGTGAGGTGAGGTAGGATATAATACAGTAGCTGACCTCACAGTCCGCCACTGCAAGCCGAGAGCCCAGTGGGAAGGGGAACAGTTGTCTGAGGTTACCCATTACATTTTAGAGCCCTGCAGAGATGTTGTAGGAGCCACATGCTGGTTTGAAGTGTTTAATTTAGGTTATTTGCAATCAGTCACTTTAGCTTTGGAAACCAGTAACGTAACAACCAGGTTACAACGAGGCCAGATCATAAAGATGATGAACTTCTTGTCTCTAAAATATACAATTAGAACTAAATGGAACCAAATGGAAATGGAAATCACTGCTAATGGGTCAAACAGTAGCCAAACCTTTAGAGCAACACTGGTAAATTAACCGTAAACATGAGGCCTAATGCACAAGCCCCTTTTTAAAAATATCCTAGCAAACATAACTAAAGAGATTGTCTTCTACACCCAAACCACAAATTGCTATCCTGATCTTTGGTGCTAGTATGGAGCTCCAGTTCATTCCAATATTATAACCCTTGCAATGTTGAAAGAGCCTTCTCATCGGTTAATATGGACTCTATATGATCTAGTATGTAGTTATCGATACCACATACTAGCCATGTGGGTTATAATAGCTCTAAAACCCCACCGCTGGGCCTGTACTGGGCTTTATTAGTCTGTATACTTTTGGTAAATTTCCTCACTGCTCTCAGGCCTTTAACTTTGTCTTTAGGCCCATAACATCAGATATGGTCCTCTGTTGGTGCCTATGAGGCTTAATTAGCAACCGTGGCGGGGAAGCAGCCAATCAGGTTCCTTGGTGTTAGGCAAGATTTGATGCAGTAACCATGTGGGAGACTGCACCAGTCTTGTCCTCTTGGTATTAGGCAGCCCACCTATTGGTATAGGTCTGTACTACACAAGTTGGTAGTGTGACTGAGCAGCCAGACTTATCTCAAGAGGGGTAAATGTGAGCTGTAGAGCTGTAGCATCGTAATCCAAATAACACTTACACTCAAGGTTTTCTAGTAAAATAATTGTTTATTTATTTAACGGTCAGTTTAAAATAAGCATTCTTTAAAAAGGGCAATGTGCAACAATAAAAATACACTTCAAAGTATGTTCTCAGAATAAAGTCTAAGCAAGTAGATACGCTTTAGATATGCTTCATACACACTTCCCTGTGGTGACTTCCTTAACTAGGACAGTATTGGCATTTATATATCACTTTTGTGCTTGGTAAAATTCTAAGGTTGGTAAAAAGGCAAGATTAATGGAAGGAAAAAAGGTTAACAGGTCTCAGAGCATGTGAGCACTTTTAAATCTCCCAGTGAAGTCTAGATAAAAACCTTTCCCAGCAATATTAGTTAAACACCAACGTATCACCTATGTGGGACAGTAAGGATCAAAGTCAATGGACTAGAAGAGACTGCAGGAGCCAGGACAGCTAAAGTCAATTTGAAGCAAAGTCTATGGAGCCGAAGCACTTCTTAGCAAAAAGTCTTTAAGCAAATTTGTTGTAGAAAATCATTGTTGGGCCACAAGCTGTTATGCTTGTGAAAGTTAGAGTTAGAAACAACTCTAGAAAGCAGCTACTGCAAGTCTCAACTGAGAAAAGCAAGCTACAGACTAAGAGGTAAGTACCCCTTAGTCAGAACAGTCCCTTAGGTTAGAAGAAGATGATCCAGGTGGCTTCTGCCTGGGCTGCAGTGTTGCAGATCCTGTGCTCCTGGGCCTCAGTCGTGGTGACAAGAGGAAGGACGTTTGGAGGACTTCTGCACAGCAGTTCTGAGGTCGACAGTAGCTACTGGCTCTTTTCGCACTTCGCGGTTTCAGTGTTCGGTCAACAACACCACTGCGGTTCTTGGACACCGGTTCGGTTTCCTTCACTTCATGAGTCCAGCATTCTGGTGAGGTGACTCAAGCTGGGGTCGTCCTGCTTAGGGAGGGTCATTAAGATCTTCCTGGAGCTTTGTCCGGCTTGCAGACATTGCACTCGACTACAGATTTCTCAATTCCAGCAGCAGCAAAAAGGTACGACCAATTGGGAAAGGTCCTCCAGCAAAGTTCATCTCGGGGTTAGTTGGTCCCACTAACCCATGGGATAAGTTGTCCCTTCCAGAGCTTCTCTTGTCCATTAGGAAAAGGAGTTTCAGCACAGCAGTAGGGCTTCACTAGGCAGTTCAACGGTCCAAGAGGATGCAGCAAGCTTCTCTTCACAATTCATTCGTCAGATGTTTCTTTCAGTGGTCGACTCTGTCTTCAGTCCAAGAAGCCTTGCCTTTTATGCAGGTTTCTCCCATTCATGCACAATCTAGCTGTCACTCACATAGCAGGGTGGCAGCCAGCCAGCCAATCAGGACTGGGTGCATTCAGGTAACCAAGGAGACAAAGGACAGGGGAGTTTCGGGCACCTCCCTGACTTCCTGCCCGTCCAGACACACTGGAGACAGAGGCGAGTTTCAGCACTGAAACCAGCCAAAGACAACATTAATAAATGGTTTAAACCTGGTTTGACGGGCACAGTAAAACCCAAGAAAGATCTCACAAGGAAGAAATGGCGAAAAAAGAAGACCGGGGCCATTTTGACAAAATGGTCACCTATAGGTGCTACACTGCAGCTGAGGATTCAGCCTGCGGTAGAAAAGCACAATCGTAGGAAAATTAAACCACTGCCACCAGCCATTTAAAGTCATGAGGGTAACATAAAATGTTTACATGAGTAAGTAGGAAAAGGGGCTTCTAAGTAACCCCCACAGCACTCCACATAAGATGGTATGTGCTGGACCTACAAGGAGAAAATGTAAGTAAAGACAATTTCACTTTACTATTCTTGGGAACTGTAGTTTACCCAAGAAAAGGTATTAAAACACTAAGAGAAATCTAAAGGATTTCTCTGTGACACTGCACTGAAGGTGCTGGGTGTCACCATACAAAAGGTAGATGCCTAAGGAGTTTATCAGACTCCAAAACAAAGGAAATATAAATACAAATCAGATCAAAAAGACATGAGTGAGTGAGAAAAAGGGCTCACTCCAGGGTTAAAACTAAAAAGTCCTAAAGTCTACCAAAAGAGCTGGGGGTCTCTAAGGTTCAAGGGAATTGGCAAAGAAATGAGAATTCTCCCTAACACTTGGTTCGTGGGCTGAAACTGCTGGTTTCAGCACACGTTCGATGGAACCCACAGGCTGCCTCTACCGCCCCGGAACGCCATCTTCTCCCCACCCTCTGTTCACTTTTTTTTTCTTCTTAATATCCCAAACCCCCCTCTCCAGCCCGACATACCTGATTGTGGTGCTGGTGACGCCCACTGTCGCCCTGGCTTCTCGCCGTCTCCCTTTGCCAGCAGCAATAGAAATGGAAGAGGGCCTCTGTAAGGCGCCCCGCCTTCCATCTCTGTGGCGGCCATCTTGGAACTGTTTTCTGTATGAATGAATGGGACGCCGCGAGACGTCCCGTTCCTTCATAGAAAAAACATTGCTATCAGCAAAGCGGTAACCCAGGGTGTTAATGGTGTTAGTAACCTTTCCACTGGCTATACCGGGCATAACGTCCCTGTGCCATCGTTAAACGCCATTGCTACGCTTGGGCCTTTAACTTGGGTTGCCGGGCCGTTATGCCAGATATAGCCCATGGAACGGGTTACTAGCCATATTAGAATATTAGAATGTTGCCAGTTCCATGGCAGAGAATGCTGTGACAGAGGGCTGTGATGGCTGGTATATGTATTACGCCACACATTCCAAAGTTTCTCCTTTGTCCTTCCTTTTTTGAAACAGAGCTTTTTGGCCTAATTCGCTGGAATGTTGTTATAGGAATGATGCCCCCTTCTTTGGCTATTAGTAGGTGGTAACATCCCTTGGGCTACAGTAATTAACCTTGGACAGGGGCTATTAACAGACGTTAGTGCTCTCGGAATGCACCATTATGGCTTAACTGAAAGCCGGCTGTCTTTGCTCCATTACTGGATTGGCCCCATGGAAAATGAAATGCTTCCATCACACTGAAAGTATGACATCTAACTGTTAAAAAGTATGTTTTCAGCCTGAAGATTGCCTACACAGTTTGTAACATTTAACACTATGCAGTGTAGACTTCTTTACATTTCCAAAGCAATGAATATGTAAATACATAACTACATAAGGGCAGAAATATAGAAGACCAGGTCTTTATCAATAATAATTGAATGTAGATGTGCCAAAAAAGGTTGCTGGAATTCACAAAGTAAATGTTATGAGTGCATTTGAGGGGCACACATTCTGATCACCTTGGTCAATCCACATGCCCTTGCCATCATGCATGGAAACATGCCTTATATATATAACCCAGAGTGGGATGTAATTTGCCATGTGTGAAAAGGCCATGCTTTCCCAAGTGCCTATTCAAAACCGGCTCACAGAAATGTACAATGCAAATAAGCGTGATTTCTGACTCCAGCGAATTTATTTTATTCACCAAAGCAAACATTTTGACACCTTTTAGACGGGTAGATTTTATTTTTATTTTGTCAGACAAATAGCATGGATTGCCCTTGAAACCTCATCATGGCAACTTGTGCCGCGAGCATCACGTGAAGGCATGCACATGGCCATGTTTTCCTGTTGAACAAGCATATGTGGCCCTCCAAATGTGTTGGACTTCTGTCCCCATTATACGTTGAAAGCATAATCAGTTGTGAAGGATCATGGGAGTTGTAGTCCAAAGCATCTGGAGGGCCACTTAATGAGGAACCAGATCTATATGAGAAGCCTGGGGAAATCTACAGTTCACTATGTCGTATTAGGTGAGCTACATATTTCCAAGAATCGGGCATCTGAAAAAAGTGACCAGCAACGCTTTGTTTTTGGGATATGTCAATTCTTTGCAATCCAGGCCCTAAAATGTTAATACATAGTTGTGGAGAATATTATTTTGGAGACAGTAAAACAGTTGACCCATATTATAAACATTTCCAACAAACAAATGCATTGTACTGTATGTCTTGTGAAATATGACTTTCTTCTTTCAAGAAGGAATGTACTTTTAATTAAACTGGCGCAGAAGGTCAGAGGAGAATGTCATTGGCAGCAAATTGCTCCGAGGGACATAACTCACTGGTGTTCTTGGCAGAGAGACTCAGGTTCAAATGAATGTTTGCATTTATAATATTTGCTCACAAACAGTTGCTCAAAGGTCAATTCTGACAAATCTACTTCATACCACAGTCCTCTCTGCATTACACTAGGTGTATCTGGGTTCCTGGGGTCATGGCATCACTAATGCAGACAAGTCTCGCAATCTCATGGAAGTAGAAGCCTAGGCACACAGAATTAAGCCGGAGTTCTGGAGATATCTGCTACTGAACAGGCACACAAACAAATAAGATCTGATAAACAACCATTGACAAAGCCAATAGTTTTGGCTGTTGTATGGAGAAAACGTGTTCTGCATTCTTTTGCACGGCACATTTAGGAAGATGTGAGATATGTCAAGGGGAAAGCAAACAGAGTTAAAAGAGGGAAAAGGAGGGGTGGAGGAATACATATGTACGTAACGATCATCACTTTCACGCCCCGCCGCCAGGGTGGACATGGTATTTAATGGCTTGCCAGCCCGAGCTTTGGTAGGTCGCAAGGGCTTCAGCTCGAGCTGGGGGCCGTTAAAAGCCATTTACGCCAGAGGGGCGTGAAAGTTTTCTATTTTTTTTCTTCCGACGGGAGATGAGATCAGCGCAAGCACATCTCCCATCGGAATGAAAAAAAAAGACAAAAACATGGGCAGCCGCCATGAAAATACAAAAGGGACTATGTCCCTTTTCTGATGACAGCAGCCATGTAAAACATGTAAAAAATGGCTGCCAATTTTTGTTTACTTTTGTTTGTTCCACTGCCATGGGCGGTGTAGGCGGAAATCGCGCCTGGGAACGGCAGGTTCTGATTGATCAGACCACCTTTCCCAGGTGCGAATGATGACTTAATGATAGCAAGGGTTTACAGAGGTCAAGCAATCACCTCATCACTGAAGGGTTGCTCTGAGGGCTATAGCCCCGCGTCTTTTATTTGCATTCCTGGATAGAAGCTCAGGGGCTACAACCAAAAATGAATCCCAGCCAATAAAAGCTGTCAGCTGGCAGGGACAGTTATAAACCAATAATCCATCAAAATGCTGTTCTCTGGCCTTGGTGCTGCTGGCATTTGGTAGACTTGGAAACCCGTGCTTGTGGAGGGAAGAGAATGGCAGCTAACGCTGGTTCTGAAGCCCACCGGAAGTGGCGTGCCTGTAGGAGAGCCTTATGTACCGTAGTGTTTTTCTGCCCTTCCCTCTGGCACCTGCATGTGGTGTTTTTTTCCTCTCCCTGCAATTTCACTTCTCGCCCCACTTGGCGGCATTTAAAAACGCTGCGCCACGTACAGCCATAGAAACCAGCACTGACTTAAACAGCGAGAGGAAGTGAAAACGCGGCAGAAAAAGTCACTGTGGATTCGGCTCCAGTCAGGCGCTGGAGAGGAGGCCTCAGGCCGCTCTGTGTTTAGCTCCTCAGAGTTAGTTGCTGGCCAGGGGTGGGGGAGGGAAGACTCTAATGGGAATGAGGAGTCATTTTTCCGCCGCCCGGTAATGAGGAATTACCGGCACCACCGGGGCTGTAATGCCCCGGTAAGTCCCCATTGCCGTTTTTACCGGCACGGCTACCGCCGGAGTCATAATGAGGCCCACTCTGTTCCGATGTAGATTGTGGGGCGTATTCTACCGAGGTACAGACTAGGCAGGACCAGGGTACCAAGACACAGGTACAGGTTAACAGGTACATTTGCCAGAGGGATACCAGTAGAATACCAGAAGATACCAGTGCCCACCACCCAGGCTGCTGCGAGCTCAGTTTCTTCTCTGTCACAGCTGGAACCCCACTCCAAAGATGCACTGTAGCATTCCATGAATGACACAGGCAGTACATCACAGCCATTCTGTAGCCACTACAAAATGCTGGGGCAATGTAGGCACATGTGTTGTGTTAATGCAATGTGCATCTTGCAGTTTTGATCAATGTATGCATTAAAAGTCACCATTTTCTGTAAATGTAACAGAAAATTTGCCTAAAATTGCTATTTAGTCTGTGGCAAAAAGTAATGAAAAGCGATTTGCGATGGTGGGACACTTTTTTTTTTTAATTGGTGCACGGCCAGTTTTCTGTCCCAGTCCTACCCTGCATGTACATGGGGCACTGGCAGCAAATGCTACTCTTTTCAACTTCATTAATGTTACTTGGGAGGCACACATGCGTGCACTGATGTTCACGGCAGCAACGTAAGCATAGCACGCCAATTTACCTTCATTTGGCGATTAACACCTTAGTTGCATTCGCTCTCCCCCTCCTTGCACTCCAGATGTTGCCCAGAGACTTCAATGGGATCACCCTCCAACAACCGTGTCTCACTTCCAGAAATGGGTTAATCTACATTGACTTGAATAGGAAAACTGTCCCAAGAAACAGATCTCGCTACCCGCTTTAGATAATCCACAGTTTGGAAAGTACAAGCTTGAGCTCGCCTTCAATGCCCCAGAGAACCGAAAGCTATGCCGTCGAAGAGTGAGAGAAAGTGTAATTATGTTTGCACTCACCTTCCTCTTTCGCTTTAACTCCCTTGCTCCTTCCAAAGTTGGCGGTACTGAGGTGCCCACGCCTGCCCCCCCAAGCACTTCCTCACGAGTGGTCGTGGTCTTCTCAGGGCTCTTGAATGGTGTGAGTTCCTAAAGTGTAAGGTGATAGTGAGACACACCAGTTGTAGTGAAAGGCGGTCAAGGCTAAACTCTTAAATGTGTGCTGCATAGTTGCCAAAAAGTGTGTTCTACAGAGCTGGAAGAGCTCCGCTCCTCCTACCTTCCTGAAATGGCTTAACTTATTGACTTGGTCTCGCAACTGTGAAGAGGAATACATCAGTACCCTCCCGGCCCGATCCCGGCCTAAAAACATCTGGACTGCATTTAACAGTTATCTTAATGGTCTTGACGCCCACTCCTCGGTAGATAACTCACCGTAATTATAGTTATTATGTGCCTCGACACCATATGCTCTGTAGATCTGCACTCTCCACGTGACTATTTTTTCACTGCTCATATGTGCCATTGCTTTCTGTTAATTGTCCGCATTGTCATCTCATAGCTGCTCTGTTTCATGTGTATGTCTTTGCCTCTGCCAACAAAAAAAAAGTTTAAAAAAAAAAGTTTGTGATAACTTTTCTTCAGGTCACTACCTACCACCCCTCCTCCGCTTTGGTGGATTCCTTCAAATTGCCATATCTGAAACATACAGCTATAGAACGGTAAACATCAACAGATTTCATGATGTGGCTGAAATTCACAGACTGCGGTAAATAAGCACAGCATTGACAGACCACTTCCTCTCATGGCCCTCGTGACCTCCATGAAAACGCAGTTCTCAGGTGAAGTGATCAAGAGAGAATGGCGGTGCGCTGGGACGTTTTATTTGCCATCATTGATATGTATCTCGCACCATCAAGAGAAAGGGCAAGAATTCTTTGGAAAATGAGTGTGAGGAATAATTCATAACCTCACACAAGAAACCACATGCATGCCTGACCATAAAACCAGCTCCTTATTAGAGCCCAGTAGACACATAGCATTGGCAAAGACACAAGATCAACCAAAGGACAACTGTATGCATTAATTCATAAAGGGTCACCTAACACCATTCATATAACCAGTATATGCTTCACTTATAAGTGCACTTGCCCAATATTGTCCTCTTCAAACAAAGGGCACCATGGAAAGAAGACTTATAAGCATGACACATCTCAATGTTCACATCACCCGCATGACACAGTGGGGGCAAGGGAGAGTGTCTACGCCCAGGCAAAACTATTCAAACAGCTGAAATGCCTGAATAGCTAGCTCTGTATGCAGGTAAGTTGTCCCGAACATATCAATAGTTCAAGCAAAGTGTTTAGGCAGTTCACACGAAAATAATATAAGCAGTTAATATACATGGGATCATTTCAAGATCAGGCCTGTTAGGCAGCGGCAGGAGGTTTCGATAGCAATAGAGAGAATAGACTTCATTTGAGGAAGGGTTAGAACATTAACACCGGATTAAGTTAAGAGGCAGCTAAAACATTAAAAAGGATTTATTTGAGGGGCAGGTAGGAAATACTTTTGTCATTACTACTGACTGTCACATCACACTGACCCCCTTTCATGACTTAAAACATGTCGGACATTTCTTTTCAGTGTCCGGAGACGAACACGACAGACTTGTTAGGAGGCAGGCAGGCATTAGATCACATTCAATGGTTCTTGCTGATGGTGCCATGTTTAGGGGCCAAGCCAAATAGAAGCTGAAGAGAAAAAGGCTTGCATTTCTTGGCAAAAAGGAGGAGATTAGTGTCTGTATCTGACTGTTCCATCTTTTAGTGGGCAGATCAAATACTAGTGGCAGAGAGAAAGCCCTACATTTCTTTTTAGGCCAAAGGATATTATATTATGGAGTAGTGACTGCATTTTAGCGGCCAAACCAAACACCAGTTGCATGTAAAATGCCTCATATTTATTGGTAAATAGGAGGAGATTATAATCAGTGAATGTAAATGACTGCACCGTCTTTTAGTGGCCACATGAAATACTAGTTTGTTGCTAAATTAAAAATAACAAATCTTAGAACTCTTTTGAGGAAACACGGTGCATTCAGTAGCTGTACCATATTGAATTTTGAGTGGCCTGACTAATTACTAGTTGCAGAGACAAATGTTATATTTCTTGGCATGTTGGATGAAATTAGATCCATTGTCTGTAAGGGAGTGCCATTTTTTAATGACATATCAAACACTAGTTGGAGAGATAAAACGTATATTTCTTGATAAGCAGAAGATTATATTCAGTGGCTGCAAGTGTCTGTTACACATTTCAGTTGCCAAGCCAAATAAATCTTTGCATAGAAAAAGACGTATAATTCCTGGAAGGCAGGCAAATATTATATCCAGTATTTGTGTATAGCTGCACCATCTTTTAGTGGTCAGATCAACTGTTGTTTGTAGAGAAAACGCCTGGGGAACTAAGGACTGCTTGTACCTGCACAGGGAAATCTGTGTGATTCTGTGAATACGCTCCCTCATTCTCATATCCACCACTGGTGGGGGAACTGGAAGTGGAACCCCTTCATCACCCATCCTGCTCATCCAACACAATGGGGCAACCTGAGCCTCAGCAACTGCTGCGCCCCCGTTCTCCGGTTCCAACGCAGAGCGCCCGCCAGCAACTTTCACTGGCCTATTTCCAGTCCTGCACCGACCTAAGTGCAGCACCTCCGGCTCACCTGCAGAGCGCCTACCAGCCATTGAGCGCTCCGTCAGACTCTGGACAGCCCCACCAGAGTACACGAATTACCGGCTGCTCCAGGCAATGGGCCACCTCAGCCCCGCGGCACCTGACCATGGACAGCTCCTCCTCCGCTCCTCGGAACAAATCCCAAATCGTCCTGGGACTGCAACCAATTCTTCTTCTCAGCTCTGCCTCAGAACTCACGGGGCCCTCGTAGTTAGGCCCTACAACTGCCTCTGTCACCGCTTGCTGTGAACCCTCAGAATCCCCCACCTGGATCCTGGCCTGGACCTTCACTGCACCGCCCGGCGTGCACCTTGTTTCTGCTTGATGAATGGATGTCACCCTGGAAGGCAGTGCTTCTCACCTACTGCCCCTTCCCAGCAGGACCATCCTCGTCACCAGTGATATAAACTAAGCCTCCTTCGCCAATCAAGAACACCAGAAGGTAAGTAGTTTACATGTAGGTTGATTCTCTTAGTTATTAAGTAGAGAAAGCACCGGGACATCCATCTAGCCCAGCAGCTTAGGTCCAACTGACACCAGTAGAACCCAAAACATACATCAACATTCCACCAGAGTCCCAGTGACATCATCATACCAACACTTCACCTAGAATGTTAGTGGCATCACCACCATCACAACACTCATAGCCATAATCAATCACAGCACAGATTATGACACTGACCTAAATATATTTTCGCACGTTAGGCAATGATTCTGCTCCATGTGTTCGTGCGTTGCTGTGGGGACCAGAGAACAACACTTCTTTGATGTAAACTACTTCACTGGTTTGTTGCAAAGGTGCATATCACAGTGCCTTCCTGCCGCCTCACCGCCTTCTCATCTGGTAACCTAAAGTGCTTTCAGACCCATGAAGAGATCTTGTAGTTGACAACAGGTGTGCCTGCCTGCGTTGCCAACTATGTAAGGGCAGGCAAAGGTAGAGTGGCCTCAGTCTCTTCCTCTTCCTGAGACAACTGCTGGGGGAACAACTCTGCTCCACTTCTTAATATTCTGTCTTCTCCTTCACCACCATTTTTACCTTCAACTTGTCTGTCTCTGAACTTTCCAACTATAGGATGCACCCTTCCCAGCATTACTATCATCTCCTCTCCACCGCCACCTCCAAAGTTATGTAAGGCCTTCAGCACCAATGTCTCTAGTGGATGCTATGACAGAGGCCCATGGTTAGACACTGGGGAAGGGAATAGACCACTCACTGCTTGACGGTGACCCAGTGGTGGTATATCTTTGCTCTCCGAGGGTCTTTACCCTCATCATAGTCTCTGAACTTGTAGTGGATAATGCCCACTAGCATAAATGAGATGTTCTCCATTGTTTGCAGGTTCAGAGGTGCACACACTCTCAAACCACGATCTTGGCCCAAAACCTCTAGCAATCATTTCTAAGAGGTGCGCAATGGACCGCTCATGTCTGCTTACCTCAGCTTTGAAAACATCACTCAATGCAGTGGCTCCATCTGCACAGCCAGCATTCAAAGGAACATGAAGGAGGCACGTTGGCTTTGTCAAAATCATTCTCGAGTCAGACAGGTGCCATGACAGAGCTGCTTCATTCCAAGATGGTGGCCCAGGTCTTTATGCAGTCCAATACGTGTTCATTCAAAAAGATTAATTCACACTGGGTCTGGAGGCTGGACCAATTAAGAGTAGCCAGTCATGACGCCCAATGAACAGGTACCTGCAGGTGCACACACACAACCAGGTAATGAGTGAGAGCAAATATTCACAGGCCTAGATACAAAAGGGGACCCAACTCTGTCAGTGGTTTGTAGATTTGGAGGTGGATGGAAGCAGTAAGACAGAGTATTGAAGCAAGCAAGAAACAGAGAGGCATGAGCATGAAGAGGAACATAAGAAGTTGGAGGAGAGAAACTGGGAGAGCAAAAGGTAAAACTCCTGAGACATGGGAAAGGCAATGGTTTAGAAAGGACACATGAGGATGGTGAAGGAGCGAGATGGAGAGAGGAAAGATGAAAACAATGTAGGAAGGGAAGGTATAGAGGAGGTTGGAGGTGAGATGCTGAGCAAGGAGAGAGGGGAACAGGATCAAAGAAGGAAGAAAGCAGAGCAAGAGGAAGAAACCTAGTGAAAAATAGAAACAAAAAAATGTATAAAGTTTGCCAAGACTGGCAGTGTGTAGATGGGAATTAGGAGGTGGTACCTACCAAGGAGAAATGTCAAACTCTCAGTGGATCAAGAGTATAAACTTTAAGATCCTCTAATGTGTCCAGCTGTAAAGAATATATTCAAATTGCCAAAACTGTGCCAGTGAGCAGTTGCAGCTGTGAGAGATCTTTCAGTGCTTTACGGGGACTTCACAATTGGCTCAGATGTACAATGGGGCAGTCTAGATTACAGGACCTTGCTTTACTTTCAGTACTTTCAGTAGAGAGAAGAGTGCTACAATCAGTTTCTGATGATACTGGCCCGCTCGCAGGAAGGCAGGCACTTACTTTTATTAGTTCAAAGTTAAAATGGTAAATGATGTTACTTGAGATAATACAGTTTGTTAAATTACATTTGGCATTGTTTGTTTTCATTGTTTCTACAACCCAACCCAATCCAGTATTTGTGTACAGTTCATAGTTGTTGCAAAGAATCCTATTTGTTTTGTATTATGTATCTTTGAATTGAAATGTATTAACAACAATTGGCTAATCTATGTTGGAATTGGGAATGCGTCTTTCTTTTTTACTGCAATATGTTCTGTCCATACTGCCGTTCTACTAAATGTAGCTCACACCGTAATGGAATAAATCCACACATTTCCTTGTTTAAAAAGCTGTGTTGGAATTGGAAATGCTTTTCATTTGTTAATTATGTTATGTTATTTAGGTATTTGTATCCCACCCTCTTGCCGCTGGACACGGTTTATTAGTGGTACAGTATTCGGTAGCCCTTCAGATCACCAAGAAACATATGTACTTTTCTGGTTATTTGGGATACATCGTGCTGAAATATGCGTGTGATTTTTACTGGGTTTTTTCAAAAATGTTCTCAAGGTGAGAGAACCCTGCACCCCTCTGGTCTAGTATTGGCTTGCACGCTGCGCTTGCTCGCTACATTGTATAATTAAATTAAATATGTCCCACCACTTTTCAAGCCCACTAGCTACCCCCTGTCAGTTTGTCAGCCCAACAACCAGCAGCAAGTGACTGTATGGCTAATGTGGCAAACAGGTATCTACAGCAAGTCTTTGGCTGTAATGTCCAAAGGTTTTTCTTTGTCTTATATAACCTCTTAAAGTATTACATAGCACTACTGGATGAATGTTGTTCACACTTTGGAGTGGCAGAATAGCAGTCCACCACTGGTGGGGGAACTGGAAGTCCAATTGAGTATGAGCAGTACTATGCAATATTAACAATCAATCTAGTTATGTGGTTGTCAAAACGGGTCATGGCCTCTAGTCCCAGATCTTTTACAAACCTAGCAATGCCCCTGAATTGCACAACTATAACACAAGTATTTTTTATGATCTTTTATTAAGGTGAACAGCGTAAGGTCTATGATTGGTTAAATGCTTGTCAGTACTAGGATGGGATAACTTAAAGTGTGACTCTCCAGATGCTCCCTGCATTTCAGGGTAATGGAATCTGTTGACATAAAAAGTCTTAAACCTGCTCTAATAAGTCTCTGCCCCTCCAGAAATGCCTTATTCTAATAACCCAAAGTCCACTGGAGATGGCCAACAGAAAATTCAAATGTAGTCTTTGTGAGTCCTTTCGCCTCTGTGATAAGCCTAAGCTACAACCAGAGTTTTGCAAGTTTGGCCAATCCTTTTAAAGGCCATCTCTATTTTAGAAATCAAACAAACATTAGATGCCTTCCTTTGCAGAACCCTCCTGGTGCTACACGAGGTTCTACCCTCTTTTCTTTGTTTACTTTAGTTGATTTATAATGTGCAGCCATAAACCCTTAAGTGTAAGGGCGCGGACAAGACAATACTCATGACACAAATGACAGAAAGGTCCAGGCAAGGTGGAAAATCAGAGTCTACCCAGACAGAGGACCGAGCAAGGGGGGCACGAGAGTCTGATTAATTTACAAAACAACCAGGTTTTCAACTCTTTTTTAAACAAACAAAAGGATCGATGGTTTCTCAAAGTGACAGGTAGTGCGTTCTATAAGGAGGGGGCTAAGCCAAAAAATGCTCCTCCCTGCACCTTCTTAGTCTTACATCTAGGCAGAAATAAGAGATTTTGATTGCTAGATCTCAAGTTTCTATGGTTGGGTTTTTCCTAACATGGTCTTGTAAATAGGTTGGAATCGTACCCATTCGGCACTTGAACGTAATTACCAGTAACCTGAAAGCTATACGAGCCTCCAAAGGCAACCAATGCAAGGCATGGCGTGACTCTGTTACATGGGCACGCGCGGAGAGGCTTGACACCATTCTCACAGCCCCATTTTGAGCAACTTGAAGCCGAATGATAGAGGCTTTGCTAGCTCCTGCCAAACGACTACAACAATAATCTGCAGGGTCCGTAGTCAACACAGGTTCTTTATGCCTCTCCATGGCCTCTTGCTTCTCTTAGCACATCAATCTTCTTAGGACTCTCCACAACCTCTGAGTTTCTCAGATTTCTCGTAGGACTCCCCGTGAACATTTGTTCTCTCAAACTTTTCTTTGGTTTCTCTGCAATGTTGATTCCTCTCAAACCTGTCTTAGGTTGCTTCACAACTTTTGGTGTTCTCAGCTCTACGCTGTTCACAATAATGGCTGCCCCTCCCCATACCCCCACATTCAGGGTCCTTTTCAGGCAGACAATATTTTCACCATCTCGCATTGGGGTTCTTCTTCCTTGGTTCCTCAAGGAAGCGCCACATCCTCAGGTTTTCCTTCTGGTATCTGGCATCGTGGGTAGGGCCTGTGCCCAGCCATCTTTTCAAGTATTACCAGCTCGTACGGTAGGACCACTCACAACCATTGCCAGAGCAACTGCTGCACACCATACAGTATATGAGCTCTCTCTCTCTCTAGATAGCAGCTTCCCCATATATCCTAGGAGCGGATGAAAGCATGCCTGCTTCCCTCCAGTCTAGATCCCTCACTGACCTGTTCCAGACCTTTTTACAGTACTGAGCCGGTGGCTAATTCTCTAAGCTGGCCCGGGATTGCTTGCTCTATTTTGTGGGCTATTTTATGTTTCCTGATTTAGTTCTGTCGCTTATGACATTTTGTTTCAAATGTAGCTTTTTTACTTTTCCTCTTTTGCCATTGCTCAGGTCTTAATTGCATATTGTTTAACAGTTGTCTCTGAGTCTTTAAACCTGGGGCAAGCCACTAGCACAATTTTGGATCAGAAAAGACAGGCAAACGCAGCCCTGTGCTTCTCTGTGGTGCTCGGTGGTGCTTGGTGTTCTGGAGGTATGCAGGCTTTGCTGTTCCACTCGCCCATGAGCAATCTGTTCAGCGTTTCTGAAGTTACAGTGTTTCACTAGTGCTTCCACTGATTAATTCGCTTCAGCACTCTCTGTTCGGTAAACTCCTGCGGTTTGCCCTTTTCTGGTATTCTGCTGCATTAAAGGGCTGCGTTTGGATTTATCTGTACAACAATCTTTCGCTGTACACCGAGCGCTTTGCATTACTCCAGTCTTATACTTTAGAAAGCATTCACAGTTGCCATGACATTAGAATCTGGCCATTCTGGGGCATACTGGGACCTGTAGTCCCGAGCCAGGTTGTTCGGCGAAGACATATCCTTATGCTTTGAGGACATATTGAGCTACTGAGGGGAGGGAGAGCACAGTGAAGCCAGCTCCATCTACCCTCTGGGATGCACATCGGGTAGTGGTAGGATCCAGGCAGTCCCACGCTGCTTAGACCCATCATATAAAAGGATTGGGCTGTTTCCAATTCACCACAGGAGGGATGATTGAATGAATAATTATGAGAACAGATGAGTAGGTAAAGGTATGGTGCTGGGCGGATGAGTGACAGATTTTGAATAGGGATGAATGGTTGAACGTTTAATGGCATATGATAGTGTGAGGCTATATGGGTGGATACATGCATTAGGGTGATATGAACGGGTGGATGGATACATACGTGTGAGAATGGAGGATACATGAGAATGTTAGAATGGATAAACAATTGAGCGTGAGAGCAGAATAGTGAAGCCCACAGGAAGGCCGCATCACATGGCCCCACTGTTTACCGTATAGCAGGCCGGAGGTTTGATACCATGTGAGTGTACAGGAGTGACAGGGCATGCGCAGACCGAATACATGGCAGGAAGCTGGGAGGTCTTTCAGCAGCAGCCTGCCACCTCTATTTCCACACTGTGAATTTGTGAGCAGAGTGGAGGGTGTGCTTCAGCTGTTTGTTCTACCAGCAACCCCGTTCTAAGATGCATGCGTTCAAACCACACAGTGGCAGCGGCCGCTGGTCGGGTGACTCCCGGGGAGCACTAGCATTCTAATGATTCACGGCCAGTGACAGCTGGTGAACATTTTCAGTTAGCATAAGGGACACATAAGTAATTCTGTGGTGGTCACAGAGGTTCCCCCTGAGAATTACTTTTAAGTATTGGTTTGTAATTATACATTTTACCATACAGTTGTTTAAATAAGTGGGGTGCAAAGCCATACAGTTTACAAATCTAATAGATGCCAGGTCATCAACATTACATTTTCAAGATGCCTGTGACCAGAATATATGCCAGCTTTGCCGGTGCTCTCTACATGCACACTATTCTCTGAAAGCATTTAAGGGTCGCAGTCTTTGCATGTTTACAACAATGGATTCAACATGTGTGAAAAAGATGGCAGTTCAGATTTGTCCCAATATTTATTTATAAATCAATTCCACTCCACAGATACCACTGTGAACCCACTGCCCCAGAAAAAGAAAACTTCAACACCCACTGCTAAAATGGCTTTCTCACGAGGTAATGATACCATGAAGCAAGACGGCCATAAACCATCAGGAGTTCAACAGCGGAAGATTTGGCGCTGCATTGCTGCTCACTCTTTTTATTCAGTGATCTGCATACTACACCCCTTCCCACTTACCACCCCCCAATCCTACACCTCCACCCTTATCCTTCCCCCAACTCCACAGCAGAAGTAAGTAGGAACGTTTTCTTTGCAGATGGAGACAAGGTAAAAAGTAGCCCAATACTTGGGGACCTCAACAATGGGGTCTTTTGTAGACTCAATACATAGGGGCCGCGCCGCTCGAGCTTGCCACTTTTAAAGATCTCCAAAGCCCGGTGAGTCTTGTGGCCCTGAGACCTTTCCAGGCCTCTTGCATTGCTTTTCTGGCTAATTAGTCGGCCCCTGGGTCCGCTTGCACCCTTTCTTGCCTCCCTCTCTCCCTTCCGTGTTTCCCGATCCACCCGCCTCCCAGCCCGCCCACCATCCCTGATTGATGCCCATTCCTCCGACAGCCAAGTGTAAAAGCCTGCGCTCCGCGAGCTTGCCACTTTTAAAGATCTGCATAGCCCGGTGAGTCTCGTGGCCCTGAGACCTTTCCAGGCCTCTTGCATTGCTTTTCTGGCTAATTAGTCAGCGCTCAGGTCCGCTCGCACCCTTTCTTGCCTCCCTCTTTCCCTTCCGTGTTTCCCGGTCCACCCGCCTCCCAGCCCGCCCATCGTCCCTGATTGGTGCCCATCCAGGTCTTAACTGACCTTCCCTGGGCAGCCCTCTGCCCATGCAGCCCCTTCAGCTAAGGGCCCTGAGCCAAAGGGCAGCTCCAACAGAGGCAGCTCCAGATCGTGTCTGCAGGTGTCAGCAGGTGAAGCCACTGGTCAGCTGTCAACCAGCAGCTAAAAGGTAGGAGAGGCCAGGGTGGGAAGTAGAGCAATTACCCCACTCTAGAAGCCCTGCAATACAACACCTCCAGAAGTGTTTAGGCTTGTACCCAAATTGGATTGCTAGGGATAGGCCTCTTCCCCCACTGTACAGGGCACTCAATTCTAGCTGTGTTGAATCTTGCACCCTAATCTAGCTGCGTTTAGTCCTGCACTCAAATCTAGCTGTGTTTAGTCTTGCACTGAATTCTAGCTGTGTTTAGTCTTGTACTCATCTTGCACTGTTAGGTGTAGGCCTCTCTCCCACTATACAGGATTCTCAAATCTAGCTGTGCTCAACCCTGCACTCAAATCTAGCTTTGTTTAGTTTTGCACTCAAATCTAGCTGTGTTCAGTCTTGCACTCAATTCTAGCTTTATTTAGTCTTGTACTCATCTTGCACTGTTAGGTGTAGGCCTCTCTCCCACTACACAGGATTCTCAAATCTAGCTGTTTTCAATCCTGCACTCAAATCTAGCTGTGTTTAGTCTTGCACCCAAATACAGCTGCGTTTAGTCTTGCACTCAATTCTAGCTGTTTTTAGTCCTGTACCCATCTTGCACTGTTAGGAGTAGGCCTCTCTCCCACTATACAGGACACTCAATTCTAGCGGTGTTTAGTCCTAAACCCAAATCTAGCTGTGTTAAGTCTTGCACTCAAATCTAGCTGTGTTTAGTCTTGCACTCAATTCTAGCTGTGTTTAGTCTTGTACTTGTCTTGCACTGTTAGGTGTAGGCCTCTCTTCCACTATACAGGATTATCAATTCAAGCTGTGTCTAATCTTGCACCCAAATCTAGCTGTGTTTAATCCTGCACTCAATTTTAGTTGTGTTTAGACTTGTACTCATCTTGCACTGTGGGTGTAGGCCACTCTCCCACTCTACAGGATTCTCAAATCTGGCCATGTTCAATCTTGCACCCAAATCTAGCGGCCTTTAGTCCTGCACTCAAATCTAACTGTGTTCAGTTCTACACTCAAATCTAGCTGTGTTTGGTCTTGTTCTCGTCTTGCACTATTGGGTGTGGGCCTCTCTGCCACTGTGTGGGATTCTCGAGTCTAGCTGTGCTTAGTCTTTGTACTCAAACCCTGTTTAGACTAACTTGAAACATATCTAGAGGGGAACAGACTGTGATAGTATTGTACCAAACCCCACCAATACCCAGAGAACAACATAGACAGCTACCAAATTGAGTCCTAGACCACCTGACAACCATACACCTAGTACTCAACCCCTCCAGACAGCGCTCCCTAGGATACATACCCATCCTACCTGAAGAACAGACAGCACCAATAAAGCACCCAAGCCAACCAGAAATAGAGGAATCACCATTACTGCCCTAACACAAGACATTACAGTCGACCACTTGACCCGTTATCTCGGCACCAAGCAACGAAATGCCCCAGAACAGGAATGGGTGACGAGAAAGAACACACGATCATTCCACAATGGACATGAACACACAAATCCAACTTAGCCCAACAGTAACAGACTCAAATGCAGGAAACACCCTGACAAAAACCAATAAGAACAGAACAAACTTCAAAAGAGAAAAAACCTTATCTCACACTATACCTCGCAACAACCCTGAACCTGGATACTCCAACGACACCGAGATATCGAACCATCCGAGACAGCCAGAAAAAAGATGGGAGCACCCAAGAAGAGGGTGGGAAAATTACGACTCCATACATCACAAGAACAGAAGGGCACCACCAACACCCACGGCACGCCAGCCAAAAAGATGAAGTACTAATAACCAATAACCCAACCATTAACCTAACGGACCGATTGAATGAAGAAGAAGTTTTGCTGTCTTCAACCAATCGGCAGGAATAGGGAAGCACTGCTATTGAACAGCCAAGCTTTCAATCTAGCAGACCACTTCAATGAAGATGCAGCCCTCACTGATCCTCATCCTTATGCAATCAACGCCAAAACAGATACACCGCAACCAAACAACTGCAAACCAAACCAAGGAACAACTAACAAACAAAACCACACCAAAAAGATCCAC
This sequence comes from Ambystoma mexicanum, assembly GCF_040938575.1. Lineage (NCBI taxonomy): Eukaryota > Metazoa > Chordata > Amphibia > Caudata > Ambystomatidae > Ambystoma > Ambystoma mexicanum. The sequence goes on along the minus strand of NC_090941.1, from coordinate 707,341,742 downwards.
TGCAACTTAATCAATGCAAGGTCAATGTCCAAACATGCCACCGAAATATACAATCTCCTTTGCAACGGAGGGATCGACGTTGTATTTGTAACAGAAACATGGCTAGATGATAACTACAAGATCACCCTTAACAACTGCCTGCCTGAAAACTTCAAATGCGCCCAAACAGAAAAACCAAAACATGGCGGGCCTAGCAATCATCCACAAGGAACACCCGGCTATCAAATTGGAAGACCCACTAAACATTAATAAATACGGATCCTTAATCATACGCCTATCAGTAAACCCCAAAACAAACCTGAAATTCATACTGATATACAGACCACCAACCTATGATGCAACCTTTGTAGACGCCCTCACGGAAGCAATCGCCATTTTAGCCATCAAACACAACCTCCTGATCGTCCTTGGAGATATCAACATCTCGTTCGAAGAAGAGACCACAACCACACAAAAATCTCTAACCAGCCAACTTACAGCAATGAATATACAACAACTAGTCAAAGGAGCAACCCACTCGGCAGGGCATACAATGGACGCAATCTCTGCGAACACAGAACTCCTTACCACAGCACCTCCAATTCAAATTCTCTGGAGCGACCACCTCATTATTCCGTTCGTAATCAAAATGACCACTCCCATAAATAGGCAACAAGACAAACCAACAATCACCTTGAAAAGAAACTGGAGAACCATCAAAAACTCCAACCTAATCAAACTCCTGGAACTTAGCAAACCGTAACCAACATTTTTGGAAGAAGCTGATCTGGACAAAAAAGTAGCCCTGCTCCACTCCTGGATTCTAACAACTAGCGACAATATCGCCAAAGAAAAACCTTTAACACCTTCTCATAAAAGAGCAATGGCAGAATGGTTCACCCCACTACTCAGCACCATGAAAAGAAAAAAACGAAGACTAGAACTAGATTGCAGAACAAAAAACGACACTGCGAAGAAGCTGAAATTCCTGCAACATAGCCGCGCATACAAAAGGGAAATACAAAAAGCAAAGAGGAAACACTATGACAACCGAATCTTCGAAGCAGCAAACACCTAAAAAGAACTCTTCAAAATCATAAATGAAATAAAAAATCCACCAGACTGCAACAACACACCAACGAAACGATGCAGTGACCTAGCAAACCACTTCAAAAACAAAATCATCAACATCCAACAAACCATACAAAGCAGACCACCTGATCATACTACGATCCCCAACTACCCTCAGGAGGAACATCCAAACAAACTGCGAAGCTTTCCCGAAATATCAGTGGAAACTTTGGTCAAACTGGTAAATCAATGCAACAACTCAGGATCTCCTGAGGACCCTTGTCCCCCCGGACATATACAAATCAATTCTTATACAAAGAACTTCCATGGAATACCACAGGAATGTCCTCAACCTTTCAATCGCGACAGGGAAAGTGCCACAAGCCTTCAAATCAGCGTACATCATGCCACTACTCAAAGATACAGCGGGAACCACAGAGGACCTCTCCAACTACAGACCCATCTCTAACATCCCATACACAGCCAAGCTGCTCGAAACGTACATATACAAAACAACCCAAGAATTCATAGAAGAGCACTGTCTACTAGACCAGGCACAAGTGGGTTTCAGACCAATGAGAGGAACAGAATCAGCTCTACTCTCAATATGGTACAACCTTAAAATAAAAGCTGACTCGGACAAAAGAACTGCCTTAATATTTCTAGATCTATCCGCAGCAATTGACACAGTTATTCACGACATCCTCATCCTCATAACGAGATTAGAAGGACTCGGAATAACAGAGCAAAAATTCAAAGCTGTTGACCTTCACTCACAATGAACATACTTTCTTACTTTGCAACATCCAATGTCAACGCATCCATGAGAACATGATTTTTGAAGCACGGGCACAGGATGAAAAAATTGGGGGCTGTCACTGGTCGTTGTTCGTGGCGCTGTTCTGGTGTATAGGGGACACTTTCCAATGACAGAATGCTCTCTACTCTCAAATTATAGTCAATGTAACACAAAAACTGAGTCGAAATGTGTCTAGTAATAGGCCCACCTATGCTTATCTCATGGCCTCCTACCCCATTGCATGTTTTCATAGTCAGTACTTCTTGCGTGCCTAGAATGTTTTGTAGCCTAGGTCTAATCCCTTTTGTATAACGCACAGATATTCAGCTGTTTGGGGAACTTTATGGCAAGGCAACTGCCAAAACCCAAAGATTCTTACACACTGTTATCCATTTCTGTTACGACTCCTGCACCTACCAGCACTTCCGAGTTGGCCACGCCCCCACCCTCGTCCTCCTGCCATCCCACTCGCTCACCCATATACACAAGTGCACGCACGATCAGGCGCCCATTCGGGCATCAGTCCCAGGGGTTTTCTCATACACCTGGCACTTACCTTCCTTCCCGCTCCTGGCAGTTGCGTTGGAGGCTCCCAGGTTACCGAGGTGCCCTGAATGGACTTAGGAAGATCCGCCCGTCACGTGTCACGTGACTCTCCACTGCTTCCGTATCACGTGTTTAGCCCCTCATCACGTGATACGTCCTGCTGGATAAAAGCGTCCTGAAATCAATGAGCGTCGCTTCACAGCTGTTTTCCAACGGGATTCTGCGACGCTCATTTTTTGCCTTACTCTACGGATACACTCGACCACGTTTTTGTACCACGGACTGCCTCTGCCTTGCCCTTGTGTTTATCTTTGGATTACCAGTTGCCGGACCACCCTTCTACTTTTGGATTTCCCCGTGTCCTCTGCCTCTTGATACCACGCCTTGGAACTGTTGAAACTGCTGTCTGACCTTTGGACTGTCCCTGGTTTTGTCTTACGGATTTCGTCTTTGCTCCTGGACTCCTGGCCTCTGACCTCACGCTGGGCGGTTGTTTGCCTGCTTACCTGCCATCTACCCTCCGCCTTTTGGGGTCCCCAACGCCCGCTGTTGTTACACCTTTGACACATAGGTAAGCCAAGTAGGATCATACCCTGCTGTTATATTCCTGTCAGGTTGTCTGTGCTTACCTGTAACCCATTGCCTTGCTTACCTTTAACCCATTGCCTTGCAGCGATCGGGGGGTCCATTTCCGGCGGTTCCTGAATCCAGGTCTACGAACTACTTCACCTGTGGCCTCAAGGACCGCACAGGCAGTATTACTGGTGTTGCCTGTGCGTTACTTGGGGACGGAGGTATCCTTACTCTGCACGACCATCAAGTCTATAACAGACTGTGAAGCCTCTGGCCGTCGGAGTATGGATCCCTCCGCCGGGGACCCCGTGATCGCTTTAATGCAGGCCGTAGCGGTCCTCAGGACTGACATGGCCACAGCCACAGCCGCCATACACCACCGTTTAGACCTCCTACAGAACGCACAACAGCCCCTGCCTGCAGACATCGAGTTTAGGGATCCCACCCCTCCAGTCCAGGCCGCACCTGTTCCCGCTCCTGCCCCTGTTCTAATCCCAACCACCTCTCCTCTTGCTGCCCCAGAACGTTTCCAGGGAGACCCACGGTCCTACCGCACCTTTATAAACCAATGCAGGCTCCACTTCCTATGTAGACCCCAAGCCTTCCCCGATTCAGTTACGAAAGCCGCCTTTCTCTTATCACACTTATCAGGCATAGCGGCCACTTGGGCTAATCCATTCTTAGAGGGCAACCATCCCCTATTATACGATTTCGAGCTTCTGATCACGGAGATGGCTAAAGTATTCGATACCCGCTACAAGGCCCAGGCAAGAGACCTGGAACTACTGGACCTTACGCAGGGCAAACAATCATTGATCGAGTATATCACCCGGTATAACCAACTTGCCGCTGAAACCTCTTGGCCTGAGGAAAAGAAGGCGATCGTGTTTTACCGAGGACTCAGTAGTGCTATGAAGGACGCCCTTTCAGTGGTTCCTGCCCTTCCTTCTGTTTTCACAGATCTTGTAGACCTTGCTCTACAAGTGGACGCCCGCAAATCCGAACGAAGGGTAGAATCCTCGTTTGGGCAGCCCCATCCAGCTCCCTCTTCCGTTGGTTCTGAGCCCATGCAAATAGGCGGGATCCGCAGTCCTATAACACAGTCAGAACGTGAACGTCGAAGAGCCAACAACGCTTGTTTCTATTGTGGTCTAAACGGACACTATGTGAATGAATGCCCCCGTCGACCGAGAAACAAGGCGCCGGGTTTTCAGAAGGCTCGCCCATGATGTCGGGGGCACCGGCGAGCCCATTCACGACCCCCGCGGGCCCTACGTTTGGTCCTATCAGACCCGTTACAGTGCAAGCACTATTGAAGCCCACCAGAGACATCATACACGCTGTTCAAATAGTAATAGACTCCGGAGCCACGGGTTGTTTTATGGACATTGCACTAGCACATCGACTGAATCTACCCCTGATCCAAAAGACACGTCCCGAACAGGTACAGGCTGTTGACGGCACATCCCTAGCATCCGGCCCGATTAAACACCAAACCGCGCCCTTGGAAGTGGTCATTCATGGTGTACACAAGGAAAACTTGTCGTTTGACCTCATTTCCACGCCCCAGTTCGGGGTCATACTAGGTATACCCTGGTTAAAGCACCATAACCCGTTAATCAACTGGGGTACGGGGCAAGTGCAGTTTGAGTCAGAGGAATGCCAACATTTCTGTCTATTGGAACCGGAGTCACACTTATCTCCTGCTTCCATTCTCGGCGCCATGGCTTCTTCTCATATCAGCAATACGGCACCCGACGATATGTCAGCACACACCGTGGGAGCCGTTATGGCAGGCATTCCTAGGGAATACCAAGATTACCACATGGTTTTTGATAAAGTCATAGCGGAAGGCCTGCCTCCGCATAGGCCCTATGATTGCCCTATCGATTTACTCCCAGAAGCCCCTATACCCAAGGGAAGGGTTTACTCGTTATCACCATCCGAGGAACAAACCCTAAAAGACTATATACAACAGGCCTTGCGTTTGGGTCATATCCGGCCTTCCTGCTCTCCGGCTGCCAGTCCGATATTCTTTGTACCAAAGAAGGAGGGTGATTTGCGCCCTTGCGTGGATTACAGGCGCTTGAATTCCATCACAATAAAGAACCGATATCCCATCCCTCTTATCTCCACGCTCCTGGATAGACTGACTAGGGCAACAATCTATACCAAACTAGACCTAAGAGGGGCTTATAACCTAATCCGAATACGGCGCGGTGACGAATGGAAAACCGCGTTTTGTTCCCGACAAGGGTTGTTCGAATACACTGTTATGCCCTTTGGGCTTTGTAATGCACCTGCTACGTTCCAACGTTTCATCGATGATATTTTTTCCGATGTCTTGGACACGTATGTGGTGGCTTACTTAGACGACATCCTGATTTTCTCTTCCTCGTCGAAGGACCACGTTACTCATGTCAGGGAAGTCCTATCACGACTGAAGAAGAACGCATTGTTTGCTAAACCCGAAAAGTGCTCGTTCCATGTCAGAGAGGTGGACTTCCTGGGTTTTCATATTTCTCCTGGGGGGCTATCGATGAACCAATCCAAGGTCCGCGCTGTCATGGAATGGCCGATCCCCGGCAACACCAAACAGTTGCAGTCATTTATCGGCTTTGCTAATTTCTATAGGCGGATCATAGTAGGCTTTTCCTCCATTGTATCTCCCTTGACTGCATTGACGAGCCCCCTTGTCCCTTTCATCTGGACCTCCATACACCAGGAGGCGTTTGACGCGCTCAAATCTAGATTTATATCAGCTCCCGTATTACAGCATCCCGACCCAGAATTACCGTATATACTAGAAGCAGATGCCTCGTCGTTTGCCCTAGGCGCCGTGCTGTCCCAACCATGCCCTGCCACGGGCTGTTTACATCCGGTTGCCTTTCATTCGCGGAAATTCACCACAGCCGAATCCCACTACACGGTGACTGAGAAGGAACTCCTGGCCATAAAAGATGCCCTTCAGGCATGGCGGCACCACCTCATGGGAGCCAGGCACCAGACGATCGTGTACACAGACCATAAGAACCTCCAGGACCTGGCCTCGCTCAAGTGTGCTAATAGCCGACAGGTGCGCTGGCACCTGTTCTTTGCTGCATTTGACTTTGTGGTTAAGTACAGGCCAGGTTCGATCCATGGCAAAGCTGACGCCCTCTCTCGTTCCCCTGGTGGGGAAACATTGCCTCTGTTCTCAGAGACGATTTTAGGAAAGGGCCATGTCATATGTCTATGCACGCCATCCCCATCCATGCTTACGACCATCAGGCAATGGGTTTCCCAACATCCGCACGCACTTAATGAATGGGATATCATTATTCAAGAGGGGCTACCATTTGTTCAGGGTAGATTGTACCTTCCCACGATCGACGCCCGTAATCAGGCGCTTGCTTGGTCCCACGACGCAGCTATCAATGGCCATCCCGGGCAGCAACGCACTCTTGAGTTACTGCACCGTTGGTGTTGGTGGCCATCCATGAGACGAGACGTGATTAACTATGTTAACACCTGCTCAGTATGTGCTCAATGTAAGGCTCGTAGAGGGCGTCCTTTGGGGTTACTCCAACCACTACCTGTTCCACCCAGGCCTTGGCATACCATCTCCATGGATCTGATCACTGACTTACCACGCAGGCAGGGCTATGATACAATATGGGTCATAGTCGATTCCTACACAAAAATGGCCCGCTTCATCCCCTGTACAGGCATTCCCTCAGCCCCGACCCTTGCCCGCCTGTTCTTTAAGACCGTTTTCTGTCTTTTCGGTCTTCCGCAGGTTATGGTATCAGACCGTGGGTCACAGTTCACTTCCTGCTTCTGGCGGGCCCTTACCAGGCTCTTAGGTATTGCTGCTCACTTTTCTTCTGCCTATCACCCAGAAAGCGACGGGCAGACGGAGAGAGTAAACCAAGCACTGGAACAATACCTGCGTTGTTTGACCCTCCAGTATCAAGATTCCTGGGTTAACTTACTTCATCTCGCTGAGTTCGCATACAATAATGCCAGACATTCTGCCACAGGTTTTTCTCCCTTTTATTCTATGTACGGCCAGCATCCCCGCACTCTCCCGTTACCTGACCTCACTTCTGCCACTCCTGCGGCTAATGCCTGTGTCCGCGATCTGACCGTTGTCCATGCCCAGACCCTGGTCCATCTTCATGAGGCGCAAGTAGTCATGAAATCGAAGGCTGACAGGAAGCGGGCTGCGGCCCCTGTATATCATGTGGGTGATCGGGTATGGCTATCGACCCGACATCTACGCATCCCTGGTTGTCGCAAGCTGTTACCACGCTTTGTTGGTCCCTATAGGGTCACTCACGTCCTGAACCCTGTTGCTTTTCGTCTTGGGGTCCCTTCTGCCTGGCGTCTCCACCCTGTTTTTCACACTTCCCTTCTCAAGCCTTATCTTGCCCCTACTCGTATCGCTGCGCCTCCTGCTCCCGTGTCACTGTCCGCCCCTGATGAGTTCGAGGTCAGTGCCATTTTGGGTTCTCGTTTTCACAGGGGTCGCCTTCAGTACCTCGTTGACTGGGTGGGTTATGGCCCTGAAGATCGCTCCTGGGTTCCCTCCTCTGACGTCCATGCCCCTCTCCTGGTTGCCCAGTTTCATAGGGACTGCCCTGCTTGCCCACGGGGTCGTGGGCCTTTGAGGGGGGACTCTGTTACGACTCCTGCACCTACCAGCACTTCCGAGTTGGCCACGCCCCCACCCTCGTCCTCCTGCCATCCCACTCGCTCACCCATATACACAAGTGCACGCACGATCAGGCGCCCATTCGGGCATCAGTCCCAGGGGTTTTCTCATACACCTGGCACTTACCTTCCTTCCCGCTCCTGGCAGTTGCGTTGGAGGCTCCCAGGTTACCGAGGTGCCCTGAATGGACTTAGGAAGATCCGCCCGTCACGTGTCACGTGACTCTCCACTGCTTCCGTATCACGTGTTTAGCCCCTCATCACGTGATACGTCCTGCTGGATAAAAGCGTCCTGAAATCAATGAGCGTCGCTTCACAGCTGTTTTCCAACGGGATTCTGCGACGCTCATTTTTTGCCTTACTCTACGGATACACTCGACCACGTTTTTGTACCACGGACTGCCTCTGCCTTGCCCTTGTGTTTATCTTTGGATTACCAGTTGCCGGACCACCCTTCTACTTTTGGATTTCCCCGTGTCCTCTGCCTCTTGATACCACGCCTTGGAACTGTTGAAACTGCTGTCTGACCTTTGGACTGTCCCTGGTTTTGTCTTACGGATTTCGTCTTTGCTCCTGGACTCCTGGCCTCTGACCTCACGCTGGGCGGTTGTTTGCCTGCTTACCTGCCATCTACCCTCCGCCTTTTGGGGTCCCCAACGCCCGCTGTTGTTACACCTTTGACACATAGGTAAGCCAAGTAGGATCATACCCTGCTGTTATATTCCTGTCAGGTTGTCTGTGCTTACCTGTAACCCATTGCCTTGCTTACCTTTAACCCATTGCCTTGCAGCGATCGGGGGGTCCATTTCCGGCGGTTCCTGAATCCAGGTCTACGAACTACTTCACCTGTGGCCTCAAGGACCGCACAGGCAGTATTACTGGTGTTGCCTGTGCGTTACTTGGGGACGGAGGTATCCTTACTCTGCACGACCATCAAGTCTATAACAATTAGTCATTTACACGAAAAATGAAGGTCCCACAGTAGCTCGACTAAACTGTGAAATGTGAAAGCAATCGTAATAATTATACTATTTTTTTAAGAAAAGGACTAAAAGGATAGATTTCAAAAGACAAATTGCAAACTTTATTTGTACAGAATATAAAAACATTTTTGTGAAAATTAAAAACAGATGGTAGTCATTTGTACCGGGATTTGAACGATTGAACAAGCTCTGCTTTGGGTGGGCATGGCACGTTGGCAATGTTTTGTGGCAATGTATCTGTGCTCTGAACAGATTTGTGCGCAATTCCATGAGTATGCATCTCTACGACATTAACAATAAGATCTTTCACAAAATCGAATTCCATTTTGTCATGTACTGGTTTGACAACCCATTTTTTGCTTCTTTTGCGTAAAGGCCATAGTGTAGCAAAGCATCCCTAAGTTTCCTGCAGTCCTAGATTGTTCCCGGCGAATATTCTCGTTATGCGCTAATACCGCTAGTAAAGTCCTAGATTTCATCCCTTGGATGCCGAAATGCAATCTTTTTGGCCTGTACTTTAGGCACATATTTTGGAACACCTCCAAATCTCCTGTGTGACAGAATTCTGCGAGTCCCTTGAGATCTCTTGATAGAGTTTTATCAAACACAATCTTCTCAAGTGCTTTGTGTGGAGGTGAAGATAGGATCAAACACTTCTTCTTCCGTGCCTCCTCTGGGGACAAAGGGCCATGTTCACATTGGTGGAAATGTTGGTTTTCTGTCCAGTGGTGAACATTGGAACAGTGGTGCGTTAGTGACTGCCATTTTTCCAGTAGAATTTCCACAGACATGTCACATGTTTTGGAGCTCCACCAAAAATGGTTGCTGAAAGACTGGGGCCATTGTGAAATACTTTCAAAACCCTTTATTTCCCCTGCCACCGTGATTTTTTTATTGATTGATTTGGCAACATGCCATACATCAAATTGATGTGTAATATTTGGATACTGCTCTCTCATTGTCTTGGCTATTGAAACGTGTCTGTCCATGGCTATGAGGTCGATTTGCATTCCCCTCGATTGTAGATATTACAGTGATTTTATAAAACCAAGTTTCTCCATGGCTACTGAAGATTTACATTGGGACACCTGCACGACCACCGAACTCACAATTTTCTTAGCTTCCATGTCCTGAAAACGGTAGGTGCAGTACTTAACAGAAAATCCAGGGCTGTCACACTGTCCATCGCCGGCTAGCCTGAACCGTTTGTCGGATAATGTACTTTGAATAGCCAATTGTTCAATGTTCCAAGCTTCACTAATGACAGGGAATAGATAATCACGTTGGTATTTGTGGTATTGCGTTTTAGAAATGAAATGGAGTCCCACAAACTGAAAGAAACTGGATAACTTCGTGAAACTAGAGCCACTGAAAAGTAAAGCTGCTGCACACAGTAGATTGCCAAGTGGCACTTTCCCCAGCATCGGTTGAGCGGACCATGAAAATGTTTTATGGAACTTTTCACAGGTGACGTGTATTTTGAGGTTACTGCCTTGTGTTAGACGAGTCACGCTCACCAATGGCATCCCACATACTACCCCTCCCACTGAATGCACACATTTCAGCATCTTTATAATCTCCATCAAGCTGCTGTTGAATACTATGTATTTGGCCTCTTTTATTAGATTGTCATCCAGCAACACTGTTGTTTCGGACTGAACCGTTGTTGACATATCAGCCAAACTGGACATACTATAGTCGATATCTTTGTCTGGTTCGTCAGTAAATAGTGTTGATGCTTCAGCCTCTGTCATTTCAACATCTGTTACTTGGCCATGGATAGGAGAAAACATCAATGTGGACTGTTTTTTTGGGGGCCATTTTTTTGGTGGGTGTCGATTGTGTCAAGTGCTCATCGAGTAATGTAAAACTATCTTCTATAAATTCACTTTCACCTTCATCTGGCGGAGCAGGCGCATTGTAGCAATTCTCCAAAAACACTTTGCTGGATTCGCCGGTCATATTAAATTCATTTTCTGGCCATTGGACATAGGCATCTCGAGTGTGAACACACTGCGCCTCAGTTAATAGTTCCTCCATGGTGAAAACAGTTTGACAAGCAGCATCTGTCATTTGTATAGCTGTCTGTGTCTTCATAGTCCGTACTCCATCGGGCAACTACAGGACAGATGGGAAAAGGGATGTTCAGTGTAAATCCAACATACAGTGTTGTACACTTTACATTAAAAAAAGCATATAATGAAGGCCTCAGCACACAATAATTGCCAAAAAAATAAAGTGTATATAACTAACCTTATTTTTATTTCTTTTCTTTGAAACCTTCTTTACTCTAACATCACTATCAGCACGCTAGCCCACCGACGCAGATCCACGTGCCTCCCATTCAATATACAGATCTTGTATACATCCCTACAAAAAATAGTATCCTTTTAAAATAAGTAATTTGCATTACACATATAATAAGACCGACTTTCTTTCGTTAGATGGTACTCTAAGTATGCATACCTCTGGCTCCGGATCAACTGTAAGGTCTGGTTCCGGAACAACTTCAAGGGATAATGTAATTGTAGAGGACGCTACAGCATCTCCCTGAAACACAGTACTTGCATTAGTAAGGCCGAAAATATTGGAAACTGGACACACAATTTGGAAAGATGACAAAGGTACATATGAAAAGTAAAGTACGAATGAAACATTGTGTAAAACAATTACACAATATGTAAATATTATCACATTATCTAGAATTCCGTGCATAAAACCAGTCTGGATTACCTGATACACACTCAAAGTGGTTGATGGCTCCAGGCAAGACATGAATGTTGAATCTTGTTGCTTCATATTCGGTGGATAGTCATGGAGTTGCAAAGGGAAAGTATTATTCCATTTAGAAATTCCAACATTAAAAAGTGGCATGTTTGGAGACTGAATACGAGAAAATGGTGCTTATATAAATGCATAATATAGCATAGTTATCTGTCCCCATAAATCAATTTTCTATGTGGGTTCTCAAAAACAAGGACTGATGTTTAGCAAAATAGTCATTATTTAAACAGCTATTCAATCACATAAATATCGAAAGTATTATAAGTTACATTTACACCAAAAATACAGGTGTAAAGCTAAGTCTGGAAGCGTGACTCACCTGTGGTGGCATTTTCACGAATAAAGTCGGAATCGCGTTTGGGAGCAATTTACAAGTTGTTCTCAATTGATTCCTCTTTGTGTACAAGGATATGTCGTACATATCCGGGTTGAAGTGCAGGCTGCAGATGCGGTATCAATGACCCGTCTTGTCCTTCAAGACTTGTTTGACTCTACTTTCAAGCTCTTCCGGTGGATATCTGCAATATCTGACCCATTCTCTTATTCGATCAACAGTCTTAGGGAATACATGCATTGTAATGCCTTTGGATTTGTCATGGGTCTTCGAAGGGCAACCGAAAATAGAACATGCAGGCATTGTTGTAAATTCTGCAAAATAAAGGTCAACATTATTAGAAAATTATTTTGCATAAAAATGTGAGAAAGAATGAATTGGACCATACATTGTTCATTGCACGCTTTCTTTTGGGCACCACAGCAAAACCAATGCAGCGTGGGCGGCTGTATTATAGGATACATTTCACAAACGATTAATTGATGTGTTCAAAATCAGAACATGTTACTCGTCCCTTGCATGTTCTATCATGCACGAAAAGGAAACATGCTTACACTATAGACACGGACCGCGAATGATGCAATAACGATACCAATTGACACAGATAAAAATTGATATATCGATAACATAACAAAAAGAAACTCAAATCAATATCAATAAGACAAATTAACATAGCACTAGTGAGTACGTTACTTCGAAATAGATATAAATTTACAAATGAAGGAGATATGATTAGGATGCATGCCCTTACCTTGACCAACAAACAGTTGGATTCAGCAAGCACAGTGTCGGGGGGAAATTCTCCCGGGGTCGGCTGAGCCGTCCGCGGACCTCCGGGCAGGGAGGCCCCAACTCCTCCCGTGTATTCCCAAAAATGAGTATGAGGCACATGCAAGAAGCAAGGTGGTTCTGCTGTTTATTGGACAAACGGCAGGGATGGGTCAAGGAACGTACGCGTCCGTCGTGACTCTCTCTCTTCATCCTGGGCTCGCAGGCCCTTTTTACCTTAGTATGACGCGCTACCTGCGTCACCTTGGAAAGTTTACCAAAAAACCTATCGCCACTCTGGATTGGTTCCTCGAGTGGTAGGGTTAGTATAGCATACATATAGGGAGCATTGGTAGTGGTTGAGGGTTAGTCAGGTGGTATAATTGGGTTGTCCCTTCAAATTGATACATGAAAATTGTTACATGAAGATCCCTGGGGATTGGTCAATGTTACTGGCGTCAGTGATAAGAGCCCCATTTTCTGATTGGTCCACGTACGAGCCCCCCCGTCTGGGACCATCGTTGTGCCCAGCTCGCGATGCACCTGTCATTTGCAACAATGTTTCACTATGGTTATGTGCAGACAACGTGAAGATTTATTGGTATGCCTGAAGGCCAACTACTCCCACCGCCGCAGATGTCCATTGAATCACTTAATTGTATCTGCCTATGTCTTGAAACAGGGGTTTTCGGTGCCTCCCTCCTCCTGGGCCTGGCACCCTGTCAGGTTTGGCTTGGTCACGTGAGGTGGGACCGTGGTCGTGGCAGAATTCTGCACAATTAATATTGTATTTTCCACTGTGTGCCTGGTTTTAATTGCAGGTGTGACCTCGGCGTCGGCTTGCGGCATACGAGATTGCAACATTGTGCCCTTGACTGTCAGTCATCGCCGGGTTGCAGTGTCAGCAACTATACTCTTGCTCATTCAATGTTCATGGAAGGTCTTGCTTGCGGCCTACTTGGGCCTGGTGCATAGACGGAGACGTTTGGTACACAGCGCTTTAGGTTATGGTATCATATTGCTTTATCCCCAGTATCGCGTCTTCGTTATGCTTTTCATTATTGTGCATGGGTTTAGGAGAAGCGTGAGCAGGCTTTTAGATGAGTTCATTGTGCGTCTTGCGTTTCTGCATTTTGAGAAGCCTATGTGAAATATAATAAAGATGCGCGTCTGTGGGTGTATCCGTCACTTGCGTCATAGCACTGAGTATGTTCTTCGTGTGGATTGGTGTGGGAGTGTCCAGTGTGTATGTTGTATGGGTATTCTGGCCGTTGGCCGGGTCGTCATGGCATCTCTAATGATGTGTCGAGTTAGCGCTGGATGATTCAGTCGAGTCCCTCCATGCCGCAGGCGTCGGCAAGGGTATGGCAGGCTGGCGGGCACGTGGGAGGGCACATCTGTATGTTCTTGTACCAGGGTATTTGGTCGTCTGGTAGATGGGTAAACTCCTCTTGTGGCGGGTGCCTGGGCCGTGATCCTCTAGGCCAAGGGAGAGAGGGGATTGGTGGGAGCCTTTTCTTCCATTCTCCCACTTCAGTCCCCCCTCTGGTCGACTTGTCGACCACAAACATATCCTTTTCCTTATCTCCTCTCCCCCTCCATATTTTAGTTATTCCTCCCAAATGTCCATAGTGGTTAACATGGTCTTCAAATGACCAATACATATATACACATGTTCCTCCAGGTGTGCAGTATACCCACTTTCCTATGTAGCTCCTTGGGCTTCTTGGGTTTTCGAGCTTCACAGATGGTGGGTCCAGATGGTTGGTGATGAGCTGGTTATGCAACTTTTCTCTCTCTTTTATTATTATTCCAGCGTGTTGGCCGTCATCTGCTGGCATCAAGGGGTGCATACCAACCATTTCGATCATTTCGTCAGTGGTGTGTGTCTTCCGGGCCTTCCAAAATCTTATCAAAATCAGTGCAGCTCCAGCCAAAATAATGCACGCAACTATAATCTTCAGTCCGTCTGACAACCAAGATGGCATCCATGACCATAATATTGAAAACCGGCTCTCATCCTTTTCCACACCTTTACTTTCATCCATCATTTTGGAGTGCATCTGGGCCAATTGTGATACTGCTTCTGTCAGTGTACCATTGTCAGCATTGTTAGCAGGAATGAATGTGCAACATGATTGTCCTATCTTTGCGCAAACTCCTCCTTCCATTGCTGTGAGGAGGTCCAGTACATATCTGTTCTGTAGTGCTACCATCCTCACTGCTCGCAATTCTTCTTTTATTGTGTTGAATCCATTTACTGTAGAATTAATTGTCATCATTAGTTCCCACCTAGTTATCTGGAGCCATTTTGCGTTTGCGTAAGCCTGTAGTCCCGGCTGTATTATCGAGGAGAAGAACATTGCTGCTCTGCTGAATAGTCTATGTTCTGGTGGGATTGAAGAGAGTGCTGTTTCCGACCGTCCCCATAGGTAATTTCCTGTCAGAGGTTCTCCTTGTCTCTTCTTCCTATTCAGGACAAAATTGTTGCTGCTGTTTTTGTTCTCTGGCCCCTTTTGAGTGTGTACAGATCTCTTCTTCTTCTTGTTTCCTTCATCCATTTTGGGAAAGCTTGCCACATTCACATGTTTCTGGGGCACCACTAGTGATGGTACATTGACGTGTACCATTGTGCATATACCATTCCACAGAGGGGGCAGTGTGTGGTATGCCCTGTTTCCGCAGGCCCAGTAATGATCCATTACCACTGCTGTTCCTGCTGCCCCCTCAGGTAACTCTGTCACATTTGCACAGTTGGTGTTGTATCCCACGTCCACTTCTCCTTTATGTTGGTAGCATACCTTAGGCGCAGTCAGCGGCAGCATTGTTATTGGGTCTTCATCCTTCTCTAACCATGTTAGCATGGGTACGTATTTGACCCAAGTCATCCAACATCTGTCGTTATGTTCAGCAATACTCTTAGTATCCTCTCTCGTTACCATGTTGCTGCCAGCCACTCCTATGTCCCATTTGTCACCCAGGTACACCTTCCCTGTTATTATTATCAGTGGTCTTTCCCAATATCATTGTTTACCAGGGACTTCAGTGGCGTACCAATCACATGGTAGGTACTGTAATATTACTTTCTTTGTTTCTCCTTTTTCAGGGCCGTTTGTTATGTATTTGAATGCCTCAGTGTGTAAACTGGCCTTGTTGTAACTCAAGTAAGCCTTGAGGAAATTGTTTTCGTACGGGTATGTGTCTCGTGTTTTCCATACCAGGTGCACCGTGTTCCCTTGGAATCTCCCTTTCCTTTGGAAAAGTGTCAAGTATATTATACATCGTACTGTTTTTTCATCAATTTCCGTGGCAACAAAAGTTCTGGAAGCGCTCATGGCGTATGGGATCAATGAGCAGACATAGCAGCTGTCTTCCGTTGTCTGCTTTTGGGTCATGTGTTGGTACCACATGTTATTCGAGACGTGTGCTGAATCTTGTATGTAGTTGTCAATACCTTTACGGTCTGAGTATGTGCTGCGTTTAACTCTATTTCCCTTGTGTGGGATTTTACTAGTACCACCTGACGTCACACCTGTTGCAGCCGGGGGTGGGGGTATGTTAGATTTGGGAACAGCCAAAATATTGATAGCGCAACTGTTCTGCCATACAGAGGCAGCCAAAAACCCGGTGATCATCAAGATCCCTATCATTTTTATTACAGATGATAATCTCACCGGCATTTTGCTCTTACCTTGCTGCAGTCCGGCAGCTAATTCTTGCGCCGTTAAAGTTGCCCGCCTGAAAATTCTCAATATGCTCGTTATTAGTGTTAGTCGTTGTTTTCAAGCTCTCCCTACCAGGTAGTCGTTCAGTGCCCAGGCGAAGAGCTGTTCCCACGCCAATCTAAGTGATCTATCTCTTAGGACAGGCAAGTAAGGGTGGAGATGGGGCATTGATTGTTCTATGGCCAAGAGAAAAGCCGTGTAGTAGACACGTACCCTTCTTCTTTTTAGGTACTTTGGCCTTTTTATGTGATGGACAAATTGGTGTGATAATTCTTCAGGGTAGTTATCGTCTGAGGGTAGCATCTACTCCTGGGCAGTGAATCTTGTTAGTTATTTATATTCTTGGCAGTACAATAATACACAGTGCCTGCATGTGCGAGAGAAAAAAGAAGAGAGAACATTCAAGTGTTTACATGTGTATATGTGCAAAACAATGTCCTTCAAGTGTCCTTCAGTTGGGTTATTCGGGTAGGGGGCTTAGGGCTCAATTGGCGGAAGTCACTTTACTCTTTGATCGTGTGACCATGGGGTGGGCGGTGTGGGAATTACTCTTCTCTATGCCAGTAGTTATCTCTGGGGAATCAGGGGGGTGGTAGGGTAGGGGGACACTTGGGTCGTTAGCTGTGGTAAAAGTCTCTTCCTCCGTGGGAGACGCTGTTGCTGTTCTTCCAATGGCCCTGTCGGTGACGCTAGGGCGGGTCTGGAGTTTGCAGATCTTTACGTCGTGTAGATGATTCCAGGCACGTTTGTCCTGTAGCTTTACTGCTCTCGTTGATACTTCCTCTACCAGGTGGGGGCCAGTGAAGCGTGGGCTGTTCCACTTTCTATTGAAGTTGCGGAGTAGTACGTGGTCTCCTTTAGCAATTTTGCACAGTTTTCCCTTTTCCAATTCTTTATCCGCATCTTCTTGTTGATCACTCTTAGACCCGCCCCGCGTGCGCTCGAGCTGTTGAGACACAAACACCACACTAGTAATCAAGGAAGACACATATTGGTACATTTCATCACCAAGAACAATTGCTATATTTTCATAGTCTGTGAATGCTCTTGATGTAGGCGTCAGAGGAAGGTGCATTTGTCGTCCGGTCACCACCTCGTGAGGGGTGAGGTGGTGATCGGAGCCTGGTCTGTTCCTTAGCTCAAATAGGGCTAGCTGAAGGCAATACAGCCAACTTTTCTTTGTTGTCTGCTGTATCTTTGCAATTGCCTCCTTCAGTAGGCCATTCAGGCGTTCGCATATACCGTTGGCCTGCGGGTGATATGCGCAGGCAAATTTGTGCTTGATATTCAGGAAGGATGTGATGTGTTGGAACATTTCATTAGCGAAATGCGGACCATTATCTGACCGCAGTACCTCGCATACTCCCCACCTGGGGAAAACCTCCCTCACTAGAAATTTAGCTGCTCTGAATGCATCTGGGTGTGAGCAGGGTCCTGCCTCAATCCAGCTGGAGAATGGGCATACTACTACAATCATATACCTATTTCCTTGACATACGTTGATCATATCAACATAGTCAATATGGATGTGCAGGAAGGGTCCCTCAGGCCGGGGTATAGTACCTTTTATCACCTTTAGCGTGTGACCGGCCGTGAACTGTTGACATGTGAGACAATTGCTGATAAAATTTGTCACATGGGAATCTAACTCGGGACAGAACCAATCTTCCCTAATTCGCTGCGATAACTTCCTTGCCTGTGTGGGCTGGGTGGTGGAGTTGGCTCAGGGCGGTGTTTAATAGTACCAATGGCATTACCATCTTTCCAGTGTTACCCTGGCGCCATAGTGCGTCCGTTGGTGACATTGTACATCCTCTTCTTACCCATATTTCTTTTTCTGCCATTGGTGCAGCCGCTTGTAGCTCCATTATCTGTTTGGCTGGGAGATGGGTGTATCCTTCTCTTATCAACATCTCCTTAGCTATTCCCCTTCCTCTCCCTCTCTCTGACTCTAGGGGGTTCCATATTTCACCAAAATATGCAGCATACTTCGCATGTGCGTCAGCTGCTGCATTCCCTTTTGAGATATGATCTTCACCATTGGTGTGTGCGGTACATTTTACTAAAGCTAATTCTTGGGGGTCATTTATTACTTCAATTAGTTCAGCCAACAAGAGAGCATGTTGCACTGGGGTGCCGTCAGCTCTCCTAAACCCTCTTCTCCTCCATTTGGACAATCCAGAGTGGACAGTAGACGTGACATATGCGCTGTCACAATATATAGTCACTCGTTTGTCGAAACTTTCCTTCAACGCCAAGATCAGTGCAAGCAATTCGGCTGCTTGAGCAGAGTAATGCTGTGGTAATTGTACACATTTCATCGCCACACACACCGGTTCCTCTGTCATTTTTACCACTGCTGCCCCAGTTCTCCTTATCCCATCACTTTGGTCTATCGTTGAGGATCCATCAATGAACAAGAGCTCACCTCCATTTAGTGCGTTCTCTTCAACCTTTCTAGTACACGAGTACATTTCGGTAGTCTGCGTACAATCGTGTGCATAATCTCCTTCCTCAATTACTTCTGCTATAAACCTTGCAGGGTTAACCGTGCTGCATCTAACAATTGATAGTTCTGGTCTAGATAGGATGATCTCATAACCTGACGCCCTCTGCGTGGTGAGTGTGGACTTAGGCTTGTTCAATATCGCAAATAGTGCATGTTCCACAAATAGTGTGGTTGAGCACCCCATTGTGATTGTTGATGCTTTTTCTACCGCAAAGGCAGCTGCGGCGAGACCTTGTTCGCACAGGAAATGTCCCAACATCACAGGATCCAAGTGACCACTGTAAAATGCTGCTGGTTTGTAGCCCATGCTTGTTTTTTGAGCCAACACTGCTTTCATTACTGCTGAGTCGCAATGTGAAAATATAAAAAATTGTCGTTCATAATCAGGGGTGGCCAGCACCGGAGCAGTTGATATTGCATCTTTCAGTTCGTCAAACGCCTCTTTCATTTCCATTGTCCACCCCAACTTTCTCTCCCCTTTGTTAGCTTCTTTTAATGCCTCAAGTAGGGGTCTTATGTATGAGCTGTAATCAAATACCCAGGCTCTACAGTAGTTGCACAATCCCAGGAACTGCTGCAGTTCCCTCACTGTGTGGGGTGGCGGCGTTTTTGAAATAGCCTGTGCTCTTTGTGGTGCAATCTTTCTCCCGTATTGAGATATGAGCTGACCAATGTAAAGTACCTGTTCCTGACAGTACTGTAACTTCTCCTTATCTACTTTGTAACCCTTTTCAGCCAATACCGTCAGCATCTTCAATGAATCCTCTCTACATCTTCTTTCGCTTGTGCTGCAAATAATTATATCATCAACGTACTGTAACACTGTGCTTTCCACTTCAATGTTACCCAAATCCATCTGTATTACCCTGTTGAAGATTGAGGGTGACTCGCAGAAGCCTTGTGGCAATCTGGTGTGTTTCCACTTTGTGTTCCTGTACGTGAAGCTTGTCAGATCTTGTGAGTCTGGGTGCAGGGGTATTGAGAAAAAGGCATTTTTTAGGTCTATCACTGTAAATCGTGATGCCTCTGCTGGAATGCCGCACAATATTGTGGCCGGGTTCGCTGCTATTGGGTATTCTGCTTCCACTATGTTGTTCAAGGGCCTGAGGTCCTGTATGAAGCGCCAAGACCCCCCTTTAGCTTTGCGCACTGGGTATACAGCTGTGTTACATGGTGATTCTGATGGTACCAATATGCCACTATTTATAAGGGCCGTTATTGTTTCATATATGCCCTCATCTGCCTCTTTTGATAGTGGGTACTGTTTCACTCTGGGGAGTATGGCACCTTTTTTCAATTGTATTCTTACTCCTCCTATACTTTTTATACATCCCACGTCATAGGGACTAGTAGTCCATAATGATGTTGGTACCTTTGCCATATCCTCCTCAAAGAAGGGAGCTGGGGTGGATGTGGGTGCTTCAAGTGCCATTGCAATTTTCTGTGCCACTTGTTTGTACGTCACTCTAAGCCATATTTCTACACTCATCATAAACACCATTTCACCTTCTTCCTTTTCTTCTGAGAAGAGCTCCTCATCTGACACCTGGGTGAGTCTACATCCCTCTGTCAGTGCTATCACTGCCCTCCATGCTCTCCCTTCTCCGTCATGGGCGTGTACTGCAATGTAATCAGCATTTGCTATAATGCTCTCTAAGTTCACTGCAATCAACTTTCCTTCTGGTTCGTTGGCTGGTGTTTCTGGTCTAAACAAATAGGCTGCTGGCCTCCTCCAGATCTTTCCTTCAATTCCTGGCATCCATGCAAATGCCATGTCTGTCCCGTACTGGAACAGTTCACCATCTACTGGCTCAGCCCTAATCACTGTCTGTCCACAGTATGCTTGCATAATTTGTTGTGCAGTGAGCATGTTAATTCCTGGAGTGGAGCAAACTATGCCGTCCTCCGTAAAGGAGATCGTCATATTTAACCTGCTCATTATGTCTCTCCCCAGTATGTTTACTGGTGAGGCCCTAGAATATAAAAGCGGTACTGACATGTCATACTCCCCAATCGATAAGGGAATGTTATCAGTAAAGGGAACCAATCCCCTAGCCCCAGAAAATCCTTGGGTGTTCATGGCTTCGCCTGACATCTTAAATTTACCTTCCCTTATGCAAGACCGGGTCGCTCCCGTGTCAACAAGGAATGATAATCTTTTGTCACCTATCGTTACCTCTATGCGTGGTTCCTCCGCACTATTAGGTGTTACCGACAGGATGGGACACACCAAGGCCGTCTGTGGGCTGTCCTATTGAGGGTTTAATGATTGACCACTTCCTGTGTAAGGGTTGTTTCCCAGGACCGTCACCATTCCCAGTTGTGTTTGCTGTAGTTGTGTATTGGTAGAGGTTATGTTATGGTCTTGGATTTGGGCAGGTTGCTGTGCTTGTTGTACTTGGGGTTGTTGTGTCACTGCTACCTGTTGTTGTGGCAGCGAATATGTCTGTGGCTGTTGTTGTGTTACTAGTTGTTGCTGCCCATTTCCCCGTTGTAATATCTGCTGTTGCTGGATGCCCTGCTGTTCCTCTGTGGGCCCTTGTTGTCCCTGTTCGATCCATGATGGTGTGCCCGGTCTCACTCTACACGTGCGTGACATGTGCCCTACCAATCCACAAATCCAACATACCGGTGGTTCCCTGTTCTGCCATGGAAAGCTTCCTGGGTTGTCCTGGTATACTGGTTGCATGTTGGGGTAGAAATTTCGAAATCCTCCCCCCTGCTGTTGTGTGCTATATCCATATCCTCTCCCCCTCATTATTCCTCCCCTTCCCCTGTTGTAATTATAATACCCAGCTCCTGGCGTTGAGTATCCTCCTCCCATGTTAGTCGTGTATGGGTTGAGTGGCGGCAGCTGTTGTGTTACAGTCTGTGATGATTGTATTTGCGCGGGATCTTGTGCAGCTACTACTTGTGCGGTGTTTTGAGTCATTGTTGCAGGTGTAGTTATTAGTGCGCCTTCCATTGTATATTTAGTAAGTTTTTTCTGTACTAATTTAGCCTCTTCCGTTTTCCTATCGTCTTCCTTTTGCTTCATTTTTTCTTGCCATGTCCTACAATGATGCACTATTGTCAGTTGTATTTCTGGCCATGCTTTTGCTTCCATCCCCACTACTTTCTTCAGTTGTTTCTGGACTGCTTCTGGGAGCCCTTGTACTAGTATATGATAGAATATTGCTGGTGTCTTGTCCCATTGTTCTCTAGTTTCCATACGCCACTTCTCTTGAATTTCCTGGATATAATCAACAGGATCTTCGTTTTCACGCATCTTGCGTGACGTAATTGCTCCTATGTCTGATGTGTCCGGGTACTGTAACCTCAGTGCCTGCCATAAAGCATGTCTGCAATTTGCGAATGGCGCCCGATCGTGTGATGTGTTTGTTATTGTTACCCCGTGGAAGCCTGCTCTCTTCCAGATGTCATCTGCTGCATCACCTAATATTGATATCAAAAGGCCCTTTACATCCCCCACTGCCAATATCTGTCCTGCAGTGTGTTTTTCCATTTCATATATCCATTTTCCCGCACCTCCACTTAATGATGGGAGCCTGCACTTTATGTTTTCCTTGTCTGCATGCTTCCAGGGGACGTATTGTGGTCTAACCCCTCCCTTTTCCAAAAGTGGCATTAGGTTGTGTCCTTGTTGGCTCTTTGGGTCCCACACCATCGAATCCGTACACCCCTCCTCTTCTTCCCTATCCTCTACATCGTCAATGGAGTCCATAACTGTTTCTCCTCCGTCTCTTCCCT
Organism: Ambystoma mexicanum; assembly: GCF_040938575.1. Lineage (NCBI taxonomy): Eukaryota > Metazoa > Chordata > Amphibia > Caudata > Ambystomatidae > Ambystoma > Ambystoma mexicanum. Next base: position 707,319,226 of record NC_090941.1, on the reverse strand, counting down.
TTCTTTGCCATTTCCTTTATTTAATGTGGGTGTGTGTATTCGTACTTCCTGCCTGCGTCCAGGGAGGTCTCTAAGCCTGCCTGCATAGGGTGTTAGTTCGTGTGAGAAGGGCGCTAGTTTATATTGGTATGTTGCACGTAATGAACGTGAGGTAGTGGAGCATGTGGGACGGGATGGTGACTGTGTGGCTGTGCGTGTCTGCCTTCCCGCTATTCCTTGCTCTTCCTCCTCACTTCCCTCCAGTTCTTCCTTTCTCCTGCAGATCCATGGGGATTCTCCGTTTGTCCGGGTGATGTATAATTTGTCTAAGCTTTCCCTTTCACTGTCTCTCCCTTCCTTTTCTATCCCTTCTCCTTCCTCACTGCAAAAGTCCTCCATTAATGGCAGCCCCAAATCTATCTTTTCCCCCTTAATCGTCGCTGTTCTTAAATCTATTAGATCCGTTTCTCCCTTGTCTTCGTTGCCAATTGCTCCCCTTTGTGCTGAGGTTGTTGCTACTTCTGTGTCTCCGTATACATACCTCCTTACTTCACTCCCCCCTCCCCGTTCATCTCTTTCCCCTTCATTTTTCTCCGCTATTTCTCTATCAATTTCCTCTCTTTTCCTTTTCAATTCGTCCATTACTTCAATACTCATCTTTTCCATTATCCTTTCTTCTTCTTTCTTCTTTTCCCATTTCGCTCTTTCCTGCTCTAATATACCTTCTATCATCCTTCTTTCTTCATATTTCCTTGTCGTTTCTGATAGTAATCCTTTTCTCCATATTTCCACTTCCTTTTCTTTCTCTTCTTCTTTCCTTTTCTTTTCCCGCAGTGCTGCTCTCGATACCCTTTCTGCTACTGCCTTCACCCTTTCTGCTTCTCTCCTTTTCTCCTCAGTTCGTTCCCTCATTCTGTCCAACTCATCCTTGCTTTCTTTCCTTTCCCGTGCTCTCTCTCTTTCCTCTCTCTCGAGCTGCTTGATCAGTGTATTCTGCTCATCCCTTAATTCTGCTAATCGTTCTTCCAAAATCTCTTCCTTTTGTCGTAACAGCTCCTCCCCCTTTCTTTTCCCCTCTTCTCTTTTCTTTTCGCTCCTTCTAATGTTTTCCTCATCCATTTTCCTTACCACCTCTTCCTCTTCTTCTGTTAATGACCCTCGTAATTTTAATAATACCTGCTCAGCTACCCAGTCATCCTGTCCTATTCCTGCTATTTGCTTTTTGTCAATCCCTCCTTCCCCTGCTGCTATTTGTGCGCGAGCTGATCCCGTCGTGTTACTCTGCTCCCTTTCTGTGTGGTTACCTGTGGCTGTATATGGTGGCGGGCTGTATGCCGGGTTCGAGTACCCCTCAGCTGTCCTTAATTGAACCATGTCTCGTAGTTCTGTTAAAGGATATAACCCCCCTTCCTCCTTTTTCACTATCTTCGCTAGGGGTATATCGTCCATCTGTTCCTTTTTTATTTCCTTTTCTTTTATGTTGTTACTCTTCTCTCCCTCTTCTCCATTCCCCGTGTTCTGTGGGCTTTCACTCTCCTTGTCCCCATTCTCTCCTCCCTCTTTAATCTTCTCTTCCTCCATTGTTCCACCCATACTAAACATTCCGTTTGGTCCTGGTCGGGACCCTTGGAACATTCTCCATAAGTTAAACACCTCCACGTGGTGTGTCAACTTCTTCCCTTTGTATGTGTTGTGCAGATAGGTCAGTAGCGAATGTTGGATATATGGATCGAAACTACCATTAGGCGGCCATGGTGTCGTCATTTTGTTGTCTGCCCCCTGTGTCCATTCAATGCTATACTTGATCAGTTTCTCCCTATGGGGCGATAATGTTTTACATATGTGTTGTAATGGGGTAGTGAGGGTGTTCCCCCACCCTCCCGATCCTGCCCCGTATGACATGGTAGCTCTTTACTGTTGTCCTTCCCCTATTTGGTAGCCGTTATCTTACTGACAGTTTATAATGTACAGCCTCTTACCTGGCCCCGTAATTTTGGGGACTTGTGATAATCCAATAACGTAAAATATGGCATTCACGTTTGTATGTTCTTTTCTTTCTTTCCACCTTTGCGGCCCCCTGCGGCCGAGGCGCACGTAGCCCCCTGCGGCTGCGTGCCCCTTATTACGTTCTTATACAGCCACCCCACTTCCACTTGCTCCACCTCCCTCCTTTACACTTGCCGTGGCCGGCGTTCTTCGTGCGCAGCCACGTCCCCGTTTCCGCCTTCCCCCCGATCAATTCACTACCGTTTACCTTCGTTTCCACTCCCCTACCACAACTTTCTTCCCCTCCACTTTCAAAAATAAAGATGTCTTGTTCTCGAGATATCCTATGAATACCCTACTGGTGACGTCACCGATTTCTTTAACCTATTAGTAAGTTCTTCAAAAGTTCAAACTATATTTGCAATCCACCCCCATTAACCCCTCAGCTGTCTTCCTGTCACGCCTGGAACAAGGTAATCAACAATATAATCGGACTGCGCACGCTGCGTCGCCTCGCGTGTGATACGCCCCTCGACAGGAGGGCTTAACCAGCCAATTATCTTCCGTATTGGGCAACCAGCTAGCTACCACCTACAGGGAAACGTCATCTATCTATCGAGTTTCCTGCTCGATCAATAGGGATCCTCATCTACTCATTGATCAATAATCGCCAAATCGTAGGCAACCGCGCATGCACACACACCCTTACACGTGGTCGCGACCTAGGCCAATCAGTGTCTCCGAGCAGCCGCACGTGATGTTTCCGTGCTCCGCCCCCTTCTCTCCCGTAATCGTAGCGGACTGCTCTCGCACTTGTCCGGCTACCATTCATTCATTACCAACACTAATTCGCCAAACCTTCGCCGCGCACCTGTGCAACACCTCCCGCTTCCCTCATTCAATTCCTCCCCCCTCCCTCACAATTTCACATTGCTTGTTGTGCGTGGCATACTCACCAAGTGCTCTTGACGCGGGGCTGCTCGACTGCGTGCACCCCTCCAAGCGGCTCGCCGCCTCCCCTCGTCTGGACCACGTCTGGACACTCGCCAACCGCGGGCGGGGTACTTCTCAACCGGCTCCCGAAGGCCAATATCCGGATTGCGCTGTCCGGTCTTCTCGCAGTTCCGCGATGGTCCTGTAGTCCTCAAAAGGGGGCAGCGGCAGAGGGGGCCGCGCCGCCGGGCCTCCCCGCAACGGGAGTACTAGGAAAAATAAAATAAAAGCAGATCTTAAACAGATCTCAGCAGTGCCTCCAACTTGTCGGGGGGAAATTCTCCCGGGGTCGGCTGAGCCGTCCGCGGACCTCCGGGCAGGGAGGCCCCAACTCCTCCCGTGTATCCCAAAAATGAGTATGAGGCACACGCAAGAAGCAAGGTGGTTCTGCTGTTTATTGGACAAACGGCAGGGATGGGTCAAGGAACGTACGCGTCCGTCCTGACTCTCTCTCTTCATCCTGGGCTCGCAGGCCCTTTTTACCTTAGTATGACGCGCTACCTGCGTCACCTTGGAAAGTTTAGCAAAAAACCTATTGCCACTCTGGAGTGGTTCCTCGAGGGGTAGCGTTAGTATAGCATACGTATAGGGAGCATTGTTAGTGGTTGAGGGTTAGTCAGGTGGTATAATTGGGTTGTCCCTTCAAATTGATACATGAAAATTGTTACATGAAGATCCCTGGGGATTGGTCAATGTTACTGGCGTCAGTGATAAGAGCCCCATGTTCTGATTGGTCCACGTACGTGCCCCCCCGTCTGGGACCATCGTTGTGCCCAGCTCGCGGTGCACCTGTCATTTGCAACAATGTTTCACTATGGTTATGTGCAGACAACGTGAAGATTTATTGGTATGCCTGAAGGCCAACTACTCCCACCGCCGCAGATGTCCATTGAATCACTTAATTGTATCTGCCTATGTCTTGAAACGGGGGTTTTCGGTGCCTCCCTCCTCCTGGGCCTGGAACCCTGTCAGGTTTGGCTTGGTCACGTGAGGTGGGACCGTGGTCGTGGCAGAATTCTGCACAATTAATATTGTATTTTCCACTGTGTGCCTGGTTTTAATTGCAGGTGTGACCTCGGCGTCGGCTTGCGGCATACGAGATTGCAACATTGTGCCCTTGACTGTCAGTCATCGCCGGGCTCATTCTGCAGGGTCAGCAACTATACTCTTGCTCATTCAATGTTCATGGAAGCTCTTGCTTGCGGCCTACTTGGGCCTGGTGCATAGACGGAGACGTTTGGTACACAGCGCTTTAGGTTATGGTATCATATTGCTTTATCCCCAGTATCGCGCCTTCGTTATGCTTTTCATTATTGTGCATGGGTTTAGGAGAAGCGTGAGCAAGCTTTTAGATGGGTTCATTGTGCGTCTTGCGTTTCTGCATTTTGAGAAGCCTATGTGAAAAATAATAAAGATGCGCGTCTGTGGGTGTATCCGTCACTTGCGTCATAGCACTGAGTATGTTCTTCGTGTGGATTGGTGTGGGAGTGTCCAGTGTGTATGTTGTACAGGTATTCTGGCCGTTGGCCGGGTCGTCATGGCATCTCTAATGATGTGTCGAGTTAGCGCTGGATGATTCAGTCGAGTCCCTCCATGCCGCAGGCGTCGGCAAGGGTATGGCAGGCTGGCGGGCACGCGGGAGGGCACATCCGTATGTTCTTGTACCAGGGTATTTGGTCGTCTGGTAGATGGGTAAACTCCTCTCGTGGCGGGTGCCTGGGCCGTGATCCTCTAGGCCAAGGGGAGAGAGGGGATTGGTGGGAGCCTTTTCTTCCATTCTCCCACTTCAACAGTAATTAGTGGCAGGAGAACAGGGAGATGTTCACAGGTAGCACACTGACAAGTTCACTCGAAGCGGTCACAGAGTAGCACGATCACGAGTTGACTTGCAGTGCTCAAAGATGTTCTCATTTTAAATATCAAGTGCTTTATAAAGAATAGCAATAAGGGGTGTGTTTGTGAATGAATGACGTGTATATGTCGTGGTATTGTGTATTGGCGAGGGAGCCTGCCTGGAGACACGGGGTCTGTGGAGGCCATGTGAACAATGGCCCCTGTGCGTAAGATACCTTTTGAAGTGTACATGTTGTTTGGCACCTTGGCCGTTTGCGCCCCTGACAGCACCCCTTGGCAGCGCACATCCACTGGTGCTAACTGCCTTTGATATTGGAGGGGGGATGGATGGGCCTGGGGCATGCAGACAAGGCACCGGAACACTGCTGAATGGAGACACACTTATGTGTATTGCCGGGGAGCGCCCTGCTTCAAGGGGAGCCTGCCTGGAGACACAGGGTCTGAGGAGGCCATGTGAACAATGGCCCCTGGGTGTAAGATACCTTTTGAAGTGTACATGTTGTTTGGCACCTTGGCCATTCGTGCCCCTGACAGCACCCCTTGGCAGCGCACATCCACTGGTGAGAACTGCCTTTGATGGTGGAGGGGGGATGGATGGGCCAGAGGCGTGCAGACAATGCACTGGAACACTGCCGAATGGTAACACACTTAATTCACTTAAAAACTGAAACAACAACTGATAAAAAATATGATGTTTTTTATTTGGTTTCTTATTTTGATGGCACAAAAATACTACACATTGTAAAGGTCTGGTTGCAGCTCAGCAAGGGAAAATCCCCTGTACTGACCGCTGTCACTGGGGAAAGTTTGTCTAATGGCACCAACGACACAGGCGGGTATTACTCGTCGAACGCGGTGTCCAAGCCTCCCAAGAAGCCACCATGTGTACGAATGATAGCCAACCAGCCGGTACCACCTGTGAAAGAGAAAGATACAAACTGTTTTTAAATGACTAAGATAAGTGTATTAAACCTTAGTTGTCAATGACAATTCTTGTATGCAATGGCATTTTTGCCAGGACAAATGCTAACTAGACACTGCACAATATTGAATGACTTTTATGCAACTATTACTAGAGAATTGCAAGACTAAACTGATATGACAATGATATACTGAAGTTACGAGAATACAGAGGACAACCATGAAATAGTAGTGGCCACACTGACATCACAACCAGACTATACTTACTCATTACTGGGATTACGAGGGCGAACTGTTGCGCGAAGTTCGTGCATAAGCACCATCAAAATCCTCAACACGGACCGTGTGAGGCAGGCTGCCGTGAAGTCTGGCAGCTCGGTAACGCATTGCATCTGTGGATCGCCTTGCGATATGTAGGACAAGCATCCTGAGTTTTCTCGGCAGCAGTTCTCCTCCTCGGTTGGCATTAGCGCGCACCGATTGCAGGTACACCAGTTGGAAACACTATCCATGTGACTAAGCCCAGGCTCTTCATCTGTTGAATCGTCCTCCCAACTGTTGTCCAAAGCCCCATCGTTTCCGCATCTTTCTCTTTCCAGTAATTCCTCCTCGGGATACTCAGGCTCGTACAGGTAGGGCATTATTGTTGCCATTGTGTGGTAAACAAACAAAAATTATTTATTGCAGTGGTACTGGTATCTGTTCACACGGGCTACAAGCAACGAAGGTAGCTGACCAGAGCACAGAAACAAGTCACCGAATACTCAAAGCAATACAGTGAGAGGAATGGAAAAGAAAATCTGCTGTTGTGGGTTGTAAAACGGTCTGTTTATACTTATCGAGGAAAGAGGCTTCCTGCCGTTTCCATGGCGACATGTCATTAACTGAAGGGCAGAGAACGTTGACACGAGACGTGCTTTGGCGTTGTGAAATGGGTAGTACGCGTCTAGTGATGTCACGCTCAGGGGCGGGGGATATGATTTAGTGCTGCAAACGCAGGTCACCCAGGGCGATGCGGCAAGTGATAAGATTATCACAAGATGGCCACACCCTGCTGCCTGATTTCACTTGTGTTCAAGAGACGAAAACTCGGGGAAGGTGCATAGGAAATGTTTGTACGATCGATCGACTTATGGTTAAAAACACAGGGCCGAACCATAGGGACAATAATATTTCTGACTGAACCATTCCTTTAAGACAGCCCTATCGAATGTATCCCCGAAGCAATGACAACCTAGGGGAGGAACTCCCTGAAGGAATATGAAAAAGAGCAAAGAAAGAAGCTAGTGACGTCGCAAAAGTCATAACACAACATCCTGAGATACTGGCTGAAGAAGATGTAGGGATCCTACAGAAACTAATGACAAAGTAAACAATCAAGTGAACTTTTAGTTACGAAGAAGATTACACATGCAGGAAGTGCTGTAGAAAATCAAGCGTTCAATAATTGTACAGATGCTGAAACGCAAGTAATCTAAGTCATCATAGAAGCTGGCTATACGTGGTGAATAGAATGCAAGCAAAGCCATCATTGATAAGAAGCTGGACATCGGTATCATGAATTTAGTAAGCCAGGACCCATAAAGAGGGAAGGGAAAACTGTGCCGTAGCAAGAATGAGCTGAATCGTGGAGCTGCATGCCGAGGTTGTATGGCCTGGAGTCAATTCTGGGGCAAACGTGCGAAGGATGAATCATCCCTTGTTAAGGTGCAAAGAAAGAACACTAAGAGTGCCAAGTGTTATTCTTTTAAAGCATTTGAAACCTGCAAAATTGACCAAATCTTGGTCTCACATCACGTGAGCCAAGGATGAAGAGTTCGGACTTCGAGTCCCAGAACACGATAGTGAGATCTGTCACTCCCATGTATTCTAAAGACAAAGATACTTTTGCAAGGCCAAACTCAAAGACAATCTTTATGGGAAGGCAGGGGTGATGAAAGATGCGGGGCTAATTGGGGTGGGGGTAGAGTCATGCCCCATCTCCTTGTACCTGGGTCTGGGCTTATGTGCTGCTAAGTGAACCAAATGTTCAAGACATGGCACAAGCATGCCAACCAATTGTTGTGCTCGATATAACAAAGGGCCTTATAGTTTGAAAACCAATGAGAAACCGTGTATCTAATGTTTCTGAAGATTACATGTTTTAGAGGTAGGCATATGTTGCCCACCTGACAGTGGGCAGCCAATCACAATCCTAGTTCCTATAGAATGTGTACTTAGATGTTCCCCTTAAGCCAATCCTGCCCCTTAGTAGGTTTTTCATTATTTGCCATGTAGTATGACATCACCTCTGCAATATTTTGTGATATAAAAGATATGATTTGTGAGAAGATCGCTGAGAGAACCTGAGGGTACGTCCATTGATGTTCGTTGTAAACTCCCAGTTTTAGATAATTGTTAATAAAACAGTACTTTGCCATCTTCCTGAGTTGGTTCGATTATTTGGTCTCAGAGTTCTTCTGTGTGATCCCATCCATTACATGAAAGTTCCTAAAGGGCCCTAGGCTGACATGGTAGCGGTGCGGATAGTTCAAAGATCCAAACTAATTCACCTCGGACGATCGGGCATCCTCTGCCATAAACTAGAAGATCACAGAGTTTCCTGTGGAGAGCGGCTGAATAAAAATAAACTTGCAAGAAGAACCAAGACAGTGGCCAGGTCCCCCTTTGAAGAAATCCCTGCCCGGTTTACACAGGCACTCTGCGGAAGGAAGGCGAAGTGGTCGGATTGGAAGAGGACTCGATACCGAAACCCTTGAGTCGATTAATGAATGGTGAGTAGACTAAGGGGAATGGCAAATAAAGAAACAGGATTGTGATAATTCTGAGTAACAGAGAAACATTGTAGAGATAAGAGAGGCAGCCTAAGAATCCTAAATCAAGGGAATTAGAAGGAGACATTTCAAACTCCAGCAGGAGAAGGGTGAAATATAAAACGCACAGTCAGGACCGTGTAAGGTAATGTCTCAAACCCTGTATAGGGTAAAAAAGTAAAGGCGAGGGAAGAGGTGATCAGAGTGTTTTATAAAGTGTAAATGTCTAACTAGTCTGAATGTTGTCTGTTGAGTAAAATATCGAAGAGCAATAGAAATTGTGAAGAGTTGAAAAAGTAACAGTGAGTAAAGATAAAGGGGGTCATTACGAGGTTGGAGGTAACCATGGCGCTATTAGCGACATGGCTGCCTCCAAAACCTCACCGACTCCGCCCTGGTGAATGGAGCTATTACCGCCCCATTCCAAGGTTGGTGGGGGCGGTAATTCCCCATTCACCAGGGCCCTTCCCCATTCCCAATTGAGCCTCCATAGGGCTCAATGGGAATGGGGAAGGCGCAAATAATGGTACTGCAAATTGCGGTACCGTTATTAGCTCTAAGGTCCCTTTGCGGGTCCTGTCCTTAACGGCTGGTAAAACCAGGTGTTAAGGGAGGACCCACAAAGGGAACTCGTAGTAGGGCGGTAAGGGATTACCGGTACCGGTGCCCTTACCAGTACCGGTAATCCCTTACCGCCTGGGTCATAATGAGGCCCAAAGTGTAGTAAAACGATTGGTGCCAATCAAAAGAATAGATAGGTCATTGAAACAAGAGGATCGAGCAGTGCTTGCTGGTGCTTGCTCATATGTGTTGTTTTCAAACGATAAAAGTGGTGATTTAAACCAAGGTAAAAGGTTTACTTCAATGATCTGGTAAGTATTGACAGTCAATTGATACTTGTCATTATGGGGGACACTCCTCTCATGCACCTATGCAAGACACTGCCAAAACACATGCCCAAGCTCAAACAATACAGTGCAGAATGGGGAAAGGGCATAGCAGATAAAATGTTCATGCTGTGGCCACAAGGGGTATTGTTGTCAAGAGCGGTATTGCAACATATGACCACATACTTGCACGCTGCATGCACAGGAAAGAAATTAGAGAAAGGATTAGCGATTTTAGAACTTTGGAAGATGTATCAAGAAGAAAGAGAAGACCTGCCACCTGAGGAGTGGATGCTTAATCAGCATAAGGGGGAAGGCATTGAGCCCTCAGCTACCCTTACCTTGCCTGAAGCAAACAGTTTTGCTACGGAAGAGATAGGAATGTATCCTTTAAAGGAATTAAGAGCAGCAAAAGGGTACAGTAATCCAATTTATGAATCCCCTGCTTACTGTAGTGACAATAGACGTGAAGAGAATAAAAGAAACGAAGAGATGTACAAGACAAGGAAGAAAAAGGTGACCAGTCAAATGTATCGACAGATATAGAAAGAGAAATCAAGAGATGCAAAGGGCAAAAGGATAAAGCTGACGAGGTAGCGCTTGTGCAAAATGAATGGATGGGAGGGCAGATATTACTCAAAATAGACAAGAAAAGTATTGAGGAAGTCAGGCAAAGAGAAGACAAGGATGAACACCAAAGGAAGGATAAGGTACCAGAGAAGAGATTAAAAGAAGATGAGCAGAAATGGAAAAGCAGGGAGCGACAAGAACAGATAGATCAGGAGGAGCAAGAGAAAATTGAAGAGTGGGAAGAAGAACAAAGAAAGTACGACAACAGACAAAGAGTGATAGAAGAGAGAGATAGAATGGAAAGAAAGAAAGAGAGAGGAGGAAGAAGCAGAAAGATTAAGGGACAAAAAGTTACAGAGATGAAGCGAAGAAGAGGAAAGAAGGAAAGGAGTGAGGAGAGAAGAATGAAGGCAAGAGGAAGAAAGAATTAGAAGGGATGCAAGAAAGCAAAGGGACACAGATGAAGAAATAAAATGAAAAAGGAGACAGCAAGGTTTTGATGCCAATCTCATTCATAAAGAACAAATCAGGCTGAGCCCAGAAATACGATGGGATAGAGTGGAATAGATTCTTCTGATAAAGGAAGTAAATCCAGCAGTATCTAGAGTAGCGCTGGTAGAAGAAAGATTTGATGCAGAAAGCACTGGAGAAAGGATCGATAAGGTCTATCAACAGTTAAGACCAGGTAGCAAATATGAAACTCAAGGGCATGGTGCTCGATCCCCAGTATCTCAATCACAAAGTGAGGGGGAAACCTGTTCAGTGATAAACGTTGGGAATTGTCTTTAAGCAGACTGAACTTAGACAACAGTGAGGGGGTTGATATTCACACTAGTTGTGGCATAGACATGTCAGACAAGGAAAGAGAGTCCTGTCTTGGGGCAGAAGGAGGGCGAGCGTGCGCCCCTGAAGGAAGCCTGCAAATGGATGAAGAAGTGAGATGGTCGGATCTGGAACAACCTAAAAATAAAACTCCAGATCCCATAGCATATCTTGAGCGTCCCAGAGGACGATCACATAATGAGAACGGAGAGTCTCCACCATATGTAAGCAGGTTAAGGTCATTACCGACAAGGAGACAGACAGGGACGATTCTCCCTGCCATGAACAGACTAATAATGGAATCTGACTATGGGGCTCACGAAGTTCCCCTTGTTAGAGAAGGGGGGAGGAAGACTGCAATACATTACATGGCCACAGATGGACAAGGATAACTTAAAATACAAGCTCCCTAGTTTGACTCTGAGAAATGGCTATACGAATTAGAGAAAATGACAGGAGGAAATACGCTGGCCATTGGGGACATAAAAGGTCTACTGGCAGCCCTTCCTGGAAAGAGGGCTGATGACATATGGAGGAGACCGGGATATTCAAGCGTGACTGCACAAAATACAGCGCATGATAAAGAGCCATTTAATAATTGTAGAGCAGAAGTTTCGAGGGCTCTGGGGGCACAATATCCTGACACATCGGATATGGGTGCAATTATGACATGCCAAATGAAAGAAGATGAAGACCCTATTGCTTACATCCAGGATATTCAGGAGAAATGGCAGCTTGAAACTTGCGAGCCGCGGGAAAAGACAGTGGCATTATTTTACCACATTTTATGTCAGCGGTTTCCTGACCCAGTACAGAGGCAGATGAAAAAATAAGTGGAGATGGAAACAAAGCCATGGGCTGAGATACAGTCGACAATAGTACACCATTGCCAGTTATTACAAGAAAAGAACAAGAAGAAAGATGAGAATAGAAATATTGAGGAAGCCAAGTTAGTTCAGAAAACGTTGTCAAAATTTGCCATAGAATGGGTGGTATTGAGAAGGAATGGGAATGCAGGAAGCAATAGATACATCGCAGGTGAATAATTCATGCCTGATGGACCAAGGTGGGTATGAGTTTACACCACGAGGGAGAGGTATGGATTATAGGGGAAGAGGAGGTGGATTTCAGAATAACCGAGGTGTGTTTCAAAATACACACAATGAAAAACAGAGTGCTCAGAGAGGATATAATCAAGAAGTGATTAACAGAAGGGTTCTGCTGGTATGTTGGAATAGTGGAATGACAAGGCATATTGCATGCATATGCGAGAGTCAAGGGAATGTACAAAATGGCCAGTTGTCCAGCTTACCCTCCACCATGTAGCACACAAACCAGAGAGGGCAAGTACAGTAGGTGCAACAGCAGGGACAAGCACAAATGAATCCACCACAAGGGCAGTCACAACAAGCCCCTATGCGGATACAGCAGTATGCGAATACAGGGCAAGTATTGGAATAGGAGGTGTCACTGTGGTAGGAGGAAATCCTTTCACATGGACAGGGATGAGCTTGTATCCACAATAGGACAGCTCACATGGGTGACTTGATGTCTTCAGTACTATCTGTGACACCAGACCCCCCAAGAGGAACCAAGGGTCGATGTGACGATGGGAGGCAAATCCTTTTCTTTTCTTGTAGACACTGGAGCAGCTCGTTTGTGTAACAAGAGGGAAAATATCCAATGTCAGGTAGTGCCATGAATGCTGAAGGGGTCTCTGGAGCTACGAGATGAGTTCCTTTTACTAATAAATGACCAGTCTCCATAGGAGAATGTAACATGTCCATTCCTCTGTTATCCTCATGACAGACACTGGTTAACATTTTAGGAGGAGATTTAATGATGAAACTCAACATGGCAATTTCATTCACTGATCAAGGAATAGTGTGCTCCACTCAAGGAATACACTATTTTAACAAGGAAGAATGTATACTGGCATTCACAGGGCAAGTAGCTCTGCGAGGCGTTCCAGTAGATCCAGAGATTTTTCTATATGGGGGGTAAGAATTTTACTGACATGGCTAGGTGGCTTGGTAGGAAGGATTGTGAGGATACCTGATGAGTTTTTATTTAGACCACAAATACCTATCAATGAGAGGGTTAACAGACTATTCCTATAGAGTTGAAAGCAACTAGAGTACAAAAAGAGATGGCAATGCTAGAAGGGATAGACAAGGAGGGTAGACCATGGAGAACAGTGATAGCCCTTGAGGAGGGGTACAGATTGACCGACATAACTGATGGTGATATGTTCAGGGAAGACTGAAGCGATGATGAAGTGGTGTTCTTCATGAACATTACATACTGGATAAGGATAAAGAAAAGGGACGTCCCACAAAGAATGGCAATAATGCAGCAGCGACCAGCATTTTTTCAGGAGGATCTTGGACGTCATATGGACCACAGGCCCTTATGATGTAGGTTTATTGAAAAGGATAAGGGAGGTTAAAATAAAGCTTAAACCAGGAGCAATTTTCCCCCAAGCAAAACAGTACCCCATGTCTCGAGAATTGATGAAGGTATATTTCAGACTATTTCAGCACTGATAAATCAGGGGATTCTGGTGCCATAAGAGTCATCGTCTAAAGGAGGGTTGTGGAGATTTATACAGGGTTTGAGAGCTCATAACCAAATTGTAGATGCTGAGTTTCCTTTAGTTGAGAATCCAGTGACAATATTGTGTAGTATCGCAGCAGAAGCTCGATACTTCATGGTGATTGATTTCAAAAATGCGTTTTTCTCGATCCCGTTGCATAAGGACTCCCAAGACTTGACTTCATTTGTGTTTCACCAAAAGAGACTAAAGCATATTCGTTTGCCTTAAGGGTACTGTGAGTCCCCATCAGTTTTTAACAGAGACCTACAGATGGATCTTGGCAATATCGATCTCAAAAGTGAGGTGATACAGTATGTAGATGACCTATTGATTGAGAGTAAAAAAGAGAATGAGTGCAGACAGGACTCTATCTGATTAATGACTATTTTAGCAGACAAAGGCTATAAGGTGGACAAGGAGAAGTTACTGTACTCCCAAGAAGAAGTGTCATACATAGGTCAGTTGATTTCACATTAAGAGAAGGAAAAAAAAGTGACACCTGAGAGAGCTGAGGCAATCATAAAAACATCAAAACCGAACACAGTAAGACAGATGCAACAGTTTCTGGGTTTATGCAATTACGTTAGAGCCTGGGTGTTGATTATAGTACGTAAACAAGGCCACTTCTGCAAGCATTAAAGAAAGCACAAGTTGGTAGAACAAAGCTAGAATGGACCACAGAAATGGAGGAAGGATTTGAGGAACTGAAAAAAGCAATTTGTACAGCCCCAGCTTTAGGAATTCCCAATTATAGTGAAGAATTTTATTTATTTTCACACACAGATAAGTCAGTAATGACTGCAGTGCTTACACAAAGAACCACATTAGGGTACAAACCTTTGGCATATTACAGAGGGATTTTAGACCCCGATATGAGAGGACACTTCCCTTGCAAACAATCTCTGACAGCCGCCGCATTTGCAATTGAGAAGTCCACAAGTATTGTTATGGGCTGCTCTATGGCCCTCTATGTGGCGCATGCTCTATTTACCATTCTAGAGAAACCCAAGGGCACATTGACATTCCAAAAAGCTTCAGTTTATGAGGTAATGATTTCTAACCAGCAATTAAAATTATAAGGTGTAAAATAGTCAACCCAGCCACGTTCATAGCTGAATCAGTAGAAGAAGCTGATCATGTGCATGACTGTGCCAATTATGTTGAATTGTATGATGATATACCCCCTGTGAAGGAGAATGCTTTAGCAGGATGGGAGATGTTTTTTTAAAAAATTGATCAGACTAGTGGAGAAAGGCATTCAGGCGCCACAGTAGTAAGACACGGATTAAATGGAGAATTCGAGGTAGTGGCAAGTGCAAAGCTACCGTCTCATTTTTCAGCGCAAGCAGCAGAATTAGTAGTGTTTACAGTAGCACTTGAAAAACATGAAGGACAGGAAGTGGCGGTGTACAGTGACATCAACCGTACATGCTGGGTTGGCATGTTGGAAGAGGAGGGGCTACATCTGCACAGACGGCCCTCCAGTGCTGCATGCATCCTTATTGGAGAGACTTATGAAGGCACTACAACTCCCAGTAGCAATAGCTGTCGTTAAATGTGCAGTGCATACTAAACAAACAGATTGTATCTCTTGCAGGAACAAAGCGGCAGACATAGAGGCCAAAAGGGTTGGATTCTTCCGGAACTTCGAGTTTTGATACTGAGAATATTAAAGAGAGTTTGGTTACAACTCTGTTAATGCAAGAAGGGTTTAATAAGTTGTCAATAACCCCAATTAATAGAGATTCAGGGAAGCGCACCACAGGAAGAGCAAGAACTGTGGAAATGAAGGGGGTGTTCTTTATCCCCCACGGAAGCATTATGGTGACATTACAGCACTGGAAAGCCAGGGATGCCAGTACCTCTACTGAAAGTCGCGCTTGAACAACTGCATTACCCAGCGCATGTAACTAGAGAAAGTCTTGCTGCTAATATTGTGGGAGACTGGTTCATTCCTAATTTGTTGGAACATACTTCGCTATTTATGGTGAATTGCATCATGTGTCAAAGGTTTACTGCTGGACAAACACTGAGAATGATAAAAGGAGTAATACCTCGACCGAATGGTCAGTTTCAGCTTTTACATATCGACCATGTCGATATGCTGCAGACATGTAATGGATATAGGTATCTGTTAGTGGTGGTGTGTCCCTCTTCTATGTGGATCAAGGCAGGTCCGTGTGCATACCCTGATACAACTTGCACAGTGAAGTGTTTAGTACACAAGGTACTCCTCAGGTGGGGTGTGTGTGAAGTAGTAAGATCCGATAATGGGCTGCATTTTTTCATTGAGCTATTTGAATAGATAGAGCTACTATTAAGCATAAAACACAAGTTTTCTTCTGCTTATCATCCACAAGCGAAAGGGATACGTGAGACACTCAATGGTTTCCAAGATTAAATTGACTTTGAAAAAGAGATGGCTGTATTGCCTACCCCTGGCCTTATATGCCCTTCGCAATTAGCTAGGATCGGACCACCACCTCAACCTGCATGAACTAGTGACAAGATGTCGAATGAGAACGCCCCTTACACCTTCACCTAAGAATAGGGGTGATGCCCAGAGTTTAGCCAAAACTTTAGGTGATGAGATGCATGATTATTTGACATGTATGACTATCAGTATTTCATTTCAGTCAAGCGTATGGGGGACGGGGGATGGTCTAAGAACACGGAAGAAGATAATTCGGCAACCAATCCAAGTGAACTATTACCACCACCTAGAAATTTCACCCGAAAGTTGCACGAACCCCATTTAAATGGCCCTTTCATTGTTGAGGAAGTGTCTCCTTCGCTGTCCAAATATCCGGAGAACGAGCTTGGTTGCACCTAAATGACATGAAAGTTCATAAAGGCGAGACCTTCCCTCCCATCGTTGCTCATCCAGAAGCAAGACAAGAAGAATAATGTCTGCGTGTGCAGACCCGCTCGATGACTAAGAAGAAGGACGATAAAGCAATGAGTGTATAACACATACTTTATTTGGACTGGAATTCAATAGACACTCCTTATATATATTTTAGCAGAGATTGCGAGGACTTGCACAGAATTCCAGGAGTTTCGAAATTAACTATTTGAAATATATTGAAGCAGAGAATAATGCATCAGAATTATGCCTATACGTCAGTTCTTGATCAGAAATTGGAAAAGAGATCAGTATCCAGATTCATTTAGTGGAGAATATTTGTTTATGTGATAAAAACACATGATACCTGCCGACAGTGACGTTCATCGGCTTGTGGTTGCTGTCATTGTGTTCATACTTCAATCTTACCCTGCTATTGTCAGAAGAGACATTAATATTAATACTTTCTTACAGGATCCTAAGAACGGTCCACTGATAAAATGACTACTTATTGCTATGATGGAACAATTGTACAGTTGCAGACATAAAAGAAACTTGATGATTGTATTAAAAATGATTAATGAAGAAGATGGCATGATTATAGAGTGCAAACAAGTTCAGCAAGGAGTAGGATGGCGCGGGAAATGGTTGCCCAGATTTTTATGCATGATATATATTTGCAGGATTGTTCTTGTTGTCTTTCTGTTTCTTATTGTTCACAGTCTCTATCATCTTAATGTTTCTACCGGAGAAAGAGCCCTTATGGTTCTCCCCATGATGAAAACTAATAATGACTAATTCATTGATCTCTATAAGTATATTTGGAGACATAAAAGAGATGCAGAGGAAGAGAATGAAGGGATAAATACATATCTAGATAGTACAGCTCACCTGGGTAATAATATGTGAAATCAATACATGAAAAAGGTGGGGGAAAGAGCATATGATGATGGTTGCTATGTCTGCTCTCTCATCCCCTATGCCATGAATACAGTAAGGACTTTCATTTCGATGGAGGTTTCAGCACACAATGCAAAGTGCCTCAGCCATCTTGCAGCATGTACCAATCGAGGACAGTTTCAAGGAAGTTGGGCAACCTTACGATGGGGATCAAAATGGTCGTTTTGGACACCACCAGGGGGTGCAGATGACATGGCTGCTGGATCCTTCTTCTTCCTTGAAACCCACACAGGAATGGTGGCGCGCTCATAGAAAACCAGTCCAGTTCAAGAAAAAAGGAAAGGGAAGCGAGCGACAACCAGCTGGCCAAATCTTAATCGGAATTAGCAAAGGCAACTATCCGAACACCGCCCGGATTTGCACACACCGGGGAGGCCTCGGACATCAAATATTCAGGCAACCTGGGTGCAGTGGACCACCGGAGAGAGTGTCAAGATACACAACAAAAGGGGAAGAGAGGTCGACACTCTCCCCCGAACCACAGAAGCCGAATTAAGTCGACCCTCCCACCGTGGTTGACACAGGTACCTGGTAGAGTGAACAGGACACCACGTGGCAGCCAGTGGGGGGAAGAGGGTTAGGAAGAGGAAGTGGACAGGGTGGGGGAATTTTAGGGAAACGGAATAGAGGGTGAAGGAAAACCTAGTGTGAATAGGACCGGGCACATAACAGGGAAAGAACCCTACACTGCCTAATACCTAGTAATCTCCTAAACAGGTCTTGCCCATGACTCTGACATACACTCTATGCACACCTTGAGACCTTTGTAGCACATCTTGATACATGTACCATAATCACACGTTGACATGAACATTACACAAAGCAAGCAGTATGGCACATACAATTGGGAGAGCTCCCATTATGAATGACATAACACATGGCCCACTTGGGCTAGCATGTAGCAACACAGGAGAAACAGTTAACATGAAAGAACATATACACAGGGAGACATCCTTCTTCTGTTCATTCTCCCTGATAAAGTAAACTCTTCCTGTCAGCACTTAACCGCCAAATACCTGATGAGAGGGGCCTTATGCCTAAATGCCCCCCTTTCATACCATTGAATATCACCTAAATGTGTCCATTTGTAATAATGGATTATGCCAGTGCACCCCAGCACCCTAGAGGAGACCCACGGAGTATAAAGCAGCATTCTCCGCACCCAGACCCGCCCACAGCCAATACCAAATGTTCGTGAGCGTGAAAGAAATGCTGTAAAGAGTTACACATGTCCATGCCTTGTAAAAGTATACATTTGCACTTATCTTAAGTCCGGGAGGCTCTCAAGCCCTCCCAGACGCTGCATGAGGAAGCATGTCGCAGCTGCAGCCTCGTCTTCTTTGGATTCAGCATTCGCTTCCGCTGCTTCCATGCGTTCCATCCGACATAAAGCTCTGCGCAAATCCAAAATAAGCCACACCTGCCGTGCGCCGTGTGGCCTTAATAAACCGTTACTCATCAAAATCAGCTGGCCACATGCGCGCATGGCTGATGACTACCAATTCCCCAGGTGCTACTGGGAAATGTAGTTTCTGGTGCCGCTTTCGTCCCTGCCAACCCTTAATCCTGACAGAGAGGCAGCTGCAATAAAAACAGCCGCAGCAAAACGCCCATGTTCCCAGACGAGGCACAAAGACAGCGATTTGAACATCCTGTTGGGACTTGTCTCACGAGCCGAGACAGAAAGCGGGAGAGGAGCAGCTGCCTGGGACATAACACAGGGAGTGCCCCACAAGAGGTTAGTACCCTCCAGCATAGTGAGGGGAAAGAGGTGGACATAGCACGTGCGCAAGCTGAAACGCACAATCAATGCCATAAAAGCCCAAATGCGCATTTAAAATCTCCATAGTAGCCCTACTCACCAAGATACGTGAGCGCTCTGAGCTCATTACAGACTGCAGCCAGTGCGGAGAGGCATACGACCTGCTTCACGCAGGGCAAGTTTTCTGAAATCATAGGCCAGGCACCCGGTGCTAAACAATTGTGGAGCGACACCTACCTCCAAACACATAAACTGCAGGGGTTCCGCCGCACAAGTCCAGGCATGGAGACCCCACCCCCAACAGAACTGCCAATTATACCGGGAGGAGACCAAGAAGCATCCGCAAAGGCAGATGTCTGGCTACCTCGAGAAGAGATCAGGTCCATAAAGAGCAGTATAACAACAACAGTATATGTAAGAGTAACACTATGGCCCAGTGGAGGAGAGATGACCTCTTACACCTAGTTTATCTTTTGATAAATATCGATAAACAATTCCTTCAAATACAAAAATAAACTTTTATTAAACCAACTCTTTAAAAGTAGATTGATTAGCAAACATCAATTGCACAGTATAATTAATACCACATCATGAAGGTCCTAGATCCAATAAAATTCTCAGCTCACCCACCATTCATTCACTTTCATTTTCCTTTCACACACATCCCATACTACATCCATACACCCAGAAAACCAGAGGGCCTCTGGCCCTCAAGGGGCCGTGCCAAAGGCTCCAGAACATTCAAATGGTTCAACACGCCATTATCTGGTGAGAACAAACCAACAATTACATGCATCAGACAACTTCGCTCCCAATTGACACTGAGAGACACGTGCCTGAGAGATGGCAAATTATAATTTTTTTGAATGGGCCAATGCGTCCACCACCCCCAGGGGATGAAGGCCTGAACCTTTTGAACTGGGTGCTCAAGTGTTGACAGTCAGTTGCAAGCGCCAATATAAAACAAGTTAGAAATAGTTACTCTTGTTGTTGGTTCCAAGGGGGCGCCCTTAGCGTTGCCCGATGTTCTTTTCGAGGCGTCTTTTTTTTCAGGGGAAATTTCTTTTCTCCATTTTCAGTTTAAGGGAGGAGGGGGTGGGGGAATGGTAGGGGGATGCTTCAAGGGGGGAAGGCGAAGAGTGACGGGGTACAGGGAACTTCAGCACAGAGTACAACTTCAATAAATAGCACAGAAAACACCTACAGAGATGACACAGCTGAGGGGAAGAAAGACTAGCAAGGCTGCAAATGCTTTGGGTATCGAAAGGAGACTATTTGAGCCTGAAATGTGGGAAAGCATCAGATTACCTTTGAGTTATAGCGATGGCAGCTAACTTGGTTCAGTTCAGGTCATTAAATGTAAAAGGTCTTAATTCACCCCAAAAGCGCTCTATGTTGGTTAGGGCCTTTAACCTGTTGGGACTAGATGTTTTATTTGTGCAAGAAACAAAGTTCCAGAAAGAAGAGAAATTTATCATAAGGGGAACGCAACTGGGAGGGGCTATCTGGGCACCAAGACCTAAAAATAACGGTGGACTGGACATGTTATACCGGGTGTCACTGGGTGACAGATCACACAAACGCATGGGAGCACAGACGGGAGGTACCTGGTGGTCAACGGGGTGATTAGAACAAGAGCCGTTACATTGTGCTCAGCTTATGCACCGAATAGCCAGCAGATCCAATTCAGCACAGAGCTCTTTGCCTTCTTAGACGGGTGGAAAACAGGAGCGTTAATTTGTGGTGGGGACTCTAACATGGTGATGGAACCCGCTGTAGATTGGATCTCGTATAGGGAAGGAGCCACAACACCACCAGGGAAAGAGCTTTTTCAACCCCTCCTGCAAGAACACTTTTTAATAAACACATGAAGATCATGTCACTCACAGACCAGAGCATACACATTTTATCCTCCCCCACATCAAACATTCATCCGAATAGATTATGGGCCTCATTACAGGGATTACCGGCACCGGTTACAGTGCACCGGCACTGTAACCTCATCTCTTTGTGTTGGTTGTGTTTGCTGCGTTGTACTGGAGAGGTTTCCGCCTCTCTATTGCTGAAGGGTTAAAGCTGCAGTGCATTGGGATACTGGACCAGAAGCTATTTCCGTGCCGTCAACAGTGGTAACAGTGTCGGTGGTTGATTTAGGGCATAACGAAAGCCCCATCTCTGTCGCAAGATCCTGGTCGATGTAATTCCCAACGGCTTCTCTGTCTATGTACTCTCTTACTGCGTGCATCCGAGATGGTTGTTGGTGGTTGATCAAGACCACAGATAGTGCAAAATGGGAGGTCTGTAGTTCACTTTCTTCGCTCGACAAGTGGACCCCTGCACTTGCCGGGCTGGGGAGTTTTCTGATTCCTTGATGGTATCTTCCTTGTCCGTGGCCCCTACCGTCCTCCTCGGTGGCTTCACAGGGCACTCTTTAAGAGAATGACCTGACCATCCACAGTACAGACATAACTGCTGCTGTCTCCTTTTATCCCTTTCCGCTTTAGTCAAGGGGGATCTGACCCCCCCGATTTGCATTGGTTCTCCTGAACCTTCCGTTGTTCGGGCAGTATTGTCCGTTGAACGCACATACATAGGGCGAGGGTCGAGTCTGGTTCGATCTGCTCTTCAGTCCTGCAACCTATGATCCAGTTGAAGAACAATGTCAATGAATTCTGAGCAGTCTTTTGGGGGTTCACTACTTGTGCAAGAACTTCCTTGAGCTACCCCCGCAACCCCTGATGAAATAATGTGGTTCTCTTTTCCACTGGCCATTTTGCTTCAACTATGAGTCTATTGAATGGAGAGCACACTATCCAAGAAAATAAGGTGAGCTGTGTCCCAGGTCCCCAACATATGGGAAGTAGGGGGGGGCAGGGTTTCCTGCAGAGGCATGCAGCTGCTCCTCTACATTCCCCCCTCTGGTCGACTCCTTGACCACCTCCTCAATCATTTCCCTATCCTGTTATTTCCTCTTGAAGAAGT
This sequence comes from Ambystoma mexicanum, assembly GCF_040938575.1. Classification (NCBI taxonomy): domain Eukaryota; kingdom Metazoa; phylum Chordata; class Amphibia; order Caudata; family Ambystomatidae; genus Ambystoma; species Ambystoma mexicanum. The sequence continues at coordinate 707,297,256 of NC_090941.1, read as the reverse complement.
GTTTCTTTGGTGTCCATATCTTCAACACCCCCCTCTGGGTGCCTGCTTATTTGACATGTTTATCTACACTCCAGGTCATGTAGTTACATTGTCCATTCGGGGTACAATAGACCCATCGTCCCACGTATTTCTTATGATTCTTTGGGTACAGAAACTTTGTTCCCTCAGGTACTACGATGCTGGCATCTATTTATTTTCTGATGGTGTCATCAGTCAACTCCTTGGCATTTGGTTCAAGTTTAACATTGCTCATGATCGTTATCCCTACCACCCTCTTTGCCGTTTTCTTGCATTGGGAAATCACCATCCTGACTACACAGAATCCAAATATCACCAGCACCAGTATTACTCCAAGAACCTTGAATATTTTCACCAACCACTGAGGAATCCATGAAAACAAGGAAGCAATCCAACTGTCATCTTCAACGTCACCTGTCTCGTCTTCCATCTTGGTATGCAGGTCTGTCAACAATGTTATGGTCTATTTCAAGGTACCTATCTGGCCATCATGAGAAGGTATGAATGTGTAACATGATGGCCCAATTTTGGCGCAAACTCCTCCTTCCATCACTGTGATCATATCAAGGACATATATATTCTGGAGGGTCTTCAGTCGTATGGCCCTCAGCTCTTCTTTAATGGTGTTGAATCCCTTTATGGTAGCATTGATTGTCTGCAGAAGTTCCCATTTGGTGATTTGTAACCATTTGGCGTTTGCTACTGTCTGAATTCCAGGTATAGATATGGTTGTCATTATCATAGCAGTCTTGCTGAACAACTTGTGCTCCTCAGAAATGGTGTCATATGCTGTTATTGATTTGGCTGAGAAGTAATTTTCTCTTTTCGTCTGTAAGAGTTCAAATGATCTTCTATTTCTGAAGTGGGCATCCACTTTTGGAAATTCACCAATGTTCAGATTGCTGTGAGGAATCACTAATGCTTGAACATGGATGAGCACCAGGAAACATACTCCGCCCCAATCCTTGGGCAACTTCATATAGGCTCTAGATCCACAAGCCCAATATCAATCCATAAGGACGGCTGTCCCTTCTCGCATCCTCGGAACGTAAATTGTGGTCTTGCATTCTTTGTTATATCCCACATGGCTTTTTCCATGTCTTCAGAAGGACCGTGTTGCATTAACCAACAGGATTACAAATACTGGGCCTGATTCATCTTCTACCCATGTCAATAGTTTGGAGTGCTTGGCCTATGACTTTAAGCATCCATTAGTCACTTTCTGTACTTCTTGTACGTAGTCCATCTTCAGCAGATGAGCAGTGCAGGACACCATTCCTGCTTCCCATCCCTTCTTGGTATGCACTTGTGCATAGATCAATATTTGAGTTTATTCCCATTATCCAGGTGATCCTGCTATTCCTGTCACATCCAGACCATTATCTTCATTTCTTTAATGATCACCTCATCCTGTCATGCAGCAGGATATGCAAGCATTTTGATTTTCCATCCAGGCTCCTTCTCCATTTGTGTGGTCTTGATATAGTTATCCTGGTATGGAAATTACATTTTATTTTAAAAATATTTTTTTTTATTGAAAAATAAGGTCAGTGATTACATTATATTCACCATTCAGTGTATATAACAAAATAAAAAGAAACAGCAATTCCAAATTACCAGTACATATTTGACTGGTTGCTCAGTTTCTTCCTGGCAGTCAACCCACGAATTTGGCAGATAGGTCTCTGCCATCATACTTAACAAACTTAACTTACTTTGCATTTTCACCCTGCACCCCTTGCCCATACTCCTCTCTCTACCCTCGCCCCCTTCTGATAACAACCTTAGAGAGGACAAAAGAGTTCAGCACAGGTTAAACGCACATCATATTTTTGGCTTGTAATCGTTGGCACCAGGGTGGTCCAGGTGGCCGTCTAGTTGCCATGAATTTTGGCTATCTTGTGTCGGTTAGTGCACATCAGTGATTGGAGTGTTAGCGTCATAGCTTGTTCCTTCCCCAAAATTCCAAAAAAGGAAGCCACAATGTGTGAGTGTGATTCTAAAAGTGTTGCCATGAGGCTTTCCATGACGTATATTTCCTTTGCACAGCCATTCCCTTTTTGTTAGTAGTGAACTTCTCTTCCACTGTATCGTTAAGCATACCCGAACTGCTAGGGGTACGTTTCTGGGCATGTGCGCCAACATTATGTACTGGTCTTCTATAAGCTCAATGCTGAACAGGACCAAGAGTGGGGTTGTTGCTCTCTTGATACCCTCTATGCTAAACACCCATCAGGGAACCAGAGGGTTGATAGAGAGGCTATACAGTGCTTTATTGACAATGGGGCATCTGACAATACCATACATACAGGCTTGTTGGGAGAAGGACCTGGTATGGGAAGGGAACCTAGAAGGATAGTCCTCTGTCTACGGAGTGGACTGGATCCAGCCCAGGATTTCTTTCCAGTAGGTTTGGACTTTGGGGCATTCCCACCATTGGTGCCAAGAGTTGCTTACGATTGAGCAGCCCCGCCAACATTATGGACTTATCCCCGGGTACATTTTGGCTAGTCTCTGGGGGGTGAGGTGACACTGCATGAGCAATCTACTATTGTGCATTATGTGTTGGACAGAGATTGTGGAGCTCCAGTCCGCTCCATAGATAGCGGACCATCCTTCTAGGTTCCCTTCCCATACCAGGTGCTTCTCCCACCAAGCCTGTGTGTATGGTATTGTCAGATGCCCCATTGTCAATAAAGCACTGTATAGCCTCGCTATCAACCCTCTGGTTCCCTGATGGGTGTTTAGCACGCTCTCAAAAAGAGTTAGCTGTCATTGGGGTTCTTTGTTCCACCATTGGTCTGTCAGTGTGCTTTTTAATTGTAGGTACACCAGTGGGTGGATTGGCAGGCCGTGCTGTGCAGTTTCCACCTCTGCTTTGGTCAGAAAGACCCTTTCTCCCCACAGTTGCCCCACCCTGACTAACTCCTGCTCGTATAGCAGTTGGAAGCGTAGTTGGTCTACTATGAGATCTCTACCAGAAGGGGCCCAGATGCAACTCAAGGGGGATGGCCATGTGGTGACATCGCTCATGTTTGCTTTGTTTTTCCAAAGGGATCACTGGACTGTCAGAATTGGGTGTTTGCGTACTCTTCACGGTACTAGCTTTTGGGAAACCAACAACCACTCTCCCAAGGTAACTGGAGAGAGGTATCCGTTTTATAGGTGTACCCATTGCTTTTCCCTCTGATGCCCCTAGATGATCTAGCAATACTCGTAACTGTGCTGCCCTATAGTACTCATAAATATCTGGGAATCCCATGCCCCTTTTATCTATTGGAAGTATCATTGTTTTGTAGGCGATGCCGGGCCTTTTCCCCTCCCACAGAAAGGTCAAGAGGAAGTGCTTCACTTCAACGTGGTATGAGTCTGGGAGCGCCACCAGGGGTGATTCAAACAGGAAGAGAAGCCGTGGAAGAACATTCATTTTGATCGTTGTGAATCTTCCCGCCCAGGAAAGTTTCAACTTTGACCATCTCTGGATGTCTTTTTAATTGCAGTCCATAGTGGGGCAAAGTGGGTCTGGTATAGTTCTCTCAACCGCCTCTTAATGGTCACCCCTAAATATCGGATGTCATTGGGCCTCATTACGAGGTAGGTGGTAAGGGATTACCGGCACTGGTAAGGACACCGGTGCCGGTAATCCCTTACCACCCTATTCCGTGGTCCCTTAGCCGGTCCCTTAATTAACGCCTGGTTTTACCAGGCGTTATGGAAGGGACCCGTTAAGGGACTTCAGAGCTAATAACGTTATCACAAATTGCGGTACCGTTATTAGCTCCATCCCCATTCCCTTTGAGCCCTATGGGGGCTCGAATGGGAATGGGGCATGGTTCCCGGAATGGAGACTTACCGGGTCCTCCAATGTTGGAATGACCCAGTAAGTCCCTATTTCGGGAACCCGGACCCGGAATGCGGTAAGGTTGTAGCCATGGTGCTAATAGCACAATGGCTACCTCCTACCTTGTAATGAGGCCCATTGGCCTCATTACGAGTTTGGAGGTAGCCATGCTCCTACCTCGTAATGAGGCCCATTGGCCTCATTACAAGTTTGGAGGTAGCCATGCCCTTAATAAGGGCATGGCGGCTGCCTCCAAACTCGGGTCTGGGTCTGTGGTCCCAGAATGGGGAAATGCCGGGCCATTCCGACTTTGGAGAGCCCGGTATTTCTCCATTCAAGTAACCCAGACCCGGGCCATCCCTGTTCCCATTTGAGCCCCCATAGGGCTCAATCGGAAAGGGGAGCATACTAACAATGACGGGCCCGTTGTTAGCATGCTGGTCCCCTCGCGGGACCCGCAAAGGACGTCTGGTCTGACCAGAAGTCCAGAGCGGGTCCTGCAAGCGGACCTCGTAATGAGGCGGTATGGGGTTAACGGTGCCGGCACCTTTACCGGCACCATTAACCCCTTACCGCCTCACTTGCAATGAGGCAGCCGGAGTTGCACTTTTACCGGCACCCGCGAATGAGCAATGGTCATGCCGAGTTCGGCGGACCCGTTAATTGCCCATTTGCGGGTGCCCGCAATAAGGGACTCCTCAACCCATTCGTCCCCATAGGGCTGAATGGGAATGGGGAGCTTGGATGCACCGGCAACATTCAGAATGCCGGTGCATCCGACGAGCTGTGCTCACGGGTGCTGCTGGCCTTCATTACGACCTCGGCGGTAGCCATGCCGCTATTGACGGCATGGCTGCCGTTGAAATCGCGTCCGGGTCCGGGTCCACAGAATGAGGAATTACCGGGCCATTCTGAGTTCGGAAGGCCCGGTAATTCCTCCCTCCAAGGACCCGGACCCGGTCCTTCCCCATTCCCATTTCAGCCCCCATAGGGCTGAATGGGAATGGGAGAGGGAGCAAACAACGGGCCATTACGAGTTGGCCCGTTGTTTGCTCCCTCTTCCCCTCGCAGGACCCGGTAAGCACGCCTGGTTTGACCAGGCGTTACTTCCTGGGTCCCGCGAGGGGACCTCGTAATGAGGCGGTACTGGGTAAACAGCACCAGCACCTTTTACGGCGCTGCTAACCCCGGACAGTCAGGGTCGTAATGAGGCCCGCTCTGTTCGCCAGGTCTGTCCTGGCGGGCAGAGCGGCAACCGCAAGCACAGCACGTCGGATGCACCAGCACCATTCTGAATGGTGCCGGTGCATCCAAGCTCCCCATTCCCATTCCGCCCTATGGGGCCGAATGGGGATGAGGGATCCCATATTGCCAGCACCCGCAAATGGGCAATTACTGAGTCTGCCGAACTCAGCATGACCCGATTCTTACCCATTCACGGGTGCCGGTAAAAATGCAACTCCGGCACCAGAGTTGTAATGAGGCCCATTTTGCAGCAAAAATGTAAAAGCACCCAGCATTTTTTGTTTTGGTGTTTGGTCGCCCCCATACAAATACATGCAGTGTATCCAGGGGGGAAAAATGACACAACCTCCCGTGGTTCAAGGAGTATGGGGTCAACTGCCCCTGTCCCCCCTGTACTCAGCGACTATGCGGGTTACTGCCATAGGAGTCTCCCGGCATTAAGGCTTGTCCGGAGTAGGGCCTCATCACGAGTATGGCATTAGTGTGACAGTATTTCTGCCAAAGTACCCCCAACCTCATTTTCCGTTACTGCCACTTGGTCCCGTGGGTTTAGCACAGGATTACAAGTGGTGGCATGATGGTGTAAATCCCCATTTTCGGAGTCTATAGACTCCAGGGCCCTCATTACGAGATTACTGGTTTGGCCAATGCTCCTTATTTACAAAGCAAGCCAAGTGGTGGGCCCTTAGTTCTTGGACCGCCGGGCACTTAATCAGAATGTGACTTTATGTCTGAGTCAACTTTTCTTTACACATGGAGCACATATAGTACTCCTTTACTTTCTTGTCTTTTGATCTCATACCCAAGAATTCCACAGGTGGAAGTAGATTCAGGCGAAACCTTAATAATTCGTCTCTCCACCTCGCATCCAGGAATTTTGTCAGGCATGCTGGTATATAGCTCCTATGTTTGTTCAGGTAAGAGAATGTATAATGGACTCTATAACTTATTGCATAGGCCCAATCTTGTCCTTAAATCACCACCTACACACCTCTCAGATTTGAAACTAGTCCTCTATAGTTTTGTTGCAATTATCTAAGGTCAACTTGACCCTTGTTCCCAGCTTGACAAGGAAACAGTTTCTGGCTGGTAGGTTCATGCAGGGAATTCTCAAGTGGAGCATGGATCTGTCTGAAATGTTGGACCAATTTCCAATCCAGGTTCATGCCCAAAGAGCTCAGCCCTAGTTCATATCTTAGTGTCACCATTGGAAGTGACTGTGGAAGATTTCAAAACTTTCCTCCACAGACTACCTTCCAATCGCAACTAATTTAAGTTCCAGCACTGTGATTCCATTCCACCTCCATGCTGTATAAAAGGATAGGATAACTTTACCCTTATAAAAATTTAGCAAGGGAACTAAAGAAAATCTGCAATACTTGCCTTTAAATCTTTTCATCTGGCAAGCGAGGTGATCCATTTTTCCCTTTGATCTATTTTCCAGGGCCAGGATGTTAGGATGTGATGCTAAAATGAATCCTAAATATTACTTCTTTTATCACATTTATTGACTGGTCGTTAAATAACCACTGAGCCCTAAGTGTTTTTTTGTACGATTATTGAAACTGAAGATGTTAGATTTAGCTAGATTAATAATCGATCATTTATCTTGGCATAATTTTCCAATGCAGTATGAAGGCGTTGTAAACCCTGCAATGTATAATCCATAAGGGCTATATCATCCGCGTATATGATCCACTTTACTTTCCGAGTTCCAATTTTAGGGCTGAGCAGTCCCTGATTCTCCAATGCCTCCTTTAAATTGGCCAGATAAAGATGAAAGAGGCAGGGGGCAAGAATGCACCACTGTCACATGCCCCCCCCCTGCTCTTATGGGATTAGTCAGATGTCTTTGTCCATCTAATCTTACCTAAATAGTAGAGATGTCATTGAGATGGACGATTATTGCAAGCAGACTAGGAGGAATGCCCCAAGCTCTTAACTTTGCCCATAGGCGACTTCTATTTATAGTGTCGAACACTTTAGGAAAGTGTATTAGGGCACAATACAGGGAAAGGTCTCCTGCTCTCTAGGCTTGCTCATGGCACATATTTACTATAAGCCTGTACAAAGCCATAGACAAGCCTTTCCTGAAGCTTATCTGATCCCTGTTTATTATGCTATTGCTCTCAACTCACTGCTCCAACTCCCTCAAAATAGCTGCAGAAAACAATTTACTGTCTGTGTCCAGAAGGGCTTGTAAATTGGGATTATAATTGGATTACTCCAACTATATTGGCATTGCCCCATGCGGACCAGATTCTTAAATAGTCAAGAGAGAACCTGAGACCATAACGCTATGTCTGCTTTAAATATGACATTCGATAATCCATTGGTTCCTGCCACTCTTGATTTATATGAACTCGTTATCAGCTCACTAATTAAGCCTCTGGGCACATTTAGTTACTAGGGTTCACTGTTATAGCCCTCTCCTTCCACGCTCTCCTGGTTACTATACAGATCTTTATAGTGAGTCGACCAAGCCAATTCTGTCACAAAATTACCTCGTTACTGAGTCTGCAACGCCCTCTCCTCGTTTATTAACACCCAAGATTTCTGAGCTCATTTTGATACCAGGGTCTCCAGCATTAACTCCCACCGCCTTTGTTGTTTGAAGAAGGTATTAGCTCTTTTCCAGTTTCTATAATTTGACATTAGCATCTTCTTATCTTCTTCTGCAGAATGAACTGATGATTAGATACTACTGGTTTTTTGAGAAATCTGTTTTTCCTTAACTCCTTTTTTCGATTATAAGTTTCAAGGTCAAATATATATTTATGATTACAATCCAGAACCTGAAGGCTAATGTTGCTCCCAGATCAAATCCAAGAAATGAGACGGTGAGCAGACAGATTCCAAATGTTCTCCCGTCATAGCAGTCACTTTCTTACTCAGGTTTTTATTCAGCTTTCTGCCCCCACCTTTAAACTTTACCAATCTATTTACCACCCCCATCCCCCCGGTTCAGCACCAGTCCATGACATGTGCTAGAGACCGCCCTTGATACCACCAAGGAGAACTTGGCAGTTTCCATGCAGTGATCACTCTTGTCTGTTGCCCTAATGACCCTAGAGGTACAGCAGGCTTACATATTACCTGATAAAATTAGGCAATCTATAATTGATGCAGACTGCCCATCTTTCCATGCAGGGACTGGGGACTGAGATCCCTTCATGCTGCCATTACCCAGTACCTAGTCCCCATCCTTCAAAAGAGCCAACCATGTTTCCCCGTTTGTAAAGGCTGTAGGATTCTAAAGAAGGCATGGCCTGGATACTAGGCAATATGAGTTTAAATCCCCAGACATTAAGAACTGTGTCGTTGGACCAAAGGAATACATCTCCAGTGGGAGGGCCAACAGATTTTCCAGGAATGTTGTCAAATTGAAACGGACAGGGTTCCAGTATACATTTATTATTATAATGTTACAGCGCAGTGAAATATTATAATTTAAAAAGTGTCTTTCACATGAAGAAAAAGGGTATGTGTCCAGCTAATTTGCATACCCACAGTGCATTGCTTAGTGGTTCTACCTTCAGGGATGGCTACTGGGTGGACTTAACCCTACCACCAAGTTCCTTGAGAGAAAGTGAGGCTTTTTTTCCCACTTCAGATATACCAACAAATAACCGGGAGTAGAACCTTTAACCATTTCAGAGGGCTGATGTGAAACGTGATTACATAAGCCTGTGCCCCATAGGTAATTAATCCTGTTGTTTGAAATGAGTACTGCATTATTGGTTTTCATTTTTCCAATCGTGTTGGTACCAGGGGTTGATTTACTGTGACCCGGTCACTGCTCAAAATACAATCCCTCCAAATAGGTACTCAAAGAGAAACTGGTTGGATAGCAAAGTGAGCTAAGCACTCGCCCCTGCTATTTCTGCAGCAGCCTGTTGTGGCAGGTTTGGTGCCGACAGGGTCAGCTCAGCTAGTCATCATTCTAAAGTGGATAAATTGAGTACCACTCTGTGGGATAATGATGTCATTTGTTATTTCTGCACTCTGAGACCTATGGGTGTCTGGCGCTATATAAAAAAAATATCATTATTAAGCTGTGTACGGCATTAAGCAATACTTTGGGCCTCATTACACGGTATGCGGTAACCATGGCGCTATTAGCGCCATGGTTGCCGCCGGTATTTTACCGTGTCCGCCTTGGTGGATGGCGGAATTACTGCCCTACTCCAAGGCGAGCGGGGCCAGTAAATCCCCATTCACCAAGGCACTTCCCCATTCCCATTTTTGCCCCCATAGGGCTCAATGGGAATGTGGAAGGAGCTAATTACGGTACCACAAATTGCGGTGCCATAATTGGCACCAAGGTCCGTTTGCGGGCCCGTTCCTTAACGGCTGGTAAAACCAGCCATTGAGGTCAGGTCCCGCAAAGGGACTTCGTAGTAAGGCGGTAAGGGTTTACCGGTACCAGTGCCCTTACCGGTACCGGTAAACCCTTACCGCATTCCGTGTAATGAGGCCCTTTGTTTGTATGTCCCTTTTTGATGTAGCAGTTTTATCCTGATAAAGATATGGCCTAAAATGATGAGCTGTGCCGTTGAAACTAGTCAGCTATTTTATTTATTATTTGCAGTGTACATTCGTGCTACAGGCATATGCATTCTGGATTGTACATCTTGTATTTGTAAACATACTTTGTATGTATTGATTGTGACGCATTAAATGTTCGGGAACTGGGTGATTAGGTGACAGAGGCTGGAAGGGAGCCTCCCGTGGATGTGATGGATGAGGCTGCTGATGCGCCTGCCTTTGGTATGGTCCTGTGATTGGCCAGAGGGCTGGACGCCGTTCATAAACAGACTGACCCTTATGGCTATTTATCCAGCGATACATTCTTACATCCATGCCATTGTCTTCTTGACTTTTAAGAACTGGCATTCCACAATATTGCAGGGCTAGTTCCACCATGGAGGTGTCGTGACATACCTGAACGTTCGCCTCCAGCTCAACATAACAGAACAAAGCACTATGGGTAATCAAGCATCAAATGAAAAGCTGGCAGTTTTGGTCCATATGAGATCAAGGCCATTGGGCCTCATTACGACCCTGGCGGAACGGGTTAACGGGTGCTGCAAAAGGATGCGGACCGGTTAAACCCGTTCCGCCACATTACGAGGTCCCCTCGCGGGACACGGTAAGCACGCCTGGTTAAACCAGGCGTTCTTACCAGGTCCCGCGAGGGGAAGATGGAGCAAACAACGGGCCAACTCGTAATCGACCCGTTGTTTGCTCCCTCTCCCATTCCCATTCAGCCCTAAGGGGGCTGAAATGGGAATGGGGAAGGTCCGGGTCCTTGGAGGGAGGAATTACCGGGTCCTCCGAACTCGCAATGGCCCGGTAATTCCTCATTCTGGGAACCCAGAGGCGATTTCGGCGGCAGCCATGCCGCCAATAGCGGCATGGCTACCGCCGAGGTCGTACTGAGGCCCATTGTCTTATACCTTGCACTATTTATACATTAAAACAAATATAAAGTGCACCATAGATAGACAATTCTTTTCCAGGAAGAGGAAACACGTAACAACGTTATGGGAATACTCTAATCTGTCTTCAACCAACCCTAAAGACTGAGCCTCAGGCTCCCTTCCGCCACCTCTTCTCCTTCTCTCATCTCTCTCTGTCTGTCCGCCATCCAGGAGTGGTGTGCTGCCAATGATCTCTGCCTTAATGCCAGTAAGACCGAGATTACCCTCATCGGCACACCCGCTCCCTCCTTTCCAGTCACTCTCTGGCCGGCCTCTCTTGGCCCTCTTTCTGCTCCCACCTGTGTGGCTAAAAACCTCTGGGTCATCTTCGACTCCACACTCTCCTTCTCCCCTAACATCTCTGATGTTGCTAATAAGTCACACTACCAGTTGCACCTCCTCCGAGGTATTCTTCCTTTCCTCTCCTTCCCCCAAAAGCTCACTGTCTCCAGAGCTCTGGTTCTCTCTAGGCTGGACTATTGCAACAGCCTTTTTCTAAATCTGTCTGCCTCTACTCTCTGCCCTCTGCAACTCATCCAAAACAGGACTGCGAGACTTGTCGCTGGCCTCAACCCCAGGGATCGTATCTCTCCAGGACTGAAATCTCTGCACTGGCTCCCAGTGGCTACGAGGATTAAGTTCAAAACCCTCTGCATTGTCCAGAAGACCTTCTGGGGCCTGGGACCTCAATACCTTCAACTCTATCTTCCTAAATAACTTCCTTCTCGAGCTCTTTGCTCATCCGCCTCCAACTCCCTCTGGGTCAGTCGCTTCTCCAAGCAGCTAGTTTGTGGTAGATCTCTTTGTTCTGCTGGGCCTCCCTCTGAAACAGCCTCCCTGCCTCTCTGAAACTTGAGGAGAACCATCTCTGGTTCCGGAAGCACCTCAAGACCTTCCTCTTTGCTTCTGCTTTCCCGCCTCGTCTCCGCTGCTGATCGCCTGGCTGAATCTGAAACTGCACTGGTTACCTGGCTACCCTCTGATCTCAGGCCCAGGTCCACTCCCTGACAGATGCACACCTGCTCTGCCCCCCTGGCAACCCTTGCACTGAGGGACTGTTTCTGTATCCCTAAAGCCCCTACTTGCACTTGACCCCTGATGTCTGCACTTACCCTTGCACTTGCCACCAGCTGGGCGCACTTTTATCTATGGTCTTCATTTATTTCACTGTTATCTTATGTACTGCACTGCCCCCTACCCTTTCCCCCTGCACTTTTCCCCTTCCCCCTCCCCTACACTTGTGCAATCTCAATGTCACCTGGCCTAGTAGGATCGTTGTCTGTCCTCCCTCTGTTTCCCCTCCTTGCCTCGTCGTGCCTTGAAACACTTGTATATAGGTGCGTTATAAATGCCATATCATATCATATATCATGTGCTGAGACATGGGGTTGAACCTGAGTACTAGCCCATGCTATGTGCCTAGTGGGCTGAAATGTGGGGGTTAACCCTCAGCATTGGCCAAGGCGTGTGGCTCGTGTTTGGGAATGTAGGTTTGAGTCTCAGTACTAGTATACACTTGTGTCTAGTTCGCTGGGTTATAGAGTTGATGCCGAATACTGGCCCATGCTATATGCCTAGGCAATTGAACGCAAGATTGTGCGGGGCATTGGCCAACACTTGTGTCTCATGTGGCTGGAATGTAGGGTTGAGAATGTGGATTGGCCCGTGCATGTGTCTCAGGTGCTGGGATTTAGAGTTGGGCTTGGGTACTGGCCCATGCTATATGCCTAATGTGCTTGAATGTAGGGTATATTCGCCCATGCTTGTGTCTCATGCTGGGATGTAGATTTGAGCTGAAACGCAGGGTTGAGCCTATCATGTTTCCCAGAGAACTACCAAAATCCTAATTCTCCAGGCCACGACGTTGTCCTCCAAAAAGCTTTTTTACGACATCCCTACAGATCGGTGTTCTCAGCTGTCGGTCTGGGGCTCGGAAGTCCAATGGCTGATGAGATGACACCCCAAAATCTCACGTTGCCAGCAAACGAGGGAAGGCTACAGTCTAAACCAGACAGAAAATAAAACGGCCCTGCTGTGTGAGCAGGGGCCTGTCCCAATGACCTTGAAAGCTCCCTTTTCTTTGTTTTGAGTCTTCTCTGGGAAACCCTCACTCGCACTGTAAACATTGCGGTCCCCGAGCTCTCATCCTGGTTAGGAAGGAGGGTGTGTGTGTGTGGGGAGGGAGGGAGGGGGTGGGGCTGGAATTGGGGGGGGTTGATGGGAGCTGCATAACTTCAGCTGTTTCAGCCTGCAGGAATCCTTGCACTCATAAATTATTTGCGAAAGGTGTCGCTGAATCAGCCTGCAGCTGGCCCAGGTTAATGCGTTTCCTCTTCACTGCTGGCAACAACAATAGGTGCCGTTCTAAAGGTTTATGTCAATGCTGCTTATTTTTAATAGCACCTTTAAATCAAACAAGATGTCTATATCCGCGCAAGGCAACCAGAAAAGCCACACAAGGAAAAGCAAAAAGGAAACAGAACATGGAGGGCGGGAATAGTGAAATGATATTGATTCATTTATTGATAGCTTTGTGCCCACCAGGCTTTAAGGATATACACATTAAGTATTTCTGAGCAACATTATATATATATAGCCAGTTTCAGCTGAGATTATGGGCCTCATTACACGGAAGGCGGTAATGGTTAACGGCCACCGTTAATGGTAACGGTGACCGTTAACCATTACCGCCTTACTACGAGGTCCCTTAGCAGGTTGGTGCTTTAACGCCTGCTTTTTGCAGGCGTTAAAAACCAACCCGCTAAGGGACCTCGGAGCTAATTACGGCACCGCAAAATTGCAGTGCCGTAATTAGCGCCTTCCCCATTCCCATAGAGCCCTATGGGGCAGAAATGGGAATGGGGAAGGGCAATGGCGGAAGGGGGATTTACCGCCCCACCAACCTTGGAATGGGGCGGTAAATCCCCTTTCCACCAAGGCGGTGCCGGTAATTTACCGGCATGGTCCAGGGTGCTAATAGCACCCTGGATCACCGCCTTCCGTGTAATGAGGCCCTATGTGTTGGTCATTCTGAAAACCCATCTGATGTTGTTAATTAACGTCCAAGCCGAGTCCAGCTGTACTGTTGTGGCTTCCCAATGATCACACTGACGCTTTCTATAATAAATACTTTATTGTGGTACAATCCAGAAATTGGATTTTACTCAACTCATAGGGGGTCATTCTGAGTTGGGTAGTAAGGGAAAAATGATGCCGGTAAAGGACTACCCGTATCGTTTCCCGTTACGGCTCATTCTGACCCACCAGACCGTTATTTACGGCGTCGTAAAGTACAAGGCCGTAAATAGCGGTTTAGTGGCGCGCGCCCGACACGCCATGCCGGAATTAGCGGCATGGCGTAAACCGGAGCTGATCCCTATTAAAGCAGACATGGAAAAAACGGCCTCCACAAGACCGCAAAGTACCTTACCGCCATGGAGTAAATACCGGCATCGCCGAGAATGTGTAAAGAACCCTGAGCAGTGTTTCCAAGAGGAACAGGTGCACTCAATCAGCACAGGTGGAGGCAATGGAGTCTGGCACAGCACAAAAGGAGCACACCCACACACCACACCCCCTCCCACACCAAGATGATACCAATTGTAGCAGCATTCCTGGAGCTGGAGGCCCTGCTTGCAAGGCAGCAACTACAACAACAGCAACAACAACAACCACAGCCCCCACCACAGAGGATACACAGGAGGAGAAGGAGGGTGAGACAGGCCCAGCATGCCCTACCGGTGCAGCCACCATTACCACGCCGGCAGCCCCCAATCCCCCACATCAGAGCCACCCCCTTCAACCTCACACCAGAGCAGATCCACACCCTGTACCGGCTTGACTGGGACACCATTACCACCATAGTGGACCTGATACATGACGATATAGTGAGCCGTATAGAAATCAGCACTGCCATCCCCACTCTACTGAAGGTAGTGTCTGTGCTCCACTTCCTTGCCACAGGCACCTACCAGCATACAGTGGGGCACATGCATGGCATTTCACAGCCCATATTTTCGCGGATACTCAACCAACTGCTGGATGCCCTCCTCACCCACACAAGGGACTACATATCCCTACCCCAGACACCCCAGGAGATATATGACACCAAAGTTGTCTTCCATGCACTGGCAGGCATGCCAAATTGCATAGGTGCTCTCGACTGCACCCACGTTGAATTGGTGGTCCCGCATGCCATGGAGGTGCCGTATCGCAACCGCAAGCAATACCACTCCATCAACGTCCAGATGGTGTGTAATGCCAGTAAAGCCATCACACATTGCAATGCCCGATACCCCGGATCAACTCATGACTCCTTGGTCCTGCGGAACTCAACACTACCATGCTACATGGAGCGACATGCTGGACGACGTGCCTGGCTGCTTGGTGAGTAACCTGAATGGGCCATGGCAGTGCATTGGGGCTGTGAGTAGGTTGCCTGCATACTCCACCTGGGTGGGAAAGGGGGAGAGGGGATGCATAGTCCACCTGGGTGGGAAAGGGGGGGATGCATACTCCACCTGGGTGGGAATGTCCACGCCAGTGCACGATGTTCACCTCACAGCACACTGTGCCCCAAGGGAAGTGACACGGCACATGACCACATAATCACACAGTGATTAATTTGAGCCGACACCTAACACTACATGAGTAACAGGAAACCTGGCCAGATACCACAACACATGCACCACTCATCGGCGGACCTTACACACCGTAGCGGCATCCTGCGCCATGCAGTGCAATGTCGCTGACTCCTGCATCTCAACACATAGGACAGTCATCCCTGGGAGTGCATAGAAGTGAGTCTAACAGGGATCCTACAGCGTGTCACTGGTCCTGCACCCCCATAGGATTGCTGCAAGTCACCATGGTAGGGATCCGTGCGGAGTGACGAGTATGCTACCAAATACAGCCAAAACCCCCTTTCACCAAGTCTCGCGCAAGACATCAATAAATGCAGTCCAACACTGCTGCATGCATATACGATGCACATGCAACACGACGTGAGTGCACACCATGACCCATCAGTGAGAAGCTACCCCCTCCATCATTCCATTGCACATGACACATAGCCGGTCCAGTAATGGGGTGACTGTATCCTGGGACATGTGTGTATGGCCAGTAATCACCTGCGGCCATGTAAGACTAGTACAATTCTCCACCATGAGTGCACAAACACTTACCTTCATTCCACTCTCATGAGGGTGATGCTGGCTACCCTTTGAAGCCGTGGCTCATGACCCCGGTCTGCAACCCACAGAACAGGCACGAGGAGGACTACAATAGATCCCATACCCGTACACGGGTGGTGATAGAGCAGACCTTCGGCCTGTTGAAGGCACGATTTCGTTGCCTCAGTCGGTCGGGTGGGGCACTCATCTACAGCCACGAGAAGGTGTCCAAGATCACCATGGCATGTGTAATGCTGCACAACATGTGCATCCGTCGGAACGTGCCACTGCCCCCTGACGTGGAACTGCTACCACCAGATGATGATGAGGGGGAGGAGGAAGGAATGGCAGGACAGCATCACGGTGCTGATGCACAGGAGGGACGTTCAGTGCGGCAATCATTGATTGGACAATATTTCTGACTCATAAGTCAGCTGAGGGTGTGAGGATGACAGGACATTGGGCACTGGGTGTGGGGATACATGTACACCATGCACTGTGCGACATTAAAAGACACATACACATTGATCAATGTCCACCTGTTTTTTAGGGATGATCCACCAGTGTATTTAACAATAATGTAGAAACGTGTACAACAAAACCTCCACCCTCACCCCCTCCCCCTCAACTCCCACACACACCCTCACCTCCCTACCCCCCAACTCCCACACACACCCTCACCCCCTTCACCTCCCCCCACAACAACCTCACAATAGTCCCATCAGAGCAACATAGGCCACATGTGTGTGGCAGTATGGTCAATGTGCACTTCCAGAGCCAGGGGGATCCATGTTGTGGCGGCGCAATGTACGCAGTGACCGACGGACAGGGCTGGTCTGCGTGGAGGAGCTTTGGGAGGGTGGGTACTCCCACTGGGGCTGTGGTCTGGGGGGTGCTTCCTCCAGGGAATCTGCGATCCGGCCCAGCACCTCACAGAGCCGGTTTGTGCTGGCAGTGATCACCTCGCCCAGAGCCTGAAGGTCATTGTGCCACTCCGACCTAGATTCGCGGTTGTCCTGGATAAAGTCCTCAATCAGGCCCGTGAGGTGCTGGGAGCACACTGCATCCATGGCCGGTGTGGCCGATGTGCTTGGCAGGCTTGGTGTAGAGCCTGCAGCCCTTTTGGGACTTTCTGCAGGGGAGGTGGATCCAGGACAGGCAGGTGGTATTTCTTGGCCTGTGAGCCCTGGGGTGTCACTCTCCCCGGAGTCACTGTGTGCCACCTGGCTGTAGGATGGAGTGTCTGGGCTATGTCCAATGTCATTGGGGTCCTCCACGTTGGAAACAGAAATTAATGTGGGGCTATCTGGCACATCGAGGAGGCACATGGCAGCATTCTCCCCTGCCACACTGGACTCCTCAGAGTGCACCGTGGGGCATGTCTCCGGTGGCACTGCAGGCATACGGTGTCCCCTAGCTGTGCCCCTGGAAGTACAGGGCTGGGCGGCTTCCTGGTCCTCACTTTCATGCCCGCTGCCTGTGGGGGGGGGAGAGAGATGGCATGAGCAATGATTTGGGGGTCAGCATTTCTTCAAGCCTATGGTATAACAATGGGATTGCAGCGTTTTGTTGACATTTGGGTGGTGAGTGGGACAGTGATCTGGGCTTGGATGGAAAATGCATGCAGATGTCTGGGTCACTCATGTTGGCGGAGTACTGTGCTGACTCACATTGACTGCCTCTTTGTGTGCTATGGCCAATATGGGTTGGAGCCTTGCACCTGACATCAGCCTGGGTCCCACTTGTTACGGCATGATTTCATTGGGGGGTGGGGGGGTTTCCCATACGTGATGTGACAGCTTGCCCAGCCCTTGGCGGTGCCTTACATTGGGAATGCATTTACTGTCTTGACTCATGACACTCACCTCCATCAGGGGATGACGGAGCACCGCACTCCATTTCGCTAACCCCTTCTATGGCTTCTGTGCCCATCATGTCCGCACACGTTTGCTCCCAGGGCATCATCTTGATGGGAGAAGCTGGGCCTCCTCCTGTCTCCAGGGCCTGGGTTCGGTTGGCCGATAGGATGGCCCGCACCCTGAGACGGAGTTCATCCCACCGTTTCCTGCAGTCCTTCGTGGTGCGGGGGGTGTTTCCTACGGCGCTCACCCTCTGTGCAACCAAGTCCCAGATCTCCTTCTTCCTGACAACGGTGGGCCTACGCATGTCACTGCTGAATACTATCTCAGCATGTTCGTGCAGAGTGTCCACCAGGACCTGGAGCTCATCCTGCGTAAAGCGCTCCTTCCTTATGCGGGCGGCACCTTTTTTCAGTGCTTTCGGCATGATGCTGGTCTCTAATGGCTATTTTCCAGATCCAAATATGCCTCCGTGTCCTGTATGAAGAGGATGGCAATGGATTGTGTTTTTAAAGATGGCCGCCGCGCTCCTTCCCGTTCCTGTGCGATGATGTAATTTCCGTATCCGTTAATTAGCGGTGACCGTAATTTACAGTATCCGTAAATTACGGTCACCGCTAATTACGGACGGCGAAGCTTCAATGGCGGTGTTGTAAAGAATGTCTCGCTTCATGCCGCTAAGGGGTTTAACGGGCCCTTTAGCCGTATGCCGCTAGGGGATTTACCGGCATGGCGGAAAGCTCGTGCCCGCGAAGTCGGAATAGCCTGTGAATAGCGGCGTGGTACCAGATCGGACTCGGTCTTTCCGCCATGCCGGTAAAAACCAATACTTACCGCCAACCTCGGAATGAGGCCCATATTATTTATACACATCTCATAACACAGACAAACAAATCATACATATCAACTCAATTAAATTCTATATAGAAAATACATGAAATGCATAAAATCACATAACAACAACCTAAATAATAAATAAAATTGCACACCCATGGGAGTACCCTATAGAGAATAGGGGATAAGAATAGTATAGCACAAACAAACAACAAACAATATGATGGTGTAGTGTTATCAATCATTCATTCGTTCTATCATAAGATTCACTATCCCTAGACAGCAGAATATCAAATACCCATGGGTATCACTTTATTTCTGAAGTGGAAGAGTGGAGTAAGGGCTTTATTTGATTCCATACCCTAAAAAGAGCTAGCTGTAGGCTTAGGGCAGCTGAGTTCAGGCATCCATACCAGAAAACTTCATCTTTTATCGCCTCATAATTATGGACCCATTTTTCGTATGCGTTCATATATATCGAACCAAGTTTTGGCCAGTGTTAAAACGTGCCGAGTAGTTTCAAATACTCCAGTTACCTGACAGATTCTACAGGTCCTGGACTCTCGGGGAATTTTTAACCTTGGCCCAATGATAGTGAGAACCGGTAGCTGGTTTGTTCTCAATTGCAGGAGGAATCGTCTAACTTCAGGCGCCGGGGATAACAGTAGGTACACTTGGGGTCTTAGATATCTATGAGTGACATGGGAGACTGCCTCATAACCTTTAAGTGTGGCTAGGTGATCTGTATTCATACACCAGTCCCACTTATTTAGCTTATCTTGAAAAGCTCTTTTCTGGTGGATAAATGGTAGATGTTTTAGCTTTTCATGAGGCCAGTCAATCTCCACGAACAATGATTCATTCAAATCTTAATATGACCCGCCCCTAGGGTGTTCTTCGAGGTTATAGCTTTGTCCTGCCAACTTGAGCAATTTACATCAAGAATTTGCTAAGGCTTTCAGATAGAAGGAATCTCACGCACGCAGTGCCATCCCTCTCAGGGAAATTAGACCCAGTTCCAATCTCAGATATTGTACTGAGCAAGAAGGTCCCAGGCCAAAGACACTGCGCCAATAGTGTCCCTCTAGTGTATTCAACTACATCAAGTCTTGCATTGCTAAGGCCTCCAAGCCATATAGCACTGTGGGAACAAAGCACTGCTGGTACAACTTCATAATACCAGCCATACTAAAGCCTGCAGTCCCCTTGGCAAATCTGCAGGCCTGGAGGGTGAGCAGTTTAGCTCTCCTTTTTTAGTTTCTAATAATGGCTTCGTAATGTGATAACGCCTTGAAATCCGCCCCAGATATGGGTATTGCTCCACCACAGCAATAGTTCCCAAGTTGGTATCAATGCCAGATCGTCTAGGCCCTTTTTTTGCGATAGCCATTATTTTTGTTTTTTCCAGGTTTATGACCAATCCCAATTATGCTGAATAGACCTGAAGTTCATTAAGTAGGTTCTTGATACCAGATAGAGTACGATCAAATAGGATCAGATCATCTGCATATAACATTCCCGAAATAGGTGTGTCCTTCAATTTCGGTGGGCAATTTGATTTCGATGCCATACTGTCTAACAGGTCTGCTATATACAGATTATATAGCATAGGAGCTGTTACGCAACCCTGCTTGACTCCTATATTAATACAGATATCCTCTGATACCTCCCCCTGGTCGTTAAGGCGAACCCTTGTAGTGGTGTTACTATGCAGGGCTATCAAGATGTTTAATATACAGCTAGGGCACTCCATTTCTTTTAGCTTAAGCCACAAAATGTCCCGCCCCACCAGGTCAAAGGCACTGGTGAAGTCTACAAAGGCAATATAGAGTGTGGCATCCTTACAGCTCATGGTGTTATTAATCAGCTGATCTAGGACCCTGATGTTATGGATAGTGCCTGCCCCTGGCCTAAAGCCTGTTTGTGCGTAGTGCAGGATCTGTCTTTCCGTAACCCAATTTTCAATCTCTTTAAGGACCAAGGTGTTAAAATTTTGCTACTAACAACCAGCATGGAGAGTTGGCGGTAGTTGGCAGGTAGAGTTCTCTCCCCCTTTTTATAGACTGGTATTAATACAGACTTCGTCCAAGAGGAAGGAATTTGGCAGGATCTGCAGATCCTAGAATATAATGTAAGTAGTATCTGCGTCCAATTATGTGGGTCCTGCTTCAATACCGCATTGACCAGTCCATTTGGTCCTGGGGCATTTGAAGATTTTAGATTCAAAATCGTCTGTTTTCATGCATCTAAAACTAAAGGGGAGTGGCCAGCTAAGGACCCCTATACTGCTTTGTGTGTGGGTCGTATACTCTCTATGGAATTTATTAGAGATGTATTGAACCCATTTTTCACCCGAAATAGGATTCAGGACCTTCAGCTTCTGTTAAAGTGTCAGTATTTGCCAAATCTTGCGGCTATTTTTGCTACATAGGGCTTCAGCAAACTTTTGCCATTGGCTTCGCTTTTGGGACTGACGGTACCTTTTTAGCCAACTGCGATATTTGCGTTTTATCTCTAATGCCTCAAGATTAAATGTGTCCACCACACTATTGATGGTTTTATGTGCTCTTATTACTCTTAAGGCTTGTCGCATGAGGCGTTTCTGGTCTCTAATGTTTGCATCGAATGTTTACGTACCACCACTTTTCCAGCTCATCCCCGGGGTAGGGTTAGCTTTGAAGAGTGAGTGTGTTAAGTGAGTGATCCAGCTTTCAATTTCCTCTGGGCTCTTGTCTCGCATTAGTTGCTTAATGGTCTTATCACTAGGGAATGTAATGGTAATAATTTTTTCAATGGATCTTTTGGTCCATCTAATCTTGTTGCCCGCTTGGTTAGTTGCCCACTCTCTGCAGGAGTCCACCTTAATGCTATCCCCCCCACCCTCCATACATAATGTGAGGGTACCATGGTCACTAAAATCATTCAACTTGATATTTAGTTGCATAACATGTGGGAGCATACACTCTGATACGGCCATGTAGTCAAGGACTGCACATTTTTCCCCCACTGACCATGAATCTTTACCTGGTATGTCCCCCCTTACACGACCATTTAGTATAGTCAGGTTCCATTCTCTAAGGATATCAAGCCAGAGTCTCCCTTTGTTGTTGCTCTTGGGCCGGGACATATCACACATATTCTGAACATATCTGTACGTCCCACACCCTTCCAGATCAAGACATTTCGCATTCAAGTCTCCACAGAGTATGGTAGCTGACTTATTATCCCCAGTGCACCAAGCGGTCAACAAAGTATCCAATCTATCCCCAATAGGTTCTGTATTCTGCTCGCCGGGGGATCATAAACATTAATTATCAAAACCTCATTGAAGCTGTAGGGGAGGATTGGTCCAAAGGACCCTCCTCGCCCACGTTTTCTCCTCAGGTGAGGACCATGGCTCATTGGGTGACCCCTCATACCACCCGGGCCCAGGTGGTGGAGGGTCCACCTGGTGACGACATTGCCCACACGTATCAATTACATATATATATTGATATTAGCTAGGCCCAGAAACCATTTTCGCCTACCAAGGATGGGGTGAGCTCAGCGCACTGTAGCGCGGCCCCCACCCTCGGAGGGTTTTTCTATTAGCCCTATTGCCGCAGCTCCCTGGCAGATCCGCTGCAAGCACGTTCCCACGAGCAAGACGGACATGAGCTAGCACAATACACTGACACTGTATCATTTCACCGTCCGCAGTGTATCACTGCTCCCTGAATGGCCCGGTCGGCAGGGCCTGGGTGATGGGAAGGTCTGCTGAACGGTCCTCTGAGAGAAGAGGAAAAGTACCCAGATACGAATGTAAAAAACTACTTGTTGTCTTCTCTCCATACACACCATGTATACCAAAGATACCTGTAGAATTGTGTAGCTAGTGTACATAACACCAGCCATGAAGGACCCATACCCCTATAGGGGTGTGCCAATGACAAAAGCATTCCAGGGGAGTGGTCCTTAGATGTATTATTAAAAACAGTACACCCTGCGGTCCCGCGCCATGACTGAACTAATGCTGCTAGAGTACACAAGAAAACGAATGTAACCATACGGGAGGCGCCTGTGAAGGGTGTGCGAGAATGTACTCGTCACGCATGAATGTTCAAAGCCCCTTGCGTGCCACCACCGTCACATACAGTGGCGGTTCATTTTCTATGTACTACACCAACCTCAATGCTACCTCACTTACTGCCAATGTATATGCATATAGCTAAAATAATGGAGTCGTCGAACCATAGTGTACGTATAAGGTGCTTAGGCTGGATATAAACTAAGACACCTCCAGCGAAGTGAAATGTATGTTTTCAAGTAATTCAAACAAATATTATAAAGTGTTCTAATGATTGTGATGTTTTCGCCTCTAAAAGCCGGCAACACACGAGGAAGATACCTTTGTAAGAATGTGCAAGGCCATTTTCCCTCCCACCCTGCAGAGACTGCCAAACATGAGAGCAGAGGCCCGCGCCGCGCTGCCCCACCTCCCCCAACCAGACTGGAGCCGCTTCAATGATGTGCAACCCCCTCTGCCGCACCCAAGGCCACGGGCCGCCACCTGCATTATTTACAGCACAGCAGTAAACCTCTGCCTGAACCCACACTTCCAAGGGAGCCCCCTCGTAAACCCCACAACCCACCAGATCATCCTAGACTTATGGCCCTGTGCAATCAGGACACCCAACACTGTGGCAACACACCGCGGCACATTTATAACCACATCTAACAAGACAGGGAGGCTTGTACCGTCCGTCCCATGCCCTGAAGCTTAGCCCCTCAACCTATGACACCGGTCAACAGGACGCTGGTAACCATGCCCTGATGAACGACCATTAGACCCCTTACAAGGTGCATTCCTCCTGTGTTGCATTAACCTGTAGAGTAACCTATTGGACGATTTACTAAAGAAGACAATATTGTAGTGACTGAATGACTGCGGTGTGCATGGCCTAGGGCAGATAAGTCAGGAAAAGACATTCATCTCTGACACTGGCCGCAATGGCACACCAACACCGCCCGGATGAACTCTGCCAACCTGCCAAGCCCAGCCCAACCCACGAGGCTGACCAGTGACGTTCTCCAGCCACGGCCAACCGCATTGCAGAGGCACCTATAGTTAGTCATCGCCACCCAATCCCATTGTATTTGTGCCCCCTATAGTATGTAGGTTCTTATGACGTTTTTTGTAAATATATACGCCTGTCTTTGCTATTGTCAGACAGAGCGCTCCCGGAGTTTGCAGAGTTCTTTGCATGCCCTATTCTGATTGATAAACTCCCATTTAAGCTCACCCGCACTCTGTCTTGGCTTTATTCCCTACCTGGGAGAGTCCTTCATTGTCTCTCATTGCGGGGAGGATCGTGCTGGCTGGGGACGCTTGCTTTCAGTGGTGACCCCGAAAGCGTGATATTTATTATTATTTCTTCCCGATCTAACGCTACCGTCCCCTTTTGGCACGAGAATCTCCGGTCGAAAAGGGATACGCACGGTGAGCCGGCTCCGGGAGGCTGGCCGCCAACGGCGACCGGTACACTAAGAAGTGCGCACTCAAAAGAGAGGGGGTACGGGATCCCAGTTGCAAAATCCCCTTTGAGTACCGCTCGCCGGAGCCGGGGCTGACTGTTGAGCTGACGGCGACACTGCCTGGACGGACCCAGTTTCGTAGACTATCGGTTCAAGACGGGCACGTGAGTATTGAGTGTGAGCGATTGTAAAGGGAGTGGGGGAAGGAGTGTAGGACAGGGAACAAAGAGGGGGTCCGCAGATCTACTAAGGATCATTCTAAAATTTCCTTGCTTTTTCTTTGCATATGGCCATTAGGATTAAGAGGTGAATAAGAGATAAAAGTGACGGGAACCTAGCTCCGAAAGGGGGTGGAAGGCGGCACCGCATAGTGCTATCTTGACAAGTACTGGGAATATATGAAGAAGTGGAATATAAGAGAAAAAGTGTTCAGCAAAAGGGGGCACTGAGAATATATTAGAAACCACTATTACTTCTTTTCTTTTTCTTTAAGGTTAGGGGGGAAAATAAATGTGAAACTAGTACAAAGCTAAGGGGGAAAGTAAGAAGGAGAAAATCCTATTACAAGAAGGAAGAGGAGATCAATATATATATATATATATGGGCATCCATTTATTGGAATAAGAAGGATAGGGACAGCCGGCTAGGGAGGAAAGGGAGGGCAGCTTGAATTGTGAACAGAGTGTTACTGGGAGGTGTGTGCACCTCGTATGTGTCAGGCGACAAGTTGATGTTGTATGTGTGTAAACTGGCCATAAATGTACAGAAATGGAATGGTCATGGTAAGTGTGACCAGATAAAATTCCTGCTGAAAAGATAAAAACAACAAGGGGGAGTGAGTGTGTGCCTATTTTGGTTTCCGGGTCGATGTTGTCAAAATAACTGATGGTTTGCTCTTGTACGTACCCCCTCCCCCCAAAGAGAAGAGAATAGCGACTGTGTAGAGCCAATTGAGTATTGTGCAGGGAGGGGGCAGAGCACAGAGGAGCTCACTATTGAATGTAAAAAAGGAAAAAACAACAATAATATTGGTAAGAGGTTTACATTGTAACTGTGGACACACAGGTAGAAGCAAGCGCTAGGGGAACACACAAGATGGGGGCCGAGACACCCTTATCGCACATTTGTAAGAATTTACCAGGCTACGCGGAGCGGATTAAAAAATATCATGACCAATGGGTGACCGAGTTAAAGGGGGAGGGGTTACCTCAGATTTGGCCAGAGGGAGGGTCATTTGATAAAAGTGTTCTGGACACGGTGGCCACATGCATTTTTCTAAAGTACAAGGGGAAGCAGTTGCAGAACAGAAGAGAAGTATTAGACCTTTGGAGGTTATTTGAGGAGGTACCACCTCCTAAAGCACCAGCGTTAAATCCTGACCTCCCGTCCACCACCGACAACCTGTTGATGATACAGAAAGATGTTAACGACATATCAAGTGTAGCGCCGCCAATGGAGGTAATAAGTTTGTACCCGATACTAAACAAGCCTGTGCCCGCAGAAGGGTACAGTGACCCCACTTATGTACCTCCCCCGACAGCTACTACACCCCACCGGCCCACGGCACCCCCGCCATATGAAAGCACAAGGGAGCGCGCCCAGGCAGGCGCACAAAGGGGAGACATAGAGAAACTTACAAATGATTTACAATCAAGACTTTCGATAGCAAAAGATGAGCTCTCAAGGATAAAAGACATATGCGAACGAACAGCATTAGATGCAACTAGAGCAGGGCACCCGTCTAGAGCGCCAGGTGAAAATAGAAAGCCCGAAGAGGGGTGGAAAAAGGGCGAGATCCTGTTCAGAATTGAGGAAGAACCGACACGAATAATAGAAGTAGGGGCACGAGAGGGAGATGTTGATAACGAAGAAAGGCTTGGGGGATTAGAGAGGAATTACTATGTGATATAAGGGACGAGCTAGAAGAAAGCGACAGGTTGAGTATGGCGATGGGAGGGGGAAGCGAAGGGGAGGAAGGTACATGTTCGATGAGAACATTGGACGATGAGTGGACTGGTCGATTGAGGAACAGGGTGGGGAAAATGGCATCACTGGGTACATCAGCGATCAAAGCGGGTCCAGATGAAACGACAAAAGGAAGGCTACAGCTCCCATTGATACATAGGGGAGGAGGGAGGCCTAACTATATCCCATGCGCTCAGATGGATAAAGCCAATCTACTAAAGTTGTTGCCCCCGTTGTCAGGAGGGGCAAGCAAGTGGATATACGCCTTTGAGAAGCACACTGCCGGGGTACCCCTAGCAATAGGAGACTTAAAGAGCTTGCTCGTCTCAGCGGTGGGGGATCAGGCCGAGAGAGTATGGGTTAAGGCCGGTTTCCCGGGAGTAACACTAGACTGCGACCGCCACGATGGAGCCTCCTTTAACACAGTGCGTGCAAGGGTGTGGGATGCCTTGCGAGAAACGTTCCCGGATACGCCAGACTTACAGTCCGTAATGCAGTGTACAATGAATGATGGGGAGGAGGCTATGGATTACATTTTTCGGGTCCAAGAGATGTGGAGAGCAGAAACGGGTACGCCCTGGTATCAATCAACATCCTTATTCTATTTTATTATAAAAAGAGGGCTCCCCAAAGAAGTGCAAAAGGCGCTCGATAAGATAGCTGGTATTGAAGCAAAGGGGTGGCCTGAGATCCAAAGCATAATAGTACACCATTGTAAGAGAATAAAGGAACGGGAGAAGGAAGTGGCACAGAAGAGATTGGCAGATGAAGCAAAGCTAGTACAGACAAAGTTGGTGAAGGTCGCAGCGGCTGTAGCCGCACTCCCCCACTGCAGGGAGGGAGACGAGGAGGAGGAGGGGCTGACAGCAATACAAGGAAGAGTGGCAACTAATTGGGCAGGAGCAGGACAGCGGCAGTGGAACGAGCAGGAACAAGGTGGAGGTCCGCAGTGGCAAGAGTGGACCCCTCGAGGGGGACGAGGTGGGCACAGGGGCCGAAGGGGAGGTGGAACGGGATATGGAGGAATGGGGGGAAATGGATGGCAGGGCCCTAGAGGTGCGCAAGGGAGTTGTTGGAACTGCGGACGATGGGGGCATTACTCTAGGGAGTGCAGAACCAGGCCCAACAATGGGTTCCAAGAAGGAGGACAGTACGGCCACCCCCACCCGGGGAGCCCATATGGCCTTCCCATGGGACAGCAACAACCGAGAAACCCAGGACAAGGTAACACTGAGCAGCAGCAGGGGCCCCAGTATAGAACACAGGCCCACCCACAAAATAATGACAATATGGAATACACGTCAGGCAACCCTTTTGCAATAACAGCAAACGGAGCCCCTGCCCCAGCACCCTACAACGGAATGTCGGTGGTTTCAGGAAATGTCTTTAATCAAGGGGGGGCGATGAGATATCCTGCATAGGACAGCCCACAGAGAACACTTGCGTGTCCAGTCCTATCTACAACCTACAATGCCGCAGAGGAACCATTGGTTGGGGCGCAGATAGGAGACAAGCAGTTCATATTCATGGTCGATTCGGGAGCGGAGAAATCATGTATTAGAGAGGGCCGGTTCCCGTTAACTAACAGGAAGTTAGAGACGCAGGGGTTCTCTGGGGCTGTAATTGAAGTTCCTTATACAGAAGCATTGGATGTAACGGTGGGGGGTAAAACTGTAAAGGCACCCCTACTGTACTACGAACACTCACCTATAAATTTATTAGGGAGGGATCTCCTAAGCAAACTTAACATGACCATATCATTCACTGAGAGAGGTATAGTGTGCTCTACACCCGGGATATGCCCCTTGCGTGCAATGTTGGTAGTGCAAGCCTACACGACCACACTGGAAGTACGAGGATTACCAAAAAATGAGGAAATGTTTATTGAAGGGCTAAAGACAGTGGCCCTCATAATTCCAGAACTAAGAAGAATGAACTGGAGGATTCCAGCGGAATTCCTCTTCCGTCCCATAGTGTGCCCTGATACCGCACCCGGAGCAGTGGTACCATTAGACTTGCACGCTGTACAGGTATCAGCAAAAAGAATTGCTGTGATTGGAGTGGGTAGGGAAGGATGTGAGTGGCGCACAGTACTATGTACAAATGCCAACATCGCCCTACGGGAGGTAACGGATGAGGATCTCTTCTCAGACACAGATGGGGATGGTGAGATAGTAATGGAAATAGCGATGCCCTGTGACATTATAATTCAAACCAGGGAAACCCCCGTCCAACTGATGGCAGTGGTAGGAGCACCACCGTCATTCTTTGATGACGACATGAGGCTCGTACCAAAGAACTTGTGGACAACAGGCCCCCATGACGTAGGGCTGTTGCATGGAGTACAACCTGTGGTAATAAAACTAAAGCAAGGAGCGATTTTACCCCGAGTAAAACAGTACCCATTGTCCCGTGAGGCTGAAGAAGGGATAAAAGACACCATCAATGCACTATTAGCACAAGGAATCATAGTTCCCTCGACCTCCCCATGTAACACATGCATTTATCCAATTAAAAAAGCAAAAGGATGATCTTGGAGGATGATACAGGACTTACGCCCCTTAAACGATGTAATTCAGAAAGAGTTCCCTTTGGTCCCTAATCCTGCATCCATATTATGCAGCATTCCAAAGTCGGCATCACACTTCACAGTAGTGGATTTGAAAAACGCATTTTTCTCAATACCCCTTGCCGAAGAGAGTAGATACCTTACAGCCTTCACACTAGGGGGTAAAAGGTATGAACACTGCAGACTACCACAGGGATACTGTGAGAGCCCGAGCATATTCAACCGCATATTGCATGAAGACTTGGGAAACCTATCAGATGAGAGTACAATCATTCAGTACGTAGACGACTTGTTAGTGTGTGCACAAGATGAAGGAGTGTGTAGAAAGGACTCAACAACGCTCCTGACACTATTGGCCGATAAGGGGTACAAGGTAGACAAGGAGAAATTACAGTATTGCCTGACAGAGGTTTTATACCTGGGACAGCTGATATCAAAAGATGGAAAAAGAATAATTCCCGACAGGGCAGAAGCGATAAGTTCAGTAGCGGAACCCACAACAGTAAAAGAGATGCAGAAATTTTTGGGAATGTGCAACTATTGCCGGGCATGGATATTAGATTATGCAGCATACACCAGACCCCTACTGCAAGCACTTAAAGAAGCACAACAGGACAATAAAAAGATCAAATGGTCAGAAGAAATGAGTACATCATTTCAATCGTTAAAAAGGTTAATTTCAAGCGCTCCATTGCTGGCCAACCCCGATTATGGACGCAAATTTTACCTATTTTCACACTGCAAGGGAACACTCATGAAAGCTGTCCTGACACAAAAGACATCCCTAGGACACAAGCCCTTGGCGTACTATAGTGGTACTTTGGATGCCGTAATGCAAGGCCATTTCGCATGCGAGCAATCGCTCGCTGCAGCCGCGTTCGCGATTGAGAAAAGTGCCACAATAGTAATGGGTTGCCCAGTAACATTGTTTGTGGAACATTCATTGTTTGCAATACTTGAGAGGTCAAAAAGCACACTAACAACACAGCGGGCAACAGCATATGAAATAATATTGTCCAGCACCAACATCCATGTGGTAAGATGCAAAACAGTAAACCCCGCAACATTCATTTCAGAAACCTGCACATTAGAGGACATACAAGCCCACGATTGCGCAACCTACACAGGTGAAAGAGAGGGGGACACAGTGGTGTGTGAGAACGCTCTAAGCGAGGGGGAAGTGTACTTCGTGGATGGGTCTGCATCAATTAATGTGGACACGGGAGAAAAGCATGTTGGGATGGCGGTGGTGAGATTAGAAGACGGTGAGTATGAAACACTAGTGCAGTACCGCCTCCCATCACATAACTCCGCACAAGCAGCAGAACTGATTGCGCTCATAGAAGCGTTACATGCAGCAAAAGGTTGCGCAGTAACCATATACACGGACTCAGCTTACATGACTACAACAGTACACGGAGGTCTAGCAAGATGGGGGCGGAGGGGATTTCGGCGGGCAGACGGTACACCAGTACAACATGCAGAATTGCTGAAAGAATTAATTGAGGCCCTACAAAACCCTACTGCAGTGGCAATAGTTAAGTGCCAAGCACATACGTCCAACACAGACGTTGTGTCTTTGGGAAACGCGGCAGCGGACGCTGCCGCCAAAGAGGCTTCCTATTTTCAGAAATATGAAGCAGGTGAGTACATGATGAAGCACAAAGCGAACGAAGAGCCCCCAGAAGGGTACAATATGATGCCCATATCCCAAATACTAGAATTGCAGGACCGGGCTAGTGAAGACGAAAAGTTGACGTGGACAAAACGAGGGTGCAGCAAGTCGGGAACAGACTTATTGTGGCGGCAAAATAACTCAGGAAAGCTAGTAATGCCAATGAAGCTACTAGAAATTGCGTTCCAGCAACTACACTTCCCTGCGCACAATACCAAACAGCACATTGCAGCCGAAATACAAGAAGAATGGTACGTACCCTGTCTCCAGGAGCACGTGTCTCGACTAGCAATGGAATGCACAACATGTCAGATCTATAACTCAGGAATGACATTACGAACACTCCGGGGAACTATCCCAAAACCCATTGGCCCATTCAGAGAGCTGCATATTGATTATGCAGACATGGGGGAAAGATGTAATGGCGCACGGTACATGATCGTGGTTGTGTGCCCATTTTCAAGGTGGGTGGAAGCAGGCCCGTGTGCACGTCCTGATGCCAAGAGCGCTGCAAAATTCCTGGTGAGGGAAGTATTCCTGCGCTGGGGGATTTGTGACGTAATCCGCTCAGACAACGGCACACACTTTGTGAATGAACTGTTCAAGGAGGTGACAACATTATTGGGTATAAAACATAAATTGTGTTCGATTTATCATCCCCAAAGTAATGGCGTAGTAGAAAAGATGAACGGACTGTTAAAGGGCAGGCTATCAAAACTATGCTTTTCATTGAAAAAGAACTGGATCTACTGTCTGCCCCTTGCACTATTTGAATTGAGAAATCAGCCAAGTAAAGATCACCATTTGTCCCCGCACGAAATCGTGACTGGGAGACGAATGCACACAGCACACTCCCCGCTACGCGAACACTCAGATGCACATAGAAGCTCCGCGATATTAGGAGAAGAATTCACGGACTATTTGAAAAAACTAACAAGGGCAGCGCGCGTAATATCAAAGCAGCTCTCCCCACCCTTCACTAGAGAGGAGGGAAACATAACAGGATCTATCACAGAACCTGAGCAGCAGCTACAGCTAATGCCAGGCGAACTAATATATGTCAGGAGTTTTGTGCGTCGATGGAATGCACCACGGTTCCACGGCCCATACAAGGTAGTGTTCTGCACGCCCACAGCTGTAAAAATGAAGGGCTTGCGCTACTGGATACATTTGACGGATGTGCGAAGAGCTTATATTAATGTGCAAGAGGAGGCAGATGAGGAGGCACAGACAACAGCAACCAATTTAAGTGAACAAAATGTCTGAAAATAGACTTGTGTGTGTGCGTCAGCAGTGAACATGAATGGGAAAGTGACTGGGAAAAAAAAAGAAATATTGTTGCATTTTTGTTTGATTATTTGTGTGTTTTTTTTTGTGTGTTATCCCATTATGTGATTAATGAAATGATCAAATTATAACTTGTTACACCCTTGTCTGTGAATTCCCCTCCCTACAACCCTACCCACCTCCATTTCCCGTCAACATATAACGGCCCTAATGGTGCCAACAAAACGTTTACATGCATGCACTTAATGCACTTTTGTATCTTAAACAGGAACTACCATGGCATCTAACAGGCAGCCTGCAACGGATAGAATTAGTAGAATGAGAGAAATATTAAATGAGAGATGCAGATATTCGTATGAGTGCGGATTATCTATATGTATTACGATGTTTTTTATGCTAATGTTTGGCTTGGTTACATATTGGTTTATAGCGTTCATCTCTATCGAGATGAACGAGGGGGGAGGGATTAACAGCACTGGGATTAACAACACTACTGGGACCAATGTAACTGTAAGTGTCAATATGAGGGAAGGTGATTTTCTGGTATGGGACGGAACTAAACTTGTGTGGGGTTATCACACCACACCATCCAACGCTGTCATATCTGAAAAGAAAAGGCCACAGGGTGAAATGCAAAACAACACAATGTCCCCACCTGGGATGCAGAGGTTTAATGCTCGTAGTTTAAATGACCGAAACCCATCCGCTATATCATGGTTGTACAATACGCCTACCCGTCTTAAAAAACAACCTGCAAGAAAAAGTAAAAAACGAAAGTGAAAAAATGCTAGCAGCACACGAAATATTATACGAGGATTGGGCCAAGGGGGGCGGGAATGAGAAAGGGGGGTCTATCGTATCCATCGCCCAGGAAGTTGGGAAGTACATGAGCAACAGACGAAAGAGGGAAGCAGGGAGGAGGAAGTATGATGAGTACTATGGGTTAGGCCTAGATAAGATGGAAGACCCACGACAACCCCACCAAGCAAATAAGTGGTATGCAGATATGAGTGCCACGGCTAAGCAAACAACAAACGAGAGCTGTTATGTTTGCTCCCTCATCCCGCACGCTTCAGGTACACCTAAAGTATTGTTACCCAAAGAGTTGCCAATTATAGATGCCCAATGTCTCCTTCATCTCACGTTGTGCAGAATTAAGAACACCTTCCAGGCACACGAAGTTTCTTTTCAAATGCTGCAGAACGAGAAAACATGCTACCCAAAAACGGCAGGGGTAGTATGTTTGACAGAACCATTTTTTGTAATACAAGGGACAGTTTTTTTCGGATAACAAGTGGAAGGATTAAGAAGTAATGTGCAAGGCGGAGACACTGAGAGGTGTGGCACCAGAGAAATTGCAGTGGATAGAAGAAACATGCACACTGGTATGGAAAGAACACATTTCAAAACTAACTTGGGTAACCGCCATCGAAAAACCTTTCAAACTGCAGAGCCAAATAGACTATGAACTGTGTTTCAAAGGGGAGGGGAAGACCTCCATGGGAACAAACAAGAACTGTAACAAGACCCTCACCATCCCAGATCTAAGAAAAGGGACAGCAGCCCTTATGGACACGTACTGGGTATGCGGCAACCAGGCATACCTGCATCTCCCCCCGTCGTGGAGTGGCAGCTGCTCAATGGCCACTCTACACTCAGCCCTAATGGTAATACCGGAGAGCCACATCGACGGGAGCAAAAAGACACAGGAACGCCGGCAACAGAGTGCAGCCCAGCCAACTGCGGAGTCGCAAATGTACGTCCTATCTTCCGGAAGCAAGGGAGAAGTGCTCACCCGTAACAGACGTGCATCGAACTACATATCAAAGGAATCATCAGAATTATTGGCTCAGATCCCAGATAAATATAGATTATTCAGCTCAGCAGAAACATTCTTTGCCTCACTGGTCTCAAGTGTCCAAACAAGAGCAAATGCAAAATGGCTCCAGATAACACGCTGGGAACTGATTCAGCTGGCGAACGACACTGAAGAAGGGTTTAACGTAATCAAAGTGGAACTAAGAGCTTTACGACTGATGACCATGCAAAACAGGTATGTCCTGGACCTGTTAACGGCGATAGACGGAGGTGTTTGCCGAAAAATCGGAAGTGCCTGCTGCACTTTCGTACCTTCTGAAGACGCGGAAAATGGCTCCCTATCCCATGTGATCGAAGCAGTCCATAACCTAGGAGAAAAAATGAAAATGGAAGGTGGGGCAGAAGACAGTACATGGTTCGATAACATCTTCTCCTGGGTCCCCTCATGGCTTGGAACAACTGTGAAATTTTTGATGCCAGCTGTGGTGTTCCTCCTTTTAATTTTTTGCCTGTGCCAGGTGGGTCTTCGGGTTTGTGCTAACGCAGTACCGAATGGTGCAATGATGATGGTGACAATGGGCAACACCCGGGGTACAATGCAAGCCACGCAGGAAATACAGGTACAAACAGGGACTGATGACACACCTAGGTATCAACTAGTGCCTAGATACCACGACAAGGATATTATAGACAAACTATGGCACACCACCATCAGAATGGTATGAGGAGGTATGGGTAGACTTGGAAGGAGACAGCGGATGTATATACCTGACCTGTACCCCAGATGAATATGCTAGGAGGGGTGAGAGCTTAAGGGGGGTGTGCAGAGCCTGGATGCCCATAAAAGGCACACCAGCATGGGATGAGGCAGTCATGAACGAAGAAGAGTGCAGGAGACTGAATGAGTTAAAGGATTTGTTACGTAAGTAACGAAAGGGGGGAAATGTAGGGGAGGATTGGTCCAAAGGACCCTCCTCGCCCACGTTTTCTCCTCAGGTGAGGACCATGGCTCATTGGGTGACCCCTCATACCACCCGGGCCCAGGTGGTGGAGGGTCCACCTGGTGACGACATTGCCCACACGTATCAATTACATATATATATTGATATTAGCTAGGCCCAGAAACCATTTTCGCCTACCAAGGATGGGGTGAGCTCAGCGCACTGTAGCGCGGCCCCCACCCTCGGAGGGTTTTTCGATTAGCCCTATTGCCGCATCTCCCTGGCAGATCCGCTGCAAGCACGTTCCCACGAGCAAGACGGACATGAGCTAGCACAATACACTGACACTGTATCATTTCACCGTCCGCAGTGTATCACTGCTCCCTGAATGGCCCGGTCGGCAGGGCCTGGGTGATGGGAAGGTCTGCTGAACGGTCCTCTGAGAGAAGAGGAAAAGTACCCAGATACGAATGTAAAAAACTACTTGTTGTCTTCTCTCCATACACACCATGTATACCAAAGATACCTGTAGAATTGTGTAGCTAGTGTACATAACACCAGCCATGAAGGACCCATACCCCTATAGGGGTGTGCCAATGACAAAAGCATTCCAGGGGAGTGGTCCTTAGATGTATTATTAAAAACAGTACACCCTGCGGTCCCGCGCCATGACTGAACTAATGCTGCTAGAGTACACAAGAAAACGAATGTAACCATACGGGAGGTGCCTGTGAAGGGTGTGCGAGAATGTACTCGTCACGCATGAATGTTCAAAGCCCCTTGCGTGCCACCACCGTCACATACAGTGGCGGTTCATTTTCTATGTACTA
This sequence comes from Ambystoma mexicanum, assembly GCF_040938575.1. Lineage (NCBI taxonomy): Eukaryota > Metazoa > Chordata > Amphibia > Caudata > Ambystomatidae > Ambystoma > Ambystoma mexicanum. Next base: position 707,262,206 of record NC_090941.1, on the reverse strand, counting down.
CACCAACCTCAATGCTACCTCACTTACTGCCAATGTATATGCATATAGCTAAAATAATGGAGTCGTCGAACCATAGTGTACGTATAAGGTGCTTAGGCTGGATATAAACTAAGACACCTCCAGCGAAGTGAAATGTATGTTTTCAAGTAATTCAAACAAATATTATAAAGTGTTCTAATGATTGTGATGTTTTCGCCTCTAAAAGCCGGCAACACGCGAGGAAGATACCTTTGTAAGAATGTGCAAGGCCATTTTCCCTCCCACCCTGCAGAGACTGCCAAACATGAGAGCAGAGGCCCGCGCCGCGCTGCCCCACCTCCCCCAACCAGACTGGAGCCGCTTCAATGATGTGCAACCCCCTCTGCCGCACCCAAGGCCACGGGCCGCCACCTGCATTATTTACAGCACAGCAGTAAACCTCTGCCTGAACCCACACTTCCAAGGGAGCCCCTCGTAAACCCCACAACCCACCAGATCATCCTAGACTTATGGCCCTGTGCAATCAGGACACCCAACACTGTGGCAACACACCGCGGCACATTTATAACCACATCTAACAAGACAGGGAGGCTTGTACCGTCCGTCCCATGCCCTGAAGCTTAGCCCCTCAACCTATGACACCGGTCAACAGGACGCTGGTAACCATGCCCTGATGAACGACCATTAGACCCCTTACAAGGTGCATTCCTCCTGTGTTGCATTAACCTGTAGAGTAACCTATTGGAAGATTTACTAAAGAAGACAATATTGTAGTGACTGAATGACTGCGGTGTGCATGGCCTAGGGCAGATAAGTCAGGAAAAGACATTCATCTCTGACACTGGCCGTAATGGCACACCAACACCGCCCGGATGAACTCTGCCAACCTGCCAAGCCCAGCCCAACCCACGAGGCTGACCAGTGACGTTCTCCAGCCACGGCCAACCGCATCGCAGAGGCACCTATAGTTAGTCATCGCCACCCAATCCCATTGTATTTGTGCCCCCTATAGTATGTAGGTTCTTATGACGTTTTTTGTAAATATATACGCCTGTCTTTGCTATTGTCAGACAGAGCGCTCTCAGAGTTTGCAGAGTTCTTTGCATGCCCTATTCTGATTGATAAACTCCCATTTAAGCTCACCCGCACTCTGTCTTGGCTTTATTCCCTACCTGGGAGAGTCCTTCATTGTCTCTCATTGCGGGGAGGATCGTGCTGGCTGGGGACGCTTGCTTTCAAAGCCTGCCCAACCACCCAGCGGGTTTATTTGAATCGCCAACACATTTCCTCCAGGGCTGTCTTGGTAGATCAGTTTACGGTTATATGAGGACTTGACACAAGTTAACAGACCCCCCTTAGGTCTTCCCCTATCTCCTTTTACTGCCATACATTGATAGGTGACATAGCCATCAAGTTCTATAGCAAAAGTTACCCAGGATTCTTGCAATATGAATATGTCGGCAGATAATAGGGCATAGCGAGACCATCCCTCGCTTATCCAGTGGCTATGGCCCCTTGTGTTCCAACTAATAACAGTAGAGGTTCATTCTCTTTTCTTCTGGACAAACATTCCTTGTAACCACACCCACATTTGTTCATCACTAAATTTTTGTGCCGCTTTTGTTGTTGTTGATACAGCAACGCTAGAGGTACAGGCGCAGGAGCATTTTTGGCACTTATCTACCATTGAGGCAGATGGTATAGGTATGTCTAATTCGTATCCCAAGTATTCCAAAGACGACCGATTTGCCCTTATCATAGCGGCTGTCTCAGGTAAGCAACAATGAACTGTTGTAACTTTTACTCCCTTTAAGCGCGAAGGTTCAACAAAATCGACATCACTGGTGTTCAGTATTCTTAGTGATGGTATTTTTGCAAAGAGGGCGAGGAGTGAGGATCTATTTAATTGAATGCCCGTTTTTCCTCCCTCAATGGGCGCTATGGTCACATTTTTGATATCCAGTTTATCAGGCCTCGAAGGTCCCCCACCACCCAGGCAGGGAGTTTTTGGAGGAATATGTTTGGGGGCCTCAGGTTCCTGCCTGGGTAAGGATACTTTGTTTTGCATAGCAGTGCCTGTTTCAGAACAATTTGACAAATGGGCTTCCAAGTACTGGCTAGGTTGCCCCGGTTGTTCATCCATTAGACAGCTGGTTAAAGTGCCCACTGTTTGGGCTGATCAACTTTTCCTTCTGGCAGCCCGTTTACGTTGTTTTTTAGATAGATTTTTAGCTGGTGGTCAAGGGGTAGAATTTCGTGGGGGGGGATTTGCGGGTTTTTCCTCGCTTCTCTTTGCCTGTCTTCTCTGTTTTCTAGAGGGTTGGGCTCTGTTTTCCGGCGCACCCTCACCTGTGAGAGAGGGTCTATATTCCTCTTCGATCGAGGTTTCCTTATCTAAGGATGGCGCTGGAGTTGCCCTGTCCCGTCCTTTTTCTGGGATGGCAGTGGGCGGGATTTCCCTCTGATCGATACAGGGAATATTAGATATTTTAGTAGATGCGCTCAGTAATTTATAGAGCGCAAGGACCACTCTCCCCTGTGCTTTTTGATCTTCGTGAATCGTACCACATAGTTTTAAAAATATTTTGATGGCAAAGTTGAGGGTAGCATTTCCAGTTTGTGATGTATCATGGGTGCTGTAGTCTGGCTGTGCCTGGTCATGTGACGAATTTCTGGATTCAAAGGCCATATTTGGGCTGGCCGATAGTCGCAATGCCTTTGGGGAAGATGTAGGGTTCATGTTTGGTAGGGAGGGGGGGTCTGTTTGAGAGGCCGAGGACACGAGGATAGGCTGATCCTCGTCCCCTAAAGAGGTTTTTACAGATTCCTCCAATGACGGGATCGTAGGCCCTTTTTCCTCAAGGGTATCGGGTATCATGTTGCTAGCTACAGGGCACCCTGCAGCCTTTTCTTCCATTTGTTTCCCCTCTTGTGTGCCCATCCGCTCCTGAAGGGCATAGCATAGCTGTAAAAGCGAGTCATTGTCTAGGTCTAGCGGGAGGTAACTGCCTTCTCCTTCTATTTGCGAGGCATTCACTTTTTTGGGCCCAGTAGCAGGCCCTCCCTTTGTAGGTTTGCAGGGAAAGTAAGCGTCCAGAGGGCCCTTTTGGGGCGCCAACGCTTTTCCTCCTGGGGCATTGTTTTCCCCGTTTTCTCCCGTGGGGTTTTTGTCCATATCTACTGAGGTTCCTTTGTTTGACCGTAACCCATATGGTTTCCTTCCCCTTGCAGTTGCCGTTTTATTTCGGCTAATTGCCTTTCCTGGCATCTTCACGTTTTATCTGATTTGTCCAAGCTGAGAAAAAGGGGGGAATGTGGGAGGATAAAGGAAGGAAAGGATGGAGGGAGGGGACGGAGAAGAATTAATCAAGTTACAGCTCTTATCTTTTGCTCCACTTGAAGCCAACGAAGGACAGCAGATAAAATGCCTCTTTTGAATAGCGCTGCTACCTAAGGCTATGACAGTATTATTGCCACACTCCCAAAGGGTTGCCAGAGTATGCGGCAGTTGACAGCAAGCTGTTGTTTGTACAGGGCTCACAAAACGATAATGCACAGTGGGGAGGAAGAGTCTTGCAGTGTTTAGCTTTCAAAATATAGTACCTGTGCCTTTCATTGTACAGTCAGCTAAATTGGGGCTTCCTCCTTACTCGCTTCCCCGAGTAGCACGAATATCACACTGCACTCCTCCAGCGCCGAACAGTCGCTCAAAAGTCACTGCACTGGGCTTGACTCCTGACGGGCTTAACGCTGCAAGGATGGTAGGCTCTGACCTTTAGGGAAGCCCAGAGTCACGTGATCGGATCACGAGGTAAACGAAGCCCCGCCTCCTCCAGGAAGCGTTGGGTCAGCGTTGCCGGCAAGGGCCAGGGAGAGCTCGCAATGCCGGGAAGAAAAAGCAGCTCCAGCTGCTGACAAAGGTTCGTTTTCAAAAGTGCACAATACACAGTGCGGACGGCAGGCTCTGACCTTTAGGGAAGCCCAGAGTCATGTGATCGGATCACGAGGTAAACAAAGCCCCGCCTCCTCCAGGAAGCGTTGGGTCAGCGTTGCCGGCAAGGGCCAGGGAGAGCTCGCAATGCCGGGAAGAAAAAGCAGCTCCAGCTGCTGGCAAAGGTTCGTTTTCAAAAGTGCACAATACCGCTGACGCTTTCTAGTATGACACTGCCTTTATTGACAATAAAGTAATACTGCTTGCACCCAGTTGCTCCACTGTGGTAATTCTAGTCCATGGCTTATTTGGTGAGTCCTTAAAAGGGGTTATCATAGGGGTGGTAGGCTGGCAGGAAATGGGGCCTGACCTGCTGGTCAGAGCGCTGGGCTGCAGTGCTGTCCCTCAGTAGTCCGTGGCGCCAATCCCTTTCGCGCTCCCGCACTTTTAATTTAATTGCATCCTCTTGCAAGAGGTCGGGTGACCTCTCGCAAGATTACGCTCTACATACCTCCTTTTGTTAGAAGACAGAAGCAGGTGGTGCTACTCCATGACAGTCTAAGGGCCTCATTATACGTTGTGCGCTAAAAATCGCAAATTACCGGCATGGCGCCCTTAACGTGTCTGCCCTCACATGAGGGCGCTAATAGCGTACCATTACGAGTACGCGGACACGAGCATCGCGCCATGTCGGTAATGCGCCAACTGCCATGCCGCTAAACTCCCCCAATAGTCCCTTACCGGCTTCGACGACAATACAGATAGCACCTCCGCCTTGACGCAGCATGCAAATAGCAGTCACCGCTAATAGCGGTGACCGTTAAATAGCGGAACCGGAAACAGCGTCATCGCACAGGAACGGGAAAGAGCACGGCGGCCATCTTTCAAAACACAATCCATTGCCATCCTCTGCCCCCTGGACCTGTTTGTAGGACTTTGCTGTTGGAAAATATCTCGAACACCCTTACCATGCCCCAGGCTCTCAAGAAAACAACTGACCGCCAGCGGAAAGAAAAGTTTTCGACTGAGGAGCTACTAATGCTGACACAGACCCTATCTGAAAATGCTGCAGTGGTCTTCGCAAACGACATGCGGCCGGAGACACTCCTCCAAAAAAAAGCAATCTGGGAGGAGGTGGCACTGAAAGTAAGTGCTGTGGGCACCAGCACCCGCACTGTACGTGAGTGCCGGAAAAGATGGGATGACCTTAGACTCCGGGTCAGAATGATCTTGGCAGAAAACCACAACATTGCCACAGCCGGTGGATCGGGGTCGCCAATCAAACTAAAAGAATGGGAGGAGACATGTGCCAACCTCATAGGAGTTGAATGCATCGAGGGAGTCGGGAGGATGGAGCATGGCGTGGCAGGCACTTCGGATGGAGGTAAGTGTACCAATGAAAGCATGCAATGTGAATCTACTGGTCCCCGCAAATGTCAGCCCAGAATCACCTCATAGATGGCCAAACAGCCACACATGCATCCCACCCTGCCCATGTCAGTGCCAGAACCAAACACACACACATGCACACATCAACAGAGCCAAGTGCCACACACAACACTGCATGGATGAGCCACTGAACTGACACATCACCTGCATCCTTCACAATGAAGCCCAAATGCCCACAACTGCATTGATGATGATTCCGGCATTAAGTACATCGAACCGTAACCAAGGCCATCCCCCTTCTTGTCCCCGACAGGGTCACATACAGACAGTGGCGATGGTGGGATTGCATCCCAGGCACCCCCTGCGCAGAAGAAAAAAAGGCCACAGCCCACAGAGGACACCCCCACAACATCCAGGGGAAAAGGCACAAGGCTCCATTTGCAGAGCCTCATACATCGTTCGAGCGCCACTGCCAAGGCCACACCAAAGCCAACTGCCCCACCTCCGGAGGTCCACTCACCACCACTGATCACAGCCACTGAGGGACCACCATCAGCTGCAGCCAGTTCGGTAGGAGAGGCGGCAGCCACTGCTCCATTATCTGATGTGGAGGACCCAACAGAATTCGACCTGGGCATGCACACTCCAAGCCCCCCTGGAACCACCCAGCCATCACCACCACACACACCTGGCTCCAACGTCACTGGTGATGAGACCATGGGAGCTTTCAGTAGCCCACCGGTGCCTCCATCTGTTCACCTGCCTGCACCACAGTGCACACCAGCCACACCACCAGAGCCCGACACTGCCCTTGACCTGGCCAGCATCAGCCAGCGGCAACAGGGTCTCACTGTGCTGGTTGGGCAGCACGTGGAGGAGGCTGCCCGTCTCAGGGAGGAGATTGCAGAGACATCCAGGCAGTCCAGGGAGGGGATGGAGGCAACGCACAGACAGGCTGTGTGGGGAGCTCATGCTATTTTGTGAGGTCCTCACACGTATTGCGGATGCTATGGACCGGCAATTCCCACCACCACCACCACCTGGACAGTCTGCCCCTTCTTCGTCCGCTAGTTCGCGGCAGTCAAGCCCACCCCGACGCTCCGCATGCACCACCAGGCGCAGCTCTAGGCAGCCTCCCAATGCTGGTTTTAGCAATGACCAATAGGGAGTTAATGTTCATGCTTCCGCGTGCATGCCTGGACGCATACATTGTGGAAGACACATGAGGGACTGTTGTGGGGGGGTGAGGGGAAGGGTGTGATGGGACTGTTGTGGGGGGTGGGGGGAAGGGTGTGATGGGGGTGGGGGGGAAAGGGTGTGATGGGACTGTTGTGGGGGGTGGGTGGGAAGGGTGTGATGGGACTGTTGTGGGGGGTGGGGGGGAAGGGTGGTGGGATGTTTGGGATTGTTTGGGATTAAGTTCATTAATACACTGGTGTTCGAGCAAAACACAGGCCTGGACTCCTTCATTGTGTATGTGTACTTTATTGACGCCAGGGTCCATTGTGAGCATACAAACAAACACCAGTGCATTACTAGCCATATCCAATTGACAGTACAAGAACATGTTACTCAGAATATTTGGTTGATCAGATGCTGTCTCACAGCACGTCCCTCCTGGCCATCCCCTCTTGCATGACCTGCATCCCCTTCACCTCCATCCTCATCACCATCATCATCCTCATCAGGTGCCTCCTTTTCAACGTCAGGGGGCAGTGGCACATGCCGTCTGATACACATATTGTGCAGCATGACACATGCCATGGTGATCTTGGCCACCTTCTCATGGCTATACAGGAGAGCGCCACCAGACCTGCTAATGCACCTAAACCGTGACTTCAAAAGTCCAAAAGTCTGCTCGATCACAATGCGGGTACAGGTGTGAGCACAATTGTATTCCTCTTCGTGCCTGTTCTGTGGGTTCCGTACAGGTGTGAGGAGCCACCTCTTCAGGGGATAGCCGGCATCACCTATATGGGGGAAGGAATGGGGTCCTGTTACTGTTCACCTCAAGTGTGGCCTGTTCATTTCACAAACATTGACTTGGCATTGAGATTCAAGTACACAATCAACAGCATACATGCAAATGGTCTGTGTAACTGCAATGTGCAAAGGTGGGCTCAACCCTGCAAGTAGACATGCCCCATTAATGCCTCCACCAGTAATTGACATGTCCTGTGTGAGGCCAGGTCTTAGGTGTCCCTGTGCCCAGGCAGATTTGGTACCACACTGGTGGTGTACTGCCCTTCCAACATTGACGTTCCCATGCTGAGAAGCATCACTTCAGTGGTGCTATGGGTTTGTGGTGCATTGCTATGGCTAGGGGTTATCCCTTAGCATGATTTGAAGGGCACATTGCATTATTGATGTCGTGCTGGACGAATTCAGCATGACTATGTTGACGGCATGGATGACATTTGTGTATTTTGTGGCGTGGAATGTTGTGCAGTGTGGATGTGGTTTGATGTTTGATGTTTCAAAACTTGGATAGTCATCTGTGTTGTGTAGCATATACTTGCATGTCCGTTCATCTCAAGTACGTTGCGGCCCTCCCAGATGGACATTGGCTTACATCTGTATGTGCATTTGGACGACAGACTACAGGCTACACCCAGTTGGAGTATCTATCTCTTCCCCCCCAAGCACACCAAGTTGGAGTATCTATCTCTCCCCCCCAAGCACACTGCCATGTGCTTGGCCTGCTACTCACCAAGTAGCCACAAACGTTGTCCCGTTTGTCGCTCCATGTAGCGGGGGATAGTTGAGTTACGCAGGACCATGGAATCATGGGTTGATCCGGGAAATCTGGCACAGCAATGTGTGATTATCTTGTTGGCGTCACATACCATTTGGACATTGATGGAGTGAAATTGATTCCTGTTTCGGTACACTACTTCATTGTGATGTGGGACCACCAATTCAACATGTGTACAGTCGATGGCCCCGATGCAACTTGGAATGCCTGCCAGTGCATAGAAGCCATCTTTGGTGTTTGCAATCTCCTGGGCAGTCCGTGGCATGAATAGGTGTTCAGGTGCATGCTTCAGGAGGGCATCGAGTACCTGGTTCAGTGTGCATGAGAATACTGGTTGGGAGATGCCATGCATCTGCCCCACTGTATGCTGGTAGGTGCCTGTGGCCAGGAAGTGGAGCACAGTCACCACCTTCAGTAGAGGGGGGATGGCAGTTATGATGTCTATGAGGCTCACAATGTCGTGGTGTATCATGTCGACGATGCTGGTGATGGTATCCCGGTCCAGACGGTACAGGGTGTGTATCTGCTCAGGTGTTAGGTTCAATGGACTGGCTCTGATCCTGGGAATTGGTGGGTGCCTCTGTGGTATGATTAGGTGCCGTGGTGGTGCTTGCTGTGCCTGTCTTGCCCTCCTCCTGCGTCTCCTCTGTGCTGCCTGTTGTTGTTGCAGCTGTGCTGCATTCAGGTCCTCCAGGCTATTTAATGCTGCTAGTATTGGAACCATGTTGGTGTGGGAAGGGGTGTGGGAAGGGGTGTGGTGTGCTCCTTTTGAGCATCCACAGTCTCCATTGCCTCCACCTGTGCTGATTGTGGCCACCTGTGGCAGGTGGTAACACTGCACAGTTCTTTTAACGGGTGGTTGGCGCGATGGCGGTATTAGCACCATGCCGGTAAGGGGTTTTGGGTGCTTTTCCATGCCGCTATTGGCACGTCCGCCTGGCTTGTGATGATGTGCTAATAGCGGCATGGCGTAAATTACGGACGTGAGGGTCGCGCGCCTGCGGACTGGCCGCTATTAGTGGCACCGTACTTAGCGGTGCCGCAAATAGCGGTGAGCAAGGTCATAATTTGGATGGGGATTTAGCGTTACCGGTATTCCATTACCGGTAACGTTAAATCCCTACCGGCTACGGTGTAATTAGGCCCTAGGAATCATGTAGGTCTCTTTTTCTCCCTCTGCGGTCGATCCACTCTGCTTTTCTTTCTTGCATGTCCTCTGCTTCCACTTCCCGGCTCGTTCCCACCTTCTGGGGTGCCTGGCTGTACTCCTCCTGCTCCTCCTGCCTTCCTGCCATCACCTTGCTCAGGTTTTAAGGCCTTTTGTCGATCCTTCTTTCCTCTCCCTTCCCCTTGCTTTCGTGCACCTGGTCCCGAGTAGTAGGGTCTGGTGTTTCTTTCTGACTTCTCTCAAACAACGCCACTCGTTCCAGGTTCCATCTTCTCCCGCCCTGATTGCGCACGTGATTAGTGCCCCTTTTGCACACCCAGATGGGTCTGCTGAATTTGGAACCTGTGACACGGTCTGTGTGTGTTAGCTTTATCTTTACCCAGTCTCCTTCTCGAATTCCGCTGCCCTCTCCGGTGCCCTACTCTTATCATTCCACTCCTCCATGAGTCCCTTTTTCTTCTTCATTCTCCATACCAATTCTTCCATGTTGATTTCATCGTCTTCCCTAACTTGTGACATCCACGCAGGGACCAATGTCGACACTTCCCTGCGTCCTCTTAGCATTCAAAATGGGGGTCAGTCGGTGGGCTGCCATTGCTTTTTTGACTGTGGAAAAGGGATCCATCCCTGACGCTGTGGCTAGTTGCATCACTCCCTTGATGAACCTATTGGCCCTTTCCACCAAGCTATTTGCTTGGGGGTGATAGAGCACCGCTTTTACTTGGTGGATGTCTTTTTCCCACAGGAATGTGTCCATCTCGCGAGAAACCAGTTGGACACCATTGTCAGTGACCAATTCTTTGGGTAGGACTTCTCTTTCGAAGATGTTCTTCAACACTTCGATTACTGTGTATGACGTAATGTCCGGGACAAACTCCACTTCCACCCACTTCGATAGGTAGTCTATTAGCACAATGCCATATTTGTGCTCAAGTCTCATTGGTTCCAGTGGGCCTATGAAGTCAAGTCCTAGTTTCTGTCACACTCTTTCTGGGATCTCTGTTGGATTTAGAGGCGCTTCCCTCACTTTCAACCTCTTGTTGCTTTTAAGACACTCGTGGCACCTTTCAGTCATCATTCTTATGTGGGGGTCCATGCCTGGCCACCAGTACAACACTCACTTTTCTCCTCGTCATGTTGCTCCCCAAGTGCCCTGCATGTGCCCTTCACATGATAGTTCTTCTCAAAGCAACAGGCGGGATGGCTTGGTTGCCTCTCATCAGCATGCCTTGGTCTCCAAATATCTCATCTGACACTTTCCAGTATGGCTGCAGGCCTTCCCGGATCATTATTTCATCCGGCCAGCCATTTCATGGGCCTCATTAGGAGGTTGGAGGTAGCCTTGCCGGTAAGAGCAGCAAGGCTACATCCATACCGGCATGAAAGACCGGCACCCGCGAATGGGCAATTACCGGGGTATTCTGACCCCGCTGGACCCAGTAATTGCCCTTTCGTGGGTGCCGATGCCATTAGAACCCCATTCCCATTTCAGCCCCATAGGGCTCAATGGGAGTGGGGATGCCTGTAGCACGGCACCGTTCAGAACGGTGCTGGTGCTACAGGCATGCTGTACTCGCGGGTTCTATTCATTCCACCAGGGCAGACCAAGCGGAATGAAAGGCACCCGTGGCACATTTCAAAGTTTGCCGGTCTGGTCACAACGGCACTGATAAGCATACCGGTACCGTTGTTACTGGACCGGCAACCTCGTAATGAGGTAGTTTGCAGTGGTGGTGTCATTTGCTGCTTCCTCTCTACAGTGTTTCTCACTCATCTCCATGTATTCTTTGATTCAGAGATCTCCCAATGAAGCTACAATGCACTCGTCCTTCAGGAAGTTCTTGTTTAAGCTGTTCCACTCCGGCAGTCTGGACATGCAGTCCACCTGTGCATTTCGCCATCCCGGGATATGTACTACTTCGAATGAATATTCTTGTAGTTTTGCTGCTATGCGGGCAAGGCGAGGGTTGGCCATTCTCGTCCCTCCTGGGCTAAACATGTGTACCAATGGCTTCTGGTCCATCACCAGTTGGAATTTGGTGCCCCAGACGTATGCCCGGAAATAATCAGCTGCCCATGCGCAAGCCAGCATTTCTTTTTCAATTGTTAAGTAATTCATCTCTGCTCGTGATAGTGCCTTTGAAGCAAACCGCCACTCCCTGCTCCACGTCTCCCTTCCTTTGGGTCAATGTCGCTCCTAGGCCGTAGGAACTGGCATCTGTGGTTATGATGGTCTTCCATTGTGGGTTAAAAGGCTGTAGGTATGGGGCATGTGTAATGCAATCCTTTACTTTTTTAAACGCCTCCTGCTGCTCCACTCCCCACTTGTACTCAAAGTCCCTTTTTCATGACTTTGCGCACAGGAGCTGTGGTTTACAAAAAGTTCTGTACAAACTTGGCGTATTATTAGGCAGTTTGTCCCTGTTTGACTGATCAGGTGCTTTCACAATAGCCTGGAGCAGGTCCTTTTTTTTCGGGCTGATGCCTGCTCTTGAGATTTTGTAGCCTAAATACTCTACTTCATCTGCCATTAAGACGCACTTGTCAAATCGTAGATGACTCCTGCTTTTTGGTAGACGTGTCAGCATTTCATAGAGCACCCTATCGTGCATTTGGACGTCGGCTGCATAAATCACAATGTCGTCCTGGAAGTACACTACATTGCAAATTGTCCTCAGTAGCAAGTCCAGCATGCGTTGGAAAGCTGAGGCGGCCGACAACAGACCAAACGGCATACAGGTGAACTGCTTTGTGCCGAATGGGGTTGTAAATACTGTCAGGGGCCGCAACACTTTGTGTAGGCCAATTTGTTGGTATGCATCTCTCATGTCAAGTTTTGAGAAAACTTTGGCCTCTTTCATTACGAGGAGTAATTCATTGATACTGTGAGTGGGTAGCTATCCGTTATCACCTCAAGGTTCAGGCTGCGGAGATCTATGCACATGCAAAGGTCATTTGAGTATTGTTTCTTGATCAGCACCGCCGGGCTCAACCACTCGGATGACTCTGCAATTTCTATTGTCCTGTCTTTGAGCATCCTGGCTAGCTGTTCCTGTAGTGCTTCTCTTGCTGTTGCAGGGACCGACCTCACTTTATGTTTCACTGGGACGGCTCCATGCTTTAGCTTTACTTTATGTACATAATTCCTTATTTTTCCTGGTTCGTCAGACAACAGCTCGTGAAACTCTTCTATGGATACTGGTGGGCCCTCCGAAATGAGTGATAGCACTTGTCCTTCCACGCCGGCATCTAGTCGCATCTGCAATTTTGCTTGATCCTCCCAACCCAGCATGGCTGGTCCTCTTTCAGGAAGGCATACTTTGCTCTCTGTTACCCTCCCTTTAAATTCAATGGTGCTTCGTATGTAGCCGAGCAAGTTTACAGTGGCTCTGCCAAAGACAGTTGGTCTGTGCTTCATTGTGAGAACTTCCACTTGGTGTTTCCCTACCATTTCTTTGTACACAGCAAGGGGTAGTATGGTTAGATCAGATCCAGAGTCGGCAACGACCCTTGTTTCGTTGCTGTCAACTTTGATGATGCAGTGAGGCTTTTCCCTGCGGGCAGTGATGCTGTTGACCATGATTACTGGAAGACATCTCTCGCCTTCCGATGACTGTTCTATCCTAGCTGAGTCGCTGAGTATCTCTGCAACCATTTTTCTGCCTCTCCACGTTCAGGCGGCGGCCACGGGTCCAAATCTGTGGCACTTTGAACACTCTTTGTTCCTGGCCAGACACTCCTTGTCATTGGCAAGGTGACTGGTGTTGACACACCTGTAGCATTTGGCCGGTTGTCTTCTCCCTGATCTGCTGTCCTTGGTGTTCGGCTGCCATCTCTCCCGTCTCCCTTTGAATTGCAGTGCTTGTACCTTCGGCTCGAGGCAGCTCCCCCTGAATTTTTTCCACCTCCTAGAGGTCTCCTCCACCTCTCTTGCTATTTGTATCACCTTATCCAGCTGCTGCATTTTTTTCCAGGATGAACTTATCCTGTATCTTGCGGCTGTTGGTGTGCAGAGTCTCCATGTCGAATATTCTTTCCTCCGACGTATCTCCAAAGTCACACAATGCAGCCAGTTATCTCTGTTTCATAACATAATAATCCACTGGCTCAGCCAGCTCTTGTTTCTTACTGTAGAACCTAATCCTATGCAGTACGACATTCTCATTAGATGAGAACCTCTTCACGATATGCCTCACCGCCTCTTTATAGACGTTGTCGTCATCACCTTCTGCCACCTTGGTTTTCAATCCTGCAAAGATTCTGTCGCCTTCCACCCCTAGTGAGTTCACAATCATAGCCCTCTTCCTTGCTGCCGTGAGGTTCGCGCCACCCAATGCTTCCACGTACGTCACAAACATGGGTTCCCACTGTGGCCATGGTATGGCTGGCCTACCCGGGGACCGGAGAAATGCTGGTGGTGGTGTGGCACCTTGGATGATGTCCGCTGTGGGTCATCACATCTGTCCTCTTCGCCAATTATGTTGTAGCCTCCCAATGATCTCACGGATGCTTTCTAGTATGGCACTGCCTTTATTGCCAATAAAGTAATACTGCTTGCATGCAGTTGCTCCACTGTGGTAATTCTAGGCCATGGTTTATTTGCTGAGTCTTTAAGAGGGGTTATGATAGGGGTGGTAGGCCGGCAGGAGATGGGGCCTGACCTGCTGGTCAGAGCGCTAGGGCTGAGGTGCTGTCCCTCACTAGTCCGTGCCGCCAAATCCTTTTGCGTGCCCGGTCTTTCATTTCATTACGTCCTCTCACGAGAGGTCGGGTGAAATCTCATGGTATTACGCTCTACACCTACATATAGTCCAAGATGCACTAGCGGGTGTGCGGCAGTGCCAATCCCTGTAAGGGAATCTATATACCACAATACAGCACAATAGCAAGACATGTACCAGACGCAGATCTCTGCCTTGGCAGATGTCAGGTTGCGAGGAAGGAGGCCTCCCTGAAGAGGGTGATTTTCAGGTTCTTCAACAGATTTTCCCCCAGATGGAGGTTGAGGGCAGCACATTTCACAAGAGTGTCCTGTTACATGGCTAGTTCTCCTGTATCACAGCAGCTTGCTATTGAGGAACTTTATCAGGACCGTGCCTTTAGGGTCTTGAGTTCTAGTTGGTGTGCAGTTGACCTTGTTCCCAGTAGGTCTATTGGCCACTGGTTTTCAAGGGGATCTCCTTTTTGACATATTAGCCATGTAGGTTTTTCAGGTCTTCCCTGAAAGTGTCCTAACCTCTCCTTCACACAAGCTCTCCCTGATGCTCTGATAAGCAAGATCCAGGCCTTGCACGCTGGTGCTGCTCTCCATATACTCAAAAGAGGGAGGGGGAGGAGGGGTCCCGGTGGACACAAATCTATCCCAATCAAAGCATATCATTGTGAAAAAACAGAGATTAATCAATAATAATCATTAATAGGTATCAACAACTGGAATAATAAGTAACACATTCACCCATGACCATTTTATTTTATAAAACAGAAAAATAACACCTCACATTAAAACAAAAGAAAAACATACAACCATAAGTGAGGAAAGAATACTGAAAATGTATGAGTGCTTTAACCAATGATATGATATGATATGATATGATATGATATGGCATTTGTAACGTGCCTATACACAAGTGTTTCAAGGCGCAACGAGGCAGGGAGGGGGGAACAAGGGGAAGACAGACAACGATCCTACTAGGCCAGGTGTCATTCAGACCGCGCAAGTGCAGGGGTAGGGGGAAGGGAAAAGTGCAAGGGGAAGGGGAGGGGGGAAGTGCAGTACAAGTAAGTAAATAAATAGGGCCAGCTGGTGGCAAGTGCAAGGTAAGGTAAGTGCAGACAAGTGCTGGGAAACAGGGGGCTGTAGGGATACAGAGACAGTCTCTCAGTGCAGGGGTTGCCAGGGAGGCAGTGCAAGAGGAGAGTGGCTGGGCCCAGGACCGAGGTCGGTGAGAGTGGCCCAGTTGCAGATTCGGTGCAGATTCAGTCGAGAATTTAGCAGGGGAGAGGGAGAGAGAAAGCAGAAGCAAAGAGGAAGGTTTTGAGGTGCTTCCGGAACCGGAGAAGGTTCTCCTCAAGTTTCAGGGAGGCAGGAAGGCTGTTCCAGAGGGAGGCCCCTGCCACGGCGAGAGATCTACCCCCAGCTCGTTGCTTCGAGAAGCGGCTGACCCTGAGGGAGTTGGAGATGGATGAGCGAAGGGCTCGGGAAGGAAGATATTTAGGAAGAGAGAGTTGAAGGTATTTAGTCCCCAAGCCCCAAAAGGCCTTGTGGACAATGCAGAGGGTTTTGAACTTAATCCTCGCAGCCACTGGGAGCCAGTGTAGAGATTTCAGTCCTGGAGAGATACGGTCCCTGGGCTTGAGGCCAAGGACAAGTCTCGCAGTTCTGTTCTGGATGAGTTGCAGGGGGCGGAGAGTGGAGGCAGGCAGATTAAGATAGAGGCTGTTACAGTAGTCCAGCTTCGAGAGAACCAGGGCTCGGGAGACAGTGAGCTTCTGGGGGAAGGAGAGGAAGGGAAGAATACCTCTGAGGAGGTGCAGCTGGTAGTGTGACTTCTTAGAGACGTCAGATATATGAGGAGAGAAGGAGAGTGTGGAGTCGAAGATGACCCCGAGGTTTTTTGCCTTGCAGGTAGGAGCAGGAGGAGGGCCAAGCGAGGCTGGCCAGAGAGCTACAGGGAAGGAGGGAGTGGGTGTGCCGATGAGTAGAATCCCAACAACACAATCAAAAGAGGAAAGCCGTAACCAGGGTCTGCTCTCCACGGCACAACCACCCATAAAATATCTCTTCCCACATGAATACTCAGCACCTACTTCTCCAACATCATTGTAGCCAATTAGCAGGAAATCACTAAATAACTAACAGCGTTCAAACACTTGGCCTCACGTTCCATAATATCTGTAAGCTCCCCGGCTAACAGTTTGTAAATGTTTCCTTCATTACAGGAATTTTGCTGGTGAAGCCGAAGCATGATCATCCAAAGTCAGGACAAACGATTGGCCCATCTACGGCCTACCCATCACAGCCAGCATCATTGATGTTACTGCCAATGCCAAGATTCTGGGCACATCTCACGAATCATGACCTCCGGGGAGTCTACTAATCAGGGTTTGTGCTATGCAGAGGGACTGGAACCATTGTGATGTATGCCTGCAAGGGACTTTTACTTGCTAGGGATCCAGGTATAGATTTTGTCTTGCACCCGATTGGCTTGTCAGCAGCTTTTGATACTGTTGACCACAAAATACGAAATAATCAATTGGAAAGCTGCGCGATGTACCAGAAACAGCCGTAACGTGCCACACATCCTTTCTCTCTGACTGCTCCAGCCAAATGCAATGAGGTCCCACATCTTTCTCACCATGCAAGATTACTTGGAGCAGGGTCCACCGTCCTGATTGGTCCTCTTGCTAGCGCATTTCAGTAGCTATAAGTTACATGCTGATGAATATGCACAAAGTCACCTGAAACTGGAACAGCATGTTGTCAGCTATGTACTTCTAAAACAATATGGCTGGATAGAAGCTGCCTCTGCCTCACCACTTAAACATTTGAAATCTTGCTAAGTCACTCCAACAGTGCGTCCCTTGGAATTGTTCCTCACCCTGGGCCCACCCCGCCGCCAAAGCAACACATCCAAAACCCGGGCGTTGCCTTTGACACAAATGTTTACTTTCAGCCAATTGGCAAATCTGAATTCTTCCTCCTTCGAGCCCTGAGGGGCTGCCCCCCGACATCCCTCAGACCCATAGCCAAACTCCAATTATGCAATCAGGAGAGCAAGTAGTGGTTCAAAGTATTTTCTCTCTTTTGTGTGTGAACCATTCTCCATAGCACCTTGTGCCCAGGTGCATTGTTTTCCTCCTGTGCAGTTTTCCAGATGAGATCTGTATCTTGTAAGGGGCCAGAGATTTCATAAACACGACATTGCATTATGGCATAATTGCTAGTTTCACCCTCGTGGCCGTGTTCTCCCCAAACCCACTCCCCACTTTCTGCTTTCACAGCAATGATGCAGCCAGAATTTCATTACAGGTTGTACCTGTACTGTGTACACTGCTCCAAAGGCAATGCAGACTCTCTGTCCTGTCCAAGAAGAGAGTCCACATGCAAGCCCCCGTCTATGCGGCCTCTAACAACACAGCCAAACTCTTTCAAATCTGCAAGGAGCTGGCCAATCCTTCTGCAGTCTCCACTTCTCCTGTTCCCTCTCATGCCCTCTGTACAGCCCTGGCTTTTCACTTCACTACTAAACTTCACTACTAAAACTCAGGACATCCTGTCCTCGCTCTCCTCTTCCTCTCCATCCACCGCTTTTGGCCCCCCTCCGGCCGCCTCTCCCGCTCATCCTCCTTTCTCCTCTTTCTCTCTGATAACACCTGATGATGTTTCTAGACATGTCCGATCTATGAAAGTGTCATCCAAACAGGTGCTCCCTGCTCCTCCAGAACCATCAAGGACCACATTGACACCCTCGCTTTTACCTCGACCGATTTCTGCAATCACTCTTTCACCACTAGTGTTTTCCCCTCTCTCCTCAAGCACTCCCTTGTGTACCCCCTCCTTAAAATCCCTTCTGCCGATCCTACCCGTCTGGCTAACTATCGCCCGATCTCTATCAATTCTTTCCTGGGCAAACATCTGGAAAAGCTGGCCATCTCTTAGCTTACGCTCCACACTGAAATTGTTGTCTGTCTCCACGACCACCAGTCTGACTTCAGAGCAGCCAGAGGTACAGAACCTGCTCTCCTGAACACCCTTGAAGATCTGCTCTCCAATCTCGACACCAGCACCCCTTCTGTCCTCATCCTCCTTTGCCTTTCCTCTGCTTTCGACACAGTCAATCGCACCACCCTCATCAAGCGACTCAGTGAGAACCTGGGCATCACAGATCAAGCCCTGGAGTGGCGGATCTCTTTCCTTCTGGACTGACCCTCCCTGGTCCAATTTAGGTCCTTTCTCTCCACCACTTCTGTCTCCACATGCAGTGTTCCCTAGGCTCTAGCCTCTCACCCTGGCTCTTCAATCTCTACGTGGCCCCTCTGGCCCACCTTATCTCCATCTTCTGCTCTAACTTTCAGTGTTATGCGGATGACACACAGCTCTCTTTCCAGCTCTCTACGCTGTCCAGTCATTTGGTCGAAAGACATTTGGTCGAAAGACAAATGGCCGAATTTTTTTTTATTTATATATATATTTTTTAGGTTTTCGTTTAGGGAAAAAAGGGTTTTTTAGAAAAAAAGGGGGTTGGGGGGGACCCCCACAAAAAAAAAACAAAAAAAAAAAGTGAAAATACAAACAAAAAAAATATTCGACCATTTGTCTTTCGACCAAATGGTGTCGACCATTTGTCCTGTCGAACTTTTTTTTCAACCAAATGACTGGTAACCGCCCCCTACAGCCTCCTCTCCCCTCTCGCACATTGAAGACTATCTTCATTTCAGGATTGGTGTGCCTCCAACGATTTCTGCCTAAATGCCAGTAAGACAGATCCTTCTCATCAGGGCCCCTGCTCCTGCTTTCCCTCTCTCACTCTGGCCGTCCTCCATGGGCCCTCTTCTTTCACCTTCCTGTGAGGCAAAAAATTTTGGTGTCATCTTCAACTCCACTCTCTCCTTCTCTCCTCACATCACAGACCTTTCCAAGAAGGCACACTAGCAGCTGCACCTCCCCAGAGGTACCCTTTCCTTTCTCACTTTCCCCCAGAAGCTCATTGTCTCCAGAGCCCTGGTTCTCTCTAGGTTGGACTACTGTAACAGCCTCTTTCTCAATCTGCCTTCCTCTACTCTCCGCCCTCTGCAACTAATCCAGAACAGGGCTGCAAGATTTATCCTTGGCCTCAAGCCCAGGGACTGTGTCTCTCCAGCCCTGAAATCTCTCCACTGGTTCCCGATGGCTGCAAAGATCAAGTTCAAGACCCTCTGCATCGTCCACAATGCTTTCTGGGGCCAGGGCCTGCACTGCATTCAACACTCTCTTTCAAAATACCTTCCTTCTTGAGCCCTTCGCTCTGCTGCCTCCAACTCTCTGAGGGTCAGACGCTTCTCCGGGCAGACAGTAGGGGCAGATCACTTTCCTCTGCAGGTGCCTCCCTCTGGAATGGCCTCCCTGCCCCCTCAAACTTGAGCCTGACAACCTGAAGTTCTGGAAGCAGCTCAACACCTTCTGTTTTTACCTTGCTTTTTTTCCCTCTCTCCCCTGCTGTTCTACCTGTCTGCTGCGCCGACTGGTTGCTTGTTATCCTTAGAGTTTCATTGCCTAGCTCCTCTTGACCGGTCTCCCCCACACTGCCTCTGTGCCTGTTGCGCATTAGGGGCTGTAACTGTAACCTCTACAGTCCCCCGCCTCCTTGCACTTACCCAGAGCAGCGCTACCCTAGTTGCACCTATTCAGAGCAATGCTGCCCTAGTTGCACTTATTCAGAACAATGCTGCCCTGATTGCACTTTCCCCTCCCCCTTGCACTTCCCCGTCCTTTTCCCCTGCACGTTGCATCGCCGCGCTTGCATGATCTGAATGACACAAGGCCTAGTAAGATCATTTGTCTTGTCCTCCTTCCGTACCCTCCCTTGTCATGCCTGGAAACACATGTGCAATGGCGCGTTATAAATGACTTATCATATTACATCACATCACATGGAACTGGTACAGAGGAAGTGATAAACTAAGGGGGATATATTTATTTAATTAGAGTATTTCTACTTGCACACTCCCATAACCAACCAGAAGTTTGCATTGTAAATGGCAGATGTTACTATTCCTCAACCAACAGCCTAATGTTAGTGGATTGTTGGAATCCATAGGTAAAGGCCTTATCAATTCAGCGGTTCATTATTTTTCCAAGGGATTCCCATTAGTCACTACATCAGAGGATGAATTTGCTTCGATCTTCGCCAAGCATGTACAATGGTGCAGTGATCAGTAACAGGGGCCACCAGGAAAGGACATTGGAACCACTGTTACAGTGGAGCCCCATGACAACTGGTTACTCTAAGCAGACACTAAAAAGCAGACAGAATTATCCTCTTTGATTTGATTGGCCCAATACATTTTGCCATGTCATGAGGGGTTTATTTATCTGCGACTTAACCCTCCTCACAGGAATTATGATGAAGTTTGGTTGAAATAAGGCGGGGACGCGGCGGGGCCTGCATCGGGTTGGAATGGGTTGGGGAGGAGTGCTAAGCAGAATGCGTGTTGTGTGCCTGTGGGGAAAGAGTAGGAGCGAGTGCGTGAGTTAAGCACGGGGGTGTGACTGAGAATGAAGAGGTTGGACATGACGACAAATAGTCTGTGTATGGATTGTGCAACGTGTTTTGGTGGCACTGTCAGATGGTTTGCGACTGCATGGGCAAACAATGGGTCTGGGTGAGATTCCGTTCTGGGGAGATTTCCGGTGTAAGAATAAGGAAGCTGCTAGGTGATGGGGTAGATGAATGTGCTTGTGGCAATGCAAGCGGACACTACAGTATGATTCTCTGAGTTTGCGTTGGTTACATTGCAGTGCCGTTTGCTTCGTTACATGTTTTTTCAACATACATGACTATCGTCTGTGGAGCCATGGGCGTTGGCTGGGAAGCAGGGCCGGGGCAGAGCCTGCCTCATGTAATTGTGATATTTTATATAGCGCTAAGATGTGGCCTCATTTGTGGTGCTTCCTAGCGTTTTTATAAAGGACCGCTGCAGTAAAGCAAAGGGTGATATTAGTGCAGTCGCACACTTTCATGGGAGGAGTTTGGCAGGCCTGGGCTGCAAGTCGTATCTTGAGAGTGAGGGGGCTGGTGGGAGGTATTTCTTAGTCTTGAAATAGAATGTGAAGGTGTGAGAACTACTAACCAATTTAGTTCAACGCATTTTATCCATAAATGGAAGGATGAAAGGTGGAGTTGCGTGCTACCGGGATTCAAGCTATAGCTTAGACGCAGGACACAGAAACAAAGGTGCAATTTGCTGACTATTTTAAGGGCTGATTTGTGTTTGCTTGTAATCTGCCATCTGCCATTCAGCATATCTATAACTTTACCAGATCTGTTTTTTTCTATCACAAGTGGTGATTATGATAATAATTTCTCATGTTGTGTCAGCGGCATGCTCTCTCGCAGCGCAGTACAGGGCATGATGGTCCTACGCTCAACCACTGCACATGCGTCATTCCATGTGCTAGGAACATGCACTCTCTACCCAGCCCTGTACGTTCACCCGTCCGTGAAATTAACTGTGATGGCCTTCATTAGTTGTGAAATTGGTTGTGACAGCAGCCTGGGAGTTTCGCTTATCATTTGTACTGAGTGAGAAATCCCCAAGAAAAATGAACAAGGAGAACAGTGCTGAGGCTTAATTGCTGAACAAGCGGAGCAACACAGGTTCGATCCCCAGCTCCGCGTTTAGAAACCTCTGTGTATTAAACGCGATGTAAATTACCAATTACCAACAATGCGTGGATTTCAAATAAAAGTGCGGCCGAGTTCAGCTCTGGCCTACTCTCGCATTGTGGACACCACTTTTCTCTTCTTTGCATTTCTCAGTTTTGTATCTGAAGGAAACATTTGTAAAATAAAATGCATTCCTGAGAGTAACAAAGCTTGTTTGCTTGTGATCATAAACAGCGACTCAACATCAGGGTCCGACTGGGAAAAAGTGATATATAAACTGAAGAAAAGGGATATATTTGAAAATAGGGACTTTTCACAAGCTAAGGGTAGAACTTGGGGGGTGCATTTTGGAACAATGTGTGACAAATGGTGCTTTTTAAATCCTATTGGAACTCTATGGTTGGTCATGAAGCTGGTACGCAATGATTAATAAAGCAGTCCACACTCACCTGTCAGACCAGCCCTTTGGTCAACGTTCTATATGGCAGTCCGATCCGGCTCCATAAGGCCACCTTTTCTGTGATCGCAAACCAACCAATGAAGTGTAATGAGCCGCTGCCATGTGGGGACATTTACTGGATATCGAAGCCTTCACATTCTCACTAGAAGGTCATTATTCAGTGTACTGTCCCTTCAGATATTTTGGACTATGCGGACCGTGGTGGCTAATTGGAGTTTGAGTCCAAAACATCTGAAAGGGCTGCAAAGTGAGCAAACAACATCAAATAGTGGACACAGGATGTCTTCAGTAATCTAAAACATGCTGATGTAACCCACAGAAAGTAGCAAATATTCTGATTTTATGTGGGAAAGTGCATTGAGCTTAATTTTTACACTAATAATAATAATAATGTATTTCTTATATAGGGCTACACACCCATAGGCTCTCAGAGCCCTGAAATAACAGAAGACATTATTATCCCACAGAGTGGTATTCAATTTATCGACCTCAGAAGGATAAAAGGCTGAGTTGACCCTGCCGGGATTTGAACCTGCCTCAGCAGCTATCAGGGGCAAGCGCTAAGCTCACTGCACTATCTGACCGGCACCAGGTGGTATACCTTTCAAACTCTGATTTGTCACCAAAGCACACATTCAATGTACTTTCTGATGAAACACCCCACCCTCCAGTTAAAACTAAAGATACTTGCCCTAGTCAGAAAGGTACTCTTTTGTAGGGTTGCCCACAGAGGTACGAAGGACATCACAACCAGGACAACTTTCACTTAAATAAATAGCAGAATGATTATTTTGATGCACGATGTGTCAAAAGAGCGTTGCAGGTGGGCTGACACACAGTACATCACGCCTTGTGATGCCCCGCAGGCTGGGCATCACAATTGTATATGGAGCCACGACAGGACTCGTAATCAGAGGGAGCAGGGGGATGCTGCCGAGAATGACAGAGGAGTGGGTGCCTGGCCACACCTCAGGGAAGGGAGGGGGCGATTAGGCACACCCTACACAATGACCAGGGGGAGGAGGAAAAAGATGGAGCAACCTTGCAAGGGGCACGGCTTGCCTGGCAATATACAGAAAGCTATAATGGATCTGGTGGACATACAAACAATAGCAAAACAATTTATCATGCATACCGAACGCCGGAAAAGAAAATTGGTTTTTTGGACAAATGCTCATGATCATCACTCACTACAAAATAATTGACAGATCATTTTACTCTGTGGTTTGTGTCTGCAACAAAGCTACCGTTAAGAGGGTTGTAAAGTTTGTGAGATTTGTGGACAGGCCAGGAATGGTGGGTGGACACCCAATCTTTTTGGGGCGAGCTATGCTCAGGCCATGAAAGCCTTTTGACCTGGGAAGTGGTAAGATTTTTACGTGAACTGAGCCTTCTGAAGTGTGACGCCAAATAAAAGGATTTTGTACTCTGAACTGCTTTTCTTTTTCTTAATTTTCTTCTGCTTTCTCATCTTCTTTTCTCTAGTTTTATACAGTGATGATATATGAAATTTAATATGAACTGATATTTTAATTTTGTGATAAGTCGAGTTATTTGACTAAAACACAATAGATAAATAAAAAAAGCAAAGTCCCAAGGTGTCCCCTGTCCCCCCAGATTTCATGGGTCTCATAAGCCCCTGTGGGGGGGCAGCGTAAGGGTGAGTGACTGCCAATGCAATAATCACTCTTTGCGTGAACTTTATATTCACATTTTTTATTAGGTGAGCATTCAGTAGAGCTTGTATCAAAAATAACATCTGATTCTAAAAACCTTAGTAAAAGGAAAAATTACAACTAATGAAAGCGTCTTTACACAACCCAAGAGACACAAATCAAATCACAATTACAATTCAAAAATACAGCTACCTAATAACATAACAGTTGTTCATACTCAAATTCATCAGTGAAGCGTGAAAAACATATATACTACAAAAATACAATCACAAACTGAGACATTAAACAGGTGTAATGAGCAATTTAAGAAGAGCAATGTTCTGGTGCTATTTTCTAACTCAACATGTTTCTTTCCCATATTACAGAAGGATTACAAATAATTCAGGGGAAATTCTTCAGGGGTTTAAGTACTGGGTAGCAGTGTCTCTGCGGTTCGTACTACACACTCAAATTTTAATGTGTATTGTCCCACTTTGTGAAGCTCAATAATATATAATTTATCTACGGCAGTGTGGCTGTAGGGATCTCAAGCCACCATACCAGCATTTGCCATGCGATTAGAGATTCATCTCCTAACACGTGAAGCCGTCCGCAATAGAATACTGTCAGTCTGTCGTCTCTCGTTATATAGGTTTGTAGAATAAATCTCGTGGAAATTCCTGAGCCTTAATTGGCTGGTTCGGCGTGGATGAATCCGTGCAGGAAATGTATCTCCCATAGTAGAAGTGTCGGAGTATAGTAAACTTTCCGGGGATCTTAATCGGAACTCTCAGTCATGCGCCGTGCTTTTGCAATAAATCCCTGTGTTGTGTGTCACCAGCGTTTTCGTTCTGCATCGTATGGCGACTCACTGTTGTTGTTAATGGAAGCGACGTATCATCGGGTGCAGAAGAAATCACGTGATATGTTAGTCATGAGGGCTGTGTACTACCACCAGGCATTAAACTACCTGACTAAACTAAACTAAACTAAAGGGATCCCTCTCTACCAGTCAACCAGATAGATATCTACGATTGTCTGCCCAACAATGGCTGCCCACTGCCAGTCAAGATAATAAAGGTCTGGTTGTGTATATATCATCACCATAAAGGCTCCTCCTTTGAAATTCCCTTCCCCTCCCATTCACACAGCAGCCACACTGCATGCTTTTAGGGAGCAATTGAATTCATATCTGTTCCGCATCGCCTCTGGTGCTTGATAGCAGTATAGACCTTGCTGTCCACTTATGAGTTTTCTGAAGCAGTCCACCCATCTTTTCCTATCTTCACTCTCTGAAAACGCGTTGCGGCTTGTATCATGTTACAAAAACTTCAAATTAAATGAATAAGAAAAAAAAACAAGAGGAAAGAGCTTGTCACCTTGCCAGTTGGGACATTCTCTTGAATTAGTCTCTTGAATGTGAGAGCTAAGGCTGTGTGTTTCCACAGAGTGCAGATAGGAGAATCACTTGGTAGGCAAATCAGTCCATGCCCTGAGTCTACAAATAAATCCTAATCTTAAAGGGAGCCCATGAGCCTTAACCTCTAACTCTGAAAACCCAAGCCTTAGTGCAATTGTTTCAAATCATCCAGATGTAGCACGTCACACTGCTCCACTCTGCACTGCCACATTCTACCATCTAACTCTAGGAGAGAACCCTGGTGGTGCATGTTTGCACTAAGAGTAGTTTCTAAATATATAAGCAAATGCAGTGTGATGGCCGAACAGCACAATAGCACCTAAAATTTTTGTAATGCACTGATGCCTAATTTCTCTTTCAATCAGGGTCAAGGACTGGACCTTATTTTTGCTCAAGATAACTGGACTCGACAGACCCTCCAGGATATTGTAGCATTAAATATTTTGCGGCATAAAAAATGCAAGTTTTGCAGCACAAAATTGCATTTATTGCAGCATTTTTGCGGGGTCTCTTAATCAGGGAAAAATGCCGCAATGGATGCAATGTTGTGCTGCAAAACTTGCATTTTGTGTGCGTCATACGCCCCTTTTGCCTGTTTTGTCTGACCAGGCTCTGGTCCATCTCTCCATTGAAATGGAGACTTCGAGTACTGGAGGAGGTAAAGTTCCTTGCAGTCTAATCAGACCTTGGAATAAGGTGTCCATTGCTGCGCTTAAGGGTTTTCCCCAATACACACACAAACCTGTAGGTGTGTCCTCTGATGTGGAACATCCATGCCAACAGCTCACTCATTGGCTGACTAATGAATCTGGCATGCTAGCCCATTACATGTTTACATACGTTTGGTGTCCATAAACAGTCTTGTCCCTGGTATTCGGACAATCTGAAAGATACCCCAAAAAAGTAGGGCAACCGTTATTCTATAGACGTCAAATTTACTAGTCGGAAAGCTCTTGAAGCTTAGTATAAAGACAGAAGCGCACTGAAAACATAATGGTCCTCATTACACGGTAGGCAGTAAGGGTTTACCGGTACTGGTATTTTACCGGTACCGGTAAATCCTTACCGCCTTACTACGAGGTCCCTTTGCGGGTTGGGGATTTTAACGCCTGCTTTTTGCAGGCATTAAAAACCAACCCGCAAAGGGACCCAGGGAGCTAATTACGGTACCGTAATTTGCGGTGCAGTAATTAGTGCCTTCCCCATTACCATTATGCCCTATGGGGCAAAAATGGGAATGGGGAAGGGCAATGGTGGAAGGGGGTATTACCGCCCCTCCAACCTTGGAATGGGGCGGTAATTCCCCTTTCCACCAAGGCGGTGCCGGTATTTTACCGGCATGAACCATGGCGCTAATTGCGCCATGGCTCACCGCCTACCGGGTAATGAGGCCCTATATCTGCAGACATCATTCTGATACTCCCAGAAGGATTTATCCAAATGTATTAAAAATGCATTTATGTCGAAAGCTCCCTCAGGTGCCCTTTGCCCATCAGAGGAAATACCAGCTCATCTCTCATTTTTCTCTGGTACTAAAATTAAAACTATGTATGAGATGATTGCTTCTCGCGAAGTTCATCAGTGTATATCTCCCTCCTTCGTTGCCGCCTCTGAACCAGTATCCTATTTTGTGGGGTGCATTGCCATTACTCTCTGAGGGAGTAACCGCTATGTTGCTGCATTGTCTTAAATCTGGCTCCTCACCAGAGCCCATACCTTTTAAACTGTTTTATTCACTGGCCGCTTATCACATCAATGTATTAATTGTTCTTTCTGTCGAGGAGCCCTCCCAGCTGGTCATAAAAGGAATGTTCTTATTTCTTTGCAGAAGAAGCCCTCTCTGGACCCTGCCATCAAGGACAGCTTCTGTGATTTCTTCCTGACCTATCATGATTCATCCGTGGCATTTACATCGCTGCTGATGCCAACAGGGTCTCTGCTCTGATTGGATAGGATCTTTCTGCAGCATTGATCATTCTATTCTGTTGGCACAGCTCATGGCCTTATGCACCGGAGGGGGTCTCCTTAGATGGCCCAGTTCCTTCCTGGAGGATCAAACTCAACGTGTGGCAATGGTTCTTGCTTTTCTGCCTCTGTTCCTCTTCTCTGCGGGGTTGCTCGAGGGTTCTACACGTTCTCCTCTTGCATTCAATGTCCATCTTTGTACTTCTAATGAGCACGACACCCAGATCCTGGTCTGCTTGGTCCAGGATCTGGGAGTGTCTAAGCATGGCTTTGCCCATTGGTTAAGGGCAGTGGATGACACCCCATTGGCCATAGCTCAATGCTGAGCAGTTAAAAGTGATATTAGCAAGGGGTAGGGGCTACAGGGGATCAGTAGGGGGGTGAAGTAGGTCCCTGATACCTTCATTTTTGGCCTTCTGCGATGCGCTCTCTTTCTCAGCCCAAATCCTGTGTTAGGAATGTCTTTTTAAATTGAATCAGGAATCCTGATTCAGGATCTCTCTCTCAAACCTCAGATTACTTAAAACTCTGTTTTCTGTTGAGCGTACAGTAGCCCGGTGTCCGCTCTTGTCTTTGGGAATATGCTTTACCTGGGGCCAGGGACCTCATTTCAGCTGCAGCTGCCCCTCGCTTGCCCCCAGACCTGCCCTTGTTACCTCAGACTCAGATGTTGCCGGTACAGTGTTAGGAATATCTAGAGATAACAGCCAGAGATGTCTTTACTTTCTTCTGCTAGTATACAGGCAGCCACAAAAGGCCTGTCTGAACACAACCTTGCCTTGCAAAAATGGAGTTTTAAAAAATATATTTTTTTACACACCGTAAATAACACATTTACCGAAAAAAAGGCATAAAGGGTTTTTCTGAAAATATGTGTAGTTAAATAACTACAGGGATTTTCAAAGCCGATGATGCATTTACAGCAGTGCGCAAAGAAATCATTCGTGAAGCCAGAAAGACCACGAGGCCCCCCAAAGAGAAAGGTTTGGATCTAATGGCAGCTGAACATGCCAACATTCCAAGAGTCCTTTGAGATGTGCTCATGAAATCCTGTATTTTTATGTGTATTCTGAGACACGTAGTCCTAGATTTATAATGGCAAAGGCAAAACTCCAAGACCAAAAAGCAATGAAAAACAAGCAGTGGCAAAGCAAAACAGTGTTGGCGTCTGTTTGGGACTGGGATAGGAATTATCTAGCCACTGTCATGATAGCACAACCGGTCCACGAGATAACAGGTGGGAAATGGTGTGGGTGTGTGGGCATATGATGTTAGTGTCTGGCAAAGGCCTATCTAATGCCTATGCACCAGCCAAAACGTTTTGCTTTCCAATGCTTGTTTTCACCAGGACTTCACTTAAAGGAACAGATGCCAGGACACACATATGTCTTATAAATCAAGTGGCTGACGGCACACTTGATAAAGAAATGTATCACACCCATAGCCATTAACAGCACCAGTGTAGCCATTAACGCTCAGAAGACTGCTTAGAAAATAACACAGGATGCCTATACGGCTCAACCTTTGATGTTACTGTGTGATAGAACAGATCCCAGGTAGATGTCATTTTGGTAGGGGATACGTTTCAGGTGGAAATGGCCATAGGGATGAGCATGACCATGGATGGTCAATGGGTGGATAAAAAGTCAAACAAAACCCACAAGTTGCGTGTTACATTTCATGCCCCTCCTATCTGTACTCTAAATCAAAGGTTTCGCTTTATAGGTGGCACTAAATTGCCACCTAATAGACAAAACAAAGAAGAACAGGACTGGATGGGAATTTCCCGAATGACAGGATATGCTGCCATCTGTGCTGAACAGATCAAGGCCAGCAAGTGGCGGGCTGAAAGCACTGTACGTTATACAATGAAGCATGCGCAGAACAAAAGCATGCTCTCTCTTTCATTTCACAGCTAACTCGGTGCTTCCCTGGACCCGGAACTGCATCTGCCGATGCCTGCCTTCCAACATGTTCCACTCCCCCGAGGAGAGAAGTCCGCTGTCATGCCTTTTCTTAGCAGGCTGGACCTTGCTCTGCTTTTTCCATTACACATCCTGAATCACAAGTCCCACAATGCTGGTAAATGTGCCGTTCATTTCTTAACTGAAAATGAATGGCTCCGATAACTAGAATGGAAAAACAGTACTGCATACGCTAGGCATGCCAGGTATGGGGCAAGCAAGTTCCATGAGCAGACGTGTCAGACTCAAAGGGAATAGCCTCGGCAAGAGCAGTCAATGGGTGAGAAGAAAAGCACCAAACAGCCTCCAGCTGTGTGCCCCTCCTCATAAGCCATCTCCACCCTACCTGTACTCCAATGCCATCGTTTCGGCTTATAGGTGCCTCTTAAGTGCCACCCAATAGCCCAAACTGAAAAGGGGCATGTCCCAGTGCAATATTCTGACTTCCACTTGAGAAAAATGCCTCTATTTACAGTGCGTACAAGAATTGCCTTGGAGAAAAAAGCACTGTAGAAAAATAAACAGAAATTGCATTGCACGTAAAAATAGAATCCGGAGACTGGTTGAGAAGGGTAGGCCATCGGCATATGCAAAGCATGAAGGACCCGGTAACGATGATTGACAGCCAGTGATGCTATCGTCATAGAACCTCCAAGAAATAGTGGTGAAGTAAATAGTGTTTTTGTAAATCATCAAAGCTTTATGGAGCGTAGGAAACGGGAACAGCGCTTGCAGGAGCAAGGCCCAGGCTCAGGCTTTCAGAACACTCTGCTGCACGAAGTCTACTCTTGAAGCACAGGTTTGCTTGTGCGTGTGATAACTTGCCTTCAGAACAGGATAGTCTCAGTGGGATCTATCCTGAAGCCGAGTTATCACATGCATGAGCAACCCACGTTTCAACAAGCAAACACTTCCAGTAGATTCAGCATTGGGCAATGAATATGGAAAGAGCCACAGCCTCACAGACTTGTATTGGCTATCCAAACTGGTATATATGTCCTACTTTGTACAGACATTTTTTTCTTAGGGTGTGACCAATCTAAACTGCAGAGCCCAACTTCCATTATTCACTGAAAAGGGTTTCTTACTGACTCACTATAAGACATGTTTCAAATTTAAAACCGTGCACATTATGCTCCCATAATACTCTTTACTTTTATGCAAATTGCTAGGATTGGGTTCTATGAAGAGACACTGTATTGCGTGTGGAAGCTTAGGGCCATGTGCCTAGGGCCCGCCCACGCCTCCCCACGGCCCAGCCCCTCCAAGGATCATGGCGCCCCCTCCCAGTACATTGTTTCATTTCCAGCACTGGTTTATGACATCATTAGGTAAATCATGTGTTTAGATGTCATTGCATTGTTTGTTGAAACACACATAGAAATACTGGATCGTACGTGTCAAGATTGACAGAGAGTGAATCTAAAAGACATGTTTGAAATCCTTACACGCATGAGCAAAGGTAAGGGAGGGGAACTGGTAGGAGTATTATGGTGGAGGCGGAGGGAAAAGGGGGATACCTGGGGTCCCCCACACTCCCTTCCCCATTAGCTGGCAGACTATCTTGGAAGGTGACATCCTTTACAAAGACTGCCCTGACGATATTTAAGGCGTTATGATTTTTAACGCCGTATTCAAAAGATAGAAACCTGATATTTAAAGTGTGCAATGTTTTGGTTCCCATAATATCACACACAACCAATATGATGCACAGCTCTAGTTTGGGGGTGCTCTGAGATAGCATGAAATCCAGCTCTCTTTTGGAGACCACTCTGTAGTGGTGTGTACAGAGCTTTGTTTTAAGAGCACTCTTCAGTGTTATGCTCTGCAGTCCTATTCCCCCCCAACCCCTCCCCCCCAAACACTGTGGTGGTGTGATTCACAGCACAATATTGGACAGGGGCGCACCGAACCCTACATTTCAGGGGAGGCTAACTGATGATGGGCGGGGGGGGGGGTACTTCAGAATTTGGGCAGGGCAAACTCGGATGCTCTGCCCCCTCTGTTCTACCCCAAGGGTTGTCTGACATGGTGCCCAAGTATCAAATGGTAACAGCCCAGCATTACACATATGCGCGCACACACACACACGCACAATTACACATTCACTTAATCAATTAAAAGTTCCATTCACCATACACTCACTCATTTACCTGCGCACCCAGCCCCCATACATCATACACTCATTCACACACGCTTAGTCAGTCACACTTACATACTCCTTGCACACATGCATGTATACATAATGAGCTAACATGCAACCCCCTTTAACACTGCTAGTTTCAGAAACGGCTTCCTTTGCCGCTCTAACAAAAAGCAAGTGTGCACATCAGCCCCTTCCTCTCGGATGTGAAGGAACATATACTCCTGTTGTAGGTTCGCTTGCATCCGGAGGAGGGGGACATGGGGGGGGCGTGGGGTGGGATTTGATTTTTGTTAGGCAGAGTGGTGAGGGAAGCCTCTCTTGAAACTGGCAGCTTTAAAGTTTTGCTGCGTTTGTGCCAATAAATGTTACTGCACAAACACAGTAACACTTTAAAGCCGCCAGTTTCAGGAAAGGCGTCTCTCCCTTGACTAACAACAAGCTATGTGCGGAAGCCACGCCCCTCAGCACACATTTCGGGTGGGCGGGTCTGAAGCCCGATAAGCTCAATGACGTTGCACCCCTGATATTGGGAGTCCCCTATAGGCGTTAAATGCACAGCACTGCTTGCGTCTCTGTGCCATGTCGTTTCTTTCTATGCTCTCATCATAGTGGCTGCTTACTAAATGAGGAGGAAACGTGTGCATGATGGCAGTCACTGCCAGAGCATGTGAGGCTGTGTTTTACATATCATGACTATACAAGTAAGGCTATAACGGACATAACATGGCATACATGGATATATGCAATTACAATTGGCATAGGATGGCAGCACCTGGGCACTATGCATATGACGCAATAACTGGCACGGGGAAGCAGCAACGGGACATATGAGGCTATATTGGCATATTAAGGTAGGGCCCCTGCCCTTTGATGGCTCTGCTTTGTGCGCCGCTGGCTTATGAATGCTGCACCCTTGCATATCAAGTCGACACACTAGTTAATGGTTTCTTTCGCACACATCCTTTGGTTTGCGATACTTACAATGTATGCCATTAATCATGCAAATATTATAGTTTGCATTTGTTAAATGTTAAATGTTAAAGGTCTTTGTACGGTGCACCGTCACCAACGGAATTGGTCCTCAGGCGCTCTGGTGAATCTGTAAACAAGAAGGCGGGGAGGGTTAGCCGGTGAAGAGGCAATAGGAAAGTGAGAAAGGTGGTGTGCTGTTGGCAGCTTCAGTTCGGTTTTCACCGTGTGCTGAGCTTGGGTGTGAATATCGGATCAAAGTGAGTCCTCTCCTCGTGTGCTCTTGGTACTACTATTGTTTTGTTTGTTGTTTGCGGTATGAAGTGCGCGCGGTTTGCTGAGTGAGAAGGAGGTTGTGTGGGTTTTTGTGTGAGTTAAGTATGCAGAAATGTGAGCTTTGGGTTAATGGGTTATATGTCTCATAGTCCTTTTAATTCTGGTTCTGTGTATCCTGCTGTCCTGTGGGTAGGCATATTCTTTCTCTTTTTCTTTCCTGTCTGTCTAATTTGTAGAAGTGATGGAGTGGCAAGTTCCCAGCTATGTTATTTTCGACCTTTGTGTACCAGGTTGAGCCTGCATTTTCCCCCACTCTGGTATTGGTGCTGTACATTTACAATCACCCGTTCCCTTCCTATCTATTTCCTGTTTGTCGTCCATTGCTGCCTGTGTGTTCTTTGTGGGCCAAGGTGTTGTCGATACATCTTTCTTACCCTTCCATCCCGATCTCTCTGTGATCGTTCTTTGCTATGGTTCTAGCTTATCTATCTTTCCATAGGTAAGTTGATGTGCCGTAGATTGTTCTTCCCTAACTTCTGTTGATGGGCAATAGCTTAGGGGATAGAGAGGATTGGTTTCCTCTCTCAGCATTGTTTCAGCTGTTTATATGTCCCCATAGGCATTCTTTCTAGTTATGGGGTTAACAGCCAAGTGAGATACCTTCCAGTGACGTTATGAGGATCACAGGTCACGGGAAAATCACCTGCTGTAATAATGGTGGTGTCAAAGATCAAGTGATGTCACTTCCTGTAATGTCATCAGATGTATGATGTGATTTACACTATCGCAGGCATTTTGGTGGCCTCAGGTCCCTGTCTAGGGATACCTAATTACCCAATTTGCTGCCTCCAGATAGTCATAATGTGGTGGCCAAGTTGGCTACAGGCTTTTCATTCTAGACTTCTAGACCTCATCTTTCTGTTCTTCACTGGTTGCCAGTTCAGTAAAGAATTCCATTTAAAGTATTTTGCCTGTTTCATCAAGTCATATATGATACTGCTCCTTCGTTCCTAAGTTTTGAAATGGCTTGCTATGTTCCCTCTCGTGCTCTCCGGTCATCTTGCCAGTACTTTCTGGTTGCCCCGCTTTTTCAGCATGCCCGTATGGGTGGCTGTTTTTTTCGGTTTTAGTGCCTTCATTATGGACCAGTTTGCCTATACTCCTTGTGGAAAGAACAGTTCTATTGCCTTTCATCGTACTCTTGACACTTGCCTTTTTCCTTGCTAAGTTTGGTCGGTTTCTTCCCTGGGCTTATGAGGATCTGCTTGTGTTGGTGTTTTGTATCTTTGCAGCTAGCTCAATGAGGCCAGTAGGTGACTAAGGGCATTATAAAATCACCAAACACATACAAACTGTACAGGTATGCCAGAGGACCAGGGTTTGCACTACACAGTCACTGTTCAGCAGAGTACCCAGGGCCCAGCAAACCCTCCCCCAGCAAAGAGGGAGGACTCAGCCAAGGGCAAGTTAGAACTATTCTTTATTAGCCAAACAGGCAGGGATCATACAGGAAAACAGGCTTCTCCAGCAATCACAGCTACTGAGCCTGTGTCACAAGCTTTTATTACACAATGGCGTACAAAAGCGAACCTCTTTCCAGAAACCTAAGAGCCCATTCTGTTGGGTGGTTTGGGTGGTAGTACCTACGGAGGTTGCCTATATGAGTGACCTACCTGGTCCTTCCATGTCAGGTAGTCTCGCCTGGGACGTCACCAAAAACGATGTATCACATTGTTTCAGGGTTGCAGGGTCACAGGACTACCATTGGCCCTTGCCCATTACACACCACCCCAGGATTTGGGCTCCCTGTTTGGCTGGAGCGGGTACCCCCAGGCCTGGGACCCTGCTCTGTTCCCAGCGCTCAGGGTACCTTTTCAAGGTATTGAGAAAAACCGTGTGTCCCAATTGTTGCCGCTTCTATAGCCACCTAGCCTGAGAGACAGCCTGTGGATTGCAATGTTTGTTGGGCAACACATGTATCAGTTCTTGTCTGCTTTGCTGGGAACAGCTTCTCTTCCCACCACGGGTAAGGGACTATTGTTCTGCTTGGCTTAGTCACGTGGGTGAGGACCACAAAACTGAGCTTTTCAGTCTGCAATTAGTGAGGATTTATTCTGTTATTGTGCAGGTGGCTCCTTACCCCTGGAGTCAGGAATGTTCCACCACCCTTGTACTTGGCTGCGAGCAATGGCACTTTGCTTCATGTTGCAGAATCTGCATCTCTTTGTTCCTTATTCTGAGGCATGTGGCTTCGTGCAATTTCAGTACAATCATTCTATGGTTCCTTTATGTCTATATATGTATATTTTGTTGATTTCTCTCGAGGTTAGTAGTATTCGGCTCTTCCAGGTACTTTATACATCCCTAAAGTTCCATATGGTTAGTTACAATAAGTGGCTGCAAGCTTGTTTTGTGTGACTCTTGCTTTCTTGCGTTTCTGCGTTTGGCGAGTGAAAGGAAAAAAGGCTTCTGACAGTAAATAAATGTATCTGTTCTCTATCTACAGAGCTGTGCATGCATGTTCTTCGGTGGGGAGGGGTGTGTATGTGTAACTTCGTGCAGGGATGCGAGTTTGCTTCGTGTCTAACGTTACTATGTCGTGGTGTCACTAATGACGTCAGCATAGCTGGATATTTATCATTAGTCCACTCCGCAAACACATCAGCTGGATAGGGTTTGAACGGTTGTCTAAGAGAATATATGCCCACATATGTAGGATGTACTGGGCCTACTGGGAGCTGGCCAAACAATGACTGGCATCTCTCGTTTCTCATTCTCCGTGCTTTCATGCGAATGAGGCACAGGAGGGCCATTCAAGGGACCCTCTTTTCAAAACAGTTGGCTGGTAAAGAGCAATGCCCCAAACAAGGGACACTGAAGAGGGAGTGTCTGTGGAGCAAATATGGATTTGTCAGGAACCCCTGAAGGCTACAGCCAGCCTTCACCTTATGGAAGGTGTCATAGCTCTATAGCTCTTCTTTTCACAGTTGGTGTGCCCAGTTCAGCAACACTGGCTCAGTGTTAATAAAAGAAAAAGGAGAGGAGCACCACTCTAAGCCGCTCCCACCCACTTCAACCACTGACGTATTATCATTTTTATTATTATTAGGGTATTTATTCAGCACGGACCTAGCTTCAGGGAGCAACTGAGACGTTTATAATCATAGGGGGAAGAACAAGGTTAGGGAGCAAAGAAACAAGGGCATGGGGAATGTAACAACAGGAGAGCCTGGGCAATGTGTCAGCAATGGATCTACAAGCAACCCAGGGAGGAAAAAGTGAGGATCAGATCACCCCGTCTCTGGTCGGGTGGGGAGGGAGTGGTGTACGAACCTAAGTGTTAGGGAGGAGCCATTCCTTGAAGAGGTGGGGCTTGAACTCCTTAATTCATTAATTAATTAATTCATCTTTTATAGCGCGCTTAGCACGGGTCCGGGGTTGCCTTGTTTCCAAGACAAGCGTGTTGCCCCTGAGAAATCCACCTACGATCATTAATATGATCCATAAAGCCTCCGGAATAGACGATAATTCATGACATGCATGAAGCAGAGCATGACTTGGCTGTTCATTACATAGCATCACGGAATGCCATTATAAAGTTTGTGAGTGGAGTGAGTGGCTCTTTCAGTCACCCTGTTGTGGGCACCTCCCAATCGCCCCCCAAGTAGGCAGGTCGAGACACTATTTGTCATTGGCCAGGCATGTCGCTACTGAGCTGTGGAACGACGGGTGGTTTAAGCCCTGCCCCTTTCCTATTCACACAGGTAACTCCATTCGTTCACAGAACTTACAAGGAGGCAGCATCAAAAGGGCGGGGGTTACAAAGTTTGAAGGTATGGCGCTTAAACCTGCTGGGGAAGCTTATATATAACCCACCAATGTGGCCACAGTCAGGAATAAAAGGGATGTTACTACCCCGCATGATAATGGTGCCTTCACTACTCCATAATAGTTCTTCACTATGGTTGGGGACACCCCTTTTGTACCCAAGTGGAAAGAGTAAAAAAAGCTAATGGGAGGGAGAAAAACGAGTCGGCATCCGGTCCCTCGAGCCTTAGAACATTCTGGAGCAGGTAAGTGCAAGGAGGAGGTGCAGAATGAACCAAGTAATGCGGCATTGAACATGATAACTTCAACACTACATATACACAATGAGTGCAGGTAAGGACCTGCAAATGGCATAGAGCCACAGGCCAGGTTGTCAGCAATTGCCAAAAACAAGCATGAACAAGAGTGTCCTGAAACGCTGCCTGGTCCAGAGATAATTGTCCAGTGATGTCCAGCTGACGGAGAGGTTGCTCCATAAAGAGCTGCCAGTGATGCCACTTAGGAATACCCTCATGTTGGCTTTGCCCATACCGCTGGTAATGCCAGTGTCACTAGGATACATGTCCATGCTGGCTGCAGCAAGGCATGCCAGTATCCCCATGTTCAACGTTCTTATTTTAACTTTGCTCGCTGCTCATAATACACCATTTGAACTAACAATTCTTACGGGGGAGACCCCCCACCCCCCAAGAGCCTCTTGGTTGTAACGGGCTCCCTCGATATGCTTGATGACTTGTACATATGTATATACAATATTTACACCCGTCCAGTGAAAGAATCACCCAGCACTGCTGTAAACCATTGGTAATCATCCAATCCTTGGTGCAAGACAGGGTGAAGTGGAAACTCCAGCATGAATAGCGTTGCTCAAGTGGACAGCAATCTCAGCGCCATCGGCATAGGTCTGGAAGGATGCTGCGTAAGGAGCCATCCGATCAGCCAGTGGCATGACAGATGCAGTTCCCCTGAGTGGTTGGAATCGTTAAAATCTACAAATGGGTATAAAGCTCTGGAAAGCAATTCCACTGTTTCCTAAAACTAATGACGTTTTGGGGTGGGGGGGCTCAGCCTCGTGTGTAGGCGAAGGCTGCACGTGCTTATTTAATTAGTAGTCTGTTTTCAGATTACTGTCAATCACACTCTAGTGGCAGTCACTGCATGCCACCGCTGTCTTTTGACTTGTGTGTGGGCTAAATTAAAATAAAACGAATACAAACATCCGTTCATAAATCCTGCCCCGCTCCTTCCCACTCTCTCCTCCATTCTCGAGCATGCTTTGTGCTTTTTATACTTTAATCCTAGCAATTTCCCTTTGTCACTCCGTCGCTCTTGCGGAGCGGATGGAGGCGCTCTATCATTAAGGCGCGTAGACCTGCCTTGGTTGCGCAGTTGCCAGCCCTCTGCGCGTCTTCATTCCTGCACATTGAATTGGGAAGCTTAAATGCACTTCTACCCCCTGCAGGACTCTTCCCCCATAGCTCTTGGCCAATCGTCTTATTCCCTCGGTTGCAAAAAAACTTCATACTGGCACACATACATGGATTGCTGCAAATGCTTTACGTCATAAAGTATAAACATCCACATATTTCATTCACTGTTGCCTACTATCTGGTAATGCCTTCTACTGAATTATGGACTGATAATATACACGGTTAAGGGTTTCACCTAGATATCTTTCACCTAAATATCTTGCAGTGATAACAACCTAGTTCAATTTTAACACTCATACGCGTAGGCTTCACCTGAAACGACTCATGAGATTTTCTGCTTGATGTTTGTAGGAAACAGCAGGGTCTTAATGGCCTTCATGAAATGGAGAAGACTCGCCACACAATGAATAAAAGCAAGATTGAGTTGCATCACCCAGGAACCAGAATCCAAAGGATCTTCTTCCCTCTTCTTCCCACACAAGCGCTGGTGCATTGAGGGATGATGAGTGAATCTCAGAGTTTCCGGTGGAGAATAGCACCTGTGCTTTTATTGCACAGGTTGAGAGGACCATCGGCAGCAACATCTGAGTCTTAGTTTGAATCATCCTTTTTTCCCACTGGGAGCCAGCTCAGATAGACCTGCTAATCTGCTCTTGCTTCCAAACTAGCTGAACAGCCAAACTGCAACAATCCTTTTTTGCAACTTTATTTAGGTACTTGGCAGCAAATGCAGAAAGTAAAAGTAGCTAATCCATTGTTAATTATAGATTTCACAGTTGGCAGAGTTTCATAACATTTATCCAATATTACACAGGGCTTGTATGCCAATAAAATAGTCCTAGTATGGATGTAAAGCTTTGCTGTTAATCATGTACATTCTGTTCATCACTGGAACTCAGGTAAGCTCTGAGATCAGGCGGGATGTCTTTTGGCTGAGAGCTTAAAGATATCAGTGAGATCTGTAGAAACCTGCCAATAACTTCAATAAGGGAAACCAGGCAGCCGTAGGGTGAGTTTCTTTTCCATATAGCTGGGCAAAATGGACAGAGAAACCAGCCGAGTATCCCCATCCCAGAAAGACATTGCCAAACACTGAACTCTCAAGGTGTTATGGTATGTACAGAAAGTCAGCAGTATACATATAGTCAGTTACATTAAGAATGCACTTCCTAACAGAATATCCTCTGACCATGAGGAGAATAGCTTAGCAGCACTATGCTAGGTTGAACTACCATGTAACACAATGACCACCTGCAGAGGATGTCCTCTGTATACGGAACAAGCCGTGGTCTGGTAACTAGCACCCACAAGACTCCCAAGGTCCTCAGCCAAAAATATGTTGCCCTCATGTGTGACGTGTCACACGTCACTGGACGAGCCTGGACCGAGGGCAAAGACTAATGTCACAGCAACACCGCCTTATAGGTTTGCTTATCTTTTTCAGCCAATCACATATCCCAGATCACTGATGTGGTGCTGTTTTGCCCGTTGCCCAGGATTAGGAAATCATGAATTCGATCAATTTGTCAGTTTCAGCAGTCTCATGGATATGTTATTTTTCCCTTTTAAATCAGCTTTTGTGACATCCATGAGTTGCTCTTTCCTCAAGAATCCGGATGTCATTTGGAACATTATTTTCTATCCTTGCCTGCCTGCATCCCTCTCTCAGACATCTCTAGAAATCATTAACAGAATGACAAAAACAAAACTATGAATAAGTGGAGTGACTTCTGACATCCAGGAGCAGAAAATATACTTCCATTCTCCAGATCTTGCAGAGAACTTTGTAACTGTTGTTTAAGTACTACCAGTGCTTAATTCGTGGGGGTGTTTGCCAGGGATCAGTCCTGGCACTTATTTCTGAGCCCCAGCGCTTATGGCCTCAGACACAGTTTGATTATTATGTGGTGTTTTGGCTACTTTATTGTTTTAACTTCCAGTCACATAACAAACCCCTCTAGAATCAGAGCAACATGTAAGTGATGATTGTGTTTAAAGACACACTAAAACACATGTCTCATGTCAAGACACAATGGGTATGTTATTTTATGTGTGTGTTGATTGGCATTTGTTAATGACACATCTGCCGTAGTGAATACATCCGTCAACCGCAATAGGCTGGTGGGAGTTTCAGCTTTAACCCCATAAATGTTGACAGAATGGGGAGCAGACGTGTGTGGTGGCAACAGTGGGTGGGAAACTACCCATCCCAACGTGTGATGGGCGTGTTAGAAAATATTTGAGCCCCGGCACTTATTCTTTTACAAAGTAAGCACTGAGTACTTGTTACCTCCACATTGTGGTGGAGGTGGACAAGCAGTGAAAAATGTGGAAGGCTCACTTGCGCATATTTCACCACTTACACAAATGCTGATCCACGGAGGTATGTGTGGGTTTCTCGTACAGAAACTCCATGTCGAAAATTCAAATGACCTCTGTTCGTAAAAATTGCACAGATTTTCATGTGGTATCACGATTTGTTTACATTTATTTTTTTACTCTCAGACATTCTGTGAGGAGAATAATTAGGCATGCAGAATGCGTGTAATACACATGAAACATCATCAGAAATGAGCACTTGCTAAAAGCAGGTGCAAATCGGGGGCCGTAAAACAGCTCTAAAAAGATGAAAACCAGCCAGAAAAGCTCAGTAAACAGTCACCATCTGAAACCCTGCACAAAGGGTGGAGTCAAAATACACGGGAAGATAGCCCTGTTTCTTCAGAATCCTCACACATTTCCTAGATGCAATGGACAGACCACCACGTCACATTCCCCAGTGACCCAGCTACTTTTAATGGCATGTAAGCTGAATTATATTCTATTGCTGGATTCTCTAACATAGGGGGGCCTGCACTGGGCAGGCATGACTCTTGTAGTACCCCTGTTCCGAGAGCATGCCTGCCGCAACAGGCACATGGTATATGTGTGATGAATTGACTTCTGCCCTGCAGCAGTACAAGGATGAGTAGAGGCTAAAACGCCCACTCATCCCTCACACTTCTACAAACCAAGAGCCAGCACAATCATAAAGGAAAAACATGCACAGTCGGGAGATATTCCTCCTTTGCCTTTTGTGGTAACCTGGGCCAAGGGCAGGCTATACTCTTAAGAGGGGTATAACAGTCCAAAATAATGGAATGTCCAATCAAGGGTCGATAAAAATATACTTTAATTAGACATACCATGTACAATACTAACTAACCAGAAAATGCTGTAAAAACCCTACCTTGTAGAAGCAACACAGAATATTTTGAGGGGTCAGTAATGCGAGGCGGAGAACTGTTTTAAGATCTTTCAAAATATGTCATTTTATTTTAAATTAAAATGTATCAAAATACCTCACTTTCCCATCTCTGTTGTGGACTTCCATGCCTATTCTAAAAGCTAAGGGAACACACTCTAGCACAGGATAGCTGTCCCTCAGACTAAACAACAAACACATAAATAAAAAGTATGACAATTCAACAGAACATAAACAATACGTACATTTCCTAAATGACCTTCTGAATTCCTGGGTGATTTCCCTAAAGTCACTTCACCACATTGTTTAACCTTGAAAAGGAAATGTCTTAACTTTCTTCTTAAAGATGTAAAGTTAAATCAAAAAGTCATCAACAAAAGTTCCAATGGTAACAATCTCCATTTTTTTTAACAAAGGTTCCACTAGCACCAGTTCTTGATTAACAGTTGCAAGGCCTTGAAATATGGTTTCAACAGTCAAAATGCTATTTTTGTCAGGGTATTATGTTATGTTGATTTGTACCATGCACCGCTACCACCCAGGGTCAGTGTCCAGGCACTCACATGGCTCTGCAAGAAAAGGGGGTTGGGAGCGTAGTACGGATAGGATAAAAGGATAGGTTCAGAACCAGGAGGAATTGGCATCTGTGAGTGTTGTTTTGCATGTGGGTGTTGGTCCGGGAGTCCCCATGCCTTGTAACCATATGGCTACAAGTCAGTGCCTCGGGTGTGTGCTAGTGTTTGTTTTAATGTTTGTGTGTTGTGTGGTGATGTGGTGGGTTGTGGTTGTGTGCACTGGTAAGAACGTGTCCATAATGGGTCCAAAGCTGCGGCTGGCCATAGCTGTAGGACTATCTGGTGTCTTGATGTGTGCTTGCTTTGATGATTTTACAGACTATGTAGGGTGGTTCACTCTAGGTGTGCTTCCAGCATTTCATCTCAGTAATGGGTATGTGCAGCTAGCCCAAGGTCTGGAGTAGTTGCGTTGGTTATGTTGGATAATTCGGAGGGGGGAAAAGGGTTATTAAGTCTATCAGTTTGTTCGGGGTTTCTGGTGTGACTCTTTGGTTGCCGCCGATGGTATCTACCCAGGTTCTTGATTGTGGTTCATCCATCTATCCCACCTCCTCTGTAGTTGTATATCTGTAATGTTATTGCTGGTGGAATCCCTTTGTGGTTGTCATTGTCTGTTGAATAACAAGGTTTTGAGTCATTTCCTGAAAGTGATGTCGTCTTCTGTGGTTCTAATTTCTTTGGGCATGGTGTTCCAGAGGTTAGCAATTAGGCGTGAGAATGCTGTTCTGCCGAATTTCCTTTTTTCAAAATGTTTTGCCTCTATTTGTAGGTTGTTGCTGGGGCTTAGGTTCTTTCTTGGGCGGTACCGGCTAATCTTATCTTGAAGGAATTCCACTCCTTGTGTGTGCAAGGCTTTGTGGGCGATGCAGAGTGCTTTGAATTTGATGCGCTTTTTTACTGGTATCCAGTATAGGCTTTCCAGTGCTGCAGTGATGTGGTCTCTTCTGCATAGTCTTAATAAGATCCTAGCTGCTGTATTTTGCACCCTTTGGAGTTTCTTGGTGAGTCTTGTTGGCATTCCTAAGTGGAGTTGGTTTGCATAGTCAATTAGAGTATCAGGGATATGATTTGTGAAGGTTCTGCAATAGAAGAAGAGGTAGAGTAGTCAGCTCCATGAAGGTCTCAGGGAACTAGCGAACCCTTCCGCAGTCTGCTCCTCCCCTTCTCCTTCCCAGGCCCTCTGCAACGCTCTGGCCACTCACTTCACCACCAAAACTCAGGACATCCTGAACACCTTTGTTGCTCACCCTCCCAACCCATTCCACACCCCCTTGCCATTTTTGGCCCCTCCATCCTCCCTCTCCTCCTTCTCACCTGTCACACCTGAAGAAGTTACCAGAGTTGTTATGCTCCATGAAGGTCTGTTCTAAACAGGTTTCCCCTTGCTCATCCAGAACCATCAAGGATAACATTGGATCTCTTACCCCTGTACTTGCTGATTTATGCAATCATTCTTTTACCACTGGATCTTTCCCTTCCTTCCTTATGCACTCCCTTGTAGACCCCCTCCTGAAAAAACCTTCAGCAGACCCTACTTGTCCTGCCAACTACCATCCTATCTCCATCATCACCTTCCTGGGGAAGATGCTGGAGAAGCGTGCATTGCCCCAACTCAACTTGCACACCGAACCTGTTGGCGGTTTCCACAATCGTTAATCTGGATTCCGTCCGAGAGAGGGCGCTAGAGAGCCGTCCAAGATGGCGGCCTCCCTGTGAGCTCCACGGAGCTCCCTCAGAAATCCTGACGAATCGAGGCATCTGCGCTGGGCATTGTGTATGCAGCCACCCCCAGTTTGTAGCCAAAGCGATTCTGAACAAAACGAAGTACTTCTTTCGTCGTAATTCGGATGCTGGGTCCAGATTCCTCAGCGACGAGAAACCCTCCCCCTCCCCGGTCCGAGTGGAGCGCCGGCGCGGGCTAGACGCGAGGCAGTCGGAGACAGAGCGGGCCCGGAGGGGGACGGCCTGAGCGGCCGAAAGCGGTGGGACATCCGGCAGAATCTCGGAGGAGCCGTCCTGAACGAACCCCGAAGATCAGGTACGCGCGC
The DNA here is from genome assembly GCF_040938575.1 of Ambystoma mexicanum. Classification (NCBI taxonomy): domain Eukaryota; kingdom Metazoa; phylum Chordata; class Amphibia; order Caudata; family Ambystomatidae; genus Ambystoma; species Ambystoma mexicanum. Next base: position 707,218,639 of record NC_090941.1, on the reverse strand, counting down.
CCCCGTGCGCCCCCGTCCATACTCCCCGGGGTGAATTTCAGCCTGTGTGAAGGCGCGGGGCGCGGGAAACCGCAAGCCGGGGTCCGCGTGAACCCCCAACGTACGGGCCAGCCGAGAACCAGCAGTAGATAGCGCTTGGACCCGGCGTCACTCCCGCTTCCACTATACCCTATCACAAAGGGAAACATCAGGAGAGAAACCCCATCCGAGATAGCGCAACGGAGGCGCGGATCAACCGGGACCCCGGACCTACCTCCGGTGCCCTGTAGGACCCCCGCTACACAAGCGCCAATGGCGGCCTCAAAGAAAATGGACAGAGCTCAAAAGAAGCTAAACTTTGAGGGCAGCTCCGTGACCAAACCAACCACCTCAAATGGCAGAGCGCTATCTCCCATCCAAGACGAGGAGGAGGCCCACGGGTTCGACATCAGGGAAATTCTCCTAGAACTGAAAGCCGGAATTGGCGGTCTTGGGAGCAAACTCGACACCCTCTCCTCTAAGGTTGATCTGCTCCAGCACCGGTTAGACAAACACGCCGATAGACTTGACACAGTCGAGCAGAGGGTGTCGGACCTCGACGACGGAGCAGCGGCCCTGACTTCCAGAGTGGCCTCCCTAGAAGGGCAAATGAAAGCGGTAAACGCAAAGAATGAAGACTTGGAGGGCCGCTCCCGACGCAACAACATCAGGATCGTTGGAGCTAGGGAACAACAACTCAACACAAAGATGGAAGACTACATTGAGAAGTTATGCGTAGACCTTTTCGGCACAGACATCCTGTCCAAACTGTTTGTTGTGGAGAGAGCCCACCGAATTCCCAACACCAGACCGATCCCGGGGGCTAATCCTCGCCCAATCATAGCGAGAGTGCTCAACTACAAAGACCGGGACGCCATCCTACGGGCGGCCAGGGAGAAAGGCGATCTTCAGTACGACGGTGATAAAATCCAATTTTTCCCGGATTTCTCCCAGGCGGTCCAAGCGCAAAGAAGATCGTACACGGCAGTAAAGCGCAGGCTTCAAGAGAACCAGATACAATACGCCATGCTCTACCCTGCCAAACTCCGAATCCAACATGAGGGGACGACCCAGTTTTTCAACTCTCCGGAAGAGACGAGCGATTATCTGGACCGCTCGGGCTGCAGACCCGCCTCCTCCAACGGAAGGCCTCAAAGGGGAGAGAGACCGAGAAGAAATCCACCATAAATTTTGCCTACAAGGTACCTAATGGGAGGGCTAGTGTCTGCATGGCTGACAAGGAGAGACCACCGCAGACCACTATTGTATCCGGGGAAGGGAGCTAGCCCTCTCTTGGAGGGCCACTTGCGCCCCGAGCACAGCAATGCAAGTTGTTTCGTTACTATGGGACTGTTTACCACGGGCCTGTTGGGGGTTGCCCGTGCATGGGAGGGAAGTTAATTCAGTAATACCGCCTCAACCCACATACCCCCGATCCACGACAGCCACGCGAGGAACTATGTACCTACAAATCGCCAAGTCTTCCTGGCTCCTTCTCCGAAAGCGACTCCAGCTAACTCCGCGGGCCCCGGCCCGACAGGATTACACTGATCCGTTCAGATGGCAGCGACAACGTTGAGAATCGCCACCTGGAATATACGCGGCGGCAACCAGCCTACGAAAATGAGGAGAATCCTTCAATATCTGCGGAGACACAAAATCAACATAGCGATACTCCAGGAGACTCATCTACTACCCTCGTCGGAACAGCGCTGGGCCAGATCATGGGGATGCCACCGGTACTTCTCGTCCTACTCATCGTTCGCCAGAGGCGTGGCGATCCTGATCGATAAGAGGACCAATTTCAGCCTCATCGAGTCAAAGAAGGACACCGAAGGAAGGGCCCTACTGGTGAAAGGAATAATCGCTGGAAAGGAAGTGGTGGTGGTCAACTCTTACGCTCCAAACACAGATGGACACGATAACTTTAACTGGATAATGTCCCATCTAGCCACGACAGACGCGTCGACTGTGGTGTGGGGGGGCGACCTCAACACCGCGCTCGACCCCAGGCTCGACAGGTCCCACAACACTTCAGGAAACCCGTCCAAAGCAAGTACTCAGGTTCGAGAGATTTGTCAGGCCTTCAATCTTTCCGACATGTGGAGAAGACACAACCGAGACAGGAGAGACTATACCTTCCGATCAGCTGTGCACAACACCAGTTCTAGAATCGATTATATCCTGGCGTCCTCCCACAGCCCTTTCAGGTGGGACGCGTGCCAGATCCTACCAAGGTCCTATTCCGACCATTCGATGGTGGTATTGGAGGCCACCCTAGCGGGCACAGCAGTGCCAGGCCTCAACTGGAGGTTTAAACCCGGTTCACTCACAGACGCAGTGTTTGCAGCAGAACTGCGGCAAGAAATACTCTCCTTCATAGACACCAACCAAAACTCGGTTGACTCCGCAGGCACCATTTGGGAAACATTCAAGTGCTTTGTCAGAGGAATCTGCCTGACCAAAGAAAACGGGACACTAAAAATGATCCGAAGGGAACTGTCCAACATAGAGGACCGTTTAAAGGAATTGGAACAGAATCTCCTCAACACCCCCGATCCATGCACGCAAGCCAAGCTTAAGCAAGAACTCTTGAAATTTAAGGAGACAGCGGACCGCGAACTGAAGTTCATGGGTCGTAGACAGCAGATCAGGCAGTACGGTGAGGGGCAAAAACCAGGTGCACTGCTGGCCCGACTACTATCGATAGACAGAGTCCCACCTCATATTGAATATGTCACAGATGCGCAAGGACAGATAGTCTACACGGAGGAGGGGATCTCCAACACCTTCCGGGAATTCTATCAAGACCTGTACAGCTCAAAAGGAACATCAGACCCCGAAGCGATACAAGAATACCTGAATGACACAGAACTGTATTGGGTAAGCCAAGACTTGCGCGAACCCCTGAACGCGCCCATCTCACTGGAAGAAATCCGGATGGCAATCAAATCCCTACCTAATATCAAAGCACCCGGCCCCGATGGGCTCAACGGCGAGTTCTACAAGGCGCACATGGACGTAGTGGCCCCCCTCCTCTTGCAGGTCTACGAAGAGGCGGTGGGTCGAGGAGCACTTCCCCCCACGACGCGTGAAGCCAACGTGATGATGCTGCATAAACCCGGAAAACCTACAGAGAGCTGCGCCTCGTATAGACCGATCTCTCTGATCAACCTGGACAACAAAATCCTGGCCAAAATCCTGGCGGCCAGACTGCTCCCTCTGATGCCAGCACTAGTGCTGGGTGACCAGGCCGGGTTCATCCCGGGGCGTAGCACAACGTTCGGCATAAGGAGGCTGTTTGGCGTCATCGAGGCCCTAGACTCGACACAGCAGGCGATAGCAGTACTGCTGGACGCCGAGAAGGCGTTTGACTCTGTAGAGTGGCCTTTCATGTTCGCGACACTGAAGCAGATGGGTCTGGGCAACTTCTTCCTGAAGCTAGTAGCTCTGCTTTACAATAATCCACGCTCGTACATCACACTCGGGAACACTAAATCATCGGGGATCACATTGGAACGCGGGACGAGACAGGGTTGCCCTCTTTCGGCCCTTATCTTCGCCCTGGTGATGGAACCCCTAGCCTCGAGGCTACGGGCCGAGCAGTTAGAGCGAGGGTTAAAACTGGGTCCTCACAGGCTAATCGTCTCCCTATACGCGGACGATGTCATGCTGTTCATTAGCGACCCCCAAGTCAACCTCAACCCCGTAATGCGAGAGGTGATAAAATTCGGGTTAATGTCAGGGCTCAAAACCAACCACTCCAAATCGATAGTATTCCCCCTGACTCCGTGCACCTCAGAGTTCGCCGACGACCATGGGTTCCAATGGGAAACCTCGAAAGTGCGCTACTTGGGGATCAAGATGTCACGTAACCATCACGAGATATTTAGAGATAATTACGGAACCGCACTGCAGCTATTACTTGAACGTATTCAGAGATGGAAATCACTCCCATTGACGCTGTGGGGCAGGACCTCACTGACGAAAATGGTTATTCTCCCCAAACTCTTATATCTCTTCACAAATATCCCGCTACTTCTCCCCAAGTCCTTTCTGTCAAAGATCAAGAGCACGATCCTAGAGTTAATATGGGCGGGGAAACCGGCTCGGGTGGCTTACGACACACTCACTTTACCTATAGCGAAGGGAGGTCTGGCGCTCCCAGATATAGAGAAATATTACTGGGCGGCTCAGGCTCAATTCCTGAGCCACTGGTACTCAATCCACTATGTAAGACCACATGTGCAAGTGGAAAGAGCCCTGGCCTCCCCCGATTTACTATCCGCAGTCATAATCAGCCACATCCCTGTGCCGCATAAGACACTGAACACGGTCCTGTCTACATATGCGATATGGAAGAAGATCGCCAGTGCGTGTGGAGTGGCTGTACGATTCTCCCCCATACTACCTATAAAATTTATCCCCGGTATCCCTCTCACGAACGAAAAGGTATTCCTGCTATGGGTAGACAAAATAGGAGTAAAAACGCTAGGAGACCTCTTCCCAGAGGGCACCTTTCTGACCACCCAAATGGCCAAGGACAAGGGAGGGAACACATCCTTGGACGTCTTTCTCTATTTCAGACTCCGTCACGCCCTGCAGGAGCTATTCCCCTCATTCCCTAAACAACCCCCCACGTGGGAGCTGCTACATAACACAATATTAGCACAGGGAGAGGGCAGACTGGTGTCAACTCTGTACAAAACCCTGGTGAGTGACACGAGGAAGCTCCTACCTAAAGTGCAACACAGGTGGGAATCGGTTTTGCAGGAACCAATCAGTGAGGAAGACTGGGCCTACATTCTGCGACAAACTCAAAAAGTGGCGCTAAATTCTCGCTACAAACTGATCCATTTCAATTTTGTACACCAAACATATTACACACCCGCCAAAAAACACAGGCACCACCCAGAGGCGTCGGCCCAGTGTGAGAGATGCGTTTGTCCCAACGCCGACTTTCTTCATCTGGCATGGGTCTGCCCCGGTATCCAGCAATTCTGGTCCACCGTTATACAAACAACATCCGAGATTATAGGAGAGCAGATGACCCCCCTGCCGCTGGGCCCGCTTCTTGGCCTCACAAGACATCTGCAGCCATCGTCACGCAAGCTGGCGGCACTCCTCACGGTGCTAGCACGAAGGAGAATAGCCATGTCGTGGGGCAGGGGCCCACTCCCTAGGGTAGCAGACTGGGAAAAGGATATAACTTATTGCCAAGATATGGACACTGAATTTATTCGTACACTACCTTTACACGCACGCCCTCCTGATATCTGGGGACCATATATCACCTACCTGATGAACAAATCTGTTACTTCGGACCCTGATAATCCAAACACCCAGAACTCAGGTCCGTAAGAGGGAGGAGCGGGAAGACAAGGAGAGAAAACGTCCATGCGACTAAGGCAATGAGTAGAAACTCTCAAAGATACTGTGGATACGGGGGATGGGGGGCGGTGGGGTGGGGGAATTGTTGTGGGATATTGCATTCAGCAGCTCCCTGTTGGAGCCATGCCTACCGGTTATTGTAAAATATAAATAAAGTTTGGAAAAAAAAATCTGGATTCCGAGCATCCAGAGGCAAGGAAACTGCTTTTCTGAACACCCTTGAAGAAGTGCTTGCATCGCTGGACTCCAACTCCCCAGCTGTCCTCATCCTTCTCAACCTCTCCTCTGCATTCAACAAGGTCAACCATTCCATCCTCAAACAAAGACTCCAAGATACCCTTGATATCTCAGCACGGGCACTGAACTGGCTGACATCCTTCCTAACTGACCGTTCTTCCCAAGTCATCCTGGGTACCTTTTCCTCTCCTATTTCCTACTCCACCTGTGGTGTCCCCCAGGGTTCTATCCTATCCCCTTGGCTCTTTCAACATCTACCTTGCTCAGTTTGCGCGCCTCATCTCCTCCTTCTCCTCCAACTTCCAGTGTTATGCAGACGATACACAATTCTTTTTCAAACTACCTGCTGACCCTCTTTCACCTTCCATCACCCCTGACTTCCTATCTGCCATCCAGTCCTGGTGCACTTCCAACGATCTCTGCCTCAACACCTGTAAAAATGAAATCCTTCCCATCAAGACCCCTGCTCCATCCTTCTTCCCTTCACTCTGGATTTCCTCCTTGTCCCACTTTCAGCTCTTCCTTCTCAAAGGAATTCTCCCTTTTCTCACCTTCCCCCAGAGGCTCAATGTTACCCAATCCCTGGTTCTCTCTAGGCTTGACTATTGCAATAGCCTCCTCCTGAATCTACCTTCTTCTACTCTGCGCCCCCTCCATCTAATCCAGTATAGGGCAGCAAGACTTATCTTTGGCCTCAAGCCCTGGGACCGCATCTCTCCTGCCCTAAAACGTCTTCACTGGCTCCCGGTGCTGCACGGATTAAATTCAAATCCCTCTGCAACATCCACAAGGCTGTCTGGGCCCATGGACCACACTATCTTCAACGTTATCTTATTAAATACTCTACCTCTAGACCACTACATTCCTCTGGCACCAACTCTTTGTGTGTAAAGCGTTTTGCTTAACAGAGGTTAGGTGGTCGATCTCTCTCCTCAGCTGGCTCCCTCCAAAGGAACAGCCTCCTTCTGTGCCTTGAGCAGGACTTTCTTAAATTCTGCAAGACTTTCATCTTTACCTCTTTCTCCCCTTCTTCTCTCCTCTGCTAATCTCACAGTTGCTCTGATTGGTGTCCTGGGCACTTATGCATCCTCGGGGCCCCTGACTTCCTACACCCAATCGTCCAGCTCCTGTCTACCCTCACCATTTGCATTGGCACATCCACCGCCCTGGAGGTTCTGCCTTACACCTAATGCGGCTGGCTCCGGCTATTTAGCACTCACCATACCACGCACTTCATCTGTGGCTCATCCATGAGCTCATACACCCCAGCACTTACCCCTCTACCCTCTTCTTTCTTGCACTTGCACATTCTGAATGCTCACAAGGCATAGTAGGTTCATCCTTTTTAACTTTCTCACTCCAGTGTTTTTAAATATTGTGTTTTGTAATGTGTTTCACTCCCATGTTCCCTCCCTTTGCCCTGTGTGCACTTTGAAACAGTATTTTACTTGCTGTATAAGCACCTAACAAGCAAACAATCAATAAATAAATAAAATAAAAATAGGGCAGTATTCCAACGAGTAGCCTCAGTAGGAAGAAGCATTTTTTGGTGATTACATTGACTTGCGCTTCCAGGGTTAATGTGTTGTTCATTAATGTTCCTAGGTTATTTACTACATCAGTGGTCTCTGGTTGCATTCCCATGCCTGCCGGCCAGCACAGTTGTGGGTTCCCTTCAACAAATCGGGCGAGAGGATTGTTTCAATTTTTGCCAGGTTCATTTTAAGGTTGTTTGTTGTCATTCAATTGAAGATGTCTGTGAGGCAGTTGTTGAGGCAGTTATTATGTTCTTGGGTTCTGTTTGTTTTCTTAATCAGTTGTGGGTCATCTGTGTAGTTGTAGGCGTTAAGTCAATGGGTTCGAATGATTTTCATAAGTGGGCACATGCAGATGTTGAAAAACAGAGGAGAGCGGCTGGATCCTTGTGGGACTCCTCAGGATATGTTTTTAGGTTTGAACGGTGGTAAGTTCTTTCAGTTCGGTTTGTTAGGAATGAGGCAAGCCACTTTAGTGTGGATTCCTGTGTCCCACATTCCAGCAATCTTTTTATTAGTGTTGCGTGGCTGGTTGTGTCAAATGCTGCTGATATGTCCAGTAGTATGAGGGCCGATTGGGCATCGTCATCTGCGTTTAGTTTCAGGTCGTCCCATATTGATGGGAGTGCTGATTCTGTTCCTTTAATTGGTCTGAAGCCAACTTGTGACCGGTCGAGTATTCTGTTTGTTTTGATGTATTTTAGTAGGATCTTGTACACATGGTTCTCCAGGATCTTTGCTTTCAGGATATCGGGCTGTAGGTGCTCGGGTCTTCTGCGCTTTCTTATTCCTTTTTTATCAGTGGTTTGATGTAAGCTGATTTGAAGGTGGCCGGTACTATTCCCCTTTTGAGTGATAGATCCATTAGGTTCCGGAAGTGTGCCACTGGGGTTCTGTGGTTGAGGATTCCTTTGAAGATATCAGGTGGGCAGGGGTCCCTTGAGGATCCTGCAAGGCTGGTGTCCTTGATCAGTGTGGCAAAGGTTTCTTCTGTGATTGGTTCTAGGCAGGTGAGTTTTGCTATGGTCTGAGTTCCGCCCGGTGTCTGTGGTCCGGCAGTTCGGGTTGTATTTGCCTGGACTGCGTTGATGGTCTCCTGGATTGTATCTATTTTTGATCTCAGGTGGTTGGTGATGTTGTCACAAAATGCTTGTGTTGGGGTGGGGGAATTCTTGCAGAATGAAGTTTTTTTAATCTCTGATGATTTTGAAGAGTTCTTTATGTGTGGTGTTTGCCGATTTTATTCTTGTGGCGTAATGGTATTTTTTGCTTTGAGGACTGTTGATTTGTATAGCTTGAGCTGTCTTTGGTATTTTATTTTGTCTTGTCGGTTGTATTGTTGTTTCCATTTTTTTCCATTTTGCGGTTGGTTTTTTGGAGTTCTTTCAGTTCTGTGAACCATTTTGCTGCCAGTTTTTGTTGGCGTCGCTTTGAATGTTTTGGCTGGTGCCAGCTAGTCTAGGGCCTTCATGATCCAACTGTTGAGTGTGTCTTCTGCTGTGTCTACGGTTATTTTGGTGGGTTCTATTCTGCATGGGAGGGTTGAGTCTAGAAGGTTTGTTAGGGCCCCTAGGTCTAGGTTCTTCCAGTTTCTTTTCTTGTTGGCATTGAATACTCCCTTGGCGGCAGCTATGTGGGTTTGAGATGTGATGTGGAATGGTATCAAGTAGTGGTCGCTCCATACCATTGGTGTAGGTGGTGCAGATGTGCATAGTCCTTCTCTGCAGAAAATGGCATCCACGGTGTGTCCGGCGTTGTGGGTGGATGCATTTACTATTTGCTTGAAATGCAAAGTTTCTAGGAGTGCACAGAGTGAGTTTGCTGTGGATTTTGTTTTCTTTTTCAAACCAGATGTTGAAGTCCCCCAGTGTGACTAGGTTGTCATGGTAGGTTGATAGAATGGTGGCTGCAGCCGCTAATTTTGTTGCAAAGTCGCAGTTGTAAGAAGGTGGTCTGTAGATCAGGAGGAATACTATGTTGGTTTAGTCGTTGAGGTCTATCTTGATGAGGAGGGATTCACAGTCTTCTACATCGGTTGTGATGATTTGAGATGCTCGGATGTGTTTGTTGTGTATGATTGCGATCCCGTCTCCTCTTCGGTTTTCTCTGTTGCCGTGTATTAGTTTAAAGTTGTCCTGTATGGCTTCATTCGCAATGGCTTTGTAGTTGTCCGATAACCAGGTTTTTGTAAGAAAGTGCACATCTCTGCCTCCTTCGCTTAGAAGGTCATGAATTTCTATTGAGTGTTTTGCCATGGATCTGACCATGAGAAGACTGCAATGTAGTTTGTTTGATTTTCCTCTCTGGTTGTTGTTTGTATTTTTGGTTCGGTTCGGTTTGTTGTCAGTTCGGTTTCCATTGCTGGTGGTTCTCTCCTGGTTTTGCCTGTTTGGAGGTGGAGTTCTTTGGTGGTCGGTCTTTTCATTGAGTAGGCTGTTAAAGTTGGTGGCAGGGTTGGTTGGTTTTCGTTCGTTCCAGCTGGTGAATTGTGTTGGTACCCGTTCATTGTTCCAGTCTTTGGTGATGTAGGGCGTTAGAGGGTAATAGATTCCAGTTTGTCCCGGATTCTGGTTGGGGTTTTGTCCAAAGTGTAAACCAGGTTAGGGTGGTTAATCAATTGTTGTGTTGCGTTTTTGCATCTCAGTGGGGTTTGTATTTGTAACGCATATTGCCTGTCTGTTGTTGCTGGTCAATCTTTGCTTATCAAGCAGTCGTATGTGGAGAGGTAGTGAGCGATGTAGTCTGTCTTTGCTCTGTTCTTTGCCCAGTTTTTCAGAGTAGTGAGATTTTGCTTGTCGGCAACTTCCCACACGGTTGGGGTTTCCTAATTATTTCTGTTGTCTGTTCTGGCTTCTTTGTCTTTCTTGTGGCGCGGCATAGTGTTTTGGGTTGTGGGATTGTATTGCTTTGAGTGGGCGTCCTTTTTGGATTGGTGTTTCTTGGTCCTTGGAGCTCAGTGTTCTCTGTTTGTGGTTAGTGGTTGCTAGTAGTTGGTGAGGTTGTGATTGTTGAACCAGCAGTGGAAGACCCTCACGATTTGGTTGTTTACTGCTTTTTCTTTTGTGGTTCCAATGTGGTTTTGGTGTTTATCTTGGGTGTCTTTTGGTTGTGGTTGTTGAACCAGGGGTAGTAAACCCTGGTGGTTTGGTCATATTTCCTTTCTGGCTCCGAATCGTTTTTTAAATTATTTTTTCATCTTGGTGGTCCTTTGATTGATGTTGTAGAAAGAGGATGGGCTGTGCGGCTGGTTAACCATTTAAGTGGTGAAGACCCAGTGGTTTGCATGCAGCGAGTGAGGGACAACCCCTAATGGTCAGACAACCAAGCGTTTTTGTATTCTGTGGGATGGGGACATGGCCAGGCGGGTGGAGACAACCTAGATTTGGGTGCTATGCTTGGTGGGAGAGCTGAATTATGCGAAACCTGCAGTGGGTGGAGGTGTCTGGGTTGGAGACGTGGAAATTACTCAAAATGGCACTGGTACCTCAGCTACCGGGGTTGTGGGGAGGCCCAAGCTGGGGCACAGCAGCAGTACTTAGCTTAGGGATGCCTAGTAGGTGGGCAAAAGCCCAGAATTGCAGTCAAAACCATGAACGCATTGATACCTAGCTTTGCGATGCCTAGCATGTGGGAAAGAGTGTTACACTCACCTCACCTGGTCTCCACGGGGCATTGTACGAAGCTGAGCGATGAACGTCTGCGTGCGTCTCTTCCTGTCCCACTGCTTCACTCATGCTTGGGCGCTATCCTTAGGTATTTTAACGATGGGCTCTCCATCCTACGTCTGAATGCAGGGGCACGTTAATGTTCTTAGGCACTTTCACTGGATCTAGTGCCTTCACTGATCCTACAGCCTGTAAGTGGAATCCAGACCAGCTGTGTCTCCATAAGTAAGTCTTGGTACCAATTGGTTCTTGGTAACTGTTTTTGCTTAATGTATTTCTTCTTGTTGCCAAAGTTTCACTATTGTCCTTATTTTTATTTTTGCAGGAGCGATCTTGGAGATGGCAGGTTAAGCAATGGACTCCTAAATGCGATGCTGCACATTATTTATGCAGGTGGGTGTTAGCGCGTGAGCGCGGAGTCGAGATGTATTTTAAAATTGGTATTTTTCTATTGCGCGGCTAACCTTGTGTCTCTTTTTTCTTCCTTGTGGACCGCTTCGATGGAATACTGAGACGACTGATGCCTCCGGGTAAGTTTTCGTTCTCCCTTCTTGTCTCCTTTCTGCAGGTGAGGTGGTCCTCAGGAGCGGCGGGAGAGAGAGCCGTTCAGATGGAATTGGAAAGACTACTTCTCTCAGGTAAGAACTTAACTAATGTTCTTCTTCTTGTTTTTCCCTTTTTCGACAGGTGCTGATGGTCCATGGTTCACGCTGAAGATAACAGGGTGTGGCTGAGGTCCAGGTAAGCAGGAGCAGAGCTGGCACGGTGAACCTCATTCCATGTGGTCAAATATTATGAGCCTGGTGCCAAAGGCACCAGGACTGGCTCCAGGAGAGCCTCTGATAACATTTTGTGGTCTTTAAAGCCCCAGTGGAAGCCTGAAACTTGTAAAGGCTGGTTTGGCCCTGAAAACTGGGGACATGCATCATGACAGCGAGTCCCAGACTGAGGACACAATAGAGAATGTGGTAGCGCCTAGATTTGGAATGTCTGGCAAGAGGCAGAGAGACCTATATTGGGGTTCCTGGGAAGAGGGAGAGAACCTCAGATTGAGGACACATCAGCAATGCCTAGATGCCAGATATGGCTAACTGCAATGTGGTTATCTCAAATCTAGTAATACATAGATTTTGGACACCTTGATAAAGGGAGAAGGGGCTAAAGTGGGGGCAAAACCGTAAATGCAGCAACCTTAGGCTTGGATTACCTGTATCTAAAGTGGGGGAAGATCAGTAGATGCAGTAAAACCTAGATTTTATACACATGGACAGAGAAAGAAAGGCCTAAAATGGGGCACAACAGTAAATGCACTAACACCTGGATTTGGGATACCTGGATAGAGGGAGAATTGCCTAAATAGGAGCAGAACAGTAGATGTGGTAACACCTAGATTTGAAACACCTAGGCAGATGAAGAAGGGCCTAAACGCAGTATATGCAGTAACTATAGATTCGGTACACTTGAATAGAGGGAGAATGGCCTAAAATGGGGGCACAACATTAAATGCAGAAACTCTAGATTCGGAACATCTGAATAGAGGGAGAATTGCCTAAAATAGGAGCAGAACAGTAGATGTAAAACCTAGATTTGAAACACCTGGGCAGATGAAGAAGGGCCTAAACGCAGTATATGCACTAATTCTAGATTTGGGACACCTGGATAGAGGGAGAATGGCTGAAATGGGGGCACGACAGTAAGTGCAGTAACTCTAGATTAAAGATACCTGGATAGAGGGAGAATGGCCTAAAATGGGGGCAGAACAGTAGACGTAATAACACCTAAGTTTGATACACCTGGGCAGAGAAGGAAGGGTCTAAGATCGGGCACAACGATAAATGAAGCCACCCTATTCGGGACACCTGTATTGAGGGAGAATGGCCTAAAATAGGGGCACAAAAGTAAATGCAATAACACCTGGATTTGGGATACCTGGATAGAGGGAGAATGGCCTAAAATGAGGGCACAACAGTAAATTCAGTAACTCTAGGTTCGGGATACCTGGATAGAATGGCCTAAAATGGGGGTAGAACAGTAGATGTATTAATACCTAGGTTTGACACACCTGGATAGAGGAGGAAGGGCCTAAAATGTGGGCACAACAGGGAATTCAATGACACCTAGATTCTGGGACACCTGGATAGAGGAAGAATGGCCTATAAATGGGGGCACAACAGTGAATGCAATAGCAATCTGGCTAAAAGCGGGATATGGCTGAATATCACAGTCTGGCTAAATGTGAGATATTGCTGACTAACACAGTCTGGCTAAATGAGAGATATGGCTGACTAACACAGTCTGGCTAAATGCAAGGTATGGCTGACTAACACAATCTAGCTAAATGTGAGCTATGGTTCACTAACACAATCTGGCTAAATGCAAGATATGGCTGACTGACACAATCTGGCTAAATGCAAGATATGGCTGACTAGTACAATCTGGCTAAATGCGAGATATGGCTGACTAACACAATCTGGCTAAATCATCCAATCAGAGGAGGGGGCAGGCAGGGAGGCGGGGAGCAGGGACCCGCAAACATGAAGATCGAGTTAGCAGAAGAGCAGAAAAATGCTCAAAATAAAAGTAAAATTACCAGAAATTAGGTCGCAGCACCAGGATCACCAGATTTACTGGGGTTATGTGCCCCTGCTCCAACCACTGACCAAAGTGGCTGAGGGAGGCAGCAAGGGTTGGGATGAGGCCCTGCTGTGTTGGTGTCCGGGAATCAGCACATCAGGGGTGGGGGTGGGTAGGGAGGTGGGAGCAGGGACTGGCAAACATGAAGATTGTGTTAACAGAAGAGCAGAAAAAATACCAGAAATTAGGTTGCAGCACCAGGATCATTAGATTTACTGGTGATACACGCCTCCACTACACCCAGGGACCAAAATGGTGTCACAATACTGCTGCTTCTACTTCAACAACAATATTTTTTCTTATTTTACCATGAGAACAGTCACATTTGTCCCACAGTAATTCACCTTGGTTTCGACAACTGCAATGGATCATCTACTGACAACCAAATGTACCCCAGGAGTTTCAATACTTTGGACTACTGCCATGACTTCAATAACTTTTAGACAGACTTTGACAAGATAGCCTTTTCAACACTTCAACCACTTCAGGTAGGCTGTGCACAATTCCTTCAAAATGTTTTCTTCAAAGGGGCAGCCTCCCTTTTCTTACTGTCAACAATGGTAACCTGTGTTTTCCTTCAAGACTCCCTCCTCTCTGGTCTCCACAGTCTTGGCATTACAGGTTGAATCTACAAAATGTTCTTCACAAGCAGCCGATTCCCCTTCCCCAACTTTAACTGCACCTTTCTGCCAGTTTTGAGCCTGACAATTACACGGAAACCTTGATGCCACTCTCTTAGCCTCAGGTAACAGTTGTATACATGTTGGCGTATGCCAATAAATTGTTACTAACTTCACAGTATTGCTGGATTGTTTTAAACTCTGAGAAAGGTTCAGCTTCACAATTAATATGGGGTACCTCTTGGCTTTAGGCAATGCATGTTCTCTTGTTTTGTAGTCTTGTGAATGAAAGGTATGTCACTTGTAGATAAAGTATAAAGTTCAGTCTTTAAGGAGAAACCACAATTAGGCACACACGACCACTCTATGATATAGTTTTTCCACGATAAAGATTGTGACTTTGAAATTGTCACTGTTAAGTGTTCTGCAATGGTCTTCGTAGCATTCCCTTTTCTTAACTGGGGAAATGTGACCACTCCTTGAACATTAATAGTCTTTTGTGAAAGGAACAATGGGTTTTAACAGCATTAACTTTCTACTCAAGCAAGAAGCCTTTTCCTCAATACGCATGTGTTAACTTTCCATTGTTTAAAGAATCTATAATAGAGTAGTCCACTTCTTCTTGCTGAAAAACGTAAGCAATGGCAAAGGAGCTAGTTACTGTTAATGGCAATGCTCATGCAATGCTTTAGAATGCTATGCTTCACTCACCGGCTTCTGAAGCATTTTCTCTGCGGATTGCACTGCTTGCTTGACTTCTACTACAACCTTTACTGCTTCTAGCTCTCTGGGGACCCACACCCTTCTCCTCTGTCTCTGGTCCGGCCACATGTCTTCTGAGTTTCCTCTACTCATGAGACCCTTGACTTGGCAATTACTTCTTGCCTCAGTGTTCGACAACATGCCAACAGATCAGCAACTACAGCAATCAGGCTCACATGAGGAAAACTGTTTCTCCAGAACATTTTCTGCTATGCAGCCTCTGCTCTTCAGAATTTGGTTGGACAGGACCCCCTCAGAACACGCAGGTGAAATCTGTTGTCTCTTCATCCCAGTGTCTGTCTTTTATTCCCACTTCTGCTTGGTTGCCACAGCCTGCACTCCAGCCAACATTCCAGCTCCTTCCACTCCTTCTTCCGTTCTCTCCCGGAGGGGGCCTTTTATGCCCCCCAGGTTCAGTGATAATTTTGAGGTGTGGACTATTAGCCTCAACTGCCTGACTACTGCAATGGCTACTAGGCTTAATTGCCTGACTTTGCTAACTGCATGCCTCTTCAGCCCTCTTCCTCATCTCAGTCTCTCTAGGGTTCTGGGACTTGTAGTATCTTTCAACAAAGTTAGGTTTTTCAACCTCTGCTATTTGGCAAACAGCCATCAATAGAGTGGAACGTTAAATAGGGGGTTCATTTGAATTGTCTGAAGTAACTTTTCTTTATTGAATCTCAACAAATCATTTGTCCCCAGTGAATTAGATTTATTTAACATTTTTAATTTTTGTCTGGCTATGTATTACCAGTATTAAGGTGTGCAGGGGGCAGAGGTATCCAATCTTTGGATACCATTCTTTGTCCATTGTTTATACAATCTGTGTCAGGATTGTTTGTACCTCCCCTGAACCCAAGTTGATATTAAAGTCTTTCATGAATACTGACTAACACCCTTATGCTTACACCCTTATACTTGGGTGTGCAATATAACTACAAATGTAGAGAGAATTAGTAGCCCCAACTCGTAATACCAATTGATGTGAATATAGTGGGGCTAAAAGATATGTATGGCATCACATGGCAGGACATACATGTGTTATGAAGATACTACATTAGGAAAAAAACGCCAGAAAGCAATAGTGAGTAGTGTGAGTCACACAGTGCCCTAAGGGAAGTACAAGAACCAACACCCAAATTAGAAGTTAGAGGAGATCTAGCAAATGTACAGGAAAATATATGATGAAGGTAAAGTACTCAGTTATGCAAAACGAAAGGAGGTATTAATAGTAAAGAACTGAAAATGACTATGAGCTACATTCACAATCTAGGCATTAATAATTGAAAGTCATGATAAATGTCCATAACAAGAGTAAATTCATAGAGTAAAGACACGCAGGAAACATGAATGTTTCAAATCATATGACTATGATGAAGTTATTGTGTGGAAATTCAAAATAACCTGCTGGTCTGTCTAACTAAAATAGTAATATTATTATTAGTAAAGTTTTTTCTAGGTGATTTCTCAATATAAATGAAAATAAACAAGGTGAACCCCACTTCTATATTATACTCAGACATTCTAGGACGTTAAATTAATCCTGTGATCTTTTCAAACGGTCATCACCAAATAACTTTCTCCTTTGGAGAACAAATGTCATCACTGTATATCATCATGAAAATAAAGCTGAAAAGTCATAAGGTTAATTAATCAAGAAATACAACACAGTATTCACCCCAAATGGATTATCGATTAAGGCTATATGATATCTTGCTTCAAATGCAGTAGTGTAGGTTACATTCTTAATTGATACCTCTCGTGAGAGTGTATCCAAGAAATCAATCCAGTGTGTTTCCCTTTGTGATAACCTTTTAGATACATCTCCCTCTATGAAAGGTGTATGTAAAACCTCCAAAATTACAAATCTGATCTAAGCAATGTTGTGTCCCTTCCCTATGAAATTTCTGGCTACTGGTGATTTCTAATTTTGTGTACATATGTGAGATTCATGTTGAACCCATCCCTTCCTTGCTTTCCTTGTGGTTTGACACACACACAAAAGGTTGCATGGACATTTGATAGCATAGGTCACATTCAACGTGTTGCATGTGGCACAATCTTTCAATCTTATTTTCTGTCCAGTATATGGATTACATTATTGCAATTTCAGCAATTTAGACAAGAGCATGTACCATTTGTCCGAGTCCCTATTGTTCGCTGCATTCTAGACGGTACCCACTCAGCACTCACAAGTCTGTCCCTACATTTATTCCTCTCCTGTATGCCATCAGGGTACCTCAGGGAACAATCGCTGTAGCTGTGGATCAAAATGAATGAGCTTGCAGTTTTTCTTAATGACGCTCACATTCTGTGTACCTTGATTGGAGTACTGGTAAATGTGAAATAATGGGATCTCACTCTTCTTAATAGAAGGTGTGAGAAGCTCATGTCTCTCAATTGTAGATGCTTTTAAATGTGCTTTAGAGATAACATCTATCAGATAACCACTCAACCTGAACCTACTTGTTAGATTGTCACTCTCTTGTGAATATATCTGTGATCAGTGATAATTCTCTTTAGGCGTAGGAATTGGCTATAGAGTACACTTTTGATCATAGAACGAGGGTGAAAGCTATAAAGGAAGTTTATTGTTAACATATGTAAGTTTGCAAAAGATTGTAGTCTTAACACCATCATCCATAAGACTGAAATCTACGAAGTGCAATGCGGACATCCTACATCCATTGGGAATTTGATCCTTGAATTGATCGGGTTAAGGCATTCCATAAATAAGTCAAACTCTGATCTAGTACCGGCCTAGTTGCCAAAAAAGTAATCAATATATTGCTTCCAAGCAATAATCTTAGTGGACCAAATTGTATTCTCAAGTAGATGTGTTATCTCAAAGTGGTGCACGAAAATGTTCGCATAGGGTGGGGCCATAGCCACCCCCATTGGGGTCCCTGAAACCTGCAAATAGTAAGTGCCACAAAAACAGAAGTCATTATTCAATAGAACAATCTGTAGTAGTTCTAAAACAAAGTATTTGCTTGCCTGGAAAGTTTTGTTGTGAAGCAGTGCCCACTTTATAGCTACCTTAATTGTGAGGAATTGATCTGTACAAACTTTGTACGTCCATGTTAAAGAGAATATGATATGATATGGTATTTGTAACGCGCCTATACACAAGTGTATCTCTTTAGAGAGATGTCTTCTAACTTTCCTAAACATTTCAGAAAGTGTATTGTGTCATGTAGATAGGTGCTAGTCTTTTGCACTACTGGCTGTAAAGCACGATCAATATAGATTGCCAATGGATCAAAGATGCTGCTGGTCCCTGCAATGATAGGTCTAAAAAAGTGGTCATGTTTTGTGGTTTTGCATCTTGCGTAATACATAAAACACTGAAATAATAGAGAATGTACTCATAAGAAACTCTTTTGTTTTAGGTGCGATCCATTCATTTGATTCTGCTCAATCTGGGTGTTCATAATGATAATACTAATCTCATGCGTGGGGTTACTATCAAGTATTATGTATGTACTTTCATTCTGCAAGAGTGTTAAGCAGTTTACATTGTAGCAATCTGTATCCATCACTACAATAGCTTCCAGTCTTTATCAGCAGTTTTTATGGTTAATGGAAGGTCCCTAGATAACCTATCAATCAATGATAGCTGATTCTGTTTGCTATTCGAGGGTATTTCTGTTGTAGTTGATATGTCTCAGGTGGTTGAGAACCCTAGACTCCGACATATTGAGGGCTGTGTTGTTAAAAAAGGGGCTAAAGTGACTGGATGTATTTCTAAATTGTCCATCGTTATCATGGTTTTATCAGGGGGGTCGGGGGTTGTACACCTAAAAACACCTGAAGTCTCAATTTCCGAAGTAGTTTATATAGAAACATTATTTCAATTAAGAAATTGGTGTTGTTAGTAGGTAAAAAACATAGACCTCTATTTAGTAACATCAATTGTTGGTTATCAAGAGTTTTGCTAGACATGCTAACCAGGTTGTTATCCCTTATTTCTTTTGGCCTCTTCTTGTCTTTTTCTATGGTCTAAAAAAGGTACTGTAGAAGAGGTGGAGGGGCCAGTCACTGAGGCAGTTGATAGTGGTAGTGATTTACTAGCTGACACGTCTTCTAAGGTCACTAAAGGATCAGTATCCCTAGCCAGCCAACGTGTGCTATTGTATGAGCTGCTATGACTGCTCATTTCAATACTAACATGTTGTTTATTATTTTTCTTGTAAACAGAATTAGTGATCTCTGTTGATAATATTCTTGCCAATTGCATACTATATCATGCAAGTAATCTAGGGTGTCTCTTCTAAACTTACAGACTTTTCTTTGCTCATTGTCTTTCCAGTAGGAATCAAGTTTATGGTTGAAATCCTCAAGAATTTGTTGAATCTCAGTCTGTGATCTAAGAGTGATCAGTTGTGTTTTAAGATTAATTATCTCACGATTAAGTGAGGAGAGAGATTCTGATAATTCCTCTATTATTAAAAGGATCAGGTCAAGAGAACATTTGTTAAGAATGTTTAACGAGCTATCGCCCTAAGAACTCTTCAACCATTAGACATGTGTAGACATATTTAACAGCATGCGCTATGTCATTGTGTTTACATTTGTGAGGTCATGGGCATCACTGTGTGATGACGTTTTGAATGCTGGCTTACGTTACCATGCAATGACATCATTACGTCCACCATGACGTATGACTAATAAGCGGCCATCTTAACATGTTAAGACTGCCCCGCAAGGTATTTGGCTTACATGGTCGGAAACTGCACTACATAGGACTTCTAGAATACCGCAGGTAACCTCCTTAGATCTTAAATGTATTAACTGAGTTTTGTGCTAATAAGATCGTAACAATACCACACTGTGAAACTTGGCTTGTTTACATACAGGCTTGCGTAAGCACTACTAAGATTGATCAGGACTCTGCTGGAGGAGGAGCCCAGGAAACTTAGAAAAGAAAACCGCAGCATTTACAAATACAACAACGTTGTATTTATGTTTGCGGTGGCTTCCGCTATGAGTCTCCTGGGCTCCCAGTCCCAGTCGTGTAAATCTCGCAAGATCAGAGATGCGAAAAATGTTCCTGCCGCATCCAGAAGGGCGATAGGTCTATAGTTAGCTGGATTATGCCTATCGCCCCTTCTTGAATATAGAAACAATAAGAGAACAGCACCAGGATTTTGGGATCTTTTGTACAAGTATGATTTTGGAGAATAGCTCAAAAAGAATAGAGGCCCACAGTTCCAGGAACTGTTTCAACATAGAGTCAGAAAGGCCATCGGCACCAGGGGCTCTTGAGCGGCTAGCTTTATGAATATAATAAAGAATGTCATCAACAGAGAAGGATATCCAAAATTGACCTTCCAATTTAAGAAAAGGGGGTGAAAAATTTGAATCAGGGGCAGCATATAGCCGGGAGAAGTGAGCATGCCATTGGGTCGATGAAACATCATTAATTTGCATACAGCTTTGTGAGCGCTTATAGATTTTACTAATTAGAGCCCAGGTTCCAGCAGAGTTTTTAGAGCATATTTGGGTTAGCATGGACTCACCGTCATTTTGAAACAGGGCGGCTCGGTGAGCTCTTCTCCAGTTTCTATGTCTTGTCTTAATAGTTTTTAGGGTAGACCATTGCAACTCGTCTGGTAAAAGTAGGGCCAATTTCCTTTCTCTTCTGAATAACGCTTTTCTCCTTTGCGTATCTGGATCAAAGGTATGATTGGTCATGTACGAATTTTTCGGTTTAGAGGTAGTGCCAAATAGATGCAGCAAGTTTGTATATTCGAGGCCAGTCGCGATAGAAGGCTGGGATTTAAAAAACCTATCCTTTAGGAAAATGCTGAACTGTGATAGCTTAAATTCAGTCCAGTGCAATCGATTCGAGGCACAATTTATCTGAACAGTGCCCGACATCTTAGCAATAGGTATGTCAGGGCTGTTCTTGCTAGTGACCTATTGGAGATTCAGGATATCATGATCGCTTTCTGTGGCTGGTAAAACTTGAAAACAGGTTAAAGAAATAAGTAGATCTCGACTAAAATAAATGAAGTCAATAGTGGCTGTAGACATGCCCCTCTTCCAGGTGAAGCGGGGGGAATCCTCAGGGAATGTCCCATTGACCATAACCAAGTTCTTAGAGTCAACGAAACTATTCCAGCATCTTAGTCTGATGTTAGAAGAGGTTTTACAGTTATCTAGGCAATGCAGATTTAAATCTACAGCTAAAATTACATGATCAAATAAAGAGGTTTGAAGCATACTCTGCCATAAGGATTCAACTGCTTTAAAAAATACATCTGGAGATTGTGCAGCAGGGTTCCTGTGTACATTAATTATAGAGTAGTGAGTCTGCCTAATAATTATCTGTAAGAGCTGCAGATGTGGATTAGGTTCTTGTTGCGCTACTAAAGAAATGTGTGGGCTAGTTTTTAAGGCAACCGGACGGACATCGGTTGACCTCTTGCTGAACAAATTGCTGGATTTAAAATGATATGATAATTATCCCAAGATGGACACTGAGTTAACCACGCTTCTTGAAAAAGAATAACATCATGATCAGCCAATTTGTTAACTGAGGGCAATAAGAGATGTCGGTGTCCCCTTGTGTTCCAGCTTAGAAGAGAAATGGAGATCATGAAACAGAGGGAGGATTTACACCAGATCAAAACATAGGTCGTTTAACTCAGATCGAGCCGCCCACAAGGTGTTAAGTATGACTCTTGATCAAAGGCAGATCCTGGCAACAGAAAGATCGAAGTCATAGCGGAATTCCACCAATTCGATATCGGAAGTTTTGATATCTTCAAGCATCGGAATATCTCCAAGGATGGCCAATATACTGCTTCGATTCAGGTCGTATTTAGTGTAAGGAAGCTCTTTACATTTAATAATTAGAGAATGAAGCAAGTGCTTGGGTCCATCTTTTTTAAAAAGAGACTGAGTGACCGACTCTTTGATCAAATAGTTAGGAAGTGAATCAGAGACTCGCTTAGGAAGCACGAGTGGTGTTTTAGGCAACAAAAGAGGGGTCTTGGTTTTTGTCTGGAAAGCATCTGCCAAAAGTTGTTTTTCCACTTGCTCATCATGTCGCCTAAGGGTACTCGATGGTTTGGTAAAATGTTTGCATCAAAAGAAAAACAGAGTGGGATCTACCCTGTAAAGCCTGGTGCTCCTCGATGCTCCACGAAAGGAGTTCAGTTCGTTTGTTCTCAAGTTCCAAAAGCTTTTGTTTGTAATATGTTTGCTTCAATCTTCAATTATATTAATGCAAGTTTGCTTGCTTCAATGATCAAATGTTCAAAATATACTCATTCGAAAATATGCTGTAAAAGATTTGTGTTTTAATCACACAATTATCCCAGGAGAATCAACAAATCCTCAGTTAACAGTACAAGCTCTTTGGCCAATGCATTTCGGTGCAAAGCACCTTCGTCAGGGCTGCGTTATTTAAAAAAAAACCAGTAGTTCAAACAAACATTCCAATCATGTAATAATCATGTAATAAATTGTAAGTATTTACATACCCCCATTTGAGCGTGTCACAAATGATGCATAGTTGTATGTCGATGAACAGGTTAGGAAAAAACAGAAAAAGACAGAGTACCCTAATTAGAATACTCGAACCCATATTTGCATTATGTATCATACCTTTTACAAACTTCAGTAACTTTCAGTAACCCGCGTCATGTTTAATAATGTTTAATAATTACCTTAGCTATGACTGGCGAGAGTATGTGTCTCGTGTTCCTTCAATTTCAAGTATACGGGGTAGATATCTCTGCGGGAGAAACAGTATACAATAAACGTGTTGAGCTTCATGGTGTAGCTGTGTGCGTTTCAATACCCGTGCAGGTAAAGCCCTTACCTCTAGGCCGTATTCGTTGAAATGTTCTGCACGCGCGGCGGGCTGCAAACCGCACACCCAAGCTTCGTGTTTAAACATTGCCATGACGCCCCAGGCGACGCCACACGTCCAGGATTGGATAGTGCAGGTGCGCCTCCGGTCCCACCCTCCCAAGGAATTGGAGGGGTGGGACGTGGTCAACGTCATGACAACGCTCTGTATGGAAGTAGACGCTACGTACAATGTTTGGACATGTATTGCTCAATTGCTCTAGACATAATTTGCTCAAGTGGAAGACTCACAGATGTAGGGTCAGCTTGTCCGGAGACCTCTATTTTTGAAGTAACTTGCGGATTAATCGAGGATCTGGGGAAACAGCAGGAGGCAAAATGGGTCCTAAGGATTGAATAGGAGGAAGAGTGGATGGGTTGGTGTTTTCCATGGGATAATATTAGTATTAGGATTATACAGAGTCAATTTAATGGGTTGGGAGGACATATGAGAATTAATCTCTTTTCGAATTTCAGAGCGCCTGAGATCAAGAGCTAAATCATTTTTAGTTGGTGCTCCTAACACAGAAAGACATGTCAACGTTTGAGAATGATTAGGAAAAGATTGCTGATTCTCAGTTAGTGTGACAAGCTCATTCAAAGGAGCATAGATAGAGGTGACACAGAAGGGAACATTTCTTTAGTTTTCTTAGCCAAAGTCATTTACGCATACTGAAGTTGCCCGCTTTAGCTGCAAGAGTCAATTTCTTCGATAGGAGTTGGATTGCTTTAATAAACGACTTTGTGGTTGAGGAAGAAATATGCTGAGAGGCTTGGTTTTTAGGTTTTGTCTCAGTTTTCATTGAATTAGGTTTTTTAGTAATTTCCTTTATGGGTAACGAGCCCCCTGAAAAAATGGTGTGAGGTGGTTTTTGCAGGGCTGTACAAGCAGACAGAGGAACACTTACATCAATACCTGCAGAGAGCGGTTCAGTGGGGGCATCCAAAGATTTTGCGGATGACGAAAGTTCTTCATATGTTACTCGGGGGAAAAAAAGGAAGAGTACTAGGACCTGATTGAACAAGCACATCACCATCCGCACAAGCACTATGCATTGAAGTCAAGCTAGTTCTTCTGGTTTTAGTCTGCATTTGCAATGTTAATTCTTTTTGCCATTTGGTCAATTTTACAATTTGCATAGCTTGTTTTAAGAATTTAGAATCCAAAGTTTCATACAATTTAAAGAGAGAGGAAATCGCTAAATTCATTGCATGAAGGGTTGTTTCAACTGGTATTGCAGTGGGAACTGCCAACTGGGGGGGGGGACCAGGGAACCTTGAGAAGGAGGGTGGGCAGGTGTCGGAACAAAGGGGAATGACACAGAGTAGTACCAATATATGAAGAAGCTACCGCTGAGATGTCATCAGTGTAAATGCGGGATACTTCAGGCAAATTGAAATTAGTTTCGTGCTCTGCGCCCTCAACAATGAAGGAAGAATTGGAGTGGAGTTCAATAACAATGTGGTCAATTTTTGCACTATAGGCAGGAAAAGCAGATAGAGATTGTGAACCTGCTTTGGGAGCAAACGGCAGGGGAGCATTGGAGAGCGGGCAGTCTCTTCTCATGGGAATAGGTGTAACAGCATTGGGGGATCCCTCAGCCGCAGAAATAACATCCAGGGGCCCACAAGTGGGCAACGTCCCTGGATTACATGTACAGACAGAGATTACATCTACTATATATGATACTTATCAGACCATAGAACTAATAGCTAGTTCCTGCAGATGTGCTGACTGCAAAGGTTGTGAAGTTATTTATTCACCCATCCCTGGCTTCTAAAACCTCACAGAACCAGTTTCAAAGTTCACTTTCCAAAACAGCACCCCACTACCCTGGGTTTGATTCATTTGTGCAAAGCCCATTATGTTGAGATTCATGAATTCTCAGTGTATTTTATTTAATGTGCATGTAGGTTTTTACGTTTGGTGGGTTTGACATTTTATGTTTCTATGCGTGTGCAAGCTAATATGTATCAATTCTAGACAACAGTAACACTAAAATTACATATCTCATCCATAATTAACTAATCTTCAATACATATGAAAGTGCACCTCGCGCCCAGTTTGCCACCACACCGTTATTAATATGGCACGCGCAACATGAACCCCTCATAATCATGGGGACCTTTCCTGACCACCGCAACAGTTTATTAGTCATGTATTTAGATGTTAGAGCACATTCGAGCAGAGGAGGTATGAGGAGAATGGGGAAAAGTGTTCTATTTGACACAAGTTTGGTACGTTTTTGTAATGTGATGAAAATATCTTAATAAAAGAATTTTCAAAAAGCGTATTACATGATAACATGGGGAAAGTAATAGAAACATTTAAGACTAACTTCAATAGAGGGTTGAACCTATATTTTAGACGTTGGGTCAATATTATCACAATTAATGTTCTACCCAGATAATTATACATATTCAGATGTATTCTGTGCAAAGTCTCCAAGAGAACCCTCAATGTACCTCACAGAGAAATATGTAAGTTTGTATGGGGAAGTACAAGACAGACCCATTTCTCAAGGGAAGTACACTAGGAATGCCATAAGAGAGGAAGTGCTGACTTACCTGAGCTACAGAAATATAATGCAGCCTTCATCGCGACTCAACTTTCACATGCCTCAACACGATTTGGAAAGTCAAAGAAGAAAATTATCTCGAGAGTCTATCATATGAAGAGACTGCTGAGAGAAGAATGGGTGCCAGGTAAACCGATTCTTAGTAGTTTTACAAATGCAACAGAAACTTGGATAGGGACATTAAAGTAAATTGGGGAAAGCAGCAAATTATGGCCCACGCCCACCATCTCAAAGTAAATGGGAAAATAATCTTTGTGAAGTCCTGGTTAAAGCAGGAATATGTAAAATGGAACAACTCTATCATGATGGATAAGTGAGGTACTTTAAATCTCTAAAATTCAAACTTAAGTTAGAAAATAAGGAAGGATTCTCTAGTGCCTTTCTAAGATACTAACAGAAAAAAGTGGACCAACCCTAGGAAATCTAAATCTCCTTCACATAATTAAGGAAAATGGTATGAGAATCAGTCATTTTTATACTATACTGTGTAAGTAAGAGAGAAAATTAATGAATGAAGCATAGTTTGGATAGTGGGAGAAGGAATGGGGAGCAGAACTAGGCAAGGAAGACAGGGATGTGATCACAATGAAAACCTTTGGGTCAAGTATTTATCAAGAACTGGTATTTCTCTAACAGCCCAATCTATTTAATATATTCTGGACCTCAATGAAAATGTTTAGTCCTCAGTTGAAAGGAGAATGCACTTTCTGGAGATTTAATAAGGTGGAAGGTAACCCCATCCCCATGTTTTGGGAATACGGAATCATTTCTGGAATTAAACAACAAAGACAATGGAGAATATTTTAGGGAGATCAGCACAATTCTCAAAAGGTCTTGTAGCCCTACTTGTGTATGGAACTGATAGGGGTCTCACATGGGTCCTGCCCTCCTGCTCTACTGCAATTTTTCCTGTAACCAGTGGAGTCCACACCCCCATCTTTCCACTCCCCACCCCCAACCCAATTTCTCCTCCCTGGCTCTTCATCAGTTCAAAAGAGGGCACTGCAACAACCAACCCCATCCCCCCATGTCCCTTGCTTCTTCCTTTGTGTGACCCCCAAAAAATGCCTACTGCAATATCCTACATCCCCTTACCATACCTCACTGCTCATGCGCGATTTCAGCATTTGGAAGACTGTCCTGTTCATGCACCATGGTGCAACAGCTGGCGCATCATTGAAAGTGACAACAAAGCAGCATGTCTCACGATGAACTAGTGCTGACAAATGATGTAACTTTATTAATCGAGGAAGTGAGCCCACTGTTCTTCCTCCATTCATAAGAGGTATTGGGAAATATGAACCAGGTTCCATAGTGTCATTACCCTTCATGCGTCCGACTTTTATGATTTCCGTACTCTGAGTCGGGGAACTGCTTTACCCCCACAGTTTCTATTCCTGCACCAACAACTGTACTCCCATAGACCAAACCAACAATCCCAAAATCAGCCATTAACCTCCACAGGTATTCCATCTGTCCCTGCAAGCTTCACTTCTGTTAAATCCTTAAGAGACCTCAAAGACTGTATGCAAGTAATTGGCTCTGATAGCATATCCGCCCCTTATTTGAGAGGCTCAGAATTACTGAATTGGCAAGACATTCTGCTATATAACTACATGAAACTATTATAATTTATGGATACTCTAGAGAATAGAAATCTTTGAAAAGTTTCAATTGCCACTTTAGATTGCATATTTAAGTATCAGAGCTACTTGTAATCCCTGTGCTTGCATTACCTTTTTTCTATTCCTAATAATCCTACCCAATTTCTTACTAATCTAGCCCCCATAGTCATACTGGTCATCTGGATGGAATAGTGAATGTTGCTGTACTTCTTGTTGATTCATAGCTCTGATGCCTAGCTCTTATCACCACCAGCTCATGGGGCAGCCAATAGTATAAACGACCTTCCTGGAATGTATGCTACCTCAGCTCTATGAAGCTGTAGAAACAGTGTAGCATATTTGCTCTATGAAGCTGTAGAAACAATTGGATACAATACGAGCGAATTAAACCTCTAATAACATGTTTCATTGTATCCCACACAACTCTATTAAGAGTTGGCACATAACTCATCTTCCAAAATTCATTTATCATCATGCAATACGGGAGTTCTTTAAAAGTGTCTATCAAAGGAACAAGCTCACCTTTCCGGTTTAAATCATACTGTTGTTATTTTGACAAACAAATGAAGAGTGGTCAGAGAGTGAGAAACCAAATTATTCATACTCAGCCAATGGCAGCAAGGTTGTTTTCATATAAAACAGGTCTATACATGGGAATTGCTGGAGAGGATGGGAATGCAATCAAACTCCCTTTAATATTGGTGCCAAGTCTTTACCAATAGAACATCTTCTTAAATCATTTTCATGGCTCCACTTTCTTTAGAGTGTGAATTCCCATTCGTCAAGCTGGTGGGATCCAGACACTCCTTTGGGGCCCGATTAAAATCCCTACAAATAAGCTTCTCTTCGTTTATTTTCCTTTTATTAACACCCATTCCTTCCTAATCAATGCTTGAATTCATTGTAATCTAATAAAGAAGGTGTCAACGTTCTCTTTGGATTTTGCGCAATATAGTTATATTCTTCCATTTTATCTCTAAACATACTTACCTTTGCATAAATACTTCAGCCACCAACTGTTTAACAGGTGCAATAAAAGACTTGATCTCTTATTAACTTCTTGTTGTCATTGGGCTGTCAACAGGAAGCAAATAAAAGGCATAATGACCAGCCTTTATTGAATTTTTTTCTACGGTGGTTAATTTTATTCTGATTCAGAACAAAGTCAATAAGGCACTGTTGAGAGGATGGATTTGCCAACAGGAACATGATTTCCTAATTTCTACTAATCCTATAGTACCAAATTTTACATTCTACCCAAAATCCACAAGTCATTGAGCAACGCCATGGGCCGCCCTGATTGTGTCCGGTATTGGCTCGTTGCTTGAACCATTGTCAAAATTTGCTGACTATTATCTTAAACCATTTGTTACCAGCATGTTTTCATTTGTTCAAGACACTACGGAGGTAATCAACATCATTGAAGAAACATCTTTCGATCCCACAACACAGCTTCTCATTAGTTTGGACATTGTGTCCCTGTAAACATGCATACCACAAGATGTGACTCTAGCCGTGATGGAGGAAGTGTTGCTATCTAAAGTATTAAGAGGGCACTGCACCAAACAGTTTTGTTTTATGGTGTGCCGAATTATCTTTAACCTAGACCTATTTTAGTTTTAATGGTAAGCTTTATCATCAAACCCACAGAACTGCAATGGGGTCATCAGTTGCTCCGTCAGCAGCCAAACTTTATGTGGAGGCGTTTGAACTTCAAACAATATATGGCGCCCCCAATCCCTATTTTGCCTATTTTTCAAACATAGGGCTGTGGAGGCGCTATATAGATGATATTTTAATCATCTGGGACGGTGACAAACCATCTTTTTTGAAATTCTTGGACTTTGTTAACCAGCAGAGTAAATGTTCAGTCCACAGTAGATCGGAGATTAATTTTTTGGATGTGACGATTTGCTGGACATGACTAAAAATATCTTACAGGTCAAGCCATTACATAAACCAACTGGCCGTAATTCATTGTTGATGTTTGACAGCTGTCATCCCTGCCACACTAGAGAAAATCTCCCCTTTGGGCAGTTTTTATGCCTCAAAAGGAATAGCTTGTTGAAGAAGACGTTCCAGTCAGAAGCCAGCAACCTAAGTCCGAAATTGAGAGCTAGCAAATACCCGAAAGCAATTGTGAAGAGAGCCCTCAAGTGGTCCACTAATAATAATCGAGAAGCCATCCTCGAATACAAAGAGAAAGTAACAGAGAGAAGAGGTATTGTATTCGTGAGTACGTTTAATCCCCTGTCTAATCAGGTTAATACGATCATTAAGAACTGGCAAATCCTAAAAGGTGGCAAATGTCCCCTGAAACCTCCTTTATGTGCATTCAAGCGAGGAGCAAATCTAAAAGACCTGTTGACTAAGATGATGTCTCTCGAGTAGCTCAACCACAAAAAAGGATCAAAGAATTGTGAGGTCTTCCTAAAGTTTCTGGGCATCCCCTTTGTGGGATGTGCATTAACTGCACCTTCACAAGCAGAACTACAGAGTTAGATTTGGGTCTTACTAAACCTTGGACACAGCAACAATTTAATTTACTAATTTCAACTCTAGTATGGTTGTCTACGTGATATGGTGTCCATGCAAAAAGTTGTACATTGGTAAAACTGAAAGAAAAATTAAGACAAGAATATCAAGCACAGAAGTTGTATAAAGAACCGGGTCATTACAGCCCCTCTTGTGATTCATTTTATTACAATGGAGCATGCGAGTGACACATTGAAATGGACAGTTTTATTACAGATTTCGACATCCCAGAATGTAGAATCAGCTACCAAGAGACTATATGCTAAAGGACAGTGGCTAATCTTCTTACGTAATTCTGCAGAGGTTGGTCTCAATGAAATGGTGGACTGGCAGAATCTTTAACATGGAGGCTGGTACTGACATGAGGGCGTATTTACAGTGTTACAAGGACTTAAGATGGACACATGTCAGCTATCCAGTCTTCCAGCATAGAGTTAGATTATATGTAGAGGATTTCTTTTGATAGTGGGGGCCTGAGTAGTCTTCCATTGTTAGCAGTTGATTTTTAGAACTTAACGAGTGCAAGTTATAATTAGATCATTTCTGCTGATAAATGGGGACTGCTGATAACACTATACAGAAACAAGTATGTTTTTTAGCCATATTCTATTAATGAAGTTGCGTTTTTGACCCATGGCCATTAGATATTTCGTGGCACTGCCGCTTTCTTTTGTGGAATGGTCAGCTTATAAAGTAATTATATTGAGGCTTAACCGCATTCTTTTTTGACGCACCGTCTGTTCCATTTATATCAAAAGAGAGACTCCAGTATTAGTGCAAGATGGCCGCGAGAAACGGCAGACCTCCTTTCAGAGTGCAAAATAGTAGTAGGAATTTTGTCCTTACACAATCAGTGCAACGATCTGTTATAAATGTTGTTTTTTAGCACGGCACGCAATGTGACTTTTTTGTTTTCGTCCGATGTGAGAGTTTACGTTACTCATAGGGAATACCAAATAACGACCGTGCGAGGTGAGTCTGATGTCAGGAACGGGATTTTAAGCAGTTCTTGCTTATCACACGTGGAGTACATTGTTACTATTGGACTTATAGCACTGATACTCTGTTACTGTTGTCACCCATAGTTTAGTACCGACACGGTTTACGACCATGAGTGTCCACTTTATCAGACAGCAGCTCCCTCTGTGCGGATCACACAGTTTTTGAAAAAAGCACAAGAAACGACATCAGACACATACGAAGTGTAAAAGCTTGTTAGGTAAGCGTGTTTAACGAGTCTTTTATTTATAGTAATGTGTTAACCCATTTGATAAGAAATTTGAACCTGATTGGAAATGAAAGACTGCTACAATATTGGAGTCCTTATAGCATCACAAGCTATCTTGATGTTTACTCACATTTGATTACACCATTGTTAGGTTACACTTGTCGTTGCAATCGTAATGTTTTGAACACTTGGTATATATACTGTCCATGGCACAGTTGGATATAACAGTCGCTCTGGTATAGTTCTACTTAGTGGGGGTTGCTTTTTTTATGAGTGTCTCAAATTTTAAACTGTCAATGGTTGTACAAGTTAGGCAGGACGGTTTCCCTAACCCACCTTCTATGTGTTATCCCCACAGATTGATGTCTACATGGAGACGTTTTGACTGGACTGTGTTTTGCAACAATGGATTACTGTCACGGTGAGCCCCCTATAGGGTATTGATTTTCCTATAACTGTTGGCATTTAAGTAACAGCAGCATTAATGAGAGCTGTTGTTTTTGTATTGTCTCTTCTAGCATCGAACAACACATCTGAGTATCTGTTTCAGTGATTTGTGTGTTGAAGCAGATTATGGTATTTGAAGATTGTGCAGACTTTTGTACACTACGTTGGGTACCCCTGAAGAAGTTGTAGTGGATTTGTGTAAAGGGTATCAGAACGAAACATGTTGGGTTACCGAGGATGCTGTAATATTTAACAGTGTGTTACATCAACTTATTGAATTGGCTTAGGACCTGTTGAGAAGGATCTGCCTACAAATTTATGATTATGAGAAATTAGAATAGCCACCATTTGTTTTGGCAGTCTATTGTTGTCCAATGGCTCTAGGTAGCTAGTTATATCAGATTTCTTTGATATTTGCATTTATATTGCACTGCACTTGTCACTTTTGTTGCGGTATGTATGTAATGTGTATGATGTTTGCATGTTTTTAATCTATTTGTGAAAGTTTAAGAATAACATTTCATAATTGTTTAGTTGGATGTTTTTTGATGTTTTAGTTGACACATCTTATATTTGCTGAATGAATTGTGTTACCTGTTTGAGTTAAGAAGAGACAGTACAAAGGTAGTAAGGTTTTTTGGTCTTCTAGTTCACACTTATAGTTTTTTGCGGGGTGAACTGTATGGCCGTATACTTCCCTGTGTCTTTCTGTGGCAATTTGGTTAATTTTACTTGCCATTATTCCACCCTCTAACTACAATGTTATCTACTTGCTCAAGACGGTCCGAGTTCTCAACAACTACCTCCTTAACGTACATTCCTTTAATTGCTGACTTGATTGGCTAACTGCTAACTGGATTTTATCCAGCACAACTCAAGTGTTGCATGGTTATCTTGCATTGCGTTTTTTGCAAGCCCTTCAAAACTAACCCCACTCTCCATTCCAAGAGGGATTGTGCTAGATTGATTGATTGATTGGTTGAGGAACACAAAAAGAATCATTGATTTCCACGGCTTCCTGTAAGTCCCTTTCACTTCACTTTTCCCTAATCCTGCCCTTATCAGGGACTACCTCTGTCAGGGCAGTTAGATCTGCTGGATTACCCATTACTATCTCAGGTCAGCTTCTGATGTCTCTGAATCCACTTCTTACAAATGCAGAAATCTACCCTCTACCTGAAGCATTTCAGTTACTACCCTAGAATTCATTTGGGAGGAACTTGCATTACTGCTTAAGTGTTAGAAGATGATTTTAAAGGGTCTTTCAATTTCGGCCTGGCTCTTAGTGTTGAAACAGGTTTCTTAAACACACCCTCAATTAACTCCTCACCCATCTTGAGTTATAAATTCTACCTGACTCTGACGTGTCTTGCTGTTCAATGAGGTGCCTACTGTGGCCATATCTGCCTTACTTCTAAAGGTCCTAGTATCCCTCTATCAGCCACAGGCTTACACTACACTTTTTACAGCAAATGTACCAGATCTACCAGCAACATTTAGCATGTTATTTATGAATGATAGAGTTTCAAAGAAACCTTCTAGTGTCTTTGTTAACTAGAATATCTATATACTTGCACCCAGTGGAGGTATATTAAAGCAGCAGTAGCAACTGTAACACCTGTGTGTGAGTTTAAAATATATTTATTTTATTTATTTATGTTTTACATTTGTAAAGCGCCTTAGCCCTAGGGTGTTAGGGCATACATGCACCCTCATTTACCCAGAAAACGGTGTAAATCCTTCTTCAAGGTTTGCTTGTTTCACTAGTATAGTCCCATTGGATTCATTAGGTATAGCACATGTATCCAGTCCTTGCCACACTAGTCCAGCCCTATGAGGGACAATAACCCCAATGAAAGGTTCCAGGTAGACAGTACGTCCTTTCTCCAGAGTGGACAAGAAAAGATTTATAAGTAATTCGCCCTGCAGTCCCTAGATTAAGCAAATGTGTTGTTGTACTCAGAGCCTCGTAAAAGAGGGTGTCCCGACCCCTCGGGGTTCCAGTAGAAAGCGCACAGGGAGAGGCTATAAATAAGCAGGGGAATGGGAGATGGGACACTTCCAGCAGATACGGAGGGGGGACAGAGGCAACAGCCAAGACCCACCTTTGTGGTGTAGTAAAAGTGTAAAATGAAAAGACCAGAAAAATGAAAGTTTTCACTGCATTTATATCTCAGGAATGTGTGCAAGATTGCAAGAACTGGCAGTGAGGTGCTCGGCCAGAATGCTGTTGCGGCATTAAGCACGGCCATACCGAGATATCAACTGCTGTGCAACTCACATTTCATGCACCAAAATGAACCATTTTTTCAATATTCATTGCTCCATCCAATCTGTTACCTAGCCTATGCCTTATGATTGATTATTTATACAGTGCTTAATACCCAGAGGTTTCTAAGCGCGGACCGGGGGATCGAACCTGTGTTGTTCTGTGTGGTCTTGCTTCCAAGGCGAATGCATTGCCCTTGAGCTATCCTCCCGAGACTATCCTTGCATCCTTTTGCCTGATTCATTTTTTCGTCCTTAGTTTCCTTGTCTGTTTTTATCCAAACCTCACCCTAGGGCACACCTATTACCTTTTTGTACTATCCACCTAATCTATGCCTACACCAAAATGGCACCTTCCACTGTATCCCTTTCCACTGCTTAATGTTCCCCCGTTTCTCCTCACACCCTAAGCTCATTCTCCTCATTTTAACCATGTGGTCTAGCCTTTTCTCTTCCCCCTGCCCCATGATGTGGACCTGCCTGCGTTTTTTGCAGAAAACAGCTTTCTCTATTTCGTTCCATCTCGCCCACTGTGTTTTACAGCTGCTGAATTCCTGAACTCATTTAATGCTCACACCAGCAAAAGGAGACAGGGACCTTTGCCCTTATCCAGGTTCCAACCCCTCTCACACACTCATGGCTAGAGTTTGACTACAAGATCATACACAAGCTTGGCAGAGGTATGAACCCGAGTGACTACCTATCCATACAACCTACGTCATGTCCAGACAGCCCCCTTGACAATGAAGCGGAAGCCTGTGTCAACTACGCAGCAGTGAACTACCTGCCCCCAGCAGTGCCGAGATAGAATGTGGGGGAAGCTACCAGTGAAGACAACATTCTGACTTTAACATCGGATGTGACACAGCAGAATAAGTGGAAACACCGGCTCATGATGGAGCCCCAGCACAAGATGGGGCATCTGGTAGACTGTGAACATTGAGCTTATATAGCAGCCATATTCCTGCTGGTCCTTGTTTACTATATACAAAAGGACACAAACTGGCCTCACCCCTGTTTGTCAGCCATTTAGTATGTTAAAAAAATGTCTCAAGCTTTTTCTGCTGGGATGTGTCTTCGGAGTGAATTTCCCAGTTGGACGTGTGCCGGATCCTGGTCATAAGGTGTCCAGATTTGCACTTCCATAGCATCTGATATTCAGAGAAGGGTGTTAAGAGTTGAAGCCGGCAAAGTGAAAGCTCCCCAAACTTCTGAAAGCCCTCCCATGGGTCAATTAATAGATCCCTTGCGCAGAACCTAGGGAGGCATATTGATGATCTCAGTTGCTGAGTTCAGCTTCTACTCAGGACTTATTTTCTATTGTTCATTCATTGGCAATGCCATTCCACATGAGAGGTGTGTTTCATAGGGGATTGTGTTAATCCCCTATGAAACACACAGTATCATTTGCTTGTTCACTTGGGAGGCACTCTGAGCCGCAGGGATGTGTGATCAAGCTCTAAGTCAACCAGAAAATTGACAGTGAGTGAATCTTTGTACTGTGCACTGAATCTCCTCACAATGGTGAAAATATTGTACGTTTTTAGGACACTCCTCTTAAGGCACAGCAGAGTATGAAGCAGGTTTGCTCCCTTAAGATATTCAAGGGAAGTTACAGTCTCCTTTTGGATGGGAGACTATGCAGCAGTGTGCAGCATTTGATGTATCCTTCCCTCCCATTTGGTATTTGGTTCCTGTGATAGGGTAGAATACCCAATTATTGGCAATGGCTGACCTTCTGGTTTGCTCTGGACTTCAGTTTTGTTGACCTGTAGTGTCCTTTTTCTCTTCGAGGGGATGCATGCATTCCTGGGTGAGGCTGGGTCTTTTCTGCTTCGCCACAGGACTCACTTTTTATCATTTGGTTTGATCATATCCTTGACTTTGTTGGGAACTCCATCTAGCTCAGTGGGTACATCAGCCAGTACATCATATCCTTGACTTTTTTGGTAATCCGTCTAGCTCAGTGGGTACATCAGCCATTGTGTTTGATCATATCCTTGACTTTGTTGGGAACTCCATCTAGCTCAGTGGGTACATCAGCCATTGGGTTTGATCATATCCTTGACTTTTTGAGAACTCCATCTAGCTCGGTGGGTACATCAGCCATTGGGTTTGATCATATGCTTGACTTTTTTGGTAACTCCATCTATCTCAGTGGGTACATCAGCCATTGGGTTTGCTCACATCCTTGACTTTGTGGGGAACTTCATCTAGCTCAGTGGGTACATCAGCCATTGGGTTTGATCATATCCTTGACTTTTTTGGTAATCCGTCTAGCTCAATGGGTACATCAGCCATTGTGTTTGATCATATGCTTGACTTTGTTGGAACTCCATCTAGCTCAGTGGGTACATTAGCCATTGGGTTTGATCATATGCTTGACTTTTTTGGTAACTCCATTCATCTCAGTGGGTACATTGGTCATTGCGTTTGATCATATGCTTGACTTTTTTGGTAACTCCATTTATCTCATGGGTACATCAGCCATTGGGTTTGATCATATGCTTGACTTTTTTGGTAACTCCAACCATCTCAGTGGGTACATCGGCCATTGGGTTTGATCATATCCTTGACTTTGTTGGGAACTCCATCTAGCTCAGTGGGTACATCAGCCATTGGGTTTGATCATATCCTTGACTTTGTTGGGAACTCCATCTAGCTCAGTGGGTACATCAGCCATTGGGTTTGATCATATATCTGACTTTGTTGTTAACTCCATCAATCTCAGTGGGTACATCAGTCATTGGGTTTGATCATATCCTTCACTTTTTGGGGAGCGCATGTAACTCAGTAGGCACATTATTGAACTGAAAACCACAAGGCTACAGCTTAAATCCCCAAATCTGAAAGAATCCCATGGCAGTGTGCGAGAGGGCGACCATCCCCACATCGAAGGCAGGTTGGTCAATATGGCAAACAAGGAACAGAAAAACTGCTTCATGCCACCAAGACTCAATCCTGAAGAGAATGGGTGTGAGTAGAGCTAGAGGCTAGAGGAACCAGCATGTTGCTATTAGCGAAAAGACAGTCACACCTATGTTTTATTTTTCTTTTTTATATCGCAGCAAAGCCTGCGGGCATAAAGACTCACAATAATATATAATACAAACAAAAAGCACGAGACAAGTGCATACACCAGAAACCTCCAAACAAATATCAGACAAAAAGGTCAGGTTCCATTATTCAGTCTATGACACACATCATAAAACAATCTTAATCTTGGAGTCCAAAAAAACATTCTGGAAGGACCATGAAGTGACAGCTACAGAGGAACCAGGCGTGTGGATAGCAGGAAGTACCAACAATGAGACCTTACTCTGTGCTAGCAGCATGCCAGCGTGGATAGGATGAAATGGAATTTCAGTGATGAGCAGATGCATCCAATCTGCTGAAGGACTGTGGAGCAGAGAAGGAATGTGTGTCTTTTAAACAAACACACCTGCACCCCAATCGAGCACCATGAATCCCCCTCCTTAGTTGCTATCAGAACCCTCTATACAGTTGGGGAGCGACTCTCGTGGAGACCTCACAGCAAGGAGGCCACATACAGACGGAGAACAAACAATACCAACCCTTGAGAAAACGACAGATGCTGAGAAGAAGCGAGGCTCAAAAGTCTTTCCTAGGAAGAGCCAGAACAGCATGCACCCTATCACGTAAAGGAGTTAATGGGAAGGGGCTGAACAATATGCATTTACCTATAGTAATGGGTGCCAGAGGTGAGGAATGGATCACAAAGAAGTACAACCACTTTACACAGAGTCTGATGGGTTTGTTTTCTTGCAAAACACAAGAAGCAAGGACCTGGACGCTTACACTTGGGGTTATTAGGAGTACTCAGGACAAGAGGGAGATAGGGAGATGAACCCAAAGATCGGAGGGATAACTACATCCACAAAAAAGAAAAACAACTCTAACAGCTTTTCTTGAAGATTATTAACGAATATTTGAGGCATGACCCAGCAGGCTATGCGTCCGACTACCTGCTGAGAGCAGACCTGGTTACACCGTGACTTCTAACTTTGTGTATTCAAGAGCCACCCAGTAGGGAAAAACAATTGAAATGGTCCTTTTTAATAGGTGGCACACTTTCTCTTCTCTGATTATCCTTCCTCTTTTTTGGGGGTTTCTCCATCCTTAGTTTCACCATCTTAGTCGAGGGAGTTTACAATATCCCCTTTATGGGTCTTTGGCAGAGATGGTTTTGAGTGGGGTTCCTTCTTCTGTCATTTTCTTCTGCCTGTTCTTGGATTTTTGTTTGGATCTTTCACATGCTGAGCATTGGCTCTCAACATTAGATTTCTGGCCCTGTGTTTTATGTAATGCAGTACTTTCCACATTACCCTGTTTTGCCTTGATCCACTCGATTGTCACAGATCAGCATTTTAGACTTATTTCGTTTAGATTTTTGGTGGGCAGATTTTTTCGGGTTGGTTTTTCTGGTCACACAACCTAGGGACTGCAATGTTCTGCCACTAACAAAATGCTACGATCCACAAACTGTTCCTCACTGTCCCTGATAGGCCACATCACAAATATGAACTTCGTGATTCACAGTTATGACTATCAAACTATGGACCCTGATGGCTAAAGCATGTGTACATTACAGGCCCACCTCATGTTCTGGAAAGCCTGGCTCTTGACAAGATCCCAAAAAAACTCAGAAGTCAACCAGATCACACAGATATCCCACACAAACACAAAACCAACTCAAGACATCACTTAAAGCTCCCATCAAACAAGATCAATGTGCAACCATCTGACAGAAGAAACCCACAGCCTTGGCACACATGCCAGACCAAAGCAGACATCAGAGAACCAGAATGCCCCTCAGTTGTAGGGGAGGCAGACCTAGCTTGAGAGCCACAACCCACTAGCAGACACATTGATTATCTACAACTACTCTGCAAGCTCTGAAGCGACCTAACACAGAGCTAAATCTCAGCCTCCTTCTCGTTGAACTGTACACCGCACTGTAACTTACCAATCACCTACCCAAAGCTGCACTCCCACTGGCCTAGAAGATTCCAATGAACGCTGAGATGAAGTAACAAAGTTGGATCTATGATGTTTCCTCACAGTCTGATTTTACCGAAGCCCAGCTCAATGAGCGCCGCCCTCTCCCAATGTGGGGGGCCACCCCTGCAATTCCTTTTCTCTCCCCCGACCTCCGCTCCTCACCCCCTATTTTGTGTTCCGCAGGGAACACCCCTCCCACCCTCGGACTCCCAACCTGCCCCCCATTCCCCACACATAAAACACACACTCTAACAGCACACAGATACATACAAACATAGGTGCACACACCCTGGCATGCCTAGCCCCCATCCTCCTTACCTCACCTGCGACCAGTTCCTGCTCCTTCAATGTCTGTGCATTAAGCGCATGCCTTGTTCCAAGCAAGACAGGGCGCCGTTCGGTGGAAGCAGCCTAGATGCGTCATGCTGGCTAGACAACAGAGAACAGCTTTTCTAATCTGCTTTGCATGAGAGCTTCAACAACTACAACCTTGCTCTCCTATTCCCCCACTCACCTCTCATTTGCGCGCTAATAATGAATCCAAAAGCCCAAAGAGGCCACGCAAATGGCAGAACTGCCTTATATAAGACATATTCTTTTTCCCAAATTGCTAGTTGGTTCATAACAAGCTTGTTGTGTGTCTTTCTCACTCTGATACATAGTGATTTGAATCCCTTACGATGTATAATATGGGAACCATTTCAACATATGCAATTTAATCTTTTATTGATCCTTTAAAAGTAAGTACCTATTTTAGCAGATGGTTGTGTTTCTATCAAAATTGGTTTAATCTATCAGTCATATAGCAGTCTAAATGAAATTGGTATTGAAGATTTTTATTAGCACTCGGGGCGGGACCCACAGCCAATCAGATTGTGTGGGTCGCGGGCTAAATCTCAGGATCCAAGCCTGAATTCTGAACATGCAGAGAGCAGCTTGCATCCACCCTGCCGTCTTCCTCCTACCTCCTCTTTCTGCCAGTCGCTGCCAGGTCGCCAACCCTCATGCCACTTACCTTTTCCTTTGTTGCGGTGGACGCCACCACTGTGCCGCTCCAGAATCCTGGGTTGCCAAGCAAATGGAAGAGGGGCCTTCCATTTCAATGGCAGCCATCTTGAGAGCATGCGTCCCGTTTATTCAAACAAGTACCCTGCTATCAGTACACCCCAGTTTAGTGCTAATAGCAATAATACCCTCTTCCGCCCCCCCCCCGCCCCAAACCTCACACCTTGCGGGCATGGGTGTATCATTGCTATGGCAAAAAATAGAACAGCCTATCATTCCATGGTCAGTGGTAATGTGATGTCACTTTCTGTAATGTCATCAGATATTGTAAGAAATTCCAGTTTTACTCCTGCTCATCAGAAATGGGGAACAGACTTAAGTGACTGGAGTCTTCCTTGTGTCTTAACACGATGCATTACTGAAGGAAGCTTCGATACAATATGCATTACGAAATGCCAGGCTGATTCGCTGGCCAAGGCCGCTGCTCCCCAGAAACATATCAATTTCTGTAACAAGTTGACAGGAGCCAGAAATAATAGATTCCAGATTCGGGGTCTGGCTGAATTTCCCTCTTACTCTCTTTCTGCAGCTCTGACCCTATTGCTCCTCTGGGATGCAATCGGCCCAGTTTTCAACATGCCTGAACATCTGATGTGCGTATGCTGCGCTGTGGCCACGTTTTTTCTCTGTTCATGGAGGAAAAACGTGATTCTCCCGCGTCAACGAGAAGTGTATTTATTGTCAAATGCATTCCCGCTTCTTATTCCTTCCCTCGCTTTTATTATTCCCAGGGCATTTTTGTAGTTTCAGCAGACATTTTGTTTTTTTTGACAGACCACAAAACTGTAATCAATACCAGTCTTTCACTAAAAAAACATAATTCCATTGTGCCAGCGTTGCTCATGGAAATAAACAGAAGAAGTAAATACTCTTAAATGTGAACTAATATGTGTTTCACCGTGACCACTCCCTAAGTGTCCAACTCTGGCAGCCAAGGTCCTGCCCTGTAAGCCGCCTCTCTGAGCTTGGAATGCCACGTGCCTCCACCAGCGCCATCTTCTAGGCAGTAAATCAAGTCAATGGTGAAGCTTGCCCGCCCTGTCAGGATGGAAAATGGCCCCCCAGCGACGCCTGGGCAGAATGCAACCAAGCAGAATGTTGTGCAAGCTATCTTGTGGTGTTCCAATCAGGCAATAAAGTAAGATCTGGCAGAAAAAAGCAAATCAAAAAGAATATTGTTGGGCTAAACTCTTGGTAGGTTCTGCCCCACTGAGCTGAAAATAATGGCTTTCTAACAGCTGGCATGTGGAAACGTTTAATTTTAAATCTTCCAAGAAAGAGAGATAAAGAAACCGGGGCACGGTGAGATGCAGTGTATTTGCCAAAATTACGCAAATTCATCAAATGAGAAAGAATTAGAATTTCGGGCTCCTGGTGAGATGGCCACAGTGGTCAAAGTGAGCAGGAACGGTCGTCGGGAGCGGTGTTCTACTACTTTTATTTTTTACTGTTGACAGCTCCACTACTTTTTGCAACCATTTCACCTTTCCGGAAGCGCTCTTTATGAAGTTCGAGCACATTGTTCACTGTAGCACCGGATATCCGTTACAGTTAAACTGATATCTATTTCTACTAGATCGGCTGTCAACCAGCATTACGGCAACCCTTGAAAAGTGCGTGGCGCGTTGCTCCTTTCCTTGCTACTCTGTCCCCCGCCGGAGTCACAGTTGCAATACTTTTTTGGTACGATAGCCAACGATTTGATTAATAGACGACTTTTATCCTCTTTCAATGCAGAGGCCAGTAATATTTTGCTTTTCCTTTCACAGACACAAAGCAATTGTACGTCTGGCAATGCACACTTAGCATTTAGTTTGTCTGGAAGAGGGTGTTGTTGTGTTGCTACCATAGCTCTCAACCATTTGTGTCGCCAAGGCAGGTGAAACACGATTTTCTGGGAGGCGAGTGCGAGCCAATTGAAGTGAATGGGCGTGTAGGCAGCTTGACTGGTCAGGAAGCTGATTGCAAGGCAGGTGACACCCGCCAAAAGCGTGTGAGTTGAGAGCTATGGGTTACCCAATATTTATAGCCGGTCAGCTAGACCTGTGGAAGGAACGGCATGGAGTGCTGCATTTCACCACAGGGTGATTCCCGATGCAGCATAGTCACGCAGCCGCTTTGATTTAGTGAGCAGTGACATCACAGGTCACCTGCTTTTTCATGATTGCTTTCTGCGCTTCTAGACATAGGTGTCCCTCAGAGGTGACAAAGGGGGGCATTTGCTGCCCTAATTGCTTTTTTTGCCCCCTCCCCCCACCCAATTGGTTCCCTGCCTCCCCAGTCCCCTGGCAATGAACTCTTTTCAGGAGCCGTAAAGGTGCTCCTTCGTCGAGCCACTGGCAATCACATGTTTACAATATCTATATTTGCTTAGCCTGGTCTTCTGATCTGAGGCAGACACCACGGAATACATGGGCATGAAGAAACTTGTGGTGAGGGCCAGCTATGTTAAAAGCAGGCTTCCCACATGCTGGGCACGCCATTGTGCAATAGAGGTGCTGCTTACAATTGAACTGAAACAAGAATACAAGACCTTTCCAAAGTGAAACATGCTCCTTAAACTTACATCTACTACTTTTCTTTAAACTTTGGCGGACTAAACCCTACAAAAAGCCTTTGACTTTTGTGCCCCTTCGTTTGGGCGTTATGGCAGGGTATACTTCTAAAGAGGTTATTTTCTTGTCAAACTGCACAAATGCGTCTATTGTGCTGACAGCAATTATTAGAAATCTGAGGTCTGGGTTCATGGGTGCCAACTTGAAATTTTCACTGTGGGGTGAAGAAATATCCCCCACACCTGGTTTGAATATGAGTAAGCAACCAGCTCATCCCATCCCCTGGCTGTACGGTTCATTTTACAGAACCTATATTTATAAGGTATTCCAAAAAGCCATACGATTTACAGCTAGTTTTAACTTCAAACATCTCAGCAAGTCATTCAACCAGCTGAGCTGCCTTGGTAGCTTTCTGCTTTAGGACGTGTCACTCACTCTACTTTCAAAGAATTCAACATCAGATCCAGATGTCTGATTGTGCCAAAAACCACTGTATTACCAACAGTGCAGTTCATGTGCATGACTTTAAAGCCAACAGTGTTTAAATCTCCTGTCAAATTGACACTGCACACAGTCCCATTTAGGATGTACAGTCAAAATGAAAACTTTGAACTGGGGGTTAAAGTGAGGTTCCTGGATCCATTGCTAATGACCAAAGGTATGCCCATAAATAGCCTCATAAGAACTAGACAACCTTTTGTCATTTCACCATCATTGGCACTGATTTGATTCTGAAATACTATGGCATCCCATGGTGGGTATTTGTTGCCATACAAGTTGAATGCCATCAAACCCTGCACTGTGACACAGCAGTAAAAATAGTATGCAGCAGTCTGCCTTCTACGTCTATGAACCACCGAGGTAAAGAAGGGACTTCACTATCGCAATTATATCTTTTGAGATGCAGTTTATGCGTTGAATGCTGAGAGTTTGCATTTCAAATAAACATAAAACCTACATGGCAACCATGCCAACCGTACACAGATTGTGACCAGATGCTTTCATTACAGCAACCGGCTACACTGGTTAGATTCCGTAGATACGGATGCTCGCTATAGACATCTTTCTTTGTCCATTAATCGGGATAAAGAAGGTTGTGTACTACATTCGCGGCTCCGAAAGGCGAGGCAGTCATTGTACTGCAAAAAGAACAGCCAGCACAGAAAGAGCACTTAAAAAACGTCTCGAGGGAAAAATATACTTAATGAGATAGTATGTCAGCAGACACATGTATCAGATAAGGCCTCCCTGGTATGATGAGTAGCGACTCGCGTAACACTGAGCATATATCTTTTAAATAATAGTTTGACATTGGCAATACCTGGTCAACAAGACATTGTACAAACTAGGCTATAATGACCACAGTAAGCTAACAACAAGCATTGTCTGTAAAGAAATATGTTTAAATATAGAAAAGTACCCATTAGTGATGTCTAAATTGCCATGTGAGACACACATATAATCTAGTCTGTGGCAAGCTTTACTTGTAGCATCCACAGATTGTAGACTAAAAAGAAAGAAGCAAAGATTTCCTAATAAATGGTCTTGACTCTACTCTTCACTCTTCAGGTATATATACTGTCAATACCAAGTGTGAAGAAACACAGCTGAGTCTCATCCGGTGTCTGTTGACATACATCGGATACATCCGCAATGAGTACGTTAGTTTGTCAGCAGAGTTTTTGTTAACTGTGTAACTAGTGTTGAAAATATTTCACATTATGGTTTTCCTCATCCCAGAGTGAAGAACTTTCTGGAAATATCTGTGGGCTGACCCTCTGTAAATCCTGATGAGCTCCATTCCATAGTTGCATCCAATAGCATTCGACCAGTGAGAGAGCCTTACAGATATGATATGAGTATTGAGAATACAGGGGTTTTTCAAACAGCTGAATTCTTCTCCCCTTGTACTTTTTGTCTACAGTTGATTTTGACAACATACAGCCAACACTAACAAAGAGAGGCACGATCAATAAAAGGTATGCACCCCTACATGAGAATTAACTGCTAATTGACTTTACATGATTAAGTCATTTCTGAAATATTTTGCAGACAGGACTTCCCTAAAACAAAGGTTTAATTCTTTTTGTTGTAGACACCTTATAAACACCGAAGGATAAAAATGAATGCAGCCCATTAACTAGCCATTCCTTGTCCTGATGATGGCGGGTGCAGGATTTGGCATAAATGAAACGCCAACGAGCACAGCTTGAAACATGTGTCGACAGACAAACAGATTGACCATTTGTGAAAATGTATGCTATTTGTGGCTTGTAATGATATGGAGCGAAGTGAAATGAATGTGTATGGATGAGATGTATGCGTGGATTTAGTGGTACAAATAAA
This sequence comes from Ambystoma mexicanum, assembly GCF_040938575.1. Lineage (NCBI taxonomy): Eukaryota > Metazoa > Chordata > Amphibia > Caudata > Ambystomatidae > Ambystoma > Ambystoma mexicanum. Next base: position 707,174,244 of record NC_090941.1, on the reverse strand, counting down.
TGTGATTGATTTTTATAGACAAGCTATAGTTTTTATAATACAGTGTTGTAAAGTGTCAACTGTTTTCAACAGGATCACATTTAATAAACAAACAAATAATAGTAATGAGAGGTCTGAGTATTCAGTGCTCCACAAGTCCACAAGTCTCTAACACTAATTTAGCAGTGTAGAGGAGGAGTCAACTACCCCCACTCCACCTGCCCCGCCTACATTACCTGAAACGTATGAAGCAAAATATGTGACGTATACTGACCAGTTAAACCAACAAAGAGAAGAGAGAGGGCTCTGTGCATTACCCATAAGGATTCCTATACCTAAGATAATATGGGAAGTAAAGAACCCATTGAGGAAACCATACTTGCACCCAAGACAATATGATGGCCGTTTGAACGAGATTCCTGGTGAAACAAAGAAACTGAATGACCAGGATGAATGGTGACATCATACAAAGTTGAATCGACACCCAGATAGAAAGATAACCAGGCCAGAAAGGCAGACGATTATAAAGAACAAAGAAGTCCCAAGGATAAGTGACATCTTGGGTTCAAGATGAAGATACTTATGCCACAAATATGATGAAGATATTTAGTTAGTTTAAATGTGTACAGATGTAATGAAACACAAGCAGCAAACCAATCATGAAGCTAGCCACATGCTTAAATAGATGAGACAGCGGAACGCACCAACATATACCTATATACCTCATAGATACATATGGATTAAGTGAAGAATGAATGTTTCCACTACGTATAAAGCAGTACTGAACAACGCAAGAATGCCTCATTCCAATGTCGCAGTTACAAAAAGCAATTGAATTAAACAGAATCTATTTCAGCTAAGGAGCTCACTGTGCCAAGAAATCCAAGGTCTTATCAAACTAGGAGTTGGCTGACATTGGATACAAATAACGTGAAAGAACAGAAGCTCCTGTTCAAGAAGGTGAAGCAAAAACAAAAGACGTCAGAGGACTATTGAAGAATAAAATCAAATACACGAAAAGGCTCAATTCATGGTGTCCAGTCACGTGATGGAAGAAAGTTGGATGGACGAGATGGTCACACCTACACACGGAAACCAGATAGTACCCATACTCCTTAAAAATTCTCAGAGAAAAGTACATACTCAAGGCCAACTTCAAAAGTACTAATTTACACTAGACCATTGAGGTGATGAAGCATCCCATTTTAATTGGAGGCAAGCTGGTATCAAGACGAACTTATCCTCCCCTGATTGTACAGTCTGTGTGCTGCTCACGTAGGTGGAAATTACGGATGGGGGTTAGAAGCCAACCAATTGTAGGGGACTACGTAGTTGGGGGTCTTATAGTTTATGTAGCCAATGGGACGTTGTACATTCATGGTGGCCATTTTGGAGGGAGGGCTTAGTTGCCCCACCTGATGTTAGCTATCCAATTAACTTTCTCCGTTACTCCATACAGATATAGTACCTATGCTTAGTTATTCACTTCGACCCGATCCCGCTTCTCGATAAGTTTCTGTAGTTTGACACGTAGAATGACGTTGGTAATGACGCAGGTCAACACGTCAGCTATGACCAATTATGGGTATAAGAACCCAACTTTTTTATGAATTAGTTAGAGTCAGAGTATCGTGCGATTGCTGATGTTATTTGTACTCCCTGTTTTAAGACTTGTATTAAAACAGACAAACTTTGCCAAACTATTTGTGTCATCTTGATTATTGATGCATGAGTAGAATCTGCATCCCCAGCCATCTCCAGGGTATTGCTACTCATCTTAAAGGGCTGGAAGCCTCCAGTTCACTTAGTAGCAGAGATTGATGGTTAGATAAGTTACCATCGGCCGTCGACATAAGTCATTTTAGAGTCTCGGCAATATCGCACGAACTTTGCCATTCGGCTGACAGGACATGAAGCGCCACGCAGATAGTGCTTAGAATAGGTAAAACCCCTTTAGGGAAAGGTTTGACAAGACCCCTATTTTGACATAGAAACTCCTCCCACATCTACGTGAAGCGGGTCGGAAAGCGGCTCGAAGAGGCGGTAACGAAGGCGGTCATCCTGAGGGTCCAAAGATGAAAAACATGCTAACGGTGACTGAATAGACCAAAGAGTGTGGCAAAGCGATGCATGTGTAGTAAATAACAGAGAGTAATGGAAGGAAACGGGATAAAATATAATGCAAGAGTAAGAGTGTAATATATATGTATATGGGAAACGAGATATTTATTGACTTGAGTATGATCAAGTGATATAAGAGGAAAAATAGTCGTGAGTGTAGCCACGCTATGAGGATACACCCTGTGCCTAGACTTTAAAGAGTGCTAGCAGAATCTTTGATTCAGAGCACCTTTACGTGGGACATATAGGAGACGAGATTAGTTTAAAGACTTTCTTAAAGGGATTAGCTTAAATTCCAATCGTAGCAGAATCTAGAGGATAAAATGAGTCTTAGAAGAAGATCATAGGCAGTACGTACATGTAACCAGTCCAGTCTGTCTGTTTTGTTTTATGTGGTTGAAAGGTGTGACGACATCAGAGTTGAAAAAAGAAACGTTTTAAGTGATTAAAAAGCGTGAAGTTGAGACACGAAAAGTGATTGTTTTAATATTAAAAACTTTGATGGTTGCTTTTTGCAAGATTAAAGTAAAAAAGTTGCAGTGTGACGGATTGGAGCTTGCGACGGTTGGTGTTTGCTCATAAGTGTATGTTGATTGAGACGTAAAATTGAAAAACTGTTACTAAAGCACAAGCAAGTGGTAGCAATGAGAATAGTAAAGGTTAAGAAATGGAAGAAGTTACGCCATTAGTGCATCTTTGCAAACAGCTACCAAAGCATGCCCTTAAATTTAAACAGTACAGTGCAGAATGGATTAAAGGAACCGTAGATAAAATGTTTATGCCATGGCCACAAGGCGGGTCATTATTGAGAGCAGTTCTGCATTATATGATGACATACTTGCATGCTGTGTACACAGGAAAAAAGTTAGAAAAGTGCCTAGCGAGTCTAGAGCTTTGAAAAATATATGAACACGAGAAGGAGGAGGAGCCTCCTTTACATTGAATACTCAATATATGTAAAGAGGGGGGTGAAGAGCCTTCTGCTCCACCCGCCCCATCTGAAATAAGATGAGATTAAGAAAGACGAAGGATTATACCCATTAAGAGAACTTAAAGCAGCGACGGGATATAGCAATCCGTCATATGAGTCTCCTACGCAAAGTAGTGACGAGGGCCCAGAGAAAGACACAGAGAAAGATATAACCTCCAAAGTCCCGAGGGAGAAGGAGAGATGCGATAAGGAGAGAAGTGATTGAGCAAGTACATCTCTAGACATAAGGAGAGAAATAAAGAGATGGGAAGGAAATAAGGACAGAACTGATGAGATAGCGCTCGTACAGAACGAATGGTTGAGAGGTCAGATTTTACTTAAACTCGACGGTAAAAGCATCGAAGAGGTAAGACAAAGGGGAGATCAAGACGAACAAGACAGAAAAGACAAAGAGACGGAGGAACGATTGAAAGATGAAGGAGCGAAAAGAAAAGATAGACAAAGACAAGAACAGTTATATCAAGATGAGCAAGCTAAAAAGCAAGAGAGAGCAGACAAGCAAAGAAAACGCGATAATAAAAGGAGAACAGCCAATGAACAGGAAAATCTAGAAAGAAAAAGAATAGAAGATGATGAACAGGAAAAGATAAGAGAGAAAAGATACAAAGACGAAAGGATGAGGAAATATGAAGGGCATATGAACGAATGGATATGAAAAAGAAAGAGAAAGATAGAGTAAGAGAAGAAACGAGAACATGCCGAGAAGCTGATGATGACATGGAACATGAAAGAAGACAGAGAGCACGAGATCTCGAGTATGTGGAAAGGGAAGTAAGAAATCCCGATCCACGAGTAGCATGGGAAGACATAGAGGAATTCTTCCCTGAGTCCGAGTCATTACCAAGCAGGTCTAGAGCAAATCTAGAAGATGAGTTTGACTCACAAAGCATTGGGGAAACGATTGATAAGGTATACTAGGAAATGGGAGCCCAGAAAGAATCACAAGGGAAGGGACAAAATAATCGTCTTGAGGGCACTCAGTTCTATATGACACAGAGGAAGCCTCCTGTAGTGCGAGACATAAGGAGCTGTCTTTAGACAACCCAACGTTAAATAGCGATGCACGAGTTGGGCACAAGAAGTATCAGACGAAGAAAGGGAAACCTTCCTGATGGAAGAAAGAAGTTATATATGTGATCCAGAGGGATATTCGCCTATGGATAAGGGAGTAAGATGGTCAGATTCAGAAATACCTATGTCTAAAGCACCAGAGCCACTGACACAGTCAAATCGACATAAGAGGCAACCCCATGGCCAGAGGGGGGAGTCCCCGCCTTATGTAAACAGGCTAAGATCACTACCAGGTAGACGGTGATGTGGGAATATTACCCGGGCTGTAGATAGACAAATGATGAGAGATGAGAATGAGTTTGGAGCGTCACAGTTCCCCTTGTTGGAAAAGGGAGGGGCCAGGCCACAATATATACCATGGCCCCAGATGGACAGAGAACATTTAAAATGTAAACTCCCAAATGTAACTTCCGGTGCTGGAAAATGGATACATGAGTTAGAAAAAATAACGGGAGGGAACACATTAGCTATAGGGGATACTAAAGGTCTTCTAATCGCCATACTTGGTGAGAGAACTGATGACTTGTGGACACGAGCAGGTCACCCTGGTGTGACTACAGTCAACACTGTGCACGATGGAGTGCCGTTTAATAACTGTAGAGCAGCGATTTGGAAAGCGCTTCGAGTGTTATATCCATACACATCCGATATGGGAGCTATAATGACAAGAAAAATGAAGGAAGAAGAGGATCCGTTGCTTTACATTCAAAGTTTTTAAGACGCATGGGTGCTTGAAACACCGGAGGCTTAGGGGAAGTCCATACCTGGATTTATCATATATTATGTCAAGGGCTGCCAGAGCAGGTACAGAAACAGTTCAAGAAATTAGTGAGGATTGCAGCTAAGCCATGGTCCGAAATCCAGTTAAACATTGCACATTATTGCAGACTACTGCAGGAAAAGAATCGCAAAAAGGACGATGCACGAAAAGGTGAAGAAGCAAAATGAGTTCAGAAAAAGCTATCTAAGTATGCCATTGAGGGGCAATGTTATCTAACGTAGGTGGATCAAATTCATAGCAGGCAGTGCACATGCCACAAGTGAATCACCAAAGACAGTTTGATCAGACAAATAATGCATATGCTCCATAAGGAAGGGGATATCGAAGGAGATGTTGGCAAGGAAATCAAGGGTATTGGCAGAATAATCAGTGTGGGTTCCAGAATATGCAAAATGATAATCAGTACATGCAATATGGGCAGATGGGGAGAAAGCCGCTTGTATGTTGGACATGTGGAATGGCAGGGCACATAGCTCGTATGTGTAGAAGACAAGGGATGATACATAATTATCACTTTTCAAGACAGGGAATGCCAAATCCACCTGCATATTCGCAGCACAGTGGAAATGGATTCACGCAAAATCAAACAGTGCAGCAGCAAGCGCAGAGAGTGCAGCAAGGCTTGCAATCACAGCAAGTAACAGGTAATCAACCGCAAGGACAATCGCAACAATCTCCTATGCAACTTCAGCAGAACACAAACACAGAACCGTCTATGGCACGTAGAATAGGAGGTGTTACTGTTGATGGAGGAAATCCATTCACGGGTGATTGAGTGAGACTGTACCCGAAATAGGACCGCTCACTGGGAGAACTGACGTGTTCAGTCCTATCTATTACGCCAAATCCTCATGAGGAGCCCTGGGTAGACGTAATTATAGGCGCCAAAGCTTTTTCCATCTTAGTGGACACGGGTTCAACACGCTTGTGCATACGTGAGGGTACATTTTCAATGTCTGGCAATGCAATGAATACTCAGGATTTTACAGGAGCAATGAGTCGTGTCCCTATTACAAAAGAATTACCAGTCTCCATAGGAGAATGCGATATGAAAGCGACACTACTTTATTCGAGGCAAACAACTGTCAATATATTAGAACGAGATTTAATGACGAAAATGAATATGACTATTTTGTTTACAGATGATGGCATAGTATGCTCAACACCGGGAATGTACTATCTAAACGTGTGCAAAATGATCAGGGCATACGCAGGGCAAGTATCGCCTACAGCAATACCGTTGGAACCCAAAGTGTTCCATTATGGAATACGTGTTTTGTTAACATGTCTGCCAGGTCTAGTAGGCAGAACCATGAGAATACCAGATGAGTTTCTATTTAGACCTCAGATACCCATGGACGAAGAGGAGGGGTGACCGGTAGGCATAGAAGCAGCTATAGTTCGAGGAAATATGGCTTTGCTTGATGCAACTGATGATAAATGTAGATGATGGAGCACAATAATTGTCAATGAGGAAGGTTGCAGAGTGACTGATGTCACTGATGAAGACAGATCTGACGATTTTGTGATATTTGAAATGTGCATTACTTATTGGGTAAAGGTAATTAACAGAGAATGATGCTAGCAAAAAAGCATCCTGAATATTTTGATGAAGATATGGCTAAAGTGCCAATTTCATTATGGACCACTGGCCCCTATGATGTACGTTTACTGAAAGGAGTTGGGGAAGCAAAGATTAAATTGAAACAAGGAGCAATTTTACCTCGAGCATGACAATATCCCATGTCTCAAGAGGCAGATGAAGGTATTTTCAAAACAATTTCCACCATGATGGACCAAGGTATCTTAGTGACGTCAGAGTCACCATGTAATTCGTCAGTGTACCCTGTGAAAAAAAGTAACATGGTAGTGGCATTTAATACAAGACCTTCGCCCAATAAACAAAATTGTAGAGGCCGAATTCCCTCTAGTCCCTAACCCAGCTACGATTCTATGTAATATACCTGTTGATGCACGATATTACACAGTGATTGACTTGAAAAATGCATTTTTCTCAATCCCATTGCACAAAGACTCACAAGATTTGACATTGTTTACTTTTAGAGAAGTGTGATTAACAAGCACAAGGCTGCCTCAGCGGTACTGTGAGTCCCCATCGATCATTAACAGAGTCCTCCAGATGGACTTGAGCAATATTGCTTTAGAGAGCATTGTGCTGCAATACGTAGATGACATTCTAGTTTGCAGCACCACAGAGGAAGAGTGCAGACGTGATTCTGTTCAGCTGATGATTATACTTGCTGACAAAGGATATAAGGCTGACAAGGAAAAGTCACAATATTGTCAACAAGAAGTGTTGTACATAGGCCAATTGATTTCACATGAAGGAAAGAAGTTCACCCCCGAAAGAGATGAGGGCATTTTAAAAACAGCCAAGCCACACACGATAAAACAAATGCAAAGTTTTCTAGGACTATGTAATTATGTCAGAGCATGGGTCTTTGACTACAGCTCATATATGAGGCTCCTTTTACAGGCCTTAAAAAGCACAGGCAACTAAAGAAAAAATTGTGTGGACTGAAGCAATGGAAGAAGGGTTTGATGAATTGAAAAAAGCAATCTGCACAGCTCTAGTTCTACGGATCCCCAATTATGCAGAGGAATTCTTTTTATTCTCGCATACAGATGGTACTTTTATGACAGCAGTACTCACACAGAGAACCACGTTGGAGTACAAGCCCCTTGCATATTACAGTGGAATTTTGGACCCAGTAATGAGAGGTCACTTTTCATGCGAACAAAGTTTGGCAGCTGCCGCGTTCGACATAGAAAAGGCTAAAAGCATAGTGAAGGGATGCTCCATGACGTTATTTGTTGAACACACATTATTTGCCATTTTAGAAAAACCAAAAGGCACGTTGACTACTCAAAGGGCTTCTGCCTATGAGGTTATCATATCAACTCCAGTGAATAAAAAAGTTTGATGTAAAATAGTGAATCCAGCCATGTTCATTGCTGAGCCAATTACTGAAGGAGAGCCTATACATGATTGTGCAAACTATGAAGAATTCTGTGATGAGCTCCCTAGAGTAAAAGAGAATGCACTCGCAGGGGGAGAGATTGTCTTCATGGACAGGTCTTCGAGGATCGATCAAAATGATGGACAAAGATATAAAGGCGCCGCGGTAGTGAAACATTTGGCAAATGGAGAATTTTGAGTGCTTGTGAGTACTTGATTGCCATCTCATTATTCAGCACAAGCTGCAGAATTATTGGTGTTGATACTCGCAATTGAGAATCACGCAGACCAGGAAGTAACAGTGTACAGCAACTCCGCCTATGTGATGTTGACGGTATGCGCAGGATTAGAGTGCTGGAATAGGAGGGGCTACCTCCTATTCCCAGTGGGCATAGTAGTCATTAAATGCGCAGCTCACACGAAAGGGACAGATTTTATCTCGCACGGAAATCAAGTAGCAGACGCTGAAGCCAAGCGCATAGCAAATACAGATATAGGAAGAATGAATATTGAAACCATTAACATGAATGAAAGGATGACTCTGATGATCAGTGTGGATGAGGGATACAATCATAAGTCTAAAACACAAATAGTGGAGCATCAAGAAGAGGCACTGCAAGAGGAAAATAACTTGTGGAAGCGAAGAGGGTGTTCTTTAAACCCCTCTGAAGCATTGTGGCGACAAGGCAGCACTGGTAAGCCAGTGATGCCTATTGCCTTATTAAGGGTAGCGCTAGAACAGCTACACTACCCAGCGCATACAACTAGGGAGAATCTTGCTGTAACCATTGCTGAGGATTCGTTCATACCGAACCTAATGGAGCATGTTGCATTTTTTATGGTTAATTATATTGTTTGCCAACACTTCACGGCTGGGCATACACTGCGCATAGTGAGGGGAGTCATCCCAAGATCTAATGGTCCTTTTCAGCACTTGCATATCGACTATGGCGACATGATACAAGTTTGTAATGGATATAGATATCTATTAGTTGTAATATGTCCTTTCTCGAGATGGATAGAGGCAGGTCCATGCACGCACCCAGACTCTACCTGTGCAGCCAAGTTTTTAATGCACAAAGTATTTCCCAGATGGGGAGTGTGCAAAGTAATGAGATCAGATAATTGACCTCACTTTGTTAATACAGTTTCGAGCAGATCACCTTGTTGCATGGTATAAAACACAAGTTTTCTTCAACTTATCATCCGCAAGGAAATGATATCTGTGAAAAGCTCAACGGCCTGTTAAAAGAAAGAATAGCTAAATTGAAGCTTACTTTGAAAAAAGGGTGGTTGCACTGCCTACCACTGGCATTGTATGCATTGAGGAACCAACCAGGTTCTGACCACCATCTTACACCGCACGAAATCGTGATGGGAAGGCGAATGAGAACGCCTTTAATGCCTCCACCCCGAGATAGAAGTGATGCTCAGCCAACGTCAGAGATTTTAGGAGTTGAAATGCTAAACTATCTGAACTGTTTAACATCTAGTTTTTCTGTGATTTCAGGACAGTTGCAGAGAGGAGAGTGCAAGGCAGTACAAAACACAGAGGGAGATGTTTCAACAACCCAAACTCCTGAAATTCTACGTCCAAGAACCTACCCAGGAGATAAAGTTCTAATTCGTAACCACTTAAGGAAAAAGTGGGACGAGCCCCGTTTTCACTGTCCTTTTGTCGTTGAGGACGTGATGCCATCTGCTGTCAAATTGCAGGGTAGGCGAGCTTGGATTTTCCTGGGAGACACAAAGATCTACTCTGGAGAGACCCCTCTGCTTGCACCCCACTGCAAAGAAGCTACAAACATCGGGGAAGAAACACAGCATGTGCAGACGAGATCTATGACGAAGAAGAAGGATGCATAACCCGACAAGTGGACTGTGGCTTACATTTGGATACTCCCTTTTCAGATACAAATAAAAGGGTAAAAGGACACATTCAAACACTCTGTGCATCTTAGTTGCAGAGTAAAAGAAGATCTGCATTCTTAAAAGCCACAGTAGCTTATTGATTTTGGACTAAGGCATGCTTAAGCCTTGATAAGAAGGATATGCCAAATTTGTATCGTGGACACAGCAATTGGAAAATGATACAGTACCCTGATTCCTTTTACACAGAGTTCTTGTTTGGTCTTACTCATGGTGTTATCCAGTGATGACCTCTCTAGGTTCGTACTTACATATTTTGAGTTGGTATTACGTTCTTATCCGTTATTGGTGGGGAGAACTTGCCGCATTCCAGCTTTCATTTGAGATCCTGACAATGTGAAACTCATAAGAAGATTGCTTATAATTATTACTGAAGAATTATTGAAGTTACCTGAGTTCAGTGAGGAAAACACTAATGCCCCTATCAACCGACGCAGCACATAGACTGGTCAGTGTGGTGTTCTTTCGTCTAATTGAAGAATGCCTGCATCTCGTTGGAAGACACACAGACGTAGTAACCTTCTTAAGAGACCCAAAAAACACTGCAAACTTGAATGTGATACTGGAACGAATTATCATCCAGGTGGCAATCTATTCTGAAAGAAATCACAGAGCTGTGTAGAGATTTTCCTCTGAGGGACAGATCGAGGAATTGAATGAAGGACAAAAGTCTTTGTTCATGCTGACAGGGAAGCAACATGTCATCTGGACTGAAGCAGATTAGAGGCATTGATTGGGAACTAATAAATTAAGCAGATTTCATAGAGGCTCACCAAGGACATTTTTCTTCACGATAAAGGAACATTTACTTCCCGACTGGTGAAAAAACTGGTTCCAGAGACGAGGATAAAGTTATTTCCTAAAAACATTCAGAAAGCAGACAATTGACGAAGGACGAATGCTGAATGAAGACAACAGCTTCCAGAAACAATCTAAAGAATCAGAACCATTAAAAAAAAAAAATGTGTTTCGTTCCTTAGCATCAAATGATTGAGACGGGGAATGTCAACAGCAATGTTGTGTTGTCCCATGAGGACAGACGTACAAATTGTCCCAAAAGCAGTTGCTGTTGCATTACCTATCACTGTATTATTTACACATGCATTATATTCATACTGATATTGCTTTCACTGACAGTGAGAACTGCTTTCTATATAGGAGCACATGATGCAAAGATTCCTGTATATGTTTCTGAGCAGAAGGAAACAGTGAGCGTGGCAACTACAAAGCAGTCTAGACCCTACATAGTTATTCCTGTCCCAAGAAAAAATGGGAAGATATCTGAGCTTGAGATGGATATTGTCAGTAATAAATCACACACAGCACTTGCTACAAACACTGCTTTTAAACGCTGGAGACAGGGTCGGCCGATTAGGCAAAATAAGGAGTTGACAAAGGTTGGGTATACACAAATGATGCATACAGACACACCTGGTCCAGCAACGAAAAGGCCCAAGCCCAAGTCCCACAGAAAGATCACAAGCAGAGATTATAGCAGAATCTATATGGTCTTTTTTTAGCTATTTCCAGAAAAAGACAGATGGATAAAGAAAGACTTCCTGAACTACGCAGGGAACCCGGATGGATGATCCTGCAAATCGACCAGTCAGAAGAAGCTATACTGATGCATTCAAAGATGTAGTAATAAGTAACTACATGAAGACTTTGAGGACCAAAAGAAGCACTCAAGAAGATAATTATGAACTGAATGATTATCTAGACAGCACAGCACACTTGGGAAATAACATATGGTACCAACACATGAAAGAAGTTGGAAGAAGGCCGTCAGTTGAAGAATGCTTTGTATGTGCACTCCTGCCATACAGCATGGGGAAGTCGAAGATCTTCATAGCTATTGAAATTAATGTCCTAACTGCACACTGCATAGTGCACCTAGCTTACTGTAGTACCAGAGGCCAATTTATCGGTCGAACAGCCTCTCTCAAATGGGCAACTGAAGTAACAGATCCAAATGAAGATGACTTTGTTCAAGACATAAAAACAAGAAACAATGCCAAAACAAAGAATATTGTGATCAGATATGAGAAACCTGGAGTAAAAGGAACTGGAGTAAGAAGAGAACTAAATAAAAAACGGAAAGTTCCAGGACACTGTACAGAAGACATCCACAGATGAAAGAACAGAGGTCAGATGCAGATTTGGGGAACTGTTTTATCACCAGATGGATGGGAGGATGGAGTAGTGATCTGCAGAGACTGGGTAATAATGGGTCACTACCAACCAACATTCGAGAATGCACAAATGTTATGCAAGCCATTATGGCCAAAACCTGAGAAACTACTGACATGGGTCGAAGACAGAGGAGGACCCCTGCAGATAGTGAAAGGGGCCCCTAGGGGTCCCTTACGTCTATGGAAACAAGGCGAGTCACCACACACGATAGATACGCCAGACACGAGGTTGTATTCCCAAAGGTAGGGTTTATTGTAAAGCAAAATTCTCAGTTGGCCAACTTGGTCTCACGCCCCGCGACGTGTATCTCTAGACCTCGAGGGACGCAAGCGAGTGAATTACGTACATCAGTTACATATATACAAAATGCATATCAAACAATCAGCTACAACATGTTTAACACCCCCCTTTATTGGGTTTCTTTGAACTTGGTGTGATGATGGACACTTTCGACAACTATGACACCTTCAAATATCTATTCTAGTAACAATTTGCAATTTGTGAGTGCGGAGGCATCTTTCAGTTGTTGAACGGAACACAGTGCTTCTGTTCTTGGAAGCGAGCTACATACGGGGGAAGAGTTGCATTCCAGACCTTGCTATCTATGAGGTGCTATTCGTGTCCTGGGAGCCGACACGCTCTAACAGGGCTCAGCAAAGGGGGGCCGTAAGAAGAGCATAATTCAAGCCTTTAGCTGCTTTATTCTAACATATTCTACCATATAACGAGAGTGGCTGGCAGCTGCAAAATGATTAAATGCCCTGCAGCTCTGCTTCAAGGCTACATTCGGGAGGGAGCCGGGCATTCTTCCTGGCGCTGCCTACGTTGTGTTTCAACAAACTTTTGTTATCCTCGCGGCCCTGCGGCCTTGTCCTTTCACGTGCAGACAACAATGTTTTACAGTCAAGCAGTGTAAGCAGAAAATGTACTGCAAAGCAATAAGAACAGAAAGCAATGAGCAATGGTTAGGAAACAAAATGGCTATTCTTGTTACATCAAAATGGCCGTTAATTGGCAAACTCGGAAACCTATATTCTGTCATATCGTGCATGAGACGGTTGGCTCACGGCCATCAAAATACATTTGCGGTCACATATGAGAGGTATCCATTTTTCTAGACTGACAATAGTACCAATGGAAAGTTCTAAATTGTGCTTTGGGAACAATGGTACAGGTAAACTGGGAGAAAATTGCAACTGTGGTCAAATCGTCGATGCACCAGGAATGAATATCGGGACAGCAGTAATCATGGATCATTATTGGGCATGTGGATCCAAGGCCTACATCAGACTGAGGTACGAGATCCTCCACTAGCCAGCAACATCTTGTGAGACTGGGAAATGGGAAATGCACATGCTTGAGAGGGCTCGGACATGTATGGAGCACATAAGTATGAGAGCAGAAGCTCCCATTCAGATGCGCAATTAGTATCGATCTTCTTGAATTCATATAGTCATACAGACACTTGCCCAATGTTCAGCAGTTTCTTTCATTGGCATACTTAACAGCGCATCACTACATAATTGGCGATGAGGCAGGATCAACGCACAATGAAGAAACAAAAAATTTAAGGTGGAACACCATCAACAACCCAGAGTGGACTGGGAACCAAAAGAGGCCCAGGAAATTATGTTCAACATTACACATTACACATTTTGAGCAAGCCTTACCATATGAGCATTTGGAATAAAATAGGTAACCACACAAAAGAGGCCCATGATGCAGAGGCCCACTGGGATATCTTTAGAGTTCCCTGTAGACCAGACCATCCCAGTCAAAACCCTTCTTATCAACACCAGGTAGGCCAGTGATGCCATGGCCACGGTGGGTACCACATTTGACCACACGTGTGGTAGCTTTGGGTGGAGCCGGATATATACACCAGAGACAAAGAAACAATGCTTTTGAATGCTATGGGTGTCGAAGGACAAAGAATAATTTCAGAATTGAACACAGAACCTACAGGAAGTGTGGGTGATAATGAAGGAATGAGAAGGATAACATAATGTTCTCCGATAAAGAAAACATTGTATTCCATAGACTACAATTCTACACACGAAAAGAAAACTTGACAGAACCAGTGGATGGCTATGTCATCATAACGTGAGAAATGGCCGTGCTATGTGAATTTGGATACAGTGCAGAAGATATGATCTGAGATTAACTATTTGTTCACACAAACTGTAAGAAGGTACAGGACAAATTAACTCAGGAGAAAAAAATGACAGTGTACAAGGCAACTCAGAATGCAAAAGCGACAGAAGAAATGCAATTAAGGTGCAAGGAAACTGTGGCAAGCATACCTATCGGTGCAGTACACATGCCGCAAACAAGAAGGGATAAAGTGAGACAATGGGCGTCATTTCAAGTTTGGCGGTAGCCTTTCCGGTAAAACCGGCAGGCTGCCGCCAAACTTGCATATTTTTCTGGTGCCCGCAAATGGGCAATTACCAGGTCATTACGGCCCTGCCGGACCCGGTAATTGCCCGTTCATGGGCGCCGGAATGAAATGCTCCCCATTCCCATTTGAGCAGGTCGGATGCACCGGTGCATCCGACATGCTCTGCTTGCGGGTGCCGGTAAGCCCGCCAGGTCAGACCTGGCAGGCGGGAAGGCACCCGCGAGCAGAACTCGTAGTTTGACGGTCCGGTAACAACGATACCGGCAAGCTTACCGGTACCGTTGTTACCGGACCAGCAAACTTACAATGAGGTCCAATATCATGATACAAAAGATAACATGGAAAAAGAGAACATATTTCATGAGACGTCACAGATGTGGCAGTTGAATTCAAAGGAAGAAAAGCCAAACATTATTACATCTATCAGAGAAGGGTCCTGCTGTCTATGGGTAGGATGACCAAGCAAATCTTGACTTCAAGTTAGGCCCCAATTCAACAGATCATGTGCTGTCAGTGGATTGTGAAGATAACAAACATTTGTTTACTGACTCCCTAGGATATATCAAAAACTTTGTGCATCAAATAGAATTGAGACCGGAAGCAATCCGAGTAAAGCATGAAGTCCATCCAGTTCCTGCCACAGCAAGGGAAGCACCTTAAGATCAGTAACAGGAAATGCTACATAACGGCACCATCGAGCTTAGGGAGTCATCATGGCTTAGCGGAGTGGTCTTAATGAAGAAATGCCAATCAGAGGCTTTAGGAATTTACATCAGTTGAAACCAACACATAGGGCCTTATTACGAGTATGCCGGTAAAACAGTGGTAATACCGGCCAGTATTACCATTACCAGCAGGGCGATCACTGGAATTACCAGCATATTGCGATTCTTCAGGCGTGCACACATACCCCCCGCCGGTAACTGTAAAGCCGGCATGCCGGTATTACCGGCAACAACAGCAATTTGACAGGATCACCAGCAGTTATGTACCAGTAGCACCGATAGCAGCAGCCAAACTGCCAGAGTTACCAGCGCCGGAATTATTGGTGCTGCAAATAGCACCACTGACAGAATAGGAATCTCACCGGCTGCCATCTTGGAAAACACAATCCCCTCTCAATCTCCCATTTCGTATTGCAATCCAGTGCGAGAGGAGGCATAAAACATGTCACAGAAAAAGAAGGCACGTGTCCCTAACGTCTGCCTCAGGAAACCCAAGTTCTACGAGGCAGAGCTGATATCATTGGTGAGCACAGTTGTCCAGCACACCAATGAGCTATTTGGGACAGAACACCGCAAAGCCAGGCAAATGTGGAAGACCACCATATGGACGGAAGGTTGTGGACAGAGTGACAGCTGTGGGGACTGTCCCCTGCACAACCAGGGACTGCTATAAGCGCTGGGATGACCTGCATCTGAGGGTGTGCAAAATCATCGCCACTCACAGGAGGGAATCCTCGGCCACAGGAAGAGAGACAGTGTCACCCCTCACCCTCATGCTGTAGGAGGAAAGGTACATCTCCAGCCTGCACTTGGAGGGCATTGAGGGTGTTGGGATGGCAGAGGCAGGAGCCGGGACCCAAGATGATAATGGTATGCAAAACCCCCTATGTAAATGCTATTCCTGCAATGCTATTCCTGCATCCAAATACATGCAACTTCAGTCAGAGAGTCCAACACATGTCAGACACAGCAAATGGCCTGCTACAAGATACATGCAAGAGGGTGCGGGTAGAAGTAGCTATGCACAAGCACTGTTGCCAATATGTACAGTCCCACACATGTGTGCCAAGGGAGGAGAGGACATGAATCGTAGGCCTAGCACACACAAAAACAGGCCACCTTGGCAGACCAACATACAATGTGCACTCCCACCACCGACATGTAGAGGCACACATCGGCGGCAACAGACCAGAGAAGCCTCATGCCAAGAGCAGCACACACACAATGTGGCATGAATGTAATGCAAGTCCGCAGGCATGACACCCAGAATACTAACAGCATGCTCCCCTCTTTCCAGCAGGCGCACAGTTCTCTGACAGTGATGCCTGCAGGCAGACCTGCAAAGGCAAATACAACTGCCACATCGCAGCCACCATCCACCACCAGCACCATTAGCCCCACCACCAGCACCATCACCACCCACTGCCGCTGCATGCGGCACAGCTGCAACCACCACACCTGTGGACAGTGGTCCCACTGTCCATCCTGTGCTTTCCACTCCACCACGGGCACACCAGCCACCAGGCCATCGTGGCAGGTTTAAAACAGAGGAGGAGGACAACGACACAACATACCCCTCAGCCTATTACAGCCCCTCGTCGCCCCATTGCCCCCCATCATTACCCCTGCCAAGCCTCCGTAGCATCAATGCATGCCGGCATGGAATAGAGGCCCAGAAGGGAGAACTCACTACCATAGCACAGAAACAGCTACAAGAGATGAGACTCATGAAGGAGTGCATGCAGCCCTCCAACTGCAGGAGTGCCAAGTCCAGAGGCTGTGCAACTGCTGCACTCCTCACCCTTGCACAAAGAGTGAGGGTGGGGAATGAGATCACTTCCTCCGCGGTATAGTTCATGAGACATGCCGTCCAACTCTGCCTCGATATCATGCAAGGTAAGGGGTCAGACCCACCCACATCCATGACCACCCCTGAGGGCTCCTAGCAAAGCAGCCCAAGGCGCCGGTCACAGAGACTACATCCCACACAGGAGTCTGCCAAGAACCCCATGGCCAAGAGGGCCCGCAAATGGCAATAACACTGACTGGGTGCTCCACTGGGTGTGTTTGGGGAGAAGGTGGAGGGAGATGTTTGGGGAGAGAGTGGAGGGGGTGTTTAGGGAGCGGGGTACAGCATATGGGTGCATTCAAATTTCTGATAAATACACTCTTTTCACTTGAAGCACAGACTGGACATTCCATTTTTTCAAACAAGTGTTTACTGTGATTGTGCATGATATACAGTAAGGTACAAGGGAAATGCTGAGTGGATGAGGAACTCAGAAATATTTTTCAATTCGTTCTTGCTGGGTTATGTGTCCATCCCTAGCCTCAATGCGCTCAGTGCGTGGGTGCATGTGACCGACTGGCACAGCATCATCATCCTCTGGGGGAGGAAAGTCCAGATCTGGGGGTAGGGGTATGTTGTGCATGATTATTATTATGTTATTTATTGAGTGCAGCCCTAGCTTCAACATGCAACATAGCGCTTTACAGAGGTATACATCAATACAAATACATATACATATTGGAGCGCTTACAGAGGTGTACAACATTAATGGCCTTCCTGAATGTAATATTATCAAAGTTTATGAGCCGGTCAGTTGTAACAGGATTATATTCCCCATGCCTGATCAATCAAGAAGTATCCCTAAGGATGGAGTGATTGAATTGTCCTCCCGTTTTCATACTGGGACTGGCAAGATCTTAAATAATGTAATTGAAATTGAGTCAGTGGTGATAGCACAAGATGTTATCCTGTCAAATAGGTTTGCAGTTTTGGCGGATGATTGCTCAGGTATACCTGCTGAAGGGGGATTATTGCATGGCCTAGCTGGAAGTCAAGATCAGACCACATGCTCGGAGGTAATTATTGACCAACTACTCCCCATTCAGGATTCGAAAGAGAGAGTAGAATTGGCCTTGAATACGTGTTTTTGTTCAGGGGTAATGGGTACAGTGAAGTTTTGTCAGAGTTGAAGAGGACACGAGAAATAGTAACCACATTAATTCATAGGATGGATTCATTGGAGAGTAACATATTGGGCAGCCGAGAGGGGAAACACCACCCTTTCCTCAGCTCTGATGTTGGCTCCCCCGATTGCATCTACACAGGATCCATGCCCTCCTACTCATATACCCAATTCGAGCAGTAGGCTACAGCAAAGGATGGAATTAGAAGCCAATACTAAAACCTGTTTGGGTGCAGCTAAACCCTGCGGGGTGGGGGTGTGTGTGTGTGTGTGTGTGTGTGTGTGTGTGTGTGTGTGTAGGTGTGTGTGTGTGTATGTGTGTGTAATCAAGATGGCAGGATTAACAAATGCATCCACTGGATACAGGTTAAGGGGTGTCGTTCCGGGATAAGAAAAGATATGAGTGAGGGAGAATGCACCAAGGTAGTGATTTCATTAAAATACAATTGGCAAACAGGTTTCTGGTGGATGGGTTACTTGCCAATGAATCCAGAACATACCCCCTCCTTTTTTCCGTATTCCTTTTTATTGCCTAGCCCAAGGGCCACGTGGGTCTAGGGGGACCGAACAATTCAGATACTTTCAGTTTAGTAGATGTGGACTGACTGGCTCATGATGCAATACCGGTGGACTTTATAGATCAAGGAGTCAGTATGGCGCTTTCATGGAGCATAGCAGGAATGCCAGATCCCGACTGCTGTAAGTTTATTAGAGAATTTTCCGTGATATGTCTCCAAGAAACCCGGGCACTGGGATTGTTAAAATTTCAAGGGTACAAGCCTTACAATATAACAGCCAAAAAAGGTCCTAGGGGTAGGCCTGGTGGTGTGTTGTTGATGTGGATCGAGACTAGCTTGTCACAGGGTATTGAAGGGTGTGAGGCGGGCTTCTCTGACCTGCAGCACTTAGTAGTTAAGTTAGCTACTGGAAAGAGTATGCTTTTATTCAACATATATGTATGGCATCTCCCCTCTGAACACCATGCTTCTCCTAGGGTATCTAATTACAAGGTGGGACTACTTGGATCCTTGTACTTTGCATATTTTGATAACTGTCCAGCTTAATCTTCAATTTGTGCCTTTAAGGGACCTGGATGGCTTGCGGGAGGACCAAGATAAGGCTTGGCATATCCCTGTATTAGTGGCCAACTATCCTGCTAAGGCTCATAAACAGACCTTAGATACAGCCCGAATTCTTCATAGGTTACACCTGAGGGTATGTAACGGGCACTCTAATTGCGATCAACCTGCTAAGTATACCTATTGGGGCCATAGTAGTTCATCCCACATTGACTATATACTAGTCTTGGCGCGCGACTGCAACACAACACTCAGGCCCCCATTACAATCCCAGCTTGAAGCTGAAGCTCAGAAGAACAGGCTCCTCTGAACTGCAATGGATTCTGCATCCCTGGGGTGGAGAGCTGAGAATTACGAAATCAACTCGGGTTAGCGGCAGAAACAAAATGGTGCTAGTTGGCAGGATTCAGATTAGAGAGCTATAGAAAGAGACCTGTGGCGTTGAAGCCTGCAGAGGTGCAATTAATCGAGGTAGACAGGAGCTGGGGTCCGGTGGAAGACATCTCTCAGAAAATCCACTCCAGATAGAAACAACTTTCCAGATAGAAACAGCAAGGGCTTCAACCCTGAGGGGAATGTGCGGAGCAGAGGAAGGTACGGCTGACTGGGAAGGCTGGCAGATCTTGTGGAGGGAACAGGGGCAGTTTGGCCTTACTGGAGTACAATTGCCCAAAGTACAATGTATGATGCTCCTTTAACCAATTTTTGGGAGTGCTGAAACTCAGGTGGAACCATCTGAGCCTGTCCCCCGCTGAGGCCAGCAGATACAAGCACCGGGCTACAGTGTGATGTGGAGAGTGAGTCTAGCAGGAGTGGATGCTGGAGGAGTGCTGTAGGCCCTAGTCCTGAAAGCCACAGTGCTAATTTCTCTCACCTCCAAAATTACAGATTAAATAATTTTGTTTAAGCCAATGATCCAAGAGCCGAGCAGTCTAGACCTGGGAAATTAGAATACTGCTCCTTTGTGCCCTCTCTCAGGTGTCCAGAGACAATTTGCAACCCAGCACCAGCATCTCCACAACTTCAGTGGGGGTCCTCCATATTTCATTAATAAATTACACATTGTCCTACTCATGCAGGATCACTGTAAAAAGAATGACCAGATAACCCAGGAAAACAAAAGATTGTCCATGCAAGCATTTTAGCTGCACACAAGCTCAATAATACAGCACAGACCTATGCTTCCTTGCAGAAGATCACAAGAGCTGCTAACATTCTCAATGCTGTGGTGGGCGCTAGCCCACTAACCACAGAATTTCTATTTGAAACACTGACAAATCTCAAGGAAAACCTGAAGGAGACTCTCACAATGGAACTGGACACCTCATACACCAATCACACAAAGACCATCACAGAGAATCAAAAAGAAATGGTCAGCCTAGGTGGAAGAATGGATATGTTTGAGATGGCAGTACCTGTCCTTTCAAACAAAGTCATGATGGTCATGATGGAGCACAAAGCACTACTAGACACCAGTGATGCACTCCAATTAAAATGTGAGGATTTGGAAAGTAAATCTGTACATTGTGAGAAAATCATGGTGACCCAAACTAAGACAGACAAAAGTGATCACAGTTCAAGGGTGTTTAGTGAACAATGAAAGTGGTATGCAGGTTAGAAAAACACCTAATCTACACCTAATCTAAAATGGGGATAGGTGTCGACCATCAACTAAAAATAAGGCAGTCCTAGCGGCGTCAAGTCAAATCAAAAAGGCTTATACTAATAAAACCTATTACCAAAAACTCACAACTAATACAAAAGGGTGTGGGATAGTTTTCAAGAAAAGAAAGAAGTGTTCTTAAATAATAAGTCAGGAGGTGCTGGCCTGGGTCTCCTTTCCCCATGTTTTGAGCATGGGGTAAGGTTGGAGCTTGGAGCACAGTATGGCCTCTGGCTTCACCAGCACAAGACAACAGTTCCAATGGTAGATGGTCTCGGGTTTCACCAACACGAAACAACAATTCCTATTTTAGTTCTCAAGACATTGATGGACAAGTGTCGTTTCCTCTGAAAGTCTCTTGCCTTTGGACCTAACGCGTTAAAACAGTATAACAAAATGTTATCCATTATCCTCCATTTTGTAAATATGGTTACTGGTGGGATTCTCAACCCTTTCTTGGTCAACCCAGGGTTGGTTGGGAGATGATTTGAAGAGTTCCCTCTCCTCTCTTTCTCTCTGGATTTTTCTTTCCCTTTCTGGGGTGTCCCTCAATTCCTCCTCTATCCTTCCAGGGCAGATTTCTCTTCTGTGGCCTTTTTCTCATAGAAAAAGCACGTTTCTAACTGCAAGGTTTCTGACTCAGCCAGAGAGTTTAGAGATATAGTAGATCCACTCTACTACTATACAAAACATTTCTGGGGTGTTATGCCTCTCTAGTTTGTGTCCCTCTTGGTTAATATAGGGTTTTTCTTGCATTTCCCCGCTTGGATTCTCCCCCTCTTCTCTTAATGGGTTGGTCTCTATTTTCCCCTCTAGATAGTAAGAAGGGGATTTGAGATTTTATTTTCAGTAAGAGAGATGTCTAGAGATCCTCCTGATATTCCATGAGGTGACCATTCCCCTAAGTTCTCATGTATCAGGTTCTGTTTAGGTCGCAAGGAATTTTTCTAGCGAAGGGCTTCTATGTTTCCCATGCCAAATGTATTGGGAGGTTAGTAGGGATTCTAATTTCCGAAGGTGTGGGGTTCAGGGAAAAGGAAGGGATGATCTATCGGGGGCTTAGCAAACCCTCCTGGGTTCTGAGTGGTCCTTTCAGAGGGAGAGTTCCATAGATGGTCATATATAAGAATCCCCAGAATGTCACCTCAATGAATTTCTTTAGGAGGTGGAGAAAAATTAAGGAGGGCAAGTTTTAACTCCTTTCCACAAGATAAAAGGGCAAATTTTGACACCCCTCTTTTTATCGGGTATCGTATAAGTGGCTGAGGTGGAAGGACACTCCAATTGCAAGCCCAGAGAGAGCACAAGCCTATCCTTCCCTAGTATCCAATAGTTTTAGGGACATCAGAAGGAATATCTATTTCCTTCTAAAGTTGTCCATTCAGTGGAAATTGCCTGGGGCGTTGAAGGGAGAAGGGTTATCCCATTCTAAAAGTGCTGGGAGGTGGATCAAATTTTTTAAGGCCTGTCTTCTTATAACTTGAGTCTCCATTGTAATAGGATCCCCAATTTGTTTCAATTGAGCCGTATCCCACTACTGACAACATATGTAAGAAACGCATGGTGACCAAAAGTAAGACAGGCACAAGTGATCACAGTTCATGGGTGTTTGTTGAATAATGAAAGTTGTATGTGGGTTGGAAAAACGCCTAATCTACACCTAAATCTAAGATGGGGACAGGTGTCGGCCATCAACTAAAAATAAGGCAGTCCTAGTGGCGTCAAGTCAAATCAAAAAGGCATATAGTAATAAAACCAATTACCAAAATCTCACAAGGAATACAAAAGGGGTGTGGGATAGTTCTCAATATAAGTCAGGAGGCGGTGGCCTGGGTCTCCCTTCCCCATGTTTTGAGCATGGGTAAGGTTGGAGCTTGGAGAACAGTATGGCGTTGGGCTTCACCAGCACGAGCCAACAGTTCCAATGGTAGATGGTCTGGGCCTTCACCAACATGAAACGACAGTTCCAATGGTAATTCTCAAGACGTTGATGGCCAAGACTCGTTTCCTCCAAAAGTCTCTTGCCTTCGGGCCTACAGTGTTGAAACAATATAACAAAAAGTTCCTTTACCAAATGAAAGTTTGTTTCCAAAAAGCTCAATATGGGTGATGATTTCACCCCTGGGTCCCCCTCTTCTGGGCTGACCCTTTTTAATTGTACTGCAAAGTTAAAATAAAGTGACGATTTCACGTCTGGGCGCTCTTCTTGTAGACTGACCCCTTTCTAATAGTATTTCTCTATTACAGTTCAAATTGTTACAGTGTTACAGTTCAAATAGGGTGAGGGCTTCACTCCTGGGTCCCCCTATTCTGGGGCTGACCCTTGCTCACTAGTATCTTTGGATGATAGCTTAACTCTTTGGATCTTCTCACTCGTACTCGGATTCCTCTCGACTGGCAGGCCTTGGGTGATAGCTTCATCCCGGATCTCCCTCACTTGAGCTGGGACCTCTCTCGACTGTCAGTGTTTGAGTTTAGCTTTACCCCAGATCTCCCTCATCTGGGCTCGGACCGGGATTGGACTCTTCTCTGTGCTTTCTACTTATTTCAATCTCGGGACCTTTAGACTTCGTCCCTCTCCTTTGGCATCCCTCCTTTGGGTTCACTATTGCCTTCTCGATATTTTCAAATTGGTTCAATTGTTCACAGGAATTCACACCCCCCTTATTTTATTCTCTATGTGGGATTCACTTCCCCTACTTTTAGCCAACTCACGATTCAAAGTCTTTCGAATGTACAGGCCTTTTACGCCACCCTCACATAGGACCACTTTGCATTCCATCGACGGCCCTCCTTTGGCCCTCTGACTTTTGTAGTTTCTCGATATGGGGCTTGACCAGAGTCTCTTGCATTGACACCCACATGGTGTCGATTTCACTCTGCGCTGGGTTCCCCTTTACTCTTTTTACCGTTCACTTAAAGTTCAACGAAGTCATGTTCAAACTTGCCGCTTTGCGATTCTCACTCAACAGAGCCCGGTGCCCATCGATTCCCCCCTCGACTCACAAGCTGTGATGAACCGCTTGGCCTTTGGCGTTGTCTGGAGTCAATGCTGGTACCACATGCGCAGGAGCTTACCTCGCTCTGCCTTATCAACATAGGCTGGCCCTGCGTACCGGCTATTGTCGATAGTCTTAGATTCTCCTCTGTGAAGGTTCTGAGGGCCTGGGATGAAAAGGGCAAGGTTACTTCTCTCTTTGCCACCCTCTCGCTTCCCACCACCTTTTTCCTCCTTTTGAACTGCCGCTGGTTAGCCATCTCGATGTGCTGTCTGCTTTGTTTGCCTTTCTCGCCTTGCTCTTTGTGCACTTGTCTGGCTTCACCTTTTATACCAGTGGGGAAGGGAAAGGGCCATCGGGTGTGTGTGGTTACAGTTAATTGCCTGACCTTTCCTGACCTTTGTGTCGGAACATGTCAGGTAAACAGCGTCATTACATTTCTGAAAACCAGTAGTCATGTAAAAAAGGAAAGGGGTTAGAGTGTTCGATTGAGCAGGACAAAATGGATGAGAATGGCCAGGATGGAGAACAGAACATAGAGGATCGGTGGAATTATAGCGTTCTGTGTTAATAGGGAAGGTGTTCGGAAGATGATAATTAGAGTGATGGGATTGGTAGGGTTTGTGGGAATGGTAGTATTTTGTCTGAACCACAGTGGAGTGCGGGAAATAGTGACCGGGTGTATTCGGGTAGTGTACAGGAAAAAGGGGATCTTGGGAGAGACGGTTTCTGAACCTGACAGGGTTTGAGATCCTGGGGAATAGGTCCGGTACAGAGGGTTTAGTGAGTTTGGGTAAGAGAGATTTAATGGGAGGAGATGAGGCAGATGTGGTGTAGCCTATAACGGCCTCAGTGGTCTCATACATCTCTCCTTCCTCGGCATAGTACCGCATCTCAACTGGGGTATTTCCCAGAGCATAACCCCAGGGCCCCTTACTGAGGGGATCCTACCTCGCTCGTCCGCCCCCCAGTGTTGGGATCTGAGAGTGCCAGTCCTTCCCTGGCCACCTGAATAACGGTTTCCCAAGGTCTACTTGGAATAACACCCTCAGGTTTCTCACAACATCCACTTTCTGAAAGAAGTCTCAGAATAGGAAAAAGTCAAAAATCCCTTCCTCAAGTTTTGATCGATTCTGCTAAAGACTCGTCAGCTGTCACTAAGATAGATATGGCTCAAAGAGTAGGCCTCATAGAGTAGGCCTGCATAGACCAGACAACGGCCAAACTCCTTGTGACATCCTTGTGGGGTTGCATATTTTCATAAATCAAATACTTAGACAGTTCAGTCTCAATCTTTTAGGGCTTAGCGTAAGGCACACTCATAAGACATATGATGAAACCAAACTCTGAAGAATAATGAAATAAATACATTAAATACAAATGGGCCTATCCGCTTGGATCGTGGTTCAAGTTGGGGAAAAAGGTCAACCTGGCTACATCACCTGAAGAGGCAACTATGCTTTTGGATATTCATCTGCTTCCGAGGAAGAACACAATTGTGAGGCTACCGGCAGAGAACAGATCCGAAGGTGCATCTGCTTGTCAGACTAAAAGGCAGCAGAGAGAACAGAAGAAGGGGGAGAAGAATCAACTCTCAGGGACCAGTGCCCCAGGTGAAGGGCATGACCTAATTCCTTTTTTCAAAATTCCTCACTTGAGCGACAGGGGAAGACCTTTGACCACTTCATCCAGATTAACCCCATATGAGGGTGGTTTGTAATTGGTGAGACATGGGGCACCTGATTTAGGGAGATGATTACATACTTTTAACACTTTGACTGTTTCTATTGGTGTCTGCTCAGCCCATCGCCTAGGTATTGTCTATTGTTGTGGATACTGAAGGGCCAGTATGTGAGAAACCTTAGACTGGATGTGGCAACCACTCTAGAGTTCAATTGAACAAACTATAGAGAAGTGTGCTGCAGGTGTGAGGAAAGAGGGTGACATCTCACAATCACCTAAAAGCTAAGCAAGACAAAACATGTGTAACCTCCCATTCCGCGCTCACTAACAAAAGAAAAATGAAAACCAATTTATATAGGTCACGCCAAATGGCTTAGTTTATTCTGACCAGGTTGTAGCAATTATGTTCACCTCACAGAACTAGCACAAACCAACTATTAGGTGATCTAATTTGAACACAATATGGTATCGTGACATATGCGTACGAATTGGTAAGATTAATCAATTTAGCTTACAGAAAACATTGCATAGTCCTGCAATTGCCAACTCCAAAAACGTAAAGTAACCTCAAATTAAGACACAAAGGTAATGTTGTTAGTTGATAATATAACTCAGTGGCTGCTGTTTGCATTATAAGAAAAAAAACACAAATTGGCATGTTCAAAACTCTCAAGTACACAAAACACATGCCAACAAGTGTTTCAACCCGCTGGGGTCCTCATCAGGGCGTGGGGCTGATACTGTTAAACATTGAATGCTTTGTTAAAAACATGATTATGCATGTTCACAGTTCATACATGAGACTCAAATAAACTTTTGATAACCTTTAAACCAATCAAATACTGTAAGTCGATACGAATGTAAAAACCATCAAGTTTGTGCTGCCTCAAGGGTTTATCATGAGCATAAGTGCTATGATTGTATTAACTGTCTGTCTGACTCTAATTATAGATTTAACTACTTGAAAGTGACATTAGTAATTCCACCCAAACAACAGAAATCATTTCTAAAATAGATTCAAAGACTTGAGGTGAGTACCTGCAAGAATATGCTGGGGAGTGGAAAGAAGTAGCATGAAACTCGAAAAGCGTAATTAGACATCCAATTGCTGACTCCTTTGATTAGCTCATGATTAACCTGAAAGTTGTGTAAAGAGAAAAGTGTATTTAGAGTGCGTACTCTGCGATATGTATACGTAATAAGATATGGTATTTGAGAATGACTAACATTTTGCAAACGCATGAGCGCTGCTAAAGGTAAGTGTGGTGCCAGCATTGTGCATGCACAAAACTGGAAAACCTTACCAGCCCCATGGCAAAGATTCAATAAAAGTGCATGTGTCCGCAGGTCAAACATCTGTATGGTATTCCAGGTGGTACGTCTCCTGAATAGGTTTGGTTGAAAAAAAGCTGGTTCTGAAACATCTATGAAAGCGAAAAAATGGGCTGATAAGTATAAAATAATGCTAAGCAGATTGGCCTCTGATGCTTGTTTTGTGAACAATGTTTAGTGAGCCGCCGTTCGTATTGTTTTGCGTCTTGTAGAATGATGTAGCAAGTAACTCACCGTATTATCGATTAGATGCGTCTGTCCATGGTTGCCTGCTTGAATGCAGTATGCGAGTGCCGTTCGGCTGTGAAAGCAGGTGGTACAGTCACCTGTAGACCAAGTCTAATATGCAAATTGCCTGAAAATCACGTGATTGATCACGTGTTTTTGTGGGTTGGCATGACAACCGCATCGCGTACAGCAATATGGGCAAGAGTAACTCCAGATGAGCACTATAATGTTTGTGAGATTGTAGTAATGTTTATGCGTAGGTCCCTGCATGAGAAAGGGCCAGTAGAGAGAGGCTGATGTGACCTGATTTCACTCGATCACGTATGTTGTTATGTTAAAGTGAAATGGCGGTTAACCATACCTATTGCTTTTTTCATTGGTAATTAATTACAAACCTGTGTCTGGGTGAAATCATCAATTTAGAATTATTTGGTTAGGGTGAAGACACTGGGACAATTCAAAAGAATGTAAATTTAAAATGAATATCTAACATCATGTTTATAGCCAATCCATCTGGCAAAAAACAGACAACTCGGTTTCGCAGCACAGACATGCCATATGCTAAGTCACATTAGTCCTGAAAGTGAAAGTTGGCATTCCAACCAGAGAACCATGGATAACAAGCAATGAAATCTATAAAAATACATTCAGTTCATGCTCTTGGTTAAGTCCACGTTCTAAACAGCATAAATTGCATATCATACGGGCCTCTTGCTGATGTAGAATTTGTTGTCTGTCACCTCCTCTTGCATGTTGCTTAATATGTTGTAGTCCAATGAACCTGATGTCCATGCAATGATCTGATTGAGGTTTGCAAAATGTTCATGAATTCTAACTCGCAGCTCTCAGATGGTGCTGCCAATATAGATCTTTTTACATACACATTCAATGCCATAAATAATGAATTTGGAACAATAATTGATGAAGTTTATGATCTTAACTTGCAAGCCACCATGGCACATGAAAATCTTGGCCGGAGAAAGAGCAAATTGGCAAAAATTGCATGTGCCACATTTGTGAAAGCCAATTGGCTTGGTAAAAAGAGACATCCAATTAGACTGACGGATGGGGCAGATCTCAAGAAAGAGGGACTGAGGAGATTCCTCAAAGTTGGTGATTCGTAAAAATGATATTCGTTTTGGCAGGGATACATTGAGCTAGGTCTGAATCCAAACGAAGGATATGACAATGTTTTTGTAAAATGTAAAACAAGAATTTGCAATCTTGCAAGTATTTGGTGATGAAGTTGACATATTCAGGAAAAACAGTGTTTTTTCTCTTATCCGTCTGAGATAATAATTTGAAACGGTCAACTTTCTTTATGGCTTTAGCTGCATGATTTACAATAGTACTTTGGTACCCTCATTCTCAGAATCTGGCTCCAATCGACTCACATTTTGTGAAAAATATTTCATCTTGACTGCAATTTCATCTGGATCGCAAAAATTCACCTCTAGGAATGTTATGAATGACGCTCTTTCTGTGACAGCTAGAAGCATGCAAGATTGCATTTGCAGCAGTGTCTTTGCGATGGGTACAGGTCTGGATGGAGTTGGATACTATATTAATTTGGAGATCTAGGAATACAATTTCCGTAGCATGTATGTGTCCTGTGAACGTGATACCAAAACTGCTCCGATTCAAATGTTGTAAGAAGGATCTAAAGCTTTCTAGGTTGCCAGACCAGATGACAAACACGTCATCAATATATCTTTTCCAAAGTTTGATGAAGTGAGGGAAAGGATTGTTTTGGAAAATATGTTGATCTTCGAAGAAGGCTGTGAAAAGTTTTGCTAAAGAGGGGCATATTTTGCCCCCATTGTAATGCCTTTGGTTTGTGAGTAGTAGTTTTCATTGAAAATGAATTGGTTATGCTGCAAAGTGAATTCCAAAAACCTTTTGAGCATTTGTACATGCATGGAGTGCGAAGCCGAGAAGGTCCTGAATGCATAATCAATTGTCTCGAGGGCTAAAATATGTTTGATTGAAGTATACAAAGCTGTTACATCTAAGGTCACTAAAAAGTAGTGTGATTCCCAGGGAGTTTCCTTCAAAATTTGTAAAATATGAGTGGTGTCCTTTAGGAAAGCTGCTATGTCAGGCACTAATTGTTTAAAGCCAGAATCGATATATTCTGCCAGGCCCTCCATGGTCCCTCCTTGCCCACTCATAATTGGCCGTACCGAGGGTAAGTACAAAAAAGGTTTGAGCACCTTAGGTAAAAAATAAATTGCAGGCATCAGTGGCCTGGTTTTGATAAGAAAAGATTTCTCATCATCTGTAAGAAGACCTTTGTTATACCAATATTGGATCAATGTGTGCAGTTCATGGACTGTTTGGACAGTGAGATTCCCAGTCAATTTCTCATAGCAATCTAGTGTGGAAAGGTGTTCCTCCACCGTAGTGATATAATCTGATTTGTTAAGCACCACAATATTTCCACCCTTGTCTTCCTCCTTTATAATAATTGAAGTGTCATCTGACAAGTCCTGAAGTGCTATCCGCTCTGATTTGTTCAAGTTGCTTTTTTTGCTTTTAAAGCTTTTATGTTGCCCATCAATGTGCTTGTGTATTTCGTTGGTGATGGCTCTATAGAAAATGTCTATGGCATTGTCACGAGAGGTTGGTGGCATACATTTCAACCGATTTTTATGTTCAATAATATCCAAGTTAGGTTGGTGAATGCCCAGTTCACTTTGAATGTCACTAAGGAGTTTGCTGTTTTCCTCAGCTAGATTAGCGAGCAAATGTATATTATCAATCTCCTGAATACTTCTACTGCTAATGGGTGGTAAGTTTTCAAGTATTTTCAAAAAGGCTGGTTTATTATGAAAGAATTTTTTTTTTGTTTCAATTTCCTCGTAAATTTGTATAAGTCTATCTGGACTTCAGTCATATCCGATGTAGCACTCGGGGCAAAGGAAAGGCCAAAGTTCAGGACCGACAGTTGTTGAGAAGAAAAGTGTTTGTCAGATAAGTTAATGACTAAGTTTTGAGGATTGGTTTGGTCCTTGGATTTTTGAGACTCGATCTCGTAAATCTTTTGTTTGTGTCGCTGCCATCCCCTCTGGCTTGCTCCTCTTCCTCTTCCTCCTCTGAAGTAATGGGAGTCGTTGGAATATTGGGTCCTAAAGGGACACTTTTTTGAAAACTGACGTGTTTGTTACTTTGGTTATAACTGGATTGGTTGCCCTTTTTGAATCTTTTGATTTCTGCTAAGAAACCTCTTCTTTGATGTCGTGCAGTGTCAAGCGCAGATCGTTGTTCCTGCTCATCTGATGTTGTATTATTAGGCTCAGGTTCAGAGTCAGCATCAGAAGTGGTAGGTGGAACCGTGGGCATTTTCATTTGGGAAAAATCACCATCATATTTGGGTTGCAAGGTGTAAACCCGATCATGTAGACTTAATTTCATCTTGGTATTCACCTCGGATGTTATACATTTTTTCAAAAATGTTTTCCTTGGAAGTGGTAGGGTTTTTCATTTCCGAAATTTCTTTTTTAATTTTGCCTATTTCTTCAGTAACTCTGGCATGTTCTCGTTCTGCATGTATTATTAAAATCTTCATCATATTTTCCGAGCTATCAGTGATATTGGCCGCCCAGTCTGCAGCTAGATCTTGGTCGTCTTTGTGTGTGAAATCAGGAAAAATTAAAATTCTAAGCCCTCTGGGGGTGATATTATGTTTGAGATCATTTTTAAGAGAGACTTGTTCCCAAAACTTGTTTATCTCTAAATCTGAGAGCTGTGAGTCAGAATTCGTGAACATTTTGCAAACCTCAACAGTCAGGATCCAAAACTTCCATTTGCCGTCCATTGGCAAACACAGCACCAATCAGATCATCGCAAGGACATCAGGTTAATTGGACTACAACATATCAAGCAACATGCAAGAGGAAGTGACGGACAACAAATTCTACGTCAGCAAGCGGCCTGTATGATATGCAAATTACGCTGTTTAGAACGTGGACTTAACCAAGAGCACGAACCGAATGTATTTTTATAGATTTCATTGCTTGTTATCCATGGTTCTCTGGTCGGAATGCCAACTTTCACTTTCAGGACTAATGTGACTCAGCATATGGCATGTGTGTGCTGCGAAACCGAATTATCTGTTTTTTTGCCATATGGATTGGCTATAAACATGATATTAGATATTCATTTTAAATTTACATTCTTTTGAATTGTCCCAGTGTCTTCACCCTAACTAAACCATTCTAAATTGATGATTTCACTCAGACACAGGTTTGTAATTAATTCCCAATGAAACAAGCAATAGGTATGGTTAACCGCCATTTCACTTTAACATAACAACATACGTGATCGAGTCAAATCAGGTCACATCAGCCTCTCTCTACTGGCTGTTTCTCATTCAGGGACTTACGCATAAACATTACTGCAATCTCACAAACATTATATTACACATCTAGCGTTACCCCTGCTGATATTGCTGTACGCGACACGGTTGTCATGACAACCTGCAAAAAAACATGTGATCCATCACGTAATTTTCAGGCAATTTGCATATTAGGCTTGGTCTGCAGGCGACTACGCCCCCCTCCCCTTTCACAGCCGAACGGCACTCGCATACTGCATTCAAGCAGACAACCATGGACAGGCGCATCTAAGCGATAATACAGTGAGTTACTTAGTACATCATTCTACAAGACGCGCAACAATACGAGCGGCGGCTCACTAAACATTGTTCACAAAACAAGCATCAGAGGCCAATATGCTTAGCATTATCTTATAGTTCTCAGCCCATTTTTCTACTTTTATAGATTTTTCAGAACCAGCTTTTTTTCAACCAAACCTATTCAGGAGACGTACCACTTTGAATACCTTACAGACTTTGACCTGCGGGCACATGCACTTTTATTGAATCTTTGCCATCGGGCAGGTAAGGTTTTCCAGTTTGTGCATTCACAATGCTGGCACCACACTTACCTTTAGCAGCGCTCATGCGTTTGCAAAATGATAGTCATTCTCAGATACCATATCTTAGAATATTACATATACATATCGCAGAGTACGCACTCTAAATACACTTTTCTCTTTAGCCGACTTTCAGGTTAATCATGAGCTAATCAAAGGAGTCAGCAATTGGATGTCTAATAACGCGTTTCAAGTTTCATGCTACTTCTTTTCACTCCCCAGCAGAATTTATGCAGGTACTCACCTCAAGTCTTTGAACCTATTTTAGAAATGATTTCTGTTGTCTGTGTGGAACTATTAATGTCACTTTCAAGTAGTGAGAATCTATAATTAGAGGCACACAGACAATTAATACATTCATAGCACTTATGCTCATGTTAAACCCTTGAGGCAGCACAAACTTGATGGTTTTTACATTAGTATCGACTCACAGTATTTAGTTTAGTTTATTTTAGTTTATTATTTGCTAATGCGCTCCAAACCCAGGGGTAGCCGGGTGCAGCAGTTACAAGTATACTTGAGCTTGGTTACTTACAATAATACATGAAATACAGTACAGGTGTTATTAACAATTAACAAGCAGGTAGGAAGGTACAGGCCGAGAGGCACTCCTATATTTGATTGCTTTAAAGGTTATCAAAACTTTATTTGAGTCTCATATATAAACTATGGACATACATAATCATGTCTTTAACAAATCTTTTTATTTTTTCTTCCCATTCTTGCTTCCCCCCTGTTTTTCTTGTTCTCCTCCACTCCGATCTTCCTCGATGTGCTCACGAATGTGAAATAGAATTGTCATTAAAGCATTAAATGTTTAACAGTATCAGCCCCACGCCCTGATGACGACTCCAGCGGGTTGAAACACGTGTTGTCGGATGTTTTGTGTACTTGAGAGTTTTGAACATGCCAATTTGTGTTTTTTTTTCTTATAATGCAAACAGCAGCCACTGAGTTATATTATCAACTAACGACATTACCTTTGTGTGTTAATTTGAGGTTACTTTAAGTTTTTGGAGTTGGCAATTGCAGGACTATGCAATGTTTTCTTTAAGCTAAATTGATTAATGTTACCAATTCATACACATATGTCACGATACCATAGTGTGTTCAAATGAGATCACCTAATAGTTGGTTTGTGCTAGTTATGTGAGGTGAACATAATTGCTACCAACTGGTCAGAATAAACTAAGCCATTTTGTGTGACCTATGTAAATTGTTTTTCATTCTTCTTTTGTTAGTTAGCGCGAATGTGAGGTTACACATGTTTTGTATTGCTGTGGATACCTTCATTTTTCAAAGCTTTGGTTGGTTTTTGGTGGGATTTGCATTGTTACAGCTTGTGATTGTGCAGTTCTGTTGCCTCTTGAAGTATATATACTTATCCCAAGGGCAAACAGTTTAAGCTTTCTGTTGTGGAAGTGGAGAGTAGGGTGAGGTGGAATTACAATCTCAGAGGCCAGTATTCTAATCAGAAACATCAGAACAGGTAAGGACAGTTACAGACGCATCAGACACTCACCCATAATAACTAAATGTACACATATAACACCACCCTCTACAGGATTGAAGGAGTATAGGCTAGTTTGTAGCATGGAGGTATGGGTTTAGGGACAGTACACTCACGTATCATGAAGATTTAGCTTTCCAGAAAGCGCCTGGCTGACTGGGTAGGCTCTCTCAATGTGAGAGATTCCAATCATCTAACAAGAGCATCCAGCTTTTTAGAGAACTGAAACTTAAGTGTATCTAAATGTGCACTACGGAAACCCACCTACAAATCAGGCATCAGGCTAGGATAAAACATAAAGATATCCCATTTCAATTTCATTGTTCACAATACACCAACAGCACAAGGTTTATTCTGGTAAACTGGAAACTAAGAGGCAAAGCCTTAACTGATGTATCGTTTCCTGCCCCTACTATCTCACAAGACAGCTTTAGGCTAAAATTCTCAGGTGGAAGAGAAGCTCACCCAAATGGTCATTCTTTGCTCATGGAGGACATGAATCTTGCAAAGAATAATGAGAAATATAGATTAGTCCACCAACGCCCACAGTGCTCAAGGGGGGCCTCCAAAAAAACTGAAACAAGCATTTGATAAGCTCAGGTTTGTAGACACTTTGGCCCTCATTCCGAGTTTGGAGGTAAGTTCCGTCCCTTACCGGCATGGCGCAAATAGCGTGTCCGCGCTGCCACCATCCAGCTAATAAAGGACTATTATGACTTCGCGAGCACGAGCTTTGCGCCATGCTGGTAAGGGACGTAGCGCCATGCCACAAAAGGCCCCCAAAAAGCCCTTACCGGCATGAAGCTAGGCACAGATTACACCTCTGACATAGTCCAATGCGACATTAGCGGTGACCGTAAATAGCGTTGACTGTAGTTAGCGAACACCGCTATTTATAGTCAACGTTAAATAGCGGAACCGGAAATAGCGTCATCACACAGGAACGGGTAGGAGCATGGCGGCCATCTTTAAAAACACAATCCATTGCCATCCTCAGCACACAGGACCCCTGGGACACAGCTGATCGACCTAAAAGTACCTCCTACTACCCAAGAATGCCTAAAGCACTGAAGAAGGGATCTGCCCGCCTCTGAAAGGAGAGATTTAGCCAGGATGAACTGCAGATGCTCGTCGACACCTTGCACAGTGTTCAGCAGGAACCTGAGGAGAGAGGCAGTGCTGCGCAAAAAGGAGATCTGGGCACTTGTTGCCCAGAAGGTCAGTGCAGTGGGCAACACACCCTGCACAGTGAAGGATTGCGGTAAGCAGTGGGATGGTCTGCGCCTAAGGGTGCGCAACATTCTATCTGTAAACCGCACCCAGGCCATGGAAACCGGAGGAGGACCAACTTCCCCCATTAAGCTCACCCTGTGGGAGGAAACATATGCAAGCATGATTTGCCCGGAATCAATAGAAGGCGTAGGAGAGATGGAGTGTGGTGCCACGACATCTGCTGATGAAGGTGAGTGTCCAAAGTAAAAACTGCTAAGCCAAATCTGATGAAAGTCAATGCCAATGTCTGTCCAAAGAGTGATGCCAGGGTCGGCCACACACACACTCCCTGTAAAGTATGCCGAAGCAAGTGAGACACATGCTGATGCCTGGTGCAAGGCAATATCGTACATGACACATCCCAAACAAAGCAGGATATTCCATGACGCACACAGCGTGCATGACCAAAATAGTGTGCATGTCAGACAGCACTGTTCCTGGCCAACATGAGCGACACCGACATATGCCTGCATTTACCACCCATGTATGAAATGAGGTGCCCTTCCAAACACAACTGCCTATTACCCACAAATGTGTGGATGAGCAATTGTCCCAATTTATGTATGATGCCTATCGAAAAATCACTCATGCCGTCCCTCTTTCCCACCCCCACAGGCAGTGAGCATGACAGCGAAGAGCAGGACACCACCTCTGCACAGGCCACACCCAGTAAGAGGTCCCAGGAGGACAGCAGCCGTCTGTCTTCCTCCAGGGGACAAGCCAGGGGGCGCTGTATTCCAGCACCAAAGCCACCACAGGTTCAAACAGCACCAGTACCACCAAGGCCCATGGAGGCCACAGCACCACCCCCCCCACTGTTCAGCCTCGGGAGACCTGTGAGACACCCCATTCTGAGGAATCCAGTGTGGCTGGGGAGGTGGCAGCCACGGCACCCCTCACAGTGGAAGACAGCCAGGATGACATCTGGGCCACCATTGAGGATGATGCATATGGATGGTGTCCACACCCCCAAGCCAAATTGCATCCCCCCAGGTATCTACGAGTGATACCGTAGACACCAACCACCCAGAGCAGTCTGGCCAAGACCACACCCAGGGACATATAAGTCCAGCATTCAGTGTCCTGGAGGATGAGCAGGCTGGGCATGCCAGGCAGATTCCCAGCAGAGCCACAGGCTCAGCCGCGGGACCACAGCGGGCTGACCTGCTCACTGGACTCATCAGGGAATTTGTGCAGGGCAATCGTGAGGCCAGGGAGGAGTGGCGCACCGAGTTGTCAGCACTGGGCCGGTCCTTCACGGATAACACCAACCGCCTCTGCGAGGAGGTCTCAGACCTCCGGCAGGTGCTAGGGCGCATCGCTGATGCTTTGGAGGCAGGTCATCCCGCCCTACAACCCCAGCAGGAGGGCACACCATCCACCAGCAGTTCCACACAAACCAGCCCGCTCCGCCGGTCTGTCCATGCACTGCGCCGACGGGAAATGCCACCCCCTGGCTCTGGGAGTGCTGAGTGAAAGTACTGGCAGCTCATGTAGGCTTTGTGGACTCTATGGGACTTGTGTGGGGAGTTGGGGGAGACGGAGGGGGGTGAGGGTGTATGGGGGAGTTGTGGGGCAGGGGGAGGGGTGAGGGTGTGTCGGGGAGTTGTGGGGGGAGGTGGAAGGTAGGTGAGGTTGTGTGGGGGGAGTTGTGGGGGGAGAGGGAGGGAGGTGAGGGTGGTGGAGGGTCTTGACGTTAATATTGTTACTTTCAATACACCGGTTGTGTGAAAAAGAAGACCAGAGTGGACATTCATCATTGTGCATGTGTCATTTAATCATTCACAGTGCATAGTGTGCATGTACCCCCACACCCAGTGCCCTATGTCCAACCATTATGTCACCCTCTGCTGACATGTATGTCATAAATATTGTGCGATCACTGACTGGCGCACAGCACGTCCCTCCTGTGTATCGCCACTGTGATGATGTCCTGGCACATCTTTCTCATCCCCTTCATCATCATCAGGTGGTAGCAGTTCCATTTCAGGGGGCAGGGGCACGTTCCGGCGGATGCACAAATT
The DNA here is from genome assembly GCF_040938575.1 of Ambystoma mexicanum. Lineage (NCBI taxonomy): Eukaryota > Metazoa > Chordata > Amphibia > Caudata > Ambystomatidae > Ambystoma > Ambystoma mexicanum. The sequence continues at coordinate 707,137,376 of NC_090941.1, read as the reverse complement.
GTGCAGCATTACACATGCCATGGTGATCTTGGCCACCTTCTCATGCCTGCAGAGGAATGCCCCACCCGACCGGCTGAGGCAGCAAAATTGTGCCTTCAACAGGCCAAAGGTCTGTTCGATGACCACACGTGTACGGGTATGGGAACAATTGTAGTCCTCCTCGTGCCTGTTCTATGGGTTTTGGACAGGGGTGAGGAGCCACGGCTTCAAGGGATAGCCACTGTCACCTGTATGAGATAAAAATGAAGGTAAATGTCAGGGGAATCATGAAGGACAGCTGTACTAGTCATACATGCCTGCAGTTTATGGTTGCCCATATGCACATGTCCCAGGATGCATTGACGCCATTTACTGTCCCTCTATTTGCCTTGTGCCATGGTCTAATGGTGTGGGTTTTATCTTCATGATGATGGTGTGCACTGACGTCTAGTTGCACATGCATGGTGTATGCATACAGCTGTGTAAGTGTCAAAATAGTTAGGTCATGTGTCCTGTGAGATTTGGCAGTAGTCTATGCAATAATGGGCAATCAGCATTGGCATTCCCATGGTGACATGCAGCACTCCTGTGATTGTGCCGGCCCTGTGCCGGACTGTGGATTCCCTAGTAGGTTAAGTATGATGCACTCCCAGGGATGCTTGTCCTGTGTGGTGATATCCTGGAGACAGCAACATGGTGCATATGCACTGCATGGTAAAGGATGGCCTTACGGAGGGTGAGGATCGGTGATGGGTGGTGCACGTGTCATGGGATGTGTGGTGGTTTCCTGTGAGTCATGTCATGATAGGTGTGGACCTTACTTCATTCATATTGGAATTTTGTACGGTATGTGATGTTTTGGGGCACTATTTGGTGATGTGCACATCGTGCAGTCTTATCAACATTGGCAGCATGGTGGTGTGTGCATCTATCCCCCCTTTTCAATGCCATGTGCCAGTCCTGCTACTTACCAAGCAGCCATGCACGTCGTCCAGCATGTCGCTCCATGTAGTGTGGTAGCGTGGAGTTCCGCAGGACCAAAGGGTCATGAGTTGATCCGGGATATCGGGCACAACAATGTGTGATGATCTTGCTGGCGTCGCATACCATCTGCACATTGATGGAGTGGTATTGCTTGCGGTTGCGGTACACCGCCTCCATGGCATGCGGGACTACCAACTCCACGTGGGTGCAGTCGAGGGCACCTACACATTTTGGCATGCCTGCCAGTGCATGGAAGGCAACTTTTGTATCAAATATCTCCTGGGGAGTCCGTGGTAGGGATATGTAGTCCCTTGTGTGCTTGAGGAGGGCATCCAGCACTTGGGTCAGGAACCGGAAAAATAAGGGTTGTGATATGCCAAGCATGTGGGTTGTGATATGCCATGCATGTGCCCCACTGTGTGCTGGTAGGTGCCTGTGGCAAGGAAGTGGAGCACAGACACTACCTTCAGTAGAGGGGGGATGGCGGTGCGTATTTCAATGAGGCTCATTAAGTCGTCGTGTATCAGGTCCACTATGGTGGTGATGGTGTCCCGGTCCACACGGTACAGATTGTGGATCTGCTCAGGGGTTAGGTTGAAGGGAGTGGCTCTGATGCGAGAGATTGGGGGCTGCCGGCGTGGTAACGGTGGCTGCACTGGCGGGGCATGCTGGGCCTGACTCAACCTCCTTCTCCTCCTGCGTCTCCTCTGTGGTGCCAGCTGTTGTTGTTGTAGTTGATGTTGAGGCATTTCAAGCAGGTCCTCCAGCTCCAGTAATGCTACTACTATTGGTATCATCTTGGTGTGGGAGGGGGTGTGGTGTGTGGGTGTGCTCCTTTTGTACTGGGCCTGACTCCATTGCCTCCACCTGTGCTTATTGTGTGCACCTGTGGCAGTTGGGAATACTGCTCAGGGCTCTTTACGGCAGGTTGGCGATGCCGGTATTTACGCCATGCCGGTAGGCACTTTTTCCGCCTTCATGAGGCCGTTATTTGCATGTCCGCATCACTTGTGATCTACTCCGGTTTACGGCATGGCGCAAATGCTGGCATGGTGGGTCGCGTATGCGCACCCAGCCCACTATTAACGGCATCATACTTTACAGTGCCGTTAATAGCGGTCTGGTTGGTCAGAATAGCCCGTAGCGGTAAGCGATGCCGGTAATCCTTTACCGGCATCGTTTCTCCCTTACCTCCAAACTCGGAATGAGGGCCTTTATGTCAACTACATCTCCAGCATAGAGCTTTCTCCAACTACTCTCACATTCACTCCAAAATAGATTCTTTTTTCACATCAACAGGGCTTACCATGAGGCTTCAGAGAGCAGAAATGGAACTAAAGACCCTTACACCTCACAGTTTAGTTTGGGTTTTGCTTCTTTGTGCAGGAGAGAACTTCAGCCCAGTTGATGGAGGCTTTATCTCATATTCCTGCATTATATGATATGCAGGGAAGAATTAAAGAAAGTGGGGAGACTACATAGAGACAAACACCCCACTAATGCAGCGCTTAAATGAGTAGAGCAATAGGGCATGGGACATGTTAGCAAATATGCTGACGGCTAGGAAGTGAGAGGACTTTTATATGGACAATTATAAGTGAAAGAGGAGTGGACAACAAGGGTGAGCCTCACAGAGACAAGCTTTTCCATCTTTTCCGAAGTCTATCGACTCATTTGATCAATATGGCCCACCCATGCAAGATGTTTATCTATACCAAGTAGCCCATGGTTTGTCAGCTGGGCAAAGAAAGACATTAGAAGAGCCCATATTTAACAGGGAAGTTTTAGAAGCTCTTACACAAATGAAGACTAACAAAACCCCAATCCCTGATGGCATAACAGCCACCATCTACAATGCCCTTGATCTCACATTTGCTGATTCCTAAGCAAACCTATATAAACGAGGAAGAGAACTTCCAAAAGCTATGCTGGAAGCACATGTCTCAATGCTACCCAACCCGGGAAGGACCTAAGACTGTGTGCCTCAAACAGACCAATTGCACTAACTAACCTGGAAGCAAAAATCTTTACGCACATACTGGCCAACAGGTCAGAGCAAATAATGTCTCTCTTGATCGATTGGGGATCATATGACGTAAAGTAAGGTAAGTAACAGTCCTTACCGGCATGGAGCAAATACTGTATCCGTTTAGTAAAGAGCCCGCTAATAGAGGGCAATTACGAGTTTGCGTGCACGAGCTTTGCGCCATGCCGGTAATGACATTACCGGCATACCGCTAAAGTCCCGAAAATGGCCCTTAGCGGCATCATGGAAAGCGCACGTCAGCCATCTTGAAAATCACCATCCATTGCAATCCCATCGCTACAGGCACTGAAATCCTAAACCGAGATCCCAGCCTGCCAGAAAATGACACAGTCCACCCTCAAAGGCACACTTCGTCTGCGCAAACAACGTTTCTGCGACAAGGAGCTAAACATGCTGGCTGACACCCTGGCCCAGCATGCAGATGTGGTGCGGAGGACACTGAGGGAACACCATCGATGGGGAACACACCACAGCACTCCCTGGGACATGGGTCGTGTGGTGGTAGCTCTGGGGAGCAGACGGCAGGACCCGTATTCAGCCCTCAAATCAGTCCAACTCCAGCTCCCATGCGACCACCAGCAGTCAAGGACATACGTGACCTAGAGGCCTGCATCACCCGCACAGAGGAGCGTCAGCAGTGCATGGACGAGATGTTGCGACAATTCATCACAGTAGGAGAAGCCACACGCCAGGCCCACTGTGACAGCACACAGGCACTCACCCGTGCTGTGAACCGCGTTGCTAGGCAGGTGCACCAGGGCATGGAATCAGTTGCCCAGGGACTCACACATTTGGCTGCCACCATGGCACAATGCCCTGCAGCACCTGCCGGTTCACAACCCCCGCCATCCACGAGCAGTACCCCTGTAAGCTCAGCTCAGACAAGCCCAGTGCGTAGGTCGCTACACACCATGCGCTGGCCAGGGAAGCCACATCCTCCATGCAAAAGGGGCCGACTGTAGCCGGACAGACATGCAGGATGGAGGCTGTTAGAACTCATAATGTGTGCCGGGACGTGGGTGTGTGGGGGAGTAGAGGAATGGGGGTGTTTGGGGGCCGTGGGGGGGGGTTAGAGGGATGAGTGGTGGAGGGTGGTGGGAGGGAACGGGGTGGGTTGGTAAACTCAGTTTCATCGTGGGTGGGCTGTTCATCTATGTAAATAGTTTTATTGATAATTACATCTCATTTGGAAACGTATAACATGACTGGACATTGCTTATTGAGTGTGTCAGAATTTAATGCCAAACAGTGTACACTGCCCAGAGTCCCCCAAACCCAGTGCACAGCGAGTGTGAATTGGTGCACCCTCTTCTTCACAGTGCATCAAACGTAAATGTCCATCACTGATTGGCGCACAGCACATCCCTCATGGGCATTGGCACATGGCTGATGTACTACTCTTATCCTTCATCATCCCCATCTCCATCCGGTGGTTGCTGGTCAACGTCAGGTGGCAGGGGTAAGTTACAGCGGATGCACATGTTGAGCAGTATAGCACAGACCATGGTGATCTTGTCCACCTTCTCAGGCCCATGAAGGAGTGCTCCACCAGACCTGCCGCGGCAGCGCAAACGTGCCTTCAACAGGCCAAAGGTCTGCTCGATCACAACACGAGTACGGATATGAACCCGATTGTACTCCTCTTCGTGCCTGGTCTGCGGGATCCGAACAGGGGTGAGGAGCCACGGATTCAAGGTATAGCCACCATCACCTGCATGGGGGCACAATGAGGTATGTGTGACTCAATTTGTGGCATTACACCTGTAGTAATCACTGTCATGGCTGCAGCTATTTGGTGTTCACATGCACATGTCCCTGGATGTATGCATACAGGTACATTTGTCGCAATGTGTCCTGGACAGTGGTCTACAGGTGTGGATTGCGTAGTCCAGATGTTGCAGGGTGTTCACTTGCATGCTCTTGTAGATGTCCTGTATTGTGCTTTGCTGCATTCATGTGCGTTAGGCATAGTCACTGCATGTGGCTGGATTGTGTTGCAGAGGGTATACTGAGTTGATGTGCAGTGGACGCGTTGAGGGATGTGGCCTGCTTCTATGTATGGTGTATAATCATTGGTGTGAACCATTGGTCTAATGTAAGGCATTGTTGGGTCTCGTTCAGGTCGGAAAATGTAGGGCCACAGTGTTATGCTGTATGTGCTGTCTCCACTCACCCCCAATCACACCCAGGTGGAGTATTCATACCCCCCCCACTGCACTGCCATGGGCCTGTCAGGCTACTTACCGAGCAGCCAGGCACGTCGTCCAGCATGTCGCTCCATGTAGCGGGGTAGCAAGGAATTCCGCAGCACCATGGCATCATGTGTGGATCCGGGATATCGAGCACAACTGTGCATTGATTAAGTGCGATTTCGGTACTCAACCTCTATGGCATGTGGGACCACCAATTCAGCATGGGTGCAGTAGAGGGCACTGATGCAATTGGCCATGCCTGCCACTGCATGTAAGCCAATTTAAGTGTCAGCGTGCTCCTGGCCAGTCCGTGGTAGGGATATGTGGTTGTGTGCGTGCTTCAGGAGGGCATCCAGCACTTGGGTCAGCATGCATGGAAGGAGAGGTTGTGATATGCCATGCAGCTGGCACACTGTGTGCTGGTAGTTACCTGTGGCCAGGAAGTGGTGCACAGATACTACCTTCAGTAGAGGGGGATGGCAGTGTGGATTTCAATCAGGCTGACGCTGTCGACGTTTATCATGTCCACTATGGTGGTGATGGTGTCCCGGTCCAGCTGGTACAGGGTGTGGATCTGGTCAGGGGTTAGGTTGTATGGACTGGCTCTGATGCGAGGGATTGGTGGGTGCCTACGTGGTGCCTCTGCCTGCACTGGTGGGACTTGCTGGGCCTGTCTCACCCTCCTTCTCCTCCTGCGTCTCCTCTGTGGTGCCTACTGCTGTTGTTGTTGTTGCTGGTGTAGCAATGCAAGCATGTCCTCCATCCCCAGTATTGCTACTACTAGTGGTATCATTTGGGTGTGGGAAGGGGTGTCGTGTGTGGGTGTGCTCCTTTTGTGCTGGCCCAGACTCCATTGCCTCCACCTGTGCTCAATGTGTGCACCTGTGGCAGTTGGGAACTCTGCACATAGAAGTTTACGGGTGCTACGCAATGCCGGTATTGCCGGCATGCCGGTATCCCCTATTAGCGCCTTCATGATGCCGGTATTTGCATGTCCACCTGACTTGTGATGTCCTCCTGTTAGCGGCATCCCGGTATTGCCGGCCTGAAGGGCCGCGTGCCCGCTCCCTTGTCGCTGTTAGCAGCACCGTTATTAGCGGTGCCTCTAATACCGTGTTCTTAGGTTGGTATAGCCCGGAGCAGTATGCGATGCCGGTAATCCTTTACCGGCATTGTTTTTCCATGAACTCCAACCTCGTAATGGCCCCCTTCATCTTAAACAGAGGGCCTCATTATAACTATTGCGGAATGGGTTCAACGCGCCGGTAATGGTGTCAGCGCCGTTAAACCCACTCCTCAATATTACGAGGTTCCCTCGCGGGACCCGCTGTGGACATCTGGTTTATCCAGACGTCCATAGCAGGTTCCTCGAGGGAACCAGGGAGCTAACAACGGGCCCATTATGAGTGGACCCGTTGTTAGCTCCCTCCCCATTCCCATTGAGCCCTATGAGGGCTCAAATGAGAATGGGGAAGGACCGGGCACGGTTCCCTGAAGGGGAATTACCGGGCCCTCCAAACTCGGAATGGCCCGGTAATTCTCCATTCAGGGAAACCGGACACGGTTTTGGAGGCAGCCATGACACCAATAGCGCCATGGCTACCTCCAACGTTGTAATGAGGCCCAGAGACACAACAGATAATGGGGGTCATTACGAGTACGGCGGTAGGGGGTTAACGGCACCGGTAAGGATGCTGGTACCGTTAACCCCCTACCACCACATTCTGAGGTCCCTTAGCGGGACCCGTTAAGGGACCAGGGAGCTAATAATGGGCCTGCTATTTGCGGCCCCGTTATTAGCTCCTTCCCCATTCCCATTGAGCCCTATGGGGGCTCGAATGGGAATGGGGAATGATTTTCAGAATGGGGACTTACCGGGTCCTCCAAGGTTGGAATGACCCGGTAAGTCCCCATTCTTACAACATACTATATGGTTTTCAGAGGCTGGATTCTTCTAAGAGTCTTATTTCAGGTCTACGTGACACATTCAAAGATCAAAGTACCTCACCAGCTAAGGCATGTTAAAGTAATTGGGGTGCTGAATCCGAAGCTTTAGGATGATTCAATCTGGGAGGGAATCCTTAAAAGAATGGCACAAACCAGGGTCCCTACTCATCTTACTGAAGCTAAGTCAAACATAGATCTCAAATGTTATCTCACTCCACTCCAGATAAGCTTCAGAATCTTGTGGGAAATAGAGTGGACGGCTGCTGGACGGCCACTCAATGTCTTGTTGGACTCTCCAAAGCTCACATCAGTTTGGTTGGAGGTGTGTTCTAGCATAAACGATATTTCTAGGTTGGACATTCTGTTTACTCTTCTGTACATGATTTTGCACTACTCGTTGCTTGCTGCATTAGAATGCAGCTACATGATTCTTATAGTGTGGAACCACGGGTGCACTTCAATGAAACTGTGGCTCAGAAACGTGTGGCATATCCTGCCTATGGAAAACCTTACAGCAAACATCAGGGGAATGAGGACAACGTTTCTGGCCATCTGGGCGACGTCCCTGAGCTACATGAAAAATTATTTTGGGAGGTTGCTCTGTCCGGTCAAACTCCGGGCAGTGAACTTGTTGGAACTGTATTGACCTCATCAGTTCTCTGTTTGTGTGTGCTTACTCTGTGTATTATTGCTTTATATAAAACCGTGTCCAGGGTGGTGGTTGGTGTGCGCTATGGTGGAGGGGACGGCGTTTAAAACATTGCTTTAGTAAAGGATAAGCCCCAAACATACCTAGGACAGAGGTGACATGATGCTACATTATATGTTAGAGCTATTCATATACCCTATACATTCTGTGAAGAGATGACACTAAATGGATTATGAATTCCAAGATTTAGGGCCTCATTGCGAGTTTGCCGGAAATCCATTGGTAATTCCACTGAATTACAGTGAAAATTAGTTACCGTCACCACCACTTGGTCCTGTGAGTTTACCACGGGATTACAAGTGGTGGTAAGGCGGTTTTAGTCCCCATTGGTGGAGTCCATAGGCATCCATGGGGCCTTTGGTGGAATTACCGTGAGCAAATATGTGGAGGAAAAGTGGAGGAATTATGTCTAGCTCATTGCTGAAAGTCAATACTCCATCTTTCCTCCAAACTCGGAATTCGGCTGTGCAGTAAAAATGGCAGTAATTCCGTTACCGTGAAAATATGTGGTGTGTAAGAAGATTCAATTCAACACTACAGCTAAGTCAATGCCTAGTCTGGGATACTGAATGGAAACCCTTATTGATATATCTTTCCGCCAGTTCATGAGTTCTGGATGACTACCCCTATATAACACCCCTCTCTTAGAATCCCCCTGACCCCACTGAGCCAAGAAGTAGTTCTGTTTTGCAAGTTTAAAAGGTTTATTTGAAAAAAAATTAACAGTATATATATATATATATATATCACACTTTTATAATGAATTAATAATTAATATCACACTTAAAACATGAGCAGTGATCAACAGTGAATAATGTCCTACTAGTAAACTGATTTGGTTACCCAGGAGTAGTATAAGGATGAGGTAGCACACTTGTGAATAGGAACAGAAGAATAAGGTGGTAGAGAATGCTTTATATAAGTTCAGATGGATGCAATGTTGAATGAAAATGCAGTACAGAAAATACTCAATATGATTTCAACAAAACAATGTAATCACTTTTCTCTGGCAATCCACTCCCCCCCCTTATGCGATGTAAGGAAATGAAGAGTAGCACACAGTTCTCAGACATGCAATCAGATGTAATTCAGTTCACCCCAGCAAGCTTAGACTACGGATAGAAGTTGAAACACAGGCCCAAAATGCTTTTATATGTGCTGGCAATGAAGTGAGGAATATGCTGAAAATGGTTTTAATTCCCTTTAGGAGGTTCATGGTGAGTGAAAGATACTTGGGATGAGCTCAGGCTCCCTTTAACAATGCTCTGGGAGTAACTAGCAGGTTAAACGAATTTTTGGCAAAGAAAAGCAAGGAAGCTGCTGTTTTCACACGTGGCTGGATTTTTAACCAAATCGCGAATCGCGGCAAAATTCGCGAATGCGTGTCTCACGATTACGGCAAAAGTATAAGGAGTAGCAAGTCGGTTCTAGGTTCGTTGAAAAGTTAAGATTCTAGCCCAAACGTTCCCAAAGATATGAACGATTTTGTAAAGGTCGTTTTTCAAATTTAAGGTAACTCAAATTGACAGGTGACAGCTTTTAAAAATGACAGGTGACAGCTATGCGGCTGCAGAATTGACAAGTGACAGTTAGGAGGCAGTTCTACTTAGATTAAATAGATTGAATTATATCACTGGAAACTAAGAGATTTAGTTTCACACCGTCCTAGCTGTACTCACAATGTATTTGGAAGGTCTCACGGATCGGGTCAAGATGGCTTCGGTTCTGGTTTCGCCCCGGATGGTCTCTGCGCACAGCGTCTGGTCTCTGCTCTGCTGGTCTGGTCTGACACTGCTCCTGGATCTCTGGGTACAACGTCTGTGCACAACTCCTGGATCTTTCTGCACAGCTTTCTCTGGACTCAGCGCTGATCTGCACGGCTCCTGGATGCTGCTACCGCTGTTAGGTTTGCTGGATGCTGAGGCCTGCTGAGAAGAGTTCTCAGTTTGTGGGTTTAGGCCCTTGCTTTGAGTTCTGAATCAAGTTCTTTGGAGTTTTAAAGTCTAAGTGTTGGATCTGGTATCTTCTGGATGTTGTGTGGTCCGGCAGGGCGCGTTGCAGCAACTGGATTTGAATGTCCTCTCTAGCTTCCAGTGGCTCTTTTTATGTCTTTTGAAAGTGGGTGTGTGTGCAGCATCACTAGCCAGCCCCCCTCTCAACTGCCCATTGGTCAAGCTTTCCGCACTGCTTTGATTGGGGGAAGGAAATGTGTGTCATGGTGATGCTGTTTTATGGTCTGCAGAAAGGATACTCCCCTGTCAAATTGCACACAAATCTATATTTGACCCAAATACATATTTGCACAGGTACACATTTGTTTAAAATTACATGCACCCATCACATATCACATGAGGTATACTCTGTTCAAACTCTGCTCTTCCTGGAGGCTTGCATTCAAAAATGGCAACATATTTTCATTTTTAGTGGGCTATGCAACATTGGTTTGTCATTAAAATGTATACAAATGTGCGCAAGGCATGTATGCATTTATATAAGGAAGTGTCAGATTTTTAACATGCATACATTTGGAGTGAAACCCTATTTTCCGCTAGCAACCCCCCAGATCATACCACCAGGTCCTAAAACCTCTTAAAATGTGGGCAGAAAAATCACAAGAATTATGGTATCATTTAGATAATTTTGACAAGTCCGCACCATGAGTTATACATCTTTCTTAAAATCATATTCTGGCCAACAGGGGTGTGTCTTCCCAGATCACATGGTGTAGTTTATCCAGTTTCTGCCAAGCTCAGAGACCCTGCCCCTCCCAGCTTCTGACAAGAGGAAGCTATTTTACGGCCCCCCCAATAAACCATCTGCCTGGGCCCTGGAAGGCCCATTGTTCAAGAGGAAGCCATTTATGACCTCCCCCCAATAAACCCTCTGCCTGGGTCCTTTGTTTAGTCTCTAGCAGTCCCTTGGTAATTCAATCAGAGAGGGGTAACCTCCCCTCAGAATGCAGCCAGGCCTGAGAACTGCTGTGGATCCAGTTTCACTCCAATTGGGGGGAAGTTGTCAGGCAGAATCCAGTTCCTTAAGCCAGGCCCCAGCTAATGTCACTTTTAGTTACCCAGTTTTCTGCATTCAAATAAAACTAACAATTTTTACACATGCAGCTAGAATGCTGATTCTAAGCTCAAAACTATGACATTTTAACAGTGACAAACTATGTGGCAGTCACAAGTCTGTCCCTCAGTTTATTTACACATTTCGATTTTTGGTCATTTTAAATCCAGTTTCAGTTTAAGCCGCTGCAGACCTGCAGAGCTCAGCCAGTCTTGTTATAAACCTTCAAGTCACTTTAGAATATAACTTTACATTGTATCCATCTCTCAGTAAGTCTTTCTTTGGCCTGCTTTGGGTTCATTTATTCAGTTTTACACAAATGTCTGGTGTTGTTTTAAAACGCCGGCTTTCTGATAGTGGTGAGCACCAGTATTGCAGCCATTTTTGGGATCTGCCTTGGATTCAAGCATTTCAAACAAGAGATATTAATTGGAAGTATATTCTCCAGGTTCAACACATGGCACTGGTGTTTATCCTTTGGCACCCATTCCACTCATGCTCGCACTGGTGGGTGGCAGGTTAGGCAACCATTTTGGTGTGCGCAAGCTGCGTGGTTCTCCTGGATTCGGGCGCACATGTGGGCTTTTTGGCCATCTTGGATTTCCTAAGCCCACAGCACCAAATGTTGCAGCATGATAGCTCAAACGTGGGTCAGGACACCCAACAAAGTCCCCCCCACGCGACTGCACTTTGAATTTGAGTCGATGGGAAGTCGGGTGCACAAGGGTTTTGACCCACGCACTGGTATGTCAGCATAATCTTCTTCCAATTCTGCAAATGGCACAGTTCAGCATCTTCTTCTCCATCCGGTACTGATCGATCGGTTCTCCTCGCCGGTCCTGATGGGAATATTGGGCGGTACCCCGGGCCCCTTGGGTCTTTGCTCCCGGTCTCCGGATCGTCCTCCCTGGCCAGTCTCAAGGTTTTCTTTCTCCTAGGACGACAAAGGAAGAGCAGCAATACCTATTCATAGACATTTTTCCCCCACCATTGATATAGTGGGGTGGCATATAAATTTATAGTCAAAACATATGAACATGCACATTTCTTTTTGCATTCAAAAACGAAAACACCCACATTGAGAAACTCAGAATTTGATCGGCGATATGTAGGATATTTTAAGTTAGAACTGAATTAATCTGAGACAGTACCCTCTAGGATTCCAGAGGATTCCTCCAGTTGTTGCAGAGTGTGCCTGGGATGGCAACACTTCAACTGGTTAGTGTGGACCCACTTGTCTTCCCCCTCTGCCAAAGGACCTTTAGGGATGTGGATCTTGTAGGCCACAGGGGAGATCTTTTCTATAATCTCATAGGGTCCCTTCCATGTAGGCAAAAATTTGCGCTGTCTTGCCTGGTTTCTTTGGAAGTTGTATAAATAGACCCGGTCCCCCACCTGATATTCCTTCCTGGAAGTTTTCAGGTCCTAATGGATCTTCATACTCTCAGCTGATCTTTCTAGATTCCGCTGAGCATAGGCAAAAGCATGTTGAAGGTGTTTCCTTAAATTCTCCACATACTCATGAGTTGTGGAGGCATTTATCAACGTTTGCTCTTGGGTTCTGTAGAGCAAATGCTGGGGAAGCACCATCTTGCGTCCAGTCATCAACTCAAATGGTGACATTTTGGTTGCAGATGAAGGGGTAGATCTGATGGCTATTAGGACCAGAGGTAATCAGATATCCCAACTTGGCCCAGAATCTGCCACAAACTTCTTTAATATGCTCACAATGGTTCGGTTATATCTCTCTACTGCCCCAGAAGAAGCTGGCCGGTAAGCAATATGTAACTTCCTCTTGACCCCCAGTATCTCCCACATCTTTGTCATTACTTCACTGGTGAAGTGGCTACCCCTGTCTGACTCAATCCTTTGAGGTAGACCAAAACGGGAAAAGATGTGGTTAATCATCAGGGCAGCTGCAGTTTCTGCCTTGCAGTTTGGGGCTGGGAGACATTCCACCCACTTGGTAAACAAGCATGTAACGGTCAACATGTACTTGTTTCCTCTAGACGAGCGAATCACAGGGCCTACAATGTCGATTTGCAAATCTGACCATGGCAGTGTCATTCCCCTCTTTTGGAGAGGCGCCCGGTGTGTGAGGGATGTTGGCTGAAATTGTGCACACACAAGACAACCCTTCAAATATTGGTTGAGGTCCTGGCCCATGTGTGGCCAGTATGCAACCTCTCTTAAGATTTCCAGTGTTGTGTGAAACCCCCTATGACTGGCGGTGGCCGCATCATGGGCGTGACTTAACATCAGGCTTCGGAATGAGGTAGGAACCACCCACTGGTCATGGCCAGCTTGGGATTTCCTTACCAACAAACCGTCTTGGATTTGGAACATTTTTGGACATTTCATCAACACTCTTAGGTCCTCTTTCCCAATGTAATCGGTATCCGTCAGGGGAAAGTTCTCAGGGTCCTCAAGGTGTTGGTAAAACTTACCAATAATTGGATCCCCCTTCTGAGCTGTAATCAAATCAGCATCAGGGGTCTCCTTGCTCCATTGGGCAGTTGAAAGATCATTGTGAGCATTTGTCTGGGACCTAGTGATAGCAGTGACCTGGATTTCACCCAACAGGGACTCTATTTCGATTAGATCCCCTTGGATGGCCCCGGTTTTGGCCAGCTGATCAGCTAAGTAATTTCCAGTTTTGTCTGGTCCCTCTACTTTGGAATGACCCTTGATCTTTTTCCAGTAGATGGTCATCCCATTCGATGTGACCAGATCATCAATGTTTTGGATTAACTTCCCATGTTTCAAGGGTTTGTTGTTAGCACATAACATGCCTCTGGTTTTCCAATTAACCAGGTGCTCCACGAACCCGTTCCGTACATAATCCGAATCTGTGATTATGACCAGTTCGTGGAGTTGATGCTGGACAGCAGTGAGGATGGCCTGATGCACAGCCATCAATTCTGCCACCTGACTACTTTGGGGACCAATTTTGTATCCAGCGGAGGGTTCTGGGAACTCCTTCACCCATGCATTCCCTACGCCAGCCACCAGTTCTTTCTCCCCGTCGTTGTCAACATGGTAAGAGCATCCATCCACATAGACAGAGGGCATTCCCTCACACTTGTCTTCTTCAAAGACTTTGTGTGGGGAATTAAGGTATGCCTCCATGTTGTCCTTGATTTTTAGACTTTCGTCCTCGAGACAGTTTTCTCTGGCACAATTATGCAAGTCAGCCAGACCTTGCGCGAGGGGACTCTTCTTGTTTTGGCCATATCTGACCTCCACAGGAAAGCCTTGCATGGACAGAATCCAGGAAGTAATTCGGGAATTACTCACATTTCCGGCCCGGATTCTGTCACTTTGGAGATATTGCAGAGGCTGGTGTGGAGTCTCCACTATGATGTGTTCCCCATGGATAAACGGGCGGTAATTCTTCAATGCCCACACCGTTGCCAGGAGTGCTTTCTCACAATCGTTGAATTTTTCCTCCACAGAGGATAAAGTTTTGCTCGCATAGGAGATTACTTTATTGACCTTGTCATGCTTTTGGTATAATACTGCCGTCAAGCACGGATTAGAGAACCCCGTCTCCAGGAAGAACTCCTTGTTTCTGACAGGGTAAGCTAGGCAAGGCGCTTGTGAGAGGCTTCTTTTGAGTTGTCTTACCGCCTCGGCTTGTTCTGGACCCCATTCCCACTTGACCCCCCCCTTCAGGAGATGAATCAGGGGTCTGGTGATCTCTGCGTAGCCCTCCGTGAACTTTCTGCTGTAATTAGTCAGTCCAAGGAGGCTCCTTAGTTCCCGCAGAGTTGTGGGGTCTTTCAGTTTCTGAAGTGCTTCCACTTTCTTTTCCTGGGGACAGAGACCCTGAGGAGTAATCTCATGCCCCAAGAAATTAACACAGGTTCTACACCACTGTGCTTTCTGAAAGGAAAGTTTTGCTCCGGCGGCCCTCAACTGGGTCAGAACATAACGATCTCTGCTATGTGTTCCTCCACAGATGAACTTTTGATGAGGACATCATCTACATTAGCCAGGTTATCCTTTGCATACAGGTCGGGCATGGCCTTGTGTAGGAATTCATTGCCGGAGTTGAGGTATCCGAAGGGAGTCCGGGTCCATGTGTACTGCTGGCCCCCAAAGGTAAAAGCGAGCTTGTATTGGTCCTCCCTACTGACAGGCACAGTCCAGTATCCATTGGTCAGGTCTATTGCAGTGAATACCTGTGACCCCTGGATCTGGGCCAGCCCTTGGTCAATGTAGGGCAGAGGCCATCGGGAAGTATGGACCCGTTTGTTGAGCTCCCTGAGGTCGGTGCAGAGTCTCCACTGGCCGTTTGGCTTCAATATTCCCAGCACCGGATTGTGCTGTGTATTGGACGAATTATTCCCCGGGACTCAAGGTTCTTAATTATTTCAGTAAGGGACTCCATTGATGCGAGAGGCAAGCGATATTGCTTCACAAACACTGGAGTCATGCCAGGGTCCGTGGGGATTGTTGTTGTAACGCTCACCTGATTCTCGCAGAGGCGCCGGTCTTGACTGGGCGACTACCGTATCTTCAAAGGTGATGTGTAGCACCCGGTTGGCTCTTTGGGCTGGACCTCTGTGCACTGTATGCCTGACTTCAAGAGTAAGATGTCTGCAGACAGAAAATATGGGATTAATGAACTGGGGTTATTGGGGTGTCCCTATCTCTTCCCTTTTTTGCTCTCCTGTAGACCCCCAAAGGTTAACGCTCTCACCTTAGGTAAGTGAATGCCGAGCTCTCCATCTGGCTCGGGGCAGGGTGCTGTAACCAGTTTCTTCACTGGATCGGTAGCGCAGGCCTCTTGACTTCAGAGGACTGCTGTCCGTCGTTTACTGCACGAACGGTAAGTTTCGAGTAATTCTATTGTCTTTAAAGTCTTTAGCAATGATGTCTCTTGTTTTGCAGGTTCCGGCGATGGCGGATGACGGGCTGAAGTGAGTTGAAGATGGAGTCCGTATGATGAATAGAAGCGCTTGGAAGCACGTAAGTAAGCGCTTGTTGCCTGCTTCACGATGCGCTCTAACTGTCTTTTATTTTGCAGGTACGAGTTCGGAGCGGCTGCAGGGTGCCGGAATACCCACTGGGGTTGATGTGGAAAGGAGTAATGGCACGTGAGTATCAAAGTTCCCCAATGTCTTTAAACGCACCTTGTTTTGTCTTTCAGATGCAGGATGCAGCGCCAAAGGCCTCCGGAGCGTGCGAAGAGTCGGTAAGCTTTTGTCTTTCAGATGCCGGAATGCAGTGTGAAGACCTCCGGAGCGCACGAAGAGTAGGTAAGCCTTTGTCTTTCAGATGCCGGAATGCTAACCTGTTCTTTCTTGTCTTTATAGGTGTTGCTGAAGACTGGATTCAGGATGGTAAGCCTTTTTCCTTAGGCCCAGGATCCGATGCAGAAGACACGATGAGCGTTCTGCTGCAGAGGATGCAGAATAACGCAAAGCAAGATTCATCCACCGGGTGTGGTTTAAATAGCCTCCTGTAGTGCTTAGGTGTCCCCTTCCACAGCCACGCCTAGGTAAGAAAAGAGTTCCTGCTTTCCAGAAGAGTTCCAGTGTTCTGAATCTAGGGAGTGGCTCCTGCCCCACCCAACAGGAAAAGTAGTTCCAAACAGAAGAGGATCAGAGGCTCAGCTGGCAGGCAAGTAAGCAGCATGGTCTGCTGCAGGTAAGTCCACCCAAGCATCATGAGCCCGGCGCTTCCAGCGCTGGGACTGGGCACATTTATGAGCCTGGTGCCACTGGCGCCAGGACTGGGTCCAAAAGGTCCCAATTGGGACTGGTTGGCCCTCGGAACCTGGGTTATGGATCTGCTTCCAAGGGAGTTGGGAAAACCCTGACCTTTTGGAAGCAGAGATCATGACAGTACCTCCCCTCAAGGCCCCTCCCAAACCGGGCTTCTCCGGGGGTTTTGGCTTGTCAGGAAATGTTCGGTGAAATCTTTTGATTAGGCGAGGAGCGTGGACATATTCAGCAGGTTCCCAGGATCTCTCTTGGGGGCCGTAGCCTTTCCAGTCAATTAGGTAAAATAGTTTAGATTTGGAGATCTTGGAGTCCAGAATGCTTTTGACTTCAAACTCGAGTTCTCCATCAACTAGGATGGGTTTTGGAGATTTAGTTAGTCGGGTTTGAGGTTGCACAGGTTTTAATAGAGAGACGTGGAAGACCGGATGTATCTTCATGTGAGGGGGCAAGTCCAACTTGACCGCTACTGGGTTTATTATGGTAGTGATGGAATAGGGACCAAGGTATCTTGGGTTGAATGTGCGTGGCCCTTTTAGAGGTAGATATTTGGTGGATAACCAGACTTGGTCCCCTACTTGATATTGAGGGGCTTCCTTCCGATGTTGATCTGCTCCTTTCTTGTATTGTTCTTTAGCCCTTTGAAGGTGAGAAACAGCTTCCTTAAAGGCTTGGGTGATTGTAGAATGCAGGTAGTCTACTGCTGGTGTTTCAAGATCTTGGAGGGGATCCAACTCCGAGGTTCGAGGGTGACTGCCGTACAAAAGAAAAAACGGTGTTTTCCCAGTTCCCGAATGGACAGAGTTATTGTAGGCATATTCGGCTATCCAAAGGATGTCTTTCCAAGTTTTTTCAGTTTGTTGCAGCATGCAGCGTAAATACTGTTCCAGAGTTTGATTGGTCCTCTCGGTTTGTCCGTCGGTCTGAGGGTGGTGACTGGTCGATAGTCTCACATCATTTTGAGCCGACCGACAGCAACTTCGCCAAAAATGAGAAATAAATTGACTACCTCGATCCGAAATTAGAACCGAAGGAAAACCGTGTAGTCGGACGATGTTTTCGAGAAATTCTCGGGCCAGAGTTGCTGCTGTTGGCAAGCCTTTGAGCGGAATGAAATGCGCCATCTTGGAGAATAAGTCCACGATTACTAGAATCGTATTGTATCCGGAGCATGGAGGTAGATCGGTGATGAAGTCCATAGAAAGCGTATGCCAAGGGCGAGGTGGGATGTCAATAGGGCGTAAGAGGCCTGCTGGTCTTTCCTTTTGACTCTTGTTTTGGGCGCATACTCCACAAGACATTATAAAGTCTCTAATATCTTTTTTCCAAGACGGCCACCAGAAGTAGCGCTTGATCTTTTCTGAGGTCTTGGCCATACCGGGATGACCTTCCATTAAAGAATCGTGATAACAGGAGATTACTTTTTTCTGTAAATCTGTGCTGGGTAGGTATAATCGTTCTTGGAAATACAATAAGTTGTCCTTTACTGCAAAGTCCTTTCCCTGCAGATGCCAATTTTGTATGTCTGCTGGAGTTACAAGTTGCCTGGCTTTATCCTTAACTTCCTCTATGGATTCTGTGGCGATTACACCCAGAATTCTTTGTTCGGGAATGATTGGTACAGGTTTAGGGTTGATCAAGTGTTCTTCCACTCCCATCCGAGAAAGGGCATCAGCTTTACCGTTCTTTGTACCAGGTCGATAGGTAATTATGAAGTCAAACTCGGCAAAGAATAATGCCCAACGGAATTGTCTAGAGGATTGGGCTTTTGCGGTTTTCAAATATTGCAGGTTTCGGTGATCCGTAATCACAGTAACGGTGTGTCGGGCCCCCAGCAGATAATGCCGCCAAGCCTTAAAGGCAGACTTGATAGCCAGAAGTTCCTTGTCAGTAATCGTGTAATTGATTTCAGGAGGCGAGAATTTGCGGGACCAAAATGCCACGGGATGCAACTGATTGGTTACCGGGTCCTTTTGTGATAGAACTGCCCCCATGGCAAGGCTTGAAGCATCAGTTTCCACGATGTAGGGGAGTTCGGGGCGAGGGTGTTTTAAGATTGGTGCAGAGATAAATTTAGTCTTCAAATCCTGGAAAGCTTGTTCCGCCTCGGTGGACCATTCAAAACGTTTGTTTTTCTTTAACAAGGCAGTGATGGGCTGGACTATTCGAGAGAATTCGGGGATAAACCTGCGGTAAAAGTTAGCGAAGCCTAACATGCTTTGCACACCTTTTACGGAGGATGGTGATGGCCATTTGAGAACTGCATCGACCTTCTTTGAATCCATACGTACTCCGCCAGGTGATAATATGAATCCCAAGAATTCAACTTCAGTCACGTTGAAAACACATTTTTCCAACTTAGCGAAAAGTTTGTGTTGACGCAATCTTTCGAGGACCATTTTCACGTGTTTCCGATGTTCAGATTCCGATGAAGAATAGACGAGGATGTCGTCAATGTAAACAACAACACACACATCTATGAGCTCTCTGAGGACATCGTTCATAAAATATTGAAAGGCGGCCGGGGCATTGCAAAGTCCGAAGGGCATGACCTGATATTCAAATAGCCCATACTTGGTGCGGAAGGCAGTCTTCCATTCATCGCCCTCTTTTACTCGTACCAAGTGGTAAGCTCCTCTAAGATCCAGCTTTGTATATATGCATGCTTTTCTGACTTGGTCCAGGAGTTCAGGGATCAAAGGTAACGGATATCTATTCTTAACGGTGATCTGGTTCAGGGAGCGATAATCGATACAAGTTCTAAGGTCTCCTTCCTTTTTTGGAACGAAGAACAAAGCTGAAGAAGCAGGGGACTTGGAAGGACGAATAAACCCATTCGCCAGGTATTGATCCAGGTATTGTCGAAGGTGAAGGTTCTCAGGCTCGGTGAGGGCATAAATTCTACTACAAGGAGGAGTAGATCCAGGTATCAGGTCTATCTGGCAGTCATAAGACCTATGAGGAGGTAGAGTGTTAGCCTGATCCTTCCGGAAAACATCTTGGTATTCAAGGTATTCGGGAGGTAACTGGGGAGTCTCTGAAGAAATTGCTGCCAGTGCAACACCAGGTGGAGGGTGACAAGTAGAGACACATTCTGGAAACTGGACCGTTCTTGCTCCCCAATCGATCAGAGGATTGTGTTTCTCTAACCAAGGTATTCCTAGAATAATCTGAAACTGAGGGGCCTTGATCACATCGAACACGATCTTCTCATGGTGTCCATCTTGACTTACTAGCGTCACCTCTTGAGTGGTATGCGTTACTGGCCCGGAGGCTATCTCCGTACCATCCACTGTAGTAATGACGTCCTTTACAGCCTTGGGACAAAGAGTTAGATTCATCCTCAAAACCATTTCATGATCCACATAATTGCCGATGGCACCGCTGTCGACATAAGCTTCAATTGCATGTAATCGATCCGGATTATCAGGGCTAATGAGGACCATAGGTATCACGAAATGCGAGGTCACGGAACTGGTTTTCACGCTCGGCAAGAGGACCTCTATTCTTGTCGGGCGAGGTCGTTTCCCTGCTCAGAGTTTGTAACTTTGGTAACTGCAGCTCCTACTGCCTTCTTGGCAGGTTTCACCGGACAGTCTCGAAGAAAGTGCCCTGAGTTTCCGCAATATAGGCATAATTGCAACTGTTTTCTCCTTTCCCGCTCCTTTTGTGTTAGAGGACCTTTCAGACCCCCGATTTGCATGGGTTCCCCGGAGTCTACTCCTTTGGAAGGAGTTGGCGGTTTGGAAAATACTCGAGCATCAAACTTGGAACGGTCGGCCTTCCTGTTCTGCAGTCTATGATCTATTTGAACGACCAAGTCTATATAATCCGAACAGTCTTGTGGGGGATTCACTACTTGGGCTAAAACGTCTTTGAGCTCTCCACGTAGACCTCTGTAAAACAGCGTAATCCTTTTGTCCTCAGGCCATTGAGTTTCCACTATTAGTCTATTGAAAGATGCAATATAAGCCAAAAGGTCTTGATTACCCTGTCGCAACGAAAGAAGCTCATTGTCCAAGGCCTGCCCCTGTGAATGTCTTGCGAACAGTTTTTCCATACTAAGCTGAAAGGCTTGAAAATCATGGAGAACCGGATCATCTTGATTAACTAGAGGGATCGACCAGTCTGCCGCATTGCCACTAAGGTACGAAAGTACAAAAGCTACTTTAGCTTGATCAGTTGGAAAGGCTGCTGGCCGGCATAAGAAGTGCAACCGGCACTGATTGATAAATACTGCAAACCTCTTTGGGTCACCAGAAAATCGTTCGGGCGGAGCCAGAGGTACATTCCCAGGTAGGTTGATCTGCACTGGATTCATAGAGGATGTTGAAGGAAGATTTGCCCCTGATGCGGGTAACGGGGTTTGTCCGGCTTGTGACTGTAGCAATTGTCTAGCAAGACCGTCTGTTCTCTCCTTGGAAATAATTAGTTCCCTTCTTAGAGCATTCGTTTCCTGACGAGCTGCATGCACTTCTGCCCTTAGTTCCCCAAGTAACCGGGCTAGATGGTCAGTATCCGAGGTTTCCATAGCGCCTGGGCGAGAGTTTTGCGGTAGGCTTTGCGTTCTGTAACGCTCACCTGATTCTCGCAGAGGCGCCGGTCTTGACTGGGCGACTACCGTATTTTCAAAGGTGATGTGTAGCACCCGGTTGGCTCTTTGGGCTGGACCTCTGTGCACTGTATGCCTGACTTCAAGAGTAAGATGTCTGCAGACAGAAAATATGGGATTAATGAACTGGGGTTATTGGGGTGTCCCTATCTCTTCCCTTTTTTGCTCTCCTGTAGACCCCCAAAGGTTAACGCTCTCACCTTAGGTAAGTGAATGCCGAGCTCTCCATCTGCCTCGGGGCAGGGTGCTGTAACCAGTTTCTTCACTGGATCGGTAGCGCAGGCCTCTTGACTTCAGAGGACTGCTGTCCGTCGTTTACTGCACGAACGGTAAGTTTCGAGTAATTCTATTGTCTTTAAAGTCTTTAGCAATGATGTCTCTTGTTTTGCAGGTTCCGGCGATGGCGGATGACGGGCTGAAGTGAGTTGAAGATGGAGTCCGTATGATGAATAGAAGCGCTTGGAAGCACGTAAGTAAGCGCTTGTTGCCTGCTTCACGATGCGCTCTAACTGTCTTTTATTTTGCAGGTACGAGTTCGGAGCGGCTGCAGGGTGCCGGAATACCCACTGGGGTTGATGTGGAAAGGAGTAATGGCACGTGAGTATCAAAGTTCCCCAATGTCTTTAAACGCACCTTGTTTTGTCTTTCAGATGCAGGATGCAGCGCCGAAGGCCTCCGGAGCGTGCGAAGAGTCGGTAAGCCTTTGTCTTTCAGATGCCGGAATGCTAACCTGTTCTTTCTTGTCTTTATAGGTGTTGCTGAAGACTGGATTCAGGATGGTAAGCCTTTTTCCTTAGGCCCAGGATCCGATGCAGAAGACACGATGAGCGTTCTGCTGCAGAGGATGCAGAATAACGCAAAGCAAGATTCATCCACCGGGTGTGGTTTAAATAGCCTCCTGTAGTGCTTAGGTGTCTCCTTCCACAGCCACGCCTAGGTAAGAAAAGAGTTCCTGCTTTCCAGAAGAGTTCCAGTGTTCTGAATCTAGGGAGTGGCTCCTGCCCCACCCAACAGGAAAAGTAGTTCCAAACAGAAGAGGATCAGAGGCTCAGCTGGCAGGCAAGTAAGCAGCATGGTCTGCTGCAGGTAAGTCCACCCAAGCATCATGAGCCCGGCGCTTCCAGCGCTGGGACTGGGCACATTTATGAGCCTGGTGCCACTGGCGCCAGGACTGGGTCCAAAAGGTCCCAATTGGGACTGGTTGGCCCTCGGAACCTGGGTTATGGATCTGCTTCCAAGGGAGTTGGGAAAACCCTGACCTTTTGGAAGCAGAGATCATGACAGTTGTTGTGTGGATGTCGGTGCGACCACAGTCATATGAGTCTACCGCAAAGAGATCTTGGAAATTCAAGAATACTTGTTTCAACTTTTGCTTCTGTTCCAGAGTCACACAGGCATCAGCTAGGTTGACTCTCTCTTCCACCATCTGCCTGAAGCCTGGAAAGACTTCTAGTTTGGCTATCTCAGCGGCCTCCTCCAGCTGGGGGGAGAAGTCCCTGGTCAGAGTGCTGATTTGGACTGGAGGCTTCAGGTGGGAAAGGCAGCCCTCATGGACCTGGAAAATCACCTCATCCCTCCTGAAGTCACAAGTCACATCTTCCTTACCATAAGGGCAAGAAGTGTACACCAGGAAGTTCCCCCCATGCCGGGTGAAAATCCTGTCTGGTGTTGTGTTGTCATCACTGTCACTGTCAAAACAGTCCTTGGGGATTGGTCCTAACAGTTCATTTCCTAAATCGATGGAAAAATATCGGTCATCAACCGCCATTCCAATAATGGTGCCTGCGGCTAGAGTAATACTATTTAAGTCGCTGTTATCCACCTCTTATGGAATGGTGTCATGTTCTATGTTGGCTAATGGTGTTGGGTTTACCCCTAACCCATGCTGCTGGAGAGAAGCATTTAGATGAATATAAGCATCAGGGTTTTGCAATTTTTGTCCTCTTTTAACTTTCACTTCCAGGCAGAATTGTCGGGTCCTTTCTGGGATGGTGACTTCCTCTTTGATCTGAATTTCAACTGCATAAGGTAGCAATTGAGCTGACCTAAATGCTTTTTCTGGATCATCAAAGCCCATGTGATTATCCGCTAATCGGGACCAAGCTTTGAAGTTTATTAGGTCCAAACTAATGGCAAAGCGATTGAGAATGTCACTGCCTAAGTAAAAGGCGGCAGTGACGTCTCGCACAACCCAACAATTATGGACTATGCTCTTGTTGCCAATGGAGATTTTGAGCATACACCTGCTTGGCAGGAGATGTTTGGAATTAGGTGCTTCCAGGTCCATTTCCCATTTGTCTATCAGTTTGAATGTGGGAATGGCTGGATCTTTTGGGAGTTGGCGGAACATGGCTTCGCTGATGAAGCTCTTACCGTTGTTCACAGACACTCGAGCGAGAACAGAGTCCTTCCCATCATTTAACTGAACAGGGATGAACAACTGCTCTCCAATTTGCTGAACATCAGCCAGGCTCTGAGCTGATTTCACATCTTTCTGGACTATAGGAGTGGGAGTTTCTGATTGTGGATTGGTGAAGAATTTCAGGGTGTTTCCTTCCAGTGTGGAATACCACCTTAAACTGGAAGGAAGGTTGATTTTCAGAAATAGAGAGGACCCCCCATCACCAGTCTGTTGTCCTACTGCTATTACTGTCACGTCTGGAATTTGGTTGTTCTGGAAGTGAAATTCTACTTGGTCAGATTTTTGTTCAACCATGTGGCAGGTGCCGTTTAAACTAACATGGTTGACACTCTGTTTTAATTTTATTGGTCGGCTAGTCTGGGTCCAGAGGACCTTGTTTACACAATCTATTAGGGGTGACAACCTTCTCAGGAGGTCATTCCCTAGTAAACAAGGGGTGCCCTCTGGAGTCACTACTATGACCGGGTGTTTCACCTTGTGTCGCCCAATTTTGATGTCCAAATCTGCAGTCCTCTCAACAGGAATTTCCTTCCCGTCAAAGTTCTGCAGTTGTCCAGGAAGAGAGGTGAGAGGAATACGGTAATTCTCCCCCCTTCCTGCATTTAGTTCCTCAAAGGCCCTTTTGGACAGAAGGGTGGCTTGGGATCCAGTGTCCACCAGTGCCAAAATTGTACCCTGCCCCTGTACTTGTACCGGGGCATAGTACCTTCCCTCCTACTCCTCAAGGGGGCACAGATAATGCACATTTTTGGACAACTGGTGGGCTAACTTTCTGGTTTTGGACATTGCTAGAGAAGAGATTTGGGCAGAATTCTGTGGAGAGTCTTGGGAATCTGAAAGAAAAAGTTGGCAACTGGAGATCAGAGCCATTGTGGGTTCCCCTGGTTCCGGTTCTGGGCCGCCCCCCACTTTTTGGAGGCAGTCACCAGGATGGGTTTGAACCAGGGGATTTCGGTGTTGTGGGTTCTGGGATGAGATGATGGGCGGCGGTAGCTCAGTCTCCATATCTCCCCAGTCTGGATTGGAATCGCTTGGGACCCATTTTTCTTTGGGAGGAGTTCCCCCATCTCTGAAGGAGAAGATCCTTTTCCCAGGGTCTTCTGAGGATCCCTCTCCCTCAAATTGGAAGACCTGAACCTCCTCCACAAAGTGGGTCTGTTTGGGTCCTTTGTTTCTCCTACCTCCTCTCTGCTCCTTGGGTGGCAGACTTTCAGGGGTAGGAGATTTTATTTCCGGTTCCTGGTTTTCCAGGGGCTGTTTACAAGTTGGGAAGGAAGCTTCCTCCAAGGCTTTACACCCCCCTTCCCCTTGTGCCTCCTCCCTGAGAACCGGTGGGTTACCGGGGTGCTGCCCCCGTCATTGTTCTGGAGCACCAGGTGCTAAGTTTGGGGCATTCTGCGGTGGCATGCTCATCTGAGGGTTCTGTTGAGCCCTCAGTATGTGACCCAGATCTCGTGCCATATTTTGGACCTGGCGCTCAAGTTGTGAAACCCGCTCAGGCTGATACAGAGCTCTATTTTCTCCCCTGGGCTGATCCCGGGAAGGGTAGCTATCCCTTCTCTGGTAGTACCCCTGGTTGGGAAGATTTTGGTACCCCTCCACCCTTGGCCTCCCCTCTCCCGGATTAGGTTGTCTGGGCTCAGGGAATTGGGGAAAGAAGGATGGATGATTTGGGGGGTGGAAATTGGGTGGATACCTGGGGAAAAAGTTCTGCCCAGGATTTGGAGAATTTCTGCCCTCCTGTGGGAAGTTGGGAGGGAAGTTCCCTGGGTTAGGTGCTTGGCTGGATCCCCCCCTTGGGCTGGAGGAGTCCACACATAACGCAGGTTTGGTCGGTTTCCCTTGTAGCTGGGACTTACATAGTCAGGGGAGCGGGGGACCCCATTTGTGGGACTACCTCCTCGACTCCCTGTCTGTGACTGGCCCGAGGGCCTTCTGGGCTGGGAATTATTTGGTGCAGGCAGGTTTTTAGGCCCCCCGATCTCCAAATCTAAAACGGGGGCAACCTTTACCTCTGCCACCTTGGCAGCAGCCGGGGTGCTGTTGGTTTTGGGGTTTTTCGGCGCGTTATTTTTATTTTCGATGGGCTTCTGCACCTCATAGATCCGGGTAGCCTGTTCAATGACCCAGTCTAAAGATCTTTTCTCTTGAAAATCTCTCACGAGCTGGGTCATTATGTATTTGGGTAAGGCATGGAAAAAGGTATTGATAAATTCTCTGCTATCCGTGCGCACCCTTCTGGTGGTCTGCGCAAAAGCACGTTTTAATTCTTGCACAAACTCTTGTGGGGCCTGATCCTCCCCACATTGCAAATTGTAGGCTGCCTTGCGAGCTTCTTGAGGATTTCTGTGAACAGAAAAATGTTTCAAGATGGCCGCCTTATAGGTGGACCATCTTAAATGATTTTGGTCCTCCAGCCCCGCAAAGAAACTGGAGTATTATGGGGCGAATGTCCATTTGACGTACTGGATGCAGCTACTGCTGTCCTTCAAATGGAAAGTCTCCATCATTTGCTCATAGAGCTCCAAGTGTTCCCAAATGGAATACTTGGCGTTCTTATGATAAGGCGTGATGACACTCCTTATTGCCTTTATTTGCATCAATGGGTCCTTAAGCAAGGCCCTTTTTGCCTTATTGGCCTTTTTGGTTCGGGTAACCCTGGTCCATTCATCCTCTGACTCAGAGGCACTGCTCCCAGAGGTTCCTGTCTGATCTTCCAGGTTTTCCCGGATTCTGCGAGCCTGGGAATGGCTGGCAGAATGTGGGGACCTGGTCTCCTGTGTCCGCGCCGTTCAGAGGAGTCTTCAGATTCCTCCTTGCTGCCAGGATTTGATGGGTATCCCCCCCACTGACCTAACTGGGCAGTGGTTTTCAGGATGCCCTTAGTGGGCCTACTCTCCTGGGGTTCCCCACTAATTTGCACTGTGCTTGGGTGCCCATACCCGGATGCCCGCCCCTCCATTCCTGGGAGGTACTGGCCTATGAGCCCCATACTTCTGGTTGGATAGTAATCTGCCAACCCCGTGGCCCTGGGCTCATGTGCGCGAGGGGACATGGGGGTGGCAGAGTCCAGGGACTGAGAGATATGAAGGCCTCTGGTACTAGGGCTCCTGAGGTTATGCTCAGGAGTTTCTCTCTCCCAGCGAACCTGGTCTCTATCCGCCCCTGCTCCCTGTTGCAATGCAAGAGCCTGCGCTTTCAGTTCCTCAGTTAAGGCCTTACTAGACTCTATCAGTCTCTCCTGCATTACTACCTGTTGTTGGAGCCTGTCATTGTGCTGACAGAGAGCCTCATTTTCTCTCTGTTCCTCCTGCTTGGTCCTGGAGTACTGGGCCAGTCTTTGCTGCAGGAGGGTTACCTCCTGAGTCCCTTCCCTACTGGCCTGCTCATTTCTTGCCAGAGCCTCCTCCACCCTCCTGGTGTGCTCTAACAAGTTCTGGTGTTCTTTTTGGAGGTCACCCAGTCCCTGGAGGGCCAGGTGATTTTCTTCCATTTTCCTTTTTAAGTGGCAGACTTCCTGGCCTAAGGTATCCCTTTCCTGACTAAGAGCCTGCATCTGTGCCGCCAGGTCATCCCTTTGCCTTTGGAAGGCACCAGCTTTCTGGTGCTCCTGATCAAACTCTGCCTGGGTATCCAGGTCTTTCAGAATCAATTTATTGCTTTCCTCTTTCTCTCTGTCTAATCGAATTTGCAGGGTGGCTACCTGTTCTGTGCATGCCCTGTTGAAGTCCAGTTGTTGCTCCAGCTTTTTCTGGCTCTGCAGAAGGGAGTCCAAACCTTCTTGGTACTCCTTCTGCAAGGCAAGACATCTGGTATCCTGGTCAGCCTTCTCCTGTTGCAGTCTATCCATGTCCTCTTTTATTTTAATGATATACTGCCTACTATCATTTTCTGACTCCTGGCTCCTCTGCAGCCTCTGCTCAGAAGAGACCAGGTCAGATTGGGCCTTTTCTAACGCCAGCTGTTGCCTATTTGCCAGATCTTGGCATCAGCACATTTGTCCTGCATGGCTCCCATATATAGATACAAATATGCTGCTATCCTGGCAATCTTATTATGTTCATCTTTGGCTTTAGGGGCCATATATAGTTCACTCAGGGCCACATGTAGGGGACCCTGATCTCCCCATATATCTGACCCTGTTTCAGTGACCTGTTGCGCGATGGCCTGCAACCGGACCGTTTGGTCCTGGTGAGTCCACTCACCTCTCACAAATAGCTTATGTAAGAGGTGCTCCCTCGCTATTTTCATGTCTACCAAGGTCGTCATTCTAGAGATTGATCTCTGTCCTGACTTACAGAAATTAGTATTTTATTTTTGCAAAACAGACCTTTTCCTTAGAGGGTCCCTTTGAAGAGTGCTCTACAGCGTAAAACAGTGTGGTGATCCGACCGGATGTATGTATCCCGTCAGTTAGCACACTGTATTAAGCTGCACAAGTGATAGATCTAACCCAGACGTCCGGCTCAAGCCCCCAATTTGTAAGAAGATTCAATAGAACACTACAGCTAAGTCAATGCCTAGTTTGGGATACTGAATGGAAACCCTTATTGATATATCTTTATGTCCAGTTCATGAGTTCTGGATGACTACCCCTATATAACACCCCTCTCTTAGAATCCCCCTGACCCCACTGAGCCAAGAAGTAGTTCTATTTTGCAAGTTTAAAAGGTTTATTTGAAAAAAAAAAAAATTAACAGTATATATATATATATCACACTTTTATAATGAATTAATAATTAATTTCACACTTAAAACATGAGCAGTGATCAACAGTGAATAATGTCCAACTAGTAAACTGATTTGGTTACCCAGGAGTAGTATAAGGATGAGGTAGCACACTTGTGAATAGGAACAGAAGAATAAGGTGGTAGAGAATGCTTTATATAAGTTCAGATGGATGCAATGTTGAATGAAAATGCAGTACAGAAAATACTCAATATGATTTCAACAAAACAATGTAATCACTTTTCTCTGGCAATCCACTCCCCCCCTTATGCGATGTAAGGAAATGAAGAGTAGCACACAGTTCTCAGACATGCAATCAAATGTAATTCAGTTCACCCCAGCAAGCTTAGACTACGGATAGAAGTTGAAACACAGGCCCAAAATGCTTTTATATGTGCTGGCAATGAAGTGAGGAATATGCTGAAAATGGTTTTAATTCCCTTTAGGAGGTTCAGGGTGAGTGAAAGATACTTGGGATGAGCTCAGGCTCCCTTTAACAATGCTCTAGGAGTAACTAGCAGGTTAAACGAATTTTTGGCAAAGGAAAGCTGGAAGCTGCTGTTTTCACACGTGGCTGGATTTTTAACCAAATCGCGAATCGCGGCAAAATTCGCGAATGCGTGAATCACGATTACGGCAAAAGTATAAGGAGTAGCAAGTCGGTTCTAGGTTCGTTGAAAAGCTAAGATTCTAGCCCAAACGGTTCCAAAGATATGAACGATTTTGTAAAGGTCGTTTTTCGAATTTAAAGTAACTCAAATTGACAGGTGACAGCTTTTAAAAATGACAGGTGACCGCTATGCGGCTGCAGAATTGACAAGTGACAGTTAGGAGGCAGTTCTACTTAGATTAAATAGATTGAATTATATCACTGGAAACTAAGAGATTTAGTTTCACACCGTCCTAGCTGTACTCACAATGTATTTGGAAGGTCTAGGTCTCACGGATCGGGTCAAGATGGCTTCGGTTCTGGTTTCGCCCCGGATGGTCTCTGCGCACAGCGTCTGGTCTCTGCTCTGCTGGTCTGGTCTGACACTGCTCCTGGCCCGGCTCCTGGATCTCTGGGTACAACGTCTGTGCACAACTCCTGGATCTTTCTGCACAGCTTTCTCTGGACTCAGCGCTGATCTGCACGGCTCCTGGATGCTGCTACCGCTGTTAGGTTTGCTGGATGCTGAGGCCTGCTGAGAAGAGTTCTCAGTTTGTGGGTTTAGGCCCTTGCTTTGAGTTCTGAATCAAGTTCTTTGGAGTTTTAAAGTCTAAGTGTTGGATCTGGTATGTTCTGGATGTTGTGTGGTCCGGCAGAGCGCGTTGCAGCAACTGGATTTGAATGTCCTCTCTAGCTTCCAGTGGCTCTTTTTATGTCTTTTGAAAGTGGGTGTGTGTGCAGCATCACTAGCCAGCCCCCCTCTCAACTGCCCATTGGTCAAGCTTTCCGCACTGCTTTGATTGGGGGAAGGAAATGTGTGTCATGGTGATGCTGTTTTATGGTCTGCAGAAAGGATACTCCCCTGTCAAATTGCACACAAATCTATATTTGACCCAAATACATATTTGCACAGGTACACATTTGTTTAAAATTACATGCACCCATCACATATCACATGAGGTATACTCTGTTCAAACTCTGCTCTTCCTGGAGGCTTGCATTCAAAAATGGCAACATATTTTCGTTTTTAGTGGGCTATGCAACATTGGTTTGTCATTAAAATGTATACAAATGTGCGCAAGGCATGTATGCATTTATATAAGGAAGTGTCAGATTTTTAACATGCATACATTTGGAGTGAAACCCTATTTTCCGCTAGCAACCCCCCAGATCATACCACCAGGTCCTAAAACCTCTTAAAATGTGGGCAGAAAAATCACAAGAATTATGGTATCATTTAGATAATTTTGACAAGTCCTTACCATGAGTTATACATCTTTCTTAAAATCATATTCTGGCCAACAGGGGTGTGTCTTCCCAGGACACATGGTGTAGAAACCAGTTTATCCAGTTTCTGCCAAGCTCAGAGACCCTGCCCCTCCCAGCTTCTGCCAAGAGGAAGCTATTTTATGGCCCCCCCAATAAACCATCTGCCTGGGCCCTGGAAGGGCCATTGTTCAAGAGGAAGCCATTTATGACCTCCCCCAATAAACCCTCTGCCTGGGTCCTTTGTTTAGTCTCTAGCAGTCCCTTGGTAATTCACTCAGAGAGGGGTAACCTCCCCTCAGAATGCAGCCAGGCCTGAGAACTGCTGTGGATCCAGTTTCACTCCAATTGGGGGGAAGTTGTCAGGCAGAATCCAGTTCCTTAAGCCAGGCCCCAGCTAATGTCACGTTTAGTTACCCAGTTTTCTGCATTCAAATAAAACTAACAATGTTTACACATGCAGCTAGAATGCTGATTCTAAGTTCAAAACTATGACATTTTAACAGTGACAAACTATGTGGCAGTCACAAGTCTGTCCCTCAGTTTATTTACACATTTCGATTTTTGGTCATTTTAAATCCAGTTTCAGTTTAAGCCGCTGCAGACCTGCAGAGCTCAGCCAGTCTTGTTATAAACCTTCAAGTCACTTCAGAATATAACTTTACATTGTATCCATCTCTCAGTAAGTCTTTCTTTGGCCTGCTTTGGGTTCATTTATTCAGTTTTACACAAATGTCTGGTGTCGTTTTAAAACGCCGGCTTTCTGATAGTGGTGAGCACCAGTATTGCAGCCATTTTTGGGATCTGCCTTGGATTCAAGCATTTCAAACAAGAGATATTAATTGGAAGTATATTCTCCAGGTTCAACACATGGCACTGGTGTTTTTCCTTTGGCACCCATTCCACTCATGCTCGCACTGGTGGGTGGCAGGTTAGGCAACCATTTTGGTGTGCGCAAACTGCGTGGTTCTCCTGGATTCGGGCGCACATGTGGGCTTTTTGGCAATCTTGGATTTTCTAAGCCCACAGCACCAAATGTTGCAGCATGATAGCTCAAACGTGGGTCAGGACACCCAACAGGTGGCAACGGAATCTTCAAAAAAAATGTACTGCACTGCTGAACTCGTAATGAAGCCTTTATTGTTATAACGTACTTTGGATCTATGGTCAGTCATTGGTCAGGGTGTGCTCAACCCTGGTGGCTCCTGGGGTTTATGACTCCTCAAAATGTTCCCCCTGATGAAGCTTTCTTGGGTTCGTATATTTGGCTTTAGTGCATGCATAGCACTTCATTCCTTTTGCAACGGACACCAACTCCTCTACTCAATGCTGTGTTAGCCATCAAATATCTGTAAGCACACACCCCTCCCTGAGGGAGGAAATGAAACAGTGTTGGTGGTCTGCCTCGACACAGTTCCCCCACAATTCTGATAATTGAAACGAGAAGGACATATGTCTCTTGATTGCACACGTGGAGTACTTACTTGTAATAGTTGTCTGGCCTGCAGACCTTGTATGTACTGTCCCGCTGCATTACATTTGAACAAGGACACCTTCTTGCTTAGAAAAAGGGTTAACCTCTGCTGGTTTGTAATGTATTGTAATGTAATGTAAGTGGCATAGAATAACACCCCTGTGCACTTACGGTGGCTCTGCAAGAAAAAGGGGGTACGTGGTTCATTAGTGGAACAGTGGAAGAGGCAGATGCGAAACCTGTGCTGTTGATGGGTGCAGATCGAAGTACCAGTTCTTGGTGTGCCAATCTGCTTTCTGTGAGTTTAGCAGATAGAATTGGGAGTATATTATCCACAGGGAAGGGCCCAATATCTGATAGGCTACATTTTGGGTCTGGTTAGCCCCTAATGTGGGAGATTGCAATATGGCTAAAGGAGAGCGCTTCTTCATGGCTCGATTAGTGTTGATGTGCTCGTGGCCAGACCTGTGGCGGCTGTCTGTGGGGTATTTGTGTGAGTTGTACAAGGTGATAGGTGATCATTCAGGGGGGCCTAACACGACAAAACAAGCTGCAAACCTACAATCCTACCACTGGCCTCTTGCAAACAGTTCATGGGAGAACATTTGGTTATGGTGGTTTTCAACAACACCTGACTAAGGACTAATTCCAATGGATGTGTAGACTGATGCACAGACTACAATTCACAGTACTGCGCTACTGTTAAAAGATGCCAGCCACAACGTTGGCTAACCACACCCTGTACAGCGCTCCGCTGCTCTTGCTCTAAGTCGGTGCTTTCACAATAAAACAAAATAAATGGATAGGTCGGCTTGAAATCTGAGGTCCACAGATGCCCATTTCACCTTCATTAGTTTGGTTTGGTGTTGGTATGTTTTTGGAACTGATGGAAGTAAACTGTTTTGAAGGGGGCCATTGGCGCCAACAAAAAATAAGCTTGCCTTTCTCTTCTTTTCACACCTTCTCAGCAGTTGACGCCTTTGCAGGGTATTAAGGAGGCTAGGCTATCGCTTCTGAGGACCTCCTCACCACAATAAGCTCATATAGACACCCTCACTTCTTTTGTTTATCGCCTCCAATGAAAGTGGCCTTCAGTACATGAAGTTAGGTCTGGATAATGACCCCCCTCGTGTCCTACCCAAAACCCCTCCCATTCCCACACCCCAAACATCCTCCCTCCTCTACTCTACACCCACAAACCTCTGCCACACCAAACTTTGTTATTTATAACAAATTGCACAGTCATGAAAATTTTGCTAAAAATGCAATATGTGAAAATGGTGGCATGAAAAATGCACCATACCCCCCAACGACATCACTTCCGTCAACCAATAACAAGCCACAATTCACAATCCGAACTTTTACCAGA
Organism: Ambystoma mexicanum; assembly: GCF_040938575.1. Taxonomy (NCBI): domain Eukaryota; kingdom Metazoa; phylum Chordata; class Amphibia; order Caudata; family Ambystomatidae; genus Ambystoma; species Ambystoma mexicanum. The sequence goes on along the minus strand of NC_090941.1, from coordinate 707,104,203 downwards.
AAGATGTTGGCCCTGATTATAAGTTTGCTGGTATCCCGCCGGTATTACCGGCGGGATACCAGCTAACTGCACTTTCCGTCTCCACCGACTGATATCCCATTATTACCGGGATATTACGGGCCACAGAGTGCCAGTAAATTCCCATTCCAAACTCCATGGGATGGGATTTTCTTAATGACCGGCACCTTTAGTAACGATGCCGGTGATTCAGGCATTTTTTTTCCGGTAGGGGCCGAAACTCTCGTCAGGTCGGGCCTACTGGAAGATCCGTGGCCCCCACTGGCAAACTTGAAGTGTGCCAGTCTGGAAAAAATGCCAGGGCCAGAATTACCGGCATTTTTTCCAGACCTGCACACTTGTAATGAGGCCCGTTGTCTTCTGTAGTTTACCTGAGATAAAGTAAGATATGAGTCTTTTCCAAAAAGAACATCACAAACCATTCCTGGAGTTAAAAAAAAAAAGCAAATGTGCCGTTGCTAAGAAACCCGCTGAGAAAGAGATTTAGGTAAAAGCCTCTTAAGTAAGACAGTAATGGAGTCATGGCATCACATTGCGGCTAGAAGAAGGATGTGTGGTTGTAACCCTGGGGGCTTGGAAAAGCCCCAACGTTTATTGCTAAATTGACTGAGAAAGCCTGAAAGAAATGTGCCAGAAAAAGGTGCTGGCGCATGTAAAGAGAATCCACGGTTACTATAAGTAGAACATCACACATGCCATAACCTGCTGTGCACTTTTTTACCAGGAAGCAAGAGGTGGTGTACATGCGACTGGAACGAAATTGCGGTAAAAGTACTTATCAGAACGACATTTGCACGTTAAAAATGAGAAGGGGGTGGAATGCCTTTTGGATGAAGACTAAAAGAATAATGGATTAGATTCCTTTTAAGAAAAATGTATTTTTAGGCTTTTGTGTGTTGACGAAGTCCAAAAAACAGCATTGCATATGGCAATAAGATTTTAGTTCATTTTATACAATGGTGCCCACCCAAATCACCAGGCTGTTTCACTGAATTTAGTGAAGGGCCATTTTACCACTTTGCTGCATTTCTAGGGGCGTGTGGGGATGTGGCGGTTTGGGGGTGGTGAGGAGGCTTGCATGGGGGCTATTGTGGCTTTCCCCACTATAAAAAATTATGCAGAACATTGAGTGAAATGGCCACGGCAGTGATTTGTATCAGCTCCTTGTGGAACATCTCGCCAATCGCTAACCACTCGACTCAGCCCTAATTCTCCCCCTCTGGAGTGCCTTCTCTCCCCTGCTCTCCCTTTCCGACACACCACCTCTGCTACCCCCACACCCTTACCTGCAGTCCCCTGGGCGTGTCTCTTATGTCCAGCTCTCCATTGCATTGCAGCTAGGTTCGGACTTTACAAATCCCAGAGATACATAGGTTTGTAAAACAATTAAAAAATATATATGTCCTCGTCCATCTAGATCTGAGTGTTCCAACAGAATGGCGTCTATGCCGCTTCTAGCGTCATGCCGGAGCATCGAATGTACAATGCTGCCAGTGGCGTTGACCATTGACTCATACATGCAAATGGATTTAACTCACTGGGCATAACAACGCACCAGTCAGCCTCATTACGAGTCCATTAATAAAGGTGGCGGTGCTCCCATGAAAGTCTGCTGGCGGGTGCCGTTCCGCCCGCACGGGCAGACCTGGCAGTCCTGTACTTTACCGGTCCGGAAACAACGGTGCTGGTAAGCTCACTGGCACCAGTGTTTCCAGACCAGCAAAGTTGTAATGAGGGCCACTGTCACATTGTGCATACACCCAATACAATCTCCATCACTTAAGAAGGTTCATCCGAACATACTATTTCTACATCGTCCAAAGATGGCAGCCTTTGGCAATAATGCCGTCCCTGGCAAGCCAGTGCAGGCATTAGAGCCAGAATCTGTCCTGCTACGGTCCACTTGGAAAGACAGTATTGTCACTAACTCTGTGGCGTAATGTCTACAATCTTAAGGGAAAAAACCTGTAGCGTGGAACACATGTCCCGATAATCTTCCAACCCAACAAAAAAACGAAACCTGGCCTGGCCAAATGGGAATGGTGGACTGGAGTTCCAGGAGAAGCCCCTCTACAAAGTCCATGGGGGACCAGGACAATGTAAAGAGTGAAACCTGTGAGGAGACTAACATCAGAAATGTAGAGGCAGCAGCGGTATCCTGAAGACAGGTACGTGAGGTTTTCTTTGGGAAGTACGTTTGCGTGCGCGTGGGAATTAGGTAAAGACCATGATCCGATCAACCTGATTGGCTGCTCACCACAGCCCAGGGCCAAAATCTACTTTTAAAGCCTGTGTAAACACATGGAGACTCAACCACCAAAGTCTGGGCAGCCCGGCTCCTCTGCTCGTTGTCTGTGTGCACCCCTAACCCTTATGAAGCACTGAGCTAACTGAAAGGTGTAATGCAGCACCATGCACATCTCAGGAAAAGGCGCATTAACAGCCAGGAGGATAGCTCAGTGGCAACGTATTTGCAGAGGCGTTGCAAGGGAGGGATGAGGGGGCTATAGCCCCGGGTCTTTTGGTTGTAGCCCCGGATAGAAGCTGAGGGGCTACAACCAAAAAGGCTAGCTAGCCGGCAGTTGCGACAGTCCCAAAATTAGCGTAGCCCCAGATCTTTTCCAGCCCTAGCAACACCCCTGCCCCACAGGTTCAAATCATGGCATCACGCTTAGTGACTGGTCTTCGGTATTATGCGCATAATGAAAGATTCATTCATTTGTCGTTGGTCGGTAGGCAACACTTGGCTGGATCGAGTCAAGGTTTTGACGTATTTGAGTTTGACTATCTTGATTCGTTCTTGCAGGGTACTCCAGGAGCAAAGATTGAAAGATAAGATTAAACCGTTACAGGCCCAACTTCGATATATTTATTGGCGCTTATGCAAGTTTTCAATTCTACCATTGATCAAATTTTATCTATGGCTTGGATATTATGGCTTGGATATTATGCCGCTAGATCTTGGGGGGCTTTTAAATACATTGGAAGGCACCTTATGGAAGAGAACCGTAGGACTTGCATTATGTGTCCCAAACTGTGTCCTAAGGCCCAAGCTGGGTTTGATTTCTTTAACAACCTTAGTACTCTGGAAACAGCTCTCCTTCTACATATGCCCTCCTGAGAACTCCTTATTTGTTGATCTCAGGAGGGTTTTACTGAAGAACCTGGTGCCCTCACTGGTGTCATTTGCCTCATCGCAAGAAGCTCTATAAGTGGGATTGAAGGATAACCACTGAACAAATGGGAAACTATTATCTATATCATGAATATGCTGCCTTCGTTCATAGGCGTGAGAATGTACATAGTTATTTGAAGCTCTTGCCTTGCAGGGAATCAAGAAGTTTGTACATGCGCTTTAAATTAAACTCGCTACCTACCTTAAAATGTATAGGCCCACGAAAGAGCCTGGAAGCACAAGAAAGAAATTGTAGGCTATGTGTCAACACAAAAGCATTTGAAACATTGAAACATTTGGTTATCTGTTGCCCTCGACTGCTGCCCTAGCTTAGAGTACAACACTTTGTTCATCAACCCTTTTTTACTGACGTGGGTGAACGTTTGTGGGCTTCTCTGGTGCAAGGAGAGAGTAACTCTTTGATATTGGCTTTGATAAGGTTCATAAAGTCTCTTTTTAGTATGCTGCAGAGGGAAACATAGGATGGCAATAATTTAATATTCCCATAATGGATTTTAAGACTAATTAGATGAAACTTGGAAAGTTAATTGGATGGCATTAACCTCTTGATTTGTGTAATAGATTTGTACGATCATTGTGATGCAATTTGTGAATGTATTTCATAGCTTAGTAGTATTTTTGGAGGGCCAATATGATACATGTGATGAATTTGAATGTTAGTTAATTTAATTTTAATTCAGCATACATCGAATCTGCCAGAGTCATTACACACACTGTTAGTAGCCTTGTTACCACTCCTAGTGACTCTGCTACTCCTGTACTCCTGCTTAAAAATACCCTTTTGGTGGCAGTTAGAACTGTATGGCTTTCGGGAGTGATGACTTGATGAAAAGATTGGATTCCACTAGACAACATCGCAATTTTACATTTTTTTCAGTGGAAGTCTTGCATGTCAGTGTAGACAAAAAAAACAGCATGTGTTTTGTGTATAGAGCTAAATGCTAAAAATTGTTACTATGTTTAATATTTCCTTAATATCTGTGTGCTTTGAAATGAAACGCCAATTACCAAATCTCTATTACTGTGATTATTTCCCCAGAATTGTTTTTTTGGTTTTAACGTAATTGCCACCAGACAGTTCCAGAGCTTGTTGAATCAAAACTCCATTTTATACCCCAGGCAGTCAGGGTTCAGGGCTCACCACAGCACCAGGTGTGTGCTACTGGACTTACAGACTAACATGCTTGATCGGCAGCGTTCAATATGTTAGATCATGGTATTCTCCTACTCACTCTGGATAGGGTTGGTAGATGCTCCCGCAGAGCTATAACATGGATTCACTCTGTTGCATCTTGTAGGGTTTCCGCAGTGCATTGGGGGACTCCTGTTCCGATCTTGTTTCCTATGTACTGTGGAGTACCCAAGGGGGCCTGTGTGATTTGCTATCTGAAATGGGTGTCCAATTTTCAAATTATGCAAATGACACACAGCTTTTACTTAACCTAGAAGGTGACTACCACTCAGATTCAACAAATCTTAACTCCGTCTTTAAAACTGTTAAGCAGTGGATGACCATGCACCATATGTGTGCCTCACCAACTCAAATACTAAACTGTAGATTTTTGGTCCACTTCACACTAGATCCCCGCTATCCAAGCTTTCTCATTGACAACTGTAAAATCTTGACACAGATCAAGGTCAAAACCTTAGGTATCTCTCTGGACTCCTTCCTGGGCTCTGATACACAGGTCGATAATTTAGTTCACACCACACATTATCACTTGAAGCTACTCAGGCAAATTAAACCATTTATCTCCAAGAGGAACTGTAAAACGTTGGCCAGAGCAAGGATTCTATCTAGAATCGATTATTGCAATGGTCTCCTACGGGGTGTGACTAAGGGAAGCCTCTGTAAACTCCAAAAAGTTCAGAATAATGTCCCAGATAATCAAAAACGTGACCCGAAGACAGCACATTTCAAAATATAGAAAATATCTCCACTAGCTTCCGATGAATTCTAGAGTGCAATATACGATTCTTACTCTGGCACACAAGTGCGTCCATGGCCAATCTCTAGCATATCTGAAAGATAAGCTAACACATTACCAGACACAAAGAGCACTGTGATCAAGCAATAGTCAACTGCTTCTTTGTCCAGAACCTAATCGAGTCAATGATTGTTACATTTCTGATTCTGCACTTTCTTTTGGTTTCTTTGAGATTCATCGGACAAAAACAGACTGGCCTAAAGACTTGCCTAAAAAACTGGCCTAACATCTTAACACCTGCAAGTGATGTAGCCCAGCACAGCACAGCTGAGCTGTGGAAGGCTGTGAGGCCTCAGAGACAGGCATGACCAGCCCCTCCTGAGAAGAACACAGTAATGACGCTGCTGGCTCAAATCCCAAAGCTGCCAGAGGCTGCCTCGCAGAAGCAGCCTGCAGTTACGAAATGTACTTTTCTTCCCCCTGTTTGGTGAAATGACCTGTTTGTTATGATACGTGCTGTTAAAGGTGGAGAATAGAGCTTGCTATCCAATTGTACATAAGGATGAACAAGGACTGGGATGGGCAGAGCAGAATGCAGCACTCCTATGCACTGGTGTGTGTTTGCATTACAACGCTTTTGTGTATTATTTGTGTCCGAGTGCTGAGTGCTTGGAATGCAGGAGGTGGCGTGAGGGAGCTGGTTGAGCACTGCTATCAGGGGGAGCAGGACGAGCATATTACAAGGGTAATGGAAGATCCTACCCTTTTCTAGCAGCCTTTGCTCGGAACTTACTTGCCTTGGCTCTATGACTGGAAAAGAACTTACTACCCTTCCGTAAACAATGAAAAACCATGCTGTTTGAACAGACACTCCTCGTCTGTCCTTAGGTTGTCCTGTGCTTTATGTTTTGTCCAGTGTGTTTTTGTCACGCCCTATTGTCTATAAGGTTTTTGGCACATAACAAATACATTGATATTGATATTGATATTTAATTTCTATTGCATCCGTAGACAAGTGTTCCAGAGCGTGGCAAGGGAGGGGAAGAGGGGAGAACAAAACAACGATCTTACTAGGCCCAGTGACATTGAGAACATGCAAGTGCAAGGAAGAGGGGGAGAGGAAAGTGCATGGAAGGGGGGAGAAGTGGAAAGTGCGTAGCAAAGTAGAAACAGATAATTAATAATAAATAAATAAATAATAAAGGCAACAGTGGTAGTGCAGCCAGCAAGTGGCAAGTGCTGGGTTTAAGGCAGCAGACAGGGTAGGTCTGATAAGTGCAGGAAGAAAACGGGGGGACTGTATGGGTACAGATACAGACCCCAGTGCAAGGGGTGGCCCAGAGGCAGTGCAGGAAGGTGGCAAGGTGAGCAGGTACCTGAGCCCGGAGGACAGAGGGTGGCCAGTTACACGATGCTAAGAGAGAACAGATCAGCAGGGCAGCAGGGGAGAGGGAGAGCGAAGGCAGAAGCAAAGAGGAAGGTCTTGAGGTGCTTCTGGAACCGGAGATGGTTCTCCTCAATGTTTGGAGTGGCAGGGAGGCTGTTCCAGAGGGAGACCCCAGCCAAAGAAAGAGATCTACCACCAGCTCGTTTCTTTGAAAAAAATGACTGACCCTGAAGGAGTTAGAGGTAGAGGAGCGAAGAGCTCGAGAGGGGAGGTATTTGCGGAGGGCTAGCTGAAGGTATTTTTGACCCAGGCCCCAGAAAGCCTTGTGGACAATGCAGAGGGTCTTGAATTTAATCCTTGCATCCACTGGGAGCCAATGGAGAGATTTCAGAACTGGAGAGATATGATCCCATGGCTTGAGGCCAAGGACAAGTCTCGCAGTCCTGTTTTGGATTAGTTGCAGAGGGTGGAGAGTGGAGGCAGGTAGATTTAGAAAGAAGCTGTTACAATAGTCCAACCTAGAGAGGACCAGAGCTTGGGAGACCATGAGCTTCTGGGGGAAGGAGAGGAAAGGCAGAGTACCTCTGAAGAGGTGCAGTAGGAAGTTTGACTTTTTAGAGACATCAAAGATGTGGGCGGAGAAGGAAAGTGTGGAATCAAAGATGACCCTGAGGTTCTTAGCCTTGCAGGTGGGGGTAGGAGGAGGGCCAAGGGAGGCCGGCCAGAGAGTGAGGGGAAAGGATGGTGAAGGTGTGCCGATGAGGAGAATCTCCGTCTGGCTAGCATTCAGTCAAAGATCATTCGCAGTACACCAATCTTGAATGGTAGTTAGGCTATCAGAGATGAGAGAGGGAGAGGAGGTGGCCAAGGGCAGCCTGAATGTGAGTTGGGTGTTGTCAGCGTAGCACTGGAAATTTGAGCAGGAAATGGCAATGCAGTGGGCAAGAGTTGCCAGGTATTGGTTGAAAAGCCAGGGTGAGAGGTTAGAGCCCTGGGAACACAAAAGGTAGAGAGGAAGATAGATGATAGGAAGGACCCAAGTTGGACCTGGGAGGGTCGATCAGAGAGGAAAGAGGTCAGCTAGACCAAAGCCTGATCAGTGATACCTGAGTTATCAGAGAGATGACCGTGTTGAAGGCAGAAGAGAGATCGAGTAGGATGAGGACCGAGGGAATGTTATGGAATGTTAGAGTCAAGGTTGGAGAGCAGATCCTCACGGATGTTCAGGTGGCAGGTCTCAAGCAAGACTGATGGTCATGGAGACAGCCAACAGAATTGGAATGAAGGTTAAGCTGAGAGATGGCCAGCTTTTCCAGGAGTTTGCCCAGAAAAGGAGTAATGGAAATTGGGCGATAGTTAGCCAGACAAGAAGGATCAGCTGTGGGTTTCTTAAGAAGGGGATGCACAAGGGAGTGCTTCAGAGGGGAGGGGAAGGATCCTGAGGCAAAGGAGTGGTTGCAAAAATCAGAAAGGGCCGGAGCGAGATTGTCAATGTGGTCCTTGATGGTTTTAGAGGAACAGGGATGAACCTGTTTTGACGAGGGTTTCATAGATCGGACTTGTCTAGCGACCTCATCAGGGTAGAAAAGAGGAAAGGACGAGAAGGAGAAATGGGGGGTGGCTGAAGGAGGGTCAGCGAGCACTGACGGAGAGGGGTGAGGATGCAGAGTAAATAAATACCAGCACTATGGAGGGCAGGGTGGGCATGGCCAACCGGCAGAGCTTAAAGAAACACTCTCCATGAACTCAGATCGACCCTGGGCGCAGCCTCTGAAATAACAGCTCAGTTAAGCTTTATTTTAGTACAAAATGTACGTAAAAGCAACACAACATCATACAAATCACAGTTTCAATGGACTCGACTGGGATAAAATCCAAAAAAAAGGCACAGTATAAAAACTAAACCGTTCATAAAGCAAAGACACACCATATCAAACCATTGATGATCATATAGATATACAATCAACAATCACTAACATTTAGGATAAAGAAGTAAATACGGAACAACCGTATCAGAGCATTAACAATCAAATACATGTACAATTCCCAGTATTTAAAATAGGGAAAAAAAGAAAAATTGAAAACTAAACAAATTGCACGTAGACAGTCTCTATGCATCATATAGCACATAGAGGCTCATCTGTTATTAAATGACAGAGTCCTTCCAAATCACTCGGTAATCAGCACTCAGCCATGTTGTTCCAGTGGCCAGTCATATCATGTGGTTTATAGGAAAGTTTAGCAGTTCAGGTGGCTAACTTGCTCTGTCTTCTAAGCCAAGCCCATATGAGGTATTTAGAAGTGTAACAAACTAACAATGGATCAGCAGCGTAACAGCAAACAATCATTGCCTCCCTCGTGGTTCTGACATGTCTCTCTCTGAGGAAGGGCCTTAAGAACTTTCTTCTTAAATCTAAATAATGAGGGCATGTCAAAACAAAGTGAACTTCACTTTCTATTAGATCCAGGCAAAACCGGCAAACTGCTGGAACATTAGGGTTCCACCTGTTGCAAAGGTTTCCTATCAGTAGTATACCCAGGCATAGTTTTAAATATAAAACTCTTACATATTTAGGGTTCACATAATGAAGATATGCCTCAAAGCCTAATGCTTGCTTCAAGCCCCAATATCGAGTCAGTAGGGTAGACTGTCCTACCTTACTTAAGATTTCCTGCTAAATCTTTAATTCATATGCTTCTCTAACGGCCATTTTGCTATTACTGGTCATACTGACCAAGCTAGTCCAGAGCTCACTCAGTTTAATGTCATAAAATGTGCTTCTTATATGAGCAAAGCAGGGCAATGATGTTCCTCCATCCTGTGACAAAACGTCTATAAGTGCATCTCTATACTTGCCCAGCTGGTCTGATGTCCAAATCCTTACCCCGTAGTGAAGTGATCATGCTTTACAGAGTGACTCAATAATTTCATACACATCTCTACGAAAACTGGAAGATTAGGAGTACTAATATGTAGGCCAAGAATGGGGGCAGAGGGGCTAGAGAGCCCATCGCGATGATGGCCGCTTCTCTGTGAGCTCCCGTCGGACCTGAAGCGAGGGGAGGTCTAATCTGCACTCACTGTGCCTACATTGGCCCCTTGAAATTAGTGTGGTACTGGGGAGAGGCTGCAGCGGTGGACGACTGAAATTGGGTGAGAGTCGGAGCCTGTGACCTTGCCTGCAGATGGCAGTGCGTAGTGGGACTGGTTTGGCTGGGAGCGCGGCTCGGGGAAGGCCCTCCAAGAGTGTCTGTGCGCTCTCAGTCCCCCGCCCCCAAGAGGAGCTGCGCGGGCTGCTGGTTGGCGCCGGCATTGTGGGGGAGACCAGCCGCAACCCTGCAACGGAGCAACCTGCAGATGAGTTGGCCCGCGCTGGCTGGTGGACGGAGGAGCCGGCGCTGCCTGCGGCCCATGGCTCAGGTACAGAGCAAGGTCGGCCGGCCCGGAGCCTCCGGTGTGGCTGGGCGGTCTTCCGGTGGTGCTGGCTGAGGAGGAGTGGAGCGGGTGGACCCGGGGGTCGGATTGGAGGGCAGACCCCTGTGGGGGGCCCATGGTGGCAGGTCGGTCAACAGCACAAGTAAGTGGCGTGGGGAACCCCGCGGGGGGGGTGCTCTTCGTCGCCGCTGCTCTGTCCCCTAAAACCCCTGAGGGAGGTGAGGTGCCCAGGGGAGTTGTGTACTGGTGCAAGCCGGGCCCTGAGTCAGTCTTCAGAGAGGAGGGCTGCCTACCAGGCGGTGACTGGGGACTGCACCGGCCAAGTGGACATATTGTAGGGAGAACAGTGGACTTTGTCACCTGGCTGTTATAAACGAGCGCAGCATGCAGGGGGGCAGCAACTGAGACGTGTGGGCTGTGGACAGTCAGGGCATAAAGGACCAGTATCCTCCTTCCCGCTTGGCACAGGCATCCAGCGAGGTAGAGATATAAACCTGCAAGGTGCCCCCCGTGCAGACTTGAGGCGGTAGGAGTACAGGGGAGTGCTGTCATTTTGGAGCTTGAGGTGGAATAAGAGACAGACACGCCTCCCATATACACAAAGGGAAGACCAGAGGCAACGCAGCATCAACCAGCCGGCTCACCAGCGGTCCCAGGACATGGCGGCTTCCTAGACATTGGAGGGGGCAGCAGAGGGTGTGCGCCCTGATACTCCCGCGTCTGAATTGAGCGTAGTCCTGGCTGAAATGTGGAGTGGATTCGCTGCCATTAACTCCAAGCTTGACAGACTGACCTATAAGGTTGATAAGATGCAAGAAAACATCGACAAGGAGAGCAGCAGGACCTCTGAGGTCGAGACCAGGGTCAGCAGGTTGGAAGACACGTGTAATGACACAGCCCAAGCGGTTCAAGACATGCAGCGGGAGACGAAGGCAATAAAGGATAAGAATGAAGACCTCGAAGCAAGATCTCGCAGGAATAACATCCGGGTGGTGGGGATCAGAAACGATTCCGCAGCAGAACATGGAGGTCTTCATGGAAAACTTCATCAAGGAGGTCCTGCAGGGGCCGGCTTTATCGTCCCAGTTTTTGGTCGAAAGAGCCCACAGGATTACACAACAGGCGCCGAGGCCAGGACAAAATCCAAGGCCGGTGATAGCCAGGCTACTTAATTACCAGGCCTGGTACACCATCCTGAGGAGGGCGCGGGAGATCGGAGACCTTACTTATGAAAATTGTAGAGTGTCCTTCTATCCGGATTTCACCGCAGCGGTCCAGAAGGGCCGGATGTCGTTCGCTGCAGCTAAACGGGCACTCCGGGATAGGCAGCTGCAATACTCAATGCAATACCCCTGCAAGCTACTGGGGTGAAGCATATTGGGAGGGCACACTTTTTCACAAGCCCGGAGGCTGTGCAGGAGTTCATTGAATCTCTCCCAAAATAGGATATAGCACTGGTCTACTAACGAGGACGGTAACTCGACTTTGAGAGGCCTGCAAAAGCGAATGGTACATCTGCCTGCAAGGTACTGACACGGAACGGTACTGACACGGCTTGAAGGCTTCTTGGGCTCGTGGGTCGCAGCGTCAGTTGTCAAAACATGTAATGAGTCAGCCCAGCGGTGAACTTGGAAAGGAAAAGAGTAGCTGACTTCCCCTCGACGAGGGGTCACGTGAGTGGAAGTATCCAGCGCCCCCGGGCTGTTGGCCATGCTGATGTTACTGTTGGGGTGTTCTTTAGGAGGGGAAGAGGTCACTGCCGGTTGGGGGTGGGCAGTGTGGGTGGGGGACGGGGCCATGTGTTGGTTTGGGGGGGGGGGAGTTGTGGGAATACAGTGCCAGTTCGGCAGTTTTGTGTTAATTCAAAATGGTTCACATCATCTTAGTTGGTAAAGTGCTTGCCAGCGGTAAGGGTTGTCATGGGGTGTAGCCTGGCTCATTTATTTTACCCGCACACCGGCAATGGCGTATAAGGCAATTAGCTGGAACGTGAGGGGGTTAAACGATCCACGGAAGGCTGCAATATTGTGAGCGGCATGGGGCACGTATAGTTATGCTCCAGGAGACCCACCTCAAAGGTAAAGCGAATGAGGGAGTGGCCAAGAGCTGGGGAGACAGCAAGTTTTACACAACGTATTCATCCTATTCAGCAGGTGTAATGACGCTGATTCATAAGTCGCTGGGGTTTTGGGTGAGTGGCACGATAATAGATCAAGGAGGGAGGTACGTGTTGGTATGTGGTTCGATAGGTTCCACATCACTAACTCTTGTTAATATATATGGGCCGAACGTAGATGACCCGGAATTCTTTAATTAGTGGGGCTGTGTCTTAAATTCACCCATACCAATACCCTGTGGGCGAGCGACATGAATGTGATACTGGACCCCCAGATTGATAGATCGGGAGGGGGGATCAAGGGCTGCTGAGGCTGTACTCAGAGCTATGGAGGTGCTTGAACTCCAGGATGTATGGAGGCTGCTAGATCCGGGGGTTGAGGGATTCACACACCACACATCAGCTCATAATACCTCGTTCAGACTGGACTACATTCTGTCATGTCAGCACTTGGTGCACTGCACCGAGGACTGTATACTTCTCCCAAAGATGCTCCCGGATCACGTGCCTATATCATGGTCCCTGTGTCTGGGGGGGGGGGTGCCCCCTCACCCCCATCGGAGGTTTAAATCAGCGGCGCTGCTTGACATTGCCCTCAAAAGTGAGATACAGGGTTTCATTAATCTTTGTGCAGAGGCGTCGGAGGCACTGGCTGCTCCCATTGTGGTGGAGGACATTTTGCGGGCAGTGCGGGATCTCCCATCATCCAAGGCGCCCGACGGCATAACAGCGGAGTTCTATAAAGAGTGGGGCCCTGAGGTAGCATGTCAGATGCTGGGAGTCTGGGAGGAGGGCTTGGCATTGGGACAACTCCCCTGACTATGAGGGAAGAGGTGTTCACCTTAATCCTTAAACCGGGCAAGGACCAGCTGGAGTGCTCATCCTATCGGCCTGTATCTTTGATAAACTTCTACACAAAAATCTTCGCCAAGGTATTGGCGGACCGTCTACTCCTACATCACGCAGATAATTAATGGCGACCAATCCGGATTCATTCCAGGGCGGTCGACCGTGCTGAATCTTAGGTGGCTCCTTCCGATTCTTGCCCAAATTGATTCGTCCAGGCAAGCGGTCGCAGCGCTATTGCACATGGAGAAGGAATTTCGATTCGGTCGAATGGGATTATCTATTTAAAGTCCTGTCCCAGGTGGGGGTCCCACAGTATTTCCTAAGAGCCGTAAAATTGCTATACGTGGGTTCCGGGGCCAGGATCAGCATTGGAACCACATATTCAGACTCGTTCAGACTTGGAAGGGGCACAAGGCAAGGGTGTCCCCTTTCCCCCTTATTATTTGCTATAGCAATCGAAGTCCTGGCATGCAGGCATCGGAGGTATCACAGCCATAGGGGCATACCCATGGGGGGGTGAAAGAACTAATTTCATTGTATGCCGACAACGCCATTCTGTTCCTGAGAAATCCGGAGATTAACCTGGGCCCATTCACGCAAGAAATTGCTGACTGTGGAGTGGCCGCCGGACTCTTGCTGCACCGGTCCAAGTCTACGCTATTCCCTCTCAATCTAGCTAACACACGCCCGAGTAATACCGAAGGGTTTGGATGGGAGCAATCGGTCCTTACGTATGTGGAAATTAAGGTTAGCAGAGGGGCCCAATCACTACTTAGGGACAACCATATGGATTATTTGCAGACCCTGACGAGAAATGTAGACAAATGGTGCAGGCTTCCACTATCGCTTATGTGCAGGGTAGCACTTGCCAAAATGGTGGTGGTGCCCACGCTCCTTTACATATTTCAAAACATCCCGGTTTGGCCGGGGGTAGACTTCTTACGCAAAGTGCATACCCAGCTGGTCAGGCTGGCCTGGCACCCAAAATCCCTGCGTATTGGATGGGACAGGTTGACAATGCCTTGGGATTTGGTGGGGGGGATATGTGCGCCAGATATTGAAGCGTATTATGTGGTGGCTCAATTGTCATTTACCCATACTGGATGCTGGGTGCGCCACTTGTGCCCCATGTACGTATAGAGCGGAGGTCGGTTAGGCCATATTCCCTACAGCGGGTATTCATCTCGGGCAAAGTTGCGGACAGGTGTGGGATCAACCCGGTGGCATGCACGGTGCACGCCTGGAGGAGAGCCCTGAAAAGGCTTGGGGTGGGACATCCCTTCGATCTGGGTATTTCACTATGGCACATAGAGGTCCTAAAGCCGACGTGCAATGTTGGCTTGGCTCGGGACTGGGGAGGCGCAGGGATTGAGCGATTGGAGGATTTGTACCCCAATAGGGTGTTTATGTCACAAGAGATATTTTTTGACAGGATGGGGGGTGGGCTCTGGCAGAGGCTCCAGTATCTTAGAATGAAAGCTGCGATCAGAGAATGGTACCCGAGTTTCCCTGTAAAGCCAGACACCACCCCACTGCTACATTACATTAGGAACTCCTCTGGTTGTCGTGGGGTGCTATCCTCTATCTACAAGCTCATCCTGGCTGATACGCAGCGTGAGCCCCCCATATACAGGCGGAGGTGGGAGGAGGACACAGGGGAGTCATATAGCGCTAAACAATGGAGGGTGCTGTGCGGGGATACACGCACAGGGGGCCTTCGCTCCAGGTTGCAATTAATACAACTCAAAATGCTTCACAGGGCATATATCACACCAGCTCGGGTCCACAAGTACGACAAGTCCAGGTCGGCCAGGTGCCCTAGATGTCCCACTGAACCAGCAGAATTCGCGCACATGCTGTGTGGGTGTGTACAGTAAAGATCCTTCTGGGAGAAGGTAATGAAAACTATGTCGGATATGCTGGGTCTTGCTGTTCCATGTACACTAATTTGTGGTATGTTTGGATGGTCGCCCGGGTGCCGAAGCGGTATCGTAGACTGCTGGTGGCCTGTATGATAGTGGCCAGGCAGTGTATCTTGACAAGGTGGACTAATGCAAGCCCACCTGGCACCTCCAGGTGGCGGGCAGACTTAATCTGGCTGAGTAACATGGACAGAGACTATGCGCCCCTATGTGGGACACAGAGTAAACCCAGGGATATATGGGGGCTTATTTGTCGACCCTGGACACGGCTCCAACCTGAAGAGGACTCAACGGGGGAAGGGATACATGATTGCCTTTATCTGTGGGGTTTCTGGTATGAATACAAGTCAACTGTACTGGGCTAACAACTGCTCCATTGTGTTCCTATGTGATTTTGTGTATGTTCAGGAGTTCTGCATATGATGACTGAAAACCAGGTGACTGTACCAATGTGATCGGATAACTTGATGATGTGAATTGGTTAATAAAAACATGTTTTAAAAAAATGTAGGCCAAGAATGTTTTTCAAATATTTATTGTTGATGACAGAAAGGTTCAGACACCCAATACTCCCCCAAAGCTCAGCACCAAATCAAGCTGCTTGTCTTGCCTGCGCCTTCTATGCCTCATGTGAAACCTGTACTGCCCTGTTCCCATGTTCACTTGTAAATCTCACTAGGGCCCCGCTATACCTTGCCAAGTTAACACCTGCTTTGGCCATGTGCCCATCCCACCTGCAGTTTGCCCTGACCCTCAGGCCAAGATAATGATACTCCTCAACCTGCTCTATGGGCCCTTCGCTCAACTCAAGCTTCAACAACACCCTTTCCTTCCTTTCCTTGCTGCCTCTGTAATAACAATGCACAAACTATAATGTCAGTCTCCGTCCCCTCGGTTACGAAGTGTCCTTTGTGAATTGAACTACCCTCTCTCATCTGGTAGTCAGCCGCAGATCGTCCCTGAGAATCTCTCTCCCAAGGAGTGGGCCGCCGCCATGATGCTGCCGAAGGACAGGCACCATAAGAATGACTGCAGAATTGAGCACACCAACACCCCCCGGAGATGGGGGGGTAGGTATCCGCATAAGCTTCTGCCCCGGGCCTGATATGTTCGCCCTTCAGCCCCCCCCCGTGCCGAAATATGGTGAGTGTGGATGTCGGACTGGCACCCTGAGGTGAAACCCCATGGTGCTGAAAGATACACAATGGGCCTGTGGCTTCAAAAGCCAAGCGAGTGAGGCGCGCACAATGATGTTGGAGCAGAGGAGGCCAAGCTGCCTGTGGGCTGCTACTCCATGAAGAGCTACCATGCAGGCTTCTGTTCCGGGGCAGTTTCTGACAAGCAAGCTGGAACTCTTGCAATCTCCCGTGCTGGGGGATCCTGGGGAAATCGAATCCTCAAAACTGGTGAAGAGTACCTCACACCCACCGTCCTGTCATGAGGTGTGCGTACTTGAACTCCCATTACCCAGCTGGCCATACGCCCCTGATCACCATCTAGACAGTGGCACTTCAGCAGTATTCCTCAGGGGCCATGTATGAAGGGAGAGGGCCCTCCATACATCTAGACCCAGTCCTACCGTTGCTCTCCGGGGCTTTTCAAGTAGACATTGGAGAGTGAATGCCTTGACAAGTTATTTTAGGAGCAGGCCTATCTTGGCCTGGATGTCTGGGAGAGGTCACGCCTTTTCTTGAGACACGCAAACCCACCCTCTGACGCACTCCAAACATTACTTCCTTCTTGTTGGGTCAGACCACGATCCTCTACAGACTTGAAACTGCCTGGGGGTGAGATCTGGTTGCAATCGGGAACATGTCCAAGACCCCAAAGAAAACCAAGAGCAACGACGTCAAGGTGCTTTTACAAGTGCAGGACACGGCTGCGAAACAGCCACATAGAATCGAAACACAGGTGCATACAGCCCCCCCCCATCAGAAAGCATTGAAGGCCTAGCCACTAAACAATGCTATGATTTCTCCTAAAAGAGCTCAAAGAGGACACTAAAGGCAGTGCAGAGGGCCGAGCCAAATCAATCACAGAGCGTGACAAGCACTTTTTGGCTGCAGTGAGGCATTTGGATGAGATGCAAAATACCTTGTAGCCAAGCCAACGACCAGGCAGAGACAGCAAGGCATGTCGATAATCTGGAAGAACAGATGGAAATTCTGATTGCTAAACAGGAGGACACAGAGAACCGATCGCTTAATAGGCAGAAGCACCCATGATAACATAGGAATTGTAATAAATCTGACTCACAACTGGGCCGTAAATTGGCCGTCCTAGCTTTAGACACACATAAAGCGTTTGACAGTGTAAACTGGCTATACTTGGAACACAGTCTTAGTGCGTTCAGACTAGGCCGAAACCTTTGGCTGATGGTGATGGCAAATCTTCAGATCCCAAGCACCAGTTAGAGAATTAACAATGCATCCCAGTGAAATTACAAAGGGGCACCCGCCAGTGCTGCCCATTATCCCTTGTGATCTTCGCCCTGGCCTTAACTCTTAGCCATTTTGAGGTGATTTCAGGCTTTAAGATTAACATGACCAAATCTACAGCCATGATCGTCTCTGAACCTCCTGAGAGGATCAACCTGATATGGGACAAATTGCCCTTTAAATGGTTGGAAACATTCCTGGAATACCTGGGAGGGTGGACTACATGCAAATATGATGACCTATTTCAAGAAAATATTCCGCAATTATGGGTCAGAGCTCTGAATCTCCTCGGGAAATGGGATTGTCAGTAAACATCAGGACTGGGGAGAATAGCAGTGATTAAGATGGTAAAACACTTATATGTATCTCAGGCACTACCGACCCCCCTAAAATGGTGAAGCAAATGAAAAGGGCAATGTTTAAGTAGTTCTGGGCCAAGACACTACTCTGAGTTCCTCGCAAGATCCTTCAAAAAGTGACCACAGAGAGGCCCGGGGTTCCCAGACCTTCACCGCAACCTCTTATCTGTTCAGATTAGCCACATTTCAGGCCGTCCCAAATTGCAGGTAACCAGAAAATGTAAGAAGTTTGTGGGATTAACTTGTTAGCATCCAAGATGCATTTTAGCCCCTTTTTCTAGTCAATTGGTTAAATTGTGCCAATGCATTCTGTGCTACTTTGGCTGCCGGTCAATGTGTGTAGAGCAAGTAAAGTTTTTGGAGAAGGTAGTAGAAGTTGCTGACCACTCCAGCTATGTGCCCATGGACCAAATAGGTCTCTGGTTTTCTAGTGGTTTTCCATCAACACTTGCCAACATTTAACTTGAAGTCACGTTGTTCCATGCAATTCACATACCCATTAACCAGTACTTGGGGAGAAAAGGGACTTACTGCAAATAAAACCACATCTGCCAGGACACACATATTTAGTTTCTGATCGGGAGTGATTTTATTCGGTTCTGCAAGCAAAGAATGAACACAGAGATTAAAAAGGAGGGGTGCAAAAACCCACCACTGCCTTGCTTCCTGAATGGTGGTAAAATTCTGTGCCTAGCTGGCCAATGCAACACATGCCTTGAGGTCACAATGCATTTCTACTAAGGGGTGTGTGTGTCCTCTATGGCTCTGTGCATCGCATGAATGACCTCCTTGGTGATTCGCTGCTCATCCTTTGTGTGTGGGATGTAAACATGTGTTGATTGTGTCTGTACTATAGTCTCCACTACCTAGTAGAATATGGTCCAGGCAGTGCTTAATATGTTATGTTATGTTACTTTGCATTTATATAGCGCCTTATGTACCATTGGTATGGTCTGAAGGCGCTGGTAGGTTGAACGCCTTTAGGAACCGAAGTTCAAGTCAGTAAAGAGAGTCAAAGGTGCGTGTGAGCACCGGATGTGTGCGCAGCTGGTGTGGCATTCGTGAAATAGCTGCTTCTTAGCGGTAGGTGTGGTGGTTGAGAGGTCAATAGTATGTGTTCGTTCTGGCAGGATTTATCCAGACCGATTGTGGCTGCGTTAGGCCTGAGGAGATGACCTGGCTGGGGGTTGTGTAACCAGCAGTGTTTAGTTAGAGTGATGGGGAGTATGAGGCAGATGTTGGTATGAGAACAGCTATACCGAATGGTGTCAAAGTATCGCTGTGTTCTATTTGAGTGGTGGTGTAAAGAAGAGAGTAAGTGTGGAGATGTGAATATGGTGGTTTACTGTAGGTGCTTGAGATCGCGCCCACTCCAATAGTTCCATGTACTTCATTCGTTCCATGTACTCTGACTGTTCCGTGCATTACGACCGTTTCAAGCACTCAGACCGTTCCTTTTAAAGCTCTTTCAGACGTTCCATGCACTCCCACCCGTTCCATGCACTCCCACCCGTTCCATGAACTCCCATCCGTTCCACGCACTCCCATCGGTTACATGCACTCCCATCCATTCCACGTCCTTCAACATGTTATGCACTCCACCATTTTATGCACTACTCCTTTCATTCGTTCTACCCACGTTATCCTTTCTCCATGCATCATCCATACACATACGTCATCTTCACACTGCTCCTTTCATTCGTTCTACCCAGGTTATCCTTACTCCATGCATCATCCATCCACATACATCATCTTCACACGTTCCATTCGCTTAACTAATTGCACCCATTTCACTCGTTCCATCCACTTAGTTCCGCCCACTTCGCCGGTTCCAAGCACAGCACCCGTTCATTCACCTACTTCACCCGTTCCAGCCACTTCACCCATTCTACATTAGTTCATCCGTTCCATCCACATACTTCATCCGTTCCATCCACATACTTCACCCGTTCCATCCACACACTTCACCCGTTCCATCCATATACTTCACCCGTTCCATCCATATACTTCACCCTTTCCATCCACATACTTCACCCGATATAGGGCATCCACTTCACCCGCTCACCCGATATAGGGCAGACTTTCTAGACTTTGGCACAGTGACGTTATTTTCTAGACTTTGGCACAGTGACGTTATTGGGAACACTGTCAAATCCCGCTATGCCAGAGTGGTGTTGGTATAGACACTTCTAGAATCAACTTTGTACTGAAAGGATATTAGGCACACTTCTAAAATCAGCGAAGGCACGCTAATAGGCACACTTCCAAGTACAACCAGGGCACCCTATCAGACACACTTCCAAATTCAACCAAGGCACGCTATTAGGCACATTTCTAAATTCAACTTTGTACAGAGAGGATATTAGGTGCACTTCTATATTCAGCTTTGCAGAAAGAGGATAATAGGCAACCAAAACAACTTTGCAATGGGGATGATATTAGGCAACCAAATTTAAATTTGCACAGTGAGGATATTCAACTAAGACGCGCCAATGGGCACACTTCTAAGGTAAACCAAGGGCACGCTATCAGGCACATTTCTAAATTCAACCAGGGCACGCTATTAGGCACCCTTCTAAAATTCAGCTTTGCACAGAGAGGATATTAGGCGCACTTCTAATTCAACCAAGGCGCGCTAATAGGTACACTCCTAAATTCAACTTTGCACAGAGAGGATATTAGGCAACCCAATTCAACTAAGCACAGAGAAAATATCAGGCACACTTCTAAATTCAACCAGGGCGCGTTATTTGGGACACTTCTAAATTCAACTTTGTACTGAGAGGATATTATGCATACTTCTAAATTCAACCAAGGCACGCTAATAGGCACACTTCTAAATTCAACTTTGCACAGGGAGGATATTAGGCACACTTCTAAATTCAGCCAAGGCATGCTATTAGGCACACTTCTAAAGTCAACCAGGGCACGTTAATAGGCACATTTCTAGAGTCGACCAGGGCATGTTAATAGGCACACTTCTAGATTCAACTTTGTACAGAGAGGATATTATGCACACTTCTAAAGTCAACCGGGGCACGCTATTAGGCACACTTCTAAAGTCAACCAGGGCATGTTCTAAGTTCAACTTTGCACAGAGAGGATATTGGGCACACTTCTAAATTCAACCAAGCACGCTAATAGGCACACTTCTAGATTCAACTTTGCACAGAGAGGATAATAGGCACACTTCTAAATTCAACCAAGCACGTAAATAGGCACACTTCTCGATTCAACTTTGCACAGAGAGGACAATAGGCACACTTTTAGATTCAACTTTACACAGAGAGGATATTAGGCAATTCAACAAGGGCACACTATTAGGCACACTTCTAAAGTCAACCAGGGCATGTTAGTAGGCATCTAGATGCGGCGCAAGCTAAAGTTCAATTTCTTACATGTATGGCACTAGCTAAATTGGCAAGTAAGTTAATATGCATCACAAGGCAACATTTACAATCCATTTATAGTGGTCACAAGTCTTCCTAAGTAAGTCTGTGTCAGTCTACGTTATGGAAGGTAAGGTAGAGTGACAGGGGCTTTCTGGAGTAGAGTGATTGCTCTGCACCCTACCCATGCCACAACCACGGTTTTGTTGGTGTCTGTTGGCTTCCTTGGCTTCCCATGCTGACACCTGCAGACACATCTTGGAGGCGCCAATGTCGGAGCCGCCCTTGGCCTTGGGCCCTTAGCCGCAGGGGCTGCCAGGCAGAGGGCTGCCCTGGTCGGTTCATTTAAGACCAGACAGTCAGCCAATCACGGGTGGAGGGAGGTCCGGGAGGCGGGCGGAGGGAGGAGAAACCAAGCCCCAGGGAAATGGGGAGTGCCTCGCTGCACGCGGGTGCCCCGGCCCGCTAAATACAATATTAAGGCAGGAATATGGGCCCAGGGGATCCTGGCACACACGCTCACCTGGAGGGCCTCAGCAGTGGAATCACTGCGCACTAGCAGTGCCAGTAGCTGGCTCGGGAGAGGAGTCTCAGGCAGCCTATCACGGGTGGAGGGAGGGCCGTAGGCGGACGGAGGGAGGAGAAACCAAGCCTCAGGGAAATGGGGAGTGCCTCGCTGCACGCGGGTGCCCCGGCCCGCTAAATACAATATTAAGGCAGGAATATGGGCCCAGGGGGATCCTGGCACACACGCTCACCTGGAGGGCCTCAGCAGTGGAATCACCGCACACTAGCAGTGCCGGTAGCTGGCTCAGGAGAGGAGGCTCAGGCAGCTTATCACGGGTGGAGGGAGGGCCGTAGGTGGGAGGAGGGAGGAGAAACCAAGCCTCAGGGAAATGGGGAGTGCCTCGCTGCACGCGGGTGCCCTGTCCCGCTAAATACAATATTAAGGCAGGAATGTGGGCCCAGAGGGATCCTGGCAAACACGCTCACCTGGAGGGCCTCAGCAGTGGAATCACTGCGCACTAGCAGTGCCGGTAGCTTGCTCGGGAGAGGAGGCTCAGGCAGCCTATCACAGGTGGAGGGAAGGCCGTAGGCGGGAGGAGAAACCAAGCCCCAGGGAAATGGGGAGTGCCTCGCTGCACGCGGGTGCCCCGGCCCGCTAAATACAATATTAAGGCAGGAATATGGGCCCAGGGGGATCCTGGCACACACGCTCACCTGGAGGGCATCAGCAGTGGAATCTCTGCGCACTAGCAGTGCCGGTAGCTGGCTCAGGAGAGGAGGCTCAGGCAGCCTATCACGGGTGGAGGGAGGGCCGTAGGTGGGAGGAGAAACCAAGCCCCAGGGAAATGGGGAGTGCCTCGCTGCACGCGGGTGCCCCGGCCCACTAAATACAATATTAAGGCAGATATATGTGCCCGGGTGGATCCTGGCACACACGCTCACCTGGAGGGCCTCAGCAGTGGAATCACCGAATATGTGGGGGTGTTTGCCAGGGCTCAGTCCTGGCACTTATTTTTGAGCTCCGGCACTTATTGTCTCAGACTTAGACTGATTATGAAGTATTAGTACCCATTGAGGGTGAATGAGCTTGTAACAAGCAAGCTCATTTGGCTTTGACGGGGCGTTTTCCGGGCGACAAAGCCTTACCTGACGAGGGACGTGCGCCGCGTCCCTCACAGTTCCTTTTCTTTCTCCTGTCAGGCCACCATGGAAAAGGAGAAGGGACTACATGTAAGTGCCTTATCTCCGATAAATTGCTATTAGTTCCGCAGTACAACGTGCCAGGGTCCTAATAGAATTAGAACCCTTGAAGGGAGGCATTACTGGTTGGGTAATGCCCCAGGGCTACTTTAAAACCCTGGGGGCATTACCCGGGTGGTAATGCCCCCCTCTTTGGATTATATTGCTTAAATGATAGCCAGAGCATTCATCAACCCCAATGAGCAGGTGCAATCTGTAGTTTAACTCCAAATGTGTCAACACTGTGGGGGATCAATTGTGGGTGGTGTAAGCAATGGTGGGGAACTGCCCTCCCACAGTGTCACAACCGTGCTAGGAAATATTTGGGCTCTGGCACTTATTTTCTTACAAACTAAGCACTGGGTCCAGGCTGCTGGCATATTGAGCTACAGTACCCAAGAAAACATTCAGTCAACAACAGATAATGGGTGCTTGTTACTTTATTGAGATCGGGAATGGACGCCTTCTCTGAGTGGTGGGTGAGATATATTCCACTATTTCCCACAATATCTCCAGGAGTCTCTCCGATGGAAGCCTGTAGAAGTTGTATAATTGTTCCTGTGACATAACAGGGATATAGGTCCATGCAGTATGCACCTTAGATCTTTGTATCACATATTTGTGCAAGCCAAGTCACAAACAAATAATGAACCTTTCTGTCTCTCTTTGTGCCATTCTGGTCCATGTCATTGTATTGTCTCTCTTTGTGTTCAATCTCTTTGCTCCTGGAAGTGCCATGGACACCTACTATATGTAAATAACATGGCTCATAATGCCCAGAAGACGTGTGTGTGTGTGTGAGGGGGGTGGGGGGAAGGAGTGTTGGAAGGGCATGTTTGAGGGTCCTTATTTTAATTCTACTGACATCATATATTGGTCATGCTTCTGTATTGATTGTCCTTCCCGGTGTGGGCATAATTTCTAATCCAGTCTGTATATTGTATATTGTGTGTGCCTCATTACGAGGCTGGTAGTAGCCAGCCGGAACGGGAAATGCGCCGGCGGCCATCTTTAAAAACACAATCCATCGCAATCCTCCAAACAGAGTACTTGTGCCGACTAGAGAGCAACCCGAATCACCTCAGAATATCAAAGGCTACCAGGAAAGGCGCCCCCCGGCTGTGCAAGAAGAGATTTTCTGATGACGAGCTGAACATGTTGGCCGACACGTTGGTTGGCCATGCTGACAAAGTGTTTGCTGCAGACTTAAGGCATCCAGCCCAACTGCGCAAGAAAGAATTTTGGGAGGAAGTGGGCAGGAAGGTCACTGCGGTCGGCACCACCACCTGCACTGTGAAAGACGTGAAGAAGCGGTGGGACAATCTATATCTCCGCGTCCAAAATATTATGTCGGCCAACCGCAGGGAGGGCCTGGCAACAGGCGGCAGGGACCACTCTCCCACAAAACTGACAAGGTGCGAGGAAACATGCAGCAGCACCATATGCATGGAGTCAATTGAGGGATTCGGGGACGTGGATTTGGGAGTACCGTCATCAGCAGATCGAGGTGAGTGTCCCCACAAACTACAGATAACCAAAGCATGACATAGCCCAACTAATGTGATAGTGAAGTAAAGCAATGCATGGCCCATCATACACACATGAGCATATCCAGGTCCAGATGGTGGGCCAAACACTGGCACATTGATATGCATGCTACATGCCAATTCCATAACCAATAGACACCCAACACACAGCAAAACAGCATATGTCACACATCACGCAAACCGCAATACAACGGTAGGCCACACAGCAGACACAAGTGCTAAAATGTGAGTATCCGACGTATGCCAATATTGTCCCCCCCTATTGATTGATTGATTGATTGATTTATTTATAGAGCGCTTTACACCAAGGCGCTAGTGCTGGTGCTATTGCAAGCACTCTGTCTGCCACAACTACAAGAATGCAATGCATCAAATGGGAACAACTGCACTAACACCAATGTATGCATCATGCACGTACCACCATCACTGATGCCCTGCCTCTCTTGTTCCCCCACAGGCACGGATGCTGACAGTGACGGCCAGGATGCTGCCGCACAGGCCACGACATCCGTCAAGGAATCCAGGCTCAGCCATGATGGCACCAGACCATCAACATCTAGGGCAATATCGATGCCCAGACTGCCACACAGAGCAGCAGCACCAACACAGGGCAAGCCACAGGACTGTCAAACACCCTCCGAGACACCAGCTGAGGAACCTGCTACACAGGACTTGTCCACTGTGGTGGAAGCAAAGGCGGACGGGACACAGTCTGCTGCCACCAGCTCCTTTGGGGAGGCAGCTGCCTCAGCCCCCCCATAGCGATGCAGAGGGAGAGGGCCACAGTGATGACCACCCTGATGGGGACGCCAACCTCTATGGGGATGGTGCACATACGCCAAGCCCCCTGCCCACACCCCAGAACACCACACAGGGCACCCCAGAAGGCACCCATCAGCACCAGTCCGGAGGACAGCTGAGTCCACGTCTTTGGTCCCCATCAGACGACAGCCCTGCATTGGGCCCCCCTGCAAGTGCCCCATCCACCTCCATAGTCACCTGTGACATGGAGGGCCGCATGGCAAGAATGGAGGGCCGCCAGGAGCAAATGACAGAGCTGGTCAAGCAGTACGCCGCAGAGGGAGAATTGACCCACCGCGAACTCCGTGAAACCAATGCTGCACTCATTGTGGCCATGAACAACAACACAAAGCTAATACATGAGGGTTTACCAGCAGTGACCTAGGTCCTGGGCAGGATTGCTGATCCCTTACAGCACCAGCGTCCTGTACCAACAGATGCACAAGCAGGCACGTCGACATCATCCGGCACACCTGCCAGCTCTACACAAACCAGCCCTGTGAGGTTGACCAGGCGCAGCACACAGCTCACTGAGCCCCCGGAACCCAAGAGAGGGGGGAGGGGATAGGGTGTGTGTGTGAGGTGGAGGGTTCCTTCTCAGTGATGTAGACTGTTTAATACACCGTTGTGTGCAACAAAATTTCATGATTAGACATTGTTTATTTGGTGTGTGCTCATTCTATTCATTACAGTGCACAGTGCCCAACTCCCCACACACCCTGTGTCCATATGCACACGATCCCAGTGTACAACTAACACAGAATGCTCAGCATCCCAGTGTTTTAGAAGAAATTGCCAATCACTGATTGGCGCACAGCACCTGAATCTTGTGCATCGCGACCTGGCAGAAGTGCTACTTCCCCTCCCTCATCATCCTCATCCTCACCCGGTGCATGCTGGTCAATGTCAGGTGGTAGTAGTACGTTTCTCCGGATGCACATGTTGTGCAGCATGGCACAGACCATGGTGATCTTTCCCACCTTCTCAGGCCCATAAAGCAGTGTGCCACCAGACCTGCTTTGGCAGCGGAACCGTGCCTTCAACAGGCCAAAGGTCTGCTCGATCACAACACGGGTAGGGGTATGAGCCCGATTGTAGTCCTCTTCGTGCCTGTCTGCGGGTTCCGGACAGGGGTGAGGAGTCACGGCTTCTAGGGATAGCCAGCATCACCTGCATGGGAGCACGAGGTATGTTTGAGTTAATTTCTACCATTACACTTGTACTCATCACTCTCATGCCTGCGGCTATTTGGTGTTGACATGCACATGTCCCTGGATGTATGCACACATGTTTATTTGCCACAATGTGTACTGTTCTATGGTCTGCAGGTGTGGGTTGCATTATCCAGATGATGCAGGGTGTCCACTTGAATGCTGGTACACATGTACCGTGGATGCCTACCACTGTATTTGCACTCATATATGTGACGTACAGTACTTTGTATGTATTTTTACTAGCAGCATTGGCACAAGTTTTATCATGATTTGTCATTCATCGGTTGTTATTCCTATGGTGGCATGCAGCGCTACTGTGGTGGAGGGCCAGTGGTGGGATTTATTTGTGCGTACTCATGGATGCATGTCCTGTGTTGTGCTTTGCTGCGGTCATGTACATTACGCATACTCACTGCATGTTGCTGATTTGTGTTACAGAGGGTACGGTCAGATGATGTGCAGTGGACATGTTGAGGGATGTGGGCTGCTTGCAAGTCTGGCATATTGGCATTGGTGTGCAACATTGATTATTTGTATGAAATGTATGTGTCATGTTCAGGTTGGGATGTTTTGGGTACAGTGTTTTGCTGTATGGGCATTGTCCGGTCACCACCCCAAATCGCCCAGGTGGAATATGCATCTCCCCCCCAATCTCACCCAGGTGGAGTATGCATCTCCCCCCATCTCACCAGGGTGGAGTATGCATCTCCCTCCCAATCTCACCCAGGTAGAGTATGCATCCCCCCCAATCTCACCCAGGTGGAGTATGCATCTCCCCTACTATCTCACCCAGGTGGAGTACGCATCTCCCCCCACAATCTCACCCAGTTGGAGTATGCATCTTCCCCCATATTACACTGCCATGGGCCTGTCAGGCGACTTACCGAGCAGCCAGGCACGTCGTCCAGCATGTCGCTCCAGGTAGCGGGGTAGCGAGGAGTTCTGCAGCACCATTGCATCATGAGTTGATCCGGGAAATCGGGCACAACAATGTGTGATCATCTTGCTGAGTCACATACCATCTGCACATTGATGGAGTGGTATAGCTTACGATTGTGGTACACCACCTCCATGACATGAGGGACCACCAATTCCACATGGGTGCAGTCGAGGACACCAATACAATTGGGCATGCCTGCCAGTGCATGGAAGCCAACTTTAGTGTCAAAAGGCTCCTGGCCTGTCCATGGTAGGGATTTGTAGTTGCTTGCGTGCTTCAGGAGGGCATCCAGCACTTGGATCAGGTTGTGATATGCCATGCAGCTGCCCCACTGTGTGTTGGCAGGTGCCTGTGGCCAGGAAGTGGAGCACAGACACTGCCTTCAGTAGAGGGGGGGGGGGTGGCAGTGCAGATTTCAATCAGGCTGACAATGTCATCGTGTATCATGTCCACAATGGTGGTAATGGTGTCCCGGTCCAGACAGTAAAGGGTGTGGATCTGCACAAGGGTTAGGTTGAAAGGGCTGGCTCTGATGCGAGGGATTGGTGGCTGCCTACGTGGTACCACTGGCTGCAGTGGTGGGACTTGCTGGGCCTGTCTCACCCTCCTTCTCCTCCTGTGTCTCCTCTGTAGTGCCTGTTGTTGTTGTTGCTCATGGAGTAGCAATGCAGGCATGTTCTCCAGCCCCAAAATCGCAACAGCAAAGTGGGATCATTTTGGTGTGGGAAGGGGTGTGGTGTGTGGGTGTGCTCCTTTTGTGCTGGGCCAGACTCCATTGCCTCCACCTGTGCTGATTGTGTGCACCTGTGGCAGTTGGAACACAGCAGATTGCTATTTACGGGTGATCTGCGATGTCGGTAATACCGGCATCGTGGTGACCCTATTTACCGCCTTCAGGATGCCGGTAGGTGCATGCCCACGTAACTTGTGATGTCCTCCTGTTACCGGCGTCCTGGTATTGCTGCCACGAAGGGTGCGTGTACGCATGCATGCCGGTACGGATGGGCACGGTCCAAGCAGTGGCGGTAATGCCGGGATGTCGACTTGTAATGGGCCGGACCAATAGACGATTCCGTTATTACCATTCCGGCATCATTTTTGATTTACCGCGATTCTCGTAATGAGGCCCAATGATCAGGCTGACTGAAACCACATACATTAATGATATTACCCCTACAGTAAAAACAACATTAATCTGTAGTACTGTGCAGGCCAAAAGGTGTTTTGCCCCCAGGCTTTTTAATGCACAATTAGTATTTAATCTTCAGATTGTTTTTTCAAAGAACAGGACACACTTGTGAGCATGTTTCATCCCTTACAACATCCAGGGAATCCAGTTTACAGATAACACGAATATAATATACATCACAGTACACAATTGACAGTGTTGATAGTAAAGACTGGTGAACAAAAGAGAGGTTAGTCGACACTACTGTGTTTCGGACAAAATGGTCAGCCGTTTGATAGAGCTGACAAGTGGTTGGCCTTCATCAGGACGGGTGGAACAGGTAAAACCGGAGGTCTCCTGTTTATCTCTGTTAAAGCAATGACAAGAGATATGTGGTTTAGAAAATGTGTGGTTTCAGAGTTAATTATCGTTATTTATTATGGCATATTAATGCTTCAAATTGTGAGAAAACGACGAATTTCATGCAAATATATCATTCGTCTTACCGTATAAACAGTGCTGCTACGGCCAAAGCTGATGAGCCAAACCCCTTTGTAATGTCCAGGTGATTGTGACCACAGATTTCTGTGGTGCTTCTTGCATGCCCGAATCCCTTTAGGGAGACAAACGGGATGACAGGCAGACCCTTAATTTAGTGGTTGGTCTTTTATGATGGAGACCCAAAGTAATGATGAGTCCCTCAGTGGCCTGGTTATTCTTACCAATTGAGGCGTTTTATTGGGTTCCGGGTATCAGGTTCCTATTCAGTGGACCTGAGGATCCGTGTCCTAGGTGTGGATAGTCCCGCCGGGGTACGTTTCCAAAACTGGGGACAATCGGAAAAAAGATGGGATTAATCCCAGGGCTACTGGTGGTCCCCAGATTGCGTGCTGAAATATATGTGCACCATGCAAAAATCCTGTGTGCGTTTTAATCTGGGTGCAGATCGAGAGAACTGTGTGCCCCTCTGGGCTCCCTTGAGCACTCCGGTGGGTGCCTGTGGTGATGGCTGTAACAATAACTATAACGTAGGCTATCTGGACCCATTGGTGATGCATCCATTCCCGTGGGTCACTAGAGGATTGGCAAGTCTGAATAATATGCTAGGGCATCCACTAGTGATTTGAACAGATGGTTTTGCTGGTCGGGGTAACAGTGGTTACAAGTGATATGGAGCTGAAAGCCTGCGTCATGAATAACCATGTTAGCTTACCTCTGGGCGTAGATTATGCTCCAGGTAAAACCAAACTTCTACGGAGGACGCAGAGCTCTGCAGCCGCGTGTCTTAATCAGCGATGCTGTGTACCATTGCCTAGGCAATGCCGACATTCAAACGACCGGCAGCCATTTCGGAAATTCTTTTGGTCGTAATGGAGGGCTGCCATGGCAACGCCTGACACATCTGTAAGTGAAATGACTTAGGGGCTTTGTGGCGAATCGGGATGTCACGCAAGCTCCGTTGACTATAAACTGTGTCTGTTAGCTGCCGACGTGCAGTGGGTGTCAACCGGGCCCGCATGGGGGCTAAGGATCAGTGCTATAGTCAATTGGTTGTCGGACTAGTGATTTATCACTAATTTAGTGCAAATAAACCTGTGTTATCAATCATGAGTCTAAACAGTGAATACTGATGTAATTACTTATCTGGGTTTCTATACACATTCTTAATAGCCAGTATACTTCAAAAACAAACACATGTGTTATAAATGGATAGACTTAATAAAACCATGCATGCAAGTATTGACTGTGAACATAGCCCTGTGTTGTTGGTCGAGAGGTTGGAGTGAACAGTAAATACCGGTGTGATTGCATATCTGGAGGTAAGCATAAGTAGACACTATTTATTAGAGAAAGCATGGTTTACTTTAGGTAATTATTTACAATTGGAGGTTTTCATGAATGTGTTTTCAATACATTTGGCATGTACTTGGAACCATATATTAATAGTACTGATCAACTTGTTTGATCAAGCGCATCTGCGCCCAACACATGCCCTTCTATAAACTCACCACAGCAAACGTTATTCTTCACCATCCATACACGAACGTACAATTGCTATTACGCAGCGCTGCTCTGCAGCACTGTTGGTATTCCCGAACGACCAGCCCCATCGTAATCAACATAAACTAGGTTGCCCAGACAACCAGTAATGCTGGTCATGACCACGTCACAACGTATACATACGTTACGTTGCTTACATAAACGTTGCCTTGGTAACGCGCAGCTTTTTGGAACTGCCGATAACTCGGCAATGGAACGCGCTGAGACACGCTGTTCGCTCTAGCAGCAAGTCAGGGGTGAGTGAATGCAGCGCAGCTAGCATTTAACTAGTTTCTCACGAGTATTTTCAATCTGATCACTAACACATAGTTTTGCATAACGCAGGTCCCCCGCATATCAGAGCAGGAATGTCAGAAATACGCTCTGCACTGCAATCAAACACGGTCATTACCGCACTACATAAACTTACGTTATAAGTTTGACCAGCTATGTGATAAGGTATGAGTTTGTGCCATCAACATGTATATGTTTAAAACATTCAATCTGACTGTAGTTTAATGATATACCGTGTATACTGTGTTATTAGAAAAAAGGTGTTTTCTAATTATTTTTGCAGAACATACTATTGCAAGGATAATTATATATGAAGTGGATTTGATCAATGGGACCGTACCTTGAACTCCCTTAAGAAGGACAATATTATCTTAAGTAGCCGCATCACGTAATGTGGCAAAGGTTCATCTGAATGCAGGTACTGGCGCTATTACTAATTACAAAGATTGTGTGACTAAACGTAAGGGACTGGTTGAGCTGTTAGATATGCACTAAGACTTAATGGATGGAAATTAACACTTTTAACAACCTAAGAGATGTGTGTGACTTTTACATCTAAACACTAAGTATGTAATCGCTTTATTTAACAGATCTTTTTGACTAAAATAGGTACTTTATTTGTTCTTTGTTTCTTGTTAAATAGAATTCGCCCTGATGAAGGACCGAGAGCATGGTCCGAAATGCATTGACAATTAGCATAAATTCTGCCTCCTCACTTAAAGATGAACTTTTAACATTAAAATCATCAATAGAAGCATTTGTAAGCCTATTTATTTAGCCGGACTATTTTTCAACAGTGGATGAATTCGATTTAATTTTACAGTAGTCTTTACTACACTATTGGCGACCCAAGGTCCTATGGATGTTTGTTCATTGGACATACATTTTTGTTGACTGTGAACATAACCCTGTGTTGGTGGTTGAGAGGTTGGAGTGAACAGTAAATACCGGTGTGATTGCATATCTGGATTAACATTTTTGATAATCTGTATACTCCAAGAAAAACGTAAAATATGTGTCAGCTAGATGAACTAAAGTAAACAATACATATAGGTATAGTTATAACTGCGAACATTCAGATAGTCCATAAAGAAATTCACAATGTGTCACATGCTTCACTGAGAGACAAGATTACATCAGTATTATCCCCCTGGATGAACTCTAGTCCAGTGCAGGGTTCCTATACGTAAATTGCGTTACCAGTAACACACACAAGGATGGATACACAGAATTATAGAAAGAGAGCTAACTAAACATCGGGAAAGTGTTATAGCTCTGTGTGGTATTATTGATCAGGAAGTGTCACTGGAACCTAGTAATGATCTGTGGTCTAAAAAGGGAAAAAAGCCTTATTGTTGCAATAACGATGCCTGGATTCAGGAGTGCCTGTTACGCTCACCTGATGATATCCCCGGGGGCGTCTGGAAGTCTCTGAGATCTGGAACCCTGGATGCGTAGTTGCCCAGTGCTGAATAAGGAATCTTAGTTATTTGTAGGGTGAGCTATCCGTCCCGCGTTTCTTGTGCAGGGGCGCTTGATGTTTGTTGGCGAGCTGCCTGAGTTGCTTCACTGGTGCAATATGCCTTCCTTAGACCCAGGCCTGCTGTGACCCCAAATCTGCTGGTAGACAGGTAGGTTTGTTAATTGTAAGTCTTTGTTCTGTTTATGGTGGGAATTTGTTAATGTCTTTATCTCCTTCTTTTCGGGTGCAAAGGTCTTGATGCTGGGGTGCCGGATGGAGAGGCAGGTTTCTAGGTAAGAGAAAGCGCGAAGCACAGTGCCTCTATTGTCTTTTGAAGCTAACCTGTGTTTTCTTCTTCTTCTCCTCACAGGCAGCTGTGGTGCTGTGAGTGGATGAGAGCGCGATGAAGAACAGGCCCCCGGAATCCGTTAAGGTAGTACAGCGCTGTGCGGTTGTTTAATATTGAAAGCGAACCTGAATATGTCTCTTTTCCTTTGCAGATGTTGCTTTGGCGCTCCGGATGGAAGCGTGACGTAGTGCGATGGAATTCAGGTAACACTGATGGAATTCGATGCTTTGGATCGCGCGTTCTAATATTGTTTTTCCCTTTCTCGTTATTGCAGGTCGCAATGTTCGAACAGCAGCTGTGGTAGCGGTTCGCCGGAAGTCCTTAAGCTAGTACTCACAGGTGAGTGATGTTTCTTCTTCTCTTGGCTTCCACAGATTGCAGCCCATTTGAGATGCTGAGTGCTGGATGGTGTTTTCTCAGGTAAGACAGAATAATCTTGTTCTTGTTCTTGCAGGATTACAGGAAGATGCTGAAGACCAGGAGCTGGACACAGTGAGCGTCACACTGCTAGTTGCAGAATAATACGAAGCTTGTTCTGCAGTCAGGGTGTGGTTTATATAGCCCAGGTAAAGTAGTACCAGGGAAAGTAGTTCCATGCCTGCCACACCCAAAACACTAGACCGCATGGCTTGGTTCTTAGAACTAGACTGTGTGGGTGCTTCCATGTTGAATTTAAAGGCCCATGTACATAAATGGGACCTAGTTTGAACAGCCCTTCCTTCCTACATATGAGCCTGGTGCCAAAGGCGCCAGGACTGGCTCCAGGAGCCCTTATGCAGTGGTTTTAAGGCCCTCAGGTTCTGGTGGGAGCCTGCTTGTGGCACAACTTGTGCCCTCTCACAGTGGTCATGACAGCACTCCCCCCCCAAGGCCCCTCTCATGGTATCCTTCTTGTCCGGTCCGGGTTTGGTGGGGTTATCCAGGTGAAACCTCTTAATCAGACGTGGTGCGTGAATATGTTCACTTGGTTCCCAAGTTCTGTCTTGAGGCCGTACCCTTTCCAGTCCACTAAATAGTAGAGTTTAGATCTGGTACGTTTCAAATCCAGGATGTTTTTAACTTCAAATTCAAGCTCTCCATCAACTAGCACAGGTTTTGGTGGTGTTAAGACTCAGGTTCCTGGTTGTACAGGTTTTACAAGTGACACATGGAACTCCGGATGAATTTGCGTAAGGCTAACTTGACGGCCACCGGAGTTATCACTGATTCGATGGTATAGGGTCCTACATATCTGTAACGCTCAACTGGTATCCATGGGGACGTCACTCAGCCTGTTCTGACCTCTTACCACCTCAAACCCTTCCCTGGAGTCTACTCGACTGGAGACGGCCCAAAACACAGGATTGGTAGAGTTTAACTCCCTATTGTCTCTGTGTGCTTGAACCCGTTCTTCCCCAGGGTCCAACCCTTCCCTTTGATCCACAGTTCACCTTGTTTTCTTGGAAAGTGTGCTCTCCATCCTGCTTTTAGCGCAGGGGCGCGTTGATTGATGTGGGCTCATTGCTGCCTAGTTACTTCACTGGCAAGAGTCCGACAGGTAAGTATAATGAGTCTTTTGAACAGTTCTCTAACTTCGTTCCTTTCCTTCCTTAGATGATGGCCGGCGTCCAGGGATGGCGAAGTGCTGCTGAGATGAGTAGCGCAGAATGTGAGTGAGAGCGCGATGCGCGAGGCGACCCTTTCGTATTTGTATTGAACTGAGTTCTTCTTCTGTGTCTTTTAGGTGCCGCAAATTTTCAGCATGGATGCCGGTTATGAAGAAGAAATGCGGTGAGTAAGCGCGGTATGCGGCGCCTCTAGATGTTTCCACGTTAACCTGAGTGTCTTTTCCCTCTTGCAGATGGATGAGAAGTTCTGGAGACAGAGTTCCCCCATAGCGGCTGGGATTCAGGTAAGCGTTTGAAGCTCGTAGATTCTTTAAAAATAAGCAAAGATTTGCTGAATGCTTACTAATGCCTTTTTTCAGTTCTTTTCCCTTTTCCTTAGGAAGCGACGTGCCGGGATGGGAATGACACCGCCGAAGATGCCCCCAGAACAGAAGGAGCGATGAATGATGGGCAAAAGCGCCGCAAGGTAAGGCTGTTCCTAACGGTGTTCTTGTTCTTGCAGGAGATGAGCACAGAAGAAAGATGCAGGACTACTGGAGACCAATCCGAACACGGTGAGTGTCACGCTGCAGGTGCAGAAAACACAAAGCATGTTTCTCAGCCTGGGCGTGGCTTAAATAGTCTCTGGGTATCCCAGGTGTCTCTGGGCTGAATCACACCCAAAAGACTAGACTGCACATGCAGTTCAGGGAACCGAAATATGTGGGGGCATCCATCTTGTCCCCATCAGTGCACTACAAGTCCAATCCCCAATGTTATCCTATGGGAGTGAGTGAGTCTGGTGCCACAAGCGCCAATTCTGACTCCAAGTGGGTCTTTGGAGGGATGGAGAGGCCCTCTAGATGATTGTGGCCTGGCTCCAGCCTAACATCTTGGAGGGCTGGGACATGAGGGGCAGGAATCATGACAATATCTTGGACGAAAGGTCTGGGTACCTTTTATGGGCACATGTTTTGATGCCAACCAGACTTCGTCTCCAACTTGGTAATCGGGAGCTTTCTTTCGATGCCAGTCTGAGAATTTTTTTTGTCTGTCTTTGGCTTGCAGTAAATGTTCATTTGCCCTTTTGGGTTATGCTTGTGTGTAGAGTCTTTACCGCTGGCATTTCCAAGGTCGTGGGGGAGTCTAGTTCAGAGGTACGTGGATGTCTTCCGTACATTGTGTAGAACGGGCTTTGTCCCGTGCTGGTGTGTTAGGAGTTATTGTATGCGTATTCTGCTATCCATAACAAGTCTTTCCAATTCTCTTCCACTTGATGCAGCATGCAACGTAGATACTGTTCTAATGTCTGGTTTGTTCTTTCTGTTTGTCCATCCGTTTGGGGGTGATGGCTCGTGGATAATCGAACATCGATTTGTGCCATGGTACAACATTTCCTCCAGAATTTGGATACAAATTGGCTTCCACGATCTGAGATTAGGACTGAGGGGAAACCATGCAGTTTTATAATCTGTTCAAGAAATGCTTTTGCCAGACCGGTAGCTTCAGGAAGTCCTTTGAATGAAATTAAATGTGCCAATTTAGAGAACAGGTCTACAACCACCAGAATGGTATTAAAACCTTGACAGGGAGGTAAGTCCGTAATAAACTCAAGAGAAAGAGTATGCCAGGGAGCCGGTGGAATATCCAGTGGTTGTAGGAGGCCATCTGGTTTCTGTTTTTGTGATTTATTCTGTGAACATATCTGTATTGCTTGCCAAGAGTGCACAGACAATAATTTATCACCAGTACATTTGCAGAGCAAAGAAAATATTTTGAACGCAGGTAGATGGAGCAATAACTCACAACCAGATACTCAGTTAGAAATAATGAGCACTTATACAACTATTTATTCATAGCTAAGAAGCAACAAGTGATAAAACAGAAATAAATCACAGAGAAGATAGAAAATTCAAAAGAAGATACATCACCGTGGGCGTAACTGAATCCCTCATCTCGCTAGAAGCGGCTGGAAGACCCCGGTAACAGCCAGGCAGAGAGCACAACAGCTGTAACGCTCACCTGATTCCCACGGAGGCGCTGATCTTGGCAGGAAGGTGTCTGTGACTCGAAAGGTGATGTGCAGAACCCGATGGGCTTCTGGGGTCGAACCTCTTCGCACTGTGTGTCGAACTCGTAGGGTGAGGTTTCTGCAGGTGAAAGAATATGGGGGTTAATGGTCTGGGTTGTTCAATGTCCCTCTTCCTCTCTCTCTCCCTCTACGTAGAGCCCCCAGGTCAACGTGCTAACCTTAGATAGGTGAATGCTGGGCTCTCCATCTGCGTCTGGTGCAGGGTGCTGTTGCCAGTTCCTTCACTGGTGAAACATAGGCCTCTTGGACTCAGAAGACCGTTACCGTCGTTAACTGCACGAGCGGTGAGTTTCCAGACACCTTTTTAGTCTTTATAGTCTTTAGGTGCAAGGCACGTTAACATTGAACAGGACTTCGTATAATGCTTTTCTCCCTTTTGTCTTGCAGGACTCTTGAGGAAGATGGAGTGAAGCGCCTGGAAATGCGTGAGTAAATGCAAGCGCTCTAACTGTCTTTTCCCTTGCAGCGTAGTTCGTGCTGAAGAGACGCCGGAGTATTGCAGGCGTTCTATTGCGAAGAGCGCGATGGGCGTAAGTAAATACCTGTCTAATGTCTCTTCTTTTGTCTTTCAGAAGTTGGTTTACAGCGCCGGAGTCCGCGGAATGTCCGTAAGTAGATACAATGCTTTTATCTCCACAGGCGGCGATGCAGTGTGAAGAAATCCAGAATTCACGGAGTGCCGGTAAGTAGTGACAATGCTTTTGTCTTTGCAGGCGGAGGTGCAGCGTGCCGAAAATGACCGCAGCCGATGGATCAGGTGAGTAGCACTGCGAGTTAAGGCTGCCTTGCTAACCTGCTGTTTCTTGTCTCTGCAGGTGCTGCTGTCAACTGGATGCAGGAATGGTGAGTATGCTTCTTGCAGATTCAGGATGCAGGAATGGTGAGTATGATTCTTGCAGATTCAGGATCGTAAGAAGAAAGGCTGGAACAGACTCGGTGAGCGTTCTGCTGCAGATGCAGAATAACGCGAAGCACGTTTCGTCTATCGGGTGTGGTTTAAATAGCCTTGGAGTGATGAGGCGTCTTCCTCCACGGCCCCGCCTAGGTAAGAAAAGAGTTCCAGTTCCAGAAGCTTTCCAGTGCTGAATCCAGGGAGTGGAGCTTGCCCCACCCAGGTAAGAAAGTAGTTCCTGTTCACAGAGGACTTCTAAGTGGCTGGTAAGTAAGCAGCATGGTCTGCTGCAGGTAAGTCCACCCAAGCATCTGCACACATATTATGAGCCCGGCGCTTCCAGTGCCGGGACCGATGATTCTGATGAGCCTGGTGCCACCGGCGCCAGGACAAGGTCCAAAAGGTCCCCGTGGGGACCGGCTGGTGCCTAGGATTAGGGTTAGGGGCCTGCTTCCAAGGAAGTTGGGCTGGTCCTGGCTCCTTGGAAGCAGTGATCATGACAACAGCCCACAGGAAGGTCGGAACAAGGCCTCCCCCCTCCGACTGAGGTCTTTGTGTTTTTTCCACTTGACCTCTCCAGAGCCTCCCAATATATGCCCTCCTCAAAAGGGGTGGCAATTTCTCAAACCTTCTGCCATTAGCACTTGCACATTGTTGAGTGCCCGTTGGTTACCGGCCAGATCAACCGACAGTAACCCCCAAGGTGCAAAGCTTACCTCTTCTAAACACCACAGAAAAACAATTCCATAACTCATAGCAAGACATAACAAAACCAGCTTTCCCAGCACAATGTCCTTGACTAAAGTCTGTATACCAGGCTCAGCAACGGATAACATTGAAAGCAGGTCTTTTAGCAAAGCAAGTGCAGTTTTCACTGAGGCATGGAATAAATATCCATTATAGCTCTGAGTGCCCCCAGAATGCACTGCGCATCAGCGCCATGTTTTAGCTCAAGCATAACAATTCCACCCTTGGATAATTATCTTCCATAGCCCAGTTGCAGAGGAGCCGGTCTCTGAAACTGATGAAACATTAGAACCAAGTTAGGAATACATTGAATACAACAACAACCAATTATTATAATAGCCAAAATAATGCAAATGCAGGCAAAGTGTAACGCAGTGTACCCCCAATGTCGGGAATCCATGAAAATAACCAATCCCACCAATTCCCAGTATGATCTTGAGACACTTGGGAAATGAGGTCCCTCAAACCTCTAATATGACTTTCAATGGATCGTGAATGGTCACTTAGATTGAAACAACACATACCTTCAACTGCGTTACAGCCCAAATTATGTTTCAGCAAGAGATAATCAACGATAGCCCTGTTTTGCAAAGTTGCTTTTCTAATATCTTTGCTATCAAGGAGCAACTCTTCTAATGCTTGAGAAGTATGATTCAGTCCTTTTACCACTAAACATGCTAGTTTAATCAGAGATTTAGAACCCCCAGCAGCTAAACCCCAGACTCCCACTAATGAAAGGGCTAATGCTAGAACCTCAGCCTCTGATAACAAATGCACATGTGAATCACAATCTGGGGATACACTCACAGATTCAAAAGTTGACCTTCTGCTTCGAGACATTGCTTGGTGTAAAGGGAACATCATTAGCCCTAATCGAGTTAAGGCACATGGACCTCCGGAAATGTTAGCTGGAATGTAAGTATATATGATGTTGCCACATGAGAAGAGCCACCCTGTTGGAAGTTTAATGTGACTCAAATGGCTAGCAGCTATCACTGTATGATTACAAGACATAGTATTATTCACACTGGTACATGTGCTTGGAACTCGTGAACACAA
This sequence comes from Ambystoma mexicanum, assembly GCF_040938575.1. NCBI lineage: Eukaryota > Metazoa > Chordata > Amphibia > Caudata > Ambystomatidae > Ambystoma > Ambystoma mexicanum. The sequence goes on along the minus strand of NC_090941.1, from coordinate 707,065,228 downwards.
CCTTCTCTCAAGCACAGTTTTATTTTCCTGTTTGGTTAAATTCAGCTGTTGGCATTTGCGAATTTCTTCTACATTACCGGTCATAAAGTAACACACATCGCCTTGAGTTATATTGGATTTTATAATACGTGTCAAGTTTCTCCATTTGCAATCTGTTTCCTGGCAAAACCTGCAGTACTCATAGACTGAAAGGGATTGTCTAATATCGGGATCCTGAACCAAAGAATCATTGTGCGTGATGCCAAAAATGTGCTTTAGAACCGTAACTGGCGTCGGTACCGCTACTAAACATGTAGTCAGCAAAGCTTCTGCATGTTGCACGTCAGTAAGGCAAAAGTGCGTAATGTTCAGTACTTGCTGTGCGAAATATGTCCACATATTCCCTGCTTGGGTAATAATCGGGGAATATTTTTGTCGTCCTAAAGACATCTGTTGTATAGCTGGCATCAACGTTGTTTGCGTCTGCACCTGACATGATTTTCGCATTCCACAAATCCATTTCTTCGGTCTGGCTGGCTTTTCGGCATCGGCATAGGGCTGCTTTTGGACATCATTGCTCATCGTCATCGGTCTCCCCTGGATCTCTGGCACAGATGCAACATGTTTCGTGGGAAGCAGCATGCCGTTTGACTCTCCCAAACGGAGTTCATTTAGTCCCACAATTACACCAGCCAGACACAGGATCTAAGGGAAACCCAGAAAAGAGATATCAGTGTTGAAAATCACTCTCTTAGGTAACATTTGTCTGCGGGCACATACTGCCATTTCTTTCTACCGGGCTCCATCACTAAGACTACCTGGTCTTTGCCTGATGCAATAACATCTGCGGGCACTGGTGGGCCACTTGGTCTTTCAACCCACACCTTCGCACCCGGTACCATACTGGCCGAAGAGCCAAAACCACGATCCCCACAGGTAGTTAACACTGTGGGAGGCTCCCCCTTTTTAATCATGGGCAACTTAACAGGAACAATAATCAACTGGGCCACCCGGTCGCCGTTATGGATCGGTAACAATTGGTCCCCACTATTCATCAAGGTAACTTTAATCTCGCCTTGATAATCAGCATCAATGACCCCCTCCCAGCACTTGAACTCCCTTCAATGCTAGGCCAGATCTAGGGGCAATCCATCCCATATGCTGTGGAGGAATTTGTACCCCAATCCCTGTTCCGATCACAACAATCCCTCTTCGGTCTAATCTGATTTCCTCATGAGAATGCAAGTCTACCCCTGCTGACTCTGGAGTCGCCCGATAGGGAGCTAAAGAACCCGGGGTAATTTCCCAATACAAGAGGGTTTCTCTAACTGAGTTGGTTTGAATCTGTAAAGCAGGAGTCATTAGCCGCATCAAAGGAGTTTCATGATTATTCACAGGCCTATTGTTTAACACTTGCACCGCATCAAACACACGATCACGCCAGCCTGCTAAACTGCCATCTCCAGATTTGCGCAGCTGCCCTTTCAACAAGCCATTCATCCATTCAATTAATCCTGAAGCTGCAGGGTAATAGGGCACGTGGTAGAGCCATTCAATATTCTTTTCCTGACAGTAGTCCTGGATTAATTTGCCTTTGAAGTGTGACCCATTGTCACTTTGAATCTGCAAAGGAACCCCGTAATGCAACGGGATCTGATCCAACAACTTAATGGTGTTCAGTTGTGTGGCACGTTTGCACGGTAAAACCATCATGTATCCAGAGTATGTATCCACAATAGTGCATGCATACTGACAGCCTTTACTGATTGGCAGGGGACCGATGTAATCAATCTGCCAAATTTGACCTGGTCATTTTCCTCTTCCCAACGTACCCTGGGCAATCTGAGGGATAGGCCTGTGCTGTTGGTGTTGGCACACTGGACATTGCAAAATGATTGTTTTCACTACCTCTAAAGGAATCCTGATTCCTCGAGCTTGTGCCCACCCGGTAGTAGCCTTTTCTTCAAGGTGCCCACATTTCTGGTGAGCCCACTTGGCCAAACCCTCCAAATCGTCTTCCTGAGCCTCCGCATCCACAGATTAAATCTTGATGTGTTCATCTGCAACAGAATTAAACCAACATTCTAATGAATCTGCAGCACAATGCGCATCCACATGATACACAGTGACTTCACTTTGTGATAACATCTCAGCAATATCTTGCCACAGTTCTTTTCCCCACAACTCTTTTGAAAGAATCATCCACCCATTCTTTTGCCAGGTTGGCAGCCACACCGCCAATCCATTCGCCACTGACCATGAATCTGTGTACAAATGACATCGACAAGGGGTCTCTTGTTTCAATGCTTGGTAAACTGCGTAAAGTTCTGCAAACTGACTGCTCTTCCCTTTCCCTGATGTTGTCAAAATCTTTTTTGTCTTGGGATTATAAGACACCGCTTGCCAATATTGCTCAGTTCCCACATATCAGGCCGAGCCATCTGTAAACCAGGCATGTTCTGTCTGCTCTACGGTCAGATCGCCATAAGGTACTCCCCATTTCACGGGAGATTCACGTTTTTCAGGCACTTCCGGTGGTATATAATCTGAGGGTGGTATGTTGGCTACTTGCTCATATAACTTGGCAACTCCACCCTTCCCTGGTTTAGCTCTGTCTTGAATGTACCATTTCCATTTGATTATGCTGGCTTCTTGAGCATGTCCTATTCTGTGTGTTCTAGGAGAGCTCAGCACCCATTGCATAATTGGGATTTCAGGCCTCATCAACACATCATGTCCCACTGTCATTTGCTCAGTATCGACCAGGGCCAGGGCCCAATAACATGCCAGCAACTGCTTCTCAAACGGAGTGTATGAGTTACCAGCCTCGGGCAACTTACGACTCCAAAACCCCAATGGCACACATTTCCTGTCCTGTTTCTGCCACACACTCCAGTTGGTGTAATTGTCTTGCACGGACACATTCGATTCCACTTCGCCTTCCTTCAATGGCCATAGATCAAGTACCTGCTGCACAGTGTCTTTCGCCAAATGAAATGCTTTTTGCTGCTCCTCCCCCCACTGAAACTCATATTTCTTTCGGGTCACTTTGTAGAGGGGAGCCAGTATCTGCCCTAAATGGGGAATGTGCTGTCTCCAATACCCAAACAGCCCTATGAACTACTGAGCTTGCTTTTTGTTCAATGGAGTGGTGAACTCAAGAATTTTCTGTCGGGCCTTCGGTACCATCTTGCGATGCCCATTATGCCACTGAATCCCTAGGAATATCACTGTCTCAGCTGGCCCTTGGATTTTGTTCGGGTTAATCTCCCATCCTTCCTTCTTCAATCCTTCCATAATGAATTCTAACTGGTTTTGCACACTGCGCTCATCCTTACCCTGAATCAAAATATCATCAATATAATGAGAGATTTGTATGTCAGGTTTACACGGTATCTTGTCTAAGTGCTCTGCCACCAGCTGGTGACAGATAGTTGGGCTATGTATGTACCCCATGGGTAACCTTGTGAAGGTGTACTGACGCCCGCTCCAAGAAAATGCAAACTGTTGACACTCTTCAGCAATTGGCACAGAGAAACATGCATTGGCTAAATCTACCACTCATACCAGGTCCCCTCAAACTTTTGGACATTCTCAATCAAGGTAATGGCATCTGGGACTGCGAGCACCAAGGGAGGAGTGTGTTTGTTTTATTTGCGATAATCCACTGTCATCCTCCAAGACCCGTCCCCTTTTTTGACAGGCCAGATTGGGTTGTTCCACGCGGTAGAAATAGGGCGTAACACACCGCCTCTACGTACACTTTGATGGTGTCTGAAATGTCCTTGTGCCCCCCGGGAATGCAGTATTGCTTCATCGGTACACGCTTGGTCGCCAGAGGCACCTGCACTTGGGGCATCTTCAATTTGCCTACAGAAATGGGTGTTCAGGTCAATGCACTCACCCCAAACTGATACGTTTTACCTCCAAGTCCCAAGGTCAATCCTTCTAGAATGTCAAAGCCAATTATATACTCGGGTATCGGGACAATCAACACTTGGTATTTCTTCCTAGTCAAATTGCCTATTTTCATATCCACTTCTGTTTGTACTGCGGGGGTCTCCTTCCCCCCTAGCCTGGTAATGGTAAAGTGTCAGCCTTTGAATCGTGTTGGATTTCCATGAATCAGAAAGGCCTCCGCCCCGGTGTCTATCAATGCTCGCACCACTTGTGTATTTCCCGGCCCCCAAAAAATCTTAACATTTACGTGGGGACGTCTATCAACTTTTATGCGAGCGGACGCTGCCGGGGCTTGGCCATAACCCTAGTCAAATTTTGAATGAGTGTAACCTGACTGCCTCTAACATTGCACTCACCACCTTCCTCAAATCAGCATATGTTGGCTGGTACGGGGAAGGTGTCCCCATAGGCCCTTCTTCCTGTTCTTCCTCAGGAGGGGTGAAAGGTGAGGTGTCCCTCTGTGGCTTAGTCACCACCTGTTTCTTAACCTGTTTATATAGCTCTTTGGCTGCAAGCCCTCTCTTTTTGTATAGTTCATACATTACCCTGGTTTCAATGCCATCAATTTCTTCTCGTGGCACACCATCTTTTAACAAAGCCAAAAACATGTCCTTTCTGGACATTCGGGAGTCTCTACTATCTTGCCTTCAGTTCTTCTCTCACTACGCCCCTCTCTCTCTCTGGGCTTGTCATCACTCTTGTCCCACTCCCCTAAGTTTGCCGATTGCCGGATGGCATCCACTACTTCATCAGTGGGTTTGCCCGTCATACATACGAGCAAAGCCATAATGGCACTTTTGTATGCGGGCGGTGCAGTTCTGATCACCATATTCCTGGTTGAAACTGAAAGCGGCACGGCCCCCATGTGTCCTGGAGCATCTACATGAATTGCCTCCTTCATAGCATGCTCTCTGACCTTTTGAATCGCCTCTTTCAAAGTGCACCACTTCTTTTCCTCGCTGGGCCAATCTGTGGTAATGGGTTACTTACGGTTACATGCCTGGGCTGCTAGGTGCAACAAAGACACCTGTGAATCTTGCCCATTGTCATCAGGGGGCGGCCCTGCCCTTAAGACCTCCTGTAAATTGGTGTCAGTTGACAAAGGCAAAAAGCGCGGTGAGCCTGTGGAATCCACCAACAGCCCTGCGGCGCCCCCATCTAGCAATCTCACCATCCATGTCAGTAAAGGTTCCCCTGACTTTTGCCTCAAAAGAGAAATGGTTTTCCCAACCTCCTGCTGGGTGTAATCTTCCAGTGTGGTTAAATCCACAACCCAGCCCGCAGGATTCTACGGGTGGGGTCCAGCACGCCATCTCCTAACCGACTTCACTGCCACTGTCTTTTGCTTCAATTCTGCCTTAGAATCAGACTCATTTGCCGAGCTACTCTCTGGGCTTGTTGAGTCAAAAATGTATCCATCCCACTAAGCAGGGTCCCAATCCACCCCTGCAGTAGCGATTACAGTTGCCACTTTCTTTTGGTTGACCTCCCCTCGACTTTTTTTGTACTTATAGCGAGCTACCCTAAACGCGGCACACTCTGCCACAGCTTGATACTTATCAGCTTTGTCTTTAAAAAGTTTCATCTGGTTTTCCTGCATCAAAGATATTTGGTGCTTGTCAGCTAACTCTTTTTCCAATTGTAAAATATGCTCTGTCATTTCCACAGTTTTCTGATGCATTTTCCTATAGGCATGCAGGAGGACCCACCCCCGCCTGCCCAATGCAATGCATTCACGTCCCCCTTCTACTGAAATCTGCTGTAAACAAAGCATTAGTTTTGACGGAGCAGCTTCTCCCAAACTAGGGTCCCATGTTTCGCTCAGCCCTGCTCTGCACGCCCACACCTGGGCTAATTTATCACATGGGCTTTTAGCCCAACTTGGAATCATAACCTCGGGGCATTCACTGCAAGCGGGAACACCCTTTTTCCTAAACAAACTATTCATCATTACAGTAATTTGCAAAACCTCTCTTTTTTTTCTCCTTTCCACACTGCAGGCACTCGCGCAAGCACGCACACACACTCAAAGAAAAAAATAAAAACCGATTAACACAGTCCAACCCTCACTGCCAAATGAAAACAAACTATCGCTTGCAATGAAAGCAAAGCCTATCTGCGTTCAAGCAGATTCTTTTATATTTGGAAACAATTCATCACAAATACCCTGCTCACAGCGCCAAAATGTATTGCTTGCCAAGAGTGCACGGACAATTATTTATCACCAGTACATTTGCAGAGCAAAGAAAATATTTTGAACACAGGTAGATGGCGCAATAACTCACAACCAGATACTCAGAAATAATGAGCACTTATACGGCTATTTATTCATAGCTAAGAAGCAACAAGTGATAAAACAGAAATAAATAACAGAGAAGATAGAAAATTCAAAAGAAGATACATCACTGTGGGCGTAACTGAATCTCTCATCTCGCCAGAAGTGGCTGGAAGACCCCGGTAACAGCCAGGCAGAGAGCACAACAGCCCACAGGAAGGTCGGAACAAGGCATCCCCCCTCCGACTGAGGTCTTTGTGTTTTTTCCACCTGACCTCTCCAGAGCCTCCCAATATATGCCCTCCTCAAAAGGGGTGGCAATTTCTCGAACCTTCTGGCATTAGCACTTGCGCATTGTTGAGTGACCGTTGGTTGCCGCCCGGATCAACCGACAGTAACCCCCAAGGAGCAAAGCTTCCCTCTTCTAAACACCACGGAAAAACAATTCCATAACTCATAGCAAGACATAACAAAACCAGCTTTCCCAGCACAATGTCCTTGACTGAAGTCTGCATACCAGGCTCAGCAACGGATAACATTGAAAGCAGGTCTTTTAGCAAAGCAAGTGCAGTTTTCACTGAGGCATGGAAGAAATATCCATTATAGCTCTGAGTGCCCCCAGAATACACTGCGCATCAGCGCCATGTTTTAGCTCAAGCATAACAATATCCCACAGGATAGAACGAATTGAGCAATGTCCTTACGCCAGGTTGGCCACCAATAATTCCGTTTAACCTTGGCTAGAGTCTTAGCAATTCCGGGATGGCTTTCGATCAGGGAATCGTGATAACTAGACATGACCAATTCTTGCAGATCTTTACTTGGTAGATATAATCATTCCCTGAAGTAGGGTAATCCATCCAGGACCGTGTGATGTTCATTTTGGGAATTCCATGTGTGCAATATCTCTGGGTTCATTAAGGTTCGAATCTTATCTTGAAGTTCACTCAGAGTCAATGTGGTGGTGAGTCGCAGTAGTTTATCACTTGGGATGATGCAACAGGGTCCAGGGTACTGTTTGTTTTCTCTTCAACACCCATACGAGACAAGGCATCGGCCTTCCCATTCCGAACTCCCGGTTGGTATGTTATTACGTAATCGTATTCTACGAAGAATAGAGCCCAGCGCAACTGTCACAATGATTGGGCTTTTGCTGACTTTAGGTATCGAAGGTTTCGGTGATCTGTGATTACTGTGATGTTATGTCTGGCACCTAATAGATACTGCCGCCAGTCTTTGAAGGCTGATTTTATTGCCAACAATTCTTTGTTTGTAATTGCATAGTTAAGTTCTGGTGGTGAGAATATACGTGACCAAAAGGCCATGGGGTGTAATTGGCCTGTCTCTGGATCTCTTTGAGAGAGAACTGCTCCCATAGCTACGCTGGAAGCATCAGTTTGCACTACATAGGGGAGATCAGGGTGAGGATGTCGTAAAATTGGTGCAGAGGTGAATCTTTTCTTGAGTTCTTGAAAAGCCTGTTCCGCCTCTTCAGTCCATTGGAATTTTTTGTTGTTTTTTCTCAGTAACGATGTGATTGGGTGGACTATCCGTGAGAAATCTGGAATAAATCGGTGATAAAAATTCGCAAAGCCGAGCATGCTTTGGGTTCCTTTAAGTGAAGAAGGTGACGGCCAATTAAGGATGGCATCTACTTTGTGTAAATCCCGAGGTGGAGAAAAGGGCGAGGCTGTTTTGTGCTGTGCGGCTGAGAGACTATCCGATTCACTACGATACCTGCAGAAACAAGGAAAGGCGAAGCGCCGCTCCAACTCGCATCAGTCTATTGGCAGGAGCCGATAGCAGTTGAAGAGAGCGGTGTGCTTCCCCATCGCTTCCTCATCACGTGACACGCGTCACCTGACAGCCGTGTGACACGCCCACAGGAAGTGCCTTCATAACCAGCACTCCGGCACCCTTGTGGCGAGAAGCCCGAGGTGGAGAAAAGGGCGAGGCTGTTTTGTGCTGTGCGGCTGAGAGACTATCCGATTCACTACGATACCTGCAGAAACAAGGAAAGGCGAAGCGCCGCTCCAACTCGCATCAGTCTATTGGCAGGAGCCGATAGCAGTTGAAGAGAGCGGTGTGCTTCCCCATTGCTTCCTCATCACGTGACACGCGTCACCTGACAGCCGTGTGACACGCCCACAGGAAGTGCCTTCATAACCAGCACTCCGGCACCCTTGTGGCGAGAAGCCCGAGGTGGAGAAAAGGGCGAGGCTGTTTTGTGCTGTGCGGCTGAGAGACTATCCGATTCACTACGATACCTGCAGAAACAAGGAAAGGCGAAGCGCCGCTCCAACTCGCATCAGTCTATTGGCAGGAGCCGATAGCAGTTGAAGAGAGCGGTGTGCTTCCCCATCGCTTCCTCATCACGTGACACGCGTCACCTGACAGCCGTGTGACACGCCCACAGGAAGTGCCTTCATAACCAGCACTCCGGCACCCTTGTGGCGAGAAGCCCGAGGTGGAGAAAAGGGCGAGGCTGTTTTGTGCTGTGCGGCTGAGAGACTATCCGATTCACTACGATACCTGCAGAAACAAGGAAAGGCGAAGCGCCGCTCCAACTCGCATCAGTCTATTGGCAGGAGCCGATAGCAGTTGAAGAGAGCGGTGTGCTTCCCCATCGCTTCCTCATCACGTGACACGCGTCACCTGACAGCCGTGTGACACGCCCACAGGAAGTGCCTTCATAACCAGCACTCCGGCACCCTTGTGGCGAGAAGCCCGAGGTGGAGAAAAGGGCGAGGCTGTTTTGTGCTGTGCGGCTGGATCGGCGACAAGAGTCGGAAGTCCATATGGAACCCACTAAACCCCGTACAAGTCTCCAGGGCAAACGAGAGGAATCGTTAGCGCCTACACAAAATATGAACACCAAATGCGACCTCGATGGAACCTTATCGAATAACTCAAAAACACCAAACACACATACCATAATCAAAGCGAAATCTGTGGATCAGGCTTGCCTGGTCAATACAGATCTTGTAGCACACACTCTTGCTCATGGCAAATTAGATATAAGAACCACATGTTCTGCCACAGCTTCCAGATCTCAAATTGATCACGTATGTCTTATACGCGATGCTACTAAGTCTTTTACATTTCCAGATATGCTGGGACATAATCCGAGACTTGAAGATTCCTACCAAACGCCTCTTCAAGAGCGTGCGAGGGCAGCCAAACAGAAATGGCAAACAACGCATCTGCCGACTGCTATGAGAAACGATGATCCCACAAATCCACCAATGGCACGAACTGCTCGCCTCTCACTGGACATTACAGAAATTGATACAATTATGGATTTACAAGGAAAAAAAAACGAGGTTTTCAGCGGTCTGTCAACGCCTAAACAAATCGGGAAAATTGAGTCATCTACCCCAATAGGTTTCTTAAGAACCGATTTGCCAGTGAAGAAGCCTTGGAAAACAAATCCGGATGCCACAAATTCTTCCATCCGTGCGAACCCTGGGAATATAAGTAACTCTCCAGAATACCAACAAAGATTACCTACGACAATGTTAGATCTACAAAATACTTTGGTAGCAGTGTTATCAACAGCTATGATACCGTTTCTAAAAATTGAAGAAGCAATGGTTGATTCCATTAAAGACCAGGCGACACTGCTGGCAATGATCTTGACCAAGCAAACACAGTTCGAATCTCTAATAAGCTCCATTCAAGAAAGACTAAAATATGAAGCTGAATCGTCAAGAACATGGCAAAATAGACTAGCGGAAGTGGCGAGAGCTGATAGAGCTGATAAACTAAACTTAATGGACACTTTCTCAACAATCACCAAAAAAATGGTGGATGACAAAGTAAAAAAATCTGCACAAGCAACAACGAACTTACAATGTACGACTAAACAAACTCAGACAGAAAATCAATCTAATCCGATTATGAGGAATACAGACCAAACAACCCAATGCGATCATCAACCCTATCCAGTTCCAGTTACACAAGCCCTGATGTCTGCGTGGCAAAACATCACTGAACCAACCGTGTGCACCCCATTCGATATTTTTGATCTGTCAAAACGAGGATTAGTAGGGCAGGATATATCGATTAAACCAAAGCCCAAAAAAAACACAAAAAATGGGTCACGTGCATTTCTCCGAAAGGTATTAAATGCGCAGAAAACGAATAATGAAAAGACAAAGACCAACAGAAAATCTCTCATGAATAACCAGACTACTCCTCCACAAACTATTTTGAGCACTGGAAAAGTAGATAGAGTCCTAAATCTTACATCACAAGGCAATCAGTCAACGCCGGAACCACTAGATATACTTATAGATGCAATCAATCAACAAACCACTCTGAACTCAGGTAAAAGAGATAGAGCTCCGAAAGTTACCGCACACGGTAACCACACAACGGCCGAACCACAAGGTATACCCAAAGAGGTAATCAATCAGGAAACGCGAATCAAAGCTGCAAATCCAGCAAATCTGCCAGACACCTCTACAGAAGATGATATAAGTCCCCATAATTCCATTTCCATAAACTCTCAAGATGAATCTCTCATTGTAATAGATGAATATGAAGACTCGTTTCTTAACTGCACTCATAGTGAGATCATCGAAAATGTGCACCAAATTAACATCTCTTTGGCATATTCAGCAGTTTCCATTGAAGAAATATCGCCAGCTAATGAATCAGAAAGACCCATTGAAACCAATGGCAACATGACAATTCATGTAACCCCTAAACTCCGCAGACCAATCTTCAAAAATCCGTTAAATTCCTCGTGTGCATATCGACTAGCCATATATCCGAAGAACTCGAGTACTGAAGATCCGGTCATCTTAAATAGATCCAACACTTTACGACTGTTTAAGGCAATCCCACAATTGGCTCACATAAAAACAGAAGACATTGAGTTAATTATATTTCCAAATAAGAAATATATGGAAGAAGCCCATGTTGATTTCTCAAACTATGACACAATGCAATGTGTCATTGACAACAAACATCACCTATTGACTTTGGGATTTCAAACAGAAGAAATATTGGTATCTCGTTTGATGGCGGAAAAAAAAATAAGAACCTTAGACATTTTTTCCAAAAATTTAACCAAAAATCGGACCGGACAAAGCTACAGCCAAGAACCTGGAAAAAAATTTAATGATTTATGTCTAAGACCACACGACCAAAATAAGATGTCACGAGAAACTTTAAGAAACATCTCTAATTTAGACGTGAATCAGAGAACAAAGAAAACATATCTATAACAACGAAAAGATTCACTGAAACCTCATACAACCTTATGTTCTTGGAATACAAGGGGACATAGACATCTTTTTGAAAATGAGACATCTATACTCGAACAAGTCGATATCATCTGTTTCCAAGAAACCTGGTTGAAAGAGGAAGTAGTGTGTGATGGCTATAGTTCATTCATGAATCCAGCCATATCTTCGCAACAAGGGAGACCAGCATCAGGAATGCTCTTACTAACAAAAATTAAACCTACATGGCGAATATTGGAAAGTAAAATAATCCATCCGTGGGCACAACTCCTATCCATCAGCATTCCGTCAATACAGAAACTCAATCCATCTTATCCTTCCAAATATACTTGTCTATCGATCTTTAACATATATTGGAACCCTACAGCTATGTCTGACAACAAATTTATCGATTCTATAGTAGATGAAATCGACTTATTGAACATCAGAAATAGTACAAACGAAATCATCTTGGCAGGAGATTTTAACTTCCATCTCTTTGATAAAAGAGGAAACAAATTGGCACTTAATGAATTGTCATCCAGAGCGAGAAAATGGATTAAGGAAACAACGTTACGCAACATTTGCCTAAGCGTCCAACCCACGAACGATAAAGGCATCCCATTGCCGACCTGGTCACGGGAGAACTCCAATACAATAATCGATTATATCTTCGCAACAGAAGGTATTCGGAAAATCACAACCTTCGCTGCGAGTTCCCCAAACCCAGATAGTGATCATCGACACATTTTTATCTCCTGGCCAGCTGAACCTTCAAGCGATCAATGTTTGAACCTTCCTGAACTTGAAATAAACAACGGGTTGAACCGACTTCGCATCAAAGATCATCAAATACAAGATTTAACTACTCTATTTGAAGACACATCGCTGAAGGACCAAGTTAAATTAAATTATGGCTGGATCTTGGAGAAGTACCAACAATCTACACCAAGAAATCAACAAAGAGTCAAACAGCCACATACGCATTATTTTAATTTACAAATCTTTCTAGAAAAAAAGAAACATTACAAACGACTGCGACAAATAAAGAAAAATAAAGGAGACTATCAAATTGAAATAAAAAAGGAAAAACAAAAATTCTCCAACATAATGAAATCATACAAAATGACAATGAAACAACACGATGCAGAAGAACTTTTGAAAGCGTTAAATGGAAAAAACACGCGGCAGTTGTGGTCCTTGATGAATACAACATCGAAAAATCAAACTCTGATCCAAGAAGTAGACTCACATATATGGGTTAATCACTTCCAAAACCTATATAAGAAACCGGTATTCGAACCAACATCAGTTCTTCAAGAAGATGCTGACCCCTGGACCCTAAAATGGGATATAGATGATATTACCAACACTATGATGAATCTGAATTCATCTAGGGCCCCTGGACCTGATGGGCTGGCTAACAGCAACCTTAAAGCAAATCCAGAACACTGGGCCAAATTCTTCTTACATCTCTTACATTTGATAGAAAAGACGAAAGAGATTCCTCGTACATGGACAGTGGCCATTGTAATACCAATCTACAAGGCAGGAGATAGAAAAAACCCAGCCAATTACAGACCGATAGCCTTACTAGATCCGTTGGGGAAACTATTTGCAGGCTACCTTGAGAAAAAATTAACTGTTTGGGCTATACTCCATGGTAAACAAGCAAAAAGACAGACCGGCTTTGTGAAAAAAATAAGTACCAACGTTAATCTTCTGTTGCTGAATATGATAAAATATGAAGCGTTCTCAAAAGTACAGCAGGTATATGCAATCTTTATAGATTTAAAAATGGCCTTCGATTCAGTCAATCGACAACTTCATTGGTCCAAATTGGCTGCTTGGGGTTGCCCATCGACCATTCTCAACCCAATTCAACAGCTATACTCGAACACGTCAATTAGAGTCCGACTTTCAACCGATGGAAAGGCAACAGCACCAATTCGTACATGGAATGGGCTGAAACAGGGTTGTCCCTTAGCTGCTTGCCTCTACAACCTTTACACCCACGAGTTTGAACGAAAAATTAAACATACTATGGCAAATCCACCGAAGATAAATAGCGAATCTATTCAAACCTTAAATTTCGCTGATGACATTATCATCATGGACAAAACGGTGAAAGGTCTACAAATAACACTGAACAAAACGCAAACTTTCATGAAGGAAAATGATTTACAAATTAACACAGATAAAACCAAAATGATGAAATTCATCACAGAAAACTCTAAGAAGCAATGGTCGCCAAAATTCTATCTGGAACAGAAAAACATCGTGGCAACCAAATCCATAAAATATTTAGGTGCAATAATTAACCCATCTAAGAATGAAAAAGAATGGCAAGAAAATATCGAAGAAAAAGCAATATCGTTGTCAAGACAAGGCCGCTTCTTTCACTGTAAATATGGTGCATATACGGTAAAACCTACAACCCTACTGTATAAACAGAAAGTCATTCCAATTCTGACGTATGCGAGCAAATCTTTGATAAATCAACAACTATTGAAATGGCCAAAATATGAAGCTATATTCTGGAGAAAAACCCTTGCTCTACCAAAATCTTTTCCAATCTCTAGAATTCGTTATGAACTTGCCCTCCAATCTATTCAATCCATTGTACTGTGGAAACAAATGGACCTATATAGAAAAATTATCTCGGAGGAAAAAATCTCAACACTGGAAATCTTAAAAGATAAAAAACATGCATTTCAAGTTACAGCTTTAACAAAGTGGACAAGCGAAATCAAACAAAAAATGGAACAAGAAGAAATTACCGAGGAAATGCTGAGAAACAGACCTCAATATGCTAAACGAAAAATTCAGAAAAACGACTGGATAAGAACAATAGAAGACCAGAAAAAATTTAAAAGACATCTGAATGCCGACATGGAAGTAAGAGCTATTAACGTGATGCCTTCGTATTTACTTCAATTCCCTTGTGCGAAAATTCGTGACTTATTTTTGCGATTTCGTTTGAACATCCTACCCACGCGTGAATACTTGTCAGTAATAGATCGAACACGTAGTATTTCGGCAATCTGTCGGTACTGTAAAGACCCTACGGAGCCAGAAACATTATTCCATCTAATCATGGTGTGCCCAGAGCTAAAAAATAAACGTGACTTATTCAGAGATTTCTTTAAAATATCAAACCGCCAAATGACAACCGAAGAGCGATGGGCAATGCTGCTCCAAGGAAACAATCAGTGGTTGATCATTACAGTGATCAAGTTTTGGAATGAAATCAACAAAGAACCGTAAAAGAAAAACGAGAATGAAATCTAGTGGTAAGAAGAGTATAAGGAAAAATATAAATGAAAAGTTTGATAAGTCAAACAAAACATTTAAAAAAAAAAAGTAAATCCATCTTGACTCCCTTTGGCGACAGAACAAAACCGAGGAACTCAACTTCGGTGACATGGAAGGAGCATTTCTCGAGTTCAGCGTACAGTTTGTGCTGGCGAAGTTTTGCAAGGACTGAGGGAACATGTTCCACATGCTCTCTTTCAGAGGGGGAATACACCAGGATGTTGTCAATATAGACCAGAGCACAGACATCGCTTGATTCCCATAATACATCATTCATGAAGTATTGGAACGATGCAGGAGCGTTGCACAGCCTGAAAGGCATTACCTAATATTCGTACAGGCCATACTTGGTGTGAAACGCGGTTTTCCATTCATCCCCTTTCTTAACACGTACAAGGTGGGATGCTCCTCTGAGGTCTAGTTTGGCGTAGATTCGGGAATCCTTGACTTGGTCCAACAGTTCCGGGATAAGGGGCAAAGGGTAGCGGTTTTTCACTGTGATTTGATTAAGTGCACGGTAATCGATGTAAGTCCTCAAATCTCCTTCCTTCTTGGGTATGAAGAATAAGGGAGAGGCTGCCGGTGACTTTGACAGGCGGATAGATCCATTAGCCAGGTATTGATCCAGATAGGACTTCAAGTGGAGATTTTCGGTTTCCGTAAGTGCATAAATTCGACCACAAGGAACCTGTGCGCCAGGTATCAGGTCGATCTGACAGTCATAGGGCCTATGTGGCGGTAATGTGTTAGCCTGTTCCTTCTGAAAAACATCTTGATAATCCTGATATTCTTTTGGTAAGGTGTCCATTGGTTTTGCGATCCCCGATGCTATTCCTTGAACAGATTTCAGGTTTGGCGGTGGTATAGATTTCAGGTAGAAAGCGTGGGCGCATTCGTCGGAAAAGGTCAGTCTCTTTGCACGCCAGTCTATGTGGGGATTGCGAGTTACTAACCATGGCATCCCTAAAATCAACCGGAACTGAGGAGCTTTGATGAGGTCAAACGTGATTGCTTATTGATGTCCATCCTGACACAGAAGGGTTAATTCTGTTGTGCATTAGGTTACTGGTCCCGAAGCAATTTCTGTACCGTCAACAGTAGTTACCTTTTCAATTGTTGGTTTTGTGCATAAGGGAAGTCCCATTTCTGTTGCCAGATCTCAATCTATGTAATTACCAACTGCTCTGCTGTCTATATATGCCTCTATGGCATGCATCCGTGATGGTCGTTGGTGATTGATCAAGGTTACTGGTAGGGTGAAATGTGAGGTCTGTGACTCATCCTTCTCGCTCGACAAGCGGACCTCTACGCTTGCCGGGCCTGGTAGTTTTCCAATTCCTTTCCATCATCTTCTTTCTCTGTAGTGCCTACCACTTTCCTTGGAGGATTCACTGGGTATTCTTTGAGGTAGTGTCCCGATTTACCGCATTATAGGCATAACTGTAGCTGTCCCCTCTTGTCTCTTTCAACCTTGGTTAAAGGGGGTAGTACTCCTCCAATCTGCATGGGTTCTGTGGTATTTTCTGATGGACGTTGAACATTATCTTTTGAACGTACGTGCATGGCACGATTTTCGGGTCTACTTCGGTCTGTTCTTCGATCCTGTATTCTGTGGTCCAACTGAACTACCAGGTTTTATAAACTCTGCACAGTCTTTAGGTGGGTCTACCACTTGAGCAAGGACATCCTTCCGGTCTCCTCGTAGGCCCTGATGAAACAATGTGGTTCTTTTATCTTCTGGCCACCCCGCTTCTACAACCAGTCTATTAAAGGTGGCAATATAAGTCAGCAAATCTTGATTCCCTTGGCGGAGGGACAGGAGTTCGTTATCGGGAGCTTGTCCATGCAAGTGTCGAGCAAATAACTTTTCCATCGCCTGTTGAAAACCCCTGAAGTTCTTCAGTAATGGGTCATCCCGGCTCACTAAAGGTACCGACCAGTCTGCGGCACTTCCACTCAAATATGATAACATGAAGGCCACCCTCGCCTGGTTGTTTGGGAAAGCTCCAGGGCTACAAAGAAAATGAAGGCGGCACTGGTTCATGAATGTTGCGTACCTTCTGGGATCTCCATTAAACCGTTCTGGTGGTGCCAGGGGTACTGCTCACGGCAAAGTTATCTGTACTGGATTGACTGATGATGATGTAGCGATGGATGGGGCGAATCCGGGCAATGGAGCCTGCCCCGCCTGTGTTTGTAGTAGCTGTTTGCTTAGTTCATCAGTACAGTCTTTTGTGACTATTAACTCTCGTCTTAAGGCATAAGTAATTGTCCCAAAAGCTGGGCTAACTGATCAGTTTCAGATGCCTCCATGACGCACAGGTGGATAAGGTTTAAAGGCTTTGTGTTCTGTTATGCTCACCTGATAACCACAGGGGGGGGGCGTCTGGAAGGCTCTGAGATCTGGAACCCTGGATGCATAGTTGCCCAGTGCTCAATAATTAATCTTAGTTATTTGTAGGGTGAGCTATCCGTCCCACATTTCTTGTGCAGGGGCGCTTGACAGGCCCCCGGAATCCGTTAAGGTAGTACAGTGGTGTGCAGTTGTTTAATATTGAAAGCGAACCTGAATACGTCTCTTTTCCTTTGCAGATGTTGCTGTGGTGCTCCGGATGGAAGCGTGGCATTGCGCGATGGTATTCAGATAAGACTGATGGAATTCGATGTTTTGGAAGCACGTGTTCTAATATTGTTTTTCCCTTTCTCGTTATTGCAGGTCGCAATGTTCACACAGCAGCTGTGGTAGCGGTTCGCCGGATGTCCTTAAGCTAGTACTCACAGGTGAGTGATGTTTCTTCTTCTCTCGGTTTCCACAGATTGCAGCCCAGGTCAGATGCTGAGTGCTGGATGGTGTTTTCTCAGGTAAAAAAGAATAATCTTGTTCTTGCAGGATTACAGGAAGATGCTGAAGACCAGGAGCTGGACACGGTGAGCGTCACGCTGCTGGTTGCAGAATAACACGAAGCATGTTCTGCAGTCAGGGTGTGGCTTATGTAGCCCAGGTAAAGTAGTAGCAAGGAAAGTAGTTCCAGGCCTGCCACACCCAAAACACTAGACCGCATGGCTTGGTTCTTAGAACTAGACTGTGTGGGTGCTCCATATTGGATTTAAAGGCCCATGCACATAAATGGACCTAGTTTGAACAGCCCTTCCTTCCTACATATGAGCCTGGTGCCAAAGGCGCCAGGACTGGCTCCAGAGCCCTTTTGCAGTAGTTTTAAGGCCCTGAGGGCTCTGGTGGGAGCCAGCTTGTGGCACAACATATGTCCCCTCACAGTGGTCATGACAGCGCCATAAATGTTTCCATTCAACAGTGATGTTTAAACCTTCCATCACTGTGTTAAGCCTGTGCACCCAACGTTGTTCCAATTGTGCCAAGGCCTTGTTTATGTCTTCCCTTTGTCTCTGTGGGGTCATCTGTTGAAGTACAAACCATTTGATGTCATTGTTAGAGTGTCCCAATTTAACATAATGTTCAACAAGGAGCTTGTCCGGTACTTGGTTTTTGATGCAGGATCTGTGTTCCAATATTCTTTGTTTAATGGCTCTGATGGTTTTTCCCACATATAGAAGCTTGCAGGGGCACTCTATGATGTAAATCACACATTTGCTATTGTAGTTACTATAGGTCATCGGTTCCCAATGTACCTTGTTGTGGTAAAAAGTTGTTTTCGTCTCTGTAAAGCACACACCACACAATGTCCACATTTGTAATGGCCCTTTACTAAAGGCAAGTTCCATAGCGTGTTTGGTTCAATCAGAGGGCGATGTATGTATGTACCAAGGTGTTCTTTAGGTTTCGGTTTTTCTTGAATGCAAATACTGGCTTCTTGGCTAGAGTCCCTTTGTTCTTAATCAGGTGGCAATTCTTGTTGACTGCGCCCTTAATAATGTTGCTTAAAGGGCTGTATGTAGTGACACATACTAGTCGATCCAAGGGTGTTTTTATCTTGGGGGCGAGGCATACATTTCTATCTGTGTTTGCTGCTCTTTTCCGGGCATTCTTGATCGACTTCTTGGGGTACCCCCTACACAAGAGCCAGGATTGTAGATCATTTGCGTGTAGCTCATATTTGTCTCTGTTGGAACAATTTCGCCAGATCCTCAGGAATTGCCCATATGGTAGGTTGTACTTTAATCCTTGAGGGTGATATCTCATGAAGTGCAACAAGCTGTTTCAATCGGTGGGTTTTCGATAGAGTTCAGTCTTGAGAATATCTCCTGACCTATAGATATGTAGGTCTAAGAAGTCAATTGCCTGGTAATCCCACTGGATGGTGAATCGAATGTGACAATTGCGTTTGTTGAGCCATTGATGGAAAGCTCCTCCTTGGCCCTGGCTCATATGAGAATAGCATCATTGTTGTATCGATGCCAGAGGGCTATCTTGTCCTTGTATGGGTTGGAGTTTAAGGTGATGTGATCTGCCTCATATTGTGGCATGTATAAATTGGCAACGTTGGGGGCAAAAGTAGCACCCATGCTTGCTCCCTTTGTTTGCTTATAAAGCTGATCTTAAAGAGGAAGACGTTTGTATTTGTAGTTATTGATTTATAAAGCGCATTGCCAATCTTACGCATTCCAGAATGAAGGCGGAAGGAGTAGATGCTGTGTCCAATCTCTTTTCTAAGCAAATTCTTAAAGCCTCTAGTCCTTCTTGCTGAGGGATGCAAATATAAAGGGCTTCTAAGTCCATGGTGACTAGGATGCAGTTGCTTGGTATATTCACATTTCCTAGAAGCTGTATTGTATCTGTGGTATCCTTAACGTAGAAATCCATCTGACCAATGAAAGGTTTCAGGAAATAAATCTGTGAAAAGTGAAAGTGGTTCTAAAAGATACTATCGTTCGGCCCGGTGGTATATTGCCATTCTTATATATCTTTAGGAGGATATAAAATGCTGGTGTCCTTGGGTGTAGTTTGTTTAAGAAGAAGCGTTCATCTTCACAAATCCACCTCTGATTTTCTGCATGTCTTGTAAGGCTGTTGATCACCTCCTGTTGCCTCTTGGTTGGATCTTGGTCAAGCTTCTTATAGGCTTCTGTATCCAATAGGAGCCGAAGACATTCATCCTCGTAGGCTGCTGTGCCCATGATGACTTTCCCGCCACCCTTGTCTGTGGGCTTTATAGTGATTGTCTTATCTCTATTCAGCACTGTTAGTGCTGCCCTTTCTTCCTTGATCAAATTGTCTTGGTCGTGATTCTTCCTTTCCAGACCTTCCAAGAAGGTCTTGGTGACCAATTTTTCAAAGGTGTCGAATTCATCTGGTATAGTCTGTGGTGGTGGAATTAACACAGATTTGGGTTTGAAGCCTGTTTTGTTTTCATTTACATTGTCCTGTACAGAGTCAGGAGTATCTGAGATGATTCAGTGTTCTGGTAGATATACTTCGAAGAAGTATTTTAATCTGATGTTGCGGAAGAATCTTTTGAGGTCCAGATCTGTTTGAAAGTATTCGGCCCCCGTGGATGGTACAAAGGATAATCCTTTTTCAAGAAGTCTCATTTCGGTTTTGCTGGTGGGGCGTGAGGACAAAATGAATATCGGAATCTAATTGTTCATTGTTGGTTGGAGTACCATTGCCTGGTTCTCATCTGTGGGCCCGAGGTGGGTGGTCTTCTTTTGGGCCGTTATCATTGTATGCCTCTTTGAAGAACCGGGTGTTGTTGTGGGGGTCCTGTATTGCTGCTACCGGACGTGCTGGGGTCACTACCGATGGATGATGCTGAGCTTCCAGAGAAACTCCCAAAACTATTTTGTCTGTTGTAGTTCCCTTGTTGTTGTTCGGTGTAGTGCGTTTCATGTAGGTTTGGATATGTCTTCTCTTCTCCGTAATTCTGTGAATACTTTTTGAATTTCTGGACCTTTCTTAAAATTGTTATCAACTTGAATTTGGCAATTTCGTCCTCTAGTTTCTCCAACTTCTTCTTCGCTTCTTGCACAGTCAGCTTTTCTGTGAATCTTTTCTCTAGCTCAAGAAGTTCTTCTCCCTGCTTCTTACACTCCTAATCAGCTGTGTCTATAAAGAGGATTAGCCTGTCACAGCTACATTTATTCCCAACTCTGCTGATATTTTTCTTGAACTTTGGGTTGTCTGTGAAGACTCTCGGAATGTTCTTCACTTGCAACCCCTCTGGGATAATTCCTGCCTTGAGATATTCTAACATGAATTTCCCATGCATCTCAGTCCTGATGAGTTTCTTTTTACGTTGGTTGATGGTTTCGAATTTATCTTTATTGAAACCTTGTGCTAGAATTCCTTCATCGGTGCTGAGCGTGGATGTTGTTCCTAATAGCTTCTTAAAGTAATTGTCTGTATATGAGACAATGTTGACCTTCTCCATATCTCGTTGTTGTTTATGGATATTCGAAAAGTCAAGATTTGGTGAGTGACACATCTGGGAAGAGGGGATTTTATAGCCAGGTCACATGGGATTGGTAGGTGGGGTGGCAAAATTACCTTTCGTTACGGTGCCAAAAATCCTTGCACAGGTCCCGTATAGAGTTGTTATTTATCCAGATAAAACATACAGGATGTGGCACCCAGCTTTCCATCCAAATGGAATCAGAGCTGAGTGTTTCATCAGCAAATGTGAATAAAGCTTTCTATGTCTATATCCCTAAGAAAATTCCTTAAAAAAGCTGTCTTTTCTCACCACCACAGAGTGCCTCAAATGGGTGGGATATAGACATTCATCAGAGGGATTGCTCCCCTGAATCCACCCCCATATCAGGCAGCCTCATATCAATGATCCAACCCCAACTCCCTTGCTGTACCTTGTACTCTTTGTCACCCCACACTCCCCTGAACCCTCCATATTATGCCCTGTCCTTTCTAGCTTGCCCACCCTCTCCCTTCCCAGATCACCCAACCCCTCTTCAACCACATACTTGCTCCAGTGTCCTCCTCTCCTGTCTTCCAGGCATGTCGGCCTTTCTTCTGCCCTTCTTTTCCATTGCAGGCTTCTGTGGGCAGTGTTTTCTGGGCAGCCTCTTTTTCGTGGCAGTTCTTGAAATGAGGTTCCTTGATACGCAAAAGAAAAAAAGAGAACCTGAAACTAGATCCTGGCAACATGTTTGTTGGCTGCCCGTCCCGCTCAATCATCTACCTGCCATGTCAGGGTTCATAATAGTTTGAAATTATTATTAGAGGGGAATTGCACCTTGTAGTCATGGCCAAAAGGCTTAGATTTGTCAGTATTTATTTCTGATTGGATTAATATTATGTTATCAATACAAAAACTGGTTAATTCGTTTTCCACATTCTGGCAGAGGTTCAATTTCCACTAGAGTTCAGGATAACTTTCTCTGCATCAAGAACATTTATTTTTTATACCATTTAATTGATGATTTTAGATGAGAGAGGTCAGAGGGCACCTACATCTTTCACCAGTGAGTAGTTAAAAATAACGCCTAGTCCATCTTCTTCTTTTTTTTTTCTTGTCTACGGATGGCTAGATTTTATAACATACATTTTATAACATAATTCTCTGGAAAGAGTCTACTTGGAATGTGGGAGATGTCCTTGAGCAAAGTTCTGTAGTAAATAACATGTGCAGGTTTTCCTGCGCGATAAGGCCAGTGATATAACATAGTTTGACCACTGATGATAGGGAATTGATTAAACACACTTGAAGCAATGATCCTTCATCTGTGTACTCTAATGTTATCTTATCCTTCATTTGTATATTTATTTATTTATTTATTTTGATATTTATAAAGCGCACCGAACCCCGGGGGCATCTGGGCGCTTGTTGACATATAATTAGTGGAAACAAGAGGTTACAAATATAGGTGGAACATACATGTTGTGCTGGTTTACATGTAAGTAGTGGTTACAAAAGGTTACAAGCATAGGTAGTACATACGTGTTGCATAGATCAGAGTTTCTAGTCAAGAATTGTACTAGTTCAATTACTTTTGGTGGTCTTGGGGAAAAAAGACAGGTTTTGAGGCCCTTGCGGAAGGACCAAAAGGTGGCATCTGATCTTGGAGCTAGAAGCAGGGCATCCCAGTGTTTGGCAGCGATCACTGGGGAGCTGCTTCCTTCAGCCTTCTAGCACCTCCTGCCACAGGTTATGACATCATAGTGCTTTTGCCTGGAATTTACTGACTGCATGGTTAGCCTGTGCATGTTGAAGCCGTGCTCAAGAAAAAACAGACAGCAAGGCACGTCTACTTACTTCCCTAAGCCCCCAACAACATTTGGGAGGGGTTGTATGTCATAAATCTGAATTCGCCAAGTTTGCAAACGCTTGCAGAAAAGCGAACAAAAAAACTCACATTTTTTGGTTTGGCTCTTTTATGTCATGGTTACCAAAAATATTGTTTTTAATCAAAACCTTGAGCATGTGCTTGTGGGCAAAGTGCTTCTTCATCAAGCTCCTGCTCTTCATCTTCCTCCACTTCTTCATCTAGTTCTTTTACGGTTAAAAACAGAGAAGCTGCGATCGATGGATAGTGTGTTCCAAAAGTGTTGGTCATTATTTCTCATCTCAGGGAAAAATGTCCAACCATCTGCTGTCCCTTCTTCCTCTCACTTAGGAAATCATTTTCAGAGGAGGAATCCAATATGACTATCACTCAATTCTTATAGAATGGGCAGAAGTGGATAGGACCTCCATTCCAAAGTTACTGATGAGAATGTATGATCTAGAGATGGATGATCCAGACCTGGCCATGTTAGTCATGGTCGATCCTGGGTGTCTGGACTTGACTGACCGCACAGTGGTCTCATCTAAAGATATTACCCCCGCTGACACTGTAGTTTGCAAAGTGTAGACCGCATTAAAGAAGACATTCAGCTTCCTACATTGCCTACACAGTGGAAAGTGTCCAGTGCAGTTTGGCAGTTGATGCTACCAGACGTTACAAGCATGCCGTGCCTTTAAAATTACCTGAAGCAGCCTAAAGCAGCCTGAAATCACCTGACTGACCAGTACAAAGGTTGTGTTACTCACAAAGTGTGGAAAGTGACCACTGCAGTTTGGCAGTTTGGTGCAGCGTGTGAGGGTGAAAGGACTGTAAAGACTGTAAGAGCTTTCCCCTTCAGACTTTCCTTTTTGTTTCTATAACAGCATTGTAGAGGCGGCTACATGCATGTTTTAAGAAGTAAATCAGTTACAGAGCCCTTGCTAGCGTTAGTGCACGAGCTGCCAGATACACTTGCTGACAATTATGGGTCATGGACTTATAGTTTGCAAGAGGAGGCTGTGCAGACATGTCAGACTCAGAGTGAACCATTAAGGAAAGCAGACATTTCAGCGATAGTGCCGCAGATCCATCAAAAGATGTAGTGTTAATAGTCGATTCTGCCCTGTCAATTAAGGAAGTGCATTTGGGGGAAAGTGGCATTAACAACTCTAGTGTGACTTGTGCGGATGAAGGTTTTATACGCGCCACTCCCCCACAGGTCGAATGGAGTGATAATCATATCAATTATTGTAACTCAATGCGAAAGTTAGAGTTGCCTTCAAAACTGACAATAGATGATTTGAAGCCTGTTATATCAGAAAGTTATGGGAACCCTGTGGCGGGACTGACCCATGAGAATCAACTTTCTTGCAACATACAAACAGGGCCCTTAGGTTCATCACAACCCACATTACTAAATACATTATGTTCCCCACCTAGATACGAGGAGCCAATTTACACTCGCAAGAATAAGGAAGACAAGTGCCGATTATCATCAACACGGAGCAAAGGTGCAGCAAAAAATGCTCAAGAGAAGATCCAGGAATTTTACAATTGCCTAAGCTCAAGTGCAGAAGCTCTGCCAAATCCTAAATCTTGATTAGAAAAGAAAAACAAGAGAGAAGAATGTTACATCAAAGAGAGAAGCCTCCTAACTCCAGATTTGTCCACAATAAAGCATAATGATCACCTGGCTAAGGGGACATATACTGTAAGATAGGTTGAACCAGGGGAGGTCCCTATAGGGCAAAATGAGGAAGCTCATATATACTTAAATGATCTATCCTCTTTACTGTCTAACCATCTAGATAGCAATCATTCAGCATTACAGGGACTGTACCACACCCTACATGAATTAGATGATAATATTAAATTGTTGTCTCCTGCGATATCGGCTTTAAATATGGTTTTGAGTTCCTTTGTTACATTGTATGATAAAATCAAAATGGAGGTAGCTGCCCATTCAATAAAAAAAGGGTGAAAAAACAACAAAAGAAATTAGAGAACATTTCTCAGAAATTCATATCTGTATGAAGATATTGCTGAATCTCAAAGCAGTAGCATGGTCATCCACAGAAAGGAGGTGGTAGAGGGGTGTATCCTGCACAATTCACAAGTGAAGTCATGGATCCAACTCTGAGAAAGGAGATGGTGGAGGGGTGATCCCTGTCTAAAAAGTGATAGAGTTAATGCAATTCTACTAAACACACTGATATCATTTTAACCAAGTGTTCAGCCTCATCTCAAACACCTCAGCAGGAACTATACACATACTTTAATCCACAGGCCTCTATGAGTAACCAGCAGAAAACGATTAAGGGACAAGCACAAACTAGAAATTAGCAAACAGTGACAAAGCATGTAGTGAGAAGTCATGATCCAGTGCTAAATTATGCCCCCATCGAAAGACCACAAAGGATCTCAGAATCCTCTAACTGCTGTGATATCCGTGTGACATGCAGTAGTAATGTTCTCTGACAAATGCAGAGGTAGTGGGCATGGAGCCTCCTATGTTGTGCTTACTCAAAGGAAGCTCACAAACATTCCCTGCTAGTGTTCTGCGCAAAATGATAGAGAAGAGGCAGAGTTTCATCATCTCGCATCCATTAAAAGACATGGAGCAGTCAGTCTTGTATGAACTACAATACAAACTCCAAAAGATCAGCACACAGTGAAGAAATGTCCACTAATTTCACTGTGGGGCTTATAGATCATACAGATGTCTGTATTGTCTTGAATAGATGGAACCGAGAGCTATTCCAGGAAGTACCTAATTTACAACTGCTTGCATCTAAAGACATATTATCAGTCTATTCCGTCTAATGACTGTAATGATTACTTGAAAGCCATTTATCTTAATAACATAAATGGCACTTGGATAGTGAAAGATGAGAATTTGAATAATGTCAAAAAATCAGAAGCCTCTGGTGATTGGCTGTGGCTTCCTCAAAATGTATGTAACAACTTCAAGAAACTGAGTGCTCGGGGAACAGGTCTTCAGCAGATGGTTTTGTATTAAAGAAACCGAGCATTTTGATCTGGAATACTAGAGGCTTTAATAGCTTCATAAGTAATATAGAGGGGAAAACATGTTTGAAAGTAATGCTATCATTATTCTGCAAGAGGTTTGGCTAACCGAATGTATAATTATAGATGGCTTTACTGTTAACCAGCAAATTGGCATTAAAAGCTAACGGTGGTCATCCATATGGTGGGTTACTACTAGCGATAAACAACACCATAAAGGAAAAAGTCGAAATCTTGTCTAACGATACCACTGGTATTCTAGCAATGTTAGTTTTATTAAAAGGAACACTGGATGAAAACCTTTACTGCTGATGGATTTTTATTGGAATCCAGTGCAAACAGAGTTAACTGTTTTTTGGGGAAAAGCTGGAATTACTTTTAGAAACCTATATGATTGTGCTGGACAGCTATGACATCATGATGACGGGCGATTTAAATTCAGATTGCATAAGTATGACTATTGAGACGAAAGCCCCTCGATTTAAATATGGAGGAGTTGTATGGAAAGGTTTTTGGATGGTTGTAATTTAATAATTACTCATGGAAGCATTAAGGGAAATTCAACAAAGATGAATACATGAACAAATGGATTAGCATTCTCCAGAATAGATTACCTAATTGTGTCTCCATCTTATTTTAAATTATGCATTGTGTTCAATATTATTGAGACCTCTCTCAGTGACCATAACAAATTAACCGCTAATTTTGTATTTAACCAGCGTGTAGATGTTTCCCTAATGCATTGCGACTTGGTGTAGCAAAATCGTTTATAAAACCTGGGACACTGAATGACCAAATTGGTACATTTTTTAGATCTTCTAGTTTGGAAGAATAAGTTGAAGCCTTAACAATGACAAATTGTATGTCTTTCTGTGGAATGCCAAAGCTACAGCACATTGTGTGGTCGCTAACAAATCGCATTGCTATCACTGTTTTGGCCCATTGTTCCAAACAAGGAAAAGAGAATTGTGTCGCAATTTAAGAAATATAATAAAGACTGCAGGACTGAGCGAGATAGAGGTCCAACAAGGCATCCATAAAGTAAAACCACAGTATAGGAATTGGATAAAGGACCATAGATTTATGTTAACCCAAAAAGATGGAGAACACATGCTACGTGAGATTACTGCAAAAAATACATGCAATTTCTGGGACCTCATAAATCCATTAAAATCGATCACAGGAAATGTTACAAAGTAATGCAGTCAGAGAAGGCCTGTGGAAAGCGGATTTTTAAAATCTATATAAAGGTACTCAAGAAAAATACGACCCAACAGGACAAACAATTCTTTGGTCTTAAACAGTTGACCTGCTGATGTTGAACTGAGCATAATGAAGGCTTCTTCATCCAGGGCACCTGGCCCCAATGGCATTAGTAACTATATACTAAAAAGTGATCTGAGCTTGTGGGCACATGTATTTACTTTTTTGATTAGAGATATTGTGAAAGCTAGGAGGGTACCTCCTTCATGTCTGCATCGTAGTCCCTATATTCAAGGAGGGTGATAGGACTTATTGCCCTTCTTGACGCAGATAGCAGCATGGTAAGTTCTCTGTGGTTTGTCTTTCCTATGTTCTCGGGACCGTGATCTTTCCGATATTTCCCCTTGCTGTGTGTTACCTGTGTGTTCCCTGGAGCACCGTAGCCCAGGGAACACACGGCAAGGGGAAAGAGCGGAAAGATCGCGGTCCTGAGAAAAGTGGAAAGACAAACCAGGAAAGAAAACATTGTGACACAGATGAGAACAAACCCACCGGTAGACCGCAAAAAGCTGGCCAACCACAGAGAACTTACCATGCTGCCATCAAGGGGTCAAAACACGAAAGAGAATCAAGAAGAGAACAAAACATCAACGAAAATGATGGTGCCCTTGGCTATAAGAAGAATTACGCCACGGTTTAATGAGTGATCCCAACCCTAGGGCTGGGACACTGTCCTGAAGAAAGCAGTTAGTCTAAGGCAATTCCCGCTGAAACCGGTTGACCAGATTAGAGGTTCAGGGTAGACCCCTGAACCCCCAAGATCCCCAAGACACTCAGACTAATTGGGAACTTGGGAAAAATAACTAATTGTTGTTTTAAACAGCGGATTGGTTCTGCTTGATAATGTCATTGACATGTAGGATTTTTCACACTAGAAGGAAGTAATGAATGATTGTTAACATCTGAAAGTGTGTTTTAGAAATAGGAAAGTAGTGAGTTAGGCAAGGGACATTCTCTTCTCTATCCCCTCTCCTAGGCGGCACCTGAGCGCCAACTAGGTAGAGTGAACCATATCCAGGGACTGCTAGAATTTCCGATAGGGAAATGGAGTGAGACATAGGTCACTGAAAAGATAGAAGTAATTAATGAAATCTCCAATCACTTCTCCCTGTATTGTGTTAAAAGATTGTGAGCATCAGTTGGAAGTTGCTGCTCTTAGGCCCTATGACAGTGTGTTTGGATATTCCTTAAATAGGAAGTCATTGGCAAGACCAGAAATCCATGATTTACCAATAACATGGATAGCGTATGCAGACAACTTGATATTAGTTGACCATACACCTTTAGGTCTACAGAGACTCATTAATGCAACTGTAGAATATGCAGAAAGAAATGACCTTATCATTAATGTAAACAAATCTGAAATAAATTGATTTAATAAGTGCAGAGGCATACCTTGTTGCTTCTCTTGGAATATAAATGGACAAACATTGGTAATGTGAGGTACTTGGGGTTTTATTTTGGAGAAAACCCAAATAAAATCGCAAGAGTGGACCGACTTAAGGCCAAAGCTTTGCAATTTACCTTCTAGATGAGTACAATTCATGAACAGTACTGTAGATTTACAGTGCTGCCTTAAATAGAATTTCACAAACGAAAAGTTGTTCCGGCCTAACCTTATGGTATGGAAGTTGAATATCAACTTAGACATTTTGACTGGGACTAACTTGAGGGCCAAATCTGGAAAAAAATGCAGTCAACGTACCCTCAAGGAAGTTCTTCCAACTCGGGAGACTCAATGTAAGTGTAATAGGAGTGGGGGGATTCTTGCAAACAGTAACTTTTTTAGTACCATGGAAGAACAACAAACACTAACCATCTAGTAATTAAGGGGCTGATTCATGGAAGTGTTTTATAATGGCACAATGCCACAGGAAAACGTTCTGTGAATCAGGCCCTAAATGTCCAGCATTGCATGAGTCAAGAAACAAAAGGTTTCAACATTTTGTACATGATGTGCTCTGGCTAAGCACAGCGGATTTTTGAGTTAGGGCTGCTAGTGGTGCTAACAACTGAAGTTTTTAAGTTTTTAGCAAGAATTGATTTGGTAATCATTAATTGGTCAAGTTACTTTTTTAGAGGAAAATGTGATTTATATTTAAAAATTGCCCACACAGCAAGTTAAGTCCAGACAGTTGTCCATGCCTTCCTACAAGCATTAAATGAGGGAGCAGGCTGTTAATGTCTGATTTAGCAGATCCAGAAACAAGTGGAGTGGATCTCAATCCAGCTTTTGACAATGTAAGGGTCACAGAGCTAGTTGCAGGAGCCTCAAGCCTGATATGTTATGATATGATAGGTTATTTATAACGCACTTAATACCCAGAGGTTTCTAAGCGCGGACCCGGAGATCGAACCTGTGGTTCTCCATGTCGTCTTGCTTCCCAGGCGGGCATGTTGCCCCTGAGCTATCCTCCCGAGACCCTGGGAGCACCCAAGATACAGTTATCACAGAGAAGCAACAACCCTTGTTATCAGACAAAGTCAACTCAGCCCAGTTCCGTGAATTAGTCTATTTCAGCCGTAAAAGCAATACGCTCCACATCTCCTTTGTAACTATCCTCCACCTCCTCCTGGTGGAAGCATGCTTCTAGGTTTCTTCCCATCTGGGTGTCAGAACTCACAGATGCATGGCCAACATCTGTTGTCAGGGATGGTCAGAGCATCAAGTTCACTTCTACTCCACCAACTTCAAGGTTTTGCGATACGCTGTTTGCCAGACACACAGAAAAGTGAAAAGCCCTGCTATCTGCGATAAAAGCTCTTTTTCAGACAGAAGCAAGGAATAAAGGAAGTTACACCAGCAGAGAATAGAGGAAGTTACACTGGCAGTCAGGACAGAAGGTTTCTTCTCCATTCTATGTTGAATAGAGAAACACAATGGCATCCAGTTCTGGACCTTAAAAACTATAAAATATTTTTCAAGGACATTTGTTTCAAGAGGCCTACCTTGCATACCCATGATAAGAAGAGGAAACGTCCACTGTTCCATATATATACAGGATTCTTATCTTCACATCCCGATCTGGCCAAAACATTGTCCCTTCCTGTGTTTTGCAGTTCTGGGATAGGTCTTCTGTTTCAAATCCTTCCCTTTCATCTCAAGTCCATTCCCCCTGGTGTTGACAAAGACCCTCATCCCAATTGTAGCTTTGATTCATGCAAAAAGGAATTCTGTACCATCCATATTGAATTATCCATGCCCACTCCAGCATAGAAGCAGCCAACAGCATTTAGGAGGTAGTGAACACCCTGCAGAACTGGAAATAATTCTTCCTCGTCCAAGAGCAGGCTGTCAAGTTACAGAGGACAGGGTCTAAACTGTCATGGCGATAGTGTGTGTACTGGAAGACAGGATCTGCACACTTGAGAGCCATCTCCTTGACTTATTGAGTCTTCCACACGCAGCAGCAAGGCCACGGCTGAGGACTTGTGGTGGCATGGCAGCCTCCATCCTTAAGGTGCCTGGGGCACTTCTACATCTCAGGACAGTCATCAATCACCTCCAAAAGCAGTGGACTCCTCAGTGCACCATCTAGATGCCTGATTCCACCTCCAATCGGCAATCAGGAAGGTCCTGTTATGGTGGCGGAAGTACAATCAACTTTGAAGGGGTGTCCTGCTATCCTCCCTCAGGAAAAGGTCGGGACAACAGATGCATCTGTAAAAAGGCTGGAGTGCAACACTGAACAATCAGGCATACTAGAGACCTGCAGGTCAATGAACCGGAAAGAGTTGGTGTGGAACCATCTTGCCCTCCAGGCATTTCAGTCCACCTTAATTGGCCACAGCAGCAGGGTGGCAATGACCTATATAACCCCAGGAGAAGGTTTTGGGGTCAGCCTCATTAAACACATTAGCAGTGGAAATGGGCATCAGGGTTGATTTTCATCTGCTGTGACTAGTTGCTGTACCCACACAGTGAGTCAACAACCAAGCAAGTCACGTCTTCTCAGTCCCTGTCAATGGCCCCTTAAATCTTTTACAGTATGTGGCACAGGTTTGGCCATTCCACAATATATCTTTTTGCATCTGTCATCAATGTAAAGACACCCGGCTCTTGCTTAAGGTACAATGACCCCCGTGCATGAGCATTAGATACCATGTGAGTAGCATGGTCCCAGTGTCTTCTCTATGTCTTCCCCTCACTATTTCTCTGACTCGGTCACTGCTGACGAAGGTTTTGAGGGAGGGGGCCCAGATAAACCTAGTAGTGGCCATTTGGGAGCAAATTACCTAATTCCCTTTAGTACAGAAATTGGCCTGGGCCTGAGAGTCGATTCTCCCCCAGGAGCCCTGTTAATTGGCCTTTCCTGTTCTAGCCCAAAATTCACTGCTGTGAATGCCACCCTCAGTGTGGAGGTTGAACGGGAAGGACTACAATTAAAAGGTTTGTCAGAGGAACTGGCGGTAGCAACTCAAAATTCCCACCACCTTTCCTCCATGCAGATGTATCTAAGGTACTGGAGCACTTTTCACACTTGGTGTGGGAAGAATTCCATTTGCCCCTTAAAATGAGAACAGCTCTGCATTTTAGCACTTATTTAAGAAGACTATTTCTTGGGACTGTTTCAGAATTGTTAGTGCAATGTAAAACAAATCAGGTCTTTTGTGAGCCATGGGGTAACCCGTCATCTGTGTCGGCATATGCCTCCTAGGTACTTCACACTTTTGAGCTTGCCATGCCATCAGTCCGAATCATGTCTTCTACCTGGGATCTCCCCCTCGTCGTGAAAGGTCTATGGACCAAGCCCTTTTAGCCATTTATGGAAGTCCCTTTGAAGCTTTGTCCTGAAAGGACACATTCTTGATTGCCATAAGCCTGCTGATTAGGCGTGATTCGATGTCTGTTGTCTTCTCAACCTAATTTACATTTTGTTATCAACTGATTAGTCCTGGGCACATGTCTGTCATTTTTGCCAAAGGTGTGGTCAACAACCTTAGATGTTAGGAAATGTGCCTACTTGCATGCTTTCCTTTTCTCTTTTAAGAAGAAGAAGCATGTTTGCATACACTAGACTTTTGCAAGACAAGACTGTCCTTATTCATCTGAAAAGAGTGGCATTTTACAGAAAATATGATTCCTTATTAGTGACGTTTGGGGCAGATGGTCAAAGGGTTCACTCTTCCTCTGCCACCATCATCAGATGGATTAGATCCATCATAGTGGAATCATTGCGAGGGCTTGTGTTTTTACCCACATTATTTCAGGGAAGATCTACGAGAGAGGTGACGGCATCTTGGGCTGAGGCCAGAGGCATTCTCTTAAGAGATGTGTGAAGAGCGGACCACAGGGCTTCTGCTAAACACATTCATTTCTCACTATCTCCTGCATATAGGAGGGGACTGTGATCTTTCTTTCGGGAAGATGTATTATTAGCATGTTGCTAAGCCATCAGACTGATAGAACTTGTATCTGGTTTTATTATATGTTATGTTATGTTATGTTATGTTATGTTAGCGGTACTTGTATAGGGCACCGTCACCAACGGAATTGGTCCCCAGGTGCTCTGGCGGATCTGTAAACAAGAAGGGTGGGGGGGAGGGTTAGTCGGGAGGAGGGGAGAAGGGGAGTGGGAGAAGTGGTGTGCTGCTGGCAGCTTCAGCTCGGTATACACCGAGTGCTGGGATTTTGTGCTCGTATCGGATCGGATGAAGGCCTCAAGTGCTGTGGGTGAAGTTTATGTATTGTTGATGCGCTGTTGTAAAGTGTGTGCAGATTGCTGTGAGGGAGATGGTTGTGTGGTTTTGTGTGGGTTTAAGTATGTGTCATGATCTCTGCTTCCAAAAGGTCAGGGTTTTCCCAACTCCCTTGGAAGCAGATCCATAACCCAGGTTCCGAGTGCCAACCAGTCCCAATTGGGACCTTTTGGACCCAGTCCTGGCGCCAGTGGCACCAGGCTCATAAATATGCCCAGTCCCAGCGCTGGAAGCGCCGGGCTCATAATGCTTGGGTGGACTTACCTTCAGCAGACCATGCTGCTTACTTGCCTGCCAGTTGAGCCTCTGATCCTCTTCTGTTTGGAACTACTTTTCCTGTTGGGTGGGGCTGGAGCCACTCCCTAGATTCAGAACACTGGAACTCTTCTGGAAGGCAGGAACTCTTTTCTTACCAGGAACTCTTTTCTTACTTAGGCGTGGCTGTGGAAGGAGACACCTAAGCACTACAGGAGGCTATTTAAACCACACCCGGTGGATGAATCTTGCTTTGCGTTATTCTGCAACCTCTGCAGCAGAACGCTCATCGTGTCTTCTGCATCCGGTCCTGGGCCTAAGGAAAAAGGCTTACCATCCTGAATCCAGTCTTCAGCAACACCTATAAAGACAAGAAAGAACAGGTTAGCATTCCGGCATCTGAAAGGCAAAGGCTTACCATCCTGAATCCAGTCTTCAGCAACACCTATAAAGACAAGAAAGAACAGGTTAGCATTCCGGCATCTGAAAGGCAAAGGCTTACCTACTCTTCGTGCGCTCCGGAGGTCTTCACACTGCATTCCAGCATCTGAAAGACAAAAGTTTACCAACTCTTCGCACGCTCCGGAGGCCTTCGGCGCTGCATCCCGCATCTGAAAGACAAAACAAGGTGCGTTTAAAGACATTGGGGAACTTTAATACTCACGTGCCATTACTCCTTTCCACATCTAATCCAGTGGGTATTCCGGCACCCTGCAGCCGCTCCGAACTCGTACCTGCAAAATAAAAAGACAGTTAGAGCGCAAAGTGAAGCAGGCAACAAGCGCTTACTTACGTGCTTCCAGGCGCTTCTATTCATCACACGGGCTCCATCTTCAACTCACTTCAGCCCGTCATCCGCCATCGCCGGAACCCTGCAAAACAAGAGACATCATTACTAAAGACTTTAAAGACATTTGAATGACTCGAAACTTACCGTTCGTGCAGTAAACGACGGACAGCAGTCCTCTGAAGTCAAGAGGCCTGCGCTACCTATCCAGTGAAGAAACCGGTTACAGCACCCTGCCCCGAGGCAGATGGAGAGCTCGGCATTCACTTACCTAAGACATCTTACTCTACACGTCAGGCATACAGTGCACAGAGGTCCAGCCCAAAGAGCCAACCGGGTGCTACACATCACCTTTGAAGATACGGTAGTCGCCCAGTCAAGACCGGCGCCTCTGCGAGAATCAGGTGAGCGTTACAGTATGCAGAAGATTGAGGGTTGGGTTAGTGGGGTCTGTATCCTGGTTCAGGTACTTATGATTCCGTTAGAGTTGTATACCTGTGGGTTCGGATGTTGCTGGTTCCTCGTGGGCCGACTCGATTTGATGGTGTTGCGCTGATCCAACTGTATCCTTGTGAGTATAGTTTGGATTGGTGGTGTGTCTGAACCTAATCTTCAGGTGTGGGACTGGGTGGGTGATATCTATTCTCAGGTGATCTAGTGTGACCCTGGTCGGTTAAGGCTTTGAGTGGTTCAGGGTCGGGGTCGTGTTGAAGTGTTGTCCTAGTGGATCCGTCTTGGTGAGCGTGTGTATTCAGACATTCGTATCCTTCTGTCCTGACTGGTTCTTTGATTTGCGTGGGGTGAACATCCTTGGGACTGTTGTTTAGTTGTAGTTTTGTGTGGTGGGGCATTTTGCTTCCTGCTTTGTATTGGTGGATCGTGTGTAGTGATGAAACATTCTGTTTCTCACCCACTGCATTGGGCTCATGATGCAGTGTGTGGTTACTTGTTGCACCCATCTGTGATTTGGTCTAGTTTTTGGCCAACTTTGACGGCTCATTTGGGTTGGTAGGGTATGCTTTCTGTGGCATGCGACAGCACTGCGTTCCACGTTTCAAGAGTGAGTCCCTCTTGGAAGGTGGAATGCAGATCGTTGGATACAGGGGTTGGAGAAGGGAGCGACTAGCGGACCTGTGCCACAGGCTTATGAGAAGAAGTCAGTAATAAAATTGAATTGGATCTAACTATACTGCTCCAGTCTTTCTTACAGGGAGGACACTACACGTTGGTGATGGGCACCTGCGTCAAGGAACCCACTCATGTCTCATTTAAAAAGATGCCAGGAACAGAGGAACCAAGGACTGAGACTGCTGGAGAGGCACAACGAAAAACTCTTCCTCCCAAGTTCCAAGGAAAATCAGAAGCATAAAGAAATAAGGTAAAAGCTGTCTCGACCCAAGAAGGAGGACTGAGCGCGAGGGAGCAAACTGAAGCATGGTTATTACGCAACTGGGATATTTAACGGAAAGGACCCATTGACGCTGACACTGATCATACACACATTTTTTAAAAGGGGGAGTTACCATGGCAACAGCCACAATGATAGATCTGCATTAACAGGGGAAAAAACAGTACTTGCGTCAATGAAGAGCATTCATACAATTTACGTACACAAGCGCCAGTGAAGACCATACAAACAGTTAATATACAATGAATAAAACCTGTGCAAATGTAATATTGCAACAAAAAAAATGGGATTTCAAATAAAGGACATTACGAGTGTGGAATAGAGCAAATTCACTCCATTACAGTACAACCCCCAGTAGATTTCTTACCAAATCCCGGAGGAATTACCAACCCCATAGTGCAAATGTAAAAAATATTAGAGAAATGACATAAAGACTATTGACTGGAAAGGTTCACTATTATTACATGCGCTATACCCCGAAAGGCAACGCAAGTACAAGGAATTGCAGGCTCTGACTGAGGGGAAGCTGGATGAACAGGAAAAGCCAATTAAACAAGTAGATACATTTTACATTCCAGATACAAATGTGGCAATTAACGATTCAATTTTCACTTCCATATGCAACACGAGGGAGAGAAAATTGAAGAGTATGTGTCTGCCCTAAAAACGTTGTCTCTGAAGTGCAGATTTGGAACTGGAATCACCACGGAAGAATTAATAAGGGATCAAATCCTAATACACACGAACAATGTGATAGTACAAGAGAAGCTGTGGATTTGCAGAGAACCCACACTGCAAGAACCCATTGCAATTGCAAAAAGGATTAAGCACACTCAATTATGCTCTAGAGAAGTAAAGGACAAGAAAACAAAAGTGATCTAAGGAAAGAATGAAACAAGTAAAACAGATGATATGAACTCACAAGTAAACATAATAGGGAAAGACCTTGAAAGTAAAAGGGTTATAAAGAAGGAAAACAAGAAGGAAGAACAACCAAAAGAATTTGAGAGGGATCAGAGATGACAACCTTTCAGCAGAAGAGTTGCAGAGAGCGACAGTGGGAACAGGTGCTGTAGATAATGCAGAGCAGGGCACTACACCAGCTCCAGATATTGTCTGGATTTAAGCCAAATTTGCATATGCTGTAACAGACGTGGACCGTTTGCAATCATTTGTCGGAAACAAGCAAAGAGTGTCTGCAGTTCAAGACGAGCAAAATGAGTAGTAGTAGTGAATCCTCAGGAAACAGAACACACTGATGGCCAGTTGAAATGTCCCAGCTGTAAAGTGACCGTAGAGAATTGGAAGGTCAAGGTAATGGTGATAGCTGCTCACCATACATTCTCACCCGGAAAAAAGTGGAACAATTACGAAGTAGGGGCATGAAAGCAAAACTCAACAAGTCAGACATAAGAAACCGGGGAGGATTTGAAGGTTTCACCATACAGATAGGTGGGTGGTTCAATTCCCCCATAGAATTCAGAAACAGGGTGGCCAGAATAAAAGAATATATACCAAAAAAGTAGTCAATGTTTTAGAATGGAGAGGCCAAACTGCCTGAAAATCAGATTGGACCCTTGTCGGGCCAAACCAGTGTTGAGTTTATGTGCAGAGGCATAGACTGGGTAGGGCCTGAGCGGGCAAGGCCCACCCAAAATCTGTAAATGCCCACTTAGCAGCGCTCTGTGGGCATTTACAGTTGTTAATATCACTGCAGCGGGCCCAACACCATTAGCTTCAGACCCAACTTGTTAGACAATCCAGGCTACGCCTCTGCCTATGCGACAATGAGGAACCAAATCAAGCAAAATGTGTTAAATATATGAAGCGGGCATGGGCAAATTAAAGGGTTTTGCACACAAAATTGCTTTGAGACCAGGTGTGATACCGATTTCCCACATAGACCCATACCTTTAGCCCCATTATTGTAGCCAAGAAGAAGAATGAAAAACGTTGTATATGTATGGCTTTGTGTGATCTCAATAAGAATATTTGTGTAGACAGATAGCCATTGCTGATAATTTCTGAAATGTTAAATTGAATGCAAGGAGTCAACATGTTCAACACGCTGGATCATTCAGCAGCTTATCACCCCGTAAAATTTACAGAAGACTGCAGAGATCGCACAGCTTTCACACCACCACTAGGACTGTTCTGGTACTGCAGAATGCCATTTGGACTTGCTTCCGCAGCTTCAGTGTTCCAAAGGATCATGAGTGTTTTTAAAGAACTGACTGGAACCATGGTTTACCAAGACGACATATTGGTATACAGTAGAGGGAGAGTGGAACATGATGCCAGGTTAAGAGTAATTTTGGACAAATTACTTGAAAGAGGGCTAAGTATTAGAGCGAGCTTAGATGCAAGTTCAGGAAGACACAAGTAGATTACCTTGCACATGTAGTTAGCGGGTAAGGTTACAGACCTAAGAATGATGCAGTTGTAGCCATGAGAAATGCACCCACCCCGACCAACAAGGAGGAATTAAGGTAATTCTGAGGCCCGGCAGAATATTACAACAAATTCATAAAGAACTGATCAAAAGGGGCACAATGTTTGACTGATCAACAAAGTGCAAAAATATATCAATGAGGCAGTATGTACAGCACCTAATTTAGAATGGTTTTACACTGGGAAATTGACATGGATTACACTAGACACTAGTGGGCAGTGCTATCACAAATAGCGAATGGAGAAGATAAAGTTATTTGTTATGCCTCCAGTGTGTTTTCTGAGATGGAGATGAAATATTCGTTAACTGAGAAACAGATGTTGGCTTGTGTGTGGGGTGTCAACCACGTCAGGAAATATGTGTGGGGAAATTATTTTGTAATCAACACTGACCACAAACCACTAGTGGAGATGTAAACAGTGAAGGGAATATACGGGGCCACTCCTCAGCTGGCAAGTCTGTGTTGAGGCTACAAGATTATGATTATGAAGTGAGGTATATGCCGGGAGTGAATACCAAGGTGGCTGATTTCTGATCGAGGTTACCACTATTGTGGGACGATGAACCTGAAGATTAAGATGATGAATGGAATGAAAGGGCATATAAGGAAAACATATTGCTTGAGTAAGGGAGTATGCCACTAAGGAATGGCCTTTGAAACAACATCTTAAGCAAGATGTAATACCTTACTGGGAGATTGAGGAAGAACTTTCAGTAAAAGACAACATACTGTTAAGAGACCAGAAACATATACCACCCGAGTTGATGAGAAAGAGTATTATAGAGTTGGCACACCAGAGTCACCCAGGGATAATGGAAATGAAACAGAGAGTCAGGGAGATATATTGTTGGCCTGTGATGTATGTAAGAATTGAGAGGGCTCTGAGAGAATGTTGCACATGTCAGAATTCTGACAAAGGTTGCAAGGTGGCTAAAGTTGGGGTGAAACCCATTGTGCCTCCCAATGAGGCATGGAAACAAGTAGGAATTGATGTTCTTGGGCCTCACGCATACAAGCCACAATTGAGGTTCATGTTGGTAATGGTTGACTTTTACACAAAATGGATTGAAATATAATTTGTTAAGGACACAAGGTTAGGCGAGGTGATAAAGGTTATCAAGCAAGTGAGCAGGAGAAAGTA
This sequence comes from Ambystoma mexicanum, assembly GCF_040938575.1. Taxonomy (NCBI): domain Eukaryota; kingdom Metazoa; phylum Chordata; class Amphibia; order Caudata; family Ambystomatidae; genus Ambystoma; species Ambystoma mexicanum. The sequence goes on along the minus strand of NC_090941.1, from coordinate 707,026,238 downwards.
ACATCCTGACGTTATCGTAAATGGCAATGGGACACAATTCAAAGGGAGGGAAACTACGGAGTATGCAAAGGAATTTGGAATCAAGTGGAAGTTTACAGCGTTGCATCATCCAGAGTCCAACGGGTTAATTAAAAGGTATAATTGATTTCTAGTAGAGATGGTCAAACAAGCAATCAGGAATGGCATTGATGTTGTATCAGCAGTGAGGGCAGGAGTGTGGAGCATGAGAATGTATTTGAACAATGTGACAGATGTATCAGTGTTTAGGTTGACGAGAGAGAGAGAATTGTGAGAAACCGGAGGGTGTCTCATCCGCTATTCCCCGGCCTTGTAGAAACCAAGGTTGCAAGCGGCAACACTGTCTAAAGAAAATTATTAAGACAGCAGGTGGGTGAATTAACTTTGAAGCTAAAATACAATACCGTAGACAGAGTGATCCAGCATCACGTGGGTGCTCATTTGTAAGTCTCTGTTCGATCAATTCGAAAGGGTGCGAACGTTAAAAGAAAGAGAATTGTGAAATCAAAGTGGTACTGCAATGCTTCAAAGTAAACCCTGTACACATTTGAAAGTCTTCGATACTTGATGTAAAATTGACTCCGGTCAGAGCCCAGCTGAGGGAGACTAATTGTGTTGAAGAGATCTGAGCCCAGTAGAGGGGGATCCGGGTTGAACTGTGAGTCACCGGAAAAAGAAGAACCTACAAACATTGTGCGAAAAAGTGAAAGGTGAAAAACAGGCTCGAGCCTGGCAGAGGAAAGCCTTTGCAGAAGTTTATGCTAAAAGGATCTGAGACCAGCTGAGGGGGATCCGGGGTGGATAGTGAATCACCCGATGTGAATACTTGTGAAAATCTAGAAAGGAAAAGCATTTGTTTTTTATTTGGTTGCATCAGGCCCTTTGAGTGAAGAGACTTTGAGAAGCAAGGAGACCTATGCTCCGGAGGCTCTGATGCTGATGTGTGAACTGTAACATTGTGCTAAAAAAGCCAGAGACTGTGCTACGCTCGAGTGAAACATCTTATCCAGTGCTGAAAACGTGGGGCAGGGAGGCCAACAGCCTGAAAACCTTAAATATCATTTTAAATACTTATTTCTTTTTCATAACTTTATTTCCCACTCTATTTGTATTTAGAGGTAAGGATTGGCAATAGGTTTTTTAGTATAGGCCCTTTTATTTTGACAAGACACCACTAGGACTGCGTTATTGTTATTTGATGGTAGTAGCTTGCTCCCATCTGTAGATTTAGGTTTTAGATAGGGTTTATTTCACCCTTTTTGAAGTTCAATAGCCACCCTTGAACTGTGGTCACTTGTGTCTGTCGTACTGTTGATTGTAGTTAAAAATTATTTATTCCTGGATCTGAATCCCTAATGATAACTTTCTTGAACTGCGTGTAACTAACTCATACCCCCATAGTGTAGCACCTGTGTGTCTAGTTGGCAATGGTGTGCTGCCTACAAAGGGTATGGGAATCCTTGCCCTCAACTCTCTCACTGCTTTCCTCAATCAGGAAGCCGAGGAGAAGGGGGAGGAGCCATTACAGCACTCCAGCGAATCCTTTTTTTGTGGAGTATCCTGAGGATGCTAGGCAGTGCTGACATCCTTTTAAAGAAGTAAGGAAGGTGGCGAGGAGAGTTGTACTTGGAGTAATGAGGATTACCTTATGTAAACAAGGTATTATTAACTTCAACCTAGCACCATCCAGAAGGCAGTATAGTTTCATTTAATACAAACATGAATACGGGGCTAATATGGCCAGTGTGCACTGCCAAACGGCATCCCAGCAAGAACAGGCCCCACGAGGCCTTGTACCTATGCACGTGTTTTAGGTTATGTGGCCTCACTCAGTGACGTTTTCCACCTGAACGCAAGGAATAGAATGGCACATGCGTCTTCCTACACCACGCGCCCCATTGCCTTACCACTGACTACAAGGAAGGAAAACTGGACACCATCTATTAGGTGGACCCTACGCAGTCTATAGGTCTCGATTTGTGGCAGGAGACAGTTGATGGAAACAGAACGAACATACTGTCTGTCTTACCCATGGGTCTATAGTGCAAGCAGCGACTTTTAGTTTGTCGTGTTTTGGTTTGTTTTTGCCTACAAAGAATAATGTGCAAGTCTGTCACAGTGCTTTGTCTTTGTAGGACATTTCGCTGTTATAAAATGTAACGATGTTCATGGTCAGGTTTTCATACTCTTTCATTATTTAATGCTGTTGTGATTGCACCTGTGGGGGAGACAGTGAGTAATTGGTCCTGGCATTATGTTTAGGTATGAGTTACACATCTTCTGGTGTGTGCATAATGCATTGCTCTAGTGTGTATCCTTGGTGATTTCCCTAGTGTAGACAACTGCTTTGAGTATTGCTTTCAGTGTTGTGTCCTTTTGCTAGCTGTGTTAATTGGCTTTCTGATAACCTTTATGTTTTTACCATGTATTGCAGGTTTGAAAAGTTTGTCACGGTCACATTTTAATTACAGTTTTGTGTTTTCTTTCTGTGCAAATGCACTTTCCCTTAATTACCCTGTAAGCGCAAGTACCACTTTGTTCACATTTAGGGCAGACTGTTAGGTCTATGCACTTCATCCCATACCGGAATCTTCCTTTGTGGGAGTGATAGACTTATTTTTATTAAGTGACCTGAACAGAGAGAAAGAGCAAGACATAAGAAGAAGGGTGTTGGGATCCAGAGACACCCGAGCAACACAAACCACCAGAAGGGTTCCAGGGACCCACGAAAACTATGATAGCCAGAGAAGGGTCTCAGATACCCCCAGAAGAGTCACAGGAACCCGCGAGAACTGCGAGAGCTAGAGAGGGGCCTTAGATACCTCCAGAAAGGTTACAGGGGCCCACGAGAACTATGTGAGCCCGAGAGAGGATCCAGTCACCTCCACAAGGGTCATAGGGACCCACGAGAACTAAGAAAGCAAGAAGGCCCCGAGAACTAAGAGCCAGATGAAAAGAGGGGTCGCCGAGCCCAAAGAGATAAGTCAAAACATTGGGATAGAGGAACACAAGGGTGCCACAGAGGGCCAAGAAACAAAGTAATGAACAGATACAAGGGGTTCACTTAGACACCCAACAGTTGACTCAAGAGGAGAGAGATCAACCAAAGTGGTGGAGGGCAATCAGGAACCTACCCCTAAATCTTAAGAAATGTTGACATTTTTTGTATTTTAGAGACTTTAAATTTTTTGTTTGGAATTTGGGGAAATGTCTGATGAACCTTTATAGACTGCCAAGAACTTTTTCTTTGAACAAAGCTGGTATTAACTAATGACTATTGACTATTGGATGAAGACACAGGAGGGATTGCTGGGGTGCCCAATAGAGATCGTGGTGAAAACCTCTGAGTGCAAGACACTAAACATATTTTTCTTTTATAGTTTTTCTAAGTGGTAGGGACAGGTTGGGGAACATGTTTGGACCGAGAACTGCTTTATTTTGAACTTTTGACAGGCACCTTAGTTCATAGGTTTTTAGGAAGGGAACTCCCTTTTAGAATAGAGACAATGAGTCAAAGTAATAAAAAAACAAACAAACAATGAGGTGTTTTCTTTTTCTTTAAATAATGTTACATGTAAACTATGCCCTCTGGTCCAAGTTCTTCTTCTGGCTTGCCACATATGGTGTCAGAATAGGATTCGGACAACCCGACATACAGCTGCCCCATGCAATAGAGTACATCAATCTGACACCCAAGATAGAGACTGTCCACCCCCCAGTAGGTTTAGGACTTCAGCACCTAGGTTGGCCAGAGACCTGTGGTCATCCTAATGACAACGGAAATAGGCTGGGCCTCACCTTCCACATCTTGACTTCCGGAGCCAACCTACCTGTTCAGGTGAACGTAGAGGGGAATAACTATCAGATCTTTAGTCCCCATGACCACTGGATACCTGGGAGGGACAAGGCTATTCTTAGGGAGTTGTTATGAGTTCACCGGTCTGGAAATAAGGTGCTGGCCACAATTTGTAGAGGCACCTTACCGGGCCTGCCAACTCCAAGTATGCCGGTAGAGGCTCTGATCTACCGGCAGGCCTGACCTGCCAGTAAATCAGGCCCCTACAGGCAGATTCATGCCGAATCACTACCACTGTTACTAACAGTGCCATTGATTCGGGCAACCCAATTCCAGGGAATGGGGAGTTTCCCGTCTCTCTGCCACCCATAATATTTGCCTGGAAGCACAAGTTCTGCTTGCGGGTGCCTTTCTGCCCGCCTGGTCTGCCCTGGCAGGCAGAGTGGCACCCGTGAACACAACTCATCAGATGCCCCGGCACCATTCATGAATGGTGCCGGTGCATCCAACCTCCCCATTCCATTGAGCCCTATGCAGCTCAAATGGGAATACAGAAGAATATTTTCCGGTGCCCGCGGATGGGATTTACGGTAATTGCCCATTCGCGGGTGCTGTAAAAAAAATTATACCGGCAGCAGCCATGCCGGTTTTACCGGCACGGCTACGGCCAGTATCGTAATGAGGCCCTAGGTCTTCACGTAGACATTCCCCCAGGTTCTTGGGTCTATGTAACCCTGCTGAAGAAACCTTGGCAAGGCTGGATTCGTTTTTTTCCCCTTTAACACTGTGTAGGAGAGTTCCAACTCGTCCTCCTAAACTACTCTCCCAAGCCCCTTGAAATTCAGAGAGGGGAGTTGGTGGGGTATTTTATGTATGAGGTCCTCCTGAAAGACCCATCAAATCAGCAGACCGGAGAGAGGAGTGTAGGACGTCCATTGAGACAGGACCTTAGGGCAAGACCCCCATTTTTGTTTAACTCCCTGTAAGGGTGCAGAAGAAGGAGACTGACACAAAGGTGGCATTGTGGTTGACAAAGACTTTTATTCTTCATGAAAAGAATGAGAAAGACCTATCTGTCCCTATTTCTATGAGGGGTTTCTCTGCCTCAATTAAAGACTAAAAATGATCTCACAGAATGTCAGTTTAACTTAAGTGTCCAACTTCCTGTGTCAAAATCCCTAGTCTGTCCCTCAAACTTATAACTAAAATTAAGGAAAAGCAAGTGTTCTTCGTCCAGGTGTTATATTCACTCAAGTTTAGATAAACAACTGACCTTATGTGTGCAGCAAGAAGCGAGGCCATGGAAGGTGTCCCCTGAGACTCTGAATACCTCCACTTCCGAATGAAACAAAGGGGAAAAATGTGAAGCCTCAGGAAATCCCTCTGGGAAGAAAGCCCTGCTGGAGCTGTTGTGAAGCAGGAAGAGAGAGGGTCTGCCATGTGATGTCGTCTCTCTTGTAGTAATGGACCTAGTTCCAAAGATCGTCTGTCCAAGGATGTGTTCTTCGGAGGGATTCCGGGGTGAATGCTCAGAAATACAATGAGGAGTTAGGGGGCTAAGCTCAGAAGGCCAGCAGAAGATTGGTAAGTGGAGCATGAGAACTACCTGAGTGATTCAGGGTGGGGAACTATCAAGCCTTTATGGAAGGGCGCAAGCTGTTGATAGAGATCCGGAAGGGGTCTGAGAAAGAAAGGAAGAGAAATGAAGTTCGAGAGAAGGTAAGAAGGAACACACATGTGATAGACCAGATTGAGAGTAGCCTGGGTAGCGTACTTACTCAGCGTCTAGAAAAAGTAGCGATGCACCGACAGTCGGGTCAGCAGTGTCTAAATCGTATCCAGGAGATAGATGTAATGACGTCCAAAGACGTTGTCCTGCGGAGGGTGAAACAACTGAAATGCGCCCCAGGCGGTGAAGTCGATACATTGGGTGACGAAAGTACAGAATGGACCCGCAACCTCCAACGACGCCAAAGAGAGCGGTGTTGCACATGGGTTGTGACAGTATGCCCCCTCCCAAGGGTATTGCCACCAGGCTTGCCTGGGTGAAAGCAGTGGACTAGCCTGACAAGGTGAAGGGCATGAATAGTGGAGCAGGCACTCAAGAACGATCAGCCACAGAATAGCCTTTCCAGTCTACAAGATACTGGAGTCTCCCCCGATGATAACAGGAGTCACAAATCCCAGAGACCGTAGAATCAGGAACAGTAGCAGTCCACTGTGGTGGAAGGAGTGCAACTGCAGCATGACCAAAGCGATCATGGACATGAGATTTGAGCTGAGAGACATGGAACACTGGATGTATCATAGCCCAAGAATGTGGAAGTTGTAATCGAAAAGCCAAAGAGCCTCTCGCCTACAGTACCTTGAAGGTACCAAAGAATTTTGGAGACAGCTTAGATGAAACAAAAAGCCTGGGCAGGAATCGAGAAGCCAACCAAACTGAATCACCAGGTATAGTCTCGGGTTTCGGGAAACGATGTTTTCCCGCATAGCGTTTGGCGCTTTCTTGTGCGACTTGTAAAGCCGCCATGGCCGTTAGATGTGACTGTTGTATGTCACTCATTGGAGCATCCACATCTCGGAAGACAGACGATTTCAGAAGAGAAGATGAGAAACAGGATGGATTATAGCCATAACTGCGCCACAATTGGGACTACTACCAATTGCAGCATGAAAGGCATAGTTGTACACAAATTCAGCGAGTGACAAAAGTCCCTTCCAGTTATCTTAAACTGTGGAAATGAAACAACGAAGATAAGCTTGTAGGGTTTAATTGAGATGTTCCGTCTGCCCGTTGGTTTGGGGATGATAACCTGAACTTAAGGCCCTTTTGATGTTCAATGCAAAGCAGACTTGCTTCCAATAACGTGAAACATACTGAGGTTCTCTGTCTGATACAATGGCATCAGGCAAACCATGGCTGACGAAGATACTGTCAATAAAAAGTCTTGCCATGTGAGGAGCCGTGGGGACTTCGGCTAGAGCAAGGAAATAGCTAGTTTGGCAAAGTATTCAATTGTAACCATGATAGTGCTGTATCCGTCAGAAGAAGATAAGTCACTGATGAAGACGGTGCAAATCATTTGCCAGGGACGGGTAGATTTCTGGAAAACAGCTAATTTTCCCAGAGGAGTTCTGCCTGGAACCATTATTTGAAGACAGATGGTACAAGACGAAACATAGTCGCATACGTTCTTCCGCACAGTCTGTCACCAGAAATGTCTGAAAACCAATTCCAGAGTGCTGGAGATACACCTATGTCCAGCCACCAGAGAATCGTAACACATGCGCATTATATCTGTCTGCTATTCGGTGGAGGGAGCAAATACCTGATTTCCTTGGTAATAACATCCCCCTTCAAAGGACAACCCATGCCTATCTGTGACGTGTCAGATGGTGTCCATGAGGTGACGTGCCTTCAGAGATGTGGAAAGAAGAAACTTGTGAATAGCTGCAATAAAGGAGGCATGCAGGAACAATCAATCAGACTGAAAACCTGGTCCATGATCGAAAAACCTCAGTGATAAAGCATCTGCTTGTAAATTGGATTTCCACCGGGATAATGGTAAAGGTTATATCATAGGGAGAGAAGAAATGTGCCCATCTTGCCTGTCTGCTATTTCATGTCTCAGCGTACTGGAGACTCTTGAGATTTTGATGATCAGTACATACTTCAATAGTGTGCTGAGACCTCAAAAGTCGGTGTCTCCACTCCTGAAAGGCCCTTTTTATTGCCAATAGTTCTTCGTTTAGTATCGTACAGTTCATTTCGGAGACAGTAAAGGTCTTAAACAGATAGGCTACTGGATGTTCTTGTCCTGAGGAGGTGGCCTCTTTAAGGCTTGCCCCCATAGCATAGTTAGAAGCATCAGTTTCCACAATGAAGGGCATAGTTTGATCTGGGGTACGTAGTATAGGAGCCCCAGAAAAGAGCAAGTTTAACGCAGCAAAAGACAAATTGAGCCTCAGCAAACCATTCAAAGATCTTCCCCTTTTTGAGCAACGTGGTTAAGGTTAAAACAATTGCATAAAAAATGGCTATACATTTCCCATAGAAATTAGCGAAACCAAGAAAACACTGCAGTTCTTTGACAGTGTGAGGAGGGGACCACTCCAGTATTGTGGATACCTTTCTAGGATCCATAGAAATGCCTACAGGAGATAACACAAAACCAAAGTATGTTACACTGGTTTGAAGAAACTTGCACTTTTCTGGTTTGCAGTAAAGGTGGTTGTCTCGTACCCCATGAAGAACTAACAGACATGCTTATGATGGTCTGTTGGATTCCTTGAAAAATCAGAATGTCATCTATGTAGACAATTACGGTATGGTATGATATGATATGGCATTTGTAACATGCCTATACACAAGTGTTTCAAGTGTATGAAGGAGATCAGCAAAAACATGATCCATGAACCTTTGGAAAAAGGCGGGGGCATTGGATGAGCCGAAGGGCATCACTCTGTATTCGAAATGTCTGTAAGGAGTGTGGAATGCCATTTTTCATTCATCTCCCTCTCTTATGCGAATGAGGTGAAAAGCTCCCCTAAGGTCTAATTTGGTGTAAACAGAGGCGCCCTTGACAGCCTCCAAAATGTCCAGAATGAGAGGCATGGGGTAGCGGTCCGGGATGGTAATTAGGTTCAATCCCCAATAATCTATGCTGGCCATAATTCCTTTGGGTATTTCTCCGGAATGAAGAAAAGAGAAGCCCCTGCTGGGGAGGTGGATTGAGTGATTAGACCATTTTCAAGGTGTTTATCCTGATACTGTCTCAAGGTTTGCTTGTCTCTTTTCAGAAATAATGTACATCTTACCAAAGGGTATTGGTTGTTATGGATTACGCATTCATCTCTGTGATGGGGTGGTGATTTTGAGTACTGAGGGGAGTAAAGATGTTTTGAAATTCTCCATATACTAATCTGATCCAACACCACTCGAGTTCCTTCAGAACGATGAGGAGGACTACAAAAACCCACAGATCCTTCTCTTAGACATTGTTGGACACAATATTCTGACCTAACGGAATATTGAACAAGCGGACCAGTTTATAAAAGGATTATGCAGCCTCAACAAAGGTAAACCTTTGATTAAATCAAAAACCACCTCCTCAGAATGAGAGGTAATGGACATTCTAATGGGTATTGTTTGTTCACTTATGGGTCCTGACACCAAAGGAGTACCATCAACCCCTTCCACTTGAATGGTGACAGACTTGGGAGACCGGGGGATACCTTGAGACTTGGCCCAAAGGTCATCTAAGAACAGTCCAGCTGCCCCACAGTCAAGTAATGTGGAAACATTTACAAGGGTCTTGCTGGACAGAAGAAAAGACACCGTCAGGACTACCATACCGAGGGATAGCGAAGAAGTGGTATATACCTGGGAACCCACATCAGTTTCCCCAACGTGGTTCCCTCTACGGTTGGGATTTGGTGTTTCCCGACCTATTAGGTCATCTAGGAGGTGCTATAGTACAAGTATAGACCAGGTGTTCTGAGGAGGCACAATACATATACAATCCCCAAGTTCTCCTTCAGGCCCGTTCTTCTTGTGTCAAGGGACCCCGTGCAGCGCCCACCTGCATGGGTTTGTCGGGTTCCATCACTCTAGGAGTATTAGGGTGATCCATGCTGGTTCATAAAGACCGACTCCTCCTATGTTCTGACCGTCTCTCCTGAAGTGGATAATCTAGCTGCATTGTAAGGGAACTGAGTTCTGCCAATGACGTTGCTATGGGCACACTAATGAGTTTGTCCTTTAAATCTTCAATGAAACCTCTTCTGAGTAGAGTAATTAAGGCATTGTCTGGCCATGCCATCCCTGACGCCAGTTGCTTGAATCGGGTTATATACTCTAACACATCTTGAGTCCCCTGTTTGTAATCCAAGAGCTTTTCCTGGAAGGAAACTGCAAGCTCTCTTCTCCCAAACATAGCATTGAGACTGGCTACAAAGGCAGGCAAGGAAACTAGCACTGCGTTGTTGGCTGTTACTATGGGGTAAGCACAGGCATATAACCCACCCGGTCTCTAGCAGAAGGAAAGAAGGAGGTTTTGAAGGCGTACTGTAAGGTACAGGCATCAAGGAATTATTTCGAGGAATAAGGACTACCATCGTACTTGCCTCCGGGCAATAAGCCTGGGTGTATCTCAAAACTCGAGGGGGGCCTAACAGCTAACTACTGTCTTAATACAGAGTTCTCAAGTTTAAGAGCCTGTACCTTGTGTGATAAGTTCTGCACTGCTGTCGCTAATTGCTGCACCTGGCCTTAAGCTGTCTGTAAAGTTGCAATAATGCTCTTTAAAGGCTATTGAATACTAGGCGTCGCTAGCTGTTCTAACCACTCAAGTTTAGATACACAACTGACCTTATGTGTGCAGCAAGAAGCAAGGTCATGGAAGGTGTCCCCTGAGACTCTGAATACTTCCACTTCCGAATGATATGAAGGGGAAACATGTGAAGCCCCAGGGAAACCCTCAGGGGGGAAAACTCTGCTGGAGCTGATGTGAAGTAGGAAGAGAGGGGGTCTGCCGTGTGATGTCGTCTCTCTTGTAGTAATGGACCTGGTTCCTAAGATCATCTGTCCAAGGATATGTTCTTCTGAGGGATTCCAGGGTGAATGCTGAAAAATACAATGAGGAGTTAGAGGGCTAAGCTCGGACTGCCGGCAGAAGATTGGTAAGTGGAGAATGAGAACTACCTGAGTGATTCAGGGTGGGGAACTATCAAGCCTTTATGAAAGGGTGTGAGCTGTTGGTATGATATGATATGATATGATATGATATGATATGGTATTTGTAACGCGCCTATACACAAGTGTTTCAAGGCGCGACGAGGCAGGGAGGGAGGGAAACAAGGGGAAGACAGACAAACGATCCTACTAGGCCAGGTGTCATTCAGATCGGGCAAGTGCAGAGGTAGAGATCTGCAAGGTGTCTGAGAAAGGAGGGAAGAGAAATGAAATTCGAGAGAAGGTAAGAAGGAACACACATGTGATAGAACAGATTGAGAGTAGCCTGGGTAGCGTACTTACGGATCGTCTGTAAAAAGTAGCGATGCACCGACACTCAGGTCGGCGGTGTCTAAATCTGTATCCAGGAGACAGTCGTAATGAGGTCCGAAGATGTCCCGCGGAGCGTGAAACAACTGCAATGCGCCCAGACGGTGAAGCCGCCATCTTGGGTGATGAAAGTACAGAATGGATGTGCAACGTCCAACAACACCAAAGAGAGTGGCGATGCACACAGGTCGTGACACCAGGAGAATGGCTCCCTTCCCCTGGCCAAAAAGTATTTCCAAACTATTTAAAATTCCAATGGTTTGTATCAGGTTGAATGACTACATGCCCCTTTTTCAAGGTATCCTGGTTCTTTATTTTATTGGCCAAGAGAAGGACTCCCTTATCTTGGCATCTGTTTTTCATTAGCCTGGGGGAATGACTCCCTTCTGCAGACTCCTTGAAGTCCGTTCAGGGTTTATGTTACCAGGAGAATGACTCTCTTCTCCTGGTGTCTTTCGTTTCACAGTTCAGCATACCCAGGGGGAATGGCTGCCTTCCCCTAGTCTCTTTGATCTTCGCTGTAGGACACTCTGCGACAATTAAGTCTCAAATATATTGAGGGTTTCCGACGCAGATTTTTCTAATTCTTGAGTTCAGCTCACTTGGTACACTAACCTGCCACGTGTGGCCACAGGGAAGATTACTTGTACCTCTCTCTTGTATTGGGTGCAGGACCCAAACCTGCATTCCTTTATTTGTGTTAATTGGCAGGCTTGGTCCACTCTGTTGCCAAGTACTGCCATGAAGAAGATGCCTTGTATATCTCTCTTTGTTCGAGGGTGGGTACCAGACCAGTATTTCTTTGCTCTTGTGATTTGGCAGAGTTGGTTCCCTCTCCTGCCAACTACTACCATGTGGAAGAATACTTCTAGTTATCTTTTTATTTGGATCTGGGTCCCCGGCCCGTATTTCTCTGCTCTTGTGATTTGGCAGACTTGGTGCACTCTCCTGTCAAGTACTGACACAAGGAAGATGCCTTGTATTTCTCTCTTTTTGGGGTACAGGTTCCAGACCCTTCTTCTCCACTTATTGTTTTTTTCTCTAGCTCTGGAATATGCTTTGCGTGACTCCTCAGCACCTTTCTGCCCCTCCATTAAGCCTTTAACTGACTGATTACTACTAGGCTGTGCGGGAGCTGCCGCCATCTGCCTGGTAATTGTCCCTGTACCCCTTCTGGTGTTTCCGTACTGCCTATTACCTTGATTTGGTCTTGTTACCTTGCTGGGACTTCCTGGGGCTGGACTCCGCCTCTCTGCTTCACCAGGCTCTCATTGGCTGCTTCTGCAGTCATCTGGCATCTCAGGATGTCTTGCTGCTTAGTCAATGTGGCTCCATCCGGATATTCTCCTGGCTCCCCTCCAAAGTTCTCTGTTCCATGTCATCTCTCAGACAGGATTCAGATCTCCCAGGGTGGAGATCCCTTGCACCTGTTGCCTTCCTCAGCTAGACTCAATCAAGGTACTAGTCCCTTGACGGCGTTTATACCATATTGCAATTATATTCTTGATTTCAAGGGTGAGTCCTTCTTCTGTTTACCGGGTGTGCTCTTCATAGTTCCGCAGGGCCAACTCGTCCCAGTCCTAGCTCCACTTGGGTCCAGTATGTTCTTTTTCACCCCAGTACTTCCACGCTAGACAAGGTCTTGGGTATTATAGTAATACATGTCTCTAACAGGTACTGAGCACTCAGGAGAGGAAAAGGGAGAGTGATAATGTGTGTTTGTGGTATGGAGTCTTGGGCCATACCCTAGATGGTCGTGCACATCCCTAGAGGGGGAATCCCTTCCAATGTGATCCTCCCACATAATACCATCCCCCAGGGAGACTATCGGGTAGTGGCCTCACTTCCCTGGCCTCATGGGAAGGAGCTCCCCCTCTGGGAGAAGCAGCGACGTCTAGTAAATAGTCACATCCCACTGAGTTGCAGAGCCAGCAGACCCTAACAAAATCAAGATAGGACTTACCACCTCCTTGCAGAACATAGGTTCATTTATTTCCAAATACCCTGTGAACCCTCCTCCCCTGTAAAGGAAGAAAGCCCTAAGAGTCTCAAGTCCACACCCTCTTTGTCTTGCCACCAAAATAGTTTCCCTGTGGAAAGTTAAGGAGAGGAAGAACAACTCAACCTTGAGGATGCAGCATACTGCTCAGAGGCGTCTGATACATCCAAGCAGTTGAGGGAGATAGATCCAGAGGAGATTCCCCAGGACAGTGAACCCTTTAACAATGCTCCTGATGTGGAAATAATGGGGATTATATAAATATGCAGCTGTCTCTTCCTCCGACCAGGGAACACGAATCCACAAGAACTCACTTGTGCACCCTCTTCTTAAGAAACCCTCTGCCGACCCATCCTGCCCGGCTAACTATCGCCCAAACTCCATCACTCCTTTCCTGGGCAACCTCCTGGAAAAGCTGGTCATTTCCCAGCTTAATCTTCACACTGAATCTGGTGGTTGTCTTCATGACCATCAGTCTGGCTTCAGAGCTGCCAGAAGCACAGAAACTGCTCTCCTGAACATCTGTGAAGACCTGCTCTCCAACCTTGATTCCAACACCCCATGTGTCCTCATCTTACTTGATCTCTCTTCTGCCTTTGACATGGTCAACCATGCCATCCTGCTCAAATGTGTCAGTGATAACCTGGGTATCACTGGTCAGGCCCTGGTGTGGTGACTTCTTTCCACACTGATCGACCCTCTCAGGTCCAACTTGGGTCCTTCCTCTCCTCTATCTCTAGCTCTACCTGTGGTGTTTTGTCCCTGGCTTTTCAACCAATACCTGGCACTTCTTGCCCACCACAATGCCGCTCTCTACCCCAACATTCAGTGCTATGCGGATGACACACAGCTCATTTTCAGGCTAACTCAGCCACCTCTTCTCCTTCTCTCATCTCTGACTGTATGTCTGCTATCCAGGAGTGGTGTGCCGCCAATGGTCTCTGCCTTAATGCCAGTATGACTGAGATTCTCCTCATCGGCACACCCGCTCCCTCTTTTCCTGTCACTCTATGGCCGGCCTCTCTTCGCCCTCTTCCTACTCCCTCCTGCGAGGCTGAAAACCTTGAGGTCATTTTCGACTCCACACACTCCTTCTCTCCTCACATCCCTGACGTCTCTAAGAGCTCACACTACCAGCTGCACTTCCTCAGAGATATTCTTCCTTTTCTCTCCTTCCCTCAGAAGCTCACTGTCTCCAGAGTTCTGGTTCTCGCTAGGCTGGACTATTGTAACAGCCTCTTTCTAAATCTGCCTTCCTCTACTCTCCGCCCTCTGCAACTCATCTAGAACAGGACTGCAAGACTTGTCCTTGGCCTGAAGCCCAGGGATCGTATCTCTCCAGGACTGAAATCTTTGCACTTGATCCCAGTGGCTGCAAGGATTAAGTTAAAAACCCTCTACATTGTCCACAGGGCCTTCTGGGCCTGGGGCCTCGGTCCTCAATACCTTCAACTCTCTTTTCCCAAAAATCTTCCTTCTCGAGCTCTTCGCTCATCCGCTTCCAACTCCCTCGGGGTCAGTCGCTTCTCCAAGCAACGAGTTGGTGGTAGATATCTCTTTTTGGCTGGGGCCTCCCTCTCAAACAGCCTCCCTGCCTCCCTGAAACTTGAGGAGAACCATCTCCGGTTCCGGAAGCACCTCAGAACCTTCCTCTTTGCTTTTGCCTTCTCTCCTCCTGTCCCCTGCTGAACTCCTGGCTGAAACTGCACTGGTTACCTGGTCACCCTCTGATCTTGGGTCCAGGTCCCCTCCCCCACCAGTTGCACACCTGCACTGCCTCCTTGGCAACCACTGCACTTGGGACTGTTTTCTGTATCCCTACAGTCCCCTACCAGCACTTGACCCTGATGTCTGCACTTACCCCTGCACTTGCCACCAGCTGGCTGCACTTTTACTTATTGCTTTTATGTATTCTATTTGTTTTTCCCATGTACTGCACTGTCCCCTTCCCCTTACCCCCTACACTTCTCCCCTTCCCCTTCCCCTGCACTTGCGCAATCTGAATAACACCTGGCCTAGTAAGATCGTTCTCTCTGTGTTCCCTCTGTTCCCCCTCCCTTGCCTCGTCGCGCCTTGAAACACTTGTGTATAGGCGCGTTATAAATGTCATATCATATCATATCATTTGTGTGTGGAATTCAGATATCCACGAGATGCTGTCCCCTACATTTTTTTACCCCTCCCACATCACCACCCAGAAAAAATACTCCAGAGACAGACCACATCTACCAAGTTACAAACTCTTAGGTTATCTTTTGCCACTGCCCTATATGTCCAGGCATCAATTACATGTCTACCCTTATTCTTTCCCTAAAGAGAGAAAGTTGTGAGAAAAATAAAAATTATCTATATTCGGAGACAGAACCAACTATAGTGTCCCCATCACTGTTCAACCTGGGAGTAAAGCGTGTGCCATACATCCAAAGCGAATACCCTTGGGATTGGGAGACCAATGTATTCATGGGCATACAAGAAATACAAGAAATGACTCCCTAACTCAAGTACTCTTCACTATCTCGGGGGATAGAGGTGGCAGTCATTCCAAACCTACCCGAAGATTTGATCCTGGGTAGGGACATCCCACAATCCCATCAGTGGATGTTTCAGATTACTCAGGTGATTTTTCAGAAAAACCCAGACCATAATTTGGCTCCACAAGTGGAAGAAATCAGGGAAAACTACTCCCTGTTGTCATCATGGTAGGAAGACCCAGAGGAACTCTTAAGTAACCCTTATGATTACCCCGAGGATCTAGAAAGGGAGGGAGATTTAAAAATCACCTGCATCTATGGGGATGTAGAGAGCTTTCCCAAAATTCCCCTCACCCTAGAAGTTACAGGTTGTCCCACCAGGATAAAAGCCTCAGTGGTACCCGGTCTAATGGAGAAAATCATCATAGCTCCCTACCTTTCTGGATTTGTCAACCCATGCTCCTTCGGAAAAACCCTTCAAAGAAGTACTTTCCCTTATCATTCTGGGAATCCTTTGTAGAAAAGGAAGAGCAATCTGTGTGGGTCTGTAAAAATGGTAACATCTGAGGAACAGCAGCCTTGGATGAAGGGAGCTCCTGTTTAATGGGAGGGGTATGTGACAAATATGGGGAATTCATCCATTCTCCCCTAGGGAGAGACACCCCTTTGAGACTTGGGAGGAGAGTCCACTAAGCAAAACCTTCCCTGAGTCGTTTGGAAAAATGGAACCCTACTGGGTGTGACTATCCTTCAGGCGATAAGGAATGTCATTCCCATGGGGAATTCTCTTTATCTAAAAGTATTATCTGCCTACATGGTAGTAAGAAAGACTGACATCACATCTATGTGTTGGACTCAAGGTAACACTGACATTACCTCTAGGTGTTTGGCTCAAGGTGGTGCTGAACTTTCCACAGGCTTGACAGCCAATGATGAACAATCCTCCCCTTTTCCATCTCTAAGCGAGAATAAAGGGCCAATGACCCCTCATTAGAGGAGGAGAACCCCTACACTGAGGTGAGCCTCCGACATGAGAACATCAGTGAAGGGTGAAGCCGCGTAGAACAGCAAAGCCGACTGTAGCATGGGAAAAAGCAGATGACAGAGGGAGAAGCCATCCACCCAGCAGAGCAGAATGCAGGGACTGAGAGACAGAGGCTACGTAAAGAGGATCTTACCTGGAGGCGCGCCCACGTACAGAGCATGGTGGGCCCAGAGCCCGCCAACAGCCACTAAATCCGGGAAAGAAGGGAGGATGCAGTCTTCTGTTCTCAACCCAAGAGCCAAGCAGTGAGAGAATGCAGGGACAAGCAGAATGCGAAAACTGCTAGTCCCCAATACGAAACAGTGGGAAGCTGTGGTGAACACTACCACCACTAGGGAGACAAACCCTCACTGCAGCAAACCCCACAACACAGCAGGTATGCAGGTCGCCCAGATCAGAAGGAGGAGAGGAGAGGAGTGAATGAGAGGGGGAGAGGGAAGGACTACCCTAATCCCATCCAAGAGCCACAGAGACCGGAAAAGAGAGAAAGCAAGAGATAAGAAGGGTTTGAGGAGTTTGAGAAACCTGAGGAACACAAGCCATCAGAAGGGTCACAGGCATCCACGAAAGCTATGAGAGCCTGTCTGGGATCCCAGATATCTCCAGAAGGGTCACAGGTACCCAGGAGAACTACGGGAGCCAGTGAGGAGTCTCAGATACCTCCAGAAAGGTCACAGAGGCCTACAAGAACTAGAGAAAGTATACAGTTACCTACAGAAGGGTCACAGGCACCCACGAGAATTAAGAAAAATGGAGCTTTGGGGTACAGATACCTCCAGACGGGTCACAGGGCCCCAGAGAACTAAAGGAGACAAAAGCAAAGATAGGTAATAGGAACCTCCAGAAGGGTCACAGGGACCCAGTAGAACTAAGAGAACCAGAAGAAAAGAGTGGGTGCCAGAGTTCAAAGAGAAAAGTGAAAACGTTGGGACAGAGGCTCCCAAAGGAGCCACAGGGGCCCAAGTATCAAAGTAAAGAACAACTACAAGGGGTGCTGCACAGAGACACCCAACAGTTGACTCAAGAGTGGAGAGATCAACCAAAATGGTGGAGGGGTTGATCAGGAAACTATCCCTCCACCTAAAAACATATCAAAATGTTTTGTGCTTTAGAGACTTAAGACTTTTTGTTGGAACTTTGGAGAAAGTTGTGAGGGGCCTTTATAGACTGCCAAGAATTGCTTCTTTGAGCAAAACTGGTATTAACTAATGACTAGTCAATCGAGACCCAGGAATGATTACCGGGATGCCCGAGAGAGATCTTGGTGAAAACTCCAGAGTGCACTTATTTTGGGCTATCGATGAGCACCTTAGTTTATGGTGTTTTGGGAAGGAATTCACTTTTAGAATAGGATCAGTAAGGGGTTTTCTTTTTATTTAAATAAAGTTCCATGTAAACTATGTCCTCTGGACCGAGTCCTTCTTCTGGCTTGCCACAGTCCTTTTCCCATGTACTCCTCGAGGGTGTATGTTCCTGGCATCTCACATTAAAAATGATTCTATGTATTCTGGAGATAAACCCCCTTGTGCCCATCTGCTGATCTATGCCAATATACAGACGAAGGGAGTGGGCAAGGTTGTGATTATCCCATTCAAAATATGATCTCCCCAAACCCTCCAAAAAGGGCCTAGCATCTATTGTTCTTTTAGTACCTTTGGTATACCTTTTCAGGGGACCCGTAACTATTCACCTACCGTAACTGGATGTAATGCATGGTTTGCAAGGGCCTTTTTCCCAGGCAAAGTGTTTCTATGACAGTCAACAACCACCCATAATTAGGTAGCCCTCTAGTAACAATTCACATCTGAAGGCCCTGTTCTTCCCCTGTCTCATGGCAGGGGCATCTCTTTCAATTAGGCCATCACCTTTCTAGTGTCCCATAAGAATTTCTTTTTTTTTTAATATGGTTGACAAAAGAAACAATATAGACCTTTAACAACATGCAAATTAATAGTAAAAGAAAACAAGAATGTCTAACAGTCTCAGCTGATCTCTCCCAAGAACACATGTGCATCTTCTATCGGTAACATAGTAAAGAGAAACACAACGCTAGGGAGGACTTTCATTTTCAACATTGTCAGCTTCCCCATCCGTGTGAATAACAGCGTCCTCCGTCTTGTCATGTCCCCTCTAATCTGTTCCCATAATAGTGGATACTTCACTTGAAGTAATTCTGAAGGTTCCACAGTCCCTGATACTTGACATTTACCCAACAAGTTTGGAACAGGGCTAATGCCAGAGCATCGTCCAGGGGCCTTGTTTTAGCAGCTAGTGGGAGTTTCATGGATTCTCCCAAGTTTACTTTATATTCCAACAACTTCCCATAACTTTCCAACTATGTCAACAGAGCTGAAATTGATATTCCTGGGTTGTTAAATAAAATAACACATTATTATCAAAAAACCCATGTTATACTCTACCTCCACTATGCCTACACCTTGAACTTTAGGTTTGCCTCTTATTTTTGCCGCCAAAGGCTCACTAACCAGAGCAAATAGCAGGGTTTACACCGGGCAACCCTGTCATGCGCTCCTGCCAACCTGAAAATGACCATGACAAGCAATTGTTTACCCTTACTTTGGCTCGGGGTGACGGATATTGCTGTGAAATCCATATTTTACAGCTAGAGCCAAAAACAAATTGTTTGAAAACTTCTAAAGAAACTCCAAGAGACTTGGTCAAATGCCCGTTCGGCATCTAGGGATAATAGGACCAAGTCTACCTGGCAGTTCCTGCCCATGTACATAAGGTCAATAGTTTTACAGACATTGGCAGATACTTGGTGGTTCCTTACAAACTTCACCTGATCAGGGTGGATCAGCTGGGAAGAAATGTGTCTAATCTATTGGCCAACCGTTGGGTCAGGATTTTAACATCAACATTGAGGAGGGAGATTGGCCTATCGAAGGCACAGCTTCTGAGGTCCTTCCTCGCTTTAGGGATTACTGAAATCTTTCCTTTCTTGAAGGACAGGGGGATCTTAGGAATCCCAGAGTATAGGAGTCGTGTTGCTGGCTGTAGAGTCCTTGTATTCTTGATTGATTTTAAAGAATTGCTTCTGTCCAAGTTGTGCAGAATCTATGCAATCTAGATAGTGGGCTTTTTTTTGCTTTGATTACTTCGACTCTGTAATGCCTCGGTTGTTAGTAGGCCAATGTGTCTGTTTCAATTTAATGAGATGTTTATATGATTAACAAAACCACATACAACCTCAAAGGTTTGTATACCCCAAACTCACCTGCAAACCCATCTCAGACCTCCCACCCACCCAAGGCAGAGTTGGCCCCAGATTCCATACTTTTAACAATCTGAATAATCATCCTCCCTTCTGTCTGGGCCCCTGGCATCACATTGATAGCTTCATGAACTGTTTGGGTGCAACACTGCAGCGCATCCCTCTCTGACTGAATGGAGGCCCCTCCCCAGGTTCACCCAATAAACTACCCCTTCGGGTCATATTTCTGGAGGAAAGGATCACATTCCCTCTCACTAGAAGAAGGGACAACATGCTGGTAATGTGTTCCATGTCAAATAGCTCCCTAAATGTATTCACCAATTCTCTGTCATTTGGTAAAGCTTTCCTTTTCCAGTAAACCGTTAGACATGCTCTCACAGACTGCAAGACAAAATGCATCCTATGTGGAAGTGCCCACCATCCCTCCAGCTCCCAGTCTAGTCCCAATAGGACTAACATTGGGTCAAAGCTTCTCTAAATTCCATCCAGGTCCCTGATCTATACCATGACCTCCTTCTAAAACCTTTGGACCTTACTACAATACCACCAAATGTCCAATATGTGGCCTACACTCCACACTCTCTCCAGCAAAAGGGGCTTACCCCTGGGCACATTTGGGATAACCACACTGGATTTTACTGCCACCCGTGCAGCAATTAGATCCCATAAAGCTTGTACTGGCAAGATATCAATGTCCTGTGCGCCACTCTACATTACCTGCTCCAAACCATCATCCAGCACCTGTCCCAGGTTCCTGTCCCATCTATTTTTCAATACATCCAACCCAGTATTCCCTGCTAATGTCAATGTAGAATAAAGATCTGAGAACAGCCTCCTAGATATGAGATGCGTGTCCGGAACTTGTTCTGTGGGGGTCAACGCCTGTTGAATTCCAGCTTTACATTTGGGTGCCATAACCACCCCATTCTGTTGTAAGTAACAAAAAATCGACAACTTCACAATTTGCAAACAATTCTCAAGTTCCTGATTAGTCATAAATTCACCCTTATCCCTAACTTGTCCAACTCGCTCTTACTGTGCCCACTAAGTTTTAGACCAAAAGTGTTACAGTTTAAAAAGTTAGTAAATTCTATAAACATCTCAGAAGAGCCATTCCATATGATGATGATATCATCAATATACTGTCTCCAACGGACGATAAGGCCAGAAAATATGTTCTTAGTAAACACATGTAAGTCCTCATATTGAGGGAAGAGAACCAGGCTACCCCTCCCTTAGGCGTAAACGAGGTGATTTCACATAAAAACAGAAGTGATTAATGTGCAGTACCAGATATGCAACACATTTTCACTGTTAATATGATTTCACATAGAAAGAAATAATTGAAGTGCAATACTAGGTATGTAGCACATATTGACACAGATTTGGTGTTTCTGGCTTAGAGGACAGATTGTAGTGTTTGTCAGTAAAATACGATGGGTCTAGACACTAAGGTCTTGTTGATGGAAAAATTACTTCTCAGGGGCTCCAAACTTTCTTCAGGACGAAAAAAGAGTATAACTAGATGTTCGAATGTTCATCTAAAAATAATAAAAGGGAGCGAGTTTAAGTGTGATTGTGTTCATTCTTTTTTAAATTGAATGCAGGCAAGAGTAGGTCTGAACCTCACCTTTAATTAGTGACGTCTAGGGAGGCAAGGGTGGAGACACGAACTGCCTTGCATTCAGTTTGCTTCAGTCTCTGGTGCACAATGGCTACCTATAGTGGTGGAGACAGTCAATCAATGATAGTGCCAAGAAGCTCTGCTGATGACTATTATACAGTAAGCAGAATATAATTCCCTGACATGGTTGGTTTGAAAAACACGCAGGGCGTGTTTGAAAAATGCAGATCCACAATGGAGTACTGGAAAAACAGTAAAAGGAAAGGCCAAAGGGTCTGGCTGGGGTGAAGACTGTGGTGCCATGTTGTTGCACGAAGGACACGTGTCAGTGGGTCCTAGTAATTTAGAAAAAATTTAGTTGAAGCAAGGCATGTAACTACGCTTTAGAGGCAGCATGTTTTGGAGAAATACAAAATTGCACTGAAACGAGCTGGGAGGTTGTTCGAAAAACTCAGGCTAATTACACGAAATGGATGGTAGTTATTTCGACAAAGTGGCGAGGCTGATCGCCGAGAAATTTGTCAATCAGAAAGTGCATTTCATAATATTTGTAGACAGGCGGGCTGTGCTGTAGCGTGTGTGCCGTGTCTAAGTCGTGCCGATTAGTTAAATGGAGGAGCTCCCCTTAACGTGTAGAGCTGTCTGCAGGGAACCGAGCTCTAGTGTCTCAGCTATCGTGCATGCGTTTTAGCGCTGTGCTGGTACATCTCTTCAATTGAAAAGATTGAAGAAACTTTATTGAGGTTTGCGGAACCGAAAGGATGGCACAGGGGCTGTTTTGAGATAGAAAAAAGAGAGAGGAGCCCTCGAGAAGTCATTTGCATGTTTTTTTTTATATTGGATATGATGACCATGTTGATTATTCCCTCAAAACAAAGTATAGTGTTACAACACTGGAAGTTCATGGTTATTAAAAAATGCTGTATTGGAGATGCATACAATTATAAATAGATACATGGTCTGTTGCAACAATAAAGGTGGAGACATGAATCATAGGTCCATCAAATGGATTATTGATTGTGTGCTGGCATTGTTTTGTGGTGAAAAAACAGGAGTATACTTCGTAGGCATCCAGTGTTTGTATGTTTTCACATAAATCGAGTATGGTTGGTGAAAAACAACAAGCACAAATTAAGGTACTTTGCACATTTCAAGTCTAGTTTTGAGCAAAACCAAAATATTTGTTTGTCTAGTTGTTGTACATATATTGAACAAGAAAGAGCAGGATGTATACATTTAAAGGTATACCTGAACAAAAACAAATAGTTTTTTTGACATAAGAAAAAAGGTCTCAATTATTACGTGGAGAAAACAACGCATTTTACAATAGCATTTAATGTGTGCAATTCAATAGAAAAAAACATGAAATTAACGATAAACCTGTGGTTGCCCATTTCAAAGCAAAAAAACAACTCCATTCTGATATGTTCTGGTTTATCATAGAGACCGTAAAAAATCCCTATAGAGGAGGAGACCGCGACATGATGCTTCATCGCCTAGAACAAAAATGGATTTACCGTTTAGATACGGTCGAACGAGGTTTGAACATTTCAATAGAGTGGAATCTCTTTTTTAATTAACCATCCTGTTGTAACCCCTCTAAAAATACCTAATTTTGTTAATATTCTATCTTAGAACACTGAATGCCAAATAGAAAATATTGTCTATTGTTTAAGTCTGGGGTACATACAACTATATTGACATTTCAAGACCATGTTTTTTTTCGAATTGCACACATTAAATGCTATTGTAACATGCATTTTTTTCTCCATGTAATAATTGAGACCTTTTTTCTGATGTAATAAAAAACAATTGATTTTTGTTCAGGTATACCTTTAAATGGATATCTCCTGCTCGTTCTTGTTCAATATATGTACAACAACTAGGCAAACAAATCTTTTGGTTTTGCTCAAAAACTAGTCTTGATATGTGCAAAGTACCTTAATTTGTGCTTGTTATTTTTCACCAACCATACTCGATTTATGTGAAAACAAACAAACACTAGATGCTTACGAAGCATGCTCCCGTTTTTTTCACCACAAAACAACGCCAGCACACAATCAATAATCCATTTGATTGACCTATGATTCAGGTCTCCACCTTTATTGTTGCAACAGACCATGTATCTATTTATAGTTGTATTCATCTCCAATACAGCATTTTTTAATAACCATCAACTTCCAGTGTTGTAACACTATACTTTGTTTGAGGGAATAATCAACATGGTCATCGTATCTAACATCAAAAAACACGCAAATGACGTCTCGATGGCTCCTCTCTCTTTTTTCTATCTCAAAACAGCCCCTGTGCCATCCTTTTGGTCCCGCAAACCTCAATAAAGTTTCTTCAATCTTTTCAATTGAAGAGATGTACCAGCACAGCACTAATACGCATGCGCAATAGCTGAGACACTAGAGCTTGGTTCCCTGCAGACAGCTCTACACGTTAAGGTGAGCTCCTCCATTTAACTAATCGGAACGAATTAGACACAGCACACACGCTCCGGCGCAGCCGCCTGTCTACAAATATTATGAAATACACTTTCTGATTGATCAATTTCTCGGCGATTAGCCTCGCCACTTTGTCCAAATAACTACCGTCCATTTTGTGTAATTATAAAAAACATGAAATCCAAAAATCTGTATAGAATTGCATTCAAACCTGAATCCTAAATAATTCTTATTCAAAGCTGGTATCAAAGGATATCCTTATTTAATTACCCTTTGGAACACAGAACTCAATAAAAAAAGAAGCGGAAAAGAAACACCAATACTAGTATGGGAATTAATTCTGTATTTCATTAAGTTTGAGGACTTAAATATATAGAAAGAAAGCACAATCAATGATGCTTAGCAAAAATGAATTCAACAAAATTCAAAATTTTTAGAATTTGAAAAGTGCATAGAAAATGTTTTGAATGAATAAACAGTCCTAAAGACCACAATGAAATGGATAATTTTCCACAAATGAGGAAACAAAGAAAAACACAATTGGAATACAAAATGATAAGTACATGTATTTCCACAGTAGTGTCAGTATACAGGTCTGCTACGTAATATTCTTCATTAACTGATATCAGGAGCGGTCCGAAATGCTGTCCATTCAAGGAACAAAAAACAAAAAAGTCCCAATTAGCATGGACCTGATTATGTTTCGGCGGGCCACCTGTAGGCCTTCAAAATCTGAAACCGCCTTCCTCGGGGCAGAATATGGAGTGGTAGTCCCCAATAGTACTGGGGGGGTTCCACAGACAAAAATGCTTGACAGAAGCCCATGCCGTGACAGCCAAGCGCACACCAGCAGGTCGAAAGATCAAGAACAACATACGGTTGTACCATCTGATTATGGAAACTGTGGTGCAACCATTGCGTGATGGAATCCTAAATAGCCCTGCATGTTTTCCAAATGAACCTTGTCAGGTAATTAAATTCTGCTTACTGTATAATATTCATCAGCAGAGCTTCTTGGCACTATCATTGATTGACTATCTCCACCACTATAGGTAGCCATTGTGCACCAGAGACTGAAACAAACTGAACGCAAGACAGTTTGTGTCTCCACTCTTGCCTCCCTTGACGTCATTAATTAAAGGTGAGGTTCAGATCTACTCTTGCCTGCATTCAATTTAAAAAAGAATGAACACAATCACACTTTTTAACTCGCCCCCTTTTATTATTTTTAGATGAACATTCGCACATCTAGTTATACTGTTTTTTCGTCCTGAAGAAAGCTTGGAGACCCAGAGAAGTCATTTGTCCATTAACAAGACCTTAGTGTCTAGATCCATTATATTTGACTGACAAATACTACAATCTGTCCTCTAAGCCAGAAACACCACATCTGTGTCAATATGTGCTACATACCTAGTATTGCACATCAATTATTTCTTTTTATGTGAAATCATCTTAACAGTGAAAATATGTTGCATATCTAGTACTGCACACTAATCATTTCTGGTTTTTTGTGAAATCACCTTTGTTTGTTATTTTTTTCTGCCAATGTTAAGACACATGTTTATTTGCTTTCTCTTTTGGGGTAACAATTGCACTGCCCTTGTTTTGACAATTTTTTTTTAATGTGTTCTCTCTATTAAACATTGTTTTATATGCTTAAAATTAAGTGCGACTCTGTACAACTAATTTAAATGAATTACTCATTTTTTTTTAATATGTCCTCCCACCTCGTTTACGCCTAAGGGAGGGGAAGCCTGGTTTCTCTTCCCCCTTTTTTGCTTTATAATCTAATTTGCCTTTTAGAACCAGGCCCCCCTTAAACAAAAAAGAAGCATTTTGCCCTTGTCTTTTTCAGTCTTTATATTGAGCTATAAACAAGTTAGCCACAAATGGGGCATACTTGGCCCCCATTGCAACTCCCCTTGTTTGTACATAGTAGGTCTGGTCAAAAAGAAAAACTTTATTGTTTAGTGTAAACTGTAGAAAGGATTTAAGTATCTTTAAATGTGAGTGAAATTAAGCAGAAAAAATCCCTATATGTGCAATCTAGGACTTTAATAGCTAAATCATGATCTATTGATGTATAAAGGACTGCTGCATCAAGGGTGGCTAGTAGGTACCCTTCTTGCCAAATGATATTCTGGAGAAACTGCAAAAACTGTGTGGAGTCTTTGATGAATGATGGTACTTTCCAAACATGCTCTTTTATTGCATTGTCTATATATTTGGAGTGTCCTTCAGTAGCCCAACCAATGCCACTTAAAATAGTTCATTCCTCAAGTAGTTTAGAAAAACCCTTATGTATCTTAGGTAGAAATACATAGTATGCATGGTGGGGTATACAATACACAGGAAGGTTTTCTCATCATCCATCAAAAGGCCTTGCCCGAACAGGTTGATGTTAGTTCTTGTAACTCTTGCACAATTATCTGAGTTGCATTATTAGCTAGTTTCCTATAGCAACTAGGGGTTTCAAGATGTTGGATACCCATCTTGATATAATCCTCTTTATTTCGAATAACTACATTCCCACCTTTATCAGTCTCTTTGATGACTATTTTGGTGTCATTGGCAAGTGAATATAGTGCTTGTTGTTTCTTTTTACTATGGTTGGTTCTGCAGGAGCGATGGTTTCCCAGTCTTCTGTCTTCATATTTATGTATTTCAGTTATCACAGCTTTGTGAAACCTTTCATTGGTGCTTTCCGAAGACATATGCAGTATAAGTTTTGATTTGGGCTTAAGTTCTTGTATCTTCAAATTTCTTGACTGGACCTCAAGATCTGTGCGCAAAGTATATATTATTGGAACACTTTCTGTTCAAGAGACATCAATAGGTGAACATTCTCGATATCACCAATAGTCAGTGTTCTCAATGGCTGTTCCATAGTTCTAGGTACATGTGTTTTAGTCTGGGTAGCAAATAATTTTTTAAGGTGAGGTTTTCTAAGAAATATGAAAATACCTATTAGAAATCAGTCAAATTCACACTACTTGTAGGCGCAAAGGACAATCCTTTATTCAATACTAGCTCCTATGATGTATATAATTCCCTATCGGATAAGTTGAAGACAAGATTAGAGGTAGTCATTGCCTCAGCTGTCTCCTGGCTCCCGATCTAGTCAGAATGCTGGTTTGTGCTTGCTCTTCATCCACGCCTGATCCTGCCTTACCTCTTGCCGTTGTTGTGGTGTGTAGAGTTAAAGTAGACAGTGTGGTGGGATCCTGAAACCACACTTGTTTTGCAGGATTCTGCTGTGAACCTTTCTTGTATCATCGAATTTGTTCCAAAAAACCCTTTCTCTGATAAGTGGCCCCCATGGATGTTGTGGAGGCTCTTGATGTGGACGGTTGTGGACCATCCCCATCAGAATCCACGTCTGAACTACCTGGTGTGGTGTTGTTGGTACTGTCTGAGGAGTGGTGTTTGCATGTATCATCAAATCTCGGTCAGAAAGTATATACATGATCTTCCCTGTAGTCCCGGTCATCCTGAAAATACTTTCTAGCCTTCCTCAGTTTGATTTCGTCTTGATAAACCCCCAAAATCTCATACATTTTGGTATAATTCTTCTGTTTTACAGAGCAAGCATTGCTCATATTGGCTATTTCACCTTTAAGTTTCTCAATCTGTCCCTGGATTTGCTGATGTTCCCATGTGGCATGTTCCACTAGAAGTTCTATCATAGTTTTGGAACTCTTATTGAGATTGGTTTCCCATTTGTCGGCTAGGTCTTGATTATCCTTGTTATCAAAAGTGGGGAAAATGAGAACACGGAGTCCCCTTGGGATCTTATCATTCTCTAAATAATTGGACACAGAGACTTGTTTCCAATGCTTGTTCATTTCTTTCTTAGAAAGCTGTGCTCGACCTATACGTAGATGGCGACAGGGTGGTAGAAGTAAATTCCCATTTTGACGACACACCTCTCTCAGAATCAGTTCTTGAAGAGTTTTGAAGAATGGCCAATGTGGTAGAGAGACTTCAGGAGGGAGATGTCCTTGAGACACAGACGGCAGGAGAACCGTCTCAACAAAATCTGGGCCCATCCAAGCAAATATGCACTGAAAATGGTCATCGCATCTCTAAAGGTAGAAGAATAATAAGGAGGAGAGAAGCAAAAAGGAGAAGGAGGAACAAAATATCTATGCCATCTCGGGAAGAATACCAAAAAAACATAAAAAACAGACACAAATAGCTTTTTGAAGTCAGTAACCAAATCCTTCTCAGTAGTTATGAGAGACGAGCAGAACTTCCCAAATTCCACTACTATTACAAAGAGACGCCAAGGGGATAAAACAATGAAAGAGGCACAGCTGGTGCAAAGGAAGAAGAACCCCCAAGGCCAGGGGGACATTTCAGATGAATTGCAAAGGGATGGGATCAAAATTGCCAATGTAAGTGTGGGGCTCCAGACGGATGGGCTAGGGTTGGAGGATAAGAATACAAATGAGCAGTCAAAAGGAAATAACACAACCGGCCCCACTGGGACACAGAAAGATGCATGTATCTAAAGTTCGCTGGGTCACCAATAGTCAGCCGACAGCATGGGCTCCGATCTTCCTGAAGAATAAATGCCAATTAGGAAAAGAAGGGTCCTGCTCCACTGGAGCCACAGTACCTTCAACTGGGCTGAAAATGAAAATTGCCCCAATTTTCTTGAATTCTGTATCCAAAAAGTCTGAATTGACATCAACTATGGAAGAGGTGAGACTGGGACAAGGCAAGCATCGGATGCTGGAAATGATCGGCAATGGAGCGGTGAAAGCAGCAGGAGCAGAGGAAAATGAACCCGCTCCTGCTTCAACCCGGGAAGGTCTACCTCAGTTGCCTCATAAAGTCTCTCTGCAGAGGTGAAATCCGTTCAATTCTTTAAAAAAACAAGCCTTTACCTCTTGAACTCACCAGACATTGAATCTGTTCGGTTCCCAGAATTCAAGAACTCATATATGGCGGAAGTGGGATTAACAACAAGAAAAGGTCAAGAAGCAATTATGAAGACAGCAAGAAAACTGGAGGGCTTGGGGCTGGCGGTTTCCAGCTCTTATCCATTAGAAACTTCCAAGCCAAACTGCCACGCTCCAAAATGGCGATCGAGGGCAAGGGAAAACTTAGGGATTAGCCAGTCCCCTGATATCTTGTCAAGAATGGTAAAGACTACTGATGAAAACCAGCAGGAAAAGACATTGGGCCTCATTACGAGGTAGGTGGTAAGAGATTACCGCCACCAGTAAGGTCACCGGTGCCGGTAATCCCTTACCACCCTATTCTGAGGTCCCTTAGCAGGTCCCTTCCTGAACACCTGGTTTTACCAGGCGTTATGGATGGGACCCGTTAAGGGACTACAGAGCTAATAACGGTACCGCAAATTGCGGTACCGTTATTAGCTCCATCCCCATTCCCATTGAGCCCTCTGGGGGCTCGAATGGGAATGGGGAATGGTTCCTGGAATGGGGACTTACCGGGTCCTCCAAGGTTGGAATGACCTGGTAAGTCCCTATTTCGGGAACCCGGCCTGGAATGCGGTAATGTGTGCAAAAACCCAGAGAAACAATCCCTGAAACATCTGTTAATGGAATGTGAGTGTACATGTCCAGCAAGATCACTACTGATCACAAGATTTGGTGTGGGGACTGAGAAATATGTCCTGGACATGTTTTGGGACAGTTTGATAGTGCACTCAAAAATATTATTGTCCCAACAGATGGGCAATAATGCAAAACATGCATTAAACATAATTTTAATGAAAGTTCCTATGTAAACTTTTGAGCAAACAAGGCTCAAAGTGTTTACATGGGGGCATCCATTTTGTCATTTCAGGCAGCCTCGTCAGCTCATGTTAAGCTCTGCCCTGGCAGCACTAAACACTCCCTACTGGGAGCTTTTGCTTACTGCAGCCAGAGCAGAGCTGTACATGAGCTTGGGAGGCTGCCTTCCCTTTCATTTTACTTTTTCGGTGCTACCCATGCCCAGGTAAGCACAGAAAACATAAAATGAAAGTGAAAAAAGCAAAGGCGCAGCAATTATAAATGCAACGTTGTTGTATTTGTGATTGCCGTGGTTGGAAAACCACAGCAATCACAAATACAACAACGTTGTATTTCTGAAGGTGGCGGCTTTCACTTTGTGTCTCCGACCCGGGGGAGCCCAGGAGACTCAAAGCTGAAGCCGCTGCAGTCAGAAATACAACCTTGTTGTATTTCTACATGCTGCGGTTTTCTTTCTACATTTCTCGGGCTCTCGGAAACGTAGAAAGAAAACGGCAGCATATTTAAATACAACAAAGTTGTATTTATGTTTGCTGTGACTTCAACTTTGAGTCTCTTGGGCTCCCCGACCTGTGCCGGGGGAGCGCAGCAGCCTCAAAGCTGAAGCCACAGCAAACATAAATACAACATTATAAATGCTGCGGTTTTCTTTCTAATTTAGAAAGAAAACCCCAGCATTTATTTTGCAGTGCTTTCAAAAAATAATTAAATCTAAAGCACTTACCAGCAGCAGGTTGTGCTAATCTCTGCTCTCCGGCAATAATGAAGCAAAAGGCACTCGCTGGTAGCTTTTGTGTATTACAGCTGGCTGGCTTTTGCTTCATTAGTGCCGGAAGGGCAGAAATTAACACAAGCACAGGAGGCTCATCCATTTCACAAAATGGATGCCTCCTAGTGCTTGAAATGTTTGAGTTTGAGCCTCATTTGCTCAAAATTCTACATAGGAACTTTGTTTAAAAGTATTTTTTATATATATTTTTGATTATGGGCCATCTTTTTAGGCAATAACATTTTTGAGAGCATGTAACGACGGAAGTCTTTATGGGTTTAAAATAAATAACCACACTGAGCCTGTAAGTAGGTGTTATATCTGTTTCAGAAACAACTTTTATTAAAACTCTAATTTTATTTCTTTCTTTTAGGCAAAAGGATACGTTTTCTTCAGCCGAATTGCCAGTAGCCATTTCACACACCGGACTGTCTCTTCCAGGTAAGTCTTTATTCAGTTATTTTCCTGTTAAAGTCTTTCTTAATAGTCTCTGTTCTGGTAAACTTTATTTCCTTGCGCTTTACTTCCTTTAAAATACATTTCTCAGTTCATAGTCATAAACTCTTTCTGTGCGTACTCTCAACTTTCCTATTTGTTTTTTTCACCAACTAACTGACTGTCTCTTTAAGCTCCAACACCCGTCTTCCATGCTTTCTTTCGTTCACACTGTCTTGGAAATTCACATTATACTTCCTCGATCATTCTGTACATTCATCCTTTCTTTCTCCTTTTTGGTACACGTACCTCTTGCTTGCTGTTAGTTTCAGGTTCCAGTTAATCCGGAATCAGGTCCGTTCTAATCGCCTGCATCCTCTCTCTTCTGCACATCGACAAAGCCCCGGCTCTTCTCCCTCTCTCACAGCTGACGGCCGTTCGTTGTCACAAAATCAGCTGCAGCGTAGCTCCGCCTCTGTTCGATCGCAGAGCCAATGTCAGTGGCTTTGCTTCAGCGTCTCGGCCCCCTCACCTTCAGTGACGGCTCGCGTAGCTCGGAGTCTGTCTGCGGTTGCCCAAAATCAACTATTGCTCTCTCCGCCTTTCAGGCACGGACAAAACCTAACGGCCCTTCCTTTGTTGTCAACTTCCAACACCTTCTGCTTCAATACATAACTCGGAATTATGAAGTCCAAAACTTAGCGACTATCGATCGCTTACTTAAAACGTTTAACTTGTAATAAAAAGCGCAGCGGCTCCCTGTGGTAACTTTATATTTCGTTTTCTAGCTCCTTCTCTGACAGACTTCTTAATACGCCCATTCGTAACTGTCAGCAGTCTGCTCGAGCCCCTCGGTCTCCTAGCAACCATAGGAAAACAAAAGAGGTGTATTCAGTAACATGGAGGACAACGATTGGTTCTCAAAGCTGTCCATAAAACCTTCTGCTGTAAGTTGAAATGTAACCCTTCCGGGAGCGGATTAAACTAGTATTGACAGAGCCAGTCTCTGATATTATATCAGGTCCGTTTAATACAGAGGATTTATCACAGAGCACTATCCCTTTAACAATAGCAGAGGTCCAGGTGTTGGAAAATATTGGGTCTCATTATGACCCTGCCGGTCCAGAAACAAAGGTGGTGGTAAATCCGCCACCACCGTTGTTTCCGGACCAGCTGATTCCGAGTTCTGCAAGCGGGAGGTGTCACTCCCACCAGGTCTGACCTGGCGGGGGTAACGCCACCCGCTTGCAGGAAGAAATGGAAACACCGGCTCCGTCATAGATGGAACCACTGTTTCCATTGTCCCCATCCCCATGGAGTCCTATGAGACTCCATGGGAATGGGGATTTACGGAATTCCGCCTCCAGAATTACCGGGTCATCTGGGTTGTAATGCCCCGGTGGTTCCGGCAATCATGGAGGCTGAATGGTATTTCGGGTCCGGCGGCAGCCTGACGGTTTTTCTGGCACGGCTACTGCTCGACTCGTAATGAGGCCCATTGTGTTTTAGAAGTCTTTTTGTAATACATATTGGGACTGGCACTATGATTACCATGGTCGAGGTTATGACCTCATAGAGCCTGGAAATTGATAGCTTTTTTATTAATTTTCCTCTTCTTGTTGGGATCGTTTTAGCTTTTTTCGTGAGCTCTATTATCTTTATCTCTTCCTCTTTATTTCTTTTTCTCATTTACTCCTGCTTTTAATAATTTGCCCTAAGGGCTATTCTCCAACGGATGATGATGATTCTGAGCTTCCTTTTATGGTTTAATCGATTGTGTATGTTTTTATTTGAACTTACTGTGGATTGTATTACTTGTTTTATTCGTTGTATTGTATTGAAGAGACATTGTAAAAGTTTTTTTTTAACCAAATACAATTACATTTTTAAAAAGTATACATTTGTCAATCAAGGTTTCTGATGTTATGTAGTTACTCCTAAAGGCATTATTGGTGCTGCGCCGTGGCGCAAACAGGGCAGCTCGTTCTGAATCTCTATTGGGTAAATACTCTGCCATATTAGTCAAGCGGGGACTGCCTTTGCAAGCACAACCGCGGCTTGTAGCTAAGTAACAGGAAAAATGTGGGGTATAGACAATATAGTGTGCACTTAGGCTTATGAGTTTAGGGAGGAGAATATGTGCTGCTTCGTTAAGTATCAGGAGGCTATCCCTGAGTCTCCCTTATTGAAAACATACAAAACTAATGTTGTGTCTTAGCTAACGCGCTTGCTCCATATATGTTCAATAGAATGTTATTCCAAACTCTAGTGATTCAGGCAAGTAGATGTGAATGATAAAGGTTTAATGCATATACAGTGCAAAAGATTATTCCCAAAAGACTGAATTGGACCTCAATCAGTCTCAAAAACACAGCCATTTTTAAAATGGTTGTCAAATGATTCGACGTCACCCATATTGCCCATTTGATTACATGTTTGTCAATGATTAGCTAGTGGAAGCCTCAAATCCTGGCTACTCAGACTGGTCAGGTGCTCTCGAATTACAAATCCTGATCTGTCTGATGGTGCTACCAATAAAGATCCTATTGCATATGCAAATAATGGAAAATAGTACAAACCTAGTTCTTCAGTTAATAAACTCCTTGATATTGAAGACTATGCCTGTATCAGATGAAAAAGTTCCAGTCTTTGTGTGCATATTTGCAAATGCTACACGTGCCACACTTTCGGAGCCCTGGATTGGCACGTAACCGCAGGGCCGTCACGAGGGGGGTGCAGGGGGGGCAAACTGCCCCGGGCCTCGCACTTGCTGGGGGCCTCGCGGCCCCCTCTCCTAAGTGGAAGGCAGCACAGTCTCCCGTGTCCTTTATTCACACGGGGGACTGTGCTGCCCCTGCAATGATTTTGCTGTTTCTTGTGAAGCCGTTTGGCTCCGCAACAAACAGCAAAATAATGGGAGACAGCAGGGCTCAGAAGTGAGCTCTGCTGCCTCCCGTCATTCAGCTGAAAACGTGGACACGCTGACTGACAAGAGAGGAGTTCTCTCTTGTCAGTCAGTGTGTTCATGTTGTCAGTGTGACCACGCTGACTGATGGGAGAGGAGTTCTCTCTCGTCAGTCAGTGTGTTCAGGTTGCTCAGCGTGACCACACTGACTGACAGGAGAGGAATTCTCTCTTGTCAGTCAGTGTGTTCATGTTGTCAGTGTGACCACGCTGACTGATGGGAGAGGAGTTCTCTCTTGTCAGTCAGTGTGTTCATGTTGTCAGTGTGACCACACTGACTGATGGGAGAGGACTCCTCTCCTGTCAGTCAGTATGTTCATGTCAGCGTGATCATGCTGACTGACAGGAGAGGAGTTCTCTCTTGTCAGTCAGTGTGTTCAAGTTGCTCAGCATGACCACGCTGACTGACAGGAGAGGAGTTTTCTCTTGTCAGTCAGTGTGTTCATGTTGTCAGTGTGACCACGCTGACTGATGGGAGAGGAGTTCTCTCTCATCAGTCAGTGTTCACGTTGCTCAGCATGACCATGCTGACTGACAGGAGAGGAGTTCTCTCTTGTCAGTCAGTGTGTTATGTTGTCAGTGTGACCACACTGACTGATGGGAGAGGAGTTCTCTCTTGTCAGTCAGTGTGTTCACGTTGCTCAGCATGACCACGCTGACTGACAGGAGAGTTCTCCTGTCAGTCAGTGTGTTCATCTTGATTAGAGAGGACTCCTCGCTTGTCAATCAGTGTGTTCACATTGCTCAGCGTGACCACGCTGACTGATGGGAGAGGAGTTCTCTCTTGCCAGTCAGTGTGTTCACGTTGCTCAGCGTGACCACGCTGCCTGATGAGAGAGGAGTTCTCTATTGTCAGTCAGTGTGTTCACATTGCTCAGTGTGACCCCGCTGACTGATGGGAGAGGAGTTCTCTCTTGTCAGGCAGCATGTCACGTGTCGGCTGCGTGGATGCTTTTTAAGGGTGCATGGAGGTAAGGTTAGTGTTTTTTATTTTAAATTAAAAGTGTGTATGTGTATTTAAATTAAATTAGTATGTATATGTGTATGTATGTATGAATGCATGCGTGCATGTTGATGTTTGTGTCAATGCTGTGTTTGGTTTTATGTATACATGCATGTATGGAGTTGTGTAACTGGTGGTTGAATGCATGGGTGAAAGTGTTTTTTGTGAGTGTGTGTTCAGCACCACCCCTAAATGTAGCCACCCTGGGGGCCACTTCATTAAGGGGTGGGCTCATGGCATCAGAGGTGCACCTAGGCTAAAATGTCAGGGGGGAAAGGGGACTAATACTTCAAATGTTGGGAGAGGTGCTAACGTCAGTAGCTGTGAGGAAGGGGCAAACTTCCTTGTGTGGGGGCACCTAAAATCTTTCCACTTTTCGAATGAGACTATTCTGGTGAAGCTTCAATGTTACAAGCAGCTACCCCTTGCCTTCATTTCTGAAACATCACACTTAGGGACTGCTCTGAGAATGAGATGTCTCATGTCACCACTTCCCTTCTAATCACTCCCCTAGCATGCAAGTGCTAACCCCACATCACGATTTCAATTACCTAAAAGTGTATGGATATGAATGCAGGTGCTAACAGTGAAATGACTTCTCATGGCCATGCTTATCCCTATGGCATTCTCACCCAGTCCCTGTCCTCCCCACCCAAAACAACTCCTCACTGGAACTCTTTGGGCTAGCTTTAAACATGGCTAGCCATCAAACTTTGCCCTCAATGTGCCTGCAAGTGTTTCCTCAAAGGAGTCTTCTAAGAGTTCATGACTTCATTGGAGTTGTAAACACGTAACTGGTGTAATAAAAATGTCTTAATCAGGTCTGCCTTTGGCCACTCAATTTAAAAACACCCTGCATGTCTTTCGCTGAAATTCTTTTAAAAATAAGCATTGGCAAAGCCAACAGTTTTGGCTTATGTATAAGTATTAGGCATTTACGAGGCACTGCTATTAGCTGCTCAGGTACTCAAACCATTTTGCACTGGCACTATCAATGGCCAGCTAATACCAATACAGAAGTGCCTTTGCCATGCCTACACAAATGCCCAAACTGTTAGCATTGCCAGTGCTCTTTTTGCTTTACCCTTGATGCACAGGACTGTGCATCAAGGTTAAAGCAAACATACTACTTGGCTAAATTGGCCCACTTTGAATGTAGGCCAATCTAGCCAGTAATAACACTTATGGTACACAGTCAGCCTGGATATACTTTCTGTGGCATGGCATTTTTACTGGTTGTGAATCCGTACATGGTAATAATGGCAAATATTGATGCAGCCTGCTTCAACATAATTAGAACAACCAGCATAAATATATGTTTATACTAGCATATCCCGTGTGGAAAGGCGGCATGAAATGTATTGGAAAATGTTCCTATGCACAATTTGTGATTTGCAACTATTGGGAATTTCCATGTGCTTCCATACAAAACCAATTGCAAACTGTGTGGATTTCTACCCAATTTTGCAAAGAAAGTGCTATAAAATGCATACTTTTAACCCAATGTTTCAAACATTTTCTTGGGAGTGAGAACCCCCCCCCCCCCCAAGCCACCCTTTGGTTTGGCCTCCCTCACTGTGCTCTGTTGATCCTGACTAATTGGAACAAACATTTAAGCCTCTTAAGTTCAGAAATGTACCAGCCTCCACTGTACATCATTTGTCACTGTGTATGATGTGTGTTTTAATGCGCAAACAGGGGCAGGGTGCTCCTTAATTATATGATATGGCATTTATAACGTGCCTGTACGCAAGTGTTTCTAGGCGCGACAAGGCAAGGAGGGAGAAACAAAAGAGTAGGACAAAACACAGATCTTACTAGGCCTTGTGTCATTCAGATCGTACAAGAGCAGGGAATGGGGAGGGGAGAAGTGCCGAGGGTGGGGTAGGATGCAGAAGTGCAGGAACAAAGTAGAAACAAGAGTGCAGCCAACTGGTGGCAAGTGTGAGTACTCATAAGTGTAGCCAACGGGTGGACAATACGAGCAAGAGCGGGGACTGTAGGGTTACAGATACAGACCACAAGTGCAGGGGAGCCAAGAGGCAGTGCGGGATTGCAATAGGACATACAGGCAGGGACCTGGGCCCAAATTCAGAGCTTGACCAGGTGACCAGTGCATGGATCAGGCAGGTGATCAGCAAGGGAGAGGAAGAAAGAAGGCAGAAGCAAATAAACAGGTCTTGAGGTGCTTCCGGAACCGGAGATGGTGCTCCTCGTTTTTAGCGAGGCAGGGAGGCTGTTTCCAGAGGGAGGCCCCAGCCGAAGAAAGAGATCTGCCCTCAACTCTTTGCTTGGAAAAGTGATTGACCCTCAGAGAATTGGAGGTGGCGCAGTGGAGAGCTCATGCCATCTTATATATATTTATTCATATGATAAAAAAGTTAGTCTGGCATGAACCTTTCTTCAGTAGAGAAAGTAGTAATAAACCATATTTGGGATCCTGCACACAAACTCAAGGGTAGATTTCTCAAGTCTCCTGTGTGCGGATATGCCGCCGCTGGCCGAGTGCAAAAAACTGTAAGGGGGCCTCACCAAATGTTTTGTCCCGGGCCTCACCACATCTTCTGACAGCCCTGCGTAACCGCTCACTAGCACGTCCTGGATGTTTAGAAGATGTGTCAAGGAATCACGGACACAGTTCATTCTTAATAGTAGGTGTCCTGGTAAAAGTGAAATGTGGCTTATCTGAGATGTACTGCATGCTTGGTTGTCCTGGGTACCAACCCAGCGCCCTCTCTAGTTTGGTAATCAATAACGAATCTAATGCTGAGGTTTTTTTGTCTGTTTGGACATACTAATTTGCTGTCCTCTTTGTTTTTACTTCGAATTTTGATCCTGCTTTCCGTTGTTTGAAACTTTGGTATGTACATGGTATTTATTGACATTTTCGTTTGTTTGTTTTGTTTTTGGCACAATGTATGCTTCAATTTAATTTGACATGTCAAACATCATGTACATTTGGTTCAATGGCAGCCTTGAGCAGCCTTGAGAAAGACAACCATTTTTGAGACTTATTGAGGTCCGAAAATGTCTTTTGAGAATAAATCTTTTGCAACTGTATATGCATTAAACCTTACTCATTCGCATCTATTTGCCCGAATTACTAGAGTTTGGAATACCATTCTATTGGATATATTTGGAGCAGGCGTGTTGGCTAAGAGACAGCACTTTATGCTTGGTAAATGTGTTCTGGGTCACATGATCCGTAAGGAACACCAATTGCAGGCTGCAGTGGATGCGGAGGGCCTAGCAGTGACACGCAAAGAGCAAAGACGCTTTACAGGTGCTTATGTGGGTAAATAGAAAATATAAGCGCACACTAGGACTCAGGAGGACAGGGGCACTAATTGGGGGTGATGGCAGGTCTGTGGCAACAAAGTGAGGATCCACCTGGTCGGTCAGATATACTATCCCGGGGAAATGTGTTCCAGGTCACATGACCCACAGGGAACACCAATTATAGGCATCAGTGGGCAGGGAGAGAAAGGGAGGATCAGAGGAAGGCTGAGGGAGGCAATGGAGCTTTACATGAGTGCATATGAAAAAACAGAAAAATAAGCCGGCATTAGGCCACAGCAGGACAGAGGCAGAAAATTGCTTGGTCAAAGAGTTTAAAGCAGTACTATTTTGAAGGTCTGGTCAGAATGCCAAGGCGTCCAGTCTATCAAGTTTCAGGAGTGGTGATAAGTAGGCAGTGGATGCCATTTCAGAGGTGAGATTGAGAGCGCCTCCTTCTTGTAAGAGATGGTTACTGTTGGGTGGTCCGCAGTGGGTATGGGTTGACTGATGCATCCCCTGTACATTCTGTACTTGGGTGGCTTTGAATTTCAGACATTGGTTTCTGTCTGAGTGGATGTTAACTCGTGCTTGTTTACATGATAAAACATGTCTCTGTTTTAAGCCCTGGAGGGAAACCATTTTGTTTTATGCCTGACTGAATGATGAGAGGTTTAGTGGATGTTAGGGATCATGATTGACCTCTACTGCTTGGAGAATGCTATCAGAGTTAGGTCCACCCTGGGTCGGTGGTCCTCAGTTATTTCTCCTCAGAGTGAGTGACACAAGAGGTGGGTTAATCTTTAAATGGTGAGTCCCCAGCCTCAGGACTTAGAGAAAATATGATTGGCTGGCAAATCTTGTGAAATCTGATATTTTACCTCGCACAGAGAGGGAGGGAATACATTATATATAAAACAGGTCTAAAGCGTGGAGAACGTATCGGTCGAGTTAAGGCTCTCCCTTAGCTGTTTTTCATAAGTGTGAGCATGTCCCTAGGGCAACAGCGAGAATGTCCTGCAATTAATGTTCTCTGAGGGAAGCCTTAGGGTGCGGACACATGACATTCCCTCTTAGCTCCAAGGAGGCTTCCACTCTGAAAGGGGTGATTATAGAAGCGCACCTCCCCGGGCATGTCACACACACCCATATGCGAGTGAATGAGAGGAAAGCTGTCGTTTTAAAAGTTTTGTTGGCTGACCAGTGGGGTGGACTGGCCTACAGGAAACTCTGGAGATTTCCTGGTAGGCCTCTGCACCCCGTGCCTCTTTTGTGTGTTAACCTGTTTTATTCCCAAATGTTCTCGTAGGAAACGGTCTGGGGATCGCTGCAAATATGTAATATGGGGCCAATTTGAACATTATTTCCAGGGCCTCCTTTGGTTCCCAGTCCACCCCTGCAGCAGAATGTTTTATTTCTGTTCCCCTGTGACTATGAGAGATTCCGTGATGCCTCGCTCCTACCCCACAATGTATTACCATACCTGATTGCTACAACGAAGTAGTTGACTTTTTCTACGGCGATAGTTAGGTGAATGGCATCATCGGGTCACTGTATCACAGATACGTTTTCATGGTAAAGGATTTTGGTGGGACTGGGTTTAGGAAAAAAGGGGGAGAAATATGGTTATGGCGGTATCCCCCGTGCTATGAGGGCAGCCAGTTGCCCGTGAACCGGCCCACAAAGTCAATGGAGGTAAGGGTGGCAGTAGCTAAAGAAGGGAACACCGCGGAAACATGACCTGCAGACTTTAGAGAGGAGATAAAGTCCCACTGTTGCTTGGCTTTTGAATTGATGAGTTTTGAGAAGGGATCTGGAACTCTGGTGGCTGGGTACCTGTCTAAGGTCAGGAGGAAGGGGGTAGCCGGTGGAGTACTGAATCCTGAGTACTGCAAGCAGTCCAACGTGCCAATCTCAGAACTCTTGAAAGGCAGCATCTTGGGGTTTTGTCACTCAGGTAGTGTCTCACAGTACCTTAGTGACATTAGTGAATGGAACACTTGACATCCAAACGATACAAAGATCTGAGCTGCCAACATATGCCCCCCGCTTCATAGGTTTAGATGCATTCCTCCTGCCGCACTTTGTGCCGTTGGAAGCTGTGCCAAGGCAGATCCTAGGCCAGCGTATAGATGAGTGTTGCCACTAGACCCAGAGGCGAGGCCTCACTCTGGGCCAATTCTTCAGCAAGGCAGCTGCCCTGGGCACCACCAGCAGATGGGGACCAGGGGCCAACAGACTGGCCCTACAAACAACAATTCTGGCCTCACTGGAAGGGAGGGGGTGGAAGGGGTGGAGTGTGCCAAAATCATCCTGTGCTTGAGGCCGGATAAATCCTTGGACCAGCTATATGTCTAACCTCCTTCCACAGCATGGCACCGCAGCGTACTAGAATTGTATGTGCTGCCCTCCTTTGTCTAAATCCAGTCACATTTCAATAATTTGGGCATCTTTTGCATAACAGACAGTGAATTGTTGGTTTACAGCTTCATTTGGTATGGGTCATGCTTCTTGTGTTTCTTTGCTAAAACCTACCAATTTTCGTTGAGTTGACAGCCGCAGTATGAACATCATTTACTATGAGGGTGTTTCAGTGTTTGTATTTAGCTGTGAGTGGTTCTGTTAACTTCTACTTTAAGTGATCTATTATATACTTTTCCGCATGGCTTTTCGCTTCCTGAGTTCCTGCTCTGTTGTGTGTGCCCCTCCATGCTGTTGGATGGCTGCCATGCTGGTCTATCCACCGTTCAGGCCGGAAGCTGTCAGAGTGCTGAACTGCTTGTGATCATGTGCACGATCTGAATGACGCAAGACCTAGTAAGATAGATTATCTTGTCCTACCTCTGTCTGCTCTTCCTTGTTTTGTCGCACCTAGAAACACTTGTCTACAGGCGCGTTATAAATGACTTATATCAAATAAAATAATATCATGTTTGTTTGTTTGTTTATTTTATTTATATAGCGCACCTGACCCAAGGGTATCTGGGCGCTAGGATAAGACTAACGGTTACATGGTAGATTTTATGCAGGTGAAATACAGATTGATGCAGTCAAATATAGTTGAAATACAGGTGAAATACAGTTTTTATACAGAAAAGATATAAATGACGTATACATCTTAAATAGACAATATGCAGTGAAAATTGCTTGGTCAAAGAGTTTAAAGCAGTAAGATGTAGCGTAGTGTAGTGGCGTTAGTTTTTGTTGAGTAGCCATGTGATAATATGACTTCGGAATTTACCAAATGCTTGAATAGTTTTGATGTCCTGCGGGAGTGAGTTCCATAATTGTGCCGCTAGGACCAGGAAACTGGCACCGCCAGCTCTT
Organism: Ambystoma mexicanum; assembly: GCF_040938575.1. Lineage (NCBI taxonomy): Eukaryota > Metazoa > Chordata > Amphibia > Caudata > Ambystomatidae > Ambystoma > Ambystoma mexicanum. Next base: position 706,984,989 of record NC_090941.1, on the reverse strand, counting down.
TTAAGGTTGTACCTAGGCACCACCAGGGAGGAAGTGTTGGATGATCTTGTGGTTCTAGGAAACAGTTTCCAGGTGAATTTGTCGGTGAGATATGGTGGGGCTTGGTGGTTGAGAGCTTTATGAGTGAGGCAGATAGTTTTTAGGTCAATTTTCTCTTGTATGGAAAGCCATTTGTGGTGCTTTCTAGTAGCTGAAATATGCTCTCTTCTGGGGATGTTTAAAGCTGCTCTAAGCGCATTGTTTTGCAGGATCTGCAATTTGTTTGTTATGGATTTGTTGGCGCCTAAGTATATGCCATTACAATAGTCCAATTTGGATTGTATGAGAGCTCTGGCCAGTGTGAGGTAGCTGTTAGGGGACAATAGAGGTCTGCATGCCCTAATCAACTTGCTGGTATAGGTGGTGGCAGAGGCTGTCATACTTACCTGTTTAGTTAGATTAGAGTGGGCATCGAGGTAAAAACCTAAGGTTTTTACATTTTTGGCGATCAGTATATTGTTCCCTTCAATAGGGATGCTTGTGTAGTTGGGGCTCAGTTTGAGAAGGTTATTAGGTGAGCCACCTAGGAGTAGCTCAGTCTTATCATCATTCAGGCAGAGGTCATGTGTGGCCATCGATGCCTGAATGATGGTGCAGACTTGGTTAATCAGGCCGATGTCTATGTTGTAAGTTCCTGATGGTGATAGGAGTAGCTGGGTGTCATCTGCGTAATTAGTTTAGGTGACACCCAGACGGTCCAGTTTGTCGAATAATGGCTTTGTAAAAATATTGTACAAAGTGGGCGATACGCAGGAGCCTTGAGGGACTCCGCAAGTGATGGGGAATGGGTCAGCTGCAGCTGTCGGTGAAAAGACAAGCATTGTTCTGTTTGCAAGGAAAGATTGGATCCATGTGACTGCAGAGACGGAGAAGTGAGCTGCCGGTGATAGGTGATCACATCATATTTTATGGTCTACCAGATCAAAGGCACCTGATAAGTCTAGGATGGCTACTTTACCTTTGTCTTTTAGTTCGTCGATCTGGCTTTAGAGGTCGACAAGGGCAGTTTCCGTTCTATGCTAAGGTCTGAAGCCAGATTGACGGGTTCGGAGTAATTGGTTAGATTCTTGATAGACTTGAATTTGCAAGTATGCAACTCTATCCAAGATTTTCAATAAGAAGAGAACTGTCGTGATCGGTCCATAATTAGTGGGTATAGCCAGATCTAATGTTTGTTTCTTCAGTAGAGGGAGAACCCAGGACTGTTTCAGGTTACTTGGGAGGGAGTTTCTGACGAAAGAGGAGTTTATGAGTTTAGTAATGAAGGGGGCTAGATCTCTGGCTGCATCTTTTATAATCTGAGCAGGGCAGCTGTCGCCTTTGCAGTTAGATGGTTTTAGAGATGCTATAATTTTTTGAACTTCGGGTATGGAGACATTATTGAATTTGAATCCTGAATCGAAGTATTCAGTGGAAGGTGGTGTCGGAATAGTAAGGGTGCCAGTGGTAAGTTGGAGTCTTATATTGACTATTTTGGTCTGGAGGCCGTTGATGTTGTTAGAGAGGACATTTTGTATGCTAGTGCACCAAGATTTATCCTTGGTACTAGTGTCTGTCGGAGGGTTAGGGTTTTCTAGCTCTCTTAGGATATAAAATAACTCTTCAGTACTGGATGCTGCTTAGCTTTTTCTGTCATTGAATGTTTCTTTTTTGGTGAGGATTATCTCATTTTTGTAGGTGGCAGTGATAGTGGTAGTGATAGTGGTAAGGTTGGTTTTGTTTTCTAGAGAGGGGGTAGATTTCCAAAGTGTTTCTAGTTTTCTCTTTTCTGTGCGTAGTACTTTGAGGTCAGGAGTGCACCAAGAGTTCAAGTGTGCTCTGGATTTACATTTGCGTAGTTTTAATGGGGCAATAGTGTCTATGGCTTTAGTCATGGAGTCATTGTAAATGTCAACCAGCAGGTTGGGGTCATTAATGTCTGGTAGTGCATTGAGAACAGGGATTACCAAGGGGTATTAGAGCCTCTGCTGTAATATTGTGTTTGTTCCTAGTGAGACAGGGTGGTGCAATGGTAGGCTTCTTCATCTATTGGTTGTTAACATTGAGTTCTAGAGAGATGAGATAATGGTCGGTCCACACGAGTGGTGTGGAAACCATTAAGGTAATATTGCAATTGAGATCTGCTACCCAATCAAGTATTCTGCCCTTCTCATGGGTAGGTTTGGTACTTATTTGTGTGAAACCTTGTTCAGCTAGTGCGTTAGCTAGAGAGGTGGCCTGTGAAAATGCTGGTCGGGCTATTGTGTTTCAGAGCTGAGCTTTCCTGTTTACTTTGTGCTTCTGATTTGGTTTAAGTGTTTAATTTGTGTTTGGCTGGTGGTATCTCCATACCTGATAACGTGTGGTTATTTGGTGTGTTAAAAGGGCACCCTCAAGCATATTATTTTCAGAACATTGAAGTGGCCATGAGTACCACCTCGGAGAACAGCACGAGATTTGCAGAAATATCTTAATTAGCCCCAAAACGAGCCCTCGAGTGGCTTCTGTGGGGAGCAGTTTTCAGTTAATGTTTCCTACTGTCTGTGTTCTTTTAAATACAATAACAATGAGAGCCTTGGGATGCCTGCTTAAAAGTATCACTAACAGATTGCACCGCAAGAAACACACTCTTCAGCTCATGAGTGCAGCGCTGCATACAATATAACACAAGATAACTCTGTTCACAAATAAATCCTATGCACTGCTAGTTGGTCCCGCTTTGCCCTTTTCTTTCTTTCTCTTTATCTTACTTTCCTTCATTGATTGTAGCTCCCTCTGTCTTTTGCTTTCCTTCTCTCCTTTATCCATCTTTCTCTCATTTCATGCTTTCCTCCTCTCTTTCTAGCTTTCTCTTTCTACTAATGTATTCCATTCTTTTTAATGTATGCCTTACATTCTCTTTCTTTGTTTCTGACTCTTTCCTTACTTGCTTCTTTGCTATCTTGGATGGTTCTGAGGTCTGTAAACTTGTTGGAGGAAAAGAAAGGACATTTTAGTCTTTTTATTTGTGGGTTTGCAGCTCTAATCAGTCTACTGAGGCTTCACTTCCTCTGTTCTTCTGCTGTTACTTCCTGTTTCAGGAATTGAAGGCAGTCCGCAAAATGGAGGGGAATCTAATCAACAAAAATGCTTCCAAAATATATTTAAAAAAATAGAAATGATTATTATTATTATTCTTTTTTATATATATATATGTATATATATAAGTATGGCCCTTTTTGCCTGGGAAATGCGCAGAAGTTAAAACATTAACAGTAAGGAACTAAAATGATATATATTTCTAAATATTGTATCTGCCGCATAACTCCATGGGCACCTCTTCACAGTGTTCAATTTCTCCGAGTAAACTCAGGGATAATTTACAGTTGACCAGTCACTAATTATTTGTCGGGCATTGATATAGTTAAGTCTGTCTGAAAACAATAAGGACAATTCTGTTTCTTAAATAACAATAGCAGCCTAGGCGACTAGACCCCAGTAGACAGCACTAACCAATTGAAAGTTTCAACTGCAATTCCCTCCACAGCCGCTCCCTAGTCACCAGAAACCCCACATGCCAGGAACTGGATCCAGTAGAAACCATTTGTAACAGGTTAACTAGAATTTCTGTCAGAGGAATGCAGCCAGGAGCCTCAACTCGTACACATGATAATAAAAGGCATACACGTGTAGTGCCAATATTCCTGCCCTGCTTCGAACAGACAGCGCCTGCGCTGGCGTAATGGGGGCCCCTGCAGCCCTTGCGGTGCAGAAGGCCCCTCCACCACATGTCCTGAGAGGGGGCCCCACTTGGAGTAAAAAAATCCCCAAAAAAATGTTTTACCCAAAAAAATACCTCAACATTTTTTTTCTTTTTCAATTCACTCTTCATCCATAAAGAAATCATTTCTGTAACAGAAATAATGTCTTTATGAAGGCACAGTGACTACAAAAAGAAACTTTCTTTCTGAAGTCCGGAGGCCTCCCCACCCCATGACGTGGAAGATCCCATGTGGTGGGGGGAGCCCTATGACTTCAAAAAGATGCCTTCATAAAGAAATGATTTCCGTTATGGTTCAGTCCTTAACAGAAATCATTTCTTTATGAAGTCAAAGTGACTTCAAAAAGAAACCATTTCTTTTTGAAAGGTATAGGGCTCCCGTCAACCCTATGACATGTGCCTGTATGAGTGTATGGTGAAATGGTGCACAATTAAATGTATAGGTGGCTGCCTGTGGGAGTATATGGTGAAAGGGTGCACACAAATGTATGGGTGGCTGGGTGTGAGTGTGTGCGTGTACAGTGAAAGGGTGCACACTTAAATGTATGGGTGGCTTCCTGGATGTGCCTGTATGGTGAAAGGGTGCACACTAATGTATATGTGACTGCCGGTGTGGGTGTATGGTGAAAGGGTGCACACTTAAATGTATGGGTAGGTGCCTGGGTGTGTGTGCCTGTATGGTGAAAGGGTGCACACTTAAATGTACGGGTGGCTGCCTGTAGTGGCTGCCTGTATGGTGAAAGGGTGCACACTTAAATCAATGGATGGCTAGGTGTGCGTGTGTGTGCATGGTGAATGGTGTGTGTGCTTGTGTTCAGGGGCGCAACAAAACCTACATTTCATTGGGGGGGCTAACCCTTCAAATGTTGGGAGAGGCACTAACTTCACGGGCAGAGGGCCAAACTTATTTGTGTGGGGGCATCTAACTTCTTTACACATTCTAATGAGACTATTCTAGTGCAGCTTCAATGTTACAAGCAGTTTCCTTTAAGACTGAAAGCACCCACTGATGGACTACTGTGAAAACGAGCGGCCTCCTGTTCCCTTTACCCTTCCAATCACTCCCCTGGCATGCAAGTACTAAACCCACATCACGATTTCAATTGCCTAAACAATTTGGCATTTGAATGCAGGTACTAACAGTGAAATGCTTTACGTTAGTAATTGCTGAGCCCTTGTTAACAGCAAACCCCAGGTGCCGTTTAACATCTGTGTCCTGTTCTGTCCGGCAACTGTTCTGTAGGTCAGCCAAGTCGAGTCAACATAGCCAGAAATGTATGGGGAGGGAGTGATGAAGCCCAGTCAGCTCAATGGTGTTTCACCACTACTTGTGTTTAATGCCTTGCCCTCTTATTGGTAATCTTCATTACTCCTAGCCATATTCTTCCTCGTCCCTGTATGTGTGAGGCAGTACTTGTGTAGGAGGCACTCTGCCTCATATACAAATACTGGGATGAGGTAGAAGTACATGGAGGTAATGCCTGACTTAGCTACCTGTAATCTTCACTACTCCTAGTCCCACTCCTAGTCCCACTCTTTCTCATCCCAATATTTACCTCAGCGGCAAGGAGCCTCACATGTAAGCACTGGGACAAGGAAGAGGGATATGGAGGTAATTCTGGGCCAAGGAGCTGATTTTGGAGGTCGGGGTAGGGTGTGGGAGGGAGAGCGGATGTGTGGGGGGGCGGGATTGTTTGATAAACCATAATGGTCGTCGATGTCCAGGCTAAGAAGGAATGATATGTGGTATTAGTTACAGAGGCATTTTGGTGCAGCCAGTCTAGTCATGCCTCAGTTTGGTATGACTTTTTTTTTACTGGGCATTTCTGATAAAGCAGTCCTGCTAAGTGTAATTACCTGGATAGACTGGCATTTGGGTGCTGCCAGCCTAGCCGTTTCTTACTGTGGCATTGTATATTTTTCTGGGCATCTGTGATAAAATGATATGATATAATACTCATATATAACGCGCCTGTACGCAAGTGTTTCCAGCCACGACAAGACAAGGGAGGGAAGAAAGAGGGAAGACAAGACAAACGATCTTATTAGGCCTTGTGTCATTCAGATAGTGCAAGTGCAAGAACGAGAAGTGCAAGGGGAAAAGGAGGGGGGAAGTGCAAGGGAGAGGGAGGGGAAAATAGGGCAGCAATTCTCTGGGTAAGTGCAGCTAGGGCAGCGCAGCTCTGGGTAGTACAAGGAGAACAAGGGACTGTAGGGTTACAGTTACAGCCCCTAGGTGCGTGGTAGGCCCAGAGGCAGTGCAAGGGTGACTGATCAAGAAAGAGCCTGGACTCAGTGAGACTCTGAGGGTAGCCAAGCAACCTTCGGTACAGCAGACAGGTAGGTCAGGTAGGTCAGCAGGGGAGGGAGAGAGAGAAAGCAGAGGAGAAGAGGAAAGTTTTGAGCTGCTCTCGGCTGAAGTTTGAGAGGGGCAAGGAGGCCATTCCAGAGGGAGGCACCTGCAGAGGAGAGGGATCAACCCCACTCTCTGCCTGGAGAAGCGTCTACCCTTTACAGAGTTGGCGATAGCTCAGCGAAGGGCTCGAGAAGGGAGGTATTGTGAAAGAGAGCATTGGATTTCCGCGAGCCCCGGCCCCTGAAAGCCTTGTGGACAATGCAAAGGGTCTTGAACTTGATCCTTGCAGCCACCGGGAGCCAGTGGGGAGATGTCAGGGCTGGAGAAATACGGTCTTTGGGCTTGAGACCAAGGATAAGTCTTGTAGTCATGTTCTGAATTAGTTGCAGAGGGCGGAGAGTAGAGGAAGGCTGATTGAGAAAGAGGCTGTTGCAGTAGTCCAGCCTAGAGAGAACCAGGACTCTGAAGACAGTGAGCTTCTGGGGGAAAGTGAGAAAGGGAGAGTCCATTTTAGGAGGTGCAGCTAGTAGTGGGACTTCTTGGTGACGTCCGAGATGTGAAGAGAGAAAGAGAGAGTGGAGTTGAAGATGACACCAATGTTTTTTGCCTTGCAGGAAGGGGAAGGAAGAGGGCCCAAGACGGGCAGCTAGAGTGAGAGAGGGAAAGCAGGGGCAGGTGTCCCAATCAGAAGGATCTCTGTCTTACTGGCATTAAGGCAGAAATTGTTGGGGACGCACCAATCCTGAATCGTGGATAGACAGTCAGGAATGAGCGAGAGAGGAGAGGAGGCTGAGGGGAGCCTGAAGGAGAGCTGGAGGAGAAGGTAGAGATCAGGTGGGCCAAAGGGGCCAAGTAGAGGTTGAACGACCAGGGTGAGAGGAAAGAGCCCTGGGGAACGCCACAGCTAGAGAGAAAGGGGGCAGAGAGAAAGGGGCCAAGTTGGACTGGGAGGAGCAGTCCAAGAGGAAGGAGGTCAGCCACTAAAGGGCCTGATCAGTGATTCCCAGGTTCTCACAGAGTCGATTGATCAGGATGGTGTGGTTGACCATGTCGAAAGCAGAGGAAAGATCAAGGAGGATAAGGACAGAAGGAATCCTAGAATCAAAGTTAAAGAGCAGATCTTCACGGGTGTTCCAGAGAGCAGTTTCCATGCCTCTGGCAGCTCTAAAGCCAGACTGATGATCATGGAGACAACCGACAGATTCAGTGTGGAGAGTAGGCTGGGAGATGGCCAGCTTTTCCAAGAGTTTGCCCAGGAAAGGGGTGATGGAGATTGGGTGATAGTTTGCCGGGCAGGTAGGATCGGCAGACGGCTTCTTGAGGAGTGGGTGAACAAGGGAGTGCTTATGGGGAGAGGGGAAGTTCCAGTGGCGAAAGAGTGATTACAGTAATCGACCAGGGCTGGAGCAAGGGTGTCAATATGGTCCTTGATGGTTCTGGAGGAGCAGGGGAACACCTGTTTGGATGACACTTTCACAGATTGGACTTGTCTAGAAATCTCATTAGGTGTTGTCAGAGAGAAAGAGGAGAAAGGAGGAGGAGAAGGAGCGATGGCCAAAGGGGGACAAAAAGAGGTAGAGGAAAAAGAGGACAGGATGTTCTGAGTTCTAGCAGAGAAGTGAGAGGCCGGAGCCATACAGAGAGCCTGGAAGGGATCAGGAGAGGTAGAGACAGCAACAGGATTGGCCAGTTCCTTGCAGATTTTAAAGAGTTTGGCCGTGTTGTTAGAGGCCACAGAGACGCAGTCTTGAATGTGTGCTCACTTCTTGATGAGTGTTATTGCTTCGACTGGCATTTTGGTGCAACCAGTCTAGTTATGTCTAAATGCGGCCCGGCATGCTTTACTGTAATGTTATTACGTGTCTACACTGGTCTACATTTTACAGCCAATTGGACATGTCATTGTGGCCTGGCATTTTTAATAGCAAAGCATTAATGTTCCTGTGCACTATTGGTGACTTGCATGTATTGGATTGGTGTTACACTACAAAACAATTGCAAACACTGTGGCTTTTTAGCCACTTTTTCTCAGAAAGTGTGCTGTATATTGCATTAAAACATATGTATATCTTTCTCCTAGTGCAGTGTGCAGCATACTGTTTGGTGGGAATCTTGGTATGGGACAGCATACGCCAGACAACCATTGGCATGTTTTTATTGTGTGTGGTGCAGTATATTGGTGGGTGTGCTGGTGTGGAGTGGATGGACGCGCGGCTTGGCCTAGGGGTGTCAGTGTATGAATATTTGATGTCTATATGTCTATGTAACTAGATGTTTAAGTCGCTGGAATGATGCATGAATGGAAGAACGTTCCATGCATGCACTCTCACACATGTATATCCATTGGGCTCGATGGGATGTATTGCAAGGATGTCTGCTGGCTGTTAGGTGAACGGAGGGGTCTAGACTGCAGTTAATCCTTGTGTGCACATGTTACCCTCTCTGCATGCATCAGTTTCCTGAGATCCTAAAATCCGGAGCTGTACTGCATGGGACGTCGAGGGACTGTGCATGATAATTTAACTGGTCCATTGGCCCTGCTGTCATCCATTGTGAGGGCATCTGCTGGCTGTTGAGTGAACTGCAGTTTCCAATCTCCATTTAATCCGTGTGTGCATGTTTTATCTTCTCTGTGCAAGTTAGTGAAGAGATTTAGGTATTCTGAACGCAACACCTCGGGAGAGCCCCTGTTAAACTTTGAATCGAAACGGGACGTGGGACAGGAGAGGAGACGGACAGTGGTGCGAGAGTCAGTGTTCTGTGTAATATCTTGGTAGTTGAAGAACACCCAGACCAGCAGGTAAGATATTAAGTAGGTTTATTGTAGTTCAATTGCCAGGAACAACATTGGCATGTCCTTTCCAAGCCAGCATACCTCTAACTGCCAAGCATAGAATCCAGCTTCAGATAACAACACACCAACACTCCACTCACACTGACCCCACACTGACCCCACCACATTCCATGTACAGTGATCTCATCACCTCATCCAAGATACATTACAACACTTCTCCCTCCTTTCCTTTGTTGAAATAAGAGAAATTCCACATCAAAACCACCACCAGACAAAACCCCTACATATACCTGTGGCCAGCACGCAACTACTAACTCCACTGGCGACAAGAAACTGCCACCAGAGAACACCCATAAGCCCGAACACACCAAAGAAGATCTACGAAACAGGAAAAGTGCTTCACCAAAAGAATCAAGGAACCCAATAATACCTACATGGCATCCCCAGAATACTAACAACTGTGCTAAAACACATAGGGCAACATGACACCCCGTGCCAACCAACACCCAACACCAACTCCAACACCCAACTACAACACCAATTCCACTCCTTCCTCTATAAACAAAACAGTGAGGAACCCAACGCAATCTACTAAAGGCTAACTCCTCCCATGAACAGAACTGGACAACCTTCAAGAACAAAAATACAAAACTAAGCACTTCCACCTGTTCCAAGCTGCCCCTTGGAACCTAGGTCCTGCCACGACCCAGTGTCCACACAGATAAACTGCCTAACACTCCTACCCTCAGTGCACATACATCCTTCCGTCCTAGTCTGCCCCCTAGGACACCAGGGCTGCCCCCCCGGGCACGAAACACACAGCTCAACAGAGCAACAACAAGCACAACAACGTAGACAGTTCACCACAGCACCCCAAAAGGTACACCACAAGAACCTTGAACAACCGAGAACCCAACCCACAAGGATTGCGGAAACATAACCACCTCAACTGGCACACACCAACACACCGCGGACCCCTGGTCCAGCCCACTGCACCACCGCAGCACACCTACCACTTACCTTGGACCCCAGGTCCAGCCAAACTGCACCAAGGCAGCATACACACACTCACCCAGGACCCCAGGTCCAGCCAACTGCGCGAACGCAGGACACCACACCATGACCGAGGACACCAGTCCCCACCACCTGCACCAATGTAGAACGCCACAACAATTAATGACCCCAGTTCTACACACTGCAGTGCTCACCTCACGCACCATATGCACACCTCCAAACACACGATAGGCGGGCATACACGCAAAACATTGCATAAATGTGGCATAATGTGCAAAACATATCATTTCAGCAGTTAGTAAGAGATAACTGTAAGTGCAGAATTTCACTACATCAAAATACTTTAAGCACAAGATAAACAAATGCTGTTCTTAATGAAGCATCTCAACCCGTAAGTACCCCCACCCACGAGTCTGTCCAAACCCGGTACAGAGAACCCGAACTGCAAGAAAACATACTCAAACATCTGACAGTTTTCCGTTGGTACACATATTAAGATCAGACCATCAACCCCTGGTCTGTGTGTGCGGGAGAGTACCCCCACCCACGAGTCCAGAGTCCCACAAGTTTCCCAACACCTGCAAGAAAGTAGGTTACACAAAACACAATGCAATTTTAGGCACAATAATGCACCCATACACAACAAAATCTCACTCGCTCAGCCATTGCAATTAAATACGAAATCACGCAAGAACTCACATCCAGACACTCATACACAACATACAGCGCGAGCATCACTCTCACTCACACGGGCCCATGCAACTCTCACACACTGCAGCTAAGCACAACGGTAATACAAATTCTCACTATTGGAATAAATTCTCCATGAACTGGAACTTCCTCTTGCTCGCATGGAGTTGCGGTGACTGAGGAACCAAATCCTCCAAAACGCAAACAGCAGAACATTTTCAAACGTAGAATGCAGGCGAATCCACCATTTCGTCTGGAAACACAAAAACACTGTCAGATAATCCGCCTTCACCGCGAGCCCCATCTGGCAGTATCAAACACCTTGCAGATTGATCCCGATCCTCGGCGATACAAACGCAGTCCTTGAAATCATTACTATTGTTACCACAACAAGAAAGTCCTCTTCTGGCAACAGAAGAGAAAACGGAAACTGCTGTCCCTTGCCGCATACACACAGCGTGTTTTGAATGTTCCATGTGTCGCAGAAGGCCGCTCTGGAACTCCTCTCGATGGCCATGCGATGTCATCATTCTGCCCTTGGAAGCACAGTGGCAACCTCGCCGCAACAGCTCCCACCTAGGACACTCCTCGCAGGGCACAGCATCCAATCCATACCCGACACGCATGCACATGTGTGCCTCTGTTGCTATCAATTCCCAGGCAATGGGCCACCCACAGCTCCAGAGACGCTCCGCCACGATGGGCCCCGAAGTCAGCAACGGAAACGGATAAACATCGCCAGCACCTCATAGTTTGTTGGCGCCCGTCCTCTCTCCTCTCATCTCCAAACACATGCAATGTGTGCCTCTCCGCTTTACGCACTCCACTGCCAAACAGGTAGGAGACCAAGGTGCACTCCAAACATAGGCACAACGCCGTTCCTTGACTACAGCGCCGCCTAGCAAGGCGCCCCTTGGCACTTCACCCGAGGCGGAGACAACTGTCCAGGGCACAAACTACCAACGGCTGGCCATTCAAAGCCCCCTACCGCTGGTGCAATGAACATAATGCCCTTCCAGCACCACACACTGAACTGTGTGTAGATCAAAATACCGTCCACAGCACCATCCGGTAACTGGGACAGGCGGCCCTCCACTAGAACAGCTGTGCCTACCAGCACTGCTCAACGACCTGTGTGCCGACTTGGTCCTCAAATCAACACCGCCCGTCCTGCTGAAAAGGGTACTCAGCCTAGTCAAACAACTATGGGCCCCTAAACCTGCTGAACTTCTTCATGGATTCAATGGAGGGCAATGTTTCCTGGTTCTGGACTGCCCCTTCCACGACAGGATCCCATCCTCATCGCCAGTGTAATATCTTGGTAGCTGAAGAACACCCGGACCAGCAGGTAAGATATTTAGTAGGTTTATTGTAGTTCAATTGCCAAGAACAACATTGGCATGTCCTTTCCAAGCCAGCATAACTCTAACTGCCAAGCATAGAATCCAGCTTCAGATAACAACACACCAACACTCCACTCACACTGACCTCAGCACATTCCATGTACAGTGATGTCATCACCTCATCCAAGATACATTACAACATTCTGCCATGTTTCCAGAGTTCAGCTTCATTCAATGCTCTTGTCTCCTGACAGTAAATCATGAGGCGAGGGGCCAAACCTCACACCTGCACCCCTTAGCCCCAGTGTGCTCCATTGTGATCCATTGTAAGGGCATCTGTTGGTGGTGTCACATAAAGTGCCTGGGATCAAAAAGGATGCCAAGACCAGGCACTGTTGCTCTCTGACTTCATTTGCGGACTGTGTACATATAGGAGCTACCTGGGATCTTTTGGGATCTTCCCAAAAGAAACAATCAGGATGGTCTTCTCCCAATTGTCTCTTTCTCTGGATGTGGGTGGTTAGGCCTTCCAGCCTCCAGAGCAAATATAACAGTCAATACACTTCACAGGAGGATACTTCCCCCGCACCCCCTAGCTTTGTGGTGATGCAGGACCTTTACTTCAGCCTACACTAGTTTCTGTCTTTGATGTACCCAATGGCCGATACTAGCACAGAGTTCCATTAGGAGACATGTCCGTGGTTGCATCCAGCAGGGGGAGCTGAAGAGGATCCCTGGGTGTGACTGCGGGTTAAATTCATTCCTCTGCCCATGCCTCTCTGATCTGGCCATGCTCTCCCCATCACCGTCTTGTTCCTCTGCCCAACATCTGGTTCTGCCTATGGTTGACCTGGCCCCCAGTTACCTTCCTGCTCTTGCTATCTACGTACCGGTCCTCCTCAGTTTCTCCTTCACTCCCTGCTCATCTTCTCTTTCCTTCATCTTCCTACGATGTTGGGTATCACTCTCTCTGATGTTGTGCTCATGATCTCTGTACGACATCTTTACTACCACCAACTCATTGTACTCTTCCTTCTGCCTCCACCACAGATCTCTCTTTTGCCGATGTTACCTTTCAGTGCCATTCTTCGCCTATGATATTCACACCTCTGCCTGGCCACTGGGTTTCGCCACCTCCTCCTGGACCCTGTCTTCTACCGCCTCCTCGCCACCCTTCCTGGTCTTGAAGTCCTCCCCTACTCATGGACCTGTTCTCACCACCATATCTGCTGTTAACACCTGTTCATTCAGCTTTTAGCTTCATTCCACCTCCTTCTGCGCACTCTTGTCCCCTGATGTTACCACCACCATCTTTACCCTCTTAACACCCCAACCTCCTTCTTGCCACTCTCAATCTCTGATTTCCCACCTCCTCCTTGACCCTTGAAGGTCCTATCATTCCTCCTGCTCCCCGCTTTGGCCACTTCTCTGATCTCTTTCAAACGTGAGCTTCCTGCTCCTGCAACTTGAACTGCTAAGTGATGTTATAGTGTGCACTCTGCCCTCCCTCAATGGGTCTTTCAGTGAAGTCTGCACCTGTGACTTATAATTGGTTGCAGGCTGGGATTGGCTGCAGTTCCTAAACACACCTGGGGCTGCTTTCAGCTTATGCAGTTGAACCACCTGTATACTTGGCCTGCCAGCCCTCTTGGAAGCCAATAATCCTCTTGTGAACCCTCACTGTGTTGCTTGTGTTGCACTGAGAGCCCCTGCTCTCCCAGCATGTGAATGTCACAATGAAAACACAATAAGTGTGCTTTTTACACTCTTTGCTTTACTGAATAGTCTGTGGCTGCGCTCATGTAAGTTTCAACATTGTACTCTCAACCAAGAAACTCTTTGTCAGGTAACTTCAGCAACTGTGTTTTCTCTCTGATTCAATCCCCAGTCGGAAATCTGCAACACTCTGTCCCTGGGTCTCCCTAATTCCTCGATTGTCCTTTTTAAGTTTTAGGCAGAGTTTTGACAATGGTACAACATACTCTACCCGCGTTTACTGAACGGAAATATTTTCCCTTAAAGGCAAAAACTACTTTTCATACACTAGAGCTGGAGGTTTGTTTGAAGAGAACTCTGGGTTCTCTCAAATGGGCAGTGGATGTCTTCTCATTACCCTGTAGGATCCCCCCTTGGTTTGGCGCAGATTGGGCTTCTAGGTTTAAGCTGCAGTAGCGGAATGATGTTTTGCAGACCGTCTAGATCCTAACACTGGCTTACAGTGAGACACTGATAGGGGGCCCGGTGGATCCGCACCATACCAACCCCAAGCCCAACATTCACTGGCTCAGGAAGGCACCCTGGTGGTTCCCAGAACCTGGCATGGGGACCTCGTCATAGTAGTTATGTGAACTGTATCCTTCAATCTCCATGTAATCCTTGTCTGAAGGGGCAAAGCTAGGAATGTCTAGATTACATATGATAATTCCCATTATGTCAGCCCTCCTTCCTCACCACCTTTCTTAATAATGACCCTTAGTCTTCATCTCACTCCAGAAACATTCTCAAGATGCAATGCTGCTTCCCTAAGTGTCCATCCCTAAACCTCCTTTGGCCTTTCCCTACTTGCTCATCACTCATCATGTCTACTTCCAGATCTAAGGACCTGCCATAACACTTTGGGTGGGAGTGTGGAATGTGAGGAAGGTGACGAGGAAGAGAATCGACATAAAGGTCATTACCATATCTAATCTCGGTATTACCCTCAAATCACCTCCCTCAATAATAATACTAATGAGGACACACCAGAGAGCACTATAGTGGCACGTTCAAGGATCACCAAAAAGCACTTCTTTTGTGAGTCACTTGTACACTTCTTGATTCACTTCTCAGAACTGAGGCACCCGGCCCCGTACCCTTGCCTTACATGACTTGAATCTGCACCATATAATGTTAAATGAAGGAGAATGAACTGGCCCATAGCCAGCCTACACATGTTGTTCATAAGCAGCAGCAACTCCCCTGCTCTCTGTACTCTGAATCAGAGCAGAAAACGAATCATTTTCCATGATAACCACTCTAATCCACCTGCTCATTGTTGAGATCATTGATTTTACATTCTTTTTTAATATTTCCAAATACTACAAACAGGTTCTCACAAGTTTTTAATGCCTCTATGTGGTTCCTATACACCAAAAAAGTTGTTCCCACCAGTGGCTGAGGCAGGTTTTGGTGCTGAGGGCGGAGAGCTTCTGAAGTGGCAAATGGTTTCCTGATTGAGGAAACCCACGTCCCCTGCACACTATCAACAAGGGCCGTGGCCCGTATGTTATTTTTTAGGGTACAAGTAGTAACCTTATTAATTTTCACAATAATTAGTTATCAATGTCAGTAATTTTGTTTGCTTTGCTATGACCGCAAAATATTCTGGAGTCTCCCAATTAATACTTGACAATTCATCTGTTTATCAAAAAAACAGTAATTTATTCAAATTTTTAACAAAAATCATTCGAAAAAATGATCTGGCCCAACGCGTTTCGAGTATCTATTTTCACTCTTCATAAGGGGCAATGTATTCTGTATTCTTTGTATGAAGTTTAAACACTGGAGAGAAAATAAATTAAATTAATCAACTAATATTCAAATTAATATTCATATGTGCATATAAGGCAAAACAAAGTTCTTCAATAACAAGTAAGAAGCACATGTAGATGTTTCTATATGCATCATTACTTCATTCTTTGAACTAGGGATCAGTTTCATTGCTTAATAGAAACTAGCTAATGCTAGGAGCCTATAAAGGTAAAAGACAAACAAATCTCATAGTGGATATAACAAGTTGAAAAACCTACAATGGTTCCTATTGGTGGCGACATTTTGGATGATGGCTGGAAAATCAAATCCTAACCTGTATTAGTTATGTTGTAAAAATACTAATCTACTGGACTCAGTAGTCTCTGTTACATGAGAAACTGGAAAAGCACTTACTTAAAGATGTAGAGAAAGTTTCCATAGGTTGGAAGGTTCACTTCAAACATGGGTAACAAAGATGTGGAGAATCCTAATTCTTTATAACCTGTGATAAATGCTAGAGTGGTGCGCGCGCATGACGCGCGTGCGCGGGTGACGTCACCCGCGACCATAAATACTCGATCCGCTTCCGTTTCTCAATCGGAAGTGGATGGAGTGTCTCCTGCCACAACCACATCTGGGAATCCTGCATTTCCTTTTTTCATGTAAGTAGGGCCGCCCAGCCACCACATTGTGCCTCTCAGCCAATGTTCACCTTGTTTTCAATATATCTTCTCTTTCCTTTTTAAACTACCAGAAAGGGACACTCTATCCACAGAGATACAGAGATGCATTAGATGCCTGCCTGTGGAGTCAAACATTACTTTTTCAAGTAAGTTCCATACCATCCACTAGTACCTCTTGCACTAGTCATTCCTATTGCACCACCCTAACTCTAGCATTTATCACAGGTTATAAAGAATTAGGATTCTCCACATCTCTGTTACAAGTTGGCAAGGGGGACGGGCAGTTAACTCACAAGTGTAGCCAGCGGGTTTCTCATAAGTGCGGAGAGAAGGGACTGTAGGGTTGCAGCTACAGACCCTTAAGTGCTGGGAGCCCGGAGACAGTGTGAGGGCAACTGGACATGCAGGAGCCTAGGCCCGAGTTCAGCGGGTGACCAGGTGAACAGTGCGAGGAGCAGTCAGGTGCATCAGCAGGGGAGAGGAAGAGAGAAAGCGGAAGTTAAAAGGAAGGTCTTGAGTTGCTTCCGGAACCGGAAGTGGTTCACCTCAATGATCCTGCATGAGCCCTTACATGTGTTGCATGTTTTCAGGGGTGGGGCCTAAATATTTCCACAAATCAGCACGTGTAACTAAGCATAGTGAGGGAGCCCAAAATAACTAAGAAGGGTCCCTAGGCCATGCCGTGCTCAACACGTCAATACCTGGGGTTCCGGGACCCTGCAAAAGAATTGAGACACCCGGGCAATGTCTCAGGTGTCAAATAGGACTAACTGTTGGACTCCCAATATCTTGTGGATCATCTGGAATAATCTGGCAGTAACAATACCTGGATGGGAATATCCTGCTGAGGTTGCCACTCTCCACTCCTCACATGTCTATAACTGTCAGAGTGGGCGGAGCCGTTGCACCAACCAGGTTAATACCTGTTCTGCAAGTGCCAATAGCGATTTCTCATTTGTTCCTTCTTCATGCTTAGCAAATGCTTTAGCATAATAGTCCCCCCTTTTCTCTTTTTAAGGACTTGAGTCCTGAGTTTAACATTATCTGATATTTTATCAGGAATGATATGGTGCATATGTTTGTATATTGGCGGGAAGGAGTGGCAAGGATAATTGAAAAGTGAGCCGTATTTGTTGCTATGGACCATGCCAATAGACCAATATTAAGAATTAACAATAGGTAGAGGATACTAGCAAGGCCAGAGGAATTTATGTTGGGTATTCTCTCGAGTTCCAAAGTGGGCCAGTGTGTGACAGTGGGTTGCAAATTGCAATATCCATTTTGTTCATTGCAACCTAGTCCTTTTGCATTTGTGAAGCCTCCTACTTTGACTGGCACTGGTTTTGAATATGCAACAACATTTGGTACATTTGGTCCCTTCATTTTAGTTAAATCTGCTTTTTTTCTGGCTATAATACTTTAAATAAAGATGCTGCATTGATTACAATGAAGAGAAATACAAGTATAGAATGCATTTAAAATGGTGCTTTTTTTAATAAGTGTGTTTTTTCAAGTTTGGAACATGATTTATTAAATAAAGCAACTATTTTGGCTTCATATTCGGCTTCGGCCGAATAGTTGACAAACTATTCGGTATTCGGCCGAATGCTAAATATGCTATTCGGCACAGCTCTAATTATAAACAACTTTGTCTTGCTATTTGCAAGAACTCATTTTGCCCTTTGAACTTAGATGGACCCAGTGCCAAAAATAATGTTGAAATTAATTGAATCGCTACTGCAATTGTAGTGTTTTTCCCCCTGCTGAGTCAGCTTCTGACTAGATGGGGAACAGAGGAGGCATAGGTATCACAGGCAACAGTGTTGCAGGCACCTCTACACCTACAGTTGTGCAGTCATGGAGGCGTTAATGCTGCAGGCATTGCAGACATTTGTCTTCTGATTTTAATGTACAGATCTACTCCTTCTTTTCCAAACATCGCATATCCAATAGACATAGTGAAAAGACGTCCGTCAACCAAGAATAACGGATGTCATTTTGTATGTTCATTGGTTATGTAATGAGTATGCAAACACTCCTTGCACAGTTTTAGGGTACTGACCATCCATGCCATTAGGGCCCATTCTATTCAGGAGATGTAAGTCCAGTTCTGTTTTTTCTGCATACTAGGACTTGTAGTTCTGGATTTATAATGTGAAAAGAAGTACAAAATTCAGAATGCAAAGACCAAGATTGGACAAACATTTTCTGAATGGAAAGAGGCACCAAAAAGAGGCCGCTCATACCACAGAACCTGCAGGAGAGAGGTGAATTACCCGTTGAGGTTTCTGAGCAAGACCCTGCTCAGAGGAAGGTTCTGGTGACACCTGCTGACTGCCAGTGGCCCCTGAGGTTTGCTGGATTTGGAGGAGGAATGTCTTTGAGCTCAATGAAGAGAGAAGTGGTGGAGCTATGTACTTGCTTCAGGACTGAGAGAGAATTTTAGATTCCCTTGATTTCAAATGGAACATAAAAAACGCCAAGTCCCAGAATTCAAACGAGAGCTCCGGTGAACCCAGAGACTGGAGCCAAGGTCTTTGGGATGCGACTGACGTGGACCATTCACGTGGATGTGGATGTATTCACACTTCGACTCCACGGAGCCAAAAGAAGAACTGCACAGACAGGAGGTTGTAATTCCCATGATGCATTGCTTCACTAACCAGCATGTCCGTGTCAATTACCCAAACATCAATCCAGCGAGCATGCATTTCTGATCTGGGATGCTCTGTCGCAGGGCAAACTTGTAAAATAATCATGATTACCCATAACTGCAATTTCATTTCTGTACAAATCTCATTTCAATAAAACATGGTCAACTAAAGCTAATTAAAAACTCATTTGTAGTTCTGCTTGCTAGATCATTTCGCATCAAATACAACAATCTGGTATTTGATATTTATAGTAACACTAAGTTGAACAAAAGCAATTAATTCTATTTAGAGTAATTGAAAATGGGTTCAATTTTAAATTTGCAACATGTATTTTCAAATAGTATTCAGACGGAAGTTTCTCATTTTATGAATTTACATTCAAATTAAATTGAATCCGCTATGTTCTTTAATTTTATCACAGACTAAGTTATATAAAGCAGCGGCTCCCTCTGGTGTCAAACCGAAGAATTACAATGTATTTTGTTATTCTCTCTCTACTTGTTGAAAGGTTGTGAATTCAACCAAACAATAAAAATAAAAAAAGAATTGCAATAAAACTGATTTCCATGACAAAAGAGAATATCTGCGGGCGGTGGAGGGTGCCCAAATTGAAAAATGCAGTCACATTTTCATTTTTGGCTATTATCACCGTCCATACACTGACCTTATTGGCATGGGAAGTGAAGCAAGGAAGAGGATTGGGGAGGAGGTTTACACATGAGATAACGGCAGAGTAAATTGCCATTTTTGGAATCCTTAGGACTCCATGGGGATTTCATCTGATTTACTGCAACAGAGGGAAGTGGAGGGTTTACTTCATGCTGTCTGCTGGAGCTAAGCCGCTGCCCACTTCACCTCCCAGCTCAGAGTTCAGTGGTCTTTGAAAGTGGTGGTGAAGTGGCAGTAATGGAATTAACACCACTTTACTGATGTTTTTACCCGCAACAACTGAACTCATAATGAAGCTACATGTCTTTTCCAGGCCATCGCCACCCAAATCACCCCAACAAGGGACTTCCTTCACAGAAAAGTAAGTGCTGTCATGCAGCTGCTCTTGTTTTTTTTAAGCAGTCTTTTGAAAGGTAATGGGTAATTGCAACTGTGATGATGTAATAAAATTGTGTTAACCAAGTGTGCCTTCAGTCACTAGATTCATAAGCAATGTATTCCTTGAACTGGGTTAAACTACAAAACTCTTCAATGTTAATTTTATGGCAACATTTCTTGCTACTGTTTAATGATACAGTATTGTTCATGCATGGGCAGTTGGGCAAACCTGTTATCGTCCTTGTCTGAGGCGGTGAGTGGTCCAGTGGATGAGTTCCAAATTGATGGGTGTAATTTGTCAGTGAAGGTGGATTCGGTGTCTCCATGGACAATTGTTTCAGAAGACACCTTCAAGCATGCCCTGCTAAGAGAGAAAATGTGGTTGCAGACTGCTTGTCGCAGCTTCTTGTGGAGGAACATGGGAAGGTTGGAGAAGTGTTTCAAGAGGATGACATGATTGTTGCTAGCATTGAACTTGGGGGAGTGGAAAAGCAAGAGTGGATGGTGGCAGAGAAGGAGGATGGTGTACTTAATAAAGTGAAAGAATGGACGGTGGTAGGTTTGCCTGGTTGAAAAGAAATTTGACAATTTTTACGAGATTAAAGATGAGTTGTGTTTGACAGAAGCTGGAGGAAGACTCAGAAGATACACCCAGGTGGTTTCTCCAGAAGGAGTCAGAGGGAAACTCATTAGTATTGCCCCTCAAGGGCACTCTGGAATGAGTGGGACCAAGAGGTTGTTGAGGCAGAGGTTTTGGTGGCCAGCCATGGACAGTGAGGTGAACAGGAAAGTGAGGGAATGTGCAGTGTGTTTGGCATGTGACAAAAACAAGATATTAAGAAAGACGCTGCTTCGTCCAGTGTGTGTGCCAAATGAGCCTTGGCAGAAAGTGGCAGTAGATTTGATGGGTGCCATTCAAAGGTTGGGGGATGGTTATAAATTCATTGTTGTGTTGATTGATTACCACTTGAAGTAGATAGAGTGGAAGGGTTTGAGAGAGGCTACCACAGTGGAATTGCTAGCAGTTTTTGAGGAGGTGTTCTTTAGGGAGGGTTTCCCCTCTGAGATTGTTAAGGACAATGGCGTACAGTTCTGCTCTGAAAATATGAAGAATTCTTTGATGCGTTTTTGGATAGTTTACACTCGCACTGCTCTGTACCACCCCAGGGTGAATGGGTTGGTAGAACGAGTGAACAGGTTCTTGAAAGGTGGCATTCAATTGGCCATGGAAGTAAGATTAGCGTGGGCTGAAGTTCTCAGAGATATGGTCTACGCCCCATTCAGTCACCAAGGTTTCCCGTTTCTGTCTCTGAAGGGGCACCAACCAGGGACCAAGTTGTGTCCAGGGTGGATGGGGTTAGCCGGTAGTGTAAATGTGAATCATAAGGCGATAATGAAGTTGATAGAAGAATACCAATGCCAGTATAAAAGTACTTTTTATGAGGTGGCCAGAGTTAAAGAACAAGAGTGGGCAGTTGGAGATATGGTGCTGATTAAAAATCCCAGGGATGGACTCAAGTGTCTAGAAAGCAAGTTTTTGGGTCCAAAAAGGATAACGGCTGTAAGAGAGAGAGAGTGTGGTGATTGTGGAGGGAGGTGAGGTTTGGTCAAATGGAAGGCTGGTTCTGAGCAGTGCATGTATATGTGATGGGCAAGAGCTGAGAGGGGAAGTTGATTTGGGTGATGTCAGGACACTGATGGGTGTCAAGAGTGGTGGTGAGAAGAGTTGTATGGGGAGTGGTGAGTTAAATTAAATGTAGTGGGGAAAAGTAGGGGAAGGATCAGAAGAGTTTCTGACAGATTTGAAGACTTTATTTGTGACTGAGCATTGTTTTTCTTGTTCATTATAAGGGGGAAGATATGTTGTGTTTTGCTTTGCTTCTTTTAGTTGTGTTTTTTCTAATGTAGTTCCAGAACTCGGGAGAGCACTGAAACTCGGTGGGCGGTTGGAGAAGAGCTGGGGCTGGGTGCCTGTTTCTCTCGGCTGTATCTCAATAAATACTTAATACAGCTACACACTTGGCTCCGTCATTGATATAGCACAGCCCCAGACACAAGTGATTCCTTTGTGCTACTCTTGCCAGAAGGTTTTAGTAAAGGAAACAGGATAACATTAATACCGTCATGGCAGCAGCTATTCCACCTCCACCCCCATTTTTGGCGGAACCTGGCACTCCACCTATTATGTGGAAAAGATGGCAAAAAATGTTTGAAACCTACCTTGTGGCCATGGGTGGGGATAGGTTCATTCCCTCAAGAAGACCAGCCCTCTTACTGCATAACTTGGGATCAGAGGGACGCAGTGTGTTTGATGGTCTTCCTGAACTGCAGGACGCTGGAGCAGGAGATATGGACAAATTCTCTGTAGATCACATCTCCAGAAAGAGTCCAGAAGAAGGTGGCCGCTGCAGGGTGCCACCATTTCTTGGATACAGAGGCTCTATTTGTGGTGGCAGCGGGCATTCTTTGTAATGATTGGAGACGCAGATCCCAGGAGTCCATGGTTGCTGCGTCTCTGTACTAAAAGGTCCGGGGCTCACTGCCGACAGCCATTGGGGCTTGGGAGGCAGTGTGCCCCCTCATTGGCTTGCAAATGCTCCAATTAGCTAAAAGAAATCTCTGCTGTCCCGTGGGGGAAAATAAATCCAATTTATATAGCGGTTAAGGATTTGTTTACTTTATGAAAGACTGTTAAAAGAAGAAAATAGATTATTTATCCAACGCTAATGATATCAGCATTAAGGAACATGAAGAAGATCGTACTCTTCTTCCTTGGTAGAGAATTTCTCAGGCTCTTGCACAGGGCCCTGAGACTATGATGAGGAGCTAGAGGGCAAGTACTGCTAGGAGTCCGTGGTCGCCCAGGGTAAGCCTCAGAAACGGTGGTGGCATCAGAACCTAAATCAGACAACATAAACTCACCCCCAAGCAGGGTCTCTAGTTGGATTATGTCGTTAAAAATGAACATCCTTCAGGAATGGCAGGAACCCGACCATGTCCCATTTTATGGCCAAGTGATATCCATGGAAGGCCTTTTCTCTTGAGAGCAGTTTATATTGATGATGGTCTGGTCAGGCAGAGGTGTGGGATCCAGCGAATAGAATGTCAATGTGGCTCCGAGGAATGTGTGGGTGCTCACCTGGTCCTTGGACTAATGTATATGGATAACCAAAACAGTTTGGGAGGCTTCTAGTAGGTGCATAAAGCCATAGAGGATAGTTTGGACTGTACTCCTATTCTGACTTGGCTTAGCACATGGTTCAGGGTACAGCCCTGGTCCGGGCATAAATCGGCGGGTACCAAGAGCAGCAGCAGGCCTTTCTTGTCCCTCCCCCAGTGGCAAGATAGTGCCCAGATAGGGCAAGAATACTGTTATGCTCTTGGACCCACAGCAGGGAAAGAGGAGTCCAATGAAGCAGAAACCCATGGCCCAAGCATCGAGCCATACACCCTTGGCTAAGGGTATAAGGGCAGGGGTTAATCCAACCCTGGAAGGTCTAAATCAGGATCCGGGGTATACACCATCCAATGGCCAGTTTGGAATATGATAGGGACATCACAGACCAGGCTGGGCTAGGCAACCCAACCAACACCATTTTATTGAAGCACACAGTCCAAGACAACAGCAACAAAAAACAATTCACAGAAGTGCCACACTTAAGTCTGCAGTCCCAAAAGCCCCTGCTTCCTTATAGTGGAGGTTTAAACGAAAGGGACAGATAAATATGTTGGGGTCAGACCAGGTGGCAGTGCAGCAAATGTCCTGGATAGGAGCCACGCGTGCCTCAGCCCAAGAGGAAGCCATCCCCCACGTGGACCTACCCTGCAACGCATACAGGAGGGGAGAACTCACAGAAGAATAAGCCAGGGAGATAGCATCCCATACCCACCGACTGATAGTGGGAACAGATGCTTTCACCCCAGGGGTGAGCCCACCAAAAGTGACACAGGCTGGAGGAGAAACGAACGACCTTACTGCGTTCCAAATAAACCAGGACAGCCCTACTGACATCCAGAGTAGACCAACTGACCTTCTCCGCGGACGAGGGAGAGGGGAAAAAGGAAGGAAGGACAATCTCCTGCGAGACGTGAAACTTGGAAGCCACCTTGGGAAGGAACAAAGGGTGACACCTAAGGAACAAGGCATCAAGGGAGACAACAAGGTGGGGTGCTTCGCAGGAGAGGGTGTCAATCTCACCCAGCCAGCACGTCAAAGAGATAGCCACCAGAAGGACTGTTTCAGGGGTAAGGAATTTGAGATGGACCTCCCCCAAGGGCTCAAAAGGAGAGGATTGTAGGGCCTGCAGAACCAAGGAGAGATCCCAAGGGGGAAACCCAGAAGCAGAGGTAGGCCTGGCCAACGAGAAACTCTTGAGAAGCGTCCCCACCAAGGAGTGACCACCCACATCAGGACCCCCAAAGGAGCGGATGGCAGCCCACTGAGCGCGCAGGGTGGAGACAGAGAGCACCATGTTAAACCCCTACTGGAGATAATGCAGAACAGGAGCCCCAGAACCCAAAGTAGAGGAACGGCCCTGGTGTGCCAGGCTACAGGCCATGAAATTCCCCCACTGATTCTTGTAGCCCTTCCAGATGGAAGGATGCCTGTCCCTCTAAATGGAGGAAACCACCTCCTTACAGAGGCCCACAGACACTAGGCAAGCCCTCTCAGTTTCCAAGCCCTCCAGACCAGGTTCTTGGTCCCACCACCCACATCAGGTACATCACCAGATCCAAACGCCCTGAGAGATGAAGCATGAAGGAAACCACCAGGTGCAGCAGGAGGGGGACTCACCACCTGCAGGGCCAAAGAGGAGCAACCAGAATGACCTCCGACTGAGAATCCCGACTCCGGAGCAGAACCTTCTGGATGAGGAGAAGGGGGGATGCATACAGAAGCCCCACCGGCCACAGGGATTTCAGGGCATCCATCCACCACTCCCCAGGGGAGGGGAACCTAGAGAAGAAACAAGGAAACTTTGCAGACAGGAGAGAGGCAAACAGGTCCATAATCGGTGATCCCAGCACCCTGCACACTCTCCGGAAGGCCACCTCCTGCGGTTTAGGTCTACTTGATCAAAAATTGACCTTTTCCTTTTTGACCAAAATTATATGGGTCATTTTTGATTTCTAAAATGGCATCCTCCCACTTCTGCCCACATTTACATATTCCCTTACCCCACCCCATATATATATTCAATTTAATTTTACTGAATTTCCCCTAAAAACGATCAAAGAAATTTGGTCAAATTGAAAAGGCCAAATATTTTTCGATCAAGTATGTTAATACTCCTCCCGCAGTACCCAATTGGCTGAAGAAAATACCCTGCTGAGGCGGGCTGCTACCACATTGTCCCGACCCCTGATATTCCGGACCAGGCACACAGACGGAGAGCCAGAGTCCCCAAAAACATGGGGCAGGAGCTCCCTTGACGTTTGGTACAGGCCACCGTAACAGTATTGTCCGATCGTAACTGGACCGCCTTCCCCTGGATTACCGGGGCCCCGAAGGCCGCCACTAGCTCCCTCTAGTTGGAAGACCTGGACGCTTCCCAGCTGGACCACAGTACCTGGTGGGTCAACCCCCACTCCAACATACTGCCGTCTGTGGTAACGATGATTGGAGGGACAGAGAGGTAACCCCGTCAACAGGTTGGGCAGACGGAGCCACCACTGGAGCATCAAAGTCCAGAGCGGATTCCTTCCAGAAACTGTGGATGTGGAGTAGGAGGGGTCGAAGATGAAGCCTGGTCCAGGGGATGAGGAACACACAGGCCGCCATAAACCCCTGGGCTTGAAGTAAGTCGCGGGCCGGAGCAACCTCCTGACAAATAAGGACCACCAGGCAGTCCCTCAACCGGTGAGCTATGGCGAGAGGAAGCAGCACCTGACCCCTCGACGTCCAGAACCTAGAACCGATAAACTGAAGGTCTTGAGAGGGATGCAGGTGAGACTTCGACCAGTTGACAAGGAAGCCCAAGGAACTCAGGAGGGCACAGGTGGCCTTCACATGTTGAAGCAGGAGGCCCACTGATCAGGCTTTCCGGAGCCAGTCGTCGAGATATGGAAACACCTCAATTCCCAGAAGTGCTGATGAGCTACGACCGGCCCTAAGACCTTGAAGAAGATGCAGGGCGCAGATTTGAGGCCAAAGGGCAAGGCCTGGAACAAGAAGTCATCCCTGCCCACAGTAAACCACCGTAACTTCTGATGGGACGACCAGATGGGAATGTGAAAGTATGCATCTTGTAGATCCAAGGATGCTAGGAAATCCAAGTCCAGAACCAGCAGAATAACACGCTGAAGACATTCCATTTTGAAATGCTGAGTCAGAATGTGAAGGTTCAAGGCCTTCAGGTTGATGATAAGGCAGTAGGACCACAAGGGTTTTGGCACCAGAAACACAATGGAGTAGACTCCCAGACCCTGCTCCGTGGAACTCACCGAAATGACCCTCTTGGAGAGCAAATACCAAGAGACATTGATGAGAGGTTGGGAAAGCTGTGACAAAAGGCTGAATAAGATATTTCAGGCGATAGGCTCGAGCCCGGCTGGAGGGAAGCCTATGTAAGAAAATGTGATTGTAGAAGTGGCCCAGTCGAAAGTCTTCGATGTAAAAGTGAATGTGCAAAAACTGAACTGTGAGCTCCCAAATAACCAGATCCGAACCCAACTGAGGGCGAGCTACTTTGACATTGTGTTAGAAATTCCACGAGCCAAGTCAGACTGAGGTAGATCTAATCGGAAATTATGAAATTCAAAGATCCAAACCCGACTGAGGGAGATCTATTGTGTGCTGTGAATTAAGGCAGGTTCGAACCCAGACTGAGGGAAGCTTGTGTTTTGAACTGTGTTTGAACTATGTTTAAGAAAAGACCTGGACTCGGGTGAAGGAAACCTGGGGGGTTGATTGAAGGAAGACCTGAAGGATGTGTACCCAAAAGCCACAATGTCTCTTAAGGAACAGTGTGTCATTCACCTACCGTTTTTCCATCAAATCTAATACCCCATGCTTCAAACGTGGGGAAGGGAGTATCGCACCATTTTCTGAAAGCCATTTCTGACATTTCCCTTTTGAAACTTTCTTTTTATTTTTGATTATCCCTGTGCACATTTTTGTATTAGAGTGAGGTTTTCTAGTTTAAATCTTATGATTTTGGCTGACAGGAATAGGACCGTTTTATCTATTATTTGATGGTCGAGATTACTCCCATCTTAGATATAGGGCTAGATAGGCGTTTATCATACCCTTGTTGAAGTTCAATAAACACCCTTGAACTGTGGTCATTTGTGTCTGTCTTACTGTTGATACCATGCCTTCCTTACAATAGGCACTGAGTGCCCTCTGCTCACATCAGTGTAGTATTTTAGCCGCACCGCCACCGCACTTGGTCCTGGTGCAGAGGGGAGCCGTACACCGCAGGGCCAAGCTCTGGACTCGGTTAAAGTCAATGGGTAGGCCGGGCGCAGCGTGCAACGGGGGATCCCATCAGCCATTCTTCGGGTTGCACGGATGGAGGCACAGCTTCGACACACTGGCTGGCACTCCTGGATCAGATCCAGACGGTGAGACCCCTGTTCTGGGCCCCACCTCTCCTCGCTCTGGAGCCACTTCGACGTGGAGGCTCTGTACTGGCTTTATTTACTGGTAACCAGGGGGTCTCCTGCATCCCAGAGAACACCATTCTTCAAACTGCATTCAGGGCAACATCTCTTCCTGGCTTTGCCCAGTGGGGGTCTATGGGGCTGTAAAGAAGCTGTTTCCACGCTTGCTAGATTACTTCTTAATGAGTTTATTGCCAGTTCTTAAGTCACATATGAAACTGGGCGTAAGACATCAGGTATAAAACAATAACACCGGCAACCATCACCCTGGGAGGGAGGGACCAACTGACTCAATACAGAACACTCACCACAACAGTCTCTCACTCATACATCAACATTCCGCCTGACACTCACCTGATATCACCAAGCACATGGCAAGCTACAGCAGACTCAGACAAAAGCACTTCACAACACATCTCCCTCCTTACCAAAACAAATACACAAATCACAGGCACGTCACATACAGGCATGTCACAACACATCTCCCACCTTAACCCACACACACACAGCATGTACTCACACGAACACCTGCATGTATCACACCCAGTCCACACCACTGTGCAAATTTAACAAGATACTCCCACAACTATGCAATTCCAAAACTCCCCCTATATTTATCCAGATCGCCATCAGTATAAACACAAATCTCCTTCCGTCTGCCCCTGCCACGGACAAACTCTAGACTCACACTCTAGACCATACCAGCCCAGATCAAGGCTAAACCTACTCTACAAACCAATCACCCACTAAAATAACTTTTATCCTTCCGCCCGCCCCTGCCACAGGCGAGCCTCCAAGCTGCCACTGTAAGTGATTTCAACCCAGCACTACACCTAAGTCAATGCCTAGCGTGGGATGCACAATTGAGACCCTTAATTATATATTTTTGTCTATAAGTTCTTTTATTTCTGAATGATGTACCCTTATGTCACGCCCCTCTCTTTGAATCCCCCCGGTCTCTCCGAACCAGGAAGCAGGTTGTTTTGCAAAGTTAAAAGATGTATTTTTATGAATTTGAACAATATATATATATATATATCACACTATTAATATTTATACAATGATCACCATTGGGTGATGTTACAATCAACACTCTCTTCAATCAGTAGGAGTATGGATAAGAAAATAATGCAGCATAGAATAATACTTGATATGGATAGAAAAACAATGCAGCACAGAATAATATTTGATATGGGTTCAATCAAATGCAATGTTACTCTTTCCCCCTGATACTACTCAATCCCCCTAATATGCAATATCGAGATGGAAGGAGCGAAAACAGGTTTCAGGAATATACAATCGCAACCCATACAGTTTCAGCCTAATTTCCCCCCTGCAAGCATAGAGAGAAACAAGAATGATTTGAAGCAGCTCAAATGTTTTTGAATGTGGCTTGCAATGAATGGGAAAAATCACTGAAAAATGGATTTAATTCTCTAAATTTGATTCAAAACTATTGGAAGCCGCTTTGGATAGCTTCAGGTAAACACTAGCAATGATGGTTGAATAACTAGCAGATTGGAAACTTGAATTCTGAGGTCGGATGCAAAGAACAGCTTTTTTACATGTGATGAAATTGAGCCAAACACAAATTCGCTGCAAATTTTTCAGCGCGCGACAAACGCAATTGTAGAAAGACTACAGTTTTAGGTTAGTTTGAAAGCTGAGGATGTTAGCTTCAATTTAACACTTACATTTTCAAATGAAAGATGCGCTTTTGAATTCCAAACAAGGATTTTCGTTACACTAAGGGAGGCTATGAAGATGCAAGATACTCAACGGGACAGCCACCAGAACAGCGGCGCCTCTGCTCTGACTTTTGCCTGCCAAGACACTTGTCTTTCTTCAGCAAATATATTAGCGCAAAGATGAATTTATCACTACAATTAACAAAGGACTATAGGATGAGGAAAAGATTCAGAAAAACAAGAAGGTTCTACAATGCAGTTCTGGATATGCTATCAAAATGGGTTGGATAGGATTACTTAAGGATAAGAGATTGGCTATGGACAATTCTATGCTAGATACTCACAACTATGGTTTGGAATAGGCCCGTCAAAGATCTGGTCAAAGGTTTTGGACTGGAATTCTGCAGGATTCAGGAACCCGGTTCTGCACTCAGCACAACACTCTGGTCTCTGCACGGCCTCTGAACTAGATCTGACGGGTTGGTTCTGGGTTACAGCTATCTGGTTACAGCTCTGTTTTACTGGTTTGGATCTCTGGGTTCTGGCAAGAGTTCTTGGCAAGAAGCAGAAACAGCACAGCCAGGCTGTTCAAATTGTGGTGTGCCCCTTGGAAGTCTGGGGTTAAAATCAGGTTTCAAGATTTTAAAGGCCAAGTTGAGAAAGGTTCAGTTTTGGAATTGAGGCTTCTGCTTTCAGAGTTCTGGAGTCTTGGATCTGGGTTCTCCTGCAGAGTGCTTCGCCGACAATCAGTTGATGGGTGAATGTGTGTCTCTCTAGGTCCTAAACTGTCCCTATTTATGTATTTCCCAAAGGGGGGCGTCGGTTGAATTATACTAAGCACACTCTCTAGGAATCCTATTGGTTAAAGTCTTTCCCCTCTCCTGATTTGAGAAGGAAATCTAGTCTCATAGTGATGCTGCATTTTACAACCCAGGGAGTCCCTCTTCCTGGTTTATGTACAGTAAATCTATTTTCCACATAAATCATATTTACAATATCACCAACTTGCTAATAATACATCTTCACATTACAGATTTAGTAGGACACGTATCCGCCCAAGTCCCAACTCTGTGAGAGCTTCAGTTCCAATTTTACAGTTTTTCGCACTTTTGGTTGGGTACCCAGTGTCAGATCTGTCCACATTTTTCTCCATACATGCACATGACCTCTAGGCATAATCCTGTAAACTTTCATATTCCTAGCATTATCACAATTGCTACAACATCAACGTTTTGGTAGTCCTGTCTCTGAACATCGCAGAGTTCAGAGTAGTTTCAAACGGTGAACAGCATTTTCATATTAACAACCTATCAATTACAGATTTTTACAAATTTGACACAGTTTTCTATGAGTCTTTTTTCAAAAAGATATTTTCTGCAGTTCCAGATACACAAATCCATCTGGTCCCACCTCCAAGGTTTGGCTGGGCCAGAGCACTCCCAGGCTCCCTTCCTATTGGCAGTTGTTTTCTGTTGACAACCAAATTTGCATTTCCTTTCAGTCCAGGAAGCCTATTGTCTCTCTCTCAGAGAAGGAGAGCAAAATCTCCTCCCACCTCCATTAACAACTCAATGACAGTTCCTGAACAGAGAGCAGGGGGAAGATTCCTTTGTTTGGGGCAAACTATGGAATGCGTCTTTGAAGTACTGTGGCTAACATTAGTTCACTTTTAAAACACTGTTTTAAAATTGTCTTTTCTAAAATAAAATTTACATTTTCAACAAATATACACACAGATCTCTTCAGTCCAGTCTTTTTAAAACACAGAAATTGAATTGTAGCAACCTATATTGCTTTTGATGGCAAGTCTCTTCTTTTCCACAATTTGATCTTAATGTACAAGTTTAACTAACAGTATAAGTAAATGACATCTCTGACACAGGCGAGCGGCGGTACTGCGCCCATATCTGACAGATTTTTCCAGGCAAGCACCTTTTTGAATGTGGATTTTCTTGTGATGAAATGTGTTTCTCCTGACATTGTGCATAGGTGGATTATTTAAATAAAGTGATGTTTAACACCCAACAGGGATGTTAGATCTTTCCTGAGGTTAGGGGAACCATGATTTTGCACTTTCAACAGCCAAGGAAAAATGGATTTTTAACGCACTTCTAGGTTTTCCTGGCAATGCAGCACTGCTTTTTCAAGTAGTTTCATTTCACTCTGTGGGCAGCCCAATAACAGGTTTTGGTAGTGTGGTCTCCGGTTCCACCACTGACACAGGCAAAATGGATTGGTGGCTTATTTTTCAGGTTTCCCTGCGCACTTCTCAGAGATTTTCAGCGCATAGAGCTTTCTGGCGGCCATCCTGTTGTTTCTGATGAAAACAGCACACAGTGATGTTGCAGGGCAGAGCCTAGTGGGTCAGAACATCCCACACCACCCTGAAGCACAGCTTGCCATCCTGACGCATTGCTAGACATCCAGGATGAAAACAGAATCACCATAACTAGAATGGGACAACTCAGGGAAACACTACAACCACCACTAGGAAATATCAACCAATATGCATGCCTCACAAACACACACACAAATACATAAATGGACTAAGCCAATCAAGCATACCCAACCACGCCATGATATACAGATCCTCCAACAACTTGAAAATGCTGGCCAACCATCTCCAAGACCACAGACAAAACATGGGGTTGACCTAAACATTCATCTCAATGGCAGCACTAACAAGTCCCATAATAGAATCCTGACCTCAAAACACAATGGCCAGGATTGACAGATAACACACAAAGAAAACAAATCACCAGACAACTCTTCATCTTGGACAGCTTCTTTCCCTTTCACCATTATGTTTACTGCAGGGTGTCCCCTACCAGTACCACTACTTCATCTAAACAGAACCACCTGTCCCTTACAATAAGATAAGAGTCGATTTATACTACAGTGCACTACTACAACTCCTAGACTCACCAAACATACAACTCCCATCCTCCTTAGTGCATAGACTGTCACCTTGTTTTCCCATAAGTCTTACGCCCTGGGTCTCACTGCTTTCCATAGGATCCAGCTCCACAGTTGGGCTCACTTACCTAGGTGGCCCCGCTTTCCTCTTGGGGTCCCGGTTCGAGCACTCCCAACACGCTATGGGCTGCTGACCCTGGGTAACTATTGCAGGGCGCTCATCCTCCCTTAATGTGACCCATCTCCTGGCCCTTCCTATATCTGAGCCCTACCAGACCCAGCACTCCCAGGAAACTATGGGCTGCTGGTCCAGCCTTCAGTGGGCCCTGTCCCAGCTTCCCTTATCCACCCTGGGCGATGGGTAGTCTTACTTGGAGACGGTGTTGTCTTTTTCCTCTCTCCTGGTCCTGATGTTTACTATACTCCCCCCCGCCCCCGCACAGTCCTCTTCAGTCTCTGTCTTTTCTTTTTCACCTTTTTATGCAGCAGGGTCCTTCTTTCCAGAGATCCGTGTTGCCAATGTAAAGAAGCTGTTTCCACGCTTGCTAGATTGCTTCTTAATGAGTTTATTGCCAGTTCTTAAGTTACATATGAAACAGGACATAAGACATCAGGTTTAAAACAATAACACCAGCACCCATCACCCAGGGAGGGAGGGACCAACTGACTCAATACAGAACACTCACCACAGCATTCTCTCACTCATACATCAACATTCCACCTGGCACTCACATGACATCACCAAGCACATGACAAGCTACAGCAGACTCAGACAAGCACTTTGCAACAGGGGCACGAGGCCCTTTAAAGGCATATGGGGAGAAGAGCTCTTCTACTAGGCGGCCATTTTGTCTGCACCCCCTGGTGGCCTCCAATAGGGCTCCTTTTAAAGAGTAATTAAATCCATGCTGTCTATCAGCTTGACATACATCAGTGGCATGCATATTCCCTTCCTAGGTAAGATCCTTGTGCAAGCAGTAGCCACGCAATTCCTCCAACACATCAAAGACAATAACCTTCTTCATTCTTACCAATCTGGCTTTAGAGCCAGATGCTGCACACAAACAGCTACCATCAAGGTGATCGGCGATGTCCTTAAAACCCTTGATGATGGCCATCCTTGCCTCCTGGTTCTCCTTAATCTCTCAGCAGCATTTGACACAGTATACCACCAGACACTCACCGACAATCCACATTGCTGCATGGGGATTTGCGACTCGTCCTCAGCTGGTTCAAATCGTAACCTGATAACCACCACCAGTTTGTTCAAATTGATCCCTCTAGATCACCTACTCTACCCATCTCCTGTGGAGTTCCGCATTGATCCATCCTCTCCCCTGTGATCTTCAATCTTTACACGAAACCACTTGGAACCATCCTTGCTCCATACAACATCCACACCCACCACATCCACGTCCTCAAGATACCCTCCATCGATGACATCCACAGGCTCAAGGCCTGCCTCTCATTGATCCAGATCTGGATTTCCAGTGTTTACCTGAAGCTCATCCCCTCCAAGACTGAATTCGTACTGCTGACCAACAACACCGAACACTTGAACATCCAGACCTGGCTCTCTGCTATGAACCTCGAGGGCTAAACACCCCAGCAGGCCACCTGAACCAAGTCCCTTGGGTTCGACATCGACCAACGCCTCTCCTTCAAACAACACAGAGCAAGGACGACACAAACGGCTTGGTACCAACTTTTTCTCTTGTGAAATATCTAGCCCTTATATCAGAACACAACTTCAGATCTGCTGTCCAAGCCTTAGTCCGCTCCCACATGGATGGTGGCAATATTCTTTTGGAAGCCTTCCAGCAACTATTCTGGCTCCCCTGAGATGTGTCCTGCATGCTGCAACACGACTCATCAAATCATTCTGCAAATTCGACCACACTACCCGACCTCCATTGAACTGCATTGGCTCCCGCTGCAAGCCCTTATCATTTTCAAATCCTGCTGCATCATATACAAGGCTGTCTCCCTTAAGTCCCTGTGCTACCTCACTGTGAAACTCAGCATCTGCAGAAACCTAGGATCCACCAGACTTAAAGACATGTGCAGACTTGAGCTTGACGGGTGCGGGAAGGAAAAAACGAGAGGACATGCCTTCTCTGTCTATGCCCCAAGACTCTGAAACCTCCTCCCATCACCATCCAACTCGCCCCCTTACTTCTACAGTTCAGGAAGGAGCTCAAGACACTCCTCTTCAAGGAATAGCTCCAACCTAACACCTAGGTCCATACACCGTCCACGCCACACGTTACCTCAGACTGGGTGGTCTGATCCCCACTGTTTCCTCCCCTAGTTGCTAGTCCCCTGGTTAGATCTATTGCTGACTATTGCCCTCTTTGATTAATCAAGAGTATTTGTCCCTTCTCCCCAAAGGGGAGGTACTCCCTTTGGGGCTAGGGAGATGAGACTGCTCCGCAAGACCCTCCCTAGGGGTCTGGGCAAGTGGGACCTCACTGGGAGTGACTCCCCCTTACAGAACAAGGACTCTCATTCCTACAGGGAACTCCCTATGCAGGCAACCTTATATGCATATATGGGACTGCCTTCAGCAATGGAAAACATACCTTCCTTTTAATTTGGCTCCAGGCAATGCTGGATCAACCACAATGCCTGAACAAAAAAGGTAATATCCCTTTAAGAATGAACTTGTATATAACCAGGACGAGTGGAACAAAAGAGAGGAGAGAATAGCATACACAGGGGAAGCCCTCTGACATAGCTACGACTTGGTGGGGCAAAGCAGAGTGGAGCCACAGAGCCCACGGCAATCAGAGAAGTGGGGAAGACCAGATCGAGACACCAGAAATCCAGCAACCTGAGCAGCAGAGGACAGAGTGCAGAGGACCGTCCGATGTGGTTGTGTGACCACGGAAGCACTGTGGTGGTGTGGATAACCTGAGGGCTCCCTCACATCTACTCCCCATGGGTCCTCTTCTCAGGTGGCCAAGGAAAGGCCATCACTTTTGGATCCTGACCCTGGGGATGGAGAAGCAAGGGTGTATCACATTGATGAAGGGTCCTTGGGAATTCGGGAGAGGACGTCTATTCCCCCTTCCCATTCAATAATGAACCTGAAATCCCAGGCATACTTATGGGGTGTTGTTACCCCTTTTCCTCTGGCCAGGGTAACATCAGGAAATATTATAAATCCAGAAACCACAGAAGGAGGGTAAAAGAGAGGAAAGTTAATAAGGAGACATGGTACCTCCTTTTCCCTATTGAAGACCAGCCCAACCCTCCCCCAGCCTTTATGGGCTATTATAACACCTTTCCCACAATTTCCATGATATAACACACTGTGGTACTAGGACGAGGAAGAGGCAACTCAGAGTGATGAACACTTGTAGGTAATTTCATCACTCTAGTACTGAGACGAGGCACAGTATTGTAAAGCTCAGGCATGTCCCTTTAATTATGGTCAGGCAATTGGACTAAGTGTCCACCAACTGGAGCTGGACGCTGGCGAGCCGGAGAGACAGGAGCGGGAGACGCGAGTGTGGAAAGCTGTGTCAGGTGAGGACCACAGATGCTGGGGCCGAGGCAGGCTCAGAGAAGGTTGGAGAGTCCTTTGCACCCTCTGTGTCGGGCGCAAGCAGGAGCTGTAGGTCACCAAAGAACTCTAGTCGTCGCAGACCAGAGGGAGATCAAGCAACACTCTCCCTGAACTCCGCGAGAGAGAAGCGGAGGCCATGGAAGCGGGAAAGGCATTGCAGGAATGGGTACAAAGCCAAAGCAAGCTGTAGTATGAAGCCGGTGAGTGCAGATGGGAAACTCTCCTACCGGGGCGCTCCGAAAACCAGCAATAAGCCGTTCTTGAATGTCCAACTTTGTGCAAACTATTAAAAGTACTTTTGAATGCTGAAGCAAGTGCTTATAAGCCTGAAAGGAAGTGAAGATAGTTTCAAGGGTGAAACATATCTTTTTGAATACTGAACAAACTGAAAGCATTATTGAATACTGTACAGAATTAAAGCAACATGAACGTATGATTGAATAAGCATTTCTGAATGCTGCAAAGAGATGATGCATATTATGAGAATGTTTTGAAGAAATAAGAACAACGTGGTGCAAGTGGCGAATACCACAGAGCAAGTTGATTGAAATACAAGTGTTGGCAAAGCAAATAAAATACCAAGGAGGGTGTGAGAAGAGAAACAAGTGTTGACACAAGCCAAGTAGAAGTTGAATGAAAACCTGCATTGGCAAGGACCAAAAAAGTTCCCCAGCATAGCCAAGTGAATTGGGATCAAGCTCTTCATGTTGAAGTGTTGGAAGAGGATAATTATGATACAAGAAGTACTTTTCACTGTCAAGGGAAAGCAGTGTACAATTGTTACAAAAGCTAATGAAGAGGGGTATTGTTTGCGTGACCTGTGATGGGTGGACCGTGTGGTCTGTTAAGTGTGCCTAGACTGCGGGAACCCCTGCATGGGAGCAACATTAAAGAATCACATCTTAGAAAGGGTTATCGGTTGCATGACATGTAAAGGGTGAACCGTGTGGTCTGTCAACTGCACCTAGGTCGAGTGCCCTGCATGAAAAGCAAGTAAAGAGAAGAATGAAGAGTTTGAATATCCAGGAGGAAGTGAATGAAAATATGGAAAAACTTGTGTTGTAACAGACATGCATTGGAGAACCAGAGAAATCACCCTTGGTAAGAGGATTGGGGAGGATCCCAATGCTTTGAGAACTGTTAAGTGTGAAATGTAAAATTTCTGTGTGGATCTGTCTTAAACCTGGGGAAGGGAACCCTGAGAGTTTTGTGGAATTGTTTTGAACTTGTTAAAAGGGAGCTGAAAAGTAAGCCAGGAGCTGGAAGAAGCTCAGAACCTTGTTTGGAACACTATTTTATTGCTGACATCCCTAGACATTGTTTAGCTTTAGTTGTGAGGGCAAGCATAGGTTTTGGAAACAGACAGACTTTTAAGTTGAACTCTTTGGCCCTCATTACAAGGTTGCTGGTAGTACCGGCGGCCAACAGGTAACCTCTGCTTATCGTTTCCACTGCCTGATATCCCACTTTTACCGGGATATTACGGGCAGCGACGGTACAGTAAGTTCCCATTCCCATGGAGTCCCATGGGACTCTATAGGAATGGGAACACTGAAGCACCAGCACTGTTGTTAACGGTGCTGGTGCTTCAGTGATTTTTCTGCCGGTAGGGGCCTGAACTAGTGGCAGGTCAGGCCTGCCGGTTGTTCATTGCCCATTCCGGCAGACTCAGAGTATGACGGTCCAGAAAGGGTGCCAGTAACCGTTGTTACCGGCACCTTATTTCCAGACCGGCATGCTCATACGTAGGGCCTTCGACTCCGACTGTCAATAGTTTCTTAAGGTAGGGAAATCCCACCTTAGCTTAGGGCAAGTTAGGCCATCATCCATCCTGACATTTAAGTTAAATAAAGTAAGTTTGTTTGAACTTTGAATCTGTGGTCTGTGGTTTGCTTCATGATGCCTTCACAAATGGTGTCAGAAGTGGCATAAACTCATTTGATAGAAACTGAGGGACCGGTATGTGGTTGGTATTTCAACAAACAGTGGGAAAGGACACTATTGTAAAGGATCAGGATTGAGTGTCAAAAGGTAAGAGGGCAATTGCTTCACAGCTACACATCCCTGTTAAGTGTCAAGGCTAATTCTATAGGTCCCAGGTCCTCCTTGATACCCTTACCCTGGCTACCTATGACTTAAAGCACAGGGATAAAGTTCTTCTGTCAGTCAGAGAATCCAGAACCTTTATTCGACCCGGGGCCTTAGGTCCCAGAAGCTTAGAGCAGGGGAACTCCTCCATCTCTTTTCCTTCCTATCCTGTAGACTTAATAAAAGAGGGCCCAACTTCTGTTCGGTATGGGGAAATTGAGGTAAGATCTGACACCACCAAAGAACCTGATTTCTTTTCTATGTCCGAATCTGAGGCGGATTTAATCAGCACCTTATCCTCCACAGGCACAGTTTAGTTTTGTTTAGTTTAGTTTATTTATTTATAGAGTGCACCTAACCCTAGGGTATCTGGGTGCTTACACTTGAGCAATAGCTACAGAGACAAAAAACAAACAGCAGTTCACTTGTGTTATGTATCAGGTCAACATAACAGATGGAAAGAACGTATACATTGTGAAATAGTGAAAAATGTAAGATGAGATACGTCACATCATCAAGCCAGACAACTTAGGCACAGGCCATGGGCTGCCAACCACGCCTGGATGTGAAGATAGATTTCGTTTAGCATTTTAGTGTCTTTGGCATAGCAGCAGTGAGAGTGTTGAGGACTTGGGTGTCATCTGCATAGTTGGTGTAGATGACACCCAATCCGTCAAGGTGCTCGAACAGGAGCTTTGTAAAGATCTTGTATAAGGTGGGAGAGACACAGGAGACCTGAGGTACTCCACAAGAGATTGGTACTGGTTCGGCAGATGCGAGGGAGCAAAGACCCTCATAGTCCTGTTTGCTAAAAAAGGATTAAATCCAGGTGGCGGCGTTAGGGGAAAAGGAGGCTGCTGTGGTCAGATATTTGGTGAGGATCTGGTGGTCAACAAGATCAAAAGCTGCTGAGAGGTCCAGCAGCAGGAGGATGACAAGATTTACTTGATTCGTCCATTTGGATTTTTAGATCAAGCAGGGCTGTTTCAGTGCCATGTCCTGATCTGAATCCAGATTGATGCAGGCCTAGGAGGTTGTTGTCTTCTAGGTGCTTTTGTATTTGGAGGTATGCCGCTATATCAATGATTTTCAGGAGGAACAGGACAGTAGTTATGGGTCTGTAGTTGGTAGGTATGTTTGAATCTAGGTTTGGTTTTGTGAGGAGAGGCATGACCCATGCCTCCTTGAGATTGTTTGGGACTATGCCGGTTTCAAAGGAAGCATTAATCAGGGATGTTATGAGTGGCACAAGTTTCTTTGCTCCATCCTTTATAGCCGTAGCTGGGCAGCTATCCCCCTGACATCTAGAGGGTTTTAGGCTGGCTATGATGTCTTCTACCTCTTTAGTAGTGACTGGTGAAAATTGGAATGGGTGACACGGTGTAGGCTGTGGGCCATGAAGCTTGTTGAAGTTGGTGCTTAGAGTCAGACTTTGCTTTTTTACCTCAATTTAGGATTGCAGCAGAGCTATTTTGTCCAGTATGGCTTTTTGGATATTAGTACACCACGAGGCGTCTTTGGTGCACGTTTCTGTGGGTGGAACCGGAGTGTCCAATTCCCTGAGGATAGTGAATAGCTCTTTTAAACCTGATTCAGCATTTTTAATTCTGGTGCTATAAGTCTCTCTTTTAGTATTTAATATGGCTGCTTTGTAAGTGGTATCAGCAATTGTGAACGTTTCCTTGTTTGGGACAGAGGGTGTTTTTTTCCAAACAGCTCTGGTGATTCTTTTGGAGCTGCGTAAGGCTTTTAAGTCTGCAGTGAACCACTTGTTTAGGTGGGCTGTTGGTTTAGCTTTTCTTAATTTTAGCGGGACAATTTTTTTAATGATTGGAGTAAGGTGTGGTTATACAAATCCACAAGAAGTGACGGGTCCTTGTCGAAGCTTTTATCGGGATCGGTAATAGGATGTAGTAATGGCAGTAAGTTATCCGCAGTCATGTTGCCATTGTTTCTAGACAGGACCTGCGGGGCTAGGATACTACTGGAGGTAGGGCATGAGCTGCCTTGTATGGTAAAGGAGATGCAATGGTGGTCTGACCGTGCGCAAGGCGAATTTGCAAGGATGGTGGTAGTGCAATTTAAGTTTGTCAGCCAATCCAGGGTTCATCCCTTATTGTGAGTGGGGCCACTGACTCTGTGTTCAAAGCCAAGCTGAGAAATGACATCCTCCATGGCTGTTGCATTGATGTCCTTCACATCGTGGAGACCTAGGTTAAAGTCTCCCAGCAGTACAATTTGGGAGCTAGGTTTGGTATTGCATGTGAGGAGGAAAGTGATGTCTTCCTCAAAGGAGGATATTGGACCCGGAGGTCGATACATGAGATGTAGCAACAGGGTACGGGAGGCTGTCAAGGGGAGTTTGACTAAGAGGAGTTCACCTGATGGGAAGGATTCTTTAGTGAATTCTCTAAGGCTGAGTTGAGTTTTGGCTATAAAAGCTAAAGCATACAA
Organism: Ambystoma mexicanum; assembly: GCF_040938575.1. Taxonomy (NCBI): domain Eukaryota; kingdom Metazoa; phylum Chordata; class Amphibia; order Caudata; family Ambystomatidae; genus Ambystoma; species Ambystoma mexicanum. The sequence goes on along the minus strand of NC_090941.1, from coordinate 706,944,798 downwards.
AGCATATAAAGCAGTGGCATCATTAGAGGAAGTATTAGCTTGGCAAGCCACCCATCAGATAGAAGCTGAACAGCAACTGCAAACGGGATTAGAACGACTGATTGCCACCCAAAAAAAACCCAGTATTCCCCAGAGAGTCCCACAGCCCTACAAAGAGGGAGACGATCTAGGACATTTCTAGCACACCAATTTCGGTGGGGGGACAAGCTAAAATTATGTTTTCTGGGACACCTATTTAAAGGAGAGTTACAAACTTTGTACCAACTGTTAAATCTCCCAGGAACTGCCTCTTTTGCTGATATTAAAGAAGGGTTCCTACAATGGGTAGGTCAAACTAGCAACTTCTACTGTCAAATGTCAAATGTCAAATGTTTAGGAGTTTGAAGCTAGGTCCCGGAGAAACACCAATTGAACTAGGTGAGCAGGTGAGGCAGACATGGTATCAAGAGAGACACAGACTCAAAAGGGTTCATTTGAAAACGTTTATTTACTAAGGTTCCTGGGCTGGTGTAATGCCTGACTGGCCCTAACTCTAAAGGGGTAATTCCCTCAACTGATGTTTCTAATGGCCGTCATTGTCTAATAGTCCAAAATAAAAGTCTGTCTGTGTCTAAACCTATGCTCGCCCTCCCTCTGTACAAAAATGTGATAGGAAGTCTTTTCAAAACAAATAATGGTTCAACAAAAAGTGGAAACCAAGGTTGGTTTCAAATGGTCTTCTTACCAGGTGCTGATTGGTCAATGTTACACAAATGAGTTCAATCAACAGGGCTGTTCATAAGACCTTCTCCACAGGCCCATTGTAGTTATTCCAACCACCTTCAGTGTCTTTAAGTTCCTTGGGGTTCCCTTCCCCAAGCTTCAGCTTATTCAAGTTTCAAAACAGCATAGAATAATTGTAACAGTTTCTTTTGTAAGCTTCTCAGGGTTCCCTTCCCCCACGCTTCAATCCTTTCAACAGTACAACAAAACTAATAGGTCTCCAACTTGGTTGAGCCTCTTAGGGTCCCTTTCCCCCAAGCTCAGGCCCCTTCCAACCTTTAAACACAAAGTCACTGTTATTAGGACGCTTTCCTTGATAGGCCTCTCAGGGTTCTTTTCCCTGAGCTTTAGGACTATTACAGCTTTCAAACGCACAACTTAACATGTCAGTTCTTTCTTAATTTCACAGGGTGTCCTTCCCCAGATTTAGGCCCCTTTAATTCAAAATACAAATTCCATGGTATAACATGTGCCTTTTCCTTTTTGCCAACCTTTTCCCTATAACATACTTTCATGGGGTAGAATCAGAGGCTTTCAAAAATGCCAGGCTCTTTGCTTTTCCTAGGCGCGACCACTCTGACCCGTCTGCCCCTCTCTTTGTTTTCTTGTCGTTTGGTTTCCTGATACCTTTTGTTTCTCTTCAGATGCTTCCTGCACCCATTATTTACTTCTTCTTTCTTTTCCATGCACAATTGGACTCTTCTTTCGTTTCCATGCACACTTGTTTTCCTCTTACGTTTGCATGCATACTTGCACTCTTCTTTCCTTTCCGTGCACGCTTGCACCAGGGACGTACTTTCACCAAAATGCCAGCGGTAGTGGAAGTGACATCACACGACCCTTGACCTCTGATGACATCACAGAAAGTGGTGTCATTTAACCACACCCCAATGTGACATCACATAAGTGATGGTATGCAACCTTTCACCCCCTTGACAAAACAGGAAGTGGCATCACATAGCATTGTTCCTAAGTACAGTATGTTTAATATGGTTACGATATCACTGTAATGTGATATACATTTCATACAACAATGAATCACTATATGTATCGTTAATATCAGTGTGTATAAACCCATATTACCAAATGACTGTGAATGCAAGCAGACGTCTAATGCCAAATGATAATGATGTGTTATTATATAGCACCTGCGCTTAAGCGCTTTAAATAGAACAAATATGCATATCATATCACGCAACCTGTGTTGGTACTCATTTATAGACCTCAGAAGGATGAAAGACTGAGTTGGTCTTTCCGGGATTCAAACCTGCAACCTGCAGAACGCACATACATTGCAAGAGCGAGCGCTCAACCCACTGAGCTATCTTACCAGCTATAGCTTTCTTACCGGCTATAGTAAGAAGAGCAATTTGCGTGTCTGAATCTTCTCAAAGTAAGAAAACATATTACACTCTGTAGTGGATACCAAAAAACTGGTAACTGAGATTTAAGAGCAGGCCAGTTCATCTGCAGGTCTGGTGCAAAGTTGGCCACATGTCAAGCATGCGTGGATCTACTTTTCAGGCTTCAGTGGTTGCAAAATACATACCATTGGGAGGGTTGATAACTGCGTATTAAAGAATTTAGAGTAGCAAAGGGAAAGCAGCGCACTCACATGGCATCCCATACTCTGGCACTCACTACCTCATACATGCATGCAAACAAACATCCTGAACAGCACGCCAGGTAGATAGGAAAGATAAACACATTAGAGCAAAGCAATAATTGTGGCACAATAATATTGCCAAACATTTCTACACTGTACACAAGCTTTTCGGCACAAGGATTTTATCAAGGTGCCGAGGACACTGAGATGGAATGTCTTGTGATGATTGTAACAGAGACAACGGCAGAAAAAAAACATGCTATAACTGCAACTAGCGAAAAGCAAAATACATATAGTTTGTGTCTGCATTGTGAATTTGAGGTATTTAAGAACAGACTAAATCAGACTAAATCAGTGACTCCCCCCTGAGGTGTGCCTACAATAAACCAGTAATGAGTCTAGCAATTATTGTATAGAATTCCAGAAAGACTATTTGTAATTCCTATTGTTTCTTATTTAAGGTCACGGCTCAAAGTGTTACACTTGTGGAACCCCTGTTCTTTTTTAAGAAGCCTGAATAAGAAAGCCAGCCACTCCAGGAACAAAGAGCCACATGGCACACTGGCCACAGCCCAGGAGCTAACATGTACAAAAAAAGCAAAGATCATTTTTTTCATTTTTTAGAGATAGGAGGGGAGAAAACAGGGGTAGCAAGGGAGACCTCAGGGGTTGCAGTTGCGACCCCTGGCGACCCACAAATGACGTCCCTGGCTTGCACCTGCTTTTCTGTTTCCTTCTTATCGTGCCCCTTGCACCTTTTCTTGCTTCTTTTCGTGCCCTTCTCTCTTTCCATTACGGGCCACATGCACCCTTGTGCTTCTTTCCCTCACTTTCTATTTGGATCAGTCTTTTGCTCGCTTTTCGATCTGATCTATTTTTCTTGCTTTCCACTTTATTTATGCTTTCAGCTATGCTTTTAGCTCTCTGCCTTTCTGGTTTGTGCTTTGATCTGGCATTTGGCTGCACTTTCTGCTTTTAATGCTTTCCTTTCATTGTAATTTCTTGCTTCTCTGCTGTCCGTGCCTTTCTTTCACTCCGCTCTCATCCAAACGCAAGCTCCTGAGTTTCTCTGACATTAGCCATGAAACACACTGGGAAGCGTTGCATTGATTTGATAGGGGGTTCCTTCTGGAAGGGCGGGGTTGAGATCAGCGTCTCACCACCTGCCCTCAGGCACCATTGGGGTTGGCACTGGCCCCAAGAGAACAGGCACTTTACCAGACCTGGCCTGCAGAATGCAGGCAGCGCTTCTCTGACTCACTCGACGCACGGCTCCCTCTCCACACTGCAGCCCACACACACACCGGGTTAGCGTCTCTGCATGCCGTCCTCCTCCAGCCTGCAACTCCTACTTCTCTCCGCTTCTGGACTCCACTGGTCCCGACTGCATCCCCAGCTCACTTATTCTTATGTGCATGACTACACCTTTTATAGTGAAACAAACTGTCAATGGAGTCAGGTGTGAGTAGTTACTATAGAGTGCCTGACCCTGCCTGACTCTATAAGTGGGACAACCTGAGTTTTTTCTAGGGTAGGTTTTCCTTACTTTCCCCATGTTGTTCCTATGGGTAATCTTTACTGATCTTAGTTGCCACCTCCTCGTCTCAGTATTTGTTGGAAATGGTGGTGGGGGAGATTGTAAACACCCCCTTGAGGTTAAGGGAAAGTGTTTGAACATGTAACAAGATTTAGACTGAATTCTGATCGTCATTTCAGGGTATTGACAGGGGGTGTGACAGAATCTTCTGATTTGCTCTACCCCATAGGAGGACGTTGTCCCCTTCTTTATGTCTGCCGGTGGTTTATGTGTATAGGATTCTAGGTGGCTTTCCCTTTGATTTTTAAAGGATGAATAACACTTGTTCTCAGTGCTCCGATCTTGTATTATTTGCGCCTTCCTCCCTCGACCCTTCGGTTAATCAGCTCCTTCCTTTCTCACTCTGGGGACGGATAGAATGAGATCTAGGGATCTTGCTACCTGGATTTTGGTGATGGGAATCAAGATATCCCAAAAAGACATCTGGGACTTCCTCCTCCACTGTCTGGTTAGAATACTACATCTCTCCTAGGCTATTCTCCTGAGCGCAACCCCAGCCTCCCCTACTTAGGTGTTCCTCCCTCGCTTGTCCACCCCCAGGGTTGGGATTCAAAAGCGATGAGCCTTCCCAGGCCACCTGAATAGAGGATTCTCAGGGTCTGCATGGGAGAAAACCCACAGGTTTCTCACACATTATGGTTGGGAAGGAAAAGACTGCCTGAGCTTGACGCTTGGAACAGTTTATTAATTCTTTACCACCCTCACTCCAACTGGCAGTTTTGCAATTGACTAAACCTAACGTTTCACTCGCCATTGAGACCGCCCAAAATTTCTCTGATGCAAAGAAATATTGTCATTTCCTACATAGACCCGAGGAAAGAAGAGACAACAAAGGGCCTCCTAAACCGATTTTTCCTCCTAATAAGAAGGTTGAATTCCCCTATAGGTCCTGAGATCCACACAGCGGGGAAAAGGCCAAGCTTGAGAAAAGACCCGAACCCAAACCTAGGGAGAAAATGAAAAGGGAAGATAGTAAACCAATGAGACCCATAATACTGACCTGTTTTCCTGTAAAGAACTCAGACATCTGGCTAGGAATTACCCACAGAATAGAAAAGAGGAACCCATGTAGATCGGGTGTATGATGGGGGAGAAATGGGAACCTCCGGAATATTATGACAGGATAGAGGTTCAAAGTAATTTGTTCTGTGGAACATCCTCTAAATCCACCTATGAAGCAGCCATGGTTTAATGGGATCCCAATTCAGGCCCTCATGGATTCTGGTAGTAAGCAGACCGCGGTCAGGGCTGATTTAGCACCACCCGAGAAGTTGAGGGAGGCTTCCCTGGTAATAATAATATGTGGATCAAGAAATGTACCCCAAAACCACGGTTCATATTGAAGGGAAAAACTACAGGCCAGTATCCCGGGATTACCAGAGGAAACCAAATATTGGTACTGATTTCCCCAATTTTCCATCATTACTGCAGGAAACCAATTCCCACCAACCCTCTTTTTCATCCGCTAACACTTGGCAAGCAGAGGCGTTTGAACCAAACAACCCAGTATGGGATTGGACAGCAGTCCAGAAGGGTATCCGCTTAAATGATTGGATCAAAAAACAAATGGTATTTTTGTTCAAATTTCGGGCGGTCAAAAATGTTGAACAGCTGTACATTTCGAACAAATATACGTTCTGTGCCATTATAGCAAACAAAGGGAGCAGGGTTGCAGGGGTGTCCCCCATACCCTTGTTCGCTATAATGGCATCGGGGCCTGGAGGCGTGTCCACCGCACCCAATACAATAAAGTTTTGAAGAAAAAAAAGAAAAAAAAGAAAAAAAGGACCCTGTGGTCCCAGTTCGCATCCACGGAAGTGAAAGGAACAGGCTTGGCTGGTAGAAAGGGAGTCGGTGGCATGCAACAAGATGTGCTGCAAAAAGGTAAGTAAGGGGTTGGGGTGGGGAGTGGGTTGCCAGAAATGCCTGAGGGGAAAAAAAACAAAAATCATTTTAGTTGAAATAACTTTCGTTTTTTCTCCCTCAGACATTTCTCACTCGATTATTTCATGGACAACTGTCTAGGTGAGATCACAATCTAGTTAATTCCCTGAGAAACTACTAACATCGTACCATTGTGGCGGAGGCCATGTTTATTGGGGAAGGGTATGTGAGAAACCTGAGGTCGTCCTCACATCTACTCGCCATGGGTTCTCTTCTCAGGTGGCCAGTGAAAGGCCATTGATTTTGGATCCTGAAACTTGGGGTGGAGAGGCGAGGGAGGATCACCTGGGTGGATGGTCCTTGGGAGGGATGCAGTATTCCCCGTCCCATTCCATGATGAGTGAAATCCCAGGCGTACTTATGAGGTGTTATTACCCCTTTTCCTCTGGCCAGGGTAACATCAGGAAATATATAAATCCAGGAACCACAGAAGGAGGATAAAAGAGAGGAAGGTTAATAAGGAGACATGGTATCTCTCCCCCTTTCCCTATTGAAGACCAGCCTGCCTCCCCCCAGCCTTTATGGGGTATTAGAACACCTTTCGACACAATTTCAATTATGAAACACACTATGGTACTGGAATGAGGAAGAGGCAACTCAGAGTGATGAACACTTGTAGATCATTTCACCACTCTAGTACTGAGACGAGGAAGAGGCATGCACAGTATTATAAAGATCAGGCCTGTCCCTTTAATTATGGTCAGGCCATTGGACTAAGTGACTACCACATGTGGCCACTTAGAAAGCCCAATGGATATAAAAATGCAGGCTTTTCGGTTGGAAGGGGTTGCACAGCAGGCTAGAACGTGGAGCTGGCTGGAGCTGGAAGCTGGTGGGCCGGAGAGACAGGAGAGGGACACACGAGTGCGGGAAGCCGTGTCAGGTGAGGACCAGAGACGCCAGGCCGAGGCAGGCTCAGAGAAAGTTGGGAAGTCCTATGCACCCTCCGTGTCTGGCGCAAGTAAGAGCTGTAGGGCGTTGAAGAAGTCTGGTTGTCGCAGACCAGAGGGAGAGCAAGCAATATTCTCCCTGAACTCTGCGAGAGAGAAGCAGAGGCCGCGGAAACGGGCCGGAACTGACGCTGCAGGGGTGTAAGAGAAACACTGGCGGATGACAATTAGGTAAGTAGGGGAAGGAGGATGGATATAGGGCTGCCGGGGAGCCAGGGATTTGGCTTGTTTGGCCAAAGGTCAATAGATTTGTGGCGAAATCGACTACAGTCAATTCCGTCGCAAATGTATTGACCTCGGTCAAACAAACCAAATCCGTTAAAAGTACTTTTAAATGCTGAAGCAAGTGCTTATAAGCCTGAAAGGAAGTGAAGTTAGTTTCATTGGTGAAAAAGATATCTTTTTGAATACCGAATGATCTGAAAGCATTATTGAATACCATACAGCAACATGAAAGTATGATTGAATAAGCATTTCTGAATGCTGCAAAGAGATTAACCAAATTATGAGAATATTTTAAAATAAAATAAGAGCAGCGTTATGCAAGTGAAGAATACCACAGAGCAAGTTGATTGAAATACAAGTGTTGGCAAAGCAAATAAAATCCCAAGAAGGGTGTGAGAAAAGAAACAAGTATTGACAAAGCCAAGTGGCCAAGGAACTAGAAGTTGAATGAAAACCTATATTGGCAAGTGCCAAAGAAGTTCCTCAGCATAACCAAGTGAATGGTGATCAGCCTAACCACGATAAAGTGTTGGAAGAGGATAATTCTGATACAAGAAGTACTTTTCACTGTCAAGGGAAAGCAGCATACAATTGTTACAAAAGCTGATTAAGAGGGGTGTCGTTGCGTGACCTGTGATGGATGGACCGTGTGGTCTGTTAACTGCGCCTAGACCGAGTAAATCCCTGCAAGATTAAAGAATCACAGCCAAGAAAAGGTTATCGGTTGCGTGACCTGTAATGGGTGAACCGTGTGGTCTGTCAACTGCCCCTAGGCTGACTGCCCTCCATGAAAAGCAAGTAAAGTGAAGAATCAAGAGTGCGAATATCCAGAAGGACTAAGTCAATGAAAATATAGAAAGACTTGTGTTGTAACAGACGTGCATTGGTGAACCAGAGAAATCATCCTTGGTAAGAGGATTGGGGAGGATCTCAAACCTTTAAGAACTGTGAAGTACCTGTCTTGAACTTGGGGAAGGGAGCTGCAAGGCTTTGTGCAAATGTCTTAAACTTGGGCAAGGGACCCCCGAGAGTTTTGTGGAACTGTTTGTGACTTGGAAAGGGGGAGCTGAAAAGTAACACAGGAGCTGGAAGAAGCTCAGAACTGTTTAACACTATTTCTTTTATTGCTGACATCCCTGCACATTATTTATCTTTATTTGTGAGGGGGCATAGGTTTTGGACACAGACAGACTTTTTAGTTGGACTCTTTGACTCAGACTGTCCTTAGTTTCTTCAGGTAGGGAAATCCCACCTTAGTTTATGGCACGTTAGGCCTTCATCCATCCTGACATTTAGGTTAAATAAAGTAAGTTTGTTTGAATTTTGAATATGTTGTCTGTGTCTTGCTTCATGATGCCTTCACAGTGGACCTGGGGCCCGTCCAATGATACTGACACCCATAGAGGTGGGAGACCTGAAACCTCCCATCGGAAAACCATCACAGAGTGCGGTAAACCACGGAAGCACCGAGAGTGGAACGGTTGGAAGTTGCGAGTACAGAGACAACCAACTGAAGCAGGAGACCCAAAAAAGCACCAGACCCCTAAATGCCACCCACAACAAATGATGGTACCGGGTGGAATAAAGAAGGGGGAGGGTGCCGGGTGAAAATATCTTAGGAATACAAATGTGTAAAAACTACAATGTTGATGTTGGGACATTGAAAAAGCCTAAAGATATATATCTGAAGAAGTCAAGGAAGGTGAGTGGTAATATTAAGCATGAGGCTTTGAGAAAGCTGGAAAGAGTATTCTATGAAGGATGGAATGAATGGCAAAGTTAAATGTTGAAGAGTGGGGGTATCCCTTAATGAAAGACTGATAAGCAATTTGAGTCAAAGTTATATGCTAGGCCCAGAGCTCAGAGAAAGAGCCTGAGAGATCCCAGGAGTGGTGGTGTCTCACCCATAATAAGAATATAACAAAGACCAGAAGGATCAAGTATAAAAAGGGTGAAACAGTTAAAGCCAGAGGAAGGACTGTAAGAGACTATCTTAAGAAACCCATTAAGGAGAGTATTGTGAATACTAATAAGCATTACACCATCAGGAACACCAAACCTATAAATAGTTGGCAGGAGCTCATAATGAGAACCGGAAGAGACCATCGTAATGAACTTGTTTATAGCGGATTACCTTTTTTTCATCCATCTGTTATATATGAACTAAGTGAAGTGCACTAACTAACTGAAGTAAAGCCGCAAGACTGACGGCCGAAGGGAAGCAGCCAAGAGAGAGATATTATTTTGGCAAACTTTAGTCATTAGGTTTAGTTGAAGGGTCAGGTAGATTAGGTTTTGGGCAGAGTAACTTTTTTTGAGTTGGACTTTCTGACGTCAGACAAGTTCTTTAGTTAGTTAGGATAAGTAAGGAACATCCCTATAGCAAAAGAGTAAGATAGGTATTTTCTTTATTATTTTGAATGAAGCTGTTAGAAATGTCCATTCTGTGTGTGGCTCCTTCTCCCAACTCACCACACCTCCCTCCTCTGTGTTACATCTCCACTCCCTTGTTTCTGTGCGCCCTAACCTTATTCTTCCTCCTCTGATTGTAAAGTGCTCCGTAGCTTCCTGAAGCTAGGTCCGCGCTCGATAAATATCAAAATAATAATAATAATGCCAAAAAAGGGTTTGCTTTTATATGGATAGTCCAAAGTTCTTAATATCATGCATAACAGCAAGCTGGAAGTTTGTGACAATCTCTATACCATGTGACCTTACTTCAGAATTTCTTTGAGTGTGTCTACAAGTGCGAATGATACAGTTGTGTAAAACAGGACATCTTTAGACTTGTATTATTTTGCTTTCTTGGACTTGTAGTTTTCCAGTCAAGATCTGCAAACAAGACAGAATTGTATTTATTTGGCTTAACATGCTTCTATAAGGATTTACGTATCTTCAGGATGCCTTCCCATGTGATTTGTGTATTTTACAAGTAATCTCTATAAGGTAGTTTTGTGATTCTGTGGTATTTTTATAGATTCAAATCCAGGCTTTACTGCTTAATCAAAGTATGAAATCTGGGGGAAATGATTAAATATCACTGTGAATTAACTGAAAATGTATTTGGTTTGCACGTCTCAGAAAAAAAACTCCTTTACAATGGGGAAGATTCAATGGTTTTATGGACAAAAATGTGTATCCTCCTCTGTCTGCTGCCCTTGAGACTGTCACTTAGAATTGTGTCATTCTTGAACGGGTTCTTCCTCGGTCTCACAACATTGCATTTGACAGGCAGATGCACAGTCTCACCAGCTAGTCAGTGCCCCAGAGATGCTAGTATAACAGACTGACTGCGACAGAAACAACATTAATTCCCTCCCCTGTTGCTGCCAATCACGAAGTTGCTTGAGCCGTCCAGATTATTGCCCTGCAGGCGAATGAGTAAAACTCTTTTATATGTCCTGTTATGTTACTTAGTCTTGCATCACACACCTTCTGATGTTTTCATGGTCTGCAAGAGGGCCGGGTAGGAGGCCAATGTGGAATCAGGGGGAGCAGGGTAAAGTTGATTTGTTGCAATGTTGGTATGTAAAGGTCTTGAAAGATAGGGCATTCCATGGAGTGGACGTTTTAGTTATTTTGTGAGTTATAAATTGTTCCTGTTATGTCTCACCGGGTGGTGTTTAAGGAGTTTAGAGAGATGTGTTGGTCTATCTGTGGTTAGTATGGTGTAAGGGTAAAAAAAAGTGTACCCTCCACTAGACATTGGCTAGTGATATTTGACTCTTGGCGGATAGGAAATGGTGTGCTGTGTGTATGTATAGAATTGAGGTTGCAAGTTTCTTTTTTATGGCTGGCTTGTAGCTTGCAACTTGAATTTTTAGGAAGTTTAGCGGTGCAGCAAGTCTTCACCTGGTGTATGTTCCATTGTGCATGCTATGGTGTTTCGGTGCTAGAGTGGTTTGACAAAATGTATTGTCTGTTAGGGTGGAAGATAGAATGATTTTGAGGTGGTAATGGTTATCATGTCATACCCAACAAACTACCCAATATCTATGCACACACCTTTTCACTTTGGAAACTTCACAGTTGGTCATAATTATTTGTTTATATCCATGAAAAAGATTTTCTCCAAATGCTATGCCTTATTATGCCATATTATAGGATGTTAGGCTTAGTAACACTACTTCAGGTGACACTGTGCCATGGCAAAAATACAGGACCAACAGTTTCAATCCAGCTGCCCTGGGACCTCCCATCTGACTGCCCACTAACACATCAAAGACATTCCAAGTGTAGCATCACTCAATATTACATGGGATTATGGTAAAATGCAGATGGATATGGACCGAAAATGTACAGTAGACAAATACACCATTTGAAGCGTTAGTCTGCCCCGCACCCGAAGTTTCAGTGAAGTTGAGTCACTGGCACAAGACATGGGAAACAATGCAGGGGTAGCCCTTTCCTCTCAAAAACATCAGCTTGCCTTAAGTGTAACAGCTGATTGTTGTATTTGCAACATTCCTGGCATTTAGACTCAAGGGTGTGTGGATTTGATTTGGGCACTAGCAGCATGAAATGTGGGGAGCGCAAGCATATGATGCATAGATGCATTTGATGTTTAGAAAGGCCATTTCTGGTGGTACTAGCAGCATGAACATTTGTTGCATGCAGCCTCATTACTTTTGTTGGGCACAAAAGTCGTGAAAGGGGAACAGACCTGGTTTGGGGGTAACTTGCTTGATTGTGGGGCAATGCTGGCATATATTGGGGAGTGTGGATTCTTGGTTTTATTTTGGGGACAGGCAGCATCAACACCCATTGTTTTATTGTATTGTAGTTGTCATATATATAGTGCCTTTTCCATTTGAATGGCCTCAAAGTGCTTTGTGATAGGAACACCCTCGAGAAACGAAGTTCAGATATGGGAAAATTCTCAGAAAGGCTTAAAGTGTGTTTGTGCATTTGGCCAAGATTAGGAATTAGGTGGGCTGACTAGACTCCAGTAAGCAACTGAAGATGGTCATTCCCCAAAATACAAAACCCAAATTATGAATAAAGGACACACCCCAGGGGAATGAGACCAGGAGAAAGATTGCAAGTTAAGTAAAGGTTTATAAAGTAAAATGATGCACGCAGATGACTCTGCTGTTCTGAGAGCGCTCTGCCAACAATACAGATGCAACATATCTTTATACACACATTTGGTCATCAGTGACAAATAGTATAGGGGATGAATAGTACAAGCCCATTGGTGCATTGTAACAATACTGTATAATCCGTAGGGGGTTGGAGCAACTTGATTGGTTGGTGCAGAGTTGTTGCTTCTCGCAGCACGTAGGTCAGCTGGGCTCATCTGGGTGGGGTGGAGGTCAGGCTGGATCCGCAATGTGTGATTGGTCTAACTAATCTAACCTACACAGTAATTTTTGACATGCTATAACTAATGTAACACATAAAACTTATACCAGAATGCAGGGTCGCCTATAAATTGTGAGCAAACCTATACACATTCTTAACCTGGGACTTTGTGGGGTAGGGGTGCAGTGGTACTTTTTGCCATGTGGCTTATCTGAGGGTTTCGGTCTGAGATTTATTCTCCCTCATGCCTCATGGTTTAAACAAATAGATTGATAGGTGCTAATCCAAGAGGAATGTATGATCACACAGGATTAATTATATTGGGGGCAATTAAGGGTGGTCCGTGGGGACGGGTCTAACCAACTGCTACATGAAAGTAGAATAGAGGGGCAAAAGGTTGTGCAGGCAATCATTTTTAAAGGTGGGGCTAAGGAGTAGGAGCAGGTTTGCGGATACGGATGAATGCACAAGTCAAGATTTGCCCTGGTCACACACAGGGCAGTGAGCTCAGAGGAAGATAAAGGTTACAGTTTTTAGTTTGCAACAATTTGTGCCTGGGCTTCCATGAGAACTGGGCTGGTGTGGCGCAGACAGGGGAGGAAGTGGTGGGGGCTGTTGGAGCTGGCTGTGCACGGCGCTGGGTGAGGGGAGAGGAGGCCTTTTGAAGATCATTGCGCGGCCTAATACAAAAATGGAGTCTGATGTGGCACAAAATGGAATCTTTGTGTATCGTCCCATGGCTTCTTCCCACTGTCGTCAGTGAAAGACGAGGGAGACATCTCCCCATGATGGGATGAGAAAATAGACTTATTACATGCAGAATGTATAGGGGGGCATACAGACCCTTCCTCCCTTACATTACCTCCTTGTGTTACTCATAAAGTAACGAATAACCTTGGTTTTAAGTGCGCCTACATTCTTCTGCCTCCATTACCACTTCATCCCAAGCTGGTGTTCCCTTTATTGGCATCCACACCCTGCACACTGATCTCAGGCTTTCACCCCTTCTTGCTTATTCATCAGGGGTACAGATCATATAGATGCACCTACCCTCTCCAGCAAGATTCACCCACACCTCCTTATACCATCCTAGTCCATGGGGCTCTTTAATAGTTAGGTGCCACAAATGATCCACGCTCTCCCCAGTATTGTACACTACTGCCATGCGGTACTTAGTCTCCTGGTTGTCCCCTGTTTGGACTTGCACGTCTTTTACATCATGAGGCACCTTTGTTGGGCTGCCCATTGTCACCATCATCATTGCACTACTAGGCATTGACTTTGCACAGCATTGAACCCCTAAAAATCAGCAGCAAAAATACGATGACGGGTACCAGTAGCTTCATTGCTGTCCCAAACCAGGATAGTACCAGTAAAAAATCATGTCGAACCAATCACTTGGCTGCACACCACCTTCTTTTTTCATCCTTCTCCGCGGTTGTGTACTGCAGTTATCACGAGTGATAGTGTCCCATTGTCAGCGTGAGCAAAAGGCGCAAATGTGCAACATGCACTCCCGATTTTTGGCAAACACCGCCTTCATTGCTGTGAGGAGGTCTAGCACATATCTATTCTGCATGGTCATCAACCGCAGGGCTCTGAGTTCCACCTTGATGATGTTGAACCCTTCTTCAGTGTTGTTGGCTAGCTGGAACAGCTCACAGCGCACAATCTGCAACCACTTGGCGTTTGCTCTTGCCTGGATGCTTGGTATGAGCGATGCAAAAAATGTCTCTGCTGAATTGAAGAGCTTGAACTGGTCTGGTATCTGTGCCAAAAGTTTAGAAGAGTCTTTAGAAATGTAATTCGATGTCCTTCTTTTGCATGACACTGTGTCTTGCAGCTTATCCTCTGACAGCACATCATATGTGGGGGGTTCTTTGGTGGTTGACTGGGGTGCTGGAGACATTCTGGCGGGCACCCTCTCCCCCTGGACATGACTCTCCCGGATTACCATCAGGGCCGAATGCAGCGTTGCCAGGGCACACATACCTGTCCATGATGGTGGGAGGTACAAGTACGCCTGTTTGCTGCATACCCAGTAATTGTTCAGCTGTTCCTTTCTTCATGTCGGGGAGGATAAGTGTTTTGTTGCAATGTTTGTTTGCCCCTATGGGCACCTTCTCTTCTCCGTGGAAACAAAGTTCACATTGCACTTCACATTGGATCTTGATCGGTTTTTCGAGAGCTATTACCTATGTCAGTTTGGCAATGTGTTTAGACCAGACATGAGTGCATGTTTTCTTGACTCATTGGAACTTTCCGTCGGACAAGCCCTGCAGTGCTTCTGCTATGCACATCACTGATTCTTCTTGCCATTTGTTTTCTGCGAGCATTGTCACCTTTATCACAAGAAATTGCTCTTTAATGCACATCACTCCTTGAAGCTTGCTATGGCAGGTTTTCTCATTCTGGAGCAGTTGTAATGCTACTGTGTGTGCTTGGAAGGTACTTCGAATCCTACAAAGTGCAAGATGAATAAGACACTGGGCATTCGCTATGAGGGTTTTCTGGGGTATTGAAACCTTAGGGTGTTCCTGATGCATGAGGTATTAGGGAACACACATAGCAACTCTCATTAGTTGCTTGTTTGCCCATGTTGCTCTTGTCAGAGTACTACTTGTTAGACTAATCTGGGTGACAGGGATCTTACACTGTATCCAACCCCAGGCCATAATATGCATCATACCTCTTTTGTTCCACCCCCCTTTTCATCTGTTTCCCCCCTCGCCAATTATGGTGCTTCATTAATGTTTGATAACAGATGGGAAAAATGCCTAGGTTCCTTTTCTCATTTTGACCATACTCATATTGTCCATGCTGTGTGGTGAAGTGGGTGAGTGGGGTAGGTGTTTGAGGGCTAAAGTGCATGTAATTGCTGCGTGAGGTAGGTTCAATGGTCGTTTGTGAGTGAGCATGTGGCAGCATTAGTACATCAGAAATTAGATTGTCGTCATTGTAATCATTAAATACATTTGTATCAGTATCCATCATTAATAGTTCATTCAGTGGGGCTTTCATTGTATGGGTTTTGTGCAGGGAGGTATGGTTCGAGGAGACATTGTGGGCCCAGATCAATTTCAACCCATCCCATGCCAAGTGGGTTCCCTCTTGCACCGGTTTTGCTCCCTCCCCCTTCTTTTCTGCCTTCTAAAATAAAAGAAATTGACCAATACATTCCTAAACACAATAATATAGTTGAGAACACTATAGCCACAAAATATGGGCCACAGTCGTAGGAATACACTCTAGTAGCGCTAACAGTTCCCGTATTGCTATATACATTTGAAATGTTGTCATTGAGGGTCCTCGTTTCTGCCATGTTTGTACCTATAGAGTGCAATACAAGGGGTTAAGTGCACTGTTAAATTATGCAAAACATACGTTTACATTTCTTTTTATATTAAAAGGTAGGGAGATTGTAGAGGTAGGTGAAAGGTATAAGTGGGTGAGTGCACGTGAAAGACGTGGAGGGAGAAAGGGAGAGAGGAAGAGAGGGAGAGGGAGAGAGGGGGAGAGAGAGAGAGAGAGATGCATGCCTGTATATATATACATATAAACAAACAATTTTCTATTTCATGTATGCATTAATCATTTGGCTGTACATTCATTTACCCTTTTACATATTGTGGATAATTTCCCAAAAATGTATTTTCTCATCATTCATTGTCATCATTCATTCTCATCAAGGCACAGTTGCCTCTTACCCATTTGGCTGTTCTCCTTCTGGTGTCACACTGTTATATGCTTTGCTAACATCAGAGAGGTGTATCTAATATTTCAGGCCCTTAACCTTCACTGCAGAAGGGGTGCAATATATCACTTCATAAGGGCCATGAAATCTTGGAAAGTGTAACGCTCACCTGATTCCCACGGAGGCGCAGGTCTGGCTTCGAGTGCTGATGCTTCTTCAATGGTGAAGCGCAGGACTCTGAAGATGGACAGGAAGGGCCCCTCTACTCTGGCTTCTCTGGCTCGCAGGAATATTCCCCTGTGCGTAAAAAGGGAGTATTACCTACTGACTGAGTTATGCTCAAGCCTCCCACTCTCTTCCAACCCTCCACGATACCCTTCCACGATTCCTCGTGAAGTCTCACCTTAGGGTCAGGAAGGATGAGCTCTCCATCCTGCTTCTGATGCAGGGGCGCTTTGAAACCCAGTTACTTCACTGGATTGAGGATTGATGGGAGTTCAGGTAGGCTTGACTATTCAGGTAAGGCGCTGTAAAAGTTCTGCTGCAAGTTCAAAAGTCCAAGCTTAAAAATAATGTTCATTGTCGTATTGCAGCAAGCGCTAATGCTTATGTCTTTTTCCCCTTAGGGGCCGGGGTTCGGAATGCCGGAGATATGGCGCCGACCCGAAGTGAAACGTGCAGTTCCAGTAAATAACAGGTAAGTTCTGGATGAGCGCTCGGGTAATGTCTTTGCATTCGCTCATTCAATGTCTGTGTCTTTTTTCCCCATAGGGGTCGGGGTCCGGAAAATGCCTGGAAGCGGCAAGACCCGAAATGAAATGGGAATGACCCAACAGGTAAGTCTGAGAAGGAAACTGAGCTTCTCTCACCTTGTTCTTGTCTTTTTCTCTCTAGGCTCTGGGAAGTGGCTGTGGATCCGGATGATCACTGCTGAAGATGGAGGCGTCCAGGATATGTTAGAGAAATGCAGCGCTGCAGCGATCGTAGCGAAATGCTTTTAAAAATGATGTCTTCCTTTTCAGGATCGTCGGTGTGATGTCTCCGTGGTGCTGATTTAGCAGGTAAGGTCTTTTGTCTCCCTTTGCAGGTGACCCAGGATACTGACAGGCGTGGCTGAGGTCCAGATGCAGGAGCTGACACTGTGAGCGTCCAGCTGCGAGGAGCAGAACAACGCGAAGAGTGAGTTGCTGATCGGGCGTGGTTTAAATAGCTTTGGAAGAAGTTCCAGGCATGTATCCTTCCACCGATCAGGTATGTATCCTTCCCCGACCAGACCCAGGTGGAAAGTAGTCCCACAGGTAAAGTAGTTCCATTCAGGCCTCAAGAGGGCCTGGATGTAGCAGCATGGTCTGCATCAGGTAAGTGCACATTAAAACACTTGAACACATGTCTAGCTTTATGAGCCTGGTGCCTAAGGCGCCAGGACAGGGGTCCAACATGAGCCTGGCGCCTAAGGCGCCAGGACTGCGTCCAAAGGGCCCCAGTTTGGGCCCGCTGGCACTCCCCTGGGGGAATTGATGCCTGCCTCTGGGGTTGCTGGGTCGGACCTGGCTCCTTGGAGGTAGGCATCATGACAGAGAGTTTCATCTCCTTGCAAAGCTCTGCACATACACCCACACCCCGGCCATTAACTGTGTCGCAGGACTGTCTGTTGCTGCAGTGTTTGTATGAGTTTCGTTTTCTCTTGTGAAAGGTGAGGCAATTTGCTTAGCTATACTCCTTACCGCTCGTGTAAGCTGTGTCAGATATTCTGTAAATTCCTCCCCCAAAATTGTGGCACTTCTATGAGCATCTGATGTTCTCCTTATTGGGGATATTGGCGTTTGCATGCATCTGCATATTACTATTTTGTGCGGTGACAAGTGGTGGTCTTTGCTAGGATGTGTTCGTAATTGAAACAATGCTAAGGGAAAACAATACACCCAATTCTTTTTGATTGTGTGGCATAACTTTGACAATCTGCTTTTAAGGAGGCTGTTGATTTTCTCGACCATTCCGTTCGCTTGCAGGTGGTAAATGGAACATGACTTGTGTTTAATTCCTAACAGGGAAGTTACTTCTTTAAGAAGGTCATTGACGAAGTGAGTTCCATTGTCGGAGCATATGACATCACAAATGCCCCAACGTGGAAACACTTCTCTCACCAAAAATGTTGCAGCACATTTCGCGTCTCGGTGGGCACATGGTCCTGCTTCCACCCAATGTGAAAAAGGGCAGACCACCACAGTTAAGTATCGTGCTCCATTGCACCTTTCTCGCATATCTGCATAGTCTATATGCTGCTCGCAGAAAGGTCCGATGGGGCGGGGCAGCGTCCCTCGTAGTGTCCTGAGTGTCATTCCAGAATTATATGTTTGACACGTTACACATTCAACTGTCATTTTAGCCAGATGTTCCTGTAATTTTAGGACAAACCAATCTTCCTGGATGTCAGTGGCTATGTGTTGCTTTGCTGTGTGTGCCGGAAAATGTAACTGTTGGAATACAAGTTGCAGTAATTCTACAGACATCACTACCTTTCCTGTACATTCTTGGTGCCAAAGGAGATCAGTGGGTGACTGTGTGCAACCTCTCTTTGACCACAATTCTTGTTCCTCAAGTGGGGCCCTTTTTTGTAGGTCAATTATCTGTGTTATGGACAGTGAGTTATAGCCCACTTCCTTTTCCTCTTGGGCATTAACTTTTAGCACATATTCTGCTACTTGGGGCTTTTGAAAATAAGCTGCCTGTTTTGCAGCAGCATCTGCTGCCACGTTTCCTAATGAGATTACGTCACTGTTATTGGTATGGGCTTGGCATTTCACCAAAGCCACTATTGATTATTCCGCTAGTGCTTCTATTAGCTCATTAAAAGGTCTGCATGCTGTACTAGGGACCCGTCTGCCCCTCTGCAAACCTCTCCTCCTCCACCCGGACAACCCGGCATGTACCGTCGTGGTTACGTATGCCGAGTCTGAATAAATCGTTACCGCGCATCCCTTCACCACATGCAATGCTTCAATTGAAGCTACAAGTTCTGCAGCTTGTGCTGAATAGTGCATGGGTAATCTTTTTTGCACAATGATCTCATACTCCCCTTCCTCCAATCTTAACACTGCTGCACCCAGATGCTTCTCCCCTGTGTCTTGGCAAAAAGATGCTGACCCATCCACAAAGTACACTTTACCTTCCTCTGGTGCGTTTTCATTAGCTTAATGAATGTCGTCACCATCCCCCTGGTATGTGGCACAATCTTGGTTTTGCATGTCTTCTACCGTGCATGGCTCAGTGATAAATGTGGCTGGATTCACTGTCTTGCAGGGCACTATGTGGATGTTGGAACTTGACAGTATTATTTCATAAACAGTTGCCCTTTGTGTGGTAAGTGTGTATTTGGATAGTTCGAGAATTGCAAACAGAGAGTGTTCAACAAACAGTGTTACTGAGTATCCCATCATTATAGTGGCGCTTTTTTCAATTGCAAAAGGCGGCAGCTGTGAGAGCTTGATCGCACACGAAATGTCCCTGCACCACAGAGTCTAAAGTGCCGCTGTAGTATGTTAATCCTAACAATGTTTTCTGTGTTAAGACGGCTGTCATGAGTTCCGTTGCATTGCGAGAACAAGTAGAATTCGCAATCATAATCTGGGGTCGCTAGAACTGGTGCCGTGCAAATAAGTTCCTTAAGTGTGTTGAAGGCAGTGTTCATCTCTTGTGTCCATGTGATACCTGTGCTTTCTTTTTGCGCTTCTTTTAGTGCCTGTAGCAGGGTCCTTGTGTATGTTGCATAATCAAGTATCCATGCTCGACAATAGTTACATATGCCGAGGAATTTCTGCATGTCCTTCACTGTGTGGGTCCTGATGGTCGCGCGCACAGCTGCTGCTCTATCTGGGAGTATTCTTTTGCCATCCTTTGATATTAGTTGTCCCAGATATAGTACTTCTGCTAGGCAGTACTGCAATTTCCCTCTGTCCACTTTGTACCCCTTCTGTGCCAATAAATGTAATAATGTGATGGAATCTGCTTTACATTGTTCCTTATTCTCGCCACAAATCAATAGGTCATCTACGTACTGTATCACTGTGCTTTTGACATCAATATTTCCAAGATCTTCATGCAGCATTCTGTTAAAAATACTCGGGATTCACAGTATCCTTGTGGTAACTTGCAATGTTCGTATCTTTTCCCCCCTAGTGTGAATGCAGTCAGGTATTGTGAACCTGGATCGAGTGGTACCGAGAAGCATGTGGCAGACTTTGGGATGCTGCAAAAAATGGATGCAGGATTGGGGACAAGTGGAAACTCCTTTTGTATGATGTCATTAAGTGGGCGTAAATCCTGTATCATCCTCCAATACCTGCGCTTCGCTTTCTTAATCGGATAAATTGCTGTATTACATGACGAATTTGATGGCACAATGATACCCCGTTGTAGTAGTGCATGTATTGTCTTTTTTATTCCTTCCTCTGCTTCCCTTGAAAGCGGGTATTGTTTTATGCGGGGCAGCACTGCACCATGCTTGAGTTTAATCTTAACTGGTGTCACCTCCTGCATGAGCCCTACGTCATGGGGGTTAGTTGTCCATAGTTTTGTAGGTACCTGTTGCATTTGTTGATTGAAAAATGATGAAGGTGCAATACCAATGGCCATGAGGGGGTTCGCCACTTGTCTGTTTTGGACCATTAAGTCACATGGCATGGATATTTCCATTATTATCTCCCCTTCAGTGTCATTGTAAGTAAACAGCTCCTCGTCTGTCGGATCGCGCAGTGCTTTGTTTGGATCTATGCATAATACACCTCGCCACTCGCATCCTTGCATGTCCAGACCCACAACCACAATACCTTTAGCTGACGCTTGTGCTCCCTGAAAGTCTAGGGAGAGGATGGTACCTGGTACCAGGGTCAGCCACAGGACAGAAAACAAAGTCAGAAGGTACTATCCATTCTGTCCGTGTTATCTCAGGCACCACTCTTGCCAAGGCCTGTATCCCATATACAAACATGTCTGCATTAATGGGCACCCTGCATACTGCTATTTCATTCGCTATAGTGTTAATCAACTGCATCGCCCGAAGGGGGCATATTCCGAGGGTGGAGCACACTATTCCTCTTTCAGTGATAGAGATGGTCATATTGAGTTTACTAAGGAGGTCCCTCCCCAGCAGGTTTATAGGCGAGTCTTCATGGTATAGTAGGAGTGTTCGCACTGTTTTCCCCTCACCGTTATGTCCAAATCTTTAGTGTATGGAACCGTGACCACTGCCCCAGAGAATCCCTGTGTTTTCAAATTTTTTCCTGACAGCGGAAACCGACCTTCCATTAGGCACGATTTTTCTGGTCCCGAGTCCACCATGAAGATGAACTATCTGTTTCCCATCTGCGCCCCTGTAGTGTAAAGGAAGTTGCATTTTCCTTGGGTGCATTAGCCTGCTGAGCTAACCATATTACATATTAGGTCCTTAAATGGCTGCATTAACAGCTAAGACTAATAGCTTATTCAAAGTGTGTACTAAATGCTGAAATAGATCTTTATATATGGATTAGTAATGCCTAGTAGTGCCTACATATTCAGCATAGTGAGCTACATTGAACGTGCAGGCATCAAAGGGGTGGAAGGTTACATTCATAGCTTGCAAAAGGCAGGCCAGAAGCCCAAGTTTAGTAGCTGATATAGACCTGTATTTGAGTGATTAAAGCATTATAGACACTAGCTAGCAGTGCAGGCCCAGTACAGCTTGCTCACTAGGGGTTAATGCAATGTATATTATTTCAGCTTCTACTGAAATACTCTTTCTTTGCAACTGTGGCACTGCCAGCTTCCCTAAACAGGTCCTCTTTCACATGAGAAATTGCTGCCTTGGCCCGGCTATTACTGATAAGAGACATTCCTGCGCTTTCGCAGATGGGCTCCGAGTGGGGAGGGGAAGGAAAGGGAGCGATTTTGGAAAATTACTGAGCTGTTTTTTTTTTCTCCATCAGTAAACATGTTTCGCACTGAGAGAGTTCTAGAATATTGCATCACGCTGACTGACAGCAAGAATATACAAGAATGCATGCACACATGACCCAGGGGATTCTTCCGTGGACTCGCTTCGAGCAAGTGCCCAGAGTTTGGTGTGCTCCTGCGGTTCCTTTTGGTGCCTTCATCTGGCTGAAGAATAACACCTGGTGATGGACAGCCGTTTGTTTAAGATGACCAGGGTCCCCCAGTACTAATATACAAGGAACGTGAGGCTGTGTTCTAAGTATTTGTGATTTCTCTAACTTACATTTTTATTTCAAATTGCTGCGAAAATTATTGTTTCTCCTTATATGTTGCTTTCTGTTAAATAAATGCTAAGTTTTATGCTAAAGGTGTCATCTCTCCAGTAGTGTGTTCATGGCTGTCGCACAGAGTCGAACCTGTTAGTGGGAGGTGAGAGGTGTGCTATAGGGTGTGGGCTGGTCCCAAAATGGTTCTTGCACCTCTTTCACTACACTTCGCATAGTCGGCAGGATTGTGCAAAGCCATGCCATGCTGGAGAAATAACAATTGTGTAAGAGAACACAGTGCAGATTGTGGGGTATGCTGTCGCATTTCATGTTGCCTCACTGCAGCTCTGAATCAACAAAAGGGCAGTACTTGTGTGTCAGGTTTTTGCCGCGAGCGATAGCTTGTGTAGTTGAGATTTCTCTTCCAGTAATCAGTAAATGCTTGGCTGACTTACTGCTTGGGAATGAAGCCACGGAGCAGGAAGCTGCGTGCAAAGTGTTGAAATGGCTCTGTGCGCCAGCACTCCAAGGATTGTGTGAAGAAGGAGAAGAAGGATTTATATGTTGGTAGATTAGGAAAATCTTTCATGCGGTTCCCCTACTAAAAGGTTTAGATTTGGATTGCAAAGTGAAACAAAGTTCTCGCCCTATTTTGGCATGAGGGGCAGAAAAAGTTACAAATGCATTTGAAATGTAAATTGTGAATGGTGAGTCAAACATGTTATTTGGCCCCCAGTGTATTAGTAAATGAGAATGGGGGGCTGAAATGTTGACTGACGATGGTTCGCCTTTTGAAACTGATGTGTTAATTACTGGCATTGCTGAATGGTCGAGTTGTTAGGAAAATGAGTAACTTCTGTGCTGAGAGACTTTAGAGGCTTTGTTTTTGGCAACTGTAAAATCCATGTGATGTTGGTGAATTCTGTTTTAATTGGACACGCTAAATAGGCTCATTGCATTTAGCTGTGCCAGACATGGCTACAATAGGTGAACAACTCACTAAAGAAGTGGGTGAATGGCATATGATTATTGACTTGTGCATGGATTTGGAATTGCAGGATCAGTTTACAGTGGTTTGGGGGACAGACAATGTAAATTTACTAAATTGCCCCAACAGTATTTGAACAGTCCCACTCTATGCCATGGATTGGTTGCTAACGAAATGGAAATGTTACAATTGAGTGATGTATGCTTTGACCAAGACATTGTTGATATAATGTTAACTGTGACACACGTTGAAAAAGTTGTTGACAAATTGACAGCCCACAAGCAGAACAGAGTGTGGGCAATTCATGCAGAGAAAGTACACAGATCTGAACAAAAAGTGAAATGTTTAAGTGCAATGTGGTTTGGCTCAGTAAAGAAAATGATTGTTTTTATTGTGCCAATGGTACAACAGATCAAAAAACCTGTGCGTGATAAGGAAGCGAAAAGATTAATTGGGTTGAGGGTTCTTTGGAAAGATCATACACTGCATTGGAGTCTGATTGTAAAGCCAAACTACAAAGTTACCAGGAAGATATATGCTTTTGAATGGGACATTGGTCAGCAGACTGCTTTTCAACAGGCAAAAAGACACTTTGCAGAATTATAGTGAGTTGAATCTGATGACAAAAAGTGCCTCTTTTGAACTGGAAGTTCTTGTCGGCAATGATTTTGCAGTGTGGAGCTTGTGGCTTGAGAAGACAAATTGCACAAAAATTCCTGTCATGGGCTGGGTGCATGAAACTGCTGTGGGAGGAAGGCGGCAACGTGCAAAATGCCACTCATGTCAAGTGGAAGTGGTGTTTACAGCAGCGCACAAAGGCTGGCAGTACAGGGGTTCCCGAGTTGAGAAGCAGATGTTGAAAGCAGTAAATCTGGAGTAAATCTCTGAATCGAGAGCCCCTGTAACACTGTCATGATGCCTACCTCTAAGGAGCCAGGCCGGGCCCAGCAACCCCAGAGGCAGACATCATTTTCCCCAGGGAAGTCTCAGCGGGCCCAAGTCGGGGCCCTTTGGACTCAGTCCTGGCGCCTTAGGCGCCAGGCTCATAGCGGACCCCAGTCCTGGCGCCTTAGGCGCCAGGCTCATAGAAGAGGATGTGTTTAAGTGCTTGGGTGCACACTTACCTGATGCAGACCTTGCTGCTTCATCCAGGCCCTCTTGAGGCCTGAATGGGACTACTTAACCTGTAGGACTACTTCACCACCCGGGTGTGGTCGGGGAAGGATACATACCTGATTGGTGGAAGGATACATACCAGGAACTTCTTCCAAGGCTATTTAAACCCCACCCGAACAGCCACACATGCTTCGTGTTGTTCTGCACCTAGCAGCTGGACGCTCACCGTGTCAGCTCCTGCATCCTGACTTCAGCCACGCCTGCCAGCACCCTGGAACACCTGCAAGGGGAGAAAGGAAGAGAATAGGGGAAGAAAAGCCCTTACCTGCTAAATCTGCATCCCGGAGTCATTTCTCCAACGGCCCTGAAAAGGAAGTCATCATTTTAAAGGCATTTCGTTTCGATCGCTGCAGCGCTGCATTTTACTCACCTTTGCAAGGCGCTTCCATCTTCAGCAGCGATCTTCCGGATTCAGCTACGCCCCGGCGCCTAGAGGAAAAAAGACAAGAACAAAGGTGAGAGGGAGAAAAGGAATAAGGAAAGCTCAGTTTCCTTTTAAGTCTTACCTGTTGGATTATTCCCACTGCATTTCGGGTCCTGCCGCTTCCTGGCATCTCCGGACCCCTACCCCTATGGGGAAAAAAGACAAAGACATTGAATGAGCGAATGCAAAGACATTACCTGAGCGCTCATCCAGAACTGTTTCACTTCGGGTCGGCGCCATATCTCCGGCACTCCGAACCCCGGCCCCTAAGGGGAAAAAGACATAAGCATTAGCGCTTGCTGCAATTAGACAACAAACATTATTATTAAGCTTGAACTTTTGAACAGAACTTTTACAGCGCCTTACCTGAACAGTCAAGCTTACCTGAACTCCCATCAATCCTCAATCCAGTGAAGTAACTGGGTTTCAACGCGCCCCTGCATCAGAAGCAGGATGGAGAGCTCATCCTTCCAAACCCTAAGGTGAGGCTTCACGGGGAATCGTGGAGGAGGTATCGTGGAGGGTTGGAAGGGAGTGGGAGGCTTGAGCATTGTTCCACAGTTGGTAATACTCCCTTTTCACGCACAGGAGGGTATCCAACGAGCCAGGGAAGCCAGAATAGAGGGGCCCTTCTTGTCCATCTTCAGAGTTCTGCGCCTTCGACGCCGCGCCTCCGTGGGAACCAGGTGAGCGTTACAAACACTGCCAGAATCTCCCTTTAAAGTCGCACCCGCTTATAATTTATTTACAGAAGAAGCAAAATAAAAGGCTTGCTTCACAAACGGCGCTGCCATGCATGAGAAAGAACAGAGACGCTGACAAGCAATTGCATTCTATCCCCATCCAGAAACGCTGTCAATGAGAGAGGAAGTTGGGGATCAAACCAGAATGCTGAACTGAAAGCGGTAGCTACAATGATTGTGAAGGTGAAAAGAGCACAGTTTACCTTGCGCATGCCGATGCACGTGTGCTTTCTGACACCAGTATGCTGAACTTTTGTAATGATGGAGCTAATCAAATGGCAAGGTTTTGCCCAGTGACAACATCGAGAAGAAAAGGAATGCTGCATGAAATGACAGACTGGGCGCATCAGACATCTGGACATTTGGGAAACTGGGAACCTGCGAATGGGCTAAGAAATGACAAGTGCCCGTTACAGTGTGACATCGCCATGCAAGCTGCATCCCAGTGCCCCATATGCTGTGGAATAAAGCGCTATCCACTAGAAAAGAAACCTCAAGGTGTTTTGAAGAGAGGTGGAAAACACAGCCAGCATTAGCGTGCTACATTGCCAGGGCTGGAGTAACTGATGAGACATTATGGCGTTCCACATGAAATCAAATCTGACAAAGGTAGCCATTTTGCAAGACACAACATGCTAAATTGGGCTTTGGAGTATAAAATGAACACTGCACATTAGCCATGATCCAGAAGGATTAGTGCATGAATGAATGATTAGTGCAATAATGAATGATTTGTTAAAGCAAATAAAGAAACTGACTCAGACTAACGCTCTCAAGGGGTGGCCTAAGAAATCAGCAGACATCCTTTGGGAAACTAACAAGTGAAAAACAAGACACTGCTTGTGCAAACAACCGCAGACGGTAGTGGGCTAAAAGACTTTACCTTTGCAAATGGGGTAATGCCAGCAGGGCAAACCAACTCGAGATCATGAGACAATGGAAGTAAATTGCGGCTGGCACCTATGGACACATTGGTGAAGAAAAGCTTTGATCTATTGAGAGATGTGATCTACTGGGGTACTTTTAGTATGCTTTTGCAAAAAACACGGGTCCATCTGAGGTACCATTGACCAACTATGATCGCATTGCACACATGATTTTTGAACAGGCAGTTACACCCCAAGTGTTTGAAGGCAAATAAGCGCCCGATACCTCACAGAAGGGTGAGAAATGGTTGTGCTAGCAATGCCAAGAAAGTGTGTAGTCAGCTGATAAGACTTCTGAAGGCGGGGGAGGTATTAAGCCAAGGGGTGGATAACACTGATATTGTACTTTTGTGAAATTCTAACATTTCTGTTTCTTTTTGCTATTAGGCAAAAAACCTGGGGTTAGACGTGAGCAATTATCGGGTGCTTCTGACCAGTCAAGCAGACGCATTCTCAGAGAAGGCGGGTTACTGCGGGGTGCCATGTGAACATTGAATTTATCCTGGATCGCACTCAATGCTACTGTCTTATGTGATGACAATTGTACTACAACCTGCGAGAAGTGCCCACGAGGATAAATGTATGGAACTGCCGTAACGCTGACTTGGCATATTGTCAGAAACTTGATGATGTACATTCCCAAATGTTTTGGTGGGTGGTTTTAATAACCTGTTTGATATGTTATGCCTTTTCTGTCTAAAGGACTGGGGAGAAGGCAACAGCAAAGGGGTGTGGACTATAACATAACCAAATGTGACACAAACAGCTGTCTGAAACAGCACTTGAATGCCAAAATGCTGCAAAATGGTTTTTATTAGTGAAATGAAATGAGAGATGGATTTATGAAGACAAAATGTTTTGCTTTTCCAACCCAGCTGCTTTACCCAGAGTTCTTTTTGGCAATTACTACGTTGCACGTAGCCAGCAGAATGATTTATGAAATGTTGAGGCAGCAGGGTTGTGCGGGCGAGAGCGTTCAATGCTTTAAGATAAAATGAGTGCGTAAATAAGCTATCCAAGCCAAAAGTATGTGGAGATGATAGAATTTGAGCTACGAAGACATGTTTGCAGCTTTGGGGCGGGTAAGTGAAATCATAATGGACTGTAGATGCATTTTATTGCACAATTTGTTGAACCAGCAAGTTTCATTCATTTTTCTGGGGACGGCTGTCTCCAGCACACTCATACAAGGAGTTACATTTAGCTGCAAATGTTTACAGTAAGCCATTTGGGTTTTTGATGGTTAGAGCAATAATTGAGTTTTGATGCAAATGAGTAGAATTGTTTGCTTTAAAAACCTGGTGCCCATGTGTTAATCTTGCTCATGAAATTAGATAGTTTCAGTTGGGTTCCACATACATTGGACGAGTGTCTAATCACACAGCCCATAGTCATGCTTGTATGGCCTGGGAACAGGGGGGTGGGTGGACCCTCATATTGGAAGGTTGCCAGGTTTAGAGGTGGTGACTATACATGAATGCAATATTTCGTTCAGATTAACCAACACCAGATTGCCTTGTTATTAATCACATGCTGCTTATTAACAATGATTAGTTAAAAGATATTTTGTAGGAATTCTTTGTAAACCAGGTTGTGGTTAGGTTAAATGCCATTATTCATAGTGTATACATTTTGTTTAGGTAGGGTTTTCATTAATCATGCATGCCGATCTGACTAACAGGTAGAAGACAGTTTGCTTAAACCTCTTGGAAAGCTCCAAGTTCTTTAATTGTTTCAGTTATCACTGCAAAGAATAAAATGAAGATAGATATAAGCCAGCATTGTTGCCCACACTTTGAAAAGGGGTGGAATGTAGTGTGAAAGAAGTTGCATTTTCCTTGGGTGCATTAGCCTGCTGAGCTAACTATATTACATATTAGGTCCTTAGATGGCTGCATTAACAGCTAAGACTAATAGCTTATTAGAAGTTTGTACTAAATGCTGAAATAGACCTTTTGTAGATGGATTAGTAATTCTTAGTACCACCTACATATTCAGCATAGTGAGCTACATTGAACGTGCAGGCATCAAAGGGGTGGAAGGTTACATTCATAGCTTGCAAAAGGCAGGCCAGAGGCCCAAGTTTAGTAGCTAATAGAGACCTGTATTTGAGTGATTAAAGCATTATAGACACTAGCTAGCAGAGTACAGGCCCAGTAAAGCTTGCTCACTAAGGGTTAATGCAATGTATATTATTTCAGCTTCTACGGAAATACTCTTTCTTTGCAACTGTGGCACTACCAGCTTCCCTAAACAGGTCCTCTTTCGGAAGAGAAATTGCTGCCTTGACCCGGCTATTACTGACAAGAGACATTCCTGCGCTTTTGTAGATGGGCTCCGAGTGGGCAAAGTAAGGAAAGGGAGCGCTTTTGGAAAATTACTGAGCTCTTTTTTTTCCATCAATAAACATGTTTTGCACTGAGAGAGTTCTAGAATATTGCGTCACGCTGACTGACAGCACGAAGGTACAAGAATGCATGCACACATGACCCAGGGGGATTCTTCCGTGGACTTGCTTCGAGCAAGTGCCCAGAGTTTGGTGTGCTCCTTGTGGCGCTGTCATCTGGCTGAAGAATAACACCTGGTGATGCGCAGCCATTCGTTTTAGATGACCAGTGTACCCCAGTGCTAATACACAATGAACATGAGGCTGTGTTCTAAGTATTTGTGATTTCTCTAACTTACATTTTTATTTCCAATTGTTGCTAAAATTATTTTTTCTCCTTATAAGTTGCTTTCTGTTAAATACATGCTAAGTTTTATGCTGAAGGTGTCATCTCTCCAGTAGTGTGTTCATGGCTGTCGCACAGAGTCGAACCTGTTAGTCGGAGGTGGGAGGTGTGCTATAGTGTGTGGGCTAGTCCCAAAATGGTTCTTGCACCCCTTTTCACTACAGCCCCCACCAGTGGTTCCTTGTCTGGATTTAGGGTATTCAAAAGGACTGGACACGCAAGTGCTCTCTGTGGGCTGTTCTAGTCTGGGTGTGTGTTTGTCCCTGAAAAAGAGAAGATGTTTTCCCCAACCATGGCTGTTCCCTGGAACGGTGCTGGTGCACCATTGGCTGTGGTGGCGAAAGGGTTACCGTGTGTGTTCCCCATCTGATTTCGGCATACTACTCGCTGCTGTGTTCCCTTTGGTGGTGCTCTGTGCTCTTGTGTGTGGCAAGTGTCAACCTGTTCCCCTTGTCTGTATCTGTTACGCTCACCTGGCTCCCACAGGGGCGTCTGTCGGACCCGGACAGCTGCGGTCTCCACCCACGTGATGCGTAGTGCAGCGATGACTGACTGGATCTGCCCTCCTAATCTTGTCTGCTTAACCCGTAGAAATATTCTCCTGCAAGTGGAGAGATGGATTTCGCCACTTGTGGATTCAAATGATGGCACCCCCACAGTCCTCCCCAACTAATCACCTCTGAAATGCCCTCACAGCAATCTCACCTTATATTCTTGAAAGATGAGCTCTCCATCCTGCGTGGATTTGCAGGGGCGCGTCGATTCCAGTCACTTCACTGGTTTGAAGGCTCAGGAGAGTTCCGGAGAGTATTGACTCTGAGGTTCCTGGTGAGGACCAGTAAGTATTAAGTTCATAGAGTTCAATATGTCCGATGTTCACTCTTGTACCCCCCTTCCTTTCTTGTCTTGCAGCTGGCTCGTGAGAAGATGCTCTTATGGCAGCTGGTGGCGCTCAGGTAAGAGTCTGTATTACCCGGCGCTGTCCGGTAAATGTTGCACGAGGAAAACGTGTTGTTTTGTCTCTCTTTACAGATGCGGCACGTGAAAATATGGAGAGTCACAAAAGGATGCCTCCGGTGGTAAATCAGGTAAGTCTATGGTGGTAAGAATTATATTTGTTGGTTCCCTCGGCTCACCTTGTGGTTTTCTTTTGTCTCCCAGGTGCCGAAGGTCGGCGAAGAAATGATGGAGGCAGCGCCTACCCGAAGGATGCTGTGAAGACTGGTGAGTATGGCGCGGCGCTGCAGCTGGAGGTGCGGCGCGTGCAGAAATGATCTTCTTTACAGGTCCGGAGACAAGATGGATCCAGAATCAGGTGTGGAATAGAAATAAGTTTGTTTTCTAACCTTGTCCCTTTCTTTCCTCTTTGTTTTGGGAGCTCCGGATTCAAGGCGGGCGTGGTAGAAGACTGGATGCAGGCTGCATGCACAGTGAGTGTTATGCTGCTGGATGCAGAATAACGCGAAGCGTGTGTTGCTGGTCGGGTGTGGTTTAAATAGCCTCAAAAGTAGTCCCATGTAAGAAGTCCCTAGAACCACACCCGAGTAAAAAATA
Organism: Ambystoma mexicanum; assembly: GCF_040938575.1. Taxonomy (NCBI): domain Eukaryota; kingdom Metazoa; phylum Chordata; class Amphibia; order Caudata; family Ambystomatidae; genus Ambystoma; species Ambystoma mexicanum. The sequence goes on along the minus strand of NC_090941.1, from coordinate 706,913,937 downwards.
GTCCCTGTAGAAAAATAGTCCCTTTCAGGCTTCATGTTGGATTGGAGTCATTTGCAGCATGGTCTGCCTGAGGTAAGTAATGACTATGAGCCTGGCGCCTTAGGCGCCAGGACTGCTTCCTACTATGAGCCTGGCACCTAAGGCGCCAGGACTGAACCCAGATAGCCCCTACCCGGGGCTGCTGAGGTTTTACTAAATGTCTAGATGCCTGCTCCCGGGCCTGATGGGCTTTGTCCGGATGCCTGGGGGTAGGCATCATGACAGCACTCCACCCCCCAAGGCCCCGTCTAAAGTTGTTCTTCCCCTGGGCCCTGGTTTGTCTGGGAAGTTCCGATGGAATCTTTTCACCAACCGAGGTGCATGGACGTGGTCACTAGGTTCCCATGACCTTTCTTGTGGTCCGTAGCCCTTCCAATCGATTAAATAACAAAGTTTTGATTTAACCATCTTGGAGTCCAGGATATTTTTTACCTCGAATTCAGGTTCTCCATCTATTAAGATGGGGTCGGGTGGTTTGGTTAATCTTGTTCCTGGTTGAACTGGTTTTAAAAGTGAAACATGAAAGACAGGATGAATGCGCATATTAGAGGGTAATTCCAATTTGACGGCTACCGGGTTGATAATGGCCTTAATAGTGTAAGGTCCCAAATATCTAGGGTTAAATGTCTGCGTTCCCTTCAGAAGTATGTTTTTTGTAGCCAGCCAAACTTGATCCCTAATCTGGTATTGTGGAGTTTCATTTCTATGTTGATCAGCATTTTTCTTCTATTTTTCTTTTGCTTGTTTCAAATGTTCTGTTGCCTCTTTAACGGCTTGTGTAATAGTAGAATGCAAATGACTAACTGCAGGCATTTCTAAATGCTGAGGCAAATCTAATTCTGAGGTTCGAGGGTGATTTCCATATATGATATAAAAGGGGCTTTGTCCGGTTCCTGAATGTACAGAGTTATTGTATGCATACTCGGAAATCCATAAAATATCTTTCCAATTACTTTCGGTCTGGTGTAGAATGCAACGTAGGTACTGTTCAAGGGTCTGGTTGGTCCTCTCCGTCTGACCATCGGTCTGGGGATGGTGACTGGTTGATAACCTCATGTCGATTTGCGCCAGTTGACAACGTTTCTTCCAGAAATGTGAAATGAATTGACTACCTCGGTCAGAGACCAATACGGAAGGAAATCGGTGTATTCGAACATTGTTTTCGAGGAACTCCTTGGCCAGAATTGAAGCAGAAGGTAATCCCTTTAGAGGAATAAAGTGGGCCATCTTGGAAAAAAGATCCACAATAACGAGAATGGTGTTAAATCCATTACATGGAGGTAGATCTGTAATAAATTCTAACAATAAGGTGTGCCATGGTGTAGGTGTAATATCCAAAGGTTGTAAGAGGCCAGCTGGTTTTTTCTTCTGACTTTTGTTTTGGGTGCAAATGCCACAAGACATTACAAATGACTTTACATCTTTTCGCCAGGTGGGCCACCAGAATTGTCTCTTAATTTTAGCTTCAGTTTTTGCAAAACCTGGATGTCCTTCCATCAGGGTGTCATGATAATTGGAGATGACTAGTTCTTGTAGTTCCTTGTGTGGTAGAAATAGTCATCCTTGATAATAAGGTAGGTCATTGATGATTGAGTAGTCTGGGCCTTTCTTCACCCAGTCCTGCAGGGCTGTTGGATCGAAGAGTTGTTGGATCTTTACTTGAATATCCTCTAGTGTCTGTAGAGTGGTTATGCCAAGAATTCTTTGTTCTGAAATTATAGGCACCGGTTCCGGGTTCGCATATGCTTCTCCCATCCCTATTCGGGATAAGGCATCTGCTTTGCCATTTTTACAACCTGGTCGATAAGTGATCACGAAATCAAACTCGGCAAAGAACAATGGCCATCGAAGATGACGCGACGATTGGGCCTTAGCTGTTTTTAAATATTGCAAGTTCCGGTGATCAGTGATTACCGTAATGGTATGCCTGGCACCGAGAAGATAATGCCGCCAAGCCTAGAAGGCGGATTTGATGGCTAATAATTCTTTATCGGTAACCGCATAGTTTAACTCGGTTGCCGAGAACTTTCTGGACCAAAATGCTACTGGGTGAAGCTGACCGGTTTCAGGATCCTTCTGGGACAGGACAGCTCCCATGGCTAAACTGGATGCATCAGTTTCAACTATGTATGGAAGTTCGGGGCGTGGATGCTTTAAGACAGGTGCAGACTTGAATTTCGCTTTCAGCTCTTGGAAGGCCTTTTCAGCTTCTTCGGTCCGCAAGAAGCGTTTGTTTTTTTGCAAAAGTGCTGTGATTGGGTGTACAACATGTGAGAAATCTGGAATGAATCTGCGGTAGAAATTAGTAAATCCGAGCATGCTTTGTACCCCTTTAACTGAACTGGGTGATGGCCACTTGAGGATTGCGTCCACCTTTCGAGAGTCCATTCGGACTCCTTTTGGAGTCAGGATAAATCCAAGGAATTCAACTTCCGTAGCTTGAAAAACGCATTTTTCCAATTTTGCATATAACTGGTGCTGGCGTAGTTTCTCGAGGACTGCACAAACGTGCTTCACATGATCTGATTTTGAAGAGGAGTACACTAGAATATTGTCTATGTATACAACAACACAGACGTCAATGAGCTCACGAAGGACATCGTTCATAAAATACTGGAAGGCTGCTTGTGCATTGCACAACCCGAAGGGCATCACCTGGTATTCGAATAACCCGTACTTAGTGCGAAAGGCAATCTTCCATTTGTCGCCTATCTTTACACGTACCAGATGATATGCACCTCGGAGATCTAATTTAGTGTAGATGCAAGCGTCCTTTACTTGGTCTAGTAATTTGGGGATCAGAGGCAATGGGTATCAGTTCTTAAACGTGATCTGATTTAATGCGCGGTAGTCTATGCACGTTCTGAGGTCACCTTCCTTTTTAGGCACGAAGAACAAAGCTGAAGATGCAGGGGACTTGGATGGACGAATGAAGCCATTAGCCAGGTATTGGTCCAAGTATTGTCGTAGGTGAAGGTTTTCGGGTTCCGTAAGGGCATAGATCCTACTACATGGAGGTTGTGCACCGGGTATGTGATCGATTTGACAATCGTATTATCTGTGAGGTGGTAGGGTGTTTGCCTGTTCCTTTTGGAAAACATCCTGGAATTCTTGATATTCCTGAGGTAACTGCACGACTGGAGTAGCGACTGTGGCCAGGCCTTGGTTCAGGGTTTTTTTTGGGTAACAAGTATGTGCACAATCCGGGAAGGTTATTCTCTTCTCTCGCCAATCAATACAAGCATTATGTTTTTCCAACCAAGGTATCCCCAGTATTATTTGGAACTGCAGGGCTTTGATTAAATCAAACACAATAGTCTCTCGATGCCCATCCTGACCCAATAGTGTCATCTCTGCGGTGGAATGAGTTACAGGCCCAGAGGCAATTTCAGTTCCATCGACTGTGGTGATGACATCCGAAGTGGTCTTTTTGCAGAGAGATAGATTCATCCTAGAAGCCAACTTGTGGTCCACATAGTTTCCTATGGCCCCGCTATCAATGTATGCCCTCACTGCATGCATACGTGATGGCTGCCTTGGATCTATAAGGACCATTGGTATGATGAAGTGCGAGGTCTGCGTATCCTTCTTCAAGCTCGGCAAGCGGACCTCTACGCTTGTCGGGCGTGGTCGTTTCCCGAATCAGGCTCTGTTTGATTTTTATCAGCAACTCTGACTACTTTTTTATATGTTTTTATAGGGCAATCCCGTAGAAAATGTCCTGAGGCCCCACGGTATAGACAAAATTGCATCTGCCATCTTCTTTCTCTTTCCTTTTGAGTTAAGGGTCCCTTGACCCCTCCGATCTGCATCGGTTCTGATACATCTGTTCCTTTGAGGGTAACATTGGGTTTAACCAATACCCGATTCTCGAACTTAGCTCGATCAGCCTTTCTATTCTGAAGTCTGTGGTCTAACTGGACCACTAAGTCTATATATTCTGCACAATCCTGAGGTGGGTTCACAACTTGGGCCAAAACGTCTTTGAGTTCACCCCGAAGTCCACAATGAAATAATGTAATTCGTTTTACCTCTGGCCATCCGGTTTCCACCACTAACCTATTGAAAGTGGCGATATAGGTTAGTAGATCCTGGTTACCTTGTCGTAATGATAAAAGTTCATTATCCAGGGCCTGTCCCTGTGAATGTCTGGCAAATAGTCTTTCCATGCTCAATTGAAAACCTTGAAAATCCCGAAGAAGAGGGTCATCCTGGTTAACTAATGGAATTGACCAATCCGCTGCGCTGCCACTAAGATATGATAGTACAAAGGCTACTTTGGTTTGGTCATTCAGAAAAGCTCCAGGTCTGCATAAAAAGTGCAAGCGGCATTGGTTCATAAACAAGGCAAACTTTTTTGGGTCCCCAGCAAAACGTTCGGGTGGAGCTAAAGGAATGCTCCCTGGTAGAACCACTTGCACAGGATTGCCCAATGAAACAGGAGTTGGATTCCCCCCGAGTCCAGGTAATGGTGTTTGCCCAACTTGGTTTTGCAGTAATTGTCTAGCAAGATCATCAGTGCGCTCCTTTGACACAATCAGTTCTCTCCTGAGGGCATTAGTCTCTTGGCGCGCGGAGTGCACTTCTGCCCTAAATTCCCCTAACAATAGGGCTAGTTGGTCGGTTTCTGAGGTTTCCATAACGCCCATGTGGGGATTTGTAGATAGGCTTTGTGTTCTGATATGCTCACCTGGCTCCCACAGGGGCGTCGGTCGGACCCGGACAGCTGCGGTCTCCACCCACGTGATGCGTAGTGCAGCGATGACTGACTGGATCTGCCCTCCTAATCTTGTCTGCTTAACCCGTAGAAATATTCTCCTGCAAGTGGAGAGATGGATTTAGCCACTTGTGGATTCAAGTGATGGCACCCCCACAGTCCTCCCCAACTAATCACCTTCGAAATGCCCTCACAGCAATCTCACCTTATATTCTTGAAAGATGAGCTCTCCATCCTGCGTGGATTTGCAGGGGCGCGTCGATTCCAGTTACTTCACTGGTTTAAAGGCTCGGGAGAGTTCCGGAGAGTATTGACTCAGGTTCCTGGTGAGGACCAGTAAGTATTAAGTTCATAGAGTTCAATATGTCCGATGTTCACTCTTGTTCCCCCCTTCCTTTCTTGTCTTGCAGCTGGCTCGTGAAAAGATGCTCTTGTGGCAGGTGGTGGCGCTCAGGTAAGAGTCTGTATTACCCGGCGCTGTCCGGTAAATGTTGCACGAGGAAAACGTGTTGTTTTGTCTCTCTTTACAGATGCGGCATGTGAAAATATGGAGAGTCACAAAAGGATGCCTGCGGTGGTAAATCAGGTAAGTCTATGGTGGTAAGAATTATATTTGTTGGTTCCCTCAGCTCACCTGGTGGTTTTCTTTTGTCTCCTAGGTGCCGAAGTTCGGCGAAGAAATGATGGAGGCAGCGCCGACCCGAAGGATGCTGTGAAGACTGGTGAGTATGGCGCGTCGCTGCAGCTGGAGGTGCGGCGCATGCAGAAATGATCTTCTTTACAGGTCCGGAGACAAGATGGATCCAGAATCAGGTGTGGAATAGAAATAAATTTGTTTTCTAACCTTGTCCCTTTCTTTCCTCTTTGTTTTAGGAGCTCCGGATTCGAGGCGGGCGTGGCAGAAGACTGGATGCAGGCTGCAGGCACGGTGAGTATTACGCTGCTGGATGCAGAATAACGCAAAGCGTGTGTTGCTGGTCGGGTGTGGTTTAAATAGCCTCAAAAGTAGCCCCAGGTAAGAAGTCCCTAGAACCACACCCGAGTAAAAAATAGTCCCTGTAGAAAAATAGTCCCTTTCAGGCTTCATGTTGGATTGGAGTCATTTGCAGCATGGTCTGCCTGAGGTAAGTAATGACTATGAGCCTGGCGCCTTAGGCACCAGGACTGATTCCTACTATGAGCCTGGCGCCTAAGGCGCCAGGACTGAACCCAGATAGCCCCTAGCCGGGGCTGCTGAGGTTTTACTAAATGTCTAGATGCCTGCTCCCGGGGCTGATGGGCTTGGTCCGGATGCCTGGGGGTAGGCATCATGACAGTATCCTCCCATAGTTAACCCATAGGGACTGCCGGGGTGGGGGTGGCCGTACTGTTGCTCATTATTGAACCCTTGTGTGTTCTGGTAATATGCCATGGGACGGGTGCGACATTCCCTTGCAAAGTGGCCCCATCTTCTGCATGACCAACATGCTCCCTGTCCCTCCCCTTGGGGTCCTTGTCCACTGTAGCCCCCTCTCTGTCCTCGGTACCCACCTCTTCCTCTTCCAGGTCTTCCTTGCCACTCTGGCCCTCCGTACTGTTCCTCACCGGTCCATTGCTCTTGCCCGTTTGCTGCCCAGGTGGCTGCCATCGTAGCCTGTATTGCTATTTGCCCTTCCTCCCATTCTCCCTGCTTATCTGCGGGGAGGGCGGCTGCTACTGCTTCGATCTTCACCAACTTATTTTGTACAAGCTTTGCTTCGTCTGCCAATCTTTTCTGTGCAATTTCTTTCTCTCTCTCTTTGATCCTCCTAAAATGGTGTACTATAACGCTCTGTATTTCTGGCCAACCCTTGGCTTTGATCCTGGCAATTTTATCTAATGCCTTCTGTACCTCCTTCGGGAGGCCTCTTTTGATTATAAAGTAAATGGGGGAGGTGGACTGGCCCCGGGTCATGCCCGTCTCCGCCCTCCACATATCCTGCACCCGAAGAATGAACTGTGCAGCATCTTCATCATCCCCATTCTGCATTGCATCACCGAGTGTAAATCGGGGGTGTCAGGGAAGGTTCTCTGCAGTGCATCCCACACCTGTGTCCTCACGTTACTAAATGATGCCCCATTGTGCCGATTACAGCCCATTATTACTCCTGGGAAACCCACTTTCACCCACACCTCGTCCGCTTGATCATCCACTGCAGATACTAGCAGGTTTTTGACATCCCATATAGCCAAGGGAACCCCTGCGGTGTGTCTCTCGAAGGCATATATCCATTTTACCACCCCTCCTGAAAGTAGGGGTAGGGACTTCAGTAAATGTGTCTTGTCCATCAACGCCCAGGGCACATAGTGCGGCCTTCCTGCCCCGTTGTGGATGAGTGGCATTTACAGATTTGTCTTTTCTTTCCTTTTCCCTACCTTTATTGCTTTCCTTTTTGCCAAAGCCATTCTCCCCATCCTGTTTCTCAACCTTCCCTACCACCTCTCTTGTTCCCCTCCCACCTGTGGGGTCATATACTGTACTTGTAGGCCTCCCCCTGTCGCTCCTTCCTCGTACTCATCGATATCGCTCCAACATTCCCCTTCCCTCTCGGATGTCACACCACCTTGTCCCATACTTACCTGATCACCTTCCTGCCCTACTCGCACTATCTTTACTGGGATGCTATCAATGCGGAAGAGGAAGTCTCCGGACTTCCATTCCACCTCAGCTATGATGGAAGGCCTCTCTTCCCGCTCCTTTACAGACTCCTCGGGTGGCCGGTCCTCTCCTAACTATCCTCTTGAATATGGCGTACCCCAAAGCTCTGTGCTAGGCCCTTTCCTCTTCTCTCTATACACCTCCCTCATTGCTCCTGTTATCTCCTTGTTTGGCATCTCCCACCACCCCTATGCCGACGACACTCAACTCTTCCTCGCCTTCTCCTCCTTCTCAACTGACCTCCACCTACAACTCTCTTCCTGCCTTACTGCCATCAAGAACTGGATGTCTTCCCGATTTCTCTCTCTCAACACTGACAAGACAGAAGTCGTATTCTTTCCCTCTAACGCTCTTACCCCTCCCTTTCCTCCCCCTTTCATTCACTTCCCTCCCTCCAACCTCCCTATCTCTCTTCAGGCTCGTAACTTAGGCATTCTCTTTGACTCCTCTCTCTCCTTCTCCCAACACATTTCCCTCACTTCTCGCTCCTGTCGCTTCCACCTCTTCAACATTTGCAAAATCCATCCCTCTCTCACTTTCCACGCTACTATACTCTTAATCTCATCCCTCATCTTCTCCCGCCTCTTCTACTGCTCTTCCTTACTCTTTGGACTTCCTACTTCTTACCTTGCCCCTCTTAAATCCATCTACCACTCTGCTGTTCGCACCCTCAGTCTCCTTACCTCCTGTGATTCCATCTCATCTTCTCTCTCCTACCTTGGCTGCCTTCCTTTTCACTCCCAACTTAAATTTCAATTTCTCTGCCTTGTCTTCAAATCTCTCCATGGTCTTGCCCTGCTTATCTCTCCTCCCTTCTCTATTTCTACTCCCCCTCCCGTTCCCTTCGGTCCGCTGACCATTTCCTTCTCACTTCAACCCCACCCCCCTGTGCCTCCTCCCGTTTTCGCTCCTTCCAACTCTTAGCACCTCTACACTGGAACTCCCTTCCTCTTGCTATCTGTTCTTCCCCCAGCTTTACTTCATTCCACACTTCCCTTAAACCTCTCCTTCTCCATTCTCCTCCTTGAAACCCCTATCCCCTTCTACTTCCCCCCTTCCTCACTCTTTTCCCAGACTTTCTCCCCTCCCCTCTCCTACCTCCCCTCTTCTACCCTCCCTTTCCTCCTCCTGCCCTCCTCCTCCACTCCCCCCTAACCTGTCCCATCTCCCTTTCCTCCCTTTCCCCTTCAGTTAATTGCTCTTCTCACTGTTTTATTGTTTGATTGATTCATATTGTAATTGCTTCAACAGTTTTATCGTTCATGTTTTATGTATTATGTTGTTCCATGTACAGCGCTTTGGCGAAAGGCGCTTTATAAATCAATAAATACAAATACAAGGTGTTTTTGGCAGTGGTGGTGGCAGTGTTTGTCCACCCTCTGTCACTGACAGCTTGTCGACGCACCAGGACGCTAGTCGGGTCAATTCTGTTTGGGTACTGATTTTATGGTCTTCTATATTTTGGGGTGATTTGCCCTATATCTGCTGGGGATGTGGTTGTTGGGCCATATGGGCTTTTAGGGTCATACGGGGGAGGGGGTGCTGTTGCTGGTGTAGTGGGTGCACTAGGCTGGAGCAAATATAATGGGTCACAGTATCCTTCAGCGGGCCTGGTCAATAATGGGTAGAGCGTTTTCGGCTCCTCTCCTTCTTTCTTTTCTCCCCCTCCCTCCTCTTTGCTAAATGTCATTTCAGGCTGTGATTCCCTGTTTTTATTTTTCTGAGGAGGCGTTTCTTCAAACATTCTCCAGAGGTCTAATACTCCCCTCCTGTTTTGGAGCTGCTTTCCCTAATATTTAGCCAATAAATATGTCGCCACCAAATCCAACACTGTCTTATCAAAAGACCCTCCTTCTGGCATATCTGAGACAATGCCTCCCCCTTAATCTCAGCCAGCCATTGGTCATGATACTTTTTATTTTTTTCACTATATAAGGAGAGGTGTTCACAAATATGCGAAAATTGTGTATCCGCGCCCATAACTTCTTTCCACTGTCTGGGTGCGTGTGTGCGTCTATGTATCAATTATCACTGTCAGTATTTCATTTGCTGTGTATCTTCTAGCATGAACATTTTCAAAGTTGCATATCCAAACATTTCACTTACACCTTACTTTACTTTGACCATGTTCATGGGCAAAACAAGAACCATGGAAACATGAACCACTGAACAGACAGATTTGACAAACTGACAGACCTCTACTAACAACAAAGAACATAAAACATATTTTTTAGGCTAACTTTTTATTTTTTTTAGGCCCCACTCCCCTTTTTAAAAAATTAAGCTCTTCCCTTCATTCACACCTCACAGTCACTCCACCCTGGCCCCTTCTGGGCCCACCTCTAAAGAATATTTACAAATACCGAAGAGAAAAAGAAAAACTAAGTAGTAATGTTCCCCGAGTCTTCTCAAAATGCAAGACTCTCACTTATTCCTTTTTCCTCTCTTATTAATCTGCACTGGTCGAGACAGTACTATGCGGCGCCGCCTTCCACCCGCTTTCGGTGCTAGGTTCCTGTATCTCCTCTTATTTAATCACCGTATATAAAAAAAACTAATGGCCATATAAAGAAAACACTTTTGTCAACAGTCGCTCACTCTTACTCACACCCCATGCTTCTCACAGGCCATTCCCCTGCTGTTTTAATCTGACCCTTTTCCCGTTACTCTACCCTCCTTTAGTTCGCCTTGCAATTAATACTCACAAATTCGTGGTGATCCGAGAGCCTCCGTTCACGGTCTATCCACAATTAGGGTGCTGCCCCCAACCAAGCTGTCGCCCGCTGTGGCGAGCAGTTGGGTATTTGCAAAGCTGGGACCCACAGAACCTGCTCAGGAGCGTACGTGTTTTAAATACCTGTCAGCTGGAGTGGCGGTGGTCTTGGTGGGGGTGCCCTGGATCTCGCTGCATGGCAAAGGGGTCTTCTCGGAGCAATCACTTTGTCAGGGTCACCAAGTGAAGGTGGTCATTCCCCAAAATGCAAAACCCAAACTCTGAATAAAGGATACACCCCAGTAGGGAATGAGACCAGGAGAGAGATTGCAAGTTAAGTAAAGGTTTATAAAGTAAAATGATGCACGCAGAGGACTCTACTGCTCCGAGAGCACCCTGCCAACAATACAGATACAACATATCTTTATACACACATTTGGTCATCAGTGACAAATAGTATAAGGGATGAATAGTTTGAGCCCATTGGTGCATTGTAACAATACTGTATAGTCCATAGGGGGTTGGTGCAACTTGATTGGTTGGCGCAGAGTTGTTGCTTCTCGCATCTGTGCGGGGTGCAGGTCAGGCTGGATCCGCAATGTGCGATTGGTCTAACTAATCCAAACTACACAGTAATTTTTGACATGCTATAACTAATGTAACACATAAAACTTATACCAGAATGCAGGGTTGCCTATAAATTGTGAGCAAACCTATACACATTCTAAACCTGGGCCTTTGTGGGGTAGGGGTGCAGTGGTACTTTTTGCCATGTGGCTTATCTGAGGGTTTCGGTCTGAGATTTATTCTCCCTCGTGCCTCATGATTCAAACAAATAGATTAATAGGTGTTAATCCAAGAGGAATGTATGATCACACAGGATTAGTTATATTGGGGCAACCAAGGGTGGTCCGTGGGCACGGTCTAACCAACTGCTACATGAAAGCAGAATAGAGGGGCAAAAGGTGGTGCAGGCAATCATTTCTAAAGGTGGGGGCTAAGGAGCAGGAGCAGGTTTGTGGTGACAGATGAATACACAAGTCAAGATTTGCCCCGGTCACACACAGGGCAGTGAGCTCAGAGGAAGAGAAAGGTTACAGTTTTTAGTTTGCAACAATTTGCGCCTGGGCTTCTGTGAGAACTGGGCTGGTGTGGTGCAGAAAGGAGAGGAGGTGGTGGGGCGCTGTTGAAGCTGGCTGTGAGCGGCGCTGGGTGAGCGGAGAGGAAGCCTTTTAGAGATCATTGTACGGACTAATACATAAATGGAGTCTGATGTGGCACAAAATGGAGTCTTTGTGTATCATCCCATGGCTTCTTTCCACTGTTGTTAGTGAAAGACAAGGGTGACGTCTCCCCATGATGGGATGAGCAAATAGACTTATTTCATGCTGAATATAATAATAATAATAATAATAATAATAATAATTAGGCTTTTATATAGCGCTACAAACCCTCAGGTATCTGAGCGCTGCTTATTATTACCCACGGTGTGTGGTGCTCATTTATCGACCTCGGAAGGATGAAAGGCTGAGTTTGGCCCCGCCGGGATTCGAACCTGCGTTAACAGGCTCTGCACGGGTGTCAAAGCGGGCGCTCTACTCGCTGTGCCACTTGACCGGCTGGGGGGGGGCATACACACCCGTCTTCCCTTACACAACCCAGGAGGTCAGGCATGCAGCTAGGTGCTGAGGGAGGTCATGACAGAGCACTAGTGCAAGTGACTTGATATGTGACCAGTGTGAGACAGACATGGTATCAAGAGAGACACTCAAAAGTAACAGTTTGAAAACCTTTATTATCAACCTTTGTGAGGTTGGTGTAATACCTATCTGGCCCTAACTCTAAGGGGGTCGTTTCCTCAACTGATGGTTTTAAGGGCCGTCGATGTCAGTAAGTCCAAAACCAAAGTTCGTCTTTGTCCAAACCTATGCTTGCCCTCGCTCTTAAACCAAATGTGATAAGGGGTCTTCTTAAAGGAAAAATGGTGATTCAAAAGAAAATGTAAACCACAGCTGGTGTCACCAAGTGTAATTCTGCCAGTTATAAATAGCTCTACTCAAAAGGGTTGCTCTTGGAACCTTCAACATAGAGTTCTTGTAGCAAACCAATAAAGTTCACATAGTCTCTGGGACTCTTGGGGTCCCCTTCACCAAGCTTTGATCTTTCCAGTTACAAACAAAAAAAAGACACAGTTCATGTTAGGCCTCTCAGGGTTCCCTTCCCCAAGTCCAGGCCTCTCTTCACAAATGTCAGAAATGTCTTTAGTGGGCCTCCTAGGGTTCCCTTCCCCAGGCTTAAGCCCCTCTAGGTCAAAAAATTCACAGTTTCTTGCTTTACAAATCAACTGAGGATTCACAGTCCCATTTAGGCCACTCAAGGTTCCCTTCCCAAAGAATAGGCCCCTCTGCTGATAAAAAAACAAAAAGTTCCTCTTGTCAGGATGTACCTTTCACTGTACAGTTCTTTCATGGGGATAGTATCAGAGACTTTCGAGAATGCCGGGTTCTTTGCTCCTCCTGGGCGTGACCACTCTAACCTCTAAACCCCCTCCTTATTCTCCGGCACATTCTCCTCTTCTGTGTCTCTTCCACTCTGTCCTTTTTTCCATTGTTGTGTGCCTGCATACCTTCTTTTCCTGTCATGCACCTTTGTACCTTCCTTCCACCTTTCAGTGCCTCTTGCATCCTTCTCTTTACTATTCACTGTGCTCTCTTGCACCCTCTTTTCCTTGCTGTGCTCTCTGGCACCCTCTGTGTTTCATTTGGGTCGCCCACACCCGTTTCTCAGTTTCGGGTTGCTTTCACCCTCTCATGATTGTCCATTTTCCTACTCACTGTCTCTGTACTGTCTCTATCTGTTTTGAGTCGGGTGTGACCCTCTTCTTCTTTAAGTATCACTCGCACCTCCTTTCGCGCCGCCACCGCACTTGTTCTGTCTTTCTTTCTATCAGGCCTCTAGCACACCTTTTCCTCACATTCCGCTTTCTTTCTCTTGCCGCTTTCCGGCGTTCGCTTTGCTTCACTTTGCTCTTACTTTTTCCTCTTTGCTATGCTTTTTTTCTGCTTTCGCTCACCGGGCTCTTCCTTTCACAGCGCTCCTGCTCCCACTCCGGCCAACCGCACACTACTGAGTTTCTCTCTGCTTCGTGAAACTCATCCACAGTAGTGCGGCGCCGGAGATCAAATAAGTTCCAATTTGTTTGGTTTGAGGTCAGGGTCTCACCACCAGCCCCTCAGACAACTCTGGAACCCGCACACGTCACAGGGGAATCAGCACTGGCTTAAACAAGGCTGATAGGCTGCCTTCCGTCCTGCTCCCTGGAGACATGGCTCCCTCGCCACGCTGCAGCCCTTCACACACACCGGGCCAGCGTCTCGGTGTCCCGCACTCCACTGATTCGTCTGGGCTCCTCTCCTTGCAGCCTTCTGCTCCTTGGCCTCCTGGTTCCATCCAGCAACCCCAGCTAGCCCAATGATCCTGGCAGAATCACCCTTTATATACAATAGGTGAGAGTTAATGGGAGTCAGGTATGATCAGTTGGGAAAAAGTACCTGACCTTGCCTGACTCTGTTAGTGGGACAGTTCAAAGGTATTAGATGGTAGGCCGCACTTGGAATCCCTCTATTGTTGCTATGGGTAATTGTCATTATTCTCGGTCACTGCTTCCTTGTCACAGTACTTATTGGAAATGGGGCGGGGGAGATGGGGTGTGATTGAAAATACCCCATTAGGGCTCAGAGGGAGCGGGTTGGTATGTAATGGGCAAAGAGGGGATACCATGTCTCACCTTTGGGTATTCTCCTCCCAAAACCCTGTCACCCTCCCCTCAGGTGATAATCCCTCGCTTGTCCACCCCCCGGGTCAGGTTCCAAAAGCGATGGCCCTTCCCTGGCCACCTCAATGGAAGATCTCGGGGGAGTAGGTGAGAAAATACTGTCAGGTTTCTCACACCAGCTAGACCGAAAATTGTCATACTTTGTTGCTGTATTCTAATGGAAGAGGTGTTGAGGCCAGTCTGGTGTAAGGGTGAAGCAGTTATGTGTCCAGCTAGACCGAATTTGTAATAGTCGTAGCGAGATTCTAAAGTGTGTCGATGGATATATGTGCCAAATGTTCCTTTGTACTGCTGGTGACCTAACATCTATTGAAGTGTTTTTTGTGTCCCCTGTAGAGCGGAGTGTAAATTCTGATTATTATATTTTTTAATGAGTAACGAGAACACTGGTCAAAGCCTTACTAGTTTATTGCGCTTATTCAGTTGAATTCAGGGAAATTATCTATACCCCTCCATTTTACAAATTCACCAGTTGCAACTGATCTAATCTGTAATGGTTTTGTCGGTGTGGGGCATGAAGGCCCATGAAGATGGCTAGTTAGCAGGGCTTTAAGTGGGCGAGGCGCTATTCGGGTCTGTGAAAGTAGAATGTTATAAAGGCTCACTATTCACTGTGTGTCTATGAACAAAAAGTGAAAAAAACCAAAAATAGTAATCTAAAAGGTATTATGTTGCTTGTCAAGCTGCAACAGCCTACTGCTACAAAATAATGGTGTAAACGGCTAAAGGGCCATTCTTGAAAGCTGCATTAATGAAAAAGATAAGGACAGCGGTTTGGTCATTGCAATAAAAACAATCAAAGTACACTGGAGAGCATTGTTGTGTTTCAATGTTGACTATCCAGAATATCCAACTTTTACATATCAACCTGTCAAAAAAAGGACAGACACCTGTACAAATTGTCTAACCCAAAACGGAAGGGTGTACAATCTATTAACAGTACCATCCTAAAAGGTGTTATAATCAGGGAATCCTAGAAACAAAATAAGGACAACGGTTTAGTACACTGGAGAGTATTGTTGTGTTTCAATGTTGACTATCCAGAATATCCAACTTTTACATATCAGCATGTCAAAAAAAGGACAGACACCTGTACAAATTGTCAAACCCAAAACGGAAGGGTGTACAATATATTAACAGTACCATCCTAAAAGGTGTTATAATCAGGGAATCTTAGAAACAAAATAAAAACAAATGTTTACAGAAATGGACCTAAATAATAGTCCTCATTAAGGCCCAGTGGGGTCATTGCGTCAAGTTTATTGATCCAGAACAGTTCTCTCTGGGCCAATAGTTTAGGTAGATTACCTCCCCTGCTGAGGGGATGTAGAACCTCCAAAATCACTAATCGCATTTGACAGACATTGGGCCTCATTACGAGTTATGCCGGTAAGGGAAAAATGATGCCAGTATGTAAATACCGGCATCATTTAACGTTCCGTAGCATTCTGACCCGCAAACCCGGTATTAACGGCACCGTTATTTACAGTGCCGCTAATAGCGGCATAGGCGCGTACACGCGCCTCTTCGGGTAGTAAATACCGGCATGCCGGTAATAGCGGGCAATCACAACCCACGCAAACATGCAAATACCGGCATCGCGAACACAGTAACAACGGGCTGCATGATGCCGGAAAACCAGGCATTGCGAACCACCCGCAAACAGCAACCAAGATACAAGGCAGCTGCCACAGGTGCACACAATCCCTACAGGTGGAGTCAAAGGAGGCTGTGCCAGTATGAACTGAGCCCACACACCACAACCCCCCCCACAGGTGTAGGCAATGCAGAATGGCCCAGTACAAAAGGAGCACACCTACACACCACACCCCTTCTTACACCAAAATGCTACCACTAGCATTTGCAATCATGGCGCAGGAGGACATGCCTATACTGCTACAACTACAGCAACAACAACAACTACAGCAGCAAGAACAGGCAGCACAGAGGAGACGCAGGAGGAGAAGGAGGGTGAGACAGGCCCAGCAATTACCACCAGCGCAGCCACCAGCGCCTCGTAGGCAGCCACCAATCCCTCGCACCAGACCCAGCCCTTTTAACCTAACCCCTGAGCAGATCCACACCCTGTACCGGTTGGACCGTGACACCATCACCACCATAGTGGACATGATACAGAACGACATTGCCAGCCACATACAAATACGCACTGCCATCCCCCCACTACTGAAGGTGGTGTCTGTGCTACACTTCCTGGCCACAGGCACCTACCAACACACAGTGGGCCAGCTGCATGGCATTTCACAACCACTATTCTCACGCATGCTGAACCAAGTGCTGGATGCCCTCCTGAAGCACGCAAGCACCCACATATCCCTACCACGGACTGGCCAGGAGATAGCCGAAACCAAAGTAGGCTTCCATGCACTGGCAGGCATGCCCAATTGTGTCAGTGCAATCGACTGCACCCATGTGGAATTGGTAGTCCCCCATGCCATAGAGGTGGTGTAGGGCAATCGCAAGCAATACCACTCCATCAATGTGCAAATGGTATGTGACTCCAGCAAGATAATCACCGATTGCTGCGCCCGATTTCCTGGATCCACACATGATGCCATGGTACTGCGCAACTCCACGCTACCCCGTCACATGGAGCGACATGCTGGACCACGTGCCTGGCTGCTCGGTGAGTTGCACAACAGGCCCATGGCCATGCTGTGGGGTACTCATGTGTGCGGATGCAGAAGGGGGGATAGTACACCTGGGTGGGAAAGGGGGGGATAGTTTACCTGGGTGGGAAATGGGGGAGGATAGTTTACCAGGGTGGGAAAGGGGGGGTTAAAAGTACACCTGGGTGGCAATAGCCAGTGAGTGGAGAATGAATGCAGAGCTAAACACTCCTCACCTGACATAGCCAAACTGAAAATGACACATCACTGGGCCACATATCACAAATAATGCAAATGGATGACAACAAGTAAGAGGCACAACCGGGGCACCATGGTGATGGCAAGCAATGCATGACTGAATAGGATGGCAACTGTGCCAATGCGGCCAGTGTGACCATGCATAGCAAAGAGTATACAGCATGAATTGGAGGCTAAACATTGTCGCACTGCCACAGCACATCTGCCTCAGCATGCATGATTACACCCTGCATCATCTATTCAACCCCATCCAGTGTTCCACACCTCTTTACAGTATACATTCCATATAGGTGACTATTTGGTACACGTACAGGGACATGTGCATGCTCACACCTAATAGCTGCTGCCATGACCGTGCTCCCTGAAGGTGTCAGTTCAGAGTGACACACACCTATTTGTATCTGCTTGCAGGTGATGGAGGATATCCCTTGAGGCCGTGGCTACTTACCCCTGTGCGGAACCCGCAGAACAGCCATGAAGAGGAGTACAATAGTGTGCACACTCGTACCCGTGTTGTGATTGAGCAGACCTTTGGCCTGTTGAAGGCACGGTTCCGCTGCCTAAGCAGGTCTGATGGGGCACTCCTATATAGGCCTGAGAAGGTGGCAAAGATCACCATGGCCTGTGTCATGCTGCACAACATGTGCATCCGAAGGAATGTACCACTGCCACCTGACATTGACATGCATGGCCCGGGTGAGGATGAAGGGGATGGAGACGGAGGCGAAGGAGCCCCCCTGCCAGTACGTGATGCACGGGACGGCCATGCTGTACGCCAAGCACTAATTGACGAATACTTTTAAGACACAGGGACCATGAATGACTTTTGTCAGTCACACACTGGGCCAATGTGAACATGCACAAAGGGAATGTTGTAATTTGGACACTGAACACCGTAACACATTAAATGGATGCACACCAAAAATAACAATGTCCAGCCATGGATTGTTCTCCAGAAAACTTGGGTATTATATGAAAGTGCAAAACTGTGCCCACTCCCCCCTCCCACAATCCCCCAACAAACTCCCTCACCCACCCGACAGATCCCAAATGTCCCCATGTGTGCAACAAACAGTGTTGTCTTCACCAATGTTACTCCTCACATTTTTTCCATTTTTCAGAAAATCACTTTTTGGCGACTTTTGGGTCTGGGGGTGCCATGGCCATGCGCCGTGCGCTCCTGCGCGTTAAGCACACAGGCCTTGATTGAACAGAGGTGGAAGGTGTTGACGTGGTGGAGGTGTCAATTGTCAATCCCCTTGCAGACCCATGGTGTGGCTGCTGCACTTGCCTGATGTTGGCTAGTAGGGCCTCGGTCAGTGACCCCATGCACTGCCTGAATGCAGACGTGGACGCCTCCACAGCATCTGTATTTGCAGCAATGGCCGTGGCTATGGCCTTCATGGCCTCATTTACGGCAACGACCTGTTGCCGCATAATCTGCAGCATCTCGTCTTGGCGGGCCTCCACCCTTGACAGACGGACCTCAAAGGGGGTTTCTGTCGCAGGTGTACCGGTGGCTGGTGGGGTGGTGGAAGGCAGGGTGGTGGAAGGCAGGGTGGTGGAAGGCAGGGTGGTGGATGGCAGGGTGGTGGAAGGCTGGGTGGTGGCAGGCACCTGCGTGGGGCGCTCGTCCTGGACACTGTCGTCCGCGAAAATGCCGATGTCCGAATCTCCTAGGTCGGAGTCATGGAGACATGGGTCATCCAGGCTCTCTGTCTCCGCAGGGGGGGAGGGGTTGCCAATGGGTGTTGGGCTGGGCGATCCCAAAGATTCTTCGGCCTCTTCGACCACCTCTGTGGACACGACGTCCGTGGTGGCTGGCGGTACAGCTGGCACTATCGCAGCAGGTGCACCCTGCAGAGATGATGTCTTGCGTGGCACACTGGGAGTGGTCGCAGGCAATTTTTTGGAGGATGGGGTTGCGGTGGCCCTGGTCCCCTTGCGTGCACTGGATGTGCCTGCCCCCCTGTCCTGGGTTCCACCTTCCTCATCAGTGCCTGGGGGATAGGAGAGATGCAGGTCATCAGTGAGATTGCCAAATGGCAGCTGTGATTTGTTGCAGTGTAATATCTTTATACATTCAGGCATGATTTCATTTCTGTTGTGTGGCATTTGGTGTACTGAGGGGACATGTTGGCAATGATTGCATGGCTGGTGGCAATGGATTGTCTAGGTGTGTGGGGGGGCATGGGCATGGATGGGTCATGTTGCACCTCTGTTGGGTTTACATATTTCACGCAGCATGCGTGTGGTGCAGGGGGTGGCAATCAGTATTCTGTTGGTGAGATGATGTTGCCTTGGGTAAAGGAATTGCCTTGCCTAATCGGACTCCCACCTCACTTGTGTCACATCATGTTTTGTTATTGGTGGATGTGATGGTTCACTCACCTTCCTCTGTTGTAGTAGCTGCCCCGAACTCCTGCTCTCCGATCCCCTCTATGGATTCTGGGTCGATGAATCCACTTGCAATCTCCTCCCATGTGGTGAGCTTAACAGGGGAGTGTGTGCCACCGCCTGTCGCCATTGCGGCCCTCCGGTTCTCCGCAAGGATCTTCCCGACACGAAGGCGGAGGTCGTCCCAGCGCTTTCTGCAATCCCGGATACTCCTTGGGGTGCTCTCCACTGCTATTACCCTCTGCGCAACCTCCTGCCACACCTGTTTTTTACGCGTTTGGCCCGCATGCTTCAGGTCCGTGCTTCGGATTATGTCAGCATGCTGTTGTAGGGTGTCCGCTAGCATTGTCAATTCAGCATCTGAAAAGCGCTGCTTCCTCTTTCTTTGTGTGCTTTTTCCGGTGGCCTTTGACATCCTGGTTGTGTTTTGGCACTCAACAACACGGGTGTAGTGGTAGTAATGGAGGATGGCAATGGATTGTGTTTTTAAAGATGGCTGCCGGCCCATTTCCCGTTCCTGCGCGATGACGTAATTTCCGGGTCCGTTTTTTGTGAACACGGTAATAACATGCCGGTATTACCGTGCCGGTATTTACGGGTTAGTGTGAGGCGGTAGCGCAATGGGCGGGCCCCGCAATGCCGGTATAGGGGGCTTGAAGGCCCTTTACCGGCATGGCGGTATTGCCACTACCAGCATGGGGGAACGCGCGTGCTTGCGCACTCGTAATGACCCGCTATTAGCGGGTTCATACGTGCACGGACCCGCTCATTCCGGCATGCCGGTAATGAACCCGGTTTTACCGGGCAACTCGTAATGAGGCCCATTGTGTCTTGAGTCACGGAAATGTCTGAAGACTGGTGATTTTATGTTCTGTGGCTTGATGCACGATTTGTGTTCCGTCCATCTATCCTTTGCCCTTCTGTTTGTCTTTCCGACATACTATTTCCCGCAAGGGCAGCGAATTGCATAGATGACATTTTTGGTGTCGCATGTCGCGAAGTGCTTCAACATGATTTTTTTACCAGTATGTGGGTGACGGATGTGGTCTCCTTTAATTAGGTTATTACAATGCTGGCAATGTAGGCAAGCGAAAGTGCCAAATTTTTGTTTATTTAGGGTCTTCTGGGTTGTTGATTTACTCCTTTCCGCTCTTATCAATTGGTCTCTAAAGTTCTTTCCACGTTTATAAGCCATCATAGGGGGATCTGGAAATAAGTTGTATAAAGTTTCATCTGATTTGATCAAGTTCCAGTTTTTATGAATGATTCTCTTAATTTGGAAACTTTGGCTTGAATATTTAAGCGTATGTATCAGATTTTATTCTTCTTTCTTTCGATTGGCCTGTAAGAGTACATTTCTGTCATGTGTCTCAGTGGGTATGATGGCTTTATCGATGGTCTCTGGAGGAAATCCTCTGTCTAAGAACCTTTTCTTCATGGTATTGTATTCTTCTTGTAGTGTGTCCGTTTCAGAGGTAATTCTTTTGAGTCTTAACAACTGACTGTATGGTAAATTGTCTTTGAGATGTTTAGGGTGATGGCTTGCATGATGCAGACAACTGTTCACATCTGTGGGTTTACGGAAGATCTTAGTTTTCATATGCGTGCCAGTATGTTCCACTGTGACATCTAGGAAATTAACCGTAGGTTTACCGATTTCCATTGTAAAGCCAATTCTTTGGTTACAGGTATTAAAGTAGTTCCAGAATTCAAGTAGTTCCGCTTCTGTACCTTTCCACATTCAAAATATGTCGTTGATGTATCGTAGCCAGGTTTGTATCTTGTCATGCCATCTGGGGTTGTCCAGTACGTGTGTTTTTTCAAAGTGGTACATAAAAATGTTGGCATAGGATGGGGCTACTGAAGACCCCATAGAAGTACCTGAGATTTGGAAATAGTATTGTCCGTTGTACCTGAAATAATCACACGGTGTAAGCCCACAGGCCCGACGAAATGAGACACTGAGACAAAAGTGCCATGACATAGACTCTGCTGCCGTTCTAAGCCACGTGCGTGCTGAGGCTCCTCCAATTTACTGTCAGTCATGATGCCCTCATGACACATCCTTAAAGGGGCAATACAAAACTACTCCTTTTCCATAACAAATAAAACAAAGACAGATATCACTGGAAATCAAATAAATCAACAGTTACGAATAGCAATACCTGGACCACTGGAAATTGTAGGATGAAACAATAACCACATACATTGAGACTCAGGCAGTTACAAATATAAAAACATATACCGACCGCTCTGTGCATATATTGCGGGTGACAGTCTGGGTTGGTGGACTGCTGGTGGCATGTTGGCAGTTCCACCACATTCTGAGGGAAACTATTCAGCAGGTGAGAATGGGATACTTCAACTAATGGACACAATGGTCAGTCACTGGAACCACATTGAGCATGCCGACAATCTGCGGGTTCACAGCTTTACACACACGTAAATACTGGGACTACTTTAAGGACATCCAACGACATGCAGGCTTCTAGCATCAAAGTACTTTGAGTATAGTGGGGCTGCAGGAAACCAGTTCAAACTGTCATGATGCCTACCTCCAAGGAGCCAGGTCCGACCCAGCAACCCCAGAGGCAGGCATCATTCCCCCCAGGAAAGTGCCAGCGGGCCCAAGCTGGGGCCCTTTGGACACAGTCCTGGCGCCTTAGGCGCCAGGCTCATGTTGGACCCCTGTCCTGGCGCCTTAGGCGCCAGGCTCATAAAGCTAGACATGTGTTCAAGTGTTTTAATGTGCACTTACCTGATGCAGACCATGCTGCTACATCCAGGCCCTCTTGAGGCCTGAATGGAACTACTTTACCTGTGGGACTACTTTCCACCTGGGTGTGGTCGGGGAAGGATACATACCTGATCGGTGGAAGGATACATGCCTGGAACTTCTTCCAAAGCTATTTAAACCACGCCCGATCAGCAACTCACGCTTCGCGTTGTTCTGCTCCTCGCAGCTGGACGCTCACCGTGTCAGCTCCTGCATCTGGACTTCAGCCACGCCTGTCAGCATCCTGGGTCGCCTGCAAAAGGAGATAAGAGAGAATTGGAAGAGAAAGAAGATCTTACCTGCTAAAGCTGCATCACGGGGACATCACACCGACGATCCTGAAAGGGAAGACATCATTTTAAAAGCATTTCGCTTCTATCGCTGCAGCACTGCATTTCACTCACCTTTCCTGGGCGCCTCCATCTTCAGCAGCGATCATCCGGATCTGCACCCACTTCCCAGAGCCTAGAGAGAAAAGACAAGAAAACAAGGTGAGAGAAGGAAGGGAAATAGGAAAAGCTCACTTTCCTTCTAAGACTTACCTGTTGGGTCATTCCCATTTCATTTCGGGTCCTGCCGCTTCCTGGCATTCCGGACCCCGGCCCCAATGGGGAAAAAAGACAAAGACATTGAATGAGCGAATGCAAAGACATTACCTGAACGCTCATCCAGAACTTACACTTCGGGTCGGCGCCATATCTCCGGCATTCCGAACCCCGGCCCCTAAGGGGAAAAAGACATAAGCATTAGCGCTTGCTGTAATAAGACAATGAACATGATTATTAAGCTTAAACTTTTGAACTTGCAAAAGAACTCTTACAGCGCCTCACCTGAATAGTCAAGCTTATTTTGAACTCCCATCAAACCTCAATCCAGTGAAGTAACTGGGTTTCAACGCGCCCCTGCATCAGAAGCAGGATGGAGAACTCATCCTTCCAGACCCTAAGGGGAATATTCCTGCGAGCCAGAAAAGCCTGAGTAGAGGGGCCCTTCCTGTCCATCATCAGAGTCCTGCGCTTCACCATTGAAGAAGCATCAGCACTCGAAGCCAGACCTGCGCCTCCGTGGGAATCAGGTGAGCGTGACAGAACGCGAAGCCTACCCACAATTTCCCACCTGGGCGCTATGGAGACTTCCGAGACAGATCAGCTGGCCCAGCTTTTGGGGGAATTACGGGCAGAAGTGCACTCAGCCCGCCAGGAGACTAACACTCTCAAAAAAGAACTGATCCTATCCAAGGAAAGAACTGATGACCTGGCCAAAAGGCTATTGCAGGCCCAGGCAGGACACACTCCTTTACCTAATTCCGGAGGTACTTCCACATCAATGGGTTTGGATAACCCGGTACAAATCAATCTACCTGGACACATGCTTTTGGCCCCGCCTGAACGTTTTGCGGGGGATCCCAAGAAATATGCCGTCTTTATGAACCAATGTCGTTTACACTTTCTATGCAGACCCGGGGCCTTCCCTAACGACCAGACCAAGGTAGCCTTTATACTATCTTACCTCAGTGGCAGTGCTGCCGATTGGTCTATTCCATTGGTAAATCAGGATGATCCCATTCTCCAGAATTTTCAGGGCTTCCAGGCCAGCATTGAAAGATTGTTTGCTCGACACTCTCAAGGACTGGTCCTTGATAACGAACTGCTATCCTTACAACAAGGTAATCAGGATCTCCTGTCCTACGTAGCCACCTTTAATAGACTGGTTGTGGAAACTGGATGGCCAGAAAACAAAAGGATCACATTGTTTCATCGAGGCCTGCGCGGAGAGCTTAAGGATGTTCTAGCTCAGATAGTAGATCCACCCCAGGTCTGCGCAGACTACATAGACTTGGTAGTTCAACTTGATCACAGACTTCAAAATAGAAAAGCAGATCGGTTCAAGTACGAAACCCGAGTACCGATCAAAACCCACGTTAACTCCAAGAGTACCGACGTATCCGAACCTATGCAAATCGGCGGTGTTAAAGGACCATTAATGCAGAAGGAACGAGAGAGAAGGTGGCAAATTCAACTTTGTCTGTATTGCGGAACTTCCGGTCACTTTCTTCAAAATTGTCCGGTTAAACCACCTAAGAAGGTGGTTGGAGCCACTGATAACAATTTATTGACACCTGATTCGGGAAACGACCCAGCCCGACAAGCGTAGGGGTCCGCTTGCCGAGCTTGAAAACAAACTCTTTGACCTCGCATTTTGTCATGCCAATGGTGCTCGTGGACCCAAAACAGCCTCAGCAGTTGCATGCTGTAAAAGCATACATCGACAGTGGAGCTATTGGAAACTACATAGTCCGTGAATTGGCTTTCAGGATTAAGCTCCCTCTCCGCCCGAAAGTAACCCAAGATGTCATTACTACAGTAGATGGAACCGAAATAGCCTCAGGGCCTGTAACGCATTCCACTGTTGAAATGACACTGGTGGGTCAGGATGGACATCGGGAAGCAATCGTGTTTGATGTGATCAAGGCCCCACAATTTCAAGTAATTCTTGGAATTCCTTGGTTAGAAACACATAATCCCAGAATCGAATGGCGAGCAAAGAAGATAAGTTTTCCTGATTGTGAACCAACTTGTTATCCAAGAAATCCAGTTATGGGTCTAGCCTCAGCAACTTCCACCCCTGTACAGCTACCGTCAGAATACCAAGAATTCCAAGACGTTTTTCTGAAGGAAAAGGCTAACACGTTACCTCCCCATCGGTCTTATGATTGCCAAATCGATCTGGTACCCAATGCTCAACTACCTTGCAGTAGGATTTATGCTCTTACGGAACCTGAGAACCTGCATTTGCGTCAGTATTTAGATCAGTACCTAGCCAATGGTTTTATTCGCCCGTCCAAGTCTCTTGTCTCCTCAGCTCTGTTCTTCGTGCCGAAAAAAGAGGGCGACCTTAGAACATGTATAGACTATCGCGCCCTAAATCAAATAACGATTAAGAATCGTTATCCTCTGCCCTTGATCCCTGAGCTTATCGACCAGGTGAAAGACGCTTGTGTGTACACAAAGTTAGATCTCCGAGGAGCTTATCACCTGGTGCGTATAAAAGAAGGCGACGAATGGAAGACTGCATTCCGCACCAAATTTGGGCTCTTCGAATATCAGGTGATGCCCTTCGGTTTGTGCAATGCACCTGCCGCCTTTCAGTACTTTATGAATGATGTTCTTCGGGAACTTATCGATGTCTGTGTCATTGTTTATATTGACGACATCCTGGTGTACTCTTCTTCAGAATCCGATCACAGAAAACATGTTAGGGCAGTTCTTGAGAAATTGCGCCAGCACAGACTATTTGCAAAGCTCGAAAAAAATGCGTTTTTCACACCACAGAAGTTGAGTTTCTCGGATTCATCCTGACACCTCAAGGAGTCCGAATGGACTCGCGAAAGGTGGACGCCATCCTCAAATGGCCATCTCCTAGCTCGGTGAAGGGAGTTCAGAGCATGCTCGGCTTCGCCAATTTCTATCGAAGATTCATTCCGGAATTTTCCTGAACAGTCCAACCCATCACAGCTCTCCTAAAGAAAAACAAACGCTTTGAATGGACTCTTGAGGCCGAACAAGCCTTTCAGGACCTGAAAACCAAATTCACCTCTGCACCTGTATTGAAGCACCCGCACCCAGATCTCCCTTACATTGTGGAAACCGACGCATCCAGTTCGGCCATGGGAGCTGTCCTGTCGCAAAGAGACCCAGAAACTAACCAACTACACCCTGTGGCCTTTTGGTCCAGGAAATGTTCTCCTCCTGAAATCAACTACGCAATTACCGACAAGGAGTTACTGGCTATTAAATCTGCTTTCAAGGCTTGGCGTCACTACCTTCTCGGGGCAAGACACACCATCACCGTAATTACGGACCACAGAAATTTACAATATTTAAAGACGGCCAAAGCTCAATCTTCACGACAACTCCGATGGGCTCTATTCTTTGCAGAATTTGATTTCGTGATTACCTATCGCCCTGGCTGCAAGAATGGTAAAGCGGACGCCTTATCCCGGATTGGCATGGAAGAACCCAATTTGAGTTTAGAACCTGTACCCATCATACCTGAACAAAGAATCTTAGGCCTAACTTCTATGCAAACTATTGAGGACATCCAAACGCAAGTAAAACAACTTCTAGACTCTTCAGCCTTACTGGAATGGAGTCAAAAGTGTCCTCATTACACCGTTAAGGATGATTTACCCTACTTCCAGGAGCGGTTGTTTCTGCCAAGTAAAGAATTGCAAGAACTTGTTATTGCCCATCATCATGAATCATTAATGGAAGGACACCCTGGTATCGCTAAAATGGAGGAAAAAATCAAACGCCACTTCTGGTGGCCTCCTTGGAGAAAAGACATAAAGTCTTTTGTATTGTCTTGCGGAACTTGCGCCCAAAACAAGGGTCAAAAGAAAAGGCCAGCCGGCCTACTTCAACCCTTGGATATTCCACCGGCACCATGGCACACCTTGTCAATGGACTTTATAACTGACCTGCCTCCTTGTGCTGGTTACAACACTATACTTGTAATTGTGGATCTATTCTCCAAAATGGCCCACTTTATCCCTTTAAAAGGTTTGCCTTCAGCTTCCACCTTGGCCAAGGAATTTCTGGAGAATATAGTTCGCATACATGGTTTTCCTTCCATATTAGTCTCGGATCGTGGAAGTCAATTTATCTCCCATTTTTGGAAGAAATGTTGCCAACTAGCACAAATAGATGTGCGGTTATCCACCAGCCACCACCCCCAGACCGACGGGCAAACCGAGAGAACCAATCAGACTCTTGAGCAATATCTTCGGTGCATGTTACACCAATCCGAGTTAAATTGGAAAGACATCCTTTGATCGCAGAATATGCATACAACAATTCAGTGCATTCTGGAACCGGACAAACTCCTTTTTATACTTTGTATGGTCACCATCCTCGGACCTCTGACCTAGATCCACCTCTGACCCTGGAAATGCCCGCAGTAAATCATCTGCATTCCACAATAACCCGAGCCTTCAAAGAAGCTGCAACTCATTTACAGCAAGCCAAGAAAAAGTATAAAGAAAATGCTGATTTGCACCGAAGTAAAACTCCTCCTTATCAAGTAGGAGACCAGGTATGGCTAGCAACGAAACATTTACCCCTCAAGGGCCCGCGAACCTTCAATCCCAGATTCATAGGACCTTATCCCATCAAGGCTATAATCAATCCTGTGGCCTTTAAACTGAATTTACCGTCTAACATGCGTATTCATCCAGTTTTTCATGCATCACTTTTGAAGCCAGTACAACCAGGGACCCGACTGTCCAAGCCTCCAGACCCAGTTCAAATTGAAGGGGAATTAGAATTCGAAGTTAAAGACATTTTAGACTCCAAAGTGTTAAAGTCAAAACTCTTCTATCTTGTTGACTGGAAGGGATATGGACCTCAGGAGAGATCGTGGGAGCCTAGTAACCATGTTCACGCTCCTCGACTAATACAAAGGTTCCACCGGAGATTTCCGAACAAGCCAAAACCCCCGGAGGGAACAACCTTGGGAGGGGCCTTGAGGGGGGGTACTGTCATGATGCCTACCTCCAAGGAGCCAGGTCCGACCCAGCAACCCCAGAGGCAGGCATCATTCCCCCCAGGAAAGTGCCAGCGGGCCCAAGCTGGGGCCCTTTGGACACAGTCCTGGCGCCTTAGGCGCCAGGCTCATGTTGGACCCCTGTCATGGCGCCTTAGGCGCCAGGCTCATAAAGCTAGACATGTGTTCAAGTGTTTTAATGTGCACTTACCTGATGCAGACCATGCTGCTACATCCAGGCCCTCTTGAGGCCTGAATGGAACTACTTTACCTGTGGGACTACTTTCCACCTGGGTGTGGTCGGGGAAGGATACATACCTGATCGGTGGAAGGATACATGCCTGGAACTTCTTCCAAAGCTATTTAAACTACGCCCGATCAGCAACTCACGCTTCGCGTTGTTCTGCTCCTCGCAGCTGGACGCTCACTGTGTCAGCTCCTGCATCTGGACTTCAGCCACGCCTGTCAGCATCCTGGGTCGCCTGCAAAAGGAAATAAGAGAGAATTGGGGAGAAAGAAGATCTTACCTGCTAAAGCTGCATCACGGGGACATCACACCGACGATCCTGAAAGGGAAGACATCATTTTAAAAGCATTTCGCTTCGATCGCTGCAGCGCTGCATTTCACTTACCTTTCCTGGGCACCTCCATCTTCAGCAGCGATCATCCGGATCTGCACCCACTTCCCAGAGCCTAGAGAGAAAAGACAAGAAAACAAGGTGAGAGAAGGAAGGGAAATAGGAAAAGCTCACTTTCCTTCTAAGACTTACCTGTTGGGTCATTCCCATTTCATTTCGGGTCCTGCCGCTTCCTGGCATTCCGGACCCCGGCCCCAATGGGGAAAAAAGACAAAGACATTGAATGAGCGAATGCAAAGACATTACCTGAACGCTCATCCAGAACTTACACTTCGGGTCGGCGCCATATCTCCGGCATTCCGAACCCCGGCCCCTAAGGGGAAAAAGACATAAGCATTAGCGCTTGCTGTAATAAGACAATGAACATGATTATTAAGCTTGAACTTTTGAACTTGCAAAAGAACTCTTACAGCGCCTCACCTGAATAGTCAAGCTTATTTTGAACTCCCATCAAACCTCAATCCAGTGAAGTAACTCGGTTTCAATGCGCCCCTGCATCAGAAGCAGGATGGAGAACTCATCCTTCCAGACCCTAAGGGGAATATTCCTGCGAGCCAGAAACGCCTGAGTAGAGGGGCCCTTCCTGTCCATCATCAGAGTCCTGCGCTTCACCATTGAAGAAGCATCAGCACTCGAAGCCAGACCTGCGCCTCCGTGGGAATCAGGTGAGCGTGACACAAACGTGCACTCATCAGTCCAAGACAGTTGAGGGTACATCTACTAAGCCGGTCAAGCCACACCCAGGGTCACATCGGCTGTAGTCCCTTGATGGTGGGGCAGGCAGTGAGACACTGGAGGCAGGGCACCTGGCCCCCATTTCCCCCATTGGATCTTACCTGTAGCACTTTTCTCTCTCCACACCCCCAAGCAGGGGTTGTTGACATGGCAATGATGGCATTTTACTCTCCCCCAAGCAGGAGCATCTCAAATTAATGTAGCTACATGGGCAGCCATACTCATTATTTTTCCACATGCAGACGTGCACTTTGATCCCTACTTTCTCCCAACGCTCCACGGAGCGAACATTTTATCTTTTTCAGTCTTCCTCCTATGAGGCGCACGCACTCCTCCCCTGGAGCCGCAACCTCAGTGAGGGAACTGGGCATAACAGCTCCTCCATCAGGCAGGGATAGCGGATGGCAGCAGGCCGCCCTATTTGACTCGACCCAAAGTCATTCTCTTGATGCAGCTGCGGCTGCACCTCATTAATTTCTCCTCTTTCCATGTGGGAGACAACTGTGTTCTTGGGTGGAGCAAGCCGCAAATGGTGGCGGTGGGGCCGTGGCACATTATCAACTCATGTGGGAGATAACTGCACACCACAGCAACGCGTCACTCTCCTCACCGTCTCTTGGGGGTGGCGAGTTGCCAGCATTGCGAAAATCTCATTCTGATGCGGAACCCTGCCGGGGCTCACAAATCTCCCCTGGCAGCCCAGCCGCTACAAGACAAGGCTTTATTTTTCTAAAGCATGAAGCTCTCGCTCATCCAGCCGCTCTGATCATGGGGGTGGTGTAGAATGTTGCACAGGCCAACGGTCTTCGTGCAACCCTGCAACAATGTAATAGATAGTTTTTGGGGAAGTCTCAGATGCAGCCACCTGACATGCTAGACCAGTTAGGGTTCTAATGTATACTGTCCCCATAGGTAATAGACTTGAGCTACCCAATTGGGATACCCCTTAGGTTTTTGGGATGGAGTTGATTTTTTGTGACATCACCGGGGTATAAAACTAAGTGATACCGGCTCAGGAGCTGTGATTGCTGGAGATTTGTGATTTCCTGTATGATCCTTGTCTATTGCAGAATAAAGACAGTAAACCTTTGCCCCACTCCTGTCCTCTGGCATATTACAAAGTGGTAGCAGAGGACGGTTGGTTATGATTGATTGGCACAAAGCCGCCTCATCCCGTCGCAACGCCTCGAGGGCTATGAGGTGACCCACAGAGACCGAGAGAGACACAGGAAGTGCACACCGTGAAGAGGTCCTCAGGTACCGCCTTGGAGAAATTCTGTGGGAAGCCCAAGAGACCAGAAGGGCGGAGTGACAGGTTGGGGGCTAGTCGGTGGCCGAGTGACGTCAGCTGATCACGGAGTCTAAGTATAGACTCAGACATACGGCAACCAGGGGAAGCAGTGGACAGATGTTGGTTGCAGGGTGGTGATTTGGCGATTTGGGGGTAATAAGACATGGAGGTGGATGTTATTTGTTTGCGGTTAGGTAACATTCGATCTTGGGGTGGTCAGTTTTGGCAGCTTGGCTAGACGATTGGCTCAAGGTTATGGATGACAGAAGTTATGTAAATATTGGATTTCCTGTGGGTTGGGCGCTGTAGCTCGGGTCATGGATGATGGTATCCCTGTGAATAGGGCTTAGCAGGCGAAGCTAGCTTGTATCGTGGAAGGTGTCCTTCTAGTTAAGTCTCGTGGAGGCGTTCTATCTACAAGGCAACGCTGTAGGTACAGATTGAACACACAGAATATTGTTATCCCCTATTAGGAGGCAGGAAGACAGCCGTGTATATGTTGTTTGTCTTTGTTGGGGTAGAGGCGGGTATCAGCGATTTTTCTCTTTTGCCTGTGTTGTAGAGGTGACGTCACCAGCCAGGTTATTGCATAGGATTTGTAGTGCATGAGAGGTGCATAATTGTTTTGGTGGTTATAAACGATGATAGAAAGGCGCATGCGCAGAACTGTTGGTTCTGAATTGCAGAGGGGCTGTGCGCAGAGTGCACTCGGTGTATTACTCCAGAGCCGGAGAGGCTGGTGACTTTTTGTGGCTTGGGGAGCTATTTTAGCATCTGGTGTTAAGGTAAAATAAAGCGAGTGTATTTCGTAACGGTGGAAGTGGCGGACACCCCAACATGGGGTCAAGTAAGTATTGAAGTAATGTACTCGAGTAAATGTATGAGGGACACACCTCTG
Source organism: Ambystoma mexicanum (assembly GCF_040938575.1). Lineage (NCBI taxonomy): Eukaryota > Metazoa > Chordata > Amphibia > Caudata > Ambystomatidae > Ambystoma > Ambystoma mexicanum. The sequence continues at coordinate 706,882,792 of NC_090941.1, read as the reverse complement.
CAAAACGTGTCCCTCCCATGCTATAAGGACAAGATTTGTAAATATAGCGCGGAATGGACGTGAGGTACAGAGGGCAAACTGCCGAAGCCATGTCCAAAAGAAGGGAGCTTCTCCAAATGTGTGCCGCAAGTTGCAAACACATATGAATGAGGCTTACAATGGGAAGAAGTTGAGCTAACTAATGGCTATATTTGAGTTATGGAAAATGTTTCAGGATGATGGGGGGGACTTGACATGGCAACACTGGATGCTGAGCCAACAGTAGGGCAGAGGCGAAAAACCCTTGGCCCCTTCTCCTCCTCCTGACTGTGAAAACAAAGGCACATCGGCGGGGCCCCAGGGTTTATATCCAGCGAGGGAATTAAGAGCAGCAGCAGGTTATACCAATCCCATATTTGCACCTCCAGCATATAGCAAAAGGGAGAGGCAATACTGGTATGGACCAGCGACTAAGCGAACGCAAAGCGCAGGCGGCGAAAGCAAGGAGTGCAGCTAGATTTCGGTACGATTGAAAGAGAATGACACAGGGAGAGGGGGAAACATGGAAGGACGGGAGCCTATAGTTCCGACCGAGTGGGTAGGGAGACAGATATTGCTTAAACTAGATGGGAAGGTAGTGGGAGGGACGAGAGGCACTAACAAAATAGCCATGGATTGTAAGGACGTAGATGAAGTGAGAGAATGGGCAGCGGTAATGTAAGAAGTAGAGAGGGGGGAGAGAGAGAGGAGAAGGTAGAGAATAAAAGAATGGGCAGAGAGAAGAAGAAGGCAGAAGGGCAAGAGGAACGGGAAGCATGGAGACAGAGAGAGCTTGAGTACATGGACAGGAGTAGGGCAGAAGAAGCGAGGAAAAGGCAAGTGCAAATAAAGAAGGATGAGAGAAAGTTGGAGGTAGAATGGCTCTTAAGAGAGCGATGGCGCAGAGAAGAGGGCAGGCGTGCTATAAGAGAAGTGCAAGTAAAGATGGGTTTAGCATGTTTTAGTGACAACGAGGAGGGAGAGATGCAAGGGAGGAAAGAGCAAGACCAAGGCGGGAAATCCAGCACGGCTACCTCACAGGTGAATAGAGATGAGATTGCTTCCTCCGTGTGGGGGGGGAGTGCAGAAGCACGGGTCACTTAGAAGAGAGGCAGCAGGAAGGCACAGTGCTGCAGAGGCTTAGCTTCCAGGACAACTTTGACAGCAATGATGGGGACACAGAAACCAATAATGACTTATTGGGGAGTGAGGACGAGGGGGAAGGGAAACCCTTCCACCGTTCCTGAGGAAAGAGCCCAGACAGAGACACAATGTGGGGGCACGACAAAAGTATGGACGGATTAAGGGACGACCAAGGGGAAAGACTGCAGCATTCCAGGGATATATCATGTGGTGCAGACAATGTTACCCCATTCACACAAAAGCTCAGGCATCTTCCAGCATGAAGGATAGGAGAATTGACTAGGGTGTTTACCGCCACCAAAGACACAGCGAGATCAAGCCAAGTGGAGGGGTAGGACTGACACAGTGCCCACTATTGAAGAAGAGCGACCTCAATATATACCGTGGCAGCAGGTCGAGAAGGATAATTTAAGGTATAAGTTACCTTTGTTGACTGTGGGAGCTGGGAAGTGGATATATGAGATAGAAAGCTTGACTGCAGGGACGACATTAACGGTGGGTGACATGAAGAGCTTACTTTCACCCATTCTTGGGAAGGTTGCAGATGATGTGTGGAAACAAGGCGGCTAACCAAGAGTAACCGCACAAAACACGGTGCGCAATGGTTTGCCATCCAACAAACACCTGGGTATAGGCGCGTTATAAATGCCATATCATATAATAATTTCTGAGAAGCTGTGTGGCACGCTCTAAAGATACAATACCCAGACACGTCGGACATTAGCGTAACTATGGCATGCAAAATGGGGGAGGACGAAGACCCCCCTCAATATATTCAGGCTATCCAAGAGAAATGAAGACTTGAGACACAGGAACGGGGGGATAAAACAGTGGGATTATTCTGTCATATATTAGGTCAGGCGTCCTGAGCAAGTGCAAAGACAGCTCAGTTAGTTAGTGTGGATGGAGGCCAAACCATGGTCTGAAATTCAAATCACTATAGTACACTATTAAGAGACTACGAGAAAGAAGCGCAAGGAAAGGAAGCAGGAAAAGGCAAAGAATATCCTATGGAAGGGGTGATGTTAACGAGCACAGAAGGGACAGGTGCACTGCATGCACATTACAGACCACCAACCACGGGAGGAGGGTTCATGGGGAGAAGCGACATGCACCACGGATTCAGAGGGAGAGGAGGAGCACCTAGGGGAAGAGGGTACAGGCATCAGATGCAACAGGTCCAAGAGGGATTCTCCAGGGGGCTATCAGAGACTAATGGGAGGACCATCTCAGTGTTGGATATGTGGACAGATAGGGCACAACTCTTGAGTGTGCAGAAGCAGAGGGGGAATGCAACAGAATGGGGGAATGCAATACCAGCATACATATCAGGGAGAGCAGACTGACTATTATTCTCAAGACCAAATACAGCAGCAGGTACAGACTCAAGATGAGCACATGCAAGCATATCAGCCTATGGCAAAGACATACCCAGTGCAAGGGCCCACACAGCCATATCCACTGGCACCACCTGCACCACAGATGCACGGTCACATCCAGTCACAAGCAGCACAACAGAATGACGGGCCACTGACACACCAGATTAAATGGGAGTAGCTCCCATTCGTAAATGGGGGGTGACTGTAGTGGGGGGGCAATACATTCACAGGGAGCGGGGTGTCGTTATACCCACAATAGGACAGCCCACAGATGGACCTGCATGTTCTATCCTATTGATTACATCCAGCCCGGCAGAGGAACCACATATAGGGGTGACAAGACTTTTTCCTTTCTCCTGGACACAGGGGCCACTAGAGGAAGATACCCAATGTCAAGCAATGCCATGAATGCGCAGGGATTCTCTGGGGCGACAGATTTAGTTCCTTTTACAGATGACCTTACACTTTCTATACAGGAATACGACTTAGCTCTACCACTATTGTATTCCCGAAAGACACCAGGAAACATAATGGGAAGAGACATCATGAGCAAACTTAACATGACCATCTCATTAACAGACCAAGGGATAATGTGTTCCACACCTGGCAATCACTTTCTGAACGTAAGAGAGATTATTCAGGCCTATTGCAGACACACGGTACAGAGGGGGGTGCCAGCAGATTTAGAGCTATTTCAATATGGAGTGGTAGTAATAATAGCATGGCTCCCGGGGATTCAGGGTCTTCCCAATGAGTACATATTCAGACCAGAACTACCATTAGATGAGCCAGAGGGGATGGTGATGTCACTAGAACAAGAGGCAGTGATAGTGGGAGAACACAGAATAACATTGTATGGGAGAGGTGACACCAGCTTGGAGGACAGTGATTGTAGTGGGGGAGGGTTACAGGTTGCCTAACGTGACCGATGAGGAACTGTTCCAGGACAATCGTTCAGATCATGAAATGGTGTTGCATAACATACTGGGTGAGAATACACTACAGGGATGTACTACAGAGAATGGTGATGATGCTGCAAGCACAGCCACCATTTCTCGAGGATGACTTGGCAAAGGTACCTAGTGTCTTATGGGCCACAAGTCCCTAGTATGTGGGGCTCTTGAAAGGAATAGGAGCAGTGAAGATAAAGCTCAAACCAGGAAGAATTGTACCGAGGGCAAGGCAATATCCCTTATCAAGAAAAGCAGATGAGAGCATTTATGAGACAATTGCGGCATTAGTTAAACAAGGCATTCTGATACCATGAGAATCACAGTGCAATACCGCAATTTTGTGTAGCATTCCTATGGAAGCAACCCATTTCACGGTTATAGATTTGAAGAATGCCTTCTTCTCTATACCAATTGACCCAGAGTCACAGACCTTGACTTTGTTCCTATATAGAAATAACAAATGGAAACATACTCAGCTCCCACAGGGGAACTGTGAGTCCCCTTCCATATTCAATAGGGTCCTTGAAATGGACTTAGGCAATGTACAATTAGAAAGCGCCATCATACAATGTGTGGACGACATTTTGATCTGCAGCAAATCAGAAATGCAGTGTAGGAATGACTCAGTGCACATGTTGATTGTGCTAGCAGAAAAGGGATACAAAGTGGACAAAGCCAAATTACAATATTGGCAGAAAGAGGTTCTATACATTGGACAGTTAATATCGCAAGAAGGACGAAATGTGATACCGGAAAGGGCAGAGGCAATTCGCAAGACACCAAAACCCATGACAGTGAGACAAATGTAGCAGTTGTTAGGTCTCTGCAGTTATTGCAGAGCGTGGGTATTCGATTACAGAACATACACAAGGCCTTTGTTAAGTGCACTGAAAGAAGCACAAAGAGGGGAAGGCACACTACAATGGACAGAAGAAATGACCGGTGCATTTGAAGAGCTGAAGACAGCAATGTGCACAGCTCCAGTATTAGGGATCCCAGACTATCAAGACACATTTTATTTCTTCTCGCACTCCAATGGAGTGGCAATCACCACTGTACTCACACAGAAAACAACAATAGGTCACAAACCATTAGCTTACTATAGCGGCACATTATATCCAGTAATGAGAATGATCCAAAAGCACATTGATGTCCTGAATGATACAGACCTGTGTCATGAGATACAAAGTGCCATATTTCCATATTAGGGCCTTATATGGCTGCATTAACAGCTAAAAACCAATAGCTTATTCAAAGTATGTGCTAAACGCTGAAAGTAATATGGGTAGCGCCTACTTTAAGCCGTAGTGAGCTACAAGGAATGTGCAGGCCTAGGAGGGGCAGAAGGTTACATTATGCATTGTGAATAGACAGGCAGGGCAGAGGCCCCAGTTTAGTAGCTAATAGAGACTTCTATTGGAGTGTTTGGAGCATTATAGCACCTATGTAGCGCTTAGATAGCCAATCTTTGAAGCGCTATAGACACTAAGCTATGAGTGAAGGCCTGGTAGAGCTTGTTCACTAGGGGTTAATTGATGTCAGCTTCTCCTAGAATATTCTGCCTTTGCAATCGTGGCTCTGCCAGGCTTTGTAAACATACCTTCTCTCTCTGAGAAGGCCTGGTACTGCCTTCCCCACACTGATAATACATTCCAGTGCTTTCGCAACAGGGCTCCAAGGGAGGGGTACGAGCACGGAGCATCTCAGAGAGAGCTGGGTTTTTCCATGGCAAAACATATTTTGCACGACGAAGGTTCTGGAACTGTGCGTTATGTTGATTGATGGCATGAAATTTTGAACTGGGCGGGAGATTCATCCGCAGACTTGCCTCAAGCAAGAGCAGCGAGTGCCCGGAACCGGAGGCTCTTTGCGGCACATTGCAGCGCTGTTATCAGAAGGAGCGGGGCTGGCGACCGTAAGCTTAAGATGACCGGGGTCTCCTAGCGTTGATTAATGATACCATCTAAAGGGACGTAAGACTGTGTTTCTCTGAGTTTTGTGATTTCTCTAATGAGCTTTGTACTCTTCTCTAACTTGAACTCCACATTGCTGCTAAATTTACAGTTCTGTTATATCATGCTATATGTCTAATAAATGTTACATTTATACTGAAGGTGTCATTTCTAGTTCATTGCTCAGCACGAGCGGACCTGTAATTGGGTGAAATTGGGTAATTTATGCTAATAAGGGCTGGTCCCAGAGAGCCTTTAACCATTTTCAAGACAACCTGGCCTTCAGAAACCATGCAGACAAGGCACCAAGGTTGGTAACAGAAAAGGGGATATGGTTATATAACCAAAGTCCACCTTGCCATTCCCTCCTTGGTACAGATTAGGATGTTGTAGTGATGCAGTAGGGCTTGACCGTGGAGCTGTAGCACTGCATAAGGGTGAGAGAAAGGAAAATATTAGAGCCTAGTTGATACAATGCCCCTCCTTCTTTCTTCCCCCCGATGTGATATTTACTGGTAATAGGGGGTCAATCCACTATCAAGGTGGCCATTTTATTCATAAGGGATGTATTGTATTGAATTAGAATCATGAAGCAGAACGGAGCACTACGATAGAACAAAAACCATGATTTCTGTGTTTTATGAAAGGAGGGGCAGTTCGGAAAGCAAATGGTGGAGGAGGAAAGACTCTGTGGACAGCACGATGTTCTTGTGATCGATTGCCCTCACCGAGAGTTAGAGGAAGGGATGCTGAATACAGCAAGCGCTAAATACCTAGTTGAAGTCCAGAAAAGGATGCAGGAATTCTCTGCACATGAAGCATGAACGTTGTCCTGAGTTTGATGTTGTGGTTCTTCCTGGAACGAAGCGTAGCAGCCTTGTAGAAACAGCGGGAGGCCGCTGTAGCCGGAATACAAGATGTGTTAATGTGAACGCCGTCTCCTAAAGTAGTAGAATACAGATCCACTTCCTGTGACTCCGGAAGAGAACCGGAAATAGAAAATCCACTATTGCTAAGTGGTGAATTCTGATGGGAACCCTATCTAGGTCTATATCTCTGGGTCCACCACGGTTGCCACAATCGACCTGGCAGTAGGTGGGAGACAGGATGGTTGGAATTAATGTGAGCTTGACAGAATCTTACAATTGACCACACAAAGGGATTTGGGGTATGAGGTGATATTATCAAATCCAGCTGTAAGGGTAGTGAGATGCAGTACTGTGAACCCGGCGACATTCGTCGCAGGCCCATAGTGGCAGTGGACTATGTGCACGATTGCACAACAAACACTGAACATTCTGATGGCATTCCAAGAGTGAGAGAGAAGCCACTTGAGGGGGGGAGAGGTACTTTCTACTGATGGTTCATCAACGAAAGAACAGACCACGGGAGAAAGGTATACTGGGATGGCAGTAGTAAGACTAAAAGCGGATGGAACAAGTGAAGTAGTAAGCGCACGATTACTGTCACATTTCTCTGCACAGACTGCAGAGTTAGTGGCCCTCATATTGGCATTAGATAGAGCACAGTAAAAACCAGGAAGTAACAGTATAGTTGGATTCAGCCTACGTGACGTCTACGGTCCATTCTGGGCTGTCACGCTGGCTGAGGAGGGGCTTCCGACTTGCTGACGGCACACCAGTACAAGTGCTCTTATTGGGTACACTGATAGAGGCGCTCAGATTCCCAATAGGCATAGCAGCCGCGAAGTGCCAGGCCCACACGAGGGGGGAGGATCCCGTCTCCAGGGGCAATGAAGCAGCCGATGCAGAAGCGAAGCACGCAGCATATTTTTGAGATATTCTAGACATGGATACCCCATCCCGAGCGTGTAATTATGCACGGACTAAAGGAAGGGTACAACACGTTAACAGTGACACAAATAATGGAGCTGCAAAGGAATATGCAAAAGAGTTGTGGATGAAGAGGGGGTGCTCTATATCCCACTTGGATGCTCTGTGGTGACAGAAAAGCATGGGCAGCCTATTGATGCCATTGTCCTTAGTACACACTGACACAACTATACCATTCTACTCACATGGGGAAGGTTGTACTTGCTGCTCACATTGGAGGAGACTGGTTTTGTCCCAATTTGGCAGAACATGTTGCAGAATCTATGACCAATTGCATTGTCTTTAAGAGTTTCACAGCAGGCCATACCTTGCGGGTAGTGAGAGGAGCCATACCTCGGCCACTGGGTCCATTCCAACACCTTCATGTTGACTATGTTGATATGCTTCAAGTATGCCAGGGCTACCGCTACATGATAGTGGTTGTGTGCCCATTTTCCAGATGGATCGAAGCTGGTCCCTGTTCCCATCCTGATGCCTTCAGAGTGGCAAAATTCCTGGTTAGGGAAATGTTCCCAAGATGGGGCGTATGTGAGGTCCTGCGTTCTGACAACGGCCCTCACTTCATCAATGAAATGTTCCAACATAGAGCAACCCTATTAGGGATTCAACACATGTTCTCCTGTGCATTTCATCCACAAGCAAATGAGGTGTGCGAGCGCCTCAACGGGCTGCTTAAGGAGACTATTGCAAAAATAAAAGCAACCTTGAACAAAAGCTGGCTCCATTGTCTACCTTTAGTGTTATTCACATTGCGCAATAAACCAGGGTCCGACCACTAGTTAACCCCACACAAGGTGGTAACCGGGCAGCGCATGCGACTTCCCCTGGATCCTCCAACTAGGGCATTAACTTATGCAGAATCTGTATCTAATGTACTGGGGAAAGAAATTAATAATTTCACTGCTGCCTTGACGGCTAGTGCGCCTTTTAATTATCGCCAACTGCAGGCACGACTGGAGAGGTCCAAGAAAAGCGAAGAAGATAACAGTACAGAGATCAGTGAGAATCACCTAAAGCCTCCACAGCTCTACCCAGGAGACACAGTTTTGCTGCACACTTTTATTAGAACTTGGTATAGGCCCAGGTTTACGGGTCCCCACACTGTAGAGGAAGTGACCGTCAGAGGTGTGAAAATACGTGGAAAGAAAGCTTGGAATTTCCTCAGTGATGTGAAGCCCTGTCGAGCAGAGGCGTCTCCTAGCAGTGACGAGCAGGGGACCAACAGTGTGCAAGAAGAAGAACAAAACGCTCAGCAAAGACAGTCACAACTTGTCGAAATGTAACCAAAGATCACTTGCTCTAGAGCAAGAGAGATATGGAAATGACTTCATAGACATGCAGAATAAGGGCACTGTCTTTTTCTTACACATAGCTATTCATTGTGAAAGTGGCAACTGTTATTGTTGGTGTTCCATGATTCCCCAGGAACCCCAGCCCACAACCTGCCAGGGACAATTTGACCATTTCGTTAGAAGGTCCAAACGAGAAAGAAGACCATCACCCACTTTATTGTTCTGTGTTTTTCTGATCCACTTGGCCCAAACATATCCACGACTTTGCTGAGGAAGTCACTCAGTAATTGAATTCCTTCATGACCCTAGAATAAGCATTGTGTGGCAGCGATTAATTTGTATTCCACTCGCACAGTACTACAACCGCAGAGCTTGAACCAACATATATAATAACAAGGTAATAACATGTTTCTGCTGAATTTCAGGCGGGTTCATCATCACACTTGGAACTACACAAGAGTCCGAAGTGTAGTAAGTTATGGGTATCATTATTAAAAGTGTAATAGTGATGGTTTGTGTTTTTGTTTATCTTTGCATCTTTGCCATCATTTTTTGTCAAAGATTAATGTCTGTAGAAGGGCAAGCTATGACCCCTACTAATGTGACCCGAGTTCCGGCAGGTATGGCTGCCATGTCAGGTTAGGCGATAAGCACTGCCAAACCGGTAAAGAGAAGTAGGCAGAGTACTGATTTAGATATAGAAGGGGCTGATTCCTATCTAACTGGTACAACCTGGGTCTCTAATAAAATGGGGTACAAGCACATGACCAAAGTAGGCAAACAAACCTCTGGAGAGAGCTGCTATGTCTGCTGCCTCACCCCCTATACCATGAGTGCCTCTGGAACGTTTGTGTGTGATGCTGGAAATGCATTGGAAGGACAGGGCCTCCATGTCCATGTCATGTAGTCCTTTTATCATGTGTGTTCTGTGTTTTTTTCTGCACAGGAGTCCATGTTGGACTCCTGGCAGTGCAGCTCTTCCTCTTTTTGGTTTGGTGAACAGACCCTTGGGATACCCTTATGGCACCCATGGGTGGGGGTACAACCCTGTACCCCTAGTGTATGTGTTTGGGCAACTGTGAGTGGCCCACAGAGCAGGGTATGGGCTGGTGGCAGCTCCATGCTGAATTTGACAGGTACTCTTAGTATCCTCCATTTTGGGATACCCAGGCCCTGCCACTGGAATCAGTTGATTCCTGATAGGGGACAAGAGGGCCCCTGTGGCCTCTTGCTTTCTATTGCCTGTTACCTTGTTTTCCCAAAGTCCTGGGAAGCCATGACTCTGTCCCTTCCCCTGACTGGCTGTTGGGTGGAAGTTCTTTATATGGTATTGTGCGGAAGTCCAGGCCAGATTGGCTGGAGCCTTCCCAGTGACTGTATGTTGCAGGTACGCCTTGGGGTGGGACCTGGGTGAATGGAGTGTATGACCAATATGCACTTCATGTTATGGGTGTCAGGTTTCTGGTATGTGACACAAAGACTGAGACAGCCCTGCCTGAAACTGGTATGAATGAAGTGTGGAGTGCTGAATGGCTGGGTACTTGTCCCAATACACATATCTTGTTGTGAGTGTCTGGAGGGAGGGGAATGGCCTGAATGCACTGTGAGACTGATTGGCTGTCTGCCTGCATGAATGCCCTTCTGGATGATTGGTTGCCTGAGTGTGACCCAGCAGAGTGACTGAGAGACCAAACAGTATATCTGGGGACCTCTCACTGATGGAAATCGTTCAGAAGCTGAAGTCGAAACTTGATGCTTACTCTCAAAGCTGAGCCGTAAGAAGAAGGTGAACCGCTGTTCCCTTTGACGCAATCTGAAAGCTGCTGTGCCTTCAAGTACCTGATCCAAGAGAGAACCTGGCTAGGAGACCTCTTCCCGAGCTATGAGGGACCATCGTGCATCAGCTAACCTTCGCCGAAGTGCCCTGGAAGTCAGCCTTTGAAAGACTGTCGACTGGAGACGGGGACCACCAAGGAATCCGAAGAGAAGAGCCTGGACATCCGTCCACCGTCGACGCCCAGGTTGCGGCAGACAGCCGTAACCGCTGGAGGCCCGTCGAAGCAGTGTTGCCAAGAAGCGGGGACAGCTTGATGCCATGCCGCCGACGACCAGAGCCGCAACACTCCATTCCCTAAGAACACTTTGAAACAAGGACTCCCTCACTCATCAACGACGACCTCTTTGTCCCACTGCAGAAAGTCAAGGCCGCCAACGAACGGAGGAGAATCTGCAGGTGGGTTTTCCGGCACCCGAAGACCACAAAGGCGCTGACGACCCGACGCCCTTGCTGGGCCAAAGTTGTTCATTGACTCTTTGCTGTAATGAACTATCGTCGTCGAGGTGCTGCGCACACCTCATCTTCGCAGGACGTCCATGACCGATGGTCGACGAGCACCGCCAGGACCGAAGCTGCTTCCTCGACACCTTTGTTCACCTTTTCTTTGAGGGTTCTCAACGATCCGTGGCTCCTGTCTTAAAGGGAGTTTACTCAAGAAGCATCTGTCAACAACCCGATGTCGAACTCTGCTAAACCAGGTACATTGGGGTAGTAGAACATTTTTAGAGGGAAATAAGACTCTGCTGAACAATATATCGACTGGGCTTGTTTATTATATTATTTACAGGTTTTCCAGGTGGGGCACAGAACTGTGTCTAGGTAATGAGACAAAGTATTCTGCCCATTGTTTTAACCCCTTGTTGTCCTCCTATGTCTATTGTTGCTTCACTTTATTGATTGATTTGTATGCCATTTTAAAACTGTCTCCAGTTCATGCATTTTAAAGGAATCAAAGAAGTAATTCTGGTACCACATAGACCCTGTATATAATTATCATTTTAGAATTGCCCGAGCACAAAGTGTGTTATTGTATGTGTACATAATCAAAGCCTTATTTATATAAAGAACTGTGTTTTCACTAACATAGTATGTGGACATTCCTTTGTGGGTGCTTGGGGACTACACTGTACTTAAGAACCATCCTGCATTACCACCTGAGAGCTTAAGCCTTGGTTGCTCATCCACAGCTACCAAATAGAGAACCTTGGCGGGGGTGCTCTGTGCTTCTACTCTGCCATATAGGGAACAGGAGTAAAGATATCCCCCTCCAGTCTTTACACTGGTGGCAGCGGTGGGATGCTAATGGTTTTAAGAATAAGTGTGTAACCTTGCCACTTACAAAATATCTACACTTTGTTAAACTGAGGTTTAGTTGTGTACTAGATAACTGCATTACAAGCAATGGGATCTATTGCAAATGGTAAATTGACTAGGATGAGCTTTGAGGCTCTCCAGAGTGCTTGTGAAGCCAGGGAGTTAGACTTTGCGGATAGGTCTAGTGCTGAGATGATAGCTGCCGTGGTGGACTACCAGACTGATGGTGAAACTCTTGATGAAAGGGGGGATACAACCATTGAGCCCCCTGCTCCTGGGGTTGTTACTGAATCTGTTTCTGGGAGTGCCACCACTCCTGCTGCATCTATTTCCGAACCCAGCACTGCTTTTCAGGGGGAAGCCCTGAAGATTGGACTTTTAAACGTAGAGCTATAACTGGAACAGTTAGCCTTTCAATATAAAAAGTTGGAAGCAGAAGCTGAGTTGAAGAAAGAGGAGTTGGCGCAACAAGTGATACTCAAAGATAGGGACACTGAGCACCAGACAATTCAACTGGAGAGAGCTAGAGTGGAGACTTCAGCGAAACCAGTTGATAGGGTCAGGTCCCCTGACACCAAATTTATGAAATATTTGGTTGGTGTGTATGTGGAGGGTTCTGATATCCTCCAATGGACTGAAGCGTTTGAGATGGCTTGTGGAATCCATGATGTTGACAAAAGAGATTGGGCTAAGTGTTTGTTAAGCAGAGTGCCTCAGACTGGGTATAACTGTATTCTGAAACTGAGTTTGGAAGAAAGGGGTCAGTAGGAGTGCATGAAATTTGCTTTAATTGCCAAGTTTGGCAAGACACCTACTCAGTACCTTAAAGGGTTCAGGGAATATAAGAAAAGAGAGAATGGGGGTCATTCCGAGCTTGGTGCTAAGGGAACAACGATGCCGGTAAAGGAATACCGGCATCGATTAACGCTACAGGCTATTCTGACCAGCCCGACCGCTATTAGCGGCATCGTAAAGTACGATGCCGTTAATAGCGATCTGGGCACGGGCACGCGACCCACCATGCCGGCATTAGCAGCATGCCATAAACTGGAGTAGATCACAAGTGAAGTGGACATGCAAATTATGGCTTCATGAAGGCGGAAAAAGTGGTTACCGGCATCGCCGACCTACCGTAAAATGCCCTGAGCAGTGTTCACAACTGCCACAGGTGCACACAATCAGCACAGGTGGAGGCAACAGTACAAAAGGAGCACACCCACACACCACACCCCCTCCCACAACAAGATGATTCTAATAGTAGTAGCATTACTGGAGCTGGAGGACATGCTTGCATTGCCACAACATCAACAACAATAACAACAGCCGCAACCACAGAGGAGAAGTCGGGTGAGACAGGGCCAGCATGCCCAACCAGTGCAGCCACCGTTACCACGCCGGCAGCCCCCAATCCCTCGCATCAGAGCCAGTCCTTTCAACCTAACCCCTGAGCAGATCCACACTCTGTACCGTCTGGACCGGGACACCATCACCACCATAGTGGACCTGATACACAACGACATAGTGAGCCTCATTGAAATACACATCGCCATCCCCCCTCTACTTCAGGTGGTGTCTGTGCTCCACTTCCTTGCCACAGGCAGCTACCAGCACACAGTGGGGCACATGCATGGCATATCACAACCCTTATATTCTGAACCAAGTGCTGGATGCCCTCCTCAAGCACACAAGGGACTACATATCCCTACCACGGACTCCCCAGGAGATATTTGATACAAAAGTTAGCTTCCATGCACTGGCAGGCATGCCAAATTGTGTAGGTGCCCTTGACTGCACCCACGTGGAGCTGGTGGTCCCGTATGCCATGGAGGTGGTGTACAGCAACCGCAAGCAATACCACTCCATCAACGTGCAGATCGTATGCGACGCCAGCAAGATCATCACACATTGTTGTGCTCGATATCCCGGATCAACTCATGACTCTATGGTCCTGCGGAACTCCACGCTACCACGCTTCATGGAGCGACATGCTGGACGATGTGCCTGGCTGCTTGGGGGGAGAGATGCACACACCACCATGCTGACAATCTTGATGTGACTGCACGATGTGCACATCACCAAACACTGTGCCCCAAAGCATCACAAACGGTACATGACACCCAAATCCCATAGGAATGAAGTAAGGTTGACACCTATCACTACATGACTAACAGGAAACCACCCCACAACCCACAACACGTGCACCACTCATCAGCGGCCCTCACCCTCCGTAACGCCATCCTGCACTATGCAGTGCATATGCACTATGTTGATGTCTCCAGCATATCACCACACAGGACAAGCATCCCTGTGAGTGCATCAAACTGAACCTACTAGGGGATTCACTGCCTGGCACAGGGCCGGTACACTCACATGAGTGCTGCATGTCACCATGGGAATGATCAGCGCTGATTGCCCAATATTGCACAAACTACTGCCAACGCTCCCTCTAAGTAAATCTCACAGAACACAACACCTCACTAATTTGACACTAACACAGCTGTATGCGTACACGATGCATGTGCAACAAGACGTCAGAGCACACCATGTATCATCTTGAAGATGCAACCCACACCATCAGTCCATGGCACAGTACACATTGAGGGACTGAAAAAGGCGTCAATACATCCAGGGACATGTGCATGTGGCCAACGTAAACCTGCAGGCATGTGTGACTAGTACAACTGTCGATCATGATTCGCCTGACATTTGCCTTTAATTGCCTCTCGTGCAGGTGATAGTGGCTATCCCTTGAAGCCATGGCTCCTCACCCCTGTCCAGATTCCACAGAACAGGCATGAGGAGCACTACAATCGTTCCCATACCTGTACCCGTGTGGGCATCGAGCAGACCTTTGGCCTGTTGAAGGCACGGTTTTGCTGCCTCAGCCGGTCGGGTGGGGCACTCCTCTACAGGCATGAGAAGGTGGCCAAGATCATCATGGCATGTGTCATGCTGCACAATATGTGCATTCGCCGGAACGTGCCCCTGCCCCCTGACATTGAACTGCTACCACCTGGTGAGGATGAAGGGGAAGAAGAAGATGTGGCTGGACATCATTGCGGTGCCAATGCACAGGAGGGACGTGCTGTGCGCCAGTCAGTGATTGCACAATATTATTGACACACATGACATGATGGTTGGACAGAGGGCACTGGGTGTGGGGTACATTTACACTATGCACTGCAAATGAATCAATGACACATGCGCAATGATGAATGTCCACTCAGGTCTTGTTTTTCACACAACCAGTGTATTAAATGTAACAATGTAAATGTAAGTGCACAATCCCTCCACAACCCAAACCCCCCTCACCCCACAACTCCCCCACACACCCTCACCCCCCTCCGCCTCCCCCCACAACTCTCCCACACACCCTCACTCCCCTCCCTCTCCCCCACAACTCCCCCACACACCCTCACCCCCCTCCGACTCCACCCACAACTCCCAACGCACCCTCACCCCCTCCCCCCACAACTCCCCCACACACCCTCACCCCCCTCTGCCTCCCCCCACAACTCCCCCACACACCCTCACCTCCCTCCCCCTCCCCTACAACTCCCCCACACACCCTCACCCCCCCCCTCACCCACACACCCTCACCCCCCTCCGCCTCCCCCCACAACTCCCCCACACACCCTCACCCCCATCCCCCCACATCTCCCCCACACACCCTCACCCCCCTGCCCCCACAACTCCCCCACACGTGTTCTATTGAGTCTCCAAAGCCTACATGAGGCTGTCCTGACGATTAATTGGCACTCCCTGGTCCAGGGGGCGGGATGTCTTGCCGGCGCAGGGTACGTGCCGACCAGCGGAGCGGGCTTGTTTGAGTAGAACTGGAGGAAGATGGCGTGGCCGCCTGCTGTGATTGTGTAGCGGGATGCCCTGCCTCCATGGCATCCACTATGCGGCCTAACACCTGCCAGAGGGCCGAGACCTCCTTGCAGAGGCAGCTGGTGTTGTCAGCGAATGATTTGGCCATGGAGGCAGTGTTGTCCGTGATGGACCTGCCTAGAGCGGCTAAGTACTGACGCCACTCCTGTCTGGCCAGTCTTTTGTCCTGGATAAACTCCCGCACAAGGGCAGTAAGCAGGTCAGACCGCTGCAGCCCTGCGGGTGCACCTGTGGAGGTAGTTGGCCCCTGGCTGTCCTGCCCAGCCTGCTCAGCCTCCCTAGTCGTGAAAATTTAACTGAATGGTCCCTCCATCTGCTCCTGACCAGACTGCTCCGGGGTGGTGGCTTGCTCTGTATCGAGGGACGATACTTGGGGGGGATGCCGGTGGAGTTGGGGTATGGACCACTTCCAAAACATCGTCCTCCATGGGCACCCATATGTCGTCCTGTGTGTCCTCCACAGCCAGGGTGCCGTGGCTGCCACCTCCTCAGCCAAACTTGACTCCTCGGATTGTGGTGCCTCGCATGAATCATCAGGACGGCCAATGGGTGGTGGTGGTGGTGCTTGGCCCTCTACGGGCCTTGGTGGCACTGGTGTAATGGGCACCTGGAGTGGCTTGCCTGTTGGTTACATGGTGCCCCCTGGGTTGTCCCCTCAAGGTCGAAGGGCGTTGAGTGTCATCCCGGGACCTCTTCAGTGGTGTGGCCTGTGCAGGGGTTACGTCCTGGCCATCGCTGTCATGGTCAGTGCCTGTGGAGGTCGAAGAGAGGGATGGCATGAGTGATGTTTTGATAAGCATCATACATACATTAGGACAATTGCTCATCCACACAATTGGGGGTAATAGGCATTTGTGTTTGGATGAGCACGTTCTTTGATATATGGGTGGTTTATGCAGGCATACGTCGGCGTCACTCATGTTGCCCAAGAGCAGTGCTATCTGACATGCATAGTATTTTGGCCATGCATGCTGTGTGACTCATGGCATTTACATCTTTGTGTGGTATGTGTCATGTACGATATTGCCTTGCACCAGGCATCTGCATGTGTCTGTGATGTGTCCGCCTACTTTGCTGGGAGTGTGTGTGTGTGGGACCATGGGTTGACTCTTTGAACTGACATATTTGTTGACTTTCATCAGATTTGCCATTGCAATGTTTATTATGGACACTCACCTCCATCGCCCGATGTCATGGCGCCACACTCCATCTCGCCAACACCTTCAATAGCTTCCATCCCTATCATGCTGGCGCAGATGTCTTCCCATGGGGTGAGCTTGATCGGGGAACTGTGACCTTCTCCTGTTCCCATGGCCTGGCTGCGGTTCACTGAGAGGATGTTTCATACTCTTAGTCGCAGGTCCTCCCAGCGCTTGCGACAATCCTTATTCGTGCATGGGGTGTTCCCCACAGCACTGACCTTCTGGGCAACAAGTGCCCAGGTCTCTTTCTTCTTAAGTTCTGCCTCTCTCTTCATGTCATTAGAGAACACTATGGCAGCATGCTTCTGCAGTGTGTCTACCAGCATCTGCAGCTCATCCTCATTGAACCTTTCTTTCCACTGGCGGGCAGCTCCCTTCTTCAGGGCCTTGGGCATAGTGGTGTTAGAGGTGGATCTTTCCCAAAAATCAGCAGAGTCCCAGGGGTCCTGTGGCAATGGATTGTGTTTTTAAAGATGGCTGCCGTGCTCCTTCCCGTTCCTGTGTGATGACGCTACTTCCGGTTCCGCTCATTAGCGTTGACCGTAAATTGCGGTGACCGTTATTAATGGTCACCGCTATTTACAGTCACCGCTAATGCTGCATTGGACAATGTCGGTAGTGTTATCTGCACTATGCTTGATACCGCTAAGGGATTTTGGGTGCCTTTAACAGCATGGCGCAAATGACCTTACTGGCATGGCATAAAGCTTGTGCCCGCCAAGTCGTAATAGTCCTCTATTAGCGGACTGGTGACAGCCCGGACACGCTATTTACGCCATGCCGGTAAGGGACGTTACTTACCTCCAAACTCGGAATGAGGGCCAATGTGTCTTGGATTGACTAGGTGAGAGCTGCACATATGAACATGATAGGGTGGATTGATGGCTACAGGGTGAAAGTTTTTGTTGAATTGTCCCACCTTTTGTTTTTTTAGCATTTTTCTGAAGCCTGTGTCAGTATGTTGCTGACCAGAACATTTTAGATCCCTTTAAGATGACCAGGCTGGCTGACAAGTAGGTCTCTCACCGGGAGTCCCCTAAGGAACCCAGTGGGAAGTACAAGGACAAAGAAAAGGGGGCCTCTCATAAGTCTGAGAAGTCCCAAAAGCAGTCACAGTTGGGTAAACCAAAACCTTCCTCTCCTAAGACCCAAAGATCTAGTGGGGATAAGTCCTATGTGGGTCGGAGTAAGAGTAGTGGTCCTCCTGCTGCAAAGCAGGATCCCAGTGGCTCCAGTACCGCAGCCCGCATTCCTGGCACTTGTTGGGACTGTGGGGCTCTGGACCACAAGAAGGGTGACCCCAAGTGTAAAGGTAAGGCACTTGGAGTCCATGCTGTCAGCCTGACCTACCCTTACCCCATGCCTGAGGTGGAGGCCACTGTCCTCCCCTCCTCTACAGGGATCACATTAGGTGCTCCTGTAGAGATTTCCCTAGTGTCCTTTGGGCCTGGGACCAGTACGCAGAAGTACTGGTTACAGTCCCACAGAACACTTGTAGGTTTTTAAGAAGTGTCCTCCTGAATGGCCAGCCTTCCACTGGTTTGAGAGACACTGAGGCAAGCATGACAGTGGTGGACAGGATCCTGCCCAAGCCAGAGGACTATGTACGTGTTCCTCTGAGAACTACCAGGTTAGCTAGTGGGCCTTGCAAATTATCGCCTGTAGCCTTGGTCAACATTATGATTGGAGACAAGACAGCAACGCTTCCTGTCCTGGTTCAGGACAAGGTATCTGCTAACATTTTGTTAGGCAATGATCTAGTGGAGTTGGGGTTGATCTCTGATGGTCTTCCCCTGACTGCTGCAGTCACTAGGTCACAGGTACCACAGGGTCTGACTGCCGGCCAGGTACCCAAGCCAAAGGGGCGACCCAAGGCAAGCAGAAGGAAGAGTAAGAAGGTTACCTCTGGGAAGGGGCACCTTCTCTTCCAGCTGCTTCAGCAGCACCCACTGGGATTCATGCTCCGGACGTGCTGGGTCCAGTGGTAAACCCAGACTCAACTCCTGAGGGAAAAGAGCCAGAAGACCCTCCTGTGGGTGAGGTGCTCAACCCAGAGGATCACCCCAACCTTCAATGCCTGCTGGCTGAGGGGGGGCCTCTGGGGGAGACTTTGGTAAGGGTCAGAGAGAGTGCCACTCTCTCGAGGGTTTGAGAAAACAGGCCCTGGCCCAGGCACAAGAAGTGCCTAGATCTTTCCGGATTTACTGGGAGGGTGAGCTCCTTTATAGTGAGCACTCCAAGCCTGAACCTGGTGCCCTCAAGAGGTTGGTGGTACCCCAGGTTTACAGGCCGGTCCTACTGCAGTTGGCGCATGAGGTGCCATTGGCTGGTCATCTTGGGACCAAGAAGACAAAGCAAAGGCTTTGTGCACATTTCTACTGGCCCCGGATGGGAGTAGAAGTAGAGTCCCACTGCATGACCTTCCCCACTTGTCAGTTATATGGCAAGACTGGAGGCAGTGTCATTGCCCCACTGCAGCCGTTGCCAGTGGTTGGCACACCATTTGCGATGGTCGGCATCGACATTGTTGGTCCCCTTGACCCTCCCACTTCAGGTGGACATCGGTTCATTCTGGTCTTGGTAGATCATGCCACCAGGTACACTGAGGCTGTACCCATTCGGATTATTACTGCCAAGGTGGTTGCCAGGGCGCTCCTGGTCATTTTTACGAGGGTTCGATCCCCTAAGGAGGTTGTCTCTGACGGAGGATCCAACTTCATGTCGAGTTACATGAAAATGATGTGGAAAGAGTGCAGAGTAACCTACAAGTTCTCCACCTCCTACAATCTCCAGACCAATGGTCTGGTTGAGAGATTTAATAAAACTCTCAAGGGCATGCTGGGTGCTTTGGAAGAGCCCCTAAGGAGGAAATGGGATCTCCTCCTGCCATGCCTGCTGTTCGCTTACAGAGAGGTACCTCAAGAGGGTGTTGGTTTCAGCCCCTTTGAGTTGTTCTTTGGACTCCCGTGAGGGGGCCCTTTGCCTTGATCAGAGAAGGCTTGGAAGCCACCCCTCCAGGTCCTGTCAAGCAAGTGGGGGACTATGTGGTAGTCCTCAGACGGAGGATGACACAGATGATGGGCCAGGCAACCGCGAACCTTAAGGCAAGCCAGGAATTTAACAAATACTGGCATGACCTTAAACCATCACAAGCTGATTGGACTCATGACAGCAGATCCTTGTGATGGAGCCTACCAAGCCTAGAGCTTTGGCAGATAAGTGGACTGGTCCCTTCAGGATCATCTCAAAGTCAATTATCTGGTTGACATGGGAGTCCCTGGGGTAGCTCCTCAGGTATTCCACGACAACCGGCTCAAGCCTTTCCATAGGTGAGCAGAAGTCTCATGTCTCTTACTAGCTTCAGAGCAAGAAGAGGATGAGAGTGGGCCCCTTCCTGATTTGCCGCATAGCAACCCTCAGGATGGCTCAGTGGAGGGAGTGCATCTCTCTCCAGATCTGACACCAGAGCAGCAGAGGGCCTGCAGGGCTTTGCTGCGGCAGTATGCCCCTCTGTTCTCGCTGACACCAGGCCTCACCCCATGGTGCAGGCAAGAAATTGACACTGGTGACAGTGTACCTGTCAAAAGCAGATACTACAGGATGTCAGACTCTGTGAAGAACCAAATCCAGGCTGAAGTCGCCAAGATGTTGGATCTGGGTGTTATTAAGCTCTCAACCAGTCCCTTGTCCAGTCCAGTGGTCCTTGTTCCCAAGGCAAGTTCCCATTCAGGTACCGGGGATTGGTGCATCTGTGTGGACTACAGAGGGGTCAATGCCGTCACCAAAATTGACGCGCACCCATTGCCCAGGGCTGATGAGCTTGTTGACACCATAGGTGCTGCCAAATTTGTGAGCACCTTTGACCTTACCTCAGGTGATTGGCAAATAGCTCTAACGGACCATGCCAACGAAAAGACTGCATTCTCAACACCTGAGGGGCTCTACCAGTTTAGAGTCATGCCTTTTGGGTTGAAAAATGCACCTGCCACCTTCGGGAGATTAGTCAATCATGTGCTCATTGGGCTGGAGGCCTTTTGTGTGGCCTACCTAGACGACATTGCTGTCTACAGTTCCACCTGGGAGTTGCTGTCTACAGTTCCTCCTGGGAGGAGTACTTGACTCACTTGGATAAGGTGTTGCAGGCCTTGAAAAGGGCTAACCTCACTATCAAGGCCACCTAGTGCCAGATAGCTCAGGGGAAAGTCACTTATCTTGGTCATGAGGTAGGAGGGGGTTAAATCCAACCTCTCCTCAGTAAAGTACATGATGTACATGACTGGGAGACTCCCACTACTCAAACCCAGGTGAGAGCCTTGTTGGGCCTCCCTGGGTACTATCACAACTTCATGCCGGACTATGGAACCATAGCTGCCCCTCTGACAGATCTGACCTCGCCCAAACAACTGAGGAAGGTTAACTGGACGGAAGACTGTCAGAAAGCCTTTACTGGCCTCAAGAAAAGTCTGCGTAGGAAACTGGTGTTGTGTGCACCTGATTACAGCAAACTCTTTATCGTTCAGACTGATGCCTGTGACACCAGAATTGGAGCTGTCTTGTCCCAGTTAGATGAGAAAGGGAGGGAACATCCAATCATATTCATCAGTAGACAACTCAAGGGTAGAGAACTTAGGTGGGCTACTGTTGAAAAGGAATGTTTCAGTATAGTTTAGAGCCTTAGGCGTTTTAGGCCCTACCGTACAGGGTCCACCTTTGAGGTCCAAACAGACCATAAGCCCTTAAAACGGCTAATGCAGATGAAGGGTGAAAACCCAAAACTGCTCAGGTGGTCCATTAGCCTGGAAGGTCTAGACTTCACCATTGAGCATAGGCCAGGGAAGAGTCATGATGGCGGATGGCCTTTCCAGAAAGTATGTTGACCATCTGGATGAGGGTGTCAATCTTGTGGGAGATTAGACCACCCTAACCTCAGTCTGGGGGGCGACTGTTAGGACAGTTTTTCTGAAGTCCAGTTAAGGGCCTAGTAAAACCATTCAACTGAGGCAGTACAAGACTCCACTCTTAGTATAAGACTGTACCACCTGAGTACATGGTAGCGTAGGCAGAGCAGCTAGGCTTATCTTAGGAGGGAGAGAGGGCAGTAGATACAGTACAAGTGAAAATTGTAATACAAATGATCCAAAGAAACACTGAAACACTATGTATTATAAAAATAAAGGATTTATTTAAATACAAGTAGGTCCAGATAAATCTAGGGGTTAAGTAAATACTGAAACATTATATGAAATCACAATATAAAACACAACACTATACTTGAAAGTACACAGACCCAAGTATAGACCTTATTTGGAACACCTAACAGTAGTTCTAGGGAAGTTACAACCTTGTTATACACATTTAGTATAGGCCAAGCCTATTCCTTGCAGGTAAAAGACCAATGGTTACTTTTAGATTACTTTTGGTAATACAAGGACAGTAGGCCCTTCCAGTTGTACAGTGACTCTTGGAGCAAATCACATAAACAGTCAACTGGACAATATACTTTTGGTGAATAGTGAAACACTTATTCTAGGTGCAGTAAAAACCTATAACTACTTTTGTCATAACACACAGTTATACCAGGTGAGCAAAACCTAATGGATGTAATATACAATTACAGATGCTTTGGAAATCAGGGAACCCCAGATTGAGATAAGCAATAACTCTTGTAACTTGTTTTGGATGGCACACAGCTAACACAAGGTAAGTAAAACCCACTTACTTTAACTTCACAATGAAGGGGAAAGTAAAACCCAATGTCACACTTTACTGAATAGATATTCTAGGTAGGCAACAACCTAATGTAGACTTATTAAAGACAGGCTAGCAGCAAGTCAGCGGAAGCAAGACCCAGTTGGGGGACACTCATACAGTTATCCTAACAGGACTAACCTGGTGATACCAACAGTTGGAGGACACTCATACAATTACCCTTCAGGAATAATCTGGTGAAACCAACACATTACTTTTGTAAAGAGGCACATCCTAATCATAGGAGAGTAAAATACCTTCACATCTACTTTCTTTTAGACTGGCAAAACAGTGGCTAAGGAAGGAAAGATGTTAACCATACTTTTAAGAATAGTGCATCACACATCCAAGATCAGTAAGAACTTTTGTAACTGTTCACTCTTAGAATTACAGTTACCAACCAACTCTTTACAAGTAAGTAAAAACACTTGATTTCTTTTCTAGGCAGAAGTCCCAATCCCTTCAAAGTCTTTTCCCTTAGAGCATGAGTGTTCTCAGTGGCAGAAGGGGGGTCACTAGGACTAGTGACCAAAAGGCAGTGTTAGAATAAGTTCTTTAGTAGCAAAAGTCAGAGTTTCCTGAGGAAAACTGGCAAACAAGTGAGTACTTTTACTTCTAGGGTTAGAAGAGGGTCCAGGGGCTTCACAGAAGACACCCCAGCAGGATTCTAGCAGTGGGACTGGGTGTACTGGACGAGGGACCTCCCAATCACAGAAAACACCCCAGGACTACACAGAAATCCCAACAGGCTTAAGGTAAGTATATACCCAAGCCAACACAGTACCTCAGCAATGAAGAAGAGATTGCAGCAGGAGAATTTCAGGGACTGCAGCCAAATACCCGGTCACTGGATTCCTTGTCCTGGAGACTGAACACAAGACCTCAGAAGGGACTTTGCAGCAGGGATCAATGAAGAAGGCTCTAGGCAAGATTTCTCTCGTGGCTGAATGCGGTTCTGCGGGTTTGGCGCCTTTTCAAGGAGCACAGAAGAAGACAGAAAATCGCGGTTGAATTCTTGTCGTTTAAAAGGTCCAGCACTCTTGTGAGGGGACTTTTTGGACTCGATTCGTGTCTCTGGAGATAGACTGAGATGCCCACGAAGTTTCAGCGAGATTTGGAATTCGGAAGACCGTGCACCACACAGTGGCAGGAGGTCCCAGGGTATTGGGGTATTGCAAGAACGCATGGTCGCAGCAACCCGTGGGATGGCTCAAAATGCAGGTCGTCTTGAGTCTAGTGGGTCTCACCAGGCTCTGGGTTTCGGGTCGTCGTTTTCGGAGACCCCAGGTTGATCGGAAGGAAGGGCTGCAGCAGGCTCCGGTTACAAAGCAGGCTCTCGGGCCGCTGGAAATCATTCCTGCCGCTTTTCCTTCATCATCCTCTTCGGTTTTCAGTTCCAGTGGTCGACATGACTTCAGCTTCCAGGTTTCCAGTATTTATCAGGAACTGCAACACAACCTCTGCATTCTCTCCCCGCATTTTACAAGAAAGGGGCGTTTGGCTGTCCAATCAGGACAGCCAACCCCCCACTGGGATCTGACCCAGTTGAAGGAAGGCCTAAGACAAAGGAGAGGGAAGTTTGGGACCCCTCCCCCACTTCCTGTGCTTGCAGACTGACTGGAGCCTGGGCGGGGTGTCCAGGGGACTCCCGCCAAAGACAAAACTCAAACAAAGGATTTTCCTGCCCTGGATGTCAGGGGAAGGAACAAGAAATGACAAGAAACACTAAAATGGCAGAAAAAGAAGACAAGGGCCATTTTGGTAAAAATGAGCACCCTTAGGTGCCTTTACTGCAGCTGTGATTACAGCACGCGGTAAAGGTGCACCAAATTAGTAAAAGGTATCACTGCCACCAGCCATTAAAGGTAAGCTTGTCACTGTAACAGAATTGTTACAGTTTAAATGTGAAAGGGGATACATTGTATCTCGCCAGCACTCAACATAAGGTGGGGTGTGCTGGTTTCACAGAATAAAATGTAAAAGGGATCCAAAGATCCTTTCTACCCTTGGGAACTGTAGTTCACTCAAGATTAGCACAAGAAAGTTAAAGGGGGAGCCCCTAGGGCAACCCAGCAACAACAGGCACTTATTGCCAATAACTTGTTAGACATGATAACTTTAAAAAGACACTATGGAGAGTCTTAAAAATGACACCCATAAAAGGAGTTAAAGACAGGTGAGTGTGGAAAAAGGTTCCCACTCACTGAGGTATTAATGGAAAATATCTCACTAGAAAAGCAAAAAGTTCTGGAGTTGAACCAGGCAAGGAAGATGTACCAGCCCTGTGGAAATCTTACCTAACACTCGTCCCCCTCAGACTAAGGAACAGGGGAAGCTAATCCTCACCTGGATAGATCTCTTGTTTCTAGTCGGTTAAACTGTTTGCTGAGTCAACTAGCAATCTTTTTGTAACCCTTGCTGGGATACTTTTTCTTATATTAGTTATCATTTGCAAACTATATGACCTACAAGTAGTGTTGGGCACTTTACTCTTGTCTAAGGTATAGGGGATCTGTTTAAACAGTCCCTCAGAAGTTGTGACAACCTCTGAACCTACAATAGGCTTTTTAAAGGGGTTCTTATAAAGAAATCCCTTAGACCTAGAGGGGTCTCCATGATTCCTCACCACCGCTCTCACATGAGCAGGTTGGGTCTCAGGTATCCTAGTTGAAGGGGTTGTGGCAAAGCATGGTACATCCTTCCACTTCCTCTTAGATCTGTTTTTACCTTGGTTAAACCAAACCTACTGGATGGTTTCCTTTGGACACAAAGTATATCAATAATCAATGTAATGCAATCCACCTTGATCCCAGCGCATGCCAACAGTGTTAGGACAGTTTTTCTGAAGTCCAGTTAAGGGCCTAGTAAAACCATTCAACTGAGGCAGTACAAGACTCCACTCTTAGTATAAGACTGTACCACCTGAGTACATGGTAGCGTAGGCAGAGCAGCCAGGCTTATCTTAGAAGGGAGAGAGGGCAGTAGATACAGTACAAGTGAAAATTTAATACAAATGATCCAAAGAAACACTGAAACACTATGTATTATAAAAATAAAGGATTTATTTAAATACAAGTAGGCCCAGATAAATCTAGGGGTTAAGTAAATACTGAAACATTATATGAAATCACAATATAAAACACAACACTATACTTGAAAGTACACAGACCCAAGTATAGACCTTATTTGGAACACCTAACAGTAGTTCTAGGGAAGTTACAACCTTGTTATACACATTTAGTATAGGCCAAGCCTATTCCTTGGGAGTAAAAGACCAATGGTTACTTTTAGATTACTTTTGGTAATACAAGGACAGTAGGCCCTTCCAGTTGTACAGTGACTCTTGGAGCAAATCACATAAACAGTCAACTGGACAATATACTTTTGGTGAATAGTGAAACACTTATTCTAGGTGCAGTAAAAACCTATAACTACTTTTGTCATAACACACAGTTATACCAGGTGGGCAAAACCTAATGGATGTAATATACAATTACAGATGCTTTGGAAATCAGGGAACCCCAGATTGAGATAAGCAATAACTCTTGTAACTTGTTTTGGATGGCACACAGCTAACACAAGGTAAGTAAAACCCACTTACTTTAACTTCACAATGAAGGGGAAAGTAAAACCCAATGTCACACTTTACTGAATAGATATTCTAGGTAGGCAACAACCTAATGTAGACTTATTAAAGACAGGCTAGCAGCAAGTCAGCGGAAGCAAGACCCAGTTGGGGGACACTCATACAGTTATCCTAACAGGACTAACCTGGTGATACCAACAGTTGGAGGACACTCATACAATTACCCTTCAGGAATAATCTGGTGAAACCAACACATTACTTTTGTAAAGAGGCACAACCTAATCACAGGAGAGTAAAATACCTTCACATCTACTTTCTTTTAAACTGGCAAAACAGTGGCTAAGGAAGGAAAGATGTTAACCATACTTTTAAGAATAGTGCATCACACATCCAAGATCAGTAAGAACTTTTGTAACTGTTCACTCTTAGAATTACAGTTACCAACCAACTCTTTACAAGTAAGTAAAAACACTTGATTTCTTTTCTAGGCAGAAGTCCCAATCCCTTCAAAGTCTTTTCCCTTAGAGCATGAGTGTTCTCAGTGGCAGAAGGGGGGTCACTAGGACTAGTGACCAACAGGCAGTGTTAGAATAAGTTCTTTAGTAGCAAAAGTCAGAGTTTCCTGAGGAAAACTGGCAAACAAGTGAGTACTTTTACTTCTAGGGTTAGAAGAGGGTCCAGGGGCTTCACAGAAGACACCCCAGCAGGATTCTAGCAGTGGGACTGGGTGTACTGGACGAGGGACCTCCCAATCACAGAAAACACCCCAGGACTACACAGAAATCCCAACAGGCTTAAGGTAAGTATATACCCAAGCCAACACAGTACCTCAGCAATGAAGAAGAGATTGCAGCAGGAGAACTTCAGGGACTGCAGCCAAATACCCCTTCACTGGATTCCTTGTCCTGGAGACTGAACACAAGACATCAGAAGGGACTTTGCAGCAGGAATCTATGAAGAAGGCTCTAGGCAAGATTTCTCTCGCGGCTGAATGCGGTTCTGCGGGTTTGGCGCCTTTTCAAGGAGCACAGAAGAAGACAGAAAATCGCGGTTGAATTCTCGTCGTTTAAAAGTTCCAGCACTCTTGTGAGGGGACTTTTTGGACTCGATTCGTGTCTCTGGAGATAGACTAAGATGCCCACGAAGTTTCAGCAAGATTTGGAATTCGGAAGACTGTGCACCACAGAGTGGCAGGAGGTCCCAGGGTATTGGGGGATTGCAAGAACGCAAGGTTGCAGCAACCCGTGGGATGGCTCAAAATGCAGGTCGTCTTGAGTCTAGTGGGTCTCACCAGGCTCTGGGTTCGGGTCGTCGTTTTCGGAGACCCCAGGTCGATCGGAAGGAAGGGCTGCAGCAGGCTCCGGTTACAAAGCAGGCTCTCCGGCCGCTGGAAATCATTCCCGACGCTTTTCCTTCGTCATCCGCTTCGGTTTTCAGTTCCAGTGGTCGACATGACTTCAGCTTCCAGGTTTCCAGTATTTATCAGGAACTGCAACACAACCTCTGCATTCTCTCCCTGCATTTTACAAGAAAGAGGCGTTTGGCTGTCCAATCAGGGCAGCCAACCCCTCACTGGGATCTGATCCAGTTGAAGGAAGGCCTAAGACAAAGGAGGCGGAGGTTTGGGACCCCTCCCCCACTTCCTGTGCTTGCAGACTGACTGGAGCCTGGGCGGGGTGTCCAGGGGACTCCCGCCAAAGACAAAACTCAAACAAAGGATTTTCCCGCCCTGGATGTCAGGGGAAGGAACAAGAAACGACAAGAAACACTAAAATGGCAGAAAAAGAAGACAGGGGCCATTTTGGTAAAAATGAGCACCCTTAGGTGCCTTTACTGCAGCTGTGATTACAGCACGCGGTAAAGATGCACCAAATTAGTAAAAGGTATCACTGCCACCAGCCATTAAAGGTAAGCTTGTCACTGTAACAGAATTGTTACAGTTTAAATGTGAAAGGGGATACATTGTATCTCCCCAGCACTCCACATAAGGTGGGGTGTGCTGGTTTCACAGAATAAAATGTAAAAGGGATCCAAAGATCCTTTCTACCCTTGGGAACTGTAGTTCACTCAAGGTTAGCACAAGAAAGTTAAAGGGGGAGCCCCTAGGGCAGCCCAGCAACAACAGGCACTTATTGCCAATAAGTTGTTAGACATGATAACTTTAAAAAGACACTATGGAGAGTCTTAAAAATGACAACCATAAAAAGAGTTAAAGACAGGTGAGTGTGGAAAAAGTTTCCCACTCACTGAGGTATTAATGGAAAATATCTCACTAGAAAAGCAAAAAGTTCTGGAGTTGAACCAGGCAAGGAAGATTTACCAGCCCTGTGGAAATCTTACCTAACAGCGACTGTGATACTGAAAATGCATTGGAGGGACAGGACCTCCATGTCCTTGTCCTGTAGTCCTTTTATCATGTATGTTCTGTGTTATTTTCTGCACAGGAGTCCAAGTGGGACTCCTGGCAGTGCAGCTCTTCCTCTTTTTGGTTTGGTGAACAGGCCCTTAGGATACCCTTATGGCACCCATGGGTGGGGGGTACAACCCTGTACACCTAGTGTATGTTTTTGGGCACCTGTGTGTGGCCCACAGAGCAGGGTATGGGCTGATGGCAGCTCCATGCTGAATTTGACAGGTACTCTGAATATCCTCCATTTTGGGATACCCAGGCCCTGCCATTGGAATCAGTTGATTCCTGATAGGGGACAAGATGGCCCCTGTGGCCTCGTGCTTTCAATTGCCTGTTACCTTGTTTTCCCAAAGTCCTGGGAAGCCCTGACTCAGTCCCTTCCCCTGACTGGCTGTTGGGTGGAAGTTCCATATATGGTATTGTGGGGAGGTCCAGGCCAGACTGGCTGGAGCCTTCCCAGTGACTGTATGTTGTGGGTACGCCCTTGGGGTGGGACATGGGTGAATAGAGTGTGTGTCCAATATGCACTTCATATTATGGGTGTCTGGTTTCTGGTATGTGACACAAAGACTGAGACATCCCTGCCCGAAACTGGTATGAATGCAGTGTGGAGTGCTGAATGGCTGGGTACTTGTCCCAATACACATTGAGTCATGATCCCAGCACAGGGATACAGATCCCATTCAGAAATACTTGGGATGCAGGGAACTTCAGTCCATCAGTGGGTCAACAGTGGCTTCAAGCTTGGCGCAAGAGGCATTTACCTCACTCCTAGCATTGTACCCATAGGCCCATTGCACTTACATTATCTCCCCTATCCTCAACATGGCCGCCGCTAATTCCATTAGATAACTCACAGTGCATTCTACACCTGCAGCAGAGGGAGCTACTTAAGCCCCGCCTCTGCCGAAGCTCTCGCTTTGCGTCTTCTACGCTGACAGCAGGTAACGCTTCCAGAGATCTCCTCACAGAACCTGTCAACAGAAGAAAACGAGTCAAAGATATTAGTTCCATAGCAAAATCAACAGAATAGCAGAAAAACTGTAAAGATTTACCGAACCAAAGTTTAAGAATTTCCCTCAGTCCGCAGTAATATACGAAGTCTCTACATCTTCTGTCAGAAGCTCCATCGCAGCCACAGCATTTTCTCTCTCAGCAGCCTTTGTCCGCGGTCGCAGCGTATTCTTCCCAAGGTTTTCCTCAGCAGTCCCTGCCTCGTCCAAAGGTATTTTCTTCCACAGTTTCTCCGAAGACCTGCAAAACAAAGGTATTTAATCAATGAATGAACTTGTAAAGGAAAAGAAAGAAGAAGTTTCATATGTGCTTACCTGAAGTCTGAGCAAGGCTTTTCCTTGCTATTTTCTCACCACGCTTGTTTCTGAAGGCAGCTATTACTCCCTTTTTTTGACGAACTGATGTAAATTAATGTTTCCTTAAAAACGAGTATAGCTGCAGCCTTACCACAGTTTCAGTCCTTGTTAGGGAACCACGAACCTGCAAAGGATAAATGGAAATTCTAGCAAGAGAGATCTCTCCAATGTAGGGGCCACTTTTAATCTGATGAACTATATATAATTATTATTTTCACCAAGAGAGTTGCCCATGAGACCTTAAAAGAAGTTTTAGACACTATTCAGATAAAAAGCTTTCGACACCATTGCCCCCTCAGAATAAGTCACTTACCCAACGCGCCCCTGTAGAATACAGGATGGAGAGATCCACAAAACAAAAGCACAGGTGAGAAGGGAGGGTTATTTCAAGGTACACCGTATCACAGTTTTCAGTTTGTGAATCAGAATTACAATAGTGGTTTTGTTATAATTGTTGTTTCCACAGAACTAATGGCCAAACCACAGGTCCTCAGCTGAAAAGGCATTACGCTCCCGCAGAGACTTAAGGTAAGCGTTACACATTCCTTGTTGTGAGTGTCTGGAGGGAGGAGAATGGCCTGAATGCACTGTGAGCCTGATTGGCTGCCTACCTGCATGAATGCCCTTCTGGATGATTGGTTGCCTGCGTGTGACCCACAGAGTGAATGAGAGACCAAACAGTATATCCGGGGACCTCTCACTGATGGAAATCGTTCAGAAGTGAAGTCGAAACTTGATGTTTACTCTCGAAGCCGAGCCGGAAAAAGAAGGTGAACCGGTGTTCCCTTCGACGCAATCTGAAAGCTGCTGTGCCTTCAAGAACCTGATCCAAAAGAGGACTTGGCTAGGAGACATCTTCCCAAGCTACGAGGGACCATCGTGCATCAGCTAACCTTCGCCAAAGTGCCCTGGAAGTCAGCTTTCGAAAGACCGTCGCTGTCGACCAGAGACGGGGACTGCCGAGGAATACAAAGAGAAGCGCCCGGACATCCGTCCACCGTTGTCGCCCATGGTTCGGATGACCATCGTAACTGCTGGAGGCCCGTTGAAGCCGTGTTGCCCAGAAGCGGGGACAGTTTGACATTGTGCCGCCGACGACCAGAGCCGCAGCGCTCCATTGCCTAACAACACTTTCAAACAAGGACTCCCTCGCTCATCACCAATGACCGCTTTGTCCCACCAGAGAAAGTCAAGGTCGCTGACGAAACAAGGAGAATCCACCGTTGGGTTTCCCGCCACCCGAAGACCACAAAGATGCTGACGCCCTTGCTGGGCCAAAGTTCTTCATTGACTCTTTGCGGCAACTAACTATCGTCGTTGAAGTGCACCGCATGCCTCATCTTCGCAGTACGTCCACGACTAATCGTCGACGAGCCCCGCCAGGACCGAAGCTGCTGCCTCAACACCTTTGTTCACCCTTTTTCGAGGGATCTCGACGATCTGTGGCTCCTGCCTTAAAGGAAGTTCACTCAAGAAGGATCCGTTGACGACCCGACATCAAACGCTGCTAGACCAGGTACATTGGGGTAGTAGAGTATTTTTAGGAGGAAATAAGACTCTGCTGAACAACATATGGACCGGGCTTGTTTATTATATTATTTACAGGTTGCCCAGGTGGGGGTATCCTCACACTGAACTGTGACTAGGTAACGAGACAAAGTGTTCTGCCCATTGTTTTAACCCCTTGTTTTCCTCCTATGTCTATTGTTGCTTCACTTTATTGATTGATTTGTGTACCATTTTAAAACTGTCTCCAGTTCATGCATTTTAATGGAATCAAAGAAGTAATTCTGGTACCACATAGACCCTGTATCTATTTATCATTTTAGAATTGCCCGAGCACAAAGTGTGTTATTTTATGTGTACATAATCAAAGCCTTATTTATATAAAGAACTGTGTTTGCACTAACATGGTGTGTGGACCTCCCTTTGTGGGTGCTTGGGGACTACACTGTACTTAAGAACCAGCCTGCATCACCTCCTGAGAGCTTAAGCCTTGGTTGCTCGTCCACAGCTACCAAATAGAGAACCTTGGCTGGGGTGCTCTGTACTTCTACTCTGCCATATAGGCAGCTGGAGTACAGATACCCCACTCCAGTCTTTACACTGTGGCAGCCCAAGTCCCAGCAGCAAGCGCACAATGCCTCATGTACTTATCAATGTGCATCACAAGGGGAAGATTCCAAGGGGAAAAAGCAACCTTGGGGTGGATGTCTAAGACGAATGAAGACACCTACATAAAGACTTTAGACATGATGGACAATAACTTGAAAAAAGACCAGGCCCACAAAAGGGAGAGAAAGTATAACCCACCACAAAAGGGAGAAACAAGAGTCATAGCATTAAAGGAGTTACCCTGTCCCAATAGGGGACCAGCAGAAATAGGGGGAGAGCCAGAATGCTGGGTAAGACCACAGATGCTGGTGTATGGTAAAGTATACACAGGTGATGCATGGAAAGAATGAGTGGTGGGGAGCAAAGCACATATGCTCCAAACAGTTCCAGTTCGTATAGTACAAGAAGAAAAAACAAATGCTTACAGGAATGGGAAGCAAGTGCGAAGTTACTAACATAGGAAGACAATGAAGCTGGGCCCATGCCCATAGTACCACTCAAAGGAGCAGCATTATGTTTCCAGAACGATGATCCAGTGAAAGTTGGGAAAAACAAGGAATGCAAGCAGACAATAAAAGTTCCAGGCATGAAAGTGAGAACAGCAGTATTAATGGATCATTATCAGGCCTGCGGATCAAAGGGATATCAGAAATCACCACCTAACTCGGGAGTAGTGTGCTCACTGGCGCACATCAACACACCAGCACTGTTAGTACCACAAAAGGACATCAAGATGGATGAGTTTTCTAAGATGGACTCTAACAAAAGAAAGAAAAGATCTTTGGAGCTAACGAGAGTGAAAAGAGGAAACTATGTATCATCGAAAATGGAAGAGTCTCTGGATAGGATGCCACCCGACCATAGACTGTTCAGCTGAACTGAAATATTTTTCGCATCCATTGTTCCCGCATGTGCAGACCAGCACAAATGCAAAATGACTCCAGATCTCGGTGTGGGAGCTGATGCAGACAATAAATTCAACCATCAAGGGGTTCAATGCAATCAAGGAAGAGCTCCGATCAGTAAGGTTGATGGCGCTGCAGAATAGATATGTTCTGGACTGCCTGACAGCCATGGAAGTATGAGTTTTCGGCAAGATCGGATATTCTTGCTGTACATTTGCTCCAGCAAATGACAAAGACAACGGGACACCCACTGAAGCAGTTACCAGATTATCACAAATGCATGCGAAAATGGAAGCAGAAACGGATGATGTAGGAAAAGATGAAGAAAGAAATGAGTTGGCAAAGGGGGACTGGCGAAGTTCAGCGCAAGGACCTATTAAGCTTGGGTGTAGTGAAGAAAGCTGCAGGTGAATGCAGGGGGCGGGATTTGACAAGTCTACCGCCAGGTAAGTAGAATTAGATACAATTTTTGCAAACACACTGCGCATAGACACTAAATAAAACTAGTTGGTAAAGTGATTTTAATTGACACTGAGGTAGCCTGACACGTGTTTCGGGCACTTGCCCTTCCACTGAGGCTACAGGTTTTTTTGTAAACACAGAATAATGTATTACAAATAAATTAAACAAATTATGAAGACCCAAGGTTACAGGGCAAACAAGGGATGAGCCATGGAACAGTACAGTAGTCATACATGGCACAATATTGCGAATTTAGCAATCCATAATGTCAAAAGGCAAGAAATATATTGACAATTTAAAAGACAAGTCAACAGTACAAAAACATATACAATGTGATTACAAGGGAAAAAGAAATAAAATTCATACCATTTGCGTGTTTGAATTCATCAGATCAAAATGGAAGAAGGGAATGGAGGATGAATAAAAATTAATTAGCCTGAAGGTTCTTGGTGGGCCATACAAGATGTAAGAACAATTAGTAAATTAAAATACATTTACCTTTAGTCAGATGTAGTTCAAATATGAACTGAGAGAGAGTGAGATAAAGATCCAATTTAGGACAATTCATAAAGGCGGCATCACTGATTAAAATTTGGCATCTTATTATTCCTACAAAATGTTCGCTATCCACTTACCCTAATTGAAGGTAAGTGATTTAAGATGGATTTCTCATGGGCTCCACTGAAAGTTCAATTTTATAAACAGTGTATTAGACATGTGCACTAATTGCATAATAAGAACAGTTAATCATATGGGGGGGGCAAGTGCCAAGAGAGTACCTGTCATTTGCAGTTGCAACAAGGAATTAGGGAAGCGTTTACGCGTGTCTGCTTGTAAAGATAATGGAGAGAAGACGAGCGTGTAGCGCGTGCCCAGCGATGAGAAAGAGGGAGGAAAAGACAGACAGGCAGCGCAATTAGAATCAGCTGCTTGTCTGGTTTGATAATTGTGACGCGCGTAGACCCTCGGAACCCCAGGGGTCTACATGCAAGTGTAATACTTACCAGCGTTTCCGCTGAGAAATGAATCTGGAGCCTGCCGGCCGCGGCTCGTGTTGCCATAGTTATAACAGCAGCATGCAAGTCAACGTGCGCGGCCTAACGTGTGGGAAAGTAAGGCCGCCATCTTGAGTGTGTGTGCGCCCCTGTAGGGGATGAGATCTGCAGATTAATTCTGCCTGAGCTAGCTGGATGGTAAATAAAAAGTGAGAAATAATGTGAGAGGATTCATTAAAGTCAATTATATACTTATGGCAGCCCAACTCCATCATATAGGAATGACGGAGATATGAGCTGCGGGTGATAATCTGCTAATTATTTTTATCACATCAGTTGCGGTGAGATGGCAGTTATAACTGGAGTGATAAGGGCCAATACCCGAATGACCCGACCACTATAAACCACATTAAAAGTAAAATTATGCACGAATTTGGAACAAGTAACCCGGCACTAGGACGGGTTTAAAAATTATAATATATGAAGAGAAAAGCTGCGTGGGGGCACGAATGGCATGGAGGTCCAATCCTGCCTGTTGCACCTAATATGAGCAACCGAGGCAATGATCGGCAAATTGTAAACCAGCTAAGTGTATGACACATGAAGAACCACAAGCATAATAGAAAGAGAGGACAATGAGGAGTCAGTTGAACATTACATTTGTACATTACTCTTAGCTCATAAAAACACAGAAAGTTCATGGTCTGTATTGAGGCCATGTGTGACAGTGCGGCAGATAAGCCGCGCTTCTAATTGTTGCAATTTGAGAATCAAATTACCACCTCGTTGTGGTAGTATGACCTTGGCCATCCCAGTGAATCTGATTTCTGCTTTGTTGTCCATTTGGTGAGTTTGTTGCCAATGTACTGCTAATGGATATTTAGAATCTGTCTGGGAGATGGAGGCCAAGTGTTCTCTAATTCGGATCTCTAATAGGGAAACCTAGATGGCAGACTCAGTACCTTCTTTCAGAAAATGCCCTCCAACCTGTTCCAGGACAGGCCCAGGTCCGATAGTTTACATTCGGCTCCATACATCAGCATGGGAACAACCGTCGGCTTATAGAAGTTGAGGACTGAACTATTCGAGAATTTCCCATATTTTCAATGAATTATTAAGGCCTGCGAGGCAGCCGAGGTCGCCTTGTGTCGCAAAAAAAAACATGTGGCTCGTCATCTGTTGTGTTGTTCATGTTTATGTCCATGTATCGATACTCGTTTACCCACTCCAAGGGACAACCATTTAAGAGCCATCTAAAAGAGACGGTTTTAGGTACCCCTTTCCCTCTAAAAAGAGAATCTTAGACTTCTCAACGTTTATAATTAGATGGTCCTCTGCAACATATTTTTCAAGAGCCGGTAACAAGTTTTTGGAGGCCTCTTCGCATATTGACAAGTATCACAAGATCGTCCACATACAAGAGCCAAGGGAGGGGATCACGTCCCAGCAACCAGTAGACAAATGCGAACCAATATCTGCAATAAAATAATTAAAAAGTGCCGGGACCAAAATACACCTCTCCTTCAGACCCCATGCCGTGGGTATGTGACCGGGGAGCAAACCTTCAGTATTTAAGGAGACTTGCAGAGAAGAACCAGTATACAACTGGATGATAAATGACAGAACATGGGAGGGACACAAGGCTGCCTTCATCTTCCTCCAGAGCAGCTCACGCAGGAGCGAATCAAAAGCCACTTTGAAGTCTATAAAGGTCATGTATATGGGCTATCCTGATAGGCTTTCTTGCTTTTTAATAAGGGATGCCAGGAGATTTACAGATGTACCAAGCCCTTGGACAAAACCCGACTGATATAGATCCGTTAAGTTCTGTTGATTGATTCACAGAGTAAAGTCTCGAAGGAGCAGCCATGCAAAAATCTTCCCCCGAGTGTCCAACAGGGCTATAGGGCGATAACTGCTTGGCAACTCCCGATCTCCTTTCTTGAAAATCAGGACAATAAGGGACCTCTTCAATGAGCTGAGAATTAGATTGCCCTTTATCACCTAGTCAAATATGTGAGAAAGTATTATCGCCCATTCGTCAGGATTTTCCTTCAACATGCAATTAGTTAGGTCATCTGGCCCCAGTGCCCTGGAGTTTGTCAACTTTTGAATTTGATAAATAATATCATCTTGATCAAACATCAAAGCTGAGTTAGGGGTAAAGTCTGAAATGGAGTCATCATCAGGATATGAGCTCGGAGAACAACCTCTTGAAATAATGAACCCATAGACTTTCCGGAATAGGATTGATCTGAAGCGATAGATGAGTATCCGACATTTCTTTATTAAGGAGATCCCAAACTTGGGCAATATTTTTAGAGGCCAATGTTCAGAACATCAGCTCCCCATCATGCTGATACATTTTTGTGTGATGACCCTTTAGCCCAACTTTAGTTTCTTAGCACGAATAGCACCAGCCATCGGATCTAATAGAAAGGTACCTCTGATTTCCCTCCTGAGTTTAGTTTTTTGTTTCTTTGCCACCAGGTCACATGAATGCTTACGTTTATAAAGTGGTCTATTACTTACTCCACCAAGTTGTTCAAATATGCTTAGAGCTGCCAAATAGCGACCATCCGACTTAGCCACGTCAAGGCTAAGCAGATAGTTTTCATCAGCTATGATATTTCCCAGTTGTGTAAGCTTATCAGGAGCCCATGTAAACCTATTCCTCCCACCCAAGAGCTTCAGATCAATCCCATAGCGGTCAGGTCTAGTAAGTGAGATGGGGAAATGCCAAAGCAAGCCCAACAAATGATATTCACTGTTCTTCACCAGGTGGATTTCAAGGTGCTTCATTGAATCCAAGGAGGTGCGATGAATAAATACATAATCAATGATTGAGGACTGTCTTTCTCTCCCCCAGGTAAACCTTGGCGGGATATCACCATAAAGCGCACCACTGAGCATGATAAAACCTCTGTCATCCATTAAAGTAAGCCATCTTTTGGCAAGACACGAAATAGGAGACAGGGCAGTGGGAATACATTGAATGTTCGGATCACCACCTATAACAATTGAGTTTACCTCCCTATAAGCTGTAACCAAATCCAGCATTTCAATTACCCCATTGAAAGATAGATCAGCCAGAATGGCCTTATGGTTCCAGTAGATATTCAATAGAGCAAACTTACCCGCAGATGTTATCAACCTCGTAAACTGAACAAACTGGTTTGCAGAGGCCCACATGGGTCTCCCTTTCTTCCGTTTAGTTGCTGGTATTAGCAACAGAGTGTAACCTTCCCAAACTGGGAGTTCCCTCATCCAGGTTTCTTGTAACATTACGATATTGTGGGAAAGCAGAGGATTATCAGATTTTATCAGGAGGTGTCTGAACCCACGAGTATTCCAAACTGGCAATGTTACAGTTAGATCCTGCTGATTCTGTGACTGTTAATTTGGAGAGTGCCTACGCCCATCCTGCTGCCACCCTCTTTGGGTCCCAGATTTCCTGTATGGTCTAGCTGTAACTGAGATAGCAAAATCAACCCGCCGGGCACTCTCTCACCCCCTCTGAAAGCGTCAAAGGCTGCTGTCTGTAAATTGGTGTTCCCCTGGATTGAGCATCGTCATCTCTGTCTCAGAGATCATCCAAACATTCTTCGCTCAGCAGAAAACATGAGCGATACAAATTGGAGGAGGCTTCTAAAATAGCCATTACCACTAAGCGAAACTGGATTAATAATCGGACCCTACCCAAGTTTAAATCAAATAAAAACTCCACTTGGTCAATATCTGATGACCTGATCTCTCTCAGTCCTGGGGTATCAAACAACAGATTCAAGACACTGGACCTGTTCATTAAGAATACCTCAAACGGTTTCCCCCTGCAATGCAAAATCAATGCATCGAGAGAGAAGGCTCGAGGCACAGGAGCGGCACTTGATTTCCTGCCCGCCCGAGGCGGGGACAGGGGAGCCATCCCTGCCTCTTGCTCTGCCATCGGGCTACGAGGAGATGCCCCATACCGCTCCTCCCTCTCCCTGTGTCCCTCCTAGCGGTACCACCATCATAGACTCTCGGGCTCTACCCTTTGCCAAGGGTAGAGCCTGGGTATCCCCAGTAGGGGAGAGATGACATCTTTGTTGCTCCAAGGTCAAAAAGTCCTCCCCAATCTGGGAGATTTATGTAGAAAAAGACTTGTCAGAGACCTGCTTATAATCATTAGAAATGGTCTCATCTTCACCATGGGGGCTACTCTATGTGAACATTGAGGGGTAGAGACCTGGGTCCCACTTGCCAAGGCATTCATAAAATCAATTGCCTGGAGCAGTTCATCAATAGGCTCCTCACCTTGAAAAGAGTCCTCCGAAATAGATACTTCTGAGACCATTGAGGGGTCAGGTTTCTTTATTTGGCTACGCTTGGGTTTAATCGATTTACACCCTGATATGACCAAATCTTTTAGAGGGTTGGGGAGGATTGTAGTGAATTTACGCGGCCCGGACACAGAGGAGCGGGGTAGGGTCAGTTAATTTTTAGGTTTGTTTGCCAACTGAGCTTATTTATTCTGTTTTTCTTATTTGAAAAAATGCAGAAAAGGGGCTCTGTTTCTAGGGCAACCACACAGCACCTGGATCCGCTGTGATGACCAACCCCTGGTTCTGAGCCTCATTTTCCAAATGATCCTGGCGATTTTCCCCGAGACTTGCCGTAATCACAACACTTGCATCAGACAACACCAAG
Organism: Ambystoma mexicanum; assembly: GCF_040938575.1. Classification (NCBI taxonomy): domain Eukaryota; kingdom Metazoa; phylum Chordata; class Amphibia; order Caudata; family Ambystomatidae; genus Ambystoma; species Ambystoma mexicanum. Next base: position 706,843,675 of record NC_090941.1, on the reverse strand, counting down.
GGGATGTCAACTGAATAATTTCCCCTCTGACCCAACAGAGCAAGCTGCAAGAGCCGGCTATTTGCATTAGCTTTATACCAACCGGCGTCAATATTCTTAGTTATCAGTGTTAACTCAAACAGCATAGTAGAGAGGTCAGCTAATTTCTGGCCAATAGTTTCATACAGTTTGGCCACGGCCATCAAGGCCATGTTCATAGTTGATAAAGCCACTTCCACCAGCAAATGGCTAACCTGGGTGGTGGCCAAAGATCTTCGAGGAGTAGGACGAACAAAAGAGGCCGACAATGAGGATGACGAGTCTGGAGATTCCAAGTACAAATTTGGAGAGTGAGACAAGTTCAGAGCAGGTAATATCATTTCAGGCTGCTGCGTTTCACACGCCAAGACGTCTTCTGACCCCGACAATGTTGACCGTCACTTACACAAAACATATGGCCCGTCCCCTTTAAATGGCAACAAGGTCCTAATCATCAATGAAGTAAATATGGCCAAGCCAGGCGTCTCTGTTGGTCCCGAAAGGGCAAAGCGCTGCTGACATCCCTTCTTACTGAACCTCGAATTGAGTCTGAGGGAAGCTCACAGGATCACAGCTGCCTTCACAGGGTCCGCTTTAAGTGGGCCACCTCTGCGCTGGATGCCACTGATGATCTGTTGTTGGGGACACTGGTAGCTATCATTACTAAGGCACCAGATGGGGTGAGGTCGTTCAGGATCGCCCAGGCAGGGCGCTGCAGTCTCATTCCCCCAGGTGGGAGATTACCTTGTCCAAATGCCACGCTCGTTCTCACCCCCCAGGCGGAAGTGTTACATTGTTGCTGGGCCTGTCCTTGAGGCCACTGTGGCCACAGTCCGTGCTGCATGAGTTCTCCTTGATGCAGCAGAGCCTGTGCCATTGATGTTTGGGGGCGAGGGTGCCGGCAGCAGACTTGGTCGCACCATGCCGGGCTCCTCCATGCCGCAGTAGTCTTCTTCACCTTCTGTGGGGGCTCCGCACATCCATGAATGTGGCAGATGTCCTCCGTTCTGCCCGGCCGGAAAGGCACCCACTGGAACGAGGGCCACGGCCAGGGTAAGGTTGCGGAGCTGTGACCCTTCCCTGCCCACCGGAGGTTATGGGGTTGGCTGATGGCGGCAGCCACAGCCGCAAGGCTCCCCCAAGCAGGAAACAATCCTCGGAGCGTGGCGGACGCTGTGCTTTCTCCTTTAACCCACGGGTGGGGCTCCATTTCTCTCCAGGTGGGAGTTTGGAATATTCCTTTTCCTCTTTTTTGTTTTGCTTTTGTTTGCATACTTGGGAGGCCGCCAGACCTTTGGTGCTCGGGGAGGCCAGCAGGTCTGTTGGGGGCTTCGGGGATGCTGCACCCTCTATATCAGTAGCCACCACTCTGGCCTTGTTCTTGGCGGGGCTGTGGAGAGGCTGCACCCCTCGTCGTGGCCACCACTCTGGCCGTGTTCTTGTTGGGGCTGTGGGGAGGCTGTACCCCTCGTCGTAGCCACCAGTCTGTCCTTTGGTGCCAGGTCAGCCACAGCTTCAGCAACGCTCTTGGCTGACTTTGCCACACCAGTCGTGTGGCAGGGACAGGTTGTGTCCCTCCTCCTTATGGATCGGTGGGGGCCGCATCCCATCGCTGTTGTAAAGACTGGTAGGGGATGTCTGTACTTCTGCTCTCTATATGGTAGAGGAGAGGCACAGAGGACCCCAGCCAAGATTCTCTATAAGGTAGCAATGGACGAGTAATCAAGGCCTAGCTTTTCGGGAGGTGATGCGGGCTGGTTCTTAAGTACAGTGTAGTCCCCGAACCCCCACAAAGGAATGTCCACACACTGCATTACTGAAAACACAGTCTTCATATAATTAATATTCAAAGGTATGTACACGATCACAATAACGCACTTTGTACTCGGAAGTCAACAATGATAAATATATCCAATTCTAAAGTGGTACCACCAATGTTATCAAATCTCATTAAAGTGCATCAACTGCACGGTTAAAATGTCACACAGATCAATAACGAGGAAACCAGCAATAGAGATAGGCAGGAACGTAAGATGGTTGAAACAATAGGCAGAATGCTGACCCCTACCGCTAGGCACAGTTCTGTGTGGAGATCCCCCCACCTGGGCAACTGTAACGCTCACCTGACTCCCACGGAGGCGCTGGTCTAGTCTGGGTTGCTGTGGGCTCTTCGAGCGTGATGCGCAGAACTCGGAACACCGACTGAACAGGACCCTCAAATCTTGCTTGTCTGGCCCGTAGGAATATCCTTCTGCAGATGAGAAAGGGGATTAACAGTCTGCAGAATAGTGTGCTTGCTTCCCCCTTCCCCCCTTCGTTCTTCTCTAACTTCCTCCGAAATCCCCGGTTGAAGCGCACCTTATGGTTTGAAAGGATGAACTCTCCATCCTGCTTCTGGTGCAGGGGCGCGTGTTTGTCAAGTTACTTCACTGGTTTTCAGAATGGCGCTGGCAAAATCCACTTGACTTTTACGAGCGAAACGCCGTAAGTATGAAGATTACAAAAGTTCAAGTGTTGAGCCTCCTTTTCTGTTGCCTTCCTAACCTGTGATCTGTCCTTTATTTCAGGTGCAGAATGAAGGCGATGCGTTGAGGGATTGAATTGCCGATGGTAAACTCAGGTGAGTTAGCGATGGGGGGCGATCCCTCTTAATGTCTTTATATTCCTCCAGTAATGTCTTTTGTCTTTTCCCCATAGGGGCCGGGGTGCGGTACCTGCCAACGAAGCGGCGCCGACCCGAAATGAGGAATGGTCCACCAACAGAAGACCGGTAAGTGTTATGGCGGAAAATTAGGCTTTCCTCGTATGTTCCTTCTGCTCACCTTTTGTCTCTTCTTCTCTCCCCTAGGCGCAGAGATGTGGCGACCGGTGCAGACAGTCATGGTGGAGCCAGAAAAACTCCAGAGGACAGGCGAGTGAAGCGCGGCGCTGCAGCGAGCAACGCGGTGCTTTTAAATGAAAGTCTTTTCTCAGGAACGCTGGCGTGAAGGTTCCGGATTCAGGTAAGAAGTTTGATAAAATTCTTGGTTTTCACCTTTCTCTTCTCTTCTTTCCTTACAGGTGTTCCAGGATCGAGGCAGGCGTGGCTGGAGACCAGATGCAGGAGCAGACACGGTGAGCGTTCAGCTGCTTGGATGCAGAACAACGCGAAGCGTGAGCTACTGTCTGGGCATGGCTTAAATAGCCCCCAAAGTAGTTCCAAGTAAGTATCATCCCTTGGCCACGCCCGAGTGGCAAAATAGTCCCAATGAAAAAATAGTCCCTTTCAGGTCTCAGGGAGGCCTGAATCTTGCAGCATGGTCTGCATCAGGTAAGTGCACAAAACACCTTCCTTTATGAGCCTGGCGCCTATGGCGCCAGGACTGATGTCCAACATGAGCCTGGCGCCAACGGCGCCAGGACAGAGTCCAAAGAGCCCCTATAAGGGGCCGCTGGGCTTTTACCCGGGGGCATGATGCCTGCTCCCGGGGGTGCTGGGCCTGGCCTGGTGCTCCGGAGGTAGGCATCATGACAGCACTCCCCCCCAAGGCCCCTCCCAAGGTCGTTCCCTCTGGAGGTTTCGGTTTGTTTGGGAAATTCCGATGGAACCTTTTTACCAGCCGAGGTGCATGTACGTGGTCGCTGGGTTCCCAAGACCTTTCCTGAGGCCCGTACCCTTTCCAATCAATTAGATAGAAAAGTTTTGATTTTGAGATCTTAGAATCCAAAATGTTCTTCACCTCGAATTCAGGCTCCCCATCTATCTGGGTTGGTTCTGGTGGCTTTATTAATCTGGTTCCTGGCTGCACTGGTTTCAAAAGTGACACATGAAAAACGGGGTGAATCTGCATGTTAGCTGGTAGATCGTGCTTGACTGCAACTGGGTTAATTATAGCTTTGATTGAGTAAGGGCCTAAATACCTTGGATTAAAAGTTCGAGGTCCCTTGAGCAATAAGTGTTTGGTAGCCAACCATACTTGATCCCCTATTTGGTATGGAGGCGCCTCACTCCGATGCAGATCCGCATTCTTTTTGTATTTCCCTTTCGCTTGTTGCAAATGTGCAGTTGCATCCTTGAAAGCTTGAGTTATCGTGGAATGCAAATGGTCCACTGCGGGCATTTCAAGGCTCAGAGGTGAGTCCAGGTCTGAAGTATGAGGGTGATGTCCATATAGGGTATAAAAGGGGCTTTGTCCAGTTCCAGAGTGTACCGAGTTATTGTATGCATATTCGGCCACCCATAAAATATCCTTCCAATTACCCTCCGATTGGTGCAACATTCATCGTAGGTATTGTTCAAGGGTCTGGTTTGTTCTCTCCGTCTGACCATCGGTCTGTGGGTGGTGGCTGGTTGAGAGTCTTACGTCGATTTGTGCCAGTTGACAACACTTTCTCCAAAAATGAGAAATAAACTGGCTTCCGCGGTCGGAGACTAGTATGGACGGGAATCCATGCAAACGGATGATATTTTCGAGGAATTCCTTGGCTAGGACAGAAGCTGGAGGTAATCCTTTCAACGGAATAAAATGGGCCATCTTGGAAAATAAATCCACCACAACCAGAATAGTATTGTATCCATTACAAGGGGGCAGGTCCGTGATAAAATCTAGTGACAAGGTGTGCCAAGGTGCTGGTGGAATGTCTAAAGGCTGAAGAAGACCGGCGGGTTTTGTCTTTTGGCCTTTGTTTTGGGCGCAAACTCCACAGAACATCACGAAAGATTTAACATCCTTTCACCAGGAAGGCCACCAGAATTGTCGTTTAATTTTTTCCTCAGTTTTGGCAATGCCAGGATGTCCTTCCATCAGGGTATCATGATGACGGGAAATAACCAGTTCTTGCAATTCCTTTTCTGGCAGAAATAAGCGTCCTTGGAATTAAGGTAGGCCATCGTTGACCGAAAAATAAGACCCCCTTTGGATCCAATCCTGCAAGGCTGTAGAGTCCAGGAGTTGTTTTACCCGTGCTTGAATGTCTTCAAGGGTTTGTAAAGAGGTTATCCCCAAAATTCTTTGTTCGGGAATTATCGGCACAGGTTCTGAGTTTGTGTCTATTTCTCCCATTCCTATTCGAGATAGCGCGTCCTCTTTGCCATTATTACAGCCGGGGCGGTAAGTGATTACAAAATCGAACTCAGCAAAGAACAAAGCCCATCGGAGCTGACGTGACGATTGAGCCTTGGCAGTTTTTAAATATTGTAAGTTTCGGTGATCAGTGATCATGGTGATGGTATGCCTGGCGCCAAGAAGATAATGCCGCCAAGCCTTAAAGGCGGACTTAATGGCTAATAATTCCTTGTCGGTGATTGCATAATTTACCTCAGGCGGCGAGAACTTTCTGGACCAAAATGCTACGGGGTGCAGTTGGTTGGTTTCAGGGTCTCTCTGAGACAGGACAGCTCCCATGGCTAAACTGGACGTGTCGGTTTCGACTATATAAGGGAGATCGGGACGCGGGTGCTTCAAAATAGGTGCAGACGTGAATTTAGCTTTCAATTCCTGAAAGGCCTGTTCTGCTTCCTCGGTCCATTCGAAGCGTTTATTTTTTCGCAAGAGTGCATTGATGGGTTGTACCACACGTGAAAATTCCGGGATAAATCTGCGATAAAAATGAGCAAAACCAAGCATGCTTTGGACACCTTTCACCGAACTAGGTGATGGCCATTTGAGGATGGCATCCACTTTTCGTGAGTCCATTCGGACCCCTTTAGGTGTCAGGATGAATCCAAGAAACTCAACCTCGGTGGTATGGAAAACGCACTTTTCCAACTTTGCAAACAGTTTGTGCTGGCGCAATTTCTCAAGGACGGCCCTGACATGCGTTCTGTGATCAGATTCCGAAGAGGAGTACACAAGAATGTCATCGATATATACGACAACACAAACATCGATGAGTTCCCGAAGGACATCGTTCATGAAGAATTGGAAGGCAGCAGGCGCGTTGCACAACCCGAAAGGCATCACCTGGTATTCAAATAATCCATATTTTGTACGGAAGGCCGTTTTCCATTCGTCGCCTTCTTTTACTCGCACCAGATGATAAGCCCCCCGGAGATCTAACTTGGTGTATACGCAAGCGTCCTTCACCTGGTCAAGGAGTTCAGGGATCAGAGGCAGAGGGTAACGGTTTTTAACAGTTATCTGGTTCAATGCGCGGTAGTCGATACAAGTTCTAAGGTCGCCTTCTTTTTTGGGCACGAAGAACAAAGCCGAGGATGCCGGAGACTTTGACGGGCGAATGAAACCATTGGCTAGGTATTGATCTAAATATTGTCTCAAATGCAGATTCTCAGGTTCAGTAAGGGCATAAACCCTGCTACAAGGGGGTTGTGCACCGGGCACCAGATCGATTTGGCAATCGTACGATCTGTGGGGAGGTAACGTGTTGGCCTGTTCCTTTTGGAAGACGTCCTGAAAGTCTTGGTATTCCGGAGGTAGTTGCATGGAGACAGAGGTTACAGACGCTAGACTAATCTTCAGATTTTCTGGGTAGCAGGTTTGTGCACAATCCGGGAAGGTTATTCTCTTCACTCGCCAATCAATTCGAGGATTATGTGTCTCTAACCAAGGGATTCCGAGAATAACCTGAAACTGTGGAGCCTTGATTACATCAAACACAACTGCCTCCCGATGGCCGTCCAGACCTATAAGTGTCACCTCAGCAGTGGAATGTGTTACCGGTCCAGAGGCAATTTCGGTTCCATCGACTGTGGTGATGACATCTTTGCTGGTTTTAGGACGCAGAGGGAGGTTAATCCTAGAGACCAATTCACGATCCACATAATTTCCTATAGCCCCACTTTCGATGTATGCCTTTATTTCATGCAACCGCTTAGGCTGTTCCGGATCTACGAGAACCATTGGCACAATATAATGCGAGGTCTGAGAGTTAGTTTTCAAGCTCGGCAAGCGGACCCCTACGCTTGTCGGGTGTGGTCGTTTCCCGAAACAGAGTCTTCATGGTTTTTATCAGCGGCTCCTACCACCTTCTTGGGCGGTTTTGCCGGGCAATCTCGTAGAAAGTGTCCAGAGGACCCACAATAAAGACATAATTGCATCTGCCATCTTCTTTCACGTTCTTTTTGAGTTAAAGGTCCTTTAACCCCTCCGATTTGCATAGGCTCAGAGACATCAGCACCCTTGGGGTTAGCGTGGGTCTTGACCAACACCCGGGTCTCAAACTTGGACCGATCTGCTTTTCTGTTTTGAAGTCTGTGATCCAATTGGACCACTAAGTCTATATATTCTGTGCATTCTTGGGGCGGATTTACAACTTGGGCCAGGACATCTTTAAGTTCTCCGCGTAGACCTCGATAAAATAACGTGATTCTTTTATCCTCTGGCCACCCAGTTTCCACAATTAGTCTATTAAAGGTTGCAATGTAGGATAGGAGGTCCTGATTGCCCTGTCGCAGGGATAGGAGTTCGTCATCCAGAGCCTGCCCCTGAGAGTGTCGAGCAAATAACCTTTCCATGCTTGCTTGAAATCCTTGAAAATCACGGAGAATCGGGTCATCTTGAGTAACCAGTGGAACTGACCAATCGGCAGCACAGCCGCTGAGATATGACAATACAAAGGCTACCTTGGTCTGGTCATTAGGGAAGGCCCCAGGTCTGCATAGGAAGTGCAAACGACACTGATTCATGAATACGGCGAATCGTTTGGGGTCCCCAGCAAAGCGTTCGGGTGGGGCCAGTGGCATGTTTCCAGGTAGATTAACCTGCACAGGGTTACTGGGAACCACAGGAGCGGGGTTCCCCCCGGAACCGGGTAGAGGAGTGTGTCCAGCTTCACCTTGCAAAAACTGTCTAGCCAGGTCATCAGTTCTTTCCTTTGATACAATCACTTCCCTCCTGAGAGCATTAGTCTCTTGACGAGCGGTGTGTACTTTGGCCCGTAATTCCCCCAGTAGTTGGGCCAACTGATCAGTCTCAGAAGTTTCCATAGCGCCTGGGTGGGAATTTGTAGGAAGGCTTCGCGTTCTGTAATGCTCACCTGACTCCCACGGAGGCGCTGGTCTAGTCTGGGTTGCTGTGGCCTCTTCAAGCGTGATGCGCAGACCTCGGAACACCGACTGAACAGGACCCTCAAATCTTGCTTGTCTGGCCCGTAGGAATATCCTTCTGCAGATGAGAAAGGGGATTAACAGTCTGCAGAATAGTGTGCTTGCTTCCCCCTTACTCCCTTCATTCCTCTCTAACTTCCTCCGAAATCCCCGGTTGAAGCTCACCTTATGGTTTGAAAGGATGAACTCTCCATCCTGCTTCTGGTGCAGGGGCGCGTGTTTGTCCAGTTACTTCACTGGTTTTCAGAATGGCGCTGGCAAAATCCACTTGACTTTTCCGAGCGGAACGCCGTAAGTATGAAGATTACAAAAGTTCAAGTGTTGAGCCTCCTTTTCTGTTGCCTTCCTAACCTGTGATCTGTCCTTTATTTCAGGTGCAGAATGAAGGCGATGCGTTGAGGGATTGAATTGCCGATGGTAAACTCAGGTGAGTTAGCGATGGGGGGCGATCCCTCTTAATGTCTTTATATTCCTCCAATAATGTCTTTTGTCCTTTCCCCATAGGGGCCGGGGTGCGGTACCTGCCAACGAAGCGGCGCCGACCCGAAATGAGGAATGGTCCACCAACAGAAGACCGGTAAGTGTTATGGCGGAAAATTAGGCTTTCCTCATATGTTCCTTCTGCTCACCTTTTGTCTCTTCTTCTCTCCCCTAGGCGCAGAGATGTGGCGACCGGTGCAGACAGTCGCGGTGGAGCCAGAAGAACTCCCGAGGACAGGTGAGTGAAGCGCGGCGCTGCAGCGAGCAACGCGGTGCTTTTAAATGAAAGTCTTTTCTCAGGAACGCTGGCGTGAAGGTTCCGGATTCAGGTAAGAAGTTTGATAAAATTCTTGGTTTTCACCTTTCTCTTCTCTTCTTTCCTTACAGGTGTTCCAGGATCGAGGCGGGCGTGGCTGGAGACCAGATGCAGGAGCAGACACGGTGAGCGTTCAGCTGCTTGGATGCAGAACAACGCGAAGCGTGAGCTACTGTCTGGGCGTGGCTTAAATAGCCCCCAAAGTAGTTCCAGGTAAGTATCCTTCCCTGGCCACGCCCGAGTGGCAAAATAGTCCCAATGAAAAAATAGTCCCTTTCAGGTCTCAGGGAGGCCTGAATCTTGCAGCATGGTCTGCATCAGGTAAGTGCACAAAACACCTTCCATTATGAGCCTGGCGCCTATGGCGCCAGGACTGATGTCCAACATGAGCCTGGCGCCAACGGCGCCAGGTCAGAGTCCAAAGAGCCCCTATAAGGGGCCGTTGGGCTTTTACCCGGGGGCATGATGCCTGCTCCCAGGGGTGCTGGGCCTGGCCTGGTGCTCCGGGGGTAGGCATCATGACAGCAACCTGTAAATAAAGATATATAGCACACGCCCAGTCCATATATTGTTCAATAGTCTTATTTTGTCCTATTAAGGTTTTACCCCCCCAATGTACCTGGTGGAGTGGAGTTCTCCGAAGATGCGTCGATCGATCCTTCTTGAGTGACTCCCTTTAAAGCAGGAGCCATGGATAGTCGAGAGGCGTCGAGGAACTCGGCATTCAGTGTAAGGGAATCGACGGCCCTTCTTGAGTGCCCTCCCCTTAAGGTAGGAGTCACGGGTCGTCGAATGTCCGACGGAGAACAGGTTGAACTACGGCAGCGAAGTGGCAGCTTTGTTCCTAGCGGTGCTCGTCGACGACAAAACGTTGGCATCCTGCAAGGAAGAGGCGTACGGGGCACCTCGGTGACGATAGTTCTGGACCGCAAAGAGATGATGAAGAACTGTGGCCCAGCAAGGGCGTCAAGTCTTCGGCGTCTCTGTGGTCTTTAGGTGGCAGGAAACCCACCAGCGGATGCTCCTCGGCGCGTCGACGGTCGGGCCTTCTCCAGCGGGATAAAGCGGGCGACGATGCAGACGAGAGCGTCCGATGATTAAATGAAGTTCTTAGGCAAACGGGAGCACGGCGGCTCTGGTCGGCGACGGCGGTCGTCGACGGTGGTGGACAACAGTCCGGGTGCTTCCCTTTGGGATTCCGCGGCAGTCCCCGTCTCGGGTCGGCAGCCTGTCGTAGGTCTGTCTACCAGGGAGCTTTGGCAAAGATCAGCTGGTGCACGATGGTCCCTCGTAGCTCGGGAAGAGGGCGCCTTACCAGGTCCTCTCTGGGTCAGTCCTTGGAGACACAGCAGCTTTCAGATTGTGAAGGAGAACAACAGCAATTCTTCTCGTCCAGCAAGGCTTCAAGGTCAAGCTTCAGTTACTCCAGTTACTTGTCGTAGTGGACTTCAGCTTCTGAACACGATTCCTAGCAGTGAGAGGTCCCTAGATATACTGTTGATATCCCATTCATTCCACTGGGTCACACTCAAGCATCCAATCACGACTAAGGGCATTCATGCAGGCAGGCAGCCAATCAGGCACACGAGGTATTCAGGCCATTCACTTCTCTCCAGACACTCACAAGTTATGTGTATTGGGACAAGTTCCGAGCCATTCAACACTCCCAACTGCATTCATACCGGTTTCGAGCACGGCTGTCTCAGTCATTGTGTCAACCACCAGATACTAGACATCCACAACACAGAATGCATATTCGTCACACACTCTATTCACCCGGGTCCCACCCACAGGAGGTACCCACAACATACATCATTGGGAAGGCTCCAACTAGTCTGGCCGGGCCTTCACAACAACACCATATATGGCACTGCCACCCAACAGCCAGTCAGGGGGAAGGGACAGAGTCAGGGCTTCCCAGGACTTGGGGAAAACAAGGTAATAAGTAATAGAAAGCAAGAGGCCGCAGGGGCCATTTTGTTTTCCATCAGGAATCAACTGATTCAAATGGCAGGGCCGGGGTATCCCAAAATGGAGGATACTTCGCGCGCCTGTCAAAGTCAGCATGGAGCTGCCACCAGCCCATACCCTGCTCTGCGGGCCACCCACAGGTGCCCAAAAACATACACTAGGGGCACAGGGTTGTACCCCCACCCATGGGTGCCATAAGGGTATCCCACGGGTCCGTTCACCAAACCAAAAGAGAGAGAGCTGCACCGCCAGGAGTCCCACATGAACTTCTGCGCGGAAAACACGACAGAACACACGATAAAAAGCAGTAAAGGACAAGGATACGGAGGCCCTGTCCCTCCGATGCATTTCCAGCATCACAGTTGTCACCACTTGTGATATTGATGCTGAGGCTCCTCCTATTTACTGGCAGTCATGACATTGTCATGACATTCATAAAAGGGGCAACACCACCGCGACCACCCGCTGTTAGGTCACGTCGCCTTGATGATCCCCGGTGTGATGTCTGGTAGCAGGCAGGCAAGCGGTGGATGGGCCTGCCGGGTACGCTGAGCCGAGCGGGGTCTGATACGCAGCGCAGCACAGCGCTGCAACAGACGAGACATGACCACTTCTGAGAATGCAAAAACCCGGACTGCCTTTTCCCTGGCAGTTCCGGTGATTCCTTTATTTCCAGGTGCCACGTGACCCAGAAGTATCCGGGTACGTGACACCACATTCCTCCCCAACTTGGAGGTGCTTGTGCAACAATTAACAACATGTATACTACAACAGGTGCAGTGTGTTTTCAATGCCTCAGGGTTTTATCTGGGCTGGGCCGACTTCAGGTATATTCCGTCTACCACGTATCCCTGGAGGCGGGATGACGGTTTAGGTCTCTCCCTCAGGTGGTATCGGGGATTACCCCTCTCGGGATTATCCGCCACAGGGGTGCTGGTTTTGGTTCTGTCCTCTCGCTGGAGGGGTGTCCCGGGCTCTCTTGGTGTAGTATGGGCGTTGGGTGTCACTTGGTCTCGGGGTGTGCACGGCGTTACTGACTCTTCTCTCGTGGCTACCGGGCCTTCTTCCCATAACTCTGGTGGTACCTTCCGGAAGTGTGATACGTTCCTTGTCACTGTTTCACTCCCTCGGGTGGCGGTAATCATACTGTGATTCGCAGCACTGACTGTCCATGGTTGGAATTCAAAGTTGAGGGACATCTTCTTGGGTGTGGCTCGGTTCTTGACAACGACAGTGTCTCCTCGTGTTAGGTCCCGGTGGCAGGCTCATCGAGTGATACTCTCCTGCTCATTTCGCCTCGATCTCATGGCGTCTATGGCAGGGATGTCGGGTTCAGGGGCTACCCATTGGGAGTGTATGGGGAGCTCTGCCTGTATGGGCACTCCAAACATGAGGGCCGCTGGGCTGATTCCTGTTGAGGAGTGTGGAGTTTGTCTATGGGTCCTCAGGAAACGGTAGACTGCCTTCAGCCAAGGATGCCCTCGTTCTTTGGCGATGCAGATAACTTTATTGAGTGACCCCATGAACCTCTTGGCGTCGCCATTTGCTTGTGGTCATCTCGGGGTGATCCGCTTGTGCTTTATGTTCATGTCCTTGAAAAATGTGTGTAGTTCTTGGCTGGTGAATGGTGGTCCGTTGTCACTTTTGACTTTTGCTGGGATACCATGTGTTGCGAAGATCTTCTCCAACGTGAGGATCGTCATCTCAGCGTTGGTGGACATCACATGCTCGACTTCCGGATATCTGCTGAACTCGTCGATCACGACGGGAAGGTATCCTTCACTGGCAATGGTGCAGTGGTCCATGCTAACAGCTTCCCATCGCTTGTTGCTCCTTGGGGCACTGATGGTGGGTTCTGGGTTCTCTGTCCTCCAGGAGGCTTGGCAGGCTGCACAGGTCTCTATCAGCTCCATTACCCGTTGTTGCATGTTGGGCATCCACATCCTGGATTTCAGATATGCCGTCGTTTTGATGATGCCTTGGTGGCCGCTGTGGGCCAGCTTGAGGGCTCTCTCTTCTAGTGATGCAGGTAGCACGATCCGGTGGCCTTTAAGGAGTATTCCTTCAGGGGCAACAGAGAGTTCATGTCGGATCCCAAATAGTGCATGAAGTTTCGCTTGGGCGGACGTTGTGCATTGGGCCATGGACGTGAGGTAGTGTTTCCAATTTCCGGACTGGACAGCGGTGGTAGTGTGCGTCAGGATGGTGTCCGCCTCCGTCTCGTTTGCCACTTCTTGCAGGGTCAGGGCCTGAGGGCGGGCGCAGGCGATGACGTGACATACGTGTTCATCTGTCTCTGTCACATGGTGTTGCTCCTGGTCTGTGGCGGGCCGTGGGTGACGGGACAGATAATCAGCTGGGTTGTCTGTTCCGGGGCGGTAGTCCACTTCTATGTTGTAGAGCTGCAGCTGCAGCATCCATTTTTTAATGCGTGCTGGGGGGATGAGGTGCTGACCCTCAGAATATTGGGATTATGGGCTTGTGGTCCGAGAACACTTTGGCTTGCTTGCCCAACAGATATACTTTGAAGTGTCTGCACCCCCACAGAATGGCAAGGGCTTCCTTTTCTATGTGGGCATAGTTTTGCTCAGGTTTGGTGAGCGCCCGTCTGGCAAACGCGATGGGGTACACGTTTCCTTCGCTGTCTGTTTGGGTTAGTACTGCCCCTAGCCCGACCGGGCTGGCATCAACGAGGAGCTTGGTGTGTCTTTCTATGTCGAAGAATGCCATGGTTGTGGAGGCCGATAGGGTGTCCTTGATGTGTTGGAATGCTTGTTGGTGGATGGGTGTCCACTCCCACTTCTGATCTTTCTTCGTTAGTTCCTGGAGGGGGCTTGCGATGCTAGCGAGGTCCGGAATGAATCGCGCACAGTATGTTGCCATCCCCATGAAGCTCCTCACTTTGGTGGCAGATTGTGGGGGTTTGGTGTTCTTGATGTCGTTTACTTTAGAGGGGTCTGGTGACACTCCCTTTGCGTTGAAAATATGTATCCGAAGAAGCATAGTTCCTCCTTTGCAAATTCACACTTTTCTTCAATTAGTGTTAGCCCAGCTTCTTCTAGTCTGCCTAGGACTGCTGCCAGCTGTTTGTGGTGTTCCTTTTCATTGGCAGCGTACACGAGAATGTCATCGCTGATGTTTGTTGCTCCCTCTAGACCCGTGAGAACTTTGCGGATTTCATGTTGGAATACTTCCACTGCTGACGATATCCCAAAGTTTAGCCGTTTATAGCGTCTCAGACCAAGGTGGGAGGAGAATGTAGTGATGTATCTCGTCTCCTTGGCTAGTCTGAGTTGGTGATAGCCAGATCTGAGGTCTAGCTTGCTGAATATTGTTGCTCCCGTTAGGTCAACAATGAGTCCATCTATTGTTGGGGTTATGTGGCGTTCTTTTCCGATAGCTGCGTTGGGGAGTCTCATGTCGATACAAATTTGTACCGCGTTGGGTTGCTTAGGTTTTTGAGCAACTACCATGGGGGACATCCACAGGGTTGGGCCCGATGTTTTCTCTATTATCCCTGCTCCCTCAAGCTTGGCTAGCTCTTTCTCCACAGCTTCTCTCAGGTGAAATGGTATCCGTCGGTGACGTACAGCCTTCGGCTCGATGGTGGGGTCTATGTGGAGCTTGATGGTTCGGCCTTTCAGGCATCCGATGCCTTGAAATATTTTTTTGTGTTGTTCCAGGAGGTCGTCGAGTTCTTTGTGTTGGATGCTGAAGGCGAACTGTATTAGTTTCAGTTTCTCTGCCGTCTTGCTGCTTAGCAGTGTTTCACAGCCAGCATCCACGACCTATACGCGTGCCCGGTAACTGGTGTTATTGTGGGAGAAATCTGATTTGAATGATCCTTGCACGGGCAGGGGTTTCTTGCATCCGTAGGCGTATAGTCGGACTTTCTTCTCATGAAGTTCGGGTTTTGGGCGGGTTTTGCTGAATGCTGTTGTTGGCATTACATTGACTGTTGCGCCGGTGTCGATGACCACCCGCAATGGTTCTCCTTTGGAGATGATTGTACATGAGGGTCTCTTTCATTGTCGGGATCGATGTGGTTCAACGGCCGAGATGAGGTGTACTCTGTGTTTTCGTTGGCTCTCTTTCTTCCGTTTGACTTTGTCCCTCCTGTCGGGGGATACGCTGTCATCACTGTCATCACTTTCGCTTGTGTCTGGGGATCTTTGGCCGTGGCCCACTGCTCTCGCTTTTCCTTTTCTGTCGGACTGATAAGGCGTCTCTCTGGGTGCAAATTTCTTCCGGCGTTCTTGCGCCTGTCGCGATGTCTGCTCTCTGTCGTCACGGTTTGGCGGGTTTAGGCAGACTGCTGCGTAATCGTTGAGGCGATTGCATTTTCGGCATGTTGACCCCCATGCAGGGCAGGACTCTCCTCTGTGCCATGGGCCGCCGCACCATTGGCAGGCCTTGTCTCTCCCTTGCGGTGTTCGTGATTTGGGGTGTTCCCTCTTCGCTCGTGCTTCTCACGGGTACTCTGGTGTCTGGATATGGCCACGACATCTTCTGTTGGCTTTGGGTTGTCGAGCGGAAGTCTTTGGATGGCTGCTTCGATTACTGCTACCTGGTCTTCCGTTTGTTCGCGAAGGCGCGCCCTTTCCAGGATGCGTGAAAGTCGTACATTTTTCTCAGAGAGGATGGCTCTTCTCAGTTTCTCCGAGGAAATACTGTTAATTATCTGGAGACGGATCGCGAACTCTTCGTTGGGGAATTCGCAGCCGACCGCCATTTCACGTAGTCGTGCGTGAAATGTATCCACTGTTTCGTTTCCACGCTGCCTGGCCAAGCAGAAATGAAAGCATTCATTGTCTGGGTTGAGGTCCGGTTTGAACATGTTTGTAAGTATGTTCTTTGCGGCATCATAGTTGTTTTCGTCTCCGCGGTCCGGGGTGGCGTTGAACAGGCGTAGGGCAGCAGCTCCGACATTGAGTAGGAGGAAGGTGCGCTTCTTCTTTGCTACCGTGATGTCCCTAGCCTCAAGGTGCATCTGAAATTGTTGTAGCCAGATCTCTCAGGGAATGGCGGCTCCTGTGGTAAATGGATCAAAGGGTGGCATGAGTGTGGTGAGCGCTGGGTCAGGGTGATCTGGGGTGACTCCTCTCCTTCTTGATGAGCTTGTGCTGGCCCTCGCAGGGCTGGTTTCAGGGCTGGACATGTTGCAAAGAGTCTACTGGGTGAGGGGGGCACTGTTCAGGTTGGGTGCCTATCGGGCTTTCACTCACCAGTGCTTGATGTTGGTGTTGGGAGGTAATGATGGTGGCTTCCTGGTTGCCGTGGTAATCACAGTCACTTGTGGCTCTGGAGTCTTTGCAGGCTGTGCAGGAGGTGGGGACTGTGGGTGCTTCAACGTGATGACGGTACCAAAAGCGAGTGTTTGAACTTGGATTTACTTGTTGATGTGCGTTCGATATACTGAGCGTTCGAGCCTGTTTCCTCCGATGATGGCTTTTGAACGTTGGAGGGTTGATAACGAGGCTCTTGCGGTGCGCGTAATGATACGCGGCCTCGTGCAACATTACGGACAGCGTTTGATGAGGACGGCTTCACTGCTGTGCACAGGGGCAGCGTTTTCCGGTGCGTAGATACTGCGCGGCTCCTCAGGGTACGCTGGGCGAGTTGAGGATTATACATTTTTTTTTTTTAATGAATGCGTGGCGATCCTCACCGCCTTCATCGCCAGTGTGATGTCTGGTAGCAGGCAGGCAAGCGGTGGATGGGCCTGCTGGGTACGCTGAGCCGAGCGGGCTCTGATACGCAGCGCAGCGCTGCAACAGATGAGACACGACCACTTCTGAGGATGCATAAACCCAGACTGCCTTTCCCCTGGCAGTTCCGGTGATTCCTTTATTTCCGGGTGCCACGTGACCCGGAAGTATCCGGGTACATGACACCACACCCGGCTCCTTTGACCACACATTGGGAGAACCCATTTCCCTTGTAAAAAAAACAGAACTTTTTCAGAACCCTCATGCTTAATTCTCATTAGAATGAAGCCTGTGCCAGCTGACACAATGCAAAAAGCATAGAACACTTGCATATGGAAGGGAAGCAACGGCCGCGTATTATGCTTTACGTTATTCTTGTGGAGTATACTTCGGAAAAATCAAGTAATTCACAATATCAGGGCATGATGGTATAAGGACATTCTGTAAACCCATACAATAACCGTAGTAACAAGTCAAATGGTGAAGTAACGAAGTGCTTTGAGATAAGCTATCTAGCCTTGTATATGGTCACGGGCTTCACTGCTAACTAACAAACGTGACGCGCAAGTCTCGCCGTAAGCAGCGGCATTTCGGTTTCATTCTCCGCTCGCTTGGTTTCCTGTTTTCCTCCCAGTCCCCTCTCTTTGTCAGTCTTGAACCCAACGACCAATCAGAATCGGGAGGCGTGGCTAACATTTTATCACGTCGCGCTCGTGTGGAAGCGGGGCGGCGATTGACGCTTGTTTCGGTTTTCTTGGTAATGGGAGGGAGTCGCTCCCCAGCTGCCGGTGCCGAGGTGGCTCTCGCGGCACGCAGAGATAAAATGGCGGTGGAGTCTCGGGTCACCCAAGAGGAGATCAAGAAGGAACCCGAGAAGCCCATCGACCGAGAGAAGGTACGGAACGCTGCTGAAGCAATTGAGAGCTCTTAGGCGCGAAACCCCCAGAAAACCAGTATCGGGCTAGACGTCCAGTATTTTGCGGGAGTGGCCCGCCCTTTAGTAACTAGCCCCGCATGGACGATGTCCAGGGTGGGCTAATTCACAGGTCGTTATTTTCTTTCGCTTGGCCTTGTGCTTACCAGAATAAGGATCTCCAGCTGCAAAAACGCACCCCCCACACTCCCAGTATCGCCTCTCACCGCCATAGTTGCCGTTTCCGAGGGAGTGTTTGCCCGTGCTTTTTGGTTGTGGGTCTCAGGGTACGACTTTTTTAAACTAGTACCTAGACCTTGCCCAGGCATACACGCCTTCATGTCTAAAGCCAGTGCCACTTACTTGACTCGGTCTTCCTGTGTGTATTTATTGTGCCGAAAAGAGGAATATTTATTGCATGCGTTTTATTTACTTTGTATTTGGCCGTTGTATTGAATGCAAATCATCATATAAAGATAAAATTGTATTAAGCTGGACATGCTTGGGTGCGGGCAACTAATATAAACATCATGCCTCCAGTAAACTTACCTTTAAGGTGAACTATTGTAATTACATAAGAGCTTCAAATATGGCTTTGAATGAGTCTGTAATGTTTTTCCATTGGAGATGACATTTGAGGAGGGATACGTGTTGTTGGGTTATTTGAATACCAGCCCACTTAATCCCTATGGCCAATCCCACCCATTGATGCCCTTCTTGGAACTCTTCCATGGAGGCAGCTATGGGGGGGATCGAGGCAAAACTAGGAAAGATACCATGCATCTTAGATAAAGTAATTTGCCTTTTGGGAGGTTATTTTTTTGCAGTGATGAGCATGTTTTGCATTTATTTTAAATACCGAAAACTAGGGCCAGCACAGCATTACTGCAATAGAGGGAGAGTTACAATGAACACTCATCTGGCTCTGGTAGGGATTAATTTGATTTTGGTGCAGTTTTTGCTTACAGATAGAGCTTGGCTCTTTTGTTGGCGCCCTTGATCATAATCTTGCCCGCCATGAGTAGTGCAGGATCTTGCACCAGTCACAGTATCTGGAGAGGGGGTTCCAGGTCAGGAGGCTATATTTGGTGAATGAGAGGGGTTTGCATGCTCCTTGGTTGAGTGCCAAGGCGCAGGGTCCCACGTCTTAGTGTTATCGGGCTAGTATAGCCTGATTTGGAGGCACGACTGTGTTGGATACTGTCAGAGGGTTGAAGAAGCAGGTGATTGGTTACTCGGGGGTGAAGGCAAGCGTCTCGTGTACAATGTTCAAAGAAGTGGTCTCAATGAGGATGGGGTCTGTGCTTCCTCTCGTCCCCCAGAGCAACACTGGGTGTTCCGGGGGCCATAAGTGTTGGTGATTGCTGTCAGTAGGATCGTCCAGTTGACCTCCGAGCGGACTGTGGATAGAGCAATGATGTAGATGGGTACGGAAATGACGTGGAGGCAGGCAGTAGAGGGTGGAAGTTGAGTGGTGCAAGCTCTATGAATAAAGATGGTATTTAGAGACCCTACGGTAACAGTGAGCTAGTCAGCTCGATGTTCCAATTGCCTTGAGTTTTGCCGCAGGGTCAGCACCATACCACTCCGGATTGTGCTTAGTGTGAAGATACTGGTGGGGATGCCTGTACTTCCGCTCTCTATATGGTAGAGGAGAGGCACAGAGGACCCCAGCCAAGATTCTCAATTGGTAGCAATGGATGAGCAATCAAGGCCTAGCTTTTCGGGAGGTGATGCAGGCTGGTTCTTACATACAGTGTAGTCCCCGAACCCCCACAAAGGAATGTCCACACACTGTATTACTGAAAACAGTCTTTATAATTAATATTCAAAGGTATGTACACAATCACAATAACGCACTTTGTACTCAGAAATCAACAATGATAAATATATACAATTTTTTAAAGTGGTACCTCCAATGTTATCAAATCTCATTAAAGTGCATCAACTGTACAGTTAAAATGTGACACAGATCAATAACGAGGGAACGCAAGATGGTTGAAACAATAGGCAGATTTCTGACCCCTACCCTTAGGCGCAGTTCTGTGTGGAGATGCCCCCACCCCCCCTCCCACCTGGGCAACCTGTAAATAAAGATATATAACACAAGCCCAGTCCATGTATTGTTCAATAGTCTTATTTCCTCCTGTTAAGGTTTTACCCCAACCCCCCAATGTACCTGGTGGAGTAGAGTTCTCCGAAGATGCGTCGACCGATCCTTCTTGAGTGACTCCCTTTAAAGCAAGAGCCACGGATCGTCGAGAGGCATCGAGGAACTCGGCGTTCGGTGTCGGGGAATCGACGGCCCTTCTTGAGTGCCCTCCCTTTAAGGCAGGAGTCACGGGTCGTCGAACGTTCGACGAACAGGTTGAACTACGGCAGTGAAGTGGCAGCTTCGTTCCTAGCGGTGCTAGTCGACGGCGGAGCGTTGGCGTCCTGCAAGGGAGAGGCGTGCGGGGCACCTCAGTGACGATAGTTCTGGACCGCAAAGAGCTGATGAACTGTGGCCCAGCAAGGGTGTCGAGGAGTCGGCGTCTCTGTGGTCTTTTAGGTGGCGGGAAACCCACCGGCGGATGCTCCTCGGCACGTCTACGGTCGGGCCTTCTCCAGCGGGATAAAGTGGGCGACGGTGCAGACGAGAGCGTCCGATGATCAAAGGAAGTTCTTAGGCAAACGGGAGCACGGCGGCTCTGGTCGGCGGTCGGTGACAGTGGCGGACAACAGTTCTGGTGCTTCTCTTTGGTATTCCGCGGCAGTCCCTGTCGTAGGTCTGTGTGCCAGGGAGCTTTGGCAAAGATCAGCTGGTGCACGATGGTCCTTCGTAGCTCGGTAAGAGGGCGCCTTACCAGGTCCTCTCTGGGTCAGTCCTTGGAGACACAGCAGCTTTCAGATTGTGAAGGAGAGCAACAGCAATCCTTCTCTTCCAGGAGGGCTTTAAGGTCAAGCTTCAGTTACTCCAGTTACTCGTAGTGGACTTCAGCTTCTGAACAATTTCCAGTGTGAGAGGTCCCCAGATATACTATTCTGTATCCCATCCACACTGCTAGGTCACACTCAGCAGCCAATCATCCAGAAGGGCATTCAGTCAGCCAATCAGGCACACAGTGCATTCAGGCCATCCTCCTCCCGCTCAGACACTCACAACAAGGAATGTGGATTGTGACAAGTACCCAGCTATTCAACACTACACACTGCATTCAGGCCAGTTTCGGGCAGGCCTGTTTCAGTCTTTGTCTCTCATGCCAGAAACCAGACAACCAAAACAAGAAGTGCATATTGGTCACAGACTCCATTCACCCAGGTCCGACCCACAGGAGGTACCGACAACATAGTCACTGGGAAGGCTCCAGCTAGTCTGGCCGGGCCTTCACAACAACATATATGGCACTTCCACCCCACAGCCAGTCAGGGGGAAGGGACAGAGTCAGGGCTTCCCAGGACTTTGGGAAAACAAGGTAAGAGAAAGCAAGAGGCCACAGGGGCCATATTGTTTTCCATCAGGAATCAACTGATCCCAATGGCAGGGCCGGGGTATCCCAAAATGGAGGATACTCAGCGCACCTGTCAAATTCAGCATGGAGCTGCCACCAGCCCATACCCTGCTCTGCGGCCATCCACAGGTGCCCAAAAACATACACTAGGGGCAGAGGGTTGTATCCCCACCCATGGGTGCCATAAGGGTATCCCACGGGTCCGTTCACCAAACCAAAAGAGCTGCACCGCCAGGAGTCCCACATGAACTACTGCGCGGAAAACACGACAGAACACACGATAAAAGGCAGTAAAGGACAAGGATACGGAAGCCCTGTCCCTCCGATGTATTTGCATTTCCAGCATCACACTTAGGAGGAGCAATGGGGCTAACTGTCCATAAACAAGGGGCAGCAGTGTGATCAGTGATCGAAGGGCTCCACCAGTGTCCGAAGGGCTCCACCAGTGTCACAGGGCTCTCTGCGTCTTTCAATGCAAGGCCGATGGAGCCAAGGGGACACCCTGAAATGGTGCGCTGTCTGCTGCAATCTGGGGGGTGGAATCAGCCAAAGGAAGGCTGCAGCTGGGTGTCAACATTATCCATGTTACAGTGGGTCAAGGGAACATCCGTACCGGTTGCATGGAAGCACGCTCCCTGTGGAAGCGTGATGTGGGGTATCTCACTGGGACAGCGCAGTAGCTTCGGCACAGTGCTTTTCTCTGCAGCGGTGCCCCTTCTGAGGGACGAAGTCAAGCCGGGTCAGTAGTGGGTAACTGTCGGTTTCCTGGCAAACCCGCGGCACCAGCTCAATCAATATATGAACAGGATCTTCCCTTGTTCGGAGCTACGCGCTCAAGCGGCCATGCTACATGAACACACCGCCCCCACGCATGGTTTCTGAGAAGTTAAGATACAAAGATTGGCCTCACCCAGAAGGCGTTATGGAGGTGTTGCTTTCGGCCAGAAGGCGAGCAACAAAAGCCCTATATTGCTTTCATTGGAATATTTTGCAGCTGGTGTACAGCTGAAGATATTGATACTTTCATTTGTGACACACCTGCTGTATTATCTTTTCTATTACATCTGGCACACCAGCGGCTTTAGATGTCTACTTCTAAAGGTTACCTGGCTGGCTCTCTAAATTCACGCACACGCCAACAAAAGGATTTTAAGGTTCCTAAGTGCCTCTGGGGACTTAAATAGCTTTCCTCTGGTTCCGTTCATAGTTCCACCCTAGTACTTTAATTTGGTTTTGAATTTTACAATGACAGCCTCATTTGAGCGCCTCAATTTTCCATTCAGGTTGGCTGGCTTTTTACACACCTCATCCTTATATGGATCAACAGATCCTAGGAGAGTGTTAAGCTTTACTACAGAAGCTATGTTGGACAAGGCCAACTTTTTTTGGTTATACTGGTAAATTTGGGCAGGCTGTGACCAAGCAGACCTTGTCACGGTGTAGCATTATGTGTATCACATAATGCTATTCCTTGGCTGGTAAGGATGTTTCGCATGAAGAGTGCATTCTACCAGGGGGGTGGAACCCAGTGCTCCAGGTAAGATTTCAATGAGTATTTTGCTCCATAATTTTAACATTGGGAGTAAATATTTTTTAGGGGGTAAAAATGTAAGTTCAATTGCTTATTCCAATCTGGCAGTTCAAATAGTTTCTTCTGTGGTACTACGTGCACTACAGGTCCACATAACCATGGAGCTGTGAGGGTGAACGTACACAAACAAAGGGTGTTCGTGTTGGCCACACTTGACTCGTGACTCATTCAGCATCGGAACATGCATAGGAATTATCTTAACAATATTGTACATGATAGATGTCAATTATGGTACGAAGAATGGACCATAGGTTACATACAGTGTATTAGTACTCAAAATAAAAATATGGAAAAAAACTAAAAGGTGTGCTACACATGACAAGTGTAAGAGGATAGCAAACTGAATCGATGCACAATATATTCATAGTGACAACAAAATAGGAACTTGTACTAGGGCTGTAAAACACTGAAGCCAACAGGCAGGGAGAAAGTATTAGTGAGCAAATATAAGTGGGTGCAATTAATCATGCACAAAAGCTGACTGTCCCTCACTGTGGTAGGTGCAGTTCATGATATTTGGACTACAACATGAATTTGTGAGCACTTGAATCTTGAGTGAACAAACACAGAACCAATGTTAAACGTATTGGAGCTTGGGTTGAACCATAATCAAAATTGAATCAACACCATCCGCCATTACAATAACTTTAATTAACATGTGGTTCAAGCTGGGCATGAACAGCAGAAATGGCGTTTCGGCAGAGTATTCAAGTTAGTAACCACCTTCTTCAGGACAGAATGTCGCTTAACAGATGTTGTCTCACCGAAACCTAGCAAACAAACGTCTAGTAGACGGGGAGATATCCTAATTAAAATATGCATAATGATATATGGTATGGCATTTATAACGCACCTTTACACATGTTTAAAGGTGCGACGAGGCAAGGGAGGGAGAAACAGTCGAAGACAGACAACAATCCTACTAGGCGACAAGGAATCTCAGTTTCTCAACACTAATCAAGGCCCTACCCCTGCTTTTTACACCATCCAAAAGATTCACAAGGATGCACAAAATTCTCTAGGTAGACCCATTGTGGCAGCATATGGTACCATCCTGGAACCTATTTGTCAATACACTGACAAGTTCTGGCAACCTCCAAGCCAAAACACAGCCACATATCCGAGAGCCAGGACATAACTCCCGGAAGGAAAGCCCTTTGATCAACTTCCTGGTTACTATGGACATGGTACACAAGCATTCCCCAGGACAAAGCAATTTAATGCATTGGGGCAGCACTTGTTTAGTCTCCACAAATGTTTACAGCCCCTGTTGAATTTCATTGAACTCTCATTGGCACTAAAGGAACATTTCTTCAAATATCAGGAGCAATTTTATATCAGCACACTAAAGGTACTGCGATGGGAGCAGCCTTTGCTCGCAGCCTTGACATTATGTTTATGGCTGTTTGAAAAAGCATGTCTTTTCTGACATGAAGCCATTTCGTCAATATATCGACAGTTGGCGCCGGTATATTGACACCATTTTCCCTGCTGATCATGTTCCATGTGTAAATTTGTGAACAAAATCATTTGATGTGGCTATAAAAAACTGGCCCCTTTGACAACATACTAATGGTAAAACATCACAAACAATCTATTGTATTCAGTGCCCATGCGGTTTGAAATACATTAAGACAACCACCCGGGCCCCACTAGGATTATTGAACATTGATCGTCGATCAGATGTAAAAACGCAACAGCTCCATTAGCGAGCCATTATATGGAATATGGCCATTGGGTGGTGGATACAGTTAAAAATGCACCCAAACCCGAACATTCCGTTAACCACCAAAGAGGCTTGATGGATCTTTCGTTTTAGCACGATGAGCAGGGACTTAATGATGCAATGCCTGTGTCGGAGTGTCTATCACATCTAACTGCGTTGCAGCTCCTCATCCTCTCACCTTTATTATGAATTCAATTTAAATGTTTTGCTTAGCCTTTTGAACATCTGACTTCGGACCATCACACCTATATCTTTATAACTTTTGCATCTTCTTCGACAGACAAGCTTGAGGGTCGCTCTCTGTACCCCCCCCAGCTCCTCCCCCCCCAGCCCCCCTTCATAGTAGTATTAATTTATACCTTACTCATTTAGGGCCACCAATAATTGTTAGGGACCCCAGTTCATCAAATTCATCTGAACGCCTTATATGTATGTGCAGGTACTTTCCCTGCCTCTGAGGGCTTGGAGTTCAGGTTCCATGGCCACTCCTAAGATGGCTTTCTTTACGCACTCTAGAGGTTCATTACTTTTTTTTTTACATTTCAGTCCCCTTTCTCAGTTATTAGTTCTTGCCGTTGACATCAGGGCTAGCGCTTCGATGATCAACATTACCGTGACCTGGAAGTATGTGCTGCACTATGGTCGACATACCCTAGTCTGCGATCCCTTTGGACAAGTCTGATAGCACCTGCGGCGTTATGCCAGTTTCCGGCTGGGAGACCCACTAAGGGGAGTCACGTCTTGCCCATATTTAGACAACCTTCAACAGCAACCGCCTTCATTAACAAACCCTCTCACTCTGTGGGTGGTTAGAAATTAACTTTCCTGCAACTACGTAGCATATGTATCTGTTGCATTCACAGCACTTATTCTGCAGTGAAGTTGATGGATAACTGTCCTGCTAACACATGCTGCACAAAAGCTCATGCATACTCTGCGAGCACCCATCTTCCGTAACCTCTAGCTTGTCGGGACAACATAATGACTTCTTTCCAGTGATCACCTTCGATTTCGTGCTACCTCATGCAGTTAGAGGTAATCTCAAGTGGATAGTTTCTCTCGACTGCCCCCCCCCCCCCGGCCCCGCTTGATATAGGCATATACCGTTCTGTTTTCACCCTTTTACAGCCCATTATTCGTTACGCTTCCGCACAGTGCTAAATTGCGGTGAAGCGCTCTGTGAGGGCCATTTCTTAACATTGTTGTATCTGCTATGGCAGTGCACGCCATCAAGAGTTTACAACATGCCACAGCATAGCTAAGAACCCTTACTATGTCTGCTTCACTCACACACAAGGTCCCCAGCACATCAGCATCACTGGGTGGAGTCTGAGCTAGTGCTTCTTTCTTGGGCACAGTTTATGATTTTTATGCATGCACAGATTTTTCCTCTCCTTCCCCCAGAAGCTCACCGTCTCCATAGCCCTGGTTCTCTCTAGGCTGGACTATTGCAACACACTTTCTAAATCTGCCTGCTTCTACTCTCTGCAACTCACCCAGAACAGGACTGCTAGATATGTCCTTGGCCTCAAGTCCAAGGATCGTATCTCCAGGACTGAAATCTCTGCACTGGCTGCGAGGATCAAGTTCAAAACCCTCTGCATCGTCGACAAGGCTTTCTGGGCCCGGGGGCCTCAGTACCTTCAACTCTCTTCCTAAATATCTTTCGCACCAAGCTCTTTGCTCACCCGCCTCCAACTCCCTCAGGGTCAGTCGCTTCTCCAAGCAACGAGTTGGCAGTACATCTTTCTTCAGCTGGGGCCTTCCTGAAACTTTAGGAGAATCATCTCCAGTTCCGGAAGCACCTCAAAACCTCTTTGCTGCTGCTTTTTCTCCTCCTCTCCACTGCTTACTCCCTGACTGAAACTGCACTGGTTACCTGGCCACCCTCTGTTCGCGGGCCCAGGTCCCCTCCCCTGCTAGTCGCACACCTGCACTGCCTTCCTGGCAACCACCGCACTTGGGGGACTGTGTTCTGTATCCCTACAGTCCCTCTACCAGCAATTGATACCTGATGTCCTAACTTTACTTTATTATTCTAGTATCCCATGTACTTCTGTTATCCCATGTACTGCACTGTCGCCTCCCCCTTCCCATGCACGTACCCGATCTGAAATTGTGTTCAAGCGCGTGGTTGGTAATCTTTTGCATAGTGTTTTTTAATGCACTAGTAAGTTCTTTTTGGAGTCGGAGATAACTGTCGGGTACATTCAGGAGGTCCATAATGATTTGATATTGATCTGGACTCATGAGAATTCCTCCTCCCCTGTCCGCTGGTTTATTGACTGTCTATTATTGGCTAGAGAGCGAAGTGTGCTTCTTTCGTCTTTGCTTAAGTTAAATCGGTTTTGGTTTTTGAAGAAGTTCTCTGAGAATACATTTCTCGAAGGGGAGCACATCCCTGGACATGAAATCGTCCACCTTTTGACTTTTACACCTCAAGACAAAGTCCTGTCACTTTCAGGTGCCAGTGTCTTGGTCTTGAAAAAAGGTTTTGATGTCTAATTGTACAGAATTTTAAATTTATTTTTAGCATCTGTTTCCATATGAAAACTTTGTTTTCTTTGGAGTGGGGGAATTGGAAAGGATAAAGATGGGGAGACCTATGTCTGTTGGCCGATCTCCTGCGGGATCTGCGGCGGTGTTGGTATCGGCCCCATATTTGATATGGGGTGGCAGATTTCAAGCAGGGCCTGGGCCTTGTGGTGTGCCTTTGCCTAAAAAAAGGCAGATCTGCTCTGTGCGGTGGAAAGTAAGGTGGGTAAAAATGGGTCTCATCCCGAAGAATCACTTGCTATCTGAAAACGTCACCCTGCGATGTGATGTGTTGCCAGGTGAATTCCGATTGGTATTTTCAAGATAGTTAGTGGCAAGGTAGGATACATTTTCTCAGCTTTGAAATCTTGTATGTTCCTCATGAGCGTGTTTTTGAATTCTTCAAATTGTTTGGTAACTTTCTAAGTTTATCCGCGTTGGAAATACAGGTATCGTTAAATGATTGTTCGATAGTTGTCTAGTTCTGCATGTACAAGGGCACATAGCCGTAGATACGTTAAGGACCATAAGGATTTTTAAAATTAGTTGTGTATTCCTGATCTTCAAGGAATACATAAGGCTCGTTGGAGACTAAGACCAAATGGGATAATGTTCACTTTTAAATATTGCGAAGAAAATGGCCGTGGAGGGCCGCCCTGAATTTCGTCTTTTTTAAGTTTAAAGTTCAGCGCCCAAGGTGTGGAGCTGGAGGCTACTTGATTCGGCCCTGCTGGTTCAAATGGAGGAACCTCGGATTATAGCCGGAATTTAATCATTATAGTGGCGTGTAAAATTCTCAGCCGTTAATGAATATATCAGTGTCTATCAACAGTGAACAGAAACATGCAGCAGGCCAAGTAGTAGTGTGGTAGAAGAGGGTGCACACAAGTGAGTGTGCCCTCATAACGATACAATGGCCTGTGCAGTGTATGTGGCTACAAACCAAAGAATGGGCCCTATACGCAGACTAGCCTGTCTAGCTATATAAATTAAAAGGAACTCCATATTCCACGGGAACTGAAGGGAGCAGCAAACCAAGGGTGTTCCTGTTGGGCACAATTTAGATCGGACTCGTGAATGATTCAGCATCGGAACATGCATAAGACTTAATCTTATTCATATTGTACATGATGGATGTGTCAATTATGGTACAAAGAATGGACCATAGGTTTGTTTTATTATTTGTATTGCGCACCTGACCCAGAGGTATTTGGGTGCAAAGGCATAGGGCATAAAGAGGGTTGTAAAGCTTAAGTTACATGGAGCACATGAATGAATACAGCTGAGGTTACAATGCTGTATGCATGAACAATAAGCAGTAGGGCAAGTAATAATAGTACAGTAATATACAGTAGGCATCAAGAGTCAAATACATAAGGCAAAAAACAGAAGTCACATTTGCGGCTAAGGTCAAACATTGAGTTCCTTTAGCCAGTGAATCAGACTAGATCTGAATTGTGTGCAAGGTAGATTCTGCCCCCCCACCCCCCCCCCCAAAGCAGGGGGGGAGAGATTTCCAATATTGTGCTGCTTGACAGGGAAGCTGCTCCCTCCCGATTTAGTAAGCTTAAATCTGGGTACTAATAGTAGATTCAAGTTATTTTTTCTTGGGGGACGAGAAGCTGTTTGTCTGAATCTGGCTGTAAGGTATTGTGGGGCAGCTTGGTTAAGACATTTGTGTGTTAACGAAGCAGTTTTGAGGAGGATTTTATCTTTCATCGAGAGCCAATTAACTGATCTCCTGAGGTCAGAAATATGGGCATTTTTGGGGAAGTTTAGGGCAGCTCTCAGGGCATTGTTTTGGAGAGTCTGAATTTTGGGCGTAATGTACTTATTGTTGCCTGCCTATATATAGGGCATTGCAATAATCCATCTTGGATAAGATTCTAGCTCTCGCTACAGTAATGCAGTTGTTGGGTGAGAGGAACGGCTTAGCTGCCCTGATCAGCTTGCAAGTGTAGGAGGTAGCTGAGGCCATAGCGTTATCTTTTTTACCAAAGATAAGCGTAGTCTATGTTAAAGCCGAGAGTTTTACTACCTTAGCCACAGTAATGATATTGTCAATTGTGAAGGATGCATAGTTAGGACCTCCTTTTTTGATGTTAGATGGGGTACCTAGGATGAGGAGTTCTGTTCTGTCGTCATTCAGGCATAGACCGTGAGAGGCCATCCATGCCTGGATGATGAGGTAGACTGTTCACAAAGGCCAAATCCTTGTCGTAATCTCCCGTCAACGGGATGAGGATCTGTGTATCATCGGCATAATTGATGTATGTGATACCTAGATCACCGAAGAGGGGCTTTGTGAAGATATTATACAGAGTGGGAGAGACACAGTAGCCTTGGGGCACACCGCATGATATGGGTGCAGGGTCCGCCGCTGCTAGAGGGAGAAGACTCGCATTGTCCTATTATCCAGGAAGGACTGGACCCAGGCGACTGCCTCTTGAGAGAAGCAGGCCGCAGAGACCAGGTGGCTGCAGAGTATAGAATGGTCTACCAAGTCAAACGCAGCTGAAGGGTCAAGGAGTAGCAGGAGTGCCGTCTTGCCTTTTTGTCTGTGTGCCTTGAGGTCTGAGTGCAGTCTCCGTGCCATGCTGAGGTCTGAAGCCAGACTGGCGCACTCCTAGATACTCTATTTGTAGATATGCTACTTTATCCAAGATTTTCAATAGAAATGGCACTGTTATGGGGCTGTAATTACTGGGGATGGAGGGGTCCATGGTTTGTTTTTTAAGGAGAGGGAGACCCCAAGAATGTTTTAGGTTGCTAGGTATGGTACCTGAGGTGAATGAGGCGTTTATGGGTTTGGTGATAAATGGGGAGAGTTCACAGGCAGCATTTGGGCTGGACATAAGTCGCCATGACAATTAGACGGTTTGAGGGTGAGGATAACTTTTTCGACTTCCTTGATAGAAACTTTATGAAAATGGAAACTGGGGATCAGAGGGGTAGGTGGGGTCCGAGAGGTCTGGGGTGGTGGTATGGTGTTCGTGAGAGTAGTAGCATTGATGCCAGTCTTGGGGGCAATAAGGGTATCTTTTTTATTATTGATCTTCGCCTGGAGAGTTGTCATCTTGTTGGCTAGGGCATCTTGTATACTCGTACACCAATTTTTGTCCTTGATGCAAGAATTGGGAACTTGAATGGGGGACTCTACCTCTTTAAGGATGGCAAACAATTCTTTGATATTTGTTTTGGCTTGGGAGATTCGGGAGTTATACGACGTTTGTTTAGCTAGGATAATTTCTTTTTTTGTATAGGGAGGCTAGTTTGTTCAGACCTCAACAAAAATAACCTGAAGGGTCTAATCTCCAGGTTTTTTCGCTTTGACGTTTCTCTTGTCTGATTGCTTTCAAATGGGACGTAAACCCAGTGTTGGCGCGGTTTGCTTTTTCTAACCTTCGGTGGTGCGATAGTGTCTAAGGATGCGAGCATCACTTACATTTCTACCATAGTGGATGGGTCAGTCTGGTCTGAGATAGTTCAGTGTAGGAAGGATGAGGGGGATACGATTTTCAGGGGATTTCTATTGTTTCTAGTGGGAGCAGCAGGTGCTACACTGCTAGTATTCATGGGAGGTATAGCTTCTAACGTGAAGGATATCAGGTGGTGGTCGAACCAAGGCTGAGGTATTATAGAGGTGATAGTGGTAGGGCAGTTGTGTTCGGCAACCCAATCGATGGTCCTTCCTTTGATATGAGTAGGTTCTGTAACCTTTTGGGTGAATCCTAGTTCCTCAAGGAAGTTATTGATCTGTAAAGCGTTAGGGTGTAGTGGGTCATTAAGTCCAAGGTTGAAATCTCCTAGGATAAGGCAATGTGATAGATTTCTTTTAGGTTATCCGATAGTAAGTTATTGAGGTCTTCCTCAAAGGAACCTAGAGGGCCTGGTGGTCGGTAGATCGGGTGGATGGTGATAGTTTGATTGTTGGAGATGGTACGTTTGGCAGTGAGCGATTTCACAGGAGTTTGTGATATGGGATGTGGAGAGTCTTGGCTAGGTTATTCTTAACAATTAAAGCAAGACCCCACCTCTGGAGGTGGTGCGGTCCGATCTTGTAAGAGTATAGTTGTCCGGGGTGGCTAGCATAATTGCGGGGCCTGCTGCAGGGTGCAGCCAGGATTCGGTAATGGCCAGAAGGTCAATGTTTTCATTGTATTAAGTCTGCTATATCTGTAGCATGGGCTACCATAGAGCGGGCATTTATTAATGCACTTATGCTGATTTGGGTAGGCTGGACAGATGGAGGCTGAACTTTGTGTTGGCGGTTTGGAGAGGAGATGGTATCTCTGAAGAGTCAACAATTATGCTGAAGTGGGTGTTGGCCATTGGTATCTTTATATGGCAAGGTGTTAGGAATGGGCTGAGTGTCCCTTGAGCGATTAATGGTGAGGTGGGCATTAGTTCTGGGTCATGGATTCTTGGGAGCCTGGCACAAAGTTTATAGTTTCTGTTGGAGGCTGCAGGGTATAGTGGTTATGCCTG
This sequence comes from Ambystoma mexicanum, assembly GCF_040938575.1. Taxonomy (NCBI): domain Eukaryota; kingdom Metazoa; phylum Chordata; class Amphibia; order Caudata; family Ambystomatidae; genus Ambystoma; species Ambystoma mexicanum. The sequence continues at coordinate 706,812,394 of NC_090941.1, read as the reverse complement.
TGTGCGTGGGATGTGCGCGAGCATGTGGCTATAGGTTCTGGGGCTGGGACATGTCAAGGTCTTGTGAGGTGATCAAAAGAAGAATTGTTCTGAGTAGAACAGTGTAGATTAGCGGCAGATGCATTTTGTGTTGATATGAGTGACTTGAGTGCTAAGAAGGTAGGGCTAGGCAAGGCTAAACATGACAATCGGGGCAAGCTAAGGACATGGATACCAGGTATATGGGCATTAAAGAGTTATCGCACAGTCTAAGAGTAGCTTTGCTCCTATAGGCAGAAGTAGTTTAGCAATGGCTAGATGTTGAAGTAAAATCTCACACAAACTAAATACAACTTTGCTGCTGTATGCAAGAATGGGATACCAGTGGCTAATTGCTAAGACAGGTTCACACACAATCTAAATACAACTTTGCTGCTGCAAGGCATAAATTGGTTTTCAAAAATTGATTAGCAGAGTTTGCTAATTACATTGTTCTTGATTAGCAAACAAACCCATTTGATTAGCAATGTTGTACTAATGTTTTGAATGCAACCAGAAGATACTTGTACCCAAGATATAAAATGGGCAACAATACGTAGTTTTCTATACCGTTGAAGACATTAGTGAGAAAGTAAGGCCTTGCAAATTCTTCCTGTAAAATGGTCCATGTCACCACAGACCCACTTTAGTTTGGCCCACTGCTGCCACCCACAGGCCAGCCATGCACAGTGAAACTTTTATCTGACATTTACTGCAAACAAAGTAAAGTTTAAATAAGTTTCCAACACCCCCTGCAAATGGTACTGGCCCTTCTTAAAATCTACTCGACTATGCGAGTGGGTGAAAATACTTGGCGAGCCCTGGATGAGTCTCTGTAAAAAGGTTAGCTGCATGAATGGACACAAATAGTTATGACAAAAAGGCTCTTAAAACAGTTTAGCCAGCTCCCTCTTCTGCAGGTGCAAATATATAATGCAATCATAGAGCAAAGTGAGCTCTGGAGGCCAACTACAGTGCACAAGATCTGTAGATGTACAGACTAGATGAAACTATTGATCGCAAGTCAATATCAAATTAGCTTTGTGTATTAAATATGTAAGACTACGCAGAGTGGATGGCATAGCAGGCAGAGAACTGGGCAAACTAAGCAGAATATTATAGGTTGCAGCCATCTCACTTTCAGGGTAGCGGGTATAAACCAACATGGCAAAATAGAATGTCGAGTATGCTATCAGGTCATGGGTTGAGCACCAGTTGCAAGCTGTATGTAACCCAGCTGGCCACATGACTAGGTTTGCCATCACAGCATTTGGCCGCATGGTCATGTTCATTTTCAAAATGGTGCACTCGTCAATATGATACATCTTCCCCAACAAAATGAAATCTAGTGGGCACTGACATTTAGATACACTTCACTGTAAAGCATGGAGACAAGGCAGTGTTTTACAATGGCAATACTGTAATTATGCATTATGTAACCTATTACATTTTTAGAAAAGTAATTGAAAGCCGTTTAAAAAAAAAAAATACATACTGGTCTTTGGCAGACAGGATACAGTTAGCTTAATAACAGTATTATCCCGATAATTTCTGGTTTGCAATTTGAAAAAATAAAGTATGCCTAGCACTCCTACACAGGCCTTTTGGCACATGAGTGAAGGGGATGATTTCTGCCGCACTCTCCCCATTAGCCCTTTGAACTTGCAGTGAACGGAGAAAATAGGGTGGTGAGAGCTCTGAAGGCAAGAGGAATGCAGGGTGAGCTGTGCTTTTATTGAACAGGGTAACTTAAATAGCTAACTTTGCTACACAAGTGCCAATTTAATTTAATTAGCAAACCTACAGAACTGCATAGCAAATTGCTCCGTGACACTGCTTATTTTATGCCTTGTGCTGTATGCAAGAATGGGATACCAGTGGCTAATTGCTAAGACAGGTTCACACACAATCTAAATACAACTTTACTCGAGTGTGCAGGAATAGAATTGCAAAGGTAGTCTGTTGGTCAATCGGGCAAATTACAGAGGCAGTTTTTCAAACGGTCTAAATGAAGTTTGCTACTGTGGGCAGGAATGGTTTGGCACAGGCATGTTGCTGTATGTTGCAATGAGAATATCTCGCACAATCTAAAAGCAACTTTGCTGCAGAAGTTCGCAAGTGCGTATGTGTGATGTGTGAATGTGTTTTGCCCCTTAAACAGTGTTGTTGTTAAAGGTAGCTCGGCATCACATTAATAGGCAGTGGGGGTAGCGGTGCAGAGGAGTGAGGCTGCTTAGTGGCTAACAACTTGAGGGCAATTGGTGAGTATTTGGCAGGTAAGTGCTGCGTGGGGAAAAAAGGATCATCTTCCTTTTTAAGTTGTGGAAAGGTAGAAATAAGGCGAGTGGCAGTGGCGGCAGTTGGCAAGGTGCGCTTAGGGTTATAATGATCACTAGAAGTGATAGTAGGGGGGGCTGTACACGCGCATTTGACAGTGAGTAGGGACGTGCTGTGCAAGGGTGATGCGCGCATGACTCGAGGCTGGAAACTTGGTAGGAACAATCAAGCAGCAGAGACTAGCATTTCTTTCTAGTGACAATCGGTCGCACATAAGTATACAGATCAATAGTTCAGGTATAAGAGTCAATCAGCCTTAGGTCGGGCGGTAGCACGTGGGTAGAGTGTGGTCACCCAGTACAATGGAGTGGCTGAGGAGGGTTAGAAATGTTACCGTTAGAATGAGAGCCAGGGGGTCTGGCAAACGGCAGACACGGCATCAAACAGGCATACAACAGGCGATGGCCTTGTTTCCCAACAGGCGATGGCCTTGTTTCCCTTGGGCCTTGGAGGGAGTGGGCCTGCTTTGCCTGCCGGTGTCCAATGGCAATGGAAAAAGGCTCAGTAGCCAATCGGCAGAGGGCAGTGTCTGCTGCTGGGGGGCCTGGTTAAACAGGAAGCTGCAGGCAAAAATCGACGGCCATCTTGGAAGGGGTTCGGTACCTTGTGTACCTAGATGGAGGTAAAAGGCACAAAGTGCTCTTTCTGGCAGAATTATGCAGGTAGCTGGTATTTCTCTACTAGAGTTCCACGAACGCCCGTGTGCAATAATGTAAGGCTTAAATTGCAGATTTGCAAAAAATAGCACGAGGGTGGCGGCGCTTACCAGAATTTATTAATTGTTGAGAGATGCTTTTCCTCTGTAGGCCTGCTGCTCCTGCAGGGTCGGACCTACTCATAAGCATAAGTGTTTATTTTATGCTTTAAAAGAAACACAAAGATTTTAGTACTCAAAAGATTTGAGAAAAAAACTAGGTGTGCATCATATATTCACATAACAAAACAAAATAGGAACAGAGTCCGAGAACCGAAAAACACTAAAGCTAACAGGCAGGGGAAAAAGTATCAGTAAGCAAAATATAAGTGGGTGCAATTAATCGCGCACAAAAGCTGACTGTCCCTGACACTGGTAGGTGCAGTTCATGTTTGGACTACATGAATTTGTGAGCACTTGAATTTTCAGTGAGCAAACATGGAACCAATGTTAAACTTATTGGGACTGGGGTTGATCAAAATTGAGTCTCCGCCATCCACCATTGCAATAGCTTGAATTAACATGTGGTTCAAACTAGGTGTTAAGGCAGGGCTGCAACATCTTTATCCTATTTTTTTTTTTTTTTTGCTGGGAGTATTTGTACTCCCCATTTTAATTTTTTGGTAGTATTGGGCAATTTTTAGATTAAAACTGGCCAATGCACCGGTGCAGAATATTTGTAATGCTGCAACCTGGTCTTCATTACAGAACTTCTGCAAGCACTACTTTCTGGATTCCTAGTCGAGTCAGGACATCATTTGGAAAAGATGTTCTTCACAGCATAAACATAACTTTGGTCCCACCTCCATTTACGAACTGCTACAGGGATCTATCAAAGATGAGTAATCCATGAGAGGACACACTCAATTAGAAGAACAAATGTTCTTTCTACTGGATGTTCCTCCTACAGATTCCTCATCGCCCTCCCAGCCTGCTCCTCTGAGTGTTAGTGAATTTTACTGTATTAGATCCTCTTTCGACGCCTCTGACTTTTAAAAATCCTCATGGTGGCTGTGCAACGAGAGGGCAACGGGTGCAGTGTGCTAGTTATACAAAAGTCAATGTCCTGTCTGAGCACGGTGATGGAAGCCACCTTGTGCAACCTCTACGACGCACAAGGCACTCTGCGGTCAAAGTTTTCGAAGCTGCAAGCAGGATATCGTTATATCAAAGATGAGAAATCTGTGGGAGCAACATCCAGTAGAAGGAACATTAGCCGGGTTAAGTAATTTGTTATTCTACAGTGCCAAAGGATCCATGGTTTGGCCTGGGCTAATGCAGAACAAGCATTTAATGAGGCCACCACAGGGTCATGCGGACACTAGAACAGCGCTGGAAGCATGCCACGGAGGCAAGTGTGGTCTCAGGTAAGGGGTTGCCCCCCGCCCCTGGCAGTGACTAGCTGGCTGCCTTTGAAGCAAGAGCGCTCCACTGACGAGCACAACTCCCCCCCCCCCCCCCCCTTCCCCCCACTGGTAATAGTGTGTGACGGATGGATGAGTTGGGGCGGTGAGGGGAGAGGCCCAGCATGGACCTCTCCCCCTAAGAGGAGCGCGCAGGTGGAAATGAGCAAACTAGACCGTGAAGCCCCCCAGGGGGTTGTGGGAGTTTACAGACAGTGTGGAGACAGCCCTCCCTGGGCCACAAAGGGAACCAAACGGTGAGTGTGCATAACTGGGACACCATGAAAGAGACCTGGCTGGGCTGTATGGAGCGCTGCAGACAGGCCAACCTGACTGGGGTGGCGCCCAGGGACACTACAGTGAAAAAGAGCCGAGAAGGAGAAAGTACCCAACCTGAACTGTCCCTAAGGGGGCCGCGGCAAGAGGAGCTGGGTGCCCGCCAGGACTCAGGCCCAAGGGCCTCCATGGAGCACATCCCTCCTAGTGGGTGGGGTGAGGTAACTCAACTGAACCCTGAGACAGGAAGGGGGGCCCGCGGAGGGTCTATAGAGACCAGGACTGGCAACAAGGCCAGCAAGCAAGGTTGTGAGCCCAACAACTGGCAGGCGGAGTGTGCTAGGAGGAATCCCGTTGAGCGGTAAAGGATTACGGGGCAGAGGACACCTGCAGAAGAGTGAGGAGTGGGACCCCAGGTGGGTTTCGGGACAATGGCCTGGAGAGGGCTCTCCCAATACCAATATCACAGCCATGTCGCAGTAGAAATGGGGAGGGCACAGGAAGCTACAGGACCGCCCAGCTCTGCAGAGATGCGGACCATCAAGGGTGGCATCCAGCTGATCCTGGAAGAGATCCGGGGGGGTGAGAATGGACATTGGAGCCAAGGTGGCTGGCTTAAGTGGACACGCTGGAAGAAAGGCTCGAATTGGTGGAGGCTAACCAGGCTACCACAGCGTTCTCGAGGAGCAGATCGAGGTCGGATTTCGAGAGATTGCTGGGAAATGGAGTTGGGCCTCAAAATGGACAACATTGAAAATTGGGAGAGGTGCAACAGTCCGGGTTGTTTGTGTTTTTTTTTTTTTTGCCTTGAGGAAAGGGAGGGAGAATCCCTGGCTGAACTCGAGAATAAAATTCCAGGAAATTATTGGGATGGTCCTAGGGTCAAAAGAAGGAACGCATGTAACCCTGGTTGGGGCACCGCGCAGGAGGAGGTAGTAGGGGGGCTTTGCTCAGTCCTGGCGAGGTTGCACTAATATCGGGACAAAGCAGATATCCTGCAGAATTGACTGAGGGCTCCAGAGTGGCAATATTCAGGATCTCGGCACAGACCCTCTTGAGGCGGAAAGTGAGCCCTGCTCGCAAAGTGGTTAAAGGAGAAAGGAGTCCGGTACTGGCGGGGAAACCTGCACTAATATTAGAATGGGAAGGCTAGTCCCCTGGTGTCGGAAGAAGACATTGAGAGAGCCACAGACTCTGGGACACCAAGGACAGGAGGCCACTCGGGAAGAAGGGTCGTCCGAGGTGAGATCCATGGCCCGCACAGGGAGCAAAGCAGTCAAATGCAAGGGGCCAGGAAGTTTCGGAAACTGAACAGTTCCTCTCCCAGAAGGGAAGTGAAATGAGGGACAAGGACCCCCTGGCACATGGTTAAAGGGCTGACGGTGCAAAGGAGCTTGATGCACCCCATATATAATTCCCCCTGGGAGGGAAGTTTTATCCCAGGGGCGGGGGGGGCATACAGAGCGAATTTGTTTTGTTTAACAAGGTTGGGGACACCCAGGGGGTAGGTTGGGGACACCCAGGGGGTAGATTGGGTAGGTTTATGGGCTTAGGGGGCTGGGGATATGAAAAGGGGTACGTGGGTAGAAGCAGGGGGATATTATTCCTCACTATTATGTTAAGGGAGGGGGGTTGTGCTGTAGAGCAAAGAGGTGCACCAGGTGAGGGTAAGGTACAGGAAGGGGATTGGTGGTTAGAGGTGAGGAAGAAAGATGACAAACATTGGGATGAGGGCAGGGGACGGCATTTCCAGTGATTCAGCAGGTGTGACATGTTTGTGGCACTCGGACCTCTCAAAGTGGGGTTAAGGGAGGGGGCAGTAAGGATGTTTCATGCAGCAGGTCTGGGGAGAAAGGATGTGGGGGTACCTCTTGAGTGAAGATCAAGGTGACGGGAGAAGGAAAGGTGATGGCTGAGATTCGCATAGCCATGCTGAATGTTGAGGGCTAAATTCCCAAAACAAAGATCCCTCACAAGAAGTTTCACAAACAGCATCTGGCGATTCCCCTTCCTCCAAGACACTCGTTATGAAAAGGGGTGGAATCGGCTGTACGGGAGAAGGACATTGATTTTTTTTAAAAAACTTCTGGGACACAGAGCAAGGAGGGAGTGGATAGTATATTGGGAACAGCCTTCAAGATGACGGAGATACAGGTTAAATCTAGCCACTTATGCCCCTAATGTGGGACAAATAGGTTTCCTACGCCGGGTCTTTGGGTTCCTGGAGGGCTGGGCAGAGGGAGCCATGGTACTGGGAGGGGACTACCACCTGGTGGTGGATCTGACACTAGATTGGTGGTCCACTAAGGACAAAGGCCTGAACGGTACACTCAGAACACCGCTTTCAAACGCCTCCTGCAGGACCACTATTGGGTGACTTATGGTGGGGACACCTGCCGGGGGGGGGGGGGCTACACGTTTTTTCACCCCTGCGCCAGACATTACAAGGATGGACCTGCTCCTGGTCGCGCTGTATAGGGAGGCTGAGATGGGGGTACCTAGGGTTGGGTTTGGTCCGACCATGAGTTGGTGGTAGTGGAGTGGAAGAAAAGGCCCTAAGCAGCAAGTCCGCTGGCAATGCAACACTTTACTGAGGGACAAGATCTTTCGGGGGAAAGAAGCACAGGCCTACTTTGAGGCTAATGATAATGGTGCGACAAGTATGGTCTGGGAAGCGGCCAAAGCTACATTTCGGGGCCTCTTCATAGCTGAAGGAGCATGTAGGGAGAGGGGAATTATTGAAGCTAGGCTCAGGGGAACTGAAAGTGCTGCAATCGCGAAAGTGCATTGGCTTATGTAAGTGCTCCTAGGCGAGATGAGGGGCAAGGGGCATTGATTGGGGGGGGTGGTAAAGTTGAGGTTCACAAAGGTACTATGAAAGGGGAGAAGTGGGAAAGCTTCTGGCGAACAGAGCTATAGGGATGGGAAGGAGTATAGGCGCAATACAGGGGGCAGATGGGGGCAGGGGGAACCATGGGGGATTTTTTTTTCCTCCGATTTTTGGGGGGCGGGGGAGAACTAAGAGTTGACTGACTTTGAACAGTTCCTAACAGGGAGGGGAACCAAGGGATTGTGGGACTGTACAAGACGATCCTGTTGCTAGAATCAAGGGATCCACTAAAAGCTAGGGTCAAGCCGGGGGTGGACTTGCGGATAGATATTGAGGATACACTGTGGACCAGATCTGTAGAGGGGTGGTATGGTCGATGGGCACCAAGAAAGAAAATTACACAGGTGGCACTACCCTCCGACTAGAATGCCTTCAAAATTGCACATGTCAAGCCACTTCTTAAAAAAAAAAAAAAACATCCCTTGACCCCAAAAGTTACCGTCCCATCTCAAACACCAGATTCCTTGCAAAACTCATCGACCAAACTGCATACTCCCAACTAAACCCCTTTTGTCGAATCTAACAACATCCTAGACCGCGACATGGAACTGGAAAAACTCTGGCCTCAATCTGGGACGATCTTAAAGGGATACTCTAGTAAAAAATTTTATTTCAAAAATAGATAGGCCACATTAAAAAAAATACTAGCATCCTCCGTTTTAAAACTTCCTATGTAAAATTTTGAGCTATTCAAGCTCAAAATTCGAAAAAGCAAGCGCAGGGGGGGGGGCGCCATTTTGTGAAATGGAGGCCCTCCTGTGCTGGCTTTTGCTTTTGCGGCACTAATGAAGGAAAAGCCAGCAAGCTGTAGTAAACAGTCTACTGCTGGGTGGCTTTCCCTTCATTAGTGCCGGGACTCGGAGGACGCGGACCGGAGACCAGAGCAGGAAAGCTGCAGCTGAGGAGGAGGCTGGAGGAGCCCGGAAAACTTAGAAATAAAACCGCAGCTTTAAAAACGTTGTATTTATGTTTGCGGTCGCCTTTGAAGCGACCGCAAACATAAATACAACGTTGTGTTGGAAAACGCTGCGGTTTTTCGTTCCAAGTTCTCAGGCTCCTCCGGCTCGGAGGAGCCTGAGAAACTTGGAACGAAAAACCGCAGCGTTTTCCAACATAACCGCGTGTGTTTCTGCCTGCTGTGGCTATCACTTTGGGTCTCCGGTGCTCCCAGGAGCACCGGAGACCCAAAGTGAAAGCCACAGCAGGCAGAAACACACGCGGTTATGTTTACATGCCGCGTAGTGTTCCTACCTGCAGCTGATTTCCCATTTGGGGCTCTCGGGCTCCCCATGGGGAGCCCGAGAGCCCCAAATGGGAAATGCTACATTGCCTGCCTGAATCTTCTTTTCCATTTGGGGCTCTCTGGCTTCCCGGGAGCCCGAGAGCCCCAAATGGAAAAGCAGATTCAGGCAGACACAACGCGGTTGTGTTGGAAAACGCTGCGGTTTTAAAACCGCAGCGTTTTCCAACACAATAACGTTGTATTTATGTTTGCGGTCGCTTTTGAAGCGACCGCAAACATAAATACAACGTTTTTAAAGCTGCGGTTTTATTTCTAAGTTTTCCGGGCTCCTCTTTTTGTAAAAAAAATAAATAGCACCTACCGAGATTCAGCTGCAGCTTTCCTGCTCTGGTCTCCGGTCCGCGTCCTCCGAGTCCCGGCACTAATGAAGGGAAAGCCACCCAGCGGTAGACTTTGTTTACTACAGCTGGCTGGCTTTTCCTTCATTAGTGCCGCAAAAGCCAGCACAGGAGGGCCTCCATTTCACAAAATGGCGGCGCCCTTGTGCTTGCTTTTGAGCTTAAATATCTCAAAATTTTACATAGGAAGTTTTAAAACGGAGGATGCTAGTATTTTTTTTTAATGTGGCCTATCTATTTTTGAAATAAAATTTTTTACTAGAGTATCCCTTTAAGATCACTGCAGACTCTGCAGGATGCGCTACACTAATTCTCCTCGACCTGTCTGCAGCCTTCGACACAATTAACCATTCAATCCTTGACCGCCTGTACTCCCTGGGAATCCGTGGAACCACTCTCCAATGGATCGCCGCCTTCCTCAACAGGAAACGAATAACCATCTTCCCTTTTGTCTCAATGTCATGATGCCTACCCCCGGGGACCCAGACGAAGTCCAGCAACCCCGGAAGCAGGCATCAAGTTACCCCAAGCAAGCCCAACAACCCCATCTAGGGGCTATTTGGGTGCAGTCCTGGCGCCATAGGCACCAGGCTCATAGATTAAAACTTAACAATGCTGCAAACTTACCTGATGCAGACCATGCTGCAAGAGCTCCAAGCCAAAAGAGGCTTGGAAGGGACTATTTTACCTAGGGACTATTTTTTACTCTGGTGGGGCTGGGGAGGAATACTTACCTGGGACTACTTTGAAGGCCATTTAAACCACGCCCAAAGAGCAGCACACGCTTCACGTTATTCTGCATCCAGCAGCGTAACGCTCACCGTGCCTGCAAGTCTGCATCCAGTCTTCTGCCACGCCCGCCTCGAGTTTGGAGCTCCTAGAAAAAGGGAGAAAGAAGAAAAGGTTGGAACAAGAGCAATACCTCTGATCCTTACCTGAATTCCCGATCCATCGCGCCTTCGAGCTGGAAGAAAGAGGTCATTTTATGCGCATCGCCTCGCCTGCTGCAGCGCCGTGCTGAACTCACCGGCCTTCGCAGCGTCTTCACATTCCACCGCATCCTCCTGCATGTTCCCACCGCACTCCGGCACCTAAGGAGAAGACAAGAACAGCAAGGGGAGCCAAGGGAATACACAGAGGAATACCCCCCATAGATTTACCTGATTTTACCACTGGGGGTACTATTCCTCTTCACGGGTCGGCGCAGCTTCCACTGCATCTTAGCCGAACCCCGGCCCCTAAGGGGAAACGGACAGCAAGGTGAAACAAAGGGACTAACAAGGGGAACCCTCCTCACCACAATAGACTTACCTGATTTTACCGCCGGGAGGCATTATTCCCCGAGACTTCATACTTCCTCTCAGCGCCTGAATAAGGGAGAAAGCAACAGGTTACACACACATCCTTACCAGAATATTACCGGTTGCCACGAGGAACTCTTCAGTATGGTCAAGCTGCAACCTGCAAGGAATCGGACAAAAGTGAGTCAGGCATTTGAACTCTTACGAACTACATACTTACGGCGCCTTGCCGGGAATATCGGAGTCAGTATTGTTCTGGAACTCGCCAATTCCTTCGAGCCAGTGAAGCAACCAGTTATCTGCGCTCAATGCAGGATGGAGAGCTCATCTTTTCAAACCATCAGATGAGACTCCAAGAGGGTACATCAAAGGTGATCAGTGGGGAGAACAGCGGGGGTGGGGGGATTTACGCTCAACTCCACGGGTGGTTAATTCCCTTTCTCCATTTGCAGAAGAATATTCCTACGGGCCAAGCAAACGAAGCTAGGTGGGCCAGTCCGTCATCTTGGCCCTTCGCGTCACATTGGTGGAGACCGCAGCTGTCCAGTTCAGATCGACGCCTCTGTGGGAGCCAGGTGAGCGTAACACTCAACTGCTTACTCAGACAAGCACCTTGCGGTACTCAGTATTAACTATCTGTTCTCCTATTCAACCTCTATATGTCTACCCTCCCTGGAATCATCCGCACAATATCCTGTGCTAAAAGTATGCCGACGATACCCAAATCCTCCTAAACTCCACAACTCATACTCCAACTCTCAGCCTGACCTTGCAGCCTGCCTCCTAGATATCGACCATTGGATGACTACAAACCACCTCCTCCTGAACACCATTAAAACCGAAATCCTAAGCTCCAAAGAGTGCAAAACGCTGCTGCTAAAATGCTACTAGCCCTGGGTCCAAGAGACAAACCTCTACAGCTCTCAGAACCCGCCACTATCAAGACCCTGCATCATCACGAAGTGCACAAGAAGGCCCTCTATACCTGCAAGATAAACTAAAACCTTACCTCCAACCCCGCACCCTAAGCTCAATCTCTGCCCTCCTTTTAGTGATCCCATCACCAACTAGGGATCCTTTCTCAGCATTGGCCCGACTCTGTGGAACTCGCTTCCACCTCACATCCGACACCCCGAAGACTATGACGTACTGCAAATTACTGAACACATGGCTCTTTCCATAACGCCAACGACGAACCCTATAGATATGTCTAACTCCAACAATCCAATGACCAAATACATAATGAGACTCTCCACCATGTGTTCATTGACCTCTGATCCTACTTACAGGTTAGGAAGGTTTGATGGAAGGGAAGAATGGAATGGTTCGAAGGATTAAATGGATGGAGGGAATGGATCGATGAAATGGGTGAATGGAATGGTGTGGATGCATGGATGGAGCAAACGGATGGAATTAATGTAATGGATAGACGCATGTGAAATGAAGGGATTGAATGTATGGATTGAATGGAAGTTATGCAGTGGATAAAATGGATGAACTAGAGAAGAGGTGAAATCGACAGACCTGATGGATGGAATTGATGGAATGGATGGACGCAATAGATAATGACGGATAGAAGGGATAGATGACATGGATGGAACGGGTGGCATGGATGCATGAACTAGAGGGAATAGACAAAAATGGAGTAGTTGGAGTGGATGATGGAGGGGATCAATGGAATGGGCACAATAGTTGGACATGTGGATAGATGACGTGGGTGCATGCGAAATGCTTAGATATGTACAGAGAACTGACGGAAGATGGAGTGGGTCCGAGCGTATGGCTGGAGCGAATAGAGGGAGAGGGTGGAGGCCATCCTGTTCACGTGCCTGGTCTCGGGCGCTTTAAAGATGACCATCGAATCACATCACTACGCTTACTCTACACCATCAACTAGAACAGTTATTCCCCTGATTAATTCGGCTTAGCTGTTCCCATATGAATATGACCCCATGAACATCACCTCACCCTAAAGAAAACACAGCTAGCCAAGCACAATCCAGCCTAGTTGCTCACATATGCGTCCTTCAGGCCTAACGCAGCCAGAGCCCAGTCTAGGTGTCCACCCACAGCACACATCCAACTGATATCACTAGCACCCCGACTAACGCTAGGAAGCAACTACCACCCAGCAATTACATCAGCTGCCCACATATTCAGTGCACCCACGCACCCTACAACACTATCTTTCTCTCCACTTGCCAGAACTGCGGTTCACAAGGGCGTTGAACCTACCAGCGCTTTGAGCAATTACCGATGATATATAGAGCGCTGTATAAATGTCAAGCAACATAAAATAGAATAGCTGATATGCAATGGATATGACCCACGCTGTTGGAAGTGTAAACAGGTGAAGGGTGACTACATATACATGTGGTGGGATTGCCACAGAGTACAGGCCTACTGGAGGGGAGGTCCTCCCATGGGTTAAGGGGGTAGACGGAATCCACGGGGAGCTTTCCCAGTGGCTCCTTTTTGGGGTGGTGGAAGGAGGGCATATGTTGAAATCATGTTGGTCTCTACCAGATGTTGTCTTGCCCAACTATGGAAGAATTCACGCATGCCAAAGGAAAAGGAATGGGTAGCAAAGATAAAAGCGATACCTTACTCCTGTGTTGGATGAGTCCAGGTCGAACATTTGAGGGTTTATGGCTTCCCTTCTTTGAGAAATACGGGCACTAGGGGAGGGCCCAATAGGGATTATACCAAGTCTGGTAAGGTCAGGTGGGGGGGGGGTGAGGGGGTGGGCGGAGGAAGTACTTGAAGCCCAATCTGGGGTCCTTAAACAGTCCAATGAAGCATCCACGCACAGTTCGGGGAGTGCAGAATTAACCGGGATCTGTGGGCCTAGGAACACTTCTACGGAAAGGGGTTACACCAAAACTTAACTCTGTGGACTCATTGAGGACCTGCTGCACTGAGGGAGTGGGGGGGGTGAATGCCCATTGTTTGGATTGGAGATGGGTGGGGGGGTGTACTGACGGTTTGTAACAGTTATGCGAAAATGCTAATAAAGTTCCATTTTTGGGGGGAAAAAACTCCAGAGCCTATGGGGCCTGCCAAGAGGCCAGAACTCTCCTCCACAAATGCTGTGTGCATTCGAGGTGGGCAGTCTTTAACTGGCACCCAGGCAAGCCCATGGTCATAGACTGTCTACCTAAACATCCACACCCAGATCTCCAGATAAGAACTTGAAGTGTATATCTTACTTCCCATGTTTTTAGGGAGAACATTTAATATGGGAGTACTTTAAGCAAGCCAACAGACTGTAAAATACATATTTTTGTAATAAATATTTGCACCTAGCTCATGCATGAGACAATAATGTAATTTCCTCCCATCACTCTACATGGACTACATCCGTGGAGCTGTGTGGGTGAAAGAGGGACATGCTCCTGTGTCTTCTATTTTTTGTGGAGAGTATTTTTACTCGCCAGTGTTTTTCTTTTTGGGGGAGTATTTGCCTATTTTTAGGGAGTAAAAATGGCTGCTACATTCATATGTAGGGCTGTCCACACCACAAGGTTCTAGGTAGTCTGAGATTTATTTGTAATGTTGAACCAATATCCTGCTTTAAATGAGTGTCGTGGTGCAAAGACACACGGGCAACACTTCATGTAAACTCTTGTGACTTGGAGAGCCATAAATAACATCCCGACGAGACGCGTTTGCCCCACGGGCTGTTGTGCGCCACCGGTCTAGCACAATGGCCATTCCTCCGTGAGCTTCCAACATCTTGTATGATGTTGTGGGCTCAGTGCAGTTGACATTTGGGGGTTTGTGGCGCACCATGCCTACATTTAGTATGGGTAATTCTATTCAATTAATACCCCTGGCACTTAACCGGTTAAGTACATTGAAAATCAGCTCTTGGCAGGCATACTTATAGTGGCCCTAGTTGACTGGGTGCTTTTTATGAAAGTTTTTCTGTGTATGTGTACATGTCTGTTTGCATATGGATGCAAACATATATATATATATATATATTTATATATATATATATCTTATGAAATTGTATTTTATTATGGCCTAATGAAATGGAAATGCTGGGAAATTGCTTTCACGGTCTCATTACTGTTTGTTGTCCTTTAGACATGCCCACTGTTGCTGAGAGTATTCACTACCAACAGTGCTCGACATCACAGACCTGAAGAATTTGCCAGGGGAAATGTCCCATCGAGCGAACTTCAAATTTATACCTGGTGAGTAGTCTCTCCAGCATTTTTGAGGTAATGTAGAGAAATGGGCAACTACACATATGACTTGAGGGCTGTATGGGATCATTAACCAATCGTTGCCGCACGGTGCCATTTGAGTGATGGGTGTGTGGCGGCTTGTTTTTTTTTCACTATGCTGCTCAGTGGAGAGGTATTCAATGTCCGTGTGAATGAGGTATTCATACATCTACTGATTAAGCCTGAACTGTCACCACATTTTCACAAAGGTATGTTGTAAACGGCCAAACCCTTCTATACGTGGATGTGTTCATGTGTAGAGTTCTCATTGTTTCATAATGGGCTGTTGCTACCTGATGTGGTGCCACTGTCATTCTTATGTGAATGCTTTAAAAAATAAGGTACTTTTTTATTCTAAAATAAATCGTGCATATCTGCTTGCTTTTTTTATTTAGAGCATGCTTATTTTATGCACGTGTCGTACAATAAATGTCGTTCAATTTCATGATTTACTGTCATTACTGCAGGAAAAATATTCTACCTGTAACATTGAGGCTGACTGGGTAGATTTGGGTTGGACTAGATTTCCATTTCTGTCAACCCTTAAACAAGTTGTGCTGTATGGTTAAAGAAGCAACAATGGCAGGTTTAAAAATAATTGCCTAATTTAAATTAGTTTGCCTTCAAGCACACTGCTTGATGGGTTGTAACAGTCCTTCTCAGGATTTTCCTGGCCCTCTTCCGCACTTGTTTTCCCCTGCCTCATCCTGAACTCTGTTGGGGTACGGTGGTGAGGGAAGATTGAGCTTGTGCCCCGCACCCCCTCTTCGCCCGTTTACCTGCTTCTGAGTTGGCTTTCAAAAATCTACTTAAAGTAGTGCTAGAATTCCTTCTGTCGGATCTGCTGGGCTCTGTTCTTGCTCCTGCCCCTGGGCTTGCTAAATTATGTTGCTCTGGACAGGAGAAGAATAACTACACAAAAGGGTCCCTTTTCCGTGTGTTTTATTGGGATTTCTGGCATATATGTCTCTTTAATACACCATGGTGTAGACAACTGGCCACTGAGTGAATGGCAAACTAAATAGCACACAACCATAAAGCAGCACCATCTCAACAAGCAAAACACCACCCCACCAGGATGAACATGAAACAAAACTCCAGAAAACTCAATTGCTGAAGAATCCACTTTAATTGCTAACCTACCGTATGGGCACAGCCCAGGTAGCTTCACCATCTGATGACCTAACACCCACCCAACAAGCAGACTGGAGCAGGCCAGCAGGAAACACTCCATTGGCATTTACTGAAAGTGCTTTGGATTAGCATACCATATGGGCAAATCCCACAAGTCGCCCAAATCCAGAATATTGAAGATGAGAAACCAACTGACTAGTCACATCCAAATAAACCAAGCCACTAACAAACCTCATTCTCAGACCCTACATTTGTGGCATGCTCACCAACCACTCGACAGTGCTAGTCAAAGCCTTCTACCAAAACACTACATTGAATCGCTGGCCCAAGCATCTTGGCAAGCCAAAGACTAGAGGCTCCATTCTGGATCCAAAACATCTATATACAAATTGAAACTCGCCCACAGAGTATTCCAAGATGGCGGCATGTGGGTGAAGACGCCCCAAGCTCCCACATACAAATTGATCAACCGCGCGCAGAAGCCATCACAACGGCGAAGTTTCCCTCCCCATGATCAGTCTGGTGTGGACCACGTACCCAAATCACGGGCAGCCAAGGAAGTGGCCCCGTTGCTGCCGCCACATTCCGATCAGCAACACCGAGCCCCGGGGCTTGGTGCCGGGGGTGGAAGAGGCGGTCACCACGCAGAGGGACGGCCGTACTAGATCCGGCGGCCTCGGCGCTCCCTGGGAGACTCTGGTGGGCCGCGGGTGCCGCACTGAGGGATCGCCGGTGTTAGGCCCGGGGAGCCGCCTCGGGCATATGCTGGGCTGGGGCCGCCCGCAGAGCTGGACGAAGCAGCCGGCACCCTCCAAGCCTAGAGTGCCGGGAAGGTGGGTCGCAGGGCTAACGGCTGCAAAGCCGCGGCCGAGAGCGGGAGACGGGCCCAATACTGCGGAGGTGGCGTGGCAGCCCGCCGGCCGAGGAGGAGTGGACCTGCTGCCGGAGGACACCCGGGGCATCCTATTAGAAGTCCCTTCCCCTCGGCCGGGGGTGGAGGTTTAGCCCCAGACCGCCACCACACACTGCTATTCAAGTAAGTGGGGGGGTGACGGGGGAGCCACGGAAGAGCAACAGTGAAGGTGGGGCCCCCTCTGCACGCCCCCCCCTTGAAGCTGGATCGGTCTGGAGCCCAAATAGTGGGGGAGGGAATGAATCCCCCACGGAGAAGGGTCCTGGCGGGAGCCCCTGGGATCTGGCGCCTCACTTCCAACTTCAGAGCTATACACCCCAGGGCTCCCCTGGGCCCAGCACCCAGAAAGAGACCCCAAGAGGAAGGCACATTCAAACTAACGACGGTCCTACACGGCAGGCTGTGTGGGTGGGGGGGGGGGGTGAATTGCTAGGAGGGACTGGACACGAAAAAGTAACCCCGGAACAGACTGCAGAGCAAGGAAAGGAGGGGCCTTATTGGTGGTCTCCCCCCCCCCCACCCCCCCCCCCCCCACCCAGTTCCCGCAGGATGTCAAGGACGGGCCAGCCTCATCCAAGATGGCGCAAAAGCTTCAGGAGGGGTCACTAGCCCACATCTGGGCCAAGGATCTTGCCAGACACCTCAGGATCCCGAAGAAGGGCACACGCAGTTGGCCCCGGCCGCCACCCAAGACCCCCAAGTACCGCGGGTCACCCAATCACTTGGGACCCTTCTTGGGGAAACTGAGAATCACAGAAGCAGGGCAGAAACAGATGGACGCCCTACGGGTAGACCTGGCTGGGGGCATACAAGACATAAAAAGGACCTCAAGAGAATGGAAGAGGGTAGACACGAACGAGAGGGCCATACAGGAGCTGTCAAAGGATACTCAAAGTGGACTCCTCCTTATTGGGATCCCTAGCTGCAGCAATGCATAGCCTCGAACTGAGGTCTGAGGACTTGGGGAACCGGTCCAGAAGGTCAAATATGCGAGTTGTCCCTGCCAGAAGCAGTCCAGGATCAAGACCTGGTCGAAACGATGAAATCAATTTTCGGAGATCTCATAGAAGCTGACCAGAAGGATGACATTAAGTTTGACAGGGTCCACAGGGCAGGGCCGAAGCGCCAAGGACCGGGATCGAGGCCACGGGACGTACTGGTGGCGTTCCACAGTTATACCCAGAAAGGAAGGATCCTGCCATCCGTCAAAGGTGGGGCAGAGAAATTTACTTGTATCAAGATCTATCCCAGACTACCTTGAATAGAAGACGGAGTAAACCAAGTACAGTACAGGTGGCTCCATCCATCTGCCCTCAGCTTTCTATGGCAGGTGAAGAACCAGAAAATTATGACCTGCGACCAAGGATTAGCTTTATTGGGCCTAGAAGTCGACACTCCACCGCCACGAGCGCCCCCGGCAGGGCGTGCAATCTCCAGGAAGTCCTGGGAATGGTCAGAAGTTGGCCCAAAGAAATCGAGGAGGGAGCGAAAACAATCCCCGCGCAAATCTCCGTCCCAGGACCAGGCACCTGATCGGGCTGACCGACCTGGTAAGAGGGGCCTACAAGAAAATTAAGGAGCACGAACCATCTCCCTATATCGACCCTGGGGAGGGCACAAACAGGCTTTGTTTATCGTGCGTAAAAGACTATCGGAGGCTACTGCCTACACAAGAGTGGGTGGCAACGGGTAGGAGGGAGGGACCCGGCTGCTTGGAATGGGGATTTCCTGCAGATTTCCAGTGTTTCTGGGTTTGTTATGGAGTTCGGCTCTTGTAGGCATCACGAGGGGGGCTTGGTGCCAGCCGTACTCGCCCGGAAGGGGAGGGGGTTCGGAGGGAAGTGGGGGGGCGGGAAGATTCAAGGTTCAGTTCTGGAGGGCCTATCCTTTGGCCCACGAATCGAAGTCTCACACCAAGGAGCATGCAGCAAGGGGCTCAGGAGGTACAAAAGAGTTAACTAGATCTCGCACAACCTGTCAATATGACTAGCTTGGAGGCCCTGAAGGTGCTTTCATTAAACGTCAATGGCCTAAATTCTCAGGTCAAAAGGAAGAAAGTGGAGCGATTCCTCAGGCGGGAACACCCCACATAGTAGCAAAGCAGGAGACACATGTGCACCCTATAGACACCCATAGGATAAGATTCCGGGGATACTCACAAATGGTGCAGGCTACACAGCCTAGCAAGAAGGGGGGAGTTTTAATTGCTCTGAGAGATGGGCTTGATCTGACCATCGGAGATTTGCAGAAGAATAACCAAGGTAGATACTTGGAGGTGATACTCGAGGGAAAGGTGGAGTCCTTCACGGTGGCAACCCTTTATGCACCTAACCAGGCCCAAGACTCCTATAGACAAAACATTGTCATCCGCTTAGGGAAATTTGCCAAGGCGACTAGTCTCCTACTGGGAGACTTAAACTTAGCTTGGGACCCCGCCAATGAAGGGAGCTCTACCTCATGGGGCGCACAGGGTTTGGGGGGTGGGGGGGGCCTGTCTGTGGACCTGGTAAAGAAAATGATCGATCTGGCCCTGGTTGATTCATGGCGGGAACTCTACGGTGATGCAGAGGGATAAACTTTCTATTCGCATGCACATAGGTCCCACTCACGGATAGATTATGCTTGGATATCAAAACCTCTATTGGGAAGATCCTTCGCTCTGGAAATGGGGGGGCTATTACCCTTGGATCGCGCCCCACTTACCCCGTCAGCATGACCAAGGGGGCCCCCAGGGATTTGGAAATGGAGGTATCGGGCTGCGCTGTTCAGAGATCCAATCTTGGTCAAGGAAATGGAGGAAGTACTCGAGTACACCAACCACAATAACTGGGAGGACACGAACCCCCAAATTTGGTGGGACGCCCTCAAAGATACGGTTTGAGGCAGGATTATAGCTATTAAGGCAACGAGAGCTGAGATTGGCAGAGCAACAACTAGAAGCCAAACTCAAGGAAGTAATGGTTCGTATGGGTGGTAGGATGTCAGCAACCATTAAAAGGGAATATAGAGCAGTGAGAGTCTAGCTGAACCTTATCTTATACAAACAAGGGTGGCCGAGCGAAATCTCATCCGGCTGCGTCAAAGGTTTTATTTTAAAGGCAATAAGGTGGACCGCCTGCTGGCCAGAAAGCTAAGGAAGGAGGCAGGTGACAAAACAATCCTAAAAAAAAAAAGGGGGGAGGGAGACTGCGATTCCTACCGTCCAATAGCCTTCATAAACATAGATGCCAAAATTCACACCAAGATACTAGCTAACCGTCTGGAATCAATTCTTCCCATACTAATACACACTGACCAGCCAGGGTTTATTAAGGGTAGGCAAACTTCTGACAATGTTAGAAGACTGGCCCACCTGACCGAAAAGACAGAAAAAGAACATCCCGGGAATCGACGGCGAAGGCTTTCGATCGGGTCGAATGGGGGGGGGTTCCCGTTTGCGGCAATGGGGTTTGGCCCGGGTTTCATCTCGCCAGGTACCCAAAACCTGGAATGCCCTACCTAAGAATATACGGAATACAACAAACCACCTAGCATTCAGGAAACTCCTCAAATCATGGCTCTTCAAAGCGTAACCAACGGAGACGCACTAGAATGCCCAGTCATTAAAACAATGCTGAAAATGACTCCAACCTCGCCAACTTTCAAATTGGACAAACACTCAAACCAAAGAACCAACCACCCGACAGAGCATAAGACATCATGGAAAATGGCCACAAAGGAAGGCTGCAGAGACTGACCACATACCTAGACCCAGACGAAAGCTCTAAGTGACTCTCCCACTCGTACGCACCGGACGAACATATCCAGACTGACAGACGCATCTAGATAGATGTTGGCCTGCGTCGCATCTGGATAGGATCGATTGAAGGCTAACATGCCAGCGCCTAGAAAAACGTGAATGCTAGCATGTGCCACACTTGTGAACACCAGCCTGCGTGGCATTCGGATGGAGTTGGGAATGTTAGCATGCCCACACCTGGACGGATCTCTAAACACTAGCCTGCACTGCATCTAGATAAGTGTGAATGTTGGCATGACCACACCTGAATGGAGTCCTAAACATTGGCCTGCGCCGTGTCTAGATGGGAATGTGAGGGCCAGCACGTGCCCCACTCAGACAGAACTGTGAATTTTGCATGGTAAAGGTCAGGTAACCCACTAACCAATATAAGCTCAAACTCTGCATACTTATCTCACTCAAAAAACTCACACAACTATCTCTCGCACAACAAGCCGCACGCACTTCACAACACTGCAACAACACATGCCAGAACAACAGCACACGCGGACTGACCCGATATCCGCACCAAAGCTCAGCGCCCGGTGTATACTGAGTTGAAGCTGCCAACAGAACACCACTCCTCTCACTATCCTACTCCCTTCTTCACCTTACTAACCCATCCGACCTTATTTACAGATCCGCCTGGGTGCCAATTCCGTTGGTGACTGTGCGCGGTACAAATACCTTTAACATTTAACATTACACAGCCCTCCCGGTTCGGGTCCCGGCGTCGTGCTTTAGGATCCTACAAAAAACAATCACCTTCCCATCCCCATACACGCCCCTGCAGGGAACTCCCAATTCACACCAGTAGTCACCAACGCGCAGGCCTTTGATCCTTGGTTCCAGGGGGGGGGGGGCGCAGGATGGTGCGGGATATGTTGATTGGGGGGGGGGGGGTGAGGTGAACTAATTTGAGCAGTGCAAGGAGGATTTCGGCGTAGGGGAGAAGCAGATATTTTCTTACCTCCAGTTCAGGCACTGGGTCTCCCAGCAGGCACTCGAGCAGGCGGGTTCGCACTCCCTCACCCAGTTCGAAAAGTACCTGGACACAGACACGGGTGACGGGGGTGGTGTCGTCCATCTATAAACATATATTAAGTGGCAAGAAACCTTGCAGCGCAGGAACTATATGATCAAATGGGACCAGGATGTAGGGTCGGGCATAGAGTGATCCAAATGGGTAAGGCTGTGGTCTCGGATCCCGAAACTCGCAAGATCCATCCAAATTCGGGAGATGTGGCTGAAGCTGATGCGGCACCTAACCCCAATCAGGTTAACTAAAATATACCCCGACATGTCTGGGTTGTGTTGGAGAGTGTGGGTGTGGCGCGCTGGGCTCATGTCCGGTCGGAGTGCCCAAAAATAGATCACTTTTGGTCCCAGGTCCAGGCAGCAGTAGCCCAGGTGCTGGGAGTTCAGCGAGGACGAAATAGAGGGCTGGACTTACTGGGCCTCAACGGGACGCTGTCAACTCTTGCCACCTGCAAGCTTTACATGATGATGCTGGCGGTGGCACTGGTCCTTGCCCGGAAGTAGAAGTCGAGGACCCCCTCCCCCGCAGAAACATGAGTGGGTCGCTAAGCTGTGGTTGCTGGTGGCTCACCTACTTGATTCAGGGGAAGCATATGCGATTCATGTCTGACTGGGCTACTTTCTTAACATACTTCAAGCGGGGACCTGCTGGGTCTGGTGTCCTAAAGCTATGGAACTACTGGGCATTATCGGCCCACAGGACGAATCGGACCTGTGAAGGCTTGGATATGTTTACACACTCCCCATCCGGAGGGGCTGGCAAGAGAAGATGAGCCAACGGCCTACCCTGGCCAATACAGCATGCATTAGTTTTTTTTTTTTATATTCCTTAGCTCGTGGGTATGCGATCAGTCCACTTGGATCGGGGGGTGGGGGGATGGGAGGGAGCTTTTAACTGTTGTGGAAATGGGGCCTATGTTTGCTTGTTTAATTAAAAACTGTTAATAAAAACTTATTGCAAAAAAAATGCACCCACAGATGCCAGTTTCTGGTTTGCCACCCAGTTCTAAGCACCAACAGCTATACACAGCTCTTTATCTTTTCCCTCTCTACCACTACCCAAACACCTGCCTCACGCGAGCACCTGGAGACGACGCAAACATCCAGGGTCTGCAGTATAAATTGTATGTAATTTAATCTTTGAAATCTTTAATACCCAACCCCCAGATTCTGCACCTACATGCTTGATGTACTTGCAGTGACCCATCTGGCGGGAGCCCTGCTCCTTTGTCCTTGAGCCCTGCTCCTTTGTCCTTGAGCCCGGCTTCTTCTCTGCTGGAGGAATCTCGCGAGAGGCTCTTTCACTTCTGCTCTTGTCCTAGCTTTCTGAACTGTGTTCCTTTATGGGACTTCTTTCTTGACCCCTGCAGTGCTTCCTCCCTGGGCCCAGGCACCTTTAGGTGGACACTTTCCAGGGTCGGAAGTTGTCTTGCTTGCTGACCTGCGTCCGTTTTGGATTGTACTGGGTGGTCTCTTGCATTGCCCCTGTTATAAGACCATTGCTGGCTGGCCCCATCGGTCACCCAAGGGGGCTTGTAACCTTGCCTGGGCTCCTTGTGTGCCTGTCTTCATGATGGCTGCGGCTTCTGCTTGTGGCCGTTCTGTGTCCTTGTTGCTACTTTGGTTTATTTCCCCCCTGCCTCCCCCTTCCTTGGAACCGTACATATTCGTTGGTTGGAGTGAGCTTTCAGCTCTTGCTGCAACCAGCTCTTCCTGTCCTACTGGTTCTGCAATGCTGAACTGGAACTGTTCTTTGGGAGTGGGGGTCTCGTGTCCCACCCCCAAAGCTGGTTGCCCCTTCTGCTGCACCTATGGGATAAAAGGAAAAAAGCTTTTTCTGATGACTGCACCAAGCATGTTGAATTTCGCCTTGTTTATTGAAAAAGTGGACTCGCCTAAAGTGATCAGTTTGGACAGTAATGTTTTTCCTTTGACCACCTTGAGGCCCTCGAATTTTCAGTCGACTTTGGTATTTTTAGAAATTCCACAGATTAAATTTTTTTCTATTTCTGAATAATCTTTGCAGCTCACTCGTTGCAAGTGACACTAACCATGTTATCACTTGTGTTTTCGTTGCAGGTGTTTTGAGTAAACTGGCACCGTTGCCCTGTTTAAATAATTTGCCCAACTTGTAGCCTTTTTTTTTTCTCTCGCCCATTATTTCCCTAATCGATGTAAATCTAACTCTAGTTGGCACTGTTCTGGCATGCTCGGTGTGAAGTAGTAATAAACTTTATCCCATATTTGTATTTAGGACTGTATATTAGATGTTTAGGAATCTCCTCCCCAATCCTTTACCATTATAAGCTGTAGGTTATTCTGCCTCCACATAGTTATTCCGATGGTGGCTTTAGTGGTGCGAAGCATCTTGTCTAGGGCCCTTTACTGTTTTTTACACTGCCTAGCTCTTGCATATCACTAGTACTTATTACTTCGCATTGCTTAAGTGTTACACTACATTAAAGAGTGTATGTAACACCAGTCATATATTGGGCTGAAGTGTACTAGGCAGCCAGCCCATCCCCTAGTGTGGTACATTTCCAATTCAAAGTGTTTTGGTATGACCTGTTGTTGCTTGAGGGCTGGAAGGTTGGCCAGGGGAGTCAGTTGGCGCCTGTGCGCTGAGGTGACCACAGCCTATGACTCCTTAATTGAGGTGGACTCTCAATTAAAACATTAGAAAATGGTCCACAGAGCAAATCATGATCGAGGCATACATTTAGTTTTGCATAGTTGATTAGTTTAAATAGATTTTTACAAATATTTTGATTAGCAAAGTTGTATGGCCTTACTTTATATCTGGGCCTTTGCTGCCACACAGGAGGCAAATGGCTTGCAGAGGGTCTAATGGCCTTGCAGACTTTCCTCACCATTGGAGCTATTTGATGATGCAACCCGAGCTGGGGAAACGTAGTGTCTATAATGCAAAGTGATCCAAATCAAGGTTTCAAAATTAACTTGACCTGTTTGCATCAGCAGAAAATGCGAAATGCCCAAGACATCCAGGTACCCATAATGGGAGTGCCTAGGCAATGCACTATGTAGGAGCTAGTCAGATAATTGAGTACGCTTTTCCTGTGGCACCACTGCTTCGCAAGGTGGCACGAACTACACAATAAAAACATGATGCTTGTTACATTAATGTGGGAGAGACAGCTGTGGTGCCTGCTGGTCTTTGTGTCTACCGTCAAACTCCACTTTATTGTGCAACCTGTTATTACAGCAAATATCCATCGGAATCCTTGATCACTAACTTGGCGGCTTGGCTCCTGAGGTCATAGGAGGGAGACAACAAAACCATCCACCAGACATTGTTACTTCAATAAATGAGCAGTTTGTGGTCTAGTGTACCTGGAAACATCATCCCCCCAATAACTGCTCGCCAGCAGACTGTTACTAACCTTCTTCATTTACTTTACTCTGAACCAGTCTAGAACTCACTCAAGCTGCACTTGGCCACATTAACAGCATATATAACATCACAGCACAAGATAACTTGAAGGAAGATGCTTGTAGTCTATGGGGGGTGTACAACGCATATGCCCTCTGGTGGCACGTCCACCTCTTGGCATTAGGATTTAAATAGTCCTATGTAAACAAATGGGTCCTCAATTTGAGCCAATGCACAAAGCTACCTGTAAGGATAGCTGTCCCTCAATCAGAAGAAGTGTGCTGCAGGTATGGTCTGTTTCAACCTTTTTGTATCCATGCGCAAACACAAGGAGGTATTAAGAACACACCATAGGTTCTCTCAAATAACTTTTCAAATGTCATGTCCATCAATCGAATTGACAGCTTTCATCCAAAAGGCGCAAAACTGTGGATAGGGCACTACATGCACTGGACATCCTGGGAGTCCTATTACCTCAATAGAACCAACAAAGATTTCAATGGCAACAGGAGGGAGAAGGAGATCAGTTGCAAAGGCAACCGTTGCAATAATGGCTTGATGGTTGTATACAACTGTTACAAACACTAGAAAGCAAATCCCCTTTTGCACCCCCTTAAAGCACGCACCACTCTTTTGGTGCTAATTTACCACTAGAGGCAATTTGTAAAGCTGCTACATGGACTTTCATAAGACTGGCAAGAACGGAGCCTCAAGTGGGGCAAGCAACTTTAAAACATTCGCAACTGCCCCTTCACCCACCCATCACCTTCATCAGTTACTGCTTGCTAACATATGCAAATATAAGCAGATTTACAAGCCTCGGACCAGTCTTCCTGTGTCTTGTATCGGCTTAGATCACATGTGCCCACCCATCAGCCACTGCTGGCTACTCTGCAATGTATGTGTCTCTAAGCAGATACAAGACGCAGTGACTTATTGGGTGACTTTTCTGGAGCTTGTTAATCTGCCTCGATTTGCAGTCTTTGCATAGACTGCTATCTAGTGGCTGGCTCTGAGTAGAATGGTTTTTCGAAGTAGAAAAAAGGGGCATTGACCTTTCCTGTCACCCTAACCAATGTGTACAGGTACACATGAACCTCGGTGTTGTCTACTCAGATCTTATTTTTCCTGCAGTTTCTTAGCAGCAAGAATCGCAGTGGGGAGAAACTGCTTAGATCACCTTAATCGACCTCTGGATCAGTCAAACGCAGTATTCCTTCTTATTGATGCAACGTGCTGTCGAGTGTGGGCGGTATCTGTAGTTAAACACATTAGAACAGTGGTCTTCAAACGTTTTTGGCCTGGGCTCCCCTGACCAAAGTTTAGGCAGGCCGGGCCCCCCAAAAGTGCCAGATGGACAGTATGTAGAAATCGCTCTGAACTTTTGCCTGCCATCACCGCACCCTACTCCCAGTACAGACCCTGGGCTCTCACCACCCTACTCACACCACTATCCCAGTGCTTCCACCGATCCTGCTCCCACCAGTCCCATAACAAGCATACGCACATCCATACACATTTAAATAAAAAATAAATCGCCATAAACGTACCTCGCGTGATTGATAAAATGCCCCGCTCCAGGTTGCTTTGTCCGTATGTGCGAGGAAGCGCAGGAGCACCCCCTTGCACATACATACATACATGCAGTGCCCCAGCCAGCATTTCCAAAGAGCTGTGCAAGGGTGGCGAAGCAAAACACCCCCAGCGTTGCATGGCTCAGTGATCATGTGCGGATGGGGAAATGAACTGTCAAAGGCAAACAGACTTTCCCCTTGACAGTTCAGCCAGCCCAGGAGCACTCCCTCAGCTGGAAAAAGCAGCTGAGGGGAGTGCTCAGTGTTTCACTGGGCTGGCTCCTCAGCTCCTCCATAATAGGTGAGTTGACTAGTTGGTGGACGCCCCTCATCTATTATGGATGAGCCGGCAGGCTTGGACTGGCCTATAGGAAATATCACCATTTGGTTACATTTGAACAAAAAACACCCCCTTGGTTACTATTCAAACAGTCTGTGACTAAAGGACTGAATATCCATTTGTAACTGCTGGCCATTTTTTATTTGTTCCCAAGACCGTTTTATAGCCCAGTCTGGCCATGTGAGCTGCCCCCTCCCATTTCTTCCAATCTAAAGAAATCTTACTTCATGCTGGGCTCTGGCGCCCCGCCCCCCCCCCGCCCCCCATCCGGGATGCGGCTGCGCCACACAGTTTGAAGACCTCAGCATTAGATTAATGTACATGGAGGCCTAGATAGAGAATGTTTGTCCCCTTCGCACAATACATGCTAGCATATTTTCCCTGTGGTTTTTAAGGAGAACATAACGTTTAATTTTTCCCCACAGTGCAACTCCAAATTTGCCAGGAGATACGGGGTCTGTAATAACTGCACTGAAGACTGCTGTTGTGCAAGCCAACAATTTAAACCAAAAACTCTTCTGGACCGTCGTTGAAAGTGCTGGGCTTTTTACACCATTCATGTGGTTTCAGTAACTGCAGAGTAAGGCATGCAAGGCAATGCTTCGGAACTCTAGATCAGGGTTTCAGACATAGGGGTTCAGACTGCAAAGATGTACAAATATAAACCGACATGAGCGTAGCAAAAGTGGAGAATCCTCGACATAAAGATCAACACACTTGGGGGAATAAAACGACCTTGCATCAGTTGATCCCATGAAAAGGTCGGCTAAAATCGATCACACCTTCAGTTTGAAAAAGATGCTGGCGTAAACCCATGCCAGGATATTGCAAAATGTTAAAAAGATATAGCAGATTGTATGCGGAGTGGGCGGAAAAATATGGCCAACCTCACCATTTTAGGATTGACTTGGATTCAGCATTCTACCACATCTGAACGGATGCCTAAAGGCTACATGGAACAGTTCATGCAGGAAATTTAAGACCGTTCATAATTATGGAATATGTGGAAATGCAGGACTAGGGCAGGGGGGGATCCATCCACAAAGATTTGAATTGTACCCTAGGGGACACTCGATCTGAAGCACAGAACGGGAGGATTTTGAGGTTACTGCTGAGCCGGACTCTCTGGGGTTTCAGGATTTGGACCCAGAAGAATATTTAATGCTTTCTGTTGGAACAGTTTTTCTAAAGTCCACTTACGCAAGACTTTATCCCTTGGGCAAAACAAACGCCAACTCTTGAGTATACGCCTGTACAACTCAAGGTAATGGTAGGTGGTAGAGTAGCCAGGCCTTCCTTAGGAGGGAGAGGAGGCTGTAGGAAGGTACAAAACTTGTAGCATACATATGGTCCAAAGAAACACTTAAACACTGTAATGTTTTATTATATACACGTGAAGAGAATTCTTAGTACTATTAGGAGTCATAAACGCACTATTAAAACCAACACAATACTAATGGTAAGTAAACCAAAGTGTATATAGCACATTTAGAATGATAGTATGCAATTCAAGGTAAGGAGACCCTATTGGTACCAACTGTTTAACACTGCTTCTGTTTCAAGCAATAATATAGTTCTACTACTAACATTACTTTCTAGAATAGTGGAACACAATTCAAAGGTAACTAATACTTTTCAGCAGGGCATCAAGTAATCGCTTTGTAACAGTTGTAACTATTCTATTTCATGGATAGTGTACACCAACACGTAGCAAGTAAGAACTTTGCACAATTTCTTCAGAGGCCTTATACTTTAGTAGTCCTTTCTAATCTAGGGCTTGAGTGTATCATCGAGGCAAAAGGGAGCGCTGGGTGGTCCATGGGCAAGCTGTAGGCAGGATAGTAAAGGCACAAACAGAGTCGGAGTTCCAGAAGATTTCTTGTCTGACAAGTGTCAAACTTGTTGATAGAAGTGTTCAGGAACTTCATAGAAGGCTCCCTACATGTTCCAGCCTTGGGCCTGAGCGAACTCCCAATTGCATGAATCACCTCCCTGGCCACACAGGAGCGACAGTTAAAGCCACACAGTACTGCAGCAGTGAAGAGGAGCTTGTAGACTGACCACCTTCACGATGCAGCGGCACAGGACCCGCTCTCTAGATTCTTGATTGTGCTGATGAGACAGGGCACCGGGTAGGAAATTGCAGCAGCAGAGGAAATGCTCCCAGCAGAGTATTCTTCTGTGCTTCTCCTGGCTCTGTGGATTTGGTGCCCTTTTCGAGGTACCAGAAGAATGGTCATCTGGCTGATTTTCTCAGTCCAGCACTGGTGAGGGGACTCGGGAATCTGCCTTCTGGTGGTCCAGCAGGAATCCATCGAAGTTTCTGCGAGACTCGTTCACAGGAAGATTATGCGCAGCACTCCGCCCAGAGGTCACAGGGTATTGGTGGTTTGCAGCCCATGAAGGTCACAGCTCCTAGTTGGATGGCTCAAAATGCAGGTGGTCTTGGTCCCACTAGTTCAAGGGTTGGAGTCTTCATGGTTCCTCAATCGCATGGAAGATGGGGTCATCACTGGCAGCGGTTACACAACAGGCATCTTCGGTTGCTTGAATCTGCTACAGGCATCTTCTCCATCGGATTCAGCTCCAGTGGTCGACTTGTCTTCAGCTTACAGATACAGGCCATTTTTCCAGGAACCCAGCCAATTGGCGCACATGCTACATTCAAGCTTTGGAGGGTTGGTGGGGTCCTTTCAGGGCAACCAGCCTCCCAGACTGGGTCCAGGCAGGCATGCCAGAAGACCAAGGACTGAACTTTTGGACTCTGCCCTCGTTTGCTGACTTCGGACACACTGGCCTCGGTGGGCTTCATAAAGAATTCCTGCTGAAGACAACCTCCCCCCCCTTCCCACCCCTGCCTGAAGAAAGATCAAGAAAGGACACACGCAAAAAATGGTGAAGAATACACAACCAAAAAAAACTCAAAGGATATTCTAATGGTTGGAGGGATCACACCGAGAGTGAGATACAAAAACCATAACAAGATCCCAAGAACTCCACTCTAACTGTGGCACCGAATCAACAGTTAAACCAATTAGTTCATAGCTATCTGTCTTTACCAAACAAATACATATAATATTTCTAAGAGGGAGAACCTTTAAAGCACAATTAATGCACCAATATCTTAATAGCAAGAATAAGTACTTCAAAGTACCACTAAACAATTTGGAAAATGGTGGCCCGTTTGATCAGGCCACTTAACACTAATACAAAATTAGTGCCATCTGTTCAGTATAAAAAAAGTATTGTTCTTGACCATATTTGTGTATAGATAACAGAACTTCTTCAGGGGCACAAAAGAGTCTAATAACGTCGGGATTGGCTCTCCGCTCTTAAGCCAGATGGCCGTATTTATAAATACAGGAGACAGATTCCGTGACGCTTAGTACCTAAATGATTTGTGTTGCTGTAGGATCAGAACACCTTATAATTGGGTTTGGGCACAGTGGTGGAATCTTGATTGAAGACCACGCTGTGTCTTCAATTAGTATGCATGCATCTATTTGAGGCCATATTCCTAAACTGCATTGCGGTCAGCGGTGATATTAACTCTATTTACAAAACCGCCATGTCTTTGTTCAATGCGGTTATGATATTACACACATAGAACACTACCACCAGCCATAAAGTTATGCTTGCTACTGTAACAAATTTTAGTGAGACAGTGGATACCCTCAGAACTCCCAGGGTGTGCTGATCTTGCAGTATAAAATAATAGAGGAAAAAATAATAGAGGGAAAAAACTATCCTCTCTACCCTTGGAATGTGTTGTCCAGGGTAAGTAAAGGACTGTTACAAAACTGGTGAGGGGATGCGGTTCCCCCTCTCAAAGCACATCAACTGTGTCCAGAACCTGTTTTTCCACCTACTCCTCCTCTGGCTTATCTTCCCATACATCACCTAGCCTGACTGTTTCCCTGCCATCATCTCATCCTCTCCCGCTTGGACTATGCAAACTGAAAAGAATCCAAAATGCTACGGCCTGCCTGTTAGCCTCCCTCCAGAGAACACAGCCCTACACGAGTCATCCACTGGCTCCCTATTGGTTGACGCACTACCCTTAAAGCCATGTGCATCACTCCCCGTGCCATCCACAACACTGGCCTGGAATTCCTCCAAGACAAACTCACTTGCTACCTCCCCTCGGACACTGATCCAGCACAGCAATCTCTACTGGTCCCATATTACAACACCAGACTGGATGGATCCTCCTCTGTCCAGCGCCGGTCTGGAACTCGCTACACCTGCACATCTGCAACATTGATGATCAGTCATTAACTTGTCACCGAGACCACATTTGTGGACCTATAGGCTCATGTTTTGTATAATTGACCAGGGCAGATCTGGTATCCTGGTCCTATCGCAAGGCTCGGCGGCCTTCGACTTGGTTGATCATGATATGTCGAAACAATCCCTTCATCTTTTGGGGCAGTGCTCTGATAGTGCTGCTGAATGGTTCCTTTCTGTCAGATCGTGAATCTTAGTGGGGTCGGGCAAACTCAGCCACCAGAAAACGATCAGGTGTGGTGTACCAATCTATTAATCTGTACATCCAGCCTCTGTACCCTGCAACACAATAAAGGTTATTTCTTTACCAACTATGCAGACTATTTCCAGCTAGTCATTGAGGTGACTGGAGTCTTGGCAGCTCCACCTCCACTGCCTACCATCTGATTGAGGGCTGGATGTCCTCTAAATGGCTATTTAAACAGCAACACGACAATTACTGATTTGTGCCATACTCTGCTCTGAATATACCAGCTTCTTTTTGGCGCAAGCAGCATTTGCGTCCTCAGAATTAAACCCCTGGGCATGTCTCGAGGCGTCTTAGTTCTGACACCCATGCTGACCTGCTCCCTAAGAGTTGTAATTGCACTCTCCACCTTTAAAAAAAAAGGCCTTTTATCTCCCAAGGTTAACACTGCTACGATTGCCCACGCTACTGTCCTGGCAAGACTACTGCAACGCCCTGCTGCTAGGAGCCTCCGCTAAGAACCTTAAGAGGTGCCAGCTACTACACAACAACGATGTGCACATTAACAATCTCCCTAGGTGCATGCATATTTCCCCCTATAGACACTGGCTGCCCATCCAAGAGCGTATTAATTTTAAGGCGACCATCATCCATAAATGTGTGCGTGGAGGTGCTCCACCCTACCTAAAAGGCTGATTCCACAATCACGCCCGGCTTGAACCTGGGACAGATAATCAGCCCTTTGTTAGACAACCACAGTGCTATAAAGGGAGAAAGGTCTCGGCAGATCCTTCCAGGTCAAAGCTGCCACATTTTAGAATAATCTCCTCTTCCCATGATGCAAGACCATAAAACTGGCTATTAAAAAATAATCTTTAACCCAAGTTCTTCACGTAAATCCACCTGCCAGTCCAGGCATCAACTTGTTCCGTGCTGTCTGTGTTGTGCCCTGATGCCTGCGGGCTGTTGGCACGGTATGAATACACACCAAAACCTGCCCCTCACCGCCACCTCTTGAAACCTTCTTGCACTCCGCTCTGTTATGTGCACACTGGCACCGAACCTGACAACGCTCTGATCCAACCAAACCTCCACGGATGCTGGCAGCGTTCGCAGCACACCGAGTCGCCCTGCCCCTGATTCCAACCCCCTCTCAGTCAATCGGACATCATTCATCAGTCCCTCCAGGTCACTCTCCCAATGCTCAGGCTCCCAATCTAGGGAGACCACAGCTTGCGAGAACTACCTATCGAGTTGAACCCAGGATAAGGCCACCCATCCATGCACAATAGAATGCAGCTATGGCTATGCTAATTCAGCCTAGCAGCTTGCATAGCTGGCCAAACCAACGTACCTCAACACCTCTGCCATTAGTATACAGCATCAACCTATGGAAAACTTTGGTCTAGCTGGGCACACATGGAGTCTCTGGCACTAGCACTCTATCCTACAGCACCCGCCCATGTGCCTAACCTCCAGGCTGCTTACTGGAGTCTAGCCAGCCCACGTAAGTCTTTACTTGGCAAAATGCACGAACATGCATAGTTAAAATTACCTCTTGGAATCTCCCACACCTGGACTGTCCCTGAGGGTGTTCCAACAACAAAGCGCATTGAGGCCATACAAATAGGGCAAGGGTGCTATATAAAAAACAAATACAAAACCCCCCTCGGCACTCCACATAAGGTGGTGTGTGCTGATATCACGTTGGGGATTGTAGAAGGGATAAAGTATCCTTCTACCCATGGGAACATTGGTTAACACAAGGTACCCTGGAGAAAATAAAAAGGGAAGCCCAAGGGGCTCCCGAGCAACACTGCACAGAAAGTGCTGTTACATTAGTAAAATGTAGATGCCCACAAAGGTATAGGGAGGTAGGATTCAAGTATGGAGAGTGTGAACAATGAATTCTGTGGCAGGAGTAAATGAAATGGTTCCCACTCAACTCGGGAACAGAAAAATAATCCACAAGTACAGCACAAAGTGCTGGGGGTCTCACGTGAGGGTGATTTAGCATAAATGTAGTTTCTTATACTGAGCACTGTCACCAAGT
Organism: Ambystoma mexicanum; assembly: GCF_040938575.1. Classification (NCBI taxonomy): domain Eukaryota; kingdom Metazoa; phylum Chordata; class Amphibia; order Caudata; family Ambystomatidae; genus Ambystoma; species Ambystoma mexicanum. The sequence continues at coordinate 706,778,904 of NC_090941.1, read as the reverse complement.
TAGTGGGACTGAGCGGGAGAAAACGGCATGCAATCTGATGTTGGTAGCTTCAGTTCGGGTTACACGTTTGCTGAGCGTAGGTTTTGTGGTTGGTAGCCAGAATGTGCTGTTGTGTGAATTTTGTTGCGGTGTAGTGCATGCAGTTTGTTGTGTTGTAGAGGTATGGTTGTTCAGTTCTGAGTTTGAGAGGTGTATGCAGAAGGGTGAGGGTTTTTTTAAAGTTTTTATTATTTTAAACAAGAAAAACAGCACATATACAGATTGTAATCACAGTAAGGTGACTTAACAGCGAGAGCATGCCACGTGACATTACAATTGATAAGTCCTTCGAAGGGGAGGAGGCTAGGTGTGCTGTGTCGTGTGGCGGTGTGAGGCATGTCCAGGCTCTCCTCGGTTCCTGATTTTATTCCTATTCCACCCACTTCCCCCATATCTTGAACTTCCAGGGGCACCCCCTTGGCGTGTAGATGCGTCTTTCTAGGGAGGCGCACCTGTCAATTTCATTGGTCAATACCTATCCTATACGCAGAGCCCCATGTGCTTGCCGTTAGTCTTTTCCCCAGCCCCGGTGCCACACTTAGAAATGTCCTTTTGTATTCAGCAAGATCCGTTTCTACCCCTATTCCCAATAGGATGAGTTTGGGGTCGTGTGGGATTGGGACTCCCAGCACTCTGGAGAGGCACGACAGGCACGCTGTCCAAAATTCCTGCAACACCCCACATTCCCAGATCATGTGGTAAAAGCTGCCCTCTGCCTTCTTGCAGCGGTGGCAGGTTGCATCGTCGGGATTCGGTGTGGAAGGGTGTTTGTTTCTCAGGGGGAGCATGCGGGTATGTCATTGAGGCTCTAGAATTGGGTGTTGATGGCATGTGTGAGTTGGAGATATCTGAAGTGGTCTATAGGCCTTAGTCCATGTATCGCACTCAGCGTGTCAGTCTCTCAGCCGGCCCTCATGGATTATGTCCGCCAGTGTAGATATCCCTTTCATCTCCCATGTATCAAAAAGGCCCATTCGCAGGATTTCGGGAAAGTGTGCATTGTGCCATAGGGGCTGGATCAGGGTTGGTTTGCCCTCCCAGCCAATTTGTTTATCTCCTTCCAGATTTGGCGGGTGTGCAATGTCCTCCTGGGGGCTCCTTCAGGTTTTCTGTGTTGTCGTATAATATTTGTAGAGGAGGCGGAAGGCCAGTGTCTATTTCTATCTGGATGTGTGGGAGCGGTGGGTCCCTGTGTAGCCAGTCGTTTGCCACCCCTGCTTGTGCAGCCCAGTAGTACGAGTATCGGGCAGTTCTATGCCTCCTTCCCACACCGACCATCGGAGTGTTTTGAGGGCGATGCGGACTTGCTTCCCGCCCCATAAGTGTTTGTAGGGACTTGTCAATGTCTGCGAATGTGGCAGCCGGGATTGGGAGTGGGGCGTTTTGGAGGACGTATAGAAATCTCGAGAGTGCCAGCATTTTGAATAGTGCGGCCCTGCCCAACAGTGAGCGAGGAAGAGTTTGTCAATGAGAAACATTGTTTTCAAATCTATCCGTTATTGGGCGTAGGTTCAGTTTGAGGAAGTAGTCTGCGGTGATGGTTATCTGTATACCCAGGTAGGTGAAGCCTAGTATTGAGACAGAGTACATGCAGGGGTCTGAGATCGCTTCATCTCCTCCTTGAACTGGGAAATATATTGATTTCTGTGTATTTACCCGAAGGCCCATGAAGTGGTGGTACTCCTCCAGGGTCCTGGTTTCCATCGGGCAGGATGTTACTGGTTTGCTCAGGAAGATCAAGAGGTTGTCCGCATATGGTGAGACGCGCTCCTCACCTCCCGTGAGCCAGGCGAACCCTGTCCATCGTGGCTGCGTAGTCTGATTGCTAGGGGCTCGATGGCGAGAAGGAATGGTAGAGTTGAGAAGGGCAGCCCTGTCTGGTCACACGACCCAGCGGGAATGTCCTTGATTTCCTGTTGACCCGCACAGATGCTACGGGGAGGGTGTATAGAAGTTTTGTCCACGACATAAAGTATTGCCCAAATCTCATGTGTTGCATTATGCCCCATAGAGCCTCCCATCCCACCGAGTCGAAGGCCTTTTCGAAGTCAACCGCAAGGAGGCCGAGCGGTTCTGGAATCTCTGCCGCTCTAAGGCCACCCGGACCCTACGGAGATTAATTCTTGTGGATTTGTCGGGCATAAAGCCGCATTGGTGCAGGTGGAGCAGAGATTCGATTTCCAACACCTTCTCCCCAAACCCCCGCCCCCCCGAGCAGCCAGGACTCTAGCTAGTATTTTGGCTTCTCCATTAATTCTTTAATGATATTGGCCTGTACGAGGCGCAGTGTTGTGGGGGTTTCCCTGCTTTGGGGATGACTACAATATTTGTTTTCCTGAGGTCCAGAGGGTCCTCAGTATAGCACTGGAAGTTGGGGCATAGCGCAGCCAGGTATTGGTTGAACAGCCAGGGAGAGAAGTTAGACCCCTGGGGGACACCACAGAGAGATGGAGAGGAAGGACCGAGGTTGAACCTGTGAGGGTCGATCAGAGGAAAGAAGTCAGCGACACCAGGGCCTGACCGGTGATCCCCAGGTTATCACGGTTGAGCAGGATGGCATGGTTGACCATGTCGAAGGCAGGAGATAGAGTAAGATGAGGACACAGGGGTGTTGGAATTAAGGTTGGAGAGCAGGTCTTTGCGGATGTTCAGGAGAGCAGTTTCTATGCTTCTGGCAGCTCTGAAGCCAGACTGCCCATCTCGTTCTTCACACTGAATCTGTTGGTCGTCTCCATGATCGTCAGCTTTTCCAGTTTGCCCAGGAAAGGAGTGATGGAGATTGGGCGATAGTTAGCCGTGCAGGACGGGTCAGCAGAGGGTTTCTTAAGAGGGTGGACAAGGAAGTGCTTCGGGGGCGGAAGGGAAGGCTCCAGGGGCAAAGGAGTGGTTGCAGAAGTCGGCCAGGGCAGGAGCCCATGTGATCCTTGATGGTTTTGGAGGAACAAGGATGAACCTGTTTTGACAGGAGTTTCAAAGATTGGACTTGTCTAGAAACCTCGTCTGGGGAGAACAGGGGAAAGGCACAGAAGGGGTGAGGAGAGGTGGGTGAAGAGGGGCCAGAAGAAGAGCAGGGAGTAGAGGGAGAAGGTGGAGAGAGGACAGGACGTCCCAAGTTTTAGAGAGGAAATGAGAAGCTAGTGCCGTGCAGAGGGCCTGGGAAGGGACAGGAGAGGTAGAGACTGCAGCAGGATCGGCCAGTTCCTTACAGATTTTAAAGAGTTCAGCTGAGTTGTTAGATGACGCAGAGACACGGGCTTGTATGCGAGCCCTCTTCTGGGTGAGGACAGAGCTGGTACTGCCTTTGGAGCAGGCGGCATGCCCGTTTTCAGAGGATGTACATGAAGCATGCCATTTCCTCTCAGCCACCCTGCATTTGCTTTTAAGGGTGACGAGGTCTGGGTCTTACCAGGAGTTGCACTTGCCTTTGGGCTTCAGGCAGATCCTCATGACAGGGGCAAGAACATAGAGGATATCAGATATAGCAGAGTGGAGCATGGAAAGGGCTGAGTCAGCCAAAGTGGGATGGAGGGTGTGAGAAAGTGGCAGCGAAAGCCTCGACTCACAAGCTTCATGGGTCAGATGACCGAGAAGGTGGGTGGCAGTGATGGAGTTGGCTTGGCCTGAGGGGTAGAGAGGGTGAGCTGGGAAGGAGAAAGTGATCACTCAGGAGAGAGGAGTGGTGACAGGTAAGGTCTTGAGGAGATGAGAACATCCAGTAAGCCCTGCAGAGTGAGTCGGGCCAGAGGGGAGAATAGAGAGTCGCAAAGGTCACGAAAGAGTCCAGAGGAAGGACAGGAAGCATCCAGGTGGATGTTGAAGTCTCGAAGGAGGAGTTGAGTGGTCAAGACCAGGAGTGAAGAGGAAAGGTCCGCCCACTCAGAGGAAGGAGGAGATCTGACCAGGTGGCAGATCGTAGCCACAGTAAGGGAATGGCTATGAGAGAGCCTGCAGTCAAGGCATTCGAAAGAGTAGCCCTGCGTAGGAATGACAGAGGCAGGCATCCACTCGGGAAGATCAGGGCTACACCCCCTCCGGAAAGGATGGACCTGGGCGCTGACGGGATCTTGTAGCCATCAGGGAGGAGTGTCAAAGCTGGTGACAGAGCTGGCCGTGAACCATGTCTCGGTGAGACAGAGGACATCGAGGTCAAGTTCCTCCAGAAGGCGGCAGATGTCGGAGGAGTGTTCGACAGCTGAGCAAGAGTTTAAGAGTGGCAATCTGGAGAAGGTTGCAGTCCTTGAGACTTCCAGGGAGGGGTACAAAGCAGAGGTACGCCCTGCAGAGGGGTAGAAGCCCGAGGGGGGGCAGAACGGAAAGGAGGAGAGGGCAAGGTAACCAAGGAAGAGGCAGCAGGGCGAGGCAAGGAAGCCGTGGAGGGGGCAGAGGGGATAACAGGAGAAGAAAATGGAAATTGATGAGGTGCAGGAAGCATCCATCGAAGAGAAGGTTCGTCTGGGGGCCTTGGACCAAGGCAGTACCATTCACAAACAATGATTACCCTAGAGGAGTGGAAGGAGGCCAGGAGGGCCTCCCACCGGGTGCCACCATTAATGGGAGAGGAGGAGAAAGGAGAGCACAGAGACCATATTTAGGGTCCATAGGTCTGGTGAGGGAACGACAAAGGATGTCAGTGAAAGTTTGCCTGGAGGCGGCACTGGTATAGGCAGGAGGTGCTACACAAATGCAATATAACATTGTCTTGACAGTCATTGTTGAATTTTTTCATGTTTAGTGGTGCATCTGGTACCATGCATACTCATACCAAGAATCTGTTTTGAAGCAAGTGATTAAGCGAAGAAATGCGTATACATTTCCTCAGGACGAGTAAGACTGCTTGCTTTGAATATATGATTGCTCCCAGGAATGTTTTTCTGGAACTGTACCAGACTTGTCTCGTATATGGGGAATCCCAATTGGAAAAGCAAGTCTACCGTTTTCCAAAGTTTATAAAAATGGTTTTAGGTTTGCAATTCTTCCCGTCTGAGCCAGGCGCCAGTGGTAAGTTATTACTGCAGCGTTTCCTGCACCGTCGCAATTAAGTCCCCTGTCCTCTGTTAGCAAAGAGGATATTGGAGGTGGCAGGGGAGTCTTCTTTGCCCAATTCCTTTTCCCCCCTTCCCTGCCCCCACCGAGTCTCCCGATCGCAAGGCCTTTTCACATGACCTAGAACACCCAGTGCAGCCTGACTAAGGGCCAGAGGCGAAGGGCAGCACCCGGACTAAGCAGCTTCACTCCATGTTAGCCCATGTTTGCCTGGGAAGCTTGCAGCTGTCAACCAGCAGTGCTGTTAAGTGTGGTTCAGGCAGGGGGGGTACATCCATTACAGTATCCCACTAACTGCCCCACCACTCTTCTTACCAATCTAAACACAACTCCGTCATGCCATCATGCACATATTCACAAAATGTACACCCACCCACTAATACCGTTTTCCAATCCTAAGTGTACCCTCCTCACTGTTAATTTGTCTCATATCTGGGGGTTGTCTTCTGCCCAACAGCACACAGCTACTAATTAGTTCCCCATTGCTGCTGTGCCCCAATTCTACTGTTTGCCACAACCTGTTATGTCAAATTGAGGTTGTTTAACCATTATGGCTTGGTTACTACTGTAAACATCTGTTCGAACTACCTCGGTTTTGGAATCTGGGTGTATCCCACATTGCTGCTGTGTTTCCAAGCTAGGAGTTCCCCCATTGCTGAACTGCCTCAAATCAGAGTGTCCCCCTCTAGTCTGGTGGGCCAGTTCTGTGGTCTTCCATTACTGTTTTGGGTCGGGAGGGCAGAAGCTACTGTATTCCATTGGGGCCCTGCCACTCATTGTCCTGCATACCCTTGATACTCCGCTCGTAATTCATTTCACAGGATGCATCTCAAAGGCGTTTCAGCCTTGTAATGATTGCAAAATGTAGCTGTGTCCTCATCGCTCTGGTATCCCAACGTTGGGCATTTATGCATGTACTATGTGTTCCACCATGCAGGGTTGACCCTCAGATTTGGGTGTTTTTTCCCCCACTGTTCAGGTATCCTGTGTTGGTTGTTCCGCCATGTACCGTTGACTCAAATGTAGGCGCTTCGCCATTTATACAGGAGACTTAAATTTGGGTGTTTCATTTGCTGCGGTCTCAAATCTAGGAGTCACTGAATTTACGGTTTAGTCCCAAATGTAGGCGTTTCTTCCAGGAGATGGACTGGGGAGTACGCCAGACTGGAGTGGACTGCAGAGAAGAAGACAGCTGACCGAATGGGAGGGAGACATAAGTGTAACCTTCCAGACAGAGGGTCAAACAGGAAGCAGGGGAGAGGGATGGTCTGACTTAATTGGACCACTGACAGATCGCCTTAGGGAATAAGTGGGGAGAGAGGCATCCCAATCTTAGAACGGATGGCCTGCGAGGCACAGGGAGCACATCCACTCCTGGAGCAGCCCGTGGGAGGGATGGTTGCAGGACACCAGGGTGTGCAAAGTGGTAAGGAAGATGGGCAGCACTTGGTCTGAACGCTGGGGGTGGAAAGGTACTGCCACTATTGGCCATCAAGGACTCACTTTTATGCACACAACATAAGAGTGATAAGTGTAGCACACTAGAATATATGACAAGTGACAAGCCACGGGCCAGTCAATTAGAAAAGTGGGGGTGGGGGGCGGGGGTTGGTCACCATGACTAATCAAAAAGCTTTAAAAAATAAAAAACCGGGAGGACCACCAGGGGGCGCCTGATGCAGGTCTAGCTCTCCGTCGCTCCGCACAAATCCTGCAGAATCCTGATGGGGACATACCCCAAAAGAAGAAAAATCAGGTAGGGGAACGCACTCGTGCCCACCCTCACGAAAGTCTGACGTAAATCGGAGCATTTTGAGGCCCCCCTGCACCCTTGACAGAATCCAGTGAGGCTGACTGCAAAACCCGACTGGAGAAAATGGCCGCCAGGCCTCAGTAGCCGAGGACTTGCGGAGCTAGTGAACTGCTGCCCCGAGCAGATACACCAGCACACGGCCAGCGTAAGAGGGGCCCCTCCCCTCCGCTGCGCCCGCAGTGTGCGAGCGGCGGGGCACTCGGGTCGAGGGGTGCCCATTCCAGCGACCCGCACAACGTCAGGACCAGGTACGCAGAGCGCCCCCCCGCCCCAGCAACAACAACCACCACCACCACCGCGAGCGCCCGCCGTGTGCACTGTGCGAGCGGCTGGGCACTCGGGTCGAGGGGGCTCACAGATACGCCTGCAGGTGACGTAGGGGTCCGGGGCACCAAGGGACCCTTTTCTCACCCACCCCCCCCCCAGCAACAACTTCCTCCGTCCCCCTACAATCACTGCGGGGGGTGCCATAAGCCCACATACTAGAACACCCAAAAACTGGGCCGCCATAAGACTGCCGGAACTCCAAAGCGCGATTGGGTGAAGGGCGGCCCTGCCATTTGATAGCAGGGGAAAACCTGTTGGGGAACAAGCCTGGGGTCCTGGCATACCCGCAGGCAGTAATAAAGGTGGCTCCAACACACTGGGACAGCGGCCATCCAAGGGACTACGTGGGAGGCATCCCAGACAGATAGGCATAGACCTGCGACACATACCACAGACCTGGGGCCAAAACCCCACAGCACTCCCAACAGACCATCGGCGCATATACTAATATACCAAACCCAAACCCGCAAAAAAGGCGCATACCCCACATGGGAAACATCCCCCACCCCCCAGCCACGAGTGAAGGAAGGAGACCGCACTTCAGAGAAGACCTGAGAAATAACGACTCAACCCCAGGGGACGACCAGGAGAGGGAAACAACGAAGGTACCAACCATGGGGAAAGATCTACCCCCGCAGAGGGGCAACACAGAACAAGATGGATAAGTATACAATACACCAGCAAGGCTCCCCGGACCGGTAAACAAGGGGGTGGAGAGGGACGGGGGCGGCGACAAGGACCTGGCGTTGTCACTCACAGATATTATGGCAGCGATAAACTCCCGGACCTCAGTGAAGGCAAGAATTAATGGCCCGACCTCTGAGGTGTCATTTCTGAGACAGGACCTGAGGAACCTAGCCTCAAGGGTAGGAGACGCAGAACAAAGAATATCTGAATCGGAGGACAAGGCTAAAAACCTGGGAAACCGACTGGAACAAGTGGAAAAGAATCACTCTCCTGGAACACAGAGCCGAGGACAGCGAGGGAAGATCCCGCCGCAACAACCTCTGCATTCTCGGCCTGCCCGAGAAAGAAGAGGGACCCTCCATGGAACTCTTCCTGGAAGACTGGTTAACAGATCTGATGGCCCCCCCCCCCCCCCCCAAAAAAAAACCTCAAAATTCTCTTCTATTGAAAGAGCACACAGGGTCCCGACAGGCAGACCGCTTCCAGGACCCCCCCCCCGCCCCCCCCCCGCATACAGTGATCGCAAAACTTATGAACTATAGAGACCGAGACACTCCTCCAGATGGCGAGGGCAACGGGCCCAATTATTTACAATGGCAACCGGATTGGCTTCTTCCCTGACGGAAGTCAAGGCAATTTTATGACTCTTAAGAAGCGAACGTCCCTGAATATTAAAAATATGCGCTATTCTTCCCGCAACCTTGGTCCAGGTGTTCCACAACCCCCGGGAAACCTGGGACTGGCTTGAAACACAGGTTCTCTCCGACCCACACCCCGCCAGCCCAAGAAAGGACACACCCCAGGAAGCGACAAAGCCCCCCGCCACTCCCCCGAACAGTCGACACCACCAAGGGGGACATACGAGATGCACGAGACATTGGCTGAAAGCGGGCCCACTTGAGAACCCAGCCAAATCAAACAAAGCCCACAGGAATAAAGGAGTAACTTTGAAACCGGGCGGAGAGGAACCTGAAGAAGCGCGCCCTCCACCCGAGTGCAGAGTGGCTACAGACTGCATGAATTGAGACACTTGGTCCTCCCGACCACCCACAGTATTTAGTTTATGGTTCAGTTGGTTTGGGCGACCACTACTTCAAGTTGGGGGGTGGGGGGGTGTTGGGGAGTGCAGGGTGGGGCGAGTTTAGGAGTTCTAGTTACTAAAGGAAACGGCTCATGGACAACTAACACCACTGATCTACGACATGCTACACCGGAAATATCCTCTCCACAGAAGTAAAGGAAAAGGGTATACCACTCACAGGGACCCAAGCATGTCCACTCATGCTCCAACTGAGCCGACTTCAAGTTCACTGTTCAACGTATCAAGGTTTGCACATGTTTGGGGATGCTTGTGGTCTCGTGCTGAAGGGATGTGACCTAGCAGGGCCAAGCCTGATTTGCATATGGTCTTTCCCCTTCTGTAATGGCTTGGCAGGCGAAGAACGATGGTCTGGAGGGTTGCCCCGAGCAATGCCAGTGGTTAAGATTCGGTCTAAACCTTCCAGCCATCACCTCTTTGTTTTTGCACACGAAGCACACCATAATGGAAATACAGCGAGAAAGACCATGAAGGGGCACCAGAGCCCGGAACAACACACATCAAGTGACAGACATGGAAGTCGCATCACATCCTTCTGCACCATTACACGGGAAGATACACGCAGACGTAACCAAAACAAGACAGATCGCCTACTATCTGGGAATACCGGAAATAATGAAAGGACTTACAGATAAAACGTCAGAATACCTCGACCTAAATGTAGAAGAGGTTGCCTGCCCAGCTGTGCGTGGGAAGCATACAAAGCTGTCCTGCGAGGTGAGGCAATCTCCCTGGTATCTGCACACAGGAAACGGCAAAACGAGGCAATCATAGAAGCAGAAACCCAAGTAACCCGGCGAGAGGAGCAACGGTTGGAAAAGGGAACCCAAGAGGCACGACGCCCTAACGACAGCTCAAACAATCCTAAAGGACCGGGTCCTAGACAACGCCCGAACTGCCCAATGGCAAACCCGAAGCCAGATATATGAAAGGGGGGGACAAGGCCGGCAAGACCCTGGCCTGGCTAGAACGACGAGAACAGAGCAGGGGTCATGTACGGGCCATACAAACCCAAGAAGGGGAAATCCTAACAGGCGATGCCGAGATCCCGGAGGCCTTCGCCGATTACGAATGACTATACTCTCGATCAGCAGAGGACGCCACACCAAGCGCTCCACGCTTCTTTGAACAGATCGAGATCCCCCAACTCTCCAGATCACGAACAACTAGACACAGATTACGGAAGAAGAAATCGGGGAAGCACTCTCGCAGCTACAGACGGGGAAGACCCCAAGCCCCAACAGCTTCCCGGTAGCGGTCTGGAAGAGACTAGGTGCAATAACTCCGCAACAGATCAGGGCTGTCTCTTCCCCCCCCCCCCCCCTGGACCTCAGGAACTCATTTTCAGGCTACCCTCCGCCACCTCTTCCTTATCTGACTGTTCGCCATCCAGGAGTGGTGTGCCGCCAATGATCTCTGCCTTCATGCCAGTAAGACCGAGATTCTCATCGGCACACCTGCTCCCTCTTTTCCTATCACTCTCTGGCCAGCCTCTCTTGGCCCTCTTCCTGCTCACACCTGTGAGGCTAAAAACCTTGGTCATCTATGACTCCACACACACCTCCTCTCCTCACATCTGACGTCCAGCTGCACCACCTCAGAGATTCTTCCTTTCCTCTCCTTCCCCAGAAGCTCAGTCTCCAGAGATCTGGTTCTCTCCAGGCTGGACTATTGCAACAGCCTTTCTAAATCTGCCTACTTCTACCCCCTAGCACCAGAATGCACGACCATGGCAGGTATGTGGGCCACATGTGGCCAGAACTGAGGGGGGTACAATCCAGTATCACCACTACCTAACCCCTCTAAAAAGAATTCCACTGCTTACACCACTCGACTCTAAACTAAACACAAAAATAAGTCTACATCACAACAAACAGCACACACTTCACCCCAGCAATGAAACCAACCACACAACTTTGCACAACAGCACATGACTGACCAAAAACCAAAAATTCACAACTTCGCCCGGCAAAGTGTAAACCGAACTGAAGCTGCCAACATCAGTGCTCACTTTCTCGCTCAGTCAGTCCTACTTGGCCACACATCATCCACCTTGCCCTCTTGCATTTCAGATCTGCCAGGGGACCACTTGGGTGGTGATGGTGCACAGTATAAATATCCTTTAACATAACGACAGGAACTCCCCTTCAATGCCCCTTTTTAGACTTCTGACGACATATCTTCTACTCTGAGCTAACTACCAGCTGGTGTGCCATATAAAGCATGTGATTCTAAGCAGATAATAGTAATGGTATTTCTGAAGCTTTTAAGTCCTATGCCATATACGTTTTTACAGGCCTAGAGAAAATTCAAATGCATAATACATGTCATTTTATGATGCCAAGCCTTCACTAATGTCCTTGCTTTACTGCAAGGAAGAGGCATTGTATTTTAATGGCTGTGGGGCTTCCTAGGGACTGGAGACCCAAGGTCCCCTCACTAGCCATGCTTGGGTGCTGTAAAGTCCTGCTCCATGCTTCAATCGCACAACCAGGAGAATGATAAGGTAGCCTATTGATGCCTCAAGGGACTCTGCTCCATTTGTCATCTGTTCGTTTGATTTAGCGATCACACTTCCCTGAATCGCCGTATAGTGTTTATGCTAGTAACTTGCGGTCTTGCTCCTGGCGCAAGCCTCGCACCATAGGCCATATCACCTACATAGATGTTTATGTAAAACCTCTCCTGTTTTAGTGGGGATTTCAAAACTGGAAGGTTTTACATGAAGTAATCCTTCAACCCAATTTGTTTCTTCTTTACCAACCATGCATTCAGTCCCATATTAAGGTTCTATGTCATTTCAACGCGAGATGTGTTTTCGCTGGGTTTATACTGCGCATTTTCAACAAAAAAACTCACAATTTTTATTTGTGGGGGGGTCCCCCCTAAACCTCAACAACTTATTTTGTATGATGTTCCCACACCCCAAATATATATTCGTCTAACCCCCCGCAGTAAAAAAACAGCGAAAAAACATCTGCAATGAAAGGACGTTGTACCCATATTAGTCCCTTCTCTACCATGCCATTGCACAACTCTGCTCTCCTTCATTATACCCCTTGCTCTCCTTCGTTATACCCCTGCTTACTCCAGGTCCGATTCCTCAATCTAGTCATTGAGCGCAGTTCAAGCTTGTACCACTGGTGGCTGGGAAACCGTGAACATCTCTACCATGGTTGCTCTTCATGAAAATGTACGTACATGGAGCAATCTATTGAACATTAATCTTGTAGGAGGAGGCGCTAAATAGGAGTACATTAATACCATATTACTCTTTCCCATTCCGATTCATGTGTTGCCTGCACCCATGCAAATCAACAGCTGCCCAACTCGTCCTACCAACTCTATTGGGTTCCATGTGTAAAAATCACAGCAGAAATGCTGTGGTTTTGCCGCTGCAATCCATGTAAAGGATGTGGGGGGACACCCCGCTCCCCTTAAATGGTATAATGGGGTACACCTTTACCGGGTCATACCACACCATTTTAGCAATTTTTTTTTTTTCTTTTTGTCTACATGCAACATTTTTGCCACAATCTATCACTGCATACCCTCTATTGATGACCTATGGTGCACAGAGAAATCCCACTCTACAGGCAGTGTCCCAGGGCCAATCCTCACACAGTAACTCCCACTTTCAGCGCACCACTTGCAACCTGCCCCACAATGCACATACACTTCCCCCTCCAACACAATCTAGATGCAGAACCGTGGCGGAAGACCCTCTACATCACACTGTGCCCCCGTCAACTGACTGCACTGCCAGACAACCTCAGGTGCTTGCTCCTCTTGAGTGGACATGAGCCGCCCCAACACATATGCTGCATCCCAGGAGCACTCGTGATGTGCCGCAACCCTGCCCTCCCCACTGCAGGAGTGGAATGGGGGAGGAGGGGACTTGTGGACACTTGAGTGGGAATGGCCTATGCATGCCTCATCAGTACTCAGTAGAATGCCAGGGAGGCAGCATCAAAACTGGCTCACGGGCAAGGAAAAGACCCAGAAACTAGTCAATGGGTATGGCTGAGAACCTCCCTGGTAGACGACAAGAGACCAGTATGTCTGGGCGCAGCCACAATGTGAGAGGCCCACTCCAGATTCCATTTGCAAAGCAGCAACCTGGAGTTCTGTACGCACCTTTACTCCGCACTACTGCCTGGCTAGACACTCTAGGTCTGAATCAGCTGGGACGAATGGTGCTAAGACATCTTTGCTACTGTTCCTTCACACATCCCATCACCATCTCTGGGTACTGCTCGCTAGTCTATGCACAGCATGTTATTCTAAGTAGATACACAAGCATCAGAAGACGTGCATTACTCACTTTAATAGCATTTCTGTTTGTATCTGCCTAGATTCCCTTGCTTGTACCTTTCCTCCCCCCATGGAGTAGCAGGAACATGGACTTCTTACACCTCTCTTCTGTACTCACTTATGCAGACTATAAGGCAGAAAAAATACCGCAAGTGCCCTCGACACGCGAGGGATTTTAACTGCACTACATGTCACGTTAGGGTTTGTCACCCATGTCAACATCCCCTTCCGATCTTCAAAAGAAAGATGCAATACTCCACGATTTCCACTAGATGTCGGACTATATGCACAGCATGTGAATCTAAGCAGATACAATCATTAAAATGCTAGTCCAGTGAGTAATGCAGGTCATCCACTTCATATACACTGATGGCCACACTACTGGATTTCCCTGGCAGATTTCTCCACCAACAGGGTCTTCTAGATAACTGGCATTCAACTGCATGTTTTATTTTATTTCATGCATGTCCTGGCCAAGTGAGAATTTTTCTCATTTTGGCATGCCCTTGTTTGGTGTCAAGGGTCACATTTTCCAGCTAAATCCCTGCAGCAATTCACAAGAGTGATCATACTGTCCGCTAATCTTGCCATGCTAAATTTCATTTGAGCACCAATTCTGCTGTGGTGTTCTTTAGCCTATGATCGAGCTCTGAAACTGCTTGCCTTCTACCTGTGCTTGCCAAAAAAGTAGAGGCAAGACTTCCTTTGTGTTGAATACAAAGAAGCAAATAATGGTGTTCAGTCACACCCCCTAAAACCTTTTAAGCTGTATACCACCACCTTTTAAAGCTGTTTGTCAGTCTTTCCACTGCATCCATTATGAACATCTTATTTACAAACCTCTTTAAAGAAAACTCAACCTCTGCAAAACATTCGCCATGGGTTTTTTGGGTTGTGATCTTACTGACCACAATTAGAGTGGTAAATTTCATAGTGGAAAAAATACCAAAACGTATTAAAAAAAAAGTAACCCTTAAATATCCCATTACCCTTTATTAATGGTTGCTGTGTTTTTCGGTGTTTTTGTCCACTCTGAAATGTACCACTTATGTTTCAGATAATTTAACTGGCTACCGTTCTTTGACCTTTGCATCTGGATGACTAAAATATGTGATGTGGATTTGCCAAACGCATTATTCGCATGTTACCTGTGATCCTGTTCTTTATATCCCCATGCTGACCATAGACTCACTGCTTGACTCCTTGCTTTTATCCGCCTTGTTTCGCTAAAAAGCATGCAAATTAGCCCCTTTGGGTCTGGACAGTTCCTGAAGTGCAGCATCTGGCTGAAATCCTATTTGCACTGCATTTTTAAAGCATTGAGAATGTGCTGCTTTGTGTAGCAGCTGGAAATACTTACCAACGTGGTGTATGTCCTCTAGCTATTCTATTTTTTATTTTTTTTAAACGAATATACATTTACCTGTCTTGACAGTCGCAGGGATAATTGACGAAATTCCTAAATTAAATTGCTACTGCAGAATTTGCAAAAATTAGGAGAAATTCTAAACTGTTCATCTTTTAACAATGTCCAAATATGCAGTACATATCGGTTATATTCTGGCCGATTCGTACATCTGGAAAGCATAGGGGAGAAGTTGTTTTGGTATAGATGTGTTAATACTCATTTCAAAATGCTCATCTCCATGTGTAACGGATGGAGGAAGATAGAAAGTATACTGGGAATTACTATTTAAAATCCTGAATCACTGCAGGAATGAGATGGTGTGGTTCACCCTTTCTATGAACTATTTCTTTAACCGCATGAACCTAGGAGAAGGCTCCTGAGAAGACAAATGGGAGGTGTATTAGCCAAAAATAAATTCCTTTCCTGAATTGCATAAATGGACTAACTGCACTCTGAATGAGTTGACCTTTGAATATTTAACTGTTTACATATGCCACAAAGTGATATACTACAGTGGAATGGTTAGCAGATTATGACTATTAGGTAAGGGAGAGGTTGGGGTTTTCATCTATTTAATTCTGTGTGGGTGTATATATATTATACAAATAGTATGAGATTTATTTCCCTGGTTTGGATTTAATTTGTTTGTCTAATGATGAATGTATATTATGATTATGTAATGTGTAAAGTTTAAATTTTTACCTATATTACATTAAATAAAAAGAATATATATGTTTTGTGAAATTCGTTGTATATACTCCACCTTACACAGCTTACACAAATTCATAAATCACTTAAAATATTGAAGGTTGAGTAGTGCTGACAGGAATGGTTTTTTTTGTCATGCTTGCAAAATCAAAATATTGACAAATGATCCACAGCCATTTTTGCTCAGTTGATAACTTGAGTAAAATGCAGTTTAAAAATAAATGTAAGAACCACGTATTGTTGCTCTTTTATTGGGTGTTTGCCTTCAAATCATAGCTGTATTGCTTTCATAGGATGGATGCCACACTGAAAGAGTTGACCAGTTTGGTGAAAGAGGTGTATCCAGAAGCACGGAAAAAAGGCACGCACTTCAGTTTTGCAATAGTTTACCCAGATACCAAGATGCCCATGTATAGGTAGGTTAACTAAATTAATAGTTCGGTTTTATGTTTGCTAGATCTGTTTGCACCAGTGTTTTTGGATGGCGAAATCTTTCATTTGGTGAATTGGGCTTTCAGAACTTGCATTCCTTGACATTTGTGAACAAGACTAGTCTTGAAGCTTAAGGAAAGGGTTTTATTTATTCATTTGTAGAACTATGTTTAAACTGCGATAATGGCCAAATAGAATAAAGTGTTCATGTATATATGCAAATAGTACTATATTGCTAAGATATTCATGCATGGAAGTTAGTACAAATGTATGATTGGCAGTGGTCTAGAACATTTCCAAGTATTTCAACCCTTTGCAAAACTTTTGAGGAAGGCCCATTTGGCTTTTCTTTTTTTTGTTTGTTTTCTTTCTCTTATAACCATGATGCCTTTGAGCTTGCATTGACTGGTTACTATTGTCACCACCAAATGTGCATGTAACCAAGGGGGTTTGTGGCTGTTTTTCCGCTTTGGGGATAGGGGGCTACTCTGGAGGGCTTTGCGATTCATGGAGCATGGTCCAGGATGAAATCCCTCCTACATATGTACCTGCTCAAGGTCACAGCAGTGGGCCTGGCCCTAGAGTCTGTTTGCTCAGGACCAATGTTTTACCTGAACAATCGAGGGTGGCAGTTTCTATCTGGAAATAGGCCCTTGCAGAGTGGGGTTTTGGTAGGCCACCTGCCGGGGACCGCAATGCAGAAGCTGGTCAACCGAGTCGCTTGGGGTTCAACACCTGCGAGTAGAAGTTGCACAACGACTCCTTGTTGCCCCGTTCCTTTGTTGGGGGTTTGCAGACCTGAATTTGTTCACATCTCCCCTGAATGCCAAGTTTCCCCAGTTTGCCTCATGGGCAGGTTTGGGGGGGGGGGGGTCACTGGGAGATTGCTTACAGGTCTGTTGGCACGGCTGATGGTGTTATGCTCACCCACACCTCTGCGCCAACGTACCCTCCACAGGTTCTGGGCCTCTGGTCTGCAGCCTCATCCTGGTTGCCCCCCACTGGCATTTGAGACCCTGGTTTTCGGATCTGCTGAAGTTGTGCTCCTGGGGCCCTGTCCATCTTCTGATCCCCAGCAGTGGTTTCCTGACACAGCAGGGGTTTCCTGACACAGCATGGCTGGGCAGTGGATCATCCGGACCCGGCCAAAATGTCCCTGGCTGCCTGGTTCCTGATCAGCTGAGGATTCAGCATGCTCAATTTTCAGATGTCAACTGGGATGTTATTCAGTAGGCCAGGAGGCCCTTGACTCTGTCCCAGTATGAGTAAATGGACTAGGTTCTGCCATTGGGCTTGCGACACAGGTCTGGACCCCGTCACCTGTTGGCTTTTTCAGCACACCTGGCTCGCTCTGGAAGTGGATACTTGCACGTATTTGGCTGCCATTGGGGTTTACAAGAATTCCCCATAGCGGGTGTTTTCAGACACCAACCTGGTGGTTAAGGCGCACCTTAAGGGGTTGTCTAGGTTTTTTCCTCTGGTGCATAGGCCACATCCGGTCTGGGACCTCAATGTGATCAGCGCAAGCGTTTCGAGCCAATGGCCTTGGAGGACATCCGCTTGGTGATGCTAAAAAACTAATTTCTGCATGCAGGCTTGGTGAGCTACAGCCATTGTCAAGCCCTTCACTGCGTTTCACAATGACAAGGTCCTCTTTTGTACTCAACCAAACTTCCCTTATGGACCTCTATTGGGTGTGTCTGTGGTGCCTCCGTGCCTCTCACGCTACCTTCGACTGGAAGACCTGCCTATCGATGACGGCAAACGAGCTAAGAGTAAAATTAGCAGCAGGTATGTCAAAATCCCCTTTGACGAGCCAGTCAAAGACAGTCTTCAGACAACTCGAAATATTCAGTGGTTCTCACCACTCATCTTCGTGACTTTCGAAGAAAAGGCACCATAGGTCGCAATCTTCATAGGCCAGTTCCTCCCCAGAACCAGTAAAATGCCAGACCATCATCCTCTCCGGCTGAGTGGGCGAAGTTCAGAGTTAAAATGCAAGCATTCGAGAATGTAGCCTTGTTACTTACTTCGATTTATGAGGAAGCAGAACATTCCTGATTTGCAACCTTTTGGTCTTCAATATGGGAAACCTGGGGTCCCTGAACCCTTCATCTCGGAGGAATCTAGGTTAAAAAATGTTTACAGGAGTCCCTTCAAAATGCAAGCGGACTAGATGCATCACCAGAATTGGGAGTTTGTAAGACCCATCAGCATGGTCCGGTCTCCCAATGTCCAAGGTGGTGTAATACATGGGGTGGAAAAGCCATATGAACACTATGATCTTACCGACATCCTAGATAAAGGACCCCAGGAGGATCCTATTCTTCCTTGTGGCATTGCAAAGGAGAGTAAATACAAATTGGGAGATGCCAGAATTCCGGCAGTGAATAAGAAACTAACATCCACATACAGGGCATCCAGTACGGACCCAATTTATCAAACATCCCACTCCTGAAGGTTTAGTGGTACAGGCTGCCACATCCACCACAAGGCAAAATGCATACCAGACTATTCCCCCAGCCAGATGACCACCCTTAAGATGCTTTGGGCAACTCTCTGCTGGAAGTATGGCCCTAAAGTCAGTGAATGCTACGTGCACGTTGGCCGGATTCACTAATACTATTTGGGAATGTGTAGCAATGGCGGCTGAGCATATCCCAGAAGGGTGGAAAGACAGACTTTTTTCAAATCTAGTCCAGGATGGGAAGGACGCAATGTGCAAATCCCTCCAGGCGGGTTTCGACACTGCTGACTGCATCAGCAGGTCTATGGTGGCTAGTACATTAATGTGCAGATTTGCCTGGTAGAAGTCCGGTTTTGCTCCAGATGTGCATGCTGGACTGCTTAACATGCCCTTTGATGGCACACATATATTTGGTAACAAGGCTGACGAGAGTTGGGAGAAACTGCAGACCTCCAAAGCAGCAGCAAAATCCTTTTGTGCTGCTATTAGATGGCCACAAAACCGGCACACCTTGGGGGGTGGGGCGGGTGGTAGGTCCTTTGGCTTTTACCCCTCAGTTGGAAGGGGTATGGACTGGCCAATCAAAGATTTCCTTGTGGTGGACGGGGAACAGGTACTAGGATTGCCCAGGCAGCAGCTACTTTACCATCGGCCACTGCTCCAGTCACCTCAAAACCTCTGTCTTAGTTCACAAGACCCTAGTGGGAGGCAGACTTTCACTGCATCTTAAAGAATGGCCAGGCTTGTAAGGCCTTAAAAATGCGTAAATCAGTTGTTAGGATTGTCCCCAAATCCACCTCCACAGTCTCAGCAGCAGACGCTGCTAGTCATCAAAAATAATCAGAGGGCATAAATCACCTTCTTTCTCCTTCTCGGATGACGGGAGCGTAGTCTGCCCAATTAAATCCTCATCCAAAGATGAGTGGGAACTCTTTAGGAAATTGTCAATTTTCAAGGAACTATCGTTGTCCTCGAAATATAGAAAAGTGGACGTGCTCCAGTGGATGACTAGCATAAGGCCAAGGCAAAACCCAGCAGGCCCTCGAGCCTGGGGTCATAAGCCTAAGACTTGTGTCTTCGAGGACTCAAGATTAGAAATCGTTGAAGAAACCGAGGGCCGAGTCCTTCGAAGTGCATGGCTAAAGCATCTTTTCCATCAACGCCACTGACTTCTACGCTGATACAAAAAATATCGCCTGGCTGTATATTCAGTGATGCCTTTGCCACATTTTTTTACCAACTTTATTTTCTTCTCATGGAGTCTTACTTGCAAACATTCAGGTAAGGAACAGTATACTTCAACCTCAGTATTGTTCTTATCCCTCTTCCCCCCGTTTTCAAATTTGTAGTACGTCCATGAGTTTTATAACTCCCCTGCTGAGACTTCCTTCGAACTTCGGTATATTTCACCTTTCACCCCCCCCCCCCCCCCAATGAAAACAAACACAAAAACAAGATCAACAATAGAGCTGGGATGGTTTCGCTTCCGTCCACCGTTGGGCAGTTTTGTTACAGTCTGGGCCTTGGCCGCCTGTGTTGGCTGGAGGCATGGGCCTCCTCGTAGTTCCTCCTTGTCCAGAGCCTTAGTTCAAGATTGATCTCAGCAGGTTGGGTCTATGAAAGTGAGCTTCCCTGTCTGTGACAGTCTATGAATGGGGTCCCACACTGCCCTGAATTTCAGATATTTGTTATCCTTTAGGGCCCCTATTTTCTCCATCGCCAGAATGTGCCATATCTTGACCCACCAACACGCGACTATTGGGCCTTCGGGGTTCTTCATCCCTGGGCCAGGGTTATTCTTGCCGCGTTTAGTAGTTGAGTAATCAGGGCAGCGTTGTTGCCTGTCTCTGCATAGACTCCTTCGACTGCGGTCCCCTGGAGTATTGCCTTTGGGTCGTGTGGGAGCAGTTTCCCCGTGATCTCTCTCTACCCCAGTATCTCTTTCCAATATATTTCAGCCTTGGGGTAGGTCCACCACATGTGGTAAAGGTCCCCTCGGTTGCCGCATTGCCTCCAACAACTAGGAGGGTAGGCTGGATTCATTTTGTTTAACCTATGTGGGGTTAGGTACCATCTTGTGAATAGTTTGTCTTTGATTGTGGTGCATTTGGATGATTTCTGGGCCCTTTTCCAGATCTGGCCCCATTCCTCCTCCGTGATAGGGGTCCCCAGGTCCCTCTCCCAGTTATCCCCGTAGGATATTCGGTCATCCATTCTCGCCTTGTCTTAAGAGCTTATATATCGTATATAGCTTATATATCCTTGTTATTGCTTTATGCGTCTGGCCTTCCTGCAGGGTGAGTTCGAAACCTATGGGGGCCGCCCTCTCCACCCCTCCCTGGGAGTCTTTGAGGAAGGTCGGGTGTGTCGGCCCCCAGCTTGCCCAAAAGCTATCTTGTTTACCCGGGGTGAAGTCTTGATTGTGTGCCACCGGTGTAAAGGGCCCCAACCCCGGGGCTATGTGGTTTTTTCTGAGTGCTGTGTCCCATGCTTTTAATGAGGAGTGGGTGGATTCCAGTAGGTTAGCCTCTGCTCCTCTGGTCCCTGACCGTAGAGCGTGTAGGGTCCTGATCGGGATATTAGTTTCTCCCTGTTCTATTCCCATCCATCCTTTGTGAGGGGTGTCTCCCATCCATTTCAGCATGGGGGCTATCCGGGATGCCAGTGCATATCTTTCTACGTCAGGGTCCCAGCCCTCCCAATAGGGGTGGTCTAGTCAGGATTTTTTCTGTATTCTTGGCTTCTTTCTGTTCCAAACGAAGGTCACCATGTCCTTCAAGTTTCTACATGTTTTGAGGGGGGATCTCTATCGGGAGTGAACTAATCACATACAAGAGGTGAGACAGGAGGGTCATCTTGAGTGCGGTTATATGCGCGAACCATGAGAGTTCTTGGGCGTCCCATCTCAGGAGGTCCTCCTTTAGTTTGCACAGAGGGACTATATTCTCCCCGTATAGGTGTTTATATTCGCATGTTAGTTGGACTCCTAAGTAGTCTATTGCCTTGGTTTCCCAGGTCATTGGGTGTTGGGCTGACATTTTTTGGGGTATTGTTTCTTCTTCTGTTATGTTGAGGGCTTTAGATTTTGTGAAGTTAATGGTGAACCCTGACGCTTTAGCAAATTCCTGGAGTCTATCTAGGGCCTTGGGTAGTGACTTGGCGGTGTCGCGTAGAAAACAGTAGGATATCATCCGCATACAGGGCTACTTTTTGTTCCACCCTACCTGCTAGTACCCCTTTTATTTCCCGGTCCTGTCTTATGGTTTGTGCCACTGGCTCCATAGCCATTGCGAATATGAGGGGATAATGGGCATCCCTGCCGTGTGCCTCTACGGATTTGTATGTTCGTGGTGGATCTGCCATTGACTATAAATTTGGTGGAGCGGAGTTTATAATTTGCAAGGGCCATCTTTGCAAAGGTGGGGTCACAACCGCATTCTTTTTAGGGTTGGTTCCAGGTATGCCCAGTCTATGCTGTCAAACGCTCTGCGTGCGTCCAGGGCCGCTATGGAGAATTTTTGTTTAGTTATGTTCCCTACTTCTATAATATCTACCGCCCGTCTAATGTTATCCTGTGTCTCCCTATGATGAATCCCGCTTGGTCTTCGTGGATTGTTTGGGATAGTACCCTCGCTAGCCTGTTGGCTAGGATCTTTGTGTATAGCTTGGCATCGCTATTGAGTAGTGATATTGGTCTATAACTTGTGCAGTCTGTGGGGGTCTTTTCCCCGGCTTCAAGATGAGGACTGTGGTTGATTTAGCCATATCTGGCGAGATTATCCCGGTTTCCCTGATGTAGTTGAAAAGGTTCGTTAGCGGCCCCAGTAACTGGTTCCTGAAGGTTTTGTAATACCCGTTCCCGAATCCGTCTGGCCCAGGTGTTTATTATGTGGGAGGTGCGTTATGGCTTTGCTTATTTCTTCGGATGTTATGGGGGCCTGGAGATTTAGATTATCTTCTACCGTTATCTGGGGGAGGGTTATTTTGGCCATGTAATCTAGTTGGAACTGTGGGGACTCTTCCATATTTAGCTTTGCCTCTTCCGATGTGCTTGTCCCCCCACCCCCTTTTGGGGTTATTGAGGCTAACTATATAGTTTTGTGTTTTTTGTTTGAGTTTAGCTGCTAGGAATTTATTGGCCTTGCCTCCGTATGCGTAATAGGATTGTTTAGTGCGTAGAATGGATTGTGCAGTGTGGTCTGCCATATGGGTCTCTAATTGGGCTCTCACTTTCCGTAGGTTCCTCACTGTTTTGGGTGTTTGTTTGGCCTTATGTTGTGTTTCCGCCTCCAGTTCCAATTTATGTTTGAGTAGCTTCCTTTCCCGTGTGTATGCTGTGGTTTGTGATATGAATTCCCCTCTCATGACTGCTTTTCCTGCGTCCCATATCACCCCCCAGTTTTTCCCCGTTAGCGTTGTACGAATAATTCTCCAGCACTGTTTCCATATGGGCTCTAAGGGCTATGTCTCTGAGTATGATTCCATTCAGTTTCCAAGTTCTGTGGGGGCGGGGTGTCTCTTTCATGGGGGCCATTTTTAGGATAACTGGGGCATGGTCTGTGAGGTATTGTACCCCTATTTGCACCTCTTCTACTTGTGGGGTGAGGGAGGGAGAGACCAGGATCATGTCAATCCTCGAGTAGCCCCTGTGTACAGGCGAGTAATGGGTGCATTCCCTTTCTGTGCTATGGAAAAACCTCCACGTTTCTATTACTTCTAGGTCCCTGAACAGTTTGCTTAGTGCTTGTCTGTTCCTACATCTGCCATCGTGGGGGGGGCGGTCTTGTCCAGAGTGGGGTCCATTATTCAGTTAAAATCTCCCCCACAATGATTTGTCCCTCGCATCGGCTACTCGGGTTTCTCAGGATTTCTCCTATGAAGATGTCTGGTCTATCATTTGGGCCATATAATGCTATCAGGGTATATGTCTGTTTGTGCAGGGTCCCTTTGAGTAGGAGGAATCTGCCCTCCGTGTCCCTATATACAAACTTTTCCTTGAACGGTAAATTGGCATTCAGTAGAATTGCAACTCCTCTGGTTTTACTCCCCCCCCCCCCCCCCCCCCCCCCCCCCCTTCCTGGAGGCGAAGTATTGTTTGGGAAAGGTTTTGTGGGCCATCCATTTCTCGTCTGGGGCGAGCAGGTGTTTCCTGGAGGAAAACGATTGTAGCTTGAAGCCCAGACAAGCGTGTTAGTATGCTTCGCCGTTTCACTGGCGAGTTTAGGCCCTGTACATTCAGGGATACTATCGTCAGTTTGGCCATGGGTCAAGCGTGGGGTCAATTTCGTCGTCTGTGTGCCTTCTTTTGGCGTTGTGAATTAAGCGGTGTGCGGATGCGGCCCCATCTCGGAGCCCCTCCCAGCTCAACATTTCCCAACAAAAACAAAAAGAAAACATTGTGAACTCAAACTTGTGAACTTATTTATGCCCTCGTGATGGCAGGACCAAGGAGTCTTTGCGCCTTCTCCGGGTTCCCCCAGGAGCGTTGGGTCCGCTGGTACCCCCAGCGTCCCAATCGCTGGGGTATTCCTGGGCTTGTTGAGAATTCCAAGATTCCCCCTCCCCTTCTCTCTCTCCGCCCGGGCCTGTTCAGTCTTTTACTCTTATTTTACCTTTCAGTGTGATCCTTCGGTTGTCATCAGCCTCTCTTCCATTGCGGGCCCGGGTTCTCCATCCCTTCATGTGTTTCGTTGATTGCGCTGGGCCCATTCCCCTGGGGTTTTTGATAGTATGGGCCCCTCTAGTGTAAGTTCCTTTGTTCGCCGTCGCCTGGTGTTTGGGGACCATTCCCATCCTCTGCCCCCCCCCCCTTCCCTTGGGTATTGTGTTTCTATGTTTCCTTGGCGTTCGTTTTCTTCTATTTGCAGCAGCGCCACCGCTTCTTCGCATGTGGGGATTCGCTGTGGTCTACCATCCCATGTGAATTGCAATCCAAAGGGGTATGCCCATCTGTATGATGTTCTGGGCTTTTAGGGCTCTTGTGACTGGTTGCATCAGTCTCCGTTTGTGCAGGGTAGACCAAGCCAGGTCCTGGAAGAGTTGGATCTGGCTACCATTGATAGTGATGGTCTGCTTCTTTCGGGCTGCTCGTAGAATGTCCTCCTTAATTAAGTACAAGGTCATTGCCATGATCACATCTCTTGGTCTGGCTCCCGGGTCGTTCCGTTTGGGCCCCACTATCTATTCTGTCGATGGCTCTGGCGGGATGTCATTGAGCATGCTGCTAAAGCATAGTTGGAATGTGTCTTTGAGGTCTTTATCTCCAATCGTTTCGGACAGGCCCTTGACCCGTATGTTGGACCTTCGTGAGCGGTTCTCGAGGTCCTCCGCCTGCAGCTCTAGGTTATGTGTGGCCCTGGCGATCTGTTCTAGGAGGATGCTATTCTGTTTCACTTCCTCCGTTGTTTCTTTCCACTGTGTCCACTCTGTCTCCCAGTTCCACCATGTCTTTCTTTACCTCCTGGAGGGTGGAGGGAGGATTTCAGTTCGTCCCGGATCGTGCCTAGCTGGGTCTGGAGGGCCTCCATCATTCTGTTTTCCATATTTCTCAAGCAATCTTGTAGGTCCTCCTTGCTTAGTGCCATCGTGCTGTTGGGTGCTGTGGCTGTTCCCAGTTCAGTACTTGATTCCTCTGTCCTCGTGTTGGTTTGCGTCTTGGAGGTGCCCTCAGTATTGTTCCAGCTGTTTGCCCCGTGTTTTCGCTGTAGTTCTGGCTCCTGCAGGGGTATTCCTTTGTCTAGTGCATGCCATCTGTTTCTCGGGAGGGCGGGTCGGGCCCAGCACGAGCCCGGAGGAGATGAAGAGAGCACCGGGGCCAGTTCTCGTTTTGCGGGGCCTGTTTCGTGTGAGTCCTCAGGTGGGAACTCCTGAGCTCACCCGGGGGCTTCGTAGACTGGTATGACACCTGCTTGTGGGGGCCTGGGTCTGTCTGGGTCCCCCCCCCCGGGGGCTGCATTGGTCTGTGGTGTGTGGCCCACGCTGATGTTGGGTGTTCCTCCAGATGGGTGGTGTGGCACCTGCTCGTGGCGTCTTGCGGGGGCCAGGATCTGTTTGGGTTTTCCTCCCCTTGGGGTGGCGTTGGTCCGAGTGTACCCCCAGATTAAATCCGTTAAGTTATGACTCTTGGGCGGGGATCACAATAGTTCAGGGGGCTAAAGGCTGCCGGGCCTCCGTTAGTGGTTTTGGGGACCCGGCAGTATGCGTGTGCCCGTGAGCGGGTTGGGGTGGGTTGTATGTAGTAGGCGGCCCGGAGCGCTCCACCCAGCGGCTCCTCCAACGCCGCGCCGCACAGGTGGAGAGGGAGCTCTCGCCCCCGGCGCCTAGGGGTGGTCGGGCCGGGCGCACCTTACCGCTCTGTTGCTCTGCTGGGTGCGGGCTAGTTCCGCTGGGCCCGCTGCTGTGTCCGCGCTCCGGGTCTCTCCGGTGGTTGTTTGGGGGGGGGGGGGTGGGTGCTTGGTTCTCCCCGCCGCCCCCTGACTGTGCTGCAGCTGTCTCTGGGATCACACGATGGCCGGCGCGGCAGCGTCACAGGTCCTTGTGCCTCGCCACTCCCTCGCTCCGGCCCGCGGGAGCTGCCAATCTGTTTCGTGGGGAATTTGGGCTCCGCCGCGGTCCTTCCGGCTTTCTCACACTCCCGGGCTCTGTGGTGGATTCGACGCGGGCTGCTCGCGCGAGTGCTCCGGCACCTCCAGCAGTCCGTCCCTTCGGGAGCGTGCTAGCGCCCAAGTTCCGATCCTCTTTGCCAGGATCGGTGGATCTTTTGGTGGGTGTAGTTCTGCTTTTTTTTTCCTCCTTTTGTTTGCTGCCTGGGCGGGGATCGTGTGTGTTCAGGGGATGGCAGCCATCTTGGAACTCCCGCCACAAAATGGTTTTTAAACCCCTACCAAAAAAATGATTTTTTACAGGTCCTTGATATCAATGAGGGCTATGAAACCTCAGATGGAACTCATCCATGTGGTCTTCAATTGGATACCCGTAGTATTCATAAGAAAACAAATGTCCCTGAATGTTTCTTTTTAGAAGCGACCAGGGTTCAAAGCTACATGACATCCTACAGCTAGTGGAGTAGATGCCTAGCCAGAGCTAGATTTTGGGAAAACGGACCCAGCTGATCATGAAGATGCATCCTACAGAAGCCTAGTATCCAGAGTAGTAGAATTCCCAGGATGGATTAGACCAGCTCCTTCATGTGGACAACCTTACAGGCATATTAGACAAAGGTCCTCAATGTGACCCCATACAACCATGTGGCACTCCAAAAACATTGCCTCAAACTGGGAGGCTCCAGAGTCCAACCCTGCAGTAAATAAAAATCGGACAAAACAAATAACGGCCATCCATTAGTGACCCTGGCTACCTGTCAATACATCTGACTCCAGAAAGTCTAGTAGGACAAGCAGCTATATCTGCCTCTAAACAAGCTGTGTACCCAACCATACCCACTGATAAGGATGATACGTGTGACTCGTGGGCAAAGTCTTTCGGCTAGCAGCATGGCTTTAAAGTCTGCAAATTCTACATGTGCCTTTTCAAAGTTCACATTCAACCTTTGGGACTGCATAGCGATGGCGGCTGATCACATCCCTGAAGGTGAGGCAAGATGGCTTCATGAACCGTGTGTGTGTGTGTGTGTGTGTGTGTGTGTCTCTCTGCAATCAAGTCTGGACAATGCTGACGGCATCAGCAGGGCCATGGCGGCAAGCATGGTCATACGCAGATTTGCTTGGGTGAGGAAGTCTGGATTTGCACCTATGTACATTCCTCAACATGCTCATTTATTTGGTAATGAGGCCGACAAAATCGTTAAAGCTGCAGACCTCGAAGGCGGCAGCCAAGTCCTTGGGTGCTGCCATCAGGCATCCGCAGCCTTTTCACCCCATCGGATCATCTTGGAGGGGTAGGTCTTTTCGCTACTACTCCGGAAGAGTGAGGACAGGCTGGTCAAAGAGGACAAAGAATTCCCTCGTGGTGGACGAGGAGAGGCGGAAAACCTGCCTAAGCAGCGGCGTGTCTAGCATCAGCCACTGCTTCAGCCGCCTCAAAACCACAGGTTTTGACTCATGACACCTCCAGTAGAAGGCACTGTTGCAGCATCTGAAAGAATGGCAAGGTATTACTTCAGATGCATGGGCACTAGAAACAGTATCCCAGGGTTACTGTCTCCCCTTTATACAGATACCTCTGGATCATCCCTCGGTAAGCCATTTGCTAAATGTTCCAGATACATTCCTGCTGCAGGAAATTTTGCCTTGCCACCCGAGGTGGGGGACTCAAACACATTCTGCAGATGGTACCAAATTTGAGTGCCCCGTGTTGTCCTGCCTTCAATTTTGAGGTTGCTCGGCGGAATGCAGTTGTCTAGTGCCAGAGGCTTGCCTGAGAATGAGATCTCACCAATGGGCTCTCAGGACTCCATTGTCCCAAATCTCAGACAGGATGTCGTACCTTCAGGTTACGAGCAGTCGCACATGACCTTCTGTGGTGGGCCGGCGACAACATTTTGAAGGGAGAACCCTTTTGGCAACCATGGCCGGAGATAACAGTAGGGATGGACACCTCACTCACTGGGTGGGGAGCCCCCGCCAACCATCTGACAATCAAGTCGTTGGTCTCCAAACTACATATCAATCTTTTGGAGCTGAGGGCAATTGGACTATCGCTGAAGGCCTTTCTGCCCTCTGCATAGGGAAAGAAAGTCCTGATAATAACTGACTACCACTGTGCAGAGGCAATGCAGCTCTGGTTCTGGACAATTTTAGAAGGAATCTCCCTATCTACACTTCACCTAGCCACAGAACACAGCAGTGGATGCTCTGAGCAGGCAGGGCTGTCTCCCACGAGTGGGAACCAGCTCAGGAAGTCCTTTAAGAGCTGTTCACCCTTTGGGAACCCCTCGAGTGGATCTGTTTGCAACCAGAAGTGCAAACCTGATTTGCTCCAGGGAATTTCCTCTAAGAGGAGCTCTAGGGGATGTGTTTGTAGATGTGTTTGTAGTGGACTGGGAGTTTCCACCCCTGTACGCGTTTCCTCCAGTCCACATCATTCCTCACGTGATCAAGAGGTTGAGAAAGTTCAAGAAATCCATTATCCTAATTGCCCCGTAGGACCTGGACCTTTGGGACGTACATCATCTGCCCTACAATATGTCTTCCACAAAACACTTGCGTGAGGGTCGGGCTCTCCATCCAGAGGTCAAGGCACTCCAGCTTCACTCATGGAGCAGCCTAGATACTTGGGACCTCCCAGATGACGTAATGGAGATTTTGCTTAGCGAGCAAGTCCTCCTACCGCTGCCTTGGAACCAGTGCTGCACCTGGTGTAGGGGAGACCCTTGTAGATGTGGTGCACCTACAGTGTTTCTGCTGCATCTGGAGCTCCAGATTGGAAGGTTATCTTGCAGCGCTTTACATATTCAAGCGCACCTTGGAGGAGGCATACTACTTCAAAAGTAGTATGAAACACTTGTATACAAGCGTGGTCTGACATTTTATTTAGATCAAAATACCCTTAACTCAATTTCTTAATTGACTCTCAAATGTTTCCTCCTACACCATTCCAAATACTAACTTGAGATCTTAATTTAGTTTTTAACATGCCCTCCTGTCGAGCCACGCCACTTCTGCCCTTTAAGGTTGGTAACTTGCAAAACTACAAGAAGGAACTTCACTCTTGTTGTTGGATAATTGTTACCATCTTGTCCATCTGGAGTTCGAGGCATTCAGTCTGCTCGTCCTTGGCTGAGACAGTTATCCGTTTTGGTTTCAACTTTCAGCAGTTGTTTGTGGATAGTTAACTGGTCAGTTTCTAGGCCGATGCTGTTAAGAAATTGACCTATTGCAATTATTTTTGTGCTTTGACCATTCATAAGATTCCACCAGTGCTCCTCCTCTAGGATCTGCGCGTCTCTACAGAGATGTCGCATATGGATTCTTTTAATTGATATTCCAGGGCAAGATAGGAGCACATGTCTTAATGTTTCCAAGGTGTCTTTCTGCTCACGTTATCGACATTGTCACACAGGCCATCTTGTATTGCCAGGATCTCTTTGGTCTTTAGCAGGTTCAACTGTGCCCTTGGAAAGATTCCTCTCAGCTTCTTGTTTGGGAATGTTACCAGGTATCCCATTGGTCTGTTTATTCTGGGAGTATTAATGGGCAGGTGAATAGTTAGTAGTTGGCAGCAGTCCCTACAGTTCTGATCCAGTCCAGGTATTTCAGGCATTTTGATGTTCTCATTGGGTTGTTCTCAAGTTCCTGCTCAGCTTCCTATCTCTTCCCGGAGTTTTATGTTCTTAGACGCCCATTTGGATAACCTCTTGTTACTGCTGATCATGTCCTCACGGATTAGTTAATGTATTTTTTGTTTGGAGACTCAGTTCTTTCTGAAGAACATGAGACCATTTAGGTCGATTGTGCCTTGAGTTACACCAGGCTGAGTTCTTTTCTTATAGAGGCCAAAGGAGTGGATGATGGTAGATTGGCATCCATGAGTAGCGGCTGAATTTTCTGTCTAGGATCTTCGCTTGTGATGTCAGGCTCTTGATTTTACTGTATAGATTCTTGCATCGGGGTCTCTTGCTGGCTAACATTGATTGTTACGCCCAAATACTTAGCATTTTAGCTGCTTCCCTGGTGACGTTTGTCTTTTTTTTTTTTTTTTTTGCGCTTCTTTGGATTTTTCTCGAATCATAACTTTAGTTTTCATAGAGTTGATCTCTAAAGCGTTCTCTAATAAGTAGGCGAGGAGACAATCCAGTTTCCGTTGGAGGCCTGCGGCAGTCTGGTCGAGCTAAATTGTCATCTGCAGAAAGCATTCGGTTGATTTTATTTTTATTTATTTTTCGTTGCCTATTCTTGCAGGGACAGATTTAAAAGCTGGAAGTCGCCAATGTATTTATATAGTGCTGGTGGCAAAGGGCAACCTTGCTTCACACCTCTGAAGGTTGCTATTTCTTAAAGGTGACCCGCGCCACGAAGCCACACAGTTGTCAGTGTATAGTTCTTTAATGGGATTGAGGGGTGGCATTCCCAATTTTCCAGCTTCGACCGTAGTTCCCCCGGTGTACTTTGTCAAAAGCCTGGGTTGGGTCTATAAAGGCCAGGAATATTCTGCAGCTTCCCTCCATTACTTTTGCATTAAGTGAGCTCGAGCATGTTGGTGGAGGTGCCCATATCCTGACTTAAGAGTCGATACAAACATAAGATTGCACCCAGACTTTAAATTTATCCAAAAGAAGAATACCCCAGAGTTTTCCTAGGGCTTCCAAGAGGGCTATGGGCCGATTATTTCCAGGATTCCCTTATCGCCTTTTTTGTATATTGGAACCACATTGGATGTTTTCCATGACTTCAGGGTAGAATGTGAATGGACACAAGTGTACAATATTTCCGTAATTAAGTGAGCCCATTCTTCAGGGTTATTTTTTTTTTTTTTAGATCTATATTTGAAATCCCGTCAAGGCAAGGTGCTCAGTTTGGCGAATTTTTTTTTTTTTTGGAAGGATGGAGGCTTTGTCGTAATCTATGTTCCAGGTCACGAAGTATGGTACGGGAATGTTTTTGTCGGCGTCGAAGGTTGTTTAAACAGATTGGAAAAATAAGAGACCCATTTTTGTTCAAAAGGGCGTCTTGTGTAGATTTTACTATCAGCGCTATTAAAGACCAAAAAGCCTTTGCTTCTCACCACCTTGAAATATGTCGTCAGAGCTAAGAGACCCTTAGATACGTAAATGCGGTCCACTGTTGATGCTCTGCCTGTGTTTTCCCAGGATGGAATAAGGGCCCTTTGGATGTCTTGAGGAAGTGGAGATTGTGCAGATCTCGTGAGTCCATCAGGGTAGATCAGTCTTCCTCTATGAGCTGAACCAGATGAATATCCATCCCCTCAGTGCTTCTTTCCTTCTTTGGGATGTTTAAGGCAGGTGTATTTTCTTTCCTTGGATTTATACATGTTGCGTTCAAGTCTCCACATAGAATGTGGTCGAGGTCGATTTCTTCAAGGAATGTGGTCGAGGTCGATTTCTTCAAGGACTTTGTCTATTAAAGTTTCAATCTTACTTTGTCAGTTTACGTTTTGGGGTTCCAATATATGGCTATTTCATCATGTTAGACTAGCTGGGAAAGATGAGGGTTCATTCTACTAGGGGCATGGCAACGCCCTCTGCCCTTCAAGCAGAGTTCTGATAAAGGAGATCTGCGAGGCAGCTACCTGGTCCACCATCCACACGTTTTCTTCGGACACCTCTAACAATGAGGGAAGATTTGGGAAGGCCATTCTATGCTCTGTTAACATTAACTCGCAAATTTGTGCTCCCTCTGCCAAAAAACTTCTAATGTTTTGGGAGTCTATCGCGAGATGAGTAATACGTGGGAGGACACAATCCATTCAAAGAATAAGTTTGTTACCCCTGGTAACCTTCTTTCGACTGGATGATGTTCCTGCATATTTCTAATCACCCTCCCAACCTACCCCACTGTAGAATTTCCGAGCTTTAGACCTTGCGCTCTTTTAAGGTTTGATAAATTAAAGGTACTTATCAAGGGCGGTTATTCTGCATATGGGTGCCGAAAAACAGAACTGAAGCCAATGGGGGCTGTGCGTGGTTTATGTACTACACAATGACTAAAGCCGAGATGGAGGCTCTCTAGGGACAGTCCAGTCTTGATGCACAGCACCCTCTGGTGAGAATTCTTTTCCAAAGCAGCTAAAAACAAATATATAAGATGAGGAATACATGGGAGAACATCCAGTATAAAGAACGTTACCAGGGGTAAGTAACTTGTTCTTCTCTCCTTCACCAATATGCGAGGCTACACCCAGAAGGAAGTTTGTGCCCTCAGCCTGTGCCACTCCAAACCTTCCCAAGTCCCCTTCAGTCTCGTTTGCAACTTATTTCATTGGTCTTTCGACAAGTCCATCTTTCAAAGGGCTGGGTCTTCCTTTTGGATTCCTAGAGAACATATGCGGGACACTTTCCGTCCAAAGACCTTTGCTTCTGTGAAGAAACAGACCTTGAGGTGTATTGATTTGGCTTTTTTGTTGAATTTGGATGTTTGCCGTGTTGCCCTATGTAGATTCTCAAATTCGATCTTCCATATTTTGATGCCTCCTAACACGTCTGTTGTATTCCTCAACCATGATGCTAGTTCAGTCTTGATGTCTTGTCCTCGTTTCAAAGTAAATGTTTATCCTTGCCAAATGTATGCTTTTGCTGCTGATAAAACCATCCTCCGGTTCTGCCCAACCTGAGTCTTTATCCAAAATTGACTGATCGAAATTATGATGCAATGCTGAACTTCAATGCTCCTTGGAAAAGAATGAAAACAACCTGCCATGTTAACTGTTAAGGGTTTGGGTAGCGGGGCAGTAAACTTATCTATAGCTCAGGAAACCAGTTGCACTGTCTTTTACTTTTGGGGTATGAAATGTCTTGGGTGCATAGCAAGGGGCAAGTGATTTGTATAGCTGGCAAGTACTTTTACACAGGATGAGCTGGACTCACCCTGTGCCGTAGTGTTTGTTGCTTTTCTTTGTGCATAGCGCTTCTGTATGCATGTCCTGTGTACAAAAGCCCCAAGAGATCAGGTGTTCAATTAAGTGTACTTGCTGCAATGCTTTCTCATCCTGCTCTCAGACTGTTTTAGATGCTTCAAGAATGAAGAAAATATTCAAATGTATAAATGCAAAAGTTGAAGTAGATCTAATTTTCGTAAATGTACATTTATAAATGGATCTTCTAGTTACATTGGAAGAATTGAAGTTAAAAATAAAAACGCCACTTGGAGGGGTGGTTTGGGGAAGCAGCCTATATGGGGTCAAGAGTTAATCGGCTATGGAGGAGTTGCGGGGGTAGGGTCTGTTCTTTGTAAAGCATGTGCTAGCTCATCCGCTTTATTTTTCTGTCTTTTAGGGTGAAGTCAATTGGCAGTACAATCTCTGGAAGGAAGGGTACAGAGGATGCAATGACGTTGCAGTCGCAGAGATTTCAAATTGGAGATTACCTGGATATTGCAATAACCCCTCCAAACAGAGCGCCTCCACCCTCTGGGCGCATGAGACCATATTAAGTTTGTGGTTTTCGTGGATTTTAAATTATTGCGCTATTTGGACCTTTCCTGTGATCATTAAAGCACAAACATTTGACTTTTTTTTTGTAAATCTGAACATGCACCATTTCTTCTCTCCCTGCACTCTACTACTGAACTGCTTGTCTTGGGTGGCTTACAAGTTTACTGAAGCTTGATACATTTCAAAGTTTGTTTTTAAATGTCAAAATAAACCTGCTTAAAAGGTATATACATTGTTTGTAATGTTATGTTTGAGTATTGTCAATTGCCTAACCTAGATAGCTGAAAGACATGCATATTGTAAGAGGGGAACATATTTTTGTACTTGGTGACCCTTCAATGCCAATGTATAACTTTTTGGTGGTGATGCTCCAAACAAATTACAATGAGGTATTCTTTGCAAGTCTTGACAGATAATGGGTAGATGCAAGTCCAGCATGTGTGACTGCAATCAGCTTTTGCCTGTCTACTCTATTGAGGATTAATCTTTGAATAGGATCCCAGTTTTTCATAGGAATTGACTACTGCTTTATTATTCTCAATGTCCTAAATGTAATTACTTGGACCTTTCGGCCTA
This sequence comes from Ambystoma mexicanum, assembly GCF_040938575.1. Taxonomy (NCBI): domain Eukaryota; kingdom Metazoa; phylum Chordata; class Amphibia; order Caudata; family Ambystomatidae; genus Ambystoma; species Ambystoma mexicanum. Next base: position 706,744,925 of record NC_090941.1, on the reverse strand, counting down.
GGTATTATACCTAGCAAGCTTCTTTTATTGCCACATCCATTGCAGTTGCTGAGCGAGTTATGGCTGCTATTGTCTTTCTCACTGATCTTTGGCATAGTTATCTGCCAATGCATTGCCATTGCTAGGAATGTGCCATTTTAGTATGTGCTCTTGTGTGCATCACCCATAGCAAAAGGTGCCACACATAGTTGCCAGGAAGCAATCGTTTTATGCCTAATGTGTCTAGTCATTTTGAATCCACCAATGCAAATCAAGGTTATAAGCCCTGACCATGTAATCTGAATCTAAGACTACTAGTGTGGGTTTCCCTGAGTCTGCTTGTGCAATGCAAGCAGCAATCCATGCAAATCAGTAGTCTTAGCAGACATGTCTCCCAGATGCTTTGTTGCAATATCGGTGTGTTTAAATGCTGCTTCATGTGTGTGTCCTACCACTGCTGCACATGCAGCAACATATTTGGAATGTGTCCCAATAGCTGGTATGGCAGACACATCACAGTAAATTATTTGGAGAAAAAAAAAAATCAAACCATGGAATGTCAGGCAGTGTGTCCATTGTCCAAGTCAATCCACTCATTCTTTGCAATTCTGCTTTATACTTTACATCTGGAGCATGTTGAGATGCTGACCATTGAATCCATCTGGTATGTAATGCCTTTGCATTGGGCACGCTATGCAAGCAACAATCTATGCAATTTGTTTAGTCTCCCGTAGATGTTGGATGTGAACGCATGATCTCCCAACAGGTTTATCTCCAAGTGGTTATCTGTATCGTTCTTGCAAAGGACCAGTTTGAGTCATTAATGAATACACATGGTGCAGAATGTGAGTATGCTCTGGCAACAAATAAGCTGCATTGAAATTCGGTTTTTATCAAACCATATCACCAGTCAACACGAACCTCCAGAGATGCTGGCTAGCCTCCCAACTGCAGGAGCAGGGGCTACCCACACCACAGGTGAGACCAGAGATGGTCTGTGACTCCCCTTGAGTCAGCCGAGCTACAAAATCTTTTTTTTATTCTGAGCAAGATTTAAAATTGCATTGCGACTGCATCCGACCGAGCATCTACTAAAAATAGTGCTTTCTTCATGAATTGCAGCTATTTTACCATTTGATCGCCTTTCTTTCAGTGCCGCCATTGCAACCCACAAGGCAAACCACACTGCCACCCTGATGCTGCTACACCGCCTCCATCTGGCCTGAACAGGTCGGATTGGCTGACCTACTATTCTTCTGTCCAATACGATCGCCGGCAGGCGATTGCTGGCCCAACCCACTAAGGCCACCCAACAAGGCTGCCTGTCTGGAGCCTGTCATGAGCTGTCAGAGCCAGGGGCCACAAACGCTGCCCTAATATCCAGATATCGCCCTTGAAGTCAAAGCTTCATCTGCACACTTATCTGGGTTAAGTGCTTGCTCTGCGCCCTGTTGATTCCTTTACCTACTTTGACACATGTACGCTACGAGCATTTGTCATACACGTGACTTGCACCGTTGTGCCTTCCGCTCCAAAAGTAACTTCTCTGCATTGTCTATTATTGCTGCCCATCGTGAATAACCCATTGGTACTACCCTATGGACCTGCACCGAACATCCCCAGGGCGCCATTCTATTTATTCCCATGCCATTCTTCTGTATTGCACCGCCACCCTTTATGCCTCCTTAGTTCATTATGTGGCTGACTCATGGTCATTGCTAGGCATTTGTACTCATTGTGCCCCTCAGGTCATTATGTGGCTGACGCATATGGTCATTGCTAGGCACTTGTAGACTCATTGTGCTGCTATAGGCTGCCAATCGTTGTCTGTTGCACCTCTTCCCGCCTAGTCTATCAAAGTTCATAGCCTACATTAGGGTTGTAACGGTATACCGGTATAAACACAGTGAACAATGTAATTATCTTTAAATAACCGTTACCTTGTTTGGGACGGTATACCGAATCCCGATATAAATGATGTTTTTGTAGTGCACGTGTGCAGTGCACTTTACAATGAATGCAAGCAGGGCTATGAGTCGCTGGGCTGGCAGGCTTCTGTTCAGTGAGCCTGGGACTGGAGGCGGAGTTTGCCCAGGCTGCTTGGAACATTCCTGATGCACGTGTAAGACAGACACGGGTGGCCCATGCTACCTGCAGCAGAGAGGAGGTTAAAAAGTGAAGTTTCAATCAACACAGCATGACTTCAGTCACCATGAAGAACTCTGAAAAGCCATGCCAGCTAGTAGACTGATCGGGCAGCAGATTTACTTCAGACAGTGCCCTCCTGGACTCTGGAGCGGAGGCCCACTGGACCTGCGCTGGGTTGTTGAGTGCCAGAGTTGTGGCCTGCTCCTTGACGATCGCAGGTGCAATGCAGCACCTGCAGGGGCCTATAGACCTACATACGTGCAGGTAAGGCACCCCTACCTACCCTTCCCAGCCCTGTTCGCCAACCCAGTTACAAACCAGCCACAGGTGTAACTGTAATTCCTATCCTCAGCTCAAACCGGGCTAGGCGTGAGGGGGGGATGTGTGGGGGAGGGAAAGGGGGGCACGAGACGGGCATAGGCAGCCACAGGCAAGAGGAGAAAGTCAGGATGCAGCTTTCCCCTTGTAGTCTGCCGAATTAGACATAGAATTAATAATGGGGAGCAATTTCTGCACTCCGCCTGCAAAGCCCTGTGTGTGTAGTTTCTTGTGTCTTGGGGGGCATGGTCAAGTGGGGGGTAAAATATGGGGCACTGCACTTCTCTCTGCCAGTTAGCATGGTGGCGGCACATTATGTGAATGCACAGGGTTCTCACTCAGGTACTGCTGGTTTTAAAAACTAGAATGCACGTATTTCTCCAAGAAAATGCATTTTGTAATGATCCTGCACTGTTTTTATTATCCCCCTACCCCCTTTCAAAACTATGTGAAATCCCTTGCAAAACTAAAAGACAGATATTTAGAGCGGCACAGCACACTTCACCCGAGCAAAGTCGTGGCCATTTACTCTCTTAGAACTGTCTTAATTGTACAATTGCTCTGTTATTAATGCTATATATGGCATGGTGCATTCTACCAGAAAAACAGTTAAGTCTTGGAAAGTACTAGGGAATGGTGGCACAAAGCATGTTGTGGCTGTACCCATAGCAGTTTACTGTGTTATGTTCTGCAGTGGCGCAACACCATTGTTCTGATCGGACTCTTGCCCAGACCCACAACTCCCCCCCCCCCCCCCCCCCCCCCCCCTGCCGCCCCCGATTGGAAGTGTAGAGGGAGCATAGGAGACTGCTCATTCTCATAGGAGTCCTCATAGGAGTCCTTAAATCCGCCAATGACTTGCCCTGTACTTGCCGCAAACCTCTCAGAGGTCCACCTCTTCTGGCTTGGCCTGCACAGCTGTCTGAAGTTTTTCCCCCCAGGCTAACACTCCTATGATAACACGTTTGGGTTGAGAAATTTAACAAATAAAACAATGTGACTCATGTCCCCTGGCAGCTGCGAACATGGCCATGTTACCCTGACAGAGGCAAGAGCCAGTTTCAGCTCCTAGAATATAAGAGTGGGCCCGACCAATGGGGACGATAGTAAATGCAAAGAATATACCCGAGAGTTTCTGGCAAGCGCCGCTTCATGTCACGCCCCTGCACCCACCTGCATTGTATAGGTATTGCTGTTGTGTGGCCATATGCAATGCATGACTGACCCTTGGAGACCCAATACGTTGCATGCTGGGACTTGTAGTTTAATTGTTCCTACCATCTGATTAAGAAAAACAGAACTGGCTGAGGCTGTACGCATCTAACACAGGGCTAGGCAACTGGCAGTTGTAGAAATGGTATGCTGGGAAGACAACTCTGGGGTCAGGTGATGCACCTGCTGCTGTCAGGATCTGATAGTGGGGTATTGCAGCCTTTTGTTATGTAGTGTTGTAAAGCTTTCATATTGTGCCTTATTTGGCACTACTAAATGAGCCAGGGCTCATCAAGGGGGTGTGGCTTAATAATGGGGGTCCTGCTGGCCTATTAGGCCACGCCCCCTGATGAGCCCCTTCTCAATGGGCTACTGACACCCCTGCCAGGCAGCCTTTCTGCATTTATTTTCTATAGGCTTGCCTGGCAGGGGACAGAGCCTTGCCTATTCAGCCTTAATGGTGGCACTGCCCCTCACCAGCTGGGGAGGGGCAGCATCACCATTAAGGCTGAAGGGGTGAGGCCGCTGGAAGCTGAGGCCTGTTTCCTAAATACTGAAACTCCTGTGAATACGCGGGAGCTTCAGTGTTCTGCTTCCAGCGGCCTCATGCTTTCTCCATAATGGTGGAGCCAGCCCACGGCATCTCTTGCTTGAAGGGATGCCTCGCAGGTGCAGTGCCACCATTATGGCTGAAAGGCATATTTTTCTGAAGATCTCGCACACGAGCGAGCGTTTCAGGCTTTAGGAAAAGCTTTTTTTCGTATAGTAGCATGGGCTGCCAGGGGAGATTAGTGGGCCCAGGCAGGGACCTGCATCAAAACGAGATTTCGGAGCCTGCCGGGGCCACTTAAAGCCCTTGTGTCCACCGTAGTAGTCTTGGAGCGTCCAGGCAGGTCTGGCGGTTGACCTATTGTGTGCTCCTGCCCGTTCTATCCAGACCGTACTCTGAAAGGAGAAGGAGCAGGACACATGTGCATGCGTAAGAGTGGATAGGGGGCCACAGGAATGGGGTGGTGGGGGAGTGGTGAGGGCGGCAGGAATGTCTTGCGGCAGCAAGGCTGCATGTCTGTCCTGTGGATCTGAGAACTTGTTCTTCAGAAGGGGGTTAAGAGACACATGATTCAAATGACGTTTCGTGGGAGACGTGGCCTGCAGGATGTTAACAGCTGTAGAAACCACTCCTGGGCACCAAACACTACTTCTGTTGCCCCAGGGCCAGAAGGCGCTCACTGCTTTGACAGTCACTCTTTTGCGGGGACACTCGTGTTGACAAACCCCCATGGGCCCTTGGAGGAGAGCGCCTCCTCCCTGAGAGCAGGATGCTGGCCTGGGCCTCTTCTGTCATCGGCACTGGTGACGTGAAAAAGGTCTCTTTATTCCGTGCCTGGCGCTGCTGCTGGCAGGGGTGAGTGGCAGCTCTCCAACGAAGGGGAACCAGGGTCATGGTGGATCCATTAACAGGCCGCCGATCTGACCCAAAGCCATGATGCAGCGAGCGGGGTGGGGGGTGGCATAGGAAGCGGGGGGAATACTTGGACAGGGCTAATGGTATCACTTGAAAATAATGCTGCTAGGTGGTATTAGAAGCGTGTGGCTGCTCTCCTGCAGGTAGCTCCTTATGGCGCTTTTAACCCAGGGGCAGGGTGGTCGCCTCTTTAAACAGGGAATGGCCTATACTGGCCATGCACAGGACTTCTGGGGGAGGGGAGATTTTCAACTTTCCTGTTGCTGCACCAAAAATCTGGAACTGTCTTCCCCATGCATATCAGACAAGCCATCCCACCAGCGCTGCAAGGGCCTCATCAAAACTTGGCTCTCCAAGTTTTAACACTCCATGACAATGAGATCCTCATTCCGTCACTTCTCCCTTCAAGGGTATTTCCCTCTGCCTGCATTGTACTATAATTGTTGTTCATCTTGGGAGGATAGCTCAGGGCAACATGCTCGCCTTGGAAACAAGATGACACGGAGCACCACAGGTTCGATCCTCTGGTCCGCGCTTGGAAACCTCTGGGTATTAAGCGCGTTATAAATAACCTATCATATGCCCTGAACTGCACTGCCAGTATTGCACTATAACCATGCCATGACTGAGAGCCTCATTCTCCCACTTCACCCGGTTATCTTCTTGTCTATTGTACTATATCTGTTATAGCCCCACACTGCTTGTATTATAACCATGCTATGCCTTGAACTGTGCCGCTGGTGGCTCAACCACCGGAACCCTCACTGCACTTTCCCCTGTAACCAGTTAAGCCTGTTCATGTAACCTACGCCGTGATACCTCTGGGTTTGGGCGTATAACAAATGTAATAATAAGTGGGTGCTTTCAGAGGTATAGGGCAGAGTTAACGGCTTTAACCTTCAAGCTTCACCAGAATGGTCTCATTGGAATGTGTATAGAAGTTAGATGCCCCCACACAAGTATGTTTGCCACTCCCCCACATTCTCTGAAGTAAGCGCCTCCACCAACATTTAGTCCCCCCAACACCCCCTGAAATGTTACCCTAGGAGCACCCTGGAAGGAGCAGATATGTGCACTTGCTATTGGCAGAGAGGTGAGGAGCGAAGCCTTTCCTGAAACCGGCAGCATTAAAGTTTTACTGTGTTTGTACACATGCAGAAAAATGTACTTGCACTAACACAGTGAAACTTGAAAGCTGCTATTTTCAAGACTTCGATGCCCGTCTGCCTCAGCAAAATCAAATGCTCACATCAGCCCCCTCCCCACGGATGCAACCCAACATGACATTATGTGTACTTTTTCATACCCGAGGTTAGGGTCTGTGCACTTGCTTTTTATTCTTCGGCATATGTGTTATGTGAATGTCACTAGAATAGCATTTTGGTACAGTCAGTCTAGGCATTTATTTCTGTGGCATGACTTATAGGTACAAGTGTTATCGTGTGCAATCTACTTTGTATGGCATGACAGTATTTTACTTCATTTGAGATTTGTTTTCTTCATATTGATTTAATTACCATTAGTGCGACAGACATAAGTGACTTCTACTAAAACATTTGCATGACTCCATGTCTTGACCTTCTACCTATCTAAACTTCTATAAAGTTTGCATATTGTATGACAAAGTTAAGTTGGACCACCAGGATCCCCCTCTGCTGGGTTAAAGTAAAATAAATTTATGTAAGAAGAACTATGGCAACTTCTTGGTGAAGTCTCTTGTTTGTGTTTTGTGTCTTGTAAATATTATCTAAGATAATGGTGAAACACATGTGTGTGCTATACCGCGATAACCATGGTATACTGTAATTTCGCATGCAGGTTATCATACCGTCAAAATCAATACCAGGACATACCTAGCCTACAATCTACTAAATGTATTGCACCCCTACCACTCACCTGCACTACTTAGCCTCGGACGTTAGTACCTTAAAGCACGCACATCTGCCTACCTTAAATCTCGCCCCTTTCGTACTGCTCACCATTTTGGGCATATCTAGCCCACAGCTCGACCCCCCCATTATTGCCCAACACCACACACCAACCTCTCCTACAATGTGCACAACAATGTCTCCTACAATGTGTACAAATCTACCTCGCGTACCTCCCTCTTGCAACACGACAGCGCTCAATCCATAACTAAATGCGCCAGCCCTCTGGCTACAACATTTCACCACCAAACTTACCCCTAACCAACCATGCCCTACTCGCATCAGGAATGCTTGGCTCGGCTCTCACCTGTACCACCTACCAGGATTCCAAACTATATCACTCAATAGCATCATCTCAACCTCCTGTTGCCATACTGTCTGATACAGGCATACTGAATCCTGCTGCGAATAAACCCACTGTCTCTCCTGACTAGATTGACATCTCCTAAACTACTGAGTCAATCATGTGCCACATCAGTTAAAAACCAAAGATTAGCATCCAGATGTCACCAATGGTCCTATCACATGAATATCCTCAGTATGGAAAAAATCACCAACCCTAACAAGAAAAATGCCATTGCCCTTGTGGCGCCGATAATTGTCGAGACCCCCATAGCCAATAACTCCAACACCGCGACTAAACCCAATGGTGCGCTTATTAACGCACGCTCTGTCCCTGCTCACGCTTTAGACATTGCAGATTTCATCGTGACAGAAAACCTCGACTTTCTTGCAATTACAGAAACCTGGCTGCATGCGTCCTTGGGTCCTGCCCTGACCCTAGCCATCCCCGATAACTACTCCATCAGGTGCGACAGGGACACTAATCAAACCAAGGGGGGTGGATTAGCATTCATATTTAAGAGTTTGCTTAATCTTAGAGCTGCCAACACCCTACAGCTGCCATCAGCTGAATTACTCTCTATTAAACTACCGATCACACAGCTTCAGTGCATCTCATATACAGGCCACCTGGCCCTACCGCCACGTTTGTAGAGGACATCGCATCCATCCTAGCCTCTAGCACCAAGCTCAAATCATCGTACTTGGCAACCTCGACCTGGGATACCAGGACATGAATGATGCCAAAGCCAGTGACGTAGCTAGTGTTCTGGCTGACTTCGGCTTCACCCAACATGTTAGTGAACCTATCCATATCAAGGGTCGTACCCTTGACTGGGTCGCAGACATGAACTATGCACTAAATGTAAACTGTCACCATGTATGTAGTCTGATCATCAAAAAATATTCTCCATTAACTCTAGTCCACCCACAGACAAACCCAATCTTGCCCCGCCCACCTATACACGTAACAAGAAGGATATTACGGCTGAAAAACTGCCACTTATCCTCCCGTTACTGAACACAGCCTCCTCCACTTGCTTGGACCCTACAGTCCTAGTTGATACTTAGAACTGTGCCATGTTAAATGCTCTCAACACTATTGTCCCACTCAAACTGCGCAAAGAAAACTTGCAACCACCTCAATTCGTGGTTCACCCCATGCTTATGAGAACTTTGCACAGAAAAAAGAAAAGCTGAGTCGCACTGGAAAAGTTCACCTACTCTAGTCAATAGAAATAACCTTACAACCACCTCCCTCACTTACAAAGAAGCTATCCTAGTGGCCAAAAAAAAGGGTACAACATTGGGATTACTCGAGCACAATCTAACACCAAGGGATTCTTTAAGATCCTTAAGGAACTAGAGTCCCTAGTCGCCCCACTTGATACGTGCACCCCAGACGCTGAATGGTGTTCCAATATACAAAAAGCACTATTAAACAAAATTTCCTTGCTCCAAGCCAAAATTGATACCAAAAAAGCCATCTCTCGGACTCGGCGGGTAACCCCCAGTCATACAATACCCCCTCTTCTAAGCACCCCTTCAAACCTTTCAGCTTCTCACCCCTTACCATTAAGGAAGTTAAACGTCACCATGAAGCTTAAGCCTTCCAACTGCCAAGGTGACGCCTGCCCTGCGCCGGTCGTAAAGGAAGCGCTGCATGATCTCGCCCCACTCATTACCTCCTTTATCAATTCCTCATTCAAATCGGGCACAGTACATGACAACCTCAAGGATGCGTGGGTCATCCCTCTAATTAAAAAAAACCTAATCTTCAATCCCACCAACTACAGGCCCTTCACCATGATGCCTTACCTACTCTAAATTCTGGATCGTGCAGCTTCTCTCCAAATCCAGGATTACCTTGATACTAACAACCTATTAGGGCTCAGGCAATCTGGCTTCCATCCAAGACACTGCACGGAGACAACCCTGATCGACTTGAAAACCCAAATCGTCCTGAAAGATGAGGGCAAACGAGCACTCTTGCTCCTCCTTGACCTCTCAGCTGCTTTCGATTTGGTCGATCACCAAATCCTCTGCCATCACATTAAGATTGCCGCTCACTTCTCTGATGCAGCCACTTCCTGGATCAGCTCCTTCCTGGAAAATAGATCCATGAGGGTCTTCTCTCCCTTAGCTGCCGCTGTCCCAGCACTTGTCCCCTGTGGAGTCCCACAAGGTTCTTGTGTATCACCCACGCTTTACGTGTTTACTAAACCGCTCTTTGATATTCTTGACTATCTGGGTGTCTCCTACACTAATTATGCAGACGACACCCAGATACTCATCCCCATCTCTGGCGACTATGTAACTGATGTCACTGCACTCAATGCAGTCTGTCATCCAGGCCTGGATGACGCACCATGGGCTCTGCCTTAATGAGAAAACAGTTACTCATCCTAGGCTCAGTCCAAACTTATGAAACTTGACCCCAAATACAATTCCTTCATTATTGATGGAAACATTATCAGTCACCAAAACACCTGGAATTTATCTGGACTCCACCCTCTCTCAATAGACAAACCAATTCCGTAGTCTCAGCATCATCGTATACGTGTAAACTCATCACCGCTTGTTGCGCCTTCTTGATAACGGACAGTTGACTGATCCTCGCCAGAACCCTCCTGTCCAAAATTGACTATTGCAACGCCCTTTACTTAGGGACTAGTCAAAGAAACCTTGATAATCTTCAGGTCACCCAGAACAATGCCATTAGGGCTGCTCTTAACGTCCCTAGGCGCTCCCACATCTCCTCTACCAGGTGCAACCTACATTGGCTACCCATTACACTTTGCATCTCCCTCAAAGCACTTGTTCTAAACCACAAGGCACAGAATAATGCTACACCTGTCAACGCACTTCACACAACATACAGCTTCCAGAGCCTTGAGATCTGCACAGGCGCACACAATAACCATTCCCAGTTTCAAGCTTTAGACAGCTAGAGGCTCGAGCGTCCCAGTCCTTGCGGCTAAGCTCTGGAACTCCCTACCCAATGATCTTAGGAACGTTCCATCCAATCCTTCAAAAACTAAACAGTGCCTTCATGATCAGGATGCCCTGGCCACACCTCTGTAATTCATGCAGCTGTTACCTGAAAACTGGCTACTCGCTGTATATACTGTATATTTAGACCGCTTGGCCATTCTGTGTAATGTTTCCTATTCATGTTCTTATTCTTGCTGTAAATGTTATATAATGTAACTTGTACCTATCTATGTAACATGTATCTGAAACTACCTTTTCCAAACATGCACCCTGATGCCCTTGGGCAGGGTGCGCAATACAAATATAATGTTTTCACTAGCTCCGCAGTTGGACACGATCTGCCAAAATCCAAAAAGCCCTAAAATTGCCTGCAATTTCCAAGTGTTAGGTGGCCATATCCTGGCACACTTCTCAAGAAAATCTGCTGAAAAGCCTCTGCCCTCATTTGTAAGAGTGAATCCTAAGAAAGTAACCTCACGATGAGCTATTCTTGTGAATGACTCGCTGAGTGCATGGGCGCTATGTTCTGTGAAACTTGTAGGGCTGCTGTGTTTTTTTTCTTCTTTTTTGCTCAACTTTCACATCGTTCCCCCTCAGTTTTTAGAATGATCTACCGCCTTTACCTGTAAGGAAAGAGATGAAGTCCACAAAAGTATGGCACTGATGAGGGATCATGTGTTTTCTGTCTCTGAAATCAGTCTGTTGGTCTAAAATGGGACTGCCCCATGGGCTCACCCCAAGATAGTCTAACCCTGTGAGTGCCTTGCCACTTTGGGGCATCCCTATCTCCTGTGGCTTTCCCATTCTTTGGCTCATGCTCTGGGTATTCTTCCTCTATTGGCAACAGTTGTCGCCTATGTGTTTTACCACCCTTTTTACCTTGGAACGATCCCCCGTACTTTCGAGGATTTTCCTTCAAGGTGTCTCCTTGTCTGGCTTACCATCTTTGTTAGCTTTTTCTGTATGTCTGCTGCCCAGTGGATGTCACTATGTCCCCAAATTGCTTCCTTTTTTCTTGCTCATTTAATTGGGACAATTTTCTAAACCTCTAACCTTGCAAGCTCACCTTTCAATAAGGGTAGAATTATGCTCTCAACCATTTGATAATTATTAAATGCTATGGACAAACCTAAATTCATGGCAGTAGCGGCAGTGCCTTGTGTTCCCATAATGTCTGCTAATATTAATGCTAGTGATGTGATATACGGCGTGCCTATCGGCTGTAAATAAAGCCAGCTATAAATTGAGATCCAGCTGTCACCACTCGCTAAAGGCGGTGTGCAGCCAGATGGAAGGAACATGGCTAGTGTCCTATGCCTATGCTGTAACCTGGGGATAGGTGGCTTGCAGCTGTCTTAGCTTCTCTGAATACCACTTGGGTATGTCCACATTTCTGGAAGGGCAACACCCTAATCTAATTCTCAATGTCTGTAGCTGGACTCCTCTTGCATCTATCTCCCCTTATGGTTGCTGAGCAGGCGCTAGGCCTTGCTGCGCAGCATATTGCAATGCAAAATTATGCAGTGTTAGAATATCAACTACTAGCTACACATTTTGTTTGTAAAAAAAAATGGGGGGGCCCTCTGGGTTTGAAACCAGGCTACACATTCTAGTGACAGGTTGGGTGTAGCTAACGGGCCATGCCTAGCATTGTCTGGATAAACTATATTACCTCCAAGCCAGTTGGCATGTGTATGTGTTAAAGCCAATTCGGGAAACTGGTATGGGCGATATTGGGTGGTGTTTAAATCTCTCCTTATCAGGAGGGTTGCATACATGCGATTTGTCTTGTTAGCTGGGGTTTTTAAGTAAAGAGCGATTCGGCCGGTAACCCACCTAGCTGGGCTATCGCTACAGTGAAGTTGGTATTAACTCCCGACAGTGAGATGCTCTCAGCCACTCGAACAATGCCGACCTGCAATGGATGGGGTTCTTGATCTCCTGATGGGCCGTCCTCTGTACCCACCTAACCTTGTTTTTAAAAAGCTTTTTAGAACAAATATGTTTGCCTGGTCAGTTTATTGTGACTGGGGAATGAGATTATTTTACTTTTAGTAATGCTATGGTCATCTTGAAGACGTCCCATCTGCCAGAAGTGCCGCCTATTGCCTATGATTAAGCTTGACCATGAGCCGCTTATCTCCACCAGTTTGAGGCTGTGAAAATAGACATGTGGTCATCAGTTGTTTCATGCCGACTTTCAGCCCAAGCTGTGTCTTAGCGCTAAAAGACGGGCATGCCTAGGTTTGTGTCTAGCAACATGATTAGCCACATACAGCCAGGAATTGTGAAGTTCTTGGACTCTGAGATACCACTCTGACACATTACTCCGAATTACCTGCTTGACACAGGAGTTATCATGTTATATTACACCCTTCTAAGGGTTCTTATTCTCCTCACTCAAGCAAATACAACATAACATCATACCAATGAAAAGGATTACCATGTAGGCATGGAGCATGTTTGAATAGGTAAACAATAGACCAAGTGTTAGTTTCAGTTTAACAGCATGTGTAATCTTTGTGCCTCAAGGAGATATGCTACACACCTTCAGTCTCAATGCACCCAGCAAGTCCCCCACCCTTCACTCCCATTTATACCAGAATGTGCTTCAAGTGAAGTGAAGCAGCACCTTCTGGAGTTTTACGAGTTCTGCTCCGATGGGCCCCACAGTCTCCTTCCTGCTGCTCTGGACACTTCCCCCGCCCTGCTGACCTTGATGGATCGGTGAGTCTGCTCCCTTATGGGCAAGTCTGCTTCCCCCACCCCCAGCTTTCTGCTTGGGCTTTATATGTAAGAAGGGACATAGGCAGGGAAACTATGTGCGTGTGTCATATCCACTATCTGGGAGAGTAAAGGCTTGCAGCTCTGAGTCACTGTGCTTATTGAAACACTCGCCTATGTACAACTAACTCCTAGAGTGGGTTTTTGTACTTGCTCACTGCCTGCTTCTATGGTATTTCATGGGCTTTGGCTTAGCGAAGAGATGGGTATGTCTCTTGCTTCTTAATCTCGCAGACGTGCTATTCGCGTCTGCCTACTGCCTGTCCTTGCCACCTTATCAGATGTAACTCAATGGTGTGAAGTCAGCGCTTGAACACAGGAAGCTACCATTCGTGGTTTTGCTCATCTGCTAGAACAGGAACCTATCATTCCTGGACTTTCATTAAGCCAAAGCATATTCGTCCTGCAAGCATGCACACTAGCGATCTGTCTAACGTGTGCTGTTTGCTGACCATTTATTCGGCTATCAATGGCTGCAGACCTGCCTGATCCGAAAAACAGCTGCCATTTACATTGGTCATTGTTTCACTAGCTACAGACAGCATGATATCTGAAAAGCTGTCTTAACTTGGGCTTGTTTACATAACTTTTCATAACACTATAGTACTATGTCGTGCATGCATTTGTGTGGCATGGGTGTTGTTAGGTAAATAGTATGGTAGAAGTCTGTATCGTGTGCTAGACCTACTGCCATGATTTGTGGGTGAAGGGCACGTATGCAACACCGCCCTCAAGTAGCTGTGGGGTTCGTGCATCAAAGTGTGACACCAACCTCCTGCAGGAAAAGTCCTGGAAAGGGCACTTGGAGTTTGTCCTAGTGTCGGTGGTGCCATGCTCATTGGTGTATAGTTCCTCAGGCCTATTCTTACAATCAACATGGAGGGGTTAGGGCCACAGCCTCCATTCCATGCAATTAGCCATGCAGACTAGTGTTTAGGTGTGGCTGAGACTCCTGGGTGTGGCATGCTATATAAGCCGCGCCTGACTCCAGCACGCTTCATGTTGATCTGTTCAACAGCGTAACGCTCACCGCTACCTGTGCCTGTAGATAGAAGAGTAAAAGAGGATGGAAAACCTGTGCTGCACGCTTCTGTATTGCAAAATCGACTCACCTGCACATCCTGCATCCAGAAATCTCATCTGTTATGGTGGGTTTTCGTACCTCTGGAAGCTTACGGTCACGGCCTCGCGAGTGCAGCCGACCCACCCGATACATGCATCTGTAAAGACGAATGTGAGTGCATTGGCACTAAGCCAGTATTCACGGTAGTCTTACGGACTCCGAAAATATACTTCCATACTTGCCTCCTTGGTCCTCGAGTTTCGCTAAGGCATCGTGCATAACAGTCACACCGGAGCCAACATGCCGTTTCCAAGCCGCGCATTTGCATCACCTGGGCTCTGCAAAAGAAAGGACATTCAAACTACGACAGCAACCACAGTGATTTAGAACTAGATCACACATAAAGGACACATAGGGAAAGTACACATAAAAGGACTTACCTGGATGCTTGAACATTCGGATGCTAACAAGCGCATAAAGCACCAGCAAGAAGGAAACCCATAGCACGTGGAAACTGCAGTCGCCGCAGTGGACTTGGCTAATCTGCACAAGCAGTCAAACTAACCAGTGAAGTAACTTGGCTCATACAGAAGCAACTGCACCCCTGCTGAGAAGCAGGACGGAGAGCTTGTCTACTAAATACATAAGGTGAGCAGGAGAAATACTTACCCAAAAACTTGAATCAAGGGAACCAGGGCTACCATTGGGTGGGACCTCATTTAAACATACCAGAAATTCTCCATAGGAGCAGTCCTGTTAGGAAGAGGGTTTCGGAGAGGCGGAGAAGGACCAGACACTTCCCACGAAGCAGACTCCCCTACAGAGACCAGGCGAGCGTAACTACTGGGTCATTTGACGGATGATGGATCTGGTGTGAAGTTGGTAGATTTAGCGTTACTAATTAGCGAGAGATGTTTAGTTGATGGTGGGGGAGGGTCAGGGTTTCAACCTTTCTTTGGGGTGTTTGTGTCATGTTTGTTTCTTTTCTTGTCTGCGTGCCTTGTGTATCCAGTTTGTTTTAGTTGAAGAGCCAGGTTTTAGAGTTGTTTGGGAATATCTGGTTTGCTTTCATGCTGATATGTTTGTGTTGGGAATTCCATAGTTTTGTAGTGAACGATGAGCAAGATGAGCCTCCTTGTCCTCTTGGAGTAGAACAAGGATTAGAGCAGCTTTACGATCTTGAGAGTTCTGGTTGGTGTGTAATGCTGAAACTTTCTTATGATTTTCACGGTAAGTGTTGTGGGCAATGCAGATGGTTTGGTTATACTGCACTGGCTACCAGTCAAAAAAGGAATAAGTAGTGTTGGAGTCATGTGTTCCAACCTTATTACCGTAAGAAGTAGATGCGCCACCATGCTTTGAGCCCTTTAACTTTTCCACGAGGTATCCTGCGAGACCTCGAGAAGAGCTCCTAAACCAATACAGTCGTGAACCTGTGGGTGCAAGGGGGGTGGTGTTGGGGGAGGGGTGGGGGAAGGATATGCATCATATCATGTAAAGATGCGAAAATAGCTTCTAAAAAAAGTGAACCTGGTCCTTTCCCAAGTAAAACCAGCTGAATCTATTGGCTGTCTCCACGGTACCCAGTCAATTCATCTTAAACATTAGTGGTACATTTCACTGCAGACTATAACTGAAAAACACTGCAAACATAAATATATAAAGGTTAGTTGGGTAAGGGGTTAAAATGGGTTGGGATGGGGTTGGCTTTGTAAGGGTGGAAAATCGGGATGCTTGGGGGAGAGGGGGGGGGTCCCAATAAATACAAAAATCAGTGTTTTGATCACAATGAAATAAATGTACCACTCTGTAATGCCTGTCCCTAAAATCACATATTACCATCTCCAAAACCACCAGTTTAGCTTCCGAGCAGCCAGAGGCATTTAAACTGCTCTCCTGAACACCTGTTCTCCAACCCTCCGCCTTCGACACTGTCAATCATGCTACCCTTTTAAATCTACTCCATTATGCTCTGGGAATCATGGGTTGGGCACTGAATTGGCGGGCCTCTTTCCTCTCAAATCGTCCTCCTGGGATCAAATGGAACCTTTGCTCTCCTCTACCGCTCTACCTGTGGTGTTGCTCAGGTTTCTACCCTCTCGCCGTGGCTTTTTAACATTGCCCTTGCCCACCTTTTCTCCTTCTCTCCTCACATCCAGTGTTATGCGGTTGACACTCAGCTCTCCTTTTATCCTTCACTCCTCTACCTCCTCGCCTTCCTCTCTCATTACCGACCTTCTTTGGCAAAAAGACCTGGGTGTCCTCTTCTTCCCCGATTTCTCGAGCTCTGGTGGTTCTCTACTGCAGCAGTCTCTTCCTCAATCTTTGCTTCCTGGTAGCGAGCAGGTAAGTTCTGTTCCCACCACTCCTCAGCGCTTCCCGCCCCAGTGCACCTCTTGCATTTAGCACATTTTTGTATAAATGTCTCATTGGAAGCACTCTGGTGTCTCATTGTGTTCCCCTGAGCCCCTTTGGTGTTCTCTCCCTGCCTCTGTCCCGCCCCCGATTGGCTATCCTGAATCCAACTCCAGCAGGGACCTAGTCCCTCTGCGAGCTGCCAGACGCTACCACTTTGCTTCCTAGTAGCGAGCAGGTGAGGCCCCTCTTGCATTTAGCACATTTTTGTATACATTTGTCTTTGGAAGCGCTCCGACGCCTCTTGTTCCCCTGAGCCCCTCCGTGTTCTCCCCAGTCTGCGTCCTGCCCCTGATTGGATATCTTCAATCCAACTAATAGTGTACCTCTAAAGCAGCCCGCAGCACTGCGGCTAAAGGCCCAGGGCAAATCCATACGGTGTCTTCAGGGGAAGCAGCAACCCACTAACGCCAAAGCATACAGTAGCAACTTGCCCCAAATCTCTACGGTACGTATAACCAAACTGACCCAGAGCACGCCGTCATCTAATTTGTACTCCATACTGAACTCAGGGAAGTCCCCGTGCGCAGCCATCATACCATACCATACCCTACCCGTAACAGCTATCGGCACCCGCCCCCACTGCAACTACATTCAACAAGTTGGTTGCAATTGCATAATTCCACTTCTAAACAAGCTTCACAACAGGCTGCAGTACCCAGACAGGTCAATCGAAGAACCGTCAGCCAGCATCAGCGGGTAAGGTAGGCACATTTTTCCCCACGCAATCCCACTGGTACCAATAACCTTCATTATTAGTCTCACCACGAAGATTGAAGTGCACCAACCACTCACCCATTGCCTACAACAGGGAATCCTCTGTAAAACAAACCGATCGTAATGTGAAATTCAGGCCTCTTCCCCCACTCTACAGGACTCTCTAATCTAGGTGCTGTACTGCTGCCTGCCTTTCTGTGAAGCCTAGGCCTTTCTCCTGTTATCTAGGTGTCCCAAATCTGGGTGTGTTTAATTTATTCTTCGTGTCTATACCACGAATCATGAGCACGATAACTGCCAGCTCATCCTGGTCCAGAAAGTAACCAGGACCAGTGAGCTCCAAAAGGTATACCGCCCACTCCTGACACTCGCCTGTCCTACTGCCATGCTCACTCCACTTTACACCAACAAACAATAGAATGCAGGCCTAGCTGCACGCATATGATTCTACATGAACACCTCAACAACTTGCTAGAAGGCAGCTATACCCAAATCGACCTAGCTGCCTACACAGGCCTAATGCTGCCAGAATTCAGTCAGACCAACCACCTGACTCCACACATTCGACTGATCTATCACTACCACCACACCTAATGTTAGGATGCTGCGTCCATCATGCTAATCTCGCTGGCAGCACACAGTGCATCCAAGCACTGTATTGTAACCTACTCTCTCGACTGACCTGGACTGCGGTCCCTGAGGGTGTTCAACCTACAAGAGCTTTGAGGTCATACCAATGATATATAGAGCGCTATATAAATGCCAAATAAGCTTGTGTTGGGTCCCCCGATTCCAAGGTCCATGGTCCTACCTGTGCCTTGAGTCTGCGATTGTTTATTGGACGGCACCTTCTCAGTGTGCAGTTGTATCAAAGACAGTTCTATCAGATTTGCACCGTAGATATGATGACTGGTACCCTGTGAAACGCAACAGACAAGGCTGTGTTGTTGGTGCTGTCTCATTATTGCATGCAGTAGAGGTTTGAGGGTTCCTGGTGTGTGATTGAGTTTTGATAGCAGGTGACAGCACATTGATTTCATTTGCAGGAGCTTGCCATGCCAGATTCCGTGCCTGCTTCAAGAGCGTATTCCCTTGAAGGTGGAACAGTCAGTCCATTTCTACTGCTAGAGTATGAGTGCGAATAGGCTCATTTTTGGGTGCTGGTTATTTGTTTACCACAAGTCTTTGGTTATTCATCTCCTAGTTTATGGCTTGAATTGTGAAATTACACTGCATCATTGTCCCTTGCGAGAGCAGAGTGTGCTGGAGAGCTCATCCGAAAGGAGAGTGTAGTGCATATCTGATAGGGACAAAGATCAAGCCCAAATCATAGCTTCAGAACATAGGTGATACTGGGCCATGGGTAAAGAGTATCGTTTGACCATACATGCTATTAGGCCTTGGGTTTGTAGTTTTGTGCATTAATTTCCAATATAGGATCGACAAAGGTGGACATCTCCTGGACTGATAATGTAAGTCTTGATTGTGTCGCTTGTGGGGTTGGCGTCGAGTGAGGGAAAGAGGGTGTCCATTGAGACTGTTGCAGGAATAAAGCTGTTTTGCTGCACACCATTTTTTTTTTTTTTTTTTTTTTTTTCTGGGTTCAGAAGGAGATGGTTTCTTGCCATCCAGAGATCAATGTCTGAGACATGCTGCTAGAAAGCATGGATCAGAAGTAGATTTGGGAATTCTCGGGATGATTTCTCATTGGTAGCGGGTGGGGTGGTGAGAGCGTATGATCCCGGGCAATGGGTTCATGTAAAGGTTGGAGAAGGGGTGAGAGGCAGGTGCCTTGGGGTGCGCCAGTGCTCACTGGGCATGCAGTGGAGAGGAAAGGGGGACATGTGATTTGCTGTCTATTAGTGAGGAATGAGGCAATCCAGTTAAGTTCCAAATCTCGGATTCCCAGATTGTGTGGGTAACGGTCAAAGACTGCTGAGAGGTCAAGAAGAAAAAGTGCTGCACATCCATCTGAGTCTGCAGTGACTTTGAGGACATCACATATCTCAATCGGTGTGGTTTCTGCTGTGGGGCAAACGGAGACCTGATTGCGTGGGGTGTAGGAGTTTGTTGGATTCCACAAAACAGTTGAGCGGTGAGTATGCTGTGCGGTCTATAAGCTTTGCCAAGAATCTGGTGTTGGAAATGGGCTTGTAGTGGATCATTTGGAGAGGGTTGAGGGATGCTTTCTTTAGAAGGGATTTTACCTGCTCAGTTTTGAAGGGTCCTGTGAAGTGGTTGAATGTAAGGGTCATTAAGGATGGACCTTGCCAGTTCTGCACATGTGGAGGTGAAGATTTGTTTGAAAAGAGGCTGGTCAAAGATGGAGCCGTAGAGGCCGTCTTTAATTTGACTAAATCCTCGCTTGAGAAAGGGCTGGAAGAGCAGAACAAAGGGGTCTCAGAGGGCAGGAGGATTGATTCTTGCAGAGTGGGTGTTGGGCAGGCAGTGAGGTTGGAAAGTTTGGGGTTGATGGTGGCCATCCTGTCTAGGGCTGTTTTGTGGCAATGTTCAAAGAGGGAGTTGCAGAGCATTTGCGTGGAGATGGTCAGGGCAGAGGTGCAGGGAAGAGTTCAAGAATTCTGTGATGATCCTGTGGCGCTCTTTGCTTGTGCTGCGGCAGCTCAGGATAATTTAACTGTAATAGGCTTTTTTGGCCTTTCGCATCTCAGATTTGTAGTTTCGGTGATGGTGGGCTAACAGGGGTTCTGGAGGTTCAACCATTTGCACTTGAGGGTGCGCCTCTGGGCTTTGAGCGCCTTTAGGTGGGCAGTTGAACCACTGGGGGGGGGGGGACTGGTCCTTGGAAGAGGAGTAGAGTAGGAGGGGTGAGAGTAAGAGAGAGTTTAGCTAGGAGTCTAAGAGCTTGGTGGGTAAGAGTCGATCTGTGGCTGGGTGTGTGGGGAGGGTGCGTAACAGGCTTCAGTCAGGACGAAGAATACCTTCACCTTGTCTCAGTACTTGAGATGCATGGAGGAAGCCTTGGGAGGTAGGGGTTGTGAGCAGAGAGAAAGGTATGTATTGAGTGGTCTGTCCAGATGAGGGGCTTACGGGTGGATGTGGAAATGAGGTCTGGGGGGAGCTGAAAATTACATCAAGGTCTGCCCTGCATTGTGGATGGGTCCTGCACTAAACTGGCTGTGGTTGCCTCGACTGCTGACCAGGGGTTGAGTCATGGAGTTGTTGGGCACTTCAAACCAGATATTGAAGTGCCCTAGTAGGTTGAGTGCTGGGTGGCTAACTAGGTTGCTGGTGAGTCTCATAGGCTGTTGATGAAATGTCTGTGGTATCCGTGGGGCCTGCAGATGTAGGAAGCTGTTTGAGAGTAAGCAGCAAAGAGTTTGACTAGAAGGGATTTGTAGTTAGCTGTGCTGGGCTATGTATTGGTTAAGGTGATAATGTGTGGTTTGTGGAGGATGGCTACTCTCTTCTAGAGGGTCTGTTGTTGGTGATCAAGTAGTCTGGTGGGATTGCTTCATGTGCAATCGGTTTAAAATCATCAGAGAACCAGGTTTCAGTGATGAAAATGAGATGGGATTGTTGGAGGTCACAGATGCTATGTCTGTTTTTGGCCACGGAGCGGGCCTTGAAAAGGAGGTGGGAGACTGTGGGGGCAGCGCTTTCCCTGGGTGTTCAGGGCTTGCAATACTGGGTTGGTCAGAGTGGCCTGTGGGGATGGTGTTGGACGGTATTAGTTGCACTGGCCTGGTGGGTGTGAGTGGAGGGACAGATGGTCCTGGATTCTGTTGGTGGGAGTGGAGAGTGTGGGTGTTGGATCGGGAGCAGGCAGTTGCAGGCCTTCGTGAGAGGCCTGGTATGTGGGATAGGAGGTTGGGGGTTTTAAGTGAAGCTGGGATGGTCAGTGATGTTGGGCTTGGTGCTGTTTGGTTCCCACAGGAAGGGTGATATTGTGCTCAAAGGGGAAAATGGTATGGGCAACAGTGGGTAGACTGATGCAGTGCTGGTGAGGCATGTTGAGGCTGAGGGGCAGGAGCTGCCTCTGGTTTTGTGTGTTTAGGTGCTAGAGGTGTGGGAGAGAGGGTGGTGGGGGGAGTCTGCGGGGAAGGGGGTTGAGGCAATGGTTTGGGAAAGGGCAAGACCTGCCATAATGAGTGAGGAAAGTGGCTTTGGGTGGCATGGTCTGGGGGCAGGGATGGAGAAACTATGTGGTTGGGGGGAGAGGGGGGGTGTCATGTTTGTCGAGGGAGGTGTGGATGGGGCAAGTAAAGTGGATGTTAGGCTGGCTGTGTTTGCAGGGGTGGGGAGTGGTGGGCTTTTGATGTCACACTGCTGGCATTGCTTGGAGGTGGGGTTGGAGAGGGTGTGGGATGGGTCAAAAGTGCATGGGAAAGTGGGTATGAGGTCAGGGGTGGAGGGGCAAAGGGGAGGTTTGGGATGAAGGGGCACTTTGGGATGGGACTTTCTCGTAAGAGTTTGACGAAGTGTGGTACAAGGAGGTCCCTATGGTTCTGGAAGCCTAGGCTGAGTTGCCCGCTGTGTTTCTGTGGGTGTCCGAATTAATACACGTCTCCCTTCTCAACTCTGTGCCTTGTTACACATGGATCGCCACAGGGTGCCTCTCTACCCCCCCCCCCCGCTCTTTAAACTCGCCCTGAGCCCCCTGCCTGCTCTCATCCCGTCTGTCTTGCAACAACTATGCAGATGACACCCAAATCCTCAAGATCCCAAAGACCCGTCCCACACTTACCTGACCTTGCATCATGCTACTAGGATATTGATGACTACCCAACCACTGCCTTCTCAACCCTGGAAAAACTGAAATCATGACTCATATCTTAACTGTCCTCACTAGGCCATCCCCCCCTTTCACCAGAACACTCTGCACTCAGGCCTGACACATCAATTTGTGACACAAACCTGCTACCTACACCTATGCATCTCCCCCCCACCCCCGGCCTTACCACAGTCGTGATACTCTTATCACGCTTAGACTAGAACACCCTGTACCTAGAGGCACCTGCATCACTACTTGGAAAATTCCAACAGGTACAAAACACTGCAGAAAGGCTCCTTCTTGCCTTCGGCCCTAGAGAACACTTCACACCTGCCCTTCCCTGGCTGGCAATTGGGCAACAATCCACTTTCAAGGCAATGTTTACCACCCATCGAGTACTGCAAAACTCATATCCAGAATATCTGCAACACAAACTCCCTACAGGCCCACCAGAAACTTGAGATCAGGCACAGCCCTCCTTAGTCATCCCAGTCGCACAATCAATCAGAATTAGCCCCAGACGGCAAGGGATCGTTGAGTTCTACCTCAGTCCGTCCTTGGCAGCATCCAGCACGACTACCAGTACTGTTGCTGATGGCGCACAGCTTACCGGAGCCACCTCAGAGGTCTTGAGCCAGGGTGATTTGACTACCGGCCAGCAGGATGAGGGCTCGAGGCCTACCAGAGCAGTTGCTGAGGTAGATGCTTCTGATTCAGGTTCAAAGGCCAAGGCTTGTCTGCCCATGACTGAACTGGCACAGGGCTTGTGTCCTCACGCCCAGGTCGTGCAATGTGCCAAGATGACCGATAAGCATGTGGCTGCGCCTGCTAGACTGGTGGCCATATTTGATTCGGATTGGGGCCTCCCTGGTCTCACCCATTGAGTGGGCCATGCAAGAAGATCCCAGTCCCCCTCCCTCTGGCAGTAGCAGTGGACTTCATGGTACAGGCGGTTGGTCCCCTGAGGTGTACATCTACCCTTCACAGCCTTAACGGGTACATGCCGCAGGCTCTGCAGTGTTTTGATCAGGAACAAAGGCCCAGGGCCTCTGAAGGCTGCCCCCCCAACCCCCACCCACCCCCTACCCCGGAGTCAGGGGCTTGTGATGACCGCTTCTTCGAGTGCTCCTCATGTGTTCCACGTCGATGACTGGACTCCTCAAGGATCTAGTGAAGGAAGTGATTCCACAGGTTGTTCATCCCAGGCTGCCGCCTCTGGGACCTCCACTGGTTTCTTCAGGTGCTGCCTGTGCCTCATCTGGTCCTGGCCCTTCCTGTTATCAGACCCCTCTTCCTGTACCACCAATGACACCCTATCTGCATTTGGATCTGTCGTCGGGTCCTGGTCAGGGGGGGAGCAGCACCTCTGTCCCAGGCCCCCCTCCGTCTGAAAAAAGGCGGTCGGCAGGGAGACGGAGCATGACGGCGCACAAGCGATGAACCCTTGACATCTGTAAAGGCCTTTCTTGACTGCTTCAGGGCCTTGATTTCTTGGGAGGGGGGTGGTCTCCCAGCCAGAGGAGGTCCCCCAAGAATTGGGAGTGCTAGCAGAGGGTATGGGCAAGTGCACCATGAGCTGTTCAGGCACTCCTCTCCAAACAGATATCCTGCAGGTGGTGAGGAAGCTCTGGGAGAAGGCCAGGGCCAATGCCCAGATGAACAAGAAATTTAGACAGCAGATTCAGGATGCTGGATGGGGGGCCAGTCCTCCTGGCCTCAAACCCCCAGCATCACTCTTCAGTGGTGGCCGCGGCCTTGCTGTATTCTAAACCATAGTCAAAGGTTCTAGCCTTTTTCATTTGTCCACTGATGACGAGTTGACAAAACCTCCACACAAACCGCCAATTCCTTGGACATCCTGAATAAGACAGGGCAGAAGTCCTTCCCTCAGCCTCTGGGCAGTACTGACTTCAAATCCTGCGCTTTGTCTTCAAGGGGTTTCGGGACTGCAGTGCACAGAGGCCTGACAGGTCGACCAGTGACCAGAGGAGTAAGCAGCAGAGGACTTGGCCTGTTTTTTTTTATGCTCTCATGCTCCATTCCCACCTCAGACGCCAAGAAGCAGTGATGTCACGGCGGGAACACTGCTCGCCTGTAGGGGGCCAGCTGACTCTCTTTCCAGGACAGCTGGAAGCATTATTTTGAGAGCCCTTTGATCGGTTCTATAGTCTCCAGTCTTCCTCTACCATTGTCTCCTCTGTCAGATAGGGTCCCTGGCCCTTTTCTGGAAGAGCCTTTCTCTTCTGGAGATGCAGGCGGTGTAACAGGTTTCTCAGTCAGACATGGGCCCCAGCTTCTACTCGAGGATTTTTGCAGTACCCAAGAACAACCAGGTTAGTCTGAGGGTAGTCCTGGACCTGTCATTGCTCAAACTGTCTTTACTGCTCAAACGCTTCTAGATGATTACTCCCACAAGAGTCTCCGTGCGCAGAGCACTGGATGTGTTCCTTAGATGACCGATTCCTCACTGTCAAGGCTTTTCGGCCCCTCATCAGGGACACTGCGGTTCTGGTCAGGATTTACTTCATGACAATATTTTACCTGATCAAGCAGGGTGGCAAATTCCCCCTAGGTTTTGCCACTGTGCTCGTGACAAGGGGCTGGACCCATCACCTGTGCCCTGTATGGTGGGCTGGCTTCCTCTGTGCATCTGGCTTGTTCTGGCGTTCAGGTGGATACCTGCCACACCTGTTTGGTGGCTGTTGGTTCCTACAAGAATTCCCTGGAGCATGTTTTTTCAGCAGCCAATTCGGGGGTTAAGGCCCACCGTAAGGGGCTGTCCAGGATTTTTCCTCTAGTGCACAGGCCTCATCAGTTCTGGGACCTCAGTGTGGTTCTTGCGGTATTGCAGCGCAAGCTCTTTGAGCTGATGGCCTTGGAAATCTGGCTGGTGACACTAAAGACAATACTATTGGTGGTGCTCACTGCAGTATGCAGGATCAGCGAGCTGCAGGCGTTGTCGTCATGCGTACCATTCACCACGTTTCATAACATCTTGCCCAGGGTGGTCTCTCTGTTCCATTTGAATCATGAGATCTGCTTGCTGATGTTCTTCCTGAATGCACAGCAGAGGCAGAAAGGGCTTAGCATTCCTTGGAGAGCATCATCAAGTTCTCCCTCTGCCTCAGACTTCATGAAGGATTTTGTCATTGTTCATCACTTTCCGGAGCATGTCTCCTAGCACCCAGGCTTCCAAAGCTTCTATCACCCATTGGATGGTCCAGGCCATTTTGGAGGCGTACATGGTCATGAGTTTCAGAGGCATGCTTCTTGGGACGGCATCAGCAAGAAGGCTACTTGGGCCATTCCATCAGCCTTCTGTAAGCACTATTTCCTGGATACCAGCTCTAGGCGCGATGCAGAGTTGGGTCAGGCTGTTTTGAAGAACTTTTTTGCTTCTTCCTAGATATGAGGCAGGTGTTGACACAGCTCTACCCTATTGTCTTGTTTGGAATAGTTATTGTATCATACATCAACACTTCCTAGGGGCATATCAAAATGCATTCATCTTGTTTAATTTCTGATAATCAGTGTGTACCCTATAGGTTTCCCTAGGCAGAAGCACACCCTGTCCCTGGTGGGTGTACTTTACCCTAGGAGAGGGGTGTGGTAACACCTGTCCAAAAGGGAAAGCGAGAGAGACTATCCCTGCTCCTACAATGTATTTGTTCCCAAGAGTTGGGTGTAATTTAAAAAGACAAGCGGTTGAACACGTTCTACTAATTCTCTCATGAACATTCTCTGGAGGTATTTCCTGTATGTCTGAAATGGGATATCTTCCCAAGTCGACAAGCTTTATTCACCTTTAACAGAGGTATGTGCATGGGATGTAGCCAAGGATTTTTCAAATATGGTTCAAACCTGGCCAGCCCTGACCTACTGATGTTGGATAAGGGTTGTAAAATAATCAATAAAAGAAATCACTAACCTACTGTGAATTTATGGTTAGGAGACCTAGTTGCCTCTGCAATAAAATGAAAAAGGAGTGGTGTACTGTCACCACTGTGGAGCGTTAAGGAGGGTGCCTATCCATTGTTCACTATTCCTTTTTACTCTGTATCCTGACTGATATCTGTTGTGATGGTTGACTGGTTTCAATGAGCAGCTTTTTATTGTCATCTTCTTCAGGACCTTTCATGTGTGTGCGCCTTCATGAAGGTCACCCGCTCCCTTGAGGCGGTAGCTTCCCAACCTCCTAACCTAGGAGGATAGGACAATAACTCTAATTTAGCCTGAGATATCTACATGGTGTATCTTATTTCTTGTACATATGCATTATTAGCAAGCAATATTCGTGGACCAACTTGGTCCTTTCATAATTGTCTCTGCCCCTTGCGGCCCACCCTAGCTCTCTGCCACTGTTGGTGATTACCAAATGCGTATCACGTTCTTCAGTACCGGACTCCCTCCATGACTCCCTCACACTTGGTGAGCCCCGCGCACAACAAGAATGGCACTGAATTGAGATAGATGCACCGATATGAGGCGTGGAACCGCACCGATCCTCTCAATCACATCATCAAACACAACACTAAATAGTGCTCACTAATTTGTGGGATACAGTAGAACCCCACGCAAACAGAATAGGACCTCTTGTAAGAACACAGTTCATCTGTCCACCGGAATAATATGCCGCACTCGACTCACACCCCACTGAAATCGGGACTTATAAGAGGTATCTAGCACAACATCCAGACCATATACAATATATGTCTGGAGTTGTTCTCCAGTAACAGCTAAGTTGCTAGCACACCATCAGACATTTCTGTTCTTCTATACTATGGAACCTGACAAAAGAACAATACAAGCACACGGTACAGCAAGAGATCAGCCACTCCAACTCCAGACATACAAGAGTTCCTGTCTGAACACCAAGGGAAGGGGGGGGGGGGGGGGGGGTCACATCACTCTGTTTTGCTGGTACAACATATGAGCTGGGCTGTTGCATGCAAGCCCTGTTTACACCCAGAATTAAAGTAAATGACAAGCAAGACAGGCATTGGCACCTCCACATAGAGGGAGTCCGGTACTGAAGAACCTGATACGCATTTGGTAAACACCAACAGTGGCAAGGGACCTAGGGTGGGCCGCAAGGGGCAGAGAATATTATAAATGGACCAAGTTGGTCCATGAATATTGATTGCTAATAATGCATATGTACAAGAAATAAGATACACCATGTAGATATCTCAGGCTAAATTAGAGTTATTGTAGTATCCTTCCCCTAGGTTGGGAACCCACCGCCTTGAGGGAGTGGACGACCTTCATGAAGGCACACACGAAAGGTCCTGAAGAAGATGACAACAAGCTGCTCATCGAAACCGGTCGACCATCACGACAGATGATATCCCACAAAATCAGTCGGGATACAGAGTAAAAAGGACTAGTGAACAGTGGATAAGCAGCCCCCTTGACGCTCCACAGTGGTGATCACTCCTTTTTCATTTTATTGCAGAGGCAACTAGGTCTCCTAACCATAAATTCACAGTAGGTTAGTATTTTTTTTTTTATTGATTATTTTACAACCCTCATCCTATATCAGTAGGTCAGGGCTGGCCAGGTTTGAACCATATTTGAAAAATCCTTGGCTACATCCCATGCACATACCTATGTTAGGGGTAAATAAAACTTGTTGACTTGGGAAGATATCCCATTTTGGACATACAGGAAATAGCTCCAGAGAATGTTCATGAGAGAATAAGATCGTGTTCAACCGCTTGTCTTTTTAAATTACACCCAACTCTTGGGAACAAATACATTGTAGGAGCAGGGATAGTCTCTCCCGCTTTCCCTTTTAGACAGGCGTTACCACACCCCTCTCCTAGGGTCAGCTACAGCCACCAGGGACAGGGTGTACTTCTGCCTAGGGAAACCTATATGGTACACACTGATTATCAGAAATTAAACGAGATGAATGCATTTTGATATGCCCCTAGTAAGTGTTGATGTGTGATATAGTAGTTACCTTACGTAACACTCCAGGATGTAATTGTCCTTTGTTTGAATATTTCCTGACTGTTATTAGACTTGTTTGGAATAGCCCACAAGGATGGAGGAAAGGGGATGGGACGCATGAGTAATTAAGGTTGCTCACTGTAGTGACTAGAGTGCTCATGTCCCCTTTACTCCATATGTCCCACCCACCTTCCCCTGCGTGTTTGCCTGGGGCTAATATATTCAGTGTAGCCAGGTATTTAAGTGTCGGATGTGTTAAAGGGGACTGAGGCGAGGTGATGTGGGGGGGGGGGGGGTTGAGGGATGGCGTTCCCGCGCTTTATACTAAATCTAAAGGGGAAGCTCCATTTTTCGCTGCCAAATGTTCTGGTGCCGTCCCCATGTGGATGCCCAGAAAGGTGGAGGAAAGGCGACTAGAAGTACTCTACTCACTACGGTGAGTAACTAATTATTTCATCTCCCTTTTGCGAACCCATGTTAGAACCTGTGGTGGTCTGCAGAGCTCTTCCCTGCCCATAACTACTCTGATTGGCCTAATCCAAAAAAATTAGGGTTAAGATCTGACCTTTAAAATCACATGTCACTAGGTTAATCAAACTACTTCTCTGTGTGCTTTTGAAATTAGTGTAATTAATTGATTTTTGTCCCTAAAAGACAGATTTTGAGGGTTGGGTTGCGTAAAATGACAGTTTGCCCCAGTTCAATTTGGCCACAAGCTTTTGGTCTTTGCCCCAGCAGGAATTGCGTGACCCAGCCAGGAGAGTGTAAAAGTGCTACTGGAATCGTCTGTAATTGGAGACCTGTGTTGGCAGATAAAGCATTCTAGCAATTATGACCCCCTTGATAACCAAGATTTTGGCCCAACTGGACTATGCAAACCTTGTCCATTTGGGATATTCTAAATTACTACTGCAGAATAGCTAAAATAAGGAAGCAGGGTGTTCCTTAATTTAAGCAAATGTGACTGCCGTCAGATCTTTATTGACTTCCAGTTGCCAGTAGAATAACATTCAAAGTTGTGTATTCAATATAGCCTTTCACACCTCTGGTCCAGTCTTTAAGGAAGGTTCACACAATGGGTGCCCCTGTGGTCCCTGCAATCTAGGAATCCCATCTTTTGGAAGTGCCCAAATTCCATAAAGCCAGATTGGGTGAGGGCACACTGTGCCATCTAGCACCAAAACCATGAAATTCACTATCTACTCATTCAAGCATCACAGTGGATCACTTACCCTTCGGGAAACTCCTGAACACCCCACTGTTACGTGCCATGAGCCGTTCTCAGAGGTGACCCTGCACTCTATAAATGGCTGATAACCATCATGTCCACAATGGTACAGAAGCAAATGTCCTGTATGCATATACATTAGCCTGCCACACTTTACCCTCACTGAATGACCCAGACTCCTCCTGGAACTTGACATTTTACAATATATTTTCCTGTAAACAGTAATCTTCGGTACCAAAACAGTTACAGAGTAAATGCAAATACTGTTTACAAATTGCACAGGAACACATTGGTAGAATGAAAAATGCATCAAGTGCGCGCAGATTTGATAAATATATACAAAGTGGCTTTAAGGTATGGTTACCATATCACATTTCACTTTTGAGCAGATCTAATCTTGAAACCCAAACGGACCTTCTTTTGAATGTGATAAAGAATCAAAAACAATTAATTTATAACCACACAAAAAAGTTGGAGAACGTTGCAAACATTTAAAAGGTACTCATTCAAAGAGTAAGCCCAAAATTCTCTCTTCACTATAATATGCAATATTTCATCAAAGGCAAACCTACAGCCTGAAAACACCAACTAAACAGTTCACATGTTGTATATCAATCCTGGATGAGTTTAGCAATCCCAGTGAATTCTAGTTTCTGCTCTCATGGCCAATGAGTAGAGGTCCAGCAGTATTGTATGATTTATATAGCGGCTTTCACCATTCATATGGTCCCAACACGCTGTAGGTTGAACTCCCTCGGGGGCTGAAGTCCAGGTATGGGAAATTTGAGAAGTGCTAGTATGCGTGTGTGCATAGCAGCCAGTAAGATGCTATGGAGCGTAGGCCAAGTCTCTGCTAGCCACCCATGTTGAGCTGGCATGTGGAAGGGTGGTGAGAGGCAGTCTAAGAGTGGGTATCCAAGAGCGGGATAGTTATGTGTGCACCTATATCGAATTATTGTCATGAGCAATAGTTGAATTTTAATGGCAGTGGTGCTGTGCAAAGTGTTTTTGAGTAGTGTATGATGTCAGATGTGTTTGGGTCTGTCCCTCTGCATTTGTCTAAGATTCCATAAGCATGGAGTGCAACAGGTTAAAAGCATTGGCTATAACTTAATGAGTGGCCTGCTGCTCTAGCTACATTCAACATTCTGCTAGAATATTTGCACACGCAACATTCGGCCCTCACCTAGATACCATGCACTGGATGGATTGTTTATTCATCATGCTTAATACATTGGCTATGTACTACTCCGTTCTAAGTGTGATAGTTGGTCTAACCTTCACAGTTCTACTGAATGTCAATGTTAAAGGATATTTGTACCGCGCACTATCACCACCGGAGTGGTCCTCTGCCGGCTCTGAAAGAAAGGGGAAAGGGGGAGGTAAGTTAGTGGGAATAAGCTGGAAAAGTGCAAGAGAGCAGTGATGTGCTGTTGGCGGTCTAAGCCCGGTGGGTCTGTTGGCTGTGCTTGGGGTGTTTTACGATCAGTAGTCCTCGTGTGCGAGTCAGTGTGGTTAGTTTTGTTGTTGCAGTGTAGTGAGGTTTGTGCGGATTGTTGTGTTGTAGGCTTATGGTTGTGTTTGGTTACAGTTTGAGAGGTGTATGCAGGGGGGTGAAATTGTTAATGGATAGGTTAATTGGCGGTGCTGTGTGGAACTGAGGGCTTTCTACACATTTCTTCTAAGTGCGATACACAGGCTAACCTATGCTGAGTAGGCAGGATAGTTGAACCTTGCCAGTAGATGGTGGGCCACTGCATCTAGCTCAGCTACGTTTGACACAATGGTTACCCCCCATATTTCCCCAGGTGCACCACATTGCCTGGCCCCAAAATGCATCCAAGCACATGTTGCCTGCCCCCCAAAATACATCTAAGTGCAACACATTGCCTGTCCTAAGAATACATCGATCAAACCATCTTAAGAGCACAGCAGATAATATACACAATGTTCTGATTTGGTGGTAGTAATGTGGAAGAGACAGGGTTTTAACTGAGCACAGTAATGTCTGTGCTCACTGCCTGTGCCACCTTAGCTTGTTGTAGTTGCAGGGTGTCCCTTTAGGCTGCCACGGGAGAACAGGGACAACAGGAATGGGAACTGCCCATGGCCGGCTGCCTGGGCAAGGCTGCCCTTGGTGAACGTTGAAAGTATCTGGGCTCTGGTCATGTGACCTCCATGCTAACCAATCCACATCTGTCTGGGTGGAGGGAGTGGGCTGACCAGGAAAGAGGGGGCGAGGGGCAGGGTTGCTGCAGGGTGCTTGTGGGGAGTAAGGGTGATGTTGGAATCCAGATGGGAGTGAAAGCCTAAAGGGACCCAAGATCAGAACCTTACCCGGTTGTGTATCCTCTTGCTGCCAAGTGTAGGGCAAAGAGGGCTAGAGAGCCTGACGCAGTGAGGGTCATTCTCTGTTGTTTTGCATGGTGCTGGTCATGCAACCTCCATTCCAACCAATCTGCATCCATCTGGGCGGGTGGAGGGAGTGATTGCTTGCAATACAAAAAGAGGTGTGTTTGTTTATTCATTTCTAATGCGCACCAGACCCGGTGGTATCAGGGCGCAGCAGTTACAGAAAATGCAAGGCTTAGGTTACACAGTTACAGGTTATGAACAAGAATAAAAGGCATATGCAGGTTCTAAACAGGAAAATACATATATACAGCAGGCCTGTGTCATGAAGTACTTTGATGGAATATGCAGATGCATTACAGGGGTGTAGGTAGCACAGTGGTCAAGCCTACAGGTCAGTGGATTTGAGCAGGTTAATGTAGTTGCGTCTAAAATTCAGGTATGGTTGATCTTCTCTAAGAGGATGTGGCAGAGAATTCCAAAGTTGGGCTGCTTTCACGGGAAAGCTACTGCCACCTGCATTAGCAAGCTTGAATTTAGGGATGGTGAGGCAGTTGGTATTGCTAAATCTCATAGGTCTGGTGGATGTTCTCCTATGGAGTCTATCCGTGAGGTAGCTGTAAGGCAGCATTGTTTAGTGCTTTATGGGTGAGGGGTGCAGTTTTTAGTAGGATTTTATTGTGGGTCAAGATTCAGTTATTTTGGCGCCTAGTCGCTGAGATATGTGATCTTCTGGAGTGCAGCTCTTATGGCCTTGTTTTGGAGAATTTGTATCTTTTGAATGATTGATTTATTGGCGCTGATGTAAATTGTCATTTCGACAGAAAGGGTTTGCTGGTCCTAATGAGCTTACAAGTGTAGGCGGTGGCAGATGCCATTCATTTCACTTGTTTGTCGAAGGAGAGGGTCTTTACCTCCTTTGCCACCTTGATGGGGTTCCCATCGATTGTGAAGGATGAGTACTCCTGGCCTAGTTTCTTAAGATTGGTGTGGGTGCCCAGGATGATAAGCTCGGTCTTGTTATCACTCAGGTATAGGACATGGGTCCCCATCCATGCCTGGATGATGAGATACACTCTATTCACCAAGGCCAAGGCCAAATCCTTGTCGTAATCCCCAGAAAGTGGGAGAAGAATCTGAGTATCATCTGCGTAGTTAGTGTAGGTGATACCCAGAAGGTCCAAATCATCGAACAGGGGCTTAGTGAATATATTGTATAATGTAGGGGAGACACAAGAGCCCTGGGGAACACTGCACATGATGGGAATAGGGTCAGCAGCTGCTGATGGGAAGTACACCCTCATGGTTAGGTCGCTCAGGAAAGATTCTATCCAGCTAATGGCTTCTTTGGAAAAGTGGGCCGTAGAGTCCAGGTGGCCGCATAAGACCTTGTGGTCCATGAGGTCAAATGCGGCCGAAAGGTCTAGTAGTAGGAGAGCTGTTTTCCGTTTGTCTCTTAGCTCATCGACTTGTGTTTTCAAGTAAATGAGGGTGGTTTCCGTTCCATGTAGGGGGCGGAAGCCTGATTGTCTTGCTTTCAAGTCAATGAGGGCGGTTTCCGTTCCATGCAGGGGGCGGAAGCCTGATTGTCTTGCTTTCAAGTCAATGAGGGCGGTTTCCGTTCCATGTAGGGGGCGGAAGCCTGATGGTCTTGCTCCCAAGAGTTTATGGAATTCCAAGTATTTTTGAATCTGAGTATAAGCAACCTTATCAAGTATATTGAGCAGGAAGGGTACCGTCGTGATGGGACGGTAGTTGGTAGGAATTAGTGGATCCAGGGTTTGCTTCTTTAACAGTGGGAGCACCCAGGATTGCTTCAGGTTGGTGGGGATGATGCCAGATGCAAAAGAGGCATTGATAGGTTTTGATATAAAAGGGGCAAGATCTCTTGCAGCATCTTTTATAATCTGTGCTGGGCATAGGTCGCCCTGGCAGTTGGAAGGCTTAAGTGAGGGAATGACTTTTTCTACCTCAAGTATAGATGTTTTAGTGAAATGGAATCTGGCAGGAAAGTCAGATAATGTTTCACTGGGGAGGGGGGGTCTAAGTTGTTCAGTTGGGATAGAGAGTTAACAGAGGAATATTTTTTGGGCTATTTTGTTTTGGAGGGTGGTTACTTTGTTGGAAAGTACCTGTTGAATATCTGAGCACCATGTTTTATTTTTGATACAGATATCCGGTGTGGGGGAATAGAAGACTCTTAATTCTTTTAATATGGTGAATAATTCCTTCATACTGGATTTGGCGTTAGAGATACTTTCATTGTAAGAGTTACGTTTGGCCTGACAAATTTCCTTTTTATATTGGGATGAGATTTGATTGAGTTTGGATTTATTGGCTTCTGAGGGGAGTAATCTCCAGGCGGTTAAACGGCTCCTCTTTAGGAGTCGTAGGTCCCTTAGTTGAGGGGTGAACCACTTGTTTAGGTGAGATTTGGGCTTGCTAGGTCTGAGTTTAAGTGGGACAATATTGTCGAGTACAGTTAGCATAATTTTATTGTACTCATTGACCAATGAGCCTGGATCCAGGTAGTCAGCCAATGAGTTGAGGGTCGGGAGGATTGCAGGGATCACTTTGTCCATTGTGATGTTCTTTTTATTCCTTGTTAAACAAGGTGGGGCAACTGGTGTGACCAGCGGGAGTGGTCTAGTAGTAGACAGTGTGAAAGATACGGGGAAGTGGTCTGTCCAGAGTTGCGGGGAGATGGAGGTGATGTTGGCCGTACAATTGTAGTCAGCCACAGAATCTAGAGTTCTCCCTTTATTGTGGGTGGGTTAGCTGATTTTTTGGGATAGGCCAAGTTCAGACAGAATATTGGCTGTCATTATGGCATGCTTATCTAAAGGGTCATTGAATCCTAAATTAAAGTCGCCTAGTAGTAATAGTTGAGTGGTGGTTTTAAAGTTGTTGGAAGGTTTGAGGATATGTACACTCTACTCTCCAAGTGGGCTGGGGGGGTATGTAGATTAGGTGAATAGTGAAGGCCTCTGAGTTGATTAGAGGGAGTTTAACAGTGAGGCCTTCACAGGATTGCATGATTTGGTGGGGGAGCAGGTCTCAGAGAGGCCCGTTTTAGATATAATGGCAATACCTCTGCCTCATGTTTTAGCTCTGTCCTGTATTGTATAGCCGCCTGGGACAGCTAGCGAGAGCAGTGGTCCTGTCGCATCATGTAACCATGATTCAGAGATGGCAAGGAAATCCAGGTTATCTGCCTATATTAGGTCAGAGATGCCCGTTGCGTGGGCAACCAAGGACCTAGCATTTATAAGAGCTCCTTTAAGTGGATGGGCCTCAGTTGTGGCTATGGCAGGGATAGGAATAGTCAGTATGGAGTCAGCTATCTTAGGTTTATGCATAGTGTGATGCTTAGTGGTGGCATATGGGCGAGGAGGGATAGTGACGTGGTTGGCATTGTTAAACTTCTTTCTAGTATGGAGGTTTGTTTTCTTGTTTGTCGAGGGCAGTGATCTAGTGAGGGGTTTGTAAAGTTTGGTTAGTCTGGAGTGGAGTCTGGAATTCCTGTATCTTAAGGTGCAAGGGTTACTTGCGAGTGAACTCGATCTGGTCGAGTAGCTAGGTTGACCGGTAGTAGGAGGGCAGTATGCTGACATTTTGCTCAGGATTGGTGGGGCTTGTGCACCAAAGGGAGGGAGCCAGGCGTGGTACACTAGGAGACGGGTTATAAGTAGTGTACTGATAGCGTAAAGACTGTGGGTGTTGGTGTGCATGTTGTGGAAGGATATTTGGTGGTGGTAGATGCAATTAGCTTGGGCGCTCTTAACCTAGCCAAAATAGGCTAATTCGACATTGGTATAGGTGGTCGAATATAGTATAATTTAAGCTAGAACATTAGATCAAGAAGACTAGGCCAACACAGTATGGTCAAATAACACAAAGGTAGGTCAGTCGGCTGATGCAATGGGCAATTCAAACAGCACAAAATGAGCAGTGGGCTGGTTCGATGGACAATTCAAATGCCACAAAATGAGCAGTAGCTGATGTAATGGGCAATTCAAATGGCACAAAATGAGCAGTAGACTAGTTCAATAGTTCTTTGTAAAGAGTTTCATAGGCCATATCTGTACCCATGCACCTGTGGGCGGCTCGGAATGTGGGCCATGCCCACTGGTAATGGGCTGTAATCCAAACACATGGATTAGTTAATAGCACTGCTGGCCCCAGCCTCAACCGTACTCGCCTTATGTGGCTACCTCACAGGAATCCCACCACATTCTGCCCTTGCTCAGCCCCCTCGCTGGGCTCCATGCACATCACCCTCACTGCCTCTCCTTCCTCACCATGGACACGGGGAAGGGACTCCATATAGTTTATTTACCATTGTAGCCATGGTTTGTTTATTTATTTATATGGCACACCGGACCAGAAGGTATGAGGGCGCAAGCATTACAAGAATATTCTCAACTTAGCTACAATACTGTACATTATTTACATTATTATGCATAGTGAGTAGATGCAGTTACAGTGAGTAGAAGCAGTTACAAGGATACAGAGTAACATTACGACATAGTTACAGGTTGAACAAATTTGTAGTAGTTGCAGGGTGTCATTATTGGCTGTCATCATTGGTCTTTGTTCTTAAGCCACTGGATGTAGTTACGCCTAAATTGGTGGTAGGTTTGAGGTGCTCTGACGGAGGGTGGTAGTGAGTTCCAGTGTTGGGCTGCTTTTACCTGGAAGCTGTTGCCGCCCTTTTTCGTGCGCTTGAATCTGGGAAACAGCGAGCAGGTTAGCATTGCTATTTCTGGTGTGTCTGTTGGGCGTGTATCTGGTTATTCTGTCTGAGGGATAACGGGGAGCTGCGTTGTTAAGGCATTTGTGGGTGAGGGAGGCTACCTTAAGCAGAATTTTGTCCGAGATAGTGAGCCAGTTGTGGGTTCTCCTAGTATTCGAGATGTGTTCTCTTTTAGGGAAGCTAAGCGCTGCTCTAAAAGCATTGTTCTGTAGGATCTGGATTTTATTGGTAATCTGTTTGTTGGCGCCTACATAGAGAGAGTTACAATAGTCCAGTTTAGATAGTATGAGAGCCCTGGCTAGAGTAATGCAACTTTGGGTGGAGAGGAAGGGTTTGGCAGAGCGTATAAGCTTGCATGTGTAGGCTGTAGTGGATGCCATGGAGCTGACCTGTTTATGGAAAGAGAGGGTGGAATCGAGATAGATCCAAGGGTTTTCACTTCCTTAGCTACCTTTATAGGGTTGCTGTCAATGATGAAGCTGGAGTAGTTGAGGTCCAGTTTGTTTAGGTTCGTGGCTGATCCTAGGATGAGTTTGGTCTTGTCATCTTTCAGGCATAGACTATGGGAGGCCATCCATGCCTGGATGATGAGATACACCTTGTTCACCAAGGCCAAATCCGTGTTGTAATCTCCCGTCAACAGGATGAGGATTTGGGTATCAGCATAGTTAGTGTAGGTGATACCCAAACCGTCGAGATCATCAAACAGGGGCTTAGTGAACACGTTGTACAGTGTGGGGGAGACACATGACTTCTGAGGGACCACGCATGTGATGGGAATGGGGTCAGCGGAGGTCGTGGTGGGGAAGACGCGCATGGATCTATTGCTTAGGAATGATGTCATCCAGCCTATAGCTTCTTGGGAAAAGTGGGCCGCCGAGTCTAAGTGGCTACATAGGATTTTATGATCAACAAGATCAAAGGCTGCCGAGAGGTCTAAGAGGAGCAATAAGGCAGTTTTCCCATTATCTCTTAAAGTGTCAATTTGGGCCTTGAGGTCGATGAGTGCAGTTTCTGTGCCGTGTTGGGGTCTAAATCCTGATTGCCGGACTCCTAGGAGGTGGTTTTGTTGAAGGAATTTTTGAATTTGAAGGTAGGCTGTCTTGTCGAGGATTTTTAGTAGGAAGGGGACGGTGGTGATGTGTCTGTAGTTAGTGGGTATGGCTGGGTCGAGTGTGGTTTTTTTTTAGTAGGGGGAGGACCCAGGATTCTTTGAGGTTGTTTGGGATGATACCAGAAGAGAAGGAGGCGTTGATGAGTTTGGTGATAAATGGAGATAGGTATCTGGCCGCGTCTTTGATGATTTGAGGTGGGCATAGGTTGCCTTGGCAGTTAGAAGGCTTGAGGCCGAGTATGATTTTTTCCACTTCTAGCGTGAAGACTTTGGAAAAACTGAAGCGAGTGGGGGGGGGGGGAGGGTGTTGAGGGATGGTGCGTGTGGGGGTGTTGTTAGGTTTGGCCTTGGATAGGGTCTCTTTCTTGTTGTTAATTTTGATTTGGAGGCCTGCGACTTTATTGGAAAGGGCATTTTGGATGCTGGTGCACCATTGTTTGTCTTTCTTGCAGGTGTCTGGGACCGGGATGGGAGTCTCCAGCTCCTTAAGGATGGTGAACAATTCTTTAGTGCTGGATTTGGCATGCAATATTCTCAGATTGTAGGATTCTTGTTTGGTGAGGAGGATTTCTTTTTTGTAGGTAGAGACTATTTTGTTAATTGTATTCTCTTTTACATTAGAAACACAGCACACTTTGTGTGTGCTCTTTTGCATCTTAAAAAAAAAGCCCCAGTAGTATAATGTATGTTGTGCCAGTGTACTAATAGCTACCAACCCCTAGCTGTTGGGCTTTACTG
This sequence comes from Ambystoma mexicanum, assembly GCF_040938575.1. Taxonomy (NCBI): domain Eukaryota; kingdom Metazoa; phylum Chordata; class Amphibia; order Caudata; family Ambystomatidae; genus Ambystoma; species Ambystoma mexicanum. Next base: position 706,706,682 of record NC_090941.1, on the reverse strand, counting down.
AGCTGTTACAGTGCTAAGCACCTCCTTTTAAATCATTTGTTTAAGGACACAGCTATCTGAACACATACCAGCTAGCTTAGGCGTCTCCTCAGGCCTATTGCAGCCAGAACTCAGTCTGGGTGTCCACCCTCCAGACTGGACACATTCAAATGATCTCTTCAGCACCACACCTACCGCTAAGAAGCAGCTATCATGCAACAACCACACCAGCTGCACACATACCCGGTGCGCCCACGCACTTTACGACTTTCTCTCTCGACTGACTTGAACTGCGGTTCCTGAGGGCGTTCAACCTACCAGTGCTTTGAGATCATACCAATGATACATAAGGCGCTATACAAATGCCAAATAACATAACATAAAGGACCTTTAATTTGTGCCACAAGCGGTTACCATTCAGTAAAGCAGTCCAGCATGGTGATTATTGCTTAATGCTTGTCCACAACTGGAAACCTACAGCGAGAATGCTTCAAATGAATCAAGACTGAATTGTAAACCATGATTGTGGCATATCACTGTAGTATCCTGGTATCAAGAGATATCAGCGGGGGGAGCGTGGCTTGGAGCGCCATCGATGTGGCTGCTCCCCTAAGGCCAGCCGTGTGAAGCCTGCCGCGAAAACGGAAAAGATGCAGCGTCCCGCTACCCAGCGGGGGCCCAATTAACACCCAGGGCGTCAGAACACCTGAGGCGTGTCTGGGCCGAAGAAGGGAGCATAACGCTCATGTGGGACAGGGTTATCCAGCCGGGGCCTTCGAACTCTGAAAGGTGCCGAAGAATCCAAGATGGTGGCCGCACCTATCCCCGCAGATTGGAGGCAGTGCTGACGGCTCTCACAGCATCCACCAGCCTCCAGTGCCCCGAGGACGGCTCCCAGCAACAGCGGAGCTAAACCCGGGACTCGGGACTGCTGAGGACGCTCAGTGCCGTCCCCAGCCTGGGGCTGAGTGGGTGGTCTCCCCGAAATCCCCTCCGGCAACTACACTAAAGCAAGCGGCCCCGGCAGGCCGCACATCGAGGTCCGTGGCGCACCTCAAGACTGGGGGCGTCCCCCCCAGCGCACTCCAGGCTAGTCTGCGGCCCCCGCGGGGTGCAGCACCTTCCTACGCGGGATCACAGCATCGGCTCCGGCTCCAGAGGGCGCGGCGGCACAGTCTGTGCATCATCAGGTAGGGGCTGCTGGGGGAGGGGGGGGGGCAAGGGAGAGGTGGGGGCCTTTTCACACCCGACCTGGGCCCCCACCAGAGGAGCTTACAGTACGTGCACCAAAGGGGTGCAGAGAGGCCTCTCTTTCCCCCCCCCCCCCGTGGCCCTTGGAGCTCTCTCCAGTCCTTTCGGCGCCGATCAGCACCAGTGGGAGGGGGTGCACCCAGCACGGAGCCCGCACTCTCGATTCCTGGGGCGCCCCGGCCCATACACAGCGCCTCTCCTCTGGCCTGAGAAGCGGAGGATCCTCTTCACTTTCTCCCCCAATATGTTGGATGAAGTTGGGGTCTTGTGAGCTCATCAGACCCCACACGGTAAGTGCTGGGGGCCCACCTACACCCATCTCTAGGCCTACGGCCCCCCTCAACCTGCAGCCTCAAGCCCTGGAACTCCCAGCTACCACTCAGTGGGGGCAGGCGGACCCGCCAGGCAGTGACGCCATCCGCTTGGCACGCCTGGCCGGTGGTGGTGTATTCGGCCCCGGGTGCAAGTGGACTGTGCACCAGATCTGGTCGCCCTGCTTCGGCCCCCTCCCCTCCAAGGAGGAGGCTCCAACCCCACATCGTTCTCAGAAGCGGCACACTTCAGCTGTCCACTTGCTGGGGCACCCCGGCCCACTTCCCCACTCAGGCTCCTTCCCCTAACGTGATTCCTGTGGGGATCCATTAGATTTGATGTCTCTCTGTGGCGGAGTGACTTACCTCCTCTCCCCACCAGAGAGAGGGGACACATCCTCCACCCAAAACCCTCAGACATGTCGGGTCTGACCCTCTACGCTGGGGTGCCTCACGCCTGCAGACCCCAGGACCAACACCCCCAAGCCTTAACCGCCCCCCCTGAAGCTGAACGCAAAATTAGCCTAACATTTCTTCCGCCCCACGATCCGGCACTATGTCCAAACAAATGAAAACAAGCAAAAACGCAGACATCGCCACTATGCTTACAGCACCAGACGGGAAAAAAAACAGACCTTTCCAAGCCTACCCCACAGGATTCCCAGGAGGGTGGTGATACCCCAGCCACTAGGGGCGACCTATTGGCTTTTATGGCAGACATTAAAGCCAAATTTAGGTCCTGCATGTCCGAACTCACCACCAAATTGGAGAAAACCGACCACAGGGTAACTGAGGTGGAGCAAAGGCTGGGTGAGGTCGAGGACCGTTCCCAGGACCAGGCAACCACACTAGGGGACATCCAACAGGCAGTAAGAGCTCTCCAAGACAAATGTGAAATCCTCGAGTTCAGGCAGGGGGACTTGGAGAACAGGGCCCGCCGCAACAACCTTCGGATCGGGGAATCCCATCCTCGGTCCCAGACAAAAACCTGCCAGAATATGTAGGGGACTTCTTCCAGGCCCTCCTCCCGCAACTGGACAAAACACAATTACTGCTAGATCGTACTCACAGACTGCGCCCACGCCAGGGGTGGACTCGGACATCCCTCCAGATGTCATCACTAGAGTCCATTTCTTCTCCATGAAAGAAGCCATCTCCGCTATCAGCCGCTCACGAGATGAGCTCACCTTCCAGGGCTCGCCTCTTCAGATCTATCAGGATCTTTTGCTCCTGACTCTCCAGAGGAGAAAGGCGCTCCGACCCCTGGCCCTCTTCCTTCAGGAACGACAAGTCCGGTACAGATGGCTTTTCACAACGGCACTGCAATTTTCATTTAATGGTTCTTTGCTGAGAATTAGCCAGCAAGATCAGGCACCCGGCTTTCCCCAAAGAGGCCACTTCACCGAACCCGGAGGCAACAGGGACCCCTGAGTCAGCCCCTCCCCCACAACTCAGGTGGTCCTCATGGTCGAGGGCATCTCAAAATAACAGGAGGAGGTAATCAGGTCTCAAGTCACACTAGAGAACCCGTTGCTGCACTATCGGCCTAGGGGCCAACCCTTTTCTACTGCGAAGCGCCAGTCCCGGCCCTGCACAAGATTATTGCTACCCATTGAGGCGGGCTTCACCCATGGCCCATGCCCATTCCAAGGTACATTCCATCTTCGTGTCCTTGGAAACACATGTTATTCCTACTGTCTCAATTGGCCCTGTTGGCCAGGGTTTGGGCTGCACTCACAATGTTGACCACCCCGCCAGTATAAAAGTTGGGGGCCGGTGTTAAAACCCCAAGAGCAGGACAGCACGCATCCAACCCACTCCTATGATGGCAACTAATGGGCGCTCTTCCAACAACCCCCCCCCTCCCCCGGATCAGGGGGTAACTGAGGCGTTAACGTTTAGCGAAAGGCACCGTAATGTCTGATGCTCACGGGTTAACGGGCTGAACGCCCCCTCCAAGTGCAAGTCGATCCTACAGAAACTACAAGACGAAGAAGCTGGGGTGGCGATGCTCCAAGAAACTCATCTCCTTCCGGCAGACTTTGGACGCCTACGATCCCGTATATACCCACGTCAGTTCCTTGCCTCAGGAGACTCTAAGAAAGGGGGCACAGTGATCCTGTTTAGGAAAGACCTAAATCCCCAGATATTGGACACTATAACCTGCCCAGAAGGCTGCTTCGTGGCTGTTAAATGCCTTTTGCTGGGGGACCTTTATACCTTCGTATCAGCATACGCCCCCAATTCGGGGCAGGCAAGCTTCTACGACGCATTGGGTACCTCCCTCTCGGGCTTCATAGAAGGCCAAACAATAATAGGAGGAGACTTCAATGGAGTACCAGACCCCACCAGAGATAAATCGAACCCCCCCCTTCCCTGGTGAATTCACGCAGGCCCTTAGCTTCCTGCATCTTTTCAGAACCCTGGAAGTAGTGGACTCATGGCAGGTGCTCCACCCCACCGAGAAAGATTATTCCTTTTTCTCCCATGTTCATCGAACTTTCTCAAGAATTGACCTCCTCCTAACTTCGCCCCAAACCCTCGCCTTCACCAATGAGGTGTCCATCGGACCATGCTCCAATAATAATGGAGCTTCGAATCCAGGACCCCAAAGCCAACACCCCACGCAGATGGTCGCTCTACGACCCGATCCTCAATGACATGCTAATTAGAGACAAGATGGCAACCACTATTAGGAATTTCTTCGAGGAGAACCCGGTCATAGACACCTCCCCTGCTAACAATTGGGACGCGATGAAAGCAGTGGTTAGGAGAGCCCTGATAGCGCAAGGGGTGGCATTCCACCGGACCCAGAGACAAACCCGTCAAGCCCTGGAAGAGGAACTGCAAACAGCAGAAGAAGCTCAAAAGAAGAAAGGGTGGTCCCCCAGGACTCAATGAGCCATCCGCACAGCCAGAAAGAAGCTAGAGGCCCACTACGCGGAGCATACTGCGCAACTATTGGCCAAGACCAGGAAATTCTATTATGCCAAGAACAACAAAGCTAACAAGCTACTGGTAGCTAAGCTGGCCAAAACGAGACGTACCAATACCATCCGAGACCCACAAGGGACTCACTACACTGAGACAAAGAAACAACTGGCGGTGGACCACCTAACCCACGTTATGACTGCACCCCCACGAGACCAGTCCAAACAAGAGGAATACCTGTGGGGGGCAGCCTTGCCACACCTACCCGACTAAACGAGAGAGAGGCTGGAGGCACCAATAACAGACGAGGAGGTCAACTAAGCCATCAAAGCACTCAAATCGCGGGCCCTGGGCCCGGACGGGTTCTCCTCGAGATTCTATAAAATGTTCAAACCCCAGCTGATCCCCCATCTGGTGACACTGTTCAACTCATTCAAGGAGACGGGCTCGATGACCCCTTCAATGCAGGAGTCCACAACTATCCTCCTTCCTAAACCAGGGAAGGACCCGAGAGACCCAGCCTTGTATAGACCAATCGCCCTACTAAACATAGACGCCAACCTCTACTCCAAGATCGCGGCCAACTGGCTGTCACACATACTTCCAGATATAATGCACCCCGACCAAACGGGCTTCATTCTGAACAGAGCCGCTGGAGACAATATTTGGAGAACCCTGAACCTGGTAGATATTACCCACCAAAACTCCCAGGGCCTCACTCTGATGGCCCTAGACGCCACCAAAGCATTCAACAGGTTAGACTGGTCATTCATGGAGCGCACCCTAGAGGCCTTCGGCTTCGGTCTAGCGTACCGGTCTATGGTTCTGGCCAACTACAAAGTCCCTAAAACCCTCCTGAGGATCAATGGTGCCCTCTCAACCCCGATCCCCATGACTTGCGGGACAAGACAGGGCTGCCCACTGTCTCCCCTTCTCTTCGCACTAGCAATGGAACCCTTCGCCCAGAGGATCAGGCGGAATAAGCTCATCAAGGGCCCGCAGGTTGGCCCATCCCAACACAAAATTGCACTATACGCTGATGACGTTTTGCTGACGCTCTCAGAAGCTAGCACCTCAGCGAGGCACGCCTTGGCGGAAATAAAGAACTTCGGGGAGGTCACCGGCTTCACTGTCAACTTCTCCAAATCAGTGGCCCTGGGCATCGGCCTCCAACGGGAGGAACGGGAGGCACTAACCAGGCTGTGCCCGATCAGGTGGCAGGAAAAGTCCATCCCCTATCTGGGAGTTCACATCTCGGCAAACCCAAAAGACACTTATCAGGCAAACTTCCCCAGACTATTTCGAGAACTGGAAGGGGACCTGAAGCGCTGGACCACGCAGGAAATCTCACTAATGGGACGAATCACGGGCACCAAAATGAACTTGCTCCCGAGATTCCTCTATGCCTGCTCTTCCCTCGCAGTAGCCATCCCAGCACCAGCCCTTCAGGATCTACAGAGGAAAATGCTAAAGTTCATATGGAGGGGCAAGAAGGCCAGAATTCCCCACAATACTCTGGTTGGCAGCGCCAGACTGGGGGTTCCCGATCTCCAGGCATATAGGGCGGCAGCGCAGCTGGCACATATCCACGCCTGGCAGATAAGCACAGCTCGCCCCAGATGGGTGGAACTGGAACAAGCTCAACTTCCGCTCCCCCTGCGATTCCTCCCATATATCCAGCCCCCCCTTAGAAAGTGCTGGAGGAACCACTTGCGGACGACCAAACACACGCTAAGCTCCTGGGACTGGGCTCTGAAACAAAAGGGAATCCCAAGAGGTCAAAGCCCTCTCTCACCAATCTTTTATAATCCAAACTTCTCGCCGGGGGCAAACCCCCGTAACTTCCAAAACTGGATAGACGGGGGCCGCAAAACCCTGGAACAGCTATACTTTGGGAACAAACCCTGCACCTTCGAACAGTGCAAGGAGGTGTTTCAACTCCAGGAGGGAGATAGATTCACTTACTGCCAGCTCCGCCACTGGTGCTCTCACCCCCAGATCCTCCAGCTGGCCACACGCCCTTTTACTCCCCTTGAGCTAATGCTTAAGGACCCACCATCTAGAGGCAGAACGTCGACCCTATAAAGACGCTTCTTGGGGGACTTCCTAATGGCAAAAACTCGAGGCATGGCCCAATGGGAGGCTGACCTAGGTCACTCAATTGACGATCAAACCTGGGTGGACATCTGGACGCGCACCCACACCTCATCCACCTGTGTCACCAACAAGGAATGCGCATACAAGCTCATGCTGCGATGGTACTACCCCCCGCTTAGGCTACACCACATGAACCCACGAGTGGACTGCTCCTGCTGGAGGGGTTGCGCCCAGCCTGGCTCCTTCTTTCACATGTGGTGGACCTGCCCCAAGATTCAGCAATTCTGGGTTCAGTGCCTGTCGACTATCGAACAGATTACCGGGAGCGCTCTCCCACTGGAACCCGAAACCGTCCTACTGGGGGTCCCGAGCCACAGGGTCTACCCCAGCTCCGGAAACAGAGCGAAACTATTAACGCAATGCCTCCTGCAGGCAAAACTGTGCTGGCCTGCTTCTGAAAGTCCCCGGACGGTCCCTGTATGGCTCACTGGCGGGGAAAACTATGGGACATCCTGATCACGGAAAAGGTAACCGCGGCGAGGGCGGGAGTCCTGCACCACTTCCAGAACATCTGGGCCCCAGTACTGAACTATGACCAGCGATTCCCCGCCTTGACATTCAAACCGATCAACACCCGATGGGCTCTGAAGGATCAGGAGACCACTTGAGAGGCAGGGGCAGCGGGCTGAGATGCAGAACGGGAGAACTGGGGGAGGGAGACAGAGGACCAGAGAGGAGAATTGGGGGTGGGGGGAAGAGTATGAACTCAAGCGAACTATTAAATACAAGCAAAGTTGTCGTGCAATGTTATTTGTAACCTGTCCTGCCTTGGTTTAAAATAAACATGTTTAAAAAAAATAAATATGTTTAAAAAAAATAAAAAAAAGAGATATCAGCGGGGAGTAATGTTAGTCATTGCCTTCAGATCTGGCAGATTAGACTACTGAAGCTAAATGCACCTGAAACCACCAAAGAAGGCATTCACAAACCCAACCTAGAGTGGGCACAAGAATGTGCCTGTCTTCTCAAAGGGCTCGAGCAAGAACATGCAAGTCCTGCCATAGAACACAGTTGGCAGCCGGATGGAGACTCGAGGAAGCCTCGAGCGAAATTCTATTACTTTTAGGCAGTTGAACCATCATATCTGCTGAATGGGCAGCTGCAGAGATGAAATCCTGGGAATTGAGGGGTAGCATTTTTACAGATCAAGTGACCAGAGGTTTTGCTTGTCCACCCACTTGTTCAGTTCAGTGCCAACAAGTTGTGTGGTGAATGTGAGTTCAAATACAAGTAAAAGATGTACTTTCGCACTAAATCTCTTTAAAGCGCACACACAGTTTCTATTGCATTCCATGAAAGACTCCTGCATGCATATGTTTCAGATACAGTACACAAGATGTAGATATTTACAAGATGTAGACAATCCTATTACAATGTGAGCAACGCAGGGACATTTATTACACCGGTTACAGACTGGTCATGGCGGCGGGCAGCGAGATAGTACAAGTACAATAGTAAAATAGGCACACCTATCTTAGTCCGACTACTAGAGAAGCAGTTCTGAGAGGTAGAGAGCTAAGGTTGCTGGGAAAAGAGTAGGTCCTTCACTTTGGCTCTAAAAGACCAGAAGGAGGGGGAATCAGCTCTGATGTCTGTGGGGAGCGAGTTCCAGTCCTTAGCTGGAGGTTCGAGCTTCCCGGTGCTAGCAGCTGTTTCAGGTTGAACTAGAGTATGTTAAGGCAGCGTAAATAAGGAGCTCTGGTGGAACTATGTCTTGAGAATTTGTCAACTAGGTATTGGGGTGCTGTTGAGGACAGGCATTTGTGAGTGATGACAAGGGTGTGTAGTTTGATTGTGTCACATACCAGTAACCAGTGTACTTCTTGTCTAATGGACGAGATGTGATTAGCACGTGGTATGTTCAGAGCGCATCGAAGGGCATTGATCTGTAGAACTTGAACTCTGTTCAAGTTGTGATTAGTGGAACCAAGAAATGAGGTCTGAGGTGCTGCAACACAATGTCTGAAGAACAAAAACAGCACCCTGTTTCTTGCCAATAGATTAACTTTAAGCAAAGCATAGGACTTTTAGAAATATGTAAAGGTGTGCCACTGGCTGCTCAGAGAGGAAAGGAAAAGGTCTTCATATGGCCATAGCTGTTCTTTAAGATCCACGTGAAATGCAAGCATTGCCCCTACATGAGTCAAAGATATTCATCGCTTCAGAACAACTGCAGGACATATCTCGAGGACATGCGCTCTCAATATCACACTTAATACACAAAAATCACAACAGATGGATCGAGAAAGATTTGATACATTATCCATCACTTTTCAGCCTCCTGCCGTATACATCCTCACCATCTCAAGCCACTCACTCCCCATGCAGGTGAAAAACGCATACCTCTTTCATTTCGACATTTTCTCTCCCCTCCTCCCCCGCCATGAACAGTGAAGTTAAACCTGCTACATTTCTATACCTAAACAGAGTAAACTCAATTTCGGATGGCAATCTGTTAGCCACCAAGACGTTTTGCTGCATTGGCCAATGTCTTTAATTATCCAATTTTCCCAAGAGTAACTTGTGCCTGGCGTTGAGGGGGCCGGGGAGGGGTGGATATTGGGGAGGGCGGGCTGTTAAGGGTAGGTAATTATTGGCCAAAAGGAACATAGTTGCACTGAATTGGAGTTCATGCTGTGCCTACTTGAAGGATACCTCTTTCATTTCGACATTTTCTCTCCCCTCCTCCCCCGCCATGAACAGTGAAGTTAAACCTGCTACATTTCTATACCTAAACAGAGTAAACTCAATTTCGGATGGCAATCTGTTAGCCACCAAGACGTTTTGCTGCATTGGCCAACGTCTTTAATTATCCAATTTTCCCAAGAGTAACTTGTGCCTGGCGTTGAGGGGGCCGGGGAGGGGTGGATATTGGGGAGGGGGGGGCTGTTAAGGGTAGGTAATTATTGGCCAAAAGGAACAAAGCATGAATTGGAGTTCATGCTGTGCCTACTTGAAGGAGAAAGTGAACCTCCCCGATTTCTTACACACCACCCACAGTTCAACACAATGCCAGTGCAGATGGAAAAGGGAAAACAAGAAGACCGGTTTTCCTCATTCTAGGTTCCCATCCTCTGGAAATCTCTACCCATCTAAGACTTCTCCTACTGCACCTAAGGCCTGGGCTTACTCTACAAACATGAGTTAACCTCTTCCCCTGCCACTTTCCTCCCCTGATCTAATTTCCTCCATGTGTTCTACCAACAATCCACCCACTCTTGAAATGTGCCCCTCAAACCTATTTCAAAGTCCTAGAGTACATCCAAAACCGAGCACCCCTAGGCACATAATACTCCATACATTGCTAAGTAAAGCACTCTGCTTACACCAATGGGGAAGGTCCACGCTATATAATCACACCTTTTAAAATAATATATATATTTTTAAACACAAGCAGCTACAGCAGTCTTAATTCCCTACCCTATTGAATTGGGAGGGGAAACAAGATGATTTTCCAAGTGGTACTCCCTGTCCTCAAGTCGAATGTGTTTTCTTTTTTGTTGCATATGCAAAACTGTTCCCCAACACAAATTGGCACATTATTCAGGTGTTTTTTTGTTTTGTCCGAACAGCATCTTTCATTTGGCCCATCTGTGTTGGTGGGCTTTGTCTCGCATTTGGCACATCTATGTTGGTGGGCCTTGTTTTACATTTAGCCCACATTATTGAAAGCTTTAAACTAAAAATGTCAATGCACTCTTATTAATGCATGATCGCTCAATGCACTTATTAATGCATGATCTCTGAAAGCACGCCCTTGCACGCTCACACCAGAAAGGATGCAGCCCGCTAGGAAAAAAGGCCCAAGACACTTGCAAGGATAACAAGTATTTATTTCTCCAGAATACAAATGCATCGGCAAAGAACTGTGCTGCCACCGAACGTTCTGAGCTCCGTCGGGACGTGCAGCACATTTTAAGCACAAATAACGTCACTAATGACATAATCATATATGGTACAATTCTACAATCCTAACTGGATGAGCTCTATGCATACAGGGCCTGCTTTGTATGGGATGCCAGACCATTGGTTCACCTTCATCTATTAATCTTTGCCCACGTGGGTGCTGCTGGGCTCATCATCCGAGGTGAAGTTGGCCTGACAAACAATTGGCTACTAACATAAACAATGTTATTTATCATTGTAATGAGCACCTGACAGATACAGGGATGGGCGTGGGGGAGAGCCGAGGTCACACTGACACGCTTCACTCGATCCCAGACGGATCAGCAACTCCCAAGGTCCTCCACCTTAGTTTTAGGCTATAATTGTGATGCTACCATGCACTTCATCGCACAAATCACATGCTCCATTTATTAAGGCGCGATAGCCTTGCCTTCTGATCTTAGTGATAGATCGAGCGGTGTACAAGTTTTATGGTCTGGGTTTGGACGGTTTCCTGGCATGGTGGGGCTCATGGGATGAAAGAATGGCAAAGCTGTAGTTCTCGTGTGGGGATTGGTGGGGGCAGGAGGGCTTTGCTATCTGTCCCGTGGGAAAGTACTACCAAGAGGCGCTTTGCTCCCTTCTCATGACCTTGCCGGGTGCATTATTTCCGGGGCGCGAGGGCCTGTAACTTTCTTGGAACAATGGGGGGTTTTGTGGACTTGGTGAGACCCGGCCGGGGTGTGGATGATGTTCGCACTCAAGCAAGTGGCCTAATACTAACACACACAATGTTGTTTGCCACGCTTGGGCCTAACTTGTAAGATGGCTGGTGTTTGCCAAGATGGCATTCACACCCCTGCATCTACCATATAACTTGCATTGCATGCACTGATGGGATTGCGCACCCTCCTGTATGTGCATCTCGCCTACTCCCTAGATGTGCTCTCTTGGCGGTTATTTCTCCTTTGGTATCGCCTAGGGGAGTGGAAAGACCCTCTTAATACTACATCAAGTGTGACCGTAAACAAGCACATAAAAACAGACAATGCTATCCGAACAAGACTTCAAATAAGGCGGTCATATCCAATCTAGTCCCATAATTGGGAGGAGGGGCAATTGGGGGATTAGTGGCTATATTGCCCACAGAAGTCAGCACATTCCCACAATGCAATTGCAAATCATGTCGAGTAGAACACCCGTCCCTAGGGCAGTATAAATCAGAGTGATAAATCTGTTCTGTTACCTCTGAAAAGGGCTGTTATGCATCTGCATTGTTGGATACTTCTGTAAAGCGCTCTGTTGCTTCTCAAAGCTGGGCGTGTGCTCAAATACCTTACTAAGTGACCATATTGTTTCCTGTCAATGACTTAAATAAAAGCAGAGGTCTACTACTTCATTCCTAGATGGTAAAAGTAACCTGTCCCGTCCATCGCCCTTCTTAATGTGTAAGAGTAGCCCATCGAAGCAGATGAAACACAAAGTCAAGAGCCTGCAAGAAATTGCAAATAATAGCAAGAACATAGAAAAGTATGCCCTATATAGCAGAATCATGTTTGAAAATAAAGGGTTGTTGTTAGATTGAAAGTTCATATTGTGAAATCTGTGGTACCACACGTAAACAATCCGGTCGAATACATTTTTCCCTTCCATGCAAATGCCAACTTTACTATCAAGCAAGAAAATCTACCGTCCTAGACAAACGACAAAATGTAAATATTCGTAACAAAAACAGGACTGTATAACTTTTAAATTACAGCACCAAGAGACAACTTAGTTTGTGGCGTGTGCTGAAATCGCTCAAAAGAACTTACAAACACATTTTTATTCTGTCTATACCCCCTCTAGCGTTTCCAGGTGCGCCCAAACTCCCCAATTAGCATACCAGGCTAAAGAAAGGTGATCATATGACTCCATGTTATTGTGAAGACAGTCTGCAAGCCTGGGCTCTCATTTCTCGACTAAATGCAAAATGGGGGAAATCTTCCTTAACTGGTTTCTTTTTACCTTTGGCTGTGAACACCAACTTCTATAAAGCAAAGCCAGCCTAAGGACAAACATTGGATGACATTTTCGATTAGTCGTCCCAACACTGATATCTCAGCCATACACATAAGTTGTTTGGAGATTTTAGGTGGAATCTTTCAAAAATAAACATACACGATGAATTGTATTATGTATGTACACATGGCAGATGCAATACCCGTTTAAAGCCTACACATAATTGTATCATTACAGGCTTGTTGTGAAATCACTATAGGCCTGTAATAAGGAAATAACATCACTTTGCTCAGTAATCAGTTATCACCGACTTAAAAGGGATATTGCAAGACCCTTCTGAATATGGTGAACTTATGCAGGAACTCCTTGCCCAGCGTAGTATGGTAGGTAGGAGGTACGTCATCCCAAATAATGGTTAACTTTGTGTACAATTGTTTTCCTGAAAGCTGGACTTGGATGTGTTTTAATACCGGAAATAAAGTTTAAGCCAATAAAAAGTACATACATCCGCCAGAATATTTCACTGTTCGCTAGGCTGATGTCTGTTATCGCCATCACTCGAGATGACGTGCTTTTCTGGCCAGAAGAGAATTAGTTGGAGTGTGTATCTACAGACTGATCAAATATTTGTCTGGAATGTATGGCCCGGGGGTCCTTGCACTCTGACAACAATAACTCAACTCACTGAGTAATTCTGACAAGGCACGTCACTGTGACATTCTTCCATGCACTCTTCGGTCGCTGCCCGTTGCCACTTATTTGAAAAGGGCTTACTGTACAGTGCACCTTGAGCACGCTGCTGGAGTGCTCTAAGCATCCCTGGGGCGTGCACAGAGGTTCGATAATGAGAATTGTAAAGGTTTTTTTTTTATACCACACACTGTCACCAATGAAGTGATCCCCTGGCACTCTGGCGGATCTGAAAGGAAAGAGGGTGAGATGGGTTAGTAGGATTGAGCGAAGAGAGCTGTGATGTGCTGTTGGCAGCTTCCATTCCGTTAACAGTGTTTACCGAGCTTAGGTGTGCTTTTCGGTTGGTAGCCGTCATGTGCTGTTTTGCGAGGCTACGTGTGGTTTGTTTTGCTGTTGCAGTGTAGTGAAGTGTGTGCGGTTTGTAGTGCTTTAGAGGCATGGTTGTGTTTGGTTAGCGTTGGAGAGGTGTATTCAGAGGGGTGAGATTTTCATTAGTAGGTTTGGTTAGTGGCATCACTGTCTAGATGCGACACATGATTATCTTCACAATTCTATCCAAATGTGGCAAAGGCTAGTCTCCACAATTCTATCTAGATATGATGCAGGCTAATCTCCACAATTCTATGTGTATGAGACCCATGCATCAGATCTAGACAGAACTGAAGATAATCACGCGTCACATCTAGATAGACCTGTGGAGACTAGCATGCCTCACATTTTAGATAGAAATGTGGAGATGATCATGATTATCTTCACACTTCTATCTAGATGTGATACATGATTATATTCACAATTTTATCAAAATGTGACACATGCTAATGTCCACAATTCTATGTATATGAGACGCATGATTCTCTTCAAAATTCTGTCTGGATGTGACGCATGCTAGTCTCTAACAGTTCTATTTAAATGTGACGTATGTTAGTCCTTCACTCTAGATGCAGACCAGCTCAGAAATTGCAGTGGGAGTCCACATAAAACACAAAATAAACCCCACAGAATACCACAAAGTAGGGAAAAAACGATTGCAGAAAGCACACAAACCCCTCCACAAAAGGACCTGAAACAGGTAAAAAAAAATGCATTGAAATCAATGTAATACTACTTCCTGAGCATTAATCAGCAGCAAAAAAAAATGGAATACTTTTATGCCTGGAGGAAAAACCAGGATTCCGTCAGTCTAGAAACATACAAAAAAGAAGCAAAACTTTATAAAACCGAGATCCTGCTAGGCAAGAAAGAATTCTTTAATGATAGAATTATAAACTCAAGTTCAGGTAGTAGGGAACTCTAACATTTTGAAAGAAAAGAACAGCCTAAAGGGCCAAACACCGAACCCCTCCTGAAAGATGGGGCATGGTGCACAGCCATCTATGCTGGGTAAGCTAGAGAAAATTAAAGAAAGCATTGAGATCAAAAAACTTATTTTAAATAAAGATCCAGTGCCAGAGCATCTTGTGTCTTCAGCTAACTCTGGCACTCAGCAGACTTTTAACTTCTCACCCATTTCCGAGTTTGAACTGACTAGGGTCATTATGCAGCTGAAAGCAACTAGCTGCAAGGACGATTCCAGCTCCTCCGAGATTATTAAAGAATGTTCCCTTGTGTTAATTCCGGCCCTTACCAAATTTGTTAACCTGTCATTTGACCAAAATTATGTACTGGAGGATTTAAACAAAGCACTTCTAAAAAAAAGCCACATCTCTGCCCCATGACAACAACAAACTACAGACCAATCACCAATACTCAGTTCCTTCTAAAAATCCTGGATAGGGTTGCCTACAATCCGATTTTATTACATCTTAACAGCTCTAGGATCTTACACAAGTTCCAATCAGGGTTCAGACCAAATCATGGGACAGAGACCGCTCTCCTTGCCTTGAAATCCCAGGTGCTGGAATCCCTGGGCAGGGGCCAGATTTCCATGCTTATGATCTAGGACCTCTCGGCAGCCTTTGACCTGGTGGATCATTCCATCTTGATCACCAGGCTAAAGTAAGTTGCCCTTTTTTTATTGACCATGCCGGCCAAAGGATTACCTCCTCCTTGAGCGGAAGACAATGCAGAGTAGCCAGCAGGGAGGGCGAGGCTAATCCTGTTTCCTTGGGCTATGGGTTGCCCCAGGGGACGTGTGTTTCCCCATGTCTCTACAACATCTCTATGATGCCGCCCTTCTTCAACTTGTTAGAACTCAAGGGTATCCATTGTGTCATCCCAACAGCAGGCTCATACTCCATGGATGAAGGTAACATCAATAAAGCCTATGACACCATCCACACCTGGATGTTACGGAATGGCTTAGCACTCAATAATGAAAAAACATAACTAATGTTGGTGGGAACGGACAAGGGGCTGGCCAAGTTAGGTCTGTTGTTTAACAGCTTTAAAATTGCAACATTGAAATAAAAAAGAAAGTGAAAACATTAGGTATCATTCTTGACAGGAATTTGAATATGAAAGCCCAGGTGAGCAACCTAGTATCAAATCTACTTACTATATCAAGCTGCTTGCGCACCTCCGGCCTCTTATATTTGTATTTATTATGTTTTATATAGCGCCTTTGTCCAAAGCGATTTACATAGAACAGTCAACAATATAATGAATGAGAATGCAAATCAGCGTTCATAAACAGTAACATTCAAACTGTGTTCATAAATAATAACAATTAGCATTCCTGGGAGTAATCAGTCCATCAGTGTTCATAAACAGTAACAATCAATTAGCATACATAAGAGTAAGTGAATCAGTGTTCATAAGCAGATTAAATCAATTAGAGGACTGTAGGAGGTTGGTTTTTAGAGGAATGGAACAGAGGATAGGAAGTAATGGAGCGAAGAGACAGGGGAAGCATAATCCAGTGAAGAGGGGCTAGGCGCTAGAACGAGCAAAAACGGGATTGGGCACATGGGGGACGTGGGACATTGAGTCACAAGAGATTAGTAGAGAAGAGGGATCGAGATGGAGAGTAAATTGAAAGGAGAGATGCAATGTAGTCGGGAGCAAGGCCATAGAGACATTTGAACACAAGACATAGAAAGTTGTATTTTAGTTGAGAATAGAAGGGCAACCAGCCAAGAGAGGCCAGGGATGGAGAAATTGGGTCATGGAAGGAGAGAAGACAGTGGGCGAATTGAAGAATGATAAATAGATTTAAGAGGAGCAAAGCGTGAGTGGGAGGAAGACCAAAGACCAGAACAGAACAATAGAATAGTCGGGAGAATACTAGTGAGGAAATGAGGAGTTTTGTAGCATGGAAAGTGAGAAAAGGGCAGACTTTGCGAATGTTGTAGGGATGAAATCGGCAAGCGCGGGAAGTAAGTGAGATGTGGTGGTCAAAGGGGAGTTTAGAGTCAAAGTAAATGCCAAGAATGCGGGCGGAGGGAGAGATTGAGAGGGAGGAGGTTGGGAGAAGAGTGCTTACGGGAAAGAATAGGACCTCCGTTTCTTTGGCATTGAGAGTGAGGAAGTGAGAGGTCATCCAAGACTTGATGGCGGTGAGGCAGGATGAGAGAGTTTGATGAATGTCCAGGGAGAAGGACGAGAAGGATAGAAAGAGCTGGGTGTCATCAGCATAGAAGTGGTGTGACACACCAAAGGATGAGATAATGGGGGCAAGAAAGGAATTATATAAGGAAAATAGAAAGGGACCAAGGACTCAATCTTGAGGAATACCATGGACCAGACGAACGTGAGGAGAAGTGTCGCCACCCCAAGAGATGGCAAAGGTACGGTTGGAAAGGTACGATGAAAACCATGATAGAACAGACATATGCAGACCAAGGGAGGAGAGAGAGTCCAGGAGCAAAGAATGATCTACAGTTTCAGCAGACAGATCAAGTAAAATAAGAATACATGAGTGTTTGGAGTAACGAGCAGTGAGAAAAGAATTAAATACGTAGGTAAGGGCTGTTTCAGTTGAATGGAAGGAGCGGAACCAGACTGAGTCAGAAGAAGGCTAGATACAAATGATGAGATTCGTGAATAAACAAGGTGCTCAAGGAGTTTGGATAGAAAAGATAAGAGGGTTATAGGACAGAAATTAGAAGCAAGGGGGTTAGCTGTAGGTTTCTTTAGGATAGGTATGATTATTGCATGTTTAAAGGCGGTAGGAAAGGTGCAGGTGGTGAGACAAATGTTAAAGAAGGAGGTGAGAAAGGTTACCAGCGGTGGGAAGACTTTGGGGATAAGTGAAGAGGGGATGGAGTCAGTAGGGGCTGCTGTAGGGTGAACTTTGGCCAGGAGGAGAGCCATCTCAGAGTCCGTTACAGGAGGAACAATAGAGGCAGTGCTGGAGGGGATAGGGAAGGATAAGGGGGAGGAGTTAGAGGAAGGTGAAGATAGAATGTCCTGGTCGGAGGGAGTGCACTTTGGAAGAGAAGAAATTGGCATGGTCAGATGTTGATAGGGATGAGTTGATGGAAGGGTCAGGTGTAGGAGGAGAGAGAAGTCTGATTAGGGTTTGGAAGAGACGTTGAGGATGAGTGGATTGACTATGAAGGTGGTCAGAGAAGTAGGTACGTTTGGCAGACTTAATACAGTCGTGGTATAGGATGTTATAAGAGAAATAGGTTGCTTGGTTAGTAGGAGAACAGTGTTTGCACCAGCGCCTTTCAAGGTCGTGAAGGAGGCGGCGCATAGAAGAGAGATGAGGCGAGAGCTAGGGTTGGGCAGGTTTGCGAGCGGGCCGAAAGGAAGAGAGAGGGTAAAGTTCATCAAGGCTGGATGTGAGACATGAAGAGAGAGTGGACACAGCTTCATCTGCAGAGAGAGAGGAGAAGTGTGTGAGAGATGTTAGTGAGTGTATGCTGTGTATTTCTCTTATATCAGAGAAAAATGCAGAAACTATAGCAAGAGCTATAGTTGGCTCAAAGATAGATTATTGTTGTAGTTTACTCATGGGCATAACATAGGCAGAGACAAACAGATTGCAGAATGGTGCAGTCAGGGTGGTGAAGGGCCTAAAATGGAGAGACCGTGACGGAGGCCAGGCGGAGCCTGCATTGGCTCCCTATTAAATCAAGAATTGTTTTTAGAATGTTGCTCATCACACATAAATGTATTCTAGGCCGTCTGCCAGCTTACCTGATGGAGGCTATAACTGAGAAACAGTGCGTGAGATCGCTCAGATCCAATAAGCTGAACCTTTTGAAAATGCCTCACTGTAAAACAAACAAAGCTCTTAAGTGAGCTTTTACATAGCGGCTCCCATAGCTTGGAATAACCTCCCACCTGATTTCAGGGATTCTAAATCGACTTATCTTTAAAAACAAACTGAAAACTTTACTATACAGCTAACTCCAATGGCATTTTACGCGATTACTGACCATTTTCCCCTGATTGTGATTTCAATCTCCCACTCACATATTTTTCTGTTTATATTTGTCACTTTTTTGTTGGTCTCTTAAGCCAATGTGTACCTGGTGCGCGGTAGAAATGTAAAGTAAAGTAAAAGACTGCTATTCAAGTGGTTTCCTTGCAGGATGCATCTAGATTACATGCAGGAAGACAAGTGAAACAAATGCATATTTCAGAAATACTTAAGAGTTTCCACAAAGAGGCATGAGCGACGAGCTAACAACTCAAGGGCTGCTCTGGCAATTTGCAAGTATCAGAAGAACAAGGTAAAGCTCCCAACTAGGGAACCCCCGTCCCTCACACACTTTCCTTGCCTCAAAAATAAGAGCCAAAGGTTTTAGACAACAGTTTGTGGTGTTTTACGACACTTCTCAACAAATGTGGTCATCTTTGAAAATAATATCTTCTGTGTATTCAGTTATTATCCAAAACAAGTAAAGGTGTCCTTGAAATCCAAATATTAACTAAGACAAAGCTCATTGGTTTTTCATAGGGGTTTATTCCTCATGCCCAAAGTGTTTCGAGATCAAATATCCGTTTATCAGGGCCTGTGTTCTACATAAGTTCTAAAACACATGCACATAAGAGTACATGCAGTGGAGTATTTCCAATTGACAAATCATCATAATGCGTTCAGTTGTTCAATAGGCATTCTCAATAATAAACTCAATAACAATCATGTCTTGTGATCTCCATGTAGTCAGTATCTAGAGGTTCCGCAATGAAACTTTCTGTCTGGTGAATCCACTGGGACCCTATTGTAAACAAATCCATAGTCTTTACAATCTTCATGCTTGCGATCTACTAATACAGTAGTCATAAACAATGTGCAATTCACTTCAATGTATTTCTAAGAGCCTAGATAGCATAACGTTGTAACCTAATAATGGTCCCATGAACTTAATATAATGAAAGATTGTGCAAACAACTAAAATAAGCTCACCACTCAGCAGGTGTAGTGATCAAAGAGTAAGAACAGCAAAATCGTATGTAAAAATCGTCCCAATATTTGCAGGGGGTTGTGAAATCTACAAATTAAACAATGTATGTAATAATCACTGGCTGAAATCCTATGGCTTGTCATACAAATGTAAAACCATAGTATGGCTTTATTAAACAGTGGTAAGTGACTGGGTCAACAACCCATTACTCACCATAGGAATTAATTTGTGAATCAAGGATAGTACTAGGATGGATCAGGAAGGCTTAAAAAAAAGCTAGATCGTCTCCTAGTGTGGGCAAACTCTGTCAAAAATATATATATATATAATATATGTTATAGGCACACTTAAGACTGAGACCTGTCTCTGTGTTTTAACCTATTTCTGACAAGCACCCACCTAAATCACATGAACTTCTCCCCGGTATATTTACCTGTATAGACAGTGAACCTGTCTTCAGGAGATCTGTTCCTGTGTGTCCTGGCCGGACGCACTGGCCACCATTAAAATAGCATGATAACGACATACTGATGTCATCGCGCTGGACAAGTAATGTTTACATTAGCTATGTCTTCCCTAGCTATAATGTATCTATTTACATGCACAATGAATCTGCCTCTGTAAATATTTGAGATATTTTAACTTAAAGGTACTGTGTCCTTAGAGTAGAAATATCCAAATGTTGGATGTTATTGTTGCTTACTCGTGCCGTGAGTGTTGTTAAGTGCACACTGTAACTGTCACCTTTAGCTATGTCTTCCTAAGATTATAATGAAGCTATTTACGTTCACACTGCATCTGCCTCAGTAAATATTTCAGTTATTGTAACTGAAAGGTACTCAGTCCCTAGAGTAGAAATATCCACATTTCGGATGTTGTTGTTGTTTCTATATGCTTGCTCATGCCACCAGTGTTGTTACGTGCACACTGACTGCAACCATAAGCCTGTGTGGCCGAGAATGGCCTCTGCCTCAATGGAGAGAAGACCGAGATTCTTATCCTCGGTCAAAAGTCTAATCTAACCAAGCTAGACAACCTCTACTCCAACTTCAACTTCAACATTGACAACTCCACCATTCCTGTTCTATCTTCCGTAAAAACACTAGGGGTTCACATCGACGCTACGCTATCCATGGATAAGCAAGTCAACGCCATTGTCTCAGCATCGGCCCTAAGCACCAAACTCATCAATGCCATAAAACCCTTCCTAACCAAGTCCAATTGCCTTTCAATAGCAAGAGCCACCATAGGTGCTAAATTAGACTACTGCAATGCTCTCTTAGCAGGCACCTCTATCAAGAACCTAAACAAACTCGAAGTCACTCAAAACAACGCGCTAAGAGCAGCACTAAGCATTCATAGAAGAGATCACATCTCTCAAGCCAGACAGGCAGCCCACTGGCTCCCAGTCAAGGACCACATCACCTTTAAAATCCTCACTACTGCTCACAAGTGCATCAACTCCACGGCCCCCGCATACCTATCAGAAACACTATCTAGAACCACCTCAACCCTACCTATCAGAACACTCTACACCAATCAATTCAGTATCCCACACATCAACAGAAGCAAAAGAGGAGGGCTACGCTTCCCGTACATAGCACCCACGCTATGGAACTCACCCCCCACCTACCTCGGAGCAGAAACCTCCCTCCTTGCCTTTTGGAGAAATCTGAAAACCTCTCTCTTCAACTAACACTCCCCCCTTCACCTGCCCCCTACTAACTTCCTACCCCCTCTTCTCTTACTACACCTAACTCTTCGTATTTAAAACATGTGTAAAAATTGTGCAACACGTGTAAAAATGGTATCTCCGCTTCTACTGTAACTAAGTTTCTCAATGGATGTAACCAGCCCACGGGCTGTTGCACGCTTAACAAATTGGAATAAATAAATAAATGTGTGATACTATAATTGAGGTGTACCGTGTCACTAGCCTATTCTTATCCAAACATTAGATATTCTTGCTTATAGATGTTTGCTTGTGCCACGAGTGTTATTATGCATATCAATATTATTTTAGAATGTTATCATAATAATAGACATACCTAATCATATATGCCATCTCATATATGCCATATTGGTATGTTTTAGTTACTATTGCCCAGTATTGAAGTCTGCAGAAGAGCGTTATCTTGGACTTTACTCCACTTCACTGGGTACCTCAATTAATTCCCGCCATACTCTCCACACTTCACTCAATATATTCATATTTTATCTGGTCCAGTAATTCTCCTAAAAACCTTATTTTCACATAATGTTGCATTGTGTGCATGAGCATTTACACTCCCCTATTCTTAGTCTACATGGGCTTTTGATGGACAGGAAACAGCTGCCCACACAATTCGTGTGCTTTGCCAGAGATAGCTTCGGTGACGCAACACAGCATGCTCTGCGATCCATTTTTAGCGCAGGCCACATTCCTTTTGGCACAGAGCCTACTGCTCTTTACCGTGTGTTGAGGACAATTCAATACAATTTAAAATGTTTACAAATTCATTCACCTAATAGTTATTTATACCTTATATTTAAATACTAACCATCTTCATTTAGGACCCGACCACGTCTGTCTGGGATTATTTATGTATGGAAAAAGCTTTCTCAGTGCTCTAGAGATTAGAGAAGTCTTGCCTAATTGTAAAGCGCTTGGGGGTTGCAGGAAGGCGCTACTGTTACGCTCACCTGACTCCCACGGAGGCGCTGGCCAGGATCGTGCTGCTGTGACCTCTTCTAAGGTGTTGCGCGGGGCTCAGAAGATGGACTGGACCGGACTCCCAACTTCTGCTTGTCCGGCTTGCAAAAGTATCCTTCTTAGGGTCTTGAAGGGCGAGCTCTCCTTCGTGCTTCTGATGCAGAGGCGCGTTGGTATCCAGTTACTTCACTGGATTCTTGGTTTTATGAGAACCAAACTTGCTTGGCTTCCAGGTAAGTTCCTTGAAAGGTTCCCCTTTTGTCCTTGCATCAATATGCTAATGTCAATGTCTTTTTCCCCATAAGGGCCGGGGTACGGAATGCCGGGGAAAAGGCACCGACCCGAGATGCGAGGTGCAATCCCTGTAGAAATCAGGTAAGTCTTGATGAGCGTTTTTGGGTAATGTCTTTTCATTCACTCATTGACGCTAATGTCTTTTTCCCCATAGGGGCCGGGGTCCGGATGCAGCGCGGACCCGAAATGAAGAGGGAATGACCCAACAGGTAAGTCTTAACATGGAGGTTTAGGTTTCCTCATTCCCTTCTCTCTCTCACCTTTGCTCGTCTTTTTCTCCCTAGGCGTGGAAGCGTGGCTGCGAATCCGGGTGATGGCTGCTGAACATGGAGGCGCCCTGTGAAGGTGAGTGGAATGCGGCGCTGCAGCGGTCGATGCGATGTGCTTTTAAATTAAGTGTCTTCCTTTGCAGGATCGTCGGCGAGCTGACTCCGGAATGCGGATCTTGCAGGTAAAGTCTTTTCCTTCTCCTATTCTCTCTTTCTCTTCCTTTGTAGGTGATCAGGATGCTGGCAGGCGTGGCAGAAGTCCGAATGCAGGAGCAAACACGGTGAGCGTCCAGCTGCTAGATGCAGAACAACGCGAAGCATGTGCTGCTCTTCGGGTGTGGTTTAAATAGCCTGTAAAGTAGTTCCAGGTATGTATCCTTCCACTCAGGTATGTATTCTTCCTCAGACCACACCCGAGTGATAAAGTAGTCCAAAAGATAAAGTAGTCCCATTCAGTCCTCAAGAGGGCCTGGATGTAGCAGCACGGTCTGCTTCAGGTAAGTGCACATTAAAACACTTACACACATGTCTTGCTTTATGAGCCTGGCGCCTAACGCGTCAGGACTGGGGTCCAGAATGAGCCTGGCGCCAAAGGCGCCAGGACTGCGTCCAAAAGGCCCCAACTTGGGCCCGCTGAGACGTCCTTGGGGAAAATGATGTCTGCCTCTGGGGTTGCTGGGCTGGGCCTGGCTCCTTGGATGTAGGCATCATGACAGTACCCCCCCCCCCCCCACAAGGCCCCTCCCAAGGTTGTTTCCTCTGGGGGTTTTGGCTTGTTCGGGAATCTACGGTGGAACCTTCGTATTAATCGAGGTGCGTAAATATGGTTACTAGGCTCCCATGATCTCTCATGAGGTCCATAACCCTTCCAGTCAACAAGATAGAAGAGTTTTGACTTTAACATTTTGGAGTCTAAAATGTCTTTCACTTCGAATTCTATTTCCCCATCAATTTGAATAGGATCTGGAGGCTTGGACAGTCGGGTTCCTGGTTGTACCGGTTTCAAAAGTGATGCGTGAAAAACGGGATGAATACGCATGTTGGAAGGCAAATCCAGTTTAAAGGCCACTGGGTTGATTATGGCTTTGATGGGGTAAGGCCCAATGAATCTGGGATTGAAAGTCCGTGGGCCCTTGAGAGATAAATGTCTAGTTGCTAGCCAAACCTGGTCTCCTACTTGGTAAGGAGGTGTTTTACTTCGGTGCAAATCAGCGTTTTCTTTGTACTTTTTCTTGGCTTGCTGTAAATGAGTTGTAGCTTCTTTGAAGGCTCGGGTTATTGTGGAATGCAGATGATTTACTGCGGGCATTTCCAGGGTCAGAGGTGGATCTAGGTCAGAGGTTCGAGGATGGTGACCATACAAAGTATAAAAAGGAGTTTGACCGGTTCCGGAATGCATAGAATTGTTGTATGCATATTCTGCGATCCAAAGAATGTCTTTCCAATTGTACTCGGATTGGTGCAACATGCACCGAAGATATTGCTCGAGAGTCTGATTTGTCCTCTCGGTTTGTCCGTCGGTCTGGGGGTGGTGGCTGGTGGATAATCGCACATCTATTTGTGCTAGTTGGCAACACTTCCTCCAAAAATGGGAAATGAATTGACTTCCACGATCTGAGACTAGTACGGAAGGGAAACCATGTATTCGAACTATATTCTCCATGAATTCCTTGGCCAGGATGGAAGCTGAAGGCAATCCTTTTAGAGGGATAAAGTGGGCCATTTTGGAGAACAGATCCACGATTACTAGGATAGTGTTGTAACCACCACACGGAGGCAGGTCCGTAATGAAGTCCATAGACAAGGTGTGCCAAGGTGCCGGTGGAATCTCCAAGGGTTGAAGTAGGCCGGCTGGCCTGTTCCTTTGACCTTTATTTTGGGTGCAAACTCCGCAAGACATCACAAAAGACTTTATGTCTTTTCTCCAAGAAGGCCACCAGAATTGGCGTTTGATCTTTTCTTCCGTTTTAGCGATACCAGGGTGTCCTTCCATTAACGATTCATGATAATGAGCAATAACTAGTTCTTGCAATTCCTTACTTGGCAGAAATAACCGCTCTTGGAAGTACGGTAAGTTATCCTTAACGGTGAAGTGGGGACCCTTTTGAATCCATTCCAGTAAGGCTGAAGGGTCAAAAAGTAGTTTGACTCGAGGTTCAACGTCCTCGATGGTTTGCAATGAAGTCAAACCTAAGATTCTTTGTTCAGGTATTATCGGCACAGGTTCTAAACACGAATTGGGTTCTTCCATGCCAATCCGGGATAAGGCGTCCGCTTTGCCATTCTTGCAGCCAGGGCGATAGGTAATTATAAAATCAAATTCTGCAAAGAATAAAGCCCATCGGAGTTGTCGTGAAGATTGGGCTTTGGCCGTCTTTAAATACTGCAAATTTCTGTGATCCGTAATTACAGTGATGGTGTGTCTTGCACCGAGGAGGTAATGACGCCAAGCCTTAAAAGCAGATTTATGGCCAGTAACTCTTTGTCGGTAATTGCGTAATTAATTTCAGGAGCTGAGAATTTCCTGGACCAAAAGGCTACAGGGTGTAGCTGGTTAGTTTTCGGATCCCTTTGCGACAGGACAGCTCCCATGGCTAAACTGGATGCGTCAGTTTCAACAATATACGGGAGATCAGGACGCGGGTGCTTCAACACAGGTGCGGAAGTGAATTTGGTCTTTAGGTCTTGAAAGGCTTGTTCGGCCTCTGGAGTCCATTCAAAATGTTTATTCTTACGTAAAAGAGCAGTAATGGGTTGGACTATTCGTGAAAACTCCGGGATGAATCTTCGATAGAAGTTGGCAAAGCCAAGCATACTCTGAACCCCTTTCACTGAACCGGGAGATGGCCATTTGAGGATGGCGTCCACCTTTCGTGAATCCATTCGAATTCCTTTAGGAGTCAGAACAAATCCGAGGAATTCAACCTCAGTGGTATGAAAGACTCACTTTTCCAGCTTGGCAAATAGTTTGTGCTGGCGCAATTTCTCTAGAACTGCTCGAACATGTTTTCGATGATCTGACTCAGAAGATGAGTACACCAGGATGTCGTAGATGTATACGATGACACAAACATCGATAATTTCTCGCAGAACATCGTTCATGAAGAATTGAAAAGCTGCAGGCGCGTTGCACAAACCGAAGGGCATAACCTGATATTCGAAGAGCCCGTATTTGTTGCGGAAAGCTGTCTTCCACTCGTCACCTTCTTTTATTCGCACTAGGTGATAAGCTCCCCGGAGATCTAACTTGGTGTATATACGAGCATCTTTTACTTGATCAAGAAGTTCAGGGATCAGAGGCAGTGGATAACGATTCTTTATCGTTATCTGATTTAAAGCGCGGTAGTCAATACAAGTTCTAAGGTCTCCTTCTTTTTTAGGCACGAAGAACAAAGCGGAAGAGACCGGGGACTTTGATGGGCGAATAAAGCCATTGGCAAGGTACTGATCCAAATACTGACGCAAATGCTGGTTTTCAGGTTCAGTGAGAGCGTAAATCCTACTACACGGCGGTTGAGCATTGGGAACTAGATCGATCTGGCAATCGTAAGAACGATGAGGGGGTAGCGTGTTAGCCTGTTCTTTCTGAAAAATGTCCTGGTATTCAAGGTATTCTGCCGGTAGTTGAACAGTGGCGGGGTTACTGTGGCTAAACCAATAGCTGGATTTCTAGGATAACAAGTGGGACCACAATCTGGAAAAGTTATTCTCTTTGCTCGCCAGTCTATTCGAGGATTGTGTGTTTCTAACCAAGGAATTCCGAGGATTACTTGAAATTGTGGAGCCTTGATTATATCAAACACTATTGCTTCCCGATGTCCATCCTGACTCACAAGTGTCACTTCTGTGGTGGAATGCGTTACCGGCCCAGAGGCTATTTCGGTACCATCAACCGTAGTAATGACATCCTGGTTTATTTTTGGATGCAGAGGAAGGTTCATCCTGGAGGCCAATTCGCGGTCCACGTAGTTTCCGATAGCTCCGCTGTCGACGTATGCTTTGATGGCATGCAACCGTTGGGGCTTTTTTGGATCCACGAGCACCATTGGCAAGACAAAATGCGAGGTCAGAGAGTTTGTTTTCAAGCTCGGCAAGCGGACCTCTACGCTTGTCGAGCCAGGTCGTTTCCCGAAACAGGTTCCATTAAGTTGTTGTCAGAGGCACCAACCACCTTCCTAGGTGGTTTTACCGGACAATCACGAAGAAAGTGACCGGAAGCCCCGCAATAGAGGCATAGTTGCTTTTGTCGCCTTCTCTCGCGTTCCTTCTGAGTTAACGGCCCCTTAACTCCCCCTATTTGCATAGGTTCCGAAGCTTCGGGATTCCTGGGGTTTACGAGGGTTCTGATCGGTACTCGGGTTTCAAACTTGGACCGATCTGCTTTCCTATTCTGAAGTCTGTGATCCACTTGTACCACAAAGTCAATATATTCTGCGCAGCCCTGGGGTGGATTCACTACTTGGGCCAGAATGTCTTTTAGCTCTCCGCACAGACCCCGGTGAAATAAAGTGATCCTTTTATTTTCAGGCCATCCGGTTTCCACCACCAGTCTGTTAAAGGAGGCTATATAAGACAAAAGATCTTGACTACCTTGTTGTAGAGATAGCAGTTCGTTGTCAAGGGCCTGTCCCTGCGAGTGTCGAGCGAACAACCTTTCCATGCTGGCCTGAAAGCCCTGAAAATCCTGGAGAATTAGATCGTTCTGGTTCACCAAGGGAACAGACCAATCGGCAGCACAGCCACTTAGGTACGATAACACGAAGGCCACTTTCGTCCTATCATCAGGGAAGGCTCCTGGTCTGCATATAAAATGTAAGCGACATTGGTTCATAAAAATGGCATATTTCTTTGGGTCCCCCGCAAAACGTTCAGGCGGTGCTAAAGGCATGGATCCCGGCAGATTGATCTGAACAGGGTTACTCGAACCCAACGAAGTGGAAATTCCCCCGGGACTAGGTAAAGGAATTTGTCCAGCCTGACTCTGTAGCAATCGTTTGGCCAGGTCATCAGTTTGTTCCTTGGAGAGAATGAGTTCTCTTTTGAGGGCATTAGTCTCTTGGCGAGCTGAGTGTACCTCTGCCATTAATTCCCCCAACAGCTGGGCCATCTGGTCTGTCTCAGAAGTCTCCATAGCGCCCGGTTGGGAAATTGTGGATAGGCTTCGCGTTCTGTTACGCTCACCTGACTCCCACGGAGGCGCTGGCCAGGATCGTGCTGCTGTGACCTCTTCTAAGGTGTTGCGCGGGGCTCAGAAGATGGACTGGACCGGACTCCCAACTCCTGCTTGTCCGGCTTGCAAAAGTATCCTTCTTAGGGTCTTGAAGGGCGAGCTCTCCTTCCTGCTTCTGATGCAGGGGCGCGTTGGTATCCAGTTACTTCACTGGATTCTTGGTTTTATGAGAACCAAACTTGCTTGGCTTCCAGGTAAGTTCCTTGAAAGGTTCCCCTTTTGTCCTTGCATCAATATGCTAATGTCAATGTCTTTTTCCCCATAGGGGCCGGGGTACGGAATGCCGGGGAAAAGGCACTGACCCGAGATGCGAGGTGCAATCCCTGTAGAAATCAGGTAAGTCTTGATGAGCGTTTTTGGGTAATGTCTTTTCATTCGCTCATTGACGCTAATGTCTTTTTCCCCATAGGGGCCGGGGTCCGGAAACGCCTGGATGCGGCGCGGACCCGAAATGAAGCGGGAATGACCCAACAGGTAAGTCTTAACATAGAGGTTTAGGTTTCCTCATTCCCTTCTCTCTCTCACCTTTGCACTTGTCTTTTTCTCCCTAGGCGTGGAAGCGTGGCTGCGAATCCGGGTGATCGCTGCTGAACATGGAGGCGCCCTGTGAAGGTGAGTGGAATGCGGCGCTGCAGCGGTCGATGCGATGTGCTTTTAAATTAAGTGTCTTCCTTTGCAGGATCGTCGGCGAGCTGACTCCGGAATGCGGATCTTGCAGGTAAAGTCTTTTCCTTCTCCTATTCTCTCTTTCTCTTCCTTTGTAGGTGATCAGGATGCTGGCAGGCGTGGCAGAAGCCAGAATGCAGGAGCAAACACGGTGAGCGTCCAGCTGCTAGATGCAGAACAACGCGAAGCATGTGCTGCTCTTCGGGTGTGGTTTAAATAGCCTGTAAAGTAGTTCCAGGTATGTATCCTTCCACTCAGGTATGTATTCTTCCTCAGACCACACCCGAGTGATAAAGTAGTCCAAAAGATAAAGTAGTCCCATTCAGTCCTCAAGAGGGCCTGGATGTAGCAGCACGGTCTGCTTCAGGTAAGTGCACATTAAAACACTTACACACATGTCTTGCTTTATGAGCCTGGCGCCTAAGGCGCCAGGACTGGGGTCCAGAATGAGCCTGGCGCCAAAGGCGCCAGGACTGCGTCCAAAAGGCCCCAACTTGGGCCCGCTGAGACGTCCTTGGGGAAAATGATGTCTGCCTCTGGGGTTGCTGGGCTGGGCTTGGCTCCTTGGAGATAGGCATCATGACAGCTACCTCCTCCCCAACATTCCCCCCTTTCGTTACTTCTACAGTACCAAACTCATCCCCACCCGACATATCTACAACCCCAGAAATATTAGTTTAAATTTTGCGGTTTATTGTATGGCAAGCTGTTTTAGATTCCCCAATTGATACTGCATTGTTAGGAATTATATGAACACAACATTGGAGACCCAATTGGCACATGCAGAAGAGGATCAAGAAGAGTACGATAACAGGAACCAGTATTTTTACTGCTGCCTTCAGCCATGACAGGACCCAATCAAAGGCAAGCCATAGCCAATCTGTGTTCTGAACTCCACCTTCTTTCTTCATTTTAACACCTAGATTGTGTACCGCCTTGATGATGTGGGATAGTGACCCATTCTCAGCATTCTCCGGGGTATACAAGTGCAGCAGCTGCTTGTACCCCAGAAGCCAAAAAAGATGAAAAGAAAGTCTCTTCTGAGCTAAAAAGCCGATATTCGTCAGGTATTCCTCTGAGCTGTATAGAAGTATTTTGCGGCAGTTTGAGCTCTTCTTTCTTCCCCGCCGTTGAAATCATCCTTTTTCTGGCAGCAAACCAAATTCTTGTGTATCTGGAAGCTTCTTTCTGCTTCTTTGGGTGCTAGAGTGGCTATTGGCACCTCGACAGGCATTTCGTCTCCCTTCAGGTGTTCTTCCAGGATTGCTAGTAGCACTTAGTGCAGGGTAGCCAGTGAACGCTTGAGACTCCATGAGAGTGGGATGTGCAAGTAGGCTTGTTGGCCACAAACCCAGTAGTAATCCATCACTGCTGCCATACCTTTCATCATATCAGGGATCACAAGAGTGTGGTTGCGCCAACAGGAACTGTTCCTTCTTTGAGTCTATGGCTCTATGTATTCACACTAGCTTCTTCATTGTTGCAATACATGTCAGCCTTGTGATGTATTGGGACCATATTTGCACCCCCATAGTCTCTACTTGGGCTATTGCTTCTCCGCTGTACTCGATCAGTCCATCTGCCAAGCACATCACTGTGGTGCCCTGCCATTTGAGTAACTTCTCAAGGAGAAATGTGGTCCTTGTAAATACTGCCAGTATTTCGTGTTGCCATTGCATAACGCTGGGTATGGATCAATGCTCCACAACTTCATGCTGTGTGCCTGGAATGTGCCCTTTATCCCCCACAGTGCAAGATTTACCAGGTATTGTGCCTCTGTAATTGGGACTGGATGTGGAACTAAAACCTTAGGAGCCCCTGATGCGTTCGGGATAAGTGCACACACGTAACAGCTTTCATTGATAATATTCCTTCCTGTAATGCGCATATCAGAGTACCATCTATTGGAGGATTCTGGGTACTCGATATTAGAAATGACATCAAAGCCCATCCCCTTATGTAAATCATACGTCATTTGTACTTCCGGTTTCCTTTGTCTAAGAAAACTTGTAGGAGTGGCTGCCAAAGAGCCATTTTGTATTTCCTTTTTTATAGACATATTAGCATTTTTCCCCGACCTGTCCACCCTCCCCCCTTTATATGGCCACCCCATAACACAAACATACCTTCATCCACCCCAAAAACCACGACCAGTCTCAAACAATTATACTACAACATTTCTAGAATAAATAACATCTTAATTATCATTATCCCTACATATCAAGAAAGAGAAAGACAGACAGAAAGAAAGAGAGAGAGAGAGGGAAAGAGAGAAAGGGCAAGAAAGGGATAGAGAGAGAGAGAGAGAGAGAGAAAGAAAGAAAGAAAGAGAGAAGGGAGGGAGGGAGAGAGAGAGAGAGAGAGAGAGAGAGAGAGAGAGAGAGAGAGAGAGAGAGAGAGAGAGAGAGAGAGAGAGAAGGAGAGAAGGAGAGAAGGAGAGAAGGAGAGAAGGAGAGAAGGAGAGAAGGAGAGAAGGAGAGAGAGCGAGAGAGAGCGAGAGAAGTGAGACATTGAGAGGAGTACAGAACACAACCTGATATGGAACTTCAAGCATGGGGCTGGTCAGTTCCCCAGGTAATAGAGGTCCAGTTGTAATTTCGGCAATGATGTGTATGAAACCATAGTCACGCTTTCTACAGGGTTGGTCACTATTTCTCACCCCCTTTACCGCACGCCACTACCGCCCCTGTGTACCTCTGTCCCGTCACCTGGTCAATTATTTATGACCCATCAACATATAGTATGTCTCCTTCAGTCAATGCATGAGCCATTCATCAGAGTGGGAAAATAAATAAAACACGTGTATATAATCCGGAGTTGCTAAAACAGGGGCCGTGAAAATAGATTAAGTCCTCAAATTGTCCAGTCATTTTGTCAGTCCATTCCAATGTACTTTTAAGTCCTCTGTCCTTCCCTGAGACTTTGTAACAGTGGCCTTGTATAGACTGCGTAGTTTAGTATCCATGCCCTACAATAATTACATAAGCCCAAAAAACTGCTACATTTCTTTCACAGTACTGGGCCTAGGGGTGGCGCCTACTGCTACCGCCCTATTTGGTAATATTTGCAAAAATGATTTGTCCCAAGTATAGTACCTCCTGTTGGCTGTATTATAGCTTCTTTTTATCTGTCTTGTATCCTTTGTGAGCCAGCAATTGCAATAATGCAACAGAATCCCTCCTGCACTGATGTTCATTTTCACTGAAGTCTACTATTCCTGTGTTCTCTCAGTGAGTGACCTTCACCCTAACCCTGCCTGGGCATCAATCTGTTATTTGCCCTGAATCCACTCCTCAGTGGCTTGAATCCGCCAAAATCCACACCGCGCCGACTTGCCCCCTTTTTCAAAATGTTGGGGTCGATGCGGCCTCAAAACGAGGCTTGGCTTCCCCTCAATAGCAATAACTGCAGGAACATCTGCCGGCAGGCAGAAGAAGCCGGCCACATCCAAGGCCATTATAAGGCCCTATTTGCCCCTGTTCGCCACAGGAGCCCCAGGAGACCTACCCAGAGACACTCCTTCCACACCTCAATGCTCGCCTGATTCAAGAATATATGTTGGATGGAGCACCATTGACGATCACACAGACCCGCGACCCCGTGATGCACTGAGTCTATGGAGGTTGATACTGACCTCAAGAGCCTTCCCGCAATCCAGTACACACGGTATGTTGTGTCCAGTCCGGACATTTCTCGCCGTCATTGCATACTACTTTCATTACTCTGACAAATGGGTAGGTTTAAACCCACGCGCGCAAAAAAGCCTGTGTGCCACTCTAACCTGAGGATCTCTCGCCGACGCTGCGAACACATACTCCACTCTTTAACTCCAAAATGCTCTGTATCACTGCATTAGCCCCCACTTACGCCCCCAAATAATTACTGCCTGCTTCCTGACAAGCCGCAAGTCTCACACCTATACAGCACTATTGTCTTAACCAACAACTGTTTCTCAATCAGTATCCAGCAGTGTATCATACATACCTGACTGTACACATGAACAAGCATTCACTGAGCTCATAACGATGTGCACATCTAACTGGCCACAATAATAGCGCATTGTTCCCTCTTAGCGCACTGTTGAATCAGCCTAACTCTTGAAACTGCATGTATGTTCCCATTTAGCGCACTGTTGAATCGGCCTATTTCATTGAAACTGCATGTATGTTCCCATTTAGCGCACTGTTGAATCAGCCTATTTCATTGAAACTGCACGTATGTTCCCACTAAGTGCACTGCTAAATCAACCTATCTCTTGAACTAGCCTATTACTGAAACTGTATGCATGCACCCAACAAGCCTGCCACATTAATTGACCCAACCCTACAGTATACTGCATCTACTGAACAGTACACTCAGCTCACCTAGTGCACCTTTGAACTAGCCTACTCTTTGGTACTGTAAGTACACACCTGTTAGCCCATTACCTCAACCGATCTGAGTCTGCTGTGTACTGCACTCCACCGCTGTCACTGTCTACCAGCCAAACCCTACTCTACTATGTATCTGCCAACCATCTACACAGTCCTACTGAGGACCATCCTTAACTTAATTTGTATGCCTAGTCCTACAAATTCACATATATCACGAGTCCCTGCAGCAGCACCACCCCCCAAGAATTTGACCTTTACTCACATATGCTTCCCCAACACCCGCAGCCAGAACCAAACCAACACCGTCAGCCAGAACCAAACCAACACTGTCAGTCCATGCAGCCCCATCCAGAGAAACCGACTCTGCGCTAGGCTGCCCAAATTGTTGTAACCCCTTGCTAGGGCCACATTCCCCACAAAAACAAGAAACGTTAGGAATCCATGCCTACAAACCAAACTGACCAATTTTCCCCTTAACACGTCCGTTCCCTCCCACACACCCTGTCACCCAAGCACCCCCAACTGGATAAACATGCCAACACCTTTCCCACGCACAATCGGAATAACCAGGCACCACCTAAAACACCTACTGAGACCAATAAGCCAAATATCAGAGGTGCCCTAATAAATGCCCGCTCCATAGTAGAACATGCTACAGAAATAGCTAATCTCCTACAGCAAGAAAAAATTGACTTCCTAACCATCACAGAATCTTGGCTCCACACAGAAGCAGGTCCTGCCCTCATGCTAGTGATCCCAGAGGATTACACGCTACTTAGAGTGGACAGAACAAAGACCCGAGGCAGAGGCCTCGCCATAATCGCTAAAACAAGCCTAGCCATGAGACTTGCCCCGTCACACAACCTTGATTCCTGTGAATCCTTATAGCCAAGGTACCTATCACTGATACCCAAACTCTCACCATCCACCTCCTGTACAGACCCCCAGTCCCCCTGGGGCCTTTTGAGGAAGACCTAACCACCATCCTCTCTGATGATCTAAAAAAAACACATCCCAATGCCTTCTTCTAGGTGACTTCAACCTGGGGTTCAGTGACTCTAAATACCAGTACGCCGCACAAATTGCTGACTCCCTGGCAGAATTAGGGTTCATTCAAAAAGTGACCCTACCCACTCACAACAAAAGGAGAACTCTCGATTGGGCTGCTGACTTTAACTGTCAAGCCTCCATCACCTCCATATCTCCTCAACCGTGGTCTGATCACTACCTCATAACCTTCTCTCTCGAAGCCACTTCACCCATGACTCCAAAGAACTATCTAGCCCTCACCATTCCCACCAGGAACAAAAGAAACATTACAGCTGAAAAACTTGTCCCCCTCATTCTACCAACCTTGAATTCCCTACCAGGTTCCTCTGATCCTCTCACTCTTGTCGATGAGTACAACAAATAATGACTTCTTCCCTTGATTCCATAGCTCCACTAAAACTTAGAAAGAGCAAACCTAAAAAGCATTTGAACTCCTGGTTCTCACCACACCTGAAATCACTCAGACTTGAAAAACGAAAAAAAGTGAACAGACATGGAGACATTCCCCCACAGCTGACAACAAATCCAACCTCAACAAGTTAACCGCTCTCTATAAAAAAGAAACCGTACTTGCTAAACAAAACTCCTACAACCAAAGAATTGCCCAAGCAAATTAGAGTATAAAGGAACTGTTCACTATCCTTAAAGAATTAGAAACGCCCATCCCAGTTCCAGACACCTGCGTGAAGGATAAAACGTGGTGCACCAGCATCCAAAAGGCCCTCTCCAATAAAGTAGCGGCCCTCCAAGTCAAGATTGCCAACAAAAAAGAAACCCTCCACCACTCTGCCCCTGCAGCTAGCAAATCCTCAGCCACTCCAAATCCCACTAAAAAACCTCCACTTCGCTTTAGCTTCTCCAAAGTCACCACCTTAGAGGTCGAAAAAGTCATACTCACCCGCAAACCATTGAATTGCCAAGGTGACCCATGCCCAGCCCAAACCATAAAGGACGCAGCTAGAGACTCATCACATTTTGTATTGAAGCCCATTATCGCCTCCTTCTCTTTTGGTACCATCCCCAGCAACCTCAAAGAGTCGTGGGTTCTCCCACTACTCAAAAAGCAAACACTGGACCCATACATACCTACCAAGGACAGACCCATCACCACAGTCCCTTTCCTTCTTATTATTCTAGACAAGGTAGCATACCTTCAAATAAAACAATACCTTGAACAAAATCATCTCCTAGGAGTCCGCCAATCCGGCTTTAGACCCCAACATAGGACTGAAACAGCGCTAATTGACCTTAAGGCACAAATTGAAAAACTTAGAGACAATAGCAAAGCAGCATTAGTACTTTGCCTCGACCTATCAGCTGCTTTTGATTTAGTAGACCACAAAATCCTCTGTAACCACCTGGATTCAGCCACTCACTTCTCGCAAGAAGCGATAGGATGGATACAATCTTTCCTAAACAATAGGACCATGCAAGTCTTCTCATCCTCTGCATCCGCCGACCCCATACCCATCACATGCGGAGTGCCCCAAGGATCATGTGTCTCCCCTACCCTGTACAACATATTAACAAAGCCCCTTTTTGATGATCTCGATGGTCTTGGTATCACCTACACTAACTATGCCGATGATACCCAGATCCTCATACCGTTGACGGGAGATTACAACAAGGATTTGGCCTTCGTTGAATAGAGTGTACCTCTTCATCCAGGCATGGATGGCCTCCCATGGTCTATGCCTGAATGATGACAAGACGGAACTCATAATCCTCGGCACCACTTCCAACATCAACAAACTTGGCCACCACTACACCAACTTCATAATAGATGGCAATACTATCAAAACCCTTGGCTTCTACCTAGACGCTACCCTTACATTTAATAGACAGGTTACCTCCATGGCCTCCTCAACCTCCTACACATGCAAATTAATCAGAGCAGCCAAGCCTTTCCTCTCCGACAACAGTTGCACCACCCTGGCAAGAGCCTTAATTATGTCAAAACTAGATTATTGCAACGCCCTATATCTAGGGAGCAACAAATACATCATCAACAAAATCCAGATCCTACAAAATAACGCTCTCAGAGCAGCATTGAACATTCCTAAAAAAGCTCACATCTCTGACATAAGGAGATCTAACAACTGGCTTACAACAAAAGACAAAATCTCACTCAAAGTAGCCTCGCTCACTCACACATCTCTCAATAACACTGCCCCACAATACCTCATAGACAGATTCAAGAACCAGTCCTCCAACCACCCCACCAGAACTGCCAACTCCAACCTCTTGACTGTGCCGAGATTCAAACGTGTCAAAACTGGAAGAAGCAGCTTCCCGGTTAAAGCCGCCCAACATTGGAATTCCCTTCCTCCAGCCCTAAGGGTAGATCAGTCATACCCACACTTCAGGCATATCTTCATATACTGGATCAAGGAAAATGACTGCTTATTCCCACTGCCATACACCCACGCCACTATTCTCCGCTCCTGTTCCGCTCCTACTCTGTTTGTACACAATTTGCATAATTGATATTAGACTCCACAGCAATGCAACCTAAGCCGATAACTTTTCTGCCTGTACATATTCTGTATATTTTTTATGATTGCATAGCACTGTATTCGATATTTGAGTGCACGGTAATGCAACCCAAGCTGAAAACCTTTTTCTGTTTGTACATATTTTTCACTTTTTATATATATTTGCACAGCAATGTAACCAAAGCTGAAAACCTTCTTGCTGCCTCTTGCGCCCTTATACCCTCGGGTCTGGCGCGCATTATAAATAATAAAACAAACAAATAAACAAACTACATACCAACCGATCATCCACATACTGGATGATTGTGCTGTGCTAGGCACCGGACATCAATGTAATCTATACTGGGGTCACATCTCTCAGTAACCCAACATCATGTGGATTAACAGTCCATAATTGTGCTGGCACATATCCTCCTCAAAAAATAAAAACGACTGGTTTACCACTGCCATCAGGGGGCACTGTACCTTCCTATACTGCACCATGATTTCACAGGGGATGCAGATTCCCAAAATAATCTCCCTATTTTGCACACTGTCCTCAAATAACTCATCAGTCATTTTCTTCAATTGTACTGTCATGTCTACACATGGGACTGTGCGCCACTCGCACCCGTCCTGGTCGGTTCCAATCAGGACTACTCTTGTCTGACACTACTAGTCCTTGTAAATCTAATGACAATATTGTCCTTGCCACCATCTCGGGTAGCACCATGGGTTGGGAAATAAAATCTGTGGGCACTCACCAACATTTTGTCACAATTTGAGGCACTGCTTTTACTAATACCTTAATACCATAAATAAAAAATAAAAAATATATATACATCTGGGACCACAGGAACCCCATGGACTACTGACTCCCTTGCCATTGCATCGATTACTACTATTGCTTGACCTACACACATCCCTGGAGCGGAACACACTTCCGCTTGATCTGTAAATGATATAGTTATATTTAGTTTACTGAGCAGATCCCTACCCAACAAGTTCACAGGGGAACTCTCTGAATATAACAGGGGGGCTTATACTATCTCCCCTCGCACTTTTATATCCAGCTCCTCAGTGTATGGAACCGTAGAAATAGCCCCAGAGAATTCCTGCATGTGAAGAGTTTTACCTGATAATGGAAAGTTCCCCTCCAAGATGCATGATTTGGGTGCACCTGAATTTACCATAAATATAAATTGCCTGTTTCCTATTTCCTCCCCCACCAAGGGCTCATCTTCAGGGTGTGCAGTTGTCAATAGGATTGGACATGCGAGTGCTCTCTCTGGGCTGTCCTAATCAGAATATATATTTGTGTCGGGGAATGAAAAAGTGCCGTCCGTCATTGCAACTCCTTGGAATGGGGCGTCCTGTTCCTCCTGCCATCCTATTAAACTGTGTTCCCTCACCCTGCTGTAGTTGTTGCCCACGTTGCCCTTGCCTGTCAGTCCCATGAGGGAACTGATTTCGACCAGCTTGCCCAAACTGCTGTTGGCCCATTCCTCGAGTCCCTTGGAATCCCTGGCCTGGCGGGGAAGGCCCCTAATTGAATCCCATCCCAGGCCTGTTCCTGCACTGCCTTGTGAAATGCCCCCATTTCCCACAATACCAGCAATGTTCCCAATCCTCCTCCCAGTGGCCCTATCCTCCCAAAGTCTCCTGCTCTTGCTCCTTGAAATCCTCCTCTTCCCCTTGGTGCTCCTTCATACTGCCATTGTGGGTTGGGATACTGCCCCCCCCCCCCCGGCCCCATTGTCAAAGTCCTTCACCCCATAGTGCTGCATTTGTGGCATTCCCATTTTGTTGAGTGTCTCCTGTCTTTTCCCCCTGAGCTGGTGCACTCACTGGTGCTTGGACGACAACCTTATTTAGTTTCTTTTCCACTAATTTTGCCTCGTCTGTTTGCCGCTTCTGGGCTGTCTCCCTGTTCCGCTCCTTGATTCTCTTACAATGGTGGACTATTATACTTTGTATCTCTGCCCACCCTTTGCCTGCAATTCCCACAATTGTATCTAGTGCCTTCTGGACCTCTTTTGGTAATCCCCTCTTTACGATAAAATAGAAAATCATACTGTCTCAACTCTCCACATTTCCTAACTCGGTCCTCATCATCACCCATTGTGCACTCAATTAAAGAATGTAAGTCAGGGGTATCTGGGTACATCCTTCGTAGGGCATCCCATACCCTTGCCCTTACCTCATCAAAGGCTCCATCATGTTCATTATCTGCAAGACTTATCCCAGAGTACCCCGCCCTTGCCCATATATTCCCAGCCTGGTCCCCAACTACGGTGACAGTAGACTCTTAAAATCCCCTAGCGCTATGGCTAGCCCTGCTGTTTGTTTTTCAAATAAATAGATCAATTTACTAGCTCCGGCTTTAAGCTGGGGAGAGCTTTAATCAAATAATTTTTGTCTATTTGAGGCCATGGCATATACTGTGTTATCCCTACTCCGTTATGTATAAGAGGCATCTGCATATCTATTTTGTTTTCTACCCCTTTTTTCTTCTGATCTTGTACAACCACCATTAAATCTGGTCCATTTCTTGGTCTGTCCCTCCTCACTGCCTCTTGTGGCAGGGACATGTTTCTCGCCACCTCCTCTCCTTGATCTCCTTCTTGTCCCAGGACTGTCAATATCCTCTGCCCACCATCTTTTTCAACACAAACATTTCTTGTTGCCCCAGGGTTAAACCTAAACAAAACATTTCCTGATTTCCAATCCCCTATTTTCTGAACCAGTACCCTTATTTCTGGTGATACTTGTTAAGGTTCTTGTAACCTCACCAACCTTTCCCGCAATGCTCTTAACTCATTGATTTTATCTGCTTGTGTACCCTCTGGGTACACCGATGCTACGGGCATATCAGCGCTTGTGGATGGGTTATATGAAGGTGTAAAAGCTCTTGAGCCCCTCCTCCCCCCTAGTTGCTAATCCTGATAATCCTGTTGATACTCTCTCTCCCACTGGAGGTTTATAGGCTGGGTTTGTATACCCTACTGCAGGTTTAGGCGTTACGGGGTATATCCCCTTACATTGGCTCTCGTTTTCACCTTCCTGATCTTCCATATCCTCAACTAATTGCCAGAGATCTAGAATCTCTTTTCTTTTTTTGGGGGGACTTGTTCCCTTTATGTTTTGCTCCTACAAAGATGGACATTTTTTGTAGCATGTTTCTGTTATGGGAGCCCTGCTCTGGCGAGGAGCAGGAAATTCCCCTTCCTTTGTTTCTACTATCCATTGTTCATTCATTCTGTCACAATACAGTGTGTTTAATTGGAGTTTCTTCCTCCTTAATGTTGCGTGCGTCCCTAATACTTCACATAGAAACTATTGCATGCTTCAGCTTTTTACACAAAAATACAGATCAACCCACTTACCCCCCCACCCCTTTACACTTTTTCCACTTTGATTTCACACATACATACACACACAACGCGACGCATCCACCTTCCTTCCTTCCTTTTTTACCACAAAAGACAGCAAGAGAAAATATACAAAAAATAATTGACTAAAATCCAGGCCCCTTCCGTATATCGAGCCACTACTGTTTTTCCTTATATCCTTTGTAATACCACCTATTGCTTCTATCGTCATAAAATAATAATGCGTGGTACTACCTTCTCAACCCGTTATGGCTGAAGATCCCCAACCTCCCAGTCCCATAAACTGGGGCTCCCTTTCATCTCAGTCTTTGATACGCTGAGGTTCCCTTTCATCTCAGTCTTTGATACACTGAGGTTCCCTTTCATCTCAGTCTTTTATACGCTGAGGTTCCCTTTTCCATTATAAAAAAAGTAGAAAAAACAGAAATACATGACAATTTCAATACATAACCCACCTCCTATCCAATCTACCCCTTAACACATCACCTGAAATCCTATTGCATCATACATCACCAAAAGTCCTATTCCATAATACATCACCAAAAAGTCTTATTCCATAATACATCACCAAAAGTCTTATTCCATTGACCTTGTACATCATCCACATAGTATCATTCACATCACCATACTATTATTCACATCACTATATCATACATGTCCCATGTTATCACTTGCAAGTGTATACTCACATTGGTGTGTTTCAATTGAGTTTTCCTCAGTTACGAAGTCCCCATGCTGGCTTGTCTTTCTGGAGCCAAGCCACGCTTCAGTGAGCAGAGAGGATTTATTTTAAAACGGCTTCAACTAAAACAGCTCATGAAACACATGTTTTTTGATTTAGGGGACCGGTCACTATAGATGGGCGAGGCTGACTGGCCTAGGGCTTCGCAAAGTACGGGGGCAAGAAACTAAGATTACTTCAAAGGTCACCACTGAAAGGTACCCCAACTTACAGGGGTACCCCCTTCATTATATGGTACCCAATCACGCTCACACCAGATTAAAGTTCAACCCTATAGGGAATTAAGGCCAAGAGTCTTTATCTTGTAAGGATAACAAATTTAATCTTTTACAGAAAATGAGGATGTGTGGGCAAGGAACTCTGCTCCCCGACCAGCTCTCATGGCCACTGGGCAAGGGCCCAGGCCTTCCTCACCCTCAGGGTCCAAATGGACCCAGCTCTGGCACCTCTAGCGCCAGGCTCATAGAAAAGTGTGCTTTGCACACTCTGTGCCTAAGGCACGTGCATCAGGGCCGGGCGTGGCCATAGAACATCATTGGGAGGCACGTGCAAGAATCCCTGGGAGGGGCAAGGTGGAGCCACAAGGAGGGGCCAAAGGGAGGGGCCAGAGCCAGCCTATTTATGGCCAGCCCAACCACATGCCCCCGCTTCGCGTTATTATGCTTTGCAGCGTGACGCTTACCGCTGTTCCTCAGCTCGGTTCCTGTTACTCCACCTCTGAAGACCATCTTACCTGAAGCCTGCAACTCCACCGCGGAAGGTGCAACTTACCAGATATCAGCCGCTCCATCGCTGAAGGCGCATCTTACCTTATCCCAGCCTCTCCATCGCTGAAGGCGCACCTTACCTGATTCCAGCCGCTCCATCGCTGTGCGTGCATCCTACCTGCTGTCCATCGCCATCGGTGTCAGAGCCTTTCCTCACCCGATCCGGACGTCCAGCGACGCGGGAGCTCCTCTTCTTTTCTTCATCTCCGCAGTATCTTCATTCGAGGCCGCAGAACGGCCTTCGAGCATCCAGAATCTATTCCACACCGCCAGACCGCTCCCTCAAGGGAAAAAGAACACTTGGCCGCTCCATACCTGAGTTTAGAACTTCATTATAACGGCCAACTTACCTGCTGACTTGAGAGCTCCATCATCCTCACGAGAATCCCCGGGACCACTCCACGATTCCGATCTACCATCTTCACGCCTATTGGGAAGAGAAGAGACATTGCAAGAATTAATTTATTATTTTACAACCAAGGCAAACGACTCACTGCCAAAGACATTATAATAAACAAACAATCACAACAAAAGACTTACCTTCCAAGTGGATTGGTCGCAGCTGGTCTGGATCGCCACTTCCTCGGGCCAGTGAAGCAACTAGGTCCACTCTACACACCCCTGCTGAAGGAAGCAGGATGGAGAGCTCAGCATTACAAAAGAACAGGTGAGCTTGCATGGGAAAACACTTGCGCACTACATTTTGGCATGAAAGTTTCGAGGGAATTTGCGACACGCCCACACCATTCTCATTGCCTCACGTCTTCTCCCAGGGGCAACACCAGCATCCAGAACAGCCTACACCGAAGATAGATAAACTGAAGATAGCGGATACAGGGGAGCCAAGTTGAGGGAGGGCTCCAACCATGCCCCAACGCCCCCGCAGAGACCAGGTGAGAGTAACACCAGCATTCTGTCCCTCTTCTGTGGCTGGCTCCTGCAGACTGGTGCTAAGCAAGCGCCTTATATACTGTTTGACTTGATCACTGGATACTGGCACAAGAACAAACTACTTAGCATACTGCTGCCTATGCTAGAATACATTGTAGCTCCTGTATATCATATTTTGATATATTATAAACATTTATATATAAACACACCTTCCCGCCATACTCTCCACACTTCACTCAATATACTCATACTTTATCTATCTGGTCCAGTAATTCTCCTAAAAACCTTATTTTCACATAATGTTGCATTGAGTGCATGAGCATGCACACTCCCCTATTCTTAGTCTGCATGGGCTTTTGATGGACAGGAAACAGCTGCTCAGCCACTTCATGTGCTCTGCCAGAGCTAGCCTCGGTGATGCAACACTGCATGTTCTCTGATCCAT
The DNA here is from genome assembly GCF_040938575.1 of Ambystoma mexicanum. Lineage (NCBI taxonomy): Eukaryota > Metazoa > Chordata > Amphibia > Caudata > Ambystomatidae > Ambystoma > Ambystoma mexicanum. The sequence goes on along the minus strand of NC_090941.1, from coordinate 706,663,893 downwards.
TTTTAGCACAGGCCACAGCGCAGGCCACATTTCTTTTGGCACAGAGCCTACTGCTCTTTACCGTGCATTGAGAACAATTAAATACAATTTAACATGTTTACAAATTCATTCAGCTAATAGTTATTTACACCTTACATTTAAATACTAACTATCTTCATTTAGCGCCTGGCCACATCTTTGTGAGATTATCTTTGTAAGAAAAAAAGCTTTCTCAGTGCTCCAGTGCTTCGAGAATTCTTGCCTAATTTTAAAGTGCATGGGGGGTGCAGGAAGGCACTAGCTCCTCCACAACAATATGCTTGTTGAATATATATCTTAAGTGGTTGATAATTATAAATTATGTTATTACGTCCATACTACGAATACAGAATGGAAACTTCATTTGGAGATAGCGTCTTTAGATCTTTTTGTACTCACACAGAGGATATTTCTCATATGCTTGTTGAATTCATATCTTAAGTGGTTGAAGATTATTAATTGAGGTACCTGGCAAAGTAGAGTAAAGTCCAAGATTACTCTCTCCTGCAGACTTCAATACTGGGGGAAAGTAACTAAAACATCCCAACATGGCATATATGATTAGACATGTCTATTATGATACCATTCTAAAATAATATTGATATGCATAACACTTTTGGTATGTGCAAACATCTATGCGCAATAACATCTAATGTTTGGATATGAATAGACTAGTGACACGGTACACCTCAGTTATAGTATCACACAGGCTTATGGTTGCAGTCACAGTGTGCACGTAACACTGGCAGCACGAGCAAGCATATATAATAAACATCCGAAATTTGGATATTTCTACTCTAGGGACTGAGTAACTTTCAGTTACAATAACTGAAATATTTACTGAGGCAGATGCAGTGTGAACGTAAATAGCTTAATTATATTTTAGGAAGACCGCTAAAGTGATAGTTACAGTGTGCATGTAATGGTGACAGTTACAGCGTGCACTTGACACTCGCGTCACAAGTAAGCAACAATAACATCCAACATTTGGATATTTCTACTCTAAGGACACAATACCTTTAAATTAAAATATCTCAAATATTTACAGAGGCAGATTCATTGTGTATGTAAATAGCTACAAAAAGGGAAGAAAAAGGGACAAAACATCATGTCTCACTAAACCCAAAATAAACACACCGCACAATCGCAGATTAAATCTCGTGCAGCTGACAAATCTAAACAAATCGAATTAAACGATGAGTCTGGCAGAATACGGATTGAAAACATCTTCCATGAGGAAAATGACGTAAACCTGAACAGAGGCAACGTCATGAGATTATTGCACTCAGTGCCGATACTGAGAACAGTTACAACAAACGACATAGGAATTGTAGAATATATTTCAGAAGAACGCGGAGACCAAGTTCTGCTACATATAAATTCGAAAGCTGTACGAAAAACACTCTTGGGAGCAAAAGACGAACTGCTGTTGATGGGTTTTGAGATCTCAGATGAAGATTTATCCATTTCTAATAACTCCAGAAGTACGAACACCAGAAAAATGGCAATCGATTCCAACGAACAGCGCCGGGACATCTTGCGAAACCAGATGAAAATCACGCAGTCTGTGAATTCGCAAAAAAGCGAAGTGGAACCAAGGATGAGAAATCAATAGGTAGAAAGAAATGAACGAGAAGGGCTGGTCACATTAATCTCATGGAACACACAAGGCTTCCAGCTCCTCTTTGAAGACTTTCCAGTCGATTTGTCTGATAACTTTCTAATTTGTCTACAAGAGACATGGCTACGCAGTCCGCCTGTAAAGGATGGGTACCTGACACTGCTCAATCCGGCTGAAAAAAACACTAGAGGTCACCCGCAGTCAGGTCTGATAACCATGGTCAAACATGGAACCGCGTGGGAAGTCTGTGAAACTGAAAACCCAAACAGCCTTGTACAGACCACACTCATTCGAAAGTCAACAAGTCAAGAAATAGCGGGAAAATACATACTCCTAATTAATCTGTATTGGAATCCGGTTAAGATATCAACCGAAAAATGTATCCAATCAGTAACACTAATAATTGACAAATATCAAAAGAAGCACCAAGACTTATCAATAATCATATGTGGTGATATGAACCTATCATGGTTCTATGACGAGAGGAAACTTATCTCATCAGAAATAAAAGAAAAACGGACTAGCAGTGAAAGGAGAGCGTGCTGGGACAATGAAATCGACGCAAGAGATTGTGATCTGGTTAATGGACAAATACCAGGAGACACGCCTCCGATGTACACTTGGAGAAATTTCGGCAACAGAAAAATTCTAGACTACATCTGGACATCAAGAAACGTTTGGACTAAAATCTCAAAGCTACGCATCATCCAGACAGACCGAAGTGACCATGACATCTTGGAAATGTCATGGCCTATACTTCAAAAAACAGAAGCAGCTCTGTACAAACATTCAGTTGAAATAAATCAAGGGCGAAATCGGCTACACCTAAACGAACAACAAATAAAAGGCCTCACCGAGAAATTTCGATTTCTCGCCAACAAAGAAATTCAACTAATTATGATTTGATACTGCCCTACCAACAAAGGAGCAGTAACAGATTTCTAAAGAACAAGTCCACACACAAGCATGAATGGAGCAATTTGGTTAAATGCCAAAAGAAACTGCTAAACAAAGATATACGAAAACTGAAGCGTAACATGGGAGCGCACACTTCCCAACAAATCAAATTGCGGCGACAAAAATATCGAAATTGGCACAAGTCATTTGCCTATATAAGAGACCAAGAACGTTGTGAACTGATGTTGTCCTTGATTCAATCTAACAACACACGTGAGATCTGGCACATTCTAAATAACAACAACGCAAATCAAACAGATACGCTTGGTAATGGATGTCTGAGGGTGCGTGGCAACAACACTTCACAGGTGTCTTCAATCAATCTCAGCAAGTCTCAGCATTGGACGTGAACCAAGAACCAACCCACTGGAAAGTAGTAGAAACTGTGGAAGACATTCAAAATGCTATCGCTAAGTTAAACAACTCAAGAGCAGCAGGGCCTGAAGGCATATCCAATGTACAACTAAAGACACATAAAGCTGAATGGGCCATCTTTATTGCCATGCTGTTTGAAAGAATTGCAAAACAGAAACTGCTCCCTGATTCATGGACCGATGCAATTGTTGTACCAGTTTTCAAGAAGGGTGATCGGGCTGATCCAGATAATTATCGACCCATCGCCCTTCTTGATACAATTGGGAAAGTAATGGCAACCTTTTTACAACAGAAGATAACATTGTGGGCCACTGAGCAAGGAATCATGGACTGTCGTCAAACTGGGTTTACTAAAGGAGTGGGGACAGAGATCAACCTGACTATAGTAAATCTGCTAAAACTAGAAACTCTATCAAAAAGAACAAACTTAAATCTGGCCTTTGTAGACATGCAACAGGCATTCAACACAGTAAATCGTGATCTTCTGTGGAGAAAACTTAAAAACTGGGGATGTCCAACAAACATCTTACACCCTATAATGGCCTTTCACGCCAAAACTACAATTCGTGTAAGGATAAACGGTAAAGGAGAACTAACCGAAGCAATAAGCATGAATAAAGGTGTGAAACAAGGCTGCCCGTTAGCTGCAGTCTTGTTTAAATTATTCATTGCTGACATCCCGGACGCACTAACCAGAATACATCGTTTCTCGCCAAAAATAAATGGACATCAAATCTGGTGCATATCTTATGCTGACGATTTAGTTTTGCTTGATCGAACACAAATAGGGCTACAGCGGCTACTACAGGGACTGCATCAATACATGAAGGAAAATTAATTAAGAATTAACGTAAACAAGACCAAAATAATGAAATTTGGGCTAGCAAAGGGAAAAAGAAATCGAGACTTCGTCTGGAGGATTGACAAAGATGAAATCGAAGTTGTTAATGAAATACGATATCTAGGAGTGCAAATAAATACGTCAATCCGCGAAAACAATTGGGCATTACACCTATTGCAAAAAATGAACACGCTCTCTCTACAAGGAACGAGAATCCACAGCTTGTATGGAAAGTTCAGCCTGATTCCAGTGCGGCAATTCTACGTGCAAAAGGTGGTCCCAGGAATCACATATGGGTCAGAAACAGCGTGGAATCTGGACCATAAAATCTGGGCAAAATTAGAGGGCATCTTTTGGCGAAAAGTTTTAAGTTTGCCAAATTACATCTCAGTTGTTGCAATAAGACACAAACTTGCACTAGAAGAACTGTATGGCTGTGTAGTATGGAAATCACTTGCGATGTTAAGAAAAATGCTGATTGCAAATCCTGCACCGGCTTACAAAATACTAGCGCCTACAGACAACTCAGAACATACAGGATTACTCAAGAACTGGGTACAAAAGCTCGAAGACGTACTAAATGCGAGTGACATCAAACTTGAAATACTGTTAGATCAGCCGCAAATTGCAAAAAAAAAGTTACAACAATGGTTTTGGATAACAAATATGGCCAAATTAAAAGATCTTTCATCCACACTAGACCATAGTCAAGCTACGAACAAACTAAACAACCTGCCCCAATACCTACAGAAATTCCCTTCTAGATACCATCGAAAGGCGTTCCTGAAACTGCGACTAAACGCTATAAAGACAAAACAAATGCTACTGGCACGTCATATTGAAAAAACAGATGACGATGGTTGCAGATTCTGCAAGTCACATATAGAATCACCAAAACATCTAACAGAATGCCCAGAACTTAAGACTTTGAGATCAATCCACCTAGGGCAATTTGCACCAAAAAATGACAACATGGACGAATGGTGGCAAAGAATCTTAGGTGGAAGCTCTATTCACTTGACATGTTCGACAATAAACTTTCTAGACGCCTGTTTAGACAACAAAACTTAAGTCTGGGCTAGTAAACTGAATTGGAAGATGTTGATTTTCTTAAAACTACTTGATAAAATTAAGGAAAAAATGTTGTGATAAAAGTTTGATTTAAAACTAAAAATTACAATAAAAAACAAAAAAAATAGCTACATTATAGCTAAGGAAGACATGTAAACATTACTCGTTAAGCGTGATGATGTCAGCACATCGTTGTCATGCTATTTTAATGGCAGCCAGTGCGTTTGTTAGTGGCTTTGGCCAGAGCACACAGGAACATACCACCTGAAGACAAGTTCACTGTCTATACAGGTAAATATACTGGGGAGAAGTTTATGTGATTTAGGGGGGGTGCTTGCCAGACATAGGTTAAAACACAGAGAAAGGTCTGAGTCAAAAGTGTGCCTATAACGACAGTTTGGCCGCACTAGGAGAAGATCTAGCTTTTTTTAAGCCTTCCTGAACCATCCTGGGACTATTCTTGATTCACAAATTAATTCCCATGGTAAGTAATGGGTTGTTGACCCAATCACTTACCACTGTTTAATAAAGCCATACTATGGTTTTACATTTGTATGACAAGCCGTAGGGATTTCAGCCAGTGATTTATACATACATTGTTTCATTCGTAGCTTTCACAACCCCCTGTGAATGTTGGGACAGTTTTTACAAATGATTTTGCTGTTCATACTCTGGGATCACAACACCTGCAGAGAGGTGAGCTTATTTGAGCTGTTTGGACAATCATTCAAGTGGCAGAGCGCATTATATTAAGTTCATGGGACCATTAGTAGGTTAGAACGTTAGGCTATCTAGGCTCTTAGAAATAAATTGAAGAGAATTGCACATTGTTGATGACTAATTTATTACTACATCACAAATATGAAGATGGTGAGGACTATGGATTTGTTTAAAATAGGGTTCAAGTGGATTCACCAGTGAGAAAGTAATAATGGTCTAGAGAGCAGGAGTTTCATTGCCGAATCTCTAGATACTGACTACATGGAGATCACAAGACATGATTGTTATTGAGTTTATTATTGAGAATGCCTATTGAACAACTGAACACATTATAGTTATTTGTCAATTGGAAATACTCCACTGAATGTATTCTATTTACATTTTTTTAGAACTTATGTAGAACACAGCCCCTGATGAAGAGATATTTGATCTCGAAACGTGTTGGGCATGAGGAATAAACCCCTATGAAAAACCAAAGCACTTTGTCTTTGTTGATATTTGGATTTTAAGGACAACTTTACTTGTTTTGAAGAATAACTGAATACACAGAAGATATTATTTTGAAAGATTGTCGTTCATTTTACCACATTTGTTGCGAAGTGTTGTAAAACACCAAAAACTTTTGTCTAAAATGTTTGGCTCTTATTTTTGAGCCCAGGAAAGTGTGTGAGGGATGGGAATTCCCTAGTTGGGAACTTTATCTTGTTCCTCTTCAGTTTTTCAACCCCTGTGCCAGGGTTGACTTTTCTCCCTTGCACCTACAAATTGATTACACACAGTTATCTATATGTTCTAACCATCTTACTATTCACATTATTAGGAGTGCATTGAGTAACATGTGTGATAATCTGCAAGTATCAGACAGTTACTGTTGTATAAATGACTAGTGTTGCATGCTTTACTTTGCCATGTTCATTCTGGAATGGGCATGCGACATTATGTTCTAAATGGAACACTGAATCTTGGAGAGTTTGTTGTTGCTTGAGTTATAGCAGTTGAACCTGAGATCCTGGATGTGTTGGGGGTCTCAAGATACTGTGCTTCACAATACTTAATAAAAGCACCTAGTTAACACAATTGGCGTGTTTGCTTTTATAAGAATGGCGACGAGGATGGGTTTAATGTTCCGGTGAAGCCTGCCCTGCTTTTATGAAATTAATCCCCATCGAGACCCCCAACACCAGCTGGCGGAAAGTAACGACGCTCACCGCGTGTGAAGCCGTGGAGAGGAACTGGCACCCCGTATGTCCTAGTCGTGTCCCGCCAGCCGCGCACTCAGTTTTGCAGGGGAGCAGATTGGCGCCGACGAGAGAAGCTGTGTCGACCCAACAAGCGAAGAGAGGTGAGAGACAAATTGAGAAGTCTTATCGGGACTTGCGGCGGCGCCACCATGGCGTTTTGGAGCTGTAACACCTCCATGTACATCTCCGTGCAGGAGCCCCCGTCCCTCACTGCCCGGGAGTCCGCTCGGCATTTCAGGCGAGGCACAGTGCGCGTCCAAGAGTGCTCCTGTCACGTGATCCACCACGTATCCGGAAATCAGGCAGTTATCGTGGAAGGAACCGCATATGTGCCCTTCATTGGATCGTGGTTCTAAACAAGTGAGTCACGTGTGCGGATGTCAGGCAAATTCCGTGGTGGAGACCCTGCTTTCAGAATAGAAGTCTCGTTTTGCAGGGTGAAGCGAGTGATGTGTTGAACCAGCCTAGGGCCCTCCGGGGAAGGCAGCCTGGGATTGCTGCTGCGAACAGGAACAGGTGAGATATTTCCAGCAGCCTAGTGTACTGATTCGTGTAACTCCAGTTTTGGCTAACTGATACCCACCCAGTGAAAGAGGAGACATTGACCGTGTTCGCTGCTCTGGTCCTGGACGAGGGACACCAGACGCATATTTAATATCCAGTGCTGCGGATTGAAGTTATAATATGGCACTTTCTGGAGTACCTGGTCCCCAAGTGTTTATGCCTACTCCAGGCCCGCCCAAGATTAAATGGGCACCTTGGAAAAAGGGGTTTTTACATTACGTTAAAGCTACCTGTGGTAATGGGATGTCGATGGAGAGGAAGGTGGCAATGCTGATGCACTTTTTGGGATATGAAGGTCAGAGAATATATGACACTCTCCCAGACATTTCTCAACTGGATTTGGAAGAGGGATCTAACGATTTTGATGTTGCTTTGTTAAAGTTGGACAAACATTTTGAAGCTAAAACGAGTACCGTCTTGGAAAGATATCATTTTGGCATAAGGTTCCAAAATGATGGAGAATCTGTTGAAGATTACATCAAGGCTCTAAGACACTTGTCCCTTAATTGCACATTTGGTGGTAGTCTAGATGAACATATAAGGGACCAGTTTATGTTACATTGTGCAAATGATAAAATTTGCGAGTTAATTTGGTTGAAAGATGACCCTAATTTAGAGGAGGTTATAGGCATTGCAAAAAGGATCGAGCACACCTTGCAGTGTGTAGCCAAATTGGGGGTTAAGGAAAATAAGTCAATGTCAACTGTAGAGGTTCTGAAGGTGAATGATAACAAGGGAGCCTACATGAAAGAAAAGAAAAAGCAAAAGTTCAAACCTGATAGGTATTATGAGGCTACCCAAAACAAAGGTGGGGGTAGTGAACAGGTAAATAGACGCGTCCAGAAAGATAGCCCCCAGGGTCACATAAAAAGGGAAGACAGACTGTGTTTCAGATGTGGCAGTGTCGACATTTGTCCACGTCTCCCATATGTCCTGGAAGGCGTGTGAATTGCAGCATGTGTAAGAAATGGGGTCATTTTGAGAACTGTTGCAAAAATGATAGGGTTGGCAGTGGAAAAGGAACTCTTCTCATTGAAGAATATGAAGGTGCAACATCTGAGGAAGGTGATATTTCTGAGAATGAAATGGTTACTGTTCACATGGTAAAGTGCTCGGGGTCTGATGAATGTGAACACCCCTCTGCCTGGATAAAAGTGAATGGACACTTAGTTAAGATGTTAGCAGACTCATGTTAAAGGATCACGTTAATGTCCAGAGTGGTGTTTGAGAATGTAGTTGGTGGGTCTATAGAACAATTACTGCCCTCTGATAAAATGCCGGGTGGGTACAATGGTGATAAGATAGACATTTTGGGATGTTGTAATGCCGAGTTCGAGTTTAAGGGCAGAGTGACCCGTGGAAAGATTTATGTCACAAAGAGGGGAGAAACATTGCTGGGTTGGAAGGAACAGAGAGGATTATGCATCAAGTTAGATCTCAATAGTGAGGAACAAGTACTTAATGTGGCTGATACACATGGATCGTGTAGAAATAATCCCAGAAGACATGAGTTGTTACTTAAGTATCCAGAAGTATTCAAGAGTAATGTAGGATGCTTGAAAGGAATGGTTCACAAGATTGTCGTAAAAGAGGGAAGCAAACCAGTTGCATCTAAACTTAGGCCTTTACCTTTGTCGATGCAAAAAGCTATACGTGAGGAACTGATGAAATTAGACAAAGAAGGTATTATTGAGCCGGCCAAGGCAGTAGAGTGGATTTCTCCTGTGGTAGTTGTGAAGAAAAGTAGTGGAGATTTGAGAGTGTGCATCAATCTAAGGGAACTTAATCAGCGTGTTGTGGCGGATCGCCACCCCCTTCCAAACATGGGATAGTTGTTAAGTAAAATTGGAAGTGCATAATTCTTTGCCAAATTTGATATGGCAAGTGCTTATCATCAAATCAATTTAGATGCTGAATCTCGCAAATTGACCGCTTTCATTACCTATGAGGGAATATATCAATTTCGGCGCATGCCGTTTGGTTTAATATCAGCATCTTCGGTATTCCAAAAGGTTATGGACAAGTTGTTAAAAGATGTCAAAGGTGTGTGGTGCTTTCAGGATGATGTTCTCATATGTGGAAAGGATGAGGGACAATTGAAGGGGAGATTGGATGAGGTTCTCAATATTTTTAAGGCGAGAGGGATAACTTTGCGAGGTGAAAAATGTGTTTTTATGACACAGGCTGTTGAATATCTAGGCCATGAAATATCAGAGCTGGGGCTTAAACCAAAAAGGAATCTGGTGGATTCCATTCTTAAGACAAAATCACCTAAGAATAAAGCTGAATTGAGGTCATTTCTAGGTACTACCAAATTTTATCATAGGTTTGTTGAGAATTATGCTGACTGTATAACAGGTTTAAGGGCATTATTAAGGAAAGGAGTTGAATTTGATTGGAGTAGGGAATGTGAGAGAGAGTTTGAAGGGATGAAAAGAAAAATAGATATGGCCAAACCCTTATCGATGTTTGATACAAGAAAAAGGACTATTCTGTCAGTTGATGCCAGTGATACTGGTATAGGAGTAGTGATGTTGCAACCAGATGTGAATGGCTCAGAGGTGGTTGTAATGCATGCATCCCGAATGTTGAGAGGGGCAGAGCTTAATTATTCTGTTCTGGAAAAGGAAGCCTTGGCGTGCCATTGGGGCATAGAAAAAATGAAAAATGTTGTGTGGGGTCAGGATTTTACTTTAAGAACAGATCATAAGCCCCTCAAGGCAATTTTTGAAAGTAAAGGTCTTGACAAGGTATCAAGGAGAGTTGCCGGTTGGGTCACAAGACTACAATGCCACAAGTTCACTATAGAAGTGGTTGCAAGGAAAGAAAACATGCAAGCAGACCATGCCTCTAGGGTGAAATTGGAGGATGGGGCATGTGAGGGCAGCAATAATGTGTGTGGTTAGAGCTAAATGGTTTTTGTAACTGCAGAGGGTATCATACAAAAGCAAGAATGGATTTGTGTGCTAGAATCAGATGAAATGTGGAAACGCATAATGATGTTTGTAGAAAATGAGTGGCCGGAGAAAAGATTACTTTACGGGGAGGAAAGGTCATTATGGGAAGTAAGAATTGAATTGTCAGTGAAACGGGGGCTATTGTTCCGATGGGACAAATTGGTAGTTCCTGGGTGCCTGAGGGAAAAGCTGATAAAATCCGCTCATCAAGGGCATATAGGGGTATGTAAAACGAAAGAAGTGATGAAAGCAGATTACTGGTGGCCAGGTATCGACAGCGAAATTGAAAAAGTGGTTGGTGCATGCACAGATTGTATTAAATCTGGAAAATATTTGCTGGCTGTGTCTCAGCCCATGGGAAAGACAAGTACACCTGAGGGAGTGTGGCAAGATTTAGCAATGGATGTTTTGGGGCCGGTTGACATGGAGATGGGTAGAGGAAAGTTCATCCTTGCCCTACTTGACACATTCTCAAGATGGACGTAGTTCAAGATCATGAGAGAAGTTACATGTCAACGCATTATAGAATTTCTTGAAAATGTATTTGAAAGGGAGGGTCTACCTAGTAGTATCCTCACTGATAATGGTCCCCAATTCACTGGAAAGTTGCTCAGAGATTATCTGGTCAAATGTGGGATTGAGCACAAAAGGACTCCTCTGTATTATCCACAAGGAAATGGTATGGTCGAAAAGGGTCAATAGGTGTATTATGGAAGCTATCCGTGGAGCGAACGCATGTGGTTTAGATAAGAGAGTAGCTGTGAGGGAAAGGTTGTACGCGTTGCAGATGGCTCTTGGTCCTGTGACAGGTGTGAGCCCTTTTGAACTCATGAGGGGCCGAAAAGCCAATACATTGGTGGCTTCAGCTTGGCTGGGCAAGGGAAGAGAGACGGGTGTAGTTGTGGAAGATGTGAAAATAAGAATGGATGTACGTAAAGGAAAATGGATGGAAAAAGTCAATGAGAAAAGTCCTAAAAAGAGAACGGTGGTTAATGTTGGAGATTGGGTTCGGATAAGAAAGGCTGTGCTCTGGAAGAAAGGAGAGCCCTTGTATACGGACCCTGTCAAAGTTTTTAGAAATGCTGTGGGGTTGGAAAGTGGGCAAATTTGGAACATGTCCATAGTTGCGAAGATTAAGAGATAACCTGCTTCTTGCTTATTTAAAGTGATAAACTTATGTGTTCATGAAATGTTTTTTTTTGTAAAATAAGGGAGGGGGATGTGTTGTATAAATGATGAGTGTTGCATGCTTTACTTTGCCATGTTCATTCTGGAATAGGCATGCAACATTATGTTCTAAATGGAACACTGAATCTTGGAGAGTTTGTTGTTGCTTGAGTTATAGCAGTTGAACCTGAGATCCTGGATGTGTTGGGGGTCTCAAGATACTGTGCTTCACAATACTTAATAAAAGCACCTAGTTAACACAATTGGCGTGTTTGCTTTTATAAGTGTTACCATTCTACAAAACGGTTGAAATGGGGTTCTCCTAAGGTGGTTTTCCTCACTTAAACACAGGCGCTAAATGTGTCAACAAAAAACACACATTTGCCTCTATATGCAAGAGTTTATGCATGTTTCTAAGAGGCTTACAATAAGTCACCTTTGTACTCTCTCCAAAGCCCTTGTGCACAGCTGCCCTCTGCTCATTCACGCAGGTCTAACTAGGTTATTCGCTCTTCGGCCCTCAAGTGTCAGGTCTTGGCAGTTCGCAAGTCCTTGTGGTTTCTTTGCATCCTGGGACATTCAGTCCTGCACTCATAATCGGGAAGTTATTGCATCCTGGGACTTGCAGCCGTATGTGTGCAGGATTTACAGAATAAAATAAGGAATGGCCGAGGTATTCACACTGTATATGAGAAACGTGAGGTTCCAATGCATTGTCTGTTTGCATCTTAAAGTAAACCCAAGTGCAATGCTGAGTGCATATGGCCAGACACGTGTTATGGTGGCTACAAAATAACCAACGCTTCCAGTGGCTAGACTCATACTAACTACATCCCCGGTCTGCAACCTTGGACTGCGGACCAGCTGTTTGCCAGTAAAATAGTGAGTCATGTTTTATTTAATGTGAAAAGCAAAGGTTAAATCATTGGGCCCTCGATTTCCTGTAATTTAGGATCTTTAAGAGTCAGAGAATCCAGGTTGAAATATGCGATGAATGGAAACCTCTTTGAGCAAGTGACTGTGTGGGGTCATCTGACTGAAGGTCTGAGTAGTATCCTGAAATGTACTGTCAGTGCCTCACAACTATGCAGCCTGTGTGGGCAAGCCGTATTACGGATTAACAGGATTTTAAGATGCAGATGTTTACGGCTCCCCCATTGATTCAGAACTTGGGTGCCTTGGGCAGGCGCATAACAAACGACTAGATCCTCACTGTTCAAGAGAGGGTTGCCACGGTGTTGGTGCCGCTTTGAAGTGTGATCCTCCAGTGGATCGTGGGCTAGTCAGGGTATGTGACTCTTAAACAGATGCAAGATGCAAAAATACAGATTGTGTGTGTTGTGGTCGACTCGGTTTTAACCGTGCACTATTCCTCTGTGCTTTTGATTTTATTTTAATTGGGGGTGGGGGCTGTCCCCAAGCTCTCTTAGCAACCCACACCTCACCCGCCACCCTACCCCCACACACAGTCATATATCAGTGTGGTTTGAAAAAAAAAATATTAGGACTAGAATGGTATCCAGTTGTATTATCGTTGCTAAAGTAAAGGGTGTGGTGATTTTGGGCAAGGGGCAGTAAGGGAAAGAAGGGTTTGTTTAAAGGGGTGGAGTTGGGGGAGGGAAGGGCTGCAAGATGTGCCCGGGAGGTGTCAACGTAAATTTAAAAAAGTTATATAAAAGACACATTCAATATATCTGTGTGGAGAATGAGCTACACATTGTTTCACTGTCTTGTTATGCCATGTCATTAATGATAAAATTGTCTGTTTATGTAAGCGTTAGTGATGTTTACTTATTTATTTTAAACGTTTTTTCCTCAGAATGTAACGACCTATAAGGAATAATTTACTTACCTGTAACTCCTGTTCTCCAGTATTGGTATCTTTCATAGATTCACATGCTGTTTGAATATTCCCAGTCGAAAGGCTAGAAAGACACCCTTTGTAACATTAAAGCAGTTTTTAAATTTTAAACTGTTTGTCTCTTTGGTGCTCTAGTCATCATTTTGGGCCATATTGCCCCACAGCCAATAGTAAGGTCTCCCTTAGCTCCCCCCTCTATCTCCACCCTGGAGGAAATCTTCAGATTTGGGAATGGTAGAGAACAGAAGTTACAGGTACGTAACATTTTGCGTATTGAACTTGGGCCCTTTAAGAACGTGCATGTAATGGATGGGTTCACACAGAATAACTCCAAGTCCAAATAACCCAACCAACTCAGGAAGATGACAAAGTACTGTTTTATTAACAATTATCTAAAACAGGGAGTTACAACGAACATCAACGGACCTACGCGCGATTTCTCTCAGCGATCTTTTCACACAACATAGACTTTATACAAACAAATATGTCAGAGGTGACGTCATACTACGTGGCAATAATGAAAAACCTACTAGGGATCGGAATAGTCTTAATCTAAGTATATCATCTATAGGAACTAGGACTGTAATTGGCTGCCCAATGTCAGGTGGACAACATTCTACCTCTAAAAACATGTCTTCAGAAACATTAGGTACACGGTTTCTCAATGGTCTTCAAACTATAAGATCCTTCGTTATATGGACGACTATAATTGGTTGGCACGCTTGTGCCATGTCTGGAACATTCAGTTCACTTAGCAGCACGTAAACACAGACCCAGGTGCTAGGAGATGTGCCTGGCTCTACCTCCCCACCCAATCAGTGTTAGGCAGTGTTAGGCAGAAACCTGTGGGACCACTGCAAAAGATTTCAGACTGCAGGTGTTTGGCAGTAAACCCACTTGGAAGCAGTCTGTACCACACAGATTCACTTGGTAGCTGTGGCTGAGGAGTCAGACTTCCCTCAAGAAGAGTTAGGCAGTATACAGAGTATTCACAATAGGTCAATAGGTTAAGAGAACACAATAGAACAAGTAAACACTGACCAGGGCTTGGTGTAAAAGAGATATAATTATTTATTTAAAACCACATCTAGAAAAACACACAGGCACTAATAGTAAGCAATCCAAAAACACGGTCACTAAAAGATATACACTCCCTTAAAGGAATATTAGACAAGTCTTAAGTAAAGCCCCCACTTATTTTCAGACAGCGGTGAGCGCTTAATGTAGATGGCACTCTAATAATTCGTTTTAAAAAGGGAGAGAAAAGCAGAGAATAAATTGAAACAGATCCCAACACTTTTTCACGAACACAACAAGAGAGGAAGGCAAAGTAACACCGTGAGTTTTAGAGTCAGTAGGCCGGATCCGCTTTAAGAGGATCAAAACGAAATGTGTCCAAGGTCACACGGTTGCAGTGCACAAAAGTCTCGACAGGGTTCAAAAAGAGTTGGACCAAAGAAAGAGACCAGTTAGAGGGTCAAGGCAGCCAGCCCAGTCCAGAAGGTTAAGGGGTTATTATTACCTTGTAGCAATCTTTAGAAAGGGAGGCCTGGCGGACACGGTACCTTAAAGTGGTGAGAATACTCCAGCGGGGGCAGTTGTTCCTGGCAGCGGATGCAAGTCGGTGCTTCGTCCGGAGGAAGAGAGGATCTCGTCGGGGAGGAAGACAGGAGTCTGTTGCACTGCCTGGGAAGAAACCAGCCGCAGAGTTTCTCAGGTACAAGGAGCGGTCTGTTGATTGGCGGTTCAGTGGTAAGTGGCTATCTGGCCGCCGGGGTGCTTGGCACGGGCAGTTTGACCACAAACCGGTCTGGGGTGCGAAGAAAGAAGGTAAACTGGTTGTGCCCACCAGTCAGGGGAAGAAGCCTCTCCAGCCGGGAGATCTTCTCTGTCGTCAGGAAGTGGTGAGTCGGTTCCGCAGGGCTCCACCGGTGGTGTCATCGTGGTAGGTCGGCTCAGCTTCTCCCTCGTCGGATTCTCAGGTCCTGTGGCGACTTCTGAGGTTCCAGTCCCCAAAGCCCTGCTTTTATGCAACATACCCCCATTCATTCAGCCTAGCTGTCAATCAAACATGCTAAGTGGTGAGCCGGCCGGCTCACCACTTGGGCCAATCACACAAGAGTGCGACTTGAGTTACCAAGGTAACTCAGTCCAGGATGCCTAAACCCCCTCCCACCCCCCCTGTGGTACCCAGACAGAGTGGCACCACTTTTGGAGGCTTCTGTGGAGAAGCCCGCCAAAAAGTGGAACAAAGGGCTCGACATGGGTTGGAGTCACAGAAGAGAACACAAACGGCATTTTAGAATCGAGCCCTGGCAAAAAAATACCAACCGGCGAATTAATATTAAATAAATAAACCGGCGGTATGTTCAAGGCTATGAGAATTAAATAATTAAAGTTGGTAGCCTCGAACAATGGGAAAATCCCATAGGGAAATATTTGCGGTCGAATATGAAAAGTAGTTTCCAATGCCACCAGCCAAAACTCGATCAGGGGGGACGGAGACGTGCCCCCTCGACTAACAGACCCCGGGGCAATCGAATTGCCCCGACCAGTACGTCCACAATATGATGGTTCGTACTGGTTTCTGTTAATAATTTGGGACTGACTAGTAAAGGGTGTCACTATGACACCCCTGTGTTACTGCACGGAGGGTGCTGTGTAACACATATTGTAAAAACACATGAGACTCTATGGAGTAAAGGACCCCATAGCCCATAAAACACATTAACAGTCAAAGGAACACCATAAATCATGTCCAAGAGTGGGAGAAAAAGAGTCTCACTCTTGGCAGGGGAAAAAAAACTCCAGAAATCCAGCAAAGCTGTTAGGGGACTCACTAGGTTAGGAAATTCAGCCTAAAGAGAGAATTCTCCCTAACAATCAGCCCAGCATCTTTCATTACCCAAGCATTCTGCCATGAAGATTGTCTTTGAACTTGGCCTTGCAAAGTATCCTTGTCTCTGAGAATACATGGGAGTGCGGGAACTCACTATCGTGTTCTAGAACTCTAAGTTCGAACTCTATTTTCATCCTTGGCTCATGTGACAAGAGACCACAATTTGGTTAATTTTGCAGGTTTTAAATGTCTTAAATGAATTAAACTTGGCACTCTTGGTGTTCTTTCTTTGCACCTTAACAAGAAATGCTTCATCCTTGCACGTTCACTCGTTCTGAATAATAACCGACCTTGGTTGCTTCAGTCTTGACTTGAGGCCAAAAAGGCCTTGCCATGCAGCTCCACGATTCAGCTTATTCTTGCTGCAACATCGTTTTTCTCCTTCCCTTTTCATGGGTCCTGGCTTACTAAAATGTATGATACCGATGTCCAGCTTCTATACAATGGCAGCTTCGCCTGCATTCTATTCACTACATATAGCCAGCTTCTATAACTCAGTCTATTTGCTTTTCAGCATCTGTACAATTATTGAACGGTTGATTCTGTGCAGCCAGTATCCTGAGACGTCGTTCATACTATCTTAAGTGGTCACAGGCTTCTTTATCTGCTCTTTTTTATATTCCTTCAGGTAGTTCCTGCCTCAAATTGTTGTCCCCATTTGGGGATACATTCGATAGGGTTGTCTCAATGGGTATCTTCTTTCATTGCGGTATTGGCACATCTGCTGGTGTCAAACACTGCATGATATCAGGCTTCCAACATATGGGAGATAGGGGGGGTGGGATTTCCTGGAGAGGCATGCAGCTGTTCCTCTACATTCCCCCTTCTGGTCGACTCCTCGACCACCTCTAGTTGTTTCCACATCCTGATATTTTCTCTTGAAGAAGTGTTTCTTTGATGTCCATATCTTCATCACCCCCCCCCCCTCAAGGTGCCTGCTGATTTGATATGTTCATCTACACTCCAGGTCATGTAATTACATTGTCCATTCCGGGTACAATAGACCCATCGTCCCACGTACCTCTTATGATTCTTTGGATACATGAATTTTCGTTCCCTCAGGTGCAACAATGCTGGCCTCTATGTATTTCTTGACAGCGTCATCAGTCAGCTCCTTGGTGTGTGGTTCAGGTGTGACATTGATCATGATCTTCATGCCTACCACTTTCTTTGCCGTTTTCTTGCTTTGGGCAATCGCTATCCTGACTACAGAGAATCCAAACATCACCAGCACCAATATTACTCCAGGAATTTTGAATACATTTGCCAACCACTGTGCAATCCATGAGAACAGGGAGGCAAACCAGCTGTCATCTTCAATGTCATCCGTCTCATCTTCCATCTTGTTATGCAGGTTTGTCAACAATGTTATGGCCTCTGTAAGAAGGTGTAAATGTGCAACATGATGACCCGATTTTGGCACAAACTCCTACTTCCATCGCTGTGCTCATATCAAGGACGTACCTATTCTGGAGGGTCATCAGTCGTATGGCCCTCAATTCTTCCTTAATGGCTTTCAATCCCTTTATGGTAGCATTAATTGTCTGCAGAAGCTCCCATCTAGTGATCTGTAACCACTTGGCATTCACCACTGCTTGGATCCCAGGCATGAATATAGTAGTCAGTATTGTGGAAGTCTTGCTGAACAACCTGTGTTCATCAGAAATGGAGTCATACGCAGTTATCGATTTGGCTGAGAAATAATTCTCTCTTCTCGTCCTTCAGAGAAGTTCAAGCAGTCTTTTTCTCAAGTGGGCATCCACTTTTGGAAATTCTCCAATGTTCAAATCGCTGTCAGGAATCACTAATGCTGGAACATGGATGAGCACCAAGGAACATATTCTGCCCCAATCCTTGGGCAACCTCATATAGGCTCTAGATCCACAAGCCCAATATAGATCCGTAAGGAGGCTGTCCTTTCTCCCATCCTAGGAATGTCAATTGTGGTTTTGCATTCTTTGTTATATCCCACATGGTTCTTTCCGTGTCCTTGGAAGCATAGTGTCGCATTAACCAATGGGATTACAACTACTGGGCCCGACTCGTCTTCTACCCATGTCAACAGTTTGGAGTGCCAGGCCCGTGACTTTAAACATCCATCATTCACCTTCTGTACCTCTTGTAGATAATCGTTTTCAGCAGATGAGCTGCACAGGACATCATCCATTCTTCCCATCCTTTCTTGGAATTCACTTGTCCATAGGTCAATAACTGAGTTTGTGCCCAACATCCAGGTGATACGGCTACTTCCGTCACATCAGGACAATTCATCCTCTTCATTGCTTCAATGATCACCTCATCCTACCCTGAGGAAGGATACACAAGCATCTTTCTTTTCCATCCAGGCTCATTCTCCATTTGTAAAGTCTTGGATGTACTTATCCTCGTATGGAAATGACCATTTTGATCTCCATTGCAAAGTCGCCCAACTTCCTTGGAACTGTCCACCAGTAGTACATGTTGCAAGATGGCTGAGACAATTTGCATCGTGCTCTGGAACCTCTTTTGCAATGAAAGTCCTTACAGTATTCATGGCATAGGGGATGAGAGAGCAGACGTAGCAACGCTCCTTAGATGCTTTTTCACCCACCTTTTTCATGTGTTGGTACCACATGTTATTCCCCAGGTGAGTTGTTTCATCTAGATAAGTATTTATCCCTTCACTATCTTCCTCCGCATCTCTTTTGTGTCTACCAATATACTTATAGAAATCAAAAAGCATGTCTTTATTTGTTTTCACAGTAGGGAGAACCATAGAAACTCCTTCAGCAGAACAAGGAACAGGAAGACAATGAGAACAATCATGAAAATATATATCTCATAAAAATCTGGCATCCATTTCTCACGCCATCCTACAGCTTGCAGAACTTGTTAATTCTCTATAACCATGCGATTTTCTTCATTAACAATTTTTAAAACAATCATCAAATTCTTCTATAATTGCAACTGTAAAATGTGTTCAATTATAGCAATAAGAGGTCTTATCACTGGACCGTTTTTAGGATCCTATAAAAAAGTGTGAATATTAATGGAACTTCTCACAAGAGCATGGTAAGATTGAAGTTTCAACACAAAGACAGCAACCGCAAGCCAATGAATGTCACCATCGACAGGTACCATATGTTTGATCACTTAAAACAAATATTCTCCACGAAATGAATCTGGAAACTGGTCTCCTTTCCAATTTCTGATCAAGAACTGACATTTAGGCATAACTCTGTGGCATTATTCTCTGCTTCAATGTATTTCTAAAAGTTCATTTCAAAATTCCTGGAATTCTCTGCAAGTCCTCGCACTCCCTGCTAAAAATAAGTATAAGGTGTGTCTATTGAATTCCAGTCCAAATAAAGTACACATTAATCACTTGTTTTATCGTCCTTCTTAGTCATTGATCGGGTCTGCAGACATTCTTCTTCTTGTCTTGCTTCTGGATCGGTAACAGTGGGAGGTAAGGTCTTGCCTTTATAAATATCCACGTGGCTCAGGTGCAACCACGCTCTTCTTCCTTCTACTTTAACAGCAGAAGGGGACACCTCTTCGGCAATGAAAGGGCCATGAAAACGTGGCTCATGCCACTTCATACATATTTTTTTATCAACACCAGGTCCCCAGCATGTAACTTAGGTGGTGGTAACTTAGGTGGTAATAGTTCACGTGGATTGGCTGCCCAATTATCTTCTTCCATGTTCTTAGACCGCCCCACCTGATGCTTGACTTGATCTGAAATGAAAGAAATGCTAGAGGTCATACATGTCAAATAATCATGCATCTCACCACCTAAATTTTTTGCTACGCTCTGGGCATCACTCCTAGATGGAGGTGTAAGGGGTGTTCTTTGACGCCCTGTCACTAGTTTGTGCGGGGTGAGGTGGTGGTCTGATCCTGTCTGATTCCAAAGGGCATATAAGGCCAGGGGTAGGCAATACAGCGATCCCCTTTTCAAAGTCAATTTAATATTGCTAATCCTTTCTTTGAGGAGGCAGTTGAGTCTCTCACCTATCCTGTTCACTTGCGAGTGATACGCAGAAGAGAACCTGTGCTTAATATTTAATAAAAGCCCTATTTGTTTGAATAGCTCATTGCCAAGTTGTGGCCCATTATCGGATCTTAATACTTCACACACACCCAACCTCGGGAATACCTTGCGCACTAAAAACTTTATTGAGCAAGTGGCATCAGAATAGGTACACGGACCTGCTTTGAGCCACCTCGAGAAGGGACACACCACCACTGATAGCTATATCCATTACATGTCTGTAGCATATCGACAGTCGATATTTAAATGCTGAAATGGACCATTCGGTCAAGGTATTACACCTCTAATCGCTCTCAGTGTATGCCCAGCAGTAAACCTTTGACGCAGAATGCAATTCACCATAAACAGTGCAACGTGTTCCGATAAATTAGGAATAAACCAGTCTTCTGGAATACTAGCAGCAAGATTTTCTCTAGTTACATGCGCAGGGTAGAGAAGGCCCGAGGGAAAAGGCCCTGTTCCTCCCCAGTGAGCCCCACTCGGCGGAATCTGCTCACCTGAAAGGGTGTGAGGGCTGGAGCCCTCCCCTGTCCCCTCGAGCATACCGAAGCACGAAGCCTCGGACTACACTCGGGCTGCCTGACCCCCTGATGCAGCAACCACGGAATCCACATCACTGGTGAGCTGCCTGCCTGCATAAACAGCCCACTCTTACCACCACTTGGGACACCATCCGAGCCTTGCTGGCCACCAGAGCCCCACCGGGGCACCTGCGTTCATCCATGGTGGAGATCCACCATCTTGTCCTAAGCAAGCGGCCTGACCCTAAAATGGCGGGCGCAGCGCGGCCCGAAAACGAGGTTGCACACTGCTGCTAGGCAACCTGGTCTTTCTTTGCCCAATCCCCGGCACCGATAGGCGGGAGCCGACACCTCGGGAGAAGGCCCGAGGGAAAAGGCCCTGTTCCTCCCCAGTGAGCCCCACTCGGTGGAATCTGCTCACCTGAAAGGGTGTGAGGGCTGGAGCCCTCCCCTGTCCCCTCGAGCATACCGAAGCACGAAGCCTCGGACTACACTCGGGCTGCCTGACCCCCTGATGCAGCAACCACGGAATCCACATCACTGGTGAGCTGCCTGCCTGCATAAACAGCCCACTCTTACCACCACTTGGGACACCATCCGAGCCTTGCTGGCCACCAGAGCCCCACCGGGGCACCTGCGTTCATCCATGGTGGAGATCCACCATCTTGTCCTAAGCAAGCGGCCTGACCCTAAAATGGCGGGCGCAGCGCGGCCCGAAAACGAGGTTGCATACTGCTGCTAGGCAACCTGGTCTTTCTTTGCCCAATCCCCGGCACCGATAGGCGGGAGCCGACACCTCGGGAGAAGGCCCGAGGGAAAAGGCCCTGTTCCTCCCCTGTTCGCCCCGGGTCGCAGCGGTCAGGCGTCGCCATCATACTCGACTCCTGCGCCCTCACGCACCAACACGGACACAACTGGCCCTGCCTTGCCCTATCCAGCCTGCACGTCCCTGCGGCACACCTCAGGTACTATCCTTCGGTTTACACGCCATCCTGACTACCGTCACTCTGTGGACATGAACAGCATTACTGATCTCGGAGCCAGGAGACTTGCCTGGTCAATTCACCCATAATTTCTGTCACTCACACTTGTCCATATTGATGCTGAGCCTTATGGTCGCTTTCAGACCACATCTGAATTGTGTCGCGCCAAATAGCTACTCACCGGTGATCAGGCCGGTGCCTCTTGCCGCGCCTAGCCAGTTATATGCTAGTTCATATAGTTCATTTGTTGTTTGCACTACCTCTGCACGCCGTGAAATATGACTCTACCACGATATGTTATGATCTTTTCAGCATCAAAGTAAATACGGTAACCTGTCCCATCAATATATCCGGCTCAGGCCAACGTCACGGCATTGTCAGACCCTCTTCTTAGAGCAGGAGCTTTGGCTGCTCCCTCTCCCCTTTTGCACCCTAGCTACAACCTCGCATTTAGCCTTTGCCTACTGTGTTTGCTTCATTTGAACTGCCCTTTTGCACCTAGCAACAATTTCGATTTTAGCTTGTGCCTACCTGTGTTTGCTTCATTTGAACTGCCCTTTTGCACCTAGCAATAATTTCGATTTTAGCCTGTGCCTACCTGTGTTTGCTTCATTTGAACTGCCCTAGCTACAACTTCGCATTTAGCCTGTGCCTACCTGTGTTTGCTTCATTTGAACTGCCCTTTTGCACCTAGCAATAATTTCGATTTTAGCTTGTGCCTACCTGTGTTGGCTTTATTTGAACTGCCCTTTTGCACCCTAGCTACAATTTCGATTTTAGCCTGTGCCATCTGTAGCGGTATTACTGAAACTGCCCTTTCTGCACTATAACAGCAACTTCAATCTATAACCTCGGCTGTGCTTTAATTAAAATTGCCCGTCTCCGCACCACACCAGCTAGTTCAAATCTTGCCCCTGCCTATCCTACTGCGCCAACAACCAAACTACCCACGCTCTCCTCAATTCCAATCATGATCCATTGGCTCATACTCACCATGTTCCCTTTCTGTATCTTAAACAATAACACTCCATGTAGCAATAACAGCTACATACCATACAACAATGGACTAGCCAAACTAGGCTGCCCTAGGCACCACCCCATCCCCTGCCCCACACCCTTCCTCCCCTCCCTTCCACCTTTCTCACACACCCCCCACCAACAACTCTTCGCTAAAAGTAAGGCCACACCAGCCAACATCCTACCTAACAGTACCAACTCAACAAATGCCAACCATACTGCCTCCAACCTTCTCCTTCCCAACCTATTAGATCACTGTCCCACAACTTACCCCACCTTCCAAGACCGCAATAATAGACTTGGCGTTAGACTCCCCACCACTTCTAGCAAACTGCCTACCAAACCTATGACTAAAACTTCAACCACTAAGGATAGTGCCATGACCACTAACGCAACTGCTCTAAAAGGTGCACTACTCAATGTTAGATCTCTAGTAGCCCACCCCACCGAAATTGCCGACATTATCCTCTCAGGAGACCTCGACTTCCTTGCCACTACAGAAACTTGGTTACATGAAGCAGCAGGACCCTACCTCACTCTGGCCCTCCCCGACAACTACTCCATCCTCAGAGCAGACAGACCTAATGCTCGCGGAGGAGGTGTAGCTATCATTTTCAAATCCTCACTCGACTTCAGACACATCACCTCCCCCCCGCTAAAGTCCTGCGAGCACCTCACCTACAAAGTACAAACTACCCCCAAGAGTACCATTACTGTGCAACTAATATATAGACCCCCAGGCCCCACAGGATCCTTTGAGGAAGACATTACCACTCTCATAGCAGAGAACACCAAACCCCACTCCCAAAATATCATTTTAGGAGACTTCAACTTAGGATTTAATGACCCTAACGACTCTCCAGCTGCCTCCCTGGCCAACGCCTTATCCGAGCACGACTTCACTCAAGTCGTTACACTACCCACCCACCAGAAAGGTAGAACCATAGATTGGATTGCAGCCCACAACTGTAATATCACCTGCAAAGCCCCACAACCACTTGCATGGACTGACCACTCCCTCATATCATTTGAAATCAACCTAAATAATCCCAACCCCAAACAGAGCCCCTGTGCACCAGCCTGCCTGTCTAGAAACAAGCGCAATATCTCAGCAGAGACCCTCACACCTCTGATCCTCCCTTCGCTAAACACACTGCCTGCCACTGCCGACCTGAACCTTCTAGTCAACACCTACAATGATGCCCTCACCAGCGCCATTGATACTGTCGCTCCCCTAAAGGAACGCAAAGGTAAACCCATAGCCCACTTGAACCCTTGGTTCACACCAGAACTCAAATCCATAAGAAAAAAGAAAGCCAAGATGGAAGCCTTATGGAAATCCAACCCCACTGCAGAAAACAAATCTAATCTCAAAACCATCTCTTCCTTCTATAAGAAAGAGATAATCCGCACTAAAAAGGAAACCTACAATACTAGAATAAATAATGCCCAATCGTCGGTTAAAGAACTCTTCACCATCTTGAAGGAACTAGAAAACCCTAACCCTCCTACCGATACCTGCGTGAAGGACAAGCCTTGGTGCACCAGTATCCAAAATGCCCTCGCCAATAAAATTACTGGTCTCCAAAACAAAATTGAAACCAAAAGACAACAACTCGCCAACAGCAATGCCCTCACTCCTAGCGCACCCACCCCGACCCATAACACCTCTGGCTTCACTTTCAAACCGGTTACTATTCCTGAAATCCAAAAAATCATAGCATCCCTCAAACCTTCTAATTGTAAAGGGGACAGCTGCCCCGCCCAGATCATCAAAGATGCTGCACGAGACCTAGCCCCCTTCATCTCCAAACTAATAAACCTTTAATTCTCAACCAATTCTGTACCTAACAACCTGAAACAGTCCTGGGTTCTGCCCCTCTTAAAAAAACAATCTCTCGACCCGGCCATACCCACCAATTACAGACCCATCACTACGGTCCCTTTCCTGCTAAAAATCCTCGACAGAGTCGCCTACCTGCAAATCCAAGATTACCTGGAGACCAATCAACTGTTAGGCCTGCGTCAATCTGGCTTTCGTCCTCAACACGGAACAGAAACAGCCCTCGTTGACCTCAAAAGCCAGATTGATGGCATCAAGGACAACAACAAAGCAGCCATCCTACTGCTCCTAGACCTCTCAGCAGCCTTTGACCTGGTTGACCACAAAATACTCTGTAACCACCTTTCATCTGCTGCCCACTTCTCACACTCTGCTGTCACTTGGATACAATCTTTCCTAGCCAACAGAACCATGAGGGTTTTTTCATCTTTGGCTGCAGCAGACCCCATCCCCATCACATGCGGTGTCCCACAAGGGTCCTGCGTCTCCCCTACCCTCTACAATATCTTTACCAAACCCCTCTTTGACAAATTGGACCATCTGGGTGTCACCTACACTAACTACGCGGATGACACCCAGATACTCCTCACCATCACTGGCAACTACAACACTGACGCCACCAGGATCAACGAAATCTTCGCCATCATTCAGGCATGGATGGCCATACACGGCCTCTGCCTGAATGATGAGAAGACCGAGCTCCTCTTGGTCGGCTCCCCCAATAACCTACAGAAACTCAGCCCTGACTACTCCAAATTCATCATAGATGGCAACATCATTCCAGTTGTAAACCATGTGAAAACCCTAGGCTTCTACCTAGACGCCAATACCAACCTCTCCAAACAAGTTAATATGACCGCCTCAGCTACCGCCTACACGGGGAAATTAATTAGGGCTTGTAAACCCTTTCTATCTACAAACAGCTGCCTCATTCTGGCGAGGGCCCTCATACAATCTAAGCTCGATTATTGCAACAGCCTCTACCTTGGTGCCAACCAAGCTATAATCAAGAAACTTCAGATCCTCCAGAATAATGCGCTGAGAGCAGCTCTAAACATTCCCAGGAGAGAGCACATCTCACACATAAGACTAGCTTGTAAATGGTTATCTATCCAACAAAAAATCGACTTGAAAACCCTCTGCCTCACCTATAAAGCCCTAAATCACCTTGCCCCCCAGTACCTCACCAACAAATTCTCCCTCAAGCCTAACACAAGACTCACCAGATCATCCAATACTCTCTGCCTCACCGTGCCCAGATTCTCCGCCAAAAGAGCGGGGGGCTCAAGCTTTAGTGTCCTTGCCCCTCAACTCTGGAACACCTTGCCACTGAGTATTAAATTGACCAAATCCTTCCAACTGTTCAGAAGATCAGTCATTAGCTGGCTTCTAGAGAAGGAAATCCCCAGATAAATTAAGCTCAGTCCCACTTGCGTTTACTGTACATACCTTGAATAGATGATTGTCTTAGACCTGCACCAACTGTATATATTGTACATACCTTGAAATGCTCCTACTGCCTGCCTGTATACTCTATATTTGGCATCTTAACGCCACAATTGTATAACTGATTATTTACTGTAATTATGTAACCTATCCTTAAGCGCCCATTTACCCCTGGGTCTGGAGCGCTATACTAAATAAAACAAACAAACAAACAAACAAACAAACAGGGTAATGTAGCTGTTCAAGCGCAACCTTTAGTAAAGTTACTGGCATTACATTTTCAGTGCTATCCTGTTGCCATAAAGCTTCTGTGGGGGATAAGGAACACCCCCTTCGTTTCCATAGTTCTTGCTCTTCCTGTGGTGCGCTTCCATGAATCTCTATTAATTGGGTTATTGACAATTTGTTAAACCCTTCCTGTACCAACATGCTTGTAAATTAATTTCCTTTAATATCTTTGGTATCAAAACTCGAAGTTTCTGGGGAATATGCAACCTTTTTGGCTTCTATGTCTGCGGCTTCGTTCCTGCAAGAGATAAAATCTGTTTGCTTAGTATGTGCTGTGCATTTTGCGACCACTATGGCTAACGGGAGTTGTTGTGCCTTGATGAGTTTCTCCAATAAGGATGCATGTTGCATCGGAGTGCCATCTGCGCAGAGGTAGCCCCTCCTTTTCCAATGTGCCAACCCTGCATGTATGATTGACGTCATGTAGGCAGAGTCACTGTACACCGTCACTTCCTGCCCTTCGTGTTTCTCAAGTGCGACAATAAGCGCTACTAATTCTGCTGAAAAATGAGACAGTAGCCTTGCACTTGCTACTATATCGAATTCTCCATTTAATCAGTGTTTTATTACTGCTGTGCCTGAATGCCTTTCCCCGCTTGTCTGATCAATTTTCGAAGAACCATCAATAGAAAGAATCTCCCCTCCCACTAAAGCATTCTCCTTCACATGGGGTATGTCATCATAAAATTCAACATAATTGGCACAGTTATGCACATAATCACCTTCTTCTAAGGGTTCAGCTATGAACGTGGTAGGGTTCACTATTTTACATCTTACAATTTTAATCGCTGGGTTGGAAATCATTACCTCATAAGCTGAAGCTCTTTGGGATGTCAATGTACCAGTGGGTTTCTCTAGAATAGCAAATAGAGCATGCTCCACGGAGAGGGTCATAGAGCAGCCCATGACACTATTTGTGGACTTTTCAATTGCAAACACGGCGGCTGCCAAAGATTGTTCACAAGGGAAGTGTCCTCTCATAACTGGGTCTAAAATCCCTTTGTAATATGCTAAAGGTTTGTACCCTAATGTGGTTCTTTGTGTAAGGACTGCTGTCATTAATGACCAATTTGTGTGTGAAAAAAAATCCAATTCCTCAGCATAATTGGGAATCCTAAAACTGTGTCTGTACAAATTGCTTTTTTCAATTCTTCAAATCCTTCCTCCATTTCTTTGGTCCATTCTAGCTTTGTTTTACCAACTTGTGCTTTCTTTAATGCTTGGACAAGTGGCCTTGTATATGTGCTATAATGAAACACCCAGGCTCTAACGTAATTACACAAACCCAGAAACTGTTGCATTTGTCTCACTGTGTTCGGTTTTGATGTATTCATGATTGCCTCAGCTCTCTCAGGTGTCACTTTCTTTCCCTCATGCAAAATCAACTGACCTATGTATAACACCCCTTCTTGACAGTACTGTAACTTCTCCTTATCCACCTTATATCCCCCTTGTCTGCTAGAACAGTCATTAATCGTCCTGTCTGCCCTCGTCCTCTGTTTTGCTGCAAATCAATATATCATCTACGTATTGTATCACCTCTCTTTCAAGATCGATATTGCATTAATCCATGTGTAGGACTCTGTTAAAGATTGATGGGGACTCACAGTACCCTTGAGGCAGCCTCATGTGTTTTAGTCTTTTTTGGCGAAATGTAACCAAAGTCAAATCTTGGGAGTCCTTATGCAACGGGATCGAGAAAAACGCATTTTTCTAATTGATCACCATGAAGTATCAAGCTTCTACTGGGATACTACATAATATTGTCACCAGATTAGGAACTAAAGGAAACTCAGCATCTACAATTTGGATAAGAGGTCTCAAATCCTGGATAAATCTCCACGACCCTCCTTTAGATTTCTTAATCGGATACACCATAGTATTACATGATGACTCTGATGGCACCAGAATTCCTCGATTCATCAGTGCTGAAATAGTCTGAAATATACCTTCATCAGCTTCTCGTTACATGGGGTGCTGTTTTGCTTGGGGTAAAATTGCTCCTGGATTAAACCCCTCCAAAAAAAGAACCCTTTACCCTTTAAAAACATGCATTCGATTCATATTTTTTCGATGGAAAGTAATTCGATGAAAAGTCCATCGATGGATTCACCAGATACCACCCCTCTTCAAGATCTATCACTGTTCTCCGTGGTCTACCCTCATCATCTACTCCTGTGCAAGCATTGCCATTAACTTTCGTACTATAGCTGCTTTCTACTCTATAGGAATAGTTTGTCCACCCTCCTCATCCATGGGTATTTGAATTCTAAATAGAAACTCATCAGGTATTCTCACAATCTTTCCCACCAGACCATGTAGCCACGTCAGTAAAATTCTCACCCCATATAGAAAAATCTCTGGCTCTACTGGAACACCTCAAAGAGCCACTTGCCCTGTGAACGCCAACACTATTCCTTGATCAGTAAATTAAATCATCATTTTAAGTTTCGTCATTAAATCTCTTACCAAAATATTAACCGGTGTCTGTCGTGAATGTAACAGGGGAATGGACATGTTACATTCTCCTATGGAGACCAGTAATTTATCAGTAAATGGAACTCGACTCGTAGCTCAAGAGAACCCTTGAGCATTCATGGCAATATCGGACATTGGATATTACACGAACGAGTTGCTTCAGTGTCTACAAGAAAAGAAAAGGATTTGCCTATTGTCACATCGACCCTTGGCTCCTCTTGGGGGTCTGGTGTCACAGATAGTAGTGAAGGCATCAAGTCACCATGTAAGCTATCCTATTGTGGATACAAGCTCATCCCTGTCCCTGTGAAAGGATTTCCTCCTACCACAGTGACACCTCCTATTCTGGGTGTCAATACTGGTCTTGTGTTTGCATACTGCTGTGTCTGCATAGGGGCTTGTTGCGACTGCCGTTGTGGCGGATTCATTTGTGCTTGTCCCTGCTGCTGTTCCTGCTGTACTTGCGGTGCTTTTCCCTGATAAGATGTGTGATCTTGGGCAAAGCCCTCTCTAGTCAGTGTGTTGTATGGTGGAGGATAAGCTGTCCCCCCTCTGAAAAATTGTCCATTTTGTACACTCCCTTGGCTCCCACATACGCGCGCAACATGACCTGTCATTCCACAATTCCAACATACAGGAGGAACTCTTCCGTTGATCCAATCCCTTGGCTCCCACATACATGCACAATATGTCCTGTCATTCCACAATTCCAACATACTGGAGGAACTCTTCCGTTGTTCTCTTCTTGATTATAGCCTACATGAGTACTCTAGTTCTCATTCTGTATATTTTTAAACCCACCTTGGCGATTCTGAAATCCGTCTCCTCTTCCTCTATAACTAGGGGGTCCGGTTTTCGATGATTACCGAAAAATACTGATATGTGCCTGCGTTAAAAGTTTAATATTTCTCGGGGGACTCCGGTAAACCCCGATATTTTATAATTTCAAAGTGCGGGAGCGGGATTCGAAACCCTAATGGTTTGCTTTGTAGACAGAAACGTTGCTGGTGAGCTGTCTTCTCAGCTCTACTTTTCAGTTGCTATTGGGATTGACATCATAACTGTGGTAGCCTGCATTCATTATCTACTATTGCCACCTTGGAGCAGAAGGTTGCACTGACGTGATTTTGGTCAATCACTCAAACCTGCTGTACTTTGAGGCGAATTGGAACAAAAAGAAAAGTAATGCTGGTGCGTACTTTGGTCCAGAGGCAAAACGGACAATTATGGCAGAGAAGAAGCTGTGGGGACTAGATGGTTGGAGGCAGGACATCCCAATAAATGTAGGTGGTCCAACACAATTAAATGAAGCAAGACAATTGCCTGTCTTGAAGCCTACCACATAAACACGAATTGAAGATTGCAATTTCAAAGTGTAACATTTCCCAAAATCTTCTTGTAAGAATCCCACTGTGTTGTTGTTCGCGTGCCAGTTTGTGCAATATAGCATATTATATTATAGAGTCTGCATGTCACCAGCAATCACTGCTTGCACATCATCAGAAGACTGCATGGCAAAACGTTCAACTGGTGTTTACGGGGACAATGTCTGCACATTACAAGTGGAAAGAAACGCTTGCACTAGTGCAAATTCTATGTAACACTGCCGATGATGTTCACTATCCATTTGATGATGCTTTTATATATCATTAGCTATAAAATGGAAGAATGGGAAATGAGCAAAAGAAATAATTTTTCAGAATTAGTTTCTCCATGATTGGGTACAGGCTTTCAAGAGACTTATTAAAGCATTTAAGTACTTGCAAAGCAAATTACATGATCCTGTATGCTAAGACGTACCTATACTACCATTGAAAGCAGAGTGAGGGGAAGGATGGGTGCCAGATTTCCAAATGCAGGCTACACAGAATCACTGGGCTGTGTATGCGCTGTGTTTGCTGGGGATCGTAGTTTCAGTTTGGGGAGTGGCACGCTGGGCCTTTGTTGGTGAAATGTAGGTTGGGGCGGCTTGGATGGCGAGGGTGGGGATTTTGGGTTGGCAAAGGTTTGTACAATTTACTGGATTACCATGAAAGTGATTAGAACATCTTGCACTGAGAGATTACCCTACACATGCACGCAATTAAACAATAAAAGAACATTTCTGTGTTTACACCGGAAAAAACGGGTATCCGCGATTATTTGAAAGGGGCAAACGGGAAAACACTGATAAACCCAGATTTCTGAAATGTTTGGAAAAGACCCCCGGAAGCAAAAAAAAAATAAACCCCTAAAACAGGAAACCCCATCTATAACCCATACTCGTGGCGTATACCCATATCCACCTTGGTCCATCGGGCGTGAAGTATTTGCCTGCGATGTACCTATTGCTTCCTGCATTCCCAATCCTTCTCCGCTTGTCAGTACCGCCCATTCTATGGCACATTATGACAATCTTTTCTAAATTAATTTTGCTTCCTCGATTTTCCTATTCTCATCTTTGTTCTTGTTTTTCTCTTGTAATAACCAACAATGATGTTTGTTCTTCATGGACTACTGAAAGAGCGGTCAGCGACCACAGATTCATCATGCAAGATGCTATTTGGAAGAAACACGACAAACACCGACAAGTTGCTGCTGACATCGACTGCGGGTGCACCTAGGGACTGGGAGGTACTAGAGGCTTACTATATACTGGAAAGTATGGGAGACATTGACTTTGACAGTGTACACAAACTGACAGATACCTGAAAGGGTCGGTGCTGAATGTGAGTGTGACAGGGATGCTCAGAGCTAGTAAGGGCAGGACATGTAGTTATGTTATGACTGTTTTTGGTGTTTTTAGATGCACCCTAGAATATGGCTGATGCTAAGAGGTGGGGCATTTTATGCAATACAGTACAGTGAATTAATGGCTTTAGATAAGAGAAGAGATACACAAGTCTTGCTTTGATAATGGTTTTTACTTTTTTGCTTCTTTATTGAGTAAGAATAGTTTTATTGCAGTGTGCTTTATGTAGAAGTAGCGGAAGTAATTCATAGATAAAACGAGAAGAGAGGGAAAAAAGTGGGCACATGTTACATTTCTAATTCTGCACTCTCTCTTGGTTTCTTTGAGATTCATCGGCTACAAAGGGACCGGCCTAAGAAATGGCCTAACATCTGAACATCAGTGCCAAGTGGTGTCTCTGTGCACAGCAGCTGATCTGTGGAATGCCATAGGCCTTGGAGATGGTCATGAGAACAGCCTTCCCTCCTGAGAAGTACGCAGTGATGCTGTTGGCTCAAGTTCCAAGGCTGCTAGAGGCTGCCATGCAAAGACAAATCTGCTGTTACGAAATGTGGTTTCTTTCTTCCTGTTCGGGAAATGTAATTATACGGACTGTTAATAGGAGGAGAATAATATGTAGCTTCTGCATTGTACATAAAGATGAGCCAGGCCTGGAAGGGGCAGAACCGAATGCAGCCCTTCCAAGCACTGGTGTGTGTTAACATTACAGAGCTTTTTGATCCCACTTCTGGCCTTGTGTATTATTTGTGTCTGAGTGCTGAGTGCCTGGAATGCCTGAGACAGTGTGAGGGTGCTGGATGAGCACTGGTATCATGGGGAGCAGGATGAGCCTGTGACAACTAATGTCAACTGTATCTCAGCCCAGTGCTTCGCTTCCATCCCCACTTGTTTTGTCATCTGCCTCTGTACTGGCCCAGGCAGCCCTTGACATAAAATATGATTAAAAAAAGCCACTTTCTTTTCCCACAGCTCAAGAGTTACAAGCTGCCATTTCTCCTGAATATCCTGAATGTAAGCAATAGGGTCTTCATCTTTTATTTTACGTGTCATAATTGCACCCATATCTGATATATCAGCGTACTGTACCCTGAGAGCCTTCCAAACATCTGCTCTGAAATTATTAAATGGTGCTTCATCATGTGCTGTGTTTTGTGCAGTTATACTTGAATATCTCGCTCTTTTCCATATGTCATCAGCTCTCTCCCCAGGAATAGCTGCCAGGAGACCGGTTATGTCCCCCATGGCCAGCATATTTCCTCCTGTCATCTTCTCTAATTCATATATCAATTTCCCAGCCCCAGAAGTCAAACTAGGGAGTTTACATCTTAAGTTATCCTTGTCCATCTGTGGCCATGGAATGTATTGCGGTCTTGCTCCCACTTTCTCCAATAAGGGGAACTGTGTGAATCCCATCCCTAAGTCAGATCCCACTATTAGTCTATTCATGGCAGGGATAACTGTCCCTGTCCGTCTCCTTGTAGCCTGCTTACATATGGTGGCGACTCTCCCTTCTCACTATGTGATCGTCCTCAGGGATGCTCAGGATATGCTATGGGATCTGGCGTTCTATCTTTAGGCTGTTCCAGATCTGACCATCTCACTTCCTTATCCATTTGCGGGCTTCCTTCAGGGGCGCACACTCCCTCCTTCTGCCCCAAGACCGGACTCTCTTAACTCGTCTGACATGTCTAGTCCCCAACTAGTGTGACTATCATCCCCCTCACCCTTGTCTAAGTTCAGTCTGCTCGAAGACAATGCCTGACGTTCGTCACCGAATAGGTTTCCCTCCTCACTTCATGATTGCGGTATTGGAGATGGATCACCTTTTCCTCGAGCGCCATACTCGCTACCTCGTCCGTTGATACACCTAATTGATCCTTTCTCCAATGCTTGCTTTCCACATCAAATCTTTCTTCTTCTAACACTACTCTAGATGCTGCTGGCATTATTTCATTTATCAGGAGAACATTTTCCCCTCTGTCCCATTGTATCTATGGGCTCGGCCTCACTTGTTCTTTATGAATGAGACTGGCGTCAAAACCTTGCAGTCTCTTTTGTTCTATTTTTTTGGTTTTTTTGTTTTATTTGTGTGAATCAAAATAAAAAGATTGATTTTTACAAAGAACGTATCACTGCCCGTGTCTGTTAAATGTCTTTTTGTTGATTTTATTTACGAAAGAAGCAAAATTGCTAGGATTTTCAGCCTTCTACGGCCTCTTCAGGCTTCCCTTTGGTTTCTTGCATTTCTTCTAATTCTTTCTTCCTCTTGCCTCCTTTCTTCTCCTCTCCTTACTCCTTCCTTTCTTTCATCTACTTCCCTACGTCTCTGTAATCTTTTGTCCCTTAGTCTTTGTCCTTTCCCCTCCTCTTTCTCTTTCCTTTCTATCCCTTTCTTCTATCACTCTTTGTCTACTGTCGTACTTTCTTTGTTCTTCTGCCTGTTCTTTGATTTTCTCTTGCTCCTTTTGATATATCTGCTCTCGTCGCTCCCTGCTTTTACTTTTCTGCTCATCCTCTTTCAATCTTTTCTCTCGTTCCTTATTCTTCCTTTCTAGTTCGTTCTTATCATGTCGTTGAATAACTTCCTTGATACTTTTCCCATCTATCCTGAGTAATATCTGTCCTCCCATCCATTTGTTTTGTACAAGTACTACCTCGTCAGCCTGATCTTTTTCCCCTTGCCATCTCTTGATTTCCCGGTCAACAAATGCGACCGCTCACTTCTTCCTTCAGTCCTTGTCTTGTATGACTTAAAAAATATATGCCTTTCTTTTATTCTCTTCCAGATTATGATCGCTACTGTAAGCGGAGGGTTCATATATCGGAGTACTGTACCCCCGTTACTGCTCTTAGTTCCTTTAAAGGATACACTCCTATCTCTTCCGTAGCAACACTCGTTGCTTCAGGCAAGGTAAGAGGAGCTGGGGTTTTGACGCATTCCTCCTTATGATGATTAAGCATCCACTCCTCAGGTGGCAGGTCTTCTCTTTCCTCTTGATACATCTTCCAGAGCTCTAAAATCGCTAATCTTTTCACCAATGTCTTCCCTGTGTATGGAGCGTGAAAGGTCATGTTTTGCAATACCGCTCTTGACAACGATAGCGCTTGTAGCCACGGCATGAACATTTTATCTGCTGTGCCTTTTACCCATTCTGCACTGTACTGTTTGAGCTTGGGCATGTGTTTTGGCAGTGTCTTGCATAGGTGCATGAGAGGAGTATCCCCCCATAATGACAAGTCTCAATTGACTGTCGATACTTACCAGACCATTAATTAAACCATTTACCTTGGCTTAAATCACCACTTTGCAACATTTTTTAAAACGACAAATATGAGCAAGCAGCATCAATCGCTGCTCAATGGCCTATCTAGTCTTTTGATTGGTGCCAATCGTTTTACTACACTTTTACTCACTGTTAAATTTTCAATTCTTCACAATCCCTATCGCTCTTCGATATTATACATAACAAACAACATTTAGACTAGTCAGACATTTACACTTTTATAAAACACCATGATCACTTCTTCCGTCGCCTTTACTTTTTTACCCTGTACAGGGTTTGAGACATCACCATACGTAGTCCTGAATACACGTTTTATATTTAACCCTAACCCCGTTTGGGTTTGAAATGTCTCCTTCTAATTCCCTTGAATTAGGAATCTCTAGGCAGTCTCTCTTATCTCTACAATGCTACCTTTTTGGAAATATTTTCAGTTACTCAAAATTATCCCAATCCTGTCCCCTTATTTGCCATTCCCTTTAGTCTACTAACCATTCGTTAATCAACTTGAGGCCTTTGGTATCGACTCCTCCTCCAATCTGACCACTTCACCTTCTGTCCGCAGAGTGCCGTGGAAACTGGGCAGGGATTTCTTCAAAGGGGTTTCTTCTTTGTTCTCGGTTCTTCTTGCAAGTTTATTTCTATTCGGCCGATCTCCACAGGAAACTCAGCGATCTTCCAGCTAATGGCAGAGGATGCCCGATCGTCCGAAAATCTGTAGCAGAACTGGTTTGGATTTTCTGAACCATCCACACCGCTACCACGTGAGCTTAGGGCCCTTTAGGAATGTGCATGTAATGGATGGGTTCACACAGAATAACTCCAAGTCCAAATAACCGAACCAACTCAGGAAGATGGCAAAGTACTGTTTTATTAACAATTATCTCAAACGGGGAGTTACAACGAACATCAACGGATGAAAGCTTGATTTCTCTTAGTGATCCTTTCACACAACATAGACTTTATACTAAAAATACATCAGCAGTGATGTCATAGTACGTGGCAATAATGAAAAGCCTACTAGGGATTGGTATAGGCTTAAGGGGAACATCCACATATGTCATCCATAGGAACTAGTATTCTAATTGGCTGCCCACTGTCAGGTGGACAACATATGCCTACCTCTAAAAATATTTCATCTTCAGAAACATTAGATACAGGGTTTCTAATTGGTCTTCAAACTAGAAGGTAATTCGTTATATGGACCACTATAATTGGTTGGCATGCTTGTGCCATGTCTGGAACATTCATTTCACTTAGCAGCACCTAAGCCCAGACCCAGGTGCAAGGAGATGGACCTTGCTCTACCTCCCCACCCAATTAGCACAGCATCTCTCATCACCCAAACCTTCTGCCATGAAGATTGTCTTTGATCTTGACCTTGCAAAGTATCCTTGTCTCTGAGAATACATGGGAGTGTGGACACTCACTATCGTCTTCTAGGACTCCAACTTCGAACTCTATTTTCATCCTTGGCTCACGTGACAGGAGACCACAATTTAGTCCATTTTGCAGGTTTTAAATGTCTTAAATTAATTAAACCTGGCACTCTTGCTGTTCTTTCTTTGCACCTTAACAAGAGATGATTTATCCTTGCACTTTCGCTCCTTTTATGAATTCCTTGGTTGCTTCAGTCTAGACTTCAGGCCAAACAGCCTTGCCATGCAGCTCCACGATTCAGCTTATTTTTGCTGCAACATAGTTTTTCTTCTTCCCTCCTCATGGGGCCTGGCTTACTAAAATTCATGATACCAATGTCCAGCTTTTATACAATGGTGCTTTGCCTGCACTCTATTTACTACATATAGCCAGTTTCTATGATAACTCAGTCTACTTGCGTTTCAGCATCTGTACAATTATTGAAAGGTTGATTCTCTAGAGCACTTTGTCCACGTGTAATCTTTTTCATATTTAAAAGTTCACTTGGTTCTTTACTTTGTCATTAGTTTCTGTATGATATGATAAGGCATTTGTAACGCGCCTATACACAAGTGTTTCAAGGCGCAACGGATCCATAAATCCTCTTCGCCAGTATCGTGAGACGTCGTTCATACTCTCTTATGACGTCAAAGGCTTCTTTCTTTGCTCTTTTTTATATTCCTTCAGGGAGTTCCTCCCTAAAATTGTCGTCCCTTCGGGGATACATTTGATATGGTAGTCTCAATAGATATCTCTTTTCGAACATATGTTGCGATATTGGCACAGCTGCTGGTGTCAAACACAGCACAATCTCAGGCTTCCAACATATGGGAGGTAGGGGGACGGGGTTTCCTGCAGAGGCATGCAGCTGCTCCTCTACAGTAGTGCTACCTGGCTGACCTGGGACGCCTCCCTCAAATGCCCATTAATGCAGTATAATCTTGTGAGCGTATGGACAGACCTCCCATGTGGCTGTCCTGAAAATAACCAGCAGGGGAACACCAGACAGGAAAGCTGTAGTAGTAGTTGCAGCTCTCAGAGTATACTCTAGGCCTGCCCAGAAGGGACCTGTTAGGCAGTCAATGACAGTGTGAAATATATGCAGATAACCAACTCATGACAGAACACTTTGAAAGGGCATGGCCCTTACTGGAAGGACCAAAAGCCACAAACAATTGTGATGCCTCGCGGAAGTCCTTAGTGCGAGACACATGGAGCGTTAGGACCTGACCACATCCAGAGAATCCAAGGAGCATTTAGGAGGGGATGGAGAGCCAGAGAACACAGGCAAAACCAGTGGTTTATTAAGGTTAAATGAAGACTGAACCTTTGGCATGAAGAAGGGTTTGTGTGAAGGACCATCTTGGATTCATGACAAGTCAAGTAAGGAGGCTTACAATAAAGAGCCTGGATTTCACCTACCTGCCTGGCAGAAGTAATGGCAACCATAAAGGCAGTCTTTCAGGACAAAAACCTCAAAGAGGCTTTGTAGTAGTAATAGGAATAGGTCTTTATTTTGGTTACATTGAACCATAAAAGCCATATTCAGTTAATATTTCCCAAAATACATAGGAATACAATCTTCATACAAAACAATAAAACAGCAACATTTGTAATATATTATCAATATTCCTGAAACTTAAAAATAGGTAATTTATAACAGCAAGTGCCCCAAAGATTGTCTTTTTGCAGTTGTACAAAAAATCAAGCACAGCAGATGCAGCATTGAAAGTCCTTCTATTTCAGCATTAAAAGTGTATCGGCTCAAATCACTAAGACTAAATTATATCATCACTGGCGTAACAGGGGCCCCAGCAGCCTCGGCGTGCGGGGGGGGGGGCCCACCAGCACATGTCCTGGGAGGGGTATCCACTTGGAGAAAAAAATGAAAAATATTTTTTTTTCCAATTCTTTTTATTTTATTTTTGATTTCACTTTGCATTCATAAAGAAATTATTTCGGTAACAGAAATAATGTCTTTATGAAGGCAAAGTGACTACAAAAAAAAAACTTTCTTTTTGAAGTCCGAGGGATCCCCCCACCCCATGCAATGCAATGCAAGACCCTAGGCTGGGGGCCTCCATGTCATGGGGTGGGGAAGCCCTATGACTTCAAAAAGAAACAGTGGGCCTCATTATGAGATTGCCGGTCCGGA
This sequence comes from Ambystoma mexicanum, assembly GCF_040938575.1. NCBI lineage: Eukaryota > Metazoa > Chordata > Amphibia > Caudata > Ambystomatidae > Ambystoma > Ambystoma mexicanum. The sequence goes on along the minus strand of NC_090941.1, from coordinate 706,625,403 downwards.
AACAAGGGTACTGGTAAGCTTGCCGGTACTGTTGTTTCCGGACCGGCAAACTACGAGTTCTGCAAACGGGTGCCTTTCAGCTCACCAGGTCTAACCTAGCGGGCGGAATGGCACCGGCGCGCAGAACTCGACGGATGCACTGGCACTATTCATGAATGGTGACGGTGCATCCAGCCTCCCCATTCCCATTGAGTCCTTTGGGACTCAATGGGAATGGGGAGTCATATTTTCCGGCGTCCGGGAATGGGCAATTACCGGGTCTGCCGGGGCTGTAATGCACCAGTAATTGCCCATTCCCGGGACCCGGAAAATTCATGACTCTGGTGGCAGCCGTGCCGGTATTTACTGGCACGGCTACCGCCAGGGCCATAATGACCCCAGTATCTTTTTGAAGTCACTCTGCATTCATAAAGAAATTATTTCTGTTCTGGTTCAGTCCTTAAAGGAAATCACTTCTTTATGAAGTCAACGTGACTTCAAAAAGAAACAATTTATTTTTGAAGTAATAGGGCTCCCCTTAAATCCATGACGGGTCCTGTGTGAGTGTATGGTGAAAGGGTGCACACTTAAATGTATAGGTGGCTGCCTGTGTGAGTGTATGGTGAAAGGGTGCACACTTAAATGTATGGGTGGGTGCCTGGGTGTGTGTGCCTCTATGGTGAAAGGGTGCACACTTAAATGTATGGATGACTCGGTGTGCATGTGTGTATATATGGTGAATGGTGTGTGTGCTTGAGTACAGGGGTGAAACAAAACCTACATTTCGGGGGGGGGGGCTTTTTGGGAGAGGAACTAACTTCACGGGAGGTGGGAAAGGGGCAAACTTATTTGTGTGGGGGCATCCAATTCATTTACGCAATTTAATGAGACTATTCAAGTACAGCTTCAATGTTACAAGCAGTTAACTCTCTCCTTTAAGGTTTAAAGCTCCCACTTATTGACTGCTGCGAGAATTGAGTGGTCTCCTGTTCCCTCTCTACCCTTCCAATCACTCATCTGCATTGCAAGTACTATACCCACATCACAACTTCCATTGGCTAAAAAATGTGGCATTTGAATGCAGGTACTAACAGTGAAATGTTTTGTTAGTAATTGCTAGGCTCTTGTTAACAGCAAAACCCAGGTGCTGTTTAACATTTTTGTCCTGTTCTGTCCGGCAACTGCTCTGAGGGTCAGCCAGGTCGAGTCAACATAGAAGTGCTGAATCCCAGACAACTCAATGGTGTTGCACCACTACTTATGTTTAATGCCTTGATTAATTATTGGTAATCTTCATTACTCCTATCCCTATTCTTCCTCATCCCACTACTTGTGTATGAGGCAATCTGCCTCATACACGAGTACTGGGATGAGGTAAAGGTACATGGAGGTAATGCCTCACTTAGCTACCTGTAATCTTCATTACTCCTAGTCCCACTCTTCCTCATGCCCGTACTTATGAGTGAAGGAGCCTCATATATAAGATCTGGGACAAGGAAGAGGGACGTGGAGGTAATTCTGGGCCAAGGAGCTGATTTTGGAGGTTGGGGAAGGGGTGTGAGGGAGAGGGGATGTGTGGGGGGGCAGGATTGTGTGACAAATCATAAAGGTTTTCCATGTCCAGTCTAAGCAGGCATGATATGTGGTATTAGCGGCTAGAGAGGCATTTTGGTGCAGCCAGTCTAGTCATTCCTCAGTTTGATATGACTTTTTTTTTATAACTGGGCATTTCTGATAAAGCAGTCCTGCTAAGTGTAATTACCTGGCTAGCTAAGTGTAATTACCTGGCTAGACTGGCATTTGGGTGCTGCCAGATTAGTTGTTTCTTACTGGAGCATTGTATATTTTTCTGGGCATCTGTGATAAAATGATATGATATAAGTCATTTATAACGCGCCTGTACACAAGTGTTTCTAGGCGCGACAAGACATGGGAGGGAAGATAGAGGGAGGACAAGACAAACAATCTTACTAGACCTTGTGTCATTCAGATTGTACAGGTGTGAGAATGAGAAGTGCAAGGGAAACGGGAGGGGGAAGTGCAAGGGAGAGGGGAGGGAAAACAGGGCAGCAATTCTCTGAGTAAGTGCAGCCAGGGCAGTGCAGCTCTGGGTAGTGCAAGGAGATCAAGGGACTTTAGGGTTACAGTTAAAGCTCCTAAGTGCGCAGCAGGCACAGAGGCAGTGCAGGGGTGACTGATCAAGAAAGAGCCTGGACATAGTGAGACTCTGAGGGTAGCCAAGCAACCAGTCGGTACAGCAGACAGGTAGGTTAGGTATGCCAGGAGGGAGAGAGAGAAAGCAGAGGAGAAGAGGAACGTTTTTATCTGCTTCCCGATCTTCAGGTGGTCCGGCTCAAGGTTGAGAGGGGCAGGGAGGCCTTTCCAGAGGGAAGCACCTGCATAGGAGAGAGATCTACCCCCTCTAAGCCCCCACACTCTGCCAGGGGAAGTGTCTAGCCCTTAGAGAGTTGGAGGCAGCTGAGAGAAGGGCTTGAGAAGGAAGGTATTTTGGAAGAGAGTGATAGATGTAGTGTGGACCCGGGCCCAGAAAGCTTTGTGGACAATGCAAAGGGTCTTGAACTTGATCCTTGCAGCAACCAGGAGCCAGTGGAGAGATTTCAGGGCTGGAGCGATATGATCCCTGGGCTTGATGCCAAGGAGAAGTCTCGCAGTCCGGTTCTGGATTAGTTGCAGAGGGCAGAGAGTAGAGGAAGGCAGGTTGAGAAAGAGGCTGTTGCAGTAGTCCAGCCTAGAGAGAATCAGGGCTCTGGAGACAGTGAGCTTCTGGGGGAAAGTGAGAAAAGGAAGAGTCCCTTTGAGGAGGAGCAGCTGGTAGTGGAACCTCTTGGCGATGTCCGAGATGTGAGGAGAGAAAGAGAGAGTGGAGTAAAAGATGACAACCAAGTTTTTTGCCTCGCAGGAAGGCAAAGGAAGAGGGCCCAAGGTGGGCAGAGAGAGTGAGAGAGGGAAAGCATGGGCAGGGGTCCCAATGAGAAGGATCTCCATCTTACTGGCATTAAGGGAGAGATAAGTGGATGCTCACCAATCCTGAATCGCGGATAGACAGTCAGGAATGAGAGAGAGAGGAGAGGAGTCTGGGGGGAGCCTGAAGGAAAGCTGAGTGTCATCTGCATAAGAGGAGAAGGTAGAGATCAGGTGGGCCAAAGGGGCCAAGAGGTTGAAAAACCAGGGTGAGAGGATGGAGCCCTGGGGAACGCCACAGGTATGGAGAGATGTGGCAGAGAGATAGGGACCAAGTTGCACCTGGGAAGAGCAGTCCAAGAGGGAGGAGGTCAGCCACTCAAGGGCCTGATCCGTGTTGCCCAGGTTCTCATGGACTCAATTAATCAGGATGGCGTGGTTGACCGTGTCGAAAACAGAGGAAATATCAAGGAGGATGAGGACAGAAGGAATGCTGTAATCAAGGTTAGAGAGCAGATTTTCACAGGTGTTGAGAACAGTTTCCATGCCTCTGGCAGCTCTAAAGCCAGACTGATGGTCATGGAGACAACCAACCGATTCAGTGTGGAGAGTAAGCTGGAAGATGGCCAGTTTTTTCCAACAGTTTGCCCAGGAAAGGTGTGATGGATATTGGGCGATAGTTTGCCAGGCAGGCAGGAAAGGCAGACGGTTTCTTGAGGAGTGGGTGCACAAGGGAGTGCTTAAGGGGATAGGGGAATATTTCAGTGGTGAAAGAGTGATTACAGAAATCGGCCAAGGCTCAAGTGAGGGTGTCAATATGGTCCTTGATGGTTCTAGAGGAGCAGGGGAGCACCTGTTTGGACAACACTTGCAAAGATCGGACTTATCTAGAAACCTCATCAGGTATTGTCAGCGTGAAAGAGGAGAAAGGAAGAAGAGAAGTGGAGCTGGCCAATGGGGGGCCGGGAGAGGAAGAGGAGATGGGGGACCGGATGTCCTGGGTTTTAGCGGAGATGTGAGAGAACAGAGCCATACAGAGGGCCTGGGAGGGAATAGGAGAGGTAAACACCGCAACAGGATTGACCAGTTACTTACAGATTTTAAAGAGTTTGGCCGTGTTGTTAGAGGCCACAGAGACACCGGCTTGAATGTGTGTTCTCTTATTGATGAGCGTTATTGCTTCGACTGGCATTTTGGTGCAACCAGTCTAGGTATGTCTAAATGTGGCCTGGCATGCTTTACTGTAATGGTATTACACTGGTCTACATTGTGCAGCCAGTTTGACATGTTTTCATTGTGATATGGCATTTTTAATAGCAAGGCATGAATGTTCCTATGCACTGTTGGTGACTTGCATGCATTGGATTGGTGTTACCCTACAAAACCATTGCAAACACTCTGGCTTTTTAGCAAACTGTGCTGTATATTGCATTAAAACACATATTTATATCTTTCTCCTAGTGTAGTGTGTGGCATACCCCTTCAACAGCATATTTGTGCGTATTGCGCAAGCGTGTTAATCTAGGCCGGCCCAGAGTGTGGGGCGACCCGTGATTTGTTGCTGAGTTGGTGGGGGCCCCTTCAGCATGGCTCGCAGGGGGGCCCCCACATTTTGTGTTACACCACTGTATATGATATATTACATTAAAGGAATGTAAAAAGCTACAGGCTTCATTAAAACGGACAGTGCGTTTATAAAAATGATCAAACTACCATATTTGCAATATCTCTAGGCCTTCGCAAGGTAGCTCAAGACGGAAAAATACCACAGAGACACATTTTGGATTTTTACAAAAATCAAGCGCTGCAAGCTGAGTATCAATGTCATTTGATTAAAAAAAAGGTAGGAGTCACCTCCGTCTAAGGTTCCTCAAGTGTATACAGAGTAACATAAAAGGGATTTCGTACTCTTTTGCGCTTCCGCACATGGGACAATTAGCGATTGTTCCAGCCAACCAGTTCTTTGTTAAATGGTTTGAAAGGACAGTTCCCAGGCTCAGTTTAATGTACAGACATCTCTGCACTGGCTTAGTAATCCAAGTGAGGTACCGTTCTAAACCAAGGAGAGGTTTATTGCTCAGAAATGTATGAGCAGATTTTTAATTACTGCGTAACGCAGGGGTGCACAGCCGCTTTTGCTGGAGGGCCAAAAGTACCACACAAGTCCCATACAGTGTGCCTAACTATCCTTGGCAATAAGCAGGTGGTAGGGCCAATGGTGTAAAAAAAGGAACATGGGTTTTGAGGTGTTTTTTTATTACTTTGTTACTGTAACACATTATACATAGCCCTTTAATGGCTTTAACAATGATTGCTTGACTGATTCAAGACCAGGCAACACTTCATCATTAAACTCATTTAACTTGGCGGGCCATACATAATGTCCTGAAGGGGCGCATGTTGTGCACTACTGGCGTAATGAGTCCAACAACACTCAGTCCCAGTAAACAGTCTTTAGTGTCTGAAGATTCTCCTGAGCCAAGGAGTAAACCAGTAAGAGCTTAGACCAATCTTTAGTAACACTAACTTCACATGCTTAAACCAAGCCCATGGGGTAGTGTGATTGCTGGCTAGTAGTGAGTCGAGGCTTAAACGTAGGACCCATCAGCTTGGAGAGGACAAAATTCAGCACCCAGGCTGGAGCAGGAGGAAAGGAGCAAAACATTCCCTTGAGGGATTCCTTTAATAGTCTGTGAGACAAGAGAAGGCATACTGGGGGAACGTTTGATAAAGAGGAGATAACCTGGGACAATTTTGAGATCGTTTGTCTCAAGGAGACATTTTTACGGTCACCTCCAATCCCTGATGGCTTTACTGCCCTTCTAAATCAGGCTATGAGGGGCAGTAAGGGAAGACCAGCATCAGGCTTATTAACACTAACCAAAAATTGTGAACTATTTGAAATCATAGAAACAAGGAACCCCAATTCCTACACCCAAGTGATGCAGATCAAATGTACTGGGCTAAGGGAAACCAAGTTTGAGTTGAGCTTTGTAATGTCTATTGGAACTCCGTAGGAATTGTATTTTGTATTTTTATCGTTCTTTATATAGCGCCTTTATCCAAAGCGCTTTACATAAGAGATCAACAGTACATCAGAACAGTAGAGCAAAACATGGATCAGGTACAAGTAACATGGATTGCATAGGAGATCAACAGTACACAAGAACAGTGGAGTAAAACATGGACCAGGTACAGGTAACATGGATTACATAGGAGATCAACAGTACATAAGAACAGTGGAGCAAAACATGGATCAGGTACAGGCAGTAACAATTAATCAGGATACTGAAGCAGGTGAGTTTTTAAGGAGGAACGGAACAGAGAGTAAGAAGTAATAGAGCAAAGGGACAGAGGGAGCAAGTTCCAGTGAAGAGGGGCGAGGAGCTGAAAGGAGCAAAAGCGGGATTGAGCATAGGGAGGCCAGGGAATGGTCAGTCTAAAGAGATCCGAGGTGCGGAAAGAATGAGAGGGAGAGTAGAATGAAAGGAGGGATGCAAGATAGTCAGGGGCCAGTCCGTATAGAGATTTGAACACTAGGCAAAGAAAGTTGTATTGAAGTTGAGAGTGAAAAGACAACCAACCAAGTGAGGCAAGAGAAGAAGAGATCGAGTCACGATAAGAAAGAACAAAAAGTGAGCAAATGGCTGAATGATAGATTTAAGAGGAGCAAGGCGCGAGTGAAGACCAAAGAAGGTGAAAGAACAGTAGAAAAGTTGAAAGAGGATTAAAGACAAGATGAGAAGTTTTGAGGCGTGGAAAGTAAGGAAAGGGCGGACTTTGCAAATGTTGTAGTGATGGCCAGGTCTAGGTTAGATTACGACAATGCCCTGCTACTAGGAGCAAACAAAAGGCACATTGCAAAATGTCAAAAAATACAAAATAGGGCTGGGAGAATCATCAAAGGAAAAAGGAAAACAGAACCCATCAGTGAAGATAGGAGAAATCTACACTGGCTTACTATCGAAAATAGAATACAGTTCAAAACCCTAATGCTAGCCCACAGGTGCGCCCATGGGAAAGCCCCAGTATACCCCAAGAAGAAACTGGTTACATATGTACTGAAATGGGCACTCAGGTCTGAAGCCCAGGGCAACCTCGTAACCACCAGTTTCAGGAAAACCAACAGACTCAGCAAAGCATTTCACACCAAAGCTGCTACCTTATGGAATAACCTCCCACCACAAATAAGACTGGAGCTCTCATACATTACCTTCCGAAACAAACTCAAGACTCACTTGTTTAGATAACTGCCTTAATCCAAGATAAAAACCCGCCTGAAAATCTGTAGATTCATGTTGTCCTGTGACTTGTTTGTATAATGTGACTGCGTGTACATGTGGCGCCCTGATGCCTGCGGGCTCCGGTGCGGTAGAAATAAATACAAATAAATAAAATGGAATAGACAGGTGCAGGATGTGAGAGAGATATGGTGGGCAAAGGAAAAGTTAGAGTCAAAGCAGAGGCCGAGATTGCGGGCTGTAGGGGAGGTGGATATGCTGGAAGGGGGAAAGGAGATAGATGGGGGAGGAGACTGGTGGGAGAGTGTTTGGGGTAAAGAATAAGACTTCGGTTTTACCGGCATTCAAAGTGAGAAAGTGGGAAGTCATCCAGGATTTAATAGCAGACAGGCAAGTTGAGAGAGTAGAGTGAATGTCAGACGTGAAAGAGGAGAACGAAAGAAAGAGCTGAGTGTCATCAGCTTAGAAGTGGTGAGATAGTCAAAAGAGGAGATTATGGGGGTGAGGAAAGAGGTATAGAAGGAGAATAGAAAGGGACCAAATAATGATCTTTGAGGAACACCATGATTGAGGGGGAGAAGTAAAGAGGTTGGGATCTCAGCTTTCATTCAGGGGATCATGGAGCAGTTGGACAGCCTGATGGAAACACTAGAAGACCCAAAGGTCTTCATTTGTGGAGACATTTATATGTCAGCTTTGAAAGAACATCCTAGCTTCTGCCTGGAGCAAAAATATTGTGTGATGATGGCTAGGGAAAAGGGTACACAATGAATGGAGGTGATGGAACAACAATACCTACACTTGTTAAATGGGCAAACTAGGAGTGACATTCCAGCTCACTACACATGGTGTTGCAAATAAGATGCTAGATTACTTCTTTGTATTAGGAAATGTCTTACTTTGGACATCTACTCTTGAAGTAATTAGATCAACAAGTAGTGATCACAACATAGTTAAGCTATCGGGCAGCAGAATGATTCCACCGTCAGCAGAAGTTTACTCTTGCCCAATTGCCATTTCACATGGCCAAAATCGGCTAAAAATCGATGCCTCAAAAATTGTGAAATTAACTAAACAACTTAAAGATCTAACAGCAATTAAAAAGGAGAATGGTTACAATATTCTGGAATACCCAAAACCTTTGATGGCTTTCACACATAAACATTGTTATGACGTAGAATTAGTGATGGAGAAATGTTGATTGAGATGTGACTTAAAGATGGCCGTCTTTGCCGACGACAGCCGTTGCACCTTTCCTTGAATGGCCGCTAGCCTCTCTACCGAGGGAGACGCCAGGAAAAACAATGTTGAGTCTGGCGCCTAGGAACATTGCGTTCTGCGATGGTATTAAGCAGGACTTCGGATAGTTGACAGAGAATCCCAGATCTGTCAATAGTCGGATGGTCGCGTTTGTGTGCTCGTCAGCCAGCACCCTTGAGCGAGCACGAATCAGCCAGTCGTCCAGGTACTGGTATACATGTATGCCCTGGAGACGTAGATGGGCCGCCACTGGTGCCAGGCACTTCGTAAATAGTCTTGGGGCCGATTGATAGGGCCTTGAACTGTTAGTGTTGGCCCTGCACCATGAAACGTAGACATTTCCGAGGTTTCTTGTGAATGGGGAGGTGGAAATATGCATATTCCAGGTCCAATGACGTCAAGAAGTCACTTTTTTCAAGTTGGCTGAAAGTGTGCTGCAACGTGACCATCCTGAATTTCAGGGACTTTAGGTATTTGTTCAGATGTTGCAGGTCCAGGATGGGCCTCCAGCCCTCTGTCTTCTTTCTGACTAGAAAGTATCTGGAATAAACTCCAGAGCCCCAGAGCCATTGGGGAACTAGCTCTATCGCCCCTTTCTGTAGCATGGCTCGTACCACTTCCAGAAGCTGAGGGATGTGCTGCTCCTGCCGGGGGAACCGGCGGAATATGAGGACACCTGCGTTGGAACTCAGAGAGAGCATCCAGCACACAACTGTTGGTGGTGATCTTTCTCCACTCGCCGATGAAACTCGTCAGCCGGCCGCCCACCGGGGTGCATGAGTGGGGGCCCAACGTTCTGGCTGGTTCAAGCTTGCATGGGCACCAGCGTCCTGCCCTGTGGGCGACAGCAATGCTGTCCTCAGCTACTGTAGGCCTGGGAGCGGGCTCTGTAGGCTTCTTGCATTGAGGATCGGGAAGGCTGTCTGTACGACATGGAGAACCCTTTTGATGACCTTTTCGATTTTCTCCTGGAGGAGCGAAAAGACGAGCGGTGCTACTTGGGAATGCAGAGGGAGCAGGCCGTCTCCATGTCCGCTTTGATGGCCTGGAGGGACTCGTTGATGGCCCTCCCAAACAGATTTTCCCCATCGAAGGGCATGTCCAGCACCTTCGCTTGGACCTCCTGACGGAAGTTAGTGGCCTTCATCCATCCCTGCCGATGAAGGCAGACACTGTTCCCCATTTGCCGGAACCCTGTGACGGCGACGTCCACTGCCACCGTGATGGCATGATCCGATGCCACTTCTCCTTCCTGGAAGAGGGCGAGGGCCTCCATCTTCTTATCATCGAAGAGGAACTCCAGGATTGGTCCCAGTTTGTACCACAAGTCCCTGTCGTACCTGGCTAGGATCGGCATTGCGTTGGCCGCCTGGATTCTGGATGCTGCAGTGTAAATCATCTTCTTCCCCATGGCGTCTATCCTTTTCCCCTCACTGCCCAGAGGCACCGAAGACGATGAGGATGGGTTAGCCGACCATTTCCTCACAGCCGCCGACACCACAGAGTCTGGCGATGGTTGCAACCCTAGGCATTTGGATGCGATGTCCGGCACCCTATACTTCTTTTCCAGCCTATCCCACTTGGCTAGAGCTGTTCAAGGATTCTTCATGAGGGCTATGCCCTCTTCCCAAATATCATCCAGAAAAGGCACTGCTATGACCGTCTTCCTTTTGGCCTCTCGTCTTTCATACAAGAAGCCCTCCTTTGTGTTTCCTCGGGCACCAGCTGGAATAGCTTGGAGGCCCTGGTGATCATGGAGTGGAATGAACCCACCTCGTCTGGTGGGGAAACCCTATGCAGGGCATCCAAATGTGGCGACTCACTATCTGCGTCGACAAAGTCTTGCGCCGGCATCCGTCGTTGTGGCCGTATCCATACCAGTGTCTGGGTCTGCTGGGGGAGTTGGGTCCCGACATGGTGGAGGATGCTCTTCTTCAGCAGAGGCTGACCTTGGGGACCACAGGTACCGGTGCTGTAGGCATTCTGATCTGGATCTCTGACACCAAGGAGTGGAGAGTCGATAGAAGGAAAGGCCCCTCGGCTGAGAAGGCAATATAGGGAAACAAGGCCCTGCGCCATCGTCGCTGTGGTCCTCCTCAAACTGGACCCTATGCATGGACTACTGATCTTCATTGTGGACGAGACCTCCATGGCTTGGGAGACTACCTGGGAGGGCTATTTCGGGGCCTCCTTGCCCCCCCCTCCTTTTCCCTCCTCTTGAGGGTTCTCAACCGTAACCTGGGCTAGTATCTCCACCCCTTCTGGTGCACCTGCAGACTTTGCCAAAGTCTCTGTGGTGGTGTTGTGTCGTGGGGGCAGGGACACTTTCTGCACAATGGGAGCCACCCTCGTAGGATCAGCGTCCTTAGCTGCTGTGGTAGTAGTAGCCGTCGACAGAGTTGGCAACCAGGTCTTTGCCTGTGGGGGTTGAGCCTGCTTGGACTGCGCAGCCTTCTCCTCTGTCTGCGTCTTCTCAGGTTTCTCCCGCAGCTTAGCCGGGGTAAATGACTTACTCTTTGAAGAGCAGCTTGATGGTAGGCTGGCATTGGAGGCGGAAGATGATGCTGAACGCGCCTTGTCCATACCTGGTTATCCCAGGAGACTCCGGGTTTTTAGCCTCTTCTCCCGGTCTCCAGGGAAGACCGTAGAGTCTCTGGATTTTTTGGACGGGACCAAAAAGAAAGCAGAATGGAGCAAAATAAACATACAATAATGCTTTCATTCCAGTGTTGAAAGCAGTATTACCGCATTTATTTTGCTTAAGCTTTTATTCTTTTTGGCCAGTTTGCCTTATGTTTTAGTCACCCTAAATTGAAGGGCGACTAAAACATAAGGCAAACTGGCCAAAAAGAATGAATGCTTAAGCAAAATAAACACAGTAATACTACTTTCAATCCGGTGTCAATAATGACACCGGATTGAAAGTAGTATCCTGCGTTTCCTATTTTTTCAGCTTCCATTCTTTTTAGCCAGTTTGCAAGGGCTCAAGTCGAGGGTACACAGTGGACTGAGTCCACCCACTTTTTTCAGAGGGTGGACTCCGTCACCCCAGCTAAAGTGAGAAACATTGAAGGTCCTCTTTGAATTCATGCCGACCTCAGGGACTGAACCACAGCCATCAGGTTTGCATGTTGGACACCTCACCACTACGCTGATGAAAAACAACAAAAAACGAAGGTGAAATGTCCAAGCGTTTTCAAAAACACTATTTGAAGAAAATATCCTTTCTCAGTGTTGTGTGTGTATTGATTTTATGGCAGGCGTATGCCATTCACCCTGTGCAATTTGGGTAGTTATGAATAGCCAATTTAATAAAATGTACTGCGTTCCACTGTAAAGTGCAAACTGCACATTTTGACATGTGGGCGGGGGTCTTGTGTGGCTGTGGGCGGGGCATACATCTCAGGGTTTTTGATTTTCAAATGTAGGCCGGTATGGCCCTATCCTCTTTGGGACCCGCTTCCGCAGCGAACCCGGTGGACTTAGACATGCAGATCTTGGCCATATCTTGGGCCCCCACGGATGAGGCTCCCTCAAAGGACTTAGAAGACGGACAGTCCTGACTAGGCATGACCCTGCTCGGAGCACTGATCAGAGGCCTTGGCTGCCAGCCTACTATGCTTGCCCTTTGCCATTTTCTTAGAAAAACGGAGGTATATCTTGCACTCTACCTCTTTACAGTCCGTGTGTATGCAGTAGAGGCATTGTAGGTGCTTGTCCCCCACAAACACATTCCGTTGCCCACATTTGGTGCAGGGCCTGAATAAGGACCTTCCCTCCTTCTCCTCGGTCATGGTTGGAGGGCGTGAAGTAGGCCCAAGATGGCCTTCGAGAATCTTTGATGAATCCTAGCCCTTGAGCAGCACGAAACTTCAAGGTCAACGGAGCCCCGCTGTCGGCAGATGAAGGAAAGAGCGTACAGACTGAAACAAAAATGTAATTTTTCTGGTAAGAAAACACAAAAAAACATACAAATAGCTCGCATAGCAACTCGAGGACTCCCAACCCTGAAACATGCAGTAAAAATGTGAAGATGGCTGCCAGAGGAGGGGCTTAGGGAGAGGACTGTCATTGGATGGGGGCAGTATGGCCCAGAGGACAGTGATTGGTTTAGAAATATAGTTTTAAGGTGAAAGTGGAACTTTTCTTTTACTGAGGATTCCCTGCCGGACCACTGGGAATATTCATGAGCATGTGAACCCATGCCAGACCCCATGCTGGAGAAATTCAATTTTCGTCTTAAAGAAATGGGGTTTGGATCACTTTGCAACTCCACTAATGAAGCTGAAGGTAAACTCCCACTTCTCACCAACATCAGTATATATGGGACACGAGACAGGGAATGAAACTTTCCTCCGTTAATTCTTGCCATATGTCTATATGGAACTGTTGGCTGAACAGCCAAACTGAAGGTTTTACAGCAAGGAGCAGCCATAATACAGTGCTTTTTGTACATATGCTTTATAATGTGAAATCCTGATTTTGGTTAACATATTTTGTTCCCGGTTGTGGAAATTTGTCAGGATAACTGTTTTGCTTCATGTGAATATAAATTAAAAATGTGACAAGGACAATGGTCAAAAGAGTTGGTTACATTTGTAACCAGACTTCACAGGAATCACTTGGTAAGGGTGTTAGGGCCTGTTTGGTGCCTTGTTGGAGGGATATGTCTGTGATTTTACTGTTGTTTTCTGCCTGTGTTTTTTTGTATTATCTGGACGGCTCCTAGAGAGCACTAATCTTTTGTTAGCTTCTGCTTTTTTCCTCTCCCCACCCACTCTCCATCTCTTAAACACTGCTCCTACGGCAGCCATTGCCCAGGCAGCCAGGCCAAGGACAATGGTAAAGGGTTTAGCCTGTTGGCCAAGTCCTGTCCATAGTGCTGCCACCTTTTGGGCAGAGAAAACTCGCCATAGAGGCAAGGTGAATCTACGCTTAAAGCTTCCCCAGCATTCCTAGCACATAATAAGTCTGAATCTACTTACTGTATGCATCATCTGTACCAGTAAATGTGGATCCTGATATCTATGGCTAAATACTTTAGCATACAACTAGAATAATTAATTACGCTAGCCACACGTGTATGACTAATTACACTGTAGCCCACATATGGCACACATAGTGGTTTGGCTCACTGTGATTTTTGCCTGTATACCTTACACATAGCCTTTCTAGAGTCATTAGTTTGTGTAGGCACATCACAACTAGCAGCAAGTTGTATAGAATCATCGTGTTAGCCCACACAACCATTTTTCATTGGTACAGCTAATTATACTGCTGACCCCATGACACAAAGCTAGATTCTATTTTGTCTGAAATCTTAGCAAAACATCTTTGACTGACCCATTGTGTTAAACTGCATAACTAGAATGAGTATTTGTGTTTTAGCATCCACTAAATCTGTATAGCTCACTAAACTGCTAAGCACATAACAAGGCTAGACTGACACTCTTTTTGCCTGAAATTCCAACCATAATCTGTTGTGTTTAGATTAGCAATTATGTTGTTTAGACTAGCAACTACCCAGAGCAAACCTGTCTAGCAACCAAAACATCTGCATAGCTCATCATATTACTGACCCCCTAACACATAGCTAGACTGATTGTATTTTCCTTGAAATTATAGGTAAACATGTTTGACTCATTGTGTTTAGCCTGCATGGCTAGCAACTGTCTACAGTAAATCTGTGTTTAGACATCACACTATCATACTGCTCGCCTAACACATAGCTTTATTTCACTTTGTAATTGTCTACATACCAAGACTGTCGGTGTGCACATACACACAACATAGAGCTACTTTGAAATATTATGTTGGCCTCACACTTGTATGGATTTTTATTCTGCAACCATGCATGTATATCATATAACTTAATTATATTCAGCCACTACTGTGTAGTTGACTCACTGTTTTTACAGGCATCCATAACAACTGCTCAACTGAATATGAATACATGAACACTTAGCGAACAGCCAGATTTGAAACTTTGTGCTTACCTGTGTATCAAATACATTAGCATTCTCATAATGCTTTGCTCATAACATCTGCATGATAGAATAACTGACTTCTACACCTGCTTACCCTCTACATAGCTCCATCATGTGCCTGCATCCCTAGTAATTGGGGATGTTGAATCAGTGGTTGTGCCTCAACAATAACTGCAGACATATTTCTGCTGCATAAAACTACAAAACTAGTTTACTTTGTTATTTTTTTAATGTGTTTTATTTATTTAGAAACATATTTTTATTGATTTTGCATGTCAACCTATCAATCATAATTAGTATTTGGCTTTAAAGAAAAACCTTTTCTCAGTTACATTACATTTTGTTTTTTAATTTCTTACGATTTACTAACAGAAAGGAAAAGAATGTATGCACCTATTATGCAGTCTTCAGTTTGTGTGCTGTCTATTAAATTGAACATTTCTTTTAAAAAGTTTATCAAAGCCTTAGCAACAGTCTTTCCTCCTCAATCAATTGGATCCACCACTGGTCTGCTGAGAACGATGGTCTGTCGTTAATATATTTGCCCAACCATTTAGTCCTCAATTATGTAATTGTCAGGTAAGATAGCACTAAGTGCTTGAGAGTTTCCTTGGCCTTTCTTGAAGGTGCAGAGTCTATAACTGAAGTCAACTTAATTCCTTGCCACCCTGGAACCCAAGATCTCTCTGGTAGGAAAGAGGTTTAGTCAACAACGCATAAACTGTGCACAATGGTAACTGCATGGAAATTTGAGTAGGTATTTTGGAAGTGAGTTGAGCGAGTGCGCTTCAAAGAGGGCTTCCCATAGCACTTGAAACTCCGTCTTTCCTGCTGTGTTCTGATCCAATCACGAGCCCATAATTTGTGTTTCACCCCAGTGGGATTAGTTGTTAACATTTCCACAGAAGAATCAATGCCCTCTAGAATTACGATGCAAATATTCTTCTATTCTCGTAAAGTGCCTTTTGACCTTTCCAAAAGAGCATCCTGCAGGAGCTTGAAGCCCAGTGGCGGCGATGGTAGTATGCATTTACGGACTAAGGCCAGGGACTTCCAAACCACCATCGCATACATGGAGGTCAGGCCAAGCTCCATTCTTATAGCCTGGATAGGGGTACCTCTCGGGAGATTGAGGACCTTTTTCCAAAATATGCCCTCCAAGACAGGCCATAGTGTTGCCGAGAGGGCATAGAAAGCTTCAGCACCGTAGGTGAGTATCGGGACTACCTTCATGCGGTAGAATGATAACAGAGGGCACATTGTGAATTTGCAGTATTTTTTTCAGAATAATCTGAGCCTGAGCATCTAGGTTCTTGACCTTACTTTGCATGATGATCTCTCTTGGGGCATCATTTGAACTGGTGTTTAGCAAATCCCCAGGTAAATCAAAAAGCTTACTTTAGTGAGCTCTTCACCATTCATGTATAACAAGAGTGTTTGTTTCCTCCTCTGCTGCCCCCAGGTTCCATGATCCGTATGCGTGATTTCTTGGTGTTGATCTTGAGCCCGTTTTCCCGGACATATACTTGGAGAGCATCTAATTGCCTTTGCAAGCCAATCAGGGACTGGCTCAAAAGGATGAGATCATCTGCATATAAAAGTCGGTCCAGGTGGTCACCAGCTAGTTTTGGTGGGAAGCTTCTGGCAACCCTCAAAGTGTTGTAGAAGTCAGAAACAAAGAGGTTGAATAGTTATGCCTATGTAATAAACACATACAGGCCTTACATACCAATCACCTATGAACCTTAACTTTTGGTACTATCCCCATAATGACTGCATAGCTCGTGGTATTTCAACTACACCCCTAACGCATAATTGGTCTAACCAACCCTAGCTGCAGGAACAAACAGCATCAAGTTAAATCAACACCTATTATACCTATGCTGTTGTAATCAGTCCCATCTCACTGAAACTGGGCCCCTCAAACAGAGCATCAGATACAAAAAATGCCTCAAATTCTAGAACCATTATAAACATAACCTCTTACACTGTTGCACAGAAGAAACCCTTTGCATAACCTGAATTTGGAAAATCATTCCATCTGTATAGTCTACAAGCCAAGTGGCCTATAACATGCTTGGAACAGTTCTATAATTTCCCATCTAAACATTGCCAGAGGGTTAAGGAAATCCTTAAACGAACCAAACAAATACAGGCCAAATTCAAATCAAAAAGGTAAATATCGTCCCTACGTCCCTCCCTACCTTATTTCCTTCTCTTCCCAATCCTCAACAACTACAGGGTGGAAAGACGCTTAGAAACCGCAAAGATAGCAAAGCCAGAAAGTAATAAAGAACAAGGAGATTTTGTAGCAGCCCTCACTGCCACTTCCGATCAGGCATCTCGAGACTCTGCAGGCTTCCCAGTACCTCAACCTCAACAAGAGACCATTGACTGCTTTTATCTCTAGATACCCTCCTGAAGCATCCAGCTAAACCTGTAACGCTTACCTCCGGTGCCCTGCAGGAGTGCCAGCACCACCACCACCACCACTGGTGGAGGTGGATTCCCCGGGTGGTAGGTAAAGCCTTTGAGGTGGGATGCTGGACCCAAAACACCATCCCCCCTCTACGTCGCTGAATGGCAATCGCCCAGCGTGCAGTATGGTTGGGAGTGGTTTCGTAAGACCCTCAGCGTGGTGGCATTCTGGTCAAGGAGTGGGTCTGCAGATGAATAAACAAGAGGAAGAGGTAAGTATACCCTGTGTGAACTATCCTCCCACCACCCTGTGGTTCCCCAGATGTTCTAGTGTAGACTGGCTGGTGGTTTGGCTTACTGTAGTGATAAGTTAGGCTATGGGCGTCGGCATCCGGTTCCAGTTGCTTCACTGGGGTGGCCCAGACCTGCTGCGGCGCATGGGATTCGCCGCTGAGGGTAAGTGTCCTTGATAATCCTTGTTTAAGCAGCGTGACCTGCTATACTGTGTCTCATAAGCGTATCCTGCGTCTCTTAATCGTATCCTGCAGTGTTTGTGTCCTTGCCAATAAGTGACTATGTCTTTGATAAAATGTCTATGGTAACTGGCAACTTGTATGCTATCGGATTGCTGATTGTTGCCTTTCTCTTTGCAGATGCGGCATGCAGCGAAATGTGGAGGAGTGGCGAAAATGGAATGCGCAAGTTTTACTGCGTCTCGACTTGCTGTGACCCTCTGGTCCTAACTGTGCACCGTCAGAACATGGAGCAGGGTTGCAGGTGAGTGGTTATTGAGGGGCTGTGGAGGTATCAGCAGTGCATTGCGGGCTCTGAGAACGCCGGATCAGCAATGCTTACAATGTCTTTCCTTCTGTTGCAGGTCCCATGATGTCTGTGGGAGATCCGGAGGTTTCGGGAGACCAGGTAGGTGAGCGGAGTTCCAATGACGAGTGCCGAGATCAGCTGGAGGTAGATAAGCAAGCTCAGACAACCTGCACAGAGATCAGCTGGAGGTCCGGAGGTGAACGGATCTCTGCGGCGTGCCAGACCATGCACGGGGAAGTCCTGGAGCTTACTGATAAGCGTTACACTGCCGAGTCGCAGCCAGAGAAAATGCAAAGCACTGGCTGTGGCCCAAGGCGGGGTTTAAATAGCCCTGGTCTCCACCCAGCACCACTAGGCCACCATGGATTCTTGGTACATGGATACTTGGTAGGCCAGCTTAGGTCCCACGTGGCTTCCTGATCTGGGGGCCCTCTTGTCATGTGCTGCAGTCTCTATAAACTGTTGCCTTCACCAACCAGCCATAACCACCCTAACATGGTCTAACAATGATCCGAGAATCAGGACTCACCAATGAACGAAACAGTGTTTCCTACATTTACCCCACAACCATTCGACCAACCATAAGACGGGACCCACAAGAAACAATACCTGTTCCTCCATTCATCACTAGACACCCTGCACCATACACCACACCCACACAGCAGGAACTATGATGTACCAGACCGCAAGAAGAACCTACTAGGCCTGTTTGAATCTGAAAGTCTTAACATGTAGCCCTGGGAAACTAATGAGAGCAACCTTGAACAACCCAACCGCACTGGCCAAACCAGCCGAACCCACCCAGAAACGACATGCACAAGATACCTCCTGATAAATGCATGTTCTGTCTTCAAGCAGTCCTTTGAGCTTCTTTCCAAAAACCAGATAGACGTACTCTTCATCACAGAAACTTGGCTCTCAGATAATCAGTCCCCGCTTATCCATGAGAGTATCCCATCAGCGTTCAAGATCATCTGTGCTAATCACAATAGGTGAGGAGGTGGTGTAGCGCTGGTGCGCAGAGACTCCTTCATAGTCTCAACACCCCTCATTGACCCCAGCCCACACTATGAACTGCTCATTCTGAGCTGCTCCATCTCTCCCACAGCTACACTAAGATACACTAGGATTCCTATTAATCTACAGACTTTCCTCCTATAGCCCTCACTTTGCTGACAAACTCACTGACACTGGTGCCATCCTGTCAGATTTCAACATCTGGGTCTAGAAAGAAGACAATGCTATTACAAAGTCACTTGGAGCGAACCTTGCTGCATTACACCTCAAACAGATGATCAAGGCTCCCACCCACAAAGCTGGATACACACTGGATGGAATTTATTGTAATTAAAACATAATCACTGTCTGCTCCCCAGTGAACCTCCCCTGGAGGGATCACTTTTTTTCCCGTTCACAATACTTACAGAGTGACACCACACCTTGCAGGAACCTCAAAAGAACCATCGCCCATGATCAGACCATGGAAAGAAATACACATGAACTCTCCTAGAAAGACTAGAAGCAACATAATATACCATACCCGCAGATGGACCAACAATCACATTAGATGCAAAACTCAACCACATTCGCAACTGGATTAATTCTGAGTTGGACTGCATTAACCCATACACACCTTTCAAAAACTCAAAAAAAGAAGCTAGCCAAATGGCTAAGCCCCAGACTAAATCACTTAAAAAAGGAAAACTGAAGTTGGAGAACATCTCGATTTATACACTAACAAACAGTTACACATTTACAAGGCTGAAGTAATCAAAACAAATAAAGCACACTAGTCCAAACGCATTGTGTCGGTACATCACAGTGAAAAATAAATGTTTAAGATCATCAGAATTCAAAAACCCTAGAGCCTGTAACACAACTCCTACCGCTAAACAAGAGCTCTGTGAGAAGATTGCTACATATTTCAACCAAAAGATCCTAGACATCCAGGGTCACCTTGACAAAGGGCGCTCCCACCCGCACTCTACCAGGATCCCACTAATACCGCCTCTATTGTCTTTCCACTTTCTGTCTGCAGAGGACCTTCAAGGTACCATTGACTCATGCAACCTATCAGGATCTCCTGAGGATCCACCCCCCCACCCAAGTCCTTACAAATCAATCACAAAATCTCCAGACTTAGCACCCATCTTCCTAATCCTCCTCCAGCACAAGAGTCGCCGCAGCTCAGTTGAAATCTGCGTTTAAAGATGTGAA
Organism: Ambystoma mexicanum; assembly: GCF_040938575.1. Lineage (NCBI taxonomy): Eukaryota > Metazoa > Chordata > Amphibia > Caudata > Ambystomatidae > Ambystoma > Ambystoma mexicanum. The sequence goes on along the minus strand of NC_090941.1, from coordinate 706,605,557 downwards.
GGCAGGTGCTCTGTTACCAGTCTTTAGCTTCTCCTCCTAACGCATGTTTTCATGACTTCATCAATCTTCAGGGAGGCTGAGTTTCTTTGTTTTTTCAGGCGGGTCTGCATTTCTGTTTCAGGTGTGACAAGTTAATTAGCTCTGAGGATTCTGGTACTTGTATTTTTCGCACTTGATATTGCTGGCAGGTGACTGGAAACAACTCCCTCCATAGCACAAATCTTCCCCTTGATGGGGGGGAGGGGGAAAGCCATGGCTGTGGCTCTCCAATGTAAGGCATGATGGCCCTGCTGCACTGCCTTGTGAGCCCGGGACTCCTGGAAAAATGTTTAAAGATGTGAAGGCAGGCGCGCTGTTACCAGTCTTTAGCTTCTCCTCCTAACGCACGTTTTCATCAACCCTTCATCTCCACAACCCTCTTGGCTTGCACACGCCTGCTCTTCCGGCAGCCTTCTCCATGTTCTGCTCAGCTCCATAGTGCATTTTCCATCTTTAAATGTCCTGCAAACTGATGGTATGGCAAAAAACAACTAGTCTGCATGTGATAGTTTGAGCTCCTGTTCCTTTGCACAGACTTTTTACTCTTCTTCCTCGTCCCAGTACCTGAGTAATTATGCGAGTTGCAGTACATAGATGATATTGGATTCTCAGCTCTCATCTGGTTTTCCATTGGGACTTCACATAAGGGCAGATCAGGAAAAAGGTTTGGAAGTGCTGTAGGTGTTTGGGTCAAAGGTGGGGGCTTAAGTAGATTTACAGCAGGCCACCAAAAACTCTGGAATTAGGGGGATCTTTGGAAAGGGGGAATCGTTCTCGGCAATACTGTGTCTTCTCCAATGGGGTCAACATCTCCCCGGTAGTTATCTCCTCCCATGTGATCCTTCCTCATGGGAGGAGGCCACCACCGGGGAATTCGTGATGACTCCACATTTCGCCTTTAAGCGAATGCCAAATATGCGAGACAACTTGGTACACACATATGCGGTTGAAAAGAAAGGGACAAATTGTACACAATCCACCCTATGGCAATTGCCCCATGTAGCAGGGCATTTTAAATGCAGTAGTTGCTCAGTTTGTCGCCTTACGAGTAATCCCAACGAAATCAAATTAAACGGCTGAAAGTGGAAATTAAAAACATTCACTAATTGCAACACACCGTGGGCCATTTATGGCATAAAATGTCCCTGTGGACTCTTATATATTGGAAAGACAAAGAGACCTGTAAAACAAAGAATCTGTGAGCATCGCTCATGTGTAAAAAATGCCATCGCTGATAAACCTCTGGTGGCACATTTTACTCAGGCTACACATAACCAAGAAGATATATTTTGGTTTATTATCCAGACAGTCCCTGGAGGTGACAGAGATTTAAAACTCAGGCAACTAGAACAAAAATGGATTTTTGACCTGAATTCTGTCAAGGCAGGTTTGAATATTGTGATTGAATGGCACTTACTTATCCACAAGTAACATCTTCCAGACATATATCCGTTCTTGTGAATCAATTTCTAAATTAACATTTGTATTGACCATATGAGTACTGAAAACATTCCCTCTGTCTGAGGTAAACAGATTTCTTTGTTTAAGGTTTACAATGAGTCCAAATAATATTCAAGATGCCTTTGTAGCAGGCAGTATGATAGCCACAACCTCTGCGAGTCTCCAAGTAAGATCAGAGAACATTAGGGTAACCCATGTCTATGATTAGCATCAGTTTCCGAATTATTCCAGCCTGTATGTTAAAGTCCACTTATTTTTAAATGATAACTGGGCTTTAAATACAGTAAGCACACTTACTTACATCAGTTGTGCCTCTTCGTTTTGAAATGGTGTTGGTTTACCTCCAAGATGGCAGTTAAAATACTGCCTTGCACATAGTAAGCACACTTATTCACACAGTTGTGCCTCCCCGTTTTGAAATGATGTTGGTCTTCCACCAATATGGCGGTTAAAATACTGCCCTGTACCTGAATGTCAAGCGCATTGCAGCAGCTTCACAATGACATCACGTGTCTTGCTCTCCCGTGTCTCACACAGCTGGGGCCGTCAAGCCCACCCGCGATAGAGCTTATCTGAACGCTCTTGTAACGTAATTGTGCGTTTAACTCTTGCACGCGTGCTGCAGTCGGCGGTGCACGTTCCCTTGGAAAAAAGATATTGAAGTGTGGCCATTACATTCCTGCGCGATTAACTTTGATGCGTGGGTCACAGCCGGCATTGTAAGCTTACTTGCGGCTGTCGGATAGGAATTCTCCTGTTAACACCAAGTAAGTTGATGCAAGAATGGGTAAATTCACTTGATCTATTGAGTTCAGCAAGAGGCAACGCGGAAGTAAGATGCAATGAGGGCTGATTGCCGACGCTTGTTTTTCTCATGTTTAATAGATGCAAGCTAAAGATCTGTGCGGCTCTTTCAAATAACGCTGCCACTTTAAGAAAGTAAAGACACACGAGGGAGTGACCAAGAACTTTCAGGTGAATAACAGACACTTTGGGCACTTTGCCGTTGTGCTAGGTTGTCGGAATGACTTAGAATGCATCCATAATAAGGTGGTTAATTGTTCAAAAGATCACCAGATGGTCCTGTTGCTACATAATATGACTTGCAAAGTCATAAGTCACAGAATAGTGGCTGTATCATGTTTGAAAAAAACAGGTTCTGACTTCATATTTAGTTTTGTGAACACTGTTGGGTGTCCTGACCCAAGTTTGGACTATTAAGCTGCAACATTTGGTGCTGTGGCCTTAAGAAATCCAAGATGGTGGAAAACCCCACCTTTGCGCCAAAATCCAGGAAAACCGCGCAGTTTTGGCGCACACCAAAATGTTCCCCTGACCTGCCACCCACCAGTGCGAGCGTGATGGGCCAGAAGTGCCATGGGTGAAATGTGTGCCAAAGGTAAAACAGCAGTGCCGGTTAGCTCAGAAAGCGCTTTGAAATCACCTTTGTTTCTCTGAAATGTAAGCTAAAAAGGCCTATTTTAAACATTTCAAGATATTCAAAAATCTCAATGAACACCAGCAGACATTTGGCAGAAGGTAGACTTGTGTGCATACAAAATCTGGAAAGAGAAAGAGCCCAAAATAATGTTCATAATGAAACTGGCTGAGCTGTGGATGTCAGCAGCTGAAGTGAAATTGGACTTAAAGCCTCTAAAATCGAAATGTTTAAAATAAATGAGTGACCCACTGTTGAGTGTCACATAGTTTGCAACTGTTAAATGTCATAGTTTTGAACTTAGAATCAGCATTCTAGCTGCATGTGCAAAAATTGTAAGTTTGTTTTGAATGAAGAAAAACTGGGAACAAAAGTGACATTTGGCTGAAGCCTGGCTTGAAGAGATTGAATTCTGCCTGGCAACTACCCCCGACAGGAGTTGAAACTTGCTCAGCCACTCTTCCCAGGCCTGGCCTGCATTCTCCTGCCCTCGCCAAAGGGAGATGACAGGTCTCTTATTGGATTAGGGGAGGAGCACCTGGGGACTGCGGGAAACTGAACAAAGCACTGTCCTGGGCTCAGGCAAATGTTATATTGGGGGAGGTCGTAAAATAGCTTCCTCTTGGGAGAAGTGGGAGGAGAAGTGGGAGGAGAAGTGCCTCTGTGAGCAAGCTGAGCTTGGGGGAAGTGAACAAACCAGAAATTCCACCATGTGCTTTGGAAAACCACACCCCTTTGGGGCCAGATCATAATTTTAAAAAGATGGATAATTCATAGTGCGGACTTGTAAAAATTATATAAATAATATCATTCTTGTGATTTTTCTGTGCACATTTTAAGAGGTGTCAGGACTCTGTGGTATGTTCTGGGGAGTAGTAGCGGAAAATAAGGTTGTTACTCCAAATGTATGCATGTTAAAAATCTGACACTTTATCATCTGAAACCCATATCCCTTGTGCACATTTGTGTAAAATCTGGAAAAGTTTAGAGGTCGTTATCTGGATGAAAAGGGCAGAATTCTGTCAAAAGTGGACACGACATCTTACAAAGACAGGGATCGGATGGTTTGGTGCTACAGAAAATATGTTAACTGGACATATAATATTAGAAAAATGGTACATAGATAAATGGGTATTTGGATCAGAAATAGATGTGTGCAATTTGACAAGGGGGGGGATCCTCTGACCATAAACCTACCTCATCACTCTGACTCACTGTTCCCTTCTCAAATCAGGTCAAAGAGAAATCCTTGACCTATCAAATCGTGAGTGGGTTGGGCAAAGAAAGTTAGCATCCAGACCCATTTTCAAAAGACATAAAAAGAGCCACTGGAAGCCAGGCAAGGACATTCACTTTCCACTTTCTTGCGGGAAGCTTTGCCGGGAGACTCCAGACAAATCCATCAATCTCCAGAGAGACCAGAGATCCAGAGAGACCAGATCGCTCTGCAGTGCTGAGAGCTGACCCAGATCGCTGTGCGCAGAACCAGTACCCAGTGGCGAGAGAACCGCAGCCAATCCTGACCCGATCCGTGACGAAGTCGCATTCCTGTCCAAAATATAGTGTGAGTACTCAGCCAGAACTGTGCAAAACCAATCTCTTAGTTTAAAATAATCTAATTCAAACTATTTTAACCTATTGAGAACTGCATCATAGAAATCGTGTCCCTCCTGTTGATTCAAAGCTGCAAAACTGTCATCTGTCATTCTGAGCTTTACTTTTATTTTGAGAATCTACCTTCACAAAATCGTCTGTATCTCTTGAACCGTTTGTGATAGAAGCAAGATTTAACTTTTATTTTAAAGCTGAGATTCTAAGCTTTCCAACAAGCTCCTGCCACTCCTTATGGTCCTCCGTAATTGTGCTCGACGCACGCGACTAAATTGCCGCGATTTTACATTTTGTTTCATTTCATCCACGTGTAAAAATATTTGTCTTTTGCTTCCATTGCGGAATTCCGTTTTCAACCTAGTAACCATACCTGAATCATTGATAGGGCAGGCCTGAACTGATTTAAAGTAGCTATCACCCACCCTGAATCTCTTATAGGGAATTAAAATCATTTTTAGCCTATTTTTCCCTTCTTTGCATACCACCTTTAAAGTACTTTGCCTGTGTTTAAAATCATCCCTGTTTCTCTAAGCTTGCTAGGGGGGAACTGAATTCGTATTGTACATTTGATTGTATTCCTGAGAACTGTGTGTGTTACTTCCATCTCCTTACATTGCATAGAGGGGGATGAATTGTCAAAAGGAAAAGTGATTATATTATGTTTTGCTGAAATCATATCAAGTTTATTCCTGTGTTGCTTCTTTTCCACCTTGCATTTCCTTGTACCATATAAAGCATTCTCAGATACCTTATCCTCTATACTACTCCTAAGTAATTAAACCAGTGTGCTAGTATAACATCATCCATTGTTGATCACTCACTGTCATATGTCTAAGTGTGATATCAAATATTCATTTATTATAAAAGTGTGATATATATCTATTGTTTAATTTTTTAAATAAACCTTTTCAATTTGCAAAACAAACCTACTTCTTGGCTCAGTGGGGTCAGGGGGATTCTCAGAGAGGGGCGTGATACAAGGGTTCATCATCCAGATTATAACTTGTCATAAAAATATATAAATAAGGGCTTCCCTTGAGCAATCCCAGACAAGGCACTGACTTAGTGGGAATGCTTGATTGGAGCGCTTAACAACACGTCTTTTACGTGCTACGGTCTTGAGCAAACAAAGATCCTTATATTATAAGTGAAAATGAGTGATTGAAAATAGAAGTAAATAAAATTCATTACAATTATCATACTCTTTTTCAGATGGCATGTCATGCCATTTAATGACCAGTTGCGGCCATTGAAATGAAATAAACTGTTTCCTCACAAGCCTAAAAAGGAATTTAAGGCTAGTGAAGCTGTCCACCACACCGAGAATAGAGTTCATATGCTCAGTTTTTGTTTGTCACAAATATATATATTTTATTTTTAAATTTTAGAATTTGGCGATTGAAAGACCATCACGCATGGTGCTGATCTATGACTAGCTTGTGCCTTTAGACAGCGTCCTGAAGACGGGCTCAACAGACTACAAAAATCTGTATAGGTCAATCAATTTGTTTAGTTTTTGAGACCTAGAAACACAAATATGTGTCAACCAGTCTAAGGAGAAATATCATTGAGGGTTTTCTTTCCATTAAACATGTCCCTCACATCCCTTACTTACCTCACACATTGGTTAAAATGTCTAGATTAAATTGAAACATTTGTTGTGCTTTCGCTTTAACAAACAAGTGATGTCTGCTGGAAATGTCATATCATGCATTTTTTAAGATTTTTTTTGTACACAATTAATATATGAAGATTAAAATATGTTAACTGTAGAGCATTTGTCTGTCTAAATTGAAAATGGCAGCTCTTAATCGGTGTTAATTGTGGACTTTCACACCTGGTGTTTGTGAAGGATGGTAGCTGTATTGTGGAATCCTCTTTCTCCACTGGATTCACCACATTTCTCACAGGTAGAATGGAAACCACAATCTTGGGCCCCTACAATTCCCAGCCTCACCCACTCATCTGTAGAGTACCTCAAGGATCCACACTCTCACCTCTTCTTTTCAACATCTACATGACACCCCTACTTGACTACATCAATACATATGTTATCTCCTGATACAACTACACGGATGGCACACAAATAATCTACACATTTGTGAACTACCCCATACCAAACGCCCCAGACATTAAATACTGCCTTGCACAGGTGGACGCATAGATGACAGCAAACAGAAAAACTAAACCCTAGCAAAAGAGAGCTGATGCTGTGTAATCCTTCTATGTTCTAACTCCACCACAATCCCATGGCAGGAGTACTTCTCAGAATGAAGCCATTTTGAACATATCATGCAAGCATTACATACTCTTCACTTCCTACCCATCAAAAAAAATGGTGCATTTCAAAACGTTGTGCATAGCCCATCGTTCATTCAAGAGAGTGGGTCCTTCATCTTTCAGAAGTAAGTTTAAACACTACACACCTTCCAGAAACTTAGGTCCAGCAATGCTGCACTAGTAATGGTTCCTAACTTCAACAATAAACAACAAGGAGGATCCTTTTTTCAGTTCTAGCCAAAAAACTGTGGCACCCCCTAACCAAAGCTCTACAGCCGGAGGAGAATAACCTGCCTTTCACGAAACAGCACAAGACCTGGCTATTTAATTAACCACTTTGATAGAAATTAAAAATAACATCAACCGACAAAAAACTGTGCACCAGAAAAGTTTCTGCTAATTTTAAAACTCTTGGCACTGCCATCTGTCGGAAACATAGCTGACTCATGTAACCTCTCCTGCGTGGCACTTGCTTGTAACTTTAATCTCAGTGAAATCTACCCCAAGAGCAAGGAAGTGACAACACACTTGCCCCCTTTTTCCACCCATCTCATCCCTCAACTAACTCCTCACTACTCAAATCTTGCATCCTTACGCCACCCACAGACAACCTCCCAGGTCTAATGAACTTAACAGATTCAGACTCTACGCATCTTGTATCACCAACCATGTTGTTAATTTTTGCACTCTACAATCTGAGGAATGTCAATATAACCTGACCAGTTGGCACCAGACCAACAGATTTCCATATTGACACACAGGTAACTGGTACTTCCAACCTGCGTCCATCTACACCAACGGTCTCTGCCTCTGCGTTGCCACTATCTAACACATCCTTGCCCTCCTTTCTTACAGAGTCGTGTGCAGCAAGGCCAACATAATTGGCAGAAAAGCGCTATATAATACCACTTTACCAACACTCAAACCTATTACAAAGGCACCCTGACCAAAAATATGAGACAGCAATGCAAACACATTCTCACTGCAGTTTTCTTCATTGTCAGGTTGTTATAGATGCCTGCCAAGTCCCAATTCGGTCTTATGGTTTGTATTCAGGCTATATGTGGTACCTAGATATGCTTGCTTGACATGGATACTCACAACGTCTGATACCAAATAACTGAAATATTAGCATCAAACAGCATGCATTATACTTTCTTTTTCAAACAATTGAAGATTTTACATTCTCTCAACAGATGGTACACTTGATGGATTGAAGGATGACTTGGAATCTAAGCACCCTGGGTTATGCCAGCGCACGTCATATGAGCCATCAACTCAGATTTCCCAAATTCGACTGGTCGGTATATTGGCTTTAGAAGCAATCCAGGATATTCAAGGAGCTTTAAATGTATAGTTTTTGTATTTTTAATGTATTTTTTTTTGTAATAAAATATGAAATGCAAAATGTTCATTCACCATCACTGGAGACATGGCTATTAAAGTATTTCACGTAACTCTCCGAGTCTTCTTTCTTTTCTTCTACTCATCACTGATATTACAAAAAGGTATTCAAAGCTGAAAAACATGAAAGGTAAACATTTGGCAAATGTTGTAACATGTGGGTGACTCTCTGCTAATAAGAGGCCAGTTCTAAAATTATTATAAACTAGAAAACATAATATAATGAAATGTGCAGCAAAGATCTCAAAATGGTCACACTACCAATAGGTTTCACTTCTTGCACTACTGCGACACCCACTTACAAAACATTAAACAGTCTGTATGCGGAATTATCTAGCTGTGTCTTTCACTGTTTACTCGAAGACTAACATTGTTTACCAGGACTAGATGCTTTTGACTATAATCCTGTGGCATGATGTAGTGTGTGTTCTGGTTTCACTGCAGCACTTTAAATTGATCATTTGCAAGAAGTCTCACATGACTGTAGGACATATTTTTATAGGCAGCACTACGCCAATTCATGCGTCATTTTAGCTTCATCTGGTAATGTAATTCTTTACATACATTACAATCGTCACTGTATTTTCTTGTCAAAGTTATACATTCTTTTGAGTCACTTCACAATCTACCTGTCCACATCACTATACATCCTGACGAACGATGTCTCAAAAGAAACTAGCATACCATACAACCTCTGCCTAAAGTTTTCCTAACTTCGTCAATATACCACTCTACACAATAGCACTTGCTAATTAAAATAAGCAGGATTTCCCACGATGGTTGGGATACAAGTCTTAGAATCTGGAACAACCCTCATTTCAACTTAACATGTATTTGGCAAGGGATACAAGCTCCAATGGCATGCAAATACCCACCTCCACAGACACAGCCTTGCTTGCTGGTCAAATACAGATAGTCCAAATACACATAAGGTGAAAGATCATCCTGGATCTGGCTGAATGTTGCCTCACATCATGAAGAGACCACTGTAAACACCAAAGAAAAGGACTAGCTAGATGAATTTGGCAGGATGTTCTACTGGGGTGTCCTACAAGTCCAAGAAGGCAAAGTAGTCCTCTTTTCACAGCTTATGGACTACTCAAAGACATAAGGCTTGAAAGGCATGCATATTATCTGCCAACACTAAGTCAGTGTCACTTGCCGGTCAAATACAGACGGTGTGAACACACAAACCTATGGGAATAGACCAAACTGGCTCCAGCTAACTTTCACCTTACAACATCTGGACACCAATGTAAACACAAAACAATAGCAGTAGCTAATTGAGTTCAACAAGATGTTCCACTAGGGTGTGCTTCAAATCCAAGAAGATGGCACACAACAGTCCTATTTTCACAGTCTATGCCCTTTTCAAAGGGATACACGCTTAATGGAATGCAAAAAAACCTGACCCCACAGACATGGTGTCTCTTGCTGGTCAAAGCGAGAAAATGAATATGAAAAAATCTAAGAAAATCGATCATGATGTCTCTGCCAACAAGTTGCCTATCTACATCAAGAGACCCATAAACAACAGCACTTGCTTACAGATTTCCAGGTGTGGTACACGACTTTTATGAGTGCTCATTACCCATTTAGATATGGTGTACTCTTTATTAGGTCATGTGACCTTTTGATTACATTGAACCCTATGTTCCTGATTATTTAATAGCATCAAATGTATTCCATAATGTGCTCTGGTCACAAAGAGCATCATGTGTTATATAGTGCGTCTGGCATGTAAACAAGGAGGGCCCATCCGGTATTCGCCCACATTTGCACATCCCGAGAACAGGGGATGAAGTAGAGTTTGACTTGAAAACTCAATGATTTCTGAAGAAAATACTGGGAACAAAGTGCTAACCATGACTGCAATTTCCCATGCCACCAAGCTCCAAAGATAAGCTGGTATTATTCAAAATTATTTTAAGTGCAAAAGATGGCCCCATGGAGAACTACTGGGACCAGGGTTTATATCGCATGTGATGCTTTCTGTGTAAAAGAATTTTCTATTCTAAACGGCCCACTTTGTTTTATTCCAGAACGTACCAGTTATGAAAATGCCACCGTGCGTTGTCACGGGATGTTGCATCACAACACATATCAAGGAGCTCTGGCCAGTACTAGACATTTTCACAAGTTATGTTGCGCTGATCAGACAATGGTGCCAACAAAATTAAATAGATAGCTGAACAAATCATTACTTTGTAGATGTCTAGGGAAATCGATACTTTGTTTGCAGTCAGCATTTCACGGCAAGATGTACAATTAACAATATACAAAGGGGCGCCCCAGACTGACTTGGATGTTACCTACTTTCTTTGCACATAACCATGGACAAGGGAGTATAGCATAGATCAAGGACAAGAAGTCATAAGTATTGACCCATTTCAAGTGTATTTTTTATGTTTCTTGTTTCACTTTGTCTCATGAGCCTTTGTATTTATTGACCAATGCATGGGGGTAACCAAGACATGTTTGTTTTGTCCAACATTTTCCACTAAAAGCACGGTTCAAGGTCACAGGTTTGTCCTTTACAGTAACCCATTTCTGCCCGTTATCATTCTGAGTGGGCATGTCCTCAATATCACAGTGTAAAACCATGCCCAGTTGAATGTACTGTCCCATCAAATTTGCACATGTCATAACTATGTCCTTTTCTCGTGGCCCCTCAGTTATCTTTGACGCAACAGGAGCTTGGGACATCAAGTACTCACAGCGCCCTCTGACATCTCTTGCAGCACATGTTTGATGATGTGGTTTCCTAAGTGTGTTAGGGAGGTGCGTCTCTGGTGCTACATTTGAAAGGTGACAGGTCACTAGTATGGTATTCAGTCATTTTTTCGACAGAATTCAGCTGAACAAAGCTCATGAAATTATAGGTGGGCAGGTAAGGGGTTAAAAACATTTTAAACTGGTGGGAAGGGGCCTGGGGTTAATGTAAGGAAAGAGGGTGTTTGGGAGGAGGAAACCCACAAATACAAATAAAATAAATACATTTAAAAAAAATACTTTTTTTAGGCGGAATTGCAGTAAAGTACTTCGGTAGAATTCCAGTCAAAAAAAGAACATAGAACTAATAGTATTTGTTCAGTTGGTAAGTACTTTGCAACCATCCTATAAACAATCAACTTTGCTTGTGTCCCCATCAGTGCCTCTTGCCCCATTTCATATGTTGTCCACAGCGAGAGACCAGGATGTCCAGTGCTTTTACCACACCATCCGACAGGTCTCCTGGAGCGCAGGTATGCCTTGGTGGGTTGCTTTGTGCATTAGGGATGTCCGTCTCAGCCATTACAATTAAGAGGAGGTATGTTGCTAGTATTTGCCCAGGTACTGTAGAGGCCGGTTGAAAGTGCTTACCAATCACATTTTCTTGTATCCTATTGGTGCCTTTGACTCTTGCCCCATTTCATGTTGTCCACAGAGAGACCAGGACAGTGCAGTGCTTTAACAGCACCATCCAACACATTTCCGGGCAAGCAGGTATGCCACTCACCTTCGCTCTATACATTAGGTAGAAAATCTCCAGTCTTACTATTGATAACATCCAAGCCACTCATCTGTCATTATATTATCCTTGTTGTCTGCAATGTATTGCCCCATTTTATTTGCTCGTGGGCTAGCAGTTGCTTGGCCACACCCCTGATTATATTTTTTGTCTGCAGGAAAAGAAGGTCTCAGTCTTTGGTGTTGATTAGTCACTGACAAATTTCACTCTACGAATGTATGCAAGACATGATCGTCTTTTGCATTACTTTTTTTAGTGCTTTGCGACTGAGGTGCAAATATCTTCTTTGTGATCATGTAGGGCGAGTAAAATGTATTACTCCATCTGATTTGCTGGTGTCATAACTGTCTTTTTCTCGTCTTTGACCTAGGATAACAGCAGGATGTAAGGTGCTTTCATAGCACCCTCATACATGCCACAGTGCACAGGTATGCCGCCCTGTGTTGCTTTATTTCTTCTGGATGTCATTTTCTGGTCTTACTCCTGATAACATCTATGCCACTATTACCTGTTATTGTATTGTCCTTTCCGTGTGTAATTTATTGCCCCAACCCATTTGGAGCGTCATATCGGCGGCCTTTGCCACATTTCTCATTCCATCTCTTGTCCCACAGGAAAAGACGTGTTCTGTCAGAGTATTGTTAACCCCTCTAGCACCCCCAAACCACCTTCAACTTGACACAAGCATACAAGTCACGGTTTCTTTGTTCACAATGCTGATGTGCTTTTTGGGTTACAATTAAGAGCAGTTCAGTCACTTATTTACAAAAAGCCTAAATTATTTTCAAGTCATGCAGGTCGAGACCTTGCGTGCCGCTCTTTTCTCTGGACCATCCTGCACATCCCAAGCAGTACAGGTATGCCATTCTGGGTTGCTTTGTTCTCTTTGATAAAGTCCCAACTGTGTATGCATATTGATTTAGGAAACGTTCTAGTAACTGGTATCCAGCAAATGAGGAATCCACATCTAAATACTATACATTCTCTGTACGTGCATGCACAAAACATAGCACACTACATCTTACTGTCTAATTTTTCAATTTTTTATAGTTTTAATGTTATAGCTTGAGACTGTCACAGGTGGAAGTTCAGTTGTTTGGACCAATCATATATAAAATAAAAAACACATGTATGTACATAGGAAATTGCACTGGAACATTTATGAATCACCGGTTACAGAAATCCTGATGTAGTCTACCTGCTCACACTGTATACCCATTTCATATTTACCATTAGCTTGAAAAGCATATATTGGAAATCAATTTTTAATTGGAAAGGTAAATTAGATTTTACAAATTAATCACACAAATATTACACAATTAGAATTGTATTACTTTCATGCAGAAGCCTAAGAGAAGGAAGAACAGGATAACACACACCACACTATAATCAAGGGATGTAGGCTGCCAAACGGTGGTGATTTGGGAAGAATTGAAATTGAAGCAATCCGAATTATCATGCAATGTAGCAATGAAGGATGCCCATGTGCAGAAGCCTGAGTTAGAGTAAAATACAGGCACACAGACATAAAGGTGATGAAAGACCTCCACAATATGTTGTACTCAGCACCATTATGAACAGAAGAGGTAACCAAATTCAGAGGTAATCAATATTTTACACCATCTGCATCATCAAAGTCAGAGAATGTATTCCCACTATCTCCAATCACATCATGATGAGCATTTCGTGCTCTCCTCTCCACCAATCTCACTACAGCTGCCCCAACATGTTTCTCACCTGTTTCTTGATCAACTGATGCTGACCTGTCAACAAAGACTATTTCCCCCTCTTCTAGGGCTCTGTCTTTTGCTTTGGGATGGTTGTCCCTTTCCCCCTCGTATGTGGCACAATCATGCATGTCTTCTGCGGTACAAGGATCTGTCAGGAATGTGGCTGGGTTTACCGTTGTACATCGCACCACATGGATATTTGGGCTTCACTAAATTATTTTGTATGCAGAGGGTCTCTGTGTAGTCCAAGTGGATTTGGAGCGTTCCAGTATTGCAAAGAGTTAGTGCTCAACGTACAATTTTACTGAGCATCCCATTACGATAGTGGAACCTTTTTCAATGGCAAAAGCCGCGGCAGCGAGTTCTTGTTTGCAGGCGAACTGTCCCTGCATGACAGAATCAAGTGTGCTGCTGTAATAGGGCAAAGGTTTGTGTCCCATGGAGCTTTTTTGTGTCAGTACTGCGGTCATGAGGATGCCACTGGACTGCGAAAACAAATAGAATTCTTTAGTATAATCTGGGGTTGCTAGAACTGGGGCTGTTGAAATTAAATGTTTTAGGTAATTGAAAGTGGTCACCTTTTCTGCTGTCCCTTCTTTTTGCGCCTCCTTGAGGCCTTGCAGGAGGGGGTTGGTGTATGCCGTATAGTCTAAAATCCACGCTCAGCAATAATTGCAGAGAACTAAGAATTTTTGCATTTCTTTCACTGTTGTTGGATTGGGGGTTGCCCGCACTGTGGCAGCCCTATCCAGTATTATTCTCTTTACATCTTTGGAGATGAGTTGCCCTAGGTAGAGCACTTCGGTTAAACAGTACTGGAGTTTGTTTTTATCTACCTTGTATCCTTTCTGGGTTAGCAATAGGAGTAAGGCAATGGAGTCCCTGCAACAGCTCTGCTCACTGTCGCTGCAGACCAGCAGGTCCTCTACATATTGTATGATCGTGCTGGGCAACTGAATGTTGCTGAGGTCTTTGTGTAAAATTCTGTTAAAGATGCTAGGGCTTTCACAGTACCCCTGGGGCAAGCGGCAGTGTTCATACCGCTTCCCACCCAGGGTAAAGGCTGTAAGATACTGTGATTCTGGGGCGAGTGGCACTGAGAAAAATGCATTTTCAGGTCCACTACTGTAAAATGGAGGCCTGTTTTGGGATGCTACACAGGATAGAGGCTGGGTTGGGAATGAGAGGAAACTCCTTCTGTACAATATCATTAAGAGGGTGCAGGTCCTGGATCATCCTCCAACTACCCCATGTGGCTTTCTTGATCAGATAGGGCCCTATAATCCCTTGCTGTTGCAGGGTCTGCAGTGTTTCCTGAATCCCTTCTGCCTCTCTGGAAGAGGGGATACTGTTTTACCCTGGGTAACACTGCGCCTGGTTTGAATGTTATTCTTACTGGGGTCACTTCATTTAGCAACCCTACATCAAGTGGGTTTGTGGTCCGTAAGTGTCGGGGAACCTTTTGTAGATCAATTTCACAGAAAGGGGGAGGACCACTAACAATTGCCACGAAGGGGGTCTGTAGCTTCCGATATTGCACCATAGTTTCACATGGTATACAAATTTCCAATAGTATTTCCCCATCGTTGTTTCAGTCCGCAAAGAGATCGTCACCTGTAAGTTCTCTCAGCGGTATGTTGCTGTTCATATATAACACAATGCGCCATTGGCACCCATGGATGTCTATTCCTAGTACCACAACTCTTTTTGCAGACACCAATAACCCCTCCAAAACCAAGGACAAGCTAGTGCCAGCAACCACCTCATGGAGTGCTACAGGTCGGAAAACAAAATCAGCAGGTACTCTCCACTCTTTCCTGGTAATCTGGGGCACTGCTCTGGCAAGCACTCCAATTCCATAAATGAACATATCTGGGTTTGCAGGTATCCCTCTCACTACCATCTCGTTGGCCACTGCGTGTATCACTAGCATGGCCCGCAGGGAGCACATGCTTGGAGTTGCACAGACAATTCCTCTTTCCATGATTGATATTGTCATGGTTAGTTTGCTGAGCAAATCTTGACAGTAAGTTAACAGAGGAGCTGTCGTAGTAGAGGAGTGGTGTTCTAACAATTTTCACTCCAATTTTGACATCTAAATCTTCTGTATACGGAACCGTTACTACAGCCCCAAAGAATCCCTGCGTGTTGAGTCTTTCCTGATTACGGGAAGTCAACTTCGTTTATGCATGAATTTTCCGCCCCGAGTCCACCATGAAGATGAATTGCTTATTTCCTATCTCTGGCCCCACCAGTGGTTCCTCTTCTGGATGCAAGGTCATTGATAGTATTGGACATGTAAGTGCTACCTGTGGGCTGTCCTAGTCAGGATAGGTGTCTGTACCTCAGAACGAAAATGGATTCCCTCCCACAACTGTCGCACCTTGGTAGGGGGCAGCGGCACCGCTGGGTGCAGTGGTGAAGGCTTCCCTCGGGCTGTGTGTTGGGGCAGCACTGGGGTAGTTGCATGGCTTGTTGTGGTGGATGGCGATATGGGCCTGGGATCTGGGGAGGTAACTGATTGTATGCTTGGTGTATTTCGTATGTAATTATTGTTCACCCCTCGATAGGCCCCTGTGGGGTCCTGGGGTGGGGGCCTTCCGTAGGGCAGTTGATTATAGCTATAGTTCCCTCCCGGTCTACTACAGAATCCTCTGGCAAAATAACCCCACCTTCCACATGACCAGCACCGTCCCTGCCCACCCCCTCTCTGTCATTGTCCTCCGAAACCCACTCCTCTTAGCCCGCAGAACCTACCTCGTCCTCTTGATAGCCCACCTCGCCATTGGGGTCCCGCGTATTGTTGATTTCCTCCCTACTGTCTTTGGCCATTGTCTGCCCACACCGCTGCCATCCTCACCTGCGTGGCGACCATGGCACACTCATTCTACCGTCTGTTCTGAGGGCGGTGCTACTGATACCGCGGCTACTTTCACTAGTTTATTCTGAACATGTTTTGCTTCTTTTGCCTGTCATCTTTCTTTTTCACATTCGTTGATCCTCCTACAATAGTGTACTATGATGCTTTGAATCTCAGGCCAGCCCTTTGCTTCCACCCCAGCTATCTTATCAAGAGCCTTCTGCACTTCCTTTGGGAGCCCACGTTTTACAATAAAGTAAAACAACGATGTTGATTGGTCCTAAGCGCTGCCAATCTCCTCCCTCCACATCTCCTGAACCCGAAGAATGTAATGTGCAGCACCTTCCTCCTCCCCCATTGTGCATTGCATTATTGATTGTAAATCAGGGGTGTCTGGGAGGTCCTACGCAGTGCATCCCAGAGATGTTCTCTGATATTCTTGAATGATGCCCCATCATGTGAATCCTTACTCAGTGTCACTCCCGGGTACCCCGCCTTCACCCACACGGATTCTGCCTGGTCACCTACTGATGATATAAACAGATCTTTGCTGTCCGCTATTGCTAGGGGCACCCCAGCTGTGTGTTTCTCAAACGCATACATTTATCCCTGCCCCCGCTGTCAGTGGGGGGAGGGACTTGAGAAGATTGTTCTTGTCCATTTGTGCCCATGGGACATAAGGCAGGCAGCCTGCACCTTTGTGAAGTAGGGCCATCTGTAACTTTGTTTTAAGTTTCCCTGTTTTCAGACCACTTCCCTTCTTTGCTAACACTATTCTCCCAAACCATTCCATCAATCTTCCTTTCCACAAGCTTTCTACCCTTGGTGTGGTGGGGGGCCCACTGCCCCTTCCTCTGAGTCATCGAAATCGCTCCAATATTCTTCATCCCCCCCTTGCTGACTTTACATTGTCGTACCCCAGGCTTACTGTCTCCCCTTCTCTTTCTACATGTACTGCTCTTATGGGCGCGCTGTCAATCCTAAACAAAAGGTCCCCAGATCTGCACTCCTCCCAGGGAGGTATGGGAGGGGTATCTGGGGGCAGCATCAGGACTTCTGCTGCCCTTGCTTGCTCACAAGCTGCACGTAATCTAGACAATTTTGTACATATAGTAGATAACGCCACTTCAAGGTCTCTAGCGCTTCCACCTGTGTGGGTGGATACCATGGGAGGTGCAGCGTATGGAGGGGGCTGGGCTGTACCCGTGTCTGCTAACATCGTTCCCCCAGACACATAGGTTGGGTTTGTGTATCCCTCTGCTGGTTTAGTTAGTAATGGCTAAAGTTTCTTTGGCGGTTCTTCCCCTTCTCGCCCTCCCCCTTGTCGGTCCTCGCCTCTCTGTCTTGCGTCCCTCCTCCCACCTCTGGGGCCACTGTCTCCTAAAACATCCTCCACAAATCAAATCTCTCGTCGGTCCTGTAGTGGCTTCCCCTTGTATTTGGGCTGTCAAGTATGTTGACATATGCTCTAATGCGCACTTATCGAAGGATCCCTCCTCTGGCCAGGAGTGGGGCATTCCCTCCCCTTTAGTTTCCGTCAACCATTGCCGTTGATATTTTTTGATTTTGCTCCTCCTGGGCCTCCTCCATACATATGAAAAACTACACTGAAAATACCAAACCAAAATAACAAGCTAAAACAACAACCACTACTTTTCCCCCCGAGCCCTCTACTTATACGGGGCTCCTAAGTTTCTCCTTATTCTTATTTTCCTGCACTGGTCGGGACAGTGCACTGTGGCTGCCACCTTCTCTCCTTAGACAGAGAGGCTCCCTTTCCTCCCTCTTTTATATTCTCCGTATAACTTAAAACCAGCAAATGAATAAAAAATGGCCATATATAAAAACCGTCAACATTCAAGAGTCCACGTTATCGATCCACTTTCGTTCATCGCGTGTTCCCCTCTACCATACCGCTGCATTCCCTTGCCCCGACATTACTCCTTGCAATCTATACTCACGTGTCCACATTCTTCCGACAGCTTCCATTCGCAGGGAATCCACAAAAAGTCTGGGCCTCTCCCTGGGGCCGTACCCGGCTCCAACGAGCAGGCAGGTTTCTGCAAAGCTGCTAACCGCAAGGACCACTTCTGCTGCGTAAGCGTTTTGGGGGGACTGGTCACTGTAGGTGGGCATGGCCCTTCCAGAGAGGCCACCTGGATATTGCTGCAAGTACGGGGGAAGAAGATTCACGTCTCAGGGTCACCAAATGAAGGCACACACCAGAGTAAATACAACCCACTAAGGAAAGAGGCCAAGAGATAGCTGGATAACCAGGTTTATTCAAAATAAATACAAATGCCAGCAAAGGACTCTGCTGTCCGAGAGCGCTCTGGCTATACATCATCAATCAAGAGGGTTATAAGCATAACCATCACTACATGAGAGATTTTGGTCCTCCTGATTGGAGGCACCCTACACATGAGCTTGCTCCACAGAAATGCCAAGCAGTAATTGGCTGGTTATTCTCCGTCGATCTGGCTCTGTGTGGGTCAGCTCGGCTCATCCTCACGGTGAAGTTCAGGGCAAACATGAAATACACTTGTTCCTAGCTTAACTAAACAACTGCTATTCATTCATTATGGCAAGCACCTGGGCGGCACAAGAAAGGGGTGCCAGGGAGAGGGAAGGATAAGATACAGTCATGCTGACCCATACACTAAGGGCCCCATTGACACTGCAATCCTGCATCAGATGTCTGCCCTCTGAGGATTGATCTGTGAGACGTGTGTTTCTGTTAGGTGGGCTTTAGATCTTTGGTGGGTACTTTATGGAGGTTAGGATCTGGGGATCGGGTGCTTATCAGAGAGACAAGGGAGTGGGAGTCAGAGGCACGATGAAAATTTAGTGGAGATGAACAGACATATCCTGGGGCCTGGTACTGGCACTGGCACATTCCTGAAGGTGATACTGAGGATTTGCAACACTGCAGGGACAGGAGGGAAATGGACTTCCATCGGAACAAGGCTCAAGCGGAGCTAGCGAGCAGTGTAGAAATGTGGCTCTGTGAACGGGACACGCTAGCAGCATGGGTCTGCGGCCTGCATCTTTGAGGCCTATTACAAAATGGCATTGCGGAGTATGGGCATTTCTAGTGTTAAGCATTTCCTTCTATGATATGATAGGTTATTTATATATAAGCTATGAAGTCTCTAAATCAGCGATATTCAAACTATGGGGCGCGCCCCCACAGGGGGCCGCAGCCGCATCCCTAGGGGGCTGTGAGAGCCCAGCATGAAATGTAAAAAAAAAATATGTATATACTTTTTTTTTAGATTGGAAGAAATGGCCAGCAGTTGCTCACATGGTCAGGCTGAAGCATGAAACTGTCTCAGGCACCAATGAAAAAGTGGCCGCAGTTGTAAATGGATATTCATTCCTTTAGTCACAGACTGTTTGAATAGTACTCAAGTGGGTGCTTTGTATTGTTTGTTTATTTATAGAGCGCATCTGGGCACTTGTGAAAGTTTTTTTTGTTACAGTTACAGAATAGCAGGAAGGTTTACAGGCAAACAGATATAAAGGGTGCATTAATGTGGAACATACAATGCGCAGGTGCAGTACAGAGAAGAATAAATACAAGTCCTATCTGGTCATTATAAGACAGTCATATGAATACAAATATACAAATAGTAGAATAGCACGTTAGTGGTCGCTAGAGTCTAGCCAAAGTTTAACATTTGCTTTGAATGAATGGAAGGAAGGTGAGGCTCTTAAGCTATCTGGGAGTGAGTTCCAGAGTTGTGTGTTAAAATGTAAGTACATTGTGATATTTAAAGAATATTTATTCAGCAACAATGGTCAAAATTAGTAACTGCATAGTGAAGTAACTCATCAAACTGGCCCACATTGGCCATTTTGCATTTTTGGTACAGGCATTGCCCTATAGGCCAGTCCGAGCCTGGCGGCTCATCCATAATGGCAAGGGGGCACCTGCCCAGAGGCCCCCTCATCCACTGTGGAGGAGCCAAGGAGCTAAGGAGCCAGCCCAGTGAAACAATGATCACTCCCTCAGCTCCTTTTTCCAGCTGAGGGAGTGCTCCTGGGCTGGCTGAACTGTCAAAGGGAAACACTATTTCCCTTTGACAGTTCAGTTCCCCAGCCGCACATGCTCACTAAGACATGCAAGGCTGGGGCATTTTGCTTCGCCACCATTGCATAGCTCATTGGAAATGCTGGCTCGGGCACTGCATGTCTCTATGTGCGAGGGGGAGCTCCTGCGCCTCCTTGCACATACAGACAGAGCAGCCTGGAGCAGGGCGTTTCAGCACCCACACACAGGCCAATGCAGAAAGTACGTTTATGTTCATTTTTTTATTTAAACATGTGTATGGATGCGTGTATGCTTGTGTTATGTGCGAGTGTATGGTGATGGATGCTCGTGTGAATGGTGTGTGTGTGTGAATGGTGTGGGTGTGTGTGTGAATGGTGTGTGAGAGTGTGTGTGTGTGTGAATGGTGTGTGAGAGAGTGTGAGTGAGTGTGAGTGTGTGTGTGTGTGTGTGTGTGTTTTGTCTGTTTGTCTTGGTCCGTTGAGCTGATTTTGGCAAGTAGTGGATAGAGGGGGGAAGGATGGTTGTACATCAAAGGCATTTTAAAAATGCCTAAATGCCTTTGTTGCACAATCCCTCAACCCACCTGACTAAATCAGCTCTCCTTCTGAGGTGCTGTGGAGCCCAGGGGACAGGGATGGCATTTTTTTTTTTACTGGATTTCTATCATAGATGTCCAGTCAAAAATGCCATGCTTTCTCCCTTGGCACCCCAGCGCCTTACATACACACATAATCATGTTGATTGTGTTAGGCCTAGTGGGTCCCGGTAGACAGGGATGGTATCTTTTTACTGGACATCTATAATAGATGTCCAGTAAAAAATGTCATGCCTGCCCCCTGGGCCCCCCAGCACCAATTGCAAACAGTTTGGCTATTTACCCATTTTAAGTATGCTCTACAGTGCAACATTTTAACCCATTATTTAAAAAAAAGTTCATGGGGGGGAAACCCCCCTTGATTGGTTCAGGGTCACTCGCTGCCCTTGGTGGCTATGGCATTCTTGGGAGAAATAGTTATGCCCCTTCACTTTAAAAAAATCACCAGCTGCCACTGGCCCTCGGACTGTGTTTGGGAATGGAATGGGGGGAGCCCACGGACTGTGGTGGCAGCAGGGTGGGGAGAGCCCAGGGTGTGTTATGGGATGAGGGAGCCCAGGGACTATATTGGGAGTAGGGTGCAGTGACGGCGTACAATACATACGCATGGCATTTTTGGTGTATCACTGCATATTATCCCCACCAAAAATATCGCTGTATATATGGTCGCCTGGAACGGTCATAGGTGATATTTTTTGGGGGGATCATTTTTGGGGTTTTTAGGAGCGGGGGTTTTGGGGGTATCCCCCGCTCCTTTCAAAATGTTGTCCCCCGCAGGTTCCATGCCTTAATATTGCTGCAAAAATATAGGTTAGCTTGCCTAATATGGGTTTCGCCTTATGTGGAAGCTTCTAGGGGGGGGGGTGGGATTGGCTCTTTTCCATCCTAACAGGACACACCCTGGAGTTTCAGCGCAGGTGTCGGCAAATCCCTCCGGGCACCCGTCAGGAGCAGCACATGCCTCAGCTCCTGGAAGAGGTATGGGCCATGCTGCGAAAAGGAGCGATAGAGCTAGTTCCCCAACAGCCCGGGCCGCCACAGTCTATTCTAGATACTTTCTGGTCAGAAAGAAGACAGGGGGGCTGGAGGCCCATCCTAGACTTGCAACGTCTCCACAAATACTTAAACTCCCAAAAGTTCAGGATGGTCACGTTGCAGCCCGTGCTCGGCCAACTGAAGGACGGAGACTTCCTGATGTCGCTGGACCTGCAGGATGCCTATTTCCACGTCTCCAAGAAACATCAAAGGTTTCTGTGTTTTGTAGTGCAGACCCACACTACCAGTTTCAAAGCCCTACCTTTTGGATTGAAGTTCACAAAATGCCTGGCACCAGCCCATCTACGTCTCGATGAGGAGTTCCGTCGGGCAATAGGGTGGTGGGGCGTCTGTTCCAACATCGCACAGGGTTTCAAAAACCACCATACCAGTAGACAGTCACCACGGATGCTTCCCTGGAAGGTTGGGTAGCCCACACAGGACGTCTGCACGTCAGAGGCCTATGGCTGCCGGAGAAGAAGGATCTCCATATCAACATTCTGGAGCTACGGGCAGTGTGTTCTGGACCCTCAAGTCTTTCTTTGCATCTCAAGGTGGTGTGGATCTTCATGGACAACACCACCACCATGTTCAACATCAGGAAACAGGGGGACACTCTATCCCCGGCGCTCTCCAAGGAAGCGCAGGACTTCTGGCGCTGGCCCGTCGTACAAGAGATGTTGCTTGTCCCTCTCCCCTTAGCAGGAGTCAAGAACACCATTGCAGACTCCCTCAGCAGGGAATTGCGCTCCTACAACGAGTGAAAACTTTGGCAGGACCAAGTGAATTGCATCTTTGCTAAGTAGGGCAGGCCCCATATCGATCGGTTTGTGATGGCGGCAAACTCCAAATGCCAGAAGTTTGCCAGCAGATTCCACCAACCGAGGAGCCCTTGGGACGTGCTCTCCTTCCCATGGGAAGGGATATTTCTGTACGCGTTTCCTCTGTTGCTTCAACTGCTACGAGTCATCAACACACTCAGAGACAGTGCCAATGGAGCATGCTACTCATCGTCCCGGGGTGGCTGAGGCAGATTTGGTATTCAGACATTCTTAGCCTGTCAGCGTCGCCTCCGGTCAAACTGCCATTGATTCAGGAGGCGCAATCCTTCACCACGACCCAGGATCGCTGAACCTGAGGGCTTGGCTCCTGCAGCCCTAGAGTTTGGAGGATATGAGTTGCCTGCGGACTGCAGGGAGGTCCTCGCCAAGGCCAGGCCGTCGTCGACTTTCAAGTGCTATGGTCATTAGTGGAAGCGTTTTGCTACATGGTGCCGGTCTCAGAAGATTACCCCTCCGAGAGTCACGGGCCGCAGATTCTTCCATACTTGCCATCCTTGGCCAAGGCCGGACTGGCACACGCCTCTATCAAGGTACATCTGGCGGCTATCTCCCACTACACCAGGTCTCCAGAAATATTTTCACTTTGGTCTCATCGACTCGTCAAGGAGTTCCTCAAAGGACATTTTTTGATCTTTCCCATCAATGAAGGCTCCTGCGCTGGCGTGGGAACTCATGTGGTGCTGACGAGGCTCATGGTGGCCCCCTTCGAGCCCATGCATCAGGCCCCTCTCAAGTTCCTCTTGTGGAAAACGGCTTTCCAAAGGTTCGAAGGTTCTTTTATGCCGAAGGTTCCGTCGGAATTCCACCTCAATGAGCCTTTGCTGTTACCTGTTTTTTTTTCCTGAAGCCTTCGTCACCGGCTGAAAGGGCCTTGCACTCGCTGGACATTGCTCGTGCCCTGAAGTTCTACGTGACACACACGAAGAGTTTTCGGAAGACTTCCCAACTGTTCGTGAACTTTGGTCCTACCATGGGAAGGCCTCGTCCAAGGCTTCCATCTCAAGGTGGCTCTCCGGCTGCATCATGCACTGTCATTGGTGGCGAAGCGACCGCTGCCGGGTCGTCCGAGAGCTTACTCCACCAGAGCAATCGCTGCAACAACAGCGTCCCTGTCCTGTGTGCCCATGCTGGACATCTGCAGGGCGGCTACGTGGAGGTCCACGCACACCTTCACAAAATGCTACTGCATCAACAGGGATTCCAGGGAGGAGTCCAGAGTCGGCCAAGCAGTGCTACTCAACCAGTTTGTTTGAGGTGAGTCTGTTCCAGAGGTAAGAGTTGATTGCTTCTGTTGAGCCTTGCCACCTCCAGTGGTTGTGTAATGTTGTACTGCTATATATTCGTTATTCATGAGCATGTGACTCCATGCAAGACCCAATGCTGGAGAAGGAATAAGTTAGTTTCCTGTGACTATTGTTCTCCCGCATGGGTCTGGCATGGATTCACATGCGAACCCTCATTCCGTCCCCCCTGCGGTTCTTCTTGGTCCTACTGCCACTTTACATGCTTGTCAAATCTGAAGATGGCTGCCTGAGGAGGGGCTTAGGCAGAGGACTGCCATTGGATGGGGGCAGTATGACCCAGAGGACAGTGATTGGTTTAAAGGAGAAATACAGTTTGTAAGTGAAAGTGAAACTATTTGTTCTTTTACCGAGGATTCCCAGCCTGACGACGGGGAACATTCATGAGCATGTGAATCCATGCCAGAACCATGCTGGAGAACAATAGTCACAGGTAAGTAACTTGTTCCTTCCTTTTTATGGTTTTGTCCGAGTCCTTCGTCCTGATCACCTGTTTGATGTATAAAATAAACATTGTACCTTCCTTTAATTTAACTCATGTTCATTGGCAAGAATTGTGCATGAATTAGAATGGCACTTTTATTCATGTTAATGATAACTGTTTGCAAATCTGTTTGTGCAGATAACTATGTTGGTGGAATGCCACACTCTGCTGTGGTGGTTGTTCTTGTACAAGACTATTTTGTGTTAAGCTTCTCTCCAACATATGGTCCATACACATGTATAGTAGTGGCTTGCTGAAACTGCATTGAAGTATTTGAGAGTGAAAAAGTTGTACATGCACTGGGCACACATATTGCGAGGGTGCAACACATCCTAGCCTATTTGAAGCAGCGAGTTCTGCACCTTTTCTCAACAACTGCCAAGATATGTCAAGATTAGTTTCACACCTGGGCTATCAGCATTCATATTGAGGCATGACTTTATTTGGGAAATCCATTTTTATCAGATCCATGTAGCCTGCATTGCTTTCAGTGTTCATCGTAGTAATGCCATAATAGTAGACAGTCTACAATCAGAGATTTGCAGGAATAGGAGCAGTGTACTAAATGCTTCCCTGAAATGGGAAGTCAATTCTGTAGCTATGGGAATTGGTCAAATCAACACTGGGTATTCCTTTGAAGAGTAAAGGGTCAATAAATGGTCTACGAAGGCAGGTCACTACTTATGGGCCAGTGGTATAGTCAGCCTTACAATTTCTGTATGGGGGAAGCTGAAGGCAAGTTTTAACAAGCTGGTGGCAATAGGGCTCTCAAACCGATGAGCCAAAGTCCAGTGGTTCTAAATGGCTGCATGCCTACTATCAGTTGAGTCTTTGCAATGTGTTCTGTGGCCATAGTAAAATGCACTCCTAGGCTGCCTTAATACTTCCAAATGTCCTGAAAATAATTACAGAAAAAACAAATCATTGAGTCAGTGCTGATAAGTAATATGTGATGGGAATCAAGACAGTGTACCTTCAAGAGATAATGTTATGTGACTAACTACATGTCACAGGTGTGAGAAACATGAGGGTGTCTTATCGTTAGTCCTCAGGGATCTGTCATCCAGGTGGCCAGGACACTGCCATCGCTTTTGGATACAGTTCCTGGGGGTGGACCAGTGCGGGAGGATCACCTGGGTGAGGGGTCCTCGGGGAGTGGAAGTGTGACACCGGATGGCGAGTCGCAGTATTCCCTTCCCTGTAACACATTTACACCAGGTAGGATACTCAACCCCCCACCTTTCCCAACACAAACACTTTCTCATGGACAGCTCACTGCGAGAGAAAACGGAACAACACCTGAGCCCTATACCTGACATGTCCTAATACATTGGTCAGGCAGGGTCAGGCAATCCCTGCCCATTACACACACCTGACTTCCATCACACTTCCCCAACACGGATAAAAGGCAGAGCACAAAACCACACTCTGAGCAAGACAAAGCACACAAGGAAGCAGCAGTTTCAAAATTGCAGTTTAATATAAAGCAAAAGACTGAACGACAAAGAGGATTGCAAGGACGGGAGTGCCCTTGACCATTTCAACAAAAGACTTACTTTCAGGAACCTTTGAGAATAGGAAATGCAAGAGCAGTAATTGAGGCTGAAGAACACTGCATTGTGTGTCGAAGGTGCCCGGGGCACTCCCGCGCCGATAATCAAGGCCGAGGAGAATCGTGTGCCGCCGTGGTACTGTCCTTGGCTTCTACAACAAAGCAGCGCTAGTGAAGTCAGTACAGCCGGTGAGTTGGGGAGGCTGATGCCCGACCGGTCTGTGTTGAAGCCAAGGTTGCAAGCAGCAACATTGTATAATGGGAACTGAAGAGAACTGTGTATGAAGCATATGTGGCAAGCAACGCAAACATAATGAATCAACGGATGAGTGATTGAACTTTGAAGACAAGATCCGATACTGTAAACAGAGTGGTCCGGCACCACGTGGGTGGTCATTGGAAAGTCTGTTGGGTATCTAGCTAAAAGGTGGCAAATGTGAAGAGTGATAAAGAATTGTGAAATCGAAGTGGTCCTGCAACGGGTCAAGCAAAAACCCTGTGCACATTCGAAAGGCTTCGATAGTTGATGAAATCGTATAGGAAGTTGGTCCGAGCCCGTCGGAGTGGAAATCGGCTAAAAGCTTTTGGATAAAGCGAGTTTGTGTTGAACATGGTGTTAAAAAGGAATCTGAGAATAACCAAGGGGGATCTGAGATCTGAGCCTGACCGAGAGGGATCCAAGATCTGAACCGTACTGAGGGGGATCCTGGGTGAACCGTAAGTCACCCGAGAAAAGAATACCCTACGAGGAATTAGATACATAAATGATGTATGACCATTGTGGTGAAAGGATCTGAGCCTGGCTGAGGGGGAACTGAGGTGAACAGTGTATCACCTAAGAACTTGAGTAATTGGGATAATCTGGAAAAGGAAAATAACTTATCGTGTTTGTTGCATCAGGCCTTCTGAATGAAGAGACTTTGAAAGAAAAAGAGACTTGGCCACAAGAGGCCCTGATTCTAATCATTGAACTGTATCTGTACCGTCTTGTTCCGTACTAAAAACGTGGGGATGGCAGGCCATCGACCTGAACATCCTGACATATCATTTTGTGAGCAGTTCTTTTCTTTTTCTTAATATTATTTCCCACAGTATTTGTATTTAGAGGTAGGGATTGGCAATGGGTTTATTAGTATAGGCCCCTTTATTTTGACAAGACACTACGAGGACTGTATTTTTATTTGATGGTCGTAGCTTGCTCCCACCTGTATATTTAGGATTAAATATGTGCTTTTCAATAAACACCCTTGCACTGCGGTCACTGGGGTAAGTCTTACTGTTGATACCATGCCTTCCTTACACAGGATAGTAAGCACATATGCCTCGGTATGCCACCAGGAACTGGAAGTGTTGCCTGCATGAAACACATAGCTGAAGTAGGCACATTAACCCATTGCACTGTGGTCCTATCCCCTTCCCCAGAGACCAGGAGGCAGAATGTCTATTAATGTTAATGGGTAAATATAGACATTTTAAATGCACATTTGCAAACAATTTATTTCATTCTGGATGTTTTTACTTGACCAGAACATACAAAATTGAGGTGGGATCAATATTAGAGCACATATTACAGGGGGGAAAAATGGCATCCAATGCAGAAATATCTGACATTGGAGTAAAAAGAAGGGAACATCGCATTCATATTGCTGAGGACTTTTAATCGTAAACACAAGAAAAGGAATAGATAATAGCCCTGAGCTACTCAATTGGCCTTTGATAATGCACTAACAACGTATCAACTTGTGTGTCTAGAAAATTCCCTCTTTAGGCAGAAGGATATAAAAAGGTGACAAAGATTCCAATTGTTTACTGAAACTCTAGGAGGATTGTGGGTGCTAGCTCTAGAGATAAAAGCGAAGATGCTGTGCAATCAGAACATTTTACATTCACTGAGAATCTCTAGCTTTGCCTTAGGGCTTTTATGATATAGGTTTTGCTATTCATTTATGTATAAAAAAAACTACAGAACCAGCACCTCAAAAATGTTGGGAGTTGTAAGGTTTTCAAAAACATTTGTAGAAGGTGACATAGCAACACTTACGCAGCCAGTACATAGTAACAAGGGATGCGTTTGATTTGTTTAAGTCAGGGTCGGGGTAAGAGGTTACACCAGGTTTATGGCCTAAATGCCATTATGTTATTCTCTTCCATGGGTACTTGTTGCAAACTTGCTGGTGCCATGGTTCTATGATTCCCCAGGACGGAATCGCCAACAGCCACTGCATGGTCTTCCTTCCTAACTGATGGTCATTCCAATAGACGCTCGAACCCCAGTATGTCCAAACATGGTAACTATGGTTTACAGCAATGGCACTGTGAGAACAAACAAAAAAAGGAAAACATAACACCATGCCATCAGAGTTGCAGTTCTTAAGAATGAAAACTGGTTGTCTTCACTCAGTTTTGTTGATTACAGAATGTTCATGTTGCTTCAAAAGGCCCACCAATCATACCACCGGAATGGTGAACATTATAGGAATGTAAAAGATTCAGCGACATTCACATAAACACAACGCCAAAAATCTTTTTCAATTGAACTACGCTTTTTGGAGTGGCGTGATTTTGGAATAGAAAGCATGCAAAACAAACAATGTAATGCTTCTTTATTGGGTTTAATGATCAATCCCTGGATTTTTTATTTTTTTATTTTTTAATATCAATGGTGTATTTCTACAATTACATATTAATACAAATCCTTAAGTTACATTGCTGCGTCGACTGCTTTAATTATTTTAGAAATTGTATTACAGGAGTAAAAAAAAAAGAATGCGATTAAGGCAGAAAGTCGATGTTAATATGCATTCCTAGTTAGATCGTCTTCCGCATTTGCGCGGAAATGCATGATTGCATAAATGCACAGAGATTATGTTTTGCTTCTTCCGCTATATACACATTACTAACAGGGCCATTTTCTCTGGTTTATTTCTGCATGGGCATTTAAACTTAATGCAATCACATTAGACTTTACGTTATCACAAGATGGTAGTGGTGAACATGTGTGGGTCGCAGTGATAAGTTAATTGAAATTTAAGTGATGCTGCAAGTCAGGTCCATGCCTCCTGGACCCGAAGACTGCTATGACGATGTTAAGCAAGAAGGCTCCCAGAATCAGCTACTGTGCCGAGGGTACTCATAGATGACCGATGCTGTGGTCGGCATTGAAACAAGCCTGCTACTGCAGGCTTCTTCCTACTGGGACAATCGTGGGCTCTACACAGCCTCTATGCCCCCTACAGCCGCATCCGGTTGGCCACTGGATGCCTCACTTCCCCCACCAGCAGGCGATGCCGGGGCCTCATACAGAAGGCCAGTGCCTATCTGGCCGTGTACGGCCCGTAATGCCCCTGAACTGGCAGAAAACTAAGGTATGTGCTCCCGTACTGCACGCTTTACTGAGCAACCCCCTTTCTGCCCCTGCTCACACCGTACACATGCGAGCAGGAGCGTCGTAGAAGGACAAGTATCGGTAGTACCAGCAGAAGGAGAGGATAGACAAGCTGAGCGGGGGAGAGCAAGGGCGCCAGGGCAAATGTTGTCAGTCGTCAGGATCCATGGTTACTCTAATATTGCCCGGTAGCTATGGATCATAATTGGCTGTCTGGATTTCAATGTTCTCACCAGGGTGCTGTGAGAATATATACATTTTATGGTTAAAAAGTTAATGTTTTCTTGAATATTTAGTGTATATTGGGACTTTGAATTGCTGGGTTTTGCAGTGTCTTTCCAATTAAATGGGCTTGTGATTATATATGACACCCATCTATACAAAATTAATTCAATCAGAGTGGTGAACCCTACAATGCCTTGGACATTAATTATATTAATTTGGACAAACTTGAAGTATGCTGCAGACTCTCCTCCTATACTTGATTACACTTCAGCTTGGTGATCGGACGTTGAACGTTTTCTTTCACCACTGCATTTATTAAAAAAAACGATGAACACACTTTTCTGCTGCCTTAATGACATGCTCTACTAAAACGTTCCTCACCGTGGGACTTACTCAAAATAATTTGCATTAGCAGACTGACCACTTGCAAGTTTAAAAAGCTTCATCGACCATACATTTCTCATTTACCACTTAAATCTCACAATCTATCCTGTTAAAATGGTGCACTCGGTCATGAAACAGTCTCGGGGAGTCTCAAAACGTGTATGCAATGGCGTATAGGCAAAATCTCAAACTTCTGGCTAATTTGGTACTGCATTTGTTTGTACTAACTTTTATGAATTGCACGTCACTTCTCAAAATAATCTTATTCTTTTAACAAATGTAACTAAATTGAATTCTATGAATCAATGTGAGCAGACCGTCTCAAATGTTATGCTCACTCAGCTACTGGCAAGACACTTAACTCTTGTTGCAGTTATGACTAAAACTTTCACTACAGTTATCGTTAATGGCTGCTTGTATATAGTGTGGTCAGTTACTTTCTGTTACAATGCCTGCATTGCCTGATCACAAAGTTTAATTTGATCTTCCATTTACCTGAGAAAAGACATAATTTTAGACAAAGCTATAGAACAAACAATTCAAGGAAAACACCCTTTGTTTCCTCATAAGATCTTATGAAAACAGGCAGAAAATCGTGGTTCATATTGTTCAGCACCCAAAGGCAAAGCAGCATAACAATTTAGCAGATTTCTCAAACCTGTACAAAAGTGGACTTCTCATCACAAAAGTCCTATTAACAAGCAACATTATGAAATTAGTGCATGTTGTTCTTCTTTGTGAAGGCTGTTAATATGTTAGTTTGTTAAGAATCTTCAAGATCTCACCCTACCCTTGTCCTAAAGTTCGAAGTAACTTGCGTAGCTAATATGCCACTAGAATGAGACTACTCATGTTAACCATTCTAATAAGACCAGGTCAGTATCTCAGCATGAGTCATACTGCTTTCATTGGCAGAACTATGGCTTCCATAAAGTGTCTCTACTCAAGTCGTACATTATGAGCCGTATTGCCATTTTCAATGTGTACTCAAGTAGATCAATTAAAGATATTTTAACATGAACATTCTAGCAAGAGAGTGAGCCCTTGTGCATGAATCCTGGATGGCTAAATTAGTCCCGAGTCCCTTTATCCCTGATGACTATGCTGAAGTGAAAAAGCACCAGGATCCCACCGGGTAGAGTTGCCTGCTAACTTTACTGTGAATATATCTCCCATTGAAGTAGACCCAGTTGAAGCAGTTCAAATTAACATACCAAACGCAAATAGATTCCAGGTTTTGGGAAAGCAGCAATTTTCATTTGAACTCAATTCTAATTTGAGTAAACCAGGCAAGAAAAGACAAACATCTATGGGAAATAAGGTAAGTGAGAGCTGTTCCAATCAAAGGAATTAAGAATAGTATAGTATAGTGACCCAGACGGATGGTGTAGGTCAGCTAAATTCAGGTTTGACATGGCTGGAAGGTGAAGGACCATTTGGGCAGAGTGAGAGACTCGTCTCAAATGGATTTCCTACTGTGACATTTCAGGTGAAAGGGTTTTCTTTTTCAAAACATTTTAAACCCACCATAACTTTCTTGGTGTTGTGAAAACATGGCCAAATGCTCCAACCACAAGACTGTTAAACCAGGTATGTAGTTGTCCTGACAGCCTTGTAAAATGTCTGTCTTGGGTTGATTAAGCTAGGTTATAAAATAGTACTGCCCTCTTAGACAAAATTTCCTGGAGAAAGGTTTGCATTTGGGCTAATTTGCATAACCACAATGCCTTGCTGTTGTGATATGTATATATATATATATATATATGATATGATTTGGTATTTACAACACGCCTTTACACAGGGATTTCTATGTGCCAGAACTGGAGGTGGCTCAGAACTTGAGGTGCACTCCCAGCGATGGCTACTAGAGGCGCTGTGTGTGTGACTCAGCTTAGCGGCCCTGTGGTTATGGTTAAGTTGCTCAGCTGATAGGAAGAACACTTTTTGGGGGGCTTATAACTTTGCACCCCCTGGATGAATCCTTACCAAACTATGCAAAAAAAGTATATGGCCCTGTCAGACTGATTCTGCAAAGTTTTGTGAGGTTTCGTCAAGGGGGGGAAAGTTATGGAGGGGTGGTCCCAAAATGTCTGTTTTTTCCATAGACGCAATGGAAATAAAATATTGCACATGTCTACAGCCGAAACCGCTGGATGGATTTTCACCAAATGTGAGGCAGGAGCAGCGGCTTTGTCCCGAAAGCGTGCTTTTGTAAATTTGGTGTAAATCCGTCCAGTAGTTTTTTTAAAAAACGGGTCAAAAGTAGGTAAAACAAATTAGTGATATCTGGGTTCGGTCTTCAGACTAATTTCCCTGTTCGGTCCGTGGACATCAAACGCATCCGCTGATTGGTCAATAAAAAATGTGAGGACCGTTATTTTACGAAACACCCGCCATGTTGGATCTGCGGACAGCCGCACCGACAGATCGGTGGGGAAATAGTCTGGAAAACACATTTTGGCTCATTTGATGCTGGAAAGAGGGGCTAGGAAGGGCGGGCGAGTGGAAAAAGATGATATGGGGCTCTTTGTTTAGGTGGAAAAGAGGAGCAGCAGTCCGCAGACACTGCGGTAGTCTGCGAGCAGAGTCTCGGGCAGACAGCTTGAGATACACATTTGGGGTTATTTGGTGACTGAAAGAGGGTTTGGGCGGACCACTTGAGACACACTTCTGAGGTTATTTGTGACTGAAAGAGGGCTTGGTCAGGGTAGGGGAGTGGAATATAGATGATATGGGGATATTTTGATGTCTGCAGACATCATTTGAATTGGGAGGTTCAGGGCGAGTTGTGGTGTGGTGGTTTGGCCACTGGCCAGGTTCTTGGGCACATGGCCAATTAGAATTATTGCAGTTTAAACACAACATTAACATTTTCTCCAAACCAGTTGTGTTGGAGATACACTTGTCTAAGCTATTTAGTCGTGCTGTTGCTTGTTGACACACAGGGAGGGGAATGCGTTCACTTCCAGTTTATCTGTGGAACCAATATGCACTATTGGTTGCATTTCTTTTTTTAACATTGCTTCATTGAATTGAGTACAGCTTGCTAGGGTTGGGATTAAGGACATGCATTTTACATTTTATTGTGCTAATTGTTCCATGACATCAGGAGCAGATGTGTTACGCCCATATAACTCATGGATGAGTCTATTTAAGATGGATTGTGCATCTTTAGAAAGAAGACCAGTTCTCATGCTTTTTAAAATGTTAGCATAGGTGAGGTCTGCAGACTGACATGTTTTGAGTTAGTTCTCTGTATTGGAAATGTTGCCAGAGATTTACATTTCCTATGCTGCTGAGTATTTTCATTTGTTTCAGAATCCTGCGCACTTCAGTAGCAGCTTCTGCCGACAGTTTGTAGTACTCCAATTTGTTTTGATGTTCTAGTGGAAGGAGCAGTAGTCAGTGTAAAGTAACACCGCCTATGTTGTAGGCAGCTAAACCTGTGGGGTCTGTTACAACAGTTGACATGTTGTGGTTATGATTTTGAGGAATTTGCTGATTATTTTAATTAAGAATGTTTTTCCAGAACAAGCTTCACCACTTACATAGAGGAGCAGAGGTTTATAATTTTGACAGCTACAAGTCTTACTTTCATGCTTCAAACCATGTTCAATTTCTTCAGTCACGTCTAGGTAAATTTTAAGTTGCTCAACATTTAGCTGTGATTTAAGCACTGACAGGTTGTCTTCCGATTGTTCAGATTGATACATGGTATTTTCTACTTCAGTCATGGCTATTTCTGCTTCATTTAGAATGAGTAGCTCTACAAGTGGTTCTAGGCTTCTTGAAAGAGAAGGTTGACTGCCCTCAGAAGTGTCGTCATCTAGTTGTGCTTTGACTTCTTCCTCTTCTTGGCGTTCATTGTCCAACATGTTTTTGTATTGCTTGAAATTGACATTTGTTATACTGCTTTCATTTGCACTGGATGCAGCTTCAAATAAGTCATTACCCAATAAATCATCTTTTCTCCATGGTTTAAAAAGTTGTAGTAGGACCATGTAATAAAGTTCTTTATGTTGAGGAGTTTTAAATGATAATTTTGTATGGTTAAGTAGGCTGGGTCTGGTAGGTTTGATGAGGCTTCCTTCACAGGTTGAGACCATGTATTTTCCAGTTTTCTCATCTGGTTTGACATTATTTTTGTAGGAGGCGTTCTGGGCTATGTGGCATAGGCACATGTTCTCGAAAGCAGTACTCCTGTTTGGGTAGTATTTGTCTAATACATTGTTTTTTTAAATGTCTTAGCTGTTGGAATCATTTCTGGCTATTGTTTCTATGTCTTGGTAGGATTTCAGCACTCTTTCTGGATGCAGCTGGACCAAGATTTAGCCAGACTGTGTTCAGATTTGCCATATAAGGCTTTGCCTGTTAAACGGTCTGCAGCTTCGTAGCACCCACATTCTTTATAGGACAGCATTTTAATGCCAAAGCTGTACAATTTTTGTGAGAGTATTTTGTCATATATCTTATGTCAGAGGTCTTTCAGCTCTGTTTATTCAGCTTTGGTGAAATGGGCTGTGAATTATCTTGCAACAGCAGTGGAATTGTCTGCAATATATGGTATACCTATGTTTGCATTCCACAAGAGGGCAATGATTGCATTGTAATCATTGATGTACTTGGAGGCTTCCTTTCTTTTAATGCTGTATTTTTTTTTTAGGTGATTTGCCTTTCACAATGTGTCTAACAGAAGACATCAAGCTGTTTACTTGTCCTTTTGCTGAAACTGGTCTAGGGAAACCAAAGCAGCATTTGGTCTAGTATTTACCTTTGTTTTTATATCTGCATCGGCAGTATTTGCCACACTTATGTTTTTGGAAGCGTAGAATTTGTGTATGCAGCTCAGTATGTGTGGTTTCTGAAGGTATGTCACAGGATATGTATTTGTGAATAAACTGCAAAACATTGCCTTCACTGTCATGACCGGATTTAGGAGCATCTTTTAGCCACAAAAGCATGTGGATGTGTGGTGCTCCTCTGGATTGATATTCCTTTCTCCAAAAGAAGTGTTCCACTTCTAAGAAGGGAGGGATACTTTTATTACAGATGAAGTGCAGCATGGCAAAGCGGTGGGGAACGTATCTTGATACATTTACAGGTTCAAGAGAACAGAGGTCTCCTGGTGTTTTTATGTGTATTAGTTCTTTATTTTGGTTTTCTATGCGTAAGAAGTCATGCAAGTCATCAGATGCATATTCTGCACAACTTAAAGTAAGAAACCATGTGGGTGGGCCGAGGTTCCTTAGCATACAAAGTAAATCAGCGTGACGTCGGAGCCAGTATTCCTTTGTATCATGCATTTTTGCCTAAAGATTTGTGATACTTGACTGCAAAACTTCATCTTTGTCCTTTACCTTTTGAAGCAGTTGGGTAGCCAAAATGTTAAAACAATTAGAGCCCGTTTTTAATGTGTGTGCAACTCACTTTCAAGCAGGGGGTGGAATATGTATTCTACATTTTGTCTGAATCTGGGGTCTATATTTCTAAAGAGCGATATTCTGATGCTGTTATTTGTGTGGATCTTTCATCATATCTTCCTCCTTTTCCTGTTGGGAAAGAGTAGAGGAAAGGAACATGCTTTTATACTTCTCTCCCATATGCTGATTGGAGATCCTTTGGCTTGACGCATTTGATATGTTTCGAATGCATCATCTATGGTGTCTTTGGAGTGCATAGTGATCCAAAATAACGGCTGCAGTAATAGGATCTATACATTGAAATCGGTGAGTTGGTGATGAATCCTGAATTATTTGGGTGGTTTCTCTTAAGTTCTCTTCAATTTTTATATCTTTGTAATACTCATGGTTTTCTTTTAGATATTGTAGGGCTTTTCTAACTTTGTTTAAGTCTACTAGTTTTTGCCAAATTATTTCGTCTTTTGTTGGTACACCATTAACTCAGGGTTTCCTGTGCCATAATAGTGTTTTCTACCATTCCATACCCTTGGCCATTACTATGTATGGCAATTGGGTTTTTCTGTTCTTGTTTATAAGCCTCTTGTTGAAATATGGCTCTGTGCTGCTTGTGTGAATCCATTCACCTTTACAGAAGTTGAAAAGGTATCCATGTTGACATTGTGCATGTTTATAAGCACTTTTTGTAATTTACTGATTCATTTTGTTAGTGGTTTCATCCTGTTTAAAATGAATATACACAATTCTCTTTTCAGCAGAATTGCACTGTCAATTAGAGCTTCTAGGATTAGTCTTCTGCAGTAATTGTTAAGGGTAAAGTGTGACTTCTCATCAGTTTTCATAAGATTGTGAAGTACTCTGCAGTGGAAAATATTTTGTACAATGTATCTTTTGGAATCCTTCACTCTGACCATGTTAACATTGTTAGATATAGTGGTATGGTCAGTAACAGTTTTCTTCTTTATACATTGTTTTCTTTTTCTTTTTTCAAAGAGGTGTCCTAGTTTTTTTAGTGGTTGCTGGTTTAGTTTTGTTGACTGATTGTATTAGAAGTTTTGCTTGAATATTTGCTATAAATTCTGGTAGAGATGGATGAGTATTTGGCATGCTTTTATTTTTATCATCTGCTCTATTCTTTCTTTCTTTGTTTTCTACAGAGTTGCTTTTTAGTAGGCATTCTGTTCTGTCTGTTGGAAGGAAGAGGAAAGTGTGGGTTTGAAAGTTGTGGAATGTATATGCATGTATTATGAATGAGTGTGTGAATATGACAGTCGTAAATAGAGGGCTATCTGATTGTGTAATGGGTTGATAGCTGTGGTTGGGAAGGTTGTAAGAGTAGCTGTGTATATATTTGTGTCAAGGACTTGGGTTAGTGCATCAGAGAGTGGTAGTGTGAATGAATAAGTGGGGACATTGAAATGTTTTCAGGATAATAGTGGGTGTTTTAATAATGGTGTTTAGGTGAGAATAGAAAGACTGTACATGTTGAGGTGTAGTAAGCAACAGCCAAATAACTTGATTTGAAAGGAATTTTGTAGGCTACTATGCGGCTAAAATGTACTGTACAAGTAACAGAAAGAATAATACTACAGTAATGCACTTACTTTGTAGGATGTGAAGAGTAGTTTACTTCAGGTTGTTGTCTTCCTGGAGGTTGTTGCTCACTGCAATTACAAATTAAGAAAATTATTGGCTATATATGGTGAAGTAATTTTAGAACAACAAGACATTATTTATGAATGTGGGAGGAGGAGTTGTTGGAAAGAAGCCAATAAAATTGGGCCTCATTACGAATATGGCAGTAACCCTGGCTGTGCTGTAGATGGAGTGCCACCAGATTCCTAATAATTATTTGGCACCTAGCTTCCCGGTGCAAGCAGCACATTACAAATCTCGTTGGCCTGGAAAGTCAGGTGCTGGAAAATGTTAGTCCCTATTCCTGTGGAATCCCATAGGACTCTACGGGAATGGGGACATGAGAGCACTGGCTCCGTTAGTAATGGGGCTGTTGGTCTCATGATAAGTATGCTTAACAGGGTTGCAGCAAGAAACTCTGACATTTTTATGGAAGGCAAAATGGAAAATGCTGAGTGTTTTTAAAGCTGTCCTTTTTGGGAGGCTCTACATGAAAGTGGAAAAATGGTTTTATAGATTTATAGCAGCACTGTGTGTAACTTATTCAATAAAACAAGAAGTGGAGATGGAAAACATTTGTACAACACTTTTAAGTAGCACTTGTGTGACAGTTTTGCTATGTTGTCAGTGCATGCATACTTGCCAATGTGATGCATTCCAATGTGTAGTTGCTTATTAAATGATGGTTTTGTTTGTATTGTGGTTGCACTTTTTGCATTAGAAAAGATGCACTACAGGTCCCAGAATGCAGAGAAAAATCTAGGGGCCAATAAGCACAGATTAGAAAGGGGAATGTTAGCAAGCATGCATGTCCGTCAAAGTTAATACAATTGCACACACTGTTATTTCAAAATCTTGCACAAATCGTTTCCATTTTCTTGAATTTATTTTTTAGAAATTACACACAGTACTGTTGTAAATGTATACATGTATTTATTAGTTGTACTTGGAGTGGTTCTCAAATAAATATTTTTAAACACATTGCATTTTGCCATTTTTCATTCCATGTAGATACCATGCTTTAGCAACATACTTGCAGTGTTTGTTTTCACTTTGGATTGTGAGAGTTCTAGTGTAACTTAGTGGGAGAAGTGGTATTAAAAGTGACACATGGTAGGTTATAATGGGTCATATTGGCCAGTATGCATGCATTGTCAATATATTAAACATGCTGTAGAAATGTTTCACATGTGATTTTCTTTTCTTTCACAAAAAAGACAGACTGTGGTGCTGGAATTGCAAATATGTATTTTTAAACTGGAATGAAAATGCTCATTAAAAGAAAACTTTGTAACCAGCCAGAATTCTAAGTAACTGCCACTTGATGTCAGGAGATGGGGCAAAAGAGAGTATGATTATTGAGTAGGTTAATGCAGTGTAAGTGTCAGGAATTATGTTTATATGCATTTGTAAAGGAGTTGGAAATATAATTTTCCAACTATAAGCATACCTGTACTTTGTCTTGAAAGATGCAGATGTGGTTGAATCTGCAAATAGAAGTCTTCAAGATTTTTATAGTCGTTTTTGATGCAGGTGCTTGTGAGTAACAGGAGACATGTACTCAAAGTTCAACAGTACATCTCAAGTGTTCAACTAAGATGACAGAGTTAGATGTAGAGTTTCTGGATGTGATGGGTGGGTGACTGCTTGAAAGTAGCGAATGAGGGAGTGCTACAAAGATTAAAGTGGAAAGGGAAGAAGGGCTGCTCTGTGTTACGGGGTCGGCGGACACCGCAGTAGTTTACAGTCAGGGCGTTTCACATTCGGATCTTTTAAGTATGGCTCGCATGGAAAGGGGACTGTGGGTATTAGCCAAAGAGGTGTTCTGGTTGTGATTTATAGGAAGAGAGGGTAGCAGTTTGTTTCATTGCTGTGTGTAGGGAAGATGGCTGTGGTTGTTGTTATGAGAAAGCTTACTGTGTCGATGGTGGTTGATTCTTGGATGCTGAATCTGAATAGAAACACAGAAATGTGCGTCATTTCTGCTAGCATTGGATTGGAGGGTGTGGAGGTTTCTTGGTATGGTGGGCCTCGCCAAAACTGGGAGAGTTTATTTGCATATTGCAAAAACATGGCTCATTTTCAATGTCCAGATTTCATTGTGGTACATTGTGGAGGACATAGTTTGGGCTACATCAGTGCAATATCTTTGCAGATTGCATTGAAACATATGCTGTAAGCACTTATGGAACTATTTCCACATGGAAACATTATTTTTTCACACATACCTCCTAGGGCAGTATGGAGATGCACCAATGTGTTTTGTCCCAAACAAGAAGCAGGAAGGCGCCTTGTAAACAGTTATGTTCATTTTGCAGTGGTGTTGGGATGACATCTTTTCCAAATGAGAACATTGTGCCGGATGGTGCACATAATATTTTGAGTGACTTTCAATGATTTTGGTAATTAAATCTACCTCCAAAACATTCAAAATGCACTCAGAAAGTTCCTGTGAAAATGATGTAGAGTGCATGTGAAAAAGGTTCTAAGTAGTTGTAGGAAAAAAAAAGAAAAAGCCCCCCAAAATTTCAAAACTGAAAAAAGGTTCTTTTCAAGGCCACTACTAAAGATTAAATAACTTACATTGAGTTTCACTTCCTTCACCGTCCCCTTCAATTGGACGATCTGTCTGCAGAAGGCACGTGCCACATCTGTGTGTTTTGAGGATGGCAGGTATGGAAATGGGATTCTGCAGTCCAGGGTATTAACCAATCAGGTTTCCTGGGTGTGGTATACAAGGAGAGAGTCTGGCAGAAACTTTGTTTGCTGAGAGGACTGCAGATGGCTATGGCTATGTGTTTCGGGAGGCAGTGTGTGTGGATTTTGGGGGACTTGTGAATCCATTGGCTGAAGGTGTACACTGACAACTGTGGAGTGGCTGAAAATCTTGCATTTGATGATGTCCATGTGGAATGGTATGGAGTGTGTGGCATGAAGTGGGTGGACTTGCTTCCATTTTGTGTAAATATGGTCACACTGAAACATCCGGACATTATCATTGTTCATTGTGGAGGGAACAGTTTAGGGTATGTGACTGGAATTTCACTTTAGTTTGCAATGAAGGCGACTTTTGGCAAATTGAAGGAAATGCTGGGAAAACCTGAGGTTCTATTTTTAGCTGCCAATTCCTTTTCCCCGCCTCCATCTATTTTTTTCCACCCTCTACCCTTTCCATTTCCCCTACTGTGCGAAATCCTGGTCTGTATTTGGATTCAAATATTTCTTTTACCCATCATATCTCTTGTTGTTTTCATTTGCATAAAATCTGTAAAGTTTGCTCTTTTCTCACCTTTCATGCAACCAAACTACGTATTTTCCTCAACATTTTTATTGTTCTGCCACACTTTTTGGCCTCTCTTCAGTTCGTCTGGCTCCTTTGAAATCTATTTATCATTCCTCTGTCCGTCTACTTTGTTTTCTCTCCTATCAGGATTCTATTTTAGCATCACTTGCCTCTCTTGGCAGGCTACCTTTTCACTCTCAACTTAAATTTCATTTTCTTTGCCTTGTCTTCAAATCTCTTTATGGCTTAGCCCCCAATTATCTTGGCGCTTGGCTGTCCTTTTACACCCCTTCTTGCTCTCTTTGTGTCTATTCCAGTTGTCTGTTCCTCGTCCACCCTGTGCTCAGTCTCGCTTACGCTCTTTCCAGCTTCTCGCTCCTCTCTATTGGAACACTCTTCCTCTTTCTATTCGATCTATTACTGTTTTTTTCTATTTTTAAGGTCTCTTTAAAAAATCATCTTCTCATCTGTCCTTGACTGTCTGCTTTCAGAATCGATATTTGAATTCCCTCACCCTTTCATATTTTTTGTACTGTTTTAATACTCTGTGCAGCGCGTTGGATAAAAGTGTTATATAAGCTCTAACAAAATGCAAATACAAAATACAATGTTCCCCAATTCGAGACAGATTTTTCCTCGCATTGCTCAGAGACAGATGTGGAAGCGCTAGAGTTCATTTGGTCCACAAGTGGAGAAAGTGAGGCGCAACGTCAACAAGGCTCTGTGTGCATTTTGGGAGACGTTGGCATGACGTCTTTCCATAATGAAAATATTAAATTTGACATTGCCAACAGTTTGCGCAGAGCTGGAGTACATCTGACTGATGCGGGTAATCGGATATTTCCACAAAAATTTCAGAATGCGTTAAAGCAGTTTTTGTAAATATACAAAGCATTTTTCAGTAGGTGCAAAAAAAATACATGGAAACACCGGGAAAACAAACTGCCTACTTTTTTGCAAAATACTTAGAAAAACTAAAAATACAAAAAAAGGTTCTTTTAAGACCCACCACTTTCCCACGCATAAGAGTTAAATGTTTTTGATGCCACCACCACACACATTGCTCTGATGTCAGCAGACTACTGCGCTGTATGCGGACTCCACAGGCTGCGTAGGGGCTTGAAACTTTTTTGTTGCTCCTAATTTTCAACTGTGAAAGGTGGCTCCTAAAGGAACCTTTTTTGTGTTTTTTTTGTGCTTTTTTTCTCGCAGAAAAGACAAGGGAGGGGAAAGAGGTAAGGGGCACCAACCACAGAAACAAAGGGGCAGGTGGAGAGAAGATGATGTTGGGTGGGCCTTAATCAGGCTGGGACCAAGGTTTCCCCTGCTCCTTGACCGCGGCCTTGATAGCACTCCGAAACTGCTCCCCCTACAGAGTGGTGTGTCACAGTACATACACAATAATGTATCCATCGAAAGGTAAGGGTCGACAGTGTTATGCATGGCCTATGAGGCTTCCACTGGGATACTCTGCCCCGCAGCAGTGTCCCTTGTGGTGACAGGAGCAGAGTATGAGGCAGTGGGCGTCAGCCTACTTGTCCCTTTGAAAGGTAGGCCCTTTAGCATTGCTACCTTGTTATTGGACTTGAGGTGGTCCCGTAGGAATACAGACCTGGTTTTCTGTGACTCAGCACAACCTTGCACTCGGTGCATCGAACCTTGTCTGCCCGAGCCTTTGGTACAACCCCAATGGTGGTAAAGAGCTGCCACACCCAGGACCCATGACGGGAGCTGCAGAGAGGGACTTCCACTACCTCATCTTCCTCTTGATCCTCTTCTGTATCACCACGCCTGATCCACTCTCTAGGCCCTCCAGATGGTGATGGTGGGGGAGCTGCAATGGCCATAGCAGATGCCATTGTGGTCTCCAACAAGTACAGAAAAACCAGCAAGTGCTCTCTCCTGGACAGCCAGATTGAGAATAAGGATCAGTAACGGGTAGGTTCCTTCTGAGGGGCTACGCGTGACTGTCTGCGGACTATCGAGCCAGAAATGGCATTTAAAAAGTTATAAAAAGTTGCCAGATCAACTAAGACACAGTCTAGGAGCTCTGCAAAGGTAACGTTTCTGCTTGCAACACCTTGGATTGGCCAAAAATGCTATTTTAAACTGTCTGGGGGTACGGACATGGTCCGCGAACACTTTTGTTGTGCCGTGCGGGTGCGGTCACATGATGACGTCCAGGGACACGACGGCTGTTCTGCGGACACCTATTGGGCCGGAGACGATATAGGCATGCGTGCCAGTATTCGAAGGACAGGGGCGGAGTCCCCAAACTAATTAAAAGTGTGACATGTGCAATCGGACATGTTCAGACAGGTGCAGTGTCCAGGGGCATAGTGAGATGAGGTGTGCATGCTCGTCAATGTCCGCAGGACAGGAGTGGAGTCCCCAAACTAATTAAAAGTGTGACACGTGCAGCTCACAGGTCCAGACAGGTGCAGTGTCTGGGGCTAGAGTGAGGGAGTCCCTGAACTAATTAAAAGTCTGCCACAAGAGAGCAGACATGTCCGGACAGGCGCGCTGTCTGGGGGCAGCTCCATTTTGGTTGCGGACATCCTGGACAGTCGCACAGTCCGCTGACCCATAATTGATATTTTTTTGATGAAAAAATGACAGCAAGACTATACACGCACACACACATTTATTTGAAACCAAAAACATACATTCAATTAGGCAAGACATTGGGAATCGGAATGGGTATTTTGTATACAATGTTTATGAAGGGTGGAAGGGATTGAGGTTTCATCATAGCGTCTTTGATTTAGGGAATTTGATGGGGATGACTGGTTGGGACAAGGTGAAACGGCACAGGTACAAGTCGGGCAGTGATATAGGACATTTTCTTTCACATGATTTTTCACAAATGTCATCAACGGCATACAATTATTTAGTTCATCAATTTTTTATGATAACTTCATCAGTTCATTATATGCATTTGCGGTTAGAGGCTATCTGTGCACATCTTCAGGTTCACTCAAATGTAATTCAGCCCTGGTTTCCTCATTCCCACTACATACTGTTAAAAAGAAAAACATGTTACAGTGATATTTGAACAAATGACATCACTTTTTTGTTTAAAAAAATGTATTGTATACCATTACAGCTGTTTTCTTCACTCATTTCGTCATTGGGGAAATGTTTCTCCAACCATTCCAGTGTGCTTGCCATTTCTGTTAAAAGAAAACAATAGTGCTATTTCTTATACATTATGTATAAATATGTATAAATATGAAATGGTAATAATACAGAAAGAAATACAGTGTACTTACTAAGAGCTTCTTCTGATATAACTGCAGCTGCTTGTCCGTCTGTAAGAAAGGTTGCACTGAGGTGATACTATTAGGAGTACAGTTAAGCTTTGTGCATTCCATTATATTGTGCACCCCATGAAAACATACTTGGGGTTTTTGAAGTACAGTTTTCCTAGAACTATTTTTGGATGTAGTACATATGTCTTATTGTTTCATGTATATGTCTTTGTCCGTCTCAGGATACATAATTGTAAGGTAAACCCTGTGGTTTTGGACATTGTCAGTGCTGTCTGAAGTCCGCGGACGTGTGCGTTCCGCGGATTAGAAAACTATCACAATGGATGCAGATGGGGGTTAGGGAGGGCAGTATGATGTAAGGAACATGTAGAAAAATTAAGGGTATCCTGGCAAAAACCCATGAAATTCAGTGAAAAAACTTTGTTAAAGACACGTTATGGTTAAGTTGCACTAATAAAAACCTATCAAATTCACTGAAATAAATGTTGTTAAAGGGACGGTATGGTTACAAGTAAAACCGAAAAATCTCCGAAATTCGCCAGTTATGGTAAGCAAAGCAAC
The DNA here is from genome assembly GCF_040938575.1 of Ambystoma mexicanum. Taxonomy (NCBI): domain Eukaryota; kingdom Metazoa; phylum Chordata; class Amphibia; order Caudata; family Ambystomatidae; genus Ambystoma; species Ambystoma mexicanum. Next base: position 706,561,198 of record NC_090941.1, on the reverse strand, counting down.
CGTAACTCGCGCTATCACCGTGCACTGCTAAGACTAACAACCAAGGGGGGGTCCTTGGCGAGTGGAAGTGGGACACCGACGGCAGAGACGCGGTATCCCCCCCACATCTAATACCTTTTCACCAGCCTACCCCATAGGATACTCAAACTCTTTAACCCCCCGCCTCCCTTTCCGACACAAACACTTTTGCACACCACGAAAGACAACGGACAAATGCCTAAGTTATTTACCTGACATGTCTCAGCACAAAGTCAGGCAAAGTCAGGATCACACACACCTGACGGCCATTTCCCTTCCCCACAGGGATAAAAGGTGGAGCATGAGAGCACAATACGAGCAAGGCAGACGGCACGACGAGACAGCTATCCAGGCACAGTAGTTCAGAGGAGAAAAAAGGCGGCAAGAACTGAAAGGCTGACAAGGAGAGAAGCGACCTTGCCCTTTCCGATCCAAACCCGCGAGACCTCAGTGGAAGGAATCATAAGACCGCAACCAATAGCCCAAGTGTGTTGCAGCAGATGTCAACAATATACGGAGCGTGCCCATGCTGATACGCAGGACAGAGGGAGACGGCTGCTACCGTGGCACCAGCCTTGACTCCAGATATACTGAAAAGCCAAGCAGTTTATCACAGCCAGTGAGTCGAAGGGGAACCGAAAAAGAAACCAAACTGTGTTGACTGAAAGTCGCAAAGTGGCACATTGAGGAAAGTTCAAAGAACTGTAAATTGTTAAGGGGAGGCCAGCTGTAGGCAGAGGGGTCCGGCACCACCTGTGTGCTGACTTGAGAGACTCCGGTTGATCCCACTTTGAATGAAACTGATACCAGAAGGCCCTAGGCGAGCCGCGAGGAAAAGGTCAAAGTGGTCATACAGGGGGTCTAGTAAAATTCCCGTAAAGTTGAAAGTCTTTGACCGACAAACCATTGAGAATGCAAGGGAAGTGAATCCTGCATCAGAAAAAGAAAAAGGAATTGTGAAATGGCAAGAGTGAACCCGATGGAGGGAGGCAAATAGTCGAGAAGGGTCTGTGCCTGATCGCTTGTGCCCGTCTATTCTTGATACCATGCCGGCCTTACATGCCCCAAGAGCAGAAGTGTAGAGTGTAAAGAGGAGCGGATCCAAGACAGAACACCAACAGTTAGAGGAGTGAGGTGAGAGTTGTTGTTGCTCCAGGAGACGCAAGGTAGGATTCAATCCAGTCATGGGCTTGATCATGAATCCCAAGTAGAAAGAGTATTAAGATCAGAGTGATTGACACTGTCAAAGGCAGCATACAGGTCAAGGAGAAATAGTATAGAAGATAGGTTTGAGTGCTTAGCAGAGGTGATAAAGTTGGACACATTCATGAGAGTAGTTTCCGTTGAGTGACAGGAGCGAAAACCTGCTTGTAGGGGGTCTTGAAGGAGGTGGATATCTGCGAAATTGGTAAGACTGTTGAACACAACCCTTATGAGCACTTTAGAGTAGTGCGGAAGGAGAAGAACAAGTTACTTTCTTAGTTACTTTCCTGGTAACATTCTTTCGATGGGATGTTCCGACGACGTATTCCACATCTATGACAGGTAATCACCACAGCTGTGCTGCTTCAGATTTTTTCTTTTTCCTACGTCGATACGCTGTCCTCGAGGGCCTTAGTCGAGCCGACATCACCGTATGTTATAAGTAGGACGCACGACGCCCGTAGCCTCAGTTGTAGATTTTTCCCAGAACGTGTGGCACCAATCTTCTGCCAGAATGACTACAGAAAGCCTTGCGGAAACATAAGCTGCAATCGCTTAAGAAATTCTGTAGCGGGGCAGGCTGGGAGGGTACGATGTGGAATACCTCGTCGGAACATCCCATCGAAAGAACGTTAACAGGTAAGAAAGTAACTTTCGGGGGATTTGTTCCTCCGACGTATTCCACAACTATGATATACTCCCAAAGCAGTAACAACATTTGGAGGTGGGAAAATAATTTAGAAAGCCCAATCAAATTGCAGAATAGAGAACCGCCTTACCAAAGGCTAAGTGTTGCCCATTGATACAGTCCAGGGAGTAATGTTTTACAAAAGTATGGACAGAGGCCCATGTGGCTGCTTCACAAATGTTACTAATGGGAACACCCCTCTGCAGAGCAGTGGAGGCAGCCACACCCCGAGTAGAATGGGCCCTCAAGCCTACCAGAGGGTCCTTACCCGCCAGACGGTAGCATTCCGAGATGGTCAAGATAATCCATATGGACAAGGTCTGCTTAGTAACAGCTTGACCCAAACGCCTTCCAGCGTATCCTACAAAGAGCTGATCGTCCACTCTGACCCGGGACATGCGTGAGATGTAGAAGCTTAACGCTCTCCTAGGATCCAACCTATGGAGCCTCTCCTCTTCCTTACCAGGATGCGCAGGAGGATAGAATGCCGGAAGAATGACCTTCTGGCTTAAATGAAATTCCGACACAACCTTCGGAAGAAAAGAGGGACGAACCCTAAGGACAACCCTGTCCTTGTGGAACACCGTGAAGGGTGGCTTGGCAGATAGTGCCTGCAACTCACTCACTCTGCGAGCGGAAGTAACCACAACTAAAAATACAGTTCTAAAGGTCAACAGTCTCAAAGGACAAGAATGTAAAGGCTCAAACGGAGCTCCCATTAGGAATTTTAGAACCAGGTTCAAATCCCAACCGGGAACCTGGAAAGGTGACGGTGGGAACACATTAGTGAGCCCTTTCAAAAACTGGGAAATCAAAGGAATCTTAAAATAAGAACACTCCTCAGACGAGCGTTTTAATATGGACAGCGCCGCCAGGTAACCTTTAATGGTACCCAATTGCAGGCTCTTGTGGGCTAACGAAAGCAAAAAAGACAGAACCACAGGAATGGCACATGAAAAAGGATCCACATTCTTAACCCTGCACCAGTCGCAGAACTTTCTCCAACGGCAACGGTACAGGGACTTTGTTGCGGGCCTTCTGGCCGAAAGCAACACCTCCATCACGTCTTCAGGGAGGTCCCAATCCTTATACCTCAACCTTTCAGAAGCCAAGCATGAAGGTTGAGGGACTTGACCTCTGGATGGAGAACCTGACCCCCCGCACGTGAGAGCAGATCGTCTCGGTAGGGAAGACGGCGTTGTTAGGCAGAATCCAGGGCAGTTCCCTTAGGGAGCACTACCCCAGATTAGGACTACAGGTGAGAGCAATAAATCCCCTTTGGTATCAGTCTGTACCACAAAGATTTAGTTGGTAGCTGTGGCTGAGCAGTCAGACTTATCTCAAGAGGGAGATGAGCAGTATTCAGGGTTGACACAATAGGTAGTACAGTACTATGGAGCAACACATAGATCACAGTTAATAAAGTAAGTTAAGTTTAGTCAAAAGAAAAGCATATACAACTCCCTATTCAATTGTAGAAGAGTTTGCGGTATGGTGAAAACTGAGCAAAACGGCACAGTGAAAACCTACTACAAATGGCACTCTACCAATTCAACGAAAGGGAGGGAAGGTAAAAGTTAAACTGAAATATCTTCAGACACCCCCTAGCAACTCTTCCCTGAGGTTTTGTGAACAAGTAATGCACAGTAACACTTTAACCAAAAGACAAGTGAATGAAAACTGAGCAAAATGGCACTCCACAAGTTAAAACAATAGGAAGGAAGAGGGGTTTAGAAGATTTAGGTGCATCAACACATTTCTCATTGAAAACTAATCTAGTGAGAGCAGATCTAACAAATCAGCCAGAGTCAATAGGCCTGAGCAAGAGTCAGTGGTACAGGACCAAGAGCTTAGGAGCAAAAATGTTCTTGTAGCTGCAGTCAAGTCTTTAGTAGAAAACTTTTGAAGAGGTGGATGCAAGGTGAAAGACAATGTTAAGAGAGGGCGGCCGACCCCACAAGTAGTTAAAGGATTTAAAACACCTTTAGGGCTACCACAGAGAAAGGGCGGCCTGGCGGAACAAGGTACCCTAAACGTGGAGAAGTGGCTCCTGCGGTGGTGGTTGTTCCTGGTAGTTCCTGCAGGTCGAGGGGTCCAACAGAGGAAGAGAGGCTCTCGTCGTGGAGGAAGGTTCGAGTCGCTGCACTACCCAGGGATGAAACCAGCCGCAGTGCTGCCAAACAAAGTTTAAAAGGTACGCTCCTTTTAATCGTGGTCTGGGTCAATAGCTGCCTGGCTATCCGGTCTTCAAGTGCGGGGCACTGTCGAGTCGACGAAGGCAGGTCCGAGGATGCGATAGGTGAACTGGTTGACCACACCAGCTCAAGGGAAGGAGGCTCCTCCGCTGAAGATCTCCTCTCGTCGTGTGGAAGAAAAGTGGTGAGACGATCCGGCAGGGCTTCGCCGGTGGTGTAGATGCTGAAGATGTCTCTGGCTTCTCTTCCCTTCGGTTCCGTAGTTCCAGTGGCAATGTCTTGCTCTTCCAGTCCTCAGGACCCTGATTTTATGCAGAAAGAGACCCATTCATACAGCCTAGCTGTCACTCACACAGTGGAGTGGTCATCTTGGCGGGAGACCCTCCAGCCTATCAGGTTAGAGTGCGACCTGAGTTGTGGTGGCAACTCTGTCCAGGGGTTCTACTCCCCCCTCCCCAACAACAGACCCACCCCAGACTCAGTGGTGCCGAAAGGAGGGCTTCTTGGCAGAAGCCCGCCAAAAGGACGAACAAAGGATCCCTGACCTGGGTTAAGAAAATGGAGTAAGACTCGAGAAAGAAGTTTTATCAAAGTTCTGGCAAATAAAACCTACCGGAGTAAAGTTAATAAAAAAATAGACCGGCGTTATGTTACAGGCTGTCAGTAAAAGTGGTAGCCTCAAACAATGGGAAAATCCCATAGAGAAATATTTGCGGTTGAATATAAAAAGGGAGTAACCACTGCCACCAGCCAGAAACTTTGTAGAGGGGGACTTAAAGGTACCCTCTCGAAAATGAACACAGGGCAAAAACTATTAACCCCTTCCAGTACTTCCATAGTAAGATGGGGTGTACTGGTTAAGTTCATAAAAAGAGACTAGTAAAGTCAATGGGGACTTTACATGCCCGGGGAGACAGTAGTCAGTCCCAGGGTATGGAGTCTATGTTTGGGGGTCGCTACGACACCCCTGTGTCACGGCACGGAGGGTGCTGTGCAACACGTGCATAAAGATGGTTCCTATGGGTGAGAGAAAAGATCCCATAGGCATTTAAACACAAAAATGGCCTAGAACGCACATAGCAAAAATGCCTAAGAGTGGGAAAAATAGTCTCACTCTTAGCAGGTACAAAGAAACAAACCCTTCAAATCCAGCAAAGCTGCTGGGGGACTCTATAGGGAAGGGAAATTAGCCATGAAATGAGAATTCTCCCTAACACTCGCCCCCCCAGACTAAGGGACAGGAGGATCTAATCCACTCCTGGATGAGTCTCATACCTCTAGTCGGTTAAAAACATCCTACAGAGACCATCAGCATTTTGGTGGTGACATCCTGACCTGTGCTCAATGGTAAAATCAAAGCCTTGGAGGCAGATTGACCATCCTAGCAGTTTTGGGTTTTCCCCTTTCATTTGCATCAACCATCTCAAGGGTTGGCGGTCTGTTTGAATGGTGAAAGTAGATCCATAGATGTATGGTCTAAACTTCTTCAAAGCCCACACAATGGCAAAACATTATCTCTCAATAGTTGCCCACCTTGTTTCAGGTTCCTTCAGTTTCCTACTGATGAAGCAAATGGGGTGTTCCCTACCTTTCTTATCCAGTTGACTGAGTACTGCACCTATACCTATATTGGAAGCATCTGTCTGTACAATGAAGGGTTGGTGGTAGTCAGGAGCTCTGAGAACTGGAGCTTGACAAATTGCTTTCTTTAGGCTTTCAAAGGCCTGGTTGCACTCCTCATTCCATTTGACCTTTTTAGGAAACTTAGGAGAAGAGATTAGATTCAGTGTAGAAGCTATTGATCCATAGTTCTCAATGAAGTTCCTGTAATACCCAGTGAGGCCTAGGAAGGCTCTCATCTGAGTTTGAGTAGAAGGGGTTGTCCAATTTTGCACAGCTTCAATCTTGCTGAGCAAAGGCCTTATTTCACCACGTCCTACCTCATGCCGAAGTTAGACCACTTTACTCTGACCAATTTGACATTTGCTTGCCTTTATGGTCAGATGGGCCTGTTGCAGAGCCTGCAAAACAAATCCTAGGCGGTCAACATGTTCTTTCCGAGTAGGGCTGAACACTGCAATGTCATCCAAGTATGCCATGCAGAAGTCCTCCATCCCATTCAGAACCTGATTAACCATCCTTTGCAATGTAGCAGGTGCATTCTTTAATCCAAAAGGCATAACCTTAAACTGGTAAAAGCCAACTGGGGTGGAGAATGCATTTTTCTCCTTGGCATGGTCAGTCAGGGCTATTTGCCAATAGCCTGATGTGAGATCAAATGTGCTGAGGAACTTGGCTGAACCAAGTCTATCCACCAGCTCATCTGTCCTTGTCAAAGGATGGGCATCAGTCTTAGTGACTGCATTTAGAGCTCTATAGTCTACACAGAATCTCAACTCCTTGGATCCTGCCTTTGGTACTAACACAACTGGGCTAGACCATGGACTAGTAGAGGGCTCTATTACCCCGAGATTAAGCATCTGGTTGACCTCTCCTTTGATGTGGGTTCTTACATTTTCTGGCATCCTCTAGCCCCTGCTTTTGACAGGTAGACAGTCACCAGTTTGGATATCATGTTGGCCCCAAGGGGCCAAACCTGGTGTCAGTGAGAACAGGGGGGCAAATTGATTTAACAAAAGTTTGCACTCCTCCTGTTGCTCAGGTGTCAGATTAGAAAAGAGATTGACTCCTATTTTCTCATCTAAAATGTTGCCTCTGAGGAGGTAAGGCAGAGTATCACTCTCCTCCTCCTCCTCCTCCTCCTCTTGAGCTGAAGCTAGAAGCAAAGCTCCCAGTTCTGGTCTCGAGACATAAGCTTTTAGATGGTTGATGTGGAAGACTCAAGGAGCCTCCTTAGGATTGCCTAAATCCACTAGATAGTTCACCTCTCCAGGTTTTCCCACAACCTTGAAGGGTCCCATCCATTTGTCATGCAAGACCCTCTGCCTTGTTGGTACCATAACAAGAACTAGCTGGTCTTGAGCGAACTCAACCATGTTGGCCTTCTGGTCATGCCAATGCGTGACTAGAGCCTGACCTGCTTTCAAGTTATCACTTGCTTCAGCCATCATGTGCGACATTCTCCTCCGGAGTCCTATCACATAGTCAGTGACTGACTGGTGTGAGGGAAGGGGCACTCTCCAACCCCTCCTTGATCAGGGCCAATGGACCTCTAACCGGATGGCCATAGAGAAGTTCAAAGGGACTGTAACCCACTCCCTCCTGAGGGACTTCTCTATATGCAAAGAGAAGGAATGGCAGTAGAAGATCCCACTTTTTCTTAAAGGGGTCTTCTAAAGCTCCTATCATGCTCTTCATTGTTCTATTAAACCTTTCTACCAATCCATTCGTCTGAGGGTGGTATGCTGTTGAGAACTTGTAGGTAACTCTGCAGTTTTTCCACATGGCCTTCATGTAGTGGGACATAAAATTTGACCCCCTGTCGGATATTACCTCCTTAGGAAACCCAACCCTGGTAAAAATACCAAGGAGGGCCTTAGCTACAGCCTGAGCTGTAACAGTCCTCATAGGAATTGCTTCAGGGAACCTAGTAGCATGGTCTACTACAACAAGTATAAACCTGTTGCCTGAAGAAGTTGGAGGATCAAGGGGACCAACAATGTAGATTCCTACCCTCTCAAATGGTACGCCCACCACAAGGAGAGGCACTAGAGGTGCCATGTTCTTGGAGCCACTTTTACCAGAGGTTTGGCAAGTGTGGCAACTCTTGCAATACTTATCTACCTCAGCCCCCATTTTAGGCCAATACAAGTAGAGAGAGAGCCTTTCCTTGGTCTTCTTGAAGCTCAAGTGACCAGCCAAAGGGATCTCATGGGCTAGTTGCAAGAATTGGAGTCTGTTTGCTCGGGGCACTACATGCCTTTTATAGTCCCCAGGAGTTGACTCTGTTGGTTCACTATAGAAGAGGCCATCTTCCCAGTGTAACCTATACTTCCCAGGCTCTTGCCCTTCAAGCTGAGAAGCTGCCTGGTGGCAAAGACCTTCCAGAGTTGGACATTCTCTTTGTCCCTTACTGAAGTCTGCCCTTTGGGGTCCACCTTCGGCCAGTAACGACTGCAGCTCAAGATGGTCCACAGGGTCAAGATATCCAATGAGTTCCTGGCCTCCTACTAGATCTGAGTCCTCAGGATCTAGTTCAACCACACAGGTTTGTACCTCACTCAGCCTCAGATGGAGGAGGAATCACAGGTGTGATTTTTGCTAACCTAGGAGATTTCCTGGTTGGCAGCACTGGAGTGCTTTCTGCTGGTTTCTTTTTGGAAGCCTTGGGTCTCCCCTTTGCTTCTGATTGTTTAGAGATAGCAGTAAGTAACTCCAGTGGAGTAGGAGTGATTTCATTTTCTATCATCTCCTCAGGAGAGCCCCTCAAGATCCTCTCCCTTGCAGGTCTGGTAAGCTCCTGTAATCTCTTACTAGGAGGTCTGGGAGAACTGGATACTACTCCCAGGTCTTCCAGATCATTGCCCAACAGCACCCTTCCAGGTACTTTGGATTGTACACTCACAGGTATCCTGACAGTCATTTCATTGTACTGGATGAGAGCTGGTAATTGGGGAAGCATCTGCACAGGCCCTCCAGCTAACTCGGTGAGGCATTTGGGTGCCTTTGCAACATCCTCTACCTTGAAAAAAGATTTGTCCACCACAGTTATGCTGGCTCCAGTGTCTCTAATGGCAGGAATCTCCTGACCATTGACTAGGACACTGTCTTTATAATACTCTTTAGTATTAGGAGGGATAGAATTATACACATCTAAATTCTGTTGTTCCCAGAACCCAAGAGATACTAAAGATACACTAGCTGAGACTCCAATGGGATCATCAGCTAGTAGTTGAAAGTTTCCACTGGCCATATGTACTTCCTCCTCTGTAGCGAAGGCTAAGGACCCAATGTGGACCCCTGAAGGTTTACCCTTACATCTGGGATCCCCTTTCACATGGTCAGTTGAGCCACAAACATAACATTTTCCAAATGTCTTTATGAATGGTGGCTTGCTCTGACCTCCTTCTAGTCTGGGACCAGAAGATACACTAGCCTGATTAGGTTTCCCTGGTGGCTTACCCTTAGAATTTTGTTTGTGGCCCTCATTGGAATTGGAATTATTTGAATTCTCGTTGTCTTTCTTTGGCTGCTTTCCCTCATCCTTTTTCTGAGTTACCCCTGAATCCTTGTGAATAGCCCTGTTGGCAACCCACAAGTCAGCAGCCTTAGCCAGTTTCTTAGAATCTAACTCTTTTGAATCAGCTAAGTGCTGTCCGAGCTCAGGAGAGCAGGCATCATAGATAGATTCCATCATAACAAGATTTCTCATTCCTTCTTAAGTGTTAACTCCATAACCCTTAATCCATCCCTCTAAGTTGTTCAAACACTCATTCACCCAAGTAGCCCAAGAGTACTATCATGCTTTTTGAGGGTCCTAAACCTCTTAAGGTACTGGGAAGGAGTCTTCCCAAATTTAGCTATTAGAGCTAGCTTTACACATTCATAATCCTTTCTCTCCCCCTCCCCCAACTCCATTACCACATGAGATGCAACAGGGGGAAGCCTACAGAATAACCAGGGGATCAACTGATCACCAGTGATATCCTGGAGGCCATGATTATATTCAAACATAGCAAGCCAATCTAATACATCCAACTTAGTTTCATACATACCCACAATCTCTTGAGGCATCCGGGGTCTTTTTGGACTGGAAGATCTAGAGGATTCGGGGAGAGAAGCATTTTCCAAAGACAATTTCTCCATTCCAAGCTCATGGTTGAGCTCCATTTCTGTGAGCCTTAGTTCTTGGTGTCTCTGTTCAGTTTGGGCACTAATTCCTTTGAATTCAAATTCAAGTCTAATTTTTTCTAGGCAGATAAATTCAGGACTTAATGTGGGACCTGGTAAGGGTCCAGCAGCAACAGGTTGAGGCCCTTGAGCAGGCAGAGGACCAGAGGGGGTGACATAGTTATCCTCCTCTTCCTCATCTGTCTCAACAATAACATCTTCAACATTATCCTCGTTACTGTTTGCCACATTTGCTGGAGTAGTGGGCACTACAGCACCACTATCCAGACCTTGTTTCTCTAACAGTCTATCAATCATTTCTTGTTTCTTGCCTTTGACAGGAAGACCTTTCTGTCTACCCAGATCCCTTAAATAATCAGCAGTATTAGTAAGGAGGGTCTCCTGGCTATAACTTTCCATAATTTTGACTTTGTTAAAATAACTTTTTGTGATCGTTAACCTTGTTGTTAGTTGCACACGAGGCACTAGTAACACTAAAATGTCAATCCAACACTTTTATCCTCACCGCTGTACACCAGTGTTAGGCAGAATCCAGGGCAGTTCCCTTAGGGAGCACTACCCCAGATTAGGACTACAGGTGAGAGCAATAAATCCCCTTTGGTATCAGTCTGTACCACAAAGATTTAGTTGGTAGCTGTGGCTGAGCAGTCAGACTTATCTCAAGAGGGAGATGAGCAGTATTCAGGGTTGACACAATAGGTAGTACAGTACTATGGAGCAAGGAAACACTGACCAAAGTTTTGTATTAAAAAGAGAATATATATTTATTTTATACACTTCTAAGTCAACACATAGATCACAGTTAATAAAGTTAAGTTTAGTCAAAAGAAAAGCATATATAACTCCCTATTCAATTGTAGACAAGTTTGCGGTATGGTGAAAACTGAGCAAAACGGCACAGTGAAAACCTACTACAAATGGCACTCTACCAATTCAACGAAAGGGAGGGAAGGTAAAAGTTAAACCGAAATATCTTCAGACACCCCCTAGCAACTCTTCCCTGAAGTTTTGTGAACAAGTAATGCACAGTAACACTTTAACCAAAAGACAAGTGAATGAAAACTGAGCAAAATGGCACTCCACAAGTTAAAACAGTAGGAAGGAAGAGGGGTTTAGAAGATTTAGGTGCATCAACACATTTCTCATTGAAAACTAATCTAGTGAAAGCAGATATAACAAATCAGCCAGAGTCAATAGGCCTGAGCCAGAGTCAGTGGTACAGGACCAAGAGTTTAGGAGAAAACATGTTCTTCTAGCTGCAGTCAAGTCTTTAGTAGAAAGCTTTTGAAGAGGTAGATGCAAGGTGAAAGACAATGTTAAGAGAGAGGGCGGCCAACCCCACAAGTAGTTAATGAATTTAAAACACCTTTAGGGCTACCACAGAGAAAGGGCGGCCTGGCGGAACAATGTACCCTAAACGTGGAGAAGTGGCTCCTGCGGTGGCGGTTGTTCCTGGTAGTTCCTGCAGGTCGAGGGGTCCAACAGAGGAAGAGAGGCTCTCGTCGTGGAGGAAGGTTCGAGTCGCTGCACTACCCAGGGATGAAACCAGCCGCGGTGCTGCCAAACGAAGTTTAAAAGGTACGCTCCTTTTAATCGCAGTCTGGGTCGATAGCTGCCTGGCTATCCGGTCTTCAAGTGTGGGGCACTGACGAGTCGACCAAGGCAGGGCCGAGGATGCGATAGGTGAACTTGTTGACCCCACCAGCTCAAGGGAAGGAGGCTCCTCCGCTGAAGATCTCCTCTCGTCGGGTGCAAGAAAAGTGGTGAGACGATTTGGCAGGGCTTCACCGGTGGTGTAGATGCTGAAGATGTCTCTGGCTTCTCTTCCCTTCGGTTCCGTAGTTCCAGTGGCGACGTCTTGCTCTTCCAGTCCTCAGGACCCTGATTTTATGCAGAAAGAGACCCATTCATACAGCCTAGCTGTCACTCACACAGTGGAGTGGTCATCTTGGCGGGAGACCCTCCAGCCTATCAGGTTAGAGTGCGACCTGAGTTGCTGTGGCAACTCTGTCCAGGGGTTCTACTCCCCCTCCCCAACAAGAGACCCACCCCAGACTCAGTGGCGCCGAAAGGAGGGCTTCTTGGCAGAAGCCCGCCAAAAGGACGAACAAAGGATCCCCGACCTGGATTAGGAAAATGGAGTAAGACCCGAGAAAGAAGCTTTCTCAAAGTTCTGGCAAATAAAACCTACCGGAGTAAAGTTAATTAAAAGGAAAATAGACCGGCGGTATGTTAGAGGCTGTCAGTAAAAGTGGTAGCCTCGAACAATGGGAAAATCCCATAGAGAAATATTTGCAGTTGAATATAAAAAGGTAGTAACCACTGCCACCAGCCAGAAACTTTGCAGAGGGGGACTTTAAGGTACCCTCTCGAAAATGAAGATAGGGGAAAAACTATTAACCCTTTCCAGTACTTCCATATTAAGATGGGGTGACTGGTTACGTTCATAAAAATCGACTAGTAAAGTCAACGGGGACTTTACATGCCCGGGGAGACAGTAGTCAGTCCCAGGGTATGGAGTCTATGTTTGGGGGTCGCTACGACACCCATGTGTCACAGCACGGAGGGTTCTGTGTGACACATGTGCATAAAAATGGTTCCTATGGGTGAGAGAAAAGATCCCATAGGCATTTAAACACAAAAATAGCCTAGAACACACGTACCAAAAATGCCTAAGAGTGGGAAAAAGAGTCTCACTCTTAGCAGGTAAAAAGAAACAAACCCTTCAAATCCAGCAAAGCTGCTGGGGGACTCTATAGGTAAGGGAAATTAGCCATGAAATGAGAATTCTCCCTAACAGGCGTGGAGGGCAAATGAACATGTCAAGAAGGCCCGGGTACCACGTTCTCCTGGCCCATGCCGGAGCAATGAGGATCATTCGGGAACCGAACCTCTGTAACCTCCGCAGCACTTGCGGAATGACGGGGACTGGAGGAAACGCGTACAGCAGTGGGAAGGACCACTCCACTACGAATGCGTCCCCTAAGGCTCCTCTTGGAGAAAATACCAGCGAGCAGAATCTGTCGCACTTCCAGTTGACACTGGTGGCAAAGAGATCCACTTGTGGGGTCCCCCAAAGGGTGAAGATCTCCAGGAGAATCTCCTGAGACAGCTCCCACTCGTGAGAGACCATGCACTGCCTGCTCAGAGCGTCCGCCGCCATGTTTTCGTCTCCGGCCAGATGAACTGCCGAGATCGAAATTTCCTGCTAGATGTCCCAGAACCAGAGCTGCATCGCCTCTCTGCACAGAGGGAGAGATCCTACCCCCCCTTTTTGTTGAGGTAGTGCATGGCCACTGTATTGTCCGTCAGAATCAGGACATTCTTTCCCCGCACAGCTGGCAGAAAAGCCTTCAGGGCTAGCTGGACGGCTCTGAGCTCCAACAGATTGATATGGAGTCTGGACAACGACGGAGACCAACAACTGCTGACAACTCGTTGGCATGAGCTCCCCATCCCGTATGGGATGCGTCCATCACGATCGTCACCTCCACCCAGGGTAGCCAAAATGGAGCCCCTTTCATCAAATTGCCTTCAACGACCCACCACAGAAGATCCTGGGCGACTGAGGGCGGCACCTGAACTGGATCCGACATCCTGCCAGAGGCCTGCGACCACTGCATCTTGAGAGCCCACTGCAAAGTTCTCATCTGCAGCCTGGCCTCTGGCACCAGAAGAATGCAGGATATCATGAGGGCAAGCAACCTCAAGAACTCAAATGCTGGGAGACTCTGGGCATGTTGAAACTTGTCCACCATCTGCAGAATGTGATGAGCCCTCACCTGGGGAGGCGAACACTGCCCCAGAGATGTGTCGAGCTCTGCTCCGATGTACTGAAGCCGCTGGGTAGGTGTCAAGTGGGACTTCTTTAAGTTGAGGGAGAAGCCCAGCTTGTGAAGGGAGTGGCAGGTGACTGACAGATGATCCAGGACTTGCTCGGGAGATCGCACCCTGATCAACCAATCGTCCAGGCAGGGGTAGACGTGAATCCCCCCTTTCCTGAGATACGCTGCCACCACCACCATGAGCTTGGTGAAGACCCTCAGGGCAGAGGTCAATCCGAAAAGCAGGACCCGAAACTGAAAATGCGAGTCGCCAACCGCAAACCTCAGGTACTTCTTGTGCTTGGGATGAATCGGCACATGAAAGTAAGCATCCTTGTGGTCGAGGGACACCAACCAGTCCTGAAGTTGAAGCACCTGGAGGACTTGAGAAGGAGTAACCATCTTGAACTTGTCCTTCCTGAGGAGCTTGTTCAAACCACGCAAGTCCATGATGGGTCTCAATCCCCCGTCTTTCTTTGGGATCACAAAATATGGGGAATACCATCCCTTGTTCCTCTCCGCTACCGGCACCAGTTCTATGGCGCCTTTCTCCAGCAGGGATTTGATTTCCTGCGCAAGGAACGGATCCAGATGCTTCAAAGAGAGATTCCCTGGTGGATTGTCGTGAGGCCTCTGCCGGAAAGGAAGACAGTAGCCATGGGCTATGATCTCCAGAACCCACACATCTGAAGTAATGGCACGCCATTCTACAAGATGCTGCGCCAGCCTTCCCCCAACCGGCGAACCATGGGACATGGCCTCATGACTGAGCTGAAGCGGTTGCGTCAGTGCCTGAGGGCAAAGAGGCAACTGCCTGAGCGGTTTTGTTACCTCGAGTACCTTGTTTTCCACCTCTGGTACTCCTACGTTGGCCCCTTTGACTGGCTGCTCCCCTCGATCTACCAAAAGACGAGTAGTATCGAAAGGAACCTCCCCTCCATTGCTGTCCCCTAGGAAGAAAAGGCAGAGGTTGGCGGACTGCAGCGCTCAATGACTTTGCTGCAGCTTTGGAGGTCTGAAACCTCTCAAGGATCTCGTCAGCCTTGCTGCCAAAAAGATGTACACCATCAAAGGGCATGTTGAGAAGCCGGGCTTGTACGTCAGGAGCAAACCCAGACTTCCGCAACCACGCAAATCTGCGCATCACGGTGCTCGCCACCATGGACTGGCTGACACAGTCTGCCATGTCCAGACCCGACTGAACGGATTCATACATCGCATCCTTGCCATCCTGAACGAGGGCAAGAAAACCAACCCGTTCATCCCCCTCGGGAATATGTTAAGCCGCCAAAGAGACACAATTCCACAGAGTGTGAGTGAAAAGTACTAAAGCACACACACAGTTGGCTGCCTGTAAAGCCATACCTCCTGAAGAAAACACTTTCTTCGCCCAGCCGTCAAAATGTTTATCGTCCCTATCAGGAGGGATGGTAGGGTACGACGCCTGCTTTGCCGGGGCCGTAGCCGCCTGCACCACCAAACTCTCCGGACTGGGGTGCGTCGTCAAGTAGCAGGGGTCGCTACTGGCTGGACGGCATTTTATTGGCAACGACTTGCTCACTGCCAGGAGACTCTCCGAGTGCAGTCCAAGCCGCCGCCACCCTTCTCTGTAAAGCCATATGAAATGGCAGCACCGGGTCAGTGGGTGGACCTTGGTCAAGGATATGCGTCAGGTCATCCTGCAGAAAATCCACTGGTGGCGCAGACCACCCTAAGTACTCCGTCCAGTGAGGTGGACTGACATCACCTGACCCTCGTTATGAAGCCCGGGAGCTTCTTGAAGTCGTACATGATGAATTCATGGAACATCGCAGGCTTAAAAAAAACACCTAGAAGATTCCTCATGGTGCGACTTCATTCGGGGATATGATGTAGTTTGCTTCCAGGAAATTTGGGCCCTGGAGAAATTTGATTACCATGGTTATGAAATCTTTCAGATACCCGCTGCTAAGAGCTCGAAAGGTAAACCATATGGGGGCATGGCCACCTGGATTAATGTTGTCCGTCCTTGATTGCCAGATAGAAATGCATGAAACTGGCTCTCCTAATCTTCCATATTTAAAACTTGATCCACCAAATGAACAACCCATATTACTTTTTATTATTTACAACCAGCCTAATAGGTTTTAAGGCCCAAAAGTAGTAGAGTTGGCAGAGAAACTTATAGAAGATAGGGAAGTCCATCTTAGGTACAATTCACATGTAGTACTTCTTGGTGACTTTAATCTGCAAATCGAACCACTGAAAAATAAGGAGGGTATTTGGGATGATCATGATAAGGCCTGGGATATCCCTACAATGATTACTATCCCACCTCTGCTTTGGAATTAGCTAGAACCTCATTTGGGCTACAACTGAGGACATTTAATGGGCGTTTCACGAAAGATTAGCCTGCAAACTTCACTTTTAATGGTTTTGATTGTGCATCTCACATATATCATAATCTGCTTTTGGTCAGGATCTGGGACCTCAATTTAGATTTTGAAGTCCTGGAAAGGATCGAAAGTGACCATAATCCGATCACTAACATTTCATTTTTCTTCAAAAAGGCAGAAAGTAATTATGTTGGGTAACTCCAGCACTAAAATTAAAATCGTGGAGCAGGTATAGAAGGCAATTAAATGGACTACCCTTAATTTAAACAAAATCAAAATATATTTTTAACATTCATTGCTGCCTGAACTCAAACGTCTTTTGAATATAGATCTTCTGGATGATGACATTCTAGGTACATTTAACAATTTGGTTATTAATATTCAACCATTCATCACTTAACCTAGCCACCACATGAAGAGACGTGCCTTTAGAGCAGATAAGTGGGATGAAGAATGCAAACTAGCCAAGCTCCATCTTTTGAACTGCGTGAAAGGAGGTCTGATTGCTAATAAAGAAGACCTGTGGACTTTTAGAGGCAAATACAAATCTTTTTTTTTTTTTTAAAAGACACTTTTGTTCAAACTAAGTTGGAGAATCTGCAGGAAGTAACCATTTCTTGCGACATTTGTAAATTCTGGGAACTTGTTAACGAAAGGAGTGAAGATGGGAAAAATGAAATAGTTTCCAGCATCACCCAGTGTGGCTGGAGAAACAATTTTTCGAATGTATATGGCCCTGGAGAAATTATTCCGCCGATTGAACGCATTATCATCCCTATCCAACTTATTGCTTTGAAGTCAAGAAAGCTATAAAGTCACAACGAGGGAGAAAAGCTCCAGTCCGGATTGATTGTTTGGCTCCTATCTTATGGAGGTAATTTAATGTGGTCGTAAGGCTTAACAAGATGCCCTTAACAAGACAGGCGGGAGGGAAAACCCAGGTAATTATAGGCCAATTTCCCTGTTGGATAGTGTTGGGAAAATCTTTGAATGGATGATTTATGAACACCTGCGGGCATGGACGGTGGAAAAAGGTATCATCGACCATCTACAGGTGGGCTTTCAGCCTAAGACAAGTACTGTGGACTAAAGATTCAGTTTATTTCCAATTGTACAAAATTATACTGTACTGAGGAAGATGAAACATTTTTCTGTGGTCATCGACCTCCGAACTACTTTTGACGGGGTCTCAAGCAGTTACAGTTAGTATTGGCTAGAAGAGGGGTCCCACGAAATGTATACAACATTTTGGAACAACTTTATTCAGACAACAAAGCATTAGTGCGTTGGGGACTAAGAGGTGAACTCACTGATCCCTTGTTTGTGACTAGAGGGGAGAGGTAAGGTTGTGTCCTCGCCCCTCTACTCTTTCTAATATACATAGATGAAGGGATCAGAGAGAGGCAGATTAATTGACTAGATCAACCAAAGTTGGGGTCTGAATCTATCCCCTCTGTTTTTTGCTGTCGATGTTGTACTTCTGGCTACGTCAAAAAAAGGTTTGGAAATGGCTGTGTACATTCATGGATAAATGTTCTGAACTCCAATTTGAGGTCAATGTGGGGGAAACCCAAACTCTGGCTTTGCGACCTAAATTTCGTCAATATAAAAAGTTTACTATAAATATTAATGGCCTAGCCCTGGGCCAAGTCTCCCACTACAATTACTCGGGTGTCAGATTTTATTATTACGGGCAGTGGACAACCCAGATGCTCAAGTCTCGCTCATTCCTCGAAAAATATTGCAGGCGATATTGAGGTTAATAATTACTCATAGAAGAGGTGCCATAACCCCCGCTGTTAAAATGTATATAGTACAGGCAAAGTCAGCTGCCCTATATGGGGCAGACATTTGGGGAATGCGCAAATAACCTTTGCCTGGTGGAAAGAGCCTTATTCAAGCATATGTTAGGACTGCCCACTGCTTGCTCGAGATCTCTCGCTCTACCTGGAGCTGGGCCTGAGGCCCACAGATGGAAACGTGGTCTCTCCAGTTCTAGATTAGTTGAGCGTATGCACAGTCCCGGGACTCGTTAATTATCGTAATGCAATGAAGCATGTTTTAAGCCTGGAAGGTGGAAAGTCACATGGTTTGCACATGTTAAAAAGCTTTTGTATGATCTAGACTTAAGTGACCTATGGGATGACCCCTCCAGGATTACAAAAGGAAGTGTGGAAGTGGCTAAGGCAACAGCTCGTGAATTGGCAGACGTCAAACTTATTGACGCCTGCAGTGCCCTACATACGGGCCAACTTTACCTATCTGGAAAGTACTCTTTAGGATTTGAAAGCTATCTGGATGTTGTGCGTCCACCTGAAAATGAGAAAGAAACATATTGAATACAGCGAGTTCTACTTGTGCCTGGACAGAAGCAACTTATGCCAAGTGTATGGGCTAACAAGAGAAATATATAATTTCCTGTGTGAGGGGTATAGAATACTCCATTCCAGGCTCCTGAAACCAATTCTTAATGCACATATAATGTATGCTATGTCAACCAAGCAAAAAATCGCTGGTAAGGCAGACAAGTGATTACACAACGATATATTGTGTAGCAAACTACATCCACCAAGCTTGTCTTAAAAGAACCAGGCCAATGAGGCTTGTGGATAGGGGATTACACAATGAATCATGAAACGTTAGCATCTTCACTTTGTATTATATATTATATTTGTAATGCCATGTTATGCTTGCTAATATCATTGTCTGCGTTTACATGTATTTTATGGCTCTATTTACATATGTATTTTGGAAAATGACTGTTGGTCAAATAAAAGCCTTGATTCCAAGTTTTATTTTCAGCACTCAAGGCTTTCAGAATAATCAGTCCGTACATCTGATACCTATCACTTACCTCTCACTAACACTTCTAACCACAGGGAAATAAAATCCAAGATGTGCTGCCTACACTTTCAAACCACATAGTGCATTATAGCACTGCTCAGCATACATTAGACTGCACATTTCAATCAAAATATACACCGAAGTTCATTTGCTTAAAGGCATAACTGAGGCTTTACTGTGTAAGTATATGTGACCATTTCTATACTTCTGCATCATTGCAAATCTTAGTCTTTACCAAAGTGAAAGGGTTGTTTCAAAAGGGAGATAACATTGTTGTAAAAAATATGTCCCTTTTCTTAAAAACATTGTCCATTTTTTGTTACCATGCTAAGGATTTTATTTGGTGAATAATTTATGTTCAGTGTTAATTTGAACAAAATAAATGCAATTTAATACATTCATTACTAATAATCTCTGGGGTGGCACCTAAAATGAGATTTATGATGCTTCATACTCCACAAAAGTATGGGTCTAACTAGCCGCCGGCAGTAGTCTATAAAATTTCAATGCTCTAATAAATATTTGATCCAACACAATATATCGGATGCAAAACATAACCGCTGTCCAACCATTTACCTTAACTACATAACTTTTAATGTGTCAAACATCAAGAACAGCTTTGTATAAACGATCATCTTGACTTTCAATTTCTTCCAATCTGCGAAGTTCTGTAACGAACAGCAAAAGGATCCTTGTCTGGGGGCCCACTTCAAACAACGATCGCAGCTCACTCTCCTCAAATACCACATCTGACGCATCCACATGACCTTCTGTTGAAGAAATCATAAGACATGATGAAGAGTAAGTCATGCATATTAGCATTTAACTTCAGACAGCTAGTTTTTTTTAAAACGTGGATAATTGTAAATTTGGATTGACGAAATTAAGAACGCTGGAAGCATCTGTTGCGTTATTGGTTTTGGTGCAATCAAGTTCCTTAAGATCAGTCTTGCCGGCTGGGTTACGTTTTTATTTCAGTTCAGTCACCTTTGTAAGCTTATTAAAACAATTCACCAGTTCATCTTGTTGACTTAATTTTACCTGTTCGGGTCAACATTGTATTAGCCCTAGGCTTGTGAATCTTTCAAAGATTGTTTTAGATAGCCAAGTCAGGCTGTTTTTTATATCAGAAAATGTCAATACTTCCATAAAAGTAGTCATTTACTATCCACGACCACAATTTCCCACGCCACCCAGCTCCAAAGATAGACTGGCATTATTATAAAGGGTTTCACATAAAGAATAAATACCACCAACCATAGTACATAAGGGAAAAATGACTGATCACGAGAAAAAAATACAAACATTGATAGATCTAAAAACACTGATAATTTTAGACGTAGGAACGATTTTCAAATTTGAAAAGCACCAAGATGATAATTGGAAAGTGCAAAGCATGATATGATATGGCATTTATAACGCGCCTATGCACAAGTGCTTCAAGGCGCGACGAGGCAAGGGAGGGGAACAAAGGGAGGACGGACGGACAACGATCCTACTAGGCCAGGTGTCATTCAGATTGTGCAAGTGCATGGGAAAGGGGCAGGGACAGTGCACTACAAGATGATAACAATAAGTAACGGCCAACATGTGGCAAGTGCATGGGTAATTGCGGACATCAGGTGTCTGTGGATGGTAGAGGGACTGTAGGGATACAGAAACAGTCCCCAAGTGCGGGGGTTGCCAGGTGTGAGACACTGGCGGGGTAGGGACTTGGGCCCGAGATCAGAGGGTGTCCAGGTAGCCAGTGCAGTACAGGTTACAGCCAGGAGGTCAGCAGAGGAGAGGAGGTGAAAAAGCAGAAGCAAACAGAAAGGTTTTGAGGTGTTTCCGGAACCAGAGATGGTTCTCCTCAAGTTTAAGGGAGGCAGGGAGACTGTTCCAGAGGGAGGTACCAGCCGTAGAAAGAGATCTACCACCAAATCTTTGCTTGGAGAAGAGACTTACCCTGAAGGAGTTGAAGGCGGATGAGCAAAGAGCTCGAGAAGGAAGATATTTAGGAAGAGTGTGTGTCCTTATGGAACACTGTGAAAAGTGGCTTGGCGACCAGGGCCTGCAACTCACTCACTCTGCGAGCGGAAGTAACCGCAACTACAAATACAGGACAATAGTCTCAATGGATAAGAATGTAAGGGCTCAAACAGAGCTCCCATTAGGAACTTTAGAACTAAATTCAAATCCCCCTCCTGGCACCTGGAAAGGTGACGTGGAAACACATTAGTTAGCCCTTTTAGAAACTGAGAAATCAAAGTAATCTTAAAATAAGAACACTCCTCAGACGAGCGCTTAAATATGGACAGTGCCGCCAGGTAACCCTTAATGGTACCCACTTGCAGGCCCTTGTGGGCTAATTAAAGCAAAACAGACAGAACCACAGGAATTGAACATTGAAAAGGATCCACATTCTGTATCCTGCACCATTCGCAGAACTTTCTCCAACGGCAACGGTACAGGGATTTTGTTGAGGGCCTTCTGGCCGAAAGCAACACCATCATATCTTCGTGGAGGTCCCAATCCTTATACCTGAACCTTTCAGATACCAAGCATGAAGGCTTAGGGACTTCACCTCGGGATGGAGAACCCGACCCCCCCTCCCGTGAGAGCAGATTGTCTCGGTAGGGAAGACGGCGTGGAGGGCAGATGGACATGATTAGAAGGTCCGGGTACCATGCTCTCCTGGCCCATGCCGGAGCAATGAGGATAATTCGGGAACCGAACCTCCGTAACCTCTGCAACACTTGCGGAATGACGGGGACTGAAGGAAACGCGTACAGTAGTGGGATGGACTACTCCACTACAAACGTGTCCCCTAAGGCTCCTCTTGGAGGAAATTCCCACAAGCAGAATCTTTCGCACTTCCGGTTGACACTGGTGGCGAAGAGATCCACTTGTGGGGTCCCCCAAAAGGCGAAGATCTCCAAAAGAACTTCCTGAGCCAGATCCCACTCGTGAGAGACCGTGCTCTGTCTGCTCAGAGCGTTCACCTCCGCATTTTCGTCTCCGGCCAGATGAACTGCAGAGATTGAAATTGAAATTTTCTGCTGGATGGCCCAGAACCAGAGCTGCATCGCCTCTCTGCACAGTGGGAGTGACCCTGCCCCCCCCCTTTTTGTTGAGGTAGTGCATTGTCACTGTATTGTCCGTCACAATCAGGACATTTTTCCCCCGTACAGACGGCAGAAAAGTCTTCACAGCTAGCCTGACAGACCGCAGCTCTAACAGATTGATGTGGAGTCTGGACTCCGACGGAGACCAACGACCGCTGAATGTCAACCCGTTGGCATGAGCTCCCCCTCCAGTGAGGGATGCGTCCGTCACGATCATCACTTCGACCAGGGTAGCCAAAATGGTGCACCCCTCATCAGATTGCATTCGACGGCCCGCCACAGAAGATCCTGGGCGACCGAGGGCGGCACCTGAACGGGATCAGACATCCTGCCAGATGAGTGCGACCACAGCATCTTGAGAGCCCACTGCAGAGATCTCATCCGCAGCATGGCCTCTGGCACCAGTAAAATGCAGGATGCCATGAGGCCGAGCAACCTCAAGAACTCGAACGCCGGGAGAGTCTGGGCACGTTGAAACTTGTCCACCATCTGCAGAATGTGATGAGCCCTCACCTGGTGAGGTGAACACTGCCCCAGGGATGTGTCGAGCACTGCTCCGATATACTGGGGCCTCTGGGTAGGTGTCAAATGAGACTTCTTTAAGGTGAGGGAAAAGCCCAGCTTGTGAAGGGAGTGGCAGGTGACGGACAGATGATCCAGGGCTTGCTCGGGAGAGCGCGCCCTGATCAACCAATCGTCCAGGTAGGGGTAGATGTGAATCCCCCTTTCCTGAGATACGCTGCCACCACCACCATTAGCTTGGTGAAGACCCTCCGGGCGAAGTTCAATCCGAATGGCAGGACCTGAAACTGAAAATGCGAGTCGCCAACCGCGAACCTCAGGTACTTCCTGTGCTTGGGATGAATCGGCACATGAAAGTAAGCATCCTTGAGGTCGAGAGACACCAACCAATCCTGAAGTTGAAGGGCCTGGTGGACTTGAGAAAGAGTAACTATCTTGAACTTGTCCTTCCTGAGGAGCTTGTTCAAACCACGCAAGTCCATGATATTCCCCAAAATATGGGGAATACCATCCCTTGTTCCTCTCTGCTACCGGCACCAGTTCTATGGCGCCTTTCTCCAGCAGGGATTTGATTTCCTGCACAAGGAGCGGATCCGGACTCTTCAGAGAGAGAAAGGGTAACCATCTTGAACTTGTCCTTCCTGAGGAGCTTATTCAAACCACACAAATCCCTGATGGGTCTCAATCCCCAGTCTTTTTTTGGGATCAAAAACTATGGGGAATACCATCCCTTCGTTCTCTCTGCTACAGACACTAGTTCTATGGCGCCTTTCTCCAGCAGGGATAGGCTTTCCAGCGCAAGGAGCGGATCCGGACTCTTCAAACAGAGCTTCCCCGGTGGATTGTCGCGAGGCTTCTGCCGGAAAGGAAGACAGTAGCCGTGGGCTATGATCTCCAGAACCCACACATCTTAAGTAAAGGCACGCCATTCTACCAGATTCTGCGCCAGCCTTCCCCCAACCGGCAAACCATGGGACATGGCCTCATGACTGAGTGGAAGCGGCTGCCGCAATGCCTGAGGGCAAAGAGGCAACTGCCCGAGCTGTTTTTGCACCTCAAGTACCTTGTTTTCCACCTCTGGTACTCCTGCGTTGGC
Source organism: Ambystoma mexicanum (assembly GCF_040938575.1). Lineage (NCBI taxonomy): Eukaryota > Metazoa > Chordata > Amphibia > Caudata > Ambystomatidae > Ambystoma > Ambystoma mexicanum. The sequence continues at coordinate 706,537,515 of NC_090941.1, read as the reverse complement.
CCCTTTGACTGGCAGCACCCCTCGATCTACCAAAGGAAGAGTAGTATCGAAAGGAACTTCCCCTCCATTGCTGTCCCCTAGGACGAAAAGGCGCAGGTTGACGTACTGCAGCGCTCAACGACTTTGCTGCAGTTTTGGAGGTCTGCAACCTCTCAAGGCTCTCGTCAGCCTTGCTGCCAAAAAGAAGGACACCATCCAAGTGCATGTTGAGAAGCCGGGACTGTACATCAGGAGCAAACCCCGACTTACGCCACCACGCAAACCTGCGCATCACGGTGCTCGCCGCCATGGACCAGCTGACACAGTCTGCCATGTCCAGACCCGACTGAACGGATTCACACATGGCATCCTTGTCATCTTGAACGAGGGCACGAAAACCATCCCGTTCCTCCCCTTCGGGAATATGTTCAGCCGCCAAAGACACACAACTCCACAGAGTGTGAGTGAATCTTGCCAAGGCACAAACAGAGTTGGCTGCCTTTAAAGTCATACCCCCACATGAAAATACTTTCTTCGCCCAACCATCAAAGTGCTTGCTGTCCCTATCTGGAGGGATGGTAGGGTACGCAGCCTGCTTCGCAAGGGCCGTAGCCGCCTGCACCACCAAACTCTCCGGAGTGGGGTGCGTAGACAAGTAGCAGGGGTCGCCACTGGCTGGACGGTATTTTTTCGGTAGCAACTTATTCACTGCCGGGAGATTCTCCGGAGCAGTCCAAGCCGCCGCCACCCTTCTTTGTAAAGCCATATGAAACGGCAGCACCGGGTCAGTGGGTGGACATTGGTCCAATATATCTGTCAGGTCATCCTGCAGAAAATCCCGAGGTGGAGCAGACCACCCCAAGTACTCAGTCACCCTCGACATGAGACGCCTGTACGAGGACTCAGCATGTGAACCAGGCTCAGGCCTGCCAAACTCAACCTCCGGAGAGGTGTCCAGACCACTGGCGTCATGTAAAGACTGACGTAGGTCTTCCATCTGGCTGTGACCAGACAGCAGGTCATCAGGAACCCCAGGAGGTACAAACCCCTCCTCACCTGACCCTTCTTCCACCTCTGAAATGTAGTCCAAAGGCTGGAATAAATCCACTCTGGATGAGGGTACAGAAAAAGGCTCAAATACAAGCCTCACCGACTTACAGAGAGCTTTCCTCAGCGTTTCCACCGTACTCTGGGGCACCTCTGTCAAATTCTCTTTAAAAAGGCGTTGAGAGTGCCGATGGAATAGGCGTCGACGTCGACCGAGGCGCTGACGACTTTGACAAGGGCTTCGAGGCTGGAGCCCTGAGCGTGTCCTTCGACGGCCTCGGCACCGATGGCGTCAACTACTTCCTCGGAGCCGGAGCCTCGAGAGAGTCCCTCAACAGACATGGCGCCGACAGCGTCGATGCCTTCTTAGAAGGTCTCACAGGCTCCGACGGTCTCGAGGGCGTCGAGGACCGGGACCTGGACCTGGCACGGCTATGGCGATCTAGCTTGTCCGATAGGGACCTCGACGGCTCCCGATGATCGCGCCAACTGCCCGAGCCCGAAGGCACGCGAGCGGTGGCCCTAGCTTTTTCCTTGCCGGCTTCTCTCGAAGGTGTGGACTGAACGGTGCCCTGCGATTCAAAAATTGCCATCATCTCCTTGCGGAATGCGTCCCATTCTGCCGGTGATGAATGCTTGTTGGGACAAGCTACCCGCCGTCTGGCGGAGTCCTCTGACGAGGACGGGGAAGGCGACTGTTGATGGCGCTTCCAAGAGTGCCTAGAAGAGGCAGAGGAACGGCGGGACCCACTCCGAGAACCAGACCCCCTGGACTTACACGGAGTCTCACCCTTCGAATCATCAGTCGAAAGCCCAGCAGATTTCGACTTACAGGGTTTGGAAACCCTACCTACAGACAACTTCTTCCGCTCCCGCAAGGCCTTTGACGTCAAGGACTGGCATTCATCACAGTCGTCGGTGGCGTGGCTCTCGCCGAGGCACCAGAGGCAGACGTTGTGCAGGTCCGTAAGGGACATCTTGGAACCGCAGTCCTGACACTTCTTGAAGCCCTACTTCAGGGTAGAAGAAGACAAAGACATATTCTTCAATACAAAGTTAGAAGAACTGATTCAAAGGAGAAGAACTGAGGTGCGCCGAGATTCCGAAGCGAACACGTTCGCAGAAAAAACAGAACTGAGGCTACGGGCATCGTGCGTCCGACATATAACATCCGGTGATTTCTGTTCTCGACGGAGGCCCTCGAGGAACAGCGTATCGACTTCATTGACGCCGAAAAATTTTCTGAAGCAGCACAGCTGTGGACATTACTGTCAGAGATGTGGAATACGTCGGAGGACACACTATACGTAGCTAGCAACCCAAAATGAACCCGTCTCAAGGATGCATTTGTAATAATTGCTGGCTTGCATACCCTAAAGCCATGCAATTTGTATGGCACAGGTGGATTTCCTTAATAGCCTTAGCGCTTACATGATACAGCAAATCATTAACCACAAACGTAAAGGGTATATTGCTAGAATATCAGTCAAAAGATGCTAATTTAGCACCATTTGAATGTTAAGAGTGGCGTGGACTTTGATACACCCAAAATATTTCTAGAAAGTTATTTTCTACCACTTCCAGCATAACAGTGCCCATCAAACCTCCCCATATTCCTGTTCCTTAATTTGCCATCTGTACACTGTGATGAATCAGTAGCGATTCCTCCCAGAAACCTGGCCTGGGACCCCTTGGGGTGGTGTACTGCTGGAGGATCACAAGGCTTTGGGCGGGGGGTGAGGAGGGAAGGCCAGGAAGACTGGGAATCCCCCTTGATTAATTTTCCCTGTAATACCAGAGTGTTGACGGCTGTTTGCTATACAACAGAAGTTTCTGTTGCTGAAGACTACAAGTCTCAAAATCCCATAAGTACTGGGATGAGGAAGAGGACTGAAGAGTTATGCTGTAGTAGCAGTCAAGCAAATAAGCCTAACAGCCCACACCTGAAGGAACCTGGTTGGCATAAACAGCACGCTCAGGTGCAGGCAATTAGAAAGAGCTGGATCTGCGACTGGATTATGTGCAGTAGTAGCAGATGTAGAAAGAAGGCAGCACAGTGTTGGAAATCCAGACAGAAATGGGAGAACCAGAGGTACGCCGGAACGTTGATGCAGCAGATTTCACCTGCTTGTTCTGTGAGGGTCCTGTTCCCGCCAAACTCTGAAATGCAGAGGAGGCGCAACAGAAGGGGTGCAGGAAGTCTGCCTTTCCCCATGTGAGCCTAATTGTGGAGGTTGCCATGCAAGAAGCGTGTCGGAGACCGAGGCGAGGAGCTGTTGTGAAGCCATGGTTCCTTGGAGCGAGAGGGCCTACTTAATTGAGTGGCCGGACCGGAAACACTTTCAGCAAGGAAGGGTGTGTGTCCCAAGTGAAGCCAGAAGCAGTAGAAGCTGTGCAACATGTGGAGAAAGGATCACAGTATCCAGCTTAAATATTCACTTGCGTACAAGCAGAAGCGAGCTGCAGTTGTTAGTTGAATCCTTAACAATGGTACAATGGAAAAGTAGCACTCGCTTGTGATCGGGTAATTTCTCCTTCACTCACGTGAAAAGTAAACGTTGAACATTTCAACCTTGTAAAACTTTATGTAGAAGTGGTCGTGTGTCCCTTATTATGCAGAACAAACGTTACAAAAAACCATTGTATAACATTTCAACCTGATTTGCTTAATTTTGCTTCCCATGGGAAGAGTGTACTTTGCATCTTTATTCACGCGAACAACCATTGCTCATAAAAAAAGTAAAGTGTTTAAACTTTGTATATGCAGTTGAAGTGAGAGCAAGCATTGCCCAAGCCAAGAGACCCTATTGAGACTGAGAGCAGGCCGTTTCAAATACAGAAAACAACCTAACCAATACTGTGAGCCCAATAGAAGTGCAACCTTGCCTAAGATACAAGTGTGCAAGCATTACCTGCTGTCAAGAGAGTGGCGCCAAGGCTTCTGGGTAATTGATTTGGCTAACTGTTGGCATAGGGGTGACATAGGGGTGAGTGCAAAGTTGAGGAAGGGAAGCCTTGCTGCTCTGAACGATTATTTGAAGTTGACACAACCTATATTGCCAAAGACTGAGAAAAAGAGAGAAGTGGGTCATACATGCAAACATAGGCTGTTATTGAGGCACACAGATGAGAGGCAAAGAGGTGGCCCTTTTTGAAGAGAGATATTCAGAGGAAGAGAGCCTTGCTTATTTGAAGGTGAAGTACCTTAAAGTGAATCTTGTCAGAAACGGTCTTGAGTCACACATTACTGAAGCTGTGGTGGTATATGTGGTTGTCAGTGGATGCAAGTCTTCAGTGGTACAAGTGAAGTTGTTGAAGTAGAAGCAGCAGCACTGCAAAGTCATCCTGACAAATATACCTATTGTGAATCTTAATCCTGGTAATGGAGACATAATAACTTAACCAAGACTTGTGTTTCACTAACACTTATAGAAGTTGTATTCATTTTGAACTGTGTCAAGTCTTCTTGGATAACTGGAAGTGGTGGCAAAGCATCGTGGTTGGGAATAATTTTATGTTACTTTGAGGTACTGGAAAGTCTTTTATTCATCAAGAAGGGCTCTGTTGTTGTTGGAACCAACAGAACTTTACCTTAACATTAAAATACCAACAAGTGAATTGAGACTTTGCTACCTATGTGGATTTCCTTCTCTTTTGATGAACAATGGAGCTGAATTTACCTTGAATCCTGGGGAAGGGAGTTCACCCCGGTTACAAAAAGGTTATCAAGAAACTGTGAATATAATTGTTGGTTATTTGAATTTCCATATGTTTTGTATATTTGATGTTTAAGTTTGAGGGCCATACATCCTGTGTTACAGTGTTTCCCTTAAGTTTTGTTAGGCAGGGAAATCCTCATCAGATTAGGGACAGTGAGGCTTTTCATACCATTTCTACTTTAATAAAATTGAATGTTTTGAACAATCATCAAAAAGTTGTCTTCCTCGCATTGCTGACCCTCACAACACCATTTGTATAATTTATTGTTACCATGTAGTACAGTTATTTAGAGTGGTAGCAAAGTGTGCACTCCCCCCTTCCTCTTGCATATTTTATGCTTACCTTTTTTTCAATATGGGATTCCCAGGCAAGTTATTACTAAAACATATACCTATGTAATCATATGCAGTGCAGTTTAAAAGTAATTTTCCTCCAGACACTATGGGCCTAATTCATGGAAGCGTTTTATAATGGCAAAACCCCATTGGAAAACATCCTGTGAATAAGGGCCATAATTGTGATCCTTCACATCAGGCTTAAGGCCACATGCATGATGTTTGAATATACATTTGCAGTTAGTCCTCATTTATTCATAAGACTTATAACACTACTATTTCTGCAGGGCAACTGATGAACGCGCCATTAGCACAGCGCCATGAGCATAGAGGACCAAAGGGAAACAGCTAGTAAGAAAACAAGAGACATCAGTGTAATTTCCTTTAAAGGCAGATACAAGATAATTCACAAACATTAAAATGAAGAGGGGTCAGTAAACCCACTTTGCTTAACCCTACTTTAAATATTATACTCCAAGTTGAATGGAATTTTAGAAATAGATATATACGTTTTTAATTCATAATTCAAGAGGGGTTTGGTACAGAGAAACACACCCAGCTCTGAATGGTGTGAAGCCCAACCATAATGTAGGAATGCAGACTTTGCTAGAATGGCCACAAACTCCTAGATGCAAGGTGGCCACACTAAGCTTCAAAGTTATGCATTAAAGACTTCTGCATAGATGCACAGGCATGTGGATGAGTCACCGCACATAGTCTACAAGCATAAGATTAGGTCTTCACCTTTAATCTATGCACAATGTTAAGAGCACATTTCAGGGCACATTGTAACTTGTACATATTCTAGGTGTGGAACAGCTCCCTGCAGGATTAATAGATACAGTGCACATTCCCTGAATCTCATCAGCGGTTGCCCATCTACGTGCATCCACATTTCACCACTTTCTCACTTCATTGATTATGCAGAGAAAACATCTTTTCTGTTGCTAAACTGATCACAAGAAATATGGTGTGTACATAATTTACTAATGTGATATTAAACATGTTAGCTAGCTATCAACTATTATTGTTATTCAAATTGCTAGTGTCCGAATCAGAAAAATAGAATGTTTTTCCATTCAGGAGTGTGCCTTATTCACAAGCAAGCGGAGGTCGAAAAACCTGTAATTCTGTGGTTGGGATTGTTCGAAAATGGAATGATGTGAAACAAAAAGAGCGGGGCAGCCAAATTTGACATTAATTTGATCCACTGGTGCAATATGGATATAGGGTTTGACTCGGGATTGGCTGATGCATTTCAAAGCGCATGAAGGTTCACAACAGGATGTCCTAGAATCTGTGGCATATCTGATCCATCTGCACCTAATATTCCCTACCAGAATAGCGGCATTAGGGAAAACACAATGCTGCCTTCTGCACAAAGAGGAAATGCTCATGCAAAGCATGAGCATGTATAGATAGTGTTATGTTTCCATCTTCATTGGAGATGTAAAAATAGCATTTAAAAAACATGAAGCCAAGTCACTAAAGCCATACCGACCCCAAGTGGGAAGGAGCTTACCACAGCCTCTTATTCATGTCAAATGAACCACTGTATACTTGCGTGTCAGGAAAATGCCTCACAATTAGGTATGTATGGTGAGGCCGGCTGTGAGCCCCTTGAGTCCTGAGCCAGTTCCACCTGCAGCAAAGAAATCCTAATTGGGAATCAGATTTGCAGGAAAAGCATGCAAGGATGCGAGTGGTATTGTGCACCTCAAATCTGTAAGTGATTTCAATCTGGCACACACCCATGTCACGCCCAGCATGTAGTGCGCAATTGAAACCCTTATTTATTTTTATCTATAAATTCAATATTCTGAACGATATACCACTCGTATCACACCCTTCTCCTGGAACCCTCCCCCCCCCCCGTTCACCCTGAACCAGGAATCAGGCTAGTTTGCAAAGGTAAATATTTATTTATGTATTTAGAATTAAAATCACAATATATTTTAATAGGTAAACAACAATCACCAATGGGGTGACAGAACACCAAATAATATCTTTAATACACTAGGAATAAAATAATGAGCACAAAAACAATTGCAGCACAGAAAGGAATACTTTTGAGTTGGTTTGGTATCAATGGCACTATAGTTAGGGGTTCCCCCTGCAACACCCTTCAACCCCCCAATACGCAATTAAATAGATGCGAGGAGAGAGCAGGTATTCAGGAATAGCACAAATCAAACAGAATATCACTCCCACCTTCCCCCTTCAAAACAAGAGAAAAACGGAATTGACTTTTCAGCTTTCAGTATGGCTTTGAAATTGTCTTTAGAATTGACTGGGCAAAAACACCAAATGTAGTCAAAAATACCAAAATTATTATACATTTGGGAGCTGCTTTGAACAGTTGCACACAATCACAAACAATGATTTAGTCAAAAGAAAACATTTGAAATCTCAAAGTACAAGTTAGAAGCAGATTAAAGCTAATTCACACGTGTAAAAACCTTTCAGAATTTCAATTCGCGGCAAACCTTTCCTTATCTGATATTCGCTATAACGGGTGAATCACACTACGGTGTTCTATGGATAGATAAGGATGTTAGGTACAAGTAGGAGTTGAAATTTTGCTTCTATCACAAAAACTGAGTGAGTTCTAGAGGTTTTAGTAAAGGTTGTTGCTGTAGAATTGGCACGAGAATGGAAAACAGAAATTCAGGTTTAGAAATGACAGATAGGTTTTCTTATGCTATATTAAAGACTACAAAAAGGAGAATGCCACACAGGATGGTCATTCACGGCCGCTCATAACAATTCATGTGTGATACTCTAGTTTCCGTTTGGTTTGGGAATTACTTTTCTTAAACAATCAATAAGACGTTAGGGTTTAATAACACAGATGAGAAGAGTCGGCGCAAAGGTAGTACTAACAATACTATGGCTGTGAATTGAAGATGGGATGGGTTTGAGATAGGGATCATACAATGTAGATATATTAGGGTCACTTTTCTTCCAATTAATGCCCACAGAATAAGTTATTAAATTGGACCGTCAGTTCTAGTCATGGATTAGATCTGGTCTAGGAAGAACAGCACATCAGGCACGGGATCGGATCAGCTATGCTGGTCACGGGATTTGAACGGAATCTGCCCTCCTTGTTTGTGGATATTTCAATCAGCTGGATAGAGAGTTCCTCAGGCAAGCCTTGTAGTAGCAAGCCAGAGAATTTCAGGACACTAGTTCAAAAGGCCTTCTCACACCACAGCGCTTCACCGGGTTGCAAGAATAAGTTTGAGGATTTAGAAAGTCAATAGTTCTCTACTGCTTGCAAGAGTCTTGGCATCTAGATCTGGAAGGATGTTAAAGCTGGATGTAGAAGGCTGGATCAGAGTGCTTCACCAGAATCAGGAAAGTGAGTGAATCAGCGAGTCCCAATGGGTTATCAGCTGTCTCTATTTATCCTTTCAAATGACATCACAAAATGGGTGTATGGGCCAGCTTAACTAAGCTTGCCCCTGTGAGCTGGGATTGGATCAAAACCTCATCTCCGCCTTGCACCTGAGTGATTGGATAAAGGCCGGATGATGTCACATTTTATGGTTTGGTTTACAGTTCTTAGAAACCTCCCTTTAGCTACTAGTCTCAAAATCGGATTTCATCCCAAATACATATTTGTACATTGTTCACTGTTACACAAATCACACACACAGATGCCATATGTTATGTAGTAGCTGTTCATCAAAATCCCACAGCTGTGGGATCTTGTTTCACCTTTCTACAGAATTTTGTCTTTTTTGCCATGAACACATTTTCTAAATTTTCTGCAAATTACCACAAATGAGCGCGTTCAACCTGGGGATGTGCGTGTAATTTTTCACAATTCTAATATTAACACATTTTACATAAAACCACATATATTGCAATTCCTATCCAGAACATGTTACACGCTTCTGCCACTTCTTGAAACATTCAGCCAAAAATTAGACTAACAGATATGTCCTTGGTATATTTTTCACCAATTTGAATCACAAGTTATGTGTAACGCTCACCTGATTCCCGCAGAGGCGCCGGTCTTGACTGGGTGAATGCCGTATCTTCAAAGGTGATGTGTAACACACGGTTGGCTCTTTGGGCTGGACCTCTGTGCACTGTATGTCTGACTCGACGAGTAAGATGTCTGCAGATAGAAAATATGGGATTAATGAACTGGGGTTATTGGGTGCCTCTCTCCTCTTCCCTTTCTCTTCTCCTGTAGAACCCCAAAGGTTAACGCCCTCACCTTAGGTAAGTGAACGCCGAGCTCTCCATCTGCCTCGGGGCAGGGTGCCGTAACCAGTTTCTTCACTGGATAAGGGTGCAGGCCTCTTGACCTCAGAGGACTGCTGTCCGTCGTTAACTGCACGAACGGTAAGTTCTGGGCACTTCAAATGTCTTAAAAGTCTTTTGTAATGATATCTCTTGTTTTGCAGGGTTCCGGCGATGGCGGATGGCGGGCTGATGAGAGTTGAGGATCGAACCCGCGTGAGGAATAGAAGCGCCTGGAAGCACGTAAGTAAGCGCTTGTAGCCTGCTTCACGATGCGCACTAACTGTCCCTTTTATCTTGCAGGTACAAGTTCGGAGCTTTAGAGAAGCTGAAGGGTGCTGGAATACCCACTGGATTCGGCGTGGGAAGGAGTAATGGCACGTGAGTAATAAAGTTGCCCAATGTCTTTAAACGCACCTTCTTTTGTCTTTCAGATGCGGGATGCAGCGCCGAAGGCCTCCGGAGCGTGCGAAGAGCTTGTAAGCTTTTGTCTTTCAGATGCCGGAATGCAGTGCGAAGACCTCCGGAGCCTGCGAAGAGTAGGTAAGCCTTTGTCTTTCAGATGCCGGAATGCAGCGCGAGGCGTTGGTGACAGCCGATGGACCAGGTAAGAGATGCGCTGCCACTGAAGACCGTAGTGCTAACCTGTTCTTTCTTTGTCTTTACAGGTGCTGCTGAAGACTGGATTCCAGGATGGTAAGCCTTTGTTCCCTTAGGCCCAGGATCAGAAGCTGAAGACACGATGAGCGTTCTGCTGCAGAGAATGCAGAATAACACAAAGCAAGATTCATCCATCGGGTGTGGTTTAAATAGCCTCCTGTAGTGCTTAGGGGTCTCCTTCCACAGCCACGCATAGGTAAGAAAAGAGTTCCTGCTTTCCAGAAGAGTTCCAGTGTTCTGAACCTAGGGAGTGGCTCCTGCCCCACCCAACAGGAAAAGTAGTCCCAAACAGAAGAGGATCAGGGGTTTAACTGGCAGGTAAGTAAGCAGCATGGTCTGCTGCAGGTAAGTCCACCCAAGCATTATGAGCCCGGCGCTTCCAGCGCTGGGACTGGGCATCTTTATGAGCCTGGTGCCACTGGCGCCAGTACAGGGTCCAAAAGGTCCCAATTGGGACTGGCTGGCACTCGGAACCGGGGTTATGGGTCTGCTTCCAAGGGAGTCGGGCAAGTCCTGATCTTTTGGAAGCAGAGATCATGACATTATGAGTCTTTCAAAATTGTTAATTGTTCATGCTTAACAGCAAATGGTCCTGCCCCTTTGTCTCTCTGCAGTCCAGGAACAGGCCCCTCCTTTGGGAGTCCCTTCCAGGAGCAGTTTACGACCCCCTTCACACCTCTGTTTCCTGGGCTGAAGCTCTGCCATTGTTCCTTCTCTTTCTGTAGACAAAAGTCTGGGCTAACCCGTAATTAGGTTCTCCCAGTGAGTTTCTGCTGAGAGGATTTTCAGCTCCCCCTGGAGAAACCTGCTTTTCCAGTTCTTGCAGCTCAGCCAGGCTAATTTATTCCTAATTAAAATCCAGCAAAACCAAACTTATTGCATCAAATCACATAAATACACTACTTTCTTCGCTTTCAATCTGTGGGATCAAAAACACAACTAAGACCTGTATTCCTTTTAGCAACAATCCTTTTTGTGTTTGCTAAGCCGGCAGATGTTTAGTTTAATACTTTGCAGTTTCATCAGGGGCTCCTCTGACAGCTGTCATCCACAGGTAGCCCAAGGTACTGCACACAGATTTTGACAGGGGATGTCAGTTGACAGACAATCCAGTTTTTCTGAAGAAATGTTTTGCTCTTCACATTTAGGACTTTGTATGTTCGCAATGCTTCATAAGATTACATGAATTTTAGCGCTGAGCAAGATTTTGGATGTTGAGAAGTGTTGCGTTATTGGCATTTTGGAGTTTTTAGCACCAAAGCAAATGTTTGTAGGCACATTTTTGAGTTTCAATTGCAAAGTGCTGCTTCTCCCTCTGCACTTGGTTTGCTGGTCACAGAGCACACTGGCACATGTTTCTGCAGTGTGTGCTCTATCGCACCACATATGCACCATGGGTGGCAGGTTGTGCATCCATTCTTTTGTGTTGCAGGACGTGGTTTTTGGCGTGCACAAGAGTTTTGCCGCCATTGTTGCTGCTTCTTGCACCATAAATAGCAGGGTGATGCCGCATAGCACAGCGGAGTGGGTCAATACATCCCACACATCCTTCACCTTCAGTTCCATATGACTTGGCCCATGGTGCATCACGGGATACCTGCAGATATTTGTTACCTGTAGGCTATGGTTTAGCAAGATAAATGCCCCAACTACAGTCCAAATAAATCCTTTGGGAACTGTGTCACTCACAAGAATATGAGACCACTTTCAAATAGAAACAGATTGGTAGTTGGGTGCCATCAGAGGTAACATGATTTTAAACATTTTTTACTGATTACATGATGTGTAAATATTTCCTTTGTTTTTCAAAAAAGTAATTATGGTTCCCTACACTCTAGGTCATTGTTATGTTATGTTATGTTGCACTTATATAGTGCCTTATATACCATTGGTATGGTCTGAAGGCGCTGGTAGGTTGAACGCCCTTGGGAACCGAAGTTCTTGTCAGTAGAGGGAGGAGAGAGGATCCAAAAGGTGCGAGTGCGCATCTGGTATGTGTGCAGCTGGTGCGAAAATTCCTGTGGAAGCTGCTTCATAGCGGTAGGTGTGGTGGCTGAGAGGTCAGGAGTATGTGTTCGAATCTGGCAGGAATTATCCAGACCGAGAGTGGCAGCGTAAGGCCTGAGGAGAACGCCTGGCTGGGGGTGCGAGACCAGCAGTGATTACAATAGAGTGATGTGGAGTGAGCGGCGTCAGATGTTGATATGAGAACAGTTATACCAAATGGTGTCATAGTATCTCTGTGTTCTAGTTGGGTGGTGGTGTAAGGAGAGAGTAAGCGTGGGGTGTGATATGAGGTATGATCTTTTAAAGGATCCATGCATTCTAGGCATAATATGGACGTCATGCAGTTAAGCAATTCGTCCGTTCTGCACATTCGTCGGCCCTCCACACGTCCTCTCGCCACACACGTCCTCTCGCCACACATGTCCTCTCGCCACAACACGTCCTCTCGCCACAACCCATTCTCTCTCCATAACACGTCCTCTCGCCACAACACCTCCTTTTGCCACAACTCTGTAACGCTCACCTGATTCTCGCAGAGGCGCCGGTCTTGACTGGGCGACTACCGTATCTTCAAAGGTGATGTGTAGCACCCGGTTGGCTCTTTGGGCTGCACCTCTGTGCACTGTATGCCTGACGTGTAGAGTAAGATGTCTGCAGATGGAAAATATGGGGTTAATGAACTGGGGTTATTGGGGTGTCCCTATCTCTTTCCTCTTCTCCTCTCCGGTAGACCCCCAAAGGTTAACGCTCTCACCTTAGGTAAGTGAATGCCGAGCTCTCCATCTGCCTCGGGGCAGGGTGCTGTAACCAGTTTCTTCACTGGATAGGTAGCGCAGGCCTCTTGACTTCAGAGGACTGCTGTCCGTCGTTTACTGCACGAACGGTAAGTTTCGAGTCATTCAAATGTCTTTAAAGTCTTTAGTAATGATGTCTCTTGTTTTGCAGGGTTCCGGCGATGGCGGATGACGGGCTGAAGTGAGTTGAAGATGGAGCCCGTGTGATGAATAGAAGCGCCTGGAAGCACGTAAGTAAGCGCTTGTTGCCTGCTTCACTATGCGCTCTAACTGTCTTTTTATTTTGCAGGTACGAGTTCGGAGCGGCTGCAGGGTGCCGGAATACCCACTGGATTAGATGTGGAAAGGAGTAATGGCACGTGAGTATTAAAGTTCCCCAATGTCTTTAAACGCACCTTGTTTTGTCTTTCAGATGCGGGATGCAGCGCCGAAGGCCTCCGGAGCGTGCGAAGAGTTGGTAAACTTTTGTCTTTCAGATGCCGGAATGCAGTGTGAAGACCTCCGGAGCGCACGAAGAGTAGGTAAGCCTTTGCCTTTCAGATGCCGGAATGCTAACCTGTTCTTTCTTGTCTTTATAGGTGTTGCTGAAGACTGGATTCAGGATGGTAAGCCTTTGCCTTTCAGATGCCGGAATGCTAACCTGTTCTTTCTTGTCTTTATAGGTGTTGCTGAAGACTGGATTCAGGATGGTAAGCCTTTTTCCATAGGCCCAGGACCGGATGCAGAAGACACAATGAGCGTTCTGCTGCAGAGGTTGCAGAATAACGCAAAGCAAGATTCATCCACCGGGTGTGGTTTAAATAGCCTCCTGTAGTGCTTAGGTGTCTCCTTCCACAGCCACGCCTAAGTAAGAAAAGAGTTCCTGGTAAGAAAAGAGTTCCTGCCTTCCAGAAGAGTTCCAGTGTTCTGAATCTAGGGAGTGGCTCCAGCCCCACCCAACAGGAAAAGTAGTTCCAAACAGAAGAGGATCAGAGGCTCAACTGGCAGGCAAGTAAGCAGCATGGTCTGCTGAAGGTAAGTCCACCCAAGCATTATGAGCCCGGCGCTTCCAGCGCTGGGACTGGGCATATTTATGAGCCTGGTGCCACTGGCGCCAGGACTGGGTCCAAAAGGTCCCAATTGGGACTGGTTGGCACTCAGAACCTGGGTTATGGATCTGCTTCCAAGGGAGTTGGGAAAACCATGACCTTTTGGAAGCAGAGATCATGCCACACACGTCCTCTCGCCACCCACGTCCTCTCGCCACACACGTCCTCTCGCCACACACGTCCTCTCGCCACACAACGTCCTCTCGCCGCACACGTCCTCTCGCCACACACGTCCTCTCGCCACACACGTCCTCTCGCCACACACGTCCTCTCGCCACACACGTCCTCTCGCCACACACGTCCTCTCGTCACAACGCGTCCTCTCGCCACAACACGTCCTCATGTATCCGCCGTCAACACTCATGCGCCCTCAACACTCATCCGCCCTCAACACTCACCCGCCCTCAACACTCACCCGCTCTCCACGGTCATCCTCACTATATGCTCGTTCGCTTGTATACGATCGTCTGGCCACGCGTTCACCTAGTCTATACGTTTGTTGGTTCAGTAAAGTTAATTTTATACGCCCTCATCAGTTCTACGTGCTCCTTAGTTCTGTTTGCTTCTCTGTATTTGCGTTCACATTAGCTTTTACATACTGCTATGTGCATTTCATCGGTTCAGATCTACTTAGTTTCTCATTGATTTATTCGTAATATCCGCTTCCCTGTATTTGATCTACTTTAGTCGTTTATTGATAGGTCGGTGTGATGGTGCTAGTTTGGAGGCCGGTTGGTTTTAGGGGAAGAGCCAGGTTTTCAGTAGTTTGCGGAAGGACGTTAAGTCCTCAGTTAGGCGGATGTGGGGTGGGAGCGAGTTCCACAGGGTTGGAGCTTGGGCTGAGAATGATGTTCCGCCTATCCTGATTGAGTTTGTCTTAGGAATTGTTAGGAGGCCGGCTGAGCTTGATCTTAGGGTGCGAGAGGGATGATATGGTATTAGTTTTTCTTGAAGATATTGAGGTCCAGTTTTATGCAGTGCTCGATGGGTGAGGCATACGGTTTTGAAAGCCACCCTACGGGCTACTGGAAGCCAGTGCAGTGTCTTGAGGGCTGGGGATACGTGGTCTCTTGGACCTAGCGCAAGTAGCATTTTGGCCGCCGCGTTTTGTGCTCTTTGGAGTTTATTCAGCTGGTAGGCATGGATTCCGAGGTATAGGGGGTTTCCATAGTCCAGTCTGGATATAACGATTGATTGGACGGCAGAGACTCTGTTCGGAAATGAGAGGAATGGAAAGATGCGCCTGAGGGTTTTAAGGTGGTAGTGGCAGGACTTTGAGACATTGTTGACTTGGCGCGAGAGTGTTAGGCCGGAGTCTAGCGTGCATCCAAGATTTTTCACTGTGTTGGAGGGTGTCGGTGAGTTGCGGAAGAAGATCGGAGTTGCCGCACACCATGATTTCTGTTTTGGCGGGGTTTAGCAGGAGGTGGCTTTGGGTCATCCAGCGGTCAATGTTAAGGAGGCAGGCTGCCAGGTCGGGTCGGGAGTTGGGTTTCGAGTTCAGGAATTTTAAGATTAGTTGGGTGTCGTCGGCATAGTTGTAACATATGATGTTGTGTGAGCGAATTATTGGCGGGAGGGTGACCAGGTAGAGATTGAACAGCAGGGCAGATAGACATGCTCCTTGAGGGACTCCCGTGTCGACAGGTCGAGCTTGGGAGGTAAAGCCGGAGAGTGTAGTTATTTGGTGCCTGTCTTTGAGGAAAGAGGCTATCCATTTAAGAGCGGTTACACGGATTCCTAGGGAGTGGAGGCGGTCTAGGAGGATTGAGTGATTGATCGTGTCAAAGGCAGCGGATAGGTCAAGGAGGATTAGTGCTGCGCATCCTGCGGCGTCTGCTGTCATTTTGAGGTCGTCCCAGATCGACGCTAGGGTGGTTTCGGTTCCGTGACGTGATCTGAAACCTGATTGAGCTGGGTCTAGGAGGTTATTGGCTTCGACAAAGGCATTTAGTTGGGAGTAGACGGTTCGGTCAATGAGTTTGGCAAGGAACCTGGTGTTTGAGATTGGGCGGTAGTCTTTGACCTCGAGAGGGTCGAGCGAAGATTTTTTTATTAGAGGTTTGACGTATACCATTTTGAATGCCTCGGGAAATATACCGGAAGAAAGGGAGTCGTTTATGATAGATCTTGCGTGCTCCCCTGCGCAGGTGGAGGCAAAAATTCCTTTAAGAGTTTTGGCTGGGCAAGGGTCTAGTGGTGATCCAGATGGTTTGCGGGCAGATAGAAGTTTGAGAAATTGCTCTGGTGATAATGGACTAAAGGATTCAAGCGTTGGTTGCGTTGAGGTCGCAGGTGAGGGGCTGGCCGGTGCGGGCGGCGGAGTGTCATTTGGTTGTAGGAGAGCCAATTTGGTGTTTAGAGTTTTAGTCCTTTCAATAGCCGTGGTGTAAAAATGGAGGGAGAGTGAATCACACAGTGATTGTGACGAAGTCGGGATGGTTGTGTTACAAGCTGGATTGGTGAATTCGGAGATGATTTTGTGGAGTTCTTTGCTTGGGTTTTTGGAGTTTAGGATTCGGGTGTTGTAGTGGGCTTTTTTTGCTTTCCGGATTTCGGCCTTGTACTGATACAATTGTCAGGCCAAAGTGGTCTTGCTCTCTTGGGTTTTCTCTTTCCGCTATTTGCGTTCAAGGTATTTGTAATGCCGTTTAGTGGTTTTTAACTCAGGAGTGAACCATCTGGGAAAAGGGCCAAGGCGGGATGATGGTTTGCACAGGGGAGTGAGTCGTGTCAGAGATGCATTGAGCCATGAGTCAAAGGCTTCAGGCGTTAGATGGTTGTGGGGACAGTAGGTAGGTGGTCGAGACTGGAGGAGTGCCTCGGCTAGGTCTGGGGTGATTTTTAGTTTTTTCCAGCACTTGCGTAGGTTCGGAGGCTGAGATGTGCGTATGGGAAGGGGGCTGGGAGAGTGGATGGTGAACGAGAGAATAAAATGATCGGACCAGATGGTAGGGGTGGGGGGCTTTAGGTGAATCAGGGTATTTGAGCTAAAGATGGCATCGAGAGTGATAAGTTTCACTCAGTGAAGTCGTCAGTTTACACATTGCACACTATATCTAAGCCAGATCCAATTGAAGGCCAGATTTTACAAACATCATTTCTTAATCAGATATTCACATCCTTGCTGCTGCCATTTTCAGTCGCAGCTGAATCTAGTGGAAGGGTGCAATAGCTGTGACGTTAAAATCCCACGTCCCGGGCAATGCCAGGTCACCTTGGGGCACTAGTGGGACAACACATCTTGCCCCTACCTTTGCTGTCCGAGCAACGATCAGTCAGTTAAAATATATCAACATGAAGAGATTTGGAAGCCCCCACTCTCCTTTGTGGACATTTTAGCCCCACCGCTTCCTCTCCCCAGCACTTCCCTCAGAGTTTGGCTGGGTGAGGTCAGGAACAAGGGACTTCTTTTTTTTCCACGCTCAAACGTGTTCCAGGTACAGCAGGGGATGCATTCTGGCACGCATGGCCCTACCCCAACCATATTTAATGTATGCTCTTGATCTTAGGGGGCAGAGAGTTCCAGTTGCCGGGAGCGAGGAGGAAAAACATGTGGAAACTAGAGGGAGCAGAGAGTGGGTAAGGAACTTAGAGGTTTTGATGGTCTGGGATTGCAGACACAGGTGGGGTGTAGCAGGAGAATGAGGTGGTTAGATGACTGGTGGTAGAGGGAGATTGTAAATGACTTTGAATACAAGAAGAAACTTGAAATGAGAACAGTACTGCAAGGAGTGCCATCCAGCATGGATGCCAGAGGGTGAAGGGGGAAGAAAAGCAACACTGGTTAAATGGAGTGCTGGTTGCAAAGTTCACTACTTGCGTAGTAGGTAGGATCAAAGAAATAGGGGTGGGGGAGTTAATAGGAGGCTGCAGCAATCATTCATCAATCGTGTGGAGACGTGATAGGTAAGGCATATACAACAATGTTTTAGCTCACCTGCAGGTGAGACTTAACGTCTGTCTGGGGTTGCTGATGGTACTCTTGTTCAGTGGAGAATTGCCTAGTGTTGCACCTCATGATAATATCGCAATGTTACAGGACCGCAGAGAGACAAGTAATCTTATTTTGCTCGATCTCTCTGCGGCCTTCGACATTGTCGACCATCAGACTCTTGAAATGCTTTTCTGATGCTGGAGTTGCGGGCGTCCCTTTGAAATGGTTCTCTTCTTTTCACTCTGATCGCACAAAAGTGGTGTCCCTTCCTCAGTTTACTTCATCTATGGCGATTAACTGTGGAGTTCCACAGGGTTCGTCTGTTTCTCCATTGCTTTTTAATTTATATATGGTCGCACTGGCCAAACTCATTTCAAGTTTTAGTGTGCACTTTTTCACATACGCTGACGGTACCCAGATTCTCTTCCATTTAAACGGCCCTAAGGAAAATCCTCCGAAACTGCTGAGAGACCATCTCTCAGAGGTAGGGACGTGGATGGCTAACAACTGGCTCAAGTTAAACAGAGAGAGGACTGAGGTACTGGTATTGGCCAGGCTTCTGTTGGACCAGTAATGACCGGTATGTCTTGGTCCCTGTCCAAAGCCCTCTGCTCTAGTCAAAAGCCTAGGCATAAATGTCGGCCTCCGGCTCTAGAGAGGCGCAGGTCTCTTCAGTATGTAAAACTGGCTTTGCCAAACTGAAAGTTTCGAAGAAGGTTCTCCCCTTTCTCCCTAACGAGGCCAGAGCCAAAATTGTAACTGCCTCTATCATGGGGTCAATAAACTATTGCAACAGAGTCTATCTTGGTCAGACAGTGGCGCTACTCCAGCGCCATCAGATTCTGCAGAATGCAGCGGCCAGGCTTGCCCTTAATGCCCCCAGACTGTGTCATTCTTGGGATCTTCTTCAGCGCCTTCATTGGTTGCCTGTTAAAAGCCGGGTGAATTTTAAGATTTTGTGTATTGGTCATCGCTATTCATTCTGCTGCGGCTGAATTTCTTCAATCAAAACTTTCTCTTTATCAACCTTCGCGCATCTAATCAGTTTTTGGTGTCTGTCCCCCACTTTCAACGTGATTGTGCAGAGGGGGCCGATCTTTCTCTGTGCTTGCTCCTTCCTTGTGGAATGCCTTCCATTACCACTTACGGGCCATCAATGTTTTAGCCATCTTTCATAAAAAGCACAAAACGCTGCTGTTTTAATGTCAGCTGCTTCCTTACCCTCTCGCAGGTTTCTTAGCGCCTTGATGCCACCAGGTCTTTGCCGCGCTTTACACATTCGCTTACATTATATAACAGTGTGGACTGTAGTGGGACCAGACCAATATGAACATGAACATTTCCTCTCTGTCAAGGTTCAGTGAGTGTTAGGGAGAATTCTCTTATAAGGCTAATTTCCCAAACCTAGTGAGTCCCCCAGCAGCTTTGCTGGATTTTTGGGGTTTGTTTTGTTTCTCCTGCTAAGAGTGAGACTCTTCCTCCCACTCTTAGGCATGATTTTAGGTATGTCTTTGACTTATTGTGTGCTTATGGGCTATGGGGCCTTTTACTCCATAGAGTATCATCTGTTTTAGTGTATGTGTTACACAGCACCCTCAGTGCAGTAACACAGGGGTGTCAAAGTGACCCCCAAACATAGACTCCATACCCTGGGACTGACTTCTGTCTCCCAGGGCATGTAAAGTCACCATTGACTTTACTAGTCCAAAATTGTGAACAGAACCAGTACAAACCATCATATTGTGGAAGTACTGGAAGGGGTTAATTAGATTGCCCCTGGGTCTGTTTCCAAGGGGACACTGTCCAGTCCCCCCTTGTCGAGTTTCTGGCTGGTGGCAGTGGCTACCACGCAAAATATTCCACCGGAATATTTCCTATGGGATTTTCCTATTGATTTTAAACGCGCCACATTTTGGTGCAATGTTAAAGATACCGCCGGTTTATTTATTTAATATAAAGTCACTGGTTGGGTCTTTTCACCAGAACTCTTTTCTAAAATGGCGTTTGTGTCCGTCTCTGTAACTCCAACCAAGGTTGGGCCCATTGTTCCACTTTTTGGCAGGCTTCTCTACAGAAGCCCTCCAACTGGTGCCACTCTGTCTGGGTTCCACAGGATGTGTGGGTGGGGGAATTGGCACCCTGGACTGCATTGCCTTAGCAACTCAAGTCGCACTCTGTTCTGATTGGCCCAGTGGTGAGCCGCCCGGCTCACCACTTAGCATGTATGAGTGACAGCTAGGCTGTTGAATGGGGGTTTTTCTGCATAAAAGCAGAGCTTTGGGACTGGAACTTCAGATGTCGCCACAGGACCTAAGAAATCCGAACAGGGGAGAAGAAGAGCCATCTGCAACGACGACGACACCGGTGGAGCCCTGCTGCAACGACCTCACCACTTTCCCGACAACAAGAGAAGATCTTCAGCTGAAAGAGTCTTCTTCCTCTGAGCTGGTGGGATCAACCAGTTCGCCATTTCTCCTTCCAGGACGTCTCTTGGTCGAATCGCCAGTGCCAAGCACCCCGGCAGCCGGATAGCCAAGCTTCACCACTGTGACCGCGAATAACAGGAACGCACCTTTTAACCGATGAACTCCGCGGCTGGTCTCTTACCTGGGCAGTGCAACGACTCCAAGTTTCCTCCTCGACGAGATCTTCTCTTCCCCTGGTCGAAACCACAAACTGCACCCGCTGCCAGGAACAACTGCCACCGCTGGAGCTTCCTCAATTTTAAAAGGTACTGTGTTCCACCTGGCCTCCCTTTCTACGTTTTGCTAAAGGTGACCCTTAGATCCTTGGCTTCCCAACTGGGCTGGCCCCCAGACCTTCTAACTTTACCTTCTGAATCAACCCAACCTCTTTTGAACATTTTTACAAAGACTTGAATGCATTTCTAAACTGTGTGATCTTGGGCACATTTCACCTTGTTCCATTTAAAGTGGGCCTGGCCTATGAACTTTGGCTCTACAGTAGACTCTGCCTTAACTAACTTGTTTTGGTCTTAGAAAAGTGTTGGGGACTGTTTTATTTTCATGACCTGCCTTTTTCTCTCCCTTTACCTTAATTATTGGAGTGCCATCTAAGTTACGCGCTCGCATCTGTTTTTACAAATAGTAGTGTTTTGACTTAGACTTGTCTAATAATTCTTAAGGGAGGTTTGTATACTTTTCTGATTGTGTTTGAACTTGCTTTGATTTATAGTGCTAGTGAATTTCCTTAAGTGTGTGTTAAATAAATAATTATATACTTTTGATACCAAGCTCTAGTCAGTGTTTGCTTGCTCTACCGTATTTTTAGCCCTATTGTGTATCCTCTGTATGCTGCCCTACTCTTCTTGAGAGAAGTCTGACTGCTCAGCCACAGCTACCAGGTAAATCTGGGTGGTACAGACTGCTACCAATTGGGTTTACTGCTTACTCCTGTAGTCTTAATCTTCTTGCAGTGGTTCCCAAGGGAACTGCACAGGATTCTGCCTAACAGTGAGATAGATTGGTTGTAGACCCGCCCCTACCCCCGAGTGGAAGAAATTCCACAGAACAGGCTGTTTGAACCATATTTGTTCTCACATATTCAGGCTCAGACACTTTATTGCAATATATTCAATAAATAGGTTGCTGATATGGTTTATAAAACCCACTGTGTAGTACATAGCTCCATCAACTAAGCTTTATTAGTTTCTTTTTTAAATTATGTTTGCATTTAAGCAATAATTAAACTATCAAGGCCAGCTGTTCTAGAAACAATGTTGTAATTCTTGTAATCTTTTACTTGCATGTTCTTGTATCGTTATAGTTAATACAGACTGTTTTACTTGGTCTACTGTTTGAAGTGGAATAATATTTTTTCTTTAGAAATCATTTCACAATTGATCACAAACTGCTGAAGTTGAAATAACACACACTGCTTTTTTCCCCTTGTTTTTCAAATACACCATATGCTTATTCTGCAGTTACTTAATTTCCATGGAAAATTTGAAATGGTCATTCTTGCCATTTACTTTGACCTGTGTGTTACTTTTCACGTTCCAATTTCTTTTAAGATAATGCCATATTCTAGATCTTTACTGTGTCTCTTATTTTTAATCTATTTCAAAATAATTAATTAAAATAACTCCATACATTTACATTCCTATAATTCCCATTATTGTTTACACTATCTTTTGTTTTTAAAAAAACAGGTTCTCTATTAACTGGTGTTAACATATCACCAATTAAAGTAATGTATTTACCACCAACTATTTAATTATCATTACATTTTAAAATGTCTTGCATGCAAAGAAATATAAATGCAAGCATTATTTTTAGATACCATGCTAATAACATTATCAATTCAAAACACTTTCAAGTTTAAAAAATAAATGTAGGCTACTACTTTGGCAGACTCTTGATCCTCATGTTTGCTTAAATGTTCCTAATGCTACTTGCCAATACTTCAGCCCCAGCTTTTTGAACTAGTGTAGATGCGGTCATATTTTGATAAAGTTGTCTTGTATTTAGGCACAGGCAACTCCGTAACATAGTGTTATAATTCACTTTCATAGCGCAAGTAAAACATATTCCTGATTTAGTCTAAATTTAGGCTTTGTTGAATATATGCAACTGCATATGAAATTTGTACTGGTTTGTCATCTGATCTTACCCCACGCTCCTGTTGAGAACAATTGAGAAAAGTAGCTTTCTTCCAAGTATTTATCCCATACACTTAGTAATGTGCCCTTTGCTAGTATCATTTGAAATAATTCTATAGAATCACCTATAACCTCTTTTGAATGTAAAGGGTGGATTGGATATTCTTATTTATTTTATTGTTTAAAGCACTGAACTAACTCGAGAGCAGCGGAGTGATGTACAGAGTGCTGGTAGTCGACCATTTGGGGTAGCATCTTTTCACAGTAGCACAGTACTGAAATGTGATGCCTGTTCGTCGGTATGCGGATCCACTTGGATTAGTCCTTGGTTAAGCGCTGTTGAAAAAGCCACCTTTTGAGAGATTTGTGTAACTGGAGACTTGTGGGGGCATTCAGAGCAGAAACGGAGATCTAGTTCCACGGTGTGGGTGCTGTGAATGCATCATGAAGTCGACATTGACAACAGTAATGAAGTTTGGGATAAAAACATTTATTCAACAGAAAAGGGGTCGGAAAAAGGCCAATCTTGCCTTATGCTAAGGTCCGTTTTTCCTGCCTACAGGCAACTAAGGATAGTCTGCGTCAGGAAGCCCAAAGAAAACAACAGTCTGTGTCCAAATCCTACACTTGCCCTCACATCCATTTATATACCATGTATGGGGTTCTCAATGTCAAAAGAATAAGTGTTCAAAGTAACAGGTCTGAGATTGTTCCAGGTCTAAAGTAAAGTTCTGAGCTTCCTTCAGTTCCTGGCTTGCAAAGGTGTGTTCCCTTCCCCTAGTTTCAAGGCTATGTGCAATGCCAGTGGGGTTCCCTTCCCATAGATTTCTGGTTTTTCTTCACAACAGGATTTCCAGGGACACTTTCTAGCCCCTCTGGTTTGGTTATTCTTCACAAATTTCACAACTACAGTTCACCAATGCTTTCATCAATGTCAAAGGTTTCTGTGCAATTATTTTATATGGCTTTTCAGTAGATGGGTGTCCTCGATCAAGGTGCAGTTGTCGGACCACACAGTCCACCCATTACAGGTCACGCAACCGATACACCTTACTTGTTTCGTCTTTACCATTTCTTGCTTGGCCACTTCTCATTTATTGCCACTTCGTATATTTCTATGGTTCTTGCCAACCTTTGGTTTCTTAAAGCACGCAGTCTCAAATGGCTTTTGCCAATACTCGTTTCACACAGTTTCCAGTGGCTTTTGCCAATGCTCGTTTCCACCTTCAACAACACTTTTGTAGCATCAACAATGTCTGTTAAATAGCTTTCACACTCTTATAGCTTTGCCAATGCTGGTTCATATCTTCCCCGTTTGCAACTTGCACATTATACTCTCCCAGCCTCTCCTTAGACTACACAATGTTCTCTTTGCTGTTACAGAACAAGCATTCCTTTTAATTCCCAACAATGTTGGCATCAAGGATTCAGTCTTATTGTAATGGAATGGCTCGCCACTCGCAAGCATTCTTTCTACAGCAAAGCTGTTTAAAAATGTGCTGCTACTAAGTTGCTGTTCGCGTGTGTGTTCCTCATCTCTTGCAAATGTGTTGAACAATGTCTCATTTACTCGCGTTTGCTTGCAGGACCACTCAGTGTTTCTTATGTCAATGCAACTCACCGATGCTGGCGCTTGCCTTTCAGGTCTATGCGAACCTTCCTGTATTTTTCTTCCTCCTTTGGGGGTCTTCAGCCTGACACGTGGACACTCCAGCATTCCTGCAACGCCCGGTGGTAACAGGCACTCCTTGTGGGGATCGATGGGATGGCTCTCTTTAGCCCGGCTTCCTGCTGCACTGACTCTACATAACAGAGCTCCTGCTCCAGCGCCACTCACAGGATCCAATCTAAACAGCACAGGGGTCCGTGTCTCGGTACGCCTTTCATCACAGAACGGTTTCTCACAGCTTTGCCATCCGCTTCCTCTACAGCTCCTCTTTTCCCCATATATCCTCCTCCCAGAGGGCCAGGTAAAGGCCATCACGTTTGGATCCTGACCCTGGGGGTGGATATGTGAGGGTAGATAACCTGGGTGAAGGAGACTTGGGGAGTAGGGATGAGGCACACTTGGGGAGTAGGGATGAGGCATTCCCCATGTTATGACTTACAGCTAAAGCTTCCACATTTATATACCACTTTTCCTTTTAAAGCTTTAGTTAATTAATTTACTGGTCTTCTTCCTGACTCTGTAAGCATACCATGGTTTACAAAGGACTTATTAATTGAATAATACGTTCATATACGTTTAAATCTTGTAAAATATTAGGTTTGTGTTGTGGTTTCATGTTATTGGCAACTGAACACATTTCAATATAGACACATTTTGTTTTTGTGAGTAGTTTTTTCATCTACATTCATAAACTTCACTGACGTTTTGTAGTATTGGTGTCTATAACATTCACATACATGTAAAGGATGTTTGTTAATTTAAAGTTGAATATTTGAACTTGTTTATAATACTGTACAAAACCTTTGAGTATTGCATGGATGTTGTAAGTCAATAGTCAAGGTACTGTTTTCATTGATTTCTTTAAATGCTCTACTCCAAAGTATCAGTCTTGTATAATGTTGCAAATTTTAGGATATTTAGTAACTTTGTGCTTCCACACTTAAATTGTACAAGTAATTCTACTGGTTGTTTCGTTTTATACATGTTCCAAACTAAATGTCTAACTGTATGATGTATAGAAAGCATGCGAGGGTGATGAAATTTACTATTGCAACAGTTTCGAGAAGAACAAGAAATGTGATGTCCACGTAATCCTGTATATTCTCTCATGTAACGGGAGACAATTTATTGCAATTTTGCCTCCATTTCTTCTTTGGCAATATTTTAAAGCAAGTTTTTAAAAACATTTAAATTGTAATTCTTGTATAACATGTTGGAGTACATTTTGTGATGAATTCTGCAGAGTCATCACTGATTCCCCCGGTGATGATCTCCTCCCACATGGCCAGGGAGCAGCAGCTGCTACCCGATTCTGACCTTGGGGGTGGTACTATGAGGGAGTATCATGTGGGAGGGGACGACTGCCGGGAAGAGTTCACGACTCCATAGAGAGAGACGCGTTATCCCCCCCATGACACCTGCAAGTCTAATGGCATACTGCCATTTCAGTCAAGATAAACATAACACACCTTTATCATATCCTGTCTCTAATGGTTCTCTGAATAGAAATCCTGAACAGTATTACATTGGAAGTCACAGAATTTGTATGGACTCCAAGTCCCAGAAAGCCTCAAGTACTGATACGAGGAAGAGGAGTTAATGTGGATCAAGAGAAACACACAGCTGAACATGCAGACCAGTTAGTCTGGGGATATTCGAATGCGCCGGACATTTGAAAATGGTGTCTGCTTTCAAAACATGTGAAGAAGGAAGCAGAGCTGAATTGAGCAGCAGTACGGAGAAAGACCATGCTGGAGGAAGCAGGCGCTCCTATACCGCTGCTCGCAAACGCTACATACCGGTGTGCGCAGGGCTAGTGGGGAAGAGAGCGAGAGAGAGACTGGAACAAGTAGTACCTTAAGCCAATTAAGTAGATGCACAGTGAAGTAGTACAATTTGAAGTAAAAGAACTTTAAGTTCTTGAAGGAATTGGAACACCCATGCCCTAACAAACTTGACACTATTGTTAAAGGCGTTACCTGTTGCACTTCGATTCAGGAAGCAATATTAGGGAAGCTTGATCGTATAAAAAGTAATATTGAGATCAGCAAGAAGAGTATTGAACAGGCAGCTAGCATCCAAGTGGTGGTGAAATGTAAATAAAGGATGCTAGAAAACTAGTTCAATTTTAAAGCCTTATCAGAATTCGAACTTGCACCGATTATCAATAAACTTAAACCAACTAGCTGTAAAGGGGTTGTATGTCCTGCAATGATGTTAAAAGCAAGTACCCCCCATGTTGATAGGTACTCTCTGTAAGTTCGTCAAGGCCTCCTTCAGAGATGTTAAGACTGCCTGGGTTACTCCTTTACTAAAAAAAAAAAGGTCTGTGCCCAGAAACACCAGCACATTTTCACCCTATCACTAACATGCCGTTTCTTTTAAAATGTTAGACCCTGTTGCCTATATTCAAATTTCAGCATTCCTGAATGAGAATGTGATTTTAAGTAAATGGCAGTCAGGTCTCAGGCAGGGGCATGGGACAGAAACGGCATTGCTTGATCCGAAATCTAGACTACTACAGATCATGGACAAGGGGCAAACTGCTATGCATATGCTGCTGGACCTATCCGCTGCTTTTGAAATGGAGGACCATACAGTTTTGGTAGCCAGATTAAGGAAGTAGCGAGGTTTTCTGACAATGCATCCCTCTGAGTTGGCTTATTTTTGAGCAAACGATGGTGCAGAATATGCAGTAAGGATGCGGAAGCTCAACAAGCCCACCTGTCTTATGGTGTACCTTAGGGGGCGTGCTCATCTCCCCCCTCCCTGTATAATATATTCACAGTTCCTTTTTCAATCTTCTGGAAGAAAATAGTGTTGGGTTTACTAAATACACCGATGACACCCAATGTGTCATCCCAATGTCGGGTAACCATGAAGACGATGAAAAAACTGAATACGGTTAACAAACTCATTCAACCCTGGATGGTGGGTAATGGTTTTGCACTCAAAGAAAAGAGTGAACTGATGGTGGTGTGCACAGAGACCAAGCTACGGATGCTGCATACAGATTATAAGCATTTCTGAGTTGGCAGGGTGCAATTTTGAGACCAAAAAAAAGGTGAAGACATTGGGGATTTATCTGGACCAGAATCTGAATATGCAGGCCCAGGTTAATAGTCTGGTCTCCTCGACTGCTTATTACATGAAGCTGCTGGTGCAACTACGTCCATATATATCGCAAGCTAAATGTGAGACTGTAGCAAGAACCATTGTGAGGTCAAAGATTAACTATTTTAGCAGCCTACTGGTGGGTATTACCAAATCAGACTGCGCAAGCCTGCAAACTATACAAAACAGTGCGGTGCGGGTTATCACCAGGCTTAAAAGGAGAGATCATGTATCAGATGCTAGACGCAATTTGCACTACTAGAATTGAATTTTGCATCTTACTGATCACACATAAATGCTTGATGGGATCTAGCCCTTCATATTTGAGTGAAGCATTGATCCCTAAATCCAGGATCAGGACCCTTAGATCCAATAATTCTAATCAGTTTAAAATTCCTGCCTGTAAACTAATCCAGGTTAAGAAATGTGCCTTCTTCCTGGCCTGGAATGCTATCCCTACAGACCCGAGGGGGCTGAGATCTACGACGATGTTTAGAAAGAAGCTGAAGACCTTACTGTTCAGATAAATGCTTCTGGTTTCTCCATCTTTGTTAGCCCTGTGATATTGCCTGCGTCTGTATGTTGGTCTTGTAGGTTGGGTCTACCTTGTCTTTGATTAAAGTAAAGTACAACTGTGGAAAATTGGAGCAAGCATTACCGCAAGCAAATGAACAGTAATGAAGATATAAAAAGGCAAAACTTGAACAAGTCCCCATGCATGAGATGTGAGTCTGGTGACAGTTGGAAATGTATAGTTACTCACTAGTGACTAACTTACTCTTAGTCCCCTTTCCTCCATACTGTATGGGCGTCCCTCGCGTGAGATGGGAGACAGAACCTTTTTCATCAGAACATTTTTCTTCGCCTTTAAATTTAGAGGTGCGCAGGGGCACGGCCCTGGGAGCATGCGCTCGCTTGACTCCGCCCACCAGCGCCACTCCTCAGTCTCCATTGACGCGTCGACAATATTCAGAATTGCCTAATGACACCAGTATAAATTTGGGGGGGGGGGGTGTTGGGACGTATGGAGGAAAGGGGTCTATGGACTAAGAGTATGTTAGTCACTACGGTGAGTAACTATAAATTAGTCCCATTTCCTCCACACTGTATGAGCGATTACAACTGAATGTAGCCCCGGGGTGGAGAGGAGACCCTCCTTAGGAAAACAGGTTTCTTACAACCGCCTGCTCGAAAGCCGTGTCTGACCTAGAGGCTGCATCCAAACAGTAGTGCTTACAGAAAGCCGAACAGGTGTCCCAGTTAGCCGCCCTGCTGATGACCTGCCACAGCACATGCCATTGGAATGCGATGGCAGTGGCCTTGGCGCGGACCGCATGGGCGTGCAAGTTAGCTGGCACCGGCTTGTGCTGCACCTCATAAGCCTCCTTGAAGGCCGTGACCATCCACCTTGCTATGGAGGCCTTAGAAGCCTGATAACCGGGCCTTGACCCACCGAAAGTGACAAACAGGGCGTCCGACCTGGGGGACGTGGCCTGAGCACATGATGTGAAGACACGCTGGGACTGAGCTGCTGTCTCGATCCTGCTACTGATCCTTGAAAACTATGGCGAAACTTGAGTAAAGAGCAGATTAGCGAACGTTCACACAGTGGAACCGATCTTGCATTTTGTGTGAAAAACAGAGCAAATCGAAGCCGGCAAACCATCAAGCGGAGCTGTTGAAACGGAGCATCCGAGACAGCCAAGATGGCGGATGGCGCAGCGGCCTGAGGCTGACGAAGCGGGAGAGCTGTGTTCAGTGAGCGAAGTTCCTGGAGTGAGCAAGGCGAAGGCACTGCCACAGCGGACCTGCCTGAGATAGCGGGCGGCCCGACTCGACGTCCCTAGGGTTGGTGGAGACGGCCTGGAAATCTAGAGGAGTGAGGGCCGGGGACTGAGCCACCCTGCAGCAGAAGGAGAGGAGGATGCCCACCGGCTGCTGCAGACACAATCGAGGGCAGCTGGCGCCTCTGCGAATGCCACGGCAGTGACGTGCCAAGAACCAGCGGCACTGATAGAAGGCAGCATCGGAGGACAGCGAGAGCCCACGAGACCCGCGGCCGCACCGGAGACGAACCAGACACGAGTTGAGACCCCGGGGCCTAGGCCGAAGCGCAGGCACCTCGGGGCTGCCAATCCCGGGGACGCGGGCGGTCTCCCCAGGCTGGGGACCGCCGGCCGCCTTACAGCAGCACAACCCTGCGATACGTGTGGATGGGGCTGGCAGTGGTTGGGACGGCAGGACGGACGTGACGAATGGCCTGGGCAGAGTCACCCTGTGAGGCCCTCGGGCCACATAAAAGACATAACCATTTTAGAAGGGCGGTCTGTGGCCACAATACCAGCTGAATGGAGCAACGGCCGCAGAAGCAAATGCATTGCCCCCTCAGCGCGTGGGACATCAAACCGCTAGCGAGCTGGGTAAACAGCGGGATCGAGTGAGGGGACCACACGGCAGGGCAACGTCTGGGGGACCAGCAGCCCCGGGTAAGGAGACCACATCATCTAAAGTGGGCGCAATCTGGCACCACGCTGTGCCTGCTGGCGGATGCCCGGCTGACAACAGGCCTGCAGGCATTGCCCTTGGGGGAGGTGAGCATGATGGACGGGGCCACCGGAACAACCCTGCGCAGCCACCCACGCAGCAAAGCGCTATATTAAAGCAAACGAAAAGACGGCGGGGCAGGCCAGGCTGAACCCAAAAATCGGGCACCCGGACCAGGTGGGCGACCAAAACACTAACCAGCCCCACCAAATCGTACAGCAAATCAGTTATGCCGGAACCAAGCATGAGCAAGAGGAGGGCACACCGCCTTAAGTGACACTGCACCCCGAACTGGGTCAGGAGGAGCAACTGGTGGGAAGCACATTCCAAGGGCACAAACAAAACAGAGTCAGCACCACCTGTCCCAGTGCACATCGCTGGATAGTACAGCGAGTAGAAGCAGCGGACCACTACAGCTGGCCCTACTGCAGGGAGGAGCAACTGCCACAAGTTAGCAAGCAATAAATTGCAAAGCCCAAGAGACTACAAGATGAAGTTAACAGAAGCACCCACACATGCAGAGCCCCAGACTGCAGGGGGTGCAGCCCCGGCTGATAGCCCACAGCTGCCCTGGCCCACGGTACATGTAGATGTCCCCTCCCAAGGGAAGAAACAAAGCTAATATCATGGAATCATTTGCCGCAGTCAGATCAAAGGAACAGAGACAAGAGACCAAAGATCCTGAACCAACCCAACAGACTTCAGAGGAACACGCTAAAGACAAACTGATACTGGAGGCCATATATCGGCTGTGCTCCTTCATCAACACTAAAATAGAGGAGGTGAAATCAGACATGCAGCTAATGCGCCAAAACATACGCAACCTCACGGAACGAGTACCAAGCATGAAGTCGGAGCAACGCAAAATTACCACAACATTGAAAGATGTACAAAACAAGGTAGTGAAATTGGAAAGAAGCAACAGGATACTGGAAGAAAGGGACAAAGATGCGGAAGGTCGATCCAGGCGTAACAACGTTCACCTACTTGGTGTTCCTGAAGGATTGGAAGGTCCTAACCCCACAAATTTCGCAGAAACCCTGCTACAACAGGAAATTGGCACTGGCTGACTCTCGCAGGGGTTTGCGGTTGAAAGAGCGCACATAGCCCTCCAGAAAAAAACGCCACCCGGCTCATATCCGCACCCGATCATAGCAAGGATCCTCAACTTCCAAGACAGGGAAGTCATACTACGCTACTCACGCGAGGAAGGGGTAATAAACGGGGACAACGCCAAGATCACCATATACCCGGACTACACCCCGGCAGTTCAGAGAGCGAGAAACTCTTTTGTCCCAGTCAAAGCAAGGCTGCATCAGCTGAATCTCAAGTACATGTTGATGTACCCGTCCAGGCTCAAAGTTATATATAAAGGGCAAGCTCCTTTCTTAGAAATGCCAGTAGCAGCCAACATGTGGCTCGAGCACAACAACATGACAGGCGGAGAAGAAGCGGCTGCATGATCCACACGCAGATTCGAACGAAGAAACGTCCAGCTGAGAACAGATGGTTGCTTAAAGGGGAAAGACTTAGCCAATTATTTTGTTAAAAGACGGGGGACCTATCACACCGTCTGACCCAGGCAGGAATGGCAAGGCCCTGCGAAAGGACTGGTGCCAGCCTGTTGCTGCCGCACGGCGGCCTGCCAGAGACGTCCTGGAAGGGTCAAGATGTGTGCGGGGGCACCTGAGCGTTGCCCGCACGGCGCAACAGCTGGCTGCAGTTGATTCAGTTTAATTAGTTGTTGTTTAAAAGGTTTCTCAGTCTTCACTATAATAGGTACATGGGACAGTGGGCACCGGAACTGCTCATATGGACACTATGGCACAGAGATGGCGGCTGACATTAAGGTGTTGACATGGAATGTTAGGGGGATGGGCTCCTACATGCACAGGATTAGATCCTTCTTCAGGAGGAAGCACGTCTCCATTGCATGCCTACAAGAAACACATCTCAATGCTGAGAGCTCTGCAAAAGTGACGGAGTGGTGGGGTGGACAAGGTTTTGGCGCCGTGTACTCTAAATACGCACGCAGGATATACACATGGATAGACGGCGCTGTACCATTCAGGTTACTGTCGAAAGAGGAGGATGCAGAAGGGAGGTACTTGATACTAAGGGGCAGCATCGAACAACTAGACATCTGCATTGTCAACTCCCATCTCCCCAACAACGGGAACTTAGCTTAGCGCCCAGCTTAGTCAGGTATTCCAACACCCTACCGGGACTGTTTCTTTATATGGGGGGGGGGGATTTCAATTGCATACGTGACCACACACTGGATAGATCGAACCCCCCGACATCACCGCCCAACTCACAACACTCCTCATTAAATAAGGTAATAGAGAACCTAGACCTAGCAGAGGTATGGAGGGAACTACATCTGAAGGATAGGGAATACTCTTACTTCTCATCTCCCCATGCACTCTATACCAAAATCGACTACTTGTTAATAGACGAGCAACACCTGCCCAAGGTGGAGTCGGTGTCTTACTTGGGAAAATCAATATCAGACCATTCTCCACTCCTCGTGGAGTGGAAAATACAGGGGCCTAAACCACCCATACCAATGTGGCGAATGCCAACAGAGGCTCTAACAGACTGTGCCTTCAAAGAGGGTCTCTGAGACAAAATAAAAGAATACTTGGACATCAACGTTGTGAGCTTGAACGGATGGTACAAGATTTGGGAGGCATTGAAAGTTGTAGTTAGGGGGGAAATCATTGCTAGCGCTGGGGGTATCCAGAAAAAACACTAATGAACGAATTGGAGGTGGGAGAGAGGCGGATCACACAATTGGAAGCTATCGCCCCAAGGACAAGGGAGGCTGAGGAGGAACTCTCCGTAGCTAGAAGCGACTGCCAAAATGCATGGGCCAGATTAGCTAAATTTGACTATGTAGCCAAAACCACTAGAGAACATGCAGAGGGCGATAACTCAAACAGACTCTTGCCATGGCTGTGCAGGAGGGAATACCCGAAACACCCGATCACCGAAATTAAAGATCCCATTGGCAGGGTTCAAGCATCGCAGTCGGACGTCAACAACACATTTAAGGAGTTCTATTCCCGGCTGTACAGCCACGCAACGATGGTACCGCAAGCCGACATCTTCGACATGCTGAATGAGATAGGCCTGCCAACACTGAGCGAATCCCAACGGGCCACCCTAAACGTGGACCTGACTGTCGAGGACATAACTGAGGCAATTAAATCATTGTCCACGAGTAAGACTACCCCACCACCCCCCAAGTTCTACAAGACATATGACGCGGACCTGGCCCCCACCCTATTGGAGGTGTTCAGAGAGTCATACAAAAAAAAGAGATGCTACTGAGAACCATGAGGGAGACATTGGTGGTACCGATACCAAAGTCTGGGAAATGAATGTGGCTCATACAGACTACTGGCCATGCTCAATTATGACATTAAAATATGAACGACCATATTGGCCAAGAGGTTGGAAGGGGTTGATAGGGACACTAGTGCATGAGGATCAGAACGGGTTCATACCAGGTCGGAACACAACAGCGAACCTACGAAGACTACAACACATAGTGGCACAAACAAAGGATTTACACGAATCATATGCAGTCGTATCCCTAGACGCCATAAAAGCGTTTGACTCCATATACTGGGAATGGTTGCTAGAGGTTCTGGGGCAATTCGGGTTGGGGGAACACTTCATTCGGTGGATACAAATTCTATATAAGTCACCGGTGGCCAGGGTAAAGACTGGGCGGACAGTGTCAGGACTGTGGGACATCCAGAAAGGCACTAGGCAAGGTTTCCCACTATCCCCAATGCTTTATATCTTGGGACTAGAACCATTAGCCATTTACATGAGGAAACAGTTCTTCGATGACAGCATCAGAGTAGGGGGAAGAGTATCACATTGTCTCTTTATACGCAGACGATGTATTGATGTATCTGAGGGACCCCCACCTTAACGTACCAACAATCCTGGAGGACCTAGAGAACTTTGCCCGAGTGTCAGATATCGCCTTTAGCAAGGAGAAGTCATGCGTATTCCCACTGGCAAGGCTGGCTGGGTACAAAGAAGCGGATCTTCCGGATGTGGGAATCCAATGGAAGCCACACACATTTAGATACCTAGGGGTTAACATCTGGCACACACAAGAGCAGATGCATGGGGGTAACACACCCTGGTGGCGGTGCAGGGACGTCGGAAGTCAACAAAGTTCTGGTCCAAATTAGCACTGTCTGTAATGGGCAGGGCCGCGGTGGCCAAAATGATTGTGAAAATATAAAGACCTCGGCAGCACTATGTACATTATCTCATCCTGGCCTCCTTTTTCCAACTACTTGAAAAACTACTGAGAGAACTACTATGGGGCAACACTAGACATAAATAGTCCCTTAGTACACTAACGCTACCATATAAAGCAGGCTGAGTCCAACTACCAGACCTGGAAAGATACTTTGCCGGCTCAGCTGAGCCACATGGCCAAGTGGATAGCGGACGAGGCTACCTCGGAAACTAGACTGCTTAGAAGGCTAGTGGCAGGGGCGAACTTGAAGGAAGCCCTATGGGTCCCGGTGGGGTGTCTGGGGCAGACCCAGATGATAGTAGAACTGGGCAGGAAAGTTTGGGACAGGGCCCTGAAACTGGCAGGAGGTGCACACCCCTACTCCCCAGACATCCCAATTGCAGCTGGGGTATGCATGGGGAAAGCAGATCTGGCTCTGATGAGGAAATCGGACGGACACAGCATTTACACCTGGGGGGGACACATACGAGGATGGGGCCTTAAGAGACTGAGTCTATGGTGGAGAAAGAAGGTCTACCTAAAGGCCAATTTATGTGGTATAGGAGAGTCAGGAAAGGGGCTAGGGCGAAATGGAAAGAGTGGCCGGAAGAACCGGAGCCAGACCCACTGTTAACGCTACTGTATAATCTGGGGGATGGATGGAAACCAGTGTCCAGGCTCTATGCTGAATTAGCGGACAGGCCCAATCCTAAAGGTGACGCACTGAAGCGGAGGTGGGAGGCGGACCTGGGGAACAGTATAACGGAAAAGGAAGGGGAGAGAATCCTAGTACACCCCCGAGAAGTGTCAAGAAACGCCCGGTTCAGACTAATCCAATTACAGGCCCTATACAGGACATACATGACACCAGACAGGATAGCCAAATTCAGCAACAGCACAAACCCCCTGTGCTCCTGAAGGGGCTGGAATGCTGCATATGTTCTGGGGGTGCCCGAAGATACAGAATTCCGGGTCCAAAATAGAACAAACCTGTAGAAGAGCGGTGGTGGTGAGGTATGATTGGTCTCCGAAAGAGTGCCTCCTGGGGGCCTACCCAAGAATAAGCAAAGTGAGACATGTAGTGAAACTCATGGACATGGTGTGCATGTTAGCCAAAAGAGCCATAGCAATGGCATGGAAATCTGCGAGAGGCCCGTTGTTTGACAAGTGGTACAGGGAATTGGAGCACTGGACAGGGGCAGAAACCACAGTCTGGGGAGAGGGAGTGGCTAAAACGGGAGGAGAAGCAAGCCCTGCATATGAGGACTGGAAGGCCCTAATCTGGGACATGTTCCACCCATTAGGCAACAAACCCCCGTGAGAGACCCCTGTTCACTGGAAATGTAGTTGATTATTGATAATGCCTGAACCCCAGTAGCCGGGCAATTAGACCTCACAGAGCTTGTCAGTACACCGCCCAAAAGTTTCCGGTGCCTGGACTGTTAAGTAGGCAGGGCTGGAAGCCCCAACACAATCACCCTGCAAGTGAAGACTGGTTGTTTTGTTTTGTTTTTGCACAGGTTATTGTTATTTTCAACTTTTTATGTACACGTTGACCAATGCTGCTAAGTGAATACTGAATTGGTAATGTACAATATAAATGCTAATAAAAAATATTTTAAAATAAAAAACAGGGCATCCGACTTGCGGAAGTCCTTGGTGCTGTCCAGGTAGTATTTCAGAGCCCGTCTGATGTCCAGACAGTGCAAGACCCTCTGAGGCTCATCCTTGGGGTCGGCGAAGAACGTGGGTTAGACAATCTCCCCGTTGAGCTGGAAGGAGGTGGTCACCTTGGGTAGGCATGCAGAGTGCATGAGCAGAACCACGTTTTCCTTGTGAAAAGTGGTGTAGGGCTCTGATGCCACCAGAGCCTGAATCATGCTGACTCTGCAAGCGGAGGTGATACCCACGAGTAGAGCTGTCTTTATGGTGACTAGCCTGATGTCCGGCTCGAAAGGTCTGTGCCGCCAAGTCGCCCAACACAACATTGGGGTCCCACGCAGGGCATGGCTTCTTTATAGGTGGGTAGAGTCTGTGAATGCCTGCCAGATGTAGCTTGACCACCCGGTTGGAAGTGGAGAAGAGGGCCTCCTCCGAATTCCTGTAAGCCCCTATGGCTGCCAGATAGGTGCGGCATGTGTCCACCTGCACGTCGGAGTGGGCAAGGTGAGCTGAGAAGGAGAGCACGGTGGCCAAGGTACACTTAAGCAGGTCAATCCTCTTAGAGTCGGTCTAATGACAGAATCTAGACCACATACTCCTATATTGGCTCCTAGTAGCCTTGCTTCTAGTGCCCTGGATGATGTCTAGGTTAGCTTGGGAGAGATTCAAGTGTTTCATCGTGACCTGGTCAGGTACCACGCTGCAAGGACTAGTTTGTGAGGAGCGGGTGGAGTAGCCTACCCCCTGCTGGGCCAGGAGAGGAGCCGGGCCCAGCGGGAGGTGAATGGGTGGTCTGTCCGATAGGCTGAGTAGCTTGGAGAACCACGGTCTCGCCGGCCACCAAGGAGCTATCAAAATTATGCTGAGGGGACGAGATTCCTTGATCTTGTGGATCGCCCTGTGGACCAGGGGTATGGGCGGGAAGGCGTATGCCGTAATGCTATTCCACCGTATCTGGAATGCGTCACCCAGGGAGCCAGAGCCCTGCCCCAACTGCTGCCATTTCCTGTTGTCCCGGGAGGCAAACAGATCCACTTGGGTATGCCCCCATCTGAGGAAGACCTTCTTCAGTACCAGGTTGGTCAATTTCCACTCGTAATTATCTGCCCCCAGTCTGCTGAGCCTGTCCGCCTCCAGGTTGGACTGCCCCGGGTGGTGGACTGCGGTGAGGTCGATCTTGTCCAGTGCCCACTCCCACATGCTGACGGCCAGAGTGCACGGTGGAGGGGATATGGTACCCCCTGCTTTTTGACATAGTACATGTTGGTGGAGTTGTCTGTCTGGATAAGAACTGCCTTGCTCTCTATGAGAGGGAGAAAGGCCTTGAGAGCCAGCCATATGGCCTTCAATTCCGGCCAATTGATGTGGGACTCTTGCTCCTGCTGAGTCCAGACACCATGGACGCTGTGGCTCCCCAGAGTGGCTCCCCAGCCCACTAGGGAGGAGTCCATAGTAACAGTGACCTGCGGGACCGGCTGTCGGTAGGGCTTGCCCTGCCGCAGGTTGAAGTCCGCGGATCACCACAGGAGGCCCAGGTGGAGAAGGGAGGAATGTCGACTGGCTCTGCTTGGGAACCCCTCTCCTGATTCCATGAGGCTGCAAAGTGCAGCTGCAATCTCCTCATCTTGAGCCTTGTGTGGGGTACAGCCAACAGGACCGCCGCCATTATACCCAACAGATGTTGGTACCACCAGGCTGAGGTCACTGTCCTGGAGAGGAAGTGAGAGGTGGCCTTCTTGATGGCCGCTATCTTGTCTTCCGAGGGAAAGACTCTCTCTGAGCTTGTGTCCAAGATGAGGCCCAGGAAAGTAAGGGTCTGCGTGGGCTGCAGCTGAGACTTCTTGAGATTGATAGTGAACCCCATGTCGTGGAGCGTATTCATTGGTGCAGAGGAGGTATGATGAAACGCTTCTGGAGATGTGGCCGGACGAGCCAGTCATTCAGGTATGGGTAGACATGGTGGCCCTGGGCCCTTAGGAGGGCTGACACTGCATTCATCAGCCTGTTAAAAACCCTGGGGGCAGAGCTGAGGCCAAAGGGTAGTACCTTGTATTGGAAATGGCAGCCCATGATCCTGAACCGCAATAAGGAACGATGCGGCTGCTAAATCGGGACGTATAGGTACGAGTCCTTCCGATCCAGGGAGCACATCCAGTCTCCCCTGTCCAGTGTTTCCGCAATAAGTGCTGGCATAATCATCTTGAATTCTTGCAGAGGAAGGGAGAGGTTGAGGGTGGAGAGGTCTGTCAAGACTGGATGGGGGGGGGGTCTGCACTTCCGCTCTCTATTTGGTAGAGGGGAAACACAGAGACCCCTGCCAAGATTCTCAATTATGGTAACGTAGTCGAGCAATCAAGGCCTAGCTTCTCGGGAGGTGATGCGAGCTGGTTCTTAAGTACAGTGTAGTCCCCGAGCACCCACGAAGGAATGTCCACACACTATCAGTTACAACACAGTCTTTATATAATTAATATTCAAATGCATATACACGATCACGATAACTCACTTTGTACTCCGAAAATCAACAATGGTAAATATGTACAATTCTAAAGTGGTACCACTAACGTTACTCGATCTTATTAAAGTGCATACGGTCAGGATGACACACAGATCAAAATAAAGAGGAAAACCAGCAGTA
Source organism: Ambystoma mexicanum (assembly GCF_040938575.1). Taxonomy (NCBI): domain Eukaryota; kingdom Metazoa; phylum Chordata; class Amphibia; order Caudata; family Ambystomatidae; genus Ambystoma; species Ambystoma mexicanum. The sequence continues at coordinate 706,499,173 of NC_090941.1, read as the reverse complement.
GAGGGAGGAAGGAAAGCAGGATGGTTGAGCAATAGGCAGAATACTGGTAACTACCGTTAAACACAGTTCTGTGTGGAGATACCCCCACCTGGGCAACCTGTAGAAGAAAGATACAAGCCCAGTCCATATATTGTTCACCCCTAGACTTCCCAAGAGTTCGGCAACCCCAAAGTACCTTGGTGTTGTAGCGTTCTGTATCGGGGAAATCGACAACCCTTCTTGAGTGCCCTCCCTTTCAGGCAGGAGTCACGGGTCGAACGTCCGACGGAGAACAGGTCGGGCTACGACGGTGAAGTGGCCGCGTCGTTCCTAGCGCTGCTTGTTGACGGGGAAGCGTAAACATCCTGCCAGGAAGAGGCGTGCGGGGCACCTCGGTGTCGATAGTTCTGGACCGCAAAGAGTTGAAGAACTGGGGCCCAGCAAGGGCGTCGAGTCGTCGGCGTCTCTGTGGTCTTTGGGTGGCGGGAAACCCACTGGTGGATACTCCTCGGCGCGCCGACGGTCAGGCCTTCTCCAGCAGGATACGGCGGCAACGATGCGGACGAGAGCGTCCTTGGATCAATGAAGTTCTTAGGCAACGGGAGCACGGCGGCTCCAGTCGGCGATGGCGGTCGGCGACAGTGGTGGACAACAGTCCGGGCGCTTCTCCTTGGAGTTCCGCAGCAGTCTTCGTATCGGGTCGGCAGCCTGTCGAAGGTCTGTCTACCAGGGAGCATAGGCAAAGATCAGCTGTGCACGATGGTCCCTCGTAGCTCGGGAAGAGGGCGCCTTACCAGGTCCTCTCTGGGTCAGTCCTTGAAGCACAACAGCTTTCCGATTGCGAAGGAGAGCAACAGCAATTCTTCTCGTCCAGCAGGGCTCAAGGTTAAGCTTCACTCCAGTTACTCGTCGTAGTGGACTTCAGCTTCAGAATTCACTATTCCTAGCAGTGAGAGGTCCCCAGATATACTGTTGATCTCCCATTCATTCCGCTGGGTCGCACTCAAGAATCCAATCACGACTACGGGCATTCATGCAGGCAGGCAACCAATCAGGCACACGAGGTATTCAGGCCATTCACTTCTCTCCAGACACTCACAACAAGTTATGTGTATTGGGACAAGTACTGAGCCATTCAACACTCCAAGCTGCATTCATACCGGTTTCGGGCCGGGCTGTCTGTGGGTGGGACCCAGGTCCCACCCACAGGCGTACCCACAACATACGGTCGTTGAGAAGGCTCCAGCCAGTCTGGTCGGCACTTCCCCCACACTACCATATACGGAACTGCCACCCAACAGTCAGTCAGGGGGAAGGGACAGAGGCAGGGCTTCCCGGGACTTCGGGAAGATCAAGGTAACAGGTGATGGAAGGCAAGAGGCCATGGGGGCCATTTTGTCCCCATCCGGAATCTACCGATTCCAATGACAGGGCCTGGGCATCCCAAAATGGAGGACGCTCAGGGCACCAGTCATTTCAGCACAGAGCTGCCACCAGCCCATATCCTGCTCTGTGGGTCACACACAGGTGCCCAAAAACATACACTAGGGGCACAGGGTTGTACCCCTACCCATGGGTGCCATAAGGGTATCCCACGGGTCCGTTCACCAAACCAAAGGAGAGAGAGCTGCACCGCCAGGAGTCCCACATGAACTCCTGCGCGGAAAACACGACAGAACACTTGATAAAAAGCAGTAAAGGACAATGATACAGAGGACTTGTCCCTCCGATGCATTTCCAGCATCACAAGGTCTAACACAACTCTCAGGCCAGCCTGGTTCTTCTTCTGTATGGCGAAAATCCTGGAATAAAAGCCCAAACCTCACTGGGAGGTTGAGACCTCTTCGACAGCCTGGCTCTCGACGAGGGACTGGATCTCCGCCAACAGAGTTGCTGTCCCAATCTGTGGCAAAAGAGGGGAGGAGAGGAAGCTACCGTAAGCAGTACCCTGTCCAGACTACAGAGAGGATCCCGGGGTCCGAAAAGTTCTGGTGCCAAAATTGCATGCTTAGCTCTACTCCGGAAGTTCCGGGAGGAAGTCCGCAATTTCCCGCCAGAGCCTTTGGTTAACGGCTACCAGGATGGGAGAGGGAGTGAGCCACAAGGCGAAACCGCAAGGAGAAGGCAAGAGGACAAGGCCTGCACTCCTCTTTGCAGCTCCGCTGCGAGTGCCTCAGCCCGATCAGCTTCAACAGCTGATCTCTCAGCATTCTATTGCTTTCGTTGCCCCAGCCGCATCGTGCTCCACGCACACGGCAGAGCCCCTCATCATGGAGGGCCCAGCTGCTACAAGGATCGCCAGCATCAGCCCTGCATCTTTTTTCAAATTTCCCGCCGAAATCACCAGCCTTCCCACGCCCGACAGCACTGCCGGCTCCTCCCCGCCCTGCTTTAAAGGGAGTGGGTGTGAGCCACAAGGCGAAGCCTCAAGGAGAAGGCCACAGGACAAGGCCTGCACTCCTCTTTGCAGCTCCGCTGCGAGTGCCTCAGCCCGATCAACAGCGAATCTCTCAGCATTCTATTGCTTTCGGTGCCCCAGCCGCATTGTGCTCCACGCACACAGCAGAGCCCTCATCATGGAGGGCCCAGCTGCTACAAGGATCGCCAGCATCAGCCCTGCATCTTTTTTCAAATTTCCCACCGAAATCACCAGCCTTCCCGCGCCCGACAGCACTGCCGGCTCCTCCCCCCCTGCTTTAAAGGGAGAGAGAGTGAGCCACAAGACGAAGCCGCAAGGAGAAGGCCAGAGGACAAAGCCTGCACTCCTCTTTGCAGCTCTTCGCTGCTCGTCTGCCGTTTGCCCCAACACTATGCCGTATCTGGAAGGTAAGAAGCATTTCCCTTACACGTTTCTCACTAACCCATGCTCTACCTCAAGAAGCCTCAGATTGCGCGCCCGTACTCTGCAAGCCACCATCAGCTCTCAGCCCATCCCCACGAGCACCCGTAATGCCCGGCTATGTTCACGTACCGTGCAACCCTCTCAGTCTGCTAACAGGGCCAGACTCCTGCACCCAACTTCAAAGCCCACAGCCGCTACAAGTACTGCCAATATAGCGCCAAATGAAGTATTTATCCCCTCATACAATTGTACTGCCCCCATAATCAATGTGATTCCACATGTGTCCACCACCACTGAAAATGAGCCCCCCAGTGTAAAATCTGTGATGTGCAATTCTTCTACCACCATTTTAAATGCTATTGTGCCAAATGCTACTCCACATGTGTCCACCACCACTGAAAATGAGCCCCCAGTGTAAAATCTGTGATGTGCAATTCTTCTACCACCATTTTAAATGCTATTGTGCCAAATGCTACTCCACATGTGTCCACCACCACTGAAAATGAGCCCCCCCAGTGTAAAATCTGTGATGTGCAATTCTTCTACCACCACTTTGTATGCTATTGTGCCAAATGCTTCTCCACATGTGTCCACCACCACTGAAAATGAGCCCCCAGTATAAAATCTGTGATGTGCAATTCTTCTACCACCATTTTAAATGCTATTGTGCCAAATGCCACTCCACATGTGCCCACCACCACTGAAAATGAGCCTCCCAGTGTAAAATCTGTGATGTGCAATTCTTCTACCACCACTTTGAATGCTATTGTGCCAAATGCTTCTCCACATGTGTCCACCACCACTGAAAATGAGCCCCCAGTGTACAATCTGTGATGTGCAATTCTTCTACCACCATTTTAAATGCTATTGTGCCAAATGCCACTCCACATGTGCCCACCACCACTGAAAATGAGCCTCCCAGTGTAAAATCTGTGATGTGCAAATCCCCCAACTCCCACAGCGCAACCACCCCCTCCACCTCGCCCTCTCTCCGCATGAACCCCCCCCAGCCGCTACTGAACCCCATTTGAAATGCGCCATGATTAACGCTAGGTCCATTAATGCTCACGCTCTCGACATCTATGACCTGCTACCCACTCATGACCTCGATTTGCTCATGATCTCAGAAACCTGGCTACATGAGGCTTCTGGCCCTGCGCTCTCCCTCGCCCTACCCCCTGGCTATTCCATCACTAGACAAGATCGCCTCTCTAAAGGTGGAGGTGCAGCAATTATTGCCAGAGACTGCCTCTCTATCAGAAAGGTAGTGAAATCCTTGCATAACAACAGCGACTACCTCCAAGTCAAAATAACCCTCTCTCCCCATTGCACCATTACTGTGCACACCGTCTACCGTCCTCCAGGCCCACCAGGAGACTTTCAAGCCTCTCTCATCCACCTCCTCTCTGACAACCTCAAACAACAGTCTAAAGCCATTCTCCTTGGGGATGTCAACCTAGGTCTCCTGGATAGTAAGGACCTAGCAGCCAAATCCCTTGACTCAGCTCTCAAGGATCTAGGCTACAAGAACACTATCCTTAGCCCAACTCACTCCCAGGGCAGAACTCTCGACTGGATCGCACAGCACAACTGCCCACTCATCATCACAGGAAACACTCTCACCCCATGGTCTGACACCACATCATCACCTTTAACATCCTCACAACGAGCTCCTCCGCTGCCCCCGCACCCCAACCCCTCCCACTCTGTCTCGCCAGAAGCTCCTGCCAGCTCACAAAGGAAAGGCTATTGCCCTTCCTCCAAGGCCCAGCCTTCAGACCACCTTTCTCCACAGACCCAGAAACTCTCACCACAGCCTATGATGCTGCCATCAAAGCAGCTATCAACTCCATTGCCCCTCTCAAACCCCGCAAATCCAAACCCACTACCCACTCCAACTCAGGGTTCATCCCTGACCTCCTCATACTCCGCAACGAGAAAAAGGCTGCACTCACACAGTGGCAAACGTCCCACTCTGACAAAGATAAGATGATCTTTAAGGCCCAATCCACTAAATACAAAAAGGCAATCACCCAAGCAAAGGCCAAATCTTTTGAATCCAGAATCTCGGAAGCCCAATCTAGCACAAAGAGGGAGCTCGAGACACCCACTCCCGCCCCCCAGAAACACCAAAGACAAAGATTGGTGTGATGAAATACAAACGGCCATGCAAACCAAACTAAGCCTCCTCAAAAACAAAATACTAGCCACTAAACAAGCCCTTCCTAATAAGCACATCCCTGTCCCACCACCTGCCCCGGACCCCCCCTCCCAACCTTTCTCCTTCAAACCCATTCAGGAAAAAGACATCATCAACATAATGAGGAACATCAAGCCCTCGAACTGCAAAGGTGATGCATGCCCAGTCTACATTATCAAAGACTGCACTGAAACGCTAGCTCCCTTCCTGACAGCCTTCGTTAATGCATCCTTTGCCACAGGGAAAGTCCCTGCCTCCCTCAAGGAAGCTTGGGTCCGCCCTCTTAAAAAAAACAACTCTCGATACCACCTCCCCCAACAACTACAGACCTATCACCACTGTCCCATTCCTCCTCAAAATACTGGACAAAGCAGCCTACCTGCAGGTTCAGCGCTTCATTGAAGAGAACAAACTCCTTGGACTCCGCCAATCTGGTTTCCGTCCCAGACACGGGACCAAAACCGCCCTACTTGACTTGAAAAACCAGATGGATGATGCTAGAGACATGGGTAAACCAGCACTTTTCCTACTCCTCGATTTATCCGCGGCCTTTGACCTCGTAGATCATGGTGTCCTATGCCACCACCTCTCCTCTACTGCCAAATTCTCCCCAGAGGCCACAGCATGGATCACTTCCTTCTTACAAGACAGAACCATGCAAGTATTCTCTGACCTAGCCTCCGCCTCACCAACCATCATACTCTGTGGGGTGCCCCAAGGCTCCTGCCTTTTCCCCACCCTCTACAACATCTTCACACGACCCCTCTTCCTCATCCTCGACGCTATGGGCATCTCCTACACCAACTACGCCGACGACACTCAGATCCTCCTCACCCTCACTGGGAACCATGATACTGACTCCCTAACCCTCAACAACCTCTACAACACCATCCAAGCCTGGATGGCAGACAATGGACTATGCCTTAACTCCGACAAGACTGAACTCCTCCTGGTAGGCTCCCCCGACACGCTAAAAAATCTAGACTCCCAATTCAGTCACTTCACCATTGACACCATCAACATCCCTGTCTCAGATTCTGTCAAAACTCTTGGAGTTTACCTGGATTCCAGCCTATCCATGGATAGACAAGTCAACGCAATAGCCTCCGCAGCTGCCTATCATGCCAAACTAATCAACGCAGTCAGACCCTTTCTCTCCAAAGAGAACTGCACCAACATAGCCAGAGCCATCACTGGCTCTAGGCTAGACTATTGCAATATACTCTTTCTAGGAACCTCCAATAAAAACCTAGAGAGACTACAAGTCATACAGAACAATGCTCTCCGGGCAGCCCAAGGCATTGCTAAACGAGAACACATCTCTGAGGCCAGAAAATTAGCCCACTGGCTCCCAATAAAGGAAAGGATCGTCTTCAAAGCCCTGACACTGACCCACAAGTGCATTTACCTCTCTGCTCCTGCCTATCTCTCACAAAGGATCCACCCCGTCTCCACTACCAGGCCAATCAGATCACTGTATACCAACATGCTCTCTGTGCCACTAGTAAAAAGAGCCAGAGCAGGCGGATCCAGCTTCCCTTATCTCGTACCCACTCACTGGAATGCCCTACCTCCCACTATCCGAGGTGAGGCCTCCCTCACCACCTTCCGCAAAGTTTTGAAAACCATCTTCTTCACATAAGGCCCTTCACATCAGCATGAATACTCATCATTTGACCCGTTGCATAAATTGTAATATAATGACTATGTGCAATATCTGTAACAACAGTATGATGTTTTGTAGTATTCACAATGTGTCAACGACCGCTACCATGCCTGTACCTGTGTAACTAAGTTCTTGCAAGTAACAGCGCCTCAATGCCCCTGGGCTGCTTGCGCACTATATAAATATAAATAAATAAAAATGGCATCTGTGTTGGCTTGATGCCGGTGCAAGGAGGCGTTGGAGTACAGCCTTTTTCCGTACGCCTCCAAGATCTTCTCCTCCTTGCCTAGCAGCGTCGAGGATGAGGTGGCCGAGGACGACTGAGGCTTAGAGTAGTGTGACGCTGCAGCAATCACGGAAGAGTGCGGTTGAGGATGCGCCAAAAGCAAGAGTGTATCCCCTCCATCTGCCTTTACTTGCCGTTGAGGCGATGATTGACAAGTTGGGCTGAGTGTGGCTTGAGCCACCCCTTTTTGGCCAGGGCAACTACGTCTTTCTGCATTGGGATCCCCATTCTGGTAGGGGGTTTTAGGGTGAGGACTTCTGCCAAGACACCCTCCTCGGGCTGCTCTACCTCAGGCTGAGTAAGGCCTAAATATTCTGCTAAACCTGCAAGGTGTTCGTTGAAGGCCCTAGCTGAAGATGGTGTGTCGGGGTCCTCCTTCTCGTCAGTGTCCACCAGAGTGCTTGGAGAGTCCGGAACAAGTGGAGGGGTGATGGGTGCCATGGGCTGCTGGTGGCTGCGGACGTGGAGCCGCCTGTAATGTGGGAAGCAGGGAAGCTGGAATCAGAGGAGCCAGCTGGGGCAGCGTTGTCTGCGCTGGGGCCTGTGGCACCAGAACCATAGGAGGAATGACTATGGGGGCCAGTGGGGTTCCCTGGGGGAGCATGTCCCTGATGGCATCCCAGAGGATGGCCCTTATCTGGGGAGTTCGTATCAGCCCTAGGAACCTTTCGAAGAACCTGTCTTCGGAGGCTGTAGAGGTGGCAGGTGATATTGACGGAGTGGCTATGGGCAACTGGGGCTGGCCACACTCTGCCTGGGGTGCAGGGGAAACCTGCCCTGCGCTGCCGATGGATAAGCTGTAGGCCACGCACCTAGTTGACACCAGTCCCACCTTATGACTGTTTCCTCCACCCGCTCTGTAAGAGGGGGTATGGGACGAGCGGCCATCTTGTCTGGCACGGCGGTCACGGTGGCTGATACTAGAACCTAAAAGGTTCCTCCCGGTCAGGCGCTTCTTTCGGAAGGAGTCGCCGTCCCGGGGTGCGATGGTGAATAAAGGCCTTTCTTGGGCCTCGAGCCTTGAGCGATGTTTGACGAAGTCCTTTAGGTCCTCTGGAGGTGACTTCTGGAAGAGCTCCGTCCACCTAGCTAGCCTGTTCTCCAGTGTCCGTGGAGTCAGTGCATTGCACATGGAACAACCTTCCCAGCCGTGGTCGGGGCCAAGGTAGCGGAGGCAAAGGGCATGGGGGTCGGATGTAGGGAAGAGCCCCCCGCAGGCTGGGCACCTGCTGAAGCACACTGAAGTCGACATGCACCAGGGAAGTACTTAATTGAAAAGAAAAAGACAAAGATAGAAGAATATCCCGGGGAAAGCACGTGGTATTACATGGCCAAAGCCAAACCCAGGAGCGCTGGTGAATTGGGCCCGTTCTGGTCGACGCGGAAAAGGGGAGAGGGGAGTGACGCCGTTCGGTGGAGTCAGGCGAGCGCATGCTCCCAGGGCCGTGCCCCAGCGTGCCTCTAATTTTAAAGGGGAAGAAGATCCAGTAAAATTGTATAAAGGAACCTATTTCTTTTACAAAGCACATGATAAAGAAGGACACCAGAAATACTTTTGCTATCCGAAAATGACTGTTTGAAAGACAGATTGCTGTCATCTTTAAGGAACTATTATCTGGAAAATACACTGGAAAATACACTTTTGCCATCCTACCTAAGATAATTCAGCAGAAGAGAACCACACTCTGGATTCAAAGATTCCTCCTTGGAAAAGACTGAGAGGGTATAGTGTTCATCACTGAGTCTCCTCTTCCTCGTCCCAGTACTTTCAAATATTAAATGTGGGGAAATGAGAGGAGGGGTCTTGCAATACCCCATACAGATTGGGGGAGGTTTAGGTGGGTCACAATTAGGAAAAGGGGGATACCATGTCTCGCCTAAGGGTACCCCACTAACAATCTCCGAGGACTCTCCACCCATGTGATCCTTCCCCGCCTTTCCACCCCTAGGGTCCAGATCCAAGACCGATGTCCCCTCCCTGGCCACCTGAGAAGAGGATCCAGGTGGTCTAGGAGTGAGAATATCCTCAGGTTTCTAACAAAGCACACTATAACCCTTCAGTTTTCATTAATTTACAAGGCTCCTACTGTTACGTATGTACATACTATAAGTATTTGTACAATTTTACCTTATGCATACATACCGTTACAAGCATACTGGAAGCAATGCAAAACCAAATGTTCTAATTTACAACTGTACTGTGCTTGCATTTACTTAATGGTAATACTGAAATATGCTACCACTATTCTAAAGAACACCCATTTACCTTTGTTAGACCCACCTAAATCTGTTAGCAATAGCTACCATATTGTATTTGAATGCATTTAAATGTATGTTTACATATTAACCGTAAAAATGCATTTGTTGTATATTTTGTGTGTACATACTGTGTGTGTTATTATGCGTAAATACATTTTTTCTTTTTTTATGAGTACAGTTTATTTTAAACTTTTTACACATTCTCACTTTAGACCAAAAAACCTTGTCCAACTTTTAGTTGCTGCCCATCATTCCAGGTTACAAATGATACTTAAACTGTTTTCTTGTCCATACATCCATCTTTGTTTATTCCTTAGGTAATAAAGTTTCATCTGTCTGAGCCTAGTATATTCTCTTAACTGTTCTCCGTCTCTTGTTTTTTCATTAACATGTCTTGTAAATTCATTCCTGCAGCTGTAAAGCGCACATTTGTTCCTAGAATAAAGTGATTCCACCAGTCTTCTCAGTCATACGTTTTAAGTATTGTCATGTAAGTTTGCAGACATTTTTGTCTTTCTTCCAAAACTGCAGTGCATTCTAGCAGGAGGTGTTTTGTCGTTCCCAAAATATCTTGTTTTTTTACAAAATCTACATGATCCATTGTCCGTACCACGTTTCCCAGTGATGTGCTTAAATACATTTGTAGGATAGACTCCCAGTCTAATTTGGGTCATTCTTTCTTGCAGATGTTTTGCTGGAAATCTCGCCAAGTAAGATGGCACTGTATCTCTTTTTCGATGTTCAAGGGGAGCATCTTTTTGCATTTTATAAGTCAACCTTTGTTCTCTTGTCTTTATCCAGTCTTGTGTTTTTTTCTTTTTAATTTTACTTGGTCTGGATTTGTAATTAATTCATCCTGTGAGGACTCTAGGTTGCATAATTCTTGCGTCCACTTATCTTTCCAATGTTTTGGCAGGACAGTGCTTTTCCCCATTTCCATGCTCTCCCAGCAGTTTGTAACCTATCACCGGCTCTGGAAGTATACATTTTATTAAAAGTGCTACTGATTTCCATTTTGTTATTGAGTACAAGGACTGAAGCCCTAACTCAGTTCTTATGGCATCGATTGGAATGCAACGCAGTAGTTTCAGTATAGGCTTCCAGAATTTACTCAAGTTTTGGGCATAGTTTAGGCCTGCTTCTCTTCCATGTGCCAAGATTGCCATCACTTTTTGCACGTAGAATGATCTTGCAGGCACTAATGAACATTTGCCGAATCTCCCATTCAGAATTGAGCCTTGTAGGCTTAACCTTTTTGCTTTTATACGTAGCTCTTGTTCCCAGTTTGTTTCTACAATAGAGTGATTGAATCTGATTCCTAGGTATGCATTTTCTAGGATTTCATTACCAATTCTCCAATCGAATCGTTTATCATTTATCTTGTTGGTTCCTCCAATTGTTAGTCTTTTGGATTTGCTGATGTTTATGTCTAGATTGTACTTCTCCATATAAGCTTGAAGATTGTTCAGCAGGTGTTGTAGACCGATTTGAGTCCGGTCTATTAGAACAATATCGTCTGCATAGCAGATGATTGGAATCTCTATGTTATTTATCTTTGGTGGGAAGTTCCTTGCATTTTAAAGGCATCTGGAAGGTCATCAATATAAAGCTTGAATAGAGTGGCCGCTAATGGGCAACCCTGTTTGACTCCTTTGTTAGTTAGTATATCTCTAGATAATAAGCCCTCACTATTTATCCTGATTTTTGTGGATGTGTTAGCATGCAGGGCCTTTATTGGTAGTAATATGTCGTCCGGACACTTCCAAGTCTTTAATTTACCCCAAAGTTTGTGCCTGTTCACTCCATCAAAGGCCTGCCTTAAGTTAATAAAGGCCAGATGTAATTTCTCATTTAGTTTGATGGAGTTTAGTTTCAGTAAGGAAAGAATGAACACATTTAATTGTATTCCTGTTTGTTTTGTCTGACAGGGGTCAATGATTTGATTTTTGTCTGACCAATCACTTAGTTTGTTTTGCAAGTCACTTGCAAACAACTTCCCAATGGTATCTAGCCAGTAATTACCAGGATCATTTCGCGTCACTTTCTTGAAAATTGGAACTGTTAGGCTCCTAGTCCACGATTCAGGTGCCTGCTTATGTTTTGCAATATTTTTAAATATCATACTGATCTTTCTGCTCCATTTTATAGGATCTTTTTTAAGATGGATGTTTGTCAGGCCATCTGGGCCAGCTGCAGATGAGTCTTTCAGTTTGAGTATCATCAACCTTATTTGATCTTTATTTATTTGCATTTTTAAAGCGCTCACACAGCCCGCGGGCATCGAGGCGCTGTTACAGGAATTGTTTTTTTTAGTTGCTGAATTGTTTTTTTGTTTTAGTTGCGTATTTATAATGCGCTTAAGTACCTATTGGTTTCTAAGCGCGGACCCGGGGATCGAACCTGTGTTGCTTAGTGTCGTCTTGCTTCCAAGGCGAACACGTTGCCGCTGAGCTATCCTCCCGGGATGATTTCATCTATCATAACCTTCCATGGGGTTTCTTTTTTTTCCCCAGAGCCTTCGGTTCCACTTCGTCCAGGCTCCCAAATACATTAGAATAATGTTGTATCCAATTTTTCTCTGAAACACCACAGGATAAGTGACTTTGTTGGTTTAGTGTTTGATTGTTGATGATTGAGCACAAGTCTCTTGTTGTTCTTTTTGCGAGGACTCTTAGCATCAATTCGCCCTGTTCCTGGTCTCGCAACATCCTAAATCTGATCAGCCAGTTTTTATAGTGTTGTTTTGCCAATTTGGATAGTTTCAGTTGATTGCCAAGGCTTACATTTTGCTTAATTTGTTTTATTTGCTGTCTTAGTTGTTTCCTCTTGGCAACTACTTCTGTACTATATCGATGTTTTGGCTCTAGAAGCAGAAGTTTGAATCCAGTATTTTTTGATTCATAAACTTTCAAGAGTGGAACGTAGGAGGTGTCGCTCTTATCACTCTGAAGTAAATTATTATACTTGTCCCTCAATTCCAATACATCTTTTTTTCTTAGTCATAGGCGATTTCCACCTTGATTGACTTCTAGAGGGATTACGGTGTTATTTATCATCTCTTTGTTATGGTTGTCACGCCAGACTAGTCTCAAAATGTTGTGATCACTAATTGTTTGCTGTAGAATTTCAAATTGATCGACCTTATGCAAGTGATTTTTTAGGATCCACATATAGTCTATTGTAGACTTCAAAGTGCTGTTAGACCAGGTTGGTTTACTAGGGATATCTCCCTCCACTTGGCCGTTGAGCATAAACATGTTATTTGCTTCCATCAGTTGGAGCCATTTGACAATATCTGAGTCGCCTCTGCTCTGATTTGCTAGGTTAGGCAGACCAAGGTGATTGATGCATTTTATATTCAGGTCTCCAGATAAGAGAATGTTTAAAGGAGGGTCAAGTTCCAATTGTTCCATTATTACTTCATCAATCTTTTGCATCATTTTGTCTGTATTTGTTTTCATATGATTCCAGTAGATATTTATTACCATGGTTTTAGTGTTTGTGTCGTGGTCAAAGTTTCTTGTTTCAATTATTGCCCATTGTGCAAATGTACTCAGGATTCCATGTTTGTTAATGCTTGTTCTCTTTTTGTTTTATTATCATTAGCAGGCCACCACATGGTCTTCCGTTTTTCCCTTTCTGTGCTGGGTTTCTGTGCTGGGTTCATCAATACCTCATAATTTGCAAGAGACTTGTTTACAGGAGCTCCCAGCTTGTTCAGACATATTATTGAGGCATTTTTCAAGTTCTTATCCAGGTTATTAAAGAGATGTTTAAACACCCTTGTATTCCATGCGAGAGCATACTTTTTTTGAGTAAAGTTCTCCTTTTTTTGCTAGGCCGATTTGGAAGTGATTAGTGGCTTTGCAAACCGATGACCAATCTTCCTCTTCTGGCAATTAATCCATTAGGGTTTTTTTTTTGGTTGGCCACGGAGCTCTTCAACGTTGGTTATTGACAAATGTGATCTTTATGTTTTTTTTTTTACAGGAATCTTAGTTATAAGTTTCCTTTCGATGTCTTGGACTAGCCACTTTATCGCTGACAGATTTCTTTTTTTTTTTAAAATAGGGTGCAGAGGTGTCGGTCAACTTTCCATTGAGCTCCTCAAGTTTGTATCCTAATTTTAGAAGAGTTGGCACTGCTTTCAATAGTGCATGTTTTATTTTGAGTGAGTTGAGATATAAAATCACTCAATCTACTCTGTTTTCATCAGTATATTCGACCACCACAATATCGTCCGTACAAACGCTCTTTAACGAGTGTACACAGTGCAACAGTTGGAGCACATTTTTCCTGTTCAAGTTTGTAGCATTTTTTTCTTTTAGAATATTTTCAAGCTTCACTTTTGATTTATCAATTAAACCGGACCGTACTACATATGCAGGTTCTTTATGGATTTTGGTTGCATCAGGCGTTCCCGCCGGCCTTTTAGGGTTCCAGTTATTAATTGTCCTTTTCTTTTCCTTTCTTGTTTCTTTCCTTCGGTATCCATCTTCCTCCAATCTTTGTTTCCGTTTTTCTCCCATTGTAAGGAAGGGAGTATCCGATTCTATCACTTCTATTTCATTTTCCTTGTTGTCGGATACTGAATCCACAGTTGAAGATGAGCTGATGTTGTTAAGTTTCTCTACATCTGGCTCGATTTCCAGGAACTCGTTAGTGTCGTCGTTCCTCTCACTTCCATTTTCCTCAATATAGGAGGCACCATCAATTAAGTCATGTGACTCGTCAAACATCTTTGGATTTGTTGGTTTCCCTCATCATCCGATGAGTTCAGAATTATTGCGATTTTCCTTGTTTCTACAGACGTCTCTTGCCCCTTATCTTGATGCAGACTAAGCAGACTGGTGTGTTTTGGGCGTGGCAGTGTTTGTATATTTCTTAGGAAAGCCCTCGACCCAGTCGGTTTCCTTTTCGAACTGGTTTTAATATGTTTAGTTTTTTGCTCTGCAGTTTGCTAATTTTCTGGCTGCTTTTTTTTCCCCTTGTTCCATTTCCCGTTTTTTCTCTGATTTAGTTTTCTCATCCGTCAGTTTTTCTTCTTTCTCTGAAACACTGAATATGTGCTCTCATCCCATCTGGATTTGTTCTTTTGTTCTTTTTGCATTGTTTGCGTCGTTGAACTTTTAGTTGTATTGGCTACTTTTGTATTAGAATCCAGCTGAGCCATTATCTTACCTTGCGTTGGTTCCAGCGTTTTAGGGTCTGTTGATTTTTCAGGGACTTGTGATTTCAAGTTATTTGTCGGGAAGATTTTTTGTTTTTTTCCTCTTCAATCTCTAACCCATTCCGGTCTATATTTGTGTTTGAGTGGACAGTGGAAGTCGATTTCTCGCCCGACCATTTGTTCCTATGGAATCCCCCTTTGAATTTGTTTTAGATGACATTATATAACTTGTGGGAGAAAGATAGCCCTCGGGGTTCAGGTCTATTTTATCTTAGTTAGATGTTTCTTATGAATTCCCTTTCATTCCATGTAATCGAATCTAGCAGGGCATGTGTTGTGATCTTTTTTTCCTCCAGGTTTCCACTGGCCAAGTCAGTCAGTCTCCTTTGCCAAGTGGCCGACGTTTCTGCGTCGTAATTTTAGCACTCCTCTACTTTTGCCGTAAATGTTTCGATGTAGACAAGTTTTGAATGAAGCAATGCAAGCAATGTTGTGCTGTCTTTCACATTCTCATTTATTGTTTCATATAGTTTGGTGTAGGGGGGGCTAAGGAAATTGTTAGTGCTGCCATCACGCCATGAATCTGCATGCCCGCAGCTATTGACGGGGTGTTTTTTTTCCTGTTGTATGGTGTTTCCTCCGATTTATTGTGGCAAGTCCCGGGCCACGTTTTTTGGGGGAGACGTTGGTGTAGTTTCGTCAATGTCGGCACCAACGGTTTCTGCATTTGAAGCGCTGATCCTCTGATCTTGCCTTAACACCTCTCTTAGTAATGAAGGCCAACCCAATTCTTTGGTTGTGACTAGGGAGTCCTACCTTTCATTCTCTGAGTTTCAAAGTCTTCAGCGTAAGGTGATGATGACTCTCTTTCCCATGTCAGTCTCTGGGTGTGATCCGCTTTCCTTGAGTCGCCAACCACATCTACTAGTTGCCAATATACTTTTTTTTAGTATAGACTGCCTTCTGGTCTCCTTTTGTCAAGTCATTTCCATTTATAATTCGCACATAGTGACCGCTTTGCAGGTCAAGTGGACATTCCTGATTTGGCTTGTCATGTACTTTTAGATTCCAATGTTTTCCCAATATGCTTTGTTGTTTGTACGGTGTTCGGTGCTCTCTTGACTTCATCTTTTTTTATAAATGTTTGCCGCCATTCTAGCTCTCGTATCTCATCAGCTATTGGTGTTTCGTGTAGGCTAATACTTCGCTTTTTCATTTTTTTGCCCACCAACAGAGCCGAAATCAGGTTCCTAGGTTCCTAGGATTTTTATTCTCAAGGTAAGAGCATGATGGAGTGTCCTGAATGTGGGAGGCGGCCATATTAGAGTTTGTTGATGTCAGAATTCTGTGAACATCACTAGTTCGTGACATTTCATCCATCCATATCTCAACGTCATCACCCATAGATTCAATCTCTTCTTGGGACTGCAGCCGGATGAGTGGCTGATCTTGCTTTCTCATATGTTGGACATTTAGCTGTCATTTATGTCATTTTCTTTGCGTAGTGCGTGTTGGTCCACTTGGTCTAATGTATGCCCACAGTTGTCTATAACCATTTCAACTGTCGTGGGCTTTTCATGTCTTGCAGAGTTTGGAGAATACTCTTACCTGTTGGTCTACTTCCAAGTAGGTATCCTCAGTACCTTGCCCGATTGTAGCTGGTAACTCCAGACTGTCACTATGTAACGGGACGTGTCTATTCAGTTTGTTCTGTTGTCTTTAAATTTTGTTCAGGTACACATTTATACTCTGCTTCTTTTTCATCCCTGTCCTATCCAATTATGATCGTCGTCGTTTTTGACGTAGACGGAATGAGATTTTCATCTCTGTTTGTATGATGTTTAAGATCTACTGCTGCTGCTACTACTACGTTTACCTCGGAAGCGTTGTTTTTTTGTTGCTCCTGTTGCTCTTGATTACTATTCATAATTGAGGTTCCTTGCTTAGGTGATTTTTTAGATGAATTTTGGTTAATTTTCGGGCTGCTGGCCTTTGAGCATTCAGTAACCGTTTCCTAGTCGTAAATCGCGGTGCTCACTCTCGCTGTGCTGTCTCCAATTAGGGAGCCATTGGTTTTTAAAGGTTCCAGGTGCTCCGTACGCAAGCCAGTCGCTAGGGACTGTTGAATAGAGTATTGAAGAAGAGGTTTCCTGTATTTAGTGCTCACGGTTTTATACCCGAGTCGGAGTGGCCTTTTGAGCGGCTCCTTGCTCCCGCGCTGGCCCTACACGGGTCAAGCAAAGATCGGTAAGAGAGACAATCTCTATCAACTCAGCGTCTGTTACATTGAGACACTCTTGACTATGGGATAAACAGATTTCGCCTGCATCGCGTCGGAAAGGCAAATCATTACAAATGTCAATTTTCGAAGCACTTACCGAACGCCAACGGATGTTTTGATTGTTGCGATGCTTTCCTGGCTGCAACTGCGGCGTCGGAAGGAGCGACATGGGCTTCTTCCACTGGTCCCTTGGACTCCCAAGGTGCAGCTTTGCTCTAGTATTCGGTCGATGAGCACGATCTGCCTCCATATCCTCTGGTTTCCTCCTGGAGTCGGACTGGAGTATGACTGGACTCCAACACGGACTCACTAACATTTACAAGCACAGTGTGAACCTTCACTTTTCATTGATGTGCAGGAGTAGCACTTATGCTTATGTAAATATAAAATGTATGTTTTTTTCTGGTTACAGTAAATACAATTTCCACCATTTAGGGGCGCTAGAGCACGGCAACAAGTTGGCCGCTCATTAAAGGAACTCAGCACTGAGCATCATATCCTTTTAAATATAATAGCAGCAAACAGAAAAGCGTGTGCACCATAAATGCATTTATGTAACTGCAACTATGGTGGGAACATAATTGCAGGCGGAGAACTGGAGACTCTGTGGCATAGTTGGCCACACAGGACTGGGACCTCCCTGCTTCGGCCATACACAACCTAGTTCCTGCATCAGTGCTCTAGGTGGGTGCCAACATTTATGGGGTTTATCCTTTGTTCCTGATGATCGGACAAAACTGAGGAGAGCTGCCGGAGCCACACTGAGTCAAGGGGAAGAGCTTGGAAAAAATGCAACCCTTGATGCGGATCACTGCCGGGGGTGCTGGCACATGCTGGCTTCCACCATTAGCCTGAGGCTCGAGGGGTTGACAGGGCTCAGGCTGAGGAGTGCAGTGGATCAACCATGCTGTAACGCGGCTTGCGTTCAGCGACATCTCCCAAATGGCTCGTGGCTGGGGCTGGTTGTATGTTGGACCCATACACTGCAGTGTGCCAGGGGGTGAGAGCGGCAAAGCTCAGTTTGAAAGAGATGGGCCATAGACAGTTCGGGATGGTGCTTTTGGTGGTGCTTCACCTCTAGTGGTACTGCCATTGGGCCCTAAAGACCATGGGCAATAATAATGCCAGGATGGATTCTTATACTGGTGTGCCATGGGAACAGAAAATGGTGGGTGAATGAAACCAGGAAAGAGGGGAGACAGGAGCATCAGAGCCTACAGACCTAGTAGCTGTTACAGAATTGCTAACATCACTTCTGTAGAGCGTGGACACAATGGGGCAAAAGATACGTTCCCTAACCTGCAAAATTGACATATCAGTGGTACAACTAGAAACGCTGTGTGGCAGGGTGATTGAGGTGGAAGCGACGGTTTCCACGATGGAGTATGCATCGGCTCTGATAAGAAGAGAAATGGGCAGACTATAGGCAGAAATGAATAAAGTGGGAGCTAAGTTCAAGGACCTCGAAGGGAGATCTTGAAGAAATAACTGTATAACAGGTTTGCTAGAATCTACAAACATCACTGGCAGAATGGAAGAATTCCTGGATAAACTGCTGCTTAAAATACTTGACAACCCAGCAGCGTCTCAGCATTTAATTGTGGCGTACACCCACAGACCACTAGTGGTTAGGCCCCCGCTGAGCGTACCTCCATGCCCAATCATAAGGATTTTGAACAATTAAGACTGACATTTTGCTGGAGGTGGACAGGGAAAAGAAAATGCTGCAGTAAAGTTAAGCCAACATCTCATTATTCAAC
Organism: Ambystoma mexicanum; assembly: GCF_040938575.1. NCBI lineage: Eukaryota > Metazoa > Chordata > Amphibia > Caudata > Ambystomatidae > Ambystoma > Ambystoma mexicanum. The sequence continues at coordinate 706,480,730 of NC_090941.1, read as the reverse complement.
AACACCAAGATCCATTAGGCAGAATCTGCTCCCAAAAAAGTTTTCAAACATTGCATCAATTTATTAAACCAATGGCATGCAATGCTCCCATTCCTGCATCCATAGATTGGTGTAAATCTCTGGCAGTCTCCTTTCAAACTAAAATAGCATAATTAGCATAAAATAACATCAAGAGCATAATTAGCACAGCAAAACAGGAATCAGCAAAGAATCACACCTCTGTTCAGGAGGAAATAGTAAATAATGTTGGATTGGAATTCAATTTTCTAGCGGTCACCATAGAACAGGCAACAAGTATAATAACATTGCTGAATCCGACCGCATACCCGGGAGATGTCTGCCCTTCCCTCCATGATCAAGCAACACGCATCGAGTGTAGCGCCCGTTATCACAAATTGTATTAATAGGTAATTTGCTGAACGTTAGATTTTGGCAGACCTTAAAAGAATCTGGACCACTCCTCTCCTCAAAAAACCATCATTAGATCGTTATGATACCAGCAATTAACGACCTATTTCAAATTCATATTCTTGTTCAAAATCTCAGACAAAACTGCAACCAAAGAAATACAAGATCATCTACAGCAAAACCAGCTACGGGATGATTTGCAATCTGGTTTTTCGGCCTGGGAGGAGCACGGAGACCGCACTGATCGATGTGAATGACCAAATTCTCAATATTATGGATCAGGGCTCAACAGCACTGCTCATGCTATTAGACTTGTCAGCTGCATGTGATACCTTGGGACCATTCTCTTATTACCAGACTGAAAAATGTAGCAAGCACCTCCAAAAGGTCTTTCAAATTGATGTATTCTTTTTAAAAAAGGAACATACAGCCAAAGTTAAATCAGTGAATTTATATCGAAAGAACATAGAATCAACGTTGGCTTGCTACAGAGGGCATGTTTAATGCCATTATTGTTCAATGTATATTTGAAACCATTGCATGATTGGCGAATAGCCCAAAACATTTGTTTTCAGAACTATGTAAATGACACACGGCTGATCTTTCAAGCTCAATAAAGACAGCCTCCAACAAAATCAGAAACATGTAGAACAGTTTCATGTATTTATTTGTTTTTTTTATAACGTGTCTAATATATAACGCGTCTAATACCGTACCCGAGTTTGGTTTCTAAGCACAGATCGGGGATTCGAACCTCTGTTGCTCTACGTGGTCTTGCTTCCAAGACCAAAGCGTGGCCCCTGTGCTATCCTCCGTTCACATTGTAAAGACTGGAGAGGGGTGTCTGTGATACTACCCACTGTATGATTGGGGTAGAGGCACAGGGGCACCCCAGCCAAGGCACTAAAAGGGCCTGATCCAAGCGACAGGTCCCTCTCTTTCTGGGAGAACCTAGGCGGACTCCAGCAGCAACCCGGATCACAGTGACAACGGGCCACCAAAGCGATTCTCAAGGGTAAGCACCCATGCTCTGTGCATAATCTTTTTAATGAGGACTCTTGACCCATTTATACCAAGTACCGCTGCCCCACTGCACCTTTTTCACATTCCATGAAATCATCACCACCTGTGGTACAGCGCTGATGAGCGCTTCCAATTGCACCCTACCGTAGTGGCCCACCAACATGTGTTTTACCTCCAGGACTGATTGACTTAATCTCACCCTTTCTACTTCTCCTGGGCCATGCTCCTCCCTTAGGATGCTACCACCCACCCAGCATTGCCGCCTTTATCTAACCTTTTTTGCTCACAATTGCTGCTGCCTCTGACCTTATGTGCCTGTAATTACATCCTCTATCTGCCTAGTCTGTCCTACTTAAGCTGCTCCCATAGCATCACCTCCTCACTGCAGTCGATCTAATTTTTCCCAACAGATGCCTGTGATCTACCGTAGCATGCAGTCATAGTGCTGCTTTAATATTTGCAACCGTTCTTCATGTCCCTTGTTTACATCCACCATCTTGTGCTGCATTTTAGTGCCTGCTTGAAAATCGAATCCAAGTGTGCTTTTAAATCTTTGCATACACCATCTTGTGCTGCATGTTAGTGTCTGCTTGAAAAAACGATTTGGTGTGCTTTTAAATCTTTGTGCGCTTTGCACAAAAATTGCACGCAGCTGTGCTTCTGGGGGATTGCCTGGCACCAACCTAAGACTCTGCCTGAATCTCCACCTTCCTCACTCGGCTGCTAGGCTGCCTGGTGAGTTTGCTTGTGTATTGTGCAGTCTCTGCATCTGTCCCTCTTCCTCCACCTCAATGGCACTCTCCATCTCCCCCACCAATTCTAACTGTAACTCTATCACCTATCCATCCTCTCTCACGAAGTCTGGAAGAAAAAATTTAAAAAAGATCTCTTGGCCTCTAATCCTGGCCTACTTACAGCAGACACCTACGTCGGTGCTACTTCCAGACAGACCATCACTGATATCCTCTTCTCTGTCCCCTCTCCAGACCTATTGACCCCCCCATCTGATCTCTATCCTCTCCCCTTTTTCCTCCTCACCCATTAATGGCGGCACTAGATGGGAATCCCTCTTGGCTCACTTTTAAACCTCCAGGAGCATCAATAATGTCTATCACAATGGCACAGTAATGGCCCAGGACTCTCAACCCAATCTTTTCCTTTTGACCGGCGCCTCCCGGCCTTCCTCAATTTCCTTCCTCTCTCTCTGCACCTCCTCCTCCACCTCCGATGGGTGTTACACCCCTTGTGTCCCTCATCAGAAATCCTTCAGAGGTGGCAACTGGCTTCACTTAGCCACTCTGAATGCTCGATCTGTTGTCAAATACTCTTCTGACATCTGCCTCCTTGAAGACTTTGATCTCAATGTCCTTGCTCTCACTGAGACGTGGTTCAATGCCAGCTCTGTCACTGCTTTTGCCTCCCTCCTCCCTGATGGCTACAAGATTCTCTGCAAGCCTCGGCCAAACCGATCTGGTAGAGTAGCCCTGATCTTCCCCGAGTGGGTCCCTACCTCCATCATATCCCCCAGCCCTACGCCTCCTTTGAAAGCCCTGTCTGCAGGCTTGGTGTCTCTCCTACTCTCTCTCACACCCTTGCAACTATCTACAGGCTCCCAGGCCCAGTTTCTCTCTTCCTCGCGGAATGGGCTGACTTTACCTCCTCTCTCCTGCCTTCTACCTCCAAACTCCTCCTCCTTGAAGACTTCAACATCAACCTTGACTCCACAGTCTCTGCCTCCACACTCTGATCCCTGTACCTCTCTCTCCCACACTATTCTCCCTTCTGGCCCTACCCACTGTGCCGGACACACTCTTGATGCCTTTATCTTCACTGATCTTCCGTTTTCCAACCCTCTCACTACCCCTCTCTCTTGGGTTTGACCAATCCCTCCTCTCTTCCCACTTCCAACCTCTCGGCCCTCTGACCGGGCCCCCCCCCCCCACAACCCCCACCCCCCCCAAGCACTGCCAGCCTCTTTTGTGGCCATCCGACTGATGAAACGAGTGTCAGTCGCTGCGTTTTCCTCCACCTTCATCCCCCCGTTATTGACTCTCCCACTGACTCTGTCCTTGCCAATCTTCACCTTGCTTTCACGAACACTCTTGACATTCTTGCCCCTGTCATGAGGATCCGCCTGAAACCTGCCTCCAAGCCTAACAGCTGGTATGACTCTGATCTAGCCGCTATGAAACGCAAGTGCAGAGTTGCTGAAGGGAAGGGGCAGACCTCTGGCTCATCCTCTGACAAAATGGCATGTTGCCTACTCCAAAAGTAATACCGCCCACATCCAGGCCCGCATCTCTGGAGCCACTAACAATACAGCTGAACTCTGCAAGGAACTAGCCAATCCATTTGCAGTCTGTACCCGCCTCCCCATCTGAGGCCCTCTTTTACTGCACTGGCCACCCATTTCACCTCCAAAACTCAGACCATACTGACCTCTCTCTCTCTCTCCTTCCACCCTCCTCTCCCTGCCCCCCCCACCTCCCTTGGCTTCTCTTCCAACCCCACCCACTCTCTCCTCCTGCTCACCAATCATAATGACCTCATGGTCTCTAGAGTAGTCTGCTCTATGAAGGTCTCATCCAAACTGGTGTCTCCCTGTTCTTCGATGACCATTAAGGACAACATCTCCTACCTCGCTCTGGCTCTCGCTGACTTCTGCAATCACTCCTTAGCATGTGGCTCTTTCCCTTCTTCTCTTAAGCACTCCCTTGAACACCACCTCCTAAAAAAGCCTTGAGCTGACCCATAGTACCCGGCCAACTACCACACTATCTCTACCAAACCCTTCCTTGGAAAACTCCTGCAGAAGTTGGTCTTCCCCCAACTGACCCAATGCACTGAGCTTGTTGGTTGTTTACATGACCATCAATCTGGATTCCAGCATCCAGAGGCACAGCAACTGATTTCCTGAACACCTGTGAAGAACTGCTTGCGAATCTTGACTAACTCTCCCACTGTTCTCATTCTCCTTTATCTCTCTTCCCCCTTTGACACCGTCAACCACTCTATATTCAAAGCGGCTCCAAGATATCCTTTGTATCTCAGACGGGCACTGAATTGGTTGTCCTCCTTCCTCACTCACCACCCTTCCCAGGTGCTCCTGGCGTCCTTCTCCCACACCACTTTCTCTACATGTGGTGTTCTCCAGGGCTCTATCCTCTCTCCTGGGCTTTTCAATATCTACCTTGCACCTCTTGCTCACCCGATCTCTGCCTTCTCTCCACATTTCCAGTGTTACGTACATGACACACAACTCTTCTTCAAGCTACCCGCTCCCTCGTCCTCCTCTCTCATCCTGGACTGCCTGTCTGCTATTCAGTCTTGGTGCACCTCCAACGTTCTCTGTCTTAATGTCAGGAAAACAGAGATTCTTCCCATCAGGACACCTGTTCCATGTTTCCGTTCTGCACTCTGGCCGCCCTCTATGGCTGCCTGTCAGGTGGATTGTCTCTGCCCTGCACTTACTTGTTGGGCGGTAGACCTCCCTCTTCGCTTGGGACGTCTCCCCCCATGCACTTAACTGTTCTCTCCCCAGCATGCACCCCTGGCACACCCCACGCCCGGGGACCTTACTAGCACTTATTCCCCCACCCACTTTCTTCTTCACTGCACTTGCACATTCCGGATGTCACAAGGCCTAGTAGAACTGCTGTTTGTTTTATTATTTATTCATTGTTATTTCCATTGTTTATTTACTCCCTGTTATCTTCCATTTTGCTTTGTGGCACTTTGAAACACTGTCTTGTTGTAGAGGCGCCTCCAATAAATAAAATAAAACAAATAAAATAAGTTGTAGCAATGGGCGAGCAACCAAGGGAGGTGATGCAGGCTGGTTCTTAGGTACAGTGAATCCCCAAACCTCCACAAGGGAATGTTCACACACTATGTTATGTGCCAACACAGTTATTTTATTAAAGGATAGAACGTTAAGTGGATATATACAAATAAATAAGGCTCACTTTGTACTATTGATTTGTATTCAGAGTTAATTCAATATATACAAACCTATGTGTACCACATTTTCTTAGTTCAGCAATAATGCACCAACTGGTAACAGGTATAAAAAATCATTAAAATTACTAAACACTGTTTAACCCCACATACATAAATGTAGAAATGCCGTTAATACTTTAGTTCACTGTCAGAATACCTTTTCAGAGTAGAAAATGCAATTGTGTGTGGAGATCCCCCTGGCCCCCACACCTGGGCAACCTGTATGAAAAGGTAAGTTATGCTTTGCTTTTTATGACAATGCCCAGTCCTTGTGTGTTCATTAATTGTCTGCTTTTGTTTCTACAGATCCCACCACCCCAAAGTACCTCGGAAGCAACAGGAGAGCCGTCCCCAAGATGAATCTAGGACCCTTGGTTGGACCCTGAGGGTAGAAGTTCCTCTTCCTTGTCACAGTACCTTGGGTGCCTTGTAAGGCGAAGACTCAGCTTTACTCGACGATGCCCCTCGAGGATGGACCACCGCAGGAAGGGGGAGTCACTGGGCCGTCGATATCGAGCAGGGAACAAAGCGGTGTTGGAAAGGCAGCAGTGAAGGTCAGTCGCAGTGGCCTCCTTGATTGGGTTGCTGTGCCGGCTGTGGCTGTCCCACAAAACTGAAACTGTGGACCTCGTCAAGGTGTGAGAGGTGAGGATGAGTTGACCTTTGATGGCGACGGGTGCAGTGACGGAAGCAAGTATCAGGTTTCAGTAATTTGCGGTTGGCTGACGTTTGGTTCTTCGGTGCCACAGCACGGACAACAGGATGGCTTCTGGCAACCTGGACTCTAGCACTGGACTTCTCTGCTGGCCACCACCAGGTTTGGACCCTCAGGACTCGTTCTTCAGTTCTTAATGGCAGGAAAACCACCGGCGGGCACTTCTCTACAGGCAGCAACAATGGACTTCCTGAGCCGTGGAAAAGTGGGCAGACGTTGTGGCTGTAGTGCTGCTTGAAGATGTCTTCAGTCGATTGGCACTTGGCAAACTCTGGACATCGAGCAGCAACTATTCCAGGGTACCCCCTCTTCCGAGCGATACACAGCAGTCTGGCTTTCTTCTGGTCATGGACAGAGGACTACGCTGGTGGACTTCTTGGGCTCAATGCCTAGACACTACTTCTTGACTCACAAAGGTGCCTCTGTAGGAGGGCAGGCACTCAGGACTGGCTTCCAGGATACTTTGGGTGAAGAACAGCAGTTGCACGATGTCCCCTTGTGGCTACTGGAAGAAGTTGCCTATCCAGGTCCTCTCTTGATCTGTCCTCGAATCAGCACAGCAGCCTTTGGATTTCTTGAAGAGTTGCGGCCGCAGACTTCGCCCCCCAGCTGGATTCAGGATACAAGCTTCCAAGCTTCTGACTTCTGGTTCCGACTTGCAGCTTCTGACACAGAGGTAGGTGAGGGGGTATTCGGTTATACACAAACCCCCCCATTCACTATGGCTGTGCTAGGTTCAGTTAGCCAATCACACACTAGGGCATACATCATGCAGCACCCAATCAGGCTCTCAGGCATTCAGGTCATTCACCCAAAACCAGACACTCAAAATAGGTATGTACATTGGGGCCACTTCCCAGCCTTTCAGAGAAAAAAACTGCATTCACTCCAGACAGTGCTGGCTCAGGCAGACCACAGGCATTGTGACACAACCATAACCAGACACCCACAACACAGAATGTGAATTGACTACTCTCTGCATTCATTCAGGTCCCACCCCTAGGGTGTACCCAGCCCAACAGGGTGTATCAGCTACTTTTGCCCCCTAAAATTAGGCAAATACTCCCCAAAACTAAAAATGGAGAGTAAAAATATTCCCAACAAAAACCGGAAACCTACACATAGGAGTCTGTTCCCCTGGTTTCATCCACACAGAGTTAGGAACAGTAGTACATGTAGTGCCACAGAAAGACACTCTACTACTATTACTGCTTGATGTGAAAAAAATATTTATTACAAAACATTTCTGTTTTACAGTTAAAACATGTTTACTTGCTTATTAAATACTCCCAATGGTAATGAGTTTAACATTTTTACTCAAAAATCATTTTCCTCTCAACTTTAAAAAATAGGGAGTACAATATTCCCACTAATCTTATCTGAAGTACTGGGTGTACCCAAAACAAGCAGTCCCTGGGAAGGCTCCTACTAGTATAGCGGGGGCAGCCCCAGAGACATATATGGTCCTTCCACCCAACATCCAATCGGGGGAAGGGTAAACATAGTCAGGGTGTCTCAGGACTTGGGAAACAAGAGGGGAATTCAGAAAGCCATGTGGCTTACAGTTGTCATCTTGCCTTTGTTCAGGAATCCATTGATGTTTATGGCAGGGCCTGGGTGTCCAAAATGGGGGAGACCCAGAGTCCCTACAAAACCAGCATGTAGCCGCCACCAGCCCAAACCCTGCTCTGGGGGAAACACACAGGTTCCCAAATAAAACACACTAGGGGTACCAAGGTGTAACCCTACCCATGCGTGCCATAGCGATGTCCCATGGGTCTTGCTCACCCATAATAAAAATTAATAGCTGCATTGCCAGAGGTTCAGATTGGACTCCTGTGGCAGAAAAACAAAGAATGCACATAGAGGGAAGTAGGGGAGCTAGGTCAAGGAGGTCCTGTCCCTATAAAGCATTTTCAGCATCACAAGCATTTCTTTAAAAGATTGAACATTAGATGGATGTAACCTGGCGCAGTGTCAATGCCCAAAAAAACAGAATGCCTGATTATTTTTTTTATTTATTTGCATTTGTTAAGCGCTCTTGCAGCCAAAAGGTATCGAGGTGCTGTTACAGAGTGTGAGAGGACTTGTGATTAACAACACGGGTGACCATAGGTCTCATAGTTACACATAGATATACAGTGGCATGCAGGTCAGCTTTCCCACGCGGGCCGCCACCCACTGGAACGCACTGCCACCTCACATCAGAATGATTGAATCCCACCAAGCCTTCCGCAAAGCTGTTAAAACCAAGCTCTTTGTATGAAACGTATGAAACGTACCTGACTGCATTCTGTCACTGTATTATTATTATCATTCTTCACTTGTAACTATGCCTGTAATTGTGTATCCATAAGACCTCTCGTCTCATGCATATCTGCTGAATTAAGAATCCAACACCTATTTGTAACAGCGCCTCGATGTCCATGGGCTGCAAGTGCGCTATACAAATGTGAATAAATAAATAAATAATGCGATTCAACATTGGGAGGCTTTTTAGACAAAGAGCCTGGTTTTTATAGCCTTACGAAAGGCTAGGTGTGACTCAATCAGTCTGAGATGAGGTGGCAGTGCGTTCCAGTGCGAGGCTGCTAGAGTGGGGAAGCTGGAGCCACCAGCGCGCACCGTTCGCGTTGTGGCCGTGACTATTGTGTTGACATAGCAGGACCTTAAGGGTCTAGTGGCCGTGTGCTTCGTGATTCTATGTGTTAGGTATGGGGGGGCAAGTACATGCAGGCATTTATGGGTGATGGCGAGGGTTTTAAAGAGAATTCTCTGTTTGACTGGGAGCCAGTGAGCCTGCCTCCTGATTACAGAGATATGGTCTCTTCTGGCGGTGCCTGTGGCGGCCCTCAGAGCGTTGTTTTGGACTAGCTGCAGTTTGGCAATGTTTTTGTTGGAGGTCCCAACGAGGAGGGCATTACAGTAGTCTAACCTTGACCCGATAATTGCCCTGGCAATGGTGAGGCAGTTAGGAGGGGACAGGAAGGGCCTGGCGGCGTTGAGGACTTTAGAGTAGTACGCTGAGGAGGCGGCGATGGCATTTACCTGCCTGTCCATGGATAGGTTGGAGTCAAGGTAGACTCCAAGTGTTTTCACGTAGTTGGAGACCTTAATGGGAATGTTATCGATGGTGAAGGAGGCGTATTGCTCTCTGAGGTTGCCCAGCGTGAATGGTGATCCTGTGAGGAGGAGTTCAGTTTTATCACTGTTGAGGCAGAGCCAGTTCTCTGCCATCCAGGATTGGATGGTGGAATAGATGGAGGTGAGGGTTTTAGTGTCTGCTAGGTAATCGCCGGTAAGTGGAATAAGGACCTGTGTGTCATCCGCATAGTTGGTATATGAAATGCCAAGGGAGTCGAGGATGTTGAACAGGGGCCTCGTGCAGAGGTTGTAGAGTGTGGGCGCGATACAAGATCCCTGAGGGACACCGCAGGTGATAAGGCTGGGAGAGGCGGATGCTGAGTCAGAGACCTTCATGGCTCTTTCTTGGAGAAAGGAGGTGATCCATTGACAAGCTTTGGTGGAGAAATTGGCTTGAGTGGTTAGATGGTGGCACATTATAGCTTTATGTCTTGTATCACAGAATGTTCCAAAAGAAATCCATTTAGATAAAGGTAATCTCATTACACAATCCTCAGTAAAGAACTTGGGGGTCTATTTCGTATCCATATAACCATGAATCAGCATGTCAACAAAAAAAATGAGTTCTTCTAACTTTCATATGATGATGCCAAAACAAATCAGACCATTAATCTCAGAACGGCATGCTGCAGACATAGCTCAAGCAATTATTGGCTTAAAGGGTTCATTATGCAAACAAGTAATGTGATGAATAAGTAATGATTCCTCCCGGAGGCCTGGAGTGGGACCCTTCTCATGTGGCCAGGGAAAGACGGACGCTTCCCTATCCTGGGGGTGGTGTACTGCGGGAGGATCATAAGGAGATGCGGGGGGACAGGCCAGGACGACTGGGAAACCCCCATAGTTAACTTTCCCAGTAGTCCCACACTTTTGATGGCTATTTGCCAAACAGCAGAAGTTAAAAGAAGTAACGTTGTTGTAGAGGACCGCAAGTTGCATAAGTACTGAGATGAAGAAGAGGTCTGAAGAGTTATGCTGTAGCAGTAGTTAGGCAATTAACAGCTGCAAGCAACTCATGGTGGCAACAGTAAAGACAGACACAAGTGATCACAGTTCAAGGGTGTTTATTAAACTGTAAATGTAGGGTGGAAAAACACCTAACCTAAACCTAAATCTAAGATGGGCGCAAGCATCGACCATCAAATGAAAAATAACGCAGTCCTTGTGGCGTTGTGTCAAAATAAAAAAGCCTATACTAAACAAAGACCTATTGCCAATTCCTTACAACTAATTATAGAAAGAGTGTGGGATAGCGTTTTAATAAAGAAAGAAGTGTTCACAAATAATAAGTCAGGATGTGATTTTTAGCATGGGACAAGGCAGATTTCCTGAGCACAGTACATGCTCGAGCTTTTCCCAGCACAAGCCAACAGTTCTGCACCAGTTATCAGGTTCTTCGCTGGTCAAGTCCCTTTTACACAAAAGTCTCTTGCCTTTGAGGGCCTGATATTTTCAACAAACAAACAAAGTTCTGTTCCACCTATAATTTGGGTGAAGGCTTCAACCCTGGGTCTCCCTCTTTCGGGCGTAGACCTCTCACGAGTCGTATTCAACAAATCAACTAAACAGTTCCTTTCTCGATGAACTTTGGGGGATGACTTTGTACCCCTGGATCTCCCTAAACCGGGATCGGACCCCAAAAGACAAGGAGAACAGTTCACTTCTCCTTGTCTTGCCATACTTCTTGTATTTACAAATATTAATGTCTTTTCAAACAATTCAGTGTGGCTATACCGCGAGGGGGTTCACTCGTTCCAACCTTTACAACACACTGGTCATGCGCTCACTTCACCAAGCAGGACTAATTTCTCTTAGCTTTCCAATCATCTATCGGTCAAAGACTTTCGACGGTACAGAGGATTTTACAAGACCCCTGTATGACCACTTTGACCTTTTTTCGCCTTTTCCCAAGGCCTTCTGGTTATGGTAGTGTCTACCATCGGGTAATCGCCCAGAGTTTTCTGCGTGAGCACCCACGTGGTGCAGGACTCCTCTGTTGCTGGTTTTCCCTCTCTTTCGTCAATATTGTCTTTATGCTTTTCAAAGTTCAAATTGGCCGTTGGCTATTTTTCGTTCATCACAGTTCGGTTCCTTATAGACACTCCCCTCAACTCACCGGCTGTGATAAACCGCTTGCCTTTCTTTCTCTTCGAGTCAAGGTTGGTACTGTAGGGGAGGATTGGTCCAAGAGATCCCCCTCCCCTGCATCCTCTCCCCTGGTGAAGTCCATGGCTCGTCAGGGGCCCCCCCTGCCACCAGGGCCCAGGTGGTGGATGGGCCACTAGCTGTCGACATTGACCAAACCTGCTGAATTTAGCTAGGCCTTGGAAACCATTTTGTCTAATAAAGATGGTTTGAGCCCTGTGCACCGCAGCGCGGCCCCCACCCTGGGAGAGTTTCAATTATCCCTGTGGCCACAGCTCTCTGGCAGATCCGCTGAGAGCCCGTTCCCACGAACAGACGGACATGAGCTAGTGTTAGATACCAACACTAACATTTCACCTTCCGCAGTGTATCGCTGTTTTCAGCATGACCCGGCCAGCAGGGCCTGGGTGGAAAAGAACTGTACAATGGTCCCCTGACAAAAGCAGAGTCCCCAAATACTAATGAGCAAACCACCTGTGATGGAAGCGATCTCTCCACAATCTCTCTGACTAAAAAACCTGTAAAATGTATAAAAATGGCAGAATGGGTGCTCATATGACATTAGGGATGAAGCACCCACATCCCTGTAGCTATGCGTAAATGGTAAAAGCGTCCCGGGGGTTTTTCATGTTATGTGTGTTATCGAGAAGACTGCACCCCACGGTCCCGCGCCAAAACTGAACTAATGCTGCTAGAGTGCAAAGGAAGACAAATGAAACCATATTGAGGGCTCATGTAAGGGGTGCACGAAAATGCACCCTATGTGTGTCCAAGCCCACTATGTGCCACTGCCGCCAGTCTCATTGGCGGGTTGTTCCTGCGTGCTCCACCAACCTTACTACTACCTCACTTACCGCGCATGTATAAGCATATAACAAAATGTTGTAGTTGTTAAAAACTTAGTGTACAAGTAATGTGCTCAAATTGGCCATATGGATGGCACTAGCAATGTCAAAACGTGAGCTTTGAAAAGACTCAATGAGTATTGTATATTATATGAATGTTTATGTCTCGTCCACCTAAAATCTGCAACACACGAGGAAAATACCTTTGTGAGCACATGCAAGGCCATTCCCCCTTCCTCCCAGTGAATCCTGCCAGACGAAAAAGCAGAGGCCTGTGCCGCGCTGCTCCACCTCCCCCAATTCGGCTGGAACCGCTTCAAGCATTCACATTCCCCCCGCAGTACGCAAGGCCACGGCCTGCCACCTGAATTATTTACAACCCAGCAGTAAACCCCGGCCTTAAAACACAGATCCAAAGGCGCCCTTTCATAGGCTCCACGACCCACCAACTCACCGTAGGTTAATGGCCCCTGTAAAATCAGGACACCCAATATTATGGCAACACTACAGGAACACATCCATAATGACTTCTAACAAGACAGGATAACGTGGACCGCCTGTCCCATGCCACGAGACCCAACCCCGTGACCTATGATACCCGGTCAACAGGACAATGGTAACCATGTATTGATGAATCGCCAGCAGATCCCACTCTAGGTGCATTCCTCCTGTGTTGCATTAACCGGTAGAATAACCTATTGGAAGATTTACCAGGGAAGATAATATTGCAATGTTGAATGACTGCGGTGTGCGTGGCCTTAGGGCAGAAAGTCAGGAAAGACATTCATCTCTGACACTGGTTCATCTCTGACACTGGTCACGGTTGGCACAACACCACCGTCCGGATGAGCCCAGCTGACCTGCCAGGCCCAGCCCAACCCACAAGGGTAACCAGTGACGTCCTCCAGCCACAGCAAACCACATCGCAGCAGCACCTATAGCTAGTCGTCGCCACCCAATCCCCACGAACTTGTGCCCCCTATAGCATGTAGGTTCTTATGACGTTTTTTGTAAACATATACGCCTGTCTTTGCTATTGTCAGGCAGAGCGCTCTCGGAGTTTGCAGAGTTTTTTGCATGCCCTATTCTGATTGATAAACTCCCATTTAAGCTCACCCGCACTTTGTCCTGGCCTTATTCCCATCCTGGGAGAGTCCATTATTGTCTCTCATAGTGGGGAGGATTGTGCTATCTGGGGACGCTTGCCTTCAGTACCACGGAGACCAGTGTCTTTCCCCAGCTTGTTTATCAGCGGAGGAGGGTCTCATGTAGCGTAGACATCTGCTGCCACACACGCTGGCTATTGTTTGCGGTCTTATGTTTCCTTCTGCAGAGGTTTCACGGGCCTTGGTCGGAAAAGGGCAAGCTCACTTCTCTCCTTGTCATCCTCTGGGTCTGTGCCGTCTTTCTCCTCCTCTTGAACTGCCGTGCTGAGTTAGCCCTCACGTCGTGAGGTCTGCCTTGCTCGTCCTGTGCTCTTGTGCTCCACCTTTTATCCCTTTGGGGAAGGGAGAGGGCCGTCAGGTGTGTACGTGATTCTGGTCAATTGCCTGACTTTGCCTGACCCTTGTATTGGGACATATCAGGTAAATGGCTCTGGTGTTCGTCCATGGTCTTTCGTGTTGTGTGAAAGTGTTCGTGCAGGAAAAGGGGAGGAGGCAGTGTTTTGGAATATCTTACGTGTTAGGATGGGGAAAAGGTGTTGAAAGAAGGGGGACACTGCGTCTCAGCCATCAGTATCCCACTCCCCAAGGACCCCCCATCCAGGTGATCCTCCCTCGCTGGTCCACCCCCTAGAACTGGATCCAATATTGATGGCCGTGTCCTGGCCACCTGGATGGCAGATCCCCGGGGACTAGCTAGGGAGACACCTTCAGGTTTCTCACACAGACCACACCTGAAGGAACCTGGGAGGCATAAATGTCCCCTCTGCTGACAGCAATTAGAAGCAGTTGAAACTGTGACTGGAGTACGTGCTGTAGTAGCAGAGGCAGAAAGAAGAAGAGACAGTGTTGGCAATCCAGGCAGAAGTAGGAGAACCAAAAGGGACGCTGGAACGTTGGTGCAGCAGATTTCACCTGCTTGTTCTGGGAGGGTCCCGTTCCCCCAAACTCCGAGTTGCAGAGGCTGCGCAGCAGAGGGCTTGTAGGAAGGCTGCCTTTCCCCATGTGAGCCCGATTGTGAAGATTGCTGTGCCAGAAGTGTGTCGGAGACCAAGCCGAGGAGCTGAAGGCAAGCCGTGGGTCTCAGGAGCGAGAGGGGCTCCTTAGTAGAGTGGCCAGACCGGAGACACCTTCAGCAAGGAAGGGTAGGGGTCCATGTGAAGCCAGAAGCAGTAGGTGTGCCCAAGGTCATGGAAGTTGTGCAACCCACAGAACAAGGATCAGAGAAGCAGACGAGTCAAACCTCGTGTTCTGATTTCTTGTGCCAGCACTGCCGGCAACAGTATCCCGTCCTATTTTCACTCACGTATAAGCAGAAGCGAGCTAAAGTTGTTAGTTGAACTTTTAACAATGGGCCAATGAGAAATTAGCACTCGCATGTAATTTCTCGTTTCACTCGGGTGAAGAGCAAACGCTAAAGAAAGCCATTGTTGAATACTTTAAACATTGCAAACTATATGAAGAAGTGGTTGCATGTGCTTAATTTCACTTTTCAAGGAAAGAGTGACCTTTGCATCTTTATTCACATGAGCATTGAATGCTCATAAAATTAAAGCATTTAAACATTATATCTCCAGTTACAGAGAGCAAACATTGCACAAGCCAAGAGTATTCCCCTATTAAGACTGAAAGCAGCCTTTTTTAAAGCCAGAAAACAATCTAACCAAGCATGTGAGCCCAATAGAAGTGTAACCTTGCCTAAGATACAAGTGTGCACGCATTACCTGGAGCCAAGTGAGAGGCACCAAGGCTTCTTCTGGGGAAGTATTTTGGCTAACAGTTGGCAGAGAGATGAAGGCAAAGTTGGGGAAAGGAAACTTGCTGCTCATGATTATTATTTGAAGTTGAAACAATCAAGTTGTTGTTGTGGCAGATAGACAAGAGAGCCAAAGAGGATACCCTTTTTGAATACAGATTTTCAAAGGAAGAGTGCCTTGCCTGTTGGAAGGTGTTGAAGTGGCTTAACCTAAATCGTGTCAGAAATAAAAACTGTTTTGAATCACAAAGTACTCTATGGTGGTAGATCTGGTTGTCAGTAGATGCAACATTTCAGCAGCCCAAATGAAGTAAAGTATTATGAGACAAAGGAGAATGTTCTCATGGCAAACTTGAGTAGAAATGAAGTTGTTGAAGTAGAAGCAGCAGCACTGTGAAGTCATCCTGACCAATATACCTAATATTAGGTGAATCCTAATCTTGTAACTAATGACATACCAACTGTTAACCACGAACTGTGATTCACCGACAGTTGTAGAAGTTGCATTTCTTTTGAACTGTGGCAAGTCTTCTGGGATTGCTGGAAGTGGTGGCAAAGAAACGATTTGTTATTGTTGGAACATTGGCTAACAAAATATTATGCTGAAATTGAAACATCAAGAACTGATCTGAAACTAGCTTACCTACATGGATTTCATTGTTTCTTTGTTTTGTTGAACATTGGAGTTTAATTCACTTTGAATCCTGGGGTGGGAACTCACCAAGGTTACGGAGAGGTTATCAAGTAACTGAATGTTGTTGATGTTATTTTGAATTGCCACATATTTGTCTTTGTATTTGATGTTTAGTGTGAGGGCCAGACATCCTGTGTTGAGGTTTTCCCTTTATTTTTGGTTAGGCAGGGAAATCCTCAGCAAAGTAGGGACAGTGCGGCATTTAATTTCATTTAAACTTGTCCACCTCGAATTGCTGACCCCTCACAGTAATACAAAATGTAACTTATTTGCCTTCCCATACCCTCAGATCAGCTCAATCATTACCCGTAGTAAAGATAAGGATTAAACAATCTAGCCCTTATCAGGTAGAGGCCAGTAGACTATGGAATTCTCTCCCACATGAATTGAAAACCATCAAGCAACTTCCAGAATTTCAACGAAAACTTACAACTCATCTCTTCAATTAGCGCCCCCTCAGAACAGGTTAACTGTATCCTTAGCATTAGCGCTTCAATGCCACTTAGTCCGCAAGTGCTTTATAAGCAAAATAGACAAATTGAGACTTGAACCACAACATTCAGGAATAAAAAAAAACGGTTCCAGAGAGCTAAAGAGATCATAGAAAGGGCAGGCCTAACCTGTACCATGCTGTATCTGGCCAAGCTCAAGGTCTCGGCAGGAGAACATATGCACTTCTTGATAGTGCCTCTGGCCATGGAGGACTTGGTTGAAAGTTCGAGCTAATGATGCTACACATTTATTTTTGTGAACAGTTATAAGCCTGGCTAGTAGACCTCGAACAGGCATTTGATAGTATCTCCAGAGAGTGGCTTTGGGACAAACTAACCTCCTGGGACTGTCCTACGGACCTCTTGGAAGCTATCATGGCCATGTATACTTCAACCGCACTACAGGTCAGATTATCTATGGAGGGTGCCCTCACAGAAAACATTCCCACTTCCAGTGGGCTTAAACAAGGCTGCCCCCTGCATTATTTAATCTTTATTTGTCAGATCTTGCGGCTAGTCAGGTAGGGATTAGAGCATTTCCTCCAATGATATATGGTCATCAACCTCCGTAGTTTTTGTATGCGGATGAACAGGTCATGATTGCCCAGACGCCAAACGGACTGCAACGCCGATAAAACCAACTTGTAACTTACCTTAAAAGAAATGGTCTTAGGATAAATGTAAAAAAAACCAAAAATAATGGTCCTATCGAATGCCCGTGGAAAGAGGAGGCCTAGTTATAGGTGGTGTGTGGGAAACGAGATGTGGAATGTGAGGAGTCAATGACATATCGGGGAGTGTCCATCAACTCTAGTGTAATTGAAAAACTATAGATGGAGGTGGTAAAACTGAAGTGTAAAAGACTGACCACGCAAACTCAGTTTTCCAAAATGTTTTGGGAAATTCTCAATAATAGAGTGTAACCTTCTATAAACAGAAGGTGGTCCCAATTCTTACATATGGAGTGGAAGCAGCCTTGAATCTCTCCAGCACCTTCTGGGAGGTGATGGAGGCATATTACTGGAAAAGGGTCCTCCATCTCCCAAATGGCTTACCAATTGCATTAATTAGATATGAACTGGGTCTGCAATCCATACACTCGATCATCCGCTGGAAATCTCTGGCTCTTTACCGGAAATGCACAGAGATTGAGATATTTCCGCCCAGGGAGATTCTGAAGAACAAAGATAATAGGAGTAGAGATGGTCTCATTGACAGATGGAAACAAGACTGTAGGGATGGGCTAAGTGATCTTGATTTAACAAGCGATATCTTGATGAACCCGGGAAAGGTAAAGAACCAGGTGATGAAGCCAGAATGGATAGGGACACAGGCAAAAAGACTCTTTTAAATCTGTTTTGAAATTGGAACTGGAAAATAGAGCCATCAATCAAGTGGCGGCCTACCTCTCTAAGTTTCCAAGTGCCAAATATGATGACCTATTTATGAGACTGAGATTGAAGATCCTTCCGACAAGTGAGGTGCTTAATAACAGAAGACAATGTAATGAAATGGGCCCAATGTGTACGTATTGCAAGGTGAAACAAGTAATTGAATCATCAAAGCATCTGTTGATAGAATGTATAACTCTGATGCCACTGAGAATGACCTATTTGTGTGATTTTGCAAGCCGGTTTAACACATTGGCAACGGATGAATGGTGGGACATGCTTTTAATTAAGGAGAATCCATCAATGATGTTTGCGGCTCTGAAATTCATAGATGAGGCCCTAATGTTGTAAATAGTAAGAGGGGATTGTATGTTTTGTTTACTTCTTGGATGATGTTATGCAGTTTTAATTACATTCATCCGATGAGGCTAAAGGATGGGATAAAAATATAATGAAATGGATGGATGACATTTTAATTTTATGAAAGGTTTGTAATAAACCAACCATAATAAACAAAAAAAAACATAAGCCTGGCTAGTTGTACATGTGAAGACTCCTCAGCAAGTCACCAGCCTAGCCATCCATCGACCTGTATACCGTGCAAGCGTATTGTTGATTGTATGTGCTGTTTCAACAAGGGTATGGTTGTTTATTTGGTTAACTGGCATGGGTGAGTGAACAGGGGGGGCATTATATTTACTTATTTAAATGTGCAGAATGTACAATTTGGACATAGTTGCAGACGGGCTGTTGAATACCACCCGCTGCCCAAATACAGGTTTACTGAACTACTTCCACGTAGGATCAAGAAGGGTGGGGGATTGGATAAGGAGTGAAATTAGTAAATCAATTTCGGTGACAGCGTGGAAAATAAGAGGTGTGAAGGATAAGAGGAAATCTAGACAAATAGTGGAGTATACTAAATAACATAATATCGACATTTTGGAGCAGACATTGGGCATATTCTTCCTTCACCTCGGGGTCTCGTTATGTGGCCACATTCATTTATACATAGATCACCTGGCTTTAAACTAAAAGTGAAGGAAATTGACACATAGGGGCATTTACTGCTGTTGGTGGGGAAGGTAAAAGGCATGAGATCAGTCATCATAAACATATACGTACCTAATATAGAGGTTTTTTTCCAAAAGTGTGGCTTATGGACTACATAAATACAATGGATGTACGGCGGTATGGGCCGGTGACTTCAACACAATTATGGATGAAGATAAAAACAGGTCCACCGGTAGGGCGAGAACTCTATCGCAGGCAGCGAAAACCTGACAAGAAATTGCACAATTTCACTCGCTCTCAAGCACCTGGCATCACTGCAGCCCCAGTAAATGCGAATACACTTACAACTCCACCGTGCACAATGCATTTTCCCCGCATTGACTACACAATAGTATTCTCAGACGAAATAAACTGAGTACGCCTGAGTATAATTTAATCAAGGACATGGTCAGACCACGCTCCAGTTATAAGGGTACTCGGTGCACACAACCAAGTAACTAATTCAAGACTCTCGAGATGTCAAGGTTCTGCATGACAAATCGAGCAAGGGCACTAGATGATGGACACATTTTTCGTTAAGAATAATTCCTTGTTCAATAATGTTGCAACCCTGCGGGAATCCTTTAAATGTTACATAATGGGGATCTCCGTCTCACTATAGGTGGGCATTCTAAAGAAAATTAGGAAAGAAATTGAATAGTATGAGGCAGTGCTTAAAAAACTAGGAGCTGATTATATTGCTTGTAAGAAAAAAAGAGATACTTAAAGAAATGAAAATTCAGAAACAGAGGTTCCATGAACTGGCTGAAAGGGAGGTATCGGCATAGTAAAGTGCAAGCTACAAAATTTGTTGAAAAAGAGAGGCCGACAGCCTCTTAGCACAGCTGATTCAGAGGGAGATTGGACAAAATACTATTAAATCAGTGGTGTGCCAGGGAGAAGACAGATACTTGGGTGAACTAGACATAAAGCAAGATGAGAGCCTGAATGCTCCGTTCACTGAACAGGAGGTCGGTATGGTAATCAAATCTCTACGTGGTGGAAAAGCCTTGCAAACCGATGACCTTACAGCAGAATTTTACAAGGCATATGTCCAAATCTTGGCCCGCATCAAGAATCTATACGATGCTATCACCAAGAGTGAGATGCAAGAGTCCACTAGAACTGTGTTGATCACTCTGCTACTAACGCCCGACAAGCCTGAGGAGCATTGCAAATCTTAGACCACACTCTCAGGTGAACACTGATAAAAACTTAGCAAAGTTACTGGCGGTTAAACTTCTTCCGTTCATGACACAGCTAATTAGAGAGGACCGATTTGAATGTATTCCAGGGAGGGAAACAACTCAACTTCCAAAGACTGTTCTCAATACTTCATAATGTTGACCCAAAGACTCCCATGATTGTAGCCACTCTGGATGACGAGAAGGAATTTGAATCAGTCGAATGGCTCTTCCTCTTCAAGGTGCTTCAGTATGTGGGGCTTGAAAAGTTATTTTTTTAAACTTTATTTACCTTGCACAAGGTTACAGCATTGTATATGATAAACAAACATCCATAGATTGCTGACACAGACATTGGTTTACATTCGATATTACACGGTTCTGATCAATTGTCTTCATCATTTACATTTTGAGGTTGCCCCGAATGTCTTGCGGGCGGCTTACCTGTCCCTGCAAGCCGACACACACTTCTTTATCATTGGCCCAAACCATGTCATGAAGCCAATTGTGAAATGTAGCAGCCTCCTTCCGTGTCCAGCGCATTAAAATAGCTCTTTTTGCCAACACAAGACCAAGCTTAACCAATTTACGCTTCAAAGGATTTAGCTTCTTCACATATCCCAATAGACACGTCGAGGGTTCCCATAACAGAGGCGGCCCCACAATCTCATCTAATGCATGACATATTGCGTCCCAATACACAGACAGTGCCCGACATGACCACAACATGTGTGTCATATCAACTTCCAAAGTGTTGCATCTGGGGCACCTCCCCCTCGAGGAGGGGAACATTTTCTTGAGACGGGCTGGAGAAAAGTACGCTCTATTAGGATCTTGAAGGGAAACAGCCTGCGCCTAGAGTTCAATGATATCTGCTTTGTTAATTTACATATGTGCAGCCAATGAGTGCCTGTGAAAGTAACATCAAGATCCCTTTTCCATTGTCCCCTAATGTCCACTATTTGCACTCCCCAGGATATCTGTGCTAGTTTATATAGCGCTGACACTGATTTTTTCCTCGTATCTAACGACAGTACATAGCTGAGACATGGGTGCAATGTAGGTTCTCGTGTGGAAATTCGGGCCACATTGAGGCTACAGGTATCCGGTAGTACTGGAGCTTGCCGAGCGTGCATATCCCACGTGCACCTTAACCTGATTCCATGAAACAAATATACCTTTGTGAAATAAGTCGCCCAGCTGCAATATGCCAGCGTCTCGCCACTGCATTGCCAGTAGTTTATCAAAAAAGGCGTGCCCCAAATTGGATTTTTTTTTATATAACACTAAATTCTTAGGGTGCATAATTAGCCTAGTCCAAGCCTCCTATGTGGCTTTCACCAAATCTAACTGATGGGTATGTTGACATGTTTCCCCCATTAGTGTGTGTATCAGCAATGTCGGAGCAACCCCTTGCCTCTCTAACCCTGTATGGGATGACTGTGGGCCTCCATCCACCCAGTATATCACATAGTACGCCTGGGCAGCCATGTAATACAACTCAAAATCGGGGGCAGTCAGTCCCCCAAGCTCGTACGCTAGTGCAAGTCGCTGTCAATTGACACAAATCTGTCCCATCCAAACAAATGAGGATCACATCCGGGCCACTCTATCGAACAGATACCTACCAGGCCATATCAGTATATTGCTAAATAAATGAAAAAGCTCGGGCAAGATGATCATTTTTATTAGCACGACCCGTCCCATCAATGAGATGGGAAGCTGGTTCCATCACTCCAGTCTGGTGCCCATTTTAGCAATCAAGGAAACGTAAGCAAGCAATTTTACAAGGGTATGTGAGCGTGCAATCTCAATGCCCAGGTATCTTATGCTCGAGGGTGACGACTGCAGCCAAACATGTTGCTTGGCTCTTGCGTGACATCTGTTAACCGGGAAGACCTCAGACTTGGTACTATTTAAGCGCAAGCCAGAATACTTGCCTCACATGCGGACCGCAGTTAATATCCACTGTAAATATTTCCACAGGTCTTTTATATACATCATTATATCATCTGCGTAAAATGTTATAAGTCCCACCCACCCAGTAATATTGATGCGGCACATGCGTAGCAAGCTCGCATTAGGTCAGCCAGTGGTTCTATCACTAAAGAAAACAGCAGGGGTCTCAATGGGCACCCCTGCCTGGTGCGGCCCTCCAATACAAATACTGGCGAGAGTACCACATTCACATACACTCTAACATATGGCTGCGTATATAAAGTTTTCACCCACTTTGTGAAATTCCACCCGGACCAATTATTCTTCAGTACCCTGAACAAGAAGGGCCAGTACACCGTATCAAATGCCTTATGCTTATCTAAATAAACAGCGACCCCCTGGACGTCCTGCTTTATCTGCGCAATCACATTATACATCCGACGTATGTTAGATGCCATCGACCTCTCCACTATAAATCCTGCCTGGTCCTCATGTATCATATATGGCATTAACGGGTTCAGTATAGATGCCACAATTTTTACAAAGACTTTCACATCAGTATTTATTAAGGATAGCCAATATGACCCGCAGACATCTGAAGGCTTACCAGGTTTAAGTAGTAGAATAATTATCGCTTCACGCATAGATTCTGGAAGAGTCCCAAGTTCTAAAGCCTCTGACCAAACCAATAGTAGTCTGGGAGATCTATCCACAAACTCTTTATAAAATTCTTCCCCCAGGCCGTCCGACCCTGGGGCCTTCCCACTCAGAAGATCCCCGATAGCATTCTTTATTTCGGCCAAATTGAATCGGTCTTCCAGCGTGCTACGCACCCCTGCCGACAAAAGCGTAGGAATTTTTGGGAGGTATTCTATCTCCGTTATTGTGGCCTCGCTTTCAAGGGAGCACAAGTCCGTATAGAAGTCGTAGAATACCACATTCACCTCATCCACTTTGTTGGCCACCGTGCCGTTCGTCCAAGTTATACTTGGGATATTAGAGCTACCCCCATCGGTGGTGCCAATAATTTCCCAGGTCTTTCCTGCTCCCCATATCAGGGCGCTGCTGCGGGCCTATCAAAATATCTCAACTCCCTGTTAGCGGCATCACGGTATTCTCCTCATCGGCACACCTGCTCCCTCCTTTCCTGTCACTCTCTGGGTGGCCTCCCTTGGCCCTCTTATTGCTCCCACCTCTGAGGCTAAAAACCTTGGGGTCATCTTCAACTTGACACTCTCCTTCTCTCCTCACATCTCTGAGGTCTCTAAGAAGTCGCACTACCAGCTGCACCTCCTCAGAGGCATTCGTACTTTCCTCTCCTTCCCCCAGAAGCTCACTGTCTCCAGAGCTCTGGTTCGCTCTAGGCTGGACTACTGCAACAGCCTCTTTCTAAGTCTGCCTGCTTCTACTCTCTGCCCTCTGCAACTCTTCCAGAACAGGGCTGCAAGACTTGTCCTTGGCCCCAAGCCCAGGGATCGTATCTCTCCAGGACTGAAATCTCTGCACTGGCTCCCAGTGGCTGCAAGGATGAAGTTCAAACCCTTTGTGTTGTCCACAAGGGCTTCTGGGGCCTCAATATCCTCAACTCTCTCTTCCTAAACATTTTCCTTCTCAAGCTCTTTGCTCGTGCACCTCCAACTTCTTCAGGGTCAGTTGCTTCTCCAAGCAACGAGTTGGTGATAGATCGCTTTCTTTGGCT
Organism: Ambystoma mexicanum; assembly: GCF_040938575.1. Classification (NCBI taxonomy): domain Eukaryota; kingdom Metazoa; phylum Chordata; class Amphibia; order Caudata; family Ambystomatidae; genus Ambystoma; species Ambystoma mexicanum. The sequence continues at coordinate 706,457,082 of NC_090941.1, read as the reverse complement.
GGGGCCTCCCTCTGGAACAGCCTCCCTGAAACTTGAGAACCATCTCCAATTCCGGAAGCTTCTGCTTTCTCTCCTGCTCTCCCCTGCTGAACTCCTGGCTGAAACTGCACTGGTCGCCTGGCTACCCTCTGATCTTGGGCCCAAGTTCCCTCCCACGCTAGTTCCACCCCTGCACTGCCTCCCTGGCATCCCTCGCACTTGGGGGCTGTTTTCTGTCTCCCTACAGCCCCCTTATCAGCACTTGACACCTGATGTCTGCACTTACCCTTGCACTTGCCACCAGCTGGCCGCACTTTTTCTTCTTATTGCTTTTATTTATTCTGTTTATTTTGACTGTCGTTCCCATTTACTGCACTGCCCCTTCCCCCCGCACTTTTCCCCTTCCCTTGCGCGATCTCAATGTCACCTGGCCTAGTGAGATCGTTGTCTCGGCGTTCCCTCTGTTCCCCTCCCTTGCCTCATCGGGCCTTAAAACACTTGTGTATAGGCGCGTTATAAATGCCATATCATATCATTTGTCTAGGTATGTCGTTATGCCATTTCTGATCAGCGGTGACGAATCGCCAGAGCTTTCCTTTTGTAATTGCGCTAGTATCTCCTCATATCTCTTTAATTCTTTCCTGATGTCGCAAAATACATCAAATTCAGTAGACATGGCAATACCCCTCATATATACTTTAAACGCTTGCCAGAGAGTGAAATGTGTGCTCACTGACCCCCCATTAATGTCGAAATAGCTGTCTATGTGTTGCATTATGTTTGCCCAGAAGACCGGGTCTTCCAATGATGTGGGCTTTAAACGCCATTGCGGTCTCGGTTCCATATTCCCGGGAACATCCAGCGAGAGTAACATCGGGGAGTGATCCGACAAGGTTCTAGGTAATATCCGGCACTCGGACATCCAATTTAGTAACTTGTGTGGTACTAGCCGTAAATCTATGCGCAAATTCATATCATGCACCGATGAATAAAAGGTATAAGCGCGCTGAGTGCTACTGAGTGTTCGCCACACATCTCATCACCAAATCCTCAATATGCATGGTTATAACATGTGCAGCACTTGTTAATTATCTTGGTGTCAATGAGGTGCGATCAAAATCTGTGTCCAAAATAGTATTAAAGTCCCCTACACAAATAACTAACACAGTAGGATACCTGGCACATTTCTTAAATAGAGCGTCATAGAATTCTGAATCATCCACATTAGGTCCATAAACATTTAATAAAAGAACCTCGAAATCCCCCAACTTGCCGCGGACAACCACAAACCTGCCACAATCATTTCGTATGGTTTCAAAGTGTTAAATGTTAATGACCGGTGCACTATGATCATGACCCCCCCCTTTGCACTAGTGGAATAAGACATATAATAGAATAGGTCCCCCCATTCGAAGGCCACCTTACGTGCTTGATGCTCTAACATGTGGGTTTCTAGCAGAAATAAAAGTTTAACCCCTAGCCTATTAACATATGAAATTATCTTACACATCTTCATTGGGATCCCCAGCCCATGTACATTCCAACTTAATAGCTTCATGTTGACTAGATCATTCCCTGCCATGGTACCCTGAGTACATCAACCTAAACTTCCCTGCCCAGCAACCCATCCTGGCCAGTCCATGTTGTACTGTATTTACCTTGTGCATTTTATAACATTTACAACCCAACTCCCCCCCCCAGAACCCCCTCTCATAGTTCCCCGAACTTTGACTATGCATATCCCAACCCCTCTGCCCCCCCTACCAAACATGTGCACTCGCATTGGGGGCAGCTGTTACCACAGCGAGTGGAGTTCCACGCAACAACAATATATCTCCTTGATGCATGATAGAACAAACAAAACTAGCATTGCTAACAACACATCCTTATTGCATAGACATGGGTGAGAGATTCTGCCACAGCCTTATATCATTTCGCCCCTGGTTCTCGTCCCGCAGGGAGCGGGATATTGGCCTCCCGAAAGATGTGGCTTCCTCAGGAAATGTAAAGAATTAGGTCTTATTATTAAATTGCAGGTGCAGCCGGGCGGGATAGAGCAGAGCATAGGGTATACCACGCTCCCTGAGAAGCTTTTTAACACCAACAAATGTGCGCCTTTCCTGCTGCACCGCTAAAGTATAATCTGTGAAGATGCGGACCACCCTGGATCCCATCTTCAGCTCTTGCTTCTCGCGTGCGGCTTTCAGCACCAGGTCTCTATCTTTGTAGTTCATTAGGCGAGCAATTATCGGCCGGGGATACCCCCCGGCCTAGGTTTCGCCATGAATGCTCTATGCGCCTGTTTCACTACAAACATCGGGGACCACCAAACATCGGGATCACCCAGCAGCTCTTTCAGTAACTCCTCCACTGCCATCTCCATTGCACCTTTCAGGGCGTCCTCCAGCACGCCTATAATGCAGACTTTGTTCCGTCTCGAACTCGCCCCCAAATCCTTGCACTTGGCCTTAATGGTGCCCATGTCCTTAGCAAGGGACGTCACAGTCCCCTGTAGCGCTGTTATGGCATCCTCTGCAGTGCTGATCCGAGTAGCTGTCTCCGTAATCCGCTGCGTTGCCTTCTCGAGCTGAGCATGTAAAGTAGGGACATTAACAGTAATGTCGTCCAGTTTATCAGTGAAGGAGGCAAATCCTTGCTGCATTATTGCCAAGACTCCCTGGAGATCAACAGGCGGCGTGGACAGAGCTCCCTCTGCTTGCACCTGACTGCTTGCACCTTCACCCGCCATTTCCATAGACTTCGGGGTGGGTTTCGCAAAGGTGTCCATGGAGCCACTCTTCTTAGGCCCAACCCCCTTAGGCATGGTTTGTCACCATTCAGCAGTCACACCTGATTTGTAATGTGCTAGGATACTAGTCCCCAACAATAGCGCAGGATCTGGCACTCCCCTATCCCCTCAGTAGGCTTTGTCTGTTTTTTGTTCGAGGACGCCTTATTTTCAGCCCATGAACTTGCAGGGATTCTCCACTCTATAAGGAGTTCACGCGAAAGCCGCCATCTTGGCAATCGTGCAACAGTGCCCGCCCCTTACCCCACCCCGGGAACAGGTTTTATTAACCTGACCAAATTAATGTACCAACACCCCAGAGCAATGGTCAGGACAAATAACACAATATCACCTGAATGTATTCTAACCAGAGGTTTTGTCATGATCTCTGCTTCCAAAAGGTCAGGGTTTTCCCAACTCCCTTGGAAGCAGATCCATAACCCAGGTTCCGAGTGCCAACCAGTCCCAATTGGGACCTTTTGGACCCAGTCCTGGCACCAGTGGCACCAGGCTCATAAATATGCCCAGTCCCAGCGCTGGAAGCGCCGGGCTCATAATGCTTGGGTGGACTTACCTGCAGCAGACCATGCTGCTTACTTGCCTGCCAGTTGAGCCTCTGATCCTCTTCTGTTTGGAACTACTTTTCCTGTTGGGTGGGGCTGGAGCCACTCCCTAGATTCAGAACACTGGAACTCTTCTGGAAGGCAGGAACTCTTTTCTTACCAGGAACTCTTTTCTTACTTAGGCGTGGCTGTGGAAGGAGACACCTAAGCACTACAGGAGGCTATTTAAACCACACCCGGTGGATGAATCTTGCTTTGCGTTATTCTGCACCCTCTGCAGCAGAACGCTCATCGTGTCTTCTGCATCCGGTCCTGGGCCTAAGGAAAAAGGCTTACCATCCTGAATCCAGTCTTCAGCAACACCTATAAAGACAAGAAAGAACAGGTTAGCATTCCGGCATCTGAAAGGCAAAGGCTTACCTACTCTTCGTGCGCTCCGGAGGTCTTCATACTGCATTCCGGCATCTGAAAGACAAAAGCTTACCAACTCTTCGCACTCTCCGGAGGCCTTCGGCGCTGCATCCCGCATCTGAAAGACAAAACAAGGTGCGTTTAAAGACATTGGGGAACTTTAATACTCACGTGCCATTACTCCTTTCCACATCTAATCCAGTGGGTATTCCGGCACCCTGCAGCCGCTCCGAACTCGTACCTGCAAAATAAAAAGACAGTTAGAGCGCATCGTGAAGCAGGCAACAAGCGCTTACTTACGTGCTTCCAGGCGCTTCTATTCATCACACGGGCTCCATCTTCAACTCACTTCAGCCCGTCATCCGCCATCGCCGGAACCCTGCAAAACAAGAGACATCATTACTAAAGACTTTAAAGACATTTGAATGACTCGAAACTTACCGTTCGTGCAGTAAACGACGGACAGCAGTCCTCTGAAGTCAAGAGGCCTGCGCTACCTATCCATTGAAGAAACTGGTTACAGCACCCTGCCCCGAGGCAGATGGAGAGCTCGGCATTCACTTACCTAAGGTGAGAGCGTTAACCTTTGGGGGTCTACAGGAGAGGAGAAGAGGAAAGAGATAGGGACACCCCAATAACCCCAGTTCATTAACCTCATATTTTCTATCTGCAGACATCTTACTCTACACGTCAGGCATACAGTGCACAGAGGTCCAGCCCAAAGAGCCAACCGGGTGCTACACATCACCTTTGAAGATACGGTAGTCGCCCAGTCAAGACCGGCGCCTCTGCGAGAATCAGGTGAGCGTTACAGGTTTTCCCTATCCCCTCTGCTTAGTCAATGGCCTGTTTCCTGACGTAGGTGCACGGGAGGCAAAGTATAGTATCTCTCTGCACAGACGATATGCTGCTGTATATAGAACCTCTGTGAACTAACCTTGGACTGATTATGAAGAATGTAGATGAGTACAGGCAACTCTCAGACTTAAAGATCAACTGGGGTGGGGGTAGGTAGGGTTAAAGCTGCTGGCTCCAGGGGTACAGGTGATTGGGGAAGATCTAGGGTTTGTGTGGCAGGCAATAAGATACTTGGGAGTATCAGTGTCAACATATGAAAGTACATTAATAGGAGGACAACGACTTAAAAACTGTGGTGGATTTAGAGCACAAAGTTGACATGTGGCTACAGTTGCCTATATCCCTTCATCAGCAGAAACTCCCTCGTCAAAATAAACTCCCCAATAGTCAATGTCTTCCCGAATGTACTGATCAATATACTGAACAAATACTTCGACAGAGCTAGGTGCATGTTATTCAACTTAGTATGGGCGAATAAAGCCTACCAAATTGCTTTTGACACACTGATGCTACCATGCAAATGGGGTGGCATGGCGATCCCAGACCTGGAGGTATATTACTATGCAGCCAGGCCCAGTTCGCCAAGTGGTGAGCAGAAGACCATGATAGCATCCCAACTGTGGCTATAGAGAGCAGAACGGCATACCTATCATCTCTGAGGGCCATGTTATGGGGCGAGCTGAAGGTTCTTGGGGGTATGCTACATCCATGGTACACAACATAGAGGATGCTTTGGCAACTAACTAAAAAGGTAGGAGTCATACTAACCTATTCCCCATTGCTACCATTATTTATTACACCTGGACTATCCATCACGTTTGAGAAACACTTCCAGGCCAGTTTCCACATGCTATGCAGAAGTAAACTGGGGGACCTGTTTGTACAAGTTGAATTTATCTGACTTGAACAAAAGCAGAACGGGGCCCTTTCGATAGCCCAACAATATTTCTGTCATATGAAATTCATATTGAAACAGGCTCTTAAACAACATGTTCTGGGATTCCCCAAGAACCGCACATATCTGCAATCAAAGTTCCTTGTGACAGATGTGCATAGATCCCATCTCATTTCCAGGATATACAATAGAGTGCTGGGCTTAACTGTGCTCGAACAAAGCTGCAAGAATGACATGGGAGGCTCCCTTAGTCCAGCCCTTGACATACAGCGACTGGAAGTGGGCATGTACGCAGACACATAGGGTATCATTGAACTATGGACACAGGCTAATGCATTTAAAATACCAACACCAAATGTATCATACCCACAGGCCTACACTCTCATGTTCCGGAGGTTTCGGATAAATGGGCCAGGGGTGGTCAAGAGCGAGCTGATTTCTTCAATGAATGATTGTGGTACACACAATTTGTTTTGCGCAGGATGCATGACAAAGTCTCAATATGGTAGCATAATCACTTGTATTATTGAGTACCTGCTATGAAGAAAAGCCACCACTTAGAGCCAAGAATATTTAACAAATACACTATGCATGTTGTGTAGTGCACCATTACTGTACAAGAGACAACAGTTATGACTTATGTTATCTTTCTGTTAGACTTTTTAAAAAACACTGCTGCTGAACATTTTTAATATGTAAACAAGTAGTAAATTTACTCGTAAACATAAAGTGTCAAAATAATATAAAGTATATTGCATAATTGTTACTTTATTTTTTTTTAAAGCACCGAACGAAAGTGGTTATTAATGGAGAATCCTGGATCTTTTGGCTTCACAACTATGGCAAGTGCTTACAATCGTACCGTAAGAAAATGTGGATTTCCATGGCATGGATATCATGGTGGCAAATGGAAAGACATGAATGAAAAACTGCTGCACTATCATGCAAGTGATAAAATCCCAGATGTAATTTTGTTACAAGCTCATGGGAATACCTTGGGGCCAGGCTCGGGCTGGCCAATAGGGCAATAGGCCAATGCTCGAACCAAATACACAAAATGCTAGTTTGGGCCTATTTTTTTGGCCAATGTGCGCCAGTTTGATGAGATATGTCACTATGCGGCTAGTAGTTTTTACCATCGTTGTTGAATAAATATTCTTTAAAATTGCACAATTTGCATTACATTTTATCCAAAAACTCCCCTTTGGGTACTATTCAAACAGTGTCACAAAAGGAATGAATTGCCTTTTGCAACTGTGGGACACTTTCTTTCATTGATGCCAGAGATCATTTATGCCCCAGTCTGACTCTGCTTGGGTTACATGAAAGCAACTAAATTATGTAAAAAAGTAAGTGATGTATTAAATTTAGTTTGTTGCCAAGAAGCAAAATTGTGTTTTCAAGTGTAGTTGCACGTAAAAGATGGATGCGAGGAAATGCAAATCATCAAAGAAGAATTACTATAAATAGATGTATATAACAATCTTTGTTTCAACATGGGCTACATTGCATATTTCACAATATAATAATTAATAATAGCAGGACTTTTAGAGCAGATGGGGTACATTTAACACCTTAGATGCTGAGCTCTATGCAAATATGACGAGCCTACTTGTCCTTAGCACATAATTGGTTAAACAATGCAATGTCCGGTTTATTCCCAGAAAACCTACGTTATGTGTTACTGTTATGTTTATATAATATTAAATCCTTATGTATACAAAGTGTAATTGCAAGGGTTCTTCAGTTAATAAGGTACTACATAGTTGCCAGTTTTGTGTATTGTGACGAATCTGGAGGTTTTGTCCCTTCTTCCTTTGAAGGAACCACCCCCTTCGAGGGTAGGGAGGTGAGCCAGCTAAGCAAAACCCTTCCTAGGGGTTTGGTAAAGTAAGACCGCAATGGGAGTGACTCCACTCAGGGGGACAAGGTCTCTGATTGCCATGGGGAACTTCATACAACGAAAGCAGTATCTGCATATATGGGACCCAACGGGCCTAGCCACCCAGGACTTGATATTCCACTCCGGATTACCCCCTTTTTGATACCTGCGACCAAATGCATCATATTGGGAGATATTAACCTTGGTTATAAGGACGCCACAGACTTAGGCAACCGCTTTTCTCAGCTGCTATGAGCGACATGTGCTTTACCCAACTTATTACCACTCCAACCCACTCCAAAGGACGCATCCTGTATTTGATGCTCTCCACCAATACTCTCGTCAACATCTTAGACTTTGAACTACCCTAGTCCGATCACGCTATCTTACACTTTACCCCTCTCTCTCACTAAACCTCATAAAATCTCGCCTATGCCACTGAGCCCTAGACTATTCTGTAACACACGAGGACTTAAAACCATCCCTTCTCGCTGCTCTCAGCACTTATGCACTACCCCCTAGCACTACAGGCCATTAACATACATGCACCACTCAAATCAAAAACCCTAAAACCCCACAAAGTCAACAGCTGCTGTTTTCTGAAGAGTTGATACATTTACAAAGGGAAAAAAGATCCCTTAAACACCCAAAAGCCTCCCCCCCCCATAAACTGCGAGGCCCTTGAATACAAGAAAGCTGTAGTTACTTGTAAATATAACAGCCTAAATGACAAACTCCAATGCCAGCCCCCACAGCAAATAATTATCTGCAATTCTCTGAGTTGGAAACACCCATCCCTCAGTTCACTAGTACACGTGCCGACAAAGTCTGGTGTACTACGATTCAGGACGCCCTTACTCACAAAATTGAGTCCCTACTCTCCAAAATCAATGCCAAAAAGGCTATGCTCGCCAGTAAACGTCCGGTGCCCCACTCGGTCTGCCTCTCAAAGTAGGCTCCCACCCGAACACCCCTCTGTTCGCTTTTACCCTAGTTACTCCAGAGCAAGTAGTAGCGACCATCAGAGCACTAAAACCATCCAACTGTAAAGGCGACTCCTTTCCAGACCATATTATGAAGCTCTGCTCGTTATCACTCTGACCCGTTGTCACCGAGTTTGCCAGTACTTCATTCGCAACAAGCATAGTGCCCATCACAATCAAAACTGCCTGGGTCACACCATTACTAAAGAAACTCCCTTGACCCTTCCATCCCGATTAACTACTGCCCGATTACTACTATCCGTTCCTTCAAAAAATTCTGCACCGCCTAGCCTACATGCAAGTCCAGCAATTACTAGAAAGTAACCACTTGCTGGACAAAAGACAATCTGGCTTCCGCCCAAAGCACAGCACAGAAACTGCTCTCCTGGATTTAAAAATACAAATGGACTCCATCAGGGACTGCAGCAATTTATTTATATATTTTTTAGTTTGGTAAAAAAAAAAGTTTTTTTAATAAAGAAAACGGGGGGTTGGAGGGGGAATCCCCCCATAAAAAAAAAAATAATTCGATCCTTTTTTTCGTCCCTTTGACTGCCGAAAAAAAGGCATTCGATCCTTTTGTTTTCGATAGTTTAACCTAGAACCTCCTCCTCCTACTTGATCTACCCGCAGCCTTTGACTTGATCACAAAATCATCTGCCAGCACCTCAACCAGCATTTCCATTTCTCCTGAGAAGCCACAGCATGGATCAAATCCTTTCTTAGTGGACAGACCACACGAGTGTCCATAGAGGAATCAGCGGCCAACGTCATCCTAGCAGTTCTAGGTGTTCCACAAGGGTCCTGCCTCTCGCCCACCCTTTATAACACCTATACAAAACACCTTTTTGATCTCCTGGATGCTAGTGGTATCATTTACACCAACTTTGCAGACAATCCTCAAATTCTCGTCCCGCTCTCAGAAGACCATGTCACGGATGCTATCAAAATGAATGCAGTCTGTAGTACCATCCAAAACTGGATGGCCACTCACAACCTACACCTAAATGAAGATGAAACAGAGCTCCTCGTCATCGGCTCACTACACCGAATTAGACACCTTGACTCTATTTTCTCCTCCTCCTGCACTGACAGCACACCCAACCCAGTATCAAAGCAAATAAAAACATTAGGGGTTTACCTTGAAGCTGACCTCTCCATGACTAGAGAAATCAACGCCTTATCATCCACGCCCTATATAGCCAGACTCATTGCTCTGAGCATGCAGTTTCTCTCAATGAGTAACTGCATCACATTCGCTAGAGCTCTGATCCTTACTAAACTCGATTACTGTAATGTCCTACTTTTAGGCACATCGAATGCCAACTTGTCAAAACTTCAATTACTCCAAAACAAAGCTCCTTGCTCTGCCCTTGGCCTCAAACGATTAGCCCACATCTCTGACACTAGACGCAAATCCAACTGGCTGCCCATTAGAGCTTGTGTGGACTTCAAAACTCTAGCCATCATGCAACACTGCATGCATAAGGATGCCCCCCACAGTACCTTCAAACTGTATTACCCAATCTGGCACAACACGTTCGCTCAGATCCTGTTCCAGTATCTCACTCGTCACCCCACGCTTCAAGAGAAAAAGAGCCGGTGGAGTCAGCTTTTGCGTCACGGCTCCGACACTCTGGAATGCACTACCAGCACACATTCGCAATGAACACTCATTCCCAACCTTTAAAAAACTAGCCAAGACCTGGCTGTTCGACAAATAGGAGTAACAGTGTGTCCTATGAATGCTACCGATTTGTCAGTTCTACACCCTGTATCCACCCGTTTTACCGAATATGTACCGTACTCTTACCACTATGTTATACTAACGTTGTGATACCCCAGGGCTTGGGTATTGTCAAAAATGTTAAAATAAATATATACTGAGCGTCTATTACAGATCATTCAACGCATATACTTCTTGCACAAGCTGTTGCTATCGTTGGTTTAGCTGAATAGTGTTTATTTAGCAAGCTGTACACAGTTGGTGTTGTAGTGAGTACCAGGTTGTGGCGTGTGCCACATAATTGGTGTTCTAGCATGTGTTTTAATACACAGTGTACGTTTTTGCATATACCTTTTATGTTGTAAAAATATGGTATCATTGTAATAATGTTTTAGTCCAAAGGAAAACAAGTTCTAGTTTTTTATTGTGCACACGTGGTATATATATTTCAATTGTGAATATTTCAAAATTTACTGTATGTTTAATGTGCACATTTGATACACATTGTGTGTTTTGGCATACCACATTTATATTGTGAAAGTACAATATAATTTGTACATATTTTTTCGACGATGGAAACCGGATCATTGTGCATGCATCATAAATAAATATGAAATCATTAATATCCCCAAACTGGCCAAGTCTATTTTCTAAATATTTTTCAGTGCACCAATTCCTGATGAAATCTAGATGCATGCCAAAAATCGGGAAATTGATGCAGCCAATTTTAAGATATTTGGTCCCAAAAAGAATATTTGTTTTCCTGTCAGAAAACCCCATGTTAAAAGCTATTCAAAACGCAATAACAAATGTTTAATATAAAGCTGTACATGAACACTTCGGAAATTTTCCATGCAGAGGTAGCTGCCCCAAAATTTATTGTGTATTTTTTTCATGTAAGGATTCAAGAGTTATTAACAAAAAAGTTAGTTTCTGAAACTCTATAGACAACTGTCTTAACCTTAACTATGCCATGCTCTGGGAGAGAGTAAGAAAGGGGAGGTGTTCTTAGATGGGAGGTAGATAACATCTTTTTTCAACGATTTGAGCATTATGCATCGAAACAACTTGTGGCACAGAGGCATTGCTAGGGGGGGCTAAGGAGGCCATAGCCCTGGATCTTTGGTTGCAGCCCCGGATAGAAGCTCAGGGATTACAACCAAAAAGGCTAGCTAGCCCCCAGTTCCGACAGTACCAAAATTAGCATAGCCCCAGATCTTTTCCAGACCTAGTGGCAGATGGTGGAAGGACAGTTGAAGTTAGGGGATGAATGAAGATTTGAAAGTCATCAGCAATTAAGTGGTAGGAGAAGCTGAAGACCAGTTTGATGCTTGTGAAGTACAGCCAGAAGCAATGCTAGAGAGGTTAATTAGTGCCAGACTGTGATACTGAATCAATTACAATGAAAACATTTTAAGTGAAAGTTTTGTTAAGATCTATTACTGTGAAATGCATGCCCCGAATCCAAGTTATTAAGATGCAAAATATGATCTGCTGTTTGTGAATATGCGCAACTAAGGCACCAACACAAATAAAAGGACCATTTTCATATAGTTCATATTACTTCCTACACCACTGTAGTGCAGACTGCACCATTAGTTCGGAGAACAAGCAGAACGCATTTATAAAGTGAAAATTGGGGTATAGAAATTTAGGGAACCATAATCTGGCTATAGATCCCCAAATTTCATCTCTCTGTTTTTAGGCTTCCTTATTAATGACTTTAATAGAAAGTAGTTTGGTACTTTCTCACAAGATATACAGTTTAGCATCTCTTCAGTGCTAAACTCTAAAATGCTCTAAACCAGCATTTGATTTTAAGAAAAATCTAAAATGAAATCCATTTAATACAATACAAACCCATTTGCCTCCTGTTTAGCAGTGTATTGATCTTCTGAATGCCACTGTTAACAGTATCCAAGGAAATCTGCCGTTTTAGGTAATTTGGCTGAACTGAATATTCTTTTTCAGACACAGGAGCAAGGCATGCCAGAACAGACCTAGAAAAAGCAACAAAAACATTCAGAATAGATTTCAAAAACATGATAAAATAATTGGTTTATGTGCTAGCTTACATTAGAGGCTTGCGATTCCCAGGCTCTGATCTCTAATAAGTAGGTTGGTAAGACCAAAGCTTCTCCCTAGTAAGATCATTCCTTTCCTGTGAGAAACCTGAAGGTGTCTCCCTAGCTAGTCCCCGGGGATCTGTCATCTAGGTGGCCAGCACACGGCCATTGCTATTGGATCCAGTTCCTGGGGGTGGACCAGTGAGGGAGGATAACCTGGATGGGGGGGTCCTCGGGGAGTGGGAGACCGAAGGGTGAGACGCGGTATCCCCCATCCTTTACCACCTTTTCCCCCATCCCTTTTTTCACAGAACGTTCCAAACCACTGCCCCCCCCGCCCTTTTCTAACACAAGCACTTTCACACAACACAAAGGACAACAGACTAACACCAGAGCCGTTTCACCTGACATGTCCCAATACAAGGGTCAGGCAAAGTCAGGCAATTGATCAGAATCACACACACCTGACGGTCCTTTCTCTTCCCCCACAGTGATAAAAGGTGGAGCCAGAGAGCACAGTACGAGCAAGGAGAGTACAGCAGACAGCATGACGATAGAGCTACCACGCGGCAGTTCAAGAGAAGGAGAAAGGCGGCACGAAGCAAGAGGGTGGTTAGGAGAGATGTAACCTTGCCATTTTCGGCCCAGACCAGCTGAGCCTTCGTGGAAGAGAGCCTAAGACCGCGAACAATAGCACAAGTGTCCTGCCGCAGATGTCAGCGGTATACGGGGCAAACTTATGTTGATAAGCAGGAGCGAGGGAAGCACCCACGCCCATGGTACCGGCCTTGACTCCAAAGAGGCAACAGCCAAGCGGTTCATCACGGCCGGTGAGTCGAGGGGAGAATCGATAAGAACCGGGCTGTGTTAAATGAGAAGCGCAAAGTGACAAGTTTGAACCAAGTTTAACAAACTTTGAATGAACTGTAAAAAGGTGGAAGGGGAGACCAGCTGCAAAGGGAAACTGGCACCACGTGGGTGTTAATTCAGGATAGACTGGTCGAGCACCATACAAGAGAAACTACAAGTACCAGAAGGCCGTAGGGGAACCAGCAAAATAGGTCAAAGTGGTCATACATAGGGTCAAGCAAAATCTCTGTACAATCGAAAGACTTTGATCCACAAGCGCTTTGAAAGCAAGGGAAGTGAATCCTGCACAGAGCGAAACCAAGGGATGTGAATCCTGCATTGAGAGAGAGGAAGGGAAGTGAATCCCGCATCGAGAAAAAGCAAGGGAAGTGAAACCCGTAACATTTGAGAGTAAAGTGAATAGGAAGTCAAGAAGGGTCCGCGCCCAGAAGAGGGGGACCCAGGGGTGAACCCATGACCCAGCGAATATTAGAACCAAACTTGTATTTGTTAAAGGAACCTTTTTTTTGTTATTAACTGACCGCATCAGGCCTCGAAGGCAAGAGACTTTCACAGGAAACAAGACTTGCCCATCGACAGTCCTGTCCGCTACCATTGGAACTGTCGTCTCCTGCTGGAGAGGCCCGAGACTGTACTGTGCTCCAAGCTCTCATCTTACTCCGTGGTCAAAACGTGGGGAAGGGAGACCCAGGCTATCGCATCCTGACATACTATTTTGAGGACACGTTTCTTTTCTTGAGAAATAGCCCACACCGCTTTTTTGTACTAGTTGTGAGGTTGGCAATAGGTTTCTTAGTATAGGCTCTTCTTATTTTGACACAACGCCACTAGGACTGCCTTCTTTTTCATTTGATGGTCGACGCTTGCTCCCATGTTAGATTTAGGTTTAGAATAGGTGTTTTTCAAACTGCATACAGAACTCATTGTTTAATGAACACCCTTGAACTGTGATCTCGTGTGTCCGTCTTACTTGTCACCATGAGTTCCTTACAGTCCCCACAGGCAGAACTGATGCAATACATAAGAAGACATCCGTGATCTGTTGCTGCCACTAACTGAGGTCTAAAGGGGGAGTTTCTGGGAAGCAGTATCACCAATACTAGACTAAACTTTGCATCAGGAAGCCCACGTGTCAGCCTATTGTGGGGTGGGTGGGGTGCACAGCAGATGCCTTAGCCCACACCAGGCCATTGCTTGATCCTAAATAAATGCAAGATCATCCATTTGCCTAGATACACAGGAGTGAAGCCTGTTTTTCGGATGTTCGAAATGATTAGTTCTAACAATTGGCAGAGCTGTTCATCATATCAATGTGATCTGCAAGAAGCACACTTTGCACTAGTCAGACATCTGCCGCAGCTGTGAAGTGGTCCCATATGATTGGGGACACCTTCAGTCTGTTCTAGTTTTGATCATTACATTCTGTGAAATGCAGTTTCACTCTTCCCATTGAAGAGCCTTGCATTTCCCAGGATGCATCGTGCAAAACCAAAACTAGCTTAAGGAGTCACGCATGACATGTTGCTCAAAGCCACTTGGCCGCTATGTCGAACACATGCTATACAAAATGGAACAGGGAAATGCTCTCTTCTCTATACACACCCTTGAGCAGGTGTGTATGGAGCAGAGAGCTGGTGTGCGTCCGACAGCTCTCTAACTAGCATGTCTACCAAAGAGAAATTGAATGAGTTCTACAGAGGCAATACTCAAATTGTGTCATGGAAGGCATGCATCTCTCTCTCTGACCTTTCTTTGCATTCTGGTACTTTTGCTTCTGCTTTTTCCCCATCATAAATAAAAACGAACAAATCCCTTAAGATAAGCAAAGAAAACAGGACTGGATACTACTAACAACCAACATTTAGCAAGAGTCTTGCAATAGGATTCCCCAACATTATCTTTTTAAAAATAAACTGGTTGTGCACGGACATCACACACCAATCTAGCACTTTTGTGCTCTGTGAGTTGTGTGGTCAGGTGCTTGTTTCCTAGAGCCACCCTAGTCATTTACAAGAGAAAAATAAAATAGATGTTTCAAAGAAGGAGGGCGTGCTGCATTTTTGTCTGATTAAAAGTAAAGTGAGAGCAGCAGTAGGGACAGAGCCATCTTCTGAAATTGGGGCGGCCCAGTATTTGCAGACAGTTTCCTTGCAGGTATCCTTCAGGAATGTGCCCATCAAACAGAGGGTGCATTTTCCATACACGGATAGTGAGGGGTACACAAAACAAATTCTCTGTGGGGCATGATGGAATTCCGACAGACGACCTAAGGGACCGAGTATTAGCCTGAAGAGTTTACAACTTTTTTTAAATTTTCTATTTTTTTTATTCATTTTTTTGCAACCAGTGGAACGCATGCGACTATTTTCGTCTTGTTACTCACAGAAAAAAACAGATAGTTGGTTGTAATCTGGGTGCAACCTTTCAGAAAGGAAAGACTTCAGAAGACAAAATGGTGTAGTGTATTCTGAGCAAACTAAGGTATTGGAAAAAAAGAGAATTATTTAATTATACTAGCATTGCAAACTGCCTCTTTTCAACATCATTTTACAAAGTATGGTTCTAATGATCACTTTCAATATATGTTGTAGTCAAAAGACCAACCTAACACTGGATTTACTGAGCAAGGCACATTATTAAAACCTACGATAACCACACACTTTTTTTTCCTAACATGCGGTTATCATTCCAAGATGGACAGTCTGGCATATGCCTATGTATCCTTTCTAAATAACCCCATTAGAAAGGGAAAGGGGAACAAATGGCACCAACAAGCGTTCCTGGCTGTTTTGTATGAAATCAAAGAGCATTTTCTGGAACATAAAAATGACGTGTGATGAATAGAGGGAATTCGTCCCTTCTCCCCTTCTTTGAGCACCTCCATGAGGCTAGGGAGGTGAGCCTGCTCCCCACCGGTAGAGACCTCTCCCCCTTAGTGGACAAGGACTCCAGTGAACAACTCCCTGAAGCTCTGCAAACTGTGGTCTACAAGGCATGCTATACAAGACCAGAAAAGTTTCGATATCATGAGTGGGACGAAAAAACCCCTAATAGATGCCAATATCGTACAGAAAATGAACATGTCCCATTAAAGGCAAATCACCCAATACACTGGGACGAGTATGTTAGATAACGAACACTTAACGAGCCACAATGAGAGAAGAGCGAGAGAGTTGCATACATAGAGCCGGAGGCAGAGCAAGGACAAACCAGGGAACCCGCGAGTTTGAAACTCGTGACCCAGACAAGAGAAACTAGCAGGGAAATAGCCCAAAGAAAGAGACTGGGACGCCAGAGTCACAGTGCGACCCCAGCACGAGAAACCAGCCGGAGGAAGGTGGTGGCAAGACAACGGAAGACTATTGGTGGATGGCCGGTCCTGCAACCATCGCTGATACCACCGTGCATAGAAAGCCGGAGGGTTCTCCAACCAGTTATCGGAAGACCAAAGAGAAGAAAGAAACCACAAAGAGGAACACGCCGACAAAAGGAAGGCGAAGATCCGAGGCTTGAGGGAAGGCTACCAGGGAATACGGCTCCTGAAGGCGTTCTCCTTCACAATAGAAGGTAACTGGGATAATGGGAGTAATGGGAGGCAGAGAAAGGATCATTATATCCTGCAGACCACAGGAGAAGTCACAAGATATAGTTACCCGTGAAGCAAATAAACAAACTTGTGGGATACAAGAGAGAAATAATATTAAGAGAAAAGTACAGTGGACTCCAATATCCTGGGGAAATCCATGAGAGATTTTGTACAAGAAGAAGAGAATATAAACAGATGAGAATATTTTGAGCAAGAGTTCAGAGGAACTATACAATTGAACCCAATAAAGAATCAAGCAGGCCAAAGCAAGTAGAGTTATAATTGGCCAGGAGAGAAAGACTATCCGAATAATACTGTATTTCCAAGATATGCTAGAGACAGCTACCAGCTTGTAAAGGATTCCCAAAAAGGAACCCCATTGAGAAGGAAAAAAATCAAGATTGCATCTGAGGAATTAAAAAGACTGATCCAAGAAATCAGGAGAGACTATTAGAGGATTACATATTGGAAAATAATCCTATAGCACTAGTATTAGAAGTATCCTCAGGAGATATGATATTTTATTTGTATCGTGCTCAGACACAGGTGTTTCAGAGCACGACAAGGCAAGGGAGGGGAACAAGGGAGAACACAACAACGATCTTACTAGGCCCAGTGACATTGAGAACGTGCAAGTGCACGGGAAAGGTAAACGGGAAAAGTGCATGGAGGGGGGAGAGTGGAAAGTGCAGAGCAGAGGAGAAAAACAGAAATAATAAATACAAATAATTAGATAACGGAGGCAACAAACAATGGTAGTGCAGCCAGCAAGTGGCAAGTGCTGTGTTTACGGCAGCAGAGCTGGGCAACACTGATAAGTGCAGAAAAAGAAGAAAAATGGGGAGGTGGGGGCTGGGGGAACTGGGTACAGATACAGTCCCCAGTGCAAGGGGTGGCCAGGAGGCAGTGCAGTAGGGTGAGCAGGGGACAGTGGGTGGCCAGGTGCACAGTGCCAAGACAGGGCAGATCAGCATGGGGGGGGGGGGAGAGAAGACAGAAGCAAAGAGGAAGGTCTTGAGTAGCTTCCGGAACCAGAGATGGTTCTCAAGTTTTAGAGTGGCAAGGAGGCTGTTCCAGAGGGAGGCCCGGGCGAAGACAGATCTACCCCCAGCTGGTTTCTTTGAAAGCGACTGACCATGATGGAGTTAGAGGTAGAGGAGCGAAGAGCTCGAGAGGGGAGGTATCTGCGAGGGATAGCTGAAGGTATTTTGGACCCAGGCCCCAGAAAGCTTTGTGGACAACACAGAGGGTTTTGAATTGAGCCAATGGAGTGATTTCAGAGCTGGAGAGATACGGTCCCAGGCCTTGAGGCGAAGGACAAGTCTCGCAGTCCTGTTCTGGATTAGTTGCAGAGGGCAGAGAGTAGAGGCAGGTAGATTTAGAAAGAGGCTGTTACAATAATCCAACCTATAGAGAACCAGAGCTTGGGAGACAGTGAGCTTCTGGGGGAAGGAGAGAAAAGGCAGAGTACCTCTGAGGAGGGGCAGTAGGAAGTTTGACTTTTTAGAGACCTCAGAGATGTGAGCGGAGAAGGAAAGTGTGGAGTCAAAGATGACCCCAAGGTTCTTAGCCTCGTAAGTGGGGGTAGGAGGAGAGCCAAGAGAGGCCGGCCAGAGAGTGGGGGGAAAAGGATGATGAAGGTGTGCCGATGAGGAGGATCTCTGTCTTGCTGGCATTCAGACAAAGGTCATTGGCAGCACACCAATCTTGAATGGCAGTTAGGCAATCAGAGATGAGAGAGGGAGAGAAGGTGGCCGAGGACAGCCTGAAAATGAGTTGAGTGTTGTTAGCGTAGCACTGGAAATTTGAGCAGAAAATGGCAATGCAGTGGGCGAGAGTTGTCAGGTATTGGTTGAAGAGCCAGGGCGAGAGGTTAGACCCCTTGGGAACACCACGGGTAGAGAGGAAGACAGATGATTAGATGATAGGAAGGACCCAAGTTGAACCTGGGAGGGTCGATTAGAGAGGAAAGAGGTCAGCCAGGCCAGAGCCTGATCGGCAATACCCAGTTTGTCACGGAGACGGTTGAGCAGGATGGTACGGTTCACCATGTCGAAGGCAGAAGAGAGATCGAGTAGGATGAGGACAGAGGGATTGTTAGAATCGAGGTTGGAGAGCAGATCTTCACGGATGTTCAGGAGAGCAGTTTCCGTGCTCTGGCCATTCTGAAGCCTGACTGGTGGTCATGGAGACAGCCAACAGAATCAGAATGAAGGTTAAGCTTTTCCAGGAGTTTGCCCAGAAAGGGAGTAATGGAGATTGGGCGATAGTTTGCCGGACTTGAAGGATCAGCTGTGGGCTTTTTGAGAAGAGGATGCACAAGGGAGTGCTTCAGAGGGCAGGGGAAGGATCCTGAGGCAAAGGAATGGTTGCAGAAATCGGCAAGGAGTGAGGGTGTCAATGTGGTCCTTGATGGTTTTAGAGGAACAGGGATGAACCTGTTTTGATGAGGCTTTTATAGATCGGACTGGTCTAGCGACCACATCAGGGGAGAAAAGAGGAAAGGAGGAGAATGAGGGTGGGGTGGTGGTTAAAAGGGGGGTCAGCAAGCACAGACAGAGGGAATAGGAGGGGCAGAGGAGTAGAGGGTGGACAGGATGATCTGGGTTTTAAAGATAAAGTGAGAGGCAAGGGAATTGCAGAGAGCCTGGGAGGTAAGGGGAGGGGTAGAGACTGCAGAAGGGTTGGCAAGCTCCTTGCAGATTTTAAAGAGTTAGGCTGAGTTGTTAGATGCCGCAGAGACACGGGCTTGAATGTTGACTCTCTTCTTGGTGCAATCAGAGAGTCGGTATTGGCTTTGGAGCAGGCGACAGGCCAGTTTGTCAGAGGATGAACAAGAAGCCCTCTATTTTCTCTCGGCCCCCCTACACTTACGATTAAGTGTAGCTAGGTCAGAGTCGTACCAGGAATTGCACTTGGCTTTGGACTTCAGGAGGATCCTCATGACAGGGGCAAGAGCATCAAGAGTATCAGGAATAGAAGATTAGATAAGGGACAGGGTTGTGTCCGGGTGTGAGTCAGCCAGAGGAGTAGGGGTGAGTGGGGGAGAGAAGGTGGCAGCGAAAGCCTCAAGTGACACACACTTCATAGGTGGGATGTCCAAGAAAGTAAGTGGCAGAGTTGGGGTGAGCTTAACTTGGGGGGAAGAGAGTGAGAGGTGAGAGGAGAGAAGGCAGTGGTCACACCAAGAGAAAGGAGTGGTCAGAGGGATAGAGAGGGGGAGGCCAGAGGAGATCAAGACATCAAGTGTGTGTCTGGCAGAGTGCATTGTGCCAGATGGGAGGATAGCGAGGGAGAGGGAATCGCAAAGGTCACAAAAGAGCAGAGAGGAGGGACAGGGAGAATCAAGGTGGATGTTGAGGTCACCAAGGAGGAAAGTTGAGAGTTGGAGGCCAGGAGGGAGGAGGAGAGGTCAGCCCACTCATAAAGAAAAGAGGCGATTTGCCCAGGGGGCCGGTATAGAGTAGCAACAGTAAGAGAGTGGCAAGGAGAGATTGAGAGCCTGCAGACAAGGCATTAGAAAGAGGAGTAAATCTGAGTGGGAATGATAGTTGCAGGAATCCATTCTGGAAAGATTAGGGCAACACCCCCTCCAGGCCGAGTGGATTTGGGTGCAGAGAGGATCTTTTAGCCATCAGGGAGAAGAGTGTCAAAGCTTGTGACAGAGCTGGCCATGAACCATGTCTCTGTAAGACCAAGGAAATCAAGGTCCAGTTCTTCAAGGAGGTGGCATATGTCAGAGGAGTGTTTGACAGCAGAGCGAGAGTTGAGTGTGGCAAGATGAAGAAGGTTGCCTGCCTTAAAGACCTTCCGGGGAGGGGTACAAATCATAGGTACGCCCTGCGGAGGAGTGGAGGTAGACTGAAGTGGGGCAGAGGAGGAGGGACAAGTGGGAAAGGTAGCCAATGAATGAGAGGAAGGGACAGCCGGAGATTAAAGGAAGTCACCTATCGAAGAGGAGAGGATTGGCCTGAGGACCTTGGACCATGACAGTGCCATTTAGATAAACATTAAGGATGACTCTGGAGGAGTCGAAAGAGGCCATGTGGACTTCCCAGCGAATACCACCATTAATGGGAGAGGAGGAGACAGGACAGAGCACAGAGATCATATGGGGGGTCCATAGATCCGGCGAAGGAACAACAAAAAGGATGTCGGTGAGGGTCTGTCTGGAAGAGGTGCTGGTATAGGTATCAGCGATAGGGAGACCAGGGTTGGAGGCCAAGATTTCCTTTTTAAACAACTTCTTTCCAGACTTAGTGAGAAGGGAAGGATAGTTGATCGAGAAGCAGTTAGAACACATGGGAGAAACGGAAAGCGCCATGAGTGGGAGGAGAGGAGGCAAAGGGAGGAGTAAGCAAGTACAGCGGTATAGAACAGTCACTGGGCTAGCAGGTTACAATCAATGGTAAAAGGTAAATGTAAAAACACCGAAGTTTGATTTACAAGTAAAATGCAAAAAACACCCAAGTTTGATTTACAAGTAAAATGCAAAAAACACCCAGGTTTGATTTACAAGTAAAATGCAAGAAACACCCAAGTTTCACAGTTCACGTTAAATGATGGCCCAATAGTTATGTAGTTTAACATGGGGGTAAGATGGTAAAGGTGAGTATAGAAACAGCTTCAAATGAGTACATAACAGGGAGAGCTGAGAGTACCTGCTGAGAAAGGAAGTACAGGGAAATCAAGAGGGGGGAACCAAACCATGCAGAATGTGGTAAGAGGGTCATGGTAGACCAATAGACCAGGGGTAGCAGCCTCAGGGAGGGTAGTGCTGTTGCAGAAGCTACATTTAAAGGCCTGTAAGCGGGCAGGAAGCTGACAGGGCCTTTGTTGTGGGCCGTAGCAGCTCGTGCCGGCTCCTGCCTTCCGCCGAACCTGATTGAATTATTAGGAAGTCAGGGACCCAATCACAGGGGGCCAGGCAACAGTTCAGTAAGGCAAGCCACCAGATGGACAAAGTGGGCCAGCCAACTTGGAGTAGAGCGAATCCAGCAGCAACAAGGTGCAGAGAACACTAAAGCAGTGTGTCCACCAACAGACAAACCCATAAATCGGGGAAACAGTGGGTGCACAAAGAAATGATTTTCCTTTTTTTTCCCGCAAGAAAAACGGCCTGATTTTCACACACGTGCAAAATTAGGAAATGTGCTCAGATGGCGGACAAAGTGAAGAAAAATGTGTATTTGGGCCTTGCAAGGCCTACCTTTGGGGAGGAGCAGGAAGCAGCATCCAGCACTGGCAACAGGATGAAGAATAAGGCGAAGGGAGTAATTCTCCATATATAAGTTAGTTTTCATAGTAGTAGGTTCAATTAGGGTCGTTTTGGACAGCAGACTTTATCCTTTTGGACATTCATGACTGACTAGCACCTCAGTTGGAAATATAGGCAGGGATGGAGACAGGGCAAGTTAGCTCTTATATATTATTTGAATAAAAACTCTTGAACCATGTCCAGAAAGTGTCAGCGTTCTTCTGACTTACCACAGAGCTTTATAGTAGTTATAAATGTGCTGCATGCTTGAATCACAGCGTACGTAATGCATTCTGGGCTTAGGGCTCATTTAACTTTTCACAAACTCCTACTAACACTTGATTCCTCCTCTAGGTAGATATCAGGTGTTCTCAGAAACATTCACCACGGGGGAAAGCGTAGCTCTACTACCACCATCTCCAACGTTTCGGTTCCTTGACCCCGGACAGGATTCTACAGTGTAAATGGAGCACACTAGGCTCCTTTACCAGAGTTCTCCCCTTTTTATCCCGGCCTCTGCAGCTGAGGGAACCCTAGTATAGGCAGAATTTAAAGCAACAACAGGCTGCAAAGAAATTTTAATCAAAAAAGAGAAACAATGACATGGCTACAGTCATAATGTCCTGGAACATTCGGGGGTTGAGCAACCACACTAAGGCCCGCAAGATTGTTGCATATGCTAACAGACACAACTGCAAGATATTGCTTTTACAAGAGACACACTCCGATGGCCTCATTCCGAGGGCTGTTGCCCCATCATGGGGTTCTGCCAGGTTCTTTACTTCTTACTCCACACAATCTAGGGGCGTTCTCACAATGATGCACAAATCAATTAAGTTTGTGCTGCATAAAAGCTATGTTGATCCTGAGGGTCGTTATGTTATAATACACTGCACACTGGTCAATAAAGAGTACTTGCTGGGTAACACTTACTGTCCCAATGTAGACTCTCCGGAATTCTTTGACACTGTAACTACCATACTGCTGGGCTTCGTGGGGGTGCAGATCATATGGGGGGGGGACCTGAACCTTATACTGGACACTGCCCTGGACAGAACTGCCACTACACCCAGAGCCCTGTCTGGCGCGGCGCACAGGCTGCATGGCCACATGCAGTCGTTCAATATTTGTGACGCCTGGAGAACACTTCACCCCCAGCAGCGGGACTACACTTATTACTCTTCTGTACACGATAGTTCGTCCAGGATAGATCTGTTTTTGGTCTCGAGAGAGGCTATGGGTAGGGTGGAGGATACACGCATTTTGCCCCGCACATTCCCGGATCATTCTCCGATCATACTGTCCTTAGGGCTGGGAATTCCCATCCCAACACTCTGCACCTGGCGCTTTAAGTCCGAAGCTCTAAAAGACATTGTGTTTAAATCTGAGATTTTAGCAGACATTGAGTCCTTCTTTGAGCTTAACTCTCTTCAAGACACGACCGCCGCGGTCAGATGGGAGGCTTTTAAGGCTTACATTAGGGGCATGTCTATCTCCCGAGAGTCAGGGGTGTTGAAAGCTATTAGAGCCGCCCTTGGACGATCTGAGGCCAAACTGAAAAGGTTGGAGCAATGTTGCTCCTCCGGGTCTGACCCCACTACCCTGGCCCAAATCTCTGACGAGCTCCAGGTGTTCAACACTTTAGCGACCAGCGAAGTTCATTATTTCAGCCGCCCGCAGGCCGCTAGGAAATATGGAGAGGGGGACAGACCCCGCAAGACACTTGCGACACTTGTGAGGGGGGAACTGGGCCACACGCATATCACTTCCATAAAAGATCAGAACGGTGACGCTCAATGGGCGGACCATCGAATACTTGATATATTCACTGAGTTCTATAGATCCCTTTACTCCCAGCCCGTAGAGCACACTGAACATCATATGCGAGAACTCCTTGACCAGATCCCCACCACGGAAATTTCCCCACAGACCCGAGACCAGCTGGATACCCCGTTCACGCTAGACGAGATAGTATCGGCTATCTCAGACTTGCCCATAGGCCTCACGGTGGACTTCTATCGAGAGCATGTGGCTATTCTGGCCCCCCGGCTGTTGGAGGTATGGAATGAGGCACTCCGAGCCACTATCCTTCCCCCTTCCATGCGGGAAGCGGCCATCACGGTACTGCTCAAACCACGTAAACCTGAGGACGAGTGCGGGTCCTATAGACCTCTCTCCCTCATGAACCTAGACACAAAGATCTTTGCTAAGATCATTGCTAACCGCTTTCTGCCCATCATGTCTCGCTTGGTACAAGAGGACCAAGCAGGCTTTGTCCCCGGCAGGTCCACCTCCCATAACATCAGGAGACTATTTAATGTCATGTCCCATATAGACCAAGACGTCCAGGCCGTAGCGGTTACGCTGGATGCTCAGAAGGCTTCGACATGGTCTCCTGGAAATATATGTGGCTGGTCCTCGAAACAATGGGTGTCGGCCCTAACATGATAGGGTTCATTAAACTCTTGTACACTTCCCCCGTTGCGCGGGTACGAGTCAACTCACTAACATCGGAGATGTTCACTCTATTCAGAGGCACCAGACAGGGCTGCCCCTTCTCCCCGATCCTTTTCGCATTGGTGATAGAACTGATGGCGGACTTTATTGGAGCACGGCACGCGCGTAAAGGAGTACGATTGGTTGACGATCCTGAAATAATATCCCTATATGCGGACGATGTCCTATTATACGTCAGAGATCCCACAACCCATCTGGATCCCATACTGAGAGACATCACCCGGATTGGCACCCACTCCGGATTTACGATTAATTATTCCAAATCAGAGATTTTCCCGCTCACTAAAGCTACCCTGCAGCCCACCACCGAGTATCCCCTGCACTGGGCCCCTGAGGGTGTGAGATACCTTGGGGTGCAGATGTCCCTCACTAAGCCCACCCTGCTTGCCGATAACTACTCAGCTGTAGCACGAACAGTTGAGACCAAAATATCACGTTGGCGCCCCCTCCCGTTGTCCGTCGCTGGTCGTCTATCCCTTATTAAAATGATCTTGCTCCCCAAGCTCTTACACACCATTTGCAACATTCCTATATGGCCCGGGAGGGCTTACTTCACTAAATTGCATAAACTCTGCACGCAATTTCTCTGGCAGTCTGGTGCGGTGCGCAAGAAGTGGACTGACATGGCACTTTCATACAAACGGGGTGGTATTGCTGCTCCGGACCTGGAACTATACTGGATCGCGGCCCAGGCCCAGCATGCTACTCATTGGTACCCGGGTTCCCCAGTGCGGCCACATGCCAAACTGGAATGGCTTGCCTCCGCTGGTATCAACTTAATGTCCCTGATATTACATCGACGCTACACATCTGATTCCCCCGTTGACCCCATTGCTGCAACCCTGTATGCCTGGTCACGTCTGCTACACTCGACAAGTGGGCCCTCCCCATATTACAAATGGCTTCCCGTGTGGGCCTTTCCGGGCCTGGAGCCCACGCTTGATACTGCTTTGGCGTGACACTGGGGTGCACTGGGGTATCGGGCCCTGTCCGACTTCTATCCCGAGGGCAAATTCATAGGCCCCCAAACCTGGAGACCGGGGCACACCAGATCTCCCCTAGAGACTCTCCAATACTACAGGCTTTGCGCCGCGTTCCGCACCATGTGGCCCTTCTTTCCGGATGAGCCCCCAGACAACCCGGCGATAGCCTACATCGCCAACTCGGGCGGTGCACGCGGCGTCGTCTCTTCACTGTATCAAATCCTACTAGATATCATCCCCATTCCTACTCTTGGGGCGCGCAACGGATGGTCGGCTGAACTGGGTCTAGAAATTTCTGATGAATTGTGGGAGGATATGTGCTGCCACACACAAAAAGTGTCTCTCAATTTCCGTTTTCGTGCCATGCAATACAAGCTCCTCAATAGGCATTACTATACACCACGCAGGACATCGGGGTTTGCTCGCTCTGAGGTGCACCTCTGCCCGCGCTGTAGGGCGGTGGATGCTGATCACTTGCATATGTTCTGGACCTGTACCAAATTGTCCGGTTTCTGGGACAGTGTCCTCCATACACTGAGTGCGGTAACAAACTGTAATTGATCCCGATCCTTTGGCGGTTCTGTTTGGGGTCTGGGGGTCTGACGAAACTAAGCGTTTGAAAAAGTTTTTGAATATAAGCTGCATGATTGCCAAAAAATGTATACTTCATAACTGGAAGCGCTCCTCCCCACCGGCCTCTCAGAAATGGCTGGGTATGCTCACATGGTCGCGGAACTGTGAGGAGGAATACCTGACAATGCTGCCTGCCCAATCTCGCCCCAGGAACATCTGGAGCGAATTTAATACATATCTCAACAATCAAAGTGAGAACACGCCCGGTTCTGGCTTATCTCCGGTCTCTACCCATGCACCATGATTTTTGCTGTATATTTCTGTATTGTTGATGCTCTATATCCACTGTTGGAACTGTATTCTGTAACCATTACGATGTTATATGCTATGCTTGATTTAATTATTTGTTGCCTTGACGTATGTGCCTTGTGAACCTCTGCCGACAAAAATAAACATTTAAAACAAAAAAAAAAAAGAGAAACAATGCCACCACACCAGTTCTATACAAAAAGTAAAAAATGTATATGGGAGGCAGATTAGAAATCTGCAGGAAGAGAATCCATATAAAGAACATTCCCAGCAAGTAATTTTCCCTTCTAATGTATTGCATCCTCCCACACATTCCTCATCTAGTGTAAGTGCGCAGGAGGAGGATACCGACACACAGGTGGTATGGTTGGTGGCATACACTTTCATTAGTAGTGAAAATAAAGAGAAAACCTAACTTTCCCTAACTCTAAGAAGGGTTTCCATACCTCAACTAAAAAATGCTAAGGGAATTGTCAAGATGTCCGTGTAAATCAATAGTCCACCCAACCGTCCTCTGTCAAAAAACCTACTTCTGACCCTCACATGTATAACTAAACTAAAGAGGTAGTAGATCATCTTGGTCCAGAAGAAAGGCTCTCTTCTTCTGGACAGCGGATTACAGTTCCAGTTGTTCCAGTTCCATTAGGCATCTTTACCTGAAGGAATGACTCCCTTCCCCAGGTCTCAATCCCTTTCAAAGGCACAAAACTGAGTTCCAGGTTGAAATGCCAAAAAGCAGTAAAGTTCTCAATTCAAACTCAAAAGGTAAAGTTGTAGTTAAAACCTCAAGATTCCCATAGTTGCTTCTTTCCTACTGGGCTCCTGGAGAATGCCTCCCCTCTCCAGGTGTCAGGCGCTCAGCATCTTTCCTCACACAAAGCCAAGGGGAAGGACTCCCTTACCCTGGACTCTCCTTTCACCAGTTTTTACAATTTCACAATGCCAGGGAATGACTCCCTTCCCCTGTTCTCTCACTTCTTGGCTTTAGTTTCACAGTTCAACCACGCCAGGGAGAAGATCTCCCTTTCCCCTGGCCTTTCTTAGGCTTCTTAACGCAGTTCACAATCTCAGGGGAAAAGTCTCCCTTACCCTGGCCTTTCTCAGAATTGTTAACACAGTTCACAATGCCAGGGGGAATGTCTCCCTTCCTCTGACCTTTCTCATATACTCTGGTCGAAGTGGGTCCCAGACCCATATCACAGTTTCTTCAGTGATTTGTTTTTTGGCAGACCTGATCCACTACCTTGTCAGGTACTGCCTCAAGGAAGAGGACTACTGATGCTCTCCCTACGGTGTGGGTCCCAGACCCTGCTCTTTTCTTTTCTTTGTATTTCACTCCTCATAGACCTAGTTTACTTCCCTGCCAGTCATTATTATTTAAAGTGTTCCTCTGTGTTATATATTGGTCCCAGAACCCTTGGTTTAAGTTTTCTCTTGCCCCCTTCTCTGACCCCCCGACAGCCCTTGTACCTTCTGAGTCTCTGTCATGCCTCATTCAGTGGTCGCTGGCATTTCTGATGTCTTTGTTTGCTTTTCTTGCTCACCTATGGCTTCCGCTGTACTTTCGGCGGCTCAGCAGCGTTTCGTTCTGTGCGGGCTGTACTTCTCTGCACGACTACGCTGTCCGGCGGCTTCCTGCTTCGAGAGTCCAGTTTCCCCAGCTCTCCAGTCGCCCTGCATGCAGCGGATTGAGTAAGGGCACCTTGGTTCCTCTCCTCACATCCCAGACAGCAAGGCTGCCTCCTCTCTGCGCTGGACGTCCTCCCAGCTTACGGTTCCTCCCAGAAGGGTTCGACTGCAAGGTAAGTCCTACCTCTGTCTTTGTTCAGAATGGGCGATGACATCTAGACCGCTCATTCAGGTACCAATGGGGGTTTGTTATGGCACTGCACCTACTTGTCTCAGTCCATCTTACTGAAGTCATAGTCAAGTCATCCCTACTCTTCCTCGTCTCAGTGACTGCTGTCTCATCAACTTCACAGAATTACATGGAACAGTCTAACGTGGAAGTGTGTGGTATGAAACAAGGGGGTGTGAAGGAGTTGAGTGGAGGTCTAGAATACTGTGTTATCCCGAGATGTTATCCCTGATCCCCAGAGGGGGAGAATCTCCCCATGCGATCCTCCCACTGCGCACCACCCCCAGGGGGACTGCTGAGTAGTGGCCTCACCTCCCTGGCCTCATGGGATGAGGCTCCCCCTCGGGGAGAAGTGGCATCTCAGGATTCGTCACACTGGATTCCCAGAGCAACAGCTCATTCAAAAAGAATGAGTGGAACAGGCGGAACACAGAGTGGAGTTCGAAAGACCACACCATCAGAAATCTTTCCCCCAATGCTTCCCAAGAAGGAAACGTCCTCGAATAGAAAAGCTTGCGCTTCCTGTTAGTCACAAAAAGGTCGACTGGAGGAGTTCCACAAAGGTCAAAGAAAGAACCACCCATCAAAGTTCTCACTCGTGGGAGACAAGTCCCTGCCTGCTCATAGAATATGCCACTTCATTTGTCTCTCCATCCAGATAGGCTGCTGAACCAGAGCTGGCATTCTCCAGAAACTAGCACCACATAGCCTCCCTCCACTGGGGCAATGAACACACAAATGTGTGCCAATCTGATGGCTCACAGCTCCAAGAGATTGATGTTCCAAGCTGACTCCACCCTGGATCAAAGCCTGCTCACCTGCAGAACCTGAAGGTAGGCACACCAGCCTTTCAGTGCCTTTGGGCACAGTTGTCAGAATGGCTCCCCTGCCATCAAGTTCTGGTGGTGAGAACAACAAAGAAAGATCCTTGATGACCCACCCAGAAGTCTAACATCTCGCCGGAAAACTGGGACCATAGACTGAAACAGCACCTCGAGCACAGAGCCTCCGGCACCAGGCAAATGCAGGATGCCACGAGGCCGAGATGGCAGAGAAAGGCTGAAGCTGGTAGCAGGCATGAGCTCTGGAACAGTGACCATCTGACAAATTCCATTGACTCTT
The DNA here is from genome assembly GCF_040938575.1 of Ambystoma mexicanum. Taxonomy (NCBI): domain Eukaryota; kingdom Metazoa; phylum Chordata; class Amphibia; order Caudata; family Ambystomatidae; genus Ambystoma; species Ambystoma mexicanum. The sequence continues at coordinate 706,427,856 of NC_090941.1, read as the reverse complement.
CCTGGGGGAAGGGGGAGTGCAGAAGGGGGTGTCTTTCTCACCAGAGTGTCCAGAACCACTCCCATGAATTAGATTCATCTGGGACTTCTGGAAAATCAGGGAGCAGTCCAGTCGTAATGAGGCAGGCACCTGTCCTCAAGGTGATTCAACACCTGCTCCAGCAAGCAAACACAAAGGAGTCTATTGTCCAGGAAGTGAAAGACATGGATCTTATCCCTCCCGAGACAGGCCGACACCACTACCATCAACTTGGTGAGGACCCTGCGAGGGGAGGTTAGTGCCAAAGGAAGATCCTTGAATTGATGACGGGTGCTGTCTATCATGGACCTTAGGAACATCCTGTGTTTCGGGTGGCTCAGCACATGGAAGTAAGTGTCCAATGATATCAACCTGTCCTGGAGCTGCAGAACATGGAGAATCTCTTTCAAGGTTATCATCCTGAACGTATCCTTCCTCAGAAATGTGTTTAAGCTATGTCCAGTGTGGATGAAGGCCAACTCCCTTCTTCGGTACCGGGAGTACCACCCTTATCCCTACTCTGAGGTAGGAACCCTCTCCACGGCACCCTTGGTCAAAAGCCATGCCAGCTTCAAGAGAAGTGGCTCTAAATCTTGGAAAGGAAGCAAAGGGGGTCTGTCAGGGAATATCTGTATAAAGAGGAGTCAGCCATTCTGAAACAGTTGCAAAATGCACATATCTGAGACACCTACCATTTCTCAGCAAAGTTGGAAATACAACCCCAATGGGAGCAATTAGGGTGTAGACCTCAAAGAGGTTTGGAGTAAGATGGAGCTAAAGGTACTGAGGCCACTGAAAATTGACCCTACGGTGTGCCTCTACCTGCATCAGGGCGCATGTGAAGTCTCTGAGCAGCCTTGACTGGGGAATGTTGGTCCCTCCTATGTGCAAAGGACATAAAATGCAGAAAACCCTATCTTCTGGAACAATAAGTGAAAGAAGGGGTAGCGGGCTAGCTGCTAAAGTGCCAAACCCAATGACTTGGCTATCACCCTACAGTTGTTGAACTTGCAGGGATTCATCGGCCTGGAGCCCAAACAAATTTACAATGAACAGCATGTCCAGCAACTTCAATTGCACCTCTGGTCTGAACCCCAAGTCTTCAATCATGACTCCCTCTATAGCATCAAAGACGTCCTGAATCAATGAAGGACACAATCAGCTGCATCCAAACAGTCCTGCAGTATCTGAAAAGCGGCCTCCTTTTCATCATTAATAATATACCAGAAACTGGTATCCAGTGATATTAACGAATAGAAAATAAAAAATGACATTTTTACCACAAAAAAACAACGAAAAATACAGAATAAAAAATATATATATATATGTGGGGGTGGGGTACAGGGTTAAATCTGGTAATCTGGTAGGGAGGGGATTGGGGTGGGTTTTAAACACGGGGAAACGGGAGGGGGGTTGGGAGGACCCCCTTCCCAAAAAAATATATATATATATCTATTTTGTTTCGTTAAAATGTAATTCTTTATTATGGATCCCAAGATACCATCCTTAATCTCACCATCTGGCATGTGTGCAGATGCCTTGGACACCACAGACCACAAAAAAAACATTCTAGAATTTCACTAGAGCACAAGAGGCATTAACCACCTTTAGGGCCAGGCTCCCAGACGCATAGACCTTTTTAGCAAGAGCATCAATGATTTCTCGCCTCTGTCTGGCGGGAGACACAAGCAAGGCCACATCGACTTCATAATGACAACAGCAGCCAGGAGCCACAAGATCTTCCAGAGAGGGATGCATCGAGAGGAATGTGTGGTCCCTCGGTTTAGTTTAGTTTATTCATTTGTATTGCGCACCAGACCCGAGGGTGCCAGCTTGTACTTCTTAGTAAGCTCCTTGTCGATCGAGGCCATGGAACACAGTCTTCCACAGGGATAGGATAAGGTCAGAAATGGGGATATTAAATCGCAAGGTTGCCTCAGTTTTAGGGCTCTTATCCAAGATGTCCATAAGTAGGAAGCAGAAAAATGGTTGGGACAGTGGCCCGAGGCCCAAAGCAGCCACTACCTTCTCTGCAACTTTCCTCTACCGCTTCTTATGGTAAACATACTGTAATGCCTGCTGCATCTCGACATCAGGCAAGAGTGAACACCACCAACACCGTGGAGATCCAACTCCAAATTCAAAACATCTGCCTCGTTGACCACAAAGTCTGGCAAAGAGTTGTGACCCACTCAGTCCGGGGGCGCCAAACCCTAAGAGACAGGGTTTCCATCATTATCAACAATTGCCCACAGAGACTGGAAGATCAGAGCAAGAGATTCCAAGGCATAGTCTCTTGATTGTGACAGGCCGGACAAAGCAGCCAACATGCCAGCCGCATCCAAAGCGGGAGCTTCGCCGCTGAACCCAGATGCAGACCGTGACAACAGAGGAACGTGCTAAAGAGCATGCGGCTAGTCTCTTCGGGATCCCTACTTGCTGACACAGGCGGCAGACACCGGTGCAGTGGACTTCATGGCTGCCATCAATGCTGAAGCTGTACCCTTTGAGGCTTTGTAAAAGATAGCCAACATTAGATTCTTACATTCCTGCAACTTTTCTCTAGAAACAGGTTTAGAAGGTACAGGGCCCTTACTGTAACGCTCACCTGATTCTCGCAGAGGCGCCGGTCTTGACTGGGCGACTACCGTATCTTCAAAGGTGATGTGTAGCACCCGGTTGGCTCTTTGGGCTGGACCTCTGTGCACTGTATGCCTGACGTGTAGAGTAAGATGTCTGCAGATAGAAAATATGGGGTTAATGAACTGGGGTTATTGGGGTGTCCCTATCTCTTTCCTCTTCTCCTCTCCTGTAGACCCCCAAAGGTTAACGCTCTCACCTTAGGTAAGTGAATGCCGAGCTCTCCATCTGCCTCGGGGCAGGGTGCTGTAACCAGTTTCTTCACTGGATAGGTAGCGCAGGCCTCTTGACTTCAGAGGACTGCTGTCCGTCGTTTACTGCACGAACCGTAAGTTTCGAGTCATTCAAATGTCTTTAAAGTCTTTAGTAATGATGTCTCTTGTTTTGCAGGGTTCCGGCGTTGGCGGATGACGGGCTGAAGTGAGTTGAAGATGGAGCCCGTGTGATGAATAGAAGCGCCTGGAAGCACGTAAGTAAGCGCTTGTTGCCTGCTTCACTATGCGCTCTAACTGTCTTTTTATTTTGCAGGTACGAGTTCGGAGCGGCTGCAGGGTGCCGGAATACCCACTGGATTAGATGTGGAAAGGAGTAATGGCACGTGAGTATTAAAGTTCCCCAATGTCTTTAAACGCACCTTGTTTTGTCTTTCAGATGCGGGATGCGGGATGCAGCGCCGAAGGCCTCCGGAGCGTGCGAAGAGTTGGTAAACTTTAGTCTTTCAGATGCCGGAATGCAGTGTGAAGACCTCCGGAGCGCACGAAGAGTAGGTAAGCCTTTGCCTTTCAGATGCCGGAATGCTAACCTGTTCTTTCTTGTCTTTATAGGTGTTGCTGAAGACTGGATTCAGGATGGTAAGCCTTTTTCCTTAGGCCCAGGACCGGATGCAGAAGACACGATGAGCGTTCTGCTGCAGAGGTTGCAGAATAACGCAAAGCAAGATTCATCCACCGGGTGTGGTTTAAATAGCCTCCTGTAGTGCTTAGGTGTCTCCTTCCACAGCCACGCCTAAGTAAGAAAAGAGTTCCTGGTAAGAAAAGAGTTCCTGCCTTCCAGAAGAGTTCCAGTGTTCTGAATCTAGGGAGTGGCTCCAGCCCCACCCAACAGGAAAAGTAGTTCCAAACAGAAGAGGATCAGAGGCTCAACTGGCAGGCAAGTAAGCAGCATGGTCTGCTGAAGGTAAGTCCACCCAAGCATTATGAGCCCGGCGCTTCCAGCGCTGGGACTGGGCATATTTATGAGCCTGGTGCCACTGGCGCCAGGGCTGGGTCCAAAAGGTCCCAATTGGGACTGGTTGGCACTCGGAACCTGGGTTATGGATCTGCTTCCAAGGGAGTTGGGAAAACCCTGACCTTTTGGAAGCAGAGATCATGACACTTACCACCTTCGGAGTCCAACAAAACTTAATGGTTGTCCTTCATTGACATGTACAGACTCCTTTTTATGTGAGGAGGAAGACAAATGATGTGGCTCGCTGCTTGAGTGCAAGTGCTTCTTTGGCTTACGTCTCCTGACCTCACTTTAGTCCCATTTTTCCCAAGTAGGCTCTTCTGTCTCCACCTCTGAATACCTGGGGAGAAAAGGCCAGAGATTTCTAAGGGTATGACCTAGCGATACTTTGGCGGCACACTCCCTGGGTAGCTTGGGATTAATTGACAGACGGGATTAAGCGTTAATTGTGCAACAACCAAATTTGCAATAGGACCGTGGGTAGGCAGTGTGCGGGGCGTGCAGTAAAAGAAACTGATTGGGTGTTAGTGTGCTCTATTTATACAGTGGCAACTTAATGTCCCCAGTCAAGGAAGCTAAGCATCAGTGGTGGTGGTTATCGAGCTACACTATACCACTGGTGAAATTTTCAGAGAACAGTTGGCGCTGGTGGACATCTCCCTGAGGAATCAGTTGGAGAATGCACTCCATTTAGAACCATATATACTTATCCAGACAGCCTCTGTACTTGGATGGGAGGATACAATAGCCGGGTCATCGGTTAATTGAGTGGGGCCAGAGAGCCAAATTAAGTCCGAATTTTAAGACAGGATGGGCTGAGAGTGGAAGGTGGGCTGGGCCAGGCCCAGATCTCAATGCACAGACATCACTTGAGAATTATAATATATATATTGTATTCAGTGAAAAATCTTTCTTAAAAAGGTAGGTCATGGTTTAAGTTGCTCTAATAAAAACCTTTGAAATTCAGTGAAAAAAATCATTGTTAAAAGGGCCATTATAGTGGCAGAGCAAACACAAATTTGACACCTACGGTAAGCTATGCAACCATAACTCACACCCCATACACCATGAAGTGCCCAGACTAACACATACGACATCAAAGAGGACATCACATGGCATAATAGATATTACGGATGACTTCACTGCAGTAATTTAAAGTGGGGCAGCCAATCTCTATGGGGGCTCTTCAACTTCTTTTTGACAGGTGATACATCAGCTTTATCGAAGAAAAACTCACATATATAGGGGCAGCTTAGTGATTCTGGCTGCCTGCCAGACAAGTTCTGTAGAGGGATCTTTAACCTCTTCTGTAGTGTTAACAATTTAGTGTGAAGGTGAAGAGGGAATTTAATTTCACTATTCCCCCACACTTTTTGCGGGGTGTGTAAAGGAGAGATGTGACACTGGCTAGTCTAGGGAGTACACTTAAGCTGTGATTGGTGTATTGCTGAATATTGAGGTGGGTGGAACAGTAGGTAGGGGCCTTGCAGGGAGAAAGAGGAAATGCCCGATTGTGGTGGAGGCAGCCATTTATGAGTTAGTGCATGGAGAGCTAAAGGCTCTTTTGGTAGTGCTTATGCTTTCTGCCGGACACCATTTCTCTCCTCCTGGTCTCAAACACTGTGCTTGGTGGAAGCACAGCTTTGGCTGTGGTTCAGAGCAGGTGTGCCCTCTGGTTGTTGACAGAAAACAGAGCAGGAGTGTGGTCTGTGTGAATTTGGACCATTTTCCCCAGGATGAGGGGGAGGAAGGCCTTTGTGGCCAAATGAATGGCTTCTTGACCAGACAAAAGGCTGTCAACCTGCAAAGCACTGTAATCAACCCTCTAATCAAGCTCTGAAGTATCGGTCATCAGAAATCTGTGATGGCGAACTCCGAAAAGCAAACTCTGAGAAAGTGGTGCTAGTTGCGAATCCCCCACTGCAATACCTAAAGACATCTCTGTGAAACCTCTGAAAGCTTGTGTTGTGAGTCCTGTGCTACTCTCACTGACTTGACAGATGAAACTGGACTTCCAACATCCCGTGCCACACAAAGGGTACTAGACAGAGGCAAGAGGCCAAAAGGCCCAGGATCTTTTAAAACCAGATCACCTGAATCGAGGTTCTCGACTGGAAGAGCTTAACAGTCTCCTTGATGGTGACAATCCTCTCCGGCAGTGGAGGGAGAGCTAACCTCAATTAAGTGCTAAGTATTGTCCTGACGAACAGAATACTTTGTAAGAGAAATAACTAAGACTTGGATTTACCAAAGATCCAAGCATGAAGAGAGTATCACATACCACATGAATGTGCACCAAAGGCAGGGATCTAGAAGGGGTTCTTATAAGCCAGTTGTCCAGATACGGATATCAGTGGACTGCCACCGACACAAGAAACTTGGTGAAACCCTGTAGGCCTTGTTGAGGCCAAAGGAAAGTGATTTGTATTGGTAATCTCACCCTCCCATTGTGGACCTACGCAACTTCCTAATGGGAATGGGGAGGTAAGCATGCTGTTCATAGAGACACCCAACCAGTACATTCTTGAAGAGATTCCAAGATGCGTGGAATCTTTACCATATGGAAGGTGTCCAACAGGAGGAACAGGTTTAGACATGACAAGACTGTTCAATTCCCCCAGACTGTTTTGTGGGTCAGTATATGCCAGGAATAAAATCCCCAGTCCTGTTTTTGTTCTGGGACCTCATTGATGCGGTCTAAAGATAAGTTCTGATTCTCAGAGAGAAGTATGAAGGTCACTGTCTGGTGGAATGGGTGGGAGCCTCACAGTGACACCAACATATGTCCAAATCCCACGGGTCTCTCCTATTACTGTAAATAATGGCTTAGCCACCCTGAAATGGCAAGTGAAAAGTGTTGACAGGGATAGGGGGGCGTGCATATAGCCACTCTAGGGAATGTCAGGTGAAATGTTGGCCTGATCTTCAGACGCTGCAGTCATAGGCGTTTTCTTATTTATATTTTTTACAGACTAAAAGGTGTTTCAAGCAGGAACATGTACAAAAGCAATCAACATTCAGAGGGCAAATCCTGGGTCAGGTGCCATACAATGTTAGAAAGGAGGGATATTGCAACATTCCCGAAAACACAGAGAATGGGGACAGGAAAGACACCGACAGAACTGGCTTAGTACATGTTAGAATGTTTATCTTGTGGAAGAGGGTGGAATGGTTACGGGGCAGCAGCAATGTGGGAGGATGGAGAGTGGGCATCTTCTAGGTTGGGGAGGTTAAGCTTCAATGATGTCCTAGATGGCTCAATGAATGCTCCACTGGTTCAAGGGTTATTATTAATATTGTTGTAGCACCCATATCCACCCCTCTCCCTCTCGTAAAGCAGCTAGTCCATCACCCAGGCGTCCCTATCCCAGAGTTAGTAAAGAACGATAATTAACCATTACTGTCTAAGATCGTACTTGCGCTAGAAGTGAAGACCTAAAGGTTGAATGCCTCCTCTATCTAAACTCCCTCAGGGATTATCGAAACTGTCCCTACTCTATCCAGGTCTTTGTGTTCTAAAGGGGTTGTGCCTTACAGACAAAATGACTCACTTGCTCTCCTTTGTATATCATGCCCACATTTTCCTTTCCCTTCATCTACCTCTCGCTACACTCCTCCTACAACTCCACCGACTCTACTTTCTTCCCTCTCGTGTCCCTTTAATGTTTCTCGCTCCTTGTAGGTCTCACCTCCACCCTTTGATATTACTACCTGATTTAGGACAACATACTCACTCCTCCACACTCTACTACTATTATTATTATGGCATTTATTAAGCGTGGACCTAGCTCTGACAAGCAACAGAGCGCTTTACAGAGGTATACACCAATACTGATACATAAGGGAGCGCTTTACAGAGGTGTACAACATTACAGATGCATAACGGAGCGCTTTACAGAGGTGTACAACATTACAGATGCATAACGGAGCGCTTTTCAGAGGCAACAACAGACCAGATATACAGCGGAGGTAGGATACAGATGGGCATAGAGGAGGGGTACAGTTATACTTCGTGGCGGAGAGGGGCGGGCGGGCATCAAGAGAGTCAGGTGGCACGAGGAGCGACGTGATGACCTATGTGTTGAGGAGGTACTACTCACTCCTCCCTCCAAATACTACTACTCAGGCACCCTCATTTCACATACACAAACACCTTTTGGATGCACACTCTATAATATTTCCTTTATTAGAATCACAAGGTACTCTTTCACACACAATCACAACATAGTACCCTTCCACTCACTAACCAATACCTCACCTTCTCCAGAAATCTGCTCCCCACTCAGCTTCTCCTTCCTGCCATTAGTCCCCTCTCCCTTTCTGATCCTGCCTTCTGCACCTGGGATGTGTCACAATCAGGCAAAGAATTAAAAAGTAGCCCAAGTCCCATGTGGAACCAGAATGGCAGGCCGGAAAAAGTCCACCATTAAAGTTCATGTTAGGGTGGCTAGGTCCAAGTCCCTCCTCCGCCTCAGAGTTAGAGTTGCCTATGGAGGCGTCTGCACTCCTTCTGTTAGTCTCTGGTGGTCAAGGGTTATGGCTGCGGCCCCATGGTGTTTGTGGATGAAACCGGGGAGCATAGCGCAGTTGGCCTCACTGCCTCTTAAGTGCGTTTCCTTCCCTGCCAGCTCTCTTCCTGCTTGCTAACAGGCAGGGTTTTGGGGTCTGTGGGAGCCACCGGAAGGTTGCTTTCACTTGGCCAAGTCTGCGCTGGATGACAGTCTTCTTTCTTCTGGTTCTTTCTGTTGCTCCGGTCAGATGCATTGTTCCTAGAAAAAACACAAAGACACTGGCGAGCATCTTACATAGGAGGTATGGCATGGGACAAACGTGTACTGCAAAAGATTTATGATGGCACACAATGGTGGGCAGGGGACAGAATTGGCACCCTTGTAACTGCCCCTGTCCTCAGTGCTAGGACTGACTTGGGATTTCTCCCTGGTACTCTGCCATACCCGGCTGAGAGTGGTTCCTATCCCCTCTTGACAAAGCCAGAGATTAGTTTCTCATTGAGAGCCAACCAGCATGCCGTCAATGTTTGTAGGTCGGAGAGGAACAGGAAAACCTGTAGATGGAGTGGTTGGCAAAGACGATTGCCTTGTCAAATGAAAAGGAGTGATCGAGAGGGATACTGGAAGAGTACGAAATCTGGCTAAGTACCAGGGTAAGAACAAAGGTTTTAGTGGTGCTGTAATGAAAGATGAGATTGATTTTACAGATGTTAAGTAAGTTCATACTGACCACAGTTACTGTGGAGATGAAGTGGGTGAGAATAAAGTCACTGCGAGCTGTGGGGATGTGGAGAGTAAGTCTGTTGGACCTGAGATGAGTGAGGGAAGATTAGGAAAGGTACCAGCACAAAATCAGATAAATTCAGTCTTAGAGGAGTTCAGGACAACAACTCAAAACAGAGAAATCACACTCATGTTTTAAGGTTTTGTGTAAGGTTATCCCTACTGGTGGATAAGAGAAACAAACGGAAATGGTTATATGTTTTTCTGAACCAAGCTCACATTCATTTACAAAAGATGGCAAAGAAACCCACTACAATTTTTTCCACTATGGTAGCTCTACACAAAGTAATAGAAGAAATTCTTTCTTTAGATTGGCTCAGAAATGTTCAATGAGGAATGCATGACATGTTTCGGGATCTGCCCTTTTGCCTAGCGCTGAAAGAAATGTTATAAAGCGGATGTAAGAATTATGATAATATTAATCAATTACATTTTTTTTTAATCCAGTGACTCCCATCTGAAGATACTTTTACTGTATAGACTAGTTATATCAGTTTATATCAGTTTAAAACAATATGATTAATTGCATGCATAAATTAGCAAAATCTGGAAGAGATGGAAATTCTATCAGCGGGAATATATTGAATAAGAGAAGTAGTAAAATAAAACATTGATGATTATTATTTATCAATTTACCTCACTTTGGTGAGCAATCCATGTGAACTGTGGCTATTGTTCTGCACACAAATTCTAATAACCTATAAAGGTAAAATTACATGACTAGATAATCTTTATAGAAGGTTAATCTGTATTTTCAGGATATATAAAGTATTTTAAATTAACTTAATATTGTTTTATTATTAAGATGCATGGTTTCATTAACCTTTATTTACACATGTCTGATTTGATTCCAGATCCCTCCTTTCTTTCCAAGGGAACCTTTCTTGAATCAATTAAAATCCGTCCAGTCATTTAATAGAGATAGAAAGTGAATACGTTTCCCCCTTCCCATCACTAAATATCTGGTGAGGTCAAGGGCAACCACTCTTACAAGTGTAATTCCTCTTCTTGTTCTTCTATTAGGGTTTTCGCTCTTCACCTAGAAGTAAGGTCTCCATTATGAATTTTACTAAGGAAATATAATTCTAAAGTCCTCTCCCATGCCAACTGTTTCCCACCAGTCGTCCAGCGAATATGAGGTTTTAGTCGGTATGATGTTACCCAGATGGTTTGTCCGTTTAGTTGTTAATGCTGTGCAGCTCAGGATTATATGTTTTAATGTCTCCTTCTGATCTCTTTTTTTTTGCAGAATCTGCAGGTGGAGTCTTCAGTGTTGGTTTAGAATATATTTAGCAAGCTTCTGTTGGGGAGACAGTTTAATAGTATTTTCAGATAGATGTTTTGCATCCTTTTGCTGGGAAATTTTAACAAATAATTTGGTGGGTCCTTATACAATCTTTGGTTGCTCCAGCTTTCCAAGTTTAACTTGTGGCGTCCCCTTGTGTGGATTGTCTGGTCCAATCTGCTTCCGATTACATTCGCTTGGCCTTATCCGTGTTGGCAATTAGAATATCTCTCGTGCTTCCTGTGCATCTCTGAATTTCATCACATCTTTTCCATTCTTCCACTAGTTATCCCCTTGAGGGATTGTGGTCCTTTAATATTGTGTATGGGTCTGGCGTGTCTTTCATGATACATTTCCTGAATAATGGCAAGATCTTCCATGCAACAATTCCATGAATTGAAATTAATGTCAGTTTGTATCTTATTGATGCTGACGTTACTCTTTTAGGGAGGTTCAGAACCAGTCTCTAGAATGCACCCTCTAATTGCTTCCATAGTGCCCGCTGTAGTGCTATTTGTGTTTCTGCACCATGTGTTAGTATGGGCACCACTTTCATCTTGTAAAAGTCTAATGTCGGTTTTAAGGTATATTTCCCATATTTTTTGTCCATCATTCTCGCTTAGGCTGCTAGGACTCTCACCCACGCCCTTAACACATTTTGCCAAGGCTTATCTTCACTGCTCGAGTTTACCAGAACTCCCAGGAATTCCATTGCCGTTACTTGTGGAAGAGGCACTTTATTAATTGACCATTTTACGAGTTCTTCTGTCTTCCCCCTCAGCTTGGTCAAGCTCATGATGGTTGATTTGCTCTCATTGATTTGGAGTCCATTATTTGCGACATACTCCTAGGCCAATCAGTGTCTGGTCAACAAGGGCCACGTCATCCACATTTAAGGACCAAGAGATTGGAGTCCCATTTATTTTTGGTGGAAAAGCTCTGATTTTATCTCACCTGCCAGAAAGTATTTGAATAAAGTTGGAGATAAAAAGGCAGCCTTGTTTTAGGCCTCAGCATGTTCGAATTTCCTGTGTTGGCATGCCTTCCGAGTTCATTCTTTTCTGGACACTGGTTTCTGAGTATAGTGCTTTTATTGGGTTTAGAATGGTTGTCGGGCATTTCCACTTTACCAGTTTATTCCAAAAGCAATCCCTTTTTACTCTATCAAAGGCCTTTTTGAGATCGATGAAGGCACATAAATTGTCTTCCCAGTCTCAATAGCTTTTGTTTTAAGTATGTTTATTAGGAATAGGTTAACATGAATGCCTACCCCTTTTGTGAATCCCGTTTGCCTTTGGTCATTTATTTGTGCTTCTTGTGCCCATTCCTGCAAGCGTCTATAATGGCAGCAAACATCTTTCCCAGAACGTCAAATAATGCAATGGGTCTATAGTTATTAGGGTCCGTTCTCTCACCCTTTTCGAAGACCAGGATTATAATAGCTTTCCTCCAGTTTTTTTAGCACGTCCTTGAATAGTTGAGCTATGAAAGGGATCCATGCCTCGGAATCTGCCTTAATGGTCCTGTATGATAGACCATCTGGCTCCGGAGCTGATGCACCATTTGCTTGCTTTAAGTTTTCTAGGTCTAGGTTGTCCTTGCAAAGATCTTCCCTGCCACATCCAATAAAGAAATTGGGCAAAGGTTAGGTGTATTGTTACGTCCACAATTCTTGTAGATAGGAGTAATTCGAGCCTCAACCCATGAATTTGGTGTAATACTAAACGTCATTTAATAGTCGTATTAGCAAAGGGCCCCAGATCTGAGGTTCGGATTTGAAAGAGATAAACCGGTAATCGGTCTGGTCCTGGAGCTTTATTGCTTCTTTGGGCAAGCAAGGCATATTTAACTTCATGTAACTGAGTATCAATGATTGACTCGTAGATCATCTTGTATATGCATTGATAGTCAAGATGGAGGTGCGTAGCTCAAAGACCATATTTTCTCTATATAATTCACTATAATGTTCATACGACAGCTGTTCAGAAAGAGAGCCATGGTGTGTTCTTCAATCCTCTCCTCTACCAGTTGCCACCAATCTCCCATATTTTACATTGTCTTTGTCATAGCTGGCATTTGTAAGTTCTGCCCACCTCTCATTACTATATTTAATTTCCTTTTGGGTGATGACTGCTTAATAATTGCTCCTCAGAGAGCAGGGATACGCAAGAGTATAATTTGAGTGTTGTTTAAAGCAATCCTGTAGCTCCCGTTTCGTCTTTTTGCAATCCTCATCAAACCATTTTACCTTTACAGTGGCTTGTTGAGCAAACATACCACTAGGTTTTACTGACAAAAGCAAACATTTTCTTTGCAATTTCTTCATATGCCTGTATACTGTCACGTAGCTGTGGTTGGATATAAGAAATATTGACTCCATTGGCTGGAGGATTTTGTGATAAATCCTGATTGTACATCATTATTGATATTGTTCCATTTAATGGCTAACCTAGAGTGCCCTTCCGATGTTAATGCTAATGAATTGATTTCTTTGACTTTTAGAAAAGTTGTTAGCAGCAAAAATCAGAAAAATGCCATAACCACAACATCAATTTTAAACACACTAAGCGAATAGCACTTTGAAAGAAGTTTAAATACTTTCACGTCCATAACCTCACACTACGCTACATAATGGTATGCAAAGTATGTACGTAATGCGCTGTCATATTGATTCTGGACTAATTATATATGAAATAAATCATGCCAGTTGACGCCACTTAACTTTAGAACCAACAAACTACAATATTGGAATAGTGCATTTAAAAAAGAAAATCAACCTTTAATAATTAAACTAAATGATAACTATTTAACACATCTTAACACAATATTTAACAATAAATTAATTGATAATTGAGAAAATATGAAAAACACTGTACATCCAATTATAAATCCAAATATATGATATAGAAAATAAACCATAAGTGTCACTTTTCCCTAAGAAGAATTTAAAAAATTTTTAAAAACTGAAATTGGTACAAAAATACTAGACATTTTTAAATGTGTACATAATTCCAAAGTTTGCAAACTTAATATGAATAGATTTCCCCATTACAATGATCCAATCATTCACGTGGTTCCACCACAGATTACAAACCATAATCTTAATATATCAATACAGAATTAAATAGTAAATAACAAAAAAACAAAATCATTTATGAAAAATGACAACGATCGAAATTTAAATCAAATACAAATAAAATCAGACAAAAATTGGGTAATCAAGATTTTCATTCATGCCTTTAGGAATTATGGTTTGAAAATAATAAATACAATATATTTCACATTGTTTAAATCTAGGCAATCTGTCTCTCCAAGAGTGAATCATGATTCGTTTTATACTATGAAATCCGAGTAGAGTAACAGAATGTGATTTTTCTTTAAATAAACGATTAGTTATACCATATTTCAGATATTTCATTGTAATGTCAGATTTGTGGTCCATAATATGTTCTGTCAATTTGCAGGATGTTTGACATATGTACAATCCACAAAGACAATTGATAGCCTATAACTAACTCACTTCAACAAGTAATACTTTGTTTTATTTTTAACAGCCGACATGACATCAATGTAAAAATCTCAGACATTTAATCATATTGTCACAGCAAGAGTAATGTGACCATGGAAAAGATCCCGATTTTTGTTGATGTAAATAAATATGTATATTATTAGGAATAAAAGAATCTGCCTTTATCAAATGATTCTCAATGTTTAAATTCTTTTATAATAAAATTGTGGTTTATTTTGAAAGATTCATGATAAACTTAAGATCTTTTGCATAAAACGGCAAAGTACCATCCAAAGATATGGGCAGAGACATCGGGAGTAAAAGTAGAGGAGAAGAAAATGTGAATATCTTTTGCAAGGAGATGGTAGGAGAACCTAAAAGAGGAAATAGGTTGTCTGGGAGAGGAGGTATAAAGGTGGTAAGGTAGGAGCTCTAAGGGACTGCAACAGAGAAATGGGCTGGTTCAGAAGTATTTGTGGAGAGAGAGGGGAAACTCATTGAAGAGCAGTTCCCGGTTTGCCAAAGCCATCAAGGGTTCAGAGAAGGGATCAGTGGTCTCCCAAATCCAAATGTGCCAAGAGGTCAAGAATGGTGGGGATTATTATTATAATTTACAATTATAATTGGTTATTTATAAAGTGCTTAATACCGAAGAGGTTTCTAAGCGCGGACCCGGGACTCGAACCTGTGTTTCTCTGCGTCATCTTGCTTCCAAGACGTGCGTGTTGCCACTGAGCTATACTACCCGTGACGATAGTGTGGAGTGGTGGTCAGTTGTCAGAAATGTAGAGAGGTGGATGATGACAATTTCAGTGGAATGCTGTCAACGAAAACCAGATTGGGGAGTATGCCTGAGATTGTTAGAATCCAGGTAGGTGGAGATCCATTTAAAGCAAAGTATTCAAAGATGTTCGAGTAATGAGAGAGGAGAGATAAGGCTGTTAGTTGGTGGGATTGTCTTAGTAGGCTGAGGGCTTTTTAAGGGTAGGAAGGACAGTTGCCACCTTGAAGCAGTCTGGAAAGATGTAATGAGAACTTAAAGAGGAATGAGTGGTAGGACCAGGTGAGGGGTGCCACTTCCATGACTGTCGGGGAATGGGGGCACAAACATATAAGAGACATAGTAGGCAAAGAGGTCAGTGGAGGTGGAAGCAGGCAACACCTTCAGGTGAGGTGGAGTCTGCATGCAGTGTGAACAAGAGGTTGCATAGATGAAAGGTTAGATATTAAATTGGTGAAATATGTCAATTTAGTCAAGTTAAATCCAGAGTGAAGGAGAGAAGGGCATTTTTGTAGTTGAGGAGAAGAGATGGTTGCAGTCTTTGCGCCATTTGGAAAGGTGGTACTTGCATCAAGAAATGGGTTAGAAGGTATGAACGTGTGAGAGGGATAATGACGCCAAAGTGTTAACAGAATGCAAGGTTAGTTGGAGATGGCCTGCTCAATAGAAGAGGACAAAGGAGGATCCGGGAGCATCCAAACCTCAGTTAGGAAAGGAGCTAGGTTTAAATTTGATCTTTTCTGTAGAGGAAGGGTCAATAGTGAGGTTTGAAGTAGGGTGAGAGAACAGGAAGACAAGGCCGAAAGAGGTTCCTTCAGATTGAGTATGTTAAGTGCGAGGCATGCCAGGAAGCGGTCAGAGGAGAATGTTGAGCACTAGCTGGTGGGTGGGAGAGACTTTGGGGAGTTTGGGATCACCTAGGAGCGCAATAGTGATAGCTGTTGGCAGGGAGTCAACAAGACATCAAGGACAGAGAAGAAGGAATTTAGAAGGACTGGGGGTGATAGATGAGGAAGATGGTGACAGATGGATGGGAGGAGTTAAGTTGTGGTGAATTAAAATGTGAGTTCACGAAGTCAGCGGGTGGCAAGGGGGGCGGGTGGGGAGTAATAGGACGAGCCTTGTTGCCTATGTCATGAAATTCGGAAGCATTTAATCTGGTCAGCCCTGCTACATTTTGATTTTCACTGACTTAAGTTTGTCAGTCAAACATTGACTGCTGCAACACTTCATCTGCGTTTGTTACAAAAAGTGTTTTTTCCATCAAAGGGGCGGTCTAGGTTCTTTGTACGTCAGACTTAAATCAGAAGCTTTCACAGAGCTTTGGCCGCAGAGTCAGACCTATCCCTTCCGCCCCAAGGTTTCTGGAGGGTTGTTTCTTTCACCAGCCCAAAAGGAAACTGAATTACTCAGAGACCTTCTGATGACATTCTCCAAACTTGTCTAGTTCCTTGAGGACTTGAGGAAACTAGCATGATACTAGTGCAATTGACCTGCCTTGACAAAGTCATCACTGTTAGTGCCTGTCTGTTCAAAATTGTATTTAAGTGTCCTCACATCCTGCATTGTTAGTGCCTGTCGGTTTAGAAATCATTTTTAGGTGTCCTCACACCCTGCACTGTTTTGTGCCCATTTGTTAAAAATCAAATTTAGGTTTGCCGACATCATGCACGGTCTGTGACTACTACTCTTAACATCCACTTGGCCGCCTGTGAGTTAAGGTCAGAATTGTGAATTGCAGCACCCCCTCCCTCTGTATCTCTCTGCCTCTTACTCCCTTCCTTATTGCTCAGAGATGGCACTCTCCATCTCTCCAATTTACTCCAACTGCTACACTATCACCTATCCACCCTCTCTCACAAACTCTGGATAGAAAAAGCATACAAAAGACACCCTTACTGCAAACCCTGGCCTTCCAATAGCAGACACCTATGTCAGTGGATCCTCTAGAGAAATCTTCAGACATCATTTTCTCTGTCCCATCTCCAGGCCTATGGACTTCTCAGCTCTAATCTCTCCCCTTACTCTTCCACTGCCATTAATGGCGGCACCACGTGGGAAGTCATCTTGGCAGGCTTCTTCTCATCTCGCTGCTGCACTAATGTCTACTTCACAAGTGAATACTCGTTCAATGCCCTCAGACTAACCACCTTCACTTTGACCGGATCCTGCTTTCTCTCATTAACTTCCTTCCTTCTCCTGCCTCTCCCTCTATTTTCCCCCCCGACATTGCCACCTCTGACTGAAGAACCACGCCCCTGTACTCCACCTCAAAAAACGTTCAAAGGCAGCAATCATCTCCACCTGGCGACCCTGAACGCACGCTCAGCCAACGAGCACTCTGCTGACATCTGGCTTCTCCTGGAAGACACTGACCTTGGCATACTCTCACTCACTGAGACTTGGTCCAATGCCAGCTCAGTCACTTCCTTTGACTCACTCTTACCCAACGGCTTTAAGATCACCTCCAAGCCTCGACCTCGCCGGGCTGGCGGTGGGGTTGCCTTTATCTTCCCTGAGTGGATGCCTTCTTCCATCCTATACACTCAGCTTTATTCGTCATTTCAGAGCCTAGTACGCAAATTGGTCACCTTGCCCTCCTCCACCCTGATCATTGCTACCATTTACCAGCCTTCAGGCGCTTCCTCTCTGTTGCTCTCTGAGTGAGTTCATAACTGTTCCTCCTTACTCTCTACCACCTCCAACCTGCTACTCCTGGGTGACTAACATCCATTTGGACTTCCCATGCACAGCGTCCACCCTCTTCAAGGACTTCTGCACCTGCCTATCCCTCTCCATTTTGGTCCAACCCACTCTGCCGGACACACGCTGGACGTCATCATCCATTCCAACCTCCCTCTCTCTTGTCCTCGGTTCACCCCTCTCTCTTGGTCTGGCCACTCTCTTCTCTCCTCCCACTGGGTCCCTGGGGCCCTGTGACAACTCCTCCAAAAGCCCTGCCAATCTCATTCACGAACATCCATCCGATAAAACTAGTGTCCGCTGCTGCCTTCACCTTCCCCCTTGCCCACCCAACTCAGACTCAACCTCTGAATCTGCTCTCAGCAACCACTACCTATCCATTACCAACACCCTTGACATCCTTGCCCCCGTCATGAGAATCCACCTGAAACCTGCCTCCAAGTGCAATACCTGGTACGTCTCAGAACTTGCAGACCCATAAATTAAATGCAGGGCTGCAGAACGGAAGTGGCAAACTTCAGGCTCACCCTCTGACAAACTGGCCTGCCGCCTGCTCCAAAAGCATTGCAGACTCTCTATCCGTGCCAAAAAAGGGCCTACATTCAGGCACGAGCATCTGGCACGTCCAACAACATGGCTGAACTCTTCAACATCTGCAGGGAACTTGCCAACCTGTCGGTAGTAGCCGCTGGGCCTACTCCTTCCCAGGCCCTTTGCAATGCACTTGCCACTTACTTCACCTTCAAAAGCCAGGAAATACCGAGCAGCCTTTTAACGTACTCTTCCAACCCATCCCCCCCTTTCCCCTCCTGACCACTCACCCTCCTCTAACTCCTTCGCCTCTTCCTCTCCGGAAGAAGTCACTAGAGTCGTCAACTCCATGAAGGTCTCTTCCAAACAAGTTGCCCCTTGCTCATCCAAAACCATCAAGAACAACATTTCCTCTCTCGCTGATCTTTGTAACCACTCCTTTGATACTGGTTCTTTTCCATCCTCCCTCAAGCACTCCCTTGTGCACCCCCTCCTTAAAAAAACATCAGCAGACCCTTCCTGTCCGGCCAACTATTGCCCCATCTCCATCACCCCTTTCCTGGGGAAACGCTGGAGAAGTTGGCCCTCCCCCAATTTAACTCCCACACTGAACTTGTTGGCGGTCTTCACTACCATCAGTCTGGATTCCGAGCAGCCAGAGGCACGGAAACTGCTCTTCTGAACGCCTGTGAAGAACTGCTTGCATCTCTTGATTCCAACTCCCCGGCTGTCCTCATCCTCCTTGATCTCTCTTCTGCTTTTGACACAGTGAACCATTCAATCCTCAAAAAGGCCCCATGACACCCTTGGTATCTCGGAGCGGGCACTGGACTTGCTTAACTCCTTCCTAACTGACCGCTCTTCCAAAGTCATACTCGGCACCTTCTAGTTCCATCACTTTCTACTCCTGTAGCATCCCGCAGGGCTACAGTCTTTCACCTTGGCTCTTTAACATCAAACTTACTCTGCCTCATTTCCTCCTCCTTCCCCAACTTCCAGTGCTATGCCGACGACACACAACTCTTCTTCAAACTTCCTACAGACGCCCTTGCACCCTCCTTCATCCCTGACTGCCTTTCAGCCATCCAGGCCTAGTGTACTTCTAATGATCCTTGCCTCAATGCCAGTAAAACAGACCCACCCCCCAAATGGGACCCCGGCACCCTACTTCTTCCCTTCACTCTGGCCTTCTTCCATGGGCTCTGCCCCTGCTCACTCTTTGGAAGCCAGAAACCTTGGAGTCATCTTTGACTCCTCTCTCTCCTTCCTCCCGCCCTCATACTCAGGACATTGACAAGTAGTCCCACTTTCAGCTTTTCTGTCGGAAAGGAATTCTACCCTTCCTCACCTTCCCCCAGAGACTAAATGTCACCCAGGCTCTGGTTCTCTCTAGGCTTGACTATTGCAATAGTCTCCTCAATCTACCTTCGTTCACTCTGCGACCCCTCCAGCTAATCCAGAATAGGGCAGTGAGGCTTATCCTTGGCCTCAAGCCCAGGGACCGCATCTCTCCTGCCCTACAAAGTTTTCACTGGCTCCCGACTGCAGCACGGATAAGTTCAAATCCCTCTGCATCATCCATAAGGCTGTCTGGGGACGGGGACCACTATCTGCAACTCTTTCTGACCAAATACTCCCTCTCTATACACCTGCGTTCCTCTGTCACCAACTCCTTGTGTGTGAAGCGGTTTGCGAAACAGAGAGCATGTGATTGGTCGTTTTCAGCAATGGGCTCCCTTCTTTGGAGCAGCCTCCCCCTCCTTCTTTGTCTTGAGTAGGACCTTCTTAAGTTCCGGCAAAGCCTCAAGACCTTCCGCCTTACATCTTCCTTCACTCCGTCTCTCCCTTGCCAATTGCACAGTAGCTTGACTGGTGTGCAACAAGACCCTTATGCATCGTCAGGCCCTGACCTCCCACATCTTCCATCGCAGCTGCTGTCTATCCCCCTGCACTTGCTTCGGCTCACCCTCCACCACTGAAGGCTGCACTTACCTTTCTTCATAGCACTTCTCCTGCTGCTCTCCATGAGCACCAAGGCACCTATTCCATACCGCTCTTCCTGCTGCACTTGCACATTCTGAACACTCACAAGGCATAGTAAGTTAGTCTTCCCCTCCCCATCGTCTCTTCTTCTTTGTTGTATTTAATTATTTCGCATTGTTGTAATAACTTTGTCTATCATCCACCGTTCCCTCCCTGTTGCCCTGTGGGTGCTTTGAAACAGTATTTGCTTCCTGTATAAGCACCACAAAATTGAACAATAAATATATTTTGGTAAATGTTTTTCCACACACTGTCACAGGCCCTAATGTCCTTATCAAAGGATTTGAGAAGCCTGGAAGACTGGTAACTTTTCCTCACCGAAGGCAGCTGAAAATACATATGACTCTGCAGATATGTTGCCATGCACAACAAAAATCTCATTCATTGACCCTTATTTGGTGTATAAACCTTTAGACAAGACTGATTCCAATAAAGACTTCTTCCAAAAAGCTGTAGTAAATTATAGAAATGAAGCTTCCAAAGGAATAAAAGAGACAGATGCTCTGGACTTGATCTTTGCAAAGAAACCGGAGCCTAAATGCTTCTCTGGCATTTAGGATCAAGGCCTAGGGCATCCAAGGCCTTCAACATAATTCCCCTGGCCGGAGCAAGTGGAGCAAAGTCTGGCAGAGTGGATATGGGGAACCACTTGCGCTAAGAAAAAGCAAGCACTAGCCGGACTACAACACAAGGAGGCTGGATCGCCTTGCTTTTCCTCTAAAGAACAGTGGAATGCCATGGGCTAGCAAGAAGAGTCCAACACAGGCTTAGACTTTTTTTAAATGTTTTTATTTGTTATAGCTGTAAAAGAACAGCCTTTCAAATATTACATCTTACAAATGAAATTAAAACATGTTATTTTAGGTTAGCTAGTTATTTACAGCACATTCCTAAAAAAACAAGGACAAGATCGAAAATAGCATAACAAATGTTTTAAAAGTAATATAGTTGAGAAAAACATTTAAAAAGGTATCTAAATACATAAACATAACTAACTGTACGTTCTCCAGACTGTATCCTATGATGTTTCAATTGATTTTTACATCCTTCACAATACATATTTTGCACTAAAACTTGTAGGTTAGTTTAACTACAAGGGGAAAAAAAAGGTGAATATCTTTCCCAAAATCAGAAATAGTTCTCAGTCATCATTACTGGTTGCACCTGATAATAAATACATCTTCATTTTATAACTGATAATTTCCTGAAAATTCTGATAAGTTTAGTGATTGCATAATTTTAACTGTGACTATGTTGATTGAGGTTCTATGACAATCAAACAATGCTCTCCAGAGGACTTCTGGAGTTGTTATGCGGTAGTCCCAAAGTAAATGGTAAAAATGTTTTGTCTGCAATTTGCATAAGGTCGGCCATTCTGAAATTAGATGTTTAATTGTCTCCCATTGAGTGTTATTTAAACACAATCTACAGACATTGTCCTGAATAGTTATATTTTTGCTTGTGTAAAGTACATCATTGGTGTACCACAGATTCATTCTAAATCTGATAAACAGCCTTCTACTCGTAGGATCAGGGAGTCTAATCATGTATGGTTCTGTCTTGTGCAAACTCTTCGTAAGAAACTTGTGATCTACAAATAGATTGTGTTTCATGCAAAATTCCCTCGTTCTGATCCAGTTACCCAGCCATAGCTTGTTTTTGACTCGTGACGGGTTGATAATCAAAACGGAATCGGAGATCCCATCTCTTTGAGAGATTCTTTGATTTTTATCCGCCAAGATTGCTTCATTTTGTGCTCAGCCGTCATTATGTAGCTTGAAAGGGTATTCAACAGACATTTATCTTTTTCAGACAGCAGGTATTTTCTATACAGTGAGTAAAGTTTCCATTTGTATACTGCATGAAGAGAAACTGTTCCTAGTTCGTGTCGGACATAGATGTAGATTGAGGTAGACAGAACTGACCTCCAAAAAAGACCCTCCATCCTTTGCCAGTATATATCTGTTTGCCAAGCTCTAGTTTCCGCCCCGTATGTCAGAATCAGGGTAACTTTTTTCTTAAAGAAAGTAATGGCAGGCAAAAGTGAGAATTTGCCATATCTCGCCTGCATAATGCGGGCTTGCGATATGGCAGTTCTCAGTTTGCACTGTAGATCAAGAAAATATGGTTTGTCGGAGGGGTGGTTGCTTATGAGGAGGCCCAGATATTTATATTCTTGAACCACCTTTAAGTAAGTGCCTTGGAGCATCCATGTGGATACTATTTTTCTTCTTTTATTCTTATAATCTACAATCATGATCTTACATTTGGCTTGGTTGACCTTAAGTAGATTGGTGTGTTAAGGGGCGTGGCTTGGGCAGCCATGGAGTAGGACGTGCTTCCCGTGCAGCTCCAGAGGATCCGACAGATGATCTGTGAGAATCGTAAGCAGGATTCTAGAGGAATTGCTCGGTGAACAACGGCGGCTGTTCGGTCCATTGTCACACAAGATGGCCGACGACAAAGGAAACAAAACTAGAGCACCCGAAGAGGTCGAATAGAGGTGACGGCCACGGGGAAAGAACAACGATGGCGAAGTGGAGATGGAGCGAAACCCCTGTGTCGGTGGGCCTTGTGTCGCGAAGGCTTGGGTGCTGACCCGGAACGGCAGGAGCCCGAGGGCAGCAGAGGTGTGAAAAGACAGGCTGCACCACGACAGGCACGAGAAGCGCTCGCTCGGCATTGATGAGCAACTAGCGGCGGTGAGAGGAGGTGGATGTCGCGACTGCTTGATGATCACCACAACAGCCAATAAAAGTGGAAAAGACGGTTGGGGAGACACGCGGAGGCTGAATCGCAATAGAGAGGCCCAACGAAGGCCGGAAAATGTCGGTGCGAGGGGCCGTGAGCAAGAATAAGAACAAACAACCCACAATGGATATTTTTGCAAAAACAACTATCTCCTGCGGTCATCGCACCCAAAGGCCCGATGGCACAAGCTGAGGGCACCACAGCGGCTGACAATCATCAGACTTTAGAGGCCGTTACAGATCTTGGGGGTTGCGATGTTGGACCTACGCACTTCCCTGCAGGCTAAAATTGAAGCAGTGGGCATTGAAGTCTCCCTGCTGAGACAAGATGTCAGGGGGCTGGCGGAACGTACAAGCAGCCTGGAAGGTGCGGTGAAAACTAACACGGACACCAGCACCAACAATGCAAAGGAGATCCATGTCCTTAAGCAACAGGTGGCCAACGTGGAGTCTCGTGCAGAAGAAGCGGAAGGAAGAGCGAGGAGAAACAATATCCGCGTGGTGGGTTTGCCGGAGGGTGAAGAGGGCCAGGACCTGACTGATTACATTGAGAACTTGCTCCTACAAGGAATTGGGGCCGGCACACTCTCGCAGGGATTTGTAGTGGAGTGTGCACACAGAGCCCTCATGAGGAAGCTGAGACCAGGGGCCCCTCCATGAGCGATAATCGCCAAAATATTGGACTACAAAGACCGCGAGAAAATACTGGAGTACTTTCCAAAGGCGGAACAATCGAGAGGGCCTCGAGCACCATCACGGCGTACCCGGATTATACTATGCTGGTCCAAAGGCAGCGATACAGCTATGTAACCATCAAAAGGAGGCTGCGGGCGGCTGGGATAAAATATATGCTTCTGTACCCCGCGAAATTGAAGGTGGTGCATAAGAGCAAAATGCATTTTTTTGACACTCCGGAACAAGCAACAACATGGCTGGATCTGCAGGGCTGCCCGGAACAAGACACGGAAGAGACCAAAGATGGACGCAATAAGTGACTGGGATATAGTATGCATACGGTTATGGCAGCATGTGAACATCCCAAGGGCGCCTAGGTGAAGGCTGAGAACAATGGGCACAGCTGTAGGAGGCTGATATTCAATAAAATACCGCTGATTGTGAGGGACTTGATGGAATGGAATATAGTGGCGGGTACATATATTTGAATTGTATGGCAATGTGTAGTTATCCGATGTGCTATGGGAGCGGCAGGGCGAAAGCACCCTACCCCCGAATTATAGTTGTAGTAGGTTGGCCACTAGGGCGGCCTCACCCTGCGGAGCTTCGAGTACAGGCGAGAGCCAGAAAGAGCTAGATGCGGGGGAGCCTGAGATCCAGGGATGGAGCTGGGCAACAGTTGGGGGGGGGGGGGGGGGGTGATGTTGGGGAAGGGAAGGGAGGTGGGAGGGAGGGGGAGCGGGAAGTATGGTGTGTTTTTGGTTAAAGGGAATTTAGAATAGGATGCGAGCCTATATAGATTGGATTGGAACTCGAAGTCAAACTGCACCTGGAGGAGAGGAAATGGGACTAAAACAAGCCATAGGGGACCTTAAAATACTCACATGGAATGTGCGGGGGCTTAATAGCTATTTAAAAAGGAACAAGGTTATGCTGTATCTGCGTAGGCAGAAAATAGATATTGCATTGCTGCAGGAAACCCACCTTACACGTGAGAGGATGGACATGATTGCGGGAAAGTGGAAGGGGGTGTTGGTTGGCGGGGGGAACACTATGGGAGGCTTTCAAAGTTGTCATGAGGGGTGCGGCCATAGCGAAATCCAAGGGCCTACAAGGTGGGGTTTCGGCTGAACTGCGGGAGACGGAAATAAAATTAGAAGAGGCCTTAAAGGCCGGAGACGATACAGCGGAGAAGCTGGAATTGATACTTAGGCTACAGCAAAAATGCGCAGAATATTGGGAGAGGTTGTGTAACCTTAATTACAAAAAATACATAGAGAGACAGCATGCGGGAGGTGATAAACCGGGGAGACTTTTGGCGTGGTTATATAAGAGTGAGACCCCCAGAGCCACAATCAGAACTATAGAGAGAGAAGACGCTAGCGTAGAGGACACCCAGGAGGGAGTTAATCAAGCGTTTGTGGATTATAAAGTATTATACGGAGAAGATGGGGAAAGTAGCCGTGCAATGGTGGAAGAACCACTTGAGGATATGGGACTGCCCAAGATAAGCGAGAAGGAGAGAGAGGAATTGGACACCCAGATTACCCTGGAATAATTGGGGGAGGTGGTGAGGCAGCTGCCTACTAGTAAAACCAGAGGGACAGATGGGCTCCCAAGCGAATTTTACAAAGTGTATATAGAAGAGGTCCTCCCCCCGCTGCTAAAGATGATAAACGAAGCGTTCGAGATGGGACGCTTACCGGAGTCACTGAGAGAAGCTGTCATAGTACCTCTCCCTAAACCTAATAAACCTGGGCGCAGCTGTGGTTCCTTTAGACCCGTGTCAATGCTGAATCAAGACGGCAAGATATTAACTGCTGTCTTAGTGAACAGACTGAAGAGGGTCATCAGCAAATTGATACATCCGGATCAAATGGGCTATGTCCCCCATAGAAACAATCAATAATCATAGGCGACTCCAGAGAATCATTGAGTTTGGCAGAGAACGTGATGAGGAAATGGCAATCGTGTCCTTGGATGCGATCAAGGCCTTCGATGCCGTCAAGTGGCCATGGCTGCTGGCGGCCCTGAAGCACTACGGGTTAGGGCCTGGCTATGTACGTTGGGCGTAAATTTTGTATAGCGAACCGCTGGCTAGAGTTAAGACAGGATCTGTGATATCAGAGAGGTGGCAGCTCAGCAGGGGTACTAGACAAGGATGCCCGTGGTCTCCTATGCTCTACATACTGGCCCTGGAACCTCTGGCGATTTATCTGAGGCAGCAATATTACACCATAGGCATCGAGGTGAAGGGGGAGCTGCATTTGATCTCCCTATATGCAGATGACATGCTGCTGTACGTGCGATTCCCAGAGGAAAACCTCCAGTACATTTTGGAAGTGCTCGGGAGATGCGCTGTGCTGTCCGGCATAGCGGTGAACCCCCAGAAGTCTAGCTTGTTCCCTTGGGGGGATACATAGGGATTCCAGCAGAGAGGTTACCGGTATTGCAGGTGCCGTCGGCGGTTAGTACTTTTCGGTACCTGGGGATAGACATATCACACCGTGGAGGAGGAGCATAGGTGTAATCCAGAAGTAGCCATCAAGAAAATTGAGAAGTGCATGCAGTTTTGGGCAAAGCTGCCTTTGGCTATGATGGGGCGGGGAGCGATGCTACAGATGGTGGTCCTGCCGAGGTTCCTACATTACTTCGGGAATATACCGTACCTGATTCCTAAGGTGTTCTTCACCAAACTAAATAGCATGTGCAGGGACTTTTTGTGGCATGGCACGCGAAACAGAGTGGCGTTATGGAAGCTTCAGAACTTCCATGACAAAGGAGGAATAAAGCTGCCCAACTATGAGGCGTACTATGTGGCAAGCCGGTTGCAGTTTGTTGCCAAATGGCTCTCTGATGAAGAGACCTCTGAACTTAGGCTGTTTGGGCGTGATTGTGCACCTTTTTATTTGAAAGAAATGATGTGGGTGCCCATGGCGGAAATGGTGGGGCACCCTAAAATGATGCTACTGGGGTGGAAGGTGTGGTGCAGGGCATGTCAAATGATGGGGACCCGTCCCCATGCTCACCGCAGATACCATTGGTTGTATTGACAGGGGCAGACGCTCAGCTGCAAATGATACTCCGGACCCACTGGGATCCGGCTGAGGTGGCATTGATGGGTGATATTTGGCAGGAGGGCTCAAGTATTACTTTTGAGGGGCTGCGGGAGGAAGCTGGGTTGCACGAAGGCCAGTACATCACGTATCACAGAGTGGTACAGAGGATTAAGAGAGCATGGCCTGAAACGGTGTTGGAGGGAGAATTAGACGCCAACATAGACGTGATATATGATATAGCTGAGGGGGGGTCATGGGATTTCCAGACTGTATGAGATGTTGATGTCGAAAGTGGGGAAGGAGGTCACGCAGTTGAGACTAGACTGGGAAATGGAGGTCGGGGCCCCAATGGGAGATGGGATGTGGGAACGGGTGCAAGGGTATCACAAGAAGGTGTCCAGAAACGCGAGGCTGAAACAGATATAGCTGTACATAACACACAGGGCCTATATGACGGCTTGGAGGATATCGAGGTTTGAAAATGCAGGGCGGCAAGCATGATGAGGAGAACGCGGGCATGGTGCACATGTTCTGGTCATGCCTGATCATAGAGCGATTCTGGAGGGGAGTGAAGGAGAAACTAGAAGAAAGAGGGGTCAAGATAGTAGTGGATATGGTGTGGGCCTGTCTGCTGGGGGGGTTCCCCAGACCACAGAAGCTCAGGCATGTAAGCAAGCTGAGGGACCTGGCTTATGTGCTCGCAAAAAGAAGGATTGCCATGGGATGGAAGTCATGCCATGTGCCGAAGATAGAGGTGTGGTGGAAAGACTTGCAAAAATGGGCAGAAGCCGAAACCATGGCATGGCAAGAAGCGGGTAGCACTGGGGGGGAGGAGGAGAATGGGTCCCTGATGGCCTGGAAATCACTGATAGCCGAACTGTTTGGGTCATTAGCTGACACGGCTGAGCCTGTAGAGGAGGAGACCGAACCACAGGATGCGGGAACTGAAGGTTTAATGCAATAGACTCGCAAGGGGGGTGGGTTAGAGGGAGTAGTGGTTAGGAATTAAGAAAAGCGTTATGTAACTGTTGGAACATGCACTGTTTGTTTGGTTTATATTGTTTGGAAAATTCAATAAAATCTTTGGAAAAAAAGTAGATTGTTGTTAACATATTCGCCCAGCTGGGAAAGGAGCGCACGCAGCCCCAGGGAGTTTTAGCCAACAACACAAGGTTGTCGGCATAGAACAACCAGGGGACCGCTATATTCCCCAGCTTGTATGGTGGTCTGTGATTGGAGTTGATCGATACAAAATAACAAGTGGGTTAGGCAGGAGGCTCTGGATAGTTTTTGTATTAGTAATTTGCGACACACAGAATCAAAAGCCGCCTGGAAATCAATAAAAGCCATATAAAATGGCTGTTATTTTATATTCCTGCAACTTTATGGCCTGTATAGTATGGAGACGTATGGCTGTAAACAAGACCTGGCACAAAACCTGTCTGATTCGGATCTTGTAGTATAGTTGTGGCAATCCACTGGTTAAATTCTCTTAGAATCAATCTTGTGAATAACTTCCCGGGGACGTTGAGTAATGTTATCAGCCTATAATTGCCTGGGTTACTACGATCACCTTTTTTATAAACTGGAATCACAGTACTTTTTCTCCACGAGGGGGGCAGCCGCCGTGTATGCATGGCCTGGGTAAAGATGACCATTAGTATCTTGGTCCAAGCAGCCGTATGGGCTTTGATCATCTGATTTGACAAGCCATCAAGGCCTGGGGCCCTAGACGAGCTTAATTTTGTAATATAATATATGTCATCGATGTCAAATTGCAAGGTGCAGTGGCTAGTTCTGGAAAGATCTGCAGCCTGGTTAGATAGCGGAGAGGAGGCATATAGGGACTTGTAAAATTTTAGCCACACTGCATTTACTTGCAACACTATTTGAGACGGACCATGCGCACTGTTCAGCTACCCCATATCTGGGAAGAATTCTTTGAGGCTATTGTTTCTAACATCTGTTCAGCATCACGTTGGTAGGTTAGCACTCTTCTCGCTTTTATCCAATTTGTGTATCGACATTTAAGGTTTCTTAGTTTTGCAGCTATTCCGGGGCGAGGTAAAGATAGAATCTTTCTTTTCTCAGCTCGAAAGGAAGCCTTTCTGACAACTAATTCAAGATCATAGGTGTGTAGTTTGTTTGTGGTGACACTGGAAGATTGAGGGATTTTGGTTTTAAATATTTGCATGGCAGCAACAGATATAGAATCTGCCCTTAGGATATTGGATGATCTCATCAATATCTCATGTAGGCGATATAGCGAATTAGACGTCCATCAGAATCTATTCTTGGCGTTGGAGAGTATCATGTCACGGGTGACAGATGGTAAGGAAACTTTGTGGCTATTGGCCCAGTTCCACATGACCGAGAGTAAATTATGGTCACTGGCAGTTTGCAGTTTTACATGAAACTGGGATATGAAATCAAAAAAGTTACGATCTGAATATACATAATCAATAAAAGCCACCTGACATCCTCTATGCTAGGTGTTGGCTGGAGGGATATCTCCTTGAATACACCTATTTAACATATGAAGTTGGCGTTCTTTCATTAAAGTGTTCCAATGAATGGCTACAGGTGAGAGAGGTTTTACAGAATTTTTGGTACACGTGATGTTAAGATCTCCTGCCAAGATTGTGTAATTAATGGAAGGGTGAATAGCTATTAAGTCTAGTAGAGATTCAAGGTCTTTAATGAAATCATCATCCGTGATTCCAGCATGATTCCAATAAGCGTTTATCAGAGCAATAGTTGGCTAGCAGAGTTTATTTTTACCAGTTGTAGATAGCTGTTGAGGGAAGCCCAAGGTTCTAAAGTTAGGTTTGTTGCTGTTTTTACCACAACCATAAGACCTGCCATCGGACATCCGCTAACTGGAATTTTTGCTGGTATCAAGGATATAATGTGCTGTTCCCAGACTGGAGGTGAAGTTAGCCAGATCTCCTGTAGGGCTATTATATCGAATTCTGCTAAGGGGTTCAATTTGGTGTTAGTGAGATGTTTGTATCCTCTGGTGTTCCAGGACGCTAGAAAGGGATGGCTTTGACACTGTAGGATTAAATGAAACATACCTGATCCCTTATCTTGGGTCGTTGATCTTTGAATTAGATCATTATTTAAGGGAGGTAAGGGGCAAGATTGTAGTTTTTTTAAACCTGGAACGGACCGGACCCCGTGAGAGCGAACATTGACCGATTGGTTCCAAGTTGTGTGCTACTCTTAGGCTATACCAGATTGGGCTGGGAAAAAAGCGATGTAAGGACTGAGCAATTTGTTCCCACCGATCTGTAAGGGACAAGAGATCATAAGATCCGGAGTTATCAATGTCTATCGATTGTATTCTTTTATGCTGGTATACAGGATTTACAGGCAGCGTGGATATTTCCAAAACTACGAGAATTGCTGTTTCTTTTATAATCAGAGGAACAGATTGATCAATGTTTTGCTGTTCACTTAGATGTGCTAGCATGTCTAAAGGTTTGTATATAAGAGCTTGGTTCTGTGACTTTTGTCTCAAACTTTGTCAATTTTTCTGTTGTGTCACTTTGCAATATTTATTTGCAATTGCTAGTCTGGCTAGCCCAGTCGTGGTTTTAGGCAATGTCACTTTTTGAAGAAATTGACGAGATCTGGAGCAATTGTCTGCTGCTGACATTTTCATATTTTCCTTTTTCTTTTTATCGCAGATGTTGAAGAATGCTCCTTCGGATTGGTTGTAAACATACTGTAGTTTGATTTGGCAGGGGGCAGAGCTACTGCAGAAGCTTTCAAAGTTTTGTAATCAATTGTGATTATGGACATATCGGGTAGATTTTGCGTCATTACTTGGGAGTGTTTTGATTTCCTCTTTCTTTTTCAAGCAAGGTCTTTCAGGGTGACTTGCTAGTTCTGCAATATCGTTCGTGGTAGAGATTGCAGGATTCCATATATATTCTATTTCTGGGGATGGCATATTTGGTGTTATAACTCTAGAATTTGTGTTTAATTG
The DNA here is from genome assembly GCF_040938575.1 of Ambystoma mexicanum. NCBI lineage: Eukaryota > Metazoa > Chordata > Amphibia > Caudata > Ambystomatidae > Ambystoma > Ambystoma mexicanum. The sequence goes on along the minus strand of NC_090941.1, from coordinate 706,397,348 downwards.
TGTAGTTTCCGCTCGATGAATGGAGGTACTGGGTCTAAGGATGGTTTCTAGTATCTGAATATCAGGTGTTATATCTAATAGATCTTTGTTCGAGTAAGCAAGTGTATCATGATAGGTAGAGGTACTATTATCCCTTTGGTTGTCTTTTGTCAACTTTAGCAATAACTTATGTTGGATATTAAGTTTGGTATCCAACGTCTCATATAGTTTTGTAAGTGAAAACAAAGCAGTGTTCATTGCACATAAAGACGTATTGAGACCTACTTTGTAATCTATATTCGCATTGTCAGCAATGCCAGAAGGGGAAGTTAGCTTCTGTCTTGGAGTGGGTTGCGTGTAAGAAATTGATAATATTGAGGAATTCTGTGCCGAAGGGGAGAACATAGCCAGTGATTGGTAAAGTTCTCTTACCATAGGCTCTTTATCTAAATCTGGAAAGTATCGGCTAGCATGTCCTCACTCATCACTGGAGCTGCGTGTATCGGTCTTTTCGGCACTTCGAGACAGGATGTCCCTACAGTTAAGTGAGCTGTGGTAACCACCAGAAGACCGGGTGTTAAATTGTTATCGAGTAAAGTGGGCGTGGGTAATGAATGAATGTGAGCCATTATATGCTCCTGCAGCGGTGATGTTGGTACGACTTGGTGGAATGGCAAGATTGTCAGCACGCCTGCTTGAACGAGCGAGTCTGTAGGTGTATTTGTTAAATCCACTCTCTCATTGTTCGGCACAAAGGCCTGCAATTCATTAAGCACCACTGGGGGAGCGGGTGACAGGACGAACATCGCGTCATTAGCTCTGATTTCTGTTGCACAAAACCTTTGTATGTCCCATGTTAAGGAAATCATGCGCGCATTCAAAATAGCATTACTGCTGCGCGAGAGATGAATGGTTTGCGTTGAGCTTTTCGGGGTTGTCATGGATTCGGAAACTCGGGTTATGATTTCTGTTACTGGCGGCATGTCAGAGGTAAGAGTATACAGCCTCAGCATACACAAATGTTACTTGTTAATAGTATCGGACACAGTAGTGACAACGGGCCGCCAGAGAAACAAGCAAATAGCATACAAACAAGCATCATTGCACAGCAATGATAGAAGTATATTTGTGCTCGGTCACACGTCCCAGCACCCAGCTGACAGCACTTTCAAAGCACTTCACAAAAGTGCGCATGCAAAATGAGTGCGGCCTGTTGGTTTTATAGGCTGCTGGATATGGGGAGAAGTCAGAACCAAAATTAGCCCTAAAAGTAAAACTAAAATGAATATTAGGAAAAAAGGGTAAATGCAAACTAGATAAGTATCTAGTGGTAAGAGTTCTTTAGAGTCTTTCTCTGACCGGCGTACCAAAATCCATAGTCCCCACCCACCCAGAGTCCAGTAGAGAGTAGAGCCCGCAGCCACATGACAGCACTTTCAAAGCACTTAACAAAATGCACGTGGCCTGTTCCTTTTATGGGCTGCTGGGAAGGGGTCAGAATCAAAATTAGCCCAACATCCATAGTTTAAAAAAAAAATGTTTTGCCAGAGTCCAGTAGAGAGTGAGCCAGGAGACAGCCGACAGCTTGAGATAGTCCTCTAGGAACAAGGCAGATGGCACTTGCAAGTGTTGCTTAACATTGGTAATCACCTGCCTAAGAAAATTCGCACTGGCTAAAAACATGCTTTGTGTACTGTACTGTGGGCCTGGGAGAGGACATCTACATGACCAGTGAGAAGGGAGCCGGGAACAAACGGATTTGGGGGCTCTCAGGAAGAGAATCCACTCACTGGCCCCGAGATGACTATCCAAACATCATCTTGACATTCCAGATGAAAATACTGGGGTAAAAGCAGTCTACTACAAAAAAGAAGGTTGATGCTTCTTGGTCTCCCACTGGCTCTTCCAGGGGCTCTTCCTCATAGACAGAGTCTCCAGTACCAGAGATTCAGCCCTGGTACATTTGGAGTTGTGCTTTCTCTTGTGGCTACTCTGGTGCTTGTCTGCCGCAGCAGTCTGAAGACGACGACCTTGATGGAAGGACACAAGGGATCTTTTATGCTACCAGAGCCTCTGGCACAGAGGGCTGGGATTATGGAGGAGGAATGGCGTATCCTCCAAAGAATGTACTAGAGGAACCATCTCTGCTGATTCGGGGAAGTCGATCGTACCTGACGATCCCGAGGGGCGGTTTGACCTTATGGAGCAGAGACGAGGTCTTGGTGCTCCTCTTAAGGAATATATTACTTACCTGTAACTTCTGTTCTCCAGCATTGGCATCTTTCATAGATTCACATGCTGTGAATTTTCCCCCATTGTCAGGCTGGGAATACTAGGTAACACAGAGCAGTTTAAATTTAAACTGAAACCTTCAGTCACTTAAGTGCTCTAGTCTAGTCATGTTTGGGTCAAACTGCTCACAGCCAATAGGAAAGGCTCCCTTAGCTCTAACCCTGGTGCCATCTTCAGGTTTTGGTATAGGACTGCGTCCAAGGGAATAACTCGGTTTTCTTCACATTTCCCTCTGATATGTGACAGCCCTGGGTCGCCCCCCCAGCCCTCTCTTGATCTCCCCCCCAAGAGTACTGTCACAAGGAAGATTAGGTATCCTTGTTACACGATATGTCCTTCTCCTGTAAGGGTCCCAGACCCTATTCTCCTTGTTGTAGTGTCCTGATAGTTTCTCTTAATGTCCCGTAGGGGTTTATCCTCTTCCCCCACTTGACATGCACTATTGTCTTTAGAGTTCCTTGTATACTCTGGGGATTTCCAACCATAGGCACAGCCACCGAAATACCTTTAAAGTCTTGACTGCAGCCCTCCGGTCGATCGCAATCTTCCCTGTGTCTCTCTTTGGCTCGCTGGCACTGTGGAGCTCTCTCTGGCATGCAACAGCGTCTCTGCGGCGCCTGACCCTGTTTGGCGTGTCTTTCCCAGCCGGACCAAGTGATCCTGCAGTGCTGCACTGCTGGTGCTCTCACCAGCCAGCCTCTCAGTGTTTCCCGTAGACACCATGTTTCTCGCCTTCCAGCGCTCTGTTCTCCCCCTGTTCTCCACGGTGTGCTTCCGCCACGCTCTCGGGTCCTCCAGGGAAAATCTGCCTCTCGGGTGAGTCGGTTGTCAGTTTTTATGTCAGCATCCAGTAAGGTATGTAGATCGCGATTAGACCGTTCATGCAAGTTCATCTGGTTGATCCCTGCGGATCTGCATCTCTTCCTCTTCAATTTCTTGCCTTGGATCTTCATGATAGCTACCTCTATTCTTCTTTGTATCAGTTCTTCCTAATTCTGAAAGAGTGGGTGTGAAGGAGAGGTTAGGTGTTGGGCGGATACTATGCTCTTCCACAATAGTCGTCACTGGTCCTACAAGGAGTTTCCCTTTCCATGAGATCTACCCGCTGAGTATGACCCCCGGGGGGAGACTATCAGGTATCTGCCTCACCTCCATGGCCTCATGGGAATGGGCTCCCTGTGTATAAGTAGTGACGACATCCTTGGATTCGTCACACGGGGTAGGCGGGAGGGTCCCATGTAAATCTATGAAAGATACCTATGTTGGCTTAGGCGCTGCCTTCCAAACTCCAGAGGGACCGTCATGAAAACTTGCGAGGCCTGTCGAAAGAGCTTTGTGCGAGCAACAGTGTTTTGAGGCTCGGGCAAAGTCCCAAGAGAGCAGAGAACATTCTGCTGAAGAAACCGGAGATCTGAAAAACACTATTGGTTCATTGAGATGAAACTTGTACTGCACCTTGAGCACAAATGCAGGGTTAGTGCGCATCACCACCCTGGGTTTGTGGACTGTTAAATAATATGCCTTGCTGGAAAATGCTTGTAGTTTGCCCAGGCATCGGGACGAAGCGATGCCTACCAGGAAGGCGTTTTCCAGGACAGGAATTTGGGAGGCTCCTTGTGCATGGGCATGAACAATGGTCTCATCAACCTGGAGACGACCCCGTTGAGCTCCCATGCTGGAGCAGCCGCTTGATAAGCGAAAAGGAACTGAAAAGGCCCTTTAAGAACTCCTTGACTAATCTGAGACCAAAGCGAAGTTGTGGCAGGAAAGTGGGTGTATCTTGAAATAGCTGCAAAGTTAACTTTAATGGAGGAGTGTGTCAGAGATAACAAGTATGTCAGGATCTCGCAAGACTGAATCGTTAAGCGGTTAAACTTTTGCAGTCCTACACCACACCTTGAACTGTCTCAATTTACAGTTGTAGAGGGCAAGAGTAGAGGGTACAACGAGCCCGCGCTAGGATTTCCGTACAGTGTTAAGTTAGAGGGATTGAACCAAACTCAAGGAACACAGGAGCCAGGCCGTCAAGTTGAGGAAGGCTGGGTCGTGGTGGAGTACTTCGACTTTGTTCTTGGACAGCAGATCGTAATGAGGATAGAGTCATCAGGGTTGCAGCAGAGAGATCTAGGAGGTCTGAGTACCAGAACTGTCTTAGCCATGCAGGGGCCACTAACATCAGTATGCACTGATGTTGTCGGAAAATGGAATCAGTGGGAAAGAATAGAGGGATCTCCCCTCCCATGGGAACGAGAAGGCTTCTCCTGGTGGGGACACCTGCTGGCGAACATCTGGTACCTCTTGCTGTAGTAGGTGGCAAAGAGTTCTATCTCTGGGGTTCCCGAATGGTGTAAAAGGTGTTGGAGTTGACTGCTCTGTAACTCCCACTTGTTACAGGAGTAGATGTCCCTACTGAGGGAATCTGCTGTGGTATTCTGAATGCCTTGGAGGTGAAAGGGAATGAGGAACATTCAATGTTGTGAAACCCAGTGCCACAGGGACTGCGCTTCCGGAAATCTTGTGCCCCCCTGCTTGCATATGTAGAACATTGTGGTGGTGTTGTCTATAAAGATCTGCACCACTTTACCACTGACTCAGGAAATGATTTCAGTTCCTAGAAGACAGCACACAGCTCCAAGAGATTGATATGTAGAGCCTTTGCCTCCTCCATCCAAAGGCCTCTGGCATGTAGGTTTTCTAAATGTGCCCCCCAGCCTTCTACGGAAGTGTCTGTGGTGACAGTGACATGGTGAGGGGGCAGATGAAAGGGTGCACCTTGGACCAGGTGAGCGTGAGTCGACCATAGGTGTAGACCCTTCCTGAACCGCTGCTTCAGTGTGATCCTGTCCTGCCAGGAACCCGAAACCTGCTTCCAACGAGCATCGAGGAACTGCTGTAGGCGCCACATGCATTATAAAAGAGATGCAGGAGGACATCATGCCCAAAAGCTGCTTGCGGACAAGACACTGTCGTCGATACAGAGAGTTGCCGCACCTTGGCAAGAAGGGTCTGAATCCTCTCTTCCTTGATGGGGTTGCTTGGCAGGAGAGCGTTTGGGATGTGCTTCCAGGTATAAAGACTATTGAGCTGGAATGAGACAAGACTTTGGGTGGTTGATTGAGAATCCAAGGCACTGCAGACAATGGTCAAAGCTGTGCTGTGTGCCGCCCTGGAGTATGATGCCACTCTCACCAGCCAATCTGCGAGATATGGGTAGACATGGGTGCCCCTTTGGCGCAGATGTGCCACCACTGCGGCGAGGCATTTCGGGAATACTTGTGGGGTAGACCACAGGCCAAAGGGCAGAGCCCTGAAATGATGATGGTGACCTGCCACTACAAAACACAGAGTGTTGGTGAATAGGGATGTGAGAGTATGTGTCCTCTATGTCCAGAGACGCCTTTAAGTCTCCTTGTTGCAGTTGTGATAGAACCTGCTGTAATGTGACCATCTGGAAAGTTTGGGCTTTTAGATACACGTTTACCACACAGTAGACTCATCTTCCTTGTTCTGTGGCTGGTACTCTTTCTATGGCTTCCTTGGACAGCAGTGACTGGAACTCATGTTGGAGTAGATGATGGAACTTCTCTGCCTTTGTGACTGGAGGGATGGTAGGTGGTTGTTTGATGAACTCCAGCGTATGGCCCTGGACAGGGGATAACACCAATTCATCTGTGGTGATTGTTCTCCATTCCTGAATGAATTGCGATAAGCTCCCTCCCACTGCGGTACTGAAGTGGGAGGGCACAACGACGGGCGGGTCTGGGATGCGGGGCTGGCCGGCGCTAGGGTTGTGAGGAGCCGCACAAGCACTTGTTGCCCCTGTATGACTGGGACTTGCTCATGTAGGATTAAGCTGAGGTCTTGAAGGAAAGAGATTGTTAGGGGGACGGTATTCCTGTGAAATCCTGCTGAAATTAGACTTTCTAAAACGAAAGGACCAATGTTGTACGGCCCACAGAGCGGGTTGAGTTTGTGTCTGCTTTCATGGTCTGCAGTGTTTCATCGACCTTTTTCCCCCAAACAGATCAATGCTGACTACCTTAGTCTGGTCGTCTGGGAGGAACTTGGTAGCTTTCGACCAGCCTTGTCAACGAAAGACAGCAACATTTCCCACTTGTCGAAAGCGGTATGACTTTCATTCATAGACTGTTTTTTTTCAATGGGTTTTTTTGCTGATTTTTTTTCCTCGAAAAAATTAATGGAAAAATATAGGGGGTTGTGGCTAAGGGTATGAAAGGGGTTGGACGAAAGGAATAGTGTAAAATTAATAGGGGAGGGTGGGATTGGAACTACCACAAAAATAAAAATAACATTTCAATGAGTTTTTTGAGAAAGAAAATTCAGCAAAAAACCTATAAAAAAAACCAGTGTCAATCCTTCGTAGAACCGTCTATGCTACTACATAGAACCGTTGTAAACGTATGTCAACGGAGACCGATATGGTTTGGCTGGACGCTGCTTCCCCTTTGTGAAGGACGACTAATGCCTCCTGCCTCTTATCTTCTGGCAGGAACTCGAGAATGGATCCCAGCTTAAACCACAATTCTCGGTCATACCTTGCAAGAATGGCCATGGCATTAGCTGCCTTGATGGTAGTGGCAGCAGTGAGTATTATCCTTTTCCCAAAGGCGTCAAGGCATGCTCCCGCCTGATCAGACAGGACTGAGCAGGAGGAGGAAGAGTTGGCGGACAGTTTACGTGCAGCTGCTGAAACAATGTAGTGCAGGGTTGCTTATGTTCATAGGCAGGTGGACGCAGAGCCTGGTACCCTATACTTTTTTTTACTCCTTCTTGATGAAGCATTGGTCATGGTAAGAAGGCCTTCTTCCCATATGTCATCCAAAAGAGGTTATAGCCAGGAGAGATTTTCTGTGCTGTTCGCTTCTATGTTAGAGCTGGCTAACCTTTTTTTGTTCCTCAGGCGCAAAGTCGAACATCTTGGTGGCCCCACCCACCATGGCGTGACATCCAGATGGGGACCTCTTCCGGTTCACCATCCGATTGTACTGTGTCATTGAACTCATCTGACTCATCAGTGGTGTGGCTGGAATGTTGATGTTCCTGAGGTTCATCCTCAGACTCTGCCAGAAAACTGCAATGGCCTTTGAAGGCACTGATCCTCCCTTGAAGGCCGAGGAGGAGCGGGAATTCCACTGGGCACTGGTTTTCGGTACTTAGGCACTTGAAGTGGGCACGGTGTAGGAGGGTCTGGCAGTCTATACGTACAGCTCCAAAACTAGAGCCATCAAGTGTGACAAGGATGTCTAATAAGACGTCTCTAGGGGCCGGTGTTGGTGGAATCCAGTTTGGAGCTGGGGTCTTCTGACCTGGTGCTCATAGGTGCTTCCCTAGGAGGGGGCATGTCCAATCTTACGGGCTGGAATGGCCGAGGTACTCCTCAGAAGAGACAGTGGATCACCTGCTTGCAATATTGGCTGAGGGCCACCGTGTCAGAAGGTTGAATGTTCTTTTTTGGGATGGTTTAAAGAGCCAGCGGATGAGCTGGTCATGGGTGTGCCGTTAAAGCCGAAGGTTGTATGGTTGGTGTCGACTGCGGAGGTGGAGTTGACAAGGATTTATTTGCAGATGATATTTTGGCTGTCGACTAGGGTTTTGTGGTCATCGACGGGGCAGGTTTTGTAACCATCGACAATGTTTTCATGGCTGTGGACGGGATGAAGGCTTTAGTTGACATGGACAGTGTTATCGATGTAGACGATTTCGGGATCGCCTATATAGGTGGGAGCCCTTTATTCTTTGATGACGAAGAGGACGAGCTACCCTGGGTAGGTGGTGTGGATGTGCCTGGAGATTTCGCAGACATCCTTGATGGTGCCGTCGTAGTTTCCGATGGAAAACTCTCAGGGGGTGCTGAGCCTTCTTCCTGTTCCTTGATGGTTCATCATGCGATCTGGACTTCTCACTAGAGGTGGTTCACTGGGTAGTTCTACCCTGCCTGAGCAAAGCATGACTCTGTGCAGAAGCAGAGTCAGAAGCCGTTAAGCCAGGCTACCAATCTCTGATGGTCCATCAGTGTCCTGTTAGAAACAGACTGACAAATCTCACACTCATTGATGGTATGGTGTGGATGGAAGCAGTAGAGGCATTTATCCTGGAGGTCCTCCACGAAAACATTCTTCAGGTTGAATCGAGTGCAGGCCTTCAAAAAGAGTCTTCTTCCGTGCTTCAGACATTTTTGTAGGCTCAAATGAGTTGGGAAGAACCATAGACTGGCTCGAACTCCAGAAATTAACATCCCCATGTCATAGGATTCTTTATCTGTCATTGAAAGTAAAAATAGATATTTATTATTATTGAGGACGAGGACTCCCAACACTAAATGTGCGGTATAAAAGGCGGAGCTAAGGGAGCTTTTCCAATTGGCTGTGGGCAGTATGACCCCAAAAACTGCTATGTTACCAAGGATTCCCAATTGAACACAAATTGAGTGTTAATGGATGCTTATTTGTTGAAACTCGGTTATTCCCAAGCACTATTTGTTAACACAAAAAGAAAAATGGGGTGGGGGGGGCATATCACCCATAGGACTCATGGTCTATATAGGAGGAGCATCTATAATGCTACTCGGTGATCGATGTATTCTGAAGAGGTCTCTTCTGAGAGAGGAGCAGACATAGCTAGTTAATACTCGTCCGATTCTATAGCAGTAGAATTGTATTTGACTGAAGAACTGCTCTGCAGATAGTGATGGGTGAGAGGAAAGGGGACAGAGAAGGTTCTATCTAGCCCTGCCTCTCCATACCGCTATCCCTGGGCCGCACTGGTGCGCCGCCTATCTAATAGTGGATAGAGTAAGGAAAAAAGTGAGAAAAACACATCACTTTGAATTCAATATACAGTAAACTGAGAAATTACAGTTATAACGCCAAACACTAACTGCTGATTCTCCTACTCGCTTGTTAGAAATCACTTCCCATCACTCTCACCCTCTCCTGAGAATTAGTCATGACCGTCTGCCAATCTACCGTAGATTGGTCTGGTTTGTCCAGAAGGATCCCCTGTTCCACTAAACGAGAGGGGCCCTTGACAATTCTGCCCACCAGGTCATAGTTTAGAAATCCATCTAAACACCAGATGACACTCAAAATGAGAACTTTACATATTGTGTAACTAGAGGACTAAAAAGGAATAATGTGAGCTAAAAAATAGACGCAAATTTCCACCAGTACTTTGGCAATGGTTGCTTTTATGGACTCTACCGGGGGGTCAGTGTGCTGTGGTAAAAATTCATTGCTATAATTCAATGGCTTAAAAAAAACCTTGTTATGAAGACTCAGCTAGCAAGGCTAGACTTTTTTATTGGTAAATCCCTTATTGCTGATAGACGCGGAATGCAGCGGTAACCTTCCCGCTGTCTCCACGTATTATGTCAACCGGTTTTGGTGGACGGTTTAGTTCATGCCACCTGCTTCATGGCGGTCTTCTTAAATGTTTTGCTAGTCTTGTCTGCATGTGTAGAGTATTCTTATTACTAGAACTCAAGTACCATTTCCAATATCTGATAGTATGGAGTGATCTCATCTCAATGTTGGATAGGCAGAGATGTTCAGACTGACCAGGTCAGCTCTGTGACTCAGGTACAGGTTTTCGTGTAGAAACATAAGTTGTTTGTAAGGAGTGTATTTCCTTTCATGACACCCAAGGAAGCAGAGCAGCCGTTCTCCTTGCAAAAACAACTTTGCGGCCGTTAGCAGCGTCTGACAAGGCTACGTCTGCTGCTCTCTCTGAAGAGACATCTTCTGAATACCTCAATCACAGAGGAGCTTTATAGATGCTCCTCCTATACAGATCATGAGACCAAGGATTCCCAGCTGACGATGGGGAATATTCACAGCATGTGAATCTATGAAAGATCCAATCCTGGCGATGCACTGTACTAGCTTTGTCTACGAGGAAGAAGGGTTCCTGTACTGAAGGACTGGTGGTTGCGGTCACACTGCGCATATTGTTACCTGTGTGCTTGAAGCGTCAGCGCTGACAGTAGTAATACCATCCCCAAAAAACTCAAGCACCGGAGGAGACATTTCCTGGCAGGGAGAAATAGCACCTGCCCCTACCCGTACCGAAGATGGTATGATATCACGCTTACCTAGTTCAGCCTGGCATCGGTTCAGGAAGAACTGGACAGTACACTCCATTATTTATTTATTGGCTATTTGTAAGGCGCCTATATAACAAATGGTGCTACAGGACTTCTTCCCTCTTGGCCTGCATATGTTAAAGGTGGCTCCAGAGGGACAGTGGCTCAAGATGCAGGTTCCTGAGGAATGTGATGAAGGCTCTGTGTGGATTTGCAGCAGTACCTTATGCAAACCTTAAAACATGTGACATATGGCATAAACCCTGATGGTAAGAAGGAATTTTAAAACGTTTTAGCAAAACAAGGTTTTAATGAATTTTGAGGAAAAAAACTATTTGATTCCTTCTTATAAAAAAGAAACACAGCAAGCACTAAGACTCAACAAACAAATACACATTTTTAAAGTGTCACAAAAAGGTACCGAAAATAGTGCAAAGAACCACACCCAAAAGGCTGGTTATCCGGCCCGACTGCTAGGTGGAAAAACAGGAACCGGCGAGTCCTTTATAGAAGGCATGTACGCAATGTTCATGCATATCAAAGTTCTTGATTCTCAAAAATTCTATTGCTGTCTTAATGTAGTCTCTGAAGCCTCAATTAACACGCAACGTGGAGCGGCTGGCAGAGCAGGTTGTTGCCCGGGTGTAGGGGCAGAGTAGGAGCCCATTGCCGTGTAGCTACTTTCTCTTCAGCCTCAGGGCTGGGCAGGCGGTTGTCCTGTTGTTGCCTCTGCGGTTGGTGAGCTGGACTGTTAGACTTGCCAGAGGACTGAGATAGAGGTTCGGCAAAAGAGCACGGTGTAGTGTACGGAATTTGGCAAAACAGGGCTAGCCCTGTTTTGGCTTCAGGGTTGCTGCTCAAACTTTTGTTTATTCCCTATCCTGTCTCGATCGTCCTGCTCGAGGAGTTTTGCTCAATGTACAGGATTGCCACCAATCGTCGGGAGTGGTCAGTTGTTCATAGATCCATTCTCATTTGAATCCTGGCATGAAGTGAGGTGAGGATTGTGACGGAGCAGTGCTTCCAAAAGCATATACAGTACAAGCAGCATGAACGGCTCAAAACGGCTAATGCTGCACCCCTTCTTTTGAGGCTGCTGGACAAGGACATAATAGAAATCAGAGACTGCAGGCCTTAGAGCAGAGTTCTATTTTATAGGCCTCCCTTTTATACTGGTCCCTTTTATATTTTAACATAGTGGCATACCGTCTCCTTATTTTAGTCAAGCAAAGTTGTGTTGTCTTTGCTGTTCTGTCTGTGGCTGCGGTGGAGGAGGGGGCAAAATAAGTGCTAGAAATACTCCTGCTTTTAACTTGCCCTTAATTTGCCCTCCCTCCCCCACCTGATCTGAACTGGACTGGATTATTTGACCCTCCTGGACACACACATTGTTTATTTTTAACAAGCCCAGTACTGCATTATTTTTAATAGGGTTTTTCCTAGACTGAGGTGACTGTTGGCTTTTGACCTTTGAGCCTCAGTGTCTTGACTGTTTCGTTTCCCATACAGACTTCAATCCTCAATTGCATTTTTGCACTTTCCGCTCTGCACTTTTACACAGCACTTTGCACTGGAACAAAAATTATCTAAAGAACGAACCGACGGTGAACCCAGGGCATTTTAGCCTTAGCACTTTAACATCTGGGATATGAGGAAATGGAAAGCTCCTCCCTCTCCTTTGCCTGAAAAGAAAATGAGGAAATCAAATGCAATTCTTGCCTCCAAGCAAAGAGGCTCTTTGGATGCCTATTTAAAGGAAATGTTGCAGGATTAAACATAGAATCGCGCTTCTCGAGGCAACTAACTTCAACTAATAGTTCTACCATTAATCCCCCCAAGATTGTTGCAAGGATGGTCTGTGCTCAAAATAATTGCGACCTTCCCATTTCTGAGCCACGTCTAACTGAGTCGGTGTTATCCATATCTACATCAGTGCTGGCTGTTCCAATAGCTCCGCTTCCTTCCAGATCTTCCATGCAACCTAAGGAACTAGCAGAAATGTCTTCTCAAACTGCAATCCCATTATGTAGTCATAACAAAACATTAGTAGCTCCACCAATTGATTTTTTATATTTGTATTTATTGGTTTTAAGGTAACAACACCACATGAAAACAAAATCACACGACAGCATAAGTACTGCATAGGCATAAAGGCCTGAAGGCCGCAAAACATCCAATAGTTAATTACAAGGTGCTAAACCCCCGCCGGATCGTGGCTCAGATATTCCCAAAAAAACCTCAGGGTGAGACCCTGTAGCAAGAGAGTTAAAACAGTCTTAGGGACGTGTGTAGGCATCAATCTGCGTTCCCCCATCTGTCCATACCTTTCCAAACTTGTAGGGGCAACCCCGAGACCTGTGCACTCGGTTTTACATTGCTCTACAATTGTCCATGTCCACCACCCACTTGGAGAATTTGGGCACTTCCCTTGCATGGCGATGTTCCTCTTGGCCACTATTAGTGCATTTGCAATTAACAGCTTCTCATAGCGAGAATAGGCGGTATCCCCTCCACATTCTCAGCAACTTCAACACTGGTGTCGCTGCTACCAGTTCGGACAACATCCTGAACATTTTATTAGTTACCCTGCTCCAGAACCTCTGAATCTTTTAACACGCCCAAATGGTGTGGTAAAGTGTTCCATGACCAACATGGCACGACACAGGCAACTGGAGTCGGTCTCTCGGTTCTGCTGAAACAACGTTTCACGGGTCTAATGTTTTATATCGAATTTTCAGCTGATTAAAACGGTGCTGCGATCGCCATCTCGTTCGGGGCCATGATTCCTGCCAATCCTCTGTCACAATGGACCAATATCAACCTCCCATTTTCCCCAAGAGTCTGGTCAAGGGGTGCCTGGTGTAACTACAGAGACTCTGTTGTAAGGTGATCATCTTCTTGTGCAACAGGTCGGTTTATGCATTGGCTTCCACGGGGTAATGTTCAGGGCAGTTATACTTCCTGTAAAAATGTGACCACATAGCGTGTCTGAATTGAGTATAGTGATAGGCATCTAGCTTTGTCATCACTGCTGCCTGTTGCATCTCCTGAAAGGACGGCAGGCGTCCCTCCAGAAGCATGTCCCCCAAAACGTGTATATTTTTACCAAATCAAAGAGGTGCAACTGCCAGCTTTCCCACTTCCGGCAGATCCCTGTTATTCCATGAAGGAGCGTGCAGGGTCACTACACCATCCCAGCCTATTTCTCTCCTCGTTCTTCCCCAGCTCGTACCCCTTGTTGCCAAATGAAGGACAAGCCAGCCACATTATCCCCCACGTCCCATCATGTGTCTGCAGAGGATTGGCTAGTATTTTGCTGGCCCACTGTAATCAGATGTGTGGGCGGGAAAAGTCCCCCGCAACCACTTGTTCGTGACCACAAGCTGGGCAGCCTAGTAATATTTTGGGAGGTTCAGAACACCGATCCCTCACTCTCACACCGAATTGTAAAGGAGCTGCAGGGCGATCCTTGGTTGAGCGTCCTGCCATAGAAGCTTCCTCAAAGCTCTTTCAATAGTCTGGAACTCCCTGTCCTTGATCTTGGCGGTGGAATTGGAGCGAAAATACAAATATCCAGGCAGTGTCGTCAGTTTGAATATTGCAGCTCTGCCTAGTAGTGACAAGGGAAGAGCCGACCAACATTTGGCATCAGCAGTAAATCCTTTGGATATGGGTGTCAAATTATGTGTGAGAAAGACGGTTGAGTCTCAGCATATGTGTATGCACAGGTATTTAAATGAACTGACTGCGATTTTGAACTTGCATGAGTCTGGGAGAGATTCAGTGCCCCCCTTGTACTGGGTAGAGGATGGACTTGTCCCAATTAACCTTAAGGCCGCTGTGCATGGGGTAAAATGGGGTTGTAGAGCACAGCACACTCTCGAGCTTTCCCAGCAAGAGATGACAGTTCAGCTTTCAGCCATCAGAGCCAAGTCTCATTTCACTTGAAAGTCTCTTGCCTTCGAGGACCTGATGTCTTCAAAATAATAAAACAAAAGTTTCTTCAACAAATTAAAGTTTGTTTATTAGTTTCACTTAGGGTGAGGATTCTTCACCCTTTGATCCCCCTCTTCGGAGCGCTGATCCCTCTCAAATCTTAGCCTCCCTCCGCTGGTTTCACTATGGCTCTTCCTTCTTCACAAATCCTAATGTCTTTCTAAACAGTTCCAGCGGACATCCCTCGGCCAGGTTCACTTTTGTCAACACTCTGTTTCTTGGGACTCTATTATTTTTTATTTATTTAAGGTGCCTTTTGGTTGACTCGCAACCTTTTCACACTGACATTTACAAAAAATACATTTATATTTGTACAACTATAAGCTTTAAAACTGTTAATAAAAATGCAATTTCATTGCATCAAACTCATAAAAGCACATGTAAAATCAACCTTATAGTCTATTATCATTACTTATCATAATTCTTTTACAGACTTGGTCCCATACATATATTGCCGCCATTGACAGTGAGGAATCCGCTCCGAAAGGACAACTCCAAAATATATTTGAGGCCGGATTTTGATTCTTGTGATAAGCCCGGTCATATATGCTTTCTAGCATTTCACATTGCGTTAAGACATGTCTAGCAGACCAGCAGACTCTACGGCTTTTCCACAGAGTCTGCACAATGTTATGCCGTGGGATATCTCTCCATGCCCCTGTGTTTTAAATAGTTTGAAGCCTGACTAAGTATAAACCTGCTCATAGCAGGGTATCTTCTTTTTTATTAGATATGACTTAGGGCTACCTATGATGAAAGATTTTCTGGCATATTCACAGAATCTTTTCAGTGAACTGAGGTGTGACAGGGCCAACTCCGTGTCATAGGCCCTAGCCTTTGCAGGAATCTTTGCCAGAATAAATTCAAGCCAAGTCTCGTGGATTTGAGTAATACCGATGTCAATCAAAAAGTTTGTCACTCTTGCATCCAAATCACTAAACCATTTGCTTGACTCATATCTCTGGCCGGGCCTGCCAGTTCATACTTTATCTTTGCCCATAGGTTACAGGAAGCTATAACCGACCATAACATACTCAAAGAGGACAGGCCCAGTTTTAAGCTAATCGCCTGGATAGGCATGCCTGGGGGTAGATTTAGCATAGAGCGAAGTATCTTTCCCTCTAGTTTGCCCACTGCTTCTACCCACTTCCAAGGGAAGGCTTCTGGGGCATACACAATTGTTGGTATAATTGATACCTTGTATGCTAATATTTTAGCCTCAAGGCATCTCCCCCATTCGGCATTGATCACCTTTCTTAATGCTAGCCATTTCTTCCAGGCTTTCTGAGTTACCTCTTCCGGGATGGCAGCTGCTGAAAGTTTTGCCCTAATAGTAATTCCTAGATATCGGTAACTGTTGGTGGTTTCGACTTTCTCCCTATTAGCTGGTATCCTCTTCCCAAATACCATGATTTTGGTTTTATTACTATTGGGCTTCAAAACCAACTCAGAGGAGGAGGAGGACAAGGCAAGAAGAGAGCGCTGGAGACCCGCTTTTGTCCTCTCAAAGATCACAACGTCGTCAGCATAGGATATGCATACCAAGCCCTGGTTCCCATATTGTTGCAGTGAGTTAAATACTTCCCCCAACCTTTTTGAGAGAAGGGAGAGATGGATTTTAAAAAAACAGGGGGGCTAGCGCATACCCCTGTTTCAAGCCTTTCCACGTTGGGATGGTCTCTGATAATGCCCCACCCTGCGACAGTCTGATTTTAACCACTGTGTCTCCATAAAGGGCTTTTATGAAATATAACAGTGAGGGGTCTATATACCACTCCTCCAACATTGCCCACGGTTTCCCTCCATCAACGCCATCACAAAACAAGCAAATAGGGCCATCCCCAGCTTAACTTCTAAGTCAGAGATTAAGGTCAAAAGGGTCCAGATTGAGTGAGTTGTTGAACACCCCTTTCGGAACCCTGTTTGGTGGTATGTGAGTATTCCCTTTTGGGCTACCCATTCCGTGAGTAGTTCCATTAAGATATTGGCAAATACTTTCCCGCTACAGTCCAGCATCGTCAGAAGTCTAATTTTCTGGGGATTCCCGATGGCCTTTTTTAAAAACGGGAATTAGGATAGCACTTTTCCACGTCTCTGGTATAAACTGGTATAACCCCAGTTTGACACACCTGTAGATACATTTGTTTCAACGTGCATGCCCAGAGTTTGGGTCATCTTTCAAAACCAAACTGGTGATTCCGTCCGGGCTGGTAGCGCTGGAAGATTTCAGTTGTTTAATTTTTGCTACCAAATCCAGTGTTTTGATATGTTCTCCCACCTTGGTATTCAACATCGGGCGGGGTTCCTGAAGCAGATTGTGTGGACCCTGGAAAGACCATTTGATATACTCTACCCAATTTGATTCCGTTACCGTGACAATTTCACCCGAGCTATTGGGCAGGCCCTGGGTATTCCCCAGCCAATGCTAACATTTTTTTGAATCATTAGTTCTAATTAATTTATTCAGGTGTTTCCATCCTTCATCATTACAGGATGCCCTGTGGTTTCAGAGCCACGATTTGTAATTATTCCTAATAGGGGCTATCATTCCCTTCATCTCTACTTCTGACGACTTATAATCATTTTTCAGCTTCCTGATACAGGAGTTTAACTCTCTTTTTCCTTGTGATGAGCAAATCAAACTGGCGACCAGATCGGAGAACATTATTTATCCCCATTTTCTTAGTTGTCGTTACATCAAATGTGACTTTGCATAAAACTTTGGCCATAATGTTTTGCACCTTCATCCCCTCACTTGCCGTCAGCTGATTTCTCAAAATGGCATTGTATTTGGCTGTCGTTTTCATGGACCAACGTAAACTATTGCCTCCTAAGTTAACCTCAGGTTTGTTACTTAAGTAGATTTTTGGTATGAAGTTTATTTCTTGCAAAGTGGTAATTAGCATTACGTGGTCACTAATTATATTGTTGGGAAGAGAATACTTTGCAGTATTTTTATTAGAGCCGAACCTCTAATCCTCACACATATTTCCTTTATAATCAGTCGGTTTCTGGGTAGCTGGGATAAATATTAGCATCTCAAATCCAAGTTGATTTAGAGCCCAAGAGTTCTTACAGATCCTGTACACAACAACAGGCGAGATACAAATCATCACCACCCAATTAGCAACACTATCAAACTTGGGTAGTTCTTCTTTTACTATGTCTTTAGATGAGATCAACTCAAGTCTGGGATCATGTGCAGTAACTCCAGAAGCCACATTCTGTTTAAGAAGGGCTGTTTATTGTGGCATTTCTTTCTACCAGCTTGATGTGATTTAGCTCTGCACACCACCGTGGGACTTTACTTTGCGGCTCCTTAATTGCAGTTTTTGGTCTTAATTGGTCCACTCGTCCTGCCCAGGTTGTGGGAGGACCAGCCTCCCATGGCTCCACAACTTTAGCGCGGGCCACCGTTAATCCTGCAGGCTTTGGTGCGGACGCTGGTAATCCTGCTGTTGGCCCCTCATACGTAGATTTCGCTGCAACCCATTCAGGTAGCTGCAAAGGCTGTCGACACTGCCATTGGGGGCTTTGAAGTTCTTTATTAGTTGGATGAGTTAGTGGTTTAGCAATCCAGCCATCCAAAGGGCAACTTAATAGAACCTGTCGGGTCTCGCCTTCAGGGAAGATAGTTGTAACTGCGGTTAAGGTCTTTGCCTAGGGTTGACTTTTCTGTTTAAGCTTAGCTTCCTGCTTGTCTTTCTTTTGTGCTATTTTTTCCTTCTTTTGTTGCACGCTAAAGCTCTTTATGCGCCGATATTTCCTAGGAGGTGATTCCGGGGCATTCAATAAAGAAAGTACAGCGCATATGGCCTCTAAAGCCCCAATATCTGAGTCGGCCACCACATATGCCCTTTTTAACGGCATGTCATACTTTCTAGGTGAAGATGGAATAGTTTTGGAGTGGTAGATCTCTTGATTGACCGGCTCTACCATATAGGGCACATTCAGGTTTTTCAGTAGGAAGCCAATTTCTGTTCCCTACCTCATTGCTTTTTGTTCGGATGCCATACTGGCAAAAAGTGGAGAAAAGGCTTCAATCTTTGCTTCCAAAATATCCAGTCCCTTCATTTTGCCAGCCGGGGCTCTTTCTTCCACTGGCTTCTCATGTCCCCCCACATCTTCCACCTCACAAACTATGCTTGTCTCCTCGTTGTTGGTCTCGTTTAGCACTGATTCAGATGAGGTCATAAAATGTTCTAAGTCGGGGGTGGCAGATAAATTTGAGGACAGCAAGTTATCGGGGTCCAGATCCCCCGGCATCATGGAATTTCTTTTAGCGACTTTACATAGTTTTAACAAAGACCCATTAATGTCTATGGAGATGATAGAGTCTTATTCTGCCGTTACTGGGCATGATGCTAAGTAGTCTGGGGCCTCTTCTGCATCCTTTTTTGAACTAAAAAAATACTTTATCTGTTGTGTAGGCTGCACTGGCCTTAGACCAGCGCAGACTGGCTTTTTCTTCCATGGAGCTGTATTTGCCCCAGCTTTGTTCATTTGGGGGATTCTGCCCCTTTTCCCCCTTGTTTGAATGATTAGGGCAATCAATGACTCACCAAGCCTCGTTTTCCCCTTTCCTCCCTTTTCAGGGCAGGAGTCTTAAGCAGTCAAGGCACAGATGTTTCGTCCACTCACGTATCGATATGCCAAATAAAGGAGAAAGTGTCAAACGTGACAAGATCGCCTTTCAGACTGCTTTAGGTCGGCTAGCAAATCTGCCCAGACCATCCCCCGGCCACCTACTAAGAGTTAAGGGGAGACACCTATGCAACAGTTATTGTCTTACGGCCCCCTCCGTGTAATACTTATAAGGCAGTTGCTCCGGCTATTTAACAGCGCCAGAATCAAGTCCACTCATATGACAATATGTCTCAGTCTTATGCACTAATCTGATATATATGCACTTACTTTACTCGGGCTCGTCCTCCTGGCACCTCCGCCTCCCCAGCCTAACACAGCCAAACACTTCTACTACACTTCCGCTATGTTCCGTGTAGCTGGAAGGTATTTCAGTGTTCTGCAGCTTCGTCAGCTTAAAGGGCCAGCAGGTTGGACTTCCAAATGGGCGCTGCACTGCATTCGCTGGAAAAAATGCTCCTCCAAATTTCGTGGACACTGTCCTGCCAAACACAGCCGCCAGGCACAGCCGCTCAGCCTCTCCCTCTCCCTCTAAAGCAGCCAAACACTTCTACTACACTTTCTGCCTTAGGGCTTTAGACTTTGCCCTTCTTGGGATTTGCTTCCCTTGTTTCCTCTTACTGCGGGATTCACTTCCCTTTCTTTCACACAGTCTGTAGATCAGAGTCTTTCGTTTGGGGGTCGCTGTTGCGCTCGATTAAGATGGCCGCTTGAGAGAGGAGCTCTGCAGCCCGGCATCTTCATAGAGCGTATAATCTGCACAATAGGTTGCTAAATACCATGCAAAACAACTGCCCAACCCGGGAATACCCGGGCAACGAATCACCTGTAACCTGGACTCCACCGACTTCTGGGTTACACATCTGAGGCATTAACTTCTCTTGGGCCGCCTAGGCGAAGCGGCCTGACCGCCCGCCCCCTCCCCCTTCCGCACTCCTAAGACTGCTGCACTGAGGGACAACACGCAGCATCCTGCGATACGCCCTGAGGCACTTGCCGACCACAGCGGCTGCCACCGGAACCTGGCAATACCAGCTCCTTCTTGGCCCAATGCTGCAATACTCTCCGTGCCATGGCCAACAACGAGAGGATCAACTGGTGGTGATAGTGAGGAGATCCGCATAGAACAGCAGAGTTAGCAGTCAGTCTCCACCCTCTACAGCCCGAACCGCATCTAATACAGACAGCGACATGGGGGATCTGCTCCGATCTTGACCAGAGCCCAGCCCCTGCGCCGTCCACCTGATTGACCCACTTGTGTTGCCTTGTGGCCACAGCTACCCCTGCAATAGCACCCACGGGCCCAGCCTGGAGGTAAAGGCAACCCTGGGCCCGGCCACCATACACAACTGAAGCCCTGCCTTTTGCACCCTGTGGCCCACCCTACTGTGCTGCAACGGGAGGGTCCTGCAACTGATCCATCTTCACCAACTGCAAATTGCAGTCGGTTGCCCCAGAGAACAGCACAAGGTCCCACTCCCCAGACACTGGCAGCACTGCATCATCATCACAAACTTTCTGTATTCTACTACAGTAAATGGTGAGTGCCTGAAGAGCACATGGCCGTTAAGCGGTGATCCCCTCTCCCACCACAACTGCCACAGAACCCGCTTGACAAGTACTGAGGACTGTGTCCAGCAGCATACCACAGTTTATGTAGCATAATACACCACCTGCTGCAAACCTTCCGCAGTCTGCCCGAGTAAGCAACGCACCGGGACCCCAACACAGCCAAGCCCACACTACGACGGGCTGCAGACAACGGGTGAGCCTGCAACAGAGGCATAACACTATTTCGCAAGATCCAATACAAGCCCAACTGATAACTCTATTGGCTGTGGACAACCCTACACTGGTGCTCCGTTGCTGCGCACAGCTCAACATCCACACTGCCTAGGAGACACCATCCCTGCAGGTCCCACTCAATACTGTCATCATACCATCTCTCTGCTGCAGACCAGCGTCACCATGACAAAAGACGCTGGTAAAAAACAGAGTTCGATAAATAGGTTTACTAAGCATGCACCCAAGGTAGCAGAGGAAGCAGCAGACATCAACGCAGTGGCAGGAAGTGCAACTGAACAACGTGAACACAGCGAATTACACAGCATGATGGAGTACATGCGAGAAGGATTCCCTGCTCTTCACAGTAAACTTGATGACATGAGGGGAATGATCAGCTTGATAAAATCCCGAATGGACAAGTCGGACGCCCGCATCGCAGTGGTGGAGACCAGAGTAGGTGCAACTGAAGACGTGGTCAGTACACTAAGGGCAGACGTCACCTCACTCTCGAAGCAGGTACTGTCCATCAGCAAGAAGAATGACAACTTTGAATCAAGATGCTGGCGCATCAACCTACGCGTCATTGGGATACCTGAAGACAACATTGCAGGGCCTATGGAAGAATATGTGGCGCGCACCCTTGTGTCGCTGCTCGACAAACCTAAGCTGTCACCACACTTTGTGATTGAGCGTGCTCACTGCACATTGGCCCCTAAACCCAAGCCTGAAGCCCCTCCCCGCCCGATAATAGCTTGAGTGCTAAACTACCGGGACAGGGACACGATGCTGCGTGCTGCAAGAGCTAAAGGGGAACTACTGCTGGGCTCCAACAGAGTTCATCTATACCCAGACTTCTCAAAATCGATACAGCAGGAGCGCAAATCTGTCATGGCCACCAAAAAGAGACTCCATGACCACAACATGAAGTATGCATCTGGCGAAGCTGAGAACAGTCACTGCAATAAAGCGTACTTCTTCCCTATGCCAGAGGAGGCTATGAGATTCATAGATGAACATTTCCCAGGATGACCTCAGTTAACGCTCTTATGCTTTTTTAAATCCCTATCCACAGATCCTAATTGTTATACTACTGCGGACGAAGGTCGCCCGTAAGGCGCCATGTTATCTACACTACGTTATCAATGCTATTGGTCTACTTGGTGACTGCACACTGGGAAAATACGCACCCGAAATCAGAGTTTGATGATACACTTTTAAGCTCTTTTGATGCCGGGCTGCATTGGGCCTACAGCCCCCATGCAAGACTGCAATTGTTGTTGGGATGTTCTATTAGGGCGGTTTATTCCTCTGATTAGGAGAGGAATGGGGGTTTTAGGATAGTTAAAGAAAATGTGCTTGGCGTGCGCGTATTGGTGAATGGTGCGCGACTGTATTGGGCAGTTAAACTACTGAAATCTTCAACACCTAATTCAATGACACTTAGTCACTACATTACAATTTGGCTCAATTGTAGCTGAACCAGTACATTTTATGAGCTAGAACGTGCGTGGTCTGGATAACCCGACAAAAATGCGCTGGCTCCAACTGTACATAGATCACCACAAGGTACACATCCTGTTTCTACAAGAAACTCATGCACTCATCAGGAGTAGCGAAAGATTTGCCAGAAACTGGGGCACACAACGTTATTACACATCGTATTCGTCTTGGTGCAGAGTGGTCATGACCATTATCCATAATCCTTACAATACACTCACATTGAAGCACACTTAGACCCACTGAGGTGATATGGGCTACTGCGTGGTGTCCTCCTAAGCTGTGAAATAATCTTACTAACTGTGTATGGGCCCAATGTTGATGACCCCGAATTCTCCGAATTCTACACTGAACTAATGAGGCTATTGTCACTCTACCCCCTGGTACCCGTACTGTGGGGTAGCGATTTTCATACCATTATGGATAGTGACCTTGACAGGTCCGGATCCAAACCCCAGAAATGACAAAAGCGGCCCTGACGTTACAGAAAGGTCTGAGTGAAATGGGGGTGATGGATGCATGGAGGATACTCAACCCTACATTGTGTAAATACATCTTCTACCCCACTGTGCATGATTCCCATTCCCGAATAGACTTATGAGTGTCCGACACACTAATTGGTCAACTTAAAGAAAGTGACATATTGCCTAGGACGTTTTCGGATCACTCTCCAATTATGCTGAAACGGTTGCTGGGGGAGGCACAAGAAAAACAGGCTGTGGAGATTCGAGACACAATCGCTATTAGACCCCGTCTTCGCGACCGAATTGGAAAAGTGAGTTGAAGAAATATTTTGAGATAAGCGCTGGCACCGTTAACAGCCACGCAACCCCATAGGAAGCCTTTAAGGCCTATATACACGCAGCATTGCCCTGGCAGCAGAATCAGGCATACTTAAAACAATACGCATGGACATCCACACCAGCGAAACCAGTCTGCGCCACCTGGAGCAGACAAATACATCTATGCCTGACAAAGCGGAACCTGGGATCATTGATCCAACCCACACGACAGTGCTAGCCTGGGGTAAGATTTGGAAAATGGTGGACAAACGCCACCCATACCATTGAAACCTTCTGCTGTGGAACTTCTTTCCATCATTCCCTGGCACAAGCAAAACAGCATCACAACAATGGGCGGCAGACGGATACAAGACTATGGGCGATATGTACAGTATGGAATCCTTTATTACTTTCCGGGCCCTACCAGGCCCCCCACGCAGACAGACACAGCGTTGGCTACAGTACGCTGGCCTCCGTCGGGCAACGAAAAAGACCTAAGCTGAGTTCCCAATTCAGCCACCTGACGAGCCACTACCAGATGCCATCATGAGAGGGGCAGCTGCACGGAGAGGGGTGGCCACACTGTATAGCATGTTACAAAACTGCGACGGCAAACCCTTGACTAAGCTCCGGGAGGCCTGGGCCAGGGACCTTGAAATAAACATCACTGATGACATTTGAGAATCTATGTGCCTACAGGCTCATGCAGTATCCTTCAACTCCAGATTTAGACTAATACAATTGAAGGTACTGCACAGATTCCACTACACCCCAGCCAGACTACACCTGTTCTCACACACCCACCCTGATCTGTGACCTAGATGTCATGTCGAGGGGGCGGGATACCTCCACATGCTCTGGAACTGCCCGAAATTGGGAGAGTATTGGAAAGGGGTCTGTGATACCATGTCAGATCTGTTCAATTGTACTATAGAACGGACCCTGTTAAACTGTCTGTTTCATCAACTTGATCAATTGCGATGCAGCTCGCAGAAACTGCTCGCCTCATCTTTTCTCGCCTTTTCTATTGTTCTTCTCTCTTCTTCGGTCTCCCCGCTTCCCATCTTGCTCCCTTCAAATCGCTCTACCACTCTGCCATCCACACTCTCTGTCTACTCTCTCCCCATGACTCCATCTCCAACTCACTCTCCTAGCTAGGATGGCTTCCTTTCCACTCCCAACTTAAATTTAATTTCCTTTGTCTTGTCATTAAATCCCTTCATGAACTTGCCCCTCCTTAGCTCTCCTCTTTCCTCTCATTCTATTCCCCCTCTCACTCCCTTCAATCTGCTGATCTCTTCTTACTGTCTGTCCCCCCCCACCTTGTGCCTCTTCTTGTTTCCGCTCCTTTCAGCTCCTTGCCCCCTTACACTGGAACTCCGTACCTCTTTCTATCCGCTCTGTCAGAATACTGAAGTAGTTGGATCCTGCAGGAGTGAAGCTGGCCCACCAAACCCCCCAAGCCTGCCTGCTCAACAATCCTGTTTCTTTTAAACTATTGGCCAGGCAAACCCAAGGGGAAAGGGGAATGGAGAAAATAACAAAAGACAAGAACTCCCACTGCAGGTACTTCAGACTGTCTTCACTGGAGTGTTTCAACACAGTAGAGTTCCTAAAAGGGAAATACAACTTTCAATATATAATGTCTTCAACTCACTTTTAAACTATACCCTTTGACTAAATCCTTAACTCTAATTACCTGTTGCCAAAGCTTGATTTGCCATTAGGTTACTTCAAGAAGATCCATGCTGCTGACTGTGGATACTCAGATTACTATTTCTTCAACTTGACTATCTTCTCTCAACTTTATTCTTTACTTCTTGAATCCTTTTAATAATACCCAAGCAACATTGTGATCATTATTATTGAATTAATACTACTTTGTGGTTGATAAAACTAAATTCTTCCTATGTAAGTTACCTGCTAATTTCTCTGGATCTGTAGTCTCTTTTATATATTCTGATATAATGTTGTTCCTAAAAATATTTTTCGTGTTGTTCAATAAATGTCTTTTGTAAATAAAACTTGTCAGATGACACTCACTCGATCAGCTGCAATAAGGAACACACGCTCGCGTTGTAAATGAAACTGACACTTTCCCGTAGCACTCGTTGTTTCGTACGACGCGCTAAGCAGGATAAAGGATAAACATTAGCAATCCACAAAATGGCTGCGACGCACACACGATGTTAAAAGGTCCTTTTCTTTAATCCGCGCTCGTGCGTAGATCCCTGCGATACGCGTCGGAAGACTAATAACGATACACTATTCAATGTTAGTTTTTAGGTTAAAGATTGGTTATTTTACATTAGTGCTATGGCGGTTACGATCCGCACGCCTTATTAATACAGTTAATGATATTGACAACAAATTAACTTGCAGAATCTTTTTCATGTATTTTTCTTTCCCTTAAAGAACTCTTGTTTAATCCTCAAACAAATACGGATTTCAGTTTCTTTTAAAAATACAATCCAAAACAAACTTTTCCAAAAGTCTTAAAAAGTATTAGTTCAAAAAGTCTGAGTTTTTTCACAAATACAAAAATTCACTTAGCTCAGCCTTTGTAAACAATGCAGGGCAACTCAGCAGCTCAGCATCCTGGTTTTCATTGGAAATCTTCAACAGTAGATTTCTGCAAACATGTTCTCGATTGAAAATACTGTAATGATCTAGAACTAAAAACTAAAGGTTCTATTTCTTTTAAATAACTTTTACTGGTTTTACCCAGAGCTAAGAAAAATGACCTACTCTAATGAATACTTTAATGAAAGGCAGTTTAGAATTATTATGAACATTCCACAATGACAACACAATACTGCCTGCAGTAAACTAAACCAATCACTGCTGGGAAAGTGTTCCACCATCTTGGTTTGGGAGAATCTCATCTTTCTGATTGAAAACTTAGTTAAGGGAATATGAGCAAACTTTAAAGTGAAAATGTCTACACTCACACCAGAGATGATTTAAATAATTTAATACTTAAACAAACCTCCCTTTCTGGCTTTCCAGGAATAATATCTGAAACTTCTCAAAGGACCCTTGCAAATGTGAGGTACAAAATGTGAAAACCTGACATGCTCCTCCTCCACCTATTCCTCCTTCCGCTCCTCACTTCTTCACTCCCCTCCTTGACACATTCCCCCCTCTCTCCTTTTCACCCTCCTAATCCCCTTCTCCCTGTTCTCTTTCTCTTCACTTTTTCCCTGTCTGTCCTAAGCTCTCCTCTCTCTCTATAGCTCACGTCACTCATTACTCTTTCCTTCTCCTTCCTCCCCCACGCCCCTACTCTCCTCTCCCTCATATGCATATTGTTCTAGATACCGATTTTATGGCTTGATTAATGTTTACTGTTACTGCTTCTACTGTTCTATGTTTGATGTGTTTTGTTGTTAACTGTAAAGTGCCTTGGATTAAGGCGTTATTTAAAACCATAATAAATACAAAATACAAATACAAACTGGCAAGCCTTTGTATTACTAGCAATTCGAAATATATTGTTGTTATGGCTTTGCCCCACTTGCACAATGGCTGTGGACCATTACATGGGCATCAGATATGGAAGAACGCTGGTCCTTGATGCAACCCATGAACTGTAAACCCAGAGACAAATGCACCCCCCTTTCCGCAACTACCTGTTATCAACTCAAATGCATGAACAGGACGCCCAAACCCCAATCAATCAACTAATGCACCTCTGTTCCCTTCGCTAGACTCGCTACTCCACCCATGTGCATATTCCTGTTCATAGCAGAACATGTCATGACTACTGCATAATCAAAACCTATGTCTAAAATGCAATGTCCTTGCAACTGTTAATACTGTCTCTATCCATGTCTGTTGAACGCCAAGTACTCAAAAAACGTTTTTTTAAAACAAGTCTTTCGATTTTACAGTGATTTTGCATGACCCTCGATATGACCACTTTGACCTATTACAGTGGCTCTCCTATGGTCTTTTCACTCAGATGGGGATCGACTAAAGTATTTGGAGTTAGCACCCAGTAACTGCTGTTTTCCCTCTGCAGCTGGTCTCTCCTTAACACTTTTTACAGTTCTTTCACAGTTCTTTGAACTTGGTTCAAACTTGCCACTTTGCGATTCTCAATTAACACAGCTGGTTCTTATCGGTTCTCCCCCCGACTCACCGGCTGCGATGAACTGCTTGGCTTTTCTCTTCTTTGGAGTCGAGGCCGGTACAACGGTTGCGGGAGCTTCCCTCACTCCTGCTTATCGGCCTAGGCTTTCCCCGTGTACTGTTAACATCCACTGCAAGACACTTGTGCTATTGTTTGCGGTCTTAGGCTCTCTTCCACGAAGGTTCTGCAGGCCTGGGACGAAAAAGGCAAGGTCACTTCTCTCCTCGCCACCCTCTCGATTCCTGCCACCTTTCTCCTTCTCTTGAACTGCCGCACCTAATTAGTTGTCTCGTCGTGCTGTCTGCCGTGCTCGTACTGTGCTCTTGGGCTCCACCTTTTATCCGTGTGGGGAAGGGAAAGGGCTGTCAGATGTGTGTGATTCTGATCAATTGCCTGACGTTGCCTGACCCTTGTATTAGGACATGTCAGGTAAACGGCTCTGGTGTTAGTCCGTTGTCCTTTATGTTATGCGAAAGTGTTCGTGTTAGAAAAGCAGGGCTGGGGCAGTAGTTTTCAATGTACTATGGTAGAGGATGGGGAAAAGGTGTTAAAGGAAGGGGGATACCGCGTCTCACCCATTGGTGTCCCACTCCCAAGGACCCCCATCACTTGTCCACTCCCCAGGAACTGGATCCAATAGTGATGGGCGTGTCCTGGCCACCTGGATGACAGATCTCCGGGGACTAGCTAGAGAGACACCTTCAGGTTTCTCGCATACCCTTCCTCCATGCAATGTAGCCACATTTGTTTGTTTCACAGGGGAACCGGGAAAGAAAATCCACGTTTCCCTTCCAGTGTTCCACCGTGAAATAATAGGGTTGCATGACCCGAGGGATGGACTTTTTGAGTTGGGTAATCCAGATTAAGGGTGAGTGTTCAGTAACCAGAGTGAACTTTCTTCCTAATAGATAGTACCTGAGATGGATAATGGCTCACTTGATGGCTAGAGCCTCTAGTTCCAGCACAGAATAGTTTTTTTTCATATGGGAATAACTTGCGACTGGTGTATAGTATGGGGTGTGCTAGTCCGTCGCAAATTTGGGACTGGACGGCTCATAAACCTGTAAAGGAGGTGTCTGTAACACAAACTCCTTCGAGAAGTCGACTACCTTAAGGATTGGGTTTTGGCATAGTGTTTGCTTTAGGATGTTATAGCATACATCCTCGCTCCCCACTGAAGTTTCTGGGGTTCAGCATTTTCAGGTTTATCTGTCAGCCGTGCCGTTTTATCCAAAAAGTTGGGGATAAACCTACGGCAATATCCTATTAACCCAAAGGTCTAAGGTCTCTTTCGGTCTTGGAAGTTGGAGTATCCAAGAAGGCTTTTACCTTTTCATGTTGGAGCTGTACAGGAAGCCGAGGTATTTCATGGCGGTTTGGGCTAATCTGCATTTAGCTGGATTCACAGTTAAGCCAGCATTCCTAAAGACTTTCATGATGGTATAAAGATGGAAGAGATGGTCTTCCCAGGTCTTACTATAAATGAGGATCTCGTCAATGTAAGCTCCACAAAAGTCAGAATAGGGTTGAGGGATGTTATCCATAAGACTTTGGAACGTAGCTGGCGCACCGTGTAGGCCGAAAGGGAGGACTTTAAACTGGAATAACCCTAGGGGTGTTGAAAACACATTTTTTTCCTTATCTAGCCCATATATGGGAACTTGCCAGGACCACTTTGTTAAATCTAGGGTAGGTAGATAAGTGGCTGTTCCTAGTTTATCTATTTGGTCATCGATGTGTGGCATGGGATAGGCATCAAAGTCCGATATGGCATTAACTTGACAGAAGTCAATGCAGAATCTCCAGGACCAGTCA
Organism: Ambystoma mexicanum; assembly: GCF_040938575.1. Taxonomy (NCBI): domain Eukaryota; kingdom Metazoa; phylum Chordata; class Amphibia; order Caudata; family Ambystomatidae; genus Ambystoma; species Ambystoma mexicanum. Next base: position 706,368,322 of record NC_090941.1, on the reverse strand, counting down.
GGTTTAGTGACCAACAAGATAAGAGAGGACCATGGATTTGGAGAAGGTTCAATGATATTAGCCTTCAACATTTTGTTGACTTCCTCGATCACTATCGGTTTACGGGGCCGCTCGTAGACGATAGGGTTTTAGGTGAACTACTTTGCCTTTAGGTGTTTGAATAAAATGATATGTACCTTATACTCTTCACGGGTTTTCTGAGAATACATCAGGGAATGAGACTATTACGTCTTTTAAGATCTTCTCGTTGTTGGATAGATAACTCGGATGGAATGAAGTGAAAGGCATCTATGTCTTCGGTAAACAGGCAAGCTAGAACTTTGACATGTGTGGCTGACAGATTTTCTTTCCACTCTTTTAAGAGGTTAAGGTGATACAAGTCGACTTTCTGTTTTTGGTCTGGCTGGACAATTTTATAAATGCACGTTCCCATTCTTTCTATTATCTCATAGGGTCTGTATCACTTGAAGACTAGTTTGTTTTCTGAGGTGGGTAAGAGGACTAGTACTTTCTGTCTGACAGAAAAAGATCTTAAATTTACTTTTTTATTGTAACTGGCCTTTTCCTGGCTTTGGGCCTTTCCCATGCGAGTACAAACTAATTCCCGGACTAATTTCATGTGTTCTCGCACTCTAGTGGCGTTTTGGGATATTGGAATGGGGGCCTCCTCGTGTTCTTCCCAGGTTTCCCGGAGCATGTCCAGGACATCTCTCGGTTCTCTTCCATGGAGTAGCTCAAAGGTAGATAAACCTGTGGAATCTTGGGGTTTTTCTCACTGCAAATAGTGCCCATGGGATCATTCGGTCCCAGTCCTTCCCGTCCTTGTCGATCAATTTCCATAGAATTAGTTTCATGGTCTTACTGAATCTTTCTACTAGAACATTGGTTTGTGGATGGTACACATAAGTTCGCAAGGTGATAATATGGAGTAGCTCTTTGACTTCGACCATGAGCTTACTCATAAAATTCGAACCCTGATCTGTTAGTAATTCTTTGGGAAAGCTGACCCTAGATAAATACGGTAGAAGATGTTTCAGGATCTGCTGAGTGGTATTATTTCGCATTGGGAATGCCTCGTGGTATTGGGTCGCATAATCCACGATCACTAGGACATACTTGTTGCCCAATTTAGATGTTTCCAGAGGTCCTATCACGTCCATGCCAATTCGTGAAAAGGGGACTACTATAATTGGCAACGAGTTCAGAGGGGCAGGTAATGGAACGTGCGGGCTGGTCTTTTGACATATCTAGCATGTTTGTTTGAACGTTTTTATATATCGGCGCGGATACCTGGCCAATAAAACGTTTGAGTAATATGCGCCTGAGTTTTAACTTGCCACAAATATCCTCCTGTGATATTTTATTTCCATCGCGCTCATACACAAGTGACTTTTAGGTATTACTAGTTGAGTTTTTATTAACCCTCCGGGGGAGGTTTCTTTTCTGTAAAGTAACCCTAGTTTTAAGAAGATAAAGGGACTTCCCTTTTCTAGGCCTTCTTCTTCAGGAATTGCTTGTAAGAAAGCTTCAGCGAGGGCTGGATCATTTTGCTGGGCAAAGGCTAGGTCGGGATAGATGATGGGTTCCTCTACTTTCCTTTCTTCGAGGGTATGGAATTTATCAGCTTCTCCAAAGCTTACGTTACTGCTGTTTTATCTGGTTCACTTTCCTGGAATTTAGGCAACAGAGCTCTTTGCAAAATTCCCTGTGCAATTTAGTCTCCCCGATGAACCTCAAAAGGGACTTGACCATGATTCTGCAAGAGAACCTTCACGTCTGCTCGGATGTCAGGACCAATAACGCCTGCTAAGACATCTATCCCGAACTTCCATGCTAAGCCAGATTTTGGGGCTAATTGTAACACCCGGGAGGGGGAATCAAAACGAAATCAGTAGGAATCATTCCGCTTTTCCCAGGGGGAATAATAGCTTCCCTACTTCTACAGATATCAAACCCTATTGGTTGCTTGGTGGCAATGGAAGGGTAGGAGGCTCTCTGACTAAGCTTTTGAAGTTGTAGGGTTCCCCAATTGGTTTCAATTGAGTCACATCCCACGCCTGACACCATATGTAAGGAATTCATGGTGGCAACAAGTACGAAAGACACAAGTGATCACAGTTCAAGGGTGTTTATTGAACAATGAATGCTGTGTGCAGGTTGGAAAAAACACGTAATCTAAACCTAGATCTAAGATGGGAGCAAGCATCAACCATCAAACGAATAAGGCATTCCTAGTAGCGTTGTGTCAAATAAAAGAGGCCTATACTAAGAAATCTATTACCAAATCTTACAACTAATACAAAAAGGGGTGTGGGATAGTTCTTAAGAAAAGAATGAAGTGTTCTCAAATAATACATCAGGATGCGGTAACCTGGGTCTTCCTTCCCCACGTTTTGAGCACTGGGTAAGGTGGCATCGTGGAGCACAGCGCTCTCTTGAGCTTTCCCAGCACGAGATGACAGGTCAGCTTTCAGCTATCAGGGCCGTCGATGGCCAGGTCCAGTTTCACCTGAAAGTCTCTTGCCTTAGAGGACCTGATGTCATCAAAATAATAAAACAAAAGTTCCTTCAACAAATAAAAGTTTGTTTCTAAGTTGGACTTAGGGTGAGGATTCTTCACCCGTGGGTCCCCCTCTTCCGGGCGCTGACCCCTCTCGAATCTTAGCCTCCCCCTCAGTCGGGTTCACTATGGCTCTTCTTCACAACTCTTAATGTCTTTTAAAACAGTTCCAGTGGACATCCCTCAGCCGGGTTCACTTTTGTCAAGAAAACGGTTTCTTGGGACTTTAGACTTTGTCCCTCTTGGGATTCGCTTCCCTCGTTTCCTCTCACTGCAGGATTCACTTCTCTTTCTTTCACACAGTTTGTAGATCAAAGTCTTTCGATTGAACAGTGATTTAGCTTGACCCTCAGTATGACCACTTTGACCTATTTCAGTGGCTCTCCTACAGCCTTCTGGTATCTGTAATTTCGCTCAGATGGGGATTGACCAGAGTCTTTGGAGTTAGCACCCATGTGGTGCCAGTTTCCCTCTGCTCATTTACTCACAAAAAAAAAAATCAAAACAGGCAAAAAAAATCAGATATAATTTGTTAAAAGGTGCATATGGTGCAAGACGTCACACAGTGCTAATGGTAACAATACAACACATAGAAGCTCAAATGTAAACACTTGTGTATAGCCATAGTGGTGTAGGTGCAATCAAATGATGGCACACTCACACCCAATGGGTACACAACTATCCAGAGACCAACCCAATGTACCTCTGAGTGAGGGCTGAAGAAGTATCCTTGAGAGGGAGAGGTGAGCCCCCGAGTGAAAGGAGTATCCTCGCTGCAGCAGGTGCATCATACACCACGCATCCACCAGGCCCAGTGCTAGTCCAAATTCATGGAGCTTCGAACGCCTCCCATCTCCCCCCTGGAGTTTGGGAACTTATCCCATTCACAATCCATCACTTCAGTAAAGTCGACCCCCCACAAACCACTGGTCTACTTGATATTTTTACAAAACAGTCCCTCAATCTCATCCAAGAGTTCAGTCTGCAATGGCTGAGGGGCATACACATTAAGGAGCCACAGAGTCATCCCAGCGAGTGTTCCCGTAATCAAAACGTACGTCCCCCGCGTCTCGGACTACCGTTGAGATCATAAAGGGGACATGTTTCCTGAATAGCACCCTCTGGAGCCTCTCGTGAATCCCATGTGTGCCTGAGTTGGGTAATTGGGCCATTTAAAGAACCCACAGTCCATTGCCATGAGATACGTTGCTTGAAGGAATACGAAGGTGTGCTTGTACCTGTTCAACATTTGCAACACCGTCCACTGCTTGATTTTGTCACAAAGGCCATTAACATTCCACAACATGCAGACTATCTTTTGAACTTGAGTGTCATATATTCCTCTGGTCTAGGGGAAAAACATAACTAACAAATGTGCCATACTACAGCAGATCCTACCCGTTTAGAGTCTGATCATGACCATGCTGCGAAAAACACAAAATGAACAACAATCACCCCAATCCCCAACCTGAGCCCCCACCCCATACAACCTATGAACATGGTGCATCTGTCGCCAAACATCAACTGTGAACTAGTGACAACTGTATCGAGGAGAGCAAAGAGGAACCCACATGGCGGTCCCCGGAGCATCTCCCCCACCCACCCATTCGTTGGTCAATACTGTACGCCTATCCCCATACTCCCCCACAGCCCCAACGTCTAGCACTAATAACGTAATGCCTGAATTAATGCACATCACCTGCCCAAGCCTCCACAAACTCCCTGCCTCTTTTTACTTTGTTGCAGCCCCCGAGGGTAATATCACCCACTAGACCTCCACCCCCTCCACATAGCCGAATTCCAATCACCCCTCCACCGCTCCCCGCGGCAGGCACAGAAGGCCATCCATGCTGAACCCCTCCCACTGCAAAGCAATGACCGCCCCCACCAGGACTCTGTCGACGGGGGCCAGGGATGGCATAGCCGGTTGATCCTGGCCTGACCTACCTGGTTGTCTGCCTACGGATCCCTCAACACCCCCAAGCCTGTTCAGCTGTGCCATTTCCAACCAGTTCTAAGCTTCATATGGACTTTGGACTTTGAAAAACGAAGGGGAGCCCATCAACAAGTATCTTGAGCTTGGTGGGATAGAACATCATGTATTTCTAACCTTTGTGTCTCAACTTTCATACCACGCTGCAAGATCTGTAGTGCTTCTGTACCTCCTGGGTAAAGTCAGGGAAGATCAGGATTTTGGCATTGCCTAATCTGTAGGTTGAGATCCTCCTGGCATCCTGCAGGATAGCATCCCTATCATGAATGTTAAGGAGTTTAGTCCCAATCGGTCGTACCAGTGCTCCTACCGGGGATTCCTTGTTGGGCACCCTGTGTGCCCTTTCAACTGAAAATCACTTAGACAGGCCCCGTACCTGGAGGGTATTCACAGAGAGCGCCTACAAAACCAGTTCCATGCTCACACCTTCGTCCCCTTCCGCCACACTGAGAATTCTGAAAGTTATTCCTTCGAGAGCGTCATTCTGTGTCCTCAGCCCTTCCTTCCAAGTAGCTTGTGGCCGATGCGAGGGTGTTGACTCTGGCATGCAATACTGCAACTTCGTCTTCTGTCTCGCCCAATATTTTTTCAACCTCTGTCACTCTCTCACTGACCTTTATTTATGGGGTCAGCACAAACCAAGGATGCCTCCAACCCCACCGTCTGCACCTTGGTTTCTAAAGAGGCTTGCAAGCCCTGTATCGCTTCCATTAACTTCTCCATAGTGATACCACAATCCAGCCTGTCGCACCCCGTGGTACTACCCATCTGTGGCAGGCCTTGCTTGGGACGGCTGCCTTTCCCGCCCATGCATTGTTCCAGTTTCTATTGCTGCTCTTGGCCCTTAACCATGGTAGCAGTACGCTAGGGTAGAGCACCACTTTTATATCGCCTCACTCCCTACTTTACAGTATCCATTTCTTGCCCCTAGTACAACCAACATTTTTTAAAAACAATTTTTATTCATTTTTACAACAACCAATCAACAAAAAACAAACCCAACAGTGCATGTCATATAATGTCAAGCATCATGTACAATATCGTAAAATCTCCACTGTCTCCCCATTACCCTCCCCCTTAACTCGAGCCTACTCCACTTCGCTGTCTGCCGTTGTTTCCTCTAGGGGTACCTCCCCCTCTGTATTCCCGGAGGAATCATGTACACTTAGGCGGGCTTGGGTGGACCAGACAGTGTGGCCAGTAAGTGTCTCCAGGCCATCAGAGTTTCCGCTTCCTCATCCCCCCCTCTATTGGAGACTTTGTTCCATACCACGGTTTCCGCTTCTGCCCATTTCTGGAGATCGTGCCCCCAAACATCTACCTTTGGTCTGTTTGCTTTCCAACCCATGGCAATTCTGCGCTTGGTCAGTATATAGGCCAAGTCCTTGAGTTTACACACGTGTGTCAGTTTGCGCGGTCTAGAAAACCCCCCCAACCATGCATGCCCACACAGATTCCACATCTAGTATGATCCCTTTCTCGGTTAAGCAGTGGGCTACTTCTTGCCCAGAACATATGCATCATCTCTGCGTTCACGTCCGTCACATTTGGGACATGTTTGTATTCCTGTGGTCTTGAATCGAGCAATCCTCTGGGGGGTCATGTACGCTCTGTGAGTAACATAACTGGATCTGTTGCAGCCTCGCGTTTCTGGACACTTTTTTGTGGTACCTCTGACCCCTCACCCACAACCCATCATTCATGGGTTCCCCAGCTTCCTCTTCCCAGTCCCGTCTCAGCTGGGTCACCTCGTTTCCCACCCTGGACATCAGCAGTTCATAAATTCGAGAGACCTTGTGTGCCCCTCCCCCCCCCCCCCATCTGAGATATCGTGAATTGTTTCTATGGCCGTTTCAGGTTGACCATCCAGCACTATTTCTGACCAGGTCTCTTTCACCTGCCGCACCAATCTGGTGTAAGCAATATACTCCCCTGAGTGTAGACCAGTTTCTTCTACCAGTACGCTAAATTCCATTACCTTCCCATCTTGCCATACATCTCCCAGCGTTGCAATGCCCACCGTTTCCCAATGCTTACGAATTGTCTTCCTCAGTTGCTCGTCCACTCCGGTCAATGCCACAGGCCGCACTTGCGGAGAACACGGGGTTGGGTTCTCCATGACCTGGCAAGCCTTGCGCCACATCTTCCATCCCACTTCTAACATCCTCGTGCCCCCTTTTAGCTCCGATTTTGGCAGCCATATCCATTCTTTAAAAAAAAAAACGGAACACATTCAGACCTCAACAATCTAGACGCCGATGTTGAGTCTTCCGTTAACCACTTAGCCACATATTGTAGTTGACTGGCTAAATAATAAACCTCAATGTTGGGCCATTTTATGCCCCCTTTATCATGCATGTTCTGCAGTTTCCACAGGGCTATTCTATTCCTGGTATTGTGCCATATGAACCCTCTTTATATGCTTTGAAGTTTAACAAAGAATTGCTCGAGTATCATATATGGTATATTCCCAAAAATGTTTAACAACCTCGGCAATACAACCATCTTCAAAAGTGCCACCCTCCCTACCATGGCCAAAGAGAGCTTAGCCCAGAATCTCATGCTATTCTCAATGTTTGTCACTGCCTTCTCTGTGTTATGTTCGTATTCATCCTCTACTGTGGGATAAATATCAATCCCCAGGTATCTAAAGATCCTAGTCTCCCAATGTATTTGTAATACTGGTATAGTACAACCAACATTAGGCTAATTAGCCCCTGTACCCCGGCCAGCACCTCGGGACATCCACAACACCGGTCAACAACCAGGGCTCACTTCTGTAACCAGTTCTCAGCGAGGACAGCCAGGTGTGGGTGACCACATCTAGCCCCTGCCACGGACTCCTTGCCCACAGCCCACTGGGACTTGGGTCGCTGATAGAGCTATGGGGCGCTTGATGAATATTGGGGATATCAGTGGTGTACCAAAGAGTAACTTTATGCTGGGAAAGTCTCTGCCAGTTGAATGCGTGGGGTGGAGGGACCCACCCCTCCCCCAAGCGGTCAGACGTGGCTAGCACGGTCAAAGCTCGCTTCCATTGGAGCCACTTCACTGTGCCTGCTGCAAGCCAGTCAACTCCCACGTCCCAGCAAAATCGCTGCAGGATCGATCGGGGCCTCCACGGGGTGGCCACTAGAAGTTGCTCTGGCCTCCGCGCACCCTGTTAGGCGGGGCCAGATGGCAGGCCCTGCTCCGGTTCAGGAGTGTCTGGGAGGGCTCCCTTGGAGGAGCAGAGCCGTATCTGCAATGAGGCAGGAGGGGGGAGTGAGGTGCTCGGCGGGTGATAGGCTTCCCCAATCCTTGGCGATGGTTAACTTACTGGCGCCGTTACCACACGGGAAATGCTGTGTACACCGGCCTTGGCCGCAGTCTTTTCTGTGGGTCCTCTTCGCCCACAGAGGTCAGGATCAGCCGTAGTAGGCCGGACAGCGCACCACGTCGCCCTTCAAGGTGGCTTTGCGGGTGGACCACCTGTGGTTTTCTCGGTCCTGTGCTGCCAAAACAATCGCAGCAAACATCCAGGGTTCCCTCAGTCCACACTGCCCCACCTGTCCTGTGACCTCCGAAGTGGGGCCAGGGTGGGGGCGGGGGGGCGGTCTGGAGCAGGCAGACAGGATTCTGAAGGATTTTCTGTGGGCCGGGGAGCGGAGCTCCGGGACTCGCATCTTACACATACAGCTTCTGGCCACGCCCCCCAGTTCCACCTATTGTTGAAGAGTTATCAAAGAAAGTGTTGGATCTGACCAGCTCCATGGAGAGAATAGTTGTCAATTTGAATGATACTGGTAGTTTTCTAAAGTCTTGTATGCCAAGGACTAGATAGACACTGTCAATAATTGATTCTTGGACAAACTTAGTATCTATGAAGGGCTCAATTAATGGCAACTGTAGGGAAAGTTTGCATACTTTATCTACACATGTCCCTGCTCAAGTGAAAAAACTGGTTTCAACTAATGTTGAACTTAACCCTGTGGTTGATTCTTGTATCCCCCCCAAGAAATATCCAATTCAGCCAACAAAGTTAATTCAAAAGGATAATAATGAGTACTGTACAAAGGTGCCCATTTTTCATCTACCTCGTGCAGCTGTTCCCTTGCTGGAGATCACAATTAATGCTCTTGTCCTTCGAGCAGGACACTTTGAAACTATGTCATGTCTAATAAATAAGTCGGTTAATTGGATTAATACTATGATTAGAGGCCCATTAATTAACCTGCAGTCTGTTTTAATGGCTAGGCGTGTCTCCTGGTTGGACACCACACCGTGGCAATCAGAAGGTGACTGTATTGTAGTAGCCTTTTGCAAACCCTGCTGTGGAATCTTATATATTGAATTTGAATATAAACTTCTTCATTGGCTCTGAGACTATTAGCCTGGCCTGCCTACCTTATTTGTACCCTTCTGTATCTCATGCATTGTTACCTACCCCCCAATCAACAAATATAGTAAATTTGATTACATAACCCATGTCCGGCAAGTGTTTACAATTCATCTGCACCCCTTGTAAAAAATCTACCCCAAAACCCACAGCTCAGTTTTATCTGGGAATCATTTCGAAGTGTTGTCCACAATTTAAGAGACAGATTAACCAGATAGGGTCTCAAGGGAATGTTATTTAGAGAATGGTTTTAACACTTTATTAGATCTATGTTCAGATTTCCGGCCCCAATAGACCAGGAACCTCCTGAAGCTATTAACCTTCTGAAGCTATTAACCTTAAAGTGATGATCCAACAGCTATAACGTTTCTTTCCTGAAAAATTATAGGTATGGACTGTAAGATTATCCTGGAAATTAGGTCCAAAATACTTACTTAGGTACGATGTAATATTGCTCCAGGAAATGTGGTCTACTTCCAATACATTCCTTGATGGCTTTAGTTAATTCTCGGTACCAGATAGGAGAAACGGTCATCGTGGCTGCTGTTTTGGTGGCTTAACTACATTTGTTAGAGCTTCATTATCCTTGGAGGTGACTCAGATTTCTTTTGATAGTCCTAATGTAATAATTGTAAGAATGTTGAATGCTGAAGGTGATGCCCTCACTCTAATTTTTACAACAGCCACTATGCTGAAAATTCTTCGGTCAGTAATTTGGTGGAAGCTTTGGACCTGGTTTCTAATCTCACCACAGCATAAACTACCAGGATTATTCTTGGGGAGACTTTAAAGTACAAATGTGCCTGGGTTTGGATGATTAATTTTGTGATAATACAGAGGACTTTATTTAAAATGTACATTCTCCAATTATGCTTGACCCCAGATTGTACTCTGAGGGTACTTAAGTGTTTACTGTGCTACTGGACCATGGTTTATGCTATGTGAATGTAGAGTTACTTTAGATTGCCCAGGTGCTAATACTTTTAAAGGTCACCATGGAGTTTCGATAATTGAATATTTGTGTATCTATGAATAGATGGCCTTCAATTTGCAATTTCATGGTTTTGCTGGATCTTTAGTGATCATTATACAATTTCACAAACTATTAGATGGTCTTTAAGCAAGCCTGATGATGATGTATGTTCTCATATAGAGGATATTGTGGTATCTATATGTTGTACTGTGTGTACGCAAGAACATTAGGTGGGATGTGGATAAGAGCAGTGTTTATAACCGTGATATAATTAATAACCGTTAGCATTTAGAAGAATCTGATGCCCTGGTTCATGATGCTGTCTGTTTCTTTTTAGACCTATTGAATCTGAACTCGGCTGTACTTTTGAAGCCAGTACAATCCTCCAACCTCCGAAAAAGTAGGAGGGATGAACGTTTGATCAGCCCTGCAGAATTGCCAAGAAGAATCTCGTAAGAGCTCTAAAAGATCCAATGTTGAATAGACACTCTTATTAGCGCTCAATGACAGTATGAAAGAACGATAAGACAAAAGAAAAAGGAGTTGGATACAGTGGTCCCATGTCCCATGTAGTGACTGCATGCCCAGCCGCTCCAGTCCCCTTATGTCTCTTTATACCAGTCCCATAATGTCCCCTGTACCCGTGCCCCTGCATTCTTGCAGTTTGTCCCTACCACGCCTCCCTGCAATGTGTACCCAGCCCTCCTGTTCCTCATGTACCATTCCTTACATGTCCCCACTGTTCGTACATCACCACTTGCTTCAAAGCGCACTATGCTTAGGCGCTTTACGCATGAACCATCATATCATAACACTATGCTTACTCTACTCTACACCATCACTCAATTAGAATACAGCTATACCCCTCGATAAATTCAGCCTAGCTGCTCACATATTAACATCCCAACAAACACCTCATCACTCTAATAAAATGCAGCTATATCCGATGACAAAGCGGCCTAGCTGCTCACTCACGTGTCCTACAGGCCTAATGCAGCCAGAACCCGGTCTGGATGTCCACCCACCAGACTGCTTACATTCAACTGATATCTCCACCACCACACCTAATGCTAGGATGCAGCTACCATCGGGCAATTACACACAACTCGTGCACTCACACACCCTACAACACTAACTGTATCTACTCGCTCTACTGACCTGGACTGCAGTCCCTGAGGGCGTTCAACCCACCAGCGCTTTGAGGTCATACTAATGATATATAGAGCGCTATATAAATGCCAAATAACATAACATAAAAATTCTATTGCTGTCGTAATGTATCTTTTTCAGTAGTTCTCTGGGCTGCTGTAGAAACAGGCTTGCCTCAAACATTTGGGAAGGAGGGAGAACCTTAGTGGATGAAAGAGTAGTATCAAACTCAATGGCAAGGATTTTATCATCCATTCTACATTACCCCCGAGCATACATTATGCTAAGATATAAGTCAATATACCAACTCTCGTAGAAACAGCATCCTAAGTAATATCCATGATGACGCACTTAAGATCTTGACGCAATGTGAGTGTTCTAGTCAGACACTCATTGAAAATCCTGACAAAGTCAAAAAAGCGCACATGCGTACAGATTGGATTAAAACTAGAGCTGCAATCTGTAATCTAAAAAATATGAAAAACTTCCCCTTTGTTTAAGAAACCAAGCTCCTATCTGTTGCCTTATATTAGAAGGTTTCCCAATCCCTTCTGGCAAAAAGAATTAATGTGGTTCCGATTGGGTCTGACCAAGACCAACAAAACTGAAAGTGCACTATTTTTATATCTTTCGTTTCACTCTTGTACAATGTGTAAAAAGTCCTTTTATGTGACTAACTGCATAATAAAAATAAAAATAGAAAAAACATTACCCACCACACACCCTAAAATGTTCCCAGCCATAAACATAGATAATGAACAACGTGTATTACTTGTTATTGCAGATCTGTTACTTGGGCATTTTGCTAACCTCTGTGTAGTAATTGCATTACAACCAGCCATATGAAAGAACACATGAATTTCAATTGTCAGATATGCTCATAAATGTGACCAGCAAATAGCTACCGTTTAAGCAATTCAGTGGAAAATGTTTAAGCACATGAGAACCTATTAAGCTATGAACATCAGGTTCCGCAATGTGTGGTGCGCCAAAGCGGGAGACTAACATTACTGAATGTCACTTGTTCTGCCAATGGACACCTTCCTCCTGCAGATTCCTCATATTGGGAACGCTTAGGGATTGCAGGTGGAAGCAGAGTGAATAACCTGCACCTAGAGCAGGAACCATTGAAGCACAGAATGACCAAATGAAGCTCCCTTCCCCGCCAAGCAGCCAAAGCAATATCGCTGTGCAAGCGTGCGCAAGCAAGCCTAGGGCTACTGCTATTGATAGCTTTCTGCATTTTTCTGTCTGCTCTCCAAGGCAAGACTTTGAAGTGGATCTCTGTAAAGACTACTCTGGGGAGACAGTCAGGATTTTCTCCAAGTCTCATTCAGCATGTCTTGCGATCGGCTGTGGTGGTTGTGATGAATCTATTGAGATCATCACTAAAAACCGGTATAGGCCTCCTCTCATGCGGCCAAGGGAAGGCAGCCGCTACCTGATCCTGACCCTGGGGTCGGCATTATGTAGGAGGATCACATGGGAGGGGACTCCTATCAGGGGGAAGTGGTGACCTCTTCAACTTATCATTCCCCTATTCTCCCTGAAGTATTAATGGCATATAGTAAAGTACAACAAATCAAAAAAACACTATGGACTTCAATATCCATAATGCATGCAGTACTGGGACGAGGAAGAGTAACTCAGAGTACCGGAGGATCAGAAGTACTGTTAAACAGAATGTGCGGTCTAGTTGTTGTAGACCAAGACACCTGAGCAGGATATTTAAAACCCAGAATGGGCTTCAGGTGAGAAAAAGGGTGGAAGGAGTAGTAGAGGCAGAAGGAGACTGGAGTCCTGGAAATGCAGTGGAAGACGAAGAAAGAACGCCAGCTGAAGCTGATGTGAGCAGAGAAGGAGAGCAAGACTGCAGAGTGTGCACAGCAGGAAGCAGTGTTGTGGACGGAAACGGGAGAAGAGGTCCAGCCATATGGGAAACCTGTTCCCAACCCATGTGCTGCATCTGTGAGCGAGAGGACTCACAGAGCTGGAGAAGAGGCGGGTAAACCACTGAAGTTACACAGACACTGGCAGAGTGGTTTTAATATAGAAACTCCCACACAGCAACAGAAAGTTCATCAGAGATGCAAAGCAGACCAGCAAGTTGGCCTAAAGCTACAGTTGGCTACGGTGGGCTAAGAATAGGACACTACAGAAATTTATAATTTTGAATACCAAACTAATACAGTGAAAAAGGTGTCTAGTCAAATGGTCGACAGACAAATGGTCTACACAATTTGGTCGACAGGACAAATGATCAAATTTTTTTTTATTTATATATATATATATATTTTTTAGGTTTTCGTTTCGGGGAAAAAAGGGGATTTTAGCAAAAAAAGGGGGATGGGGGGATCCCCCCCCCCCCAAAAAAAAAATATGAAAAAACAAAAAAAAAACATTCGATGATTTGACCCGTCGACCTTTTGGTGTCGACCATTTGTCCTGTCGACCATTTATATTCGACCAATTGACCTACAACCTGTGAAAAGACATCAAGGGCGCAAGCCTTCTTCTTTGGGATACCGATATGGGGAAATCTGTAACCCGCATTGCCCACAGCCAAGTGGCTGTAACAATGCAGTACAACGTCATCAAGGCGCACGTCCCCTTCTTTGGGATCCAGTTTGGGGAAATCTGTAATTCGTATTACCCAGAGCCAAGAGGCTGTAACAAAGCAGTACAAAGATAACAAGGGCGCACGTCCCCTTCTTTGGGATCCAGTTTGGGGAAATCTGTAATTCGTATTACCCAGAGCCAAGAGGCTGTAACGAAGCAGTACAAAGATAACAAGGGCGCAAGTCCCCTACTTTGGGATACTATCTTGGGTAAACCTGTAACTCACATTGTCAAGAGACTATAACAAATATTGCAACAGAGAAATTGCAGTTGTAGGAGTTTTCTTCCTGGCAGGCAAGTAAACCAGGAAAAAGATCAATAGTAGTTAGTCCTGGCAGGCGAGCATACCAGGAAAGAAGATGATGAGAAGTGTGGTTGTGACAAAAATATGTGGTGGAAGGAACTTGAAAACCATATCATCATTCTGATAAACTGTTACATCAACAAAGGTGACAAAAGTTTTCATTTGAAGAGCAAGTGTGATATGCTAATAATTGCTTTGCATTTTGAGGAAAACAAGTGCCTTGGTTTATGAACTGATGTTTTTTGAGAAAAACATTTGCCTTACCAAGAATGATATTCAGCGCCTTGATGCCTCTGGGCTTAGTGCGCTATACAAATGTAAAAATAACAACTGGAGAACAACTGTTTTGGAAAGGACTTTCACTTTGCCAAGTAGAAGGTCGCATTGGAAGAAAATAATCTTTTGTGTTAAACTGAACAGAACTTTGTTGAATCAGAACTTTTTCCAGGTTACTCCTGCATTGATCCAGGGGAACGGATTCCAACCCTGGTCACAAGGAGTACTTTAAAAAAAAGTATGAGTAGAAACGTTCACATTATTGTGTTGCATTGAAGACAGCCATATGTTCCTTGTGTTATTTTGTTGTATGTATTAGTGTGGGGGTCAGAGATTTTTGGACACTAGATCATCTTTCTTTAGTTTAGTTTGCTAGGTAGGGACATCCTCGAAAGGAAAGGGAAAAACAGGCATTTATCTCCCCCTTATTATACCTTTGTCTCGTATTTCGTACCCCACACATGGTCTCAAACCAGAAACCTCTTGAGAGGGGGGCCTTTTCTGCCGGCTGTGGCTGCTGGTCACTTTGGTGACAGATACTTCCTTGCAAGGATGAGGTGCTCACCTTCAAGATCAGTCAGTGAGTGGCCGCTGATTAATCTTTTGGCACACAGATACCGAAATCTGGTTGGCATTACTTGCTCTCTGTTATGTCACAAGTTAAAAGCAAGAAAGGGGGGCCAGAATGGCCATGGGCCCCAGAAGAAAGCACCTGCAAGGTGAGGTGTCCTCTGTAGTTTATATGGGGGTAGGGGGCTAACAGAGCCTCTCTTCCTGCCCCAACCTACTCTGTAAGGAAGCTCTAGTGACAGCCAAAGTTTAGACTCAAACCTGGAAGACTCTGGTACTTAGTCAGGCAATTTGTGGGCAGCACCCCAAGGATATCGCAATATGCTGAGAGCAGACAGGTGAATCAACAAGCAGTTTTCCCCCTCTCTTTCATTCCTGCAGAGTGGACCAGCATGCTACGAACTTGCTTGTGCGAAAGCCTTCACATGCACTATGCATCTAGGACAGGAGAGGAGTCAGGGAGGCTGCACCACACAAATGCAAGGCCACATGGCTAGGACGTGGTATTAGGCAGTCATGACCAATCATATACTGCTGAAGGAATATGTCAATAAGCTAGCTACCCAATCCCAGGCCTCACTGGGACGGTTAAGATGTACAAAACAGTATAACGTAGATGTGAAAAATGATGCTGCTGGAACAAAGACCTAGGTGCCAAACTGCTCAATGCAGCCAGACCCTTCCTATCCAAGGACAATTGCCTCACCATAGCCAGACCTATAACCGGATCCCGACTCGACTACTGTAATGCCCTTTTTGCAGGGACTTCAGTAAAGCACAAACTATTCAAAATAATGCGCTCCGTGCAGCCATAGGGTACCCCCAGAAGGGACCATATATCTGCTGTCAGTAGACAGGCCCACTGGCTCCCCATTAAAGAGCGTATCCGCTTTAAAAACCCTAGCGCTTACCCACAAATGTTTCAATCACACAGCCCCCCCCCCTCCAGACCAATTAGGACACCCTATGCCAACCTCATCACAGTACCGAAAGTCAAACTATCCAGAGCAGGGGGCTCAAGCTTCCCTTTCATTGCAGCCTTACAATGGAACGCTCTCCCATCTCACCTCAGAGCTGAAACCTCCCACCTAGCCACCTTTAAAGCCATTAAAACACAGCTCTTCACATAAGTTGGACTATGCCCAAGCCATATGTTTGCAATTGCTCTATAATGTCTGCCAAATGCCTCTCACCCTGATGTGTAAAATGTGTGATGTATGCCTCATGTAACTAAGTCATATCCTTGTAACAGCGCCTCAATGACCCTGGGCTGTTTGCGTGACTTCTAAGATACTATACACATTGTCAAGTTATTGTTTTTGATAGGTTAGTAACACTATACAATGTTCTCATAATGAATTTGAATTAATTTAAAAGACATAAAAGACATTACTTTTGTTTGGTGACCTCATAACAGCCTATTTCAGAACTCTCAAGTTTCCCCATGTCATTCCTGGATACATCACTGTCATGCTTTCATTTTGTTTTTTGTTATGCACTGGGCGCCAATATAAATAAAGACTTTTTTGAGCCCACAGACTTCTTTGGACACAGAAGGTGGAAATATGTATTATTGTATCCATTTCTTTCTGTAGTAAGTATTTTGTGGTGAATAGAGCCAGGGTTAGAAGGGTATTGCAGATAAAGGGGTGGTGGGGAAACAAAATGTTAACTCTTGGTACAGTTTACGCTCTCAACTAAAGCCAAGCATCATTGAAGTCGGTTGGCAGTACGTTCAAAGGTGAAAGGCAATCAAACAATACTCTGTTCCGAGGGGTACTCTTTAGAAACACGAGGGAAGAGGAAATTCATTATATAGGCGCGACTCCTCTTGGAATGATCTGGGAAGCTGCAAAAGTTATGTAACGCCTACTTATGATATCAGCAGAAAAGAAAGAGTGGATTGAATGCAACTAAGTTAAGGGAGCAAATAAGGCACTCGAAAGAAAATATGCTGGTGACGTCACCGAGTAGTATGAACCTTTTGGCAAATGCAAGGGAAAAGAGGCACAAGAAGAGAACTTGATAATGGATGAATAGGAGCTAGACCGACACCTTGGTGGCGAACAAGTTGCTGCCCAGCGGTTAGTGTGAGTAGGATCTGGGATCACAGTGTCCTGAATACACAGGAAGGGTAACCACATTAGCAGATAAAAGAGCATGAAATTCCCATTTATCATTACACAATGTATAGAGATTGGATGCACCAATTACACCAAAAGAGGTCTATAGCGCAATAAAGCAAACTAAGGTGGTAAATCTCTGGGTAGTGATGGTGTTAAACTAACGGTTTTCAGGAGGTTTGAAGATGTGTTACCCCTCCTTCCTGGCTAAAAATGTTAATGGAATAGCACATGGGGAGGTGATACATCAGTTATTCCTAGTGGGTCTAATAGCGGTTATTCCGAAGGAAGGAAAATGAC
Organism: Ambystoma mexicanum; assembly: GCF_040938575.1. Classification (NCBI taxonomy): domain Eukaryota; kingdom Metazoa; phylum Chordata; class Amphibia; order Caudata; family Ambystomatidae; genus Ambystoma; species Ambystoma mexicanum. The sequence goes on along the minus strand of NC_090941.1, from coordinate 706,351,077 downwards.
CTCATAGCAGCCTAACTCAGAACTCTCAAGTTTCCACATGTCATCCATGAGTACATCACCCATTCTTGATTTTATTCCTTGCATTCTGCAACATGTACTTTTGATTACCCCATTTCAAATTCAACACAAGTCCTAGAATAAAAAAAGTTTAAAAAAAAACAACAGGTGTCAAGACAGCTCTTTTGCAATACTTAAGTGATGGAACTCTGGCTTTGGTTCAAGAGTGCTAGAGCGGGACTGCGCATGCGCGAGCTATGCATGACCACCTAATAGCATCGGCTCCCGGTGGCCGTGGCAAACATCCTGGAATAACCTGGGCCCCAGGCTCCCAGCCTGCCCAGAACCGAGACGGGACCGTGGCAGCACTGTCTGGGCAGCACGCGCTGCTTCCTTGTGGCGAATCGGAGCTCGGAAATCATTTAACGGTCCAAAGACCACCAGCGTAGTGTCAGCCGCCATTCTGGCCAGCGCAAGGGGGCCAGCTGCCTGCCCGCCCCCACACCACCACTACCCGGGGAAGCACCAGCCTGGAACCGGAGCTAACGTGGAGACCGTGCCACAACGACGCGATCGTCAGGTGGAAGCGGGTGTACCAAGACACCAAACCTATGGCAGCCACGGACGCCACCCGAGAGCCCCTCCAGACAGACCATATACCAGCCACGGGGTCCAGGTCCGCACACGCCAGCAGCAGACTAAGGTGAGAAGCGCCAACGCACGGGCATCTCACTGTCACAGCGGCGGAGTGGCCTCCACCCCCCCACTGAGGGTACTTACACTGAACATAGGTCAGAGCAGCCACTGCCAGGAGCACACTTCCCCTCGAGCAGGTCTACTTGGCCGGAGCCGGAGCGGTACACGAGACTACAGCACCCTGAGCCCAGAGCGAGGAGGAGCACTTCTTCCACAGCACTGCTACTGGAGACGGGCCACGGGTGGCCGATAGAAGGGCTCTACCTGGGTAGGCCTGCTCCAGGGCTAGGCTGACCCCCAACACCCTGGACCACAAGCCCAGTGGGGTAAACAGCCCCAGGTGCAAGGCCCACACGCAATACGTACAAGAGTACTGGCACTGGAAGCTGCTTTCCAAGATACAACATCCTGACCTGCGATCAAAACGCCCCTCGCCGCAAGATAAGTGGCATGCACCCTGCATCAGTGGGTTCCAGAGCACGACCACACCCCTGAGATACCGGCTCATGTACAACGCGTGTTCAACCTACAGCCAGGAGGCATGCTAGTGCACACCCAATCTACACAACGACCTGCCTAAAGACAGCGGGCATCAGTTAGGAAACCCCAAACCCACTGAACTCGCGTGAGCTGGGAAGCCGGAGACACGACCACCGCAGAGAAAGCCCACATGGCACCGGCACCACAGGCACCCCCCTGAGGCTCTGTCCACACTGCCGGGACCACAACCCAAACGCAGATACACCAATGGACAGCCCCAGGTGCTACGGACGACACCCATTGTGCACATCTCTACACAACTGGCAGACGCAGGGCGAGTACCCTACCCCTGAACAGCTGGGGGAAGCCTCACTGGAACTTAGGCGACAATAACACCTGCCACAGCATGGGCCGGCACCAGAAAAACAGAAGAGAGACAGTCCTCAACGCCGCATCGCACCCGGAGACTAACAGGATCCACTTGGACACAGTGCATCAGGTCAACCCTAAGGAACGTTACTGCCACAGATAGGTCTACATGGCCAAGAACCACAAGTGAGCACAGTCTACTGCCGCGGCTACCACCCTCGTACAGACACAATAGCGAACACCCTCCACTGTGTGCGCAACATCTAACCAGATGCAACAGGCGAACCAAGAGCAAGGGATCCACAATCAGGAGATTGGAGGGAACCCCACTGACACTCCGGAACTGAGGTCGGAGGTGCAGAGGCTATACACATGCAAAACCTCCAACACAAACCCTCTTCAAGACACTAACACGACCTACCTTGAGCCAGCACCTCACCAAGACCACCTACTGGCGCTATGGGCAAGGATAAGGCCAGAAGACAAACCCTACAAAGTAAAATGGACCTCTTCACAGTGGGGGCCCCTACCCGGCTTGGGACACAAACCCTGGAGGGGGGAGGGAATCCAGGGAGGATGCTCAAGACCCTCCTGTCTCACTGACAGACCTAATGAAAGCGAATGGGGATTCGAGAATGTCTCTGGAACTCAAAATTGGAGGGCTATCCTACGCAACCTATTGTCCAGAGTCGGCGAAGCTGAACAAAGAATATCAGATACAGAGGACACCGTCCGCCGACTGGAACAGCAGCTAACCGTAATCTCCCAAAAAGTTAACCAACTCGAATATCGCGCCTGTTAGGGAGAATTCTCTGTTGAGGCTAATTTCCCAAACCTAGTGAGTCACCCAGCAGCTTTGCTGGATTTTTTGAGTTTTTTTTTTTCTCCTGCTAAGAGTGAGACTCCCACTCTTAGACATGATTTGAGATATCCTTTGACTTTGAATGTGTTTGATGGGCTATGGGGTCTTTTACTCCATAGGGCTTCATGTGTTTTTGGTATGTGTGTTACACAGCACCCTCCGTGCCGTAAGACAGGGGTGTCATAGTGACCCCCAAACAGACTCCGTACCCTGAGACTGACTACCGTCTCCCAGGGCATGTAAAGTCACCATTGGCTTTACTAGTCCTAAATTGTGAACAGAACCAGTACAAACCATCATATTGTGGGCATACTGGTAGGGGCAATTCGATTGCCCCTGGGTCTGCTGTTCGAGGGAGCACTGTCCAGTCCCCCCTGAGCGAGTTTTGGCTGGTGGCAGTGGATACTACTTTTTATATTCAACCGCGAATATATTCCTATGGGATTTTCCCATTGTTCGAGGCTAATACTTTTTAACATAGCCTCAAACATACCGCCGGTTTATTTATTTTATATTAATTCACCTGTTGGTATTTTTTGCCAGAACTCGGTTCCAAAATGGCGTTTGTGTTCGCTTCTGTGACTCCAACCCAAGTCGAGCCCTTTGTTCCACTTTTTGGCGGGCTTCTCCACAGAAGCCTCCAAAAGTGGTGCCACTCTGTCTGGGTACCACAGGGGGTGTAGGAGGGGGTTTAGGCACCCTGGACTGAGTTGCCTCGGCAACTCAAGTCGCACTCTTGTGTGATTGGCCCAGTGGTGAGCCACTGGCTCACCACTTAGCATGTTTGAGTGACAGCTAGGACTGATGAATGGGGGTTTTCTGCATAAAAGCAGGGCTTTGGGGACTGGGACTTCAGACGTCGCCACAGGACCAAAGAATCCGAAGAGGGAGAAGCTGAGCCGACCTGCAACGACGACACCACCGGTGGAGCCCTGCTGAACCGACTCACCACTTCTTCCAACGACAGAGGAGATCTTCATCCCGAAGGGTCTTCTTCCTTTGACTGGTGGGGATTGCCAGTTTGCCCGCCTTTTCTCCTTCCCGGATCATCTTGTGGTCGCCTTGCCTGTGCCAAGCACCTCGGCAACCGGGACACCACGTTTTTCCACTACCACGGATAAAAGGGTAGTACCTTTTTACCGGAGAACTCTGCGGCTGGTTTCTTCCCTGGCAGTGCAACAACCTTCAGCTTTCCGCCACGTCGAGATCTTCTCTTCCTCTGGACGACGCCGCGACTTGCATCCACTGCCCGGAACAACTGCCCCCGCTGGAGGATTCTCTCCACTTTCAAGGTTCTGTGTCCGCCTGGCCTCCCTCGCAACGGTCTTTGTGGGGTGTCTCATAAATCCTCAACTTACCACTTGGGTTGGCCCCAGACTGGCTAACTGAACTTTTCTGAGCTGAACTGATTCCTTTTTAAACTCTCTGCAAGATTTTCCAAGCCTTTTAAACTGTGTGATCTTGAGCGCATTGGTGTTCTACTCTCTCCAAGAGGGAGCCTGGCTTCTGAACTTTTTTGTTCAAAGTAGACTTTGACTTTCCTGCCTTGCTGAGTGCTTCTAAAGTATTGTGTTGTGTGCGGTTTCTAATTTCTGCCTTTTCCCTCCCTTTTTCTTAACTTATTGGAGTGCCATCTTTAGTTAAGCGCTCACCTCTGTCTGGAAATCAGTGGTGTTAACTAAGACTTGTCTAATAAGGAATAAGGGATGTATATATATTAATAGAGACTGTGTTTTTGAACTTGCTTATAATAGTGCTAAAGTGTTTCTAAGTGTCTTTTTAAATAAATCATTATATACTTGATACCAAAAGCTCTGGTCAGTGTTTGCTTGTGCTACTGTATTTTGGTACCTATCTTGTATACTCTATATACTGTCTAACTCTTCTTGAGGGAAGACTGGCAGCTCAGCCACAGCTACCAGGTAAATCTGGGTGGTGCAGACTGCTACCAATTGGGTTTACTGCCAACACCTGTAGTCTTAAGCCTTTTGCAGTGGTCCCTAAGGGAACTGCACAGGTTTCTGCCTAACAGCGTCAAGGACAGCGAAGGAAGGGCGCGACGCAACAATCTCAGGATTCTTGGGATCCCGGAAAAAGAAGAGGGCCCCAGTTCCGAACTCTTCTTGGAGGATTGGCTGGCTCATGTCTTCACCCCCAAAAAATTATCCAAGTTCTTTTCCATTGAACGAGCACATAGAGTGCCCACCGGGCGACCCACCCCTGGAGCCCCGCCAAGAGTGATAATTGCACGCCTTTTAAATTTACGAGACCGAGACGCTATCCTCCAGATGACACGGGCCTCGGGCCCAATCACATACAACGGATACCGAGTGGGGTTCTACCCAGACTACACCAAGGAGGTCCAAAAGGCCCGCCAGTCGTTCTACTCTGTCAAGAAACTCCAATCTCTGTCAGTCAGGTATGTTCTTTTTTTCCCGGCAATGCTCAAAGTTCATCATGAGGGCACCATACACCTGTTCTACAACCCCAAAGAGGCACGGGAATGTCTCAGAACGCAAATCCTCAATGGTCCTGGAGCCTGACGCTCGCCTCCTAGACCGTCTGCACAGAAACCCAAATCCGGACAGCTCTCGCCCCCCTGACCTCGGTGGGTCCGGAAAGCGAAATGCCACAGCATCCGGTCGAAAGCACCACTCAGAACGAATGAGGCTTCTACACCACAAGGACCGACCTGCAGCGTAATACTAGGGGAACTCTAACTTCGCGGCCGCCGCCCTTTAGGCGGTGTAATCATTACCCCAGTCCAGGATAGCCCGAAGAAGTTTCACAGTTAAAAGTTCAATGTTTGGGCGAAAGGTGCTCCCAGTTGGGGGGGGGGGTACAGGGTGGGAGTTCGACGGGGATAGGCAATCAGAATCACATAACAAGAAGGCAGGATACCTATTCCTCCTGGCGCACAAACAACCCACCGGCGGGGCCCAAGATACCTGCATTATCCAGACACAAGTTACACAGTCGCATGGCAACCCCTGGATGAGGCCCTGCAAGGGATACATCTGGGCACCCCAGGCCTACACTACGCCCCCATTGGCAGCAATGCTCCCAGACGTGGGACACACCAGACAAAGCTCGGGAGAGCATTACATACGACCCAAGAGGCTAACAAGACATCAGATCCTTTTTGATGCCTCACAATGAGACCCACGCATTTAGAACAAACACAGACAAGCTGTCCTTATTGACGTGGAACGTCAACGGCCTAGGCTCCAGTGTGAAACGAAGACTGGTGCTTCAGTACCTCAATCGATACTCACCAGATATAGCCCTCCTCACGGAAACACATCTGATCGGAACCAGCAACAGCTTCTTTAGAAGATCCAACTACCCGCATACCTATGAAGCTGGGTTCACAAAAGGCGCCAGGGGTACAATGATACTCATCCACAAACGAGTGCCTATACAGGTCAGGAAGGTACGGACCAATCCCAGGGGCCTATTCGTGGTATTGCTTGCTGACATCTGGGGTGAAAGATGGGGTTTTGTTGCGGTCTACGCTCCCCCCACACTTACGAAGGAGCTACTTGGCGAATTGCAGAACATACTCCTGAGGGAAGACGCCGACTTATGGGCCTTAAGGGGGGACTTTAACGAAGTTATGGATGTCATGGCCGATCGATCCCACAGAAGGGCTGGAACTCGACTTGCCCCGACAGCTCTGTACACCTTTACCGAGACAGTGGGATTGTCTGACACTTGGTGATCATTGCACGACAGCGAGGCCGGATTCTCATTTTTCTCTGGGGTACAAAGCACGTTTGAGAATCGACTATGCCTGCAACATATCCCACAGGCTTGTATCCGCTGAGTTCCTGGCAAGAAGTATTTCGGACCACTCCCCGCTCCTTATAACTATGAAAAATGCTGGCCACCGCCCAGACACAACCTGGCGCCTGAATACATACCACCTGCGGCTCCCCAAAATTGCTGAAGAACTAGAGAAAAAGACTACGGAATACTTTGAAATAAACAAAGGTTCAGTGGAATGTCCGATCTCGATATGGGAAGCATATAAAACTGTCCTCCGCGGAGAAGCCATCTCCGCGGTGTCGGCCTACCGGAAACGACACGCCCAAAAGATCGTGGAAGCTGAAAAACAAGTGCAGGAATGTGAAGAACAACTCCTGGAACACAGTACCCAAAGCACCAAGGAAGCCCTTATAACAGCACAAGAAGCCTTCAGTAACATAGCCCTGGATAATGCACAGGCGGCCCACTGGCTAGTTCGGAGTCAAATATACAAGAAAGGAGACAAGGCAAATAAACCCCTTGCCTGGTTGGAGAGACGTGAACAAACCAATGGGTACGTGCGAGCCATCAGTTCCCCTGTGGGGGAGCTGCTAACTGCAGACTCTGATATAGTAGAAACATTCGCCGCCTACTACGAGAAACTCTACACCCCACCAATTGGAATTTCCCACACCCGCTCCCTCTAGCTTCCTCGACCGGATTGAGATCCCGAAACTGTCAGCACAACAAGCAGATCTCCTAGACACTGAAATCACCGAAAAGGAAATCCAAGCAGCGCTGGCACAACTCCAACCTGGAAAGATCCCGGGTCCCAAGCGTTTCCCAGCAGAGACCTGGAAATGCCTCGGCAGCACGCCAACGGGACATATGCACCGCATGTTCATCCACAGTAAAGAACAAGGCGCACTCCCTCCGGACCTCAGAAGAGTGAGCATAGTGGTCATACATAAAACCGGAAAGCCCCCGGAAGAATGTGCTTCCTACCGTCCCATCTCGCTGATCAACGGAGATGCTAAAGTCCTTGCCAGGGCACTGGCTAACAGACTGCTCAAGGTGATAGAGACACTTGTCCACCCAGATCAATGTGGATTCATGCCCAACAAATCTACTCGCATGAACTTACGCAGAATCCAACTTGCCCTAGACAGGGCCTCAGAGATACCATATCCACTGGCTCTCCTGCTGGTGGACTTTGAGAAAGCATTTGACTCTGTGGGGTGGGAGGCCCTGTGGGAAATCATGGCCCGAATGAACTTTGGGCGAAGCTTCATCTCCTGGGTTAAACTCCTGTACGCATCCCCAGAGGCTACTGTGAGAGTGAACCGCAAGTCCTCCAGACTATTTCATCTGGGCCGAGGAACTAGACAGTGATGCCCCCTTTCCCCACTTCTCTTCTTGCTTGCTATCGAGCCACTGGCAATTGAACTCAGATCGAATAAAAGCTGGTCTGGATTTGCCTGGCCAGAGGGAGGAGAAGATCGGCTCTCGTTGTATGCAGACAACCTCTTTATATATCTTAGTAATCCGGTCATGTTCGATTGTATCCCACATCCTTAAGGAATACCAAACCTTTGCTGGCCTGATGGTGAACGAGTCCAAAACTATCTACTTCCCGATCCAAGGCGGCAAAGCTGCGATTCCCAAGACTTGCCCCTACCACGTCTCTATTAGGGAGTTTAAATACCTGGGCATACGCATTGGTGCGGCCCTAGACGGATTTCTCCACCTCAACCTACAACCTGTACTAGATAGGTTTAGCAAGGATGTCTCCCACTGGCAAATCACTCCCCCTATCACTAATGGGCAGGACAGCCCTATTTAAAATGATGACGCTCCCAAGACTCCCATATATTCTGCAAAATGCTCCGCTTCCCATCCCCCATGAAACCTTCGCACTCATAAATAGGAACCTACGTACGCTGCTTTAGGGAGGGAAACAACCCAGAATTGCCCTCACTACACTCCAACGCTCTGTGTGGGATGGAGGCATTGGACTACCATGCGTACGCACGTACTACGTAGCAACACAGATAGGGGTAGTAAATGATTGGCTACATGCCGAACCCACACTACCGCACATCCGCATTGAAAAAGAGACTATGCTACCGGTGCCCCCTCTACAGGTTCTACACACCACTAACAACCAATTCCCAAAAATACCAAGAATGTCACGCCACACCCGCCACGCCTGGAGGGACGCACACAAACTCGTCGGTTGGAGGGCAAAACCAACACTAGCCCAACCCATATGGCACAATGCACATCTCCCAGAAATAAGAATAATTGGCTGTTTCAGGAACTGTGAAACACGAGGGATATCTACAGGGATATCTACACCGGCACACGTGATCCAAGAGGGACACCTGCTAAGCTTTGATACTTTGCAAGATAAATTTGGTTTGGCACCTTTGGACCGGTTTCGACATGCACAACTTGCTCACGCCATACACACCCAGTTTCCAGATATAACTTGCTCCCCCCATAGAGACCAACATTTTACTGCAACGTCTCCCCTCCAAAGTTACCTCCACACTCTACCAGGCCCTCAACTCCTTCGGATAAGTTGATAAGTTGAAAGAAAGGTGTGAAAGAGATCTGGGCGTTCTAGAACCAGAGGACTGGATAGACGCACTAATGTCCCCCAGAGAGATAGGCATCAAGGCCAAACTTAGATTGATACAACTCAGAATACTCCACCGCTCATACTACTCTCGCACAGCCATGGTCAGATGGGGAGGGACCGGAGATGAGACATGTGTCCGATGCAAAAGAGAGACAGCCACCTTCTTTCACATGATCTGGAACTGCCAAGTGCTACAGGCCTTCTGGGGTGAGTGCACTAATACAATCTCCACCATACTGGGTATGCCAATTCCAAAAGACCCCAAAATGACACTCTTGGGAATCTGGGGGGAGGTCGACCTCACTAAGCATCAAAAACTGTTCCTGGCGGTGGCACTGGGTGCAGGTAAAAGACTTATAGCCGCAAACTGGGGATCGGCAGACCCAATAAGCTTGAACTGCTGGATAAACGAACTAAGTAGGTGCGCATCTCTGGAACGCCTTATCTACAATGCGAGGGGCTGCCCCCGAAAATTTTAAAAGATATGGGGGAAATGGCTGGACGTTTACTGAGGCACATCCCCTTCCTACCCTCCTCTTCCCCCCCCACCTTCCCCTTTACCTCTCTCCTAACCAAAAGATATGAAACGTAACCAGAACTGCCATCTATTACCTGTTCTGTGGATGTATTATTGTAATCTCCATGACTGTGTTGCCTTCTACTGACAATACTGCCGTGATTTTTGGTTGAATGCCTAAGTTTATGTTGTTTCGCTGTTAAAATCTAAATAAACAGTGTTATTAAAAAAAATGTTTTTTTAGTGCTAGAGCGCATCATAAGGACCAATGTTCTTGCAGAGGTTCCAATGGCAGGCAACTTTTTTTACTTGAAGATGCTTTGTTTGCCATATTAGAAGACAGCAAGACTGAGCAATGTTCTTCATGCTCCAGATGAAGACAAAGACGGTCTCTAAATGATTGATGGTTGAAGTCTTTGTTTTATGAACTTTAAACACATTGGGCCTCATTATGACCCTGCCGGTCCGGAAACAATGGTGGCGGTAAATTCGCCACCACCGTTGTTTCCGGACCGGCTGATTCTGAGTTCTGCAGGTCTGACCTGGCGGGAGTAATGCCACCCGCCTGCAGGCGGAAATGAAAACACTGGCTCCGTCATACACGGAACCAGTGTTTCCATTGTCCCCATCCCCATGGAGTCCTATGGGACCCCTTGGAAATGGGAATTTATGGAATTCCCGCCTCCGGAATTACCGAGTCACCGGGGTTGTAATTCCCCAGTGATTCTGGCAATCACGGAGGCGGAATGGTATTTCGGGTCCGGCGGCAGCCTGCCGGTTCTTCCGGCACGGCTACTGCCAGAATCGTAATGAGGCCCATTGTGTTACATCTCTGAAGGACATTTTATGCTCATTTTGAGATGACCCATTAAAATGTTATGCTCAACAGTTTGTGCTCAAATATACAGAAACATTTAAACATGTATCTGTTTTTGAAAGTCATTGTTCGTTTCAAGAAAATGAGAGGTTGGACTTTTGTCGCTAGGAATTTTGGGTTCACATGGACTTTTTAGGTTGTTCATTTGGAATTTTGCAGCTGCCCATGGGAAAAAACTGCAAAAACAAGGGCCAGAACACAAAGCTATTGAATGTTTGATGACATTAAGATTGCATGTGCACACTTTGTGCCCCAGGATTTTAGTATTCTGTTCATCACAGTGTTTACGTACACACGAAACCTTTCTAGTTATATGTTTTTATATCACATTAAAATAGAAATACAAGGCAAGAACAGCATAATGAGCAACTTATTTGTACCCAAAATGAAATTCCCTTGCTGCTAGCTAGTATTGAACACAATAATTCAGATGGTGAATAAAACGTGCAGAACATGAGACACTGAAACCCCCTTAGCCAACACAACATTCAGAACTAAAGATAAGGGCCTCTACAAAAGGCATTGTTGACTTAACTTGCAGATCTTCAAGTACAGCTACATTTGTGTACTGCTGTTGCCCATGACCAAAGACTCAAGAATAAGCAAAATTCATTGTACTACACGATTCAAAATTGGCATTTAAACAAATTGATTTGTGCTAAACGAAATTACCTGGCGGAAACCATCATCAAAAATATACTGTCATTTTTGTTATGGGCTGGCTGTGGCAATAAATAAAGGTTTTCTTTAAACCCACAGAGTGCTTTCTATAGAAAAAACGCAGCAGATTGCACCAAGTAGATGCTGTGAACGTGGCCAAATTGGAAAAATCTCAAATTGGAGGGAATCCAAGTAGATACATAATTGTGGACGGTTGTGAATATATGAGGAGGGAGAAATCTGTTGAAAAAACAGTGAAAAAGTAGAAATGTTAATGTTACATAAGAAACATTTACAATGTCCCCTCTTACCGATTTTCTTTGCCATGATCTTCAGGGATCACTTGCTTTTCAGATCTTGCAACAACTTCTACTCTGGAGTTCTCCTGTGCGTCTGTTTTTGACCTTTGACCATTCACAGATAAAACCTAAAACAAATGAGCCATTTTACCATGTGGTAGGTAGTTCAAAGCACTAAAATTGAAGATTGGCACTGTCCAACCAATATGTCAATCAATCTAATAAAAAATATATGGTATAAGTTCTAAGAATATAGTGTATATTACATAATATAAGGGTTGAAACCAAGTATCCTTATAGATTTGAAATATGTGGCCATACCACCAAATAACAGAAATGTTCTATACAATACTTAATGAAATGTCAGTATCGCATGGAACAAAACAAAGTGTGTGGTGTGTGTGTGTGTTTTCAAATCAGCTCACAGCTCCATATATCTTTGTAATCTACACAGTTCCCAGTCATGGAATACATCAACGCTCTAATAGTTTGGGAAAAAGGCTCAAATGACCCATCCCCACAAAATGAAGCAAATAGGCTAAAGAATGATACAAAAAAAAGACTAATGGCATTTCACCTGCGGTGCCAGTACTGAGGTATGGGTGGTAGTGTGCAGGGGGGCTCACAGAGGGGAAGTCAACGATTGACCCATGTAAGGTCATGTTTAAGTTTCCCATTTCCTCTAGTGTCAATCAGCTGCACATCACAGTTTTGCTGATGAACCTATGAGGCATGCAGCTGAGCGACAAAACAATAAGGGCAGAGAAGGCAGGAAGTCATAAAAACCTTATGGCCATAGACATTGATGGGGAAGACAAATAACCAAAGATCTGCAGGCTGTGTGTTCCTCCTCACATACCATCTACCCTATATCGGCTATTCCCATGTCAAATGTGGCTAATGCCACCCAACAACCAGCACCTAAAAAGATCTGAATTCCCCACAGAACCGGTCTTTGTTGGCTAGATTACTTAAAAAGCACAATTTGGAAAGGTTTATTCAGTGGCCACTTTAGAAAGGTGAAGGAATAATAGACTTTTTGTTAAGGGATAGGTCAGATCTTGTAGCCCTCTTGTAGACCCAAGGGGGGGGGGGGAAGTATGCATTATGTTACCCATCTCTTTCTGCACAAAGCTATTCAGGGTTGAAGAGAGCTTTGGAGGGAAGGTTACTGCTGATAAAGGGGTGGTAGCGATACAAAACCTCTTGGTACACTTTGTGATCCCACCTAAGGCCAAGCATCCTGGTACTGGATAGGCAGAACACTCAGAGGGGAAATCTCTGCTCCCGAGATATACTCTTTAGAGCCATAATAAGGTAAGAGTCAATTCATTATCTGCAAGTTAATGATATAGGCACACCTTCTTTGGGCATGGTCGGGACGCTGCAAAAGTTATGTCCCACTGACTTCATTTCAGAAAGAACTAGGCGATAAAGATAGAGTGGATTTATGAAATCTAAGATAAAGAAAGAAATAGGGCACTCAGAAGCACATATGCTGCTGAAGTCACCGAGTATTAGGAACGTTTTTGGCAAATGTGAGGGAATAGAGGCGCAAGATGAGAACCTTGATGATGGGTGAAGTTACGATAACTAAAACGAAAATACTGTGGAAAAGACAGACACCTTGTTGGCAAACAACGTGCAGGCCCAGTGGTTAGTGCGATTAGGATTTGGGACAACCGGAGACAGGAGTTGTTCAACCTGCGTCAGATAGTGAACAGTAGTAGAGCCCTTTATCCCCAGGAAGAGGAACCACAACGTCAGTAGATAAGATAATGTGAGGAGCCAGAAATGAGACGCGGACACAGGGGACTCATGGTTTTGGCCATACACCTTTATCGAAACAAAAATGCCTCTCTGTCCCTACTCCAAGAGGTATTCCCTACCTAAAACCAAAACTAAGGGTCTGTCCGATTTGTCAAGATGTCCAAACCAAAATGTTCTGTGTATCCAAAGTACTATTCTGGCCCTCACATTCCAAAAAACAATTCTAGGGTGAAAAGGGAAATGTCTTTGGCCTTGAGTAGTGTATGAAGGTTCGAAAAGGAAAAGCATAACTCCAACACAAAAGTTCCAGAAGGAAAAGGTTTACAGTTCCAGAGGATGGTTCCCTCCCTGTGGATTCTTCTTCCCTCTGATTTATACTTTCAAGAATATCAGTTCCCTAAATTTCTTTAGATCAACAACACAACTGGTATGCAGAACGACTTGGCTGTTAGTTTCAATCTTGGTAGGATACCTGGTATACCCTCCTGCCAGGTTTCTTCTCTTCTTTAATGTATTCTTTAATTAAAATAAAAATAATAAATCTATTATTTTTATTTTATTATATTTTGCACACATTACAAAAACATAATAGAATTATTATTACATTACACCTATAAAAACCTTAAATTCAAAAAAGAAGATCATAACTAAAATTCAGTTCATCACTTGCAGTAATAAAGATACAACATTATTTAAATATTCAATATTTGCTTAATTCATCAGTCCCTATATTAACATAAAAATGCATTAATTATTCATCATTACTTTCTTAATCAGGAACTAGCTGCATTCTGATACACCCTTTCCCATACTATATTCTATGTCAATCTGATTTATTTCATATCGCCAAATCTTGTGGGCCGCTCATGTTAATGCTAAAGATGAGGGGCCTCATTACAACTCTGGCGGTAGCCGTGCCATTAAAAACGGCATTGACTGCCGCCGGAGTTGCATTTTTTCCGGCACCCACGAATGGGCAAAAACCAGGTCATGCCGAGCTCGGCGGACCCGGTAATTGTCTATTTGCGAGTGCCGGAATCAAGGGCCTCCCGATCCCCATTCTGCCCCATGGGGACGTCGGATGCACCGGCACATTCAGAGTTGTGCCGGTGCATCCGACATGCTCTGCTCGCAGGTGTCGTTACACCCGTCAGGAAAAACCTGGCGGGTAAGACGGCACCTGCGAGCAGAGCTCATGGTATGGCGGTCCGGGAACTACGGTACCGGCATGCTTACCGGTACCGTAGTTCCCGGACTGCCATGCTCGTAATGAGACACAAGCTATTAAAAAATTGCTCGCCAAAGTGACAGTTCATTCGATATAGACCCCAACATCCCATAATTCCATGTTTTCAAAAATAATTCTTCTAGTTTAACACATTTTGGCATGAGTTGTTCAGTAGTCTATTTCAAGGACACAGAGTCTACATAGTCGTTGCTCCATTGGTTTGCGTGTTCTCACACCCAGTCTTGACGATGTGGGTAATAGGTTAAATCTCAGTTTCATTGCAAAATATCTCAATTTGGGATCGTCCCATTCTGTTAGATAACGGAGGGGTTTAAACAACAAAGTTCTGTTCTACATATTTTGCATAGGTGTTTTTCCCCTGTAAATTATCCAATGAGGCTATGCGGTTCCATTCATATGCTTTTTATTGAAGCTTCTCTTTATAAGTGTTTGGTTAACAGAATAGTCCATAATGAAACCAATCTTTGTATAGAAGTTCCTAAGATTGCTATTCCATATTTTCACATGGACACCCCTTCAGTCTTTCAAAATTATTATACCACCCAAACTGAGTTTTGCCCTCGTCATTTTTTATCTTAAATCATAAGCATGCTCTTTCTTATATTAAGCAGAGTTGTTAGAGATACCAAACCCAATTCCATTCTAATCGCTTCGACTGGAGTGCACCGTGTTAAACGCAGTGCTCGACGCCCTATGGTACCTTTAATTATTTTGAGCCATTTAAGCTCCTTATCATTGTGCATCTCCAGAAAATAGAGAATACCAGGCATCATACTCATTTGATATACCTGAATCAAACCCTCAAACGAGCAGTCAGCATCATACAAAGTTAGTTTTTTTTATCACAAATTTACTAAGAGCCCTTGAGGCGAAGTATTCTCACTTTTCTTCCATGGAGCATTGGGGAGTGATTAGGGCATCCAAATACGTGTATGGTCTACCTTTTTCTATGACCTTTCCCTCAATATTCTATTGGAAGTTCCTTGTAATATATTAACACAGTCTTTGGCTATTCCTGATGAATTCTTATCAGAACTTCCTCATGTGCGGTATTTTATACACTGCCCAACGTGACCTTGCCCGGTTTGCTCTCTTGCCAGGGCTTTCTTGTATGAATATACTTACAATTTGAATCTGCCTGGTGTAATCTCCTGCTATGGCTTTTCTCATATGAACAAACTTGCAACTTTCATCTGCCTGTTATACTCTCCTGCCAGGGCTTTTCTCATAGGTACACTGCACACACTTGCAAACTTGACAGTCTCTTGTATTTGCTCTGTTCTGTCTATTTAAGAAACATAGAATCTCTCATTCTTTCTCATATACTTAATTTAGTTTTATTTCCCATCGGTAGAATTGCCAAAAGGCCCCGGTGTCCTGGCTTCCCTTGGTGGGCTCACTGTCTCTGTGGTGTGAATTGGTGTTCCCGCGGCAAGCCTGCAGCAGTTCTTTGGCGTCCTGTGCTCTCTCTCCGGGTTTGCTGCCTCTGTCGCATGGCTTCTCTGCCCCTCCTGGTTCCCACTCACCTGCTCTGGGCTTTTCCATGCTCGAGCAACGTGTAGGCTGCCTTTCAGTACCTGTGAACGCTTGGAAGCCTTCCTTCTTCTGGCATACTTGCAGCGTACCATCCACTGCAGTCTGCTCCCCTCGGCTTCTCCTGCGAGCTGGTTGGCTCCACAGACCTCGCACCAGCCCAGCAGTCCATCGGTTGACACAGAGGACAAGGCTTCTCCAGCCAGCGTCTCCCTCCTGCCAGCTTGTCCACTGATTTAAATCTCCCGGTATCACATATGCTCCTGCAACAACTAGAGTGCAGATGCTCTTGGTCTTCATTGATCTTCATTACTCGGCTCAGCTTCCTCGTTACTTTTGTATGAGGACAAGGGAAGTCAGTTCTTGATGACTGGCATGCAAAATTTGTGAAATTATTCTCAGAAGTCTTGACGGGCAAGTCAGTTCTGGATGACATGTATGCAGAATTTGAGAAAATATTTTCAGTAGTCTTGAAAGGCAAGTCAGTTTTTGATGGCTTGTATACAGAGTATGGAAACGTATTCCGAGTAACCCTCACAGGTGTGTGAGGGGAGTTATGACAATATGCCATTAAGGCATGGGAAATGGAGGGGGTATCCTCAAAAGAAAAAGGGGGATAGCATGTATCGTCCGATGATGTTGGGTCACTCCCCTGAGGGCCCCCCCCCCCCACCATGTGATCCTCCCTTATATAGCTGTCCCCAGGGCCAGGATCAGGTAGCAGCTGCAATCGCCAGGCCACATGGAGAGAGGTCAGCGCTGGGAAATGTGAGGGGGTCAGAAATGTGAAACAGACATGCAGGTATAGTTCTCTCACAAGTTTCCATTATAATAAATAAAAAGGGGTGAGACAAACGCCCATCTTTACCTAACCTAACAAGGATGTCCCTGCCTAACAAACTAAGGCTAAAAAAATGACCTAGTGTCCAAAAACTATCTGACCCTCACACTAATACACATAACACAACTATACAGGATTTCTTTGGCTGTCTTAAACTCCACAAACGAACATATCAATACAAACTCAAAAGTTGTAAACATTAATCCACTGGGTTGGATTCCCTTTACCTGGATCAATTAAGTATTATCTGGAACAAAGTGTGGTTGCAAGAAGGTTCCATACAATAACAAAGTTTCATTCAATGTAGCGTGCAAAGTCTTTCCCATTCAATATATCCTTTAACTTGTCAAAAAGAATATCTCTCCTCCAAAGGTTTGTTCATAGATCCAAGCAATTGTTAATGTTTCCACAACTGCCTGCTTGGTAAAACAAAGTATCTTTCTCCATACATAAATTCAGAAATCAAATGCAAGAGTTCTTTCCTATAGCCAAGCACTTGTTACCACATCATGCGTCAAACATCATACTTCTTCAAAAGAAGCACTTTAGTGAGGATGGTTCAACAATCACTTTCAGAAATGCAATAGTTCATCAAGACAATGTGAGGGATTTAACACTTCTTTTCAACCACAACCTTTTACCACAACCACATTACTTTAAATCATCTTCTTCCTGGTATACTCACCTGCCAGGACCAACTGCAATTGGTCCCTTTCCTGGTTTACTGACCTACCAGGTTAAAACTCAGACTACTACAATTTGTACTCTGTGGCAAGGCTTGTTTCAAACTCTCCACTCTAGAATCACGAATAAGGAGATGTATACCAACAACTGCTTCTCTCGATAGTATTTTGCCTCTTAACAAAATGTGTTAGATATTTTCCCAATTTGATATTTCACAAAAGGAAAATAGTTCTCTTGCTTGTCTTTTACCAATGCAGGTTACAGTTCTCTCCCCCTTGATCTCTTTTACAAGGAGGATGGCTTTGCTCATTCAGCATTTGTTTTCTGGCCTGCTCATTCAGCATTTGTTTTCTGGCCGTTGAACCTCTTGGCTGCCGACAATGCAGGCTATACGTAACTACCAATTGACATCTCTTTCTGGAAGAGTTTTACCCATTTTGCCTTGGTGTCACTATTCGGCTGACATGACAATCTGGGTTACAATAGTCTACTAATTGATATCCGTGGTTAGGAGAGTTGCACCCAATTTGTTGGTATATCACTCTTCTCTGGCTTTGGCAAGACAGGTTAAAATATTCCCCTATTTGGAATTCCTCCTTGGGAGAGTTGCACCCAATTCGCCTCATTACTTTCCTTTGGATTTGGCAATGCAAGTTACAATGCTGCCCTATCTAGAATACCTCAGTAGGAGAGTTGCGCAGAGTTCGCCTTATTTCAATTGTTCGGTATTCAAAATAGTTATGATCACCTAGCCGTCTCTTTCGGAGCACCCTGGGGTCACCTGGATCAGGCCAACTCACTGGTAGGTCTTGGCATCTCCTTCTGACTCGCCAGTGTTGCTGCTGCTCTCTTCGGGACCTCTTCTGCTTCCAACAGCTCCTGTCAGTCTGCCGCCGTTCGTGCTGACCCTCAATAGAGCTCTCGCAGCTCCGTACACTCTCCGATATGAAGTCAGTACTAGAGTAGTTCACGGCATGTAGGGCGCTTCTCGCTCTCACAATGTGGCTTCCTTCAGCACCGCTTCCCCTGAGTGTCTTCTGCATAGCCACAGTGCCCCGACCTCCGTCACATCTCCTACACAGCGTCCTGCTGCTGTCACAACATCAGCTTCCGATTCTTCCTGCTGCTCTCACACCTGAAAGTCCTTTACATTTTTAAAGGTCCCGCACAGGTGCTTTTCATTTAAACAACTACACTGCTCATATGCAATGGCCACAGGGCAAGAACAACAACTGACATCACTTAAAGGGTCCAGTTGGACCCAGTCCTGGCGCCTTTAGCGCCAGGCGCATGAGAAAGTGTGCTCTGCACACTTTTTTCCTAGTGCACGTGCTATTTCATATCTTGCCGAGTCCCCACGTGCACCCAGGCCGGGCGTGGCCATAGGAATGCATTGGGCTACACATGCTGCATCTTCTGTGAGTGGCAGGGTGGAGCCATCAAGCAGAGCAAAGGGGCGTGGCTGGGACCAGGCTATTTAAGCCTGCCCCGCCCACATGTCAGCGCTTCGCGTTAGTCTGCTCATGCAGCGCAATGCTCACCGCCACATGGACCGCTTCTTACCTGTTTCCAGCAAAACCATTGCTGAAGCGTATCTTACCTGTTTTCCAGCAAAACCATCGCTGAAGCGCATCTTACCTGTTTCCAGCAAATCCATTGCCCGAGACGCATCCTATCTATGCCTGAAGCTCATCTTACCTGCTTTCAGCAACACCATCGCCCGGAGCGCACCTACCTGACTCCGGCAATACTACCGCCTGCAGCGCTCCTTACCTGTTCCGGAGTTCGAACACTTTCGCGGGAGTTCTCCTCAGCCAGCATCCTCGTGGCTACAGTCATCCATTACCCGCCGACAGGTCTTTGGACAGCTGCTCCTCTACAGGCGTCGCCAAGCCATACCTGCAGAAGAAAAGGATAATTAAGGTCAGAAACCAAATATAGACAATTCGCTAAGGTTGCGCGCTACATAACCCTCGCGCTGACCTTAGGGCTCAAACTTACCATCTGTTTGGGACATTGTAAACTCTGCAGGGCTCTATTTGGGCTCACACCCAGAAGCGCGACTCCGCTGGGCCTTCATCACCTACTGGGGAGAAAGAAAGACATTACTAGGGATATGAACACTAATCATGTGGAAAAAACATTGCTAACGAATACGGACAATCATTGTTGAAGAACACTTACCTTAGAAGCCGATCATTCACAGCTGGTCTGGGCTGCCACGTACAAGGGCCAGTGAGGGAACTAGGCCCAATTAAAGCACCCCTGCACTTGAGAAGCAGGACGGAGAGCTCATCATCATAGTTGAACAGGTGAGACTATATCGGCAAACGCATGCTCACCACATTCTGGGAAGACGGGTTTGAGAACTACAGCCGTATCACAGCATCCTCACGACCTTTCGTATCCTTACAGAGGCAGTTCCAGCCATCAGAGCAGTTCACAACACGGGAGCAGGGGAAAAAGCCTGATCCAGGGAAGCCAGATCCTGGGAGGGCTGCAACCGTGCCCCAACGTCCCCGCAGAGACCAGGTGAGCGTAACATCATAACACTTCCTTAACTCTGAGCCATCTTCCTGGTCTCAGTACTGTGGGCATTATGGGACTTGAAGTCCACAATGTTCTTGTTAATTTTATTCTTAGTTAACCCAGGCTGATTGGGTAACAGAGTGTTCAGACTTTGGGGAAGTTATTAAAGGAGTTGATATTTTCCCCTTGTATTGAGGACCTTGATATAATGCAGACTCATAACTAGAAGTCGTAATATTAACTTCCTGATCCTCCAGTATACCATTTATATGTTTGTAAAAAAGAATCTTCACGTTTGGTACTTTGGGTAGTTCTGAGAGAGGGAACCATACATTGACAGCATGCCATTAGATATTTAGGCATTAGGGAATGTTCATCCTCAGAAGAGGATGTATACCACGTCCCTCCCAACAGTCACCCCCTCCCCCTGAATGCTGTTTCCTCCCATGCGATCCTCCCTCACTATATCACCCCCAGGGTTAGGATCAGATAGTGGCTCACTTCCCCTGGCCAAATGGGAGGATACTTTAGGCAGGGGTTTAGTGATGACTCTGCAGGACCCATCACAGAAAGGATTGAGGACACCATCGGATTCAACATTACTTGAAATACCAATTTGTCCTTACATTAAGTAAAGAGATTGGACACGCCAATCACACCTAAATAAGTCTGTAGCGCAATACAGCAAATGAAAGGTGGGAAATATCTGGATAGTAATGGCTTTATACTAACCATTTTTATTTTTTCAAATATTTTTATTTGCATTTTTTCAAACATATACATCGGGACACAACATTGTCCCCTACAAACCCCCCCCCCCCAATCCCCTTCCTCCCACCAGTTTTAACGTCTTTGCATTGTCCCAGCAACCCACTGGTGCGTTTTTCTTAGCCTGTGAACATGTTTAGAATATGGATATTGTGGGGGCACCATTGCAGCATGTAGTCACTTTGCAGGTAGTCTATGGCCTCCCCCAATCTGTGGCAAAACGCTGTCTGTCTCCTTGAATATTGTATGTGATCCTTTCCATTGCTACAAATGTCCAGATCCTGTGTAGCCACTCTTGCGTGGTTGGAGGGGACTTTTGTTTCCATTTTTGTGCTATGGCTAGCCACGCTGCAATGAGGAAGCCCATAAAGTTTCGTTTTTGTGTCCTTGTGAGAGATTTGTCTCTTGAGGCCCACATGCCACACATCCATACTTCTTCTCCTAGGTTTGCCGTGTCTTTGAAGATTTCCTGCATTTGTGCTTTCACTTCCCCCCAGTATAGTTGCAGTTCCTTGCAGTCCCACCATATGTGTCTCCAATCTCCCATGGAATTGCACCCCAGTTGTCGGGAACATTTTGTGGATTCTCTCCGGCGTGTAGTGCCATTGTATCATCACTTTGATCAAAGCTTCCCTCGTTTGTATCGCCCTTGTCCATTTTGGGATTATTTGCCAGGTGTATGTCCATTGGTCCCTCGTAATTTGTTTCCCCAGGGTTTTCTCCCACTTTTTCATGTACTGGCATGTGATGTTTTCTTCTTGGGTATTTAGGAATTTGTAGAGAGAGGAAACACATTTCTTTTCACCTGTTTGGGTGAATATATATGTCTCGAATGGAGTGAGGTCCCTTGTCAGTGCCTTTGTTATTCTTGGTGTTGTGAGCCAGTGGTGGAGCTGCTCGTACTGGTATCTGTCCCTGTCCGTGAGGTCCAGCAATTCCTGGCATTCTATGAAGGTCCTGATTTGATGTCCCTCCATCATATCTCCCACTTTAGTACAGTCCGCTTTGCGCCATTTTTGAAACGATCCTTTAACCATTCCTGGGGGGTGGGGGGGGGGGGAGTCTGGGTTGTCGAAGATTGGTATAAACGGAGCGGGATCTATTGTAAGGGTTTCCTTCTTGGTTGCTCTGTTCCATACTTCCATCGTGGTACTATTGACTTCGCTTAGTTTGATGTTATGGTGTTGATGTTCTTGCAACTGCTCAATCTTGGGCCTCCCACCATTTCTCTGAATTGTCCGTGATCCATTCCTGTATGACCCATAGTTGTGCCGCCTCATAGTACTTTTTAATGTGGGGGAGTGCCATACGTCCATATAGTTTGTGTTCTGTGAGCACCTGTTGTGACAATCTCGGTGTTTTAGTTTGCCATATGTATTTGGTGATTGTTTTGGTGAGCATCTTAAAAAATGCCGGCGGAATCCGGATGGGTAGGGCTTGAAAATGGTATAGCAGTCTGGGTAGGATCGTCATTTTGATGACTGTTATTCTGCCCCACCAAGAGATCGAGAGCGGATTCCATCTGTTATGTCCTCCCATTTCTATGCCCCTTATTTCTTGGGTCGCTCTGATCTTTGCTAGGAGTGGTTCTAGGAAGATTGCGTACAGTAGGGGTGACAGAGGGCATCCTTGTTTAGTACCCCTTCCAATTTTGTTGGGCTCTGATAGTTCGCCGTTAACCGCAATCCTGGCCTTCGGGGAGTTGTAATTGGCCTGAACCATGTTTCTAAAGTTCTTTCCCATGCCCATTTTCCGTAGTGTTGCAAATAGCATTGTCCATTCCACCCGGTCAAATGCCTTTTCGGCGTCTAACGATATTATTGCCGAGGGGATTTCCTTAATTCCGGTTTTCTCAAAGAGGTGTAACTAGTTGTCTGATATTGTCATGGGTTTTCCTATTAGGGATAAATCCCGATTGTTCTTGGTGAATTAATTTAGGGAGCAGGGGGGCCAGTCTGTTTGCGAGGACCTTTGTGTAGAGTTTGGCATCGACATTGATTAGGGCAATTGGGCGGTATGAGCCTGGTTTTTCTGGATCTTTCCCTTTTTTGTGGAAGACTAGTATCTTTGCTTTGTTCATGGACATGGCTGTGTTGTTCGTAGCCTTGAAAGCTTTGAATAGGGTGGTTAAATATGGGATTAAGATTTCCGCATACGTTTTGTAGAACACGGCCGTGAAGCCGTCGGAGCCCGGTGCTTTATTCTTCGGGAGGTCCCGTATTGCCCTCGCCATCTCCTTGTTGTGACCGGTTTGTCAAGTGCCTCTTTTTCAGTTTGTAATACTGTTGGGAGAGTTATCTCCGATAGGAATGTCTTCTGGGATTCTTCGCTCGGGCATTGGGAGGTATACAGTTTCTGGTAGTAATCTCGGAATATTTCCTTAATGTCTTTCGTCTGTGTTTTCTTGGTTGCTTGGTCGTCTATTAGGGTTTTCACTGTTTGCTCTTGCCGTCTACCCTTTAATTGTCGTGCTAGTAATTTATCTGCTTTATTTGATTTCATCGCGTATCAATGTTTTAAATGTAGTAGTTGCGTTTCGGCTCTTTTGGTCCTTATCAGTTCTATCTGGCTCTGGATGTGTCGGTATGCTTTCTTTATTTTCTTGGAGGTGGTTTTAGTCATTTCTTCTCTTATTTCTTCCAATTTTTTCCCCAGTGCATCTTCCCATTTGTATGAGAGTTTATCTTTTTGTGCTTTTAACGAAATGATTCGGCCTCTTATCACTGCTTTGAAGGCTTCCCAGGTGGTGCTTGGGGAGACGTCCGGGGCGTCGTTATTTTCAAAGTATTCCTTTATATTTTCTCTGATTGATTCTCTGGCCACTGTGTCTTGTATTATTTCTCTTGGTAGCGTCCAGCGCCATAGTCCCGATGGTTTTCGCAGATTGTGTAGGGTTATCCATAGAGGAGCGTGATCTGAGAGTGATATTATACCTTTTTCGATGTCCTGTACTTCTCTGACTAAGGCTCCGGTGGCCCATATATAGTCTATCCTGGAGCTTGTGTCATGTACGTGTGAATGATACGTATAACCTTTAGTTGAGCCTCTGAGTCTTTTCCATACGTCCTCTAGTGCTAGATTCTGCATTGCTTGTTGGAGCGTAGGTGATGGGGTGCCGTGTTGGGTCCTTTTGGGGTTCGATCGGTCTTCTTTCTGATACCAAGCAAGGTTAAAATCTCCTGAGAGGATCACTTCCCCTTCCGCAAAGTTTTCCAGTTTGTTGACTGTGTCTATGATGAATCCCTCCTGGCCTGTATTTGGAGCGTATAGTGTTGCGAAGGTTAGTTTTCAGTTATCTATCTGGGTCTTCACAAAGACAAAGCGGCCGTTTTTGTCCGATATAGTTGCTATGATTCGGACCTGAAGATGGTTCGCAAAGGCAATGAGGAGTACTCTCTTTTTCTCCTCAACGTTGGATTGAATGATTTGTTTGTAGCCTCTTATTTGGAGTTGGCTCTTTCTCTTCTTCTGAATGTGCATTTCTTGGAGTGTAATTATGTCAAACTTCTCTCTGTGTAGGAAGTGCTCGGTTTTTTTCCTCTTTACAGGCATGTTCAGCCCTCTGATGTTGTATGTTAGAATTTTCATCCCCATTCTTTCGTGTGTGTCCGTAGTGTTTTACTTGGGCTATCCTGTGGGTCGCTGTGGTATGCATCGGTACCAGTGTTTGACTCTTTTCCCCTCCCAACTTGCCCCTGAACTCCCTCCCCTGCCCCCACCCTTTCAATCCCCCCAACTTTGTCCCTGAGGAGGGCCCTGGGCCCTATGGTTGCTCCGGCGTGTCGCCTTTGCTCCATGCCCTCTAACTTCTCAGAGTAACTGTTCGCAGGGGCTCCTAAAGCCTTCTGGTGGAGTTGATTCCTAGGCGGTCCCAGGGCTCTGCCGTGCTTTCCGACAGGCGCCTGCCCTGGCTATCTCGTCCATGCCTACGTTACCTCTCTCTCCGATCTTGCGATAAAGTTCTTTTCTCTGGGATGGCTTGTTTTACTCCGGGTGGAGTCTAGTTTTTCTTTTTTCCGTTTGCCAGCCCTTTGGCTGTCTTCTTTGTTTTTGGGGATCTCTCGTTTTTGCAGACTCTGACTCCTGTTCGTGATGTCGCATTATCTTGAGGCCCTCTTCGCATGTAGTGATTCGATGTTGCCTCTCTTCCCACGTGAATAGGAGGCCAAATGGGAATGTCCATTTATACCGGATTTGTTTTTGAGTTAGGATTTTGGTGAGTTGGTTCATTTCTCTTCTCTTTCTGAGTGTGGATTGAGCTAGGTATCAAGGATGGCACTCTATTAAGAGCGGCACAGGACACCCAGAAAGGGTTTGGGTGGTTGTGCCAAATAAAGTGGACAGATAGGAACACACACAGCGGAAAGGAAAGAGAGCGAAGAGTAGGCAAGAGTAGCAAGGGAAAAGATACAGAATGAATACCCTCTTGGGGTGTATGCAGATATAGGAAAAGAGTATTCCACGAACCTTGGAAATACTCTAGCCTTCTGCACAGTTTGCTATAACAGAGGCCCACGCTATTTGCTCATGACTTGGAACAGCAGCTATGGGTGTCTGTGATGTAGAAAGGAGACAAGGGAAGGGGCAGAGGTTGACTGATGGGAACCAACAGACAAGCTCTGTACAAAAGGGTCTACAAACAGTACAAGAGAAGATACTACAGACAAATCCAGGAAAGGAGGTGATAGCAAACTAGCAGAAGGATATGAAGGGAAAGTCGAGTAACAGAATAGGATAGCAGAGGACAGTAAGGTACAAGGTTGAGAGCTCAGAGGAGCAGGAAAGCAGTGAGTAAGCCCACAGGAGTAGGACTGTAAGGTAGAAAGCCCAGAGGAAAAGGGCTTAGGGCAGCAGAGTAAAGCAGACTGCACGGCAAGGATCCCAGAAGGACCGGGCAACAAGGAGTGGACCCTGAGGGGCAGGGCCGCTGAACGAAGAAGGTTGCAGAGGATTGTAGAGGGCTGCTAGGCCGAGGACCCAGCGGGAAAAAGGAAGGGGGTAGGCAGCGGAGTGTGATAAGCTGCAAAGTAGGAAGCCCAGAGGACAAGGGCTGTAGGCAGCCGGAGAGAGGTAGGCTGTAGAGCAGGGAGCCCAGAGGACAAGGGCTAAGGCAGCCGGAGTGAGGCAGGCTGTAGAGCAGGGAGCCCAGAGGACAAGGGCTAAGGCAGCCGGAGTGAGGCAGGCTGCAGAGCAGGAAGCCCAGAGGACAAGGGCTGAGGCTGGAAAGCAGCAGAGCGTGATCAGCTGCAATGTGGAGAGCCCGGCAAGGCAAGGGCGGAAGCTGGAAGGCAGCAGAGCGAGATCGGCTGCAATGTGGAGGGCCCGGAGGAGCAGGGCTGTGAGGAAGGGAGCCTGGAAGGCTATGGCTGGAGGCAGCAGGGTGTAGCAAGCTGCAAGGCAGGAAGCCCAAAAGGCTAGGGCTGTAGGCAGCAGGGTGTAGCAAGCTGCAAGGCAGGGAGCCCAAAAGGCTAGGGCTGTAGGCAGCAGGGTGTAGCAAGCTGCAAGGCAGGGAGCCCAAAAGGCTAGGGCTGTAGGCAGCAGGGTGTAGCAAGCTGCAAGGCAGGGTCCAAGCAGGAGTGATGGTAAACAGCATACAAGGATCCGTAGTCAGACGCGAAAGGTGGAGGGAGGACTCTCAGATGCAAGAGGCTGAGCCACTGCAGGCAGCAGCCTTTATACTGCCTAGCCCAGCACAGAGGCAGGCTAATTGGTTGCACCTGGCGAAGCACACCTGCAGGCAATCGGCCACCTCCCTTTCTGTTCCTGGGCTGGTGGAAGCAGGGCAAGTCCCTAGGGCTTCTGGGGGGTGTAGTTCCTTTGATAACCAATAGGAACAGCCAGGAATCGATGCTTGCGGCCAGGTGCATTATGGTATGCGTAGTTTGTTGGAAATAATCATTAAGCGGCAAAGTCTCGCAAATGGGAAATAAAGTTCCCAAAGTAAATATAGATGGACCCAAGAGTCTATTGAAAATAAATGATAAGCATATAGTCCAAATTGAGCGTAAATGGATGCGCCCATGGCGCAGGCATGACACTAGGTCCTGGAACAGCAGGATTTCTTTGCTGTTCATTCTTATTTGTTCTAGCGCCCTTGCCTTCCTCAGGAATCGTTCATTTTGCGTATAGAGTGTCATGGCCACTAGGACGTCTCTTGGGCGGGGCCCAGGGTCCCCAGCTCTCCATGGGCCTACTCTGTGTATTCTATCGATGTGAATATGTTCCGCTGGGTACTCCTTCAGAATGTCTTGAAAAACTTGTTGTAGTGCCGTGCAAAGGTCTTTTTCCTCTACCGTTTCCGGCATATTTTTAATGCGTATATTTGATCTTCTGGATCTATTTTCTAAATCTTCGCATTGTGATTCTAGTTCTAATGCCAGGCGTGCTAGGCGGTCTTGTGCGTCTGCTTGTTGGAGCGACTCTTCGTCCAGGTTCTGGACCGTCCTTTCCAGGTTGTCCGTCTTCTCTGCCAGGGATTCGATGTCTTTTTTTAGCTCCTGGACTGCCAGTTTGTTCTCCCTTCATGTTGTCGAATTGCGATTGAGTTGTGGCCATGAACTGGTCTTGAAATTCTTTAAACCAGGATTTCATGTCGTCTCTGGAGGCCATATCTGTGTCTTCGTTTTGCTCTCTGGAGTCTCCCCCTTTATTTTTTTGTTTATTCGTTTGTTTTGGCGTTGCTGTCCCTAGCCCCCAGATTTGGGTCAGATCCTGGGCCTGTTTGGCTCCGTTTTTGTTAATCGCCGTCGCCTGTGACCCCACCCTCGTCCTGGCCTTGGACATGTGTCTAGCTTCTTTGTGGCGTGTATCTTTCCCCCCGGTTTCTGCTTGAGCTTCTCCTCTTCTTGCGTGTTATATAATTCCGTTTCTTCTACGGAGTCTTCCCCCGGGTTCGGGTCTCCATGTTTTTGGCGTTGTTGTATTGCTTGAGGATCTGTGCCTCGAGGGGCGTTTGGGGACCCCCCGGTTAATTTAGCGGTAGTATGGAGGGGTTTCCTTCCTGTATCTGTGCTTTCGAGGGGGGCAGAGCGAGTCTCTGTTACTGTAGGGGGGAGAGGCTCCTATTTCCGGGCCTTTCTAATTTTGGGGGTGGGGGAGGGAGGGGGGGATTCTTCACTTCTTGGCCCCCTGCGTGCCGGGGCGGCTCGCCGGGCTTATTTGGGGGCTTGTCCCTCTCCGATTGTCCCCTGTTCTCCTCCCCTCCTCGTACCTTGTTTGTGGCTCCGGTAGGACTGCTCGTTTCCGCTGTATCCCGCATGATCGCTTCTGGAGTCTTCACTCGCGCCCGGGCTGGCGTGTGGGTCCTCCCGCCTTTCCGTCCTCCTCTCTCGTTCGGTCCTCTTCTCGCCTGGGGTTGTGGGGTCCCCGGATTCTGCCTGCTTCGGTCCTCAGGCGTCTTGCCGGGGCGGGGTCCTCTGCCTGGGTCCTCGTCTCTCTGATGGAGGTCCTACGTTGTTCCGATGGGCCCCTCGCATGGGCGGGCTCCGGGTCTCTGCTCTGTCCGGGCCTCGGCGCCGGCGGGAAGGCTTTTCCCGGGCCGCCCGGGTCCTATGTTCCACTCCGTCGGTTCCGGGGTGAATGCTTCGGCGGAGAGACTCTCCTTCCTTCTTCCGTCGGAGGTCGGCGCGTCTAGGCGGGCTCGGCGCCTGCTTTATTTTATTTCTTTATTGTCGCGGCCAGAGCTATGCTCACGCACGTCTGCCCGTCTCCGCCGCCATCTTGGAATCTATATACTAACAATTTTGAGGAGGTATTTCCCCCCCCACTTCCTGACTAAAGTTTACAATAGAAAAGCAGCTGGAGAGGTGATACCTCCATCATTCCTAGAGGGTTTAACAGTGGTCATTCTGAAAGAAGGAAAAGGTCCTAGAAGCTGTCCTTCTTATAGGTCCATCTCTCTGCTGAATAATGAAACATTTTTTACAAGAATACTGGCATTTAGGCCTGACATAATATTGCAAAGACTTATCCACAAAGAACGATAAGGCTTTATCAGTGGGAAGCGGAAATCGGTCAACATCCGTAAGCCACTGAACTTGATGGCACATGCAAAGGAGGGTGTGGGAGCAGAAAAGGCATTTGACTCCCCAGCTGGGTGTTATTAAAAGAATCCTTGTGGGATTAGGGTTTGGTGCTAACTGGATGATGTGGATAGAATCACTATATTCCTCTCCAACATCTAAAGGTAGTGTAGTTGAGAATTTGAGATCTAAAAATTGTTAACACTGTGAGGGTGCAGAAGTGAAATCTACACCCGGGTGGCATTTTTGTTGCTACAGAATTTTATTACAGGAAAAATGGGGTCAGGGAAAGGCCTCACTAGACCTAAAGCTAAGACTTGTCTCAACATAAATCTTAAAGTTGTCTGTCAGGATGTCAAAATAAAGATAAGTCCACCATAATTTCAAAACCCTAACTCTCGCCCTCACACTAATAACTAAATATGAGGTGCAACGTGGTTGTCTGCTCAGCGGTTTCTTCTCAGACTTTCAAACACACAGTTCTAAATGGTGCACAGTCTCACAGTGGTCACGAGAATGTTTTCTCCTTCTCTGGACTTCTCATGATATTTCACAAGTTCCAAGAGGAAGTGCCTACTTTCCCTTAGTTCCATTTCCTTAAGATGGTGAGTGAATATCTCCTTTCCTTCAGCTTTTTGTCACACTGTTCCCAATCCCAGGGGGAATCTCCCTTCCCAACAGTTCTCTTCCTTTTACACAATGTTCACAATACCAGGGGTTTCTCTTCGTGTATGGGTGCGAATCCCAGACTCGCAGAGCAAATACATTTCTCCTTCTATGTAGACTTGGCATACTCTCCTGGCAAGTACTACCTATTGCACAGCCCACCTGATTCATCTTCCTCCCAAGTACTGTGACTATGAAGATGAGTAACTATTGTATCTTCTTCAACACTGCTCTACCTTCAAGGTAGGCTTGGTTTACTCTCCTGCCAAGCACTGCCATATATAATCGGGGATGTAACGGCTGCTTCCCTATTACTTGGTTTGGGGCATTTTCCCCACTTTTCTACAGACCACCACCTCTTCTCATTCTTTCCCCTTCAATTTCTGCCACCTCTTTCTTGCAATTTCTCCTCTTCTTGCCTCAGGTTCCCCGAGTCTTCTAGCCCTCTTGCGTACCTGTGACTTCATTGTGTGAGGGCATCCCCAGCTACCTCCTTCAGCCGCAGGACTCATGCTGCTTACAGCAGCTTGGTTGTGTCTACCCCACAGCGCCAGATTTCCTTCTGTGTGTCATGCCGCTTCCCACACCTCAAGATCGCCCGCCTTCGTCGTCTGCCAGGCTGCCGTCCCTGCCAGTACCTCAGAACCAGCAAACACAGTCCTCTTCTCCTGGGCTCCTCCAGGGAGGGCTGGTCCCTGCTGCAAGTCCTACATTTTTTATTCGTTCATCAGGCTCAGTCAGATTACATAGGCTGGCCTGCTCACTGTGGTTCTGAAGGGTGCTCGTCCGCACATCTTCGTCGCAGTAATATTCTTTGGGATGTTAAGAACGTTCGTCTTAGTATTAAAAGGAGGACACACCTGTACCTTGTTTGCACACACAGAAGTACTGATGACTTTACTACTGTGGAGAGGGTAAGACGGTGAAGGTGTTTGGCTATTAGTATGGATATACCACGTTTCTCCTAGGGTGTCATCCCTCATCCCATGAGGGGTGTTCGCCGCGGTTCACCAGCCCCATGGGGATTATTGTACTGTGGCCGCACCGCCATGGCCACATGAGAAGTGTTCTCCATCATGGGAGAAAGGACGATATCCAAGTAATCGTCACAACACTTGGTAGGAGAACAAAACAGACATGGCCATTATCACCTGTGTTATGCACCTTGGTTATGGAGCCCTGGCTATGGCCATCAAAACTAACGTGGAAATAAAAAGGTGTTACAGCAGGGGATATACAGTTTAAGCTTGGACGGTTTACAGATGGCATTCTAGGAAATACATCCCAGTTTTATTGGAAGAAATTACAAAATATGGAAGACTGTCGGGCTTTAAATGAAACCGGTCTATCAGTGTGAATGGGGTCTCCCAGTCAAGGAATGATGGTTCAGCTAAGCAGTTCAAAGGGAGAGCTTCAGATATCTGGGAGTTTGTTTCACTAATACTGATGGATTGGCTATACAAGGTGAATTTCCCAGGTCTCTGAAAAAGCAATTTCACTTGACATTGATCGATGGCCTGGACCTTCTGCGTCCTAGATGGGACACCAAATCACAATCAAAATTAATTTGCTACCCCAAATCTTGTTTTTTCCTCCAAATGCTGCCTCTGATGGTCCTCGAGGAGTTTCTCTCCTACTATCAGCAGAAAATAAATACATTTTTGAGGCCAGGCAAAAGACCAAGAATTAGAGGAAACACTCACTCTACCCAAGGCAGAGAAGTGTGGGACCCTTTAGGTTTAGGGACTATTGCCGGGCTGCCCAAATGAGGGTTACGATGGACCGTTTGCGTAATAATCAGAAAAAGCGATGGGTGTTCCTGGAATATGTGGTACCTTCACCACTTGCACTAGCAGAACGGCAATGGGTACTGTGGTGGGTCAGAAGAAGTAGTCTGCTTAGTTGAGGACATTCTGTACTCGCTTTAATAGAAATTATAATAAGGCCTGTCCCCCCCCCCCATTGCTCAAGGGAATACCCTGCCTATCTAAATTAACTACAGGTGCTCATTAGGTGTAAGGAAGTTCAAAGTAAATAAGTCCTCCATCCAAACCAACTCTATATGACACTACCACTAAATATAACTAAAGTAAATATGACAATAGAATGTCTCTTCTTCCCCTGGTCTTTTCTTCTTCTTGGATAGTCTTTTTTTATATACAGGTTTCTTTTTGGATCACATACTTCTTAGCATAATCTCCTTGGATAGTCTTTCTTATAAACTCTTGCAACTCTTCAAAATGACTCTTGGGTCTCATGCTTTCTGTGGCCCTAGCTTTGAAGTACTTTTCCTTCCAGTAGTTCCTCACACTCTTGTTATCACATATATGATCTTCCCAATCCCTTTGCTCAGGCTTTCCTAAATTAGGTTTGCCTTGATTCCCTTTTAAGCTTTATTTGCCAAGGTTTCTCTTTGAGGCTGTTTACTTTGATCTTGTTCACTGGCAAGATTTATCTCGTCTTTCTCATTAGGTGTTTCTGGGCCTCTGTTGGCTCCCCACCTGGGTTGGTTAGATCTGTCTTTTATTTATGGGTCACATCCTTTGAAAACTATTTCTTCAATGCTATCTCGTCCTCAGGACTAGGACGAGCCTCTCACTTCAAGTGACATTGGTCTTCCCCAAACAGGTTGTTCATTTTTTGCTTTCTCTGGTTTTTACAGTTCCAAATCATTCAATTTTATATATTCGTTCTCCTTAGGACTGGACGACTTTCTTCAAGCATAGGATTCCCTGGAGGCCTCCCGCTATTCCCCGATTCCCCTCGTCCTTTTGTTGTTGCAGGGCTCGGCTCACGCTCGGGTACAACTTCTCCCTCTTCGCGCTGCTCGGTTTTCTGTTCTCTGTTCTCTGTTCCTAATCCTATTGGGAACCTGCCGTCCACAGACGCTGGCTATCGGATGCCGTTCAGGCTTCCTGTCTTGATAGTCTCTGTACTGTTCTTCGGATGTCCTGACTAGTCGGCAAGCGTGATAACGCAACTACCAGGTACTTCTCTCTGTTCCTTCTCCTACCGATTCCTTTGCGGTTGCATACGCCACGGCTCTGGCGTCTCCCACTGTGTTTCACTTGCTCTTCGAAAGTCGCTGACTCAGCAACCTGGCTTGACTCTACCTTCACACGCCGTGATGATGTTGGGGGGCTTCCCCTGCACATAGCACTCTTCTTCTGCTCTGACTCGTCGCAGTTAAATACACGTCCCTGGTTAAAGAGACATCTTCCTTTTTTTTCCCACATTTGTTTCTTTTCACAGTGTCTTCAGCCACACAAAGTTGCCACACTACTCTTCATAGAAAATAGTCCCATATATGCATCTATGTTGGCTGATTTAGGGAGTTCCTCACAGGAACGGGAGTCCTTGACCATAAAGGGGTGTATCCCCCGGTGAGGTCCCACTTGCTTCGACCCTTAGGGAGGGTATTGTGGATCAAGCTCAGCTCCCTACCCTCACAAGGAGAGTCTCCGTCTTGGACGAATACCTGCAATTAATCACAGTCCCCTGTAATAGAACTCATAGAAGAGTTTGGAAACACCCAGTTTTGGCAGTTTATTTAGAGCATTGGCATAGAACCCAGTTAATTCTTCTTGTTTATTCAGTTGAAAGGTGGCTTAACCTCCTATAGTTTGGGGAATCAACTTTATGGAGAAATGGCTCTCTTCATTTGAGAAGGTTCTAGATACCTCTGACGTCATGAAAGGCTTCAGCATTGATGAAGAGCTAATGAGAGGTATGTCTGGAGAGCCGTTAAGAGTTAATTACTGTAGGAAAGAATATTTGGGCCCGCAATGGTTGATGCTATGCAACTAAGCATTCAAATCTTCAATTTCTTCTCCATATAAGCTGCTTGGAATAGAATGCGGAGTAGATGACAATAAGCACCATAAAAACTCTAAGATGTTCTCTGTAGTCAACTGCTATTGGAAGGTTTGCAGTGAAGTAGGTGCCTATGTGGTGGAGGTGCATGTGATGAATGTGATGTCAGCACTCCTTTCCCAGTGGTACCCTCTCCCCATGTGGCCAGAGGATGGCAGCCGCTACCTGATCCTGACTCTGGGGGCGGCTATATGATGGAGAACCACATGGGGGAAGGTGACCCTCAGAGGGGTGATATGACATCATAGGATGAGGCATGGTATCCCCTTTTCCTTTTAGGGATACCCCTTCCATTCCCCCATGCCTAAATGGCATATTGTCATGACTCTTCAAC
Organism: Ambystoma mexicanum; assembly: GCF_040938575.1. NCBI lineage: Eukaryota > Metazoa > Chordata > Amphibia > Caudata > Ambystomatidae > Ambystoma > Ambystoma mexicanum. The sequence goes on along the minus strand of NC_090941.1, from coordinate 706,317,661 downwards.
CACCCATGGACGCTACTAAGAATATCTTCCATTTTTCTATACATAAGTTACTAAGAACAGAATACCAATTGCATGCAGATGAAAGTACTGAATTGAAAGTGTCTCCCCTCTCCAGGTGTTCCGCTTCTATCCCAGGGGGTATGACTCTTCTCCTGGATCTTAGACTGCCTTCTGTGTGGTGTCCAATGCAAAACACCAGATGTGATTTATTTTCAGTACCAGGGGAATGACTCCCTTCCCCTGATCTTTCTCAGGGTTTTCACAATGCCAGAGGAAATGATTCCCTTTCCCCTGACTTTTCTCCAGCTTCTTAGGAGAACAGGTGGTATGACTCCCTCCACCTATTCCTTCACAGGCGTTTCGCACCAGAGGAAATTACTCCCTTCCCCCTGGCTGTTCTCCAGCTTCTCTGTTGATCGTGTAGCAGATCTGGTTCACTACCTTGTCAAGTATTGCCATTGACCATATAATTGTTGCATTTTCTTTTCTGTACTTGGGGTTCCAGACCCTTCCTTCAGGTGTAATTCTTTGATTAAAGTCTCTTTCCCAGGCTCCCTTCTCAGACATGTTCTCTAGTGTACTTCCACCCTTCTTTATGGAGCCCCAGGCCCTTCCTATGTCCCCATCAGCTAGCCACGGCAAGCCCCTACATCGAGGAAGCTTCCGTTCGGGCAACAGCCGGTCCCAGTATTCTATCTCTTCTGTGCCATGCTCTCCAGCTACCGTGTCTCCATAGCTGCTGCTCCCCGCTGGCCTGCTTTTCCAAATTGGTCTCTTCTCTTCCATCGGTCTCAGCAGCCTGCTTCCAGTTGGGAAAAAGGTCCTTCTACTTCCGACCCTTTTCGGACGCTTCACCCTCTCGCCTTGAATCTCGGTTCCCCAGGTTTCCCTTCGCTGCACCAGCGAACTGCTTGCAGCTCCTCGAGGGGGGCTGAACTCCCTTTCCAGTCTTCCTTCCCTTTTTATGTTCCAGTTGCTCACATATTGTTCACATTGAGTAGACTGTTGGTGTTGTTTCCGAAGAGCGTTACTTCATTACTCTTATTCGTCTTGGTACTGATGTTATGGAATCGTGCAAAAATGTCGCCCTCATTTGTGCGCCCCCGCAGTTACTGCGACTTTGGGGACGCACAAAATGAGGGTGACATTTACTGCACCCAAGCACAGAGGGGGTTGCGGGGGATGACCCCCGCTCTGCTTGGGCGCCGTAACGGGAGTCGGGGGTTGCGGGGGTGTTCCCCGCTTACCATCTTTGGTAAGCGGGGGACACAAAAGAAAAACACCCTGCGGCGTCAGCTCTAACCCACATTAGAGGGAGGAGCTGATGCCGCAGGGATAGCAGGATGCAGGCGGCACATAAAGAAGTGTGCCGCCGTAAAAGGTAAGTTGGGGGTGGGAAGGGAAAAGCAGGCCGGGGGAAGCGGGTACAGTGATCTATATGATCACTGCGCCGCACCGTAACTGGCATCGGCATTTTGGCCGTCGCAGTTATGAGCGGCGCAGTGATCACATAGATCTGATGTTATCACTCTCACCTGGGTTACTTAGATTCTTCGTCACTGTCTTTCTACAGGACTCGCATAGGTAGTGCATACTCTTCCTTGTCCCAGTACTTCTTAAGGAGGTTGGATTATCTGCCTTACATAAGTGCATGGAAAAGTGGGGAACTAGGTTACCCTGTATAGGGTAGGATGCAGGGAGGGTGTGGCATAGTCTGGATACACTGCGTTCTTCCCAGATAGTTGTCCTGTCCCTAGTCCCATAGAGGGGGATCCCTTGTGTACCACCCCCAGGGGGACTAAGGGGTAGCAGGCTTACCTCCCTGGCCTCATGGGAATGGGCTCCCACTAGGGGACAAGGAACGACATCCAAGGATTCATAATTGTAATTATTTATTCATGCAGCGCTTATACACAGGTGGAGTGCTCCAAAGTGCTTCAAGATGGAAAGGGAGCAAGGGAACATAGTACTCATTCGTAGGTCTTGAAGTTTCAGAATGATCTAACAGTAAAAACTAGCATACTAGGCCTGACAGCATTTCTCCTAGTACAAGTGCATACGTGTTACAGTCACGACCAACTAGGGAGGGGGGACAAAAAAGGCGGAGGGGGGAGACAGGAGAAACTAACTTACTAGCCCTAGAACATTCAAGTCATGCATACGTACAGACAGAGGTCAGAGGAAGGGAGAGAACAAGTGTGTCCAGTACAACAGGATTCCTGGGTTAGGAGCAGAGAGATTGCACCACTCATGGAGCGTAAGCTGAAGATGCAGTAGTGCTGAACATAGTGCAGCTGCCCGGAGGCAAGTGTAAAAGACTGGTGGGGGAGCCTGGGACCTATAAGGCTCTGGAGGTGAACCAGGCAACCAGTCAGCAAAAACTGAACAGAGCTAGGGAGGAGAAGGAGGATGGAGAGAAAAAGAACGGAGGTTAGCAGGGGAGAGGGAGAGAGAAGGAGGAAGAGAAGAGGAAGGTCTTGAGCAGTTTCTGGAACTTAAGGTGTTCCGGCTCAAGACAGAGAGGGGCAGGGAGGCTTCTCCAGAGGGAGGCACCTGGGGAGGATAAGGACCTACCCTCAAATCTCTGTTTGGAAAAACGGCTCACCCGCAGAGAGTTGGAGGAGGCAGAGTGGAGGGCTCTAGAGGGAGAGTATTTAGGAAGAGAGCATTGTAGCTACTGCAGGCCCCAGAAAGCCTTGTGGCTTATGCAGAGGGTCTTGAACTTGATCCTTGCAGCCAAGGGGAGCAAGTGGAGGGATGTCAGCACCTGAGTGATGCTGTCCCTGGGCTTGAGGCCAAGGATAAGTCTTGCAGTTCTGTTCTGGATGAGTTGCAGAGGACGGAGAGTAGAAGTAGGAAGATTGAGAAAGAGGCTGTTGCAGTAATTCAGCCTAGAAAGAACCAGGGCTCTCGAGATGGTGAGCCTCTGGGGGAAAGTCAGTAAAAGGTAGAATACCTCTGAGGAGGTGCAGTGTGGTAGTGGGACTTTTTAGTGATGTCCGAAATGTGAGGAGCGAAGGAGAAAGTGGAGTCGAAGATGACCCCTACATTATTTGCCTCATTGGTCGGTGAGGGCACAGGGCCAAAGGAAGCCGGCCAGTGTGAGAGTGAGAAAGCGGGAGCTGGGGTCCCAATGAGGACGATCTCTGTCTTACTGGCATTCATTCATAGATCGTTAGTAGCACACAAGTCTGAATTGTGGACAGTCAGGGATGAATGAGGAGGAGGCCGAGGGTAGCCTGAAAGAGAGCTGTGTATCATCCGCATAACACTGAAAGTTAGAGGTAAAGGTAGAGATCCTGTGGGCCAAGGGGGACATGTAGATATTGGAGAACCAGGGGGATAGCTGAGATCCAACACAAGTAGAGAGTGATAGAGGAGAGAACATACCCAAATTCCACCTGGGAAGGCTGGTCAGTGAGAAAGGAGCCATGCCAGGGCCTGATCTGTGATGCCCAGGATATCACGGAGACATGAGATCAGGATGTTGTGGTTTACCGTATCGAAAGCAGAAGAGAGGTCAAGAAGAATGAGGACAGAAGGAGAGTTAGAGTCAAGATTTGAGAGCAGGTGTTCACGGGTGTTCAGAAAAGCAGTTACTATGCCTCTGGGTGCTCTAAAGCCAGACTGATGGTCATGGAGACAACCAACAGATTCAGTGTGGAGGGTAGGTTGAGTGATAGCCTGCTTCTCCAGGAGTTTTCCGAGGAAACGGGTGATGGGGATCAGCCAATAGTTTACAGGAATAGAAGGGTCGGCAGAGGGATTTTTTTTTCAGCGAGGGTGCACAACAGAGTGCTTGAGAGGGGAAAACTCCAGTGGCAAAAGAGAGGTTGCAGTGGTCCGCTAAGGCTGGAGTGAGAGTGTCAATATTGTCTTTGATGGTTTTGGAGGGGTAGAGGTCCACCTGTTTGGAAGAGGCTTTCATAGATGGGACTTGTCTACAGACTTCTTCAGGTATGACAGGGGAGAGGGAGGAGAGAAGAGGGGAGGGGTAGGGGAAGGGTGGGGGAGCTCGAGGGGACCCAAGAGATGATGGTGCAGGAGCAGGTGCAGAAGAGAGGACAGGATGTCCTGTGTTTTGGTGGTGGAGTGTACAGCCAGGGGTGAGCAAAGGGCCTGGGTGGGTGCAGTATAGGATGTGGCTGCAGTAGAGTTGGCCAGTTTCTTGCAGACGTTGAAATGTTCGGCCGTATTGTTAGATGCCGCAAAGGTGCAGACTTGAATATAAACTCTTTTCATAGAGCATATGCAGAGTCTATATTGCCTTTGAAGGAGGCGGCAGGCCAGTTTGTCAGAGGGACCACCTGAAAGTCCCCATTTCCATTCCACTGCTCTGCACTTTTTCGTTTAAGGGCAGCCAGATATGAGTATACCAAGAGTTGCACTATACCAAGAGTTGCACTTTTTGTCAGGTTTCATTGGAATCCTCATGACAGGGGCAAGAGGGTCAAGAGTGTTGGAGATGGAACGGTGAAAGTTAGAGAGGATTGTATCAGGGTGGGAGTCAGCCGCAGGAGTAGAAGGGGGAGAGTAGGTGGAGGCAAAGGCCGCCACGGACACTCATTTCATGGGTCGGATGACCTTGAAGGCAGGGGGTGGTGCAGGGTGTGCCATTACTAAAGGGGAAGAGAGCTTCAAGTGAGAAGAGAATGATCAGCCCATGAGGGTGAGGTAGTGAGAGGAATAGAGAGTGGGATGTTTGTGGAGATGAGAGCATCCAAGGAGTGGTAAGCAGTGTGCATCGGACCAGAGGGTAGTATGGAAAGAGAAAGGGAGTTACACAGGTTGCAGAAAGAGTCAAGATGGATTTTAAGATCCCCCAGTAAGAGGAGTTGGGAAGAGGAGGAGAAGAGAGAAGATGGCAGGTCATCCCATTCCGAGAGGAATAGGGTGGACTGGCCCTGTGGCTCATCGAAAGTGGCCAGAGTAAGAGAGGCAACAGGCAACAGAGAGAGTCTGCAGACCAGGCATTCAAAGGAAGAGTAGACCTGAGTGGGAATGATGGGAACAGGGATCCACTCAGAAAATATCAGGGCTACTCCCCCTCCTGGTACAGAGAGTATCTTGTAACCTTCAGGGAGAAGTGAGTCACAACTTGTGACAGAGCTGTCCTTAAACCATGTCTCAGTAAGAGCAAGAATATCAAAGTCCAGGAGTTCAAGGAGGTGGCAGATGTCAGGAGTTCTTGACAGCGGAGCGGGAGTTTAGAGTGGCAACATGGAGCAGGTTGCCACTTTTGAAGGACTTACAAAGGAGGGTGCAGGGAACTGGGGTCCCTCCGTAAGCGGCGAGAGTGCCTGAGATAGAGGTAAAAGGAGGCAGAAGAGGCAAGGAAGACATCAATGTCAGTAAGGAGGGTGAAGGCAAGGGAGCCAGGATAACGGCGGATGGCAAGGTAGCCAGTGTGTGAGAGGCTGCAGGAGGCAAGGGAGCCTCAGATGCGGCGGCAGTGAGTGTCCAGGGGAGCAGGGTGGAAGAGGCTGGCGAGGTTGTCAGCGTAGTGCGAGTAGGCAAGGGAGCCTGTACAGTTGAAAGTGACAAGGGGAAAATTGTGAGAGAGCTGGAGAGGTTGGTAGGAGGCAAGGTAGCCAAGGTGAGCATAGTTGGCAAGGGAGCCTGGGCGGCCCTAGATGCAGGTGGCAAGGGAGCCTGTGAGGAGGCAAGAGGAAAGTTAATAAGGCGAGGAAGAAGCCTATCGAAGATTAAGAGGTTGGGTTGAGGCCCTTGTACCAGGATTGTACCATTTCGATGGACATTTATGATGACCCTGGAGGTGAAGGAGGAGGCAAGAAGGACCTCCCAGAGGGTGCCACCATTTATGTGTGAGGAAGAGTGAGGAGAGAGCAGAGTGACCATATGGAGAGTGCATAGGTCGGCAGAAGGGGCAACAAAGAGGAGGTCGGTGAGAGTCTCTCTGGCGGAAGCACTGGCATTGGTGTCAACGATAGGAAGACCTGGGTTGGAGGCTGGTGTGTGCTTCTTGAGTTTCATCCTGCCAGACTTAGCGATAGGAGATGGAGAAGCAGTTAGAGGAATAAGAAAACGCCATAGAGAGGGGCACAGAGTGTGGTACACTTACCCAGGCAGAGCAGTTGAGGTAAGTGGGAGGAAGTATGCAAGGAGGGAGCAGGCGCACAGGGAAACATTAACACGATAGGGCATAAACAATGTGAACTGAAGAGGTTGAGGGGACAGATACCAGAACAGAGGACAAAGGGGATAACCAATCAGCACATGCGTCACGCCTGCTTTGCTTCCCAAAAATTCCTTTCTCCACTTTTATGTAGTACAGCTGTGTCCACCCCAGCGGAGTGTAATAGAGTCCTTTGTTTGTGTCCATTGTGTATTCTTCATGGCTCCTTGGGCCATTTCTTCCCAGTATCTCCTGTAATTGGCAAAAGAGTAGTTTGCATAACTACATCGATCTTCTTCGTCACAGTACTCTTGGAAGATGGCTTGAGATCAGGCTATATGTCTATTTTAGTCTTCTTGGTGGCATCAATTCTTACAGGACGGAAGAGGTATTGCAATAACATCACCATTGAGACCATAAAGTCTGTTGAGAGACAATCTGAAAAAACTACTGTATAAGGTTAGGGAGTTCCATCTTCGAACATGAGTCCTTGTCCCCATGAGTTGGCTTTTTTCCCTGTGAGGTCCTGCTTTCCGCCACCGCTACCCACTTTCCACCACCCCTAGGAGGTCATGTTACACAGCAGACTCACCTCCCTAGCCTCAGAGGGAAGGTATTCCACCCTGTGGAGAAGTGACGTGATCCCATGAATCATCACAAACCCTTCCCATCATGAGATTGCCTTCACTTCTAAGATTGAGGTTGGGTTTTGGAAAAAAGATCCTTTTGACTTGGGTTTCTAGTAGCCGGTTCCCAATCATCCCATATAGGTGATACCATCTTCCTTTTCCCAGTATTTAAGGGGAAACAACTTGAGGAGTCATTAGGTTTTCCTAGCAGAACATTAGAGCAGAGAGAATAAGTATCTAAAATGATTACCCCTCCACCCCACCCATGATGGTTACCTAGATGGGGATTGGCGACTGCCAGAACCTATGGACTTTATTGTGGGATCCATTTGGACAATTTGGGACAACTAATGCTGGAACTGTGGGATGTTATTACCTATAATTAACTGAGCAGGTAATCTAGGAATTACAGCCACGGTTACCCAAATTTCTTTCCGGAGGATGGTTATAGGTATCCTAGTTAAAGGGTAAGTTTAAGTGTGCTGTGAGAGGTCAGAATTGAGAGGCGGACACAAAAGTTGTAATGTTTTCATCATTAGAGATCGTGATTAAAATAAAGGGGTTGGATAAAGGCCTTTCTGTCCCTATCCTAAGAGAGTTTCCCTGCCTAGGAAACGAAAACTAAATATCATTCTGTGCCTCGTCATCAAAATTATGTAAACTGTCCTTGTGTTCAAAATATATCTGACCCTCACACTAGAAATGAACAGTTAAAAAGTGCAAGGAAAAATGTCTCCGATCTGGGTTTAGCAAACAGTATTCAAATGTAAAGCAAATGGATAAATCCAACAAACAAGTGTCCTCTAAGGAACAGTCCTTAGATCCAGAGGGTGTTTCCCTTCCCCTGGACTATTTCAGGAAGGATGGTGAAAGTGTCTTTTTCAAACAATGTTTCCTTAAGGAGGGCAGGAACTCTTCCATACAACTTCTTCTCAAGGCTTGCAAAAGTGTCCCTTTTACACAACAACTGCTTCAAGGATGGCAAAAGTGTGTCTTTTGTACAACCACTTCTAAAGGACAACTTCCTGGTATACTCCCCTGCCAAGAATCCTTCAGTGGATTTTTTAGATTCCTTGGTATACTCTCCTGTCAGGTATCTTCTCCCAAAGGCTCACTGCCTGATATATTTCGTTTATCAGGACTTCTTTCAATGTTCTCTCCATCTTTCAGTATAGCACAGTTGTATTCCTGCACTGTCTATTCTTCATTGGCTTTAGGTACTACTTGTTCCAACTTTACCCATATTGACATCTCATATATGGAGACCTGTGCACATTTTGTTTTTCAACTTCATTAACATTCCTCTGCGTGTGATAACATTTGCTCCAACTTTCCCCATATGGACATCTCATGCATGACGATTTGTGCAAATTCACTCCTATTTTACTAGGTTGGTATTCAAAATGAGTTCTTAATTGTTCATATGCTTGTCAGCATGCCCCCTTTTCTCCCCAGCATCACTTGGCAGACTCACCAGTGTCTGATAGTGTTTCTGACCCATGGCACGTTGCTGTGGCGAAGTCTTCACTCAGGAATAGTGTCTCCTGCTTTGCAGTCCCTCTTTCAGCTCTCCCGCCGCCTCTGCATTCACTTGCAGGTGAAGCTGCTGTTTGGCATGATAGCGTCCTCCACAGCTTTGCTGCTGCTGCCAGCTCCTCACCGGCTCTCCCGCATTGCCTGCTGGGCTTCCCTGGGTCTTCCGCAACTCTTGTAGGCGATGCTTACAAGCGGCAGCTTGAAAGAACCTGCCTTCTTCAGAACAGTCCATGTCTGTCTACCTTCATCTGTGGTTCTGCTTCCCGCTTCGCCCGCTCCGTTTCTCTATTCTCTGACTTCTATTGGAGGCGTAAGTCATTTTTAAATGTCCTGCGCAGCTGAGCTTCATTGTAACAACTGGCCTGCATGTTTAGCGAGGAGTTTCTTTCAATTCATGTTAACTCCTCCTTCCTCTTCCCAGTACTTAAGGCGTTATGGGCATTGGAGTCCAAAGGATTTGTAGGCCTTCCAAAATGATATTCTTTAGGATTTTTGTTTAGAATAAAAACATCTGAGAGAGGAGGGGAGGAGATCCTCACTTGGGAATCTGGGTTGAGTCCACTGGATTCATCACACACCCTTAGTTAATATGTTCCAATTTTTCTAAATATCTGTATGTTTCGGATCGGTAACTACTACACATATAAATCATTGCCCTACCCCCGCCTGGTACTTCTTGGCATGCCATTTGCTCTATTATGGAGGTATCTTGGCTTCCACACCCTGTAACCTTCCTCCTGCGGCTCTTCCCTTAGTCCCCATCTACTCCATTTATTTTCCCTCCATTCATTTCCAATTCTCTGCGCTGTTTTTTACCTTTCCTGCTATTATTTATTCAATCTTATTATCTTGTGTTTAGGCCTTTTTTATATCCCTTGTGATTATTACTTTTAGATCCTGTTCTACTCACATTGCCTTACATTTAAATAATTGTGGCTTTCGCCCAGCCCAAGGAGAAACACCAACATTCACGGGCAGCTCTCCTCCAAAAACCTTTAAGAGCTTTCAATTAGACCTCTTACATATACTTTTGTGCACACTTGGGTTCAAATGGAAGCAGTCTGCTTCTCCAGTTCCTGTCTTAGCTAGGCGTGGCTAATCCGGGGTGTGGTGGCACCAAATGCAGCACATCACCATTTAATCCAATAGACAAAAGCAGCAAAGGCAGAAATTGTTCTTTATTCCATACAGTTGTGCAGAAGGGGGTCAGGAAACTGGCATAGTATCAACGTCCAAAATTGTAGTCCCTAAGCCCAGAAAACTTTGGGTTTTTACAACATGAACCCCATACAGAAAAGGCAGTATCATATATTCAGTTGGTTACATTAACAGACTTCATAGCATTACATTTTGTGGGGGGAATGGCTTTACCGGATCATACAAACTCAATGTACAACCGTTTAGCCCACCTCCTCTCTGGGAAGTTTCCTTCACACCTAAATGATACCAAAACCGCAGACTCAGCAATCACATGATCCCTTACTCTATTTCCCATGCAGCTAAACCCCACCTTCATGATCTAATGGGGGCTAGTAGGTAGGTGTACCCGGGTATCGGACGCTGTGCTTACTTCAAACTCGCACAACCTTATGGGCGCTCCTGAGCTTGCCAAGCAATCTGCATTTAATCCACACTACTATCTCGTAACATGTGTGTGCTTTCTATATCACTGCAACAATGATGGCTGCCGATCTGTGCCATCTGAGGCTTACGTACGTCCACAGACCTACAATAAAATGCCATTGGTTTCCACAACACACAGATAAAGTGATTTGCCCAGAATTACCCAATTTCTGGTAAAGTTCTAGAGTCAGATTTATAACCCAGGTCTCCAAGTTCCAAGCTCAGCAAATGGGCACTGGACCACATATCCCCCTTGATACTCTAAAAGGAAGGGTTGTAGGCTTGCCCTTGTCTAAGGCAATATCTCGGGGTGATAGCTCAGGGGCAACGTGCTCGCCTTGGAAGCAAGACAAGAAAGAGCACCAAAGTGTCGATCTCTGGGCGTTATAAAAAACCTATCATATCATATCAATGAGCATTGAAGCAGTGCTTACCTCTGGCTACTTCTTTGCTTTAGTTCAGAGCCACATATAAACTGTCTCTAAAAATACCTGACCCACAGCCCATGTGAAAGAAAGCAATTCATAGGGAGGTGAAGAGAATGCATTGTAAGGCAGTCTTGTGATCTTGGGCAAACACTAAACATGCTGCGCTTATGTTATCGTAAAAAGAACTTGATTGCAAATAATAGTTTGTTCTGACCCATCCATGTTCAGTTATCCTTTTTAAAATGAACAATAAGCAGTGTATTTATTAAAGGGCACTGGAGAAACCTCAAGAGGCAATTTGCTTTAAAGGAAAGGACATTTGCAAAAAGGGGACATATATGCCTATATCAAATAAATGGCAATTATCTAGAAAGTGCTTATTGTTTCAAAGTCATAATTCTTATGCAATTTTGACATCTCATGCATAAGGATTTGTATGAATTCGGTCCTTCCATTTTACTTGGTTGGTATTCAAAATTAGTTCTCAATTGTTCATATGCTTGTCGGTACGCCCCCTTTGCTAATGTGGGTAGTAGTTCTGTTCACTAAAATAAAACGTCTCACTTTATTATTATCTCTAGTGCATTTCAAATAACTGAATGTTTTTTTGTAAGGAAAAGCCTGGAATATATACGTTTTAACAGGATCGTGGAGGTCAACCAAACAAAATTCATGTCCCTATCCCACGTATAGGCTTTCTCTTTAATCTCTCATGGCAAGTGAGATATTATTAAATGTATTCATCTCAAAACCAATATTGTCTAAAAAGGTTGATATCTCCTTCCTCCAGGCAGCTATAACCGATTTTGAGGCATCTTCCTTAATAAAATTGTTTTGTAATTGTAATAGGTTATTTATTGCGCTTAATACCCAGAGGTTTCTAAGCGAGGATCCAGTGATCAAACCTGTGTTGCTCCGCATCGTCTTGCTTCCAAGCCAACCGTGTTGCCCCTGAGCTATCCTCCCGAAATTATAGTAAAAATGACTATACATTGTGTCACTATTATTTTCCTCCAGTCGAATTTTCAAATAAAAACAGTGCTATTAATTTTCTTTAAAGTGCTGAGTGCTATGAGACCAAGTTCACTGCATATTACTTCCACTGGCATACATTTAGACAGGCGGGCGCATCTTTGCTTCCAAGTCTGTGAGCCAGCTTGTTTCCTTATCTGTGTACATTTCCGGTCCGTACCATATTCCTGCTATAATGCTAGCATTATAAATTTTGAGTAATCATTCGACCGAAAAACCTCATTTATGTTTTACATAATTTCTAATGGCATTACATTTTTGAAGAGTCTTATTTATAACTGAGCAGCCCTGCTTCTCGCGATTATCTTCATAAAAGAAGGGAATGCCCAGATATATAGGTCAAACACCACAATACATTGTTTATCAATTTTCCAGTTATATCTATTCTTCTTCTGCTTATTATTTTGAATCTTCATTATTTGTTTTTTTCCATAGTTGATTTTTAAGCCATTTTCTAAAGAGTATTTTTCTAGTGCAATGAGGGAACGTTGCAAGCCCAATGGGGTTTGGTCCAATAGTACTGTGTCATTGCATAGGTTAACCAAGATATATGTTGTGAGCCTATGCGGGGGGGCGGGCGGGTGAGGGAGGAAATTATGGCCATCTAACCTTTGTTCATTTAGATCCGCTGCATACAGATTAAAAAGGAGGGAGGCAAGGTCACGCCCTTGATTTTCCCATGGTTTGTGTTTATGCTCTCGCTAAGTTCACCCTCCTGAATTATGCAGATTTTAACTGCTGTGTTGGTATACAGCTATTTAAAAAAAAAAGGACCCATCTCTCCAATTTCTGCCACAGGTGCGATCTAATTACCGTATCGAATACGGCCCTGTAGTCCACGAAGCAGACATACAGAGACCGGCCACTGTTGTTATGATATGGCATTTGTAACGCGCCTATACACAAGTGTTTCAAGGCGCGACTGTTCATTTTGGTCCTCCTTTTCAAATATTTCAGTGCCCACAGGTTCAATAGGGTACCGAAGCCTCTTCTGAAGCCAGCGTGTTGATTCTTAAATAGGTACTGTTGCTTAACCCACTGATTTATTCTCTCCATAAGTATTTGCACAAATATTTTGGAGCAAGCATCAAGCATTGCTAATTGGCGATAGATTGAGTGGTCAGCTCTGTTCCCTTTCTTACAGATTGGGATCATAATTGAGTTTTTCGAATTTTGAGTTACAGCTCCCGAGGAAAATATTACATTATAAAGATAGTGTAATATTTTTGACCAAAGATCTGGGTCCACTTTTATTACAATATTGGGGACTCCGTCTGGCCCGGAGCTTTGGATGTTTTAAGTTTTAATATTAGACGTTTGATATTACCAATTGAATAGTCAAAATTGCTCCTCCCTTTATTTCCCCAGCCGGCTCAGAAAGTGCCTCACCTTCTGTTGCAATTATACAATATATTTATATACTCCATCCAGCTTGCGCTCGATATGGGATTAATTTCCTTTCCATTACCATCCACTTCCTCCCACAAATTGCATAGTGACCAAAAACAATGTGAATCTTTTTCACGAAGAACTCTATAGAGATTAAGCCATTGGCTAGTGGCTAATGAAGCTTTAAATTCCTTAAGCATGTTTTTATATTGCGTACGCTTTTTCCTTAGATTTTAGTCCCAATTTCCAAGCCCAGCTTCAATCTCTTTATGTTAAGTATTTCTTTCTTATACATTTATTTCTTTCGAGCTATAATCGGGTCGTGGGTACGATGTTAATCTTCCATACCCACATGCCTTATATTTTTCCATTTAGCCTACTTGTTTTCTAATACTTCCTTCATTACTACGCCAACATGTCTCACATTCTCTTTTTTAAATATATTGTTTTTGGAAAGTAGAGATGTCATGTGTGAGACGGGCATGGTATTAAGAGAAAGACAGACTCAAAGGTCTTCATTTTAAAACCTTTATTTACTTAGATTCCTGGGTTGGTGTAATGCCCGACTGGCCACAACTCTATAAGGATGGTTCCCTTAACTGATGTTTCTAAAGGCAGTCAATGTCTAAGAGTCCAAAATAAAAGCCCGTTTGTGTCTAAACCTATGCTCACCCTCATTCTTTACAAAAATGCAATAGGAAGTCTTTAAAAAGGAAAACAGTGGTTCATCAGAAAATTGGAAACCAAAGAGGATTTCAGATGGTCTTCTCACCAGGTGTAGTTGGTCAATATCACAAAAATGAGTTCAATCAAAACCTCGGGGTCATTTTCACCTCCACGCTTTCCTTCTCTCCTCACATCTGACGTCTGGAAGAAGTCACACTACTAGCTGCACCTCCTCAGTGGTATTCTTCCTTTCCTCTCCTTCTCCCAGAAGCTCACTGTCTCCAGAGTTCTGGTTCTCTCTAGGCTGGACTAATGCAACAGCCTTTCTTCTAAATCTGCCTGCCTCTACTCTTCGTCCTCCTCAACACATCCAAAACAGGACTGCGAGACTTGTCCTTGGCCTCAAGCACAGGGATTGTATCTCTCCAGGACTGAAATCTCTTCACTGGCTCCCAGTGACGACGAGGATTAAGTTCAAAACCCTCTGTATTGTCCACAAGGCCTTCTGAGGCCTGGGACCTCAATACGTTCAACTCTCTCTTCCTAAATATCTTCCCTCTCAAGCTCTTCGCTCATCCGCCTCCAACTCCCTCAGGGTCAGTCACTTCTCCAAGCAGCAGCTTGGTGGTAGATCTCTTTCCTCTGCTGGGGCCTCCCTCTAGAACAGCCTCCCTGCCTCTCTGAAACTTGAGGAGACCATCTCTGGTTCCGGAAGCACCTGAAGACCTTCCTCTTTGCTTCTGCTTTCCCTCCTCCTCTCCCCTGCTGATCTCCTTGCGGAATTTGAAACTGCACTGGTTACCTGGCTACACTCTGATCTCGAGCCTGGGTACCAGCTGCACACCTGCAAACCCCCGGGCAACCCTTTCACTTGGGGACTGTTTCTGTAGCCCTACAGCCCCTACTATCACTTGACCCCTGATGTCTGCTCTTACCCTTGCACTTGCCACTAGCTGGCCGCACTTTTATTTATTGTCTTTATTTATTTTACTGCTATCCTATGTACTGCACTGCCCCCACCCCTTTCCCCCTGCACTTTTCCCCTTCCCCTTCCCCTCCCCCTGCACTCTCAATGTCACCTGGCCTAGTAGGATTGCTATCCGTCTTCCCTCCGTTTCCCTTCCCTTGACTCGTCGCACCATGAAACACTTGTGTATAGGTGCGTTATAAATGCCATATCATATATCAAAAAGGGCTGTTCGTAAGACCTTCTCCACAGATCCCTTGCTTTGGTTTCAAATACATGGTGTGTCTTTGGATTCTCTTCCCCAAGCTTCAAGTTGTTCAGGTTCCAAACACCACATAAGAAATAGAACAGTTCCTTTTGGAGCTTCTCAGGGTTCCCTTCCCCAAGCTCAGGCCCCTTTCAGCTTCCAACACAGATTCAGTTTTGTCAAAAATGCACTTTGCTTTCTTTGTTAGGCCTCTCAGGGTTCCCCTCCCGAAGTTCAGGCCCCTTTCAGCTTCAAACACCAGTTCAACTTGTCAGGATGCACCTTTCCTTATGAACACAGTTATTTCACAAACACTACACTTCACTTGTGGGGTACAATCAGAGACTTTTGAAACCACCTGGTTATTTGCTCATCCTAGGTGTGACGACTCTGATCTGCAATCCCCCTCTATATTTCTTACTCTTCTTTAGGCTTTTCACCGTCAGGTGCTTCCTGCACCCCTTCTTGTTTTGGCTTCTTGCCCGTGCACACTTGCACCATTCCTTTTCTGTTCCTTTCGTTTCACTGTGTACTCTTGCACTTTCGTTTTCTTTCTTATCAGGCAGCCTTGGGACAGGCACACGTCCCAAGGGAACAAGAACTTTCCGAAACGCCACCAGCAGAATACAGGCTGTCTTCCTCCGACTGCGTGGAGGCACGGCTCCCTCGCAACTCTGCAGCCCCTCTCAAACACTGGGCAAGCCTCTCGGCATGCGGTTCTCCTCCAGGCTGATTCCCCTGCTGCTCTGTGCTCCCTGCCTTCTCGGGTATTGACAACATTCCCAGCTCGCTCATTTCCTTGTGTGAAACCGCACCTTTTATATTGAAAAAAGTAGTCAAGTGGCGTTAGGTGCGAGTGGTCCTTATTAAACGCCTGACCCTGCCTGACACTTAGTGGGACAGCTGAATTTTAGATTGTAGGTTTCCCTTACCTCCCCGATGTTGTTTCTATGGGTAATCTTTACTGCTCTTGGTTGCCTCCTCCTTGTCGTAGTATCCGTTGGAAATGAGGAGGGGGATATGGATTGAAAATACCCCATGAAGGCTGAGGGAGGGTAGGTTGGGGTATTATTGGGACTGGGGGAATATCATGTCTCACTCTTGGGTATCCTCCTCCCAATCCCCTGTGAGCCCCCACACTCAGGTAATCCTCCCTCACTTGTCCACCACCAGGGCCAGGAATCATAAGCGATGGCCCTTGCCTGGCCACCTGAATGGAAGATCCCGAGGGAGTAGGTGGAAGAATACCGACAGGTTTCTCACATGGTGGAATTATACGTTTTGATATTTTAATCTGTTCAGCTAATTTGTCCTATTAGTCGTATAATTGCCTTTTAATCAGGTTTTCCCCCCAATTAATTCATAATTCAAGGTTAATATATTAATAACATGTTCACTGCACCCCATACAAATCAATTCAAATGGAATGATTGTTGCGAGAATTACCAAGGTACCGAAAAGTAGTCCAACCACGAAAAAGATAGACCATTTGTCCAGGTGTGTGGTATATTACCACTTTCACTGTTAGTTGGTATAAGCTATATATCTCTAGAAATCCATTCCAGTGCGTCTATTGTTGGACCTTTCATCGGCATTCGATTTGACCGGTTAAGGTAGGAAAATGTACCCCACAGGCTGCAAACTGGTTCAAATCCTTTATGGGACCTAGGACGGCCAATGTGGTTACGGGTAATGCCCAATCACAAAGAACACTTTTAACCTGTGGTGTTCCACAGGGATCATGCTTGTCGCTGCTTCTTTTCAATGTGTACTCTAAATCTTTATGTGACCTTCTTGCCTCTCTGGGTGTCCAGTTTGAAAATTATGCAGATGATACCCAGATAGTGTTCAAACTATCAGGGGTCTATAGTGAAGATGTGGATAGAGTGAATAAAGTATTTAATGCCATACAGATATGGATGGCTGCAAATTCTCTGGCTCTGAATGATTCAAAAACTGAGGTGCTGCTTATTGGTAACCAACAAAAGTTAAAAAATCTAGACACACGGTACAACTGTGTTATAGTTAATGGCAATGCCATTACGATTTCTGATTCAGTTAAAACTCTTTTTTGACTCCTTTCCTTTAAGAAACACATCTCATACCTTAAATCGTCCTGTTCCTACTACACCAACCTGCTGTGGCAGATTCACCCGTATCTGTCAGAGGCTATTAGAGCCATGATTGCTGTAGCTATAGTAAATACGAAGCTGGATTATTGCAATAGTGTTTTGGTAGGCACCTCCCAAGCTAACAAGGAAGTTACAAGTGTCACAGAATGGAGAAGTTTGCGCTGTATGTGGGCTGGGTCGTCGATCCCAGATCTCTGCATCTCGCAAGAAGTTGCATTGGCTACCAGTCGAGCAGCAAATACAGTTCAAGGGCTCTGTCCAGGTGTTCAAATGTCTTTCAGGTGAAGCCCCTCTCTACCTTCCTTCGAGACTGAATAGAACTCCTTTTAGCGGGACTCTTCGTTCAAACAATAGCATGGCTCTATACCAACCGCATGTCCTCCTGAAAAATATTGCTGGTGCTTTAATGCATGGGCACCTAGCTTATGGAACTCACTACCTCCAGATCTTAGAGCCTGCGCATAGATAACCCAGTCAAAATTCAAATGGGAACGCTTCTTTTTGATAGAGGGATAGATTATAATCATATGACCTCTGTTTTAACTCTATAACACCAAAACTGTTTGCAATCCTTTTTGTTGTCTGTCTTGTGAGCGCCCTGAAGCCTTTGGGCGAGAGGCATGATATAAAAGATATATAGGTAGATAGTAATCCTGGTGATCTAAATTTTTGGTGTCGTCAGGGATAACGGCCTCTACGCCAAATCTATTTATGTAAATTTTGTCCACTTCAGAAATAGAGGGTCATTGGTCATTCTAATCCCCAATAACTATGAATAGGCCCTCTTTATTACTGTGTAACCATTCATTATGTTAACAACCACCTCAATGTTCTCAATCGTGGCCATTTTACCGGAGGGGTGGGGGGAGAATAGATGTTTATTAGTAGTAGCTGAACCTCTGCCTCAGACACCATCCATCCTAACGACCCCCCAACAGTATATGGGGGTTTGTTATTCTGGGCCATTCTCTCAACCTTAGATCATTTTTTGACCCTATAATCAAGCCCCCATAAGGTATACCTGTAAAGTTTTGTCTGGCGGATCTCTGAATGATGTGATATCCGTCAAGGGTTATTTCTTAGCCATGTTTCCGGTAAAGAGAACATTTCTGTGTCAAATAGATACTTTAAACCCCCCCACCCCCCAACAAAAATGAATTGTAACACCTAGTGTGCCAAGATAACAGATGCAGATTGTTAGCCGTGGGTCAATCAAGTTCGTTCAAATCAACCTCCAATTAGTTATAATGGGTCTGAAAGTTTAAATTTGTGTTGGCTTCATTTTAACACCAGCCACCCTCGTGGCTATTTTATCTATGTCCACCTCTGTTAGCTTAGAGCCCTCCCCCTCATTTTTTAAAATTTCTATACAGTTTCTTATTCATTACCAATGGTTCCACATATCTCTTGAACTCGTTTCATTGCTCAATAAAGTGTGTTGCATAATGCATTATTAATTCAAATACAATCGGAGAATCTATGTGTAACCATGCCCAAGTGGCTTCTCCTGCAGACCAGGGTATTTCCACCAGCACAAAATCACTAGAAGTTACTGCTCTAAATGGAGGTAAACGGTGGATAAATTCAAGCACATTGGCCCTATTAAAAAAAGGACTATTTGTAGCATACAGATCCACAACTTTGATCTAACTTATATAAAATTCATTAAAGGCATGGTCTAGTAAACATTTTTATTGTCCCTACGGGACGGCCATGTTTTTTTAAGCCTAAGTGGCTCGATTTTAGAAAACTTTCCTATGGACCTTACCTGAGTTTTCGTCCATTAAACGCATGCGAAAACAGGCACCAGGGAGCTGCCATTTTCTGATAATCCTATCATTTCCCCCATCGCCCTGGCTGACCTGCTTTTGCGGCACTAAATCATATCCCCTGAGCCTGTCATCAGCAGACTCGTACCGCCCATTTCCCAACGCCAAAGCGCGTCTTGTGTCAACATTCGCTGCGCTTCAGCTAATGACGTGTCGCCATGGAAATGGCAGGACGCCTCTTTCCTCAATAAGTATAAACAGACCGTTTCACAACACACAGCAGCAGATTTTCGATTTCATTCCTCTCTCTGTGTTACTTAGAATATTTTGTGACTCGTTTCTGTGCTCTGGTCAGCTACCTTTGCCGCTTGTAGCCCGTGTGAACACCTGTACCATCTCGGTAAATTATTTTACTTTGTTTACCACACAATGGCTACAATAATGCCCTACATGTACGAGCCAGAGTATACCGAGGAGGAACTACTGGAAAGGGAAGCACGCGAAAACGATGGGGATTCGGATGGCAGTTGGCAGGACGAATCAACAGATGAAGAGCCTGGGCCTAGTCGCATGGACGGCGTCTCCACCTGGTGCACTTGCAATCGGTGCGTGCTAATGCCAACCGAGGAGGAGAACTGCTGCTGCCGAGAAAACTCGGGATGCCTGGCCTACATTTCGGAAGGCGAGCCACGACCGCAATGCATCACCAAGCTGCCAGACTTCAGGGCAGCCTGCCTCACACGGGCCGTCTTGAGAATAATGATGGTGCTTATGCACGAACTTCGCGCAACTGTTCGTCCTCGTAATCCGAGTAACGAGTAAGTATACTCTGCTTGTCATGCCACTCCTATTTCATGTTCTTCTACTATATCCAAAATTACATCTACATATCATTGTAACGCATGTAAGTCGTTCAATAGTGTGCATTGTCTAGATAGCATTTGTCCGTGCAGAATGCCATTAGTTACAAGAATTGTCATTGACAACAAACATTTATTAAACTTATCTTGGTCATTTAAAAACAGTGTGTTTCATTCCTTTCAACAGTTGGTACAGGCTGGTGGCCTATCGTTCCTTTACATGGTGGCTTCACGGGTGGCTTGGACACCGCGTTCGAAGAGTGATACCCGCCTGTGCCGTTCGTGCCATAAGAGAAACATTCCCGAGTGACAGCGGTCAGTACAGGGGATTTTCTCTCGCTGTGCTGCAACCTGAACTGTACAATGTGTAAACTTTTGTATTTTTGTGTCATCAAAATAAGCTACAAATTAAACACCACATATATTTTAACAACGGTTGTTTCGATTTTTTAAATCAATCAAGTGTGTCTCCATGCAAGGATGGACGTCAGACACCTGTGCTCGGAATGGGTGAAGTTCAGGTCGCTGTGA
This sequence comes from Ambystoma mexicanum, assembly GCF_040938575.1. Lineage (NCBI taxonomy): Eukaryota > Metazoa > Chordata > Amphibia > Caudata > Ambystomatidae > Ambystoma > Ambystoma mexicanum. The sequence goes on along the minus strand of NC_090941.1, from coordinate 706,297,716 downwards.
AGCTGGGTGGTCACTATCTAAGCTAACCAAATATATTATCAATAATGCATGCACTAAATAACACTTGTTCAAAGTCTTTCAGTAGGTTATGTCTCTATAAAAGTCACACATATATCTATACTAACAATTACCATTGGATTATACAGGCCCTAGGGTCTTGACCACTATAATACACCAGTTGAAGTGTGGGTCTGTGCTCACAAGAATCTCCGGTATGTGGCATTTGTTATTGATAAGCAACGATATACTATCAAAGGCGGTTCGCGCCAGTGGATGAGGGCTGGCATGGGGGGCTGTCAGGGGCGCGAAAGGCCAAGGTGCCAAACTGCATGTACACTTCAAAAGGTATCCCACGCCAAGGGGCCATTGCTCACATGGCCTCCTCAGACCCCGTGTCTCCAGCCAGGCCTCCCCTTGAAGCAGGCCGCCCCCCTGCAATCCACGTAAGTGTGTCTCCATTCAGCAGTCTTCCTGTGCCTTATCTGCACGCCCCAGGCCCACCCATCCATCCCACCCCCTCTATCAAAGGCGGTTCGCACCCGGGGATGCGCGCTGTCAGGGGCGGGAAAGGCCAAGGTGCCAAACTGCATGTACACTTCAAAAGGTATCCCATGCCAAGGGGCCATTGCTCACATGGCCTCCTCAGACCCCGTGTCTCCAGCCAGGCCTCCCCTAGAAGCAGGCCGCCCCCCTGCAATCCACATAAGTGTGTCTCCATTCAGCAGTCTTCCTGTGCCTTATGTGCACACCCCAGGCCCATCCATCCCACCCCCCTCTATCAAAGGCGGTTCACACCCGGGGATGAGTGCTGGCATGGGGGGCTGTCAGAGGCGCGAAAGGCCAAGGTGCCAAACTGCATGTACACTTCAAAAGGTATCCCACGCCCAGGGGCCATCGCTCACATGGCCTCCTCAGACCCCGTGTCTCCAGCCAGGCCTCCCCTTCAAGCAGGCCGCCCCCCTAAGACCACGACATACATACGTCATTCATTCACAAACACACCCCTGTTTCTAATACTTTATAAACCACTTGATATGTCTCATGAGAACATCTTTGTGCTTTGCAAGTCAACTCCTGAACGTGTTACCTGGCAACCACTGAGATCTACGCTAATCTGCTCGTCGTCGTGCTATCCGTGAACTTCTGTGACCGCTTAGAGCAAACCCATCAGTGTGCTACCTGTGGCCACCCACCTATTCTCCTGCAACATACTGCTCTGCTTGCTGAATCCAACTGTTTGTTGGTCAAGGTAAGGCCATGTATCCTAGTCATATTTCGCAGATTTTTAAATTTCCATCTATTTGCGAGTAGAGTACACAATAGTGCTATGTTCATTGGTCTCATTGCTATTGTCTTGAGTTTCCATTGCTATGCTATCAATAGATCTATTTATTTTCATCTTTGTCTATTGTCATCGAATTGCATCCTTCGGGGTCCAGTCTAGAATGTTAGCATGTTTCCTTCTCGTGCAAGACAGAACATCCAAGGGAAGAGTCACATGTTCAGATTTTAGTCACATCATTTATACATTTCTGCAACTTATGCAAATACTAAGCCGCACATAATGAACTGGTATAGTTCCTGCGACCAAAACAAACCTTGCATTGATCATTGTATGATTCATTTACTTTTGTATCAAATCTTTATTCTTGAAGATTGTATAATAATGTCGATATTTACTGTTCAGATTTATCAACAATGCCTGCCTGTTCGATTAGCGGTTGCCCTTCGAAGACTCATGTGAAATCTGAAGGCACTACAATGCATTTATTCCCGAAAACTGTTGATCGAATAAGAGAATGGGTCAGACATTGCGGATATCCACTGGATGAGCTGGAAAGTAGAGTCCAACAAGTCTTACAGGACAAGAGGGGTGATCGATACCGCATCTGCAGCCGGCATTTTTCCTTGGACATGTACACAACATCTTGGGTAACAAAGAAGAACAAATGGCGAATGACACGGAAATTGCTCGAAAACGCTATTCCCACTCTATTCGTCCACATTCCGCCACCGGTGAGTCAAGTGTCCGGATTTAGCTTTAGGCCTTGCGGTAGTGTGTAGGTAGCCGAATGGATTAATTGATATTGTAGGTGTTCTATCCCTTGTAATAATTTCGATATTGATACGAGTGTATAGTTTTTTGAATAATTACATTTATCAATATATTCTTTTTCGATTTCATAACCCACAAACGCAATGTATATATATGGGAACAGGGAACTGTGCTGTATTGAGCATTTTTCAAGTATTCTGTCGCCTTACATGGCTATTTTTAATATTGGCATTTCATTATCAATCATTAATTTACCTTTACAACTTCTTGACTATTCCTTGAATCTGAAGCAAGAACATTCTACATCCTTGACGTGGTCGCAGTTATCAACCACTTCTAGCGCGTATCAGGTAATCTTACTAGGCTAATCCGCTACAGACTTGTTTTATGCATGTCAAGTAATAGTTTTATTCTATCGTGTAATTATTTTACCGAATGTTTGGTTAGTGCTTTCCAATTGATATACACCTTAGTTATCGTCCACTGGTGTTTGTTTTCAGTTATAATTAGTGTTATCCATACTAATGCAAGTACTGTCTTTCAGGGAGATGCTGAAGCGTCCGCCACATCTACAACATTTCTAGATGTTCTTCACCGGCAGGAGGTATGGATACTGACAGCTCTATCGAGCGTCATCATCAGAGCTGGAATTCTTGTTGTTTGATTGTTCTACACAATGTTTCATTCGTGGTTAGCCGTTGATATGTACCTGTGCTGTCGACCCCAGGTGTGTGTTATGTTTTCACTATTGTAATCCTCACTAATGCAAGTACTATGTTTCAGGCAGTTGATGGAGCGTCAACCCCTGCACTTGATGCAGAGCCTGACATTCAAGTAATTCCAGGGGAAGTGGAAGCGGGACCATGCGTATACGAATCGGCGCAACAGCTTTCGGAAGTGCACACTACATTTGCAACATCCATAGATATTCTTCAGCAGCACGAGGTATGGATACTGACAGCTCCATCATGCGTGATCATATAACGTGATTCCATTTGCTATACTTTCTTCCCTATTAACGCAAGTGCTGTGTTTCAGGGAGACGACGAAGCTTCCACTACAATCACAACATCCAATTTAGATGATGCAGATGTAAAGGAATCGGAGAAATAAGTCGATGAAATCTGCATACTTAAATTTTCCTTGATTGTTTTAGACAATGCATCATTTATGGTTATCTCTTTATATGTACCTGTGCTGTCGACCCCAAGTGTGTGTTATGTTTCCAATATTGAAAAGCATACTGTTTAGCGGGAATGAATGTGGGAGCCATGCCATGAGCTGCTTTCAGTTTGTGACATATTCATTTCATTAAAAAGTATGTGTGGGTGGTCACAGGTGGGGATCAGATATTTTAAAGCCATATATCAAGTGTCTGTATTGCAACTACTTAAATCTAAGGGATAAGGTTTAACTGAGATTAAACCGGAGCAAAACAAAAAATCTAACTTCCTTTTCAAGACCTTAAGTCCTAAATCCCTCCTACTCCCGTTTGTTTTTGACCCTACTGGCATTGGTCAAAGAATCACTCGCAATCTCTGTGGTTTTACGTTCCCCATACTGCTTTCTTGGATGCAATGACTTTTTGCGCAAGGATCTCACTCGTTTGTGTCTCTTCCTAGAAACCTTTGGCAATTCATACCCATTTGCCCCCTTTTACAGTTGAATGGGTTCGTTCATAAACTTGAAAAATGCCTTCAGCTGGGGTTTTGTCAAAAATGTGCTTGTTGATGTGTCAGCATGCAAAGGAAGTACAAACCCCCCTGACGAACGATTGACGTGTTGCTATATCCAACTTCGGTCTTATGCTTCATGAACCTCTGATCAGTGTGAGCCAGAGCAGAGTTTGCAAGAGATGCCTCTGCTAAGATCAAGTAGGTTTGTTCATATTGTCCATGCCACATGAGTATGTGGTAGCGGACAAGCAAGTTACCGTACACTGAGGCCCATGTTGTCCAAGCACATTACTCTTTACGCACATCTCAGTCCTCCTTGATCCCAGTATTTGCCAATACACTTGTTGCTAGCATAATAGAGGCAGACGGAATTTGCGGTTTTGTTGCTATGGCCCCACACATAACCATTTTTTTTAATATTATTAATTCTATTGGTTTCAATACAAACCTTTCAAATATTACAAATCATTAATCACATCACATCATAACCCATTACATTTTCCATGTTCCTACCAGTCCATGTTAAGCCCTTTAAAATATTACAGAGCTTTAATCTCGTCTCATCGTAGCCCATTGAGTCCTCTGAAATTTGCTCGCCCATACTCGGGCCTGGTCCCTTTGTTGTCATTCATTCCTTGGGTCTAAGCTGTCACGGATTTTAACATGGTTTCAATCACTGCTAACAGGGATGTCAATGGAATTACTAGTTCCATATCAGTGCCATTGAACATTCTTTGCCACAAATCGTCGGCACACAGAGATGGGTGTTGTTCACTCCAAGGACCCAAACGAATCGATCTGACATTTTTCAATTTGCTATTGAATAGCACCAGATGTTTGAGGGACTCCTCTTCACATGTGCAAAATCGACAGGATGTGTCTAAAGCTGCATTGCAAGTCCATGTGCAGAGCCGTTCTTTGGTTTTGAAGGCATTTAAGCGAAACAGCAAAAAAAAAGTCTCCTTGCATTGGGGTCCGGAAACAACTGTATATATTTTGTAGCACATTAAAGCCCCTTGCTTCCATAGGCGAATTAACCATCAGACTATTCGCAGATCTCTCGGCACATGCCGGCACCCAGTCCGCATGCCAAATTTTTCATTTTGCTGCTTTCGGGTTATCGTGTAAGGTTTCCAGATAGATATCAAGCTCTGCCATCAACCTTTCGCAGCGCATAACCCACATTGAAACAATGTTACGGCCAGCCGAGGATGCCCCATGCAGGATGTGGAATTGCAGGATTTTCTCTCGTGCTCTTTTTTTACGATACAAGGCCAACAAAGTCCAAAAAATTCTGGCATGTAAGGATATTAAGGATAGCTCATATCTTATACAAGCCGTTGACATGCTCTTTGGTAAGCCGAACACCTTTGACCAAAACGTGTTCTCCAACGTGGACCAGAGCGTATGAGAACATTCCAAAGCATTTTCTGCTCCGTAAGATAAAATTGGAGACACTTTTTGTTGAAAGAAGTTCCGTACTGTTGTTAAGGAGAACTTCCCAAATCTTTTTTGCAACAGACGTGCTTGACAGGCCAATTGCAAACATTTTCGCTTGGTTTCAACGACCCACGGGCCATCACAAATACTGGTGCTTATCTGCATGCCTAGATATTTCACACTGCTTGATATGTGCAGGCTTTATTCTCCCAATTTTCAGGCAATCTTTTTCTTTTGTTTAAGACCGGCAGTTCATAAATGTTCAAACAGCAGGATTTCTTGACGTGTTAATTTCTAGTTGATTCAGGGTCACATATTTCTGCACTGCTTCAAGCTTTCTTTGAATCCTGATTGGTGTTACGTCCAGTATGTTTAGGTCATCCGCGTATAGCAACCAACTAGTGTGCGACGTGTGTAACTTAGGTGGAAATGATCGAGCGGAATTTATAGCCACACCAATGTCTGATATGAAGAGGCTGAAGATTGCCGCAGCTAGGGGGCATCCTTGCTTCACCCCCTTGTGGGTCTTAATCTCTGCTGACAAGGTGCATGATTGATCTAGGTGTACTCTGATCGAAGTTCCCGTGTGCAACTCTTTAATTGCATATAGCAGGCCAAGTGGGCAGCCCCAGGACTGCAGTTTTTGCCAGACAATTTCTCGGTTGATAGTATCGAAAGCGCAAGAGAAGTCAATAAATGCAAGGTAGACTTTTGTATCTGAACGTAGGGCCTCCATCTTCAACAAGTTCAAAATTAAGAGATTTAAGGATCATCCAACGTTTTAAACAAAAACAGCTCGTCTTTCGTCTACACATTGCGCTTTTATGGACCATTCAATCAACATTCTTTGGAGTACTGTTGCATAGATTTTACCCAAAACGTCCAACAGTGCCACTGGACGATAGTTTTTGGGGCAAGCTCGGTTCCCTTTTTTGAAAATGGGCACGATTATGGCAGATTTCCACGATGTAGGGGTCTGGCGTAAATGTATTCTTACGAATAGTTCCAAGCATATATTGGCCCACAGCTTCGGATGCTGTTTGATAGTGAAATTTGTAAGACCATCCGGCCCTAGAGTTTTTTGCTTTTATGATTATCGCTATAATCTCATCTTGTGCAAATGTCAGTTCCCAAGGTGAATCATTTAAGGCAGGTGGTGTTGAATTAGCATTGGTTTTACTGTATAGGCTTTAATAACCATATCTAACAGGAGCATTTGGTTTACAGTTAGCAGTGTTAAGCCAGGGAGGCATTTGGGAACTCATGAGTACTGAAAAATATATGGCTAGAAATGGACTAGGGAGCCTGGAGGCTCCACCATTTCACCTCTTCACTGAGCCGGTGGAGCAAAAACGTGGTCATGCCGGCCCTATATTTTGGATGTCTGGAGATTAAATACAATTTAACATACAACCACAAAATTCAAGCAGGGAAGAATAGAAAATAGCCAATTGGGCCACAACATGACCAAACATGTCTTGTTTTTTTCAAATCTTAAAATTTTTATTTTCAATAGAATCAAAATACAACAATTGAACAAATGACATCAGCAAATATGAACCTAAAACATTTAATAAATGTTAACAAGAAAAATAACATACTAAACTACATCAAGACCAAGATTAAAAAAGAGGTAAGAAATAAAGGAAGAGAAAGAAAAAGAAAAAGTAAAAATAGATTAAGGACTAAAGAACCGAAACATAACATCACTATACAATTCTATCAATTGATAAAGCATAATATAACAAATCAAAAAATGGAACAGTGTAACCATGTTGGCAACAGAACTAACATTCCAGAGACATTACAGTCCAGGCGAGAGGCATACATCAACCGTATACCTGAAGGAAACTTCCCCAAATGTCCCAACATTTCTCAACATCTCCTGTATTCTTGTAGATGGCCTTCTCGTAAGTGGAAATACCGAGTACCTCCTCCACCCACTCATCTATGTTAAAGGAGCCGCTTGACTTCCACAATCACAGTATCATCCTCTTGGCGATCATACATACACGGAGCAACCCAGTTTTCTTTTCAAAGGTAGAATCATCCAACAGGGATATGTCGCCTAAAATCAGAGTGTTACGCTCACCTGGTGTCCACGGGGGCGTTGATCTGGACCGGCCTGACGTTACTCCTTCCAGTGATACACGGAGCGCCAAGAAGACGGAGTGGATCGGGCCACCCAGCTTGGTCTGTGTGACTCGTATGAATACTCTTCTGTAATGCAGAAAGGGGGAATTAACCACCTGTGAGGTTTAAGCTTCAGCCCACCTTCTCCCCAAGAATTACTTTGGGCCTCCTTTAGATTCTCACCTGATAATCTGGAAAGATGAACTCTCCATCCTGCTTCAAGTGCAGGGGCGCGTAGATGACAAGTTGCCTCACTGGTGTGGGAAGTTGGCGATTTGCAGACGGAGCTGACTCCGTAGAGGTAATAGTTATAAAGAGTTCAAAGCGTCTGGAATTCACGCTGTCCAATTTCCCCCTAGGTTGCCCTTATGGATCTGGAAAGAGTTCACGTGGCAACCAGAGATGCGCAGGTAAGTGTTTATAAAAGCTGTTTCGGAATAAAGAAGGAAGCTTGCTCTAACCTGTGGTCTTTTCCTTTTCAGGCATCCATTCGGAGGAAGATCCGTGGATTGAAGCGTTTTCCGCAACTGGGTAAGTCTGTAGCGGAATGTTTCCCCTTAGGGGCCGGGGTGCGGCGGAGATGCGGAAGAGGTTGCGCCGACCCGAGATTAGGCGAGTATCCCCGGAGATCTCAAGTAAGTTAATATTTGCCTTTGTTGTCTTAGATAACTCTCTGTTGCTCACCTTATTGTTATTATGTCCATAGGTGATGAAGAGCGGCCGCGAACTGAAGATGCGCGTGATGGAATGCTGAAAATGGCAACAGGTGAGTTCAGCGCGGCGTTGCAGGAGGCGCGGCAAGAGCTTCTAAAGGATTCTTTCTTCCAGGTCCAAGTCGGGAAGATGCATGATTCAGGTGAGTATGAATAAAACTCTTGCTCTAACCTTTCCTTCTGCTTTCCTTGCAGGGTTCAGGAGCTCCGGAGTGTAGAAGGGCGTGGCTGAAGACTGGAAACTGCTGCAGGCACGGTGAGCGTTACGCTGCTACTGCAGAATAACGCGAAGCACGTGTGGCTGCCCGGGCGTGGCTTAAATAGCTTTGGAAGAAGTCCCAGGTAAGTATTCTTCCACTGCCCCACCCAGGTAAGAAAATAGTCCCTGCATTAAAATAGTCCCTTCTAAGCCTCATTTGGCTTAGGTCTTCATGCAGCATGGTCTGCATCAGGTGAGTAAGCAGCATGGTCTGCTTTAGGCAAGTTATCATAAATGAGCCTGGCGCCTATGGCGCCAGGACTGACTTTGTCCTTATGAGCCTGGCGCCAAAGGCGCCAGGACTGCACCCAAACAGCCCCTAACTGGGGCTTTTGGGCATGCTCCAAATGGCGTGATGCCTGCTTCCGGGGCTGCTGGGCCCGGTTTGGTTTCCCGGGGGCAGGCATCATGACACAGAGAGGACGTACAGTTCAAAACCAATCCTAATCTCTCACATACATGCTCCCAAAAATGTTTTGTTTTTGGGCAAAACCACAAGTGACTGAGGGAGCCCCTTGCACCTTTGCACTTCCAGCAGAGATCATCCTCCAAGAGTTGCCTCCTAAATAACGTAGCTGGTGTCCAATAGGGTCTAAAGAGAATTTCTGTTTGTGACGCCCTAAGGCCCCAGTCCAAACTCATCAAGCGGGTATTCCCGCAGCAATGTTGCCAACATTTTTGATCAATGTCCTCTCCCAGCTCTTCTGCCCAGACTTGGATCCCCCTTTCGGTAAGCCTTTAAGAATTCGTACATCGTGACGGCTCGGTGTGAAGGCTAGTAACTGATCACTGACTGCAGAGGGAGCAGCCTCTACCCAGGGGAGGAGGGCGGGTGCATGTGAATCTATGAAATATACCAATACTGAAGAAATACAGTTACAGCTAAGTAACTAAGACTTCTCCAGCATTAGATCGTTCATATATTCACATGATTGAATAGAATGTCAAGCAGTCAACTACCATCTAGCATGTAGGGACGTCATTTCACCAAAATGCCAGGGGTTGCGGAAGTGACATCACATGACCCTTGACTGCTGATGACATCACAGGAAGGGATGCCATTTGACCCCACCACAAAGTGACATCACGGGAAGCGATGGAACACAATTTATCACCCCTTGACAAAACAGGAAGTGGCATCACATAGCATTGTTCCTAAGTACACTACGATAAATATGGTTACTATATCACTGTAATGTGATATACATTTAATACAAGAATGAATCACCATATGCATCGTTAATATCAGTGTGTATAGGTCCATATTCCCAAATTACTGTGAATACAAACGGACGTCCATGGCCAAATGATATTGATGTGTTATTATACAGCACTTATGCTTAAGCGCTTTACACAGAACAAATATACATACAATATCACCCAACCTGTTTTGGTACTCATTTATAGACTCAGAAGCATGAAAAGCTGAGTTGGCCTTGCCGGAATTCGAACCGGCAGATCACACACACATCGCAGCAGCGAGCGCTCAACCCACTGAGCTATCTTACCAGCTATAGTAAAATGATCAATTACATGTCTGAATGTTCTCAAAGTCAGAAAGTAAATTACACCCTGTAGAGGATACCAATAAACTGGTAACTGAGATTTAACAGCAGGCCAGTTTATCTGCAGGTCTGGTGCAAAGTTGGCCACCCGTCAAGTCTGCATAGATCTACTTTTCAGGCTTCAGAGGTTGGCAAAATACATACCAATGGGAGGGTTCATAACTGGACATCCACCCAAGAACAGGTCATTGGGCTGTGTTCATGTTGGTAGAGAGACTCCCAGACCCCCCTTTGTTTTGCATATTTAGTAACTTTGGGTCTCACCCTACGTTACCAGGGGAATCCAGACGTGGACCACTTGCTCACTGTTCTCAGAGAGGCACAGCTCCACCTCACTGATGATGCCCAACAAGGCTGAAACACATGTATGGGGTTGCTGTTGGTACTCTTGTTCAGACGAGAATTGCCTAGCATTTTGGTGCTGGACTGCACCTGGGCAGGAGATAGACTGATATGTAGGGATATTTCTTCTCTGTGAAAGGGACAGTGAGCTAAAGACTTGGTTGAGACTCTCCCAGGGGCCATCCACCCAAGAACAGGTCATTGGGCCGTGTTCGTGCTGGTAGATGGACTCCCAGACCCCCCCTTTTTTTTGTGTATTAAAGAATTTAGAGTAGCACTGGAAAAGCAGCGCACTCACACGGCATCCCGTACTCTGGGCACTAGTTATCTCATGCATGCAAACACACATCCTGAACAGCATGCCAGGGAGATAGGAAATACAGACACATTGCAACAAAGCATTAATTGTGGGACAATGACATCAAGGGCCATGCTATGGTCAAACATGTGTACATTGTACACAAGCATTTAGGCACAAGGATTTTGTCAAGTCACAGAGGACACCGATATGAATGATCGTAACAGAGACAACGGCAGAAAAAACATGCTATAACTGTAACTTGTGAAAAGCAAAATACATAGTTTTTTTCTGCATTGTGAATTTGAGGTGTTTAAGAACAGACAAAAAAATTGGACTAAATCAATGACACACCCCCTGGCGTGTGCCTAAAATAAACCTTTAATGAGTCTAGCAATTATTGTATAGAATTCCAGAAAGACTATTTGATATTCCTATTCTTTCTTGTCTAGGGTCACTACTGAAAGTGTTACACTTGTGGAAGCCCCTGTTTATGTTTATTTTTTTTAAAGAGGCCTGATCAAGAAAGCCAGCCACTCCAGAAACAAAGAGCCATATAGCGCTGGCTACAGCCCAGGAGCTTTCATAAAAAATAAAAATAATACTTTCTTTTTTTCCCTTGGGGTAGCAAGGGAGACTTCAGTGGTCGCAAATGACATCCCTGCTAGCATGTCTGATAGCCCGAAGGTTGCACCTGTATGTGCATGCGCTATTTATAGCTTGTGCAACATAAATATAGCATACACAGTAAGGTTACCAGAAAAATACATGCAATGGGATGCTGTGAACAAACATGAGTCCAAGGAACAAAAGGCTGCTCCTACCTTAAGTGAATAAGTGCTGAAGCACTGCTTGTCCTACCGCTGATTCCCTTCTGGCGTTTTCTTTAAAGCAGTAATGCCGGCAAACGTGTGGACGGTGCTCCAGGTGGCTGCCCTGGAGATGTCCTTCAAAGACACTTCTGCCTGGAACGTTGTTAAGGCCACTCTCGCTCTGGTAGAGTGTGCCGTGGGCGTGGCTGGCACAGGGTTATTTCTGATTTTGTGACAGTGAGTAATGCAACTGGAAACCTAACGTGCCAGACTTTGCTTTGATATGCATTGGCCCTTGGTTCATCCTGCAAAGGCGACAAAAAGTCTTGTTGAAGTCCTGAAATCTTTTGTTCTTTCAATGTAGAACGCGTCATCCGTTCTGCTGCAGTTGTGTGGTTGCCAAAGAAAGTGGGCAAAACAATCCTTTCCGCTAAAATGGATTCAGATATGACTTTTGGAATGAATTTAGGGTGAGGTTGAAGAATGACCCTGTCAATGTGAAAGATTGTGAACAGTGGCTCGATAGTGCTTGTAGTTCCCTGATGCGCCTGGTTGAGGTGATAGCCACCTAGAAGGCTGTTTTCCATGATAAGAACTTTGTGTCACGCCTGTGAATAGGTTCATAGGGCTATATCATTAGCGCGGCTAAGACTTAAGACTCTAGGAGGGAGTAATTTTCCTTTGTCTGGGAAAGCAGCGCATAAGCCCTTTAATGAAAGCTTTGGCCGCCAGGTGTGCCACTACAGAGTGTTGATGAGGCTTGGTGGTATAAGCAGAGATGGCCGAAAGATGGACCTTGATGGAAGAAATTGCCAAACCGCTCCTTGCTAGATGTAGAAGCGAAGGTCCACATTTTTCTGCAGATGCCAAGAAGGGATCTGTGCCAGCTTCCAAACACCAGGATCTGAACTGTTTAAATGTTTTAGTATGTCTCTGTTTGGAGGATGGACCCCTAGCAGCTCGCAGTATACCCCAGCATTTGGGATCTAGAACAAAGTTGTGGAATTTTCACTGTTGAGGAGCTAGCCCCGGAGGGATAAGCTGGCCGGGTTGTGGTGAAGCAGTTCGCCCCTGTGCTGTGACAACAGGTGCGGGTGAGGCTGGAGGTGAAATGGTTTCTCCAGTGCTAGCTGAAGGAATGCAGGGCACCAAATCTGGCGTGCCCACATCAGTGCTATCACCATCATTGCGCAGCACTGTTCCTTCATCCTGCGCAGCACCCACAGGATCAAAGGTGGCGCAGGGAACCCGTAAAGGAATTTCCCCTTCCATTGTATGGAGAACGCATACCCCCCAGGGAGTATCTCTCCGGGTACCTAGAAGAGAATTGATCGCACTTCTTGTTTATGTGTGTTGCAAACAGGTCTATGGTGGGTTTTCCCCACCTGAGGAATAATTTGTCCAGGTCGCAGTCGCTAATCTCCCATTCGTGGGATTGAAGGAATTGCCGGCTGAGTTTGTCTGCCAACACATTGTCCTTGCTGGGGAGATGTTCTGCCCTCATGTGTATCTTGTGGTGTATTGCCCAGTTCCAGAGTTGTTGAGCCGCCATCAAGAGGATGTTGGACATGGTGCCGCCTGTTAGGGAGAAACCTGTGCAGTTCCCTCTGGGACCACTGCAAAAGATTTAAGACTACAGGTGGTTGGCAGTAAACCCAATTGGTAGCAGTCTGAACCACCCCGATTTACCTGGTAGCTGTGGCTGAGCAGTCAGACTTCTCTCAAGAAGAGTTAGGCAGTATACAGAGTATTCACAATAGGTCAAAAGAACACAGTAGAACAAGCAAACACTGACCAGAGCTTGGTGTAAAAGAGCTATAATAATTTATTTAAAAACACATCTAGTTAAACACACTGGCACTAATATCAAGCAGTTCAAAAACACGGTCACTAAAAGATATACACTCAACACTTATTTTCAGACAGCGGTGGGCGCTTAACGAAGATGGCACTCAATCGGTTTAAAAGGGAGAGAAAGGCAGAGCAAAGATAGAAACAGATCCCAACACTTTCGGAAGAACACAGTAGGAGAAGAAGGCAGGTTAAAACCGTAAAGTCAAAGTTAACAAGGCCGGACCCACTTTAAGAGGCTCCGGTCGAAATGTGTCCAAGGTCACACGGTTCAAAGTGCCCAAAAGTCTCGCAATAAGTTCAGAAAGAGTTGGACCAAAAAGAAAGGGACCAGTTAGATGGTCAAGGCGGCCAGCCCAGTCCAGAGGTTAAGGGATTATTGTTACCTTGTAGCAATCTAGAAAGGGAGGCCTGGCGGACACGGTACCTTAAAATGGTGAGAACGCTCCAGCGGTGGCAGTTGTTCTTGGCAGCGGGTGCAAGTCGGTGCTTCGTCCGGAGGAAGAGAGGATCTTGTCGGGGAGGAAAGCGGGGGTCCGTTGCACTGCCAGGGAAGAAACCAGCCGTGGAGTTCTCAATTAAAAGGTGCGGCCCTTTTTTTATCGCGGTCCAGTGTTAAGTGGCTATCCGGTTGCCGGGGTGCTTGGCACAGGCAAATCGACCACAAGACGTCCTGGGATGCGATTGAGGGAGGTAAACTGGTTGTGCCCACCAGTCAGGGGAAGAAGACTCTCCAGCCGGGAGATCTCCTCTGTCGTTGGGAAGTTGTGAGTCGGTTCAGCAGGGCTCCACCGGTGGTGTCGTCATAGCAGGCCGGCCCAGCTTCTCCCTCGCTGGATTTTCAGGTCCTGTGGCGACTTCTGAAGTTCCAGTCCCAAAAGCCCTGCTTTTATGCAGCACACCCCCATTCACTCAGCCTAGCTGTCAATCAAACATGCTAAGTGGTGAGCCGGCCGGCTCACCACTTGGGCCAATCACACAAGAGTGCGACTTGAGTTGCCAAGGCAACTCAGTCCAGGGTGCCTAAACCCCCTCCCACACCCCCTGTGGTACCCAGACAGAGTGGCACCACTTTTGGAGGCTTCTGTGGAGAAGCCCGCCAAAAAGTGGAACAAAGGGCTCGACCTTTGGTTTGGAGTTACAGAGGCGAACACAAATGCCATTTTAAAACCGAGTTCTGGCAGAAAATACCAACCGGTGAATTAATATTAAATAAATAAACCGGCGGTATGTTAGAGTCTATGTTAAAAAGTATTAGCCTCGAACAATGGGAAAATCCATAGAGATATATTTGCGGTTGAATATAAAAAGTAGTATCCACTGCCACCAGCCAAAACTCGACGAGGGGGGATGGGACAGTGCCCCCTCGAATAACAGACCCAGGGGCAATCGAATTGCCCCTACCAGTACGTCCACAATATGATGGTTTGTACTGGTTCCGTTAGTAATTTGGGACTAGTAAAGCCAATGGTGACTTTACATGCCCTGGGAGACAGTAGTCAGTCCCAGGGTCTGGAGTCTATGGTGGGGGGTCACTATGACACCCCGGTTTTACTGCATGGAGGGTGCGGTGTAACACACATAGAAAAAACATATGAGACCCTATGGAGTAAAAGACCCCATAGCCCATGAAACACATTAACATTCAAAGGAAAACCACAAATCATGTCCAAGAGTGGGAGAAAAAGAGTCTCACTCTTGGCAGGAGAAAAAAACAAACTCCAGAAATCCAGCAAAGCTGCTGGGGGACTCACTAGGTTAGGAAATTCAGCCTAAACGGAGAATTCTCCCTAACACTGCCCTGTTTGTTTGTGTAGTGCATTGACGTGGTGTTGTCTGTCTGCACTGTCACCATTTGTCCGGAAAGTACGGGTAGGAAGGACTTTAGCACCCACCGAATGGCCCAGAGTTCAAGTATATTTATGTGCAGACGGGATTCTGCTGATGACCACACCCCGCTGGCTTGTAGATTGCCCAGATGGGCCCCCTAGCCCAAGAGCGAAGCGTCCGTCCTCAAGAGTAGAGTGGACGTGGGTAGCTGGAAGGGTAAACCCTGTAGAAGATGGGAGTATTTGGCCCATCATTTGAGGGCTTTGTGGAAATTTGGCGTGAGATGCACAATTTCCTCCCACAATCTGCTGTGTTGAACCCATTGACTGTCCAGCTCTTCCTGAAGCGGACTCATCTTCAGTCTGTAATTTGGTATGAGGAAAATACAGGAGGACATCATGCCCAGAAGGGACTTGTATTGTCTGATAGTGGAGCTTGTTCTCTCTTTGAACCATGCAATGAGGTTTTGTATTGTGGCCACTCTGTCCGGAAAGGGACGAACCCTGGGAACTCGAGTGTCCAGATCTGCTCCTAGAAAGATTGCTGTCTGTGTGCGCAGTGGTGACGATTTCTCCTTGTTGATTGAGTACCCTAGCTCTTGGAGTAGGGTTGTTGTTCTCCCCACTTCCCCTGAGACTGTTTCCAGTGAGCTTCCTTTCACTAGCCAGTCGTCTAGGTATGGAAAAAACTGTACCTCAGAGGTCCTGAGGCGAGCGGCCACTCGGGCCAGTCATTTCGTAAACACTCTGTGTGGATTTCAGCCGAAAGGAAGTACTCTGAACTGGAAATGTTGGTTGCCGACAGTGAACCGAAGGTACTGACTGTGGGATGGGTACATGGAGGTAGGCGTCCTCCAAATCTAGAGTAGCAAGGAAATCGCTCTTCTTGAGCCATGGAAGGACAAGTTGAAGGGAGGTAATCTTGAATTTTAGATAAACTTGTCGAGGGCCATTAGATCTATTATCGGGTCGGTGCCAGTGGCCGTTTTTCTTCCTTACTAAAAAAAAAGTGGTAATAGAATCCTTTCCCCCCTGTTGTAGAGGTGGTTCCCGCTCTATGGCGGTATTTAGTAAAAGCTTTGCGGCTTCTTCCCTTAGCTGTTGCAGCCAGAGGATGTTTTTTCTTCGCGTTGGGCGAGGTGGTGGTCGTTGATGAAAGTCTATGCTATGTCCCCCTTTTATTACTTGAAGCACCCATTTGTCCAATGTTATGGTGTACCAATGATTCAAGTGCACTGACACATGTCCTCCCACAGGGATGCGTTGTGGAAGGCGCGCCAAGTACGAGTCAGTTCTTCTTGGTCTGGTTCCTGCCCTGGCTTGAACCCCTTTTGCCACGTTGGTTCTGGAACCCGGTGGAACCTTATTGGTATCTACCTCCCGATTGGAAGGAGGTTGAAGAGGACGCTTGACTCTGGAACGACATGCCATATGACCTTGTAAGTCTAGAAACTACCCTAACTAAGTATAGGAGGTATATAAGGTTGGTCGAAAACCAATCGCATTATATGCCCTACATCGCCATACGGAATCATCAGCATAACCATAGGGCGTCCATTTTGTGCTGTAACATCCGCCATTTGCTTTCTCTTCCTTTCTGTTCAACGCTTTGCAAAATGTATTTTATTTCGAAAGCTCATGCACCGAGCGAGGCCACAGTCTACATGTTGAGAGACCGGCCCAGAAAAGAAATGCCAAACAGTACAGAAATACATTCTTTTCCTCCCTCACAAGTCCTTGAAGGCGAGCAGAGAGGCATTTAATCAGCGGCCCAGGTGCCGCCGGTCTTGCTGAAACTGCAGAAACAGGCCGTTAAACATGAATTATACTTTCCTAGCGGCCCCCCCTTTGGGGCTCTCCTTAGATCAGGCTGACCCCTAGTTCACGATTAGAAACCAGTAGATAACACACTTTGGAATGTGTCTCTCCTACGAACATAGTATCCTTGCTTAACAAGTGCCTACGTTCTTCATAACAATGAACTGTGTCTGCTTACTGCAAATTACAACTGTTGCTAAAACGAGTACTATAGATTGGGTAAGAAATATGTCATGTGTCATTTGTCATAATTGTGAATTACCGAACCCTAGCTCAAGAAGATACTATGAGCGGTTTTGATGTGTCACAAAGAGATTGTATGATTGTCTTTTTATATATATGATATTGTTGTAGAATGTTCACTCTCTTGCGTCTCACGATGTCTGGGTGACGCACGTTGCGAGACGTTAGACCCAGTCGGCTGACTGAGAATATATTTGCTTTGCAATAAACCCTAGTACTTGGAAATTGAACCTCGTGTCTGTCGTATCACTAGTATATGGTGATTGTGCCTTGTTTCCATATGCAAAGGGTCTTCAGGGCCTAGCAAAAAATGGCACCCGAATAGAGACCGTCCCCCATTTGCTCCATCGTGTACGTTGAATTTGAAGAAGGGGAAAACGAATCAAGGACGAGGCCGTCGAGCCGGGATCAAAAGGTGTTCGGGGCGCCCCTGTGAAAGTGATGAGTCTCCTTTGCAGATGTGTACACAGCCGATCGCTGATCGACGAGCAGCGGCCAGTGAGCATTGAGGCGATGGTCCTAAAACTAGGCAGATTGAGCCAGATATGCAGTCACAACGATTCTTGGTTGCGTCTTGAGTGACGAACTGATTGATCAGGTGAGTCGTGCCCCAATTCTTAACAGCCCTGATATTGGATGAGTGTTGCTCTTGCAAGACCAAACGCCCAGGGTAAGGTATGAATAAGATCAATATGCCTGGGAAATTGTCTTCCTGTCTAGTGGGATTTTTCCACTGCGGTAGACAATCTTTGGAAACTGGCAAAAAATATATCCACAACAAGAGTTGCATGCATCAGATGAACTAATAAATAAAATTCTGAACGAACAGAGAAAAGAGCGTCCTCAAAGTAATGTTGACACTATTGCACCAATACACGTTGCTCCACCTCAGTTGCCACCCCCATTCCTTTTGTTCCAACTGCACCATCTCCCCCTGTGCACGCGACACCATTTCCCCCACCACCAACAGACCATGAATTAGTAGCTGCCGCAGGAGGCAGTTCTACAGAGGCGGGGCCTGCACAAAGAGGGGGCACTAGAGTAACTCGTAGTACGGTTAGCAGGGAGAGAAGAGAAGAGCTGAAAGAATGGGCAGTAACGTACATTGAAGGCAATGACGAGGGATCCGCGCTGAGTGCAATGTATAAGAAGCTTGGTGAACAACAGGTATTGTTAGAATGCATGGGGGAGTATCCTATAGATAGATGGAAGAAATTGACCGGTATGTTAGCACCTCAGAAGTTGCGGGATCTAAATGCTTTTTTCACGTATGAGGGAAAGTGCGGCAGAGATAAAAGAGCACGTAGACAGGCTATTTGAGTTTAAAAGTGAGCTTGATCAATTGCATGAAGAGGTGAAAGAGGGAAACAACAGGTGGTACCATATGTCAAGCGGCGCTTTTTTCCACCGTCAAAACCTGTTCGTGAAGAGATGAAAATATGTACACTAGAGGCGATTAGATGGATTACGGAGTCTACCATTTCTCCAATGGAGGTGCATGATACGTTTGATCAGGATACGGTAGAGATGCAGAGGAAGGCATTGCAGGTGATGGTCGAGTATTTGCAAGATTAATGTTTTGAAAAGAAGTATTGTTGGCCCCCCGATTTAATGACAATATACAAAAGAGTGTTTTTACCTGAAACTGGAAAGTCTGCCCTCTCCCTCGATTTAGCTATAGTGCTTAATAAACGAACCAATGAGGTAACGCCTAGTTTGATATTGCCCATGAGAGAAGTCCCTCCCACCTTTGTACCGAAAGTAGATATTACTGCCGCGGATGGAAATCCACCACAGGTAATAGAAGCCCACTATACAGCGCAGTTTGTGCATGTCCCTTTTTCCAGACAAGAGGTGAATAATATAAAACAAACAATCCCTGATTTGAGGAAGAATCCGGTGGGATTTTATAAAGAGATTGAGTCCTATTTGAAATCGTCTATTTTCACGATGAGTGATATGGACCTATTATTTCCTGTGATTCTCCCAATAGATATATGGAAACAAATTAGAAATGTAGATGATGCTGATATTTTGTGTGGGACATGGGAACATTTGATTAAAGAGGATACAGACAGAAAAGCTGGCTAGAAGCCATCGCCGGTTTTATTAACATTAGCAGCGCGCATAGTACAGAAATTAAAAATACTAGTACCTGAAAGAAGAATTGTCTGGGATAAATTAACGGCATGTGTGCAAGGTAAAGATGAATTGGCTGCTGACTATTTCAATAGATTTGAAGAAGTATTTGCAGATCTTAGTGGCCAAGATTTGAGTACTGAACCCGGGAAGAGATTATTTGTTGACAAATATGTGAGCGGATTGCTACCAAAAAATCAAAATTTAATAATGACATCTAAAAGTGCGTGGCAAGCAAAATCACAGAGTGAAGTATTACACATGGCACAATACTATGAGAATAGAATAAATACAGAGAAGGAGAAAGAAACGAGGGATAGAGTTAATATAAAAACGAGAGTATTAATGCAGCAGGTAGCGAATAATAATAGGGGCGGAGGAAATGCACAAACAAGAGGGAATTTTTCCAACATGCACGGAGGTCCAATTGGACTGAATCAATGTGCATATTGTAGAGAAGAAGGTCATTTGCGAGCATAGTGCCCACATTTGCAGAATAGAAATGAAATGCCCCGAGAAGGCAGAATAAAGGTTGCCCAGGAACACAAGGACAAAATAGAAACTCGAGGATGCCACAAAATCAGAATAACCAGGGAAATAACCCGAATCAGAACCAAAACCAACATCAGCAGAATAGTGCAGGAGAAGGAAACATTTTTGATACCCAGTCCAATTCATACTACTCTGGCGACTTTACATCGGATGATGTATTGTTCAACTAGGACAGCCCAAGACAGGGGTCGGAACCAGTGTCTATTCCGGTTGACCAGAAAGGGCCCCATTTAGAGATGAAAGTTGGGAATAGAGAGCATACCTTTCTAGTGGACAGAGGTGTGCAAAAGTGCTCAATAGACCATCACTTGATTCCAGAAATACCACTGTCAGGGCAAAAGAATGTTTCAGTAGGGTTCGCAGGTACACCAGTAATTAGCCCTGTGTCACAGTCAGTACCTATAACATTAGGCCCATTCACTGAGTCTTGCCCATTTCTTTTGACACAAAATTGCGGCGAAAATGTATTGGGTTTAAATTTGTTGAAAAAATTGAGTGTGGTTATTCATTGTTCCCCTGATGGAGTGTATTTGACAATATCACCACAAAAGATGACAGTATCACAATTTTTGTCTAAACCATTACCAACTAAATTAAGTAGTGTACCAATTTGTATATGGGCAATGAATGATAATGATGTTGGCTGTTTGAAAATAGAGCCGGTAAAAATTGTTTTAAAGGGAGGAATTACACTGCCACACATTCCACAGTATAACATTTCAGTAGAAGGTGAAAAAGCATTACAATGCATTGTTTCTGATTTGATTAAACGGAACGTAATTGAAGAAATTACTGGTAGCACTTGCACTTAAGAGCACTTAAGAGAACGTTCTTTCACATTCACACGTTCACACGAATTCCACAAGGTTACACTGAGAGCCCAAGTATTTATAGCAGAGCATTACAAGCACAACTAGACATGCTAGAATTACCAACGGGTTGCGTATTATTTCAATACATTGATGACCTATTGATTGCTGTTGACACAGAATAAATTTGCAAAGATAGTACGGCTAAATTGTTGACACAATTGGCAGCACATGGACATAAAGCTTCATTAAAAAAAATTCAGTATTGTTGAAAAGGAGGTGGCCTATTTAGGCTACCTACTTTCGAAAGAGGGAAGGGGACTGACACCAGAAAGAATAGAAAGCATCTCTGGTATGCCTATTCCAAAGACACAGAAGGAAGTCAGAGCTATAATAGGCATGGCTTCATATTGTAGGCACTGGATTGCTAACTTTGCCATGATTGTGAAACCGATGGTGACATTGACAAAAAAGGATGTTGCATTGCCTCTGCCATGTAGCGTGGAATGTCAGGATGCATTTGATCTTCTCAAAGTTGCATTATGCTCGGCTCCAGTTCTGGCCACACCAAATTATGAAAAGGATTTCAAGTTATTTGTGCATGAGAGTAATGGTTGTGCTTTGGCTGTTTTGACTCAGGAACAAGGAGGGAGAAATAGACCATGCGGTTATTTTTCTTCCGCACTGGATCCTGGTGCATGTGCTTTGCTGCACTGTTTGTGAGCTGTTGCTGTGGCTGCCGCGTCAGTAAAACAAACCGAGGGAATGGTTTTGGGTCACGCCTTAACCTTAATGGTGCCTCACACAGTAGACGTTCTTCTAAATAGAACGCAGGCGCAACATCTTACATCAGCCAGACTGACGAGATATGAAATTGTCCTATTTGCACCGCATATTCAAATTTTGAGATGTTGCGCTTTGAATCCTGTTAATGCCCCCTCCCAATGAAAGAACGGGTGAAAGGGAATCACCACCCTATGATTGTATAATGGTTACTGAACAAGAAACAAAAGGAAGAATTGATTTAACAGACACCCCACAGAAAGAGCCAGATGGAGAACTGTTTTGTGACGGTTCCTGTTTCAAATTACCCGATGGTACATCAACTGCTGCATATGCCATCATGACACTAAAGAGTATTGTAGAGAGCAAAAGGATCCCATATAATTCAGCACAGGCTGCAGAGATAATAGTGTTGACCAGAGCATGTGAAATTTCTGAAAACTTGAATGTAAACATATATACTGACAGTCAGTATGCATTTGGGGTGGTACACAATTTTGGTCGACTCTGGGCTGAGAGGGGTTTTCTAACTTCACATGGAAGCAAGATTCAACATGGTCCTTTGATAGCAAGATTGCTATCTGCACTTGCGCGTCCTAAGCGATTAGCAATTATGAAATGCGAAGCACATAAAGTAACATGTAACGTTGGAAAAGGAAACACATTTGCAGACAAAATTGCGAAACAAACTGCTACTGATCTACACACGAAGATGTTTGAGAGGTCAGAAAAAGTACCCTGTATGATAGAAAATGGGATTGCCACAGTTAAGGAGATGCAAACCGAAGAAACTGCAGATGAAATAAAAGCTTGGGCTGAGGGTTCAGCAGAATTAGACATGGAGGGTTGCTGGGTAGACAAAGAGAGTAAAAAATGGATGCTGCCCAACTCCTATGTAACCGCGATGGTCATTATGGCCCACAGTCCCACAAACATATGTGCTAGGAAATTGATTCAGCATTTAGACACAGTATGGCAGAATCCGCACATTAGAAAAACTGCTGAAAGACTGGTTTAGAACGGTATGACATGTTTGCAACACAACATTAAAAGGTACAACTACCCCAGGAGGCAGTTTTGCCCCCCCCTCTATGCCATTTGAAGTGGTACATTTTGATTTCATAGAAATGGAAAGATGTCAGAACTTGAAGTATGTCCTTGTGGTAGTCTGTGCATTCAGTAAATGGGTGAAAACATACCTGCTTAAGTTCTGCACAGCGATGAGTACAGCAAAAGTGATACTGAAGGAGTACTTTTCCAGATTTGGCCTGCCACGTGTCATATGGTCAGACAAAGGCCCGCATTTTGTTGCCGCCGTGATATTACAAAGTTGTGCAGGCCTCCAGATTGATAAACATTTCCATTCGGCCAGACACCCGATGAGTGCCGGTCTTGTTGAGCGCCAGAACAGTATCTTGAAGAACAAGATTAGTAAAATATGTTCAGGGTGTCAGTTGAAGTGGCCTGATGTGCTGCCCTTAGCTTTGTTGTGCATGCGCATGTCTGTGCAGGCAAGGACTGGACTCTCCCCTTACGAAATCGTGATGGGGAGACCCGCAAATGTTTGGAGAACCCCGCAGCCTAGGCGTTTGAATGAAATTGAATACCCTTTGCTCAGCACTTATTGTAAAGTGTTAATTCAAAAACTGCATTTGATTCATCAGCAGGAGGCTCTTCCTGTCAGATACACTGGCCCAGGGCATTGTCTGCAGCCAGGAGAATGGGTTCTGGTAAAGAATTTTGAAAGAAAGTCTTCACTTGCACCGTGTTGGAGAGGCCCTTACCAGATCCTCCTGGCAACACAGACTGCAGTCCGAGTGGATGGTCAAAAGGCATGGATCCATGCCACTCACACGAAAAGAATTCCATTGCCATTGAAAGAACTGCCTGATCCAGACATTAAAAAAGAAAAAAAAAGCTGCACTTGATCAGCAATACACCATCGCCAGTTCTCTGCCAAAAGTGCTGCCCGAGCATGAGAAAGGGCCTGGGAAATTACAACAAGGAAAAGAGGGCCGGAGGTGCCTCAACCTTGCCCAGCAGTGGCTGCATCACAGGCTGGCACTGAGCCTGCATCTGGAAGTGAAAATGCATTATTTATGGATCACACAATACCTGGAGCGATAAGGTACAACCTACGTTCTCAAAATTGGAAGTGATCTGATTTACAGGTTTTGTTTTGCCTCTATTCCCGACACGGATGAATTGGGAATCGGAGGCTTAGGGAAGTGAAGCGTGGGAGCTGTATCAATCTGCATCAACTTAAAAAGCTCTGGAACGCGGCTTCCCGGTGCGATCTTTGAAAAAAAGAATGGCGGATGTCATCACCCCGTGCAAACAAGCAGGCGCATATGGTACCGACACAACTGATGCTTGCTCCAACGTTTTGGAGCACTGTGCAGAGCCACAATAAGCTTGCTACTTCTTTATGAAGCAGGCTATCGAGAACCAGCCTAGACGCTTTGATGATTTCTTTGGATGCTTTGCTGATTAAACGGGTGCTGCTGTGAAGAAATTATTTGCGATGAACATAGCCGAGAGAGGAATTGCAGACAATGCCTATACTTACTTCTGTTCCCTCCTGCACCAACGCTGATGACGTTATAGAGACTATAAAGATGTCTAGAAGGAGTGCTGGAGGAAATTCATGCTAATGATTATAACACTGCATTCTGAGTACACTGATCGCAGTATTATGGTATCTGGAGAGCGTGCATCCATTAAGTTCTCTTTTGCCTGCTACCAATGCACCTGCCACAGACAGTCCAGTCCATGTACTCTCTTATACTCTCCCTCCACTAGAAGAAAGACACAGAAGAGGGTATGACAATAACACGTTGCTTTTGATCATGAATATGACTCACTCTATCCTGAATAGAACAAATTGCTGGGTCTGCTCCAATTTACCCCAGCATGGCGGGAAAGGAATGGGTTGGTATGTAAAGCCATTACCCCTTAATACGGCATGTTATGCATAATTGAGTGCACTATTTTATGGGAAATGGAATAAGAGTGATACGGGTAAATTAGATGGAAAAGGGTAATAATGGAACCGGTGGGTTGTTCCATATTTAATAGAGCAAGGGTAATCAAACCAGTGGTAAGACCAGTAGATAGACTTTATGTGCCTTATAAATCATCTGTAATCGCTTTTCACATGAATCCAGTAGGGAACAAGGACGTTGTGCCCCACTCCTATACTATTAATTACAGCCCGCGCCCACGCACTGTCCATTTTGCTTACAAAAGAAGGGTTCCTATTCGGTAGGGACATTCACTAGATGCATGAATATTGCAGTACTTGAGAAAGAAGAAGAACCAATATATGGAGGTGATCCCATTTATTTTATATGTGGAGAAAAAGCTTATCCCTGGTTGCCTAGTAATTGGGGAGGGACCCGTTACTTAGGGATCCTTTTCCCTGGTGTATTCCTTTCCAAAACATCAGACATATTCAAATTATCTAGATCTAGGCCCCAGCGGGATGACAGGATTAATTGCGGAGGACATAGCAAAATCATTTGTCCAATTTTGGGGGCAAGCCATAAACTTCTGGAATATACAAAGACTGTCCAGGATATTAGAAAAAACAAAAATGGAACAACCGACATTAGATAATATGACACTAGAAGAAAAGGCAGTTAGATTAATGACACTTCAAAACAGAATGGCTCTTGATATAATCTTGGCCGACCGCGGAGTGGTGTGTAAAATCGTGGGGTCAGCGTGCTGTGTATTTGTAAGTGACTCCTCCCCTACGATTTTTGAGGCAATCAAGAAATTGCACATTTTGAGTTCTGACATCGATACTCTGACAGGCGGTTGGGAGCTGAATATAAGTTCATGGTTTTGGGAGTTACTGCGCTCATGGGGATGGAAACTAATTGCAATTCTTTTAACATTACTTGGAATTCTTATGACATGTTGTTGTTGCATACACTGCCTGACAATCCTTTGTTCTGAAATAACAAATGAATGTTTACACATTGTAACAGAAAAAACTTCCAAGTTGAATACAAATGAAAACCACGAAATAGAAACAGTGAAAGAATTTATGTCAATAGTGATGATGACGATTACAGTAGCATGCATAGCTCAGAACTAGATACATGGTCAGATGAAGATGCAATGTATGGATGATGCTCTTGGCTTATGGCCAAAAGGAGGGTTTGTAAGTCTAGAAACTACCCTAACAAAGTATAGAAGGTATATTATGTTGGCCGAAAACCAATCGCATCATATGCCCTACATCGCCAATAGGGAATCATCAGCATAACCACAAGGTGTCCATTTTGTGCTGTAACATCGCCATTTGCTTTCTCTTCCTTTATGTTCAATGCTATGCAAAATGTATTTTATTTCGAAAGCTCATGCACGGAGTGAGGCCACAGTCTACATGTTGAGAGACCGGCCCAGACAGAAATGCCAAACAGTACAGAAATACATTGTTTTCCTCCCTCACAAGTCCTTGAAGGTGAGCAGAGAGGCATTTAATCAGCGGCCCAGGTGCCGGCCTGTCTTGCTGAAACTGTAGAAACAGGCCTTTAAACATGATTTATACTATCCTAGGGGCCCCCCTTCGGGGCTCTCCTTAGATCAGGCTGAGCCCCAGTTCACGAATAGAAACCAGTAGATAACACACTTTGGAATGTGTCGCTCCTACGAACATAGTATCCTTGCTGAACAAGTGCCTTATGTTCTTCATAACAAAGAACTATGTCTGCTTACTGCAAATTGCAACCGTTGCTAAAACGATTAATATAAATTGGGTAAGAAATGTGTCATATTGGTCATAATTGTCAATTACCAAACCTTAGCTCAAGAAGATACATTATGGACGGTTTTGATGTCTCACAAAGAGATTGTATGATTGTCTTTTTGTATATATGATACTGTTGTAGAATGTTCGCTCTCTTGCATCTCACAAGGTCTGGGTGATGCACCTTGCGAGACGTTAGACCCAGTCGGCCGACTGAGAATATATTTGCTTTGCAATAAACCCTAGTACTTGGAAATTGAACCTCGGGTCTGTCGTATCACTAGTGTATGGTGATTGTGCCTTGTTTCCATATGCAAAGGGTCTTCAGGGCCTAGCCACCTGTACTTGGAGCTGACACTTCGAGAGGAGCAAAAAAGATGGTGGTCCTTGTCCTTTAAAGAGCTAATCGCCCTAGCGGTGTCGGCTTTGATGCCCTCCAAATCACCTTCTATTTACTTGCCAAATAGGTCTTGCCCATCAAATAGCATGTCTATGATCTGGGCCTGTACCTCTGGCCTGAAACTTGTGGTCTTCATCCAGGCTTGGCATCTCAAGATTGTGCCGTATGACATCTGTCTGAAACTGCAGTGGGCAGTGCCCACCAAGGTGTCCATCCTGTGGTCCGAGACTGCTTTGCCGTCTGTGATAATGGCTTTGGCCTCTTGTTGAAACTCCTCTGGAAGGTGTTTAGGAGACAGGACATACAGAGACATAATTCTCTGTCCAGCCTTGCCATCATGGCCATGGGTTGCTGGGCTGCACCATCAATGATGCTGCCGTTCAGACCTTAAGCCCCATCGCTTGTAGTTTACGTCCCTCCTTATCGGGCGGAGCTGTGAGGGGAGAGGCTAGGTTGTGCAGTCTTTTCCTCGCCACCACCATGATAATGGAGTCGGGTTTAGGATGGCCTCTGAGAAACAATGTAGCCGAGTCCGGTGTTCTGTACTTTTTGTCTGATCTAGCCGCCAGTACCGGAGTGGAAAGAGGAGGGGCCAGAATTTATTTCACCTGCGTCCCAAATAATCTCTAGTATTGGTATCGTGGTGATGGTGCAGCATCTTTGGTCTCTGTGCTCATAGAGGACTGTTGCTATCTACTCTGGGACGACTTGTACTTTGAAGATCTCTGCCGATTTTGCCATGATGGAGTGAAAAGATACTATATCGTCTGCAGATGAGGATCCCCAGGTAAATCACGTTTCTACTGCTTCTCGATGACAATAGAATCCCAATCGTCTGTGTCTGGAGTGTCTAGACAGTTCACCTTCTTCTGGCTTGTTGTCATGGCTGTCGGGGTCAGAAAACTCCCTAAAAGGATCATCAGGTTCCCCGGCATCATCTACAATGTCATCCGGCCATTCTGAGGCTCTAGCAATTGAAGGCGCATTGCACGTTTGAATCTTTGATGTGAAGACCTTGGAGGAGATGGAGCGTCTTCTTTTTTGAGACCTGGGTGATCCACCATAGCCTGAGAATTACCCTTGGCGACTGCTAACTGATGAAGATCGCATTGTCGGCGGTGAGTGATGTGGGGTACGATCTTTAAGAGATTTGCGTCCAGTGTGGTGCACCAGTGATGTGCTTCGCCGAAGGTCCGCTTACAGGAACCGTCTGAATGACCAGGAGCCTTGCCGTTTGCCGCCTTTGGAACTCGTCCATAATTCTGCGCATCGACTGCAATAGAGTAGTGTAGTGTTGAAAGGATCTGCTACTTCTACCATTACCGGTTTCCAGCGTGGACTGTGCTTTTTAGGTTGTACTGGCAGTTGTTCCTCCCCCTCTATCTCCTCCTGCAATATGTCAGGCAGTTCATTCATCTCAGTTATAGGGGATACAGAGGTAGCGCCTTCTAACCCATCTAGCTGTGGTGTATGGATGCTTAAAGCTTCCTATGGCTGTGGAAAAGATTCAATGACATCTGATGGTGTTGGGTCATTCAGCTGTGTTTTGCCCTGCCTTTTGGGGGCTCGATGTTTTTTCCATCGATGATGACGGGTCTTTCGACGACAAATGTTTGGACGTCCACGAGTGCATCGTTGACGCGTGCCGCCAGTGCTCTTCGTGGACGGGTGCTTCGTCGACAATGAGGTCTTCATCAACAAGGTGCTTGGTTGGACGCCAGCAAAGGAAAATAAATGGAGGAACTTTTACCTTTGTGTAGTTCTCCTTCGGGCAGACCTTTAGATACAGGTTCAGTAGAGGATTTCCCACTCCTCTTCTTGTCCTTGGATGGCAGAGAGCCTACTCTGTCCACTGAAAAAGCTCTCCTCTTTGGAGCTTGCTTCTCAGGGTGACTGGAGGAAGTTGAGGGTGAAGTCTTTCTGGATTCCTCATCAAACCACATCTGTCTGCTCTCCAGGTGAAGTAATAGTCTCCTATGCCGGTCTTCCAGAGTCTTCTTGGAAAAGGATTGACATATTTTACATGACTGGATGTCATGTGGATAGAGGCAATAGATGCAGAGTTTGTAGGGGTCTCTGAGGAAGATGACCTTTTTACTACACCTGGAGCAGTCCCTGAAAAGGGAGGTCTTCTCCTTGGCATCTCAATACTGTGCCGTGACTTGTACTTGAGTCTCAGCCATGAGGTGAGAGTAGGCAGCCTAAAAATGCAACGTTTCTAGGTGGCAAAGGGTGGAAACCTGAGCTCAAAAGGTTATGCCAGGACGCCCCAGTGATAGGGAAGCTAAAAAAGCTTAAAATATGACAGAAATGTCTATATTTAATATGGACAAATACAATTTGCTCATAGAGCTGAAGTGGATTCCCCTGTTCAGCACAGACAGTGAAAAATCTGAAGATGGCTGACTGGGGTGGAGCCTAAGCCCTGCCACCTCAGTCGTTGGGGCATAACAGGACCAAAGGAGGTTGAGGGACTCCACAAGGGAAGGGCTACACAGGCCCTATGGGGCTCTATGGGAGTAGTTTTTCTTCCTAAGGAAGACGTTTTATATTATTCTATTTATTATTTAAATTACTGAGGATTCCCAGTATGATGACAGGGAATATGCAAGCATGTGGATCTATGAAAGATCCAATGCTGGAGAAGGAACCAGTTTACTCAATATATCGATGAATGATCAGTTAAACTCATTCACTTCAAATTTGTAAACTGATCACATTTTCACAGTCAAAAGTCATTGAGGCTAGAGCATCAGCACATCTTGTACGGCAGTGGCCTAGTAAAATCTATGGTAGTGTACTACATGCAGAAAAAAAACTAGTTATAAAAAGAAAACACAACAGCAATCTTGTAGTGCATCATTTTATTGAATATATATATATATATATATATATATATATATATGTACATATATACAGTATTTGTGGGGGGTT
Source organism: Ambystoma mexicanum (assembly GCF_040938575.1). Lineage (NCBI taxonomy): Eukaryota > Metazoa > Chordata > Amphibia > Caudata > Ambystomatidae > Ambystoma > Ambystoma mexicanum. The sequence goes on along the minus strand of NC_090941.1, from coordinate 706,268,305 downwards.
GTAACAAATGGTGAAATTAAACATCTAGCCATGATTTTGAAGCCAAAACAATGCAATATGTGATGAATTGGGCAAGTGCTTGATAGAGTAAAATATATGCAATTTTAAACCAAACAATTTAGCTATACAAGCAGAGATAGAGCATGCATAAATAAGCTGGATGACTCATGGAAGGATACATGCATGAAAAATGAAAATAGAAATGCAGCTTTTAAATAAGATGCTTAGTACACTGATCATTTGTAATAGTTCAAGTTAAAAGGAAAAGAAGATATTTAAGTAATAAAAGAAAACAGAAGCAGGCTAAAAAAAGTGTAGTTTTCAAAATAAAACTTTTTAAAAAACGGTACAGGCAGATTAGCAGCTTTTTGGTAGAGCGGGAGATTGAATGAGCTCTAACAAGGAACTACATAAGTAAATAAGATTAATTGGCAAAAAAGGAATGATGCCCAAAGCAAATGAATATGTTCAGAGGGCTAGAATAGTAACATAAAATATCCATTGCAATCAACCTGTTCAATTCACAAAGCAATACCATTTAGCTTAGAAGGGTGGTGCATAGAGCGGAAGAAGAAAGAATGCTGATAAAGAAGAGATTGAAGCAATTAAGCCAAACTATAAACTGAAACATTTCTCATAAAGCAAACACTGTAATGAAAAGCAACGAAGGAAGCAGGGAAAATGCAGTATATGAAGTACAACTGAATGGATGAACAGCAGTCAGAGTTATGTTCTGAATTCTCATACAGCACCATTTACTGAAGCTACAAAGCATTGCCACCCATGCAGGGGTTGCAGCTGGCCTACAATCAGAAAAGGACTGGCGAATTGTCTATGTAAACGCCAGAATGTTAAGGCCTTGTGAAGAGGAGCTGTTCCATGGTACACTTTATGGACAGAAGCCAAGGGTGCAACAACTTTTGGACTTTATTGTCCCTTCAATCCGGCTGCTGTAAAACGAGGTATAGATAGCTTGCCAAAGGACGTGGGTTCGGCTTGCCGGCAATGTGAATTGTAGAGAGCTAAATGAAGATCTGAACAAACAGAAAAAAGCACCATTGGTAATATTAAGTCAAGACAAAAACAGTCAAAAACATATTGCAATAAAAGAACGAATTCAATGCCTTGGCTTAACAGATCTACATTTAGTCCACGTTACACACTAGTATGACCCAACAGCCTCTCGTCCTCCAGGCTCGCGAACATCCAATCCCACTAAAGAGGGTGTCTTGGGGCAATTCTTGCACAGCTCAAAAAACAGTGGCTGGCTTATACAGATCAGTATCCGTTCTATACATATGCACAGATGTTTCCGATAAGATTATATAAAATGGATAGCAGGTGGTTCACTGAAGGCCCAGGAATTGTGGCAATTTCCTATAATATGGATTTCAAATGTTTTATTTCACAGAAAATAGTCATTTGCCCAGAACTCTAAAGCTTATTCATTGAATTGCCAGAATATTTCTCCTTCTCAATTTTTCTAGTACCTTTGCCTACATGCACGAGTATGCAATTTTTCTCCTTGGTATCAGGTACTCAAGGTATCTGGGAACTTTACTTTCAAGTTTCAGGTTGCAACAATTCTCTGTGCAATCAATGTGTTAATGAGATTTAGGGATTTGTTTTCTCAAGTGCTAATAGTTTTTCAAGGAGTATTATACCTGTGAATGTTTGATATGTTGCCTTCAGGTCCCAGCATACAGTGCTCCCCTGTGTACACTGCTTGCCAAAGCCTCTAGAGACTTGGGCATGAAGTACCAGCATATCAGGTCTCCTTTCACATTTTGTTTACCACTGGGCTCAGACAGTTAGGCTGCAAGTTCTAGTCTGCAGTATGCAGTGCTTTTCTTTACTCATTTCCTTCGGTCTCTAGGAACTTGGACTGCAAGTTCCTGTCTGCAGCGTTTCTCTTCAGATTTAATTTTTCAATGGTTCTAGGAACTTTTCCTCCCCATTTCAGTCATCAATTTCTTCTCTCAAAATGTTAATCCACTTGCCAGGATTTGCCTTCAGGATCTACTCCCTCTGCTATACCTTTCTAGCTGGTACCTCTCCACTTCTGCATTGGGCGCCCGCAAGGCTCTACCCTCTTTGGGGTACTGCTCATTTTTATCTCACATTATGTTCCTCTCACTCCCACCAATCTCCCTTTCTGGAATTCTTCTGGCAGCTCTGCGTGAATGCTGAGGCTGGCATTCAACATCTGCCTCTTTCACTCTACTTTTCTTTGTGACATCCCGCACTTGCCCATTAATGAGCTGTCCTGCATCTCATTCCCCGTTATTGAAAAAGAGCACATTTGTACAACATACGTTGTCCCTCCCTCAAGAACAATTGCAGGGGTCGCTGAGTCTAGCCTTGCCATGCAGCTGCATTTTATTTTTAAAAGAGCTGGGGGGCCACCAGGGCAAGGCCCAGCGATGTCCCAGCAACAATTGTAGGGGTTGCCAGGTCTGGCGCTATGGGGTTCCCGGCAGCAGCTTTTACAGCCGTTTTTATTTATTTTTTAATGAGCCGGTGGCCATCAAGGCAAAGGCCTAGCGACCCCCCAGCAACAACGGCGGAGGTCACCGGGTCTTGCCCTGGCGGCCACCACAGCTGCAATTTTTTAAACGAACTGGAGGGCTGCCAGGGAAAGGCCTGGCGACCTCTCATCAACAAATGCAGGAGTTGCTTGGTTTTGCTCTGGCGGCCGCCGCAGCTGCATTAACAAGCGTGGGTCACCAGGGCAAGATGCGATGACCCCCTGTGGGAAGAGGGCTTACCTTAGCCTTGGGGCTGACTGAAGAAGCCAATAAGGAAATTCCTTATTTGGCAGCTGCAGCCTGTCCCTGCGTTCTATGATTATCTATCTCACTCCAACACACACAGAAATAGCGAATGACAGAAAGTGGACTGGACTTTAAGTATTCTCTTACTCAAAGCCAAAATTTGGTGCACCCCTTCTCACAAAGCCAGTCAGTTTGACTTCAGTTCACCTTTCCAACTACTCTGACTTCTTTACGCATTAATCCCTTTCCTTTTAATCCTGTCTCTCACCTTTTTCTAGCCCCAATGGCCAGAGTGCTGCATAACTTTTGTCCCTGGAGTGTTCTCACAGTGATCTAGTGGTCGTAAAGAGCACTTCACCACAAAGTACAAGTCCCACTACAGTGAGTAGCTTGTACTTAATCTTGTAGCACAGCCCGTGTTCATATAAACTCAACGGAAGATCACCAAGCATCTAAGAGACATACAGTAGCTATTTATTATAGATGCTGAAACTCTACCAAATCATATTTCGGACAAATTGACATGTGCCCTGCAGGAGTACAAGGAGTACAGGCTAAAAAGCTCTCACACTTCTACAAACCAAGAGTGAACCCAATCATAATGATAAACAAGCACAGGTGAGAGATCTACCTCATTTGCCTTTTGTGGTAATGGGGGCTGAGGGAAGATTATGAGAGGGAATGTGATTCAGTAGTAATCCAAAGAGCAAAGTAGAACATTCCAAAGTAAAAGGAATATCCAATCAAGGATATATATATATATATATATATATATATATATATATATATATATATATATATATATATATATATATATATATATATATATATATATATATATATATATATATATATATATATATATATATATATATATACTTTGATTAAACCCTTCCTATGCAAAAATAACTAAATAGAAACACTACAAAAACCCACCCCTATAGAATGCAAGTAGAATCTGCAAGAAAGCAAGATGCAGACAGTTGGAGAAAGGCAGATAAAAACAAGTGTCCTGGCGGTTCAACAACGGCAAACCTGGCTTCTTGATGCAGTTGGGCGGTTCAACTCTGTTAGAACTGTGCACTCGCGGTGGTAGTCTAGCGGCAAGCAGATGTCGAGTCAGTGTTGAACTGAAGGATACTGCGGTTCGAAGAGTTACTAGAGTTATGCAGATCATGGAGGTCATCAGAATCATTTTTTAACAGTCGAGGCTCGACGGCAGCTTGGCTGTCGGGATATGTAAGGAGAGTTGGTTCGATGCTGTGCTACTCGGGGGACACGGTTCATGAAGAACACCAGGGTCAGTTCGACAGACGACTGGGTTGGCGATGAAAAAGCTAGCAGTTGGAAAATTGTTCAAGAGTTGCAGGTGCAGCAATGCTTTCTTTGTTCAATGTGAGGCAACAACGCTCTTTCAGATGTTGTGGTGGCAAACAGAGTTCAATACAGAGAGAGTGGTTCAAAGATCAGCCATTGCCAAAGGCAGCTCCTGGAGGGTCCCGTTGGATCTATCGGGGTTGAATGGGCTCGAATCACGGTCTGCAGTGGTTCAACGATAAAATTGCGTGACTCCTAGCAGTCTTGGCTCTCAGGTGCTGAGTGTCCTACTCCAGGATATCAGGGACAAGAGTAGTCCTTTTCTCTGGCTCCCAAACACAGGGGAGGCTGGCACTCACATACAGGTGTCCTTCAGCACAGTGAGGTCCTGTGAACTAATGTGGCTGGCAGAGAAGCAGATCTTGCTCCAGCAGCAGGTCACCCTCAATGTGCCCTAGGGATGGTTAGGGGACAGAGCTTGCTTCTGCCTTGAGCTACCAGTCTTTACCTCACAACTGGAGGACTTTGGAAAGGACTGCTCTCCAAACAGGGTCCAAAAAAATCTTCTTCAAGGTTGAAGGCCAGGGATGATTCACAGAAGGAGAATGAAGAATTAAAGACAAAGGACTATATGTGATTGGACAAAATCAAGCCTGCTTTAATGGTTCAATCCCTGTTCATGGAACAAGTGGACTTTGCCTTTTTACATCAAAGCCAAAGTGCTCTGCGTTAAAGGGAGTGGAGGGGATAGGAAGAAAAAGAGGTAAATAAAGAAAACAACATAGATGAACCTTCCTCCAGCTGGTAAGAGCTCCCTCTGCTTACAGTAACACCGCCCTCTTCTCTTTTCAATAGCATCAAAGTCCCTTTAGGATGCAGAACTCTGGTGCAAGGCCAGCCCTTTTGCGAGGAGTGTACTCTTTGATTCCTGTTACCAGGACATCTTCCTGTGGAGTGGCCGTCTCACTGGAGAGGGTGTTACTTGACCTCAAAAATGATCAAAGAGAGCCAATCCCCAGGGCTACAGTCATTCTGTGAGCTGCAGACACAGCCTGAATGGGTGGGGGGTGGGGGACAATACACATAATCCTTCCACAGCTGGGATGGTCTCACAGGGGGGACATGTGTGATATCAAATGTATGTGGCTTGAATAATTATAAGGGATGCTAGCAACCATACCTTAGACTCAGGCAAGGCTTATTCTTTAACATGCCACCAGGATAGGAACTCTCATAGTTGAACAAGTTACTTCTTACCTTGTAACGTTCTTTCGACGGGATGTTCCTCCGACGTATTCCTCATCTTAGATATATCCTTCCAGCTCTGCTGGCCTCGGAAAAAATTTTCTCTAGAGGGCGCTGCGCGTTGACGTCCCTCGAGTCGATGTCCCTCGACAGCCGCCGTATCGACGCTCGACGTCATCCTGCCTATAAAGGCCGCGCGCAGCGTCCGTTGCTCAGCTCCGTTTTGTAGCCCACAGTATTACTGTCTGGACTAGACTAATCACCCTGAAGGAGCGTAAGCTGCAACAACAAGGGAAGTAGAACTGCGGGGATGGATCGGAGGGTCGATGAGGAATACGTCGGAGGAACATCCCGTCGAAAGAACGTTACAAGGTAAGAAGTAACTTGTTCTTCGAAGGGATTGTGTCCTCCGACGTATTCCTCATCTTAGATAGGCTCCCATAGCAGTATTCTATATTCGGAGGAGGGAGTACTGACTTCACGCTGTCTTCTATTGATGAATAGAATGCAGTACAGCCCTTCCAAACCTAGTCTCTTGACTGGAAGAGGAATCCAGATTGTAAAAACGTGTAAAGGTATGGACAGACGACCATGTAGCGGCCACACATATGTCTTTAACCGGCACGCCTCTTTTGAGGGCCGATGAAGCTGCAATACCTCTGGTCGAATGAGCCCTAAGGTTTTGAGGGGGCTCTTTCCCTGCCAGTTTATAACATTCCAGAATGGCTAGAATGATCCATCTGGAAATGGTCTGCTTAGTTATTGGTAACCCCAGCTTGTGACCTGCGTAACCTACAAACAGCTGGTCTGCCTGTCTTATCCTGGCTAGTCTACTAATGTAAAAACTTAAAACCCTCCTAGGGTCTAGTCTGTGTAACCTCTCTTCCTCTTTCCCCGGGTGAGGAGGAGGATAGAAAGATGGTAGGGTAATCTTCTGAGTGATATGGAATTCAGAAACCACCTTTGGGAGGAAATTAGGCTTCACTTGCAGGACAACTTTTTCTTTGTGAAAGATTGTATGAGGTGGTTTACAAGAAAGAGCTTGTAATTCGCTCACCCTTCTAGCAGATGTAAGTGCTATTAATAAAACAGTTTTAAGGGTAAGGAATCTTAACGAACAAGAATGGAGAGGTTCGAAAGTCGTACCCATCAGGAAAGTTAGTACTAAGTTTAAATCCCATAGGGGAACTTGGAATGGTCTTGGGGGATAAACATTGGTTAACCCCTTTAGAAACTGTATTACCAAGGGTAATTTGAAATAGGATGGTTCTTCCGCAGTACGCTTAAAGATAGATATCGCTGCGAGATAGCCCTTAATGGTGCCAACTTGAAGGCCTGAATTTGCCAAATATAGTAGGAAGGACAAAACCATTGGTGTACCACATGAAAATGGGTCGATATTCTGTTCTCTTCACCAGCTGCAAAATCTGTTCCAACGGCAGCGGTATAAAGACTTTGTTGCTGGCCTCATTGCCGAAAGCAACACCTCCATAACATCATCAGGGAGGTCCCAATCCTTGTACCTCAGCCGTTCAGAAGCCAAGCGTGAAGGTTGAGGGTTTTGATGTCTGGATGGAGAACCTGACCTCCCTTCTGTGAGAGTAGGTTCTCTCTGAGAGGAAGTCGAATTGGAGGACAGATGGACAAGTCTAGAAGGTCCGGGTACCACGTTCTCCTGGCCCAATCCGGGGCAATTAGGATCATGGTTCGCCGGAATTTTCTCAACCTCCTGATCATTTGAGGAATGACAGGGACCGGTGGGAACGCGTACAGAAGCGGAAACTCCCAGTCCACTATGAACGCGTCTCCCAGAGCTCCTCTCGGAGGAAATTCCCTTGCGCAGAACAGGTCGCATTTCCTGTTTAGGCTGGTGGCGAACAGATCTACCTGAGGGGTTCCCCAAAGGGCGAAGATCTCTTGAAGGACTTCCTGAGCTAGCTCCCACTCGTGGGAGACTGTGTTCTGCCTGCTCAGAGCGTCCGCTGTCAGGTCCTTTCTCCGGCTAGGTGAACTGCCGATAGAGAGATTCCTTCTTGGATTGCCCAAAACCAGAGCTGCATCGCCTCTCTGCACAGGGGTAGTGATCCTACGCCTCCTCTTTTGTTGAGTTAATGCATGGCCACTGTGTTGTCCGTCATTATCAGGACGTTCTTCCCTTGTACAGCTGGCAGGAAAGCCTTCAACGCAAGTCTGATGGCTCTCAGCTCTAACAGGTTGATGTGTAGTCTGGACTCCGATGGAGACCAACGACCGCTGATGGTCAAGTCGTTGGCGTGGGCTCCCCACCCCGTGAGTGAGGCATCCGTGACTACTGTTATCTCCGGCCAGGGTTGCCAAAACTGTTCTCCTTTCAGAATGTTCTCCTGACAGGCCCACCACTGAAGGTCTCGAGCCACCCTGCCGGGAACCTGAAGAAGATCTGTCATTCTCCCTGAGAATTGTGACCACTGAGTCCTCAGTGCCCACTGGAGGGATCTCATTCTCAGGCGAGCCTCTGGCACAAGGAAAATGCAGGATGCCATGAGGCCTAGCAACCTCAAAAAGTCGAAGGCTGGGAGACGTTGGGCATGCTGGAACTTGGTAACCATCTGTAGAATATCTTGAGCCCTCACCTCTGGTGGCGAGGCTTTTCACAGGGAAGTATCCAGGATCGCTCCTATGAACTGGAGTCTCTGCGATGGTATCATTTGTGACTTCTTTAAATTGAAGGAGAAGCCCAGTCTGTGAAGGAAATGGCAGACGTGATTTAGCTGGATCTGAGCTTGCTCCGGAGAAACAGCCCTGATCAGCCAATCGTCCAGGTAGGGGTAGACGTGAATCCCTTCCCTCCTTAGACTTGCAGCCACTACCGACATTAACTTGGTGAAGACCCTCGGGGCGGAGGTCAGCCCAAATGGCAGTACTCGAAATTGATAGTGAGAGTTGCCAATTGCGAACTTCAGGTATTTCCTGTGTTTGAGATGGATAGGCACATGGAAATAAGCGTCCTGAAGGTCCAGAGATACCAACCAGTCCTGAAACTGAAGGGCCTGGAGGATCTGAGAAAGAGTGACCATCTTGAATTTGTCTTTTCTGAGGAATTTGTTCAATTCTCGCAAGTCCAAGATGGGTCTCAGTCCTCCGTCTTTCTTCGGAATGAGAAAGTAAGGGGAGTACCAGCCCTTGTCCCTCTCCGCTACAGGTACCGGTTCTATGGCACCTTTCTCTAGCAGGTCCAAAATTTCCTGCAAGAGGAGCGGATATGGAGCTTTCTGAGAGCTGATCCCCGGTGGATGACTCCGAGGTATACGTAGGAAAGGCAGGCAGTAACCTTGGGCGACTGTTTCCAATGCCCAAGCATCTGACGTGATAGCCTGCCATACCGTCAGATGTTGAGTCAACCTGCCTCCTACAGGTGTCCTGTGAGGGGAGTCCTCAGAGTGGTTTTGGGGCGGCTGATGCAGATGCCGATGGTAAAGAGGCACCTGCTGTTGCTGCGGCTTTAGAATATCTACCCCGTCCACCTCGGGTAGTTCTTCTTTGACCCCTTTGAGCTGGTCGTCCTCTACCTCTTCCGAATGCGGAGTAGAAGCGAAAGGACTTGCCCCTCGCAGAGGTTCCTGTGGGACGAAAAGGAGTCTGACGGATTGCAGCTCCTAGGGATTTTGCTGCAGCTTTTGAAGTTTGCAGTTTCTCTAAACTGTCATCCGCCTTTTTCCCGAACAAAGAAGAGCCATCGAATGGCATGTTCAAGAGCCTGGCTTGCACATCTGGGGCAAAACCCGACTTTCTCAACCAAGCGAATCTCCTGGTTGATGTACTTGCCGCCATTGCTCTGCTGATACTGTCAGCCGAATCAATGCCCGTCTGGAGGGATTCGCACATAGCGTCTTTACCGTCCTGTATAATATTCAGGAACGCATCCCTTTCTTCTCCCTCCGGGATGCAGTCAGCCGCTGTAGAAGCACACTCCCAAAGTGTATGGCTGAACCTAGCAAGGGTGCAACTAGCATTAACAGACTTTAACGCCATGCTACATGCTGAAAAGACTTTCTTTGCCATAGCATCATATTTTATATCGTCCCTGTCCTGTGGGACTGTAGGATAAGCCGTCTTGACATCCGTAGAGGATGCTGCTTGTACCACCAGACTTTCTGGGGATGGATGTTTAGACAAAAACTCTGGGTCTGTGGAAGATACCCTGTACTTTGCAGACAGTTTTTTATTTACTGCTGGTATTACATCTGGGGTTTCCCAGTTTGTCATGATCTTTCTCTGAAGAGCTTTATGAAAGGGCACCACAGGATCCTCTTGTGGGCCTTTGTCGAGAATATCCGTGAGGTCATCTTGCTGGAAAGATTGTGAAGGTGCAGACCACCCCATGAACTCTGTAATCCTGGCCATTAAGGCTCTGTAGGGGGTTTCAGCATGCTCCCCCGGGTCTGGCTTAGCAAAATCCACCTCAGGGGAAGTGTCTAACCCACTTGCCTCATGTAAAGAATCATGAAGATCCTTTAATCTGCGCTCTTCAGAGGAAAATTCCTCTCTAACTGGGGTTACAGGTCCCTGTAACTCAAATGTGTCTTGTTCAGATAAATCACCCTCTTCTAAAATTGAGGATATAGTTCTCAATTGTTCTGAACTCATAAAGGGAGTAAATCCCATTTCCAAGGCAGAGGGTGCCGAACTTGTCATTATTGGCCTCGAAAACGTCGATGTCGTTGACGCCGACGTCGAAGGCTTCGAGCGTGGCGTCAAAACAGAGGTGGAGGCCTCGAGGACCTCGACAGAATTGGAATTCTACTCGACAATATCGACGCCATCGACGTCGAGGGCCTGGGGATAGTCACTGGATGTGTGGTCACCGTGACTTTTCTTGGCGTCCACGCCGGTGTCGAGGCCGGCGTCGAGTCGACAGACCCGTGTGTCGAAGGTCCCTTCGACAACGGCGTCGAAGACATCGACCTCGACGGAACCTTCGTCGACGGAACCTTCGAGGAAGGTTTGGAGGTCATAGTCCTGCTCGAGGGTTCGAGACGCGCTCGAGAGGTTTCTTTCGCCGGGTACTGCGACTCGCGGCGTTTTTGACCTTCGGGTCTTTCGACCAGAGCATCGCTCTCGGCAGTCTTCGAGGGGGTCGAGGCCGCTTTCTCGAAGACGCTCATCATATTTTTTCGGAATTCCTCCCATTCAGCCCGGGAACTATGTTTCGTGGGGCAAGGGATTCTTTTTGGCGAAACAGAGGAAGAGGAAGACGGAGAAGGGGATCTTCGACGTATCCTCTTCGAGTGCTTCGATCTCGAGGAGTGATGAGACCCACTCCGAGACCTGGAGCGCGAATGGTGACGAGGAGACGAATGTCTCGACTTCGTCGACGAAGAAGAAGCTTTAAAAGTCTTACCTTTCTCCAGCTTCCCCCTACGCTCCTTCAGGGCCTTAGCTGTCATGGGCATACAGTCCTCGCATTCCGAACAATGGTGTTCAGCTCCCAAGCACCACAGACAATTTCTGTGAGGATCGGTCAACGACATCTTTTTCCCACAATCTCACATTTTTTGAAGCCGGATCGAGGAGTTGTCGGTTCCGACGAGGAAGCCATCGAGTACGGATCGAATAACTCGAGGTAAATAGGATTAATCTGACTAAGAACTGAGCAACGGTATTCCGAGGCACCGAGTAAGCGCGGAAAAATGGAACTGAGCAACGGACGCTGCGCGCGGCCTTTATAGGCAGGATGACGTCGAGCGTCGATACGGCGGCTGTCGAGGGACATCGACTTGAGGGACGTCGACGCGCAGCGCCCTCTAGAGAAAAATGTTTCCGAGGCCAGCAGAGCTGGAAGGATATATCTAAGATGAGGAATACGTCGGAGGACACAATCCCTTCGAAATGTAGTTTTGAGAACATGGTGCATGCCTGAAACACAGCCCCTGCTCTGCAGGGACTTGGTTATCACTGCAGCTGTCAAGAGGGCACCTGTGAGCCCTGAACCTGCTCTGTGACACTCTAGAGCAGGTTCTGCATATCGGAGTTCTGGTCCAGCAGGGAACAGTTGTTCACTATGCTTTTGGCATAGAGTTTGTGAAAGGGGGGGGGGGGGGATCAGGTTGGTGGGTCACCCTTTCTGAGATGGAATTCCCTGAATTATCTTATTAGTTAATAAAAAGCAAAAAAGCCAGGGCTTCAACACCCTTGCTAGATGGCACTTCTTCACAATATTCATTCCAAAGCATGACTTGGCCAAACTGAACAGACCAACACAATGGGAGGAATTGGGTCAGAGTTTAAACAGGGATATGCCCTGTCAAAATGTGTCTTGTCGGAGCAACGCTCCATGCTGGCTTTGGCAGTGATCCCAAACCTCAGGATAGCCTGACAGTCACATCTCACTTCCCGAGCAGGGGCTCCTAATTCAGTTCCTGAGGAGGGGCGCAGTATTTCACCAAAAGCGCTTTAGGGAATTCGTGCTAAGAATGTGGGGACTGAGTGGTCCATTTACATAATCTGTGCGAAACTGCCCACGTCTCACACCCATAAACAGGCATTGTCCACAGAAGTATTAGGTTGAAAATTGTGACATATTAAATGAGCAGGAACAGTTTGCATTACTTGCTTGAATCACCATCACAGACGAATCAAAAATATTCTGTGGTAATTCTTATGTTTCCAAAATGAGCTTTGCTTCTATACAAATTGCCAGCAGGGATGGGTGCGTGCCACAGAGTCAATGTAGCCTGTTTCCAATACATATCACAATGTTTATAATTAGCGCGTGCTATAGTCCACACTCATGCTTTACCGATCCCAACCAAGGGCATGTATTGCTAAAAAGCTTTGGATACTGCTTTGGCCCCCAACTGCATTTGTACGAGCAGTGTCAAGGGCAAGAATAGCCCAGCAGTGTAATACTTTCGAATACGGGCATGACCCAGAGAAAAATAGCTGTAGTGTAGGCCTTTTTAGCGGGGTTAAGGCACCAGGTAGGGCAAAGAGTATGATAAAGATTCTAAAAGTATTTGTGAAATCACAAAAAGTTAAATGAAATTGAGAGCCATTTGGACATCCAGTTTGTAGTAAATCTGTGCTTTTCATCTGAAGCTGGATTATGAAAGGTGGGAAGAAAAATTTCTGATTTTATTTGAAAACCCAATGGGATTTAGTACAAAAATCATAAAGGGGGGGTTATGAAGAATTCACTTTGCTCATTAATAATCGTGCGTGGTACAACAAACTATGTTTTCCTTAGTTGCAGACATAACCACAATGCACTCCTCAGTCTTGCATGTTATTAGTTTAATACCACATGCTCAAAGGGCTTAGAAGCCAATAGGCACAAAATGTTCCTTTAATCCTTGTTCAGATGGGGCATCCTAGTAAGTGGACGAGCCTATGAAAATGGCATTTATCAACAGGCCTTTGGAGATGGAAACTCAGTCTACATTTCTATAGGCACCAATAGCTGACAGACAATCGGCAATACTACACCTATGCACAGATTTGTGCTCATCAATCTAGGTGGCGTGTACAAAAATCTCTCAACACGTCTTTTACACAAAAATGTACATTAACTGCAAAAACAGCACATAATTATGAAATTGCTGTGTCTGAATTTGGATGCATATAATGCATCACAGTAGACTGCTCTTGTAGTTCGCCATTGCAGTGGGGGCAAATTACGCTCCAAAATGTAATTTTTTACCAGCATGTATTAGACCTTTTCCAAACGTGTGTGTGTTTCAGTTGTCCCGCTCACCTGCCCTATGCCAGCAGCATGCAGGATCAGGGAATGAAACGGCAGACAGAGAGCCACATCCTGTACAGCCCAAATGAAGTTCATTCGATAGGCCTAACTCCATATTACTCAAAGGAGATGAGTCTTTCACAACAGTGTTAATACATACAGATATATGACAGCACAACGACATCTTAAGTGGATCCCTCCTAAGTCCATGAACTTGGTGAACAACCACAGTACTGAACTGAAGCCAGAGGGGAGGACATTCTACTATGAGCAGCCATTGCCTGTCCACCATCAGCCACAAAGCTTGGGCACAGGGGCCGTACTGAGTGCATATTTGATCAGGTTATAGAAATATTGAGTAACCTCACTGAAGGGAAGTGAAGATCGACACCAGGGAAGCCATTGTTATTGAGGAAATGGCAATTACATGGAGATCCAAGATGGTTCAGAGATGGTGCAAAGATTCCCTACTCCTCTGGTGAACCACTAACAGTTTTGAATGTAAACGCAATTACTGGCTGATTTCTGCAAGTGCATCCTACTTTACAGACTCAATACCAGTATTTCCTGGCTTTCATTAGAAGTTTAGAAGAGACAAGTTGAAAGCCGAAAGGAAAAATGGAAAGAGGAAGGAATAAGCAGGAGTGGTCTACATTTTTGTCTGCCATAATTCTCATCTCCCAGAGCCCTCAGTTATGATGTCTGTAATGTAATAAATAAAGCAGAGACAAAACCTCCTCAGGAGAACTTCTGCCAGATCCCAAATTACTATATCAGTCACTCTCTTTCCTGTCATGCTAGAAAGAGTAATGAATTCTGCCATCTTCCTCATGTACACATAGTGAATTTCACTTTCTTAGATAAAGAAAACCTGAAATTCAGACTGCAGGAAGACCCACCAACACTACACATGGCTGCGTAGGGGAGTTTGAACGTTGAGATACCTTCTCATCTGCTGCAGCCCTGAACTAGCAGCCTTCTTTCTTAACAACAACCATAGAAAAGCTGGATTTGTCCACATACACCAGCATATACAACCCTTTGCTAGAGCTTCCAAATTTAGGAGGTGTTGCACACCTTTGTTCATCCAAGATGGCTCTACTGATAATACCCATCAGAATCACAGCATCATCCATAAAAAGAGGAATTAAAATCTGTAATGGGAGCCCCACTGGAAGATACCTCTCAAAAGGGCAACCCATGCTATATCGTTGTCTAGAGGTAGTAGAGGTTGATGGCATAAGCCACAATAGGCCCTGCTCTGTATACCATAAAGTACCTATTGAGGTAGATTAGGGCATTTCAGTTGATCATTGGGGGCTGAACAGGCCGGCATCCATACCCAGAAGATGATTGAAAATCCAGAGCTACATGTTCCACTGTGGTGAAAGACCAATTCCCTGAAAAGAATCTAGGACCAAATGATCCAAACTTAAATCAACCAAAGCCACCTTGCAGGGCCTGCTGGGCAGTTCCTGGGGAACACAGAGATATCAGGTCTCCATGAGTGACATGGCTGAAGAGGCTTTCAGAGAATCTAGGAACAATTTTTGACTTTGAGTCCCCAAGGGAACGGTAAGCCTTTGGGAAATAATTGAGAAATCACCCAGTGTTTGTGGCACAGGCACTTTAGGTCTAGACTGTATTTCTGCTACATAAGCAAATTGGAGGGAGCTTACCAAGGTTCCCCCAATGTTATGATCTGTCATCTCTTCAGGGACAACCTGAGCAAGGCAATAGCCAAAGCAAGATGCCTCCTTAATTCATCACATACAGCTGCTTATAAAAAGCAAACTGATTGGTCTTGCAGCCTATGCCCCATATGCTTCTCTTTAACAAAGTCTCAGTGCCTCCAGGGAGCCAGTAGTGATAAGATGGCCATGCACATGTGTACCTGATTGTTTGGTGTACGCGCTGTGGTGAATTGAGGTTTTTCCTCGACTCACACAAATACCATATCACTCAATCAAGCAAAGGGAGAGGAGCGGCTGGTCAAGCTGCAAAATGCAACGAGACACGCTGCCAGCATGGACAGAGGAAAATGACTTAACAGCTGCAAGGAAAACACTTCTGCCTCCCCCAGCACTGAAAAGCAGCACAGCCGAAACAGAAAAGTGGTAGAATGGTTAACTCCGATGTAGAAGACACATATTCAATCCCCCATTAAGGACTGTGGGTAAACAATCTAAATTAATGAAATAACCTCTACACCACCACAAAGGCACAGGGAAATAAAATAAAACCTTCTTTCATAAAGCAAGAGGAACACAGAAAGGCATACCTACCATCTACCCAGGAGGAGAAAACTGGTTTTCCAGTCCTTTCAGAATTTGGATTTGTACGTTTTTCCTCCCAAGATGCATAATCTGTTAAGTGCGCAGTATTGTATATGGAGATGTAGGAGGATTGTTTCTACAGCAAATCATTGTAGCTTAAATGTTTGAGGTCAGGACTACCCCCCTGTTCTAAATATTTTCACAACCTTATCGTCCTGCCCGGTCACAGGCTATCCCTCAGGTTACTAACGAGGTGAACGGCAGCAGAGCTCTTTTATAGGCGAGTTAATTGGAACTCCTAATAGACTCAACTGTTATTCGAACTGACCAACAGGGGATGACCTACCCTGGGAGGCTATGATGTAAATACCACTTCCATCAATGGTGAAGCCAGACAATTCAACCATCAGTAATCAGCTAAGAGTAGAAAGGACTGAATAAAAGGAGAGCCATTTCAGTTGCAAGTTGTCTCAGCTAGGGACTACTTCCCTGCCGCACTGGGTGGGGGGCCAACAGTAAAGAGGAAGTCTGAAACAAAGGGAAGAAGAGCTGACTTGTGCCTGGTAGCTACCCTACTGTGCTGAAGTGGAGAAGAAGCCTGAAGCACAGAGAAGGAAGGCTACCTATTGCCTGGTAGCTACCCTTCTATGCTAAAGAGGGAAACATGAGATCCCAGCTCAATCCAGATGGGGAGAAGAGGCCTGCACCCCTCTGATCCAGAAGAGTTGGAAGAAAGGAAGTCCATGCTAGCCTCTGGAAGAGACTAGGCAACTGAAATTCCCCAGTGAAGAATGCAATGTGGGGAGCCCAACTATTCCTGGAGGGCAAGAGAAAGGGTGAGCCCAGTGTGAAGGAGTCACATAAGAGACCATGTCCTTACTATGAGTAAAGCTAAGCTAAGAGTGAAGATACCCCAAGAGAGGGGAATAAGAATCAAGAGACCCCCAGAAGAGGGGGACAGAGTGAAGACACGCTGGAACGCGGATGAAAGAGAGAAACAAGAGAGAACTACCCAGGGTGGAGTAAGCAATGTAGGGGAACAGAAACACTCCAGAGTGGGGTAAACAAGTGAAAACAGCACCCTGAGGTGACGGGAGAAAGTGACTGAAAAACTCCAAGTAAGATTTAATTTGCAACATTACAGTGGCACTTGAAGAACTTTATATCTAGAGGGGGAAAACCTGAAACAGAAGCTGCAATCAAGCATTTTGTTAGTTGTTAAACCCTTTAGATTTGTGTTGCGTTTTTTTAAAATAAATGTTTTAAGCTAGTATAGGATTGGCTATGGTATGACTAGACATATTACCACATCGCTGGCCCAAGAGAGCTACTTCAACAGTGGGTTAATCCATGCCTACCAAGATAGATATGTTACCACTAAGTTACCTATACAGTTGAATCTACAACCTCGCGAGATTGAGGTGGTGGTTGTGCCAGATTTGCCATTCAATCTTATCTCAGCAACCAAGGCACCTGACTTTCATTAATGGATAATATGGTGTGACAAATCAGGGGTATTCGTCTCTTCTCCCCAAGGCGCCGCCACCCCCTTTGAGAATAGGGAGGTCAGCCCGCTCTACAAGAGCCTTTCTAGGGGTCTGGGACCTCACTGGGAGCGATTCCCCCTTAGGCAACAGGGATTCTCATTCCCAAAAGGAAATCCCTAGGCAGGACACTATCTGCATACATGGGAATGCTTTGTATCCAAATCACGGTCTCCTCATTCTGTCTGGCTGTAGGTAATGTGGAAACCAACATGTTATCCGAAAATAAAGGAGATATCACTTTAAGAAGAAATGAGTATGAAAACAGGATGAGGAGGCCCAAACGAAGGAGAGAGAACAATATGCAGGGGAAGCCCCGTGACGTCAGAACGTCAAGGAGAGGAGTTGTCGAGTGCAGCGCTGTAGAGAGGCAGATGTGCACGTCATCTTTAGAGCCGCCCCCTCAACGCCGTCAAATTGGAAGAACAGCAAGAGAACACTCTGCAAGACTCCTACTATCATCCCAATACCACATGAGACATTATGCGCTCAGAGAACCGTACCGAAGGTACCCCTGAACTGATGCGGTAGACATGAGCCTGCAGACACCACTGGACATAGAAGAGCTAGAAGTAAAGTCTGACAGGTACGAAGCTAGAAGTTACATAGACGCACTGAATCTGATGTATGGCTGGCTGAAGAATGAAGACATCACTGGAGCAACAAAGTAAACATATATGCAAATATGAAGAAAATCATATAAATGTAGAAGATAAAAGACAAGAGATGCAGTAGATGTATATATGCAGAACGCAAGGTAGTTTAGACAACGTAGAAGCTTTCTAATCTAAGAACTATAATGCGAGTACAGAAGCCATGTTGAGAAAATGGATGTCGGGATTGTATAAAAGTAAGCAAGAAATCTCGAGGAGAAAGACCAAGGTTGTAGAGCTGACAGGTGCTGGAATACAGATTTGTGCAAGAACAAAGGGTATTTGCTTGGCTCAGGATCAAGGATGTCACAGCAAGAAGCAACTTCAAGGAACGAAAGGAGTCGAAGATGATAAGCCATGTACGTAAGACATACTTCTCTCAGATTAACTAATGGAGTGAACAATTGTGAGTGCCAAGTATTGCACAATCGCAGATGCAGAAAGTGCATGCAAGACGGAGCAACCAAGTCTCCAGAGGCCAATAGGAGTAATAATAGCTAATATAATTGAATCAAATAGCATTAAATAAAAGGACAGATCATGGCCTCCTCATATGTGGTGTAAGACCAGAAGACAAGGCCTATTCCTAAAGCTCCAAACGAAGATAGCAATGTACCTTCACTCCCTTCAGAGGAAGAGAACGGCCAGCAAGGTCAACTACAAAGAGAAAGCCTTGGCTTAGGGCCTAACTGAGAGATGGTAGGCTAATTAGCTAAGGAAACGGCCAAAAAGGTGGCATGACCATGGAGGTGTCGTGGTGGGCCTGGGGCACTCCCAACGAGGCCAAAACCTAGGTGATAGGAAGTGAGGAACGCAGCAAGTTGCATAGAAACCGAGACTGGAGCAACCGAGAGATGAAAGTAAAGAGGAAATTGATCTACGTAAGCGTATTGGGAGTTGGGAGTACACAGTGGAGTCACCAAGAAAGAAGGAACTTGAAAAAGCCATCTCAGAGATGGGGAACTTTCAAAACGAATAGGTCAGAGGAACAGTTCAGAGCGAAGGGACAGTGTTTAAGAGACTATACTCAAGAGAACAATAACAAGGGTCATGATCAGGAAAACAAGCCCCACCAACAGTTGGAAAGAGCTGCAGGAGCTCATGAAAGACAGTATATTAAGATCCTTACGAGTGATTTTTGGCATACAAGAGACATATTACAGACTTGTATGAAACCAGAAAATCCTGGAAGAATCTGCAAGACAAAAAGGCAAAGGGGAGGACAGCAGAAGAGCCTATTTTAGTTAGTATTATTAGTGGTAGGGACAGGTAGATTTACATTCGAACTGAGGACATTCTTTTTAATTTTGATAATGATATTTTGAATAGCGATAGGGCAAGGTAGGCCTTTAATATTATTTGAAATCAAAGAACTTAAAAATGTCCCTGTTGTGTCAGACACCTCCTTCCCACAATGGGCATCTTCTGTGTACCAAAAAGAAGAGGAAAGACTCTTGGAGAAAGAGTTGAGAAACCAAATCCCATCAGGCTCAACAAAACCAAACCACCCAAGGAACAATCGAGGGGGAGGCAGAAATAAACGGAGGGGGTATCGCTGAATCCCTGTGAGCACAATGGCCGGTGAAGCTGGCAACATGCAGCAAGACGCGGTGCCAGAATGGAGGAAGGAAAATTACTTAGCTGCAAGGAAAAGGCTTTAGCCTCACTCACCACTGAAAAGCAGCACAGCTGAAATAAAAGTGATAGAATAGTTACCCCCAATGTAGCTCCTATGTAGAAGACCCAGGTCCAGTTCCCCATTAAGGACCGTGGGTAAACTGAATCTAAATGAATGAAATAACATCTACAACACCACAGAGGCACTGGGAAATAAAATAAAACCTTTCATGAAGCAATTGAACACAGAGATCCATACCTATCATCCATCCAAGCCAGGGGGTGCAAACCAGATAAACTGGAGCAGAGCTCTTATAACAGAGTTAACTGGTACTCCTAATTGACTCAACTGTTATTTGAACTGACCAATAGGGGATGACCTACCCAGGGAGGCTATGATTTAAACACTACATGCACCATTGGTGAGGCTGGACAGTTCAGCCAATCAGTAGTCAACTAAGTGGAGAAAGGACAGAATAGAAACAGAGCCAGTTTAGCTGCAAGTTGTCTCAGCTGGGGATTGGTTCCCTTTCTCACTGGTTTGGGTAAAACAGTGGAAATGAAGGAGTAAGGAAGGCTGCCTTGTGCCTGCCAGCTACGCAGCTATGCTGAAGAGGGAAACCTGATCAATCCCAACCGAACCCACAAGGGGGAGAAGAGGCCCTTGCCCCACTGATCGAAGAGCTGGAAGAAAAAGCCGCCCGCGGCGCCTCCTACACCGACTGAGGTGCCCCCTGCTGCTTCCAGTGCAGCCTCCTGTGACTTGCCTCTCCTATGTTATCGGGCTGCGGCGCCTCCACCTTTTATCCCGCAGCTACAGCAGTTCTCAAACCTGCATGTTCTGTTGTGGTCTGCTATTGTCTCCTCAGCTTACTGCTGGATGCTGTGCCCATCACTGCTGCAAGTTTGGTCTCCCATTACTTGATTCCTTGCTCCGCTGTGATCTCCACTACCTACTGCTGGCTGCCACTACATAGCGTTGACTTCCATGCCCTGTTTCCCCTTGCCCCTCAGGTTACAGCTCCTGGCGGTCTGCTCCTCCTCCTACAGTCCGCTGCCCCTCTGCTTCCTGGCCTGCTCCATCTGCTGCGGACTGCTGTTCTCTCCTCCTCCGAATTGGCCTACCTCTCTTATCAAGGACTGCAGCACCTCCGCCTCCCTACCCTACTCTAGCTGCTCCCTGGACTGTTGTAGTCTGCTGTGTTCCTGCTGCGGACTGCTGTGCTCTCCTCCTCCGAATGTGGCCAACCTCTCCTATCAAGGACTGCAGCACCTCCGCCTCCCTACCCTACTCTAGCTGCTCCCTGGCCTTCTCCTTCCGAAGTGGTCTGCCGCAGCAACCTTTCTCCATCAGCCTCTCCATCTGCTGTGCTTCATATTCTCCGGACTGCCTTGCCCCAGCCGCTGCCTAGTGTGGACCCTACAGCTCCTCTGCCTGCACCTCCTCTCGGACTACTACACTTCAGAACCCTCTGGTCTACTGTTGCTCCTTCGCCAGCAACTCCTCGACCCACTTCTCGCCTTTACGGCTGCACTCCTACCGCTGCTATCGAGGTCCACTGCCCTCTGGCCCTCCATCTGCTCCGATTTACAGCAAGCCACACTCCCCTCATCCTGTGGCTCTCCTGACCTTTTGGTCCACTCTATATGTTACTTGCTGCAGCTATTTCTGACAGTTCCTCAACTACCCGCTACTCCCCCTCCCCCGCTGCCATCTCCTTCGGAACACCTCCACTGCAGCTCCTGTGCCTCACTCTATCTCACTGATCTGACTCTCCAGCTGCTTCTAATTACTGCCATTCTATTGAGCCGACCCTTCTAGTTCCCTTCCCTGATCCCTCCTCCTACAGGCTTAGCCCTTCCTCCATTGAACCACATCAGAGTGCCCCTGCCACCAGCCCATAGTTTTTACTTGCAGTACTTCTCTCCTCCCCCTCCCACCTCTCTCCATCCCATCATTCTCCCTTTAGCTATTCTTGACCCATTGTCCATTTCTTCTCATTCTCCCTGTTATTTTTTCTTCCCTTTCTCATTACCGCCCCATTCCCCTTCTCTCCCCCCTCTTCCCTACATCTTTCCCCCCTCAATTTTCTCTTCTTTCTCCTAATGGCGATCTCCTCTCTCAATCTTCCCCTCTCCTCCCACACCCACTCAATCCCTCTCCACAACACCTCTCCCCAACGCCACAACCTTATCTATCCTCCTCTCACTAACACTACCAATGCCTTTGATGTCGCCCTCTGGAACACCAGATCAATCTGTAACAAAACATCTGCTGTTCTTGACCTTTTCCTTCGCCTTAACCTCCAATTTCTCTGCATTACTGAAACCTGGATCCCTCCCCATAACACCTCTGTGCCTGCCTCCCTCACCTCTTCCTCCTTTGCACATGTCCCCCGTTATTCTGGCCGCGGAGGTGGTCTTGGCCTTCTCTTTCAGCCACACTTCACCTTCTCCCCCTCCCCTACTTCTCTACCTTCCTTCCCTTCCTTTGAATTCATGTTCAAAATCTTTAATTCTCCTCATGCTATCTCATTCCTTATCATCTACCGCCACCCTAGTCCACTCTGCTCCTTTTACGAGGACATTGACCATCTCCTCAGCCTCATTTCCCCCAGTCCCACTCCTTTACTTGTTCTTGGTAACTTTAATCTCCACCTCTCTTTGAACCCTCCTTCCTCTACTTTCTTCTCCATTCTTGACTCCTACCTCCTCTCTCCCCTCCCTTCCCTTCCTACTCACCAATCTGGCTCTACCATTGACCTCATCTTTACTTCCTCTCTCATTGCCTCCCCTGTATCCTCCCTTCCCACCTACTTATCTGATCACTCTACTTTCTTTTTCCCTTTCCCCTACCTCCCCTTCTCCTCCCCCCACTCCTTAGCTTTCTTCTCATCTCTCCTCCATGTGCCGCCTCCTCAGGCGCCTTGAACGTCAATGGCTCAAACACCCTCCCCCCTCTAACCAATCTGCATATTTCTCCTATCACACCCTCTACAACTCATGCCTCAACTCCGCTAAACGCACCTACTTCTCTGATCTTCTCCAGTCTCAATCCTCCCACCCTCGCCGCATTTTTCAAACTTTAACCCGTTTTCTCTCTCCTTCTACTCCTGATCCCTCCAACACCTCTTCCCTCTCTGCTACTGATCTTGCTTCCTTTTCTAGCAAAGTCCTCAACCTTCGTCAAACTATTCTCTCCTCCCCCTCCTACTCTCCTCCTCCTTCTCCTTCTCTTCTCCATACCTTTTCTATGTCCCCCTTCCCTCCCGTCACTAATTCTGATGTTACCCTCCTCCTTACCAACACTCATCCTACTGCTTCTCCCGCTGACCCCATTCCTACCCCCCTCATCCCAAAAATCTACCCCCTCCTTATACCTTACCTTACTTCCTTCTTCAACATCTGGCTCTCAACGTCCACTTTTCCTACCCCTTTCATGCACGTGCCCATCATCCCTATTCTCAAAAAACCCTCTGCTAACCCCCATCTTGTTTCCAACTATCACCCCATCTCTCTCCTACCCTTCCTCTCCAAACTTCTTGAATACATTGTCTATTCTCAACTTTCTTCCTTCATCTCTAACCACTCCCTCCTTCCCGATTCCCAATCCGGCTTCCGCCCACTGCACTCCACTGAAACTGCACTCACCTCTGTCCTGACCTCTCTCCTCTCTGTACGTTACTCAAAACACTCCTCCATTATTATTCTCCTTGATCTCTCCGCCGCTTTTGATACTGTCGACCATCCTCTTCTTCTCAATTCCCTCTCCTCATTTGGCTTCTAACTGGCTCTCCTCTTATCTCTCTAACCGCTCTTTTTCTGTCTCTGGGGTGGCTCCTCCTCTCCCACACTTCCTCTTAACCACAGAGTTCCCCAAGATTCTGTCCTTGGCCCCTTTCTTTTCTCTCTTTACACCTCCTTCTTAGCGCCTATCATCTCCTCCTCTCACTTCCTTACTCTTAACGCTGATAAAACTGAACTCCTCTTCTTCCCTACCAATACTCTTCCTCCACCCTCCCCTCCCGCCTTCATTCTCTTTCCCCCCCTCCCAGCTCTCCTTCTCTCCACATGCCCGTAATCTTGGTCTCCATATTGACTCTCTCCTCTCTCTATCTCACCACATTTCTCTTACTGCCAAGTCTTGTCACTTTCACCTCTACAACATCCGTAAAACCCGACCCCTCCTTACCTTTCATGCTACTAAACTTTTAATTACCTCCCTTATCTTCTCCAGACTCTTCTATTGTTCCTCCCTTCTCTTTGGACTCCCCTCTTCTCACCTCGCCCCACTCAAATCCATCTACCACTCAGCCATCCGCTCCCTCTGCCTTCTCTCACCTCTTGATTCTATCTCCTCTTCTCTCACCTCTTTAGGCTGGCTCTCTTTTCACTCCCAGCTCAAATTCAAGTTCCTCTGTCTTGTTTTCAAATCCCTCTATGGTCTTGTCCCCCCCTACCTCTCCTCCCTTCTCACTTTCTATACCCCTTCTCGCTCTCTCCGCTCTGCTAATCTCTTCCTACTCTCTCCTCCACCTCCTCCCTGTGCCCCCTCCCACTTCCGATCTATCCAACTACTAGCTCCCTTCCATAGGAACCTCCTCCCCCTTCACATCCGCTCTTCCCCTTCCTTCTCTTCCTTTCGCTCTTCTCCCAAATCTTATCTTTTCCACTCACCTCCCTAACACCCTTCGTTTTCTCTCGCTCTTCGCCCTCCCCCTCTTTCCTCACCTCCTACCACTACTCTCCCTATCCCGCCCTACTTCCTTCCCCCCCACTTCCTCCTCTCTTCTAGTCCTGCTCTTCTCTCTCCTCTTCCGCTCACACTCATACATTCCCTCTTGCTCCTGACCTTACCCCCACTAACATCTCCCTTTCCCTCTCTCTCCTCTGCCCCTCCATACGCCCTCCTCACCTCTGCATTATTGTAAATTGTTCTTTACACTGTTTTCAAGTTATGATTCAATTTCTATATTATGCTTGATGTATTTTGCGTGTTCTCATGTAAAGCACCTTGGATTAAAGGGCTATATAAATTCAATAAAATACAAATAAAATACAAATACAAAAAGGCAGCCTGTGGAAGGGGCTAGGCAACCTACATTCCCCAGTGAAGGGACTGTGGGCAGCCTGACTACCCCTAGAGGGCAAGAGGTGAGCCCAGTGTGAAGGAGTCACGTAAGAGACTCATCCCCTTACTCTGAGTGAAGGTAACCTAAGTGAATGAAGATACCCCAAGAGAGGGCGTGAGAGTTAGGATACCCGAGTCACAAGAGAAAGAGTAAGAGAGTTGAACAAGAATCAAGAGACCCGAGAAGAGGGGGAGAGAGTGAAGACAGAGAAAGAGAGAAACAAGAGAAATACCCTGAGTGGAGTGAAGGCATGTGCAAAGCCCTGGAGGGGAACAGAAACCCTCCGGAAAGGGGGAAACAAGTGAGAACGGCAACCCAAAGTAGCAAGACAAAGAGACTGAAATAGCTCAAGTAAGTTTTTATTTCGATCATTAACATGGTACCTGAAGAACATTAAATCCAGGGGAAATGGAAACAGCAGTCAAGCATCATTCTAGCCGTTAAACCCTTTAGATTTATGTATGTTCATTTTTCTATAAATGTGGTAGGCTAGTATAGGATTTGGGCTAAGGACTTTAGCTTTTGGATTCATGCTGACAAGAATATCCTTTCCTTGAACTTTTGAATTTTAGAATAGGGAATACAGCTAAAAAAAAAAAAGAAGAGGTCCTATCGTATAAAGCAGAAAAAGGTGACGGACCTCCAGGAAAGCTAGAGGTGTTTGGGGCAAAGTCTCATGTGCTCAGACCTATAATGTTCTTCCCGTGTGTGGGGGTGGGGTAGGAGCATCCCATTAGGCTAGAGGAAAGAAGACCTGAAATGGGTGCCCATCATCTTAATTCAAGTGATATGAACAATTTGGTAGCTTCAATGTTGCACAGAAAACTCAGGTCTGCCCTTTTAAAGTAAATGTTTGTGAGCTATTGCCCCTTTTCATGACATCTTAAAACCACATTGCGACTTTATTATTATGGTATGATTTACATCCTGGTGCTACAGATGCAGATTTGGCTAAAATCCCCGTGCCGATCAGATTGTTACATTCAGGTAGAACAAACCCTTACTATTCCCATTCTCTACTCTTACCTACACACACCCTCAAAGCAATGGAATTGTGGATGCTTTTATAAAGGAATATGTTAATAAAAAAAAACCTTTAACTGTTCTTCGGTTGTAGATGCAGTCAGCTTTGGACGCTGTGGTATCCCAAATGATGTGGCATCCAACATCTTAAAAAGAAAAAGATACATTTTATAGAAAGACGGGAAGGAAAATACAAGATGGTAAATCATCAACAATTTCAATATTTTTAATTATTGCAATCATATTTTGAAGACAAAAGGATCCTGCAGCCAGAGGGCTTAATGGGCAAATGCTCCTTTATGTTGCAAATTTCTGAAGACTCAGTCAGGATGTCAAGAGAAGTACAAACTGTCCCCTCCTACTAAAGTAAGACATTAGCATTCTCTTTCTTTAATCAATGTGTCCCAATTCAGAAATTTCCTGTATGAAGTTGAGTCAAGGATAGAACTATGGCTAACATACTTTACAATAATTCATTGCCCATTTTTTCACATTTACAAATTCAGTAAACTGATGAGCAAGCAAAAACCACCATTGGAGGCAGCATAGACTATTCACAGGCTAACTGGTTGAAAAACGGAACCTCGGTTCTGAAAGTGACCTCTATATAATTGATTTGCATTTAATGTCTCAGAGGCAGATCTGTTCTTTATGACCTTTACTGTCAGATATGCAATGGTTTTTGTTTATATAGATTTTGTGAAGGAACTTGGAATCACATGTTAAATACCTTATGGAAAACATCTACCTTCGCTCTATGTATGTATGTAGATATAGATTCTATGCTAACCACGTCAGTCCTTGCTCTCTATGCCAAGAGGTTCCAACAAATGTAATGTTTGACTTAATTATCTGTCTCTGCTTAGCCCCGGAATCATGTCTTGACATGGCTATGAATGGTCCAACTGGTCCCCGCCCTTTCCTCCAATCCTTTTATTACTTGGACTACCCGGCATGCCCCATCCCACCTGTACTGGTGCTGTGAAGCGATCCAATCTGTATTGCATGTGGCCTCTTATAAATCACCAATCCACATTACATGGTGGTGATATTTCACTGAGTCTTTTTCAAAACCTGCAATTGAACACAATGAAGGGCTATACGCATATAAGGCACAACTGCTTTGTATAACATAATTCTTGTGAATTATGGATATTCATAAACATGTGGAAGCATGAAACAAACTGACGTTATGTGCTAGCAAAACTTGATTTGTTATAGTGCATAGATACAGTTACAAACTTATGTGAAAATGGGGCTTCTCACATCTTCCACAAAAGGGGGAAGAGAAGGTAAAAGAGGGTAAAGATGGCTGCAGCACAAGGGAACCTGGGAAACAAGCGGTTAAATAGGCAACTAGAACAAAGTGAGCAAGTAGAGCAGTAGTGGGAATTAGTCGACAGGGCAGGGAGTGGGCTAGACCATGGACCGTTTTAAAAACAATGAGGAGAAATTTGAAAAGATCTGTAGAACAAAGTAATCCGGAGAGGAGTCGGTGAGTGGAAGCAGAGGAGGAAAGGGGCGGTTGTAAGAGGTGCATGTAGCAAAGTTTCGAATTTTGAGGAAGTCAAAGAGTAAAGTAGTAGGCTGGAGCGGTTTCAATTCTCCTGTTCTGCATCCCTCGACCTATGGGCTTTGTAGCTTTGCTGGTGCATATTGACAAGCTCCAGTGGAACCACAGTCCACCTCTGGCTTCAAGGATACCTCAGAGACAACATTGTGTGTTACCATCCACTGCTGGATACCTCGCAGCAAACTCCTGTATTAGGTTTTGTGAAACTCTTGTACAGTATGATGAAGAGCTACTTCAGAGCATAAGCATTAGCTCTAGACTGAGCCAGCACCTCAGGCTTAGAGCTGATCGATTTGGGCTTTGACAGTCAATCAAGGCAGCCCTTAATTTTAGAGTGAGACAGACCTCAAGGTTGCACTCACTTTAAGGAGTTATTCTAATAGCAGTCCAGCGCTATGCATTGAATATTCAGCTACAAGCAGCAGAAGAAAATGACTTTTGTGCAGGGAGATGGCAGGCAAATAGGGCTGCTACTGGACCTCACTTTCTATTTTTACTTTTGCATACACGTTTTCTAGTACACTGTGCTGGAGTCAGAGCATTCCATGAGTTTGTAGGTGGATTGGCTGGTTTGACATTACAATCAAGTACACCAAAACAATTTCATGAAAATTGGAACAGCTCTGAGTGGAGGTACAGAGAGAGTGGAATCAAGGGCAGAGTACACCCATACGTGTGGACAGAGGAAAGGAGCACTCTACTTTCTAGCAGTAGGGATAACATGTTGCTATTTACAAACCTTCCTTGATCCCCAAGTCTTATGTGTTGTTTTTACTGTAATCTTAATCACACTGAGTCTTACCTTATCAGTTTAACAGAACAAGAGTGGCTTGATTGATAGGTTCTATGTAATGCGCCTATACACAAGTGTTTCAAGTCACAACCAGGCAGGGAGGGGGGAAACAGGGGAGACCAAGACAAACAATCTTACTAGGGCAAGTATCATTAAGATTGTTGCAGTGTGCAGACAAGAAGTGCAGGGGAGAGGAAGGGGAGAAGTGCACCCAGCGGAACAGTGCCCTGGGTTAATAGCTGGAAGGAAGGGCCTCAGAGAGGAACATACCCAGGAAGTGCAAGGAAGGCTAGGTGGCAGTGCAGGAGGGCCCAAAGGCAAGTGCTAGGGACTGGGCAGGTGTCCTATATGAACACAATGGAATTCCCATCGGTAATGGGAACTCCCGTCCCCTGCATGCCTATAAAGTAATGGAAAAACAATTTTTCCAATCAAATTGTATAAGGTCTCCTGAATAGTTTAGTGATTTACTGATCTAGAATTTCAGAGAAAAAGGATTTATGCAATTATGATATTGCCATCTTATACAATAGCTCAATTTTTGTGATTCATTTACATCATTTATGTACATTCACATCTCAAAGAATTACAAATTTATAAAGATCAACAAAAAGTCAGAAAAAATAATAATAACAATAAGAAAATCAAACAAATAAATACAGAGCTCTACGCGGTTCGAGAGAATATCTCTCTTCTTCAGGAGCAAAATTATTTCAAAAGTCTTTGTGATTCAAAGGTCTTGGCAACACAGTTTCCCAAAATGGTTCGACCACTTGCTGCTCAATTTCGTTGAGATAATGAAAACGTCATCTATTTGCATCCATGTTCAGTTTTTCTAATGGTGATGGTCACCTGTAAATTGACACGGCAAGAATCTTCGATGCCGCGTGGGTGTATTAACTTGATCGTAACAATCAGTTAAGCGCATCCTTTTTCTCTGAAATTCTAGATCAGTAAATCACTAAACTATTCAGGAGACCTTATAAAATTTGATTGGAAAAATTGCTTTTCCATTACTTTATAGGTGTGCAGGGGACGCAAGTTCCCATTACCGATGGGAATTCCATTGTGTTCATTATCGTGCTGACTTGTGATACCAGAGTCATTTGTTTTCTCCCCCGCACCCTTTACATTGACTAAGATCCGATGAGCCTTAGGAGCTCTACTTGAGTTAAGACCATAACTAGTATCTTTTTTACACAGGGTGTGCTTTTCTCTCAATTTGTTGTACAGGTGTCCTATATGACTCAGAGGAGCACCAGGCAGCCAGTCAATGTAACAGCAGGAGCAAGGGAACGATAGCAGAGGGAAGGCAGAGAGAAAAGGAGGCGTGGAAAGGTTAGAGGAGAGGCAGAGAGAAGGAAGAGGAGGAAAAGGAAGGTCTTGAGAAGCTTCAGGAACTTAAGGAGGTCCGGCTCAAGGCAGAGTGTGGCAGGGAGGCCACTCCAAAGAAAAGAGATCTACCACCCAGTCTCTGCTTGGAGAAGCGACCCACCTGCCGAGAATTGGATGTAGACTAGCAAAGGGCTCTGGAAGGAAGCAACTTAGGAAGAGAGTGTTGGAGATCGTACTGGCTCCGGCCCTATAAAAGGCCTTGTGCACAATGCATCCTGAACTTGATCCTTGCAGCCACCGGGAGCCAGAGGACGGATTTCAGAGCTGGAGAGATGCGGTCCCTGGGCTTGAGACCAAGGATAAGTCTTGCAGTCCTGTTTTGGATGAGTTGCAGAGGGTAGAGTTAGGTAGATTGAGAAAGAGACTGTTGCAATAGTGAAGCCTAGAAAGAACCAGGGCTCTGGAGACAGTGAGCTTTTGGGGGGAAGGTGAGAAAAGATAGAATACCTCAGAGGAGGTGCAGTTGGAAAGGGGACTTTTTAGAAATGTCCGTTATGTGTGGAGAGAAGGAGAGAATGGCGTCGAAGATGACCCCTGAGGTTTTTTGCCTCACAAGAGGGTGAAGGCGCAGGGCCAAGGTAGGCCAGCCAGAGTGAGAGGGGAAAAGCAGGAGCTGGGGTCCCAATGAGAAGGACCTCTGTCTTACTGGCATTAAGGCAGAGATCCTTAGAGGCGGACCATACCTGAATAGCAGAAAGACAGTCGGGGATGAGCGAGGAAGAGGAGGCTGCCGAGGGTAGCCTGAAAGGGAGAGGTGTGCGTCATCCGCATGACACTGAAATTTAGACGAAAAGGTACAGGTCAGGCCAAGGGGGCCAGACGGACATTGAAAAACAAGGGACAGAGGTTAGATTCCAGGAGAACACCACATGCAGAGAGTCGGATAGAGGAGAGGAGGGACCCAAGTTCAACCTGGGAAGGTCGACCCAAGAGGGAAGAGGATAGCCACGCCAGAGCCTGATCTGTGATGCCAAGGGTATCTCAGAGACGGGTGATCAGGATGTTGTGGTTCACCGTGTTAAAAGAGGAAGAAAGGTCGAGAAGGATGAGGACAGAGGGAGAACTGGAGTCAATGTTAGATAGCAAATCTTCACGGGTGTTCAGGAGAGCAGTTTCCATTCCTCTGGCTGCTCTGAAGCTAGACCGATGGTCATGGAGACAACCAACAGATTCAGTGTGGAGGGTTAGCTGGGAGATAGCCAATTTCTCCAGGAGTTTGCCAAGGAAAGTAGTAATAGAAATTGGGCAATAGTTTGTCAGTATGGAGGGGTCAGCAGAAGGCTTTTTGAGCAGGGGGTGAACAAGGCAGTGCTTGAGAGGAGAGAGGAAACCTCCAGTGGCAAAGGAGTGGTTGCAGAGATCATCCAAGGCTGGAGCGAGAGAGTCAATGTTGTCCATAAAGGTTCTGGAGGGACAGGGAGACACCTGTTTGGAAGAGACTTTTAGACCGGACTTGTCTGGAAACCTCATCAGGTGTGGCAGGAGAGAGGGAGGAGAGGAGGAGAAAGAGCGGCCAAGGAGGGACAGGGAGGTAGAGCGAGGGGAGCAGGGGAGAGAGAGTTTTTGTGGTGAAATGAGAGTCCAGGACGAAGCAGGGGGCCTGGGTGGGTGTGGTAGTGGAAGATACTGCAATAGGATTGGCTAGCTCCTTGCAGATTTTTAAAAAGTTTGGCTGTGTTGTTAGTAGCTGGGTAGAGGCAGGTTTGAATGTAGACTCTTTCTCTAGAGAGGACAAAGTCTATATTGCCTTTGAAGTAGGCGGCAGGCCAGTTTATCAGAAGGTGAACCTGAATCTCCCCATTTCCATTCAGCTGTTCTGCACTTGCGTTTCAGGGCGGCCAGGTTGGAGTCGTATCAAGAATTGCACTTTTTGGCAGGCTTCAGGTGGATCCTCGTGACAGGGGCAAGAATATCAAGAGTGTTAGAGATGGAAAGGTGAACGTTGGAAAGGGCTGTGTCTGGATGGGAGTCAGCCGCAGGAGTAGGTGGAGTAGAGTAGGTGGAGGCAAAGGCTACCACTGACACTCTTCATGGGTCAGACGACCGTGAAGGAGGGTGGCAGTGCTGGGTGGGCCATTGCGAGGGGAACAGGAAGCTTCAAGTGCGAAGACAGAAGAAAGTGATCAGTCCAGGAGAGAGGAGTAGTGAGAGGGTTAGGGAGAGGGATATCAAAGGTGATGAGAGCATCCAAGGTGTGTCCGGCAGAGTGAGTTAGACCACAGGGTAGAATGAAAGTGAGAAAGAGTTGCAAATGTTGGGAAAAAGCCCTGCAGAGTCAGGAGAGTCCAGGTGGATGTTGAGATCCCCAAGGAGGAGGAGCTGGGAGGTAGAGGAGAGAAGAAGTGAGGTCAGCCCATTCAGAGAGGAAGAGGGCGACCTGGCCAGGTGGCGGATAGAAGGTCACCAGGGTCAGAGAGGAGCCAGGAAAAACAGATAGGCTGCAGACCAGGCATTCAAAGTAGGCTTGAGTGGGAATGATGGAGACAGGAATCCACTTAGGAAAGAACAGGCCCGGACTCGGAGAGGATCTTGTAGACCACAGGGAGAAGTGTGTCAGAACTTGTGACAGCTGGCTTCAAACCATGTCTCAGTAAGGGCGAGAACATCTAGATCCAGAAGTTCAAGGAGGTGGCAGATGTTGGAGGAGCGTTCGACAGCAGAGTGACAGTTAAGAGTTGCAGTGTGGAGCAGGTTGCCACTTTTGAAAGACTTCCGGGGAGGGGTACAGGAGTCCCCACTGGAAGGGTCAGTGAGGCCTGGGTGGTATAGGGAGGAGGAGGCAGAGGAGCCAAGGAAGACGTGGATGGCAGAGGGGCTAGAGAGGTGGCGGCCAAAGGAGGTGAGGTAGCCAGGAGAGAGGCATCAGGCAAGGAAGCCAGAGGGGTAGAGGACGAGAGAGGCAAGGGAGTCAAAAGGGCCAGAGTAGCGGCAGGAGGGGGTGGCAAGGGAGCCATGGAGGTAGATAGCAAGGGAGCCGTGGAGGTAGATGGCAAGGGAGCCAGAGTAGTGGACGGAGGGGGTGGCAAGGGAGCCATGGAGGAGGGTGGCAAGGGAGCCAGAACAGCTGAGGCAGAGGGGTGGCAAAGGAGCCATGGCGTAAGATGGCAAAGGAGCCAGTGTGCTGGAAGAAGGTGGCAGAGGGGCCAGCACAGAGGTAGACGAAGTGGCAGAAGGAAGGAAGTTGATGAGGCGAGGGAGGCACCTATCAAAAAATAGAAGGTTGAGCTGAGGCCCTTGTACCAGGATGGTACCATTGAGATCGACATTAATGACGACTCTGGAGGAATGGAAGGAGGCTAAGAGGACCTCTCAACGTGTGCCACCATTAATGGGTGAGGAGGAGTAAGGAGGGAGCAGAGCAACCATATGAAAGGTCCAAAGGTCGGGTAAAGGAACGACAAATAAGATGTCGGTGAGAGTCTCTCTGGCGAAAGCACTGACATAGGTGTCGGCGATGGGAAGGCCTGGGTTGGAGACTAGTGTGTCCTTCTTGAGCTTCTTCCTACCAGACTCAGTGAGAGGAGAAGGATAGGAGATAGAGAAGCAATTAGAGAAGATGTCACGAAGTGTTGTCGGAAGTGTTCTACTGTGCCTGCTCATTTCTTTGCTGCCACGGAGAACGTTGCACGTGTTCAGCAGTGAAAGCAGATGAAGCAGTGGACACGAGTGGTGGAAGTAAGCCTCAGCACATTCTAGTATATGCACATCTTGATCAACGTGTGATTATTGCAAAGCTTCGAACTGCGCCGAAGAGTTCCTATGCTACATGCATTGCAGGTTTTAAGTTGTGCAGTGGCTGTTTACATAAATAGAACTTAACTTGTAATGACATAACAACCTGTTGGGGTGCCTGTGGCCGTATTTTGCCTTTGAGCCCCGTGTCCGAGCCCTGTTTCTGCTGCCGCTTCATGGTGTGTTACATCTTAAAGGTAATCAGAGACTTGCTGTAGTGACTGTGGGCAAGTTCTGCCTTCGAGCCCCAGTGCAACGCTGTTGTGCAGTGTCTCGACACCCTCCTGGTACTTACAGTAGTCTGCTGGGGTGACTGTTGCAATACTCTGCCTTTGAGCCCCAGCGTGATGCTGTTCTACAGGGCATCGACACCCTCCTACACCCTTCTGGTGCTGATAGTATTCTGCTGAAGCAACTGCCAGCAAACTCTGCCTTTGGGTACCAGTGTGACACGGTTGTACGGTCTGTTGTCCTCCTTCAGGTTTTTCTTAAAGTGCACCCGGTTTCCTTGTGGACAAATGTCTAGTGTTTTGACCCTTAGCCAAAATCAGAGAAGAGGAGCGGGTGTTCTATCCAGCTAACTTAGATTGAGTTACTACACCGCTGTTCTTTTCTTGAGCCTGTTGTGTTTATCACACTTTTCTTCTCATGTGACCACACGTTCAGCGCTTCTGGCAACAGTTCACTGTGCTTCTAACTCCTTAGACAATGTATAATTTAAAAAGCTCCATATTTAAGGATGATCTGAAGGCCCCTGAAATGGATCATCATTCCACGTTTAATCAAAGTAGCACAACGCCTTCTGTAAATGTCTGTAGCCGACAAAATGGCAATATCAACACACAAGTAGTTACAAATACTATGGATGAAAATAAGACATGTTTGCCAACACGCTCCTCAATTTCGTTAATTGAAGATCATATCAATTTGCCCAATCCTCCTCCTCATCTGGTGAAAAACACATTAAACCACAATTAGGTTTTCACAGTATCCACTTCAACAATGAAACACCATATTAACAACTTGGTGCTAAAAAGACAAACCAGAGCTTGCCACCTAAATTCTCTGGAAAATTTCTCTTGGGCTGCTAGCCCAATTCAACTGAACCAAAAAGAAAACCAAGAAATAAATTATCCTCACACACGTGACATCTTGTCCAGTGAAATTCATGATAATTGTGTTCCATTGCTTGATCTCACTCAAGACGCTGGACCTAATGCACAAGAAAATGATTTGACTGCTCCCTTTTTCCAGGTTGCGAGTCTGTTACTATTAATAAACCATTCTCTGCTCCCCAGGTGTGGCTACAACAAACCAATAAAAAAAGGCCAGAAAGCATTAAATCAAAGTAATATTCTATCCTATACAAAAAGAATACCCGATTTTTATCTTTTTCCTATGACAAATCAACACACATTGTCAAACTTATCTTGAAAACTACTGGTATCCAAGCTCCTCTTTTATGCGCTTTAGATCTCAAAAACATAGGTGTGGAGGTCTTTACTACCATTCCACCATTGAGTCAATTGGCGCTACAGCCAGCGCTTACCGATTATGCTATAAATCCAAAGAGAACACCAACCTTTGGTCAACAAGTGTCAGAAATGGAAGCAATTCGATCTAAAGGAATAAGCGCAGTGCATGCTTTCAAAGAAAATGCCAAATTATTGACTCTCCTTCCAGATATCATATCACAGGTATTTCAACGTTTGAATGTGACCGACGTTCAACTCTATGTCACTCATAGTACTAAATTACTGAGTTTGACATAACAAGGGACCTTGTATGTTCCAACACAAAGATCTCTAAACTAATTTTCGGGGAGTTTAATTTGGTTTTCTTTCAAGAAACTTGGTTCAAGACAACTTTATTTGGATGATTCACTATTGTGTCCCAGTTTGCAGTTAGTTCCATTTGGGGGTGCCCGTTGGGCGGTCTTTTGATAGCCATCAGAAATACGATTGGTTACAATGTTCAATGTATAAGTAATGATATTAAAGGTATTCTGGTGATAAGGTGTAACATTAAATGGAGTGCAACAGCAAAAGGTCACCAATTGATAAACGTTTATTGGAATACAGCTTCCAGTGCACTATCATTGTTTCTTGAAGACCCCTCTCATATTCTTACTGATCTTAATATACAATTCCCGGAAGATTTAATAGTGATTGGCGGTGACTTTAATGCATGCTGTTCCCCAATAGCAAGGTTGTCTTCAAGATCTGTAATTAATAACACCAATGGTGAACTATGGGAGCAGTTGTTCAGAAACTGGAATCTAAATCTTGTGAATGGCAACATTAATTCCACTGTCCCCCAGCTGCAACTGGGTCGAATGGCAAGAATTCGTCCATAATAGACTACGTAATAGTATCTCCTGACATATTCTACCATTGCAGATGGTTCAAGGTTGTTCCCTGGCTCCAAAGTGATCACAATGCTTTACAAGTTGCCTTTTCTTTAGAAAAATATGAATGTGATAACACCTATGTTTCCAAATTACAAACCAACTCAAGGGGGAAGTCGCATTGCTTGCTTTATGAATAGGGGTCAGAAGTTGAATTAAAAATTCCACAATCTAGTTAAGCAGGGCCCAACTGACTATTTGGAATTTTTAAGTGCCCCAGGCACCTTTGTCAAATTTATATGGGATCTGAATCCACCACAATTTAAAAAAAATGCCTCAATAAAAACCCATATAAATAAAAAAACAATTAAATAAAAGTCTCTGAGAATTAAAAGCACAGAAACTTGATCAAAATACCTGTATAATTGAAACGTCCAAATTAAACAATATCTATTAACACTGGCTGCGAGGGCATCGACTATTGAGTAAAATCAATGATGGGCAAAGCATGTTAAAAACGCTTTTACCCTCACAAACTAAACATTTTTGGGCTTTAATCAACAACCAATATGCATCTTAAAGTTCTCATCAAACCTGCAGTTTTATATGCCTCTGTCTGGGAGACCTATTTTAAAGAACAAATGGCTAAGAGTTTCTCTGATTCAATCTCACGTTGATAATACTATCAAATGGATCATGCAGAATAACAAAGACGAGATTTTGAATTTATTCATGTTGGCTTCCAAATCTTGCGCGGCCGGTCCTAATGGTTTGACTAATCAGAAGTTTTGACCGGACCACCATACATGGTCAGTAATTCTAACACAACTGTTCAAGAAGATTGTGCTGTCTAAAGTAATACCCAGCTCCTGGAAGCAAGCTATAGTAATCCCGATTTACAAAAAGGGCAACAAACTTGACCCACTAAACTATCGTCCAATTGCTTTGATGGACTTTGATATCAAGACCTTTTCTTGTTTGGTTCTCCACGATTTACAAAATTGGGCAACCAGTCAACATATCAGATCCAAATTTCAAGTAAGATTTAGAAGAACAAGTTACTTACAACCTGGTAACATTCTTTCGACTGGATGTTCCTCCAACATATT
This sequence comes from Ambystoma mexicanum, assembly GCF_040938575.1. NCBI lineage: Eukaryota > Metazoa > Chordata > Amphibia > Caudata > Ambystomatidae > Ambystoma > Ambystoma mexicanum. The sequence goes on along the minus strand of NC_090941.1, from coordinate 706,232,055 downwards.
CCACATCTTTGACATGGAATGTCAACAGCTGTGCACTTCGGAAACTTTTTCGGCAGAGGGCGTCCGAACTAATGACAGGATAATTGGTCAATTGGGCAGGTTCGCTTTACACTTGGCACTTTGTTGTTCAATCTTATGGGTTAGCCAGGCTTCCCGGTTTCCCTGACACAGGGGTCGGTACAGGACGCGGAATCAAAGAGTGCAAGCTTGCAGCGCAGCCATCAAACAGCAGTAACCACAATGCAGGAAAGGTGCGGGCGGGGGCGCAGCGATTACTGCGTCCTTCTAAGCTGCCCGACCTTGCGCGTACTGCCTTTTCAAATGCGTTTTCTTAAATTGCACTGTGTCCCTCGCATCCACTAGGCTACCCTTCTCCAGGGTAGCCATATTCTGATTCTTCACTACTACTTCTGTTTTCTTGCACTCCTCTTGCATCACTGCTTTTCTCATTCTAGATGAACGCTTGTGGACCCCTGCAACTACTTTCCCATACAGTCCTTACTGGGACACAGCTCTGTTCTCATGATTTGCTTTTTCTAATAGGCCTTTGTCATCTTCCCTAGGTTCCCCCACTATGGCTCCCAGCTCTCCCCCCCCACCAGGGTGCGCTGAGCCGGCTCCCACTGTTGGTACTCATTGCCGGTGCTGTTCTGTTCTCTGTACTCTGTTCTAGAACTGTTACCCTACTGTAACCTACTATTCTTAGCCTGTACTTGCTTCCTTGTGTTCGCTCTTCTCCCTCCCTCCCCCATCGCACCCCTTCCTTGCATCTCAGTTGCTCAGCATTGTGAAGTGCCTCCTCTCCTCCCACCCACACCCACTATGGTGCTGTCTATTTCCTCCATCTTCCCTTTTATGTTATCTTTTTATTTTTATTGTGCATATAGTCACACAAAAGGACGTTTTACACATTTAATCTAATTTGAATTACAAATTATCAATTCATATTTATATCTCACAGTGAAAATGACAGAGTGCAAACAGTACTAAAATCAATAAAAATGCATAATTAAGAACACAACCCGAAATATATACTTTCAAAACAGGACTAGAACATAAACAAAGGAAGGATATATTCGAACCTTGCACTACTTCAATTTAATGATGTACAACGCCAATTTTCTAAAATTCAATTCATTCAAGAGTTTTAGTAATGCAATGGACAATGAAACCTCCTTTCCTGCTGACAGCCTATGCTAGAAATCTTGGGTAGAGATCCAAGCTGTATCGTGAACAAAGCATGAGAAATATTTATCCTGAGGGTCACAGTGAATGAACATGAGATCAATACGTGCTGCATGTCTTGAAGAAGCCCTTCTCCACACAAAGTGCATTCACCGGCAGAGCGTTCTAATTTATTCCAAATTCGATCAGTCTCATTAGTTTTTATCAAGTTTAACCGAAAACTTAATAATTTGTTAAGCCACATGGGGTTTGGGAATCTTCTAATGTAAGGTAACACATATGGACTTGATTTTTCACATGGAGTACAATTTTTAGTGTTTTTCTGATTATTGATCACAGCTCTTGTTTTAATCCCGTCGGAACGCATGAATGCTCGTTTAACCTTATCAGGCTTTTCTATAAGAGTCTGGCATGTACATTCACATTGTTCAGTAATCTTTTCAGCCTCATCATTATATCAGAAAGATGGCTGTTCTTTTGCGTATTTGCATAGTCGCGGATGTCTACATGCAGGGATTGGTCAGGTGGAATGAGAATGAATCTGTAGAGAGACAACATTTTCCAGTAAAAATGAGATTGGGGAGAATGTAAGCCAACCTAGATATCGGTAGAGACTGATATAGCGAAGTTTTTTTTCCATAATCGACCCTCTAAGCGATCCCAGTTGATGTTACGATAACATGGAGTACATTCCATCCTATATAGGAGGGCTGGAATAATTTTCCCTTCATATAATTTTATTAAAGGCATCAAAGAAGATCGACAATATGAGCACAAGTTTTTTAGCTGGCACAAATATTGGTGTGCTTTACTCTCTAGTTCTGAGGTTAATTCCTGGAGCGACTGGTTGGTTCTGAGATGAAGGCCTTAGTATTTTACTTTTTTTAACTTACGGATTGGTTGCTGGGCAATGCACCAGTGTTGTTTGCTGAACCTGTTAGTTGGTTTCCCGAACATAATTATGTTCGATTTTGTGGGGTTGATTATTAAATTGTTGGTCATAGCATATACCTCCAGTGCTGAGATTAAATGTTTTAGCCCTAGAGGAGAATTATCAATTAGGGCTATATCATCAGCATAGGCAAGTAGGTGGATTTTGCAATTTCCTATGGAAGGAGACACAAAGGTGTAATTTTGCAGAAAAGGAACCAGATACGCATGATACAAATTGAAGAGTAGTGCGGCAAGTAAACACCCTTGCCTAGTACCATTATCAGAGGGTATAGTTGAAGAAATGCCGCCTTGTAGATTTAGCCTAACTTTAATGGAAGTATGATCGTGAAGGGCAATGATTATTTGCAACAACCCATTAAGTATATTCCATGATTTTAGTTTTAGCCATAACTGTGACCTGTTAACTAAGTAAAATGCCTTTGATAAATCGATAAGGGCGATATAGGTTGGAAGTGATTGCTTTATTTGACTTTGAGCTTGCAAGATATTTAGTCAGCCCATTTAAAATAGTTGAGAGCCCTTTTCGAATGGATTGTGCCCTCCAGCGCATTCCATATCTTTGACATGTAATGTCCACAGCTGTATACTTCGGAAACTTTTTTGGCACAGGGCGTCCTGCGTCGATGGCGTCGGGTCGATGTCCCTCGAAGGCCTCCGTTGAGGGCGACGTCACCGGATGTTATAAATACGATGCACAGCGCCCGTAGCCTCAGTTCCATTTTTTCTGCAAACGTGTTTGCTTCGGAGACTCGGCACGCCTCGTGTATTCCTTGTGAATAGGTCTTCTTCTTCGACCCCTCCGACTCCGCCCTCTGGCTTTAAGACTTGCCAGGACTGCAAGTCTAAGATGTCAATTACGGAGCTGCATTGCATGTGTTTGTGGTGCTTGTGCGAGAGTCATGACACCGACGACTGTTCCAAATGCCATTCGCTGACTGCTAAGGGGAAGCTTCAGGTAGGTAGAGGTTCTAAACCCAGTAAGTCCCGTAAACCTTCTAAGGGGTGGTCCACCGACGATTCGAGGGGCGACTCTGCATGTCGGAAGGAGTCGCAGGGATCCAGGTCCCGGAGTGGTTCCCACCATTCGTCGTCCTCGTCTCGGCATTCCAGGAAACGCCATCACCGGTCACCTTCCCCGTCCTCCTCGGAGGATGGTGCGGCGAGGAAAGTGGCTTGTCCTACGAAGTCCTCGACTCCGGAGGAGAGGGAAGCCTTCAGGGAGCAGATGCTGGCGATTTTCACATCCCAGGGCATAGTTCGGTCCGCGCCTTCGCAAGAACCCGGCAAGGAACTGTCTGGATCTGTGGCTCGTGCGCCTTCAGGCTCGCGTCCTCTGCGCGATTCGCATCGGGAACCTTCAAGGTCCCGTTCGGACAAGGGTCAGGGTGAACGCCAGAGACGTGCTTCCAGATCTCGGTTCTAGTCCCCGGCGAGACCGCAGAAGTCTGGTAAGCGCTCGAGGTCGGCATCGAGGTCGGCGTCGACTCCGTCGGCGTCGTGTTCATCAGATACGGATGTCGAAGCTTTGCCTTCACACCAGCCATTGGTGCCGTTGTCGACGCCAAAGCCGTCAGCGCCCTCGACGCCTTCAGTGCCTTTTGGTCGGAATTTACTGAGGAGGTCCCTGGTAAGGTGGATCCTCCGAGGAAGGCTAATTCCAAGTCCGTGAGGTCGGTTATGGACTCCAGACCCTCTTCTGTCTTTTCCAGGGACAGTCAGTTGGAAGAGTTAAGACAATCTGTTCATGATGCCAGTGACTTGGACACTTCTCCTGGGGTGGAGTTTGGCAGGCCTGAGCCTGGGGCTCATGCTGAGTCGTCCTACAGGAGACTGATGGCCAAGGTCACTGAGCATCTTGGTTGGTCTAGTCCTCCAGAAGCTCTTGTTCAGGATGACTTAACGGATATTTTGGATCAAGGTCGTCCTCTGACCTGGTGTTACCTTTTCATTTGACATTGCAGAAAAGGGTGGTGGCTGCTTGGCAGACACCGGAATCTCTTCCGGCAGTTAACAAATAGTTAACAAAAAACTGCTGCCCTTCAGGTAGCGACCCCAGCTACCTTTCATCTCACCCCACTCCCGAGAGTTTGGTGGTTCAGGCGGCTACGGCCACCTCAAGGCAGGTGGTGTACCCTACCATCCCTCCGAATAGGGATGACACACGTTTCGACGGTTGGGCACGCAAGGTGTTTTCTGCGGGGAGTATGGCGCTGAAGTCAGCCAACTCCACCTGTGCCTTAGCAAGATTTTCACAAACTCTGTGGAATTGTGTTTCTCCAGCGGCTGAGCATATTCCCGAGGGGGACGAAAGGGATGGGTTTCTTGCTCTCGTGCAGGATGGCAAGGATGCCAAGGATGCCATGTGTGAATCCCTTCAGTCGGGATGGACACGGAAGACCGTGTTAGCCGGTCCATGGCTGCGAGCACCATTCTACGTAGATTTGCGTGGTTGCGAAAGTCGGGTTTTGCTCTGGATGTGCAAGCCCGTCTTTTGAACATGCCCTTTGATGGTGCCCATTTGTTTGGCAGCAAGGCTGACGAGAGCCTTGAGAGGTTGCTGAATCCGCAGGTGCTTCTAAGTCTTCGAGCCCAGTTGTGCATCAACCTCCGCCTTTTTCGTCCTAGGGGACAGCAGTGGAGAGGAGGTTCTTTTCGTTACTACTCCTCCTTTGGCAGAACGAGAGGAGCCACCAGTCAAAAGGGTCAGCGTAAAAGTACCCGTGGTGGTCAGGAAATGGGGTGCCAAAGCCGCTCAGGCAGCTGCCTCTTTGCCTTCAGGCGCTGCCGCAGCTGCTCCAAAACAGTCATTAGGCCATGCCCATTGTTTGCCGGTTGGGGGCAGACTGTCTCGGCATCTCAAATAATGGCGGGCTATTACTTTGGGTGCGTGGGTTCTGGATACAATAGCCCACGGCTACTGCCTTCCCTTCCTAAAGCGGCCTCATGACAATCCACCGGGGAATCTCTTTGAAGCTTCCAGATCCGCTCCTTGTGCAGGAAATCTTGACCCTGCTGGAGAAAGACGCTATAGAACTGGTGCCTGTAGCGGAAAGGAACAAATTATGGTATTCCCCATACTTTTTGATTCCAAAGAAAGACAGGGGATTGAGACCCATCTTGGACTTGCATTCGTTGAACAAGCTTCTCAGGAAGGACAAGTTCAACATGGTCTCTCTTTCTCAGGTCCTCTAGGCCCTTCGACTTCAGGATTGGTTGGTGTCTCTGGACCTACAGGATGCTTACTTTCATGTGCTGAATCATCCCAAGCACAGAAAGTACCTGAGGTTTGTGGCTGGCGGCTCACACTTTCAGTTTCGGGTCCTGCCATTCGGATTGACCTCCGCCCCGAGGGTCTTCACCAAGCTAATGGTAGTGGTGGCAGCGTATCTCAAGCGAGGGGGGATTTACGTCTACCCGTACCTGGACGACTGGCTGATCCGTGCGCGTTCTCCCGCGCAAGCGATGGATCATCTCAGTCTCACCTGCCGCTCCCTCCACAAGCTGGGCTTCTCCCTCAATTTCAAGAAGTCGCATCTGACACCTTCCCAACAGCTCCAGTACATCGGGGCTGTGTTGGACACGTCCTTGGAAGTGCTCGCCTCCCAAGGTGAGGGCTCATCACATAGTGCAGATCGTGGACAAGTTTCAACATGCCCAGCATCTCCCAGCTTTTGAATTAAGGTTGCTCGGCCTCATGGCATCCTGCATTTTTCGGGTGCCAGAGGCCAGGCTGAGGATGAGATCCCTGCAATGGGTCCTCAAGATGCAGTGGTCCCAATTCTCAGGCAAGTCGTCGGATCCCGTTCAGATTCCACTCTCGGTCTCCCAGGATCTTCTGTGGTGGGCCAACGAGGGGAACCTGATGAAGGGGAGCCGTTTTGGCAACCATGGCCAGAGGTGACTGTAGTGACGGACGCTTCCATCACAGGATGGGGAGCTCATGCCGACAATTTGACTGCCAGGGGTGGTCTGTCTCCGTCGGAGTACAAACTCCACATCAACCTGTTAGAGCTGAGGGCCATTAGGCTGGCCCTGATGGCTTTTCTGCCATCTGTGCGGGGGAAGAGTGTCCTGATCATGACGGACAATAGAGTGGCCATGCATTACCTCCCTGCCAAGAGGGCGTTCTACGGCATAACAACAGTAAACGATCAAAGATACACATGCACTGAAAGGTGAAAAGAAGGGAATACAGGACGGAGACGAGCCAGGATAGGATGCATTGAAATGAAGATGCCAACATCCAAGTTAAAATATATTTTTTATAAAGTTATATGCCTTTGAAAGAGGGTATCTTGGCACTGCTGAAAGGGGTGACCAGTCCTAGAAGAGGAACGTTTTTTACTTTCGTCTAATGACTTAAAGGTCTGTTAGGGTTGGCTCTTATACTTGCATGTGTGCTGAGCCAGTTTTGATGTCACCATCAGAATGTAGGCTGTGAGTCTGGAGTGAGAGATTAGAATGTTTGGAGTTGAATGGGTTCTAACCCAGGCAGTTCGATTAAGTGAGCCTGGGTGGTGGGAGCCAGTGGGCTCCTGTCCCTTTCCTCTTTATCTCCTAATAACTATGATGACATCTGATCCTTGTAACAGAAGAACCCTAATAAAGTAACCACTATGCGTACCTGGCCTGTGTATCCTGAGTGTCCCTTGGAGTGAACCCTATGACCAAGATCCGGTCATAACAAGGTCACATTCGTTCCATAAGGAGATTTGTAATTGCTTCCAGCATTTGGAGGCCAAGACTATTAAGCCAGTCCCTCCTGTATTTGTTTTTCACCATCTTGGGATCAAGGAAGGGGCAAGTAGTACACATTTAAATAATAAAAAAATAAAAGAAAGAGTTCTGGGGGATACGTAACGTTGAAGCCTGAAGCTTAAGTCACTGGGCCTTGAGCTGTAAAGTGCCTTGTGTAACAGGCAAACTGGGTTGCATTACAAGTTTGACGGTGTGGGGAAAAAGTGTCTGTAATTTTGTTACTTACACTTTTTCCTGCATCACCAAATTATTATCTGCCGATTTTCGGAGGTAAAGTGGCAGATACACCTCCATCTTGTTGCTGGAGGTAAATCCTCCACTTTACCTCCAGAAAAATCGGCAGATTAACTGTTTAGTAATTCCACAGATGGTAAATCTGCCATAAATCCCAATGGAGTGCTCCAGACTCCAAAAATGGGGCGTTACCACCACTTGTAATCTCGTGGTAATACCAGAGGACTAAGTGGCAGTAACAATAAATACATTTGGATGGATGTCATTTGGGGGTCGTAACTTGCAACCATGAGGTCTCCCTTGCTACCCTGTGGCCTCCCTTGCTACCACGAAAAAGATTGAAGCTCATGGGCGGTGGCCAGCAGCATGTGTCTCTTTGTTTCTGGAGTGGCTGGGTTTCTGATAGCTGTAGCCGGTAAGATAGCTCAGTGGGTTGAGCGTTGGCTGCTGCAATGTGTGTGATCTGCAGGTTGCAAGTTTGCCTCCCAGCATGGCAAACTCAGCCTTTCATCCTGCTGAGGTTGATAAATGAGTACCAATACAGGTTGGGTGATATTGTATGTATATTTGTTCTATATGAAGCACTTAAGCGTAAGTGCTATATAATACATCATTATTGTTTGAAAAAAGGTAGCAGGCGCTCCTCTCCAGAAAGAACATGGCATGATAACCTGTTCTGAGATGAGAGTTTGCAGCACACGCTTTTTGCTCATCTCAGAACAGGTTATCATGCCATGTTCTTTCTGGAGAGGAGCGCCTGCTACCTTTTTTGAAATACTGGCAAGGACCTTGGAGTTGGTCACCCTAAGTTACCTGGGAGCAACCAGACGTGGACTCCCTGCTCACTGTGCTCAGAGAGGCACAGCTTCATCTCATTGATGAGGCCCAACAAGGCTGAAACACGTGTATGGGGTTGCTGTTGGTACTCTTGTTCAGAAGAGAACTGCCATAGCATTTCAGTGCTGGACTGTCCTTGTGGGCGGGACAAAGACTGATATGCAAATGAATATTTCCCATCTGTGAAAGGTACAGTGAGCAAAAAGCAGATGGCTGCAAACTCTCAATGTGGTTAATAACCACTGAACAGGTTATCATGCCATGTTTTTTCGAGAGAGGGGCACCTGCTACCTTTTTTGTATCATTATTGTTTGGCCTTGGATGTCATCCTGCATTCACAGTGATTTGGTAATATGCGCCTATATGCACTGATATTAACGATACATATGGTGATCCATTCTTGCATGAAATGTATATCACTTTACAGTGATATCGTAACCATATTGTTCGTGGTCTACTTAGAAACAATGCTATGTGATGCCACTTCTGTTTTGTTGAGAGGTGAAAGGTAGTGTTCCATTGTTTCCCATGATGTCACTTTGGGGTGGGATCAAATTACATCACTTCTTGTGATGTCATCAGAGGTCAAGGGTTGTGTGATGTCACTTCCGCTACCCCTGGCATTTCGGTGAAATGACGTGTTTGTAAATTTGGCTGCAATTCGGTAGAATTACTGCCAAACTACTGCCAAATTAGTAATGAGGCCCAATGACTTTAAAGGTAACCAGTTTGTAGGTCGGCAAACAGTGCAGGCCCTGGACTATTTGTTCAAATGTTTTCATTCTCAAAAGGAGCCTGGTTGCCATCAGCTTATCAGTTATTCCCAGGTACATACTCTTACCAAAGTTCAAGGCATGCCGATACAAATGAATTAACCACTGTCACTTGGTGCGAGTATATCATCAGTGGCATAAGATGTCATTTTTTAAATTGGAAATAAACAAGGCTTGGCCACTTCACTTGAGGGGCCAGGAACAACCCCCTCTCCATAATAATGCCAATATTGAGGAACTTGGCCACTGTGATGGGACACAGTCCGAATGTGTCCAGCCTGAACGTGGAATTCCATGCATTCAGGATTGCGTTTGCAGTTAACACTTCTGTTTTGCCAGAGCTGATGTTAAGGGACTTTGCAAACACCCAATTCTTCATAGACGGCAGAGATTTACTTAGTCGACAAGAATACATGTCTTGTTTCCCAGATAGTTTGACCAGTATCTGCATATCTTCAGTAGAGTAGAGGAAAAGGAAGCTGTTATTTCTAAAAGAAAAGTTAGCTAGACGCCTAGTATAAACATTAAAGTGAAACAGTGACAGGGCAGAGTATCCACATCTCACGGACTTCAGCTGAGAAGTGAATGGATATGAACCAACCTGTTGGGCACGATCTACTAACAAGAAACAGATACAAGAGATTCATGTGCCCCCTTTGCCAAAGGAAATTAGACTGTACAGGAGAAGTAGTGGGTCTGCCTTGTTGAAAGCCGTCCATAAAGCAAGCTCTGTGAATGGTCCAGCCCCTCCAGCATCGGCTCCCTCCCGTATTTGAAAGAAGAAGGTAGGGGCACGTCCTGTGTTTCTGCCAGGGCACTAACCAGTGTGAACAAAATCTAGTTTTGTGTATATGCCACACAAGACCACATTTGGCAAGTCACGACTCACTCTGGATGCTTTGCCAAACAGAAGAGCTGTTTGATTGGTCTAAAGTTGCTTAATGTTTGATGTCTAGCAAGTTTTGTTTTATCAATAGAGCGCAGACTACAGCAATTTCCCAGTCAGTCATTACAATTTGTTTTCTTAATGATGTATTTAACAAATGTATTCTTTATTCAAGGTTGGAAGAACATTCTTAGGGTGATTTTGGGGTGTGGCATCCCATAGGAAATCTGAGCATGTCCACAAGGCTAGTAGTGTATCAACATCTTCAAGAGGGATATCCATGAAGAACGTTAGTGTCTACTGTATTATCATTAAACGCAGAGACAGGATGAAACTTCTTGTTGCTCGATATACAATCAGATCGAAACACCTCCATCTTTTAACTAAAGTAATCAGATAAACTACAAATGATTGTGAGACAATAATATTTGGGTCAAGCGCTGAAGGATAATTAATGTAATTGAGAATTGAGAACAGTTCTTTTGAGATGCCAGCAGCATTGCTGACTCTGAAGGAGAAGACTAGTTTTTTCTCTTTCAGTGTTGCACTTTTATGGTGTCAAAGCTTTATCTTAAGAACGACCTTATCAGAAATGTCATACGAACGTGTTTTCTTTCATGGTTTTTGATCACGCACATTTAATTCCTCTATGAACTGTTCACATTGCGATACATTTGGTCTGCGAGGTGTCCTTTTTAATGGTGCTATAATGTCTAATGTTTGTGCAAACTCGGCAGTAATGCAGGAAATGCAGCACTTGGTAGAAGAACATCAGTCAAGCAACAACCAAAACCAAGGAGGAGTCTCTTGTGAAGCGGGCTCACCCACTTGGGGAGAAGGAACAAATTCCATCAATTCATCACAGGAGACATAAACACGGCTCCACCAAACTCCTGTGTAGGGTCCTCAGAGCTCATTGCAATACAAGGCAACAAAAGTCTCCAGTTACGAGAGACACATGCAGCAGTACTGCGGGTAACCACTGCAACCCTACCCGTAAAGGAATAAAGCTATACATGCACATCACAATGGGGGACAACATAGGTACTTAAACTGAGCAACTGGACTTCCAAGAGGACAACTTCAGATGCTGCAACAGTTACAGTAACACGTTGGAGCATCACTATGCAAGAGCATATTACTATAGCAAGACAATGCCAGAAACTGCAAATACTGCGACTCTGCAGAAATCCCTACCTCATCAATCCTACAGAGATGAAACCACATGACCAACTCCATGGATATGGCATATGTGAGATTCAACACAATACCTCTAAATCATATTGCATCCTGTATGCCGTACTCTACATCAGATGTTTTTCTTAACCAGTCCTTGGCGTCTGTACCACGACTCAAAACTAATACACCCCAGGGGGTCTTTAAAACCATTCAAAGCAAATGTGATAGACGCTACTGCAATATGCAGATTTTAAGAACCAGGTTAGACTACAAAAACTACCTGGGGAGTCATGCTGCCTTCCTCAAATGGCCATGGCATCTGAAAACCCAGTTAACCTGTAATGAACCTGTTCCTTCAAATCTATCCAGCAGGTTCCTCTGTATTCCTGACAGAGGAATGATGACATGATATGCTATGATATGAGAGGTTATTAATAATGTGCTTAATACCCAGAGGCTTCTAAGCGCGTACCCGGGGATCGAACCTGTGTTGCTCCGTGTCGTCTTGCTTCCAAGGCGAGCACATTGCCGCTGAGCTATCCTCCCGAGACATGACCCGGATCAAACTCTTAACAACTTTTTTGACAAGAGGGTGACCGATTTCTCTCTCTTTTTTTGTTTTTGTTTTACTTTACTATATTATGTTGACAACTCCATTCCGTTAACTTTGGTTACCAAAAGTTTTCAGAAACATACACCACTCCTGACTAGACAGTGACCGAATTCACATTGTGGAGTTTGGTCTGGGGTACAACATATAGAGATGCTTGGGCAAATGAATCCATCAAAATTCCCAGTTTACCCGAGCACGCTCTTGAGATCCTCATGCATACAACATTACACGCAAACGTACAATTCTCCAAATCTCCCTTGCAAACATAACCCAATTATCACAAACCTGAATGGCATACCCTATGAGCTACTTAATAGGACTGACATGCACCCAGACCCAGGCATCACAGAAAATCCTTCCCTCGTTGCATCCATCCCTCCCTTTGTAGCATCTATTTCATGCTTTCCCATAGTCTTATATTCCCCTCGCTCATTTTCCTTCTTCCAGCAGATTACAGTCTGAATACTCCCATCAGGAGGCACAGTACACCACTCTATGGACCAGTCTAGGCAAACTACTATGGTGGTGATTTGGTGCAGTATAAAAAGCATTTTAACATGACTTTTACAAAACCAAATTAATCTCATGAAAAGTGCAAATTACTTTCCCCTGGTAATGCTCTTTCGATTGGATGTTCCTCCCATGTATTCCTCATCTTTGATATATTCGAGCACTGAGTCAGCTGCTTCGGAAAAAGAAATTCACAGCAGAGAGCACTGTGCGTCGTGGATCTCGTGTCTTTCAGCGGCCTCAATCCATTCTAGGGTATGACTTTGGTATATGTAGCCCGCGCGCCCCTGTTACTTCAGTTCTTAGCAGTTCCACTCACATAAGCACAGACGTCTCTGAATATGACCTTACGTTGGAAGACAGGAAGGTGTAAAACACAGAAAGTCTCCCCAAGATAGAGGGGTAGGTTGGGAGGGCGATGATGAATGCGTGGGAGGAACATACAATCGAAAGAACATTACCAGGAGTAAGTAATTTGTTCTTCAAATGGATTGTGTTCGCCCACGTATTCCTCATCTTTGTTAGACACCGATAGCCATGTGTTGCAGGAGGTGGAGAAATTACTTTTAATTAATGCTGTGCAAAACAGCTTTCCCAAACTTTGCCTCCTGACCCTATGCAGAGTTACAGGCAATAATGTTTTGTGTAGGTATGAAGAGAAGATTAAATTGCAGCACTACATATGTCCTGCACTGGTACCCCCATTGCAAAGCCGAAGAATTAGCCACACCACTGATAGAGTGCGCTCGTAAGCCAACAGGGACATCCTTGCCCTCCATGTTATAGCATTCAGATGTTTGCTTGGTTACAGCTTGCCCCAGCCTGTGACCAGCATATCCCACAAAAAGCTGATCATCCTGTCTGAGTTTTGACAGCATATTGATGTTGAATCTCAAAGCCCATTTTGGATGTAGGCGATGAAGCCTCTCCTCCTCTTTAGAAGGATGCAGAGATGGGTAAAAAGTAGGACGCACAATCCTTTGCGCCAAATGAAATTCAGAAACCACCTTTGGTAAAAAAGGAAGGGCGGACCCTCAACACAACCTTTTATTTGAAAAAAGTGATACACTGAGGATTACAAGATAAGGCTTGCACTCGCTGACTCTACGAGCCGAGGTAATAGCTGTCAAAAGGAGAGTCTTGCGGGTCAGCATCCTTAAAGAACATGAATAGAGGCGCTCAAATGGAGCTCCTGTGAAAAGCTTTAGCACCAGGTTTAGATCCCAGACTGGTACAATGAATGGGACAGGGGGCGGGGGGAATCGTTAGTTAACCCCTTTAGAAACTGGATCACGATAGGGACCTTAAAATACGATCCATACTCTGGCGAGCGCTTAAATATAGATAATGCCATGAAATATCCCTTTGCATTTGGAACCTGCAGCCCCTGATGGGCTAAATGTAGCAAAAAGGATAGCACCACCGGTGTGTCACAAGAAAAAGAGTCAATATTATTATCTCTGCACCAGCTGCAAAACATTCCAACGGCAGCGGTACAGAGACTTTGTTGATGGTCTTCTGACTTAAAGCAAAACCTCCATTACGTTTTCCGGGAGGTCCCAGTCTTTGTATCTTAACCTCTCAGAAACCAGGCATGAAGGTTTAGGGTTCTGATTTCTGGGTGAAGAATGCAACCTCCCTCTTGCAAGAGCAGATCCTCTTTTTGGGGGAAGACAAATTGGAGGGCAGATGAATATGTCCAGAATTACCGGGTACCACATTCTCCTTGCCCAATCTTGAGGATCATGGGCTTCTAGAAATTCCTCAACCTCCTGATGACATGAGGAATGACAGGAACTGGAGGAAACGCATACAAGTCGGGAAAATCCCAGTCCACTACAAACGCGTATCCCATAGCCCCTCTCTGCGGAAATTCCCTTGAGCAGAACAGGTTGCACTTCCTGTTGACACTGGACACAAACAGATCCACTTGAGGGGTTCCCCAAAGGGTGAAGATCTCTTCAATAACTTCCTGAGCCAACTACCACTCGTAGGAGACAGTGCTCTGCCTGCTCAGAGGGTCCACTGCTGGGTATTTCTCTCCGGCAAGGTAGACGGCCGTTAGAGTGATCCCTTCTTGTGGTGCCCAAACCAGAGCTGCATTGCAACTCTGCACAGTTGTAGTGACTCTACACCTCCTCCCTTGTTGAGGTAATGCATGGCCACTGTGTTATCCGTCCCTATCAGGACATTCCCTGTACCCAGGGCAGAAAGCCCAGCAGCGCTAGTCCGATTGCCCTAAGCTCCAAAAGACTTATGTTTTGTTTGGACTCCGATGGAGACCAGCAACCGCTAATTGCCAGATCGTTGGTATGAGTCCACTCCCCAAACTTGTGAGGGAGGTGTCCATAAGTATGGTAATCTCCGGCCATGGTTGCCAAAAGGTTTCCCCCTTAAACACATTCTCCTCGCAGGCCCACCACAGGAGATCCTTTGCGAACTTGCTCAGGACCTGAAGCAGATCAGTCATTCTGCTGGAGAATTGTGACCATTGGGATCCGAGGGCCCACTGAAGGGACCTCATCCTCAGACGGGCCTCTGGTACCAGAAAAGTGCAGCATGTCATGAGACCGAGCAACCTCAGAAAATCGAAGGTTGGTAAACTTTGGGCATTCTGAAACTTGATGACCATCTGCTGAATATGCTGAGCCCTCGCCTCAGGTGGCGAGGATGTCCCTGAGGAAGCATCCAGGACAGCTCCAATGAATTGAAGCTTCTGCAAAGGTATCATGTTGGACTTCTTGGAATTGAGGGAGAAGCCCAGTTTGGGGAGTGTGTGGCAGGTGATGCCGGGATGTTCCAGGATCTGTCTGGGACAACGGATCCTGATAAGCCAATCGTCCAGGTATGGGTAGATTTGAATCCATCCCTTGCCATCAACTTGGTGAAAACCTTCGAGGCAGAGGTGAACACAAATGGAAGAACCAGAAATTGAAAATGAGAACTGCCAATGGCGAACCTCAGGTTCTTCCTGTGCTATTGACGACTAGGCACATGAAAGTAAGCATCCTGACGGTCCAATGATACCATCCAATCCTGGAACTGGAGGATCTGAGAAAGAGTGACCATCTTTAATTTGTCCTTCCTTAGGAGCTTGTTCAGGCATCTCAAGTCAAAGATGGGTCTCAATCCTCCATTCTTCTTTGGTATTAAGAAAAAAGGGGAGTACCATTCCTGGTTGCTCTCTGCTACAGGCACTGGCTCTATAGTGCCTTTCTCCAGCAGGATGAACATATCCTAAAAAAGGAGTGGATCCGGTACCTTGAAGGACTTACTCCCTGGTGGACAATAAGGAGGCATTCTAAAAAATGAGAGGCAGTAACCTTGGGCTACAGTCTGCAGGTCCTAAGCATCTGAGGTAATGGCTCGCCATTCTTCCAGATGCTGAGTCAGCCTGGCCCCCAGCAGGGTAATGTAGACCAAAGTCTCAGAGAGGTTTTGGTGTAGCAGTGGCGGCTGCTGATGGCAAGGAAGTTGCAGCTGCTTAGGTGTAACTTCCACCATGTCCTCGTCCTCCATCAGGAAATTTCCACTGACCCCTTTGTGTGTTTTGACCCCTTGTCTTTCCAACTGATGAAAAATAGCAAAAGCGCCGGCCCTTGCAGCCCTGAGAAGCTGTTGCGGCTGTTGAATTGCAGCACTCATTGATTTAGCCACTGCCTTTGCGACTGAAGTTTTATCAAACTTTCGTCAGCCTTGGAGCCTAACAAATGGGAGCTGTCAAAAGGCATGTTCAAAAGCCTTCCTTGGACATATGGTGGAAAACAAGACTTACACAGCCAGGCAAACCTACGTGATACACTGCTGACTGCCATTGCTCTACTAATGCTTTTAGCTGAATCCAACCCAGACTGGAGTGACTGCCACATGGGGCCTCATTACGAGGCTGGCGGCCGCGGAATGAATGGTGCCGGTAGGGTACCGGCACCGTTCATTCCGGGCCGCCACATTATGAGTTTACTCACGGGTGGAGGTATGCACGTCTGGGCCAGACCAGACGTGCATACCGCCACCCGCGAGCAGACCAGGATGCTAACAACGGACCCTTCATTAACGGGTCCGTTGTTAACATCCTTCCCATTCCCATTGAGCCCTAGGGGGGCTCGAATGGGAATGGGGATGTACCGGGTCCCGAGAAAAGGGAATCAACAGGCCCGCAAAAGTCGGAATGGCCTGGTAATTCCCTTTTTTCGGGACTTGGAAGCAGCCATGCCGCCAAGAACGGCATGGTTGTTGGGGAGAATTCTCTGTTTAGGCTGAATTTCCTAACCTAGTGAGTCCCCCAGCAGCTTTGCTGGATTTTTGGAGTTTGTTTTTTTCTCTCCTGCCAAGAGTGAGACTCTTTTTCCCACTCTTGGACATGATTTATGGTGTTCCTTTGACTGTTAATGTGTTTTACGGGTTATGGGGTCCTTTACTCCATAGGGTCTCATGTGTTTTTACTATGTGTGTTACACAGCACCCTCCGTGCAGTGACACAGGGGTGTCATAGTGACACCCCACCATAGACTCCATACCCTGGGACTGACTACTGTCTCCCAGGGCATGTAAAGTCACCATTGGCTTTACTAGTCCCAAATTATGAACAGAAACCAGTACAAACCATCATATTGTGGATGTACTGGTCGGGCAATTCGATTGCCCCGGGGTCTGTTAGTCGAGGGGGCACGTCTCGTCCCCCCTGATCGAGTTTTGGCTGGTAGCAGTGGATACTACTTTTTATATATTCGACAGCGAATATATCCCTATGGGATTTTCCCATTGTTCGAGGCTACCAACTTTAATTATTTAATTCTCATAGCCTCGAACATACCGCCGGTTTATTTATTTAATATTAATTTGCCGGTTGGTATTTTTTGCCAGGACTCGATTCTAAAATGGCGGTTGTGTTCTCTTCTGTGACTCCAACCCAAGTCGAGCCCTTTGTTCCACTTTTGTCAGGCTTCTCCACAGAAGCCTCCAAAAGTGGTGCCACTCTGTCTGGGTACCACAGGGGGTGTGGGAGGGGTTTAGGCACCCTGGACTGAGTTACCTTGGTAACTCAAGTCACACTCTTGTGTAATTGGCCCAAGTGGTGAGCCGGCCGGCTCACCACTTAGCATGTTTGATTGACAGCTAGGCTGAGTGAATGGGGGTGTGCTGCATTAAAGCAGGGCTTTTGGGACTGGAACTGAGCCGACCTGCTACGACAACACCACCGGTGGAGCCCTGCGGAACCGACTCACCACTTCCCGACGACAGAGAAGATCTCCCTGCTGGAGAGTCTTCTTCCCCTGACTGGTGGGCACAACTAGTTTACCTTCTTTTTCTCGCATCCCAGGACGTCTTGTGGTCGAATTGCCCGTGCCAAGCACCCCGGCAAACGGATAGCCACTTACCACTGGACCGCGAACAAAAGGACCGCTCCTTTTAAACTGAGAACTCCGTGGCTGGTTTCTTCCCTGGCAGTGCAACAGACTCCTGTCTTCCTCCCCGACGAGATCCTCTCTTCCCCCAAACGAAGCACCGACTTGCATCCGCTGCCAGGAACAACTGCCCCCGCTGGAGTATTCTCACCACTTTAAGGTACCGTGTCCGCCAGGCCTCCCTTTCTAAAGATTGCTACAAGGTAATAATAAGCCCTTAACCTTCTGTACTGGGCTGGCCGCCTTGACCATCTAACTGGTCCCTTTCTTTTGGTCCAACTCTTTCTGAACCTTTTCGAGACTTTTGTGCACTTTTCAACCGTGTGACCTTGGACACATTTCGTTCTGATCCTCTTAAAGTGGATCTGGCTTTCTGAGCTCTAACTTCACGGTTTGACTCTGCCTTCCTCTCTTTCTGTGTTCTTTTGAAAGTGTTGGAATCTGTTTCAATTTATGCTCTGCCTTTCTCTCCGTTTTTAAGTGAATTGTTAGAGTGCCATCTGCGTTAAGCGCTCACCGCTGTCTGAAAGTAAGTGGGGCTTTACTTAAGACTTGTCTAATATTCTTTTAAGGGAGTGTATATCTTTTAGTGACTGTGTTTTTGAACAGCTTACAACTAGTGCCTGTGTGTTTTACTAGATGTGATTTTAAATAAATAATGATATCTCTTTTACACCAAGCTCTGGTCAGTGGTTGCTTGTTCTACTGTGTTTTTTTGTCCTATTGTGAATACTCTGTATACTGCCTAACTCTTCCTGAGGGACGTCTGACTGCTCAGCCACAGCTACCAAGTGAATCTGTGTGGTACAGACTGCTACCAAGTGGGTTTACTGCCAAACACCTGTAGTCATAAATCTTTTGCAGTGGTCCCAGAGGGAACTGCACAGGTTTCTGCCTAACAATGGTTACCTCCAAACTCGTAATGAGGCCCATGGTGTCCTTGTCATCTTGTATGATGCGCAAAAATCCTTCTCTTTTCTCCCCTTCTGGGACGTGTTCAGTAGCCATAGCAACCACCTCCCACAAAGTGTGAGTAAATTTGGTCAATGCACAGGTGGCATTGATAGATTTGAATGCCAAACTGGTGGCTGAGAAAACCCTTTTAGTTAGGTAATCGAACATATCTTCCCTTTCAGGGGGAATTGTACGGTATGCAGCTACTCTCGATGAAGTGGCAGCCTATACCACCAGACTCTCCAGAGACAGATGTTTCGATAGGTACTTCGGATCTATACTGGAAGGTCTGTATGTTCTAGTGAAAGATTTGTTCACTACCGGATTGGTGTCCAGCTTTTCCAATTGGTCATGACCCTGCTCCTCAAAGCAGGGTGGAAAGGGAGAACAATGTCCTTAGAGGGACCTTTTGTCAAGAATATCTCTGAGGTCATTTTGTTCAAAAATAGCAGCCGGCCTTCCCCAATCCAGATACTTAACCACCTTATTAATGACGGCCCTATGAGGCATCTGCATGTGAAGAAGGTTCTGGTTTGACAAAGTGCACCTCAGGAGAGGTATCCAACCCACTGGCATCTCTCAATGAGTCAACCAGATGCTACATCCTGGCCTTTTCAGAAATGAAGGGCTCTGAAACATTAGGAGTTCCAAAATCTAGTGCCCTGATCCGAGACCCCTTCTTCCTCAAAAATAGATGACAGACAAACCTTGTTTTGCCAGAGGTTTGAAAAACTTCGACACTTCCCTCTAAGGGGCCGACGGCATCGTCATCGATGTTGAGAAACTCTAAGCAAGCGCTGTTGAGGGAGTGGAGGTCTTAGGCTTCAGTTTGTCTTGAGACTTCAAAGTATCAGACGATTTTCGAGGAAGCTTTTAAGGTTTCTTGCCCAGGCTCGAGGGCGCACGAGCTGCAACCTTAACAGACTCCTGATCAGCTTTACCAGGCTCACTAGGGTCGGAAGCTTTCTTAGACTTTCCTGAAGGGGTGGGAGGAACTGCATTCTCAAAAATCTTCAAGGCGAAAGTCTTCACATTCGGTTTTGGTAGCCGACTTACCTGGAAATCCCACCTTTCTGTTGTCGGGCAAGGAGTCCAAAGACGAAGAGCACAAATGGTGCTGTCTCTTAGATTTCTTTGTGTGAAGACAATGAAGAATGGTGGGAACCAATTCTGGAACGAGAGCACTTGGAATATTTTGAGCGCCTATGATAAGTCAAAAGTTTCCCCTTCCTCTCCTTTATGCCTTTGCCGTCATAAACTGACAGGAACCACAGTCCTCGACCTTGTGATCGATTCCAAGGCACCAGAGGCAGATACGGCGTGGGCCTGTGATAGACATCT
The DNA here is from genome assembly GCF_040938575.1 of Ambystoma mexicanum. Classification (NCBI taxonomy): domain Eukaryota; kingdom Metazoa; phylum Chordata; class Amphibia; order Caudata; family Ambystomatidae; genus Ambystoma; species Ambystoma mexicanum. The sequence goes on along the minus strand of NC_090941.1, from coordinate 706,212,426 downwards.
TCGACCCACAATCCGCACACCTCTTGAAGACCGTTTAAAAAATAATAAAAAAACATAATTAACCGTCTGAAGTGTGCTATGCATGCAGAAAAATTGAACTAATAGAACTAAAGTAACGGGCGTCAAGCGTGCCATATAGAACGACGATGGTGTCATACTCGGGAGCGGACGGAGGCCGCTGAGGGACGCGACATCTGCGATGACTCGCAGCACCCTCTGCTGTGAAAATTCTTTCCGAAGCAGATGAGGCTGGATGGAATATATGGGATACATTACTCACCGTAATCGTATTTCTGATGCTTGTATCTGCTTAGATTCACATGCTGTTCATAGGCCGACATCTACTGGAAGCTGCTGAGTATTACAGTTTGTTTTTCGAAACTCGAAAATGGGCGTCGATACAGGGCGTGCCAGTAATACTATCCCTAGTGTGACGTTCACTGTACCCATGATCCCTCACGCGTGTAGGACCCTCAGATTGTATTTTTTCTGACATGAGGTAGCATGAGGAGAAGCGCGAGTACAGATAATCCAAGCAGATAGAAAGAAAGGTAAGACTACAAGCATCCATGCGCCTTGTCTCAGAGGGGAGGAAGGGTGGGTCGCATGTGAATCCAAGCAGATACAAGCATCAGAAATGCGATTACGGTGAGTAATGTATCCCTTCTGAGGCTTGTGGAATCTGCTTAGATCACATGCTGTGCATAGATTAGCGAGCAGTACCTGAAGGAGGAGGTGGGATGTGAGAAGGGTCATGAGCAAATAAATGTCTTAGAACCGCTTGTCACACTTGGGTATCTGTCTTGGAATGGGTGTCAATGCAGTAGTGCTGAGTAAAAGTGTGAATAGAGCTCCAAGTAGCTGCTTTGCAAATGGTGTCAAGGGATACATTTGCAATGAAAGCTAGAGTGGCCCCAATGCCTCTTGTAGAGTGGGCTCTTGGCGTGAAAGGCAGAGTTTTTTCAGAAAGGGAGTAACACAGCTGGATACAGTTAATAATCCACTTAGAGATGGCACCTTTAGAGACGCGATCCCCCTCCCTACCTGTAGCTACGGAGACAAACAGTTGGTCTGTTTTCCTTAGCGGGCTGGTCTTGTTTACTTAGTAGAGGACCGCCCTACGCACATCTAGAGTGTGTAGTTTCACCTCAGCCGAGCTCAATGTCTTGGTTGATTGTAGATAATGATTTGGACAACTCCTCAATGGTCAATAGAATAAGGTCTAGGTAACATTTATTCAACATTTATTCAATATCTGTTCGCATATGCAAATATATTCATGTTCCACTTTGAATATCACCACATCCTACATAATGAACCTTGGAAAAACAAAATCAAATTCTGGAAGCTGTTCATTGACGATCTTTGGAATCTGGGAAGGAACAAGTCAAGAACTTCAAGAATTCCTCATATACCTTAACAAATGCCAGGAAGGCATTTCCTTCACACTTGAGATTGGAAACCCAGGTGTCCACTTTTTGGATGTACAAGTTGAAATGAGAAATACAGAATTCTGTACGAACATCTATAGAACACCCACGGATGTGAACAGTGTCCACTTCATCTAAAAAATAATCTTCCATATGGCCAATTTCGACGCCTAAAAAAGATCACATCGGACCCCATGGCACTACAATCAGAATATAAAACCATGAGATTCAAAAAAGAGGTTTTCCAGAAGATACAATCAATGAAGCATTGACACGAACAAGTACCACAGCAAGAGAAGATCTACTACAAGAAAAATCGAAAAAACAAGAAAACAGATTAATTCACACTCTAAAATATTCTAGCCAAAGCTAACAGGTGAAAAGAATAATCAACAAGAACTGGGACTTAATAAAATCAGACCCTAACTTGAACAGTCTATTCCCTGCCCCGCCAATGTTGGCCTACAAACAGGGTAAGAATTTAAAAGACAGCTTGATTAGGGCAGAAAGACCAAAAAAGACTACACAAAATACACTGCCCAAACAAAGGACAGGAACCCATGCTTGCCTAAATTGCCAACATTGTTCTAACCCGATCAAAGGTGACCACATAAGACACCCCAACAGTGGTAAGAAGATTATGCTGAAAGACTTTGCAACCTGTGAAAGCAAAAATGTCATTTATGGACTGAGATGCCCCTGTGGCAACTACTACGTGGGGAAGACCATACGTAAGGTACGAGAAAGATGGACAGAACATAAGTCCAATATACGAACAGGGAATATCAAATCCCCAGTGGCAAGACATTTTAAAGAAAATGGACACAATATCTCTCAACTCAGAGTAGTTGTATTGGAAGTAATCCGACCAGCACCCAGAGGAGGGGACATGGCCAAAAGATTGGCACAAAGAGAATTATACTGGATCCACACGCTAGATGCAATGACCCCATTAGGCCTCAATGAAGATTTGTACTTGGGCACATACCTATAGATCAACAAACCTACTTACAACCATCTTAGGAGTAGCCACAATGAGACTGCCCATTGTCCAGAATGCTCATGGCAATAGACACTACCCAGTACGTCAGACATGGAGAGAACTCATCCAATACATAACTATTGTGGTATGCAGTATCATGCCTTCCAGATCATAAATATATATAACTATAAAACTAAGGGGGTATCCCTAATAGAATAAAAGCTACAATGACCAAGTTCTACATATCATATTTTGGATAACATTTGAATTACTTGACAGATAGTAAGTCTCCGACAGATTACCAGTTTGAAAGTTTGATTTATTTTAACCTGGATTAACCAAGACAACTCGATTGTATACAATACTTGTAAAAATTATATAGAATGTAAGTCTCCTACAGGTTTCACTTGAAATCCATCGGACCCCATTAACACTATGTTACAACTAGATCACTATATTTATCCCCTTGATTTAGTCACAACCATTTACGCCTCAATCTGTCCATCACCTTTTTGCTACATTTGGCCTATTAGCCATGATATCATTACCTTGCTAGCCGCCCTAAAAGCATTCTGAAATTCTTTAAACACGTGATTTGAATAACTACGTCACACTTACAATTTGGACACTACGGGCCTTTTATGCCCCAGCCAACATCAATCCTAATCCTTTTAAACTTCCTCTACATCCCGCAAGGAATATATTTTCTCTATATTTTCTTAATATATTTTTTTGTTTACATTGGTGACGTCACGTCACGCCATGACGTAGTGACGTCATCACTAAGCGCCACAATATAAACTGCCATTTTGATCCCCATTGAGATCACGCAACAAATGTGAAAAGAACCTTCACAATCCTGGATTTTATCCTTGATGTAAGCTTCTTTTCACCTCTGTAGACACCACCCTATCTAATCCTTATTCATTTACTAACCTTTGCCTTTTCAAATCTTTTTTCTTTAGTTAAACGGCACGCCAAAGATCGTATAGACTCACCCGACATTTCGACCAAAAGACTTAGTACCTATTTTGTTCACATCGTGCGTTTTGGCGACTTTTGGAACATTACTTAGGGTAAGACCTTTCCTATTAAGTCACAACATAAATACCTGTATCCATATTCATCCACTCTGACTTAACTTAGTTAAGGGTAACAAAACGCAACATTTAGTTACTTTCTGGGAAACTTGTAGCTTTAAGAATATTCTAACAACAAGCCCTCATGACTTACTGAAGGTACCATGCCCCAATAAATATATAAGTGTATACTCCCTGGACAAACTCCGGGGATCTATTTTTTGAAAATAACCCTCAGCCATGAGTTTATTGTTTTAATTATGGTTTTTAGACTAAGGGTCTACTGTAGACCGTGTTGAACTTGAAAAAATGCATTGTAGATTCCAATATGTATCAACAAAGTTAATGTTGTATTAATGAGTTCTCATCTCTAGCATTACAAAGCAACTGAATATGAAGCTTTAATTACTTATTTTCCTTATGAACACAATAATGTTATGATTATATATGTAAACAGATACAAATAATACTCTACTATAAATATAATTATGTTTTTTGAAATTTTCCTATAGATGTGTTACACAATGTTGAATATACCCCTGAAGAAGAGAAACGCGTTGGGCCACCTATGAACTTTTGAACAATAAAAACATCTTCTGAAGAAATATCCTCATCTATGAAATTAATTATTTGAAGATACAATATGCTTGCATGTCAACATATTTGAATGTATGAATTTGAAATTCACTCCTAAAAATCATCTTAAATGTTTAGCTTATCTATGCTGACAGAGCTGCCATGTGTACCTTTAGTGTGTTAAAAACCAGTCCTGCATCCAGCAGGTGGAGCATGTATGTGAAAATTGTTGGAGTGCAATCAACCGGGTCGATATGCATATTTTGGCACCAGAAAACAAATCTTTTCCATTTGTCAAAGTAGCAGTGCATCGTGTTTGGCTTCCTAGATTCTTTTAGGATGTCCATACATCTCTGTGGTAAATTGAGATGTCCAAACTCTATGACCTCAGGAGCCATGCTGCCTAGTTCAATGAGTTGGGTTGAGGATGCACCCTGTGCCCTTGGTGCTGGGACAGTAGGTTGTACCAGCCTGGGAGTCTGATGGGTTCGCACACTGCTAGACTGCTTAGGTGTGGGAACCACGGTTGTCTGGCCCACATGGGAGCAACGAGGACGAGCATCATCGATTCTCTGTTCATCTTGTTGACCACCTTCCTGATGAGGGGAGTTGGTGGAAAAGCGTACGCAAACATCCCTGACCAGTTCATCCACAGGGCGTTCCCCTGGGAGTCTGGTTGGGGGAACCTGGATGCAAATCCTGGGCATTGTCTGTTTTCGCTTGTGGCGAATAGGTCTGTAGTGGGGGAACCCCACTGAGAGAAGATATCTTCTACGATTTCTCTGTGTAGACACCATTCGTGTTCCTCTGGAAGGGAGTCTCTGCTCAAAGCATCCGCCAGAGAATTGAGATCCCCTGGAACATGTTGAGATGACAGGAAGATGTTCCGTCTGAGTGCCCATATCCAAATTTTCTGGGCAAGCTTGGACAGATTTGGCGAACGAGTCCCTCCTTGCTTGTTCAGGTAAAACATGGCTGTAGTGCTGTCTGTCCGGATCTGCACTGACAGATTCTGCAGGTAGGGCTCGAACGCTTGAAGCGCTCTGAATACCGCCAGAAGTTCTAGTAGGTTGATAGGATTCCTGGCCACTGAGTGAGACCAGAGACCCTGAGCTGTGTGGTGGAGATAGTGAGCGCCCCACCCTGTCAGGCATGCATCGGTTGTGACTACCGCCTGTATTTCGGGATCGTAAAAGGGTTCCCCTTGGACAGATTTTCTCTTGTCCACCGGTGAAGGCTTTGTACAAGTGTTGGCGAAACGACCACTAGATCGTCCCACTGACCACTTGCCTGAGACCACCGTTTCACAAACCATTCCTTCATGGAACTCATGCGCAGGCACGCGTGGGGGACCAGGTAAATACATGACGCCATCATACCCAGCAAACGCATTGCTTTGCGTACCGTTATCTGACGACCGGCCTGATAATGCGGAATTTGCAGTAGTATATTCTGAATTCTTTCCTCTGATGGAAAGGCCAACCCCTCTTGAGTGTCCAGGATAGCTCCTAGGAATTGTTTGGAGGTGCGTGGCACCAGACTTGACTTCTTCTCGTTTATTGAGAAACCCAATTCGAAGAGGAGGTCGATCGTCCTTTGAATGTTTGTTCTGCAAATTACTGGGGTCTCCCCCGTGATGAGCCAGTCGTCCAGGTAAGGGTACACCGGGATTGCTTTCCTGCGTAGGTGTGCTGCCGCCACCGCCAGTACCTTGGTGAATACCCTTGGAGCCGAAGCTATCCCGAAGTGCAGTACCTTGAACTGGTAGTGCCGACTGTCCACCTTGAAGCGCAAGTACTTTCTGTGTGCTGGGAACATGGAAATATGAAAATAGGCATCTTTCATGTCCAATGATTACCTCTTGGAGAGTAGTCATGCAAAATTATTGGGGCTTGACATACTTGTTTGCAGGCCGTAAGTCCAATACTGGGCGCATTGTCAAATCTTTTTTTGGCACAAGGAAGTAAGTTGAATAAATACCCTGTCCTTTGCTAGCAGATTGACGATCTCCTCAAGGAGGATCTTCTGGTGGCCCAAAGAATATTTTTTGTCGTGGAGGATGGTTTCGGGGACACTAACAGTTCTATGCAGTACCTTGCGGATACTGTGGACAGCACCCATCTGTCTGATGTGATCCCTCCCCAAGCTTGCGTGAAGTTGGAAATGCGTCCCCCTACTGGGGTAGCTTGAGAAGAGACCCTGAACGGAGCGTCACTGTTTTGGTGGAGGCGTGCCGCCACCTCTACTGAGGCTGCCTCTACCTTTACCACGTCCTCTTATTACCCCTGCCATAACCTTGGGTAGACTGCTGGTTTTTATTGTTCCATGTTACATGTCCCTGCCCCTGGGAATAGTTAGATCCTCTCTGGGAATTTTGTCCGCGTGGGCGACGAAAATTACCATTCCCTCTCGGATTAGGGGGTTTATTGGTTAGTTGGCCTAGGGATTTGAGTGTCTCATCCTTGGCATTTTTCAGCGCGTCCTCGACCGCCTTACCAAACAACAGATCCGGCACCACCGGTTTATCTAACAATGATGCTTGGGTTTCAGCCTTGAATCCAGACTGCCGTAACCAAGCGTTATCCGCGGCATCAAAGGTTGCTTTTAAAATGCAACCGGACACGGCTCTTCCCTCCGCGGAAACTCGTGCCAATTGGCTCTTTAAGGGTTCTGGGACGGAGTCTATGAGTGCCACGACTTCTTCCCACTGGTGGCAGTTGTAACTGGCCAACAGGGTGGTGGAGCTGGCAATCCTTGTCTGGTAGGCGGAAGTGGTGGCTACCTTCCTGCCTAACCCATACAGTTTCTTGCTCTCCTTGTCGGGAGGCGCTTAGGACGATGACAAGGGTGTTCCTGCCCTCTTACGGGTGTTTGTAACAACCAGGGAGTCCGGCTTCAGATGCCCCCTTATGTATAGTGGGTCTGATAGGACTGCCCTGAAAAGTTTCTCAATCCTTGGGTTCACTGCCCTGGTGAGGTTGGGATTTACAAGTGAAGGGTCTATTCTTCTCTGAATAGACTTAAGGATAGGGATGGCCTGCGCAACAGGTCTTCTTTCTTCTACTAACTCCTTGGCGAAGTCCTTCTCTTCCTGAGCACCCTGGGTGTCAATGTGGAAGTGTTCTGCCGCTCGGGACAAAACTTCATTCAGGAGAGGTTGGTTGTCGACAGGGGAGTCGGTAACCGGGGGTTCTTTTTCTACCAGGGAATCTACTCTGTAGGTTTCAGGGTCTTCCTCTCCCTCTTCTTGGTCCTCATCATCCCGATAGTAGCCCGTACCAGTTTGCACTTCCAACCTGCCCAAATCTGGATCCTCACAAAAGGAAGTATCCCCTTGATATTGAGAGTAGGGCTGTATATAAAAGGGGTCCGAAGAGCGTGTTGGGGCTTCAAACCGGGACTTCTTACTTGGAGGTATTGGATCCTTAGAGCCTGAGGGTGCTGACCCGTCGGAAGTATAAGAGAGAGTGTTCAGGGTTTTTTGCGTAAACATCTGCCACTGATGAGATCCTTGACATAACCCTGTCTATGTCATCACTAGACCATTCTCTAGAACTGGTAATGACCCTTTCTGGAACTTTCTCCGCCTTATCCTGACTAGACTCACTGGTTTTATCAGGGGTCTTTGGGATAACAGAAGACTGGAACTTGTCTGTCTGTTTAAGTGGAGTGGAAAGTCTTAAAGGTGTGTTTTCCCTGCCTTTTCATCCCTTTGGAGCCTTCCGACGCCTGGCGTCGAGGTTCGGGGGTAGTGTCCCTATCTTTAGAATGTGGAGGTAGGGGCTCGGGAGCCGCCGTTACGCGGTCTGCAGGCACCGACTCCTGGAGTACGGTCTGGGGATGGAAGTCGGCTTTGTCTTCCGACGATCGAACTTCCGTTACCATGGGGAGCGAGGCACTCTTGGCAACAGTGGATGATTGCCTGGAGTCATGCGGCGATTTAGATCGAGAACGCCCAGAGGACACCGATTCGGACTGTTCTTTATGTGCCTCTTTCCGAGAACTCGATGTGCGCGTCGAGTCTCGGTTGGACTTCATGTGCTTTGTGGAAGTGCTGTGGGTAGCGCTTGTGTCGCCGGGGGTCTTCCCCATAGCCGCCCTGCCGGATGACCTTCCGAGGTCAGGGACTTGCGCTCGGCTGTCTCTTGATGCCACGTTGCCCTCGCCGTCTGAAAGCAATGCGTCGCTGCCATCGCTGAAGGCGCCCTCTGCTGCCATGGCCGCCTGACGCCTGGCGTTGTGGGCCCAACGCTTGATCGAACGGTCCTTAAGTGTTTTCGGTTTAAACTTACTACACGCTCTGCAGTACGCCTCGAGGTGGTCCCTCGGCAAGCAGAGATTGCACGTGGCGTGTCTGTCAACCCAAGGGTACTTGCGGTTGCACTTGGGGCAGAATTGGAAAGGGGTACCCCCCCATACACACCTTGTGCCAGCGGGCTGATAAGTGTAGGAATATATAAGAATGTACCTATATATCAAAAGAGTGTAGAGTATGTCCACCCCCCACTCTCCCTACTTGCAGGGCCGAGGCCAGAGGCCTGCCGAGGCCAGAGGCCTTCCGAGGCCCAAATCCGTCGTGCAGCTCTCGACAGTTGATTTCTTCTCCGGGCCGGCGTCGAGTGTGGAAGTTCGGTGACTCGACATTGGGGTGGAGAATGGGGAAAATATAACGATATTTTGCAAAAGTATGGCTAAGGCCAAGGAACTCCGCGAAATACTTCCGACCAGTATGGCGGAAAAAAACAATCTGAGGGTCCTACACGCGTGAGGGATTATGGGTACAGTGGACGTCGCACTAGGGATAGTATTACTGGCACGCCCTGTGTCGACGCCCATTTTCGAGTTTCGAAAAACAAACTAATACTCGGCAGATTCCACTAGATGTCAGCCTATGCACAGCATGTGATCTAAGCAGATTCCACAAGCCTCAGAAGTTATGTTATTTGGCACTTATATAGCGCTCTATATATCATTGAAATGACCTCAAAGCGCTGGTAGGTTGAACGCCCTCGGGGACCGCAGTCCAGGTCAGTATAGTGAGTAGAGATAGATAGTTTCTTAGGGTGCGTGGGTGCACCAGTTATGTGTGCAGCTGGTGGAATTGCCTGGTGGTAGCTGCATCCTAGCGTTAGGTGTGGTGGTGGAGATATCAGTTGAATGTGTGCAGTCTGCTGGGTGGACACCCAGACTGGTTTCTGGCTGCGTTAGGCCTGTAGGACCTGTAGGCAAGTATGTGTACAGCCCTTGCCTTGCTGCAGTGATACAATACCCCCAGGGTTACAGAGAGACATTACGGGACCAGAGGGGCTGGGTATACAGAGACATAAGGGTACTGGAGGGGCTGGGCAGGCAGTCGTGGGACACAAGGGGGCATGGGTGTACAGAAATACCATAGGGGTCTGGAGGGTGGGGGTATTGTATCACTGCAGCAAGGCAAGGGCTGTACACATACTTGCGTCATTTTGTATTGCAAAACGACGGGATGGTCTGGGCAGCAGTGGAACGTGGGGACATGGGGTAGTGGGTACACAGTGACATCAAGGGGAGGTGAGGGGCTGGGTAGACAATTACATCATGGGACAAGGGGGTATGTGTCGATAGTACGGGGGCTGGCGTGGTAGGGCACACTAGGGACAATGCGGGGACTAGCAGGCTGGGCATACAGTCACAGGGGCCAGAGGGTTATGGGGTGGGGCCTGAGGGGCAGTCGTACACAGCGACAACAGGGAGCTGGAGGGTAGGGGCACTCGAAACATCACGGGGACTAGAGGGCTGGGCTCACAGTTACAGGACATGGGCCAGAGGGATACATAGCGACTGGAAGTATGGGTTTACAGCAACGGGGCGGGGCAAAGTCAGGGTACAAGCGACACACAGGCGCTGTGGGACATACAGCAACATCACAGGGCTCGAGGCGGTGTGATACTACGGAGGGAGTGTAGCGATATCACAGGGTCTTCTCGACTACACCAGGGAGGTGAGCGGTGCGCCTCAGAGGGGTAGACAGCGACACGCGGGGCACGCAGCGGCAGAGGGCAGCAAGGCTTAAAGAGACAGGACGCGGTCGGAGGGATAAATAGCGACATCATGGGGAACAAGAAGGCAGGGTACACAGTGACACACTGGCACAGTGGGACACACAATGGGATCATGGGGACTAGAAGGGCAGCTAACGCAGAGGGATATATGGGGGTATTATGGGAACAGGAGGGCAGGGTTACACTGTGACAAATGGGCACAAAGGGGCATTCAAAGACAAAGGGCTGGGCTTCTAGTGACAGGACAGAGGGGTTAGAGGGATACACAGCGACGTGGGGAGAGGGGTAGGGAACAAAGCGGCACATGGGCGGAGCGGGGCCTACAGCGACCTCATGTGGATTAGAGGGGAGGGCAGTACAGAGGGATGCATGGCGACAACACGGGAGTAGGGGTAGGGGTATACAGCGATGCATAGGGCACAAAGCAACATCACAGGACTAGATGTGCGGTCGAAGGGGCATAGAGGGGTTGGGTATAGAACGGTGGCACAGGCCATGGGGTTACAATGAATATACAGGTAGTAAGTGGGCAGGAGACACAGGGAGAGTACGGGACAATGGGGATGGGGGTTTATCGGGACATCACAGGGATTAGAGGGTTGGACAGACAGCGATAACCTGGGGAACAGAGAGGTACATGGCGACAGCACTTATGACGGGACAATGTTGTTAAGTTGCATGATGTTGCTAGGGTAAATGGCGATCTCACCATAACCAGGGTGGGGTGTGCAGTGACAGCGCAAGAGATAAAGGGGTGGGGGGCAGTGAGGCACGGGGACCAAGGGGTATGGGCCATGTAGTGTTACACGGTGGGCTGGAGTGGATGGGGCATATAGTGGTGGTATTCGGCCGGAGGGTACACTGCAATCTCACAGTGATCCTGGGCGATATCACAGGGATCCTGGGCGGGGGCACAGAGTGAGGGCACGGGCCAAAAGGGCAGGGGGACAGAACTTGGGATGAGTGATGATCCAAGGAGATCCATTATTCTATATTAAGGGACAGGATTGTCTATGGCTGAATCAATGTTCTTGTTCATTGATGGCAAGGTTGGGTCACATAGTATTTAGTCTTTCGGTGTCTTGGAAATTCAATCGATTCTTAAGGTTGAGGATGGTGTTATGGAAAGAGCCACGTTTTTAGTACTTTGCGGAATGCCATGTAGTCTTGGGTGTGTCGAATATGCGGGGGGAGCGAGTTCCACAGAGTCGGGCCAAGACTGAGAAAGCGGACACACCGATCCTGACAAGAGTTAGTGGTAGGGATCACTAAAAGGAGGGCAGTGCTTGACCTCAGGGTGCATGGTCGTAGAGGGTTCGAAGAGCGGGAGAGGTGTGGTCTCTTGGACCCAGGAGCAGCTTAGCAGCAGCGTTCTGCGCTCTTTGGAGTTTGTTAAGGTGGTATGCTGGGAGTCCTAGTTATAGGGAGTTTGCATAGTCCAGCCTCGGCATTACAATTGACATAAGAGCGGCAAGTCTGTTCGGGAAGGAGAGGCAGGGGAAGAAGCGTCTGAGAAGTTTGAGATGGTAGTCGCAGCATTTAAACACATTGTTGATTTGCCGGGAGAGGGTTAAGCCAGAGTCCATAGTGCAGCCGAGGTTTCTTACCGTGTCGGAGGGGGTGGGGGTGTTGCCCCAGGGAAGGGGGCCAAGAGATAGGATGAGGTAGAAGCGCGGATTTGCCACACACCATGAGTTTGGTTTTTGTGGGGTTTAAGAGGAGTTGGTTTATTGTCATCCATCGGTTGATATCTAGGAGACGAGCTTCAAGGTCGGGCTGGGGGTTGGTGTCTGAATTGTGGATTTTAAGGATGATTTGGGTATCATCAACGTAGTTGTAGCACGAGATGTTGTGCGGGCGGATGATTCCAGGAAGGGTGGACATATAGAGAATGAATAGGAAGGCAGATAGGCATCCCCCTTGCGGTACTCCAGTATTAAACGAGCGAGTAGCTAATACAAAAGGGGAGAGGAGGGATATTTGTTTCCTGTTGCTGAGGAAGGAGGCAATCCACTTGAGAGCGCTGCCACAGATTCCAAGGGAGTGGAGACGGTCAAGGAGGATTGAGTGGTTAATCGTGTCAAAGGCTGCAGTGAGGTCAAGGAGAATCAGTGCAACCTCATCCTTCAGAGTCTGCAGTGACCTTAAGATCATCCCAGATTGAAGTCAGCGTGGTTTCAGTTCCATGCCGTGGTCTGAAACCTGATTGTGCTCGCTCGAGGAGGTTGTTGGATTCGACAAAAGCATTTAGCTGGGAGTACGCAGTTCGGTCGATGAGTTTTGCAAGGAATCTGGTGTTCGAGATGGTTCTGCAGTTTTTGGGGTCAAGGGATGGCTTTTTAAGAAGAGGCTTGACATGTGGAAATTTGAAACAAGATAAGTTCCCTATTTGGGAACTCCCATCCTCTGCACACTGCCAATGGCAATAAAAGACAAAATATTTTTGAATATTTCTTGATGATTTCATACATATTTCATATTAATTCAATAGAAAACAGTCTTCATGTGGCATGCTATTTTAGGAAATACTTTGAAGACTAAATCCTTCAAGAATGAGACTTAATGACAATTATTACATTTTTACAATTTTTGCAATTTATTTGTTAGTCCATGTGGGATTGCCCAACGCGTTTCGAGAATTATTTCTTCAAATCTAGTTCAGAAAAAACAAACATTTTTGCATTAACTAGATTATTTTTCTAAAAAGTGTCTCAAAAATCAAAATAAATATTTAGATTTGTCCATTCTGGCTTTCAAGCATGTGTATCAATCTCAATTATGAATCACTAACTCAGAGAAATTCAAAATAACACAGTTAATCAAGTGCTCAATGATAGTATCACTAGAGATGCTTAATAGTAATACCTGAGTGATTGACAGCTGATCCAGTGATCCACCACTCAAATAGATATCCTCAATTTGGGACTCTCATTCATCCCAACTAATAATACCACACATTTTTAGGAAGAAGTAAATTTCTTCAAATTGATAAGGAAAATGGAGCTAAAGGTGTTTTTCGACACAGCCAGAAACAGCAGAACCATGAAAGAAACAGGATTACGTAGAATTGAGAAATAAAAGCTTGTTTCACCCACAGATCAACCATCCGGTAATCAATGTATTCAAACTTCAAACTTAAAACATCCAAAGATCTGAAACGTCTCAAGTACAACATAATCAACAAAATCAACATCAGAAAACACCTACTTAAGCTCATAAAGGAGCTAGCTGAAGATCCAACAATCACCCTGAAACCAGCTGACAAAGGGGGAGCTTTGGTACTCATGAACACCGATTTCTACACTAAAGGTTGTCTAAATCTATTAAATGACCCATGGACCTACCTTATCCTGGATCCAGACCCAATCATTTCGATGAAAAACATCATCAAAGAAGCAGTTGACAAAGCCAGCAGCATGGACTGGATAACTGAACAAACAAGCAATTTCCTAATAAAACTATTTCCCATCATTCCAGTCTTTTACGCAATTCCGAAAATACACAAGTACACTACAAATCCACCATTCAGGCCTACTGTCGTCGGCATCGAAAGTGTATTCCATCCACTAGCAATCTATCTAGATCAGGCATTGCAACCACTGTACAACAAACATCAACCTATCTAAAGGATACAACTCATTTTCTCAGACTACTAAATGAAATACAAATTGAAAATACCTCGCCCATCCTATTTACACTTGATGTAAATAGTCTTTACACATCTATCCCACACAACCAAGGGATAGAAGCCCTTGAATGGTTTCTCTTACAACATAGAGATACCCTGATTCATAAACTATTTGCAATTGAACTGATCAATATTTTGTATAATAACTACTTTCGTTTTGAAGGCAAATACTATTTACAAACCGCTGCAACAGCAGTAGCCCCATCATATGCAAACATCTTCATGTTTCATTTTGAGCAGACCTTTATACTCAACAAAGAACCTTGAAAAAGTAAAATAATTTTTTGGAGACGATTCATTGATATTTTTGGAATCTGGCAAGGGACTGTTGAAGAACTCGAACTTTTCCTCCAATACCTTAACAACTGCCATGAAAGGATCACCTTTACCTTAGAAATAGGCCAACATAACATTCACTTCTTGGATGTAAATATTGAAAAAAATTGGTATTAATCTCACCACCAGCATCTATAGAGAACCTACTGATACCAACAGTATGCTGCACTTTGGGAGTTTTCACCCAGCACACTTAAAAGACAACTTACCTTGTAGTCAGATGCTACGGCTGAAAAGAATCACCTCAGATACCACCTGGCTACAAGGAGAATATGAAGAAATGAGACAACGATTCAAGAAAACAGGATTCCCTGATCAAGTCCTGGACAAAGCAATCACACGGACAGAACCACTGACACGTGCTAATCTGTTAGAAGCAAAACCTAAAAAGGAGAATACAAGACTAATTCATACGTTGAAGTTCTGAGTTTCCAAATTAAGAAGATTATAAATAAAAATTAGGACTTAATAAAATCAGACCCTAACTTGCATAAATTGTTCCCAGAGCCACCAATGTTGGAATACAAGAGGGGAAAGAACTTCAAAGACAGCTTAATTAGAGCTGAAAAACCAAAAGAAAGTAAGCAGAATATACTGAAAAAACAAAAACTTGGTACTCATCCGTGCCTACACTATCAACATTGTACCAACATAATCAAAAGGAGACCATATCTGACATCCTAGTAGTGGAAAGAAAGTATTTCTTAGAGATTTTGCAACATGTGACAGCAAGAACGTAGTGTATGCTCTTCGATGCCTCTGTGGCAAATATTATGTCGGCAAAACTATCCGAAAAGCTAAAGATCGCTGGATGGAACACAAATCTAACATCAGAACGGGAAAAACCAAATCCCCAGTGTACAGACACTTCGAGGAAAATTGACATAACATCACCCAATTAAGATGGGTTATCCTAAATAGTGCACCCACAACCTAGGGGAGGAGAAAGATTCAAAGAGAACTCTTTTGGATACATAAATTAAATGCAGTCACCCCCCACGGCCTTAATGAAGACTTGCATTTAGGCCCTTTTCTTTAAGACTTCAACCACTTACCACCTAAAACAAGTACAGGTATTTATCTACATGTGACACAAAATCTAACCAGTGGTAGTGACCTACAATCCATATAGGAGTAATGCCAGGAAGATTGTGCACTCAATAATTTGAAACAGAAGTAGTATTATTTCAAGTTACATGATATCAAAATGTGTAGATTGTGAACTCATTTTTGAGACAATGATCTGTAGCTAATTACAAGAAGATTGAGCACTCAATATTTTGAGACAGAATTAGAAATTAACTGATGTTACATAACATCATAACAGGTAGATTGTGAACTCATTCTAACACAGGATCTGTAGCTACATAGACATAAGTTATTTAAAACATCAATCTACCATCTATATTACCAATACCTATTACCAATATTCAATAAATCTCTGACCCAGAAGGTTAGTTAGCAATGCAACTATGGGACCGATCACAAGTATATTGTACAAAGCACGATACTTTCAGTTACCCATGCATGATAAGGTTAGTTACCTTAGAAAACCATTTTTGGTCACAAACCATGAGGGCAAACTTACCCTACATCAATATTAAGACCACATGTGGTGTCTTCATTATAGGCTTTTGCGCCAATGCGGACATAACATAGTAACTATATATACCCATATTTCTAATTACTACCAATGGGGAGTCAGCCATGTGAGATTTTTCTTACACATGGATAGTACTCGTATATGTTTCATCTTTCCGATAGAGATACCCACCTTAAACATAGGGTCCTTATCTAGATAAGTCTTGTAGGAGCTATCTTATCAGAGCAACAACTAATCTACATATAGGAGACTGGCACTTAAGTATTTTTGCCCCCTATTTTTACCTTTTACACTTTTGGGAATCAACTAATTGTAATACAATGTTCATTTTTCACTCGCGATTCTGATCGCGGCCACCACAATGTTTATATGTGACGTCATCACGCTCACTACGTGATGATGTCGTAGGTAAACAAGGTATTTAAGCGGCCATCTTTGATTTCGCCGCATCCTCGCGGTTAAACAGACTTCCAGATATACCACGGACAACACCAGCCTTGTAAGTACAACCTTGGAAACCCTCATCCTCTTTCTAATGCTAGCCAAGATTATGAACACTAAAATACTACAATGGGCATCTTAATTGTTTTTTACACTGCAGTTACGCTGCTGTTGGCAAACTGAACCTGCATCCAATTACTGGTACTAGTCCTGGAAAACCTATTCACCATCGCAAGTGACTAAGCAGTCATGGAGACCAGCTTGCTTCCTTCAAAGTAAGTGCCATACCTGTATTGACAACCAGTATAACCTTAACTACTCGTAATCACCATAATGTTGTAATTACCTTTTTCGGAATTATAATCCATTTTCATTGTTTAGAGTGAAGGATTCACTCTCATTCCGCCAAACGCCCTACACTACATGGAAACTATTCCACAAGAAGGAATATCAATCATTAGACTCCATGACAAAGGAATAATGTTAAGATTCTTGTTTGATAAGCTTTGACTATGATGTTACACTTGTTATAGCAAAAATAGCATTGAACTAAAGGCAGCCTAAGGAGACTATGCACATGACATTGATAAGCAAAGTTCTAACATTTCTATGACCTTTGAAGTTGCTCTGACTCTCTCCTTTACAATCATCCATTTACAGAGTAATACATTTGTTTAAAGAGTGGCTGAACACTGGATCAGCTAAGCACAATAACCTACTTTATCAATCACTCAGGTTTTATTATTAAGCATCTCAAGTGATACTACGATTGAACACTTGATTAACTGTGTTATTTTGAATTTCTCTGAGTTAGTGATTCATAATTGAGATTGATACACATGCTTGAAAGCAAGAATAGACAAATCTAAATAGTTAATTTGATTTTTGAGACTTTTAAAAAACAGAATCTAATTAATGCAAACATGTTTGGTTTTTCTGAACTAGATTTGAAGATTTGAATGTATTAACAGCCCCTGAAAAAGAGAATCATTCTCGAAACGCATTGGGCAATCCCACATGGACTAACAAATAAATTGCAAAAATTGTAAAAATGGAATATTTGTCATTTAAGTCGCATTGTTTAAAAATTTAGTCTTCAAAGTATTTCCTAAAATAACATGCCACATGAAGACTTTTCTATTGAATTAATATGAAATATTTATGAAATCATCAAGAAATATTCTAAAATATTTTGGCTTTTATGGCCATTGACAGTGTGCAGGGGACAGGAATTCCCAAATAGGGAACTTATCTTGTTTCTACAGTATTCACAACCTATATGCCAAGGTTGTTGTTTTTCTTCCCCGCACCTTCAATTACTCTAAATATTCTAATCAACAAAAACAAGTAGATTCTAGCATTCTAAAGAAATGGTAGTGCTAGTGTAGAGGAGGTCCCAGACATGGCCTGCACCCCCTTCCCCTCATTTCGAGGTACCAGGAGTGTACTCGCCAAGGTATGTGATGTATGAGGAGCAAATGAACCA
The DNA here is from genome assembly GCF_040938575.1 of Ambystoma mexicanum. NCBI lineage: Eukaryota > Metazoa > Chordata > Amphibia > Caudata > Ambystomatidae > Ambystoma > Ambystoma mexicanum. The sequence goes on along the minus strand of NC_090941.1, from coordinate 706,194,767 downwards.
ACAAAGAGTTGCAGTGGGACTCTGCCCAGTATACATCAGAAGATCCATACCTGTTGAAGCACCCATAACCAGACAACCCTGGGCAGCAAGGTACCCTATCAGACAGCCGTACCAGCCACTGATACAAAACGAAGAGTACCTACAGACGGTCCATGAAGAGATCCAAAGAGCCGTAATGGAAGGCCAGTGGAAATTACTTAAGGGCCTGAAGAGACTTGTGAATGAACAAAAGCAGCTATCGAAGATAGCACGCCAGAGCGAGTAACTACGAAAATAAATGTAATGGACACAGAGAAGAGACGATGTTAAAACGTGAGGAAACGTTGCTACGAGACAAGACGGGAGCAACCGACCTCTTAAACGTGTGTAAATAGGCTTGGAACGCAAGAGGAAAAAGAAACGATACTGCTTGCAAAGCTTAGTAGAAGATTAGAGTGGCAAGCGCCAACCATATATCTATCTCAATGAGGCACATTATACAAGTGCGACTCCATTTTGTAAAAGCAGACATGTACCCAGGCTGCCAGAGGCCCGACAGGCCAAGTTTCGTAACCCAGCCAAAGTCAAGGGAAGGAGCGGAACCGAAACTCAACAGAGAGCAGCTCATGCCTAGGAAATCGAGGTCAACCAGAGAAAGGGAGGATTGCGTCAGCTAACATGACTCAAACTTCAAAGCATACCAGCCTGCCTCATGAAGGTCAAGATAAGGGGGCCCATGCAGATGGTGAGGCTGAAACAGAATTAAATGCACTAAAAGCTGTAAACTGAAGCAGATTCATGGTGAACTAACACGTGACCAGCCAGGCGCGAAGAAGTACCACCGCCTGATGTCATCCAGGACCCGAGGATGCCATAACTTTTCCCGATAAGAGACTACAGTTTCGAGGCCATCCTTAGCCAACTAATTGACACATCGCCCTAAAACACTAATTGATGGAAGGAAGGCAGGGTGAAACTTGGGACACCAGGCACATGGGTGTCCATTCTGCATGCCGCTAATTAAAATGGGATTTATGTCTAGGGGTGCAACCTGCCCAATCACAATGGACCATGTAATCTAGGGTCCTATAGATACTGTAACCAATAGGACGTTGTATTGTAGTGACGTCAATCACGTGTGAAGTAGAGGGAGGGGCGTAGACGCCCACCCGATAAGAATTGTCCAATCCGCATGCCCCATTATCATATACAGATATAACACCTATACTTACGTCACCTTTCCTAATCAATCATATTGCATGATGATTTTTTATAGAATTAGACAGCAGTGATGACGGGTTTTGTCTATAACAATGAATGTTCGACTGAAGTTCGAGGAAGTCGGAGCAAGACAGGCGATCGGGAAAGGTAACTGTGGGTGGCGGAGAAAAAATTCAATAATCAGAAGTAGAGAAGACTGCATATATATATAGGGGGTAATGACTTGAGCATAACAGATAAAGAGTGGACACCAGGGGGGCACCTGAGATAAAATTTGCCTTATTCCTGCGCTTTAATACAGCGGTCAGAAGAAACGTGAACTCTGAGCCCACAGTGGGGGGACATTTAGGCTACGATAACGTTTAAAGGCGTCATCAAGGGAGTTTGTTTAAATCCCATGATGGGGTATTGATTAGAAGAACAAGTTACTTCTTACCTTGTAACGTTCTTTCGACGGGATGTTCCTCCGACGTATTCCTCATCTTAGATATATCCTTCCAGCTCTGCTGGCCTCGGAAATTTTTTTCTCTAGAGGGCGCTGCGCGTCGACGTCCCTCGAGTCGATGTCCTTCGACAGCCGCCGTATCGACGCTCGACGTCATCCTGCCTATAAAGGCCGCGCGCAGCGTCCGTTGCTCAGTTCCGTTTTGTAGCCCACAGTATTACTGTCTGGACTAGACTAATCACCCTGAAGGAGCGTAAGCTGCAACAACAAGGGAAGTAGAACTGCGGGGATGGATGGGAGGGTCGATGAGGAATACGTCGGGGGAACATCCCGTCGAAAGAACGTTACAAGGTAAGAAGTAACTTGTTCTTCGAAGGGATTGTGTCCTCCGACGTATTCCTCATCTTAGATAGGCTCCCATAGCAGTATTCTATATTCGGAGGAGGGAGTACTGACTTCACGCTGTCTTCTATTGATGAATAGAATGCAGTACAGCCCTTCCAAACCTAGTCTCTTGACTAGAGGAGGAATCCAGATTGTAAAAACGTGTAAAGGTATGGACAGACGACCATGTAGCGGCCGCACATATGTCTTTAACCGGCACGCCTCTTTTGAGGGCCGATGAAGCTGCAATACCTCTGGTCGAATGAGCCCTAAGGTTTTGAGGGGGCTCTTTCCCTGCCAGTTTATAACATTCCAGAATGGCTAGAATGATCCATCTGGAAATGGTCTGCTTAGTTATTGGTAACCCCAGCTTGTGACCTGCGTAACCTACAAACAGCTGGTCTGCCTGTTTTATCCTGGCTAGTCTACTAATGTAAAAACTTAAAACCCTCCTAAGGTCTAGTCTGTGTAACCTCTCTTCCTCTTTCCCCGGGTGAGGAGGAGGATAGAAAGATGGTAGGGTAATCTTCTGAGAGATATGGAATTCAGAAACTACCTTTGGGAGGAAATTAGGCTTCACTTGCAGGACAACTTTGTCTTTGTGAAAGATTGTATGAGGGGGTTTACAAGAAAGAGCTTGTAATTCACTCACCCTTCTAGCAGATGTAAGTGCTATTAATAAAACAGTTTTAAGGGTAAGGAATCTTAACGAACAAGAATGGAGAGGTTCAAAAGGTGTACCCATCAGGAAAGTTAGTACTAAGTTTAAATCCCATAGGGGAACTTGGAATGGTCTTGGGGGATAAACATTGGTTAACCCCTTTAGAAACTGTATTACCAAGGGTAATTTGAAATAGGATGGTTCTTCCGCAGTACGCTTAAAGATAGATAGCGCTGCGAGATAGCCCTTAATGGTGCCAACTTGAAGGCCTGAATTTGCCAAATATAGTAGGAAGGACAAAACCATTGGTGTACCACATGAAAATGGGTCGATATTCTGTTCTCTACACCAGCTGCAAAATCTGTTCCAACGGCAGCGGTATAAAGACTTTGTTGCTGGCCTCCTTGCCGAAAGCAACACCTCCATAACATCATCAGGGAGGTACCAATCCTTGTACCTCAGCCGTTCAGAAGCCAAACGTGAAGGTTGAGGGTTTTGATGTCTGGATGGAGAACCTGACCTCCCTTCTGTGAGAGTAGGTTCTCTCTGAGAGGAAGTCGAATTGGAGGGCAGATGGACAAGTCTAGAAGGTCCGGGTACCACGTTCTCCTGGCCCAATCCGGGGCAATTAGGATCATGGTTCGCCGGAATCTTCTCAACCTCCTGATCATTTGAGGAATGACAGGGACCGGTGGGAACGCGTACAGAAGCGGAAACTCCCAGTCCACTATGAACGCGTCTCCCAGAGCTCCTCTCGGAGGAAATTCCCTTGAGCAGAACAGGTCGCATTTCCTGTTTAGGCTGGTGGCGAACAGATCTACCTGAGGGGTTCCCCAAAGGGCGAAGATCTCTTGAAGGACTTCCTGAGCTAGCTCCCACTCGTGGGAGACTGTGTTCTGCCTGCTCAGAGCGTCCGCTGTCAAGTTCTTCTCTCCGGCTAGGTGAACTGCCGAAAGAGAGATTCCTTCTTGGATTGCCCAAAACCAGAGCTGCATCGCCTCTCTGCACAGGGGTAGTGATCCTACGCCTCCTCTCTTGTTGAGGTAATGCATGGCCACCGTGTTGTCCGTCATTATCAGGACGTTCTTCCCTTGTACAGCTGGCAGGAAAGCCTTCAACGCAAGTCTGATGGCTCTCAGCTCTAACAGGTTGATGTGTAGTCTGGACTCCGATGGAGACCAACGACCGCTGATGGTCAAGTCGTTGGCGTGGGCTCCCCACCCCGTGAGTGAGGCATCCGTGACTACTGTTATCTCCGGCCAGGGTTGCCAAAACTGTTCTCCTTTCAGAATGTTCTCCTGACAGGCCCACCACTGAAGGTCTCGAGCCACCCTGCCGGGAACCTGAAGAAGATCTGTCATTCTCCCTGAGAATTGTGACCACTGAGTCCTCAGTGCCCACTGGAGGGATCTCATTCTCAGGCGAGCCTCTGGCACAAGGAAAATGCAGGATGCCATGAGGCCTAGCAACCTCAAAAAGTCGAAGGCTGGGAGACGTTGGGCATGTTGGAACTTGGTAACCATCTGTAGAATATCTTGAGCCCTCACCTCTGGTGGCGAGGCTTTTCCCAGGGAAGTTTCCAGGATCGCTCCTATGAACAGGAGTCTCTGCGATGGTATCATTTGAGACTTCTTTAAATTGAGGGAGAAGCCCAGTTTGTGAAGGGAGTAGCACACGTGATTTAGCTGGATCTGAGCTTGCTCCGGAGAAACAGCCCTGATCAGCCAATCGTCCAGGTAGGGGTAGACGTGAATCCCTTCCCTCCTTAGACTTGCAGCCACTACCGACATTAACTTGGTGAAGACCCTCAGGGCGGAGGTCAGCCCAAATGGCAGTACTCGAAATTGATAGTGAGAGTTGCCAATTGCGAACCTCAGGTATTTCCTGTGTTTGAGATGGATAGGCACATGGAAATAAGCGTCCTGAAGGTCCAGAGATACCAACCAGTCCTGAAACTGAAGGGCCTGGAGGATCTGAGAAAGAGTGACCATCTTGAATTTGTCTTTCCTGAGGAATTTGTTCAATTCTCGCAAGTCCAAGATGGGTCTCAGTCCTCCGTCTTTCTTTGGAATGAGAAAGTAAGGGGAGTACCAGCCCTTGTTCCTCTCCGCTACAGGTACCGGTTCTATGGCACCTTTCTCTAGTAGGTCCAAAATTTCCTGCAAGAGGAGCGGATCTGGAGCTTTCTGAGAGCTGATCCCCGGTGGATGACTCTGAGGTATACGTAGGAAAGGCAGGCAGTAACCTTGGGCGACTGTTTCCAATGCCCAAGCATCTGACGTGATAGCCTGCCATACCGTCAGATGTTGAGTCAACCTGCCTCCTACAGGTGTCCTGTGAGGGGAGTCCTCAGAGTGGTTTTGGGGCGGCTGATGCAGATGCCGATGGTAAAGAGGCACCTGCTGTTGCTGCGGCTTTAGAATATCTACCCCGTCCACCTCGGGTAGTTCTTCTTTGACCCCTTTGAGCCGGTCGTCCTCTACCTCTTCCGAATGCGGAGTAGAAGCGAAAGGACTTGCCCCTCGCAGAGGTTCCTGTGGGACGAAAAGGAGTCTGACGGATTGCAGCTCCTAGGGATTTTGCTGCAGCTTTTGAAGTTTGCAGTTTCTCTAAACTGTCATCCGCCTTTTTCCCGAACAAAGAAGAGCCATCGAATGGCATGTTCAAGAGCCTGGCTTGCACATCTGGGGCAAAACCCGACTTTCTCAACCAAGCGAATCTCCTGGTTGATGTACTTGCCGCCATTGCTCTGCTGATACTGTCAGCCGAATTAATGCCCGTCTGGAGGGATTCGCACATAGCGTCTTTACCGTCCTGTATAATATTCAGGAACGCATCCCTTTCTTCTGCCTCTGGGATGCAGTCAGCCGCTGTAGAAGCACACTCCCAAAGTGTATGGCTGAACCTAGCAAGGGTGCACGTAGCATTAACCGACTTTAACGCCATGCTACATGCTGAAAAGACTTTCTTTGCCATAGCATCATATTTTTTATTGTCCCTGTCCTGTGGGACTGTAGGATAAGCCGTCTTGACATCGGTAGAGGATGCTGCTTGTACCACCAGACTTTCTGGGGATGGATGTTTAGACAAAAACTCTGGGTCTGTGGAAGATAACCTGTACTTTGCAGACAGTTTTTTATTTACTGCTGGTATTACATCTGGGGTTTCCCAGTTTGTCATGATCTTTCTCTGAAGAGCTTTATGAAAGGGCACCACCGGATCCTCTTGTGGGCCTTTGTCAAGAATATCCGTGAGGTCATCTTGCTGGAAAGATTGTGAAGGTGCAGACCACCCCATGAACTCTGTAATCCTGGCCATTAAGGCTCTGTAGGGGGTTTCAGCATGCTCCCCCGGTTCTGGCTTAGCAAAATCCACCTCAGGGGAAGTGTCTAATCCACTTGCCTCATGTAAAGAATCATGAAGATCCTTTAATCTGCGCTCTTCAGAGGAAAATTCCTCTCTAACTGGGGTTACAGGTCCCTGTAACTCAAATGTGTCTTGTTCAGACAAATCACCCTCTTCTAAAATTGAGGATATAGTTCTCAATTGTTCTGAACTCATAAAGGGAGTAAATCCCATTTCCAAGGCAGAGGGTGCCGAACTTGTCATTATTGGCCTCGAAAACGTCGATGTCGTCGACGTCGAAGGCTTCGAGCGTGGCGTCGAAAACAGAGGTGGAGGCCTCGAGGACCTCGACAGAATTGGAATTCTACTCGACAATATCGACGCCATCGACGTCGAGGGCCTGGGGATAGTCACTGGATGTGTGGTCACCGTGACTTTTCTTGGCGTCGACGCCGGTGTCAAGGCCGGCGTCGAGTCGACAGACCCGTGTGTCGAAGGTCCCTTCGACAACGGCGTCGAAGACATCGACCTCGACGTCACCTTCGTCGACGGAACCTTCGAGGAAGGTTTGGAGGTCATAGTCCTGCTCGAGGGTTCGAGACGCGCTCGAGAGGTTTCTTTCGCCGGGTACTGCGACTCGCGGCGTTTTTGACCCTCGGGTCTTTCGACCAGAGCATCGCTCTCGGCAGTCTTCGAGGGGGTCGAGGCCGCTTTCTCGAAGACGCTCATCATATTTTTTCGGAATTCCTCCCATTCAGCCCGGGAACTATGTTTCGTGGGGCAAGGGATTCTTTTTGGCGAAACAGAGGAAGAGGAAGACGGAGAAGGGGATCTTCGACGTCTCCTCTTCGAGTGCTTCGATCTCGAGGAGTGATGAGACCCACTCCGAGACCTAGAGCGCGAATGGTGACAAGGAGACGAATGTCTCGACTTCGTCGACGAAGAAGAAGCTTTAAAAGTCTTACCTTTCTCCAGCTTCCCCCTACGCTCCTTCAGGGCCTTAGCTGTCATGGACATACAGTCCTCGCATTCCGAACAATGGTGTTCAGCTCCCAAGCACCACAGACAATTTCTGTGAGGATCGGTCAACAACATCTTTTTCCCACAATCTCGACATTTTTTGAAGCCAGATCGAGGAGTTGTCGGTTCCGACGAGGAAGCCATTGAGTACGGATCGAATAACTCGAGGTAAATAGGATTATCTGACTAAGAACTGAGCAACGGTATTCCGAGGCACCGAGTAAGCGCGGAAAAACGGAACTGAACAACGGACGCTGCGCGCGGCCTTTATAGGCAGGATGACGTCGAGCGTCGATACGGCGGCTGTCGAAGGACATCGACTCGAGGGACGTCGACGCGCAGCGCCCTCTAGAGAAAAAATTTTCCGAGGCCAGCGGAGCTGGAAGGATATATCTAAGATGAGGAATACGTCGGAGGACACAATCCCTTCGAAGGCAGGTATACGTATGACCAGCTGGTGTTCGTCTAGTCTTTCAAGTGTCTGTAATACGTGTCTTGTTGTATGTCAAATGTAAAATAATTGTATTAATGATTGTTTGAAATGCATTTTGCTTTAAGCGATTCTGTAACTAAGAGAGAATCGCCATTGAATTGATGGGTTTTGAGTAAACTGTTGGGATAAAATTTTGGCGGGAAAAGCATGGATCGGAGCTTGCGTATTTGGTGCTTGCTCATACTATTGGAAGGATAAAACACTGTATTAACATTGTTGGTGGCGGAATCAAAAATGGAGGTCACCCCACTTGCGCATCTGTGCATGCAACTACCTAAGCATGCACCAAAACTTAAGTAGTATAGCACAGAGTGGGTTAAGGGTACCGCACACAAAATGTTCATGCCTTGGCCACAGAATGGGTCCCTTTCTAAGGCTGTTTTACAGCATATGAAGACCTTCCTACACGCCACATATACAGGCAAGAAGCTAGAGAAACATCTTGCTGTTCTAGAATCGTGGAAGATGTTTGAAGAAACACCCACAGACTGGATACTAAATGTATGTACGGAGGGGGGGTGAGACGCCTACTGCGCCACAAGCCCTGCCTGAGCCAGTCATTGAATGGAGCAAAACAGAGGGGCTTTACCCACTAAGAGAACTTAAGGCAGCCACAGGGTATAGCAACCCCGCATATGAGTCGCCTACGTACAGTAGTGACGTTAATAAGGGAAAGGAACAGGAAAACAATATCGCCTCCGCGGGCTCAGGGGACAAAGAGACGCGAAGATGAAGGAAAAGATTGGGCACAGAGTTGTGCACCTCCAGATAAGGAGAAAGAGGCAAATAAACGTAAGGGAAATGAAGGCAGAATTGATGAAATAGCATTCGCGAAAGACGAATGGATGGGAGATCAGATATTATTGAAGTTGGATGGAAAAGGAAGTGATGATTTGAGGCCAAGGGAGAGGTCTGATGAGACGCAAAGGAGAGAGAGAGAGAAAGAGATGGAAGTAAGGGATGAAAGGACAAGAAAGAAAGATAGGCTAAGAAGAGAAGAAGAACTATATCGCGAAGAGCAAGGAGTACGGCTCAGTTGCACACAATACGCAGCCTATGAAAAATACAGGCAGAACATGTCACAGTTAGAGGAAGAAAGGAGTGCACGAAAGGAAAGGAAAGGAAAAAAGCGGGAAGATGAGGAGATTAGAAGGGCAAAGGAACGTAGAAATGAACGAATGAGGGAAGTAGATAAGGCTAGAGAAGGAGCAAGGAAGCGCAAGGAAATAAACGAGGAAGTAGAACGTAAGCGCAGACAGAGGGCACGGGATCTTGAATATTTGGAGCGGGAAGTCATTTAACCCAATGCTACAGTAGAATAGGAAGACAAAGAAGAATTCTTTCCTGCAAGCGATGCAGTACCAGGTAGAAGCGGGACAAATATTGGTGATGACTTCGACATCAGAAGCATCGGGGAAACGATTGATAAAATATACGATGAGATGGGGCTAGAGCAGATATTCGATGGGGGAAGGGAAGATGAACGCTTAGAGAGCACTCAGCTATATGACACGGAGGATGTCACCCGAAGTAGTGGGCGCAGGGGACTGCCCCTAGACAGGCTGGAGATTGGACAGAACGAAGAAGATGCAAGGAGCTGCGTAAACTGGGAGTATTCAGGATCTGACTCCGGTGGGGAAACGGAGGATGTGGCACATGAAGAAGGGAGACGGTACAAAAAACGGCTCCCAGGGGACCGAGGGGTACAATGGTCAGATGCTAGCGGGTCCACAAGTAGGGCACCAAAGTCTGCCGCGCAGTCCAGTCGACAAGACCAGTTGACCCCACGGTCAGAGGGGGGCGGCAGCACTTACTTATGCAGACAGATTAAGGGCATTGCCAGGAAGACGGCAAGGCGGGAATGCCACCCCAGCAGTAGACGGAGGAGCTATGAGGACAGAAAAGGAGGACTGCGCACTCCAATTCCTGTTGCTAGAAAAGGGGGAAGCAAGACCACAATATATTCCATGGCCACACATGGACCGAGAGAACCTTAAAAATAAGCTTCCAATGCTGACATCGGGAGCCGGAAAGTGGTTACATGAGTTAGAGAAAATGACGGGGGGTGTCACCTTAGCTATAGGGGACATTAAGGGCCTCCTAATTGCCATACTTGGTGAAAGAGCAGATGGTGTATGGAAACGGGCAGGCTATCCTAGGGTAACCCTAACTAACACCTCCCATGATGGAGCGCCATTTAATAACTGTAGGGCAGCAGTGTGGAAAGCGCTGCGAACGCTATATCCAGACACTTCTGATATGGGGGCTAATATGACTCGGAAAATTAAAGTCAGAGGATCCGTTGATCTATATCCAGAATTTTCAAGACGCGTGGATGCTCGAAACACATGAGTCTTGGACGAAATCTATCCCTGTATTCTACCACATATTATGCCAGGGGTTGTCTGAACCGGTGCAGAAGCAGCTCAAAAAAATGGTAGGAGTAGAAGCAAAACCATGGGCCGAAAAACAGTTGACAATTGCACACTACTGTAGACTGCTGCAAGAAAAGAATCGGAAAAAGGAAGCAACCCGGAAGGGTGAGGAAGCAAAGCTGGTGCAAAAGAAACTCTCAAAGTATGCTTTCGAGGGAGCCATGCTGACAAGCCCAGCTAAGCCAAGCACACAGCAAGCAACTAACCCATCGCAGAACAATCAGGGTAATGCAGGATTTTACCCGAGGGGAAGGGGTTTTGGAGGAAGAGGATGGCAGAGTAATCAGGGAGGGTTTTGAGGTAACCTGGGAGGCTTTCAGAATAATCAAAATGGCTTTCAGAACACGCAGATGGGTGGTCCAGCTATGCCAGATGGACAGGTGGCCCGACCACCGCCAGTGTGTTGGCTGTGTGGAATGTCAGGACATGTGGTGCGTATGTGCAGAAGCCAAGGCATGTGGCAAAATAGCCAAGGGATGGGGCAGGCATGGTGAATCAGCCTGCCGTCCCGCAGCAGGGCACTGCATAAAATCACACGGTGCAGCAGCAGGCGCCAGGCCTACAGCAAGGTGCACAGCGAGTGGTTCATCCCCCGCACATGGGGAACGTACCGCAGGGACAATCCCAGCAGGCACCACTGCAAATGTCACAAGGCACTAGCTCCGGAGGGGGAGTCAACCCTGAGGTTGGGGGAAATCAACAAGTATACAGTGGGCCGAACTATATGAAATAGGACAGCTCACAGGGGACTCTGATGTGTTCTATCCTATCAGGAACACCAGACCCTAATAGGGAACCTAGGGTGAATGTCGCATAGGGGGTAAAGAATATTCCTTCTTAGTTGACACGGGTGCGACGCGCTCGTGCATACGAGAAGGCAAGTTTTCCTTGTCTGGCGAGGCCATAGATACTCAGAGTTTCACGGGAGCTCGCAGTAGAGTTCCCTTTACAGACGCACTCCCAGTCTCTGTGCGAGAGCGTGAAATGAATGTACCCTTATTATACTCACGTCAGACCCCAGTAAACATCCCGGGTCGGGACTTAATGACTAAGTTGAATATGACAATCTCGTTTACCAAAAACGGTATAGTGTGCTCCACTCCAGGAATGCATTATTCAAACGTGTGCGAAATGATCAGAGCATATTTCGGACGTATAGCCATGAGAACTATACCATTAGAGCCAGAAGTCTTCGCACATAGGGTGCGGGTGCTCATGGCGGGATTGCCAGGCCTCGCAGATAGAACTATGAGGACACCTGATGAGTTTTTATTCAGACCCAGAATACCTATGCACGAAGAGGAGGGACAAGTATTTCCCTTAATGATACAATATGCCGCAGTGCGAGGGAAAGTGGTACTGGTAGAAGGATATGATGACAAAGGAAGACAATGGTGCGCTATTATCGCCATTGAGGAAGGGTATCGAGTGACTGACGTCACTGATGATGGACCTGGAAGAGACGAGGGTGGAAGTAAGTCTCACATTTTGGGTCAAAATGATCAAACGGGAGGTGCCACAGAGAATGATGTTGGCGCTGATACGTCCAGAATACTTTGATGATGACGTCCCAAGTGCCTGCCGCGGTAAGACAGGGCCCTATGACAATGGCCTCCTGAAGGGGGCAGGTGAAGTAAAAATTAAACTGAAACCAGGAGCAATTTTACCACGAGCGCGACAATATCCCATGTCCAGAGAGGCAGATGAGGGGATCTCAAAGACCATTTCCGCCATGATGGAGCAGGGTATCCTAGTGATGTCAGAATCACCTTGCAACACGGTTATTTACCCTGTCAAGAAATCAAAGGGAGGGTATTGGCGTTTAATCCAAGATTTACGAGCATTAAACGATATAGTTGAAGCCGAATTCCCTCTAGTCCCTAATCCATCCACAATTCTGTGCAACATACCAAATGAGGCAAAATATTTCACGGTGAATGACTGAAAAATGCGTTTTTCTTAATCCCGTTGCACTATGACTCTCAAGATCTGACGTCATTTACTTTCAAACAAATGCGCCTGAAAAGCACGAGGTTGCCACAGGGGTACTGTGAGTCTCCATCCATTTTCAACAGAGTCCTGCAGATGGACCTAAACAATATTGCAGTAGACAGTGTTGTTTTGCAGTATGTGGATGACATTCTGATCTGCAGCACCACTGAGGAACAATGCAGGTGCGACTCTGTCCAGCTACTGACAATCCTGGCTGAGAAAGGATACAAAGTTGATAAGGAAAAGTTACAATACTGTCAGCGAGAGGTGCTGTACATACTTCTTAGGTCTGTGCAATCATGTCAGAGCATGGGTTTTCGACTACAGCTCGAATACAAAGCCCCTGCTTCAGGCTTTGAAGAAAGCCCAGGCAACAAAAGAAGAAATGGAATGGACTGAGGCAATGGAGAAGGGGTTTGCAGAACTTTAGGGGGCAATTTGTTAGGCCCCAGTTCTCAGGATTCCTAATTATGCAGAGGAATTCTACCTGTTCTCACACTCTGATGGCCATTTTATGACAGCAGTGCTCGCGCAGCGAACCTCGCTGGGGTACAAGCCCCTAGCATATTACAGCGGGAGTCTGGACCCGGTCATGAGGGGCCACTTCCCATGTGAACAAAATCTAGCTGCTGCCGCCTTCGCCATTGAAAAGGCGTCATCTATTGTGATTGGGTGCTCCATGACATTGTACGTCGAGCACTCGTTATTCGCCATACTAGAGAAGCCAAAGGGCACGCTGACATCACAGAGAGCATCTGCCTATGAGGTGATTATCTCCAACCCATCAAGCAAAATAATTTGATGTAAAACTGTGAACCCTGCTACATTCATAGCTAAGCCAGTCGCAGAAGGAGAACCTATGCATGGCTGTGCGAATTATGAGGAATTCTATGATGAAATCCCCAGGGTAAAGGAAAATGCCCTGGCAGGTGGCGAAATCATGTTCATTGATGGTTCTTCGAGAATCTATCAAGAAAACGGACAAAGATATACAGGCGTGGCCGTGGTAAACACCTAGCAAATGGAGAGTTCCAAGTACTTGTCAGTGTGCGAATACCCTCTCACTATTCTGTGCAAGCTGCAGAACTGTTGGCGCTGATATTCGCCATTGAGAATCATGCAGACCAGGAAGTAACTGTGTACAGTGACTCCGCCTATGTGACGTCCACAGTATATGCAAGTCTAGCGGGCTGGAAGAGGAGGGGCTACCTCAGAGCGGACGGCCCGCCAGTGCAACACGCAGCCTTACTGGACAGGTTGATAAAAGCACTACAGCTCCCAGTGGGCATAACGGTCGTGAAATGCGCTGCCCACACCAAGGGGACAGATTTCATGCCACATGGAAACCATGAAGCAGACACGGAAGCCAAGCGCATGGCATCCAAAACTGAAACAATCATGGACGTGGAGGTGGCACATACCCATGAGAGGATGATGGTAGCACGAGCCACACCTGAGGCCTATAGTAACATGGGGCAGACTCAGCTAATGGAACTCCAAGGGGAGGCACCTCAGGAAGAGAAAAAATTGTGGAAGCGCCGAGGGTGTTCTTTAAACCCCTCTGACGGGTTGTGGAGGCAAGACAGCACTGGTAAACCAGTGATGCCTGTCACCCTGCTAAAGGTAGCATTAGAACAACTACACTACCCCATCCATATGTCAAAAGAAAATCTTGCTGCAACGCTCGCAGAAGACTGGTTCACACCGAATTTAGCAGAGCATGTTGCATTTTTCACGGTGAACTGCATTATCTGCCAACAGTTAACTGCTGGGCGCATATTAAAAGTAGTGAGAGGAGTTATCCCCCGGCCGAATGGGCCATTCCAGCACTTGCTTATCGACTACGTCAACATGATTCAAGTGTGCAACGGGTACAGGTATTTAATTGTGGTGGTGTGTCCATTGTCTAGATGGATAGAAGCAGGTCCCTGTACACACTAAGACGCTACCTGAGCTGCCAGATTCCTAGTGAGGGAAGTGTTCCCTAGATGGGGGTGTGCGAATTAATGAGATCAGATAACGGGGCTCACTTTGTAAATGCAGTGTTCAAACAGATCAGCTTGTTGCTGGGTATAAAGCACAAGTTCTCGTCGGCGTATCGCCCAGAGGGGAATGGGATATGTGAGCGGTTCAACAGCCTGTTAAAGGAGAGGATAGCCAAGTTGAAACTCACACTAAGAAAGGGATGGCTGCACTGTCTACCACTGGCAATCCATGCACTTCGGAACCAACCCGGCTCCCACCATCATCTTACGTCACACAAGATAGTTACAGACAGAAGGATGAGGACCCCTCTTACCCTCCGAGATAGAGCTAGATGCGATGCCCAGCCAACTGCTGAGAGTTGGCAACTGAGAGGTTCTGGGTTCTGGGAACAGAGATGCAGGAGTACCTTAACTGTATGACATCCAGCGCCTCTGTCATTTCAGGCCAGCTGCAGCGACGGCGAAAAGGGGACAGTGCATCACAAAACACATCAGGAAGTTCTGAAGCTGACCCCGCACAAGGTCAACATGCGCCCCTCGTCTTCCCTGGTGATAGCGTGCTTGTGAAGAACTTTACCAGGAAGAGGTGGGACGAGCCAAGATTTAATGGCCCCTTCATCGTAGAGGACTGCACTCCGTCCGCCGTCAAACTCCAGGGCAGAAGGGCTTGGATCTTCATAAATGACATTAAACCGTATATAGGGGAGAGCCCTCCTGCTGCATCCAACTGCGAAGAAACCACAGACAATGGGGAAGAACCTCAGCAAGTGCAGACAAGATCCATGGCGAGGAAGAAGGACGCATGAGCAGGAAAACCAAGACAAAGAACCCGGATGCAAGTTGTGACATGAAACTGGACAGGTTCCCCAAGCAAAGGGGAATAAGGACATAACGAACACTCTGTACATGCCAGTTGCAGGGTAAAGAGAAGCACATCCAAAGCCACAACATTGATTAAACAAACTTTTGAAAGCATGCCATGCCCAAGTAGTACAAAGAATCAAGACTCTGATAGACTGCAAACAAAATATTCTCTGAGAGGGTGACACAGTATCCTGAAGCATCCAGTATCAAGACTTTGTGCACAAAACATATGGTACATGCCAGCAGAAGTCTCAAGTGGGATGTGCTAACCTATTTTCAACTCCTGGTGTTATCATGCCCATCACTCATAGGGAGAGAAGCCAGTGTCACAGACTTTATTCAAGATCCAGCTAACAAAAAAGTAATCAGGCGGCTGCTAACCGTCATCGCAGAGGTCTTCGCTGAGTTACCCGAGCATAGTAAGAAGGACACAAATGCTTCCACCGCCAATAGACATTGACGAACTCACGTTTAATTTGTTCTTCCAAATAATCGAGAAATGCCCAGGGATCTCCGGGAGAACAACTGATACACGCACTTATATCAGAGATCCAAGAAACCTAGCTCAACTAAACCAGCTGTGGACTAAATTAAATCATTTGGTGGTAATCCACGCAACGGGAAGGTGCAAAGACTGTGCGAATGGAACAAGTTACTTACCTGTAACTGTTGTTCTCCAGCATGGGTCTGGCATGGATTCACATGCTCATGAATATTCCCCGTCGTCAGGCTGGGAATCCTCGGTAAAGAAAAAAAAAACAGTATCAGTTTCGTTTCTGATCTGTCTTTCGTAGTAACAACTAATCACTGGTCTCTGCGTCATACTGACCACAGCCAATGACTGCCCTCTACCTAAGCACCGCCTCTGGCAGCCATCTTCAGATTTGGAAGCACGTGAAGTGGCAGTATGACCAAGTGAAGAGCCGCAGAGGGGTAGGCGGGAGGGTTCGCATGTGAATCCATGCCAGACCCATGCTGGAGAACAACAGTTACAGGTAAGTAACTTGTTCCTTCTCCAGCATGGGGTCTGGCATGGATTCACATGCTCATGAATAAAGAATACCTAGCAGTACACACATGCACAACGACGGGAGGTGGCAAAGGCTCAACATTAAGCATTACATCAAACTCAACATCAAGCAATCTTACCTCCTCACCAGGCTCACCTCAGGCGAACAGGTTGCGCAGCACTGCTTGGCCGACCCTGGACTCCTCCCTGGAATCCCGATCGACGCAGTAGAATTTCGTGAAGGTGTGCGTCGACCTCCACGTAGCAGTCCTGCATATGTCCAGCAGGGGCACACCAGAAAGGAACGCCGTGGTAGCTACGATCGCTCTGGTGGAATGGGCTCTCGGACGGCCAGGCAGCGGTCGGTTTGCCAACCGATGACAGTACATGATACAGCCGGAGAGCCATCTGGAAATGGAAGCCTTCGAGAGAGCCTTCCCCTGATTGACAGGTCCAAAGTTCACAAAGAGTTGTGACGTCTTCCGAAAACACTTCGTGCGGTCCACGTAGAACTTCAGCGCTCTAGCCACATCCAGCGAGTGCAAAGTCCTCTCAGCCGGCGACGAAGGGAAGAACACAGGCAACACCAAGGGTTCGTTGAGATGGAAGTCCGACGGTACCTTGGGCATGAAAGAGGGGTGCGTCCTGAGCACTACCCTCGTGTCATGAAAAGTCAAGTACGGGGCCTTGCAGGAAAGGGCCTGGATCTCTCCCACCCGTCGTGCGGAGGTGATGGCCACAAGAAACGCAGTTTTCCACGACAGAAACTTCAACGGGGCCGAGTGCAGAGGCTCGAACGGAGGTCCCATGAGCTTGGTCAGCACCACGTTGAGCTCCCACGCCGGGGCCGGCGCCTTCACCGGCGGGAACGATCTGAACAGTCCCTTCATGAACTCTTTCACCAGACGATGAGACCACAAGGACGTCCGGCCCGTGGTTCTGGTGTATCGGGAGATCGCAGCAAGATGAATCTTGATGGACGCATGTGCCAGTCCAGCTTTGGCCAGCGTCAGCAGGTACGGCAGTACCTGGGGAGCCGTAATCCGTAGAGGGTTAATCTTCTGTGCGTGGCACCAGACAGAGAACCTCTTCCATTTGTGTCCGTAGCATTTAAGAGTCGAGGACGCCCTGGCCTTTGCAAGAACCTCTCTGCAGTCGGCCGGTATGTCGTATCCTCCAAACTCTAGCGCTGCAGGAGCCAGGCCTCAAGTTCAGCGATTTCGGGTCGTGGTGGAGGATGGCGCCTCCTTCCCTGGAGAGTAGATCTGCGTCCACCGGTAGCTTGATTGGCGGGGACGCTGACAAGTCCAGAAGGTCCGGGAACCATATCTGCCTCGGCCACGCAGGTGCGATGAGGATCATCCTGCACCGTGACCTCTTGAGCTGGTTGACGAGCCGGATTAGCAGTGGCAAAGGAGGGAACGCGTAGAGGAACAGGCCCTCCCAGGGAAACGAGAAGGCATCGCCCATGCTCCTCGCCTGGGGAAACCTGCTGGCGAACCACCGGCACTTGGAGTTCGTCGCCGTCGCGAACAGGTCGATCTGGGGTGTGCCCCACCGTCGGAAGAGGCGATCCACTAGATCCTGCCGTAGTTCCCACTCGTGGCACGAGCGCAGCTCCCTCCTGAGTGAGTCGGCGATGGTGTTTTTTATCCCTGCCAGATGAAACGGCACCAGAAACATCCTTTGGGCGACGGCCCAATGCCACAGGTCCTGCGCCTCCTTGGACAGCGCTGAAGACCTGGTTCCGCCCTGTTTCCTGATGTAAAACATGGTGGTGGTGTTGTCGGTGAAGATCCTCACCACCTTGCCCTTGAGGGACGGAAGGAAGGACCTGAGGGCCCAGAACACTGCACGGAGCTCCAGGACGTTGATATGGAGGCACTTCTCCGTCGGGAGCCAAAGGCCTCTCGCGTGCAGTTTTTCGGTGTGCGCTCCCCACCCTTCCAGGGAGGCATCCGTGGTCACTGTCTCCTGGTGGTCTGGGGTCTGGAAGTCCATGCCCGCCGTCAGATGCGCGCGGTTGCCCCACCACGGGACCGCTCGGCGGAAACTCTCGTCGAGTGAGATCCTCTCCTCGAAGCCGCCCGTCGTTTGGATCCAGAGCGCGTCCAGGGACTCCTGCAACGGGCGCATCCGGAGCCTGCACATGGGAATGAGGTAGATGCAAGAAAACATCATTCCGAGGAGGGACTTGATGGACCTCACCTTAGCCGCGTCGGAAACCAACATCCGCTGTACCTTGCCCAGGTTGGACCTGGTCCTTTCCTCCGACGGGGAGGCCAGAAGGGACACTGTGTCGAGCTTCGCTCCCAGAAACAGTGCGCTTTGCGCGGGTACCAGGTGGGACTTAGCGTAGTTCACGGAGAATCCCAGGTCCGAGAGAAGTTGGACGGTCCTTGCCGTGTGCTCCACGGCGAGCTCCCTCGTCTTGGCTCGGATGAGCCAGTCGTCCAGGTAGGGGTAGACGTGGATCCCCTCGCGGCGCAGTTGCGCCGCCACCGGTGCAAGGCACTTGGTGAATACCCTGGGTGCCGACCGTAGTCCGAAGGGGAGGGCTTTGAACTGGTAGTGACGCCCTTGGACCACAAACCTGAGGAATTTTCAGTGCCCCTTTAGGATGGGAATATGGAAGTAGGCATCCTCCAAATCCAACGACGACAGGAAGTCTCCTTCCTCCAGCTGCCCCAGGACGTGCTGGAGGGTGACCATCTGGAACTTATGCGCTTTGATGAACTTGTTCAGCCGTCGCAGATCTAGGATGGGGCGCCATCCTCCCGTCTTCTTCTTCACGAGGAAGTATCTCGAGTAAACTCCGGAGCCCCGAAGCCTCTTTGGGACGAGTTCGATGACGCCCTTCCTGAGCATCCCCTTTACCTCCAGGAGAAGCTGAGGGACGTGAAGCTCTTTCCTGGCCACGGGGGGGACACGCGGGCACCTTCTTTGAAACTCGAGCGCGTGGCCCCGGGCTAAGGCGTCCAGCACCCAACGGTCGGTGGAGATGGACTCCCACACGCTGACGAAGCTCGCCAGCCGGCCTCCCACCGGGGTGCTTCGGTGGGGGCCCGACCCCACGGCCGGTTCAATCCTGTTTCGACGAGGCTTTGCCGCCTTGACCTCCTTGGCGACGACGGCGGGGTCCGCCAGACTTGCCTCGTCCTCTGTAGGCCTCCTGAGACGACGAGCGGGCCGCTTGACGGTAGGTGGAGAAACCGCCGCCGGAACCTTTGGAGGCGCCCTTGCCTCCGCTGCTCCGAAAGGGCGTCCGTCGTTGCAGAACCCCAAGGGCCCGGGCCGTCTCAGTGTCCGCTTTAATGGCCTGGTTGGATTGTCCACTGTTTTCCCAAATAGGTTATTCCCATTGAACGCCATGTCCAGGACTCTGGTCTGTACGTCTTGACGGAAGTCCGTAGCCTTGAGCCATCCACGCCGCCTAAGGCACACGCCGAAACCCAGTGTCGGCGATGTCCGTCGCAATAGTGATGGCGTGGTCCGACGCCACCTCGCCTTCCTGTAGGATCTCCAGGGCATCTGCCCTCTTGTCGTCCGGTAGGAAGTCCAGCAGGGGAGCCAGTTTGTACCATAACTCCCTGTCGTAGCGGGCCACGATAGCCAAGGCGTTGGCCGCTTTAATCGTCGTTGCTGCCGACGAGATGACCCTGCGTCCCATAGCGTCCAATTTCTTTCCCTCGCCATCCGGTGGGGAAGTCGATGTGGAGGCCGCACCCCCCCCGCTTTCTTCCTGGCCGCCGCGGAGACGACGGAGTACGGGGTAGGCTGCGCCCGGAGGCACAGGGGGGCCGCGTCCGGGACCCGGTACTTCTTCTCGTACCGGTCTCTTCTAGCTGGCGTCGTGGAAGGGTTCTTCAGGAGGGCGAGGCCCTCATCCCAAATGTCGTCCAGTAGAGGCACCGCGAGGACCGTCTTCCTCTTGGCCTCGCGCCGTTGATAAAGGAATCCTTCCTTTTTCTTCTCCTCAGGGCAGAGTTGGAAAAGCTCGGATGCCCTGGCGATCATGGAGTGGAACGATCCAATCTCGTCGGGCGGAGAAGCCCTGGTGGGAGGTGACGACGGTAGATCCTCGTCGTATACCTCGTCGTCCGTACCCGTCGCTGCCGTGTCAGTCCCCGTATCATCCCCTCGGGTGGACGGGGAGAAGGGGTGGACGGGGCGCGACGGCTGAAAAGTAGGTGGAGGGTGAATCCTTCTTTTCTTGGGCGGGGGAGCACCAGAAGGTCCCGGTTCAGGATCCCCCGACGGGAGAGGTTCCTCCGTCGGCAACGGTAGTCTCGTCCTTATCTCTGAACATAAGGACTGTATAGCCAACAAAATGGCCGCCGAGTTGTCTTGCGGCACTGGCAGAGGGGAATCCGACGGGCGATCAGGGGCCCCGTTGGCACCCTCGACAATGTCGTCGTCGCCTGCGTCGGGATCCATCCCGACGGGCCGGTCTTCTTCCACGCCAAGGCCGTGGCTTAAGACCTCAATCAGCTCTTCCTCTGAGGTTGAGGCCGAATCTACGACGACGCCCTGCCCCCCCTTTTTCTTCCCCGCCGGGGGTTTCACGGGGGTTCTATCGATGGGCACAAAAGGGGACTCCCTCCGAGATGGCAGGGAGACTCTGAGCCCCGAGGTCGCCACCACTGGTGTAGCCTCCACAGGCTGAGCCAGGGCCGCCGCGACAGTATCGATAGAGGGCTTGGCCGGATGGTTTAAGGCCTTCACCACCTTAGGTGCGCTCACCGCCTTATCCTTGAAGGGGGGACACTGCCTCGCTCCCCCTCCGATGGGGCCTTCGAGCTCGACCGGGGCCTCTCCAGGAGCTTCGCCGGGTGCTCGCCCTTCCTCTTACCCGACCCAGAGCGTTGGCTCGTGGCTGCAGGTGCCGGGGAGGGTGCGCCCTGCCTGGCGACCGTAGAGCCCGACCGTTCGGCGCTCCCGGTGCCAGCGGACTCGCGGTGCTTGGCCTTGTGTTGGACCCCCGTCGCCGGGGCGTCCTCAAAGGTCTTAGAAGACCGCTCGGATTTCTTCCTATTCTTCTCGCCTGACGGGCTCTTCCCTTCCAGCCAGTTGGCGAGACTTTGATGGCGGTCCTTCATGGTCCGCTCCGACATGTTGCCGCAAAACGCACAGTCCTTCTCCACGTGCGTCTTGTCCTCATGCAAGCAGTAGAGACAAAAGGAGTGTTCGTCCTCCTTAAAGACGTTCTGCAGCTGGCATCCAGGGCAGATCCTGAACAGCTTTCCGGGCGTCGAGCTTCCCTTCTCCTGGGCCATGTTCGGGCCTGAGAAACTTCTGGAGTCCTCCAAAAGCGTAGCTGGACGAAATCTTCACCCTTGAGGGGCGCAGACGAATCCGACACGGGTCCCCGTTGATCGGATGGAGAGTCGGTGGAGCTTGAGGCTCTTTTGACCGAAAAAAACGAAGTTTTTGAGAAAAAACGTGAAAAAATAGCACTAACGCTCGAGAGCAATAGCACGAGGATCCCAACACATGAACGTGCGGTAAAAATCTGAAGATGGCTGCCAGAGGCGGTGCTTAGGTAGAGGGCAGTCATTGGCTGTGGTCAGTATGACGCAGAGACCAGTGATTGGTTGTTACTACGAAAGACAGATCAGAAACGAAACTGATACTGTTTTTTTTTTCTTTACCGAGGATTCCCAGCCTGGAATATTCATGAGCATGTGAATCCATGCCAGACCCCATGCTGGAGAACAAAAGAAAAGCTTGTGATCAGGACACAGCCAAACAGGGCAAATGTCCCTATCACCTGAGGACACCCGGCTGGCACAGAACATCCTGTTTAGATTAGTCACAGACTATCCAGAAATGGTAGGAAGGCCAACAGATGTTGACGTCATCACCTTCCTTAGAGATCCGGCCAACGCCTCACACATGGGCACACTTCTCCATGGTATAATGCTCCAAGTTGAGCTGTCCAACTTCCAGTGCAAATTCCTAAGGAGATTCCAGTGAGACTTTCGGCCGGGGACAGATCAAGGAGACAAAGACACAGTTCTTAATTCTTCCGCCGAGGACAGATCAAGAAGAGCAGAAACTAGGATTACGACATCTTGTTCCTAGTTTATTTTTTATTTTTTTCCTCTATTTTTCTTATTATCCTTTTTCATCATCTTTCCGCCGTGGAGCAGATCGAGGAGAGAGACAATATTCTTCAACTTGTCGCTGAGAGACCGAGCAAAAGAAGCAGACCCAAGAACTTCACCATCTTATTTTCCTTTTTCTTAATTTTTCTCATTTTTTCCTATTTTTTCATATGTTCACTTTTATTTTCATTTTTACAACATTTTATTTTTGTGTGATTTTTAGCAGTTCCATCTCTTCATTCCTTCGCATTGAGCAAGTTCCAGCATGTCCTCAGGACCAAAGCAAATTCGAGGAGTGCACTGGCACCTTACCTAGTATAGATATGCATAATGAATGCGATGTACCAAAGTTGCTAGCCTAACCCTTTTCCATAGTCTAGCACAGGAACTGTACTGAATACCCAGAGACTACCGTCGTCACTCACATGAGGGGGGACATTTGGAGAAGCACTCGTCACTTAATAGTAATGAACTCTCGAAGTACGAGACCAGAGCAAGAGAAGGAATAAATAACTGACTATGAACTCATTCGAAATGGGGGCCCAGAACAGTAACTTGGTATTACCCCAGCAGAAGGGCGCCCCCACTTCCCTGGAGGAAAATGCTGCAAATTGTCGTTCCGAACGATTATGTGTATATGTATAGTTATTTTGTTTTTCTGTCATTAAGAATCAGAACTGCTTTCTTTATTGTTGCACGAAGTGTCCCAATCTCAGTGCACGCACCAGATAATGAACGTCTGGGGCCTACGAAAAGCACCCAGCCCCTATATAGTCATTCCAGACTCAAGAAAACCAGATGATAAAAGTAACGAACTAAAATTAAATGTAATTAGCAGTAATTTAGACACATTTGAGGTCACAAATGAAGAGAAAAGCTGGAGACAGGGTCAGCACGAAATGAATGAAAACGCTGCACTGACCACTGCACGCACCCACACACAGGATGCACACAGACAAGGGCAAGTGTCAATGGCTACAGGGCCTCCAACGAAGGCAGCAGAGAGGGGGAGACTGTCTGCCGAAAAATCAGTTCCAGAAAACAGTGGAAGTACCCAAGAGGAGCCAAGTGAACCACTAGAGAGAGAGGGCATAGCAAAATCCCTCAAAAGAACAGAAGTAGCCACAAAGGAATTCACATAGTCAGAGCAAAGGAACTGCAGCAGGAGCTGAAAGGCAGGACTATAGAGACTAACAGCAAGCACACCTGCTCCAACGCAAGGAACAAGCCTCAGGCCTACAACACGACCACGCGTTGCGAGGTTGGGGAGCCAATGGTGGTTAGAGGAAGTCTATGACAAAATACAAAAGGGAAGGAAAGGAAACACAAAACCTTCTCCTACCACAGTGATGCAGTCGAGGCAGCCTGCTCCACTGAGACACCCAGAGAGGAAAAGCAGCACAGACGCATTTAGAGACAGTCATAGCAAACTACAGAAGAACGCTGAAAATCAAGAGAAGCCCGCACGAAAATAACAATGAACTTATTGATAACCTGGATAGCACCGCACACCTCGGAAACAACATATGGTACCAGCACATGAAGGAAGTAGGGCGAAGGCAGTCGGAAGGAGAATGCTTCGTCTGTGCTCTCCTACCATACAGCATGGGAAAATCCAAGATCTTCGTGGCTGTAGAAATTGATGTCCCTACAGGATACTGTATGTCACACGTAGCAATGTGCAACACCAGAGGACAATTTATGGGAAGAAACGCTTCACTGATATGGGCCAGGGAAAAGGACTACCCAGACGAAGATGGCTACGTCCAGGACATTAGAACAAGAAACTGGGCGCACACCACGAATCACGTGATCCGATACGAGAAACCGGACGTCAAAGGATCAGGAACTCGATGGGTGACAAACCCGAGACTTAACATTCACGGAAAAACGGCAGAAGAGGCACAAATCTGGAAGAACAGAGGCCAAATGCAGATCTGGGGAACAGTGGTTTCCCCACATGGATGGGAAGAACGAGTAGTGATCTGCCGAGCTTGGATGGTCCTTGGAGCCTGCAAAGAAGCAATAGAAAACTCTCAAAAACTGTGCAAACCCCTATGGCCAAAGCTAGTAAGGTTACTAACATGGGTCAAAGATAGAGGGGGACCCCTGCAGTTAGTGCCACTGAAGAACCTGAAACTATGTTTCAGAAACAACGGCACAAGGAAGATTGGAGAGAATCAAAACTGCGGACGAATCTTTGAAGCTCCAGGAATGACACAAGGAACCGCAGTTATTATGGACCATTACTGGGCGTGTGGATCCAAAGCATACATAAGGCTGCCGAAAAACTGGGGAGGCATATGCACACTAGTGAACGTCCACATTCCCGCGCAAGTGATCCCTAAGAATGACCTGAATTTGGACAGTTTCCCAAAAGCAGATGCTCATCAAAGAAGGAGATCTGTTGAACTGGTATCCCGGATGAAGAGGGAAAATTACTTTTCTCCCAAATCAGAAGAAGCATTCCATGTAATCCCGTACTAATACAGGCTGTTCAGCCTCACCTCAACAGTATTCACAACACTAATCCTGCCCCACATCCAAGTTGGAATGAATGCTAAATGGTTGCAGATAACCAGATGGGAGTTATTGCAGACCATCAATACCACTATAAAAGGATTCAATGTGATCAAAGAAGAGATGAGAGCAATCAGACTGATGACCCTCCAAAACAGATATGTGCTTGACATGATCCCTGCAATGGATGGAGGTATTTGTGCAAAAATCAGAGAATCATGTTGCACATTTGTACCATCACACGATGAAGAAAACGGAACCCTAACAGAGGCCATAAGCATGTTGACAAACCTGAAAAACCAGATGATCGATGAAAGTGATGAAGTGGACGATGACAGCTGGTTTGGAGACCTATTCTTGTGGGTCCCACAATGGATGGCAGATATATTCAAGTTTCTGGGAGCTCTACTAGCAATGCTATTGCTAGGATTCTGTTTTATCAAGATGACCATTACACAGTGCCAGAAAACTACGAAGAAAGCCATAGGGATGAAAATAATGGTTGATGTCGAGCCAGGGTGGAAGCCCAGAGACCTGACTGATGAAGAAATAAGATACTTTGTGAAGGCCAGTAAATTTGCGCCAGAAGGAACAAGGTTCACATACCCTAAGAAACGAAGAAGGTATGAAGGAAAATGGATCTACTTCAGCCCAAATGGAAAATGCCAGCTAATGACATGGAACAAAGACGAACATGTGAAAACAGCAGGGAGTTTGAAAGGTATGATAAAAATATGGACTCCAAAGGCTCACACATTCACACCATCATGTACAAACCCTGAAGACGATGAACATGACACCGAAGAATCAAAAGAAATAAATGCAAAAGAGGTTGCAGAAGTGGTCAATGAACCGACCAGAGGGGAGGGGGGGGGGTAGTGTATAGGAGGTCCCAGACATGGCCTGCACTCCTTCCCCTCATTTCGTGGTACTAGGAGCGTACTCGCCAAGGTATGTGACGTATGAGGAGCAAATGAACCAACAAAGAGCTGCACTGGGACTCTGCCAAGTATACATCAGAAGATCCATACCTGTTGAAGCGTCCATAACCAGACAACCCTGGGCAGCACGGTACCCTAACAGACAGCCGTACCAGCCACTGATACAAAACGAAGAGTACCTACAGACGGTCCATGAAGAGACCCAAAGAGCCTTAATGGAAGGCCAGTGGAAATGACTCAAGGGCCTGAACAGACTTGTGAATGAACAAAAGCAGCTATCGAAGATAGCACGCCAGAGCGAGTAACTACGAAAATAAATGTAATGGACGCAGAGAAGAGACAATGTTAAAACGTGAGGAAACGTTGCTAAGATACGAGACGGGAGCAACCAACCTGTCAAACGTGAGTAAATAGGCTTGGAAAGCAAGAGGCAAAAGAAACAATACTGCTTGCAATGCTTAGTAGAAGATTAGAGCGGCAAGCGCCAACCATATATCTACCTCAATAAGGCACATTATACAAGTGCGACTCATTTTGTAAAAGCAGAAATGTACCCAGGCTGCCAGAGGCCCGACAGGCCAAGTTTCGTAACCCAGCCAAAGGCAAGAGAAGGAGCGGAATCGAAAATCAACAGAGAGCGACTCATGCCTAGGAAATCGAGTTCAACCAGAGAAAGGGAGGAGAGCGTCACCTAACAAGACTCAAACTTCAGAGCATACCAGCCTGCCTCATGAAGGTCAAGATAAGGGGGGCCCATGCAGGCGGCGAGGCTGAAACAGAATTAAATGCACTAAAAGCTGGAAACTGAAGCAGATTCATGGTGAACTAACACGTGACCAAACAGGCGCGAAGAAGTACCACCGCCTGATGTCATCCAGGACCCGAGGATGCCATAACTTTTCCCGATAAGAGACTACAGTTTCAAGGCCATCCTTAGCCAACTAATTGACACATCGCCCTAAAACACTGATTGATGGAAGGGAGGCAGGGTGAAACTTGAGACACCAGGCACATGGGTGTCCATTCTGCATGCCGATAATTAAAATGGGGATTTATGTCTAGGGGTGTAACCTGTCCAATCACAATGGACCATGTAATCTAGGGTCCTATGGCTACTGTAACCAATAGGACGTCGTACTTGTAGTGACGTCAATCACGTGTGAAGTAGAGGGAGGGGCGTAGACGCCCACCCGATAAAGAGTTATCCAATCCGCATGCCCTATTATCATATACAGATATAACACCTATACTTACGTCACCTTTCCTAACCAATTATATTGCATGATGATTTTTTATAGAATTAGACGTCAGTGATGACAAGTTTTGCCTATAACAATGAATGTTCGACTGAAGTTCGAGGAAGTCGGAGCAAGACAGGTGATCACAATGCTGCCGATTTCCATTTGTTTCTGTTTGATGTACTTGTCATTAAACGGTCCTCATTATTTAGTCGTGTTGGAGTAAGTGAATCCTGCACCCCCTGTCCTCACATGGTGCAGCTATCTTGTCTTACAAGTTCTAGAGGGTGAGCGCTGACCTATGGGCCCGTCAGTGAATTCCTCTCCTCCTGTACACTAGGTGTTACAATTCCTTTGGTTATGAGAAATTTTGAAGGCATCGGGAAAATGCAGAGCTGAGAGAATCGTTCAGTTTGGTTCTTGCGTGTTCTCCTGAGCAGGTGGACAAGAATATTTCTTTCAGGACAGAGGCAGAGCAGGGGTCGAGGGGGGAGCCAGACAGTTTCCTAGCAGATAGTAGGTCAAGAAACTCATCTCTGGAGATGGGTCTAAACAAGTTAAAGGTGGGTGGATCGGGGATTAGTGCGGAGGGGGCGTGGGGAGGTTGTAGGGTTGCTTGGTCGTGGGAGGGACAGAGGAGGGACAGTTTGTTAAGGGTGCTCGTCCTGTCAAGGGCAGTGGTGTAGAAGTGTAGCGATAGTGAGTACAGAGTGATTGTGATGAGGCAGTTTGGGTAGAGGTGCAAGTGGGTTTTACAAATTCAGAAATGATTTTATGGAGTTCTTTGCTGCTGTTTCCACAATAGAGAATTTGTTTGTTATAGTAGGCTTTTTTGGCATTCCGGATTTTGGCATTGTAGTTATGATGGTGCAAGGCGAAAGCGGATCTGCTAAGCTCTGTTTTTAATGCTTGCCATTTGCGTTCCAGAACTTTTTTTAGTTTTTTGGCGCTCCTCAGTTTGGGTGTGAACAATTTGGCAAATGGTCCATTGCGTGAGGAAGCGGGGAATGAGGGGGTGAGAGGAATTAGTGATACATTCATCCAAGAGTTCAAGGAGTCGATGGTTAGGGATCTGCCTTGGGTTGGGGGGGGCGTTGTTGGGGATCTAAGAAGTAGGGCTTCGGCAAGGTCAGGAAGGATTTTTACTTTGTTCCAGCATTTGAGGTCTCGGTGGGTGACTGGGGAGGGACGGGGGTGAGGATGGAGAAAGGGATGACAAAGTGGTCGGGCCAGATGACGGGTATGGGGGGATAGATGGATCATGTCTTGGGAGCTGAAGATTGCATCTAGGATGTGCCCCTTAGAATGGGTTGGACCGTTCATAGGGAGGGAGATGTTGAGCGCGCCAAGGCTGTCGACTAGAGGATGGGTCATGGGGTTGGTGGGAATGTCCAACCAGATATTGAAGTCTCCTAGGAGAGTCAGAGAGGGGTGATTTACTTGAATGGTCGCTATAGAATAACAGAGGTTGTGTGTGAAATGTCTGTCGTAGCCAGGCGGTCTGTAGATGAGTACGAGGCTGTGGGAGAAAGTCAGAGGTAGGGAGAGTTTAACTAGAAGGGATTTGCATGAATGAATGCAAGTCTGTGATTCAGCGAGTGAGATAGAGAAGTGAGATTTGAAGAGGACTGCCACGCCACCTCCTCTGACAGGTCTGTTGAGAGGGATGAGCGAGTAGCTGGGGGGGGGGGGATGCTTCATGTGCAACAGGGGCAAAGTCATCGGAGAACCAGGTTTCCGTGATAAAGACTAGGTCTGGTTTGTAAGAGGAGAGGAGGTCGAAGATGCTGTGTCTGTTTTTCGCTACAGAGCTGGCATTAAAAAGGATGCAGTTGGCTATGGCGTGGGATGTGGTCATGGAGGAGGACATCGGGAGGTGAGCTGGAGGAGTTTGGGGGGTTGGAGGGGGCGGTGGGACATTCTGGGTCGTTGAGACTGGGAAAGGAAGGGTAGTGAGGGGGTAGGGGGCGCCAGCAGATTTTGAGACGTGGGCCATGGGGTTAGATCAGATACACTGGTGGAGGCTGGGAAGAGTAGGCAGGCAGACAGAGGAGGATATGTGAGGGGTGTGGGTAGAGTCGAGGAGGGGCGGGCGAGTGGACAGATGGTCTGTGGGTGTGAGGCGGATTAGGGGGTTGGAATTGGAGTGAGTCTCGAAGAGATCGGGGGGGTCTGGTGTGCAGGGAGAGAAGTCGAGAGAGAGAGAGGGGGTGGAAACAGGGCGAGGGCAGGGGGGATTGTGATGGTGTAGGCGATGGAGGGCTTGGGAGGTAGGGTAGAGGCAGGAGTGGTGAGGAGTAAACAGTCGCAGAGGGTGGCCAGGCTTGTTTTCTACTTCTAAGGGATTTTGGTGTGATGGGATTGTGAGAGAGGGTAGGGGGGGTCAGAGGGCGATGGAGATGAAGCACCTGTTCTTGCGAGGGAGAGACGTGCAGCTTTTAGGAAGGGGAAGTGATATGAGGTGGGGGGTTGTTGGCGGGGGTCAAGGATGGGTATTTCTGGGGTGTGTTCCGGGAGATGTGGGTCAGGGGTGTTTAAGGTGGGGGGGGAAAAAAGGGGGGAGGTTCTGTGGTGGGTTATAGGAGAGGCACTTGAGGGTTAGGGGGCGAAAGGGAGGGGGGTGTTTGATGGGGGTACAAGGAAGGAGTGGAGGAGGTTGTGGGTTTGAGCTGGTTGGAGCGCCAGCAGGCTCCTCTGGTTTGGGAGTTTGATAGGGGGCGAGGTGTCTTGGCGTGGAGTATTAGGGAGTTCTCAAGCGGTTAGAGGGAGGGTGGGGGGGCGATGAGTTTGAGTGGGAAGGGTGGAGGGGAATCGGCTTCTGCAGAGGGAGGTGCTTGGTGCGCCAGAGTGCACCTCTGATTTTAGAGTTGGATGCAGGGTGGTGGTAGGAGAGTGGGCGAGTGGTGTTAGGCTGCAGTGAAGGGCGCGGGTGGGTTTCAAGGGTTGTGATCACAGCGAGAATAGTGCCGGGGTTTGAGAAAGTGGGTGCTAGAGTGCGGGATGTGCTCAGGGCGGGAATGGTGCGGGGGTTTGAGAAGGTGGGTGCTACAGCGCAGGTCAGGGGCCGAGGGGGATGAGGGAGGTAGGGGGTATTCTAGGAGTCAGGGCGGGTGCGAGAGGGGGATTCATGTGAGCTGGAGTCTCCATTTAGTGTTGTGAAGCTGGGATTGATGAGCTAGTGGTTGTAGATGGGCCTTAAATCTACTAGTCTAATAATCTAGAAGTGGGCTAGGCTAATAGGAACAGTTTATAGATAGGAGTTATTAGACACAACACAGATCTCTTGGGCGCACAGTCTAGATGCGGGAGATGCTTACAGGAACAGTTTGTAAGTGTTTTCGACCGCCAGAATCTAACACAGTAGCAGATAGGGACCAACAGTTTTAAGTGTAAGTGGGGTTAAAAAACAACACAGGAATCTCTTGGATTTACTATCTAGGTGTGGAACAGGCTGAGAGGGTAGACTGGTGGAATATAGCACAGTAATCTTGAGCGCACTATCTAAATGCGAGACATTCTTAGGAGGGCAGAATACAACACAGTAATCTTTGAGCGCACAGTCTAGATGTGATACAGGTTAAGAGAGCAGAATACAACACTATAATCTTTGAGTGGACAATCTACAGAGGGTAGAATATAAACATGAGGAATACTTATCCTGAAATATCGGGTACATGAACTTTCAAATGTAGAGAGCAATCTAACTTGAGGATCATATTAATTTAAAATGAAGGAAATGAAAAATCAGTCCCATTTTATATCTAAGATTTATAGAGCACGAACCTAGCTGGGAAACTGTCCTGTACATACCGGACGTATACAGGGGGTTATATGTGGAGTGCAGCTGTATCTGGAATGGATAGGGGGGCCAGGGGAGAGTGATGTGCGAGATGGGGAGAAATGGGGTTGAATGAAGCGATGAGCAAATGGCGAGATGTTCTTTGAAGAGTAGAGTCCTGTAGGCCCCTCCTAAAGTGCAGTTGTCAGTCGTATCTGCGTTGGTAACTTGTTCCGAAGAAAGGGCGAGCAGCAGGAAGAGGCCAGTTCCTTAGCCATTTCCCTCTTGCAATTCTTGGTTTCCAACCTGCAGGTGTCATGGCTTTTCGTGGTGCATTGACCTCTGGAGATGGTGAGTTTCTCTTCCAAATAAAGTAGAGTTTCGGTTTGTAGGTGATGCATGCTGTGTTGAACATGAAGGGGTAAGCCAGTCCACTTCCATGAGGCTGGCGGTGATGTGGTTGAATTTTCTTAGTCCTATAATGAGGTGTGCCGCAGCGTGATGGACTAAGAGGGGTCAAGGTATCCTCTGGCTCCTGCAAGTAAGGCATTGACACCGATAAGGAGGGAGATGGGAAATGACCAGGGCTATGATAACCTATCAAACATAGGGCAGGATGAAAGGCTTAACTTTGCACAGGAGCATTAGTTGGTACGCTGTGGTTTGTGTGTTCTAAATATGCATGCAGAGTAAACGGTAAAGCAGAGAGATTTTGTACTGGCTGAGTGCCGAGTTTTGAATCCATTGAGCTACATGTCCATCAGCCATTTCTGAACTTGGGCATTGTGAGGAGTCAGTAATGCGAGGCGGACAACTGCTTGTGGTTTTCTCAGTTAAACATTTTATTAATAACAAAATGTGCAAAGAAAACCTTGCTAAACTTATTCGACCAAGTCTGGGTTCTAAGGGAAATTATCCTAGCATACACAAAACTGGCCCTCACACTAAACAACAAAACATTCAAAGTAAATCATAAACAACATAAATAAGGGACTACCAAACAACCAGTGACTTGGATAACCTTCACCTGTCGTGGGTAGATCCCTTTCCCAGGATTGTCCAAAGTCAGTCTCTCCAAGTGTTCATAAAGAAAAGTCAAATCTTGAATCAGCTCTTTAGAGTTTCAAAAGAAACAAAAGTTCACCCAAACAAACATCCACTGGTAACAGTTCATTAGGTTTCTGTCAAAAAGGTTCCTCTTGCAATTCCATCAAAGAAAACAGCACCAATGGTAATTCTGGATATTATTCGTACAGTATGGTACTGTTACAGTTCAAAGACAAAAGGACTACTACTACTTCAACAACCGCCCATATCCTTATAACCTCTGCAGCGTCTTTAGTATAAGTTGTCAAGATGCTTCTTAGGGGTTTGCTTTCCTCTCGAAAACCCCCTTCTACTACTGTCACTGTGGAGGCAGGCTTCTTTGCTCCACAGTATGCCACTGCTTCAACCACCTTTAATGCAACATTCCCTGACAGTATCATAGGCAACCACAGTTCGGATAGTTCTGCTGCAACTTGGGACTTTAGGCAATTTAAAGACATGACTCTTTGACCTCCACGGGTAGGCAAGACACTCTTTTTTCCTTTATCATAAGAAAAGCGAGCCTCTTTGCCTCTTCGGTCTGTCCTCCTGCCACCAGTATGATCTGCCTTTGCTTCTAGACTGCTTCAACAGTCTCAGCATTACAGATTGTTGACTTTATCTTCTTAAAAGCACCCAGCTCCCTTCCCCAGCTTTATTCACACCTTCTTGGTTCCAAGTAGCTACCCCGAAGCTGTGTTGCCACTCTTCTAGCTTTGGACAACCTTGTCACACTTGTATCCGAGGACACTGGACCTTTAACAATTTCAAAATACAAGTGGTTAGATTTTAAGAGGGGAGGGCTGGTTTTGTTATAGAAAGAGTTCACCTACTGGCTTGGGCAATGTTTGTTCTCTTTGATTCAGCAACTACCACATTTATAGAATACTTGTTCTGGATGTTAAGTTATACAGTTCAACAATGGGAAATGGAAAGATTTTCGTTTATGCAAGTACTCCGACTTGCATTAGATGTGCGAGTGATGCATTCCCTTTGTTATTATGACTTTTCACAGCAACTAACAACTTCAACCCGCTTCCACTCTTACGCGAGTTACAATTGAGCTGCTAACAGTTACCAGCAAGGGTTTTTCAGTAAACCGGAATACAGCGCTTCACTCACTGGCTCCAGAAACACTGTGGTTGCAGGCTGCTTCCACTTCCTGAATGTTCTTCCTTTTACTACTACTTTGGGCACTCTTGGCTCCCCCACCCCTCTGCAGCATGGGTGTCTCCGGTCCGGCCTCGACCACTTGAGTCTCCTTTATTCATCTGTCCCTCAGCTTGTTTCCGCACACAGGCCTTGAGTTACAGCACCTTCTCGGCTCTGCAATTACAGCCACTAGGCCCACCTGGAAAGACCTTCAATATCGGCACTTCTATTAGTGCAGCCACGGCAAGGCAGGGTTTGTGAACACAGAGCCAACTCAGAACCTGCACGTGAAATCTGCCCTTCTCTCATCCCGGCGTCCCTTAAGTAATAACATTTCTTCATAATCTGCCAGCCTCGTGCTCTTCTCCTTCTGCTACTACTGCAAGCATTCCAGCTCATTCTTACAGTTCCTTCCTGCTGCAGCTTTTTATGCCTCTCAGGTGGGGCAATTGATTTCGGTTGCAGGCCCTTAATGTTAATTGCCTGACCCTGTCAAAGACTGTTAGGCTTATTTGCCTGTCCTTCATTTCTACATGCCTCCTCAGCCCTCTTCTTCGTCTCAGTCCCTGTGATATTCTGGGACATGTAGTTCACTTAAGTGAAATTAGGTTTGTCCTCTTCTTTAGGTTGGCAAAAAGCCATCAAAATGGAGGGAATTTGGGGAAGTTAAAAAGGGGTTCCTCCCAGTCTCCCTGGTCTGAGATTCTCCCACCCCCCCGTGTGATCCTACCGCAGTACACCACCCCCAGGGTCGGGATCAGAGAGCACCTGCCTTTCCCTGGCCACAAGAGGAGGGTCCCACATCAGGTTTCTGGGGAGAATCCCATCAGATTCTTCACATCATGCTCAGTGGGGTTTCCTTGGATGAGGGACAGACAGTATCTGAGTCAATGGATGCTGTGGAGACAATTGCTCTTTAGATAAAGACGCAGGTCACCTACATATTGATGTATCTTCACGCAAGTGTTTTTGAGGTGTTTCCCACAAGTTGCACGTAGGGGCTACATATGGCCAGAGACTGTTAGGTCCTCTGGTATCCAGTAGACGTGTGTATTGTAGTCTCTAAGAACGGTTTGTGTAACTGTCATACTGCCCGGTGTAGGCTCAATGGTAAGCCACAAATTGTTCCAAGACCAACTCGTCCTCTCCTCAAACGTGGTTTCCCCAAGCCATCCTTACATTATGTGATCGGTTTGGTAGCTCATTTGAAAAGGCATTTTTTGGAGTAGCTGCAGTTCATCTAGCTGCTGTTTGTGATATAACTTGTGGAACCCCAACCTTGAGCATTCGGCACTGAACGTTTTCATAGGGCGTTTGCTGTCAGCAATCAGGAAAGTAGTGCTGCTTGGATGTTGGTAATGGTAACCGATTTGGGCGGTAATTCAGCAGATTTTTATCTGGATTACCACCAAACTCAGAATGAGGCCCAATATTTGATTACCAGATTCGCACAAGTCTGCACAAGAATGGATTACCTTTTTGTCACTAATACTCTCCGGACAGGTGTTGTGACGATTCATGGGATCGTGTCACTTCTCCCCGCAGTAGCCCTTCCCTGTGAGGCTAGGGAGGTGAGCCGCTATGCAATGTTCCCCCTAGGACTGACGGAAAGCAGGACCTCACAGGGAGAGACTCACTCTCCTGGAAACAGGGACTCCCGTTCCGTACAGGAACCCCTTACACCCTCTCCTTAGGAGACAATAGGAACATCAGAGAATCAATGCCTTTCCTCCAAATCAGTCATTTTTTGCTACTATAATGATGATCATAATCAACCTTCACCAACCTCTCCTACTGTGAAGAAGGATAGGAGAACCATGAAGAGTAATCAGTGTTTTTCAGCCAACCACACAGACTAAGAAGATAGGGCAGAGCATGACAAATGCACCATGGAGAGAGACAGAGGACTGTGGGCCAATGCTGGGGAAGGACCCAACACTTCCTCATAAAAACCAAGGAAGGAACAATAGAAGGAGATCTCGTCTCTTGAGCCTGGGAGATTCAAACCGAGCTAAGGAACCAGTCGGCGAATGCAAAGCTGTCTGTTGTGGAGCGGAAGGCCCAGACCGAGAAGAGAGGAGTTCAGGAAGAAAAAGGCCAAACCGAACAACCCAGGAAGGCCTGTAGGCAGTGGCGTGACCCAGATGGGGTGGACCGAGCGGTCCATGAACAGCACCAAGATTGTACCAGAGAAGGCTCCACAGAGCCGCGGAAGAAAGAAGGTAGAAGAGATAGTCCAAGCAGGTTA
Organism: Ambystoma mexicanum; assembly: GCF_040938575.1. Taxonomy (NCBI): domain Eukaryota; kingdom Metazoa; phylum Chordata; class Amphibia; order Caudata; family Ambystomatidae; genus Ambystoma; species Ambystoma mexicanum. The sequence continues at coordinate 706,159,864 of NC_090941.1, read as the reverse complement.
TGTTAGATGGGCAAACCTGACCCCACGGGAAGAACCAGTGATGCCTGTATGAAAGAGGTAATGGGAACGGCGGGCAACCAGTGTGGTAGAAGTGGCACGAACCGAATGAAGATTACCAAAGGATCTCTCATACTCGTCTCAGTACCAGTGAATGGTGTGAAGTTAACAAAAACTAATAAGACCATTCATACTCGTCCCAGTACCCAAGAAGGATGTGAAGCTAATAAAGATTTCTGAGGGACCCTCTATGCTCATTCCACTACTAGTGAATGTTGGAAGATGAACGACGATTACTAAGAGACCAATCCTACTCGTCCCAGTACAAGTGAAGTTAAAGGCTACCAAAGAAGTAACCATACTCACCCCAGTGCAAGTCAAAATTGGGAGGAGAAAGGAAAGCCCTCAAGAGAACAGTGGTGCAAGAAACAAAATATACCAAATAAAGAGAGGTAGAGAGAGGAAGAGAGTTAGAGAGAGGGAGAGGGAGAGATGGAGAAAGGGACAAGTGGTCCACAGATACTGGAAGAATTGTGTGTGAAACTAAACCCACAGTTTAGGGGAGGTTCCCAAGTACTTCAGAAGTTGACAAGGAAAAGAGACATTTACAGGTCTAGAAGAGAGCCAAGACCAGGGTATATGGCTATGAAACCTAGACTTGAACAAGGAACTGTACCAATAGTAGAAAAGGAGAAGAGCCCCTTTGAGGAACTAAAGTAACTTGTACAGAAAACATCCAAAAGCCATATAAAGAAAGATTTGTTGAGGGTGTAGAAGTCTGTCCATGAGAAGGGAGTCATTCTCCTGGGCCCCTTTTTTCTTTGAACCTTTTCTGAAAAGTGGTCTGGAATAAGGTAGTTTGGGACAGAGGACAGATTATTACTTTGGATAATCTCACTAACGACGAGCAACCTAGATAAATTTGTGTTTGGTAGGGCAAACATCATACTATTAGGGACAGTTTTAAATAAAGCTAATTGTGGAAATGCCACCAGTGCCTCTGTCAACTTCTTCTGACCTACCACAATGCAGAGGCGGTTACTCAAACTAAATCTAGATCTACAATGACAAAGTCACTGTTGTGTTCACCCTCGAGCACACTGTGGGAGAGAGTAATAGGTTGACATTGCAACAATTTTAGTAGGTTGATTACAAGTTTCCTAGTTCATTGAAGAGTATTTCACACTCAATGGAGCCAGCGAACGCCTCATAAAATAACTCAATTAAAACTACTACAATGCGCTATATGCTAGCATTGGCATCTGGTTTAGCTAAAATACAGAGGGAGACGAGAGCCAGGCTTGCCTGGAATTGAAGGGCCTTGACCTGAGGTACATGAAAACTACTTCTACCGAGATGTATAAACAATTGGCTGCTGTTAGGGGACAGCTGAACATGCTTCTTATTAATAAGGCAAAAAGAAACCTTTTGTAACTGAAGCACACTTATGAAAATAGCAACATGGCTGATAGAAAGATAGCACACTGTGCTGAAGCACAGATCTCGCATTGTGGTGGTTAAGGATAGGCATGGCAGCAGGTATGATGGGGTTGGGGCCTTAGCAAGCCTAACACTCTACAAAGGCCCTGGATCCAGATCAACAGTGCTCAGATAGCAGCAGCAAATCTGCGGTACATCTCTGTGGCCCAAAGAGCTGTCCTGGAAGGGCAAAGTACAGACAAAGAGGTTCCCGTGGCCATCTGTAACCTGAAGTCTAACAAGGGCAAGATGATTTCAGTGCTCTTTCCTTTGAAGGCTTTATTAAAATCTTACTGTGGCTACGGACTAATCTGCCATCTGGTATGATGTCTGTGTCTATTTTGGAAGGTACACAATTGTGTGAGTCTTAAGGACCTACTGACCTTTCTTTTAAACATTGAAGTAAATATTTTTACTGAAATCCATCCTGAGAGGCTTGTGAAACATCTCCTGAAATGTATTCACTCCGAGCTAGCTGCGCTCTCCTGGGTCATCAGTCGTTCGATAATATTCACTCCCTCCCCCCCACCTATTGGTGAAATGTTTCTCTTCAGGTCCTGCAGTGCTCCTCTCACTTGATATTGAGGCTTTTGAACGTTGTGACAACGCCATTACACCCTGCCCTTTTCCAGAGGGGGGCTGAGGGGAAAGAAACCTGTTGCAAAACAGCCTAGAGCAAATTCCTGTGCTTATATTTATATATTCAGTAAAAAATCTTTGTTAAAAGGACGTGATGTCATCAATGACATTTGTGATGTCATCTTTGATGTCCTGGGTGTTAGTCTTAGCAGTGAACACTGGTGGCGTGAGTTATGGTAGCTTAGCTTACCATAACTGGCGAATTTCAGGGGTTTTTCAGTTTTTCTTGAACCATAACATCCCTTTAACAAAGTATTTTTACTGAATTTCATAGGTTTTTAGTAGCGCAACCTAACCATAACACCCCTTTAACAATGTTTTTTCATTGACTATAGATATAGATAATATACATTTGATAAATGTTTACTAGGATTCCCTTAGTTTATATACATATAACATAGAACATACTGAACCCCCTATCTGTGCTAGTGGTTCTGATGTCCGCGGACTATACGCACGTCCGCGGAAGGACTCAGCCAACATCAATACTATCCAAAAACTCAGGGGGTATCTTAAATTGTTGTATCATGCAATGGAAACACTGAACAAGTTCAAAAAGCAGCACATAAACATATTAAATTTAATAATAAATAAGAAGTGAAAACTGTATAAAAAGACATCAACGGTCATTTTAAATAGCATATGCACCAGAATGGAATATACCAAAACAAAATAAATATGCCTCCAACATAATTACCTCACAGAAATTGCACAGCAAAAAGCAACAGCAGAGCTACACAGCAGTAACAGCAAAACTTACCAAGAAACTAGTAAGTACACTACATTTATCTTATATATTTATAAACGTTCTGTATTAGGTACACTAAAACTAATATATATATATTTTTTTACACAAAAATGTCCAGTACTTTCGAATGGCTGGCAGAAAATTTCCCACGGGATGGAATGAGTGAAGACAGTGATACTAATGGTAGACAACACTTCTCTATATAAGCCAATTAATAACCATTACTTTATGTGTACTCAACACATTTTTTTTAACAGACAATACAGACACTAAAAATAATATACACAGAGAGACGTTAGAAAAATGTCTGCAGGAAATGGAGCTTAACATTGATATGTTAATGACCAATTTCATTCTTTTGTAGAGGACCACATAAAAGAAAACATTAAATATCACTCTCCCACATGTACCTGTTCCCCCTCTCCATGCCCCAGTCAACTATCCCCAAACCCTCCCTAGCAAGAAAAACGTTACGATGAGACTTCCATTCCTTCTTCCCCTCCGGTCCATCATGACCAAACCCCTAATTCCCCTGTATTTGTTTCAGTTTCTGCTTCCCCCTCTCTTTCGTAATTTTTATACTGTTATACAATAATAACATTTTAAGTGTGTTAGTATATTCCTGTGTCTTATTTTTTTAAAAAGGCAGTTAGGTTGTCAGCGGACAGCGCGGGTTCCGGGATGTCCGCAATTAACCAAAATGGGGGTGTCCTAAGGACACTATACCTGTTCTTACTGTTCGCAATCAAAATGGACGTGTCCTTAGGAGACAAGATGTCCGCCTGTCCGCAACTATCCGAAAAGGGGGTGTCCTAAGGACACTATACCCGTTCGCACTGTCCGTAGTCAAAATGTGGGTGTCCGCAGGATGCTAAATCCGTCCGCATGTCCGTAACTATTCAAATTAAGGTGTCCTAAGAACATTCCCCCTGTTCGCAATGTCCGCAACCAAAATGAATATGTCCATAGAACACATATCCCGTCCGCCTGTCCACAAAGTTGTGACACACATTTATTTTATTCGGGGACTGGAACACTGTCCGTAGAATATCCACGCGCATGCGCACAACCAACCCCACGCATTTGGTGTTCTACGGACAGCCATCCCATTCGCGAATGTGTCCACGACGTCATCATGTAACTACACCCACACTGAGCGTGTCTCCTTGTTCGCGGGCACTGCCCGGCCCCCAACATTTAAAAAGTGCTTTTTTGAGCAATCCAAGGTATTTTCCAGTAAAGGTTCACCATTGCACATGTCCCAGACAATACTTTTTGAGCCCTTTTTGGGTGTTCGAAGTGTTCGCAAACAGCGCTGGTGTCCGTGAAGCGCGCCCCAGCACCTCTATAAAAGGCCACAACCTAGAATTGCTCCTCATTGTGCTTCTGGCTATCTGACAGAGCATTGCTCTTGACCTGCATTGACTGCATTGCTGGTGACTTCTGCCTGCTGCCCTCCAGATGGCAACCATGGCTGCTTCGGCTTCATCAACACCCCCACCCCCTCCACCACCACCACCTCCCCAAGGGCCTGCAGAGGGGAACAGGCGTGAGGATGTAGAGGAGAGTGATGAAGAGGATGAGGTAGTGGAAGTCCCTACTACTAGCACTCATCATGAATCTTGGGTGTGGAGGTTATTTGCCACTCTTGATGGAGTACCAAAAGCATGTGCAAACAAGGTGCGCTGCACTCAGTGCCAGATGGTGCTGAGTCGTGGCAAGCCTGGTTCCTATAGCTATGGTACTACATCAATGAAGCGACACATAAGGTCGTTCCAGGGTGGGGCTATTCGTAAGGTTGTACCTTGTGATAAATGTAGCAGGTTGAGTTCCCTTGCAGCATCCTCCGTTTCCGCTCCTGCCACCACAAGAGACACTCCTGTGGGACAGCGCATCCCTCCAGCTGCCTCACAGGCCATACGTGATGCTATTGAGCCTTACCTTTCGAGGGTCACAGTATTGTGCATGTACTGCAACGCAGTACTCTGTAGCGGGGGGAGACCCTTCGAAGTGCTTTTGAGGTTGCGGTCAAGGGGCATGAGAAGGACTGCCCACTACCTGAATAAGGCCCACCCTACATCTTCCTCTCTCCACCTGCCCTTTCTTATCCTTGTGGTTGGTGTCCCTTCCTTCCCCTCCTTTCCCCTCCTTTGCTTGTGTTTCTTGTTTAAAAAAACAAAAAATATATAAAACAATAATAACAAAAAAAGGGCTCTTTTCAGAAAAAATAGAAGTGTCAATGAAATGCTGCAGGGCCCTGTGCATGTTTAGAAGTCTGCTGACTGTCCGCAAACTTTTAAAATGTTTGGGGTGCTGTCCTATCAGAACCATTACACTTTTCTCCAGGAGGAAGTGGTGGCTCTGAAAAGAGCCTATTTGTGTTTTTTTTGTGTTTCGAAAACTTCAAATGGTCAACACCTATTGCAAAATGGATTGCTATCATTCCAAAAAGGGTTCCAATGCTTTTGTATATTTCGCAGAAAAATCTGATTGCCAGCATAAGTATGATGTACTCCATATCTCCGAAAAATGTGTGTCCTACCAAACATAATATTTTCATTGTGAAAAGAGGACATGCCAACAACTCTCAGAAAGGCACAAACAGCCTTGTTGACATTGCGCCTCGCTTTCTTCATTTGTGGACCAAATGAAGAAGAACGCAGCCACATTTGTCTCTGCGCAATACGAGAAAAAATTACTTTTGAGTTTGGAAACATGTCCATGACTCTCCCAAGTCGTCCTTTCATTGCAAATTGCAAAGAGAATCCAGACACATGTCCTAAACTGTTCCCTCCACAATGAATAATAATAATGTCTGAATGACAATGTGTCATCAAAGTAGCACAGAGAGGTATCAAATCTAGCCAGCTCATTCGATGCACCCCATGCCAGTGCACTTCCACACAAGGGAATCCAAGATGTGCAGCCACTCCACAGTGATCTGTATGCACCTCCAACCAATTTATCCACAAATCTCCCAAAATCAAAACAATCTGCTTTCTGAAACACAGCCATAGCTATCTGCTCTCCTCTCAGGAAAAAGACTTTCTGACAAACTTTCTCCTTACACATCACACCCAGTAAACTTTATTGACCAATACCTTGCTCTGCTGTCTCATTTGCATACCTCTCAACCTCAAAATCCCTGTATGCAATAGGGAATGAAAATTTAAATAGTGTGCCCCATTTCCCCTTTCAGGTTGGCTCTGAAAAGAATCTTGTTTTTGTTTTTTTTCTAAGTTGCTCCAGAAACACCTTTTATTTTGTATTTTTTGTTTTTTTCTCCTTATTTTCCTCCAAAAATCCTTCACATTAGCTTCTATAAAGCAATCCTTATGTTCCAAAACAGCATGGCAATTCCCATAAAAGATAAAGACATGCCATCTTCTTTAAAATACCAGAGTCAATGTTGACATGGTTGCAAAAGAACATGCCAGCTCTAAGCATAAAAGCAAACATGCCTCGGTTGATTAAACACCTAGCAATATTTTGCTGAGGACAAAAAACTGAACTATTGTCCCATATTGCTTTAGGTACCAAACCAGAAAAAATTACTTTGGCATTTGGAACTAGATTCATTACTGCCTGAACCAAGTTTTCTACATCTTTCAACAAAGTAGGGGCACTGACATAGACCAAATGCAAAGCACCACAGTGCAGAACAACCACATCTGGACTGCTCACCTTGCCCATATCTTCACAAACGTGTACAATTGCCTGCAAATTGAAACCAGGCACAGTATTCTACACCACCTCCACTCCTTTTACATCAAAATTCTTTGCCACATTCCTGCATTTAGCATACTGCTCCAAACTATCAACAAACATATCTCCGAGCACCAACATCCTGACTTTCTCCACCTCTGCCATCTTCACTACACACAGCCTCTTTCAATACAAACCACAACCTCAACACCCGATTAGCTGATCCCTACAGTCCTATTTCCATGCTAGATATGTTGAGAAGTCCCGTATGTGGCACGCCTTGTCCACGAACAGCCACGGTGTCCGCTGAGCGCGTAACAATGGGGCAGCCCTTCTACCCTTTCCACTTCACTCTCTGCACCATTCCCTCATTGGCTACTGTTAAGCAGTCACACAACCACCCACCAATCACATGCAAGAACTCTACATCTAACTCCATCATGACAGATCAGCACTTCATCAATCACTCTCAGTACAATTGGGCTGTGACTGCAAAAGACCTACAGCAACAACTACTATAAAACTCCCCAAGATTTCTACTTACAGATTCATGCACATCCACATGCATGAACACAAACTACAGGTATGAATATTTTCTGCACCGTACATGTACAGCTCTTGTATGAATGCATATAAACAGAGTAACTGCCACTTACTCTGTATAACCTGTAAAATAAACTGTCATTTCTCCCATCTTCTATGATCAAGTGTCACTTGCAAACCTGTCTGCTCTCCAAATCTTTGTTTAAACACACAGCTATCTATAAAAGTGTCATTTCATATTAAAAGATGGGAGAAATAACAGTATAATTGTGGGAAAAGGCTGTGTAGGGTATTATAATATGACACGCAGCCAGGATGAGTACATGCATCTTTATTCTTTATTCATGCACACATTAGAAAGGCTCCCCGCTGAAACACCACCACTGCCTCTACATCAAATCCTTCTGCTTTATTTCCCACACCTTCACAAGTGCATACATTGCATGCTTTTCTGTACAGTTCCTGCCATTTACCCTTTAAAAATAGCAAAAAAAGCATATGATTATTTTTTCTCTCTCCTAACATCCAATAACACAGCCATAAGAAGCCAAGTGTGCTCTGTAAGATTACTATTGTACTCATTTGTAAAGCATATTCAACTAAGAGATTCTAAGTAAAATATACAGGATGCACATAGGCAAAAGAAAGCGCATGTAAATACTATGCTCGGTTATCCGAAAACACTACTACTGCAAAGACAAAAAAATCAATGTCTACATTAACAACCGTGTTATAAACACACATATTTACTAACTTCTTTCTTTTACAATTGCAGTGAAGACCACTCTCCTGAAAAGCAGCAGGGTCTGAAGTACGAACAAGAATTTAGAAGAAACCTACTCTTTCCATACAAAAAAGTAAGTGCAATACTACCATAATGTTCTGTTACTCAAACACACTAGAATTCTAGTATTGTAAAACAAACAATTGTATTAACCCTGTACCATTAGATTTGGTATTAGTGCTTCCCCTCTCTAGCTGCATACTTTGCATTGTCATCTGAACCCCAGTATAATAACACACAAATACAAGAATAGCCTTCCCAACTTGATGTAGCTGCCCATTGCACAATCACACACCTCCGCATACATCCTTACCATCATACTCAGACACTCATGCACAAAGCACACATACACTGCACAACAGCACAACCCACACTTTCTTTTTTTTCTCCAACAGACCCCAAAGAATGCCTACCAAAAAGCAACTCCGTAGAAAGCAATGCAGATGTAGAGCAAATCAAAATAAAAGTGTCCAAAATAAGCATCCATCTCTTGCAGAATTTGTACAAAAAGTTCAAACAAAACAGCTAATACAGTAACTAAGCGAAACAAAACAAGTTCCAGTACAGACACTTTGCCTCCTCTTTCAAAATGTAAAACGAAAGAGAAGGCGATTAACAAGACTTCAGCTACCACTTCTGCTAACACCGCACCTATAAATATTAATGTAGTGGCATGTAACCATACCAAAAAAATACCTTACAAAATAAAAAGAATTTTCCGCCACAGAGTCCTTCAGAACCTTGTAAAAACAGGAGAGAAATCATGCACAACCCTTGAAACCTACCGTACAAAATTAATCCTAGAAGCGCTCATAGACAGTGCAATCCTTCTCAAAAGGAAGTTATTTTAGTTTTAAACAGAATTAAACCACTAACAAAACTAACTACTAAACTACAAAAAAGACATCTCAATACACGGAATATCAACAAAAATAGCTTCTTAAACATCTGTGGAGGTGAATGGAGTCAAACCACGAGTACAGAACCATATTTCAATGAAGAAGCATACAAACAAAAGCAAACAAACCCACTTGCCATACATAGCAGTGGACGAGGGTATGACCAATGTAATAATACCATTAAGGAACAAGAAATGCTGTTCACAAAAATATCGCCAGAAAACTCAGTATCACCTCTCCATTCCACTGAACCAAAACGTCCAGTCTACAAATGGCCATGCACATCAATGTGTAACATTGCCAAAAAATCTTTCAAATCTTTACGCCAGTTCCTTAATCAGCATGTAAAAAGCAAAGACATTCAAAATGAAACTACTACAAAATATGGATGCCTGTTCAGTGGGCAAATACACAGGACTACAAAGACATTCATTAGCCTGCATTTCAGGACCTATTTGCAAAAGCACCTTCAATCATATCAAAATGATATCAACACATCATTTAACTATAAGAAATCTGGTCCATGAACTGTACCATGCCAAAAGTCCTGCTTTAGAACTAGCCAATTTAAATAACAATCTTCTACATGGTACAGCCAAACAACTATTCGAAGAAATAGAGCATATCCAGAGAAAATATTTTGGAAGTGAAAGCCACTTACAAAATGCAATAGCTTTACAACAAACTAGCGACTACTGTACAGATAGTAACCTTCTATTACACACATACACAAAAGAAATAGTAAAGTTTAAAAGTACATCCGATGAAGTACCAAACCATGTGTGTGTTGCCGCAGGACTTTTTATAAAAGTAGCATAAAAACTGTACACATAACGTACAAAATAAGACAATGAAGATTCCAAATGGTTCCAATTAGCTCTCTAACGTATAGCAGAAAACAAATATGAAATTACTGACCCCTTAATACTTTGCAGTTACTGCACTGCAAAACTTGACAACCACCAAACATCTTCATGTGCTATCACAAATAACTTGGAATTATTCCCACTACCAAAACCCCTGCAACAACTCAATTTATATGAGAGCATCATAATTCAAACAGTGCACCCATTTCAAGCAATAATACGCCTTCAAGCAAAAACAGTAAAATAACCTCCCTCTGAATTAGTGAAAGGCATTCATGGCAAAGTAGTTTATTTACCATTAGATCTCAAAGAAAATGTACACACTATAGGAGTGCAACGTCCAATAGATCAATCTTTACTTGTCTTAGTAAATGGCGTACCTAAAAAAGACAAAATAAATTGGCAACAACTCGTGGACTTAAAGTTAGACAAGCCCTGCAATATCTAAAAGACAACAATGAATACTACAAATAAATTAATATTGAAGAAAACCTGAGAGAAACCATTGAAATAATTCAAGAGTCACCAGAAACCGATCAATTTCTACTTCTAGATCCTGCTACAGAATCCAATATTTTAGACCATTATACAATTCATCCACTACACTCTAAATACACCATAGATGATGCACTGGAAACGTACCAAATGCAACAAGCCAAAGGAACTCCAATCAGCATATGGGAAAAAAGTATAGAAGCACGTGCCTTTCTTTCCTACTGGAAAAGGAGGAAGGTACGATGATAGACCCACACAAATTACAGCATCAGAATATCGCTCTTTACGAATGTATTCTGACGACCCCAGATTCAGACAAAACGTGGAATACATATTCCACCTTCTCTTTGAAAGTGAACTAGCAACTCTATGCTACGGAGTTGCACACACATTAAAATCAGGTACCCATTTTCAAAATATGTCAGCTACGCAATTAAAACAAAAAGTGCAAGAAAAAGATGAGGTTTTACAGTCAAGTATTACAAATCTTTTAGAAAACATATGTGGTATAAAAGTATACTGGTTCCGACGTCACAGAGATGTAAGCTGTATGTTAAGAAACCTTTACCCACCCACTTGGTTTGTTACATTAAGTTGTGCAGAATATGCATGGGAAGATTTACATTATTTCCTACGCATAGCAAACAACAACAAAACAAACAGATATAAAAACACCAGGAGAACTCTGCTCTCTAGATCCTGTAAATGTAGCAAGATATTTCCATCATCGCTTCATTGCTATGCTACACTTTATTTGTAATAAAACTGTTCCTCCTCTCGGAGAAGTGCAACACTTCTTTTGGAGAAAAGAATGCCAAGCCAGAGGAGCACCACACATCCACATGCTTTTATGGATTAAAGATGCTCCTAAATTTGGTCAGGACAGTGATGTCACTGTTTTGCAGTTTATCCAAAAATATGTCACTTGTGAAATTCCTTCACAAACAACACATAGTGACTTTCATGAACTGATTTTACAATTTCAAAGACACAAATGTGGGAAATATTGTCGTCGCAAATATAAAAACAAAGGAAAATACTACACCAAATGCTGCTTTGGTTTCCCTAGACCAGTTACAACAACAGGTCAAGTAAACAACTTCATGTCTTCAGTTAGACATAGTGTCAAAGGTAAATCACCTAAGAACACATATTATACAAAAAGAACAGAAGAATCAAAATTTATCAATGATTACAATGCAATCATTGCCCTTCTACTGAAACACTCACGTTGTTGGTCCACGGGGGCGCCTCTCGAATAGCTGGAATGCTCTTGGGAACCCTTTGCCTGTCCTGGATCTGGATAATCGAGGGGCGATTCTAGAAGACAGGAGGGGGAGATGAGCTTTGGTTCTTTCCTTGCAACCCACCTGCCGGGTTCCCCTCGCAGTTCCCCTCGCAGTTCCCCAGGGAATGTCTCTCACCTTGTTCTCTATAAAGGTGCGCTCTCCGTCCTGCCGCTCTGGGCAGGGGCGCGTCGAAAGGTGGCACCGTTCCGCTGAGTTTCTTCACTGGCGAGGGCCGGAGTTCAGACCGGCTCCAACTCCTCCTTTCAGGTAAGTCTTTCAGGCGAAAGCAATGTCTTTTAGATGCAAGCAAAGTCTTTAGTTGAATTTGCACCACTGTCTTTCTCGCTTCTTGTTGCAGGTGGCGAGCGCTGCGGTAGAGGTCGGAACCCGGTTCGAACAGGTAAGAAGAACGCCAAGCGGCGCTGGGAGCGTCTTAGCAAGAGGCTAACCTGTGATTTTGTTTAATTCTGTGGGTCACGAGAACCTGGAGGAGGATGTTTCCTGGGAATCTGACGAGATGAAACATGTCTTGAAGAGGTTGGCCTTCCGGGCGACCAGTAGAGCTGGTAAGGATGGCGATGATTCTTGCCTTGGATAAGTTCGAAGCTGATGGATGCTGCAGAGCAGGTAATGATGGCGATGGTTCTTGCCTTGGATAAGTTCGAAGCCGATGGATGCTGCAGAGCAGGTAAGGATGGCAAGGCAGGATCAGATGAGCGTCACGCTGCAAGGCAGAATAACGCGAAGCGCGTGCCCTTGGTCGGGCGTGGTTTAAATAGCAAGGCGGTATCCTAGGTGTCTTTGGGGCGGGCCCCATCCTGAAGGCTAGACCGCAGAATGCAGTTCCCTAGTATTCCGCATGGGGGCGGCCATGCTTGTCATCTGTTCATAGAAACCCCGTCCAGCAAGCGTCTCTTATGCCAACAGCGCCAGGACTGGCTCCAAGGCATCTGAGGGGATCCGAATAAGGTCCTTAGGGCCCCGTGAGCCCTTGGTGGGGACAAAGTTGTGACACCTATGGAATGCAAACATCGATGTGCATTACACTGCAGACAGTTCCACTGCAGTTGCACGATATGTCACAGTCTACTTAACCAAAGCAGAAAAAACAAAGCTTCAAGACCTCTGGGATGACATATCATCTGAAAAAACACTGTCACAGAAATTGTACAGTTTAGGCATAAAAATGCTCTCTCAGAGAATGTGGCTGCTATGAAGCTGCAGACCGTCTAACCAGTACTGCCTTGTATGGAAAATCTGAAAATATAGTATGGCTAAGTCTTGGTCCTGCTAAATGTAGAAAAAGAGTTCTCAAATCATATGAGAACATAGAAACAATAGCCAAAAATTATCCCAACAGCCAAGACATTTTGAAAAACAATTTACTAGACACATACTACCCAAACAGGAGTACCACTTTGGAAACCATGAGTCTATACCACATAGCCCAAAACTTCACATACAAAAATAATATTAAACCAGATGAAAAGAAAGGTAGATACAGAATGGCAAATTGTGAAGGCAGCTTAGCAAATGAAGCTGTCATTAAAAACTCCTCAACATAAAGAACTGTATTACATGTCCCTGCTACAACATTTTAAACCATGGAGTAAAAAAGATGATTTACTAGATACCTATGACTCCTATGAAGATGCTTTCAAAGAAAATGAAAGTGCTATAACAGACAAACTTTACACAGTACAAAACAATGTTGCACAATGAACAGCAACACGAAGTAGAACGCCAGGCCCAACTAGATGGACACTCCCGACAGTAATCAACCTTCTGCAACAGGAAGCCAAGAACCACTTGGACAGCCACTAATAGCAAATGAGGCATGACAAAAGTAGAAAACACCATGTGTCAGTATGAACAATCTACAGAATACTTCGCTGTACTGAAATCACAACTGAACAATGAGCAGCGTAGCATTTTCCAAGAAGTAACAAAACAAATTGAACATGGTGTGCAACATGAAAATAAAAACTGTACCTGCCAAGACTACAAACCTATACTGCTATACGTCAGTGGTCAAGCTAGTTCAGGCAAACATTCTTAATCAAAATCATCAGCAAGTTGCTCCAACAATTGACAAACAACAAACTGTCAGCTGTTGTAACTGCCCCCACAGGTTTAGCTGCCTACAACATAGGCGGTGTCACATTACACCGATTACTACTCTTTCCAGTAGAACACCAAAACAAATTAGACTATTACAAACTTTCTACAGAAGCTGTAATGGAACTACGCAGAGTTTTCAAACAAATGAAAATGCTACTAATAGATGAGGTGAGCATGGTCTCCAACCTAATGTTGGCTTTGATTCACCCCACATTACAAGAGGTCCTCAAAACAGACTATGAAGAGCTCATTGGAGGAAAACACATCATTGTTTTCGGAGATCTTCTTCAATTAACACCAGTGAAAGGTGAACCTATTTTTAAAACCTTAGGTCGCAAACTGTGCCGTAAAACTATTGGCAGCATAGGAAATGTCAACCTTTGGCAACATTTCCAATACAGAGAATTAACTGAAAACATGCACCAGTCTGCAGACCTCACATACGCCAACATTTTAAAAAGTATTGGAATTGGTGTACTATCTCAAGAAGCACAATCGATAATAAAAACCAGGCACATCCATGCACTCTATGTGTTACTGATGTCATGGAACAATTAGCATACTCAAATGTCAATTGTATGTCCTTGATACCAACTCTTGCAAGCTGTTCAAAATTCAATGAAACAATGTTGAAAAAAGAAAATGCAACCAATAATTGAAATTTGCTCCACAGACAAACTGGACATACATGGTATGACACTACACATGTGTCAACAAGCCACAACAAGACTTAATACCTTAGAAAACTATATCAACACAGCTGGTGTGTAGAAAATATTAAAATTATCTTTAAACTGAAGGGTAATGCTTAAACGTAACCTTGACGTGGAGCAAGGAGTAGTTAATGGAGCACGTGGTACAGTTGTTGGCTTCCAAACAAACCCACGTGACAACATTCAGTTTGTCAATGTTCTCTTTGACAAACTATCGGAAGTTAAAAAGATAGGACACTCAACAGCCCACTTCCTACTTTTCAAAGACATGTACGCACGCAGAGAACAATTTTCACTAACTCTAGCATTTATTCATTTATTCAGATTTGTATAGCGCGCAACAGCTCGAGAGCATCGTGGCGCTTGTTACAGAGAAGGGTGACAACTGGTTGCATATGCAGTACAGAGAAGTCATGACTTAGTTACATGGACAGCAGGAATACAGCTTAGTTTTATATAGTAAAAACAGGCAAACATGCTATAATCATAGAAAAACAGGTAATTTGTAGCGCAAGTTGAAGAAGGTGGGAGAGAAGACCCAGAGGGATAAGCAAGAGTTTAATTAAAGAGGGCAGTTTTCAGCTTTTTACGAAAAGCATGGAGGGCGGTTTCTGCCCTGAGTGCAGTGGGGAGCGTATTCCATAACTTGGGGGCTAAATATGGGAAGCCTATTCCTCCAGCTTTAGCTCTGTGGATGCATGGTATGGTGAGTTGGTTAGTGTAGCAGGTTCTTGTAGGCCGAGTTGAGGTGGATCTAGATAGCGTGTCTGAGAGGTAGGATGGGGCAGTGAGGTTGATGCATTTGTGGGTGGTGGTAAGGATTTTAAATGTGATACAGTCTTTGATTGGGAGCCAGTGGGCGGATTTTCTTGCTTGTGTGATGTGATCTCTTTTTGGTAGACTTAGTGCTGCTCTTAGTGCGTTATTTCGAGTGATTTGGAGTCTATTTATGTTTTTTGTGGAGGAGCCAGCAAGCAGGGCATTACAATAGTCAAGCTTAGCTCCTATGGTCGCTCTAGCTATAGAGAGGCAGTTGTACTTTGTTAAGAAGGGTTTAATGGCGTTGATAAGTTTAGTGTTTAGGGCGGAGGCAGAGACAATGGCACTGACTTGCTTGTTCATGGACAATGTGGCATCTATATGGACCCCTAACGTTTTAACAGATGAGAGCACTGGGATGACACAGTTGTCAATATTGAAATTGGCATAGTGAGAGTCTAGATTGGCTAGGGTGGATTTTTGGCCAAGAATGAGACTCTCAATCTTGTCCCCATTGAGGCAGAGGTCATTGGTGGCCATCCACGCTTGTATAGTGGCGTAGATTTGTTGAAGAGTGGTAGCATATTGTGAGTATGAGCCGGATAGAGGAAGGAGCACTTGGGTGTCGTCCGCATAGTTTGTGTATGCGATCCCAAGTGCATCCAGTTTATCAAAAAGAGGCTTAGTGAAAAGATTGTACAGAGTAGGTGCAGTACAAGATCCCTGAGGGAGGCCACAGTGAATAATGGTGGGTGCTGCATTTGCTGTGTTAGAAAAAACTTTAATCGCTCTCCCCTCCAAGAAGGAAGTGATCCAGGTAGCTGCATGCTCAGAAAAATGAGCATCCGGTGTGTGGTGAGGGTTTTGTGATCTACTAGATTGAATGCCGCAGATAGGTCCAGAAAGAGGATGAGGGCGGGCTTGCCATTGTCAAGGATTTGTGTTATTTGATTTTTGAGGTCTAACAGGGCGATTTCTGTTCCGTGTCCTTTGCGGAATCCTGACTGCCTTCATCCTAGGATGGAGTTAGTCTGTAGATAAAGTTCAGGATGTGGGTGGCTTTGTCTAGGAATTTGAGCAGAAATGGGACGGTTGTTATGGGCCAATAGTTGTTGGGCTGGGAAGGGTCAAGTGTAGGCTTTTTTTAAAAGGGGGCGCACCCAAGCCTCCTTAAGGCTGTCAGGGACAGTGCTTGTTTTAAATGAAGAGTTGATGAACGCGGCAAGGAGAGGGGCCAGTGGCTCAGCACAATCCTTAATAATGTTGGGGGGACATACATCGGCCTTACATTGCGATGGTTTGAGAGGTTTAAGAATGTCTATGACTTCTGCTTCAGAGATGTCTTTAAATGCGAATTTGGGGAAGTTGATAGTTTTGCTGTTAGGCAAGAACCAATCAGGTTGGCTTTTGTTCTGATTAAGAATGGTTTGGTAATGTTTCAGAATTTTGTTTTGTGGCATGTCTATTTTGTTTAGCATGGCGGCTTGTATGCTGTTACACCAAGCTTCAGCTTTAATAATTTCGTCTGTGGAGATCGGAGGGACTGTCAGTTCATTTAAGATAGTGAAGAGTTCTTTGGATTGGGAGTAGGCTTGGGAAATTCGGCTATTGTAGGATTCAGATTTAGCCATAAAGATGGCTTCTTTGTATCTTTTGGCAATATTTTTGAAACTTTCTTTAGCTGTGTCACAGTGGTTACCCTGCCAGTTTTTTAGCGCCTGCTGTTTGTCGTTACATAAGTGTTGGAGCTCGTCCTTGAACCAGGAGTTTGAGTGTAGAGACTTTTTTTTATTTCTTTTCTTCTAGTGGGGCAATGGAGTTAACTGCATGAGTGATTGTGTTCTTGAATATATCAGCTAGGACATTTGGGTCTTGCGAGAAGGAGGGTGCTAGGCAGGGGGAGTCGAGATGGGGCGGATGTTTTCTGCTGTGAGCTTTTTGGCACTTCTTGCTAGCATAGCAGGAGCAGGAGTAGTGATTTTGGTGTTAGGAGCAGTGCGGATGGTGAATTGTATGCAATTATGGTCCGTCCAAGGGTAAGCACTGTTAGAGGTGATGGTGGAATCACAGTTGTGGTCAACCACCCAGTCAAGGGTGCAGCCTTTGGCATGGGTAGGGGTTGTGATTTTCTGGGTGAAACCCAGATCTTTCAGGTCTTTGGAGAGTGAGGTGGCGGCTTTATCAAGAGGGTCACTAAATCCTAGGTTTATGTCACCTACGAGTAGTGTTTTGGTGGATTTTTTTTATGTTTTCACTAAGTAAGTGTGTGATGTGTCGTTGGAAGTCAGCCAGGTGGCCTGGTGGTCTGTAGACAAAGTGCATTTTTATGGTGTTAGTAGGAGATAGGGCTAGTTTGGCTGATAGTATGTCAGCATTGCCCGTCCAGTTGTGGGGTATGAGCCTAAAGGCAAGTGCATCTATGAAGATCAAGGCAACCCCTGCTCCTATTTTGGTGAATCTATCCTGTCTAAGGATAGAGTAACCTGGTGGTCGGGCTAGCGCTATAGTCGGGCCAGATGCCTCATGAAGCCATGTTTCAGTGATGGCCAGTGTATCTAGGTTGTGACTAAGGATGAGTTTGATGAATTCAATGGCATGTTCAGTGAGAGAGTGGACATTAAGCGGGGCACATATATATTGTGGGGCATTGTTAGTTCTGTTTAGTCGAGATGTTCATCCGTTTTAGGTGTGGATTTCTTTGTTTTGCTAAGGTGGGGTTTGGTCTTAACGTTCCGTGGTGGTAAAGTACTGAGGATAGTGTTGTGCATGACTAAGTGGTGAGAGAAGTCTGCAAGTGGTGTAAGTTCCTAGTCTAAGGTTTCTAAGTGTAACATGAGTTGGGCTAGTGTTGAGGTGCACGGGTAGAGTGCGAGATCTGAGTCTAAGGTGTCTGGAGTGGCAGTTAGGCGTGTGCGGGAGGGCAGAAAAGGTGCCTATGGTGGAAACGTTAGGCTTATGGATTATAGTCATAGTGTTGTTGTTTAGGCTGAATGGGTTAGGGCGGTTGAGGGGGTCCCACAAGGCATAGAGCAGTATGGTATTGAAGAGGAGCAGTGTACCTAGCATGCTAGGGTGGTGGAGCGAAGTATACCTGCTAAGCATGGGATATACTGTGCAAGGGAAATGCTAGTTCGGGCAGTGCAGTGTGGGAGTAGGGCTGTGTCACGTTATGTGTATAACGTGCGTAAATGCGTTAGGTCTGACAGTAGGCTAGTACAGAATAGGCTGTGCTAGGAGGTGGGTTATATTAAAGGTACATTTAGCAGTAGACAGTGGCTATTTAGGCTGCGTGATAGGATATTTCAGAGAACAATTAATAAAAGCATTTAGCTAGAACAGTCAGCAAGCTGATGAGAGGTTATTTCGGAGTACAGCAGTTAGCAGGTGCAGTGAGCTAGATAAGGCAGCAATCTGTGCTATATCAAAATACAACCGTTTACCAAGGCTTAATAAGGCAGCACGATATGCATTATCACAATACAGAAGTTTAGCAGCGGCAGCAAGAAGAATCAACAATCAACAAGCTGTTCACTAAAAGGCAATTGCATAGTACATTAGGCTGATGTCTTCACCTGAGCACGATAATATGTAATATTTTGGCATGAAGTGAGTGTAACATCGATTAGATACTTATGTTTGCTACAGAGCGAACAATCTTACAGGAGGAGTTTAGACATTTAGCAGACGCTCAGGTAAAGTGAAAAACAGTACAAGTGTCGTAGGGGATTTAGAATGTCTTGTGGAAGTTGTAGGCAATGAGAGTTGCTGAACCATGATACGTTTGTTGTAGACAAGTCTTAAAACAATTGTCCAGAAGTGGTGGGAAAGGGCGGAGCACTGATGTGCGAGTGATAGAAGGAGAGAACTCACCAGGTGATGCAGAGGACTGCAGCTTTGCTCGTGGATGAGGGGGCTGGCTTCATAGGCGCTGCAGCATCGCCTGCGCTTCATCAGCTCAGTCAGCAGCCTGCCTTGTTTTGTGCCTTAGCATGGGCCGCCGTTCACCTGCCGGCGAATCCTATTGGTTAAAGGGGGTAAATGCAACCAATCAGGGTAGCCCATCAGTGAGGCTGCCTAATAGCAGACAATGGTGTCGAGGAGCACTGTTGCGGCAGCCATCTGAATCTGGGCAAATCAGAGGATATTGATGCTCATTTGATTCACAAATGATTTTTAGAAAGATACAGTGCTAATGGGGATATTTTTCTGTCGAGTGCAGCGCTTCCTTCCAGTGGGGCTGCAAGGTGCTTAGTAAAAGCGGCCAGGGCTTACCTATGCCTCCAGGCAAGGTAGGGGGTTCGAATGCTCCTCCAGTACTTCGGCGAGCGCATCCAGAGCTCCTGCTCTGGTGGTCAGGAGTGAGGAAGGCTCAGTCAGCAGCCTACCTTGTCGTGTGCCTTAGCGTGGGCCGGCGTTCGCTTGCCGGTGAATCCTATTGGTTAAAGGGGGTAAATGCAACCATTCAGGGTAGCCCATCAGTGAGGCTGCCTACTAGCAGATGATGGTGTCGAGGAGCACTATGCATTTGCAGTCACCATTCACAAATCACAAGGTTTTACCCTAGATAAAGCATTAATAGATATTGGTAGCACAGTCTTTAAAGAAGGCATGAGCTTTGTAGCACTATCACACTTACGTACACTTGACGGACTATTTCTAATCAACTTTGATGCAAGTAAAGTAAATGCTGATATTCCTTGCATTCTAGAATACAATAGACTGCGTTCACTCTACACCCCCATCTAAAAACCTATCCCGTTCCATAAAAAGCAAAACGTTGCAAAAGAAAACTACTTCAAACAGAAACGATATAGGATCTCACTGCAATTCCTCCAAAGAAAGTAAAAGAAGCTAATACTTCATCAAGTACCACAAACAAAGACGAATCTACTACTCAAATTAACTCAACTGCTTCTTCAAAGAAGCAACACACACTCCGAACAAATGACTTCGACACAGAACTGTCAGGTCCATTCAAATTTTCAAATACAACTGGTGTAAATTGCTACGCAAATGTAGCAATAAATATTCTATTCCAATTGCCACCAATTATTTACAACATTTACTTACACAGTACAGACCAATTGTGTTTGCAAATGTTAGTCCTTCATGGAAATGCAACCAACAATCCTGACAACACTTAGTGTTTCTGGAATAAGGCAAGAATTGGACTACTGTGCCGGAATGGTCAAATTCACTATAAACTCACAAGAAGATCCATAAGAATGTCTAATGTACTTACTACAAGTACTAGAAAAAAATATATACCTATTAATTAAATCTTCCAGATTTCATACATGTGGAACCATACATGCACTCTCTGCAGCCATGTTGCACAGGAACAAGTCCCTAATGAACACTTCATGTATGTATCCATACCTAACTGTGAATCCATTCCATTTCAGCAACTTGTACAAAATGCAAACCATGGCAGATTATGTACTACCTGCAATTCAGATAATCACTCCACCTTACAAATACAGACACATAGGAAATACGTAATAGTAATGCTTTTACGTTACAATGCAGATGCTACCAAAAACAAATGCAAGCTGACTGGATTCACACATGGTCAAGTATCACTTGGTAAGAAAACCTTCAAAACAATAGAAATAGTCTACCATGCAGGAGCCACAACCAATGCAGGTCACTACATATATAAAAAAGAAATGTGGATGGTTTGAATGTAATGATACTACCATTACTCTAAAACAGATTACCAGCAAATCTTGTTAACAGTTTTTTAATATTCTTAAAACCAAAATTTAATAGGAAATCTGTGCATAAACATTAACAAAACTTCAATTTCAAAACTATAAAGTTAGAATACGCCAACAGGTATCAAACTGCCCCAAAAATCTGCAACAACCCAACAGATAGATGAATAGAATGAAACTATAAATAAACAATTAGAATACGCCAACAGGTATCTAACTGCCCCATTAATCTGCAACCAGCCAACAGATAGAAGATTAGCAAGAAACAAGAAATAAACACTGAAAGAAATATATTGTACCACAACATAGAAAGTTTTTTTTTTTTAATCCAGCATGGATTTTTTTTCCCACAGACCCAATGATTTAATAAACAAACACAGAAACTGAGCAAATTGCACAGTACAATAGTTTGAACTATAGTAGTTCTAAAGGTCTAACTATGAGGGTAAAAAAAATACAGAAATGTCTATTATGCAATGTATTAACTCATTATGAACTACCTTCATTAACATATGATCTTTTCTCTTATCACAGAGATTGAAAAAGAAAGTCTGCTCCAATTACCCTGCTCTCCTCACTAAATCTGGTAGGAAGTAGTTTAAAAAGGACATCCTGGTCTCCAACCAAGGCCTCCCTATCGCCGACACCTACACCAGTGCCTCCTCCAAGGAAACTCTCACTGACATCCTCTTTGTCATGCCTTCGCCAGTCCTATGGACCCTTCATAAGGTCTCTGTGCTCTCCCCCTTCTCCTCTTTTCCCATTAATGGCGGCACCCGGTGGGACGCCCTCCTGGCATCCTTCCAAGGTCATCATTAATGTTTACTCTAATGGGACTGTCTTTGTCCAAGGCCCTCAGGCCAACCTTCACCTCTTTGACAGACGCTTCCCACGCCTCATCAACTTCCTTTCTTCTCCTGCTGTCCCCTCTCCCCATGCCTTGCCCTTGCCAAGCCACTTCCATCACTGCCACCCACCTTCTCGGTCATCCGACCCATGAAGCGCGTGTCAGCTGAGGCTTTCGTCGTCAACACCTCCCCCCAGGGCTGACTCTCATCCTGACACAGCCCTCTCCACGCTCCACTCTGCTATATCTGATACTCTTGATATCCTCGCCCCTGTCATGAAAATTTGCTTGAAGCCCAAAGCCAAGTACAACTCCTGGTTCGACTGACAAGCTGGCCTGCCGCCTGCCGCAAAGGCAATACTGGCTCTCTGTCCTAAACCAAGAAGAGAGCACATATCCAAGCCAGTGTCTCTGCGGCATCGAACAACTTGGCTGAACTCTTTAAAATCTTCAAGGAACTGGCCAATCCTGCCGCAGTCTCTACCTCTGCTATCCCCTCCCAGGTCCTCTGTACAGAATTGCCATCTCACTACATCTCTAAAACTCAGGACATCCTGTCCTCTTTCTCCTCCTATCCCCTCCGACCCCCCCACTCCCTGCTCTTCCTCTGGCCTTTCTGCAGCCTCCTCTCCTCCCTTTTTCTCTGCCTTTCTCCTGTTCTCCGCTGAGAGTCGGATCTATGAAAGTCTCGTCAAAACAGGTTCTCACCACTATTCCTCCAAAACCATAAAGGACCACATTGACTCCCTGGCTCCTGCCCTGGCTGATTTCTGCAATCACTCCTTCGCCTCTGGAGTCTTCCCATCCGCCCTGAAGCACTCCCTTCTGCATCCCCTTAAGAAACCCTCTGCTGACCCGTCTTGCCCGGCTAACTATCGCCCCATCTCCATCACTCCATTCCTGGGCAAGCTCCTGGAGAAACTAGCCATCTCCCAGCTTAATCTCCACACTGAATCTGTTGGCTGTCTTCATGACCATCAGTCTGTGTAACGCTCACCTGATTCCCGTAGAGGCGCCGGTCTTGACTGGGCGTATACCGTATCTTCAAAGGTGATGTGTAACACACGGCTGGCTCTTGGGGCTGGACCTCTGCGCACTGTATGTCTGGCTTGAAGGGTAAGATGTCTGCAGATAGAAAATGTGGGATTAATGAACTGGGTTATTAAATGTCTCTCTCTTCTTCCCTTTCTCTTCTCCTGTAGAACCCCAAAGGTTAACGCTCTCACCTTAGGTAAGTGAACGCCGTGCTCTCCATCTGCCTCGAGGGAGGGTGCTGTAACCAGTTTCTTCACTGGATAAGGGGAGCAGGCCTCTTGACTTCAGAGGACTGCTGTCCGTCGTTTACTGCACGAACAGTAAGTTTCGAGTAATTCTAATGTCTTTAAAGTCTTTAGTAATGATGTCTCTTGTTTTGCAGGGTTCCGGCGATGGCGGATGGCGGGCTGAAGTGAGTTGAAGATGGAGCCCGTGTGATGAATAGAAGCGCCTGGAAGCACGTAAGTAAGCGCTTGTTGCCTGCTTCACGATGCGCTCTAACTGTCTTTTTATTTTGCAGGTACAAGTTCGGGGCGGCTGCAGGGTGCCGGAATACCCACTGGGTTAGATGTGGAAAGGAGTAATGGCACGCAAGTATTAAAGTTCCCCAATGTCTTTAAACGCACCTTGTTTTGTCTTTCAGATGCGGGATGCAGCGCCGAAGGCCTCCGGAGCGTGCGAAGAGTTGGTAAGCTTTTGTCTTTCAGATGCCGGAATGCAGTGTGAAGACCTCCGGAGCGCACGAAGAGTAGGTGAGCCTTTGTCTTTCAGATGCCGGAATGCAGCGCGAGGCGTTGGTGACAGCCGATGGACCAGGTAAGTGAAGAGCTGTCACTGAAGACCGTAATGCTAACCTGTTCTTTCTTGTCTTTATAGGTGTTGCTGAAGACTGGATTCAGAATGGTAAGCCTTTTTCCATAGGCCCAGGATCAGATGCAGAAGACCCGATGAGCGTTCTGCTGCTGAGGATGCAGAATAACGCAAAGCAAGATTCATCCATCGGGTGTGGTTTAAATAGCCTCCTGTAGTGCTTAGGTGCCTCCTTCCACAGCCACGCCTAAGAAAAGAGTTCCTGCTTTCCAGAGGAGTTCCAGTGTTCTGAATCTAGGGAGTGGCTCCTGCCCCACCCAACAGGAAAAGTAGTTCCAAACAGAAGAGGATCAGAGACTCAACTGGCAGGCAAGTAAGCAGCATGGTCTGCTGCAGGTAAATCCACCCAAGCATTATGAGCCCGGCGCTTCCAGCGCTGGGACTGGGCATATTTATGAGCCTGGTGCCACTGGCGCCAGGACTGGGTCCAAAAGGTCCCAATTGGGACTGGTTGGCACTCGGAACCTGGGTTATGGATCTGCTTCCAAGGGAGTTGGGAAAACCCTGACCTTTTGGAAGCAGAGATAATGACAGTCTTGCTTCAGAGCTGCCAGAAGCACAGAAACTGCTCTCCTGAACATCCGTGAAGACCTGCTCTCCAACCTTGACTGTAACACCCCTTGCGCCCTCAGCCTGCTTGATCTCTCTTCTGCCTTTGATACTGTCAACCATGCCATCCTGCTCAACCATCTCCGTGATAACCTGGGTATCACTGGTCAAGCTCTGGTGTGGCTGACTTCTTTCCTCTCGGATCGACCCTCCCCGGTCCCACTTGGGTCCCTCCTCACTGCTATCTTTTTCTCTATCTGTGGTGTCCCCAGGGGTCTCCCTGGCTGTTCAACCAAACCTGGCACTCCTGGCCCACCGCATAGCTGCTCTCTGCCCCAACTGTCAGTGCTACAAGGATGACAGTCAGCTCATCTTCAGGCTTCCCTCAGCCTCCTCCTCTACTTCCCTCATCTCCGACAGTCTGTCTGCTATCCAGGAGTGGTGTGCCGCCAATGAGCTCTGCCTTAATGCCAGTAAGACAGATTCTCCTCATCGGCACACCCGCTCCCTCCTTTCCTGCAGCTCTCTGGCCGGCCTGCCTTGGCCCCATCCTTGCTCCCACCTGCAAGGCTAAATATCTCGGGGTCATCTTCGACTCTACACTCTCCTTCTCTCCTCACATCTGTGACGTCTCAAAGAAGTCACAATACCAGCTGCACCTCCTCAGAGGTATTCTTCCTTTCCTCTCCTTCCCCCAGAAGTTCACTGTCTCCAGAGCTCTGCTTCTCTTCAGGCTGGACTATTGCAACAGCCTCTTCCTAAATCTGCCTGCTTCTACTCTCCACCCTTTGCAACTTATCCAGAACAGGACTGCGAGACTTGTCCTTGGCCTCAAGCCCAGGGATCATATCTCTCCAGAACTGAAATCTCTGCACTGGCTCCCAGTGGCTGCGAGGATTAAGTTCAAATACCTCTGCATTGTTCACAAGGCCGCCTGGGGCCTCGATACCTTCAACTCTCTCTTACTAAATACCTTTCTTCTCAAGCTCTTCGCTCATCTGCCTCCAATTCCCTCAGGGTCAGTCGCTTCTCCAAGCTATGAGTTGGTGGTCGATCTCTTTCTTCGGCTGGAGCCTCCCTCTGGAACAGCCTCCCTGAAACTTGAGGAGAATCATCTTTGGTTCCAGAAGCACTCTTTGCGTCTGTTTTTTCTCCTCCTCTCCCTTGCTGATTTCCTGGCTGACACTGAAACTGCACTGGGTACCTGGCCACCCTCTGACCTCGGGACCAGGTCCAGTCCCCCGCCAGTCGCACTCCTGCACTGCCTTACTGGCAAACCCCACACTTGGTGACTGTTTTCTGTATCCCTACGGTCCCACTTCCAGAACTTGACACCAGACGTCTGCACTTGCCCTTCCCCATGCCACCTGCTGGCCATACTATTTACTTATTGTTTATTTATTGTCTTATCCCATGTACTGCACTGTCCTCTCCCCCTTCCCCCTGCACTTCTCCTCCTTCCCCCTCCCATGCACTTGCGCGATCTGAATGACACCTGGCCTAGTAGGATCGTTGTCCGTCTTCCCTCTGTTCCCCCTCCCTTGCCTCGGCGAGCCTTGAAACACTTGTGTATAGGCGCGTTATACATATCATATCATATAATGAAAAAACTGCATACAACCACAAAAAGTCAAACAGTAAGTATATAATAAATGCACTCACAAACACTGCTGCATAACACACCCATTCAAGCAAACATCTAACCATAGACCACAATCCAAAATGTTTACTTCCATGGGTATCTTATGCTGCAATGCTTGTTACCAAACCCTACAATCTGAACTGCATAGCCTAGCCAAAACTTTACATACAGACTCTACAAATGAAACAGTACACAAACCTTTGAAAACATATATCCCCTATAAGCAGCCCACATACCACAGTCAAAATGTTTGGTAGCATGGGTGTGTTATGCTGTGGTAGTTGTGACCAGGGCCTAGAGCGGCATAACACACCCGTAGAATCAAACACCTACCAAATATCCACAACCCAAAAACATAACACATCCACCTCAAAACCTATCCACTTCAATTAACATTCTAAAAATAATTACAATCAGTGCTCTATTAACAACCCAAAACCAACATCATACTAAAGTAAAATAGCCAGTAGGGCGCCGAGTATTTAGCATGCCCGCGGACAACCGCAGTGACCGCGGACACCGCAACCACATCAAGGCCTCCTGCCACCTAAACAAATACAGGATGTGACGCATCTTTTACTCCCCCACCCTCCCCAAGTACTCCTACAAACCAACACTCCCCAAAATTGCCTTTTTGTTCAGTTCGACGCTGCGTCAAACAATGTGACTCACCTCACGCCTCATCCCAGCCAATCAGAGAACACGTTGCGTGTCTGCAGACATAACGCAAGCCGATTAGCCAATCGGTGTTCTGTCCGCGGAGCGAAAAAGGAAGTATGTCTGCGGAGCGGACATAGATATCACTAATTTTTTTAGACCTACTTTTTGGTAGTTTTAAAAAAACTACTGGATGTATTTCCACCAAATCAACAAAAGCACACTTTTGGGACTAAGCCGCCACTCCTACTGCAAATTTGGTGGAAATCCATCCAGCGTTTTGAGCTGTAGGCGTGAGCAAAGATTTTTCTCCATTCAGTCTATGGGAAAAAAAGAAATGTATAACTTTGACCCCCTGTACCAAACCTCAGCAAACTTTGTAAAAATGATTCACGGTGGGGCATATACTTTTTTTTGCAAAGTTTGGTGAAGATTCGTCCAGGGGGAACGAAGTTATAAGCCGCCCAAAAAGTGCTCTTCCTATGGGTTTAGCAACTTAACCATAACTACATGGCCGCTACCACCGGCCATGTAATAAATAAATAAATATATATATATATATATATATATATATAACTCACCGTAATCGTATTTCTGATGCTTGTATCTGCTTAGATTCACATGCTGTGCGCAGGCCGACATCTAGTGGAAGCTGCAGAGTATTACAGTTTGTTTTTCGAAACTTGAAAATTGGGCGTCGACACAGGGCGTGCCATTAATACTATCCCTAGTGTGTCGTCCACTGTACCCATGATCCCTCACGCAACTAGGACCCTCAGATTGTATTTTTTCTGACATGGAGTAGCGCGAGTACATATGATCCAAGCAGATAGAAGATAGATAAGATAAGACTACAAGCATCCATGCGCCTTCTCTCAGAGGGGAGGAAGGGTGGGTTGCATGTGAATCTAAGCAGATACAAGCATCAGAAATACGATTACGGTGAGTAATGTATCCCTTCTGAGGCTTGTGGAATCTGCTTAGATCACATGCTGTGCATAGATTAGCGAGCAGTGTTAGAAGGAGGTGGGATTTGAGAAGGGTCATGAGCAAATAAATTTCTTAGAACCGCTTGTCCCACTTGAGTATCTGTCTTGGAATGGGTGTCAATGCAGTAGTGCTGAGTAAAAGTGTGGATAGAGCTCCAAGTAGCTGGTTTGCAAATGGTGTCAAGGGGAATATTTGCAATGAAAGCCAGAGTGGCCCCAATGCCTCTTGTCGAGTGGGCTCTGGGCGTAAAAGGCAAAGTTTTGTCAGAAAGAGAGTAACGCAACTGGATACAGTTGACAATCCACTTGGAGATGGTACGCTTAGAGACGCGATCTCCCTCTTTGCCTGTGGCTACGGAGACAAACAGTTGATCTGTTTTCCTAAGCGGTCTGGTCTTGTTTACGTAGTAAAGGACCACCCTACGCACATCTAGGGTGTGTAGTTTAACCTCAGCCGAGCTTTGTGGGTTTTTGAAGAAAGCCGGAAGCTCGATGGACTGGTTTACATGGAATTTGGAAATAAACTTAGGTGAGAACCTAGGGTGTGTCCGTAAAACCAGCTTATCCTTATGAATAGTAAAGAAAGGATCCTGCACTGACAGAGCCTGAATTTCATTGACCCTTCTTATGGATGTAATGGCTACTAAGAAGGCAGTCTTATAGGTCAGGTGTTTGAGACTTGTCTTATGCATGGGCTCGAATGGGGGGCCCATGAGTTTAGATAGCACCACGTTCAGGTCCCATCCTGGTGGTGGGTTAGATATAGGAGGATGAAGTCTCTTTACTCCCTCCATGAAGGCTTTAACCACGGGTACCTTCCACCACGACACCTTGCTATGTGAGGTGGCGTACGCTGACAGTGCTGCCAGGTGTACCTTTAGTGAGTTGAAAACTAACCCTGCGTCCAGCAGGTGGAGCATGTATGTCACGATTGTGGAAGGAGTGCAATCAACTGGGTTGATTTGTTTATACTGGCACCAGATAATGAATCTCTTCCATTTTTCGAAGTAGCAATGTCTCGTGTTCGGTTTCCTAGACTCTTTTAGGATGTCCATACACCTCTGTGGTAAATTGAGATGTCCAAACTCTAAGACCTCAGGAGCCATGCTGCTAGGTTCATGGAGTTGGGTTGAGGATGCACCTTCTGACCTTGGTGCTGGGACAAAAGGTTGTACCAGCCCGGGAGTTTGATGGGATCGCACACCGAGAGTCTGCGTAGGTGTGGAAACCACGGTTGTCTCGCCCACGTGGGAGCAACTAGGACGAGCGTCATCGACTCTCTGTTCATCTTGTTCACCACCTTCCTGATGAGAGGAGTTGGTGGAAAAGCGTACGCAAACATCCCTGACCAGTTCATCCACAGGGCGTTCCCCAGGGAGTCTGGTTGGGGAAACCTGGATGCGAATCCTGGGTACGGTCTGTTTTCGCTTGTGGCGAATAGGTCTATAGTGGGGAAACCCCACTGAGAGAAGAGATCTTCTACGATATCTCTGTGTAGACACCATTCGTGTTCCTCCGGAAGGGGATCTCTGCTCAAAGCGTCCGCTACAGAATTGAGATCCCCTGGAACATGTTGAGATGACAGAAAGATGTTCCGTCTGAGTGCCCATATCCAAATTTTCTGGGCAAGTCTGGACAGATTTGGCGAACGAGTCCATCCTTGCTTGTTCAGGTAGAACATGGCTGTCGTGCTGTCCGTCCGGATCTGCACCGACAGGTTCAATAGGTGGGGCTCGAACGCTTGAAGTGCTCTGAAAACTGGCAGAAGCTCTAGCAGGTTGATGTGATTCTTGGCCACTGTGTGAGACCAGAGACCCTGAGCTGTGTGATGGAGATGGTGAGCTCCCCATCCTGTCAGGCATGCGTCCGTTGTGACTACCGCCTGTATCTCGGGATCATAATAGGGTTTCCCCTTGGATAGATTGTGTCTTGTCCACCAGTGGAGGCTTTGTACAAGTGTTGGCGAAACGACCACTAGATCATCCCACTGACCACTTGCCTGAGACCACAGTTTCGCCAACCATTCTTGCATGGGACACATGCGCAGGCGCGCGTTGGGGACCAGGTAAATACATGACGCCATCATGTCCAGCAAACGCATTGCTTTGCGTACCGTTATCTGGCGACCGGACTAATATTGCGGAATTTGCAGCAGTATATTCCGAATTCTTTCCTCGGAAGGAAAGGTCAACCCCTCTTGAGTCTCTAGGATTGCTCCTAGGAACTGTTTGGAGGTGCTTGGCACCAGACTTGAGTTTTCCTCATTTATTGAGAAGCCCAATTCGAAGAGGAGGTTGATTGTCCTTTGAATGTTTATTCTGCAAATTACTGGGGTCCCCCCCGTGATGAGACAGTCGTCCAGGTAAGGGTACACCGGGATTGCCTCCCTGCATAGGTGTGCTGCCGCCACCTCCAGTACATTGGTGAATACCCTTGGAGCCGAAGCTATCCCAAAGGGCAGTACCTTGAACTGGTAGTGCCGACTGTCTACCTTGAAGCGCAAATATCTTTTGTGCGCTGGGAACATGGAAATATGAAAATAGGCATCTTTCATGTCCAATGTTGCCATGTAATCCCCCTTTTTTAGGAGGGGAATTACCTCCTGGAGAGTAGTCATGCGAAACTTTTGGGGCTTGACATACTTGTTTGCAGGCCGTAAGTCCAATACTGGGCGCATTGTCAAATCTATTTTTTGCACAAGGAAGTAAGTTGAATAAATACCCTTGTTTACCTGGTGTCCCGGGACGAGTTCTATCGCGTCCTTTGCGAGAAGAATTTCGATCTCTTCGAGTAGGATCTTCTGGTGGTCTAAGCAGTGTATTCTTTGTCGTGGAGGGTGGTTTCGGGGACGCTCTAGGAGTTCTATGCAGTATCCTGCGGACACTGTGGACAGCACCCATCTGTCTGATGTGATCCCTTCCCAAGCTTGGGTGAAGATGGAAATGCGTCCCCCTACTGGGGATGCGTGAGAAGGGACCCTGAACGGAGCGTCACTGTTTTGGTGGAGGCGTGCCCCCTCCTTTATTGGGACTGCCTCTACCCCTACCACGACCTCTTTTGTTACCCCTGCCATAATTCTGGGTAGACTGCTGGTTAGTGTTCCATGTAGTACCCTGGCCTTGGGAATAGTTAGAGCCTCTTTGGGAGTTTTGTCCGCGAGGCTGACGAAAATTGCCATTCCCTCTCTGGTTAGGGGGTTTGTTGGTTAGTTGCCCTAGGGACTTGAGTGTCTCGTACTCGTCCTTGGCATTCTTTAGTGCGTCCTTGACCGCCTTTCCAAACAATAGATCCGGCTCCACCGGCTTATCTATCAATGATGCTTGGGTCTTGGCCTTGAAACCAGACTGCCGTAGCCAAGCATGCCTCTTGATGACCGTGCTTTCAGCAATTAATCTGCCAGCGTTATCCGCGGAATCAAAGGTTGATTTTAAAATGCAACCTGATACGGCTCTCCCCTCGGCCGAAACTCGTGCCAATTGGCTTTTTAAGGGTTCTGGGGCGGAGTCTATGAGAGCCGTGACTTCTTCCCATTGATGGCAGTTGTAACTAGCCAGCAGGGAGGTGGAGTTTGCAATCCTTGCCTGGTAGGCGGAAGTGGAGGCTACTTTCCTGCCCAAGCCATAAATCTTCTTGCTCTCCTTGTCGGGGGGAGCTTCGGACGATGACAAGAGTGTTCCCGCCCTCTTACGGGTGTTTGTAACAACCAGGGAATCCGGTTTGAGATGTCCCCTTATGTATAGTGGGTTAGATTGGGCTGCCCTGAAAAGCTTTTCAATTCTGGGGTTTACTGCCCTAGTGAGATTGGGGTTAACAAGGGAAGGGTCTATCCTCCTTTGCATTGACTTAAGGATAGGGATGGCCTGAGCAACAGGTCTCCTCTCTCCCACCAATTCCTCTGCAAAGTCCCTCTCTTCCTGAGCACCTTGGGTGTCAATGTGGAAGTGCTGTGCCGCTCTGGACAGGACCTCAATCAGGAGAGGTTGGTTGTCGACCGGGGAGTCGGTAACCGCGGGCTCTTTCTCTACTGGGGAATCTACCCTGTATGTATCTGGGTCGTCCTCCTCCTCCTCCTCCTCCTCCTCTTGGTCCTCATCATCACCGTAATAGCCTGTCCCAGTTTGTTCTTCGAACATGCCCACGTCTGGATCCTCAACAAAGGATGGATCTTCCTGGTATTGAGAATAGGGTTGTATATAGAAGGGGTTTGAAGCTAGAGTTGGTGCTTCACCCCGGGACTTCCTACTTGGGGGTATTGGATCCTTTGAGCCTGAGGGAGTTGACCCTTCTGGTGTATAAGAGAGAAAGTGTTCCGGGTTCTTGGCGTAGAAATCTGCCAATGATGACATCCTTGACATTACTCTGTCTATGTCCTCACTGGACCATTTCTTTGAACTGGGAATAACTCTTTCCTGGAGTACTTTCTCCGTTTTATCCTGACTACTGGTTTGAACAGGGGTCTTCGGGACAACAGATCGAGATTTGACCTGGCTAGACCTACTGGCCTGAACAGGGGCCTTAAGGACAGGGGTCTGAGACTTGTCCGTCTGTTTAGGTGGAGTAGAATGTAGTTTAGGAGAGGAAGTAGGCTGGGACTGCTTACTTCATTGTTTTCCCCCCTCCCCGTGGGTGGAAGAGTGCTTCCCTGACATTTGGGCCCTATCAGAGCTTTTCGATGCCTGGCGTCGAAATTCGGGGGTAGAGTCCCCGTCTCTGGAGAGTGTAAGGGATTCGGTAGCAGCCTTGCCGCTGCCTGTAGACGCCGACTCCTGGAGTGCGGCTTTGGGGTAGAGGTGGGCATCGTCCTCCGACGACCGAACCTCAGTCACTAAGGGGAGCGAGGCACTTTTAGCAACAGTGGAGGGTTGCTTTGTGTCATGAGGCGATCTCGAACGCGAACGCCCAGAGGACACCGACTCGGTGGACCGTTCTCTACGTGCCTCTTGCTGAGAACTCGACGTGCGCGCGGAGTCTCGGTTGGACTTCTGTTTGCTGGAAGTGGTGTTGGTAGCGCTCGTGTCGCCGGGGGGTCTTCCCCATAGCTGCCCTGCCGGACAACTTTCCGAGGTCGGAGACTTGTGCTTGGCTGTCCATCGACGCCACATTGCCCTCGTCGTCGGAAAGTATGGTGTCGCTGCCATCGCTGAAGGCGACCTCCGCGGCCATGGCCTCTTGTCGCCTGGCGTGGTGGGCCCAACGCTTTGTCGAACGGTCCTTAAGGGTCTTTGGTTTAAACCGACTGCACGCTCTGCAATTCGCCTCGGGGTGGTCCCTCGGCAAGCAGAGGTTACACGTGGCGTGTCTGTCAACCCAAGGATACTTGCGGTTGCACTTGGGGCAAAATTGAAAGGGGGTACCCTCCATAAGCACCCTATGGCAGGGGGCTGGGAGTGTAGGAATATAAGTAATGTACCTATATTAACAGAGTGTAGGATATGTGCCACCCCCCACTCTCCCTACTTGCAGGGCCGAGTCCAGAGGACTTCTGAGGCCCGGGCCGAGGCCAGAGGCCTTCCGAGGCCCAAATCCGTTGCTGTAGTCCGGCGGTTGAATTTTCTCCGATCCGGCGTCGAGTGTCGATGTTCGGAGACTCGACGTAGAGGTGGAATAAACGGGGAAATATATAACAATATTAGCAAAATCTGACGAAGTCAGGGAACTCCGCTCAGTGCTTCCGACCAGCATGGCGGAAAAAAACAATCTGAGGGTCCTAGACGCGTGAGGGATCATGGGTACAGTGGACGTCACACTAGGGATAGTATTATTGGCACGCCCTGTGTCGACGCCCAATTTTCGAGTTTCGAAAAACAAACTGTAATACTCTGCAGCTTCCACTAGATGTCGGCCTATGCACAGCATGTGATCTAAGCAGATTCCACAAGCCTCAGAAATATATATATATATATATATATATATAAAAAAAACTTTGTTAAAGGGACGTTATGGTTCGAAGTAAAAACAGAAAACCCTTGAAATTCGCCAGTTATGGTAAGCTAAGCAACCATAACTCTCGCCACCACTGTGCACTGCTAACACTAACATCACTGATGACATCACATGTCCGGCTCCCCCTTTTTTCCTTTACTCACATATCTAGGCCACATGGTTTTCTTCAGTAACAGCCAGGAATTAAAAATAGAAAAGGTACTATATTTGTAGACTTATCCTTCAAGTATGTTCTTACAGTTATTCCCTCAGGGTCCAGTCAAATCATGTGATACATATGCATAGGGTAAGTAGCACCTTTGAAACGAAGCAATCATTTCTCTGCATAAAGGTAATCAGTTAGGTTATGAACATTTTCTGCTACTACTGCTGTTTTTTTCCTTACTTCAATTTCCGTGTATATACTCATATTTGTATATGATGTTGTCTCTGTGTTTTGTCTATAATAATGCAATTATGTAGTAAGTGGTTTTTATTACCTACTTATCACATGTTTCACAGTACCCAAAACACTAATAAGAAAACAGTTATCATTTCACTGTTCAACATGGCAAGCTTATGAATATTGCACGTCCATCATGTATGCTGGCACACAATGCCTATCTTTCTACATGAGTACCTTAGTATACTGCATAGAACTTCATAATAGAATGCTACGTATATCAACGCATTGCTAAATGCACTAATTAGCACTTCATATTCATTCCAATGATCCTTGACACTTTTTGGTCAACATTAAAGAGAATTTTAGTGGGTTAAGGCAATTTGTGGAGGACCACGTGAAAGGAAAAATCAGATATCACTGTCCCACCTGTACCTGTCCCCCTTCTCCATTTCCCACTGAACTATCCCCAAACCCTCAAGAACAACATAAATGTTTTGACGAAACTTCCATCCCTTCATCCCCTCACAACCAGCCTGTGGAAACCCCTAATTCCCCTATATTTGTTTCAGTGTCTGCTTCCCCCTCTCTCTCTTAATTGCTGTATATGTGTTTAATAAAAAAAAATGTTATATTAGTTTTAGTGGAATTGTATGGGTCTATTTTTTTTTTAAAAGAGTTAAAATGTCAATGGACAGCGCGCCCGTTCGGCCTGTCCGTAATTAAGGAAATATGGATGTTCTAAGGACAATACACCTACCCGTACCATTCGCAACCAAGATGGAACTGTTCTTAGAACACACCAGGTGTCCGGGATGTCCGTAAATGAACAAAATGGGAGTGCCCTAAGGACACTATACCTGTCCGTACCGTCCGCAGCCAAGATGGAACTGTCCGTAGAACAGGCGCCTGTCCGTAACTGTCCGTCTCACTTGTGTTGCACTTTTAATTAGTTTCAGGACCAGAACACTGCCCGTAGAACACCTGCGCGCATATGCACAACCGTTCCTGTGCATGTGGTGTCCTGCAGGCACCCATTTCCTTCGCGGATGTGTCCACGACAGCATCATGTGACCGCACCCACGCTGAGCGTGTGTCCTAATTTGCGCACTTTGCCCGCTTCCGCAACATTTCAAAAGAACTTATGCAGACATGCCAAATTATTTTACAATACAAAATCACCATTTCACATGTCCCATACAATGGCCCTAGCTTTCAACATATTGTTTAGAACTTTTTCAATGCTTTTGAGTGATCAATATGGTCACGAGGCGCACCCCTCCACCCCTATAAAAGACCACACCCCGTAGCTAATCTTCATTGTACTTCTGGCGATTGTAGATTGAGTTTTGCTGCCTTTAGTGCTCTAGCGGAGATTATCTCACCAACCCGAATGGCATCCATGGCTGCTGTTACTACATCAGCCTCAGCACCACCCCCAAACTCTCTACCGCCACCACCTCCCCAAGGGCCTGCAGAGGGAAATACGTGTGAGGATGTAGAGAGAGAGGAAGAAGAGGATGAAGAGAATTTGGTAACGTACCAAAAGCTTCATGCGAACCTGGTCACCTGTAAACAGTGCAATGTGGTGCTGAGTCGTGGGAGACCTGGTGCGTACAGCTTTGGTACGACAACCATGAAGCGACACCTAACTTCGTTCCACGGTGCAGACATTAGCAAGGTGGTACCATGTAAAGAACGTAGTAGGTAGAGTTCCTCCGCAGCATCCTCCGTGTCTGATCTTCTCACCACAAGAGACACTCCTGTGGGAGAGCGCATCCCTCCAGCTGCCTCACAGGCCATTCGCGATGCTGTTGACCCTTACCTTTCGAGGGTCACAATATTTTGTATGTACTGCGACGCAGAACTCTGCAGGGGGGAGAGTCTTCGAAGTGCTTTCGAGACTACGGTCACAGAGCACCAGAAGAACTGCTACCTACCTAAATAAGGCCCACCCAACATCTTTCTCTCTCCACCTGCCCTTTCGTATCCCCGTGGTTGGTGTCCCTTTCCTTACCCCCTTTCCCCTCCTCTCCTAGTGTGTCGTGTGTAAAAAAACAAAAAAAACAAAATATAAAACAACAAAATAAAAAAGGCTCTTTTCAGAGCCGCCTTTCTCAGTTTAAAAATGGAACTATCAAGTAAATGGTGTAGGCCCCCGCACATTTTTCAAAAAGTCAGCGGACAGTCCTAGGACACACAACATTTTAGGGTGCAACCGCAGCAAAACCAATGCACATTTGTCTGGGAGTAAGTGGTGGCTCTGAAAAGAGCCTTTTAGTGGTGTTTTGTGTGTTTGAAAAACTTGGATTCGTCAAAATGTAATGCAAAATAGGGGACTAAGAATCCAAAAAAGCTCGCAAATCAGGCAGAATGGCACACAAATCCCTGTGTTTTTTGGAACACGAATAACATACACAAGCCTTAGAATGTTAGTACTACAAAAATAGCTGTTTTAATTTTATACCATTATGTTTATTAATGCTTCTCCTCACCACTAGCTTACTTTCTACTCTCATCTGAAGCACAGTGTAGTAATATACAAACAGAAAAATAGCCTTCCCAACTCATTGTAACTGCCCAATGCACAATCACACATCACCACAAACATCTTCCCCATCAACTCATGCACACAGCACACATACATTGTAAAACAGACCAACCCATAACTTCTTTTTTTTTCAATAGACCCCAAAGAATGCCTACCAAAAAGCAAGTCCGTAGAAAGGAACGCAGAAATAGAGCAAATGAAAATAAAAGTGTCCAAAGTAAGCATCCATCTCTACCAGAGTTTGTACAAAACGTTGAAACAATTGAAACAAAACAGCTAATGCAGTCATTTAGCAAAACAAAGGAAGCTTCAACTACAGAAACTTTGCCTCCTCTATCAAAATGTGGCACGAAACAGAAAATGCTTTACAAGAATTCGGCTACCACTACTGCCAACAATGCTCCTATAAATCCTGATATACTAGCAAGAAACCATAGTAAAAAAAGTTTTTTAGCAAAAATGTTCCGCCACAGAGTCCTTCAGAATCTAATAATAAGAGGAGCGAAATCATCCTCAACCCTTAAAACCTACCGTAGAAAATTAATCCCACAACCTCTCATTGACAGTGCAATCCTTCTCAAAAGGAAGTTATTTATTTTAGTGTTAAATAGGATGAAACCACTAACAAAACTAAGTACTAAACTACAAAAGAAACTTCTCAATAAACGGAATGTCAACAAAAATAACTTCTTAATTATTTGTGGAGGTGAATGGAGTCACACAACGACCACAGAACCATATTTTAATGAAGCATAAAACAAACAATTGCCATCCATAGCAGTGGACGAGGATATGAAAAAATCAATAATACCATCATGGAACAAGAAACACTGCTTACAAAAGTAGCCCTAGAAAACTCAGAATTACCTCTCCATTCGACTGAACCAGACCGTCCAGTATAGAAATGGCCGTGCACGTCAATGTGTAACATTCCTAACAAATCTTTCAAATCTTTACGCCAGTTCCTCAATCAGTATGTGAAAGGTAAAGACAAAAAGAAAAAGAAAGTGCTGCAAAATATGGATGACCTGTCCAGTGCGCAAATACACAGGACTACAAGGACATTCATTAGCCTGCATTTCAGGACTTATTTGCAAAAGCACCTTCCATGATATCAAAATGATATCAACACATCATTCAAATGTAAGAAAACTAGTGTATAAACTGTACTATGTTAAAAGCCCAGCTTTAGAACTAGCCAATTTAAATAACACTCTTCTGCATGGTACACCCAAATACCTACAAGAAGAAATCGACCATATCCAGAGAAAATATTTTGGAAGTGAAAGCCACTTACAAAATGCAATAGTTTTAGAACAGGCTAGCAACAATTCTAATACACACATACAAAAAAGAAATACTAAAATGTAAAAGTGCATCTGCTGAAGTACCAAACCATGTGTGTGTGTGTGGTCCAACAGAACTTTTTACAAAAGTAACACAAAAACTACAGACGTAACATACAAAATAGAAGACAATGAAGATTCCAAATGGTTTGAATTAGCTTTAGCAGAAAACAAATACAAAATAAGTGAACCCCTAATATGTTGCAGTTACGGCACTACAAAACTTAACAACCTAACTCCTTCACGTGCTATCACAAATAATTTGGAATTATTCCCACTACCAAAACCCCCGCAACAACTCAATTTGGACGAGAGCATCATAATTCAAACAGTACACCCATTTCAAGCAATAATACGCCTTCAACCAAAAACAGCAAAATTACCTCCCTCTGAATTGGTGAAAGGCATTTGTGGCAAAGTAGTTTATTTGCCATTAGATCTCACAGAAAATGTGCACACTCTAGGAGTGCAACGTCCAATAGAACATTCTTTAATTGTATTAGTAAATGGTGTACCAACAAAAGACAAAATAATTTGGCAACAACTCGTGGACTTACATAAAGTTAAACAAGCCTTGCAATATCTGAAAGACAATAATGAATACTACAAAGAAATAAATATTGAAGAAAGCTTAAGGGAAACAACTGAAATAATTAAAGAGTCATCAGAAACTGGTCAATTTAAACTTCTGCATCCTGCTGCAGTATCCATTCTTTTGGACTATTATACAATTCATCCATTGCACTCTAATGAGAGCATAGGTGATGCACTCGTAATTTACCAAATGCGACAAATCAAAGGGTCACCAATGAACATATGGGAAAAAAGTATAGAAGCACGTGCTTTTCCACTGCTATTTCCCACTGGCAAAGGAGGAAGATACGATGATAGACCCACTCAGATAACAGCATTAGAATACCGCTCATTACGAATGTATTCTGAAGACCCCATATTTAGACAATATGTGGAATATATATTCCACCTATTCTTTGAAAGTGAACTAGCAACCCTTTGTTACGGAGTTGCACACATATTGAAATCTGGAACTCACTTTCAAAATAGGTCAGCTACGCAATTAATACAAAAAGTGCAAGAAAAAGAGGAGGTTTTACAATCAAGCATAACAAATCTGTTTGCAAACATGCGTGGTACAAAAGAATACTGGTTCCGACGGCACGGAGATGTACGTTGTATGATCAGAAACCTTGGATCACCCACTTGGTTTGTTACATTAAGTTGTGTAGAATATGCATAGGAAGATTTACATGATTTCCTACGCATATAAAACAACAAAAGCAACATAGATATACTAACACCTGGAGAACTTTGCTCTCTAGATCCTGTTAATGTTTCAAGATATTTCCACCATTGTTTCATTGCTATGCTACACTTTATTTGTAATAAAACTGTTCCTCCCCTCGGAGAAGTGCAACACTTCTTTTGGAGAAAAGAATACCAAGCCAGAGGAGCACCACATATCCACATGCCTTTATGGATTAGAGGTGCACCTAAATTTGGTCAGGACAGTGATGTCACTGTTTTGCAGTTCATCCAAAAATATGTCACTTGTGAAATCCCCTCACAAAGGACACATAGTGACCTTCATGGACAGATTGTACAATTTCAAAGACACAAATGTGGCAAATATTGTCGTCGAAAATACAAAAGCAAAAGGAAATACTACACCAAATGCCACTTTGGTTTCCCTAGACCAGATACAGAAACAGGTGAAGTGAACAACTTTATGTCTTCAGTTCGACAAAGTGTTAAAGGTAAATCACCTAAGAACACATTTTATAAGAAGAACAGAAGAATCAAAATATATCAATGATTACAATGCAATCATTGCCCTCTTATGGAATACAAACACAGATGTGCAGTACATTGCAGACAATTCCACTGCAGTTGCACGATATGTTACAGCCTACTTAACAAAAGCAGACAAAACAGAGCTTCAAGACCTCTGGAAAGACCTATCATCAGACAAAACACTATTTCAGAAATTGTACAGCCTAGGCAAAAAAAATGCTCTCTCAGAGAATGTGGCGCCTATGAAGCTGCAGATCGTTTAACCGATACTGCTTTGTATGGAATATCCGAAAATATAGTATGGCTAAGTCTCGGTCCTGCTAAATCTAGAAAAAGAGTTCCCAAATCATATGACGACATAGAAACAATTGCCAAAAACGATCCCAACAGGCAAGACATTTTAAAAAACAATTTACTAGACACACACTACCCAAACAGGAGTACCACTTTGGAAACCATGTGTCTATACCACATAGCCCAAACCTTTGCATACAAAAATAATATAAAACCCGATGAAAGCAAAGGTAGATATAGAGTGACAGATTGTGAAGGCAGCTTAGTGAAACTTAGCAAACGAAGCTTAATTAATCATGTCAAATTGTCATTAAAAACTCCTCAACAGAAAGAACTATATTACATGTCCCTGCTACAACTTTTTAAACCATGGAGAAAAGAGGAAGAAATACTAGATAACTATGACTGCTATGAAGATGCTTTCAAAGCAAATGAAAGCACCATCACCGATGTCAACTTTACGCAGTACAAGACAATGTTGCACAATGAACAGCAACACGAAGAAGAACTCCAGGCCCAACTAGATAAGGACACTTCCGTCAGTAGTCAACCTTCTGTAACAGAAGTCAAGAACCACTAGGACAGCCACTAATAGCAAATGAGGCAGAATTAGCTATGATAGAAGTGGAAAACACCATGTGTCACTAAGAAGAAGATATAGAAGACTTAACTGTACTACAATCAAAACTTAAAGATCAGCGCACCATTTCTGAAGAATTAACAAAAGAAATTGCACATGGTGTACAACACGAAAATAAAGAATGTACCTGCCAAAATTACAATCAGTGGTGAATCTGGTTGAGGAAAAACATTCTTAATCAAAATCATCAGCAAGTTCCTTCAACAATTGGCAAACAACAAACCGTCAGCTGTTGTAACTGCCCCCATAGGTTTAGCTGCCTACAACATAGGCGGTGTCACTTTACACCGATTACTACTCCTTCCAGTAGAACACCCAAACAAATTAGACTGTTACAAACTTTCTGCAGAAGCTGCAATGGAACTACGCAGAGTATTAAGACAAATGAAAATGCTACTAATAGATGAAGTGAGCATGGTCTCCAAACTAATGTTGGCTTTGATTCACCTCAGATTGCAAGAAGTACTTCAAACAAACTACGAAGAACTCTTTGCAGGAAACACAATATTGTTTTCGGAGATCTTCTACAATTGACACCAGTGAAAGGTAAACCTATTTTTAAAACCTTAGGGGACAAACTCTGCCATAAAACTGTTGGCAGCACAGGAAATGTCAACCTTTGGCAACATTTCCAATACATTATTAGAATTGGTGTACTATCTCAAGAAGCACAAGCAATATTGAAAAACCGGCACATCCATGCACTTTATGGCGATGACGCATGTGCTACTGATGTTATGGAACAATTAGCGCACAAAAATGTCAATTGTATGGCCCTAATGCCAATTTTTGCAAGCTGTTTCAAATTCAGTGAAACAATGTTAAAAAAAGAAATGCAACCAATAATTGAAATTTGCTCCACAGACAAACTGGACGTACATGCTATGACACTACCCATGTGTCAGCAAGCCACAACAAGACTAAATACCTTAGAAAATTCAATCTCCAACACAGCTGGGTTGGAAAAAAATATTAAAATTGTCCTTAAATTGTAGAGTAATGCTTAAACGTAACCTTGACGTGGAGGAAGGACTAGTTAATGGGACACTGGGTACAGTGGTTGGCTTTCAAACATACCCACGTGACAACAACATTCAGTGTGTCAATATTCTCTTTGACAAACTTTCAGAAGTAAAAAGGATAGGGCGCTCAACAGCTCGATTCCTTCTCTTCAAAGACATGTATGTACGTAGACAACAATTTTCACTAACTCTTGCATATGTAGTCATCATTCATAAATCCCAAGGTCTTACCCTAGACAAAGCATTGATAGATATTGGAAACACAGTCTTTAATGAAGGCCTGAGCTATGTAGCACTATCACGCTTACGTACACTTGACGGTCTATTTCTAATCAACTTTGATGCAAGTAAAGTGAACGCTGATATTCCTTGCATTTTAGAATACAATAGACTGCGTTCACTGTACACCCCCCATCTGAAATCACATCCTGTTCCAGAAAAAGGAAAACGTAAAATAAAACTAATTCAAACAGAAATGCAACAGGATCTAACTGCAAATCCTTCAAAGAAAACAAAAGAAGTTATACTTCATCAATTACCACAAGCAAAGAAGAACCTATTAGTGAAAGTAAATCAAGTACTTCTTCAAAGAAGGAACAAAAACTACGAAAAAAATCAATCGGACACAGAACTATCTGGTCCATTCAAATTTTCAAATGAAACTGGTGTAAATTGCTACACAAATGTAGCAATGAATATTCTATTTCAATTGCCACCAATTGTTAACTACATTTACTTATACAGCAGAGACCAATTGTGTTTGCAAATGTTAGTCCTTCATAGTAACGCAACAAACAATCCTGACAACACGTATAGTGTTCACGGAATAAGACAAGAATTGGACTACTGTGCTGGAATGGTGAGATTCACTATAAACTCACAAAAAGATCCACAAGAATTTCTAATGTACTTACTACAAGTACTCGAAAACAAAAACATACCTATCAATGAAATCTTCCAGATTTCATACATGTGGAAACATACATGCACTCTATGTAACAATGTGACACAGGAACAAATCCCTAATGAGCGATTTGTGTATGTATCCATTCCATTTCAGCAACTTCTACAAAATGCAAACTATGGCAGATTATGTACTATCTGCAATTCAGATAACTGCTCCACCTTACTGATACAAACACATAGTAACTACATAATACTAATGCTACTACGTTAAAATGCAGATGGTACCAAAAACAACTGCAAACTGAATGGATTCACACACGGTGTAGTGTCACTTGGTAAGAAAACCTTCACAACAATAGGTATAATCTACCACGCAGGACACACACCCAATGCAGGTCACTACACTGCATATAGTAAAAAGAAATGTGGATGGTTCGAATGTAATGATAGTAGCATTAATCTAAAGCAGAGATTACCAGCAAATCTTACAAACGCGTATTTAATCTTCTTAAAGCCAAAATGTAATAACTAATGTGTACTTCAACATTAACAAAAAATCAATTAAAAGACTATAAACAGTTAGAATACACCAACAGGTATCTAACTGCAGAAGATTGTATAACCACACAGATAAATGAATACCACTGATTTGTAACAAAAAATACAGTTAGAATATGCCAACAGGTATCTAACTGTTTAAAAAATCTGCAACAAGCCAACATACAGAACATTAATCAGAAACAAGTGAACACTCAAAGGAAACAAAGAAATAGTTTGTAGCATAGCAAAGAAAGGGTTTTTTTTTAATCCGATAAGGATTATTCTTCCCCCAGACCCATTGATTTGAAAAACAAACACAGAAACTGAGCAAAATGCAGAGTACACTGGTTTGTAAACTAAATATGAGGGTAAAAAAAGCTAAAATGTCTATTATACACTGTAATAAGTCTTTATACAATACAAACACTAACATGCTCTTTTCTTTTATCACAGAAATTGAAAAAGAATATTTCCTCCAAGTACCAAAGTCATGTAAGAAATATATCGAATCTCAACAAATTAAATAAAAAGTATAATTTCACACATTTCAGATATAATTGAATCTATACGTCTGATCTATGGCAGTAATATGGTGCAGTGGCTGTAGGCAGGGCCTAGAGTCTTGGATGTATAACCTACGGCCTACACCATGCGGCCATGCAACCAAGACTGTAGGTCCTACCCACAACCACTGCAGCATATCAAAACCATGGTGGCTTATAACTTCACTGCTTATAACTTTGGTCTTGGGTGCATGGCCTTTGGCCAAGCACCCAAGACTCTAGGTCCTGGCCACAACCACTGCAGCATATCACACCCATGGTGGCTTATAAATCATTAGCACACCCATAGAATGAAACATTTTAACTGCAGCATACACTCAATTTGCACCCAGGACTCTAGGCCCTGCCCACACCTACCAGATAGATATTCGATTGTATGAGTGTGATGTATGAATGTGATATGCGGCAGTGGTTGTGGGCAGGGCCTAGAGTCTTGGGTGTATGGCCTACGGCCTGCGGCCATGCACCCAAAACTGAACGTCCTGTCCACAACCACTGCACTATATAAAACCCATGGTGCCTTATAACTGCAGTGCTTATAACTTTGTCCTTGGGTGCATGGCCTTCGCCCATGCACCCAAGACTCTAGGCCCTCCCCACAAACACCTGATCGATGTTCGATACTACGGGTGTATCTATAGCTGTGATATGCTGCAGTGGTTGTGACCAGGGCTTAGAGTTTTGGGAGTATGGCCTACGGAGGAGAGGAAGAGGAGGTTGATCGTTCTTTGGATGTTTGATCTGCAAATTACTGGGGTCTCCCCCGTGATGAGCCAGTCATCAAGGTAAGGGTACACTGGGATTGCCTCCCTGCGTAGGTGTGCCGCCGCCACCGCCAGTACCTTGGTGAATACCCTTGGAGCTGAGGCTATCCCGAAGGGCAGCACCTTGAACTGGTAGTGCTGACTGTCCACCTTGAAG
This sequence comes from Ambystoma mexicanum, assembly GCF_040938575.1. Classification (NCBI taxonomy): domain Eukaryota; kingdom Metazoa; phylum Chordata; class Amphibia; order Caudata; family Ambystomatidae; genus Ambystoma; species Ambystoma mexicanum. The sequence goes on along the minus strand of NC_090941.1, from coordinate 706,115,604 downwards.
CGCAAGAATCTTCTGCGTGCTGGGAACATGGAAATATGAAAATAGGCATCTTTCATGTCCAATTTTGCCATGTAATACCCCCTTTTTAGGAGAGGGATTACTTCTTGGAGTAGTCATGTGAAATGTTTGGGGCTTAACATACTTGTTTGCAGGGCTTAAGTCTAAATATTATAATCAAAAATAATCAGGATGCGAGATCCTACAAAAATCAAGCTACGGTTCTGAACAAAAGAGTTTATTTCAGAAAACTACAAGTGTTATTGTTCAATTAGTTTACATAGCTTTCGATAAGCACGAAAGGCTCAAAAATACAGAATGAGTATTAACCTCTTTTGTGTTGAGGTACAGAGTTCCACCGAAGGGCACAGTGGTATACAACAGTTAGAAGAACATATATTTATACAGTAGTGCACCCGGGACATAGGGTGGTCCAGGGCATCGTAAACGCGGGGTGTACACAACATAATCTACAAGACATACACGAAAAAGGGTATTTGCATCTGTGTCACTGAGGATCGACACAGGTGTGTTTCGGCCAGGAAGGCAGATTGTTGCCTGGATGGTGTTGGCCTTCTTCAGGATGAGCACCAAAGGTGGTGTAGTCCGTTTTGTCTGCTGCTGTGGTAGCAGTGGTGATGCTGAATCTTTCGCACTTCCAGTTGACACTGGAGGCAAAGAGATCCACTTGCCGGGTCCCCCAAAGGGCAAAGATCTCCAGGAGAATCTCCTGAGCCAGCTCCCACTCATGAGAGACCGTGCTCTGCCTGCTCAGAGAGTCCGCCGCCGCATTTTCGTCTCTGACCAGATGAACTGCCAAGATCGAAACTTCCTGCTGGATGGCCCAGAACCAGAGCTGCATCGCCTCTTTGCACAGAGGGAGACACCCTGCCCCCCCTTTTTGTTGAGGTAGTGCATGGCCACTGTATTGTCCGTCAGAATCAGGACAGTCTTCCCCCGCACAGACGGCAGAAAAGCCTTCAGGGCTAGCCCGTCGGCCCTCAGCTCCAACAGATTGATATGGAATTTGTACTCTGTTAGAGACCAACTACCGTTGACCGTCAACTCGTTGGCATGAGCTCCCCATCCCATGAGGGATGCGTCCATCACGATCGTCACCCCCGGCCAGGGTAGCCAAAATGGAGCCCCCTTCATCAGACTGCCTTCGACGGCCCACCACAGAAGATCCTGGGCGACCGGGGGCGGCACCTGAACGGGATCCGACATCCTGCCAGAGGACTGTGACCACTGCATCTTGAGAGCCCACTGCAGATATCTCCTCCGCAGCCTGGCCTCTGGCACGAGAATTCAGGATGCCATGAGGCCGAGGAACCTTGAACTCCAACACCGGGAGACTCTGGGCATGTTGAAACTACTTGTTCACCATCTGCAGAATGTGATAAGCCCTCACCTGGGGCGGAAAACATAGTCCCAGGGATGTGTTGAGCACTGCTCTGATGCACTGGAGCTCCTGGGTAGGTGTCAAGTGGGACTTCTTTAAGTTGAGGGAGAAGCCCAGCTTGTGAAGGAAGTGGCAGGTGACAGAGATATCCAGGACTTGCTGGGGAGAACGCGCCCTGATAAACCAATCGTCCAGGTAGGGGTAGACGTGAATCCCCTCTTTCCTGAGATACACTGCCACCACCACCATGAGCTTGGTGAAGACCATTGGGGCGGGGGTCAATCCGAACGGCAGGACCCGAAACTGAAAGTGCGAGTCTCCAACCGCAAACCTCAGATACTTCTTGTGCTTGGGATGAATCGGCACATGAAAGTAAGCGTCCTTGAGGTCGAGAGACACCAACTAGTCCTGAAGTTGAAGGGCCTGGAGGACTTGAGAGTAACCATCTTGAACTTGTCCTTCCTGAGGAGCTTGTTCAAACCATGCAAGTCCATGATGGGTCTCAATCCCCCGTCTTTTTTCGGGATCAAAAAATATGGGGAATACCATCCCTTGTTCCTCTCCGCTACAGGCACCAGTTCTATGGCGCCTTTCTCCAGCAGGGATTTGATTTCCTAAGCAAGGAGCGGATCCGGACTCTTCAAAGAGAGATCCCCTGGTGGATTGTCGTGAGGCCTCTGCCGGAAAGGAAGACCGTAACCGTGGGCTATGATCTCCAGAACCCACACATCTGAAGTAATGGCACGCCATTCTACAAGATGCTGCGCCAGCCTTCCCCCAACCAGCGAACCATGGGACATGGCCTCATGACTGAGCTGAAGCGGCTGCGGCAGTGCCTGAGGGCAAAGAGGCAACTGCTCGAGCGGCCTTGGCACCTCGAGTACTCTGTTTTCCACCTCTGGTACTCCTACGTTGGCCCCTTCGACTGGCCGCTCCCCTCGATCTACCAAAAGACGAGTAGTATCGAAAGGAACCTCCCTGTGACGGTCGCTTCTTACCCTCCGCAGATCCTTTGGTGCAATGATGCAAAGGGGAGCGCTTCCCAGAGGGAACCTTTCGTGACTCCTTGCCGCAGTCTAGTGATTTCATTCCCAGATCAGGAGGCTCCGCCCAATTCCGGAAGGACGACATATCCGGGAGGCGAACCCCAGGCTCTTCGCGTTGCTACTCTCTTAGGAGTATGCCCATGCTCCGTGAGTTCACCTAGGGATTACTTTCTAGGTTGCTCCAGCTTTGTAATACCATATTCATACTTTTCCTCTCTTTCCCTTCTACTACAGATCTGCCAATCTGCTTTTAGACCGAGATCTACTTCAGTTTACGTAATATCCTCTGTTCGATTCCCTACGAGAAAGCCGCAGCCAGACCTCACGGTAAGCAACTCCGCCCCCTTTATCGTAGGCTCCGTGCAGCGCAGGAGACTCGTTCTCTACTCTTCCTGTTTTACCGCAATCTTCTTTCCCCTTCAGAATCAGACTATCGTCACAACTTCCACTCAACCCCTCCGTTCCTTTCTTGTTTGGAACGCTCACCTCTTGCATGCCCGAACGAATCCCGATCCGAGGTATATAATCTCCGATATATCTATATCAAGCAGTGAGTTCCGTAACTCTGTGCTGGGGTCCAGAGGGAGGCTCGGGGAAATTTCCTTTAGCCACGATCACGACTAGAAAGACATCCATTCCTGCACCAGGTGGAGTGAAGACAGTTACCAGGATACCGGAAGGTGTATGGTGGGCCATTTCCATTGCTGTCCCATAGGACGAAAAGGCGGAGGTTGGCAAACAGCAGCGCTCAACGACTTAGCTGCAGCCTTTGAGGTCTGCAACCTCTCAAGGCTCTCGTCAGCCTTGCTGCCAAAAAGATAGACACCATCAAAGGGGTGTCCAGTCAATTGGTCGAAAAAAAACTGGTCGACTGCAATTTGGTCGACGCAATTTGGTCGAAAACCAAATGGTCGAATTTTTTTTTATTTATATATTTATTTTTCGGGTTTTCGTTTAGTAAAAAAAGGGGTTTTTAGAGAAAAAAGGGGGTTGGGGGGGGACCCCCCCAAAAAAATAAAAAAAAAGGGTTAAAATAATAAAAAAAAAAAAATTCGACCATTTGGTTTTCGACCAAATTGGTTCGACCATTTGTCTGGTCGCCCAATTTTTTTCGACCAAATGTCTGGCAACCCATCAAAGGGCATGTTGAGAAGCCGGGCTTGTACGTCAGGAGCAAACCCCGACTTCCGCAACCATGCAAATCTGCGCATCAAGGTGCTCGCCGCCATGGAACGGCTGACACAGTCTGCCATGTCTAGACCCGACTGAACAGATTCACACATGGCATCCTTGCCGTCCTTAACGAGGGCAGAAAAACCATCCTGTTCCTCCCCTTCGGGAATATGTTCAGCCGCCAAAGGAACACAATTCCACAGAGTGTGAGTCAAACGTGCTAAGGCACACACGGGGTTGGCTGCCTGTAAAGCCATACCCCCTGAAGAAAACACTTTCTTCGCCCAGCCATCAAAACGTTTGTCGTCCCCATCAGGAGGGATGGTAGGGTACGACGATTGCTTTGCCGGGGTCGTAGCCGCCTGCATCACCAAACTCTCCGGAGTGGGGTGCGTCGTCAAGTAGCAGGGGTCGCTACTGGCTGGACGGTATTTTTTCGGCAACGACTTGCTCACTGCCGGGAGACTCTCAGGAGCAGTCCAAGCCGCTGTCATCCTTCTCTGTAAAGCCATATGAAATGGCAGCACCGGGTCAGTGGGTGGACCTTGTTCAAGGATATTGGTCAGGTCATCCTGCAGAAAATCCACTGGTGGTGCAGACCACCCCAAGTACTCAGTCACCCTCGACATGAGTCGCCTGTACGAAGATTCAGCATGCGTACCAGGCTCAGGCCTGCCAAACTCAACCACTGGGGAGGTATCAAGACCACTGGCATCGTGCAAAGACTGACACAGGTCTTCCAAATGGCTATGACCAGATAACAGGTCGTCAGGAACCTCATCAGGCACCAAACCTTCCTTCGACCCTTCATCCACCTCAGAGATGTAATCCAGATGCTGGAATAAATCCCTGGATGAGGGCACAGAAAAAGGCTCAAATAACGGCCTCACTGAGTTTTTCAGGGCCTTCCTCAGAGTTTCCACCGATGCACGGGGTACCTCCGGTAAAGCCTCCACAAAAGGTGTTGAGGATTTCGACGGAATCGATGTCGAGCGTGGCACCGATGGCTTCGACACAGGCCTCGAGGGCGTTGCCCTAAGCATGTCCTTCGACGGCCTCGGCACCGATGGCTTCGACGACTTCCTCGGAGGTGGAGCCTCGAGAGAGTCCCTTGACGGACATGGCGCTGATGGCATCGACGTCTTCTTAGAAGACCTCACAGAGCGATCTACCTTGTCCGATCAGGACCTCGAAGGCTCCCGATGATTGCGCCGACCGCCAGAGCCCGAAGGCGTGCGAGCGGTGGCCCTAGCACATTCCCTGCCGGCTTCTTTTGAAGGCGCGGACGGAACAGAGCTGTGCGATTGGAAATCGCCATCATCTCCGTACGAAATGCATCCCATTCCACAGCGCAGGAGAGGAATACTTTTTGGGACAAGCAACCCGCTGTCTGGCGGAGTCCTCGGACGAGGACGGCGACCGGTGACCGCGAGTGCCTCGAAGAGGCAGAGGAATGGCGGGAACCACTCTGGGACCGAGACCCCCTGGACTTACGCCGACGACGCAGAGAGTCGCCCCTCGAATCGTCGGTCGAAAGCCCAGCGGATTTCGGCTTACGGGGCTTGGCAACCCTACCAACCAACAGCTTCTTCTTTCGCTCCCGCAAGGATTTGGACGTCAAAGACTGGCATTCGTCACAGTTATCGGTGGCATGGTCCTCGCCGAGGCACCAGAGGCAGACATCCGCAAGTGACATCTTGGAACTGCAGTCCCGACACTTCTTGAATCCCGACCGCAGAGTAGAAGAAGAAGACATAACTTTCACAAACCAAGTTCGAAGAACTGATAGAATCAGAAGAACCAAGGCGCGCCGAGATCTCCGAAGCAAACACGTTCGTGGAAAAAACGGAACTGACGCTACGGGCGTCGTGCGTCCTACATATAACATCAGGTGACGTAAGCCGTCGGAGGAGGTCCTCGAACGGGCGTATCAACGTCATTGACGCAGGACGCCAAACATTTTCCGAAGCAGCACAGCTGTGGTGATCATCTGTCATAGATGTGGAATACGTCTGAGGAACCAATCTCTTTAAAATATGGAAATATGACATAGAACTTCTGGCAAGGTCTCAGCAACCAACATAAATTGGAAAGTCTGTGCGGAAGACATTTCCAAAATGGGTTATTCATGTAGAAAGGAGAGGGGAGGATGTGGGTGGAATTGAATCCTCGCAGAAAGGTCCTCATAGCTCACAACCTTCAAAACTAGATTGTTCTGTAGCTCTCCATAAATTATAGCCCCCACAATGCACAGACTTCAGTGAAAGAATGCAGTGGTGGTGTGACATGCACAGCAATGTGTTCATCTCATGTTATATTATATTATTTGGCATTTATGGAGCGCTCTATATGTCACTGGTATGACCTCAAAGCGCTGGTAGGTTGACCGCCCTCTGGGACCGGAGTCCAGGTCAATTGAGAGAGTAAGGCGTCATAGGGTGCACCAGTTATGTGTGCATCTGATGTAATTGTTTGATTGTAGCTGCATCCTAGCATTCTGTGAGGTGGAATTGGTATCATTTGAATGTGTGCCAACTGGAGGGTGGATTCCAAGATTGGGTTCAGGCTTTGTTAGGCCTTTCTAGGACGCTTATGTGTGCAGCTAGGCTGGTTTGTCATGGGATGTAGCTATGATTTATTAGAATGAGTTGTTCATCGGGTAACGTTCGTATGTGAGCAGCTAGGCCGAAATTGATAGAGGGGTATAGCTGTACTCTTATCTGTGTTGGTGTAGAGAGTAAGCATAGTGATATGGGAGGTGAGTGTTTGGGTGGAGTTATGATCTAAGGAGTTCACTATTCTGGATTTCAAGCATGCGTTTGCTTAATAGTGACTTAAGTGTATTCACTGGTGTCATTGCTCATGATCACATTGAGCATTTGTCAACAGTTGCAAGAACTCAGTCGCCTCAAATGGTTGTGGTCGCCATTATGAAAAGCCACGTTTTTAGAGCTTTGCGGAAGGTCATATAGTCTTGGGTGTGTCAAATATGTGGGGGGAGAGAGATCCACAGAGTTGGGGCCAAGGTTGAGAAGGTGGATCCTCCAATCCTGACAGAGTTAGAGGTTGCAATCACTAGAAGGAAGGCAGTGCTTGATCTTAGGGTGCGAGATGGGAGGAAGGATTTTATCTTTTCTTGTAGGTACAGTGAGCCAGTCTTGTGCACTGCTCGGTGAGTGATGAATAGTGTCTTAAAGATGGCCGTTCGTCCGACTGGGAGCCAGTGGAGGGTTCGGAGAGCAGGTGAGATGTGGTCTCTATGTCCCAGGGGAGGAGCAGTTTTGCAGCAGTGTTTTGGGCTCTTTGTAATTTGTTGAGTTGTATGCCGGAGCTCCTAGGTATAGGGAGTTGGCATAGTCCAGTCTCGACATCACAATGGACATTACTGCGGCAAGTCTGTTCGGGTAGGAGAGGTAGGGAAAGATGCATCTGAGATGTTTGAGGTGGTAGTGACAGGACTTTGACACGTTGTTGATTTGAAGGGAGAGCGTTACGCCTGATTCCATAGTGCGGTACAGGTTCTTGACTATATCGGAGAGTGGGGGGAGGCGGGCTGAGGGATGGGTGCCATGGGAGCGGGTGTGGCAGAAAGGCAGTATTGCCGCACACCATGATTTCAGTTTTTATCAAGGTTCAAAAGGAGGTGGTTTATTGTCATCCAACGGCAATATCGCAGAGACAAGCTTCAAGGTCGCGATGGGGGTTGGTGCATGACTTGGGAATTCTTATGATAATTTGGGTATCATCAGCGTAGTTGTTACAGGAGATGTTGTGCATGAGGATGTTTCCTGGTCATATAGAGGTTGAAAAGGAGACCAGATAGGCATGCGCCTTGGAGTACTCCAGTGTTCACTGAGCGAGCAGTTGAGACAAAAGGGGAGAGGAGGGTTATTTGTTTCCTGTTGCTGAGGAAGGAAGCAATCCATTTGAGAGCAGTGCGATGGATCCCCAGGGAGTGGAGGCGGTCAAGGAGGATTGAGTGGTTAACCATCAAAGGCTGCAAAGAGATCGAGGAGAATCAGTGCTGTGCAGCCTTCAGAGTCTGCAGTGACCTTCAGATCATGCCAGATCGAGATCAGAGTGGTTCCTGTTCCATGTTACGGTCTGAAGCATGATTGTGCGGGGTCGAGGAAACAGTTGGATTCTATAAAGGAGTTGAGCTGGGAGAATGCTGTCCTGTCAATGAGCTTCACGAGAAATTTGGTGTTGGAGATTGGCCTGTAATTCTAGGGTTCAAGGGGGCCGAGGGATGCCTTTTTTAGAAGTGTCTTAACATGCTCTATTTTGAAGGCATCAGGAAAGATGGCAAAGGTGAGGGAGTCATTTAGTATAGTTCTTGCACGTTCTCTTGCGCAGGTAGATGAGAATATTTCTTTCAGGACAGAGGCAGGGCAGGGGTCGAGGGGTGACCCAGAGGGTTTGCTGGCTGATAGTAGGTCAAGGAATTTGTCTCTGGAGATGGTTTTGAAGGAGTGGAAAGTAGAGAAATTGGGTGTCGGGCAATAGGATCAGGAGGGGTCGGTAATGGGAAGGGGGAGATGAAGGACAGTTTGGTGTTAAGGGTTGCTGTCCTGTCAAGTGCAGTGTTGTAGAAGTGTAGGGAGAGGGAGTCACAGAATGATTGTGTGGTGGTGGATTGGGTAGAGGTGCATGTGGGTTTCACGAATTCTGATATAATCATGTGGAGTTCTTTGCTGCGGTTGCCACAGTTGAGAGTTTGTTTATTGTAATAGGCTTTTTTGGCCTTCCGAATTTCGGATTTGCAGTTAACGGTGGTGCAGGGCAAACATGGATCTGCTGAGATCAGCATTAGATGCTTGCCATATGCATTCAGGATAGTTATTTTGTTTTTTGGCATTCCTAAGGTGGGGCGTGAACCATTTGGGGAACAGTCCTTTGCATGAGGATGCGAGCGCAAGAGGAATTAGTATGTCATTAAGCCAGGAGTCGAAGGAATTGATGATTAAAAGTCGATCATGGGGCAGCGTTGCAGGGGGACGAAGAAGCAGGGCTTCAGATAGGTCGGGAAGGACTTTGTTCTTCAAGTGCATCAAGTGCAAAATTGCATCAAGTGTATGCCTCAAGTATGTATCAAGTGTATGCCCACCTGAGTGGGTTGGACCAGTGGTATGATGGGAGAGGTTGATCGCATCAAGACTGTCAACCAGCGGATGACTCACGGGAATATCGAACCAGATGTTGGAGTCTCCCTGGAGTGTAAGAGATGGGTGATTTACTTGAATGGTAGCTATTGAATTACAGCGGTTGTTGGCAAAATGTCTGTCGTATCCAGGGGGTCTGTAGATTAGCAGGAAGCTGTGGGTTAAAGTCGGTGGTAGCTATAGTTTAACTAGAAGGGATTCACACAATGCAATGCATGTCTGGGATTCGACAAGTGAGACAGAGAAATGAGGATTGAAGAAAACTGCAACTCCACCACCTCTGTAGGGTCTATTATGGGCAATGAGTGATTAGCCAGGGGGGGAGGCTTTGTGTGCTATAGGGGCAAAGCCGTTGGAAAAGCAGGTTTTGTGATAAAAATGAGGTCAGGTTTGTCAGAGGATAGGAGGTCAAAGATGTTGTGCCCGTTTCTTGCTACGGAAGGGGAATTAAAAAGGATGCAAGGGACTTTGTGTGGGGAGGTGGTTTTAGTGGTGCTCATCGCAGTGGGAGCCTGAGGCACATGGGTGCCCGGTGGGGTGGTGGGTGTGGTAGGAACATTCAAGCTGGTTGAGACAGGTTGGGGTGGGGTACGCGAGGGGCTGGGTGCCTGTGGACTTTGAGTGTCGGGTGGGAGGGTTATGTCGATGGGTGTGCGGGGGGGAAAGGTAGGCAGGCAGAGGTAGGTATGTGTGAGACTAGGGGTGGGTCAAGGGGGGTTGGGAATGGATCAGTTGGTGTGTGGGTATTTAGGCAGGTAGATTTTGGAATGAGTCTGGGAGGCGCTGGGGGTTTAGATGTACACGGTGAGAAGTCAAGAGAAAGCGGGTGGAAACTGGGGGAGGGGAGAGGGGAAGTGTATGGGTGTAGGGGAGGGAGAGGCTGGGAGGATGGCCTGAAGCAGAAGTGTTGAGGAGTAGAGGGTCGAGGGAGAGGACCAGTCACGTTTCTGCATTTTGATTGGTGCCATAGGGGTGCGGGAGAGGGTGGGGGGTCGGGGGAGGTTGTCAGATGGGAAGGGAGACGAGGCTACCGTTCTAGCAAGGGCGAGACAAGCTACTTTCAGAGAAGGGAAGGGATATGGAAGCGCGGTTTGTTGGTGGGGGTTGAGTAGGAGTTAAGGGGGAGGGAGAGGGAGGCATGGAAGGTTGGTTGAGAGGGTGGGGAGTTCCCCAGTGGGCTAACGGGGAGGGAGTGGGCGCCATAGGAGGTCTGAAGAGAGGAAGGGGAGTTATTTTTAGGGCACAAGGATGGAGGGGAAGAAGAGATGGATTTGTGCTGTTTGGAGTGCCAGAGGGCTCCCCTGGCCTGGGAGTTCGATAATGGATGTGGTGTACAGGCGGGGGTCTCAGGATGTTCTCAATAGATGTCAGAGGGAGAGTGGAAGTCGATGTGTTAGGGTGGGATGGGGAATGAGCGCTTGAGGAGGCAGGTGTTTGGCGTGCCAAAGAGCTCCTCTGATCTTAGAGTTGGACGAGGGATGATGGTAGGAGAGGGGGCGGGCGGCGTCAGGGTGTATTGATGTACAGGGGAGGGGTTGTGGTTTGGGATCAGGTGGGGGATAAAGGGGCGTTGTGAAGTTGGGTGCTACAGCGTAGAGCGCGCGCCATGCGCAGTGAGGGGTGAGCCATGAGGGGGTAGGGATCAGGACGGGTCGGAGGGGGGATATGATGGGCTTGCTTCTCCATTTTAGGAGGAGGTCAAGGGCAGCACCTAGAGATTGAAGTACTAGTAACAGTAGATGTAGAGGCCCTAGATGTACAACCTGTGTCTAGATTCTGGATACCAGGGCAGTGGGAAGAGCCAAAGAGGGTGGAAGTCTACATGCAGTAGCAGCGTCTAAAATATAGGCAAGTAAATCACAGTACCATCCCAGTGGGAACCTCCTAGATTTGAATCAATGCAGCAAGACACATTCTAAGTGAGTGGCACAGGCAGGTAACTCACAGTACTATCACAGTAAGCACCCTCTAGATGTGAATCAATCTGACAAGAACAATTTCCAGGTGTGCGGTACAGGTAAACAAATCACAGTACTAGCTCGGCGGACATCTTCCAGAAGTGAATCTGACCAGCAAGAGCAATTCCAGGTGTGCGGTGCAGGTAAGTAAATCACAGTACTATCTCAGTGGGCACCTTTTAGGTGAGAACCAATCTAACATTCTAGGTGTGAATCAGTCTAACAAAAACAATTTCTAAGTTACAGTGGATGTAACAGGATCGTATTCTAAGTCACCGGCATAGGCAAGTAAATCCCAGAGCTATCTTAGTAGGCACCTTGTGGATGTAAATCAGGCTAACAAGAACAAGTTCTAAGTGAGCGGGACAGGAAATAAATTTCAGAACTATCTCAGTGGGCACTTTAGATGCATATCTAGCTAACAGGAATAGTTTCAAGGAGTGCGGGACAGACAGATAAAATCACAGTACTGACTCGGAGGGTACTTTCTAGATGTGAGTAAAGCTAACAGGAACAATTTCTAAGTGTGCGGGACAGGTGGATAAATCACAGCATTATCCCAGAGGGCACTTTCTGGATGCAAAACAAGCTAACAGGAACAATTTTAAGTCACAGCAGGCACTTTCTAGATGTGAATTAATACAACAAGAACAATTTCTAAGACTGTGGTACAAATAAATTACAGTATTATCTCAGAGAGCACTTTCTAGAAGCAAATTATTGCATCAAGAACAGATGAGATTCAAGACAAACTGAAAAGCTTGCTAACGTGCGACACAGGCTAACAATTACAGTGTTGGGATGGTTTGCAAAGTGGTAGGGCTTCCAGGGTGGAGTGATTGCTCTACTCCCACCCCAGTCACACTTTACTTGGCTGTAGCTGCTGGTTAACGGCTGGCCACTGGCTTTCCCGGCTGATACCTGCAGACACTATCTGGAGCTGCCCTTTGACTTGGGGCCCTTAGCCGCAGGGGCTGCATGGGCAGAGGGCTGTCCTGGGAAGGTCAGTTATGACTGGTGATCTGGCCTATCAGGGGAGGAAGGCAGGCTGGGAGGCGGGTGCGGAAGGGGATTCCATGGAAAGGAGAGGGTCAGGGGAAAATAGACTGCATGCGGGCCTGGGGGGTGGGGGGGCTCAAAATACTTTTTTGAAAAACACAAACAAAGCCCAGGAGGGTCCATGCACCACAACACTCACCTGGGACGCCTGAGTGAGACGAGTATTTTGAAAGATGTAGCCCTTCTCAAACCCAGGGAAAAGGTGTACTTTTCATTAAGGAGGATGTGGGGGGTAGGTGGTGGAGTGAAACCTTGTCTGCAAGGTCACAGCACCAAATCAATACACAAACCACAATGTCTGCCTTTTACAAATAAACAAGAAGGGTTCAGTCTAGAGCTCCCAATAAGCTGCAGCTCCTTGTTCGTCCTCTGATATTCCCCAAGAGTGGGCAATCTCAAACCAAAGAAGAGGTGAGATTAGGCATGCAAATGAATGGGCGTCCTGCTTTGCAGACATTTTGCCTCCGATATGATAGGTTATTTATAACGTGCTTAATACCCGGAGGTTTCTAGGCACGGACCCGGGGATCGAGCCTGTGTTGCTCTGTGTCGTCTTGCTTCCAAGACGAGAACGTTACCCCTGAGCTATCCACAAGAGTCAAAAAAGCTTGACTTTAGGTAGAAAACAAATCCAACCACTATAACAAAGATGGAGTGTCCCCCATGACCTGAATGTAACAGGAATATTTAGGGCTCTGGGATATCAATCTGCATTTCAAAGGCCTTCCAAAAAAAGTTTTAAAAAATGTAAGACCGAAATGGCTTTTGGATATGGTCGAGAGGCTGCATGCGCAAATCTCTCCATACCTCCTTAACGACTGAAAACAAAACCCCACAAAAACAAACATTAGAGAGATTGTTGCTAGATACAGTGCAACATCCAGTCTTCCAGTACCACGACTCTGATGCAAGAAAACAGACAGCCCAGCCTGGAAAATAGGTAATAGGGTAGGTGTGTTATTGGCGTGGCACAGAGTGTTGTGACGTGGAATGGGACTGGACCACCTTAAGGGGAGAGCCACCTTAAGAATGCAAAATGAAGCTAAGGACACAGGGAAAGGAGGGAAGAAGAGGAGGGGCTACTAGAGCCCGGCACACAGTCTGGAGAGGGACAATAAAAAAGGTTCACTACTACAGTGGCTCCGGTATGATTGAGAGTGTGGTGGATGAAGTAGAGAAGGGGTGTGGCCGAGGGATTGCTTCCTCCAAGGTAACACTGAACACAACAGGGATAAATCCTAAAATTGTTTTTTTTAACTCAAACTATGGTGCTAGCTCGGTTGCTTGTTTCTCAGACATGACTCATACTTACACTTGTTAGGACTGTGATGGGTAAAAAGGGTGTTGTAAAGTAGGCATGTGAGCACTGTGAGGAAATTAACAGATATTTCCTCCTAGGTGGATTGTGCAAAACGTGAAAGCAGCATTCACACTGGGGCTACAAAGCCACAATCAATATAAATGTAATAGAAATTAGTAAATAAGAACCTTAAAATCATGGTTTATAAACGTCAACTGGGGTCGCTGTGGAGTGGCAAGAAAATCATCAAAATCCATGAAAGTGGGAGGACCAGGTAATCCCACAGGCTTTTGAAAACACTGATCAGAGCAGGACATCAAGGGAACGAGTTCTTTCGATTCTTCTGGGTACACCTTCGACACAGTCTCCATCTCCTGCTCTTTTTGCATTGCGTTTCTTTGGTTTTCCTGATAAAGAAACAGAACATGACAAACTAAGTGGTGCATAAAAGAAAATATTCAAGGTCTATGAAAGACATTTGCAAAGTTATGGGCCTGGGTGTACAAAACAACAACCTGCCCATGTTATTTAACCACCAACTAAACTAGGAAAAATACACTGTGCATGCTATTGCTATACTTAAAAGTTATTCAGTGTGTTTGGAAAAAACACACTCAAGATCGCTACAGGCTACGGTTCAGTATTTCCGCATTACATATCGCATGCTGTGCTAAATTTTAATATTGAAGGCAAACAAGATTTTAGAACGCCTTTCGAACTCATGCTAGCCATGCCAAAGCATTGCATGCGTTTCACAGAGCATAGAATGCCATCATAGATGGAAACACAGAATGCTGCAGATTTGTTTTAACGCAGCTATCTAGTATTTGCATTTCTGAAACAGTGGAAGCTGTAACGAAAATGCCTTCTCGTTTTAATAGGTTTGATCCTTTTACAGTAAGCCCATCACTACAGGTCAAACGTAACAGCCACCTTTACGCCTTAGAAACAGGAGGTAAATATTCACAACAAAAAAAAAGAGGAACCACTAACCCACTTCCACCCACATAGTTGTACAGATATGCTCAAATCGGTGGTGCCAGAGGAGCAGCGACACAGGAGACGTTCCGCTGTTATAACAGCCTGATTAGAAGTAAAAGGTAAAAATGCCTCTTAATTTGCATGAATTACTAGAGGCAAAGTGATATGGGTTATAGATCAGATTTAAAGCTAAATCAATTGTACTCTTCTAAATAACTACCCCCTTTGGGAAAGGGAATTACTCTTTCACTCCCTAAAAATCATTGTACTCTTTACTTTAAAGAAATATAGGAAGTAATCACTCCCACTTCAAAATCTTATCTAGAGCACCGAGTACGCCTATAATCAGGTTTTTAAAGTATATGCACTTGAATATGGAACAAGTTTTGTTAGGTCACAAAGCAGACTAGTATGTTTTCGAACAGAAATTAGAAATTCACTTTAGAAAATACCCGTTTTTGCTCAAACAGTGGGAACGTACTACTTTCTGCTCACTGGCGTCTGCTTACTCAGAAACTATAGTCAAAATGTATTTATTACATTTGTTTTTATAACGCGCCTCATACGTACCCGAGTTCGGTTTCTAAGCGAGGATCCGGGATTCGAACCTCTGTTGCTCTGCATAGTTTTGCTATCAAGACCAGCGCCTTGCCTCTGTGCTATCCTCCGTTCACATAATCCGAGACTTTAGTAAACAAAACGACCCCCTGAACAACCATGTTACATCAATTCATAGCAAGGCCTTGAATGTCTAAAAAGTGGATTACTTCAACTATGATACATTCTTGAATGTCCGAGTTACAAAGGCACCTACAAGACATGCCAACAATTCATGGGTGATTGCATTTGAAAAGGGGAATGTAGATATGACCCTGTGGATAAAAAGTTACATTCTAAAGAGCTCATTTTGTTTTAGAGGTTTTTGAGAGTTATCTGGCACCAGAAAAAGGCAACACTGAGCATGGAGGAGAGCTGGCAAGCTGATGAGGATGAGAGAGCTGCACTTCAAATAGGAGTCTACTGATGCATGGATTTCATTTCCTCTTTTCAAACCATTGAGTTTTTCCAATGCAACTAGACTATTTCTGATGCGGTTTGGTTTTTGCCAGCATATTGAACACATTTTTAATGTGCTTTTTGGGGTTTTGCCTGTGGATTATTTCTGGACTAGCAAAAAAAGCTGCTTTTCGAAACAGTATAAATGTAAGATTTACCATGCCATGTTTCAAATGAACTCACATTGCAGATCGGTCTTTAACTGTACTGTTGATATGTTTATAACAGAATAGACACTTATTATAAACATATTATACAGTCATGGTTGCAAAGTTATAATTAAGGTTATATAACACTTACATGGGAAAATAAAAGGTGCGTTTTCCTATGTAACCAAAAGTTTACGAAACATGACACCACGACACCAACTGATCTGGCCAGATACAAACATGTCAAATTTGCTTTAGTTTCTTCAAAGTGTTGATGCCCAAATCATTGCTGAACATGCTTATTTGCATTCCGATTTCACTAATGCCAGAAAAATCATTATTTCAGGCTGGAGATCTTCAAATTGTTTACTTCAATGTTCGAGTTTTTTGGAAGACACCTAGCTGTCAAAGTGAAAAGCACTGGTGTAAAGATAAGCATGTACGCAACCGCTCCATGTTCTCCCTGCGGCCCCAACGCCCCTCTTATTCTTGACAAGCGTTTTTTCCACTTTAAGAGAAATGCAAAGGGGAATGGCCACTTGCAAAGATAAATGAACACAGAGGGAAGTTGCCATCAAGGGGCATAACCAATGGGTAGGAGACTGAACGTTGTGCTATGGAGTATTTTGCAAAATATGATAGTTTTTCATCAGTCTTTCGGTCCTTTGAAAAATGCACTTCTCTCTTGAAAATAACACACTGAGAAACCTGAAGGTGTCTCACTGTCTAGTTCCTGGGGATCTGTCATCCAGGTGGCCAGGACACGGTATTGCTGTTGCATCCAGTTCCTGGGGGTAGACCAGTGAGGGAGGATCACCTGGATGAGGGGTCCTCGGGGAGTGGAAGTGGGACGCTGAAGGGTGAGACGCGGTATCCCCTTCCTTATGACACCTTTTCCCCATACTGCCTAGTTGGATACTTAGAAACGCTAAGCCCCCTTTTCCACAAACACTATCACAGCATGAACGACAACAGACTTATAACCGAGCCGTTTACCTGACATGTCCCAACCCAAAGGTCAGGCAATTGCTGACAACTACACACACCTGACTACCCTTTTCCCTTCCCCATAGGGATAAAAGGCAGAGCACAAGAGCACACTCCTAGCAAGACCGAATGCATGAAGAATCAGCCATTCCAGGACGGCTGTTCAAACGGAGGAGAAAGGCGGCGAGACCGGAAAGGACGTCAAGGACGGACTTGCCTTGCCCTTTTCAACCCAGACCCACAAAGCCTACGATGAAGGAGAAATAAGACCGGGAATCGCATCTGGCAGGTGGTGTGACAGATGTCGGCAGTACATGACACTTTCCCGCACTGATAGCCATGGCGGGGAGACGGGGTTGCCATTGTGGTACGGTCCTTGATTCCAGCGCCAAAGGAACCGCCAACGAGTTCAGCACAACCAGTGAGTCGGAAGAATCTGACAGTCAAACTGACTGTGTTGAGCTCAAGGTTGCAGTGGCAACATTAAGAAGATAAAAGACAGAAGGTTTTTGTGAACAAACTTAGTACCAGAGAGAGTGGTCCAGCGCCACGTGGGCGCTTAGTGGAAGGTCTATGGCTGGTACACTTCTCCTGAAATAAGACTGTTTTGAACATTGTGAGTAAAGAAACTACAAGTAGCAAGAAGCCATAGGGAAGTCTGGTATAAGAAGTTAAGGTGGTCCAACAGGGGTCAAGCAAAATCCCTTTTACTATCGAAAGTCCTTCACACATTGCAGAAGTTTTGATATTGTGAAAGTGGTATTTGCGTCCGGCTGAGGGAAACGCTGTACAAACTGTACTTTTGTGAACTCGCACTTTCCATAGGCCAACAGAGTAACTCGGTGAGGCGGGATCACCCTTTGGAAGTCTCCGTGAGAATTGGCAAAGTGTTTAGGAGGTCTGAGCCCAGCCGAGGGGGACCTAATGTGAACATTGTGTGAGTGTTTAAGAAGACATTAAGACTTATGATTATTATAGAAGAAGAGAAAGTTAAGCAAAGTGGACTGTGTTACTGGGGAAAATGTGAACCCGACTAAGGGATGCCTACGAATTCATTGTGATGATAGAACTGTGTGAAACATGACTGGGGGCTTAAGAGAAAGCCTGACTGGGGCTGAGACCCGGACTTTGTTTGAAAAGTTTATTCGGACAAAACAATATCCATTAAACACATATTTTAAAAATATAACAATAAAAAGCATGACAAATACATTAATCCAAAAAATGAAACAGTCTACAATATAATTAACAAGCCCCAACAAAGTATCACATAGAAAAATTCATCAGTCTTCTAAAATACAAAGATAGTTAATACAGTACAAAGCCACACATAGCAGGATAATTTAAGATACCAAAACACATCCTCTTATGGCACCCCTTCTCAGAGACATTGCAACCCTCCGATATGAAAGCAGGGTACAAGCAATACATTTTATTTTTTGCCATTAATAGCAGCATCACCGCTGGCCTATATAAACGCAACCCAGTACATCTCAATACTTGCAAAATGGTTCGCTCTCTAATGATTGCATAGCCAGGACAACACAAAGTAAAGTGTGCCAGATCTTCAGAGGGGGCACCACAGACAGGGCAGCTTGAATCATCCGAGTAGCCTGTCCACTTTGCCATATTCCCCCTCAGGCGCAAACAATCAAAACAGGCCCTGGTAATAAGCCAGCTGTGGTGACCCACCCTAGCCCAAATGAGGTACGGCTGAATAGAAGGCAAACCACTAATAAGCAGATGATACACATCAGCCTGCGAAGGCCGCACTGCATTAATACCAGTTGCCACTTGTTCCCTGATTACCACCTCCTTGAAGGCGTTTACTTCTCTAGTTTGGAACAGCCTAGTTGGAGGTGGCATAACCGCCAAAGTTGCCCTCGTCTTGGGTAAAGGAAGAACCCAAGGGGTCTAGAATCACTTTTTTTAACTCTTAAAATGGGCAATGTGAACCCGACTGAGGGATTGCCAGGAGAACACCAAGGGAAGTGACTACTGCATGGTGTTAAAACACCCATAAACATTGTGATGATAAGTGTGAACCCGACTGAGGGATGCCCCACAGTGAGGGGTTGGTCTGAACCCAACTGAGGGAAGCTGACGATTGAGAGAAGGATCGGAGCACGGATGATGGGCATCCAAGGGTGAAGGGTAATCCTCCAACGTGAAGATTATCAGAAGGAACTTTTTGTTTTGTTGCGTTGCATACCTGGCCCTTGAAAGCAAGAGACCTTGCATGAAAAGAGAATTGGACACAGAGAGCTCCGATATAGAGAAAAGGAACTGTAAGCTTGTGCCGGAGAAGACCAGCAGTGTGCTGTGCTCGAGCGTCCCGCGTTGTCCCGTGATACAAACGTGGGGAAGGGAGACCCCGGCCATAACATCCCGATTTATCACTTGGTGAATACTTCTTTCATTTCTTGTGAACATTATCCCACACTCTTTTGTAGCATAGCGCTAAGGATTGGAAATAGTTTTATTTTAGTATAGACCCTTTTTATTTGACTAGACTCCACTAGGACTGTAGTACTATTTGATGGTCATAGCTTGCTCCCATCTTAGATTTCGATTAGGAGTTTTTCTAACCCACTTTACTGTTTAATAAACACCCTTGAACTGTGATCACTTGTGTCGGTCTTACTTTGATACCATGCCTTCCTTACAACACACAAAGAGCAGATGCAGCAGGTCTCCTTCTCTACAATTGTGGTGCAATCAGTCCTGATTGATGACTAACTCCTCGTAAGAAGTTGCCTGCTGTACCCTATGCTGCAATTTCACCATCTTTGTGCATTTGGGGTAGACGGATAGTCAACTTCTGCACCTTGGTCTGATCATGGGATTTGTGTTACGACAAAAGGAAATGGTCACAATTTGGGAGTCACCTCTGTTGACACCACGCACAGCTGTTTTTCTCTCCCAAATATCAGTGCACGGATGTCTATATATTTTATTATTTTCCCCAACACACTGAATAGGAAGCAATGTACTCTTGGAACGCAAGAATTCACTCACTCCGATGATAAAACTGGCCCTTATATGGCAGTTTATTAACTGAAATAAACCACACAAAATAAAATATAGAATTAGAAAAAAAGTTACATCACCATTGGCATAGGTTCGCACCACTTCATGCCTGCCAAGAACTTCACTGGACACCTTCTCAAACAAGGCTTGGCGCAGACAGACAGCACAACAAGACTGGAACCGGATTCGATGCGTCCACCGTCTCTCAGTTCAGCTGAAGCTATGACTCTCTCATTGCCAGCCTCGTCTGATGCCCCCAATCTAACTTACACAACTACAGGCTAGTACTTTTCCAGAAAGATCACCTGCTGATTGCACTCCATAGAGACCCAACCGATATACTCTGTGGAATGCTGTGACAAGTAAACACTGTTTCTCATGGGAGTGGAAAGAACTCCTTTTGGCTTCAAAACAAACCTTGACTGGCCTGGCCACATCAAGATGTTTTTCCAGCGTTTCAGAAAATGCAGACGGTATTCAGAAATTAAGCTTTCACTGAGAATTGGAAGCAAACGTCCACTGCTACACCCAGAATGCATTTCACATAGACTCAATTTGGAGTAAAAGATATAAAATGTTTTGAATACATTACAACAACCCAGGACGACCATTTGTTTAGTTGCAAGCAATACTGAGCACCAGATCACTTTCTTTCATTGCACTCGTAGAGTGTTTGCGATGGGAAACTGCATGGAACTAGGAGACTGGGCTGTGGAATTCTGACATAACCATTTGACGTGTTCACACTGCCCATGAGTCTCAAAGTGAGAACCAGCTACTGCTATCGAATTCTGATGCACAGAGTAAACTGAAAACAAAAATGTACTTCAAGCATTTCAAGCATATCATATAGATACATGATTTAATATAAATAATAAAGGTGACCACGTTGCAACTTGAAATAGTTACACCTATTACACAGTTGCACCATTTATTCCAATCAATGTAATAACCTTGGGGGAATTAACAGGGCAAATCGTTATACATCAGTGGGACGCAAACATAGCTGCGTACAAGGAATCTAATTTAAGGCCAGCGCTCTCACTCAATGAGTTCCTTGTGCATGATTTCAAATGGTTGAGATTATTTTCTTGGTTTAATCTTAGGACAGGATGCAATATTTTCAACTTTCAATGTTTTTAGTTGCATTAGTACACTGAGATTTTAAAATGTGTACTTGGTGCTAGGCAAGCGGTCCCATGCAAAGCGACAATGTCCGATAGCAGGAGAGGGTAGCAACAATCCGAGCATATAATTACTACAACAAAGCCTCCCTTTGTTTGAATGACCAATCGCAAACTACCCGAGACCTCAACTCTTGAAAATGGCATGCACTGAGACAGATCAAGACAGACGTGCGCAAACACTAAGAGAATCTTCACACCTTAATGGTCGCTTCTGTGTCTTTAAAAGAAATTGGAGTTTCCTTTACTAAATCTTGGAAAGTCTCTATTTAATATCAAGACTGTACACCGTCATTATGCTTGTTCAAAGCGTATTAAGCACTAAGAAAGCAGGCTGGTCAATGGGGTTCAGGTAAACATTCTTGAAGACAGAAACCCCCAACCAAACCGCTGCTTTCACAATACCCTAAAGACATGCTTGCACCTACCTGGAAGGGGTTCCATGTGATAATGCTGCCTGTAAAACGTCGAAAGGGAGGAGACTTCTTTGCCTGACCCCTAAAATACTTTCCCCAAATATTCTAGGAGGGGTATCGTTTTATATTATAAACTCCCATGGTAGAATATTTGGGGAGAGTGTTTTGATTTTAATGAGGGTGCATGTTTGGGGAACTGTCGCCCCCTGGCGCCCAAGTGGCTATCACTGGACACTCTGGACAGCTTACAGTGCCATAGGGGTGTAGGCCACGAATTGGGAAATATCAGTACCTGCATCAGATAACACAAAGTACACCCACCATGCTAGGGTAGGGGAGGATAATGGCGTGAAGTGCTTTCTAATAGCTATGTGCAGGTGAGACTGGCCGTGCTGCCCAAGTACTTCCATCACTTGCTCATACACTTTCAAGCAATGTACTACGGAGAGGTTAGTATGGTGTGGAAAGCTACTTAGGCATACTCGGCTATTGGGGACGTCTTCCACTATCACGTGTCCCGCACATGCAGCTGATCTGAAGTTATTTCCTGATTTTCATTTCATTGAATTTATAAAGTGTTTTCGATAAAGGCCCTCAATAATAAGACAAACGGTACATTAAAAAATGCAACTGTAGGACTTAGAACCATTTAAGAGGACAGCAAACGAGCTTTAAGAGACAAGCCAAATGAAGATAAGGAAGGGGAAGAATGGACACCAAGATGTGAGGAATTCCAAAACGTAGGAGCTAAGAGAAAAAGATCAAAACGAGATGACCCCCAAGGAGGTTTATGGGTAGTGAGATTGAACATGAAAAGAGGAGGAATATAGACGTGAACCAGAGGTGAGAAATAAGGAGTGACCAAACCATATGTGCATTTAAAAACAATGCACAGATGGTGAAAAAGACAAGTTTCGAAGGATAGCCAAGAAATAGAGCGAAAAGCATTAGAAGCAGATGTATGATGTGTAAGAAGAAACCGCTTACGAATAGAAGAACTGAAAATGCAACATAAGGGAGCAATGCGATAGGCAGGAAGACTGAAAAGGAGAGGAGAGAAATAGTCTAATCGGGACAGATTCAAAGTAGAAAGTAGAATGTTAGTGGCTTGAAAAGAGATGAAAGGCTGTACCTTATGAATTTGAAACAGCTGAAGACGACAGAAGCAAGCAGTGTTAGTGATATGAGAAGAAAGAGAATAATCGACCGACAGATTGTGAGCAGCATGGGACATAGGAATACGAAATGGAGGGAAGGAAATAGTAGGACAACAGGGGGCGGTGGAGAAGGA
The DNA here is from genome assembly GCF_040938575.1 of Ambystoma mexicanum. Lineage (NCBI taxonomy): Eukaryota > Metazoa > Chordata > Amphibia > Caudata > Ambystomatidae > Ambystoma > Ambystoma mexicanum. The sequence continues at coordinate 706,093,413 of NC_090941.1, read as the reverse complement.
GGAATAGAGGAAGAAAGAAAAAATAAAATGTCGGTTTTAAAAGGAATGAGGTGAAGGAAGCTTGAGTGCATCCAGGTTTGGACAGTCAGCAAGCAGACATATATAAACAGCACCAGTAAAGGAGGAAAATGAAAGAAATATCTGAGTAGAAATGACAAGAAAGGCTAAAAGCTTGATGAAATAATCTAACAGTGCAGAGTAAAGAGAAAATAGAAGAGGCCCACAAACCAAACCCTGATGAGCACCCAGGATTCAAAGGAGCAGGAGGAGAGAGATTGCCAGCATAGAATATAGAACAAGAACGAACCGAGAGATAAGACCGGAAACAGTTGAAAGCAGGAACAGAAAGGCCAAAGGAGGAAAGAATAGAGGAGAAGATGGCAGTCCGCCGTGATAAAAGCAGCAGAACGTTTGAGTAGGATGAGAAGAGAGGATAGTTTAACGTAACAAGTAGAAAGAAGATAATCAGTAACCGCAACAACACTCTTGGTGGAATAAAGCAGGCGAAACCCAGATTGGAAGGGAAGAGGAGAGAGTTATGATCTAGAAATGTAGAAATCTGAGAATTAACAATACGCTCCAAGACTTTGGAGAGGAAAGTAAGAAGTGAGATAGGACGAAAGGTAGCAGGAGAAGAGTCCAGTGAAGGTTCTTTTAAGACTCAGAAGAATCACTGCATGCTTAAAAATCACAGGAACGAAGGTGGTAGAAAGAGAAAGATTGAAAAGAGTGGTAAAATAAGATTGAATAGGAAAGATCTTAAGAATAAGAGTAGATGCAAGAGCCCAAAGGGGAAGCTGAGGGATGGGCACTATTAATAGAGTTAGCAGGAGTGGCATCAGATAGAAGAGAAAAAAAAAAGTGGTGAAGAGGGGAGGAGTGAGAAGGGACCGAATGGGGAGTGGAGGAAGTTTGGAGGGATGAACAAAGGTGAAGAACCTTGTCAGTAAAGAACATAGCAAAGCCAGTAGGGGTGAAAATCTCGAGAAGGGTCAGTGTAAGGTGGACAAAGTCTGGAACAGATTAAGAGGATGAGACGGTAAGGAAAGAACCCGATTAGAGTAGTAATGTTCTTTAGCAGCAAGCAAAGAGGATTAATAGAAGGAATGTAAAGAAGATAAAGCTTCCAAATAAGCTAGACTTTTTTCAGCGCCATTTTGCATAGCGAAGATGATCGGGGGAGCGCCATGGTTGAAGCAGTTAATAGGAAGATTTCAAAGGACTGCACGGTGTAGAAGCTCCAATGATGAAAGAAACCAGAATTGAGGAAAGATGAGTCACTGAGAGCTGACTAACATCAGAAACAGGCCAAGAGGTATGGGAACTAAGAAAAATAGAAGAATCGAAACAGAGGAGATATGCAGAAGAAGGCGGTACAGAGGAGGAGGAGTAAAGGAAAAATAAAGAAGAGTGTCAGAAAAAATTAAAAATAAAGGAGAAGCTGTAAAAGACAATGAGGAAGGCTTGGAGGAAAAGATGAGAACAAGGGGCAAGCCAGGGATATGAGAAGGGGGAGCAGAATGTTTCAAAAGCTGTTGGGAATCAAGTAAAGGCAACAAGGAACTAAAACGGTTTGGCGATTTTAATCTCCATCTAATCCACACATGACAAAACATATAGTCAAGTGGTAAAATTGAAGAAAGAAGAGTATCTAAATCATCACAATGGTGATGATAAATGATAATAAAGTAAGAGAAATAGGACTTGTAAAGCAACAGCAATGATATTCAAAAGAAGGGGACTCGAAGGAGGTGTAGGGATGATGCGTTACACCGCTCCCCGCACGAGCTGCGACTCTTCCTACAAAGACACGCCCCCCCACGTCTCTAGCCTCTTCCCATCCAGCACCCAAACACACACGTCCCGACATGGGTACCTCATTACCTTATCTGGTGTCACGCTATGGGGCACGACGTGGCATGCTTGGCAGGACTGGGGTTTATCGCCCTTCATGTGTGTGGCAAACGAACTGGAGACTCCATCACAGATACGCACGAAGAACTGCGCGACCCAGCGCGGCCCGGAACACGTGACTCGTTGCCTAGCAACTCTCAACGCTTGGGTATACGTGTCACGTGATAATGGTCACGTGTTTCCTTTCCATGGTTAAAAGGAGCCCGGTTACGGAAAACGTTGCTTCACAGCTGTTCTCAAGTCTCCTTACTTCGCCAGACCCCTGCTCTGTCTAACGGACTGCTCAGTGCCTAACCCTTGTCTGCTTTGTCTACCTTGGAACTGTGGATTATTGGTTGATGAACTATTTTGCCCAACGGATTGCTTGTGTCTCACCCCTTTCTGCCTTGGAATTTGGATCCATCAACGCCGACCTACGCTTTGCCTACGGACTGCCTTGTGTCTATCCCCTTGGACACCTCTGCTACTCGCTACCTTTCTTGTTACGAAGACCCCGTCCTGGGTGGTCACCTGCCTGTCTCTGCCGCCACGTCTGTCCCCCCTGGTAAAGCTTGCCTCCGACTCTCTGGGACTACGTCCAGCATACACAACGCTCCAGCATACACAGGTATATCGTGTCTTGGTTGTATTCACGAGATTTTGCATATTGAACAGTTACATAACCTTATACCTTCCTTTACAGCGCTCCAGGGGTTTTTCCGGTTGTTCCTGAGTCCTGGCTCCACGGACTACCTTCTTTGGTCCTAAGCATCACTCTGGCGGTATTCTTGTGGTTGTCAGTCTGATACTTGGGAACAGAGGGATAGCCCATACTCTGCACGACCAACAGCTGCGTAACAGACTGTGAAGCCATTTGGTCATCCAGAGTATGAATCCCTCCACCGGGGACCCAGTGACCGCTTTGATGCAAGCAGTAGCGGCCCTCAGGACCGACATGGCAGCCGCTACAACAGCCATACATGACCGTCTTGATGCCCTACAGAGCACGCGTTACCCATTACCCCCAGACACCGAATTCGGGGACTCCGGCCCCTCGGAACAGCCAGCACCTATCCCGGCCTCTGCACCCACTCCTTTGTTGTTTCCGACACCCGTTCCTCTTGCTGCCCCAGAACGCTACCAGGGAGACCCTCGGAAATACCGAACCTTCATTAATCAATGCAAACTCCACTTCTTGTGCAGACCCTTGGCTTTCCCTGATTCCGTCACAAAGGCCGCATTCCTTCTTTCACATCTATCTGGGGTGGCGGCCACCTGGGCAAATCCAATGCTGGAAAACGACCATCCCGCTCTGTATGATTTCGACCTCCTCACAACAGAAATGGCCAAGGTCTTTAATACACATCATAAAGCCCAATCACGGGACCTTGAACTCCTAGACCTAACACAGGGTAAGATATCGTTAATAGAATACATAGCTCGGTATAACCAGCTCGCCGCCGAGACTTCCTGGCCGGAGGAGAAAAAGGCGATTGTGTTCTACCGTGGCTTATGTAACACCATGAAAGATGCGCTTTCAGTGGTTCCTGCCCTTCCCTCGGTATTTCCAGATCTGGTGGATCTCGCTTTACAGATAGATGCAAGGAGGTCCGAGAGAAGGACAGAAACAACATTCGCTAGCCAGTCCGGTCAGGTCTCTTCTACCACCCCTTCCGAACCCATGCAAATAGGAGGCATCCGAAGCCCGATAACACCGTTAGAACGCGAACGCCGGAGGGCGGATAACGCCTGCTTTTATTGCGGGTTAAACGGGCACTATGTAAGGGAATGCCCCCGACGCCCTAAGAACAAAAACCCGGGTTTTCAGAAGGCTCGCCCATGATACAGGGGGCACCGGCGAGCCTGTCTTCAAGCACCTCTGAACCCGCCTTCGGCCCTGTCAGACCAGTGATAGTCCAGGCCCTCATGAAGCCCACTAGGGATGTCACACATATGGTCCATATAGTGATTGACTCTGGGGCCACTGGTTGTTTTATCGATATCGCCTTTGCCCATCGTCTCAACCTACCCCTGGTCAGAAAAGAACACCCAGAACCCATACATGCTGTTGACGGCAAGTCCTTGTCGTCCGGCCCCATTCAGTTTCAGACCGCACCCTTGGAAGTATTGATCCAGAGCACCCACAGGGAAACCTTGTCGTTTGATCTTATTTCCACGCCACAATTCGGTGTCATTTTGGGAATCCCCTGGTTGCGACAACACAACCCGTTGATTAACTGGGGGACAGGACAGGTCACGTTCGAGTCAGAGGTGTGTCAGCAGTTTTGTCTTGTGGATGGCGATACGCCCTCCTCTCCTGCCAATATCCTGGGCGTCATGACCGCTACTCGCATTTCTGACGCAACCTCCGAGACTGGGCCTTCACATACTGTGGGGGCCGTCCTGGCTGACATCCCCATCGAATACCACGAATACCACATGGTATTTGATAAAGCCACGGCGGAGGGTCTCCCTCCACATAGACCATACGACTGCCCGATTGATTTGGTTCCGGATGCGCCTATACCCAGGGGGAGGATCTACTCATTGTCCCAATCAGAGGAGCAGGCCCTCAATGAATACATCCAGCAGGCATTGCAATTGGGTCACATCCGTCCATCAAGTTCCCCTGCTGCCAGCCCGATATTTTTTGTGCCAAAAAAGGAAGGCGATTTGCGTCCATGTGTGGACTACAGGAAGCTGAATGCCGTTACCATAAAAAACAGGTACCCTCTCCCCCTCATCTCCACACTGCTGGACAGGTTAACCAGGGCTACCATTTTTACCAAATTGGACCTAAGAGGGGCCTACAACCTGATCCGTATGCGACGTGGGGCTGAGTGGAAGACGGCCTTCTGCTCTCGGCAAGGGTTATTTGAGTACACCGTAATGCCCTTTGGGCTTTGCAACGCTCCCGCAACTTTCCAGCGGTTTATCAATGACGTGTTCTCCGACGTCTTGGATACCTACGTAGTGGTATACCTGGACAATATATTGGTTTTTTCTCCCTCCTTAGAGGAACACATCGTTCATGTCAGAGAGGTCCTCTCTCGCCTTAAAGCGAACGCTCTGTTCGCCAAACCGGAGAAATGCATTTTTCATTCAAAGGAAGTGGAGTTCCTAGGCTTCCACATCTCCCCCGGAGGCTTGTCCATGAACCAGTCCAAGGTTCGTGCTGTCATGGAATGGCCGACTCCGACTAATGTTAAACAACTTCAATCCTTTCTTGGTTTTGCTAATTTCTACCGGCGGTTCATCGCCGGCTTCTCTTCCATCGTTTCTCCGCTGACCGCTCTGACCAGTCCTCTTGCCCCGTACTCTTGGACCCCCACGCAGCAAAGGGCGTTCGAGGCACTCAAATCCAGGTTTACTTCTGCCCGGTCCTACAACACCCCGATCCCGACCTCCCCTACGTTCTGGAAGCGGATGCCTCTTCGTTTGCACTAGGTGCAGTGTTGTCCCAGCCATGTCCAGCCACGGGCCGGTTACATCCGGTGGCCTACCATTCTCGGAAGTTCTCAACAGCCGAAACTCACTACACGGTAACCGAGAAAGAGCTGCTGGCCATCAAGGACGCCCTCCAGACATGGAGACACCACCTCATGGGGGCAAAACACCAAACGGTGGTTTATACAGACCACAAAAACCTGCAAGACCTGGCCTCCCTGAAGTGCGTAAATAGTCGGCAGGTACGCTGGCACTTGTTTTTTGCTGCCTTCGATTTTGTTGTGAAACACAGACCAGGCCTCACCAATGGCAAGGCTGACGCTTTGTCCCGATCTCCCGGTGGTGAATCCTTAGTTTCGTTCCCAGACACTTTATTAGGGAAAGGCCATGTTGTCTGCTTATGTACGCCCTCGCCACTCATGCTGACTGCCATTAGAGAATGGGTTTCTCAACATCCCCATACGCTCACGGAATGGGACATCACTCTCCAGGATGGGCTCCCTTTCATTCAGGGCAAGCTATTCCTTCCTACATGCGATGCACGCAACCAGGCGCTGGCATGGTCGCACGATGCGGCCATTAACGGCCATCCCGGTCAACAACGCACCCTTGAATTGTTACAACGCTGGTGCTGGTGGCCATCCATGAGGAAGGACATAGAAAGTTATGTAAATGCGTGTTCCATATGCGCACAATGTAAAACACGTAGAGGACGACCATTGGGGTTGCTCCTGCCATTACCCATACCTCCCAGGCCGTGGCACACCATTTCGATGGACCTCATTACTGATCTACCTCGCAGACAGGGTTACGATACCATATGGGTTGTCGTTGACTCATACACCAAAATGGCCCGTTTTGTTCCCTGCACAGGCATTCCATCGGCCCCAACACTAGCTCGCCTGTTTTTCAAAACGGTTTTCTGTCTTTTCGGGTTACCACATGTCATCATATCAGACCGGGGATCCCAGTTCACGTCCTGCTTCTGGCGCGCTCTTACCAGGCTTCTGAGGATCGATGCACACTTCTCTTCGGCGTACCACCCTGAAAGCGATGGGCAGACGGAGAGGGTTAACCAAGCCCTAGAACAGTACCTGCGCTGCCTGTCCCTCCAGTACCAGGACTCTTGGTTCAAGCTGCTCTATCTGGCTGAGTTCGCATACAATAATTCCCGTCATTCGGCCACTGGGTTCTCCCCTTTCTAGTCTCTGTACGGGCAGCATCCTCGCGCCCTACCGCTCCCTGACTTCTCCTCGGCCACTCCTGCTGCTAACGCCTGCGTGCGTGATTTAGCGGGGGTCCATGCACATACTCTGGTCCACCTCCGCGAGGCTCAGGCGGTGATGAAGGCCAAAGCGGACCGTAGTTGGGCTGAGGCGCTGGTGTATCATGTGGGCGATCGGGTATGGTTGTCGACCAGACACCTGCGAATCCCTGGTTGTCGCAAGTTGTTGCCCCGCTTTGTGGGCCCCTATCGGATCGCCGGTATACTTAATCCCGTGGCCCTACGCCTGACTGTTCCGCGTGCTTGGCGGATCCACCCGGTTTTCCATATCTCCCTCCTCAAACCGTTCCTTGCTTCCACTCGCATCCTTGTTCCTCCCGCCCCAGTTTCTGTGTCTTCCCAGGACGTTTTTGAAGTCAGTGCCATCCTCGGATCCCGCTTCCATAGAGGCCGTCTACAGTACCTGGTGGACTGGCTGGGTTATGGTCCCGAAGACCGGTCCTGGGTTCCCTCCCATGACGTCCAGGCCCCTCTTCTGGTGGCGCAGTTCCATAAGGATAACCCGGCTTGCCCACGGGGTCGTGGGTCGTTGCGGGGGGAGTCTGTTACACCGCTCCCCGCACGAGCTGCGACTCTTCCTACAAAGACACGCCCCCCCACGTCTCTAGCCTCTTCCCATCCAGCACCCAAACACACACGTCCCGACAGGGGTACCTCATTACCTTATCTGGTGTCACGCTATGGGGCACGACGTGGCATGCTTGGCAGGACTGGGGTTTATCGCCCTTCATGTGTGTGGCAAACGAACTGGAGACTCCATCACAGATACGCACGAAGAACTGCGCGACCCAGCGCGGCCCGGAACACGTGACTCGTTGCCTAGCAACTCTCAACGCTTGGGTATACGTGTCACGTGATAATGGTCACGTGTTTCCTTTCCATGGTTAAAAGGAGCCCGGTTACGGAAAATGTTGCTTCACAGCTGTTCTCTCTGGATCACGTGTTGCTTGCGCTTCGTTTTCAAGTCTCCTTACTTCGCCAGACCCCTGCTCTGTCTAACGGACTGCTCAGTGCCTAACCTTTGTCTGCTTTGTCTACCTTGGAACTGTGGATTATTGGTTGATGAACTATTTTGCCCAACGGATTGCTTGTGTCTCACCCCTTTCTGCCTTGGAATTTGGATCCATCAACGCCGACCTAGGCTTTGCCTACGGACTGCCTTGTGTCTATCCCCTTGGACACCTCTGCTACTCGCTACCTTTCTTGTTACGAAGACCCCGTCCTGGGTGGTCACCTGCCTGTCTCTGCCGCCACGTCTGTCCCCCCCTGGTAAAGCTTGCCTCCGACTCTCTGGGACTACGTCCAGCATACACAACGCTCCAGCATACACAGGTATATCGTGTCTTCGTTGTATTCACGAGATTTTGCATATTGAACAGTTACATAACCTTATACCTTCCTTTACAGCGCTCCAGGGGTTTTTCCGGTTGTTCCTGAGTCCTGGCTCCACGGACTACCTTCTTTGGTCCTAAGCATCACTCTGGCGGTATTCTTGTGGTTGTCAGTCTGATACTTGGGAACAGAGGGATAGCCCATACTCTGCACGACCAACAGCTGCGTAACATGATGGAAGAATGAAAAAGGAGTCCAGCGCCAGCTCTTTTACCCATGGTACAAGGGTGTGGGGGAAAGCGCCGTACAGGAAGAGTCCAGAGCGGAAACAGTGGCAGAGTCAGTAGCAGAAATCCAGGTCTCAGGTAGGCAAAGAAATAGTCAATTTAAATCATAAGAAAGTCAAAAACAAGGTGGCATTTATTACAAAAAGAACCGGAATGCAATAGACCAATAGAAAGAGAAGACCTAAGAGAAAAACAAGGTACAGATAAGAGACTGGCTATGTTATGAGAACATTGAGCAATAGGTACAAAGATTGACCAAGAGGGATAGCGACAAGGGACAGTGGGCATGAAAGGAGAGAAGTTTATGAGACACCAGATGACAAATATTAATCAGGGGGTTTTCATTTACATTTTCCGGCAAAGAAGCCAAAATATTCAACCCTTCTACTATAGGGTAAGAAAGGGATTTGCACATCGTTCCATACACCAGATAACCCAAGCAGACTTAAAAAGGCTTGCAGTAGCTGGGGCCAAACTCTCTTGGATATATTTCATAGCTGTTTCCCACAAAAGGCTCATAATGCTGCGGTGTGCAATTAAATCCTCCAAACTGAGACTACTAAACAGTTCCAGCTCATAAGATACGAGACAAACATAACATATCCTACAGAAGAGTATTTATCTGGATAAGATTGATTGGAAAATCCATAGAAAGTTCCAGTAGAAGTGGAAACTATACATGCGTCACCCAGAAAGACACTACTAGTACAAGTGGTACTCTCAATGGTCTCCGTCTACCTTTGCCGGGTGCCTTGCGATCATCGCAGTGGGCATGTTTATACTGTCCCGAGACCACTATCCTGGTGCAACGCATCCTAAGCCACCATTAAGGGATCTGGCTTCTAAATGAAGAAAAGAGGAAGCTGCTTGTTCATTCGCGATGCAAAGCGATACATCTGCAACAGAGCCCTGCAGCGATTCAGATGGCGAAAAAAATCTTGATTAGCCCCTGGTCGCGGTTCTACGTTATTTCGTTTTTTCATCGCCGTTTTTTTTTCTCGAAAAACTTTTTTATTCCCTTACACCCACAACCATATATTTAATTTTTTAACCCCCCCCCCCCCCCCAAAAAAAACGATCGTTTTTTTCGGAATAAAAACGGCGAAGAAAAAACCTGCAATGAAAAATACCGCAGTGAAATGCATGTATACCCTGGTCGCTATCGCTCTAGTTCAATATGCTCATGCCAAGAGCACAATTCTACTCTTGCTTCCTGTGATAGACACTCTTTCTGAGATAATAAGTTCCTCCTGCAAAGATGTGAGGCCATGTGATTCTGCAGCATGGGATAGTGGATTGGACCATGAAAAACTGCTTGGGTGGTTGAGGCGAGAAGACCCATCACTTTCACGAGCTGGCCAAGTGACAAAACCTTTTTCCTTAGCAAGAGGAATCTCCCTCTTGACATTTCAAACTTTCTACTGCTGCAGCTTCAGAAAAGCTGCTACAGTGTCTATGGCTACTTACAGAAACTCCATTTCCCCACAGAAGAAAACTCAGAATCTTATCAATTTACTAGAAAACCTATGTACTGAAGAGACCACCGTTTGGACCCGATACTTCAGAGCAACCTTGCCCTGAGATGTGAAGATCATGTCATCCAGGTTCTTAGCCCTCACTTCCTTAGGTACAACAACTGGCTTATCAGTTTTGTGAAGCAGCAGGGATCTGAAGAAATTCCCAATAGTAGGCTTGTGAATTCCCAAAACTGGTCTGCGTACTGGACCTGTAGAAACAGACGATTGGGGACGTAAATCGGTATCGAGAGGTATGAGTCTTCTAGTTCCAGGCATACCCGCAAATCTATCAGCATGAGACGGTCCCTCAGCATGTGGATACCTCCCATCTTGAAATGACAATAAATTACCAACTCCTTAAAACTGTGTACATTTATCATTAGTCTGACCTCTTTTCTGCGAACTAGGAAGGAACAAGTTACTTACCTGTAACTGTTGTTCTCCAGCATGGGTCTGGCATGGATTCACATGCTCATGAATATTCCCCGTCGTCAGGCTGGGAATCCTCGGTAAAGAAAAAATCAGTATCAGTTTCGTTTCTGATCTGTCTTTCGTAGTAGTAACCAATCACTGATCTCTGCGTCATACTGACCACAGCCAATGACTGCCATCTCCTTAAGCCCTGCCTCTGACAGCCATCTTCAGATTGGGTAGCACGTGAAGTGGCAGTATGACCAAGTGAAGAGCCGCAGAGGGGTAGGCGGGAGGGTTCGCATGTGAATCCATGCCAGACCCATGCTGGAGAACAACAGTTACAGGTAAGTAACTTGTTCCTTCTCCAGCATGGGGTCTGGCATGAATTCACATGCTCATGAATATAAGAATACATAGCAGTACATACATGCACAACCACGGGAGGTGGCAAAGGCTCAACATTAAGCAATACAACAACTCAACATTAAGCATCTCTTACCTCCTCACCAGGCTCACCTTAAGCGAACAGGTTGCGCAGCACTGCTTGGCCGACCCTGGACTCCTCCCTGGAATCCCGATCGACGCAGTAGAATCTCGTGAAGGTGTGCGTCGACCTCCACGTAGCAGCCCTGCAGATGTCCAGCAGGGGCACACCAGATAGGAACGCCGTAGTAGCAGCGATCGCTCTGGTCGAATGGGCTCTCGGACGGCTTGGCAGCGGTCGGTTAGCCAACCGGTGGCAGTGCATGATGCAGCCGGAGAGCCATCTGGAAATAGAAGACTTTGAGAGAGCCTTCCCTTGATTCACAGGTCCAAAGTTCACAAACAGCTGTGATGTCCTCCGAAATCTCTTCGTGCGGACAACGTAGAACTTCAGCGCTCTAGCCACATCCAGCGAGTGCAAAGTCCTCTCGGCCGGCGACGAAGGAGACGGGAAGAAAACAGGTAACACCAGGGGCTCGTTAAGATGGAAGTCCAACGGCACCTTGGGCATAAAGGAGGGGTGTGTCCTAAGCACCACCCTCGAGGCATGGAAAGTCAAGTACGGTGCTTTGCAGGATATGGCCTGGATCTCTCCCACTCTTCGTGCAGAGGTAATGGCCACCAGGAATGCAGTCTTCCATGACACAAACTTCATCGGTGCGGATGAGCCTAGTCAGCAGCACGTTAAGTTCCCACGCCGGGGCCGGGGCCTTCACCGGCGGGAACGACCGGAACAGTCCTTTCATAAACTCTTTCACCAGTCGATGGGACCACAGGGACGTCCGTCCTGTGGTTCTGGTATATCTGGAGATCGCCGCCAGATGAATCTTAATGGAGGCATGGGCTAGCCCAGCCTTTGCCAGCGATAGCAGGTACGGCAGCACCTGAGGGGCCGTAATCCGTAGGGGGTTGATCTTCTGTGCTCGGCACCAGATGGAGAACCTCTTCCACTTGTGACCGTAGCATTTGAGAGTAGAGGACGCCCTGGCCTTTGCAAGAACCTCTGTGCAATCGGCCGGTATATCGTACCCTCCAAACTCTAGCGCTGCAGGAGCCAAGACTGCAGGTTCAGCGACGCTGGGTCGTGGTGGAAGATGGCGCCTCCTTCTCTGGAGAGAAGATCCGCGTCCGCCGACAGCTTGATGGATGGGGACGTTGACAAGTCCAGAAGGTCCGGGAACCAGATCTGCCTCGGCCACGCCGGTGCGACGAGGATCATCCTGCACCGGGACCTCTTGAGCTGGTTGATGTGTCGAAGCAGCAACAGCAACAGAGGGAACGCATACAGGTATAGGCCGTCCCAGGGGAATGAGAAGGCATCGCCCATGCTTCTCGGCTGGGGAAACCTGCTGGCGAACCTCTGGCACTTCGAGTTTGTCGCTGTTGCGAACAGGTTGATTTGGGGTTTGCCCCATCGTCGGAAGAGTTGATCCACCTGATCCTGGCGCAGGTCCCACTCGTGACACGCACGCAGCTCCCTGCTGAGCGAGTCGGCGATGGTGTTTCTTTCTACTGCCAGGTGGAAGGGAGCCAGGAACATCCCCTGGGCGACCGCCCAGTGCCACAGATCCTGTGCCTCCTTGGATAGGGCTGGGGATCTGGTACCTCCCTGCTTCCGTATGTAAAACATTGTCTTGGTGTTGTCCGTGAAGATCCGCACCACCTTGCCATTGAGCGACGGGAGGAACGATTTGCGAGCCCAGAACACGGTTCGGAGTTCCAGGATGTTGATGTGCAGGAGCTTCTCCTCCGGGAGCCAGAGGCCTCTTGCGTGGAGATCTCCAGTGTCGGCGCCCCAACCTTCCAGGGAAGCGTCCGTCATCACCGTCTCCTGGTACGCCGGCGTCTGAAAGTCCTTGCCCGCCGTGAGGTGCGCTCGAACGCCCCACCACTGAATCGCCCGCCGGAACACCTCGTTGAGGGGGACCCTGACTTCGAAGGTGCCCGTCGCCTGCATCCAACGGGCGTCTAGAAATTCTTGAAGAGGGCGCATCCATAGTCTGCATAGGCGCACCAGATAGATGCAAGAGAACATCATCCCCAGGAGGGACTTGATGGACCTCACCCTGGTCACGTCTGTGGCTAGCAGGCGCTGCACTTTGCCCAGAATGGTCTCCGTCCGTTCTTCCGACGGTGCCGCCAGGTGCCTCACTGTATCGAGCTTCGCTCCCAGAAACAGGGCCACCTGCGACGGCACCAGGTGGGACTTTGGGTAATTTATGGCGAATCCCAGGTCTGAGTAGCTGGACGGTCCTCGCAGGGTGTTCGACGGCGAGTTCCCTCGTCCTTGAGCGGATGAGCCAGTCGTCCAGGTAGGGGTAGATGTGAATCCCCTGCAGGCGCAGCCGCGCCGCCACAGGTGCTAGGCACTTGGTAAAGACCCTGGGGGCCGACTTCAATCCGAACAGCAGTGCTCTGAATTGGTAGTGGCGTCCCTGGACGACGAACCTGAGGAACTTTCGGTGACTTCTGAGGATGGCAACGTGGAAGTATGCATCCTCCAGGTCCAGCGACGATAGAAAGTCGCCTTCCTCCAGCTTTCCCAGAACGTGCTGGAGGGTGACCATCCTGAACTTTTGTGACCTGATGTATTTGTTCAAACGACGAAGGTCCAGGATGGGGCGCCAGCCGCCCGTCTTATTCCTGACTAAGAAGTACCTGGAGTACACCCCGGAGCCCCGGAGCCTCTTCGGGACGGGCTCGATGGCGCCTTTCCTGAGCATCGCCCGTACTTCCAACAGCAGTTGCGGGACGTGATTTTCTTTCCTGGCCACAGGTGGAATGTGAGGGCACTTCTTCAGGAATTCGATAGTGTCTCCTCTTGCCAGGGTATCCAGCACCCAACGATCGGTGGAGGTGGACTTCCATACGCCGACGAACTTCGTCAGCCGGCCTCCCACCGGGGTGCTTCGGTGGGGGCCCGAGGCCACAGCCGGTTCAGTCCTGCTTGGAGGTGGAGGCCTTGCCGCCCTGGCCACCTTGCCGACGGCGGCGAGGCGCTCCCTGCTTGCCGCGACCCCAGTAGGCGTCCTGAGACGTGGAGCGTGCCGCCTAGCGGTAGGACGACGAGGCCCCCTGTCTGCCTCCGGAGCTCCGAAAGGGCTGTCGTTGCTGAAGGGCTCCTAGGGCGCGTGCCGTCTCCGTCTTTATGGCTTGGAGGGATTCGTCCACCGCCTTCCCGAACAAGTTGCTGCCGTCGAACGGCATGTCCAACACCCTGGTCTGGACGCCCTGACGGAAGTTGGTCGCCCGGAGCCAACCCCGTCGTCCGTTGCCCAGCTGGCGGAACCCGGTATCGGCAATATCGGTTGCCACCTCGCGTTCTTGAAGTATTTCCAGGGCCTCGGACCTCTTGTCGTCCGGTAGGAAGTCCAATATGGGGGCTAGCTTAAACCAGAGCTCCCTGTCGTAACAGGTCACGATCGCCAGGGCGTTGGCCGCTTTGATCGTCGTCGCCGCCGACGAAATGACCCGTCGCCCCATGGCGTCCAACTTCTTTCCCTCGCCGTCCGGAGGGGAATTCGACGTTGAGGCTCCTGACCCCGCCGCTTTCTTCTTCGCCGCCGCCGAGACGACCGAGTCTGGCGTTGGCTGGGCCCTGAGGCACAGGGGAGCGGTCTCGGGGACCCAGTACTTCTTCTCGTACCGGTCCAGTTTGGCTGGTGCCGTGGAGGGGTTCTCGAGTACCGACAGGCCCTCCTCCCAGATGTCATTGATTAGAGGCACCGCGATGACAGTCTTCCTCTTGGCCTCCCGGCGCTGATAGAGGAAACCTTCCTTTTTCTGCTCCTCCTGGCAGAGCTGGAACAATTCGGACGCCCTGGCGATCATGGCGTGGAATGAGCCAATCTCGTCGGGTGGAAATGCCCGTGCGACGGGGGACCCGTTCCCTCGTCGTCGCCCTCAGAACCCATCGTCGAGCCCACCGCATCGTCATCTCCCGACTCGTGGGAGGATGAGGAGGGAACTGCAGGCCTTACGGGGGCGAGCGGAGGAGAGGATTGGGACCTCTGTCGTTTTGTTCTGAGGACGTCCCGACGGGCCAGGTTGCGGGTCCTCCGGCCTGGGCCGTGGTAATCTCGTCCTTATCTCAGAGCATAAGGACTGGATCGCAAACAAAATGGCCACCGAGCTATCCTGAGGCCTAGGTTCCGGCTGCGCCGGAAGGGAAGGCTGCTCTTCCTCGCCATCGTCGTCTTCCTCGGTTATCTCCCGAGGATCTTCCTTGTGGGACCGAACCTTCCCGAATTGTACTTTGAGATTCCTCGCGACCTCGGTCAGTTGCCCCTCCGAGGCTGACTCCGAGCTCGAGGAGGCTACCGTGCCCCCCGCCCCCTTGTTCCATCATGGGGGCCATGACGATGGGCTGAAAAGAGGATTCCCTCCTTGGCGGCAGGGAAACTCTAGTCCCGGAGGCAGTCTCCGCTGGCGGGGTCTCTGCCTGCTTGGCCAGAGTCGCTGTGATGGCCTCGATAGAGGCCTTTGCCTGCTGGGTAGGGGCCTTCACCACCTTAGGTGCGTCCTGGGCCTTCTCCTTAGGGGGAGGGGCGACGCCTCGCTCCCCCTCTCCCGAGATCGGACGGGGCTTCTCCCGAAACTTACCCGGGGTCTCGGACTTCCTCTTCCCCGAACCGGAGCGCTGGCTCGTGATTGACGGTGCCGGGGAAGGTGCGCCCTGCCTGGCGACCGAAGAGCACGACCATTCGGTGCTCCCGGAGCCAGCGGACTCGCGGCGCTTGGCCTGGTGTTGGGCCCCCGTCACCGGGGCGCCCGCACAGGACTTAGAAGCCCGCTCGGACCCTTTCTTCTTCTTCTCACCCATTGAGCCCTTCTCCAACCAGCTGGCGAGACGAGATCGACGGTCCCTCATGGTCCGCTCCGACAAGTTCTTGCAGAACTGGCAGTCCTTCTCTACATGAGTCTTGTCCCCATGAAGACAGTAGGGGCATCACGAATGTTCGTCCTCCTTAAACACATTCTGCAGCCCGCATCCAGGGCAGCTGCGAAACAGCTTGGGTCCGGGTGACAAACTCGCGTCCTGGGCCATCTCGAAGTAGGTCGCGAATCGTCTGGAATCCTCCAAGAGGTTGATTCGACGAAATCTTCACCCTTGAGGGGCGTAGAAAAATCTCGCAACGAATACCAGTTAACAGGAGTAGAAACGGTGGAGCTTGAGGCTCGATTAACCGAAAAAATGTGAAAATTCACCTGAAAAAAAAAACGCAGTAAAAGCTCGAGAGCTAAGCACGAGGACTCCCAACACTTGAATGTGCGGTAAAAATCTGAAGATGGCTGCCAGAGGCGGGGCTTAGGGAGATGGCAGTCATTGGCTGTGGTCAGTATGACGCAGAGATCAGTGATTGGTTACTACTACGAAAGACAGATCAGAAACGAAACTGATACTGATTTTTTCTTTACCAAGGATTCCCAGCCTGACGACGGGGAATATTCATGAGCATGTGAATCCATGCCAGACCCCATGCTGGAGAAAAGTTGCTTACAAATCCACTGGAATGCTTAGCTGCAGACACGATTGCTCCCTTGCGAGCTAGGTCTACCTCCACAGTCATGCTCTGGTCTCTTGATTAGTCTGAGAGAAATTAACAGTAATGGGTACCCTGGTCTGTCTGGGTGGGGAACTGGGGTCGTGAGAAGCACTATTCGATAACCCCGAAACGTTGTCTTGTCCAGGTACCACCTGAGAGCAAATCCCAATTATACATAAACATTGGCATGTGGCCATCTACAGGCTGCACTACGCCGACTGACTTCATTGGCATGTGGACATCTATGGCCCGCACTGTGCTGACCGCCCTAATGCCAGGCTGTTTGGAGACTCTCCTACAACATTTTAAGCTGACTTCCACATCCTCGGGAAGGAAAAAAGAAGATGTCCTGTCTTTAGTCCTGTGTCAGGGCGTATCTGGACAAGTAAACATGTAGAGGAATGAATCTGTTCGACAACTGTTTGATCACAAGTAATACGTACTTTTATGTAAATTGTACAAAAATATCCTTCACCATCATGGTGTAATGAGTCTCACACCATCCCATAGAAACATACAAATTTGGCACAGTTCATGACATATAAAACGACATCTCTGACTTATACAGAGGAACCTTGTAATGTCAAGGTTTTTCAATGACAACATACAATACAGATAATGGGCCTCATTATGACCCTGCCGGTCCGGAAACAACAGTGGCGGTAAATCCGCTACCACCGTTGTTTCCGGACCGGCTGATTCCGAGTTCTGCAGGCGGAAATGGAAACACCGGCTCCGTCATAGACGGAACCAGTGTTTCTATTGTCCCCATCACATGGAGTCGGATCGGACTCCATAGGATTGGGGATTTATGGAATTCCGCCTCCGGAATTACTGGGTTACTGGGGTTGTAATGCCCCGGTGATTCCGGCAATCACGGAGCCGGAATGGTATTTCGGGGGCCATTAAAAAGCTTAAAAACACTTACCATGTTGTCTAACTAGAACACAGTGAGTCTGGGAAACCAGAACACGGTGAGTCTGGGAAACCTGCAGAGTCCGCAACATATTTGCGTGCTGGGTGAAACAGAGTCGAAGGTATCTCTAGAGTCTGTATGATATGATACATTTTATTTGTATCGCACTCGTACACAAGTGTTTCAGAGCGCGACTCGGCAAGGGAGGGGAACATGGGAGAATACAACAAAACAGCGATCTTACAAGGCCCAGTGACATTGAGAACGCGCAAGTGCGTGGGAAAATGTGTAAACGTGTTAACAAACGTCGAACAAGTTTGCCTGCGAGGGGAAAAAGACACAAGGTTGACCTTTACTTTGTATTAATCAGTTACCTTCCTACATCTTATGCTATACATTGGCTACTTGCAAGGTGTCTTCTTGTATCGTGGACTTCTTACCTCATGGAGTGGTAGATGAATAATTGGCCTCCACTGTCTACGCCTCAGTCCTAGTTAGCAGAGAAAAAGGCGCCAGGTCATTCAACTATTTAAATGTGTGAGTAAATCACTGACGCGCGATTCACCGTGTGAGTAAAAAGAGTTAAAGTCTTACCTCTGTCTACCCAAAGATAGCTAGGAAGAGTCTAAAGAATGATCTCATGATTGCTACAAACACTGGATGTTGCCTGTGATGTCTAGGTGCTAACCGCCATGTCATCCCGCTTCGCTTGTGCCGTGTAACTACGCTTCATGTAGCCGTGGGCTCACTAATTACTTGTGCAGCCCTCTTGCGTGTAGATATGCTTGTAGAGGATTCTTCTGTGCTGTCCTGAATGTCTTACAGCTTTGGTCGCATTAGAACCACTAGAGTGCACCTTGCTATTTTGGGCCTCTGAGCCCCAATTCTTCGCCCCAATACTAGGAGTCTTGAAGTCCCCAATGTTCTGGTTAATTTTTACTTTAAAGGCCTCCATCTTGCAAATGGACACCAGAAATGTAGGGTCTCTAGGAAAGTTAGAGGGTTCTCCCAATTATCCTGACCCGAGCCCTCTCCCATGTGATCCTCTCGCAGAACATCACCCAGGGCAAGGATCAGGAAGAGTCTGCCTTTCCCTGGCCACATGAGAAGGGTCCCAGGTTAGGGTTCTTGGGGTAATCATCTCTGATTCACCATACACCTCTGAACTCTGCAGTGCTATTTTCTCTGAAGAAAGCAGTGGGCAGAAGGGTCGTGGTCTTAACGGACGGGCTGAGGTACGGCTGCCTAGTTCAGCAATGGCAGAATGTACCTGGATGATGGTGTGTACTTGGGCTGCAACACTTCTTTGGCAGTCTGATGTATGTGGCTAAGAGCCCTATTACTGTGGATCGAATCAGATCAAGGAAATCTGATCGCATTGATCTCTTTAAGGCATTCTTCGTGGCATCTTTATAGGGGGAAAGGCCCCACATGCACACCATACCCCACCACCAATCTCAAATCAATATTTAACATAACCTAACCCACCACCCCCCTAAAACAACTCTGGCAAATGCTGTGAAAAGGGCTCAACCAAGTGGACGGGTACAGAGTAAATCATCTCGTTAAATGGCGGAGGAGCCCAGCACTCTTAGAACTAGCTGCCAACTCCATGCCCTACTGGTATTGCTCTTTGTGCGACCACTCCTGCTCCCCATTACTGGGCCTCCTTCCCATACGTGCTGCAAACCATTGTATCTTTCAGGCTGTTTTTTTATACAGGGTTCTAGAAGCAGATATCATGTGATGACTTCACCCCCTCTGGTGTTGACATGCTTTTTATTTATTTTATATTTTTTGAAATAAGAACTGCTCACGTACTAGGTGAGAACCGCCAGTTTTACAAACAGAGGCAATTGGAGGGCTCCATTGCGCACTATGCGTGCATTACAACTGTTTCTCCCTGCACAGTCTGTCCTTGAACACACTCTACAGGAGTGCACTGCAGCCTAGGCAAGGGTCCCAAAAACACCCAGACAGTGATGCGACCCTCACGCAGTGCACACCAGCATACAGGGAGATCAATGCCCCAGCCGACACCCTTGCTGCACACTATCTCCCACATGGTCGCTGCCACGTGCACCCCGAATAGGAACACCTGAACGAAAAAAGGTTGGGACCAAGGGGTCCGCAGAAACTGTCCAGATCCCAACATTGCTGAAAAACACTTGCACAACTCCCGTTGGCCTCCACCTGGTCAAGCGAACTAGCACTAATTACTCTAATCCAGTAGAAAACAATAGGAGAATTAAGTCATATTAATCTGCTCCTTGAGCAGAAAGTGAAAAGGAAAAACTATCCCTGCAAGCTATGGGCAGATTGGAGATTTGGTTGGCTGCGATTGTTACTTTTGTCTCCCTACTTTTATGGGAAATGTAGTTCTGGTAGTAAGTGATTTGTCCTAACAGTTGCTGCTCGAGTAGAAAACAAACGTAATGCTCACCAAACCTACAGTAGGAGAGGGTGTCTGGGCCAACTTGAGTGGTTTGCTTTGCTTGGTCCGTTCAGCATGCATCTATTTTTAAAACCCAAATCTGGAGCATTTTGATTTATGTATGTATTAGCAGTAAACCCATAATCCACAAATATAAACTGGAGAGCTAAAAATGTAAAGGCTAGAGAGAAAATCAAATTTGCTTGACTTGTTCCAAGACAGCAGATATTCGCAGATTTTCCACGCCAAAACGTAGGTGTCATTTTATTGGCTGCTATACCATGAACATTTTCAAGCACCAGCTATGCTGAACCCATGTATTCCATGGGGGACCCTTGGGTCCAGGACTACAGAAAAGAGGAACAGTGTCAAATAGAAGCTCTCTGAGGCATATGTTAACCCCTGGGTACGAGAGGATATGCACAGGAGTGGAATTCGGTCCTTTTTGCTAATACATGGGAGGGAACTACAAATACTGCACAGATCGGCAGATCCTGGAACAGAAGTGCTCGAAAAAACCATGAAAAGGGCAATGTACGTGGGCCATGGGTCCTGACAGAAGGCCATGTCACAGAGAATGTGGTTGTGGCCCATGGCCTCTATGTGGTTTACGTGACCACTGGGTGTGATTGTAGGACAGGCCCAGTGGCTACTTCGAGTGGATTGACAGAGCTCAAACTGAAGCTATTCTGTCCTTTTTAAAATAAAAAAAGCAAAAACACAGTTTCCTGCAGCAATTATACCTTTAGTAGGATAACCCCATATTTTTGTTTGCTAGCTTTCAAGCCACATGGGTCTCTTCCGCCTTATCAAACATTAATTTGTAGATGCCAAAGAATTATTCACATAAACAGTCAAATAGCACAGCACATGTATTTTATACAAATGGTTAAAGTCAGTCCGAGCCATGTAAATACGGTCCAGACATTCAGCTGCCTGTGTCACTGTGAAAGGCCACTTCCACCAAAATGTTTGCTAACAGCAGGATGTACAATCAAAACGTTTTGGCTATACATTAGCAGAGGCTCCAAAATTACAGGGCCTCCTACTCGCATGCCATCAACTTATTCCACAAAAGCCCACAAATAGTCTTCATATGGGTTTCATGAACAAAAACCGAAGCATCTAGTGTATCCCAGGCCAGACGCGTTTTCACCTTTATATCTGACCTTTGTGACACATCCACTTTCTGAAGCACAATCTAGATTGGCTTTGCCCAGTTCTTCGCCCTCAGGTTGGTCAAATATAGTCATTTCAAAATGTAAAGATTGGGAGTTAACCTTAGTTGTAGAATACAAAGGATGCATCTTATTACAAGAAGGGTAAAATAACATCCCTCAAATCCTAAACTTCATAAAAAATACTGATCTGCCATAATAAAATGTCTCGATTCAAACTCATATTTGCTGTATAAAATCTGTTAAAATTATTAAACAAGTTTAAATACAGCGGTGTGAGGCAGCAGAGTGTTGCAGACAGCGCAGATCCTGAGACTTTGCGACTGAGGACAGTCTTTCTACACCCTCCATGCTGGTCGTTTATTGCTGCCACTCCATTTAACCACTGGGCGGCCGTGGAGTGAGGCAGCAGAGTGTTGCAGACCACGCAGGACCACGTGGGATAGGGTGAATCTGGCAGAGAAAGGTTCTCCATGGAACCCACGAAGGTGAACGTGGAGAGGCAGAAGTATGAGGCCTGCAAAGGTAAGCAAGTGGATGAGTGATTGCTGGCTCCCCCTGCCCCCTCACTCCCCTCGCCCCACCTGCCCCACCTGCTTGCTCCCTGGATGGCCAGGAACTAAAGACCAGGGTGGGGTCTCCATTAAAACGTGTCCTAAGAACTCATAAAGACTCAGTCTAATATGGCCTAAAACACAGGCTAAATTCAAATGGCCAAGTGTTAAGAATCAGGCGAGCTCGCAAGCAACGACCTCAGCTGTAACAAGCATGTCGGAGCTAGTGGCACTACCCGCTAATGTGAAGAAAAGCTTGGCGGAACCATCAGCAGTAAAATCAATACAGCCCATGGAACACAGGAAAAGTCCAATTAAGACAAGGGCCCGGAAATTTGGATATTCCGCATCTTAAGAAAATATGTGTGCCTTTACGAAACAAAAAGTGACTAGACCGGAGGTTTGGACTAAAGAATGTCTCCTACCTGGGTTGGGGGTGTTGGAGTGCCCGGAAAACTCACCTGGACTTGAGGTGGGGATGCCGGCAGTCAGCATGGCGTCGGGCGGATCTCGGCTTCCTTCCCATCTGGGCGGGCACATGGATGCAGAGAGTGGAGACAGCGCAGAGCGAATTCAGCAGCAAGAAGTAAATAGGGACCTGATGGAACCAGCAATTAATACTTATGACCAGAATGTAATCAAGGGCAAGGAAAAGATGAAATTAGTACTGAACACTGCCCAAAAGGTCAAGCTAAAAAGAATTCCCCTAGTTAAATAGCCCAAAAACCAATGCTTGAAAATAAAACGCTCACAAAAGCAAAAGAAACAACAAATAACGAGAGCAGTCAAAAACACGCTCTGGACGAACATGCCCAAAGTAAACTTAATGATAAATTCACTGGTCATAAAGAATGGAGAAGTAATACATACTATAAAGGAAATATCAGATGCAGAACTATTGGCTAGTTTGCAGCAAGATGAAACCGCCCCCAATGGATGCAAGCATGACACAGAAATAGGCGCTGATAAGACTGTCTGTACTCCAGGCAGTGGAAATGAACTCAGCTCCACCCCCATAAGATGGCATTATAGGCAACTTAATAAACAGACGAGCGAATCACAGAGAGATCACCAGCCGTCGACCAGAGAGGTGCCAAGTGTAAAAACAACGGCTGTTAGCTGACATACGGAAGGAACAGCAAAAAATAGCTATAACTCAGAAGGCCACTGCCGTACAAGAAAACGACATTGGCCAGAAGAGTGTGGACCAGACCGAGAAGATTATTGAAAAACCATTGACAGCACAGACAATATCTGGGGAAACACCACGGGAGTCACAAACCAGGGGTCAATCAATGGCCCACGAAATACAACTGTCCCCACGGAGGGTAGAGGGAATAACAAAAGATGGTGGGGGCAAAAACGAGTGCACTTCGAAGCACCAACAAAAAAGCTCAAAGACACCACAAACAGAACTTCAACTGAGCTTTAATACATCAGGACGTCTCAGACCATCAGGTGAACCCACTACTGTAGTTTCAACGGAAACCCAGACGAACAAGATACCAGATCTAATGACAATCATGTCTACCGTGACTATTGCTTTGGCGCCATTCAATAAATTATACGAGGCACTGAATGACACAATGCGGGACCAAACTTCCTTGATTGCCCTGATGCTTACAAAAATGACATATTTGGAGGGCTATCTACTAGCCAAAGAAGTGAATCAACATAAGTCTTTGGGAAGTGCAACAGAGGGAATGCCTATTGTCACCCATCAAGACAACGAAAGAAAGGATCAACAGAAGAGTATGCACTCAGACGAAATTGGTCCCAAAAACAAGGGACATGGGCTCTCAATCCCAGACGAATCAACCTATGGACGTATTACAAAAAGCAAAGCCCGCACGATGCTTCTACGATCAACGAGAACCAAGGAAAAAGTAACAACTTCTTTATATTTGGGATCTTTAATCATCAGAAATCTATTGCAGACAACAAGTTAAGCTCTCCAGCTCCTAAAATGCTTGGCCCGCACAAGGACCCTAAACCTGCAGCAACCTCAAACTTGAAAGAGAATCAAAAATCAGACAAGACCAAAGTGAACTCATGCATTCAAGTGTCGTCGGATTCTATAGAATCGGAGGGAGATATAGATGGAGTATATACACCGTCGACGAACTAGAGATCTCAAATAGTTCAAACCAAAGATTCAAAAGAAAGTCAGTGGTTCTGGATTTAACAAATCCAGGGCTGGAGCCTAAGAAGAAAAAGAGAACTTTGGAAGGGAAATCAACGAAGGAGCATCTGCCGCAAGATAAAAATGCGAAAGAGCAGGTTTCTGACAGCAAAAAAACAAGGGCTAAGAACCCGAGCAACTCGAACTCAAGTAAATTAGAACATCAAGCGACAGACGAAGACAGAGTGGCAGGAATAAAAGGAAAGTACCAGGAACCCCCGGAATCTGGGGAAGGGCAAATAAACAGGAGAAATGGTTTATAGTCATAATATCGACTCCAAAAATGTCTAAAGTCATAAAATCGAAAAAAAAGTAAAAACAAAAAAACAAAAAAAAAACAAAAATCGAATTTCTTTTTTAATACGTTTTTTATTCGAAACGGGGGAGTTCCACCCCAAACCCCCCTTTTTTTTACCTTTTGTTTTTACATGCTGAACCCCAAAAAAATATATAAATAAAAAAATAAAGAATTCTATTTTTTATTTTTTCGACATTTTTTTTTCTAATTTTATGTAATTCGACATTTTATTTTCGATATTATGACTGACCACCAGGAGAAATAGCAGAAAGCACTATCCCAAAATGTCACCGACAAGAATGTGTAGATTTTTGTCAATAAAGAAGCAAGACTCCAGCCCCCAAAGAAAGAAAGCGCAAAAAGTCTATTTACCAAGATCAAAAGTGCACACACCTTCAGACTGAAACGAATCATGAGAGAGAACAATAGCCTGACTCTTAATAGGAATACAATAAGGAAAGTATTCAAGCTGGCCCCAAGCCTTCGTCAGCTGCAGAGCAGCGATTTATGGATAGTGGAGCCTTGTGAATCAGGGAGGGCAGATGTTTCCTATCTACACATCAGGTCTCCGGTAATTAATGCGATATTATGGAAAGAAAAAAGTAGTTTCGAGACACTAGGCTACGAACTTGCTGTTTTACAGCTGACAAATGAAATCGTAGTGAGAAATCATAAGAAAGATCAAAGAAGTCCTCTTAAACTGGAAAGAAGTGGCCACAATAGAACTAGGAGTTTTGGTTGTGACGTCAGAGAATGCAAGCCACAACGAAACATAATAAATCGAAAGGAGTCCATGGATCTAGGAGGGAAAAAAATCAGAAGCATTTAGCAACCAGGCCCACTGGTCCCATTGCCGGCAGGAAAACCTAAAGGGGCCTAGCAGACTGTCGGCAAAGGATAACATCAGACCAAGAACAGATGTTGAACTAAATCTTCCTCGGAATCCAAAGGGACCATTTCATCAGCGTAACAGCAAACAGGAATCAAGTGTGTTCTCAAACAACCAGGAAAGAAAAATCACAACCCAAGGAAGTGGCATAAGCACCAACTCCCCTGATCAATGGACATGGAACTCAACGGCTCAGTATATAAAACCTCGGAATTAGCAACCACATCAGCAACTGCCGGAAACGTATCAAGGCACCATACTTAAAAGCCTCCATAATCGAACTGTATTTAAGAACTACATTGATATGGCATCCTGGAATACCAGAGGCTTTGGACATTTAACAGCTAGATCTGACGTCAACCTGGGTCTCTGGGATATCCTTTGATTCCAGGGGACTTGGCAGATTAATAAACCTGAGATGGAAGGCTATATGACCTTCAACATACTGGCAAAAAAAGGCTTGCTTAGTCGTCCTACGGCAGGTTTACTGACAGCTATATGATCAGGATGTGGTCTGGAAGTGATGAACCAGATAAAGACATCCGATTTAATCCAAGCATTAATCATCATTTGGAGATATGTGGATGCATTAACGCATAAAGAAAAAGAAGAAACTATACTGCTGGTTAATGTATATTGGAACCCCGAAGTAATCACTGATGATGCCTTTTATGAATAGAAAGTATAATAGAAGAGGCAAATGATACTTATAGACATGATCAAACAATAATAACAGGGGACTTTAATGCAATATGCCCAGAGATTGGAAACCAACAAGTGCATTTGTCAAACACATCCCCAATATTGGAAAGAGGAAAGAAGTTGGAGAAAATGTTTACGGCCAGAGACTTTTATAACTTGCATTGGCTACCCACAGAAATAAATGGAATGATTCCATCATGGCAAAGGGGATCACAAACGGGGACAATTGACCACACACATCTGTCTAAAGAATTGTTAGGTCTAATTGTAAGCTTTGCAGTAGTAAAGACTACTAACAGTGACCACAACTTACTTTCTACAATGTGGACAACATTACAGAAGCAGCATGTTTCCCCCTAACACGAGTTAGCAGCAAATCTTGGGGGAACTTGCCTAAAACTTTCAGAAAAGGCACTTAAACAAATCTCTGAAAGTTATACAGTACCTTTGGCATATAATATTAGATCGCAAGAGGACAATATCGAAGGAGTGGATTACACTCCCCTGTTAAAAAAGTACACAAAATCGGTACAGAAATTTAAACAGTCACCTGTCAACCACCAACACACATACAATATCGAAGTAGCCAGTAAGCGATGTCTAGTAAATAAACTAAAAAGCATGGCAAGGGCGTCGGGATTACCGGCATATGTAGAACATTGGAAAATAGCCCAGCAGGAATTCAGAAGATGGATTCTGCAAAAGAGGCATCAATTATATCAGACAGATGCAGAATTGATGTTGAAAACAATATGTGGAAAGAAAACTAGTGAATTCTGGTCTTTGACAAGAGGAACTGCATTGGCAAATAACACCCTCCAAAATAGCGTAGGAGAAGAGGCCTGGATGGAGCATTTCTTTACTCTATACAAAACAGTGGCCAACGAAAAGGGAGTTCAGACTGCGCTGACACACTGTAAAATTGGAACTGGGCAGACATGGAAGATCCCATGGGATGAAGATGTTCTGCGGGATAAGATCTCAAAACTGAGCTCGCCCAGGGCACTGGGCCTGATGGAATCACCAACAAAGACTTGAAACAACAGCCAATTTTATGGGCGATCTTTAACAGCAAAATATTCCAAAACTGCAACCAGGAACAAACAATCCCACCAACATGGTGCACAGCCACAGTGGTCCCTATTTTCAAACGAGGGGACAGAGAAAATCCAAATCACTAACGGCCAATCTCACTCCTGGACGTGATTGGGAACATTTTTGCAGGATTTGCCCTCGAAGCATTCCAGGAATGGCTGGCCTCATCTGAACATAGTGACCCTTTTCAGACGGGCTTCGTTAAGAACTCAGGAACCGCAGTTAATATCATAACGTTAGGTACTACAATGGCCAAGGCATTCAAAGAAGGCCAATCGATGTATATGGCTTTTATTGACCTGGTCCAGGCCTTTGACCAGGTCAATAGGGCCCTCTTATGGCAAAAGCGGATCACATGGGATGCCCAGAGAACATCATAGCCCCAATACAAGAACTCTATTGGGAAACTTCAATGACTAAGATTGAGCCAACACGGCCTTTTGTCGAAGGCAATCACCACCGAGAGAGGCGTAAAACAGGGGTGCCCACTAGCACCAGCACTATATAATGCCTATATGGCAGATTACACAGACACAGAATCCACAATCAGAATGTTTCCCCCCAAAACTAGGTGGAACGGAAATTTCCCGTCTCTTATATGCGGATGACATTCTTTTAGACAGGACTCCTGTAGGGCTCCAGAGGCAGCTGATGAATTTGAGTGAGTATCTTAAGGCAAACAACCTACAACTGAACTCCTCAAAAACAAAAGTAATGGCATGGGAACCCCCGGGTAGCAAGAAATATCCACAGGCAAATTGGTTTGCTGAAGGTCGGAAATTGGAAAAAGTAAGCTCCTTTAAATATCTAGGAGTTCTGATAAGCCAATACATGAAAGAAACAAATGCAAGATCTGCTGTGGTCTAAAATAAAGATCTTGGCAAACCAAGCTAAAGCAGTGGATCGAAAATATGGAAGATTTTAAGCAGTGGCCATTCTTAATTTCTATAAAGTGAAGGCAGTCCCAGCTGTGCTATATGGGACTGAAGCTACCCTTTCACTTCCAGAGAAACTGTGGACTGATTTGGAGAGCTTTTTCCGGAGAAAGGTACTGAGCTTGGCACAATAATCTCCAATATCGCTCATTAGACAGGAACTATGCCTGATTTCGCTTAAGGCGATCCAAGAGCGAAACAAATTGAAATTATATCGAAAACTCCTCTTGGACACTAAACCAAAAGCATTAGAACTGGTTAGTAAAGAGATGGAAAGAGGAAATATTACTGCTTTAGAACTTTGGAAAAACCCGAAACATCAAAATTCTAGAATCCATAAATGCATCAGTCGAACTTCTGCTAACAAATCCAGACAAAGTGATGAAAAAACATTTTGAGGTTGATTGGATACGTACAGGAGAAATGGCAAATGAATATAAGATGGCAAAAACTTTTCCAACTACCGAGATAAAAATAAATGATGTAAGAAACTACTTGGAAAAGTTTCCGAACAAAGGTTTAAGCAGAATCTTCATGCGCTTTTATCTAAACCAACTGAAAACAAACGAGATATTGTTCATGCGAAATCTTTCATTGACGAACAAGTGCAGATCTTGCCACTTGGAGAATGTGATAGAAACAAACAGACTTCTTCTCCTTGGATGCAAAGGGACTAACAGCGAGAGGGTAGCTGCTCTTGAAAAACTACTGAATTCCTTTACCACATTAACAGAAGATTAATGGTGGTCAATCTTGACAAGTGGCGATGACACTCGCTGTGAGATTGGACTAACCACATTCTTTAGATACATTGATTTGGAGCATCGTGGACGTGCGCCACTAGAAGGAATGGTGAGGGAGGGGACAAGTTCAAACCAAAAGTAATATATGCCGGATGACGTTAAAAATAACTCCCTATGGCGATTGTTATGAAATGGACTCTTTGAGTGAACTTTATAAGTGATTGACATTTTGTAAACATTTTTTTCAATTTAAACCAATAAAAAATAAAAAAATAAAATAAAGTTTTATTATGAAAAATTGATACTCGTTTGTTTTAACAATTCTTATCAGCATTCTTTGTTAACAAATCACTACCCTCTGGATAAACTTGACTGCTCAATCCAAGAAGGCTTAATTACCAAATCTCAAGAGTGCAGTATTGCACCATGCGTGCAAGTGTGATAGAATCTGTGGTCCATATCTTCACTGTAGTGTCAATTTATTAGCATCAATATACAAATCTAATTGCTTAAAAACGCATGCATACTTTAACATGTTTGTTCTGCTCATTCATCTTGTATTAAACACATTTCAGATACATTTTATAACTCTGAATGGTTACATTTGATGGCATGGACTTAAAAATGGGCTGCTAATCCCACAAAGTTCAAATATCTACTGAGGATCGAAGAATACTATGCAACTGGTCACTTGGCTAACTGTATATAAAAATAGATTGTCTAATCAACCTTCAAACTCAATAGCCAATCCATGCCAGTCACAGCTGCATGTCAATCAGTTATGACTTAATCACATTTACACTACCTTCAGATGTCTATGTCTTGCAATAAGTCAATTTGACATTGAGATGTAAAAAACATGATTCTTTACAAAACACTTTCATTTAGCCAAGCCATTTAGGCAAGCTTCACTGCCAGTTCCCGGCACCTGCGGTAGCTCAGCTAACGCTGCTTCCAGCTTCTGCTGCTCTCTTATCGGCAATGATCCTGTCTTAATGCAGCATCTTAGCGGTGGTGTTGGGTGGATGCAAACAAAAACACTTCATTATAGAGATTTAATTTTTGTAAAAGACTAAATAGCCACAGGGCCATTTTAAACCGATTATCAATGCAACATTCTGTGTCACTTGGCTAAGCCCCAAAAAGAATCGCAGGTCTTAAATGTTATTCTATGATCAGTCAGAAAATGCCATACTAGTCATGATGGTTCGCCTCATTTGAAAAGAATCTATCATGACTTTCTACGTTAGCTTATGAAATAATTTAAAATGTTGTTTAAATTAGTTTCAATATAATAATTTAGTCATCCCATTTTAAGTAGGTAAACTAACCAGCCTACTGACAAGACTGATTTAAGGGCTGGGTTTCACCTGGAGGACAGCTTTCTAATGTTGAAAGATCAGTCAGGATCAAATGATGCATCCAAAACCTGCACATTTATTTGCTTGAGGTTTGGATTAGCCTTTTTCCAAGAACTGGGACAGTCTCAAATTAAGACTATGCAATAAGGTGGTTTCAATTTGGATCTACAATGGTGGGTAGAAAATATATTTAAAGATTCCATGGTCAAATTGATGGTTTCTAAACAACGATGGAAACATGTTTGGAACATCAAAGAGGTAATTCCTCTCTTGATGATCACTTACATTAAATCTTGCAGAATACATCTGGTATAAGTACATGCAATGTGAAGGCAGAAATTATAGGTTACTCACCGTAGTGACTAACATACTCTTAGTCCAGAGTCCCCTTTCCTCCATACTGTATGGGCGTCCCTTCCAAGGGACGGGAGACAGAACCTTTTTCAACAGAAAAACCTTCTTCCCCCTTTAAATTTCGAGGCGCGCAGCCCAGGGAGCATGCGCTGCCCTGACTCTGCCCTCCGGCGCCACACCTCAGTCCCCATTGACGCATCGACAATAGATTTACCATTGCCTAATGACACCAGTATTATTAGGGGAGAGGATGGTGGGACGTATGGAGGAAAAGGGACCATGGACTAAGAGTATGTTAGTCACTACGGTGAGTAACTTATAATTTGTGCTTTGTCCTTAGGATCGGGAAAGAACGTAGAAAGGACTATTTCCTCGTTAAGGTGGAAAGCAGACGGAACCTTGGGTAGAAAAGCTTGGTGCGTCCGGATGACTACCTTGTCCTTGTGAAAGGTGGTATATGGTACAGAGACGACGAGCGCCTGGATCTCGCTGACTCTACGAGCCGAGGTAAGGCCGACTAGTAAGGCGTCTTGATGGTGACCATCCTCATGTCCACAGACGCCATTGACTTGAATGGTTTGTGTGCCAGTGCCCCCAAGACAATGTTGACATCCCACACCGGGTGCGGTCTCTTGACAGGCGGGTAGAGCCTAGCGAGAGCCGTCAGATGTTTTTTAACGATAGGTTTGGAGGAGGAAAAAATGCCCTCCTCTGAATTCCTGTAAGCCCCGATGGCTGCAAGGTATGTGCGCAGGTATCGACCTGCACGCCTGAATGAGCGAGGTGCGCCGAAAAAAAAGAGCACGTCGTCCAAGGTGCAAGCCAAGGGGTCAATTCCTCTGGAGTCTGCCCAGTGCCAGAATCTGGTCCATTTGCTTTTGCACTGGGCCCTGGTGGCTCTGCTCCTAGCGCTCTGTATGATCTCCAGATTGGCCTGAGAGAGGCTAAGGTGCTGAAGCGTTACCTGCTCAGGTACCACGCTGTGAGGGCTAACTTCCCTGGCGTAGGGTGGAGGATTCTGCCCCCCCCCCTGCTGCGCCAGAAGATGTGCTGGGCCCGTCGGGAGGTGTATAGGGGGCACCTCCGAGAGGCTGAGTAGCTCTGAAAACCATGGCCTGGCCTGCCATGATGGAGCTATCAGGATGATGAGGTGTCGGCGAGACTCCTTGATCTTGCAAATTACCCTGTGGATCAGAGGAATGGGCGGAAAGGCGTAGGCTTTCATGCCTGTCCATTGGAGGTGAAATGTGTCGCGCAGAGAGCCGGGGCCCTGACCTTGCCAGGATGTGAACTGGGGACACTTTTTGTTGTGCCCAGGTGGCAAAGAGATCCACGTGGGGGTGACCCAAACTTTCGAAGATCTCCTTTATAACGAGGTTGTTTAGCTGACACTCGTAATTGTCCGCTACCAGTCTGCTGAGCCGGTCCGCTTCCAGGTTGGATTCGCCTGGGAGGTGGACTTCCCTGAGGTAGATGTTTTCCAGGGCCCACTCCCACATGTTGATCGCCAGTCTGCACAGAGGAGGGGGATCTGGTGCCTCCCTGCTTGTTGACGTAGTATATGCTAGTCGAGTTGTCTGTCTGGATGAGGACAACCTTGCCCTTGAGAAATGGTAGGAATTCTCGGAGCGCTAGCCAGATGGCGTTCAGCTCCAACCAATTGATGTGGTATTCCTGCTCTTGCCGAGTCCAGATGCTGTGGACCGAGAGATCGTCCAGGGTGGCTCCCCAGCCCTCGGGCAAGGAGTCTGTGGTGATGGTGGCCTGCGGAGAGGGTGGCCGAAAAGGGCTTGGCCGTCCATAAGTTGCAGTCCATGGACCACCAAGTCCGGGTGGAGCGATGGAGGAACGTTGATCATCTCGGATTGAGAGCCCCGCTCCTGATTCCATGAGGCCGCAAAGTGCAGCTGAATCCTTCTCATCCTTAGTCTTGTGTGCGGCATGTCTAGCAGAACCGCCGCTAGCAGACCCAGGAGATGTTGGTACCACCATGCTGAGGTCACTTCTCTGCTGAGGATGTGAGCGGTGGCCCTCTTGATGGCCGAGATCGTGTCCTCCGATGGAAAACCCTCTCGGAGCACGTGTCCCAGATGAGACCCTGGAATGTCAGACTGCGTAGGGAGCAGCTGTGACTTCCTGAGGTTGAGCGAAAATCCCAGGTCGTGCAGAGTGTTCATGAGGGCCTGGGAAGAGTGGTGAACCGCTTCCGGGGAAGTAGCCCTGACGAGCCAGTTGTCGAGGTATGGGTAGATGTGGAGGCCCTGCGCTCTGAGGAGGGTCACTACAGCATTCACGAGTCTGGTGAAGACCCTGGGTGCAGAGTTTATGCCAAACAGAAGGACTTTGTATTGGAAATGGTAGCCCATGATCCTGAACCGTAGGAAAGAATGATGGGGCTGCCAGATCGGGCCGTGTAGGTACGCGTCCTTCAGGTCCAGGGAGCACATCCAGCCTCCCTTGTCCAATGTCTCTGCTATAAAAGCTGGCATAACCATCTTGAATTTTTGCAGGGGTAAGGAGAGGTTGAGGGTGGAAAGGTCCAGCACAACTCTAAGGCCCGCCTGGTTCTTCTTCTGAATGGTGAAAATCCTGGAGTAGAAGGCAAACCTCGCTGGGAGGCTGAAACTTCCTCCACTGGCTGGCTCTCCATGAGCGACCGGATCTCTGCCAAAAGAGTTGCTGTCCCAACCTGTGGGAGTGGAGGGGAGTAGGGAGCAGATGTTGGGATGGGTAGGCGGTACCCCGTGGATACTACGGATAGGATCCAGGGGTCCGTGAAATTCTGGTGCCAGAAATGTACCTGAAGGGGGGTGTCATGCCTTCTTTCCCTCAGAGGCTGAAGAGGGGGACTGAAAAAAGCCCTTACTCCCCACCCCCCCCTTTTGTTGTTTGCACCGGCTCTGAGACGGCGAGCGGTCCAGCTGCCTGGATATGCGTTCCTGGAAGCCGCGGAACCCTTCATATGTACGACCCTTCTCTGAGCGTTGTTGAGATTGGGTGTAAGCTTTTGGCGTGGACTTTGTAAGAATGGACAAAGATTTTGCCCAGCTCGTCATCCGCAGAGGAGTGGAAAAGATCCCCAACCTCGAACGGTAGATATAGAATGTGCTCCTGGACATCCGGGTTGAACTTTGTAGCCCGGAGTCAGGCTGTGCGCCTCAAGTCTGTGGCAATGCAGATGGCCCGGCCCGAGGTATCGATATGCGCCGCTGTGGATTCCATGAGGTCATGCGCCACAAGCTTGGCCTCCGCTAGGCCCGCCTTGAAGCATGCTTGGCATTGGGAGGGGAGTTCCGGGAGGAAATCCGCAATTTCCTGCCATAACTGTAGTTTTGCGGCAGCCAGCATGGCATCTGCGTTGGCCTGATGCAGGTGCAGTGAGGCATTGGAGTAGATCTTCTTGCCATAGGCCTCCAAGATCTTCTCCTCCCTGCCTAGCAGCGCCACAGAGGAGGAGGCTAAGGACGACTGAGGCTTGGAGTATAGTGATTCCGCAGCGATCACCGAGGAGTGTGGCTGAGGATGGGTCGAGAGCAAGAGTGTATCCCAGTCCATCTGCCTGGACTTGGCGTCCAGGCGTCAGTTGACCAGCTGGACCGAGTGGGGCTTGAGCCAACCCTTCTTGGCCAGGGAGACTACATCAGAGGTTGCAGTGGAATCCCTGTGTTGGCAGAGGGGCGCTTTGTGAGGACTTCAGCCAGGACCCCCCTCTGCCGGCTGTTCGACCTCGGGCTGAGGGAGGCCTAGGTACTCTGCCAGGCCAGCAAGACGTTTGTGGAAGGCCCTGGCGAAGGATGGCGTGTCCAGATCCTCCTCCTCGTCCGTGTCCTGCGGATCCGGAGGATCTTGTGGAGGAGGAGGGGTAGATGGCGCCGGAGGCTGGGGTACAGAGACCGTAGCCAGCAGCTGAGGAGGAGGTGGAGGTTGCGGAGTTGGCGGCGGCACCAGGGTCAGGGAGCCTGATGGAGGCGTCTGTGGTGCCGCTAGCATGGCGGGGAGGACTTCCCCGACACCTGCTGAACCCTGTAGAAGTCGCCATGCGCCGGCGAGGAGTGTGACGCCTGAGGACCTGAATGACAAAAAAGACAAAAAGACGACAAAGAGAAGACAAAGAGTAGACGTATCCACGCGTGGAATTACATGGCCGAAGCCAAACCCAGGAGCTCTGGTGAATTCGGCCCGTTCCCGTCTACTCTGAAAAGGGGACTGAGGTGTGGCGCCAGAAGGCGGAGTCAGGCCAGCGCCCGCACCCTGGCCGCGCCCCGCACGCCTCGAAATTTAAAGGGGAAGAACGTTTTTCTGCTGAAAAAGGTTCCGTCTCCCTTGGAAGGGACGTCCATACAGTATGGAGGAAAGGGGATGGGACGTAAGAGTACTATTTTTTTTATTGGTTTAAATTCAAACCTTTAAAATATTTATACACAACAAATCAAATTAAATCCATCAACTCAATTACCAAACCCCAAACAACTCCTCCCTACATTAACCCACTGTCCTCCCATCCTCCCTCGTCATCCCACTCCAGTTTAATCAGCTTTTGTGACTCCACATGGCTTTGTTTGGGGTTGATCGGTCTGTTGCTCAACGTCCGTGTTTAACTTCTTTTCAATTGAAGCCAGAAAAGATGTTAATGGCAAGATTAGTTTCATGTCAGTACTGTTCCACATTCTCATCCACCATTCTTCTGCACTCACAAACTGAGGATCATCATTCCAACGGCCCAGGTGAACCGAACGGACATCTTTTAGTTCTGGGCAGAACAACACCAGGTGTTTAAGTGATTCCCCTTCCTTCTCACAATACCGACATGCAGGATTCACTCCTGCGTTACACGCCCAATGGTTGTATCGCTCTTTAGTTCTGAAGGCGTTTAAGCAAAACAGCAAAAATAGACTGCAGGCTTTCGAACTTGGAAATAAGTGCATATATTTTTGTAGCACATTGTAGCCTCTTGCTTCTGCCGGTGAGTTGGTCATTGCTCTGGCGACGAGACGCTCACTACACGTAGCCTCCCAATTTGTCCGCCAGATCTCTACTTTTGCAGCCGTGGGATTTGCATGTAGGGTGACCAGGTTAATGGTGTATGCAAGTAAGAGCTCTTCACAACGTTTTGTCCATAAGGAGACCATCTCAGTTCCACTTGAAGTTGCATTATGAAGTATCCGAAATTGCAGAATTTCTTCCTGCGCTCTGGATTTCCGATACAAAGCCAATTGGTTCCAGATGACCCGAGCATGCAACAAAATTAGCGCCAGTTCGTACCTTATGCATGCTGTTGAAATTCCAATTGGAAGACTTAGAGCTTTAGTCCAGAACATATGCTCGAGAGATGCCCAGCGATTTGATGAGCATCCAAAAGCATTTCCTGCTCCATAAGTTAAGATCGGTGACACTTTGTGTTCGTAGAAGTTTCTCAGGGGTTGCATCGAAAATCTGCCAAATTTTAATTTTAAAAGGCCCTGACATGCTAACTGGCCACATTTTCTCTTGATGCAGATACCCATGGTTTGTCGCAAATGCTGGAATTTAATAACATACCCAAGTACTTCACGCTTTTTGCTAAGCGTAATTTATATTGCCCAAGTTTCCACACAAATTTTGTCTCCAATGATCTCAGTGTTGCGCTTGAGTTATGAAATACAAGTATTTCACTCTTTGTGGCATTCATTTTCAATTGTTTAAATGCACGTACTTCTGTACGGCATCTAATTTGCGTTGTAAACCAATCGGGGTCAAATCCAAGATCACAAAATCATCTGCATACAGCATCCAATTTATTGGAGATGAGTTGAGCTTGGAGGAAACGCCCTCACTGATGTTATTGCATCACCAATATCCGAGATAAAGAGGCTGAAAATTGCAGCTGCCAGTGGGCAACCTTGTTTGACACCCTTGTGTGTCTTAATCTGAGCAGATAGGGAGCCTGACTGGTCTAAGCGAATAGTAATCGATGTATCTGTGTGTAATTCTTTGATAGCCACTAGTAAACCAACAGGGCAACCCCATACACCTAACTTTTGCCAGAGAAGCTCTCGATCAACCATATCAAGGGCGCAGGAGAAGTCCACAAACGCAAGATAGATTTTACTATTTGCACGCAGTGCTTCCATTTTCAATAAGTTCAAGATAAGTAAATTTAGCGAACATCCAACATTTTTAACAAAACCAGCTTGTCTTTCGTCAACCTTTTTTGCTGATTGAGCCGAGATAACCAGTTTTATTTGTAACAATGAAGCGTAGATCTTGCCCAGAACATCAAGCAATGCCACTGGCCGATAATTTTGAGGTGACATTCTGTCACCTTTTTTGAAAATTGGGACAATAATCCCTGTTTTCCAGGAACTTGGAGACTTCCGCAACAGTTATTTTTGTGAATAAATCCACACATAAATCCGCCCAGAGGTCAGGAAACTGTTTAATCATTACATTCGACAACCCGTCCGGACCGGGTGCCTTAGAGTTCTTGGCTTTCTTGATTACCTCGCAAATGTCTTCTCTCGGGAATTGTAGGTCCCATGGGGTAGAAACAGGCGCTATTAGCGGCTGTGACCACGAGTCTTTGTTGTATAATGTTGAGTTCCGTTACCGGACACACTTGCAAGGCTTCCTATGGTGTTTACATGTGATTAATGACTCGCCAAAATTCTCCACTATTCTTCGTTGTTAGGGTTTTCAAAATGGCCTCCGCGTCTTGCTGATTTAATAAAAATGTGTGGCTTTTTAGCCAGTTTTTATAGGCTTGTTTTGTGGCTCTGTTTTTTAATGCTATTTCATACTTTGCCCCCTGGTTATTTCACCGGATTTCAGCTCGCATCATTCTTTTGCGCTGCATCACTTTGAAGTCGAAGCAATGTTTGTTGTGAAATGATAGGTGTTTTAGTCCGCTATTTTTTGCTTTGAATTGACACAGTAATGAGGTGTCAATTCAGACAGTTCTTAAATTGGTTACAGAAATTCGACACCTCATGTTCGTGTAACCTCACTCTCAAGCGGTTAGATTCGACTCGCATTTTTGTTTTCCATTGTCGAGGTTGGTCTACTGCTAAGATTTGAAATAACAACTCTAACAGATCGTGGTCGCTATGTTCCGTTGCCCGGACTTTCAAAGAATTTATCCTGCCATGCATTGCATTCGAAATTAAGATATAATCGATGGTTGATGATTGGCCATCACGATGCCACGTAGATTTTGCAGGAATATCCCCTTGCGTGCAACCGTTTAACATTGTTAAACCTCTTGCGTTCATTTCCTCCGACCATTCTAACGCCAATTGAGATTTAGCTAGGTTCTGTGGCTTGAAAAAAAAAATGTTTAAATCACCACATATTATCATTCCCGCCCCTCTATTTGCTTCGAGAAGGTTATCAATGATTGATGTAACTTGATCGAGGAACGGATAGGAGCCAGTCCTCTGATGATTCCAGTACAGGTTTATTATCTGCATTATATCTATCTCCTTTCCCGCAAGGTTACTTTTGCCTATCTCAGAGACTTGAATGTATGAGGTGTAATTTTTAGAGTTTAATAATCGATAACCTGAAGACCGCTTAATCATTGTTAGAAGGCCAGCTATTGGCCTCCCCTTCTCGGCCCTGATGGCAGGATTTAGAGCACATTCGAACTCTGAAATCACTGGTGTTTCTGACATCCAGGTTTCTTGAAGACACATCAGTTGCAAGTTGAAATGCCAGTCATTATTTAATAGATGCATAAAGCCACGTGTGTTCCATGACGCTAAGAGCAGAGCTGTAAATCCTTGTTCTTTGGGCATTAACTTGAATTTTTGTTGTTCAGGGGGCTGGCAAGCCAATTCCAGCCAATTCCAGTCTTGACTGTTTTCTTTACCCAATGCGCTGTTAGCAAGAATGTTAGCGCTACTATTACTCGGTCTGACACTATTTAAAGTAATTTGCATATTCTCCATAGGATTTTTACTGGACACCACATTTTGCTCAACAGGCGTCACACTGTGTCCCACTTAAACCCCAGAGCTTGTGTTGGGAGCCACCTCCCTCCAGTGTATCTGTCCTTTCGAGGTTTGATTCATTGATCCATTTTTAACTGACCACTCACAGGAGAGTTCTACGTTATTTTGCCGCAGGATTTTTCATCGCGGGACTTTTCATTGCCATTTTTTTATCGAAAAAACTAATCTTTTTTTTTGGGGGTGGGGGCGTTACCCTCCCAAACCACCCCCTTTTTTTAAAAATTATTCCCTTTCACCCACAAATATTTAATTTTTAAACCCCCCCCCCCCCAAAAAAAAACATGAAAAGTCCTGCGACGAAAAATCCTGCGGCAAAAGAACGGTATACCCACTGGAGTTAGGTTTGCTATTTTGAGTAACCGAGGCCACGTCTGTTTCTGCCATACTCTCTAATTTATCATGTAGAGGATGGTCAGTTACTTTATATATATCAAACCCCAAAGACAAGAGGTCTTCCCCTGCTTCTAAAATTGTGTTTGCAATTATACTGGAGTCTACATGTAACATGACCTTGTCGTTACAAGTTTCATCAGGAAATTCCACTATTTTTAAGTCTTTAGAGCATAACGCTCTTAGACGGTGTACATGGTGGAGCAGTCTTAGGACATTGGCGCGGTTCAGAATCAATTTATCACCTGACTCTATCCTCTCCAACATCAATTTGATCATCAATGTATCATCTAAAAGAGGCAAACTGTTTCTTGCCCTTTGTTACTCTTCTGTCTGTTCGCCCATCCTCCAGGATGTTGATACTCCGCTTTCCGTGATGGACACACAACCTCCTTCTTTGAGTCATCCTTCAGTTCGCAGCAATCTTCTTTGTGATTTGAACAGTTCGTCGAGGGCTGACTCTTACACCCATGCACCTCGTGTTTAGCTCCTAAAATAAGTCGTAAACGTTCCCTTTTTTCTTGTAAGGTGGCAAACGCTGGACTTAATGGTGTCAGCTCATTTACGGTTGCTGCTTCCACCTGAATGATAGAACAGGTCCTGCCCCCTGATTCTAATGCTGTAATTTTTATTTTATTCAGGGGCTCTTGTAACCCAGTCATTTTAGGATACGTTGGGCCTAATTCCGCATTCGTCGGAACGGTAAGTTCCATCTGTCTAGCTGATAACCTGACATTTTTTGTTATAATTTCAGCATCAAGTGGTTGGTTCCCAGCAGCCTCTTCTTCTTCAACAAAATCCTCATAAACCGAATAGTCCAGCAGCTCATCTTGCTTGACCTTTTCCGCTTCACTTAGACCACAATTTGCTAAGTTTGAATTATGTGCCAATACTTCCACTGGAGCCATTATAGGCTCTTTAGATGATTCATTCATTTTCAGACGTGTGGTGATCGCTTTATCTACAAATTGTAACATGTTAATGTTACGAAGAAATTTCCTGGCACCACTTTGTTTGCTCTGCTTACGTCCTGGCATGTTTTTTTGCTTTTTACATTGCAGAGCCTTTCCCTTTTTGGTTTCCACCTTTTTTTTGTGATTCTACATTCGGCCCTCCAAAGATTGGAAATAAACAAGCTGACTTTGCACTGACACCATCAACCACCTCTGGGCCAGTAGTTTGATCTCCACCTGGTAATTGAGACGTTGAGTCAGACGCACTTTGACTGTCTAGCAAAGCCAGATTCGTTGAACTTCTGGCTTGTAACCTCTTTCACATTTCCATTTAATGTCTCAAAGTTTAGTGAAAGGTGCCAAAGAGATAGCCATCGCAGAGGTCACAGCTATTAATAGGTCATTTGAAGGCACATGTACACAAGGGGTCTGTGAGCCACCTCTACCTATCCTTGTAGCTCCACGTGCAGCGTGACTGAATGCTCCCCGTTCTCTTCTAACTTTCGGGAAGTCTCGCTCTACAAACGAGGAATCTCAGGACGTAGAGTCGTCCAAAGAATCGTCACTGTTTGCATTTGGCGGCATTTGAACTGGTTGAGACCGAATAATACAGTGGTTTAACTTGTTGTGGGGTGCCTGGCATTTCTGAGAATCAGCCACCTTTCCACTTGGTGACTGGGCGGAATCATCAGAGGACTCATCCTCTAAGGTTCTTACTCTTTTGTAATTACCAGACCCCCAAATGTCCTGATTGACATTAGTCATATTAATGCACTGCCTTTTCTGAGATATTTTTGACATCTCTTTGGTAACAGGGGTGCTCCCAGACGTCTGTTTGTAAGCACGTTCTTTATTTAAATTAATTACATTTTTAGTACTGTTGAGACTACCTCTAGGGAGTTTCTTCTGACTTTAATGGGCGTAATATACGCTTCTCCCTCTAACACTTTTTCACCTTGCCCCCTTGAGGCGTCATGAAATGCTGTGTTGAATGAATTTGAGGCCGTCGAACATACAGTACTACAGAGGTCTTTTAGTGAACTCAATGTGTGCTCAGTCGCATGCTGCTTTGAGATCGGCGAGCTTTTTGTGTTATCTAGACTGGACGTTACGTGTGGAAAAGCAGTCACGCCCACCTCGCTCTCCTGCACCGTGCGTCCCAGCCGAGACCGCACTCCCTCCTGGGCTCACGGCGTCCGCGGCAGCGGAGGACAACACCACCGCAGCCGGACACCCTATCCGGCTGACTTAGCGCGCCTCCTCCACATCCAGCCGATGCTGCCGCGCCGCCGCTCCCTCATCAGAGCTTGCCTCATCCGCGTCGCTAACCCGCCCTCAGCGTCATCGGGCACGACCGCGGCCGCGGGGGAGCCCACAGGCACCGCTAGCCGAGCTCCTACGGTGGAGCCCACAGAAGGGGTCGCGGGCCCCCACTACACCCCCCCGGGCCACTGCAAACTCGGCGAGCCACCCCCAGCCTCTGCCGGGAAAGCCCCACCAGTCGCAACGGCACGGGTGCGTTTGTGTGTTTCTGTCCGTGATGATGAGAATAAGTCTAGTGTCTGTGATACTTGCATCAGCATTTCCTTCTCTTGTGGGTTTCGTGTGGGTTTCATTCTGTCAACGTTGTAACAGCAGATATAGAGAATACTTCAAATACCTCTTCATCCACAGGAGACTCTTGTTCCTCCATTATATCCGCTATAGAACCACAAGAGAAATATTGGCTCACCTGTTGTAGTCGAGGCTGCTTGGCTGGGAGTTCATCTTGTAGTGCCATGCGTTTTAGTTGGGCTCTAGTCCTTGTGGATGGCATAACAGTTTCAATCTTTCTGTGCAGCCCCACGCCACTCGCCACAGCCAAACAGATGCTCCTCGCCCTTGCTCCTGAGGGCTTACGCCGCAAGGGCGTGGGAGGCAGCCTTATGTGGGCTGACCCACTGCTGGAATTAAAGGCATACGCACCTCCAAGCGCCACAAACTTGAAGAGTAGATAAACACAGGAAACAGGAGTCATTTGGAGGAACAATAGTTCAGTCCTTGCTCACTCGCCACAGCCAAACAGATGCTCCTTGTCCTTGCTCCCGAGGCCTTACGCCGCAAGGGCATGGGAGGCGGCCTTATGTGGGCTGACCCACTGCTGGAATTAAAGGCACATGCACCTCCAGGCGCCACAAACTTGAAGAGTAGATAAACACAGGAAACAGGAGTAATTTGGAGGGAGAGAAGTTCTGTCCTTGCTCACTCGCCACAGCCAAACAGATGCTCCCCCGCCCTTGCTCCTGAGGGCTAAAAGTACTATATGTGTGAGGAGTCAGGAATGAAATTCGAACACAAGTTAGCCATGTGCTGGTTAAAGACCTTTATTGAAAATTAAAAGGGGTTGGGAAAATGCCTCTCTGACCCTGCTAAAAGAGGAACTTTCCTACCTGAACCAAAAACTAAGGATTTGTCGGCGTCAGAACGAATGAAATCTGTCCTGTGTCCAAAGTTCTATTCTGACCTGCACACTAAAAATAAACGAATAGGTCTTACAGTATGCCAGGTTCGACCGCAGTGCATCGGGTAATAATGCAATTGAAAATGAACTAAAAAGGCACACAAAAGATGGGTCAGATAGGGGGGGGGGGGGGACTGGCCGTGAAGTAAGGCAGATCTCTTGACAGGATACATTAAAATACGATGCCCTGACCTGGGATTACCAAAAACCGGTGATATGTACCCAAGTAGGGCCATTCCTGCCCCTTGAGCCTGGCATGCTGGAATACATGTGGACACAGCCATTTACTGAATAATGCTGGCTCATTGCAACAATTGAAATTATTTGATATTTTTATGTTGCAGGAGTCATGACTTGACTGCCCTTTGTTAGTAGAGGGCTACCATATCTACCAAGAACTGGCAATTAAAGGAGAAAGACGTAGACCCTATGGTGGTCTTGTAATAGCAGTTGGCCAGAAGTACCGGTCTAGACGGGTGTCAACTGATTCAGTGAATAGCAGTCTAATGGCCGTAGTTGTAGACCAAGAGGAGCACTCGGAGTGGAAGTTACTGCTTATAAATATATGCACTGCCTGGAACAAAGAGCATCATGCATATCCAAAATAGAATACAAAATATCCTGTTAAAGTATAGTTCCGGGACTTTTTTTTTTATTGTCCCTACGGTTCGGCCATGTGTTTTTAAGCATAAATCGGTAGATCGTAGAAAACTTTCCTATGGACCTTACCTGACTTTTCGTCCATTAACGCACTCGAAATCAGCCGCCATTTTGTGATAATCCTATCATTTCCCCCCATCGACCTGGCTCACCTGCGTTTGCGGCACTAAATCAAATCCCCCGCCCCTGAGCCTGACATCAGCAGACGCGTACCGCCCATTTCCCAACGCCAAAGCACGTTTCGTGTCAACAATCGCTGCGCCTCAGCTAATGAAGTGTCGCCATGGAAATGGCAGGACGCCTCTTTCCTCAATAAGTATAAACACACCGTTTCACAACACACAGCAGCAGATTTTCGATTCCATTACTCTCTCTGTGTTACTTTGAGTATTCTGTGACTCGTTTCTGTGCTCTGGTCAGCTACCTTCGCCGCTTCTAGGCTTGTGAACACCTGTACCATCTCTGTAAATTATTTTACTTTCTTTACCACACAATGGCTACAATAATGCCGTATATGTACGAGCCCGAGTACACCGAGGTGGAACTACTGGAAAGGCAAGCACGCGAAAACGATGGGGATTCCGACGGCAGTTGGGAGGACCAGTCAACGGATGAAGAGCCTGGACCAGGTCGCATGGACGGCGTCTCCACCTTG
Organism: Ambystoma mexicanum; assembly: GCF_040938575.1. Taxonomy (NCBI): domain Eukaryota; kingdom Metazoa; phylum Chordata; class Amphibia; order Caudata; family Ambystomatidae; genus Ambystoma; species Ambystoma mexicanum. Next base: position 706,050,422 of record NC_090941.1, on the reverse strand, counting down.
TGCACGGGCAATCGGTGCGAGCTAATGCCAACTGAGGAGGAGAACTGCTGCTGCCGTGAAAATTCCGGGTGCTTGGCCTACATTTCGGAAGGCGAGCCAAGTCCGCAATGCATCACCGAGCTGCCAGAGTTCAGGGAAGCCTGCCTCTCACGGACCGTGTTGAGGATGATGATGGTGCTTATGCACGAACTTCGCGGCACTGTTCGTCCGAGTAACGAGTAAGTATACTCTGGTTGTGATGTCAGTGATGCCACTACTATTTCATGGTCGTCTCCCACATATAAAATTACATCTACATATCATTCGAACGCATGTAAATTGGTTCCATATTGTGGATTTTCTAGATAGAATTTTTTTCAAAGCAGAATGACATTTTTTACCTGAATCGACATTGATAAGAAAGTTTTGTCGTTTTAATACAGTTTGCATCTTTCTTTTTCACAGGTGGTACAGGCTGGTGGCCTATCGTTGCTTCACTTGGTGGCTTCACGGGAGGCTCGGACACCGCGTTTGGAGAGTAATACCTGCCTGTGCGGTACTTGCCATTAGACAACATTTCCCCAGCGACAGTGGACAATACCGCGGATTTTCCCTGGATGTGCTGCAACCGGAACTTTACAATGTGTAATGTTTATTATTTATGTTCAATTGAAATTAAGATCTAAAATAAAACCCAACATATATTTTAACAATGGTTGTTTTGATTTTTTAAATGAATCTAGTGTGTCTCCATTGAATAGTCTTCCTGTGCCTTGTCTTGTCACACCACATGTCTGCACCACAACTGCACCCATATATTCTCCTGGGAGGGTGAGGTATTTATAAACTCACCCCCCTGCCTTCCATGTACTAGATCCTGCAGCCTGCCTCTTACATGCAGTTAGATGGCCTCTCCTTGGTGAGGCCCTGCGGCAAACGAGTCTTGTCTGCACGACCACCGCCCCAATCCACCCCCCCCGCCCTATCAAAGGCAGTTCGCACCGGGGTACTTGCGCTGGCAAGTGGAGCTGTCAGGGAGCGATAAAGGCCAAGAGGTGCCAAAGACCATGTACACTTCAAAGTGGTCTATAGAGCATGGGTTGTTGTTCCCATGTCTACCTCCAGACCCCGTGTCTCCTGCCAAGCATCCCCCCTCACGCTGGACGCCCTCCTGCAATCCACATAAGTGTGTCTCCATTCACGAGTCTTCCTGTGTTTTGTCTGCACAACCACCGCCCCAATCCACCCCCCGCCCTATCAAAGGCAGTTCGCACCGGGGTACTTGCGCTGGCAAGTGGAGCTGTCAGGGAGCGATAAAGGCCAAGAGGTGCCAAAGACCATGTACACTTCAAAGTGGTCTATAGACCATGGGTTGTTGTTCCCATGTCTACCTCCAGACCCAGTGTCTCCTGCCAAGCATCCCCCCTCACGCTGGACGCCCCCCTGCAATCCACATAAGTGTGTCTCCATTCACGAGTCTTCCTGTGTCTTGTCTGCACGACCACCGCCCCAATCCACCCCCCGCCCTATCAAAGGCAGTTCGCACCGGGGTACTTGCGCTGGCAAGTGGAGCTGTCAGGGAGCGATAAAGGCCAAGAGGTGCCAAAGACCATGTACACTTCAAAGTGGTCTATAGAGCATGGGTTGTTGTTCCCATGTCTACCTCCAGACCCCGTGTCTCCTGCCAAGCATCCCCCCTCACGCTGGACGCCCCCCTGCAATCCACATAAGTGTGTCTCCATTCACGAGTCTTCCTGTGTCTTGTCTGCACGACCACCGCCCCAATCCACCCCCCGCCCTATCAAAGGCAGTTCGCACCGGGGTACTTGCGCTGGCAAGTGGAGCTGTCAGGGAGCGATAAAGGCCAAGAGGTGCCAAAGACCATGTACACTTCAAAGTGGTCTATAGACCATGGGTTGTTGTTCCCATGTCTACCTCCAGACCCCGTGTCTCCTGCCAAGCATCCCCCCTCACGCTGGACGCCCCCCTGCAAACCGCATAATGCCACGACATATACACATCATTCATTCACAAACACACCCCTGTTTCGAATTCTTTATAACCCACTTCATATTTCGAATGAGAACTTCTTTGCGCTTTGCTAGTCAACCCGTGAAGGTGCTGGTTATCTGCTCTTCGTCTCTGTGAACCTCCGTGACCACTTCGAGCAAACTCGTCAGTTTGCAACCTGTGAACTGCTCCCTGTTCTACGACAAGAAACTACTCTGATCCCTGCATCTAACTGTTTGTTTGTCAAGGTAAGGCCATGTACCATAATCATTTTGCGTCCAATTTTTTGATTTATATCTATTTGCTAGTAGTCATCAAATTGCATCCATGTTTTCTTTTCGTTCAAGACAGTACATGCAAGGAACTAGTCACATGTTCTGAGTTTAGTCAAATTATTTTTCTATTTTTTTAAAGTTATTCAAATACTTATCCGCATGTGAATAACGTGTATAGTTCCAAGAACCAAAACGAACCTTGCATTGAACCTTTTATGTGTCATTTAATTTTTTAACACATTGGTATTCATAGAGAATTGTTGATCTTTACTTTTCAGAACTTTCCACAATGCATGCCTGTTTCATTGGCGGTTGCCCTTCGAAGACCCATAAAAAATCTGAAGGTTCTATAATGCATGTTTTCCCTAAGACAATAGATCAGATAAGAGAATGGGCCCGGTATTGCGGATATCCACCGTCTGAGCTTGAAAGTAGAGTCCTAGAAGTCTTTGCGGACAAGAGGGGTGATCGATACCGCATCTGCAGCAGGCACTTTAGCTCAGACATGTACTCCACATCATTGCTAATAAAAGAAGAACACACCGCGAGCGAAGCGAAAATTGCTCTCAACCGCTATTCCCACTCTATTCGTCCACATCCCTCCACTGGTGAGTCAAGTTTACGGATTTAGCTCTCGGCCTTGCGGTAGTGTGTAGCATTAGCTAACAATAATTTCCCCATTTATGTATCCACTCAATATGAAGGCGGAAGATTCTCCATCCGTGTCGTTATTGCAGTCATCAGCCACTTCAAGTGCCTATCAGGTAATCTTACTTAGCTATTCTGCCACTTACTTGTTTTAGGCATGTAAATCAATAGTTTTAATTTATCGTGATAATATTTTACCTAATGGTACACCCTAGTATTCGTCCTCTAGTCTTTGTTTTCAGTTATAATTATTGTTATCCAAAATAATGCAAGTACTGACTTTCAGGGAGATGCTGAGGAGTCCAACGCATTGACGACAACCGTTGATGTCACTCAGATGCTCGAGGTACGTTTCCGGACAGTTCCATTGATGGAGATCATCAGATCTTGCATTCTTGTAGCGTGATTGTTGCACACAATGTTTCTTTCGTTTTTAACCATTGATATGTCCTTCTGTCGTCGCCCTCCTATGTGTCTTCTTTTTTCAATATTGTGTTCATTACTAATGAAAGTCCTATGTTTCAGGGAGTCGATGGAGCATTAGTCCAAGAAGAAGGGGGAGCATGCAGTTACGGGTCGGCGCAACAGCTTGCAGAAGTGTGCACCGCAGTTACAGCGTCCCTTGATGTTCTTATGCATTTCGAGGTATGGATACTGACAGTTCGATCAAGCGAGATCATATGACGTGATTACATCTGCTATACTTCCTTCTTTATTAACGCAAGTACTATGTTTCAGGGAGATGACGGAGCTTCTTCTACAAGAACATCACCCCTAGTAGTTGATGCAGATCTCTGGGTGGTGACACTTCCAACGATCGAGCAAATCGAATCATATTTAGATATCCATTATTTATTTTAGACAACTGATCATTTGTGCAGGTCTATTTAGATGAGCCGTTGATGCCTGCACAAAGTTTATGTTCTTTTTAACAAAATAGAAAACCATACTAATGCAATTACTGTGTTTCAGGGAGTTGCTGAAGCGTCATCTTCAATAATATCATCAATGGAAGTCTATGCGGAGCCCGAGGTATGGATCTTGACAGTTCCATCTAACTAGATCAACAATGCGTGAATAATTGTCGTTTGAATGTTCTACACAAAGCGTTCATTCGTGTTTTGCTATTGAGATGTACGTGGGTATTGGTCCCCAAGTACATTTTGTGTTTTCAATATTATTATACACACTAATGAAAGTTCTATGTTTCAGGGAGTCGATGGAGCGTCAGTGCGTGATGGATGTGCTTATCATGAAAATATAGTCGTTGCAGCGCAAGAGGAAGTGGAAACATGCACACACGAGTCGGAGCAACAGCGTCCTGATGTTGAAGTTCGAGGCAGGAAAGTTTCAAAGAAAAGAAAGCAAAAGAAGTTTAGTGTCCTGGTCACTATATTATGTTGTTTTTCACTGTTAATAGTTCAATACTGTAAGTTGTGTTTAAACTGAACATCCCTTTTCCAATCTGTCCTCGAGTGGGTGTACGAACTAGATCTACACAGACAGTGAAGCGAACGAGAGATGTTGCTTGTCAAACCTTTTGGCAGGGACTTGAGACTGGAGATGCATCGTGCCAATGGGAAGAATATGAAGTGATTGACAACGGAGCTATACCACCACCAGCCATTGATAGTGAATGTCCTCCTGGTAGTTCGGATGCAGTCGGAGATCAATTCACAGAATCCACACCCGCAAAAACTAAGACCGCGAGAAAGTTGAAGAAATTGTTTTATTCACCCATCGCCGGAGAAGGAACAGATGTTGCAATGGAAGAGAATGAAGTGGACGACAATGAAACACCATCAATATCACTGAACATAGCGGAAGACGATATCAGAGATTCTACCTTTCATGTGAGTGACATGTCCTCAACGTTACAGGCCGAACCAGCTGGGATGCAGAGTGACAGTATAAGGAAAGAGGCCAAATTCATTGTATTCGATAGTTGTTTGATTGATATTATTATTAGGATGAAATGTGGTCATTCGGTTGGTGGGGAAGTATGTGGGGAGCCATTGATTAATGTGACTCGTGCAATTCGAGGCACTAACCTTAAAATACATGCCACCTGTACAAAATATCATCCTTTCTCATGGTCTGCACAACCCATGCTGGGGCAACTGCCAGCAGGCAATCTACTTTGTGCAGCGGCCGCACTTTTTAGTGGTTCAAGTTTTAAAAAGTTAGAGTATTTCTTTCAGTTTGTGGGAATCCATTTCATTGCGAAAACTCAGTTCTACAAATACCAAACCGATTATCTATTTCCAGCCATTAGCGAAGCTTGGAGAATGGAAAAAATGTCTATTGATAGTACATTCGCGGGCAAACGGTTCAGGCTAGCCGGTGATGGACAGTGCGACAGCCCAGGATTTTCAGCCAAGTACTGCACCTACCACTTTCAGGACATGGAAAGTAAGAAAATTGTGAGTTCGGTGGTCGTGCAGGTGTCACAAAGTACATCCTCAGTGGCCATGGAGAAAGTTGGCTTTGTAGCATCATTGCAAGAACTACAATCGTGGGGAATGGTGATCGACCTGATAGCCACGGACAGACACGTTTCAATTGCCAAGACAATGAGAGAAGAGTACAAAAATATAAATCACCAATTTGACGTATGGCATCTTGCAAAAACAATCAATAAAAAAATGTCGGCTGCAGGTAAAAAAAAAGATATGCAAGGTATTTCACAGTGGTCCAAGTCAATCAGCAACCATCTTTGGTGGAGCTCAAAAACATGTGGAGGGTCGTTGGAAATTCTACTGGAAAAATGGCGGTCAGTAATGCTACACTGTAGCAACGTTCACCGCTGGACCACAAACCAACATTTCCACAATTGTGAACATGGCCATTTGTCCACAGAGGAGGCACGGAAGAAGTGGTTGATTCCTTCATCACCCACTCACAAAGCCATTGAAAAGATTGTATTTGATAAAACTATAACAAGAGATTTGAGGGGACTCACGGAATTCTGCCACACAGGAGATTTGGAGGTGTTCCACAATATGTGCCTAAAGTACAGGCCAAACGATTGCATTTTGGCATGGAGGGCATGATAAATCGGACTCTTCTAGCGGTCTTGGCACATAACCATAATGTTGGCCGTCAACAAAGTAGGACGACCGGAACTTTAGGGACGCTTCGCTACAATAAGGCCTTCACTAAAAGAAGTAAACAATGGGTGATCAAACCAGTGTTTGAGGATATGCAATATGAATTTATTGAGAGACTTATTGTTGATGTCCTAGATAGGCACATACATGGAGTTGTGAACGAACCTGTGCAGGGGACAACTGCATTGCCACCCAACATTGCCTCTGTTCCATGTCCACCTAAAGCAGAGCTCATTGAGAAATACACATCACGGTTTAAATGATTGTAATTTGATTGTCTGTTCTCTCGAGTCTCCTCATGTTGCAGGCCCATTGAATATGTGTATCTATGTAATGTGTAAATAAAAGTGATTGCTCAGTGTACATGCAATGTGTCTCTCCACCCTTGCCCCTCCCTTCACCGTGCAGTTGTGCGAACGACCCGGGTGTCACCTGTGACTTTGCTCTGGAGTCTCCTCATGTCATAGGCCCATTGAATATGTGTAGATATTTATTGTGTAAATAAAAGTGATTGCTCAGTGTACATTCAATGTGTCTATCGAACCTTGTTCATTTGCGCATTAAATTAAACCAAACAGTAATATAAATAATTTTTCAAAAAATATAGAATGTCTCCGTATTTATGTTTCTCTGGGGCTGCAAATGCACGCAGACAAAATGCAAAGATGGAGTGTAAATTTCAAGTCCTGTGAGATGGCCTTACACTGAATGTAGCTAACTAGGAATGTGTGCTCGTTCAAAGTGAAGGTCAGCTGCTTTGATTTTTTGCTCGGGTGCCGGAATGACCCACGACTCAGTATAAGGTTCTATTGTTATTTGACCTTGACAGGCCGGGACCATCCCGAAAGACTTCTTTTTGGGGGTGTGGTGCAATAACCTAAGAAACGATAATGAATATAATTTCAGAAACGAAAGCCATTTAATGTTCGTTCATTAGAAGAAATAACGTCGGCATAGAAGGAGTGGTATTTCGGGGCTGCCCTACGCACAGACACAATGGAAAATGCAAATATAATGTAAGTAACTCTTTAGATGAGTTTATACCGCAACTTAATTACTATACAGTAGCTTTAAAGACGGGTTAAGTTGTACTTGTTCGTTCTATGTGGCATATTGTTTTGTACCGCGCACTATCTTGAGGAGAACCATCTCCTTTTACGGAAGCACCTCAAAACCTTCCTCTTTGCTTCTGCTTTCTCTCTCCCTCTCCCCTGCTACAACTGGTCCACTGTCTGCGACCTCGGTCCTGGGCCCTTCCACTCTCCACCTGCACTGCCTCCCTGTCAACCCCTGCACTGGGGGACTGTCTCAGTATCCTACAGCTCCCCCTTCCCAGCACTTGTTCTGCACTTACCTTGCACTCGCCACCAGCTGGCCCTATGTATTTATTATTTTATGCTACTTACCTTGTACTCCACTTCCCCCCTCCCCTTCCCCTTGCACTTTTACCTTCACCCTACCCCTGCACTTGCGCGATCTGAATGACACCTGGCCTAGTAGGATCGTTGTCTGTCTTCTCCTTGTCCCCCCCCCCTCCCTGCCTCGCCACGCCTTGAAACACTTGTGTATAGGCGCGTTGCAAATGCCATATTATATCATATCAGTGACGAAGTGGTCCACTGGCGCTCAGGCGGCTCTGAAAAAGGCGGAGGAGAGGGGGTGGGTTACTGGAAATGACGTATAATACCCAGTTGCACTGTCCTAGCTATGAAATAATTTCCCGACCTAATATATAAAATGAATAATTTTAATAAAGATCTGATGGTGAGACTAATTTCATTTTTTATGTTTTTAAAACAGGTACATCCTTCATTATTGTATGTGTCACGAGTACCAGACACCGGCGGATGGCTTTTACAACCGCCAGTTGCTTCTCCGCGTGAACAACATTACCACCCTGACCATTTTATGGGACGATCGCCAAGTACAAGTATGCCCTTACGCGGTACTAACGGCTAGATGCAACATACATACCGTTGTGGTGGCCTAGTGCCTCGTTGTTGGAACAGCCATGCGATTATCAGTGCGACCGAAGAGCTTATTTTATCGTAAACCAACACCCTGTGTACTGCACACGAACATCGCTTGCCTCAAGACGAACTATTTTGGATCGAGAGCAAAGAAAAATGCAAATCGCTGAATATTCTCTAAACATTTGATGTCAAATAAATGTACTTTATCAAATTTACAATCTTGCGGTTTGATTTAAAAGTACAGTTTCATATTCCGAATTGTGGCGCGCTGTGTTGTGAGCTGATCTGTGTTGGTTTCCGGGTTCTGTGTGGAGTCGCGTAGAAGACGCCTGGGCGCGTTTGCCTACGCAGCACAGTCACGTCACGGATAGAGGCGGGGAATATGAATGTTTTGATAAATTCTGTTTCAGGGGCGGGGGATATGATTTAGTGCCGCAAACGCAGGTGAGCCAGGTCGATGGGGGGAAATGATAGGATTATCACAAAATGGCGGCTGATTTCGAGTGCGTTAATGGACGAAAAGTCGGGTAAGGTCCATAGGAAAGTTTTCTACGATCTACCGATTTATGCTTAAAAACACATGGCCGAACCGTAGGGACAATAAAAAAAAAGTCCCGGAACTATCCTTTAACAACAGAGGGTGAGGGTGAAACACTACAGATAATAGTGGGTGGTGATCTGAACTCCTGATGTGGCGACACTAACCTCAGTGCAACTTACAATAACATTTTGCAGAGTAGTGTAATGTCACAAGATAGAGGGAACAATAAAGGAGCCAAATGGATTTATTTCCTAAGTCAGTGGGACATGTGGATGCTGAACGGTAGAAAGGCGGGTGATATCCCAGAAGCATTTACCTGGAGGGGGAATAATTGTAAAGCCATTCTGGACCTATTCAGCAATAATGTAGGCCTATAGATGATGGAAAGACTTACAGTGGTACCCATAGAGCACAGTGATCACGATCTACTGGCCCTGGAAATTAACATACAAACATATGAAGGCAGGGCCAGTGAGTGTAAGAATATTACGGTAAACCATGCTGGTAACACAGTTCGGTGTACTGATAATAATTTAGCTAAAATAGACACTATGCTTGGGGAATCCCTCGGGGCACTCATGGGAAATCTAGAAAGTCAGAATGCGTATGAGATTGAAAGGTGGATCCATCAGTTGACCAGAAAATCTGGTAATATCAAAAATATAGAGTTCTCAATCTCCGGTAAACCAAGTTATAGATTTGATAAGACCATACGAGATTCAAAACGTGCTATGCGTATAGAGGTACATAATTTGCGCAATACGGGGCTTGCACGTTCAGAGTTGACCATACGTTGTAAAGAGATCAGAAGAAACTACCAACAATGGCTCAGATGTTGGAAACTCTCCATTCGTGATATAGATTGGCAGTCTATGATTAAAGCCCTACCGACTAATTGTCTGCGGACAATATGGGCAAAGCAGTCGAAAGTAAAAGGTAAGGTGAGGAAACTGACGGTCAACTCAATACAGAAAACAACATGGAGGGCTTATTTGGAGTATAGGGCTAGCAATCGGACACAGAACGCTAGCCCGGATTACATGACTAGTGGTTGGCCCATCACACTTAACACTGAGACAGTTAAAAGAGCCATTCTTAAACTCAAAAACTCTAGAGCACCAGGGCCAAATCGGCTGGCAAATATAGTCCTTAAGAAAAATCCAGATCAGTGGGCCATTGTTTTAAGGTCATTATTTGAGAAGGTCTGTCACACTCAACATATTCCCACGTCATGGTAGCAGGCGGTACTCCTACTGGTGTACAAAAAGGGTGATAGGATGCTACCGGAAAACTACAGATTCTTATTAATGCTAGACGTGACGGGAAAAATGTTCTCTTCCCTTGTCTTTGAAGCTATGCAGACATGGGTAGAAGAATCAAAGATACTACACTTCACACCGACCGGCTTTCGAGCAGGCTCTAGTACGAGCCATAATATTAGGGTGCTTGACACACTAATAGGAGCTGCCCTTGAGACAGGGAGTCAGACGTCGTATGTGATATTTGTGAATGTTAACTCCGCATTTGACAGTATAGATCGTACAAGTCTCTGGGAGAAACTTAACAGGGTGGGCTGTCCATCCTGGCTCATTAACACCCTGAACGGCCTCCATCAGTATACCTAGGTTGGAGTTCGGCTCACTGAAGATGGTATGGGTCACCGCCATGATAGAAATACAAAAGGGAGTGAAACAGGGGTGTACAATAGCCCCCATATTGTATTATCTATACATTATTGTATTATCTATACATGACAGATTTACCGGATTGGCTAAACCCAGGGGAGGGGTGTTGCCCGAAGATTGGAGGTCGTCCGTTGCCATGTTTACTCTACGCGGACGCCCTCATCTTGTTAAATTATACGTACTCTGGAGTGAAAGCCATGTTCACTGCACTCTGTAAATATGCAACTGATAATAAATTAAGCATAAATATGGGTAAAACCAAAGTCATAGTGGTACCTGCAAAAAAAGTAAATAGACCCACCTTTAGTACACCCCTGGGAAATCTAGAATATGTAGTTTCCTACCCGTACTTGGGCCTTGATATCAGCAGCACCAAAACATATATGCAAGTGGTGGATGCAAAGAAGACCAAGGCCCTAAGGATGACCCAGCTGATAATGAAATTTGCGATGAAACAGCTGGGTTTTCCTTACATGGAATAATAATATTATATAGACAATGCTTCTGTCCAATGGTGCTATATGGGTTGGAAGCACTTGCAATGACAGATCTTGCTTGGCTAGATGTGATCGAGGGATGTATAAAGCTACGGCTCCAATCCAATATATTAGATTGGAATTGGTCTTGACATCACTTAAAGGAGAATTATTGATGAGACGTGGTCTCCTACATTTGAAAATCTATGCAAACCCTAAATGCCAACTTCTTAAGTTGCTTGAGGCCCCTGGCCATGGCCATGGCAAAGATATTTTAACCTCTTCGACCTTATTGGATGGTGCCCTGACTATGCCAGGGGCTCGACCAATGACACTTTGAAACGTGTTTTCATAAGGAAAATTAAGAAATGGGATTGAGTGGGTAATTATACCCATGTTGAGGCCCTGCAAAGTCACAAATATGTTGGAGTGATGTACAGATACCTTCAGACGGAACACTACCTCAGGCAATGCCCAAGCTCGAATGTATGTTCCTTTAGATTGAAGTTGCGTACAAACCAGCTACCAATACTGCCACTAATTGACTCTCAGTTAGGGCTGCATCAAAGAGAAAGATATTGCTGCATGTGTAAGATCCCTGGACAAACTGAGACAGCAAAGCATATCCTGGCAGAGTGTGGGACCATGGGCAACGAATATATGATACTATTAGGCCCTTTTGTGCAGGACGACGACGCTATCGAGAGTGACGATTTCTGACTCTTTTGCCTGAATACAGACAATCAAAAAGTGCACATTGCCCTGTAACTGTTATGGGCAATTAAAAAAACCCTCCAAATCTGTGAACAAAATGGGGTATGTGGAGAGATGATTAAGTAACCAGTCTCCGTATCAGTAGGATTCATAAGCTGGTTTAAATGATGTTTTAAGCTTTTTGATTGTTCTTAAATCCAGTTCACAAAATAATCCCTGTGTACGGGGATTGCAAATGAAATGAGAAAGGACAAATGTAGATTATTTATGAACGTTATATGTAATGTTAGGAAATATGATGATTTTTAAGATTCTCTTGTAAGATTTTAGATCTTGAGCTTTGAGAATATAATGTGATAAAATGTGTTAAATGTATATATTGTAAAGTTTTAATGAAACTAAACAAATAAATAATAATACACAGTTATGAACCATCCCAACGGTATGTATTTTGCCAACCTCTTAAGCCTGAATAGTAGATCCACACAGGCTTGACATGTGGCCAACATAAATGTCAGTTAGCAGTTTAATGGTATCCACTAGAGAGTGTAATTTGCTTTCTGACTGAGAACATTCAGGCATGTAATTGCTCATTTTACTATGGCTGGTAAGATAGCTATAAGCAGTAAGAGTTCAGTGGGTTGAGCGCTCACTGCTGCGATGTGTGTGATTTGCAGGTTCGAATCCCAGCAAGGCCAACTCACCCTTTTTATCCTTCTGAGGTCGATAAATGGCAAGACAGGTTGGGTGATATTGTATGTATATTTGTTCTATATAAAGCACTTAAACCTAAGTGCTATATAAGAAGAAATCATTATCATTCGGCCTTGGACGTTTGCTTGCATTCACAGAAATTTGGTAATATGGGCCTATACACATTGATATTAATGATATATATGATGATCCATTCTTGTATGAAATGTATATTACATTACAGTGATATCGTAACCATATTTTCCGTGGTCTACTTAGGAACAATGCTATGTGATGCCACTTCCTGTTTTGTCAAGGGGTGAAAAGGTGTGTTCCATCACTTCATGTGATGTCATCAGAGGTCAAGGGTTGTTTGATGTCACTTCCGCTAACCTGGCACTTTGGTGAAATCACATTCCAGTTGTTCCAGAGGATGGTTCCCGTTCCCTGGATTCCTCTTGGTTCTCGTTGAACAGTTCCCGAAGCCCTTTCTTGGCTCACAACGATATATCTGAAGTTCACATTCAACAGTTCCTTGTGCCTTTCTTGGCCCACAACAATGTTGACCTTGTCTTGACTTTGCAATTGTACCTCTCTTGAACATCTGGTTCATACAATCCTTTCCTAGCCCTGATGTTCCTTCTCAGGACCTCTGTCAAACAATACCGTTCTGGTTGCCTGGTGTACCCTCCAGAGCCCCCACGGCCTCTAGGAAGACTCACTGGCGTTCGTTGGCATTGTTGTATGCTCCCACAGTCAACTGGAGAAGCGCTTTCATCAGTTTCCCTCTTGTGACCGCCTCTGTCTGGTTTCTTCAGGTCTCACAGCTTTCACTTTCAGCTTCTGCATCGCTCCGGGCACCGGTAAGGAAAGCACTGCTCTTGACCACCTGCGAACGTCCAGGAGTCCATTGCTGGCTCCTGGAGTTCCTGCAGCGTGTCTTCCTCGCTCTGCAGCTGCCTTCTTCGCTGGTGGGTCTTCTGGCGCCACCACGCCGGTACCCACCCTTTGGTATTCTCAGCATCACAGCGGAGAGACACCGTCCTCTCCCGCCAGCAGCAGACATTGATTTTCTGCTTCTCTTGCCTTTCAAACTTCCCGGCACAGGTGTATTAGAACAAGCATTAGAATGCTCACTGTGCTTGGGGCTTTCCTCATTCTGAATTGCTCGATTGTTCTTATTTGTCCCAGTACTTTGGCATTCATGAATGCCAGGTTTTGGAATTGGTTCGGAAGACTTGAATAGACTTGTTCAGTAGTCTTAAATGGGGAATGATCCTTGGATGAATGGTAGGTGGAATGAGAGAGTAATTCCATATTCTTTATGGGAGGAGTGGGCTTATACCAATAGGCCATGAGGGTATTAGATATAGGAGGGTTATTCTCAGGGGAAAATGGGAGATACCATGTCTCAACAGATGAAGCAATGACATCTCCGCAGAGGTTGTATCCCCTCCCGCCCCATTTGATCCTCCCTCATATAGCGGTCTCCAGGGTCAGGATCAGGTAGCGGCTGCTGTCCCCTGGCCACACGGGAGGAGGTCACCACCGGGAAATCAGTGATGATTCCATCAGGTTCATCACATAAGCTGTAGTCTACAAAATGTGTGCTGGGAGCCGACATGCTTCACTTCATATGGTCAAAGATGGCCTAAAGAACACTGACTCAAGAGTTTTTAATAGTAATTTTCATTTTATTATAATTATTACTAGGGTATTATTGAGCGCAGACCTAGCTTTGGGAAGCATCGGATGGCTTTACAGTCATGTGGTCACGGGTGGTGACACGGTGTGGCAAGAAGGGATATAATGGAGTGGGGAGCCGAGAACGGACGGGGGGAGAGTGGGCAATTTGGCAGATATGGATCTACAAGGAACCAGGCAGAGCAGATCACACAGTCTCTTTTACATGGGGAGATGAGGGTGTGTGGACCTAGGTTTAGTGTATTACGGGCTGTCCCACGTCTAGGTGTGGCAGTTTTTACCCTAACCCAGGAACCCCTAACCCAGAGTTAGTATATACTGCGTGTTAACCTCTACTATCTAGCGAACATCCAGCTGTTCACTTGTAAGGACTTAAAGGCAAATTTGCCTCATCTACTTAAGGCTTCCCCCAGGAATTCCTAAGCATGGCCTACTCTAGCTCCTGGTTAGTTCTGAGGGATATACGGGAGCCTTCCAACCAATCAGGCCCTACTTGGTCTCCTTCCTTTCATGACTTAATGTTCCCCTCCCCTTGTCTTTTGGTTACTCTCCTTTCCTACACCTACTCTCCTCCCTTCAACTCCACCCACCTTCTCCTCGCTATCTCTCACTAAGTCTTACTCTTCTGTCCCCCTGATGTCTCTCCTGCCTCCACCCTTTGCTGTTGCTACTCTCTGCTCAACACTTGATCAACACTACACTACTGCTCCCTCCTCCATGCTACCACTAGTGCCACTACACCCCACCTGTGTCCCAGTCACCCTCCTTTCACTCACTAAATCACCTTTATCACCCCCTACACTTCTACTAGCACTTTCACTCTCCTTGCACGCCCCACTCACTACACAGCACCACATGCTCCTACCAACAAATACCCCACCTTATTGAAAAATCACCTCCACACTACGGTGTCCTTCGTCCTTCTGATCTCTTGATCTGCCACCACCACTAACCTCATCCAAATAACCCACACTTTTCCTGTTTCCCGTCTACCTTTTCATACATTCCCACAACCTCTCCAGCTCCCATTGGTCCTCTTCCCCTATCCAATCTAATCAGGTCTTGCCAAACCATGAAGTGTTAAACTTGGCAAAAGGCACAAATAGGAGATTAAGATCCACCCGATTTTTCTGAATGTGCAGCTGTGCTGGAACAGTGGCAGCCTGCAATGGAGCTTGCTTGTGGTCTGTTTTTTTGTGATGTATCCCCACGTAAGGGGGTGGGGAGAATTCAGTTATGTTGAAAGCCGCTCTGTAGTTTGTCATAGAGGGAGATCCCCCACCCCCAATTTTAGTGGCACCTGGTTTACCACTGCCTACCGGCGGTGTGTTGCATTTCTGCAGCTGTGCAGCTTGGCTATTTCTCCTTTCACTGATTCTCTCACCAGCGACGCAAATACATCCACTGTCTGGAGTGGAAGGCTCTGATGGGTTATTTTCATGCAGATGGTCCGTGTTGTTCTCTGAAGCTGGAATTTGTCTTAAATGAAACCAAGAAGACTGCCAAGCATTTGGCGTTCTAGGTGTGGGGTGATGCAATGTGGCCCCACTCTCATATAAGCAGGTGCTTTGGGAGGGGACATGAATTGAGGCCCTCTCAACTGCCACTGTGCCCTCTGGGGGACCTTTATTAACTACTCACATGAACTCTAAATGGTTGCAAATGAACAAGTTACTTCTTACCTTGTAACGTTCTTTCGATGGGATGTTCCTCCGACCTATTCCTTATCTTTGATAGATCATCTCCCAGCTGGCTGGCCTCGGAATTTTTTTTTCAGTAGAGGGCGCTGCGCATCGACGTCCCTCGAGCCGATGTCCTTCGACGGCCTCTGTATCGGCGTCGACGTCACCACGCGTATAAATAGACTCGCGCAGAGTTTGTTGCTCAGTTCCGCTTTGACCTTAACAGTTGTTTTACATGAATTGGTTATTGACCTTGAAGGAGCGTAAGCTGCAACCACAAGGGAAGTATTACTGCGGGGATGGATGGGAGGGGCGATAAGGAATATGTCGCAGGAACATCCCATCGAAAGAACGTTACAAGGTAAGAAGTAACTTGTTCTTCAAAGGGATTGTGTCCTCCGACGTATTCCTTATCTTTGATAGACTCCCATAGCAGTGGTGTGCAATTGGAGGTGGGAGTAAAACGCCATGTTTCCTTTTAGGAATGAACCGAATGTAATACGGCTTTGCCAAACCTAGTCTCTTCACTAGAGGAGGAATCCAGGTTGTAAAATCTTGTGAAGTTATGTGCGGACGACCATGTGGCAACCACACATATGCCTCGAACCGGGACCCCTCTTTGGAGGGCCGAGGAGGCTGCGATACCCCTGGTTGAATGAGCCCTAAGATTTTGCGGAGGCTCTTTCCCTGACAGTTTGTAACATTCCAGAATGGCCAAAATAAGCCATCTGGAAACGGTTTGTTATGTTATCGGTTATCCCAACTTGTGCCCTGAGTAACCCACGAACTGTTGGTCAGCTTGCCTAATCTTAGCAAGTCTGCTGATGTAAAAGCTTAAAGCCTGCCCTGGGTCCAGCCTATGTAGCCTTTCTTCCTCTTTCCCCGGATGGGGAGGCGGATAGAATGAAGGTAAAGTAATTTTCTGAATGATGTGGAATTCAGAAACCACCTTTGGGAGGAAAGTAGGCTTCACCTGTAGGACAACCTTGTCTTTATGAAAAATTGTATGAGGGGGTTTACAAGATAGAGCTTGTAATTCGCTCACCCGTCTAGCAGATGCTAAAGCCACTAATAAGACAGTTTTAAGGGTGAGAAATCTTAGTGAACAAGAGTGGAGTCGTTCGAAAGGAGTACCCATCAGGAAATTTAAGACTAAATTTAAGTCCCATAAAGGAACCTGGAAAGGTCTTGGAGGGTAGACATTAGTTAATCCCTTTAGAAATTGTATTACTAAGGGTCATTTGAAATACGAAGGCTCCTCCGCAGTGCGCTTGAAGATCGATAGCGCTGCGAGATAGCCCTTGATAGTGCCAACTTGAAGGCCTGAATTTGCCAAGTAGAGTAGAAAGGATAACACCGTTGGTGTACCACATGAAAAGGGGTCGATATTCTCTTCTCTACACCAGCTGCAAAACTTGTTCCAACGGCAGCGATATAAAGACTTTGTTGCTGGCCTTCTGGTCGAAAACAACACTTCCATGATGTCATCAGGGAGGTCCCAATCCTTGTATCTCAACCTTTCAGAAGCCAGGCATGAAGGATGAGGGTTCTGATGTCTGGATGGAGAACCTGACCTCCCTTCTGTGAGAGAAGATTCTCCTTGAGTGGAAGACGAATTGGAGGGCAGATGGACATGTCCAGAAGGTCTGGGTACCACGTTCTCCTGGCCCAGTCTGGGGAAATTAGGATCATGGTTCTGCGGAATCTTCTCAACCTCCTGATCATTTGAAGAATGACAGGGACTGGTGGAAACGTGTACAGGAGTGGAAACTCCCAGTCCACTACGAACGCATCCCCTAGAGCTCCTTTCAGGGGAAATTCTCTTGAACAAAACGGATCGCACTTTCTGTTGGTACTGGTGGAAAACAGATCCACTTGAGGGGTTCCCCAAAGGGCGAAGATCTCCTGAAGGACTTCCTAAGCTAGTTCCCACTCATGGGAGACTGTGCCCTGCCTGCTCAGAGCGTCCGCCGTCAAGTTCTTCTCTCCGGCTAGGTGGACTGCCGATAGAGAGATTCCTTCTTGAATTGCCCAAAACCAGAGCTGCATTGCCTCTTACACAGTGGCAGTGATCCTACGCCTGCTCTTTTGTTGAGGTAGTGCATGGCCACTGTGTTGTCAGTTATTATCAGGACATTTTTCCCTTGTACAGATGGCAGAAAAGCTTTCAGCGCTAGTCTGATTGCTCTCAGCTCTAACAGGTTGATATGTAGTCTGGACTCCGATGGAGACCAACAACCGCTGATGGTGAAGTCGTTGGTATGGGCTGCCCACCCCGTGAGTGAGGCATCTGTGACTACTGTTATCTCCGGCATTGGTTGCCAAAACAGTTCCCCCTTCAAGATGTTTTTCTGGCAGGCCCACCACGGAAGGTCTAGAGCCACCTTGTCCGGAATCTGAAGGAGGTCTGTCATTCTCCCTGAGAATTGCGACCACTGAGTTCTCAGTGTCCACTGAAGAGATCTCATTCTCAGGCGAGCCTCTGGCACAAGGAAGATGCAGGATGCCATGAAGCCTAGCAACCTCAAAAAGTCGAAGGATGGGAGACGTTGGGCATTTTGAAACTTGGTGACCATCTGCATAATATCTTGAGCCCTCACCTCTGGTGGCCAGGCTTTTCCCAGGGAAGTGTCCAGGACGGCTCGAATGAACTGGAGTCTTTGTGATGGTATCATCTGTGACTTCTTTAAATTGAGGGAGAAGCCCAGTTTGTGAAGGAAGTGGCAGACATAATCTAGTTGGATCTGAGCTTGCTCCGAAGATACAGCTCTGATCAGCCAATCGCTCAGGTAGGGGTCGACGTGGATCCCTTCCCTCCTTAGACTTGCAGCCACTACCGACATTAGCTTGGTGAAGACCCTCGGGGCGGAGGTCAGCCCAAATGGCAGAACTCGAAATTGATAATGAGAGCCGCCAATTGTGAACCTCAGGTATTTCCTGTGTTTGAGATGGATTGGCACATGGAAATAAGCATCCTGGAGGTCCAGAGATACCAGCCAGTCCTGGAGCTGGAGAGCCTGAAGGATCTGAGAGAGAGTTACCATCTTGAACTTGTCCTTCCTGAGGAACTTGTTCAATTCGCGTAAGTCCAAGATAGGTCTCAGACCTCCGTCTTTCTTCGGTATGAGAAAGTAGGGGGAGTACCAGCCCTTGTTCCTCTCCGCTACAGGTACCGGTTCTATGGCACCTTTCTCTAGCAGGTCTACAATTTCCTGCAAGAGGAGCGGATCTGGAACTCTTAGAGAGCTGTTCCCCGGTGGATGACTCTGAGGGATGCGTAGAAAAGGCAGGCAGTAACCTTGGGCAACTGTCTCCAATGCCCAAGCATCTGACGTAATAGCCTGCCATTCCGTCAGATGTTGAGTTAACCTGCCCCCTACTGGTGTTTTGTGAAGAGAGTCCTCAGAGCGGTTTGGAGGCGGCTGATGCAGATGCTGAGGGTAAAGAGGCACCTGCTGCTGCTGCTGCTGCAGCTTTTGTGTTTTTACCCCGTCCACCTCGGGTGAATTTCTTCTGACCCCTTTGAACCGGCTGTCCTATGCCCTTTCCGAATGTGGAATAGAAGTGAAAGGACTTACCTCTCCAAGGGGTTCCTGAGGGGCGATATGGTGTCTGACGGATTGCAGCTCCTAAGGATTTTGCTGCTGCCGTTGATGTTTGTAGTTTTTCTAAACTGTCATCTGCCTTCTTACCAAACAAAGAAGAGCATGAAGTGATTGAAGCTGTAGAAATTTTCAGCATGAACATTTGCAAGTGAAAACACGTGGCACAGACCTCCTCTGACCACAACTTCGCGGTCTGTGAGACTTAACACTGGTAGCAAAGCATTGCTTATTGGTGGTAGATAGCATGAAGATTCAAGATGTTCTGGGTAAAATTGTTCATCGATTGTAAAATCCTAAACACACATGAACAGTGAGCTGTTGCAAGGGTGGAGGAGCTGTGGTCCCCATAAACATATCCAATTTACTTAAATATAAGCCTTAGAAGCACTTTGAACACCTCAAGGCATAAAATAAGCAGTGTCGCAGAGCAATTTGCTATGCAATTCTGTAGGTTTGCTAATTAAATTGGCATTTGTGTAGCAAAGTTAGCTATTTAAGTTACCCTGTTCAATGAAAGCACAACTCACCCTGCATTCCTCTCTTGCCTTCAGAGCTCTCTCCGCCCTCTTTTCTCTGTTCACTGCAAGTTGAAAGGGGCTAATGGGGAGAGAGAGTGAGTGCAGCAGTATTCATCCCCTTCACTCATGTGCCAAAAGGCCTGTGTGGGAGTGCTATGCATATTTTATTTTGCAAATAATTGCAAACCAGAAATAATCAGGATAATACTGTTATTAAGCTAACTGCATCCTGTCTGCCAAAGACCAGTATGTGTTAGTTATTTTTTTAAAGAAATGCTTTCAATTCCTTTTCCAAAAATGTAATAGGTTACATAATGCATAATGACAGTATTGCTACTGTAAAACACTGCATTGTCTCCATGCTTTACAGTGAAGTGTATCTAAATCTCACTGCCAACTAGATTTCATTTTGTTGGGGAAGATGTATCATGTTGACGAGTGGACCCTTTTGAAAATGTTCATGACCACGCAGCCAAATGCTTTGACAGCAAACCTAGTCCTGTGACCTGCTGGTTAGATACAGCTTGCAACTGGTGCTCAACTCATGAGCTGATACCATACGCCTTGACATTCTATCTTGTCATGTTGGTTCATGCCCGCTACTCTGACTGTGAGATGGCTGCAAACTACAATATTCTGCCTAGTTTGTCCTGTTCTCTGCCTGCTATGCCATCCACTCTGCTTAGTCTTTTACATAATTAATACACAAAGCTAACTTGATATTTACTTAAAGTAGCGATCAATAGTTCCATCCAGTCTGTACATCTACAGACCTACTGCAAAAATGTACACTGTAGTTGGCCTCCAGAGCTCACATTGCTCTATGATTATGATTGCATTATATATTTGCACCTGCAGTACAGGGAGTTAGCTAAACTGTTTTAAGAGCTTTTTTATCATATCTATTTATTTGTGTCCATTCATGCAGCTAACCTTTTTACAGACCCTCATCCAGGGCTCGCAAAGTATTTTCACTCACTCGCATAGTCAAGTAGATTTTAAGAAGGGCCAGTACCATTTGCAGGGTATGTTGGAAACTTTTATTTAAACTTTACTTTGTTTGTAGTAAATGTCAGATACAAGTTTCACTCTGCATGGCTGGCCTCTGGGTGGCAGCAGTGTGCCAAACTAAAGTGAGTCTGTGGCGACATGCACCATTTTACAGAAAGAATTTGCAAGGCCTGACTTATCTCACAAATGTCTTACTTCGACGGTATACAAAACTGCATATTGTTGCCCATTTTATATCTTGGGTACAAGTATCTTCTGGTGGCATTAAAAACATTAGTACAAAATTGCTAATCAAATGGTTTTGCTAATCAAATGGTTTGCTAATCAAGAAAAATGTAATTAGCAAACTCTGCTAATCAATTTTTGAAAACTAATTTATGCCTTGCACCTACATGGAAGCGGTCGAGGACAGCACAGAAAACGTTCCTCCCTCTATTAAGAGATCTGTATAAACGCGCCATAAATTACTAGGTGTGGTAAAAAGACATTTGCCATATCAACATTTGTTAACACACATTCTAGATGATCCCTGGTATATAAAGTGCAAAATATATTTTTGCCTAGTCATGCAAAATGACCAGTATCAGATGGACTAAAACAACAGAAGGCGGCATGTCATTTCAAGAGTTGGAATCATAAGCAACTCATCCCAAGGACAAGATTGGTGGTGCCCTTATGTAATGGTGCAGTCTGGCAAAAATAAATGTTATGGAGGGGTACCTAGACAAATGGCAGTATTTATGATTAATGGAAAACTATTCCTTCTTGGTAAAGGTTGTTAGTGAGCAGCTTCTGTATTTATGTGTGTACAGCTGTAAGGAAATACTGTATTCTTCCCTAACTCAAAACATTATTTTATTTATAGATTTGTGTTGGTGTATGGTTTTGACAGTTTGCTGACAACACACGTTCCCACACTTAGAACATTGCATCCGTTTATCTGCTGTGCATGTACATTTCGATTTGTTAAGCACTAACCTTGAGGATTGTACTGGACAACTCCTTTCACCAGGTGTCTGGCCAAAAGTAGAAATCAAATCGGAATGCACTTGTCAATGCCAGCGGAGAAAGCAATATGACAAAAGGTTCAGGCTTACTTAATTGTACCATTTTCTAATTGATTTAGATGGTGGGGAGATGGTCTGCATAGAATATGATCCTGGCGCCATTTAAGACTCTCATTTAGGATTCATGTTGCACACACATATTGCATGGATGCTAAAACGTGTGTGTGGTGTGCACACATTTGTGGGCACCTTTGTGGGCTGTGGCAAAGTGATGTGTGGAAAGCATGCTGTAGAGTGGAGGCAGAATGTGTGTGGTGGCAGGGCATTGTGTGTGTAGGGGTTTGTGTGTGTAGGGGTGTGTGTGTGTAGGGGTGTGTGTGTGTGTAGGTGTGTGTAGGTGTGTGTGTGTAGGTGTGTGTGTGTCTGTGTGTGTGTGTGTGTGTGTGTGTGTGTGTGTGTGTGTGTGTGTGTGTGTGTGTGTGTGTGTGTGTGTGTCAGGAGTGTCTATGTTTGTGTATATAGATGTGGGGCAGTGTGTGTATCTGTCGAGAAAGGTTGGGCAGTGTGTGGGGGTGGAGCCATGGGGAGGTTGAGCCAATGTGTTTGGGGGTGGGTCGAAGCAGCATGTGGGAGAGTTGGACAGTGTGTGGGGCCTCAGGAAGTGCATAGGGCAGCAGCTGTATGTGTGGGGACAAGGGCAGTGTGTTTTATATGGAATAGACTGTTGGGGGAAGGGATAGGGGTGTGTGTTCAGGTGTACATGGGGCAGTGTGTGGGGTGGGTGGAGACGTCAAGAGCAGTGTGGGGGCACTGGCAATGTGTATGTGGGTAGAGTGTGGAAGAATTGTTGAAGTGTGTGTGTGGGGTGGGGCTTGAGGGCATCTTGTGTGTCTGGAGAATGCAGATGGGTGTGTGTGGAAGGGCACAGGGTAGTGTGTTTGGGTGCTAGGGTTGGTGTGTTGCAGAGGCAGTGTGTGTGGAGGTAGCAGGAGCAGAGTGGATGTCGGGAAAAGGCACAGCGTGTGTGTATGGGGAGCAATCTGTGTGGAAGGGTGCAGGGGAAGCATGTGGGGAAGTGGGAAGCATGTGTGGCTGGCAGGGACAGTATGTTGGGGGGCAGGGACAGCATGTTGGGGGGGCAGGCAGGGTCAGAGGGTGTGTGAAGGGGCAGGGACAGTGTATGTGGAGGAAGGCAGGGGCAGTGTGTGGGGTGAGGGCAATGTATGTGTGTGAGGGGCAAGGGCAGTTCTTGAGGGCTGAAGGGTGTGTGTGAGCGCAGTTAGTGTATATGTGTGAGGGAAGAGGCACTGTGCACAGTACTATGTGTTTTCTAGCGATAAAGTGTAGTAAAACCGCCAGATCTGTACTCCTCTCTTTCCTAGGCACATTAAGTGGCATCTCTCACCCAAAGCTGCCCATGATTAGTCTTCTCCATTAGGAACACTCAATGCATTAGCACTTGCACCTTCTGAGCGTGGGTTCCAGGCACCTGGCTACTAAGAGCTCTTCTTGGGTAACCACAAAGCTCCATGTATCTGAAAATACAGGCGAGCGAGCAAGAGTGCAAGAGAGAGCATGCGTAAAAAAGACGGCACACGCAAAGAGAGAGACGCCCCAAGCAAAAGAGACAGCGCACGCAAAAGAGACAGCGCACGCAAAAGAGACAGCGCACGCAAAAGAGACAGCGCACGCAAAAGAGACAGCACACGCAAAAGAGACAGCACACGCAAAAGGGAGCAAGAGAGCATGAGAGAGAGAGCAAGAGAAAGAGAGAGCAAAAGAGAGAGCAAGCCTGCTGAGCAAGAGAAACTAAATGTGACAATTACTTCCCACAACCTTACCAGAGGTGTTCCCTATAGGAAAAAACACGCTGGACACAGAGGCCAACAACAAGGACTGGGCAGGATCCGGAGGGCTCCCAAGGATAGGGGTGAGACAAGAGCACACAAATACTCCAGACCAGTTTAGAATCCAAAACGGGTTGCTGTCCCGGAAGATAGTGTAAGGTTGAAGGAAGGACAGGAAGAGAATCAGAGACTGTGGGGAACCATTGTACCGAAAGACGCCATAAAGAGGAGGAGAGGTGTTGGAATTTATTTATTTTGACATTTATAAAGCACACCGAGCCCAGGGGTATCTGGGCGCTGGTTACATGAAGACTTAGTTTCAGCAGGTTGCAGTCGTCAACGTGCACCAATGCCCGCTACAAAAAAACTGCAAATCACTCAAAACAACGCTGCAAGAGCAGCCCTAAACATCTCCAAAAAAGATGTTTACATAGGTAGTACATGAAGACTTGGATACAGCGGCAGGATTTCTAGTGTGTGTTTGTGTGGAACTGGAGTTGGCACAATATAGTAAGTTAGTTTGGGGTTTTGGTGATCTTGAGAGTCAGGTTTTGAATCTTTTGCGAAAAGACAAGTGGGAGTCATCTGATCTTTAGGCCAGAGGGAGGGCATTCCAAAATTTGGCAGTGATCACTGGGAAGCTGTTGCCCCCTGCTTTCTATCGCCTGTGACGTGTAGGTGTGAGTAGGCATCGTGGGTGAGCTTGGCTGATTGGGCCTTAGAAAAAGTT
This sequence comes from Ambystoma mexicanum, assembly GCF_040938575.1. Taxonomy (NCBI): domain Eukaryota; kingdom Metazoa; phylum Chordata; class Amphibia; order Caudata; family Ambystomatidae; genus Ambystoma; species Ambystoma mexicanum. Next base: position 706,026,214 of record NC_090941.1, on the reverse strand, counting down.
TTGGACAAGATAGGTGGGGGCAGTGTTTGAGATGCATTTGTGGGTCACAGCTAATGTTTTAGTGTGATGCATTCTTGGATAGGTAGTCAGTGGATAATACGCCTGGCTGCGGATATGTTGTCTTTTTTGGAGATGTTTAGGGCTGCTCTTGCAGCGTTGTTTTGAGTGATTTGCAGTTTTTTTGTAGCGGGCATTGGTGCATGCAAAAAGGAAGTTGCAGTAGTCAATCCTTGATAGTATGAGGGCTCTAGCGAAGGTAGTGCAGCTGTCGGTAGACAGGAATGGTCTGCATGCATTGATCAGTTTCGCAGTATGTGCTGCTGCTGATGCTATAGAGTTAACATGTGTGGAGTATAGATATACTCCTATGGTCTTTACCTCTTTGGAGGCGGTGATGGAGTTCCCGTTGATGGAAAAGGAATGAAGACAGAAGTAGACTATCAAGAGTACTTGAGACAAAGAAAATGAGTGGCATTGGCAGAGGAGTGAGGAGGAAAGGAAACCAAAGAAGAGATAGTAATAGAAACGAGAACAGAACTAGCAAGGATAGAGGCTCTGGACGACAAAGGGGGACTAAAAGGGCAGAACGAAGCTTGAGACTGCTACGCTATACAAGGAAGCAGAGCATAAGAAAAACCCGGGGAAGGAAGGCCGACCTGGAAGAAAGCGTTAGGGGCAAAGTGGGCAACTAGGAGCAGGGTCATGCTTCTGTACTGCGACACAGCAAGACCAACTAACTGAAACCCTGAACCATAAAGTGGAAAAGCACTTCAGAGGCATAGGTTTGGCCGACCACTGAAACAAGGTCTGGTCGAAAGCTCTGCGACTGCTGCAGAGGATTGTCCTTGTGACAAGGAAACAGCCAGACGTACAAATCCCCCTTTGCACAGGTACAGCAGGAGAGCTGTGAAGACATCTTTGTAAGACTTCTGTAAAACGCTTTTGTTGGGACAATGGAGGAATCTTTATTGTGCTTTGGAGATTTTGTTAATACGATCTTTGAGGATTGTTGGACTCTGACTACACAACATTTCACCAAGAAAATCCTATGGCGCAGGAGGGGATGTCCCTATTCTTTTCAGTTCTTTGATCCTATCCTCATTTTATAGACAGACACTTTGGAACATTTCCCCACACCTCCCATTTGGTCAGGATGACTATTCTGGCACAGCGTCTGAACAACAGCCATACACATTATACATAAAGTTTTTTTAAAAACACTTGAAAGTCATCTTCTTTGTGCTGTTCTATTTTCTGAGAACAGAGTGATGAGATGGCGAGGTCATCTGGCGGCCCAAGGTCACACATTCCTAACAGAAAGTACACTTTACCAAATAAACACCAACACTAATTTGTCCCCATCAACTGACAGTGGACGACACCCATTTATTTTCTTAAATCATTTCTTCCCCTTTCAAGTGAACCTCTGGCAGGTTTATGTCTGAGCACATGTGAAGTCTGGGCAGGAACTGGAATGTAGTGTAGGGGCATTAAAATCTGTATGTCTCTATGTGACTTCCCATTCATTTGAATAATATGGCAAAGTATTCCATTTTTTTACAGTATTGGGGGCACATGCACCCACTTCCTAAGGAAGGAATATTTACCTCTGTGAGAACCCCATTGTGTCCTAATCCCCCTGCTTGTCTCTACCTGGAAAGGTTCATGCTTGCAGATCTTTAATACTGGTTAACACCAGGGTCCAATATTTGCACTTGCCAATAGCCAGTGGCTATAGATATTTGACTCTTGGCGAGTAAGAAATGGTGGGCTGTGTGTATGTATAGAATTGAGGTGGCAAGTGACTTATGGCTGTCGAGTAGCTTACAACTTAAATATTTGCCCCTTTGTTAATACTGTCAACTCGTAAACCAAAGTACTTTACTGTACTGTAATGGACTCTTGGCCAGAGCCCCGCCCAAGCAGATTCACCGCTTACAAAAAGCCCAAAACGCAGAAGTAAAACTGGTCTTTGGCGTTGCCAAGAATACGCAAACTGCAGGTCTTTGCCGGTCACTGCACTGGCTAGCAATGGAAGACCGGATAACATTTAAAATTGGATGTCTGGTGTACAAATGTATTAACGGGCTGGCGCCAATTTATTTGATAAATAAACTTAGAAAATATCACCCGCCCGGGCTTTAAGGTCGGAAGATCAATGCTTACTCACTATTCCTAGGACCAATTGTGTTTCACGAGGAGACCATAGCTTTTCAGTTGCTGGACCAAGATTATGGAATATCGTCGCACTGAACTTAAGGGCAAATTCCTTATCAATCTTTAGAGCAGGTCTAAAGACCTACCTGTTCAAGTAGGTATGGTTACTCCATAGCTCTCTATGAATTTCACTGGAATGTATAGCTTCTTATATCGCTGAACTCTGCTTCTCATCTTATGGTTCCAACTGCGCCAGGATACAATTTAGTTCATTGTGTGCACGATACAAATAATTCAAATCACTTTTAAAAACACTGCCTGAACAGCTGAAGCGTTACTAGGGGATGCAAGTCCAGCCACTGCCATGCCTATATACATTGAGGTCTATGCTGTATTGTCAGGCACCTGTCATTCCCACTCCATTGTTTACAAACTCTACACATTTCATTCAAGGACAGTAATTGTGAATAAACATGGACTGTTGAACAGCATATGGTGTCAACATTTAATTATTGATGAAGATGGAATGGTGGAAGAAGTAGCACCATAGTCTTCCAGAGACTAAGTTTGTCCGCTCTGTTATGCAAACTTCTGCATGACCACAGGCCTTCTAACATGGTGGGAAACCAGTGCTGTCAGTCAAAAACACTTAATAATTAAATGGAAGCCTTAATATTTCTCTGCGTGAAACTATAACATAGATCAAGAAAAAAAAAATCCAGGCTATTGATGTCCAATGGTCAACCACTTTTCTCCTGGATTTTCAAGAGCTGTAAAAACAGATTTTTATTTACATGAAAGAAACACTTCCAAAATTAAGTCAATGTAATAATAATGGACATGAACACACAGCAATTTTCAGGGATGATAGAAAATAAATGTGGTTTTTCAACAATGAAGAAAACCGATATCCCTTATTCCCATAGAGTACATGGATTACTCCAAGCCAATGTACATGAACGCTCTGCATGAATGACCCGAATAAGAATCAAAAGATATTATTCAGGCTTTTGCCCAGCTACTAGCAGTGATCCATCTGATATTGAAAACAAAGGTTTTCCTTATCTGGAATCAAAACTCTATACTCACGTAGAGTGCTACTGTTTTATAGCAGTTGTGAGAAACCTGAAGGTGTCTCACCCGCTAGTCCCTGGGGATCTGTCATCCAGGTGGCCTGGACATGGCCATCGCTATTGGATCCAGTTCCTGGGGTGGACCAGTGCAGGAGGTTCACCTGGATCGGGGTATCTTCTGTAAGTGATTTCAACCGGGCACTCCACCTAAGTCAATGCCTAGCGTGTGATGCACAGCTGGAACACTTAATTATTTATTTATGTCTATTAAGTTTTTTTATTTCTGAATGATGTACCCTTATATCACGCCCCTCTCTTTGAATCCCCCCCGGTCTCACTAAACCAGGAAGTAGGCTGTTTTGCATAGTTAAAAGAATTATTTTATGGATTTGCACAATATATATCACACTATTTAATATTTATACAATGAGCATCAAAGGGGTGATGTTACAATCAACAATCTGTTTAATCAGAAGGAGCATAGATAGGAAAAATAATGCAGCATAGAATAAAACTGTGTGTGGGTTCAGTCAAATGCAATGTCACTCTTTCCCCCTGCACACTACTCAATCCCCCCAATGTGCAAGATCAAGAGATGGCAGGAGAGAAAACAGGTTTCAGGAATACAAACTCAACAAATACAGTTTCAATCCCAATTTCTCCCAGCAGACACAGAGAGAAACAGGAATGATTGCAAACGGGTCAAATGCTTTTGAATGTGGCTTTGAATGAATGGTTAAAAACACTGTAAAATTGATTTAATTCACTTAATTGCATTCAAAACTAGTGGGAGCCGCTTTGTATGGTTTCAGATAAACACGTGCAATGATTATTGAGTCACTAGCAGATTGAACACTTAATTCTGAGGTCGGATGCAAAGAACAGCTGTTTTACACGTGATGAAATTGAGCCAAATGAAAAATTTGCGGCAAACTTTTCCGCGCTTGAGAAGTGCGATTGCGGAAGAACTCGAAGGAATGGGGGTTTGGATTTGTTGGAAAGCTGAGGATGTTAGTTTCAATTTGACACTTAAATTTAGTTTCTAGCATACACCGTATGGAAGTTACCGAGGTTTTAGTAGAGGTCGGTTTTTCTCAGAAAGAGTCAACATTTTCAAATGAAAGATGCACTTTTGAATTTACAAACAAGATTTTCTTTACACTACGGAGTCTATGAAGCCACAAGCTACACGACAGCACATCCACCAATCCAGCGACGTCTCCGGATGGTTTCTACCTGCCGAGACGCTTGTCTTTCTTCGGCAAATATATTAGCACAAAGATGATTTTAACACTACTATTATCAAAGGACTATATGGATGAGAGAAAGATTCAGGAAAGACAAGACTTTCTACAATGCAGTTCTGGATATAATAAAATGGGTTTGGATAGGATTACTTATTGATAAGATATTTGCTATGGACTATTCTATGCTATAGATACAACTACTGTTTGGAATGGGCCAGTCAGGAATCTGGTCAAAGATTTCTGGACTGGAATTCAGCTAGCCCACCAGATGGAATTCAGGGCGCTCGGGTTCTGCACTCAGCATGGCACTCTGGACACTGCACTGCACTCTGGACTGGATCTGACGGGTTGGTTCTGGTTCACAGCTATCTGGTTACAGCTCTGCTCTACTGGTTTGGATCTCTGGATTCTAGCAAGAATTCTTAGCAAGAAAGCAGAAACAGCACAGCCAAGCTGTTCTTTTTGTTGCCCCTTGGAGGTCTGGGGTAAAATCTGGTTTCAGGATTTTAAAAGGCCAAGCTGAGAAGGGTTCAGCTTTGGAAATAGGCCTCTCTGCTTTCAAAGTTCTGGAGTCTTGGTTATGGATTTCTCTTGCAAAGTTCCGTCAGCAATCAGTTGATGGGTGAATGTGTGTCTGTCTCTAAGCCCCAAGCGGTCTCTATTTATGTATTTACCAAAGGGGTGGGTAGGCTGAATTATACTAGCACGCCCTCTAGGAATTCTATTGGTTAGGGTCTGTCCTCTCTCCTGATTTGAGAAGAAAATCCGGTGTCATGATGATGCTGTATTTTACAATCCAGGGAGAACCTCCCCTTTTTTTCTGCACAGTAAATCTATTTTTCATATAAAGCATATTTACAATATTACCAACTTGCTACCAATTACATATTTACATCACAGATTTAGTGGAGCAAGTATTCATCCGAGTTCCATCTCGGTGAGAGCTTTAGTCCAGATTTGACAGTTTTTCGCGCTTATGGTTGGGTACCCAATGTCAGATTTGTCCACATTTTTATACATATATGCGGAGGACATCTGGGCATAATCCTGTGAAGTTTCATATTTCTAGCATCATCACAATTGCTACGAAAGCACAATTTCTGTAGTCATGTCCCTGAACATAGGACAGTGTTCTCAGTAGTTTCAAAATGTGACCAGGATTTTCATGTTACAACACTATATTTTACAGATTTGTACAATTTTGCACAGTTCTCTGTCAGTCTTTTTAAAAAAAGATACTTTCTTGTGGCTTAAGGATACACATCTGTCTGGCCAGACCCAAAGTTTTGCTGGGCCAAGAACAATCCAGGTCTCTCTTCCTGCTGGCAGGGGTTTTTGTTGCCACTTGAATTTGCATACCCTTTCAATCCAGGAGGTCTATTGTTTCTCCCCAGAGCAGCAGAGCAAAATCCCCTCCCCCTTCCATTAACATCCGACTGAGGGTTCCTGCCCTTTTGGTGGGAAGGAGAAGGGTGGTGTGTTTCCCAGTGGGGGGAAGCTTTTTTGAAGTGGTGAATCAGGTTACTTTAAAGTAAATTGTTACATTGTTCTTTGTTGAAATTAAAGTTACAATTTTAAAAACAAGCAAACATATCTCCAATTCCAGTCTTTTTCAACATAGAAATTAAATAGTGGCAACCTATATTGCTTTTAATGGGAAATCACTTCTTTTCAACAATTTGATTTTAATGCACCAGTTTAAACTCCTAATGAACTTAACTGACAGCTGTCATGCAGGCAGGCGGCGGTACTGCGCCCATATTCTGACAGATTTTCCCAGACAAGCCTTTTTTTTTTTTAATGTGGATATTCTTGTGATGAAATCTGCTTCTCCTGACATTGTGTGCTTATGGGGATTCCTTAAATAAGGTTATAGTTAACACCCAGCAAGGTTGTTGGATCTTTTCTGAAGTTTGGGAACCATTATTTTGCAATTTCAACAGCCACGGAAAAACGATTTTAGAGCACTCCTGGGTTTCCTCGCAATAAAGCACTGCCTTTTCAGGTAGTTCCATTTCACTCTGTGGGCAGCCCAATGACAGGTTTTGGCAGGGTGGTCTCCTGTTCCCCACTGACACAGGCAAAGTATATTGGCATCCAATTTTTCCAGTTTCACTGTGCACTTCTCATCGGTTTTAGCACACACAGGGCTTTTTTTTAGCCATTTTGTTGGTTCTGGTGAAAGCAGCACACAGTGATGTCACAGGGCAGAGCCTAGTGGGTCAATACATCCCATACTTCCTTTGAACACCTTTTCCCCATCCTACCCCAAAGGATATTTAGACGTTCTATCCCCCACTCCTTGGACTAACACCAGGGCCGTTTACCCGACATGTCCCAAAACAAGGGTCAGGAAGAGCCAGGCAATTGACAACCACACACACTTGATGGCCCTTTCCCTTCCCCGCAGGGATAAAAGGTTGAGGACGAGAGCACACTTTGAGCAATGCAGACTGCACGACGAGGCAGCTATTCCAGGATGGCAATTCAAGAGGAGGAGAAAGGCAGTGAGAAACAAAAGGATGACAAGGAGGGAAGTGCCCTTGCCCTTTCCAACCCAGACCCGCGAAGCCTCAGTGAAAGGAATCATAAGGCCAGGAACAACTAGCGTGTGGTGTAACAGATGTCAATGGTGCACGGAGCACTCCTACACTGATAACCAAGTCAGGGAGAGCATTTGCTACCGCTGTACCGTTCTTGACTCCACAGACAAGAAATACCAAGCGGTTCATCACAGGCGGTAAGTCGGAGGGAGGACCGAAGTAAACAGAACTGTGTTGAGCAAATGTTGCAAATCGCAACATAATGTGAATCAAAGAACAAAGACCTTCTGTGTTGCAGAACTGTTAAACAACGCAAGGGAGACCAGCTGCAGAGTGGTCCTGTGCCAAGTTGGCGCTCATTCAAAAGACTCTGGCTGGTCCCCGTTTGTTAAAACTACAGATCCCAGGAGGCCCTAGGAGAGCCGACGCAAGAGGTCAAAGTGGTCATACAAGGGTCGAGAAAAAACGCTTGTACAATCGAAAGGCTTTGACCTGTAACCAAGAGGAAAGCTAAGGGAAGTGAATCCTGCATTGTGTGGAGCAATGTGAACTGTGTAACTGGCAAATGTGAACAAGGCTGAGGGATGCCTGCAAAACGGGATAAAGTGTGATAACCCTGTGAACATTGTGTTCACAAGAGTGAACACCGCTGAGGATGTCCACAGTGAAAGATTGTTTAAATGTTTAAAAATACATTGAGACTCGTGAATACAAGTGAAATATTGGGAGTAAACGAACATAGTGAACCTGACCGAGGGACGCTAACATTCGAGAAGGGTATGAGCCCGGAAGCAGGGGATCCAAGGGTGAAGAGTGATCACCCAACATACAAATAGAAAGGAACATTTTGTTTTATGATTTTGGACACTCAGGCCCTCAGAGGCAAGAGACTTTGTAGAAAAGACAACCACCAAGGTCCTGATATCGCAGAAAAGAACTATAGCCTCGTGCTGGAGAATCCCACGAGTGTCCTGTGCTCAAGAGTCCCGCTTTATCCAGTGCTAAAAACGTGGGGAAGGGAGACCCCAGCTAGAACATTCTGACTTATCATTTGTGAATACATCTTTCTTTTCTTGTGAACACTATCCCAACACTCTTTTGTAATTTAGCAGTAAGGATTGGCAATAGTTTATTTTTAGTATAAGCCCTTTTTGTTTGTTTATTTGGTAATGCGCACCAAACCCTCAGGTAGCAGGGCGCAGCAGTTACAAGGATATTTGAAGCTTAGTTACAACATGTAGGTAAGTACAATTAACACAATTAAGGGGTACAAGGGTAAAATATACAGGATATATACAGTAATAAAGTCGACAGAGAGATAAATTTAGAATCAAAAGAGTCGTGCAGAAGTCAGATGCACAGATAGGTAGAGTAGTCGGGCAACATATTAGATGTCCTTGGTTCAAAGCCAATTTAGCAGAGTGCATCTAAATCTGGAATATGGCTGTTCCGCTCTAAGTGCAGGGGGAAGTGCATTCCAAGAAAGGGCAGCTTTCACTGAGAAACTGGCTCCAACAGTTTTGGAAAGTCTAAATCTGGGTACATCTATGCAATGTTGGGTTGGATGATCTGATGTGGCGAGTTGAGGTTCTTCTGGTCAGTCTGGCAGAGAGATAGGGGTGTGTGGCATTATTAAGGCATTTGAAGGTGATACTGTTTAAGGAGTATCCTGTTGCTAATTTTTAGCCAGTGCTGGTCTCTTCGGATGTTGGATATATGCTCTCTGCGGGGTATGTTCAGAGCTGCTCTCAAAGCATTGTTTTGTAAGATTTGCATTTTATTTAGGATATGTTTGTTAGCTCCTACGTATAGGGCATTACAGTAGTCTAGCTTTGACATTATTAGTGCATTAGCGAGCATGATAGATCTAGTTTCGGATAGAAAGGGTCTGCAGGCCCTGATCAGTTTACAGGTATAAGCTGTTGATGAGGCGATGGCGCTAACTTGTTTTTTGAGTGATAAGGTGGAGTCAAGATAAAAACGTAATGTTTTTACCTCAGTTACTACTTTAATTACATTGCCATCAATGTTGAATGCAGCGTAGCTGGGGCTAAGTTTTTATTAGGTTAGAGTCAGAACCCAGAATCAGAATCTTAGTTTTGTCGTCATTCAGACAGAGGCCATGTGAGGCCATCCATGTCTGAATGAGGAGGTATATCCTATTTACCAGAGCCATGTCTTCGACAAAGTTGCCCGAAAGGGGTATGAGGATCTGGGTGTCATCAGCATAGTAAGTGTATGTGACACCCAGCCTGTCAAGTCTATCGAAGAGTGGCTTGGTAAAGATATTATACATTGTCGGTGAGACGCATGAACCTTGTGGGACACCACAGGTGATTTGGATTGGGTCTGCGGACGCTGAGGGGGAGAAGACTCTCATTGTACGGTTGGTTAGGAAGGATTGTACCCAGGCCATAGCATCACTCAAAAAATGGCCGGCTGATGCTAGGTATTTGCATAACACTGCATGATCCACCAGGACAAACGCTGCCGATAGCTCGAGGAGGAGTAGCATAGCTGTTTTACCTTTGTCCGTCAACTTGTCGATTAGTGTCTTTAAATTAATTAGCGCGGTTTGTGTACCGTGTTGTGGTCTGAATCCGGAGTGGCGCGATCCTAGCAGGTGGTTAGCCTCAAGGTAGTTCTGGATTTGGAGTTAGGCTACTCGGTCAATAATTTTTAGAAGGAACAGGACTGTGGTAATCGGTCTGTAATTAGTAGGGATGGCCAGGTCTAGGGTCGGTTTCTTGCGTAGCGGTAGTACCCAAGATTCTTTGAGGCTTATTGGGACAGTGCTCATTTTAAAGGAAGCGTTGATTAGCTTGGATATAAAGGGTGCTAAATCTCTAGCTGCATCCTTAATTATTTGTGCCGGGCAGCTGTCGCCCTGGAAGTTAGAAGGCTTCAGCGATAGTATGATTTTTTTCAGTTTCAGGTAAGGAAATGTTAGTGAATCTGAAGGCGGTATCAGAACTGGGTTTTAAGGGTAGGATCCGCCTCGGTAGAGCTCAAGGATGCTTTTTTATTGACTATTTTAGTCTGCAGAGTAGCTACTTTGTTAGATAGGGCATTCTGGATGCTAGTGCACCATTGCTTATCTTTAGGGACATTATCTGTAAGTGGAATGGGGTTTTCCATTTCACAAAGAATAGTGAATAGCTCCTTGGTATTGGAGTTAGCCTTACCGATTCTGTCATTAGAGGATTTCCTTTTGGTTAGAATTATTTCTTTCTTGTACATATTGGCGAAGTTAGTTAGTAGGACTTTGTTCTCATCCGTAGGGGAGTGTCACCAAACAGCTTGGAGTTTTCTTTTTTGGAGTCGTAATTCTTTAGCTGAGGCGTGAACCAGGTATTAAGGTGGGACTTTTGTTTACTTTTACGTAGTTTGACTGGTGCAATGATGTTGAGAGCCTTGGTCATAGTGTTATTAAAGATCTCTACTAGTCCGTTTGGGTCGGAGTTGTTAGTCAGGGAAGAGAGGGTAGGAAGGATGTAGGCAAGTAATTTTTCAGCATCAATATCTTTTTTGCTTCTGGTAGGGAGAGGTGGTACCATGTCTGTGTTTTTGTGCTTTTGGGGCTCTATTGTGGAGGAGAAGCCAATTAGGTGGTGGTCGGTACAAGGTGTTGGTATTATTTTGGTGATGGTGATAGACTGGGTAGCCAACTTGAAGTGCTCTAATATTCACCCTTTGATGTGAGTGGGGGCAAGGATATTTTGGGTCGGACCATGTTCAATCAATATGGTTTGGATAGCTTGGGCCCGTTTGTCATCAGGATCATTGAAGCCCAGATTGAAGTCTCCTAGCAGTAGAAGCTGAGTACTATCCTTCGTGTGGTTGGTGAGGAGACTCTAAAGGTCTTCCTCAAAGGAACCTAATGGACCAGGAGGCCTATATAGCAAAAAGATAGTCAATGTGCTATTATTGGAGATAGGTAGTTTGGCTGAAAGTAATTCACAGGATTTGATTTCAGGGGGTGAGTTTAGCTGTAAAGCCAATTTAGTTTTGGCTATAATAGCAAGGACGCCTCCTCTAGTGTTGGGCCTGTCTACTCTGAATATTTGGTAGTTATCTGGTATAGCTAACATGAGGGCGGGCCCTGCTGCTTCACAAAGCCAAGATTCAGTAACAGCCAAGATGTTTAGGTCGTCATTGGAGGGTATGTCTGCAATTTTCAGTTGCATGTGCCACAAGAGATCTGGCATTAATAAGGGCTCCTGAAATTGTTATAGTCTTGTTCTGCCCTTGGTGAGGGAAGGGTCTTGGTTTGGGGTCGTTAGTTTTATTAGGAGTGTGGGGAGAGGGAGGGATAATGTGGGTCTGTATATTTTGCAAGGTTTCTAAGGCTGCTACGGATGGATTTTGATAAATGGCGTTGGTAATATACCTAGGGTGGGAGTCTTGGGACCCGATGCGGTTAGTCTTGGGCTCATGCATCTGGGGCATTCTGGCTCGGAGTCTAAGGTTTTCTCTCCTGCAGGGGGCATGGTATGAGATTATTAGAGGCCATTATTGTGAGGGCATTATTGTGAGGGCGCAGAGAAGTGACAATAGAGTATCAGTCAGTTGGATCTTTATGGTGTGCATAGTTCTGTAAAACTATAATTTTTAGTATTCCGCAAGATGTGTGTGACACCAGATGAGGGCTAAGGCGGTAGCAAGCGGGGTGGGTGCTGGGCAGCTAGGCTGACCCCCCCCTTAGTGGATTAATAATAGTCAACAGGACTAGTTATGCATCTGAGGGCAAGAGGTAGACTAGTCCCTCCGGGTGGTAGTCTGGCATAACTCAGTAGGGCTTGTGTGGCTCAAAAGAAAGTCCCCCAATGGCAAAGATAAATTCAAATAGGGTGGGCTAGTCCCATGTTAGCGTAATTGCATTCAGGGCACATGAATATATTCAGAGCAGATAAGTGTCTCACGTTAGCATAGTAGTGTAAGCAGATAGGCTAGTCCCATTATGGCATAATTACATTCAGAACAATACAGAGCGGGTAGGCTAGTCTCTCAATAATTAACATAGATACAATCAGGTTGAGTAGGTGATGCCGTTCAGTGGCGCAAAATTGTGCTGATAATACTTTGTGGGTAACAGAGATAACGCAGCTGGCAATACCGTGGGCACCTTAGGGTTGTTGTGAAATGTTAGCCAATTGCTGTTCACCAAGATCTTACACAAAAATTGATAGACTAATAGCAGCGGTGTGACGCGATTGCGAGTACATGCTGAACAGAAAATACAAGTAAATTACACGCGCATTTTACTTTCAGTATTTGCAAATATCATAGGACTCCTGAGACGTCCTACAGATGAGATGGACACAGATCGAGTACCATAAACTGGTAATTAAAAGGTAATGATATTGTGCCAATAGGGGGTAGTTATATATATATATATTGTTAGTCTAGTATAGGCAGTGTCGTCATGGCCACATGTATGTGGTCGCTGGAAGATTAGAGCGTATCACAATGTTAGCGGGTGCCATAATAGCGGATCTTACCACTGCGAGTCACAGTTGTTGGTGGAGTTGTAGCATCGCTTTCATGGGTTCCTGTGGGGGCGAGCGAGGTGTGCAAGGATCCTGGTATGTGCAAAGGCAGAGGGTAGGATGAGCAGATCAGGGGCACTGAACTAGTTCAGCAGAACGCACCTCATCTCTGTCGTCCCTCGTCCCTCCCGGCTCCGACAGACTCGGGAGAGGGGAAAGAGCCTTAGAGTGTGTGCCTTCGAAGGCGGGCCAGCTAACACCTGCTGGTGTGGGATTGGTGCTCAAGAGAGCAGACCCAACCAATCCTGACCAGGCTGCAGGTCGTGGCCAGCTCAGGCAACAGAAAGCTCATCAATGAGCATGGCGGCCATCTTTGGCATGCAGATTTCCTCGTGGTGGGCAATGGGGGCACAATGGACACGGGGCGTCCAGGTAACAGCAGCAGCTGTTTAAAGGAAGGTATGTTACTGTGTGGGCATTCAGCCCGTTGCGTCGGGGAGCGCAGTAGTGCTCTTTAGAGCACTAGAGGAAAAATCAGCTGTTCTGAGCTGAAATGTGCGGGGGAAGGATCTCCGGTATTCCGTATGCCAGGAGAAATGCTCCGGCTGTATGGACACTGCTCCAGCAGTGTTTGGGGCGCTCCAGCTCCTCCTGGAGGATCAATACTTCGATGAGTTATTTGCCAAGTCACCACTAGGACTGCATTATTATTTGATGGTCGCAGCTCGCTCCCATCTTAGATTTAGGTTTAGATCAGTTGTTTTTCTCACCCATTTATACAGTTTAATAAAAACCCTTGAAATGTGATCCCTTGTGTCTGTCTTTACTGTTGCCGCCATGAGTTCCTTACAGAGTCCATCTATTCCTTATTGCTTGCTGTTTTAATGTCATCTATATTCTTTTACATGTATGTATTTGAAAATTATATTTTGGTAAAGTAACCATCAACTACTGAAGAATGTGTAAATTCTCATGCAAAAGCAACTGGAGAGTTCCTGTGGAGCACCAAGACATTTTTGTCAGGGAAGAGAATGTATTACCTAGATGTAGGACAAGTCCAGATATTCCCCAGTGATTACTTTGTGGGAAAGTGGAGCACATGTTAACATCCCTTATGTCACATCAATTTACATTGTGCACTATATAATGCAGAGAAGTGTGCTTTCCAGTCATACTTCAACCCTGCAGACTGCCTTGAATGTTATATCGGTTTATGTGGAGGGGCAGTGATGAAGAGAGGCAATAAGGTGTTAAGTTTAGAAGTGTAATATTTGCCTCAATAATCTAAGGGCCTCATTCGGGGTTCATATGCAGAAGTAGGCTGTTGAAATATCCATAGTGTTCTTGCTATTTAATATCTGTATCCAGACTTTTACACTTCAATAAAAGGATATGAGGAAACATTACAAGGAATTGCTACTTGTAACTCTGGATTTCCATCATGGCATCTTATGAACTCTGCCCATGTGGCCACAACTTCTATTTTTTATTTTGATGAACTTTGACTTAAACACAGCGGTGCTATACTACAGCTGTGCTTAAACACAGAACAAAAGGAAAAAGAATAAACAAGGAAAGATATAGCCATGTGTGTTAAGTATGTAAGCACTGTACCTTTAAAGCTCCCAAGCTGCTCTAGTATCCCATCATGCACAACAGTGACACAGTTCATGCTTCCATACACTAGTTACGAAGGAAGCATCTTCCATTTCCCAATCCCAATTTCTTGAATTCTCAAGGATGGAGGCTGAAGAATTTGACTTTTAAATAAATAATCGTTCTCCACAAAAGGATAAATAAAAAGTTTTAATAATTAACAGGTGTGTGGAGTTCCTATTTCCCTGATGCCGGGGACAAGTTGTTTAGGACACGTTTTAAAGGGCGTTTTGGCCACTGAACAAGTAGAAAATGCAGGGAGCAAAATTTGGGGGAAGTTAATAAGCGTCTGTTTCAAGTGCCTGCAAACAACTTCGAATATACTTTGCAGGCACTTAGCAGCGGTGTCTGCCATCGTCTCAGGTGTCTGCATCAATTAATAGATGCAGCTAGATGGGCAAGATATTGGATGAAGCCTTTTCGGGGGGTATGCCGGATGCAAAATCATTAGTTAAGTGGAATAGTTTCCCATTTGTTTTTGGCATCCAACATCGATGGACATTTTCCAACAAACAGTAAGTAGAGTGCAGACTCTTGGGGCAATTCCAAGGGGACCAGACCAAAAGCTCCTGCAGAAAGTGTGCTTCAACTGGTTTGCCGGAAAACACACTACTGGTGGGTTGAAGCAATTCACTGATAGACTAGTACAAACCATTCTTGAAATTGTGTCCCAGCAAGACTGATTGGTCGAAAATGAAGCCTGTAAACAAGCAAAGAGTGAAAATCCAGCGTAATATTTTAAGAACCTATGTTCTGAACAATATTCGGGAATCATTGATGCAGCTGTTGTAGCTCTGCAGGCAGTGGTAGCATCATTTGTTATGGGATTACAACCAAATATATCAGACGATATAAAATCGAATTGAATAGGCTGGGAGGCCAAGAACTTGACTGATGTTTTGTTAGCTGTGCAACATTTTCATGAGAAGATCGAAAAACAAAAAGAAAAAAACGCAGCCAAGCTTATGGCATTACAGATGCATGTTAATGTTAAAGGTATTTGTACTGCGCACCGTCACCACTGCTGTGGTGCCCAGGCGCTCTAGTGGATCTGAAAAGGAGGGTGTCAAGAGGGGGAAAAGGGGGCGGTTAGTAGGTTGTACTGGGAATAGGAATGTGATCGTTGTGATGTCCTGTTGGGCGCTTCAGTTCGGTTTGCACCGTTCGCTGAGCTTAAGTGCGGTTTTCGATCGGTGCCAGAATTCCCATGTGCTGTTGTGGTGGGTTATGCGCTCTTAGTTTGTTGTTGCAATGTGGTGAAGTGCGTGCGGATTGCTGTGCAGAGAGGTGGTTGTGTGAGTTTCTGTATGTTGAGTATACGGGAAGTAGAGATTTTAAGGTACGGTTTTAATGATTTTCAAGCATTTGTCAATTTCTTACCACTTTGTCTTTGCGTTTCTGCGCCCAACCTCTATGGTTATCCTGTGTGTTTGGTACTCTACTTTGACCGCCTAATTGACAGGCATGCTGCGTAGTCGCAGCTCTCTTTTGTGTGACCCCAGTGGCTTGTGTATCTAGCTCATGTCAGCTACTTCCCGTGCCCTGCGGCAGGTGTAGTTTTGGTCACAGGACTTGTCCCTTATTGTCCATCTTGTTGGTTGTCCCCACCTATCCAAGTACCTTTTAGTAGGCCTGGGTGGGCGGTGCATGCCCACCCCTGCTGTTATAATGGAGGGGCAGGTTAGGGATTATGGTTTCATTGTGGTCCTATCTTCCTAGTTGGCTCCTCCTGAATCTGGAGCAAAGAGCCATGTTTTGAGTAGTTTTCTGAACTCCAAATGACCCCTTGTGTTGCGTACCTTATTTGGTAGGTTATTCCAGGTTGAGGTTGCCAGGTGAGTGAAAGTTGATCCTCTGAGTTTTCTTTTGTTGTAAGCTTTTGGAACTAGGCGAATGCCGTTGCTTGATCGGAGTGATCTTGTCGGGTGGTAGATGGTTATTTCTTTTCTTTAGGAACACTGCTCCCTAGCCGTGGACTGCTCTGTGCATTATGCACATCGTTTTGAACTTTATTCTCTTTTATTGGCAGTCAGCATTGCATTTTCAGCACTGGGGTAATGTGTTCTCTTCGTGGTAGTCTGAGCAGAAGTCTTGCTGCAGCGTTCTGGATGCGCTGACTTTTTTTTAACAATCGTTCTGTCATTCCCGTATATGCTGTTGTCATAGTCTACTCTGGAGATGAGGAGTGCAATGATGGTTGAGTGTTTTGTGGGTCAAAGAGAGGAATGGTAGGATCCTTTTTACTGCGTGTAGCAGGAAGTAACATTTCTTGATTATGGTGTTTACTTGTGGTTCAAGTGTTAGTTTGTTGTCCATCAAGACTCCCAGGTTCTTTACCATTGTTGATGGAGTCGGTGCTGTACCCAGTTCCGTTGGCCATGGGATCTAGTGATTTTTTTCCTTGGTTTTAGCTATGATCCTTATTTCAGTTTTGCCTGGGTTGAGTTTGAGGCTGTTTGTGTTCATCCACCTGTAGAGCTCTTGAAGGCAGTGGTCAGCATTTTGTTTTCTTCCTGTGTATCTTGTATTTTGTAGACAATCTGAGTGTCATCTGCGTAGTTGTAGCATGTGAGGCCATGTTTTTTGACGAGTTTGATTAGTGGCATAAGGTAGATATTGAAGAGCAATGGGGAGAAGAATGATCCTTGTGGTATTCCACAGTTGGATTCTATTGTAGTAGATTTGAAAGGTTTGATCCAGACTGTTTATGTCCTATTTGTTAGGAAGGATTTAAAAGAATAGTAAGCTCAGAAATATTATTGTCCTGAGCGTTTGGGCATGTGTTTTTAAGCATACATTGATCGATCGTACAAACATTTCCTATGTACCTTACCATAGTTTTTCACTTTTGAACACATGTGAAATCAGGCAGCAGGGCGTGGCCATTTTGTGATATTCTTATCCGTTGCTGCATCGCCCAAGCAGGACTGTCCTGGCGGCACTAAATCATATCCCCCGCCCCTGAGCCTGACATCACTAGACGTGTACCGCCCATTTCACAACACCAAAGCACATCTAGTGTCAACGTTCTCTGCGCTTCAGCTAATGACGTGTCGCCATGGAAACAGCAGGACCCCTCTTTCCTCAATAAGTATAAACAGACCGCTACACAACAGACATCAGATTTTCTTTTCCATTCCTCTCAATGTCTTTCTTTGAGAATTCTTGTAGCCCGTGCGAACAGATACCAGTACCATTACTATAAATTATTTTCATTTCCCCCACAATGACAACAATACAGCCCTACCAGTACGAGCCAGAGTATTCTGAGGCGGAATTACTCGAAAGAGAAAGATGCAGAAACGATGGGGCTTCGGACGAGAGTTGGGAGGACGATTCAACAGATCAAGAGCCTGAGCCTAGTCGCATGGACAGCGTTTCCACCTGGTGCACCTGCAATCGGTGCGCGCTAATGCCAACCGAGGTGGAGAACTGCTGCTGCCAAGAAAACTCTGGATGCTTCTTCTACATATCTCAAGGCGAGACACGGCCGCTATGCATTACCGAGCTGCCAGACTTCAGGGCAGCCTGTCTCACACGGTCGTGTTGAGGATTATGATGGTGCTTATGCACAAACTTCGCGCAACAGTTCGCCCTCGGAATCCAAGTAACGAGTAAGTATACTCTGGTTGTGATGTCGCTTATGCCACTACTATTTCATGGTTGTCTCCTATATTGGCGCAACTTCAATATATCATTGTCAAACCAATTTAGTCTTGCAATTCTATAGTAATAGTTGTTCAATGTTGTACAGTGTCTAGGTAGCATTTGTACTGGCAACAATGCCATTGGATACAAGAATTGTCATTGACAACAAACGTTTAATAAAGTTATCTTGGTCATTTAAAAACAGTTTGTATCTTTCTCTTTCACAGGTGGTATAGGCTGGTGGCCTATCGTTCTTTTACATGGTGGCTTCATGGGAGGCTTGGACACCGCGTTCAACAAGTAATACCCGCCTGTGTCGTTGGTGCCATTAGAGACATTACCCAGTGACAGCAGTCAATACAGAGGATTTTCCCTCACTGTGCTGCAACCTGAACTTTACAATGTGCAGTACATTTGTGCCATAAAATTAAGAAACAAAATAAAGCCCAACATAACTTTTTTCAATGGTGGTTTCAGTTTTTCAATGAATCATGTGCGTCTCCATTCAGCAGTGTTCCGGGCCTTGTCTGCATGCCTCAGGCCCATCCATCCCCCATCCATTATCAAAGGCAGTTGGCACCTGTGGATGTGCGCTGCCAAGGGGTGCTGTCAGGGCGGGAACGGCCAAGGTGCCAAACACCATGTACACTTCAAAGTTATCTTACGCCCAGGGGCCATTGTACACATGCCCTCCACAGACCCTGTGTCTCCAGGCAGGTTCACCCTCTTTTCTAATTCTTTCTAAACCACTTGATATTTATCATGAGAACATCTTTGAGCACTGCAAGTCAACTCGTGAACGTGCTACCTGAGAAACTCGGTGACCACTGTGAATATGCTCGTCGTCGTGCTATCTGAGAACTTCTGTGACCACTGCGAGTCAGTTCGTCGTCATTCTACCTCTGAACATCTCCCTGTTCTCCTGCCACTAACTACCTTGCTTGCTGAATCTAACTGTTTGTAAGGGCATGTCACCTAATCATATCTCTTTGATCTCTAAATTTCAATATATTTCAAACGAACGTACCCAGTAGTATTATGTTCATTTGTCTCATTGCCATTGACTTGAGTTAAATTTTTTATGTTATCGATATAACAATTGTCATCAGTGTCATTTGTTATGGAACTGCATCATTCGCGCACCGTGTCTATAATATAAGCATGTTTCCTTTTGATGCACGATAGTACATTTGGACGAGTAACATGTTCTGATTTTCGTCACATCAATGAATTGTTAATGAAGGTTATCCTATAATACAGCTGGCCACGCTACTTTGCATTTGCGGTGGTGACCAAAACATACTTGGCTTAGAACAATGTATGGTATAATTCCTTCTTTCTCACGATTTAATGCAAAGTAATTTTCGAATAATGTTGACCTTTTTTTGTGCAGAATTTGCAACAATGCCTGCATGTGCGATTTCTGGTTGCCCTTCTAAGACCCATGACAAATCTGAATGCACTACAATGCATGTATTCGCAAAGACTATAGATCTAATAAGAGAATGGGTCAAATATTGCGAATATGCGCCGGAAGAGCTTGAAAGTAGAGTCAAACAAGTCTTGCAGGACAAGAGGGGTGATCGAAACTGCATCTGCAGCCTGCACTTTACCCCGAATATGTACGACCCATCTATGTACACAAAGAAGAATCAACTCCGAACGACTCGTAAATTGCTCCCAAATGCAATTCCGACTCTATTCGTTCACATGCCGCCTCAGGTGAGTCACGGTACCGGATTTAGCTGTAGCCTTTGGGGTAGTGAACAAGTAACTAGTGAACACGGATTGGTGTTTTAGGTGTAAATGTCCCTTATAATACTTTTCATATTTACAAGATTGTATTGCTTTTTAAATAAAGACCATTTTGCTAAACATCTATCCTTTGTTTTAGAAGCCTCATAGAAAATTGATTTATGGGCACAGATAACTATACTATAGTGTCCTTTGAAATGAGCATAATGTTTTCGTAATCTGTCTCCTTACATGCCAATTTTTAAGATTAGCATTTCTAAATAAACTAATATTTTCCCTTTACAAATCCATGACTATGCACTGAATATGAAGGAGAAAGATTCAGCATCCACGTCTTGCCTGCAGTCAACAACCACTTCGAGCGCATATCAGGTAGTCTTACTTAGCTATTCAGTTCCAGAATTGTTTTATGCATGGAATTTGAGATAATCTGATCATATTTACGTATCGTGTCATTCGTTTACACAATGTTTCATTTGTGGTTTGCTATTAATATGTACCAATGTCTGCGTCACAATATGTGTGTTCAATTTCAATGTTTTCATCCATACTAATACAAGTACTGTGTTTCAGAGAGATGCTGAAGCTTCGACTACAATTACATCATCCTTTGTAGTTGATCCAGAGCCAGATGTATGCGGACTGACAGTTCACTTGAATGAGATAATCTTATCATATTTACATATCGTGTTGTTCCTTTACACAATGTTTCATTCGTTTTTTTTTATAGATATGTACCATTGTCTCTGTCACATTGTGTGTGTTAAATTTCAAAAATGTTCATCCATACTAATACAAGTACTGTGTTACAGGTAGATGCTGAAGCTTCGACTACAATTACATCATCCCTTGTAGTTGATCCAGAGCCAGAAGAATGTCGGTCCGATCTGATACAATATCCGGATATAGAAGAGGAGGCACGTGGATCCAAGTCGGTGGACCAGCTTGCTGTTGCTGATGTTACAGTAAAGAAGGTTTCAAAGAAAAGCAAGAAAGATAAGGTAATTTATAAACAATTTCAATTTTTAAACAGTGTTTTTTGACGCAGCCTTCATAATATGCTTTTTTTAAATGTAAATTGTCCAATACTGTATGTTGGATTTACATCGAACATCTTTTTCCAACGTGTCTGCTAGTTGCCGCGTGGTGTACGGACTATGCAGACACAGACATCGACACAAATGAGAGATGCTGCTTGCCAAACTGATTACTCCATGGAGCAACTATTAATTGAGGCGAAGCGTGTTCAGACCCGAGATGCATTTGCTCAATGGCCAGAAAATGAATTTAATTTGACCGGCGAAGCCAGCAAAGTGTTTTTGGCCCATTGCTACAATGTGACTGCTCCACCAGATGAAGATGAAACTGAATGTATTGAAGATGCTTTTGAATTAGTCGCAGACCACTTGACACAATCAACACCCGCCAAAAAAGGGCCACCCAAAAATCAATGGACATTGATGATTTCTCCGATTCACATTCAATTAACAGACGCTGAAATGACAGAGACTGAAGCTTCAATATAATTGACCGAGGTACTAGAGAAAGATCTCAACTACAGTGTGTCCAGTTTGGCTGATATGTCAACCACAGTTCAGTCAGAAAGAACATTAATGCAGGATGACAGTCTAAAAAAGGAGGCCAAATACATAGTATTCAATAGCAGCTTGATGGAGATTATAAAGATGCTGAAATGTGTGCATTCAGTGAGAGGGGAAATATGTGGGAAGCCATTGGTGAATGTGACTCGTGTATCACAAGGCAGCAACCTCAAAATACATGCCACCTGTGAAATGTTCCATGAAAAATTGTCATGGACCGCTCAACCACTGCTGGGGAAAGTGCCTGCTGGCAATCTACTGTGTGCAGCAGCTTTACTTTTCAGTGGGCTCTAGTATCATTAAGTTGTCCACTTTCTGTCAATTTGTTTGACTCCATTTCATTTCTAAACGCAGTACTACAAATATCAATATCTATTCCCTGCCATTAGTGAAGCTTGGAAAATTGAACAATTGTCTATTCAAAGTGCATTCTCCGAAAAACGGTTGAGGCTAGCTGGCGATGGACAGTGTGACAGCCCCGGATTTTCAGTACTGCACATACCACTTTCAGGACATGGAAAGAAAAAACAATTGTGAGTTCGGTGGTCGTGCAGGTGTCCGAATGTAAATCCTCAGTGGCCATGGAGAAACTTGGTTTTATAAAATCACTGGAAGATCTACAATCGAGGGGAATGCAAATCAACCTCATAGCCACAAACAGACACGTTTCAATAGCCAAGACAATGAGAGAGCAGTTTCCAAGTATTCACCATCAACTTCATGTATGGCACGTTGCCAAATACATCAATAAAAAAATCTCAGCTGCAGGGGAAAAAAAAAGGTTCTGAAAGTATTTCACAGTGGTCCCAGTCTTTCAGCAACCATCTTTGGTGGAGCTCCAAAACTTGTGATGGGTCTGTGGAAATTCTACTCGAAAAATGGCGGTCACTCATGCACCACTGTTCCAATGTTCACTCTTGGACAGAAAACCAATATTTCCACCAATGTGAACATGGCCCTTTGTCGCCGGAGCAGGAACGGCAGAAGAAGTGGTTAATTCCATCTTCACCTCCACACAAAGTCCTTGAGAAGATTGTGTTTGATAAAACTCGATCAAGAGATCTGAAGGGACTTACAGCAGCATTCTGTCACACGGGAGATTTGGTGGTGTTCCACAATATGTGCCTAAAGTACAGGCCAAAGAGATTGCATTTCCGCATTCAAGGGATAAAATATAGGACATTACTAATGTATAACGAGAATGTAGGCCGTGAACAATCGAGGACTGCAGGAAACCTTGGGATGCTTCGCTAGACTATGGCCTTTACAAAAAGAAGCAAAAAATGGGTGGTCAAGCCAGTATATGAGGAAATTGAATTTGATTTTGTGAAAGATCTTATTATTAATGTTTTGGAGATGCATAATCATGGAATTGCATGCGATTTTGTTCCGAGGACACATACATTGCCACAAAAAATTGCCAACGTGCCCTGTCCACCTAAAGCAGAGCTTGTGGAACAGTTCAAATCCAGGTACAAATGATTACAATCTGTTTTTTTGACAATGTTTTTATGAAGTGTCCAAATAAAGCATCCAATTTGTCTTTTAAAATGTATCCTCTTTGTTAATTTTATTTTTTCAACTAGTGTAGTTTTTACGATTACCTTACAATGTAACGCTGTGCTTTCACAGTTCACAGTTTCGTCGAGCTACTGTGGGACCTTCACTGATCGTGGGAGAGCCAGATGGATAATAGTGTGAAAGAAAATTTAGGGTTCGGCAGTTGCCTTACCATACAGTTGCCCAAATAGCTGAATAACTGCTTGTCCCACAAAAGGGATGAGACCTAGGTTACATAAGATACTCGGCACGCAAGAAGTACGGATTGTGAACAAAACAGCGCATCAAAGTGTGTTGTTGGTGCGAAATAGAAGCACTCTGACCAATATATTCATGGGGGCATGTGTTGGAGGTTGTTTCTAATGTAAGGAAGGGGTGGGTCGGTTGAGCCCCCGGCCAACATACATTATACGTGAAAGTGGCATCCTGATCTTGCACTCTTGGTGGGTGCCTCCTTTGCCAATCTACTGCCATGGGGAAGGAGGCCGTGACATAAGCAGAGGTGGGGCTATTGCTAGACACACTTTGACTCCATTTTGTGTACACTCAACTCGAATTTCGGAGTAGGGCGCATTCTGTCATTGCGAAGTTTCCCCTACCAATCAGCAGCGCCACGAACAGCGAGCTATGACAGCCCCCACATTTTTCCTCCTGTGCCCATGCTTCACAATTCCAGTGCTCATACAAGCGGTGAGACAAGATGTTGCGAACTAAGAATGTATCTTCATTATGAGTGAAGGTCAATGTTTGCTTGCGAGCTGAGGAAGCCAATGCATCGCGCACACAGTATAAGTTTCAATAGTTTTTTGACCTTGAGAGAAAGGGACCATTCTGAAAGGAATTGAATTAAAGGAGGGGTGTAATAACATAAGATATGATAAGGTAAGGTTCTCCATTCCAAAACTGGACTAAGGAACATGTAAGTTCAGTTTATGAAAAATCGTTGATCCGAACGGAGTCTGCGTTACGGTCTGCGTCAGTGATTCCTATTTCTTTTAGTCTCCCGATGAGGATTTCATGGTTAACTGTGTCAAATGCTGCGCAGAGGTCCAGAAGGATTAGATGCTGTCCTTTTGTCTGAGTCTGCATTAGTCTTTAGGTCATCCCAGATTGAGAGCAAAGCCGTTTCCCTTCCCCTCATCCGTCTAATGCCTACTTGTGCTTGGTCCAACAGTTGGTGCTGCTCTATGAATTCTTGCGTTATTCTGTAGACCTATGTCTCGAGTAGTTTAGCTGGGTAGGGGATGTTGGAAATGGGCCTGTAGTTAGAGGAGTCTTCCATGTTTCCTGCTCTGTCCTTGAGGAGCGACTTGATGTATGCCGCATTTGAATGATTTTAATACTTTCCCTGTTGAAAGTGAGTGGTTGAAAATGTTTCTGTAGTATTCTATGGGCGTTCCTTGTGTGAGGATTGATTTATTTTATTTTTAAATGTGTTTATTGGCATTTTCATTAGTATCAGATGCATGATGTTCAGATATGCTTTACACATATAGCAATAGCAATGTATTTTAAACTTAACATTAACATTATACAAACAACATTAACTGTCTTCTTGATTAATTCACATCTTATAGTGTCACTTGTCTCGGGGGGAGGGGGGTGCGAGGGGGAACTATCTGGCAACATCAGAGGGGGGGGGGTTCCCAGAGGGCCTCCATCTTCTACAGCTCCTCTACCTTAGCTGGCCGTAGCTGAGCTGTGAGCGGGCATAGCTTGAATTCTTGATTCAGGGAGGCTTATCATCAGAAGGGTGAAACATGTGTCTGGTGAGTTCCTTCCATGCCTCAAGCGCCGTACTGGAGTCATCAGTGGACCTGGCAACGCATTCCTCCCATGCCTTGGTCTCAGCTAGCACCCATCGCTCAGTCTCATTGTGCCATAGCTTGTATTGTGGTCCCGCAGGTTTTTTCCAAGCCATTGCGATAGTTCTTTTGGCAAGTATGCACGATATGTCCATGAGTCTTACCGCATGTTTAAGCTTAGCTAGTCTGGGGTAGGTTCCTAGGAGGCACTCCTCGGGTGCCCATTTGTATTTGTTCAAGCCTGCTTTTTCACAAGTCTGTTTCACTTTGTCCCACAAAGACCCTGTTTTGGGGCATTCTCACAGCATATGGATCAAATCTGCTTTTTCCCCCATGCATCAGGTGCAGGTTGGTTGTGCCTGCTGATTAAATTTAGCTATTCGGCATGGGGTCAGGTAAGTTCTGTGTAGTACATTTAGCTCAATCTGTCTGAATCTATGATTCCCGGATACCTCTTTGGGGAATATAAGAACTCTCTTCCACTCCTCCTCTGTCATTTCTCTGCCTATGTCCACTTCCCATTTGTTTTTCATTTCCATGCTCCGGTGATTAGGTGTATCGCTCAGATGGCCGTATATTTGAGATATTGGTCTGCAGCCCTCTCCTAAATCGTACAGCAGTGTTAGGAATGGGTCTGTGTCTGGTTCTTCAGGCCATGTGTCCCACTTGTGTCGAGCTATGGTACGGAGTCTTTGATACCACAGAAATTGGCCGGTGTGGATACCTTCCTTCTCCTGTAGCGAGGTGAACTCTTTAAAAGTGCCCTCATCGTACAGGTCTCCCCAGGTGTAGACCCCCTCCCTCTCCCATAGTCTGATTTGTCTCAAGTCTGAATTTGTTGTGCATGGGTCTGTGATCAGTGGTACTTCCGGGGCATAGGGGCTCCGCGAGTGGCTAAGCATTTTCACTCTGCGCCAGATTTTCCTCCCCAGGTCAGCCAGAAAGGGTATGGTTCCCAGTAGTTGTGAAGGTGCCCAGACCAGTTCCTTCCGTTGGAACAGAGGGATCATGGCTTGCAGCAATGGCGTTTCTGATGTGGGTTCATCAGCTAGCCATTTGGTCACAAAACTAAGCTGTGCTGCCAGATTGTATTTTTCCAGATTCGGAAGTTGAATTCCGCCTTGTTTGTATGGTAAAACTAGCGACGACAGCGCTATCCTGTGTCTGCCTTTCCCCCATAAGAACTCTCGCACTATTGTCTCAAGCAGTCGGAAGAAGGGCTTGTGGATGTAATAGTGTACATTTTGGAACCCGTAAAGGAATCGTGGGAGGACAATTATTTTGACTATCGAGGCCCTGCCGATCATCGATATGGGGAGTTTCACCCAAAAGTTCATTGATTTGCGCAGAGCTGGAAGTGCTGCCTTTGTGTTGCGTTTTTGTTTGTTTGTTTTTATTATTTGTAATGCGCGAGCGTACCCGGGGGTATCAGGGCGCAGCCTTACAAGAGTTTTCGAAGTTTGGTTGCAGTACAATACAATACGAGGAATATGCATAATACAAGAATAAAGTACAACAGTATTATATACAGGTCAGCAGTGAGGCCAACCGGCCAATAAACAAAGACAGGAGTAATGTGCACCAGAGTTATATACAAAACAACAGTAAGGCCAACAAGCCTATATAAGCAGGTGGGCAGGAGGACACAAGTGGTTACAGTTTGCGCTGGGCACTTCATAGTCTTAGTGGGTCTCTAGTTTCAGTCAGGAGACTGCCAAGGAGCGGAAGTTCAGATAGGGAAAGTCTGCTCTGAGGTTAGGAGGTAGGGAATTCCACAGCTTGGCAGCTTTTACCGGAAAGCTATTGCCCCATATGGTGGCCCGTTTGTAGTGAGGAATAGAGAGACAGTTTTTTGTATGCAGTTCTGGTAGGTCTTAATGAGGACTGTCTGTGGAATCTGTTGGTCAGGTAAATTGGGGCGGCATTATTATTGCTTTTATCAACACACAGTCCTTGTCACTTAATAGTTTATCATAGATTGATATATAAATGTTCATTCACTGCAGAATTACCAACAGTTATTTCTTCGGAAAACCCGTTTTCTGTCCCATTGGTCTCATGAGATAATTATAATCAATAGTCGCTAAAGACATTGGATCTAACTTCAGGGTGAGTAGGTTTCATTCTAATTATTTTAGTATCTATGGGATACACTACTTGGATTTCTAAATTCTTGTTATATTTTGGTCATATCGGGTACTGATAGATGGAACACCTCACAAACCCTGCATAAGCTTGGTGTTTATTTATCAAGAATAACTTTCTTAAGATTATAATTTAGTGTGTATTGAATATAATGGAAGGACAACTTTTGCCAATTTGCTCATTGCAATTTTATATTTTCTTTCTATCATTTGGTATTTGAATTCCTATCCTGTTCTGACTCCCACCGTCAAATCCTGACCTGGTACATGATACAATATGGTATGATTTATCTCCCCGTTTTTTATGGATTTATGGTTTTATGTTTAATTTTATAATCTAATGATAATTTCACTGTCATGTATATTGTCACCAATGTTGCTATGTTATGATATATACAGCCTTCACAACGACCAGGGGTCGAAACACATGTCGGCTGTTTCTTTTGGAAAATAAACATCTCACATGATTTGGACATGTACTACGTTTGTTTGAAACAATCTTTGCATTGAAAGGACTGACCTCGAGCGCAAGATACTCCCCCAAAGCTTAACTCTCAATTTTCTTATTTGCTTCCATATGTCTGTTGGCAGGATCACTGGGAATATTAGGTCTATGTCACCCATGGTAAGCACGGATGATTGCAGGCAGGACTCCATTTCCTTGTAAACTCCTGCAGGATTCTTTCTTATATCAGGAATCGTCTGTTTTATGTTGTTCACCTCCTGTCTGGAATGGGGACATGCACGTACTGGGCGGTATAATGGGCTGGCGTTACCTGTGCCGCTACGGTGCCCATTGCGGGAACCTCTGTTTTAGGCACAAAGGTAGGTGGGACCTCCCTCATAGGGAATGCCCCACTTACTGTCCCTCCCCCTTCTCTCATGTGCAATAATATTCCCAGATCAAGCGATAGGGCTGTCTCTCTTCCCTCGCTCTAGTGCTCTCTAATGTACTGCCATTATTTCGGGTGGGCTGGCCTTGTCGTTTTTTTTATCTCTTTGTCTAGTAAATGTTCAGCCATCGACTGCAGTGCTTTTCTTTTCATGGGCATGGAATATTGATCAAATATCTCATGTATCTCCATTGTGGGAATACTGGGATCCGACATCCATCTGAACGCTTCTCGTATACATACTTTCAATTTGTCGCCCCTCTGTACTGACAACATCGAATGTCGTCGCTGTATATATGGCTCTACCGCTTCCTTTCCATTTGTCCCGATATCCTTACCCCTGTACCCAGGTGCAGTAAACATTTCAGCATATTCATTATCCAATTCATTTTTAAGCTCAAAAAGTCCATTCACATGTTCCCTCACTTCTTCATCTCTTTGTCTACAGCGTGCTAATGCATTTAAGTCTAACAATCGCTGCAGTGGTAATTTCCCAATTAACTGTTTCCATCTCTCCACCAAATATTCACCCATGCATTCCAACACTACCTGTCTTTCGTTGATTCTTCGGAAGTCAAACATTGAAGCCAATGCTGCCGTCCCATCATTCCCGTCTATATACATTTCTGCCTGTTGCTGCAATTCTTTCTTTGCTGATCGCACTGCGAGTTACCCTGGTGCATCCACTTTGTTCAGTCCCGCCTCTCGCACCCACGGTTTCAACTTCAACCCCTGGAGGAACGGACGGTACCGAGTCTGTATCTAAGGCGGGAGGTGCGGATGGGACAATGGGACCGGGGAGTGTCTGCTGTGGACCTGGTTGGCTAATAAAAATTGTTACGTGCGCAGTCTGTGGGAGGGCTTGAGCAATAGTTACTGACGTGTTTGGCCTCGCTTCTGATCTTGTGCCTTGTTTTGTATGGATCAATATGTTTTCCATCACTTCATCTGCTATGTTCAATTCTCGTTGTGGGTATATCTTTTCTATATTAATAATAATATCTTTAATGTGATATAGTTTAAAAATTCAAACTTTACACATGTACATCTTAATTACTTTCAATACAAAATTCAAAGCGCCATAAGATTAAAATTAAATAAAAATTCTTCATAAAATAGCACCATAGTTATACTTGGGCATGGTTTTGATTATTTCTTATCATGTCAGCAGTTAAAATGCATATACTGGTCTGCATTATCCCATGAATCTTTCCAGTGCGATGGCTAGCTCACCTCATATCGATATCCCCAGCTCATCTTCCACTCTTAGCCAAATGGAATAGAGTGCGGTTAGCAGACGCATACTGTTGGTGTTTACACAATGATTCCAGAACAACCTGTCTCCAATAGTCTCCCAATTATGTACAAACATACTTAAGTGTAGTTTTATGTCAACCATCATACCCTGGCATTCAGTTAGTACATGTTTAGCTGTCTCCAGAGCTTCCTGGTTCTTACACAGGCGACAATAGCGTTGTTCTCTGGGTATCTTTTCCATAATACCAGTGGTCATCTTAATGGGAAGATATTCCATTCTTAATAGAAGTATAAACCTCCTTAATCTTGGGGACGGGCATATCATCAGGTATTTCTGTGGTTTCTTGAATGTATATAATCTAGTTTCCATGAACCTATACCTTTTTAATTTGCGCAGATGTTCGTAGTTCTCTAGCCAATCCCATAACTCAACTCGTCTCCCCATACAGGATTGCATAGCCTCCGTAAAGGTCCCTGCACGATGATTCCAGCAAATTTCTTTGAGCAATTGTTCCATTTGTTTTTTGAAATCACTGAGGGTGTTTTCATTATTATTATTCAGGGCAAATGTCGTTAGCAGGGCATTACCCACGCCATTCACCATTTTTAGGTAAAATCCGGCTCTTTTCTTTAATATCTGTGCTTTCAATGATATCAGACCCAACTCGAGTCTGAGAAGAGCCATAGGGATACATGCCGGAAGTCCGAGTATCTTCCTCCAATATTTTCCCTCAATAATTTGCAACCAATTTAGATCCATCTTAATTAGTGATTCCAATCCATACACCATCATGGGTGCTAGTACCTGTATATAAAGGTGTCTAGATCCCCATAATGTGTAACCACCCTGTTTAATTGTAAAGCTTTTAAATAAGGCAGTAATTTGGGCAGCTCTTATTTTCCGATTGCGTTTACAATTCGTGTAGTCACCTCTGGGTTCAAATTCAATCCCGAGGTATTTATATTCAGGGACATATGAAATTACAGCTCTATCAATGCATAGAGAGACACGCGCGGACCTTTTACATGTGTATCTCATTACATGTGTTTTTTCAACATTAATTGTAAGGCCATTTTGTTCAGAGTATCCCCAGAGCGCTGTGGCTGAGCGACGTATACCACTGATTGTGTGGTCAAAGATCACTAAATCATCAGCGTATGCAAGTACTAAGCATGGAGTTTTACCAATATTAGGAGGACAGTTTTTTACCAAGGCTATAGATGCCGGTATGTCATGCACATACAGATTGTATACTAGGGGAGCCGTCACACAACCTTGTTTGACTCCTCTATTTTGTGCGACTTCCTCCGTCATATGACCTGCTTGGTCTAATTTCAATTTAACCTTGGTGTTCTGATGTAGCAATCTTAGATAGTATAGTAGATCATCTGGACAGCCAAGATTTTGTAATTTCAGCCATAGTTTTTCTCGGGGGAGAAAAACTATATTTTCTATATTTAACTGGTCACGTCTACCTGACCTTCTTAGATTCTCAGTCCACTCCTCCTCCTCCTTTTCTTCCGCTACTTCACCTTTTGATTTATGCCTGCGCGCATGCTTCGCTCCACTTCTAAATCGGAGCATTGCTTCCCTTCTCCAGTCCTTAACAATATCAAATGCTGCGGGACGCGATTTCTTTCTTATCAACACTCTTTACAAATGATCTATTCTCGCTATCTCAAAACTACCATTAATCGGCCACTGATGGTCTTGTTGCTTTCTGGTTTGCCTATGCCAAGTCTCACAGAATATCATCACTCCCACACCATACTTCACATACATCTCATAAGCCAGCGTTGCCCCATGTGGTGCAATTTGGCCATCTTCCAAAGATTGTCTACCACAGCGAAAAAACCCTGCTAGGGTGGACAATACCCCAGGCATGTTTCAACCTTCCCCCTGGTTAATCAACCTTACCTAGGGTGTTTGATTTTGCAAAGTCAACTCTCAACCAATATCAGGATTAATTTGAATCGGGGTATGACTCACCTGATAAATCAATTTGTCCTCCAGGACACCATTCGTCTGTATACTGACGCAACCAATGACGTTGTGTCTGCGTTTCTTGGCTTCTGCCTCGTTTCGGGACCCTCACCTCCTTGTTCTCTAGCCAGATACGTCGATCAGGGATCAGATGTGTGCAGATCTGCAAAGGAATCTCTCATCACTTCTACAGGGTGCCCCGAACATCTCTTGATCCCGGCTCGATCGTCCCATCCTCGTCGTTCTCCGCCTTTACTCAATTACAACGTACACGATGGAACAAGTGGGGGAGGGTCTGTTCGGGCGCCATCTTGAAAGGGGCTCCTAGGGGTCCCTCGCGTTATGGAAACAAGGCAAGTCACCACACACGATAGATACGAAAGACACAAGGTTGTATTCCCAAAGCTAGGGTTTAATGCAAAGCAAATAGTCTCAGTTGGCCAACTCGGTCTCACGCCCCGCGACGTGTATCTCTAGACCTCAAGGGACGCAAGGGAGCGTATTATGTACATCAGTTACATATATACAAAATGCATATCATACAATCAGCTGTGACATGTTTAACACCCCCTTTATTGGGTTTCTTTGAACTCGGTTTGATGATGGACACTTTCGATGAATATGACACCTTCAAATATCTATTCTAGTAACAATATGCAACCTTACAAGTGCGGAGACATCTTTTCTTTGTTGAACAGAACACAGTGCTTCTGTTCTTGTAAGCAAGCTACATACGGGGGAAGAGTCACATTCCAGACCTTGCTATCTATGAGGTTCTATTCGTGTCCTGGGAGCTGACACGCTCTACAGGGCTCGGAAAAGGGGGGCCGTAAGAAGAGCATAATTCAAGCCTTTAGCTGCTTTATTCTAATATATTCTACCATATAACGAGACTGGCTGGCAGCTGTGAAATTATTAAATGCCCTGCGGCTCTGCTTCAAGGCTACATTTGGGATGGAGCCGGGCATTCCTCCCCGGAGCTGCCTACGTTGTGTTTCAACAAACTCTTATTAGCCTCGCGGCCCTGCGGCCATGTCCTTTCACGTTCAGACAACATTGTTAGCAGTCGAGCAGTGTAAGCAGAAAATATGCTGCAAAGCAATTTGAACAGAAAGCAATGAGCAATTGTTAGAAAACAAAATGGCGATCCTTGTTACATCAAAATGGCCGTTCATTGGTAAAACTCGGAAACCTGTATTTCTATAGTTTCGTACATGAGACGGTTGGCCTTCGGCCACCAAAATACGTTTGCCGTCAATCATGAGAGGTATCCATTTTTCTAGACTGACAGTTTCTGCCGGAGTCGGGCACGTACCCGGTTGGTTTGTTCTATTTTCCGTTTCTCTTTGGTGGCGTCCTGGTCTTTGACAGGGCATCTTTAGCTTCTTTGGTGGTGCGATAGCTCGGACATTGGTTACAGGGGCTGTAGCCCACCTGTAGGACTTTGTGTGGTTTGAATGTTGTCGAGTTTTGTCCTCTTCTGCTATGTTGGTGGGGTGTACTTGGTTGACTTGTGTCTTTACAGGTTGTTTATGGGCCGTTGGTGAAGATGCTCTTGAGGGTTGCTCTTGTAGATTGGCTGGAGTGCCTGCATAAGGCAGAGTTGTAGATGTTATGGGGTTCCTGGTTTGGGTGTTCCAGGGAGTGGGATGTATAGCTCAGGATTTTCAATGGTGGTTTGCCGGGTACTGATTTATTATTGTTCCAGACTCCTATCTTCCGAATGGCCGAGTGTCTACGCGGGGCACAGTCTGGTTACTAAGGGTTTTCAATGGGGGCTGCGTGCCATTGGACTAACTACCTCTTGAATTAAACTGTGGGTTTGCGTTTGACTGGGGCAAAGATCTGGCTCTAAGCAATTGCCTTTATGTGGCTAGCTGAGTGTTCCCGGAAGGTGGAGAGGTCCTGTGGTTAGGCAAATGGCATGCAATGAGGAGCACACCTTGATTAGAGGTTCCCGTCTACTGGGACGGTTGCTAGATCTCACGATAGAATAGGCAGAAATCAGAGGTAGACCTAGCTTGGTATTCCTGTCTAGTGGTTGAAGGACTAGGTTTCACGATAATTAGGCAGATAGGGAGAGCACGCCTAAATTTGGGGATTTTGTAGACTGGTATAAAGGCCTACGCTTTACAATACTATAGGCCAATATGGGTGGGATGCACTCAGATTTAAGATTCTCGTATAGTTGGAGAGAGGCCTAGGTTTCACAATACAATTTGGGTACGGGAGAACGCACCTATATTTGAGAATCCTGTATAGTGCGAGAGAGGTCTAGGATTCACGATACGATCGGTTTTTAAAACAGTGTGTGTTCACAATGGATTTCCCAGTGAGTGTGATGGATGTGAGCGGTTGGTGTACTTCTTTCCGGTGGTGGTGTTTTATGGTGGTTGAATGCTAAAGTGGTTTTTAGTACCAGTGAATTTGTTCGAAATTTGCCCACCTCATTCGTTGATGCTGGTTGACGGCAGTCTGTTCTTCGTTTGGTGCATCTGGGCACTGCAGCCGGTTGCTACAGCTGGTTTGCGGGTGGAATTATGCCTTTGCAGCCACCTCGTTGATTGCGGTTGCAGCAGCGAAGTGTTAGCTCTTGTTAGAGGGAACGGTCGGAGTTTGACACTACACCGGGGGACTCAGGTGGGAGCACTGCTGGTCCTTTTCCTTGAGCTCAGTGCAGTGAATGAGCTAGGTGATGGGGCAGAGTGGGTCTGTTTGGTTATATCTTCAGGTAACCCCAGGCGTATGGGTACAGCCAGTCTGTGCCGACTCAAAAAGTTCAATACGACTGTGCAAGTCTTTCCAATTATTGGCAAAAAAAAATTATATGTAGTAAGAGGAATAGTAGGTCCCTAAGGTATCACTAGTAGGTTTGAATGAGGTTGCAGGTCACTGGATGGACGGGAAGCCAGGAAACCCGTCATATACAATCAAAAGAAAGGAGGAAAATCCAGGACAGAGCCCCAATAAAGTGCAAAAAATATATATTTATTAACAGAATGGCCCTTAGTGTGACACGTGTTTCGGCCCTATAACGGCCTTTTTCAAAACAGGGCTTGATGCATTCCCTCTTCGAGAGTTAAGCTATTCATTTCAAAAATGTTCTTTGGGCTTGATCCCATGGGCTTCATAGTGTGTCATTCGCGTTGGCTGAATCAGAAAAAATAACCGGTTATTTTTTCTGATAAAATATATATTTTTTGCACTTGATTGGGCGCTCTGTCCTGGATTTTCCTCCTTTCTTTTGACTGTTTGGTTATATATGTCACTGAGGGTTTGAGGGGTAGTTGGTAGTCTAGGCTTGGTTTATGTAAGTGGGTGGCTGCTTCCCCTGCTGACACCTGCAGACACAGTATGCTTTGCTGGATTTCTGGAGTTTGTTTTTTCCTCCTGCCAAGAGTGAGACTCTTTTTCTCCCACTCTTGGACATGATTTATGGTGTTCCTTTGACTGCTTATGTGTTTTATGGGCTATGGGCATAGTGACACCCCACCATAGACTCCATACCCTGGGATTGACTACTGTCTCCCAGGGCATGTAAAGTCACCATTGGCTTTACTAGTCCCAAATTATTAACAGAAACCAGTACAAACCATCATTTTGCGGACGTACTGGTCGGGGCAATTCGATTGCCCCGGGGTCTGTTAGTCGAGGGGGCGCGTCTCCGTCCCCCCTGATCGAGTTTTGGCTCGTGGCAGTGGAAACTACTTTTTATATTCGACCGCGAATATTTTCCAATGGGATTTTCCCATTGTTCGAGGCTACCAAATTATTTCATTCTCAAACATACCGCCGGTTTATTTAATTAATATTAATTCTCCGGTTGGTATTTTTTCCCAAGACTCGATTCTAAAATGGCGTTTGTGTTCTCTTCTGTGACTCCAACCCAAGTCGAGCCCTTTGTTCCACTTTTTGGCGGGCTTCTCCACAGAAGCCTCCAAAAGTGGTGCCACTCTGTCTGGGTACCACAGGGGGTGTTAGAGGGGGTTTAGGCACCCTGGACTGAGTTACCTTGGTAACTCAAGTCGCACTCTTGTGTGATTGGCCCAAGTGGTGAGCTGGCCGGCTCACCACTTAGCATGTCTGATTGACAGCTAGGCTGAGTGAATGGGGGTATGCTGCATAAAAGCAGGGCTTTGGGGACTGGAACTTCAGAAGTCACCACAGGACCTGAGAATCCGAAGAGGGAGAAACTGAGCCGACCTACCACGACGACACCACCGGTGGAGCCCTGCAGAACCGACTCACCGCTTCCCGACGACAGAGAAGATCTCCCGGCTGGAGAGGCTTCTTCCCCTGACTGGTGGGCACAATCAGTTTACCTTCTTTCTTCGCACCCCAGACCGGTTTGTGGTCGAACTGCCCGTGCCAAGCACCCCGGCGGCCGGATATCCACTTACCACTGCACCGCGAATCAACAGACCGCTCCTTGTACCTGAGAAACTCCGCTGCTGGTTTCTTCCCTGGCAGTGCAACGGACTCCTGTCTTCCTCCACGACGAGATCCTCTCTTCCCCCGGACGAAGCACCGACTTGCATCCGCTGCCAGGAACAACTGCCCCCGCTGGAGTGTTCTCACCACTTTAAGGTAGCGCGTCCGCCAGGCCTCCCTTTCTAAAGATTGCTACAAGGTAATAATAATCCCTTAACCTTCTGGACTGGGCTGGCCGCCTTGACCATCTAACTGGTCCCTTTCTTTTGGTCCAACTCTTTCTGAACTGATTGTGAGACTTTTTGGCACTTTAAACAGTGTGACCTTGGACACATTTCGACCGGAGCCTCTTAAAGTGGGTCCGGCCTTGTTAACTTTGACTTTACGGTTTTAACCTGCCTTCTTCTCCTACTGTGTTCTTCCGAATGTGTTGGGATCTGTTTCTATCTTTGCTCTGCCTTTCTCTCCCTTTTAAACCGATTGATTAGAGTGCCATCTACGTTAAGCGCTCACCGCTGTCTGAAAATAAGTGGGGCTTTACTTAAGACTTGTCTCACTAATCGTTGAAGGGAGTGTATATCTTTTAGTGATCGTGTTTTTGAACTGCTTGATATTAGTGCCTGTGTGCTTTTCTAGATGTGGTTTCAAATAAATAATGATCTCTCTTTTACACCAAGCTCTGGTCAGTGTTTACTTGTTCTATTGTGTCCTCTTGACCTATTGTGAATACTCTGTATACTGCCTAACTCTTATTGAGGGAAGTCTGACTGCTCAGCCACAGCTACCACGTGAATCTGTGTGGTACAGACCGCTACCAAGTGGGTTTACTGCCAAACGCCTGTAGTCTTAAATCTTTTGCAGTGGTCCCAGAGGGAACTGCACAGGTTTCTGCCTAACAAGCCGTCCCTGTAGGAGCCGCCCTTTGCCTTGGGGCCCTTAGCCGCTGGGGCTGCTACGGGCCGAGGGCTGCCTTAGCACTATGCTACTAATTGGATTCTATGAGCCAATCGGGGGAGGGGGCGGGACACGAGGCGAGGAGAAGAACACGGAAGGGAAGGCAAGGAGCTACCACAGTGCCGGCAGGGAGCTCACACCGTGCCGGCAGGGAGCTCACACCGTGCTGGGGGGGACTCGGAAAGGAAAACAAATGCACAATTACAAAACTAGCACTGGGGTGCAGGGGGCCTCACCTCAGCAACACCAGGGACCAAAGTGGCACTCTGGAGGTGGCGAACGAGGGACTAGGTCCCCGTTCGGGATGCAGATACAATTAGCCAATCGGCGGAGGGGGCGGGACACGGTGCGGGGAGAAGAACACGAAGGGCAGGCAGGGAGCTCACACAGTGCTGGGGAGTACGGGAAAGGAAAACAAATGCATCAACTACATCACCTACTACAACCTTGCCAGGGAAGGTGAGGGTTCTACTCTATGCCAGGGGAGGGGGGAAGGGGGAGAGGTGCTCCTCAGCCACACAAACATGGCCAGGGTAACGAGAGAGATCACACAAATGCTTAAAGTGGCCAGAGCAATTATTGTTAACAGTTTGGGGACTGGAAAGCTGAATGTCTGAATCAGCCTCAGCATGACGCTTGAGGTGGTCGGCCAACTGTGCGGATCGGGTTGGCTGTGCTCCCGCCTCCACCGCCATCATCGTAGAATGATCATTAGGATTGCCAAGGGGTCCCAGAACTTTTAGCACAACTCATACGGCTTAATCCTGCTGCTCCCTATGCTGATTTTACTATTGTTGGTCAAAAGGTATCGTGCTTGGTTGACACTGGAGTGTGGCACTCAGCACTAAAGGCTTCTCAATTTCTGCACATTGTGCACTCGGATGAAAATGTCAATGCTGTTTGTTTTGGAGGCACATTGATACCTCACCCGTGTCTCCCCTGCTTATGGTCACATTGTGTCCCATTCCAGATAACCATGCTTTTCCGTTGAGCCCCCTGCAAATTTGTTTGGATTATATCTGTTATGTGAGCCGAGTTGCTCCATTTACTCTTCCCCAGACAACATATTCCTTGACATTCCTGCCCACAAAGAACATGAGGTTTTGGCTGTATCAAACACTGGTGACCCTGCTGCAGCAAGGAAGCGCTAGCTCGAAATCTTGGACCAAGTTCCTGTGGTCTATCTATGCAAATGAAGCAGATTATATGCTCAATGCCGAGCCAGTCAAGATCACCCTGAACCCAACCAAACCTCTGCCACGCGTGCCTCAGTACCCATATCTAGACAGGCAGAAGAAGTTATCCACCTTGTAATAGAGTCCCTGTCTGAACATGGTATTATTCTACCTACACAAAGCCCTTGTAATACCTTGATTTTGCCCACCAAGAAGACAAGTAAAGAGGTTTACCGTTTTATACAAGCTATGAGGGCAGTTAATGCTGCTGTCGAGCAAGCCTTTCCTGTGGTCCCCAATCCAGCCACAATCCTGTCTTGTATCCCAGCGTCAGCTACTTACTGTACTGTTGTAGATCTGTGCTCTTCTTTTTTCTCTATCCCAATCCACTGACAGTCAATAGCTGTTTGCCTCTACATATAAATCTGTGTGTTACACGTTCACACCTCTTCCTATGGGGTATGTAGAAGAATCTCGACTCAGTAGTGTTCCCACGAGGATCTACGCTGGTGCAGTATGTAGACAATATGCTACTAGCCTCTCCCTCCTTGGAAGCCTGTGAGCAAGACTCCCTTACTCTGTTGACAGATCTGGCTGAAAAGGGTCACAAGGCATCTAAAGATAAACTACAGCTTACCCCATGTGCGATATCTGTGCCATGAGATTTCAGCTGGGGAAAGGCACCTGTCCCATGATCGCATTGTTTGCGATCCGGCACATTCCCAAGCCCAAGACCAGGAAGAAAATGAGAGGGTTCCCTGGGATAGTCAGTTACTGCTGATAGTGGGTCCCAGGCTATGCCATCTGAAGGCAGGTCCCTTATTATGCACAGTCCAGAGTAAAGACAACCCACTAGGGAAATAGGCCAGGAGAAAGCGCTGCAAGGATAACAAGGTTTAATTGTACAGAATACAAATATCAGCAAAGGACTCTGCTGCTCGAGAGCGCTCTGACTCATACATTTACAAACAGGGGCTTAAAAACCCCACACGCATCATGATATACAGTACAATACAGTACAGTGCCACTTATTGGAGGTACCCTACACATGACATGAGCCTGCTCCACAGGGGATGCCAGGCAATAATTGGTTAGTTATTTCCTGTCGGTCTGGATCCACGTGGGTCAGCTGGGCTCACCCTCGCGGTGAAGGTCGGGGCACACATTAATACATCGTTTCTGTCTAAACTAAACATGCCAACCTTTGTTATTAATTCAATGTGGCAGGCACCTGGGCAGCACAGGAAATGGTGCCGGGAAGGCAGGATAAAATACAATCACGCTGACCCACACATTCAGGGCTTCATTGATACAGCAGTTACCGCACTCAAGGTCGACACTCGGGGTTTTGATCTTTAATTTATCCCTCCATGTACCTTGTGTTACAAGGGATAGGTTTTCATGCTAGAAAGAAATACAGCCGCGCATGCTTAGATCTTCTGTAGACACTTTATTTTCTTGGGACTGGGGGGACGCTTGCTTATCAGGGAATGCAAAGTTGTGGGGGTCGGGTCAGTGGTGTGGGGCAGGTTAGGGCCTGACTGGGTGGGGGTTAGAGATCTAATGGCAGTTTAGTGGAGATGAATTGATGCAGCACGGAGCCTGGTGGTGTCTCATGCTCTTGCAGGGCGCATTCCTTTGGAAGATGCTAAATATTCGCAACACCGGAGGAACAAGGGGGAAGTGGACTTCCGTGGGAACGGGGGTCTGCGGAGTCAGTGTCTTGCAGGAATTAGACCTTGCTAGAAGAGGGCGTGAACCATCTTATTGCTTTTGGGCCAAATTCAAAATTGAGTCATGGGCTATGGATTACTAGTGCCGTGCATCCAACTTTAAGCGCTACAGTGCCTCTACATGTTGCATAATAGTGGGGATTACTCCCCCCCCCTGGTACGTTATATCATCTCATTTGGTGTTCGCCTTACCTGGAAGCGCCTGGGGGGTGGGATAGGCTCATTTCCATCCCAACACACCCTAGTTAAGCTCCTTCAGACCCTCACGCATTAGAACCACTGTCATGGTTCCAGGACGCCGAAGATGCCTTAGGCACCATAAAGCAAGCGCTCGCAAGAGTCCTAGCTTGGGGTCTGCCTGATTATAATAAGCCATTTGTATTATATTAGAATGAGCACAAGGGATTTGCTCAAGAAGTGTTAACAGTTGCATGGTGATGAGAGGTGTCCGCTCATTTGGTTGAAAAAAAAAGATCGAATGGCCATTTGGCCGGAAAAAAAATGGTTGACATTTTTTTTAAATTTATTTATATATTTTTTTTCGTTTTGTTTGGTTAAAAAAATTAATATATAAAAATGGGGGTGGGGGGAACCCCCCCCAAAATAAAAAAAATAATTAAAAAAAAAATATTCGACCATTTGGATTTCGACCATTTGGTGTCGACCAAATGGTTATTCGACCATTTGGTTGTCAACCAAATGACTGGTAACCTGATGAGCATCGGCCTGTGTCTTACCACAGTGTAGCCCTAGACCCACAGACTATTGCCACTACTGCTCTGCTGATATTTAAAAAAATCATTGGTGCAAAGTCACAGTATCTGTACCCCACTCCGTATTGGCCCTGCTGCTTAAGAGAAAGACATGTGTCTAATTCATGCCTCACCAACCATGAGAAATTGCTTACATATGCTGGGAATGTTACCTTGAACCGCTGTGTTGTCTTGAAACCTGCCCCTGTTACCAACCCTGCAGGACGGGGACCCGCAGGATTGCCTAGTTGTTGTTGAAACGCTTCTGTCGTCCCGCACTGATTTGCTAGATATCCTACTGCAGAACCTCGACCTGATACTTTTCTTGGACAGTTCTTGCCTGCATAGCCAGGTGACAGGAGAGGTTATTTCTGGCTACTTTGTATCTACTCCCGATGCCGTCCTCAAGGCTCATCTATTGCCCACTGCAAAGTCTGCCCAGATCGCAGAACTCGTCATCACGGAAGCATGTATCCTGGCACAAGGTAGACCAGCCACGGTTTACACCGACACAGGTATGCTCACGGTTCTGTGCACTATTTTGGTGTCCTATCGAAGCAGCATTATTAGTTGACATCCACTGATACCCTTATAATGAATGGAAAACATGTCTCAGCCATATTGCGTGCCCTACTACTCCCATCTGCTCTGGCCATTGTTAAATGCAAGGGACACAACCCCTCTCGGTCCTTCACTGCACAAGGAAATATTTTAGCAGATAGTGCATCTCGTTCGGCGGCCTTAAA
Source organism: Ambystoma mexicanum (assembly GCF_040938575.1). NCBI lineage: Eukaryota > Metazoa > Chordata > Amphibia > Caudata > Ambystomatidae > Ambystoma > Ambystoma mexicanum. The sequence goes on along the minus strand of NC_090941.1, from coordinate 705,985,611 downwards.
CAGGCCCCTGGCTCCTAATGATACTCTTACTTGGGTTGTAGTCCAACAGTCACAGATTGCCTCCCTTTCCAGCCTGGCCATACTCAAATACCAAGCTTCCGAAGCAGAAAAGGTGAACTGGACTCAACAGTTATGTAAGCTGGGGTAAAATTCCCTTTGGCGTTCCCCAGACGGCTGTACGCCATCCCTACCTGGCCCGGGAGTACCATGGCATTGTTCACTCAGATAAAAATTCCATGATTAGCATAGTGAACCTAGACGGGGTTACCCCTGGTATTGCGTCAATTGCAGAGGATTGTGAAAGATGCACCACATATTTAACTCATGTTGGGTGAGCGGTTAGAGCAAAGCAGTCTGCATGTCCAGTACAGTAGGGTCCTTTCTTAAATGTGCAGACAGATTTTGCAGCTCCTCAGACATGAATTTCTCGTAATGCCTCATTCTTGTTGTATTGTCTGGGTGGGTTGAAGCCTATCCCTGCAGGGGGGCGGATACTGTCACAGTTGCAAAGACATTGCTTGCTGAAGTTATACCCTGATTTGGGCTTCCCCTTGTTACTACCCACTTTATTGGCCAAACTTAAGGAAGTGTGCAAAGCTCTAGGAATCTCACAGCAGTTTCACTGCCCGTACCACCCCTGGATTTGTAGAACACCACAACGGCAACCTCAATCTGAGGCTGTCCAAAGTGTGTCAGGAAACAAGTCTGAAATGGCCACAAGCACTGCCCCAGCGCTGTTCGCCAAGCGCAATAACCATGAGATGGTGTCCGATGAGAGTTGGAACTGCACCACCTGCAGCCCCACACCTCCTGATGAAACTATACTTCCGTATTGTCACACATTGGTGAAAACTGCATGCTCTCTTCATGCCCAAGTCAAAGCTGCCCTTTCAGAACTGGCGACTGAGCCCTGCCACCCTCTGAAGCCTTACAATAAGATACTTGTGAAAGTTCACCAATGGAAGTCTGCACCCCATCCCACGTGGAGTGGACTGCACCAGCTACTGTGGAAAACGCACACCATTGTGAAGTGTTCCTGGGTACACTTTGTCCAATCTTCCATGGTCACGTTCCAGTCCCACTTCGACCACCCACTCCTCCATCAGTGACACTGCCTCCAAACTGCCGGTGCCAGCTCAATTGCGGGCCTTCCACGAACAGTGCAGGAGACAGAGACTGCTCCTCTATGTGCATCAGTCACGCGGGTACTGAACCAAGACCCACCAAATCCGCAATTTATTTAACCGGGTAAGATCTCTGCAGGAGCTGCTGCTCAAGCTCCTACAGCAAGCAATCGAGCCACCGGAGGGATGACCCAGATTCAGGCTCCATTCCTTGCCTACTGTGGCAGGCCAGAAGAAGGATTTGGACCAGAGGACATGTTTGATTGTAGTTTTATTTGAATTAAAAGAAAACGCCTCACTGACCCTACTTCTAAAAAGGGAGTTCCCTTCCTAGCCAAACTAAGGTGCTTGTCTATAGTCCAAAACAAAAATAGTGCTTGGTCAAAACCTATCCACTAAACTGGCCTTACCACTTTACAAATAAATGGAAAAAGATATAGGTTGGCTGCCATGTACTCTTGGTTATTAACAAAAGTATCTTGTGTGCCTCATGGATCAGGATCCAATGAATAGAAATAAACAAAAGTTCCACTCAAATAAAATAGTTCTCGTCAGTCTATCACAAAATTCCTCAAGAGAGGGGGCGCTCGAGAGCCCGATGAAGATGGCCGCCATCCTCTGTAGCTCCTGAAAAGGGAGGAAGGCTGTGCCATGACCGCCTGTGCAAGCTAAAGGGCCAATCTGGGATGCCAGCGGTGACTGTGAACCCCCAGGCAGTAGCTCTATAACTCTTGGTCTGATAGAGACAGTTGGGGCTGAAGCGCCGCAAGGGTGCGCGGAAGCCGAGTGCCAGAGGTTCCTGGGCAGAGCTACAATCAATCGGTGAGAAGTGCTGGGTGCCCGACATTGAGACCTGAGTGACAAGTGGAAGTCGAGGCACACCCTCAGCAGCTGTGGGTCACTGCGACCCGGCCCTACGTGATAGGGGCTAGCTGGCAGGCAGATGGGTGAACGGAGTAGACGATCAGCGGGAAGTGTGCCGCCACCAGCTTGCGGGACCTCTGTGCTTGCAAGAGAATAGACTCCAGCGTGCAGGGGTGCACGAAGGGCAGCATGAATAGAGGCAGAACAGAGGGCCATTTCATACGTGGATGCCGATTTGGAACACTGCTGTGGTGATCATAACTGTGAGGGGCTGCACTGGACTCTGGTAAGCAGTGGAGGAGAGTTGCCTCCAGTTCATGAGCAAGTGACTATCCTGCCAACCAGTGTGTAAGCGGGGGCCCTGCACCCTATGGGTGGTGCTGTCCTTGGACCAGGACGGAGCCGAGAAGAGGAGACCATACCAGGTGGGATTGAGAGATCTGATTTTGGCTTGGAGAACGCAGCATTGCTCAGTGTCCAGGGAGGCCCAGCGGAGGAATAACACGGAGCTACATCCAGTGAATTGACATTCCCTATGGGTGGTTCACAATAGTCCACTCTGGTAACGGACCCGCTGAGCGCCAGGCCCAGAAGAGGATCAAGGGCTTGGTGTTAACCTACCGACGGTTCCCTAGGGGACCTATAAAGACACGAGGAACTAGGGGAAGTGAACACCATGTCTGCAAAAATCAAAACCAAAGGTGGAAAAGGGCCACAAGCTCCCGGAGACACGCTGGGCACACTCTCGGCAATCTGGCCCGTGCAGACCCTGAAGGAAGGCGCGGAGATTTCGCTGGAAAAGGCTGGAGAGGGCATCGTACATGGGGTGCCGGAGGAGCAGGCAGCTTTGCCCAGACAGGAATTTCTGGGAGAGTTACATGCATTACAGTCGAATCTAGCAAAGACATTTCAAGAACAATTTCAATTAATGCGCGCAGATCTGAAAGAAGCCCTAGGGGAGATAAGAGAGGAAATGCAGAAAATTGGAGAACGGACGGATACGCTCGAAAAAGGCCTCCAAGAGCTTGATAAAGAAACCACGGACAATAGTGAAGCCATAGAAAGGTTGGACGTGGCTACACGAAATCTTGAAATCCAAGTGGAGGATTTAGAAAATAGATCCAGAAGGATCAATATTAGACTGAAAATGTTGCCGGAATCGGTGTTGGACAAGGACTTGAAAGTGGTAGTCCAAAGCATTTTTGCCGATATCCTAGGAGAAGAGTGTCCCAAGAAATTTGAGCTGGATCGAGTGCATAGGACTGGGCGGATGGCCAGAGGATAGATGGAGGCCCCGGGATGTACTAGCAGCGTTTACGAGATATGCCCAAAAGGAGGCAGTCCTCTGAACGGCGCGGCAGCGGCAGCCCATAATGTTTAGCAAATAGCACTATTTCAATATTTGGCGAGTAGCACACTCCTGAAAAGAAGGCAAATGGGCCCAGTGTTAAAGGTATTAAAGGAGAAGGCTGTAAAATGTGAATGGACATTCCTGTTTGGCCTGCTCTTTGAGTGGGAAGGGGCTCAGAAGTGTGTTACTACGCTGCAGGAAGGGGCAGAACTACTTAGAATTGATGTGGAGGAATCCCCATCGAGCTCGGGAGTCCAGGGAGCAGAGGGGCGCCCCAGGCCGAGACACTGGGAATGAATGACAGAAGGAGATAAAAGGAGAACTAAAGGCAAGAATCCGCAGCGAAAAGGAAGCTCAGAGGAGGAACGGATGGGCACAGGAACTGATCCACGAGTCATCACAGCGGTAATTGAGGTGGTGGGCCTCTCAAAGGTGATTTCTAGGTATGGGTCCCAGGAGAGCGACCATTTTGGGTACGAAAAGGGCGAGGATGCCCGAGTTAGGAGTGGAGGGAGTGCGGGGAGGAGTTATCCTTTCAGGGGGGAGGCGGGGAGGAATAGGGTGGGGACAGGGTGGGGGAAGTGATGAGCTGTCCAGTGGGGGAAGGGGCAGAAAGGCAGTAGCACACGATGAGGAACATGACTCAAGTTTTACCTCCTTAAGTGGCTAACGCATAATGTGAGGGTGTTAAACACCCCGCTCAAGAGGAAAAAGCTTGAGCAGTTCACGAAGAAGGAAAAACCTGATATCTTGGGCCTTCAGAGCAAAGATCAGGGAAGGTTGAAGTTGCAGGGTTTTGATCAGACACTCCATGCCTCGGGTCAAAGCAAAGCAAGGGGGGTTGCGCTGGCCATTAGGAATACGGTGGACCTCAGGGTTGACACGGTAGTACGAGACAAAGAGGGGAGATATATTATAGTCAGGGGGAAATACCAGGATGTCCCATGTACAATTGCAGTAGTTTACGCCCCCAACACTGGTCAAGAGCAGTTTTTGCTCCGAGTGTTAAAATTGCTAGAGGAACATTCTTGGGGTCAGATTGTTCTGATGGGGGACCTTCATATAGCTTGGGACAGGGATAGGGATGGCAAAAGCACGAGAGGAGGGGGGGGCGGTAATGTCGGCAGAGTTGAGAGACAAGATCGGTAGGATGGGACTGAAAAACGTCTGGAGGGAATTGAAGGGAGACGAGGAGGGCTACACCTTCATTTCTGGAGTGCATGTCTCCCAGTCCAGAATAGATTATATATGGGTATCGGGGGGATTGGTTTGCGGCATTCGTGAGGTGAATATTGGCCGATAGGAATAGCGGATCATAAAGTAGTTTCGACGGTTCTTGAGCTGGGTCGGAGGATAAGGGGAGTATGGGGTTGGAAGTTTTCAAGAGCGGTTCTGAGGGACCCGGCAGTGCAGAGGGAAATTGAGGGGAAGATTAAGGACTTCTTTGTCAGTAATAGGAAGGAAGACACGGGGGAGGAGATAAGGTGGGACGCATTTAAGGCTACCATCAGGGGGGAGCTAATTGCGGTAGCTGCTTTTCGGGTGAAGCAACTGAAAGCGCTGGAGACCCAATTAGAGGCAGAAGTGGAAGCGGCTAGACGGGCAGCGGGCAGGACCCCCTCCCGGGTAGCTATGCAAGCTTACAGGAAAGCGTTGGGGCAGCTGGAACTTTTGCGGACCAAAAAGGCTGAGGGAGCGCTGCTGGCGGTGAGACAGCAATATTATGCAAAGGCAAATATAGCAGACAAGCTGTTTGCACGTCTGCTAAGAGGAAAGAGGGGAAAAATGCCATTACGGTGTTGAAATTGGGAGCTGGGGAGAGAGTCACAAGGCAGGAAGAAATACAGGAGGGGCTGGCGAGCTATTATGACTCCCTCTATGCCTCCCAGAATCCCAGTAGTGATGAACAGGAAAAGTTCATACAATCGATACAGCTGCTGCAAATCGACAACAAAACAAGGGAGGCCCTCAACCGGGAAATTACAGAGGAGATGGTTCGTGGAGTGATTAGGGGCATCCAGCAAATAAAGCTCTGGGCCCGGACGGCTATACTTCAGCCTTTTATAAGATGTTTGTGCCACAGCTGGCCCCGCAATTGACAACATTATTCAATCTGTTCCGACCTACAGGTAAAATAGCTCCCTCCATGGAAGAGGCAAAGGGGCCCCTTGTCCTTAAACCACATAAAGATCCAGAAGAGAGAACGTCATATCGCCCCATAGCGTTGATCAACATAGACGCCAAGATATATACAAAGATTCTGGCGAATAGACTTGACGGTACCGTCTAGCTTCTTCAAACACTTGGGAACCCTGACTAAAGAATTTTTGTGGGAAGGGAAAAGGGCAAGGGTGAGTGGTAATTTATTGATGGCTCCTAAGGGACAGGGAGGCTTAGCGCTACCAAATTTTCGGCGATACTATGAAGCGAACCAGCTCCGAATCATTAGGGAATGGCTGAGGGAGGAGGACGGGCAACAAGAAAAGCTTTGGGTGAAGATGGATAGAGCAGTGGCACATCGCAATTTGGCGGAAGTGCTTTGGCTACCCAAGGGGTCTAGACCTCGGCATCTTTATGAAAGCACAATAACCAAGTTAAAGGCTGACACACGGGATAAGTTGGTGGGCTCTAAGGGAATTACTACGCATCCATCGCCGTTCACCCCTATCTTTGGCAATAGGGATTTCACCCCGGGCATGGAGAAGGGGGCATTTCTGAGATGGCAGGAGGGAGGTTATAGGAAGTTGTGTGATATGTTTCAGAGAGGGAAACTCCTCTTGTTCGAAGACTGCAAGCAGGAATTTGCAGTACAGGAGGGGGAGAGACTGCGATATGCACAAATAAGACATTGGGTACTCCACCCTGGGACCGTGAGGCGGCAAGCAGAGAAACAACGCAATTTGAGACCTTCCTACTAACCAACGACGGAACAAAGGGTCTCATTTCCAATATTTATAAGATCTTGGAGAGCTCGCATACAAATCCCGAGTGGGTGTATATGCAGCAGTGGGAACGGGTGCTAGGGTGAGAAATCAGAAGGGTGGAGTGGGAGAGGTTATGGAAGAAGATACCTAAACTGGCTAAGGCAACCCAACATACAGAAATGTGGTACAAGATTTTATTTGGGTGGCACTACACCCCGGCCCGGCTTCATAAGATGTTTCCCGCTAAATCGAGTTGTTGTTGGAGGGGATGTGGTATGGCAGGTGAAGAGGAACATATTTGGTAGACGTGCCCTAAGATTGGAACCTTTTGGGGGGAAATACAGAGGGCGCAGGAACAGGCCTTCGGCCCAGGAGACGAACGTACGCCGGAACAGATACTTTTGAGCGTTCGTGGACCTTCGGAGATGGGGGGACCCAGAGGTAGGGAGAAAGCAAAAGTGATACTAACCCTTGCAGCTATGATGTTAATAGCTCAGAGATGGAGGAGTCCTGAGATCCCCATGAATCAAGACTGGCTACGGAAAATATGGGAGATAGTGGCATTGGAATTGGCATTGTACGCCATGGACGATAAAGTCCAGAATTTTGCAGCAGACTAGGGTGAAATAATGACTTTCCTCAAAGATGACTTCAGAGTGGTGCGGTGCCCGCAACGCCTGCGACTGCTGGACCTTCAATGAGCATGGAGAGACTGCTTGGAAGAAAGACTTTTTTGGATATGGAAGCTGATCACATGGGGGAGGAGGGTGGAGGGAGAGGGAGGGGTGGGAGGGAATGTTTCTTTTTTGGTGTTATGTTGTAAAATTCAATAAAAAGAGTTTTCAAAAAATAAAAAAAAGTGGCACTGATGGAAGCAAGGACTGTCACATTAGAGCAGAGAGCGGACAAAATTGATCAATTGTTGTTCCCCGACTTGGTGCCAGCGACGGAGAAGAGAAAGAAGAGGTTAAATGTCATCAAGAAATCTTTTTTTGGCTCGAGGATTGAAGGCAGGACTGCTCAGGCCAGCTAGGTTGAGGGTCACATGGAATGAAAAAAACAACATTTCATGGGATGTTCAGAGTGCAGAGAAGTTGCTTGTGACAGTGCCTAGGAAGTCATTATCCACCCAAGTTGAGGGATGAGGCATGTTGGCGCAGAAAGGCTTTACGTTGGTTTCGGCATCTCCTAGAAATACAGTGCACAATTTGTTTTTTACCACAGTAGTGGGTGCATTCACCGTAACAATTGTGCCCTGATTTGGTGTGTGGCATGTTTAATAAGTCACTGGGTCTGTTAATAATTCAAGTTGTGACTTGCATTGACTTTTGTGTGGTGGTTGTTATGGTCCAGGGTTGGTGGGGGCCCAGGAGGTTGGCAGGAGTGGCGGGTACCTGTGAGAGCGCTTAACACAGGCATCTACTTTATTCTACTTGATTTTCCTCCCCCATTAGAAAGAGGACTTGCAGGGTGTCTCATTGGGGCGGAGTGCTGGGCTTCCATCATGTTGTTGCTGTTTCGTGGCATGGGCCACCCAGAAGGAGGGTTTCTCTATCGTTTGTATTTGTATTTTAAAATTGCAATAAAGGACAATAACAAAAGCTTCCTCAAACTCTCCAAAGTTCACACAAAAAGTAGCAAGTTCCAGAAAAACAAAATGTCCCAACTTCTTTAGTTGGAGGGATATTTCCCTGATCCTTTTCCACCAACTTGGTCAATCTCTCTGCACTTCAACCAACTTTCTGGAGCCTCTGTGCTCCCGTGAATATGCTTTTCACTCTGCTTATTTTGGGGTCCCCTGACCCAATGTCTCACTTAGTTCTTTAGGGTTCTTATGCCCACATCTATGCTTCTGATTCTCTCAGTCTTCCTGAGTCTGTGTGAATCTTCGAGGTTTATGCTGCTCAGGCCCTCATCACCCCTTTCTTTCCCCCATTCTTTTATTTCTCAGGCCCCCGTGATCCTTGAATGGGGCTAGGGTAGTCCTTCCCTCTTCCCCACTTGTTCTCTCTTCTCATCCCTCTGACCTGGGCAACCCGCGTACCTGCTGTGTTGCAGTGATTGCTCCAGTGAGGGTCTATCTCCTATGCAGTGGCAGTGTTCTGCACGGCTTGCCACTTTCTTTCTGGATGCTTGCGGTTGTTGCATTCTGCTCGTTTCGGTTCTTGATCTCTGTTTTAGAGCAGAGGATACAGGCCTCCTTCGTTCCTTGACTCAGCATCCGTTTATGGGCTCCAAGTCCACTATGTCTTGTACGTGGTTGCACCCCCAAAGTCTGGTTTACTCCACCCGGCACCTACCTCTCCAGCCTTGGATGCTTCTTCATATGGCGTCTCCCTCTGGGCATCAGTCTGTGCTGCAGCCGGTTCTGCTGATCTGCGCAGCTCCTCCCCTTGCTGATGTTCTCATGTCTGAGACTCGACTCAGCATTGGGTTTCTCCTCCTCCGTTCAAGGGTTGTTGGCCCTTTATTTTTGCGCCGGTATTCAGAAGGGGCGTATTGTTTACTGCAGATTGTCAACCATGTGGAAAGTCCAGTATTACCTTGAACCAAACCCATAGCGGTATCATCAGTATTTCTTACTCCCATGTAGGCAGATATCTTGGGAATACGGAGTTCCCCAGGGGAATGGGAGTCCTTGACCCCTAAAAGGGAGTCACTCCCAGTGAGGTCCTGCTTTCCCAAGCCCCTAGGAAGGATTTTGCTCAACAGGCTCACCTCCCTAGCTTCACAGGGTATAGCTCCCCCTAGGGAAGGAGGACCGAATTCTCCAGATTCGTCATAACACATATCTCCAGAGCCCAACACTCCCTCTCGCCCTGGACCTCAACTCAGGCCCGGGAAGATACAACATGCACTCCCGGGAGAGCCACCCCAGGGTAAGTAACCCAGGGCGGAGTGTCAGCCGTCCCACCTACTCGCTGATGATTAAGCCTCCCAATGTGGTGGTATACTGGCACAAACTGGAAGCTGCTGGCACTGATATGCCAGTGCCTGCTGGTCTGGTACCCTGTTATCACCTCTCGGTCACCCTCTTTGTCCTGATGACCACTGTGAGCTTGTGGCTCTGGCATCTTGGATATTTCTACCTTGAACTTTCGAAAGGGAACATACTGGTGCAGCCACGAACACTGAACTGTGGAACGTTTGCTCAGCACCCAATCCGGAACCCATTTGAACATTTTCATTTGCCCAGTTGTCGAGCTGTGGATTGGTGTGTCTCGAACTGAAAGCATCTTTTAAGACTGCCACTTGCTTCTATGGTCCCTCCCATGCCACAAATTTTGTTACGGCAGCACAAGCCAAATTTCCTCTATTACGACATTTGGGCTCAGCCCCTGGTACACACCATGTCTGGCCATTTGACTACTGTTCTTGTTGGTTTGATTCAGTACTGTTTCGCTGCAATACAGGTCTAAACACAATTGGTCCTTCTGCTCAGCCTTGGGTTCACAGTGAGAATACATACCTGCACCTCACCAGGCAGTATGCCTGTATCTTCAATGTCACGGATTGTTGGGTATGTGCACATTTAACTCATGACTTGTCCTCCAAGTTCCCCCAGTCCCTATTCCCTTCAACTAGGGGGATGTCTGCCGTATCAAAGCTAGTCACCCGTTCCCCAGACCCCGGACACTGTAGCAATTCACAATCCCAGAAAGGGTTTAATGGTCCTCCAAATTTCCTCACCCTAGGCCATGTAGTCAGGCGGCCAGCAGCACTTTACCTTTCATCTCAGGCTACTGGTCTTGTGTGTTAGGTCAACAGGGGTACACCATTCATAGGAATCAGCAAGTGTTGACATTACCTTTCACCCAACTCCTGTGTAGTCATAAATAATGTAATTTGACTCTGATCCAAATTTGTCCTTTATCCAATTCAGGTACGCCACTTATTCGGGATCTACTTCATCTGTGGGGACAAAGCTTATTCCTGGTTGCCCATGAATTGGGGTGAAAGCTGTTACATGGGATATGTCTTACCTGCTGTCTGGCATACTCGCACATTCCTGGCACATCCCCACCCGATAAGTAGCACAGCTTGTGAGGGGTTTATTGCTGGGATGGGTTACCACCCGACCCGACTGTCATGTCTGATTGAGGATATTGCAAATGCCATGCATCCTCCATAATGTCCCCTGAGCAAATAGCCATCCGATCAATGGTTCACAAGGAGGGGCTTGGGCACTTGTGAAGCGAGAGTGCTATAATTACATACCCAGTTGTGCCAGCAACATCTTTGACATTGTCTCACACATCCGAAGTACAGCAAGTCACTTCCAAATCAGCCCAGAGATCACCTGGACCTTTAGTTCCTGGGTATTGAGAATTCTAGGGCCACTGGGCACCTCCATCAGTCAGATCCTACTCATAATCCTGTTTGTAATCCCGAGCATGTCCTGTCTGGTAAGGAGTTGGAAGCGTCTCTATTATCATGCATGCACCGATTGCTCAAAGGCTCCCCCCACACCACAAGGTGTTTTACTGCAAAACTACGGAAGTAAATAACAAGTTACGTTCTTACCTGGTAACGTTCTTTCGATGGGATGGTCCGACGACGTATTCCATATCTATGACAGGTAATGTCCACAGCTGTGCTGCTTCGGAAAATCTTTGGCGTCTGCGTCCTGCGTCGATGCGCCATCCCCGAGGACCTCCTCCGACGGCCGACGTCACCCGATGTGATAAGTAGGACGCACGACGCCCATAGCCTCAGTTATAATTTTTTCCCAGAACGTGTGCCACCAGTTTACTGCCAGTCAGACACACAAGACCTTGCGGAACGCAAGCTGCAATCGCAAAAGAAATTCTGCAGCGGGGAAGGCAGGGAGGGAGCGATATGGAATACGTTGTCGGACCATCCCATCGAAACAACGTTACCAGGTAAGAAAGTAACTTGTTCTTCGAGGGGATTGGGTCCTCCGACGTATTCCATATCTATGAGACTCCCAAAGCAGTACCAAGCAAGGAGGTGGGAAAGAATTTAGGATATAAATTTAGCATGCCCAATCAAATTGCGGAATAGAGAACTGCCTTGCCAAAGGCCAGATCTTGTCCTCTGATGGAATCGAGGAAGTAGTGATGTACAAAAGTATGTACTGAAGCCCAGGTGGCTGCATCACAGATGTGACGAATAGGAACTCCCCTCTGCAGGGCAGTAGACGCGGCCACTCCCCTGGTAGAATGGGCCCGCAAGCCAGCCGGAGGGTCCTTACCCGACAAGCGGTAACACTCGGAGATAGCTAAAATAATCCAACGAGACAAAGTCTGTTTCGTCACAGCTTGTCCCAAACGCTTTCCAGCGTAACCAATAAAAAGTTGATTGTCCACTCTGACCCGGGACATGCGCGAAATATAAAAGCTCAACGCTCTCCGAGGATCAAGCCTATGGAACCTCTCCTCTTCCTTACCAGGATGTGGAGGAGGATACAATGCCGGAAGAACAACCTTCTGGCTCAAATGAAATTCCGAAACCACCTTCGGAAGAAAAGGACGAACTCTTAGGACAACCCTGTCCTTATGAAACACAGTGAAGGGTGGCTTTACTGAAAGTGCCTGTAACTCACTCACTCTGCGAGCGGAATTAACTGCAACCAAAAACACAGTTTTTAGAGTTAACAGCCTCAAAGGGCAAGAATGTAAAGGCTCAAACGGAGCACCCATAAGAAACTTAAGAACAAGGTTCAAATCCCAACCGGGCACCAGAAAAGGCGACGGAGGGAACACATTAGTGAGCCCTTTCAAAAACTGCGAAATTAAAGGAATCTTAAAATAGGAACACTCCTCAGACGAGCACTAAAATATGGACAGCGCCGCCAGGTAACCTTTAATGGTCCCCACTTGCAAGCCCCTGTGGGCCAAAGAAAGCAAAAAAGACAAAACCATGGGAATGTCACATTCAAAAGGATCCACATTCTTAACTCTGCACCAGTCGCAGAACTTTCTCCAACGGCAACGATACAGAGACTTTGTTGCCAGCCGCCTGGCCGAGAGCAACACCTCCATCACGTCTTCAGGGAGGTCCCAATCCTTATGCCTCAACCTTTCAGAAGCCAAGCGTGAAGGTTGAGGGATCTGACCTCTGGATGGAGAACCTGACCCCCCTCCCGTGAGAGCAGATTGTCTCGGTAGGGAAGACGACGTGGGGGGCAGATGGACAAGTCGAGAAGGTCCGGGTACCACGTCCTCCGGGCCCACGCCGGAGCAATGAGGATCATCCGGGAACCGAACCTCCGTAACCTCCGCAGTACTTGCGGGATGACGGGGACTGGAGGAAACGCGTACAGCAGTGGGAATGATCACTCCACCACGAATGCGTCTAAGGCTCCTTTTGGAGGAAATTCCCGGGGGCAAAACCTTTCGCACTTCCGGTTGACACTGGAGGCGAAGAGATCCACTTGAGGGGTCCCCCAAATGGCGAAGATATCCAGGAGAATCTCCTGAGCCAGCTCCCACTCGTGAGAGATCGTGCTTTGCCTGCTCAGAGCGTCCGCCGTCTCGTTGTCGTCTCCAGCCAGATGAACAGCCGAGATCGAAACTTCCTGCTGGATGGCCCAGAACTCGAGCTGCATCGGCTCCCTGCACAGCGGAAGTGACCCTGCCTCCCCCTTTTTGTTGAGGTAGTGCATGGCCACCGTGTTGTCCGTTAGAATCAGGACACTCTTTCCACTCACAGTCGGCAGAAAAGCCTTCATGGTTAGCCTGACGGCCCTCAGCTCCAACAGATTGATATGGAGTCTGGACTCCGACGGAGACCAACGACCGCTGACTGTCAACTCGTTGGCATGAGCTCCCCATCCCGTGAGGGATGCGTCCGTCACGATCGTCACCTCCGGCCAGGGCAGCCAAAATGGGGCCCCCTTCATCAGATTGCCTTCGACGGCCCACCACAGAAGGTCCTGGGCTACCGAGGGCGGCACCTGAACAGGGTCCGACAGCCTGCCGGAGGACTGAGACCACTGGAGCTTGAGTGCCCACTGCAAAGATTGCATCCGCAGACGAGCCTCTGGCACCAGAAGAATGCAGGAAGCCATGAGGCCGAGCAGTCTCAAGAACTCGGACGCTGGGAGAGTCTGGGCAAGCTGAAACTTGTGCACCATCTGCTGAATGTGAAGAGGCCTCACCTGGGGAGGAAAACACTGCCCCAGGGACGTGTCGAGCACTGCTCCGATGTACTGGAGCCGCTGCGTTGGTGTCAAATGGGACTTCTTTAAATTGAGGGAGAAGCACAGCCTCTGAAGGGAGTGGCAGGTGACGGACAGATGATCCAGGACTTGCTCAGGAGAGCTCCCCCTGATCAACCAATCGTCCAGGTAGGGGTAGACGTGAATCCCCCCTTTCCTGAGATGCGCTGCCACCACCACCATGAGCTTGGTGAAAACCCTTGGGGCGGAGGTCAATCTGAACAGCAGGACCCGAAACTGAAAGTGCGAGTCGCCAACCGCGAACCTCAGGTACTTCTTGTGTCTGGGATGAATCGGCACATGGAAGTAAGCATCCTTGAGGTCGAGAACACCAACCAGTTCTGAAGTTGAAGGGCCTGGAGGACTTGAGAAAGAGTCACCATCTTGAACTTGTCCTTCCTGAGGAGTTTGTTCAAACCGCGCAAGTCCATGATGGGTCTCAATCCCCGTCTTTCTTCGAAATCAAAAAATAAGGGGAATACCATTCCTTGTTCCTCTCCACTACAGGCACCAGTTCTATGGCGCCTTTCTCCAGCAGGGCTTGAATTTCCTGCGCAAGGAGCGGATCCGGACTCTTCAAAGAGAGGTTCCCTGGTGGATTGTCTTGAGGCCTCTGCTGAAAAGGAAGACAGTAGCCGTGGGTTATGATCTCCAGAACCCACACATCCGAAGTAATGGCTTGCCACTCTACAAGATGCTGCGCCAGCCTTCCCCCAACCGGCGAACCATGGGACCTGGCCTCATGACTAGTGGTAGCGGCTGCAGCGTTGCCTGAGGGCAAAGGGGCAACTGCCCGAGCGGCCTTGGCATCTCGAGTACCTTTGTTTCCACCTCTGGCACTCTTAAGATGGCCTCTTTGACTGCTAGCTCCCCTCGCTTTACTGAAGGACGAGTAATAGCGAAAGGAACCTCCCCTCCATTGCTGTCCCCTAGGATGAAAAGGCAGAGGTTGGCGAACTGCAGCACCCAACGACTTTGCTGCAGCTTTGGAGGTCTGCAACCTCTCAAGGCTCTCGTCAGCCTTGCTGCCAAAAAGGTGTTCATCGTCAAAGGGCATGTTGAGGAGCCGGGACTGCACATCAGGAGCGAACCCAGACTTCCGCAACTACGTAAACCTGCGCATTCCGGTGCTCGCCGCCATGGACCGGCTGACACAATCTGCCAAGTCCAAACCCGACTGAATGGCCTCACACATGGCATCCTTGCCATCCTGAACCATAGCAAGGAAACCATCCCGTTTGTCCCCTTCAGGAACATGTTCAGCCGCTAAAGCAACACAGTTCCACAGTGTGTGTGTGAAACGAGACAAGGCACATATGGAGTTGGCCGCCTGAAGCGCCATACCCCCTGAAGAAAACACTTTCTTCGCCCAGCCGTCAAAACGTTTGTCGTCCCTATCCGGAAGGATGGTAGGATACGACGCCTGCTTTGCCGGGGCCGTAGCCGCCTGCACCACCAAACTCTCCGGAGTGGGGTGCCTGGACAAGTAGCAGGGGTCGCTACTGGCTGGATGGTATTTTCGCGACAAAGACTTGCCCACTGCCGGGAGACTCTCCGGAGCAGTCCAAGCCGCCGCCACCCTTCTCTGCAGAGCCATATGAAACGGCAAAACCGGGTCAGTGGGGGGACCGAGATCATCCTGAACGAACTCCCCTGGGGGAGCTGACCAACCCAAGTACTCGGTGACCCGAGACATAAGGCGCCGATATGAAGAATCGGCATGAGTGCCAGGCTCCGGCCTACAAAACTCCACCTCCGGAGAGGTGTCCAGTCCACTGGCATCATGCAGTGACCGCCTCAGGTCATCAAACTGGCTATGGCCCGAGATAAGCTCATCCGGAACCGAAACCGGAACCAAGCCGTCATCAGAGCCTTCATCACCCTCTGAAATGTACTCCAGGCGGGGAGAGGAATACCTCTGGGGACCAAAGCAGTGCCTGACCTTAGCCAGAGCCTTTCTAGGGGCAAACCCCGTGCCACGGGGCCCCTCCGACACCACCGCCTCGATTGGCATCGATGGCGCCGAACGAGTCGGCGTCGAGCGAATCGGCGTCGACGTCCGCTGCAGCGCCGCCAGCATCTGCGGCATCGACACAGGCCTCGAAGCAGGAGCTCCGAGCGTGTCTCTCGACGACCTAGGCGTCGACGACCCCCTCGGAGGCAGAGCCTCGAGAGAAATCGTCGACGACCTCGGCGTCACAGGCGTCGACGTCTTCTTCGAAGACGGCACAGGATCACGCGGTCTCAAGCGCGTCGAGGACCGGGACCTGGAACGGGCATGGCGAGAATGGCTACCCTTGTCCGAGCGGGACCTCTCCCGTGAGCCGTGCCGACCACCCGAGCCCGAAGGCGTACGAGCGGTGTCTCTCGACCGGTGCTGACCGACCCCACTCAGAGGCGCGGACGGACTGGTGCCCTGCGATTCAAGAATCGCTAGCATCTGCTTCCCGAAGGAAGCCCATTCCTCTGGTGTCGCTTGCATGGAGGGATAAGCGACCCGCCGACGTGCGGAGTCCTCGGAAGAGGACGGGGAAGGCGACCGATGCCGGCGCTTCCGGGAATGCCTCGAAGAGGCGGAGGAGTGGCGAGACCGACTCCTGGAAGGAGACCCACTGGACTTCCGACGATGACGCGGAGAGTCGCCCCTCGTGTCATCCGTCGAAAGCCCCGCAGACCTCGACTTCTGGGGCTTAGACACCCGGCATACCGACAGCTTCGTCTTGCGTTCCCGCAAGGCCTTTGCCGTGAGCGACTGGCAGTCGACACAGTCGTCCGTATCGTGGGTCTCCCAGAGGCACCAGAGGCAGGAGTCGTGCGAGTCCGTGACCGACATCTTGGACACACAGTCCCCGCATTTCTTGAAGCCCGGACGCGGGTTTGAAGACGAAGGAGACATGGCCACGAACAGTCTTCACAACAAACCGAACAGGTTCAACGAACCGAGAATTGAAAACAGCAAACTCCAACGAGTCGAGGCGTACCGAGATTCACGAAGCGAACACGTTCGCGGAAAAAACGGAACTGAGGCTATGGGCGTCGTGCGTCCTACTTATCACATCGGGTGACGTCGGCCGTCGGAGGAGGTCCTTGGGGACGGCCCATCGACGTCATCGATGCAGGACGCAGACGCCAAAGATTTTCCGAAGCAGCACAGCTGTGGACATTACCTGTCATAGATATGGAATACGTCGGAGGACCCAATCCCCTCGAAATGTTATGACTTTCCAGAACGTGATGTCGGTTTCCCCAAAGATATAATGATTGAGACTGGAGTGAAGGTCTCATAGGAGGGAATTTTGGGGAAAAACTGGATTATGAAACATTTTAATGAACTCATCGATCACTTTGCTGCTTTAGAACAATGCTCAGCCAATGCTGCCATGTTTAACACGTTAATTATTGCAATTACTGTGCGAGCCCTATGTTCCAATGCGCATGTTCCAACTTTGAAGGCTTTTATCGTCTGGTGCCAAGAAACACCAGCTTCCATGGGGTCCCGCCTCTGACGTGTTTCCCTTTTGGCATAAGGAACCTTGTTTTGGCTGTCGCTTTCCTAGACAGAGCAGCTTTAGCAGACAGAAGATGTCATATAGTGAGCGGGCTTGCACGCCCAGAGCCATGTGTGAATCGTAGAAGCAGCTTGCTGAGCTACAGCCAAACATATCAATGTTTGCCTTTCATTCTGATCATGCTTTCCTGAGTGTGAGAACACAGCCTCTAAGACCAGTATGCTGAGACACAGTTCTTTCACCTGAAACATTGTTGCTTAATGATACAATGCCATGTCCGAGACCTCTTCTCCCTCTCCATTGAAATGCATGTGTGCTCTCTCATGTAAAACCCGGTGTGTGGAGAAGATGGGGGTTGCTGCGTCGAGTCTGGTTTGTCATTGGGTTGCTGTTTATTCTGTATATGCTTGCTTTCCTGATTGCCATTAAAAGTCGTTCCCCAATCCACTGTGGGTTGTTTTCCACAACAATGTGCCACCTTCACATCTCTTAACTGAATTCTTCAAATTCAGGACTGGATGATGGACAACCACCTCTGCTTTAATGACTCTAAGGCAGAAATTGTATCCTTCAGAAAAGATATTCCTCCTGCCCTTCTCATCATATGGCCTCTGGCTCGTGGAGCTCAGCCTTAAATGCTAACTTTGGCTAAAATCCTTTGGGTTTATCTTTGAGAACGTTCTTTCCTTTTTCTCATCACCAAGAAGGCACACTTCCTGTTTGATGTCTTATGGCACCTTTTCTGTCTTTTGAAAAAGGCCCAGTAGCTACAAGTCACCTCTGCAATGGCTATGTCATTACGTGACTATTGCAAAAGTCCCTGCTGTTTCTTCCTAACAATCTGATCCAGTAGACAAATGACCCTCAGCCATCAACACCCTCACCCCCGCCTATATAACATAGACCTTCGTAATGGCTACTGGCGAGAGATCCCATTAGATTTAAAGTTCTTTGCCAATATTCACAAAGCCTTATGGAACCACCTACCTAATGCACAAGATTGCCATATCACGTCCATTCAGGGTCTTGAGATCCAAAGGCTCTTTACTCACTGTGATGCCCACCTATAACAAAAAAAGCTGAGGGGCAGAACTTTGGAATGATCTTGCCATCACCATAAAATCATTGAGAACCACCTTAAATTCCAGAAGCAACTCAAAGCATCGTTTTACAGAATATCATTTGGTTTGGTTTCTTGATGTGCCTAATTACCACGCTACTACTTGCCATTGTTCTGCGATTTCTTCTGGCCTCATCTAGTGTCTTCTTGTTCAAGCACTTCTCATTTTGATGTATATAAACTGCTGATTAACGAGGGACATTATGAGCTTGATGCACTTATAGTTGCAATCCTTTCTCTGTACTTGCAGCACTAACTGATCCAAACGTTCACAAATTCTTTTAGGATCAGTCTCCCTTCACATTTCCTTTGGGGGAAGCTACAAAGTCACTTTGCTGCAGTTGGCGCCTTATAAAACTCCAATAAACAAAACACTTTCTTTGATACAAGCAGGAGCACGGCAACCACCCACTTTTCTCACAGGGCAGTCGCCAGCCAACTTTTGTTTTTGGGGGACAGAAAGAGTGGTTTCCTCCCTTCTGCTGCATTCATTGTTTAGCACGTTTTTAAACCTTTTCCACGCAATAACAGTGGTTTAAATGCTGCTCACCACCTTTGAAGGTGCACAGCTTTTGAACTGAAGAATCGGTTTCCCAGCCGAGAACAAAGCCTATTGGAGATATTCTTTTATTTTATTTTTTAACACATGTTGCCCTGTGGACGGGTGGGGAAGAACTGAACTTGGCAAACTGCTGATGTGTTGGAGACTACCTCTGCATTTAAGCAGTGTTACAGAAACGTCTCCCCATTTGATTTATTTTCACGTATTGATGGTTCATTTTGTGAAAAGAAAATGGGCATTTGTTGCATGCACTTTCTTGAATTAGGAAAAACCGGTTTAATGCCATTTACATATTTAACTTTGATGTGTTCACTTCTGTGACGTCTCTACTAACTGGCTAGGTCAAAAGATATGGCAGGCAAGGTAAAGAGAATTAGGAGGTATTTGTAATATTTTATCTGCCACCATGTTTTTTCTGTCGAAAAATGGTGCTTGCCAATATACTCTGAAAAGTTATTCAAATTAAAAAATACAAGCTCCCACTAATTTCTACTGTCATGAAAAAGCACATTACATTGCTGGCCATGTTTCTCCAACGCTTCTCCACATGTTTTCAATACAAAAAAAGTATGCCATCCAGTTCATGGGGCTAGTGAATTTCTCTTTGGTCGAGTATATAAACTAAGTTATTCGAACTGTGGGTCTGGTAGAATTTTAAAGATTTTTTTGATGCCTGGAGTGTCTGCATCAAACTTTGTCGTTCCATGTAAAAAGGGAACAATACATTCACCAGGGAGTTGAGGGATCTGTGTCAAAAATAAAGACTCTGCTTCTGTTAAAACATAAGGGAGGATGACGGCTTAAAGAGGCGAGCTGAATATGCTCCTCCACGTTTACCCCTCAGACTTGTTGCGTATTATGCTATGGCAAGGTCCCAGCGGTTTTAGGTAACAATTATCAAAGATAATAATGGCAATAGACTCTTCAACAAATAAGCTAAGACAAGGGGCTTTGTTGAGTTGTGCCAAATCCACTCAGCAGAACTCTCCAACCCTGATCAACAAACTGCATACATAAAAGAGGAGAACCTCCCCAAAATTTGTTTGATGCAACATGCCACTCTAGACAAGCAGATTATCCTTAAACGAATATTAGCAGCCATATCCAGCTTGAAAGAGAATAATGATCTGGATCTAGAAGCCTTACAGCTCACTTTTATAAAGCTTTCACTAGAGTATTGATGCAACCACTAACTGACCACTCTAGCTTGTTACAACTTTCGGGAGTGGTACCTGAATCTATGTCCAATGTGATGCGCTCATCCATTTTCATGTACTGGGTCAATGCCCAGAAATGTGTGGATCAGAGATTAGGAATGGGCAAAAATCCTGCCAGGCAAATGGAATTGGCGAAATTTGCCAACAATTCCGTTCCGACGGCTGGGCATTTCTCTACATTATATGGATCACTTTTTGGTGTTTTGTTTTAGCTGTGTTCATTTCGTTTTCTCTTGAAACACACACACAAAAAAACGAAATTTCAGAAGAAAACTACATTTTAAGCAGGGAAACAGCCACTTCCCACCCAAAATGAAACAACTAAATGTAAAGATGCAACATTTCAGGCAGGAAAAGTCCCCAAACTGCCAATTCTGCTCTGTGGGCGAAATTGGCGGATTGGGCGAAATAATTTGCCAGGAATCTGGCAATTTCTTTGCGAAATGGAATTGGAAATGTTCACCCATACCAATCCCCCCGCCCCCTTTAGGCACACCGTCACAGACCCATTGCTCTTCTAAACCGATACAAAGTTTTTGACAAAACACTACCTAGCTCTGGGGCTCGATAAAATCCTGCCTCAACTGCTTCTTTCGCATCAGGCAGGCTTTTGTCATGGGTCAGTAGAACTTGGAGAATATTTGCAAAGTCTTCAATTTATTAGAGAATATTACACATTATTGCTCAAGACCAAAAAAGTGTTCGACATGGTGGATTCCTGAAGAAGACAACGCAATTTATGCGTTTCAGTGGAACTTTCAATAAGAACATCCTTTCTAGTTATGTGTGCCCCTGTACATGAATTCGGGTGAATAGCTGCCTTTCGAGGGGGGAGTCATATAGGCTGAGGCGCTAGATAGAGATGTCCACGCTCCGCACTGCTTTTTATTCAAGCAAAAGTGTGCTTCACAACAGAGGTCACAGCCAATAATTACATCTAAATTGGCGATGATAGCAGCGGATGTTTTGGCGACACGCTCTTACCAGTTTCTCCCCCGTCACAGAATTAAATACAGAGCTTTTTTAGAAGATATTTTTGGCTTCAAAATCAATACACTAAAATTCCAAATTGTTAGTCTTTCCTTAAAAACAGAAAAGCAGACAAATCAAAGAATTAACCCTATATAACTGATATGATAGCTATTTGCAGATCAACATCTATAAAAACAGCCAACATTTGCAAGTTAAATTATAGATCACTATTCAAATCCATTAGAAAGGATATAAATAGAAAGAAATGTTGTAGTCGCTCTTAGTTTGGATGGATAGATCTGGTTAAAGCAAAGGTTCTCCTCTGACTCTGATATTTCTTTCAGGCCCTTCCTGTGCCAGCTCCTTTAGTTGTCCTGACTACAAATGTAACAAAAAGAGTCCTAGCACATATAGACTGCTTCTTTCAGCTCCAATCTCAGAGGGAGCTATAAAACGGCTCTGATCGAATTTACTATATGCCACAAAGCTTAGGATGTTCAAGTAGTTGCATTAGAAGAAAATCTAAAACAAACAGGCCACAGACCATGCAACAAGGATGAACTACAGGTGCAATTACATTAGCTTCCAGGGCCTCTTCAGCCCAGGCCATTCTATATTAGCCCTATTATAAAGCACACTTAGAAGCCTGGGACCGAACACTAAGGGACGATGTTCCCATCCCCATATGCACACACACATAGGAAAACAAATTGTACACTTGCATTACAGATGGGGTACATTTGTAACACCGAAGGAAAATGAATGCATAAGAAACTCTGACCTTTTAATTTGGTAACGAGACCAAACAATCTTGAATTTAAGAGGATTTCAGCAGCTCTGCTTTGGACAGGCTGGACTACCTTCAGGTGTGTCACTGGGTCTTTTATCCAGACTTGAGGAAGGAGGCTACTTGAAAACCAACAGCCTTTGAGAGGACACTTGCGAAATAAACAGGGAGCAAGGAGTTACCCTCATCCCTCTATGGATGTATAAAAGACACAAATTATGGAATGCATATTCAGGTGAGGCAGCACAGAGCATTAATCAAACAACTGTCAGAGGAGAACTGATCAGTGATTATGGGCTAGGACAAAAAGTTCTCCCATGTGTGCCCACAATGAAGAGATAGCCTTTAAACTGATCCGCTGCTGATACTTGACCCCATCAAAACTATTCTAAAACCTTAATTATTTAAACTTCCGGAGACAGTGTGATTGGGGTAGGCGTTTGGAGGATGCTGCTTCCCGTTTGGTGGTCTGACCCCATTCTGGCAAAAGGTTTTGAGAACTATTTTTAAGATTCTACATGCCAAGCTGACATGGGATCCAGGATTTTCCTCTTAGGACTGTCGGGGAGGCATGGTATCACAAGTATGACACTGACACAATGGGTACAGTTTGTAGAACCTTTATTGAAGTGATTGGAGCTGGAGAAACTTCAACTTTGCCCTATAACGAAGATGGTAGTAGTCCCGACCATAAAACGATAAAAACAGTCCAAGTTGAGTCTGTCAAATCAAAATAGCCTTTGCTAACAAAACCTAATGCCTGCCCTATCTCTTGTAAAAAAAAGTGTATAAAGGAGAAATGTATGCAAAGGAAAAATCAGTGTTCAAAAGAATAAATGTGGTTGAACCAGCTAGCTCTCCTCCCCATGTTATACCACACGGAGTAAGGCTGTCCCTATAGGCAGGATGACACACTCTGGCTCGGTTTGCAACCCAATAAACAGTTCCAAAACGTGGATCGAGGCCCGTCTGGCCTTCCACGTTAAAGTCCCTTTACCGGACTTCCAAATAATGTTTCAACAAAAAGTTCACATAGGTCCCCCTCTGTCGGGCTCAGACCCTTCACAACTAAGTTCAACAAAAACTTGCAAGGGGGCTCCCTTCCCCAAGCTTATTGCACTTCGGGTCTCCCTCAGTCAGACTCGGACCACTTTCAGATGTCGAAGACTTTCAATTGTGCGTGGCTTTATAGAGACCACTACAGGACCACGTTGACTCAAAGTTCACGGTTTAACTTTTACTCTCCCCTTCTCTAAGAGTTAATTTAGCTTACTTCACTTTTGCTGTTCATTCGCTTTATTGCTTCAAACAATGTATCTTTCACAAAGACTTTCGAGCAGGCTCCTTCCTTTCGCAGGACAACTCTGTTACTTAGTATCGATTTCACAGCCGTCCTTACTTCAAAGTTCATTCACAGGTCTGCCTTTCTTCGCGTCTCATCCACACATGTGCAGCCTTTACTTGCGATATAATGTTGCTACTTCAAACTTTAATACACACCGGTTTCTCAGGTAGCTTGCCAACTCACTGTGTGTGCATTTCTTTCTTGGTTTTACGATTTCCAATTCACGAGTCAAGGTTAGTACCATAGGCTTGGCCTCGCCTCCCCAACTCTGGCGTTCACCTGGGATGGTCGCTGGCGTCCTTGAAACACAATGGAGCCTTCCGATGTGTGATCTGGCCTTCTCCACGTGTCCTTTGCGGCATGTCTGAGGCAACAACCTCCAGTAGGAAACGCTTGGGGTTTTTGAGAGAATCCTAAAAAATAGGATGGGTTAGATTAACAAAATAAGGAGGAATACTGCATCTCACCCCCACTCCCTGAAGACCCCTCACCCAGGTCATCCTCCTGCACTGGTCCACTCCAAAGGTCTGGATCCAAAGGCGATGGTCCTGGCTTGGCCACCTTAGAGAGAGATCCCTGGGAACTAGCGGGTGAGACACCCTCTGGTGTCTCACGGGACTCCGAGTAAGGACGTGTAGCCCATGTTAAGCAAGATTGGATGCAGTAACCCTGTGGGAGACTACACCAGCCTTGTCCTCTTGGTAAAAGGTAACCCACCTATTGGTATAGGTCTGTACTACACAAGTTGGTAGAGTGACTGAGAAGCCAGACTTATCTCAAGAGGGGTAAATGTGAGCTGTAAAGATGTAATACTGAGATTCATAATTACAAGTATCCAAATAACACTTACACTCAAGGTTTTCTTTTTAAAATAATGATTTATTTATTTAACGGTCAGTTTTCAATAAGCCTTCTTTAAAAAGGACAATATGCAACAATAAAAATACTCTTCATAACACTTCCTTAGATTTAAGATAAGCAAGCAGATACCCTTTTGGGATGCCTCACACACACTTCCTAAACCCTGAGGCGACTTCAATTACTAGGACAATGTTGGCATTGATAGAGCACATTTTGTACTTAATGCACGCACTTCTGAGGTTGTGGAAAAGGAAAAGGTTAGGGAAGGAAAATGGTTAACAGGTTTTTAGAGCATGTGAATACTTTTGAATCTCCCAATGAAGTCTAGATTATATTCGCAGTTTCAGCTAGCGGCAACACCACTGCGGTTCTTGGACTCTTGATGGGCTTTACCTTGCTTCTGGAGTCCAGCACTTTGGTGAGATGACACGGGCTTGGTCGCTCTGCTTCGGGAGGTCCTCAGCATCTTCCTGGAGCTCTGGTCCGGCTTAAAGACGATGCACTAGACTACAGATTTCTTGATCCCTGGCACTCGGTTCTAGCAGCAGCAAAGAAGTACAGGCGGTGGAGAAGGTCCTCCAGCAAAGTTCATCTTGGGGTCTGTTGTTCCCATCAACCCAAGGGAAGAAGTCGTCCTTTCCGGGGCTTCTCTAGTTGATTCGGAGTTGGAGCTTCAGCACTGCAGCAGGGCTTCACCGGGCAGTTCAACAGTCCAGGAGGGTGCAGCAAGCTTCTCTTCCAGTTTCCTTTGTCTGATGTTTCGTCCAGTGGTCGACTCTGCCTTCAGTTCAAGAAGCCTTGCCTTTTATTCAGGTTTCTCCCAATCATGCACAGCCTAGCTGTCACTAACACAGCAGGGTGGCTGTCCTGCAAGGACAGCCAGCCAGCCAATCAGCACTGGGTGCATTCAGGTAACAAAGGAGACTAAGGGCAGCGAGTCTAGGGTACCTCCCTCGCTTCCTGCCCTGCCAGACACACTGGAGCAAGAGGCAGGTTTCGGTACTGAAGCCTGTCAAAGGCAAAAACGAACAAAAGCGTTATACCTGGATTGGCGAGCAGAGTAAAACCCAAGAAAGACCTCACAAACAAGAAATGGCGAAAAAAGAAGACCGGTGCCATTTTGACAGAAAGGCCACCCATAGGTGCTATACTGCATCTGAGGATTCAGCCTGCGGTAAAAATGCACAATGGTAGGAAAATTAAACCACTGCCAACAGACATTAAAAGTACTGAGGGTAACAAACAATGTTACATGAGTAAGTAGGAAAAGGGGCTACTAGGTAACCCCCCCAGCACTTCCACATAAAATGGGGTGTGCTGGGCCTGCATGGAAAAAACAGGTAAGTCAATTTCACTTTACTACTCTTGGGAACAGTAGTTCGCCCAAGAGAAGGTATTTAAACCTTGTGAGAAATCCAAAGGGCTTCTCTGTGACACTGCACTGTAGGTGCTGTGTGTCACAATACAAAAGGCAGATGCCTATGGAGTATGTCAGACTCCAAAAACAAAGAAACAGTCTAAATCAGATCAAAAATACATGCAAGAGTGAGAAAAAGGTCTCACTCACTCCAGGATAAAAATGAAAAGTCCTAAAGTCCAACAAAAGTGCTGGGGGTCTCTGAGGTTGAAGGGAATTAACACAGAAATGAGAATTCTCCCCAACAGTCCCTCAGATTGCACACAAGGGAAACATATAGATCTGTTGTTGACTGCCAAATGGGTAATTGGTGCCCACTGGGGTGAACAGTAGGCACAGACAAAACATCTCTGGTTGTGTAAGGCTGGCACATTTGTGATTTGGAAAAGCCAATTTTATGGATCACATTGGTGAGTTTGTGGCAGCATGGTAACATTTTATTGACTGCATGGCAGTTGAATACTGAGATATGTCGTCCACAGTTAAGGTATGGGCACTAAACCGGTTTGCGGTCCAACTTCCCAGGATGATGAAATACTATTGAGGAGGACCATAACTGGGGAGAGGGAGTTAATTGCTGGGCAAGATGGTATGACTAGTGGTCTGGCTAATTCTAATAGACTCGCTGCTTAATTTTTCTTTGAGGGTGTTCCGTAGACCTTGAATGACATCTTTCCCTATGGGGAGTGGACGATGGGTGATTGTAGAGCAGGTTGGCAATAGATTGTTATGCTTTACAAAAACCTAATAAAAACAACTTGCACAACAATATAGAGAAGGCCAATAAATAACGATATGCAATAGAAAACTTGTTTAAAACATTAATTCAAGTTCCTGCATGAAATAGAAATAGTTTCTAAAAGTGATCAGACATTGCTTTTAATTTAATTTCACAAAGGTTAATAATACACTTGTATTAAGCAGTTGAGTGTAACCTCGCAGACATCGAGTGCTTTCTATATCTATGGGGCATAGCTGACGCCATAAAACATTTAATTTATATTGAAAGT
Source organism: Ambystoma mexicanum (assembly GCF_040938575.1). Lineage (NCBI taxonomy): Eukaryota > Metazoa > Chordata > Amphibia > Caudata > Ambystomatidae > Ambystoma > Ambystoma mexicanum. Next base: position 705,959,365 of record NC_090941.1, on the reverse strand, counting down.
CCTGTAGGTGAGGGATGGCACCAGCAAGTTGTTAATTTGTTTTGCATCTCTTTTCCAAGGATCTACCCAGTCCCAGTTAGAAATAGTATTTTTTATTTGAAACTAGGACTGACCGAGCTTTCGGGAAGGGGGGATACCCACTCTTATGGGTGCCTACCCACACCCCGCAACAGGACCTTCAATATATTCTATTCATATTACTCAAATTAATCCACCCATTGCAGAGGCGTGGCTTGCCAGGGACGCCATCGGGTGCGTCCTTGGTGAGCTCCTGCACCCAATCCCGTTCCCAGTGCCCTGAATCCCCTATAAATGGAACCTACAGATTACCATTAACTAATGATGGTGTCAGAGGACCTGGCGCACCATTTCTGAAATTTCCAAGCAGGACTGGCTCTCTCGCTGCGTAGATCGAGCTGTGCAAATATCCCACTCAGCGACGAGAAAAGTGACAGCGGACAGCTCTCCAGTGACAGCGGACAAGGTGGGGGACAGTCACTGTCTCCTGCTCCTCCTACCCCCACACAAGCAGAGGGGAAAGAGGGGATGTGTAGCCGGGTGACCTAACAGCCACGGGAGGTGGGGGGGGACACAGTGGCATAGACCATGGGTAGCAATGGGGGCCACCGGGGCACTGATCAGGCCATAAATCCTGCCTGAGGCCCGGAAGATTAGTGGAGGCCCCAGAGGGAAAGGAGCTGCAAGGGAGAGGTGGCCTGTAGAGTATCTGGCCAGTGAAGCGAAGGAGCTGGCTGAAACGGCCTGTGGGACGGAGGGGAACCCTGTGCCCACTCAGCAACCACGTGAATTGCTTTACATACCACCTCTCCCCACCCCCATCACAGCACCTGGATCCACAGACGCATATCTCACCTCTGGGGAATCTCAGGCATGGAGCCAGGATCAATCAGCTGGGCACAGCAGGGGTAAGAGGAGTAGCAACCCAGATAAGCGACACACTAGAGCCCAACATATAACAGACCCAGGGGATCAAATAGAACCCTGAGACAAGCAGGGCCCCATGACAGTGACAGCAATTGATGAGTAGATAAACACACTGGTGAGCGCCAGATCAAGCCTGAAGACACCCCAATACTAAGGGGCCAACCTCAATAGGTCTCGCAACTACCACACTCTGCTCTGGGGAGGAACCCAAATACAAAGATGTCCAAACAGGCAACAAAACAGAAAGGGCCCATTTCAGGGGACATCAAAGCCCTCATGCGAGACACTAAAACGTGGTCAAAAGCAGACAGCGGACCTGATACACTCACCTCTCCAACCGTCCTAAGATAACGAGGACCCACCGACCAGGAGGTTGGACCTCATGGCGATGCTAATGGAACGCAAAAAGGACATCAAGGCAGGACATCCAACCTGGCCAAGTCAATCGCGGATATCAACAAAAACGTCCTGGCGGTGGAGAGACGGGTGGATGAAGTGGAGACAACGGTGATGTAGCTGGGTCATGATCAGGACAATCTAGCCCGAAAAGTGAATTCCCTGGAACAACAAATGGACTGGTCCTGAACAAACAAGAAGACGCCGAAAATAGATCCTGGCATAACAATATACACATCCGGGGTGTCCCCAAATCCATATCGGACAAGAACCTGCAACAATATGTCACAGATTTGTTCCATCACATACTGGATCCGGCAAGTAAAAGGGAGATTGACTTGGACCGCACTCACAGGGTATATTCCTCATATCAACTAAGAACTTGACCCCGGACCTTCTGACCAGGGTCTATATATTCTCCACATAAAGGAGGAAATCATGCTAGCAGCACGAAAACAGGAACCAGTGTGGTTCCAGGAAGCTTCAATTTCGCTCTATCAAGACCTGGCTCAAGCAACCCCCCTGAAGAGGAAACGCATAAGGGTAGTCACTGACTGGTTCAAGTCTAACGATGTAAGATACCACTGGACATTTCCGTGTGGACTCTGCTTCGAATGGAAGGGCCAACGATACACAATATCCAAGGAGGAAGAAATGTCTGAGCTGATAGGATAAGATGGAGACAAAGGAAGTAGTGAACCGGAAGAAAGCTCGGAAGGACATCCAAAAGCGACAACAATGCCCAGGAAGGGGAAATGGAAGACGGGTCGTCCCATAGCCAAAAGTTAGGAATAAGGGGGTTAAAAACACAGACTCCACTTGAGTGGAAGGGATAGGGAGGCAATACTAAACAAGACAGAGGGGTCGAGATCTCTGCAATGATCCAAGTACTCATTAAAAGTAAGATCGGTCAACATGAACAGGACCGACCTGAACTGGAACAAAGGATGCATAGGGGTAATCTAGGCCAACTAATATTCAAAGAATGGGGGGAGGGGTGTTGGTCTGAGGGGGTGGGGGGGGGGGGGTTGAGTGGGAACTAGGTCCTTTATCCCGGGTGGGAGACCAGACTCAGTGAAGTATAGTAGTACCAATTTCATTTCAATTCAGGGGTTTATAGTTGGGGTGGGGGTTGGGGGGGGGGGTCGGGGAGTAAGTTTATGTGGTTTATCTGGCGATGAGTGGGCTGAAAGACAAGAGGTTCGCACAAATCTGGGTGAAGGTTAAGGTTATGGGTGAGGTTCCGACATACTGCACAAAACCGATTATGGACTACGGCTGACATGAAATTAGTAACATTAAATACCCAGGGTCTAAAATCGCCAATAAGGAGGCGTTTGATTAGGAGGCAGCTGACAGAAATCCAAGTCTCAGTGGTATGGGTACAGGCAACTCACTTACTCCCAGGTAACGAATCCCGGCTGAGATATAGGGCAGACCGCACACAGTTTCTGACCTCCAGCAGTACTAAGAAAAGGGGGGTGGGGATCCTGATTGCAAAAGGGGTGCGGTTTGAGAAACAGTACCTACACCGAAACCCAGAGGGGCGGTACCTGGTTTAGGGAGGACATTTGATGGGCCAACTAGTAACCCTGGTCTCAATATATGCGCCAAATGAAAAGCAGGATCAATTCCTGACAGATCGCCTTGGCAAACTGGCAGGGTGGTTGAGGGGGATTTCAACTACGTGATGGACGCCTCACTGGATAAAACCTTCCCTGCCACCTTCAATGACCGCAATCATAGGCAAGCACTTGCATGCTTTCTTAGAGAACTACACCTTCTAGAAACCTGATGGTTCTCCCACTCATTGGACAGATCATATACACACTACTCTGCAGCATGTAGAGGCTTCTCGCGTATAGCCATGATCCTGGTCTCGGACACATTCATCCCACAAATCACTGGAATGGACATTGGGGTGCGATATTTGACGGGCCACGCACCGGTTACGCTCCAAGCAGACCTTTGGTGATTCCCTCTGGGCCCCGGAAACTATGGCAGCTCACTGAGCTAATATTGAGGGACTTCGCTCCAAGGGTTCACAAGGAAACAACCTTGAGGAACTACTTTACTGAGAAGGACAAGCCGGGGATGGATTAGCGCACAATATGGGATGCCAGTAAGGCAGTGATGTGGTGAGAATTCATCGCCAAAACACTGCACACTTCTTATGGGAAAGGGAGATCATGAAACAAAGGTTGGAACAGAAGGTGGGGAAAGCTGAGGCACAACATACAGCAAAAGGGTCACAAAAGGCCTAGAGAGCTCATCAAGACGAGGGCGAAATTATCACCCCCTAGCGGACAGATTCGCACATCTCCTTATAAAGACAAAACAAAATTAAGAAAAACAAGGACTACAAATTACATTAGCCAACCTGAAAACTCTATTGGGCAAACTTAAACAAAGGGACGCACAAAAAGCAGATAGAATGCATTCATACTTCTCACAGAATCTCGACAAAGATCATTTAGACGGGGAGGCACAACATGCTTTTCTGAGAGGCTTGGATTTGCCACAGATCCCGGAAGAGGATAGAATATTGCTCGAAGCCCAGATAACAGAAGGAGGTGGGTCGGGCCATAGGGTCGATGGTGGGTAATAAGGCACCGGGACCAGACAGATTTAGGAATGTATACTACAGAACCTTCTGGAACACATTGGTAGGCCCGCTAACCAAACTTTTTAACCAGATAAGGGATACAGGGCTAATTACTAAGGACATGGGACCCTCTACCACAGTACTACTCTTAAAACCAGGGAAAGGCCCAATGAACTGCGCAAGCTATCGCCCAATCTCGTTACTAAATGGGGATGCAAATCTGTATACAAAGATACCAGTGCAGCGACCAATTGGGACCCTACCGGGGATCATTCACCCGGATCAAGCGGGATTCATAGTGGGCGACATACGCAAGATAATATCCAGAGAGCAATAAGCGTTGCATCATGAGGCTGGAGATCCGGACATAAGCGGTCCATGCTGGCATTACGTCTAATGCAGAGCCTTTGATAGCCTAGATTGGAATTCCCTACAATTAACACTGGAAGAGTTTGGGTGGGGCCGTTCTTCTCTCGCATGGTCCTAGCTAACTACTGTATCCCGACCACTAAGCTATTGGTGAATGACCAGCTTTCAGACAGCATCCCCATAAGAAAACAGACTCCCCAAGGATGACCGCTGTCCCCTCTGATATTTGCCATGGCCATGGAGCCGTTGGCGCAGGCGGTCAGGGCAGATCAAGAGATACAGGGGGGGGGGTAACATCAGTAAGCGGTACACATAAAATAGCATTATATGCTGATGACATATTGTTAATTTTGCAGAACACAACAAGCTCACTTCCGATGGTCATGTCATTATTAAATACATTTATGAGGGGCTCAGGTTTTCACATCAACTACAATAAGTCGAAAAGCACTTAATGTCACGGAGGAGCCCAGAATGGTGTCTGAATGGAGTTAACTCTAGCCCTTACTATGGGAACAGAAAGCAATACAATATTTAGGGGGCAAACGAACACCTACATACGAAGGGCTGTATGGGGCCAACATCCCAGGATTACTGAAAAACCTAGCAGACGATCTGAAGAGGTGGGATATGCAGAAATTATCATGGTTCGCGCATATAAAGGGCCATAAAAATGTCCTTCGTACCGAAATGTCTATTTGTTGTAAACTTGCTCCTGAACCGGATCCCGACCCTACCCATTAAAAACCTACAGAGGGAGATCTTGCACTTCATCTGGAGGTGAAAGAAACCCAGGGTGCCCTGAAGGGTGTTGTTCCGGCCCCCTGCACTGGGGGGGATTGGGATTACCAGAGATGAGGCAGGTATATGTTGGCTGCACAGGTGAGCCCAATACTACAATGGGCCCCACAGAAGGGTTAGAATGGATGGAGTAACATAGAAAGAGACGCATCCAACATCCCACTGGAATATCAGGGTTTTCTGAGACAAAGACATAGGGGAGCTAGAGGTACCTTGTTAGACTACACAACAGCCACCCTCTTTTACTGGGATAAAGCACTAGAAAATAATATGGGGGGTGTCACACCTGGGATACAACCCAAATTCTGGAACCACTCAGCAGGACAGAATATACTGACGTGGGGTGACTTCTACTCAAGCAGGAATCCGCTGACATTTGAAGATTAAGAATACATTCCAAGTCCCAGAAAAAAGAACGATTTCACCATGTCCAAATTAGACACTGGGTCTCGAATCAGATGATCAGAGAAGCAGCCAACAGACCACCCATAGGATTGGAACACACGATAAGGGGAGGGGTAACAACAACAGGGGTCTCGAGGCTATATCGCCTACTGGACAGTGCAGATCCGGGGGACATCTTGCCGTACGTGTCGAAATGGGAACAAGACCTTGGGGAACCAATAACAGACGAAACATGGGGCCAGATTTGGCGTTGCGTGTCGATAAGATCCAAATGTGCATAGATTAAGGAGTCGGCATATAAGATATGCTTCAGGTGGTACATGACACCACAACGACTGCCCTCTATCAATCCTGATCACTCTCCTTTATGTTGGCGTGATTGTGGCTTAACTGGAGACTTGGAACATATGTGGTGGTCCTGCCCCACAGCAAAAGTTTATTGGAAGGAAATCTTGGGCCACATCAGGGAGGTAACAAAGGTTCAGCTACCTTTGAGCCCAGTGGTTGTATTGCCGGGCACCACGGTGGAAGGGGGTTATGACGCCACTGGAAATAACGGGGGTTGGGAGGTGGGTGGATGGGAGATACTAAAGTTAAAATGCTATGGACATTGAAGATTACATGATACAAAGAAGAAACCCAAAGATCACTGGTCATATGTAAAATGTTATAAGCTTCCCATATGTTTCTGTTGTCCATTTCTTTATAAAATAAAGTTTGTTAAAAAACAAAAGAATCCACCCATTGCAGCACGATTTAGTAATCACTTTCAATATTAGGTACATTAATACTATAGCTAAAGTGAACATTGTTAAGCTGTGATCTAGTGTGACTTAATGATTAATTTGAACATTGTTTCAAATAAGGAAACATTTCTTTCAGACATCAATGTAACATTTGCCAATTAAATGTCCATTGTGTGCACACACACGTAACTCGCCATGCTGCAGTCTGACCTCTTCCCAGATGCCCAGCATATCTCATCACAACACAGATCACATCACACCACCTAACAGAGATCTACACAGGTTACCACCCATCACCCTTAAAACAGCCTGTGTCACATTCAAGGCCATGACAACATTCCAGCCCACCTGAATGAATAACACCATCGCTGGAAGTCTCTGCATCACGAGAAGCCAGATCACCCCCAGACAAGAATCAAAAGCAACAGAAAACGGGTGTAGTGTACCTGGAATAATATACCAAAATACATCATACTGGCCTCATCTTTCCCACACTTGAGGAAGGACTGAAGGACTTGCTCTTCAAAGAATACCTTGACCGCGGAATCACCCCCCACTAAATCCACTTCCCTACCAGGCCTGTTCTGCCGCACTGTATATGAAATCAAAAGGCAGGAGGAAAAACTTCCGATTTCAACGGGGCCCCCTTTATTCAAAGTTCCATGGATAAGGAACACATTCCATTCATTCAATTCAGTACAAAAGACAAACACATTCTAGGCCTTCTTCAGCATCAGTACTGACATTATGTAGTTTCATATAGAGCTCTGCATGCGAGGGCAGAGTAATTAATTTAGCAGTCCTGTAGCACCCAATTGGGAAAGCATCATTTAACAGTTTTTTTTCATTTTATCAGTTAGGTGAATTAGTTGTCATTGGTATGATTATGTCCCATTCATATCCGCCGCTCATATTTGAATCACAGAGTCTTAAAGGGCCAGTCAGCAAAATGACTTGTGAGAACATATTCTTCATTAAAAGGTGGGTGGGATGGATGGTTACCATTATTATCTCATGCAAAACATTCAATATGGTAGATGGCAACTGGACATGCATGTTTCTTGGATAAAGACCCAACCAGACATTAGATTACACGTGTTCACTGCTGTATAGTGAACATCACTTACTGTAGTACATTTTTTCAGCCAGGGTGTTTCAAACTGCGGAAGGGATGGTGTTGCTGTATCATCAGAACTGGGTGGTTCTTCTTTTTCTGGTGTTGCTGGACATGCTGCTTTTTCCTGCTTTGCAGTTTTCAAACCGGGAGTACGGAATACAGGTAATGACGGAGAATGGATATCCTCTAAAATAAAAAAAGTCCATGTGTTTAAAAAATAATAATCTACCCAATTAAGAAAATAAAATTCGACCCTGCACTAGCAAATACAACACTTCCATATTTGTCACTGAATAACTGAATTCAATAGATTTCCCCAGTTTAACCAATCTGTCGGATCAGTTTTCTGGACTAGACAGCATAAACACTAGTCCCTCGCATACAGTGCAATAGGCGTACAACAAGGATAGACGTTTACATGTACAGTTGTTATAATATGGAATGAGGGCATGCAGAGTGTTCCAGGCAAAGGATATGGGTTAGGGATGAAAAGGCATTGCCATGGACTCAGTCAAGCATTTTGCCATTGGAAACACATAGGGCCTCATTACAACCCTGGCGTTAAGGGGTTAACGGCGCCGTAAAAGGCTACGGCGCCGTTAACCCCTTAACGCCGGATTCACACTTTAACGCCTGCTTTTTGCAGGCGTTAACGTCCAACCCGCTAAGGGACCTTGGTGCTAATTACGGCACCGTAATTTACGGTGCAGTAATTAGCGCCTTCCCCATTCCCATTGAGCCCTATGGGCCAAAAATGGGAATGGGGAAGGGGTCATGGTGAATGGGGATTTACCGCCCTGCCAACCTTGGAATGGGGCAGTAAATCCGCCATCCACCATGGCGGAATCCGGCATGGACCATGGTGCTAATAGCACCATGGTCCAACGCCAGGGTTGTAATGAGGCCCATATAATCCAATACAATAAAATGGATAAAACACCTAACTGCAAACATGTAAATCGGTTGTATTTTATTAACAATTAATTGCAGCTAACAGTTTCTGCTTGAATTATTTTGTCTATGGATGCAACAGTGTAGATCCACATCACCCACTGCAGAAACTTGATTTAAAATGTTAAAGCCATCTTGAACCAGACTAGTTAAGGGGGGGCCCTTTTTTCCAATTTGAAACTTTTGACAGGTGGGAACGGCCCCTGCTTCTGGTCGTAGTCCAGCCCTGTTTTGATATGGGTTCGATTTTTTTTTATATGGAATTTGATATCAATTAATGTTTGATATCAAAATGTTTCGATATCAGATTTGATAACCATTTTATATAAATGGATAAAGTGTGTCTGTACTTTTATACGATTTGATATAAAGTGTATATCAAAATGTTTTTAATATGAGAGCGTGCGTTTGCTGTTGCTTAGTCGAGGGCAAAGTGAGATGTGAGGAGTTAGACGGCGAGTGTTAGGGTTTGGTGACGCGGCAACAATGCGGATGTTGTGGATATAATTTTACAACATTTATATCAGATTTTGTTTGATAACTGATATTTTCTGGTTAATTTTTTATCAAATTATTATTGGTCATTTTTATATCGCAATTATAAACTTTATATAATGTTAATATAAAATTTGATTGAAAGGGCCGGCTTAAGACTGCAATGGTGACACGGGGAGGGTCAGACAAACCGGAATATATACCGCTCAGCAATGGGCTGGGAAACACTGCGCTTTTTGAGCTTTTCAGGGACTATTCCGGAAACAGCTATTATGAACAGCTACAGTCACGACAAGGGGAAACACTGACACGAAGTCCAGGGGGTTTCTACGATAGCTATACCCCATATTGTTTCATGGATAATGAATATCTGGAGATTGTTCAGGCCCTGTTGGCGGATCGTGACAGCGCGGAGCTCTGCAAGGATATGGCTAAACTCGCTGTTGACATCAAGCCGGCTCTTACGGTCAAGGCTATGGAGGATGCTGTTGGAGATTGTATTCAAAACATTAAGGAACATGTGCCAGTAACAATTGCTAATCTGGGAATGGCGAGCTGGAATGGCGATGACGTGATCATGGAGCAACCAGGCATGGGGTGTGGGGGGTCTGGAGACCGTGGATATGAATCTATGGTTCCGCAGGCGGACGTAGGAATGACAACGGAGCCGGATCACACCTATTGCTGCGGCAGAGAAATCGGGGGGCCAAGCACCCCGGGTATCGGACAACCTGCTTTCTGGTTGGTATGTTCTAAAGCGGGTGTGTGTATTTCATAAGGCATAAGACGTAGCCGTAGTTACAACTATGCATATTTGTTTTGTTTACAGCCTTTAACCGTAAAGTGGACGGCGGTGAGAAGAACCAGGCTCTAGCAGAAATAATCAATATTTATTGTGTTAGCTGTTAAAACCAAATTGAAAATGCAGGGGATTCTGAAAATATTTTGTGTAAGACCTGTTTCTTTATTTCACTAATGGAAATCGATGGCGTTAAATGTGACACACCCACAACAGCTGTGACCTCGGTTGATATTATGGCCATCGATGTGAAAACATGTTTAAAACAACACTTTCAAAGATGGTGCTCATGGCACAAAATTGATGATCCTCGACATGATGCTCATGAGTGTTTGGAAAAAGCTTACGTGGATAATTCGATATGTAAAATATGTCACATGCTGAGCTCTAAATGCATTGTAGAAATTATGTGGTTGATGCCGTTGTTAACACACAAAGGTCGGCATAGGGTCTGAGCGATACGTATCTAAAACATTGTTGGCTATAAAAGCGGCGAAAACCCCTTTTGAAAAAGAAACAATTTAGACGGGGTGTCCGCTGTGTGTTAGAAGCATTATCGAGAAAACAGTTTGGAAGTGGGGGGATAAAGTATATCAAAAACAGTATGGTAGAGCAATGTGCATGGAGCCCCGTAATGTGACCCATGAGGGCTGAGCCTATGGATATTTTCATATATATTTATGCTTATTTACAGGAAGCAAAAAAAACAAAAAAAAAACACCGGCTGAAAAGTGATCAATTTAATATGAAACCAGCAGCTGGCTGTGTATAGCGATTATTGCTGGATCTACTTAAAGCGCATCTGGCTACTATATGTCCAAGGTTGATGTGTTATCTGGAAGCACCAAAAGTGATACACAGAAGGAAATGTAAATCTGTTACTCATCGCAAACATCTACGTAAACATTAACCGCCCCAAATAAAGGATAACTACTGGCAAAAGCATCACAAAGGAGGTCAAGCTGATTTAAAATGGCCAATGGAACACATGTTGTGAGTAAATATAGCCAACCTGCAACAGAGCTTTCGATGAGTCAAAGGACAAGAGCAATTTGACAGGGAGCTTTATGAATTTGTACCCACCGTCTATTATGTATGTATGCCTATCGACGCAGTGAAAGGCTGTTTATGAGGTAATTTATGATATCGAAATTTGTATCAGAGAGGATCATTGTGCAACATTTGATTACCCAAGTTATTTGATATGCAGAAAATCTGAATAAAATTGTCTTTCTAAATGCAAATAAAAATCTGTTTTTATGAAACGTGACTATGGGCCTCATTACAAGTCAGCCGGTCTGGAAACAACAGTGGCGGTAAATCCCCCGCCACTGTTGTATCCGGACCGGCTGATTCAGAGTCCTGCAGGTGGGAGGTGTCACTCTCGCCAGGTCTGACCTGGCGGGAGTAACACCACCCGCCTGCAGGCGCACATGGAAACACTCGCTCTGTCATAGACGGAACCAGTGTTTCCATGGTCCCCATCCATGGGGATGAGGATTTACAGAATTCCGCCTCCAGAATTACCGGGTTACTGGTATTGTAATGCCCCGGTGATTCTGCAATCACGGAGGCGGAATGGTATTACTGGTCCGGCAGCTGCCTGATGGTTTTTCCGGCACGGCTACCGCCAGACTCGTAATGAGGCCCTATATATTTATGTTGAGCGGTTACTGGGGCCAAACACACCCTACATAAAACGCGTAGAAATATACGACGAGATAAAAGGCTTCAAGAGTTTACAACAATGTCTGCGAAAATAAAGTCAACATTTGAAAACAACAGAATGCTGCAGTGTGAATAAAAACAGACCCTTTAAAGGTTGATGCATAACAAAGAGTCAGACCATTTTATGATTTGTAAAAATATTTATTTATAAAAAAGATATATGTAATACAGAAAGGAAAAATACAAGTGTAAAATATTTTATTTATAAAAAAGATATACGTAATACAGAAAGGAAAAATACAAGTGTAAAAACAATTTAAGGCAAATAAAAATAAACATGAAGATTCAAATACCCAAAATCCCAGGCACTCGGCTGTGAATTGAAACAGGGGCACTGTGCAGTAGCGAGGCTGTTAGCGGTTATCAAAATATTTAATAGCCATAGGGATGTGTCAACCCATCTGCCGCCAGGGTTCGTTTTATCATACACAACACGGAGTGTCTTTTGCAGAGTGATGGTGCTAATTTCCCACTGTTTTTTTATCGCGCACTATACCCTGATGTGTAACCACGATAGACTGTGGGTCTTTACACGCAGCGACATTTATAAAAGACTGCAGCAGATCTTTTAAACTGTCAATGTGTTTGGGTCCTGTTGTTAACATTTAACATTATACCTTTTACTCATGTTGACGGTTCCTACAGATGAGCGATAGGCATATGTTTTGGGCCCCGCAGATTTGAACTTCACAATATATTCGTCGAGCGTTAGCTCAGAAGTTAGATCCCCTAGATAATTGCTGATGGACGAGTTGACATCTCCTGGGTGGCTGACAAAAATAATGTCAGTGTCGTGATACAGAACCCGTTCTTTTAATTGTTCCATTACAACAACCAGTTTTTTTTTGTTTAATAACATACGTTTTTATGTAAATAAAACACACACATACAAAAGCATAACATTTAACACCAACATCACAGGGGAGATAAGATTCAAACATGAACATAAAAAGTAGCAAACAGTTGTTATATTTTACATGATAATTCTTCCACCATTCCAACATATTAACTCCCTACTTGTCCTACTTGTCACAAAAGTATTTTTTTAATCATGTAGTATCAAAATCAGCCATAAAGAAGTTACAAGGCCACATGACTGGAGTTAATACTTAACTACTGAAACAAATCTATACCAAAAGAAAAGGTTAAGCATGAATCGCCACTTTGTGCAAGTGTATAAATAGAATAAACAACATATTCCCAAAAGAGCTTCAGGGTAGTGTCACTTTCAGAAAAAATTAAATCCCTTTTTGGTGGAGTGCTGTAGTGATCCAAAGAGCAGATTAGTACAAATCACTGCAGAGAATCAGTGGAAGGTGAGGTACCATGAAACCTCCTACGATAGCTAGCCTTCAAAGAGCCCCCGACACATACTAGCTATAATAGCATTCCCATACTTCAGTGGAAATTGACCATTAGGCTGGAGGTTTGCAGCAGATGACTTTTGAGTCAGGAATACAATCCAGTGCCAAAAGGAAATCCATTCATATATTTTAAGTGCCCCCAGCCACTCCCACAAGACAATATCCAGGAAGTAGAACCTGTTCTCCAAAAGGCAGTCAAAGCATATTTTAAAGTACATTTCGGGGTCCAGCAGGTAATCTTCTCTTGCGCAAAAGCTTCCGAGGAGGGTGTTCAGGGGCATTTCTACTGATGTCACTGTCATAGTCTTCCCGACGGACATCTCCGTGGAGCTTTCTGTGGAACTCATGCCCCCTCCTTGCTCACTTCCAAGGCTGTTTGTGCTTGCTGAAAGGGCTGGATTAAAATTGCCCAAATTGGCCTTTGTCTCAACAGTCTGTGGAATGTTAGTTTCACTGCTAGAAACATGTCTTTGAGACATGTTCTGTTTGTCTGTATCTTTGATCCCACCAATAAGGACTTTTCATCCATGCTAGATGAACTCAATTCAGAGTCGCTATCACTTGAGTCCACTTTTCCTCTGGCCCAAGTATAAGATCTATTGGTTGGGAGGCTTTTAATGTCCTGGATAGAAGATTCAACTCGAACCGGCCGAAGATGAAGTTCATTCCCTTTACTTAAGCTCTTCAGTGGCAGGATATACTTTGGTAACCCTTTGTAAAACCATGCTCCAGATCTCTTGCACACCTCCCTTTGCTCGCTACAGACTTTACAGAGCCACAACTTTCGCTTCTGGCTGCCAAGGATTTCAATTCCACATTTAGTGCAGACTTTCTGCTATTTTTAGATGGATCTCAGATTGCTCATTTTAGTCACTTGGGCCAGAAAATCAACTCCATCCTTTCCACTGTAATATGCCCAGGGTCGGTTCTTGGCACTCTCCTCTTCCCACTATATACCTCTTCTCTTGCAGAAATTGTTAATTCTTTTGTCTTTCTTGCCACTTCAATGCCAACAACCCCCAGGTATAGCGGTCATGTGCCTTCTATTCTGACTCTTTCCATGCTAAGAACACTGACTGCCTACTTTCTATTTAAACTTGGATGCATGCATTCCTGTCTTCTAGATCTCAGAACCTCAAAATCTGAAATTCTCCATTTCCTTCCTCTACTATCCCATTTTTCTTTAAAAACAATTTTCGGGGGCATGGCCAGGAGGCTATCGATGCGGACGTGAGATCGCATCACTCCCGTGCCGCCAGCCAAATCCTGCATTAATCCTTCTCTAATTGCCAGCCTGTGAAGACCTAAAACGCCTTAACAGCGTGGGAGACAATACTGCATACTTCTATCCAGCTCCGGAGTGAAACCGGGGCCGGGCGACCCAGCAACGAAGCCTGCAAGAAGTGGGCCCGCGCGGCGGAGGAATATCAAAATGGCCGCTGCAAGCTGCGGATGAGCGGAGGATGCCGCGCGCCGACGAAGGACCCATCCCGCGGAAAACCATTGAGACGGAGTGCGGAGGATCGTTGCTGCGAGCCCAGGTGTGGGCGGAGGAGCTTGAGGACCGCTGCCGTCGATGCTCCCTTTTCGCGAGCGGGCGAGATCTGGCGTGGGCTTCCCTGCATCCTGCCGGTGTGGGCTGCCCAAGTCGGGCGGTCTCCCTTCCCCGCTAAGAGTCAGGGAGTGGGGGCAGAGTGACCCCAGTGGCGGACGCCGGGCCCCTGCCAGCGGTGACCTGCACCCACAGGGACACAGCCCATCCGGCGTACGCCACTGCTGCGACATCGAGGGAGCCCGCGTGTCATTGCAGCTCGCCCCGGGGACAGAGCCACAACACCATCAAGCCGTCCAGAACTGCAACAGAGTCGCGGGCACTCCACTCTGCGTAGAGCGCTTGCTGGACTCACGGAGCGACTTCCATCCATCCATCTGCCTACATCTGACGGCTGCTTCATACGGCGTTAAGGAGGGGAGGAGGCGGGGGATTGGGGCCAGAAACACTGAATGACAATCCTGATCTGTTCCCCCACAGAACACTACCACCCCTGGGGCCCCACTGCGTGCACCGTAAACCTGAGGTGCACGCATGCCTTGAAATGTAAAGACACTAAGTCAGCAGGGTGTGCCGTCGGACGTGCCTGACTGGGCACCCTCCCGCCGCCCCCTCCCCACGCTGATTACGCGGACGGATCCCTGTGGGCACACTCACTCGCAATAGCCCCATCAGCTTATTAACACGAACAGGCCGCCGCATGAAGTCCACGAGGGAATCAGAGAAACAACCAGTGTGACCCGCGCTATCACCAGACAAGCCTCACGAACTGCCCAATCCACCTGCAGTGTGCCACTAGCGAGGCCTCACATAAAGGCGCAGCTCCCTGCTCGAGAAGGGCACTACTGGTGCTAGAGGTGGAGACACGTCATGGCATATCAGAACTGCCACAAATCAGCAGTAGTGTGCGCGACTGTGGGTCATAACCATTGAATGCATGGCAACATGACGGCAGAGGCGAGCCTCACGCCCCAGTAAGCCTGCCAATTCAGGCAACCAAACACAGTTGTCGTCAATCTGCAATAAAAAGGAGAGGGGACGGACAACCAACAGAACAATTGTGAGATAAGCTGCGAGGCCACATTTAAAAAGGAGTGCAAAATAAGTACCCCATGCGACGGCATAAAGAGGATTGTCATCCCCATTACAAACTGGAGGCGAAAAGTGGAGGGGGGAAAAAGTTAACCCCAACAGACCCTGCGTGGCCGGTGCCCTTGCCGCTCCGGCGCTCAGAATAAATCGCCGCCTAAGCTTCAAAAGACTCACGCTTGCCTAACCCGTCACCATCTTCCCTCTCCTGCACACTGTGAAAGCTCTAGAGCATAACAATACGAGTGAGGCCCAGGAAGGCGATTGTAATAAACAAAGCGCACAAAAGCACAAACCCACGGCGGGTTTAGGCCCACACACAGGCTCGCATCTGACGCAACCTCAAACGAAAGCCTGCATCCTGTGCTCATTATACCCACAAGGAGGTAACGAAACATCAGACATATCCGACAAGGATCCACGTGGCCACTGCCCACATAACACTAGAGGAGCGGTGTGGTCACCCCGGGCCCCCCGATAACATTTGCCTATCCACGCTCCCGCTGGTGCCTCCCTCCAAGAGAGACCCGGATCTTCAGAGCCACCACGCCAGAACGTCGGAAATGGGGAAAGACAAGCCCAGGAAAACCTCCACACAAAGTAGAATAGAACAATATGCAACCACACCAGCGAATCGCACCCCGATACAGACTGCATGGAGGAAAACATCTCCCTCAGAGACATAATGAGCGCCATTGCCAGCTTTAGAACTTCCATGGAAAAAAAGATGGACAGTATTGGCGCAGACGTGTCCCTACTAAGACATGACCTGCAGAAGCTGACCTCACGCACGGGGGAAGCGGAGGCACGAATCTCAGAAACTGAGGACAGCCTACGTGGGGTGAACCGCCAGATGTCCGGCATGTTAACGCGTATAAAGCTCCTGGAATAGAGAGTGGACGACAGCGTGGGAAGATGTAGGCGAAACAACGTTCGCATACTTGGCCTTCCCGAGAAGGCGGAGGGGGATTGCATGGAACTGTTCTTTGAGGAATGGTTTGTGGACACATACGACGCCCAGTCCTTCTCCAAATTCTTCTCTATTGAGCGTGCCCACCGCATCCCGACCGGCAAGATCACGCCGGGTGCACCGCCGCGTACAGTCATCGCAAGGTTCCTGAATTATAGGGACAGAGATACGGTACTGCAGCTGGCAAGATCTAAAGGGACTGTCACATACAACGGATCAAGAATTGCCTTCTTCCCTGACTTCACTAGGGAAGTACAGAAAGCACGCCAATCATTTGATCCGCTCAAGAAATGCCTGCAATCAATGGCAGTCAAATATGGGCTAATCTTCCCTGCCCAGCTCAAAATATTCCACAAAAACAAGACGGTGCACTACACAGATCCTAAGGAAGCGCGGAGCTGGACCGAAAGACATATAGATGGCGATTGGAGCTCTGAGGGGAGGAGGAGAGCGGAACGCAACAGACCACATCCTGAGCGGCCACCGGAGATGGATTTGCAGCAACAACTACATTTGGAGAACCCACGGCAAGATGAAGCATAATAAATAAACAACACTACGCAAGAAGGCCATATCATCGCAAATGAAACGCAAACGGAGCCCACACTTCACATTGCAAACTTAGGTGCGATAAACAGCGCGGCTGGCGGCCAACCGAATAGCCGCCCCCTACACAAGGAAGAGTACCCGGAGCCTCATAAAGTGGTGCTCTACTGGCCAGCCCCAAGCCATACTTGCACTACAAGGACCGGCTAACGCGAACTGCAAGATCTGGCCGACTCGGGGTGGGCACATGTCGAATAAAGTTCAACTGTTTAGAAGTTTATATCGGGTCGACAGTTGCTTCAGTTGCGGGAGGAGTATGGGGAGGGGGGAGTTGGACTTAATGTTTTTATTCAATGTTTAACATGCAATGGCACAGAGAGCACAGTGAACAGGACAATCGCGGTGAAGCTGCCGCGACTACAATCGAAGAGACACATATGCAAATCTACATCCCAAACAACTGATGGCGCCTGAGACTGCTTCAAACAAAAAAAGGCTAATACTTATGGCATGGAATGTGAACGGGCTAGGATCCAGTATCAAAAGAAGACTGGTACTGCAACACAAACAGGCACTCCCCGGATATAGCTTTCCTGACTGAAACGCATCTAGCGGGAAATGCATGCAAATTCTTCCAAAGATCTAACTACCGCACAGCGGTGCATGCGGGTTTCTCCATGGGGGCGAGAGGGGTGCTCATAGTAATTCATAAAAGACTTTCACTGGAGATCAAGCATATAACGCAGGACAGAGGAGGTTGTTATGTCCAAATTCAAGCAACGCTCTGGAGCCAAACCCTAGCACTTATGGCAGTGTACTCCCCGCCTACCATGCTTAACAATCTGTTAACCGATATTACCACCATCCTGGCAGCAAATCCCGCAGACACATCGTAATAGGCGGGGACTTCAATTAAGTCATGGACAATATCCTAGATCACATGCACTTGAGAGCCAGGAATCCTACCACCACTACCAAACTGGCCTCTTTCGTGTCTGCAATGGGTCTGTGTGATGCGTGGAGTGACCTACACAGAGAGACTCGTCAATATTCCTTTCATTCTGAAGCTCATGCCTTAATGTCCAGAATGGATTACTACTTCTTACCATATCAAAATACTCAAAGTGTGCAGCGCATCCTTCCTCCCACGGGGAATCTCCTACCACTCCCCACTACTACTTGAACTAGAAACAGCGAGACCTCGACCGCCTCCCATGTGGCGACTAAACTCTTACTATCTGGGGTTCCCAGACCTACAAGAAAAAATAGAGGCAGCCACCTCCAACTACTTCGAGCTAAATGCAGGCTTGGTTCACAACCCTAATACACTCTGGGAGGCATACAAACCAGTCCTACGTGGCGAGATTATATCGTGGACATCGGCAAAGAAGAAAGCACAACGCGAACGGATCATCGAAGCCGAAAGAGAAGTTGTGTCCAGGGAAAGAGCACATCGCCAACGACACCCCTGAAACGAGCAGAGCCCTCACACTGGCGCAGAAGAAGCTGCATAACCTATCTCTGGATTGCGCCCAAAAAGCACATAACGCCATGAAGGCACGTCTATACGAAACAGGGGACAAAGCAGGCAAAATGCTTGCTTGGCTGGAGAAACACGACGAAGGACAACAAAAGGTGAAGTGCATAAAAACTTCAGATACAGATCCAGTCTTCTCCGATGCAGAGATAGCAGAACGCTTTGCTGATTTCTACGAGGACCTCTATAAACCCCCTACCACCGCAGCAACCAGTACCATACTGAGCAGTATCGATCTCCCAACACTCACCACGGAGCAGGCCAAAGAGCTTGATAACAAAATAACGACTGATGAAATATCAACAGCCATAGCCCAACTAAAAACAAGCAAGACCCCAGGTCCCAACGGGTACCCACTTGATATTTGGAAAAAGCTAAACCACCTAGAGATACCCACTCATTTGCTTAACTTGTTTGAGCACTCCCTAACAAAGGGCGAGCTCCCACCAGATCTCCGTAAGGCCACCATTATAGTGATTCCCAAAAAGGGCAAGCCCCCAGATGAATGCACTTCCTATTGGCCCATATCCCTAATTAACGGTGAAGCTAAAATACTAGCCAAAATACTTGCTAATAGATTACAATTGGTCATTACAGCACTGATTCATCCAGATCAATGCGGCTTCATGCCTCAAAGATCCACAAGGATGAACGTTTGCAGGATCTACCTGGCGCTAGAGAGCACCTGTCCTGCAGCAATCACCGGCACTATTGGCTATAGATTTTGAGAAGGCCTTTGATTCAGTTCATTGGGAGGCTCCATGGGCAATAATGTGTAAGATGCAATTCGGGGAACCATTTATTAAATGGGTACAACTCCTCTAACACAAGCCGTTATCGGAGGTAAGAGTGAACGGATGGCCCTCGCGAAACATCCAATTGGGGAAGGGCACCAGGCAAGGTTGCCCGCTCTCGGCAATCTTGTTTGCATTGATAATAGAACCATTGCCAGTCATTCTGTGGGACACGACCACGTGGACCGGCTTCAGATGGAGCTCAACCTGGGAGGATAAGATATCCCTCTTTGCAGATGACCTCCTGGTGTACCTGGGTGACCCAGCGATCTCCTGCCTATAGTCACTCAAATACTGATAAACTATGGAGCCTTTAGTGGCCTTAGGGTGAAATGGGCCAAATCCGTGCTGTTTCCAGTGAAAGGGGTAGACTATATACCGGCATCTGGTTCCCCATATCACATCGAAACCGTACAGTTCCGATACCTGGGTATTCTAATTACAAACAGGCTGGATAGCTATGTAACTCAAAACCTACTTCCGCTAACTAGAAGATACGCACAAGACGTGACCCATTGGCAAGCACTGCCATTGACATTGATGGGCAGGGCTGCGCTCTTCAAGATGCTGGCCCTACCCCGGGGTTCTTGTACATCCTTCAAAACGCCCCTCTCCACGTCCCCACTGATGAGTTCCATAGAATAGACAGAATAACACAAACACCTGTGGGGCGGGCAACACCCGAGAATAGCTCTCAAAAACCTTCAACGCTCAGTCTGGGAGGGGGGGATAGGACTACCAAACATCCAGATCTACTATTGGGCGACCCAGATGGCAACTGTCAACGACATACTGCACGGGGTCCCGACCATCCCCCACATAAAGGCCGAATTAGCTGCACAACATGGCATGCCCCTGATTGAAATTCTCTACTGTAGACAGACAGGCCCTCCGAATGCACGATAGTAGCGCATACAGCCCTGGTGTGGAAAGAAGTACACAAACATCTAGGATGGGATAATAAAATCACCCCGGTCCAACCCATCTGGAATAATGCCCACCTCACAGGCCTCAGTAACCTCCCGAAATGGCCGAACTGGGTGACAGCTGGCATACAAACCATCCAGCGTATATTTGTGACCAACCAGATAATACAGTTCGCCGAGCTCTTGGCATCATACGATCTCCCAGACACCGAACAATATCACTATGGACAATTACAACATGCACTCACAGTGCATAGGGCCCAGCTGGCGGACATGCCCGAGTGTACACCCATAGAAAGGAATATAGTCAGACAGTGTAAGCAACAAGGTCACGTCTACTATGTACAACGCCATCTCCTCGTTTGCCACGAAAGAGCTGCTGAATCTGAAGACGAAATGGGAAAGAGACGTGGGCCCAATATTACCCGAAGAATGGATCTCGACCCTGATGTACCCTAGAGAGACTGCAATCTCGGCGAGGCTCAGGCTCGTACAACTGAAAATACTGCATAGGATTTATTATCCCAGAGTAGCTTTGTATAAATGGGGATAAGCGACCGACCCCAAATGCCTCCGCTGTAAACAAGAGGAAGGAACTTTCTATCACATTCTATGGCAGTGTACACGGATACAACACTTCTGGCACAAATGCAGTGAACGATTCTCGAATGTCCTGTGTCGCCCGATCCCAACAGACCCCAAGCTCCTTCTCCTGGGTATTGAAGAAGGAGACATGTCTCGCCTCGAAAAGTTACTTCTCTCGACATCACAGGAGTTGCCAAAAGAAATATTGCACAAATATGGGGCGCAGAAAGTACTCTGAAATTTGATCAATGGATATCAGATGTGGACGCTATTATCCTAATGGAACGCCGAGTCTACCAAGCAAGAGGCTGTCCGGGCAAAGCAGATAAAATCTGGGGGAAATGGGAACAGACATTGTGAAGCATGTACAGGACGCACAACAGTCTTTGGGGCGCAATTTTACAACGACCACGGACTACAACATCACCATGTGTTGCTGCTTGTAAACGACTTGCAAAAAGAAAGGAAAAAGGCCAATTGTTGTCCTGACCTTATCTATATCTTATAGCATCTGTGTCTCTAAATACGCTTATATCCAAATAATCCCTGCTCGCACTGCTCTGCCATTTGTATGTATACAAGTTATACGGTTACGTATTGAATGTCTTTGTATTATGGTACGAAAACACAATAAAAATTGTTATAAAAAAAAAAAAAAATCATCGATTGTCTGCAGTGAGGTTTGATTCCCAAAACCCAAAGCAAAAATCCATGGCTCACAACTGAGTTTGTTTTTTGTACACTTTTAACATCATATTCAACGTATGCGACCCACACATTTTTTTAAACCAACAGACCCCGCCAATAACCTGTTTCTTTTTAAGGGTTAGTTTCCCAAGACCCGGTAATGTGTTATTGATAAAAGATATCCAAGTATTCAAATTCCTTAACCACTGGTATAGTAGAAGTATTACACCTAATTGACGGGAGTGTAATTCGCTTCCCTGATCTGTAACACCATAATAGCTGATTTAGAGGCGTTAACCTCCAAATCAAGTTTCCTCATAAAATGAGTGTATTCATCAATAGGTTTCTGCAGAGCCATGGGGGTGCATGCTATTAGAACGGTGGCGAGAGTGGGAAACTTCTACAATTTTAGGGACATCAGTTCCCAATTTGTTTAAAACTCTCTGAAGGTAATTGATATAGAGGGTGAAAGGCAGGGGTGCCAAAACACACATGCCTTTGTTATTCACTGTTAAGGAGCCCACTGTCCCGCTCCACCACTTCTAGCACAAACCTCCATGCCCTTATTTATATTCTCAAAAACAAATACTAGGTCTTAATAACAATTAAGTTGGCTTCATTTATCCCATAACGTGGACCTCTTAACTATCATAAGCAGTTGACAGGTCCATAAATGCTAGATAAATCACGTATGCCTAATTAAAAGGGGGTAAGCCACTATTTTATGTACATTCAATGCCTGTTTAGAGAAGCACTAGGCGTCTTCTGGTGTCTGTGACACTTCAAAACCTTAATCTGAGGCAGGCCAATCACAGTCAAGATATACCACAAACCAGTAATGTACACACCAAGCACAAAAGTGGTCTCCATAAATTTGTAGTTGGATCATAGAAATCATGAAGTATAACTAACATTGTTTCAGACTGTTGTGAAGGCATCATGAGTCAGACACTTAGAACAAGTTTATAATGTTTTCCACAAAAACTTTATTTAGCTTAAATGGGCAGGGTGGAGTAATGTCTTACTTGCCCTATGCTAAAGTGGGATTTGCCTAGCTAAAGAAAATGAAGGATAGTCTACGTCGGGAACTCCAAACTAAAACATCTGTCGGTGTCCAAAACATATACCTGTCCTCACAACTAACTAAAATGTGTAGAGATGTCAGCATCAAAAAGAAATCGTGTTCAAAGTAAAGTTCAGAGCTTCTTCTAGCGCTTTGGCTAATAATCAGCTGCCCTTCACCAATTTCAAAGTAGTTAATCAAACAAAGGGGTTCCCTTCCCCTAGAGTTAAAATCTTCCAGCTTTCAAACAAAAAGAGTTCACTATCACAACAATGTCTTTGCACAACACAAGCTTCTTCTTCGGTGTTTTCAGTGGCTTTTCCATTCAGGGCCACACGGTCTAGGCGCAGTTGTCGGACCACATGGTTCACAATCTTTCTTTCACTCCTCTCAATTTGTCAAAGTGTTCCCACTTGTTTTCATTTCGTTTTGGTATTCACAATGATTTACTTTAATTTCATTCGATGTAAAAATGCTTTGCTTTAATCTAGTTCAGTATTTAAAGTGCCTTTCATTTGCTTTAACTTGCTTTCATTGCGTTCGATATTCAAAATGCCTTGCTTTGCTTTAATTATATCACCGTCGACCCACCCGGTGTTCCCTCTTTCCTGGTTGCACTCACTGGTCGGTTTTACGGCTCCTGACGAGGTCTTCCGCCGCCACGGTTCCCAGTTCTCTGTGCAATCGCTCGCGTCTTCTCCTGGCAGTCTTCTTGTGGCTCACTCATAACCAGCAGCGTTTCCTCGGCGAAGCCGGATACTCTGAACCACTTCTCTCGGTCCCACCACCCTTCTCAAGGTTTGCTACCGGCATCCAGCTCCATATTCCTTTGCTTCCCACTGCATACACTCTGCATTGCTTTACGGGTCCCGAGCACTTATCCTGCAATGCCGCCACATCGGAGAGGTTTACTTGCACACAGCTGACTGTGCTCCCAGAAGCTGACTCAATTTGGTTTTGGCTTCCCTCCATTACAAAAAGGACTAGACCGCTCACCAGCAAAGTGATAGTCCTTCCTTGCTCCTGTTGTCCTCCTCCTCGGGGCTGATGCATGTTTGTTTGTTCAACATAAGGATGTGTTGGTCTAGTCATCCTCCTTCGTCCCAGTACTATACTGGTGCAATTTGGGGTTTATTTTAGGGAAGTCATAGGAAAAAGGGTGACAAAAGCCCTTAAAGGCTTGAGGGTTCATGGTGGGGTGGCTGGGTTAGGTTGCCTATGAACACTCCAAGGGACTTTGAGGCATTATGCGAGGTGACAGACTTTTACTCCCAGTAACCCAGCGAGGGGAAGTGATGACGCTGGCACACAACGGACACCATGGAAAATACCTTATCAAATGATGATTGAGAGAGAAGTATTGGTGACTGGGCATGTATTAACTGGCCTTTCGTGCTCTTGGGGCCCATCAAAATCCATATTATTATTTTTTTTTATTTGTATTTGGTTAATAAAAAACCTTTACAAACAAAATCATCCAAATCATACAAAATACATAAAATTCACATCAATATAAAATCAATACCTTTATACATCATTGCATCCATAAAATACCACAAAAGAGTCATCCTTTTAAGGCAGCATATTCTATGACAAGACAGGAAGCTCGCATTATGCTATACTTTCCTTATTACTGCCATAATAGCTTTTCAACTAATAACTTTTAAAACTTTAACATTTGTGCTTTTTTCTTCAAACATGAAAAATTGCCAATTTGAGGTTTAAAAGTTTTAAGAAAATCTTCCTCCTCCGAGTCCAACATAAAAACTAAAACTCCCATAAACCTATGGAGTCTAGTAGTCCTGACCTCTCCTCCTGCCCCTATCAGCTCTCAGGTCAGCCTATCAGAACCCCCAGCATCAGGTCCTTTCTCTTTCTTTTTTGCTGCCTAGAAAGATAAGTACCTCACGTTCTACTATTACGAATAAGTGTGTGGATTGAGAGTTTGTAATATCTAGTAAGCATTGAGGGCATGCGTAGGCAGCGCAAGTATGCATTATTTTATTAGTAGTAACTAATTATAAGACCGTTACTCACTTGTGAGAGAATGACAGCGCGGGACTAGGCCACGTACTTCGGCGTAGTGTTACACCCAATCGAGTATTTCCGAGTGAGTAAATTAGTTTATTCAGTGTTGAGGAGGAGTCGGGGGCTGGGCTGGGCGGCGCCGTGAGCGAACGCGCCCGCCTCAGGGACCCGGCCCTGTTCCTCGTAAACGAGAAGGCTGCGCCGGCGAACACTGCGAGCGGCAGGACCCAGGGGAGCGGGAGGAGCTAAATCTCCCGTCATCCCCTGGGAGCTCTCTCGCGCAATATTCATTGCGATCACGGAGAGCAAGGAGAAAGCAGCCGCACAGAACCACAGTGCATACATTTTCTTTTTTTTTTTTTAAATGGAGTGAATAAAAGGGGATACTTTAATTATAAAGGAAGCTATGAAGAATCCTTCCTTAAAAGCAGTAACTACGATCCCCCTCAGTGTTACAGCTGAAAGACAAGTGTCTAAGCTGCCCTACCCCCTGTGCTGACAGACTAGAAGTTGGCCCTCAACACCAGAAGATGGCAAAATGCAAGAACCCTGGTGTGACACCTTCCACCTCACCAGAGTGGTCAGAGGAAGAGTGGGAAGAGGGTCCTTATCAGCAGGACACAGAGTTTTAAAATGGTACTGGGAGACTCATTGACAAAAGCAATCTCACAAGTACAGCCTATTGCTCAGAGGCTTGACGTTTTAGAGGCTATAATACAAGAGCAGCAAGCTCAACTTGCCAGGAAAAGAAGGGCAGAAAGTCCTGAGGAAGAGCTGTCAGCCAGACACCCCACAGAAAGGGTTGAACCTAAGGGGCAGAAAGCAGCTCAGAAGAGTAAACACTCTTTGACCCTCCCCCCCCCCCCCGAGCACCTTGGAAAGGGAGGATACTGCTCCCCAAAGACTAGGCGATACAGTCGCTAGGCTAAAAAGATCCTTCCTGGAAAAGAAGAAACAATGCCAGGACAGACCCCCTAACCCAGGGATGAGCAATTCAGGGAACAATGACAAGGGTTATATGCCCGATGACGAGGGAGGTGAAGAGATCGACTCCCGTCAGCGCGCCGAGGAGGAGGTCGACCCTCAAGAGGTAGATTACACTACAGATATGTTCGACCCAGATGCTATCAGGCACCCAAAGTCTTCGTAGTGGGTTCTGTCGCCCATAGTGGCTGCCTATATGGCACAACACATAAGGAAACCTCTGGATAGAGAGGTACGGTCACGTATGCGCTCAGAGTGCCCGAGACCAGAGTTGCCGGGGAAGCTAGCAGAGACACCTGAGCTAGACCCCAAGATGGTCACCTTCGTGACAAAGCCGGCGCGAGATATCCGAAAAGGAGTCGACCGCGCCTGGCGAGGATGCCAAGACAAGCTCCTCGACATTGCATGTCCATTAGCAAAAATAATGGACCTAGTAGAAAAGGCAAAAGACACCGGAACGCCAGTAGACGCTTCCGCCATTGCCAACTGGCCCCAACAAGCGGTTTGCCTTATGGGCAACGCAAACTGTGCACTTTTGTCCGAAAGAAGAAGAGGCTTTCTACTAAAAATAGACAATAAATTGAGCGACTAAGCCTCTTATGAGGCTGGGTAAGGCGCCAGAGGCCTGCTATTCGGCTAGGCATTCGCAAAAGAAATGTCACAGTTTATGGGTACATATTCAGCACTGGAGAGAGCCCAAAGTTCAATAAAAAAAAGATATTTCCCGGTCGAGTATTTTCCGGGACCGGACGTCACAGGGGTCGTACGTCCGGTCAGTTGAACTACCATCGCAGACCCCAAGGGCCACGCGCCCAATACTGGGAGGGGAAGCAACAGGACACCTTCTTCCCGACCAGATCCAGGTTCCCCAGAAGTCGTGGGGGAGAGGCTCCTATCGTCAACCCAATGCCTCAGGAGGTGAGTACAGTGAGCTTGAGAGTAGGAGGGAGAACCCGCCAGTTTCTGAGTGCATGGCAGGCTTTGTCGCACGATGCATGGGTGCTGTAAGCAGTAGCAGGGCTACGACTAGAATTTGTAGGGGACCCCATCCAGAGCTCAGAACCCTACCCCATTCCGGTTTCAAGCGTGGAAGCAGCGTTGTTACACAACAAGATGCTCAAATTAGTAGACAAAAAAACGCTAGAGAGAGATGCACAAGGAGGACCAGGGTTCCTCAGCAACATGTTCCTAGTACACATAGGGGACAAAATACGACAAGTTATAAACCTAAAGGGTCTGAACGAATGGGTCGTGTACAATCACTTCAAGATGGAAGGTATCCATCTATTCAGAAATCTCCTCCAAACAGGGGACTGGTTGGCACGGCTGGATCTCAAAGACGCTTACCTTACTATCCCGATAGCTCAGGAGTTTCCGAGATATCTGCGATTTCGGTGGAACAGAGAAACATGGTGTTTCACATGTCTTCCGTTCGGCCTGGCGTCAGCACCTTGGGCTTTTACCAAGCTGATGAGGCCCATAGCAGCAGCCATAAAAGAGGGAGATTTGCATGATTATTTACCTGGACGACATTCTTGTCCTAGGGTCAGACAAAATGAGTCTCTCCAAGAGCGTGCAGTGGATCTTCACGCTCTTCTCATCTCTCAGATTCTTGGTGAACTTCGACAAATCCCAACTGATACCCGTCCAAAATATAGAATTCCTAGGATTCAATATAGATACGATCAAAGCGACCCTCAAGCTCCCCCATCACAAAGTGAGGGCGATAAAGGAGGAGCTCGGAATAGTGATAGCGAGAAGGATTATTTCACTTCGAGCTCTCGCAAGAATAGTGGGTCTACTAGCAGCCTCTATTCAGGTGATATTTCCGGGCCCGCTCCACTATCGAGCGCTACAGAGGCTCAAAATAAGGCATCTACAGGGAGGGCTTGGTTATCACCAGCTAGTAACCCTAGATCAGGAAGCGCTCACTGAGCTCCACTGGCGGCTCCACAACATGGAAGCCTGGAATGGCCGGGCGATCTTCGGGGACACCCCAGACATCATTATAGAGTCAGACGCGAGCAGGTCCGGCTGGGGAGCCCGATGCGAGCACTTAGAGACAGGAGGGAAGTGGTCAGAGCAGGAACTGCAGCTCCACATAAACCGTCTCGAGCTATTAGCAGGTTCTTTCGCAGTCCGTGCCTTTACGAAGGACAAAGTAAAATGTTGCGTGCTGCTCAAGATGGACAACATGTCGGCAGTCCGTTATATAAACAAGCTAGGTGGAACAAGATCAAAAATGCTGGCAGAGTTATCAAAGGACTTCTGGCATTATTGCCTACAGAATCAGATCGCAGTCACAGCAGAATACCTGCCGGGGACTCTCAACGAGGTGGCAGACTGGAACTCACGATATCTAGTAGATTCCAGCGATTGGAAACTACACCCGAGAGTGTTCAAGAAGTTACAAGATCTCTGGGGTCCCTTACACATAGACCTGTTTGCGTCCAGACTGAACGCACAAACACAGACGTATTTCAGTTGGAGGATAGACCCGGGTGTAGATGGCACGGACGCCTTCCTCCAACCGTGGAACGGAGTGCTACACTATGCCTTCCCTCTGTTTCTCATGATCATGAGAGCGCTAGCGAAAGTTTGCAAGGAGCAGGCAGATCTGGTAATAGATCTCCCCATCTGGAAATCTCAGCCCTGGTTTCCAGTAGCGATGGAACTTTCTACGCATTTTCCGAGGACAGTGCCTCACCAGCCGGACCTTCTTCTCAGCCCAACCGGACGGACGCACCCGCTGATAACGGCGGGCACATTGCGACTGATGGCCTGAAAGGTTTCAGGAGAAAGTGGGAGTTGTCAGGCATTTCGTGACTCGCTGCAGACTGCATCAGAGATTCCTGGGCGCCCTCCACCATTAGGAGCTATAACGCTGCATGGAATGGTTGGGCCCAGTGGTGCTCAGAGCATAGTTTGGATCCTGTTTCTGCCCCTGTAGTGCAAGTATTGAACTTCTTAGTGATGAAATTTCAAGAAGGCAGCGCCTTTAGGACAATAGGAGTGTTTAGGTCAGCGATCTCAGCAGGTCATAACCAGGTTGAGGGCAACGCCATTGGCAAGCACCCCACAGTCCTGCGACAGCTAAGGGGCATGAAATTGAGAAAGCCGCCAGAGCCGAGATATACAATGTTATGGGATGTCAGCGAAGTCTTCCAACTTTTCCTGAGATGGCCAGAAAACAGTGATCTTTCCCGATCACAGCTATCAGGCAAACTAGCAATGTTATTGTGTCTCACAGCATGCCGAAGAGTATCCGATGTTAAGGCACTAGAAATAGATAGGAAGATATTCTATCCAGAAGGAGTCGTTTTTACCATAGCTAAACGAACAAAAACAGATTCACAAGTTATTTCGTACCCCTATTTTGACGAGAATAAAACTATGTGTAGCGCAGTGTATCAAAGATTACAAGACCGCCATGGCACAGTTGAGACCACGAGGCATAACAGTTGCTAATAGCACGTAGGAAGCCTTATCATGCAGTAGCAACAGCGACGATTGCTAGATGGGTGCGTGAAGTTATGCAATGGGCAGGGACAGATTTGTCCCAGTTTGGCGCGCATTCTGCTAGGGGTGCGATGGCTTCCAGAGCCTTCTCAGCAGGGGTGCCACTTCAGGATATAATTAAAGCAGCGGATTGGTCCTCTGAGTTGACCTTTAAGACGTTTTATTTCAAACCTGTGTCTGACATAATGAATAGAGTGGTGGCGAGCTTTGAACAAGCATAATGCAAGCCTCGTGTCTTGTCATAGATTAAAGATTGCCCACGCTTACAGCCCAGGAAGTCTTCAGTCTATTAAAGACAAGGAGGCGAGCATTATATCCCATCCAGATCATGACGAAAGATGAACTTATGTATCATATGTCGAGTGTTCAACTTTGTCTTGATACCCGCCCTTATGGATTCTTCTCTTCTTAGGAGACGACCAGAAAGCAGCCTGATCGCAAGCAGGAAGAGATGGATGCGAAATCGCATCCCATTTGCCCATGGAATTCCGGGTAGTTGCAGTTCAAGGATACAGTTCACAGTTATGTTAGTGGTCTTTGTTGGTTGACCATAAGACTGTTCGGGTTCGTTGCAGGGATCTGGAATGGAAAAGAAAGAGGAAAGGACCTGATGCTGGGGGTTCTTATGGGCTGACCTGAGAGCGGATAGGGGCAGGAGGAGAGGTCAGGACTACTAGAATCCTAGGTTTATGGGAATTTTAGTTTTTATGTTGGACTCGGAGGTGGAAGATTTTCTTGGAACTTTTAAACCTCAAATTGGCAATTTTTCATGTTTGAAGAAAAAAGCACAAATGTTAAGGTTTTAGAAGTTATAAGTTGAAAAGCTATTATGGCAGTAATAAAGAAAGTATAGCATAATGCTCGCCTACTTGTCTTTAATAGAATGAAGACTTCCTGAGCTGTAAGCGTGGGCAATCTTTATTATACATACAACATTAAAACAGAATTTTTTAGAATTTTCATCACTGACTTATTTGGACTGGCGTTTCTAAAAGCAAAAGTTATTTTTCAATAACCCTTAAGAAAAGACCTAATGCCAAAATTAAGAGGTAATGTGAGCCATTCACAAGTCTGACCCAAAAAAATGCAGTACAATCAGCAAATACCGAATTAACAAATTTCATTAGGAGGAGCTTGAACAGTGTTTTAAATGCGGACAATCAAGCACCAAGTGCTTCAAGGTTTCATGCAATTCATGGCAGTGGGGAAACCTACATTTCATAGATTGCATAGACTGTGGCATGTCCGCCCAAGGGCTGCAACGCTCCTTAGTTCTAAATTGAATCAACTTAAAACGCATAAATAGACCCCCGATAGAAAAACAAGGAAATATGGAAACATAATGACAACATGGCAATCACTTTCGTGTGAATTTAGCATATTCAGCAAATGTAGAGTAGAGTTTTAATTGATCTAATGTTTGGATCCAATCATCTTCAAACAGTTTCTTTTTAACAAAGGCAGGTCTAATACAGAGGTCATTATGGGTTACACTAAGCCTGTCCAAGACCTTCTGCATACGGTTTTGAAACCTGTTAATAGAATAGACTTTTTTATTCCATTAGGCGTTGTAAATCATTGTATAAACAATTGGAGGGTTTAGAAACTTAGCGTAGTTCGATAGTAAACGCTAAAACACTCTACATGATAATGAGATCAAACATAGCTTATGCCTAATGACACAGTTAGGGATTGACATTGCTATATGCAAGGCTCCTTTAAGAAGTCGGCCTTGGAGGCAATCAAGATAGGAGCTCAAACCAAACTGACAAATATCGAGAATGTAGATAAGAGCAGCTTGCACTTCCATTGTTAAAAAGTCTTGTATCGGCATAAGCGAGAATCTACAATATTTTGCCAAGATCAACTTCATTTGGCTCCCTAACGAGCAAACTTTCTGATTGAGTCTTTCTTTCCAAATAATAATGGAAGAGTTACAGCTTAGTCGATATCCTAAATAGCAAATCTCAGTTTGTAGCTGAACCATAAGTTCCCCGATTTTCCATTTATATGATTTTAGTTTTCTGCCGGCATGAAGCATCACTATACTGGTTTTACCAACATTAGGAATTAAATTCAGATCGTGAGCATATTTTTCAAATAGGTATAATTTAGCCTGAAGCCCTGCTGGAGTGGTATCCGTTATGAATAAATCATCAGCAAACGCTAGCCAATGTAATCTAAGCGAGCCCATTCTGACGGGACACATCCCTAACCCACTCCATAATTCAGCCAGATCAAAGATATAAATTGAAAAGAATCGCTGCAAGGTTGCATCCTTGCTTGGTCAATAAAGTTTTAATGGATTCGGTGATAGATCCTTCTCTAGACAGCTTGACCTTATACGTAGTATAAGAATGCAGCCTCATCAGCCAGAATACAATTCCTATAGGGATACCCAATAAAAGTAATTTACGGCAAAGCAATTCCCTCACCACAGAATCGAAAGCGGAAGACAGGTCAATACTTGCAATATACACAGGTAATGCTCCTTTCTTTTTCGTATTAGCTATAATATGGCACATCAGGGTTTCATTTAACGGGGCCTCCCATCTCTTTCCTAAAACCTATCTGCGCTTTAGAGAGGATGTTATTACATGCTATAAACCTCTCTAAATTGTGTAGGATTAAACTCGAAAATATCTTTGCGCATGTGTGAATTTATGAAATGGGTCTATAATTAAGGGGATCCTGTATATTACTTTTCTTATAGATCGGAACAATTATGAATTTTCCACATTGTTCCGGAATATTGCCAATCTTTAATATTACGTCATACTTGATCTTGGTCGCCCATATGGCCGGTTCAGCTTTGTGTACACACAGGGGAATGCCATCGGGGCCCGGCGCCTTAGACTGGCTTATTTTACTAATTGCCCAAATAATGTCTTCCTAATTCCAGTTAAAATCATCCCATTTCACCAAAGGCCTCAATGAGATTTCATTGGATTTGAAACGAGGGGGCACAATAATTTCTCAGATAGAAAGGTAACCCATATATCGGAGGGTCTGATATTCGAATTAGATGATGCATTGGGGGGGATTAGTGTTACGTATGATAGAGCTTATATATTTTGAATCATGCTTACATAATTTGCGAATAATCTTGCAGTTGAGATAAATTAGATTTGTGTTACGCAGGAATCTCAATTTGTTTTTATACAATTGCAGAGTAAGATTTTTTAAAAGCCTGTGCTGATAAGGATTTTTAGCAAGCTTTTTAATAATGTGCAGTTCCTTATATTTCTTACTCTTTAAAAGCTGGATTTCTGGGTCATATTTCGCACATGGAAGTATTCCATTTTCAGTGGGTTTAACCTGGATAGATTGAATGGCATCAGCAACTATCTTGCCCATAATTACTTCTTTTAGGAAATACGATTGCTGGAAAATCCACTTCCTCGAAGCAATAGCATATTCCTTCCTTACTTTTTCAGAGGTTAATTTACATAAGCCAGGGTCCCACATGATCGACAACTTAGGTCGATTGATTTCATTGAAAGGAAGCAAGTGATTAACGTTGAAGCGATGATGAGACCTTACCAAATGTGTCTGTAATGGAGGATGGTCGCCATTGGTAATCGGATGGATCACCACCAGCGTAACTAAGTGGAGCAATGTGTTGGCGACAGCAAAAAAAAAAAAATCAATTATTGAGGTGGCATTCCCACGGGTCCATGTATACTGCTGGCCCACTGCAGGGGTGTTCACAAATTGTATCTCCCATGTGTCAAAATAAGCAATCCATTTGCTACCCAGACTACGCGCTACCTGCTTCCCTAAATTGCGGTCATGATACGTTTTTCCAAGTTACTCGTTAGAAGCAGTGAATTAAAATCCCCAGCAATAATAATCTTGCAAGAGGGCCTTAAAGTGAGGATACTTTCAAAGCATTGGTCCAAATCATCGAACATATCCTCCAATGCTAATTTCAGAGGATTCCAGTACAAAGATATAATTAACGGACCTTCATCTTTTTCATACACAACAATTTCGACTGCTAACACATTCGCAAAGTATTCACAATAGCCGATTTACATTTAATCTTAGTACTGATTGCAGTTGCAAGCCCTCCCATTGGGCGCCCCACTTTGCCCTTAATTGCAAAACTGCAGAAAGTGTTAAAGCCTTCTAGAGAAAAATCGATTGTACTCATTGTTTCCTGTAAAAGGATAATATCTAGATTGGCTTCATTAAGGAAGGTAGTCAACCACCCATGGAGCAACAGATGTCCACACAAGTTCCATGAAACGATATCTAGGCCCAATTTCCTTATTTGCTAAGTCGTAGTTTTTACATTTTTAAAAGTAGTAATTGAGCGCATTAAAGGCTCAACCCACGCCAAATTATGATTCCCCGCTGTCATGGCTAAGAGCTGAGAAATACAATTTTGCGCAATGGATGAACCATCCAATGCTCCATGAGGGTGAGGCTCCTCAGTCCTTGCTACTGGCTTCTGCAAGAAGTCATCTGCAGCAGCTTAACGATAAAATGTATGTAAACAGAATCCCATGTCCTTTAGATCGGATCTAAAACTCCAGATGTATTTTAACACAGTCGGATTGGAAACGTAACATAGCATTCGGTAATTGTTCTCACAGGCAAGGGCAATTTGATCAAAGTCATCAGTGGTGAGAATGAGCAATGAGGGTATTTGTGCAATTACATCCAGTAAGTATTTTCTATTGATCCGTTCACCCCGTAGTATGTCAGGGTTCCCCTCCAATCCGATAATGTTAAACTCCTGGGATATAGATTCCCCTTCATTACTTATGAACTCAGAATGAGACAGCTAATGAGCCGCAACTGAAGAGATAGTACCACCTACAACAGGTGTCTCTAAAGTGGAGCTAAAATGTTGATTGGAGGTCAGTAAAATAGTGGTTCAATTTCACGGAACAGATGGGGGGAACATATGATGAAATCTTTTTGTCATGGGGCAAAGGGTCCAAAATCCATATTATTGTCCCAGTGGTCTACCCATCCAAATGAGTAAAGTGGAAGGCGATTGTGGCAATGGTAAGCACAGCATAGGTCATTGAGTTCCTCAGAGAGATATCCGGCAGCAAAGTAGTGCCTTTTTGAAATTGTCGGGGACAATGGGGGTGAACTTTGTAGTTTGATAAAAATGTGTTGTTTTTATGGAAGACAACGTGCAACACAGAAGAAGGATCCTATATCACATTGCAGCAAACAGGATGGTGGAGCTCATGCACTGTTTCGTCAAGGGTAGCATCAAATTACATTAACGAGCTCCCTTCAGAAAAGCCCTAGGTGCATACAGAATTACGGCTCATTTTAGTTTAGTAATAGAACCTTTCACGCTGATTGGAGAAGGAGGCAGCAAGCAACATGTCGGCTGAATCACCCATGGTTCCAAAAAGACGAGGTAGGGTTGAATTTGGGCAGGGTAAAGCAGAGCAGAGCCAACAGAATTAGAAGCCCTACCATGATAACTGCGTTGCAACCATGAGCTTGCCGACTCAAAAGGGGACTGGGTCAGGGTGAAAGAACCTGAGCGAGTACCCAAAGGCTTGTCGAAGTTTACAGCACCAACTAGGTTGCTAAGAAAGGGAAAGTCTCTTTTGTGCTCGACAATTGGGAAGGTTGGCCTTGTTTAAATGTGTTGAACTCTGGGGCCCCAGTGAACCACATCTGGATTGAACAGGACCAGGCAAGGACCAACTTTCAGATGGTCATCCACCCAGATGTATGGTCAAGTTGACTTGGAAAGAAGAGTATGTGTATTATTGACCCTGCACATCTCCCAAAGAGTCCTGCTTCACTCTATCCTTGGTTGGGCGACTTCCTCTCTTGCTTTTTCCACTTCGTACTTGTTGTCCCCAAGGCAACCAAGAAAACCGAAGCCTCTGTACTCTGTCACTGAGATTAATTGGCCTGGGATTGGAATCAGTGACTGTAAAGGAAAGAAAAATAATTCACTGGAAAACTAGAGAGGAGATAGCCGCCCAGAGCAGAAGAGAGACGCTGATGAGCAGTGCATGCTAAGAGGTAGGACTGAGATTCACAAATGAGAAAACAGACAAAAGCTATCATCTGATGAAATCAATGCAATCCCTAGAGTGACATACAACTAGATGTTAGAGAGTAAAGCCTTTAGCAGTCGTAGGAAGATATATCCAGCTAAGAAGGGCAAAAGTAGCAAACCATTCCAAGGAGGGAATGTGGCCATGAGTTAACAAGAGAAATGAGAAAGGCTGCATGCAAGACAAGGTTGTACAAGTCCACAGTGCCATTGGCCAATCTCCCTTGCACAGCCAAGATTACTTCTATAGGTATTCTCCTGCTACCGTCTCCAAACAACCGAATTAGCATTCCACTATTGCCTTTACTTGGGTTGCTTAGGAGCATTTTGCAATTTGTGGACAACCTGCTCTCCCACCCCTCTACTTCGGAAGAAATAGGATCTTTCTTGCCACTATGGGTTTTTTACTATCCAAAATAAACTTAATGATATCCGACTGAATCCCCATGAGGGTGGCCACTTGGGATAGTTAAGGGAAGAGATTGAAGCAGATACGGCAGTCTTGGTAATCTATTCATTTTACGATACCTTTGAGAACTGTTTTATCTCTAGCATTATGTTCTGTTTGGATCTGTAACCATCAGGAGTAGGTCATCCGCGAAGAGGCTCATTTTGTGTTGTGTGTTGGACAATTTGACACTTTTTAATTTCCCTAATCCTGTGTGTAAATGCTTCCATGACTATGGCGAACAACAGTGGCAGCCTTGTTTGATGCCCCTACTAATTAGGAATGTCTCCTTGAGACGTCCATTTACCTTCACCTTTGCTCCAGGGTTTCTGCAGTGCACCATAACCAGGTTTCTGAATTGTGGCCCAAAACTCACTCTTGAATCTTGAACAAAAAGGACCAGTTCACCCTGTCAAGCGATTTCCCATTCTCTAATGAGAGAAGCAAATTGGAGTCTCCTGATTTCTTTTTGGACATTTTATCAATTATGTGTAGTATTCTTCTGACATTATCAAAAGTGTTTCTAATTTTTGATGAAACATTATTGTCTGGGCAAACTAGATGTGGGAGGACACCATCCAACCTGGATGCCATCCAGGTTGTTGAGGGCAATAGGGCGATATGAAGAGCTCAATTGCAGGTGCTTACCCGCTTTGGCTATCAGTGTAACATGGGCTAGTTACACTGAGGACGATATTGCCCCACTTGTTCAAATAAGATTAAATAAGTCATTCAGGTAGGGGCATAAGATCTGCGCGAATATTCTGTGGAAAACAGCAGTGAAGCCATCGGGCCCGAGGCCTTATGTAGTTGCATTCTTAGCATTGCTTGGGTTGCCTCTCGCCTAGTTATTGGGACTGCCAGTAGGTTTGCCTGCTCTCCTGACCGTATTGGCTCGATGTGCCTGTCTAGTTATGCAGTTCGATCAGTTTCCCCTCAGCTTTCCTCCCTATATAATTCAGCAAAGAATTGCAGCATAACCTTTTGTATGCCCATTTCTAAGATGGGTGTGGTATTGTGTGGCTTTTTAAATTTGTGTATAAAAAAAAAACCTTTGCTCTCTCTCGTCCTACGCTGTTTTGCCAGTAGGGCGCCCTATTTATTACTACGATCACAGAAGTATTGTTTGCTTCTAAGCAGCTTTCTCTATGGTCTTGTGTTGATTTTCCTGCTCCATAACCTATCGCTCGGGCTCAAATTCCCCCTTCTTGTGCTTTTCTCCCAGCTCCTTTGTGAGGTTCAAGAGCATGAACTTAACTACTCCTTGACTCTGTACCGCCTTTCCTTCTTCTTCCGGTTGCCCCCTTATGCTCCCAATATGTTTCTGTATCTCTGTTTCAATTAATAGTTCAGTCCCTTGTTCACTTAGCTCATAATCCTCTAGCTTCCAGGTCCTTGTTGCCTATGTTCTCGTCTCCCATACTCACAACAGCAGTACGGGCAGATGATCAGAGATTGACATTATCCCTATTTTTGGCTTTTGCAGTCCCTCTAAGATCCCCAGAGTTGCAAAGATGGGCTCAATTTGCGAGTAGGACCTGTGCATGTGCGAGCAGAAAGTGTAATCTTTCTTGCAGGCAGAGATAACGCCATCTATCCATCACACCTTACCTGGCTAGTTTGCATTTCAGCATGGCCCTATATTTGAGATCCCCCATTCTTCCTGACAGTTCAACTGCCAGGGTCGTACATCACATCCATGTTGCCTGCTACTACCCATTCTCCTTCCCAAACTCCTGAGCACTCCATCAAGAAACCCTTCTTTTTGTCCTTGGTTTGAGGGGAGGAGTGGTGGTGTATATACTGAAGTAAATCTTCACTTTCCAACGCTCCCTTTGAGAAAAACAAAGCGCCCTGTGTTGCTCTTTAGCGTGTGTGATTGTTAGCAAGAGGTGCACAAAAATTGCCACTCACGCCCTACTGGAGTATAGCATTGCATGACAGTGTGTGTGATATTCTCGACTAACCGCCTTGTGCCTTGCATCCTTAAGTGAGTTACCTGTTGGCAAGCTATCTGTGGCCTCTGATTTCTTAGTTCTCTTATAATACTTGCCCCTTTGTTAGAGGTGTTTGCCCTGTTAAGTTTCAAAAAACATAACTCAATCATTGGCTCCTATGGATTTTGAGCTGTCCTACAAGCTTCCTTCTATTACTGTTGCAGGGCTCAAAATTAGGATTCAATGAGCTGGAGCTAAAAGCAGCTCCTGGGTGTTAGCAACAACCAGGAGGCAGGTGTTACTGCTGGGGAAACATGAG
The DNA here is from genome assembly GCF_040938575.1 of Ambystoma mexicanum. Lineage (NCBI taxonomy): Eukaryota > Metazoa > Chordata > Amphibia > Caudata > Ambystomatidae > Ambystoma > Ambystoma mexicanum. The sequence continues at coordinate 705,921,614 of NC_090941.1, read as the reverse complement.
CGAGTACACAGTGCAACACAAATGTAACTTCTACAGAAGAGTCAAATTTGAACGTTTTGCATCTAATGTATTATCCATGATGTGTTGCCTCTTTAGTAACATTCTCAAACAACTCGAAGTTAATGTCACATATGTAGGTTTGTAAGGCACCATTGGCCTGGGGAGACAAAAGTAGCTCCTGCTAGCGGTTGTTTTCAAGCTAACCGGGCTCTCCTGGGTTAGAGGCAGGATCTAAATAGCTCCGAGCAATTTCGACACTGCTGTTCCCCATTCAATACTTCATTTTATTCTTACTTTTTTTACCCATTTCATTGCACCTATAATATGAAAACCCTGGATCTCCCTTCCAGGTTTGCATTGTGTCCATCTATAAATAGATGCTGTCAGAAGCTGCCTTCCTGTGCCCTCCCATTTGCCCTCTGTTACTGAAACTCCATCAACACCTCTGCCGCAATTACCCACTTTAGCAACATCTACCAATGATACCAACACCCCCTACTCCACAACACACACGACCAACACCCAAAACACTCCACTGGATAGAGTTAAACAAAATACTGAAATGCCTGCTACCAAGGAAGCACTCATTAACACTAGAGCAATCCTAGCCCATGCCCTAGACATCGCAGACCTCATCACATCAGAACACCTAGACTTCCTAGCAATTACTGAAACATGGTTCCATGCAGCTGCAGGGCCTGCCCTCTCCCTGGCCATACCTGACAACTCTACTATCTACAGGACAGACAGAACTGGTCTTAAGGGAGGTGGCGTAGCCTTCATTCCTAAAAACCCACTACAAATAAGAGAATTACCCGCCCAGTCGTTCCCTTCAGGGGAACTCCTTTCCATCAAACTCTCACTATCAGCTAGCATCACACTAACCCTCCACCTCATATACAGACCCCCAGGACAAACAACCACCTTCAATGAAGAGGTCATACAGCTCCTCACGTGCAACACTAACCCTGGCTCTCAAATTATATTGATGGGTGACTTAAATCTAGGATTCAATGATCCCCTCGACGATAATGCCTTAGCTTTAGCCAACTCCACCACAGCATTAGACTTCCTGCACAGAATCAACAACCCGACCCATATCAAAGGTAGAACCTTGGATTGGCTGTCATATTTAAATTTGAACATTAAGGTCCTATCCAACACACCACACCGTGGACAGACCATCATGTCATTGTATTCTCCATCCAGCAAAACACACAGTTACATCGCCCACCCTTGCACCAGCCTCTCTCACCAGAAACAGACGAAATATCACTGCTGAGAAACTACTGCCATTCCTGCACCCTATCATAGACTACCCTCATAACTCTAGCCTAGACCCAGCACCCACGGTTGAGGCATACAACCAAACAATACTAGTGGGTATCAACAAAGTAGCTCCACTGATCATTCGCAAAGCCAAACCTCTGAGCCACCTTAACTCATGGTACACATCGAACCTCAAAACTATGTGCAATACTAAAAGAACAGCCGAGACAATTTGGAGAAAACAAACTCATCCAACAAAGAGTGCTTTGCCACAGCGTCCACAAACTACAAACAAGCCATCCCCCGAACCAAAAGCAAGACCTACAATGAGAGAATCACTAAAGCCAGCTTTGGAACCAAGGAGCATCTTACGAGAATTAGAATCACCAGTGCCTTGAAAAGAATCCTGCAGTGAAGACACTGCTTGGTGCACAAATATCCAAAAAGCACTAGGTCAAAATTACCCTATTACGATAAAAAATGGAATCAAAACAATTTAATTTAAGGTCGAACAAACCCACTCAGACGATCCCCGTTACACCTGTGAAACCTAACAAACAATACAAATTCACCCCCATATCCATACCTGAAGTAACAAAAATTATCAAGAGTCTCACACCGACCAGATGCCAAGCCGATATCTGACCAGCCTCAGTGATCAAAGTGGCAGCAACCAAACTCGCCACCTTCATCATGTCACTGATATGTGCCTCATTTGAATCTAGCACTGTCCCATTAAACCTTAAAGATGCATGGGTCTTACCAGTGCTCAAAAAACCAACACTAGACCCTAATATCCTGACTAACTACTGCCCCATAACCTCAGTCCCATTCCTGCTAAAAAGATACTGGACCTGGCAGCTTACCTACAGATTCAAAACCACCTAGAATCCAACAACCTTCTGGGTCTCCGCCAGTCCTGCGCCAGGCCTGGCCATGGAACCTAATCAGCATTAGTCGATACTCCTCTTACTAGACCCCACAGCGGCCTTTGACCTTGTCAACCATAATGTACTCTGAACATCTTGCATCAGCAGCTCACTTATCTGCCAAAGCATTACAATGGACTCAATCCTTCCTCTCCTATAGAACTGAGAGTATTTGCCCCTTCAGCAGCAGCAGCAGAGCCTGCCCCAGTCTCTTGCGTAGTCCCACAAGGATCCTGTGTCTCCCCAACACTATACAACGTTTTTACAAAACCACTGTTCGACCACCTGGATGATCTGGGTGTCACATATACCAACTATGCGGACAACACCCAAATCGTAATACCTATCCCAGGCAACCATGACAGATGGAAAACTCCTAAATGAAATCTACCCAACTATCCAGGCTTGGATGGCAACTCGTGGCCTCTGCCAAAATAACGATAAAACCGAGTCACGCCTCATAGGCATGCAAAACCGACTCAGTAAACTAAATGACCACTTCATATCTTTCACCATCGACAATATTACGATCAAAGTACCTAAAGAAATGAAAACGTTAGGTGTATCTTGACTCTTGCAGAGTGCAGTAATCCTGCTTTTAAGGAAGGCACTTGTAGCTTTGTGAGTGCCCCTGCAATTCATGTTTGTTGTGTCAACATGCAGGTGCTTAAAATATGTACTTTGTCATTTGCATCCTTTGCTGCTCCCATGGCTGTCCATTCTTGCCACACCACAACCACTATTGGCAGCACCACTGTGAATTATATTCTGAGCCTTCTCCCATTGTGGTTGAGAGATCCGTTTTGAGGGACTTGCCTCTGTGGTGGGATATCAGTAGCCACCATTATGTTTCCCCGGTGTTCCAAGGCCGCCCTGTGGTATCATTGAGTTCCTGCACTGTTCCCCTTGCTCCTGACTGTGGGCGATGGACTTCACCCCCTTCTGAGTCAACTCCAGCATGGGCACTACTCATCGCTCTCCTGGCTTCAGTCAATTCTTCTCGTTGATGGCGAGGGCTCCTCAGATCCTCCCAGGCCATCGACCCCCAGCCTTTATCTGCAGGGACTTTGCCATCATGTATTAGTTTACTAGGTCTTTATGGTATACATCAGTTACTTCTTAAATAAAAATGATCAATATACAAGTTTAAAATTGCGGAGCTAGACAGCGCTCATATGTATATTTAGGGTTATAAATTGTCCATATACATTTTAATGTTTTGTAGTTGTACCTACCTCCCACTCAATATTTTCCTTAAGCACAGTTTTTATTATTGTATTTTACTGTTTAAAGCACAGATGTAGCTTGAAAGCAGCAGAGTGCTGTACAGGGTGTGGGTAGCCAGTGCTTGGGCTGGTGTCTTAAAAGTGTGAGTTGCGGTCTGTGTGTCCATCATTTTAGTTCTTGGTCACAAATTGTTGAACAAGCCATGTTTTTAGAAATTTGAGAGACGGGAGAATTGTAGGGGCGTTCCAAGCCGATACCGGGATAGAGTTCCTGATGATGGGCACGTGACAATAGAAGGATTGCTTGCAGGTCCTCTCTTTGATGAAGAGTTGGGATTCGAGCTGGTTGGTCAATTTGCTGTACGAGGAGTGTGTGGCATCAGATATATAGAGCTTAGCTGCCAGGTAGGCTGGTGTGCTACTTGTGACTTCTATGTAGTGGATGCATGCAGTCTTGAACAGTATCCTGGCCTGGAGAGGAAGCCAATGTAGTTTGCGTAGAGAAGGGGTGGGGGAGAGGAGTGCTTCGTTCAAATTTCCACTCCGGCTTGCTACAGTGTGGTGGACTGCTTGTAGGGGAGGCAAGTGAGCAGCTCGGAGCACCGTGAGGAGGGAGTTTCCTCTATGATGTGCGAGACTACAAGGGCCTTCACTACGGTCCAAAGGTTTTTTGGCAGGGTGAAGGGTTTGATTTTGCGAAGGGTGGAGATTTGGAGCCAGGCTGTTTGTGCCTTCTTGGCTATGTGTTTCTGGAAGGACAGGTTGCTGTTGATGGTGAAGCCTAAGGATGGGTGCTGAATCTGAGAGTTGCAGATCAAATCCCTTTAGGTGCATTTTATAGAGACATCATTTGACGAGTTGCTGATTCATGGGGGGGGGGGACCGTTGATGATTAATTTGGTTTTGGAGGGGTTAAGTTTGAGGTAAGCCTCATTCTGTCACTTCGTACTCAATCGATCATTCTTTGATCATATATGGTCAATAACTTCCTTCGTTGTTGTTGGTCTGTCCTGTCTTTGAACTTGTTCTAACACAACCCACTTGAACTCTTCTGGTTAACATGGAAATATGAAAACAAGACCGATATGAATATTTGTAAATCAGATTAAGTAGATACAAAGGTTAGATGAATTAGCTTTGAGAAAAAACGTAGCTGCCATTTCCCGGGCTCCAAAAAATGTTTGGCCATCATTACTATCACTATTCTTTTCTTTTCTTTATGCAGCTCTTATTTTCAATCATTCTTGTTTTCACTGACCATTCTGTTTTGCCAATATGCTTCAAACAACATGGGCATATAAGTAAATGTGTGACCATATTGGCTTTGGTATTTTGAGCACTCATTTTCTCTGTAAGCCCAAATCTACTACTTGAGTTTTGATAGTTTGTGCGTACAAAACACAATTGCCACATATATAATGTCCTTAAACACTAGGTATCCCACATCGTTTATTCGGGGGCATCTGTTCTCTTGGCTCTTTTCTCTTCAATTTCTTCCTGATTATTCTCTCTTATGTTAGTACCTCTTTTGTACACAAACACTGGTTAATCAAATTTCGAATTTCCATTATTGAGTATCTTACAATTAATCTTGATCAGTTTTTGATTTTGTACACGTATTTGTATACACCAACATAAAAAAACGATCTCATCTCCTTTAAATGCTCTGGGCTCTAATAATGCTGGTCTGTTATTCCACACCCTTAGCTGTTGTGACAAATCGCAGTGTTTCGTCACTTTTACCCAGAGAGGGGCCTTTCCTTGTGAGGCTAGGGAGGTGAGCCCGCTATGCAACATTACCCCCAAAAGATGGCAGTAAGCAGGACCTGTAACAACAAACAGGGTTACGTTGTTGCGGAGAAGGCAAAAGAGAGAGAGCACGGACAAGCCGTTGGTTTCCTTTTAACCGTTAAAAGGAGATTGGACGTGGTAACACAAAAACAACGGTTTTATAGGAAAAAATATTTTATTACTCGATATCTCTGAGGTAAAGCTAAAAGTTCATATCCTCAAACTTGAGTGCAAAGTATGGCAAAAAAGTGCGGCAAATCCAACGGCGTAGGTACATTACTGTTCCGAACTGGAGATTGAATTCTGTGGCTGTATGATGATGGTTCAACCTGGGAGAGGTTAACTGTACGTATTCTGTTGTCCTGTGTTGTTATTTTTAATAGTTCCCGTAGGTCACAGGAAAGCAGAGAAATTTCTGCGGTTGGAAATGCACAGATAAAAGGGCCAGAAGGCCGGGGTGATGAGGTGAAGCTCAAGTAAAAAGGCACACTCTTTTCATCTGGGTGCGCGCAGGAATAGTTATGTGGCAATATCTTATCCCTTTCCGTATAGATATTTGGTATCGGTCATGAGAGCCCTCATGACCTGTGGGGTCGACCGGTTTCGATGGCACTCGTAATTGGGGCCATATTCATCAGGACCATAATTCAGAGGAGGGAAGATGAATCCGAGAGTTTCAGAAATGTCTGAAAGCGGGGCCAAGTTACTCCTGTAGAGATACAGAAAAGAGGGGGGGGGTTTGGAGAGAGGAGACAGTGGCATGAGAATTCTGGCCATGTCAAAGGCTATGGACTACACCTTACACACCAAATGAGAGGATAAATGTGGGTAAGAAATCAATCTAATTGCGGTGAAAAGTACAAAACTATCATTGGTGCCTGGTCACCGGTGTCTAAAAACAATCCTATCAGCTGAGCAGCCAGCGCTCTGATTGCACATGCAACTCTCACCAGCCCACCGGCTGCTTTGAATCCTTTTAACTTGCGCTTGTTGCAACAACTTGTCCTTTAGCAGTCTGTTTACAGACTCTCTTGTCTTACATTTCAGAGCCACCAGCCAGTCTACATCAGAACAACCTCCTCCAGCACACATTGTGCACAGAGGTACCATTGGCTCCTTTTTCCCTGACTTTCACTGAGCACTTCCCAATTGTGCCTGTGTCCCCCCCCACTCCAGTGCACCTCCCCTTCCTTCCCCCCCCCCCCTTTTCCACTTGCTGATAGGATTGTTTTTAGACACCGGTGACCAGGCACCAATGATAGTTTTGTACTTTTCACCGCAATTAGATTGATTTCTTACCCACATTTATCCTCTCATTTGGTGTGTAAGGTGTAGTCCATAGCCTTTGACATGGCCAGAATTCTCATGCCACTGTCTCCTCTCTCCAAAACCCCCCCCTATTTTCTGTATCTCTACAGGAGTAACTTGGCCCCGCTTTCAGACATTTCTGAAACTCTCGGATTCATCTTCCCTCCTCTGAATTATGGTCCTGATGAATATGGCCCCAATTACGAGTGCCATCGAAACCGGTCGACCCCACAGGTCATGAGGGCTCTCATGACCGATACCAAATATCTATACGGAAAGGGATAAGATATTGCCACATAACTATTCCTGCGCGCACCCAGATGAAAAGAGTGTGCCTTTTTACTTGAGCTTCACCTCATCACCCCGGCCTTCTGGCCCTTTTATCTGTGCATTTCCAACTGCAGAAATTTCTCTGCTTTCCTGTGACCTACGGGAACTATTAAAAATAACAACACAGGACAACAGAATATGTACAGTTAACCTCTCCCAGGTTGAACCATCATCATACAGCCACAGAATTCAATCTCCAGTTCGGAACAGTAATGTACCTACGCCGTTGGATTTGCCGCACTTTTTTGCCATACTTTGCACTCAAGTTTGAGGATATGAACTTTTACCAGTAAGCAGGACCTCACAGGGAGAAGGGCTCCCATTCCGGCAAAGAACTCCCTGAAATCCTGTCTTGTGAAGCATCAATAAAATCAATGCTTCAGAGAAGTCCATCAGATCAAGCCACTGTTTTGTTACTGTAATATTGTTGCTGTAATATTAGCACTAACATTCATCTGGAAGAAATGTCTGCCAAAACCACAGAGACAAAGAAGAGAAATAAGCGAGTAATACAGATAGCTGCACGGTCTAAAGTCAAACAAACTGTGACGAAGAAGCCTAGATGAGTTAATGAGAATACTCAAAGAGAGAAAGGACTCTGATGTTACGTTGGAGTGGACCCAAATGATATAAAATGGAAGAGGGACATAAGGTGAAGTGTGAAGCCCGGCAAGTTTGAACCTGGGAAGATCTGAGAGCTGAGGAGGACCGAGAGATCCTTGGTCATGAGGACCTGACCAGTGGGTGTACCGAAGAGGCACGGAGAAAAGATAGAAACCGTGTTGTGCAGGGGAAGAGAACCCAGAGGAAAGGAGAATTGAGGGAGCGGTGGAGTGACCTGGGAAAGGTGGACTGTCCACTCCAGAAACTGCATTGAGACTGCTGTAGCCATGGCTATGCAGGGCCACGGCGAACAGCCAAGAAGCGTTGGCGTGACTGCAGAAGCCGTTCCAACACTGAGCGTTATCCCAATCCTGAAGAGAGATAAGGTGACGCTACCCTGTGAACAATAAGGTAACGGGATAGGCAAGAGACCCGGAAAGGGGTACGAAGAGCAAGGACATGCACAGCCTACTCGTCCCAGTGACACAATCAGTGGTTATAAGAGTGAGAACTACGGGACTCAGTCTACTTGTCCCAGTGAGGGTAAAAGTATCATTAAGAAACAGAATAACCCTAAGAAAGAGAGAGTTATACTGAAACATGTCTCACTAAGTGTTGTAAGACAAAATTGAGGAGCAAAACCCTCACAGTGGTTTGGAATGACCTGATTCAGTCCAAAGTGAAAGTCAGATCAGCAAGCCAAGAGTAGAATTTTGTAAAACATGCTGTTTATGGAGACCACCAGGGGGCGCAGAGGCAATGGCTGCCTAGTGCTGAGCTCCCGCCGGGACAGGGCCTTTTAGAGGGATTGAGCCCCCCCCCCCGGACCCCCCAGCAGAACAGCCGACTGGCCATCGACTGGTGACCCCCCCGTGAGACGCCGACACGAAGGAGCGGATCTCGCCGCCCCCCGGGAACCGGAGTTCGGGCCGTGGTGGAGTCGCGGCCGAGTGAGCGAGGACGGGGAGAGGCCTGCGGACGTGCGGAGCCCAGCAGAGGACCCCGACCTCCAGCCGGAGTGCAGCGCCCCGCCGACCCAGAAGGAGCGGGCGAACAGAGTCGGCACCAACACCGGGCGGAGGAGGTAGGGGGGTCACGGCAGCGGGGCGGCTCGCGGGCCGGACCACCCCTGGACGGGCTCCGGCAGACCGCCTCAGAGAATCGGCCCGGGCCCGCATCTGCCAGACCCCGGGCGGTAGGAAACGGCCCGAATGGGCGAAGCGCCGGACGGGCAGGAATAGCCCCCTCCCGCCGGCGCCAGCTCCATACTTCGGGCCCGCCACGGGCAATAGCCCCCGAGAGGAGAACCGGGCCCCCAGCTCTGGCTCCCGCACCGGGCCGGGACGGTCCAGCCGGCGGCCCGAGCCCAGCATCCGGGGCCTGAAAAAGTTGCCCCCAGGAGACAGTCACAGGAAAAGGGGAGCACATCCGGGACAGGCGGCAGCCAAGGGGACCCCTGCAGCACACCCCACCCCCGCCAACACAGTCCCATTGGGACCCTGGCCTGCCCGCCCAACAAAGGAACCCAGCGAGCCCGGAGGTACAGAGACCAGGCTTAATCAGGTGGTGGCCCCCGGTGACGACCCCGGGGCGTGTGCCCGCCTGCCCCCCCCCCCCCCCCCTGGGTGGAGTACTCGGACAGCAAACAGAGGCTGGAACACGACGGTGGCAGCCTCCCCCTCCCCACGGGACCGCACCAAGACGTGGGGGCTCTGGGCCAGCGGCGGACCCCGAGGGGGGCACAGAGGGGGACCGCATGAACTGGCTAGAATCCCTGCAAGCGTTTAGGTATAGGGATCGCAACAACAGCTACACGGGCTCCAGTGACCCGACCCACCCGAGAAACATGTCGGAATCCTCGACGGCGATGGAGAGGGGCTTTGCCTCCATCCTTCAGGAAATTAGGGAAATGCGATCAGATATTGCCCAGAAATTTGAAAAAATGGAACAGAGGGTGGACAAAGTGGAGGAGAGGCTGCAACGGGTAGAAACCAACCAGTCCTCGTCAACAGCACAGGAGGTCCAATTTGACATGAGGCTCTCGGCCTTGGAGAAAAGGGATGAGGAGAAGGCCAGACAGTTTGACGATTTTGAAAACAGGGAAAGGAGGAATAACTTAAGATTTTTCGGGATCCCGGAAACAGAGGGGGAGACAGAGAGAGACCTAACCCGAGTCGTGAAAGACATTAACACCCTTCTGTTCGCGGAGGAGATGACCACGGAACCCACGTTCGACAGGGTACATAGAGCAGGGGGCAGGGCCGGGAACCCCCGATCGGTCCTAACCCGATTCCACTACTATACGGAAAAGAGTAAGGTTTTGGAAGAAGCGAGGAAGGCAGGGGTGATCACCTACAACAATGCCCAGATCACTATTTTTCAGGACCTCTCCGCCTACACCTTGGCGAAGCGCAGAATGTGCCGTCCCCTGACGCAGCTACTCAAGGAGAAGGGGGTGCGCTACAGGTGGGGGTATCCTTTCTCCCTGTCCTTCGAATACATGGGCCAACGCACCACGTTGGTCACAGAAGAGGATATTAGAGGAGCCATACACGATTACGTGGTGGACCCAGCCCCCCAAGAAGCCCAATCGGCCCGGAGGCTCTGGCCAGGGGTGGGCCGGGTCAGTCGGGACCCAGGAGAAGGAAAACAGCTTCACGAAAATACAAAAAATTGAATACTCCACCCCCGCCCAGGAGAGAGAGCAAATGGACTCGGAGGGCTGACGGCGGGGGAGCCCCGACAAGCTGGGGGACAGGCGCAGAAGTACGTGAGATCCTAGTGACGACTCTGTCCCCTGGAACAGCAAGTATACAGCGGGCAACCGACAGGGAAGAGGCTGGGGGGGAAAGAGGGGCTCAAGGAGATGAGCATTGTACTGTGGGCCTAGCCAGGGGAGGTCAGGCTGGTGGTCCGGCCACATGCCAGCGATGGCGGAACTTGCTGGCTGGACGTCGGGTAGGGGGGTGGGGGGTTCTTTCAAGTTGGCGGGGGATGTTTTTTCATGGAGGGGGGAGGAGGGGATGTTTGGGGTCAGTTTTAGGGCCCTGGGGCAAGGGGGTAGGGAGAATCCAAGCAATCCAGAAGCGAGACAAATGAAGCGAAACAGGGTTTTTGACATGGTTTGGGTGGCCAGCCGGGTGCGTTATATAGATAATGGCTGAGGGCTTGCCGGCCCTGGGGGTGGGCACCATGAATGTGCGAGGTCTGAATACCCCCACAAAGAGGTCCCTGGTTTGCAGGGAGTTCAGAAGAGCTAAGCTAGACCTGCTTTTCCTGCAGGAGACTCACTGGGCCCGGGCGAAGGAACCAAAGATGAGGGGAGGAGGAATCGGTGAGATTTTTTGTGCATCACATAAGTCGAAGAAGAGGGGAGTGGCAATTCTGCTAGCAAGGAGCGTAGGCTTTGAGCAGGAGGCGACCCTGAAGAACTCCAAGGGACGCTACCTAATGGTGAGGGGCTCACTACAGGGGGCCCCCTTAACCCTCGTAGTTGTATATGGCCCAAATGAAGGCCAAGCCCAGTTCTGGGAGGAAGTAAGGGACAGGCTCAAACTCTTTGTCCAAGGCAAAATAGTGGTAGGGGGGGGGATTTCAACATGGTCCTAGACCCGGCCTTGGATAGGAAGCGACTGGGCCCTCCGAACGTCAGACCGGTGGACGAGGCCATGGCACGCTGCTTCCGGAGGGTCAACACTGAGCTGGGCCTGGTCGATACGATTCCACTCCCCAGGTCCGACGTCCCCTCGTTCACGTACTATTCGGCTATTCATACCTCATTCTCCAGAATCGACTATATTCTGGTGGACGAAACGCTTCGCCCACACGTCTCGGGCTACAGTGTGGATCCGGTCCCCTGGACGGATCATGACATGGCCCGCGTCAATATAGCTGAGGGTTGGCACGCGGAACGCAGAGGCCGCTGGAAATGTAATGACTCCCTTCTCAAAGACGAGGCCGTTGCACAGGAAGTGCTAGATGCCATAACGGAGTTTTTTGACTTGAACGACAATGGGGAAGTCGGCATACACACACTGTGGGATGCATTCAAGGCAACCCTACGAGGTGTGCTCATTAAAATAGGAGCCCAGAAGAAAAGAGAAAGGGAGACCCTGGAAAAGACCCTAAGGGATAAAATAGCCCAACACCGGCCTGGCGGTCTTCCGGAACGGCCACTTGAGCGTGACCAGGTCACTGCCCTGTAGGATTACAGACTCCAACTTAAAAACCTCCTCCTGCACAAAACGGAGAGGAGCCTCCAGATGGTGAGACAAAAATATTATGACAAAGGGGATAAGGCAGACAGTATCCTAGCCTGGAAACTGAGGGAAGTCCAAAGAAGCAGAATGGTTAAGGCAGTGAAGGACGCACAGGGGACGATAGGCTATGATGCTCCCCACATAGGAGAGGCCTTTCGCCACTACTATGAGAAACTATACACCTCAGAACATGACGAGGGCGATGCCCAGATAGAAGGCTTTTGGGAGTCCATACAAGTCCCGGCCCTAACAAAAGAGATGTCGGAGGGGCTAGAGGGTCCGGTCACCGAGGAGGAGATAGACAAAGTGATAAGTGAGATGAAGGCGGGGACCTCCGGGGGAGGATGGTTATACAGTGTACTTTTACAAGAGGTTCCGCTCCAGCTTGGCCCCGCATCTGGCGAGGGTCTTCAATTCTGTCCTCGAGGGAGGCACTCTCCCCGACTCCATGATGGGAGCCATTATAGCAGTACTGCCCAAGGAAGGGAAAGACCCTGCAGAGTGCTCCTCATACTCCCAATATCGTTATCGAACACGGACGTCAAGATCTTGGCCAAGGTGGTGGGGAGCAGGATGGAGGGGATAATGCCGAGGTTGATTCATGGGGACCAGGTGGGCTTCATAAGAGGAAGACAGGGGTCGGACAATATCCGTAAAACAATAGATCTGCTCCACTTCGTACAGGAATCTGAACTGGACGCATGTGTCCTCTCTTTAGACTCCGAAAAAGCTTTCGACAGGGTGGAGTGGAGATACATGGAACTTCTTCTCCAGAAAATGGGCTTCGGGTCTCACATTAGGAGCTGGGTATCGGCACTCTATAGAGCCCCCACAGCGAGGGCCCAGGTGAATGGGAGGTTGACCGAGTCCTTAGCACTTTCGCGAGGGGCCAGGCAGGGTTGTCCCCTCTCCCCCTTGATATATGTCCTCACGATAGAACCATTAGCTATAGCGATCAGAGCGCATGCGGACATCAGGGGGATTAGCCGAGGCGACGTAGAGTTCAACCTCTCCCTCTTTGCAGACGACATCCTTGCTTATGTGGCGGACCCGGCCACCTCGCTCCCCCCCTTTGTGTCCCTTGTGTCCACATTTGGCCGCTTCTCCGGACTGAGAATCAACACAACCAAATCAGTCCTGTCCCCAATGAAAGTGCGAGACCCCGAGCTGGACTCCCTGGACAGGTTTGAGGGAATCGCGGTGGGAAAGACCTCCATCCGATACCTGGGAGTCCTGCTAACTAGGGACCTATCCAAACTAGCCTCCACTAACTATGACCCTATAATTGCAGGGATCAGGTCGGACTTGAGGAGATGGGACAAGATGATCCTGTCCTGGTACGGCCGGATGACAGCGGTCAAGATGAATGTCTTGCCCAGGCTTTTGTACCTGTTCACAGCGCTCCCCACCAGCATCCAAGAGCAGACCTTCAGGGTCCTACAAAACGCAGTCCAAGAATTTATATGGCAGGGGAAAACCCCAAGGACCGGGAGAGCGACCCTGACATTGCCGAGGGAGGAGGGGGGATTTGGGCTCCCTGATTTCCGCCTGTACTTCCGGGCTTCACAATTGAGGGTACTCTTGGAACACATGAAAGAAGGGATGGGGACATACTGGTCTTACTTAGAGGACATGGACGCCCACCCCCTGAAGGTTAGGGATCTCCTGTGGGCCCCACGCAAATCGGTTCCGGGGAAGTTAAGAGGTCACCCGACCCTGGGAGTCCTTTGGGAAATTTGGAGGGAGGGCCCACAGACAGCCTACCTCACTTCATGGCCGTCCCCGATGTCCTCCCTTTGGGGGCTCCCACTTGACCTTGGCGGGAGGGGGTTTCGGAATTCCCAGATCTGGTCCGACTTGGGGATGGAATGGGCTGGGCAGATGTTCAGGGAGGGAGAGTTTCTCCCATACGAGGACCTGAGGAGGGCCCTCGGCCGGGGATCCCTCACCATTTTTGAATACCTCCGCCTCAAGGGCATATTGTGTGACCAGTCATGGGGCCAAAACTTGAGGAGGCAGCTGACCCCCTTTGAAAAGTTCTTAGATACAGCGACCTCGAGAAAGGGCGCGGTGTCGAACATGTATAAAATCTTGAACACTCTCAACCTCCCCGGAAGAAGGGGCTTCCGTTCATTCTGGGATGATTTGGTGGGAGAGGTCATCTCGGAAGACACCTGGTCGAGAATTTTCAAAATCGCTTTCAATGGGAACTTGTTCACCGCAGACATGGAGCATAACTAAGGTTTTGCAGGGGTGGCATAGGGACCCAGCAAAATTATCTAAAATGTTCCCGGGTGTCTCTCCAATGTGCCCGAGGGGTTGTGGCCAGAGGGGATCCAGGAAGCACATGTGGTGGCTTTGCCCGAAAGTTCAGGCCTTCTGGGAAAGAGTACGGTCCTGGATCACGGAGGTGTCGGACGAACCTCTCCCCCAGGACCCTCTGTCAATGTTGTTGGGGGTACCCCCGGAAGACTTGGAAACATATAGATATCCAAGTAAGGTGGAAACAATGCTGCGGGCGGGGAGGGTGGCCCTGGCCCAGAAGTGGAAGAGCCCGGAACTCCCCTCCAAGGAGGATTGGCTGAAGAAAGTAAAGAATATGTTCTTGATGGACAAACTCACAGCTATGGTGAACAATGACTCGGGGCCTTTCATGGCACATTGGTATGGGGTGCAACAATCTTGGGGATGGGATGTTCACTGACCTGAGACACTGGCCCGCACCGAGGGAGGGGAGGAGGGCTTGAAGCCCAGCTGGGCCCGCCTTGAATGCCCACGACCGGGGAAACGGCACCATCGTCCACAGCCGAAAAGAATGGTCACCTACCACAGTGTCTCCTGAACACAGGGGAGGATAAAGCCGCTCATTGTCTCTTTCGTTTGAAGTTATTGCAGGATTGCGGGGGGGGCATTGTTGGGAGGGGGGCGGAGGGTAGGAGGGGGTTAAGGGTTGAATGGGACAGTTAATCGCCTTGTGTGCCTTATGGGTTATTCAGCCCGGTTTGTAAAACTAATTAAATGCCAATAAAACCAAAGTTTAAAAAAAAACCATGCTGTTTATGAGGAGATCAGGAACCAAAGGAATACAGAGATCCAAGACCAGACCTACAGATAAGGGGTGTATCATTCACTTTTACTGTATAAAAATTGGCAAATATGCCTATAAAACAAAATTAGGGAGTTCAAATACCTGCAACAAAAAACTGGAAAAAGACATGTAGAATCTTGCACCCCTGCTTTTACCCTCAGAGCTCCATGTATATGTTTGGAACAGTAGTACACGTAGTACCACAGTAAGAAACTATTATTTTGTTTGTTTGTTTATTTTTATTTATATAGCGCGCCTGACCCATGGGTATCTGGGTGCTTAAGGGTAATGGTTACAAGATACAGTTTAGGCAGTTTATACAGTATATACAGGTATAGTACAAACAATACATTCAAAAAGCATTGGCAGAAAAGAAAGTAAGCTGTTGGAGGGGTAAGGTACAAGATGATGTCGAGTGTGAGGTAGGTAGTGTTAGTTTTTGTTCAATAACCATGTGATGATGTGACTTCTGAATGATTGAAAGGTTGGGATGGATTTGATGTCATGTGGAAGTGTATTCCATAATTGGGAAGCTAGAACCGGGAAGCTGGTTCCGCCAGCTCTTTTTAGGGTGTACCTGGGCACCATCAGGAATGATGTGTTGGTGGATCTGGTGATTCTGGCTGACGATTTCAGGGTGAATTTGTTCGCGAGATAGGGTGGGGCTTGGTGGTTCAGGGCTTTGTATATTGACTGCCTGATTGGAAGAAGTAAACTTGTATCTTTTAATGTGCATGAATAGCTAGGTGCAAATAAATAAATATTACAAAAGCAGTTCTGCTTTTCACCTATTTTTACTAAATACTCTCATTGGAAAGTGGACTTACATTTTTACTCCCTAAAACTTATTTTACTCCCAACTTTAAATAATAGGGAGTAAAATACTCCCACTTCCAAATCTTATCTAGAGCACTGATCAAGACCCAGAAAAGGGACATTTGGGTCCCTCAAATGTATTGGGGAAAAGGAACCTTACAGAACCACTTTAAGAAGATGCAGTCGAAAGGGTTGAAAACCCAAATACAGCTAGGAGAAAAAATATCCAAAAGGAAAGGGGACGCCAGGTGGGTGGAAAAGCCCTCGAGTGAACTGCAGGAATTCATCCAAGAAACAGCCAAGAACTATTTGAAAATCATCACCTATTAGGGCCGAACAGCCTATCCAGGAGAAGGGGGGCATTCTCCGGCACTTTTGTTATTTTTCCTTAGTAATAGGGCCAAAATAGATTAGTTTTGAGATGAAGTACTCACAGTTTACTTTTTGGGTTTCACTACTGACGACGAGTACACTAGTTAGTTTTGTTAGGTAAAGAAACCCAAAGAATAGGAATCGACCGGCCATTTTCTTATTATATTAATAAACCACTCATTGAATATGACAAAAATGAGTGTCTCCTCCTTCTGACCTACCACACTGTTC
This sequence comes from Ambystoma mexicanum, assembly GCF_040938575.1. Taxonomy (NCBI): domain Eukaryota; kingdom Metazoa; phylum Chordata; class Amphibia; order Caudata; family Ambystomatidae; genus Ambystoma; species Ambystoma mexicanum. The sequence continues at coordinate 705,905,392 of NC_090941.1, read as the reverse complement.
TTTTCAATAAATTAATAGGGTGTCCTTATCTCATAATTTATTTAGCAATTGACTTGCCTCTTCCTCATACGATGACGTTTGACTATTTTTTTTAAGCCTCTGAACCTGTCCAAACAGTAGTTTGTATTTTGTGTGTTTAGGACGACTTTTAAAATGGCACTTTTATAGTTGCTTTATTAAACCCTGAACTTTCAACCCCCTTTGCAGGGCAATATAGTCAAATCTAAGAAATCAATGTTTTTTTATTGACAGTTAATGTAAATCAAACAGGTCTATCTTGTGTATTAAACCTTGTATAACTCTTTTCTGTCTGCATTGTTGTGGCTTCCTAAATGATTATGTCATCCATGATTAATTTCCAGATGTTCCTCATAAAGGCACTGTTCTCACTGCAAATTACTTCTCCTCTAAGCAATTTGACCCTCATCTCTTGGTGCAGAGACGGAATACTCAGGATCTAAATGTGTGATTGAGCAGGCCCAATCTAGCTTGTAATCACTTACTGTAATCACTTACTGTACACACGTACGTACGTACGTACGTACACACACACACACACACACAGAAAGGACGGCTATTGATCAAACCCGGGCAGAAAGATTCAGTGGAGTGTTAAACGCTCATGAAGATAACAATGTAATTCTGAGACAATTAAATACAGTAAAGCTCTTGCAGTGTTTGTGATGCTTCAAGTCAACTGTTTCAAAAGATAATGAGTAATGCAGTGAAAGATAAATGTGGTCACTGAGGAAACAGCAATGTATTGCTTGGATTTGGTGTTAGATGTAAACCATGTAAGGGAAAGCAATGTTATATTGGTCATAACAAAAACTGGGTACAAACAATTATGGTGAAATCAATATCAAGTAATTCTGAAATTGATGACAATTTATGAATACGTGGCTATAAGATTGAAAGGCATTGATACCGAAAGGGAGGAGTATACAGTGCAAGAGAAGGAGGAAGGAGTAAATGGAATTAATGCAAAGGTGGTGTTGAAGCATATTTAGTTAGATGTATTGTGAGATATACAATTAAATCATGCATATCTTTTATAAAAATATGAAAACAAGATAGATATGAATATTTGTAAAGCAAAAACAAAGGTTGCATGAATTCACTTTGAGAAAAAACGTGGCTGCCATTTCTTGCCTTGTTGGTGCAGATCAACTCCATCAAAAGAAGGCACACTATTTTTGTTTAAAGATTAATAGTGCTCAGACTGTACCATTTGCCCAAGAATGTAAGGCTGTTCTTCAACAATACATTCACTTTCCAGTGCAGATTACTGACCTCCCTCACTTTGATTGCAATACAAAAGCTTGGGGTGCGCTGTACGTACAAAACCACATGGTTCCACTGTAATGAACCCCTCCAACCCAGTACTATTTCACGGTTTCAGTCTTCACCCATGGCTGCAACAAAAGAGCTCCAAAATGTATGGTTCACAAAAAACAACAACGCAGGGATACATAAAGTCCCTTGACGTATACAAGGCAAATCCCTTTCTTTCCACCCCATGGAATACAAGTTATCACAGTATACTATTAGCCCACAATCATAGGGCTGTAATATAATAAATCATTAATTCTGCTGAATATTGACCCTTTCATTTCACTGGAACACATGCGCTCACAATATACTCCTTGACAAAGATCACAAGGATACACTGTAGTCTGTATCTTTTAGTGCTGATGTATTTCCTTTTCTCCTCTACGAACACAAGGGCTATGGATCTATGGTCATGCCGGTGCAGGGTCACAAGGCTGCACTGCAATGAATCCAGTCATCACTACAGGATGAAGAACAACCCACCTCGCCAGCACCATTTGAGGTCCTATTAAACTATGCTTCAAATACAATATGAAACGTACTTATCTATTTGTGAAATGTTATGAAGTGAAATTGCATTACATTGCGGTTTAACTTAACACCATGCCGCTTGTCTGTTACTATCTGAATCAGACTATTTTACTATACGGAAGTGTTTCTGCTTTATTATTCTATCCAGGTTAATGTGTTACAAGAAAGAAAGACGAGTTAAAACAAAGACGGTTATGCAATTTTAAAACCAAAGTACAGCCTTTAATTACATTATTTATATAAATACAATATACGTCCTACTGCAGAGAAGAGCACCTTTCATTAGAGTGACAATGGGTGGCTTGAAGAGGTCCCCTTCAGGTAAGTCTTTAAAAACAGAATTCACCATTTGTGCTCATTTAATAAAATGCATAGGAGAACGTTGAATTAGAGAACCTCTCAAAGCCCACTTGTTAACGGTTGGATTGTTAAGTATGACTCAAGCTTCTTCCAATCCCAGGAAAGGGGATTACTCAGATGGAAAAATAGCAAAATATTAGGAATTTTCAGCCCTAGAAGCAGAGCTGTAACATTTATCTGGACAGTTAAATATCCACCCAGCCAAGGGCAAGTTGTTTTGTGTTCCTTATATCATGTGTCCTCAAAGCAACCAAGCTCAACAGCAACAGAGATGACACTGTAATTAGTTTACCTTCACAGCTGTTCTTCTATTCACGGCCTGCTATTTATATGCACATCTGCATTCAAAAGCCTCTGACTATTGGCAAGCACTGCACTTCAAAGCACAGAAACTAATACTCTTATGAATGTATTGAAAAATGTGGTTGACATACCATTGTCATCGGACAGCCGCGTCAATGGAGCAGGAGTCGTAGGAATATTGGTGACAAACTGTTCTGAAAGCGGTACAAGGTGGCCTTGAGACGCGCTGCAAGGACAAGGGAAACAGTATACGTGAATACACCTGGAGCATTTAGCATTCATACTAGCCCATATTTTAACAACTTTCAGTGACAGGATGAGGAAGCGAGAAAGCATACAGGGTAAAGAAGAGGTTTGCTAGATGCTGTTGCGTCACATTTTAGTGAGTAAATCATTAAACTTCTTTGGGGTTCTTCAGTCCATCTTATCGAAGGGAACAAGAAGCTAGCAATCCCCAGTTGTTCGGGCATAGATGAGTCTATCAGCTCCTCACACTCAACACAATCAGCTAACTCATTGCAGGGGCCCACCGTTGTAAAGCACGTTAGCCAGAGGCGAAGGATTCTATTTTTTTCAATTTTGAATTTGATAAAAATGTGATCTTACACACATACAAAAAAGAAAATCATATCATAACACAACATATATCCATATAAAAAGTAGAACAAGTTACTTTCTTACCTGGTAACGTTCTTTCAATGGGATGGTCCGACGACGTATTCCATATCTATGACAGGTAATGTCCACAGCTGTGCTGCTTTGGAAAATCTTTGGCGTCTGCGTCCATGAGCTGTCCCCGAGGACCTCCTCCGACGGCCGACGTCACCCGATGTGATAAGTAGGACGCACGACGCCCATAGCCTCAGTTATAGTTTTTCCCAGAAGGCGTGCCACCAGTTTACTGCCAGTCAGACACACAAGGCCTTGCGGAACGCAAGCTGCAATCGCAAAAGAAATTCTGCAGCGGGGAAGGCAGGGAGGGAGCGATATGGAATACGTCGGACCATCCCATCGAAAGAACGTTACCAGGTAATAAAGTAACTTGTTCTTCGAGGGGATTGGGTCCTCCGACGTATTCCAAATCTATGACAGACTCACAAAGCAGTACCAAGCAAGGAGGTGGGAAAGAATTTAGAATACAAATCTAGCATGCCCAATCAAATTGCGGAATAGAGAACTGCCTTGCCAAAGGCCAGATCTTGCCCTCTGATGGAATCGAGGGAATAGTGACGTACAAAAGTATGTACTGAAGCCCAGGTGGCTGCATCACAGATTTGACGAATAGGAACTCCCCTCTGCAGAGCAGTAGACACAGCCACTCCTCTGGTAGAATGGGCCTGCAAGCCAGCCGGAGGGTCCTTACCCGCCAAGCAGTAACACTCGGAGATAGCTAAAATAATCCAACGAGACAAAGTCTGTTTCGTCACAGCTTGTCCCAAACGCTTTCCAGCGTAACCAATGAAAAGTTGATCGTCCACTCTGACCCGGGACATGCGCGAAATATAAAAGCTCAACGCTCTCCGAGGATCAAGCCTATGGAGCCTCTCCTCTTCCTTACCAGGATGTGGAGGAGGATAGAACGCCGGAAGAAAAACCTTCTGGCTCAAATGAAATTCCAAAACCACCTTCGGAAGAAAAGAAGGACAAACTTTAAGGACAACCCTGTCCTTATGAAACACAGTGAAAGGTGGCTTAACTGTAAGTGCCTGTAACTCACTCACTCTGCGAGCGAAAGTAACCGCAACCAAAAACACAGTTTTCAGAGTCAACAGCCTCAAAGGGCAAGAATGCAAATGGAGCACCCATAAGAAACTTAAGAACAAGGTTCAAATCCCAACCTGGCACCAAAAAAGGTGACGGAGGGAACACATTAGTGAGCCCTTTCAAAAACTGTGAAATTAAAGGAATCTTAAAATAGGAACACTCTTCAGACGAGCGCTTAAATATAGACAGCGCTGCCAGGTAACCTTTAATGGTCCCCACTTGCAAGCCCCTGTGGGCCAAAGAAAGCAAAAAAGACAAAACCATGGGAATGTCACATTCAAAAGGATCCACATTCTGAACTCTGCACCAGTCGCAGAACTGTCTCCAACGGCAACGGTCCAGAGACTTTGTTGCCTGCTGCCTGGCCGAGAGCAACACCTCCATCACGTCTTCAGGGAGGCCCCAAATCCTTGCACCTCAACCTTTCAGAAGCCAAGCGTGACGATTGAGGGATCTGACCTATGGATGGAGAACCTGACCCCCCCCTCCCGCGAGAGCAGTTCGTCTTGGTAGGGAAGACGACGTGGAGGGCAGATGGACAAGTCTAGAAGGTCCGGGTACCACGTCCTCCGGGCCCACGCCGGAGCAATGAGGATCATCCGGGAACCGAACCTCCGTAACCTGCGCAGCACTTGCAGGATGACGGGGACTGGAGGAAACGTGTACAGCAGTGGGAACCACCACTCCACCACGAACGCGTCTCCTAAGGCTCCTTTTGGAGGAAATTCCCGCGAGCAAAACCTTTCGCACTTCCGGTTGACACTGGAGGCGAAGAGATCCACTTTAGGGGTCCCCCAAAAGGCGAAGATCTCCAGGAGAATCTCCTGAGCCAGCTCCCACTCCTGAGAGATCGTGCTCTGCCTGCTCAGAGCGTCCGCCGTCTCGTTGTCGTCTCCGGCCAGATGAACCGCCGAGATCGAAACTTCCTGCTGGATGGCCCAGAACACGAGCTGCATCACACCACCCTGCACAGCGGAAGTGACCCTGCCCCCCACTTTTTGTTGAGGTAGTGCATGGCCACCGTGTTGTCCGTTAGAATCAGGACACTCTTTCTGCGCACAGTCGGCAGAAAAGCCTTCAGGGCTAGCCCAACGGCCCTCGGCTCCAACAGATTGATATGGAGTCTGGACTCTGACGGAGACCAACGACCGCTGTCAACTGGTTGGCATGAGCTCCCCATCCCGTGAGGGATGCGTCCGTCACAATCGTCACCTCTGGCCAGGGCAGCCAAAATGGGGCCCCCCTTCATCAGATTGCCCTCAACGGCCCACCACAGAAGGTCCCGGGCTACCGAGGACGGCACCTGAACAGGGACCGACAGCCTGCCGGAGGACTGAGACCACTGGAGCTTGAGTGCCCACTGCAAAGATCTCATCCGCAGACGAGCCTCTGGCACCAGAAGAATGCAGGATGCCATGAGGCCGAATAAACTTGTGCACTATCTGCTGAATGTGAAGAGCCCTCACCTGAGGAGGAAAACACTGCCCCAGGGATGTGCGAGCACTGCTCCGAGGTACTGGAGCCGCTGCGTTGGTGTCAAATGGGACTTCTTTAAATTGAGGGAGAAGCCCAGCCTGTGAGGGGAGTGGCAGGTGACGGACAGATGATACAGGACTTGCTCGTGAGAGCTCCCCCTGATCAACCAATCGTCCAGTTAGGGGTAGGCGTGAATCCCCCCTTTCCTGAGATGCGCTGCCACCACCACCACCATGAGCTTGGTGAAAACCCTCAGGCGGAGGTCAATCCAAACGGCAGGACCCGAAACTGAAAGTGCGAGTCCCCAACCGCGAACCTCAGGAACGTCTTGTGCTTGGGATGGATCGGCACATGGAAGTAAGCATCCTTGAGGTCGAGAGACACCAACCAGTCCTGAAGTTGAAGGGCCTGGAGGACTTGAGAAAGAGTCACCATCTTGAACTTGTCCTTCCTGAGGAGTTTGTTCAAACCGCGCAATTCCATGATGGGTCTCAATCCCCCGTCTTTCTTCGATATCAAAAAATAAGGGGAATACCATGCCTTGTTCCTCTCCGCTACAGGCACCAGTTCTATGGCGCCTTTCTCCAGCAGGGCTTGAATTTCCTGCGCAAGGAGCGGATCCGGACTCTTCAAAGAGAGGCTCCCTGGTGGATTGCCGTGAGGCCTCTGCCGAAAAGGAAGACAGTAGCCGTGGGTTATGATCTCCAGAACCCACACATCCGAAGTAATGGCTTGCCACTCTACAAGATGCTGCGCCAACCTTCCCCCAACTGGCGAACCATGGGATATGGCCTCATGACTGAGTGGTAGCGGCTGCGGCGTTGCCCGAGGGCAAAGAGGCAGCTGCCCAAGCGGCCTTGGCACCTCGAGTACCTTTATTTCCACCTCTGGCACTCTTACAATGGCCTCTTTGACTGCTAGCTCCCCTCGCTTTACTGAAGGACGAGTAATAGCGAAAGGAACCTCCCCTCCATTGCTGTCCCCTAGGATGAAAAGGCGGAGGTTGGTGAACTGCAGCGCCCAACGACTTCGCTGCAGCTTTGGAGGTCTGCAACCTCTCAAGACTCTCGTCAGCCTTGCTGCCAAAAAGGTGTTCACCGTCAAAGGGCATGTTGAGGAGCCGGGACTGCACATCAGGAGCGAACCCAGACTTCCGCAACCACGCAAACCTGCGCATTACGGTGCTCGCCGCCATGGACCGGCTGACACAATCCGCCAAGTCCAAACCCGACTGAACGGCCTCACACATAGGATCCTTGCCATCCTGAACCATAGCAAGGAAACCATCCCGTTCGTCCCCTTCGGGAATATGTTCAGCCGCTAATGCAACACAGTTCCACAGACTGTGTGTGAAACGAGACAAGGCACATATGGAGTTGGCCGCCTGAAGCGCCATACCCCCAGAAGAAAACACTTTCTTCGCCCAGCCATCAAAACGTTGTCGTCCCTATCCGGAGGGATGGTAGGATACGACGCCTGCTTTGCCGAGGCCGTAGCCGCCTGCACCACCAAACTCTCCGGAGTGGGGTGCCTAGACAAGTAGCAGGGGTCGCTACTGGCTGGATGGTATTTTCGCGACAAAGACTTGCCCACTGCCGGGAGACTCTCCGGAGCAGTCCAAGCCGCCGCCACCCTTCTCTGCAGAGCCATATGAAAAGGCAAAACCGGGTCAGTGGGGGGACCGAGATCAAGGATGTCCGTGAGATCATCCTGAACGAACTCCCCTGGGGGAGCTGACCAACCCAAGTACTCGGTGACCCGAGACATAAGGCGCCGATGTGAAGAATCGGCATGAGAGCCAGGCTCCGGCCTACAAAACTCCACCTCCGGAGAGGTGTCCAGTCCACTGGCATCATGCAGCGACTGCCGCAGATCATCAAACTGGCTATGGCCGAGATAAGGTCATCTGGAACCGTAACCAGAACCAAGCCCCAATCAGAGCCTTCATCACCCTCTGAAGTGTACTCCAGGCGGGGAGAGGAAGACCTCTGTGGACCAAAGCAGTGCCTGACCTTAGCCATAGCCTTTCTAGGGGCAGACCCCGTGCCACGGGGCCCCTCCGACACCACCGCCTCGAAAGGCATCAAGACAGAAAAGGCGTCGACGTCGAGCGAATCGGCGTCGACGTCTGCTGCAGCGCCGCCAGCATCGGCGGCGTCGACACAGGCCTCGAAGCCGGAGCTCCGAGCGTGTCTCTCGACGACCTAGGCGCCGACGACCCCCTCGGAGGCGGAGCCTCGAGAGAAATCGTCGACGACCTCGGAGCCACATGCGTCGATGTCTTCTTCGAAGACGGCACAGGATCATGCGGTCTTTAGCGCGTCGAGGACTGGGACCTGGAACAGGCATGGCGAGAACGGCTACCCTTGTCCGAGCGGGACCTCTCCCGCGAGCCGTGCCGACCACCCGAGCCCAAAGGCATACGGACGGTGTCTCTCGACCGGTGGCACCGACCCCACTCGGAGGCGCGGACGGACCGGTGCCCTGCGATTCAAGAATCGCTAGCATCTGCTTCCCGAAGGAAGCCCATTCCTCCGGTGTCGCTTGCATGGAGGGATAAGCGACCCGCTGACGGGCGGGGTCCTCGGAAGAGGACGGGGAAGGCGACCTATGCCGGCGCTTTCGGGAATGCCTCGAAGAGGCAGAGGAGTGGCGAGACAGACTCCTGGAAGGAGACCCACTGGACTTCCGACGATGACGCGGAGAGTCACCCCTCGAGTCATCCGTCGAAAGCCCCGCAGACCTCGACTTCCGGGGCTTAGACACCCGGCCTACCGACAGCTTCTTCTTGCGTTCCGGCAAGGCCTTTGCCGTGTGCGACTGGCAGTCGACACAGTCGTCCGTATCGTGGGCCTCCCCGAGGCACTAGAGGCAGCTGTCGTGCGAGTCCGTGACCGACATCTTGGACCCACAGTCCCCGCAGTTCTTGAAGCCCGGACGCGGGTTTGAAGATTAGAAAGACATCGCCACAAACAGGTCTTCACACATACCGAACAGGTTCAACAGACCAACAATTGAAAACAGCAAACTCCAACGAGTCGAGGCGTACCGAGATTCACGAAGCGAACACGTTTTCGGAAAAAACGGAACTGAGGCTATGGGCGTCGTGCGTCCTACTTATCACATCGGGTGACGTCGGCCATCGGAGGAGGTCCTCGGGGACGGCGCATCGAAGTCATTGACGCAGGATGCAGACGCCAAAGATTTTCCGAAGCAGCACAGCTGTGGACATTACCTGTCATAGATATGGAGTACGTCGGAGGACCCAATCCCCTCGAATTAACATCGCTAAAATATCCAAGAGATCATGTCAAGTCCGGTTGTTTAAGTAACTAGTTCATCCAACATTTGCACAATTGCATGTGTTAAAAAGGTTTGACCCCGCAGACATACGGTTCCACAGGTCATTATTACTGCCAACATTGCACATTCCACCAATATATGCCAGAGGGTTTCTTGTTTTCCTGCAGAATTACACTGAGTGCAAATATCAGCAGCCCCGTCCTTTAGCTTTTTCTGTGCTTGTGTAATTTCCCCATTGATAAGAGGTTCAGTCTAAATGTAAAAAAATGTATTCTTGTAATTGAACACGGGAGTTGTTGAAAATCATTTGGTAAATGGCCAAGGTGTTTGTCAATTAGTGAAAAGGTAGGTGGTCATTTATATCCTCTTGTGCGTGAGATGGTAGTAATCCAATCCTTTTCTTTCAACTCTTTCTTCACACTCATTTGGTCAATTGTTAAATCAGAGCGTTCTTTATCTATTGCATCTAAAAGACTTATCAGCCACAGATGATATCTTGTTCAGGAGTGGTGAGGTTCTTACCATTAGGTAGTTTAAGAGATTCACATATAGGGTGTTTCTCTTGGACGTCAGGATATTTCTAACCAAAGATAGAACATTAGTTCAATTGGCGGGTCCTAACGATAGGAGGCCCAGTTTGAAGCGTTATGAGGCCATTGGGAGGGAGGAAGGCCATCCCAATACCCACTTCCATAGTCTGCCCTCCAGTCTCTCCCATGGAATATTGTATGCAACCAACTCTATTTCCATCCCATACATTATCTTTGGTATAACCTAACCAACATAAAAAAGAATCGGAGGTTTGATTGTAAATTTACATGATTTTCTTTGTAGTCTCCTCATTTGAGAGGCCAATTGGTCTACTTTCTTTTCAGTGTTATCAATGACAAGCGATCTTCTTGAGAGCCTACAGGTTAAATCCCAAGTAAATCACGCTATCCTTATTCTTACTTGTTTCTTTGATAGACAAGTTATAACTTCGAAATTTCTTTTTAATATTTTGAAACATAATGATGCGACTTGTTTTGGGATTAATTATCAGATCACTGGACTTTGCATATTCATTTAATGCTACTAATAGCCTCTGTAGACCTATGGGTGAGCCATCCATGAGTGCTACATCATCCGTGTATGGGAGCCCACTCACCTTAGGTCTAATCAAGGCAGCCTTTCCTAATGCGTTATTTAGGTCCGCCAGCTATAAATTGTACAAGCATGGGGCAAATGCACCACCCTGGCGGAGTCCTTTCGATGTGGGAAACCTACTTGTAAGCGATGCCCCAGAGTCCATTCGCACCTTCACAGACGCGCTTTCATGTATGTACTTCAAGATAGCCAGCAAAGATGCTGGAATGCCCTATTTTTTTAGCCTTCCCCAAATCAAGTCTCGATTTACTAGATCGAAAGCTTTGGAGAAGTCTATTAGGGCCACATACATTTGTTTAGGCAGTCCCTTCACCTTGCTCCCAGTTCTGTCTTTTATGATAGACAGAATAAGCCTGTTGAGTGTCGTAGATTGCCCCTTTCTAAAGCTACATTGATTCCCGGGTAGAATTTTATTTCCTTGGATCCACTTTCTAGTACTAATGCTGAGAGGATTTTAGTGTCGCAGTCGAAGAGGGCAATCGGCCGATCGTTGTTAAGATCAGACCGATTGCCCTTCTTAAATATTGGAACAATTATGGATTCCTTCCGGGAGCTGGATGTCACAGCTAATCTGAGAATGTCCCTGAACAAGTGCGTCAGAACCAAGGACCAAAGACCCAGATTTGACTTGTATGGTATTCGTAAATCCAATAGGTCTGGCTGCATTTGAGTTTGAAGATTTTATAATCAGTTGCCTGACCGCTATCTGTTCAAAATCAATGTTCCAAGGGCAATATTTACCTTCTCTCTTGCATGGTCTTGATAAGGTATGGCATATATTGGCCCAATGCAGCCGCCATTCACATGCCCCCTACTGAGTTACTTTGTAGTATAGTTTGGTTTATATTATCCAAGTTCATTTTGGACTAGAAGTTTCAGGTGTTGCTTTGCGTAAGCGCTGTCAGCATTTTTTCACTATCTTGCTGAAACACAAGTGTTTCTGGTTGTGAATCCAGTTTTTGTAACTTCTTACTAAATCTCTTTTTTTTTACCATAGGCTTCACTGTCAATCCATTGCCACCACAGTATTGCCGAGTCTGCCTTCTGCTTTTTCTTTCTGTTCCACATTACTTTGTTAAATACATGCACATGCATAACATGACTTTTTGTATTATTTTTTTTATAGCTTTTCACCTCCCCATATGAAGCCATTTAAAGATTTGCACCTTTCCAGCATACATTTTTTCCTGCCCATTGTCAACCAGGGCCTCCAATTTCTTTGTTAGATTTGCCCCACTGCGGCAATAATTTTTAAATCATTTACCGCCGCTGGTTACCACCAACCTCCGGAGTGGCTCCCTAGGTTGGGGTTTGGCATATAGAGCAAATGTGGCTTCTAGTATATTATGATCACTCAATTGTGTGGTAATTATCTCAAACCTATTGCACGGTTTATAAAATTAGGTGGGATAGTATTACATAATCAATGTTGGATGTTTTCCAAGTTGCCCTTTTTGTTAGGTTAACCCTCAGATTCCCCTTTGCTCCTAACAAGTCCCAGACCTCTTAAGAACTGTGCCCACGGCTCTTCCTAGTTTCCCCCTCTTCTTCGCCTATATATTTCATGTTGAAATCACATCACATGATTACATGCCGTTCCCCACTGAACCTCCAGTCCTTCAGGCACTCTTCTATGTGATTTATGAAGGCATTTACCCCCCCCCCCCTGCCTATCATTCCAGTATACATTAATAATCAGGATCTTCAGGTGATTCTGTTTATCCATTTGTTAATTTGCTGTGCTTGCAAGGATCCCAGGGATAGTCTTCGAGATGATCTTTATCGACTCAAATTTGGAACTTCTAAAACCACACAACAAGCCTCCTGATAGTCTACCCACACTAGTTTTAGCTGCCAATTGCTGCCTAATTTGCTATCCATCTATCCAAATTTGGTTTGTCAACCATGTCTCTTGCAGAACATCTTATTCTGCTTGTCATGTTTTAAAAAGCTATTGTGTCCTTTCGTGCTCCAAACTACTATCCTTAGGGGCTCTTCTGTCAGAGTTCATCTTCCCCTCACAGTTCCTTCATCAAATCACTTTTTAGGGATTCTAGTACCTCCCCCCAACTTCCCTGCATCTCTTGTATTGACAGATTTTGAAATGCATCTTTTAGTAGTTCAACGTGCAAGGCTCCCCTACTTCTTTATTCCTATTCCTATTACGCGGATGACACACAGGTCCTCATCACTCTCACAGGCAGCTATGAAGAAGATGTTGCAAAGTTTAATGAAATCTACCTAGAAATCCAAGCCTGGATGGCCACACACAGCCTTTGTCTCAATAACGATAAAACAGAACTGCTTATCGTAGGCTCCCAGGCTCGCCTCAACAAATTGGACCACAGGTACCAATCCTTTACCATCGATGGCAACATCATAAAAGTCTCCAAAGAGGTCAAAACACTAGGTGTGTACCTCGACTCCATCTTGTCACTAAAAAACAAATAAACGCCACCATTTCAACCAACACCTACACCAATAAATTGATCAATGCCTGCAGGCCCTTTCTATCCCCCTCAAGTTGCCTCACCCTATCCAGAGCACTGATTTTGTCTAAATTAGACTACTGCAACACACTCTACCTAGGCACCACCACTAAAAACCTGAACAGGCTCCAGATCCTTCAAAATAATGCATTAAAATGTGCCCTTAACATCCCGCGCAAGGCTCACATATCCACGGCTAGCAAAGAAGCCCATTGGCTCCCTATCCGAGACAGAATTAAGTTAAGAACACTTGTCATCACCCATAAGTGCCTGTCTCTCACTGCCCCACGCTACCTCTCAGACAAATTCTCCAGACACTGCTCCAATAGACCCACCAGAACCCCTTACCTGCACCAAATAAAGGTTCCTAACTACAACCTAAAAATAGCAGTATGTTCCAGCTTCCCAGTTCTCGCAGCACAATGCTGGAACGCTCTCCCTCCTGCAATCAGATCGGAAGCATCGTTCTGGCCATTCAGAGCCATGGTGAAATCATGGCTATCAGCTTAAACACCTAGTCTCTCACCTACACGTACGGCCAGCCGCTTCTCTCCACCATGTAGAAATGTTTATCCTACCTAATTCCTATTCAGGACCACTCTGTAACTCGGTCCTGACTTTACACTGTAATTTATCTTGCACCAGGTATTCCGCACACTCTGTTCTCTGTATGCAACTGTTCAGAGCCTGGACTAATTTATGCACCCTGCTTTTACTGCTGTATTAATGTGTTCGTGTAACGATATATAACTCTGTTGTGCACATGATTATGCGCCCAGCTACCTGAGGGTTCGGACGCGCTTTATAAATAAACAAACTAAACTATTACACTGGCCCTCCTGTCCTTTTGAGTCCAACCAATGCTCTCTCTTTTTTAGGAAATCTTTACAATCATTTCTTTGATAGACCGTACAGCCCAGATCTAATAGGGCTTTTCTTTCTTCAAATTTCTAAATGGATCTCTATAAGATCTGTCCTTTTTTTTGTATGGGAAGTTCACAAACTTGATGTCTTCAGAGAAAATTCTTTCTAATTCTGGATGGACCTGTAGCATTTTCAATACATTGCTACAATTCAATGTTATGTCTACATTAATGTTAGGTCTGAGTTCCATATACAGCTTAAATAATTCCAATTATTTCCTTGTCCACCCATCTGATTTTTCAATCAAGTTGTTATGTTTCCCAACATTCTTTATATTAAAAAGTTCCATTAGTCTCTCTTGATCTCTCCCCATTGATTCCTTAGCTTGTGTTTGTGTGGGTGGATTATTAGATCTTTCCCCTTCCCTGTCCGAGATCCTTCCTATTTCGTCTATGGAGTTAGACCTGTGCCCATTTCTTTTCTCAAGTTTGAGGGAACCTTTGCCACTTTGTTCCCCTTCACAGTTTTTTTTAAATAATGCCTCCCATCCCCCAATCTCCTCTTTCTTTCCTGAATGGGTATTGCCTTAGACGCTACTTCTTATAACTCTGTCAACTCTCGGAGGCCTGTAGGTTGAGATGGCTCTTCTTCACTGCCATCAACATCCTTTGTGGGGACGTTTTTAGCCGGCACACTGACCTCTTTCCTGGGTGTGGTCTGGCATGGCATATAATCAAAAATATGGACCTTGGTGATAAGGTTGGAAAAGCACAATTCACAATAATATTCAATACAAAATATCACAATATTAAGATAGCACATTTTTCCACAAAATAAATTATACATTTGATTCTTACCACCTTTCATACCCATACATTCTCTCACTAAACCAATGCAACAATTCAAAACAAAACACAGGAAGGACCACCTATCACTGGAACCCTTCTTGTGTTAACATACACAGATGGTTATTTACATTGCACCCCTTTTCTCCTATTGGTATGTATATATGTACAATAGGATAGCTTATTGACAGCGTCTACATATGTTTCGGTCAGCTAAACAAGGGCTTCAAATTGCAGCCAGGTGTAGTTCCGACCTTCTTCAGGACCAAACAATGAGGTGTCAATCTTCCCTCACAATCACAACATATTCCGGTGGAAATGTTTTCCAAAGTTCTCTCTACATAAAACACAAAACATGGTCTATTTACAATCCAACCTCTTTTCATTCAAAATGGCATATTTAAATTATGCTTGTAAATCTCTAATGATTACAAAACGTTAACACATACCTCCTTTACATGTTAAAGTGAGTGGCGCAAACTCAGGAGCTAATCCACAGTGCTCCAAGGGGATACTACCGCAGAACCTGTAGGTGACATAGGCCCAGAGTGAACTTCCTATTTTGCTCAAACTTCTAGCCTGTGTACTCCTAACAGTGGCAAGACTTACTTCTAATATTGTGTCACCACATCAATGTATACACCAGAGGACTCCTCTCTTTGCTATTCAGAACGCGGACCATCTCACGGATTGGAGTCAGCATTCACTAATCAGGTCCATGCACTCTCATTCGCGCAAGTTCAACTGAGGATATTGTTAAGTGCTGAGATTGACGGTGATGTTAGCTTAATATGCTCATCAGCCCATCTCAAAGTGTGGTGGAGAATTCTAGAGCCCCTCTTATCCATTTCATCGTCTGTCTCACCATGGGACTTTTTTATTTTTTATTTATTTGCATTATTTATTTGTATTTATTTGCAGCACACATAACCCATAGGTATCTAGGCGCTGGTTTCATTGAATTGTGTAAGTGCAGGTTATTTATAACGCACTCCTTCAAGCACGGATCCGGGATTCGAACAATTGAGACGGTGAGCCTGCCATCAAATCAGACTCTTCCTGAATTGATATTCCTGCTGGTTGGTTGTAACTGTGTCCTTGTGCGTCCCCGTACTCTATCAGAAGTGGGGCCTGGCCACCCTCCACTTTATTACTCGTTGAGTCCCCACCACATATAAGACCCCTCCAGAAGAATGCTGTCAGGAATGTCCGTTGGGAAAGTTGGTGCGTCAGAGTTCAAATATTTAGAGCCGCTGAGATCAGTACTGGTCCCAATGCGTTTGTAATAGTCAATAGTCTTAAGGTCCATTCTGCGAGGAAATCATGGTGGCGACAGTAAAGACAGACACAAGTGATCACAATTCAAGGGTGTTTATTAAACTGCATAAGTAGCTTGGAAAAACGCCTGATCTAAACTTAAATCTAAGATAGGAGCAAGCTACGACCATCAAATAATAAGGCAGTCCTAGAGGTGTCTTATCAAATAAAAGGGCCTATCCTAAGAAAAACCCATTGCCAATGCTTACAACTAATACCAAAAAGAGTGTGCGAAAATGTTCACAAGAAAGAAGTGTTCACAAATGATAAGTCAGGATGAGGTTGAAGGGGCCCCTGAGGGACCCTCGGATGTGGAAACAAGGCACAGTCACCACACAAGAATAGATACGCCAGACACGAGGTTCTGTTCCCAAAATCTAGGGTTTATTGCAATATAAGGTAGTCCCAGTTGGCCAAGTGGTCCCACGTCCCGCAACGTGTGTCTAACAGACCTCGGGGGACGCAAGAGAGCGTGGAACGTACATCAGTTACATATATACAAACGGAGCATCTTACACTCAGTAATGACACATTTGATGCCGCCCCCAATGCCATTCCCTTTGAATTAGAGGCGATGATTGACCAGTGTGACAAATATGACACCTTAGACCACCATATTTAGTAACAGTTTGCAATCTTCAATTTTACAGACACCATTCTTTATTTGCGAGAACACAGCGTTTCTGTTTTTCATGGGCAAGCTGCGCGTAGGAGACTGGCACATACCAGACCTCTCTATCTCTTAGTTTCGATTCTCGCTCTAGAGGTCAGCCCGCTCTCTGGGCCTCACTGGGCTCAGAAAGGGGGGCCGTAAAGAAGATCATAATTCAACTCTTTAAATGCTAGTTTCGTGCATTGCTATTCTTTCAGGAGACTCGAGGGAATCGGGCATTTCTGTCTGGCTCTCCAGTGTAATGTTTCAACATGTTTCTTAGCCTTGGACCATTGAAGCGAAATAATATCTACAGTAAAGCAGTTTTACATGAGGCAAAGTGGCAACGTTAGAGAGAGCAGAGAGAGAAAACAAAATGGTGATTCTGGTCATCTTAAAATGGCTTCACTCTAGTTGAATAGCTACGTAATAACTAATGACTAATGAATATATATTCTTAAACTGTAAATGAGGCGGTTGGTCTTCAGCCAAGCAATTATCATTCATTTCTGGACCCTCAAGGGGTGTTTGGTTTTTCTGGACTTACAAGGTAGCCGGGGGCCTCCCTTCCCCACATTTTGATCACAGGACAAGGCGGGACTCCGGAGCACAGCACACGGAGTTGTCCCAGCACGAGATGACAGCTCAGCTCTCAGCGATCAGGAGCTCCGGGGATTAAGTCTCTTATCTACTAAAAGTCTCTTGCCTCTGAGGACCTGATCTGTGTAAAATAAACAAAAGGTTCCTTTCCGTAGGCATGTTTGGTGATGACTTTTCACCCCTGGACCCCCCTTTTCTGGGCTCAGATCCACAAAGTCCCTAGCGCTATCAGGACTTTCGGTAGTTAAGTTTCTTGCTTCAGAGGGCCCGATAGGATCAATATTATAAACAAAAGTTCCTTTCTGATTGTACTTGAGTGATGATTCTTCACCCATGGGTCCCCCTCTTCCAGGCTCAGACCACTCTCGAATATCAGCCTCCCTCTGTCCGGTTCACTCTGGCTTGTATTCAAAAGATTTCTCTGTTGCACCCAAGTAGCAGTGGTGGGGGATGACTTCTTGAATGGCAGCCTCCCTCTGTCAGGTTGACTATGGCTTTTCCTCGTAACACTTTCTCCAGTGGCTTTCACAAATCTTAATGTCTTTTTAAACAGTTCACTGTGGACATCCCTCCGTCTGGTTCAGTGTTATCTTGCTAGCTATTGTCAATCACAGTTCCTTCTACTTTCACCCTATGCGGGATTCATTCCCTTTGTCTTCCGCTTACTTGTTAGTCAAAGACTTTCGACTGTACAGGGAAATTTTGCTAGACCCCTCTGTGACCACTTTGACCTTTTCCTTCGGGCTCTCCTAAGGCCTTCTGGTATCAGTAGTTTCAACAGTAGGGGAATCGACCAGTCTCTCTCGACTGAGCACCCACGTGGTGTCGGACCCTTCAGCAGCTGATCTTCCCGTAAAACGTTAACAGTTCTTTGAACTTTCCTTATGTCACTGTTTGCCACTTTCGTTCAACACAGATTGGTTTCGCCCCTCTACTCATCGGCTGTAATGAACCGCTTGGCTTTTCTTGCTTCTGAAGTCAAGGACGATACCACGGCAGCCAGCGTCTCTCCTTGTCCTGCTCATCAGTGTAGGAGGGCTTTGTGTACCATTGTTTCCTTCCACTGAGGCTTTGCGGGTTTGGGTCAGAAAGGGCAAGGTCGCTTCTCTCCCGGTTGTCCCTTCAGTTCTCGCTGCCTTTCTCCTCCTCTTGAACTGCCGTGCTTGGATAGCTCTCTCGTTGTGCGGTCTGCCTTGGTCATATTGTGCACCCATGCTCCACCTTTTATCCCTGTGGGGAAGGGAAAGGGCTGTCAGGTGTTTGGGATTCTTGTAAATTCCCTGACCCTTATGTTGGGACATGTCAGGTAAACGGACCTAGTGTTAGTCCGCTGTCTTTCATGGTTTAAGAAAGTGTTTGTGTCGGAAAAGGGGAGGGGTAGAGAGTGAGTATCCTACGTGGTAGGCTGGGGAAAAGGTGTCATAAGAAGGGGGCTACCGCGTCTCACCCGTCAGTGTCCCACTTCCACTCCCTAAGGAACCCCCATCCAGGTGATCCTCCCGCACTGGTCCATCCCCAGGAACTGGATCCAATAGCGATGGCTGTGTCCTGGCCACCTGGATGACAGATCCCTGGGGACTGGTAAGTGAGACACTCAGGTTTCTCACAATCCCCCCCCCCCCGATCCAATATATTATACACACTGCAAATCTGTGTGGTCATTCATTGAGTGTTCTGTCATTTTTTAAAAACAACAAATTCAATCTACCAGCTCCTCTTCCGTAATTTTGTATCTGAGGTTTGATTGCATTTCAGCATCATATTCAAAAGGTGTTTAGTTGGTCCTCAGCTGCTTTACTCAGTGTACAACCTCTTATATTCTTAGAGGCCGCCAGAGGTCTCTATGAGACTTCCAGGGGGCATGGTGTATTTGCTTATTTGTAATTCGGGGCATGATTTTGCTCTTAAATTTTGGTGTGTAACGCTGCACACTATTTTTATATCTCAAGTTCTATTGTGTTATGCTGCGTCTCACTTCCAACTCAAAGGTGTCTGATATGGTATCGGTAGTTAATACCTAGATACTAGGTAGCTGTCTCCAAACCCCTCCCCCGCACCCTTAGTTTACAAATATTTCTTCAGATAATTAGTTTACAACAAAACGACCCAAACCAAGTTCAAAGAGACTTGGTCCACAGTTGCTTGCTTGGTAGTCCACACTATACTAATATATTTTGAATGTACCACAAACTAATGGTCAATTCACAGTGTTGGGCCTCACCTCACCAAATACAAGTTCAAAGGCTCTTGGCCCACAGTCACTTGCTTGGTAGTTCCCACTTGATGATTTGCACAATTATTATAATGCACCCCAGGCTTATACTCCGGTCACAACGATAGCACAGAGTTAGTCCTCTCTTTACCAAATCCAAGTTCAAAGGCACTCTGCACGCAGTCACTCGCTTGGTGTTTGAAGTCTCTATTGCGTTCAAAGGATCGGGTATATAATCAGTTCAGTTTTGTGTGCAAACCTATACTATTGATGCGGACCACTCACAAGAACGAGTTCACAAATGTTTCTCCCACAGACACTCGCTCGTTGCGTTTGCCCAAGCCCTGATCAAATTAGTTTACTAGCTTACATCTGCACTATAGTCATTATAGTCAGTATTATCTCGTGGGATTCATAAAAGCGAAAAGTTACTACGCCCGCTGTGTTTCGCTCGACTAAGATTATATATATATATATATATATATATATATATATATATATATATATATATATATATATATATTGTGTAGGTTTAAAGCATTCAATTGGCGGTTACTGCAGAATTCGCTGTGTGTGGCGGCTCGGCTGACTTTTTCTTTTCCTAATCAGCCCGTTAAGTTCCTATGACGCACATCTCCAATAGTAGCAATAAAACAGGCAAGTGGGCAGCGGCAACTGGTAATATATGCTTAACGTACAAACTCACTTTTCCCCAATAGCACTTGCTTAAACATGGAGAATCAGTTGACCGCAATAATGCCTCCAAATGCTTGTCGTCCTTCGTCCTCCGTACTCCCCACACTCACAGTACCAACACCAGCAACACTCCGTTCTGGAGAGTTTAAGAGTGGTGGGCTCTCCCTCCTTACAGGTTGACACATAAAGCAGACTTTGGGTCCAACAATAGTATAGCTTGCAGCACCAGCAAAACTCTAAACACTCCGAATGATGCTATTTTATATAGCATTTGTAAAGTGCCCCACTGCAATAGTATGACCTCAAAGCACTGCGGAAGGGAGCTGTGATTCCAGAGCACCAGGGTCAGATATTGCATTACAAAATATCAGCCTTACATGGGATAACAGACAGCTCAAGGTCTTAAAATCTAATGCATTTATACATTTACTTACCTGGATTTAAATATTTTCTTTACAAAATAAACCTTGCGGTAAGCCCCCCATATCCTTGGACCTTAATGTTTTCTATTCCCTTACCATTTTTACATTCTTTTTGGTTGTTCCCTGAAAAGGAGCGAAAATCGACAGAAATGCAGTAGGCGCAAACGCATAAAGATGTAAATGCAAATTCAAATATGGCACCACCACAACTGCTTTAGGAGAGAAGACTATACAAGTTTAACATTAGCAAAACGGATCATTCAGATGGGCTAAAGAAGCAAACCCAGTTGGAGGTTAGGTTATATTGTGCACAAAAAGTGTGCAAGGGCAACCTGGCCAGGTGATCTGACATCCAATGATCCCTGCTATGCAGCTGGTTGCAGTCATAAGCTCTGAATAGATACGAGAATTATTCAGTTCAGCACATTTACATTGCACATTGATATACAATTCCCACAATGAACCTTCAAAAACCTAACACAACATAACTACTTTGCATTGAGCAACGAAAGCACAATGTGATCTAGCAAGGAATAGCATGGCATAATACATTCCAGCATAACACAACATTGCGTTGTAAAACATAGAAAAAGAACCAGCATAGTGTACCATAGTAGCACACTACAACAAGACCTGCAAACAGCGCCATGCCACTGCCTAAAATAATCTTATAAGAAAGCATTATATAGAGCCATGCAACTGTGTGTCGGGGTAGGAGTTAAACAACAGAGGCTGAAAGTATTGTGAGCATGTGATTGCATAGCTCTGTGCAACTTCACACACATGGACTTATCCAGTAGTAGTATAGAAGTTGGAGATGGTGTCACGGCATGAATGCCCCACCACAAAGCATGTGCAAAAGAGCATGAACAAATGATCTGCACATCAGTGCTCTGCTAATGTACGTAAAGATGCTCAGGTGGGGTTGCATCACTTTAACCCTCTGTGAAACTTTCTAAACCAATTACTGTGCCCATTTACTCTGCCTACCTTGCCTCACCTAACCTACTACTTCTCTCACTGCATTTGTGCCCCTGCTTTTGAAATTCGAATTTAGGTGTTTGTGCTTTTACATTGCTGCACTGTCTTTGCATTGCATTTGTGCCACTTGTTTCTTAAAATTCGATTTTCCTTTTTGGATTGCATTTATGCCTTTTGTGACTACTAGGCCACCTGGTCAGTTTAGCTAGAATTGTGCTGTGCAGCCACTCTTTCATCCCTCAACTAACCTCTGCCGCCCCTATGGCTCTCTCCATCTCACCTATCTTCTCTAACTGCTACACTATCACCTATCCTCCCACTCTCATTAAGTCTGGAAGGAAAAAGCACAAAAAAGACATCCTCTCCACGAACCCTGGCCTAGCCAACACAGACACCTACGTCAGCGCAACTTCCAGAGAGGTCTTTACTGATATCCTCTTCTCTGCCCCATCCCCAGATCTATGGACTCCTCATCTCCACTGTACTCCCTTGCACGTCCTCTCCCATTAATGTTGGCATCTTGGACAGCTTCTCATCATCACGCTGCATCGTTAATGTCTACCACACAAGCACTATCTTAGTTCAGGGTCCTCAACCCAAACGCCTCCTCTTTGACCGGCGCTTGCCATCCCTCATTAACTTGCTTCCTTCACCTGCCTCTCCCCCTACAACACTCTCTCTCTCTCTATCCCTCCCCCTCTGACCGGTGTATCATGTCTCTGTACTACACCTCAGAACACCTTAAAATGTAGAGACCTCTTTCACCTGGCTACTCTTAACGTCCGCTCAGCCAAGAAACACTTCGCCGACATTTGCCTACTTCGTGAAGACACTGACTTCAACATTCTCGCTCTTACCGAGACATGGTTCAATGCCAGCATATTCACTGCTTTTGACTCCCTTCTCCCTGATGGCTTCAAGATCATCATCTCCAAGCCATAACCTCAACGTGCTGGCGGTGGGGCTGCCTGAATATTCCTTCAGTGGGTTCCTTATTCCGTCATACCGACCCAGCTCTATTCTTCCTTTGAGAGCCTGGTCTGCAAGCTAGTCATCTCTCCATCCTCCCCTCTGAACCCTGCTACCATCTACAGACCTCCTAGCGCTACCACCCTGTTCCTCTCTGAATGGGTTGATTTCTGTTCCTCCCTACTCTCAACCACCTCTAATCTACTCCTCATGGGCAATTTCAACATCCAATTGGACTCCCCTGTCACAGCATCCACTCTCTTCCTTGACCTCTGCACATCACTATCACTCTACATACTCCCTTCTGGCCCAACCCACTCGGCTGGACACACACTGGACGTCCTCATCCATTCTGACCTCTCCCCCCAACCCCCTGGTCACTCCACTCTCTTGGTCAGACCCTTCTCTCCTCTCCTCGTACCTGGGTCCCCTTGGCCCTTTGACCGCCCCTCCAAAAGCCCTGCCATCCTCGGACTAGAACATCTGTCTGATTAAACGAGTGCCAGCTGCTGCCTTCACATCCACCATCATCCACCCTTATCCCTCACCCCCAGACTATCACTGACTCTGCTCTTAGCAACCTCCATTTGCAACCAATACCCTTGACATTCTTGCCGCAGTCATGAGGATCCGCCTGAAACCCGCCTCCAAACGTAACACCTGGTACGACTCTGAACTTTCAGCCCTGAAATGCAAGTGCAGAGCTGTGGAACGGAAGTGGAAAACCTCATGCTCACCCTCTGACAAACTGGCCTGCCGCCTAATCCAAAGGCAATACAGACTCTCCATCCATGCCAAGAAAAGGGTCCACATCCAGGAATGAATATCGGGTGCATCCAACAACACGGCTGAACTCTAAAATCTGCAGGGAACTAGCCAACCCTTCCGCAGTCTCCGCCAACCCTCTTCCGTCCCAGGCCGTCTGCAATGCACTGGACACACACTACACCACTAAAACTCTGGACATCCTGAGCACCCTTGCTTCCCTCCCACCCAGCCCCTCCCCCCTCCCTCCCTCCCTCCCTCACTCCCTCCCTTGCCTCCTACGGCTTCTCACCCTCCTCCTTCCTCTCTCTCCTGCTTCTCCCCGTCACACCTGAAGAAGTCACCAGAGTTGTCAGCTCCATTAAGTTCTCTTCGCAACAGGCTTCCCCCTTGCTCCTCTAGAACCATCAAGGGCAACATTGGCTCTCTTGCCCCTGCACTCGCTGATCTCTGCAACTACTCTTTTGCCACTGGATCTTTCCCATCCTCCCTCAAACACTCCCTTGTGCGCCCCCTCCTAAAAAAACCTTCAGCAGACCCTACTGGCCAGCCAACTACCGCCCTATTTCTATCACCCCCCTTCCTTGGGAAACTGCTGGAGATGCTAGTCGTTCCACATCTTACCTCACACACTGAACTCCACGACCATCAATCTGGATTCCAAGCATCCAGAAAAACAGAAACTGCTCTTCTGAACACCCATGAAGAACTGCTTGTATCTCTGGACAACTCTCCGGCTGTCCTCATCCTACTCGATCTCTCCACTGCCTTCGATACGGTTAACTGTTCCATCCTCATAAAACGGCTCCGTGATACCCTTGGTATCTCGGAGCGGGCACTGGACTGGCTTACCTCCTTCCTAACTGACAGTTCGTCCCAAGTCATTTTTGGCACCTTCTCACCTACCTCCTTCTCCACCCGTCATGTCCCCCAGAGCTCAAACCTCTCCCCCTGGCTCTAACACTTACTATGCTCAGCTATCACATTTCCTGTTGTTGACCCTCTTGCATCTACCATCATCCCTGATTGCCTATCTGCCATCCAGTCCTGGTATACTTCTAACAATCTCTGCCTCAATGCCAGCAAGACAGATCATTCTTATTGGTACCCCTGAACCCTCTTTTTTGCCCTCACCCTGGCCATCCTCTATGGGCTCTCCCCCTGCTCCTTCCTCTGAAGTCAGAAACCTTGGAGTCATCTTCGACTCCTCTCTCTCCTTCCTTCCTCACACTCAGGACATTGCCAAGAAGTCTCATTTTCAACTCTTCCTGCTCAAAAGAATTCTCCCTTTCTCACTCCACCCCCTCGCCCCCCAGAAGCTCAATGTTACCCGAGGCCTGGTTCTCTCTAGGCTTGACTACTGCAATAGCCTTCTTCTGAATCTACCTTCTTCCACTTGACCACCCCTCCAGCTAATCCAAAATAGGGCAGTGAGACTTATCCTCAGCCTTAAACCCAGGGACAGCATCTCTCCTGCCCTTACTCTTCACTGGCTCCCGGTTGCGGCACAGATTAAATTCAAGCCCCTCTGCTTCATCCACAAGGCTGTATGGGGCCTGCGACCACGCTATCTGCAACTTTCTCTTACTATATACTCTCCCTCTAGACCTCTGCGGTCCTCTGGCACCAACCCTGTGTGTAAAGCATTTTGCTAAACACAGGGCCGGAGGCCAATCACTTTATTTAGCTGGCTCCCTCTTATGGAACAGCATCCCCCTCCCTCTTCATCTTGAGGAGGACTTCCGCAGATTCCAGAAGATCCTCAAGACTTTACTCTTCACCTCCTCCTTCCCTTCGTCCCTCCTCTGCTAATCTCACAGTTGCTGTGAATGGTGGCCAGGGCCCTTATGTATCCTCTGGGATCTAGCCTCGCATATCCAATCGCCCCAGCCTCGGCCTACCTCAGCACTGTAGGCTTGCACTTTCTTTTTTTTTTTAAATCTCTTTTTTATTCATTATTGCGTTTACACAGAATCAACAAAGGAGAAAACAACAAGTACGAATCAACACTAACGGCAACATCAACATAAAACTAATACCCAACCCCTCCCCCACCCCCCACCCCCCGTGGTACAGCACCCAAGGGCCACCTCCTGCGCCCTCGTCCCCCAATCACACTCCTAACCATATATGTCCAATAGTTTAAGTCTCTGTGGGCACCATTGTTCTCTGAAGTCTCCTTTTAAGTATTCCAGGGTCTCCCCCCAGTCTGCATAGAAAGACTCCAATGTGTTATCCGCAGCATAAGAGGCCCACTCCAACGACACAATATCCCACATTTTACTCAGCCAGTCCTGTTCAGTCGGGATCGAGGGCCCCTTCCACCTTTGCGCGATGAGGGTCAAGGCCGCCAAGATGAATATCACTAATGCTTTGCTGCGGCCACATCCTGCCGCCTCCACCCCCACTCCGTCCCCAGCCCACTCCTCCCCAGCAAGATCTCTCGTGGGTTCCGAAGGACGCCCCCTCCCAAAGCCTGAGCGGTAGCTCGCTTAAGTACGTCCCAGAAGGGTTGAATGACAGAACAATCCCACCAGATATGTGAGGTCGTGCCTCTCTACCCACACCCCCTCCAGCACTCCCCCGAGACAGCAGGGTTCATTGCATGAAGTCGGGCAGGAGTATAATGCCACCCCACCATGCATTTGTACCAAACCTCCCGAACCTGGATAGCCTTCGCCAGTTTGGGGATTCGCGCCCACAGTCTCTCCCAATCAGCCTGCTCCATTCGAACCCCTGAATGCCTCTCCCAATCTGCCATGGAGGCCCAACTAGTGCACAGACTACCTCTCTCTAGTTGTTTGTATAGGTCTGAGATAAGCCCCTTCGTGCCCTCATGGGTTGTTAAGAACCTTTCAAAGTGGGTTAGATCTCTAGTCGCCGCTCGCCTTACGGCCGGAGACATCACCCAATGCCTAATTTGAAAATACCGAAGCCGCTCCCTTCCCGCTAAACCAAATTCTTTTTTACATTCCTCGAATGTTTTCACACTCTCCCCAACGAACATGTCCCTCAGGGTCCTACATTCCCCCCTCCTCCCAAACCGAAAACGCTCCCCTCTCCATCCCTGGATTGAAGTCCCCGTTCTGGAAGATAGGGGTAAATGGCGGAGGAAAGGTCGTAATCCCCCATCTCACCGCAGACCGATCCCAGCTATCCGCTACACTTCTCGTGACGTCGCTTAAATAGATATGTGGGGGTCGCAGCTGTCGCGGGAGCCAGAGAACCTCCCCCAAATGGTGCCGAGCCACCGCCCTGTCCATCCTCACCCAATGCTTCAGGTAATCCTTCGAAAACCATTCTTTGATTATCCTGAGCTGTGCCGCGTCGTGATAGCGGCGAAAATCGGGGAAGGCCAGGCCCCCTCTTTCTCTAGAAGCTGTGAGCAGCTGCCTGGATACTCGCGATCTCTTCCCCCCCCAGACAAAGCCCCTGATCAACTTATCAAGCCTCTTAAAGAAGCTCTCCGGAACCCTCAATGGGATGGCCTGGAAAAGGTACAGCACCCGGGGTAATATCACCAACCTGATGACCGCCCCCCTACCCAGCCATGAAATAGGAAGAGCACCCCACCTCCGTAAATCTTTCTGAATTGCTAAAAGAATCGGCTCGTAGTTTGCTCCATACCAGCCAGTTAAAGAGGGGGTGATCCTTACTCCCAGGTACCGCAACCCTGACGGGCTCCACTTGAATGGGGACATTTCCCTGACCTCCCTCGCCTCCCCTCCCTCCCCCAGGGAAAGATTCATCAGTTCCGATTTCTGGAAGTTGATTCGCAGGCCCGATGCTTCGCCAAAGGAGGTTAATAATTCTATGCATGCTGGGAGGGATTCCCTCGGGTTTGTTAGTGTAAGCAGCATGTCATCGGCAAAGGCCACTACTTTATGTTGCCCCCCCCCCGAATGGGATCCCCTTGATTTCCGACCACTGGCGAATTGCCAACAGGAGGGGTTCTAAATAAATGGCATAAAGTAAAGGTGAGAGGGGACACCCCTGTTTCGTCCCCCTCTGCAGCCTAAAAGATCTGGACACTTCCCCATTGATCAGTATGCGTGCTGTGGGATTTTTATAATTGGCGGCTATCAGATTAATAAAACCCTCCCCGAGCTCCATCTTCTCCATTACCTGAAATAAAAATGACCACTCCACCCGGTCGAAAGCCTTCTCGGCGTCAAGGGCCAAGAGGATCGCCGGGGTATCCGTCTTACGGGACTTCTCTACTAGATGGGCCACCCTCCTGATATTGTCAGCAGTTTGCCGTCCCACAACAAAACCCGACTGATCTTGGTGGATCAGAGAGGGAAGATGCTTTTCTAGCCGCCTAGCCAGAATCTTTGTAAAGATTTTTGCCTCCGTATTAATAAGGGCAATAGAGCGATAAGCGGTACAATCCTCCGGATCCTTCCCAGCCTTGTGAATAAGGGTGATCTTCGCCTCCTCCATCATCTGGGTAATTCCGCCCTTGACGCCAAACGAATTAAATAGCTGCTTCAAATGTGGGACCAGAAGATGGGAGAAAGTTTTATAAAAGGATGCAGGGTAGGGGCCGGGCGCATTATTCCGGGGAAGAGCAACAATAAATCCCCTTACCTCGTCCTCCGTAATAGGATGGCCCAACTCCTCTGCCACTTCCCTAGAGACCTGCGCAAGGGATAGATTCTCCAGAAACCCTTCCTGTGAATGAGGGGCTGGAGCCTGAGCAGAATACAGAGCCTCGTAGAATTCCACAAATCTCTCCCTCATCTCTTCCGCCCGGGTCGTTCGTCTACCACCTTGATCTTTTAGTGCGGTAATTACCCTCCGTTCTCTTTGCCCCCTCCAGAGACGGGCTAGGAGAGAGCCCGCTTTGTTGGCCTTGGCGTAAAGGGTTTGCCTCACTTTAAGCATGGCTTCTTCAGCCTTCTTATTTCTCAAAATCCCCAGTTGGCCCTCTGCCAACCTATATGCCCTAAAGACCTTCCTCGTGGGGGTTTCCCGCAGTTGGGCTCTAGCTGCCTCCACCTCCCGCTCAAGCTGAGCCTCCAAACCCCTCAGCCGTTTATTCATCTCCGCCTTTAGGGCGATGAGGTCCTCTCTCAGAGTGGCCTTAAAGGCGTCCAACCTAATGCCCAAACTCGTGTCCGTGGCCGTGTTCCTCCCAAAAAATCCCTGCATCTTCTCTTCCAGCTCGCTACGTATCACGGGGTCCCTCAAAAGCTCCCCCGGGAATTTCCACCCCCACACCCCTGGCTTGCGCATCCCTAGCCTCAAGTCCATTTCTACCACCCTGTGGTCGGCCACTCCCAGGGGGCCCACCTCCACCGCCACTACCACTCCTACTAGACTGGCGGAAACACAGATATAGTCAATTCGGGATTGTGTCCTATGAACATCAGAAAAAAAAGTGAAGCCCTCCTCGCTCCCCCGCAAAGACCGCCAAAAATCGTGGAGGCCAGCCCCTGACCATCTCTCCCTCAGCTGGGGGGAGGCCACCGCGCCTCCCCCCCCCTCTTCACTTCTGGACCGGTCGCTAACCCGATCTCAGGCCAGATTAAAGTCCCCCATCAGTACCACTTGGCCCCTGGCGAAAATCTCAATGGTGTTCAAGACGTCCCGTAAGAACTGGCCTTGGCCCACATTCGGCGCGTATATAGACCCAATGGTATAGCAGGAACCCATTATGGTCCCCCTTACCACCACGTACCTCCCATTGCTATCCCTGAGAACCTCCTGGAGCTGAAAATCTGTACCTCTGCCAAAGGCAAGGGCCACACCCCCCCTCTTCGTGGGACCAGACGCGAAACATATCAGGGGATAACCCTTAAGCAGCACCCGGGCTTGATCCCGCTTCCTCAGATGGGTCTCCTGCAGGGCCAGCACGTCCGGCTTGTGGGACCTAACGAATTGCTCCAGCTTTGTACGCTTGAGGGGGGAGTTGAGCCCCCTCACATTATGTGTTTGCCACTTGAAAGTATCGACTGGACACGTCGTGCCATTACCAGCCAGCGTTCCGCGGTGACAGTAAGGCGCACTGTCAAAATTCCCCTCATAGTATCCAATACGGGGCCCAAATTCTGACCCAGCTCCTCCACGCCCGCCAGCTCCCTATTTACTGGGCCCTCAGGGCTACGTTTCCACATTGAGTGCTGTGACCACCCACCCCCTACTCTCCCCCCTAAACCACCCCCACCTCACCTAACCCCCACCGGGTAGCCCTCCCCTGCCCGCCCCACTGCCCTCCCAACCCCAACTTGGAGGGCATAACGCAATCCCCACACTTTTCCCCGGACTCTCTTGTCCTTGCGTGATCCAAGAAGTGCATCTCTGCCCCCTCCCCGAATCCACCGATTGCCTGCGTCCCACCACCCCCTTTTAACACTCCATCCAAATTGTATCACCAGGATCACCCCCGGCCCTGGATCCCTCCCTGAGCAGACTTATCTCTCCCCTCCTGTAGCGCTTCCGAGCTATATTCTTCCTCGCATTGTCACCCACCATCGACCATGCCCACGGTCTGTCCCCGTCCCCTTGAGCAGACCGGGCTCCCCCAGCTTCCCCCCCTCCCGCTCTCAAGGTCCAGATGGATGATGTTAGCCGCCTCCTGCACAGTAGTGGCCCTTCTTTGGACGCCCTCCCAATCAAACGCCAACCCAAAAGGAAAGGTCCACTAGTACTTAACATTTTTCCTCGCAGGTTCTCTGAGAACAGGGCGCATTGCCCTTCTTTTCACCAACGTGCTGTTTGCCAAATCCTGAAACAGAGTGATCTCCTGGCCCTTGTACTGAACCGGTTCACGAAGCCTTGCCGCCCGTAGGACTGCCTCCTTTTGGGCGTACCGTGCGAACGCTGCCAAAACATACGAGGCCTAGAGCCAGGGCCTCGGAGGAGCCGGCCCACTCTGTGCACCCTGTCCAGCTCGGTTGCCTCGGGGTCTTCTCCTCCCAGCAAGTCCATAAAAAATCTCTGAACCTCTCCCTTCAAATCCCTATCCGTCACCGACTCTGGGAGGAGTTTCACTCTAATATTGACCCGTCTAGACCTATTTTCCAAGTCCTCCAATTGAGTTTCTAGATTACGGCTCGCTAAGTCCAGGCGATCGATAGCTTCACCATTGGCCGTGCCATCGCTTTCCACTTCCTGCAGGCCCCTTTCCAGTATGTCAGTTCTTTCACCTAGCTGAGCTACCTCCTATTTCAACTCCCCAAGGGCCGCATTTAAATCCGATCTGAACAGCTGGAACTGATCCTGGAAGGTTTTAGCAAGAGTCTCTCCTAGGGCAAGCATCTCGCCCTTAAGGTCCACCCTCGTCAGAGGCTCCCGGTCCTCGGCCTCTCCGGGCGCCGTAGGCACACTATGGGGCCCGTTATCTTCTCCGCCGTTGCCTCTGGTTTCCATTGCTGCTGACCACAAGGAGGGGAGGGTGCTCAGTGGGTCTCCCACTCTCTGTCTGGAGCGCGGCGCCCTGCCCCTGGGTCTGGAGGGCATTGGGCCTCTCGGAAAATGTATTCCTCTTTTCATTTTTTTTATTTTTCCCCCCTTGTTGATTTTTTAGAAGGTAACTCCTAAAAGTCCGGGAAGACCATAAGTTTAGGATAAAGGGAGGGGGGGGGGGTCCAGCTGCCCCCGGAGCTTCTCCCAGCACGCCCCCCGCTCCTCCACCTCGCGCTGCGGGGGGCAGCCCTTCACCTCTGGCTCCGCTGCGGGGGGCAACCACCAAACATAATGCCGGGAGGGGCCCTCCCCTCTGCGGAGGCATTAACCAGGGGATCCCTGGGTCCGCGCACTCCAGCGGTATCCGCCGTTCCCCTCGGGTACTCCACCAATGCTGGGATGGGGGAAGGGTCCGGCAAGCATGCAGCCTCCCGGGGGTCCCCCAACACCTGCTCGGGGCCACCACCACACAGATCGGACGGGGGGTCACCTCCAGTCCTCGCCCCCCACAGGGATTTGTCTGCTCCTCACCTCATCCAGCGCAGGTCCGGCGGCCCCCTCCAACTCCTCCAGTCGCCGCAGCGCAGCCGAACCGCCGGCGGCTCCTGCAGCACCCACTTCGGCGGGGCGGCTCCAAAGCAGGGCAGTCCGTCGCCTCCCGCGTCCTCTGGTCACCGTCACGGCCCTCCACCTCGGGCTGTCGGACCGCCCCTTCGGGGATATCTGCCACCGGGCCGGCCCGCCGTTCCTGTCGTGGCGCGAGTCCTCTCTGCGACTGCCTCCCTCCGCGGGCTGGAGCACCCGCCTGCAGACTGCCAGAACAGGCCTTCACTGCTGACAGAGACTAGGGGTCTGCAGCACCCGAAGACCCGTGCCGCCTGGTCTCCCCAATACCGCACCCTTCTTCCGCCGCTGCAAGGTGCCCTCGGGGGGTGGGAGCTGCCGTCGGCACGTCTAGTCGCTGCCGGCGGCCATCTTGAATCTGCAGGCTTGCACTTTCTAACCAATGCGGCCCTAGGCTGCATTGCACTTACCATACTATGCACTTCATCTGCTGCTCACACACGAGCACGGACATTCCAGCACTTACCCCCACACCCCACTTACCCTTTTCTCGCTGCACTTGCACATTCTCAATACTCATAAGGCATAGTAGGTTTGTCTTTATCTTCCACTATATTCATTGCTTTTCAAACTCATGTTCACTCCCTGTTGCCCTGTGGGCGCTTTAAACAGAATTGACTTACTGTAAAAGCGCCTAACAAATGAACAATAAATAAATAAATATTGAAAGCACATCCTCGAGCTTGATGACCGCAAAGTACAATGGAATGAAAAATTCAGGTAAGAGATTTTCTATAAGAACAGCTTTTAGAATCCAGTTTTGCTCAAAGGGCACAAAAAGCGGCCCAATATTTAAAGTAGTTTAGGATGTTTAACGTGTGCAGCCCTGATGTTCCAAAGGAGACTTTTCATGACCTTTCCTTATCAAAATCAGATTCCAAGTAGAAGAAGCAGCTACAAAGTGTGGAAAGGTGCAGCTTACAAGTCATGTATACGTCACAGTTAACCAACACACAGCATGTCTTAGGTCTTGTACCGTAAGCAAAAACTGCACACTGTTTTCTTTTTGGTCAAAGTAAATGTTGGGCCTGACCTACACTGAACAAGGGCAATGAAAAAGAGATGCAATTGTGCATAGAAAAAGTGTCCAAATACTCTTGTGGTAAGAAGAAAATGCTGCACATTAGAATATTCTAGAGCTTTCTGGGTAACACTGAATAAGGACTAGTTGGGAGGGCATTCTGAGTGTAGTGGTGAAGGATTCCAACTATTGTGGCTATTCCTTCAGAGCAGTACTGAAACAACCTTGCCAGTCTTTGAGCTGTTCTGGTTGAATACAGTAGTCTATCAGTCAATTCATCGAAACTGCTGGGGGCTATTAAGCTCCAGCTTGTAGCCTACAAGAGCTTGGCTTCTTCACATCAAACACTATCAGGAACTCATAACATTGCGTGATTAATATCTGTGTTTGGGCACATGCATAAATGAACATTAGGAGACCTCCATAAGCAATACAAATGGTCATATATAAAAAGGGCAAAAATGATTGGCTGCATCTAATGCAGAAGTTAGTTTTGTAGCATGCTAAGTTCTAGCTCTGCATTCCCCAGTGGAGAGTGATGGCTCAAACTCAGTTGTTGCTTTCAGCTCATCAAACCTTTATTTCGATCCCAGCAGTGCTATAATGCAAGGGATGATACTTTCTGTACGAAATTTGCCTTGAGCAAAGATTCAGAAATGTAAGGAAAATTCTCCTTTGAAATAAAAGGGGTCCAGAGTGATGTTTTCGAAAAGGCTCCAAAATACATTCTCCGGATGGGCCATCCATCACACCTTTACTGATTCTTTCCATCTCAGGACTTCCGCATGGTGGTGCAGGCCCTAGTGATCTTGCATATCGATGGGGTTAAAGCCCTCCTCATCGGGCTCCCGGCTGCTCACCAGGCCCCCTCAAAACAACCAATCTTTCTGCCACTTGATTGTACCATTTCTACCGCAACTCAACACGCAGTGCATACTCTGTGCTGGGACCGGCGAGTGAAACACACTTTAGCAGCATGGCGCCACACGCAGCATTGTATGACCAGCTGTTTCGGAGCCCCGCTGGAGCTCGCCCTGATTGGCTGATCATTTCTTTGTTTCTGGACCGGGTGACGAAGCCGGCAGGCCATCGCTGGCCCCCTCAAAGACCTCATCTAAGGGCCAAGGTCCCGCCCTGTCTGGGGCTGAGAGAACTGAGGGCCCCTCCGCTACCACTTCACTGATTGACATCTTGCTGTGCCGTTCCCTGCACCCACCGGGTAAGCAATTCAACATCCAGCATTGCGATTTACTTCCTCCCCTTAGTGCCACTGCATACTCTTGGCCACCACGTCTCACAACTGTACTTTGAGATCTCACAGACTTTCATGCTCCCTCAGTCTACTGCACTTCTACCATGATCACCAGCATTCCCACATGTGCAACTCTGACTTTACTTTCCTCCCACTACTGACCTCACAATGGATAGCCCACTATGTTGTCTCGAATGTGCTATACTTGTGCTCTTTCGTAAATTCAAATCTAGGTGTGCTTTCAAATCTCTGCACCCTCTCGCCTCCCTTGGGTGCTAAGCCGCCTGGTGAGTTTGCCCGTGCATTGCGCAGCCTCTCCAACTGTCCCTTTTTCCTCCACCTCTTTTGGCACAGGGTCCTCAACCTAATCTTTCTCTTACACCGGAGCATGCCGGCCGTCATCAACTTCTCCTGCTACTCCTCCTTCCTCTTGCTCTTCACCTCCATCACTACTTCTGACGGGCATACCACACTCCTGTACCCCCTTGGAAAACCTTCAAAGGTGCTGACCAGCTACACCTCCTTCTTGAAGACTTAGATCTCGACATCCTCACTCTAACCGATACGTGATTCAAGGCCAGCTCAGTCACTGCTTTTGATTCCATCCTCCCAGACTGCTACAAAATCCTCTCCAAGCCTCGTCCCAACCGATCTGGTGGTGGAGTAGCCCTGATCTTCCCTGAGTGGGCCCCTACCTCTCTCATACCCACCCGCCCTACTCCTCCTTTCAAAGTCTTGTCTGCAATCTTGGTGTCTCTCCGACTCCCTCTCTCACCCTTGCCGCCATCTATAGACCCCCAGGCCCTGTGTCTGTTTTCCTTTTGGAATGGGCCGACTTCACCTCCTCTCCTGACCTCTACCTCTGTACTCCTCCTCCTCTTTTAAGACTTCAACATCCATCTTGATTCCACTGTTCCTGTCCTCTATTCCACCCCTATCCACTCTCACCTCCTTCTCACCTATCTCAACAGATGAGATCTCTAGAATAGTTCACTCTATGATGCTCTCATACAAACAGGTTTCTCCCTGTTCTTGCAGAGCTATTAAGGACAATATCTCCTCCCTCACTCCGGCTCTTGCTGACTTCAGCAACCACTCCTTAGCATCTGTCTCTTTCCTTCTTCGCTCAAGCACTCCCTTGTGCACCCCCTCCTAAAAAAGCCTTCAGCTCACCCTCCGCGTCCAGCTAACTCCCGACCTAACTCCATTACACCATTCCTTGGGAACTCCTGGAGAAGTTGGTTTTTCCCCCAACTGACCCAACACACCGAGATCATTGGTTGTTTACAAAACCACCAAACTGGATTCCGAGCATCCAGAGGCACATAAACTGCTCTCCTGAACACCTGTGAAGAACTGCTCATAAATCTGGATTACAACTCTCCCACTGTTCCCATTCTCCTTGACCTCTCTTCCGCCCTGGACATGTTCAAAAATTCTATCCTCATAAAGCGGCTCCAAGATACTCTTGGTATCTCAGACAGGGTACTGGACTGGTTGACCTCCTTCCTCTCTGACCGCCCCTCTCAGGTTCTACTGGGCTCCTCCTCCTTGACCACTCTCTCTACATGTGGTGTTACCCAGGGCTCTAGCCTCTCGCCCTGGCTCTTCAATATCTATCTTGCACCTCTTGCCCACCCGATTTCTGCCTTCTCTCATTTCCAGTGTTACGCAGATGACACGCATCTCTTCCTCAAGCTCCCCTCTTCCGCCTTGTCTATCATCCCGGACTGCCTGTCTGCTATCCAGTCCTGGTGCTCTGTCTTAATGCCAGTAAGACTGAGATTATATTTATTGGGACACCAATTCCCTGTTTCCCTCCTGCTCTCTGGCCAACCTCTTTGGGCTCTCCACATCCTCCTTTCACTGCAACCAGAAACCTTGGTGTCATCTTTGACTCCTCTCTCTCCTTCACTCCTCACATCTTGGACCTTGCCAAGAAGGTCAACTTTCAACTTCACCTCCCTAGAGGCACTCTCCCTTTCCTCAACTTCCCCCAGAAGCACAATGTCACTAGAGTTGTGGTGCTCTCCAGGCTGGATTATTTTAACAGCCTCTTTATCAACCTACCTTTTTCTTCCCTTTGCCCTCTTCAACTAATCCAGAATAGGGCTGCGAGACTTATCCTTGGCCTCAATCCTAGGGACCGTATCTCTCCAGCCCTAAGATCTCTCCACTCGCTCCCAGTTGCCGCAAGGATCAAATTCAAGACCCTTTGCATCATCCATAAGGTTGTCTGAAAGGAAATTATATTTTATTTATATTGCGCTCGTACACAAGTGTTTCAGAGCGTGACCAGGCAAAGGCAGGGGAACAGGGGAGAACAAAAATAACGATCTTACTAAGCCCAGTGACATTGAGAACGTGCAAGTGAATAAGAAAGGGAAAAGGAGAAAAAGTGCATGAAGTGGGGTGGGGGGTGTAAATTGCGGAAGGAGGATGGCAGGGTGAGCAGGTACCTGGGCCCAAAGGACAGAGGGTGGTCAGGTGCACAGTGCCAAGAGAGAAAATAGATCAGCAAGGGAGACAAGGGTCAAAGGCAGCAGCGAAGAGGAAGGTCTTGAGGTGCTTCCGGTACCGGAAATGGTTTTCTTCAAGTTTCAAGGTGGCAGGGAAGCTGTTCCAAAAGGAGGCCCCAGCCGAAGACAGATCTACCCCCAGCTCGTTTCTTTGAAAAACGACTGACCCTGAGGGAATTAGAAGTAGAGGAGCGAAGGGATCGGGAGGGGAGGCATTTATGGAGGGATAGTTGAAGGTATTTTGGAACCAGGCCCCAGAAGGCCTTGTGGACAATGCAGAGGGTTTTAAATGTAATCCTTGTATCCACTGGGAGCCAATGAAGGGATTTCAGAGCTGGAGAGATACGATCCCAGGGCTTGAGGCCAATGACAAGTCTCGCAGTCCTGTTCTGGATTAGTTGTAAAGGGTGGCGAGTGGAGACCGGTAGATTTAGAAAAAGGCTGTTACAGTAGTACAACCTAGAGAGAACCAGAACTTGGGAGATTGTGGGCTTCTAAGGGAAGGAGAGGAAAGGCAGAGTACCTCTGAGGAGGTGCAGTAAGAAGTTTGACTTTTTAGGGACGTCAGAAATGTGGGCAGAGAAGGAAAGTGTGAAGTCAAAGATGACCCCAAGGTTCTTAGCCTCGCAGGTAGGGGTAGGAGGAGGGCCAAGGGAGGCCGACCAGAGAGTGAGGGGAAAGGATGGTGAAGGTGTACCGATGAGGAGGATCTCAGTCCTGTTGGCATTTAGACAAAGATCGTTGGCGGCACACCAATTTTGAATGGCGATTAAGCAATCAGAGATGAGGGAAGGAGAGGAGGTGGCAGAAGGAAGTCTGAAAATGAGTTTAGTGTCATCAGCATGGCACTGGAAATTTGATCAGAAAATTTTGAAAAATAAGTAGGCGAGAGATGCCAAGTATTAGTTGAAAATCCAGGGCGAGAGGTTAGACCTCTAGGGAACAGCACAGGTAGAGAGGGAGACAGATGATAGGAAGGACCCAAGTTGTACCTGGGGGAGTCGATCAGAGAGGAAAGAGGTCAGCCGGGACAGAGCCTGATCGGTGATACCCAGGTTGTCGACGATTGAGCAGGGTGGTATGGTTGACACACTACTTAAGAAACCCTCTGCTGACCCCTCCATTCCGGCAAACTACCACCCTATCTCGATCACCCCTTTCCTGGACAAACTCCTAGAGAAGCTGGTCATCTCTCAGCTCACCCTCCACACTGAATCTGCTGGTTGCCTCCACAACCATATGTCTGGCTTTAGAGTATCCAGAGGCACGGAAACTGCTCTTCTGAACACCCGTGAAGACCTGCTCTCAAATCTCTACACTAACACCCCCCTGTCCTCATTCTTCTTGACCTCCCCTCTGCCTTTGACAAGGTAAACCACAACATCCGGATCGCATGTTTTCGTGACACCCTGGGAATCACAGGTTAGGCTCTGGCATGGTTAACCTCCTTCCTTTCCGACCGCCCATCCCAGGTGAAACTTGGGCTCTTTCTCTATACTATCACTCTTTCAACCTGTGGCGTCCCCTATGGCTTTAACCTATCCCCCTGGTTCTTCAATGTCTACATGGCTGCCCTGGCATGTGTGAATCACACTTTCATCTCTAACTTTCAGTGTTATGCTGATGACCCACAACTCTCCTTCAGGCTACCCTCAGACACCTCCTCTACCTCACTCATATCGGACTGTGTCTGCAATTCATTCATGGTGTGCTGCAAACAACCTCTGCCTCATTTGCACTGAGACTCCTGCTACCGCTTTCCCACTCCCACTGCCAGGCAAAAAAACCTTGGGGTAATCTTTGACTCCTCTCTCTCTCTCTTTCTCCACTCACATTTCAGACATCTCTAAAAAGTCCAACTACCAGCTGCACCTCCTCAGAGGTACTCTTTCTTTTCTCTCCTTCCCCCAGCGGCTCACTGTCTCCAGAGCCCTGGTTCTCTCAAGGCTGGACTACTGCAACAGCTTCTTTCTCAACCTCCCTACCACTGCTCTGCGCCCCCTGCAACTCATCCAGAAAAGAACCGCAAGAATTATCCTTGGCCTCAAGCCCAGGGACCGCATCTCACCAACACTGAAATACCTCCACTGGCTCCCTGTGGATGTAAGGATGAAGTTCAAGACCCTCTACATTGTCCATAAGGCTTTCTGGGGCCTGGGACCTACCTATCTACAACGATGCCTACCTAAATAATGTCCTTCCCGAGCCGTCCGCTCTTCCACCTCCAACCTTCTGCGAGTGAACCGGTTCTCCAAGCAGAGATTTGGAGGGAGAACTTCATCCTCAGCAGGGGCCTCCCTATGGAATAGCCTCCTTGACACACTCCATCTTGAGCCTGATCTCCTTAAGTTCCGGAAAATCCTTAAGACATTCCTCTTCTCCTCTTCCTTCTCTCCCTCTACCCTTGTAATCTCTCTCTCTACTCTATCCCACTCTCCATCCTTTTCAAAAACAGCTTGCTGACTGGCTGCTGGGTGTACCTCAGAGTTTCACAGGTCCCTGGCACCCTCACCAGTCCTCTCGCACTTGCCTCTGGGCCTTGCACATGCCTCATCATTACTGTACTGGGTAATTGACCCATGAGACTACCATCTCTCAGCACTCATTCCAGCTTCTTACTGACTGGCGAACTTGGACTCAACCCTCCCCTCCTCTTTTCTGTACCGTCTGTGCACTTGCACGATCTGAACGTACCATGCCTTGAAGATCCGTCTATCTGTCTTCCTTTGTTGAGTTGAGTTGAGTTGAGTTTATTATTTATAGCGCGCGCCAGACCCGAGGGTAACCGGGCGCGTTGTTCAAGGATACTTTAAACTTTACAGGTTACATATGATTACAAATAGTGATTATACATAGTAGAAATTACATAATGCAGGCCATGGTATATACATGTAACATAAT
Organism: Ambystoma mexicanum; assembly: GCF_040938575.1. NCBI lineage: Eukaryota > Metazoa > Chordata > Amphibia > Caudata > Ambystomatidae > Ambystoma > Ambystoma mexicanum. Next base: position 705,866,638 of record NC_090941.1, on the reverse strand, counting down.
ATAAGCAGGAAATATGCAGTAGGGAGAAAGAGGATATATAATTATGTACATAGTACGTTTGTAGAACAGTGGTAATGGACTATCGGTCATTTTCTTTGATCCAATTGATACAGTTGGATCTGAAGAGAGCGTAGGATTGGGGGGGATCTCAGGCCGGGCGGGAGGGAGTTCCAAAGCTGGGCAGCTTTGACCGGGAAGCTGTTTCCTCCGGCCGTACTTAGTTTGAATGGGGGTATCATTAACTGGTTAGAGTATGCTTCTCTGGTGGGTCTAGTGGAGATTTTTCTGTTGAATCTAGCGGCTAGGTATTTAGGTGCTAGATAGTTGATGCTTTTGAAGGTTAGAGAAGCTGTCTTAAGTTTGATTTTGTCCGCTGTGGAGAGCCAATTAGATTGTCTTCTAGCTTCTGAAATATGCTCCCTTTTTGGAATTCCTAAGGCAGCCCTAAGGGCATTGTTTTGTAGTGTTTGAATCTTTTGCACCGTGTGTTTGTTGGCTCCTATATATAGAGCGTTACAATAGTCCAATTTCGACAGCACTAATGCTCGGGCAAGGGTTAGGCAGTTGGCAGTGGATAGGTATGGTTTTGCGGCTCTGATCAGCTTGCAGGTATATGCGGTGCTGGATGCCATTGCGCTCACCTGTTTGGTTAGGGAGAGGTGGGAATCAAGGTAGAACCCTAGTGTTTTTACCACTTTTGCCACCTTGATAGTGTTACCGTCTATGACGAAGGATGAGTATTCTTCTTTTAGTCTTTTGATGTTTTGTGTGTTCCCCAGTATGATGAGTTCAGTTTTGTCATCATTCAGGCATAGCCCGTGGGTGGCCATCCATGCCTGAATGATGAGATAAATCTTGTTCACCAAGGCCAAATCTTGTTCATAATCCCCTGAGAGTGGTATGAGAATCTGAGTGTCATCCGCATAGTTAGTGTAGGTGACACCCAGATTATCTAGATCATCAAACAAGGGCTTCGTGAAGATGTTGTACATAGTGGGGGAGACACAAGAACCTTGTGGGACTCCACATGTGATGGATACTGGGTCTGCAGCAGCAGAAGTAGAAGTAGAGAAGACTCTCATAGTTCTACCGGTTAGGAAAGATTTGATCCATGCGATGGCATGCGTGGAGAAGTGGGCAGCTGTTTCTAGGTGGGTGCATAGCACATCATGATCCACTAGGTCGAAGGCTGCGGAGAGGTCCAGTAAGAGGAGTAAGGCCATCTTTCCGGAGTCTCTCAGCTCATCGACCTGAGTTTTAAGATCGATAAGTGCGGTTTCAGTTCCATGCTGAGGTCTAAAACCTGATTGTCTTGTGCCTAAAAGGTGGTGCAGCTCCAGGTGTTTTTGGATCTGCAGGTAGGCTACCCTGTCTAGGATTTTTAACAGGAACGGTACCGTTGTGATAGGCCTGTAGTTAGTCGGGATGGATGGGTCCAATGTTTGTTTTTTTAGAAGGGGGAGGACCCAAGATTGCTTGAGGTTATCTGGAATAGTGCCTGAAGCAAAGGAGGCATTAATAAGCTTAGAAATGAATGGTGAGAGGTCTCTGGCCATGTCTTTTATTAGTTGGGCTGGGCATAGGTCACCTCGGCAATTGGATGGCTTGAGTGAAAGTATTATCTTTTCGGTTTCAAGTATGGTTACTTTCGAGAAGTTAAATATATGGTTTAGTTTAGTGCTAGTTGGTAGTTTGCCTCTTAGGTTAGTTGAGGGTGGAATATTCTGTTTCTTTATCTCAATTTTTGTTTGGAGTGCGGCAATTTTGTCATTTAGTGCTTTTTGGATGTTCGAGCACCATATTTTATTTTTATCACAGTTATCCTGGACAGGAATAGGGTTTTCTAGTTCCTTTAGTATAAGGAATAGTTCCTTCGTACCAGATTTGGCCTGCAGTATTCTGTTGTTGAAGTTCTCTCTTTTTGCTTTCTTTATTTCATTTTTATAAATCTTGGAGGCATTGATGAGTGTAATTTTATTTGTCTCTGTTGGGGCTAGTCGCCAAGCAGATTCACATTTACGTTTTTCAAGTCTTAGAGATTTGAGGTGAGGAGTAAACCAGGTGTTTAGGTGGGCTCTGGGCTTACTCTTTCTGAGTTTCAGTGGGGCAATAGTATCTAGAGCTGTAGCCATAGAAGAGTTGAATTCATTTACTAGTGATGAGGTGTCCGATGAGCCAGGTAGAGAGTTTAGTCTGGGGAGGATGAGTGGTAGCAGTTTTTCTGTAGTTATACGTTTTTTGTTTCTGGTTGGCAGGGGGGGAGCCAGAACAATTTCAGTAGGTATGGTCAAGTTAACATTTAGGAGGAAGGTTATCAGTGCATGATCTGTCCAAATTTGTGGTTTGATGTCGACAATCGTAGTATTGCAGTTATAGTCAGCAACCCAGTCAAGTATACGGCCTTTTTCGTGTGTGGGTTGTAGGATTTTTTGGGAGAAGCCTAGTTCTGAGATGATATTAGTGACATTAGTTGCTTGCAGGTCTTTAGGGTCGTTGTAGCCTAGGTTTAGGTCTCCCAGAAGGATAACTTGGGATGAAGTTTTTAGGTTGTTTGAGAGGATCGTGGAGATGTCCTCCTCGAACGTGCCAATAGGGCCAGGTGGTCTATAGATAAGGTGGATATTAATAGAATGAGAGGGAGATGCGAGGAGTTTAGCAGTTAATGATTCGCAGGAGTTAGTCGTTGAACTTGATTCAATTTTTAGGGTGAGATTATTTTTAGCAATAATAGCTAGGCCACCTCCTCGAGAGTTGACTATCTTCTCTAAGTATGGTGTAATTATGTGGTAGGGCAAGCATTATGGCAGGTCCTGCAGCTTGGTGCAGCCAAGTTTCTGTTATGGCGAGGATGTCATAGTCTCCTATTTGAATGAGATCAGCAATTTCGGTCGCGTGTGCTATTAGTGACCTGGCATTAATAAGGGCGCACTTCAGTTGGAGGTTCGGCTTTGCTATGGCCTGGGTGGCATTGCTTTTCTTTTTAGGTAGGCTATTGTTAGCATTGGTCTGCTTATTTGGGCGGTTATTGCGATGGGGGTCAGTTTTTATAGGAGGAGTGTTTCGGATGTTGGTGTTACTTCTGTTGCAAGAGGTGTTGAGTCTAGCTAGTGGTTCGTAAATTTTAGGTAATCTTGAGCGTAGTTTTGCGTTTCTACTTGCAGTGTCACAGGGGAGGTATGTTAGCAATTGGTGGGTAATAAGTAAATGTGAAGGTTGATGGCTGGACTCTAGTGGGGGAGTTAAGAGTCCTTCATCCACGGGCGGTATGCCCTGTGGTGTAGGCCTCGGTTGCTGGTTTATTTTTGGCATTGTGGTCCAAAAGGCTGACAGGTAAATAAGAGTTAGTATCATTCTAACTTAGTTTTAGGCACGAACAGTTGGTTTGCGGGAGTCAGGTACCTCTAGGTTAGACAGCGCAATCCTATGTAGGCTAAGTGCAATCGGGGACAGGCTAATGCAGTTATAGGCAGGCTAAATGCAATCGGGGACAGGCTAATGCAGTTATAGGCAGGCTAAATGCAATCGGGGACAGGCTAATGCAGTTATAGGCAGGCTAAATGCAATCGGGGACAGGCTAAATGCAGTTATAGGCAGGCTAAATGCAATCAGGGACAGGCTAAATGCAGTTATAGGCAAGCTAAATGCAATCAGGGACAGGCTAAATGCAGTTATAGGCAAGCTAAATGCAATCAGGGACAGGCTAAATGCAGTTATAGGCAGGCTAAATGCAATCAGGGACAGGCTAAATGCAGTTATAGGCAAGCTAAATGCAATCAGGGACAGGCTAAATGCAATCAGGGACAGGCTAAATGCAGTTATAGGCAGGCTAAATGCAATCAGGGACAGGCTAAATGCAATCAGGGACAGGCTAAATGCAGTTATAGGCAGGCTAAATGCAATCAGGGACAGGCTAAATGCAGTTATAGGCAGGCTAAATGCAATCAGGGACATGCTAAATGCAATCGGGGACAGGCTAAATGCAGTTATAGGCAGGCTAAATGCAATCGGGGACAGGCTAAATGCAGTTATAGGCAGGCTAAATGCAATCAGGGACAGGCTAAATGCAGTTATAGGCAGGCTAAATGCAATCAGGGACAGGCTAAATGCAATCAGGGACAGGCTAAATGCAGTTATAGGCAGGCTAAATGCAATCAGGGACAGGCTAAATGCAATCGGGGACAGGCTAAATGCAGTTATAGGCAGGCTAAATGCAATCGGGGACAGGCTAAATGCAATCAGGGATAGGCTAAATGCAGTTATAGGCAGGCTAAATGCAATCAGGGACAGGCTAAATGCAATCGGGGACAGGCTAAATGCAGTTATAGGCAGGCTAGATGCAAGTCTGGGTGCAGGGTGCCTCTGGGCTAGTCAGAGCGATCATATGTAGGCCAAATACGATTATAGATCGGCAAGAGCAGTCAAAGGATAGGCTGTCAATAGGAGTAAATGTACCTTTGTGGAGAGAGCCAGGGGGTCTGGCAGACGGCAGCCACGGCACCGAACAGGCACAAAACAGGTGCTGGCCTTGCCTCTCATGGGCCCCGGAGTGAGGGGGCCGGCTTCGCCTGCCGGCGGCCAATGGGGCAAGAGGTAGGCCCGGCAGCCAATCAGCTGGCTGCTGGAGGCCTGAGACAGTCGGCTATGGGTGCAGCTTTGAGGGGGCGGCCATCTTGGAGTGGGGGAGAGCCTCGTGGGCTACAATGGCGGCAAATGGGTCAAGTAGCAGCCTTCAGGTGTGGAGCAGTGTGGGCAGAGCCTCCACAATCGAGATTGCATTAATATTAATTAATGCTGGAGCGCGGGCAAAATGCGTATTTTGCGGGCGGATTTCGGCGTGATTTGAGCGCTTACCGAAAATGCTGCACTTTTCATTCATGCTGTCCATTCATGCTGTCCATTCCCCCCTAATCCCCATGCATGGTGGCGCCTCAATGCATTTGGAAAAACTGCAGAATCGTCATCAGACCCATCTGCTGTTATCTACACAGTTAATGTTATTATATGCACTTACTCTGCCTGCGCAGATTTGTATCATTCAGAAATTCAAGGGCTCTGAATGACTGCTGTTTTTTTCCCCCCATGTTCCCTCCCGCTTTCAGCGCTTTAAAACACTTGCTTGTGTATAGGGGCGTTACAAATAAACATTACCATACCAGGGACAAAGATGGATACAGGAATGAGACTAATAAGACAAAGTAGTGGGGAGTCTGTATTGGACCCCGGTCAGAATGTATAAATTAAAGTTACTTGAAGATGACTTGTGTTGGTGGTGTAGAAGAATAGAGAGAGGCACTTTATTGCATCAGCTTTGGAGCTGTTCACGAGTATGCACTTATTTGAGGGAGATACTCGATAGAATAGATATTTTAATATAATGTTGGGAATTACTTTCCAGAGAACAATTGAACATGTGATTATATTACTGCGTGATGGGAGATTCTAAATTGCGCAAGTGTTTGATGGCTGGATCGATAAGGTGTTGATGATTGGTATAAAATTAATTCTAAAAGTATGGAAAACTAGAAAAAAAAAAACTACTGTAGACGATTGGCTAGTAGAAATGCTCATGTTATATAAATGTTAAAAAGTATTGATGGTGAATAAGGAATGTGAATATCTCATTTGTCATGGAGTCAGTCCAATAATTTATTTGAGTGGGTGTTTTGTTTTTGTTTGTTTATTTTTGTGTGGTTTTCTTTACTGTTGTTGTGTTCTTTAGGGTTCATCCACTAACTGTCTACTTATGGATTAGAACATGTTGAAAGAGGTCATCATACTTCGTACTCTTTAATCCCTTAAGCGCTAAGGGCAAGCTATATGGAAGACAGGTGCCCAAGGCCGGGGACATCACCTCTGACCATTGTGGAATTCTGGCCGGCCTGCGTTATAGCTTCCCCCTCCAGGAAAGAACAGGGAGCCCCCGTTGGGGCTCCCCCTGGGACTGCCATTGTGCTTGGAGACGGTAGACCCATAATGGAGACAGATGCCCAAGGTCGGGGACATCACCTACAACCGTCCTGGAGTCCTGGCTGGGCTGCGTTATAGCTTTTCCCTCCGGGGAGGTATTGGCACACTGCTGAGGCTTCCTGGTGGGGAAAAGCTGTAACAAAGGTCAGCCAGAGCTCCAAGATGCTGGACCCTGCAGGGACTCCCTGGGACCAGCGCTGGACTTGGGGACGCCCAATCCACATGGGAGACAGGTGCTCATGGTGGACATCACCCCCAACTGTCGTGGACCTCCAGCTGTGCAGAGTTAGAGCTTTTCCCTCTGGGTAGGGATGGGGACCCTGCCGGGGACCCCTGGGACTGCCCTGGACTTGTGGACAGTCGACACTTTTTCGTTGTCACCCAGGAAGGTAGGACATGTGTTGTTGCCGCCATGTTTCGGTAGTTTCCTGGTGCCAAATATCTGAAAATTGTGTTTTTCCCCCCTACATTTTGGATTTTGGAAATTCTAGGGGATTCGCGCAAGTCAGACCTCTTTGGATTCCCACGTGTCTTCTTTTCATAAATGCCTGGGGTTCGCTGTTTTCATTAGTGGCTGTGACACACCAGGCCCAAATCTGTGGGTTGTCCACAAAGCCAAATCCAGTCTTCCCCAGGGCGTTTGATGTACCAGTGGTTTAGCCTTTTCCCTTTGCGCCAAGGTAGGTGCATCCACACATGTGATGTACCGCTTTCATCGGGACACCTCTGGCAATGGGGAAAGGTAGGACATGTGTTGTTGCAGGCGTGTTTCAGTGGTTTCCTGGTGGCAAATGTCTGAAAATTGTAGTTTTCCCCTAAACTTATGACTTTGCGAGTAATAAATTCTAGGGTGAATTGCGCAAGTCAGACCTCTTTGGATTCACATTGGTGTCTTTTCAGAAATTCATGAGGTTCCCCGTTTTCCTTCATGGCTGCGACACCCCAAGCCCAAATCTGTGGGTTGTCCACAAAGCCAAATCCAGTCTTCCCCAGGGTGTTTGATGTACCAGTGATTTAGCCTTCTCCCTTTGCACCCACGTAGGTGCACCCACACATGTGAGGTACCATTTTTGTCTGGACACTGTTGGGAATGTGGGAAGGTAGGACATTTGTTGTTTTCTCTTGGTTTTGATAATGTTTTTATACATTTGCTCCTGCACTTTGTTATCAACCCTTTAATTTCCCAATTGTAACCTACATTTAGCCGTTGCTTTAGGCACTGTACGCTTTTGTAACCTGCACAAATCACCTATCATTCAAAAAGTCTGCCTGTGCTCTTTCAAACAATGTATGCTTGCCATTCCTCACCACATTTGTTGTCCTTATTTTCAAATGCTAAGTGTGTCTGTTTAGGCCGTCAGCATAACAATCCTGTGTACCATGGCTGAGTTTTTGCCTTGTGGTATTGCTTATTTTGTGTGAACATTGCGAAAAATGTGTGATTTCCTAACTAGAAGAGTCGGGAATCTAGCGCTGCATTGCGTTTCTCAATATTCACAGAAGCCATTACCTTACGGGGCCAGTTACGTCCAGCACATACCTTTTTTTCTGTCATTTTTCCAATTTTATTTACCTATATAGTTATTGCCTGACCTGCGCAAATGATCCCTTCCTAAACTTGAAATGTTATCTACCTTTCAGAAATGTATGCCTTTCTGTCTTCCCATTCAGCTTTCCTACCCTCCTCTTCCATTCCGTCCACGCATGTCCTATTGGAAAAAAAGGGGAGAATCGCCTACCTCTCACAAAACTGATGGTAACCTTCGAAAAATATGTTTTTTTTGTTTCCACTCAACATGTTCTTGAACGTTTGGAAAATGGTGAATTCAGAACAGCCAGCAAATCATTTTTTACTAGCTCTTACAAGGAAACCCACAGGCTTCTTTGTACATAATTTCATTCGCATTTTCTGAAACAAAACACAAAATGTGCTCATTTTGTTATTTTCTCTGACCCAGATATAGCAAACTTGGATTCTATCTCAAGACCAGAGGCTCACATTATACTTCTCTTTCTTTTATTAAACATCCGAAAAGAAACTCAGAATTAAGACTTTCTTATAAGTTATTATGGAAAATCTTTATTCCTTGGTGGCGGTTTGACCGACTACATGTCGGAAGAATAGGGACCTAATCTGGCTGAGATATCTCATGTAACAAAAAACGTACAAGTTATTGAATGCCGACAGACCGAAATGTCCAAAAAAGAGCTCAGCACTGGGAGGGAAAACCCTCAGCAGTTAAGGGGTTAAATTGTTAAAAGCAGATTAAACTGTGCTTTATCATAATATTTATCCAATGCTTTAAGCACATTTGAGTTTCTTTAAGTGAAATTGTTGCAAAGTGTAGAGTGGATGTGTATATGAAAACCATAAAGTTTTCACACCAAAAAATCAACCATCTTAGCCAATTATAAAAACTGAATACATCGCCCATCTCAAATATTTCAAAAGAACAACTTAATGACAACATATAGCAAACATTTTGAAATCTATCAGAACATCCTCATGGCTGGTTGGCCACCATACAAAACACTAACTCGCGGATTGAAATTAACATTGCATAAACAGGAGCAAAGAGCATCTCTGGGGTATCTAGCATTAACTAGTGACCCAGAGTTACCAATGGGGAATGAGGCGCTAGCAGATACGATTCCACAAATCTAACTTCCACAGAAGATGCAAACATATAATTGTGTCCATTATGTATGATCCCTTCTGCTTTAATTGTGATATATGTGTTCTAATGTTTATTTATAGATTTGCCCAAACAAACTGAGTTAAATTCACAAAGGTGTTTTTGTCCTGCATCAGTTGGCTTGGGGTGCCAAAAATAGCTCCTTCTACGAGTTGATGTTAAGTTAGCCCGCAAAACAAAATGGGTGATAGCTGGGAGTTTAGACATTCATAAACCCTGGAATTTCTCTGCGCAACCCTCCCGACCATGCTTTGCCTGCCAAGACCCGAACTGCTTTGTCATATCCCTAATGCACGAGAACACAGGGAACCCCTCGTTCTCTTTCCCACAATCCCTTCTTTTCAGTTTCCAGCACAAATCATGCCCAAATATTGTTCAATATAGCATACAATTTAAAACAAGGTTCCTAAAAGGGCGTCCCCCTGAAGCACAGAAGCTAGTGACAAGAAACCTGATCACTACTACAAAAGGTACCCCTTGCATAGAGTTAAACATGTCATCTATGGAGGAAAAAAAAAACAGTGAAGACATGCCTACATGCTATTTATGAAACAGCATCATCACACAGAAAAAATCATTGTTAAAGGCCATTTAATCAAAGAACATACTTTCATTTCAACTAAATGTCCTTTAAAGATGTATATGGATATGTGGGATATATCCCAGAAGATGATAGAATCTGACATTTCAATCTGTATCCAATGATCTTCAGCTGTTTTAGATGCATTGTCTGGCATCAAATAGGTTCAATGCAAGGATAAAGACCATCTGGATATTGAAGAATTTCTTCTCAACAAGAAACCTTCAGACAAAAGGTGTTTGATGCTATTTTATCCTGCAGTGTTCTTGATATGCCCCGATATATAAACCAATCTACATGATTTAAAATGACATGGACACAAAAATCCTCTAGACTGATCAATAATCCATCATAAAAACCATGAATAGTGACAAAACCTAATCTACTTGGGATAGTGGTCAAATCCTGTACCGTTCCCCCATTACTTATTCATCCCGAAATGTAAATAATAACCAAGTCTGCATCTAAGAATTAACCTTGGTCTTTTTTCATTGTACATCCAATCGCAGAGTGGTTTACCCTGGATAGCATTCCAGGGGATATATAAACTCTTATAGATCTAGGGGTGCCATTTTATTCAGTATGGATTATCTGAGGGATTTGTCAAAAACATATGCCATTAATCCCCTTCTCTCCGACCTACAGTTGCCACTGTCCTCCTTCACACCAGACGCCTCTTCCAACATCACTGCCTTCTCCAGCTTCCAGTCTCTACTTTATGGCTCATTCTCCTCACTTCCTACTGCTAACTTCCACCCCTAAGTCTAAGCGCCATTAACCATGGGTCACCCCATTCAAATGCGGTCTCTGCACAAACATGCGTTGGCTGCTGTGCAAATGGAGGCGTACCCACTGGCATGAGGACCTGCAACTCCACTGCTCTACCCTGAACACTCACGTCCTTTCTTGATAGAGCAAAAAGGGAATTCTACCTCACCCTGATTGACTCTCACTCAACCATCCTCCCCCGCTACCGGGCACCAATTCACTCCTCACTTCTTCTAAACCTATGACCATCAACTCCACTCTTCCAGCTAAAGGCCTAGCTGAATACTTTGCTGCTAACATTTCCAATATTAGAGACTTTCTCTTGAATGTTCTCACACTCCTTCCTCCTACATTCTACACTTTCCTTACACTACAATCATCCTCTACCTCCATCTCCATCTCCATCTCCCACTTTAGTCACATGAATACTGAAGAAGTCGTTATCCTAATCGAGTTCCTCATCACAAAGAAGATACACTTTTAACAACTCGTTTTGGGCTTCCACTATATTCCAGGGAACCTTTTCACCCCAGAACCACAAACCTTTTTAAGCTATTTCACATAAATAAGAGACAGTTGTCTCTTACACAATGACACAATTAAGGGTAGAATTCAGTACTTAATAGGAAACTATAGGGTTTTATAGTTTTATGCAGTTACGGAAGATAAAAAAGTATGATGAACATCAAGTTATTTATTTCAAGACTCAGACATATATATGTGAAGTATATTGTTTTGTTAAGGAGTTATGATGAGTGCAGTCAGTGGCAGCCAAAGCCACTACAAGAGCATTCTTTCGTACTGGCAGCATTGTTATTACTTGGATCAGCTGTGAACCGACCCAGCTGCCTAATCATTTAAAGACTACCTCACGGCATGTAGTGTAAGGTGTTTGCGGGAGAGTCAGTCCACAGGCTGAAGACTAACAGCAGGACATTCTACATTGACCATAAGTGGAAACTGTAAGCTACCGTATCGCAATCTGCAAGATATATTCTACCCAGGACTTGTGGGTGCTGGGTACACAGGAACATGGTTTACAATCCAAGAAGGACCTTTTAAGGGCAAATGAATAACAAAAATAAAATTACAGCCCCAAGCCAACTAGTTGAAGCCTTACATTTTGAATCTAAAGTTCAGTCAGAGAACCTGCAGGCCACCCATGGAAAAATCACAGCATTTTTTTAAACTGCAAAATCACAAAGGGTCAATCGCCATGACTGACAATAGAGGAGTGGGGGTGAGTGTGAGGCGGACAAGGTTTTGCCCTCCACCCTTACTTAGGGACTGCCCATGGACGATAACGCCATGCTGACCCTTTGTTATAGTTTACAGCAAGGATTGGGGAGGAATAGGATAATTCCTGGTGAAGTCCCGTCTGCTGATACATTAATTGTGGAGGGTACAAAGTTATCAGCCACTCCAAATTTAAACATTTCTCCCGACTTTGAAATGAGTAGAAGTGACATATCAAATCCTAAAACATCTAACACCATGCTGTCTTCAAATTTGGGGTTGGTACAATTATAGAAATCTTTGATTATGTACTCTAATGATATCAGTAGAGATATCCAAGACAATAAATCTACCATGGCGCAGGTTGAGGCTGTAATAATTAATATTGCCAAACTAATTTTCCTGCAGAGCCTAATATAATTCACCTCGCGCAGGTACATGCTGTACACAAAACATTGGCACCGATGAGGTTGCGCCCGCGATGCTTAGAAGCACGCTTGATAATAATCCTTACAAGGTGGATGATTTAGTACAACATGTAATAATAACCCAATTGCCTAGAGCAGAATATGATAGAGAACACAAAAGAAAAGCAAAAAAGCAATAGACAAATCGCCAACAAGTTTAAAGAGGAAAAAGGGTAAGCAGGGAAAAAACTAACTAACAACCATGTGGGCATGGACTCATCTAGGTGCATCTTGAAAGACACTGATGATGGGAAATATGAAGTTAGCAAAACCAAAGACCCTAGTAACAAAAGGGGAAGAAGGAAAAAGAAACAGAAGTCATTTACTGTTGATAATTCCAAAGGTTACAGTAAAACAAGAATAATAACAGTCACAAAACTTTTTCCGGGTGAAGACCATCATCTCTATTTAAACCAATCTGATTTTATCCCTATTGTCTACGATCTCACTTTTGCGTGTTTACCTCGGAAGACACGGATTACACTGAACGTACCTCGTAAGGAACAAATATTCACTTCTACACCAATGAAGTTGCAAACCTGGTTATGGATTTCTCTTCTGAGTTTCTGAAAATTGCCTTTTCCTTTGAAAGAATGTCTTATAATGACATATAAGCGACTAAAGGGGAGGGAGTTGAATACGATGCCCTCAAAATCACAGCTAATCGTTGGGTTAGAAATCTAACGATGATAAAACATGAACAAAAAGCAAATCCCAAGACTGCCGGCAAATTCGATGTGGGAATGGCTTCCTGGGGCATTATCTAGCAATAAACGGTGAAACTCTACGGTGGGGGCCGTCACCATTTGGCCCTGCTGTTATGGATCACCACAGGCCATTCACATTTCGTACATAGTCCTTAGGGCCTCGGCATACTTACAAATAATGAGCTTTTCATGCTGCAAGAAACATGGATTAGGGAAAAATAGTGTATTGATAGTTATCACACTATTGAACATAAAGCTATGGAAGAAAGGATGTCCTTTTGGTGGCTTTATGTTGGGGATAAAAAATATGAACAAGCTAACTGAATATATTAGTAGTAGCTTTAATGAATATGTCCTATGCGGTGAGGTAACTTTAGAGGGCTCTAAATGGACCCATTGTCTACTGATCATAAATATATATGACCCTCCAGGAGGGAAACGCAATGACACTATTATGTTGAGCCTAGCAGAAATCATCACCAACTGGCAAGTTGAGAACAGTCGATCCCCAATAATCATAGGTGGTGATCTTAATGCATATCGGGTCAATATAGGTAAAGATAATCCTATTACTCTGGGCAATTTCAAGTCAGGTACTGCAGATTGTAAGCAGGGTGTGCAATGATCACAGGGTGAGGTGGAGTGACTTGATAACTTGTGAATTTACCAATGTGAATGGCATATTGAAGTGCAACCTGTGGCAAACGCCCACTTGGAGGAATACAAATAAGGTCAGCACCATTGACTACTTATTCATTGATGATCTGGGGAAAGCACTTGTCATATACATTTAGAGATTACATTTAACACTATGAGCTATCATGCCACTTTGACATTACAATTTGCTCGTTACAATACTGTGAAAAGATCTTATTTGAATAACCACTATGGAGATATCTTAGAATGGCAATGGCATTGCTTGGAATAATGGTAATATTGTGCGATTGAACTTGGAGATGCGTGCGATCCAAGATAGTCTCCTGTGATATGCCTAGGCAGCTGACATGGATACCATTGCCCTAACAATCAATGACATGACCATGATTATGGGACATACAGACATTGAAGAATAGAAGTCAATGAAATAACAAACTACTTATTTATGTCGCCATTATCGTCACCCAAAAAAGCGAGCACCAAGGAGACTAAAAATGTCAAAAAAACCCTCCGATATCACTATTGCAGCAGAAAAGAAATTAAACTGTAGGTTGAAAAATAACTACAGAAACTGGATTAGGCATTGTAAAAATTCTACGTCCTCAGTGCAACATAATATTATGTATCAATTGCTCAGAGAAAATAACACAAAAAGGTTTCGAGTAACATATAATGGGTATAAAAAGATGGAAATAACTAGCGATATCAACCCTATCGCTGAAGAGGATTGGATGGCTCACTTAAGAAATAATATAAATCATGACAAAAATGTTAAGACCACAGATTTGGAAGTTGAGTGAAGGCATCAATTTATTTATACGAGTGAAGACATTGATCAAGCGTTGTAAGCATTCTAGAGCTGGATAGCCTTGCAAACTGTAATTAAAAGTGATCCAGATTGCTGGGGCCCCCTTTTCTGGAGGACGTTTCGAGTGATATCAGCCACAATGCATATACCTCTTGGAAACAGGCGCATTTGGTACCTGTCCACATAAAAAGGCCCACGTACTGGCCCAGAAAATCACCGGATATTGGCTATGCTTGATACATCTAGTAAAAAATGTGCATATAATTAGCTAGAAGAGCTAAGAATCTGATCTGTGAAAAGGGGGAAACAATGCCTTGATACCTTCCAAACAGGATTTCATCCCGGATTTGGGACGACCCATAATATCTGGATAATACAACAGTCAATGGAGATGGTTAAAGGCAATAAGGAACGCAGGCTGTATTTGGCCTTTTTCAATTTTACTGCAGCATTCATCACTGTTAAACATAATAGGCTGTGGGAAAACGAACAAAGTGGGCATGCCCCCTGGCCTTTTGGGTATGATACAATGGCTGCATATGGATACCTCTGTTGAGATACGGCTTGATAATAATCGTACCCTTTCCTTGAAGTTAACACCAACAAGGGCCTAAAGCAGGGGTGGGTGCTGACCCCCGCTTTGTTTAACTTGTATATGGCAGACCTCCACAATACTCTTACATCCGCACATAATTTTCCAACTTAAATAGGTATGACGTAGGTATTATGGCTAGGCTATGAGAATGACAGTCATTTTAGATCAAACCAAAAATGACTTAGTAATACACTTTCTGACTTACTGTCCTGTTCTAAATCCAACCTCCGATTAACCAGGAAAAACAAAAATCATGTGAATTGGGAAGAGACGTGGGAAGTCTGTCCTGACTTGGTATTTAGATGGAGAAGACAATTGTACAAGTGTTTTGGTTTAAACATTTAGGTTTAATTATCAGCTCGAGTAAAAATGATAAACATATCTGCAGAAGCACACCAAGCAGGTTCAATACAGTGAAACCGTGCCTTCACACAAGGGGGCAATTCCATCACAGCTTTACTTAAAATGTACAATGTCAGCATAATATGGGGATCCCTCGATGGATTAGAGACATTTATGAACTGCAAAGGTGGATTGCTTAATCAGCTTAAGGGAATAATCTGGAGACCAGCATTAGGGCTAGGGCCTGGAGTCCCCATACAAACCATAAGGTTGGAGTTGGGTACCCACTCCCTCAGTACTCTGCTAGACGTTAAGAAAAGCAGCCTGTATTTAAAAATGTTAACATATGAAAAAAACTCCATTATGAGCATATCGTTCCCTGAAGGCAAATGGAGTATCAAGATAACTGATGAGAGCATCGCTTTGTTGATCAAGGAGTTGATCACTTAGCCTCCAGAGTAACACTAGGGAAAATACACGACTCAGCACACCACAAGAATATCTGGGAGTGTTTCCTTTCATTAAATTGCTTAGGTTCACTATGCTATTGCACCTAAATCGGCTCCTGTCTCGCTTGATAAGTGGCCCTGGACTTGGTATGACTAGGGAAACCCATCTATGTAGGATCCGCAAGACCGTTAATTACCTAGAAACAGCTAGACACTTTCTTAAACAGTGCACTTTATTACACAGGCAATACATGAGACAACTGGGAACATTTGTCCAAGATGTGCAGAATATTGAGACTCATGCCTTTTGGTCATATTGTGTTTCGGTCAGCTCAATGGTTGTTACGGCAGCATTAAGTAACATATGGGTGCACTTCCTAAAAGCAATTGGGCATGAGGAAGATTGCTAAGGATAAATATGGCTATCTATGTATATGGCACAAGCTACACTATCAGTAGTACTGTAGATCAGGAGAATGATATGAATGAATGCATATTTTCATAATTACTTGTTTTAATGTCCTAATATTTTAACTTTTCTATGATGGGGATATGTGATGTATGTAACTTTTTTTATGAATCGATGTTTCATTGTTATCTCTTATTCTAATTGTGTGGAAAGTTAATATAACTAACACAATAATACAAAAAGAAAAAACAAAAGAATGAAGTCCTATAAAGGCTAACCCCTCCTGTGCCATCAGACCCTCTTATTCCTCAGCTGGTCAAGCCTATTGCCTCTTTAGGGCCTCTCCCTTTGTGATCTCGTCAACCTACACTTCAAATCAGCTTGCTTTCACTCCATTTTCAAAACCGCCACGGTCCTCCGTCTCCTAAAAAAGCAAGTGGCTGAACCAAACTTGCTGCCTAACTTTCACCCTATGTTCCTGATTCTGCACTACTCTAAAGTGCTGTAAAGGGTTGTGTTCAACTGTCTTATCAATTTCGTAGACTTCGAGATCAGGTGACACTCAACAGAAACTGCCCTCAAGAAAGTCTCCAACTTTTTCGCCCCTGCTAAGCACTCCAACCCATCCTCTATCCTAATTCTCATTGATCGGTCTGCTGCCTTATCATACCTCCATTGATCACAGATTAATACCTTACGGGACACTGTAGAGGAGGTCCCAAATATGGCCTGCACTCCAGCCACCCATTTTGTGATACCAGAAGCATACTCGCCAAGATATGTAACGTATAAGGAGCAAATAAACCAACAGAGAGCCACAGTGGGGCTCTGTCCAGTACCCATCAGAAGGACTTGTATACCTATTGAAGCGCCAATAACCAGACAACCATGGGCAGCAAGGTACCCATTGAGACAACCGTACCAGCAGCTGACACGTCATGAAGACTACTTGCAAACTGTCCCAGAAGAGACCCAAACGGCCCTAATCAGAGGCAAATGGTGACGACATAATGGCCCGGAAAGACATTCAGATGAAAGAAATGACAACCAAAAGGTGATAAACAAAGACGAAATGTTGCGAATAATGATGTACTGGACATAGAAGAAGAAACGATGCTGAACTTTAAAGAAACGTAACCATTAAAAACAGGATGGAAATATGCAACTGGCTAAATGCCTGTAAATAGGCTTGGACCGCAAGAAGCTAAGGAAACGATACTGCTTGCAATGCTTAGTAGAAAGATAGAGCGGCAAACGCCAACTATATATCTACCTCAAGAAGCACATTATAAAGTGCAACTCCATTTTATAAAAGCATTACTAAGCCCTGGATGGTGAAGGACAAACAGGCCAAAATTCACATAATAGCTCGAAGCCAGGCGAAAGAGCCGAATCGAAACTTAGCAAGAAGCAGCTCATGCCTGGGAATTCAAGGACAACCCAAAGAAGGGAGGAGAGCGGCAACTTTGAAGAATCAAGATAAGGAGGCCTGGGCAGGTGGCGAGGCCGAACAAAGAATCAAATACACAAATAGAGGGAAAATGAAGCCGATTCATGGTGTACTGACACGTGACCAGCCTGGCGCGGAGAGGTATCCACATCTGATGTCATCCAAACCCAGAGGATGCCATAACTTTTCCAGATAAGAAGCTACAGTTCAAGGCCACTCTCAGCCAACTAATTGACACATAGGCATAAGGGTATTGATTGATGGAAGGGAGGCAGGGTGAATCTTGGTCCATCCCGCACCTGGGCAACCATTCTGCATGCTGCTAATTAAAGTGGAGATTTATACCTAGGGGTGTAACCCACCCAATCACAATGGACCAAATAATCTAGGGTCCTAAAGCTTGTAGAACCAATGACACATCGTACTTTTAGTGACGTCTATCACGAGTGATGTAGAGGGATGGGCTTAGACGCCCACCCGATAAGACTTATCCAATCCCCACACTCTGTTACCATATACAGTTATAGTACCTATACTTAAGCTACCTTTCCCGACCAATAGAATTGCATGTCAAACGTTTGAGTTTTACACGTCAGTGATGATGAGAAGTTGCTATAAAAGTTACTGTTTGCATGAAGAATTTGGGAGTTGAAGCGAGACAGGCGATCGCAGCTCCGACGATTACCATTTGTTTCCCTGTTCTTTGTACTTGTCATTAAACGGACTTCCCTTTGCCAAACCATTGACTTGTCCTTATTGATTGGTGTTGGAGTAAGTGAATCCTGCACCCAATCTTCCTCAAGGTGCAGCTATCTCGTCTTAAAGTGCCGGAGGGCGAGATCTGAATCTCATGGGCCCGTTCAGAGGTCTCTCTACCCTCCTGTACACTTGGTAGCGGTGAGGATGGTTTTGACCATCAACTATTGAATTTTGATTATTGATAAGATACCTATTGACCATTGACACAAAGTAACTCTAGGTCTTCTGCAATATCACGAGTCCTTCGCCATTTTGGCCGAGTAGACTGTGAAGCTTCCCGTGGACAATGATAGCGTAATACTGTCCAAAAAACTGCAGTGGGTTGAAGGCACCCTTTTTACAAACATAACCCTTCCATTCCTACGGACAGTGCATCAAACGAAGACCAAAAAAAGGCGGTAACGGAGGCGGTGATCCCGAGGATTCAGAGAGGAACGATGCGAGTAGTGAGTGGAATGAAAATTGATGCTTTGGCAAATGTCCTTAAGCAATAGAACAAGTAAGGGGAAAGGGAGTGGAGGGGGGCGCTGTTGCTCTCGTTAAGGATGGCCACCTGACGCAGAGCTCCGAGCTAAGAGGCGATATTCCTTCGTAAACTCTCCTTCGGTGCTCTGTTTCTCGCTCCACCACCAACTTCAAGGCTTTACTGTTGGTCCCGCGCACCCGCTGTCTGAGCCCCGCGTCTTGGGTCCGCATCACGACGGAGATCTGCAGCATTGGATCGAGCCCGGGAGCCGACGCTGCTCCGTCCCGCCTTCTGCTCCACCCTGGGGCCGGGGATCGGAGCCTGCAGTGGGGGAGGGGCACGGGAGCCGCGCGCTGCAGCCTCCTTCCCTCATCTGCCTGTGACCTGCGGCGGGGGGGCCTACATCCTGTGCGGACCCGGAGGTCCTTCATACTGCAGGGCACCTCGCTCCTCCACCCCTTCCGAGGGGGCCTTCTGCGCTGCGCCCCGACTCAGAGGGCTTCTCTATTGCTGGGGGGCCGTGGTCAGTGGAGCCCTGACACCCACCCGGACCCGGCGGTCCCTCCCGTACTGAACGTCCACCCCGTGCCGCATCTCGAGGGCAGCGCGCTGATGCCCCGGCGCCTGTGCTGGTGGGGTGCCTCTCTGGACCCGGGGGTCTTCCACGCCGTAGAACACTCTGCTCTGCGGCCCCTTCTGGGCTGCGTGCTGTCTCCCGGGGCCCGTGAGAATCTGCCGTGGTTGCCGCCTACCCGGGAGTGCTGCGAGAGTTGCTGCCTCTTCCTGGATGATCGTGGTGAGTCCTGGAGCCCCCTACTTCCATTACTATCTGGTCCCGGGCACCACCTACCTTTCCCAGCACTGTCTTGAGACTGCCACCGGTGCCCATGTCTACTCCTGCTATTGAGTAAGGGGGCCTCACTGGACAGCAATCTGCGTATCCCATGCCCCATCTGACACCAAAACCCACCAGACCCGCTTTTTGAACTGCTTGATGAAGGTCCTTCCCTGGGACCCCCTACTCTCCCTGGGGCACCCCAGGGTAGAGGCCCTTCTTCGTACCCACTCCAGCAGCATACTCTGCTTGTATACATCTGGGATAGGCCCAGAGGCCCTGCGGACCGCCTCTAACATCAGAACTATAGCCACCGCTCGAACTGCGTGGCAAGCAGATCCTCCACTTCGCCAGGGTGCCCTTTGTGCCAGGGATCTCCGCCCCGACTATCTAACTGCTGTCAGGCCCTGCACTCCAGTCTACCTCCTATTCGCTGATGATTGACACGCTGTAGCGTTCCAACTGTCTACTCACTGGCAGGCGAGGTGCTTGCCCCAACCTCTCCACCGGGACCCACATTTACTACTCTCCAGGACACTGCTACCGCACTGCTGCCGTGCTGGCTCTCTGGCCTCCAACCCCCACTCCATGCCACCAGGATAGTCCACTCTGGTAACCTCACCTGCGGTCCATTCAATTTATGCCCATTGTGTTGAGCTGGAGGAGTCCCCCCTAGCCCCACTGGCAGGCGGCCAACCACACTTTAACGGGCTCCACCTCTTATTACTGTTCCACTCAGCGTTGCAGTGTGGCGTTCCTCTAGGCCCCTGAACACCCCGATCTGCTCACCTGACCCCCCCCGGAAACCCTCCTTCCCTTTTGCTCCGCCTTGACGCAACCATTACCTCCCTTGGCTCCTGGGCCTCCTATCCATCTGGCGCCATGACCAAGGAGACGGGGAAGAAACAAAAGCTCGATCAATATTTACGAAGGCCACTTCGGGCCCGGTGGCGGAGGAGCCCGACTAGGAGCCATCCAACTCATAAACCTAGATTCCCTTTGACTCTCAGAAAATGATGGAATTCATCCGGGAGGGATTCGCCACACTCCACAGTAAACTAGACGACATGAACGGCACTATATCTTTCATTAAAGCCCATATGGAGAGGACTGATGGCCGTGTGGCCGAGATCAAGACACGAGTCAGCACCACCGAGGATCACCTGGGCTCTCTCAGGGTGGAGGTGTCCGCGCTCTCTTCCTGCGTCACCGAAGTTGAGAAAAAGAACGAGGACCTTGAATCGCGCTCGCAGCGCATCAACCTCCGCATAATCGGAATATCCGAGGATAGCATAAAGGAACCTATGGAGGAATATGTTGAGCACACTTTGCTAATGCTGCTTGATTCTCCAAAGCTCTCCCCACAATTTGCGATTGAGAGAGCCCACCGGGCCCTTACTGCAAAACCCAGACCTGGCGCGCATCCCCGACCTATCATAACTAGAGTCCTTAACTTTCGCGATCGGGACACTCTTCTCAGAGCAGCAAGAGCCAAGGGTGAGCTCCTGCTGGGGGCCGCTAGGATCCATTTGTACCCAGACTTCTCGGTGGCGGTTCAACGGGAACGTAAAACATTCCTAGCTGTGAAGAGGAGGCTACGTGACCTGGAGGTCAAATACTATATGCTATATCCAGCCAAACTGCGGATTGAACACTCCAACCGGGTGTACTTCTTCACGATTCCCGAAGAGGCATCTAGGTTCATCGATGAACACTTCCCTGGCTGATCCCCCTCTTCGAGACGCACGTCTGGCACTGCAGGGTTCCTCAACAGCCTGTATACCGTCCAGGTGCCCTCGAGCCCGGGATACCCAATGGGCCTAACTCTCCTCTACGGCGCCCATCCACCACCTTAGAGTTTCCGATTCATATGTTGATGGATCCAGTTACATGTTTTATATGACTACAAGGGAGGCCCCTCCTCCCGACCTTGAGAACAATGCCTTCACCCTGCTTGGCCGTGCCTCCCCCGCCCACACGGGGCCCTGCTCGGGTTGTACATGTGGCCACCGCTAGGCACCACGTTTATCCTTCACGTGCCTTACTGTTCGGAGCATCACCGCCTTGCTAGCTCATAGGCCCCCTCGGCGTTGATGCCATTGGTTTGGATTTGGTTGTTTGGGTTTGGGGTTACCATTCCTCTGTTTGGGGGAGAGATGGGGGAGGGGGTGGGTGATGTTGGGTTTTACGTTAAAAAAGGCTTGGCAATCGCGAGGATGGTGGAGTGTGGGGCAACACGGCCCCGCTGTTGTTGCAGAGTTGGGCAGACAGTGCACTGATGATTGAAGACAATCTAACACTCATGAGTTGGAATGTGTGGGGCCTTGGAAACTACAAAAAAATGACAATTACAGCTGCAGGCCGAACGACATGGGGCCAAAATCCTATTTCTGCAGGAAACACATGCCTGCGCTGAGCACTGCGGAAAGTTCGCCAAAACATGGGGCCCTCAAAGGTACTTTACCAACTTCTCCACTCAGAGCCGTGGAGTCATGACCCTGATTCATAGGAGTCTCAAGTTCAATTCCATATCCACACAGATTGACCCCCAGAGCAGATATATCCTTCTCCATGGTGCCCTGCAGAATAAGGAGGTGGTACTGTTAAATATCTCCGGCCCTAACATCAATGACCCGGAATTCTACTTGCATCTCACATCCCTTCTTGACAGTTTTCCCCTCATACCGATCCTTTGGGTGGTGATTTCAACACAATATTTGATGTAGACCTGGACAGGTCCGGCTCCAGACCCCGCCAACTCTCCAGAGCAGCCTACACTACATTGCTATCCCTTCCCTGTCTTTCCATGGTGGATGTATGGCGACTCCTATACCCAGACTCCCGCTCCTACTCTTTTTATTCCTCTGTACACGACTCATATTCCCGAATCGATAGATGGCTGGTGTCCGATATAATTATCAGGAATGTATCCGACCTTAAGATCCTCCCCAGGATCCTATCCGACCACTCACCAGTGACCATTAGCCTTGGGTGGGGCCCCGATCGTGACCGGGCCAGACGCTGGAGAATGAAACCCTACTCTCTTCTCGACCCTGTCTTTAGTTCCAAGCTTGAGACTGCCATCGAGGAGTTTTTCGAAAATTAACACCAATACGGTAGCCTCGCAGGCTATCCTCTGGGAATCCTTCAAAGCATACATTAGAGGCATTGCCCTGTCCAAGGAAAACGGCATCCTTAATACAATCTGCAGAGAGATCGCGGAGAGTGAGGCCACACTGGAGGCCCAATGCTCGCTACACCAAACTCCGGAACTCCTAGCATCAATCGGTGCGGAGCTTGATACGTTCTGCTTATTAGCGGACCGTGAACTGAGGTTTCTGGACAGCCCGGGCCTTGCTAGGAAGTACGGTGAGGGTGAACACCCAAGCCGCTTTCTGGCCAGACTTCTCTGCCGAGAGTTCGGTACCCCGCCCATTGCTGGAGTAGAGAAACCCGATGGCTCCCTGGCCACGACACCACAAGAAATCAACTCCGAATTCCACTCTTTCTACAAATCCTTATATGCCAACGCGGATAGTGTTTCATCAACAGAGATTGATTCCTATCTCGACAATCTCCCCCTTTCGGCTCTCTCCCCTGAGTCCATCGCATCCCTCGAGAACCCATTTACGCTCGAGGAATTCTCAAACGTCATCGATTCACTCTCATCAGGTAAATCTCCTGGCTCCGACGGTATTCCCGTTGAATTTTACAAACACTATAAACCCCTCCTCCTTCCTCACTTGATGTCCCTCTGGGAGGAATCGGTAGAGGCGGGCCGACTCCCCCCCCTCGCTCCGCGAAGCCACGATAACCGTCTTGCTGAAACCGACAAACCTCCCACACAATGCGGCTCCTACCACCCACTCTCGCTTATTAATAGCGATGTAAAAATGTACGCCAAACTCTAAGCCCAACGGCCTGGTCCCCTACATGCCTTATATTATCCATCCTGATCAAGAGGGATTTATCCCGGGACGCTCCACCTCCCTGAACTTGAGACGCCTCTTTAACATCATAAGCAGAATTAGCCCAAATGTCCAGGCAGTAGCCGCGACTCTCGATATGCAGAAAGCTTTTGATTCTGTCTCGTGAAAATATCTCTGGCGGGTGCTCAAAAAATGCAAATTCGGTCCCTGTTTCCTTTTTTGGGTCAAACTGCTCTACTCCGATCCAGAAGCTAGGGTCCGTACCGAAGATCGGTGTCCCCCCCTCCCCCGCTTTCCAATAGCCAGAGGAACTAGACAGGGCTGCCCCTTCTCCCCCCTTGTATTTGCCATTGCGATGGATCCATTCACAGACATGCTCCGTCAATCCCATGCACACAGGGGCTTACGTACAGTGGGTCAATCAGACCTAGTATCCCTATATGCAGATGATGCCCTTCTCTTCATTCATTCTCCCGATACCAACTTAGCTCCGATACTGGAAGACACTATCCTTTTCGGGCGCCTCTCTGGCCTCAAAGTGAACTGTTCTAAATCCACCATGTTCCCGCTCACTGCCTGCATGCGCCCCCCCTCCCTCCCCGACACCCTAGGGTTTGCTTGGGCCCAATCAAACTTCACCTACCTAGGTATAGTAGTGTCTCGTCACTTCGAAAGTGTTTTCGAAGAGAACTATCAAAAGTACCTCACAAACCTCATAACTAAGTCACTGGGATGGGACAAACTCCCGATCTCTCTGGCGGGCAGGATAGGAGTGCTGAAGATGGTGGTGCTACTCCAACTACTGTATAGATTCACCAACATCCCTCTGTGGCCAGGCTCTGGGTTTTTCCAGGCGTTGACTCGTATCCTTAACACTTTCCTTTGGCACTCTGGTGCGGTCCGACTCAAACTCAAAACCTTGGCTACCCCAATGGAGGTGGGCGGCTTTGGCGCACCCAATTTCCTCAAGTACTGGCTGGTTGCACAACTCCAATACACTTCATACTGGTTCAAGGCGTTGGATCTCCCACCCCATCTTAGACTCGAGAGGCTATCGGTCAGTGACCGCGATATCCGATCCCTGATTGTCACACCCACACCGATAGTACCGGAGTCACTCGACCCGGTGAACTGCACTTCATTGGCCATACTAAAAACTTGGAAGCTACTAGGAGTCGCCCATCCATTTCATGGCAACCTACCACTCTGGAACTTCCTCCTGGGGGTCCCACACGTGCTTCTTCTCATTGTTCGCTGATGGGCAGATGCTGGATTCGAGCTGCTTCGCGATGTCTTTGAACAGGGCAACTTCATCGAGTGGCCTGACCTCCCATTGTCCCTTAAGCGGAGACCTTCCATCTGGCTCCAATACACATCTCTGCGGAGAACCCTTAAACACATGTACCCCAGCTTCCCAGCGATACCACCGGACGAGCTCATAGTCAGAGTTGACCTCCCCCACTCCCATGAGAGGCAACATTTCCAGGCTCTACGCCCCACTGCAATCCAGAGATGCCCCGCCACTCACTAAACTGAGACAAGCTTGAGAGGACGCCCTAGGGCTGGAAATGTCGGACGAACGATGGGCCCGCATGTGTGCCCGCACTCATGGGGTATCCTATAATTCCTGATTCAAGTTGATCCTATTCAAGGTACTCCACAGATACCACTATACCCCAGACAGGCTGCACCATATCTCGAACGATGTGCCCTCTGGCTGCCCTAGGTGCGGCTAAGATAGTGCTGGCTATATCCACATGGTCTGGTCATGCCCGCGCCTCGCCCAATTCTGGAGCGCAGTATGCTCAACTATGTCCGATATGCTTGAGGTTCCCGTCACTCCATCCCCGATGAGATGCCTTTTCCATGAATTCCCTGAACTCCGCCGAGACTCCAAAAGACTAGCTGGCCTTTGCATGCTACTTGCAGTGCACTCCATACTACTCTGCTGACTCCGACCTACCTCGCCCACCCACGCTCAATGGCTCAGGGTGGCGACATGGGCCTCGGACACCGAAGAATCTTGGGCCGTACAACAGCCAACCCACTCGAGGCCCAGAGACGTTTGGTCAAAATTCCGGTCATATAGGTCTCCCACCGACACTGTCTCCGATGCTTCATCCCTAGCCCTTTCCCCCTGTTGTTCCCCCTCTGACTGCTGAGCAGCCCCCCTCTGCTCCTCACCCACCCCCTACGCATCCTGGAGGTGCTTATACTGCTCTGTATGTAATTGTCTGTATATCTCCGCCTTTTCTTGTGTTGCCATGCCAAATAAATAAAAGTTTTTTTTTTTTAAAAAGTAAGGGGAAAGGTAACGGAGGGAGGTGGAGAAAACAAAATAGTCAGAAGTAGAGAAGAATATATATATATATATATATATATATATATATATATATATATATATATATATATATATATATATAAATAATTACTTGAGAATAACTGAATAAAAAGAGTGAATACCGGGGAGGACACCCGAGATAAAAAGTGAATACCGGGGAGGACACCCGAGGTAAAAGAGAGGATACCGGGGTAGACACCCGAGAGAGAGGATACGCCTTGTTCCTGCGCTTTAATATAGCGGTCAGAAGAAACGTGAACTCATAGTCCTACTTAATAGGGAAAGATTAGGATACTACGACGATTAAAGACGTCGTAAAAGGAGTTTGTTTAAACTCCATGTCGGGGTATTGATTAGAAGGCAAAGATATCTGTGTCCAGCTGGTGTCTGTCTAGTCTGTTAAACGTTTGTCATACATGTTCTGTTGATGTGTCACATGTAAGGAAATTTGTCTCCTTGATGTTTGAAATTGACTAGGGGTTTTACGCGATTCTATAGTTGAGAGGGAATCGCATGTGAATTGATGTCCCTGAGTCAATTGGTGAGAAAGAAAATTTGGCGGGAAAAGATTGGATTGGAGCTTGCGTTATTTGGTGCTCGCTCATATTGTTGGGTGTGGTAAAGTTGCATGAAAGTATTGCTAGAACAGATTTAAGCAGGGAAGATATTACTCCGCTAGCACACTTATGTAAACAATTGCCTAAACACGCACACAAGCTTAAGAAATACAGTATAGAGTGGGTTAAGGGTACCGCCCACAAGATGTTTATGCCGTGGCCACAGAACGGGTCCTTATCTAAAGCCGTCTTACAACATATGACGACTTATTTGCATGCCACATATACAGGCAAAAAACTATAGAAACGCCTAGCTGTTCTGGAACTTTGGAAAATGTTCGAACAGTCGAATGAGGAAGAGCCACCTGCAGACTGGATATTAAATGTATGCACGGAGGGGGGTGAGACGCCTACTGCGCCACCTGTCCCACATGAAAGAGAAACCGAGGGAAGTAAGTCAGAGGAACTTTACCCATTAAGAGAGCTCAAGGCAGCTACGGGATACAGCAACCCCGCATATGAGTCACCTACGTATAGTAGCGATGAAAATAGAGGGAAGGATCAGGATAAGAATCTTACCTCCACAGTCCCGAGGGACAAGGAGGGACGCGACGATGAGAGGAAGGATCAGGCACAGACAAGTGCACCTCTCGATAAGGAGAGAGAGGGAACGAAATGGAAAGGAAGTGAAGACAGAACTGATGAAATAGCATTCGCGAAAGACGAATGGATGGAGGACAGATATTGTTGAAACTCGATGGTAAAGGAAGTGATGATGTGAGACCAAGGGAGAGGTCCGATGAGACACAAAGAAAGGAGAAGGAAAGGGAAATAAGGGATGAAAGGATAAAAAGGAAAGATAGGCTAAGGCGAGAACAGCTATATCGCGAAGAGCAAGGAAAGCAGCTCAGTCGCAAACAGAGCGCAGCCTATGACCAGTACAGGCAGAACCTGGAAAAACTGGAAGAAGAGCAAAGACGTGAGAAAAGGATAAAGAGAGGCGAAACAATGAGGAAATTCGAAGGGCAGATGAACGTAGAAATGAAAGGAGAAGGGAAGATGATAAGGTCAGAGAAGAGGCGAGGAAGCGCAAAGAATGTGATGAGGACATTGAACGTAAGCGTAGACAGAGGGCACGCAATCTCGAATATCTGGAGCAGGGAGTTAAAAAACCCAATCCTGTTGTAGAATGGGAAGACATTGAAGAATTCTTCCCTGCGTACGATTCAGTACCAGGCACGAATGAGGCAAATATTGAAGATGACTTCGACACCAGAAGCATCGGAGAAACGATCTATAAGATATATGATGAAATGGGGTTAGAACCAATATCCCAAGGGGAAGACGAGCGCTTGGAAAGCACTCAGCTGTATGACACTGAAGACGTCACCCGAAGTAGTGGGAGCAGGAGATTGTCCCTGGATAGGCTAGAAATCAGTAAGAACGACGATGACGCAAGGAGTTGCATGAATTGGGAACAATCAATGTCCGACTCCGGAAAGGAAATGTAGTGCGAGACAAATGAAGAAGGGAGACGGCGCGAAAAGCGGCTCCCAAGGGACAAAGGGGTGAGATGGTCTGACGCTATCGAGTCCGCACCAAGGGCATCAGAATCTACATTGGAGTCTGACCGACACAAAGGAACATTCCATGGTCAGAGGGGGGTGTCAGCGCCCGCCTATGCGGACAGGTTGAGGACATTGGCAGGTAGACGGCGATGCAGGAATATTACCCCAGCTGTAGAAAGGGGAGCTATGGGGAAAGAGAAGGGAGTCTGCGCATTCCAATTTTCGCTTCTAGAAAAGGGGGGAGCAAGACTGCAGTATATTCCATGGCCACACATGGATCGAGAGAATTTGAAAAACAAGCTTCCAATGCTGACATTGGGAGCTGGGAAGTGGATACACGAGTTAGAAAAGATGACAGGGAGTGTCACGTTAGCTATAGGGGATATTAAAGGTCTCCTGATTGCCATACTCGGTGAGAGAGAAGACGATGTATGGGCACGGGCTGGGTACCCTGGTGTTACCATAATTAACATTGCCCACGGTGGAGCGCCATTCAACAATTGCAGAGCAGCAGTATGGAAAGCGCGTGGGTGCTCGAAACGCATGAATCTTGGACAAAATCCATACATGTGTTTTACCACATTTTATGCCAAGGGTTGCCAGAGCCTGTACAAAAACAGCTTAAGAAATTGGTAGGAGTTGAGGCCAAACCTTGGGCTGAAATACAGTTGACTATTGCACATTACTGTAGATTGTTGCAAGAAAAGAATCGGAAAAAGGAGGCAACTCGGAAAGGTGAGGAAGCAAAGCTGGTGCAAAAGAAATTATCCAAGTACGCTCTTGAAGGAGCCATGCTGACTAGCCCAGCTGAACAGAACGTACAACAGGTGGCTAACCCACAGCAGAACAATCAGGGTAACGTAGGATTGTACCCGAGGGGAAGGGGATTTAGAGGAAGAGGATGGCAGAGTAATCAGGGAGGTTTCCAAGGGAATCAAGGAGGTTTTCAAAACGTGCAAATGGGCAATACAGATATGGCGAATGGACAAATAGCCCGAACACCGCCGGTATGTTGGCTGTGTGAAATGACAGGGGATCTGGCGCGCTCATGCAGAAGTCAAGGCGCGTGGCAAAATAGCCAAGGAATGGGAGCAGGTGCGGCAAATTCACCTGCGATCCGACCACAGGGTGGCGCACAGAATCACACAGTGCACCAGCAAGCACCAGGCATGCCGCAGGGTGCGCAGCAGGGGGTTCAACCCCTGAGCATGGGGAATTTGCCACAAGGGCAATTCCAACAGGCACCACCGCAAATATTGCAGGGCACAAACTCCGCTAGGGGAGGCAACCCCGGGAATGAAGAAAATCCACAAGTATACAGTGGACCGAACTTATATATGAACTAGGACTGCTCACTGGGAACCCTGATGTGCTCTATCCTATCAGTGACACCAGACACTAATACGGAACCTAGGGTGAATGTCGCCATAGGGGGTAAAGAATATTCCTTCTTAGTTGACACGGGGGCAACACACTCGTGCATACGAGAAGGCAAGTTTTCCTTGTCCAGTGAGGCTATAGATACTCAGAGTTTTACAGGAGCTCACAGTCGAGTTCCCTTTACAGACGCACTCCCAGTCTCCATAGGAGAATGCGAAATGAATGTAACTTTGTTGTATTCGCGTCAAACCCCAGTAAACATTTTGGGTCGAGATTTAATGACAAAATTGAATATGACCATCTCGTTTACAGAGGAGGGCATAGTATGCTCTACTCCGGGAATGCATTATTCAAACGTGTGCGAAATGATCAGGGCATACTCAGGACACATAGCGATGAGTGCCGCGCCTCTGGAGCCAGAGATCTTCGCATATGGCATGCGTGTGCTTATGGCAGGATTGCCAGGCCTCGCAGATAGAGCTATGTGAACCCCTAATGAGTTTCTATTCAGACCAAGAATACCTATGCATGAAGAGGAGGGACAAGTATTTCCCTTGATGATCCATGCTGCAGCAGTACGAAGGAAAATAGCATTAGTTGAAGGATACGATGATGAAGGCAGACAATGGTGTACAATGATCGCCATTGAAGAAGGGTATCGAGTGACTGACGTCACTGATGCCGATCTGTTTGAAGAACAGCCTGACTCAGAAGAGACGAGGGTAGAAGCGAGTCTCCTATTTTGGGTAAAAATGATCAAAAGAGAAGTACCCCAGAGAATGATGTTGGCACGGATACGTCGGGAATACTTTGATGACGACATGGCCCAGGTGCCTGTCTCAGTATGGACCACAGGACCTTATGACGTAGGCCTCCTGAGGGGGTGGGAGAAGTGAGAATTAAACTGAAACCAGGAGCAATTTTACCAAGAGTGCGACAACATCCCATGTCCAGAGAGGCGGATGAAGGGATTGCGGAGACTATTTCCGCCATGATGGAACAGGGCATCCTAGTGACATCAGAGTCACCCTGTAACACAGTGATTTATCCTGTCAAGAAATCAAAAGGAGGGTCTTGGCGTTTAATCCAATATTTAAGAGCATTAAACGATATTGTTGAAGCAGAGTTCCCTCTAATCCCTAATCCTTCTACAATTTTATGTAATATACCCGTCGAGGCAAATTATTTCACGGTGATTGACTTGAAAAATGCCTTTTTTCTCTCAATCCCGTTGCACCGCGATTCACAAGACCTGACGTTGTTCACATTCAGACAAATGCGCCTGAAAAGCACGAGGTTGCAACAGGGGTACTGAGAGTCCCCGCCCATCTTTAACAGAGTCTTTCAGATGGATCTGAGCAATATTGCAGTAGAAAGTGTCGTCTTGCAGTATGTGGATGACATTCTAATCTGCAGCACAACAGAAGAACAATGCAGGCGCGATTCTGTTCAGCTACTGACTATACTGGCTGAGAAAGGCTACAAGGTTGACAAAGAAAAACTGCAATATTGTCAACAGGAGGTGCTGTACATAGGCCAGTTAATTTCACATGAGGGGAAAAAGGTAACCCTAGAAAGGGCTGAAGCTATCATGAGCACGGCAAAGCCACTCACGGTAAAGCAAATGCAGAGCTTTTTAGGCCTGTGCAATTATGTTAGAGCATGGGTCTTCGACTACAGCGCATATACCAAGCCCTTGCTCCAGGCCCTAAAGAAGGCCTAGGTGACAAAGGAAAATACTAAATGGACTGAGACAATGGAAAAGGGGTTTACAGAACTCAAGAGAGCGATTTGTACGGCTCCAGTTCTCGGGATGCCTAATTGTGCAGAAGAATTCTACCTGTTCTTGCACACGAATGGCAGCGTTATGACGGCAGTGCTCGCTCAACAAACCTCGTTGGGGTACAAGCCCCCGGCATATTACAGTGGGAATCTGGACCCAGTAATGAGAGGCCAGTTCGCATGCTAACAAAGTTTAGCTGCTGCAGCGTCTGCCATAGCGAAAGCGACAACCATTGTAATGGGATGTTCTATGACGTTATACGTCGAGCACTCATTTGCCATCTTAGAGAAACCAAAGGGTACACTGACATCTCAAAGAGCTTCTGCCTATGAGGTGATCATGTCTAATCCACCGATCAAAATAGTTCAACGTAAAACAGTAAACCAAGCTATGTACATAGCCGAGCCAGTCACTGAAGGACAACCGATACAAGACTGTGCGAACTATGAAGAATTCTATGATGAAATCCCCAGGGTAAAAGAAAATGCCCTAGCAGGAGGAGAGATTGTTTTCATTGACGATTCCTCGAGAATCGACCAAGAAGACGGAGACAGATACACAGGCGTTGCTGTGATGAAACACAAGCAAACGGAGAATTTCGAGTACTCGTCAGTGCGTGAATACCATCTCATTACTCAGCACAGACTGCATAGTTATTGGCGTTGATACTCGCCATTGAGAATCATGCAGACCAGGAAGTAACGGTGTACAGTGACTCTGCCTATGTGACATCCACAGTGCTCGCTGGCCTAGCGCGCTGGAAAAGGTGGGGCTACCTCAGAGCAGACGGCACGCCAGTGCAGCACACAGCCTTATTGGACAGGCTAAATAAGGCACTACAGCTCCCAGTGGGCATAGCGGTCATGAAATGCGCTGCCCATACTCACGGGACAGACTGGGTCGCGCGGAAATCACGCAGCAGACACGAAAGCCAAGCGTATGGCATCCAAGAGTAAGATGGAAGTGGAAGTGGCATGCACTCAGGAAAGAATGATGGTAGCACGAACCACACAAGAAGCCTATAGTAATATGGGACAGACAACTAATGGAGCTTCAAGGGGAGGCACCGCAAGATGAGAACCACCTTTGGAAACGTTGAGGGTGTTCTTTAAACCCCTCTGACGGATTGTGGCGGCAAGACAGCACTGGTAAACCAGTAATGCCTGTAGCCCCATTAAAAATATCATTGGAACAATTACATTACCCATTACATACGTCAAAAGAGAATCTGGCGGCAATGCTTGCGGAAGACTGGTTTATACCGAATGTTGCATTCTTTATGGTGAACTGCATAATCTGGAGCAATTCACTGCTGGGCACACATTAAAAGTAGTGAGAGGAGTCATCCCCCGGCCAAATGGGCCTTTTCAGCACTTACATATCGACTACGTCGACATGATCCAAGTGTGTAACGGGTACAGGTACTTGTAGTGGTGTGTCCATTCTGTAGATGGATAGAAGAAGATCCTTTTACACACCCAGACTCAACCTGTGCTGCCAAATTCCTGGTAAGGGAAGTGTTCCCTTGATGGGGGGGTGGGGGTATGATGAGGTCAGATAACGGGGCACATTTTGTTAACTCAGTCTTTGAGCAGATCAGCTTGTTGCTTGGTATAAAGCACAAGTTCTCGTCGGCGTATCATCCGGAAGGTAATGGTTTTGTGAGCGGCTTAACGGCTTGTTAAAGGAAAGGATAGCCAAGTTGAAGCTTACTCTAAAGAGGGGACGGTTGCGCTGCCTTCAGCTGGCATTGTATGCTCTTCGGAACCAACCAGGCTCTGACCATCATCTTACACCGCACGAGATAGTCACAGGAAGGAGAAGGAGTACTCCCCTTACCCCACGAGATAGAGCTAGATGTGATGCCCAGCCAACCCGAAAGGTCCTGGGAACCAAATTGTCAAAATACCTGAATGACATCCAGCTTTACTGTAATTTCAGACCAGCTGCAGCGGCAACGAAAATGGAGCAGGACAGCACAAAGAATTGCAGAAGACTCTGCAACAGACCCAGCTCAAGGTCTTTGTGTTCCACTTGTTTTCCCTGGAGACAGTCCTAATAAAAAAACCACACGAGGAAAAGGTGGGACGAGCCAAGATTCAATGGTCCTTTCATCATAAAAGAATGCACTCCATCAACAGTAAAATTGCAGGGCAGGAGAGCATGGATTTTTCTCAATGACATTAAGCCCTATATCAGAGAAAGCCCTCAAGCTGCACCCAACCGCGAAGAAATTACAGACAACGGGGAAGAACCTCAGTAGGTGCAGACGAGATCCATGACGAGGAAGGACGAATGAGCAGCAAAGCCAAGACAAAGAACCCGTTTGCAAGTTGTGGCTTAAACTGGACAGTTCCTCTAAGCAAAAAGGGGATAAGGACATAACGGACACTCTATGCATCTCAGTTGTAGGGTGAAGAAGACAATTGCGCATCTAAGCCACAAGACGTCTGTTGACACCAACTTGTAAATCAATCACACTGAAGCGTTGGTGAAAACAAGACTCAAATAGATTGTGAACAAAGACTTTTGATTAAAAAGCTAAACACAGCATCCTGACTCATTGAAGAGCAAGACGTCACTTTGCAGCATTTATGGTGTCACCTAGCAGAAATATCACAAGGGATGTGTTGTCCTGTTTCCAATTAGTGCTAGAGACATATCCGACACTTGTAGGGAGAGTCACCAGTGTCACAGACTTTATCCAAGATCCTGACAACAAGAAAGTAATCTGGCAACTGCTTACTGTCATCGCGGAAGCCTTCATTGTGTTACCTGAATACAGTGATAAGGACACAAATGCTTCCACCGCAGGCGATTATAGATGAACTCACTTCTACACTTTTCTTTCGCAATAATCGAAGAGTGCCCAGCTCTTATCGGGAGAACCACAGACACTCTTACATTCATCAGAGATCCAACAAACACTGAAAATTTGAACCAGCTGTGGGTCAAACTGAACTACGTAGTCGCAATCCACGCAGCAGGAAAGTGCAAGAATTGTTCACGTCAAAAGAAGGGCCTGTAATCTTGAACCCAGCAAAGCAAGACAAATGTCCCTGTCGCCCGCGGACAGTCGACTGGCGCACAACGTCCTGTTTCACCTAGTCACTGACTTTCCAGACATGGTGGGGAGACCTGCCGAGGTTGATGTCATCACCTTCATCAGAGATCCAGCTAATGTTGTGCATATGGGAACGTTCCTCCATGGCATCATGCTCCAAGTGGAGCTGTCCAACTTTCAAAGAGAGTATCTGAGGAGATTCCAGTGAACTTTCCGACGAGGAACAGATCGAGAGGACAGAGACAAGAACTTCACCTTTTATCTTTTGATTAACTGCCATTTTTTCAATTCTTTCCATTCTTCATCACATTGAACAGATTTCAGCATGTCCTCAGGATTGGAGCAGATTCGGGGGGTGGACTGGGAACTCACCTATTTTGAATAGCACAATGAATGTGACTCGCCAAAGGTGTTAGTCTAATCTATTTTCCATAGTCTAGCAAGGGAACTGTATCCCATATCCAGAGACAATCGTCACTCACAAGAGGGGGGACACTTGCGAAGCACCAGACACTTTAAGATACAAACATTTCGAGAAGCAAAAATGGAGTGAGTGAAAAGAATAAAACACTGACATTTTGTTATGATTGTAATGGGGGCCCAGAACAGTAACCTGGTCATCCCACCAGCAGAGGGGCGCCCCGCTTCTCTGGAAAAAAATGCTGCCACCTGTCTTACCGTACGATTATGTGTATATGTACAGTGATCATCATTGTCTTTCTGTCATTAATGATCAGAACTGCATTCTTTATTGGTCCACAAAGATTTCCAATTACAGAACATCCACCTAATGATGTACGCATGAGTCCCACAAAGGCACCCAGACCCTATATAGTCATTCCAGTCCCGAGAAAGTCTGATAAGGTAAATGAATTAAAATTGAATGTCATTAGCACTGATACATACACACGTGAGGCAACGAATGAAGAGAAGAGCTGGGGATAGGGTCAGCACGGAACAAATGAAAACATAGCACTGACCACTACGCGCATCCACTGACTGATTGCACACGAACTAGGGCAAGTGTAAATGGCTGCAGAACCTCAAGCAAAGGCAGCAGAGAGTACAAGACTGCCTACCGAACAATCAGCTCCAGAAAACAAAGAGAGACCGAAAGGAATCAAATGAAAGGCCGATTAATGCGGACATAGCAAAAGCCCTCGAAAAAAACAGAAGCGGCTACGAGAGAATTCACTGCAAGGACACAAATGTTGATAGATCATTTATTCCCGTTCCTAGCTAGAACGAAGAAACTACATGAGGAACTGGAAAATAAACCCGCAGAGACTATATCGACAAGCACACCAGTTCCAACACAGGGAATAAGGACCAAGCCCACGATGCAGCCTTACGCTGGGCTGATGACAGACAGATGGTGGTTAAAGGCACTTATAGAGGGCAGGAAAAGAATGCATGAGGAGAAGAAGAGCGTTGCAAAACCTCCACCTGTCACACCGATGCAGATAAAGAGACCTGCTCCACCGACCCGCATGCCCGAGAGTCCTCCAGCAAGAAAGAGTCACACAGATGCTTTTAGAGATGTAGTCATAGCAAACTACAGGAAGACACTAAGAATCAAGAAAAGCCTACATGAAGATAACAATGAACTAAACGATTACCTGGACAGCACAGCGCATCTGGGGAACAACATTTGGTACCAACATATGAAAGAAGTTGGGAGAAGAAAACAGAAGGAGATTGCTTTGTGTGTGCACTCCTACCGTACAGCATGGAAAAAATCCAAGATGTTTGTGGCTGTAGAAATTGACGTCCCGACAGCACACTGTTTGTCACATGTAGCAATGTGCAACACCAGAGGACAGTTTATGGGAAAAGATGCCTCACTGATCTGGGCAACTGAAACAGCATATCCCGATGAAGGTGATTATGTCCAGGACATTAAGACAAGAAACAGAGCTCATACTAGGAATCAGGTGATCAGGTATAAAAAGCCAGAAGTGAAAGGAACAAGATGGGAAATTAACCCGAGACTGAACGCCCAAGGAAAAACTCCAGAAGAAGCTCAAATTTGGAAGAACAGAGGCCAAATGCAGATTTGGGAAACAGTGCTGTCACCAGACGGATGGGAAGCAGGAGTAGTGATATGCTGAGCATGGATGGTCCTTGGAGCCTGCAAGGAAGCAGTAGAAAACTCACAAAAACTGTGCAAACCTCTATGGCCAAAGTTGGTAAAGTTACTAACATGGGTCGAAGACAGAGGAGGACCCTTGCAGATAGTGCCACTGGAAAGCCCAAAATTGTGCTTCAGGAGCAATGGCATGAGGAAGATGGGAGAGAATCAGAACTCCGGACGCATCTTTGAAGCTCCAGGTATGACTCACAGAACCGCAGTAATTATGGACCATTACTGGGCGTGTGGATCCAAAGCATACATAAGGCTGCCGAGAAATTGGGGAGGCATATGCACAATAGTGAACGTCCACGTTCCAGCACTAGTGATCCCGAAAAGTGACCTCAACATCGACGGCTTCCCGAAGGCAGATTCCCATCTGAGGAAGAAGAGATCTGTGGAGCTAGTATCCCGTATGAAGAGAGAGAATTACTTCTCTGCCAAATCAGAAGAAGCCTTTCATGCAATTCCATATGAACACAGGCTGTTCAGCCTCACCTCATCAGTGTTCGCAACAATCCTCATGCCAAGATTCCAAGTTGGAGCAAACACTAAATGATTGCAGATAACGAGAAGGGAGTTATTGCAGACCATTAACATTACCATAAAAGGATTCAATGCTATTAAGGAAGAACTAAGAGCAATCCGACTGATGACCCTCCAGAACAGACTTGACATGATCACAGCGATGGATGGTGGTGTTTGCGCAAAAATCGGAGAATCGTGCTGCACATTTATACCTTTGCATGATGAAGAAAATGGAACCTTAACAGAAACCATAAGTATGCTGGCAAACCTACAGAACCAGATGATCGATGAAACTGACGAAGTAGATGATGACAGCTGGTTTGGAACTGTATTCTCATGGGTCTCACAATGGATGGCAGATGTATGATACTACTAGGGTTTTGTTTTATCAAGATAATCATCACACAATGCCAGAAAATAGCGAAGAAAGCCATTGGGATGAAGATCATGATTGACGTCAAACCAGGATGGAAGCCGAGAGACCTGGCAGATGAAGAAATAAGAGACTTCGTAAAGGCCAGTGAATTTGCGCCAGAAGGAACAAAGTTTGGGTACCCCAGGAACCGGAGAAGATATGAAGGAAAAGGATCTTTTGCAGCCCAAATGGACAGCGTCAGCTTACGACCTGGAACAAAGACGAACATATAAAAACAGCTGGAAGCCTGAAAGGAGCAATAAAAATATGGACTCCAAAGAAACACATGTTCACGCCATCATGTACAAACCCAGAAGATGAAAAATTGGATGCAGAAGAACCAAGTAAGAATAATCCAAAGGAGGAAGTAGAAGGGGTCAATAAACCGACCAGAAGGGGGTGTGTAGAGGCGGTCCCAAATATGGCCTGCACTCCAGCCACCCATTTTGAGATACCGGAAGCATACTCGCCAAGATATGTAACATATAAGGAGCAAATAAACCAACAAAGAGCCACATTGGGGCTCTGTCCAGTACCCATCAGAAGGACTTGTATACCTATTGAAGCGCCAATAACCAGACAACCATGGGCAGCAAGGTACCCATTGAGACAACCGTACCAGCAGCTGACACGTCATGAAGACTACTTGCAAACGGTCCCAGAAGAGACCCAAAGGGCACTAATCGGAGGCAAATGGTTACGACACAATGGCCCGGACACACGTTCAGATGAAAGAAATGACAACCAAAAGGTGATGAACAAAGACAAAATGTTGCGAATAATTATTTACTGGACATAGAAGAAACAACGATGCTGAACTTTAAAGAAACGTAACCATTAAAAGCAGGATGGAAATATGCAACTGGCTAAATGCCTGTAAATAGGCTTGGAATGCAAGAAGCTAAGGAAACGATACTGCTTGCAATGCTTAGTAGAAGGATAGAGCGGGAAGCGCCAACTATATATCTACCTCAAGAAGCACATTATACAAGTGCAACTCCATTTTATAAAAGCAGAATTAAGCCCTGGATGGTGAAGGACAAACCGGCCAAAATTCACATACTAGCTCGAAGCCAGGCGAAAGAGCAGAATCGAAACTTAGCAAGAAGCAGCTCATGCCTGGGAATTCGAGGTCAACCCAAGGAAGGGAGGAGAGCGGCAACTTCGAAGAATCGAAACTTCAGAGCATAGCAGCCTGCCCATGAAGGTCAAGATAAGGAGGCCCAGGCAGGTGGCGAGGCCGAACAAAGAATCAAATACACAAATAGAGGGAAAATGAAGCCGATTCACGGTGTACTGACACGTGACCAGCCTGGCTCGGAGAGGTACCGACATCTGATGTCATCCAAACCCAGAGGATGCCATAACTTTTCCAGCTAAGAAGCTACAGTTCGAGGCCACTCTCAGCCATCTAATTGACACACAGGCCTAAGGGTATTGATTGATGGAAGGGAGGCAGGGTGAATCTTGGGCCATCCCGCACCTGTGCGACCATTCTGCATGCTGCTAATTAAAGTAGAGATTTATGACTAGGGGTGTAACCCACCCAATCACAATCACAATGGACCAAATAATCTAGGGTCCTATAGCTAGTAGAAACAATGAGACTTAGTGATGTCTATCACAAGTGATGTAGAGGGATGGGCTTAGACGCCCACCCGATAAGAGTTATCCAATCCCCGCACTCCGTTACCATATACAGATATAGTACCTATACTTAAGCTACCTTTCCCGACCAATAGAATTGCATGTCAAACATTTGAGTTTTACACATCAGTGATGATGAGAATTTGCTATAAAAGTTACTGTTTGCATGAAGAATTTGGGAGTTGAAGCGAGACAGGCGATCACAGCTCTGATGATTACCATTTGTTTCCCCGTTTATTGTACTTGTCATTAAACGGACTTCCCTTTGCCAAACCATTGACTCGTCCTTACTGATTGGTGTTGAGTAAGTGAATCCTGCACCCCATCCTCCTCAAGGTGCAGCTATCTCGTCTTAAGGTGCCGGAAGGCGAGCTCTGAATCTCATGGGCCCGTTCAGAGGTCGCTCCGCCCTCCTGTACAACACGAATCAAAAACAATATTTCATTTGACATTATATGAAAAGCCTCCAAACTGAATACATGACTCATGTAAGAACCTGCCGGTTCTACGTCAATTTCGGTATACTGAGTAAACGCCTAATATCAAGGCTCCCTGAACCGACGCATTATGAAAATAACAAAAACCTAGTGGCAAGTTAATACTATAGGTGTGAAAAATGTATCTCCTGTACCTTTGGAAATGGGCGTCTGGTTTAAGAAAGATGAATGTTGAGAACCGTCCATGTCGCTATAAGAATTAAATCCCCTGAAGAAGTTCCTTCATCGGTATAAAAACATACAAAAGAACCAAACATGTTGGGTTGTGGCTACGGCTGCTATGGTTAGCAGTACAATTTATTTGCTATGTATGTCTATAAGAGCCTTGAAATAGGTTGCTAGTAAAGTACATTTGCTATTTAGGAGGTACTTACTATTGTATACCAACATTCTGGTGAGGAATAGCACCTACCAAAGTTCTCCATGCTAAATTATTTTTAAAGTTTTTTTAAATATATGTATTAAACTGATATGATGCACTTGTCACTTTAAATGATTTATTTATGCTGTATAATCTAATGAAATATTGTCTTATAATCTTTTTTCTCTTTTAAACTGAATACGCCAGTATGTCCTGTAATTAACTTATAGTGGATGCTTGATTAGATGAAGCCCAATTTGAGATTTACTTGGTCATTTCTTTAGTAATCGTGTAGTGGTGTCGGGATCTTTTTCGTTCTTTCTTTTGCGCTCTGGGGACGATCCCCTCTACCCTTAATTACCCCAAGTCTCTTTTTGAGTCCTACGTGCGCTGCCTTTGACACCATCGATCACTCTGATCTCCTTAATTCTCTCTCTTCTTAGGATTCGCAATTGAACCCTTGCCTGGATTGAATCCTACCTAGCACATCGCCAATTCTCTGTCTCCTGGAACAACACCTCCCAACTCACTCCTCTGCCTGTTGGTGTTCTGTCTGGGTCCTCTCGTCTTTACACGCTGCACCTCTGCTCTTGGCGTACTAATTTCCTCCTTTGGATTCTCGTACCAACCCTTTGTGGATGACACACAAATCATCTCCTCTTTTCCTGAACCTTTCACAAATCTGTACACGTTAACACACCACTGTATCGATCCTCCCCTATACACCTCTAGAAGCCCCCTTGTAATCTCCAGTGCTTCCTCGACTACCCTTGTGGCACCTCACCTACCTTGTGCTTCCTCTCTTCCTGCTCTACCTACATGGAATTCTTCTCCCTGTAAGTAGAGCAGACATCCGAGAAACAGTCCACACTGATTTGTTCAAAGCCAAACTCAAAGCCTACCTCCTTGCCTCAGTTACCCTCTTTTACCTACCTCTTACATGCCTTCAAGCTAACATGTTGTCCCTCATTTCTAACTGGCCTCTGAAACTCACTTCCTCTGCCTCCACTGTAGCACTGCCTCCATTTTCTAAAAATGTGTCTAATGCTCATTGTCCTTAGTCTATGTATGTCCACCCATGTATTGTCCCCGGTGACTGTTCCATCTACTCCCAACTACAACCTGGTCAGAATGTCACTTGAACTCACCCCATTTGTAAGAAGCTCACTGCTTCCCATCAAATCTAATATCTTGTACGCTCTTTTGCGATCAGAAGAGAATTGTCCTTCCCTGTATGTAAATAAATAACTTTCAATCCTGACAACCTATTCCTTTTTTCCATCTCCAGATACATTTACTAAATTCAGTATTTACTCTTCTAAAAAATATCTGAGCCAAGATATGGACTAATCATTTGTGACAAAGCAATTCAGGGATCATTTACTTTAGGAACATTCTTCTTCTCTGTAATAGAGTGGAAGGATATCCCATTGTAATAAAATCGGATCTGGGGCAACTCACCACGTTGGACGATCCACTGGATTTTGTTGTGGCATTTTTTATGGGGGCAAGCCCCCACACACCACCTCCCAGTCACCACTAAACGCCCGCCACCACCCTCAAAATGGATACAAAATATACCCTTACCCCACACCCCGATAATAAATGGCACAAAAACAAATGTGGTGAATAGGCCATTCAACAAATACGGTTGAATGGACATGGCAAGTTGGGCGGCTAGCAATAAATCTCTATTTTCAGTAATACCGGATGAATGGAACAAGGCTACCCAAATCACATGGCACCCGTATCCCTAGATACTGTGGTTGAACCAGAAGGAGTCGTCAGACACACTGAGGACATTTTCAAATGGTTCTTTATTAAATCAAATGAGAAAAGGCATACTGTCATGTTTCTGCATCTCTGCTTCTGGGTGCAGACCTGCAAGGTGTTTTCTACCATCTTCAGAGAAGACACTAAATCATTATTTTACCTTCCCAAATGCTCACTCAGTTTATAAACACCAATGTACCTGCACACAAAAGGCACCAGAAGAAGGTTGTGACTAACAGTAACCGAAACGTCAGTTCCCACGTGGCACAACCCTAGCACCAAGGATCACACCAAATGTTCCTCGCTTTTCCATAGACGTCGACCAGTCTCTCTCGGCCTCTGACCAGTCATTTCTGGTCACTCCACAAACGCCAGGTGCATACAGACTCAACTTTTTAAGTCTGACCAGACCCTGTAGGACATATTATCAGCGCATGGCACCAAGAGACTTTACTCTCTAAGCCTCACTGGCCCTTACTGCTTGGATTTAAGAACGCAGACCCAACATGGGGTACTTTACAAAATAAGGACTATGAGGTTGAGATTCATATGAAGCAATACTTTGTTGATCTCCAGTTCTTTTGAATTTATGTATTAGCCCATCAAACAGATATGCTTCTTGTCTGTTTGCATTTATAATTGACTGCCTTTGCACTTTTCACTGTTTTGCACATTGTCACTATAAACTTGTTTGATTGTTATACGTATAAATCATGCTGTTTTTAACATTTTTCGAAGAAAAAGAAATGTATATAAAGCTACATGACTAGCCAACATAATAAAAAAGGCATATGTAGATAAATTTCAGAAGGTGGTTGGTTCTTCCCCTAGCGACAAATATTGATTACTGTTGCCTAGGTTATTCAGGAAGGTGTGAATCATGACTGCAAGAAGTTATTGCAGCCTTTAAATTTGCGAAGACAGGATTACCCCTTGTTTATAAGCTAAATCATTATTTTACATTTCCTTTCACAAATCTGTAAATCCGAAAACATGGAATTCCATTCCCATAATGCACCTTGTGGCAGTTCTCATTCCCTGGTTATTCTTATGCATCAGTCATGCAACCACAATCTCCAGATGCCATAGAGATCGGTTCTGCTTTTACTTTCCCAGGACCAGTGAGGGAGGAGGCAGATTATCTCCAGGTGTGCCGCTCTAGGTGCCATTAATGAGCCTCGTTCTGCTGTTTCCTGTTGCCGTCAGAACCTGAAACTGCTCTTGCTCCAGTTCCAATGCCCTGTGCTCCCTGCCTTGCAGCCCCTGCTACTCTCCTCTGCCTTCTGCCCTGCGCTCCTCTGCGCTTCCTGCACTGCAGCCCTGCTGCGCTGTCTGCAGCCCCTTGCTCTCTACCACCCATTATCTTGTTCCCTGCCTGCAGATCCATGTTCAGTGCCCATAGTCTGGGTTACCTGGCTTTAGCTTCCAGATTTCCAGTCCTGAGTTTCCTTGTTATCTGTCTGCAGTCCTGCCCTGGTTATTCCAGTCCAGATGTGCATTTCATTCAATTCCATATTACCAGTCTGCTGTTCAGTCCTTATTTTCCTAGAGTTTCAGTCCCGATTTTCCTTGTTCCTGGTCCATGGTTCAGTGCGCTATTGCTTGATTACGGACCTTAGTTTCAATTCTGAAGTTCCAGTCTCCTGTACCATTGCACTTACATTCTTTTCTACTTGCTTTTCTCTTTCATTCCTGGTCTCCGTCCTGAACCTTGCTTACTTTGCCTATTCTTCCCTCGATATTTCTGTTACCGTTCTTGTCCTGACTCGTGCTTCTGTTATTCCTTTGTTCAGAGTTTGGCTGCTGAGGTTCCCAGCAGGCAATCTCTGCCCCTTCCTTTGTCTCATTTTACTTGTAGGCTATAGTGAATTTAATGTAACAGTGTGTTGCATTCTGTTCCCTCAGAGGGCATCCGCTGTCAGTTCCGGCTGGACCCATACAGGCTTGTCTCATGTAAGTATACTCCTTGTTTGTTCCCTAGGGTCCAGACACAGAAGTCACTCTTGCTGCCCCCTTCCATGGTCTTGCAGGGTGTGCTGCCTGTAAAAGTAACTTGCATTGAGCTTCCCTTATATATGTGGGTAGTCTCTAGTCCAACCTGTGCATACACCACTAGTGGGATTCCTTTTTGTTTGTCCAGTGCATGTGTCCCCATCCCCTCTTGTTCACCATGGTGGTCTGCCCCTTCTTCCCGTTTGTTGTTCTGAGTTACCTTGTCCATTCCTTCCTTCTTGTTTAGCCTCCTGCTGTATGCGCTTGCCTGTCCCTTTACATCAGCACAGCCACCCCATACCTACCTGGGTGCACTGTGTAACCCCTGACACATACCTGGCCCCATCGAAAAGAGGATTTTCCCTGCCTAAGAAAGTAAACTACGTGTGCTCATCAGTCGTCCAAAGAAATGAAAAAATATGACCTCCGTCCTGAGCCTAATTCCAATCACGCCCCAGTCTCACCCACCCCACTAACAGTGGGCCCTAACCATAGAAGAATAAAAAACAGTACTCACATAACGTTGCACCTGCTTGCGTAGAAAAAGATGTACATGTGTTACCTACGGTCACCCCAGCAAAAACAAATCTACACTCATACTTTCCAATCATGCCCCCACTTGCAAGCCATTCCTGGTGGTCTTCTGAACCTCACCCTCCCCACCCCCCAGTGAAAACACATTTGCCCCTTCCTATGGGCAGAAATCTGCCCCCAGGGAGGGCTGCATGAGGCGTCCCCCCACACTCCATTTGGGGTGGGGGGAGAAGCCCACCCCAAAACGTCAGACAGGCCCCCAATGGATGGGGCGTAGGGTTTGGGGACCCTGGGGGCAGATTGGCACACCAATGGGCCCATCTGCGCCAAGGGAAGTTTGGTAAACAAAGAAAAGAACTGAAAATGGTAGGCCATATCATGTAGTGATCGGGGGGGGGGTGCAGATAAGGCGAGGGCTGTCATGCACTCTTCCGTGGGGTCAGGTGTCCC
The DNA here is from genome assembly GCF_040938575.1 of Ambystoma mexicanum. Classification (NCBI taxonomy): domain Eukaryota; kingdom Metazoa; phylum Chordata; class Amphibia; order Caudata; family Ambystomatidae; genus Ambystoma; species Ambystoma mexicanum. Next base: position 705,822,497 of record NC_090941.1, on the reverse strand, counting down.
TTCCTAGGAGCAGATATCTGCCCCCAGGGAGGGCTGCACAACATGGACCCACTCCATTTTGGGTGTGGGGGGTCAGAGGCCACCACCCCTTCCCATTACAAAACTCCCCGGCGCTTTGGGGTGCCCCACAGCCCCCCCCTAAAATACTATCTACCATTTTTACTTTTTTGCTTTGTTTACCTAACTCCCCTTGGTGCAGATGGGCACAATAGTGTGCCATTCTGGCCCCAGGGTGCCCAAAACCTACTGCTCCACCCATTGGGGGCGCCTGTCTGACATTTTGTGGTGGCCCTCTCCCACCTCACCCCAAATGGGTGGAGGGGGGGCACCTTATGTCGGCCTCCATGGGCCTCCTACGAACAGCTGCGTGAGGTACACCCCCCCTCCATTTGGAGTGGCGGGGGAGAGGGACACCAAAAAAATGTGGGACAGGCCCCCCAGTGGGTGGGGCAGTAAGGTTTGGGCACCCTGGGGGCAGATTGGCACACTAATGTGCCCATCTGCGCCAAGGGAAATTTGGTAAACAAAGAAAAAAATTGAAAATGGTACACTACACTTTATGGGGGGCTGAGGGGCACCCTAAACCTTCGGGGAATTTTCCAATGTAAAGGGAGGTGGCCCTCCCCTCCACACCAAATGAAAAGGGGGCATCTCAATCAGCCCTACCTGGGGTCAGATACTCCTTCCTAGGAGCAGATAACTGCCCCCAGGGAGGGGTGCATACCATGGCCCCCAGTACATTTTGAGTGGGGGGAGGGACACCCCCTTTCCATAAAAACAATTCCCTGATGGTCTAGTGGGGGGGGGGGGGCACACCCCCAACACCATCCGTTTTTTTATCTTCTTTTTTTTCTTCCTAAGGCCCATTCCCTAGGGGTAGATGGGCACCCATCTGCCCCAGGGTGACCCTAAACTGCAGGCCCCATCCTTTGGGGGGCCTGCACACTTATTCCTGGTGGCCCTCCTCCCCCCTCCAATTGGATGGGGGGCCACCTCATGTACTCCTGCCTGGGGGCTGAAATCTGCCCCCAGGGAGGGCTACTAGGGGTGGCCCCCCTTTCCACTTGGTGTGGGAGGGGAGGGGCACCACCCTTTCATGTGCCAGAAATATCCCTGCTTCCAAGTGGCCCCACACCCACCCCCCATCCCTGTTGCATTTTTTTAAAAAAAAATTATTTGCCCCCTTCCCTGGGGGCAGATGATCAGCCATTTGCCCCCAGGGTTATCCATATGTGCCCCCATGCTTTGGGGGCTGCAGGGGGAGAGGGCTGCTTACTGTAAGCAGCACCCATCTCCCCCCGCTTCTAAAACAGGTCCCTGGTGGTCTAGTGGGCATTGCTGGGCGCGGATCGAGCGCTCTGCGCCCGATCCGCGCCCAGCTATGCTACAAAAAAGGTGTCATTGGAAAGGGGAGATTATCCCCTTTCCAATGACACCTCCCTCGATTTCCGGCTTGAAATATAGCTGGAGATCGAGGGAGAGGGAGAAGGGAGTTTACCTTCTCTTTTTCACTCCCGAAATGGATGCCGCAGTGAAATTACTTATACCTTCACGTCGGCATGCATTACGCATGCCGACGGGAAATTGAAGGTAATCCAGGCCCCGGGCAGTGAGGAGGGACCTCCACCTGACATTGTCCGGGGGTTGGATTACTGTTTTTAGTGATCCCTGCTTTGCAGGGATCGCTCAAAACAAGGTGCCTAAAAGGACGAGGTATCTCGTCCTTGGCAACACAGAGGTAATGTCAAGGACGAGATACCTCGCCCATGGCACTTAAGGGGTTAAAGAGAAGCTGATCATCAATGGTGTATGAGTGCCTAGGCTGGTCCAGAGGATCATCATCACCAAATACAATATCTGACTGATCAGCGCTCCCTTGCCAAGTAGCTTGATCGTTAAAAACATACATTACCGGGGGGGGGGCGTGGCTAAGAGCCATGGCGGACGGACTGGCTCTGTAAGAGCTGCCGGCCGCGGCCACGCAACCCTTACAAATGCCCCAGCAATAGCGTGTTTCACGCACTACTGAGTGGAGGACCTGTGTCGGGAAACATGCGGGCACAAGATCTCCAAAGCTTGCGTCCCGCAAAGCAGAGGATCCCGTAATAGAGTTCCCCCACGGCGCGGGAAGCGGCTGAATCCCACCTCCAACATGGCGGACGGCGCTGCCCCGGCGGGCCGCCAACTACTGAGGTCGGGGGGTCGGGGGCTGAGGACCGTTGGGGACCTGCACCGGCCCCGGGTGCCGGACTGATCCCTCCCTGGCACCGACTTGAAAACTGCGCCGGCACCGACGCAAGCTCCCTCACACCGAGCCCCCGGGGGCCGGGCCCGGCCGCCGGGGGGATCCGCCGGCGGGGCGGGCCCTCCCCTCCCGAAGAAGAGAGGCGTCGGAGCCGGACCCAGCAGGCGGCCTGAGGACCGAAGTCAATAAGCAGGGCAGCGCCCCTGCAGACAGCAAGTAGTGCAGTGCCCCTGCGGCACTACCAGCGGTGGACGGGCGAGCCGGGTCTCCCCCCTCTCCCTTCTAGGCATCACCGGCTCCTGCCTTCGGGGCCTGATCACTCCGCTGGAGGCCCGGAAACGCCCACCCACCATCCAGCAGCAAAACAGTGGCGCACATCTCGCCATCCTGAGCCCTGCATCGTCTGGATCCCGACCCGCTGCGTGAGCTCTGACGCCGGCCTCAACAACCAGAGCCAGCGTGGCCCTGCAACCCTCCGCTCCACTGGGACCTGCTCTACCCGCCGGGCGGGCGGGTTGGACTCCGTGTCTGCTCTCCGTGGAGGGGCGAGGAGTGGGTGAGCAGGGCTCCACCTACGCCGTGGCTTTGCCGCAGAAAGCTACGGCCTGAACGCTCCTCCCCAGGCGGCACCCCATCTTGCAGGAGACCCCACCGCACCAAAGGCAGTCTGCCCCTAAAGTCCGGATCTGCGATCCCACGCCACAGCCCCCCTGGAACTGCCTGGACATCCCCTCCTGTGAGCCAGCTGGAGCATGCTCGCCCCGACCCACCAACAAACTAAGCGCGCTTCCCCCCCGCTTCCCCCTATGTGGGCGGGCACCCCAGTCAGCAATTCACCCTGTCTTCGCCCCGCTTCTACACAACCTGCGCGCCAGAAGGTAAGGCGGCGCCTGCCGCACTGGGGACTGACGAAAGCCGCCTGTTCAGTGGAGCGAGGGACTGGCTCCCAGCCGCGGTGCCTCCAGGACGGGCCCAGCATAATCACTGACAAGACCAGAACGGAATAAAACAGGCCCTCCGCTGGGTATCCCGGCATTGTCCGTCCTTTCCGCGGGACCACCTCTTACCCCTAGGGCTCCTGAAGACACTACTGGGCGGGGGCGAACCAGACTACGCTCCCAAGCAAAGCCGCCCCCTAAAAGCGCCAACAGCGAGGCCCTACCCCCGAGGCAGAGCCCAGCAGGAGCTCCCAACGCCTTCCAAAGCACAGGGGCCCACAAACAAAGGATTAACAAACATCAATCCCCAGCAAATCTCCCGTGGGAACTTCCCCCACCCTCACCACTCGTCGGGTGGTCCGCCCAGAACAATCGAAGGCAGCACCTCCCCAGTGATCGCACCGGCCCCCTCCTGCGGGGTGGCCGGGAAGCTAACGGCCCGAAAGTGAGTCAATAAATAAGTCCCCTGGAGGGTGGCCCGGCCCCATCAACCTATTCCACAGTCGGCAACCCGGAAACTGACCCAGAGCGGCCTGGCGGTCGGGCGCGAGCCCTCCGAGAGCCCCACCGAACCAAGTCCACCGCTCCCATCAGGATGTCTAGGAATCCCAAGCCAACAAAGCAAACAGACATTGCGGCCTTGCTAACCTCACCAATGGCAGAGACATCCAACAAAGGGGAGCACCACGAGGGTGCAGCAGCAGGTTCTCCCCCAGAAACGGCCCCGGACCCGAAGTCTCAAACGGTCACTAAAGCTGACCTACAAGACCTCCTCTCAGCGATTACCAAAGAATTCCAGAGGGGGACTGACGAAGTCAAGAGCAAAATCTCAGCCCTGGACAAGAGGGTGGGGGAAATCAAGACTAGAACTGAAGAAATAGAAACTACCATCTTCGAACAAAACTTCGAAATAGGGGCGGGAACGGACAGGATTGTGACCCTGGAAGCCAGATGCGAAGCCCTCGAAGCCAAGCAGGAAGATGCGGAGAACAGGTCAAGGCGCAACAACATCCACCTGAGGGGGGTTCCAACCTCGGTTTTGGACGGCGACCTGGACAAATATGTAAAAGACCTGTTCCGCTTCATCATAACCTTGCCAGATGAGGCCCCCTTGGAGCTGGACAGGGTCCATAGAACCCGGGCGAGACAATACTCATCCTCCCCTCCAGATTTTCTTGCCCGAGTGCACTTCTTCCGAGTCAAAGAGGAGATCATGTGGGAGGTGAGAACCTCAGCCCAGATCAACTTCAGAGATACGGCTATATCCCTTTACCAGGACCTGGCAGCAACAACGTTAGCAAAACAGAAAGCCCTAAAACCACTGGCAGAATGGCTCCGCGAGAAGAAAATAATGTACCGATGGAGCTTCCCCACGGCCCTGTCCTTCGTCTGGGAGGACAAATCGCAGCTGATCTCCTCCCCCAAAGAGACAGAAAACTTCATGAGCCCCGAGACTGGCGATGGGGGATCCAGCGGAGCTGTGCTCAGCCCCGAAGTTGCTAGGCGCGAGCCCCCAAGTACATGGTCCCTAGTCGATAAGCGCCGCAGAGTGCGTGGGCCCGCCCCCAGGAACAAGAAGTCGAACAACCGATAGGGACGAGCCGCTGAACACCCCAAAACCCCCACAAGACTAGCCCCCCTCCCCCCCCCCCCCGAGAACCACAGACACAGAAACTCCAACCTAGTGGATCTCTACTGCACCTTACAGTACTCCTCTCGCTATTCTGGAACCGCATGAGGCGTTATGGCCTCCTATCTAGCTGGTTGCGTTGGCCCGGCCATAGGCCCCGTTGGTCGAAGGCTGGACCACGTTTTTGTTTAAAGTGGCAGTTTGGAGTCGTGGAGATGGGAGACCTTGCCAAAGATACCGGGTTCCTCAGAAACCTGAACCAAGCTGTGAGGAACAAACACCAACAGGGGGGACGCCCTTACTAGCAACTATACTTAGCCCTGATGGCTGCCCCGGATAGAGAAATCATCATGCTGACCTGGAACGTGCAAGGCCTGAACGCCCCGGGAAAAAGGAAATCGGTGAAACCAAAACTCTCCCAAGTGTCAGCGGACATAGTCTGCCTACAGGAAACCCACCTATTAGCTGCCGACGAAAATCGGATAGCCTTCCTTCGCTATCCAAAACGCTACTTCGCCTCCTCTGGCCAGAAAAAGAGAGGGGTTGCCATCTTCCTCAGCCGTGACCTGCCACTGACTCAGATCACAATCGAGAGAGACCCAGAAGGACGTTACCTACTATTGAAAGGCATCCTCGTCGACCTCCCCATCACCCTTGCAGCGATATACTGCCCGAACAGCGCCCAAGACCGCTTTCTCCACAACCTGATTCCAGCCGTGGCGGCGTTCTCCGAGGGCCAGCTTTTGATCGGCGGGGACTTCAATCTAACACCAGATCCCGACCTGGACAAAACACTCCCTCCTTCTAGGGAGGAATACATCAAATCCCTGGTGGAATTCTTGCGGGAAACCGGCACTGTGGATGCCTGGAGGCTGCTCAACAAGAAGGATAGGGACTACTCATTCTTCTCGCATGTCCATAGAGGCCATTCACAAATCGACCTGCTCCTGACCTCCAGTGAGATCTTCCCATGCATAGAAGACATCTAAATCGGCCTAAGAGCCATCTCGGACCATGCTCCCGTGATCATGTGCCTGCGAACACTGGGAATGCCGGAGTCGCCGAAACGGTCCTGGAAGCTACAAGACCAAACCCTAGCGGACGCCGCCTGCAGAACGGAAATCGCTGAGGCACTCACAAACTACTTCGTGGAGAACTCGTCCATCAATACCTCAGGGACAATCCTCTGGGATGCCATGAAACCGGTGATTTGCGGCGTTACAATCAACTGGGCAGTGAGGCTCAAGAGAGTTAACCAACTGCAGCAAGACAAACTGGAGGAAAGGGTCAAGGTTCTGGAGGATACTTTTAAAAAGCGCCAAACAAAAGCTACCAGCCGAGCACTCGAGAGCGAAATCTGAACTAGAGATGCACCTGGCGGACCGCTCAGCCAAGGCCCTAGCATATGCAAAACAATTCTACTACCTAAACGGCAACAAGGCGAATTGCCTCCTGGCGTACAAGTTGAAAAAAGTTCACTCACAAAATAACATCCAAGGCCTGGCAGACTCGAGTGGCAAAATCCACTATACAAAGCCGGAAATCCTTGAACTTATGGCACAGCACCACAGAGAAACCATGTCCGGACCTCCCATATCCAAGCAGGCGCAGATGAACTTCCTTGCTCCCGCCTAAGGAGCACCGCAACAACTACAACTCGAATCACTGGAGCGTCCAATCACAGCGGAGGAAGTAGGCGATACGATCCGTGCCCTGAAGAACACGGCCCCGGGTCCAGATGGCTTTACTGCCCAGTTCTACAAGAAATACACCAATATCTTAGCTCCCCAGTTTGCAGCCCTATTCAATTCTTTCCTCGAAACGGGCACCACTACCCCGTCGATGGAGGAGTCGGTGACAGTCCTCATACCAAAGCGGGGGAAAGACCGGACCCAATGCGCCTCATACAGACCTATCACTCTGCTAAACAATGACGCAAAACTGTTCGCAAAGATCCTGGCGAACAGGCTGGCACCGACTCTTCCAAGCATAATCCACCCGGACCAAACCGGCTTTATCCCAGGCCGCTGCACACACGATAACATCAGGCGCATAATCAACACAATCGAGTCGGCCAACAGGATGGGGTCGGAGCGGTTTGTCATGTCACTCGATGCACACAAAGCATTCGATAGGCTGGACTGCGGCTTTATCAAGGAAATATTAAGACACTACAAATTCGGCCCAAACTTCACCAAATGGGTCTTAGCCAACTACCAGCCCTCCACACATCTCAGAGTGAACAGGATCAAATCTGAGAGAATCACTATCACAAGAGGCACCAGGCAAGGCTGCCCTCTATCTCCCCTTATATTCGCGCTCTCTATGGAGCCCTTCGCAGATAGAATAAGAGCGAACCCAGCGATCCACGGTCTCTCGGTCGGCGCAGAGTCCTACAAAGTGGCCCTTTACGCAGACGACGTACTTTTAACAGCCTCTCATCCTAAAGAGTCCATACAAGCAATATGGCAAGAATTAAAAAAGTTCGAAGAAGCAGCAAGATTCCAGGTCAACTTTTCAAAATCCACAGTAATGGGTCTCAACATGCAAGAGAAACACAAGTCCCCTCTAGCGGCCAAATACCCGATCCCATGGGCAAAGCAGCTTCTCACCTACCTGGGGGTCCTAATGCCAATTAAAACGGAAAGGATCTACAGAATAAACTTTCGCCCGCTATTCGCAGAATTCCGAAACGACTTAACCAGATGGCAAAAACAGGAAATCTCGTGGTTTGGAAGGATTACCGTGGTGAAAATGAACTTAATCCCAAGACTACTATATCATTGTCTGGCCCTCCCAGTCACGGTCCCAAAAACTGCCATCCAAAAGCTACAGGCAGACCTTCTAAAGTATGTCTGGGAAGGGAAAAAGCCGCGAATACCAAGACGCATCATGCTCCGAAGTAACACAGCGGGCGGCCTAGGGGTCCCAGACATCAGCAGATACTGCCTCGCAGCCCAGCTCTCTCACGCCTTCGCATGGAAACTGCAGGCCCATCTGGCCCTGCTGGCTAACTCTAGAGGACAGCTGGTGCCAGTCGCCGATAGAAGGCCTACCACACAGAAGAAGCCCTGTCCACCCCAACAACGTGGGACCGCTGACAGCGACCAAAAACACAGTCACAAGCTGGAAGAAACCAGCCCGCCAATGGAACCGCAGAACCACGACTGGCCCTCTCACCCCCATCTGGGACAACCCGGACTTCTCCCCCGGTGTCTCCCCGAACAGCTTCGACAAGTGGAAAGCGGGCGGACTGCGCATCATCGCGGACTTCTTCGAAAATGGCGCTTGCCTGCAAGACCAAATTCCAGGTGCTGGAATTGGAAAGGTTCAGGTACGCCCAACTCCGGCACTGGCTATCAAGCGAAGGAGTCAGGCGGCGCGGAGGCAGAGAGCTATCGGTCCTAGAGAGCACTCTCACAAACACCCCCCCAAAGGGAAAGTGGCCACCCTATATAAACTACTAGATAGAACGGACCCGAACAAGAAGGAGCCTTACATGATAAATTGGGAAAGGGACATGGGAAGAGAGATCGATCCAACGGAATGGGGCCATATCTGGTCCCGCATTCACAAAAGCTCCAAATGCGTAACCAACAAAGAAGGGGCCTTCAAGGTGTGTTACAGATGGTACCGAACCCCAGAAATCCTCAACAAATGCAACCCCTCCATCCCACCGAACTGCTGGAGAGGATGCTCAGACAAAGGCACACTATACCATCTATTATGGACCTGTCCCAAAGCAGCCCAATTCTGGAGGAACGTCCTCAACCAAATCAAATTAATCACAGGCCTCTCGATCCCGTGGGACCCAGTAGTGGTCCTGTTGGGAGCAACAGACGAGGGCCGATTCCCTCTGTCCGGCCGTCATGCCGACCTCGGCCTGCATCTGTTAACAGCGGCAAAAATATCGATCGCCAGACTATGGAAACACCCCGAGGGCCCATCAATCCCAATATGGTGGACCAAATGTTGGGAGATAGTTGCAGCCGAAAAAAATCACAGCCGTGCGCTTCGACAACAGAAGCAAATTTCTACCAAACATGGGCCCCATTCCTGGACTACACGCAGCAATTCCCGGGAGTAGCAAGACAGCCACCAACCCTGCGCTGGCTGGAGAAAATGGACCGATTACCCGACGGTGGCAAAACAGAGACAGTTCCACTGGCCTGGCCGGAGCCCAACACCAACATCCTCTCACCTCCCGAACAGCAGAGCGATCCCGGGTCTAAAACACGGCCATCCCCGCCTACCTCAAAGCAGCAAGAAAGTGACTGGTTCCCAACATAGTTTATTGTGTAAACCTAGGCTCCCTATGTCTCCACTCCCTCCTCCCTCCCACTGTTCCCTTTTTAGACCTCAGTTCTACTATTCTGTCAGATTTGTTGAAACAAAGCTTTAATATTATCCCTGACCAGATGTCTTGCCGAAAGCTATGTTTCCAGTGTTTATTTTGTTTCACTCATTACCACTACAAAATAATAAAGTGAAAGTTTGAAAAAAAAAAAAACGTATATTACCTTGATCGCCCTGGAGGTCCTGAAATATATTGGAAGTATCTTCAGAAACCTCATGTGTAGGCGAGTGATGGAGTCTGGGAGATTTGGGAGGTGGTTCACCCTCATTTAAAAATAGAGTTTTGTTAAGGATTTCAATCAGGCGACACACACCTTGGTCTCGGCCTAGTATGCAGCACACGACTGAAATGCTTATCTTTTTATGTTAGATTCAATATTGAGATGGTACACCACTCATATCAAACCCACTTTTTCAAATACCCCGGGTCACAATGGACCATGAACCAGGCTGGTTAGTAAAATACAATATTTATTTATTTGAACATTTAAAAAGAATCATACACCTTTAAATATGGGGCAGCAATCACCAATGGGGTGATAACAAAAAGGAATGTAAGCAATGGACTTAGTTTAACCTTCTATTGACATCTATAAAACACCAGGGAATAGGAGCACTTTTTGATTTTAGGAAAGATAGCACTCAAGTTACAATTTCTCCCTGCAGTGTTCCCTCAACCCACAAATAATTCTAAATTGATATGAAGAAAGAGCAGGTAATCAGGAATAAGAAGCTGAAAATGGAATTCAGATCCGACCTTCCCTCCGCAAATAAGAGTGAAAAACAGATTTGAAACCCCGGCAATGCTAAAAATGACACTCGGAAATGGATTAATAAAATAATGTGTGTAAAAACCTTGAAGCAAATACAATTCTTCACTAAAGCAACAATGTAAAGGTACAAACAATCCCAAGCAATGGATTAGCAAGAGCATACATTTCGAAAAATGAGTGGAAAATTTAAAACAGTTTGCAATCAAAATGACACGTTGGAAACGTTTAAATATTTCTGTTTTTCGTGTAAATTTACTAAAATAGTTTCTTTGGAAAACTGGTGAAATATTGCAAATCGCAATGCGCTATTTTGGTATGGAGATAGATATCTATCACAGGTATATTATAGAAGTGAAATTAGATCTCTAGCTGTTAAACTGAATGAGATAGGCAAGATAGAATGAGGTGCTTGTTTGGAAAAATCGGGCAGTGAAAACGGAAAAGCGGCTTTAAAATGGACTGCACATTTTACGTAAAATAGATTTAATGGTTAAGAAAAAGAGGAAGCCACTCGTGAATCTCTACAGTTACACTGCAGTTGTAACCCTTCACGTAGTGTACCCAGTTTCCTTCAGGGAAAATTAATTAATTTAATTAAAATTTCTAATTTCTAATTTGCTTATGTTCTATGCAAAACAAAAATGAAGAGAAAATCGGTGCCAACACTAGGAATCAAAGGCAGGGTTTCACAGATAATGCAGACACTTAACAGGATATCGGGGTCAGAATACAATGGCTTAGAGAGGGGAACTAAGGACAAAGCAAGGTATACTATGGATTTCTATGGGTTCCTATTGATACTCACAGTCCACTTTAGTTTAGGGTTTTTGGACAGTCAGCGTTCTGGTCACCACACGGATCTGGTCTAACAAAGGACAGTCGGACAAAATCAGCGGGACAGGATCAGCTGGGCAGGGACTGGATACCAAAGGATAGTTCTGGTCACTGGATGGCACAGGTACCTCTGGATGCAGTTATTGGCAGCAATTGGTGGGCCGCAAGCCAGGCTGGCGTCACGAGGCTTCCCACAAAAATACCACTGCTTCTCCCTTTGGGCATTGGGATTTTAGAATTGAGGCCTTGCTGGAAGTGTCAGCAATGCTTGGCTTGGTAGTTGGATCTGTAATCTGGATCAGTGCAAGATGAAGGAAACAGGAACAGGACGCTGTGCAGGAAATCAGGAAGACGCTGCACATGAAATCAGGAAGAGAGTGTGTCTAGAGTCTTGTCAGGTACCCTTATTTATAGTGCATAATGACATCAAAGAATAGGCTGGGCAGGGTGGACTACAAACACCCCTAAACTACTTGGATTGGGCAGGGGTGCTAGTCTCCGCCTTGCTTTCAACTGGTTGGATTTCCAAGGGAATGATGTCAGGTTTATGAGGCGAATTTTACAATGTCCAAAAACTCCCACATTTACTTTACTTAAAATCTGATTTTGCCAAAAACAAACATTTATACAATTGCAATCTCTTAGTAAATTATATACACAGGTTACATATTATGTGCAGCACATGTCCGTCCAATCCTCCAGTCTGTGGGACCTTGTTTCGCCATTCTGATACATTTTGGTAGATTCGGCCTAAAATTCCATAATTTTATACGCAGATGCGAACTATCCCAAGGGATGTATGTACAAAAATGTATGTTTGCAACATTAATACTTTTCGATTCATCCTCAATACTTTGCCTTTTCTGCCCCCCCGAGGTGTCAGTGAGTTCTACCATGTCTCAAAAGAAAACACGAAAAATCACTTTTAAACTGCAACATTTTTACAATTTTTAAAAGTCTTGCTGCAAAGATAGAAGTCTTTAAAGTTTATTCCTGAAATAGTCTATGTGACCAAATGGAGTCGCTTTGTTCCTGGGTCCATTTTTTTTGTCCTTCACTGCTGCCAACTGTCATTTCCTTTAGAGCATGGTGGGGGTGTCTCCCTGGATTGAAGTTATAGTGTCCCTTCACACTTCAGACTTCCTTCCCTGGGAGCTTCATTGTCAGGGTCCCAGCAGAGACAAAAGTCTGTCCAACCCCGTAATTATCAGGGGGTTGTCAGTAGCTGCTGAGAGAGAGCCCTCCTTTTGGTGCCACCCCTCCAAGCAGAAAACCCGTTTTTCAACTTGCAACTCCAGCCACCATAGTTTTAATCTTTAATTTCTGATCTTAGATCCAGAATTAAAGCAAGCCGGTTGCATAAAATAACCCACGTTATATAGTCTCACCATCAACAAACCCCTTCATATTGGTAAAGACTGGCAGGCTTTCATTCACTAGTGTACTGTTCCAAAACACAAGCATTTGTTTTTCTTTAATTACTGTTCCAAAACAAAGGCATTTGTTTTTCTTTAATTTGCAAAAGCCCATTTTCTTTACAAGTGGTGCAGCTGGCCTTTCCTTCTTAAATTCAACTTTTCATCTCCAGCAGATTCACACACTGCCTTGCAGCTATAGTTATTCTCTTGAATGCTGAAGTTGGTCTGCAGCACAGATACATTGAAACAAACATGGCTCAGCTAGTTAGAGTCTCTCTCTGAACAGCTGAGTTTTGGATACTTTTGCCAAGAAAATGAACGTGTTTCCTGTGTAAGTAAAAGTCAAGTTCCTGTTTGATTTCTTTTTAGAGTTGGTTTGACTGGGCTTGTCAATTCAGAAGTGTGCCTGGTTTTTCTGAGGCACAGTGAAACACACAGGGCTTAGTAGGGCTTATTAATCCCAATGATGTTAATGAACGAGGGGAATTAGCATCAAAACCGCATTTTTTAAAGGTGAAAAGGGGTTTGTTTTCAATGGAGATTTTGGCTTTTGCAGCAATGCAAAGCTGCTTTTTCAACTTTCTTCCTTTTATTTATGTCGGAACACACTGGCAAGCTCCTTCAATGTGCCCCCTTTTTTCCATCGTGCCCGATGTGTGCTTGGCAGGATGATGCAGCCATTTTTGGTTGTTGTTTGCAAAATGCAGTTTTGAGCCACAGGAGCCAGCACAACCATTTTGTGGTTTCTGCGCAACTGCAGCTTGGTGATGTGGGGAAATGCTGTTGAGTGGGTCAATATATCCCACAGTCTTCCATTTACTAGTGTTAAGGATTTCAATCGGACGACACACACCTTGGGGTCTCAGCCTAGTATGGAGAGCACAACTGAGATGCCCTTCTCTTTATTTAATGCAGATTACATTTGAGATGGTACACAACTCGTCTCACACCCCCTTTTTCAAATACCCCGGGTCACAATGGAGCATGAACCAGGCTGGTTGGTGAAGATGCAATATTTTACATACTTTAAAATTAAAAAGAAATCACACAATTTTAATATGGGGCATCAATCACCAATGGGGTGATAATTACAATGAAAATTGAAGAAATGCACTTGGTTAACCTTCTCCTAGAACATATACAAATCACAAGTGAATAGGAACACTTTTTGAATTAGGATAGATAGCACCCAAGGTAAGGTTTCCCCCTGCAACGTTCCCTCAACCCCCAATTAATCAAATTCTGAGTGGATAGAAAGAAGCAGCAGGAAGTCAGGAATGAGGAGCAGAAAACAGAATCAAAATCAGACCTTCCCTCACAGGATTTTAAACCCTTTGCAAAGGCATGAAATGACACTCAGAAATTGACAAATAAATTATTAATGTGCGGTTAAATTTGTGAGGCAAATATGATTTCTCCCAACAACAGGAATGCAGACACACTAGCAATCACAGTGCAATGGATCAACAAGAAGCATACAATTCGAAAATTGGTGGAAAGTTAGAACATGCTGCAGCCGAATGACACATTGGAAAGTTGCAATTCTCTCAATTCCCGTTTAAAATTACCCAAACGTTTTTTTATAAAAAAGTGTGAAATACTGAAAAACCGCTGTGCGGTTTTTGGTCTAAGGGACATATGTATATCAAAGGGACAATATCAAAGTGAAAGAATGGTGGTAGCTGAAGATTTGGATGAGATTTTCGGGGTGGAATGGAGTTCAGTTTTAGGAAAAATAGAGCAGTTAAAATGAAAACTTTGGTTTTGAAAGAAAGGCAAATGTTACTTAAACTAAGTTATCTAGACTATATTGTTAAAGAGGAACACAGTAAGCTCCAAGGTTCATTTGCAAGCTCAACCTTATCACCCCAGTGCTCAACTTTAACTGGAAATTAGTTTAATTTCTCAAAATATAACTAAGGGCTTAGGATTTACACCAGACAGAAATGAAAAGAGATGGTGCTTGCACTTACAAATCAAGGACAGGGTGCACAGAGAATTCTAACAGTTTTAACAAGTTACCAGGGTATAAATAGGATTGCTTTGAGAGTGTAACACAGACAAAAGGGTCAAGATGGGGAAACTTGCTCTGTGATGGGGAGATACTCACATTCCACGCTTAGGTTTGGAATTATGGAACAGCCAACCGGGTCTGGTTACCACACGGCGGGCGCGCCTTAAAGCAAACACCTGGGCAATCCTGGTCACCGGATGGCAAGAACAGTTGGATGGCAGGGTTGCAGCAGGCATGCAGGTAGTGGGCAGCAAGCTGGTCTGTTTCAGGATGCAAAAGGTACCACAACTTTTCCCTTTTTTTTTTTTTTTTTTAAATGGGATTATAGTGGGTTTTTCCTGGATCAATGGCCTTGCTGGGACAGGATCAGCAAGCCTTGGCCTTGCTGGAGTAGGATCAGCAGTGTTTTGGCCTTGTGGTGAAATCTGGAATCAGCAAGATGAATGGAGCAGATCAGGAACGCAGCTGCAGGAAATTCAGGAGAGTGTGTGTCTGGAGCTCTGTCAACCACTCCTATTTATAGAGCATGGTGACATCACAGAATTATTGGTGGGCAGAACTGAGCTAGGCCTACCTCCAAGAAGCGGATAGGACAATCAATAGTGGTTGCCTCCTCGAGGAGGAGTCCCAGTTTGAAGTTGCATTTTATGAGGTAAAAAGTAATCCCACAGGCCTTTTTGCCAAAAATCAGTCCTAACCTAATTTACACATTTATACATTTGTGGCACTTTAACAAATCACATGGACAGATTACATATTGTATGTAGAGCATAGAAGTCCAATCCTCACTGCTGTGGGAGCTTGTTTCGCCCTTCTACCAGTTTTTCACGCTTTTCAGTGAGAATTATATTACTTAAAAGTCTATAACTTTACACATGTGTCTAGATTATTATTAGGCATATCAGTATTAAATTTGATAGTGACATCCGGTATACTTCCGTGGAATACCCAATTCTCTGCCATTTCTATTCCCCATGTGGCAGTGAAATCTATGACGTCTTAAATTAAAGCCCATAAAATCACATTTAAACTGTTAACTTTTCACATTTTTGCGAAGTCCTGTTGCAAAGATAAAAGTCTTACACGCTTTATTTATAAAATAGTCTTGGGAAACAAATATTCAGTATTGTTCCCCATATACGGGCATAGCTTCCAAGCAACCCCCTAAATCCAGGGTTTGTCATGGAGTTTTTCTTTGAAGCTTCTTGTAGAAGTCACAGGGAGGTGTGATTTTCTTTTTTGCACATCCGTGTCGTAGAAGTTCCACTGTAAGAAGCCTGATTAGTATGTAAAGTTTCTTTGTCCTGGTCGGTCAAAGTTTTCCAACCTAGTAATTATCAGGCTTGTGTCCTAGAAGTTTATGGTGTTTCCTTTTGGGGGAAGCCTTAGCTCTGACCAACTGGAATAACCTGTTTTGGGAGCTTGCAAAATCCAGCCAATGCACATTAACAGTTTTATTTTCTTTTATTTTGTCCTGAATCAAAACAAGCCTGTTGAATTAAACAGCCTATATATGTTTCCAGAGCAACAAACCCCTTTACATTGCTAGGCACAGACAAGCTTTCATTCAACATTGTACTTTTTAAAACGGGCATTTTTTTCGCTCTGGATTGTAAAAGCCCATTTTGACACGTGGTGAAAGCTGGCATATTCCTTTCAAATTCGGTTTTGCTCTTCCCTCCGACTTCCCACACTGTTTTGTAGCTGTAGTCCGCTTGTTTTACACGACAGTCTGTACATGGCAAAAGTCTTCATGAAATTGATATGTGCACAGAAAGCTATGATTTTCTTTTCAAGCAGTGATTTTCTGACATTTTGTAGCAATATTTTATCGTTTCCCTTGTAGCTGAAGGTACGCTTTTGTTGATTTTCTCAGGTTTGGCTGGCACAGCCTGTCATTCAGGAATAAGGCTCTTTTCTGCTGTGGCACAATGTGAATATGGCTGGGAATGACAGGGTCTTGTTGATAAAAGCAGTTTGATGAAAACCAGGGAAAAATAGCATCAGACCGGCATCATTTTAAAGGTGAAATATTTGCTTTTTTAATGTGAATTTTAGGCTTGCAGCAAAACAGCGCTGCTTTTTGCCTCCATTTGTTTAAGACAAACAAGAACACACCCTAGTGACCTTTCTCGGGGTGCTCCCTGTTCCATCTTGCCCAATGGCACTTGGCAAAACAGTGCAGCCATTCTTTTGTCGCTGCAAACGAAGTTTGGGTGCAATGGTGCTCACAGGAGCCAGCACAGCCATTGTGCTGGTTCTGCTGAAGTGCAGCTTGGGATGTGGGGAAGTACTGCTGAGTGGGTAAATATATCCCACACTAGGGTATCTTCCCAGGTTACAAACAAGACACCCTGTCCATTGTGTTTTCAAATTCCTCCTTTGTCCATGTACCTGTGCGTGGGGCTTCAGGAAGGGCAAACACAATCTCTGGATCTGCAGTGCTTTTACCATGCAGGGATTTAGACAATGCGTCAGTATTCTTGGTATAACTAGAGTAGGTTATTGGTGTCGCAATAGGAAAACTAGGATAGCTATATAGGTAGCTGTGGTGTTACTTTGGCATGTTTTCCCCATGTTTAGGCTTCGAAAGATGTTACGATTGCCGTTTTGACAAATCTCAACCAACAGTCGACAGGCGTTTATGAGCAGCAACATTGTTTTAGAGCCATGCGGCAAGCACAAGTGCAAAAGCGCAGAGAGCTTCGAATACGATGGTTCGGCCACTTTCTACTGAGCTTTCGACAAAAGCCTATTTGCTGTGTAAACCACTATCGACGATTCCATTAAAGGCTGGCATGGGATTGTGAGTTTGTGTAAATGCACGTGTGTGTGTCTTTTTCGCCAGTGGACATCCCTGTACCAAAGCTTTTGGCCTGCCTGGGTGGGCTGGGGATAGACACGTGGGAGTCCACCGATTCTTCCTGTAGGTCTTCTGCTTCCAAAATTTACCGTAGCTGGCAAGCTCTTCCTGATCGGAACCAACAGCGTTGGTGTGGGAATGGGACTCGGCCTGCATGGTGTAGGCCGCCCACCACTTGATGTGCTGGTCTTTGAGCATTTTAAGCTTAAAAAGCTTGCAGGATGCGCAACGCAGATCGATGTGATCACATGGAAGGCAATGGCCACACATTCTGTGTGTATCTTTCCATGGAAATATTTTATTGCTGGAAGGACAGAATTTAAAAGCTGTCCTTTCCATAATTTTGTGTATAGACCCCTGCTCTCCCTACTGCAAAGGCCGAAGCCTGGTGAAGCCTGCCACCAGCCGTCGAGAAAGCAACATCCATAGAAATTTCAGACGATAGTCGCCAGACGTTGAGGAGTAATTTGTCGAGATGGCTGTCGAAAGGGTGACAGTATTAAATATGAATAGAAGTCAACTGCAATATATATCTAGTAGCAAATCTAACTATTATGCAACCAACCAGAATGGCAGACAAAACAATCCGAGGGACCTCGACTAGTGAACCCTCAAGGATACAATACACGCTACACAGGAATAGTATTGCAAACACACCCAGTCGACGTCCCTTTTTGAAGTTCAAAAACAGAATGTAATACTTGCACCTACCACTAGATGTCGGCCTATGCACAGAATGTGATTCTAAGCAGATCCACAAGCCTCTGAAATACACACACACACACACACACACACACATACACACACACACCCCCCCTAAATAACATACATATATACATAATTAAATATACTGTATGTATACAACAACTGTGCACTCGGCCACATTCGGGGTCCCTCAGAGCTCGCACAGCACATGGATTGAAGTAGTGGTGTCATGGGGCTGGGCCTACCCCACCCTGCAGCTTCTCAGGGGCTGCCCCACCACAGGCACCGTTCTCGTCATTGAACTAGACCCCACACTCCATTGATCTTCCAATGGTGGTGCCATGCCCTGGGGAGCTGCCATTCTCACCGCCGCCATGCCCAGTAGAGGGATGTTCATACTTGCCGCTGCCCAGTGACCGGAGCAACCACTGCACTCACAGCCAAACTTCCCGGCGCTTGTTTCGTGAGGTGGCATCCCATTACTTTGTGGATGACACCTTCACATCTGCACACTGGCACCATGATGCAACTCGCTCTGTGGAGTTCGAAAGGCAGGGTTCCCCCCCCCCCCCTCCTTCCGCGCCTCCACTTCACCCAGGCAGGAAGGACACAGCAACCCAGTACTTCATGGGTTACAACAGCCCACCCGCTCGCCTGACACTGGACAGGGTTAACTTCCACCAACTCCCCTGCCAGCTGCTAGTCCGCTCCTGGTATCTGCCGATGGAATCGAGGCTGATCCTTCATTCGGAAGCACCAAGCATGCTCACCCCAGAGCACATCAGTGTTTTGCTGTGCCGGCTATATTAGTGGCTTCAAACATCTCAGATCTGCGGGTAGACTAGAAGACCTATTGATTGCAGCCATGGGATTTATCGAGAGAAATTCTTGCTATTGCGGTGCAGGGAACTGTCATGGCCATTGGCCCGGAACCCCAAATCCCGCACCATCAGGGAACAAGAGCACGGGGTAACACTTCCTTTTATTGTCCCTTGGGGACAATAAAGCAGGGAGGGCCCAGCTGGAATCAGTCCTGGCGCCTTTGATTAAATGTGCACTAGCACATTTTCATTTGGTGCAAGTACCTTGTTTTTCCTGCAGGGGCCTCCACGTGCATTCGGTCGGCCGTGGCTGCTGGGGACAGCACTACTGCACGTGTAAGCATGTAAGCATCCCTTAGGAGTGGCAGGGTGGGGCCGGTGAGTCAAGGCTAATGGGCGTGGCCAGAGCTAGACTATAAAAGCCCGCTCAGCCCTCATGCACACACTTCGCTTTATTCTGCTATTGCAGCGTAACGCTCACCGCCGCCTAAGCGCATTTTACCTTGTTTCCAGCTGCAGCCTGAGCGCATCTTACTTTGTTTCCAACTACAGCCTGAGCACATCTTACCTTGCTACCAGCTACTAGCCTGAGCGCATCTTACCTGGTTTCCAGCTACCGGCCGCAACACTTAACTTGGAATCTGCTTTCTTCGGCAGGCATCATCATTGACTCTGGCATTCATCATCCATCTCCAGATCTCAGGAAAGCAGAGCTCCAGCCCGACGTCGTGATACCAAGAGCAATCCATCTGAAAAATGGTGCCTGCAAGAGAAAAAGAGAAAGACAAGGTTAGAATTCGCTAAGACATTACGTTTAAGGTTGCGCTTTGGCAAATCCTCACACTTAACCTTAAACCAACACCCATCTTCTGACGGAGCATCGTGGACTCCATTTTCTTTTCTTCCCATTTGGCCTCGCTTGGTGCACCGCAACTACCGCTCAGCCGCATTGCATCTGTTGGGAAAAAGCGAAGGAAAGACATTATTAAAAGATACAGACTATAATCAAGAATCAACATCACAATATTTAAAAAGCCATAAGACACGTACCTTCAGGAGTGGTTCAGCCACAGCTGGTCTGGGCTGCCACGCACATGGGCCAGTGAAGGAACTCTGTCCATCAAAAGCACCCCTGCATTGAAAAGCAGGACGGAGAGCTCGTCATCATCAATCAACAGGTGAGACTATAGGGTCGGCGCATGCTCACCACATTCTGGGAAGAAGGGTTCGAGGGAGACATCAGTCATATAGCCGCATTCTCACGATCTCTCATATCCACGCAGGAGCAGTGTCAACAATTAGCACAGCCCACAGCATATGAGTAGGGGAAGGAACCTGACAAGGGAAATCCACTTCCAGGGAGGGCTGCAACCGTGCCCCAACATCCCCGCAGAGACCAGGTGAACGTAACAGAAACAAGAGTAACTGGTTGCGTTCGATCGGACGGCCGAGTAACTATGGAACTATGGATGCGACCCTGTCAACACGAAATTGTTTGTTCTGAAGATGCTGGTCCACTGGAAGTCAGGGGACCACTACAGCCGAAACTCGAGTCGATACACTAAAAAGAAATCTGGTTCATCAAAGTCCCCTTTTTGTTTCTTATGGGTGTCACTATTATACATAACCTGACCACAGAGACTAAGTAACAGTGCAGGTTGAGTTTCTAGTGATTGGTGTGGACACAACCAAAGGGTGTGGCACTCCAGGTCCCCTAGGGGTCCAAAATGATAGAACTGCTAATTTTTTTCACAATCATGGATTTTACTTATGGTGTTTTGTATGGAGAGTATGTGGAATGAGTTGCGAGTGTGGATATGGTAGGAATGTCCTCACTGTGATGGGCGGGCACTTTTGATTACGCTGTGTAGAGTGTTCTATGTGTATTAAATGTTGATTTTTGTATTCATGCATTTTGTTATTATGAACCTTTGGTTCTCAATTAAAATTATATGATATATTGAGTATTAAATTATACTTTTATGTAAAAACTATTGGTTCTGTTTGAATGCTATAGGGTATCCTTCGTTGTTGTTTATTCCTGGTATCTGTGGCAAGGGAACACCCATCTCCAGGGCCCGCTCCAACTGACCCATTAACCTGGCTCAAGGCAGGACTGGCCTTCTCCCAGGCTGCCTTGCAACAAGCGGCCCAGTGTTTGCTCATTCTGGGCTAGCTGGGCCGACATGGCAGCAGGCCCTGTGGGTGCCCATGGCTGCACTGGGCACACAACTCGGGGGGTTTGGGGGGTGACAGGGGAGGCTCAGTGATTAGCTAGGCCACCCCCTATCATATGTGGGTCAGCTGTGGCAATTATTCGAGCCCAGGAAGAGCCTCTCAACTCCTGGTAACTATAGCCGTTAATCCAATTTTGTTTCGTTTTACCACGTTCTTGCCCCTGCCCAGTCCACACCTGGAGCAGCAGAGGCGCTGAGATTCTGCCCTCAGCGTCCCATCCAGCCCCAGGAAGGAGGTGGATGATTCAGTCCATAGCAATGAACATGTCTGTTTCTTTTTACAATAAAGTAAACCGCAACACACACACAACACAAACACACAAATAAAACTAACTCCCCTACCCCAACCTGGTGCCTGCACCTTTAATTTCTTTTTCCTCAGGGAACAAGCAACGCAGCCTTTACAGTCACGCCCTAATTCGGCCAGGGGATACACTTATCAGATCTTGTACCTAGTCTTCATTTTGGGGCCGTGGTTTGCTTTTCCAATGTCCCAAGATTTGCTTGAGGATGAAGGACATGACCCTGTATACCCATTTCTTTTGAAATTCAGATCACTGCAGCAGAATAACTGCCACAGAATGCAGCCAACCGATTGGCATGGCCAACAATAGCTCAGCACAATCTAGACCATTAGCCTAGAAAGGGGTGACTTCTCAAAGGCCCAAATTATGTGTGAAACACCTCTATCCTTATTGCACAACTAGCAGTTAGGTGAGTGCTTAGTATATCCAGTCTGCAACCAGTATTGAAAGCAAATCATATGCTGCCTTACGAATCTTAAAACCAAGTCTGCTTTCATGACCAATTAGTTCGCCCCACCCTTTAACAAGCACGGTCAGCAAGCAAAGGGCACTGTCCGCCTCCCATTACTCATTGTGCAAGTGCAGGTTAGATGATGTCACACCAAGGCAAATCAAGCTCTACAGCATTGATGCCAAGTGGACCAGAAGCACAGGAGCGGGCATAAGGGCTGAATCTATACACTGCCTGTATATGTGTGAGAATATGCTCAAGAAGACTATCTTCGTCTAGCTCTTCTGTCCATCTAAACTTTAGATATTCAAACCAGGGGAGGACTGTAAACCCCCATTCCAAACACCTTGCAGGATGACAATGCCTTAAACATGTCCAGCGTGTCCAAGAGAGTAGTTTATTGTCTGTTAACGCAGCTGGGTTCCCCAAGAATGAAACATCCTCAAGAAACATAGTTCTTCATTACTGTAAGAGCAACACGCCTGATATTTTGCAGTGTTCACAACAGTCACCAAGACGGTCACACCCCTATCACCGAGACAAGCCAGCTCTTTGGATATCCAGACAGTTGTATGCTGAGGTTGCAACAAAGGAAAGCAAGTTATAAAAGGGACCTCAGTGTAAAGATTTAATAAGAACGCTGTTTGTATGAATGGAAATTAAAGGCTTTGTCTAGCAGTATGTTCTTTCATAACCCATTGGAATTCAAGATATAGAAAGGTTTTGATGGTATGACCATCTTAATTTTATACATTTGCCCTCACAAGCTGAGGGATAACTTCTTCCAATGGGAAATGACAAGGTCTATCTCCAATAACCTCTTTACTATATTGATGTTGAGAAATGCTGTGTGCCCCTACAAAGGGAAGTAGTGAATCTTTTGCTCAACTTACTTCCAGCCATCAGCCATCAGAGGTCTATGTAAAAGGCCTGCAAAATGATTTTTTTAAAAACCTTTGTCTTGGAGAACTGAAAAGAGACAGTAGATTCAATATTAGAGTACTTGGGTCAGATAGCAAACAACTAAATATCATCTGCATAAAGAAGGATTTAACACTGGCTACCCTACTTCTATCCCCTGAATCCCATTACGGCATCTAATAGCCTCGGCCAGAGGCTCGATAATCCAAACAAAAGAGAAGGGACAGCTACATCTCGTCCTCTGTGCAGAGCAACAGGGATTCGACATCACACTCTTTGCAAGATCCCCATGGGCCACCTCTTCATAGAGATTGCTGAAAAGTCTAAAACAATCTCTGATCAACGCCCTTGGAGCCTCGAGATGAGTGTTCGATTTCCTGGGACCCTCCTGGGCTTTCCTTTTTTAAACCCTCTGCCCCCGCAGGCATCCTTGCTTCCCTGACCCTCCCGGCACAATTCTTTTCCCCTTCCCGACCCTCCTTCCCCCTCCCAGCCCGCCCCTCCACCTCCCCGGATTGGCCAGATGACTGGTCTTAACTGGCACTCCCAGGGCAAGGCAAAGGGCAGCTCCTACATTAGCGGCTCCTGATAGTGTCTGCAAGTGTAAGCAGGGGAAGCCAGAGGCCATCCGTCATCCAGCAGACACTAGCAAGGCCCAGGTGAGGTGTAGAGCCTTCACTCTACCCTGAAAACCCTGCCACATAGCAACCTTACAAACACTAGAATAATACTGTGATTATTAGCCTATGCCACTCTGAGATAACACTATGGTCATTGGCAGTATTAAAATTGCATTGTGAAACCTAGGCCTTTCTCCCACTATACAGGACTCTCAGACCTATGTGTTTTATTTAATTGCATTGTGAAAGTATTTAAATTGCCTGAAGCACAAAAGCCAAGTGCAACTCCTGGTACACCTCGGACTTTGTCACCCTTCAACGCAAGTGCAGGGTGGCTGAGAGGAAATGCTGTGCTTCCTGTATATCCTCTGATAAACTGGCCTGTCACCTGCTCCAAAGGCAATACCGTTCTCTGTCCGCACCAAGAAGAGAGCCCTCATCCAAGCCTGCGTCTCTGCGGCATCCAACAACTCGGCCGAACTCTTTAAAATCTGCAAGGAGGAATCGGATTCCAAGATGGCCGCACTCGGGTGATATATGATATGATATGATAGTTCATTTATATAGCACCTATACACAATGTGTTTCAAAGCGCTTCACGGCAAGGAAGGGAACAAGGGAAAATACAATGACATTCTTACAGGCCATGAACAACAAGAATGTGAAATTAACTATCGTACTCGGCCTGGCGACATTTCAGATAGTGCAAGAGCTAAAACACAGATAGGAAGGAAATGGGAAACAGACAGGCGACTACCGTACTAGGCCTGATGACATTTCTGGAAAAGCTGGAGATTAACAAGAGGTGAGGGAGGGGGAGGAGAAAGGAGAAAGGAGGGAGAGGAACAAAACAAGCGACAATATCGTACTAGGCCTGATGACATTTCAGATAGTGCTGGAGGGGGGGGGGGGACCAGTAAAGGGAGGGGGGGAGGAGACAAACATTTGTTGCTATCATACTAGGTCCAGGGACAATTCTGATAGAGTAAGTGCATAGAAAAAAGTAAAGGAGGGCGGGAAGAGCGAGGGAGAAGGGAGAGGAGGAGAAAACAGAGAATAAAACAGTAAGAACAATATATATATATATATATATATATATATATATATATATATATATATATATATATATGATACATTACTCACCGTAATCGTATTTCTGATGCTTGTATCCGCTTAGATTCACATGCTGTGCATAGATTAGCGAGCAGTGTTAGAAGAAGGAGGTGGGATGTGAGAAGGGTCATGAGCAAACAAAGGTCTTAGAACTGCTTGTCCCACTTGAGTATCTGTCCTGAAATGGGTGTCAATGCAGTAGTGCTGAGTAAAGGTGTGAAGAGCTCCAAGTAGTTGCTTTGTCAATGGTGTCAAGGGGTACATTTGCAATGAAAGCCAGAGTGGCCCCAATGCCTCTTGTAGAGTGGGCTCTTGGCGTGAAAGGCAAAGTTTTTTCAGAAAGGGAGTAACACAGCTGGATACAGTTAACAATCCACTTCGAGATGGCACCTTTAGAGACGTGATCTCTCTCTTTGCCTGTAGCTACGGAGACAAACAGTTGGTCTGTTTTCCTTAGCGGTCTGGTTTTGTTTACATAGTATAGGACCGCCCTACGCACATCTAGAGTGTGTAGTTTCACCTCAGCCGAGCTTTGTGGGTCTTGGAAGAAAGCCGGAAGCTCGATGGACTGGTTCACGTGGAATTTTGAAATAAACTTAGGTGAGAACCTAGTATGTGTACGTAAAACCAGTTTATCTTTCTGAACTGTAAAGAAAGGATCCTGCACTGACAGAGCCTGAATTTCACTGACCCTTCTTATCGATGTAATTGCTACTAAGAAGGCTGTCTTGTCAGGTGTTTGAGACTGCGTTTATGCATAGGCTCGAATGGGGGGCCCATGAGTTTAGCTAGCACCACGTTAAGGTCCCATCCTGGTGGTGGGTGTGAAATTGGAGGGTGAAGTCTCTTTACTCCTTCCATGAAGGCTTTAACCACTGGTACTTTCCACCACAACACCTTGGTATGAGAGGCGATGTATGCGGACCAGAGTTGCCAGGTGTACCTTTAATGAGTTAAAAACCAACCCTGCGTCCAGCAGGTGGAGCATGTATGTGACAATTGCGGAAGGAGTGCAATCAACAGGGTTGATTTGCTTCTTCTGGCACCAGATAATGTTTGTTTGTTTATTCATAATGCGCCGAAAAGCCCAAGGGTAACAAGGCGCAGCAGATACAAGAATTTGCAAGACTTAGTTACAGACAGTAAAATATATACAAGTATGAACACAGTAATAATCGCAATAAGCGGGTAAATATAAACATATGTACAATTAACAGTTGTGTATCCAGAGTGACCAAGTGAAGGTGGGAGACAAGAGGTCCTAGATGATAGCTGTCTTCAGCCAAGACATCAGCTTTGAGCGGAAGTTTTGGTAGGGTAGGCCCATTCTAAGAGTGGGTGGTAGGGAGTTCCATAGCTTGGCCGCTTTCACTGGGAAGCTATTGCCACCTATAGTTGATCGTTTGTAAGGAGGGACGGAGAGGCGGTCTCTGTATGCTATCCTAGTCGGTCTCATGGATGTTTGTCTATGAAATCTGTTGATCAGATAGGTAGGGGCCGCATTGTTAAGGGACTTATGGGTTAGTGAGGCAGTTTTTAAGGAAATTTTGTCTATGATGGGAATCCAATTTGGTTGCTTGCTATGTATTGTAATGTGGTCTCTTCTTGAGATGCCCAAGGCCGCTGAATCTTCTCCATTTGTCAAAGTAGCAGTGCCTCGTGTTTGGCTTCCTAGACTCTCTTAGGATGTCCATACATCTCTGTGGCAAATTGAGATGTCCAAACTCTATGACCTCAGGAGCCATGCTGTCAGGTTCATTGAGTTGGGTTGAGGATACACTTTCTGACCCTTGTGCTGGGACAGTAGGTTGTACCAGCCTGGGAGTTTGATGGGTTCGCACACCGCTAGCCTGCGTAAGTGTGGGAACCACGGTTGTCTCGCCCACATGGGAGCAACCAGGACGAGCGTCATCAATTCTCTGTTCATCTTGTTGACCACCTTCCTGATGAGAGGTGTTGGTGGAAAAGCGTACGCAAACATCCCTGACCAGTTCATCCACAGGGCGTTCCCCTGGGAGTCTGGTTGGGGGAACCTGCATGCGAATCCTAGGCACTGTGTTTTCGCTTATGGCGAATAGGTCTATAGTGGGGAAACCCCACTGAGAGAAGAGATCTTCTACGATATCTCTGTGTAGACACCATTCGTGTTCCTCTGGGAGGGGATCTCTGCTCAGAGCGTCCGCCAGAGAATGGAGATCCCCTGGAATATGTTGAGATCACAGGAAGATGTTCCGTCTGAGTGCCCATATCCAAATTTTCTGGGCAAGCTTGGACAGATTTGCCGAACGAGTCCCTCCTTGCTTGTTCAGGTAAAACATGGAAGTAGTGCTGTCCGTCCGGTTCTGCACTGACAGGTTCAACATGTAGGGCTCGTACGCTTGAAGCGCTCTGAATACTGCCAGAAGCTCTAGCAGGTTGATCCGATTCTTGGCCACTGAGTGAGACCAGAGACCCTGAGCTGTGTGGTGGAGATGGTGAGCTCCCCACCCTGACAGGCATGCGTCTGTTGTGACTACCGCCTGTATTTTGGGATCGTAAAAGGGTTTCCCCTTGGACAGATTTTCTCTTGTCCACCAGTGAAGACTTTGTACAAGTGTTGGCGAAACGACCACTAGATCGTCCCACTGACCACTTGCCTGAGACCACTGTTTCGCCAACCATTCTTGCATGGGACGCATGCGCAGGCGCGCGTGGGGGACCAGGTAAATACATGACGCCATGATGCCCAGCTAACGCATTGCTTTGCGTACCGTTATCTGGCGACTGGCCTGATATTGCGGAATTTGCAGCAATATATTCCAAATTCTTTCCTCTGATGGAAAGGCCTACCCCTCTTGTGTGTTTAGGACAGCTCCTAGGAACTGTTTGGAGGTGCTTGGCACCAGACTTGACTTTCTCGTTTATGGAGAAACCTAATTCGAAGAGGAGGTTCTTTGAATGTTTGTTCTGCAAATTACTGGGGTCTCCCCCGTGATGAGCCAGTCGTCCAGATAAGGGTACACTGGGATTGCCTCCCTGCATAGGTGTGCCGCCGCCACCGCCAGTACCTTGGTGAATACCCTTGGAGCTGAGGCTATCCCGAAGGGAAGTACCTTGAACTGTTAGTGCTGACTGTCCACCTTGAAGCACAAGTATCTTTTGTGTGCTGGGAACATGGAAATATGAAAATAGGCATCTTTCATGTCCAATGTTGCCATGTAATCCCCCTTTTTTAGGAGGGGGATTACCTCTTGGAGAGTAGTCATGCAAAATTTTTGGGGCTTGACATACTTGTTTGCAGGCCTTAAATCCAATACTGGGCGCATTGTCAAATCTTTTTTTGGCACAAGGAAGTAAGTTGAATTAATACCCTTGTTTACCTGGTGTCCCGGGACGAGTTCCATCGCGTCCTTTGCTAGAAGATTGGCAATCTCTTCGAGGAGGATCTTCTGGTGGTCTAATGAGAGTACTTTTTGACGTGGCGGGTGGTTTCGGGGACGCGCTAACAGTTCTATGCAGTATCCTGTGGACACTTTGGACAGCACCCATCTGTCTGATGTGATCCCTTCCCAAGCTTGGGTGAAGTTGATAATGCGTCCCCCTACTGGGGATGCGTCAGAAGGGACCCTGAACGGGGCTGCCTCTACCACGTCCTCTCTCATTACCCCTGCCATAACTCTGGGTAGACTGCTGGTTGTTGTTGTTGTTCCATGGTGTACCCTGCCCCTGGGAATAGTTTGTTCCTCTCTGGGAATTTTGTCCGCGTGGTCGACGAAAATTGCCATTCCCTCTTTGATTTGGGGGTTTGTTGGTTAATTGGCCCAGGGATTTCAGAGTCTCGTACTCATCCTTGCCATTTTTCAGGGCGTCCTTTACCGCCTTCCCAAACAGTAGATCTGTCTCCACCGGTTTGTCTATTAATGATGCTTGTGTTTCGGGTTTGAACCCAGATTGGCGTAACCAAGCATGTCTTTTGATAACAGTGCTTTCTGCTATCAATCTGCCGGCGTTATCCGCGGCATCAAAGGTTGCTTTTAAGATGCAACCGGACACGGCTCTTCCCTCCGACGCGACCCGTGCCAATTGGCCTTTTAAGGGTTCTGGGGCGGAGTCTATGAGTGCCGTGACTTCCTCCCACTGGTGGCAGTTGTAACTCGCCAGTAGGGTGGTGGAGTTGGCGATCCTTGCCTGGTAGGCGGAAGTGGAGGTGACTTTCCTACCCAAGCCATAAATCTTCTTGCTCTCCTTGTCGGGAGGAGCTTCGGACGATGACAGGGGTGTTCCCGCCCTCTTTCGTGTGTTCGTAACTACCAGGGAGTCCTGTTTCAGTTGGCCCCTTATGTACAGCGGGTCTGATTGGGCTGCCCTGAAAAGGTTCTCTATCCTGGGGTTTACCGCCCTGGTGAGGTTGGGATTTACAAGGGAAGGGTCTATTCTCCTTTGTATCGATTTAAGGATAGGGATGGCCTGGGCAACAGGTCTCCTTTCTCCCACTAATTCTTCGGCCAAGTCCCTCTCTTCCTGTGCTCCCTGGGTGTCAATGTGGAAGTGTTCTGCTCCTCTGGACAGAACTTCACTCAGGAGAGGTTGGTTGTCGACCGGGGAGTCGGTAACCGGGGGATCTTTGTCTACTGGGGAATCTACCCTGTAGGTTTCTGGGTCGTCCTATTCCGCCTCTTGGTCCTCATCATCCCCATAGTAGACCGTCCCAGATTGGTCTCCCAACATGCCCAAAGCAGGATCCTCAATAAAGGGAGGATCCTCATTATATTGAGAGCTTGGCTGTATACAGAAAGGGTCCGAAGACAGTGTTGGTGCTTCAACCCGGGACTTCTTACTTGGGGGTATCGGGTCCCTAGAACCTGAGGGTGAAGCCCCTTCAGGAGTATATGAGAGGAAGTGTTCAGGATTCTTGGCATAGAAGTCTGCCAAAGACAACATCCTAGACATAACTCTGTCTATGTTGTCACTAGACCATTCCTTTGAGCTGGGAATGACTCTTTCCTGGGAGAGTTTCCCTGTCTTGTCCTGACTGGACCTACGTGTTTGTGCAGGGGTCTTTAAAATGATAGAAGACTGAGACTTGTCCGTCTGTTTTTGCCTGTCTGACTGCTTCTGAGGTGTGGAAGAAGGTAGAGAATGCTTCTTTTGTTGTTTTCCCCCCTCCCCATGGGTGGAAGAGTGTTTTCCCTGTTTATTCGCCCCTTCGGAGCCTTTCGACGTCTGGCGTCGAGGTTCAGGGGTAGTGTACCTATCTCTAGAGTGTGGAGGTTGGGACTCGGGAACAGCCGTTAAGCGGTCTGCTGACGCTGACTCCTGGAGTGCGAACTGGGGATAGAGGTCGGCTTCGTCTTCCGACGATCTAACCTCCGTTACCTTAGGGAGCAAGGCACTCTTGGCAACAGTGGATGGCTGCCTGGAGTCATGCGGCGATCTAGATCGAGAACGCCCAGAGGACACCGATTCGGTGGACCGTTCTCTGTGTGCCTCTTTCCGAGAACTCGACGTGCGCGTCGAGTCTCGGTGGGACTTATGTTTGGTGAAAGTGGTGTGGGTAGCGCTTGTGTCGTCGGGTGTTTTCCACATAGCCACCCTGCCGGACGACCTTCTGAGGTCGGGGACTTGCGCTTGGCTGTCTCTCGACGCCACGTTGCCCTTGCCGTCCGAAAGCACGGCGTTGCTGCCATCGCTGAAGGCGCCCACCGCTGCCATGGCCTCTTGACGCCTGGCATGGTGGGCTCAACGCTTGATCGAAAGGTCCTTTAGTGTTTTCGGTTCAAACCTACTACACGCTCTGCAGTTCGCCTTGGGGTGGTCCCTCGGCAAGCAGAGGTTGCACGTGGCGTGTCTGTCAACCCAAGGGTACTGGTTGCACATGGGGCAACATTGGAAAGGGGAAGTCTCCATACGCACCTTGTGGCAGCGGGCTGATTGTAGGAATATATAGAAGATGTACCTAGATATTAAAGAGTGTAGAGTATGTGCCACCCCCCACTCTCCCTACTTGTAGGGCCGAGGCCAGAGTCCTTTCCGAGGCCCAAGTCCGTCGTACAGCTGTCGATGGTTGATTCGTTCTCCGGGCCGACGTCGAGTGTCGAACTTCGGTGGCTCGACGTTGGGGTGGAGAAATGGGGAAATATTAAGATATTTTAGCAAAATTGTGGCTAAGGCCAGGAACTCCGTGGGATGCTTCCAACCAGTATGGCGGAAAAAAACAATCTGAGGGTCCTAGACGCGTGAGGGATCATGGGTACAGTGGACGTCACACTAGGGATAGTATTACTGGCACGCCCTATGTCGACGCCCATTTTCGAGTTTCGAAAAACAAACTGTAATACTCCGCAGCTTCCACTAGATGTCGGCCTATGCACAGCATGTGATCTAAGCAGATTCCACAAGCCTCAGAAATATAAATATATAAAACGCAGGTGCCAACCTTGAAGCTGTATTTCTAGGCGGTTCCAATACATCTGAACTTCAAAATTGCAATGTTCAGCCAGTGGGTCTGCATCACTGTTCTCATCTCAGGCTGTTCCACATCCCACCGAGCTCCCGCACTAAGGCAGCGATAGCGAGCAAAATAAGCAGTGAAATAGCCCTCCCGAGACCAAACTGCCAGGCAACTACAGCAGGGTGCTGTGGGGAAGGAAGGACGAGCCAAGCGACGGCCTCGCACACCCACAAGCCTGACATACGTGGCATGGCAGCGGCGGAGCTAAGGCTGCCCCACGGAGGGGTAGGCCGTGCCCCAGCATCGAGTGCAGCGACCCCCGGCGTGAGCCTGATGCCGTGGAGCAGCCCTCTGTCTACCACAACAAGACCGAGGGGGGAGCCCAGCAGCAAATAAGGAAATCCAGCGGGGGGCGTAGGACTGCCAAGGACTACCCCAGAACCAGGTTGAGGGCCGGAACACATCAGCGTCCACAGCCCAGGGGCTCCGGCCTGTCTGCACCTCCCCCCTGGACCCCAAGGGAAGAGGACAGGCACCGTGCCAGGGAGCGGATCGAGAGGGCGGAGGACTGCAACCACTGGAGACTGGTCGTCTCCTCGGCCCCATGGCCAGAAAAACCCAGGAGAGGCCCTGTGGGGACCAGCCTGAGGCAGACCGCAAGACCAGCAAGACCCCCCCCCTCTCACCCCCTGAGCACCACTTACCCACCGGCTCCTTGAAGCGGCTCCCTGTGGGGACACACGCGACAAGCGAGCACTCAGGTGAGCGCTAGCGGACACCAGCACCTCTCTGCAAAGACAGCGTGGGAGCGGCGGGTGATGGAGACGGACCCTGTGCCAAAGGCCAGTGGGGCGGTGAACCCTCAAGATCCCAGGGGTTAGATCTTCCCCACCTACACCCTGTAACACCAGAGTAGGAGCGGCCCTGGAGAGTACCTACAGGGTAGCAGGCCGGACTGCGGCTGGGCCCCCCCCACACAAGACAGAGTGGGCCTGAAGCGCACCCTGCAACGCCACATGTGGAGAGGACAAGGCACGGTACCAGCAAGCGGCAGACACCCAAGACATAGAAGTAAGTGCACAGGGAAGCCCCCCCCAGCGTGAGGCAGAGGGAGCCACCCTCCCACTGGGGTTTCACTGGGCAGGCACTACAGACAACCCAGGCCTGCAGAGCACCCCACCCAGGCCATCGACACTTTCTATCACCGAGAAACCCAGGGATAGACTTACGCCAACACCTTTGGGCCCTCCGAACACACTTAGCAGCGCGGAGGGTCTCCACCAGAGGAGAAACCTCCAAAGTTTTCAACGATCGCAGTACAGCCTGGAAAGCCCGGAAGGGAAGGCAAAGCCACCTTAATCAGGGATCTGGAGAACAACCCATTACCAGCGACCTTACAGAGCCTAGCTTGCAAAAGTAAACCCCTCCCCCCCAATAGGGGAGTGGCATTCCGGTCTACAAACTCCCACACATCGGCGACCCTCCCTAGGCAGAAGATGTCTAGGAACGGCAACAAAGACACGCCAGTGCCCCCCAAAGTTGCAAAGAAGGCACGCTAGCAGAGATTTGGGCCAGAGACACAGACGTCAGGGGATCCCTAAACCCTAGCCACTGGTGGGCTGAGCCCGACATGGACAGCAGGATGGAAGACCAAGAAAGGCCAGTCACTCACTCATCACTCAAAACCCTGCTGGGGGAAATAGTAGAGAAAATTACAGAGGCAGGACAGAAGCAGATGGATACCCTAAGAGAAGATCTGGCAGAAGGAATCCAGGAGATCAGAAGGAACATTAACAAGATCGAGGAAAGGGTAGACACGAACAAAAAGGCTATACAAGAACTAACAGAAGACACACGAAAAGCAGATGTCCTCCTGGAGACCTAGCAGTGGTAACCCACAACCTTGAGCCGAGAGCCGAAGATTTGGAAAACAGATCTAGACGCTCCAACATAAGGGTCAAATGCTTGCCTGAGGCTATCCAAGACCAAGAATTGACTCAGACCATGAGATCAATCTTCAGGGACCTGCTGGAAGAAGACCAAAGTGTGGAGATCCGGTTCGACAGAATCCACAGAGTGGGCCCGAAACGCCAGGAACCAGGGGCGCGACGAGAGATGTGCTAGTGGTGTTTCACAGCTACACTCTAAAGGAGCAAATACTAGAAAAGGTCAGAAAGGCGAACCAGATCACTTACAACGGGGCCGAAATCTGGGAACTGGACAACTGTGGAGACCACAAGATCAAAGAAAGGGGGGAGGCACCCCATCCCTGGGTCAATGCCCACCGAGGCAGGAAGCCCCCAGCGGGCCACTCCATAGATACGTCCAGGTGAGCTATAAGCAGGACCACGGCCTACAGTGCTATGGCACCCTGAGGAGCGATTAATCTTGTGATTGCATGACCAACAACAGTTTAGGTCAGTTCTACCAGAGGGAGGGAGAGAGGGAAGGGGGAGTTTGGTTTATTGGAATGTGAAGTCCCGCGTCGGGGAGAGGGGGCAAGCACTAGGGGCCGGCTCTTCTGACCACAAACGAGAGGGGCTGAGCGCCAGTCGGTCCCACCCAGTAAGGGGAAGGGGTGGGGGGGAACGGAGCAGACAGATTGGGGGGGTGGAGGGAGGGGAAGGGCTCAAACTCGCAAGGATCGGGGGGGGTCTGACACAGCCGGCCGGCTCACCACTTAGCATGTTTGATTGACAGCTAGGCTGAGCGGATGGGGGTATGCTGCATAAAAGCAGGGCTTTGCGGACTGGAACTTCAGAAGTCGCCACAGGACCTGAGATTCCGACGAGGGAGAAGCTGAGCCGACCTACCATGACGACACCACCGGTGGAGCCCTGCAGAACCGACTCACCACTTCCCGACGACAGAGAAGATCTCCCGGCTGGAGAGGCTTCTTCCCCTGACTGGTGGGCACAACCAGTTTCCCTTCTTTCTTCGCACCCCAGACTGGTTTGTGGTCGAACTGCCGAGATTGATTTTATCTAGCTCTCCAGCCCCCTGATGGGAAAGGCAGCCGACATAACCCTGGGTGCTACTACTCTCTTCGACCATATGCCAATGACCCTAGGAAAAGGGGTCCACCAGGGCTCTGGAAATGGAGATACCCAACTCAGCTCTTTAAAGATACTACGTTGGTACGGGAGGTGACAGAGGAAATCGAAAACTTTGTCGAGACCCACCACATAGGACACCGCTTGGCAGACCTGGTGAGATGCGCTCAAGGCCACACTCGGAGGCAAAATTATAGCCATAAACGTTAGGCGCGCAAGAGAGCTGAGGCTGGAAGAAGACCGCTTAGAGGCAAAACTGAAGGAGGTATGGGCCAAAATGGGGACGAAACGGGTGCCCGCTATTAAAAGGGAATACAGGGTCATACAAGGGCAATTGGACGCCAAACAAACCAGGGAAGCGGAGCACAACCTGCTGTGCCTCAAACAAAAATTCTATGTGAAAGCCAACAAATCTGACCATTTGCTAGCTAGAGGAAAGAGAGGGATAGGACCATTTTAAAAATCAAGCAACAGGGCAAGCAGAGGAGAACTAAAACAGAGGACATATCAAAAGAATTCAAGGGATTCTACTCCACGCTCTACAGCTCAGACTTCCCGTCCATAGAATCCCAGGCAGAATACCTAAACGAAATAGACCTTCGCCAGCTAACGGTGGTGGAAAGGGACACCCTGGAGGGGGATATTACGTGGGACAAAGTCAGGCTAGCTATGAATTCATTGCCAACCAACAAATCTCTGGGGCCAGACGGATATGCAGCAGAATTTTACAAACTACATACAGAAACCCTAATCCCTCACCTTACGAACCTCTTTAACCATGTTGGCCAATCCCAAGTACTACTGAAATCCATGGAAGAAGCTAAGGTAATATTATATTAATCCTGAAAAAAGGTAAAGACCCAACCGAATGTGGGTCATACCGCCCATCGCGTTAATAAATGGACGCAAAAATACACACTAAAATACTGGCCACCAGGCTAGAGGTTATCTTCCCCAGACTGGTCCACACAGACCAGTCGGGATTCGTGAAGGGAAGGCAAACCGGGGACAAT
This sequence comes from Ambystoma mexicanum, assembly GCF_040938575.1. NCBI lineage: Eukaryota > Metazoa > Chordata > Amphibia > Caudata > Ambystomatidae > Ambystoma > Ambystoma mexicanum. Next base: position 705,787,757 of record NC_090941.1, on the reverse strand, counting down.
ATACAGAGAATAACACATCTAATTGAAAAGGCACAGAAAAGGGGAATCCCCGCTCTCCTCCTGGTGGTGGACGCAGAAAAGGCGTTCGACCGAATGGAGTGGGAATACTTCTTTGCTACTATGGCAAAGATGGGCTTCAGGCTGCATTTCTGAGGAGAGTCCAGGTGAACTACCAGCACCCCCTCCTCCGTCTTGCGATTAATGGGCACATCGCTGACCCGATCCGAGTCGAAAGGGGTACAAAACAGGGGTACCCGCTCTCTCCCATTCTGTACGCCCTGCACTTGGAGACATTTCTGGCAACCACAAGAGGAAATCAAAATATAGCTGGGATACCCTTTGCGGGAGAAGAACATAAAATTGCTGCCTTCGCGGACGACATGATACCATCTATAACTCAGCCTGAAACCTCACAGAGCAGTGCACGCGGAGCTTACCCGATTCGGAGCCATGGCAGGATTGAAAATAAACGTAAACAAATCTGAAATACTCAACCTCACACTCTCCCAGCCAGCAGAACAAAGCCTCCGAAACACCTTCCAAGATGGGTAGATGAGTTCATTACTTACCTCTTGGTAATGCTGACCAAATCCGTGAATGATCTCTATCAAGCCAATTACCCGCCCCTACTAGAGAAACTCAAAACAAATCTAGTAGATTGGGGTCCGCTAGCGATATCCTGGCTAGGGAGAGTCAATGTGATAAAGATGGTGGTCCTGCTGCAAACCCTCTACTACTTTACGTCCCTCCCGGACGACATACCGCCCTGTTTCTTCAAAGCCCTCCAAAAAACAACAGATAGATTCCTCTGTTAGCGGCCAGTCTGACAAGAAGCGTCATGGCAAGCGCGGGCATGGGGGCACCAGATTTCAGGGCATACTATCTTGCCACCCAGATAAGGGTCATCAGGGACTGGCAGGTAGATAATAGAGGGAAGGTCTGAAGGCCTATGGATAGGGGGGTGGCGGGGGCCCCACTGAAGAAATTCTGTGGAAGCCAAGGGCAGACGGGCCAGTGCAGTTGCATGGCAGGTTAATTACAGACACAGTAAGTAAGGCTTGGGACTCAGAAGTGAAAAGGGCTCATTTCACATCCTGCCCTTCTCCATATACTCCACTTTTCGACAACCCTCAGTTTACCCCGGGTCTCAAGACAGGCACGTTTCAGAAGTGGCAGTTTTGGGGGGGTGCCATAGGGTAAGGGATATGTTTGCCGGGCCCAAATCAAAACCTTCAAAGAATGCAAAGCAGACTGACGTGGGGGAAAACCAGAAATTCACTTACACTCAACTGAGGCACTGGCTAACTAGCCCGACCAGGAGACGCACGGGGACCCGGGCCCTCACGCCCTTCGAGAAATACTTAAATACCAATGCAGGGGAGAAGAGGGTGGTTGCGACAGTTTACAAACACATTAAGGAGGGAGAGGAGCCCCTGAACAGGCTGTACATTGGGAAATGGGAGGCAGACACAGAATCTACGATCGAAATAACAGAGTGGGCAAAACTGTGGGAACAAATCCCGAAACTGGCAAGATCAATTCAATTCAGAGAGATCTGGACAAAACTGATGGTGCAGTGGCAACTTACTCCACAAGATATACCCGAAGGTGTCGCAAGGATGTTGGAGGAACTGTGGGCAAACGGGCTCCTGGGCGCATATATGGTGGGGCTGCCCAAAACTCGACCGATTCTGGGAGACCACACACACAGCGATTGAGCAAGTGCTCGGTGTACAATACGGAGAAAACAAGGGTCTGGCCATGATAGGGCTGAACGGAGCCCTAAGGGACAAACATAAAGGCTCACCGGAAGCTCTACATTATGATGATTATGATGGCGGTTGGTAATAGCACGCAATTGGAAAAAAAGCGCAACCTCGACAGGACCATAAATGGATCGTGAAAATCTGGTCCCTCCTCGCCATGGAATGGTTAACATATTCGCTTCAAGGGAGCCACTCAAACTTCAGCACAGAATGGGCTACACTCCTGAGGTATCTGAAAGACAGCGCACGTCGGGCCTGATGTCCAAAAGCAATGTCTCTCCTGGGCATCATACCTAACCAAGAGGAGGAGGACTTGTAAAAGGCACAAGGGCCGAGGGCTCTCCCGATACAAGAGGGAGGACAAACAGTTGAGCGGCCCAACCCTGCTTAACATTAACGAATGAACTGCTCCGGATCTGGGGGGGGTGGGGAGAGGGGGAGGCGTTACTGTTGAATATGTTAATTTTGTAAAATGCTAATAAAAATGTATTATAAAAAAAAAAATCTGCAAGGAGCTGGCCAATCCTGCTGCAGTCTCTACCTCTACGGTCCTCTCCCAGGCCCTCTGCACGGCCCTGGCTTCTCATTTCATCTCTAAAACTCAGGATATCCCATCCTCTCTATCCATCTTCTCCTCCTCCCTCTACTCCCCACTCTTCCAATGGGCCTTCTGTGTCGACCCCTCCTGTCCTGCTAACTACCGCCCAATCCCATCGCTCCTTTCCTGGGCAACCTCCTGGAATAGCTGGCAATCTCCCAGTTTAATATTCACACTGAATCTATTGGTTGTCCCCATGACCAGCAGTCTGGCTTCAGAGCTGCCAGAAGCACGGAAACTGCTCTCCCGAACATCCGTGAAGACCTGCTCTCAATCCTTGACTCCAATACCCTGTGCCCTCATCTTACTTTATCTCTCTTCTGCCTTTGACACGGTCAACCATGACATCCTGCTCAACCGTCATCACCGATCAGGCCCTGGCTTGGCTGACCTCTTTGCTCTCTGATCGACCCTCCCAGGCCCAACTTGGGTCCTTCCTCTCCTCTATCTCTACCTCTACCTGTGGTGTTCCCCATGGGTCTAACCTCTCTCCCTGGCTGTTCACCCAATACCTGGCATTTCTTTCCCATCACATTGCCACTCTCTGCCTTAACTTTTAGTGCTATGTGGATGACACTCGGCTCATTTTAAGGCTCCCTTCTGCCACCTCTTCTTCTCTCATCTCTGACTGCCTTTCTGCTATCCAGGAGTGGTGACGCCAATGATCTCTGCCTTAATGCCAATAAAACCGAGATTCTCCACACCTGCTCCCTCCTTTCCTATCGCTCTCTGGCCGGCCTCTCTGGGCCCTCTTTCTTCTCCCACCTGTGAGGCTAAAAACCTCGGGGTCATCTTAGGCTCCACACTCTCCTTCTCTCCTCACATCTCTGATGTCTCTAAGAAGTCACGCTACCAGCTGCACCTCCTCATAGGTATACTTCCTTTCCTCTCCTCCCCCCCATTCCCCAGAAGCTCACGGTCTCCAGAGCTCTGGTTTGCTCTAGGCTGGACTACTGCAACATCCTCTTTCTAAATATGCCTGCTTCTACTCTCCACCCTTTGCAACTCATCCAGAACAGGACTGCGACACTGGTCATTGGCCTCAAGCCCAGGCATGGTATCTCTCCAGAACTGAAATCTCTGCACTGGCTCCCAGTGGGTACAAGGATTAAGTTCAAAACCCTCTGCATTGTCCACAAGGCCTTCTGGGGCCTGGGACATCAATACCTTCAACTCTCTCTTCCTAAATATCTTCCCTTTCAAGCTCGTCGCTCATCCGCCTCCAACTGTCTCAGGGTCAGTCGCTTCTCCAAGCAACGAGTTGGTGGTAGATCTCTTTTTGGCTGGGGCCTCTCTCTGGAAGAGCCTCCCTGAAACTTGAGGAGAACCATCTCCGGTTCCAGAAGCACCTCAAGACCTTCCTCTTTGCTTTGGCTTTCTCTCCTCTTCTCCCCTGCTGAACTCCTGACTGAAACTGCACTGGTCACCTGGCTACCCTCTAATCTCGGGCCCAGGTCCCCTCCCCCACCAGCTCCACACCTACACTGCCTCCAGGGCAACCCCTGCACTTGGGGGCGGTTTCTGTATCCCTACAGTCCCCACCAGATCTTGACACTTGATGTCTGCACTTACCCCAGCACTTGCCACTAGCTGGCTGCAGTTTATTACCTATTATTATTTGTATTTATTTTATTTATTTACTACTGTTGATCCTATGCACTGCACTTTCCCTTCTCCCCCCCCTGCACTTGCGCGGTCTCAATGTCACCTCGCCTAGTAATATTGCTGTCTCGGTCTTCCCTCTCCCTTGCCTTGTCACGCCTTGAAACACTTGTGTATAGGCACGTTATAAATGCCACATCATATCATAACACCATAAGTACAAAGCACATGTGAACGGTATTCAGAACTGGCCGCATCAAACACCCAGTCTTTATTGACACTCAAAGCAGCACATGGATCAGGTGTTTTTGAGTGCATGACATTAACCACCCTACAGATATTTTTCGGCTTACAGTGTACGCATATGAACCCCACCAGATTATAAATCATGCATGGCATAATTCTCACTGGGACACAAACCCTCTCGCCAGCAGCTTAATGTACGTACTGAACAATGAAATGGGCCAATTCTCCCTCTTTAGCTCATCCTACATTCTTAATATAGCCAGATGACAATGAGACAGCTGTACCAGGATGTCCACAAATGTGTCACGATTGCAATGCTCTTGCACAATGTCTTACCAAAGACTTTAACCTTCGATTTGCAGTTTGATGAATTCTGGGTCAATGCAATTGGACCGGGTCAGGCACAGATGTTGGGAATCTTGAGTTGTGGCTCAATCCTATGATCTCTTTCGCCATCGGATTAGTATGGTCTCTAGGTCATGCTCCTTTCATCTGTGCACTTTTAAAAAGATGAATAGACTATTTCGTGTTCACACACAAAACTGGTTAATGCACTGCTATCTAGTCACCTTAATTTCTGCAACACAGCTCATCTGGGCCTGTATAAAACAGCTTTGCAGAATGCTGCAGCTAGGCTGATTTTCCATTTGGGGCACAGGGCACACATATCTACAGCTTTGTGTTCTTAACACTGGTTAGCAGTAGTAAAATTCATCCGATTTAAAAGCTTTGTGCCTTGTGCATAAATCCTTTTATGACCAGGTATCTCTTTTCAGTTTCAGCTTTGTTCACTACATGCCTGCGTGTCTGCTATGTTCTAGCTCTGTTGGGCTTCTTGTGATACCAAAGTTCAGAGTATCCAGTTGTGGTGGACGTGCTTTTTCACTTTTCTGCAAAACTCTGAAATGCATTGGCTAGCAGAAGTAGTTTGTAGTGGTTCTTACTACAGCTTTACCTGTGCGTGTTCTAAGCTTTTAAAGGATTTTATTTGTTGTTACTGGTGGCTGCATTATTGATAGCTAGCAGTGTCTGCCACTTTAAAGGCCTTGTGACTGCCATTGTCAGACCAACTGGAAAAGGAGGATGTACCCTTTAAAATCAATTATCCAGCGCGGGAGTGGGTAGAAGTAGTTTGCAGTGGTATGCAGCAGTTGCAGCGACCCATAAGTGTTCAAGTAAGTGGCAGAAGTTCTGCATGCCTGCTCTCCTGCAGAAGTATAACAAGCTTACAAGGCTCCTGCAGGGGCAAATCAGAGAGCACTGTGGAGTGCAGGAGACTGCAACAGCCAAGCTGAAGGAGCGGACAACTAGGTGTCGAGAATGACTAGTCGCCTGACTGGGAAGAAGGAGTCAAGCCCACCGATCCAGAGACGTACCCACCTTGAATCCAGTAACAAGGAGCACTGGAGGCTTCGTTCAGACCGAACAAGGCAAGTGGGCTTTCAGACTGAGTGGAGGAAGAAGTTGAGAAGCATCTCGCAGAAGACCAAACCCGGAAGGAGCAGAAGATATCAAGGAGTGAGGAGGCAGGACTTGCAGAGAAGCTGGTGAACGGCAAGGCACCAGGGAGCGATGGAATAACCAACCTGGCAATCAAGAACCTCCCGCCGGCATCCATGGAACACCTCACAGAGATCTTCAATGCATGCATGAGACTTCAGCACTTCCCGATATCCTGGAAGGAAGCAAGGGTCATCGTATTCCCAAATGCTGGTAAACCACTGAGGGATCATGCAAACTACTGCCCCTTCAGCGTGCTCTATGGATTATCGAAGCTCCTGGAGAAGATCCTCCTCGCCCGCCTCAGCGACTTCGCCTCTGAAAGAAATCTACTAGCAAAGGAACACTTTGGATTTCAAAAGGAGCATGCAACAACCCATCAGCTGCTGAGACTGGTGGACACAATCAGCCATGGATTCAACATCAACAAGGCCTGGGATTTCCGAACTACCTGGTGAAGACGATTGCAAGCTACCTGGGAAACCATACCTTTCATATAGCCATGCGGTCTGAGATGACCTCATCACATCCCATCCAAGCAGGCGTGCCACAGGGATCGAACCTCGCACCATTCCTGTTCAACATCTTCACCAACGACATCCCAACATATCGCCACAAGACCGACCTGGCACTGTATGCAGACGATGTTGCAGTCATCTCCCAGTTCTTCAGCAAAAAGGAAGTGGCGAAGAACCTGCAAGCTTCATTGAATGCCATCTCGACGTGGTACAGCGATTGGCAGATAGAACTCAACACCAGCAAAACTACTGCCACACTGTTCACAAGAAAGATCAAGGAGCACCCGCACATCAGCTTCAATGGGGAGACCATCAAGTGGAAGAGCAGCAGCCGCAACCTTGGTGTGACCGTGGACAGGAAACTGGAGCAGCCATATCGAGAACATACAGCAGTAGGCAAAAGGAAGGATGGCAGCGCTGTACCCACTCCTGAAGTCCAGGTCCATGCCCCAAAGAACAAAGTCTACAAGGTGATCATCAGACCTACTCTGACGTATGCCTCCCGAGCATGGATGACCTGCCATGAGCAGGTCAAGGTACACGCCCTAGTGTGCAAAAGGGTGACTTGAGGAGTGATGTCCAGGATACAACTGGCTGTTTTTTGATGGATGGTTGTGATCGGAAAAGGTTAATGTCTGCACCTCTAGGGATTTTATCCAGCAATTGAAGGATAAGAATCTGAATCTTTAGTCAGTTGGGCCCCCTCAGACGTGTGTCATGGAATCCAAGAGGCTTTTCCGCGTTATTGAGCAATATGGCCTTATCTGAATTTTTAAGGGGCATCACAATATTGTTGTTTCAGGAGGTGTGGTTAGTTAGGTGCACTATTTTTGATGAACAACAGACCGTATTGCTTCGTGCGGTTCAGGGGAGAGCGGTCGGCCGGCTGGGGGTTTACTCATTGCATTAAAGAATGGCACGGGTAGAACTTTGCTTAATTGGGAAGAGGTGGGTAAGCGTGCCTTAGGCGTGGTATTCAGAGGGATGGTGAACAGAGCTACTTAGTATTTTCTGATCATTAATATCTATTGGAAGTTGGTACATGCAACCTTATTGAAATAATCAATAGAATTTTTATATTGATAGGACTAGTACATTAAATACCGAAGGGGTTTAGTGTTTGTCGCTGGCAATCTGAATTCGGATTCTAGGGGGGTCTCAATTGATAAGCAACTACAGTCACTGAATCCAGGGAAGCATAGGAAACTCTTGCATGGTCATCAATGGAGGAAATCAGAGGACTGGGGTTTATACCCATCAAATGATCAGCTTAATGACAGCCCTCAACAAGCCATTTGGCATAGAGGGAGGTCTTCTCCCATGGACTACGTGTTTGCTAATAGAAGACTTCCAATTATGCGTGAGGAGTTTCAAGTGGGGGAAAGTAAATCAAGTGATCAGAATATCGACTCCTTTGGAATTATGACAGAAGGTGTAAGATTGGGTGGGCCCAAAGATTTAGTAGTTAACAATACACAAAATAGAGTAATATGGACAGGAAAAAAAAGTTTTGTGGTTCAATCAAATTATCAATGCACTATTTTCAAGGACGTCTTTGGAGCAAAAACACATTTTGTTCAGTGAATTCAATAAATGAACAAATATGGCAGGCCCTACAACCACTGTTTTTTGTACCCAATAGGACAAAGAAGCCTCATTTCCATCAGTTTGATAAAGTAGTACAAGATCAAAAGGAGGCTTTCCCGTAAAACCATTTGTAATATTAAAAACAGTGAGGCTAATGAGATGACAAAGGTTACCCTCAATAAAAAGGAAAAACAAAGAATAAAAAATTGGGGGTTAGCTTATCTTTTAGATCAGCTGGATAGTGATAACAGTTTCAGACAAACAGGATGTCAATTTCTGGTCCCTTGTAAATGCGATGGATTTACAACTTGAGGCCCAGGCAAATCCTATCTTGGAGGAGGACAGGATTCGAAACTTTACCCAATTGTATAACGTAGCACCATCAGTTAGCGTCTGCAGTACCTTGACTGCATAGGGTACGATCACTGACCTTCTTACTTGTCCTCCCTCAAAGCCATGCCTAGGCTGCCTGAGACTAGCCAAGATGTACGCTAGAATGCCCTCCACCCCCAGAAATCCCACCAGGGCATTACTCTCACCCTATCTTAAAGACCTCTCGCCTCTCTGCCCGCACCTCACCCCTCCCACACCAAACACCCCTCCCCCTCCCCCCTCAACCTGTTACCACTGCCAAGTCCTTACTCCGACCAGAAGAACAAGTTACTCTCTTATCTGGTAACGTTCTTTTGATGGGATGGTCCGACGACGTATTCCATATCTCTGACAGTAATCACCACAGCTGTGCTGCTTCGGAAAATCTTTCTGCGTCTACGTCCTGCATCGATGACGTCGATACGCCGTCCTCGAGGACCTCCGTCGAGCCAACGTCACCGGATGTTATAAGTAGGACGCACGACGCCCGTAGCCTCAGTTGTAGTTTTTTCCCCAGAACGTGTGGCACCAAACCACTGCCAGTATGACCACAGAAAGCCTTGTGGAAACGTAAGCTGCTATCGCATAAGAAATTCTGTAGCGGGGCAGGTAGGGAGGGAGCGATATGGAATACGTCGTCGGACCATCCCATCGAAAGAACATTACCAGGTAAGAGAGTAACTTGTTCTTCGAGGGGATTAGGTCCTCCAACGTATTCCATATCTATGACAGACTCCCAAAGCAGTACCAACGTATGGAGGAGGGGAAAAAGAATTTAGAATATAGAAATTTAGAATGCCCAATTAAATTGCAGAGTAAAGGTCTGCCTTGCTAAAGGCCAGATTCTGCCCATGGATAGAATCTAGGGAGTAGTGTCGTACAAAAGTATGGACCGAAGCCCATGTGGCTGCTTCACAGATGTTATGAATATGAACACCCCTCTGCAGGGCATTAGAGGCAGCCATACCCCTAGTAGAATGGGCCCGTAAGCCTACCGGAGGGTCCTTACCCGCCAGGCGGTAACATTCAGAAATTGCCAAGATAATCCAACTAGACAAAGTCTGCTCAGTCACAGCTTGTCCCAAACGCCTTCCAGCGTAACCAATAAAGTACTGATCGTCCACTCTTACCCGGGACATACGTGAAATGTAGACACTTAAAGCTCTCCTAGGATCCAACCTATGGAGCCTCTCCTCTTCCTTACCAGGATGTGGAGGAGGATAAAATGCTGGCTTAAATGAAATTCCGACACCACCTTCGGAAGAAAGGAAGGACGAACTCTAAGGACAACCCTGTCCTTATAAAACACAGTGAAGGGTGGCTTAACTGAAAGTGCCTGCAACTTACTCAACTCTGCGAGCGGAACTGACAGCAACTAAAAACACAGTTTTAAGGGTTAACAGCCTCAAAGGACAAGAATGTAAAGGCTCAAACGGAGCAAACAAGGAATTTCAGAACAAGGTTCAAATCCCAACCAGGCACCTGGAAAGGTGACGGCGGAAACACATTAGGGAGTCCTTTGAGAAACTGTGAAATTAAAGGAATTTTGAAATAGGAACACTTCTCAGACGAGCGCTTAAATATAGACAGTGCCGCCAGGTAACCTTTAACAGTACCCACTTGCAGGCCCCTGTGGGCCAACGAAAACAAAAAAGACAGAACCACAGGAATGTCACATGAAAAATGATCCACATTCTGAACACTGCACCAGTCGCAGAACTTTCTCCAACGGCAACAGTACAGGGACTTAGTCGCCAGCCGTCTGGCCGAAAGCAACACCTCCATCACGTCTTCAGGGAGGTCACAATCCTTGTACCTCAACCTTGTAGAAGCCAAGCGTGAAGTTTGAGGGACCTGACCTCTGGATGGAGAACCTGAACCCCCTCCCGTGAGAGCAGATCGTCTCGGTAGGGAAGTCGACGTGGAGGGCAGATGGACAAGTCGAGTAGGTCCGGGTACCACGTCCTCCGGGCCCATGCCTGAGCAATGAGGATCATCCGGGAACCGAACCTCCGTAGCCTCCACAGCACTTGCGGGATGACAGGGACTGGAGGAAACGCATACAGCAGTCGGAAGGACCACTCCACCACAAACGCGTCTCCTAAAGCTCCTTCTGGAGGAAATTCCCGCGAGCAGAACCTTTCGCACTTCCGGTTGACACTGGGGGCGAAGAGATCCACTTGAGGGGTCCCCCAAAGGGCGAAGATCGAGGAGAATCTACTGAGCCAGCTCCCACTCGTGAGAAATCGCGCTCTGCCTGCTCAGAGCATCCGCTGTCTCGTTTTCGTCTCCGGCCAAATGAACTGCCGAGATTGAAATTTCCTGCTGGATGGCCCAGAACCCAAGCTGCATCGCCTCCCTGCACGTAGGAAGTGACCCTCCCCCCCCCCCCCTTTTTGTTGAGGTAGTGCATGGCCACTGTGTTGTCTGTCAGAATCAGGTCATTCTTCCCTTTCACAGTTGGCAGAAAAGCCTTCAGGGCAAGCCCGACGGCCCGCAACTCAAACAGACTGATATGGAGTCTGGACTCCGACGGAGACCAACGACCGCGGACTGTCAACTCGTTGGCATGAGCTCCCCATCCTGTGAGGGATGCGTCCGTCCCGATTGTCACCTCCGGCCAGGGCAGCCAAAATGGAGCCCCCCTCATCAGGTTGCCTTCGACGGCCCACCACAGAAGGTCCTGGGCGATCGAGGGCGGCACCTGAACGGGGTCTGACATCCTGCTGGAGGACTGTGACCACTGGAGCTTGAGGGCCCATTGCAGAGATCTCATCTGCAACCTGGCCTCTGGCACCAGAAGAATGCAGGATGCCATGAGGCCGAGCAACCTCAAGTACTCGAATGCTGGGAGTGTCTGGGCAAGTTGAAAATTGTGCACCATCTGCTGAATTTGAAGAGCCCTCACCTGGGGAGGAAAACGCTGCCCCAGGGATGTGTTGAGCACTGCTGCGATGTACTGGAGCCGCTGGGTTGGCGTCAAGTGGGACTTCTTTAAGTTGAGGGAGAAGCCCAGCTTGTGAAGGGAGTGGCAGGTGACGGACAGATGATCCAGGACCTGCTCGGGTGAGTGCGCCCTGATCAACCAATCGTCCAGGTAGGGGTAGACGTGAATCCCCCCTTTCCTGAGATACGCTGCCACCACCACCATGAGCTTGGTGAAGACCCTCGGGGCGGAGGTCAATCCGAATGGCAGGACCCGAAACTGAAAGTGCGAGTCGCCAACCGCGAACCTCAGGTACTTCCTTCCAAAGCACAAGATCGGCACATGAAAATAAGCGTCCTTGAGGTCGAGCGACACCAACCAGTCCTGAAGTTTAAGGGCCTGGAGGACTTGAGAAAGAGTAACCATCTTGAACTTGTCCTTCCTGATGAGCTTGTTCAAAACGCGCAAGCCCATGATGGGTCTCAATCCCCAGTCTTTCTTCGAAATCAAAAAATAAGGGGAATACCATCCCTTGTTCCTTCCCGCTACAGGCAAGTTCTATGGCGCCTTTCTCCAGCAGGGATTGAATTTCCTGCGCAAGGAGCAGATATGGACTCCTCAAAGAGAGATTCCCTGGTGGATTGTCGTGAGGCCTCTGGCGGAAAGGAAGACAGTAGCCGTGGGTTATGATCTCCAGAACCCACACATCTGAAGTAATGGCACGCCACTCTACAAGATGCTGCGCCAGCCTTCCCCCAACGGGCGAACCATGGGACCTGGCCTCATGACTGTGCTGAAGCGGCAGTGCCTGAGGGCAAAGAGGCAACTGCCCGAGCGGCCTTGGCACCTCGAGTACCCTGTTTTCCACCTCTGGCACTACTACGGTGGCCCCTTTGACTAGCAGCTCCTCTCGATTTACTAAAGGACGAGTAATATCGAAAGGAACCTCTCCTCCATTGCTGTCCCCTAGGACGAAAAGGTGGAGGTTGGCGATCTGCAGCGCTCAATGACTTCGCAGCAGCATTGGAGGTCTGCAACCTCTCAAGGCTCTCGTCAGCCTTACTACCAAAAAGATGTTCACCATCAAAGGGCATGTTGAGGAGCCGGGCCTGCACATCAGGAGCAAACCCCGACTTCCCCAACCACGCAAACTTGCTATGGACCGGGTGACGCAATCAACCATGTCCAGACCCGACTGAACGGACCAACACATGGCGTCCTTGCCATCCTGCACGATAGCAAGAAAACCATCCCGTTCCTCCCCTTCGGGAATATGATCAGCCGCTAAGGAGATACATATCATGCGTGAAACGAGGCAAGGCACAAACGGAGTTGGCAGCCTGATGTGCCATACCCCCAGAAGAAAACACCTTCGCCCAGCCGTCAAAACGTTTGACGTCCCCATCAGGAGGGATGGTAGGGTACGACGCCTGCTTTGCGGGGGCCGTAGTCGCCTGCACCACCAAACTCTCCGGGGTAGGGTGCGTGGTCAAGTAGCAGGGGTCGCCACTGGCTGGGCGATATTTCTTCGGCAAGGACTTGTTCACTTCCTGGAGACTCTCCGGAGAAGTCCAAGCCACAGCCACCCTTCTCTGCAAGGCCATATGGAATGGCAGCACCGGGTCAGTTGGTGGACCTTGGTCGAGGATATCAGTCAGGTCATCCTGCTGAAAATCCCCAGGGGGGGGGGGCAGACCACCCCAGGTAATCCGTGACCCTCGACATCAGGCACCGTTATGAGGACTCGGCATGCGTGCCAGGCTCGGGCCTACCAAACTCCACCTCTGGAGAGGTGTCTAGACCACTAGCGTCGTGCAACGACAGACGCAGGTCCTCAAGTTGGCTATGACCAGAAAGGAGGTCATCAGGAACCTCTGCAGGAGCCTCACCTTCCTCAGACCCCTCATCCACTTCAGAAATATAATCCAGAGGCCTGAAGGAGGGTACAGAAAAAGGAACAAAGACATGTTTAGCCTTGGCCAGAGCCTTTCTGGGGGGTTCCACTGTACCACGGGGAACCTCCGACAAAGCCGCCTCGAAAGGCATCGAGGGCGTTGACGGAATCACCGTTGACGTCGAGCATGGCGCCGACAGCTGCGACACAGGCCTCGAGGACGGAGCCCCGAGCGTGTCTCTCGACAGCCTGAGCGCCGACGACTTCCTCAGAGGCGGAGCCTCGAGAGTTCGTCGACGACCTCAGCGCCGCAGGCGTCGATGTCTTCTTCGAAGACTTCACAGGTTCTCGCGGTCTCGAGGGCGTCGAGGACCAGGACCTGGAACGGTCATGCCTAGAGCGACCATCCTTGTCCGACTGGGACCTCTAACGCACCTGGTGGTCGCGACGACTGCTCGAGCCCGAAGGCAGACGAGCGGTCTCTCTAGCACGGCCACAGCCGGCGTCCTCAGACGGCGCGGACGGACCGGAGCCCTGCGATTGAAAAATCGCCAACATCTCCTTTCGGAAGGGATCCCATTCCTCAGGATTGGAATGCTTGTTGGGACAAGCAACCCGCCGACGGGCGGAGTCCTCGGACGAGGGCGGGGAAGGCGACCTGTGACAGCGCTTCCTGGAGTGCCTCGAAGAGGCAGAGGAATGGCAGGACCGACTCCCAGACTGAGAACCCCCAGACTCACGACGATGATGTGGAGAGTCGCCTCTCAAATCATCTGTCGAAAGACCAGTGGAACGCGACTTCCGGGGCTTGGCCACCTTACCGACCGACAGCTTCTTATTAAGCTCCCGCAAGGCCTTCGATGTGAGCGATTGGCAGTCGACACAGTCATCCGTATCATGATCCTCCGTGGGGCACCAGAGGCAAGCGTTGTGTGTGTCCATCAGCGACATCTTGGACCCGCACACCCAACACTTCTTAAACCCGGACCGCGGGGTGGAAGAAGCCGAAGACTTCATACAATATTCAATGAAGAAACAGGTTCGAAGAACCAAAAGAACAGGATTCAGTTGAATCTAGGCGCGCCGAGATCTCCGAAGCGAACACATTATCGGAAAAAACAGAACTGAGGCTACGGGCGTTGTGCATCCTACTTATAATATCCGGTGCCGTCGGCTCAACGGAGGCCCTCGAAGACGGCGTATCGACGTCATTGATGCAGGACGCAGTAAGATTTTCCGAAGCAGCACAGCTGTGGTGATTACTGTCATAGATATGGAACATGTTGGAGGACCCAAAACCCTCGAAAGCTGCCTACCCAACGGAGCACCTTGATTTCTTAGCATTTACCGAAATCTGGCTGCATAGTGCCGCAGGACCCTCACTTGCCCTGGCCATGCCACAGAATTACACCATCCTAAGATCGGATAGACTAGACAAAACAGGTGGGGGCATCGCCCTCATCACCAAATCCTCCTTGGCCTTTCAGGAGATTCCCACCCCCTTCAACCAGGCTATGAACTACTCTTGACCAAACTTCTCATCAAACCGCAAACTACAGTCAAATTCTTAATCATCTACCGCCAATCCAACCACCAAAACTACCCAGAACATAACATTTCTCTCTTTTTTGCCCCTCTTATCAAACCAGTGATCAAATTCTTTGTCCTAGGAGACCTCAATCTAGGTTTCGATTATGTCACCAATACTAGAGCCATTGACCTTACAAAGGCTCTCACCAAGATGCACTTCTCCCAACTCGTCCACTCCCCCACCTACATTAAGTGAGGCACCCAGGATTGGATTCACACACTGAATTCCAATGTCACTATCAAATCCATTGTGCCTGTGCCCTGTTCCGACCACTCACTCCTTGAGTTCCAACTGTCTCGTGCGTGCATGCCTTCCCCACCCAAGCCATTGCATGGCCTACCACTCCCATCCGCAACACCCGTAGGCTCACAGAAGCCAGCCTATCACCAACCGTGTCTAAACTCCTCGCCATGCACTCACCCTCCACTGACGACTCAAGCACATGCCACTCTGATCCTCAACGTCCTCACACTTAGTATCGACCAACATGCCCCCTCCGACCTTGTACCCCCAAACCAGGAAGATAGGACAAGAGTTGGTTTTCTGACTAATTTACCACTCTGCGTCAGCCCAAACAAGCTTTGGAACACACCTGGAGGCAAACCCCCACACCATCAAACCTTGCTTCTTACGTCACAGCTTCTAAAACATACAAAAACACCCTTATAACTACTAAAGCCAACTCCTTCAACACCAGGATCACGAAAGCCAACTCAAGCACAAACAAACTCTTCACCATCTTCAAAGAAATGTAAAATTCTTGCCCAACCACCCCCCCCCTATCCAAATCGACCAAGCGTGGTGTTCTACCATTCAAGCAGCCCTCTCTGAAAAAAATCAACTCACCCAAAATCGACTCCAGGAAACACCAATTCCTAGCTAAAACCCTCTCGCATACACTCATCCCTACCTGCGGCACGCCCCCCACCAGCCTTCCACTTCCCCCATGTTTCCCCAGAGGCTATTACCAACACAATCTAGAACATCAAGCCATCCAACTGTAAAGGGGATGCTTGTCCTGCCCACGTTGTCGAACTCTGCGCAGCCACCTTAGCACATGCTATAGCCAACTTTGTTAATGCCTCTTTCGCCTCCGGCAACCTCCCTAAAATGGCTTGGGTCTCACCCCTGATTAAGAAACCCTCCCTTGACCCCCACTCTCCCCACCAACTAGCGTCCTATTACCACTGTCCCTTTCCTCAATTTCCTAGACCGCGTGTACTGTGTTCATCACCTGTTTTTGTTTCTAACCAATTACTATGTACAAACGCCATGATACCTCTGGGTTTGGGCGCTATAGCAAATGGAATAAATAAATAGAAATGAATAAACATCAACTTGCCGGGGTCCCAGTGATAGATGCATACAAATGTAAGCAATTCTACATAGAAAACACAGGTTCAAGGATTCATCAAGAAAAAGTGGGCGGGGGTGGAGGGATTTGTGGATTACTATTCCTTTAATGGACATGTCCTTCAACACTTTCCAATGGAGCAGAACTTACCCACAGCAACAGTTCTGCTTTTTCAGTTCTTTTCCATAGCAGTTTATTCTGATTATCATTTTAGGGTTGCATTAATGAAATTTACCAACTGCTCTTTTCCTCTACAACTCCCAATTTGAAGGCATTACATTTCACCTGTTAAAATGATGACATTCGCCCTACAGAGACTCTCGCTGCACCATACAATTGTAAGCATTTGATCAGTATGTTTCTTCATCATATTACCATGCCTAATGTAACTATTATAAGTAGAACTAATAATGCAACCCTGAATACAGTACTTCAGATTATGGCTCACCAAGTCATGAATCAATACATTATGCACACTGGCAAAAATCACAAAACAACCTTGTAGATAACATATTTGTCTACCCGAACATCAAAGGGAAAAAATAATGTGTACTTGCTTTGATTTTGCTGGGACCTTTGCGTTGAAGAGTGCCATTGTGTAGTCATCATTTGCATTCATGCCACAACGCATAAACCTTGAAGAATAGGATTCATCGCATCCCCACGATGCCCACTTTGGCGTTTTGGGTATGGATAGCACAAGGTTATCAGACACATCTTTTGACGTGCATTGCGGGTCTTCCAAACTAGTAGATTTTGTCTTAAGTTGTTTGTCGCCACACGGGCCCCAACTAGTGCTGAACTGGTACTGAGAAAGGCCAAAGTCTGATAGAGGTGGTAGGTGGAGAAAATCTCCAGAAGCAGACATTGTCTCTAATTCATGGTTGGCTGAACCATCTTCATTTTGCACCCTCTCAGAAGGCTCTTCAGTGCATTCACCAGATACGCTAACTTTGAGGTTGTCCATATGTTGTTCTGTGCCTGTTTTGTAAAAAGAAAACACTGTTAAATACACGGTTATCTCCAAAGAAATGCCAACCAATTACAAAACCAGAAGCATAATTGGCACAAAATCTAATTATTTGCTGTGACTTCACTGACAACCTTTGCTTTGTTCTTCTTTGAAATTAGTCAACCTCACAAAAGGTCCTATATTTATTTTTTTTAAATATATTTTTATTGATTTTATACACACACTGCATAACATGTGGCATGTACGTTAGGAGCGCTGCAAGCAGCGCAACAGTGCTTATAAGTGCATGTAATAAACAGAAAGTACATAAACGACAACAACAGGTCAGAGAAATGTTTGTGGGGAAAGCCAGGAGGGGAGGGGTGCAAAGATAGTAGCTATTAGTTGAGTGAAGGTGGTCAAGGGGAATTGTTCATGCTTCGGGGTCAGGGTAAGGGGCGGAAAAAGGGAACACCGGCGTCCTGGGCTTACATTGTTTCATCTCTGGACTTGCAAGCAGGGGGGGAGCTTCCCCGGTCAGTACATCTGCTGTGCCCTGCCACCCTTACTTTTCAGTCAGCTTTATCCATCCATCGTAAAGAGGGTGGTTGTCGGGCCAGGCCTGGGTATGTTCTTTCGAGAGAGGGGCGCCCGCTACCTTTGCAAAACTATTTTTCAAGGAACCTGGGATTGGTAACCCTAGGTCTCCTGGGGGCAACCAGACGTGGTCTCCCTCTCACTATGCTTAGAGAGGCATCAGCTTCACCTCACTGATGATCCCCAACAAGGGTGAAACACGTGTATTGGGTTGCTGGTGGTACTCTCGTTCAGGTTGGAATTGCCATTGCATTTCGGTGCTGGACTGCCGCTGGGCAGGACAAAGACTGATATGCAAATGGATATTTTCCATCTGTGAAAGGCACAGTGAGTAAAAGCAGTGGCTGCGAACTCTCAAGTGGTTAATAACCACTGAACAGGTTATCAAGTCTGTTCTTTCGAGAGAGGGGCGCCCTCTACCTTTGCAAAACTATTTCTGAGTATAGTCCAGGAAAGGGGCCCACGTCTGGAAGAATTTGTCTCGATTCCCAAACCTGGACGGCGGTTATTTTTTCTACTGCAATTATGTCCCAGCATTTCGTCCACCACATTTGTACTGCCGGGCCCTCTGGGTTCTTCCCAAGCCTAGCCACAGACATCTTTGCGGCCGTCAGCAGGTGCGAGCATAGCTCTGCTCTGTGCCCTGAAAGAGGGAATTGGCCCTCCCCGCTTGCTCCTAGTAAGACAATGCCCGGATCCCATGGGATCGTCAGGTCTGTGATCCTGTTGATGTGATCCAGCACAGATTTCCAAAATTGGATGGCTTTGGGGCATGTCCAGAACAAATGGTAGAGTGAGCCTTTGTCTGGGCATCCTCTCCAGCACGACGGTGGAATTGTCGGGTTGCACTTATTGAGCGTTTCTGTGGTCCGGTACCACCTGAAGCATACCTTGAATGCCCCCTCCTTGTTGGATACACATTTCAAGCTTCTGTGTGCCCTCGTCCAGATGTGGTCCCACTCCTCCAGTTCAATGGGCCTCCCAATGTCTTTCTCCCATTTGAGCATGTACGGCTCCTTGCGGGTCGGGTCTGTTCTATCCAGGATCATGTAAAGGGATGATATTCTGCCCTTTGGGGTGGGGGGGTGCTGTGAGAGTGAGTTCCAGGGATGTAAGGTCTCTGCTTCCGAGGTGCTTCATGTGCCTGCTCACGAGCCAATGACTAAGCTGGGTATATCTGAATCTCTCGCTCTCTGGCACGTTAAATTTCACATTGCATGCCTCGAAATCCAGGGGGTTTCCCTCCTCATAAAAGTCTTGCACCCTCTCCAGCCCTCCTTTTTTCCACCTCATGAAATTCTTGGGGTTATAGCCCAGAGTGAATTCCGGATTCCTCCAGACCGGGGTGAGTGGACCCGTTGTGCTGCGAAGTTTCCACAGCCGCGCCGCCTTCCTCCAGCTCGCCACCGTGTTTTCGGTTGCCGTCAGGGGTCCCCTGCCCTCGCATACGCTGGGTCGTTCCAGGTGTGGTAGAGAGTTTATTGGGGCTGGGCTCCAGGCCTCTTCCAGCTCCAGCCAGCGGGGCTTTGGGATGGAGGGAAGCCACGCGAACAAGAGCTGAGCAGCCAGGATATATCTGGCCGCATCGGGCGCTCCCAGTCCTCCCATCGCCCGTCCTCGGAGCAGGAGTTTCCTCGGGATTCGCGGCTGTTTTCCTCCCCAAATGTAACTCATGATGTTATTTTGCAACTTCTGGATAGCCTGCTTCGGGATGGTGGTTGGTAGGGCTGCGCACTGGTAAAGTAGTCGAGGAATAAGGTTCATCTTCAGGGCCGTGATTCTCCTGAACCAGGAAATCTCCTGTTTCTGCCAGCGTATCGGGTCACTCTTGAATTCTTTAAGAAGCGCCGGAAAGTTGGCTATGTGTAGTCTGCTGGGTGCACATGGCAGCTGGACCCCTAAGTAAGGGAGATGCTTTTTCGCCCAGGGTATGAGGTATTCTTTTTCCAAATCTGACATTAGGGATCGAGGCAGATTAATGCTCAGCGCTGTCGATTTGGATAGGTTGACCTTAAATCCTGATGCTTCCCCAAATTCGAACAGTTCCCTCCATAGGGCCTTCATGGATTCCCTTGGTTTGATTAGCGTAAGGAGGACGTCGTCGGCGTACAGGGCGGCTTTATATGTTTGGGCCTTGATTGTCAGGCCTTGGACCTCTACATTTTGATGTACCCTCTTCGCGAATGGCTCCATGGAGAGGGCGAATACCAGGGGGGATAGGGGATATCCTTGCCTGGTGCCTCTTGAAATATTTATTATTTCGGACCTGACCCCATTGATCCTTAGTCTGGTGGAGGGATGCTGATAATTCGCTAATGTCCATTTTATAAAATTCGGACCAAAGCCGAAATGGCGTAGTGTTTTTTGGATGTAACCCCAATCGAGCATGTTAAACGCTTTATGAGCGTCGAGGGATAGTACCATCAGTTCCTGCCCCTTCTTGTTGGCCGATTCAATGACGTTTATGGTTCTCCTTATATTATCATGGGTGCTGCGGCCAGGGATGAATCCGGTCTGGTCCGGATGGATAATGGTTGGAAGCAAGGGAGCCAGCCTGTTCGCTAGGGTTTTGGTGAAGATTTTTGCGTCATAGTTCAGGAGGGTGATAGGTCTGTAGGAGGCACAATGGCTCCGGTCCCTTCCAGGTTTCAATAGCAACACAATTAGTGACTCTTCCATCGAGGGGGTGGCCGTTCCTGTTGATAGGAATGAGTTGAAGAGGGCTGCCAGATGGGGCGCGAGTATGTATGAAAACTTCTTATAAAATTGCGCCGTAAACCCATCCGGACCAGTTGTTCAGTTTTTCAATTTTGCTATGACCTCACTCACTTCTTCTGCTGAGATAGGGACTTCTAGGGCCACGAGTTGAGGATGTGGGTCGTCCGGCTGTCGTCCTGCTAGATATTTGACTTGTGCTGATGTGTCCGTGGGGGCACCCGACATGATACCCCTGTGGTGTGCTGTCATGTTTTCTATTTTCTCCGTGATGGAGTAACGAGGAGTCCCCTGTGCATCCTGGAGACATTGGATGGTATTTCTCGATTGCAGCTTTTTCAATTTGTGGACCAGGAGCCGATTTGCTTTGTTGCTGTGCACCTGGTAGAACTGTTTGGTATATGTTAGTGCTCTGGCCACTTTGTCGGCTAGGTGCATTTCTAGGGATCGTTTCGCCTTTTGGAGCACACGACTCGCTTTCCTATTCTGGCCTTGTTTGAGGATGCATTCCGCTTCTGTCACTTCCACCTCAAGTGCGTCGTGTTGCAGCTTGCGCAGTCGTCTGAGTAGGGCAGTACAGTCGTTTGCCGTGCCCCTAATGACGGGCTTCATAGCGTCCCAAATCGTGGCAATTGAGGTTCCTTTGGTGGCGTTTTCCCTGAAGTAGTTCTTGAGGGCTTCTGCTATTTCCGTTCTGATCACAATGTCTGTTAAGATGTGGTGTTGTAGCTTCCATTTCCGCTGAGGCGGCTCGGGGAAGCTCTCTACCCTCAGATTCATTATGACTGGTGCATGATCCGAGAGGGCTCTGTGCCCAATTTGGAAGGTTTCGACGCAGGGGATGAGAGCGCTGGAGAGTAGCAGAAGGTCGATTCTTGAGTGCCCCAGATCAGCGTGAGAGAAGAAAGTGTAATCCTTTGCTCCCATGTTGCCCCATCTCCATGTATCTAGTGTGTCGGTTTCCCTCAGGAATTCTGCCATGGCGAGGGCCTTGCTGAAGTCCTCCTTAGATGGAGGGAGCGTTTTGTCCAGGTTTGGGTCTGGGGTCAAGTTGAAATCACCCCCTATGAGTAAACAACCTTCAGTGAAGTTGACGAGTATGGGAAGGAGGTTGTGGAGAAATGTGCTCTGCGCTGTATTTGGGCAGTATATAGCTGCTATGGTGCTGGGAAGCTGTACTAAGAGGCCTTCCACCAGGAGATACCATCCCTCCGGGTCCCTCTTGATGGTGATGTTAGTTAAGGGTAAGTCTCGGCATAACAGAATGGCGACCCCTCTTTTCTTGAGATCAGCAGAGGCAAAGTACCTTTTGGTGTAGCATTGAAAGGCTATGCAGCGCTTGTCAAGCCTGAGGAGATGTGTCTCCACGGACTTCCTTTTCCGTGGGGCGTTCAGACCCTGGACGTTCCAGGTCAAGATCGAGAGCTCCCTATTCGGCTGAGACATTTGTGGGTAGGTTGGATGGCTGATTTACCCTGCATATTTCTGATTGCGAAGCTTGAGACCCCCCCCACTCCGGTGGGCCAATCCGCCATTGCCGTGGCGGTTACGTAAAGAGAGATGAGCCCCCTGTCATCTTGTACTTTGACACCCAGTTCCCCCCGCTTCCAGCCCACTCCTCAGCTCCAGCTCCTGCTCTCCCTCTGATCAAGTTAAACCAACAAAAGGAACTAGAACAAAACCTAAAACAAGAAACAAAATGTCGGTATCCAGACCAGCCTTTTACCAACGGGGCTGTCGGCTGGGCCGTGGCTACCAGTTGTGTCGGAGACCAGGGGGTCTCATGCTGTAGTGGTGAAAAAGTTGCAGTTCGAGAGAGAGCACAGCAGGCTACCCCAGCCGACGAGATTGTTGAATTGGGATCCTTTCAGCAGAGACCCAGGAGGCCCGATCATTTGTGAAGCACTGGGTTCAAAGTCAAGGCCCCTAGAGGGGGATGGCCACAATTCTCCGAGTAGGAGGTACCAGGATCTGGGCAGGAGGGGCTCTCAGCGGTTATTGGTGTTCTTCCCCCTAGCGGGAGGGGCGCTATCTAAACCAGAAACCCAGGACCAAGGGCGGAGAGACTCCTCACTTGCCCCCTCAGGGGAGCAGTCCGATCCCCCCGGGACCTCCTCCTCCATGTCCATGTTCATAAACAATTCCGCTTCTCGCGGTGAAGGGATTTGTTGCGTTTTTCCCTCCCAGGTGAAGGTGAGGCCTGAAGGAAAGCTCCAGCGGTAGGGTATCTTGCGATCACGTGGCCAGTCCGCCATGGGTTTGAGAGCTCTTCGTTTGGCCAGGGTTGATGCTGCTAAGTCTTGAAACAGGGCTATCTCCGAGTCCCGGAAGTGGATGTGTCCCATGGCCCTGGCCTCTTGCATTATCTCCTCCTTGAGCTTATAGAAATGGACCCTGACCAGAACGTCAGCTGCCCCATTGGGCCTCTGCCTGGGTCTTGCCCTGTGCACTCTATCAAGCTCCAAGGGAGAGTTATCTGGGAGGGTGATGATGTGGCGGAGAAGGTCAGAAACGTATGATGGGAAGTCTTTCTCCGAGATTGCCGATGGAATTCCCCGGATTCTGATATTGTTCCGCCTCGAGCGGTTTTCAGCATCTTCTTGTTTGGCTTCGAGTGTCTCGCACCTGCACTCCAGGGCCCTGATCCTGTCAGCTCCCTTTCCGATCTCAAAATTCTGTTCACATGGCGTGGTTTCGATTTCCTCGGTTCTCGATTCAATCTCCCTTACTCTCTTGTCCAGCTGAGCAATTGGACTCTTTACTTCTTCAGTGCCCTTCTGGAATTCCCTAGTGAGGGCTGATAGGAGGTCATGCAAGTCAGCTTTTGTAAGCGCCTGAGATGCCCTGGCTACCTAGTCATCAAGGGAGCCATCCCCCGTCCCACCTTCGTTGCGCTCACCCTTCTTGTTTTTTTCCCCCCAGCAGGCATGCTTAGTAGCGTTGAGATGTCCGTTTGCTTGGCGGATTTATTGGATTTGGACATGGCGATTCAGTGCGGCCCGTGCAAGTAGGATGGAGGGGGGACAACCAGTGCCAGTCTACTTCGGGTGCCTGGTCCCCAGCCAGTCCCAGGAGGCCGCAGAGCATCCAGGAGGGGTCGGGGCCCAGTCAGGGTGATCAGCAGCAAGAAACTTTGCTTCGGGAGGGAGAGACCAGAAGGCGCCTCCGAAACTTCTGGGCCCCTAGGGTGATGCCCCGTTGATCATGATGCGGCAGGTGCCGCCTTACCTTGTGTTAGAGACGTGAAGTCGGTGACCCGCCTCGGAGAGAGGTACTATGAACTGGCACAGATTCGGGTCGTTATTGACCCCCGAGGGGGTGCTCCGGGGCCGATACCCCCCTCGGCCAAGATCTAGAGCTGTGTAGCTAGTGTCAGTACAGGAGCCGTGAGGCACGGGGCAATGGCTGCTGTGAGCACGAGTGCGGTGCCGTTTGGAAAGTTGGAAGCGCAGAGAAGACCTCAGAGGACCACCGAGACAGGCAGAAATCAGGAAGAGACTCCGCGGCTCCTGCTGAAGGCAGATCTGATGCAGTGAGATTGCCGACCAGTTCAGGATGGCAGGAGAAGCTTGGAGGCTGTTGAAGGGCCCCAGGGCATGAGCGTAGGCAGAGGCCGGCTAACCGGGAGGAAGTGTCCTTGGTGCGCAGCCGTTAGGAGCAACGTGAAAGGGGGGCCGCACCCCAAAAGGACCACTTTGCTGCAGGAGCGGTGACTAGCTCTGTTGGGCCTTCAGTCGGCCCGCCGCGGAAGATGGACGCCCCCCCTAGGTGTCACGCTTGTCGAAGAGAGAGACGGGGTCCATGCAGCAGTCAGGCCCAGTCTGCTCCGTCGCGGGTGATTCCAGACGCCAAGCTCCCGACGGCTACTGCGGCTCGGAGGGGGGGGAGGAGGCTGATGGAAAAGACCGGGCTCCGGAGAGACTCCTGTCCGTCTGGAGATTTATAAGGCTGCAGTATACAGGTGTAGCTGATGGGAGTCAGGCCCTCCTCAGGCGAGGAGGGGGCAGCGGTGCGCTTGCGTTGCAGCACAGCCCAGTCCTGGGCGGCTGCAAAGATGGTGTCGGTGGGAAACTTGGTCCGGCACTAAGGGTGGGGGCATCCGAGATCGCTCGATGTGGTTTCTGGCTCGAATCCTGGACAGTCGGTGCCGAGGGGAGTCACAGCAAGCGGTCGGCCCAGCCGGATCGGCTCGCAGCCGGCAGCAGAACCTTAGCGGGAGCCGCCACCACGGAGGTCAGGAAGCGGAGAGGAGGCAAGCATCCGCAGGTGCCGATGGCGGCCCAGAGCCCCCCCGCATATCCCCCAGGTCGAGGCACCAGGGATTAGGTTCACTCCGGAGGAGGAGGGGAAACGAGGGTGACCCCAGCCACCCTACAACGGCCACTCGTGTAAGGGCTGCTTGGTTGAAGTGTAGCGCTCAGTAAGGCCCGGGGGGGGGACTCCCAAGCTTCGCTGGATCCTCCGTTGGCGCCGAGGGTTCCGGGGCAGGAGAGGCGGCGGAGGGACTCCGGGGGCCGAACCCCGTGTCGAGCGCAGTGAGTAGCTGTATCCAGCTGGGTGGGAGGGATGCCAGTGAGCCTCAGAGAGGGTAGCAGAGGTCTGTCGCTGCGTCTCTCCGACCCCCCGCCCCGAGATCGGTGCCAGGCTATGGGGAGTCCGCCATCTTGTCCCCTGCACTCGTTCCGTCCTCAACATCCAGCCCGCGACCACCGGATCTATGATGATAGCTCACAAGGAGAGTCGATGTTTGGCCAAAGCATGCCACTGCGCTTCAACTCTCGTCAGCGCTGAATTTAGCTAAAGGATCTGAGCTTTCACCGGAGCATGGTCGATGGTAGCGTGGCGCCAGCCGGAAGCTCTCACAGAGCAGGTCCGACCACCATGGCTCCAAGCCACGCCCCCCCAAAAGGTCATATATTAAATAACCCCTGACAGTCTCCAAATAAGATCTGGCAGTGTGCAAAGGTGCATGTAGGTAAGTGTGGGAAGTAGTCATTAACCTAGATACATGTGTTGGCCAAGCAAACTTTCTTTAACATGTTGCCTTAGAAATAGTTTGGTCACAGTGAAAGTGTAGGCTAACTTTGGCACCAGTATGAATGTGAATATAAACTTTTACTTCAGAGAAGAAAACAAAAAGTATTTGAACCCAAGAGCACCTATTTGCACCTCGAAACTGAGGATCAATACCATTTGTGGAAGTACTGATCTGAATCATAGCCAGGAAAACTGATTTTCAGTTCATCCTACAAGAATACCCGTACCAAAATACAAGAAACGTATGACCGGCAGGAACCACGGATTACAGGGACTCCCTCTAGGCCACAATAATCTGTGGACCACCACAACCAACACTTTACTACATCACAAAATACTAGTGATGCACCAGGAATAAAACCCATAGCCAAACCAGATTTCTAAATCGCCATTAGTTCAGAATACCCGATTGGACTGTGAACTATTTTAATTGATGTGGGACATTACCATTTCTTAGAGGATTATTCTGGTTAC
The DNA here is from genome assembly GCF_040938575.1 of Ambystoma mexicanum. NCBI lineage: Eukaryota > Metazoa > Chordata > Amphibia > Caudata > Ambystomatidae > Ambystoma > Ambystoma mexicanum. The sequence goes on along the minus strand of NC_090941.1, from coordinate 705,762,028 downwards.
TTTGGACAACCCCCCTCTTTCTTGCTGGTGCTACCTGCGCTTGAATGGAGCTTGGGGTGCCTTCTGACTTAGAATTTTTTTTATCAGAATTACAGCTCTACAAGTTAACGCAATTAGTTTCTCCATGCCATCCTAGGCACAATTGAGCTTGTGCACTACTGGCTGACTCGCCTTCTGTGGCAGGCTGTCCCCCTAGTGGTTGTCAGTGCAAAATGAGTCAGATTAGATCGTGCAGTCTTCCTGGTGTTAGGATCCACAAGTCACCAAAAAGCGCAACTGACCTTGGCTTCTCCACAGCCAGGGCCACAATGACAAATCCCACCACCTCCCCAGCTCCCAGGATGTTTCTGGCAACCACTGAGGACAGATCAGTGGGCGACTGGGGAAAAGGAGGTGACTGGTTCCAGAAGCAGGTGGGCCCTCATGCAGAGGATGATCCCATTCAGCTATCTGAGCTGTATTTTTTTATTTTGCGGCTGTTTTATCTTACCCCATTTATCTCCCCCTGACATGGCCTAATAGGATATATTGTTCCATTTAACTGAGGTTAGACTTGCGGGGGTGTGGTGGGGGGGGGGGGGGGGTTGCATAGGGTTGAAGGGCCGAATGTCAGACAGGAGTTATTTTATTATGGGTATAGACACATGACAAGCAAATATTGTAAGTACAGTTGTGTTCGTTTTATCAATATATTAACAAGAATATGAAAACAAGTGTTTGTTCTGTGTTTTTATCTGGTGGCACAAGTTTCCAGGATTTCAAAACATGAGAAAGATTTTTGATGAAGACAGCGAGACTCGAACAGTGTCCGACCTCATGTACAAATTGGGCCAACAAGTAAGCCTGGGTGGCCCGCTATGGTTGGTGCCTGGGAAGAGATCCAAATCTCGATAAGCTCTCCTGTAACAAGCAGTTGAGTCTCTCAGAACTCCTTGATCAGGGGTTTTGCTATAGAGTAATTAGCAAATCTAGATTGCAAGTAGCATAGAACATGCCCCTGATTAATACCCTGTAAATCAGCAAGGAGATTGTGCTTCCATTTTCCCCAGAGAAAACCCCCCCCCCCCCCCCGAGTTTACACCATATCACCACTTCCCCGTCTAATCGGAGGGTATAACTTGTACTTCGCTCGTCGAAGAGTCGTTTTCTCCGGCTACGATCTGAGCTGGTTCAAACAGCGTTGCCACTAGGCGTCTCCAGGCCATCAGTAGCTCTCCTGGGTCATCACCCCCTCTGTTGGCTGCCTCATCCCACACCACCGTCTCAGCTTCCAACCATTTTTGAAGGTTGTGCCACCAAACCTCTACCTTGGGCCTTCTGCTGGCCCTCCAACCCATAGCTATCCTGCGCTTAGCAAGGATGTAGGCAAGATCCATGAGCTTGTATACATGTTTCAGCTTACGCAGCCTGGAAAACCCTACTATCATGCACGTCAATATAGATTCTATTTCCAGTTTTATCTCTTTCTCTAACAAACAATGCACCACCTCACCGCCAAAACCTTCCTATTTCGGGGCAATCCCAGAAAATGTGCATCATTCCCGCATTTACTTCTCCACATTTAGGACATATCTGTATTCCCGCATCCCTAAATCACGCAATTCTTAGCGGGGTCATATATGCCCAATGGGTAATATACAACTGGATTTCCAGCAACCTCGTATTTCTAGATAATTTTTATGATATCTTTGGGCTCTCGCCCATTGCCTGTCACTCATGGGTTCCCCGGCTTCCTCCTCCCAGTCTCGTCTTAACTGGAGCACTTCTTTCCCGACCCAAGACATAAGCAGCTCGTAATTCTGGGAGATCTCATGACCCCCATCTGACACATCATAGAATGTTTTGATGACCGTGCCAGGCTCACCCTCCAACACTATGTCTGCCCATGTATTTTTAACTATATGTACCAACCTGGTGTACATGATGTATTGTCCCCGCTGCAGCCCAGCGTTTAGCACAAGCGTGTCGAATTGCAGCACCTTCCCCTCCTGCCACATATCCCGACCATTGCAATGCCATTCGGCTCCCAGTGTCTGCGGATTATCTTCCGCAATTGTTCATCCACTCCCCCAATGGCACGAACGGTACTTGTGGGGAGCACAGGGCTGGGTTCTCTATAGCCTGGCAAGCTCTCTACCATATCTTCCCTCCCTGTTCCAACATCCTCGTGTATCCCCTTCTGTTGTGCTTTTGGCAACCAAATCCATTATTTCAGGAAGAACGGGGCGCATTCTACCTTTATTAGCCTAGATTCTGGTGTCGGATCATCCGAGAGCCACCTTGCCACATATTGCAGTGGACTGGCTAAGTAGTAAATCTCAAAGTTTGGCAACCTGGTGCGCCCCCTGTCGTATGTGTTTTGTAGTTTCCACAGTGCCATCCTATTTCTAGTGTTGTGCCATATAAATCCTCTACACAGGCTGTGGAGCTTGACAAAGAATTGCTTGGGTATCATGTGTGGTATGTTTCCGAAGAAATGCAACAACCTAGGCAACACCACCATCTTTAGCAATGCCACTCTCCCCATCATGGTCAGGGGGAGCTTGGCCCAAAATGTCATGCTGCGTTCTATATTAGCCACAGCCCTCTCCGTATTTATTTTGTCTGTGTTTCCGGTGTGTGATATATATCGATCCCCAGGTATCTAAAGGTTTCTGTCGCCCATTGTATTTGGAGTGACGGTAGCCCCTCCCGTGGTATCCCTTTATATCTGCCCAGGGGGAACATGCATGACTTCTAGGGGTTAACAGTTCTTCTGGAAAACAATGCATACCTATCCATCACTTTCAATATGTATGCTAGGTTTTCTTCAGGGTATTATTATTTTATTTTTGGATTTGTAGAGCACACTGCAGCCCACAGGTATCGAGGCGCTATAAGGATACTTAAGAAGGCTTGCTTGCGGGTTACAATAAGCGGCCCTGGAAAAAGGCTTACAGACAGTTGCTTACAGGGTTAAATTACAAAGTACAGTGTTCTACATTGCATAGTGTGTCCAGTTCAGTGAGGTAGCATATGTAAAATATCGCACATGGGGGATAAGCCCTTTAGACAAAGAGCCTAGTTTGTAAGGCCTTGCGGAAGGCAACATGAGACTCGACTGATCTAATCTGGGAGTTTGTTCCGAAGAGTAGCAGCCATTGTTGGGCAACTTGAGGCCGCAGCACGCACTCTATGCGTGTGAGGAATCATGATGCGGTTGGTATAGGCGGACCTGGAAGGTCTAGACGCTGTTTGTTTGGAGATCCTCTGCACTAGATACCTAGGTGCGAGACCGTGAAGACATTTGTGGGTTAAGGCTAGAGTTTCGAAGACAACCCTTTCCTTGATAGGTAGCCAATGTACCTGCCTTCTGAGCGCTGAGATGTGTTCCCTGCGTGATATGCCCGTTGCGGCCCTTAAGGCATTATTCTATCTGTGTTATCTGGAGTTTAGCCAGGTTCCTTTGGGAGGTACCAATAAAGAGGGCATTGCAGTAATCCAGTCTGGAACCAACGATGGCTCTACCTATGGTAATACAGTTATGTTTGGTCAGGAATGGTCTGACAGCGTTGATCAATTTGGAATGATACGCTGTAGAGGAAGCAATGGCATTGATCTGCCTGTCCATGGTCAGGCTTGGTTCGAGGTACACGCTGAGTGTCTTAATCACTAGTGATACTGTGATGGAGATGTTGTCAATAGTGAAGGTGTGATACTCCTTGGCGAGTTTGCTCAGTGTGAATGGAGACCCAATCAGCAGGAGTTCGGTTTTTGCATTGTTTAGACAGAGCCAATTGTCTGCCATCCAGGATTGAATGGTGGAGTAGATGAAGCTGACGGTGTTCGTGTCAGATAGATAATCCCCCTGAGAGGTATAAGCACCTGGGTGTCATCTGCATAGTTAGTATATGAGCTGCCCAGTGAATCCAGGATTCTGAACAAGGGTCTGGTGAAGAGGATATACAGGGTGGGGGCTATACAAGAGCCCTGTGGGACTCCACATTTAATAGGACTCGGGGTGGCATTAGAGGATTCCGAAAAGACCTTCATTACTCTCTCCTGAAGGAACGAGTTGATCCATTCACGTGCCTTTGGGGAAAAGTTTGCTGTGGAAGAGAGATGGTGGCATAAGGTTTTGTGCTCTACCAAGTCAAAGGCCGCGGAGAGGTCTAGGAGCAGAAGGAGCGCAGGTTTGCCTGCGTCTCTCAGGTCATCTATTTGATTTTTCAGATCAAGTAGTCCCTTTTCGGTGCCATAACGACGAAAGCCGGACTGGCGAAGTCCAAGAAGGTGGTTGTGCTCAATACATTTTTGAACTTGTAGGTAAACTGCTTTGCGAAGATCTTTAAGAGGAAAGGGACAGTGGTAATGGGTCTGTAATTCCAGGTAACAGTGGGTCGAGAGATGTTCTTTTTAGTAGTGGTCTGACCAAGGCTTCTTTAAGGGAAGTGGGTACATGAGCCGATTGGAAGGATGAGTTGATGAAAGCAGCCAAAGAAAGCTTTAGTCACATTCTACACCACCGACATGGGCAAACTCATCTTTTTTTGCAGATGACCTACACATCATCATCCTTCACTCCTTCCATCTCTCAACACATCGCCAGCTGCATCCCAGCCGTATTCCATCCATTGAGTGGCATTGTGCTGCCTGATGTTTAACTCCTCCAAAAGAAACATGCCTCCCTGCCTTCAATGCTAATCTCACGCTACCATTCGGATCTCTTCACTCCCTTTCCCAGGGCTCAGGGTGGTCTTTGATAGCAACCATTGACTCCAACATTTCCACACATCATGAGCGCCAACTCTCGCAATATTAGGAAATCTGTCCCCACCTTATCCACAACTCTGCCAAACTCTTAATCACTAATGTTGTGCTCAGAAAATTGGCTATTGTTCAAGCCTATTCCCCATTTACTTCTTCCCTACCCTCTACAAAGTTGTGACATGTACCCTGTATAACTTTCCACGATCCTCTACACTCTGCTACCAAGCTGTAGGACTCTGCAAAACTGCTCTTAAAATTCTTCTCATCTACAAATATATTCCATCTGTAATGTTTGCCATATTCAAAAGAGAAATAGCAACAAGTACGTAGTACAGATCAGCATAGAAGGGGGTACTGGCAATCCTGGATGTAAGACGATACTACTGGTTGTCAGCTATTAATTGCAAATTAATGTATATATAGCAATATTATGAACCCTGCAAAATTACTGGACTGAGACCCAAAGATGTGATCTTTCAAAGCTGACATTTATGTTGCTGCCTTCTGCAAATGATGGTTGGGGTGGGGACACATTAGGTTACTATGCTGTCATACAGCACCACGCCCCCATCGAAGCCTTTTTGGATCACCTAACATGTTAGAAAGTGGTGGCAAAGTTGAGGGTGGTTACACTAAAAACCTGTACGAAGTTAATGTTAAAGAATATTTATATCATGCACTATCACCACCATAGATGTCCCCTGGCGCTCTAGCAGATCTGAAAGAAAGGGGGATAGGTTAGGGTAGGTTAGTCGGGCAAAGTTTGGATAAAGAGCAAGGGAGCTTTGAGGTGCTGTGCTGTTGGCAGCTTCAGTTCGGGTAACACTGCTCGCTGAGCTTTTTGGTGTGGTATCTAGCCAATATCCATTGTGTGATTTTGTGCAAGACTGTGTGGTGTGTTTTCTGTTGCGGTGTAGTGAAATGTGTGCGGGTTGCTGTGGTTTAAGAGTTATGGTTGACTTTGGCTGGGGTTTCACAGGTGTATGAAGAGGGGTGAGGTTTTAGTAGGGTTGGTTATTAGCATAGTTGTCAAAATAGACACACATTCATTTTGTGCCTCTTTCAAGGTTTAGATTAATTTCTTCCTTAAAGTGATCTTGTTTCTGCATGACACGTGGCTGTCTCACCTCTCGGCCGATAGGTTGCGCTTGTCAGTCTCCACAATTCTGTCTTTGTTGTTTCCCAGTCTGTGCCTGATGCAAACTGAACCCCGTGGATATATCTAGCTGTGACTTACGCCCATAACCATAGCTCTATCTGTGTGGGACGTGGTTCAGTTCAGTCCTTGCCACCATGTCCAGATTGACGGAATGGAAATCGCCATATCTATGTCTGTCGATTTTCGTTGTGTCGGGTAAGTAGTTTCGGATGTCAGTCCATCTCCACGAAGTCTGCTAGGGTTTTGGTGTGTGTCAGACTAGTGCATTCCATCTTCTTATCACTAGCTTGGATGAGGGTTTCTTAGTGTAGCGCTATTGGTCTTGTTTAGGCTGGCGGGTTAGCTTATATGGAGGGCTAGGTTTGAAGATGGTCGTCTTGTGAGCGTGAGGCAATAGTTGGATAGTTTGGATACAATGTTATGTTGGCTTGGTGGTTTACACATGTGATAATGTTGTCATATCGGTCAGGGGACGCTTGGTAATGGGGAAGGTTCATATTGATAATTGTGCCTGTTCGTGTCAGCCTTGTTAGCTATTGTTCTGTCCTGATTGGGTAGTTGCTCTTGGTCGGTCCAGTCTTGCCTCGTCTCTTATTTCTTGCGGTTGGTCCCCTTCTCTGTTGGTTCTTGTCGACTGGCTCTTTGCATATTCCGTTATATTGTTTCAGTTGTTTCCATCTGGTTCCGAGGTCTTGAAGAGCCAGGTTTTGAGTAGTTGTCTGAATTTTAAGTGGTCTTTTGTGTTTATTTCTTTCGGGAGGTTGTTCCAGGTTTTTGCCGCCAGGTTGGAGAAAGAGGATCCCCCAAGTTTTTTCCTAGTGTATGGCTTTGGTTCCAGGCAAGTTTTGCTTATCGGTCTCATCGGCTTGTTGGTCATTTTCTTTTGTAGAAATTCTGCTCCCTGGCCACTAATTGCCCTTTGTGTTATGCACATTGTTTTGAAAGTTATACGTTGTTTGACTGGAAGCCAGTGTAGCATTTTTAGCGCTGGTGTAATGTGGTCTCTTCTAGATAGTTTGAGGAGAAGTCTAGCCGATGCGTTGCAGTTTCTTCAGCAGGCATTCTGGCATTCCGAGGTAGAGGCTGTTGGCGTAATCGATTCTTGACAGGAGGGCAACGATTGTCAGTGTTTTGTGGGTGAAGGACAGGAATGGTAAGATTCTTTTTGTTAAGTGAAGCAGGAAGAAGCATTTCTTAATTATTGTGTTTTCTTGTGGTTCTAGTATTAGCGCGTTGTCCATTAGGATTCCCAGAATTTTGACTACGTTTGATGGTGTGGGCGCAGTTCCCAATTCTATCGGCCATGGTATGTAGGTGTTGTTCTATTGGCTTTGGATACAATCAGGATTTCTGTCTTTCCTGGGTTGATTTTTAGGTTGTTGGCGTTCATCCAGTCGTAGAATTCTTTGAGGCATTCTCCTAGAGTTGTGTTTTCTTCTTGTGAGTCTTCAATTTTGTAGATGATTTGAGTGTGGTCTGCCTAGTTGTAACACGTAAGATTTTATTTTATTGTGCATGAAGGGTAAGCTCAATCTTCCCAAAACAAGCAGGGCAGCCATCTCTAGTAAAGGATGTCCAGTGCAACTGACACATGAAAACTGTTCCTGAAATGGAGAAGGAATTTCGTCCGACAAGACAGGACTACTAAAGATACTTGAAATGATGCCATGTTATGCATGGTCAGGTTATTTATATGTTAATAGTCCCGGATTACACCCTTTGGAAGTTAATGGCCTGTAAGAGCCAATAAGAGAAAACATTGATCTACAACACTTCCCTGCATCTCCACTTGCACCACATCTTACCGCTGTTATTTTAAGGGAACGCAGGGGGGGAGGGGGCTAGTCCATCATACCTCATTGTCTTTCCACTACCATTCTTTTTTACCCACTAGCCGCTGTGATGAATCCTGCAGAGTCATCACTGATTCCCCGGTGATGATCTCTTTCCACATGGCCAGGGGACGGCAGCCGCTACCTGTTCCTGACCCAGGGAGTGGTACTATGGAGGGAGGATCAAGTGATAGGGGACGACTGGGAAAGTAGGTGATGACTCCATTAGGAGAGATGCAGTGTTGCCCCCTTCCTTATGAGGAAAACCCTATGACACCTAAACATCTGATGGCATATTGTCATTCCAGTCAGAAGTCCATTCATTCCTCATACAAACATAACACACACCCAACATCTGTCTCTAATGTTTTTCTAAATGAAAGTCCTAAACAACATAATTTTTGGAACCCTAGAAGTTCTGTGGACTCCAACTCCCATAAAGCGTCAATTACTGAGAGGAGGAAGAAGGAGTTGGTGCAGATTGAAAGACACCAAGTTGAATATGCTCCCTCTCTGGCCCTGTGGAGTACGCAGCATTGCACAGGAGGTGCACCACAAGCACACCGCTCTCCTCCCGACATCGAGTGACCCGATTGAGGAATTATCACCATGCTCAGTAAGAACACCACCTAGCAACATTGATGCAAAGAAAAATCCTGATTGTCTCTGCTTTATTCAGCCCTGTAGTGTTTCACTGTTTGGCCCTGCTGGGCACAGCCCGATGTCCCCAACTCCGCCTGTTGTGCCTGCAGCCATGTTTTAGTAATCAGCAAGGCCACTTAATGGCCGACCTCCCTGCAGTGGCTAGTCTCCATGGCCCTCCCCTGACTACCAGGGATTGGCCACAGCAGAAACTTGAAGAGGAAGTCCCAAGAAGTTGGCTGGAAAGCCGGCCCCCTACATAGGCCGGTGTTTATTCCCCCTGTCTGGCCCTTTCCGGTCATGACAGCCACAGCATCCCTCTCCGTATCCTTCACTAAGCAGCTAGTTGACGCTTCTTTTACTGAGCCCCCACAAGGACTCGCAAATCTGGTATCTGGCCACCAAGGTAAGAAGAGCACTTGTATGGCATACTTCTCTTGTCAATGCCTTGTTTCTCTTGACGTTCTTTACCTGCTCCCGATGACCTACCCACCCCAACACCTTTCCTCCCTGCCTTCTCGCCTTCTGCCAACTACTTTCATTGTTCCCAACCCTTCCAGCCCATTGTCCTGCTCCATCCAGGTCGCCCATTGTGCCCGCTCCATCCAGGTCGCCCATTGTGGCAGTATCTTGCAGCCCACTCTGTACCCACACTGCCTTCAGCTCTCACCAACGCCCCACCACTATACCCACCCATTTTCCTCCAAATCCCTGAGCTGCTGTCTTTCCCAAGCATGTCACCATAATAGTCCTGCCACTATCGTTGCCACATCACCACTGCCTAACTAACACACCCTTCAGCAACTACCCACCACAAGACTACGCAGCCCTCACTCGAGGAACCAGTCTCTCCTATTACAACTGTGCTACACTTGCATCCAAGTGGTCTCACTCAGCACTGACTCACGCACCTTACTCTCAAGCTAATACCTTCGATAGTATAGCTTTATTTCCGCACCCATACACTCTCTCGGAATGCACCCATACTCCTTCCCAGGACACCCTGCCTCTGACTACTGGGTTAAGAAGGAACACCTCAAGCGCCATCTAATAAAAACATAGCAAATCTCCACGCGTCCCTGGGAGGCACCCACCCAGTACCTTTCAGACCCCTGAGAACATAGCTAACACCAAGGCCTGCACAGGTTTAGCACACTCCACAAAAACCCTCAACACCAATGCTCTCTTTTCCCCACTTACAGTCCCCTCTGAAGGCACGGACAGACTATACAGACTTACCTCTTGACCTCCCCAACGCTCCTCACAACCTGTCATGACCCTCATCCCTCCCAACACCTTTCCACTCCAGAACCCATACCCCCGTCGAATACCCATGATCCTCAGGTACCTCTGGTAGCAACTAGTGCACCTATAGTACCTCTCACTGCCAACGCAATCTCTCCCTCACGACCCTTGGAGTTCTCCCCAACCCTACCGGAACAAAACTTTAAATTGCGCCCTCATTAATGCTCGTTCCATCGGAGCACATGCTATAGATATCCATGATTTATTACTAGAACATCAATTGGATGTGCTAGCTATTATGGAATCCTGGCTGCACCCAGCCTCGGGCCCCACCCTTGCCCTAGTACACGCTCCTAAATACATCATCCTCAGGGCTGATCATTTCGATTTCCTAGGCGGTGGAGTTGCACTTCTAGAAAAAGCCTCCTTACAAATCAGATCCTCTCCCATACCTGCCATTACAGGATACAAACTACCGCTCCTGAAACTAACTACCAATCCCAAAACCACATATAACATCCTGTTGGTGCACCGACAACCCAACAATGCTAGCCAGCCCGCTCTTAACATCCCCACTCATCACCCTGCTATTGAAGCCTTCGATAAAGATTAACATCTTAGATGACATTAACCTGGGCTTCAAAGACCCTGATGACCCCAGTGTCTCTGCTTTAACCCTGGTCGACATGAACTTCATCCAACTAGTCAACAACAAACGGTGAATACTCAACTGGATTCTCACATCCAACGCTAGCATCAACATTTCTGCGATCTCAGAAATCCCCTGGTCAGATCATCTCCTAATTAACTTTGAGCTATGTATCACCGACCTGATTATCGCATGTCCACCCAGTCCTAAGCCCATCATGGGCAGAAATACATGCATACTCACACTGGATTGCTTAAATCCTACACTATCTACCACTCTCTCGAATCACAACCTCTCCAATACCAATCCTCATGACATTGCCAGCCTTTACCACACCTGCCTCCAACTCGCTCTAGATTCTCATGCCCCACTCATTGAAACAAATCCCTAAACACAAACCCATAAAAATTTGGTTTGACGAAGAACTTGTTATCTTACGACGCTTGAAAAGAGCCCTAAAGCATCTGTAACAAAAAGAACCCAGCCACTCGTAATGAAAAAGCTTTAACCACAGCCACTAAAACCTACAAAGCAGCAGTCGTGGAACACAAAACTATGTCCTACAACTTATGCATTTCCAATGCCAGCTCTAACACCAAGGAGCTTTTCGCCATACTTGGAGAATTGGAGACACCCATTTCCAAAGTTCCTACTACCCAAGCTGACAAAGCATGGTGTACGGTCATTCAAAATGCACTGGCATACAAAATTGCCTCTATCCAGACCAAAATCAAAGCTAAAAGGTTCTCCCTCGTCTCCAAGTCATCCACATCTAGTGACTCCATCCATACCAAACCTATTCTCCCACCCGACGCCCCCTATTCAAGTTCACTTAAGTCTCTCAAGAACAGGTTTCGTCCACTATCAGCACCGTAAAACCCTCCAACTGTAAAGGTGACACTTTTACTGCCCACCTAGTAAAACTTTGCAAACCCACTCTTGCCCCCATCATCACCGATTTCATCAACGCTTCCTTTTTCACCAATTCTGTTCCAGCAAATATCAAAGCTGCCTGGATCACACCCCTCCTCAAAAAAACAACATGTAACCCACTTACTCAAACCAACTATTGCCCTATTACCACAGTCCCCTTCCGATTAAAGATATAATTGATTGCGTAGTGTACTCCCAAATTTAATAATTCCTTGAGTCCAACCACCACCTTGGTTCACGACAGTCGGGCTTCCGCCCTAAACACAGCACAGAAACCGCCATACTGGATTTAAAAATCCAGATACACAGCATACAAGAAGCTGGAAAGCTAGGCATCCTCCTACTCTTAGATGTATCTGCCGACCTGGTTATTTTTTATTTTAACAATTTATATTAACTTTTACAACATCCAATCAACACAAAAGAAACAAACTTAGTGGTATATGTTATACATCTTTGAGTATCTTGTATCATATTAAAACATAACCACTGCTTACGCATTACCCTCCCCCCCAACTTGAGCCTACTCCACTTCGCCTACCGCCGTTATATCCTCTAGGGATACTTCCTCTTCCGTATTGTACGGGAGGTATCAAGTTAGCTTGGGCATACCAGGGTGGACCTAGACAATGTGGCCACTAAGTGCCTCCAGGCCTTCAGTGTATATGCTTCTATCTCCCCCCCTCCTGTTGGCTGCTTCGTTCCATACCACTGTTTCCGCTTCAGCCCATTTCTGAGATCATTCCACCAAACCTCCACCTTTGGTCTGTTACATGCCTTCCAGCCCATGGCAATTCTGCGCTTGGCAAGTATGTAAACCAGGTCTAAGTTTCCTTGCATGCTTTTGTTTGCATGGTCTAGGGAACCCCCCCCACCATACATGCCCACACAGATTCCACATCTAGCGTGATCCCTTTCTCTGTCAAGCGGTGGGCTACTTCTCCCAGAATTTACCAATTTCTGGGCATGCCCAGAACATATGTTGTCATCCCAGCGTTCACTTCCCCCATTTGGGACATGTTTGTATTTCTGCGCTTTTAAATCGGGCAATCCTGTGGGGGGCCATGTACGTTCTGTGGGTTACGTATAGCTGGATTTGTTGCAGCCTCCCATTCCTGGACACCTTTTTATGGTACCTCTGAGCCCTCTCCCACAGCCCATCATTCATGCTTTCTCCCACTTCCTCTTCCCAGTCCCGTCTTAGCTAGGTCACTTCCTTCCCCACCTTGGTCATCAACAGTTTCGTAGATTTGGGAAACCTCATGCCCTCCCTCTGCGATATCATAAATTGTTTCTATGGCCGTATCAGGTTGTTCTTCCAGCACTATTTCAGACCATGTTTCTCTCGCCCGCCGCACCAATCTGGTGTAGTTAATGTACTGCCATAGATGTTCACCTGTTCCCTCTACCAGTGCGTTAAATTCCAATATCTTCCCATCTTGCCATATATCTCCCATTGTTGCAATACCCACCGGTTCCCAATGCTTGCGTATCGTCTTCCTCAATTGCTCATCCCCTTTGGTCAGTGCTACTAGCGATACTTGCAAGGAACACAGAGTTGGGGTCTCCATGGCCTGGCAAGCCTTTCGCCACATTTTCCATCCCAATTCCAGCATTCTCCGACACCCTTTTAGCTCCAATTTAGGCAGCCATATCCATTCTTTCAAGAAAAACAGAGTACATTCAGACCTAAGCAGTCTGAACGCGGATGTTGAGTCTTCCGTTAGCCACCTAGCCACATATTGTAGCTGGCTGGCCCTGTGATAGATCTCAAAATTGGGAAGTTTTATGCCCCCTTTATCATACGTATTCTGTAGCTTCCACAGGGCTATTCTGTTCCTGGTGTTATGCCCGATGAAGCCTCTACATAGGCTCTGAAGTTTAGCAAAGAATCACTTCGGTATCATGTATGGTATATTTCCAGAAAAGTGTATCAGCCTCGGCAATATAACCATCTGCAACAAAGCCGCCCTCCCTATCATGGCCAAAGGGAGCTTAGCCCAGAATCTCATGCGATTCTGGATGTTTGCCACTGCCTTCTCTGTGTTAGGTTTGTGTTCATCCTCCACCACGTGATAGATATCTATCCCCAGGTATCTAAACGTTTTGATCTCCCAGGGTTTTTGTAGTATAGGTAAGTGCTCCCGCGAAATCCCCTTATATCTCCCCAGGGGGATTATGCACACATTTTTAGGATTGACTGCGATGCCAGAGAGCAACGCAAATCGCGCCATTACTTCTAGAATGTATTGCAGGTTTTCCTCCGGGTATCTCAAGTATAATAACATATCATCAGTATACAATGATATTAGGTGTGGGGCTCCTTTTGTGAAAATCCCCACCTCCTCGTACTGTTGCCTTAGGTATATCGCTAGGGGTTCCAATGCGAGAATATACAGCATCGGGGACCAAGTGCATCCCTGTCTGATACTCCTGCTGAGTTGCCACTTCTCTGAAAGAACCGCTCCCGTCTTAACTCTGGCTAGTGGTGAGCTGTATAATAGTTTCACCCACTTCAAATATCCGGGCCCTATTCCATATTCCTTTATAGCTGCTATCAACCACGGCCATTTAACAGAATCAAAGGCCTTCACCGCATCCAATGAAACAATTGCGACTTCCTGCGCATCTCCTTCTGTTTGCTCTATGACCCGGGGGAGCCTTCTAAGGTTGTCGGATATGCTTCTGTGTGCAACATGTGACGTCTGGTCAGGATGTATAAGTTTGCTTATGACCTTTCTCAATCTCCCCGTCAACACAGCTGTGAGTATCTTGTTGTCCTGGTTCAGCATGGATAGCGGTCTATACGATCCGCGGTCCATGCTCGGCTTATTAGGTTTAGGAATCGGAATGATTATCGCCTCTCTTAGGGATTCTGGCAATATCCCTGTTTCGAAGGCTTCATTTAACATTGCCAGTAGCGAGGGAAGCACTTCCGTCTTATATGTTTTATATTGATATTTTATTTCTATCGCGCTCATACAAAAGTGTTTCAGAGCGCGACAAGGCAAGGGAGGGCAACAGGGGAGAACAAAACAGCAATCTTACTAGGCCCAGTGACATTGAGAACGCACAAGTGCATGGGCGAGGGGGAGAGGAAAAGTGCATGGTAAGGGGGATAAGTGGAAAGTGCAAAGCAGAGGAGAAACAGATGAAAAATAATAAATAAATAATAAAGGCAACAAACAGTGGTAGTGCAGCCAGCTATTTGCAAGTGCTAGGTTTAAGGCAGCAGACAGGGTAGGTCTGACATGTGCAGGAAGAAAAGGGGGGGGCTGTATGGGTACAGATACAGACCCCAGTGCAAGGGCTGGCTCGGAGGCAGTGCAGGAGGGTGGCAGGGTGAGCAGGTACCTGGGCCTGGTGGACAGAGGGTGGCCAGGTGCACAGTGCCAAGAGAGAACAGATCAGCAGGGGAGAGGGGGAGCGAAAGCAGAAGAAATGAGGAAGGTCTTGAGGTGCTTACAGAACTGGAGATGGTTCTCCTCAACTTTTAGAGTGGCAGGGAGGCTGTTCTAGAGGGAGGCCCCAACCGAAGACAGATCTACCCCCAGCTCGTTTCTTTGAAAAACGATTGACCCTGAGGGAGTTGGAGGTAGAGGAGCGAAGAGCTCGAGAGGGGAGGTATTTGCAGAGGGATAGCTGAAGGTATTATGGAACCAGGCCCCAGAAAGCCTTGTGGACAATGCAGAGGGTTTTGAATTTAATCCTTGCATCCACTGGGAGCCAATGGAGAGATTTCCGAGCTGGAGAGATACGATCCCAGGGCTTGAGGCCAAGGACAAGTCTTGCAGTCCTGTTCTGGATTAGTTGCAGAGGGCGGAGAGTAGAAGCAGGTAGATTTAGAAAGAGGCTGTTACAATAGTCCAACCTAGAGAGAACCAGAGCTTGGGAAACCATGAGCTTCTGGAGGAAGGAGAGGAAAGGCATAGTACCTCTGAGGAGGTGCAGTAGGAAGTTTGACTTTTTAGAAACCTCAGAGATGTGGGCGGAGAAGGAAAGGGTAGAGTCAAAGATGAAGCCTCGCAGGTGGGGGTAGGAGGAGGGCCAAGGGAAGCCGGCCAAAGAGAGAGGGGAAAGGTTGGTGAAGGTGTGCCGATGAGGAGGATCATTGGCGGCACACCAATCTTGAATGGCAGTTAGGCAATCAGAGATGAGAGAGGGTGAGGAGGTGGCCGAGGGCAGCCTGGAAATTAGTTGAGTGTCGTCAGCGTAGCACTGGAAATTTGAGCAGAAAATGGCAATGCAGTGGGCGAGAGTTGCCAGGTATCGATTGAAAAGCCAGGACGAGAGGTTAGACCCCTGGGGAACACCACAGGTAGAGAGGAAGATGGATGATAGGAAGGACCCAAGTTGGACCTGGGAGGGTAGATCAGAGAGGAAAGAGGTTAGCCAGGCGGGAGCCTGATAAGTGATACCCAGGTTTTCACGAGACGGTTGAGCAGGATGGTCTGGTTGACCGTGTCGAAGGCAGAAGAGAGATCGATGAGGACAGAGGGAATGTTAGAGTCTCGCTAGGGAGTCCGTCCACCCCCGGTGCCTTGCAAGTGGGTAATTCCTCAATCACTGCTTCTAGTTCCTCCAATGTGATTGGGGCGTCCAAGTTCTCTCTCTCCTCAGCACTCAATTTGGGTAGGCCAATGTCCACTAGTGTTTCCACTATATCGCCCCATTCACTCCCATCTGTATCTCCATACAATGGATTATAGAACTCGAAGATCCCTCCGTTCACACCCTCTTGGGTATCAAGCGTCTGTCCTCCTTCCCCCTGTATTGCTCTGATCGTTGGTCTTGGTGTCTCGCTCTTTTTTAACATGTTTTTATTGGCATTTGTATCGTTACAGACATACCGTTCCCAACTGTTTGTAGTTACATATGAACATGCAACACAGGACCAAACGTAAATCCTGAACTCCCCCCCCCCCCCCCCTCCCAACCCACTCCCCTCCCTTCGGAATACGAATAAGGTCTCTGTAGCGGCTTCAAGTTCTCTTGAGTTCCAGTTTAGGTAAAGAGATCCAAGATACAGATTTTGTGGGGGCACCATTGTAACATGTAGACACTCTGCAGGTGTTCTAGTGCGGTTCCCCAGACTGTGTGAAACTTTTGGGCTTCTCCCTGGAGGTTGTATGTGATTCTTTCCATGGCAATATGGGACCATATTCGTCGGAGCCAGTCCAGGTTGGACGGTGGAGTTTGTGGTTTCCATTTTTTGGCTATTTCTAGCCACGCCACAGTTAGGAGTACCATGAAGTTCTTTTTCTGGGGAATCGTCAATGACCTGTCTTTAGGGTGCCACAGACCACACATCCATACCCCCTCCTGCAGGTTTTTGGCCCCTTCGAACACAGCTTGCATGTGGGTTTTGATGTCTGACCAGAATTGTGAAAGTCGGGCAGTCCCACCAAATGTGTCTCCAATTCCCTGCTGAGGGGCATACCCTCCAGCATTTGTTTCGTGTTGACGGATACATTTTGTGTAGCTTTTCAGGGGTGTAATGCCATTGGACCATAATTTTAATCCACGCTTCCCTCACTTGTATGGCTTTTGACCATTTAGGGATGATGTTCCATAGGTAGTCCCATTGCTCTTTTGAAATCGCTTTCCCCAATGTGGTCTCCCATCTTTTCATATATAGCCATTTGATGTTTTCCGTTGGCGTATTGAGAAATCTGTACATGGTTGATACGAATTTATTGGTTCTGGGGTTAGTCGGAATGTATTTTTCAAATGGAGTCAAGTTCCTGCTCACTGCTAATTTTATCCGTGGTGTGGAAAGCCAGTGGCACAGTTCATCATATTTGAATGTGTCCTTAGTTGACAGCCCCAGTAGGTCTTTACAGTCTGAGAATGATCTCATGTGTTGCCCCGTGAACATATGTCCGACTTTTGTGCAATTTGCCTCTTCCCATTTATGCTAAGCCCCCTTCTCCATGCCGGGTTGGAATTCCGGGTGGTCTATTATCAGCATAAAGGGAGCTGGGTCGATTGTTAGGATTCCATTTTGGGTCTATTTATTCCATATGTCTAGAGGGGTACTCAACACCTCGCTGATGCGTACATTTGGATGTCTGTTCTCCGGCTTTGTCCATAGTACTTTGCGGAGTCGGTTTCTGGCCACCACTCTATCTTGTGCCTCCCATATCTTCTGTGAGGTGTCGGGGATCCATTCTTTGAGGACCCACAATTGGGCCGCTTCGTAATATCTTCTAAAATGTGGCAGCGCCATCCCCCCCCATTCTCTTGGCGTTGTTAGTGTCTGACTCAAAAGTCTCTGGGTTTTATTTTGCCATATATATCTCGATGTTACCTTTGTGAGGGCTTTAAAGAAAGAGGGGGGGGAACTCTGATCGGGAGCGCCTGGCAAGTGTACATCAACCTTGGGAGGACTCATCTTTATTACCGTCATTCTCCCCCTCCACGATATTGAGAGTGGATTCCACTTTGCCAAATCTCCTTTGATCTTTTCTAGGAGGCGCAGGAGGTTTTCTGCATAGAGATTGGCAATTTTGTTTGTGAGGGTTACTCCCAAATATTTGATCCCTTTCTCTGTTATTTTGAGTCGGAGCTCCTTCGCTAGGGTTTGGACGTCCACATTGTTCCCAGCTGTGGTGTTCGAGCTAAAACATGGCGCTGGTGCGCAGTGCATTCTGGGGGCACTCAGAGCCATAATGGATATTTATCCATGCCTCAGTGGAAAGCTGCACTTGCTTTGCGAAACAACATGTTTTTAACATTATTCCCTGATGGGCTTGGAATGCAGGACTTCTCAGCCAAGGACACAGCGCTGGGAAAGCTAAGATTCGCAGGTGCCGGCTGGTACCCGATAACAAGGTTTGTGTTGGTTTGATATGCCTGCGCCAAGGTTTTGAGATGAGTTATGGAATTGTTCTCCGGGACGTTTAGGAGAGGGAAGCGCTTTGCTCCTTGAGGTTACTGTCGGTTGACCCAGCTGGCAACCAACGGTCACCCATCAATGCGCAAGCGCATTGCCAGAAGGTTCGAGAAGTTGCCACCCCTTATTGAGGAGGGCATATATGCGGAACTCCTCAACGGTCAGACGGGACAAGCACAAAGACCTCAGTCGGAGGGGGGATGCTCCGCTCCAACATACCTGTGGGCTGTTGACGGGGTCTTTCAGCCGCTTCTGGCAAGATGAGGTTTCGTTAAGTTACACCCACGGTGATGTATTCTTTCTTTGACTTCTTTATGTTTTCTGTGATCTATGTCCATGTTAGTTGTATGAGTTATTTCTATGTACCTGTAAGCTTTGAATAATTAGCCGTAAAGAGCTGATTATCTTCTAAAGTGTGCGTGGCTGTGAATTATTGTGTCTGTTTTTGGGTTGAAGTATTTGCTCTATAATTGCATTAGTGATGTATGGTAGTTCTGTGCACTTTTCAGAGGAGAGCAATACGTCTACCTGCGTTCAAAGTATTGGCTCAGCAACTGTACTGGTGATAAATTACTGTCCGTGCACTATTGGCGAGCAATACACCAGCTAAGACTAAGATTTCTGTTTATTTTCAGACCAGATATGGAGCCGTATGTTTCTATTTCCCTCATCAGAGTCAAGAGGGATTCCTTTGGGTTTGATAGCATCAGGATCATGTCATCTGCATATGCCATTGCCTTATGTGTTGTTCCGCCCATGTCGATACCCTGTATTTCCGGGAATTCCCTGATCCTCTGCAGTAGTGGTTCCAGGAAAATGGCGTAGAGTAGCGGGGAGAGTGGGCAACCGTTTGGTGCCTCTTTGAATTTTAAATGAGTCAGTGAGTTCCCCATTCACCGCTATCCGTGCCGATGGGTTGTTATAATTTGCTCGTATCATATGTATGTATTCCTTTCCCAAACCCATTTTCTCTAGGATGTGAAATAGCATTGACCATTCCACCTGGTCGAACGCTTTTTCTATGTCGAGAGCTAGGAGAAGTGTTTTCGTGTGTCCAATCTTTTCAATCAGGTGTGTGATCCGTCTAGTGTTTTCGTGGGTCATTCTGTCGGGAATAAGCCGGCCTGGTCCTGATGGATTAGCTTGGGAATTACCTCTGTTAACCGTTTGGCCAAAATTTTGGTAAATAATTTTGCGTCCAGATTGATTAAAGCTATGGGGCGGTAAGCGCTTGGAGCTTCCGGATCCTTCCCTTGTTTGTGGAAGACTAGGATCTTCGCCTCGTTCATGGAAAGGGTGATATCTGTGCGATCCTTGAAGGTGTTAAATAATTCTGTCAGATACGGAGTCAGTTCTCTTATG
Source organism: Ambystoma mexicanum (assembly GCF_040938575.1). Taxonomy (NCBI): domain Eukaryota; kingdom Metazoa; phylum Chordata; class Amphibia; order Caudata; family Ambystomatidae; genus Ambystoma; species Ambystoma mexicanum. Next base: position 705,742,562 of record NC_090941.1, on the reverse strand, counting down.
TATGTTCTGAGAAATTGAGCAGTGAATCCGTCCGGACCTTTTGCTTTATTCTTGGGTAGTTCCCGTATCGCCTCCTCCACTACTTCTTCTGTAATTGGCTCGTCCAGTCTCTGCTTCTCCTCTTGCGTCACTGTCTGCAATGTTACGTTTTCCAAGTATGCTACCTGGTCGGCTGCTCTCGGATTACCAGTGGCATAGAGTTTTTGATAATATTGTTGAAAGATCTTCCCCATCTCCGTTGTTAACGTGCACCTTTGGCCGTGCTTGTCTGCCAGGGCTTTAATTGATTGGCTTTGTCGTTTGCCCTGCAATTGTCTGGCTAGCAACTTGTCTGCCTTATTCGACTTCGTGTAATACCAGTGCCTCAGGTGTAGGAGGTGTTTTTCGGCTCGTTTGGTGCGTAAGGTCTCCAATTGGCCCTGGACGTGTCTATATGTTCTTTTCACTTTTGAGGAATTATTGTGCGCCAATTCACTTCTCAGTTCCATGCTCTTTGCCTCTAATTCTGCTTCCCACTTATTTAGCTGTTTGGTTCTTTGTGCTGAGAATGTTATCTTGGTGTCTCGCTCTTATACAACCATGCTAACCTCCCTGGCTTAGCCCCGCCAGCGTGCTGCCTCTCTATGTATTTCTTATAATTTAAGTTGCAGAGCCTCTCCAAGTGCCCTTCACATTCTTGCCGTAATTAGATTATAGTTTCGGCCTCTTTCAGGGAGTCATCTCCTCTGCGCATGACTGCCTCTAGTTCCTCCTCTGCCTTTTGCAACTTTTGCAATATGCCTCTTTGCAGCCCTTTGGATTTTTGCCATCGCTGATCCCCCTCACCACCACCTTAAATGCCTCCCATAGGGTGCCGGACGATTTTTTTGTTGTTTTCGAAGTATTCTACAATGTTCACGTGTTTCAGGCTAAATGGGTTCAAAACGAAAGAGCGGCTACGGGCTTGGTCAACATACGCAAATTTAGATCCAACTTGTCGTTGCTGTCTACAAGCACCTGAAACTTTGAAACATTTGATGCTTTTCTGCGTTGGGCTAAGAACGGAAAGAACTCGTCGTTTGGGCCCTTGGAGCGACTCCCACCCGTCAATGGACGCTGAAGATTGGTGGCAACAAATGTTTAATGGAAGTGATATGAAACTAGTCTTGCCTGTAACACATCTTTTAGCAATAATTGAAAACCGACTGCTGACCCCTAATGTAGCTGTAAATAATGACTGAGGATGTGTTACATCTCTTGGGATAGTGGGAAACCATACTTCTGTAGAATAATGAGGAAAAGGGAAATGGATGAATGTTGTTTGTCTGTTTTGTAACATTTATGTATTTTAAAGGTTTAATTACAAACCAATAAAATAAAAAAATAAAAAAAAGTATTCTACAATTTCCCTCCTCAGATCCCCTCTGAACACTGTCTTTCAATGCTTCCGCTCTCAGTCGCCACGTTGGGATCCTAGCTCTAGGGGCCTGATACTGCTATGTTAAGACCAGTGGTGAGTGGTCTGAAAGGACTGTCGCTTTATATTCAGTCCGCACTATCTCTCTTATCATCTCCGGGGAGGTGAACATATAATCTAACCATGTATACAAATTATGTGGGTCCGAGTAATGCGAATAGTGTCCGTCATATGGGTGGAGTAGCCTCCATATGTCTTCCAACTTAAAGTCTCCCAACAGGGTCCTCAAGGATTTAGCTGCAGGGGTGGGATTTCCCGTCTGACTTGTCCACTCTGGGATCCAGCATACAGTTAAAGCCGCCTCTCCTTATAACCACACCCGCCCTGTATTTTACTGTATAAGGTCTTGAAGTAGGCCACAGTATCTTGGTTCAGGGCATATGTATTAATAATACACACCTTCTCTGTTTTCTATCAGTCCCCGTACTGCTACCATCCTCCCGTCAGACTCTACCGCAGATTGCAATAACTGAAAGGGGACATGTGGTGCTACCCAGGTGATTACCCCTCTGGCGAATGCCGAATATGTTGCCCCCACAGTGGGTCCTTTCCATTTCTTCCTTATCACCTTTTGTTTTTCTTTCGTTAGATGGGTTTCTTGTAGTTGAGCAATATCTATTTTCTGCCTCCTCAGGGACATCATGATCTTATTTCTCTTCAGGTAGTTGTTGAGCCCCCTGACATTCCAGGTAACTATCTTAAGTTCTCCCATCTTTCATCCATACCCAGTCCCGCCACTGTCTCCCTTTATTTTCTACATCTTGTGTAGCGGTGCATGGGCGTAAGCTTGTTCCCTAACTAAAATTACTGCACACCATCCAACTCCCCTAAAACACACCGCCCTTCCCATTCCCAACTGTTGCCCAGCTCCATCCCTGGATCTCAGGCTATCCCGCATTTAGTCCTTTATCGGCAATGCCAGTACCAGGAACACAGCAGGGGGTTACCACACTACCGGTAACCCAACTAATAGGGGTATAAGGGTGAGTCCCCTGTGTCTCCTGCAATTATGCACCATTACCCTATGCCTGCTTGTATCTTCCCGCTCACATAGCTCATTTCTCGGCCTACATTGCCCTATCTTATATTCAAGTCCCAATGTCACAGTTTATACAGCACCTCGGCTTCTGGAACCGCTGCCTCACTTATCCGTTCCGCTCTCCTTCTGGCTGTCTGTTCCTGACAGACAATTCTGGGCATCCAACCACTCTGTTGCATCTTCAGGAGTCTCAAAAAAAAGGGAGAGCATTTTCAGTTTTGCTGGGTACATCAGCATGTATTTATAGCCCGCTTCAAGCAGTCTCCTCTTCACCGTCCCATAATTCAGTCGCCATTTCTGCACCAGGAGTGTATAGTCTGGGTATGCCGTAATAGACGTGGATGCCCTCTGCATTGTGCCCCCTTTCCAGAAGTGTTCCAGGATTTTCTTCCTGTCTTTCAGTATTTTACCAATTATTGGTCTTGGGGGGGGGGGGGGGGGGGGCTCCTGGCGGTGGTTTCCTTGTTTCCTTGTCAGGGCTGTGTGCTCTCTCCACCGCGAACCCTTGGGTGAGCGCCCCTCCTATTTCTTGCAGCAACATAGTCTCAATGTAGTCCGTAGGGTTAGGTCCAATCCTCTCCTTCCGGAAGCCCCACAATACGTATGTTATTCCTCCGAGCGCGCCCTTCGGCTTCCTCTGCTCTATTTTCTATGTTGCTTACTTGTTGTCTCAGTATGTGGATCTCTGAGGCATGTGATGCGCATGCAGCAGTGTTTGAGTTTACTTCTTTCTCCAGTTCGCCTGTGCGTTCGGCTATTGTTCGTACGTCTTGTCTAAGTAGATTTACATCCACCTGCACTGCGCCAACTTTAAGTTCCAGTGTTGACTTGAGTTCGGCAATGGCTGCCTCTAGTTTAGTTTCCGACGTTACTTTCAGTTCCACAATCGCCTCCAGGATCTGCTGATCATTGCCTGCTGGTGTTGTGTCCATTTGCAGGTTCCTCGCTTTACTTCTAGCCCCTTCCGTTAGCTGTGGTGTCCTTGCAAATTCCTCCATTGTGGTTTGCTTCCCTTTTGTCTTGGGCAACTTGAACGCCATCACGGTGTCGCTGTATGCCTCTGTTTAAGATGGCTGGTGTCCGGCTTCCCGACACCATTGCTTGCGCTGGCGCATCCGGTGCTTGGGTCAGTTTGGGGGCCTCCAGCTGCGTCTGCTCTGTATCTTGCTGGTGCTGCCGAGTCACCTGGCGTCAGATGGCAACAGATCCCCAGTCTTTGTCTTTGCAGCCCAGAACCACCTTAAGCACTTGGTGGGGGCGGCACGAGTGGTGGCTTTATTTGTATAGTGCTGCGCCATCCAGCGCATTTGTACTCTCCTTAGTACATCGCTAGCGAACTGCTGGCGAGGCCGGCATCCAGGACATAAATTGAAGTGTTCCGGCGCTATCCTCCGGTCGCTGCCCAGCTGCTGCCCTAACAGTTGCCTGGACCTTTGTCCAGCCATCTTGCTGTCTCTTGCCCTTACCACTGTCTCATCACAGGGTTTAGCCAGGCGGTGTATGTGCCACTATGTTATAGTGGATGCCCGATGGTATTGTTTTATATGCGTTGGGTTGTTTTGATACTGGTGTTTGCTTTTAGATATACCCCTTAAGGTGTGCTATGCGTGTGGTCACAACAGTTGGGGTCCTCCATGAGCGTCCACCAATTGCACCTCTCACCAGATCTCCAGCTCGTGTCTTCTTATTCAACGCTGCATCCTCATTGTGTTTGCTGCGCTTCAGAATTCCAACGTTCCGTTTCGCGTGCAGGCTTTCCCGGCAGTGTTAGACAATCACCCCTTTGACTTGTGCGTATGGTCCGCATACTGTGGACGCCCCTACGCCTCCATCTTGAGCATGGGGGTCTGTGGTCTGTCGCATTTTCCGGACACCGCGCACCTCTCTTGCTGCAGTGTATGGCCACCTGTGACACAGTGCCTTTCCCTCGCCGTCTGGCATACCAGCGTCCTCGTTTACTGCAAAATTATTGCAGTACAGGGCCACTTTGTAGCAACACAGTACACTGGAGTCTCAGCGATCAACCTTTTGGTATCACAGCAATACTTTGTTACTGTTGATCTGACGTCCACCGCGTCCCTGCTCGCTTCTGCAGCTCGTCAGCTGTAGCCTCTGCTGCTGCTATTTAGTTCATACCAATGGACTTTTGACAAACGAACATTTTTACTGGAAAGTGGCGCCGCATCTCAGTATATCGATGCGGTCGAACTATGGCTCGCATCTTTGTTCTGAATTGGGTGCCATTTTGTTTCGGTCGTTATTCAAGTCTTGATAACTTCTCTGGCTCGTAACTTAGTGATTCTCATTCCATTTCTTCCGACTGTTTGACCGCTGTGTCCCTCTCGTATTCACATGCCCGCATCTTCAAGGCAACCACGCTCTGCAGGCACTGTATGTGTTTTTTTCCTAGGATCGATACCGGATCAGCAGGAGCACATCCAGACCACGTCTTATTCTGTGGCCATCAAGACACACACCCCCTGCCGACCTAGTTGACCATGAAAAACTGTGGCATAAACTGCAGTCATAACTTTCACTTTCCACCATAAGCCACCTCTTTGATCCAGTCATTCCTATTGGATCGTACTACCAGTCTCTTCATAGGCGATGTGGCAGCAGACTCCATCCCTGCGCCCCTGGGTGTCCCTCAAGGTTCCGGCCTTTTGGCCACATTGCACAACACCTATACAAAACCCCTCTTTGATCCCTTGGACTCAATGTGCATCACTTATGCCAACTTTGCCGATGACAGTCAAGTCTTCATCCCCATCACCGGCCAGTACTCAAAGGACACCACCATAATCAAAGTCTTTTGCACCATTCAAAATTGGATGGCCATGCACACAAAACAGACGATAAAACTGAGCTTCTCATTGTAGGCTCCCCTGCTCAGCTAAAATCTCTTGACAGCAACTTCTCATCCATCTGCATTGATGGCATTGCCATCCCAGTCCTAAAAACAGGTGAAAACATTGGGAGTTTACCTAGATTCTGAGTTGACAATGTCTAGACAAATTAATGCATTATCTTCATCCACAGCATACACATCCAAACTAATTTTGCTGAGTAGACAATTTTCATCTCCTAACAACTGCCTGACGCTTGTGCACTAATCCTCTCCAAACTGGACTATTTTAATGCTATCTTCCTGGGCACAACAGCTACTAATCTAACCAAACTTCAACTTCTACAGAACAAAGCTGTACGTGCTGCTCTTGGGCTAAAACGCAGTGACTGTATCTCTGCCACCAGAAGCGATGATCACTGGCTGCCCACCGATTAAAGCGCGGATTGACTTCAAAACACTTACTCTGACTCACAAATGCATCTACGAAGAAGCTCCGCCATATCTCAATGACTATCAATCAGAATATACCTAGACGCACACTAAGATCCAATGCTATCCCCTCTCTTGTCACTCCCCGATACAAGAGCAAAAGGGAGGGAGGTTGGAACTTTTACAACAATCTTACAACAAATTTAAAAAAAAAAAAAAAAAAAAAAAAAAAAAAAAAAAGAGTCAAAACATGGCACTTTGATAAATACGACTGATTCCAATTGCAACTGACTGTCGCTGGTCCAATGTTCCCATGAATATATTTTTACTGTCCGAAACAAACGCTGTGGTACTCCCGAGTTTGGCCGTTACACAAATACCATGAATAAATAAATGCAGACAAGCTTTTTTTTATGGATCTCAAGTCCGTGGTACATTTAAAGATGGTATCCAGACTCGAGAGAAAGGCAGAGAATGGAGGCATTCCCATATATCAGCTTGCCACTGTGAGAGCAGCTTGACTGTATTGCGCGGCCAGAGGAGACCCGTCTGAGCCCCGTGAGCAGCAGCAGAGATACGAGAATCGGTTGTACCGAGAAGCAGCAGCCTTTTGTCCCAGTCTCAGAAAGAAGCCGACGGGAAAGCACAGAGTGGTTGGGAACACCGAAGGAAGGTCTGCAGTGCGAGGGAGGCCATCCCAGAGAGGACGCTTCATCACAGCAATGTGCCACGGGTCAGGAACGCTGCAAGACTTTGGTAAGTCTGCCCAGAGTCATTGGAGACACTGGGGTATACCGACAGGCATGTAAGAAAATACAAATATTTGAATACCTACAGAGTAATGCACAAAAACAGAACGTGAACAAGTCCCCATATATGAGATGTCAATGTGGGGAAAGTTGCAACAAGTAGTACCTCAAACCAATGAAGTGGAAGCACAGTGAAGTAATACAACTGTGGTATATTAAAGCACAGTGAAACAGAGAAGAAGTCCTGGTGAAAGGAGCACATCAGGCAGTGAATATCAGGGGGGTGGAGGGGAGAGATACTTAGCAGGAGAATATACCAGGGGATTTACAAGCCCCCGAAAGAGAGGATAAGGGGATACCTGGCAAGGGAGTATGCCAGGCAATCAACTCAAAGTATATGGAAGTATAAAACATTGTGACAAGAACCCTGGCAGGAGTGGATGCCAGGGGATCTGAAGAACCTTCTAAAGGATTCCTGGCAAGGGAGTATATCAGGAGGTATCCTTAAGAAACTGTTTGAAAAACACTTTTGCAATCCTTAAAGAAACTGTTGCTTGAAAGAGACACTTCCTTTGCCATCCTAGGGAACTATAGATTGAAAGAGACACCCTTGCCATCTTAAAGGCACTGTTGTCTGAGAGATACTTTTTGCATCCTACCTAAATATCCAGGGAAAGGGAACCACCCTCTGGATCCAAGTGTTTCTCATTGGAAAAGGTTGTTTCTGTTGGATTTATCTACTTGCTTTAATTGTGAACACTTTTTGCCAAGCATAAGTCAGAAACATTTCCTTGCACCATTAGTTGTTCATTTCTAGTGTGAGGGTCAGATTAGTATGTTTTAGACACAAGGACAGTTTATATGTTTTTTTATGACTGGACACAGAGTGATCTTTAGTTTTAGTTTCCTAGGTAGGGAAACATTCTTTAGGATAGGGTGAGAGAGGCCTTTATCAACCCATTTCATTTTAATAGACGTCCGATAATGAAAATACTACAACTTTGTGTCCGGCTCTCATTTCTGACCCCTGACACCGCCCTCTATAAACTGTATTTTACCCCAGTGAAATGTGAGATACCAAAGATAGTGGCTAAAATATATAGAAAATGCTTCCTGCTAACACTAAAGCTCTTACCAAAACTGATGGAAAAAAGGGAAGGTCATTTTATGTTATGCACAGAGGGCGCTGAGTGGCAGAAACAACCACCTCTACAAGTAGTGATTAGGCACCAGACTATGGCTCACCCAGTATAGTATTCTCCATAGAGCATATTGTCCAAGGGATTGGCCATTTAAGATGGGGAGGGAGGAGTGCAGGTTTCCATTGCCTCCACCGTCATACTCTGGCGGTAGGGGCACTTTCGATCACACAGCCTGCATATACCAGGAGATCCAGCAATCCCAGAGAGGAGTAGTGAATGCATTGATAACTGCATTTTCCCTCTCAGACAATCCAAAAACAGATGATCCTACTGTGTAAATGGCTATATTCAGAGTACAAGAGGTATGAGAAAACCGACTTGTCCTTTGCGATGTCCTAAACAGATCCAGTCGAGGGGAGAGCATTGATACCCACACATACAAAAATGGTATGGGTTCTGGGCTGAGGTAGGCCTGGAAGAAGCGAGTTGGACTGCCCCAAAAAAGGTGGGAAAATCTGCAGAAAACCGCTGCTGAAATCAAGCATACTGAGAGCTGGGAACAGGGGCATTAATAGGGCAAACATGGCTAGTGAGATGGTACATTTTGGAAACTAATAAGAATGATTAAACACACTATTTCTATTTCTGATTTCTTTGATTGAGACTTTACAAAGACATTGTTAAAGGTGTGTATTGTCTGGTAGGTAGGAATGAGGTGACGAAAAAGTGGCCTTGTAGTGGACTTCCTTTTATTAGCACTCACAGCCTATGCATCCCTAGCTCAAAGGTTCTTTTCCCTACTCTATAAAGAAAACTATAAAAGGGTGCTTGTCAGGATGTTATTACAAAATAAGAAAGTCCTCTGTCTGCAAACCTATATGGTTAGGTCACCCTTCTGTCCGGCAATTGACCCCTGAGAGGTCACCTGAGAGGTCAAAAGAGGATTTATATGCTGAGCATACCTCTTTTAGCAACCATAATTAAGAAAAGTTGTTGTTACTTTTCATTTATCCACTTATGTATGCAATTATCTGTTTTTGTGCTACCTACATTTATGATACAGGAGCATTTTTGTATGTCAATGCTCTACTGTATGTGTTGTGAGAAACACGATAAAATAATTGAGTTGAAAAATTGTTCACAAGCTAAATAATAAATGCTGTGTAAACCTGATCTAGAAAATTGTTATTGTATTTGCATGTTGTTACCAGCATCTACAGAGCCATCTATGTTAAGGCTATGAACTGGCTAATTTATGGAAGCCCCCACTGTTAGGGAGAATTCTCTCTTTATGATGAAATTCCTAACCTAGTGAGTCCCCCAGCAGCTTTGCTGGATTTCTGGAGTTTGTTTTTTTCCTCCTGCCAAGAGTGAGACTCTTTTCCTCCCACTCTTGGACATGATTGATGGTATTCCTTTGACTGGTAACGTGTTTTATGGGCTCCTTTACTCCATAGGGTCTCATGTGTTTTTCCTATGTGTATACACAGCACCCTTCGTGCAGTAACACAGGGGTGTCATAGTGACACCCCACCATAGACTCCATACCCTGGGACTGACTACTGTCTCCCAGGGCATGTAAAGTCACCATTGGCTTTAATAGTCCCAAATTAGTAACAGAACCAGTACAAAACATCATATTGTGGACATACTGGTCGGGGCAATTCGATTGTCCCGGGGTCTGTTAGTCGAGGGGGCACGTCTCCGTCTCCCCTGATCGAGTTTTGGCTGGTGGCAGTGGAAACTACTTTTTATATTCGACCGCAAATATTTTCTTATGGGATTTTCCCATTGTTCGAGGCAACCAACTTTAATTATTTAATTCTCGTAGCCTCTAACATACAGCTGGTTTATTTAATTAATATTAATTCTCCGGTTGGTATTTTTTGCCAAGACTCGATTCTAAAATGGCGTTTGTGTTCTCTTCTGTGACTCCAACCCAAGTCGAGCCCTTTGTTCCACTTTTTGGCGGGCTTCTCCACAGAAGCCTCCAAAAGTGGTGCCACTCTGTCTGGTTACCACAGAGGGTGTGGGAGGCGGTTTAGGCACCCTGGACAGAGTTACCTTGGTAACTCAGGTCGCACTCTTGTGTGATTGGCCCAAGTGGTGAGCCGGCTGGCTCACCACTTAGCATGTTTGAGTGACAGCTGGGCTGAGTGAATGGGGGTTTTCTGCATAAAAGCAGGGCTTTGGGGACTGGAACTTCAGAAGTCGCCACAGGACCCGAGAATCCGACGAAGGAGAAGCTGAGCCGACCTACCACGACGACACCACCGGTGGAGCCCTGCAGAACCGACTCACCACTTCTCGACGACAGAGAAGATCTCCCAGCTGGAGAGGCTTCTTTCCCTGACTGGTGGGCACAACCAGTTTTCCTTTCTTTCTCCGCACCCCAGCCCGGTTTCTGGTCGAACTGCCCGTGCCAAGCACCCCGGCAGCCGGATAACGACTCACCACTGAACAGCAAATCACTGGACCGCTCCTTGTACCTGAGAAACTCCGCGGCTGGTTTCTTCCCTGGCAGTGCAACAGACTCCTGTCTTCCTCCACGACGAGATCCTCTCTTCCCCCAGACGAAGCACTGACTTGCACCCGCTGCCAGGAACAACCGCCCTCGCTGGAGCGTTCTCACCACTTTAAGGTACCGTGTCCGCCAGGCCTCCCTTTCTAAAGATTGCTACAAGGTAATAATAACTCCTTAACCTTCTGGACTGGGCTGGCCGCCTTGACCCTCTAACTGGTCCCTTTCTGTGGTCCAACTCCTTTTTGAATCTTTACAAGACTTTTGTGCACTGCAACCGTGTGACCTTGGACACATTTCGTTTGGATCCTCTAAAAGTGGATCGGACCTCTTGAACTCTAACTTCACGGTTTTACCTTGCCTTCCTCTCTTGTTGTGTTCTTGAAAAAGTGTAGGGATATGTTTCAATATGTTCTCTGCTTTTCTCTCCCTTGTTAAAAAGAACTATTAGAGTGCCATCTACGTTAAGCGCTCACCGCTGTCTGAAAATAAGTGGGGCTTTACTAAAAACTTGTCTAATATTCTTTTTAAGGGAGTGTATATCTTTTAGTGACCGTGCTTTTGAATTGCTTACTATTAGTGCCTGTGTGTTTTTCTAGATGTGGTTTTAAATAAATAATTATATCTCTTTTACACCAAGCCCTGGTCAGTGTTTACTTGTTCTATTGTGTGCTCTTGACCTATTGTGAATACTCTGTATACTGCCTACCTCTTCTTGAGGGAAGTCTGACTGCTCAGCCACAGCTACCAAGTGAATCTGTGTGTTACAGACTGCTACCAAGTGGGTTTACTGCCAAACACCTGTAGTCCTAAATCTTTAGCAGTGGTCCCAGAGGGAACTGCACAGGTTTCTGCCTAACACCCACCAAAGAATTGGCTGCAAAACACTAAAAAACGTACATGAATTAATGTAAGCGAGTAAAGATATGTGGCAGGACGCCCCAATTGTTTCATTTTGCATTCCTATACAAACCAGAGTGCTGTCCCTACCACTTACAAAGAAAGTGCACAAACCCAAGGAAGGTACTCATAGGCCCTTGGCCCTAGCGAGTGAATGACGGCTGGTGCATCCTTCTCAATGAGGCTCCTGGTGAACAGTCTAGGCAGCAGGTTGAATGCATCTTCAACCGCTCTCTCGCCTGTACAGTCCAATCAAATCTAATAAATGTGTTGGGATCATCTGGTCTGTGCTTTCCCACTTCTTGGGAGGGTGCTTTCTCGTTCTCTCTCTCTCTCTCTCTCTCTCTCTCTCTCTCTCTCTCTCTCTCAAGTGCCTGGCGCTATCACACTGGGCTTTTACCACACCACGGGTTCGAGTTTCTCTCACCCTGCCTTGGGGTCTCTTTTCTCCCTCATCCCACCTTGGGCTTTCATGTGGTCCACCCCACCTCTATTCACCCAGTCTTGGGATTGTCTCTCTCACCTTGCCTTGGGAATTCCCTTCTTCCACCCAGATTTGTGATTGGGTCCATCTCACCCAACCTTCTCCTTTCCAATTCCCTGCAGCAACAGCGTACAACTTGTGTCGCGGTAGTGCTCCTCGGGAAGGTCAGGCAATGCATCTAGACTTTTTCATGGCACTCCGCGTTGGGTGGAGCTTGTAACCTTCTCCCACGGTCTTCCTGAGGTACTCCGGCACTTTTCACTCAGGCAGAGTGTGCTCCGGGCAGCTCCTCTCAGCAAGGTGCTCCGAGTTTTTGCTTTGGCTTGGCCATAAGCATTCCACAGGCTTGGCGCGGTTGGGTTCAATGACGCCTGGCGAATATGATATGTCATTTATAATGTGCCTGTACACAAGTGTTTCTAGGCGCGACAAGACAAGGAAGGGGAGACAAATGGAGGAAAAAACAAATGCATCTTATTAGGTCTTGTGTCATTCAGATCGTGCGAGGGGGAAGGGAGAGGAGAAGTGCCAGGGGGAGGGAGGTGAGAGAGTGGAATAGACAAGCTCAGGTAAGTGCTGCCGTGGTGGCCGGCTCAAGTAAGTGCTAGGAGGCAGGGGACTGTAGGGTTACAGATACAATCCAAGTACGTGGGAGGCCCAGAGGCAGTGCAAGGGGCTACTGGTCGTGAAGGAGCCTGGTGCCCATAAGGTTCAGCGGGTGACCGGGTAACCAGTTAGCGCAGCAGACAGGTACACCAGCTGGCGAGAGAGAGAGAAAGCAGAAGCTAAAAGGAAGGGCTTGAGTTGCTTCCGGAACCTTAGGTGGTCCTGCTCAAGTTTGAGAAAGGCAGGGTGGCTGTTCCAGAGGGAGGCTCCAGGCAAGGACACAGATCTACCCCCCACTCCCTACCTGGAGAAGCGCCTCACCCTTAGAGAGTTGGAGGTGGATGAGCGGCGGGCTCGAGAAGGAAAATGCTTGGGAAGGGAGAGTTGGATGTAGTGTGGTCCCTGGCCCCAGAACACCTTGTAGACAATGCAGAGGGTCTTGAACTTGATCCTTGCTACCACTGGAGCCAGTGGAGAGATTTCAGGGCTTGAGCGATACGATCGATGGGCTTCATGCCAAGGACAAGTCGTTCAGTCCTATTCTGGATTAGTTGCAAATTGCAAAGAGTGTAGGTAGGAAGTTTTAGAAAGAGGCTGTTGCAGTAGTCCAGCCTTGAGAGAACCATGGCTCTGGAGAAAGTGAGCTTCTGGGGGAAAATGAGAAAGGGAAGAATACCTCTGAGGAGGTGAAGCTGGTAGTGGGACTTCTTATGTCTGATGTGAGGCGAGAAGGAGAGGGTGGAGTCGAAGATGACACCAATGTGTTTTTGCCTTGCAGGAAGGTGCAGGTAGAGGGGCCATGGAGGACGGCCAGAGTGAAGGAGGGAAAGTGGGAGCAGGGGTCCCAATGAGAAGGATCTCAGTATTACTGACATTAAGGCAGAGATCATTGGAGGCACACAATTCCTGAATTGCGGATAGACAGTCAGGAATGAGTGGGAGAGGGGAGGAGGGGGGAGGAGGCTGAGGGGAGCATGAAGGCGAGCTGAGTCATCTGCATAACACTGAAAGTTAGGAGAGAAGGTAGAGATGAGATGGGTCAGAGGTGCCAAGTAAAGGTTGAAGAGCCAGGGTGAGAGGTTAGATCCTTGGGGAACAACACACGTGGAGAGAGAGGTGGTGGAGAGAAAGGACCCCAATTGGACCTGGGAGAGTCGATCGGGGAGGAAGGAGGGCAACCAGGCTAGAGCCTGACCCGTGATGCCCAGGTTGTCACAGAGACAATTGATCAGGATGGCTTGGTTGACCATATTGAAAGCAGAGAATAGATCAAGGAGGAGGACGACATAAGGAAGGCTAGAGTCGAGATTAGAGAGCAAGTCTTCACGGGTGTTCAGGAAAGCAGTTTGCATGCTTCTGGCTGCTCTAAGGCCAGACTCGTGGTCATGGAGACAACAAACAGATTCGGTATGGAGAAGAGTAAGCTGGGAGCTGGGCAGCTTTTCCAGGTGTTTGCTAAGGAAATGAGTGATAGAGATCGGGCGATATTTTGCCGGAGAGGAAGAATCATCAGAGGGCTTCTTAAGGAGGGGGTGCACCAGGGAGTGCATTAGGGGGAGGGGAAAGTTCCATTGGCAAAAGAGTTATTCCAGAAAACGGCCAGTGCTGGAGCAAGGGTGTCGATGTGGTCCTTGATGATTCTGGAGGAGCAGGGGAGCACCTGCCTGGACGAGACTTTCATAGATCAGACTTGTCTAGAAACATTGTCAGGAAAGAACACAGGGAAAGAGGAGAAAGGGGGAGGAGAGACGGCAGGAGAGGGGCCGAGAGAGGGAGAGTAGGAGGAGAGAGAGGAAGAGAGGAAAGGATGTCCTGAGTTTTAGTGGTGAAGTGGTACTCAGTAGTACTCAGCCAGTGGTGAGGAAAGGGCCTGGGATGGAACAGGAGAGGTGGAGAGTGCAGCAGGATTGGCCAATTCCTTGCAGATTTTGAAGAGCTTGGCCATGTTGTTAGAGGCTGCAGAGACCCGGGCTTGGATGTAAGCGCTCTTCTTGAACAGGACAGAGAGACTGTATTGCCTTTGGAGCAGGTGGCTGGCCAGTTTGTCAAAGGATAAGCCTGATGCCCTCCACTTCCTCTCAGCCACCCTATACTTGCATTTAAGGGTGACGAGGTTGGGGTCGTACAAAGAGTTGCACTTGGATGTGGACTAAAGATGGATCCTCATGACAGGGGCAAGGACATCAAGAGTATTAGAGATGGAGAGATGCAGGTTGGAAAGGGCTCTGTCAGAGTGTGAGTCAGCCACAGGCATAGGAGGGGAGTGTCACACGCTCCCTTGTACACACACCTGACAATACTGCCACTCCTGCCCATGCCCAAAACTCTAGAATCACTATAGCTCGCCCCGCTCCCTCTGTCCCATCTCATTCCCCCTTCACACTCCGGCACTCACGTGGGCCCCCTGATGACCCCCGTGCACATGCATGCCTCACCCGCAACAGAACGCTCACCAGGTTGCGTCCTTTTTTGCATTGGCAGCTTCCTTGGCACCTAGGTTATCGGCGGAACGCTACTATGCTTCCGCGTCGCGTGACCAGCGCTGTGTGCTCACGTGACCCGGAAATCCACTCGCGTGATGCGGCAGCACGTCATGTGACGGGAAGTAATGCCAGAACCGCAAGTATTTAAACATGGCCCTCCGTGTACTCGCTGCTTCACAGCTGTTCATTACAACCTGTTTGGCGTCACACGTTCGTTTGGATTTCTTGACTCTTTTGGATTTTTGACCTCGATTTGTTTACTTGGACTTCGCTTGGATTACCTTACTGGCTTTGTTACATTGGATTTGCCTGTGGTTTGAATTCGGACTGCTCTTTGGACTGCAACACGGATTTCCCTTTTGCATCTGGCCTTCTTTTGAACTTCTTGCTTTCAAGCTCCACAGTTAGCAAACCACGTTCTTGTCATCAGGTGGTTCTCGCGCCATTATTTGGGACTACAGTCTACCTGCCCACGTGAGTCCTGGACCCCTACCTCATAGGTTCATTGCCTTTCTCCTGACCCCTCTGGTAAGACCTTTTCACGTTATTTTGGCACTGTAATTTACTGTCATTTGCTTGGTACTTAATCAGTATTTTCTTGCAGCGTATTGGGGTCCCAGAGGTTCGCGGTTCCGGAGTTGACCATCTCCACTTGTGGCCTCAACGGTCGCACAGGGAGTGACCGAGTTCTCTCTGTGTGGCATTTGGGGACAGAGGACTCTTCTGCCTACACGACATTCAAGTCTCAACAGAGAGAAAGTAGCGGTGAAAGCCTCCACTGACCCACGCTTCATGGGCCGGATGACCGAGAAGGTGGGTGGCAGTGCTGGGGGTCGGCTTCACCTGCAAGACAGAGCGACAGGTAGGAGGAGAGAAGAAAGTGGTCCGTCCAAGAGAGAGGAGTGGTGAGAGGGTTAGACAGTGGGATGTCTGAAGAGATGAGAACATCCAGGGTGTGCCCGGCAGAGTGTCAGGCCAGAGGGTAGAATAGAAATAGAGAGTCGCAGAGATTGGGAGAGAGCCCAGAGGAGGGGTTAGAAGCATCCAGGTGGATGTTGAGGTCTCCAAGGAGGAGAAGTGGAGAGGAAGAGGGCGACCTGGCCAGGTGGCCTGTAGATGGGGGGCCACAGTAAGAGGGAGGCTAGGAGAGATAGAGAGCCTGCAGACCAGGCATTCAAAGGTGGAGTAGGCCTGCGTAGGTATGACAAAAGCAGGAATCAACTAGGGGGGGAAGTTCAAGGCTACTCAACCTCCTGGACGGTTGGTTCTGGGTTGGGAGAGGATCATAGGCGCCAGGCTCATGTACATTACTTACCTCATGCAGACCATGCTGCAATGATGTCAAGCCAACGTGAGGCCTGAATGGGCCTACTTTGCTTCAGGAACTATTTTTTACTGGCGTGGTTCTGAGGGAACTTCTTACCTGGGACTACTTTGAAGGCTATTTAAACCACGCCCGAACAGCAGCACATGCTTTGCGTTATTCTGCATCCAGCAGCATAATGCTCACCGTGCCCGCAGTCAGCATCCAGTCTTCAGCCACGCCCGTTTCGAATCCAGAGCTCCTAGCAAAAGAGGAAAGAAGAAGGAAAGGTTAGAACACAGATTTTATTCAAACCTTACCTGATTCCGGATCCATCATGTCTTCGAACTTGAAAGACATGCATTACTTACCGTAAAAGCATTTCTGATGATTGTATCTGCTTAGATTCACATGCTGTGCATATGGTCCGACATCCAGTGGTAACCGCGGAGCATTGCATCTCGTCTTTCGGGGGACCGAAAGGGGACGTCGGCATAGGCATGTCTGAAACACTATCCCTATTGTGACGTGTGTAGTACCCAAAATCCCTCACGCGCCGAGCTCCCTCGATTGTATTTTTTCTGCCATGAGGGAGCCCAAGGCTATAGTGAGTGAGTACATGAAGAGAGAAAGTAGTAAGAAGTCTATGTTCCTTCCACCCCAAGCGGGGAGGTAGGGAGGGCGCATGTGAATCCAAGCAGATACAATCATCAGAAATGTTTTTACGGTAAGTAATGCATGTCTTCTGATGCTTGTTAATCTGCTTAGAATCACATGCTGTGCATAGACTAGCGAGCAGTACCCGGAGTTGGAGGTGGGTTGTGAGAAGGAACAGTAGAAAAAAGATGTCTTAGTACTGCTTGTCCCACCTGAGAATCAGACCTAGAATGAGTGTCTAGGCAATAGTGTTTTGTAAAGGTGTGTAGAGAACTCCAGGTTGCCGCTTTCCAAATGGACTCTAGTGGAACATTTGCAATGAATGCTATGGATGCCCCAGTGCCTCAAGTAGAATGTGCTCTAGGCTTGAAGGGCAGTTCTCTCTTTGCAAGAGTGCAACAGTGCAATGCATTTGACAATCCACCTTAATATTGCTGATTTAGAGACAAGGTCCCCTTCTCTACCAGCTGCCCCTGAAACAAAGAATTGTTTAGTTTTCCTCAGTGGTTTAGTTCTATCCATGTAGAACATGACTGCCCTGCGCACATCTAGTGTGTGAAGGCTTCTTTCGGCCATGTTAGTAGGTCTCTGGAAGAACGTGGGTAGTTCGATTGACTGGTTCACATGGAACTTCGAAATAAATTTCGGCGCAAATCTGGGATGAGTGCGCAGAACTACTTTATCTTTGTGGACTGTAACAAAGGGGTCCAAGACCGAGAGGGCCTGTAGTTCGCTAACTCTTCTGATAGAAGTGATAGCTACTAGAAAGGCTGTCTTGTAAGTCAGGTCTTTTAGACTAGCTTTATGCATAGGCTCAAAAGGGGGTCGCATGAGCCTAGTTAAAACCACATTTAGATCTCACCCAGGGGCTGGGTGAGTGATGAGGGGATACATTCTTTTAACCCCTTCCATAAAGGCTTTAATCATAGGTATTTCCCACCATGACACCTTCTGCTGTGACTTAGTGTAGGCTGACAACGCCGCTAGGTGAACCTTTAAGGAATTGAAGACTAACCCAGAGTCCAACAGATGGGTTAGATATAACACAATGTGTGAAGGCGAGCAATCGGTGGGATTGACGCCTTTGGAACTGCACCAAATGACAAAACGTTTCCATTTGCTGGCATAGCAATAACGTGTGTTAGGCTTTCTTGCCTCCCTCAGTATGTCCATGCATCTTTGAGGGAGTTGCAGATGTCCAAACTCTATGACTTCAGGAACCAGGC
This sequence comes from Ambystoma mexicanum, assembly GCF_040938575.1. Classification (NCBI taxonomy): domain Eukaryota; kingdom Metazoa; phylum Chordata; class Amphibia; order Caudata; family Ambystomatidae; genus Ambystoma; species Ambystoma mexicanum. The sequence continues at coordinate 705,724,719 of NC_090941.1, read as the reverse complement.
TGCTAAGTTCAGAGTTTGTGGGCATGGGTGCAGTCTCTCCCCCCTGTCCTGAGACAACATGTTGTACGGGCAGGGCAGCTTGACTGGTGGGGAGAGGGACATTTCCATCAGGTGCGCGAACCACGGTTGGCGGGCCCACATGGGAGCCACCAAAATCATGGTGACTGGTTCCTGGTGCATCTTGTGCACTATCTTGTTCAGAAGGGGAGTCGGGGAGGGGGAAGCGTAAACAAATTTCCCTGACCAAGTTATCCAGAGACCGTTCCCCCTGGATCGGTTCTGGGGGTACCTGGAGGCGTAATCTGGGCATTGGGCGTTCTCCTGAGTAGCGACAGGTCGATCTCTGGAAACCCCCATTCTGCAAAGACGTTGGATACAATGTCTTCGTGCAGACGCCATTCGTATTCTTCTGGCAGAGGAAAATCTCTGCTGAGTACGTCTGCCAGAAGACTGACTTCCCCTGGAACATGTTGGGATAGCAGGAACATCTTGTGTTTTAGAGCCCATATCCAGATGTTTTGGGACAGCTTGGATAGCCCTGGAGAGTGAGTGCCCCCCTGCTTGTTCAGATAATACATTGCTGTTGTGCTGTCGGTTAGGACCAGCACTGTCTTCCCTTGCAGTTGCTCCTGAAAGGCTTTCAATGGTTTGAACACTGCTAGTAGTTCCAGTAGGTTTATATGGTTGGACGCTACCTGAGGGGACCACACTCCGTGCGCTGTCTGTTGAAGCAGGTGAGCCCCCCCCACCCTGTGAGAGATGCGTCTGTCGTGAGAGTGGCTTCCACTGCAGGGGTGGTGAAGGTTTTCCCCTTCAAGAGGTTCTCCCTCGACCACCACTGCAGAGAGAGAACAAGGGCTGGCGAGACAACTAACAGATCTTCCCATTGTCCGCTGGCCTGACACAACTGGCTGTTGAGCCACTCCTGCATGGGACGCATGCGCAGCCGTGCGTGGGGGAGCAGGTATATGCATGACGCCATCATCCCTAGCAAACGCATAGCTTTGCGTACCGTCACCTTCCGACTGGCTACATACTGAGGAACTTGAGAGAGCATGTTCTGAACCCTCTCGCTCGAAGGGAAGACTAGACAGTCTTCCGTGCAAATTAGAGCCCCCAGGAACTGTCTTACTTGGCTGGGGACTAAGCTGGATTTCTTTTCATTGATAGAAAATCCCAGGCTGAACAGTAGGTCTACTGTCTTTTGGGTGTTCGAAAAACAAACGTCGAACGAGTCCCCCGTGATGAGCCAATCGTCGAGTTAAGGGTAAACTGGAACTGAAAGTCTGCGCAGGTGTTCTGCTGCCACTGCCAGGACTTTGGTGAACATCCGTGGCGTCGAGGCTATGCCGAAGGGGAGTACCATGAGCTGGTAGCGTTTGTCCTGAATCACGAACCTTAGGAATTTTCTGTGCGCTGGCAGCATTGAAATATGAAAGTATGCATCTTTCATATCCAATGTTGTCATGAAGTCCCCTTGTTTTAGCAATGGGATCACCACTTGAAGTCTTAGCATGAGAAACTTCTGGGGCTTTATGAACTTGTTCGCTGGGCGCAGGTCTAGAACAGGACGCATGGTGAGATAGTTTTTGGGTACAAGGAAGTATATTGAATAAATACCCTTGTTTACCTGAAGAATCGGGACGGCTTCTATTGCGTCCTTTCCCAGCAGCGCCTCCACCTCTTGGACCAGGTTCTGCAGATGTTCCGGTGCAAGACGTGTTTCGGCGGTCTGAACTGTGGGGGTCGGGCGAATTCCACGCAATAATCGTGGGCAACCGTCTTTAATACCCACTGGTCCGAAGTTATCCCCTCCCATGCCTCGAGGAAAGATGTTAATCGCCCCCCCGACCGGGGAGACATGGGAGGGGACTTGAACTTGGTGGTCATTTCTGACCCGAGGTTGATGCACCTCTGGAATTGGAGCCTCTGCCTCTATTCTTTCCGCGCTTCTGACCCCTCTGGGGGTAGTAAGTGGGGCTTGCAGCCGGTTGACTTGCGTTGAAGTTGCCCGTGCCGAAATTATTTTGAGCGGCGCGGGCTTGTCCTCGAAAGGACCGCCGAGAATTGCTGCCCCACTGTGAAGAGGGTTTTTGGGAAATCTGATGCAGCGACTTAATAGTCTCATGCTCCTTCTTGGCTGTCTCCGAAGCATCGTCTACCGCCTTCCCGAAGAGGTTGGCCTCTTCTATGGGTTTATTGATGATGGATGCCTGGGTCTCAGGCCTGAAACCTGACGTGCATAGCCACGCGTGTCTCTTTAGGAGAGTACCCTGTGCGAGAGACCTGCCTGCTGTCTCTGCGGAGTCCAGGGTATTCTTTACAACAACATTTTGATTGGCAAGTTTACCCTCCCAGACAATGGCGAGAAGCTTGGCTCTGGTTGGTTCCGGAACCTCCTGGAGGCCTTCCTGGAGTAGGTTCAATTGGGTGTCGACGTAGCTTGCCAGTAACGTTGTGTTATTGGCAATCCGGACGGTATAAGCAGCCGCCGACGTGACCCGTTTGCCTAAGGCATACAACCTTTTGGACTCTCCCGTGGCAAGGGGAACCCCTGCTCTCTTGCGAGTGTTGGTCACCACCAGCGAGTCTGGGATTGCGTGCCCTTTGATGTAAAGCGGGTCGGTGGGAGAGGGCCGGAAGAGTTTTTCGACCCTTAGGTTCACAGCCCTCGTCTGAGCGGGTGTGAGTAAAGAAGGGGCCAGCCGTCTCTTCACCGAGCTCAAGAGAGGGATAGACTGGCTAGGCGGAGGGTTGTCATTAATAATGTTTTCTGCGAAATCCTGTTCAGGCAATGCCTCAAGCGTAGCAATTTTAAAGAATTCTTCTGCTTATTTCAACGTGTTGTTGAAAGCCATTTGATCATCCACCGGGGGAGCCTGCCGAACCAGTGTGGATGGGGGAGAGTCGAGGCAAACGATATCAGAATTGTGATCGCCCTGCTGGGTGTCCTCCCAGTTGTTCGTTGCGCCTTGATCTTCCCCATAATTGTCCAGAAAAGAAGTCTCCACTTCTTCTGTATAGATGTCTCTATACGTGTCCTTCTGCACACCTTCTTGATATTCAACAAAGTGTTGAACATCTAGGTGTTGCGCAACTTGTGTATGAGGGTTAGGGTCTACCTGAGCTTTTTTCGGCAGAGGTTGATCAGAAGCCCCGAAAACCTGCTGCAGCCGATCCATATACCCCTCAAATTGCTCCGTGGTCCACTTGGATGAACCAAATGGACCCAGCTGAGCAGGAACCGGGTCCTCCGCCCTAAGGCGTTCAGAGGATCTCCTCAGGGTGCTTGAGAGGGGTACCTGGCTCTCTTCGTAAGAGTCCTCAGGATCGTCTTCCAAAACGGTGGAAAACCTTCCGGCGGATTGGCCCATAACTGTGGGCGAAACCCGTACTAGGCCCGCCGTAGCAATCCTGTTGATACTCTTACTGATAGTTACCGAATCTTTGGGGGACAACACCTCCGATGATGGCTTCCTTGGTAGAGGCCTAGTTAGAGGCCTACTCGTAGTTTTCGGGCCTGCACGGGCCTTGGAAACCTTGAAACTCGTTGAAGTTTCTTGTTCAGAAACTTCGGCGTGTGTAGTTTGGGGAGTAGCGCCTTTGTTATGTTTATTAAGCCCAGTCGTCATGCGCTGCTGCGGATGCGGGGAAGGCTTCGGATCAGAACGATCCGATGGCGCTTGTGCCTTCTTCGACGATGTTGTCGAGGAGGGCGCTTGGGTTGTGTGTTTTGTGTGGTGCGATTGTACGCCCCTGTCACCGGGTGTGGTCCCTGTAGCAAGACCGGAGTCGAGCCTGGAAGGGTCGGGGACGGGCGTGCCGGCTCTAGAATCGTCCGCCTCAAGGTCCACAACGTCCGCGTTGGACGTTTGGTCATCTGATGTACCCCCGTCACTCTCGGCTGGTGTCGCGGCAGGGGCGGGAGGCTCCACGCGTGACATACCGTACGCGGCCCACTGCTTCAACCGGTGCTCCTTAAGGGATTAGGTTTAGGAGTTTAACGCCGAACACCGCTTTAGTGCTCTAGGGGGAGACAAGCGTACACGAAGTGTGCTCGTCTCCACGGATATCTGACCCTTCACAGAGGGCAGAATCTAAATGGAGTCCTTTCCATAGCAGAAGGGAAGGGTGACCAGACCAAAAAGGAAAGAAGTGGAAAAGAGGAAAGACATCATAGCAGTATGGCAAACCCCGAGCCCACTCTCCCTACTGTGTAGGTCGACCAGAAGGATCGACCACGTGGAGGTCCGAACGCCAGATCTTAGGTGCCGGAATCCACAGCCGTAGACAGTTCCCCCGTAGTCTTCGTCGAAGATGTTCTTGATAGACGAAGTGACTTAACGGGGATTAAACCGACAATTCGGTAATATAAACAATGTCTCATGAAGAGCTCCTCTATAGGGCGACTAGTTATCTGGGCGGAAAAAAACATTCTGAGGTACCTCGGCGTGTGAGGGATTTTGGGTACTACACACATCCCGATAGGGATAGTGTTTCAGACACACCTATGCCGACGTCCCCTTTCGGTCCCCCGAAAGACAAGATGCAATACTCCGCGGTTACCACTGGATGTCGGACCATATGCACAGCATGTGATTCCAAGCAGATTAACAAGCATCAGAAAGGACATTATTTCTACACGCGTTGCATCGCCAGCTGCAGCGCCGCGCCATACTCACCAGCCCTCGCAGCATTATTCGATCCGGCGCTGCCTCCATCATTTTCTTTGCCGAACTCCAGCATCTAGGGGAAAAAAGAAACATAAGGTGAGCCTAGAGAGCCAACAAATACAATCTCTTTTTACCACCATAGACTTACCTGATTTCCCACCGGAGGCATTATTCTTTAACAAACCACAACTTCTTAGGCCGCACCTGTAAGGAGAGAGAAAACAACAAGTTAAATACACGCATCTTTTACCGGACAGTGTTGGGTGATACAGACTCTTACCTGAACGCCATTAGCTGCCACAAGACAATCTTCTTTTGGACCCAGCTGCAACACAAGAAGGGAATGTACAAGAGTGAACATCGGACATATTGAACTCTTTGAACTTTATACTCACGGGTTCTCGCCTGGAACCTCGTAGTCAATATTCATCCGGAACTCTTCCAACGCCTTTGAACCAGTGAAGTAACTGGTATCTACGCGCCCCTGCATTCCACGCAGGAAGGAGAGCTCATAATTTAAAAACATAAGGAGAATACTTCTACGGGTCAAGCAGACGAGATTAGGCGGTCCAGCCCAGTCTGTCATCTCTGCACTACACTTCACGTTGGAGGAGGCCGCAGCTGTCCGGGTCTGATCGACGCCCCTGTGGGAGCTAGGTGAGCGTAACAAGAATGTCCAAACACGTCACAGAGCTGGCCATGAACCATGTCTCGGTAAGACCAAGGACATCCAGATCAAGTTCTTTGAGGAGGCGGCAGATGTTGGAGGAGCGTTTGACAGCAGAGCGAGAGTTAAGAGTAGCAACGTGGAGCAGATTTCCACATTTGAAAGACTTCCGTGGAGCGGAACAGGCATGAGATACACCTGGCAGAGGTGGTAGAGGGGCCCGAGAGTGGGCAGAGGAAGAAGAGGGAGATGGCAGAGTAGTCAGAGATGATGAGGAGGATTGCCAGAGAGGTAGCAGAGAAAGGAGGATGCAGAGCATCCAGAGAAGATGAGGGTGGTGCCTGAGAGGTGGTGGAGGAGCCAGAGAGCTGTAGGAAGAAGTAGCAGGAGAAGGAAGTTGATTGCGGGAAACGTCTATCGAGAAGGAGGAGATTGATCTGAAGACCTTGGACCAAGACGGTGCCATTCAGATAGACATTAATGTTGGTCTCAGAGGAGTGGAAAGGGGCCAGGAGGACCTCCCACGAGTGTCACCATTAATTTGAGAGGAGGAAAAAAGGGAAAGAACAGAGATCATATGGGGGCACCATAGGCCTGGAGAGGGAACAACAAAGGGTCTGTCTGGAGGAAGCACTGGTGCAGGTATCAGCGATAGGGAGGCCTGGGTTAGAGACCAGGATGTCACTTTTGAACTTCTGCCTACCAGACTTAGTGAGAGGGATAGGATAGGAGATAGAGCTCTCAGTTTCCTCACACTCCACCCAGGAGGCGGGTTCCACGCCAGCTTCCCCTTCCTCTTGTTTCAAAATCTCGTTCCAAGCCAGCATTGCATATACAGCAGGTCAGAAGCCACGCCAGCCATTCTTATAGGATGTTTCGAGCCTTCATATAGGTCAAAAATCCATGTAGCTAACTAAGACATTGGGGTCTTGGGAATAGAGATGATAACCTATATCCCTTTCTAGGGATCTCCTATCCTCTATGAAAGCAAGGGGGAGCACCCCCAGTGTGTGCCTGGTCCGCCTAGGTGGTGTTAAGCTTAGCCAGCTCACCTCTCGAATCCCAAAGGGGGTGGATCCCCCTAGGGGAGAGGGGACGAGTTCCCAGGATTCGTCACAATTGAAAAATGGTGATTTGAAAAAAAGAAACCAATAATTGATAATGGATTTAAATACTTCACACTGTGTGACTTACATGGAACAATCATACATCTACAAATATAACAAAAGTAAAAACAAAAACACATGTTCTATTTGATGCAATTTCAATTCTGTTCGAATCGCATCTGAATGAAGATACAAGCAGGGGGATATATATTTACACACACACACACACACACACACACACACACACACACACACACACACACACACACACACACACACACACACACACACACCCCCCCCCCCCCATGCGGAACACGTACTGGCAATACTAAACGTTCTTGTGTGTGGCAAAAATATTCTTTTCTGGAAAACCCCAGAGTTTGAAGAACCTCCTTTGACAATGTGGGCGGATCAGAGTACCTGCTAAAATATGACTATTTCTCCCCAAAACAATGCCAGTCGCATTGGCTGAAGGGGTAGTGCCCAATACCAAATCTCAATCAGTGCATTGCAGAGAGAAATGACTTCGTACGCCCCTCCTTTTTCAGGAAGAGCACAGATATCTTATTGTGTGATACTACCCGCACAAAACTTGCTCTGAAGCTGGGAAAGAATTTACTTCTGCACGAAAGAAATCAGCTCCATAAAGCAGACGTGATGGAGCCCTGTCTTGAGGATCTCAGAAGCTGTCATTCTACAGTTTCAAGCAACAGACCTAAACTAAATGGTCGCAGTGGAATTCTTGCGAAAAAGTGTGTGGCAATGTACACCTTTCAGAAGACACTGGTCTGGAGATAACGGGGGGGATTTTGCAGCACCAGATTTCATCGAGTTAGAAATCAGCAAAATTATTTACAACAGATTTTGCCACAAATAGATGTCAAGGATCAGGGGGCGGGTTTAGGTGAATAATTAATTTAGGAAGCTTATATGGGGGCTGCAGGTGATCTCCCCCCCACATATATCTGCGGTAAAATCTTCCAATAAAATAAAAATTTGTGGTATTTCTACTTCGATTAAAACAATTCAAAGAAATCACACAGAACTGTTATCTGGAGATAACCATTGATGGGATTTGACCAACAAGAAGGGAATTAATATTTTTACCAATTCTCCATTGTGTAATCTCAGGTGCCACTGCAATCCTCAGCCTGGCTGGAGAAAGTATGTGGCTTGAAGCCTCTGGAATAAGGTTGGTGGTCATTCATTCCTTGATCTCAGTCTTCATCAAGTCTTCATCAAGAAATATAGTCGTAAATGAAATATTTTATAAACAAAACATTTGTCTATGGAAAAAAGTAGGAAACGTTCCACCAGAGATGCTTTAGTGATAGCAGCAAAACATGTAAATTGGGGGGGCGTGGCTAACTAGCCATGGAATAGGACGTGCTCCGGGATGAGCTCCTGATGATCCGACGACATTTTATCAATTTACGCTTCTGAAACCGGCGCACATGCTTTGAATTTATAGGAATGTGCTTTGGAATGCATGGGCTACAGGAATTCTAAAGGAGAAGGGAGCCGGGCTTGCGGATCAAGAGAAAAATGAACTTTTCGATTGCTGCCGGAAGATACTTTGTCGCCAAAATGGCGGCGCACAAAAGGAAATGCTGAGGTGAAACGAAACAGACTTGTTTCATTGTATCGAGCGTTTGCAGGTGGCTGCCTGCGCCCGGAGACGGAGTGCTTCATTTTATTTAATTTCGGTCCGTGTGCCTCATGGACATTTTATGTTCTGGTGAAGTTATATGGCTTTTGCTGCAACATGCAACCCCGGGGCGGCTAGGAGGCACACACGGTGCGGCCGGATCCCGTGACATGTGTGAAATTGGAAAGCACCGCAGCGTTCGCGGAGGGAAGACGACTGACGGGTCCTGGACCCCGCATTGCAGGAGCGGTGCACGGGTGTGCATCTGCCAGGGATGTCCTGCTGCCCATAGCCGGAGCGGCTGCCGGTAAGGAACGAACTCGGCGCCGGTCTTCGTGAAGAGGGGCCGCGCTCGCAAACGAAGGACAGTTGGCAGCACAGAAGAAAAGGGCCGCCCGCGGGTTGGAATAGTGCTACATGGATACAGAATAGCACGGCAGTGCCGAGTGGCGAAGGAGGCACTGCAGACTGCGGAGGTTGGGCCCTGCTGCATAGTTCATGAGATAACTGTGACAAAGTGCTGCCGAATACGCGCAAATAAGCCTGCATTTGCGTATCACCAAAGGTGGTGACCATCAAAAGCGTAATATTAGTTTCAGAAGTTGCTGCTAAGGCGGGACACGTATGCGGAATAACCTTTTACGGAAAGACCTGTGCGATATAAGAGGTCGGTGCAGTGCATGTGGGCGCACCACTAATAAAATCACAGTGGAGCACCAAATTAAGCTGGGTGCTGATAGCCAAATGCAAGCGACATCATTCACGGAAGATACCCAACTCACATGGCACATGGGCCCAGGTAACTCGACCATGGAGGCTTGGTCACTGTAAGGGAATACGTGGGAGGCCGCAACCCATTTGAATGGCGGTTGCATGATGCGCATGCAGACAACATCAGTGGATATGGACCCTAACATCGGGCAAAACCTGTGAAGCTTACAACAACACTGACCTGGTACTACCCACGTACAGACGGCGACAACATGTCGGTGAAAACTGCTAAATCTAAGATCAAACAATCTACAATGGAAGTCTTCACAAAGACGCAAAATACCCATACTATGGTAGCGCAGAGCAAGGATGTGGCTTGCACAGAGGAAGCCCCAGACGGAGACAAACAACAGATCCTTGAGGCTATAACGGAGCTGAGCACAAAATGGGGCCTGGCAATGGCAGACCTATGGGTAGCCCTGGAAGCTAAGATTGATGCTGTGGGGACTGAACTCACTCTGTTAAGGCAAGATGTAAGAGCGCTCGCTGACAGAACCAGTGGCTTGGAAAGTGCAGTAAAGACTAACACGGAGGTTAGCACTGGCAATGCCAAAGAGGTCCACGTGCTGAAACAACAAGTTGCCAACCTTGAAAATAGAGTGGAAGAAGCGGAAGGGAGGGCGAGAAGAAACAACATACGCGTGGTTGGCCTGCCAGAGGGAGAAGAAGGCCAGGACCCTACGAACTACGTTGAGAACATGATCATTCAAGAGATTGGAGCAGACAAACTATCAGAGGGGTTTACGGTGGGACGGGCGCATTGTGCATTGATGAGGAAACCACGACCTGGGGCTCCACCGAGACCGATCATTGCTAGGATTTTGAATTATATGGACAGGGAGAAGATCCTAGAATTTTTTCGTAAAGGCGGAACAATCGGGAGAGCATCTGCTACCGTCACTGCATACCCAGATTATACGATGCTAGTACAGAGGCAGAGATACAACTATGTGGCTGTCAAAAGGAGGCTCCGCAATGCAGGCATTAAATACATGCTCTTGTACCCGGCGAAACTTAAAGTGTTGCATAAGAACAAGGCTCTCTTCTTTGAAACTCAGGAAGATGCGACGACATGGTTGGATTTGCAGGGTTGCCCTGAGAAAGAGGCGGACCGTGACCGGCGAGGTGGTGATTCTTGAAGGACTTGAGCCATTTGCACAGGGGGGTAAGTGGGTGGGCGATCCCGCTTACACTGGGTAATGAGACTGATTGAACATTGATTAATATGCGGGCCTTGGCTCGTTATGGACTAGAATATAGTGTAAATGTATTTATGGTTGTCTAAGCATTAACACAAAGCGTAACATTTGTAGAAACAGGAGTAAGGAACTGGAGCAATCCTCCCCCAAACATTGTTAGTTAAGTGGCCACTAGGGCGGCTTTGCCCCACTGGGCCCTGGACGTAGGTGTGTGTTAGTCAGGGCTAGATGTGGGGGAGCCTGAGATCCAGCAATGGAGCTGGGCAAAAGTTGAGTGGGGTGTTGTTGGGAGTTGGGAAGGGGTGGGAGGCGGGAGGGGAGGGAGCGGAGGGAGGAGGGGAGTTGGGTGTGTATATAGTTTTGGAGGCAGGGAGATTAATATTAACGAACAATGGGAGATTTTAAGATAGTGACGTGGAATGTTAGGGGACTTAACAGTTATTTAAAGAGGAACAAGGTCATGCTGTATTTGAAAAGACAAAAAATAGATATTGCACTGTTACAGGAGACGCATCTGACACGGGAAAAGATGGAGCTGGTTGGGAAGAAGTGGAAAGGCACTGTGGTGGGTTCCTCTTACTCTGCTTATGCCAGGGGAGAATTGGTTTGGGTGGCACTGCACGTCCCGTTCCAGCTCATCCAGGAAGTAAAGGACACTGAGGGGAGGATGGTCATAGTGAGAGGGTTGGTCGAAAATAGAGAGGTGTGCATTGCAAACACGTACGCCCCCAATCATAATACGGCGGCATACTTTAGGACCCTGTGCACCAACCTAAGTATGTGTGTGGGTGGGACGGTTATCTGGGGCGGGGATTTCAACTGTGTGCTAAACCCCAAAGTAGACAGGTCTGATAACAAAATAGACAGGCCTGCCCCAGCAGCTAGAACATTGCAGACCTTGCTGGACGATTTTGGGTTAGTAGACGTGTGGAGAACGAAGCACCCTAATGAAAGGCAATATTCGCATTACTCAGCCCCTCAGCAATTGCACACTAGACTAGACTATGTGTTTGTCACGTCGGATTTAATGATAGGACCCTCGCTTTATATTCTACTTGAGTAATCTCTGTCGGATCAGTCGCCCCTGGTCCTGGGGTGGCAGTACTGCCGCCCTAGGGCACGGATTCCGACGTGGCGCCTCCGCGCAGAGGCGCTTAAATATCCAGTTTTTAAAGAGGATATCAGAGACGAGATTATCAACTATTTTGAGGTGAACACTGGCAGTGTTGACTCGGCGGGCACGCTATGGGAAGCCTTTAAAGTGGTGATGCGGGGTATGGCCATAGCTAAATCGAAAGGCCTGCAGGGCGGGGTTCTGGCAGACCTACAAAAAGCGGAAGAGGTACTAGAAACTGAATTAAAAAAGGGAAGTATAGACACGGAACGGGTACTTAACCTACAGCAGCAGTGTGCGGAACACTGGGAAAGGCTCTGTAACCTTAATTATAGAAAATATGTTGAGAGACAGAATGCGGGTGGGGATACAACTGGCCGCCTCTTAGCGTGGCTGTACAAGCGTGAAACCCCTAGGCCCCTGATTAGGACAGTAACCAGTGAAGATGGTGAGATAGGGGACACCCAAGAGGAAGTCAATAGGAAATTTGCGGATTACTACAGGCTATTGTACGAGGATAAAGGGGAGGGCAGCCAGGAGGAGATACTTGAAACTCTGGAAGATATAGGATTACCCAAAATCAGTGCAGAGGAAAGAAAAGAACTGGATGAACCAATTACTTTAGAGGAGTTGAAGGAGGTGGTTAGGCAGCTGCCTACTTGTAAGACCCCAGGAGCGGATGGGTTCCCTAGTGAATTTTACAAGGCATATAGGGAGGAAGTACTCCCCCAATGCTAGACATGCTAAACGAGGCGTTTGAAATGGGACGGTTGCCGCAGTCTCTTAGGGAAGCGATCATAATACCGCTCCCAAAACCTAATAAACCAGGGCATAGCTGTGGCTCATACAGACCGCTGTCGATGCTGAACCAGGACAGCAAGATACCAACGACAGTCCTGGCAAACAGATTGCGGAAAGTGATTAGCAAATTAATACATCCAGACCAGACAGGCTATGTCCCGAACAGGAATATAACCCACAATCACAGGCAACTCCATAGGATAGTTGAATGGGGGGTGACAATGAAGGTGAAATGGCAGTTGTGTCTCTAGACGCAGTAAAGGCCTTCGACTCGGTTAGGTGGCCGTGGCTGCTGGCGGCCCTGGAAGAGTATGGGGTTGGGTCAGGGTACCTCAGGGGGGCGACGATGCTGTATAGTGAGCCGCTAGCGAGGGTTCGAACAGGGGCGGTGATATCTGAGAGGTGGCAACTTAGTAGGGGCACTAGACAGAGGTGTCCCTGGTCCCCGATGTTGTACATTCTGGCTCTGGAGCCCCTGGCTGTATAACTCAGACAACAATACAGCACGATAGGTATTGAAGTAGGAGGGGAGAGGCACCTGATATCCTTATATGCAGACGATTTGTTGTTATATTTAAAATACCCGGATGAAAATCTTCAGTATATTTTGGAGGTAATGGAAAGGTATGCGAGGCTGTCCGGTATAGCTGTGAACCCTCAAAAATCCAGCATATTCCCGCTGGGTAGTTATAAGGGAATCCCTGTAGAAAGATTACCAGTGGTGCCAGTGCCATGGACTGTCGGTTCCTTTCGCTACCTTGGAATAGATGTGTATCACACATTGGAAGAGGAACATAAACACAACACTGAGGTAGTCATTGGTAAAATCCACAAGTGTGTGGGGTTTTGGGAGAAGTTGCCCTTATCTATGATGGGACGAGGGGCGATGCTTAAGATGGTAGTTCTGACTCGGCTCTTGCATTACTTTAGTAACATTCCACATACGATTCCCAAGAGGTTTTTTGTTCAACTGAATGGTATGTGTAGAAGCTTCCTGTGGCATGGTACCCGGAATACAGTGGCGCTATGGAAGTTGCAAAATTTCCACGAGAAAGGGGGTATCAAGATACCTAATTTTGAGGCTCATTATGTAGCGGGTCAATTACAATATGTTGCCAAATGGCTTTCTGATGAAGAGACCCCTGAATTTAGGTTGTTTGGGCGAGACTGTACCCCGTTTTACCTGAAGGAAATTATCTGGCTGCCAGAGTCAGAAATGAAAGAGCGGCCGGGGATGATGTTGCTGGGGTGGAAAATGTGGCGTCGAGCATGCCGGATGATGGGAGACCCGCACCTGTGGTCCCCGCAGGTACCGCTGGTTGCTTTGGCAGATGGAGACAGACAATTTAGGATGATAATCAGAACCTACTGGGAGTCGGTTGGGCTGGGAACAGTCGGGGACATCTGGCAAGAAGGGACCATCAGGGATTTTGAGGAACTGGGGGGAGAGGCAGGATTGCATGGGGGCCAATACGTTACATATCATAGGCTGGTGCAGAAAATTCGGAAGAAGTGGCCTGAGACAGTATTGGCGGAGGAACCAGACGCCATTATACGGACAATATATGACATAACGGAAGGGGGGCACGAGATCTCTAGACTGTATGAGATGGCGATGACTAAGGTTGGTAAAGAATTGATGCATTTGAGATTGGATTGGGAAGCGGAGGTGGGGGCTCAGATGGAGGATCAGGTATGGGAGCGTGCCCTGGGATACCACAAGAAGGTATCTAGGAATGATAGATGGAAGCAAAAACAGCTGTATGTAACGCATAGAGCGTACATGACCCCTTTGAGGATATCTAAGTTTAGGAAAGCTGGGCGGCAGGCGTGCCCTAAGTGTGATGAGGAAAATGCAGATATGACATGTTTTGGTCATGCCCAGTAATTGAGCGTTTCTGGAGAGAAGTGGCACAAAAACTGGCAGAGAAGGGGGTCACGCTCATCGTAGACACGGCCTGGGCCTGCCTGCTGGGGGGGGTTTCCCAGGCCACGGAAGCTTAAACATGTTGGGAAACTGAAAGACCTGGCATATGTGCTTGCAAAACGGAGGATTGCTATGAGATGGAAAAAGTGTCACAGGCCAAGGGTGGAGGTATGGTGGAGGGAATTGCAGAAATGGGCAGAGGCTGAAACGGTGGTATGGCAGGAGGCAAGTAGCATGAGTGGGGAGGAAGAAGTGGGTAACCTGATGGCGTGGAAATCACTTATAGCTGGATTGTTCGGAACAGTATTGGACTCGGCGGAATCTGAGGAAGGCGATGCCCTGCCACGAGTAACAGATACTGAGTGTGAAAGACAAACAGGCTTGTAACGCGGGGTGGGATTAGGGGGGCGGTGCTTAAGGACTAACTGATGCTAATGTAACTATTGTATAGTGCACTGCTTGTTTGGTTTGTGTTTTTGGTTGTGTTGTAAAATTAATAAAAATTGTTTAAAAAAAAAAAACATGTCAATTACATTTGAATACTAGTCCATTTAATTTCAATCCCACCGTAGGTAAAAGGAAATCTAGCAAAATGGAAACGCTAATGAAGGATAAAAATCAAAGTGTGAGAGGGAAATTGAGAGGTATGCATTCGTACCCAAAGATTGGCTCGGCAAGATAGAAAGAAAGGAAAAAGAATATGTCGGAGTAAGAACAATTGCCTAAAATGGTGTACGAAAATTTAGCACATAACAGAAAGCCAACAAATGTTAAAGGTTCTAGGTACTGATTTTTAGATACCACTGACAAACCTGGAACACCCGGACAAGCCGGCTGACCTTTGCAGCTCTTACTGACCCCTTTCTCTGATAAATTTGGATGTTAAAATGTTCGGTAACATGCTTAAATGCCCCATATCATATCCTGATCAATCAGGTTTTATACCTCGGTGCTCTACGGCACTTAACCTGCGCCAACTCTAACATCCTGGCTCAAATAGACCCGACTGCTCAGATTGTGGCAGCCACGCTAGATATACCAAAAGTCTTTGATAAAGTTTCATGGCGCTTTATGTATGTTCTATTGGAGAAATGTGGTTTTAGCCCGTTTTTTTCCTTGTATGTGTGATTGCTCTACAACTCGCTATTTGCTAAGGTTAGCACTAATGGGACGCTGTCTGACCCAATTCATATAGCCTGGGGAACTCGTCAGGGCTGCCCCCTGTCACTGCCCTTTTGCTATAGCCATTGAACCCTTAACAGACCTTATCCGGCACAGGGGCATCCAGATAGCTGGAGAGCCTGAAATGATATCTTTACATGCAGACAATGCTATAGTATATGTGATGTATCCCGAAACCCATTTGCACCCCATAATGTGTGATGTTGTTGCCTTTGGGGAACTTTCTGGACTTCAAGTGAGCTGTCGTAAATCCGAGCTTTTCCCTCACTGATGCCACGGCTGAGCCCCGAGATCTACTTGGTTTCACACGGGCAAAGACTGCAGTGCGCTATTTGCGGTCACATTAGCTAGACATCACAATACTCTGACTGTAACTATGCCAAATCACTGGCGCACCTTTCGCTTAGACTTACGACTTGGGCATGTCTGCCACTGACCATCGCAGGTCAAATTTCTTTGCTCAAAATGTCGATTCTCCCAAAGATCCTCTATTTTTTCCAAAATATACCTCTATTGAGTGGCGTGGCATTTTTCAGAGAACTGGCAGCTGCTGTCAATGCCTTTGTGTGGCACCCAGGCGCGGTGCACCTCAAATAGGATGCCTTGGCAATGCCCTATGCGCAAGGGGGATTTGCTGCACCTGATTTTCAGGTATATTGGTTGGCAGCGCAAACTCAGTAAGAAGCTTTTTGGATACCACTGACAAACCTGGAACGCCCGGACAAGCCGGGTGTATGCAATCACGCTGCATGCCAGGCTCGAGAGGCGCATGGGTTTGGGGGGCTTTGGGGTATTGGATATTTAGTGGTGCCTCCAGTGTTGATAGATCCTTGCCCCTTTGATCCTGCAAGCGTCACTTCGCTGGCCTGCTGCAAAATATGGACGCAGTTGGTAATCGTGCATCCCTGCCACGGCAACTGTCCGCTTTGAACCTGTGACCCAGCATTTCCCAGGGTAGATGCAGTTACTGGGCGGGGTGGGACTCAAAACGGATATAGCATGCTATGGAACACGTTTTTGAGTGGGAACTTTATCGCTGCGGTCGACATTCCGAGACTCACGCAATATAAATCTGGCTGCACTATATTGGTGTTCGCAATGGCTTTAGGTGCAGATGGGAGGGTTTCCCAGTGGAACCTGAGAATGACTCCTTGCTTGGGTATATTATGGGGACCCCTGGTTCCCGGGGTACGGTCTCTTCTCTGTACATGTTAATACAAGACCGAATGCTGATGCCCCTGGCAAAGTTGCGAACTAAATGGGCAATAGACATGAATCTTCAGATTACTGAAGACACTTGGGGATAAATGTATGCGCAAATCTGGGAGGTCTCCTTTAACTGGCAATTTCACTTGATACAATTCAAAATACTACACAGATACCATTGTACGCCAGCGAGGCCGAAGCTCTTTTCCCAGGAGACTGCGGGTTGTTGCCCTAGGTGGGGGCGAGGGGGAGCTGAATACTAACACATGGCGTGGCGTTGCCCTAATCTAGATGATTACTGGAGGGATGTTTGAACTATCCTCACTGATATGACAGATGTCAAGTTGGATGCTACCCCCATGCAATGCCCATTTCATATTTTTGAGGGGGGTCGAAAACTAGTGAATTTATGTTTATTGCTTGCTATGCGATGTCTGTTGCTGCACTGGTCAAAGCCCACTACCATCAACTGGCCAATGGCGCCGAAGAACAATGGGTCCGCATGCAATCAGTAGGCAACCGCCCGAAAGACAAATGGCTGCCCTTTAAGGCTTATCTGATACGTGCAGGAGATGACCCGTTAGCATACTGATTGTGACCTTAAGAATCCTCCCGTTATGTTATTATTGCATTTTTCACTGTGGTTCCTCCCCTTGTTTATGTATGCTACTGCTTTAATTATTTCATGTCGTTTCCTTAAGAGCAATGCCCGTGGAGACTTCCACCTGTGTGTGCACTACCAGTTTGTATGTTTGAGTTTTGCAAGTGATTTATGTAATGCTCTGAACCAAGTGCCTTAATAAAAAAAAAGTTTAAAAAAAATAAAAAAAAACAGGAACTCCCCCAGGATTACATACAATTGAATCCCATTACTGAGAATGAGTGGGTAAACCATTTTGGTAAGCTTTATGCTTCTATCACTAGCTTGGTATCTGCATAGAATTGGAATAACCTTCCTAATTCGGTCCATTTCTCCAAGAAATTAATGAATCGGGAACATTTCCAGGGCGCCAGGCCCAGATGGCCTTGCAAACTTCACCCTCAAAGGAAATCCAGATTCTGGCATTTTACACCAATTATTGCTATTATTATTTTCGTATATTGCGCAACACGCCCATGGGCCTCAGTGCGCACAAAGACAAAAACAAAACATAAAACAAACAGTAAAATTGGATGCGTTTGTGATCGAGACTTCAGAAATGGCAAAAACTTGGTTTAAATCCAGTGTAGTGGTCCCATTTATAAGAACGGCCTGAGAGACAGTCCAAGCAACTATAGGTGGATTACCTTACTCAGTGTCAGAAGCAAGGTTTTCACACTTTTAATATTGGAAGGTCGGACAAACTGGGCTCATAACTCAAGTTGTATAAGTTGTATGACTTAATTTCAGACAAGCTTCCATAAATAAATTGGATCCTCGATAAATGCTCTGATCTTTAGTTTGTAAAATAGCTAAGTCCAAAAAATAGGTTTGGGGGGGGGGCGGGACGATTTATGCTGCTTGTTCACCTTACTGCAACTTTTGGTCTGGTTGATAGGGGCTTATTGTGGCAAAAATTGGAAAGATGCACATATCAAAAGATAATTATTATTGTGTTGCATAATGATAATGTCATCCAAGTAAAATTAAATGCAATCAGAACTTTCATAAAGGCATTCCCACACTTAAAGGTTTCTAAACTGGGGGGTGTCCTCACCCCCCCTGCTTATTTAATCTCTACATGTCGGATACATGATAAATATTAGGAGCCGTTAAGTGCCCTCCCAAACGGGGTCATCTTAAAAAATGTTCTAACCTATGCTGACAATATTGTGATCTTTGATTATATACATCGAGGATTGCAGAAGAATTTAGATATCGTGTAATAGTAAGCTAATGAAAAATTAAAGATTATAAGAACTAAAATCAAATTGACAAATAAGAAGCTAATGTCATTTTTTGTTTGGTGAATGATGGTGGAGTACCTAGAATAGATCGAGCAGATGGTTTATATTGGCTTTTCCCATTACACTAAAAGGTCAAAAGTAGCTTTACAGAATAGGCTTATAAGAAAATCTAAGGCCATTCTCAAAAAGATGAAAGCATTCCAAAAGATATGGATAATTTTCTTACATTCCACTATTCAAATTTCTCAAAATTGAAAAAAATGTTCTTTTTGACATGGCTTAGAGATTAGGTATTATATGGGCTATAAATGGTTAGTGATTAAGTAATAATACATTTGTCTATTGAGACTACCTTACTCATACCAGTGTTACAGGTGCAAATATTGCTTTGCATCCCAGAAGTAGCGCCATGACCACCTAACATACCTTTATCATCAAACTTTCTGATGCACTTTTCCCTACTTTGCTTACTGTTGCCTCGCTTTGCTGCTTCCTTTCCTGCTTCTGCTGCTCTACCATCTTCGCTGGTCCTCCCAATCAGTCTAGTGTCCAGATTTCTCCCAGTCTCTCTTCCTCCCCTTCCTTGACTCTCTGCCCATTCATTCCACTGTCCTGAAGTACA
Source organism: Ambystoma mexicanum (assembly GCF_040938575.1). Taxonomy (NCBI): domain Eukaryota; kingdom Metazoa; phylum Chordata; class Amphibia; order Caudata; family Ambystomatidae; genus Ambystoma; species Ambystoma mexicanum. Next base: position 705,705,916 of record NC_090941.1, on the reverse strand, counting down.
GGGCCAGCTGACCCTCCAACTGGAAGCGCACCTTATCGACTGTTCATCTTGAACACTGGATTGGAGTTAATCATCACGGCCTTGAGTCACAGGCTGCACAACCAGAAATGCTGCCACCTACCTCAGTGTTTACGCTGTCCTGTACCAATGTACCAAGTAAACAGTGTCTGGCAGCTGAAAGTGATGCAAGCAGTGAATCCTACCCTAGCCCCAATGCGCTAACCAGTGGGGCACTTGTGGGATCTCTACAGGTGTCAGCAAGCCAAACAGCGACTTGAACACCAGCCAAGGATTACCAGTAACGACATATACAAGGCTGACCACAAGACACATACCTTAATAATTCTTTGCAGATTATACATTTGGAGTTTGGCCTAATTTCGATTAATACAATGGTGACATAGTTTAAATTGGACCTGCATCAGAAAATTAGGAAGCCAAAGATGCTTTATTGTGACTGGAGACACAATGGTGGTGACTACATGTATGCATTATTGTGTACAAACTATCAGAGTAGTGTATATCCACAGACACTGACATTAATAATAGTACACTATAGGAAAGTAAATGAAGGGAAAGGGATTCGCAGGATAATATCAGCACTAGTTTAAAGTGGAATATCTTAAATTCCCATTGTTCAGAGTAATGTTGATAGCTATTTGAGAAGGTTTGCATCAAGAAAGCGTAGATCAATATTCCTGTGAAGCCATTTAAATCCAATTCCAACTCTTGAATTGATGGTACTGCGGTTAAGCTTACTCAAGGGATGTATTAGGAAGGCTTGGTATCAACAGAAAGACAGACACAAGGGACCACAGTTCAAGGGTGTTTATTGAACTTCAAAAAAGGGTTTGAAAAAAACCTATCTAATCCTAAATCTACAGATGGGAGCAAGCTACGACCACCAAATAATAATGTAGTCCTTGTAGTGTATGTCAAAATAAAAGGGCCTATAATAATAAACCTATTGCCAATCCTTACCTCTAAATACAAATAGTGTGGGAAACAATGTTACGAAAAAGAAAGAAGTGTTCACAAAAATGATATGTCAGGATGTCCAGGCCGTAGGCCTCCCTTCCCCACATTTTCGGCACGGGACTAGGCGGTACACTCAAGCTTAGCACAGTCTCTGGCTTATCTAGCACAAGGATACAGTTCAATCATTAGCATCAGGGCCTTCCGTGCCCAAGTCTCTGTCTTTCAAAGTCTCTTCATTCAGCAAGCCTGATGCGTCAAACAAACAATACGTTATTTTCCTCTTTCAGATTATCACAAGTATTCAATTTCTTACACGATTCGCTAATCACCTCGGATACCCCTCAGCCAGGCTCAGATCCTTTCACCACAATGTTCGTACATTATTTATGCATCTTATTCCTCGTAGGGTATTCTTTCTTTCACCCGGAATGCCCCTCAGTCAGGCACAGATCACAGATACCTCTCAGCTGGGCTCAGATTCCTCTAACACAATGTTCGTAACTTCACACAAACTTGCTTTAACCAAAGTGTTTAGCTGATCTCCCTCCGCCGGGCTCGGACCAACTCCCTATATGATTTCATAAACTATTGAAGACTTTGGAATATGCACAGGGATTTTGCTTAACCCGTTGGAGGACCACTTTGATTTCACAATTCTTTATCACTCTTCACATTTGCCACCTTTCAGACTTTCGAATGAGCACCCACTTGGTGCCGGACCACTCAGTCTACGGTATTGTATCTTGGCTTCAAAGTTCAATCACTCATCGGCAGACTAATTGTGTTTGTGTCGCTTGACACACATGCTTCATACACGGTTCTCTTCAGTTTTCATTATACAATGTTGCTGCTTGCAACCTTGACCAACACAGCCTGGTCTGGTTACGGTCTCCCCAACTCACCAGCTGTGCTGACTTCACTGGTGTTGCTTTGTTGTAGGAACCAAGTGCAGTACCACAGCTGCAAACATTTCTACCCGCCTTGGCTATCGATGCAGGAGAGCTCCGGGTACTTCCGACTCCCAATGCAGCATTCTTCAGCCTCGATTCCTGGTCTTACGTTTCCCATTTTCAAAGGTTCATGAAAGTAGCTGTCTTCTGTTGAAAAGGGCAAGGGAACTTCCCCCTCCTTGCAAACCCCTTTGGTTTTGCAGTCTTTCGCTTTGTATTAAACTGCCATCTTGGAACCGTTGCTTACTCATGTGCTTTGCCTTGCTCGGAGTGTGCTTTTGTGCTCGGACTTTTATCCGTGTGGGGAAGTGTGATGGAAGTCAGGTGTCTAATGATCAGTGATTGCCTGACCTTGCCTGACCATTGTATTGGCACATGTCAGGTATACGGCTCGTGTGTTAGCCCGTTTTCTCTCACAGTGAGCTGTCCGTGAGAAAGTGTTCATGTTAGGAAAGGGGGGGAGGGGTTCAGTTCCTAAGGATTCTACCTGGTAGGATGGGGTAAAGGTGTTACAGGGAAGGGGAGAGCGCGTCTCGCCATGCAGTGTCCCACTTCCACTCCCGAAGGACCATTCTGCCAGGTGATCCTCATGCACTGATCAACTCGCAGGAACTGGATCCAAAAGTGATGGCTGTGTCCTGGCTACCTGGATGACAGATCCCAGGGGACTAGCGGGTGAGACACCTTCAGGTTTCTCACAGATGTCACGCATGTAAACTGTTCGATTGATCAGGAAACAGGAACTTTAAAACATGGGATGATAAATTGTAATGCTACCTGGGATTACAAATTGATTATTTCTAAAGCATTGCATAAAACATAAAATGTTATATTGTGCGGCTTAGAATTTTTCTAAGGCGGCAACCAAATTGCATCGATTATCAATGTTGTACAGTATCAAATGATGTATATCATTATAAAATGAGGAATTGTACGTAAAACACAAGGAGTGTACAGATTATAGTAAGAAATTCCCTTTTAATGGTCTAAAGAATGGTATCTATGGTAAGTAAATTGAATGTGTTTTTATACTTTGTAATTATCTATGTATTTCGTAAATGCTGCTCTAAACCAAATGCACAAAAACATTAGTACACCATTACCACACAATATATAAATATTAGTAATCTTGGCGAGGCACAACAAAGGGAGTAGGGAGCAAATATCATCTGCACTGCCAGTTAAAGATATATTTTTTTAAAAGACATTACTAACAGTCAATAAAATTAAATGTTGACTTTTGAGAGAGATGGTTTATGAATCAGTTCAAGGAAACAGGATTACCTGAATGTTGTTGGGATGGTGGCTTATACCCATACTTCTCAAAAACATCTTTTATTTGTTCAAGGTCTGATTTTGTTCTTTGCTTCAAAAGTTTACAGGCCCTTAAAAATCCAGCAAGATCTTTCTCTCTAGATATTGCTCCATCAATGGTGACCTGAATCTCGCCCTGTTGGTGGGGAAGCATATTTCAACAAAGATGAAAAGAAAGAACGCACATCTGGGATAAGATTATGCGCTTGTTTTGCTGACAGAGTATACAAGAAATGTATTTGATTGAGAAGGAAAGTTTCATGAAAGCAAGATATTGCCCATAGTTCTGTGTGTATATACATATATATAATAGAACACACATTCAAATAAACATAAGCAAAAAGGCATCTAACAGTACTGTAATATAGGTATACCTTTTTCTTTAAAAACTAGTCATTACGCCTTGTATAATCATAAGAAAAGATAAAAAGTTAGGTCTAATCATCAATATCACAAAACATATGGACCCTCCACATAACTGCATGGGCTGCCTAGCACACTTTGTATATAACCATGTCCAATCATTGCAGTTGCAAATACAAATTCAGAAAGTGCAGAGAACTTTAACATTCTATTGCTGCAGTCGTTGAACATACACCGTAGTTTTTGATGAATGGTATTCTTTGGCAATCTACCATAACTGGGAAAACAGAAAGAAATCTTGCTATTTCTTCAGGTTGCAAGTTCCAACCGGGACAAAGGCACTCAATGTGGAGATTTTGACAGCTCATTTACAATCGTTTGATACAAAATAGAGGGTTGCAGCATGTCTGTAGAAGCGTTTGACACCAATTACTTGCAACTGCTGTCTAAGGAATACTATCAGATCCTCAATGTTGCACATGTAAATGAATATGGAAACAGATTTCTCTTACTGAAGTGTGACTATTTTAAACAACTGTAGCACAGGGGCTGCATAGCACAGAACAAACAGGAAAGAACGGTGTTAGGTGACTATCTATATTATAAAAAAAAAAAATCAAATACATTTTAAAGAAACCAATTGCTTTACAAAATCCATTCTTACACTGCTCACAGCAGTCTTTCTAAAGTACCCTGTCACGCCCCTGGACGCACACGAGAGTGCGCAGGGGCTGACATGCATGGCTTGGCAGAAAGAGGGAAATTGCGGGCCTCATGGTAAATGTTGTGGTGCGTGCGTCTGTGTGTGTGCGCGTGTGTGTGTGTGTATGATAGAGGAGAAAGGTTCATGGGGCGGGGGAGTGGTGGGTGAGTGTGTGTGTGTGTTCGTGTAGTGAGGGCTTGAGGGGGAATGTTTTGGCCACGGAAGGTTGATAGCGGAGCAAAGGAGGGCTCAGGGCATTAAACCCACCTGAATTTTAAGTAATCCCACCAGCGCAGGAGCGGGTACAAGCAGGATATGCTTCCCAGGGTCTGGGCGTCTAACCCCCGAGGAAAAAGTGATAATTCTGCATTTGAAGGCCACCAGACAAAATCGTCGAACAAATGTAAAAAAAAATGTAAAAGGTGTGTGCCCTTCAAAATGAAGGTGGAGCCGAAATGAAAAATGACAATAAGCAATGTAAAACAATAGTGTATTGACTCTAAATTAAGAAAAGGCTCCTTTGTACATGGCTCAGCCAGTGGGATATACTAGCCTTGTAAGGAAGGCATGGTATCAAAGTAAGAGACACAAGTGACCACAGTCCAAAGGTGTTTTTTGAACTTTATCAAGGGGGTGATAAGTGCTTATTAGAACCTAAATCTAAGATGTGAGCAAGCTACGACCATCAGAATAAGAATAATGCATTCCTAGTGGAGTCTCGTCAAAATAAAAAGGCCTATACTAAAACACATATTGCCAATCCTTACCGCTAGTTTACAAATAGTGTGGGGTTCTGTTCATGGAAAAGAAAGAAGTGTTCACAAAATGATAAGTCTGGATGTTCAGGCCGTTGGCCTCCCTTCCCCATGTTTTCAGCACCGGACAAGGTGTTCACTCGAGCATAGCATGCTCATGGGCTTCTTTGGCACGAGGACAGTTCTATTGCACGCTCCAGAGCCTTCTCTGCCCAAGCCTTTTAAGTTATGAAAAGTCTTTTGATCCAGAGGGCCTGATGTATCAAACAACAAAAATGTTCCCTTCCAAGTAGTCAAATAGGGCGATTCATTTTCACCCTGGATACTCCTCAGCCGGGCTCAGATCCTTTTTCTACCACATTCTTTAGTTTGGATCCCTATCTTTCGGGCTCAGATCCTCTTCTTCAATGCTTATAGAATATCTTTTCTCGGGTGACTCACGGTTTACCCTGGTCCCCCCCCCCCTCAGCCGTGCTCTGATCCCTTTTACACAATTAGTCGCCTTCAGCTGGGCCCGGACCAATTACAGTTAAAATTTAACAATCAATGACTTTCGAATGTGCACGGGTTTGGCTTGACCTGTTGCAGGACCACTTTGATTTCACAGTTCACAATTTTACACTCTCAGTTGGATGCCTAACAGTCTTTCGAATGAGCATCCACGTGGCACCGGACCGCTCTGTACATGGCATCTACCTTGGTTTTAAAAGTTAATTCACTTCTTTGATGTTCAATTATATTCGCGTCACTCATCACATATGCCTTTCATTCTGTTCTTTGCAGATTTGTTCATACCATGGTGCCACTTGCAACCTCGGTTCTAACAAAGACCGGTCTGCTATCAGTCTCCCCATCTCACCGGCTGTGCTGAATTTATTGGAGCGGCTTTGTTGTGGGAGCCAAGGACAGTACCATGGCAGCAATCACTCTTTCCCGCCTCGGCTATCTATGCAGGAGAGTCCCGGGTACCTTTGACACACAATGCACCTTTCTGCAGCTTTAGTTCCCAGTCTTAAGTTTCTTATTCTCGAGGGCTTGGGAAAGTAGAAGTTTTCTTCCTCTGAAACGACCAAGGGCAATTCCCTCCTTGCAACCCTTTCTGGTCTTGCTGCCTTTCTCCTTGTGTAAAACCGCCATCTCCGAACTACTGCTTCCTCGTGTGTTTCGCCTTGCTCAAAGTGTGCTTTCGTGCTCTGCTTTTTATCCGTGTGGGGAAGTGTGATGAAGTCAGGTGTGTGTAATTATCAGTAATTGCCCGACTCTGTCTGACCCTTGTGTTGGGACAAGTTAGGTGTACGGCTAAGATGTTAGTCCGTTGTCGCTCACGATGAACTGTCCTTGAAAAAGTGTATCATGAAAAGGGGTTGGGGGTTGAGCTTCTAGGTATCCTACCTGGTAGGATGGGGAAAAGGTATTACAGGGAAGGGGACCCCACGTCTCATCCTTCGGTGCCCCACTTCCACTTTCTGAAGACCCCTCATCCAGGAGATCCTCCCGCACTGGTCCACCCCCAGGAACTGGATCCAATTGCGATGGCCACCTGGATGACAGATCCCAGTGGACTACCGTGCGAGAAACCTTCAGGTTTCTCACAGCCTACTTAGGCTGCAATAAGCCCCTTATCGCTATATTATATATAGCTCAATGAAGAGGGTTCGCAAAAGAAACCTTGGGAAATTCCAGAGGAAAGAATTTTCAGCCATCATTAAGCCTAAAACGTACAAACCTCTAGTGCCTAGTTGACCAGACAGTCCCACAACTGTTAAAAAAGAATCTCTTTCCTTGCCTGCTCTGGGACCCATCTGCTTTTCTGCACCGAGCAATAACATGAACGAGAGAAGTAAACCCAATGAGAAGAGGACATGGCCCAGGGGTCAGTCATGAAAACACAGCTCCCATGAAACGGGGGCGTACTCACCCGCAGCTTAAAAACACCTAAATCCATCCCAAAAGAGGGTGAGCAGAAGCAGTGACGTGTCCAGGTCTTGTTAAACACCAAACTTTTGGAAGCAACAACACCTGTGTCGAGGAGCAGCACGAAAACAAGCAGTTTACTAAAGATGGCGACTGTGCTTGTTCGCTGCAGGAATCTGGTAAGAACGGGCACCTGAAAGGGTACCGCAAAAGTAACAGTGCAAGTCCCGATAGGAAAAGGAGCTCTTGAGGAGAACAGGAGCAGCAGATGCCAGGTGACCAACGTCTGAGCTCTCAACCCCTCAACAGTAAAGCACAACAAAGCTGGGAGAAGGGGGTAACTTCCCTCACTCAAATGCAAGAAAGGAGAGGCTGAACGACCCCTCGAGGAAGAGCTAAACTCTGGTTGATGAAGGAGTTAAGATGATGCACCAGCTAATTCACATGGACAGCAATGTTACATTACAAAACTAGACTCTCTCATATGTACCGTGCTCGGTGAGAAGGGCTGCCGACAGATGGCTCATTGTAGCTATGCGGCGTGCTGGCGCCAGTTAGCAACACCAACACAGTTGAGATATAATGGGCCTGATTCATGGAATAATCTGCGCGTAAAAAGAGGTACTTGCGTGCAAAAAAAGGCGTGCAAGCGCACGTTTACTGATTTATGGAACACATCCCGCATGGCTAACCTGAGACGTGCGCGGATTCGGCGTGGGCTCAACACGTCACAGGGACAACGCAAACGCCTTGCGCAAGATGCCCAGCGAAGGCGCATACCGCCTAGCGCAGTCACCTAAAAAGGGGGCGGCTCACATGTTATGGGGAACAACAAGCGTAAATGTGGGCGTTACGTGGGAAGTACCACAGTAAAATACTTGCAACGCGCGCCTACAACACGTAGTCATGGAAATAAACAGGGCTCACCGGGGCGCGGGAAAAGACACGCTAATCTGGAAACAAATCCTCCAAGCGAAAGCTGGCGTAAGCGTCACTGCGCACCAAAAATAATGCATAGAAGTGTGCACGAAAAATAAACACGTGTGTACAGCTACGATTAATGTACCATCTCTCGCAGCAGTGATCGTGGGACAAAGCAGGAGGAGGATAGCCAGGTTCGAATTTTCTTATCCAGGACCAGCCTTTTTGGGATGTCTGATGACCAGGTCTATGGCAGGTATAGGTTTCCACCTCATATCATCTTAGACCTGGTCACTGAGTGAGAGGATGACCTTACATCACCGGCCCTGTGCTCCCAAGCACCGAGCCCCTTGGAAAAGGTGCTCAATGTACTGCATTTTTTGGCCACTGGGTCATTTCAGCGGACAACTGCCATAGTTCGGGGCGTTTCACAGCCCACGCAGTCACGCTGCCTACGCCAGGTATTGGCAATCATGACAGCACGCCCCTCTGTCCGCAGGCACATATACATGCCTAGAACACCTGCAGAAAGGCAGGCCGTGGTCCAGGACTTTTATGGGGTGGCACACTTTCCCAAAGTGCTTGGTGCCACGGATTGCACCCATGTGGCTATACGTCCACCTAAAGCCACATAGCACATCTATCGCAATTGCAAGCACTGGCATTCCATCAACGTGCAGGTTGTATGTCATTCCAAGGGAATCATTACCTCTGTATATGCCAACTATCCAGGGTGCGCCCATGATAGTTTCATATTCAGAATGTCACCCCTACACCGGGACCTGGAAGCTGGGAGGCATGGCAACACATGGCTCATTGATGAGTAGAAATGGCCATGCACATGCATGCATGTTAGACACAGACAAATAGACAAAGCCAACTAATGAAAACCATTCTCACCTCCCCCGGGGACAGTGCCTACCCTCTGAGCACCTACATGACGACGCCAATATGGAACCCCACCACACCACCCCATGCAAGATACAACGCAGACCATATTTCAACTAGGGCCATATGGTGTGGTGCACATTCGGAGTGCTAAAGTCACACTTCCGCTCCCTGGACCACTCCGGTGGACAGCTACTATATGGACCACCAGTAGTGTGCAGGATCATTGTGGCAACATGTGTCCTGCACAACATTGCAACGCGGCGTGTGTACCGGTGGACATGGCGGTGCCCCCACATCCCCAACCACATGCACGCCCGCTGCGCATGGGTGGGGAAAGGGCACGTGGCAAGGCAGCCAGTACCCATCTTGTGGCACAATTTTTCACCTAAAATCCAACCCATGCGTAATGCACACAGGCCTGGCACATTCCAGGTGACAATCGATGATGACAAAGGGACAATCAACTGTCCAAACCATACCACCCTGAGAATGTGTCCTTGGAAGTGCTACATTGTGTGCATCCCTAACTACTTAAACTAACCCAATCTTGTGTGAACAAAAGGCAAACATTGAAGATGCAGTATGCCACTAACCCCATGCAAAAGTACAAATCTAAATGCTGGTATGTCACCTAAACCCTCCCAAACTTCATGTCACTTGGTTGCCACACCATGCCACGGCATGCAATGTCAAAAGTGACAAATAAATGCCCAACACAACACTGCTGTCCCAAAGTGCACTCCGATAAAGGGAACTAGGTCAGAAATAACTCACTCTCACACATCAAAATAAAATTGTACACAGGAACATCCATTGTCCAGCATAACATATCATAAACACAAGACCCAACAGTGACAGTGTCAGACAGTGACCAATCACAATAGCACAAGTGCCTCAATGTGACTAAACTACCACATGGACCCCTTCTATCTTGAGTGTGGCTGTGCTAACTAAGGGGGGCAGGGAAACGCATACAGCAGGAAGGGGGAGCGGTATCCAGGAGGGAAAAGGATGTTGGGAAGAAAAAGAAAAAAAAATCTCCATGGGTTCCTTGCCTGCACGGCTAGCATAGAGTGGGAGAAGTGTCAATGCTGTCATCAGCCTCTAGTGTAGCATTAGAAGGTGTGCGTGGTAAGGGAGGCTGACCACATATAGCCCTGGTCTGGTCTTCATTGGCAGCGACAATGCGGGACTGATAGGTTTGATTCTGCAGCATGATAGTCCGGAGGTCCGCATGCACCACCTCACGGGATGCACAGAGTTCTGCTTGCAAGACCTCACGGGATGCGCGGATCTTCGCTTGCAAGACCTCACGGGATTCACATAGTTTGACAGAGATGTTGTGCGACAACTGCTCCATCTGCTGTTCTGCCCATCTACTGCGGGATAACTCGAGTGCACCCAGAGTAGATCTGAAGGAGGTATTCTCTTCCCTCAGGGCAGCCCTGTGGGCCTCAGCAGCTATGGCTGCATGCAGAACCCCCAGTTCAGCCCGTCGGCACCTGTTGCTGGCCAACATGTCCAGCCTGTTTGAGCAGCATGTAGACTGCAATGCCTGCTGCTGGAGCTCCATCTGTCTTTCTTGGGGGGGGGGGGGGAGAATGGAATTGGCCACGCTATCCATGCCCTCTGCCAACATCTCACATGATGCCTACTGTTGCTGTCTAACAGCTTACATGGCTTGCTCCCGCACAGTATTACCGGGTGGCACACGGCCACCGCGTTGCCGGACCCTACACCTGCCGGACCCAAGGATACCTGGCACTTGCGGCGCTGGCACAGCCTGTGGCTGCAGGACTGCATTCCTACCTTGATCAGCTGCCCCAGGAACTGGCGCCAATATGTGGGGCGTGACCCTGCAGCTGTAACCACCAAAGACGGACATTCCAACACTGACTGGCCCCGTGAGGGATCTAACCCCCCCCCACCCCCCCGCAGGTGTTTGGGACAGAACAGCACCCATAGTAGAATCACTCCCCTGCGACAGCAATGAGGCTTCCATGTCAGTTTCAGCACCAGGGGCATCGGCTTCCTCAGAGCTGTACTCCGACACACCACTGGCCAGGATGGTCTGTTGCACAAATGGATTATCATGGGCTACCACACCACGTCCTCCACTGGTGCCTGGTCGTGGCTCAGAATACATTTCCTCCTCCACCATCTCCTCCACGTCCTCCTCCACTGCATCCAGTGCCTCATCACCTGACAAATTTAAAAAAAACATGAATACACATGTAAATAGCATATGCCATACACATAGGTATCACAATGTTGTCAGCCAACACATAAACCTGCCAGGTCACACATGGCACAAACTCAGGCACACACGCAGTGTCAATGAAAGGGAAGGGTAGCATGAAAGCAGACATGGATGTGTGTCAAAGGGCAAAAGAACACATGTAGTGCGTGGTGCATAGCACCTGCTTCACACATAAGCATGTGACTGGCATAGTCCTTCCACAAACATGACTGATGCCAAGACACAGATGACACGTAGCATAGCCATGCCATAACTGTCAACCAGCCTGAGATGGAAGTTGAACACTACTGTCCATGAGTCATGTACAATGCATGTCAGATGACATTACATGGAAATCACAATTTGAAAACACACGTGTCACAGGGTGCAACGACGCTACGGTGGTGTAATACAGGGATGGCAGGCACACTGATTCCATAATGCTAGGTCATATTGACATCACGCAAGTGAATAGGCATGTTGAAGGGGAGAACAGGGTTCGGAAGTGTGAGGGTGCAGTGCAGTACATGGAAACGGCCTCAACTATGAATACAAACACAACCAGTAATGTCAATGTTGCAGCCTGATGGCAGTGTAAGGGTAAGTGCAGTCATTATGTGTAAAGTGTTGGCAGTGGGTTTTAGGGATACAGTAAAGCGCCCCCCTTCTCTCTCCCACCCAACCCCACCCAGTGCGGGGGATGGCTGGGAGGCAGTACATTGGTTAAAATGGTGGCTCTGAGGACCGTGTCGTAGCTCACAGTGTAGACAGGTGACAAGTGCATTATCTCAGTCATCTGGGACTACAGCAGGGGAGAGGAGGACAGAAGCATCAGAAGTGCCTCCAGAACCGGAGAAGCTACACCTCCACTTACATAGAGGCAGGGAGGCTGTACCAGAGCGAGGCCCCAGCACAACACAGATGATAACGACAAACTAATTGCCATGAGGAGCAACCGACCCTGAGGGAGTAGGAAAGGGATGACCAAATACCATGAGAAGGAAGTAAATACTGGAGATGGAGTTGAAGGAATTGCTGGCCCAGGACCGATAGGGCCTTGCTGAGAATGCACAGGGTTCAGGAATGAACACTCTTAGCCACTGTGAGCCTGCGCCATCATCACAGTCCTAGGGAGATACCTGGCACCAAGCCTAAAGGACTTTTCACACAGTCCAGGTCTGGCAGAGTTGCAGAGGGAAAAATGTAGAATCACACAAATCCTGGTAAAGGCCATTGCAGTAGCCCACCATAGGAATTACCAGTCCTCTGGAGACGGGGAGCTGCTGGGGGAAGGAGGGGAAAGGAAGAATGCCTCTGAGGAGGTGCAGCTGGCAGGGTGACCTCTCAGAGATGTCAGACATGTGACGATAGAAGACGAGTGTTGAGTGGAAGATCATCACAGGCTATACGCCACCACAGGTTGGAGCAGGAATAGGGCCAAGAGAGGCTGGACAGAGAATGTAATGGAAGGAAGGAGCAGGTGTGGTGATGAGGATTGTCTCTGTGTGCAGCACATCGTTTGTATGCAGTCTGCATGACAACAAGCACTTATCAGTCCAACATTACATGGTTCACACATGGCAGTCATGTCAATGTAGTCTGAACTGGCAGACAATCATAACACATCACCCAAGCAACATAAACATGGCCTGGACACGCATCACCACTCACCGGACATTGCCTCATACATTGGCAGGTCTCCCAAGCCTTGGATCTGCTCCACTGCAATGAAATCACTAGCAATCTCTTCATGTCCAGTCAGTTAATCGTCCTCTGGTGGTGTCCCACTGCCAGTCACCAGAGTAGAGGCAGTCAGCCAGCTTATCTTGTGCTCGGCATCAAAGGTCATTCCAACGCTTCGAGACATCACCAGCTGTGCGCATCTCATAACCCAAGGCGCTAATATGGTCCGCGAGGCATTGCCAGTGGGCCATACGCTGAGCAGGCATATGTGTGCTCCTGCCTGCACCAGCATATCATGGCCATGTTCCAACACGTAATCCACGAGCATGTCCAGTTCCTGATCACAGAAACTCTTCTTCCTCGACGTGTGGGACTCCTGTGCCGTGTCTGGGCCTGTACCGCTACAGCGCGCTTTTGCTTCTTGCGAGGTGGTGCAGACCCTAAGTGGCTTGTACCGCTCGGATCAGTAGGGGCTGGAGTACTGGTGGACTGGCCTATGGCATCAGCCACTAATAATAACGACAGATGTCGGCTTGCAGGTATTGGTACCTGGGTGTGTTGCCAGGACCCTGTGCCGCACGTGCCTTGGCTTTTGGGACATGGACATAGGCCATCGAGTCACTCTGGCTCTTTGCCGGGACCACTACAGTCCGGGCTGGGTGACACTGAGCTTGGGTGGTGGTAGCCGCAGCTGCCCCGGAAGCTTGCACACCCTGGACAGCAGATGACACTGCTGGTGTGTGACCCCGGGTGCTGGGGACGATCAGCTGCATCTCCCCGACCCTGTTGGGTGGGGGGGCATAGCTCTCCCTGCACGGGCCTGGACACCTTGCCCACCTCTGCCAGGTCGCCCACCTCGGCCACCTCTGCCAGGTCGCCCACCATTGCCTCCCTTCCCACTTGTACTCCTCCCAGTCATGGCACTGATGGACTAGCGCAATGGGAGGTGCAGCTAACAAATTGTCCTGGGCAATTGGAGTGAGGGGGCACGATACGTGACCACTGTGCTCCAGCAAGGCTCTATGAAACCCCTGGTGAAAAATATAATGGGTCGCGTAACACTCAGGCAACCTAAAAACAAAAATGAACATGTACGTGACCCCTCGATAGCCCATGTGTGAAGTAAAAACATCTCATAGTACGCTGTGGCACCCAGCAAAACAAAAAATGCATACGCGAGGTACATGTAGGGTACTATGACCTCGAAAATGGGGTAAGCGACACAATGGGGCAACCACAGTATGAAAAATGCATGCGCGACCCACTGTCTGCCTTGTAGAAAGAAAAAAAAATGAAACGTGCGTGTGCAACTCCCCCACCAAAAGAAGAAGTACGCACTTGAACAGTAGGGTACAATTCACGTGGGACCCCAAAATACTCAGAAGTCCACACGTCCGTCCGCCAGGAAATGCACATATATTGTAATGTTGTCCTACGCACACCTTTATTCCGATCCTGAACGCCAACGCCCAGCGCATGTGTAATCCTCTGATTACACGCGGACGTGCCGTTTCTGCACGTGCAGAGTTGCTCTGTTTCCGGCTGGCCACGCGAGTAACACGGAAGACCCACGCTCCTGCCTACCAGCCAATTTACCTGCCTCTAACCGCACCGAGCTGCCTCCTACGAGCCATCTGCTGCTGCGAGTCCACTCTGTGTGCCTGCTGCCCATGTGCCCTGCATTTTTGTGCCTGCTCATCAGCCATTGCCAGTGATCCTGTCGTCGTGACCACCTCTGCTGATCCTGAAGACTCCTGACTGCATACCATCACTCCACAACTCAGCCCCAGGACCACCTTGCTCACCCACACGTGCCTCGGGGGTTGCCATGTCTGGCACAACACCATCTGAGACAAGTGGCAACCCCCCGGCAGAGAGGCAGAGGGCCGTCAGCTTCTCACCCATGGAAGTTGGCATCCTGGTGGAGCCAGTCCTCAGACATCATGATGCCCTCTTCCCCGGCCCATCGCAAGTCGGCAATGAAGGACAGAAGAAGATCTGGACAGACATCGTGGGTGCCATCAACGCGGAGGGGGTGGCACCCCGCGACTACCATCATGTCCACAAGCGCTGGGAAGACTTCAAGTCCAGGACCCTCAACAAGACCCGGTGCCTCCTCAAGGCTGGTGATGATAGAGTGTGGCGCCGGGGCTGGTTGACCACCGACGAGATGAGGGTCCTGGAGCGCTTCTACCCAGCACTGTACGCCCAGGTCTTGGAGTTGGTGCTCTGTCTGGAGTCGACTGGTAAGTGTTCATGTGGTCTTGTCCACCATTGTGCATGTTGACGTGTGGCTGGAGTGTGCACCTTGGCCTTATGTCTGGCACGCCTCCTGTACAGATGTCTGGGTGCATGTCCCTGAGAGTGCTGCATGCGAGTCCATTCAAGCGGGTCCCACATCAATGGTGTCTTTGTTGCAATGCGTGATGTGCACCAGCATGTAATGATGTGCACATGTTTGCATACCTGTGTCTGGACTGGGGCATGCGAGAGGTGTGACACATGGATGCTTATGTCAACATCATGGACATGCATGGTGTACATGTGCGTGTGTCTGAGTAGTGAGTGTGTGACTGGCCAACACTGCGGGATGCACGTTACTGGAGTTCTTGATTTGGGATTGCCTCACGCTGCCATTTATCCCCCTCGAGTGCACCGCGACGTGATATCTCCATGGCCTGCTTCATGACTGTCAGGTGATGTGTGTGAATGGGAAGTGTATGACCCATGATGCCTGTGAGCTGGAGGCACAATTCAGATGTGCTGCCATTGCCTTGTCCAAGGATGTGAATGTCTGTTGTGAATGAGAGACATGATTGTGCATGTGTGTGAATAGGACATCCCTGTGTGTAGTGGACGGTTATGATGCTTGTGACCTCTGACAGTGCCACTGATGTACATTAACATTGTGACAAACACATGAGTTCAGTACCCTGATGTTTGTGTTCTATGTTTCCCTATACACAGCGACAATGGGAGTAGAGGGCGGAGAAGGCGCTGTGGAGCACGGCAGCAGGGATGCCTCCACCAGGCGTAGATGCATGGCCCAGTCTGCCTCCCAGGGACTGTCATCTTCCAGGAGTGAGGAGACTGGTGCCGCGTCCAAGTCAACGGCCGCAGCTGCTGAGGGTACATACAAGAGGGTGAAGTTCGTGGAGGACTCCTCAGCAGTGGGAGGGACAGGTGAGCCCACACAGGGGCAAGACACTGCGGAAGACAGTGGGGAGGCATCCAGGTTGGCGGGGGAGGGAGAGGAGACCACATCAGCCAAGCCCAGCCCATGCGGCCCAGCGGGGGTGGTGACGTAGGTGTGACTGCTGCAGTCAGGGGTCGGAAGCAGTGCAGGTCACCGTGGAGGGGCCTGTGCCTAATTCTGTCCCTGGTACTGCGACTGCAGCAGTATGCACCTGCGGGCATGCCCCAGGCTGGTCCCGTCCACGGGTGGCGGTCGCTTCCACCCAGACAGAAAGACCAATGCCTGTGGATGTCGCCATTCGGTACAGGGTGGAACCTGTGCTAGCCGGTATCATGGTGCGGGTAGACTCCGATTGTGATTATGTGCAGGCTTCACATCGGGAGCTTGCACGTCACCACAAGGAGGTCTGCCGTCTCGCGAACTAGCTGGCACATTTCCTGGTATCGCAATGGGTGCATGGGCTGGCCACTTATGTGACCCCCTTCTCGCCTGCCTCTTCTGTGCGCCAGTCGTCTTCCCTGCCGTCTTCCGGTCCAGATACCACCAGGGCCTCCTGTGCACCTGTCCTATCCCCGGCGGCTAGTCTGGTGGAGACCACATCCCTGCCAGGATTGGGAGTCGGCAGATGATCAGCAGAGGTGGTCACCACAGAGATCCATCCTGCGACAGGACATGTGGCAATGGTGGAAGAGCAGGCAACAAGCAGCAGGGCACATGCACGACAGGGTTGTCATCATTCCAGAGGCTGTCCCGGAGGCGCAGTCACCAGGCTTTTCGGCGGCAGCATGTTCAGCGTAGGAGGTGACAGGTCTCGGGGCCTCCAATTGAGGAGAGGCAGGTATCGGCTATTGGGCAGGAGGCACACGTGGACCTTTCAACAGTATGTCTCCCGTGTTGGGGCGACTTGGCCAGCAGACCGGAGCAGAGCGGCAGCGGGCACGACTCACCATCGCCAGGGCGGAGAATACCCTGCGTTGGGCAGAGTGGCGGGCATAGTTCCTCAAGGAGACTTGCAGGGAGTTTGAGAGAGGCACGTTGGAGTCCCTGCAAGCCCTCGAGGGGAGAGCACAGGCCCGCCTAGGGGAAATCGACACAGTTCGATGATGCCCTGGCTGAGACTTTGGGGCGGGGGGAATGGCGAGTCAAAAGGACTAGTCTGCTGCCACTGTACATAGTTCTTTAGGTTTAAGTTCCCTTTTGTTATTTTATTACTTTGGAGATTTGTGACTTTCCTCCACATATTGTGCAAAGGTCTTTGTTTTTTTGGTTGTTCTTTTTCAGACATGGTTTGGGACAATGGACCCTTGTATGTTTGTAAATAGTTCTCTTTTGAACAGATATTTTTCATTTCACCATGGAGCAATGGTTTTCTCTGGATTTGTATTTGATTTTGTTCACTACTTTATGGACATGTAGCACATCCTTGCTTTCAGCTTCATTTGTTTGACTTGCAATTTATTTTGTTTTTGACAATCTTATTTATTTGATCATTTGGTGCTGAATTGGTTAATTAGTTTTATATGATTATGAGTTGAATACAGCTTTTAATACATATTTTGTTCTTGATGGTTTAGGCCAAGTGTCGCTCTTGCTTACTCTGTTCTATGTCGATGATGCTGGCCGCTGTTGCACATGTGTGTGCACACATGCATGCATGTGTCATGTTTGACTTCCATTGGCATGTTGTGGTGTGCATGTACAATGGATGGGTGTTGAGGTGCACTTGGAGTGTGCAGCGTGTGGTGGCTTTTCATTTAACATCTGCTGCATTCATGTCTATCGGTCCACAGTGTGTTGGGGGGTGTGGACATGATGCAGGGCCTGCCTGCAGGTTGCCGTCACCGGTGGGGACATGAGGCGGGCCTGCCTGCAGGTTGCCGTCACTGGTGGTGGTGGGGGACATGAGGCAGGGCCTGCCTGCAGGTTGCCGTCACTGGTGGTGGTGGGGGACATGAAGCGGGGCCTACCTGCAGGTTGCCATCACAGGTGGGCGGGGTCCCATGTGGTGTGGGCTGCCTGCGGGGTATGGTCATGGGTGATGGGGGTCACGTGGTGTGGGCTGCCTGCGGGGTATGATCACAGGTGATGCAGGTCCCATGTGGTGTGGGCTGCCTGAGGGGTATGGTCACAGGTGATCCCATGTGGTGTGGGCTGCCTGCGGGGTATGGTCACAAGTGATGGGGGGTCCCATGTGGTGTGGGCTGCCTGCGGGGTATGGTCACGGGTGATAGGGGGTCCCATGTGGTGTGGATTGCCTGCGGAATATGGTCACGGGTGATGGGGGGTCCCATGTGGTGTGGGCTGCCTGTGGGGTATGGTCCATTGCTGCGGTCTGGCTGTCCCGTGAGGAGGCGTCTGCTTCCAGGGGAGCTGTGCGTGTATCGCGGGGTACACGTGGGCCATTCCACAAGATTTGGCTGTTGCGAGCGGGGTACGCAATGATTTTTCACGCAATTACGTTGGGGGGAGGCTTTGTGCTGTCCCACGGATGGCGCGGGGCCTTTCCTGCGCACAGAAGCGTGTTGGGGTTACTGGCGCTGCTTTATGTGCATTGAGCCACAGCTACTGATGCCTCGGAAAATCCATGAATACGTGTGCCGTGCAAATGCTGGTTTGCGCCACGGCTGGCGCACACTCCTTCTCGGCACGCAGTGCTTGCACTACTTCTGCGCTCGATTCTATGAATTGGGCCCAAAATATTGAGAAAGCAATTACTCTTGCGAAACCTTCATTAGAACATTCAGCCCACACCAAGGGGCCTAAAGCATGGCACTCGGCTTACTCCGAAAACCCACGGGTGACATAGGGCTCCCCCTTTAGCAAAACATCGAAAAGAGGCCATAAAGAGTTACAGTGGCCTCCCTCACACCCCAATGGTAGATCTAAAACTAACCGGAATGGTTATACAGGTCACTGCTGTCCACAAAATTAGCAAACATAAAAATGCTACAAACGCAAGAGCAGTGAAACATGAAAAACTCAGCAGACATGTGCTCAGGGTCATGCTCCATCCTTTTGCATTTAGAAGTGCGCCCAATTGCATCTAGAAGTGTACCTAATTGCATTTAGAGGTTATGACCAATAGTCCCTCTGGGAAAGTTGCATTTAGAAGTGTGGCCAATAGTCCCTCTAAGAAAGTTCCAACTAAAAGTGTACCCAATTGCATTTAGAAGTTGTGACCAATAGCCTCTCTGAGAAAGTTGCAATTAGAAGTGCGCCCAATTGCATCTAGAAGTGTACCTAATTGCATTTAGAAGTTGTGACCAATAGTCCCTCTAAGAAAGTTCCAACTAAAAGTGTACCCAATTGCATTTAGAAGTTGTGACCAATAGTCCCTCTGAGAAAGTTCCAACTAAAAGTGTACCCAATTGCATTTAGAAGCGTACCTAATTGCATTTAGAAGTTGTGACCAATAGTCCCTCTGAGAAAGTTGCATTTAGAAGTGTGCCCAATAGCCTCACTGAGAAAATTGCATTTAGAAGTGTGCCCAATAGTCTCTCTGAGAAATTGCATTTAGAAGTGTACCCAATCGCATCTAGAAGTTGTGCCCAATAGCCTCTCTGAGAAAGTTGCATTTAGAAGTGTGCCCAATAGTCTCTCTGAGGAAAGTTGCATTTAGAAGTATGGCCATTTGCATTTAGAAGTATGCCCAATTGCATTTAGAAGTGTACCCAAGCACATTAGAAGGGTACCCAATCGCATTTAGAAGTTGGGCCCAATTGCCTCTCTGAGGAAAGCTGCACTTAAGTTGTGCCCAATTGCATTTAGTAGTGTACCCAATTCACCTGATTGGACCAGATTTCATAGAATTGCATGACGTACATAATATGCTCTGGAATGCAGTGAACATTTGAAAGGACATATATCTTACCACACCCCACGCTTACTCTCTTCTTCACACCACCACTGAACTAGAACACAGAGATACTATGACATTCGGTATAACTGTTCTCATATCAACATCTACCGCTCACTCCCCATCACTCTAAGTAATCACTGCTGGTTTCACACCCCCCAGCCAGGCGTTCTCCTCAGGCCTAACGCAGCCACACTCGGTCTGGATAAATCCTGCCAGAGCGAACACATATCCCTGATCTCCCAACCACCACACCTACCGCTAGGAAGCAGCTACCACACGAATTCCGCACATACTGGTGCGCACTCGCACCTTTGAACTCTCTCTACTCTCTCTACTGACCCGAACTTCGGTTCCCAAGGGCGTTCAACCTACCAGCGCCTTCAGACCATACCAATGGTATATAAGGCGCTATACAAATGCAAAATAACATAACATAACGTAACATAACATTTTCACCAGCCCAAGAGGCTCTGGACACCCCAATAATGAGAGCTCATCTTCAATCCATGCCATTAGAATTGAAACCGGGAATTCAAGGCAGCACTGGGAAATTAGCTGCATCCATAGCCAAGCTAAATGAGCACATTAAAGCCGCAGAAGTTTGCCTTGAGGCAGCTGTGGTGGGTCAGAAGGAGGATTCGGACACATTTGTAACATGTGTTTTATTTCAAGATAATAAAGAAAAGGCCTACATTACCCTATTTCTAAAGGGAGGTTCCCTATCTAACCAAACTAACTTAAGGTGCTTGTCTGTCATCACAAAGTCCAAATTAAAAATTTCTCCTGTCCAAAATCTAATCTACCGGACCCTACCAGTAATGACTAAAGTTTGCCAAAAGAATGTCTCTCTCCCTGCTACTTCCCTTCGGCCGTCTGTTTCAAGGCTTTACTTTAGGGTTCTCTTAGTACACGTACGTACGCACGCACCCGCACCCCAGATAATAAAATGTAATTCTCTAAAAACAAGTTCATTAAGATGGTCTCTTCTGGTTCTCAGTTTATGAGCTTCTGTAGGCTCCTGCTTACTGCTCATAGGTCTGGTGGACAGTGTAATGCATATCAGTATTCTCAGTAGTTTCCTTAATGGTTTTCTAGATGGGCTCAGACAGTCCTTCCTCTTAGTTTGAGTATCTCACTGTTTCCACTAGACCCTTCTGGGGTTTTATATGTCTATCATGGGTGAGGCACCACCAATACACCTGGGGTTTCTCTACTAGGCTCCTTCTGTGAGCCCTTGGCCCAATATGTAATCTTGACTCAAAGTAGTCTCTCATTAAGGGATTACCATGATCTTCAACAGTTAACTTTGGTAACTTCTTCCATCCTTCACAGGATACTCTTCCCGGTTTTCTCAAAGCCTCATGCTTCATATCTCTACTCATTTTCCTTGGTATCTTGTGATATATGCACTTATGCTTTTTCAATGTCCCAACATCAATATTGTAGTTTTCACAGCTTCCTTCACTGAAGCTATGTTCCCCCAGCAGCCTTCCCCCTTCTCCAATCCAACCGGTACCTTAGTTCATCATGGGTGGCGTTTGGGGTTTGGCACTCCCACAGGCCTGATTCTTCAGTTCCTCGCCTCCCTTCTCCGGGCTTTGCAACAGCCCTGCTCTCAGCATCTCCATAGGTCACCGCGCTCAGCGAATCTATGCTGACCAGAGGATTCAGGTCTTCCACTTCTACTGGTGTCAGTATAGTTAGACAGGCCCCAGGCCCATCATGGTGCTTCTGTGGTAATGCCACCATTTTGGACGGTCAACCAAGCTCTGTCCTAGCAGCAGCTTTTCCACTGTTAGGGTTGCCGGCAAGAAACAGAGCAAGGAAAAAGCAATGGGCCTTCAGTCTACAGAAGATCACTACGCCGGTCAATGATGAACAACAATTAGCCAAGGACAAACCTACATGGAAAAGGGGCAAATCAAAGGCCAATGAACAAAGGGGGCCAACCTGGCAAGGCCGGCTTCCAGAAATCAGTCACTTCAGAGACACAACTCTTTCCGAATGGTTGGAAACCATGAATACCAGTCCATGGACTCAGCAATCACATCCACCCCGGCCTAACCTGTAACCTTGAATTCTACAGCAGAGCAAGCAAACACTGACCAGAGCTTGGTATCAAAAGTATATTATTATTTATTTAAAACACACTCTAGGAAATACACTAAGCACTATAGATCAAAGCAAGTTCAAACACAATCAGAAAAGTATACACACCTCCCTTAATATTTATTAGAGAAGTCTAGGTCAAAACACCACTTATTTGTAAAAACAGATGTGAGCGCGCAACTTAGATGGCACCCCCATAATTAAGTTAAAGGGAGAGAAAAAGACAGGTCATGAACATAAAAACAGTTCCCGACACTTTTCTAAGACCACAGCAAGTTATTGAAGGCAGAGTCTACTGTAGAGCCAAAGTTCATAGGCCAGGCCCACTTTAAATGGAGCAAGGCGAAATGTGCCCAAAATCAAACAGTTTAAAAAGCACTCAAGTCTTTGCAGAAATGTTCAGAGGAGGTTGGTTTGATGCGAAAGATAAAAGTTAGAAGGTCTGGGGCCAACCCACTTGGAAAGCCAAGGATTTAAGGGTCACCTTTAGCAATCCACAGAAAGGGAGGCCAGGTGGAACACAGTACCTTAAACAGTGAGGAAGCTCCAGCGGTGGCAGTTGTTCCTGGCAGCGGGTGCAGTTCGTGGTTTCGACCAGGGGAAGAGAGGATCTTGTTGAGGAGGAAACTTGGAGTCGTTGCACTGCCCAGGGAAGTGACCAGCCGCAGAGTTTGTCGGTTAAAAGGTGCGTTCCTTTTATTCACGGTCACAGTGGTGAAGCTTGGCTATCTGGCCGCCGGGGTGCTTGGCACGGGCGATTCGACCAAGGGACGTCCTGGAAGGCGAATGGGGAACTGGTTGTCCCACCAGCTCAAAGGGAGAAGACTCTTACAGCAGAAGATCTTCTCTTGTCGTCGGGAAAGTGGTGAGGTCGTTGCATCAGGGCTCCACCGGTGGTGTCGCCGTTGCAGATGTCTCAGCTTCTCCCCTCTTTGGATTTCTTAGGTCCTGTGGCGACTTCTGAAGTTCCAGTCCCAAAAGCCCTGCTTTTATGCAGAAAAACCCCCATTCAACAACCTAGCTGTCACTCATACATGCTAAGTGATGAGCAGGGCGGCTCACAAATGGGCCAATCAGAACAGAGTGTGACTTGAGTTGCTAAGGCAACGCAGTCCAGGGTGCCAATTCCCTCACCCACACATCCTGTGGAACCCAGACAGAGTGGCACCATTTGGAGGCTTCTGTGGAGAAGCCCGCCAAAAAGTGGAACAAAGGGCCCAACCTTGGTTGGAGTTACAGAGACGGACACAAACGCCATTTTGGAAAAGAGTTCTGGCGAAAAGACCCAACCGGTGATTTTATATTAAATAAATAAACCGGCGGTATCTTTAACATTGCACCAAAAAGTGGCGTGTTTAAAATGAATGGGAAATTCCCATAGGAAATATTCCGGTGGAATATTTTGCGTGGTAACCGCTGCCACCAGCCAGAAACTCGACAAGGGGGGACTGAGCAGTGCCCCTTTGGAAACAGACCCAGGGGCAATCTAATTAACCCCTTCCAGTACTTCCACAATATGATGCTTTGTACTGGTTCTGTTCACAATTTTGGACTAGTAAAGCCAATGGTGACTTTACGTGCCCTGGGAGATAGTAGTCAGTCCCAGGGTATGGAGTCTATGTGTGGGGGTCACTATGACACCCCTGTGTTACTGCACTGAGGGTGCTGTGTAACACACACAATAAAACAGATGATACCCTATGGAGTAAAAGACCCCATAGCCCATAAGCACACAATAAGTCAAGACATACCTCAAATCATGCCTAAGAGTGGGAGGAAAAAGAGTCTCTCTTAGCAGGAGAAAAAAAACAAACCCCAAAAATCCAGTAAAGCTGCTGGGGGACTCACTAGGTTTGGGAAATTAGCCTTATAAGAGAATTCTCCCTAACACTCAATTTCTCTAATGATCAAGTTGTGGGGGAGCGTGTAAGGAGGGTCTTGAGATTAATAATGATATGTTTGTTAATTCCTCTGTTGCATTGATAAACGGTAAGGATGATTTTTCCAAGGAGGATGTTGGTGGGGGGGGGGGGGTATTTGCACTGAATGAGCCCCATCAAACCCAAGGGTTTTTAACACCCAATAATAGTCCACCCTTCGGGCGCCCACGAGGCCCCTGTGTAGTCGGGTTATTCAGGAAGTGCCAACCATCTACCACTATTGGATTTGTGAGCCAGGTCTCCTGGAGCACCACCACAGAAGAATTGTCAATGTGCTCCATGAGTCCATCGCCTTCAAATAGGTGGAAAAGCGCTCAAGAGTTCCAGATAAAAAGCTGAAAGGGGGTATAAGAGCGCGGATTCCCATGCTGTACCACCATCTGGGCTAACCATGCCCAGTGCATCTCCTCTCCAAGTGCTTCATCCTCTGTCCTAGTCCTCATTGGCATACTTGGGGCAGAGGAGGTGCGACTGTTACATTGGTGGCTAAGGTCAGCCAAGCTTCCCGCGTCAACTGGTCTGAATCTTTTGCCCTGAGGATTGTGCACTCGAAACCCAAATCGGTTAATAAGTGC
The DNA here is from genome assembly GCF_040938575.1 of Ambystoma mexicanum. NCBI lineage: Eukaryota > Metazoa > Chordata > Amphibia > Caudata > Ambystomatidae > Ambystoma > Ambystoma mexicanum. The sequence goes on along the minus strand of NC_090941.1, from coordinate 705,681,526 downwards.
ACAATGGTCCACAATGTACATCAAGGCGCTGTCTGCAAAGAAATAGACAAGTGAAGTAGCATGGGATGATACTGTGAAATAAGGTACGTAAGCAAGCTCGATTTAAAAAGAGGCCACTATCATCGCAGAATAAGCTCTATATTTGGAGAGCCTAAGTAGTAGATTTACAAGAAGGAGGTGTTGCTGCATGTGTTGCCCCCCCCCCGTGGGCCTGTTCAATATGAGGTTGAACCTGGTGGTCTGTTGTCAACGAAGATAAAGAGATAGACGACGGAGCAGTTGCAACCACAAAACTTGTCACACCTGAGGCAGTACCCATATCAGTCTGTACAGAAGCGTTTCTTGTAGGCCTCACAGTTACTAGTGGTGTAGGTTCGGACTGGGTGACAGAGGGATTCCAAATTATATGCAAGCTCCTTTTCTACTACGGTTGCTTTAGGATTGTTCTTAGTCGGGTGAAGGAGGAAATGGAACACTTTTGCTGGTACGTTTTGTTTGGGGAACTAGAGACAAAGTGGAACTTTCTGTCAAGAACATGATTTTAGAGCAACTAGTGAAAGGAACAGGAGACGATAAACAATCAAGAGTGTCGGCAGATTCCATTATGGTAATTCCCTCATTTTTACTGTCAAGAGTGGCGCAGTTATTGATGGTTAACCCCTCTCTGGGAGAGCTTGCAGAGAATCGTTAGCAAGAGAGTTTTCGAAGATAGGGTACGGGACTAAAGACACCTGAGGCATGAGGTTTTTAATAAGCACAGCCGCATTGCTTTTTCTTTTAGTCGCAAGTGGCTCATACATCAATGCCTAAATGGTGATCTTTCATTGTCGCCTCTTCTGGCGAATCACTGAGACAAAGGGAACGGTAATATTAGGAACAATGTCCAAACTGTCACCCTTCAGGGGCCTAGTATTAATTTTATTAAGATGGGGTTGATCAGGTAGCAAAGCAAATAATGAAGTGATGAGAATTCAAACGTCTTCCAATGATGTTAGGTGAGTCTTAAAAGAATTAAAAAGTACTTCAACAGAATCCATAGTCTTTGCAAGCTGGATGCCCTGGTAATCTAATTTACCAGCAATCGCTTCACATTTAGTGGAGATGTCCGAGAGCATTGACTCTAAAATATTAAACATAGCTGCAGATGAACTACTCTCGTCAGCCGACTCTGGTGAAGCTGGTAGACAAGCAGAAGCTGCATCACGTATTGGGGGGCCGTTGAGCCAAGCAGTTTATGCAAGTTGGTAAGTGTCCAGAGGGGGTAACACAATGGTCACCCGCATTGAAAAAGAAGAACCGGTCATAAGATCCATCTCAAAGACCATTGGCTCGAGGTCACGTCACAATGAGACAAAGACTGCACCTCAACTGGATTGCTAACAGTGTTATGCACAATTTCAGCTACGGCCATGTTTGAAACATTCAAACCGTCCCTCCCGAAAAAACACAAAGCCTCCCGTTGCGTATCCAGCAGCAGAAAGCTAGCGGCAGATAAGCCGATGGATAGTGATTTAAGCAAGAGGAGAAGTCTAAGGTGCCGGTGGAGTAAGGCCCATTAGAAACCTAACAACTGTTTCAATAGTTCTGGTCCCCAAACAGAAAAGTGACAGAGTTCCTCAGTTAAGTCCACTGTAAAAGCAGAGTCAATAGCTCTTTCAACAGAGTCACGGTTTTGGGCTGGAAAAAACTCAGTAATTTTTGGGTCAAGCAGAGTGCCCTTAACTGAGCTCCCCAGGTTCACAGTTCTTTGAGGGCAGGCGTTTTTTGCAGGGACAGAGCAGTGGGCGATATCGGCTGCAATTACATGTTCATCCATGCAAGTAACGCAGGCTTGCTCAAGCGCGGTTGAATGAGAGCCGCCTGCTTCGCTTGACGTGCTACTAGAACACCAGCATGTTTGCAAAAGATCAAAACTTAAGTATGGAGAATCGGAGCAAACAGAGCCTGTACTTTCCAATCATGCTTCAATTAAAATAAAGTAAACTCAGGCGTTTACCACACAATAGCAGGGGGAAAAAAGTAAACAAATGAGTGCTGCTCCTGACACCACTATCCAACTGTTAATCACTGTAAAATCAAAAAGGTGGATGATAATCTCAAGCCTGGGTAGTGATATTGAGTGGTAGTAATACACAATCGGCAGTTCACATACAATAGTATACCTTACCACAGCGCCATGCTCTGTGCTCCAATGCAAACCGTGCTCGTCAGAGTCGCACAAATGCCACAGGGATACCACGCCAAGCCACACCCCGTCCCCCTCCTCACCAATTTGTCAGGTCACCAATGTCAGAGCAGGATCAGGGCCAAAACCGGACCCCAATCCAGAACAAATTGGGCCATTGGCGCTTAGACCGAGGGATTAATGCATGTATTGAAGCAGAGCAGCTACAGAGTAGCAAAAGCAAACGGGCATGCCGTTAGGGGAAAGAACCAGGAGCGTCAGCCAAGGACATCAAGCTGCACCGTACCGCCCAGGACAACTCTCATAGAACCCACACATTGCAGGATCTCAGTTGGACATGGGGGTTGACTGACATATGGAGGGCCATGCATAAGGGACTGAGGGGTTACACGTTTACCTCTGTGGTTCACCAGTCTGCTTCTCGACTGGATTACTTTCTAGTTTCAGACAGGGTTGCAGGGTGGGTAATCGAGGTCAAAATTCTGGCACGTACACTATCGGACCATGCACCAGTGGTGTTGGCACTAGAGATACCAGGGGGTTCACCAAATGTGGAGGTTTAAGACTGCAGATTTGACCGATGAGGTGTTCCGTACCGGGATAGCGCAAGTGACTGATGCCTTTTTGGGGGGGAAATTTGGGGTCGGTGAATTCATTTTCAACGTTGTGGGAGGCATTTAAATGTGCGATAAGTGGTGTTCATCTCAAGAGAATCATTGTAACAGATTCGGAGGGAACTAACATATAGCGAAGCACGTATCTGGGGTTTTCAAACTAATGAGGATAGTGTTTCGAACCCTGATACGCAAAAGGAGATCAGGGAAGAGTTGGACAAATTTAGGGCCGGGGCCCAACAGGTAGTGAAACTCACGTGGAGGAAGGCAGCGTTTCGACAATATGGGGAAGGTCAGCACCCTGGTAGATTACTTGTACAAACCGCTAAAGCAGATGCACCCAGGGAGCACATTTTGTCAATCAGAATTGCACAAGAGGAAGTGAAGTTTGCAGATGTGGATATTCTTCACAAATTTAGTACATTCAACACCGTATTTAGTCTGCACAGACTTGGGTCTCACATTCTGAAATAAGCAGTTTTCTTGATTTAGCCGAGTTGTAATGGTGTAGTAATAAAGAGAGAGTGACTATACCAACCCGTTAAAGAATGGGAGATTCTTCAGGCGATTAAGTCATTGTCATCCAGGAAAGTTCCGTGACCAGACGGCCTCACGGCTGAGTTTTATAAATGTTTTGCAGGGAAGTTGGCACCACATCTCTTGGGAGTGCAGCAATAAGCATTATGAGATGGTTGGTTACTAGACTATGAGGGAGGCGATGGTCACTGTACTACTGAAACCGGGTGAAGGGGCAGAAGAATGCTCTTCGTATCGCTTATTTGGATAACAAAACACTGGCTAAATTATCAGCCAAGCGAATTATACTCCTGATGCATAAATGTGTGATGTCGGATCAGTCCAGATTTATTCCGGTCCACTTCCTATGGTTTGTGGCAAATATTTGGGTTAATGTCTGCTGTTCGACAGGTGGACTCTATAGTAGCGGCACTGCTAGGTGGAGAAAAAGCATTTGATTCAGTGGAATGGCCCTTTTTATTTATGGCGTTACGAAGTATGGGAGAGCATGATTTATCTTTGGTTTTGTTGTACACTTTGCCTAGCACACAGATTAAGGTGAATGGCCAGCTTACACCAGTTATTCCACTAGAGAGAGGCAGGAGGCAGAGGTGTGACCGTGGTCGCCCCTGCTGTTTGCTTCGGCGATGCAACCACTAGAGGAGATAATAAGTGATACGCATATACATAGGGGATACAACTGTTCAAGCATAGGGGGGTGGTCTCTAAATGCAGATGATATGGTGTTGTATGTCAATAACCCGCACAACAAACTAGGGCAAATTATGCAGGAGGTATTGGAATTTGGAGACTTCACTCGTTTGAAAATCAATGTAGCGAAATGAGTGCTTTTCCCACTTACAGAATGCACAGGGAAGTTTGCAGACGGATTTGGGTTTCAGTGGCACATGAGCTATACCCGATATTTAGGGATAGACATTGTGGGTTCCCCTGAGGTTTTGTATAAGCAGAATTATGAAACGGTATTGGAACACACATGAAAGGTGCCAAGTAGATGGATGAGCCCCCCACTTAATCTATTCGGAAGAATCCCGTTGCTCTTGCTCCCGCGATTTCTTTATGTGTTCTTAAATGATCCTATAGTGGTATCGAAGTTGTATTTTTGGGAAGTGCAATCTGAAATATCTAGGTTTGTCTGGGCGGGCAAACAGGAACGTATGTTATGGAAGAAACTAGTTGCACCGTTAAATAAGGGGAGGGGTTCCCTTTACCAGATTTCGAATTGTACTATGGAGGTGGCTCACCCAGGGTTTCTGGCATACTGGTTTGAGAGAGGGGCAGAATGGAGGAATGTGGAAATGGAATGGGTGCTGGCGGCACCGTTCTTGTATGGGCGATAATATTAACTGCCCCTAGAAGGTCATGTAAATTAACAAATATTATCTTGGCGATTGTGCGTTCGCATTAAGGAGAGTGGGAGAGAGGAGCTTATTTACTCCCCTAAACTCCCAGTCACTCACATTCCAGGGCTACCATTGACTAGTGAGCTCGGATACATGCAATGCATGAAACGGCTGGGTATAGCATGTTTTCGTGACCTTTTAAAATCGGGGTCATTAAACCGTTGGATTTATTTCTGTAATTCGGGTTGAGGGACACTCTGAAGGGCCTATTCTCCACCTTTCCGGACGACCCGGCGGTAGGCGATACGCTGGAGGGAGTGTTAGGGAGGGAGCTGGTAACATTGTATCGGATCTATATTGCAAAGCACAGGAAAGTAAGCTGCGGTGGGCAGAGTCATCCTGACGACACAAAGGAATCTCTGGGTGATACTACATCTGATGATATGTGGAAATAATGTTGTGCGTAGACAAGGAAGGTCACCCTTAATAGTAGGTTCAAGCTAATTAATTTCAATTGCCTACACCAATTCTATTATATGCCAGCGAAACTGCACAAATTGTTCCCGGATATCCCAGGGGAATATGCACGGTGCGCTGCAACCCCAGTAGACTTTTTACATGTAGCATGGAGCTGCCCTTCAATATTTCATTTTTGGGGTGGTGGGGGTCTTTGGGACACTAAGTGATATTATAGGGGAGATGATGATGTAGGATCTGAAAGTGGTGCTACTAGAATTACCCAACAGATTGCTGAGCGGGTGCGGAAGTTGACCAGACTATTGTTACTTTTACCGAAAAGGAGTGCGTCAATGGTGTGGGGAAGAGCGAGAAGTCCCACATTGGTGCAGTGTAAGGAAGATATTCTTTGTTGCAACAAAATGTAAATGGAATACAGGAGAATGGTTCACCCTTGTGCTAAGCCCACAGTTATTTGTGGCCTTATAAGCAGATCTTTCTCTACCTGTGGTGTCGCCCAGGTGTCTAACCTCTCTCCCTGGCTGTTCAACCAATACCTGACGCTCCTTGCCCACCGCATCGCCGCTCTCTGACCCAACTTTCAGTGCTATGCGGATGACGCCCAACTCATTTTCAGGCTACCCTCTGCCTCTTCCTCTCCTTCCCTCATCTCTGACTGTCTGCTATCCAGGTGTGGGGTGCCGCCAATGACCTCTGTCTTAATGCCAGTAAGACTAAGATTCTCCTCATCAGCACACCGTCCCGCCTTCCGTGTAGCCCTTTGGCCGGCCTCTTTTGGCCCTCTTCCTGCTCCCGCCTACAAGGCTAAAAACCTCGGGGTCATCTTCGACTCTACACTCTCCTTCTCTCCTCACATCCCTGACGTCTCTAAGAAGTCACACTACCAGCTCCACCTCCTCAGAGGTATTCTTCCTTTCCTCTCCTTCCCCCCGAAGCTCACCGTCTCCAGAGCTCTGGTTCTCTCTAGGCTGGACTATTGCAACAGCCTCTTTCTAAATCTACCGGCTTCTACTCTCCACCCTCTGCAACTTATCCAGAACAGGACTGCAAGACTTGTCCTTGGCCTCAAGCCCAGGGATCATCTCTCTCCAGGACTGAAATCTCTGCACTGGCTCCCAGTGGCTGCGAGGATTAAGTTAAACACCCTCTGCATCGTCCACAAGGCCTTCTGGGGCCAGGGGCCTCAATACCTTCAACTCTCTCTTCCTAAATATCTTCCTTCTTGTGCTCTCCGAACATCCGCCTCCAACTCCCTCATGGTCAGTCGCTTCTCCAAGCAATGAGTTGGTGGTAGATCTCTTTCCTCGGCTGGTGCCTCCCTCTGGAACAGCCTCCCTTAAACTTGTGGAGAATCATCTCCAGTTCCGGAAGCACCTCAAAACCTTTCTCTTTGTTTCTGCTTTTTCTCCTCCTCTCCTCTGCTGACCTCCTGGCTGTACCCTGAACTGCACTGGCTACCTGGACACCCTCTGATCTCGGCCCCAGGTCCCTCCCCCGCCAGCGTCTCACACCCGCACTGCACACCTAGCAACCCCTGCACTTGGGGACAGTTTCTGTATCCCTACAGTCCCCCTACCAGCCCCTTGAAGTCTGCACTTACCCATGCACTTGTCACATGCTGACCGTCACTTACTTATTGCTATCATCTTGTACTGCACTATCCCTGCCCCCTTCCCACGCACTTGCGTGATCTGAATGTGACCTGGCCTAATAGGATCGTTGTCCATTCTCCCTTTGTTTCCCCTCCCTTGCCTTGTCGCGCCTTGAAGCACTTGTGCATAGGCACGTTATAAATGCCATATCATATCTGATTCTAAAGGCCCGAGAAGGGGAACATGGTTCTATGAAGGAGACAGTGTGATTATAAATACTGATGACAGTAATGGAGAGGTTTGGTGTACACCGTTATATCAAAAGGGAGTGAAGGACTATTGGGAGGGCAGCAGAACTGAGGAAATTGTGATATTGAGAATGCACAGATTGAGGATACACATGTTCAATGTATAATGACAATGGGAAATGTGATTGAGAGAAGGTGTAGGCATAAGGGGAGGGGAGTGGAATCACCAAACCACTGTCTTGTTTGTTGTTGCCTATCATTGATGAAAATAATAAATAGTAAAAACAAAAAAAGAAATGATGACAAATCGATCTAATGAATATCAATGAGTCCAGCCATACAATATACACTATACCTTACTTTCAAATTAAGTGGGCTAAGGAAACATTGAATTACTTGGGAATCATCAGGACAGTGATCCACGATGCCTATACAAAGCACATTTCCCAATTCTATTCAAAGTGTAAATATGGGATTTTCAGCAGATCCTGTGGCTGCACAGAATTAGCAGATCAAAATTGTCCCCAAGCCTTAAAGTGGTATACGTTTATCATGCTCTCCCTGTTAAAAATCGACTTAAGGAGCATCAACAGACTACGAGAAAGATGGTCACATTTATCTGGGCCAATAAACGGCCAAGCATAGCTAGGAAAACACTACTCGCTCACCATGGCCGCGGGGGACTGTGTGTACCTTAATTGAAAGGATCAGCAGATTAGTCGACTGGATGCTGGGAAATAAAAAAAATAGGTACGTATAGAACAGAATGCTATTTCCATCCGTTTGGATAACCTACCTTTTCTATCGCCCAAAGCCAGAAGTGAAGCAGTCTCTTCTAAAGCCACCCTCACATATTGGGAGCTCAGAATGCTAAAGATACCAAGCCTTAAAAAATATTTAACTGCAGGCAGAGTCCAAAACCCCTTAAGAGCCTGGGAAAATATAGAAAAGCTCAGATTGGGACAACTTTATGGAATGCAATACCGTAAACCTTTGAATAATGTAAGGCCAAATTCTCCATTGCTGAAGTTGAAAGATTCTGCTACACACAATGGATCACAAACGTTGAAGTGAAAAAAGAGGCACAAGAGAATCTAAAGGCCTTGAATTTACTCTAATAGAGGGGCTTACAAAAGGACGGCCGGCCAAACGTTACAGATTACTAGATCCAAGTGTCAGTACAGAGAAACTACCATTCATGCAGAAGTGGGAATCAGATCTAGGTATCGAGCTGCAAGCAGCTTCATTAAACCACATCAGGGAAAGGGCACACACATTCTCCCAAAGAAGTGTGAAAGAGTGCTCTTAAAAGGTCCTTTTCAGGTGGTATATGTCACTGAGCAGATTACAGGGGATCGATGTGAAGACTGGAGGGGATGTTAAATCAAAAGGTACAATCAGACATCTGTGGTGGTCATGTACTGTATTTCAAGTATATTGGATGGAAATTCTGTGACATATAAAAGACATGGCAAATGTCTATCTCCCAGTCGACCCTAAAGTAGTGATCCTAGGAGACACAGATGAAGTTTCATATCAGTTTAGAGGTGCAACAGCTAGAGTAATCACCTATCCCCTAATGGCCTCACAGCTGAATCTGGCACAATCGTGGAAATCCCCAACAGGCCCAATTCTAGTGCAATGGTGGGTTAGGATCTTGAGCAGGATGGAAAAAATGAGAGTTAACCAAATGAACACATATTAACACGTATATAATGCAGGTTATGTTTTTGTGATTTATACCACCATGCACAGCTGACATTGTCTTGGTCTCCAGTCACTCTAGCGGATCTGAAAAGGAAGAAGGGGCAAAGGCGCTAGTTAGGGGGTAGAGACAGAATGCACAAGAGAACATTGTTGTGCCGTTATCGTCAGTTCGGGGAAAACGGTCACTGTGCGCTGGGTTTGTAGTAGGTGATGGTTTGGTGGTACTTTAACGTACAAACGTGTATGGTGTGGTTTGTGTGTTACAAGGAAAACATGGTATCAAACATTAAGACAGACAAGTGATCACAGTTCAAGGGTGTTTATTGAACTTCAATTGGGTCTGAAAAACTCCTATCTAATCCTAAATCTAAAGCTGGGAGCAAGCTACGATCATCAAATAATAAGAACGCAGCCATAGTGAGGTCCTGTCAAAATAAAAGGGCTAATACTAATAAACCTATTGCCAATCCTTACTTCTAAATACAAATAGTGTGGGAACAACGTTATGTTAAAGAAAAGTGTTCAAGAAATGATATGTCAGGATATTCAAGCTGTTGGCTTCCCATCCCACATTTTCAGCATGGGACAAGGTGCACACTCGAGCTTAGCACACTCTCTGGCTTCTCTAGCACAGGGATGCAGTTCAAGACTGCAACATCAGGGCATTCTACGCCAAAGTCTCTTTGTCATTCAAAGTCTCTTATTTCAGAGGGCCTGATGCAACATGACAAAACAGTAGAGCTCCTTTCTTCTGTGGATTTTCACTTATACAACTTCTCGGGTGATTTACTGTTCACCCCGGGTCCCTCTCTGCCGGGCTCAGATCCACTTTAACACAAAACCTTCAATTGGTCTCCCTCTGCCGGGCTCGGGCCAAATTCATGTACTTTTCCAAAAATTCTCCATTTCATTAAAATCAAAGACTTTCGACTATGCGCAGGATTTTGCTTGATCCATCGCAGGACCACTTTGATTCACATTTATTCATTCTCTTTCAATTGGTCTCCCTCCGGCGGACTCGGACCAACTTTATCTACAGTTATCACTTCTTGGCTAGATACCTTACAGAGACATTCGATTGAGCACCCACCCGGTGCCAGACCACTGCATCAAGGGTATTTTAGCTTGCTTTAAAGTTCAATCACTCATCAGTTTAACTTCACTTGAGTCGCTTATCACAAACATAACAATATTTGCTCCAGCGCTCGCCATACAATAATGTTGCTACTTGCAACCTTGGCTTCAACACAGACTGGTCTTGTAACGGTCTCCCCAACTTTGGTGATTCTCCCCCCCACCCCCTAATTACTGACACGGGAGGACCCCGGGTATCTCCGACACACAATGCAGGATTCTTAGCCTAGTTCCTGGTTTTACGCTTTCTATTTTCAAGGTCTCTGTAAAGCAATGGATCCTTGTCGAAAAGGTCAAGGGAATTTCCCTCCTTATGATCCCCTTCAGTTTTGCAGTCTTTACCCTCTTGCTCAGCTACCGTCTCCAAACTGCTGTTTCCTCGTGTGCTTTGCCTCGCTCAGTGTGCTCTCGTGCTACGCCTTTTTTCCGTGTGGGGAAGGGTAATGGAAGTCAGGTGTGAGTGATGGTCGATAATTGCCTGACCATAGTATTGGGACATGTTAGGTACACGGCTCAGGTGTTAGTTTTCCCTTACAGCGCGGTGTTCGTGTTGTAAAGAAAGGTGGGGAGAGGGTTAGAGTTCCTAAATATCCTACCCAGTAGGATGGGGTAAAGGTGTTCTAGGGAAGAGGATACAGCGTCTCACCATCCGGTATCCCACTCTCACAAGACCCCTCACCCAGGGGATCCTCCCGCACTGGTCCACCCCCAGGAACTGGATCCAAAAGCGATGGCTGGGTCCTGCCCACCTGGATGACAGATCCCCAGGGACTAGTGGGTGAGACACCACCTGGTTTCTCAATGTGTCTGTGGTTGTAGGTTTCTGTTGTGTGTTGCAGACTAAGTGCAGTTTGTCGCATTTGAGTTTCTGCTGCTGTAGAGATAGTTGTATGTTTTGTTTGGTGGTTGAGGGCGAGTACGTAGGACACTGAAAGGTTTTTAGTTGGTTTAGTGATGAGAGCAATCCGTGCTGTTTGCTGCACTAGTTCGGTTGGTTTGGCTGGGTTTGTATCCTTGCATAGTGCTTTTACCTGTTATTTCTTTGGGTTAACAAGTTTCCGTCCATTAGATTTCGGTTGTCTCGGTTTTGGGTCTCCCTCCTAGAGTTGTGGTTGGTCATTGCTCTTAAATAGTATTTTCCCGTTTAGTTCAGTGAGTTAAAGAACCATGCATTTAGTCATTTTCCAAATTTTAGGTGTTCTTCTGTTCTTCGTATTTCCTTGGGGAGTCAGTCTCAAAGTTTTGCTGAGATGCAGGAGAATGTGGATCCTCCGAATTTCAATTTTGAGTACTGCTCTGGTTCAAGGCAGAGGTCATTGCTGGACCTTAGTGTTGGAATTGGTTTGTAGATGATTGTAAAGTAGTAGGCTGTAGTCAGATGCAGGGTTAACAAGTTAAGATTTATTGCTGTGTTAACATTTCCACCAGCCCCTCAGTATAAACAACAAAACATGCTTATTTTTGGCTCAGCCGGCTTGCGGTGTAAAGGGTTAATCAATTCAGAGTTCATTGGAATGTCCTCTTAGGCTTCTCACCTCTTTGAATGAATCATAAACAGCTCACATACATTCCTTTTCTAGCTTTCCGCTCCTTCGCCAGCTGTCCAAAAAACGGGATTTCAAAACAAACTAAGAGAAAAAAAATATAAACCCACGGAAGCACTGTCCTTTGAAATGGCTTATGGCCAGGTTTCCCTCGTCAGTGAATCCGCCTCGGGTGTGTATTTCTGCGCTGCTGCTCCTCGAGCCTTTCTTGGCAGAGAGTCTGCCTCTTGATAAGGATCTTCGCGATGCCGCTCCTTCAGCCTCCTAGTACGCCCAATGTACAGCACCTGGGGATTCCTCCTACTCCTCTGTGGTATCCGGCCAGGGCTGCTGCTCTAATGAGAGACACCTGGTGAGTTTCCCGGGGTTTCTTTTAACCCATGCTCTGCTCCTCCCCTCCATTCAGCCTCCACCCGCCTTTCATGCCCACTTACCACACCTGCAGCCAGTTTTCCTTCCCCCATCCACCCCATTCCATGCCCTGTTTGTCCATCCCAACCTGTACTTCTCTATACCGTATGACTGGGTTCTACCTATACCGCTTCCCTTTGTTCATTTTGTCCTTTCCCCCACCTTGGCTCCATTTCTCGAGGGGGGTTTTGGGACATGTAGTTTTACTTTGCCCTGCTGATTTAACCTTTTGGGGGCTGGGGCTGAAAGTTAGAATGGGGTCGTCGTTTATCTCTATTGCCTCTTTGACCTCCTCACAATGATTTTTTCCTGTATGAATTCTGCTCCTTGTTCGTCGATTGCTCTGTGAGTTATGCATAGTGTTTTGAAGAAGATTAAAAAAGTTTAGGGTTCTGAATGCCAGTGCGATATGTTCTCTCTTAGTGAGTATACAGATTAGTATTGCTGCTGCGTTCTGAATTCGCTGTCGTTTTTGGGGAGGTAGCCCAGCATTCCGAGATAGATGCTGTAGGCATTGTATATTCTTGATATTACAAGGTAGATGACAGCAAGTGTTCTATGTGGGAAGATAAGAAAAGGTCATATCCGTTTGATAGTGCAAAGGTGGAAGAAGCAGGTGGAAGAAGCACTTCTTTACTGTGTTGACTTGTGGTTCTAGTGTTAAGTCGTTGTCCATTAATAGTTCAAGGTTCTTAACTACTTTGGAAGGTTCCAGTTGATTTCCCCATTAGTAGGCCATGGAACGTGAGGTTGGATCAACGGACTGTTGGGCGTGATCATAATGCATGATCATCGGTAGTGAACCTTTTAAACAGACCATTTATTTATTGTAAATTTTTAAGGCGCTTAAACAGTAAAACGTGTTTCAAAGCGTCCACAGGGCAACAGGAAGGGAACATGGGATTAAAAAACAATTAAAACACTAAAGGATAAAGATGGACCTAATAGGCCTTCTGAGCATTCAGAATGTGCAAGTGCAGAGAGAGGAAATCGGAAGAGGGAGTAGGGATAAGTGCTAGGAGTGCCTGTGCTCGTGAGAGAGCAGCAGATGCAAGTGCCCAGTGGAGGAAGGGCTATGGAGAGGTCAGCTGCCAGTAGATCGGAGGTGCAGGCCTACAGTGGCATAGGTCAGCGGGTGCCAATGCAAGTGCTGGGATCGGCATAGGTGGGGGGTGATTGGGTGTGAGAGGCCAGAGCCCAGAAGGATACATAAGGGCACTGGTCACCAATCTCAGCAACTGTGGGATTTAGCAGAGAAGGTGAAAAGTCTTGAGGAGCTTCCGGAATTTGGGGAGATCTGGCTCAAGACAAAGAAAAAGTGGGAGGCTGTTTCATAAGAGGGAGCCAGCCGAGGAAAGAGATGGGCCACCGGCAGCCCTCCGTTTAGCAAAGCGCTTAACACACAGAGAGTTGGTACCGGAGGAACGTAAAGAACTAGAGGGAGGGTATTTAGTAAGAGCAGGTTGTAGATAGCGTGGTCCCCCGGCCCCAGTCAGCCTTATGGATGATGCAAAGGTATTTGAATTTGATCTCTTGCAGCAACTGGGAGTCCATGGAGAGCTTTTAGGGCTGGGATATGTGGTCCCTGGGCTTGGGGCCAAGGATAAGCCTTGCTGCCATATTCTGGATTAGCCGGAGTGGTCGTAGAGAGGAAGAGGGTAGATTCAGGAAAAGGCTATTGCAGTAGTCTAGCATAGAGAGAACCAGAGCTGTGGAGACATTGAGATTCTGGGGAAAGTCAAAAAAGGGAGAATTCCTTTGAGAAGGAATAGTTGAAAGTGGGGCGTCTTGCCAAGGTCCTGAATCCACATAGTTGGGAAAGATTTCTCTCTACAGCAACTTTCCTTACATTTATATGGACCCCCAAACATTTTGCTTTTAATTTTAATTCTGACCTGCTCTTTTTCCAATGCAGGGAAGCCTTAAGCTTCACTACACTCGCTTTTGCACATCTGTCATGGGGAAACTGACACTACTAAGGCCCTGCCTGTGCCTTTCCGGGCCTCAGATGGCCCCCCCTCCATTCTGCACCTCTGCAGCACCTCATGGAGCAGCCAGCATGCAGGCAGCCTGTTGCCCCACAAATGTGGGCCTCTGGAACTTTGTGGACTCATCAAGATTACCTGTGAGTCATGACTACAAATTGCTATCGCTTTCTTTTCCAGTAACCTAAACTGCTGTTGAACCAAGGTGTGTCTATGCCATTCTGCCTTCCTTGCCTTGCTTAATCCTTTTCACTGCTTTTCTGTGCTTCTGGTATAATTCGAATCTTGGTGTGTTTTTTTTTTTTTTTTTTTAACATCACTGCACCCCTTTCTTTTTTCCGGCACTAAAGTGTTCCCATTGCATCGGTTTCTTGCTTCCCTTGGCTACCAAGCTGACAATGAGCTTCTGCTAGTACTGTGCTGTGCAGCCCCTCCTCTATCTTACTCCTATCCTCTGCTGCCCCTACGGCATTCACCATCTCTCCTATCTTTTCTAACTGCTATACTATTACCTACCCTCCTTCCCTCCAGAGGTCTGGAAGAAGAAAGCTATAAAAAAAAAAAAAACATTTTTAAAAATTTTTTAAAAAACATCCTGACCATTAACCCTGGCCTACCTATCTCAGACACCTATGTCAGCGCAGCTTCTATACAGATTTTCACCGATATCCTCTTTGCTGTCCACTCTCCGGATTTATGGACCCCTCATCTTATCTCTCTCCTCACACATCTTCACCCATTATTGGTGGCACTAGATGGGAAGTACTCTTGGCTGGCTTCTCTTTATCCAGGTGTATCGTTAATGGGTTAATGTTTATCACAATGGCACTATCTTGGTTCAGGGTCCTCAACCTAACCTCCTCCTCCTCTTTGACAAGCGCTTGCCGCACCTGGTCAACTTCCTTCCCCCACCTGCTACTCCTTCCTCTACTCTCAATCCGTCCTCCTCAGACTGGTGTACCACGTGGCTGTACCCGTCCTCGGAAAACATACAAAAGGCAGTGACCTCTAGCATCTAGCCACGCTTAATGCACATAATGAAACACTCATCCAACATCTGTCTCTTCCCTGAAGACTGTGACCTCGATATCCTCACTCTTACCGAGACGTGGTTCAATGCCAGTTCAGTCACTGCTTGACTCCCTTCTCCCTGATGACTATAAGATCATCTCCAACCAACCATAACCGTGCTGGTGGCGGGGTTGGTTGCCCTTATTTTCGAGTGGGTCCCCTCTTCCCTCATACCCACCCAGCCTTACTCTTCCAGCGAGAGCCTGGTCTGTAAGATGGTCATCTCTCCCACTTCCTCCCCGACCATTGCCACCATCTACAGACCACCCTGGCTCTACCACCCTATTCCTCTCTGAATGGTGCGATTTCTCATCCTCTCTCCTCACAACCACCTCTAAACTCCCTTCTCCTGGGTGACTTGAACACCCACCTCGACTTGACAATCATAGCATCCACTTTCTTCCGTGACCTCTACACTTCAGTCCCCCATCCATTCACCTCTCTAGCCCTACTCACTCGGCTGGACACACTCTCAATGCCTTCATACGCAATGATCTTTTGCTCTCCTCTCCACTTATCACCCCACTCTCCTGGTCAGACCATTCTCTTCTCTCCACTGGGTACTAGCGGTCATCTGACCGCAACTCCCTCAGCCCTGCCCACCTCGTTCACGAACATCCGCCCGATGAAACGAGTGTCAGCTGCTGCCTTCTGCCTTCGCATCTAGCTTCATCCCCCTTCTCTCCCCACCGCAGCCTCCATCTCTGACTCCGCTCTCTCCACCCTCCATCTTGCCATCACCAACACTCTTGACATTCTTGCCCCAGTCAGGAAGATCCGCCTGAAACCTCCAAGTGTAACACCTGTTACAACTCCAAACTTGCAGCCCTGAAGCGCAAGTTCAGCAGAACAGAAGTAGCAGACCTCAGGCTCACCCTCTGACAATCTGGCCTGTCGCCTACTCCAAAGGCAATACAGAGTCTCCATTCGCTCCAAGAAAAAGGGCCCACATCCAGGCTTGCATCTCTGGTGCATCCAACAACACGGCTGAACTCTAATCTGCAAGGAACTAGCCAACCCTACTACAGTCTACACCTCACCTCTTCCCTCCCAGGCCCTTTGCAATGCATTGGCCACACACTTTACTGCTAAATCTCAGGACATCCTGAACAACCTTGCTTCCCTTTGCCCCTCTCCAGCGCCCTCCTCTGCCCCCCTGCCTCCTATGGCCTCCCATCCCGCGTCTGCCTTTCTCTCCTGCTTCTTTCCCATCACACCAGGTGAGGTTACCACAGTTGTCTGCTGCATGAAGGTCGCCTCCAGAAAGGTCTCCACCTGTCCCTCCAGAACCATTAAGGACAATATTGGCTCCCTTGCCCCTGCAATTGCCGATTTTTGCAACCCCTTTTTTGCAAGCATTCCCTTGTGTGCCCCCTCCTGAAAAAACCTTCTGCAAACCTGTCTTGTCCGGCTACCTATGCCCCATCTCCATCACCCCCTTCCTTGGGGAAACTCTTGGAGAAGCTGGTCTTCCCCCAAATGACTCAGCACACTGAAATTATCAGTTGCCTGCATGACCATCAATCTGAATTCTGGGCATCCAGAGGCACGGAAATTCCTATTCTGAACACTAATGAAGAATTGCTCTCATCTCTCGACTCCAACTCTCCAGCTGTGCTTATTGTACTTGATCTCTCCTCTGCATTTGACACGGTCAACAACTCCTTCCTCATAAAACGGCTCCACAATACCTTAGGTATCTCGGAGTGGGCACTGGACTGGCTGACCTTCCTTAAGGACCGTCCATCCAAGGTCATTCTGGGCTCCTTTTCCTCCCCATCTCTATCTCCACCTATGGCGTCTCCCAGGGCTCCAACCTTTCTCCATGGCTCTTTAACATCCATCTTCCTCCGCTTGAACACCTTATTTCCAACTTCACCCCTAACTTCCAGTGTTATTCAAATGAGACACAACTCTTCTTCAAACCTCCCTCTGATCCTCTCCTTACTTCCTCCATCATTCCTGACTGCCCATCTGCCATCTAGTCCTGGTGTGCCTCCGATGATCTCTGCCTCAATGCCAGCAAGACTGAGATCCTTCCCATTGGGACTCTACTCCCTCTTTCTTCCCCTCACTCTGCCCACCCTCTATGGGCTCTTCCCCCTTCATCTGAAGCCAGAAACACTGGAGTCGTCTTCGACTCCTATTTTTCCTTCCTCCCTCACCTTCAGGACCTTGCAAAGAAGGCCCACGTTAAACTCCACCTTTCCTCACTTTTCCCCAGAAGCTCAATGTCTCTAGAGCCCTGGTTGTCTCTAGGCTAGACTACTGCAACAGCCTCTTCCTTAATCTACCCTCTTCGGCTGTACGACCCCTCCAGCTAATCCAGAATAGGCTGCAAGACGTATCCTTGGCCTCAAGCCCAGGGATCGCATCTCTCTAGCCCTGAAGTCTCTCCACCGGTTCTAGGTTGCTGCAAGGATCAAATTCAAATCCCTCTGCATCATCCATAAGGCTGTCTGGGGCCATGGCCCATGCCCTCTACAACTGACTCTCACTAAATGCTCTCCCTCCATATCTTTCCGTTCCTCCAACACCAATTCTCTGTGTCAAGCGCTTCCCTAAACAGCAAGCTGGTGGCCCATCTCTTTCCTCAGATGGCTCCCTCCTATGGAACAACCTCCCCCTCCCTCTTTGTCTTGAAGCGGATCTCCTCAAATTCCGGAAGCTCCTCAAGACCTTCCTTTTCACCCCGCCCCCGCCCTTCCCTTTGTCCCTCCTCTGCTAAATCCCACAGTTGCTGAGATTGGTAACCAGGGTCCTTCTGTGTCCTGGCTTCACACCTCGGGAGGCTAGCTCAGGGGCAACATGCTTGCCTTGGAAGCAAGGCGACGAGGAGTAACACAGGTTCGATCCCCGCGTCCGCGCTTAGAAAGAAACCTCTGGGTAGTAAGTGTGTTATAAATAACCAATTACAATTTATAATACAATTTACACACCCAATCACCTTCAGCCTCTGCCCACTCCCAGCACTTACCTTGGCACCCACTGGCCTGCGCTATCACAGGCCTGTACTTACTATTTTAGTGGCAGTTAACCACTCTTAACAAGTCACTTAACAGCTGCTACCCCAGCACTTCCCCCCCTGTGGTACTCTTAGCACTTACCCCCCTCCCTCTTCCCTTCTCTCTCTCTACACTTGCACATTCTGAATGCTCACAAGGCCTAGTAGGACCTCCTCTATTTCTTTGATATATTTGTATTTCATTCCCATGTTCCCTCGCTGTTGCCCTGTGGGCGCTTCGAAACAATTTACTTGCTGTATAAGTGCACAATGAATAAATAAAATGTCCTTCAGGCTGTCAGTACTGGGAAACATAGTGCCCCTTAGTCTTGTTACTTGGTTACTACTTTTAGTAACTTATCACTTGTGGTAATGATAATGATGTGCGAGTACCAATTTCGGTTGGGTGATATTGTATGTAAATATATGCTCTGTAAAGCGCTTTGGATAAAGGCGCTATATAAATAACACATCATTATAATCACTTGTGGTAACTTTTTATCATTGTACAATGCATCTCACATGCAGTACAATGGGGTACACTTTGTTTTGTCCTAGCCTAACACTCAAGAGGATTTTTGGTTACTCTAGGTGGCCTAAATTGACAAGCTGGAGGCAGCAGTGACTTTTTACCATGTTTATCCACTTTGCACAGTGACTCGTCCATGACAGGGTGTGTATTCAGTTTGTCTCAGATGGGCTCCCCACAAAGCACCATGTGGGACCCACCCAGGAATCCCTTTCTTTGATCCTCCTGGAAAGGCTGTGACCATCTCTTTAGCATAGGAACTCTTCCTGAGGAGTTAGCAGAGAACCAGAGCTTCAAACGTGATCTTGTCAATGCAACGTAATAAAGTCCATGGAACAACACTGCTATGGAGCAGCAGGAATTGGTAGTGGATGTAAGAGGCCTATTGGGGAACTACAAGATGTTTTAGACCGGGCACATACTCCACATCCTTGTAGGTAGTCCATGGCGTCTTTTTTCATGGATTTCCACCAAACCAATCTTCCCAGTTTCTTTAGCGTTTTGAAAACCACAAAATGACCAGCACTGCGAAAATCATGACCTCATTGGAGAGCAGAAATCTGATACTGCTTAGTAGGTAACCAAAATGAAGTATCATGGAAGTAAAGTCCTTGGATCACTCAATGAGATGGGCGTTGAGACAGGAAGTCATGAACCTTCTCAAGGGTGTATTCGTCCTTTAATTCCTGTTCCCAGTGTGTTAATGGAACATCTGTAGACATGATAATTGTGTCAAAAGATATAAAGGGAATCCCTTGACTCTTATCGTCGGGATAGGGCACAAGCTTTAGTATTGGTTACCCCGGGTTTGTAGGTAACCGTGACGCTAGATAAGAAAGGGATCCAGTGTTTTTGTTCGGATGGAGTGCTTTAGAGGTCTTCAAGAATTCCAGGTTGCAATGATCACCGATAACGGACACTGGGTATTTAGCTCCTTCTAAAAGATGTTTCAATATAAGGAAGGCATCTTTTATGGTCAATCGTTCTTTTTTGAAAAAAACATAGTTGTGCTAGGGGGAGTTTGTGAAAGATATGCCACTGGGTGCATGAGACCCGTCTGTTTTGCTTTTGCTTGGCCACATGAGGTGAACACTTACACTTACGTTTCCCCGGCCCCAGGCAAAACAAGTTATTGGACTCAGACAGGTAAGAAATCACCTATAGAATAATCGTTATAGTAAAACACAATGAACATGGCTCGTTATAGGCCCTTTATTCACACAATATATGTATATATGAACTTAGCATACATAAACAAACATACACTTAGATATATAGAAATATAGATATCAATTGCTTCACCGTTAGTAAAGACGCAGAAGACATCTTCATCTTGGCCACTACGACACTGCTTAGTCCCGGAGCAGGTAGGCGAAGAGATCACTCGTGCTAACGGGGTCTGAGGCGAAGCGTCCTCCCTCTCAGTGAGAATGCATCACCCAGGGGTCCAAATTCTAACTAACTCTGCCACAGAATGCCCTCTTCCTTATGGGGGGCATGTCCCTGCCCTTCTCAGATGCATCTGCCCTCGGCCGAAGAGCAGATGACAAGTGGAAGAGGCAGAGAGTGGAAAAAAACAGTTAGGAGTGGAAAAGCCCAGCGCCCCACTCCTCGCATTCATTCCCAGAACCCCTTATCATGCACCTGCAGGACGCTCCGACTCCCTTCCCGTATTCGTCCTTCAGTGGACAATACCATCACTATTCTCCACAGCAAGACTACTCAGCAACAATATTCATGCAGTTATGTGACCTTGCTCTGCTTTCGCTACTGAAATGCTTGTTTGTTCTGCGAGGCGCGCGAAGACGCAGGCTTTTATTACTGCGATGGGAGAGGAGTGCCCAAAATGGCCGCGCACCAACGCCATGTTGTTCTAGCTCGCATTTCGCACAAGCATTACACTCCACCCCTTGGACAATCAACTACCATAATGACCCGACGAGCGTGCAGGGGACCCCAAAAAAGTCCAAACATGATCCACAAATTAGGATTACATGAAGCACAACAACAAAACAAATCACTACCACAGCAATTCCAAAACATCAAAATCAATGCATAACGTAGTGCTTTAGGAATCCATGCAAACAAGTTCTCCCACCAATCCCCATCCTGATCCTGTGTTACTCGAGCAACCAGATCCTTTATGCCTTGAATATGTTTTTCAATAGATTGGGAGTGATCTCCCAGGTCGAAACAACACATCCCCTTCCATCGTTTCACAACCTAAATTATGCTTTAAAAACAAATAATCTATAGCTTCTCTATTTTGTAAAATAGCTTTCCTAAAATGTCTTATCCAGCAACAATTCAGTTAAAGCTTGTGAGGTTTCATTAAGCCCTTTAACCACAAGACAGGCTAATTTAATCATGGTTTTATATCCCCCAGCCGCCAAGTCCCAAATCCTGATAATGGAAATGGCTAGCGCTAATACCTCCGCTTCAGAGAGTAAATGCACTTCAGAATTGCAGCCTGGCGCTAAGGCAGTATATGAAGCAGCAAGTATAGAACGGCCAACTGTAGGTTTTAAAGGATACATGATTAAACAAAGACGTGTCAAAGCGCATGGGCCACCTAAAATATTAGCAGGAATGTAGGAGTACGTGAAGTTTCTACAGGAAAACAACCAACCAGGGGGGGGAGGTTTACATGGTTCAGGTGGCTAGCAGTGAAAACAGTAAAATTACATACTATATTGTTTGAAACATTAACAGAAACACTTGTACATAATCGTTGCTCAAAAGCAGTCTGTTTTCCATTCACACCAATCATTAGCTGCTGACACTTCCCAATGTAGGACGGATCACAAGTCAATTGATAACAGACATCTGCAGGAGCGATGTCATGTGTCCTGATACGGGCAATGTTTCTCTATTTGTGGCTAGTTTCAGCACAGAATTAACAATATTCGTACACCAAGAAAGAATTCTGAATATCCAATTGCTCCACCAAGGAATCATTATGCAAGACTCCAAATAACTCCTTTAAAAACAGGGGTAGGCGCTGGAATGGCCACAAGGCATGTTGAAATCAAATCTGCTGAGCTATGCGCATCAGTCAAGCAGAAATGTGAAGTGTTCAAAACTCGCTGGGCCAAATAGACCCACACGTTTTCGGGCTGTCTGACCAGGGCTGAGGAACCAGGATATGAAATGGACGTCAAAATCCCAGAAGGGGGTAAAAGCAAAGCATTATGTTGTTGTCCCCGCTGTTTCCGCAATGCTCCACGATAATCTGCAATAGATGCATCCTCTGGCATAACGGTGGTAGGAGGAAAATCAGTTTTCATCCATATCCCCCATTCCACTTGGAGAATAGACACATCTGCACATCCGCCGACATGTTACCGGACCCTCCTGAATGGACTCCACTGTGCCGCACACAGGCACTCGGGATCTAAAACATCAGAATTCAAAAACAAGTTATCAATGGAGTACATCACTCACGAAAATAACATTTGTCAGCCGGGATATGGGTCCATTTTCTTTTCCCTGGTTCCTTAACCAGAACTATTTGATCTTCCCCAGCTGCCATTACATCCGCCGGAATGGGCGGACTAGTAGGTTTCTCGACCCATACCTTGGCACCTGGGACCATTGCATCTGATGAGCCAAAACCCTTGTCCCCACAAACAATTAAGACCGTGGGTGGCTCCCCTTTCTTCACCATGGGCAGTTTTACAGGTACTAGTATTAATTGGGCCACTCGATCTCCTTTATGGATCAGTAGCATATTCTCCCCACTGTTAATGAGAATCACCTTAATCACACCTTGGTAGTCTGCATCCACAATCCCACCCAACACTTGAATGCCTTTCAAAGCCAAAACCGATCTTGGGGCAATTAATCACATATGTGCAGACAGAATCTGTACTCCAATCCCTGTATCAATCACAGCAATACCCCTGGCTTCAAGACAAATTTCTTCCTTTGCATGCAAATCCACCCCAGCAGACTCCGGGGTGGCACAATAAGGGGCCAGTGAACCAGGGGATATTTCCCAATACAAAAAAGTTTCCACAGCTCGATTTGGTTTCATTTGCAAGGCTGGCGTTAACATGCACATTAATGGAGTTTCACCGTTCGCAATGGGACGGTTATTCAAAATTTGAACAGTTTCTAAGAGACGTTCCTGCCAACCTTTCAAAGTACCATCACCTGTTTTGCGCAATTGTTCTTTCAATAACCCATTAATTCTCTCAATTAACCCAGAAGCCTCCGGGTGGTAAGGGACATGAAAAATATATTTGATACCTTTTTCTTGAGAGTAATCTAGGACTACTTTGCCTTTGAAATGAGATCCGTTATCACTTTGAATTTGCAAAAGGATGCTGTACTATACGGCCACCTGGTCCAATAATTTAATTGTATTCAATTGGGTAGCTCTTTTACGTGGCAGAACCATGAGGTAACCAGAATACTTGTCCACAATCGTGCATGCATCTCGACATCCTTTACTAGAGGGCATAGGACCGATATAATCGATTTGCCAAATCTGTCCAGGTAATCTACCTCGCTTCAATGTACCATGAATAATGTGAGGAACTGATTGATGTTTCTAATGCTGACATATTGGACATTGCAAGGTAATTATTTTCACAATTTCTAATGGAATACTAACTCCTCTGTCTTATATTTGGCTGCACCATCTGTAAACCATGCATGCTCGACTTGTTCATTCGATAATTCTCCATACGGGATTCCCCCATGCAACAGGAGACTCATCACGCTCTGGCTCACGGTCTATGAGTGGAACTCCCGCTACCAGCTCATGCAATTATGCTACACCACCTTTACCAGGCTTGGCACAATCTTGAATATACCATTTCCACTTTATGATACTAGCCTATTGTGCATGACCGATTCAGTTTGCCTTAGGGGAGCTCAGTACCCATTGCATGATTGGAATTTCAGGTCAAATCAACAAATCATGACCCACTGTCATTTGTTCTGTATCTACGAGTGCCCAGTAACATGCCAGTAACTGCTTTTCAAAGGGAGTATATCTGTCACCTGCATCGGGTAACTTACTACTCCAGAATCCTAACGGCACCCGTTTCATGTCTTGTTTTTGCCATAGGCTCCAGTTGGCGTAGGCATCTTGTACGGATACATTCAATTCCACCTCACCATCCCTCAATGGCCATAAATCAAGCACCTTCTGAATCGTCTCCTTGGCCAATTGGAACGCAGTTTCCTGTTCATCACCCCATAGTTTTAGGGGTTTTGCGGCACCCGCTGTGACATTGTACACCCAGAAAAAACAGAGTCGCTGCAGGACCCTGGGTTTTAGCATCATTAATATCCCAACCTGCCTTGCGTAATCCTTCCCTAATGAGATCCAAGTGCACTTGCACACTGTGCTCATTTTTACCTTGAATCAATATGTCATCAATTTAATGCACAATCTGTACATCCTGTTTGCATGGAATCTTGTCTAAGTGTTCCGCCACCAGCCGGTGACAGATTGTTAGACTAAGCATGTAGCCCATTGGCAAACGCTGAAACGTATACTGCCTCCCACTCCATGAAAATGCTAATTGCTCTTGGCATTCATCCGCAATCAGTACGGTGAAGAAGGCGTTAGCCAGATCCAACACCGCGTACCAAGTACCCTCAAATTTCTGTACATTTTCAATCAAGGTAACTGCAACCGGAACTGCCGGTACCAATGGAGGAGTATATGTATTCAATTCACGATAATCAACTGTCATTCTGTATGTACCGTCCGTTTTTTTGATAGGCCAGATAGGATTGTTCCAAGCCGTAATCACAGATCACAACACACCAGCGTCTACATACCTTTTGATGGTTTCCAAAATTTCTTTCTGCCCACCGGGAATCCGATATTGTTTCATAGACACTCTTTTTGTGGCCATACCCCATAATCCAAGGGTCAATCCCTCTAAAGTGTCAAATCCAATAATATATTCAGTAAGGGGGACAATTAACACCTGATATGTGTCTCTTTTCAACTGACCAATTTTCATGACAATTTCCGTTTGGACTGCTGAGGTTTCCTTACCTCCCAATCCCGTAATCATAAAATGTCTTGCGTTAAATCTGGAAGGATTCCCATTCATCAATGAGGCCTCTGCCCCGGTATCAATTAAGGCTCGAACCTCCCTTAATGCCAAAACAATTTCACTTTCACATGAGGCCGTCTGTCCACCTTAACATGGGCTGTCGCTACCGGAGCTCGACCCTCATCCTATTTGTATTTAGAGAGCCTGTGTTTAGATTCCCTTTCCACCATCGGACTCACCATCTTTCGCAAGTCTGCATAAGTAGGCTGGGAAGGCACCAATTTGTCGGAAGACTCATCATCTTCCCATCTCCGGAGACGGACCAAAAGGATCCTCCTCCTTTTGCGGCTTATCTACTTCCTGTTGCTTCACTTGCTTGTACCGCTCCTTCAAATCTAGGCCTTGTTTTTCATACAACAAATACATTTCTCGTGTTTCGATCCCATCAATATCTTCTCGGGGCACAACATCTTTCAACAGGGCCAGAAACATATTCTTTCTCGACACGCGAGAGTCTCACGCAAGCTTTTCCCATTTTCCTAGATCTGCCAATTACGTGGAAAAACCCAGCGCCCCACTACTCCCATTCATTCCCAGAACCCCTCATCATGCACCTGCAGGACGCCCCAACTCCATTCCCGTATTCGTCCTTCAGTGGACAATTCTATAACTATTCTCCACAGCAAGTCTACTCAGAATAAAATATTTATGTAGTTACATGACCTTGCTCCGCTTTCGCTACTGAAATACTTGTTTATTCTGCAAGGCCCGCAAAGACGCAGGCTTGTATTACCGTGATGGGAGATGAGTGTCCAAAATGTCTGCACAAGGATGCCATGTTGTTCTAGCTCGCATTTGGAGACAAGCATTACACCGTCTCCATATCTTTTTGTAGCAAGATTGCCCCTAGGGCGTAAACCGATGCATCAGCCTTCACTGTGAAAGGCTGTCCAGTATCAGGAAGTCTCAGGATCGGGGCTGTGGTAAACAAGTGTTGTAAGGTCTCAAATGCCTCCTGGGTTTGTCTATTCCAGACATAGGAGACCGGTTTCTTGAGTAATCTGGTTGAAAGAAGTAGTGTCTTGGAGTAGGCAGAAATGAACCTCCAGAAGCAGTTTGAAAATCCTAGAAATTGCTCTAACATTTTGATGTGAAGAGGTTGGAGGCCATGAAAGAATGGAATCTATCTTAACCGGATCCATCTCCTCCTTGAGGGGAGAGAATGTAACCTAGATAGGAAATTCAAGATTGATGGAATATGCATTTAGAGAGTTTTGTGTACAGGTGATGTATTTGCAACCTGTGTGGCACTTTTTTCAAGTGTTCTAGATAGCAATCTGAATAGATCAATTTGTCGTCTAGGTATATGACGCTGTATACATCGAATGTAAGGAAAAATGTAATTGAGAAAATGTTGAAAAGCCGCCGCGGCATTACATAGGCTGAACGGCATAAAAAGATACTCGTAATGCCCAAACAGACTTCGGAATGCCGTCTTCCCTTCATCTCCCGGATATATGCAGACCAAATTATAAGCCCCTTTTAGATAAAATTTAGTATATATGCTACTGTGCTTGAATTGGTCTAGGATGACTTGAATTAGGAGTAACGGGTATAGGTTTTCTACTGTAATAGCATTAAATTGCCTATAATCCACACAGAGTCGAAGTTATGACTCCCCTTTTTTAGGGATAAAAAAAGATGGGTGCTCCAGCAGAAGAAGAGGAATGGCATATACAAACTTTAAGATTCTCATCTATATAGTCTTTGAGGATGAGGTTTTCCTTCTCAGAGAGGGCCTATGTTCTCCCATAGCGGATACAAGCCCCAGGTATCAATTGATACAGCAATCATATGGCCTGTGTGGCAGGAGTTTACTAGCCTTTACTGGATAAAACACGGTTTTGAAATGAAGGTATTCTGTAGGGATTTCAGGAGAATTGGTAACACGCACACAAGGTCTCCAGACAGTCGGACACATAACCAGAGCGGAAGTATATGACTACTTTGGAAGCAGATTACACTTGTAACGCCATAAGGAGAATCCGAATACAAGGGTTCTGTTTTCCCAATCAATCAAAGGGTTACGTTAGGTTAACCAGGGAATACCTAAGATGTAGGGAACCAGGGAATACCTTCTTGATGTAGTTTGTTACATACCATGTATAATGGCTTGGCTTTCTGAGTGATAGGGCCAGAAGTGAGAGGAGACCCATCGACTAATAACTCCTTCAGGAGTTCAAATCCATTTTTTTGATGGAAATGAGGTCTATGAAATAGCCTGTGGCCCCTGAATCTAGAAGAGCTGCTACTTGGGGCCACTGTTTGGTAGGTGTGGAAAGCGAAACACAGATGAAGAAATGTGGGGCTTGAGAAGGTGAAGTATCATTATCAACTCAGGAAATAGGCACAGCATGGGTCGTTACAACGTTCCCGGATTTTAACGAGCTTGTTTCATTTTCTGACTTACTGGGATTTCTCTGCTTACATTGGGATATGGTATGACGCAGTCTCCACAGTAAAAACAAAGATTAAGTCTTTGTCGCCAGTTTCTCTCTTTGGGAGTGATGGGGCCTGTAATGCTACCTAATCGCATTGGTTCCCCATTTCCTGGAATGTTAGAGGGTGGTTATGTCTCTGTTCAGACTGGATACCTTTTATAATCAGAGGTCCGTCCTTCTCCTTTCCTGTCATTCTCTGGTTCATCCGGGCCACAAGGGAAAGACCAAAAGCCGTTCTGGGAGGGCCATTACTTGTCTTCTTTAATGTCTTCTTTAAGTCCTTGCTGGAATCGAGTTACTTGGACCACTTTTGGAAAATAAGGTTTGGGTTGCAAGGTTCTGAAATTTAGCTATGTAAGACAGAAGATCTCTATTACCTTGCCTAATGTCAATGAAAATCATTAGAGAGTGTTTGGGTTGCATGTTGTCTATCAAACATATCCATAAATGCTTCTAGGAAACCCCTGTAGTCTTGTAAAATGGGTTCATTATGGTTTACGAAAGCAGTGGGCCAAGACAATGCTGTAAGTTTAGCAATAGGAACGCCACCTTAGTTCAGTTTCTAAGGGTCGTCAGGGGGCTGACACAATGAGGAAAACTTTACACGCGATACATGAAGCCCCGGGGACGACTACCTCCTTTCAGTAGATGCTGAAAAGGCATTTGATACGGTAGAGTGGGGGTTCCTCAGACCAGTGCTCATCAAGTGTGGTATTTGGGAAAGGTTTCTCAGAGGTGTGATGGATGTGTGCTCCTCCCCCAAGGCATGTGTGGCAGTTAATGGGGGGTACTCGCAGTGGTTTGGGCTGGGAGGGGGTACCAGGCAGGGCTGCCCCCTTTCCCAGACTTTGTTTGCCCTCTATGTCGAACTCCTATCCCAGAGGATTACAGCGTACCCCGCATTGAGGGGCTCCAAGTGGGAGATAAGATCGCCCTTTATGCAGATGATGTTCTCCTACATTTGTGGAATCCCACATCCTCCATACCAGCGGTGATCCAATTGATTGAGCAATACAGCCCCTTGGCGGGATTCAAAATTAATAAGGTAAAATCAGTCCTGGTCTGTTTGGATCGAAGAATGAATGGTGAACCGGGCCATCCCTGGGTTTTCAGGTCAACCTGGGAATGCTTGGATACCTGGCAATCAATGAACCAAGGGACATAGGTGAATTATTTTGGGCTAACTCCCCCCCCCCACACCCAGATAGCCAAAATTAAGACCGATCTGGAAAAATTGAGCAAACTACCTATATCATGGTTGGGGTGCCTCAATGCGGTTAAAATGGTAGACCTCCCCAAGCTCCAATTTGTTTCAGATGCTCCCCATCCAGATTCATTCTTCAGGGAATTAAAGGGCTCTGTAGCCAGGTTCATCTGGCAGGGGAAGAGACAAAGTACTGGTACTGCCCAAAGACAAAGGGGGAGTAGGCCTGCCCGACACAAAACTTTATGATAAAGCTGCCCAGTTAGGGTTCTCGTGTCTCATCTTAGGGCCCAAAAGGATCTCCCATGTGTCTTGCTCGATAACTTTCAGTTACGCCCTGCCACAGTTGGGGAATGGCTTTGGGTACCGAGATGTAAGCTTCCTCGCAGAATTCATGAGCATCCTATTGTGGGAACTATGTCATATTTGGCGACCAGGAGCAGATATGAGAGGTGTTACAATGTGCTCCTCGCCCCCACACTGGGTCATCTCTGGGTGACCAGAGGCAGGGAGGCTATACCGGACCTGTACGCTTCCAGAAATGGTTTGGGGTGGGATTGGAGGATTGGGCAGCTCTGGAGGGAGGGTAGCTTCATCAATATAACCGTTCTGGGGGAGGCCCTGGGTAATGGTAGGCTTTCAGTTTTCTCTTACCTTCAACTGAAGAAAGTGATATCGGGATCTCGATGGAGGGAACAGATACAGAGTGATCTTACCCCATTCGAAAGAATTTTGGACAAAGGCACTGAAATGAAGGGTCTAAGCTCGGCAATGTATGGGGCCTTGGTGGAAGCGGGAAAGTGGTCCACTGATCAGCTCAGAATTAAGTGTGAGCAAAACATGGGGATTGACATAGATCCGGTGATGTGGGGCAGATTAGGTAAGGGGGTGGCAAAGACCTCAAACTCCAGTCAATATAAATTACATGCCATTAAGCTCCTCTACATGTGGCATTATGACCCAGTTAGACTCTCCAAAACATTCCAGACCACCACCCCTGTGTTGGTAAGGATAAGGGGCCAAGGCTGATTATTGGCATATGTGGTGGGGATGCCCCAGAGTGCAGTTCTATTGGTATGAATTCCTAGGTTGGATTAAGGAGGTTGACTGGATTGCCCAAACCAAGTCGCCAATGCTGGTCCTGTTTTGTCTACAGGGGGAGGAGGGAGATTATGTCACAGTGCAGAAGATGTCCTCTTCCCTGCTCCTGGCAGAAAGGGCTTGCTTAACTATGAAGTGGAAAAGTCATCCCCCCCCCTGCAAGAAGGAATGGACCAATATGGCTTTGAACATATACACTATGGAGAGAATAACAGCAGTGTTCCACATCCATGCAGGCCCCCATGAAAGGGAGTGGGGAGAATTAATTGATAAACATGCGAGGCCTGGGACAAACTCAGCAGTGACCGATGCTGAGGATTGGGAGGTGGGGGTGGGAGTACCATGAACCTCTGTAGGAACTAAATGCAGCTAGGGTAAAGACGAATATCTGACACATATGGATAGTACGCCTTTGCGGAGACCAGGTGCCAATGGTAAATGTTGAATTCAATTTTCTTTTTCGTTTCCCAACGGACTAAAGTTTTGACCATAGCCACGAGAAAGTAGTACCAAGGGGCAGGGGGCGGGAGTGGGGTGGGAGATACAGTTGCGGAAGTGTTTTTCGAATTGCTTCTTGAATGTTTTCAACTGTATTCCATTTAAAAGCATAATAAAGAAAAATGTGGAGGAAAAAAAGTTGAGTTTCATTCAGCCCGTGGTTTAATATTTGTTTGTTACACTTTAATTGAAACGCCCAGCACTCAGACTTTCGAAAACTTTATTGTCAAGCTACGCAACCAATCCGATAAAGTTTTCCTTACACTGCAACATTCAACAATGGAATTGACTTTGAACCGGAGACCTTCAAAAATGCTCTTAAGACACACAACCACTCCGATACAAAGTATTCTCTAACAATGTCAGTGTTCAATCACTCACGCACCGGGTTTCACATCTGTTAGAAAGTCACCAGGCTTTGCAATAGTTCTACTAGCAGCGTGTAACACACAGACTCATGCTTCTGTTGTCAGGGGTCCAGCTCCCGCCCCTAAGGCACTCCTGTGTCGGCTCATTGACACAGGGGAACAAGCACTTCTGATGAAAGGCAAAGGGACAGCCTCTCCACACGGCTCCCTTCTCTGCCTTCACTCCGTAGCAGGAAGTCATAGCTCATATGCCACGCTTTCTCAGACCATCATCTCAGTGTCCTGCACACAATGGACTGTCCCACAGCAGTTCCCTCCATCGGCTCGCTTCTCTTCCAACAAGGTTCCCTGCTGATCACACAGGCCTCCCTGCTGCTCCTCTGTGTGTTGCTTTTCTCTCCTCCTTTTATACACCTGCAACCCTCTAACAGGTTGCAGGTGTGCTTTCTCAATTGGTTTTGCCTAGCCATGATTAAGGGGACATGCCTGACCTTCACAACACATTAAAGGCATCTTCTTCGTTCCAGTACAAAAGTGGGCAAATGGTATAGTGTTCATTACTCTCAGCTGCTTCTTCCTCGTCTCAGTACTGTTGAGTGTGACAAGAGGGGAAATTAAGGGAGCTAACTTACAATAACACATAAAGGTCGGACGAGGGTTAGGATGGTTGTCAATAGGGAAAGGGGGATACCATGTCTCGTCTGAGGGTACCCCACTCCTAACCTTGAAGCACCCTCCACCCAGGTGATACTACCTCGCTTCTGCGCACCCAGGGTCAGGATCCAAAAGCGATGGTCTTTCCCTGGCCACCCCAGTAGTGGATCCAAGGGGAGTAGGAATGAGAATACCCTCAGGTTTCTCACAGTACCCCTGTACTATTTCTACTAGTGCTTTTGTATCAGCTCACAGCCCTACTGAAGAGAATAGTCTGCCATCGCCTGTTCTACCTAGGAGGCAAAGGAGTATACCTGTCAGGCTGTACCCATTTCACCTTCACTTTGGGGTGGAGTGGGAGTTGCATCACCTATTGGCCCAAGCATTAATAATTATACCTTCCCCACACATCTTGCAGAGTCACCTGCAAGAAAGATGGCAACCTCATACAGGTAGAAACTGAACAACAGCAGTACACGATATGCATCCCTTATACACACCAGGAATTAGCTGTAAACTTACCATCAAGGCCATAACTTACCATTGCTCTGTTAATTGTGCAAGTGCCGAGATTGCCCCCACTAGAGCACAATCCATTCCCATGGCCTAAAGTCATTGCCAAAGACTGTTACAACTCCCAGAATAAAAAGCATTCCTATGATCTACAAAGGCAACAAACAAAGCAACTTTTCTCCAGGTTACAGATTTGCCTCCACCCTGTACCTTTTTCTAAACTCAACCTGGCGCTCTGCAGTATATTGTTGTGCACTCACTCCTGGAGTCAATATAAAAGCACTTTGCTGTGACTGTTGAAATATTCTTCCAAGCACTTTATAGGGTAACAGCAGGGGTGGTCTTACTAGACCTTTTTTTCTGAGCAGAGGAATGAGAATTACTCTCCTCCAAGAGTACAGCAGGGTTTCAGTGGCCAACATAGCGTTTGGCACTCTTTTTAAAAATAAAACATGTATTTGCATCTGGTTTATACAAAATAAACCTTTTACAAAATCAATTAAGACATAATTAAAATGACTTAAAAAAATATACTACAATATTCCATGTATGTAACCTTTCTAAAACAATTTACAATTTTGTTATTTAGTATTTGACATTTCGTAGTAAACAAGACAGAAATAACAAAACAAGAGACATAATTTCAATTCAGGTAAGCTCACACATCTAATACAACTTCTACTAAATTTGCGCATAACAGAGAAAAAGAAAACATTACTCTATACATTCATTTCAATTCAGGGGTCAGAAGCAAGATTCTTCACTATGCTAGTTCAATTTACTCTATTTACCAAGCCACACACTTCAATTAAGAAGTTTACCACAGCCAGTTTCAGAGCATTTAACTTCCCATGGAGCATGTGCCACCATAAACTTTCATAGAATACCCTCAATGTGTCGTAAATAAAACTGCCAAAATAAATGAGTCGCTATTTTTTCGCAACAGAGCCGTAAGTGCTCGAGTGATTCGGTCATGGTTTTATGATTGCAGAAGCAACAGGGAAATTTTTGTCCAGTACACAATCTAATTTCTAATATTTCCCCCGTAGGGAGAACATTGAAACAAAAGCGTAAGTATACTGCTCGCCTAGTTGGATTCCAACCTGCCTAGTTCATTCCCTTCTGCGATTAGTTGTATGTAAATCTTAGATGCAGCTACCATTTCCATGGTGGTTGCCCAATCAAGCCACTGCAGCCGTTTTTTCACGCCCATCGGGTTTTGGGTTAACATTTCATGGGTTACGTTAATGGACTCCAACAAATCTGTACAGTCTTTCTGTAGCTTCAGCATCCATTTCGAGTCACTAGTACCACTTCTCAATTTACAGCCCAGCAAGGTGTATAGGGAATTATTCTTAGATATAATCAAATTCCGATACAGAACAATTTTTTTCCAGTTTACACACATTTTTAGGGACGTAAGGCCCAATTCACAGCGGAACACTTTGAGGTAAATAAAAGATGATTTTGCGCCGAATTTTCAATTCCATTTTCTGTACCAAACGTGATGTTTCGAAGGGTAGAATTTCAAAACCATATAATCATTTTGTTACAATTTTCAGTTTATAGAACCTGATCAGAAGAGTAACTGAAAATTTACAATATTTTTTGGCAACCTTCCTCATTTGGGGAATAGGTTTATCCAACTTTTCAAGGTAGAAATTCCAACAGGATTGTATGGAAGCGGTCCCAAAGACCGGGAAGCCAAGATAGCAGAGAGATCTTACTTTT
Source organism: Ambystoma mexicanum (assembly GCF_040938575.1). Taxonomy (NCBI): domain Eukaryota; kingdom Metazoa; phylum Chordata; class Amphibia; order Caudata; family Ambystomatidae; genus Ambystoma; species Ambystoma mexicanum. The sequence goes on along the minus strand of NC_090941.1, from coordinate 705,648,552 downwards.
ACAAGAATACATGCATTGAGTCGCCAGTTATATTTTGCAATCTTTTATCTGGTGGTAAAAGATATGATCACGGATTTCTTTTCATTTATGACAAGTTCGTTTTCATGGACATATGTTGCCAGTGCTGTGAGTTTGCGCTGTAGACCCAAAGGGGTATTATCGACCAGGAGGAGGTCGTCAGCATATGCATTCCAGCATATTTTGATTCCCTCTACACTTGGAGACACGAGCGAAGAGGTTGTAAGGGGAACATTTACATTGGCAGTATAAAGATTGAAAAGGGTAGGAGCGAACAGGCAACCTTGTCTAAGGCCATTGTGTGTTTGGATTATTTTTGATAGGTCGCCAGACAAATTCAATCTCACTTGGATTGCAGAATCCTCATGCAAATTTATAAGAATGGCCAGGAATACTGAGGGAAGCCCCAGATGGGCTAATTTTGTCCAGAATCGCACCCTGTCCACCTTATCAAAGGCAAGCGACCAGTCTACTGACGCCAAATATGTTGGGGATGCAGTTTTTTTTTATGCCTTTTCTAAGAGAAGACAGATTATCAGACCCCCTATCTCCGTTCCCATCCCCTTTCGAAAACCAAACTGTTGTGGCGGAAGAATCTTATTACAGTCTGCCCACTCCTCAATTCTCTGTAATACCAGCCCTGCAAAGATTTTAGAATCGGCGTCCATCACCGAAATAGGGCAGTAGTTAGCCGGGCATGTTCTGTCCTCCTTTTTATATAATCGGAACAACATATGATATTCTCTAGGACTGAGGAATTAACCTGAGTTGTGTAACAGAGTGAAAGAGAATGGATAGGGCCTTAGTCCAATGCTCCGAGGACCTTTTCAGTGTATTATTGGTCAGCCCGTTTGGTCCGGCCGCCTTAGATGTATTTGCCCTCTTAATCTGACTTTCGATATCTGTAACTGTGAAATCAAAATTCCAGTCGCTTTTTTTTTTTTTTAAATTGCAAGTTCGTCTGTCATCTCCTTTTAACTTTTATATAGAGAAGAAAAGTGTTTTTCCCGGGTTGCTTCCTGTAAATGTACAGATTGAATGGTTACCTGACGTTTTTCCAGTATGTTTATCAGGCTCCAGAACTCACGTCCCGACGAACCAGAGTGCCTCTAGCATTAATATTATCATTGTTGTGACGGACCATCTTATGATTTTTCATCCAATTTTTTTTGCTTGTTTAATTCGAGAAATGTGTTTCCTTTTTTCTGTTTGGGGCAGATTGGCCTTCAAAATTAATCTAATTTGGCGATTTGTAAAGTTTTTTTTCTGCTTTACCAGGGGGTTGTACGCGTGTACATGGAGTTTCACAGTGCCTTGTTTTCGCTCTTTTATCGACCTACCTATCATGTCTTTGATGTAATTCGTAAAGTGTGATACAGAGAAACGTTGAATTCTTGTAGATAATGACGTATTGTTATATTCTTGGACAAAGACGATATTAAGTTTGTTGACATTTCCCTCATGCCAGGTTATGCGATTTCCACTGCATGACACTGTGGAGTGCTTTTGCATTGTGCTTTGTTTAGGTATTATGGTGTTTGAAATCATCTTAATCTCCAGGAATCTGTGATCACTCATGTTGGTGTCATTTATCAATAGTTCCGAGCACAGAGCAGATAAGGATTTAGACATAAAAATGTGATCGATCTGTGATTTGCAAACCCCGTTGGACCATGTATGCTCATGTATAGAGGAAGTAAAAAGACCATTAATATGATCCAAACCCCATTAATCAAATAAGTTCCTCCAGATCTCACCATTAATTAGCTTTTGTTTAATTGCAAATGGGCCACCCTCCACGTTTTTCAGGGGCTGCATGGAATTTATTGTTGAGACACCCATTTTTTTCACAATACCTTGGCCATATCTGATTTCTGAGTTTAGATCCCCTGCAATTATGATGTCTATTCCTCTATATTTGAGCAACATAGAGGATATATAGTTATTCAAATGTGGTATAACGTTACCCAATGGTACATAGGGGTTCCAATAAATGTTTAGCACAAGGATCAACTGCGGGAGTGAGTAACTCGCATATTCCAGAATGACAGTAAGAGCAAAGTTCAGTAATTCCCTTGATTCCAGGACTTGCGTGCCTGATGTAATTTTAACAGCTGTGATTAAGCCACCAGTCGGTCTCCCACGAATCCCCGTTTTGGCCAAAAGATGTTTACAAGCAAAACCATCTAAATGCATGGGACTAGTGAGCCATGTCTCCTGTATACATAGGAGGTAGAATGTTTTGAGTTTTGCACATAACAGACTCGATTTTACCAAATTCGAGTTACCCCTTGAATTCCATGAAAGCAATTTCCAATAAGATTTTTCATTTTGGGTACTAAAGTTTTTGCTTCATCTTTTGAATTTCAGAGATTGACTCTCTTAAGGATTGAGCAAGCCAGGTCCAATCCTGAGCCTCCTCCCCCTTGTAGGCCATATTTATTTCCTTTTGTGTGTTCGCTTCCTCCCTTGGTATGTTGGGGTTTATTTTCTCCTGCATATGAACATTTCCATTCTCCCAACCATTACTAAAGATCAAGATATCATAACCCATTCTATTAAATTGTTCAGTCTCCTGTGTTATCATATTAAAGATCTTTTGTGAATTAGGGACAATGCGGACGTGATCTAACCGTTAAGGATGAATGAAGTCCACTAAACAAATGTCCGCTGAAGAAATCAGCCTCAACCGTGGCACCTCATTAAAGAGTGACAGGATACGGGGTCTATTCAGGGAGGATGGGCCTCCAATGTCACACAGATTATACAGGAGGATAGTTGGATATTCCCGGAGGGAAACCTTCTGCCACAATGTATTCCTTAAGTCACTATCCTTAATGTGAAGCGGCCTAGCTGGTTCATATTCAAATGGGTTTCTCGATTCCTGTGGGCCTGTAGATTGGGGCATCGCATGTTCATTTCCCGGCTGAGTGGGAGCCCTCACGTGTTCCTCCCTTCCGCGAGACTGTGCCTTTTCTGTGTTTCCTTCCCTAGCCACAGAGTCGGTAGACAGTTCACTCGATGGCCAACCAGAATTTCCCCTTTCCCCGTAATCCCTTCCCATCATGACCTTGTTTCCAGGTAGTGCAAGGTCAGGGAAGAAATTCATCATAATCCTTTTTATGGTTTCTGGTAGATTCAAGTTAACCCCCTTCTTCCCTATCAAGGGCTGTTCTCCACTCAGGGGAAATTTATGCCCCTCATTCGTATCACTCTGAGGTTGGGATTTCTCAAAAATAGGCTTCATGTTACCCTCTGGTAGATTGGTATCCGGGATATTTGATGTCCCGGGAATTGAGGGGACGGAGGGTAAAGTAGAACAGCCCAGTCTATTAGATTCCGCTGAGGTCATAGGAGAATCGGCCAGGGGGTAACGGGGGTCTTGAAGCAGTATCTGTCTGGATGTCGATTTCTCTAAAACCTTATAGAAGTTAGAGAGTTGTAACTGTTCCACTTCCTTATTCCCCCCCCATTTGTTGCAACATTGCTTTTCCGTTAGCCAAGCCCTCTGTCTTATCCTGTACCAAAGATTTACTTTCACTCTCCTGTTTCTTTTCTGTATTTTTTTTTCAGATTTCTTTATTTATTTTTTTATTTTCCGGGATGAATTTCAGGGAATCATCATTGTTTAATTGTAGGGCCTTCCTACTCTCCTCATTCAATTGTTTGAGATCAGATAGGGCAACTTCATTTGGGGAGGGATCTTCAATTCTTTGTTAAGAATATTTGGCTTAGTGGAAAGCGATCCCTTTTTCATTAGCCTTTTTTTTGCTTTCAAAGCCAATCGTTTTTGTCACCGTGAAAGAAAAAAACCACTTCCACTAACACTTTCATCTTCCTCTTGTTTTTCTTGAGCCTCTTCTTTCACCGCTGAGCCCTCTACAGAGTCCAGTATTTTAATTAGGACAGAAGGGCTATCTGGTGTGTCAGAGAGATTTGGCTCCCCCTCCCGCACTGGTGGTGACGGCACCAAGGGCAATCTTGCGACTGAGCACCCTATCAATACTTGCATGCCCTTTTCCAACGTGGACATTTTCATGGAAAGGTCCTTGAGAACCTCCATGATCCTTTTTCCCCTTCAAAAACAGGCTTTTGGGCATTAGTTCAATTTTTTTTCCATAGCCTTATTCATCCCGTTCCCCATGGAAAGCATATTGGCAAAAGTCAGGCCCTCCTTTCCATTAACTAGGGTTTGGGATCCTTGTGAATTGGTCGTTTTTAGGGAAGGTGGAATGTCTGTCTTCATTGTGAGTACCATGGCTTCCTCTCTAGCCATGAGGAAGCCTTCCACTTTGCTGAGTTTTATTTGAGTATCAAGAACAATTCTTTTCAGGTCTTTTATCTCCCAATGTGTTAGCTCATGCCCTTTATCTAAAAGGTTCAGAATCCTTGTAATCACCGGAAGTGACTCTTCAAATGTATCATTGTCATTTATTGGGGAGCTCGTGAAAGAGACCCCTAAAGTTGGAGGGTTATTAATATGCAAGGGCACTGCAGAATTCGCCAAATTCTCCAACAGAAGGTGTCCCCCCCTGAGTCCCCTTGGTGGTCTTTGGTTCCTCGCCCCACCCTTCTTGTGTATTTCTAAATACAGAAGCTGAGGGTAGAGGGAATTTTGCATTTACTCAAAAGACTCTATGGGGTGTTAGAGTCCTCAACTGGGGAAGCGTATTGAACAGATGTACCTGATCAATTCCATTGCAGGCGGCATTTACAGGTGTAGAGGGACCCCTTGAGAGCCTAGCGCGCTTACCCAGTTCTGTCCTCACTATTTGACCCATCATAGATAGATCCAAGTTTGTATCCTTCGGCATGATGTCAAAATCCTCATTGAATTTCTGATTTATTGACTCTCTTACATTTAAGAAACTTGAATGAATAGGAATTTGAGAGTCAAAAGACATTCCAGTGGGCACAAAGGATATGTCTTCCTCCCCCGAAGATTGTGCACCCAATTTTGTGTGTAATTGTGAGTGCATGTAAGAAAGTTCCACCTCTTGCTTGATGGCTTCCCTTTTTTTCCTTTCATCCTCTTCCGCAATGTCTGCCCCAGAGTTTTCTTCCTGAGTAATGATACCCAGTATAGGGACCACAGGTGTTTGTACTTTGATCCCCTCTTCCAAAGGGGATATTTCATGGGTTTTGTGTGGTTCCCCCATGGGCTCTATCTCTGTCCCCATGCATTGCGTTATCAAGCTTTTTTTGTGAGGTTGTAGGGGGCGCCGGGGTCTTTAGTGCACAGATTTTACCGTTACGGAGCACGGTAGACACGGTGCCCTTGGTTTGTATTAGTTTGTTTTAGTAGCAGGGCAGAGGGATGGAAAATAAATCGGGGCAAAGAAGTCAACTTACCCCAGTGTAGAAATGTCCAGCCTACAGCCCCTCCAGCCCCACACTCCCAAAGCACCCAAACAGCCCAACAGCCCACTTGCATGCCACCTCCGGGTGCGCGCGCAGGTGAGCTAGCACGGGAGGCTAAATGCACGTTGGGCCAGGGGGCGTGGTCCAGGAAAACAGAAACAAACAACGGACTCTGAAAAATAATAGAAATAGAAACATCAGAGATCAGTGGTGCAGCCTGTCTTTAACGCACCACACCGTCACCAACAAGAGTCCCCAAGTCCCCAACTCGCTTAGCACAGATCCCCAAGTCCCCAAGACCCAGAGTCCCAGAGCAGTCCCCAAGTTCCAGCGCTTGGCTCGCAGTACTTCGCTGAGTAGCCTGCGTGTTACGCTGCAAAAAGAGCCTTCTGTGCTTCCTCTTGCCGACTTACTTGTCAGGGCAAAGACCCAAACATCCTCAATCCAGGCAAGAAACACTCGCAGTCTCCAGCCCAACAGCCCACTTGCGTGCCACTTCCGGGTGCTTGCGCGGGTGCGCTAGCACGGGAGGCTAAATGCACGTTGGGCCAGGGGGCGTGGTCCAGGAAAACAGAAACAAACAACGGACTATACCGAATTTTCCTGGTGCCTGCACAGCATCTATCTTTGGCACTCTACATTGGACTGGCCAGGGTATTGCATCTACACCAACCTCATTTTGTTCTTGGTGCTTTTCCCCCCCCATGTGATGTTTCAGGAGCAGCATGAACATACCAGTAAGTGAATAAGGGTACTATCTCAATCTCCTTTCAACGGCCATGCCCAGCAAATCAGGCTGGAGCCAATCCAAAACTCTCTGAAGTGGGCAAGGAAAGGGGTCACTGGGTGACAGGTAGACTTTTTGAAAGTGTGTACACCACACCTCTTCAGATACATTATAGTCACTTTAATCTGGGTGGACTTCGTCATCGGTTCAGACAAGCATGACGAAGAGTCGACTAATCTGCGGCTCCTAGCGCACTCCAACCGCTTTCCCTCAACTCTGCTTCTTCTGCCTGGACTAGATTTCCATACTGCTGTCCTATTTCACGAGCATGTGTTGCAATGAGGGGAGAGAGCTCTGCTAGACCAGTGATCTTCAACGTGTAGTTCACAAGCAAAATGTGGTTGGGGCACCCTAAAATGTTGGTCGCCAGTTGTTCTCAGACATGGTTGAGGCCAAGAAAAAAAAGAGGCACTGCATGTATGACCGCAATGGTAGTGTAGCATGAGCCAGAAGTCTGCGGAAGAGCTAGCCAATCAGTTTGCACTGACAGACATACATGCTATACCATTAATTGTGGACGCAGCAGCAGTGAGGGCCCAAAGAGTGAAGCTGACCGGATGGGTTTGAAGTGCACACGGAGAATGGAGGAGGCTGCTGAAATTATTATTTTGTATTCCTCAAAACATCACCAATCCTCAGTACTCCCTTTGAGATCCAACTACGCTAATTCAGAGACCAATTATCAATTTACAATGCTGGATTGTGCCACAGCGAAGGCGCATAATTTAGCCACCAATCCGGCCCTTTATCCTTAAACCAAGAAACCAGCTCCACACGGGTAGCCTCAATATAAGGCAAACAATTGCGCCCAGATGCCGGCTTACTCAAAAAATAAATATTATCTAAGGAATAGGGCTGCACAACCACCGTCTCCAACTTAACCCAACTTGTGACGGCACTATCATCTGGCACAAAGTTGAGATGATTCTTAAGGCTGCAGATTAGTTGAGCCTCCTAGTGACCACACATACTGCTTTTGAAATCAAAAGTAACAGTCCGCTTGTACGCCGATATTGCTTGGCCCATGTGGGCATCAACAAATAGTCCTATGAAGGCAGCAATTGAGTATTTGAGGCCCAGAAATTAGGCTTGCCGGACCACCGCAGTGAAGACTTTGTGATTGCTGCTGTATTTAGAATTAAGAACTACCCACCAATTAATCTACACAAGCTGGGCCAGATCCAGTCTACAGAGGGTGCCCTCGGGTTGGTTTCTATGGGGCCATTCACATTTGTTGTTGAAATCATAAATAACAGTCTACTTGTGCCCCTATATTGCTTGACCCATGTGGGCAACAACAAATAGGGGCTATAAAACACAGTGTGTGGATTGTGGGTAGTAACCTGACGCATGTGTTAACCAGATCATTGGGATACTGGATAAAATGATGTTCATTGTGTTGATTTGAATGTTTGTGCAATTTTATACACTGCTGTATATTTACTATGGATGATTTTAAGCATGAATTGTACTACTTTATGATTTTTTTATGGTGTGTAAGAAAAATGTGATCGGTTATAATAAAATTGAGAGTTAAATGGCAATATTGACAGTGGCTGTGAGGTCTATTATTTGCTGAAGACCTCCCCTGGAAAATTGATGAGGAAATAACAACTGACACCCACTTTTGTACCTTCCTTTGGTTGGTTGTAAAATACAGTTTCCCACTCAGTAGGGAGGTAGGTTAACCTCTAGTGGGCCCAGTCGACGGAAGATTGGTGGCATCAACAAATAGTCCTAGGAAGGCAGCAATTGAATATCTGATGCCCAGAAATTAGGCTTGCCTGACCATCACAATGAAGAATTTGCGATTGCTGCTGTAATTGGCATTAGGATCTACCCACCAATTAATGTACACTAGCGGGGCCAGATCCACTCTACAGTTGGTGTTGCAGAACCGTAAGAGGTGAGCTGATGGCTGGAACAGGTACACATTTGTGAAGCAACTGCTGCAATCAACTGGCACATTTCTTCTGTTGCCATCAGGTTGGTTTATATGGGGTCATTTGCAAAGGATTTGCAAGTGCATAAGGGGACAATAAACCCAATTGTCCACAATTAAAAAGTTCCAATTTGCTCTTTTTGTACAGGCACAGTTTACATTTAAATTATTTGTTAGAAATGTCCCGTATTCCTTGCATCATCCTTTTGAATAAAATCCCTTCTTCCAATACTTTGGCAAGTATGAACTACTTAGCAAACCAATTGAACCAGATGCCCAGGTTTGTGACCTGGTGAAAAGTACCATGTTTTGTACTTTGCACAGTTGATAAATGCATAATGGGCTAAAAAGTGGCATTTCTTCAACTAACTTGCATATGCCAACTTCTGAACCGTTAAAGTTTGTGATTGATGATAACATGCACATTTGTCAGAAATACTAACTTAGATGTTGCAATGCCCTTGTGGAAAATGTGTTATTGTTCGATACTTTACAATCTTCCAGTGGATACTGGGCAAAAAGACAAAGCCTTGCTAAATTTTCAATCATAAAGACATATTTCACAACTTCAGATTAAAATCCAAAGAATGTACAGTTAATAAATTGTAATTGACAAGACCATACGTTCTGCCAAGTATCAAAACAAAACACCAACAATTTCTGTAAAGTAGTCCTCTAAAGCTCCAAGCTGTGACCAATGATATTGGCCTAACATGCATAAAAATGCTAAATTTCCAAGACGATATGTGGTTGGTCAGAATCAGGAGACTGGCAAGGAGGCACGGTTTCTCAGATGGGTTTATTCTGCTTTAAAAGAAGCATAGTCTCTCCCTAAAGTGGTAATTCTAATCCATACAATAGACGGTTTAAAGGGTGCTTGTCAGGATGGCTTTAAACAAAATAGAAGTCCTCTGTCCAGAATCCTACTCCAATGTAGTTACTTTCCATACTCATCACATGTTGGCAGCTTTCTGCCAGAGCTCAAACTTCCCAGCTCTGACAACGTGTTAAATACCCCTTCCTGGCCAACCAGCAGCTCGTATATGAGTAGGTGGCATTCTGGGTACTGGTGGCCGATATCCTGAACCTGGAATCAGGCAGATCCGAGGTCCCGCAAGCAGGACCTGGAGCAAGGTGTTGGGGACAGCTGTGCGGTCTGGGACACGGGAGAGGCAGCGCTGCTTGCTTGCCAGGTGGGGATCGTGGATGCTTGAACTTTCCACGTTGGCTGTAGCAGGGTTCTGGGTGTGCGGCCTCAGGCTCCTGGGACACCGGAGACGTAACACCCGTGTGGGTGGGTGCTCATGGGGCAGCCCGTGAGGCGAGCAGCAAAGTTGACTGCTGCCCGCCAAAACTGAATAAAAGCCCAATCCCCTGGAGGCCCTAGACCCTGGCTGCTGGTAGCAGACTGCAGCAAGGTTTTCCCGGCGATTTGGCTGTTTGTGGGTGAAAGGGAGGACTCCTGCGGGCCCAGTGAGGAGGGAATGGCTTGCTGCTGTAAGCAAGGTTCGGGCACAATTATATATGGAGTCTCACCTCGGCCCAGCCTGCTAAAGGCCCACTCACAGGAGACTAGGTGTACTCATCTCGTGGCAGCAGGGTGATCTCTCTGGCACTTCTGGGACACGTGGAGAGTCCTTCATAACACTATTCTCTAAATTGCAGATTGACTGGAATGCCAAAACCTACTGCTTTACTCTGCCTGGTGAGACCATGTAATTTCTGGACGAGACTTTGCTTGCCCGTGATTGCCGGAGATGCAAACCAGACACTTGACTTGTCCAATCTAGGCCTTTTGCCTGCTTGCTGAGTTGTGACTTGATTTTATCTGTGATGGCCCTCGTGGTGGGCAGTGATGAAGACTTTTTTTAAAGGGCTAGAAGCTTAATGGTATATGTTACATTAGGAAGTGTGTGAATACTTATTCTTTCGTGTTACTTAGTCCGTTGGATGGTCCAGGTAAGTGCCCGCACACCAGCCTCTCTATGCAAGGTTGCGTTTAAAGTTGGAGTGTTCTTGTGGGGTCTGTATCGTCACAGTTTTGAGGGGGATGAGGGAGGGGTTGGGGAAGGGGTGGCACACAAATTGTTGACATATGCACATATGCAGGGTGGTCAGTCCCACAGGGTTGGTTGAGAGGACTTAAAATGCTTGATGACGGTGTGGTTTCTCAGTCACTAGGATTGGGGAGGTGTTAGACCTTAGCTGGAATATTAGAGGCCCAGGAGCCCCAATTAAGAGGCAGAAACTATTGCTATATCTGGAGAAACACGGGCCAAGCTACTTTACCTGCAATAGACACATGCCCTTTCTGAAAGCTGCAAAGGTTTTGCTAAATGCTGGGGCAGGAATATATTCTATTCTACATTCCACACAATCCAGGAAGAGGGGGTGGGGGGTGATGAGCTTAGTGCATAGGTCAACCCCCTTCCAACACAAGAGAGTGGTGGCTGACCCCTTAGGGTGATACGTACTTGTTTATGGGTCATTGGCCAGAAGGGAAATATTACTTTTGAATGTGCATGGTCCCAATGTGCATGACACTCAATTTTATTCCTCGCTTCATGACTCCTTCTCCCGCACTGACATGCAGTTGGTCTCTGATGTCTCAAATTCCCCCGAGTAGCACATGTATACTCCCCAGATCCTACTCTGATCACTCCCCTCTCTGTCTCCCCGATGGTGGGTAACCTGCCCAGGCCCCGGAACAACTGGAGCTTTAAACTGCAGGCTCCATTAGATGTGGCATTTGAGACCGCGATAGATGCTCATGTGAGGCTAGATTTTGATATCAACTTGAGCTCAGTGTCCTCATTCCAAACGCTTTGGGAAGCCTTTAAGGTTTACATTGTCAGGTCCAACTTCTGAATTCCTGCGGGAGTGACGATAGCCCACCAGACCCCCTAAGCCTGCCAATCCTATAGTCTTGAATAGATAACTCTGGAACTGGCAAACCCAAGGGAAAAGGGGAGTGGAGAAAACAACAAACAAAGGTTCTCTTCTAGCCAGGACTTCAATATGGAACCTTCTCTTCTATGGATTGCCCAAAAGATACCTACAAAACAATTGCAACAAGTTACATAAATGTTTTCCCTCAATTCCCTATTCTGTTTACATTTTATGCCCAACACCCTGCATACCTGCTGCCTATGCTATGTGGCTGATGGGCACGATTAAGCTGCTATTTCAATATTCATGTGTTCTTGAAACTTCTTAAATGCAGCTTGATGTTTTGATAAGGAATATTCTTTAGTTTTGTTATGTTCCTTATTAAAATATTACTGCTGTTGCCAAAGTCTCGAAATCCTAGTCCTTGTCACTGTTCTACTTTATCAGATGAATAAATATATCTGTCTGATGCTTGACAATCTGTAAAAACTCAACTCACAAACCTCAGTAAATGAATGTTCACCTTCTCTCAAATTACTCTGACTAAAGGGCACAGTTGACTCACTACACTTCCCCCCGGAAGTCTGTTACTGTAATTCAACCTTAAACTTCTTTTGAAGTCATTGACTTCGGAAAAACCATTCTTGCTGCAGCTGCGTACCGAGAGGCGAAATCCTTAGTGAAACTGACTCGCGTGACGCAGTCACTTCAATAGTGCATTGTGTTGAACCGTGTATGCGCGCGCAACAGAACCACTGGTCCTTTCCTCTAAAATGGTCCGTTGGAAAAAACAAACTCCTCGCAAGCGCATCAAAACATACGAGTAGTCGCGTCGCTTAAAAAAATTAGTAAGCATGCAAGTTAGAATTTATACATTTTAGGAAATAAACTGACACGCAGTGCTTAGAAAAGGAGGCAGTAGACTATTTTAGGGATAATGTTTCCTTGAAACACCACAGAAGAAGGAGCGGTTGCTAGCTTGCATGGTACGGCAGGGAGTTGGTAGGTGAGACAGTCTGGGTTTGGCACTGTGTCTTTCCTTCATACATCTCCTATACACAGCTCCATTGGCCGAGGTGTGTACCAATGGTACATGGTCATCAAAACTAACGTTAGCTAGCGGCACCCGCCAGGGTGGCCCGCTATCGCCCTTGCTATTTGCCATCACTATTGAGCCCTTAGCGGACCTTATACGATACAAACACAGGCACAGGGACAGGGGAATCTGGTTGGCAGGGGAGCCTGAAATTATATCATTGTATGCCGATGATGCACTAGTGTATATTAGAAATCCCCACATCCATCTCGCGCCAGTTATGGCAACAAGAGTTTGCGAGATGTCGGGGGTTGCGGGTGAACTGCAGCAAATCAGAGTTATTTCCTCTTACAGACTCCTCGTGATCTGCAGGGGTTGGAGTGGTCTCGGCCCGCTGTTCGTTATCTGGGGATTGTTGCGACCAGGCATGGCACGTTGTTGTATGAGTGAAACTATGATGTATGCATGGCACAACTGGTGACAAAACTCAAGACCTGGGCACAATTGCTGATGACCATAGCTGGTAGGATCAGGCTAGTAACAATGATGTTGCTTCCCAAACTACTGTATTTCTTTCTTAATAGGTTGCTATGGCCTGGGCAGCCATTTTTTGGGGAACTGGAGTCAGAGCTCAGTAAATTTGTATGGCGCTCTGGTATGGTGCAGCTGAAATGGGCCATGCTGACAACCATATGAAGGGGGTGGGGGCTGCTGCCCCTCAGTTCCATTTGTACTGGGCTGCGGTACAGCCACAGTTTGCAGCTGCTTGGTTTTTGGAGGGTGAGACTCCCCCTCACGTTAAGCTGGAGAGGTGGTCTGCTGGAGACTGAGATCTGAGATCGCTGATATTTTCTCCCGTTTTTCTGACAGCTGCGTGTTTGATCCCACTAGTGTTACGGCACTAGCCTGGTGCATAATATGGGCGTGGCTGGGGGGTAGCTGCTCTGTACTCTCTGGAACTTTATACCTTTCCTAACTTAGTCAGACATGGCTTCCTGGCAACCTGGGCACATCATGGGTTCTCCACAATTGGTGCACTGTACTCGGATGGGAATTTTGCTAGCGACATACCTAAGCTACAGCGAAATAGAGGATATACGGTCCTGGGGAATATCCTGGCTGCTGATGCAGTGGTGAGGATGCAAATTGCCTCCACATGATATGAGAATGTCTGGTATTTGTGCCCTTCTGGAGGGATCTCTGCACAAGAGATGACGGGTATGGATAAAGCCCACCCCCATGCAATTTTTATTTCACGTGTTTGAACCCCCGACTGAAGCAAATTAGTATATTTGTGGGTCTGTGTCTTCTGCTTGCCAAGCGCTGCATCCTGTTGCGATGGATGAGGGCTTGAGCCCCCACAAGGGGCTAATGACATGGAGGAGCCCGTTCAGCAACCCAGCGACCTAATGCAACCCGTTCAGTCTCGCCCTAGGGGCATGTGGGGCCTGCTCAAAGCATATCTGCTGCATACACCATCCCCACAAGATTCCCGGTTGCCTCTCAGAAAGACTATCTTTTTATTGTATAGATCAGCTGGGTGTTTTGTACTTTGCCCCATCAGAGGCAGTTCCATTCGACTCTATATGTAACCTGAGTTCCCTTTAATTGGTTTGTCCTCAATATGTCTACCGATATTTTATGTACTGTATAATGCCAAGTGTGCTAATAAATAATGTTTTTTTAAAAACACACAAAACAGCACTTAGGGATTTTTGACCAATAGAAGGGATGGCTGCTGGCTTCCGACCCCCACCGTTGTGTCTTCACTATAGGCCCTGTACTAGGTGGACAGTTCCAGGCATATAGTAAATATACTGTTTGAGAATCAGTCGGGTTTCTCACGTTCTCAGTACCCCTTTAGATTCTCAGTCTTTCTCCCTTCCTTGGTTTATTTCTCCAACTTAAAAAAGGGGGACCTTTGCCTCTTTTCTCCTCAATCTTCACTTCACTCTTTCTCGCTTCCTCACTCTGGGGCTATTTGTTTCTTTCCCCCACACCAGGGCTTAATTCCCCCTCCCCCTTAGCACCCTCACCCCTACTCGCCCCCGGCTCGCTGTTGCTCTTTTCACACTGGGATTCAGTTTGCTTTCCTCACTCTCTGTCTCTTGCTTCTCTTCTCACACCAGAGCTTTGTTCTCCCCTACCGTCCTCCCTTCGGGGCTTGGATCTCTCCCCCTGCCCCCAACCCCCGGGAATTTTCACTTCTCACCCCCCATCAATGTTTAGTTCCCCCTCTTTCCCACCGCTCTGGGGCGGTTTGCTTCTCTTTCCACACCGGGGCTTGGTTCTCTCGCTTTGTCCACTCTGGGGCTCTCTCCCTTTCCCTCGCCTTGTTGCCCACCTCTCGTTGTTCATGAGGAAACGCGTACCTTTTTCTGATATGCAGTGCTCACTGGGATTCGTGTATGGTCCAGCCAGCCTCCCTCTACACGTGGAGCTACTGGCACGACTCGTCAACCGGGCTCTGCGTTTACCGGCGGCACCTCTCATCTTGCTCAGCGCGAGACTGCCCAGATGTCTTCTCCTTCCAGCCTTGCCTCGGCCTTCCAAAGCACTTCGGTCTAGTTCTGGCAGTTGAACTGGACGAGCCACGTTAACCTTCCACGTGTAGGTTTGTTGCACTTACCTAGTGCAGGTTGCCAGCCAGGACGCTGCGTCCAACTCCCTAGCGGTAAAAGGTAAGCTAGGATAATGAGGTTTTTTTTAATTTGAAACAATAGTACTTTAGTACCATATAGGACATTTTTTAGTCAGACATATAAATGGACACCTCTAGAAAAATCCTCAAGGGAACTTCACTTTAAAAAAAATACACACAATAGTTCAGTGATCATGTTTGTGAAATGTGTTGGATCTGCAGGATTAACTTGTGCAAAGGCTCAGGAGAGGACGATGCTGGAGGGCATGTGTGAAAAATCTGTATGTCTCCAAGTGGTTAGTACTTTGTTTATTAAAATAACTTTTGTGAAGTCTAGGTACTTTGTGTCATAGAGAATGACTACTGTGCAGAATAATGGCTGAGGTATGTGGGTAGGAGAACAATTAGTTACTTTTTTCCATTTGAAGTCATAATATGTAGCCAAAGGGCTTTTTCTATTTTCTAACAGATGTGTTACCCATTCTATTAATCTATGTGTCCACCAGCCTTTACTAACCAGCTAAAGAGAGGACAAGGTTACCACACTATTGGCTCCACTGTCAGATTGAGGTATAAAACACTTGTCACCAGATCATTTTCAGCCAATAAAAATAACCTTGAAGTCCAACGTCTCCCCATCCTTCAGAATTCTACTGGCTTCTGTGATGTGCGCCCCAGATGTGATAAATAGCGATACAAAGAATAACACACACATGCTCCCCACAAAACACAAAAGGTGAAAACATTTAATATAGGAGTAACAAAATATTAAATACATTACCTTTAAAGCTCGAATTTCTGAGTTGAGTTCATGCAAAACCTTCATTGAACAATCATCTTCATAATCCTCCGAATCTATGAGATGGAAAACGTTTCAGGAATTCAAGATTAGGTACAATGAACACAAAAAATAATCTCTTATTTTTTCCCTGAGCCAAACGATAATTGTTTTCTTGCAATATAGAGGAAGTTGTGGTCTCAGGGAAAACAGCAGCCCTATGGCTTTTTTGCGGGTATATTGCGATGTACGGTTTCTCCTTTGCCAAACAGTTGCACATGCCTGTTGACATAGTATTATTCATCTTATTCAAGTGCTACAACTGCATACTGCTTAAAATATGAAACATCTACTAAAAGCAACAATAACTCTAAAACTGAGGCATCTTCTGTAATTTCAAACCTGGAAGGCTAACTTCTTCTGCCAGAGGAAGGACTTCAGGGCACTTTAAACAATGTTTGTATGCTACATCATTGGGATTAATTTAACCTCTATACCGATGATGTTAATTAGGACCAAGGTATTAAAAGCACTGCTTTCCCCATCAAACTGTAAAAGTCTCATTGATTGCCTTTTCAGGAAGTCAAACAAAGTGATCTGGACCTATATGCCAAAAAAATAAATAAATAAAAAAGACAATGAATTTTGGGAACTATAGTTACAGCCCTATCCTTGGATCTATTGGGTAATTTCCTACATATTTACATGCATGGAAGAGCAAAGTATAATTCGAAAAAAATCATAGGGAGGAGGATGAGGACAAGGAGGAGGAGCAGGAGGTTGAGAAGTAGGCGATTTTAGAACACTGCTTCATCAGCAGATGAAGGAAGACTCACCCGATGCTCTACTTCTTACAGACTTCCTTCTTTGCGACACACATGGCATCTCCCTATCGAAGGGGCAAGCAGACATGACTGACTTGCCATGCCTTACACTTCTGTGCATGTGAGCCCATGCTGAAGTACCAAGGCTCTATGCTATACATTGTTAAAAATAGGAGATTATAGTCATGTGTCAACTTGTAAAGATCTGTGAATTGAAGAACCTGGCACGAACAATTAACATACCTGTCCAAGCACGATTTCTAGATTGTCTGGGAATATTCTCTGCAATGAAGTTCCCAATTGTGTTTCCTGTTTGCACAGACACCCATCTGTACAATTTGGAATAACCAAACCCTGTTATAACAAATTATACAGCTAATTTACTTCCTCCAGACTTTGGAATATGTGACCAATCGCAGTTCTTCGTTAGTTATCTCCAAGGCAGAGCCACCCCCGTGAGGCTAGAGCAGTGATCCTGCTCCGCAAGACCCTCCTTAGTGGCTCAAGGCAAGTGGGACATCACTGGGGAAGACTCCCCTTTGGGGACAAGGACTCCCGTTCCTGGAGGAACTCCCGAGGACATCTACCAGAGACACATACATACAACTACCGGTTTGAACAAATAACGGGATATCTTTACTGTTGGCTGAAGGCAATGCAAAAATAAATCCATTTGTAAAAGAAAGGGAAGATGTCTCTTTAACAAGAGACGTACATTTAAATGAGACGAGCAGGAGAGGAGAGAGCCTAGTGCGCAGAGGAAGCCCCCTGACATTACATCTTGTGGAGGTGGAGCGAAGGCAAGTCGCAGAGCCCACGACTTTAAACAAGGCAGAGAACGCCAGTATGAGACGCTGAAGGCCCGTTGTGTGTCGATGCAAGAAAGGCATCGTGAGGAAAGGAAGAGGAAAGCGGGAGGCCGCTGGGGCATCGTTATAGACCCGAAGAAACTCATCCCAGTCTTAAGGACGAGAAAATAAGACTAAAACTGCATGGTTGGAGTTGGGAAGAAGTAATGAATAACCCGGTCAGGGAAGAGGATTATTATGCAAGGAGAAAACTCGTCCCAGTCATAAGACTGGAAAACTAACATTAAGATTTTCTGATTGGACTTATAAACCCATAAAGAATAGCCCGAATAAGAAAGAGGGTTATTATATGCAGAGAGACTCGTCCCATGCCTAAAGCAAGATACCAAAAAAGAAATCAATTAAGAAAAGAAGTGAGAAGCCTGTAACAGAGGGGTTGAAGCAATCCACCCAAGTGTCAGGAAACCATAATTATCTACAATGAAAGCACGCCTCAGTCAGGCACAGGGATTTTCCCTGTCCAACTTCCGTTTTCCGTTCAGTTCTGGCAAAGTGAAACTGCAGGCTAAATATGACTCTGGCAAACCTCCAACGCGCGGTATGTCTTTTCGTGCGCATTGGGGTTTACCATGGAGATGCTGGTGCCCTGCTTACTGGTCTTTGCGCACACGGCTACGGCAGCGTCGTGTACGACTGATCAGGTGACTTCATTATAAGCCCCGCCCAACAACAGAACGGTGCTTCTGAATCTTCATTGATGAGCAGCGTTTCTTGTACTACGTTTAAACTTTTGGAATCTTGGTTATTGGACTCTGCCTGTTATCTCTGACCTGCTATTCTCCTTGCCCGATTTACGAAATCTGGTGTTGACTCACGTCTGGTTCTTGTTGTAGCCTGTTGTACGACACTACCTGGTACTGTTTTTTTGGATTGTTTTTCCTCCTGCCTTTGTTGCTGTCACTGCTCGGAAGGTTACGACCTTGACCGGCCTCAGAATTTCATCTTGCCTAACAGAATTCTTCTTTCACGTTTCACCAACACGGAACTTATCTTGGACTTCCTCTGCTTTCGCAGAATCTTGGAAACTTGTACTTTGGTGCTCCGGCTAGAGACTTCCTCATTGAGCACTTCTGTGAAGTCTAGGCGTCCTCGTTCCGTCCTGAAAAGGGATTCCTGCTCCAAGCATCCTCGTGCCGGCGGTATAGGGGATCATCATTCAAGACTCATACTGCTAATCTCTACTTCGCCAGAACATCTCATTCTACGTGCCACACAGTGCATCCGGTTGGTAAGACATTTTCTCCAGTCGGTTTCCTCATGCTATTACTTTGTATACTTGCGCTCCCTTTCTGCTATTTAATCCGATATAGTGCTTGTCATCCGCTTCCAGGGTGACATCCTCCTTGATTGGGAACAGGAATTCCATAAAAGCTACTGAGATCAAGGGAACTCCTGTTTGACACGCAAGGTAGCATTGACAACCTTTTTTTTTTTTTTAGCATTACTGTTTCATATAGCTTTCCTGGTGTTGATTACCTGTATTTCCTTTTTTCAGCCAGCTGTGTTTGGGGGCATCCACCCATTCTTACAGTCAATAGACCTCTCAGTCTGTTCTTTTGTACTCCTGAGAGTTATATTGGCAGGAAGAATTTGTCATCTACACGACGAGGTCAACTGCCAGTAGTAGCACACTCTTGTTATCAATGGGGTGTATCTGACACTAGAGAACAAGCAGTGAATGGAAACAAGTTCCCTGAGAAGAAGGAAAGAAACCTATGAGATCAGAATTGAAGACTCCAGCAAGTCCAAGATATACAAATCTTTTTTTTTTTTTAAATATGTTTATTTTTGAACAAGGCAGGAAACAGTACATTCACTTGAAGTCAGCATTTAGTATGCATTATTACACAAGATTATTATCCCCCCCCTCCTCCCCGAGTTCATCCCGTATTCAGGTCCCCTTCTTGTTCCTGTCCCTGTAGGGCGGGCCAGCTCTCTAGGACCCTCCTGGCCAGTTGGGATTTGTATGTTACTGCTGGGAAGTCTCAATTAAATTCGAGGACCGGGTTCCAAATGTTCTGGAAACTGTGGAGAAGACCTGCTCTGGCCGCGGTCACCTTCTCTGCGATGAGCACATCCCACAGCTTCACCCACCACAAGGGCAGGAGTGGGCCCTCCACCGATTTCCATGTGCGGGCTACCACTATTCTACCTGCCAACAGGCATTGGGACAACAGTTTAGCTTTAGGGCATGTGCGTGGATAAATCCCCGGGACCGGGGTGCCCAAGAGGATAGGTTCAGGCTCTACTGGGAGTGTAATGTGCGTGATTTCTGCAATGACCGCCAGGCATTCCTTCCAGAAGTTCTGGGTCTTAGGACAAGTCCACCACATGTGGAAAAAGGATCCTACTTGCCACATCGTCTCCAGCAAGCTGGGTCCACCGAATGATTAATGTGTTGCAGTCTTAAAGGGGGGGTACTACCAGCGTAGTAAGATTTTGTGGGCGCATTCTCTGTTCGTAACACAGGTGGATGCTGATTGAGTGCGGGTCCAGATGTCCACCCAGGCTTGGTCCTCTATGGGGTGTCCCAGGTCTGCCTCTCATTGTGCCATGGCCTGGGATTTGGAGGTGACAAAAGTATTTTTGGAGAAGCTTCTATAATGCTAAAATCTTACCTCGGAGCGGTAGGTCCTTGAGAGCAAGTTCTATCGGTGTGGGAAGGCGGGTTGCTGCTTGGCGTGTCTGCAGGTGGGAGCACCAGTGCCGCAGTTGGAGGTAAGTAAACCCGTCTGTTTCTTGAAGGTGGGAGATTTCTTTACATTGTTCTTAAGAGAGTGGTTGTCCTCCCTCGAAGAGTTGCCCTATAGTCTCCAATCCGCCCGCAATCCAGTTTTTGAGAGCTGTTCCCGGAGAAAGGGCAGGGTTCAGAAAGACCGGGGATGAGGGGTTGAGTCCCCTTGGGATCTTCTTTTGCTTCAGCGTTTAATCCCATATGGCGACAGTGTGCCTGGTGGTCAGTAATAGCTCCTGCCATGGTCGTTTAGTCGCCGGTGGGATGTGGGGGAGAAACGTAGGGGAAGAGCTAGGCGCGATTGTTCCATGTCTACCCATCTGGGGCGATTATTAATTGTTTGCCATGCTTGGGTGCACGCTAGTTGGGCTGCTATATGGTATTTCTGGAGGTCTGGGACCCCCAGGCCGCCAAGCTTTGCATTCCCCATCATCGAGTCTGTTGGTATTCTGGCTTTTTTCCCCCTCCAGATGAATTACAGCATTTTCCTCTTTAGGTTTTGAAGTGCAGGGGTCGGGATCATCACTGGGAGGGTGGAACATGGATACAGGAATCTTGGAAGCAGGTTCATTTTACATGCTGTGATCCTGCCCATCAGGGAGATCTCCTGGGACGCCCAGCGTTCCAGGTCTGTCTCCAATTCTTGGAAGAGCAGAGGCAAGTTCATGCGATAGACATCTGTCGGTTTAGCCGGAATCCGGACCCCCAAGTAGTTGATAGCCTTCGTTTTCCATTGGATCGGGCACATTGGAATTAGGTCTTCTTGCTCTCTCGATGAAATCCTTATTCCCAGCGCAGCTGATTTATTGAAGTTAATTGTGAAGCCTGTGACCCTTCCATAGTTGTTTAGTTCGGCCAAGGCGTGTGCCAGGGAGCTGCGGGGGTCAGTGATGGTTAAAAGGACATTGTCCGCGTAGAGGGCCAGTTTATGGTGTGAGGGGCCTACTTGGAGCCCCTTAATTAGGTGGTTCAGCCTAATCCGTTGGGCGAAGGGCTCCATGATCAAGGCAAACAGAAGTGCGGACAGCGGGCATCTCCGTCTCATTCCGCACGTCAGCGTGATGTGGGCCGAGAGATTGCCATTGATTCTAAGTAGGGTTCTGGGCGCCTTGTAGTTGGCTAGAATCATAGTGCGGAATTCCAGCCCAAATCCAAATGTCTCTAGGGTAAGCCTCATAAATGGCCAATCCACCTTATCAAACGCCTTGGTTGCGTCCAGTGTCATGAGCACCTTCCCTCTTGCTCCACGTGTGGCTAGATCCACCAGGTTCAAAGCTCTGCGAATATTGTCCGCCGTAGATCGGTTCTTCAAGAAGCCGCATTGGTCAGGCTGAATTATATCTGGGAGGATGTGAGCTAAGCGAGTTGCCAGAATCTTAGAGTAGATGTTGGCGTCAATGTTGAGGAGGGTGATGGGTCTATATGAAGCTGCACATCTTGGATCGCCTCCAGGTTTGGGGAGCAGGATGGTGATGGATTCTTATCACACCGGTCTCTCTAAAAGGAGTTGAACAGATGTGCCAGTGGGGCGAGTAGTTGGTGCTTGAAAATCCTGTAGAACCTGGTTGTGTAGCCATCTGGGCCTGGCGCTCGAGATTTAAGCGATTTTATAGCTTCATCTACCTCCTCAGTAGAGATTGGTGCATCCAGTAGGTCTCACGTGGAGTCCGGGATTCGAGGGAGTGCTGCTTTGCGAAGATATTCCCTTTGTTCGCTCACGTCCCGTGGTGGAGCGGTCATTATCTGTTTCAGATGCTCAGCTGCCAGGCGTTGTTTGTTTGTCTTGTTCTGCGTATTGGATTCGACCATGCGTGTCCCAATAATCGGGTTTCGTTTTGCTTTGGCTAGTTTGGCCACAGGTAATGTATTTGCTTTATTGTTTCTGGCGTAATAGAATTGCTTGGCCTTTGCCATTTGGTGTGCTGTATGTTCGGTGTAGTGGGCCTCAATCTTTTTCTGTGCCGTACGAATGGCTCGTTGGGTTTTCGGGGACCATCCTTTTTCTTTATGAGTTTGCTCCCCTTTCCAGAGGTCGTCTTCGAGGGCCGGGCGGGTTTGAAGTCTGGCTTTGTGGAAGGCAACTCCTTGTGCTATTAATTCCCCCCTCACAACCGCTTTTATGGTGTCCCAGGTGTTGGCGGGCAATGTGTCCGTTAACGGATTTGCCAGAAAGAAATTCTTGATCGTAGTGGCGATCGAGTCCCTAAGTGGCATTTCATTGAGAATCGGATCATAGAGTGTCCATCTACGTCGGGCTGGGTTGGGGGGGGGGGGGTCCTGGATTCGGATTTCCAAGGACACTGGGCCATGATCCGGCAGAATCCGTGGGCCTATGGCGACCTCATTGGTGAATGAGAGAATTTGGGGGAGACCAAAAGGAGATCAATCCTAGAGAATGTTCTGTGGATGTGGGAGTAGAAGGAAAAGTCTTTTTCAGAGCGGTGAAGAACCCTCAACATGTCTACCACTTCCAGAGTCCTGAATAGCTGTAGAAGTGCCAAAGCTAAGGTGAAGTCTCCGGATGATGGGGGTGGGATTTGTAGGGTCCGGCACTCTGTTAAAGCGCCACCAATGATGACTTGGCCCTCTAGAAAGGAGGGAAGAGTAGCGCATAAGGCTTCGTAGAAGGCGGCCTGAGCCAAATTAGGAGCATATACCGACACAAAGGAGTATAGTTCCCCAAGTATAGTTCCCCAAGCAGAAGGCATTTCACAGCAACGAACCGACCCTCCGGGCAAAGGTTCGTGTTGAGAATCTGGGGGTCCACCCCCATCCCGAAGAGAATGGCAGTGCCCCTTTTTTTTGGAGTTTCCAGATGCAACAAATTGTTTCGGGAAGAGGCGGGAGCGTAGACGTCCAAAGTTGGCTGGCAGTAAGTGTGTTTCCTGCATTATGGCTACCGCGGCCCCTTCTTTTTGGAGTTTTTGCAATATTGACTTGGGTTTGACTGGGGAGTTTAGACCTCTAACATTCAGTGAGACGAAATTCAGGGTGGAGTGATCTGGGATGCAAGACGAGGGAGACGCTATGTCTGGTGGGGCTGACGGGGACGAGGTTGTGTCAGCCAACATCTCGTGGGTACTGCGGATGCATGTTTCCCTGCCATTGAAATTTTTGCTCCGTCCTCCAACAGGGAGGCAGAGATTTCACTCGGGGGGGGGGGGCAGGTTTGTATGTCCACCACCCCCCCTTGGCCAACATGGCCATGTAACTCTTCATAACCAACATGGCTAAACTTGTAAGTATCGCCTTCCACGGACGTAGATGGATAGAACCTCGGAAGTGGGCATAGGCCGTGGGGTGGGGCCCGCCGCCCCGACCGACGGCGCCTTCTTTCGTTTGTTATGGATGATGGGGTTCCTTTGGGTGAGGCTATTTCTTCTTTTTGAATCTCGGGACTCTGGACCAGGAGTTTGCCTTAGTGATGGGCGATTTCGGGAGGTCTGAGTCAGAGGCCTTCTCAGAATTCATGGGTGACCGTGCTTCAGAGGATCATCATGATCTTTTCGGCGTCTTCCAGGTGGCTGATTCTTCTTTGGGTGCCATTGTAGGAGAATTGTAAGGCTGTGGGGAAGAGCCAACAGAAACAAATTTGTTAGTCTTGTAGAAAGACAGCTAGGGGTCGAAGAGCTCATCTTTTCTGGAGAGTGAGGATGGATAAATCTTGGTAAATTTGGATGGGGGTGCTCTGAAAAGTTATTTCATCACGAGAGCGACTGATTGCAGAAATGGCTTCCTTTGTCGTTAAGAAGTGCACTCTGGTAATGACGTCCGGTGGAGAGTCCGATTCCACTCCCCGGCGAGGGCGCATCCTGTGAGTGCGGTCCAGAAGGAGTTGTGACTTATCGAAATCCAGTAGGAGAGCTTGGTATAGGTCCCCCACGTATTCCGCTAGGTTTCTATCCGGAACTGAGGTCGGGACCCCTCGGATGCGCAGGTTATTGCGTCGGGCCCCGTTTTCTAGATCTTCTTGCTTAAATTCTAATATTTCACATGTATCCTGGAGGAGTTGGACTGAGCGCTGAACCTCCGCCAGGGTAGACACTTGGTCCTGTGTCCGATCTTCGAATTCTCCTAGCCTCTGTTCGGCGTCCGTTACCCTCTGGTCGGCGTTTTCCAGTTTGGTAGACAGGTCCAGCATGCATGATCTGAATTCTGATTTAATGTCATTTTTCGTAGAGAGGGTACCCTTGTCTTCCGGGGCTTCTAGAGGGGTGGAACCAGGGAGGTTCTTATTTTTTAGATTTATCCGTCGACATCAGCATTGTTGCAATGTCTGCGTTTTTGCCGGATTTGGCTTGTTTGGACATTTCGTTCCCCTAGGCAAAACGGAGCTTCTGTGTACCCCGGAGTTGAGGGGGAGATTACGGCGGTGTTGGGGGCCAGAGAGTCACAGTGGGAAGATAGGGGTTTGCAGAAGGTGGGCCAGAGCGCCCCAGGAGGATGGAAGATCTTTTCGTGTGTCAGGTAGGTAAGGGGGTAGCTTGTGTCCGGCTACCCCCTCTGGTTTGCTGGTGGGAGCTCACCAGGCCCGCTCAGGACCCGCAGTGTAGCTCATAGCCCGTTTCCAGAGCAGTAGCTTGTCTCACCCGGAGCCTGACAAGCTGATCGAAGCTGTAGTAGGAGGAGACCGGGAGAACTAGCCCCCCACCGTGACTGGGCATAGGGTGCGGGCTCCAGCAGTGTGGCAGGGGCCCCCCTGCTGCTAGGGGCCTCTTCTGTTGGTGGGGGGTTGCTGTAGGCCGCTGGCCACCGCTGCCTGTGGTGGTTCAGTGTGGGAAGGCACTGGAGCAGCGCCACAGATGCCTCCCTCCCCCGGCTCACCTCCTCTCCAGGCCGGGGCTTCTTCAACTGTTATCGGCGCGGCAAACCGCGTCCGGAGCGGAATCCTCCCGGCCGTCTGGGGTGCGGGTGGAGCCGCATGCAGGGCCGCCGGGACGTCCACAGAAGGCTCCCTCTCTCCGGCTACCGGCGCACCGCTGCCAGCACCCTCCAACTGGAGCCGGGGGGGCTGTTGTGTCATGGCCTGAGCATTGCCCGCAAAGACAGGATGGGGGGGGGTAACCCCCGGCGAAGAGGATTATATGCGGGGGCCGCCGTGCTGGGGGGAATCGCAGCGGTGATATTCTGGGGGCAAGAGCTCCTTCCCTTCTTACGCCGCTCCTCAGCCTCTGCGGTCCCCTGAGCCCCTGTCCGCCATCTTGGAACAAGGTGCGGGCAGGGGGATTAAGGCTTCATATCTCCACGGCTGGTCCTCGGAAGACTCCCGGAGCGCGGCCACCAATGCAGCAGGCTCTCACCAAGCCTCGGTTCGTCGTGCTAGCCTAGTATTGGCCCCAATTCGTCGCGGCAGCGGGCATCCCACGGAGGCCATCAAAGGAGCAACCGCATCGTCGGCGCTCCAAGCCACGCCCCAGATATACAAATCTTGAATGAACAAGATAAAAGTAGAGACATTGTAATACAAGAGAGAAAGCCTAAAAAGGGGTCAAGATAAACCCGTTTTAGGAAAGCCTGAATGTAAAGAGAAGAAAGAATCTACAAGTGATTGTGAGAAAGTACCTGAAGGGAAGTTGTTATAAATATAGAACCACAGAAAAATGCAAAAGCGAAGGCTATTCTTGAAGAACTACAAGAATGTAACTCAAAGACTATCCAGGGAGATTAGGTTGAGAAATATCTCTCTCATAAGAAAAGACTAAATAATAGCTTGTTGGAAGATGAAGGAAAAGACCGGGTGAAGATGAGGCATTCTGTTGGTTGGTTTAAATTAGTTAAATATAGTGGTAGGGTTAGATAGAGTTACTTTGGACAGAGGTTATTTTAACTTTGTACTTCCTGACAAGCCCCTTTATTTACTTAGATAGGAAGGGTATTCCCTTTAGTGATAGGGAAAGTTAGGCCATTTCTTTAAGTTTAATAAATGTATTGAATCATGTCCTCAGCCAAATAATTATTCAACAAATTTATTTCCACTATATGCAGATTTATTTCTGTGCAACTGTACTTTTTAAATAAATGTACTGCAGTAACCTGCTTAGTTATGAGAACTGGCAATGTGATGACCCTAGGGGTAGGGTATACCCAAACTTCAGAATGGTAGCTTGAGAAGCGCCACACTGCTGCCTCATTGCATGGGACTACATTTCCCATAATGCTGCTAGAGTTAAGTCAGAACTTGCAACTTCTGACTTTCCCCATCTATGAACACCACCAAGGATGACCTCGCAGTGGAACACCTGGGGCTAACTGGGCACCCAGGTTCAACCCTGGATCCCCTTAAGGCCTATCCGGGAAATAGAATTTCATTGACCATGAGGGTAATTCCAACTCCGCCTAAAGTGGAAGAGGGAGTTAGAAACCCCATGATGGCAGACTGTTCCTGAGACTGTTGACACTGGAGTCCCGTCCAGGCCAAAAGACAAACAACTCCTAAGCCTCCTATAGGAAGTATGCACAGAGATTCCCCATTACCCCAAAGAGACTAGAAATCTGGCCCAAGCCTCTATGAAGAGCTCAGTCAGTGTGGAAGTTAGGAGGTTGGGGGAGATTTACAGGGGAAACTAATGGAGGCAGAGAAGGAGACTGATAACATCCATATCAAGGAGGCCGATTGTGATGTTGGGAATGCCGTATTGGGGGGAGGGGGGATGTCTGTCTGTCTATATTTTCTGCCACTGAGGTCCAGCCTGGACCTCTGTCAGTGCAGCTCTTCAAGTTTTCCTTTTGGTGAGCAATGACATTGGGTTACTCTTATGGCACCCATGGGTGGGGTACACCCTTGTACCCGCTGTGTGTTTTTTGGCACCTGTATGTTGCCCACAGCGCATAATATAGGCTGGTGGCAGCTACATGCTGACTTGGCAGGAGCTCAGAGTGCCCTTCATTGTGGGACACCCAGGCCCTGCCATAAGAAACAATGGATTCCTGCAGGTTGGCCACTGTGGCCTCTTGGTTTCTAATGCCGTTTATCCTGTTTCCTAAAGTCCTGGGAAGCCCTGACTCTGTCCCTGCCTCCTGACTGGCTGTTGGGTGGAAAAATCACATATGACTCTGGGGCTGCCTTCTGTCAGATTGACTGTATCCTTCACAGAGCATGTGTGTTGTGTGTACACCCTATGGGTGGGACCTGTCTGAATGGAGTCTGAAGTGAACTCGCATTCTGTGTTATGGGTGTCTGGTTTCTGTGTGTGTGAGACACAATGAATGAGATAGCCCTGACTGAAACGGGCATGAATGGAGTGTAGTGTGCTTAAAGGCTGGGTACTTACCCCAATCCACATTCTATGTTATGGGTGTCTGGGTTAATTGTATGGCCTTAATGCCTGTGAGCCTGATTGGCTGCCTGCCTGCATAAATTAATGCCCTTCTGCGTGAATGGGGAACAGATGTGTATATCTGGGAACCTCTCACTTACCAATTTGTTCAGAAGCTGAAGTTGAAGCAAGAAAAAGCTGTTCCTTGAAGCTCAGCTGGTGGAGAAGTATGCTGCTGCATTTTCATCGTGTAATCCAAAAGCTGCTGTGTTCTACCAAGGGCTGATTAAGAGAGGACCTGCAAAGGAGACCTCTCCCCGAGCTACGAGGGACCACCGTGTAACCTGCGACTCTTCATCGGAAGTGCCCTGGAAGCCAGTCCTGTGTGCCTGCTGTCCGGAGAAGGGGTCTTTATGAGTCCTGAAGAGAAGTGGCCGGACATCGAGTCAAAGAAGTCCATTGGTGTCACCCAGGGTCTAGAGGTGCGTTTCGGGACTGATGGAAGCCGTTGCTGTCTACCGCCAAGAAGAGGGGTACCCTGGCATAGTTCTGCTGGACACCTGGAGCTGCAAAAGTTCCAAACTGCCTAAGAACATTTCAATGGATATCCTTGCCATCATCACTGACCACTTTTTCCTGTCGGAGAGAGTCCAGAGGCGCTCAGTGCAAAGGTCAGTCAGTGGGTTTCCTGCCACCAGAAGCTAACAAAGACGTCCTGAGAGTCCAGACTTGGTGATGGTCCGATTCCAGGTCGCCAGAAGCCGTCCCGAGGTCCATGCTGCGGCTGCAGCACAGAAGAACCGAAAGGTGGAAAACCGGGATATTCCGTAGCCCAATACCAAAAGTGACCTATGCATCCGTCACCGCCCGAAGTCATCGAAGCGTCGCAGGGGTCATACTCTCATCTGACAAGCATTTAAGGAACCCACAGCTAGTTTCATCTTCAAAATACAGAAATCATTGACCAAAGGAGAGCACTGCGAAGAGCAAAACTGCTGCACTTAAGAAAGACTTTGGTTCCATTTTTCTCGTGGATTCAGCATTCCAGTTGCTCCTTCCTCCAAGAGGTTTGGGGGTCCATCCTCTAAGCGAATCATTGAATGAATCTGAGAAACTCTGCCACTTCGCCTGCCAAGGAAGAGCCTCTTCTAGCTTCATCAATCGTCCAGGAGACCCAGATTCGTCTTGGATCATGTTCTCCTGAGGCCTCTCAGGTACTTTGTGGCAGTAAAACCTTTTAAAGAAAGCAGACGTTTATTGAACAGTATTGGACTGGGCTGTAAAAGACAAGAGATGTTACTCCTTAACGTTTCCATTACAGGTTGCCCAGGTTGGGGGGCACGGGCGGGAATCGTCACACTGAATTGTAGATCTAGTCTAAAGAAAGCACTGTTCACAACAAACCTACCTTTCTTCCCTATTTTATGCTGATAAACCTCACTTAGGAATTCACATGCCTATTTAAAGCTGTCTGCAGTTAGTGCATCTATTACTGAACTTAGTGTTTGGTACCATATATTTGCCATTCTTTGAATGAGTATTTCCAAGTACAAAGTGTTATTATTTATATGTATATACTTTGGTAGAAACCTTATTTTATATAAAGAAGCTGTGTTATCACCTAACAGTGTGTAGACATTCATTTGTGGGGACTGGGGGACTCACTGTACTTAAGAATCAGCCTGCATCACCGCCTGAAAGCTTAGGCATGGCTGCTCACCCATTCTACCAAATTGAGAGAGGAGTGACCTGTGCCTTTTCCCTACCATATAGGGGGCAGAAGTACAGATACCCCCTCCAGTCTTTACACTGATACCGGTTAGGTGTCAGAGGTTAAGCAGGTAGAGGCTGAATAGTTAAGGAACTCCACAGGACTGGACTAAGCCAGACAGACAAAGTGGAAGACGAGGGAGGGACTGGAGTCGCTGGTATACAGGCCAGGATCTCCCTTCACCAGGAGAGGAAGAGGAGCAAGGGAAGGACTGAGGAGGCTATAGAGGCCCAACTCCATTACTGGAAGAGGGACGTAATATAGACAAGAAAGCAGTAGGCTCTCACAGGAAGGGAAGTCTTGCAGCTAGCCAGCCAGAAGAGGTGAAAAAAAAAAAAAGAGCACAGGGAGGAGGTTGCAGAGACCGAGCAAGTGTGATGGGTAGGCCATATTGATTCCCAACTCTTATGGAGGAAGAAGATAGAATTTGGGGAACAGACATGGAACAGAGAGGGCGAGGGGGACCCAAAGGGCAGAAGAGGGAGAAAGTCAGGCAGCGCAAAGATTATGATAGAAGGAAAAGGACATCGGCAGGAGGTTCGGGAGAGTCAAGTCTAGCTGTATACAAGCATTAGAGACGGGAGAAAGAATACGCCGGAGGAAGGGCAACAAGGAGGGAGATAGGTGATTGAAAGGGGAGCACAAAAGAAAGATTGGCGAAACCTTGTGGTTGTGGCTTCAGGAGGGTTCCCCATGAGTGTCAGCCCAACTGGCACAAGTTCTCTCCTGAGAAGAATCGGACACACACCCTTAGCAGAGATCCTGGAATCAGCCTCCTTCAACTTGCCAAAGAAGAAGGGTACAGGAACCCTTTTAAACCCGCATTGGGAAGACTCAGAAGCAGAAAAGTACAAAAGTGGATACTGGCGCCAGGAAGAGGATGTGGGAAGAGGGGGACAACTCGAGAACCTGAGAGAGACATTGGAGTTACTTTTTATGCACCGAGTTTGTAATTGGCCCCAAAATATACACAATCTCAAATAAACCCTGTGAAGTCTGGTTGTCTAATGATTCCCGGTGGCCATCTTCCCACTTTGTATTGCCAGCCACTGTCAATACCTAGAGATGAGAATATATATTTCTGCATCATCCTCCCACATGCAACATGAACGTAAAGCAAATGTTTAGATTTGAATTAACTGCTGCATTCTGAGAGATTTTATCTTGTAAACTACTAGCTTGCCTTAGAAGCTCAAATGTACATGTTTTCAGGTTAGTCTCAATTAGGAGTTGCTACAACCTTCCCTCAAAGTTCTATGATTCTGCACTTCTAAATTGTTTCTCTTTTCCAAGGAACATTGCTCTTCTGTTCCAAATTTGTGCTTCTCAGGTTGTTTGTTTTTTGTGTGGCGATCGCTTTTCCTCCATGTTTCAGATTCTAGTGCTCCGCAGTTCAATCTCTCTGCTGCTCCGCGGAGTCCTTCCTCCAACCCTTCTTGTCTGTGGTCACCGGCTCACGTTTGGGATGCAACACTTGTCTCTGTCCAGTAGCAATCTTCTTGGTCCTCCAATCCAGTGTCTGAAAACGGCATACCTCGTGGCTTATGGGTCTACTCGCCATCCCTGCCCCTCAAATACCCCACTGAGTCAGGGAATTTCCTTGCAGTTTTGCAACTTGCCAGCACACCTCCACCTCTTGCATTGGCACTGCCCAATGATACTATATTCTCTCGACATCTGGGTGCAGGTCTCACTCTTACTGCAGCCCACTGACACTGTGGGCAAAAGCCAATTCTCCCAGTGTTGGCCTGGCTTTTGCAGATCTATATAGCTCTCCTGCAATCACTGGCACAGTAGTTTGTGAAGGACTCCAACCCCTCCTCTTTTTCCTCAGTCCATTTTATAGGCTCCGGTGCGGCGGCACGTGTCACCTGATCATAGAAAGGGAACAAAGACTGCTAACTCAATGAGGTTTTCACCGTTTAAATGGTCACTTCCTTTTACGCTTTATTGTTATCGGTGGGCTCAATATACAGACTCCTCACCTACAACAACTTCTTCCTGCCTTTTAGCTCTGCTAGCCTCATGTGCATGCCTCTTCCTCAGGGGTTAAAACTCCGGATTGAGTTTTTAATTTTTTGAAATTGGCCTTTTTAATCTCCATTTTATTTCCCCATTTCCCACTGTGAGAAAATCTCTTGTTACATCTCTCTTTTGCCTCTACCAAAATCTGCAAGTTTAGCTAACCCCTTGATATATTTCAGACAAGGTGCTCTGTGATGCTTTCTTATCTTTAGGACCCACTTTTCAAGCATTCTAACCTCCAAATCAACAGCACCTTTTGTTGACTGCCATTGTGCCATTCTAATTCAACATTTATGGTTTGCCCATCCATTAAAACCATGTATTTCCGCTTCTATACCTCCTGTGAGACAGGCATGGTATTAAGAGAGAAACAGACTCAAAAGTGTTAGATTTTAAAGCCTTTATTTACTAAGGTTCCTGCGGTGGTGGAATGCCTGCCTGGCCCAAATTCTAAAAGGATGGCTCCCTTAACTGATATTTCTAATGCCCGTCGTCGTCTAAGAGTCCAAAACAAACGTCGGTCTGTCTGTAAACCTATACTTGCACTCACACTGTACAAAAATGTGATAAAAAAGGTATTTGGAAAGGAAAAATAGTGGTTCAAGAAAAATAGCGAAACCAGAGTTGGTTTCAGGTGGTCTTCTCACCAGGTGCACTTTGGTCAATGTCACAAAGAGGAGTTCCCTCACCGGGGCTGTTCGTACGACCTTCTCCACAGGGCCCTTACAATTAATTCAAATACCTCCAATGTCCTCGAGTTCTTTGGGGTTCGCTTCCCCAAGCTTAAACTTGCTCACTTTCAGCTTTCAACGCATAACACACGTCTACTGTTCTCAATAGGCCTCTGAGGGCTCCCTTCCAGCTTTCAAAATACAAAAAACAAAGTCAGGCTATGCATTTTAACATGTTATCATTTACCTCTAGTTCATCCTCTTATGGGGTAGAATCCGAGGTGTTAGAATACGCAAGGTTCTTTATTTTTCCTAAGCGCAACCACTCTGACCCTTTGCCCCTCTCTCGATTCATAAAATTTCTCTTCCTTTTTCACTCTTTATCCTCAGGTGCTTCTTGCACCATTTTCCTATGTTCCTTGACCTTTTCTATGCACACTTGCACTGACCTTTAGTCCTCTTGCACTTGCTTTTCGGGTCCCTCGCACCCTTGTTTTACTGCTCCTTCTTTAAGTACCTCTTGCACTTCTTTCGTGGGTTCCTGGCCCCCTTGGGGTCACTCGTAACCCCTTTTGTACTGTCCGTTACTTCGTGCCACTTACACTTCTTTCACAGGCTTACAGCCCTCTTTCATTCATTTCATCTCATAGTCTGACACACATACGCGTCTCACTGTTACACTGTTGCTTGCGTCTTTGTTAGAAGACTTCCCGTTTGCTTCAACAAACGCCTCATTCAAACGTGATCCACTTACTACGTGTTTGCAGCGTTACCTTGCATCGCGCTCTTAACAACCAGGCTCGGTACAGCTTTCAGACGCACCAGACTGACTTCTGCACCGCCGTTGTAACTCCGGCTCTTAGTTTCCAGGTCAGTGTCTCACCACCTGCCCCTCAGACACGCCTGGGCTGTTGCACCGGGCCACGGGAACAAGCATTGAAAATGGCAGGTTCTGCGGGGCACCAGCACGCCTCTCGGCTCCAGCATAAGGACCCTTCTTGACTCCCTGGAGACACGGCTCGCTCGCCACACTTCTGCCCTTCTGCATGGCAGTTCCTCAGCGTCTCTGTCTGTGGCCTCTGACCCTGGGCAACTCGGCTCTCCTCCCAACTCGTTCTCCTGCTGGTTCTCCTACTCGCTCATACCTCTGTGACAGACTAGACCTTTTATAGTGAAAAGATCAGTCAAGTGGAGTGAGGTGTGAGTGGTTACCATTGAATGCCCGACCCTGCCCAACTATTAGTGGGACTACTCGAGTTCTTTTTTATGGTAGGTTAACCTTACTTTCCCCATGTTGTCCCTATGGGTAATCTTTACTGATCTTAGTTGCCTCTTCGTCGTCTCAGTATTTAGTGGAAATGCAGGGAGGGAGATTGGGGGGGGGGGGGTGACTGGAAAGTGGTTTTGGGACTGGGCAAATAGCATGGGCCTCATTACGAGTCCGGCAGTAACCGAGGTGGTAAAACCGCCTGGTTACCGCCGGACTCGTGTTACCATTCCCCCTCCATGATTCCCGGAATTACCGGGGCATTACAACCCCGGTGACCTGGGAATTCCGATGGCGGAATGGTGTAAATCCCCAATCCCATTGAGTTCCATAGGACTCAATGGGAATGGGGACCATGGAAACACCGGCACCATCTCGTGATAGTGCCAGTGTTTCCACGTCCGCCTGCAGGCGGGTGGTGGTAAACCCACCAGGTCAGACCTGGCGGGAACGCTACCTCCAGCCTGCAGGACTAGAGAACGGGCGGTCCGGAATTAACAGTGGCGGCGGTTTATCGCCACTGTTATTTCCGGACCGCTTGACCTGTAATGAGGCCCCATGTCTCAACCTTAGGTATCCTCCTCCCGATCCCTCGTGACCCTCCCCCGCTTGTCCACCCCCAGTGTCGGGATCCAAAAGCGATGGCCCTTCCCTGGCCACCTGAATGGAAGATCCTGAGGGCGTGGGTGGGAACACGGCCAGGTTTCTCACACTCCTCACCCGGGTTTAACATGCCTTCACATCCTCACTCCACCCTAAAAAAACAGGAACGCTATTGGTGAAAAAACTAAAATATCACCTATCTCACAGCCTTTCTGTCTACTTATTCCAGCACACATGGATTCAAAACAATGCTTCAGAACAATATTCTAAGTCTTGTCATAAGCCAAAGAATCGACGAATGAATGAGATCTTTATTTCGTAAAAATATACAATTTTCATAAGAGTCAAATACAAAGTGTCTCAAATCATGCATATCATGCCTCAAAAGATCTCTAAAAATTGCAAATGAAACCATAACCAATGACCAAATGTTTTAACGCAAAATGTATAAAAAGGAATAAAATATTGTTAACATCCATTCAACTGCAACAAAATGGTCTTCAAGTATTAAAGCATTTTCAATATAAGAATTAATGCAAAGTGCAAGTGAGGCACAGCTAAAACTTTGAAGATGGTGACATACATCAATCTTAAACCCCACCTTTTCAACATAGGTAAAAGGTACATCTCCCTGAGACTAGAGCAAATGGGGCCAGCACAACAAAATGTAATGCATCCTCAGCCTCAGGCCTATTGCAAAAACATTATTCCTTGGGAGCTACTCTCAGAGCCGGGCCCCACTATCTTTCCTGAATAACAGATTAGACCTAAGGCGCATTAGAATAGCTCTTTTTCTTGAGTTGTCAAGTCATGTCAAACAGCTTGATCATATTCGAGTGTGCTTTATACAAATAAAACTCAACACTGTTTTCTAGCTTCCTTTTGTTCTCTGGATCTTGATGTAGATAAAAATGAATGTGTACGCGATACATTTAGAGTCATTATTAATACTAACAGGATTGTTTTGGAGCTCCTCAAGACTCAAGTTCCTTAATTGGCTTCTAATGTAGTTGAGCCAAGCGGAAAAATAGAGAATGTCAGAGTTCAAAATGTCTTTGATTTCCAATACCAAACTACACCCTATGACTATTTCATGTTTAGCATATTCCTCTTCCACACAAATGCCATCACTATTTAAAAAATGTTTACATGATAAAGAAAAATGTGCATATTGGTCCTGGGTGCCTGAGTTTTTGGCAGCTATTGGTGTAAATTAATTGTGCAAGAGGCTGGGATTTTAGCATTTGTTCATGGAATTGAAGGGGCTTTAAATTTGTACTTAATGGCAAAGAATGATGTGCCAACTTGAGTGACTGCTGGGATTTTGTTGCAAGAAACCTTCATAATGGAAGAAGTGATCTTAAACAGTGTCTTCTTTTTTTTTCAACAAAAAGCGATTCAGGGCCCTGAAGGGAGAGTTAAGGGCAGTCTATTGACTGAGATTCACTCCACTATTGTGAGTGTGTGATGCTCAACTGAAGTCCTTGGACTCATATGGTATACTTGCGACACAACTAGAGTTAAAAGATCTTGGTCTCAAATGATGACTATAAATATGTATTGTAATTATACAGATGTAACATTGGCGGATGTGTTTGATAAGTTTGCGCTGATTTTTTTTGTCGTGGTTTGAGTTCAGTAATTTGGAGCACATCATTTTGGCTGGGAATTTCAATGCGGACTGCGTGGGTACTCGGGATGCTCCTATTAGGCAATTTGAGGTAAAGAAGCAATGCCGACCCAAGAAGCGAGATTGTAATAGGTGGGCTGTTTTTTTTTTTAATTGGAATTTGTGTACTATTACAAGTTACTCGGATCAGGTGGATGTGTATCGATGTACTTGGCACAGTGATATGTAATCCTCACGGATCGATTTTATTGTTCTGTAAGGCTTACCGATTCATGGAAGGATTCTCAGGCAAGCAGACAACAATTCCTCTACACAATAGCCCTGTCAAGACTATTAAATTACAAGTCTCAAAGGAATGATTGAGTAGAAGGCAAGGGAATGTGCACAGCACCTGCTTACAGAAGCTGTAAAATACAAAAGGCTCAATTAGCACACAAAACACATACAAACCCAGTAACCCTCAAGTTATTATGTTGTAACCGATTTAGTCCCAGAAGGAGTCTTGAAGAACAGGACTGGAACAACCGAAGGAGGACAGGACAAGTCATCAAACAAAAACTAGGACAAACTTGCGTGGGGTTGTTCAGAATGGCACGAGGGTTGCCTCAGGGACTTGCAGTATACAAAACAAAAGGCAAACAAAATCCAGGAAAAGTCACGCAAGTTCTACAATACAGGATTCAAGTCACAAGGGTGTCTAAATCTGACGTAGTACAAAAACAGAAGCAGATGAATCCAGCAGACAAACAAATCCTTAAGTCAAAAAAAAAAAACAGCAGGTCAGAATATCAAGTTCCAGTAAAACGAGCAAAGGCAGCACAACGGACAGCAAAGCAGCTATGAAGCACCGGAGGAAGGCTCACAATGGCTCTTTATAGTGAGGAAGGTGCAGCGGGCCGTTTCCTAGGAGTGCTGCGTCCCATAATAGAGCGTGCGATGGGACAGGGCACGCGACGCGCGGGTGTATCTGGGGTCTGTGGTCCCCTGTGAGTTACCCGGCGCTGCAGCAAGCATCAAGGTAATCCAATGGCCACGCAAGGCAGCAATGTTTCTTGTAGCATGTTTCTGAAGATTTATGGCTTAAGCATAGGAATAAATGGTGCCTCTAGAGACCATCATAGATTAAAAGTGAACTTTTCTTATTTTGCAAATGCTCTATTCGCACTCCTGGTGTGGCTGCATCTTTGGGCAAGAATAGATTAGTTTGGTCATCTAGGAACAGTGATAGGTTTAACATCCATATTGAAGAAACTTTGCTCCTCAACGTTTCATTTCTGACCTTTGCTCCTTTAAGCATTTTCCTACATTCATAAATAATTCATTCATCTACCAAAAATCAACAATACTGGTCATGGTATAGTGTCCTTGGCATTTCCATAAAGAAGTGCAGCAACATAAAAAGCATTTAAGAAGTAGCCTAAATTGGTTTAAGAGAAGATATCCGGAGGGGAAACCCAAAGTTGAATGGTTAAGATAGGTAAAGCAACATTATAAAAATAAAGTTTAATCCCTCCATTAGTTGATGTTTCAGAAAGAAGGTGAAATGATGTTTGCCCGCAAATATCAACTATTGGAAATTGGTGAACGACATGGATAGTTTCCAAGTTCTTTCTCAATCCAATCCAATCTCAGAATTAGCTTGGATTTAACATTTTGAAGACTTATATAAAGCCCCTAAATTGACAAACGGGAAAATTGTTGACCTAGAGAAGGATGTTTGGATTTTTCATTATGATCCAAGATATATTAAACAGCTCATTCATAAAAGCAGAAATTCTAGGGCTTCTGGACCTAATGGTCTATGTAAGCAGGTGTTTAAGAACCACCACGAATTGTGGGCAAATACATTAAATAAGCTGCTTGATTCTGTTATTATACCAGATAATTGGAAATCGCCTATGTCATTCCAATTTTGAAAAAGGGCAATCGCCTTGAACCCTGAAATTATAGACCACTCGCCCTACTCAATGCAGACTCGATTTTTTCTTCTTTGATTTTGAAGGAATTTCAAAAGTGGGCAAATCAAAATGAGCTACTTAAGGCTAACCAGGTGGCTTTTTTTTTTTTTTTTTAACTTTTATTTTTGTCGGCAGAGGTTCACAAGACACAAACATCAAGGCAACAAGCATAAACCAGGCAGATCATAAAGCAACACAATGATCGCAATACATTAGTTACAACAGTAATTTCAGAGCATCAGGGGGAAGGAGAACACAAAGGAGATCACGATGCATGGGCAGATGCCGGAGACAAGCCAGACCCAGGCGTGCTCCCACACCGATTGTTGAGGTACGTGTTAAATTCGCTCCAAATGTTCTTGGGGCGAGAATGGGAGGGCAGCATAGTCAAATATTCATCCTCACAGTTTGAGACCATGTGAGCAAACCCAGCCACTTCCTATGGACCGGGGGAGAGGAGGACTTCCAGCTCTGAAGTATACACTTCTTGGCAAACATACAGCTTATGTTTATGAACTTTTTAAACCACTTAGTGTCATCAGTCTTCCAGATCCCAAACAGTACTGCTAAAGGATCGGGGTCAATTACAGTTTCAGTTACTGCAGCGAGTGTGTTCAGAACACCGTCCCACAAGTCAGACAATTTGTTACAGGACCAGAACATATGTAAATGATCAGCTGCAGCCGCCTTGCAACGCGGACAGAGGTGTACCTCGGAGCAAATAAACCTCGAAGACCTTCGTGGAGTATAATAAAGCCTATTAAGGATCTTATATTGCATGGCGCGAAAACGGAAGTTGAGAGAGACTTTTTGGGTATGGAGGCACATATTCTCCCAGACTTCATCGGGTATTTCTAGGCCAAGTTCTGTCGCCCATCCACCCCACACCCCCAGAGATGGAGTGGGGGTGGTGTCCTGCAGAATTTGATACAGTGAAGAGATGACACCCCGAGCACCGCCCGAGTTGGTGATATAAGCTATTGCCAGGTTATCTGGGGGTTCATCCGGAAATGAGGGCCATGTGGTGCGGAATGCGGCACAGAGCCTGTAGTATTGGAGAATCTCTAAGGGGGATCTGGTGTGCCCCGGTTTCCAAGTTTGGGGATCTATGAATCTACCCTCAGGATAGAGGTCAGACAGCACCCGATATCCCAGCGCGCCCCAGTGTCGGGCCAAAGCTGCATTCAGTGTGGGTTCCAGGCCAGGGAAGGCCCACACAGGGAGCCATTTGTAGTACGGAGGAGGCCCGCCTGTCGAGTCTAGCAAGCGTGACCAGGCATACAGGTTCGCGGCAACGGGGTCAATAGGGGACTCGGGTGAATAGTGTCGATGTAGAATCAAGGACATTATGTTGATACCAGCAGACGCTAGTCGCTCCAGCCCGACATGTGGGCGCACCGGGGAGCCAGGGTACCAATGAGTGGCATACTGGGCCTGGGCTGCAATCCAATAGAGTGTTCGGTCAGGAGCCGCAATACCCCCCCCCCCCGTTTGAACGGGAGCGCCATGTCAGCCCACTTCTTGCACACCGCACCAGAGTGCCATAGGAATTGTGCACATAGCGTATGCAATTTAGTGAAATATGCCCTCCCAGGCCATATAGGTATATTACTAAAAGTGTAGAGGAGCTTGGGGAGCAAAATCATTTTAATAAGAGATAGCCGACCGGCAATGGACAACGGAAGAGGGCGCCATCGTGAGATTTTAGTCTCAACCGTCCGTGCCACCGCTGTGTAGTTATCGGCAAGCAGAGTGCATTTGGTGAGGGATATCTGCACACCCAGGTACCTAACACCCTCCGGGGACCAGCGCAGGGGATATTCGGTAGTGGGCTGTAGGGTAGATTTAGTGAGCGGGAAGATCTCAGATTTTGAATAATTAATTGTAAATCCAGAATGGGTGCCAATGCGGGTGATGTCTCTTAATATGGGATCAAGGTGGGTCTTGGGATCTCTGACATATAATAGGACATCGTCCGCATATAGGGATATAATCTCGGGACACTCTACCAGTCTTAACCCTTTACGGGAGTGCAGTGCACGGACAAAGTCCGCCATTGGTTCTATCACCAACGCAAAGAGGATCGGGGAGAAGGGGCAACCGTGCCTGGAACCCCTAAATAGCGTGAAAAGCTCAGACGTCAGTGAGTTAGCCCTTAATCGCGCCACGGGGGAGGTATACAGTAGTTTGATGAACCCAATCATGTTCAGGCCAACACCCATTGTTTCAAGCACCAGCCACATGCATTTCCAAGAGACCATGTCAAAGGCTTTTTGAGCGTCCAACGTAACCGCTACAGCCTGGACGTCTTGATCCACACAGGACATGACATTAAACAATCTCCTGATATTATGAGAGGTGGACCTGCCGGGGACAAAGCCTGCCTGGTCTTCATGTACCAAATGTGTCATAATGGGCAGAAAGCGATTAGCAATGATCTTAGCAAAAATCTTTGTGTCAAGATTCATGAGGGAGAGAGGTCTATAGGACCCACACTCGTCATCAGGTTTACCCGGTTTGGGCAACACCGTGATAACAGCCTCACGCATGGAAGGGGGAAGGATAGAGACACGAAGTGCCTCATTCCAGACCTCAAACAGCCGGGGGGCCAGAATGGCCACATGTTCTTGATAGAAGCCTGTGGTGAGGCCATCAGGGCCAGGCGCCTAGCCTTTGGGTAAGTCCGAGATGGCCGACACTATCTCGTCCAGTGTAATCGGGGAGTCTAGTTGGTCCCGGGTAGAAGAAGAGATCTCTGTAGTGGGGATCTGATCAAGGAGCTCGCGCATATGATGTTCGGTATGCTCAGCGGGCTGAGAATAAAGGGACCTGTAGAACTCAGCAAATATATCCAATATCTGCTGGTCCGCCCATCGAGCATTGCCATATTGATCTTTAATGGAAGTGATTTGCGTATGGCCAGACTCCCCTCTCACAAGTGTCGCTAGGGTTTTCCCGGGTCTGTCCCCCTCACCGTACTTCCTGGCTGCCTGTGGGCGACTGAAGTATTGAATTTCGCTGGTAGCTAGTGTGTTGTATACTTGGAGTTCATCTGAGATCTGGGCGAGTATATTGGGGTCAGCACCCGCGGCACATAGCTGCTCCAGCCGTTTTAGCTTGATCTCAGAGCGATCAAGGGCAGCTCCAATAGATTTCAACACCCCAGAGGGATAGATATACCCCTAATGTACACCTTAAACGCGTCCCATCTAACCGCGGCGGACGTGTCCTGAAGAGAGTTGAGTTCAAAGGACGATTCAATGTCAGCGAGTTTGCCAGACTTAAACACAATGTCTTTTAGGGCTTCGGACTTAAAACGCCAGGTGCTGAGTGTCGGAATGGAAATTCCCAGTCCCAAGGATAGTATGACCGGAGCGTGATCAGAGAGTGTGCGGGGCAAGATACTAGTACCCTGCACCCTACCCAGGACCTCCCTGGAGACCAAAAACAAATCTATCCTGGACGAGCTGTCGTGAACAGACGAATAAAAAGTTTAGTCCCTCTGCTGAGGATAAAGCGTTCTCCATGCGTCACAGATGTTGAGCGATTGCATGTGGCCACGCAGCCTGCGCGCTGCACCAGACAGAGCTCTGGTAGCGGTACCAGTCCTGTCCAGAACAGTGTCCAGGATGAGATTCAGATCTCCCCCCCATATAATCCGCACTCCCACAAATCCAAGCAGTATGGTGGTTACCGTGTCGAAGAACTCTGGAAAATCTACGTTGGGACAGTAAGTGTTGACTAACAGATATTCTGTATTGACCAATGTGCAATGTAGTATGACATAGCGACCTTCAGGGTCGATGTAGCTTTTATGTAATACAAACTTAATTGATTTGTGGATCATCGTGAGACGCCCCTGGATTGAGTAGAGTAGGAGGTAAAGAATCTGGCAGGACCCCAGGAGGGAGCAACAGCCCTTGAAATGAGTCCGTTGGAGTGTGTTTCCTGCAGAAGCAGTATCTTGCAGTTGTGTCTGCTAGCATAGGCCATAATTTTACGGGCCTTAGTGTAATTGCTCAGTCCCCGGATATTCCAGGACATTATGACAGACATTCCAGTGCAGCTATCAATATCCACAATAACCATGTTTCAGTGAACCTCCCACCTCCAGTGATGGTGTGAGCTCCCAAAGTTAGAACTGCTGGCATGCATGCAGCCTTTCAGTGTGCGCGCTGCGAAACCTTGTGTCCCTTTTTGAAAAACCACCCCTTTCCCGCCCCCCCACCCTCACCACCAACCATGGACTAGCAGTGCGAACGCCACCCACCCGAAACTGCGTGCAGATGAGCCGTCCCCAACTTGGCCCAACCTGCCTCAAGGCCCAACCGGGGCCAACAACTACTAAAGACATAGAGAACAACAATGCACTCGCAGTGGGGTGCAGAACAAGAATGAACATTGCAATCGCAGTGGGGTGCGCTGTTGCCGTGAGGCGGGAACAGGACAGATACGGATGACAAAGTATCAGGCGGTATAGTAAACATTAGTGTGCATGTTAGACACATTATGCCACAGCTAGCAGAGGAGCACTGGGGTAAATGCGAGACCTGACGTGAGTAACTGAGGACAAACCCGCGGGGGCCAAGGAAGGACCGCAGATGGCCACCCAGGAAACAGTGCCGGGCATAGTTAATGTGAAGATCTAGTGTGAATGCGCACTTAGGGCGGTGTAACGTTGTTACCATCGGCACATCAAGAATAGACAGCAATGACTAGGCTACATGATAAGGGATCAACTAGGATTCAGTCACAGGCATCAGGATCCTCGTTTGCATTATGTAGTGGTATCTAAGATTCTATGAATTTCACAGCTTCCTCCGGGACCGTGAAGAAGTATAGCTTGTCCCTGAAGGTGATCTTGAGGCGAGCCGGAAAAAGGATTGCATAGGGAACATTACGTTCCCGTAGTAGCTTCTTGATGCCAAGGAACTGGCGTCTCTCCTGCTGCACCCCGATGGAAAAGTCGGGGAATATCCGGATAGTGTGAGAATCAAGGCGAAATTCTCCTTTCTCGCGGGCCAGGCGGAGGATGAGGTCTCTATCCCTATAATTAAGGATCCTAGCAATTATAGGCCTGGGGAGGTCCCCAGGCTTGGGGCGTGGTGATAAGGCACGGTGGGCTCGCTCGACCGTAAAGTACGGTGACAGGGCAGGGTCACCTAGGAGATCCTTAAGTAGAGTCTCAACTGCCAATTCCATACGCCCCTTAAGGGCGTTCTCAGGAACCCGATAATGCGAAGGTTGTTCCTGCGTGAGCGGGATTCGAGGTCATCGCATTTTGCCTTTACAGTTTTCATGTCCCGGGTCAGAGTGGCCATCACGCCTTGCAGTGAGTTTAAAGTATCTTCATTTGCCCCAATGCGATTTTCGGCCTCCGTGATCCTGGCTCCCGCCTGGTCGACACGAGATTTGAGAGACGCCACATTAGCGCTGATGTCATCGAGTTTTTCATGGAAGGATGCAAAATTTTTAGCCATAGATTCCATCATTGCTGTGAGATCTGGAGCAGATGCGCTGGAGGAGGGCACCCGATCAGGATCCTCATGAATGGGTGCATCTGGCCCAGTCACTGCACAGGGGGTTGCTTTTGTGAATTTATCCATGGTGCCCATCTTGCTGGACCCCCTAGATTTGTTAGGCATTACTGATATGATGGAGGGGGCCCGTTAGCTCAGACCTGGCACCACGCTGGCCACAGGCGCGCTGCAACAGGGGCAGTTCCCAACTGAAGGACCAGGAGGAATAGTCAGCCCCACACTCCCCTGTGGTGCTGCTTTAGAATGAGATTCCAAGAGGGATGCCACAACGCCTAGATGCCAGTATGATGATTGAGGATGTAGCACACAATGCAAATACAGCAGGTAGTGAAAGGTCACACTATGCAGCAGCCAGGGTAAAATCAGGGGCCATAGTTGGACGAGCGCCTGTCCGTCGGGCAGTGGAATGATGAAGAAGTGATGCCGCTGGGGCCCCCAACAGGAACAGCAAGAAA
The DNA here is from genome assembly GCF_040938575.1 of Ambystoma mexicanum. NCBI lineage: Eukaryota > Metazoa > Chordata > Amphibia > Caudata > Ambystomatidae > Ambystoma > Ambystoma mexicanum. The sequence continues at coordinate 705,605,497 of NC_090941.1, read as the reverse complement.
TGTGCAGCCGCTGCAGGTGCAGGATGTCTATGAGTGAGTGCCTTTAGGCCAGTGACACAAGGCCTGTTTAAGGATTATTGGGCAGATTAGCCGTGTCCCGGAGCCCCCAGCGCCGAGGTGATCCCAGTAGAGGTGTAAGGGCCCCAATGCGAGGCTATGTCTCTGCGGCAGGAGCGGGCCGTGTAGAAGCAGGTATAGTTCAGGGAGGGTGGGGAGGCACAAACTGCGGCTGGGAGAGCGCCCGGATGGACTGGCAATGTGATTCAAAACTGCCCCCTCAAGTCCTCACCTGCTCGCGGTATGCAGATCTCCAGCACCGGGGCCGCGCACCACGATCACTGGGCCCCGGGCGTATTCCCAGCCCACACAGGCAGCCAGCAGGGCGATGAGCAGCTGCAGCCGCTCCCCCCGGCGCCGCGGCCCGGCCGGGGCACGACGCCACAGCACACACACCGAGAGCTCTCCAAGGAGGCCGCGGATGAGATCCAAGTCCCCCGCACCTCGCAGCCATGGACAGGAGGGGCCGCGACTCCCAGCGATGGGGGGGAAATCCACTCCCTGCGATGCGCCGAAGCCCAGTAACAGGGCGATGAGGGCCAGCAGCCAAGCTCGCTCCAGTAGATGGTTCGGGGCGGAGCCTCAGCCGAGGAGGCCCGCCGAAGCCCAGAGCCGCGCCAGAGACCGTGCGCGCAGTCAAGCCACAAAGTTGGATGCAACGTAGCGGATTGCCCGGAGCCCGATTCAGTCCGAAATTCGGGCAATGCAGGCAGCAATCGTTCAGGAGTAGCTCAACCAGATATAGGCCGATGTCAGCAAAGCAAACCACCGATTTGGCTGGATTCCTTTCCACACCTCACGGAGCTCAGAAACTAGGCAGCCATTTTCGGGCTGCTCAACAGCGCCCCCCCCAACCAGGTGGCTTTTAAAGCAGAAGTGATTGATTGATTGATTGATTTATTTATAGAGCGCTTTACACCAAGGCGCTGTACAGTGGAACAATAGAATACATGACAACAACAAAATAACAGTGGAAGCAAAATTACATCATGAATCATTCGACAAAACAGTGAAAAGAGCAATTAACTGAAGGGGAGGTGGCAATAGGGGAGTGGGATTATGTGGGGGGGAGGTGAGGAGTTGGAAGAGGGAAATGGAGGGGAGAGAGAGAGGAGGGGTAGGAGAGGGGAGAGAGAAAATCAAAGAGAAGGAAGAGGGGGAGGGGGAAGCAGAGAGGGCAGAGGGGGAGGTTTCAAGGAGGAGAATGGAGGAGGAGGGATTTGAGCGAAGTGCGAAATGAGGAGAAGGTCGTGGTAGAGCGGATTGTGAGAGGGAGTGAGTTCCAGTGCAGAGGTGCAAGGAGTTGGAAGGAGCGGAAACGGGAGGAAGCACAGGGGGATGGAGGTACAGTGAGAAGGAAATGGTCAGCAGAACGAAGGGAACGGGAAGGGGAGTGGAAGGAGAGAAGGGAGGAGAGATAAGGAGGAGCAAGACCCTGGAGGGATTTGAAGACAAGGCAGAGAAAGTAAAATTTTAGCTGTAAGTGAAATGGTAGCCAGCCAAGGTAAGAGAGCGGGGTAGAGATGGAGTCTCGGGAGGTAAGGAGACAAAGGGTACAAACAGCAGAGTGGTAGATGGATTTAAGGGGGGCAAGATGAGATGCGGGAAGTCCAAAGTGTAGAGAAGAGCAGTAGAAGAGGCGGGAAAAGATGAGAGAGGAGATTAGGAGTTTGGTAGCGTGGAATGCGAGCGAAGGACGGATTTTTTTAGCTTTAGCTTTTTTAGCTTTAGCGTTTTAGCAACGCCACGCTGCCTGGCTCCCGAGTGACTCAGCGCTTTCTGCAGAGTTCTGCAGCGCCTCGCCTGCCAGACGCAGCACACACGCCGCCTGAGCAATATATCAACAGGGCAATTACCGCTGCGAACACAGCACGGAGCACTGCCTTGCAACACCTATTACAAGAGAATAGGAGCTTTTGTTGGGACCCTTACTGAAGACAGTCTCCCACACGAGTACCTGTGGTTAATTACGCCCAAAGCACTCCACAAAACTGCTTTCTCATACAGCCCCCCGTTCCGATGAAGGCCGTGTTAGATACGAGGCCCATCTAGCCCACAGAGACGGCTGAAACAACTGGTGTAGACGCACCTTTTTAATTTACAGTGCATCATCACTGTTCTCTGAATGAACATTTTGTCATTTGTTGTTTTTTTGTCCGTGTTTAAAATGTTCAGTGATTCCCTGTATTATACTGTCCATCAAATCGTGGCAGTGAAGGACTCATTTCTTGTTTCAGTACACGAGCAATTGGATTAATCAGTGTTCATGCTCTTGTGCTGTTTTTTCTCACCCTGTATGATTATGAAAATTTTGTGTTAGTTTTACCAATGCAATCTGTATATTTATAAAAACAAGCAGTCACCCTTTTAGGTACAGGAAGTTGAGCGTTGTGTAGATTTGTCTGTGACCGTAGGACAGAAAGGTAGTGCGCAAAAGGGAATTTCTTGTGACCTATTCAATTGTATTTTTGTTTCTTAATTCAGACGGAGACCGGACACAAGCAATTCCAACCTCAAGGGGCTTAGGACAGGGGGTGTCCACGCCCGTTTTTATTTAATTTATATTTGTCCCACCTGAGCCAATTTCTGAATAAGGCATCATTTGTTCCTCCCACTTAGTGGGGTTAAGATTTATTAGATGACGTATGCCGATATTTTGCTTGATTGGACTAGAGTTGGACTATACCGCCTAATGAAGACTTTTCATGAATACTCATTTAAAAATGACGTACTGATACATCTAAATAAAACGAAAGTACAACCATCTCGGCAGGACGCAGGAAGGTTCAACACAGCTGATGGTTAGATGCAGGCGATTAGAATTGGGAAATTACTAATTATATTGGTTTTGAAAGTATTGCTACTCCCTGTGAGACGATTTCTTATTTTAATTCATATGAAAAAGCCAAGCCCCATCTCCCAAATGAAGCATTTTAAACAATAATGTGGCACATTTTCTGTATTCCCCATTTTAAAATGTTATGTTGCAAAAGTGGTCCTGGCAATTATCAATGGTTTTGAGATCCACCATTTTTTATTTGATGTGATTTTACCTATCGGGAGGGTCTGTCTTGGAAAGAAGTGTTAACACTCCCTAAATCCACACCTAGTGTTGTGATCCGATTTGAATTAGGTCTTGTGTCCTTAAGCTTGTGAGTTTTTTGAAAAAGGATTCTGCTTTGCAATAAGATTGTGGCACCTCCCGATTGGTTCCCCGTTTGAGATGGTTGCAGTAGGCTTGAACGGTTCTCCTGCCATTCACATCTCAAACGGTATGGCACAGCCCGATTTATGGGTTTTAGACCATAACCAGGTGTTGCAAAACATAGCTCCATTCAAAACTCAATTGGTGCGCCATGATTGTCTCACACGTGCGAAGAATTCGGAGAACACAATCCTAAACTTTCAAACACTCATAACAGGCTTGGTGTATGCGCCCCCATCTTATTCGTTTTCCGTCATGGAAATTTGGAAGTACAATTTTAAGATTTAGGCTTAATTTACTATTGACTAAAGAGAACTGCCATAGTGGAAGTAAATTTATTGTGATAGCATGATGTGGCATTTCCTTTCTGTGGAAAAGAGGTGGAGACTCTCAAAAACCTTGTAATGGATTGTGAAATGCTTGAGGCTCCACATCGTTTTGAGAAATACATCACTGATCCGAGATCCGAACCGTGGGAGTTTTTGTGGAACAACCTTTATGATACTGTGTCCTTTGTGCTTTGTAAAGCCCTGTTTCAGTTCCTTTACATTATAAAATGGGTAAGTTAGGAGGGTTATGATATAACAACTGAATGCAGGGAATGATGTACATGTTTAACATTTTTAACATGTTATTGTATTTATTAAATTGTCTGGATGGTTGTAACAACCTTTTTTTTTTAATTGAAAGTATTCAGTTTATTACCTAAAAGGAAAACAGTATTGCTCAATTAATTGTTCAACAATTAGTTTATAATTAATTTGTTTCTACATGTAGTCAACACTGCACCTCACGATTTCACGTATTAAATTTGCAATATTTCTGTAAAAAAATGTGTTACGGCAAAAAAGTATTTAAAATCATGTCCTTCATGGGAACGTTCCCACCAATCCTCTGCACACAAGTGATAAGTTTCCATGAATAATTACCCATATGTTTGGTTCTTTGCGATTTTAAATTTGTGGCAGAATAGCATCAGGTGCTTTAAGGATTCCTCATGATTTGTACAGAATCTGCAACAAACGTCGCTTGTTTCAGCGTCATGCCTTGAAGGAGGACTTCTCTAGTTGGAAGGATGTTCAATCTGATTCTTAGGAATACATTTCTATGGCGTACACTTGGGAACTTTGTTAGGTACTTCGGCACAATGTTCAGAAACCTGGATTTACCCCTTCTGGGTTGTTCACAAGAGCCCATTCAGTTGCATCAATGTTGGTTAGTAGATATTTACATCTTGCTGTCCATGATTTATCTTGATGTCCATTATTTCAAGGTCCAATCTGTAAGCTGTCCCATATGTCCTTTCAAGACGTTGAACTGTATTTGACTGTCATTCAAAATAATTTTCCGGAACAAGGCTAACAAATTCCACACTACTCGTGTGTGCAAAGATAGTAAGCCTAGTTCATATCTTATCAGATCTATGCGTAGACAGTTAGGCAGGCACAAGATATTTGTACAGGAAGATCCCTCTAGCAAGTCCCATATTTCCCACGATGTTGACGGAGTAGTCCGTGCACCGTATGTCAAAATGGGAGTCACTTTGTTTGTAAAACTTAACGTGTATTACTGAGATTTTTCCATATTTCTTGTGGAGAAATTGACCTTGAGCTCTTAAGTTTTTGTTTTCCACTTGAGCTCCATAATTCTTCAGGGCATCATCCATACTAGCGTTAACGCACAATCCTGGATATTGATCTGTGCAAACTACTCGGACGGGCTCATTGTTACGCTCACCTGGTTCCCACATGGGTGTCGAGCGGAACTGGACAGCCACGGTCTCCACCAACGTGATGCGTAGTGCAGAAATGACGGACTGGACTGGCCCACCTAGTTTCATCTGCTTGACCCGTAGAAGTAGTCTCCTAAAGGGCGAGAAAGGGAATTCACCACCCGTGGATTTGAGTAATAGCCCTTCACTGCGTCCCCATTTATCACCTCTGATATTCCCGTTCACAAAGCTCACCTTATAGTTTTGAATGATGAGCTCTCCATCCTGCGAGGAATGCAGGGGCGCGTTGAGGGCCAGTTAATTCACTGGCTTGAGGATATTGGAAGAGTTCTAGACAAATTTTGGCTCCAAACCTCCAGGCAAAGGACCGTAAGTATATAGTTCTTAAGAGTTCAAAAATGTCTGAATAATCACTCTTGTCCAATTCCTTTGTTTATCTTGCAGTTTAGACCCAAAAGAAGATCGTCTTGTGGCAGCTAAAAGCATTCAGGTAAGAGTCTATGTTATCCCACACTGTCTGTTAAATGATGCCAAGGTTTAACTCGCTGCTTTCTCTTTCTTACAGGTGCGGCGTAAGAAGATTTGGCGTGCTGGTGAATAATACCTCCGGCGGTAAAATCAGGTAAGTATCTGGTGGCAAAGAGATTGTCCTCCTTTGTTCCCTCGGTTCACCTTGTTGTTTTCTTGTCCCCCTTAGGTGCTGGAATGCGGCAACATATAGATGGAGACAGCGCCGGATTGTAGAGATGCTGCGAGGAACGGTGAGTATGGCGCGGCGCTGCTGCTGGCGATGCGACGTGTTTAAAATAAAGTCTGTTTCTGGTTCAAAAGGTGCGATGAATCCGGAATCAGGTAAGAAACCCAATAATGTTCTTGTTCTAACCTTTCTGCTTCTTTCCCTTCTTTCTAGGCGCTCTGGACACGAGGCGGGCGTGGCAAGATGCTGGATGCTGACTGCAGGCACGGCGAGCGTTACGCTGCAGAATAACGCGAAGCGTGTGCTGCTCTTCGGGCGTGGTTTAAATAGCCTCCAAAGTAGTCCCAGGTAAGTATTCCTCCACAACCACACCCGAGTAACAAAATAGTCCCTAAGGTAAAGTAGTCCCTTCCAAGCCTCACATGGGCTTGGAGCTCTTGCAGCATGTTCTGCATCCGGTATGTTTTAACATATGAGCCTGGTGCCTATGGCGCCAGGACTGATGCCCCATATGAGCCTGGCGCCATAGACGCCAGGACTGTACCCATATAGCCCCTTACAGGGGTTGCTGGGCTTTCTCTGGGTAACATGATGCCTGCTTCCGGGGTTGATGGACTTGGTCTGGATGCCCGGGGGTAGGCATCATGACACTCATTCCCTATGTTCCACTTAAAAATCAGCTTTTTGGTGTTTCTGCCACGCAAGTTTCTTAGTATTAGAACTTCTGATTTTTCTACATTTATTGCTAGGCCATTTTGAATGACATTCTTGCAGGCATGAGAGACTTCACTGTAACCCTATTGAGGTTTGGTCTAAAATTACTAAATCATCAGCATAGACCAGTGGTCTTCAAACTTTTTAGGCCTGGCCCCCCCAAACAAAATGGGGGCAGGCCAGGCCCCCCCAAACAAAATGGGGGCAGGCCAGGCCCCCCCAAAAATGCTAAACAGACTGTAATTCAAAATGGCTATGAACTATCGCGCACCTGTCACCACACCATGAACCCAGTACAGTCCCTGGTCTCCCCCGCCTGCTCCCCCCGCAAATTCTTTTTAAATAATGGGTTAAAATGTTGCATTTTAGAGCATACTTAAAAAAAAAAATATATATATATATATATATATATATATATATATATATATATTTTAAAGGACATCTATGATAGTAAAAAGATACCACAGTGGCTAACACAATCAATATGATTATGTGTGTATGCAAGGCACTGGGGGGCCCAGGGGGAAAGCATGGCATTTTTGACTGGACATCTAGGATAGATGTCCAGTAAAAAAAAAAATACCATTTATGTTCCCTGGGCTGCACAGCGCCTCAGAAGGAGAGCTGATTTTGGCAGGTGGGCAAGGAGATTGTACAACAAAGACATTTTTAAAATGCCTCTGTTGTACAACACTCCTCCCCTAACTCACCAAAATCAGCTCCACAGACCAACACAAACACACACATTCACACAGCAAACACTTTGTTCCACCCCGCTCCAAGCGGCTCTGTCCGTATGTGCTCCCACTCGAACATACAGCCATGCAGTTCCCCAGCCAGCATTTCCAATGAACTATGCAAGTCTTGCGAAGCAAAACGCCCCCAGCCTTGCATGGCTCAGTTATGTGCGGGAACTGAACTGTCAAAGGGAAACATCCTTTTGACAGTTCAGCCAGCCCAGGAGCACTCCCTCCGCTGGAAAAAACAGCCGAGGGAGTGCTCAATGTTACACTGGGCTGGCTCCTCCATAATGGGTGAGGAGGCCACTGGGTCGACGCCCCCTCACCCATTATGCCTGTCCTATAGAGCAATGCCTGAACCAAAAATGCTTGGGTGGCCCAGTTTTTTGGGCCAGTTTGATAAGTTACTTCGCTATGCAGCTAGTAGTTTTGACCATTGTTGCTGAATAAATATTCCTTAAATATAACAATTTGCTTACATTTTAACAATAAACGCCCGCTTGGTTACTATTCAAACAGTCTGTCACTAAAGGAATGAATTGCCATTTGCAACTGTGGGACACTTTTTCCATTGGTGCCCAAGACAGTTTCATGCTCCAGTCCGACCCTGCCCATTTCCTCAATTAAAAAAAAAACATTTTTTTTGTATGTGTAAATTTTAGGCTGGGGACTCGCGCCCCTTCCTTCCCCCCAGGAATGTGGCTGCACCTGCACCCCCCCTGGGGGGGCAGAGGGGGATTGTGCGCCCCACAGTTTTAAGACCTCTGGCATAGACCATCCAGCCAATAGGTGAATCGTTTAGTTTTGGGGGGCATGCTGATGGCATCAGAAATCAAGAGGCGAAAAAGAGCCGATGACAATGGACAGCCCGGTTTTAGCCCTCTAGCTGTTTTAATCTCCTTCGTCAATGAGCCTGCAGAGTTGAATCTTATTTGAATAGATGTTCCTTCGTGCAGGGCTACAATGCCATTTGATCATTTTAGTCCATAGTCGATATCGGTCAACAGTGTCAAAGGCTTCTTTCAAATCTATAAAGGCAAGGTACAGAGGTCTTTTGGTTCTTATACATCTTTGTTTCAGTACATTTAGGAGAAAAAGGTTCACATTGCACCCTACGCCTTTAACAAAACCAGATTGACGCGAGTCTGAAGTTCCAGTATCGAATGCCCATTTATTTAGTCACTTTAGGATCATAGATGCGAATATTTTTCCAAGCACGTCCAAAAGGGCAATTGGACGATAGTTTTTCGGATTTGTGCACTCCCCCCTTCTTGAATATAGGAACCAATACTGATCATTTCCACGAAGGTGGGACACTGGCATTTCTCATGTAATTCTGAACAATTTTCCGGGTCCATACTAAAGGTAAAGTTTGATAGCCCACCTGGGCCCCGGGCTCTCGAGCTACCTGCCTTGTTGATTAAGATCAATATTTCTGACATCTCAAATGGAATCGACCATGATGTTGCTTTGGCCTTGATCACTTTGGTGGTGGGGCAGCATATAATTCATGGTAGTATGGAGTCCAAATTTCAGGAATCGGGTTTAGCAGTAGTGCATCTTGTGTAGCGTCCATGTTATATATGATTTCCCAAAACCTTCTGGAGTTGTTCCCTAGGATAGTCTTGAGCATTAGTTCACCATTATTTTGGGTCATGATGCACTTGTAGGATGTAATCCAGTTCCTAACTACTTTTTTATGATAGATTTATTAAATGTGTAAGGTTTTTAGGTAAACCATGCACACAAATCACTTTAAACAAAGTCTTCAGCTAACAATTTAGTCAAATTAAGGTCTGAACTCCTCCACAACCGCGCCCAATGAAAGGCTGCAGGCTTATATAAATCTTCAATGTAATTCACGCCACATTCCTCATGCAACATGTAGCCCGAGAAACCCTGGTGTACTCCCATTTTTGTGCTTATAAATTGATTCTCCTTCATTTGGACTGCTTCTGGACAATCGTGGCCCCAGACAACTACAACATAAAATGCAAATGGTAAAGATTTAGCATTGTAGACACAGAATATGCTGCAAGGGAAAACATCCCAATGTTTTCCCGTATCTTAGCATAGAACCATTGACAAGTGCTGCTTTTGAAGCTTGTATTTTGGTGTGCTGGTGCCATTCCTGTGATAAGGTGTGTGAGGAACTCATGGTGGCAACAGTAAAGACAGACACAAGTGATCACAGATCAAGGGTGTTTATTAAACTGTAAATGCAGGGTTGAAAAACGCCCAACCTAAAATGGGAGCAAGCATCGACCATCAAATGCAAAACAAGGCAGTCGTTTTGGCAGTGTGTCAAATTAAAAGGCCTATAAAAAAAAAACTATTGCCAGTTCCTTACAACTAATTACAGAAAGAGTGTGGGATAGGGTTTCAATAAAGAATTAAGTGTTCACAAATAATAAGTCAGGATGTGATCGCCAGGGTTCTCCCTTCCCCATGTTTTGAGCACGGGACAAGGTGGATGATCTGATTACAGCACACACTCAAGCTTTCCCAGCACGAGCTGACAGTTCTGCATCAGTTATTGGGTTCTTTGACGGTCAAGCCTCTTAGTCTCTTGCCTTTGAGGGATTGATGTTTTCAACAAACACAAAGTTCTGCTCCAGGTATACTGTGGGCAATGGCTTCACCCCTGGGTCCCCCTTTTCCGTCCGTAGACCACTCACGAGTCGTATTCAACAAATCAACTAAAGAGTTCCTTTCTCAATGAACTTTGGGTGATGACTTTTCACCCCTGGATCTCCCTAGGCCAGCCTCGGACCCCAAATGACAAGAGGAACAGTTCACTTTGCCTTGTCTTGCAATACTTCTTGTATTCACAAATATTAAATGCCTTTTCAAACAATTCAGTGTGGATATCCCTCGATTGGGTTCACTCTTTCCAACCTTTGCAACACACTGCTCATGCACTCACTTCACCAAGCAGATTTCCCTTCGCTTCCCAATCTTCTGTCGGTCAAAGACTTTCAACGGTACAGACCATTTTACAAGAACCCTGTCTGACCACTTTGACCTCTTCTCGCTGTTTCCCCAACGCCTTCTGCTTATGGTAGTGTTTACCATCGAGTAATCGGCCAGAGTTTTCTGCGTGAGCACCCACGTGGTGCCGGACACCTCTGTTGCTGGTTTTCCCCCCCTCTTTCGTCAAAATTAGCTTGCATTTTTTAAAGTTCAAATTAGCCGTTGGTCATCTTTCGTTTAACACAGTTAGGTTTCTTACCGATGCTCCCCTCGACTCACCGGCTGTGATGAACACTTGCCTTTCTTTCTCTTCGAGTCAAGGTTAGTACGACGGAGACCAGCATCCTTCCCCGGCTTGATCATCAGTGGAGGAGGGTCTTGTGTCCATAGACATCTGCTGCAACACACCCTGGCTATTGTTCACGGTCTTATGATTCCTTCTGCTGAGGTTTCAGGGCTTGCTCAGAAAGGGCAAGGTTGCTTCTCTCCTTGTCACCCTTTCGGAATTCTCGGTCTTTTGCCTCCTCTTGAACTGCCGTGCTGAGTTAGCTCTCAAGTTGTGCGGTCTGCTTTGCTCGTCCTGTGCTCTTGTGCTCCACCTTTGATCCCTGTGAGGAAGGGAAAGGGCCGTCGGGTGTGTGCGATTCTGGTCAATTAATGAACTAGCGTCCAATCAATAAATAGACACCCCTGTCCCCTGCACACCATAAATGCTGATTACCAGGCAAAACATTTCAAGAAATAATACATCATTTAATGTGATGACAATCAAAAACACAATTTTCAATAAATACAACTAATTTGTAGTTTTTTTCTACAACAAAATAATTCATGCAAAGTTCTTCATACTCTACGCATTTCGGGGCATTGTACCCCTTCTTCAGGAGTGGACTTCTATGGGTATACGGTGGAACAAAGCAACACCAGGATGTCATTAATTTTGACTTCTTGTTCCTACATTCCTATGTACAGTAGTGCATCTCCAATTTCGAAAGTGACTTTTCCCAGTGTATTCATCAATCATATACTGTGGCAACACCCTGGTTCAAACACCATCAGATTTTAAATGGCTCATTAAGTCTAAAACCATAACACTCAAATAGTAAGAATGCCAGTCACCACTCCACATCTTCTACTATGTATAGTATACTAGGAGTTCCATGCAGGTTAAGACGTATCTGCTACGTGTTAAAAGGGCTACTCCCCTGTCTTATGGTAGGTGCATATGAGTATCTAACACAGATCGTGTCATCCGATGAACGTGCATGGACAGGGAAGGTCCTATCCAACCTTCCAATTCTTAATACGAAACACTGTAGTCCTGAACCTACGGAAAAGAAAGATCATAGTCACGGTATCTCTCCATGTAATAATGTAAAATGATCTAGCCCTATCGACCTCAGAGGGACCGTCGTACCTATATGGTAAGGAATGCGTTCATATGTGTGGAGACTCTGAATTTCGTCTCTGTGCTGTATACTTTACTCTGTTCCCCGGTGGACTCCACTCATCTGGGATGTTCTACATGGGAGAAAGTATAATTACTTCTCCTGGTCAGTCTAGCGACTTATCCGTGTTTATCAGATGGATACCAGTGGAGCCTGGAAACTTTCCAATCCTTACCTCAATGTAACATGAACAACAAACTCGCTCACTCTCCGGTTCTTCCATCTCTAGACGGACGGCATTTCCTGTAATTCGGCTATCTTCGCAATGCTGTGTAGACCAGCTTTACGTGTCTTGTCACGTGATGTTATACAGCTGGAGCTCACGCTCGGCTAATAGGTAACAATTAGGATGGGTCCGGTTTGTCTCTGGAGCACCCTAGATGCCATATTGGATCAGTACTATTTAATGGAGCACCGCAGAGAATAGAACTGTTCTCGGCATCAAAGCTGTATGGCTGCATGTCGAAATGTTATGAAATATCTTTGTTCATATAAATATCTTTGATAATATAAAATATGTACCATGTAGTCACAGACAGGTTAATCAATACACTTGTCAAAGCAAAGGATAGTTTTAACAAAAAGGAAAATTTGGCGAGTCTGATAGGCAATAGACGGTTTCCTTAATGCTCAAAAGGAACAAAGTTTATGTTAAGTTACAAAACCCCTGGTGCTCAAAGGGAACAGGGTGTACATCGAATTACATTCATGAGAACATTTAATGTCTGTCCTTTAGAGCAAGTATGGTCCAATGGGCAACCCCAGTTGCCTTAAGTACAGGAAATTAAATGAAGCAGTTTAAGCAAAACTCTTCGTTCATGCCTCTTGGATATTTGGTGTCCAATAAGTGGATCCAAAACATTTCTTGTCATTATAGAAGGGTGCTGTAATCCCCCCTCTAGTCGGATGTTTTACCAATTCCAGTATGGTGAATTACATTTGTGCAATAGAATGTCTCAAATCTTGAAAATGTTTCGCAACTGGTGACTTCAGATTTTTGCACTGTATGTTGGACGTATATTCTGTCCATCTCTCTCGTGCAGTCCTAGTTGGTCCAATGTACAGCAAGCCACAGCAGCATTTTATACTATAAATTACCCCCACTGTCCTGCAAGTGGCAAAATCTCTAACAGTATCTTTTTCCCCCCGTGTGGGGATGTGTAATACTGTTGCCTTTAGATACATTGTTACAATGACTACAGGCCAAGCAAGGAAAAGTGACTTTCTTAGCCGTTTTCATAGTCAATTGCTTATCTTTGGATAGTCTTTCTGCCCGGACCAACTTATCACACAAGTTCTTCCCACGTTTATAAGCCATCATAGGTGGTTTGGGGAACAATTTCAAGAAAGTTGGGTCATGGTGTAGAATTCCCCAATTCTTTTTAATAATATTCTCAATTTGTTGGCTCTGTCTGGAATATTTAGAAATGTACAGTAACGGCGGAGAAGTAGCTCCTCCTTTTGATTTAAAGAGTTGCTCTTTAGAAATTGGCGCTGCTCTTGCTTCTGCCTCCCCCAGTACTCCCTCTGGATAAGCGCATTTGGCAAATTTGTTGACAATTGCTGAACTTTCTTTGGCGAATACTCCAGAGTCTGAAATAATCCTTTTAAGCCTAAGTATCTGCCTGTAAGGTAAACTCTTTGTCGCTCTTTCGGGTGAAAGCTGGCGAAATGTAATAAATTATTCACGTCTGTTGGCTTATGCTAAACCGTGGTCATGATTTTGGCATTTTCAATGCATAATTGTACATCGAGAAAATGTAGAGTGAGATTCCCAACCTCCATAGTGAATACATGGATGTACTTGGTTCAGATATTCAAAAAAACATAAGATCTTGCCTAGAGCCACACCAAATTCCAAATATAGAGTCGATAAATCTTCTGCATATTAGAATCTTTGTTGACCATTCTGGGTGCTCCAACACAAACCTCATTTCAAATACATACATGAAATATTGGCATACGCCGGGGCCATGGCTGACCCCATAGACGTGTTAATATATATAAGAGACAGAGCTCAGGGGACAGGTTGTACACTAAACTGTAAAAGTAAAAAAAACATAAATCTTTAATGTAATACACATACAAAAATGTAAATCACTCAACAAATAAACACTATCAAAACAGTAAAAGTTAAGAACATCAACTAAAAAACAAGGATTTCGTCACTTCCCATCAAATGGTCAAATGGCATATAAGTACATAAGTACATTCAACAAACAAATGACAATGTACTTCAGTTTCTGATTAGTATTTGATAACATCAATTATTCTGATCCTGTACATATCCAGGACATTGTCTCGACATGTTTCTGTTCATGGGAGGATTACTCAGTGAACATTCTTCAGGAGGGTTGATCAAGATTACGAAAATCCAATTTAAAAACATCAACTGTTATCTGGGTATAGAAGTATGATATACACGTACAACCTGTCAACATAAAAAGAGAGGGGACAGATGAGGTGCTAATGAATAGCTAAGGTGTCTCGGTCTACAACCCCAGTAGGGGAAATGGGAGAACCAAACGTCGGATTATAATTACCTTTCGTGGTGCTCGTGGGGGCTCTCAACGTGGATCAATATAGTTGGAATCAGCTATTCGATTGCTGAAAAACTGTAATGAATACATGAAAACCTAAATGAATGGTTTTCAAGAGAGCTCAAAAAACACTGTTCGAGACAAACAATATGTCACGGTCATGAATCAAAGTCCGTTAATCCAATGGCGCTCACCTGTTTGGTGCTCCTATGCGTAAAATAGTTGTAAAAGGTGCAGAGGGTGACTCATCAGCTCGCTCTGCTTTTAAGGGACACGTTCGAGCCACTCTTCATAAATCAGTGTCAAGGCGTTCTTACGGTAAAGAGATCCTTAAAAAACAAATCATGTAGACAACCAGGCTCATAAGATGTCTACCAAGTGCCAATAACTGTGAGCAGGAATCTTAGGAGTCAGTGAGGCCGTTCGGTAATCGGTGGACTGAACAAGTGGACTCTGAAAGGTGGAGTGTACCCCATTAGTGTCAGAAGGAGTACTAGTACCAACACCTCTTTTATATTGACACGGACACAGCTGGCTAGATAGCGCATATTCCATTTAAGGTGACAAGTAAACCAGTCCAAACCAATCAGAACAGTCCCAGGGGTGTGTGGGTCCGTGCATAACACCCTCGAACAGTGGGAAACCTCAAGAGCCAAAATTAGTGCAAATATTACTATCTCCTAACGCTCGGATATCTATGAAAGGGTGTCCATCCAAAGGTTCGGTACTATTACTCCTTCTGACATTAATGGGGTACACTCCACCTTTCAGAGTCCACTTCTTCAGTCCACCTATTACCTAACGGCCTCACTGACTCCTAAGATTCCTGCTCACAGTTATTGGCACTTGGTAGACATCTTATGAGCCTGGTTGTCTACATGATTTGTTTTTTCAGGATCTCTTTACCGTAAGCACGCCTTGACACTGATTCATGAAGAGTGGCTCGAACGTGTCCCTTAAAAGCAGAGCGAGCTAATGAGTCACCCTCTGCACCTTTTACAACTATTTACACATAGGCGCACCAAACAGGTGAGTTCCATTGGATTAACAGACTTTGATTCATGACCGTGACATATTGTTTGTCTCCAACAGTGTTTTTTGAGCTCTCTTGAAAACCATTTATTTAGATTTTCATGTATTCATTACAGTTTTTCAGCAATCGAATAGCCGATTCCAACTATATTGATCCACGTTGAGAGCCCCCACGAGCACCACGAAAGGTAATTATAATCCGACGTTTGGTTCTCCCATTTCCCCTACTGGGGTTGTAGACAGACACCTTAGCTATTCCTTAGCGCCTCATCTGTCCCCTCTCTTTTTATGTTGACAGGTTGTACATGTATATCATACTGCTATACCCAGATAACAGTTGATGTTTTTAAATTCGATTTTCGTAATCTTGATCAACCCTCCTGAAGAATGTTCACTGAGTAATCCTCCCATGAACAGAAACATGTCGAGACAATGTCCTGGATATGTACAGGATCAGAATAATTGATGTTATCAAATACTAATCAGAAACTGAAGTACATTGTCATTTGTTTGTTGAATGTACTTATGTACTTATATGCCATTTGACCATTTGATAGGAAGCAACAAAATCCCTGTTTTTTAGTTGATGTTCTTAACTTTTACTGTTTTGATACAGTGTTTGTTATTTGTTGAGTGATTTACATTTTTGTATGTGTATTACATTAAAGATTTATAAGTTTTTTTACTTGTAGAGTTTAGTGTACAACCTGTCCCCTGAGCTCTGTCTCTTATATATATTTACATGTCTCCCTCCTGGGTATAGACAGAGTAGTTAGTTGAGTTTCACGCTTTGAGTGGACTACTGACTACCGGGATTCCTCTAGAATTAAGAAAAGACTCCATAGATGTGCCAGAAGCTTAGGCATAACATTTCCCTTGGTATCGAAAGAAGTTGTTAAACAAGATGATGTTAATCCGTTCTTTAACAAATTGCTTTTCATATCCCACATTCTCCAAGCGTAATAGTAGCCATTCTATAGCCTCAATTCCCTTGTCATGTGGAATGGACGTCTACAGACTGCACACGTCCAGAGAGAAGAGTAGACAATCTGATGATAAGCTAACCACCTCTTGTATACATTTCAAAAAGTCAGTTGTATTCCTTAGATTGGTCCAAATGTTCCAACCTATCATTTTAAAATGTTGTCCACATACATAGCCAATGGATCTAGGATGCTGTCATTGCCTGCAACAATAGGCCTCAATGGTGGTTTTGAGCAGTTTTTGTGAATTTTGGGCAGGGAATCGATACACGAGAAAGTTCTTAGTCTTCTCGGTTATCCAATCCAATTAAATGCCTTCTCAATAGTGGTATTGATGAGTGATTTCATGTCAAAAGGGGTAGATATTTTACATTATTGAGTGGAGAAATTTGCAACTATGATCGTTGTCTTTTTCGTAGGTTCAGGACTATGGTGTTTCGTATTAAGAATTGGAAGGAAGATGGGATAGGGCCTTCCCTGTCCATGCAAGTTCCTCGTGTGAGACAATCTCTGTTAGATACTCATAGGCACCTACCATAAGACAGGGGAGTAGCCTGTATAACACGTAGCACATATGCCTTAACCTGCATGGAACTCATAGTATACTATACATAGTAGAAAATGTGGAGTGGTGATTGGCATTCTCACTATTTGAATGATATGTTTTTAGACATAATGAGCCATTTAAAATCTGATGGTATTGCAACCAGGGTGTTGCCACAGTATATGGATGAATACACTGGGAAGAGTCACTTTCGAAATTGGTGATGCACTACTGTGCCTAGGAATGTAGGAACAAGAAGTCAACATTAATGAAATCTGGCTTTTACTTTGTTCTATTTTGTTCTACCGTATACCCACAGAAGCCCACTCCTGAAGAAGGGGTAAAACGCCCCGAAACATGTAGAGTATGAAGGACTTCGCAGGAAGTACTGCTTGCTGCCTGGAAGCTATATACAACAAAAGGGGTACTGGTAACGCATGGGACGGCCCCTAAAACCTCATAGGGAGTTAAGTCCTGTATGGGTCCTATTCCCGAAATAACCTCATTGGTTATGTAGAACACTACACCCATTTGTATATTTCAAAGTCATAACCTCACATAACGAGTTTTGTGTAAGATAAAAAACATATTTAATACAAGATATTTATACATACAATTAAGTCAAACATGTAATACACATACATAACAATAAGTGAAATCATTGAAATCATATATTAACTGGTTGAAGTCATATACTACACATGTATATAACAATAGGTGAAATCATTGAAGCCCTGTATTAACTGTCAAATCAACACTTTTAACCAAACAAGGCCAAAGGGCAAAATACAGGAGAATAAAGAAAAAAAGAAAAGGGAAGATGCCAGACCAAAGCCGGACATAAGTAGGAGTTCTTAAATTGTTTTCAAGCTTACACTATTACTTAATAACAATAAGAGTTCCTAGAATACATATTCCTTTGAAAATGAAATCCCAGGTTGAAAATATTAGGAAGCTGGGATTGGGTCTGCCAACGCACCAGAGGGGAGTTTTCAGAACCCAAAGTAATAAATGCCACTGCTGTGTGTCCTAAGCAAATAAAGCACAAGGGGCAGGGTTCGAGACCCAAAATGGGTGAGGCGTGTTAGTTAAGAGCCTCCAATGTCCTCTGATCAAGAAAGTGCGTTTCGGCGGTGGTAACAGTGCGGAGAAAGTTGAATCTTCACAGTTGAGAGACTGTTCTGCCTTCGTCAGGGCAATAAGTAGCAAGACCCTGTTCTAGTGAGATGAAGGAAAAAAATAGAAAACAAGTGCATAAGGGTATAGAAGAAAAAAGAAAACGAATTGCTGTCAATAGAAATACAATGTAAAGAGGTTATGAGACAAACATATACAAACTTGAGTTTCAAGTGTAGGGAAAATACACAAATGTATGTGTGCAAGTATAAGACCATGTTCCTGTATGCACTGAACTATTAAGGGCCATGTAAGGTTGAGCCTCTAATCCAGGGAGTACTCGGACAAATTGCAGAAGAATCCCTGTCTGGTAAAATATGAATAATGGCCCTTGGTCCCTCCCAGGGGGTCCTAAACGACCCAGGGCCCCGGCCCACCACATGCATCCCCGGGTAGTCCCCATGGTCTGAGGGCACGGAGGGAGGCAGGAGAGGGGGAATATCCAATCATGCGGGATTCAAAATAAAAGGGGGGGGTGTAGCTTACCTAGAGTGGTACCAGGAGAACTCGCTGTAGATAAATCGGTTCTCATGTGCTCAAACGAGAAGATGGGATGTGAGTCGAAACCAGCTGATTAGCTAAAGGTAGCCGTTTGGGAAGAGCGCAAACCCTAATTGTGGGAAAACAGGAGAAGCTGGACCTAAAGGAACCGACAAAAAATGTTTGTTATTTTATCATGAATGGTAAACATTCCTGTGCCCGAGGGGCAGGAAATACATAAGAGGTACTCCGATGCGCTGAAAGTGGAGGTTACCTTGAAATGGATCCTCTGCAGAAAGTTTTAATGCGGGAGCTTGCTCCGCGCAAAGGGAGCGTCTGTGTCTTTCATAACATGGAGGCTGCGTCTTAAATCATGTAAGGGCACATTCAGATGTGCTGGCTCTGAAGTGTGGAGAAAGAAAAAGAGAGAGTCTATGAGGCAGTGAAAAGAACCGCATCTGCTATGAGATAAGTGCATCGCCGTCAGGGCCCGTAGAAGACCTGTAGTGTGTGTGAGAGAGGGTGAAATACCTGGGAGCGGGTTAGGAAGTAGCTCCGAGTCGTCTCGAGGGAACTGGAGCGGCTGTGAATGCCGTCGTGTCCCATGCGCTGCGTTCGTGGAAATGCAGCTACAGACTGCACTGAAAAAATGCGAGCTGACGGCGTCCGTTGCTATGGCAACGATGTCACGTTCGGGAGGGCTCGCAAGACAGGGCCCGTATTGGTTGGTTGGAAAGGTATCCAATCCAAGGGCCCTATGGGGTTGCCAGGTCCGGGGGTGTGTTGTGGATAGCCAATCAAAGTGCGGCACGTCCACATGTCGGAAGGTAGGCTTCAGAGGTGCCCTAAAGAAGAGGAACACGGGGAGACATGAAGCCGGGATGAACCAGAAAACAAACAGCTTGGTTCTTCGTGAGTACCAAATCGCAAAATCTAGAGGGGAAGTGTGTATATTTATGAGCACTAAACTATATACACATGAAAGTGCCTGTAGGAAATACCGTCGCCCTCTACATCAGACGGTGTTCCTATATCCGTCCGTCTGGGACGCGTCCCGCACATGATGACAGTGTTGGAACGGGTACCCCTAATTGGATGTAAAAAATGCCTGACATCGCGGGAGGGGAGTGTGGACCGCGTGTGTGAAAGGCGGACATCGCCCCATCCACTATCGAAGTAGAGAAAACCCCGGGGGTGTCTCAAACGAAAAAATGGAGGGAAGGAGCCGAGAACACTAGTGTGTAGTTACGGATAAGTCAAAAGGCCCACAATCCCTGGTTAAAATGGAGATTGCTCGTTGAGACCATTATCCAACGAATCCAATCTGTAGATCCATCGCTTTTCTAGTTCCAAAAGTCTGTTGTGAATATTGGGACCTGTTTGTATCCTGTCCAGAACCCACCAAAGGATGTCATCAGGGGAATGTTGATGGGAAAGATAGTGTGTGACCAGGGGGGGAAGTGGTGTTCTTGCATCGGATTCTGGAACGATGTTCTGATATGCGGGTGCCAACATTCCGCATGGTTTGGCCGACATAGCGCAGACCACGTGGGCATTCAATGCAATATACCGCTTGGCTGCTTTTGCAATTGGATTGATTGTTCAGCACCCATTGTCGATCACCAATCCTAAACGTTTGGATTTTCTTGGTAAACTTGCATACCGAGCAGGCCCTGCAGGGGTAGTGGCCAGTAACTTTACGCAGGTTCCAAAGACCTGTGCGTGGTGGTATTCGTGTAAATGAAGAGTGAACAAGGTGTTCCTTAATATTCCTCGTTCTTTTGAAGGCGAACCGAAGAATGGGTTCGTCCACGAGCTGTAGTTTTACAATGGGCCAATATTTTCGAATCACCTTTTTCAAATCAAAAGTGTTGGGGCCATGTGAAATCACACATGTAAGTCTTTCCTCATTGGGTTCATTAGTATCGGTTCTGGGTGTTAAAAGGAGATCTCGATTGGTAAAACGAGCCCTTTTGGTAGCATTATTCACCAATTTTTTGGGGTATCCACGACTTCGCAGACGTACACACAATGAGTTTGCATTGTCGTAAAAGTCATTGAGAGAAGTGCAATTCCTTCTAATTCTGAGTAATTGACCGTACGGAAGATTTTCTTTGATGTGTTGCGGGTGGTCGCTCTTATAATGTATAAGTGTTTTGCGATCCGTGGTTTTTCGAAAAAGGTTACAAACAAGTTTATTATTAAGACCTGAAATTTCAAGATCTAAAAAGTGTATCTGTGTGGCGCTGGATTCCATAGTAAATTGAATATTAGTGTTCCGTGTGTTTAGCTAATCAAAAAATAATTGGAGAGATGTCTTGTCTCCGGACCAAATGAAAATGATATCGTCTATGTAGCGATGCCAATGGGATATCTTCGAGAGCATAGGTTTGTTTGGCTAAAAACATGTTGTTCTTCGAATGTGGCCATGAATAAAATTGCTAAACTGGGTGCAAAGGTAGCACCCATGGCCGTACCCTTGATCTGTAAATAAAATTGATTGTCAAACGTGAAAAAGTTTTTGCCTAAGGCAAAGGTTGTTAGTTCTATAATGAATTCTGGTGGCACCCAAGGTGAACCCGTGTGAATTGCCTCTTGTGTCAAATGCTCATATATACAGTCTATCGCTGCATCCTGTGGGATAGATGTATACAGGGCCTTGATGTCCATGGTTACTAACAGTTGTTCTGAGGAGTTGAAGTCCAACTGTTCGAATACTTGATGGTATGCATTGTGTCCCGTAGGTACGACTTTGTTTTAATGCTTAATGGTTTGAGGAAGTAATCGATAAATTGGCCTATTGGTTCTAAAATCGAGCCACAGCCGGAGACGATTGGTCTCCCCGGTGGGTCCTCAGCATTTGTGTGTATCTTAGGGAGGGCATACAAACAGGGTGTGCGACCCGGAGATGTGGTCAGGAAACTTGCCTCCTTGTCAGTGATCCAATCCCTTTCTCGGGCGTAGTTCACCATTTCAGAGATTTCTAGTTGCATTTCTCTGGTGGGGTCCTTTCTAAGGGTTTGGTAACTGACACCATCTTGTAGTAGAGTCATGATCATATGAGTGTATTGATCAATGGTCATAAGCACAATCCCTCCTCCCTTATCGGCTGGTTTAATTACCAGATTGCGATTACTCGAAAACTCCTTCAGGGCTTTTCTTTCGCCCGTGGTCAGATTCTGATGAATTTTGTTTTTGTGCTTCTTAAGCAATCTAATATCTCGCAAAACACACCTCTCGAAGGTGAGCAGGTCGTTGGGTACCTGGTTGTCTGAGGGTGTGAAAGAAGATTGTGGATGCAAACCTGTGTCTGGAATAATATCTTGACCATTATGATCCTGGAAAAAGACACGAAGTCTGAGACTACGCAGAAAACGGCATATCTCCATTTCTGTTTTATACCAGTCAGTGTCGCTAGTGGGTACAAAGGAAAGACCTTTAGTTAGAAGAGAGATTTGGCATGGAGAGATATCAAATTTTGGCAGATTGAAAATCGGTAGTTGATTATTGTCCAAGGTCTGATTTATCGTCTGCGCCTCCTGGGGCGTCGTCGTTGTCCTTGATAAGGGGTGTTCCAAAATGGGGGACCCCATCTTCCTCCCTGTCCTCTGCCTAAAAAAGGGAAAGATGGAGGGTAGGGGCTCTGAAAATGTGGTTTTCCGAAGTGTTGGGGCTGGTAGGGCGGGACGTTCTGGTATGGGCTTCCCCCTGAGGACCCAGAACTACTTGATCCTGAGAACGAGACTTTACCTTGTCTGCCTCTCGCCGGTGATTGGGGTGAATTCCCTTGTTTTTTTAAAGAATCAATGTAGCCGTCTGCCTTATATGGATAGATGACTTCAGTCTTGAAATCTTTAAGGTCTTTGTTTAATTTGTTTGTTTTCTTGGTTAAGGTGTTGGTCTTAAATTGTTCAAATTGTTTATTAATGTTTGAGAGCTGTGTCTCTATGTCCGTGAGTAACGTATTATCCTTAAATTTTGTTTCTTCTAATGTTAGATTTCTCTGTAGTTCTATGCTGATAGGTTGTGCAGTGGTAATAGTGAGGACCATCAGGTCCCGACTGCATTTGGTAGCAATGAAGCTGAAGTTGGAAGTATACTCTTTATCTTCTAAGAATAACCTGGGTTCATTTCGCACTATGAGTCCGCTGGGTATAATGTTTTTTTTTCAAATATTCCCTCAGGAAATGCCCATGGAGTTCAGTGCGAAAAGTCTTCTTTTTCAATTTCAATAAGTCCTCAGCTGTTGGAGGGCTGATTAGGGTCTGGAGGGTCAAATAGAGAGGGACCGCGAGTTAACTCAAGGGTTTCCTCTTCTGAGTAGCTTAAGGTTGCGTTCTCGGCCATATCCGGGTCTCCCGACCCTGGGGCTGCGAGAACACACAGGTGGGGGGGGCCCAGGTGGAAGGAAAAACTGGTGGAGGACTGGAGTGGTCTAACTCTGGAGGAGTAAGGCAATGACAAGGAAGGAAATGCTTTACTTATAAGCCTGAGTGTGGCTATAGTATATAGGTCAGTGATGTCCCTGACCTGTGGGATACCCGACCACTGGAACAACCCTGGTTGTCTTGTAACATATGTTTCGAAGGGAGGGGCCACTCAGGGGTGGCAGTGGTCTGCCCTCGGGGTAGCGTACCAGTGAAGGGCTAGTAAGACTTGTATATACAACAAAAGGGGTACTGGTAACGCAGGGGACGGCCCCTAAAACCTCATAGGGAGTTAAGTCCTGTATGGGTCCTATTCCCGAAATAGGAAGCTGCTGCCTGGAAGCTCTCAGCTGTGCCCTGCATCATTTCAGCAAAAACGGTATTATTGGCATTTTTTGCAGTAGAGCATTAAGCTCTGCCCCCTATTACCCAGAACCCTTCTTTAACACCAGTGCGCACGCACCAGCCGAAGTACCAGGAAGTACTGCTTGTCACCTGGAAGCTCTCAGCTGTGCCATGCAGTATTTCAGTGAAGTACGCTCCCTTTCCTCTGACCTCGCTTGGAAAGAACCCAATATCATCTATTGAGCTAAATGGGCTTTATACTTACCCTATTTTTTGTTTTTTCTGTATTACAGAACTGTATTATTGGCATTTTTTGCTGTAGAGCGTTAAGCTCCACCCCCTGTTACCGAGAACCCTTCTTTAACACCAGTGTACTCGCACCAGCCGAAGTACCAGAAGTACCGCTTGACAGTGAGGCATGCGAGCGGTGAGCAAGTAACGTCGTACTTTTTTTTTTTCTTTTTTTTACTGCGGGTGGTTCAGGAAAGGAAGGAAACAGTGCTGCAGCGTTACCCTCAATCTATAGTACAGAAACACGTCCAGTGCCGACAGAGCTCCCCTTTCCTTCAGTTGAATGACGGAGACAAACTTCCCATCAGGGAACAGCTCTCCCCATGTGGTGACACACATCCGCTTCATCATAGCCACATAACACTCCACACTAGTCAGGGGAATCCCAGGAATAAACAATGGTGGGAGTTTCGGTGAATAAAGAATACCACCACTGGTTGCCCTCTCCAGTAAAGCCCAAGCCCAGCATGTCAGCCCCACCAAGTTCTGGGGAATCCGGGAGCGGCTCGGGGCCGTCAGAATGACCGACCTCAACAACGCTGGGGACGCGATTGATCTCTCTATCACCACGTGTCTATGTTCCGTTGCCATTCCATACCAGTACTGAAGATAACTGGCCTGTGCCACTTTATAGTGTAACTCAAAATCAGGCAGTGCCAACCCACCCTCACGAACTGGCGCCGTAAACTTCTCCCAGGAGACCCAAGCTTTCTTGCCCGCCCATATGAAATGCACCACTGATGACCGGAGATCCCGAAAGTATTTTTGGGATACCTTTATAGGCACGTTCAGAAATACGTACAAAATTTGGGGAGAATAGTCATTTTAACCACCGAGATCCTGCCGTATAGATTAAGCGGGAGTGAGGTCCAACTCGCCATCGCCTGTCTAGCCGAGTCCAGCGCTTCCACATAGTTCATAGCATATACCACCCTCTCTTCCCTCGCTACAGTGAACCCCAAATATCGAGTGCTCTGTAGATCCCACTGGAATCCCCAATTATCTCGAAAGTGAGACACCCCACCCGTCAATGGAAAAATAACAGACTTACTGGTGTTTATGCGGAGCCCCGAGAGTTCACCAAAACGCTGTAGATCCGACATAATAGGGTCTAACGATGGATGAACAGGACCATGTCGTCCGCATATAACGATATTACCACCTTATGAGTATGCAGCTGAACCCCTCGCTGTAAATGAAACTCGCGAACCCACTCTGCCCAGGGCTCTATGCCAGGGCAAAGAGCAAAGAGGATAGCGGGCAACCCTGGCGTGTCCCCCGCTCAAGCAGTACTACCCTAGTGTTCCACCCATTCACCCTCACCCTAGCTACCGGGTCAGTATATAGAAGTGACACCAAGGATATAAAAAAAAAAACTTACCCAGGCCCAGCCTCTGTAAAACAGTAAATAGAAACGGCCATTCAACAGAATCAAATGCCTTAGTGGCATCCAACAGGATCGCCACCATCGGGTCTTCTGCCGGCAACGCCGACATCAGGCTAAACATCCTCCACAATCCGAAAGAGGTCGACCGACCCGGAATAAATTCCGCCTGATCGGTCGTCACCAAGGTGGGCATTAGCGGCGCTAGTCGTCTCTCTATGATTTTCGCCAAGATCTTATTATCAAGATTGATAAGCGAAATTGGGCGATATGATGAGCAGTCCCCCCTCTGGCTTCCCGGGCTTCAAAAGTACACCCACTACAGCTTCCCTAAGTGTGTCTGGTAAGCGCCCCATGGATATTGCCTCCTGGTACATTAACAACAAGCGCGGTGCCAACCTCTCAGCGTAACACTTAGAATTCGGCTGTAAAGCCGTCAGAGCCCGGAGACTTCCCGCCCGGCAGAGATTTAATAGCATCCACCACCTCCTCCAATGTCACCGGCCCATTCAACCCCTCCCTCTGCTCCTCTGAGCACCAATATAACCCCACTTCATCGAGAAACGCTTCCAGATCCGCCTGTGTCGCCGCTAACTGTGATGAATACAGATGGCCATAGAATTCCTCGAATTCATGGGCGATGCCCTCGTCTTCATAATGATCGACTCCTTTCCCATCCGTATTCACTGTCACCCTATTATCCCGCCCACCCAGTCGAGTCATCCTAGCGAGCGACCACCCCGGGGCCTGCCCCTCGCCATATTTCCGAGGAGCTACCTTATCCCACATATATTTAATCTCCCTCTGAGCCAAGGTCTGAACCTCCTGCAACTTCCGCTTGATGGTACCCTGTTGAGTCTGATTCGGAACGGGGGTCCCCTCCTGTAGCACCCGTATTTCCTCCTCCGTATCAGCCAGATCTTTCTGCAGCTTTTTCAGGATCCCCAGCTCCTTGGCTATACATTCACCCCTAATCACTCACTTAAATCCTTCCCACAGGATGCCAGCAGATGACACCGACCCATCGTTGACCTCAAAGTATGCATCTATGGCCTTCGCCAATTCCTCCTTAAAGACCCCATCCGTAAGCACCTCACTCTTAAACCTCCAAGGAGGCCTTACCTTATCCCAACCTTCCAAACAGATCGACAACAGAACTAGAGCATGGTCGGACAGAGTTCAGGCCAGAATACCCACCCCAGCGGACCGACCCATGGTTGCCCGGGACACCAGGAAATAATCCAGTTGAGTGTGAATTGGCTCACCCCAGGGTTCCTCACCCACCAGAGGTCTTCAATATCCCACACTGGACACATGCCTCGAATTTTAATAGAGGTCCTATTACCTGAGCGCGCCGCACTCCCCACTTTATCTAGGGATGCGTCCAAAACAGAATTAAAGTCCCCAGCCCATATGATTTCCCCCTCGGGAAGTGTCCCCAATTGCCACTCTATCCAGTCTAGGGGCTCTGTGGTATCTTGGTTAGGACCATAATAACATATCAATGTATATAATCTCCCCTGGATAACCCCCTGCACTATCAAGACCCTGCCCTCTAAGTCTTTCACCACTCTGATCAACCGAAACCCCACCGATCTATGTACCAAGATACATACACCTCTAGAATAAGAGGAATAAGAAGAGAAATCTCTATGGCACCCCCAGCTCTTACCAAACTTATATTCAGATACCAGTGTCAAATGGGTCTCCTGAAGGAAGGCCACCCCAATCCTATGTCGTTCCAAATATTGTAAAACTTTCCGGCATTTAGGCAAACTGTTAAGTCCCCTGACATTCCA
The DNA here is from genome assembly GCF_040938575.1 of Ambystoma mexicanum. Lineage (NCBI taxonomy): Eukaryota > Metazoa > Chordata > Amphibia > Caudata > Ambystomatidae > Ambystoma > Ambystoma mexicanum. Next base: position 705,578,930 of record NC_090941.1, on the reverse strand, counting down.
GGTCATGAAATGTACTGTCGCCATTTGCAGATGATTAACCATACACTCCCCCTGCTCCAGTAGACCCCGCAGGCCCCTAAACCCCCAGTGCGTACCATCGGTTCCCCCCTTTTCCCCTCCCACCTCCCCATTCTACCTACAACCCCCAACTCGTCAGTGGTTGCTCCCTCCCCCCACCCCACCACACCCCACAACAAAGCCCCCCCACCCACGCTGGAACACCCAACTTTCCAGCACCCCAACATCCGCCAACGTATACATGAACAGCTTGCGCTCAGGGGGCAACTACGAGCCCAACCCTCCTTCGCACCCCCGCAGGATAACTGTCTCTGCGCTCAGATCAGTCATTAACTGCCCAAAACGACGGCAACATCAACCAGCTTCTTCTGTGTTTGAAGGGAGTCAGGCCTCACCCATCCGTGATCTGGGAGACCTCGGCAACATATCAAGAAAAGAGGAGGCTTCCTCCGGAGACTGAAAAAACAATGACTTCCCATCGTGAACCACCCGTAGTTTGGCTGGGAATAACATTGCATATTGCAGACCTTTGTCCCTCAGTCGTCATTTCTTAACTTTCAAAAAAGATTTCCTGGCAGCTTGCACTTTATCAGAAAAGTCCGGGAAGAGTTTGATCACGTTCCCCTTATAAGACAAAGTACCTTTCTCTCTAGCTTTCCTAAGTGCCACATCCCTATCTCTATAATTCAATAGTTGGGCAATCAGCAGACGAGGCGGGGCTCCCGGGATCGGTCTCCGGCCATTGGGGATCCTATGCGGCCTCTCCACAACACAGAGCGGGGAGAAGCCGTCAAGAACCCAGGGTTTCCCGCAGGATTTCCTCCACCAGTGCCTCCATGTCCCTTTGACCTGTCAACTCAGATAAGCCGATAATTCGTATATTATTCCGGCGGGATCTCGATTCAAGGTCGTCCTGCTTCTCCCGAAGCTCTTTCAGGGCTTTCCTGACCTCTGACATTTCCCCAGAGACCGCTGTTGCCACACCTTCTACTCCCGACAGACGCCCTTCCGCCTCGTCCAGCCTCTCCCCATGTTTGTCTAACCGGACCTGCATGTGGTCCACCTTGCAAGTCAAGGTATCTAGTTTGCCATCCAAAGATTGTATCCCAGACTGTAGCTGTAGCAGCATAGCCTTAATGTCCTAAAAAGCAGCCACTGTATCCGGCTCGGGCCCCGTGCCTGGTGTTTGCACCATCTCGCCCACCAAACTGCTACTCTTGACCTGCGCAGACATCTCAAAATTTAATTTGGACTGCTGTTTACCCCCTTTCCCTGACTTGGACATGGCTGGTGTTAAAACCGGGACCTAGTAGTATTTTTTAGGGTATGATGGCCAAGGCCACCTGCGCTCCCGTCCTCTGATCCAGGTGCCCGGGGTCCAGCAGGAGTCCCATACCAGGTAGGGGAACGATCACCAAGAACCCCCAGGCCCTGTCTCTCCCGGAGAGGGGTGACCACAGATTGCCCTCAACAAGTTCTTGCCCAACTCCACACTGTCCAGCTGGGGCCCTGCCACCTAGCAGCACATCACCACAACTGCCGCTGTGCTCAGTCCCGTGATTCACCGCAGGCCCCTCACGGTTCCAAGCATACCATTAGCCGATTTGTTAAGAGCTGGAAAGGTATGGAAAGAAGGACGCTTCCGAACAATCATCAAACTAGATAGCGTTTTGCAAGTGGGCCATGTGTTTCCCTTGCTATGTGTACTCCTGAGAGGGCCCCCGGCAGATCAACCCTGGGAGAACAACTTGAAGTGCCCGGTAGCACTATTCGAGCAGGCCCTTCAATAACTCAGTGGGCGCACAACGCCGTCCTCGGGACAGGTACCGGATGACTCCGGCGCACGTCCTTCTGGGAGCCGGTGGATCCAACAAGCTCGACCCAGATCTCTTCACAATGCCCCTACCGCTCTACACGGGCCCAACCACCAAGCCCTCTGTTTGCAGGTCTGCTGGCGCACATAGTTCCACAGCCCACCAGAACTGATGTGATGTGCGGGCCGCCTCTGCAGTAAACGCCGCCCGCCGTTGGCGAGAGAGCTGGCCTCCCACAAGCGCTGCCTTCATTTTGGCCAGTCAGAGCAGGGGGGGTGAGCGCCCCGCGGCCGGACGGGCAGCATCACCCAACCGGCCCCAGGTCCTGCGCCAGTGCCATGTATGCAGCATCCCCCTTGCCCACCGTAGCTACACACAGTCCGTGCAGTGCCTTGCCGGCCTCAATCCGACCCAAAAATGATCTCCATGGGAGCCTGAAACGGTGCAGCCTCGGATGTCGCCGTAAAAACAGGAGAGCCTCTGCAGAGACCACCGGATAGGAGGTGTGCTGGAGAGCTTCACGGGCCTGCAGCCATCTTGGTCGGGCTCACTAGCATCCCCCAAGAAACGTCCTACTTTGCATACAAAATCAGGGTAAACGTTTTACACTTCTCGTTCGTTTTCCCCCATTACTTGGTTAATCATCTCGGAAATGAGCCCGGTAACATTGTCATGTGGAGAACTGCTTACACCCTAAAAACAGGCATGTCACCTGTGGCTGATAATGCTAAAAATCTCGCACAAGTGAAGCGTCCTCTGCGCAACAAAACTCTTGCTACTACATCTACAAGCAAATCGTTGCTGCCTTGCTCGCATCGCGGAAAAAAAGAATGCATGCAGTCCCCTGACATTAGGCAATTCTATCGGCTGCCTGCTGCAAACACATCTGCAGTCCAACCTTTGACCCTGCAGTGCCCAAATGTTTGCCCTCCGCTCCTAGAAGAGACGAGTGCGATTGAGATTCCCGACTCGCTAATAATAGGCGGAGTACCCGTAAAACCGGCGGAGTCCACCGATCTTGACATACTGACGGCTCTGAGCGCCTCTGATAATTTAATTCTGATTGTGAAAGAAGTGCATTCTACAACTGCCGTTTCAAACACACTGTTACCTGATCACGTAGATCTCATTTCTACTCCGCTCGGATCTACTACACATGCCGATACCCCTCCCTCTGCAGACTCCAACACAGTGTCTGACCCAGTGACTTTGCTGTTTCACTGCAATTCGAATATACATTCTCCAAGCTCTAGTGCTCCTCTCATGGCCCCGAAATTGCCTTCCACTTTAAAAACTCTCAATATTTACTCAGACTCGGTTTATTTTCAGGCTTTGCCTCCGGACTTGAACCACGACTTAGCTCGACTGCTGATGTTTTGTCATTCTCTGCCAAACTCTTCAGTTCTTTCTTTATCTTTTTCGCGTCCTACTCCGCACAAACCCTCTATTGCTCCATACTTCAGTCTGCCTGTTCAAACCCATCCAACTCTTTAGTTGACATTACTTTGAGCGTCATGAACACCACTATTCTATCTCTTGTCAAACTATTTGACTCCATGGACTCTAAAATAAATATGCAATCAGTTCTAATAGGCAAACTTTGATTTCACTATTATTTCAGCTCTAGCTGAAAGAGGTCTTATTCCCTTACGCCCTCCAACCACTTTTTCTAAAAAATTCAACTCACCTTTTGCTGCCCACGTGTGAATTGCAGAAAAAGTTGTTTTTGAAAAGTCCTAATTTGGTACCCCCGGAATTACCATCATTTGATTATGTGAGTCGGCCCAGAGAGGATCCTGAAATCTCCTGCAATTCAATCAAAGATCCTACGGCTGTTACACTCACCTGGTATCCACAGGGACGCCACCCAGCTTGGTTACTCGCTGGTATACTTCTCAGCTTTGCCCTGATGTGGTCTGCGGGTAAGGTTCTGCATTGTGGTAGAATTAGGCGTGCTCTCCGCCCTTCCTTCTTTGCAGGGGCGCATTGTCTTTCATGGGCGTGTGCGGTCCAGTTACTTCACTGACGCCGGCCCGTTTGATATTGTTCAGGTGGTCTTATTGCTGTTCTTTAGTTTTGTTGCTATCCTGCATGCCTTTCTTTGTTTAAAATGTCTCTTTTTTTTCTCCCTTAGGTATGCAGAGCTCCAGCGCGGCGAACTGCCCTGGTTGAGCCCCGCTGGTAAATGATGGCGCATTAAGAGTGCTATGATGCGGTAAGTAAGCGCTATGCGCAGCGCTGCAAAGTCTTGCCTTTGCTAACCTGTGCTTTCCTTCCTTGTAGGTCGCGGTGTTCTTCAGCACGAGTGGAACGTCCGGAGTGGTGCCAGCCGAGAGGCGACCAGCCAGATAAGCCTTTTGAGCAGTTCGTAATTTGTAAATGTCTCTGCAGCTTTCTTTAATGTTGCCTCTATCTTCCTCTTTCAGGCCGTTCTGTCCGGGAGGCGTGCAGATTCGAGGAAGCTGTTCTCAGTAGCTGCAAGTGTTTAAAGAAGACTGCAGGTAAGATGCTGCTGCTAATGATGTTCCTTTTGTCTCCTTGCAGGTTCTGCTTCTCCGAGGTTCGAGGAAATAGCTGGACGCAGTGAGCGTCACGTTGCAAGCTGCAAAGTAACACAAAGCATGTTCTGCAGTCAGGGTGTGGTTTATATAGCCCAGGGAAAGTAGTTCCAGGCCTGCCACACCCAAAACACTAGACCGCATAGTTTGGTTCTTAGGAATCAAGCTATGTGGATGCCTCCATGTTGGCTGACAATACAATAAAGTAGTTCCCATGCACATTGTTGTTCATGGTGTATGAGCCTGGCGCCATAGGCGTCAGGACTGGCGTCATAGGCGTCAGGACTGGCCCCATGAGGGCTTTTGAAGAGGATGCCAGGCTCTAGAGGCCCGAGTCCTGACTCCACCTGGCCAATGGGATTGCCAGAGGGGGTTTTGGGTGAGGGTCGTGACAGCGGCGCCCTCATCAGCACAGAATCTGGGGACTCAGCCCAAACCGTGTGAAGTGCCAAAGAACTGCTCTTGACCGATTTTTTTATTTTTTTTGAGGGGGCAAAAAACAGAAGTATAGACAAGTGTCCATCACAAGAAAGGAAAACAAAAACATGCCTTTGCAGTGCCCTCATTCTAAGACTAAGCAATTTATCAGGAATATCACACTGCCTAAAAAAACCAAGTCTTCATCAGCAGTCATTAAGAAATATTTAAAAATTTCTCAGAGAAAAAAAAAAAAAAAAAAAAAAAAACACAGTGGCAGAAGCAGGCAACTTGGTCATAGAACCTTACGTACCATTGCATGATTTCATTGCTTCTGTTGACCAGCATAAAGGAGAATCTGCTGTTAAGTTTGCTTCACATACCTCTGCTCCAAAAACAAATTTGGAAACATTATTTGCCCTAACTTTTGTGCCCTCCTATGTTGGGCTGCCAACTACTGAAGACCGGCGAGCTGAAATTCACAAAGAAGTCAATCGCTACAGGTCTTCGCAGCACCACCCTATGCTTTGTCTACAAAACTCAAACTCATCTACAAAAATGTATAACAATGACAAATCTCAACCCATTGAATTTACCCATACTGCTATCCGTGTGTCACAATCTGGCAAACGCATGAACTCCTGATCCAACTCATCTCATCATCTGATTATGAGGGGTGGTCCGGCTCCATTTCCGCTTTATGGCCTTAATAGAGCCTCCATTTTAGCGATATATGTAGCTATACCGAGCCTAGAGGACATTGAATTCTCCGATCTTTATCAAACTGAATTTATTGACAACATGGATATGTACATAATTAGGCCCTGGATCCATTCAGGAATTGTCCTTAATACAATCTGGAGAGCAAAAGTAGAACTTTCGGATTTAGGCTTTATCATCTCTCAGGACTTGCCTTCCTCATCCCTTTCATCTCAGATGACAAATGCCCCCCCCCCAAAATCTTTTTGTCATGAACCATCAAACTCGCCCTTCTGGGCCTCCTGGTCCCCGACACGTCAGGGATTACACTCCATAATGCTACCAACATGGCTGCAAGCTCAGAACGCTGCTCACCAGTCTTCATGTTCTACGCAGCGCACTCTATAAAGAGGCCACATCCCTGTGGCCCTGTGCGTCTCAACACTGCTGTTAGCTGTGACCGGACGTGTGCTCTGTACTCTCCCTTGTATTATTCTGTTGTTTCCTGGAACCCCTTCTTCCAATCTACCTTCCCTCCTTATCCAGCCCTTCCCGGAACCCCTGCACCGCCTCCGCGTGCTCCATATCCTTTTTCTGAATTTCCTGGAGTTTTCCCTTGATCCCGGACATCGAAGCTGAGCGAACACTGGAAGCCGAGGACGGCCGAGCGGGCTTGTATAAGACCCGAACCATACGAAAGAAGACTCCTCCTAAAGAAGTCATCAGACAATGAAAACAGGTGAGAAAGGGGGAAACCTGTGTCACTTTTCAGATGTTAGACGACACGCAGCTATGCAATCAGCTGTTCCAGTTTCCAAATTTTCAAGGCTCAGAACCAATGACGAATACCCACATGCATACATTACTTGTAATTGCAGCAACCGTCTCCTATAACAACCCACTGCACTGGGTTTACCTAATACGTCATTGGCAAGCTGGAACATTCAAGGGTTTACTAATCTTCGGATGGTAATACTCGCAAAAAGAAGCAATATGCCGCCATTTTACAGCTATTCAAAACCCATTCCACCAGATAGGGAAAAATATTCACAAAAATGTCCATGTCTCCGATTTACAAGTGAGAGACAGAAAAACACAGCATCGGAAGGAAAAGAGAGATGCACTATTACTTCCAATTGAATTAAATGTAGATATAAGAACTGGCTACATGGGAGAAAAGCCTTTCAATTCCAGAAGGATGGAGAGTCTATGTTGAAGGCAATTGCTCAGAAGAATTCAGTTCAGATCTGGTCACTTCTTAATTAAGCAAACTCATCATCCCAAGACTCCTTACAAATCAACGGAGTCTCGGAATCTCAATGGATAGCCCACTTTAAAACTCTCTGCCTGTCCCTTGCCTACCTCAGCTTCTCCAATTCAGCGCTTCTCCGATAACTTTTCTCTTACTATCTCTGATGAGAACATCTTACATTTCATACACAAATCCAACCAATCAAGAGCCCCAGGACCGGATGGTCTTTCTAATGCAAAGTTCAAAGAACACCCTACAGCTTGGGCCAACATTTTATTAAACATCTTTACACACATTATTCAGACCAAGTCTTTACCAGCGTCTTGGAGACACTCTTTAATAATACCACTTTTTAAAAAGGGTGATAGGCGGGGGCGTGGTTCATAGCTGCCGCGATCGGCATGACTTCCTAGGAGCTCCTGCCTGGCCCAACGCGCCACAAACAACAGCGCCGATCTCTGCCGGATCAATCGCACGAGGGGGTCCCCGCTCTGCTGCCGATTCGCCATGATTCCGCTCATTTTCCGAAACGGGACCCACTCAGCGGCAAGATGGCGGCCGCGATCTCACACTGCGAAGAACAACCGTGAGGGGCGAGGGGCAGGTGAGCTAAAGCAGCCAAAGCCGCCAAATGATCCCAGCCTGCTCGCACTGCCATAGTCTATCCAGCACATTGATATGGAAGCCTGCAGCCGGCAACACAACACCCTGCATTTGCGACCGTCCTGGGTGACCCTCAGCGAAAAACGCCTACGACTACTCTAACAGTGCGGGAGCAACGTTCGAGCTCCAACACATTTCATTTCGGCGGCCCAGTTGGCCATCTTCTAGTACATTGGTGCCACCAGTTTTCCCAGTGGCAGTAGGACGACGTTTCTCCTACTAGTTCAATTCGGGGACGGGGGGGCGGGGGAAATAGGTTATTGAAGGACCAGTCCAAAGCTCGGAGTACCGGTTCACCCAAGATTCGGCCTCCCGATCAACATCACAACATGTAACAACAACAACGTCTATACTACACCAACGCAGCAACCCGGCACCTTTATCAAAAACACAGCTTCCAGTTGGGGACACAGGGCGAAGCATACCCAACGCAGAAGTAAAAGGCAATGGCTGACACAAGCGAGGCAGTAATCCTCTCATGGAACGTCCAAGGCCTGAATTCACCAAGAAAGCGCAGATCAGTGGAACATAGACTGGGGCAATTATCTGGAGACATCGTTCTCCTTCAAGAAACTCACCTACTGCAAGGAGATGAATGCCGGGTGGTGAGATTCAACAGGTATAAAAAAGCTTATTTCGCCACATCAGGAAAGAAAAAAAGAGGGGTGCCAATACTATTAAGCGACAGAGTCCCGTTATCAAATATCACAATAAGAAGAGATCCGGAAGGTCGCTTCCTTCTACTCAAGGGCCTTTTCGAGGAGCTCCGCATCACCATCGTTACAATCTATGGCCAAACACGTCCCAAGCCAACTTTATCTCAGACTTAATCCTGACCATCGTGGCCTTTCGTGAAGGGCACCTGTTCATGGGCGGGGATTTCAACTCCATGCCAAACCCCCAATTGAACAAAACTCTGCCCCCCACAAATGCAGACTTCGTGCAAGCGCTGTCCCTAGCTAAGTTGCTCAGAGAAACGGAATCCGTTGCCGCCTGGAGGCTATTCAATGGAACCTCAAGAGACTACACTCATACTCCTGTGTACATAAAGGATTCTCAAGAACAGACCTCATACTAATCTCCAGGGTGCTGTTCCCATGTCTAAACAAAGCAGAAATCCACACTTGCATGATATCTGATCACGCCCCAGTGTCCGCAAACCTAGTCATATCAGGCCAAAAGCACCCTGTTCAGAGACATTGGAAACTGAATGACTCCTTATTACTAGACGAATGTATCAGAATGGAAGTGGATGAAACGATATCCAACTATTTTAAAGGAAACACAACGGAGAACTCCCCTCCCCCCCCCCCATCAACATCATTTGGGATGCAATGAAAGCAGTCGTCAGAGGGTCCCTAATTAGTGCTGGGGCGGAACAGAGAAGAATCTCGAACATTGCGGCAGCCAAACTGGAGGAAAAGGTAAACCAACTAGGGTTGGAGCTGAAGTCACGCAGCTTCAGGAAAACAGAGGGGTCTGAGGAAGGCCAAAATAGCGCTAGAAATGCACTGCGCCGACCGAATTGCCAAATCATTAGCCTTTACGAGGCAGTTCTATTATAGTAAAGGGAATAAGGCAAACAAAGTGCTAGCACAAAAGCTGAAAAAGATCTGCTGCCAAAATAATATCCTCAAACTAGTAGGTGAAGATGGGAAATTACGCTACTGCGTGGCGGATGAAATTAGCAAACTAATAAGATACCATAAAACCATAATGTCGGGGAATCCCACAGTATTAGACAACCTGCCAGAATATTTGCGAACTATACCCTCCCAAAATCCATCTCAGCTAGAGTCCCTAGAATCACCCATCACCACCGAATAAATCACCAAAGCCATTAAATCTCTCAAATCCACCGCCCCAGGCCCAGATGGCCTATACACTAACTTCTACAAAAAATATGCCAGGATTCTAGCACCCCAGATGGCAAGCCTATTTAACTCCTTCCTGTCCTCAAGGTCGGTCACTGGGTCAAGGTCAGAGTCGCTCACAGTCCTGCTACACAAACCCGGGAAAGACCCCGATCTGGCTACCTCTTACGCCTGATAACACTCCTGAACAACGATAGCAAGATTTTTGCCAAAGTGCTGTCCGGCAGGCTGGGATCGATTCTGCCAATCCTAATTGATCGCGATCAAACAGGATTCATTCCGGGGAGAGGGACCCACGACGACATCAGGACGACGATAAACATCATTGAAAGCGCCCACAAATTGGAGGTAAGAATGGCGGTCATATCCTTGGATGCTCACAAAGTCTTCGATTTGGTGGATTGGGGGTATATTCGGGCTGTCCTCGAGCATTTCGGCTTCGGCCCAAATTTCATCACATGGGTAATGGCTAACTATCAAACTCCCACCACACAACTGCGGGTTAATGGCACCAGGTCTGGAACAATACATATATCCAGGGGCACTAGACAGGGATGCCCACTCTCACCCCTAATTTTCGCCCTATCCATGGAGCCTTTCGCAGCAAGAATCAGGCAAAACATTATTTTGAAATAACACTAACAGCGCTTTGGGATCATGCGCTTTGGGATCGATAGAGGTGGTAACATTAGCCGCGCACGGAAGAGCGGGCATCGGATGTTCGAGCAGCCCCCACCCGCTCATAAACAGAAGCGAGTGCTGCAAAAAGCACGGACTGTGGGTGCCCAGCAATAAGGACAGAAGGGGCTCAGGCGCATGAGATAACTGATGATATCATGTGGCGGGCAGAAGCCCGAACCACAACAACTGCGAAACGGCCGTAGGAAGCAGTACGCGGCCGTGTAGCATGAGACGGGCGCCTGATGTTTACACAATCCCGATCCTGAGCCATCAATGAATATTAATATACTGAATGCCATGAACATTTAAACACGAGATAGCGGGTGGCGGCGAGTTCCGCAGATGACACCGACCCCGATTCATTAGTGGACTGTACATAAGGGCGGCAGGGCCCCGAGCGCAAAGTAAATGGAACTAGAGCATTAGAGGCAAACTGCACAGGGTGCAAAGGAGGCTCGAGTGAAGGGAGGCGCCTTATTGTTGCAGTGCATGGACATGGCCTTATATGCTGTTTGGTGTGGGCGCTGCTAGAACAAAGGGTCACACGAAACAAAGTGCTATATAAGCACGCAAAGCGTACCAAAAATCTCCCCCTTTCACAATAAGGTCCAAGGGACTATTGCGACGTAGGGGGCTATGAAAATGGCCGAGATCTGTTAACAGATGCAGAGCCCACAGAGAAGCACTGTAAAGCGGCACAGTCACCTGGACAAACTGGCACCCTGACATCCAGAGTGAAATCGCTTAAGTGGGAGTATGTAAATGTAAGTACTGGCCTCACAAAGCAAGCCATTGAAGCACGGACTACAGTAGCCAGAAAAGAGACTTGGGAGGACGCAGACCACTCTGAATACAACCTTGTGTACCACTGGTTAGTGCAAACCACCGAATACAACACTCCATACCACATGAAAGAGGGGTCGCAAGATTTCGGGGAGAGAGGTTAAGGCCAAGACCAAATAACTTTTGTACAAGCAGTAACAAGATGGAGCCAAGAAGAGGTCAGGACGGTTGTTGGATGGTAGTACATGCCAGGGCTCAGAGGTGAGCAGGCTGGATGCAGACGCTGCGGGGCAGATCCCCTCAAGGTAGCACATAACGCTGTATATTCCGGAAGCCCGGTGTCGCCGGCGGAGAAGGCATGCCCCCTGGCCGGCAGGAACAGGCTTAGGAGACATCGCCTATAGGAATACGTGGGAGGACATAGCCCACTCGAAACACAACCCCGTAGGCCACCACACATTGCAATGCTCCGAAGGAGATATGCCAGTGCCTAACTGAACTGGTGGAGGCACAATAATGCTGAGGGGCTGGAGCCAAATGTGCAGGAAAGTTAGCACAATGTCACTTAAAGGATTGAGGACCAAAAGCAAGCAACCCACAATGGAGACCTTCGCGAAGGCGCAGCGGACCCCCTCAACCCTGGTGCAGAGTGAAGCGGCCGCTTCCGCGGAAGGTACCCCGCAAGGGGATAATCATCAGGTCCTAGCCGCCATATCGGAATTGAGTGCCAAATGGGAGATGGCTATGGCAGACTTACGGACAGCTCTGGAGAATAAAATTGACGCAGTGGGGACCGAAGTCACCCTGCGGATGTCAGAGCACTGACGGAAAGGACGAGTGGCCTGGAGAGTGCGGTCAAGACCAATACGGATGTAAGCACGCAGAATGCAAAGGAGGTCCACATATTAAAACAGGCTGCTAACCTCGAAAACCAAGCGGAAGAAGCGGAAGAAAGGACAAGACGGAACAACATCCGTGTGGTCGGCCTGCCGGAAGGAGATGAGGGCCAGGACCCCACAGACTATGTCGAAAATATGATCTTGCAAGAGATAGGGGCAGACAAGCTCTCACAAGGGTTCACGGTCGAAAGTGCACATCGGGCCCTGATGAGGAAGCCACGACCAGGGGCCCCGCCGCGAGCTATAATTGCGAACATTTTGAACTATAAAGACAGGGAGAAGATCCTGGAGTATTTTCGTAAAGGGGGAACAATAGAAAGAGCATCCTCCAAAATGTATCCGGACTACACTATGCTAGTGCAAAGGCAGAGATACAGCTATGTGGCGGTCAAAAGGAGGCTGCGCACGGCTGGTATCAGGTATATGCTCCTGTATCTGGCAAAGCTAAAAGTGTTGCAGAAAAACAGAGCGCTCTTTTTTGACACCCCAGAAGAAGTGGTGAAAAGGCTGGACTTGCAGGGCAGCCCGGAACAGAATGAACAGAATGAGGAGCGGGATCTGCAGAAACACGACGAGTGATGGAAGGTATAGAGACCACGGGGGGATGAGTGGGAGGGGAGCCCTTACACGAGGCTTCTGAACATTAGAATTATATGATGTAGCCTATGGGCTCCATACCCCTGCTGGACTGGAATATAGCTAATTAAAATGTGTTAACGAACTGGGTAGCACTAGGCATAGGAAATTTAGAATAAACAGGAGCCGCAGGATGTAGGCACCCTACCCCCAAGAACTAGCAGTAAGGCGGCCATTAGGGCAGCTTTACCCTGCTGAGCTGCGAGTACAGGCTTTGCCAGAAAGGGCTAGATGCGGGGGTGCCCGAGATCCAGGGATGGAGCTGGGCAACAGTTAGGGAGGGCGTTGTTGGGGAAAGGTGGGGAGGGGGGCGGGGTGGAGGAGGGAGAGTTTGTTATGTTTAGGGGGAGGGGGGAGGGAGGGGATTGTGTGAGGTTGGGGAAGGGAGGTGGGAGGGAGGAAAGGGGGAGTTTGGGGTGTTTTTGGTTAAGGGGAGTTTAAAATGGGGGAACGAGCCTATACAGATTGGATTGAACTTAGAGTTAGACTGCACCTGTGGGAGGAGGAATGGAATTCGAAGAGGCCATGGGAGACCTTAAAATAGTTACGTGGAATGTACGGGGGCTCAACAGTTATTTAAAGAGGAACAAAGTTATGTTGTACCTACGTAGGCAAAAGATAGATATTGCACTGCTGCAGGAAACTCACCTTAAACGGGAGAGGATGGATAAGATTGCTGGGAAGTGGAAGGGAGTGTTGGTGGGCTCATCATACTCTGCTTATGTGAGGGGAGTGCTTATTTGGGTGGCGCCACATGTCCCTTTACAGCGATTGCAAGTGGTAGCTGAGACAGATGGGAGGATTGTTATACTGAGGGGACTGGTGGAAAATAGGGAGGTAAGCATAGTCAATACGTACGCCCCGAACCAGAACACAGCGGCGTACATTAGAACATTATGTACTAATCTGAGCGCATGTGTGGGAAGCGCGATGATCTGGGGAGAGGACTTTAATTGCGTACTGAACCCGAGGGTAGACAGATCGGATGGGAAGATGGATAGACCGGCCCCTGCTGCCAAAGCGTTACAGACATTGCTGAGTGACTTTGGCCTGGAGGATGCATGGAGAGTGGGACACCCCCAGGAAAGGCAATACTCACATTATTCTGCCCCACAACAGTTATCCACGAGGTTGGATTATGTCTTCACTTCACCTGAAATGATAGCAGAGATTACACGAATAGAGTACAAAGCTAGGGTCCTTTCGGACCACTCGCCCCCGATTCTCGAATGGCAATACTGCCCCCCGAGAGCGAGGATCCCGACATGGCGTCTACGAGCGGAAGCATTGAGAGATCCCTTCTTTAGGGAGGACTTGAGGGAGGAGATTGTACATTATTTTGAAACAAATACTGGGAGTGTGGACTCTGCGGGAACACTATGGGAGGCCTTTAAAGTTGGGATGAGGGGAGTAGCCATAGCAAAATCTAAGGGTCTACAAGGTGGGATTTAGCAGAACTACAGGAGATTGAGGAGAAACTGGAAGAGGCTTTAAGGGGCGAAGATGATACAGCAGAGAAGTTAGAATTGACACTCAGGCTACAGCAAAAATGTGCAGAATATTGGGACAGATTGTGTAACCTCAATTATAAAAATATGTAGAGAGACAGCATGCGGGAGGTGATAAACCGGGGAGACATTTGGCATGGTTATATAAGAGTGAAACCTCCAGAGTCACAATCAGGACTATAGAGAGGGAAGACGGTAGTGTAATAGACACCCAGGAGGGAGTTAATCAAGCATTTGTGGACTATTACATGGCATTATATGGGGACGATGGTAAGAGTAGTAGCGCTATGATTGTAGAAACGCTGGAGGACATAGGGTTGCCAAAGATAAGCGAGGAAGAGAGAGGAAGAGAGAGGAACTAGATGCACCAATTACCTTAGAAGAACTAGGGGAGGTGGTGAGGTAGTTGCCTACTAGCAAAACCCCTGGGACAGATGGACTCCCAAGTGAGTTTTATAAAGTATATATGGAAGAGGTCCTTCCCCCACTGCTAGAAATGTTAAACGAAGCGTTCGAGACAGGAAGCTTACCGGAGTCACTGAGAGAGGCCATCATAATACCACTCCCCAAACCTAATAAGACTGGGCACAGCTGAGGCTCCTATAGACCCTTGTCGATGCTGAATCAAGACAGTAAGATATTGACCGCTGTCTTAGTAAATAGACTGAAGAAGGTTATTGGCAAACTAATACACCCGGATCAAACGGGCTATGCCCCAAAAAGTAATATTACCAATAACCACAGACGACTATTGAGAACGGCAACGAAAATGATGATGAAATGGCAATCGTGTCTTTGGACGCAATTAAGGCCTTTGATTCAGTTAAATGGCCATGGCTGGTTGCGGCCCTGGAGGGCTACGGGTTAGGGCCTGGATATGTAAGGTGGGCAAAAATATTATATAGCGAACCGCTGGCTAGGGTTAAGACAGGATCTGCGATATCGGGAAGGTGGCAGCTCAGCAGGGGCACCAGGCAGGGATGTCCGTGGTCTTCAATGCTCTACATACTGGCCATGGAACCTCTAGCAATATACGAGACAGCAATATGACACCATAGGCATCGAGGTGAAAGGGGAGCGACATTTGATCTCCCTATACGCAGATGACATGTTACTGTACTTGCGATATCCAGAGGAAAATCTCCAGTACATGCTAGAAGTGATGAAGAGATATGCTGAGTTGTCTGGTATAGCGGTGAACCCCCAGAAGTCCAGCATGTTCCCATTAGGGGGGTACATAGGGATTCCACCGGAGAGATTGCCTGTATTGCAAGTACCATGGGCGGGCAGCACATTCCAGTACCTGGGGATAAATATATATCACACTGTGGAAGAGGAGCATAGGTGCAACACAGAAGTAGCCATTAAAAAAAAAAAAAAAAAAAAAAAAAAAAAAGAAGTGCATGCAATTCTGGGCAAAGCTACCCTTAGCAATGATGGGGCGGGGAGCAATGCTAAAGGTGGTGGTTCTGCCAAGGCTTTTACACTACTTTGCGAATATACCGTACCCGATTCCTAAAAAGTTCTTCACCAAACTGAACAGCATGTGTAGGGACTTCTTGTGGCATGGCACGCGGAATAGAGTGGCGTTATGGAAGCTCCAAAATTTCCATGACAAAGGAGGGATAAAATTGCACAACTATGAGGTGTATTATGTGGCAAGCGAGTTGCAATATGTTGCCAAATGGCTCTCTGATGAGGAGACCTCGGAATCTAGGCTGTTTGGGCGCGAGTGTGCACCATTTTACTTGAAAGAAATGATGTGGGTACCCAGGGGCGGAAATGATGGGGCGCCCTAAGATGATGCTACTAGGGTGGAAGATGTGGCGTAGGGCATGCCAGATGATGGAGAACCCGTCCCCATGCTCTCCGCAGATACCATTGGTTGCACAGGGGCAGATGTGCAGCTACGAATGATAATCAGGAACCACTGGGAACTGGTTGGGGTGGCAACAATGAGTGACATTTGGCGGGAGGGCTCTAGTATTACTTTTGAGGGGCTGCGGGAAGAAACTGGGTTGCACGAGGACCAGTATATTACATATCATAGAATGGTGCAGAGAATTAAAAGAATATGGCCTGAAACTGTGTTGGAGGAGGAATCAGATGCCACCATAGACATGATATACGACATAGCGGAATGGAGCCATGAGATTTCCAGTATATATGAAATGTTGACGTTTAAAGTGGGGAAGGAGGTTATGCAGTTGAGACTAGATTGGGAAATGGAAGTTGGAGCCCCGATGGAGGACGGGATGTGGGAACGGGCGCAGGGGTATCATAAGAAGGTATCTAGAAATGCGAGACTAAAACAGATTCAACTGTATATAACACATAGAGCATACATGACACCTCGGAGGATATCGAGATTTGAGAACGCAGGACGGCAAGCATGCCCCAAGTGTGATGAAGAGAACGCGGGCATGGTGCATAGGCTCTGGTCATGCCCGGTTATAGAACGCTTTTGGAGGGCAGTGAAAGGGAAAAATGAAAAAAGGGGGTCAAGATTGTAGTGGACACAGTGTGGGCCTGACTGTTTGGGGGGTTCCCAAGATCACAGAAGCTCAAGCATGTGAGTAAACTGAGGGATCTGGCTTACGTGCTTGCAAAAAGGAGAATTGCCATGGGATGGAAGACATGCCACATGCCAAATGTGGAGATGTGGTGCAGAGATTTGCAAAAATGGGCTGAAGCAGAAACCATGGTATGGCAAGAAGCGAGTAACACAGGGGGGGAGGAGGAGACTGAGTCCCTGATGGCCTGGAAATTATTGATAGCCGAGCTGTTTGGGTCAATAGGAGACCCGGCAGAACCTGAAGAAGGGGAGACCATACCACAGGATGCTGAAACAGAATGTTTTAAGTAATAGACTCGTTAAGGGGGGTGGGAGAAGGGAAGTAGCAGCCAGAAGTTAAAGTGTAATGAAACTGTTGAAATATGCACCGCTTGTTGGTTTGTATTGTTTGGTTGTGTTTATAAATCAATAAAATGCTTTACAAAAAAAAAAAGAAAAAAAATAATAAAAATCAGGCAAAACATTAGGAGAAGAGGGATAACTGTGGGAGGCCACGAATACAAATTGCGCTATACGCGGACAACATGTTAATAACAGCGTCAAACCTGGCAATGTCCTTGGGGGCCCTCTGGGAAGAGATCAAAGAGTTCGGGGTTCTATCAGGGTTCACAGTAAACCTGGACAAATCCTCAGCCCTAGCCATCAACCCCTCTAAGCAGGAAAGAGCTACCCTCAGCCCCCTAATGCCGATCCCATGGGCGGTAGGAGCAATCGAATATCTCGGGGTACATATCACTAAAGACCCGTCACGTTTGTACTCATGCAACTTCCCGCAATTGATTAAAGAACTTCAAAACAATCTAAAAAGGTGGAAGGTGGAAGTCCCAGGAAATCTCCTGGTTCGGATGGATTACCGCCATAAAAATGTACCTAATTCCCAGATGGCTTTACTACTGCACAGCATTACCAATCCAATCCATATCCCGGATCCGGCCCTGACAGCTAAGCAAAAGAAAATTCAAGAATTTCTATTGGGGGGAAGGAGGTGGGAGGAGAACCTCGAATCAGTAAACGAATAATGTTGCGGGGGAAAGCACAGGGCGGGCTGGGAGTACCCGATTTGGCCAGATACACTCTAGCGGCGCAGCTGTCGCACGCATTTTCCTGGGCACAAGAGGCAGATACCCCGAAATGGACACAACTCGAGGAGGCCTGGTGCCCGGTCATACCTTTCGATCTCCCATACCTACCAAACATAAAACCACAAGCAAACAGCAGCCCCCTCTTGGCAACGATCACAACTGTCCGCTGTTGGAAAGCAGCAGCCCGGAAATGGAGCCTCAGAGGAGCTCTGGGTCCCCTAACCCCCATTTGGAACAACCCTGACTTCTCACCAGGCATGCCCCCGTTCAGCTTCCAGCCCTGGAGGGAGGGCGGCTTACTAAAAACTAGTGACTTTCTAGAAGAGGGAATGCCCATTTCATTTGTGAGATGCAAGTCAAAATTCGGGGTTGACGAGCGGGAAAGATTCCATTATGCCCAAACCGGCATTAGCTGTCCCACAGGGTGGTCCGGGAAAAATGCTCCAGAAAGTTAACGGTGCTGGAGCTATCCCCAACAACCCCAACCAAAAGAGTAAGAACGTCTGCCCTCTATCGACTCCTAGACAGGGCAGATCCCTCCAAAAAAGAAAGGTACATGCTGGAATGGGAAAAGGACTTTGGATGAGAAATAGAGGTCGAGGAATGGAAGAAAATACGGTCCAGACTGCATAAAATTTCACAGTGCATCACAAACAGGGAAGGAGGCTACAAACTCTGCTACAGGTACTATATCACCCCAGCTCAAATCAACAGGGCCAACCTGACCATTCCCGGAACCTTCTGGCGCGGTTGCCCTGCCCCCGGCTCACTATCCCATATGGTCTGGACCTGCCCGAAGGTAGAGGCATACTGGAGAGAGGTAATAAAACACATCGAGGAGATCACCGGTCTCTCTATCCCCTGGGATCCTGGAGTTATCCTTCTGGGCGAAACAGGAGGCGGTGCATTTCCAATCTTAGGGCACATCCCCGTCTATGCACGCACCTACTCCTAGCAGCAAAAACGCAATGGCCTGGTTGTGGAAAAACGAAGACGGACCCTTAGTAGCACTATGGTGGTCCTAATGTTGGGACATAGAAGTGGCCGAAAACATCACTGCAATTCGCTCAGGCTCCCTGAATAGAGCCCTAAACAAATGGGACCCATTTATGGACTACGCCACTAAGTTCCCAGCTCTCCCCAGAAGACCTCCATTAACCAGATGGCTCCAAGGCAGCCCGCTTTATTAAACTATAGACTCAAACCAGATCAACCTCTGATCCGCTCGATCACCGCAAATAGAGAGGGTCATGGACAACAGCGATCAGGTCATCAATATCCCCCTCCCCCACTGGTCAGCTCGAGAGGCATTATCACCTTGATGCGACTATTGAGTACTGCATTGTTGTTGATGTTGTACTTATCTGAAAAACCCAATAAAATGTTGTTATGAAAAAAGAAAGGGTGATAGGCACTGAGAAAGAGAAACTAGAGATAATAGTGCAATTCCATGAGGAACTATTGCACAGCGCAGGCCTCAAACCCGAAACCCGGAGAGCCTACATGAGGGACACCCACCTACCTCAGATCACAGAACAGGGCAGGCAGATGCTAGGGAGCCCGATCACATCCCAAGAGGTCAGTGATGCGATTTCAGCTTTGCCGGCGAGTAAGGCAGCAGGCCCAGATACCCGTTCCCCCGGCCATTATAAAACCTTCCGTACACAGCTATTTGCCCCTCCAACGCATCTCTTTAATACCATCAGAGAGAAGGGCTCAGTCACATCCGACATGAGGAAATCCATGGCCATACTGACCTTGAAACCGGGAAAAGACCCTGCAGAATGCACAAGCTAACGCCCCATCGCACTATTAAACACAGATGCGAAGATCTACCCTAAAATCCTGGCAAACAGGCTGATTATAGTCCTCCTGGGAATCATACATGAAGATCAGGCTAGATTCATCACGGGTAGGCACACACAGGACAACGTAAGGTGGCCATAGACATCATAGACATGGGGACGCGCACACCACAAAGGTTCTCACTGGCAGCATTAGACGCTAGACAAGCTTTTGACAGCCTTGACTGGCAATACCTAAAGTTGGTATTGGAGGGCTTTGGGTGCGGTCAGGAGCTCTCCACGATGGTGCTAGCCAATTTCCAAATTCCGTCTAGAAGCTTCATAGTTAATGGACATAACTCGGACCAAATTAAAATAAGGCGGGGTACACGGCAGGGATGTCCCCTTTCCCCTTTGATCTTTGCGATGGCAATGGAGCCCTTCGCGATCCAAATCAGGCTAGACGCAGAGCTTAGGGGGGTGCTATGTGGGAAGGTAATCCGCAAAATTGCATTGTATGCAGACAATATAATGCTCTTCATGAAGGACACCAAAAACACATCATCCAGGGTCATGTCAAGGTTGCGAGAATTTGAGGAGATATCAGGGTTTTCCATCAACTTTTCCAAATCTAAGGCACTAAATATAATGGAGAGAGGGGAGCAGATCGTGGTTCTGGAGCAGACATTCCCTCTAATCTGGGAAAAAGAAACCCTGGAATACCTGGGTATACGCTTAGCAAAATGTGTAAATAGATTATATAGGTTAAATATTACGCCCCGCTGGAAACAGCTACGAGAGGATATGCAGAGGTGGGATACCCATGAATTATCATGGTTTGCACGAATCGCGGCAGTGAAGATGACGCTCCTTCCCTGGCTACTCTATGTGGTGGGGTCACTGCCCATAGCTATACCCCTTAGTGCAATCAAGGTATTACAAAAAGCAGTCTTTACTTTCATTTGGCAAGGCAAGAAACCTGGATATAAAAACGTGTCTTGACGCGCCCCCCATTGCTGGGCGGATTGGGTGTTCCGGATGTGGGGAGATATGTGCTGGTAGCACATTTGACGCCAACGTTAAGGTGGGAGAGGCAAGGGAACGGGAAAGGCTGTTGTGAGAGAGCAGGCAGCCACGACGATCCCCCTGAAGGCACTGCAGGAACTCAACATGGGAGCCCGGGAGAAGGGAGGGGGAGGGGGGTTTACTGGAAGCGACCAAGATGTCCCTACAATGCTGGGACAAAGCTCTGGGTTGGAAAAACATCAGGAGAGGGATGGGCGCACTCACCCCCCTAGCACATAACCCGGATTTCTCACCAGGTCTACAGCGGAAATTCTGGGAGGGGTGGGCAGAGGCTGAATCATTGACCCCCCCATGGACATGTACAAAGAAGGGGCCCCACTGCCCTTCACAGATTGCCAACAGAAATTCGGAATTGGGGAAAAAGAGAGATACAAATATATGCAAATCAGACACTGGATCACACACCCAATGGTGAGAAGGGCAGGCACGAGAACAATGTCCGGTCTGGAGTGAACTATGCGAGAGGGCCAGATGAAGGGAGGGATAACTAGGCTATACAGACTATTGGACAACGCGCAACCAGTGGATAACCTCCCGTACAAATGTAATTGGGAAAGGATATAGGGGACACAATATCAGAGGAGAAGTGGAGTCAGATATGGTCAATGGCACACAGCTCATCCAAATGCACCACAATTAAAGAATCGGCCTACAAACTGTGTTACAGGTGGTACATGTCACCCTATCGCCTCCACAAAATCAACGTAAAATATCCCCCTACCTGTTGGAGGCGCTGCGGGGGGGGGGCTGGGGACTTGTACCACATGCGGTGGTTGTGCCCAAAAGCAGTAACATACTGGAAAGAAGTGCTGGGGCACATAAAGAATATCACGGGGGTCGAGCTACCAATGTCCCCTAAAGGGTACATTTGAAAGGGTATATATGCAATGTCGGGGTACAGAGCTACGTTAATCACACATTTACTGTCAGCCGCAAGAATGAGCCGCAAGAATGAGCCTGGCCCACAGATGGAAGAACAAAGCGGGCCGACAACAGCCTGGTGGTGGGTCAAGATCTGGGGTGTTATGGCAATGGAGCAAATCTGTGCTCTCAAAAAGGGGAAAATACCTGAAATTCTTGGCGGTCTGGAATCCATTCCATAATTTTATGAAGGACAGGGAAGCTAACTTTTTTCAACCAAGAATACTCGGGAATATGCAAGTCTTCTGAAGAACCAGCTACGGTCATACCCTAGCAAAAACAGTTTTGGAAATTTTAGTATGAATGGAAAACTCTGGACACTGATGAGCTGGGGTAAAGGGAGGGTGAGGGTGGGGGGATGGTTATAGTATAAGTTTATACTGGAAATAGTCGGCAGCAGTTATCAAATGCGACAAAGTGACGGCAATGGAGTTCAGGTGATACACTGTTGGTTAATTGTCATTTTTTAATGCTGTAAAGCCTCTGATCAAAAATAAAATAGTTTTTAAAAAAATTAAAAGAAAGGGTGATGGGCAATCCCCTACAAACGATAGACCGACAGCCCTCCTTGTCACTCGCAGCAAGATCTTTGCCATGTTTATTTTAAGAGTTTAATGAGTGGACTCCAGAAACACAGCATCGATACCCTTTTCAGACGGGATTTTCGCAAGACTAAGCACTGGCATAAACCACTTGACATTGGCCTCCATAAAGGCTCATTGCATAAAGACAAAACAAGCATTGTATCTTTCTTTCATAGACTTCTGGTCGGCTTTCGACTCCATTTCGAGACAGATGTTGATAGAAAAATTGATTCAGGCTGAATGCTCACTGACCATTATGAATCTAATCCACTTGCTGCACTCATCCACATCTATACAGGTCCACATTATGCTTGATGGTCTTCTTTCTTCTAATATACCTACTTGTAGCATTCTCAAGCCAGGCTGCATTCTGGCCGCATGCTCTTTTTAACTTTTTTATTTTAGACCTGAAAGATAGATTTGCTGGCGTAATCTCAGATGCACCTAAATTGGGAGTCCAAAGTATTGCATGGTTACTCTATGCGGATGATCTTATTCTTCTCTCCCGAACGCCTAAAGGCCTCCAAACACTACTTGCCAAACCAGGTGCTTACTCCCAGAAAAACCAACTGCAAATTAATCTGTCTGAAACCAAAGTTATGCAATGTGTGAAACCACGATATGTGGTCAAAACCTTGAAGTGGACATTACAAGCCGAACAGTTGCAAATGGTTCTTCAATATACTTATCTTGGTGTTACTATAAATGATTGCACTAATGATGATCGATACTTTAACTAAAACTAAACACAGCCATTTCACAATCAATATTAATTTTTACCAAATATGGTCATTTTTCCTGTCTTCCTGCGGTCACCTACTATAAACAGAAGGCTGTTCCCATTTTATTGTATGGTTCGGAGTGCAAAAAGATTCCACAGAAATTATTCTGGGATAAACTCGAAGGCAATTTTTTGCGACGATTTCTTCGACTCCCGGGTTGTGTCCCAGTGACAATGATTTGCTTCGAATTAGGTTTAAGATCTTTGAACACAAGCTACTTGTGGAAATTAGGTAATCTTTATAGAAAATGCCTCATCGCTCCTAAAAATCAAACACTACTTGGATTACTAGCATTCCATACATTGACTTCTACCCAGGACTTTGTTGTTACCTGCCGATCTGCCGCCCTTAGTGCTCCATCGGCGGCTGACATTTCATCAGACCTTCTAATGAACAATCCATCACGGGCCAAATTGAAATTGTAGGATCATGATTGGATAAGCACACAACAAAAGTGTGCCTCATATGTTCATTTTACATCCAACCCCTTCATCACAAAAAGCTACATACAGTAGCCAGCTATCTTGTCAGCTCCAATCTGCCAAGTTTAGAAATGCCTACCCGAGGTTTAGATTACATTTATGGTCCTGAAAGGATATATTGGCCAGACGTGGCTTCATTGCTAAAAGTGATAACAGATGCATATTTTGTAAGCTAGAAAAACATCCAGAGAGTCTGCGACACTTATTTACAGAATGCAAAATGCTTAGTGACATGCGTATTTTGCACTTGAAATGTTGCTTTAATGAACTGGAAATCTCCGATTCTACTAAGCTCTGGCAATTCATTTTTGCAACCCAAGGTACTACTGTCAGATTCTTAGAAGGTTTGAATCTAGGCAACATTGATTTTTAATGTCATTCAAAATGATTATCATTTTTTTAACCCGGTTATCCCTGCTAAGTAACGCAAAAGCAAATCTATAAAAACGCTACATGTAAATGACACGTGGTTTTAGTTTCAATAGCTTTGTTGTACATGTATTTGAATTGTAACCTGAAATGTCTTATTATCTTGAAACACACTTTTCTTAGTCATGTTACTACTTAGTGTTATGTTTAAGCGTATTCACCAAACAAATGTTAATTTTTAACTGAGTATTTTTTATTCAAACAATCACGCATTTGACAAACAAAAATCAATAGTCCATTGAAAGTGTGATTGACTTGAGCAATGAAACTATTTTTGATGTGCAATGCTGTACAGCCTTATAAAGCAAAATCTATTTAAAATCTATTTTTAAACATGTTAACTGCTTTTCTTACCGGAAATCGCTTAACCATTGTGTCTTTCAAATTGTTTTATTAATCGTAATATATTTTATCATTCTATGTATTAAAATTGAAAGGGTGATTTAGTTTAACCATATCAATAAAAGAAAAAATATGGAAGGATGAATAAACTGCGAAAAGTCACTTTAGAAATTGGTGTTGCACTACTGTACATAGGAATGTAGGAACAAGAAGTCAAAATTAATGAAATCTGGTTCTTGCTTTGTTCTACCATATACCCATAGAAGTCCACTCCTGAGTAAGGGGTACAACGCCCCGAAATGCGTAGAGTACGAAGGACTTTGCAAGAAAGAATTATTTTGTTGTAGAAGAAAACTACGAATTTGTTGTGTATATTGAAAATTGTGCTTTTGATTATCATCACATTAAATTATTTCTTTAAATGTTTTGGCTAGTAATCAGCATTTATGGTGTGCAGGGGATGGGAGTGTCTATAGACTGGACACTAGTTAATTTTTTACTACGTTACAGCTTCATGCCAGGGCCAGTATGCCTCCCCTGCACCCTAACTTTTCCTTGAAAGTTTTGATGCATTTCAATAGATTTACCTAAGCAGTAGGTGTGCGCTGATAATGGTTTGTTTTTGATTCTGGTCAATTGCCTGACTTTGCCTGGCCCTTGCATTGAGACATGTCAGGGAAAACGGTCTGGTGTTATTCCGTTGTCTGAATGTGTTCCTGTGGGAAAAGTGGGCGGGGGCAGTATTTTGGAATATTCTACGTGGTAGGATGGGGAAAAGGTGTTGAAAGAAGGGGGAATACAGCGTCTCACCTGTCGATGTCCCACTCCCACACGACCCCCATTCAGGTGATCCTCCCTCACTGGTCAACCCCCAGGAACTGGATCCAATAGCGATGGCCGTGTCCTGGCCACCTGGATGACAGATCCCCGGGGACTAGCTAGGGAAACACCTTCAGGTTTCTCACAGCTGACACTTAAATAGTCTGAGCCATCAGCATATGCAAAAACAAATGTTCTGCCCTCCCGCTGTAGCACATCGCTTGTCAATTTGTCTAATGCTGATGTGAGTGAATTGGATGTAATACATTAAATAGAAGGGCTAACATGCAGCCTTATCTTACGCCACGCAAAGATTAAAATGCCTGTGTTCATTTACACATGCCGCCAGTGGACTCATCCTTATATTGTGGTGCATTCTAATCAATATTTGACATGGCATGTTGCGCATGCAGATATCCTTTGGTGTAACGCAAAGTTTGTTTCAAACGCAGCGGGCGGCTCCATGAATCCTAATTAAGATCATACTTTTATAGCCACGTACATATTTATCTAAGATTAATCTTAGGTTCAAGTTCTGGTTTACGTTTTCCATGCATTCAAGGAATCCAAACTGAATATCTGAGAACATTTAGTTAGTTCATACCCAATTTATTATCCTTTGTGAGGGCTCAGAAATGAGAGGCGGACACAAAGTGGCAATGTTTTCGACATCAGACATCTTTATTGAAAGGAAAGGCTTGGATGAAGGCCCATCTTTCCCTATCCTAAAGTACGTTGCCCTATATAGGAAACGAAAACTAAAGATCAGTCTGTGTCTTGTCATCAAAATTATATACATGGTCCTTGTGTCCAAAACATTTATCTGACCCTTGCACCAAATTGAATAACTAAGAAAGTAAGGAAAAAGCAAATAGATAAATTGAACAAAATAATCCTTGGATCCGGGAAGTGGGGGAGTTCTTCCCCTGGATGAGTCCGGTAGGGTGGCAAAAACTGGCTCTTTCAATTAATGGCTTCTAAGGAGGGCAAAAGTGTCTTTTAAAATAACCAATTCTCAAGTATGGCAAAAGTGTCTTTTAAGCAACCTCCTCAAGGATGGCAAACGTATCTTTTCCCAAACATTAGTTGCTTAAGGAGATTGAAAGTGTCTCTTTTAAAACAATCACTACAGACCGTGCTCCAGATAGGATTTTAGCGTGAGAATATTTTACTCCAAGTTTTTAGAACTGGAGAGTAAATCCAATTTCAAGAGAGTAAAAATGAGTTTCTTCCTTCGCAAGAGAGTAAAAAAAAAGTGTCTGACAACTATCCAATTTGTGTGTAAAATTAAAACGGTGCGGGAGCGCTGATGGAAAGGTCGCCTCCGTGAGAGCCTCTGCGGGATCCCGAGCACGAATGGCATTAACTGAAGGCGAATAGAGTCTCTGACTCCCCTGTGTGGGGGTATCCACGGCAGAAACCCAGGTGAGCAATCTGGGCCGCCTCCTTAGCGAAACCGGAACCGACAAGCTGGCCAAATCCCTCGATGCACTCCAGTGGGGGATCCCCGGCCCTCAGCAAGATGGCGGCACCCGTAGCGGGAGGAGAGAAGTCATGTCCCAAGCTTCGTTAACAGAGCTTATAATTCCGAGGACGGACGCAACCTCCCCCCAAGGCAGAAGTTGAAGTTGTGGGAATGCCCTTGATGCTCCACCAGCCTGTTAGCTGAGGAACCAGTCGTGCAGTGGGCAACAGCGGGAAGGCGGTAGCCAGCCCCACCATAGCCCAACAGCTAGCTGCAAGCTCCGGAGCGGAACGCGGCGACGCCGGGGAGAGCACGGTGACAAAGGGAATAGTGACATCTAGCAACAGTGAGTGCCCCAGCGCGCCTGAACAAACCAAACGCCATCTCTCCCCCGCTCCACCTTTAACGAGCTGACAGAGCCCCCAGATCCCGGCTGAGCGGGACACAATAGCGACACAGAAGCCACAGACAGAGGGAGACTGGGGTGCGCAACAACCTGGTGGGGTCCAGCACCACTTAGCAGCCAGCAGCTCAAACGCAGGAACCCAAGCAGAAGCCAGACAACAACGGGCCCTGCAGTTTAAACCCCCCCACCCCCGCCTCGAGCCACGAGGGGAGATCCAGTTGCATGTCATACACCGGCCTCACCTCCAGTACCTAAAGATGGACCGACGCTCTACTGGAGTTAACTGTAGCTCCTAGAGGCCATCAGACCCCCACCTTCACCACCAGCTCAGGCCACAAGGGAGGGGCCCACAACATGCCAGAGACCACCCCCGACTTCAGCGCACCCAAAGGTGAGGAGAAGGCAATCACACGCATCCGCTCCTCCGCCCCCACTCAGACAGCTGGGCAAAGAGTATCGTCCCTGTGGAAACTAGCGCCCCAAGCTAAGTGACAGCTACCCTGCCTCCATGTAGACTACTTATAGATTCCAGAGGCCAACAAGCCCTGCCTCCACCAGCCGATCAGGTCACAAATAAAGGACCTTCCACGAGCTAGACATCTGCCTCATCTCTGGTACTTCTGGGGGAACCAGCACCCCGTTATAACCAGCAACAGCTCCCCCGTGCCCACACAGGGCCCCTGCAGCACTCAAAACTCAACAAGTCCTGCGCACACCATCCACCATCCACCATCCTCCACTGAAGGACCTGCCTCCAGTCGGACACCACACTTGAGCATACCCAGAAGCAGGATGTGAGCGACCACATGCACCCCGCACCCCATAGGCAAGCGAGGAAGCCCGGTATTCAGCAGAAGTGGGGAGAAACAACCCAAACAAAAGCCCACCCCTACCCCATGGCTAAGGAGACAACCCCCAGACCAAGCGTCCAGAAAGGCAGACGAGCCTCGAGATATCACGAGGTGTAGGAAAAGAACCATGCAAGAGGAGAGCCCCCTTCCGAGAACTACAGTGGAAGCAACCCCCACCCCGCTCTCTCCAGAAGAAAACACCACAAGCCCTCAAAGTCAACAGACATTGCCACCATGCTGCTCTCACAGGAAGGGGGCAAAAGACAAGACCCCTGAAGCGCTAAACCGCACTCCCAAGAGAGGTCCGCAGGCCCATGGGCCACAAAAGAAGCCATCCAGTCTCTACTAACAGACATCAAATCCGAATTCCGGAACTGCATGGCAGAGATCAGCAATAAGGTGGAGGGCCTAGACAATCGGATGGGGGAATTGGAACATAGAATTAGCGAAACTGAAGACCAAACCCTAGACCACGTGGCCCAGCAGACAGAACTAAGAAGGAAAGTCTAGGCCATGGAAGGGAAAAACGAGGAAGTGACACGCAAGCAGGAAGACCTGGACAACAGGGCTCGCAGGCACATGCGGATCAAAGGGGTTCCAGCCACTATCTCAGACCAAGCCCTACAGCCCTTCGTAAGCAACTTCTTCCAGACCCTCCCCCCGGACTGTGACAGAGCAATGCTGCTGCTGGACCGAACCCACAGGTTGCAGAGCCGCAGAGGAACCACCGCAACAGAGCCACCAGATGTCATCACCCGGGTTCATTTTTTCTCAACCAAGCAACAGATCACGTCAGCCAGCCGAACGCAAGGAGAGCTGACATTTCAGTGGACCACACTGCAAGTATACCAGGATTTAGCACCAACAACAGTCTAGAGACGCAGAGCCTTCAGACCACTCATGTCCTTCCTGCAAGACCACAAAATAAAATACTGCTGAATATTCCTGTCAGCCCTACAATTCACATACGAAGGTAACTCCCGGGTGATAGGCTCCCTCGAGGTGGCAGGTGGTATCCTGGTGGGTGTGGGGGGAGACATCCACCGCGGATGAAGATTTAGAAAACCCTACCCCACAAGGATGGGGGAGAAGCCCCGAAATCCAGACGGAACGCATGGATTTGGCTCACGAAGAAGGGGAAAACCATATACTCCCTGAAGCAAACATAAAAGGGCCCGACTAAGTACTTCCACAATGGTTCCGACGGGGCCCACTGTGCAGGTGATCAGCCTGACTCACATCCACACACCACATCGGGAGCTCAGGACTCCCACATTCACCCCAGCCATGAAAGGGAAGTCTCTCATGGGCCCAAGGGCCCCAATACCCAGTTCGAACCTAGTTTTGGTTGTTCTTTCAGTTGGTTGTCCCATCGGGACAGGTTTCACCAGTTCACAAAAGGTTAAAACCCTGGACGCAGCGGCCAAGCACTAACCCCAGAATTCTGCATGGGAGATGAGTGCTCAAGACCCGAACCCCCCGCCCTCGGAATCTGAGGCGCCTCCTTAGGAAAGATTTCCGCCACATCAAACACTCTGCTTTGTGACCCTGAACGTCAAAGGCTTCAACTCACCTAGCATGCGGAGAGCCAATCTTCGACGCCTAAGCGACCTAAACAGCTCTGTGGTCTTCCTTCAAGAAACGCATCTGACCGAGGCTGATTTCCTGCGTCACCAGCTAGATCTTTCCCAAAGCAATACATGGCAACGGGCGGCACCAAAAGAGGGGGCACGGCAGCTCCGATAGCAAGAGGGGTCCCATTAAAGGAACGAGGAACACTACGAAGCTCGGATGGCCGCTATGTGGTGGTGAAAGGGGACCCGTTTTGGACCTATACACCCTGGTCTCAGTTTACGCCCCCCCAACGAAAACCAGGAAAGATTCTTTACCCAAGTAGAAGTCACTCTGTTGTCCTTCCTAAAGTGCCAAACAGTGATGGGAGGAGATCTGTTGATGGACAAGCCTGGTCCACCAACGGCAAGAGACTCCAAAATATCCATAGGCCTTTGACAGCTCTTCAAAGCTCTGGGAGTAGGGACACTTGGAGTCCACACCCTCTGCAGGGCCCTGGCTTCTCATTTCATCTCTAAAACTCAGGAAATCCTGTCCTCTCTCTTCCTCTCCCCCTACTCTCTGCTCTTTCTCTGGCCCTTCTTCGGCCACTTCTCCTCCCTCCTTCTCTGCCTTTCCCCTGTTCTCCTCAGACAAGGTTTCTAGACAAGTCCAATCTATGAAAGTCTCGTCAAAACAGGTTCACCCCTGTTCCTCCAAAACCACCAAGGACCACATTGACACCCTGGCTCCTGCTCTGGCTGATTTCTGCAACCGCTCCTTCGCCACTGGAGTCTTCCCCTCCCCCCTGAAGCACTCCCTTGTGCACCCTCTTTCCTTTTTTTGTAAATTTCTTTATTGGCATTTCAGATAACAACATTAACAGCACAGAACCCTTCCCCACTCCCACCCTTCCCACCCCCCCCCGGCGCACTTGAGAAGGTAGCCTTAAAGAGCGTTTAGGGTAAGCAGGACCACAAAACCATTGTTATGTAAACAGTCCAATCGGCTTGCCCACCACACCTGTGAAGATGTTATGTCCGATTTGTACAGTCCATAGATCCGGTATCAGGGATCAAGTGGAGACCTCGCCACAGAGTCAAGCACCATGGGGGGAACCCCGTGCAACAGGAGACACAGAATCATCCCTCCCTGGTTGATTGAGAAGGTACACCAAATATGGATCCCACATCTGACTGCTACTTTGGTGCCTACTTCTCAACGCCCCCCAATGCATCTCCATATCATTACAGTAAAGTATGTCCCCTGACCATTGTTCAACAGTCGGGCTCCGCTTCCGCCCCCACACCAAGGCCACCCGGCGTTTAGCCAAAATCAAGAGGAGACCCACCAATTTCCTAGTCTCTTTGGGTATCTGTTCCGTATATCCCAACAGGGCCATAACGGGATCCAGCGCTAATCGCTGCCCTACAATGTCCCCGATTACCTCAAACACCTGCTGCCAAAAGTGCTCCAACTCCACACACTCCCAGGCCACATGTAGAAACCCCGCCATCTCTCGACCACACCGGAGGCAAGCCGCCAACCTCTGGGGGAAATAGCGTTGTAGCTGAGCCAGGGAGTAATAACCCTGATGCAAAAACTTGAAATGGATCAGCTTATAATTCGAATTAACCGCCCCATTCTTGGTCGTCAATACAACAGTACTCCCAGACATCAACTGGTATTTCCTGCTCTAAGGACCTTTCCCACAGCCCCTTTGAGGATGTTCCAACGCTAGACCTGCCCCTCAATGCCAATCCACACAGTTCAGAGAGTATATGTCTCCCTATGTCCCCCCCTATCAACCTATCAAGCACCACACCCACCTCCAGAGGTTCGGGAAAGGTTGGAAACAACCTCTGTAGAGTCACCCTCAGTCTATAATATAAAAACACATCCAGCGCTGTCAAGACTCCCCTTTCCTTCAGTTGATCAATAGAGACAAACCTCCCCTCGGGGAACAGCTCTCCCCATGTAGTGACACCCAGCCGCTTCTGCATAGCCACATACCTCTCCTCACTGGTCAGGGGAATCCCGGGGACAAACAATGGCGGGAGTTTTGGTGAATATAGAAGACCCCCACTGGGAGCTCTCTCCAATATCGCCCAGGCCCAGCATGTCAGCTCCATCAAATTCCGAGGGTTCCGAAAATGACTCGGGGCAGTCAGAATGACCGACCTCAACCGTGCTGGGGACGCGATAGATCTCTCTAGCTCCACGTGTCTATGTTCCACTGCCATTCCGTACCAGTATCGAAGATAGCTGGCCTGTGCCACTTTATAATATAACTCAAAATCCGGAAGAGCCAACCCTCCCTCATGAACTGGTGCCGTGAGCTTCTCCCAAGAGACCCGAGCCTTCTTGCCTGCCCAAATGAACTGTAGCACTGATGCCCCGGAGGTCCCGAAAATACTTCTGGGGTACCTTTATAGGTACATTCAAAAACACATACAAAAATTTGGGAAGAATAGCCATTTTAACCACCGAGACCCTACCGTACAGGTTAAAGGGGAGCGAGGTCCAACTCGCCATTGCCCGTTTGGCGGAGTCCAGAGCCTCTGCATAATTCCTAGCATATACCACCCTTTCTTCCCTCGCCACCGTAACCCCCAAATATCGAGTGTTGTGCAGATCCCACTGGAATCCCCAGTTATCTCGAATGTGGGACTCCCACCCCCCCCCCCCCCGTCAACGGGAAAACTACTGACTTGCTGCTATTTATGTGCAGACCCGAGAGCTCACCGAAGCGCCGTAGATCCGACATAATCGGGTCAAGATTAACTTCAGGCTGGCGGATGAACAGGACCATATCGTCCGCGTATAACGATATAATCACCTTATGGGTATGCAGCTGAACTCCGCGTTGCAAATGAAACTCCCGAGCTCACTCCGCCCATGGCTCTATCGCCAGTGCGAAGAGCAAAGGGGATAGCGGGCAGCCCTGACGTGTTCCTCGCTCAAGCGGTAGTACCCTGGAGTTCCGCCCATTCACTCTCACCCTGGCTACCGGATCAGTATATAGAAGGGACAGCAGGGATATAAAGAACCTGCCCAGACCCAGCCTTTGTAAGACGGTAAATAGAAACGGCCATTCAACAGAATCAAATGCCTTGGCAGCATCCAACAGAACCGCCACCACCGGGTCCTCCACCGGCAGCACCGACATCATGCCAAACATTCTCCGTAACCCAAAAGAGGTCGACCGACCTGGGATAAATCCCGCCTGGTCCGCCCTCACCAAAGTAGGCATCAGTGGCGCTAACCGTTCCGCTATAACTTTTGCCAAGATCTTATTATCCAGATTAATAAGCGAAATTGGGCGGTATGAGGAGCAGTCCCATTCGCGCTTCCCGGGCTTTAAAAGTACGACCACTACGGCTTCCTTAAGTGTGTCAGGTAAGCGCCCCATGGATATTGCCTCCTGGTACATCAACAACAAGCGTGGAGCCAGCCTCTCTGCATAGCACTTATAAAACTCGGCTGTGAAGCCGTCAGGACCTGGAGATTTCCCGCCCGGTAAAGATTTAATAGCGTCCACCACTTCCTCTAGCGTCACAGGCCTATTCAGCCCCTCCCTCTGCTCCTCTGTACACCAATATACCCCCACCTCATCGAGAATCGCCTCTAACGATCGCGTCGCCGTTAATTGTGATGAGTACAAGTGGCCATAGAACTCTTCAAATTCATGGGTAATGCCCTCATCGTCATAATGATCAACACCGTTCCCATCCGTAATCATTGTCACCCTACTATCCCGCCCGCTCAGTCTAGTTAACTTAGCAAGTGACCGAACCGGGGCTTGACCCTCACCATATATATATATATCCTCCCTCTGCGCTAGTGTCTGATACTCCTGTAGTTTCCGTTTGATGGCACCCTGCTGAGCCCGATCCGGAACGGGAGCCTCCTCTTGTAGCACCCGTAATTCCTCCTCTGTATCAGCCAGATCTTTCCGCAGCTTTTTCAGGATTCCCACCTCCTTAGCTATACATCCGCCCCTAATCACAAACTTAAATCCCTCCCACAGGACACCAGCAGATGACACCGACCCATCATAGACCTCAAAGTATGCATCTATGGCCTTCGACAGTTCTTCCTTAAAGAGCTTATCCGTAAGCGCTTCACTTTTAAACCTCCAAGGAGGCCTCACCTCATCCCGACCCTCCAAACGGATTGACAACAAAACTGGAGCATGGTCTGATAAAGTGCGGGCCAAAATACCCACCCCAGCGGATCGACCCAGAATTGCCCGTGATACAAGGAAATAATCTAGTCGAGCCGCAGAGCCGTGCGGCGCCGAGTAATGCGTGAATTGTCTCACTCCAGGGTGTCTCACCCTTCCAGATGTCTTCAATATCCCACACTGGGCACATACCCCGTAGTTTTGTGGAGGTCTTATTGCTCGAGCGCTCCCCACCCTATCCAGGGATGCATCCAATACAGCATTAAAGTCCCCAGCCCAGATAATTTCTCCCTCAGGAAGTGCCCCCAGTTGCCTCTCCATCCAGTCCAGAGGTTCTGTGGCATCCTGGTTAGGACCATAATAACAAATCATTGTATACAACCTCCCCTGGATAACTCCCTGCAATATCAAAGCCCTGCCCTCCGAATCTTTCACCGCCCTGACCAACCGGAACCCCACCGACTTATACACCAGGATACCTACACCTCTGGAATAGGAGGAATAAGAAGGAAACATATCTATGGCACCCCCAGTGTTTCCCAAATTTAGATTCTGCTTCCGGTGTCAAATGAGTCTCCTGAAGGAAGGCCACCCCATTTCTATGACGTTCCAAATATTGCAAAACCTTCCGAAATTTGGGCAAATTGTTAAGACCCCTGACATTCCAGGTCATAAAATGTACTGTCGCCATCTGCAGATGACAACCCACACCCTCCCCCTGCTCTGACAAACCCCACTGCTCCCCAGGCTCTCAAAGCGCCCCATTGGTCCTCCCTGTCCCCCCTCCCGCCATCCCACTCTACCGACAACCCCCCAACTCGTCAGTGGTCAGTCTCACCCCCCAGCACACCTACCCGCCCTCCCCAACAAAAACTCTACCCCCCACCCTCGCTGGAACCCCCAACTCTCCAGCTCCCCAGCTTCCACCCACTCATACATAAACAGCTTGCGCTCAGGGGGCAACTACGAGCCCGACCTCCCCACGCACCACCACAGGATAGATGTGTCTGCTCTTGACACCAAGTTAAACTGCTGAAAGCGGCAGCAACATCAACACATTTTCCCATGCCCAAGGATGTCAGGCTTCCCCCCTCCGCGACCCATGAGACTTCGGCAACATGTCAAGAAAAGAGGAGGCCTCTTCCGGAGATTGGAAAAACGGGGACTTCCCTTCGTACACCACCCGTAGCTTGGCAGGGAACACCATTGCATATTGCAGGCCTTTGTCCCTCAGCCTTTTCTTTACTTCCATAAAGTATTTCCTGGCTGCCTGCACTTTATCCGAGAAGTCCGGAAAGAACTTAATCACATCCCCCTTATAAGACAAAGTACCTTTTTCCCTAGCTTTCCGGAGTGCCACATCCCTATCTCTGTAGTTAGTCGGGCGATCAATGGCCGGGGTGGAGCCCCTGGAATCGCACCCTGGCCACCGGGAATCCTATGCGCCCTCTCCACTACACCGAGCGGGGAGAAGCCATCTGTGCCCAAGGTTTCCCGCAGTATCTCCTCTACCAGCGCTTCCAAATTCCTCTGACCCGTCGACTCGGACAAGCCGACAATCTGTATATTACTCCGGCGGGATCTTGATTCAAGATCGTCCTGCTTCTCCCGAAGCTCGCTCAGGGCTCTCCCGACTTCCGACATTTCCCCTGAGACCGCCGCTGCTACCCCCTCCACCCCTGACAGACGCCCCTCCGCCTCATCTAGTCTTTCTCCATGTTTGTCCAACCTGACCTGCATATGGTCCACCTTGCAAGTCAGGGTATCCAACTTGCCATCCAAAGATTGTATCCCGGACTATAGTTGTGAGAACATGGCCTTGATGTCCTGAAAGGCAGCCACCGGATCCGCTTCACCCGCCAAGCCGCCACATTTGGACTGCGTGGGGGTCTCAAAATTCAATTTAGACTGCTGTTTAACCCCTTTCCCCGGTTTGGTCATGGCTAGCATCAAGACCGGGATGCAGCGACACCATGCAGGGTGCGATGGCCAAGGCCCGGGGGCAGTAGGAGTCTTGCACCAGGTAGGGGAACAGACACCAAGATCCCCCAGAATCCATCTGTCTCCTAGAGGAATGACCACAGATTACTCCTAACAAAGTCTTGCCCAACTCCACACCATCAAGCTGGGGTCCCTCCGCCCAGCAGCCCAGCACCACAGCTGCCACCGCCTGCAGCCCCGCACTGCACCACGAATCCCTTACAGTCCCAAGCCCGGCAGTGGCATAGTTGTCAAAGGCCAAACAGGTGTGGAGGTGAGAATATTCCAGAAAAGCATGGGCTCAGGGAACACCTCGTGAGTGAGTTGTAAGCTCCCCTTATCGTGCGTGCACACAAGAGGTCGCCTCCAGGCATCTAGAAGCACCGTGAAGCACTTTCCAAGCGAGTCTCGCAAGAATCCAGCGGGTGCAAGACACCATCCCCAGGGCAAATACCGTATACCCCCAGTGTAGGTCCTCTTGGGAGTCGGTGGATCCGATAAGATCGTCTCTCAGTGCCTCTGATCTCACACACCGAACAAGCCACTAAACCTCCTATTCACTGGGTCTGCCGGTGCACACAGCCTCCAGTCCTTCAAAGTCCACACAGCCGCTGCTGCAAAAAGCGCCGCCTGCCGACGGCGAGAAGTCCGGCCCACCACGGCCGCTACACTCCAGGGCCAGCAGCCGCACAGCAGGGGAGTGGGGGGGGGCAGCGTCCCCGGGCCAGGCGGGCAGTGTCGCTTCACCCACTCTGAGGTCCCCACCACCCCCGGTAGGTAACCCCCCGGCACACAGGGTCGCCACCAGGGGGGCGTGGGGGGGAAATCGCCGCCGACCCCGCGTTCACCCGCTTTGCGGTCGTCGCAGCCGCTCGCAATCCCAGTCTTGGCTGGTGCGCAGGTGCTGCTCCTCCGCTGTCCCTGAGGCTCGCGCTCCACAGGCGGGCCGACGGCTCCGTCCGAGACAGCGATCCATTCCTCTCCCACACCTCTGCGAGAAAGATGCCCCGGCTGGTCCTGCCTCCTCTGCTACCGGCGTCCAGGCGGGTGGGGGGTGGCACTGCACACCACTCGCCGCCTACAGCTGCCTTCCCTTGAGCGGGGCCCCAGAGAGCCGCTCCGCTGCTCCTCCGCAGGCCTGCACCTCCCCCACCTTCCTACAGCGCAGGCCTCCTCCACGACACTGCTCGTTGAGCACCTCGCCGGTCCCTCTGCTGCACTTCACCAATCTTCCCGGGGGCCTGACTGAAAATAGCTTTTAGTGCCGCCACAA
Organism: Ambystoma mexicanum; assembly: GCF_040938575.1. NCBI lineage: Eukaryota > Metazoa > Chordata > Amphibia > Caudata > Ambystomatidae > Ambystoma > Ambystoma mexicanum. Next base: position 705,542,530 of record NC_090941.1, on the reverse strand, counting down.
AAAAGCAGGAGAGCCTCCGCAGAGACACCGGATAGTGTTCCGGATATGGGATGCACTAGGGAGCTTCACGGGCTTGCGGCCATCTTGGTCGGGCTCACTAGCACCCCCCCCTTGTGCACCCTCTTCTTAAGAGACCCTCATCCCTTTCTGCCCGGCTAACTATCGTCCAATCTCGATCACTCCTTTCCTAGGCAAACTCCTAGAAAGGCTTGCCATCTCCCAACTTAATTTTCAATCTGTTGGTTGTCTCCATGACCATCAGTCTGGCTTCAGAGCTGCCAGAAGCACGGAAACTGCTCTCCTGAACATCTGAAGACCTGCTCTCCAACCTCGATTCCAACACCCCCAGTGTCTTCATCTTACTTGATCTCTCTTCTGCCTTTGACACAGTCAACCATGCCAGCCTGCTCAACCATCTCCATGATAGCCTGGGTATCACTGATCAGGCTCTGGCTTGGCTGACCTACTTCCTCTCCGATCGACCCTCCCAGGTCTAACTTGGGTCCTTCCTCTCCTCTATCTCCATCTCCCATCTATACCTATGGTGTTCCCCAGGGGTAGAACCTCTCTCTCCCTTTCTGTTCAACCAATACCTGGCACTTCTTGCCCACAGCATTGCAGCTTTCTGCCCCAACTTTGTGCTATGCAGATGATATTTTCAGGCTCCCTTCTGCCACCTCTTCTACTTCTTTCATCTCGGACTGTCTGTCCGCCATCCAGGAGTGGTGTGCCGCCAATGATCTCTGCCTTAATGCCAGTAAGACAGAGATTCTCCTCATCGACACACCTGCTCCCTCCTTTCCTCCACTCTCTGGCCGGCCTCTCTTGGTCCTCTTCCTGCTCCCACCCGTGAGGCGAAAGACCTCGGGGTCATCTTCGCCTCCACACTCTTCTTCTCTCCTCTCATCTCTGATGTCTCTAAGAAGTCACACTATCAGTTGCACCACCTCAAAAGGCATTCTTCCTTTCCTTTCCTCTTCTCTCCTTCCCCCACAAGCTCACTGTCTCCAGAGCTGTGGTTCTCTCTAGGCTGAACTACTGCAACAGCCTCTTTCTAAATCTGCCTGCCTCTACGCTCCGCCCTCTGCAACTCATCCAAAACAGGACTGCGAGACTTGTCCTTGGCCTCAAGCCCAAGGATCATCTCTCTCCAGGACCGAAATCTCTGCACTGGCTCCAAGTGGCGGCGAGGATTAAGTTCAAAACCATCTGCATTGTCCACAAGGCCTTCTGGGGCCTGGGACCTCAATACCTTCAACTCTCTCTTCCTAAATATCTTCCTTCTAAAGCTCTTTGCTCATCCACCTCCAAGCAGCGAGTTGGTGGTAGATTTCTTTCTTCTGCTGAGGCCTCCCTCTGCAACATCCTCCCTGCCTCTCTGATACTTGAGAAGAACCACCTCCAGTTCCGGTAGCACCTCAAGATCTGCTTTTGCTTTCTCACCTCCTCTCCCCTGCTGACCTCCTGGCTGAATCTGAAACTGCACCGGTTACCTGGCTACCCTCTGATCTCTGGCCCTGGTCCTCTCCCCGCCAGTTGCACACCTGCACTGCCTCCCTGGCAACCCTTGCACCCGGGGACTGTTTCTGTATCCCTACAGCCCCTACTAGCATTTGACACCTGATGTCTGCACTTACCCTTACCCCTGCACTTGCCACCAGCTGGCCACACTTATTATTTATTGTCTTATTTATTTTATTGTTATCCTATAAACTGCATTTCCCCCCCTCCCCTTTCCCCTCCACCCCCCCCTGCACTTGCGCGATCTCAATGTCACCTGGCCTAGTAGGATCGCTGTCTCTGTCCTCCCTCTGTTTACCCTCACTTGCCTCGTTGTGCCTTGCAACACTTGTGTGTAGGAGCGGTATAAATACCATATCATATCCTAGCGCCAATAGTGAAAGACTACTCCTTTTTCATCGCACCTCATCTCGTATAGACCTACTTCTAGCCGGCCCCCAACTTCTCTCCTTCACAGACGATGTATGCATAGACACAAGGGTGCTGTCGGATCAGGCGAGCCGGACCACGCATCCACAACCCGGAGACACCACCAAGACTACAAGGGTCCCTCTATGATCCGATCTACGATAACATGGCTCTCCGAGACGCTCTAGCCACAGCCATTCAGCACGACTTCAAGGAAAACCCGACTGACCCCACCTCAATTGCTACAAGATGGAAAGCAATGAAAGTTGTCATCAGGATCGAGCTGATAGCTCACACGACAGCCTACAAAAAACACTGAGCCGCACTATGGGAACAACTAGAGAAAAACTTAGCCGAAGCAGAGAGGAATCACAGAAATGGGTGGATTCCGAAAGCCGCCCAGGCACTGCGAATTGCCCGCAACAAACTAGAAGCACACTTCGTGTGACAGATTGCCCATCCCCTATCCCAAACTAAGCAGAGCTACTACGCACATGGCAACAAAGCCAACAAGTTCCTAGTCAGGATCAGATAACCGGTCTGAAAGACCAAAGGGGGATCACCCAATACGCTGAAGCAACTAAACTACAACTGGCATCTACACACCTAATCAACACCATGATGGCCACCCCACTGAATCCGAAGCTTCAAGAGCAATACATAGAGGAGGCCGCCCTCCCACACATTCCAGAGGTGGATAGAAAAGCCTTGGAACTCCCCATCTCAAGGGAGGAAGTGGAACAGGTGATGAAAGCCCTAAAACCCAGAACCCCGGGCCCAGACGGATTCTCACCTAAATTTTATAAACTCGTCAGCTCTCTCCTCTGGGGCCCCCTGACGGAGCTCCTAAACTCCTTCCGAGAAACAGGCTCAGTGACCCCGTCAGTGCAAGAGTCCACTACCATCATGCTGCTCAAACCAGGAAGGACCCAAGGGACTGCACCTCATACACACCTATTTCGCTCCTCAACATTGATAAGAACATTTACACCAAGGTTCTAGCAAGGACTCTCCCCACACTTACCAAAAAGGACCAGACAGGCTTCATTTCAGGGAGAAGCACTGGAGACAACATACGCCGAGCCCTGTACTTAGTGGAGATAGTGACGGGAGACCAAGAACTGCCCGTACTCACCCTGAACGCAACTAAGGCCTTTGACCAAGTCGACAGGTCTTTCATGGACCCAACACTGAAAGCATTTCAATTTGGCCCCAATTTCCAGACAATGGTACTAGCCAACTATGTGGCCCTCAAAACCTCTCTAAGGATAAACCAACATAAATCGTCCCAGATTCCACTCACGTGCGGAACAAGGCACGGATGCCCGCTCTCCCTGCTAATCTTTGCCCTAATCATGGAACCCTTTGCCGAGAGAGTCTGCAACAACGCCATCAAAGGAATGTCGCTAAGAGGGGAGCAATACAAAGGCGTCCTTGTACGCCGACAACGGGATGTTGTCGCTCACGAATAGCCGGAGCACGTTTCTGGCAGCCCTGACAGAGCTGGAAGCCTTTGAACAAGTGGCAGGCTTCTCCGTCAACTACACCAAGTCAGAGGCCCTAGTCGTGAATCTAGCAAAAGAGACGCTACACCTCCTCCGCCCAATCTGCCCAATGAAATGGAGCACAACCACGACCAAATACCTGGGAGTACACATTGCGGCCGACCCCAAAAGGTTATACTCCACAAGCTTCCCCAAAAGCTTTGACCTAAAGGCAAACCTCAGAGATGGAAGACCCAGGAGATCTCACTTCTGGGGAGGGTGACAGCATGCAAAAGGAACTTACTACCAAGATTTCTGTGCTTCTGTTCAGCGCTGCCAGTGGAAATTCCCCTAAAACCCCTCCTTCAATTACAGAAACAGGTTGTCTGGTTTATATGGAAAGGGGGGGGGGGGAGAGCGCGGATCCCACAGAACGTAATGACGGGGGACACTAATTGGGGGGAATGGGAGTACCCAACCTCTGCAACTATTACATGGCGGCCCAGCTGGCAAACTCCCTAGCATGGACTGACCCCACGGACCCCCCAAAATGAGTTAATATCGAAGCTAGAAGCCCGATCCCGCTCAGCAACCTTCTATACACCTCAGCGGCAGCACACAGACAATGGCCAACAATCCTCTCATCGACCAGGGCTACCATGAGGATCGGGGATATCGCACGACAAAAGAAGAAGATCCCAAAGGGGCTGGGCCCTCTTGCCCCAGTCATCCACAACGCAGACTTTGCCCCGGGACTGCAGGCGGCGAACTTCCACAACTGGACCCAAGGAGGTCTACGAACTCTCTCCCAGCTATTCAAAGATGGTTCCACCCCCCTAGACGTCCTGGAATGCAAAGCCTGCTTTAACCTACCAGAAACAAACAGATTCACTTACATATAACTGCATCACTGGATCTTCCAGCCAGTAAACAAACAGAAAGCCACCAAGGCGCTTATCCCCCTGGAACTCTCATTATTGGAAGGCCCAGGAGAGGAGACATCAGTAAACTCTACAAGCTACTACAAGAGGACATAATGGTTGTTAGGCCGGCATACATGGCCAAATGGAAAACAGACCTAGGGCATAGCATCGAGGACCAGACATGGGTCGACATCTGATCCAGAAACAACTCCTCCTCCAGATGCATCACCAACAAAGAAGGAGTGCTCAAATTGCTATATCACTGGCTACCCACCGGTACGCCTGCATCACTTTAAAAGCTTGTTGGACCTGAACTTCTGGAGGCAGTGCGGCACCCTCGGAACTTACTTCCACATGTGGTGGGAATGACCAGACAAAATCCTTTTGGGAGCAGGTACGCCAGAAAATAGAAGCCATCACCCACCACAGGGTGCCGCTGAGGTGGTTCTCCTGGGCACCCCGCTGCCGGACTGCAAAACTGATCACCAAGCTGTTACTAGCGGCCAAGATCTCACTCGCCCGCAGATGGAAATCCAAGGAAGGCCCCCTTCTTCCCCTGTGTTGGGCCAAGGTCTGGGACATTCTGGTAGCGGAAAAGGTCACAGCGGCCAAAGAGGGGACATTATCCCGCTTCACAGACTGCTGGGACCCAGTCTCGGAATATGACAGCATTCCCAGCCCTGACCTTCCAGTCACGACAAGCGAGACTCCCCCTATGGCCCTAGGAGCAGTCGGAAGGGCCCGTGAGACGGGAAGGACTCGGAGGAAAAAGGGATCAAGTTGCCAGAACGACCGGATGAGGGGGGACCTATGGGGTTAAAAATATTATTGTCACTGCACAAATGCTATAACTGTGAACTGGTGCATCCAGATTTAAATAAAGTTGTTAAAAAAATATAAAATCTGTGTTAGAAAACATTAGTGACAAAGAACTTGTCGATGCATACTACCCAGCTTTATCTTCATTATACTTGGACACCAAAACTCTATTAAGAACTACTACAGATGCCAGCTAGTTACATCATAAATCAAGTCCCTCACTTTACCAGTATCACTTCTCTGCCTCTGGGGCCTACTACTGCTGCCTGGCAATACCTGCTTGTCAGTCACTCCATGTTTTTGCCTCATCTCTCGTTCCCGTTGCTACTGTTTCCCCATCACTTTCTCATGTTCTGCCTCTCTCCCTGAAGTGTTGCTATGCCACGTTTTGAGGTCTGTTGCTCTGTCACTCTGCCTCTCCCATCTCTGCATTCTATTATTGCTGTTTCCCTCTTACATTGTTCTGTATCAGTTGATATAACTAGTCTTCCTCTCTCATGTCATTACTCTGGCTATAGCTGTTTTTTTCATTTTCTCTGTTGTGGTCGCTACTCCTTTTGATTATCTTTCTTGCACTGCCTCTTATTCCTCCCTTTCTCCAATTAGGATTTTCCATTTTCAGATCTTCCGTCTGCTGTTGATCTGGGTTTTCTTATTTTACTGTATCTATATGTCTCTTTTGCTCTGCTTCTATCCCTTACTCCTATTGTGTGTGTATCCTATTATTTACCTTGGTTTCCCTTCTCACTTTCTTTGTTGCTCTCTTATGTAGCTCATTGGTCTCTCTCTTCCTGTTGCTCGAATTGATATGATAGGTTATTTATACCACGCTTAATACCCAGAGGTTTCTAAGCGCGGACCCGGGGATCGAACCTGTGGTGCTCTATGTCATCTTGCTTCCAAGGCGAGCACGTTGCCACTGAGCTATCATCCCGAGACACCTGTTTTGTGTGACAAATTCCTGTTTTGGGTTGTCTAATACGTTCTTTGTTCTCGCGGCCTCTCCCCCCACCCCTCACTTTGTTCTACTGTATTGCTTAGGTTCAGAGTTGCTCTTTCTCTCCTTGTTGTCTTTTGACATAGTACCAGGAAATATTTAAAAAGCTGAAAATGCCTTTTCCATTTACAAATCCAGTGCAGCTTTACCATTGGGTGCGGTGCCTGGGTGAGGAGTAGAGCAATTACTCTATCCTGGAAGCCTAATCGGTTGCAAACTTTTTGCCTAGCTGATAGTTCAGTTTACTCTCAAATCTAACTGTGTTTACTATTGTACTCCATTGTTCTGTTAGGCGTAGGCTTCTCTCCCACTACACAGGACTCTCAAATCTAGCTGTATTTAGTACTGCACCCAAATGTTCAGTTGACTCCCAAATCTAGATGTGTCTACTATTGTACTCCATTGCTCCGTTAGGCATAGGCCTCTCTCCCACTGTACAGGACTCTCAGATCTATTTCAAATTGGATTGTTGTTTGTAGGCTTCTCTTCCACTATACAGGACGCTCATATGTGACTGGCCAACTCACATCTAGAGAGCATGACTGTACTGTGGAGTGAGACAGAGATCACTGACTAATTATTTTGGAGTGATACTGTGACTAAGGGCTCACGCCTCACAGTGATTGTCAGTTACGCCCAGGAGGACAATTCTGTAGTTACTAGCTACCCTTCCTAACCCTACATAGTTTGCCCACCGCAGGGAACCTCGTCCAGGGAGACGCACACAAAGGACGACAGCCACCGGTAACACCCAACGATATAACCCCAACTAACCTCCCCTACCTTACTCAAGACAGCGACTGAACAAAATCGACAATATCAGTAGATAAGACCACCTACAGACAGAGCCCAAACGTGTAGGGGACAATGTCCTACACCCAGTACTACACCACAAGACAGTTGGACCAAAGCTACAAAAACACCCCCCAAACAAATCAACTCGCCATCAACAAATAAAATAAAGACCAAAACAGCTCTGAAGCTCAAAATGCTGCACAAACGACCTGGACCGAGGGAAAGAAAAAGAGCAGAAAGAGCAAACACACCAGAACAGCACTAAAGACTCACAACTGCAGAACACACTACCACAGACAGGAACAAAAACCGAACCAACGCCGAGAGCAGAGACAAATGCCTCTACGTAACTCCATACAACAGCAGACAACCAAACACTACCACATATAAAAAGAACGGACAACGCTAGAAATAACAAAAAACACAACCGACGCAATAACACCTTACATCACCAAAACAAGAAGAACTTCCCCTCGACACACACGACTCTTGGAAGAAGAACCAGATGAGAACAAGAACCCAAGACTGAACCTAGAAGAGCTTTTTGACGACACAGACGCACCTGTACTAACACCTCAACAAGAGATCAACTAGAAAGGAAAACTTAACACCGACCAGAAGATGACCCCAACAACAAAGCTCAAACCAAACTACACCTATAAACTCCACTACAACCTAATAAACGCAAGATCCATGTCAAAACACTCAACAGAGGCATAACTGGACAACAACTACAAAATCACATTCCAAAGCTGCCTCCCAACCAACTTCAAGTGCCTTCAAATAAACAGGAAAAATAAAAAAGCAGGAGGCCTCACAATAGCATTCAAAGGACACCTGAAAATAAAAACAGACAAACCGTTCAACATCATCAACTGCTAAACCATGGTCATACACCAAACAACGAACCCAAAAATCAACATCACATTCATTCTGGTGTACAGACCACCGACATATGATGCAACCTTCGTCGATAACTTCATAGAAGCCATCACCAACATAGCCATCAATCACGAATATCTAACTATCCCGGGGGACTTCAAGATCTGGTTTGAAGAAAGTCGCGCCAACTTCCAAAACTCACTGATTGGACAACTTACAACCATGAAACTACAACAGCTGGTCAAAGGGGCAACACACTTAGCAGGACACACCCTAGACGCAATCTTCGCCAAGGAAAAACTTCTCAACATGGCACAACCAATACAAATATACCAACACAAGTCCGTATCCAGCCCCCCAAACTCACAATCACCACAAAAAGAAACTGGAAAACCGTCAAAGCAAGCAACCTATTCGAACAACTGGAAATGACCAAACCCTCAAATACAGAACTAGAGCTGGCTGACCTAGACGGGAAAGCGGAGCTACTTCACAAATGGATTGCTGATACAATTGAAAACATCTTCCGGGAAAAACCATTCACCCCATCAAAAAAAAAGGGCAATGTCCAAATGGTTCACCCCACTACAAAGCACCATGAAAAAAGAAAACAAAAAGATGAAGCTGGAATGGAGGAAAGAATACAACCTAGACAAGAAAATACTGTTCCAGAAACAAATCTGCGCATAGAAGAAGGAAATACAGAGGGCGAAGAGAAGGCATTATGATGACAGAATCACCAATGCCAACAACACACAAAAATAAATATTCAATATCATTAAAGAAATAAGAAACTCACCAGGCTGCGACAACACCCCAAACCCCTCAGAGAAACTTTACGACTTAGCAGACCACTTCAAGAACAAAATCAAAGACATCCGACAAATCATACAAAAACAGACCAACCAACCATAACATTCAACAAACCGGACCTAACAAAGAACCACAGCACAAACTCCAAAACTTTCCTGAAATATCGGCAGAGGCATTCGTCTTGCTGGTAAAACACAGCAAGAAAGCAAGATCACCCATCGATCCCTGCCTCCCTAACATCTACAAATCAATCCTCGCACAAGTAACGCCATCAGAATACTACAGAAACCTCCTAAATCTCTCACTAGCACCAGGAACTGTACCAAGAACCTTCAAATCAGCATATATCAAACCGCTTTTAAAAAAACACCAGAGGCGACGTAGAAGACCTCTCCAACTACAGGCCGATTTCAAACCTTCCCTACCCAGCAAAACTCCTTGAAACCTACGTATACAAATTAACCCAAGAACACGTAGAAAAACACCACCTGCTAGACCAAGCACAAGTCGGTTTCAGACCCTCAAGAGGAACAGAAACAGCACTACTATCCATCTGGGACAACCTAAAAACAAACGCAAACTCCGACACAACCTCGGTCCCGATTCTGCTCGACCTCTCCGGAGCCTTCAACACAGGTAGCCATGACACCCTAACCAAAAGACTAGAAGACATAGGCATTACAGACCTGGCACTACTCTGGATTAAATCATTCCTAACTGACAGAACAGAAACGGTATGGATAAAACCCTTCAAATCCACCCCACGAGTTACTGACTGTAGAGTGCAACAAGGGTCCTCACTATCACCACTGTACTTCAACATCTACCAGACTCCAGTAATCAGAATCTTCAAAAAATACAAAATGACATGCTACAACTACGCAGATGACACTCAAATCATTTACAAAATTGAAGACACTCAAGCCGATCACTTAACCCTAATCATGTGTCTAAAAGAAGTCTTTAACTGGATGAATATGAACAACTTGAAAATTAACCCAGGAAAGACAGAAATCATGGTTAGATCCAAAAACCAAGAGAACAACAGCTAGATCCCATGGTCAACCGAAATGGGAACCGCACCAACACCATTTAAGGTAGTAAAAAATCTGGGAGTCCTGATGGACAATACCCTAACCATAGAACCTCAAATAAATGCAATAATCAAGAAATGCTTTTTCCTCCTTCACACCACAAGATAAATCTTAACTTTCCTCTCCTTCACCCACAAAACACTCACAATCGTCGCCCTCATTATGTCAAGAGTCAACTTTACAAACAGCTTCTATCTCGGGATGCCAGAATACCTCCTGAAGAAACTACAAGGGATCCAAAATACAGCAGCTAGACTGCTCCTCAAATTATCCAGAAGAGACCATATCACTCCAGCACTAAAACATTGCATTGGCTCCCAGTCAAACATCGCTTCACCTTCATAACAATGTGCATAACACACAGGGCAATCAGCGGACAAGGAGCCGAATTCCTACAAATGAAAATAACAAAATCTACAAGCCAACGAGACTCCTCAGATCAAGCAACAAAATCCTCCTGGAACAAAAACCATACCTTAAGAAAGAACCTGGTGGCTCCTCCTTCACCCACTTAACCGCAAAAACCTGGACAACATCCCAAGAGAAAGAACACCAGAGACCACCTACAATTCAGATAATTACTAAAAACCTGGCTCTACAACAACACAGATTCAGATTGAAAAACGAAAAACATTCGAACGGCAAACACAAACAAAAGAATGACAAGAATTTAGGATAAGTATCACGTAGTTTGGCCGGGGCTGAACTTGGCAAGATTATGAATGTGAGCTGATGCCATGTGTGAAAAAAGTCTGCGACTGTCGGACGGTCAGAGACCTGGACGCAGAGACGGAAACGCTCATGCACCCTACCTGCAGAGAATACAGAAGTGTTGTGCCTCGCTTCGAAACAGCAATGCTAATTAACCAATCCACTAACAATTTCACCCCTCTGCATACCCCTATCAAACTCTAACCAAGCACAACCACAAGCCTAAAATACAACAATCCGCACAAACTTCACTACACTGCAACAACAAAATAAACCACACAGACTCGCACAACAGCACCCAACGACTACCGCCTGGAAAACACCCCAAGCCCAGCCAACGGAGTTACCGGGCTGAGGCCACCAACAGCACATTACTGCTCTCTTAAACTTTTCCAGCTTATTCCCACTAGGTCACCCCCCCCCCTTCCCTTTTTTTTTTCAGAGCCGCGAGAGAGCCAGGGGACCACTCCGGTGGTGATAGTGCACGGTACAAATATCCTTTAACATTAACATCCCGATGAGGTGTGTATTGCCAAACCGAACTAACTTTCCCAACAGGCTGTTGACTTGGAAAGGCACATAGGGTTAGGGCACTGGCAGTTACATGAGAGGCTTGCCTTCTACAACTGTCTTGTCAAAATGTCTCTGCGCCTGTTTGCACTATCCTACATGAGTCAGTAGATTCAGAATGAGGCTTTGAAATGTGCTAGATTTTTGGTAGTGCGGTCAGTAATGCGACATAGGAGAAGCAGAAGTTTTGAAAAGCGCAAGGTAGAGAAGGAGGGATTGAAGTATAATGACAGCATTGCTATCTTCTCACACTGCACCAGTGTGCATCACACCAGCTCAGGAGGGTGGTGGGAAGAATCTATGTGAAAATACTTTTTTTTTTACTGCAAGCTCGAAAATCCTGCCTGTAAAAACACATTTTCTGTATTAGTAAAGCAGGGGGAGACGCTCGCAGCACACCCGCTCCACATCCACCCACTTTATTAAATACCCCTACCCAATGCCCCCCAGCCCACCCATCTATTCTTTGGGGACATATTTTGTTTTCCATGCAAGGTTTTCTACATCGCAGTAATGGGATTCGGGGATTTTGTACTGAAACCGGTGGAAAGAACTTAGACACTGTTCTTGCACAGTACTTTAGCTCGCTGCAGAAAATGTTTGTGCTTTGTCATTACAGCAGCTCTTTTAAGAAATTCTGGTACTGTCCCAAAACATAGCAGTCCTGCTAAGAAATGCAGGTATGATACAATCAGCCCTGCTGTGAATAATTGGCACTGTGCCATGCGTATAGCAGCTCTGCTGATAAATTAGCCTACTTTGCCTGAATGTATAGCAGTCCTGTTCAGAGGTACCTGTAAAATCTGTGCCACTGAAAATATATACAGCACTGCTTCTACCTGCATCCATTATACCCGCTTGCGGTGGGTGGATGGTCAGAAAGGGAGTTAAAGTAAAGTTCAGACTACACGCCCAGCTATTGCTTGCTCTCCAAGACAACAAACTATGTACAGTGCCCTTTCATGCTTACAATCTCAAGACTTAACAAAACACATCTTCATATAGAACACCAAAAGCTTTTCCTTCTCACAAATGCCAAACAACTGCTTGCTGGAAGGCTCTTCTAAAGCTTTGAGACATCAAATCCAATTGATGTGCTTCTGTGATGAAAAGAAAACAAAACACAAAATGCCCATGATGCTGCAACTGCACTGCCTCTATTTAAGCTGATCACAACAGAGGAAAATGAATCAGAAATGCAGCTCTAGTTTACAACCATTTTCATTATACACAATACTACATGTGTCCTAAAGCTATGTGTAAAGCATGATAATGATTCAAAATGCTTCAATAACATTGTAACCTACAAAATGCAGGCAGTTGAACAAAAACACAATTTTACTTCTACATTACTCAGAAAGTATTATGTTCTTATAATTATTAACAGAGTGTTAAAATAAACTAGACCAGGACTCATCACAGTTGCTTCTTTCAAGCAACTGTGTCAATTGCTAAAGTAAAGAGTGGGTTTGCAAGCTGCTCCTGGCCAGCCAGTCTCCAGTGACCTCCAAGATTTATGCGGGTGCTGCTATAAATAGCCGGTGTAAGCTGTATGCAAGGAAGAATTAAAAGGGCTGCATTGACAAGATTTCTGTGCATAAAAAGGCTCGATACGCACCTTATCTGGATGGCTGCTTGCAAAGAACCTCCTGCGATACTCCCCTGCCAAGAAGCCTTCAGTAAATTCATCATATTCCCTGGTGTACTCTCCTGCCAGGTATCTTCCCACAGTGTCTAATTTCTAAGTAACGTAGATGGATTACCTGGTATAATCTGCTGCCATGTATCTTCTCCCCAAAATGCTTACTGCCCGATCTCCTTCTTTCACCAGGGCTTCTATTTAATGTTCCCACTGTCTTTCAGTATACCACAGTTGTATTCCTTCACTGTATATACACCTGCCTTGCATCCACTCACTGGCTGCGGCTTGGAAACCTCATCCTCAGGCGAAGCCGCAGCAAAGTGAGCCAAGTGAACCACCAGCACTAGATTCCGCACCTCAGGTGCCAGTGGATTGGGCCAATTGTGCAGGAGCACATCAAATCCCATCTGTGGGCCCTCCCTCTGCCAGCACTCCATTGATGGGCTTGTTTCCAGTTGCCTAGCAACCCCCGCCAACTACGTGAGGCCACGGCCACCTGCCTCACTTCCACTCACTCACGGCGGCTTGGAAAACCTGCCTTCAGGCAAAGCCGTGGCAAAGTGGGTCATAGCTGTCTGCAGCTGTCCGTGGCAGTACCGCGTGAAAGGGGACACAGGCATGCCACACTCCACCTGCCTTCTCCTTGTACCCTCCCCGGCAACTCATTCCGCTGCCTGGCCTTCCATCAAGGTACTGTGCATATTCACCATGACCGTCTCCATTTTCTGTTCATCTCCCTCTAACCCTCAGACTGCCGCACCGAAGTCTCAAGTTGTAATCCAAATCTCTGCTATCCCCACCTTGTTGACACTTCTAACGCCATTGACCTTGGCCTATGGAACGCAAGGTCGTTCTGCAAAAAGACTACTGCAGTTCTGGACTTATTCCTACGTTTAAATCTCTGCTTCCTCTGCGTAACGGAAACATGGATTCTTCTACAGTTTCTGCTTCACTTACTTCCTCCTTATCCTCATTCGCCCACGTTCCCCGAGCCACTGGACGTGGTGGCGGCATTGGCCTACTATATCATCTCAACAACCTATCTGTTCCCTGCCCTGTACCTCTACCTGACAATTCCTCTTTTGAATATATGAACAAAATATTCACCACACCTCATGCCATTTCCTTTCTTATCATCTACCGTCCGCCTGGCCTTCTGTGGTGACATGGACCACCTCTTGGGTCACATGTCACCTAGTCCCACACCGCTTGTCATGCTTGGAGACTTTAATCTTCATCTTTCCTCCACTCATCTGACATCCCCTTTCCTCTCAATACTTGACTCCTCCCTACTTTCCCCACTTCATACTCCACCCACTCATACTTTCGGTTCCACTCTTGAACTGATCTTTGTTTCTACATTCACTCTTTCCTGTCTTGGCCCTCCCAAACTATTTGTCAGACTATTCTCTACTCTCAGTCTCTCTTTTCCCCTGTACTTACCCTTCTATTCTCCCCCCTCCCTCCACTTCCTTCTCCAGGCGCGACCTACGCAATTTCAATTCTTCACTTTTCTACGACACCTGCACTAACTTCCTTCCTCCTCTCACTTATTTCTCAACTGTCTCAGCGGATGAAGCTACGTCCACTCTTTCCTCATCTCTTCCTTCTGGCTTTGGCCAACTCTACCCTCTCTCCTTCCTTCCGCCCCACTCGCAAGCCTGCTCAACCCTGGCTCTCTCCTCATCTTTATTCTATGCGTCGCCTTCTCTGCCGCCTTGAAAGGTGGTAGCACAAACACCGCTCTCCAGCTCCCACCACACTCTCTACGACAACTGGACTAGACCCACATTGCTGGCGTCTGTCGTGATGACACTCTCTACGACAACAGCATTAAATCTGCCAAGCGCATTTACTTTTCGGATCTTCTCCACAGTCACTTAACTCACCCTCATCGCATTTTTCAAACTGTCTCACCTTCTCTCTCCTCCTACTCCTGACCTTTCTTTTGCATCACCTCTATCAGCAGCTGATCTTGCTAACCTTTTCTCCTCTAAAGTACGCACTCTACATCAGGATAACCTACTTTCACCCTTATACAATCCCTCTCCTCCTTTTCCAACTCCCTCCACCACCGTTTCTAATTTCGTACCAGTTTCAGATTCGGATGTTGCCCTTCTGTCTAAAAGCCACCCTACTGCTGCCCCTGGTGATCCTCTCCCCACCTTACTTCACCCCAAAATCTACCCGCTCCTGGTACCTTTCCATGCCTCCTTTTTCAATATCTGTCTTGCTACTTCTACATTTCCGTCTGCCTTCAAACATGCAATCATCTTTCCTAACTTGAAGAAATCCACTGCAAACCCCCTTCTTGTGTCTAACTTCCACTCTATATCTCTCTTGCCCTTCCTATCTAAGCTCCTTGAGCACCTTGTTTATTCTCAAATTTCAGCACACGTCTCTAATCTATCTCTTCTTCCTCTCACTGAATCTGGTATCCAAGCGCCACTCCACCGAAACAGCTCTTACCTCTGTTCTTAACTCTCTTGTCACAGCTCGCTATTCAAAACACTCTTCTGTCCTCATTCTTCTTAACCTATCTGCTGCTGCCTTTGACATAGTGGATCACTCTCTGCTTCTTGACTCCCTCCCTTTCTTTGGTTTCTGTGGTTCTGTTCTTGCCTGGTTCTCATCCTATCTATCTAACCGAACCTTTGCCGTTTCTTGGGGCGCCAAAACACCTCTCCTTCCTTTCCTCTTGCCCACGGGGTCCCCCAAGGCTCAGTTATTGGTCCTTTTCTTTTCTCTTTATACACCACCTTTCATCTCCTCCTTTGGAGTCTCACACCACTTCTATGCTGACGACACTCCGCTTTTTCTTTCCTTCTCATCTTTCACCTCTGACATCCATCACACTCTCTCATCCTGCCTCACTGCCATCAAATCCTGGATGGCCTCGCACTTTCTTAGTCTGAATGCTGGTAAAACAGAAGTTCTAATTTTTCCCGCTAATGTTCTTCCACCCCTGGCTCCTCCTCCTCCCCATCTCCTCCACTGCCTGCAATCTTGGTCTCTACTTTGAGGCTAATCTTTCCTTCTCTCACCAAATCTCTCTTACTTCCCATGCCTGTCGATTTCATCTCTACAATGTATGCAAAATTCGCCCTATTCTTACTTTCCACGCTACAAAGCTTCTAGTATCTTCTTTAGTCCTCTCTCAACTTTTCTACTGCTCTGTTCTTTTCTTTGGTCTTCCTTCCTCACATCTCGCACGTCTTAAATCAATCTATCATTCTTCCATCTGTTCTCTCTGTCTTCTCTCCTATCAGGACTCAATCTCTTCATCTCTTGCCTCACTTGGATGGCTCTCTTTTCACTCTCAACTAAAGTACAACTTCCTCTGTCTTGTCTACAAATCTCTTATGGTCTTGCCCATGACTATTTTGCCCCCCTCCCTACATTCTATTCTTCCTCTCGTCCTCTTCGCTCTGCTGATCACTTTTGGCATAATGTACCTCGTGCCCCCTGCACACAATCTCGCTTTCGATCCTTCCAACTTCTTGATCCTTTTCACTGGAACCTTCTTCCTCTCTCTCTCTCTGATCCATTGCTTCCTATTCCTCGTTCCGCTCCCCTTTAAAAACGCATTTACTTCAGTCATCTGTTTGTTACTGGCTGATTCTGTACATCGTTTTCCATTGCATATTTTAATGTACAGCCAACTGTTCTCTGTAAAGAGCTTTGGTTAAAGGCGCTATAACACAATAAATACTAAATGGATTACTTTTCCCAACTTTCCCCACATTAACATTTCATTACTCTTTGTTCAAAAGCGAATAATGTTGCGTACCGATCTCATAAAACGTATCGAGCATAACCGGAAACTCAGGCTGCACGCAGAAGTGCAAGACTTGGTAAAAACTGATCTTCCAAGCACTGGAACTACTTGTACTACGACTAAGAACAAACATGAGTGAGCCTGCTGACAGAGAAATAGGGGACGTTACTATTTTTTACACCTCCTAGCTCAGCAAGAATAAAAAGCTACCCTCAGGCTAGTGCATCAGTTAAAACAGTGCTGCTAAATACATGCTCTCTAGCAGGGCATGCAATTGAGGTAACGGACTATACTGCGTCAGCTGAGGTAGACATAATGCTCCTCACTGAGACATGGCTGTGTGAGACCAATCAATATTCCCTTCAGCTTGCTACTCCCGCGGGTTATAGAGCCTTGCATTCGGCTCGCAATGGACAGAAGGGAGGGGGTGTTGCAAATATTTTTAAAGATACTCTCAATTTCTTTATATCAAGTACTCAGACACTAAATGCTTGTGAGGGACTCAACTTTATTTCAACTCTTCTACCACCCTGTTATAATTCTTTATCGTTCCCCAGTCACCCTGCCTGACATTCGGGAGAAACTCCTGGCCTTTCTAGGCCCCCTTGTTAAACCAGCGACCCCATTTTTACTGTCAGGAGATCTCTTCCTTTGGGCTAATGATGCCACTGATTTGGAGGAAAATTCTTTGTTGAATCTCATGACAAACCTGGGTTTTAAACAATGTATTACCACCACCACTCATCATGGGGGGAATATTTTAGATTGGATATTGTCCAGAAACCAGTTGATCTCACCGGCTGGTCGGATCACCATTTCATACCATTTTCACACCATTTCCTATGGTAAAGAAAGGTTGCGCCCGTATTAAAATCGACCATGCGTAGATGTACCAGCAAAGTCACTCATGGGGCATTTGCGCACACATTTATACCCTTACTCTCAGAAATCAAGGAAACTAGTTCACTTGACTCCTACACTACACACCTTCGCAACAGTCTTAATCCGGCCTTTGATAAGCTAGCGCGACTTAAAGCCAGTTATGAAAGAAAGGATATTCAACCAAGTACAAGTCACTGGTTTTCTTCTGATGTCCTAGCAGCTTGACGTACCAAACGAGCCGCTGAAAGAGGGTGGCGGAGGTCCCCGAACAAAAATACTTTGGCCCTCTACAAGGAGGCAGCTAAATACTATAAGAACACTATACTTAAAGCCAAAAAAGTAACATTGGAAGAGCGTATTTGGGGAGCCAAATCCTACACCAGAGAGCTCTTCCAATATCTTAGGAGAATTAAAGGGTAAAACCCAGGAACCTCCTTTAAAGGTGAATGACCCATGGTGTTGAAAAATTCACGACTGTCTCACACTTAAGGTGAGACAACACCAGGAGACTATAGCGAGAAATTCTTTTGAACTCCCTCATGACCGTTAGTGTTGATGAGATAAACAAGGATGAGGTGTTTTCCTTTAGGCAGGTTTCAGTAGAGGAAACATTGCTGTTGTGGAAAAACTAAAGCCTACCCAGTTGCAAGGGTCATATAAACCCTGCAACTTTGTTCAGAAAATACTTCAAGCATAGCTACTCCTGTTACCTCCATTATAAATTGCTCAGTCTATAAAGCGGCAGTTCCGGAAGGCATCAAAGAAGTTTGGATCACCCCCCCAAGATGGGTAAGATCCGCAGGACCCCTCAAATTACCGCCCCATAACTAATGTGCCTTTCATTCTGAAGATCATGGGCAAAATTGCCTGCCCTCAATATGACATTTTCACTGAGAAGCAAGGTATTCCGTCTAGTAGACAATCCAGTTTCCCAAAAAAAAATCATGGCACAGAGACTGCACTTATAGACATTAAATCTATGCTATCGAGCACAGTAGATCAAGGTAAAGTAGCCATGCTGCTGCTGTTGGACCTGTCCGCCGCATTCGATCTTGTCGACCATGCAAGGTTGGCGGACAGGCTCACTGAGGTGGGCAGATGTTCTAAACTGAACGTTGATTGGTTCAGAACCTTCCTGGGATTTGAGGAGGGCCAGGGTAGCCCAGAGAGAGTTTAAGTCAGAGGAGGCTGTTCTCGACTGTGGAGTGCACCAGGGCTCTAGCGTATTCCCATTACTATATAATATCTATTCCAAACTTGTCTTCGATCTCTTGGATAGTATGGGAGTTAGTTATGCAAATTATGCTGACAACACTCAGATTGTCCTGGAACTTACAGGTTGCTATGAGGCAGACTCCTTATTGGTATCCAGAGTCTTTCATGCCATTAAGGCCTGGATGACAGAACTTTCTAGCTCTTAATGACAAAATAAAACAGAGATCCTGCTTGTGGGCAGCATGGATATGCTTAAGTCCACGATTTGGAGCTTGTCAAGTCTGAGGAGTCACCGTCCAGGTTTCCAGTCAAGTCAAGACCCTAGGAGTAGTCTTTGACCGCAACCTCAACTTTGATAAACATGTTACATACATAAGCTCTAGGTGCACCAACACTATCCATCTGTTATGGCAGATTAGACCCTATCTCTCAGACGCAAATCGAGCTTTAATAGCCACTGCAACTATGAATTCAAAGCTCGATTATTGCAATGGATTACTGGCAGGTACTACAGTAACAAACAAAAATTGCAAAATATACAAAATGGAGCAGTTTGGGCTGTCTGTTGTATGGGGCGCAGAGATCATGTGACTAATGCCCAGAGGAAGTTTCATTGGCTCCCTGTCTCTCAAAGAATCTTGTTTAAGGCCCACTGTCTGGTCTATAAGTGTCTTGCTTGTACTGCACCTCTGTACCTACAAGGTCACATTAAAAGATTGCCCCTTAGACGAACCCTGTTCTTTCCAATGAAAAGGACCTTCTGCAACAAGCACGCTTTAGAATAAAAACGTACGAAGGCCTTAGTTTCAATGCGTGGGGTCCAAAGTATTGGAACAACCTTCCTCGCTCCTTTAGGCAGCTGCCATCTTACGCCCAATTTAGAAAGTCCATCAAAACCAGCCTTTTTGATGGAGGAGGCGTCTAACTCACCCATTCGACCCATATATTGAACCAGGGATCTAACAGCATCCTTATCGTGATATTCTTACTGTTTTTATTTGTTATGTACTGTCTGCCAGCGCTCCGAGGCCTGCGGGCGAGTTAGCGCTTTACAAGAACTAAATAGAATAGAACATATGGAGACTTGTTTAAGTTTGACCTTCTCACTTCTTCAATAGTATTCATCTGCTTTTGGCAACACTTGCTCCAACTTTCCCTATATTGATATCTTGTATATGGATATTTGTTCAAGTTTTGTCTTTTAATTCCTTCATTAACATTAACTGGCAATACTTTCTCCAGCCTACCCCATACTGACATCTCACACATGAGGACTTGGGAAAATTCCGTCTTTTTTTTCTACTTACTCTATATTCCAAATCAGTTCTTAAGGCTTCACATGCCGGGCCGAATGCCCCAGAGCCCCCAACATCTCTCTGTAGACTCACCGATGTCTGGCACTGCTTCCAACCCGTCACATGTTGCTGCAGTGAAGCTTTCACCGCAGGATGGCGTCCTCCGCTATGCAGACCGCCTCTCAGCTCTTGCGCTGGTTCTGCCCTCGCCTGCTGCTCCAATACTCTATCGCGCTGCCGGTAGCTTGTTCGCTGCTGCCGGTTCTGCATCAGTCCTCTTCCAGTGCCTTCCACTTCCTCCATGGCCCATCACCTCCACTTTTTCCCACCATCATGATCAGTTCTCGTGTCTCTGCCTTCTGCCGTGGCTTGGGCCTCCACTCGGCTTCTCTCACTTTGGTAAATGCAGACACCATTTTAAATGCCCCGCATAGTTGGGCCTCCTCATAACAACTAATCTGTGTATTCAGTTTAGTGTTTCTTCTGATCCATATTAACTCTTTCCTACTCCTACCCATCCCAGTATTTGAGGTTTTATGGGAGCTGGAGTCCATAAGATTAAAAGGACTTTTGAGGCGATTTTGGTTGGAATGTTTGGTTAGCACAAAGCCATCAGACAGGAGGTGTTGTGCGTTTTATGTACATATGAGGTGAAAATGGTATTCTGTCTAGAATGTCTGGAAGGAAGGGATTGCAGGGTTTTGCAACTTAAGGGATTTGTATAATGACAACATGCCATCAGGAACTTAGGAATTATAGGGTATTTTTCAATTAGGAGAGAAGAATACTGCGTCTTTCTGATGGGGATCACATCAGTCGTTTGCTTCATCAGCAGAGATGAACGTGGAGTAGCAATTTTGCTGTTGAGAGATCAGATGGCTGAAACAAAGATCTTCACCAGTGATCCTCACAAGGAGTAAATCCTGGTTTCAATATATAGCCCCAATGATCATCTGGTTTTACCATATCAACAGGCGACGTCACTCCAGGGCAGAGGCCTTTTGTGATGGCAGAGGGTGCAGATTTTAATAGTCTACTAGATCAGTCTGTAGGCTCATCTAAGCCAACTCACTCACACTGGGCCCTGCCTAAAATTCTTGAAGAGTCCATTTCATATTTACATATGGCACCATAAACGTTTCCCAGAAGGAGATTACACATTTAATTATTTCAGGTCAATAGCGATTAAATGACCCCTTAGCCCTCTCATATTTTTTTTTATTTTTTTCTGGAGAACTGCGATTATCAAATCCCTGTCCCCACCTACATTTTGGGAAGCTTTTAAACCTGTACTTGGTAAGGTTTTAAGTATAGCAGTGGTACGGAAAAAAAAACCAAAAACAAAAAAATAAGAAGTCACAGTCCACTTCCATGACTTGCCGCCAGCGAAAAGATTACAATTGCAAGTGCAGTCCGGAAAGTTAGTCACAAAAGACGTATAAGCAGCTGATGGCGGCTATGCCCAAACTGGTGATATTAGATTCAGACTTGGTAGCATATACACTGGTAAAAAAGCAGCTATTTTACTTCACCCATTGCAACAAAGCAAATAAAACACTGGCTTACAAGCTGAAAACACTACATTCTCAGAATATAATTTACAGCCCTAAAAAAGGGCTTTGCAAGTAAGGGAATGAGACAAGCTCAATATTTGGACCAAAAAATTCACAGATTCGGCAACCTCCACGATGGCACCCATCACAATCTCTGAATATCAACCCTGATAAATTACCCTCCACAACACACTTCCCATCATCCAATTGCAATTCTAAACTACCACGCCCAAGTTTATTCCAAGATCTTTACAAACCGTTTGGCTCTTCTACTTCCGGGCTGCTTGACATAGACCAAACAGGCTTTGTCAATAAATTATGCAAATCAAATTTCCATATTATACAAATCTCCCACCAATATACTCGAGTTTGGGGACCGATATAATTATAGATGGGAAAAATTATCTCAAATATCTTAGCGTAGGCTGTTACAGAGTTGTGCTGCTAGAATCCAACTTAGATCTTTGCATACTGACTGATAAGAAAAACGAGCGAGTGCAAGTTAATGTCCTGTTAGGACATTGTTCATGAATGCCTGCACTGCATGACTGTGGAGAGGGTGTGCACGGGGCCAAATCACTGGCGTGGATATATCCATCCAAGAATGCCTTCTTCCCCTCTACTTTTAAATAGGATTAGTTTTTGGCTACACGAAATGTCACCTTGCAACACCAAGGAGCCAAAAACTAAAAATGAGAATGCGCGAGAGAGATATGCGGAGATGGACAGAGAAAAACAAAGACAGGCGGTAGCAGAAAGATAAAACAGGAGTAGAAGAACAGGGACACAAAAATGAGAGAGGGGAAAAGGAAATATTAAATACAAGCCACAGATGTGAGGCGAATACCTTCTGCTTTTTTAGGCAAACTTCTTTACACATGTTGGGGGCATTCAGACTTGCAGTACATCACCTTTTACTATACAGTGCACATTTTAATAAATTAAAATGTTTACAAAAGAAATTGTCAGCACCCATCCAATATATCCAACATCTGAAATGACTCACCTGAGCTTTCTTGGTGAAATGTATGTTCCAACTGCTTCGTCTCTTTTTCTAGCGTTGTGGCTAAATGTCTTAGCCTTCCAAAGAAGTTTTCAGTTAAAGAGTCAGCCATAATATGTTTTCTGCCTGAAAGTGAAAAAATAAAATAATATAGTGGCACGTTCACATAATAACGATAGAAAAGGAAAAAGACACCCATAAAAGTTGTAAGCCAAGGGAAATTTGACAATAAATGTAAGACCATTTTTTTTTATTGTTTAAAGTGCAGACTTAGCTTGACAGCAACAGAGTGCTGTAAAGGGTTTGAGTAACCAGCGTGTAGGCTGGCATCTTTTACAGTACTGCAAGTTACTGTCTGTGCATTCATTTGAATTAGCCTTTGATCGGGTGTTGTTGAAAAGGCCACGTTTTGAGAGATTTGCGAAATTGGAGAATTGTGGAGGCATTCTGAGCAGATGGATCGAGTTCCAAAGGGTGGTTGTATGACAAGAGAAGGATGGTTTGCAGATCCTCTTCGCGGGTGAGTTGTGGTGCAAGCCGGTTGGTCAATTTGCTGTGCGAAGAGCGTGCACCGCCAGATATGTGGAGCATAGCAACCAAGTACACTGGTGTGCTACTCGTGACTGCTCTGTAGATGGCCAATCAAAATAATGGCAGTTGGGCCACTCTCTAGTGTTAAAAGCAATAATTTCTTAATGTACATGTAGTTAAGCTGATAAAGCAATGCATACATTAGTTTTCAAAAATTGATTAGCAGAGTGCTAATTAAATGTTTCTTGATTAGCAAACTAGCCTATTTGATAAGCAATTTTGCACTAATAATTTTAATGTCAACAGAAGATATTTGTGAAAGACAGAAAATTAGCAACAATACAACATGTGTGTGCACCTCTAAAGAATTTAGTGAGATGAGCGTCTTTAAAATGTAAAGGTTAGCTGCATGAAAGGACACACAAACAGATATGATAAAAAGGCTCTGAAAACAGTATTCAGTGCAAGGCTCTGTGCAGTTGGCTGCAGTCAGTGCTGCACAGAGCAGTGCCCCGTATACTATATACTTTCCCCATCATGTACTGTGTAATGAAGAAGTTTCATAAATCAAAAAGTCCAAAATGTTATGGGAAAGTCATGGCTGGAGATGAAGAACTCAGTGTGGTGCTGCGGCAGGCATGGTAATTATCAACTGTAGGTAGACATGATAGACCTTGCCTATGTTAGGCAACATTTGTGTAGGGCCTAGTGGTATGGCCTCGAAGCACTGCAGTGGATGAACACCATTAGGAAGACTGTAGTCTGTACCACTTCCTTTAATTAATAGGCCTGCGCAATGTGTACATGCATTTATTGCCAAATCGGAGATCGACAGAAAATGGCTAGATATCAAGCAGCAGTGTATGCTGCATAGGAATGAGGAAGAGTTCTGTGTCAGAGTCTATGTGGCAGGTGGACAGATTTTTTTTGTTGTGGGACTCCAGTAGTTTTAGTCATGCAGCGTAAATTGCAATGAGATGGGGAGGATTGCTATGTCAGAGGCTATGTGACAATTGGGCTGAATTCGACATGGGACTCGGCTGTATTCTATGGGTTGCAGCACGAGTGAGGGGCGAGTGCTAAGTAAGAACCCTTTTAGTCCCTAAAACAGACGATTGCGGTTGTGGGCTTTGCTGTGCATACTGTGCACATTGGAAACAAAGGGGTGGCGTCCTGCCACGTATATTTTCATTCAGTAATACTTTACTTTTCTGATTACTGTGAGACTTTTCTCATTTCACATATTGCGTATCCTAGAGACTGTGAAATTGTGCTATTTACAGTGCAGAGATACAAGAGAATGATGCAAAAAACACAGGTGACTCTTAGCTTGTTTATTCAGCTAATATCACAAAATAAAGAAAAAATGGGGATGATTACCCGTGATATTACGGTAGTTTTTTAGAACAACACTTTTCTAGCAGTTTAGTGTACATGTAAAAGTGGGAGTCTATGTAAAGTAGAGTAAAGCCACAATACAGAGCTCTCATGACATGAACTTGGAGGTGCCAAAAGACGTGTACATAAAGTTAGAGTGGTAACAGTAAGCATGTACAGTAGGGCACAGACAGTTTCACATTTGTAGTAGGTTCGTTAACATTACTTCTTTACAAACATCATCCTAATACTGGTTTCAAATGGTATATTGGATGTCTTTCAAAGAGGAGAAAACCAAGTCTTTGGTCTACGTCAAGATGTTTATCAGATGTTTTATGGAGGGACGGGCTTGCTGGCCTGGATGTAACGGGGGTCCCAGGACGTTTTTGTAACGGGATCCTGACGCTGCTTCGTTCGCGCTCGACCCTACCCGATCAGCCCGCCGCTGACAACAGCCAAAATTCTAAAGAATACAACCGCACATTCTGCATTTTTTGACTGCAGCAACAGACGGCTGCCCCCGTTGGGATCCACACCGGGGGTTCCCCGCCTCCTCCAGCCTCGAGTTGCCGGGCCCTTCAATACCCCCAGCACAGGAACAGACACATGTTCCAGGCCTAACGGTACCCAGTATACTGTGACCCACGCCATTACTTACGGAGGGTGACCAACCACTCCCACCTCCTCCATGCCAACCCTTTCAGGGAGACTGGGTCTAAACCCTTGAAGAAGGCTTTTTGACGCCGAAACGTCCTGGGACCCCCGTTACATCCAGGCCAGCAAGCCCGTCCCTCCATAAAACATCTGATAAACATCTTGACGTAGACCAAAGACTTGGTTTTCTCCTCTTTGAAAGACATCCAATATACCATTTGAAACCAGTATTAGGATGATGTTTGTAAAGAAGTAATGTTAACGAACCTACTACAAATGTGAAACTGTCTGTGCCCTACTGTACATGCTTACTGTTACCACTCTAACTTTATGTACAAGTCTTTTGGCACCTCCAAGTTCATGTCATGAGAGCTCTGTATTGTGGCTTTACTCTACTTTACATAGACTCCCACTTTTACATGTACACTAAACTGCTAGAAAAGTGTTGTTCTAAAAAACTACCGTAATATCACGGGTAATCCATCCCCATTTTTTCTTTATTTTGTGATATTAGCTGAACAAACAAGCTAAGAGTCACCTGTGTTTTTTGCATCATTCTCTTGTATCTCTGCACTGTAAATAGCACAATTTCACAGTCTCTAGGATACGCAATATGTGAAATGAGAAAAGTCTCACAGTAATCAGAAAAGTAAAGTATTACTGAATGAAAATATATGTGGCAGGACGCCACCCCTTTGTTTCCAATCTCTACAGCTCCCAAGTCCTACCACCCACTTTGAGCAGTCCCTCCAGTTACGTGCATACTGTGCACGACAGCCTACCTCTATGGTATACAAGCAGACGACATGCAGTTACATGCACAAATCTAGGGTGCAACATGCATGGATAGCCAACATTGTATTTCCATTTGTCATTACTGCCTATGTGTTGAGTAGTAGCTACTATGTTGGTTTCATGTGTGCAGATGATACTGCTTAGTAACTCCCCCTAATCTCCTCGCCCAGGAGGATCCAGCTCGAAGTCCGTGTTATTGTCGGCCTGATGGGAGTATCCAGACCTCGCGAAAGAGACCAGACACTATCCTCTGCGATGCACCACCTAACTGCATCACATGGGTGTGCCATTCCCCAAAGTAGGAAGACGTGTTGGGCAAGGGATCCAGATTATGTATGCAAGGGTGCAGTGGGGAAACCCCAGGTTTTTAGTGCCTTGCTGAAGGCGAGGCGGTCCTCTATGCAACGGATGGATACTGGGAGGGAATTTCAGATTGTGGGTGCTTGAACTGAGAAGTAGGAAACCCCTCCATACAAATGGAGTTGGTCACTGGGATGACAAGGAGTGCTGAGCCCGATATGAGGTTTCTATAGGCCTGTAGCGGGTACATTTCTGCTGCAGGTACTCAGGTTCTTTGTTGTAAAAGCTTGATGGGTGAAGCACATCGCTTTGAAGGAAGATCACCGCCCGATCGGAAGCTACTGTAGGACATGAAGTGCAGAGTGGATGTGTTCTCTGGGGTCTAGGGCTAGGAGGAGTCTCTCGGCAGTGTTTTGTACTCACTGGAGTTTTCTCAGCTGTGAGGCGGGGGCCCCTAGGTAAAGTTCATTGGCATAGTATAGTAGTGAAAGGACTATTGCAGCGATCGCTGTGACTGTGTGGGAAGGTCAGGAAAGGGAAGAGGCAGCAAAGGATGCTTAAGTGGAGGAAACAGCTTTTTTACCACAGTGTTCATGGTCAAGTCCGTGTACATATAGTATTCGAGAATGTTTACTGTGTTGGAGGTCGGAAAAGGAGAGCAGCCAGGGGGTGGGATGAGGGAAGTCTTCTCACATATGGTCTTGGTTTTGCCTGGATTGACTAAGAGATGATTGGCCATTATCCAGCGTTAAATCTCAGAGAGGCAAGTTGGGAGATCAGGAGGGGTAGAGGAAAGGCTGTTTGTTAGGAATTTCAAAGACGAGTTGGGTGTCGGCGTAATTGCAGCATGATAAACCATGAGATTGAATGAGTGCGGGCAGATGTAGAGGTTACATAAGAGGGGATAAGGGCGTCTTGCTGCCCTCCACGGGCGACTGGTAGGGGAGCTGAGCAGAAAGGAGGTATGGGCACTATTTGAGATCCATTGGAAAGGAAGGAGGCTATCCAGTTCAGAACCATAGCCCCGATACCTAGAGTATTTAATCTCTTGGTGAGGAGTGGTCTATGGTGTCGGCTGCAGAGAGGTCTAGTAGGGTATCATACTAAAAATGTACGTTGTGTTTTCTTAATGTTGAAAATGCCAATAAAACACTTTTATCTGACTCAAAATTCACTTGCTTATTCACACGCAGCATTCACTCACTCATTGCATGAGAGGATCATAAAGTGACCCATACATTTTATATCCCCATGCACCTGTTCCAAATAGGCACAGGGAAATGTTTTTCCCTGTGCTTTGAAAAGTGCACCTCTTTTGAAAATCCGGATTTACTTGAAAATGCACAGAACCCCCTTTCCACCCTCTGCCTTGCACAGTTGTGCATTTGGTGGGAAAAGCGCACCTCAATGTGCACAACTATGATGCACACATGTAAAGGTCCTTTGTGCACTGTTCACCATCTTTTTGTGCAAATGAAATGGATGCGCAGCTCATCATTTGCACCATGCACGTTTTGAAAATCGTGGCACGATGGTTTATCCCTACTGATCACTTATTTAAGATGTACGTTCATTTCAGAGAGTGTGGTTCGAGGTGTCAGAGGCGAATTAGGAATGGGAAAGGACATATGAGTAGGAAAGGGTGTATGAGGTTTTTAGTGTTTCTGAAGTCATTAACCCGAGATCTGGTATCAAGTTAAATACCATTAGCTGCAGAGCAGACACTGTGACTGGAATCGTTAGCCCCAGAGTACGTACTGTGCAGAGCAGGTATTGTGTCAGTAGTTATAAACCCATGGGCAGATTATTCTGTCAAATGTAACAGATACGACGTACTATATCGGAAATCATTAGCTGGCGCCGGTATTATTTACACATGTAGTCACTTTCACCAGAGCAGAGTCCTGTGGCTGCAGAGCAGTTACTGCGTCTGCGAGCATTGCAGAACCTGAACTGTACCGAAAAGATCTTCGGAGCAGCAGTTACTGTGTCTAAGATAACAACAACAACAGGCTGCCCTTTGAAATTTCAAAACCCGATGTTTAGAAAGTCACGTACTTACAATGTTTAATTTCTACATGTGATAATTACAATATAACGAATTACAGCTTCAGCTGCAGCCTCTCACTTCAACGTGCATTTCCAGAGGTTACAAAAGGGCTCCTCTTACCAATATAACAACGGGGTGAGAACGATCTAAGTTAATGGATGGTAAAAGAAATGCATACAACATTCACTACAAAAGCTGGATGGCATCATTTGCATGCACTCACCTGATGCTTCCTGGAATCAGGAAATTAGTTTCGTAAAGGGAGGCCCTTACGTTGCTTTTATTAGCAATTACACATTTAAAGTCCCTATAAGACCCGACAGCATAGTGTGTTAGTTTAAGAGTCTACCGACACTTTCTAAAATGCCTTTCACCCTTCATGCTATATTTCTGTTGAGTCTCGGAAGGACGTCGCCTACAAACATTTTCAAACCCGCGTAAGAAAGGACACTAGCGCGCCGTGACTGAGTGAATCGTCGTTGGTCTAGGGCTGGAGCTGAGCTGTGCTTGATTGGCTGTCGATCATCCGGAGGAGGAGCGCGAAAGCCCGGACATTTTGAGACGTCTTGTGTCTCTGTTTACAATCGTGGACGCACGGAGAGACAGGGAATTAGGGAGGAAGGAGGGTGCACGGACGACTGCGGAGACAGAAAGAGAATCATGGTGGGAAGGCTGTGTTGTGGCCGGAGTCGACGCACCGAAGTGAGCGTGTAGTAACTGAACGGGGAGGGGGATCTGACTGGGCAAGTTGTAGCTTCAGGCGGGCAAGTCACGTGAGAGGAATTTGAAGGGAGCAGTGGAGGTTGGGTCGGGTTTTCGTTTTTGCCAATGTATGACCAACTCTTGAAAGTGGCTGTCAAGACACTCCTTTGGAGAAGGGAGCTTAAGTGTTACTGTTCAAATGAACACATATTATAATTAATTTATCACAAACTAACACTATCTTAAATTGTAAAATGCAGAATTTCTTCTGTGTCAGATTGTGCATTCCTGCCTACCAGCTATGAAGACCAACTACAAAAAAACGGGACCACTGCAGTTTCCAAGAGAAATCTTTTTTGCCTCAGTTAACTCTTAACTGTGCATGGCAAGCCACTGGCCCCCCCATGCACATGCACAGTCAGTGTGACGTGGTGGGGGCGTGGCCACATGAAATGAATGCAGTCTGGACGTGCGCTTTCCTGCATTTGGATCGCACGTTCAGGCTGCGTTGTTGCTTCCGGCTGGTGATGCTAGTGTCTTCTTGCCTGGTAAGGGATGCCGCTTCTCGGCTCCCCTCCCCCCCACACCACAGTTGGAGCGGGTGCCGGGAAGCGCGCCTTTCAGGCCTTTCCTGGTCCCTCTGCTTCCCTCTCCCCCTGTGGACCCACAAAGGTGAACGCGCGGGGGGAGGAAGCGAGCAGGGGGGCCGGATCACTGCAATGCTGGTCCCTCTGTGCCCCCGCCTTGGGTCCACGGGGGAGAGGAGGCGAGAAGGGATGGAAGGACACATTGTCGGTGTTGTATGATATCGGGCTCTCCAGGGCAGATTTCTGGGCTTCAGGCAAGTCAGCCACAGCCATCTATAGTGATTGGTCCGCTAAATCAAAAAACACGTGTTTCTTGAGTGGTTTTAGTAGAAGCCATTTTAAAAGAAATCCTCTCCGCTCACTGAAACAGGGCGTGGCTCCTGAAAGACAGGATAGCATGGGACTTCGTAACGGTGGAAAACTCAAGTGAAGCACACCCATGTGAGATAACAACATGGGAACATGTATGTATGATATGGTGATCTGAAGGATACTATGGTGATGTGAATTATACTATGGTTATGTACTGTGGAATAGGACTTTTGGTGATGTATTATGGAATAGGATTTCAGGTGATGTGTTAAGGAGTAGATTGGATAGGAGGTGGGCTATGTATTGAAATTGTAGCGTATTTCTGTTTTTCTACTTTTTATAAGGTAAAAAGGGAACCTCAGCGTATAAAAGACTGAGATGAAAGGGAACCTCGGCATATAAAAGACTGAGATGAAAGGGAACCTCAGCGTATACAAGACTGAGGTGAAAGGTTGCCCCAGCTTATAAGGACCGGGAGGTAAGGGGTCCCCAGCCGTAACAGGTTGAGAAGGCAGTACCACGCATTATTATTTTATGACAATAAAAGCAATAGGTGGTATTACAAAGGATATAAGTAAAAACAGTGGCTCGGTATAAGGAATGGGCCTGGCTTTTAGTCCATTATTTTTGTATGTTTTCTCTTGCTGTCTTTTGTGGTAAAACATGAAGGAATGTGGATGAGTTGTGGTGTGTATGTGTGAAATCAAAGTGGAGAAAGTATGAAATCAAAGTGGAAAAAGTGGGTTGATCTGTATTTTTGTGTACAAAAAAAGCTGCGTGTGCAGCATAGCAGTAGGGTTTAAGTGAAGCATTAGGGAAGAGCGCAATATTATGGGGGAAGAAACCCCAATAAAACACATGCATACGGTTCTGCCACTGTATTGTGACAGAATAAATGAACAAAGCTAGAGGGGATGTCCTGCTCCTGGCCAGAGCAGGGCTCCTTTAACAAAAACATGCTAGAAAAAATGTCCACCTTTTTAGCAGCAAAATATAAAGGGAACAAATCCCAAAAAAGAAAAATGATTCTAGCTCTCTGGCAAGTATTTCAGGATATGGAATGATCAGGAAGGTGAAAAAGAGATCAAATATAAGGGGATATACCCCGTAACGCCTAAACCTGCAGTATGGTATATGTATCATGGGTCTGGAAGCACGTGTCCTACGGCACGAGTAATGACAACCCGTGCCTGGAATGCGGGTTATGAAAGTGGAACGGAGATGAGCGAGGCAGACGGTTGGCGGAGAAAGCAGAAGAATGGAGCTGCGTTGTGGGGCTCGATACCATTATACTTTATTTTATATGTATTATAGTTAAATAATATCAATAACAATAATGAATGTACTTACTCTTCCTGTCTCCCTCATCCTTACAAGTGGTGACGAGGCAGTTTCAACGAGCCCCACCTCTCCGCAGTTGTAGCCGAAACCTCAACTTGAGGTGAGAGCTACCCATTCCCTCCTCTGCGCCATCTAGCAGCAAGCGACCGATGCCGCATTGAGACGCGCAGTTACAAACATTTCAACTCTCCCAGCCTTATGAATGCTCTGTGCCTCCTCGCACAAATCATAGCAAACTCCAGCATCCAGTAAATAACCCTGCATACCTCACATTTGGCTGGTGCATCCGCGTTTATTTGTTTTAGCTTGGGAGAAGTGACAGCTCGGCTCAGCTTTCATCATCCGATCACCGCCCCAGAAACAACTGCACTAAAGTAATAGCAGCGCAAACGCATACAAGATATTTTCAGCTGCCACATAATAGATTCCTCTCACAGATTACATGCGCTTGAGAACATTACTGCGCCCATGTAACAGGGGCCCATCTCAAATTTTCAACTATCTGTGATAAAAATTACCCATGCCAATTAATAGGAATGCATTCAAATCTCGTTTTAGGTCATTTTACTTTCTTGTAAACTGTAACCATTTCGTCCAGCATCGCCAGAAATATTTGACGATATTTTACCGCCACTGCCTTTCACAAGGAGAATTTTTACTACTCCTGAAAGAAAACACAGTCCTTTCCTTCAGTGTCAACTTGGCCTAATGCCCATTTCTCATAATGAATCCCTCAACAAACCTGCTGACATGGTATTCAACAGTGTGCCTCCCCGTGTATTTTTTTTTGCCTTAAGGTGGTGAGCCCACAATCCCTTGGAAAAGGTGGATCAGGTCATTCGAGCATTATGCCAACATTGTCTGTGGACAAAACTGCAGCGTAGAAAGGTGGAAATCACTTCTATTACACTGTCTAGGTCCAGCAGGGCAAGAAAAGGTTGAAGATTTACTGGAACTCCCGGAAAGTGAAGGGGAAAGTCTGAACGCATACGAAAAGGCAGTAGAAAAAATTGGCAAACACTATGAGAAGAAACTCAGTAGCATTCTGGAACGATACAAATTTGGTAAGAAAATGGTGAGAGCGTGGAGCAAATTATAACAGCACTACGGAAGTGGGCAAGAACCTGCAATTTCAATCAACTAATAGATGAGCGTCCCCGGGACCAATTTATGCTTGAGTGTAGCAATGCCAAAGTAAGGGAGAAACTATGGTCGGAGAATGACCCACCATTAGAAGTAGTCTTACGTGTTGCTAAAGAGGTGGAGCACATGTGTGTTAAAACTGTAGAAAGCAGAAAAAACAATATTAACATCAGCACTGAGGAACCCAAGAAGAATCCCACACGTGTTGATGCTTTCAATATGAGTGTGAACGTTGCACCAATTGAAGATGCCTCTGGGAAGAAAAGACCTGCAAGTCAGATCAGAGAAATGACAGAAGAGGTTGGATGTTGAATAGAGGATGAAAAATGAACAGCCCCAAGAGAAGCAGCCCAAGCAGATGTTTTCAGTGTGACAATGTAGGCCACTGGGCAGATGATCCTGAATGCCCTGCTATAAAGATCATTTGCAAACTATGCAAGGGGAAGGGGCATTTATCGCAGTGTTGCAGAGTGAAGAGGTCCTCTGCTAACTACATTGGCGATGAACACAGCGAAGAGGAAACAGAAGAGTGTGTATACATGGTAGATGACAAGGATAACAACGAAGAAGAAATTGAAAGCCCCAGATCCTCTGTATTTATAGATGGCACGAAAACTGTTATGATGATTAGACTCTGGTGCGAAATATACATTGCTACCATTCGATGATTGGGATCAATCCAAACATGTGTTTCTTCATGAACCAGACATCAACACCAGGGCGTATGGAGGTGTTGCGATTGATGTTTTAGGATGGTTCTGGGGTACACTAAAATTCAGGGAGAGAACAGCACAAGGAAAGATTTATGTGACACTTAAGGGTAAGACTCCTTTGTTGATTTGGACCCATCAACACAATCTTAAAGTGCGACTTGACCCAAATGCTATAGACCCAGTGTTTGCAATGGAAAGTTGTGGTACACATAGAAATACCAAGGATGTACAAGTTGTTAAAGAAAGGGTTTTCCGTGATGAGATAGGATGCTTACAAGGATTCTTCAACAAAATTCAAATGAAAATAGACCATCGTCCGGTGGTGCAAAAGTTGTGTGCCATTCCTTTGTCCATGAGAGATAAAGTAAAGTCTGAATTGAGGAAATTGGAAGAGCAGGACATCATTGAGAGAATAGATGCCAGTGAATGGGATTCACCCCTTGTAGTTTTGAGAAAGAAAATGAGGAAGATCACAATATGTGTTCATATGCGAGAACTCAACAAATGTGTGATCTCTGAGAGGCATCCTCTTCCTAATATTCAGGAGATTGTGTCCATGATTGGTCCAGCCATGTTTTTCTCTACTCTAGACCTAACGTCAGCCTATCAGGTCAAATTGCATCGAGAATCCAGAGCCCTCACTGCATTTATCACCCTGGATGGGTTATTTCAATATAAAAGGATGCCTTTTGGTCTTGTGTAGATGGCCTCAATCTTCCGAAGATCATGCATAGATTATTTGATGGAAAAGATGGCGTAGTGTGTTTCCAAGATGATATACATGTCTATGCCGACAACGCACAACTTCACAATGAAAGGTTAGAACATGTGTTCAACAAACTCAATCAGGCTGGTAAGACCTTAAGTAGCGAGAAATATAAACTCGACAGGACAGAAACGGAAAATTTGGGACATATAATTTCAGCATCAGGGGTACGTCCCAGGAAGCAGTTAACAGACGCAATTGAGAACATGCCTAGACCGGAGTTTATAGGCATGGCTGAATATTCTAAGTTTATTCGTAATTTTGCTAAACACACAGCATCTCTGCGTGAACTCATAAAAAGAAAGATGTGTTTTTGAATGGTCGGATCAATGTGAGCAAGAATTTCTTTACATCAAGTCGGCGTTAGCTGTAGCTCCAGCGCTGAAAAATTTCAGGGGTGATCGCAAAGCAGTCATCACGACAGACGCCAGCAATGTGGGTCTAGGACCAGTCATTACGCAAGATGAAAATGGCAGAAAATTCCTCATTGCTTTTGCGTACAGACTATTAAAGATTGTAGAAAAGTCTTACGCTACTATTGAAAAGACGGCGTTGACCATTAAATTGGCTGCTGACAAATTTAGACATTTCATATGGGGCACAGAATTTGAATTTCATACAGTTAACAAACCTTTAGTAGAGATATATACATCGAAAGGTTTGGACAAGGTATCTGGTCGGATCAGGAGATGGGTGACCCAATTACAAGAATTCAATTCTGTGGTCAAATATGTACCTGGTGCTAAGAATAGAACAGTGGATTGTCTATCCAGACTTACTAATGTAGTAGAGGTAGAAGAAGATCTTGATGAGGATGTTGTGTTTAATTTCAATTCTGCACCAGTTCCACATGAAGAATGGGAGCAGGCAAAGAGAGAGGACAAATCACTCAACATGCTGAAAAACGCAATACAATGTGACAGTACACGGAGGAAAAGCTACTTTCAGGAGTTGAGTTTAGCATTGTATTGGAATGTTATTGATGATTTGAACATTTAAGAAGGTTTAGTGATGCGTGGAGACAAGATAATTCCTCCTATGAATGTACGACCAACAATAATAGATTTGGGCCATGAGGGACATCAAGGAATTATTAAGACCAGAGGATAAGGAGTGATTATTGGTGGCCTGGATGCGACCTACGATCGAGAGAGCAGTTCGCAATTGTATCCTTTGTTGTAATAGTGAAAAGGCGTGTGTGAGCTCAAAGTACCCTATGGTTATGACGGATGTTCCTGAGAAGCCATGAGACAAAGTGGGTTTGCATGTTTTGGGCCCGTTATGGAGTGATGCTGAACAGTCGTTCTGTCTGGTTGTGATTCATTTACTTACCAGATGGGTTGAGGTTTTAATTAAAACCATGCATCACCACGAAATCTGTTATGCATTTTTTAGATGAGATTAATGAGCAAGAAGGTTTTCACCGAGTTATGCTTACTGATAATGGAACCCAGTTTTGTTCAAAGGAGATGGCAGATTATTGCAAAGCACACTTCATAGAACACAAGTACATTGCCACTTGTCACCTTCAGATGAATGGTACTGTTGAGATGTTCAATCACATTCTCAAGGAGACCATTCGATGGGAATGGTCCAATGGACTGGAATGGAAGAAAGCTGTGAGGGATGCCATTGTGGCTCATCGGTTTACCCCACACTGTACAACGGGTATTTCACCTTTTGAACTTAGCCGAGGACGCAAGGCCAATACCAAACTCGTACCTCCTTGGTTAGGTAGGAGCACTGACACAAGAGGAAAATCAGAGGGACTTGTAGAGCATATCAGAAGTTCTCAGCACATGACAGAGTTGGTGTATTAAGAAACAAGAGAAAATCACCTGCTGTAGGAGACACTGTTGGAATTAAACTTCCCCCTGCTCTCAGGAATGGGCCATGTAAGTGGTCCAGACCATTGGTGGTTTCTGAAGTGTTCAAACATGCTGTGAGAGTGGATGATGGACGTGTATGGAATATCGAAAGAGTGTGTAGTGAGAGGTGTGGATAATTTTTCTGATGTGAAAAAAACAAGGACAGGTTTAAATCAGGGTAGTTGGGGTGTCCAGAGGGAAAGAAGGTGTAATGTGAAGGGTGTTTGTGTCAAAGAAAGAAGTGAACAGAATTTGGACATTTCCTTGCCTAACAATTGTACAGAAATTGTTCGCCGGTCACGTTGTGGAAGATCCTATTGTAAACCACGGCGACTGACCGAATATGTTTGTGGTTGAGGAAGACGACAGTTGCAAATTTCCGCCATCTGTAAAGAGATGAGGATGTGTAGCATGGGTCTGGAAGCATGTGTCATACGGCATGAGTAATCACAACCCATGCCTGGAATTTGGGTTATGAAAGTGGAACGGAGATGAGCGAGGCAAGGTTGGCGGAACAGCAAGAGAAGGGAGCTGCATTGTGGAGCTCGATACCATTATACTTCCTTTTATATGCATTTAAGTTATAATAATATCAATAACAATAAAGTGTACTTACTCTTCCTGTCTCCCCCATCCTTGCAGTCTACAAACCTAGTCTATAAGCCTCCAGTGGTAGAGTGTCAACAGGATTTGCAAGTAGGTGGGGAGGTGGGAGACTCAATAGCTTTTGCACCTCCATATAACCCATCCACAAGTGCTGATATGCCCATAGCATTGGTGTACCCATAGGGTCCACAAGTAGACGTAGACAAAGAGTTGAGAGCATTGAGGGATACGTTGGTAAGGTTACAAGAACCTGACGCAGTATCACCAGAAATAAGGGTACCGGTGCAGAAAATAGTGGATTGGAAGTCAGGAGATTTTTTGTTTAGATTCAACCCTGGGGCAATAAGAAATGTTTGTGTTAAAAAAGATGACGGGCAGAGGGTATGGACGGTCCTGGAACAAGAAGTAGAACAAACAAGGGAGAATGGAGGGGACGATCAAGATGGTAGAAATAATGAAGAGGCAGGGCAAGAAGGAGATCAAGGAGAGGAGAGCAGGTCCCTGCCACAAGAGGCAGTAAGGAGGGACAGACCAAGAAATAGACCAGATTTAATGGTGGTAATACAAGATCAGAAGAAAAAAGGGGTAGAAAACAAAAAAGATATGCAGATGCCTCTTATAAATAAAGGAGTATGGATAACGCAGTATGTGTCATGGCCTCAAATGGACAAAAATATTTTGATTGAAGCTCTCCCCCAGTTTATAGCCGGAGCTAGTAAATGAATCTATGAATTTGAAAAACAAACAGCCGGGGTAGCCTTAGCACTAGGAGATTTTAAGAGTGTACTCATTGCCATAGTTGGGCACCAAGCTGGGGACATATGGACAAGGGATGGTTACTCTGGGATAAGTCTTGCAGGTAATGAACATGATAGAGCTGCCCTTTTTTTAACTTTGATTTTATTAGCATTTTTATCAAACAACAACAATGCCCACAGGGGCTGTTTTATTACTCTCACCGCATTCTCAGTACGACCCACTACTCTGCCCCCCACCATCATCTCCCCCCTGCCTAACCCCATCCACCCCAACTGGGGTTTCCTTGAACTGAAACCCCTGGTGATTGTCAAACAATAGTGTACAATTGAGTTAGTACGTTCAAGCAAGCTTTGTCGTTTGTGCCTGAGGATTTGGCCAAAGTTAGTTCTTTTCATGGTCTGTGATTCAATCCCCATATGCGGGGCTGTGGGCCCCTGTCCTGCAAAATTTAAAATCCGTTATTCTCTTTCTTTTCCATTTTTGGAGCTCTCCTCTTCACTTCTCGGGGCTAGGTCGGCCATCTTGTTTCAGTGTACTTCCCAGCCCCATGATTGTTTCACCCCATCCCAATTAGATCGAAATGTGCTCGAGTCATCATTAACCATAGCAGTTAGTTTGCCCATGAGGAACATATTCTTTAGTTTTCTCAGCCCGTCCTCCTTTGACAGGTGCTCCGGGCTCTTCCACTTCTGTGCCAGGGCCACCCTCCCCGCCCTCAGCATTGTTTCCCACATTCCGGGGTATCTATATACGTCTGAGTCTCTTGGGGTGAGACCCAGTGGGATCATCAGAGGGTCCTGTGGGAGTGTTTCCCCAATGACTTCTGCAATCCAACCTCTCATGCTCTCCCAGTACTTCTGAATCTGTGGACATTGCCACCACATATGTTCCCTCGTACCCACCAATCTGCATCCCCTCTGACATTTGGGCGAGACCCCCGGTAACATTTTCGATAACTTCAGAGTGTCCCTGTGCCATCCCAGTAAAATCTTTAGGTTATGTTCCATGTCTGTTGTAAAAAGATTTCCATGGAAGGCTATTTTGAAAATCTTGCTCCACGCTTCTCCCGAGAGTACCTCCCCTTCCAACCTATTCCAATAATTGCAGAACCCTCTCCTCTCTGGCAGATTATTGGTGTTCAATAATTTATCCATTTTAGACACCATCCCCTGTCTCGAGTCTGCAGAGTCCAGCATTTTCTCAAAGGG
Source organism: Ambystoma mexicanum (assembly GCF_040938575.1). NCBI lineage: Eukaryota > Metazoa > Chordata > Amphibia > Caudata > Ambystomatidae > Ambystoma > Ambystoma mexicanum. Next base: position 705,504,433 of record NC_090941.1, on the reverse strand, counting down.
AGTCGGGGATCTCTTACATTTTTGTCCCCAGGTCTGATCACAAAGGATGCCCTTTAGCCTAAGATATTCAAATATGGAAATAGTCCCCTGGCCCAGAGTCTCCCCCATTACCTCGTATGTCAGGAATTCTCCCTCTCTGAACAGTTGGCCCACCCATTCCAAGCCCTTATCCGACCAAGCCTGAGCATTTTTGAATCCCCTGTTGCCCAGCCCAAGTGTAGGACCCCAGAGTGAAGTGAACGTAGACGGCCACGTTGTCAAATGGTTGGATTGAGCCCCCTCTTTCCAAATGGACCAGAGCACCCCATACGTTGGGTGATTCAGTAATTTATTTGGGATTGCTTTTCGCGGAGCCCAAAGGAGGTCCGGCACCTTACGGGGGTGAGTGTCCATGTCCTCTAGGTAGGTCCAGTAGGTGCCCTTCCCCTCCTTCATATGTTCAAGGAGGACCCTCAACCTGTCCGCGCAGAAATATGGGCAAAAATCCTGCAACCCAAAGCCCCCCTCCTCCCTGGATAGGGTGAGGACAGTTATCTTAGTCCTTGGGGTTTTACCCTGCCAGATAAGTCTTGCACTGCTTTCTGCAGGTCCAGGAAGGTCTAATCAGGGATACATGTAGGAATTGCTGTGAAGAGGTAGAGCAGTCTGGGCAAGACATTAATTTTCACCGCCGTCATACGACCATACCATGACAGAATCATAGTACCCCATCTTTTCATGTCCAACTCGATTTCTGCCATGGCAGGATCATAGTTGGCTGGGGTTAGCCTTGAAAGGTCCCTATTGAGGAGGATGCCCAGGTAATGGATGGAATCCCGCACAACACTAATCCCCTTGAACTTAACCAGCGAGTCCAGCAAAGGGTTGTGCGCCCGGATAGGAAGCAGCATTGATTTTGATTTATTAATTTTGTAACACTGAGAATTTCCCAAAATATTCTATTAAAGACAGGAGCGGGGGGAGTGATCAGCATAGCTCAACCAAGTAAGCCAGAATATCATCTGCAAACAGTGAGAGATTAAATTCCACTTCACCCCTTTTTATACCCTTGAGATACCTGTGTGACTCCTCACTGTTATTGCGAGGGGTTCCATTGGGAGTGCGTATATCAGGGGGGAAGAGGACACCCCTGTCTCGTGCCCTGCGAGAGGGAGAATGAGGCTGATAGCTCCCCATTTACCTGGATCCTAGCTGTTGGGGCCCTGTACAATGCAGCTACCCATTTTCTGATGTTGTCCCCGAAGCCCATCTTTTGGAGGAGTCGTGCCATGTACCTCCATTCGACTCTGTTTAATGCTTTCTCAGAGTCTATTGAGAGCAGGCACGCGTCTAGGTCTGCTTCCTGAGCATAATGGATCAAGTCTAATGTTTTCTGGATATTATCCACTCCCTGGCTCCCCCTATGAAGCCCACCTGGTCCCGTGAACCAACTTTGGCATAATCCCTTCCATCCTTTTCCCAACCACCTTCGCCAGGATTTTAACATCAATATTAAAGAGCGATATCGGCCAGTAGGAGGAGTACTCAATCGGATCTTTTCCCTCCTTATGCAAGACTACTATTATGGCCCCCATCAGTGTTTCTGGTAGGATTTCCCCCTCAAGGACTGCATTAAACACTTTTGCCAGTTGTGGTGCCAGGGTAGAATGGTACATTTTGTAGAATTTCACTGAAAATCCATCCTCCCCTGGTGACGTTCCCCCCCCTCCATCCCCTTAATCATCTGCTCTAACTCATCCTCCGTTATTGGGGCCTCCATCCCCTCTGCCACCTCCCTCGCAAGGGCCGGTACCGGGATAGACTGTAAAAATTCCTCAATTTGGGCATCATCCCCCCTGTATTGCGATTGGTACAGTTTTTCATAGTATTGACGAAAAGGCCTCTCCAATGCTTGCCGTGTCATATCCCAGTTTCCCCGGCTCAGTATTAACCGCTTTTAACTTCCTACTTTTCTGGACCTCTCTTAACTTCCGAGTGGATAGTGGATACCCGGTCTAAGTCTAGGGGCCTATCCGGAACCCCCCCCACCCCCCGGGTTGAAGTTTAGCTATTCTTTCTCGTAGGGTCTTCTCCTGGGCTTCCCTCTCTCTTTTCTTTTGGGCTCCTATTTTAATAAGGATTCCCCGGATGGTCGCCTTGAAGGTGTCCCACAGCGTGTGTGTGCTGACTTCCCCATTGTCATTAAGTTCAAAGTACTCCACTATTTTTTCTAGTACCGTTTTTGCGGTCACCTCGTCCTTCAACTAGGTATCGTTACACTTCCACCGTCCCCTCCGATTGTGGTTCCATGCCCCCTTTAACAAAACCCGCACCAAATTGTGATCTGACCAAGAGACGGGATATACTCTGTGGCCTGCAGCGTATGGGCAGACCATTTTCTAAACCAGCGTTCCCATTGGCCAGTTTCCTCAGGATGTCGTCCAAACCATTGTCTCCCAGATCTCATCCACTTCCCCACCCTTCCACCCCCATACCCTCTGGTAAAACAAACATACCCGCAACTGCCCCCCTCCCTATCCCCAACTCATTTAGCCCCAACTCCCTCCATCCTCCCTCCCCCCCTTCCCCGGCGCCCAGCCATTTAGTTCAACCATTCCTGGTATTTGGTCAGACCACCAACATGCCTGCCTGTGCCCGGCTGCCCTTAGATGCACTTTTTCGGTTGAGCTCCCTCCCCACCCATGTCAAACCATCCCTTCGGAACACCCCTCATACTTGCTGTTCCAAGAGATCGCAATCAGCACATCATAATGTGAATCCTCCTCCCTCCCTCCGTAGCTGTCTTGGATTTCTCGCCCCTTAACCTTCTGGGCTACTTAGCCCTCTGTCTGTTATAGGGGTGGCGTGTTTAGCTTCTTGAATTTTTCTTCTGTCTCTCGGTCTCTCCAGACGACTTGCCACCTCCGCCACCATCTCTGTGGGCCCCCTCTGAGCGTTTGTGTCCTCCATGTAATCTTGAATTGCTCCTCTTATATCGTCCTCTATGACCAGGGTCGTTTTCTGCCCCATGTATTCGAACGTCAAGGAGAAGGGGTAGTCACATCTATAGCGTACTCCCTTTTCCCTTAAGCATTGGATCAGGGGGTGGCACATTCTCTGTTTGGCCAGGGTGTATGCAGAAAGATCCTGAAAGATGGATATCTTCTCATTGTTGTACGAAATTTCCTGAGTTTTCCTGGCCTCCTCCAGCACCTTAGTTTTTTCTATATAGTAATAAAAGCGCACCAAGATGGATCGAGGGGCCTCCCACTCTCCCCCTGCCCTGTGCGCCCTATCTATTGTGGGCTCGGTGGTTAGCTCGTTTGCAAAGAGAAGATTATTTCTCTCACCACTCGACATGTGTCTCTTTCCGTCTCACCTTCCGCCTCCGGAACCCCAAAAATTCAAAGATTATTCCTTCTTTCTTGGTTCTCAAAGTCATCCATTTGCCTGGCCCTTTCCTCGTCTCTTTTTTTCCAGAGCCCCAACCTCACGTCTATTTGCGCTTCCTGGGTCGCAGACGACAATTGGTTCGTTTCCAGCTGTAGTAGCCTGTCCTCAACCCTGGCCACCCTTTGGTCCATCTTTTCAATTTTCTGGGCTATATCCGACCTCACGTCTCTAATTTCTTGTAGGACCGTGGCAAAGCCCTTTTCCATTGCTGAAGGATCCATCGTAACAGTTCCTGTTAGGGTGTGTCCCCTATTCTGATCCAGGTTATCTTGGTTGCTTCCTGTTCTGTGAAAGCGATATCCCTGCAGGGCCTTCCTCCAGTTCATGTGATCTCCCGTCTATTCTCTGGTATATCTAGCTCTGGTGTAGATAGTTCTGGCAACTCTCTCTCAGGACAGTATGAGTTTCTGCAGTGGGTTGCTGCTATGTGGCCCCAGTGGGGTTAGAGGTGGACTGTTTCCTTACTTGGACTGTTCTGTCAGGGTATATTCCACTGGGGGCCCCCTTAGGGCAGGCACCCGTACCCAGGGTCATCCCGGGGGCCCTCTCCTCATCCGTGATCTGGTTCTGCTGGAGTCACCACCAGAGTCCCGCCCCAATCCAGCCCGAGGGGCCACCACCCAGTCTGGCTCGATGTGGTAGTTCAATCGGCTGGGCAGGTGGTGTAGTTATGTCCTGGTCGCCCCCCCAGGTTGTAGGGCCCATCTTTATGCACCCCGCTTCTCTGCCCTTCCTTGGGGGATTTCTGGCGTGAGTGTTCTTGCTGTAGGGGGTGCTCCCTTTCCTCCTTTGCTTTCCTCTTCCTCCGGGGTTATAAAGGTCTTTAGTTTGGGGGGTGGTCCGCCTCTTTTCGTAAGTCCTTGTTCTGAATTATGGGGATCCACTTGACCACTCCTGAGTTTCTATTTTCCCATCTTGGGGGGGGAATGTGTCCCCCTCTGGGTGCTTCCCAGCAGGGGCAATGAGTTGCTATCTCCCTTGCCTGGTCTCAACTGAAATGGCTGTATTTCCCTGGATGACCCTGCCCCCTCTTTTTGGCTGCGTGGGACAGGGCCAATTGTGGTGCTTGGGCAGCCCCAGTTGGTGTTTTCTGTATGCCCGGGAGCTTTTTCAGCCTGGCTGTACTGGAGAGTGGGGGGGGGGGCTCCCCCTGAGGGACCTCTATATGGAGATTGTTCGAATGAGGGGGAGGTGTCCCGCTTCCTCCCCTCAGTTGACTCGTCTGCTAGACTGTCCTTAATAGCCATGGCCCCGTTGGTGCTCTTGGGGCTCCCAGGCCCCCTTCAGTTGCCTTTCCTGGGGACAGCCCACTCAGGCTTCCACAGAGTGGCTCTTCACCCCCTCCACTGCCGCCAGGGAAGGTCCTGTGGAGGCCACTGGGGAGTTGGTCTTCCCGACACTGCATGTACTTTCTTCAATTCTCCCTTTCCCTCACGCTGTGTGAGGGCTCCCCCTTTCACTGAGTGAGATGCCTGGAGTGCGTCAGGGGTTCTTCTGCTCCTCCGGGGAGGGGGGTTCGCCTGCCCCCAATCTCCTCACCTTGAAGTAGGTCCTGCAGTCTCCTGGCGTCCTGAAGCCACCCAGCCAATGGCGCCGACCACGTCACAGGGGGGCGCCCCGTAGCTCTTTCACCCATGTCAGAGGCCACAGGGATCTTCTCCGTAGTCGGCAACAGTGCACTCTCCTTCGCCCAGCGTTGTCCTCACCGACTCGCCTTGCCAGACCTCACGGTGCAGGAGCCTGGAAGCCTGCCTGCACGTTGTTCCTTCTGTTCTCGCCCTATCTCGGGGGGTGTGGGGTCTTCTGTGTCTCCCACCACCTGGGCCTCCACTGGTCCGACGGGCCTGTCCGCCTCACGCCTGGCTCACAGGCACCGTTGTGGGGCCGTATCCACCGTGTGCGCTCCTCCTCTCACATGGCCTTATCTGGATGCGGCTCGTTCTCCCACTTCGCAGGGTCGACGGACTCAAAGATTTCACCCTGGGGTGTCTCAGGGTCTCCCTTCGAAAATCGCTATATGTATTCTCATTGGGGGGGGCTCATGTCCCTAAACAGCCTGGCCACGGAGGAGCACGGCACTCAAGCTGGCATTGCCTGTGCGCCCCCTGGTGGCCTCTCATGGAGCTGCCGTTAATGAGGTAAGGGCAATGGATGCCCTACGAAGGATGTACCCAGATACCCCTGATTTACATTCTTTAATGCAGTGCACAATGGGTGATGATGAGGATCCAGTTAGGTTTATTCTTAAGTTACAGGAAATGTGGAGAGTTGAGACAGTACCATTTTTCTATGTTCTTGTAAAGAGGGGACTACCAAAAGAGGTCCAGAATGCACTAGATCAAATTGTGGGAATTGATGCCAAAGGGTGGGGAGAGATACAAAGTATAATAGTCCACCATTGTAAGAGATTCAAGGAGTGGGACAGGGAGACAGCCCAGAAGCTGCAAGCAGATATGGCAAAACTAGTGGAAAAGAAACAAAATAAGATTGTCGTCCAAGCACCAGTGACGGCACTGGCTCAGGGGGAAAGGACAGGAGACACTCAACAAATTGGGAATGCCACAATTGCGGCACTATGGGGTGAAGGAGGACAGGGACAATGGGGCAGGGGAACAGTACACCAAGCCACAGTGGCAGTATGAAGGAGCACCAAGGGGAAGAGGAGGATTTCGAGGAACAAGAGCAGTAGGCTTTGGGAGGATGGGTCCCCGAGGAGGAGGATAGAGAACATCACAGTGCTGTTATTGCAGGAAATGGGGGCATTTCGCAAGGTAATGTAGGAACAGGCCTGGGATGAGATTTAATTATGGGCCATCACCTCCAGGGCAGGGATTCCAAGTGCCTCAAGGAACGGGCCAACAGCAATTTGGGGGAGGGGGTCAAAATCAGTTCCCTTATGGGACTGATGGGCAAGGGCAACGTGGGCAACAACTACAGCAGAGTGAGGGAACACAGTTTAACATGATGGCAGGAGGAACAGGCTTCCCATTCCAAGAAGTTACGATGACAGGGGCGGCCCTTTTTCATTCCCCAGGACAAATACAAGTTCTGATTAGGATAGCCCACAGAGAGCACTCGCATGTCCAATCCTATTGATAACCACACACCCTGAAGAGGAGCCCTTGGTGGAGGAGGAAGTAGGAAACAAGCAATTTATATTTATGGTAGATTAAGGTGCAAATAAATCATGCATCTTGGAGGGGATCTTTCCATTATCAGGAAAAACTCTTTACACACAGGGACTCTCTGGGCTATTTCTACGGTTCCATACACTGAGGAGCTGGATATACAAGTAGGAGGGGAGGTAGTACAAGCCCCCTTGTTATATTCAGAGACTTCACCTGTGAACCTGTTGAGTAGGGATCTGCTCAGTAAACTAAATATAACTATATCATTCACAGATCAAGGGGTAGTATGTTCCACTAGGGGGATATGTGTAGTTTGAGCAATGGTAATAAACAATGCAATGGCAAGGGAGTCAGTAGTCTGTGGGGTTCCTGTGGTCCCATATATACTTTTCTATGGTATTACTAAAAGCAGTGCCTCCAATTACGACAAAGTGATGGCAGATTTTATTTTCCGACCCATGCTGCCACCCGAGATAGTGGCAGGGAAAATATTATCATTAGATTTCTAAGGATTAGTAGTGTCAGACAAGAGTAGTCCTGATTGGAACAGACCATGTTGGGTGCGAGTGGCACACTGTATTGTCTCGGGGAGTATAGCTCGGGGCAACATGCACGCCTCGGAAGCAAGACGACACGGAGCACCACAGGTTCGATCCCCGGGTCCATGCTTAGAAACCGCTGGGTATTAAGCGCGTTATAAATAACCTGTATATTATGTATAGACCCGACAGTATAATTAAAGAAAATGACTGATGAGGAGTTATTTGAGGACAGTAAGCAAAATGGGGAGATTATTTTGGGAATCTGCATCCCCTGTGATATGGTGCAGTATAGGCAGGTACAGTGGCCCCTGATGGCAGTGGTGACCCAGTCATTTTATTTTTTGAGGAGCACATGCAACATGTGCCAGCATAATTATGGACTGTTAATCCACATGATGGTGGGTTACTTATAGATATGACCCCAGAACAGATTACATTCAAATCGGGTCTCCCGAAGGGAACAAGGCAGATATAAAGAAGCTATAAACAGGAGGTACTATACTTGAAACAACTCATTTTTGCAATGGGGAAAAAATATTACCAGATAGGGCAGCGGCAGTACTCGCAACCCTAGGCCAAGTACTCTGAAGGAAATGTAGCAGTTTTTTGGGCTTATGTAATTATTGTAGGGCATGCATCCTAGACTATGTAGTCTACACAAGGCCGCTTTTACAAAGTCTCAGGGAAGGGCAGAGGACTTGAAATGGACTGAAGATATGACTAGACAATTTTTAGGATTTAAAAGAAGCTATTTACATGGCCCCTGTTTTAGCAACTCTGGATTATACACAGGAGTTTTATTTATTTTCCCACTCTGACAAACAGCTCATGCATTGATAGAAGGAGACATATTATATGTTGATGGGTCATAAATAATTTACCAGGGGACAGGACGGAGGCACAGAGGGGCGGTAGTGGCATGCCGTAAAGGGGGGAGAAATAAGTGACCACCCCTGTAGAAAGCAAGACCGTGGTTCCATACACAGCATTGCCCATATTACAACTGGACCATTATTACCTGGGGAACTGATCAGCCCCAGGTTTGGAGTTCCATATGAGGTGGAGTTCTGTACTCCTCTCGCCATCCGTGTGAAGGAGTTAGATATTGGGTGCATCTCTAGGATGTCCGGAGAGCACTTGAGACAAGGCAAAGCTCAATCAACAAAGTGAGGACATAGCTAAAGAAGATTTTTTTTATAAAAAGGATCCATGCCAGGGTGGTATGCAGTGGCACACGCCTGATTGTTTTCTTTTTTCATTTTTGATTGTTTTTTCTTTCATCTTATTTTGTAATTTTTTTATTTTATTTGTTTTTATTAAGCCTTTTGTTAACGAACAACTCATTACTCTTACATCATTACATTTATGCAATTAATAACTGTCTTGAGTTTCCGTTCAAACATTGATAGTCCCTGTCCCACCCCTCACGACGAGACGAGTCGCAATGAACATTTATAGAGTTTGGGCTTCATGAGTTTTAGTTGCGCCTCCTGCCACTAACCAGTTTGCTCGTTATTTGTAGATGTTGAGGAAGGGAGCCCATTCCATTTCTCTGCTTGGGGGTAGCTTGTGAAGCGCCCCCGTAATGTTCCCCATTTCATATATTTCTCTGGCTTTCCGCGCCCAGTCTGTCTCTGTCAGGAGTGTTAGTGATTTCCAGGTTATGGTAATGCAGACCCTGGCCGCTAGCAGTAAGAAGTGTGGAATGTGGGGGAGCCTCACTCATCGGTCTTCCTGTTCTTCCAGACTGAATAGGACTAGTCGAGGATCGCACTCCCTTTCCACTCTGTCGATCCTTTTAATCCACGCTAAAACCTCTTTCCAAAATGCTTGAATTCTCAGGCAGGCCCACATGCGCCAGTAGTCTGCTTGGTCCCCACATTCTCTCCAGTAGTGAGGGCTGGCTTGATTGAACATTTTGGCTAGGCGTCTTGGATCGTAGTGCCATCTGTCTAACAGTTTTAAGCCGTGTAGCTTGTATTTAGCTGAGATGTCGTTTTTTTGGGCTGATTTACACATTTGTTTGCACAAGTGGTCATTCATCTTGGGACTCAGATCTTTCTCCCATCCTCTTCTGAGGGCGTCCTCTTTTTTTTTTATGGCTGCAGAGGAGGGTCTTGTACAGCGTGGAGATGAGGCCTTTGGTAGAGGAGGCGTCACTTAGTATTTTTTCCAGGGATGTGAGTTCTCTATGCAGTTTGTCCTTCCTTTTGGGGGCCATCAGCACTCCCCTCAGTTGTAGAAACAGGAATGGTTCAAGGGGTTTAAGTTGTAGGCTTGTTTCCATTTCTTGATGGGAGATGCATCTGTCTCCTTTTACCATTTGCCCTACTCTTTCCAGGGCGGCTTCAAACCATTTCTGGAAGTGTTGTGGCTCCCGGAATTCCTTTCTTATGGTGGGGGAGTGGCCCAAATGTGGCTCATGGGCGAGGGCCACATTGTGTGTCTCTTCATTTCTCCTTTGGTTTACCAGAGTTTTAGTAGGGATCCAATTACATAGTGGTTAGGTATTGTAGTTGGGAATGACAATTTTGGGGTTCATAGCCATTCCCCTAGTGTTACTGGTCTTAATAGATGGTTTTCAATTGTTACCCATTTCTTGTATTTGTCACTTCTCAGGTGTGGCACCAGGGCCCTGATTTGGGCGGCTCGGTAGTATGTGTAGCAGTCTGGGATCCCCGTCCCCCTTCCTCTTTGCACCTCGTTAGTGTTGTAGGCTATTCGCTGCCTCTTCCCCTGCCACAGACGTTTTAGGATTTTGACTTTCAGCTCCGCAAAGTGCTTTCCCGGGATGTCTATTGGAAGCATCTGATACTGGTACAGGACCTTTGGGAGAATTACCATTTTAATTGCGTTGAGGCGGCCTACCCATGATATTGTTAACTTTTCCCATCTGTCTAGGTCTGTTGTTAGGTCTAACATTAGGGGAGGGAGGTTCGCCTCGTAGAGGTCCTTCATTTTCTTTGTGATGTTAATACCCAGGTATTTTAACTTCTGCCGCGCTGTCTGTATTCCCCCATGTCTTGACTCGTTTCTTCAGGGTCGTCGGGGGTGTTGTAGGGGAATAGCGTAGATTTCTTCTTGTTCACTTTTAGTCCTGCCCATGTGCTGAATTTTTGTGTTGTCCGGAGGACTTTGGTTATTGAGGTCGAGAGGTCTGCTAAGTATAGGAGGATATCATCAGCAAACATGGCGAGTTTGTATTTGTTGCTCCCCACCTTAATCCCCTCTATAGCCTCATTGTTTCTGATTGCATTTCCCAGTGGTTCCATTGATGGGGCATGTAGGAGGAGAGAGAGGAGGCACCCCTGTCTGGTTTCTCTGGATAGGATGAACTCCTGTGATAGTTACCATTTACTACCACTCTTCCCCTGCGTGTTTTGTAAATTGCCTGGATTCCTCTTATAAATCGCTCTAAAATGCCCACGTTCTTGAGTACGGCCCAGAGAAAGCCCCACTCCACTTGATGGAATGCTTTCTCTGAGTCCAGGCTAAGTAGTGCTGGCTTCCCCTCCCTCTCCCCTGTGTGTTCCATGATATCCAACGTTTTTCGCATGGTGTCGGCCCCTTGTCTGCATAAATCCCACCTGGTCTGGGTGAATTGGGCGAGCATGATGTCTTCCATGCGGGAAGTCAGGATTCTTCTGTATATCTTTGCGTCCGTGTTTAACAGTGATATTGGACGGTATGACTTGCAGCATGCTGGATCTTTTCCTGCCTTGGGGATAATTACTATGTGGGCTAGTGTAAAGGATGATGGGGCCTGACCTGTTTCTTATATATGGTTAAATAGTTTGGCCATGTGTGGGGCCAGGATATCTGAGAATTGCTTGTAGAAACCCATGGTATATCCATCTTCCCCTGGTGCCCCTCCCGGCCGGAGCCTCTTTATTGCCGCTTTCTGTTTCTTCCAGGAATATGAGTGATTCTAGAAGTGCCTGTTCTGTCTTAGACAGGTGTGTTAGCTTCGCCCTGGTGATATAATCTTGCATTTCTCTTACTGTCCCAGTGCCCCCAGTAGTGTACAGACCTTTATAGTATTGAGCGAATTGGCTGGCTATTCCCTCTGGTGTCGTGGCATAGCCCCTTCTTGAGTCTTAATCTTGTGAACCCATCTCTCCGCCCTCTGAGCTCTCAGTCTAGCCGTTAACATCTTATCTGCCTTGTTTCCCTTTTCGTAGAATTTTTGCTTTAGGAATTTCAACTTTCGCATTGTGTCTCCAATCCCAAGCGTTTTTAGTTCCTCCCTTTTTTGTTTGAGTGTGTGTGTCGATGTTCCTTTCGGTACGTACCCTGGGTATGTAACCGATCTTCCAGACTTGATATTTCTTTGCCCAGTTTCTCCTCCTGAAGCCCCCATTCCCTTTTTTTCCTGGCCTCCTCTCATCAGTAGTCCCCTTCATGTGGCTTTCCCTGCTTCCCATACTGTTGTGATTCCCACCTCCACATTGTTGTTTATTTGTAAGTATTCCTCAATTGCAGTCTTTAGATCCTGAGCAAAGTGTTTGTCCAGCCACACGAGTTCATTACAGTGCCACCTGCTATCCCGACGGCCCGATCCCTCCATGTCTACGGTGGCGGTCACCATATCGCGATCGGACCAGGCAACTGGTGGGGTGGTACTTCCCCTGATTCTTGGGTGGAATTCCTTATTGGTCAGCAAATAATCGATTCTTGTGAACGTGTCATGGACGCTGGGCATAAATGTATATCCATCCTTATCTGGGATCTCCAAATATCCAGGAGGCCTCCCTCTCTCAAATTTTTCCTAAATCCATTTCCTATCGCATTTGGGGGTCCCTTGGGTTCAATCCATGTCATTTGTCTGTCTATTTGCGGATCCGCCCATGTATTTAAGTCCCCTCCTATAATCGTGGGGCCCTTGCTCTTGTCCATAATGGTGGTCAGGGCCTCCTTGTTAAAAGCGCCTTGTCCCTGGTTGGGTGTGTATATACCCGCTAGTGTGATCTGGCCGCCCTCCCATTCCCCCTGGACCATTAAGAGCCCACCCCCATCAGTGCGTGCACTTCTAGATTCATCAGTTTGATTCGCTTGTGTAGTATTACGCCTACCCCCCATTTTGTGGTCAGCGGAGGCCCAATATGTTTGACCCACTCCTTTCCCCCCTTATCTGTCTTTCCTCTCCTGCTTTAAGCCTGGTCTCTTGAATCAAAAGAATGTCGAGTGAGTCTCTTTCAAATTCTTTGATGACTAGTGACCTTTTGATGGCGAAGGTCAGTCCCTTAACGTTGAGTGTGCCAACCTTTAGAGTGTTGTGCCTGGCCCTGATCTTGAGTTCCCTTCCATTCCTACGTTGGGCTTCCTCTCTGCTGTTCTCTTCCTCCCCATTCATCCACTTTCCTTGTATGTGGCCCTATCCTGTGTGCTCTATCTTGCTTTGCCCACGTTCGTCTCCCCACCTCTTAAAACTGTAAACGTAACTAAACAAATGTGACCACGGTCTTTACTGTAGTCTAAGGTCTCTGAGGTTGAGACGCCCTCTTAGAACTGAGGGCCACTAGGGTTCGAGCTCACCCCTCACCGGGCAAGCCCTTGAATAATCCCTTGCCCTTTTCTCCGTACCTTGCAAGGCTTCTTAGTTCTTTTGTCGGGTCTCCTTTTTCACAGTCAGGGAGGCTGTGAGGCCGGTGGGGATCCCAGCTTAACATATGTTCTTCCCACCTTACTTCTCTTTCGCCTTTGGGGCTGTGATTCTGTGTTGCGGGATCTTGGTGCGTGGGTTCCTAGGGGGCCCGATGGGCCTCTGGTGTCCATGAATTCCGTTAGATGTATTAATACTTGCTTTGCTTTGAGTGTGGTGACTCTATAATTTTCTCCTTTGGTTTCGAATGTCAGAGCGAAGGGGTAGCCCCATCTATACCGGGTTTCCTGCTCTGTGAGCCAGGTAGCAAGGGGTCTGCATTCCCGCCTGCAACCCAATGTGAAGCTTGACAGGTCTTGGTATATCTTACTTTCTGAGCCCTTGTATTCAATGTCTTGTACTTGTTTAGCTCTGAGGAGAACCTCTGATTTTTCTTTATAGCGTAGGAATTTTGCAATTATTGAACGTGGCCTCCTCCAAATGCCCTACCTATGAGCTCTTTCTATTTGTACCATTTTACTAACCTCCGCCTTAAACAGCAGGTTGATTATGTCCTGTACTTTAACCTCAATCTGAGCAGGTGTCTCCCCGTCTGCTTCCTCCAGTCCGATTATTCGGATGTTCGATCTCCTTTCTCTGTTCTCCATGTCATCCATTTTGAGGGTAATTTCTTTTCTCTCAATTCGATGTCTGTCATTGTTGCTTTAAGTTTCATTTCCATCAGGTCCATGTTGACTTGGTTGTTTTCCAGATTTTCTACTTTTTCTTCTACCTTTTCAACTTTCCCGCCTAGTTCCGATATGGAGGATTGTATATCCGAGCGTAGGGCCCTAATTTCCGCCATCAGCCCCGCAATGTCCTCTTTGGTGGAAGCGTCGCTCATTTTGGGGGATGCTTTGGGGGTGGTCTCAGCGTTGAACGCCTCCTCTCTTCTGTATTGCTGGAGTCTGTCCAGGCCTCGTATAGGGGAGATCCGCTGTAGGCACCTTTCCCCTCCTGGCGGTTAATTGGTGATGTTGCGGGGATGGGGGGAAGCCCCTACTGCTTTTTGCTTGCTCTCCAGACTCTTCCTTTGTTTTAGCTCTGTTCCTTTTTCTGAGGTTTTCGGGGTTTACTGTTTTTTTGTTTAATAGTCCTCTGACAGGAGATTTGCTCATGGTGTATGTCGCTCCTGTATTGGGTGCTCTTTTTATTCAGATGGGCTGGATGTATTACTTTCCCCAACAATTTGTGCCGCTCTCCTCGGTTGTGTGCAATTGCTTGGGGGTCTCAAGGTCCCTTGGGCCTTCCCCTGTTGTCTCCTCTTCGTCTCTTCAAGTAGTTTTCCCCTTCAGTGGAGTGGGGGGCCCCTCACTGTATTGGGACCCTTTATGGGGGTCTCTGTGCCCTTTTGCACTGATCAGAGGTGAGTGAGTCAGTATGCTGCACTTATATGACCTGGTGAGGGCTGTTCCCCTTTGTTGTACAGTTGTCTTTACCCCCCCTGCTGGGTCTGGGCCTGTCTGTTCCCCCCCCACCACCTGTTCCAGGCGGGTTTCCTTATTCCCTGGTGTTTGGGCCACCTAGAGGGCTGGGGATCCCGTTGTATCTGTGGTGGGGGGGGGTCCGCCGCCTACCCCAATGTCTCTAAGGTTCTCGCTGGGTTGTAGCTACATGGGAGGGGCCAGCTGGGTTGCGGATATTTAACCCTTATCTTCCGTGTCTTTATGGGGGTCTGGAGGAAGGGGCGGCCTCTCACCTGCTGTGTTCGTTTCTCGCCGTCTTCAGCAGGGCTCTCCTGGGGCGTCGCTCCTCCAGGGTCTGTGTGGGTTGGCCTCTTCCTCAGCGCTGGCTGTGTTGTGCCTTTGGGGTAATGCTTTTCTCCTCTTTGGTCTGGCTCGGGCGCCGGATGGGGTTCCCGCTGTGGAGGCAACCTGGGGGACGGCCACGCAGGCCCCTGCCTCCCGCCACAGGCTGTGCAATGGACAGGCTGGGCGTGCAGGGTCCCCTCCTCCACTCCGGTTTTGGTTGGGGTCGGGTGGGCTTTTGTTCCCTCCTGGCCAGCTCGATGTTCCTTGCGGGACTATTGGTCCTCCTTTCCCTCGCTATTGTCTTTAGGAATGTGTCCGGTTCCTCGATTCCTTCTATGGTTGCTGCCTTCGGTGGGATGTTACTTGTTTGGAGGCCTTGGTGGGGGATGAGCACCTCGCACAAATGCCGGTTATTTTTCAATTCGGGGGTCCGTTATCCTCACCCCTGCCTTCACCGATGGTTTACAATTTCAGCCGTGGGTTGCGTATATCGTATCGGGTCCGGGATTAGCTCGTTCCCATCTCTTTTGCTTCCTCGGTAAGAGGAGCTGAACCTCAGGCAGCCATTGTCTTCCGCGCCCCCTAGTGGTCTTGTTTCTTTTATCTTGTTTCAATTATTAGATTTTTCAATTTTTTGAAGGTCCAGAACCCGGTCGGCTCTAGTGGAAAAAGGGTCTCCCTTTCTCCGTCTCCCTTTCACATTCCCTCTCCTGTTCCCTCTCCCATTCCATCTCCTCTCTTTCTCTCCTCTCATATTCTCTTTCTCATTCTCTATCTCTCTCTCTCACTCATTCTTTCTCTCTCTCTCTCATTCTCTCTTTCTCTCTTCCTCTATTTTTCTCTCTTTCTTGATAACCTTTTTTCGTCTCTCCAGGAATAAGCAAAGATGGCTGACCAACATCTTATGTAGGGATAATGATAATAAAGATGTTATGTATTCTGGAAATGTAGTATTAGTGGTCGAGGTTGTTGGAGTGGATGAGGTATGTCTGTTATATGGGGTAGCCATATAAAGGGGGGGTGGATAGTTGATAGAAAAAACATGCTAATATGAATATGTGTATAAAAAAGACATACAAAATGGCTCAGGAAGTAAGAATGAAATATGATTTATATAAGGGGATGGGCTTTGACGTCATTTCTGATATTGAGTACCCAGAATCCTCGAATAGCTGGTACTCGGATATGCGCACTGCAGGAAGGAATATAATCAATCAAAGCTGTTACATGTGTGCACTTATCCCGCACGCATCAGGGGCTTCTAAGGTTTTAGTTCCACATCCAGTCCCAATTACAGAGGCACAATGCCTGGTACATCTTGCACTATGAGGGATAAAGGGCACATTCCAGGCACACAGCAGGCAGTTGAGGAGATGGCAACACGAAATACCGCCAGTGTCTACAAGGACCATATTTCATCTTGGGAGGTTATTCACATGTCAGTGACAAATGGCCGGGCACCACAGTGACATGCCCGGCAGATGGACTGATCGAGAACAGCAGAGAAGGAGTATCCCGAATAGAGACTAAGTGTGCGCAAATATGGCCCCAACACATTACAGGGCTGACATGGGTTGCAACAATGGAGAAGCCAGTGCGAATACTTAAAGCCATAGACTTATGGAAGGAACAGTTGCTGTGATCCCTGATATGGCGAAAGGAACAGCAGCAGTGATAGATTACTACTGGGTTTGTGGCCAATAAGCCTACTTGGAGGGGGGCCATGGCTAGCTGGCCATGTAGGAGGCTGGGCGACTCTGGCGCTGCTAACGATCTGTCATTAATCCTGGGAAACCTGCCGTTCTCACCATAGCAATTCCGCCCAAAAGCTAGGAATGTGAAGATGAATTGAAGCGGCATCCATCGAGCTAAGCTGCAGCAAAATCCAGACCTCACAGAGGAAGATGCCCCCAACTAAGGATATTGAGGAGCTGACGAACTTCACCCCCAAAATGGCCACCGCCACACAGAACAAAGGCTCTGAAGCGGGGCGCTGCGACGATGCCAAGGGAATGTCCCGCGGCGAAGCACTGTAGACCCGGAGGACTTGTAAGCGGGACAAGAGCCGGCAAACACAGCAGGGCGGGTGCGGGCGGCAGAATGGTGCGCCAGCGTCAGCCTGAAGGAGAGACCCAGTGAGCTGGGGCACCAGGGCGCGGCGTGCCTGCAGCCGGGCTCTGGCGTTGACCCGGTGAAGCCCTGAGGTGCGCGACTGGAGAGAGGAGCGAAAAGCGGTGCCGGCAAGTGTCCCCAAGCTGCGGGGAGCCACGTGAGACTGCCGCGGGCTGTCCACCCCTAACAGAGATTGGAGCCCCTGTGCCACATAGGGCGCGCAGCTTGGGCCACCCCCCTTTTTTTCTCCTTGGTGCATGCTAGAGGAGAGCCCCCAGCAGAGGAGGGGCCGAGCGGGCACTTTGAGAGGGCGTGCGCTGCCTGAATCCTGGAGGGGCCCGGGGGCACGACAGACCAAGAGCATGAATAAACAAAGCAGAAGGGGGCTGGCCCCCCCTGGAGCTGCGGGACAAGCACCCCCAGCAAGACACAAGATGCAGACACGGGCAGCCACCAAAACGCTCTGTGTCAATGAATGTACACCCAGTCCCACTGCAACATCGCACCAGGAAACTTGGGACACGCTAATGCCCAAGAGCCAGGCCAAAACAATAATACTGAGCATGGGCATACAGGGGTCAGCACACCCTGCAGCCCATCTGCACCAGGAGGCTGGACAGTAACAAGTGCTGGAGGGGATCACAGGTGGCTGCAACCCGGTTGTTGACGGAGGCCCAGTGGGGGTGCAGCCTGGGCTATTCGGGTAAAGACCTCCAGAATGGAAAAGCCCACCACCGAAACCTAGGGTGGAAAAGGCCCGGCCAAGGCATAACGCGGCCCACACGTGGCACCACACCGGGGTGCCTCCTGCTGGGGCGCCTCTGGAGCAAATACCGGCCATGACACAGAGTGGGGGCGTGGGGAGGCGCAGAACAGATCAGGGAGACCCGCGTTGGAAGCCAGAGGAGAGGGGGGAAACAGGCTTGACCGGCACGACGGCTGGTGGAACAAGCCCAGGAAAGACTACCATCCTGAGAGTGAACAATAAACACTACCCATACACTCAAGGCGGAGCCCCAGACAGCGACAGCGAACCACAAAGCCGGACAAAAGGAGCCCGCACACGTGGCATTACATCAGACATGGCAACCAAGCTTAACAAGACGGAAGGGAAGCAGCCCACGATGGAGGACTACGCCAAGACCCCGCAATAGACTGACGGTGCCAGAAGCAAGGACAAAAGCGCCTAAATGGACGCATCCCCAGCGCAGGGGGACCGACAAATCCTGGAAGCCATTGCAGACCTGAAAGTGGCGTGGGAAACGAAACTGGAAGCCGCCATGATCACACTGAAGGTGGCGCTGGAAACCAAAATACACGCAGTGCAAATAGATCTAAACCTTATAAGTCAAGACGTGAGGGCGATAGCGGACCGCACGGGAGAGCTGGAAAAAGAGGTGGGGGCCAACAAAGCGCCTTGTGCCTCTCACGCCTCAGTGATCCACACGCTGTGTCAACAGGTGGGCAACCTGGGGAGTAGAGCAGAGGAAGCCGACGGATGGGTGCAAAGGAACAATGTATGCATAGTTGGTCTGCCCAAAGGAGAGGAGGGAGCGAACCCTACAGAGTAAGTGGAAACCATGTTGCTGCAAGAGATAGAAGGGGGCACACTTACCCAGGGATTTGCAGTTGAAAGGGCGCACAGAGCCCTAGCAAGGAGGCCTCCTCCGGGAGCCCCGCCGAGACCCATCATAGCTAAGATCCTGAACTATCGGGACAGTGAAAGAATCCTGGAATACTTTCACAAAGGAGGTACGATCCAGATGGCGTCCGCCACAATCACGGCATACCCGGATTACACACTCCAGGTGCAGCGACGACAGCTCAATTTTGGAGCAGTTAAAAGGAGGCTAAGGGAGTGTTACGCTCACCTGGCTCCCACAGAGGCGTCGATCTGGACTGGACTGCTGCGGTCTCCACCAATGTGACGCGTAGGGCGGAGATGACTGACTGGACTGGCCCACCTAGCTTCGTTTGCTTGGCCCGTAGGATTATTCCTCTGCAAATGGAGAAAGGGAATTAACCACCCGTGGAGTTGAGCGTAAATCCCCCCACCCCGCTGTTCTCCCCACTGATCTGATCTCCTTGGATGTCCCCTCTTATAGTCTCACCTGATGATTTGAAAAGATGAGCTCTCCATCCTGCATTGAGCGCAGGGGCGCGTAGATAACCAGTTGCTTCACTGGCTCTAAGGAATTGGTGAGTTCCAGGACAATATTGACTCCGTAAGTATGTAGTTCGTAAGAGTTCAAATGCCTGACTTTCACTCTTGTCCGATTCCTTGCAAGTTGCAGCTTGACCCTACTGAAGAGTTCCTCGTGGCAACCGGTAATGTTCTGGTAAGGATTTGTATTATCCAACACAGTGCGACAAAATAATGTCCATATGTAACCTGTTGCTTTATCCCTTATTCAGGCGCTGAGAGAAAGTATGAAGTCTCGGGGAATAATGCCTCCGGTGGTAAAATCGGGTAAGCCTTTTGTGGTGAGGAGGATTCCCCTTGTTAGTCGCTTGTTTCACCTTGCTGTCCTTTTGTTTCCCCTTAGGGGCCGGTGGCCGGCTAGGATGCATTGGAAGCTGCGCCGACCCGTGAAGAAGAATAGTACCCCCGGTGGTAAAATCAGGTAAGTCTATGGGGGGTATTCCTCTGTGTATTCCCTTGGCTCACCTTGCTGTTCTTGCCTTCTCCTTAGGTGCCGGAGTGCGGCGGGAACATGCAGGAGGATGCAGTGAAATGTGAAGATGCTGCGAAGGCCGGTGGTTCAGCGCGGCGCTGCAGCTGGCGAGGCGACGCGCATAAAATAACTTATTTTTTCCAGCTCGAAGGCGCGATGGATCGGGAATTCAGGTAAGGATCAAAGGTATTGCTCTTGTTCTAACCTTTTCTCCTTCTTTCTCCCTTTTTCTAGGAGCTCCAAACTCGAGGCGGGCGTGGCAGAAGATTGGATGCAGACTTGGAGGCACGGTGAGCGTTACGCTGCTGGATGCAGAATAACGCGAAGCGTGTGCTGCTCTTCGGGCGTGGTTTAAATAGCCTCCAAAGTAGTCCCAGGTAAGTATTCCTCCCCAGCCCCACCCAAGTAAAAAAATAGTCCGTAGGTAAAATAGTCCCTTCCAAGCCTCGTTTGGCTTGGAGCTCTTGCAGCATGGTCTGCATCAGGTAAGTATTAATCTATGAGCCTGGCGCCAGGATTGACTCTCCATATGAGCCCAAATAGCCCCTAGCAGTGGTTGTTGGGCTTGCTTGGGGAAACTTGATGCCTGCTTCTGGGGTTGCTGGAGTTGGTCTGGGTCCCCGGGGGTAGGCATCATGACAGGGAGTCGGGCCACAGATACATGCTGATGTACCCGGCGAGATTGAAGATATTCCACAAGAACAAAACACTATTTTTTGATACCCCAGAGGAGGCATCGGATTGGCTTGACGTGCAAAATAGCCCGGAAGAGAGAGAGGCCCGTAAGGAAAGCGAAGCGAAGGAATGATGCTGAGACCCTGCAGATCGAGGTACCGTATAATGGTGTTGAAATTGGGACTTGACTATAGTCGTGTTAGACAATGGGAAGGAAGTGAATGATGACGCATATAGGGAGACACAGAGCACCTGACCACATATCCCCATAGTTAGGATAGTTGAGTTACCAGTAGTGCGGTAACTTCCTGCTGGGGAACCGGTACCGGCATAGCAGGACGGGACCAAATGCGGTATCGCCTGAGATCCAGGGATGGAGCTGGGCAACAGTTGGGGTTGGGGTGGGAGGGGGAAGGGGAAGGAGTTGGGGAGTTTGTAGGGATAGAGGTTAGTGAACGAGCAAGCACCCGCGTGCCTCTGCGCGAAACCCATGTCAGGCACTCTCGGGATAATGGTGGTGGAAGAGGAGGGAGGAGGAGGGATCGGAAGGGAGATGGGTGACCTCAGAATAATTACCTGGAATGTCCGGGGGCTCAACACCTACCAGAAGAGAAATAAAGTGATGATGTATCTGAGGAGGCAAAAGATTGACATAGCCCTGCTGCAAGAAACTCACCTTACCAAGGAGAAACCGGAAGTTATGAAAAAGAAGTGGAAAGGCATTACCATAGGTGCTACATACTCGGCATATGCTAGGGGGGTAATTATTTGGGTGGCACCACAGGTGCCTATTCAGATACTACAGACCATTGTGGAACCAGATGGAAGGATGGTGGTGCTTAGAGGGCTCCTGGAGAATAGGGAACTGAGTATCATAAACACATATGCCCCCAACCAAGATACAGTAACTTACTACAAAATACTATATGGAAAAATTGGCCCACTCACGGGTGGGGAGATTATATGGGGGGGAGATTTCAGTTGTATGCTAGACCCTAAACTAGATAAATCGGACACAAAAGTGGACAAACCAACTCCCGCAGCAAGAGTATTACAGGCCCTGCTGAGAGATTTTGGGCTTTAGGATATTTGGAGGGTACAGCACCCAGAATCTAGACACTACTCGCACTATGCCGCCCCGCATGATTTGTACACAAGGCTGGATAAGTGGCGAGCTCAGAATACAAAGCCAGGATACTATCGGACCACTCTCCGTTGGTCCTGCAGTGGCGTCACCAGCCCCCCAGAGCCAGAACCCCAAAATGGAGACTTAGAGCGGAGGCACTGAGAGACACCACATTTAGAGAGGATTTACGGGATGAGATAATAAGTTACTTCGAGCATAACACGGGAAGTGTGGAATCGGAAGGTACCCTATGGGAGGCCTTTAAAGTGGTAGTAAGGGGAGCTGCCATATCAAAATCTAAGGGGCTCCATGGGGATATCGAGCGGGAGCTGCGGGATATAGAAAGGGGGCTGGAAACAATAATGGAAGAGGAGGGAACCTTGCAAGACCAGGCGGAAAGGGCGAGCCAGTTGCAATTGGCTGGCGGGGAGCTATGGGAGAGACTAAGCAACCTGAACTACAAGAAATACGTTGGAACGACAACACGCAGGGGGAGATAAACCAGAGAGGCTGTTGGCATGGTTGTATAAAAATGAGACACCGAGACCCGCAATCAGAGAGATAGTGGGGGAGGTGGGTCAGATCAGGAACACTCAGGAAATGGTGAACAAGTGCTTCCTCAGATACTACAAACACCTCTATGCAGATATGGGGGAGGACATGGAGAAGGAGATGCAGGAGACCCTGGAAGACATAGGATTGCCCAAATTAAGCTCAGAGGATAGAGAAAGCCTAGAAGCCCTGATTGCACTAGAGGAATTAGAAGCAGTGGTGACGCATTTACCCACATGGAAAGCCCCAGGCACAGATGGGCTCCCCAGTGAATTTTTAGAAGACATGCAGGCAAGAGGTGCTCCCTCTGCTGCTAGCTATGTTGAATGAGGCATACGAGAAGGGGAGGCTGCCGGAATCCCTGCGGGAGGCAGTAATTATTCCCTTCTTAAACCAGACAAGCCCAGCACGGAGTGTGGTTCGTACAGACCACTATCCATGCTGAACCAAGATAGCAAAATCCTTACGTCAGTACTCGCCAATAGACTCAAACCGATGATAAGCAAACTAATACACCCCGACCAAACGGGCTATGTCCCAGGCAGGAGCATATCTGAAAACCATAGGAGACTCCACCATATCATAGAGCGAACATAGGGGGACCCGAATGAAATAGCGGTGGTGTCGTTGGATGCAGTCAAGGCCTTTGATTCGATACGATGGCCATGGCTGATGCGGCACTGAAGGAATATGGGATGGGACCTGGGTACCTATGGTGGGCGAGAATGCTGTATATCTCCCCTACAGCCAGAGTAAAAGCAGGAGCGATCATCTCGGAGAGGAGGCAACTGGGTAGGGGCACGAGGCAGGGCTGTCCGTGGTCTCCGATGCTGTACATCCTCGCACTAGAGCCACTTGCAATCTATTTAAGACAACAATACAGTGAGGTCGGGGTGCACACCAGAGGGGGCTGGCACTTGATATCACTGTATGCAGATGAGCGCTATGCGGCCCTGTCCGGGATAACGGTTAACCCCAGAAAATCGGGCATGTTCCCTCTGGGCAGATACAAAGGCATACCACGGGTAAACCTACCCACCTTACAGATAGCTTGGCAGACCAAAACGTTCAGATACCTGGGGATCAACATCTACCACACGGTGGAGGCAGAATATAGGCATAACACAGAGAGAGCAGTGGAGGGGGTTAAGAAGAGCATGGAGTTCTGGGCAAAGCTCCCCTTGGCCATGGTGGGGAGGGCGACCTTGCTGAAAATGGTGGTCCTGCCTAGGCTGTTGCATTTTTTCACCAATATCCCATTCATGGTGCCCAGGCGCTTCTTCACCAAATTACACAGTCTATGCAGAGGTTTCCTATGGCATAACACGAGAAACAGAGTAGCTCTATGGAAGTTACAGAACGCATATGACAGAGGGGGGATAAACTTAGCAAACTTCGAGATTTACCACCTGGCGGCGCCACTACAGTATGTAGCCAGATGGCTGGTGGAAGACGAAACAGCAGAATCCAGGCTGCTGACAGACGAGAGCTCCCCATACTTCCTGCGGGAACTAATATGGCTACCCAAGTCGGAGATGAAGAGCAGGCCAAGATTGTTAAAATTGGGCTGGGAGGTCTGGCACAAGGCGTGCCGGACCATGGGAGGTCCGACCCCGTGCTCCCCGCAAGTGCCACTTGTGGCTCTCTGTGGAGCAGATGATCAGTTACAGAAAGCGATCCGGAAATATTGGGAGCCTAGGGGATATCTGGCGGGAAGGGGAAGCCATGGACTTTCAAACAATAGTGGATGATACCGGGATATAATTTGGACAGCATATCACATACAGAAGAATAGTTAAAAGGATGAAGGAAGAGTGCTCCGAGATAACGCTGGCAGAGCCGCCTGATACTGCTATAGAAACAATGTATGACATTGCGGAGGGAGGTCATGAAGTATCCAGGATATGCGAATTAACAATGTCAACGGTGGGGAAAGAGCCGCTCAAGTTGCGGCGGGACTGGGAGGAGGAAGCGGGAGAGGCCATACAAGATGGGCAATGGGAGAGGGCCCAGAGGTATCACAAGAAAGTATCCAGAAATGCCAGACTACAACAAATCCAACTATACGTCACCCACAGAGCATACAAGACCCCCCAAATGATAGGATAATTCGAAAACGTAGAGATACAAAAATGCCCCAAGTGTGGAGAAGAAGATGCTGGGATGATTCATATGTTCTGGGCATGCCCAGATTTTTGGAAGTTTTGGGGGGAAATTAAAAACAAGCTAGTCGAAAAGGGAATCAAATTAGATGTGGAATCCATATGGGCATGCATGCTGGGGGATTCACAAGGCCACAAAACCTGAAACATGTTAGTAAACTCCAAGACTTAGCATACATCCTGGGTAAGAGGAGAATAGCCATGGGGTGGAAGGCCGCCCATAGACCTAGACTAGAGCTGTGGTGGAAGGACCCCCTAAAATGGGCAGACGAGAAACAGTGGCGTGGTACGAGGCGGCACACAGGGGAGAGGGTGAGGAAGTGGAACCTTCGATGGAATGGAGATAAATGATAGCCTCATTGCACGGGTGAGCCCCCAGTGACCCGAGTGATGATGATCTGCCCGAGAACCGGGAAGAGAAATAACCTGGAGCAATGGAAGCCAAAGGCATAGCAGGGAGTGCTCGAGTTTAAGGGTTAAGGGGAAGGGAGGGGGGAAGACGTTAGGTAATAAACATGCAATGTATACTGTTACACTTATAACCGATAATGTCGGGTGTGTGAGGAGTTGTTTTTTTTGTTTGTTGTAAAACCAATAAAATAAATGTTAAAAAAAACAAGCCTACTTGCACCTCCTACTCTCATGGAGGGACAAGTGTTCACTGGCCACCCTGCACTCAGTGCTACTAGTAATCCTGGAAGAACACCTGAAGGGAGAAGAAATGCCTGTCAAGGTGCCAATAGCCACTCCAGCACCTAAAGAAGCAGAAAGAAGCTTGTAGATCACACAAGATTTAGGTATGCTGCCAGAAAAAGGAAGATTTCAATGGCGGGGAAGAAAGAAGAGCTCACACTCTTCCGCACTGCTCAGAGGAATGCCTGACGAGAATCGACTTTTTAGCTCAGCAGAGAATTTCTTTTCATCTTTTTTGGCTCCAGGGGTACAAGCAGCTGCTGCACTTTTATACTTTTATAAGAATGGGTCACTATCTCACGTCATCGAGGTGGTGCACAATCTAGTTGTTCAATTGAGGAAAGAAGGTGGAGTACAGACCACGGATTGGCTATCGATTGCCTTTGATTGGGTCCCGTCATGGTTTGGAGGCAGCAGTAAAAATAGGGGTTCCTTATATCGTATTCTTCTTGGTCCTCTTTTCTACACGTGCCAATTGGGTATCCGGTGTTCTGTTCATATAGTCCCTAATAGTGCAAAGATCAGGGTATCAATTGGGGGATCTTAAACACCTCGCCATACAATAAACAGCGAAACTCAAACTAATATTTCTGGGGTGCTAGATATATTGTGTGGGGATGAGTTTGTTACTGTAGAAGTAACAAAAGGGGGGAATGTTGGGGAGCAGCTAGCCCTTCCTGCACCCCCAAGCACTTTACAATTAAGCAAGACTTCTCTAAGCACTAGAGCACTGAGAAAGCTTTTTTCATGCAAAAATAATCACACACAGACGTGGCCAGGCACTAATTGAAGATAGTTAGTATTTAAATATAAGGTGTAAATAACTATTGATGAATTTGTAAAAATGTTAAATTGTATTTAGATTTTCTCAAAGTACGGTAAAGAGCAGTAGGCTCTGTGCCAAAAGGAATGTGGCCTGCGCTAAAAATGGATCGCAGAGCATGCAGTGTTACGTCACCGAGGCTAGCTCTGACAGAGTACACGAAGTGGTTGAGCAGCTGATTCCTGTCCATCAAAAGCCCATGCAGACTGAGAATAGGGGAGTGTACATGCTCATGCACTCAATGCAACATTATGTGAAAATAAGTGTGGAGAGTATGGTGGGAAGGTGTGTTTTATATATAAATGTTCATTATATAGCAAAATGATGAAAAATGAAGTTACAATGTATTCCTGCATAGGTAGCAATATGCTAAGTAGTATGTCCCAAACTGAAACCGAGGCATGCAGGATAGAAGACTGTAGCATCCCTTGTAAGGGAAGGACAGTTTTCGTTGAGCCATGCCTGGATCCAGTGACCAAGTAAAACAGTATATAAGGCTCCTGCTTGGCACCAGTCTGGGGGAGCCAGCCATGGAAGAGGGACATAATGCTGGTCGGGGAGCACAGTTCTTTACCCCTCCAACCATCCTCATGTCTGTACAGATTACATTTGTTATCCTTGCAAGATAAAGACTCTTGGCCTCAATTCCCTAGAGGGGTGAACTTTAATCTGGTGTGAACGTGATTAGGGGTAGCCGTATACTTAAGGGGTACCCCTATAAATTGGGCTACCTTTCAATTTCAAACCTATTTTTGAGGCTGTTCCTTTCTCATGTCCAGTTTGAGGGAAGTACTGAAAGTTTACGTCTCGTGTAGGAGTTGCATTTACAGTGCACTGTGTACTCTCTCCTGGTTTCTCAGCGTTTGGTCCTGCTTATTATCTGATGCCTAACACACAAGAGCTGGTTTTAACCCCTGCTCCTCTAATCTTAATTTTGAAGTCTCAGGTAGACCATGTATCCTTGACTGTTTGTTTTCATTGGAGCAGCATCGCTCCAAGCGTCAGTGTATCAACCTAACCACCTGTGTCCCAGCAAGAAAATGCCAGTGAAGCACTTGACTGAGTCATGCAGACAGGTAAGAATTTATTTTCCCTATGTACCATTGGTTGAGTGGAAGTGCTGAAGGTTTATATCGGCCCAGTGCAAAGTGCACCCAGTTGTGGTTTTTGCTGCCAATCTGTGGCCTACTCCAGGGCCACGCTTCAAAAAAACAATTTGAGCTCTGACTTCACGATCTGAACAGGGATTCTTCTGAGACTTGTATCAATGTGATGTTTTTTCTAATCCAACTAGTATTTCTGTCCTATTGTTGCAAGGGTTTTTACCCCCAAGCTGTTCACATGGTTCCTTTTGAGTCTTTGCATGTGGTGTTTGCCATTGTTTCAGTCTTTTGGGGACTTTCTCCCCCGACTCCCCAGCCTTTTGACATGGTTCGTTTTAAATCTTTGCATGTGGTGTTTGCCATAAATCTTTTTTTTTAGGCATTTTTAATTTATGAAAACTTGAAATGGTTTGCACCCAGACCACCATTTGGGGCACCATTTTACACCAGCGTGCAATAACCGTTCGCAACCGATAAACATTTAGGAGTCTGTGTCACGTAGCCCCTGTGAGAATATATCTATTGTATATAGAGTGCACAGTGGCGCTATGCTTTTAATTTTCAATAAATTGCCCAGACAGCTGCATGCCAGTGCACAGACACCCACTGGCATAGATTTCCCTCGTGTGGCGATTGTTGATGTGTGGCACGTGGGAAGCATGTATGACTTTCGCAGCATCTTCTATATTGCTTAATTCTGAAACAGGGTGCCAAGTGGCAAAGTTTTGTTTGGCTGACATGTAGGTTTGCTAAATTTTGAAGTGTGTGGCAGACTGAGCCGCTGTGTGGTACAGGGTGTGCTGTACACACCGCCAGTTGTAGTCTCAGGTTGGGGATGGATGAAATGCCCTGATGACTGCGCTCTTTGATTCCTGCCTTGCAGGGGGCCTCTAGGGGTGCCTCGCGATATGGAAACAAGACAATAACCATACACGAAAAGATGCGCCAGACACGAGGTTCAAATTCCCAATGCTAGGGTTTATTGCAAGCAAAAATAGTCCCAATTGGCTAACTGTGGTCTCACACCCCGCGAGGTGAGTTTCCTAGACCTCGAGGGACGCAAGAGAGCGAATTACGTACAAATGCATATCATACAATCAGCTATGTCATATTTAACACTCTCCTTTATTAAGTTTCTTTGAACTCGGGATGACGATGGACATTTCCGACGGGTATGACAATTATGACCCTTTCGATGTCTATTCTAGTAACCATGTGTAATTAGAAAGTGCGGAGGCATCTTTTATTTGTTGAACAGAACACGGTGGTTCTGTTCTTGGAAGCAAGCTGCACACGGGAGAAGAGCCACATTCCAAGCTTTGCTATCTATGAGGTACTATTCGTGTCCTGGGAACCGACACGCTCTAAAGGGTTTTGCGAAGGGGGGCCGTAAGAATAGCATAATTCAAGCCTTTAGCTGTTTTATTCTAACATATTCTACCACAGTACGAGACTGTCTGGCAGCTGTGAAATGATTTAATGCCCTGCAGCTCTCCCTCAAGGCTACAGAGAGGGAGCGTGGGCATTCCTTTCTGGGCTACTCATGAGGAGTTTCAACAAACTCCTCAGTCCCGCGACCTTGCCCTTTCATATTCAGACAACAATGTTAACAGTTTTTGCAGAGTAAGCAGAATTCGCAAGAATTGCAAGCTGCAAAGCAGTCTTAGACAGAAAGCAATGAGCAATGGTTAACAAGCAAAATGGCGATTCTTGCTACGTTTAAAATGGCCGCTTGTTGGTCAAGCATAGCAGTCTGTATTTCTATAATTTGGTGCATAAGACGGTTGGCCTACGGCCATCAAGTTACGTCTGTCATTCAAATGAAGGGCATTCACTTTTCCAGATAGACAAACCCTCCTTTTGGCCATATGCCAAACATCTTATTCATTCATTGTATCCTCCTCTGATGAGGATAAGTCTGGGGTATCTATGTCTGAACCTCTCATGCTATCATGAGCATCATCTTCATCATTAATGTCTATAGCCATGAATTGTTTTACTGTTTTTGTTTCATCAGTGTCTCTGTTATTTCGGCCATGCGTTTGTTTTCCTCTCGACACCATGTTCATACATCCCTCAGTGCATCCATCAGCTATTTCAGTGTAAACTATTGGTAAGCATTGTATGCAACAGCAACAGGTTATGAATATACCAAGTACCACCATTAGTATCGAAATTAACTTCCCTCCCCAGGATCGCAACAGTCCCCACAACCAGGATCCTATCCCCCAACCCTCTTCTCCAGTAGAGAGTGTGGAATTTAGGACATGTAATATCCGGATTGCTTTAAATATCGTAGGGGAGTAATCATCTATATACACACAGCATGCAGTTTTTACGAGTTTGCAAACTCCTCCACGATCACCTAATATTATATCGAGAAACATCCTGTTTTGTAGTGCCATTAGTCTTATTCCTTTTTCTTCTAACGTCATATTCAATAAAATATCTGTTGTTGAATCTATTGTATTTTTTAATATTCTAGACAGTTTTCTTATATTGTAGGAATTTTCTATTTGGGACAAGAATGGTATAAATGATTTGGCTATATCTATTGCTATCATTCCATCCTCGCTACTCCTTTGAGTTCTACCTTTTGTTCGTCTGGCTACTTCTGCTGTCTCCAAGAGGAACACTCCTGGAAACAGTAGACCTAGGTAGCATGTACCTCCCCAGTTCCTAGGTAACCATGGATATGCTTTTTTTCCACATATAAAGTAGACAGGGTCCCCTACGTACACGGGTTCTATTTCGTGCTTCAAAACCACTGTGTTCAGGCAGCTGCTAAACGTTCCTACTTTATAGGAACCGTTTTTCTGTAAACATAGGGGAGCAGTTTCGGGGCTGTGATCCACTGTATAGGCAGGGGGCACAGCATCTTTATTCCATTCATCCCTCATTCGAAATGTCATTACTGATGTTTCTTCTGCTGGCGGGGTTGGTCTATTCTGCCTATGTAATCTATCTAGTCTTGTTGTCTTTTGTGTATTCTTCCTCATGGGATCTGGTGAAAACACACGAGCTTTGTGGAATATGGAACAACTCACAGGTCTCATGATCACTTCCTCAAATTCATTCATATTGGTCTCATCTAGCTGACCCGTATTACTCTTGTTCCATTTCCCAAAGAACATTGCACTCAACGATGCTTCACATGAATAAACCAATGGTAACGGTTGTACATACCAGCCTATCCCTTTCCCACCGTGCTGTGGTAAATGGGCACAAATCCAGCAATCTTTTTTCTTTAAAACCGCATGGGTCATGTTCATGATGAGCAACAATGTATTGTTGCCGTATACTTCTCTATGTCTTTCTTCCATTGGGGGCAAAGTACCAGTGATTACATGAACCGGGCTTTCAGTAGCTGCTTTTGGCAAAAGTGTTTCTAATGGGTGCGCGGACTCCAGGAACCATAGTGTAATAGTTGTTATTGTTGTTACTACCATACTTAAGAAACACAGGACCAATGTCCAAATTAGTACCTTATTCCTTTTACCATGCTTTTTCCCTAAATTTACAGTCTCTAAATCTATCATCTTTTCAGCAGGGGTGCAGGAGGAGGCTGAAACCGGTCTTGACTTGTTCTTCATCGTCCTTCTTCTTGCTGGCAAAGTTTGTCGCAAATGTGTCTCGTTCTTGATGCCAGAAAAGTTCAACGAAAATGTCACAGTTCAATTCTGCCAGCCCTTTCACAGCCTAGATCACTTATCCACTCTGAGCAAGATTAGTTGTTCTTTCTTCCACTGCTCAGACGATTTCTGAACAGTTCTTTATTGATAGAGTACTATGTGCATCCAGCTTGTCCTGCTCTGGCTCCTGACACATGTACTTTTATAAGCGCACAGAGGAGCCGTAAGTCTTGAATTGTCCGACTTGAACAACTCTCACACTTCTCTCCTCTACGCCCCTGGCTCCTACTCCGTCCGTGAGTGGAACCAAAGGCAAAAGAAAAGCACCAAAGATCTGTGGATCACTTTGCCTGTCGAGGACGCAAATTATACCGTTTCACTCCTGGTATTGTATGATCCGTGAATAGTGCCGTTGCACTTTCAGTATCAGGCTCAGTGTTAGCCTGTGGCACAATGATGGGTAGCGATGAGCGCCGTGGCAATGATGTAGTTTCTTTCTTTGGCTTTGGTGCGTTTGCAGAGACTGGCGGGCGCCAAAGGGGTACACACGTTGTTTCTGCTCGTGTTTGCAATGCAGGGTTTGTGTCGCTCGGCAGTGATATTGTTTCTGCTCAGCAACGTTGGGGCATTTTTCGCCCTTTCCCCTTCCTGGCAGCCTCCTCAGGCTCTGTTTCGAGTTTCACTTCTCGCTTGGACTTTGTTTCAACTTTCACTTCTCGCTCAGGCTGATGCTGTGGCAATGGACTGGCAACAGTTTCTTTTGTTTCCGAGACCATTTCCTTTCTCTGGTCGTCGGAAGTTGTCAGCAGTCCAGGGAATCTTTTGGCATGTGTCGCATGGATCCATGCCTTCCGTCCGTCCACTCGAATGGCCGTTTGCGTCGCCAAAAGTACTTGGTAGGGGCCGCGCCACCTGGGTGCTAATGCTGTCTTCCGCTCAAAGTTCTTTATCAGGACCCAGCTTCCAGGCTCCAGCGAGTGCCCCGGTCCGGTATATCGCACTGGTAACGCCTCCTGCACCTGCTGATGAATCAAACGCAACTTCTGCATTAAAAGGCCACAGTACGTGCTTAACATAGGATGCTCGACCTCACATAATCTTTTGGACTGCGGTGCGCACCATACATTTGCCGGGCTCCCCATTATAATTTCATAGGGGGGGAGCCCAGTTTTAGCCTGCACAGACGTGCACATGCACAATAGCGCTAGGGGTAATGCATCCACCCAACTCAACTTGCTCCCAGCACAGATTTTAGCTATCTTTGACTTTAACATACCGTTATGTCTCTCAACAAGCCCGGCAGAACTGGGATGCCTGGAACTGTGGAATCGTTTCTCTATCTGCAGACCTGCACAGATCTGCAGTACTACTGCGCCCACAAAGTGTGGGCCGTTGTCTAACCACAGGACACGGGGCAACCCGAACCGGGAGAAATACTCTTTCAACATTACTTTTGCCGTTGATATGGAAGTGCAGTCTTTTAAAGAATATGCCTCCACCCACTTGCTAAATGCACAAATCACCACTAACACATATTTGTAGTTCTGGCACCTTTCCATTTCTATGAAATCAAAATGGATCACCTCAAATGGCATAGAGGGTGGGCCAAAACTACCTACTGGAGTCACGGTTCCCTTCCCTACATTGTGTTGCAGGCACGTAAGACAATTCTGCACTAGCCTTTCTGCATTCTTTTTTATGTGCTCATTTTTCCATACTGTGGATAAATGCTGTACCATCTTCTTCGCGCAAATGTGGGTAGGGCTATGCGCCATTGTAACCATTACGGTTACGTAACAATTTGGCAACATCCAGTTCTTGGTCTCTTTGTCCACCCAACATCCTTCCAAATCTAACTCAGCAGAGCCCTCAGCCCACCCCCGAATCTCTTCGGTCGTGGCCTCAGCCTGCATTTCTTTGACTGTGGCAACTCCATTCTCTGTCATACAAGGTACTTCCTCAGTCTGTACTGTCATCATTTTATTTCCCAAATCTGTGGCTGTTTGTTTTGCAATCCTGTCTGCAAATGCGTTCCCACTTTACATGTTACTTTTTTATGCGCCTCGCATTTCACTATAGCTAGGCGCTTTGGAAACGTGAGTGCAGACCACAATCACACAATCAAAGGCCCATGCTGAATCCTGGCCCCATGTGATGTCAAGAAACCCCTCTCAGCCCAGAGTCGGCTAAAGTTATGAACCATGCCAAAGGCGTACTGGCTGTCAGTATAAATATTCACGTTCAAATTTTCAGAGAGTTCACAGGCTCGGGTCAGTGCTATTATTTCTGCGGCTTGTGCCGAATTGTAGGGGATTCTTCTGCTTTCTACAACACTCTCTAGGGTAGTAATTGCATATGCGGCCGTTGATGTGCCATCAGGTAATTTAAAACAAGAGCCGTCACAAAACAACTCCCCATCTGGCTCTTTCTGTGGGATGTCACTCAAGTCAACTCTCCCTTTGTTTCTTCTTCAGTGACCATTAAACAATCATGGGGTGGTGATTCGTTGTCACCAATTTCTGCTATGGGCAGTGGCATTAATTCTGCAGGATTCAATGCGCTACACCTCATAATTTGGATGTGGGGTGCAGACATGATGAGCTCATATCTTGTTAGTCTAGCAGAAGTGACGTGTTGCGCCTGTGTTCTATTTAATAGAACGTCTATAGCATGTGGCACCATCAGAATTAAAGTGTGCCCCAATACCATTCCTTCCGTTTGTTTCACTGACGCAGCAGCCGCTGTGACGGATCGCAAACATCGTGGTAGTGCGCGCGCTACAGGATCCAGCGCAGAAGAATAATAGCCGCACGCCTATTTCTTCCACCTTGTTCCTGTGTCAAAACCGCCAATGCACATCCTTCACTCTTGCTCACAAATAGTCTAAAGATCTTTTTATAGTTAGGAGTGCCTAAAACTGGCGCAGCACACAATGCAGCTTTCAATTGCTCAAACACTTTCTGACATTCCTCATCCCACTGTAAAGGCATCACTGCATCCTTTTTAGTTAACTTTATCATCGGTTTCACAATCAACGCAAAATTACTGATCCACTGCCGACAATAAGAGGCCATGCCTATTACAGCTCTCACTCCTTTTTGAGTTTTTGGAATAGGCATACTAGAAATACTTTCTATGCGTTCTGGTGTTAATCTTCTCCCTTCTTTCGAAAGTAGGTAACCCAAATAAGACACTTCCTTTTGATTATACTGGAATTTCTTCAAACTTGCCTTGTGACCATGGGTCGCTAGGTGTGTCAATAGTAATATAGTACTTTATTTGCAGATCTCTTTTGTGTCAGCAGCTAGTAATAAGTAATCTATGTACTGCAAGAGTACGCAACCTTCCGGTAATGCTAACATGTCTAGCTGCTCTTTTAGCGCTCTGCTGTAAATGCTCGGGCTTTCTGTGTATCCTTGTCGAATGCGTGTGAATGTGAATGATCGACCTCCTAGAGTGAACGCGAACAGATATCTACTGCTTTTATCCACTGGAATGCTAAAGAATGCGTTCTTCAAATCAACTACACTAAAGTATTCTGCAGTGGCCGGTATCATTGTCAGTATTGTTGTGACATCTGGGACCAAAGGGAATTGTGGGTCTACCACTTTGTTCAATGCGCGCAGATCAATTATGAAACGATATGGTACTTCATTGCCTCCTTTCTTGTAAACTGGAAGAATCGGGCTGTTGCACGTGCTACCTGCAATTTCTTCAACCACCCCCAATCTCACTAGGTCAGTAACAATACTCTTTAATCCCTTCTCACCTTCAACAGAAATTTTATATTGGGGAATTCGTGGTAATGTAACACCTTCTTTCAAAGTTATTTTTGCTGGCTCTATTTTCAAGCATCCTACATCGTTATCATGCATTGCCCACAGACAGGTTGGTACTCTACTTAGCTCTTCTAGTAACGCTTTTGACATAAATTCTGTCACCGGTGCATCGTGAGGCCACATCGTGAGGAACACCACATCTGCTGTACAATGTATAACTGCCCCCAATTTTCTCAACAAATTTAATCCTAGCAAGTTCTCCCCACAATTTTCTGTCAGAAGAAATGGACACTGTTCCGTAAATGGTCCTATTGTAATCGGGACAGCTTCGGACATGGGGTTAATTACTGGTGTACCTGCGAACCCTACAGAAACATTCTTTTGTCCCGACAGTGGGATCTCCGGAACCAAGTGGTGGTCTATCGAACACTTCTGCGCCCCTGCATCTACAAGGAAACGGTGCTCCTTATTCCCGACTCTCATTTCTACGTAGGGTCCTCTCTGATTCACAGGAATAGACACTGGTTCCGACCCCTGCCGTGGGCTGTCCTATTGCGAAAATAACACATCATCCGATGTGTAGTCACCGCTGCTGCTATAATACGTGTTTGGCTGTGTATCAAAAATATTCCCATTTCCCTCTCGGTGTCCTCCACTCTGATCAATTCTCTGTTGGCCCTGCCCGCCCTGATTTTGGCTCAGAACACTTTGGTTCAATGCCTGGTTCTGTTGCGCTTGGTTTTGACCATAGGATTGGTTTTGAGTACCTCCATTGGTATATCCCTGCTGCTGCTGCATGCTATTTCTGCTTGGGCCATTTGATCCCTGATGTCGTCTATGAGGCCTTCTCTGGCCAAACCCACCTCTATTCTGTAGGTGCGGGCATTGCGCTCGCCAGTGTCCTTCCTCCTTACAGTACGCACATTGATTTACTCCCAATGACACCCCGTGCATATTATTCAAATTTCCCCTGCCTTGTGCATTTACTCTACCTCTATTGTATCCAATGACCTGCTGCAGTAACACCCTCGTTTTAAAATTTACTCTATCCTTCACCTCTCTTTCTTTCGCCACATTTACCCTGTTCTCATAATATTGGGCTATGTGTAATATCTCACTCACCGGTTTTGCTGCCCAGGAACTTTCCGACGTCATTAACATATCTTGAATTGGTGATATTAGTCCCCTCACATATTTATCAACAAATAGTCTTTTCCCCGACTCTGTGCTCACATCCTGCCCACTGAAGTCTGTGAATACTCCTTCAAATCTATTGAAATAATCTGTTACTGGCTCATCCCTGCCCTGTACACATGTAGTTAATTTGTCCCACTGAATCCTTTTTTCTGGAATTATTTCCCTCAATCTCCGCATTATCCATTCTGGTAGATCTGCCATGCGGGTTCCTGGATTTTCCCCTACTTTTTTATTTTTGTCCTCCAATAGTAATTCCGCCCATGTGGTGCCAAAAGCCCCCACGTCATCTACCGTCCTTATCTGTTTCCATATATCTGCTGGCAAAATGACTGGGAAAATCAAATCTATATCGCTCATAGTAAGAAATGCTGATCTCAGGGTTGACTCTACTTCCTTGTAGAAACCTGCTGGATTCTTTCTTATATAGGGAATCGTCTGTTTTATAGTATTCACCTCTTGCCTGGAAAAGGGGACATGCACATAGTGGGCAGTGAAATGGGCTGGTGTTACCTGCGCTCCTACTGTACCCGTCACAGGGATCTCTACTTTTGGTGCAAACGTGGGCTGAACCTCTCTCATTGGAAATGCCTCACTCACGATCCCTCCCCCTTCTCTTAGGTTGAATAGTATTCCTAAGTCCAGTGATAGGCCCGTTTCTCCTGTACTTTGCTCGAATGCTGTCTTGTATACCGCTAGTATCTCAGGTGGGCTAGCCTTATTGTTTTTTATATCCTTCTCTATCAAATGTTCAGCCATCGATTGCAGTGCCTTTCTTTTCATTGGCATGGAATATTCGTCAAATATGTCATGTATGACCATTGTTGGGATACTAGGATTCAACACCCACTTTATTGCTTCCTGTATACATACTTTCAGCTTGTCGCCCCTCTGTACAGATGACATTGAATGTCTCCGCTGTATGTATGGTTCTACCGTCCCTCTCCCATCTCTTCTAATATCCCAACCCCTGTATCCAGGTGCAGCAAACATTTCGGCATACTCATTATCCAACTCATTTTTAAGATCAAAAAGTCCATTCACATGTTCCTTTACTTCTTCATCTTTTATTCTACAACATGCTAATTGGTTCAAATCTAACAATCGTTGTGGTGGTAATTTCTCAAGTAACTTTCCATTCTCCCACCAAAAATTTCCCCATGCATTCCAACACTACCTGTCTCTCGTTGCTTCTTCGGTACCCATACAATTAGGCCAATGCTGCCGTCCCATCATTTCCTTCTATGTACATTTCTGCCTCTTGCTGTAATTCAATCTTTCTTTCTTTGCTGATCGTGCTTCGAGTTACCCGTCCAAATCCTGTTCCTTCAGCCCCTCCTCTCGCCTCCCCGGTCTCAATTTCGACTTCGGGAGGGGCGGATGGTGCTGAATCTGTCTCTGGAGCGGGAGGTGCGGATGGGACAAGTGACACAGGTGGCATCTGTGAAGGGCCTTCCTGGGTGCTGGGAAATTGTGTGTCTGCCCTTGTGGTAGGGCTCGAGCTGTGGGTGGGGCTTGGGTTAATGCTTGCGTGAGGGGAAGTGCTTGGGCTTTGGGAGGGGGTATGAGAGCTACTGGTTGGGCCTGCGCAGTCACTACTGGCGTGTTTGGTTTCGATTCTGGTTTTGGGCCTCGACCCGTATTAGTTATCAAATGTTCCATTAATTCGTCTGCTATGTGTAGTTCCCGCTGCGGGTATACTCCTTCTATGTTCATTTGCTCACGTCTCCCTTCCCGTCTTAGACTTGCCGTCCACTCCTCCTCCTCCTTTTCTTCTGCTACCTCAACCTTCGATTTGTGCCTACGCGCCTGCTTCTCTCTACTCCTAAGTCGGAGCATTGCTTCCCTCCTCCAATCTTTGACAGTCTCAAAAGATGCGGGTCGCGCTTTTTTCCTTATCAACACCCTTTCTAGGTTATCTATCCTCGCAATCTCAAAGCTACCATTAATCGGCCACTGATGGTCCTGTTGCTTTCTAGTTTGCCTATGCCAAATTTCACAAAATATTATCGCACCCACACCATATTTTGCATACATGTCATAAGCCGGCGTTCCCCCAGGCGGTGCACTTTGGCCATATTCCAAGGACTGTCTACCGCAGCGGAAAAGCCCTGCTAAAGTGGACAGTACTCCAGGCATGTTTTTAACCTTCCCCTTTGGTTAGCTAACCTTTACCTGGACGTTTGAATTTGCAAAATCAACACTCTACCAAAAATCAGGTTTTTGTTTGAATCGGGGAATGACTCACCTGATAAAACAAGTGGCCTGTCCTAACGCAATCTCTCCCAACGTCGTGTCTGCGCTTCTCTGGCCTCTGCCTCGTTTCGGGACCCTCGGCTCATTTGCCCTCTGGCCCGGTACGTCGATCAGGGATCAGATGTGTGCAGATCTGCGAAGGAATCTCTCCTCACTTCTACAGGGCGCCCCGTACACCTCTTGATCCCGGCTTGATCGTCCCGTCCTCGCCGTTCTTCCGCCTTTACTCCGTTACAACGTATACGATGGGGCAAGTGGGGGAGGGCCCCTATTCGGGCGCCATCTTGAAGGGGGCCCCTCACGATATGGAAACAAGGCAATAACCATACACAAAAAGATCCGCCAGACACAAGGTTCAAATTCCCAATGCTAGGGTTTATTGCAAGAAAAATAGTCCCAATTGGCCAACTGTGGTCTCACGCCCCGCAACATGAGTTTCCTAGACCTCGAGGAACGCAAGAGAGCGAATTACGTACATCAGTTACATATATACAAAAAGCATATCATACAATCAGCTATGTCATGTTTAACACCCTCCTTTATTAAGTTTCTTTGAACTCGGGATGACGATGGACATTTCCGACAGGTATGACAATTATGACACTTTCGATGACTATTCTAGTAACAATGTGCAATTAGAAAGTGGGGAGGCATCTTTTAGTTGTTGAACAGAACACAGTGGTTCTGTTCTTGGAAGCAAGCTGCACACGGGGGAAGAGCCACATTCCAAGCTTTGCTATCTATGAGGTACTATTCGTGTCCTGGGAGCCGACACGCTCTAAAGGGTTTTGCGAAGGGGGGGCCGTAAGAAGAGCATAATTAAAGCCTTTAGCTGTTTTATTCTAACATATTCTACCACAGTACGAGACTGGCTGGCAGCTGTGAAATTATTAAATGCCCTGCAGCTCTCCCTCAAGGCTACAGAGAGGGAGCGTGGGCATTCCTTTCTGGGCTACTCATGAGAAGTTTCAACAAACTCCTCAGTCCCGCGACCTTGCCCTTTCATATTCAGACAACAATGTTCTTGCTACGTTTAAAATGGCTGCTTGTTGGTCAAGCATAGCAGTCTGTATTTCTATAATTCGGTGCATAAGACGGTTGGCCTACGGCCATCAAGTTACGTCTGTCATTCAAATGAAGGGTATTCACTTTTCCAGATTGACAGCCTTCCTGCTTCTGGGTGCTTTGGGCTTTACTTTACAAAAGCTCCAATTTAGATTTTCCTTTGTGATTCTGAGCACAGAGAATGGTTGCAGATATTGGCCATCCAAGCTCTCATTATGAAGGGAGAAAAAAAGGCACCTCTAACCAACAGTGGACAGATGCCCCATCTATGTATTTCTCTTAACATTGCTCACAACCTGATCATTGCTTTCACTGAACACCAGCCAACTAAAAGAAATTGGCATCCATTAATTGTCCAGCAACTGAATTTGCATAAAAGGAGAGCCTGGCCCCTTGTCGTGGTCTTCCTGCCCCCGACCCCCTTCTCTGTTCAAGCCGGGGAAGATTGTTTACAGTATGTGCATCAGTTTGAGATTTGTGTAATGTGAAAAGTGTACAGGACAGGTACTCTGAAGTTGAAGGCCAAAGCACCCATGAAGAGGTTCTGTAAAGCTGCCCCCCATAAAAAGCCAACTATCTGGCATTCAAAGACGGTCATTCTGTATTGTAATGCTTTTGGATATTATCTTTTTACTGCTGGAAGTTTCAGATGCTATACCTCTGAGGCAGAGCTGTTGTATTGCTTTTACGCCATTTATTTTAAAGAACATATACAAGAGCTTTTTCACCCCAGTTTTCAATTGCCTTTTCAGTTCATAGTGGGGCTATCGCATAGTTGTGCCAGCCTTTGGGCGCAGGGGTCAGTGTTCTAAATCCCTCCATGACTCATGCTCTCCTCCATCTAAGTTTAGTTTATGTTCATCACTTTGGGGAAATCGCTACATTATTTAACATATGCAAATGTAAGTTTCAGGGACTTGGGATTACTACATGTTCTAATTATACTTATGTCACATTCTCTATATAGGTTGATAAGGTTCCCGAAGGGTTTTTATTGCCCCTTCAATGCGGTTTGTTTTTCCCAACCATTGCACCTCGGCAGTTAATTGAAGAAGATAGTTTGCCTGTAAACTTTATAACTTATTTATTGGATGCTTGCCAGGGCTAGTGACCACGGTCATACATTTTAGAAAATATCTTTTTTGATCATTGTTTATGATGATCTGGGGTGAATGCTTTTTATGGTGTTTTTTTTCTTCTAATGATGGGCCCATTTCATTCTCTTTAGATGTTGTTGGAGATATTTTCTTGCTTTTCTGGGAGCCTTGTGTATCAGAGGACTGAAGCAGTAGCAGGAGTTTTCTGACCTGGGTGTCAAAGGAGTGCTGTTCATTGCTTTGCTATTGGAAAGTGGGACGTCGCTGCATTCCATTGAAGCAGTGGTCTTCAAGCCTTTTTATGCTGAGCCCCCCCCCCATTGAGTAAAAATATAGTTACTGCCCCCGCCACACATGCTTACATTTTCTATTAAAAACAGTCACCATAATCCTATAATCCTTCAAGCCCCCAGCACCGGGCATCCTTTGGGCCCCTAGTTTGAAGACCACTGTCTTAAGGCACCCTAGCAGTTCAGCATACAGAGGGCCCTTTTTCGTGGGTGGGGTAATTCCATACCTTCCCCGTTCCACACAATGACTGTTCTACTGATCAGTCTGATGGCTTTGAAACTGTCGTCAAGTCAGGGATAAATGCTCCTACTGGCTGCCCCTCTCTGGCTTTAACACTGTTGCTGCTACAATGTTCCACATGAATTGGTCCATGCCTTCCTCAGATAAGTGCACCTGACCCTATAAATACTAGGCTATCTACGTGTATTAGGCTGTGGTGCATGTGTGAGAAACCATGCCTCTGTAAAATGTATCCATGGCTTGGTTTACTTTTTTGCAGGATTTTTCTGCTGCACTAGTTCAGCTGTAGTGTATCATTTATGACACAGTAGCAATGCTTATATGGGGGGGACTTTTGACCCTTCTGGAGAATAGTGCCTGGCTCATATTAGCAAAGGCCTACCTGCTAAGGTGTTATATTTACATTTTGTTTAAACCAGTTCCGATCCCTTTGGTCATGGGTTCAGTCCTTGCATACCCTCCTATTTCCAGTCCCTGTCATTTTCTGTACATGTTGCTGTCTGCAGGCTGGGACTCTCTGTGGTTGATATTTACATTTAAGAAACTGAAACAGTTGCTTCTCTGTCTTTTAAAGGACACACACAAAATAACTCTGCAGCATTTTAGGTACAAGAGCTATGCAGTTAAGAACGTATTGCCTCTCCAGAACACCCACCTCTAATTTTATTAGCGAGCTGATGCAACTAGTTGAAGCCACAATGGGTGAAAGTCTTCGAGGAAGTTACCAAGCACCAAGTTATGCTTCACCCACAAATAGGGGCACATCAGGCAAGAACATCCGTAGCAAGCACACTATAAATTAATGGTTTTGGGCACAGACACATTTCACAAATACTTGGAGTATACTAAATTTACTTTTTTGTATTTCTTCTTTTAGGCAATAACTCAAATCATGGCAATCTTGCACATGCTTTTCTTTGATTCCGGCAATTCTCTGTGTATTGGAAAGGATGGGGAATTTGAGCCTTTGGCAATTCCTGGTGAAGTTAATTGTACATGGCTGATAGAGGGTCTTGATGAAAGTAGAAAAGAAATACCTGAAGAAATGGATTTCAAGGCAGTGGTGCCTTTCTAGTCAGGTAAGCAATGTATTTTTTTGTTGTTGTTCATCTATTTGATGTTTGGGGGATGTGGGTACATCTGACGTCCCTATGCGAAGGCATTCCCTTTTTCATGCATGCAGATGAGTGCTGCACAATGCCCACCACTCTTTTACAGCATCTCTTTCCTCTAGAGTAACTCTGTAAAGTATAGATGGTCTACATGATTTCTCTTATGTTATTGGCAAAGAGCTATGTGTTGAACGCTCCCGGGGTCCCTAGTCCAGGTGGAGTACGTGTGCAGCTAGACTGAGTTGTGGGTAGGTGCATGGGGAGGGAGCGAAAGCGTCAAGGAGCGCAAGAATAAGCAAAAATGAAACCCAGGGGACGGATAGGATTGCGCTTAAAGGGGGGGGGATCACTTAAGTGTCCAGCTCAAGCAAAAAGTGTGTTGTATTGATAGTCACATTTTGAAGTTTTAACTTGCCTTCTTCATACCTGCAGCCAAGAAACAGTGTATTAAGACACTGAAAACATTTGACGAAATAATTAAAACCTATTGTGATGCAGAGGCACTAGTTGAGGCTTTAAAAAGAAAGGCAGAGGAGACAAAGCAGCCACTGGTGGAATCTGGGAAGCGCTGGAAAAGTGTTGCGTGAACTATAAGATGCAGTGAAAAAAACAAAAGAGAATTATATTGTAAAAGATGATTGGTGGAAACCGACTATTTATTTTTTTTATTTACTTGATTTAATCAAATTAATGATTTTTACAAGAAGAAGAAAGAAGAAAAGAAAGACAAAAAAAAGGAAAAGAAGTTTTTAAACACAGTAAAATGCTTTCTCTAATTCTGATGCACAGCTGGAATCGCTTGCTGATTTAAGGATCCGAGGATCTGGTACAGTGTCTGTGCGGTGGCGATTGCCCAGGAGTTCTTTCACCGCTGATTAGTCTCTCCCACCATACCTGTTCGTCTTGGGTATAGGAGGCAGACAGGTGCCCCAACAGATATTTTGAACCTATAGCCTTGGTTCCCGGGCAGTTGAGGAGCAGGTGCCGTATTGTTTCAATTTCATCGTCTTTTTGACAAAAACAACATTTATTTGAATTAGTTAGGTCTCTTACTGCCAAGATCTCGTGGGTTTCAAGGAGATTGAGACGGGCCCTCATAAAGGTGTTCCTTACTGATTTGCTGGGGAATTTTTTTCAGATAGTTCAGAACAGAGTTTAGTTTCCTCAACTGTGGAGGAAGATTACTGGTCGATTTATTCTCGGCAGCACTGTCCAGAGTCTTTATCCAGTCTAGTGTCTCCATCTTCCTTTTTATCTTCATCGGATTTTGTATTAACTCGGCCTCAGATGATTGGATTTCATCCAACTTTGCTTTGCAAGTTTTTTACCATGTTTTCAGCATGTTGCATCGGGGGCCAACTGTTTCTTCTCTGATCATATTTAAAATGTTTGGACAATTGGGCAGCAAGGTCTTCCTGTAAAGCATCATGCTGTTTCCTTCAATGTTCGCTTCCAGTGAGAGGAGGCCTAGTTCCCGTCTGATTAGAATCATTGATGTGGATTTGGGGAAACCCAGAACGGTACGCCAGAAGTAGCCTTCCAACCTGATCCATAGCTTTCCAGGTTTTTGGGGTGCGGTGCTTCCACGGCGTCAGTTCAGGATGGCACCATCTTAGATCGATAAAATCTTACCATAGGGATCAATGAGAACCAGCCGTACTTGTTGTACAGAGCCCGAGCTTGGGCAGAGAGTTTTTTTGATTTTTCTAGGAGAGTTTGTTGCATTGCTGTATTTGTTCTTGAGCAATCGAGGGTCACACCAAGGAATTTCAAGTGTTGTACCTTTTCGAGTACCGAGCCTTCAAGGGACCAGTTCAGATGTTCCTTTCGCTGTTGCGATTTTTCCAGCACTAGGATATTTGTTTTTGCAACGTTGATTTTCAGGCCTTTTCCGTGAATATAAGCAGCTAGTTGTCAAGTTGGCGTTGAAGGTCAATTGGGGTGTGGTCTAGTGGACAGCCCTGCTTGACTCCTCGTTCAGCCGGAATTCTGTCAGATAAATGACCAGATTGATTTAATCTCACTCTCAGTCTGGTGTTCTCGTGGAGAGCACACATTGGTTGGAGGATGTCAGGAGGGCAGTTCCACTCTCTTAGTTTCTTCCACAGAGTTGCTCTATTGACCTGGTCAAATGCTTGAGCCAGGTCAATGAAGGCCACAAAGACTCGAGGAGCCCCATCGATGATTTTGCTCTTTAGTGCGCTCATGAGCATGATGTTCGCCGTTGTCCCGATGTTTTTAGTGAATCTAGTTTGGAAAGGATCTGCACAGGGGGCTTTTTTGCCCATAGCTGGAAGCATTTTAGTAAGAGGGCTCCAAAGACCTTACCAATCACGTCTAAAGTAGCGCAATGTGGCGATAGTTACTTGGCTCCTCTTTACATCCCTTCTTGAATACAGGTACCACAATAGATGCGGTCCAGGATGATGGAATCGACTTTGCTTCCGAGCATCATTTGAAGATTGCACTAATGAGCGTCGACCATTTCTCTGGGTGCTTTTTGAGGTCCATGTTAGTAATGATTGGGGTTTTTCCTCTAATGTTGGTGGTGATGAGGTTTGTTGAAAAAGAAGTTTGAAAAAGTTTGTCCAAGTCTCCTCGCCGATGTTGTTAAACAGAGCGTCCTCCACGTTTGGATCAACATATCTAAGTAGTGCCCAGAATTCACGGGGGTTGTGACCACAAACGTGTCTCAACATTTCTTCTGCATCCTGTTGATAGAGAATTAGGCAATGGTGTCTGACCCAAGACTTCTAGGATCTTTCAGCTGTGTGTAATTGTTCAGAGTTGGCTGGCGACGGATGTGTCTGGACAAACCGCTTCAATTTCCTCAGATCTCGGCCCTTCCCAGCCAGAGTCTTGCAATATACATGGTTACGCGAGTTCGGGAAGATTTTGGTCTTTTTGATGGCAGATAAGTACGGGACCAAGAGAGGCTGATAGTCCAGAGCTGCTGCCACGACGTTTGAACGTCGTACTTCAGATCTCTTTAGATAATGTGTTGGTATAGTCGTTAGTGCTCTGACAGACAGTTTTAGACGATTTCTTTGTAGGTTGCACTCAACTTGATTTTGCA
Source organism: Ambystoma mexicanum (assembly GCF_040938575.1). NCBI lineage: Eukaryota > Metazoa > Chordata > Amphibia > Caudata > Ambystomatidae > Ambystoma > Ambystoma mexicanum. The sequence goes on along the minus strand of NC_090941.1, from coordinate 705,460,276 downwards.
TGAAAGGTTTTTGTGCTGGGCATGATATTCACGTGAAGGCCAGTAAGTGTGGTCACTGGTAGTGGATTTTAGTACTTCAAATGACACAGCTTGTGAGGCTAAAGATCTAGTTAAGAGGATGTGGTCGATATTGTCATAGGAGCTGTCTCTCGCCCAGGTGGGCGCTCGGTTTAGCCTCAGGAATAGGTCACCTGCATTCAGGAGATCTCTTGAAGACATTAGGGCGATCCACTTGTTACCTCTTTCTTCTCTGTGCAATGAGAACGTCTGTTGAGTAGACGTGTCATCTTGCGGGCGACATGTGGCGTTGAGGTTGCCACATATTATCACGTTTGCGGCCTGATACTCTACAAGAGCTTCGTCGATAGCTTGTTCGATCATCGAGAGAAAAGTCTTGTCGTCCATGGCCTGTGGGTTCCAATAAGTGTTCATAACGGTCAGCGGTGTTGACAAAGTCGTCGTGTTTTCTCCTGTACGTTGGTCTCATCGAAGTAACGTGACAAGTAAGTACGTAGTTGTAATCAGCGCTTTCTGAAAATGCAGCCCGCTACCTGAGCGTATCGCAGTTATAATGCCTGAAAACGGGCGACCCTGAGCCCCTTTTTTTGCTGGTGCGAACTCTGTCGTATCCATCCATTGTTGGTTTAGCCATCATCCAGGATTCCTGGATGCAGAGTATGTCAAGAAGGCCTAAGTTTAGGCCACCGTCCTTGGTCAAATGGTGGAAGCCCCGAGTGTTCCAGGACCCCAAAGTCAGCGCCTCTTTTACAAGAAGTGGTTGATTAGTTGAATGATCCGATGGGGGCCTAAGGAGACTGGCGCATTGCTATTGCTTCCTGTTAGTCGTCAGCGCCTTCGGGATCCAGGACCAAAGTTGCGAAAGGGGGGCCTGCTTTGGATTGGGTTGGGACGAGTTATTGTCAGGCTTTGGAACTTGCGAGATGGTTCGCTGGATTTTGTCCAGGGGTCCCTGCGGGAATCCCCCTATGCCCAGTGGATCTTTGTAGTTTTGTCTGAGGACGTTCCATGCTCAGAGGGTTGTTTATGATAAACAGAGCGCAGACTCTCTCGTGAGCTTGTTGTCGGTTTGCATGGAAAGGTAATTGCTATTTCTTTGTTTGTAAGTGCATCGATCTTCTGCGGTAATGGCTTAGCGTGGGAAGACTCAAGGTAAACTGAGCTTTTGGTGCTTGTATTCCTAAAGTCCTCATGGAGCACCCTCGTAGACGAAGATGGACCGTTATCTGCTAGTTCTAGGAGATCGAAACCGACTATTCTCAAACTTATTAATGGCTGTTCAGTTATGGCCACAAAAGCTGGAAAACCTAGTTAGTGTTCTTCATTCCTCCTACATACCTTCCTCAGAACTCGCCTCTGTTACTTCATCTGGACAATTGAAAGCCAGAGCAGTAAATCGGCAGATGTTGGTGTAATGTTGCAGTTCCCAAAGATGTAGCTGTGCAGCAACTACAAAATATTGGACTATAAAGTAACAGCCATTTGTCTGCTACAAAAGTTTAGTCAGGCAGATCTAATTTGACAAGCTCAACTCTATAACCACGTCTTCTCAACAGTGTGTCCTTGTTACAGTATGACTGTCATGCCTGTTTGGACAGTGAAGTGACACCTCTACATTCCCACACACCTGCTCAATCATTCAGATTACGGTCTTTAAACACAATGGAATTGCAACATACCCACAACCGAGTTTGGTTACCTGTTACTAGATGGTACATGTTTTTGTGCTATTGTACTTTCCCTCTGCTGCCACTAACACCCCCTTGCGGAACGAAGCATTAAGAGGCCACCAAAATGGCAAATCTGCTACACAAGACCGTTATGTTACACTGTTGACCACCTCTATTGGTAGTCTCGGGAGGATAGCTCTGGGGCAACGTGCTCGTCTTGGCAACAAGACGACACGGAGCACCGCAGGTTCGATCCCCTGGTCCGCGCTTAGAAACCTCTGGGTATTAAGCGCGTTATAAATAACCTATCATATCATACCTATCATATTGGTACAAAGCTTTCTCTTGACTCTGATGGTGTCAAAATGAGGAGAAATTAACTTTTGGTTCTGCATAAACAAGCAGTACATTACATACTGAAGATGACACCAACCCTTTCATAATATCTGAATGCCCAGCTGCATATGACATCACTACTGTATCACAACTTTTATTGTAAGCCCTGTAACTGAAAATTGTTGCCACCCCCGCTAAAAACCCAGAAATGCACACGCTTCATACTAAAATAATCACTTTTTAAAGAGCGTTGTTCCACCCCAGACATCCTCCGGGTGGCCAGCACCACAGTTGGAAGATCACGACACTGCCAGGCTACCAGAGCCAGCGGAATCTGCGTGGTCTTGGATGGCTGAGATTAATATGATGTGATAGGTTATTTATAACGCACTTAATACCCAGAGGTTTCTAAGCGCGGACACGGGGTCGAACCTGTGTTGCTCCATGTCATCTTGCTTCCAAGGCGAGCCCGTTGCTGCTGAGCTATCCTCCTGAGACCGATTCAAAATGAGAATGCCGGGAACATTCATGCAAGACACAAAATAGAGCGCCTGACTTCATCTTGTCCCTCATTGTGATTTTCGTTAGTGCGAACTGGGAAGGCTACCTGGGCATTTTCTTCGAGATACCAGTAAGGGTATGAGCCGAATATGGCATGTCGTACGTGCTAGTGACACGTGCTGATGTAGTGTTTGTGTCTTTAAGACAGAAGCGCAGTGGAGTGATTTAACTCTGCCGCGTGTGCTTGATCACGGGTACATCACGTGCGCACCAGAGCGTCCGTGGAGCCAAACGTGTAGCAGTGGCCCGTGTGAGCTCTGTGGACTGGGGGGGGGCTCGCAGTGCGTCACAGGGGCCTACAGTGGGCCTGGCAGCAACATACAACATACAACATTGACGACGAGGTGGTCACATCAGTTCACATGGACCCACAGGATCAATGCAGCGGTAAGTACAAAGCAGATTAATGTGTACCGAACGTTTGTCTCACGCCGTGGGATCAACGCCTGTGGAATGGTCGGCCGCCATTTTGTGTCCATGTGTTGAGGGAGGTCGCGGCTCCTACAGGAGTGCTCGTGCCCCTCCCAGGCACACATTTTTGGAAACTCCACTGAAGGGGAATGTCATTTTCCTTTCTTTTGCATGTGGCAAACAAAAGGGACTGGTTCTCCCATGCAGGGGAGTTTTAAACCATCTACCATGTACACCCATCCTGAGTGTAGAGTGGCATCGGCTAGGTGTATCAGGACTACCACCATTACGCCCACCAGCATGCTCAATTTTTCTGGTTATTTGCAGCCCTTGGGCAGGGTGACGAGGGTGCCTTTGCGCTCACCACCATCATGGGAGATGAACAGTAGGCGGATGGGGCACCAGCACCAGTGGCCCCGGGAGGTGCGCGTGTCCTGCATCAACAAGGGGCATTGGCACCCATGCCGGAGTTTGATGTGTCCGGGGCCACGTCGAGTTTGGGCCCAGGTGGAGGGCATGGATAGATCGAATGGACATCGACTTCAAGGCCACAGGGAAAACAGATGATGAAATCAAAGTGGACAACGCTCCTGTACTCTGCCTGACCGGCCGTTCACCAAATTGATCAGTCTCTCTGGCTGCCTGACAAGTCCTATGTGGGGGCCAAGAATGCACTGTCGGAGCACTTTATGCCCCTTGTCAACGTTGATTATGAACGGTTTGTGATGTGCGGCACGAGGCAAAAGGACGATGAGTCCCTAGACACTTTCCATTGCCGCCTACGACGTATGGCGATCTCCTGTGGGTGGGAAATGAGGAAAGCATGGTCCGTGATCAACTCATACAAGGGTATACATCAGGCAAATTGCGGCATCAGGTGCTGCGGGAGCCTGGCCTCACGCTGCAGCAGATTTTGGAGCTGGGAGGATCGCATGAGTTGGCGGAAATTAGGACAATCAAGATGGATGCTGCCCTTCAACCTGTGAAGAGTGAGAAAGTGTGCGCTGTGGGGCGTGGCCAAGGCATGATAGGAGCACGTCGACCAATTAGCCAACCCAGGGACAGAGGATGCCGGAACCCGGAGCCATGCCTGAAGTGTGGCAATGATTTGCTGCACCTGGCACACTGCCCCGCTCAAGGAAAAGCATGCAGGAGGTGCGGTATGGTGGACCACTATGCGCCCATGTGCCGTGCACCGCTGCCAACAGTGGTACCAAGGGGGCCCATTTGTCTGGGTTTCTTCAGACAATAAAGCCGGTCAACAGTGGCTCTGGTAGACTAGGAAGAGGAAAGGGCAAATGAAGTGCCTGAGGAGGATGAAGATGATGAAAATGTCTTTTTCATATCGAGTGTTAGTGTACTAAGGGCCAAAACCCGCCGACAGCCAAAGTGCACCGTGAGCGTGGACTGATTACCAGTGCCAGTAGTGGTGGATCCAGGTGCCTCCATAAACATGATGGCCACAGTGCACTATGAAGCAATGGTCGAGCCCCCGAGTCTGCAGCCGCCCCGTAGCTTCACGTTTGGAGGAGACCAACCAATTCCCCTGCTCAGGGCCTTTGTGGCGAAGGTGGAGAATGTCCCGGTTTTACGTCACAGAGGTGAGCTACAATACTTTGCTGAGTTGCGCAGCCACGGAGGCCCTAGGCATTGTTAGTTTTGCCTATGGCGTGTACGCCGAGGATGTGCAGGACATACTCCAAAGGTTTGGTGGACATTTTGAAGGAATTGGCCAGCTGATTGGTCAGCCGGTGTGGCTCCATATTGACAAATCAATACAGCCGGTTGCCCTTAAACATCGGAGGATCCTATTCCACCTGTGTGACCTAGTGGACAAAGAGCTGGAGTACTGGTGAGACTAGATATTGAAAGAGTCGATGGACCGACACCCTGGGTGTCCCTCATAGTGGTTGCCAGAAAACCGAAGCAGCCTGAAGCAGTTTGTTTCTGCGCCAATATGAGCCATCAAGAGGGAGAGCCACTTCACGCCAACGATCGATGACATCATTGCGGAGCTACGAGGAGCCACATTCTTCTCAAAGCTTGGTCTCCGTGCGGGTTACCATCAGGTCGTTCTGCACCCCGATTCAAGATACATAACGGCCTTCACCACGCACCAGGGGCTGCACCGTTACAAGTGCCTGAGTTTTGGAGTGTCATCAGTGGCTGAGGTTTTTCAGAACATAATTTGTGGGGCCCTGGCTGATCTTGAGGGAGTCCTGAACATAAGCGATGATATTTTGGTGTTCGCCAGGACAGAAATGGAGCATATGGCACGTCTTGTGAAGACACTCGAGCGTATCCAGGAGTTGGACTGACCTTACATCAAGAAAAGTGTGAGTTATTGTGAACAAGCATAGAATTCTTTGTGTTTGTCTTCAAAGAAGGGGGTTTGTCGCCGGACCCCAGGAAGGTCAAGCACATTGTGGAGACCAGGCCACTGGAGAATGTGATGAGGGCCGCAGTTTTCTGGGTATGGTCACGTACTGTTGCTGATTTATCAAGAAACTGGCCACGCAATCGGAACCCCTGCAGAGCCTCAACAGGAAGAACTCCACCTGGCAATGGGGCCCTCTTGAACATGCAGCGTTTGATGGCGTGAAAGGGGCGCTAACAGCAGAGGACACCATGGCGCATTTTGATCCCTCGCTACCATCTGAGGTTGTCGTGGATGCCAGCCCGTTCGGACTGGGGGCATTTTTAATACAAAAAGGACACGGTGGGGAGGACCGGCCTGCGGCATATGCGAGTCGGCGTGGCCGGTTATGGAGCTGCGGTACTCCCAGATAGAATGGGAGACATTGGCGGTGCTTTCGGGATGCTGGCATTTCTGTTTGTACGGGCTGGACCGGCCCATGACAGTTGTGACGGAGCACAAATCACTGCTGCCGATCATGGCCGGGTCATTGTCGAAGCCGCCAGCAAAGATAGCGGGCGTCGCTGATCTACTAGCCCGGGAACCAACAATGTGGCGGACTATCTGTCGTGGCATCCCATAGGCCATAGAAGGGGTTGAGGAAGACGCAAGCGTTGAAGAGGCTGACAAGTATGCCCCGCTCTTGGTGGATTCGGCCACTCTGAACTCAATGCCCATCCAAGAGCTTGAAAAAGCATCTTGTGACGGGGGTTTCCAGATGCTACGTGACGCACTCTGGAGGAGTGACTGGAAGTTGGTGCTGGAAGGACTGGGGAAGAGAACACAGAAAGCACGTACGACACTTGAGCAGTTTTGGAGAGTGCGCGAGGAACAGAAGTTCGTGGAGTCAGGCCTATTGCTGCGAAGAGACCGCATGCCCATGCCGGAGGTGAAGATACGCCAAGTCATTGAACGGACCCACCAAGTCACCAGGGGATGGCCAGGACCAAGGCACGATTACGGCTCAAAGTGTGGTTCCCTGACCTGGAGAGGCGAGTGGAGGAGTTTGTGGCATTTTGCATGTGACGCCAGGCAGTCTCGCCCATGCAACGCAACCCACAAATTGAATGCATGCCGAGGGGGACACAACCATGGGAGACGGTACATGCAGACTTTGGCTCTACTGAGAGGGGTGTCCATTTCTTGGTGGTGGTTGACAAGTGGGCACGGTACCCCGAAGTGCAGTTCGTGGAGTCGGTGGCTTTGGACGACGTGACAGTGGCCCTCGAAAAGATCTTTGCAACAAATGGACTACCCCAGACTTTGTGCTCTGACAATGGGACACCATTCCAGGGAGGAAGTTTTGCACAACTGATGGAAGAATATGGAATCCGGCACAGGAAGGTTACGCCAGTATGGCCCCGTGCCAATGGTGAGGCTGAGAGATTCATGAGGACGCTAAACACGGTGTTCCGGATTGTGCCTGGACAAGGTCAGGACCTGCGTTGAGCGCTATATCAGTTCCTTCGGGAATACAAAGCAACTTCTCATGGCTCTACCAGAGTTTCCCCGGCAGAGGCCATGTTCCACAGGTGCCAGAGAGGTCTACTGCTGGAAGCGGTGCTGAGGGAGCCGGCCGTGATCGATGATGAACAGGTGGATCGGGAAAGGAGACAGCGGACTGAGAGTGAAAATATATGAGGGGGCTCTATCAACTGGCGTTGGGCGATGAGGTGCTGGTCAGAAACCGTCACCCCCATGGAAAGATGTCGCTAAACTATGAACCCACTCCTCTGGACATTGTGGCTGTAAAATGGTGAAAGCATTGGATAGGCGATCAACGGTCACCAGGAACGCTAACTTCTTCAGGAAGGTGGGGCATGCTGTCCAGACGGGGGCCCCCCAAAGGAAGAGTCCGCTGAGGTGCCAGATGAAGGCGGAGGGTCTGCATGTAGATCCGCTCCCTTGGATCGAGGTGACACCAGTGAGGAGAGTCCGTGCCGGGACGGGGGAAGAAGGTATCTCTAGAGAGTGGCGAGCGGAAGGCCTGCCCACCGCAGTGACTATGTACTGAACACCTGAACTGACCCTCATGGCGGCAGCTGGGACCCAGCCACCTGTTGTGGCCTGGCCGGGACACTCTTCTAGTCATTGTTAGTTCTATAAGTTTGAGAACATTATATCGTATGCTGTGTTTTGTTGTTATGATAAAGGAGGGGTGTAGTGTTTGTGACTTTAAGAAAGATGCACAGCGGAGTGACGTAACCCAGCCATGTGTGCTTAATAAATGGGGCACGTCACATGCGCGCTCGTGGAGCCCGGACGTGTAGCAGTGTCTCGTGTGAGCTCTGTGGACTGGGGGGCTCGCGTTGGAGTGGCCTGGCAGCAACATACAACACTGCATGTCACTATAACATGTGCCACTGGCAGGTGTTGCATACCATGCAAAGCAATGTCATAATTGGAGAAAATAAAACTCAGATGTGCATGTCACTACATGTCAAACAATGTCATAAAAGAAAAAACAGCCTTCGATGTGTCGTTTTAAAAGGGATATGAAAAACCTTAGTGGGGATTCAATCTGAAGAGTTCCTGATTCCGCGTCACTAAAGTTCAGTTACGTGTTTTTTGGCCAAATAATAGTACCTGTAAGAACTCAAACTGTACTGACCACAAGTGTTTAACAGTGCCTGCATAGAGTCATCATCTGGGAGGTAGCTATCAATACTATCTCAATGTTTTCAAGCCCACCAATGATATGTATATATTTCTGGTTTCTTCCTTTCTTTGACTAGTCCTTGTGGTGTTTTCTGAGCCGCCAGTTGTAGGTATTTTTCAAGACGCTGCATGGCTAGATGCCATGCCTAATTATCCCACCAACATTTGCTAATTGGTAGTCCCTGCAGTTAATAGAAGCCCTATAGTGCCTCTGGGCTCATTCCATGGCAGAATTACCATATTCCTACAGAGCTGTCCTCCGAATTTCTGATTTAGAATCAACCAAGGCTTTTTACTTGCTTCAACGTATTGCCAAAGACCCCTCAGAACAACTATAGTGAGTTCAGTGACAGCAGGCTGCCAAATTTAGATTTTTCTGTCTGCCCAGTGCTGATATGATGACATAACATCATCTTTGTCGCTGGTCGGATGGCTAAACAGGTAAGAAACAGACTGGATTTCCTTAAATCATCAGACCGTTTTTCTGATTCTCCTCCTTCAGGCACCTCTTGATCCCAATCACTTTTCAAATGTTGATTTTAGCTACGATCAAATTAGGCTTCGACTTGATGGGATTAAAACTATCCAATCTTGCCTTCAAGGTAAACGCCTACAAGCACAAGTTGAGAAAGAAAGTAGCAGGCTTACTGAAGCAGCACATAGAATTTGAGCTCTGGAGAATGGTTCCACCACGCTGTATACACGATTGGAGGAAATTGCTTGTTACGGTGAAAAGTGGGGACTTGAAGGCGCGTTCATGCTTAAATAATATCCTCCTCCTTGGATTGCTGGATTCAACCTCACCTGTGAATATGGAGACATTTATTGAATTGGCTAAAGCAAGATTTCCAGTCTCACTGCGCCAACACAATAAATGAGGAGACACTGGTTAAATTGCAGATTTATTCCGTGAACCAGTGTACAGGTTGACAGGTGTTTCAAGCAATCCTAGCTCTTCCTCTGAGGCTGGTACATGAGATATAGAATATATAATGTGCCAATTGTTGCCAATTGAAAATTTAAAAGGTAAAAGAAATTTAAAGAAAAACAATATATTGGAAAACAATATTTCATTGTGACACAAAAATTAAATGTGTACAAAATTTCATGATCAAATGGTGAGAGAATGGGGCGGGCAGTAGAACAACCCAAAGTTGAGAAAAGAGTTTCCAATTGATTAGTACATTTTCAGCAAGGTTAAGCGTTTCAAAAAACACATTAGCAGTTATGAAATGAGCAAAAACATGGAAATTAATGAGTGGGTACAAGTAATCATAAATTTGTAAAAAAGCGTAAATTATGAGTTAAAGAATTGTAAATACCGTAGTGCAGATGAATTTGCAGGTGCAAAAAGGTCTGTGATGCAAATTATGTTGTAACATGATGGAAAGGCAGAATAGTCATGAGGGAGAGAAGGAGGAGAGAAGCAAAGCGGTAACACAATCATCAATCAAGTTATGGTAGGGTACCTTATGGCGGAGAAAATTCTGATGCGATCGTTTCAGGTAAGTTGTGATTATGCTGTAAGAACACATTTGTCTGATTAATACACTGGCGTATAGAAACTATTATTTAACAGTGGCAGGCTTGCATGACTGTACCTGCAATCTAAGTTTAATAGGCAAATTAAATTGTTAAAAAGGACAAACATGTACCTTAATTAGTAGACTTCGCAGTTGCGCCAAAATAATATATGGTGTCCGTACTGAATGCATTAGGAAGCATTGTGGCATGGTTTCAACCAGCGGGTGCACATTTAGGTGAAAGCCGGGCGTTGCGACATGGAAAAAAGAAAAGAAAAAGAAATCGAAATAACTAATTAGTGACGCGTCAGATGTCTTTCCACGTTACTGTCCCCGGAATATCTGGGTTAAGGATCCACTGTGGATTGACAGTGGTCTAAGGTACCATGGTGAAAGGTCTTACCTCGGTGGTCCACTGAAACAACACGGCTGGTTTTCACGCGAACGCCGGGCTGTGTGTTTGCTAATTAGGTCACGTGTGCTTAGTGTTTGAGCGGCAGTCTGCAACACTTTGTTTGCAAGACGGCCATCTTTGAAAGACTTTGACAACAGTTGTTTTCAATAAGCATAACACAAACCGGCATGGCTAATGAATTATTGTGCAAGTTCAGTGTTTAAACAGTGAATAATTAACAATCATGGGGTGAATCGGGGATTCCAAATTTTGAATACCCAATTGTACTTGGGACACTACTCTATATGTTTACTTTAACGGCAGCTTGCTAGGAAATGAAGACAAAAGTCATCCCCAATTATTGGGATTGTGATGTGATTGTTATGCAATAATCATTATTCTGATGTACGCGCCCGATTAAACCATATAGTGTATTTTAAAAAAGAAAATGATTTTTATAAAAATAAAACGACCAGATGGTATGGAAAAATAGGTTTTATGTGATGCATGTCATGTTTGACTATGGAAATATGCCGCAAGGTTTATAAACCCTTCCCTCCCAAAACTATTTTTTGTGTACCCCTGTATAAATGGATTGGTTAATAATTGAAAGGTGTGAATATGCAATTAAATCACACTCAATGACAGGCAAAAATTAATTCTGGAATGTGGATAAGGTGAAAATTAGGTACTGGGCTTCATAAGCTTCATAAATTACAGAGCTTAATAGGTGACTTAAAGAAAGACAGCAAGTTCATGGTCTGCGTTGAGGCCACAATACACAGTTCTGTATTGACATATAAGCCTTGCTTCAAGTCTACGCAGTATCAGTGTTAAGTTACCCCCTCTTGGGGGTATCTTCGCTTGAGCAAGTCCCACAAATCTGATATTTTGCAAGTGGGAATTTGGCGTCCAGACTAGATATAGTAGACAAATGTTCTCTAATTTGAGTTTTGAGGTCTGATAGTGCTGCCAATGTATTTCTTGTTGCAGACACAGATGATACAGTAAATTTGGTGTTGCAATTGATAAAGGTATTAATGTGATGAGTATGTCCTGGGTTGAACAGTACATTGTTAGTTTCTAATGCATAGGGACACATTGAGCAATTATTGAATTTGTGGAAATCTTTAAGATGGTCTTGTTGAGCCATGTGGATGGACGTCCATGTTGACGCATAAAGGACAGGCTCAGTATGTTTTTAAGGGTGGTTCCTTTGCTGAAGGTGAAATTGGGGAAGGGATCAATCCATTTGGTGATGTCCACATCCAGATGTAATAGGTGCCAATGTCTTTTCATAATGTTATAAAGTAAGTGACTGTCTTTATTGTATCTGGTTATGAGTCGAATCCTGTTGGGTCCTTGTTTGATGGCTCCAGTTTTGGGTAAAAGTAATGCATCGCTCTCATACTTGCTGACCTGTGTAATGGTATCTCCAACTTGTTTTGCGTTGTAACCCCTTTGTGTGAATCTCGTCTGGATGAGTTTAGACCCTATTGCAAAATCTGTAAGCGATGTACAATTTCGTCGAGCTCTGATGAGTTCCCCCTTGGGAATGTTGGAAATAACATGTTTTTTATGGCAACTGGTTGCATGCAAAACCACATTAACGGAAGTACTTTTTCTAAAAGTTTTAGTAATGAACCCATCGTTAGTGTTCACGATGGTGAGGTCAAGAAAGTCAATAGTACTAGTACTGGAAGAACAGGTGAATTGAATGCCCCATGTGTTAGAGTTAAGGGCATTAACAAAGAGAAGGAGTTGTTCCTTGTTATCTGACCAGATCATGAAAACATAGTCTATATATCTTTTCCAAAGATATATAAATGGTTTGTATGGATGTTTAGAGAATACATATTGCTCTTCAAAGTAGTGCATAAAAATGTTGGCTAGTGCTGGCGTAAAGCTCGCACCCATTGCTATACCGATCAGTTGCTTATAATAAGTATCATTGAAAAGAAAAACATTATTTTGAAGGGTGAATAGCAGAAGTTGTTTGAGCATTTCAGTGTGTACGTAAAATGAAGCCGAAGTTTGCTGAAAAATGAAATCTACACTTTGGATTGCCATAACATGTTTGATTGAGGTGTACAGTGATTTAACATCTAAGGTGACTATCAATAAATTGGGTTTGAATGTTAAGTCTTTGAGGATTTGTAGAACATGCATCGTCTCTCTTATATATGCCGGTGTGGTCAGCATTGCAGGTTACAGGCATCCATTAATGTAGATGGAGACTATTTCCAAGACTCCTCCCCTTCCACTGACTATTGGTCTTCCTTCAGGTATGTCTGTGTATTCTTTATGGAGCTTTGGCAAAAAGTAAATCGTAGGTGTCGTGGGGCCATCTGTTGTTAAAAATTGCCTTTCTGTGTCCGATATGACACCTTTTTTGTGCCACTCTAAAATGATCTGATTGATTTCTCTTTGGATCTGATTGGTTGGATTTGAGAGCAGTTTTTGATAGCAACCCTCCTGGTTGAGATGGCAAAGTGCCATTGCAATGTGATCGGTCTTATTCATCAAGACTACATTGCCACCTTTATCGGCTTCCTTAATTATGAGATCTTGGTTTTGTGCGAGGCCATTGAGAGCCATATGTTCCATTTGGCTAAGATTATGGTGACTCTCAACTGTTGGTCGGAAGAGTTTAGACTGATCAATTGTTCTATGAATGTCCTTAATAACAGCTTGATAGAAAGTATCGATGATATTGTCTTGTGTGAATATCGGTGTGAACTTGGATTTAGTACTGAGCTCTTTAATATGCAGATTTTGCTGTTCAATATCTAAGTCATTTAGCATATTGGAAAGGCTAGATTCCGATTGCGTATAATCATCTTCTAATAACATCAAAATGTGTGCGTTGAGCATGGTCTGTAGCGTAATTTCCGATGGTACCACTGGTATTTCGTTAGGTTTGTATGTCTTGATCTGTGTAGAACATTTTTTTTTAAAGTTTGAGTTTTCGAACAAATTTGAAGATGTCGATTTGGATGTCCACAAAATTACTAAGACTGGATGGTACGAAAGATAGAGTGCTCAGCAGGCGAGAACTGATGGTTACTTAAATTACAAACAAGATTCAACGGTTCTGGTTGTTCAACTGTTGTTGGTAGTAGGCTCTGGTGAATCTTCTTGGTGCTGGTGGGGCGTTTACCCCTGTGGTGTTTGCCGCCCCTGGTGCCCCTTGTTGTATTTTGGGGTTGTCGTATTTGTAGTGACTGGTGTTTGAAAGCGTACTGTTTTTTTGGTGTTGGCAAGAAGAGCTTGCCGGTTCCCTTTTTTGTAACGCTTGATTTGTTCTAAAAAAGCAGTTGGAGGACGCAGGGTAGTAGCGTCTTCAATTACATCTCCGTCTTCGGAGTCAGGATGCAGTATTTCTTCTTGGCCACTTTCTGTGGTAGCCTGGTTTGTACTTCAGATTCACTATGAGGGTCAGAGCTAGCTGCAGATGACGCTATGCTGCTAGATCTGGATCGTGAAACTTGATCATATTTTGGTTGGCAAGTGTATACTCTGTTGTCACGATAATCTCTGTCGTCTCTGGAAAATGTCCGTGATTTGCGTAACTTGACTTCATCTTGGTGTTTCCTCAGAATATTGTATAGTGTTTGAAAGGTCTTGTCAATTGTGGCACTTGGTGCCTCAAAGAGGTTAATTTCTTCTTTTAATTTATCGATATCAATAACAATCCGAGCATGTTCACGTGTTGCATATTCAATCAAAAGCTTCATCATGTTATTGGAACTGGTCTCGAGGTTGGTTTCCCATTCTGAAATGAGGTCAATGTCTTGGGGATCCTCAAAATCTGGTAGAATGGCGATTCTCAAACCTAGTGGAATTTTCTTTTCTCTCAGATAATGGCTTAATGTAGTCTTTTCCCAAAATGTGTTAATTTACTTAATACTAAGTCTTCCAAGCTTCACAAAAAGGGAGCGCAAATCTGTTGTTTCTTTAGTAATTCTTTTAAAGGGATTAAGTGTTGAGCCACATGGGGCAAAAAGTGCCTTAATGTCATCATCTTGGGTGAGTAAATATTCTGCTTGTTCAGCCATGTTAAATGCAGCTGCACGTTCCAGAGGCGTACAATAGCAGAAATTGAATTGGCCCTTAAAGCAAGCCTTTAACCACTTAACTGCCAATGGTACCTCTCCCCAACCCCCAGTACCAAGCCCTTTTTCTGGTGATTTCGGCATGTCACCATTCAATCCCTTGTAACTTTCTTGTTACATGTGATATCTTGCCCAAATTTGACCCCTTTTCTTCCCACATGTAAGCGGTCATAACGCCATGAATCCTAATTTGTGATATGGGGGTGAGAGAAAATAACCAAAGAGGGAGCAAATGTTGTGTTCTTTCATAAAATGGCAATACAATATTGTACATAGAAGCCTGTGGGTTTTTCCATAAGAGCTAGGAACAAAAGGGTTTCTGTGCTGAATTCACCATTTTCCAGGCTTTCAAGAACAGGTGGAGTGGAAACCAAAAAAACATTTTTATAAGGTAATCAGTTTTGTGAGAGGTAAGCGAGTTACCCTTTTTTCCCCCAATATGACTTGCGTGGACAGAATGGAGCAGGAGGGTAGGCAAGCTGAATGGGAAGACAGAAAGGCATACATTTCTGAAAAGTAGACACAAGTCCAAGTTTAAGAAGGGGTGACTTGCGCAGGTCAGGCAACTACATAGGGAAAATTCCCATAGTTTGAAGAAAAATTGGAACAATGACAGATAAAAAAAGGTATGTGCTGGACATGGTTGGACCTGTAAGACAATGGCTTCTGTGAATATTGAGAAAAGCAATGCGCTGCTACGTTCCCCTGACTCTCCGAGATAGGAAATCACAAATATTTCATAATGTTTCACAAAGCAAGCAATACCGCAGGCCAAAAACTGAGCCATGGTACACAGGATTTTTATGCTGACAGCCTAAACGGACGTACTTAGAGTGTGTAAATAAGGAAAACGAATGTGGTGAGGAATTGCAAGCATACAGTTTTTGAAAGAGCACAGGCAGACCTTTTGAAGGGTAGGTGACTTGTGCAGGTTACAAAAGCGTACAGTGCCTAAAGCAGCAACTAAATGTTGGTCAAATTTGGGAAAGGAAAGGGTTGTGTAACAAAGTGCAGTAGCAAATGTATGAAAACGTTATAAAACCAAGTGAAAACAACAAATGTCCTACCTTCCCACACGTGTCCTGATTGAAAACGGTACCTCACATGTGGGGGTGAACCTATCTGGATGCAAAGGGAGAAGGCTAAACCACTGGTACATCAAATGCTCTGGGGAGGACCGGATTTGGCTTTGTGGACAACCCACAGATTTGGAACTGGGGTGTCGCAGCCACCAAGGAAAACAGGGAACTCCATGCATTTCCAAAAAGAAGACACCTGTGGGAATCCAGAGATCGGACTTGCGTGAATGGCCCCGGAATGTATTAGCCACAAGCCCGGGCAAAGTCTGAAATGTAGGTGGAAAAAAAACAGTTTCCAGACATTTCCCACCTGGAAACCACCGAAAAACACGCCACCAACAACACATGTCCTACCTTCCTGCGTTCCCAGAGGTGTCCTGATGAAAACGGTACCTCCCATGCGTGGGTGTACCTACCTGGGTGCAAAGGGAAAAGGCTAAACCACTGGTTTCCCCAAGTGTTTCGGGAGAGCAGATTTTGCAAGAATTTGCTCTTGTGCACAACCTACAGATTTGGGCCTGGGGTGTCGCAGCCACCAATAAGAACAGGGAACCCCATGCATTTCTGAAAAGAAGACACCCGTGGGAATCCACAGAGGTCTGACTTGGGCGTATCACCCTAGAATTTATTACCCACAAGCCCTGGAAAAGTCAGAAATTTAGGAAACAAAATACTATTTTCAGACATTTCCCACCTGGAAACTACTGAAACTTACCGCCAACAACACATGTCCTACCATCCCACAAGTGTCTGGAGGAAAACAGTACCTCACATGTGTGGGTGCACCTACCTGGGTGGAAAAGAAAAACTGTCGACTGTCCACAAGTCCAACGGCAGTCCCAGGGAGCCCCGGCAGGGTCCCTATCTGTTCCCTGAGGGAAATTCTTTAAGGTAACTCAGCCAGAGCTCCAAGACGGTTGGGGGTGATGTCCCCGGCCTTGGACATTCGTTTCCCATATGCACAGTGCCAGTCCCAGTAACAACCAGCTGGGTCCCACCCCTTCCCCGGGGGAAATTCTGTAACGCAGCCCAGCCAGAGCTCCAGGATGGTCGGGTGATATCTATGGCCTTGGGTCGCTATCTCCCATGTGGGTCGACCGTCTCCAAGCCCATCAGTGGTTCCAGGAAGCCCTGGCAGGGTCTCAGCCCTTTCACAGAGGGAAAAGCTGTAACGCTGGCCAGCCAGAACTCCATGATGGTCGGAGGTGATGCCTTCGGTGCCTGTCTCCCATGTGGGTCGCCCCTCCCCAAGTTCAGCGGCAGTTCCGGGGAGCCCCTGCAGGGTTCACATTCCTCCCCAGAGGGAAAATCTGTAAAGCAGCCCAGCCAGAGGTGCAGCCTGGGCTTGCGGGTGGTCAAGCCACCTGGGAGACAGCCACCCAAGGCCAGGGACATCACCCCTGACAAATCCTGGAGCGCTGGCTGGGCTGCGTTACAGAATTTCCCCCGGGGAATGGATGGGAACCCTGCCGGGGCACTTGGGGATGGTTGCCCCATATGGGAGACAGCCGCCCAGGGCCAGGGACATTACCCCTGACTATACTGGAGCTCTGGCTGGCCTGCGTGACAGCTTCTTCCTCCGGGAAAGGTCAGGGACCTGCCGGGGCTTCCTGCGAGTGCCGCTGAGCGCGAGGATGGTAGACCCACATGGGACATCACCCTCGACCATCCTGGAGCTCTGGCTGGGCTGCGTTACAGAATTTCCCAGTCCCTCAGGTCGCTTACCAACTCAACATCTGTCTGTGTCTCTTTCTTGTTTTGCTAGTTCCAATTCACGAGTCAAGGTAAGTACCACAGGCTTGGCCTCGCCTCTCCAAGTCTGCCATTCATCTGGGAGGGTCGCTGGCATCCTTGAAACACAATGCAATCCTCACTTGTGCGGTCTAGCCTTCTCCTCATGTCTTGTTTGTCAGAGGACACAACCTCCAGTAAGGAACCGTTGGGGTTTTCGTCCTGCTGCTCTCGTCCCTTGGACCGTTGCTCTGCTCCAGTAGGTGTGCCTTTGTTCTGAATGTTCTGCTTGTACTCGTGTTCTGCCTTGCTCCGAGTGTCTTTAGGTGTTGCCTTTTATTCGTGTGAGGAGAGCTAACTGGTATCAGGTGTAAGCACTTAGTGTAAAGTGCCTGACTTTGCCTGACCCGATTAACGGGACATGGCCAGTACGATGTGAGAGAGTCAGCCTGGTTACTCTCACTCACCCTCTTCCTCGTCCCAGTGTTTGTGTAAAAAGGGGGCAGGGACTTCGGAACATCCTAAAAGGTAGCATAGGGTAGATGAACGAAAAAGGGGGAAATACTGCATCTCACCATCGGTTGCCTCACCCCCACTCCCTGGATACTCCTCACCCAGGTGATCCTCCCACACTGGTTCACCCCCAGGGTCTGTATCCAAAGGCAATGGCCGTGCCCTGGCCACCCGAGGGACAGATCCCCAAAATCACTGGGACGAGGCAGACTGGAGCTATGAAGATTACCCATAGAAACCAATGCACCATGGATCCCTTTGGGCAGTCTCCATTTTGTCCCATTAACCAGGTCAGGCAGAGTCGGGCAGAGCTGGACAACAACTCACACCTGACTCCTGTTAATTCTTCCAGCCTGTATAAAAGGTGGGGTACACAGGCACACTTTGAGTGAGCTGGCCATGCTGGAGGAAGCACAGAAGCCAAGAGGAAGAAACCTGAGTTGGAGAGGCCGTAGAAGGCCTGGAGCAAAGAGGACTGCCAAATTACTGGGCCTGTGAGTACTGGGGAGGCTGCAGTATGGAGAGGGAGCTCTGACTCCAGGGAGCCATACCAGGGGCAGCTGGGGTTACCTGGCAGTGCCCAAACCAGAGCTCCTCCCCTGGGTGAGACAGGAAAGCCCAGGCCTTTGAGGGGCAGGTGGCAAGATCCTGACCTCAACAATCATCCCCTTAAACTCCTGCAGCTCCCAAAAACCCTGGAAGGCTGTTTAGGGGAGCTGGCGAAGTGGGAGCAAAATAAGAACCTTGCATCATGAGACTTGAAGTCCAGAGATATTTTCCTATGGTTAAACTCTGAGCAAGGCGATGCACGAGAAGGAGCATTTCTTCCAGGACGACGGCAAACCAGACAGAGCAGAGCGACAGGCCGAGGGACGGAACTGAGGTACAGAGAAACCTTGGACACCCCGGCAAGAGATTGTTACCTCCGAAGGGCCTTGAAGGTTCCGCAAGGAAGCCCAGCCAGAGAGAAGCGACAAACCTCTTTTGTGTTTCAACGATACCAGCCACCCTCCCGGGTGAACAGCAGAGTTGGGGAGGTGCAGCAGCAGTTGTGGTATCAGCCTTGACTTCAGGATCAAAGCCGCGAAAGACTAAAATGATTTAACACAGTCGGTGAGTTGATGAAAGCAATGAAAGTCCAGTCTGTGTTAAATGAAACTTGACAACAGCAGTGTCTGACGAACGAAGGTTGCGCGTGTGCCGATAAGACGCGAGAGAAAGCAAAGCATTGTAAAGAACTGCAAATTAACAGAGTGGACAGGTGAAAGAAGATTGCCCAATCAAAAGTCTCTGTGAAATGGCGGATGCCATAGACGCGGTGGGAAGGGAAAGAAACTCAAATGCAAGATTTGAACAGTTGTTAGGTTTGATCCCGGAACAGGGAAACCTGCATATGAGAGATGTCTTTGAACTGTTAGGTTTGATACCGGCAGAGGGAAGCCTGGATGTGAGAGATCTTTGAAATAAGTACTGTGCTCGAAACTACATTTACCAAGAGGCCTTGGTGTAGGAGAGAAAAAGTGACATTTGAGGAAAGAAGGCCGTAGTGGTCATGCCGAGGTAAGAGCAAAAGTCTTGCAGTTTCTAAAGTCTTCGACAGCGGAAGGAAAGTGAAAGGAGGCTTGAGCCCGACAGAGGGAGGCCTATGAAGGTGTGATTGAAGCTTGGGGAAGGGAACCCCCACAAATTGTGATTAAAAGGTCTGAGCCTGGCGGAGGGAAAACTGTTCTGAATTGTGGTGACCAGAAGAAACAAACTTTTGTTGAACTATATTAAAAGCTAAAACGTGATCTGGGCTGAGGTGAGGAAAAGCCGAGAGGTGCAGCGGATAAACTAGTGACTTTTCGTGGAAGGCCAAGTGGGCCCTGGTCCACAAAACAAACTGCATCCTTGTGTCCGAAGCCAGAGTGTGTCACAAGGTCCAAGTGTGCCACCTTACCCCGTGCTACAAAACGTGGAGAAGGGAGTTTACTCAGCCATACTGACATTTCTTTTGAACACTAATTTTCCCTTTTTGCATTACACATTCCCTTTGCACATTTATTGTATTGGAAAGAGGTCAGGCATTAGCTTTATTAGCATGGGCCATTTTATTTTGAATACGGACTGACTAGGACTGCATTTTCTTTTTGTTTGATGGTCGTGAATACTCCCATCTTAGTTATAGGGCAAGATGGGAGTTTTCCAACACCTTTTAAACGATCATTAAAGGTTTTGAAACTTGCAGCTCTTGTGTCAGTGTCTACTTGTGATACCATGCTTCCCTTACATTAAATAAACAAGTCCAAAAGGTTACTAGGAAGAATTACAAACTCTAATCCAGGTCACCCCTTAACAATATTCGGATCATCGAGGTTCCCGGAGAACAACCTTGAAGGTTGTTCCTTCCATGTGAGATTTCATGGAACACACCATCCTAACCCAGCTTGACAATCCTAAACTGTCACCTCAGTTTGCAGTGAAACGGGCCCATCAATCCTTGGTGCCTAAATCTGGTGCACCACCCCATCCAATAATTGCCCAGTTATTAAACTATTGGGACAGGGATGCTATCCTGCATGCTGCACGCGAGAAGGGGGAGCTATTCCTAGGCTTCAGCAGGTTGCATATTTACCCAGACTTCCCTGTAGATGTGCAGCATGCAAGGAAGTCGTTCCTGGCAGTGAAAAGGAGACTCAGCAAGCAGGGCATGAAATACACAATTCTATACCGCGCCAAGTTTTTTTTTTTTTTTTGTTACATCTTTAGTTTTAAGTCATACATACCAATAAATGTATTCATGGAAATCACAAAGTAACAATGTACCAACAAATCTTTTAAATACAAAAACATCAACCATGTAGCAATGAACCCTCATCCAAAATTCCCACCCTATATCCAAAACAGACTCTGAACACACTAACAACATATACACACACACACAAACAGAAACATCACAACATTAACTCCCACCCTAACCCCACAATAATTCAAACCTATTTACATTACACTTTACCCAAATAGATCATTGAAGGATTCCCAACTTTCACAATACTCAATCTCTCGATGAAGCCGATACGCACCATACCTTTCATGTCCCGATAATATGTGCATGTCTACCAACCAATCATCAACATGTGGTTTTTCTCGTGACTTCCATACCGCCATAATCTGTTTTACTGCTGTCATCAATGCCCTATCAATCCAGTCAGACGCACCACAAATTTGCAAGCTTCGACTATCATTCAAGAGGAAAATCACAGCTTCAAATGTTCGAGGAAATGAACCACCCAACACTAGATTCACTCGATCCAGAACATCCCTCCAAAAGGCAAGTACTCTTTCTCACCCCCGTAGCATATGTAAATATGTTCCTTTTAAATGATTGCACCCCCAACATAAATCCAAATCTATCAAGCCCCTCACCTTCATTCTCACCAGAGTCCAGTAAATGCGCCCTAAGATTCATTGATGACTATATCTTAGATTCAAATCCATTTTATCTCTCACTGTCACCCTCCAAGCATTATCCCAGTCCTTCTCTGATAGATCACTTCCCAATTCAATCATCCATTTCATTTGCAGTGTCTCCCAAGAAACCCACATACATTCCTGTACAGGTATCAATTTAATAAACATGGAAACTACATTTGGAGTAGCACTTTACAGCATACACACTTGAGGTTTGTCACTCAATGGTTCACTGAGCATTTGATGCCTTTCCAACATTAACTGCTTCAAACTTATATACCTTTCAAGTTCCCTATTACTCAATCCATATCAAAGTACTAGGTCCTCAAATGCAACAATTTGATAATTCCCCCACACATCTTTTATCCTGCATCTTCTTGATTGGGGGGGCGACGGGGTACGGGGACAGAGGGTTTATGTTGGGGGTTCAAAATGCACTTGGTTTTACTGTAGAAGTTCTATTGATTCACAGACAACGGTTGAGGAGAAACCTGAGATGTGTTTTTTTGACAGTGCTTTTTCGACAGATGAAAATATATGCTCTGCATTGCTGGGATGGGTGAGCTCACGTGCTTAAGCTGGAATGTACAGGGGCTGGGAAATCCTGTTAAAATGCGAAAGCTTATGCTCCACGTGTCATGGCTTAGAGAGGACGATGGTCTCTCTGGCGTCGTTGGCGTCATGTTGCCCTAGTTACTGGTGGCTTGTTCTACAGTGTACCTTGTTCCACACTAACCTTCTGGTTCCCGTCCGCTGGTATTCTAAAGTTCCACTGTTTCCGATCCCTCAGCAGATCTGTCCTCCGGTCTTTAGCGTCTATTTCATTGTAAGGCGTCAGCCCATGCAGAGAGCTGTCACCACATGCATAGTATCCCTCAACTGCATACTCACCCGTTTTGCGGCCATACACCGGTAGGCTCCGCAAACTTCTCCTCACAATTTCTACAAACCTCTGCTCTGTCTCTAACGCTATTCTTCATTTGCATCCTAGAATTCACTATGCAGTAAGTGCAGGGGGACATCCCAGCCATTCATACAGAGTTAACTATACAGAATTCTGCACCCATTCTTCTCTAAAGGTAATTCTTCTCTGTTCTTGCTATATGTCTCAGAGTGAGACCTACATATACTCACTCCCTCATAAGGTCAGTTCCAGTTCCCAGAATAGACGCAGAAGTCAAGACTTCGCTGGCTTACGTGTCAACACCTGAATCTCCTCCTGAAGAGATACCGAGATCAATGCATCACCAGGGTTTTTTCACCCCAGAGAGTTTCCTTGGGGGCTCAGTTCCCACCGCTCTGTGAATCAGAGAGGAGGGCACAGAGTCACTGGGGATTTCCTTCCTCTACACGAAATGCTCATCTGGTCCAGGTTAGTGCATGAGCCTTTAGCTTGGATTGTTATTCCATTTCTGTGCACAGGTTTGACACCACGTCGAGCGCCACAAGGCCCGACTCTTATTTTTGCATGGGACCCACGCCATAGCCACAGGATGTTAGGGATTTGCTAAAAACTGGGGTAAAATAGCTTTTTCACCACGTATTACATGCAGTCTAGGGGAGTGATGATCCTACTCCACAGCTCTCTACCATTCACTCATAGGAAAGTCTACACATACCCTCTGGGGCGATATATCATGGTCTATATGGTGCTGGCTGGGAGCGAGACGACCCTATTGAATATATACCGTCCTAATGTGGGATGACTAATATTCTACGCTGAAGTCACAGACATGTTAGCTCTCTACCCCCTTGACCCATACTGTGGGGTGATGATTTCAATACCATTTTGGATGTAGACTTGGACAGGGCTGATCAGGGCTGCATGAAAATGTACGAATAGAATGGTAGGGTGGATCTGTGAAGGGCCCTTAAATCAGGTGAACGAGCATACTCCTTCTACTCCTCAATTCTTTTTTTCCCCGTATAGACTAGTGGCTGGTCTCAGATGTCCTGCTTAGTGATATCACCCGGGTGGACATAGTGCCCAGAACATACTCTGACCATTCCTGTTTGTCACTCTTCAGCTTGAGGGAATCCCTAAACCCTGTGCCAATTGGAGTTTTAAATCTCAAGCGTTGTTGGACATTGGGGGTCAGTGTCCTTGTGTGGCATGCTGTGGGAGGCCTTCAAGGCCTATATCGGAGGCATCGCGATGTCCACTGAATTTGGGGTTCTTAAAACTATCAGACAAGACATAGTGAGGACAACCTCTGATGCTTTAAACACTGGCTATCGGCTCGCCCTCCCCCCCTCTGCTGCGCTCTCGCAGGTTAAGGAAGCATTAGATAAATTCAGGGAGGATGCAGCGAGAGAGCTAAGGTTCCTGGACACCCTGTTGGAGGCGAGGCGCTATGGAGAGGGTGAACAACCAGTTAGATTGCTGGCACGTGTGGTCCATCTGGCGAGTGAAAGTGTCTGTATCCCGCTCATTCCAGACAAATCTGACACCCTGGTGCACACACTGTCTGGGGTCAATCGACTATTTGAAGACTTCTATCAGATTTATATTCAAATAAAGATACTTGCTCACACACTGACATTGACAGATTTGTGCAGGATCTCCCACTTTCAGTTATCTTTTGAGTCTAGAGCTCAGCTAGATCTTCCCATCTCTTTTGGCGGCATTGCTCTAGCCATTGATGCCTTACTTACTGGGAAAGCTCCTGGCCCTGTCAGCCTTGCCGCCGAATTTTACAAACATTTTAAGTCTTCCCTAGTTCCCTATCTGCATAAGGTGTGAGTTGAGGCCCTAGAGGCACAAATACTTCCTACCACTGTGAGGGAAGCAGTCATCACAGTGCTGTTAAAGCCCAACAAACCCACCAAAAACTGCAGATTTTAACGCCCCCTCTCAATGATAAATTCTGATGTCAAGGTCTTTGCTAAGATTCTGCCCACTTGCTTGGCACCCGGGTGTTTGACAGCGTTCAACTTACGCCACCTTTTTAACATTCTTGCTCAGACAGTTCGAAAGCCCGAGTGGTGGCGGCTGCACTTTACATACAAAAGGCCTTTGACGTGGTCTCGTGGCAATTCATGTATGCTGTTTAGAACACTTAACTTTGGCCCCAGTTTTGGGTCATGGGTGCAACTATTTTATATTTGGCCAACTGCTCGGGTTAGTTCAAACAGAATGCTCTCAACCCCATTTCACATAGCCAGGGACACACGTCAAGGCTGCCCCTTATTGCCCCTACTATTCGTCATAATTATAGATCCACTGCCAGAATGTATTAGACGTAAACACAGACACAGAGGCATTCGACTGTCTGGCAAACCCGAAATCATATCCTGTTTTGCAGATGATGCAATACTCTATATGAGGGACCCTCAGATCTACTTGGTCCCGATTACGGGGGACGTTCTCACTTTTGGGGAGCTGTCTGGCCTCAGTGTCAATTGTACCAAGTCAGAAATCTTCCCTCTGACAGACGCGGTCTTTTTTTCTTTTTTAAACTTTATTTTTGCATTTTAGTAAATATGAGTACCAACAAGCCCAAACAGTGGGCTGATAATAAGCCACTGAATGCCCCCCTCACGCCCACCCGACAGTCCCATCACCCAACAGGCAATTAACACATTTATATTTACACAAGAGAAGCCTGTGGTGGCTGATCGGTTGTCCCGGATGGTGCTGCGCTAGAGAGGAGGTACGAGATGTACGGGCCCCATATATCTGGGGGGTCTTGCGTGGAGAGGGAGTGTCTTTATGAATTCTGTTTCTTGGCAGTATGTGATGTCCCTCTTCCAGTTTGCTAGGGTAGGGGGTGTGCCTCGTCCCCATGCCATAGCCACTCTTCTACGTGCCAAAACCTATAACAAGCTTGCCAGTTTCCGGATGTGTGAAGACAGGAGTCTCGTTAGGCCGATGAGCGCCACCAGTGGTGAGTGTCCCTGACAGACGCGGTGTCTGAGATGTATGACTTGCTTGGCTTCTACTGGTCCCCACTGGGGGTGGGATACATAGGGATCGCAGTAACCACACATCACACTACATTGTTTGATCTGAACTATGCTGCATACATGTTGCGCCTTAAGCTTAAGGCTTGGTCTGATTGCCACTGACCACTGGGGATAATATAGCCTTGCTCAAGATGGTAGTCCTCCCAAAACATCTATATTTATTCTAAAATATACTGCTATGGCCTGGAGCAAAGATCTGGAAGTCGATAGCAATACTTTTATGTGGCACTCTGGATCATTATGTTTCAAATGGGACACACTGTCTATGC
The DNA here is from genome assembly GCF_040938575.1 of Ambystoma mexicanum. Lineage (NCBI taxonomy): Eukaryota > Metazoa > Chordata > Amphibia > Caudata > Ambystomatidae > Ambystoma > Ambystoma mexicanum. The sequence goes on along the minus strand of NC_090941.1, from coordinate 705,435,166 downwards.
CCAGGGGAGAGTGGGGGTTTGCGACCCCTGATTTCAAGATATACTGGCTGGCAGGACACGCCTTTCTGGTTTGTGCACAATGCACCTAATCTGCATGTTCAGTTTGAAAGATACTCTGCATGTGAACGGGATATCGGGTCTCTGGTACTGCCCCACTGTTTTCAGACTCCTGGCCGTTCGAACCTGCGAATCTGACTGCTTGGCCTGGTGTAAAATGTGGAAACTCTCAGGTGTAGCCCACCCTTTCCACAGCAGCTTCCCCTTATGGAACTGCTTTTCGTCCATCCCCAGAGTAGATGCCGCTACAGAGTGCCAGTGAGCACAAAATGGTTTCAGCTTGTTGGGGCACATGTATATAGACAGTAACATTGTTGCTGCTGAGGATATACCTTTGCTGACTTTTAGGAAGGCATGATATCAACAGTAAGACAAACAAGTGACCACAGTTCAAGGGTGTTTATTGAACTAAAAAAAGGGTTTGAAAAACGTCTATCCAATCCTAAATCTACAGATGGGAGCAAGCTATGACCATCAAATAATAACGCAGTCCTAGTAGTGTCTCATCAAAATAAAAGGGCCTATACTAATAAACCTATTGCCAATCCTTACCTCTAAATACAAATAGTGTGGGAAATAATGTTATGAAAAAGAAAGAAGTGTTCACAAAATGATATGTCGGGATGTTCAGGCTGTTGTCTTCTCTTCCCCACATTTTCAGCACGAGACAAGACGGTACACTCAAGCTTAGCATCATCTCTGGCTTCTCTAGTACGAGGATACAGTTCAATCATTATCATCTGGGCCTACCGTGCCCAAGTCTCTTTGTCTTTCAAACTCTCTTCATTCAGAGAGCCTGATGCAACAAACAAACAATAAGTTATTTTCCTCTTCCAGATTTTCACAAGTACTCAATTTCATAGGCGATTCACTATTCACTTCGGATCCCCCTCAGCTGGGCTCAGATCCTCTGAACACAATGTTCGTAATTTATTTATGTATCCAATCTCTTGTAGGATATTCTTTCTCGGGTGACTCGCGGTTCACTCCAGATACCCCTCAGTTGGGCTCAGATCCCTTTTAACACAATGTTCAATTAGTCTCCCTTCTCTGGGCTCGGACTAATTCCAATTTCCAAAATAACGTAACACAAACTTTGCTTTAACCAAAAGCTTTTAGCTGATCTCCCTCCGCCGGGCACAAATCAATTTCACATACTTTTTCATCAACTGTCGAAGACTTTTGAATATGCACAGGGTTTTGCTTGGCCCATTGCAGAACCACTTCGATATCACAGTTCATTATCACTCTTCACATTTGCCACCTTTCCGCTGGATACTTAACAGAGACTTACGAATGAACCACGTGTTGCCGCACCACTCTGTCTACGATATTGTATCTTGGTGTCAAAGTTCAATCACTCATCTGCTGTTTATTGTGTTTGCGTCGCTTTCCACATACGCTTAATACACTGTTCTCTCCAGTTTTCACTATACAGTGTTGCTGCTTGCAACCTTGGCTTCAACACAGACCAGTCTGGTATCAGTCTCCCCAACTGACCGGCTGTGCTGACTTCACTGGCTCTGCTTTGTTGTAGGAGCCACGGACAGTACCACAGCAGCAAACTATTCTCCCCGCCTTGACTATCGACGGGGGAGAGGCCTGGGTACTTCCGACACACAATACAGAATTCTTCAGCCTTCATTTCTGGTCTTACCTTCCCTATTCTCAAAGGTTTATGAAAGTAAGAGTCTTTCGTTGAAAAGGTCGAGGGCACTTCCCTCCTTGCAATCCTCTACGGTTTTGCCAACTTTCGCCTTGTATTAAACTGCCATCTTGGAACTGCTGCTTCCTCGTCTGCTTTGCCTTGCTCAGAGTGCGCTTTCGTGCTACAGCTTTTATCCGCATGGGAAAGTGTAATGGAATCAGGTGTGCGTTCTGGTCAGCACTAATTGCCTGATCCTGCCTGACCATTGTATAGGGACATGTCAGGTATAAGGCTCGGGTGTTAGTCCGTTTTCTCTGGTAGTGAGCTGTCCATGAGTAAATGTTCATGTTGGGAAAGGGGTGGGGGGTTGATTCCTTAAGTATCCAATGGGGTAATGGTGTTACAGGGAAGGGTATACCGCGTCTCGCCATCTGGTGTCCCACTTCCACTCCCCGATTAGAATATGGATGGCGTGCAATCAGCTAGGGGGAGAGATTCAATTTTCAAGGAAAATAAAGAACCTCGGATGCACATGGCAGGAAAACCTAGGGAGTGAAGCCCAGGTAGGGGCCAAAGTGAAGGCCGTATATCACTCCCTACGTATGCTTATGGATGTGCTCCCCTTTGTGGCAGCAGAAGACCACCCTGTGGTCGTAGGGGCGCTAACCAACTCTCATCTCGATTACTGTAACAGTTTAATGGCAGGGATCCCAGCCAAACAGATGATGAGACTGCAAAAGGCCCAGAATGCGGCAGTTAGGTTAATTGCCCATCTAAGAAAAAGAGACCATGTGTCACCCTCGCGTAGATCTCTCCACTGGTTGATGGTGGAGGATCAGGTGAAATTTAAGATGGCCTGCCTTAAGCATAAGTGCTTCTATGATCATGCACCAAAATATTTGAGTGCCAGGATCCATCATCTCCAATAAGAGATCTCCAATCAGGAGATAAAATGTTGTTGACTATACCCTGGACTAAACTGATCTCAAAGGGAGATAGGAGGTTCTCAGTCTTTGGCCCAAAGGTATGGAACCAACTACCAGTGACTATCCACTCTTGTCCATCATTGAAAAGCTTTAGAAAAGCACTAAAAACTTTCCTATTTAAGTGAACCTGGGTGATCTATATCACAGTCGCTACATGTTGATCAAGGTACAAACTGTAGTTAACATCTGCGCACAAATGCAGTTTATTCTGCTTGGTGCGCGTAAGAAATACTCAAAAAAAAAATCGAAGACCCCTCACCCAGGTGATCCTCCTGCACAGGTCCACCCCCAGGAACTGGATCCAAAAGCTATGGTCGTGTCCTTGCCACTTGGATGACAGATCGCCAGGGACTAGCGGGTGAGACACCTTCAGGTTTCTCACATTACACACCATAAATCTTTGCAATGGCTTTGCTACGTTTGTTTGCACAGGGTGTTCAAGGGGTTGTAGGCAGAATTAAAGGTTGTATCTGCTAACAACTCTATGCTCGAGTTTATTATGAGCATGCATGGTGCCCGGAACCTTATCTCTACTCTATGGCCTGGTTTGAGGCTGAGCTCAGGTGTCCCTCACCAGGTCCCGATCCAAATGAGTGCGAGACATGAATCTAGATATCACTGACAAGAATTGGGGCGAAATGTGCGCACAAACTAGTGAGGTTTCTTACAATTCCAGGTTCCGCCTAATACAGTTTAAAGTGCTTCACAGGTATCACTAAACCTTGGCTCGATTGAAGATCTTTTAACAAACAAGTGCGTGTTCTTGCCCCAGGTGTAGGGAAAAAGATGCTGGTAACTTTCACATGGTGTGGAGTTGTTCAAAGCTTGCTGGGTACTGGAAGGATGTATGTGGTACTCTTGCTGATATGTTTGGTTGCAGGCTGGATGCCAATCCCATGCAATGCCTTTTCCATGTATTTGAAGACCAAGCGGGGTGTAACGCTCACCTGGTTCCCTCGGAGGCGCAGGCCTTGATCTGATGGGGATACCGTCTTCAGTGTTAGGCGCAGGGTTTGTTTTGCTCCCGGACAGGGCCACCTTCTCACCGAAAGTTTAAGCTGAAGAGTGAGGTGTCTGCAAGGGTAAACCAAGGTATTAGTGATTGGAAGGTTGGGAAAGTTCCTAGCCCCTCTCGCCCTTTCTTTCCCCGTGGAACTGGGTTGATAATTGCGCTTACCTTAGATAGGTAAATGCCGGGCTCTCCATCCTGCGTCTTGTGCAGGGGCGCTGGGTCCAGTTGCTTCACTGGATGCGAGCTCTGCCTCTTGATAGCAGATGGTTAGCTGAGAGCGAAGACGCCGTTAGTGCACAAGCGTGCCTTGTAAGTATTTAAGTTCCTTTTAGATTGTTCTCTTCTCTTTCAAAAGTCTTAAGTCTTTAAAGTCTATGTCTTTTCCTTTTCAGATGCGGTGGCGGTGAAGATTATCCTTCTAATGGCACGTAAGTAGAAAGACTGCACTAGCGCTGTAGAATGCACCGTAATGTCTCTTTTGTCTTTGCAGGTGCCGAGGTGCAGCGCGAACAGATTGGAAGCGAACGTAACACAGGTAAGCAGTCTTGTAACTAAGCGTTACTAACCGATGTATCTTGTCTTGCAGGTGCCGGAATGCAGCGCGAGCTGAGTTGGAACGGGCGTAACACAGGTAAGCAGAGTTTGTAGTTAAATATTACTGACCGATGTTCTTTCTCTTTGCAGATGTCGGATGCCGGAAGAGAAAGGCTGAAAAAGGCGCCTTGGATGCTGCCGTTGGATTAGGCAAGTAGATGCGCTGCCTTTGCTTTAGCCTAACCTGTGCTTTTGTTTTGCAGGAGCTGCTGAAGACTGAAGAAAACTGAAGGTTGGATCCCAGCAGGTGATTTCGTGTTCACAGGATCTGGAGCTGGAGGTTTCCTGGAGCTGACACAGTGAGCGTCCTGCTGCAGATGCAGAATAACGCGAAGCACGTGAAACCAATTGGGTGTGGTTTAAATAGCCTTCTGTTGTGCTTAGGCGTCTTCTTCCACGGCCTCACCCAGGTAAGAAAAAGAGTTCCAGATTTCTAGAAGAGTTCCTGTGTTCTGCTTCCAGGGAGTGGCTCCTGCTCCACCCAGACAGAAAAAGTAGTCCCAGGCAGAGAAGGATCAGGAGACCAGCTAGCTGGTAAGTAAGCAGCATGGTCTGCTACCGGTAGGTCCACCAAGCACTCTTATCTAATATGAGCCCGGCGCTTCCTGTGCCGGGACCAGTCACCTTCATGAGCCTGGCGCCACCGGCGCCAGGACAAGGTCCAAAAGGTCCCAATAGGGACTGGCTGGTTCCTGGGATCAGAGTTATGGGCCTGCTTCCAAGGTCGTGGGGCAAGTCCTGACCCCTTGGAAGCAGGGATCATGACACGGGGTGTATGCGTAGGCTTGCTAGCCTATGCTTGTTAGTGGCGGTGCGCTGCATACTGCTGCTTTGGCTTAGACCCACTGCACTGTTGACTGAGCAGTGGTTGCGCACAGTTACTTGGGCCAGCGAGACTGAAGATCATTGGGCTTCTTTGCTGCCGGTTGGGAACCACCCGGTATAGACCCAGCAATCCTTCAAATCCCACTTATTGGGCACGCAGGAGGGTGCCATCCTTGATTAGTATGGGGCTAGTATTTGCTCCCCCATTGTATTGTCCTTTTCCCTTGTCTGGCTTCGTCCTGATCTTACCACAGTTTCTTTTGCATTCTGTTGTCTCCTTAAGTTCTGCGTCTATTGCCAATTGTCCTCCTGATTTGATTGACGGCTTCTATGACATTTGCATTTTGTTTGTATAAAATGTGATTCCAAATGTTTTAATAAAGAATTATTTTTAAAACAACGGAAAACCCACCGACTCTAGGGGTGAGGGTGCTACGTGGACTAGTAACGTGGCACTTGAGAGTGCTGAAGGTCTTGACCAGATCAAAGCAGCGCCCCTCTTACTTCCCAAAGATGTAAAAGATCTCTGATCGAAAAAGTAGACCGCTTTCCAGATATGTTTGTGAAGATCCCTAAAAGAGCCCAGAGAAAATTACTTGTTCCTGTAATAACCCATGGAGGACTGCAGGGACAAGGGCTTAAAACCCCTAACTTAACACGAGGCACCCAAGAGGAGCATGAAGAAGAGTATGAGGGAATCATGGGTGCTAGAATGGAAAGAGATGAGCAGAGTTTTTCTCCCCTGCTTTCTTCAGGAAGTCTTGTGGAGAATGTAACTAGTGTCGTTCCAGAGACAACTCCTAAAATAGTTGGCTCACTCCATGATAGGAGTACATTAAACCTAGAGAAAGCACATATCCTTCACTTAGACCAGTCAAGTGTCTCTCCCCAAAGCCCATGAAGAGAAGCTATTGTATGTGCACTCATGTCCTCAGGACAAGATAGCTACCTGGAAAGTTGGGGTCTATGTGCTAGTCAGTTGTTAATGATGAAGGTTGTTATCAATTTATTGAAGACCCGACTTTATAATGCTAACATGAAGATTGATGTTCTGCAGCAGAAGGTAGAACAATTATCAAAATAAATTGGTTCTCAGCAAAATGCCTTAGGGTTGAGGCTAGGAACAGGGTTAGGTGTTCTAAACACAATTTGAGTACCGCCCTCTACTGTCCATCCTCTTTAATTGCCGACTGAGGGTCCACCAACATTTGCAATAGTAGTTGACACCAAGCCAAAGGGTTCATTGGATCCTCTCCACAACAAATGAAATGCACGAGGTGTGGGGAACATTGGCTAGGAGCATTGACAACAAAAAGGGAAGAGATAAAGATAGAGCCCACGAAGCATGAGGAGGTACTACAACCACAGCGGAAGAGGCTGGTGTAGTAGTTAAGATTACTGCATCAGGTGGAAGAATGTAGCAATCATGCCCAAGTGGGGGGGGGGGGTGTACATGGCTGGTATTGGCCCACCAGCCCAAGCCTCAGTGTGGGCTGCAGGCTGTTACCAGCCTGTACGCCCCCCTGCTGTGGCATGATTGCTGTACGCTCCCTGGGGTTTGCCCACGGTGCAAATAGTTTATTTTCCTCAGGAGATTGGCTGTGCTTATTGTGCGACGCCAATGTCCCAAGGAAAAAAAACAAACAAGATGGCCATCAGGAAAGCAACTAAGCCCCTTTTCCATTTCTATGGTGGCAGGGAGCTGGAGGAGCGCTAGAACCAGAGCACAAATCTCCGGTCTAGCAGGTAAGTGGGGAGGTGTTAGAGGCTGGGTAAGAGGTTTGGTTTGTTTTTGGGGAGGTGGGGAGGCAACACATTCAAAAAATAAAAAAGGTGACACCACCCACCGAAGGGCCTCTGGCCTGTGTATTCTCGCCTGCTGTTCCAGCCACCTGATTGGCTGAGCACCCTTCCCAGGTTGTGAATGGGAAATTAATATTTGTCCCAATAATGATCCTAGAGCAAGAACAGGAGCAGGTGAGCATGGCGGGCTTCATTTTAAACCTCCCTATGCAATGCACTCTCACAGTTGTAGTTTTAATAAATATGCCTAGAATTGTGCCCTAGCAGAAAGAGGACACAGTAAGTTTGATTAATACAATCCTATATTAGTTAAGAGCAAACTGCTCAGAGTTTTCCATCAATCAACAAGACATATTGATGGCACCAAGAGTGACTTGGCTTGGCTGGAATCCCAAATCAACTGAAGGAGACAGTATTGTTTGATCTTTTAAATCCCAGAGGGTAATGTGAGGGGTCAGTAATGCGAAGCAGACCGCTGCTTGTTGTTTTCTCCGTATTTGACATTTTATTAATGAAAGAAAATGCAAAGAAAACCTAACTAAGCATACTCTACCAGGGAGTTCGCTACCTAGTCTAGGTTCTAAGGGAAAATCTCCTAGTGTAATGCTCACCTGGTATCCACAGGGACGTCACACAGCCTGTTCTGACCTCTTACGACCTCAAACCCTTCCCTGGAGGCTATTCGACTGGAGACTGGGCCTGAAACACAGGATTGGTAGAGTTTAACTCCCTATTGTCTCTGTGTGCTGGAACCCTTTCTTCCCCGGGGTCCAACCCTTCCCTTTGATCCACAGCTCACCTTGTTTTCTTGGAAAGTGTGCTCTCCGTCCTGCTTTCAGCGCAGGGGCGCGTTGATTGATGCGGGCTTGTTGCTGCCTAGTTACTTCACTGGCAAGAGTCCGACAGGTAAGTATAATGAGTCTTTTGAACATTTCTCGAACTTCGTTCCTTTCCTTCCTTAGATGATGGCCGGCATCCGGGGATGGCGACGTGCTGCTGAGATGAGTAGCGCTGAAGGTGAGTGAGAGCGTGATGCATGATGCGACCCTTTCGTATTTGTATTGAACTGAGTTCTTTTTCTGTGTCTTTTAGGTGCCGCGACGTTTTCAGCGTGGATGCCAGTTATGAAGAAGAAATGCGGTGAGTAAGCGCGGTATGCGGCGCCTCTAGATGTTTCCACGCTAACCTGAAGTGTCTTTTCCCTCTTGTAGATGGATGAGAAGTTCCGGAGACAGAGTTCGCCCAGAGCGGCTGGGATTCAGGTAAGCGTTTGAAGCTCGTACAGTCTTTAAAAATAAGCGAAGATTTGCTGAATGCTTACTAATGCCTCTTTTCTGTTCTTTTCCCTTAGGAAGCGGCAAATGACACCGCCGAAGATGCCCGCAGAACAGAAGAAACGATGAATGATGGGCAGAAGTGCCGCAAGGTAAGGCTGTTCCTAACGGTGTTCTTGTTCTTGCAGGAGCTGAGCGCAGAAGAAAGATGCAGGCTTACTGGAGACCGATCCGAACACGGTGAGTGTCACGCTGCAGGTGCAGAAAACACAAAGCAGGTTTCTCAGGCTGGGCGTGGCTTAAATAGTCTCTGGGTATCCCAAGTGTCTCTGGGCTGAACCACACCCAAAAGACTAGACTGCACATGCAGTTCTGGGAACCGAAATATGTGGGGGCATCCATCTTGTCAATGCATCCATCCATCAATGCACTACAAGTCCAATCCCCAATGTTATCCTATGGGAGTGAGTGAGTCTGGTGCCACAAGCGCCATGTCTGACTCCAAGTGGGTCTTTGGAGGGATGGAGAGGCCCTTGAGGGCTATGTAGGTGATCGTGGTCTGGCTCCAGCCTGACATCTTGGAGGGCTGGGTACATGAGGGGCAGGAATCATGACAGCACTTCCCCCCAAGGCCCCTCTCAAGGCGGCTCTTCTGTCTGGTCCTGGTTTGTTTGGATGGGTTTGATGGAATCGTCTAAGCAAGCGAGGTGCATGGATGTACTCACAAGGCTCCCATGTCCTGTCTTGTGGACCATACCCCTTCCAGTCTACTAAGTAGTATAATTTGGATCTGACATACTTTGAATCCAGGATGTCCTTGACTTCGAATTCTGACTCCACAGCGGCTACTACTGGCTGCGGTGGCGTTGCTACCCGGGTCCCAGGTTGAACAGGTTTAAGGAGAGACACGTGGAACACAGGATGAATCTGCATGTTTGATGGCAAAGCTAGTCTGACCGCCACAGGATTTATCACGGAGGTGACAGTGAATAGACCCAGGTATCTTGGACGGAAAGTTTGGGTTCCTTTAATGGGCACGTGTTTAGACACCAGCCAGACTTTGTCTCCCACTTGGTAGTTGGGGGCCTTTGCACAGTGTTGATCAGCAAACTTCTTTTGGCGATTCTTAGCTTGAAGTAGGTGTTCAGATGCCCTTTTAAAGGTTTGAGAAATGGTTGTGTGCAAGGTTTTGACTGCTGGCATTTCCTGGGTTGTAGGAAGGTCCAACTCAGAAGTACGTGGGTGCCTGCCATACATGGTATAAAAGGGTGTCTGCCCAGTGCTGGTGTCTAGGGAATTATTATAAGCATATTCAGCGATCCATAATAGGTCGAACCAGCTTCCTTCAGCTTGGTGTAACATGCAACGCAGATACTGCTCGAGCGTCTGATTTGTCCTCTCAGTTTGACCATCCGTTTGGGGATGGTGACTGGTGGATAGCCGGATGTTGATCTGGGTCATAGAGCAGCATTTTCTCCAGAAGTTAAATACAAATGGAGTACCTCGGTCTGAGACTAAAACTGAAGGAAACCCATGGAGCCGTACAATGCCTTCAAGAAATACCTTTGCCAGAGTGGAAGCATTTGGCAGCCCCTTAAGAGGAATGAAATGTGCCATTTTTGAAAATAGGTCCACGACCACAAGAATAGTGTTAAACCCTTGACTGGGTGGTAAGTCAGTAATAAAATCGAGGGACAACATGTGCCAGGGTGATGGTGGGATTTCCAATGGTTGTAATAGCCCAGCCGGTTTCTGCTTGGATGACTTGTTTTGAGCACAAACTCCACAGGATAGGATGAATTGGATAATGTCTTCACGCCACGTGGGCCTCCAATAGTTTTGTTTGTACCTTGGCTAGGGTTTTAGCGATTCCGCAGTGGCCCTTGATGAAGGAATCATGATAACCGGACATGACTTGTTCTCGTAGTTCTTGGTTTGGTAAGAATAAACGATTCCTGAAGTAGGGCAACTGATCTTTTATCATGTAATGTTCTCCTTGTGCACTCCACGCTTGTAATTGCTCCGGACTCATCAGGTTTTGGATTTCTTCATATAATTCTTTGAGTTATGGTTGCTGTGATTCCTAGGAGCTTGTCACTCGGGATGTTTGCTATTGGGTCAGGGGTCTGATACCCTTGCTCTTCCACCCCTATACGGGAAAGGGCATCGGCCTTCCCATTTTTCACCCCTGGTCGAAATGTAATCACGTACTCGTATTCAGCAAAAAAAAGAGCCCAACGTAGTTGTCGTGAGGATTGGGCCTTTGTCGTTTTTAGGTACTGGAGGTTCCGGTGGTCAGTTATTACGGTGATTGTGTGTCTGGTGCTCAAGAGGTAGTGCCGTCATGCCTTAAATGCTGACTTAATGGCCAGGAGTTCTTTGTCTGTGATAGCGTAATTGAGTTCAGGCGGTGTGAATTTACACGACCAGAAGGCAACAGGGTGTAACTGGCCCGTCTCGGGGTCCTTTTGTGAGAGGACGCCTCCCATAGCCATGCTTGAGGCATCCGTTTCCTCCAGGTATGGGAGATCAGGGCGAGGGTGGCGTAAGATTGGGGCAGATGTGAATCTTGCTTTGAGTTCCTGGAAAGCTTCCTTGGCTTCTGTTGGTCCACTGGAACTTTTTGTTGCTTTTCCTTAGCAATGACGTGATGGGATGCACGATTTGCGAAAATCCTGGGATGAACCGGCGGTAGAAGCTTGCAAAACCCAGCATACTTTGAACCCCCTTGAATGAATTTGGGGATGGCCAGTTCAGGATAACATCTACCTTGTGTACATCCATTCGGATTCCATTCGGTCTGAGAATAAAGCCCAGGAATTCCACCTCGGAGAGGTGGAATGAGCACTTTTCGAGCTTGCCGTAGAGCTGGTGTTGACAGAGTTTCTCCAATACGGATCGGACGTGTTTAACGTGGTCCTGCTTTGATGCGGAATATACTAGAATATAGTTGATGTACACTAGAGCACACCCATCAATCAATTCCCGTACGACATCGTTCATGAAGTATTGAAATGCTGCAGGCAGGCGCGTTCAAAGGTCAAAGGGCATTACTTGATATTCGTACAAGCCGTACTTGGTGCGAAAAGCGGTTTTCCATTCGTCCCCCTGTTTTACGCGAACAAGGTGATATGCCCCCCTCAGGTCTAGTTTTGTCTAGATTTGGGCATCTTTGACTTGATCAAGCAATTCAGGGATCAGTGGCAGGGGGGTAGCATTTTTTCACGGTAATCTGGTTCAGTGTGCGATAATCGATGCACATTCTCAAGTCCCCCTACTTTTTCGGTACGAAGAATAGAGGACTGGCTGCTGGAGACTTCGAGGGACGGATGAGCCCGTTGGCCAGGTATTGGTCAAGATAGGCCTTCAGGTGCTGGTTTTCTCGTTCCGTGAGTGCGTAAATTTGCCCACAAGGGATTTGTGCGCCGGGTATCAGGTCGATTTGGCAATCGTATGGTCTATGTGGTGGCAGGGTATTTGTCATGATGCCTACCCCCAGGCATCCGGACCAAGCACATCAGCCCCAGGAGCAGGCATCTAGACATTTAGTAAACCCTCAGCAGCCCCGGCTAGGGGCTATCTGGGTTCAGTCCTGGCGCCTTAGGCACCAGGCTCATAGTAGGAATCAGTCCTGGCGCCTAAGGCGCCAGGCTCATAGTCATTACTTACCTCAGGCAGACCATGCAGCAAATGACTCCAATCCAACATGAAGCCTGAAAGGGACTATTTTTCTACAGGGACTATTTTTTACTCTGGTGTGGTTCTAGGGACTTCTTACCTGGGACTACTTTTGAGACTATTTAAACCACACCCGACCAGCAACACACGCTTCGCGTTATTCTGCATCCAGCAGCGTAACACTCACCGTGCCTGCAGCCTGCAGCCTGCAGCCAGTCTTCTGCCACGCCCGCCTCGAACCCAGAGCTCCTAAAACAAAGAGGAAAGAAAGGGACAAGGTTAGAAACAATCTTATTTCTATTCCACACCTGATTCTGGATCGATCTTGTCTCCGGACCTGTAAAGAACATCATTTCTGCACGCGCCGCACCTCCAGCTGCAGCGCCGGGCCATACTCACCAGTCTTCACAGCATCCTTCGGGTCAGCGCTGCCTCCATCATTTCTTCGCCGAGCTTCGGCACCTAGGAGACAAAAGAAAACCACAAGGTGAGCCGAGTGAACCAACAGGAATAATTCTTACCACCATAGACTTACCTGATTTACCACCGGAGGCATCCTTTTGTGGCTCTCCATATTTTCACGTGCCGCATCTGTAAAGAGAGACAAAACAACACGTTTTCCTCGTGCAAAATTTACCGGACAGCGCCGTGTAATACAGACTCTTACCTGAGCGCCACCAGCTGCCACAAGAGCATCTTTTCAGGAGCCAGCTGCAAGACAAGAAAGGAAGGGGGGAACAAGAGTGAACATCAGACATATTGAACTCTATGAACTTAATACTTACTGGACCTCACCAGCAACCTCAGAGTCAATACTCTCCGGAACTCTCCCGAGCCTTCAAACCAGTGAAGTAACTGGAATCGACGCGCCCCTGCAAATCCACACAGGATGGAGAGCTCATCTTTCAAGAATATAAGGTGAGATTGCTGTGAGGGCATTTCGGAGGTGATTAGTTGGAGAGGACTGTGGGGGTGCCATCACTTGAATCCACAAGTGGCTAAATCCATCCCTCCACTTGCAGGAGAATATTTCTACGAGTTAAGCAGACAAGATTAGGAGGGCAGATCTAGCAGTCATCGCTGCACTACGCATCACGTGGGTGGAGTCCGCAGCTGTCCGGGTCCGACCGACGCCTCTTTGGGAGCCAGGTGAGCGTAACAGTATTAGCCTGTTCTTTCTGAAATACATCTTGAAAGTCCTGGTATTCACTTGGTAGGGTGCCGATTGCCACAGTCGTAAGCGTGGAGGTTCTGGTGTCTATTGGTTGTTTCTCTTGGCGATAACATGTGTGGGCACAAGTCTCGGGAAAGGCCAATTCTTTTGCTCGCCAATCGATTCGAGGATTGTGAGCTACCAACCATGGCATTCCCAAAATCAACCGGAACTGTGGTGCCTTAATGAGGTCAAAAACAATAGATTCTTGGTGTCCATCCTGGCACAGAAGGGTTAAAGCTGCAGTGCATTGGGATACTGGACTAGAAGCTATTTCCGTGCCGTCGACAGTGGTAACAGTGTCGGTGGTTGATTTAGGGCATAACGAAAGCTCCATCTTTGCTGCAAGATCCTGGTCGATGTAATTCCCAACGGCTCCACTGTCAATGTACGCTCTTACTGCGTGCATCCGAGATAGTTGTTGGTGATTGATCAAGACCACAGATAGTGCAAAATGGGAGGTCTGTAGTTCACTTTCTTCGCTCGACAAGTGGACCCCTACACTTGCCGGGCTAGGGAGTTTTCTGATTCATTGATGGTATCTTCCTTGCCCGTGGCCCCTACCGTCCTCCTCGGTGGCTTCACAGGGCACTCTTTAAAGAAATGGCCTGACCTTCCACAGTACAGACATAACTGCTGCTGTCTCCTTTTATCCCTTTCCGCTTTAGTCAAGGGGGATCTGACCCCCCGATTTGCATTGGTTCTCCTGAACCTTCCGTTGTCGGGGCGATATTGTCCTTTGAATCACATACATAGTTTCGAGGGTCCGGTCTGGTTCGATCTGCTCTTCGGTCCTGCAACCTATGATCCAGTTGAACAACAAGGTCAATGAATTCTGAGCAGTCTTTCGGGCGGTTCACTACTTGTGCGAGAACCTCCTTGAGCTCCCCCCGCAACCCCCGATGAAATAACGTGGTTCTCTTCTCCACTGGCCATTCTGCTTCAACTACAAGTCTATTGAACGTGGCTATGTATGTTAATAGGTCTTGATTCCCTTGGCGTAGGGACAGAGGTTTGTTGTCTAATGCCTGCCCATGAGTACGACGGGCGAACAGCTTTTCCATCTCTTGCTGAAAGCCCCTGAAGTCATGCAGCAAAGGATCGTCTTGGGCCACAAAGGGTACAAACCAGTCCGCCGCGCTAACACTCAAGTAGGATAGCACAAAACCGACCAGTGATTGGTTATTCGGAAAGGCCCCTGGTCTACAAGGGAAGTGCAGGCGGCACTGGTTCATGAACGTTGCAAACGTCTTGGGATCCCCCATAAATCGTTCGGGCGGGGCCAAGGGAACTGCCCCAGGAAGGGTTATCTGAACGGGATTGGCTGATGGTGCTGGCATCGAGGGCACGCTTCCCGGCAATGATGCATGCCCTGCTTGTGAATGGAGAAGTTGCCGGCTTAAATCATCAGTGCGTTCTTTGGCTATCAGCTCTCTCCTCAAGGTGTTGGTCTCCTCCCTGTCTGCATGTACTTCAGAATGTAGCTGCCCCAACATTTGGGCTAACTGGTCTGTTTCTGACGTTTCCATGACGCCCAGGTGGATTTTGATGTGAGGCTTTGTGTTCTGTAACGCTCACCTGGTATCCACGGGGACGTTGTATTGCCACCTCTTACGACCTCAAACCCTTCCCTGGAGTCTACTCAACTGGAGACTGAACCTGAAACACAGGATTGGTAGAGTTTAACACCCTATTGTCTCTGTGTGCTTGAACCCCTTCGTCCCCGGGGTCCAACCCTTCCCTTTGATCCACAGCTCAACTCGTTTTCTTGGAAAGTGTGCTCTCCGTCCTGCTTTCAGCGCAGGGGCGGGTTGATTGATGCGGGCTCGTTGCTGCCTAGTTACTTCACTGGCAAGAGTCCGACAGGTAAGTATAATGAGTCTTTTGAACAGTTCTCTAACTTTGTTCCTTTCCTTCCTTAGATGATGGCCGGCGTCCGGGGATGGCGACGTGCTGCTGAGATGAGTAGCGCTGAAGGTGAGTGAGAGCGCAATGCTACCCTTACGTATTTGTATTGAACTGAGTTCTTTTTCTGTGTTTTCAGCATGGATGCCGGTTATGAAGAAGAAATGTGGTGAGTAAGTGAGGTATGCGGCACCTCTAGATGTTTCCACGCTAACCTGGAGTGTCTTTTCCCTCTTGCAGATGGATGAGAAGTTCTGGAGACAGAGTTCCCCCAGAGCGGCTGGGATTCAGGTAAGCGGTTAAAGCTCGTACAGTCTTTAAAAATAAGCGAAGATTTGCTGAATGCTTACTAATGCCTTTTTTCTGTTCTTTTCCCTTTTCCTTAGGAAGCGGCGTCCCGGAATGGGAATGACACCGCCGAAGATGCCCGCAGAACAGAAGAAGCGATGAATGATGGGCAGAAGCGCCGCAAGGTAAGGCTGTTCCTAACAGTGTTCTTGTTCTTGCAGGAGCTGAGGGCAGAAGAAAGATGCAGGCCTACTGGAGACCGATCCGAACACGGTGAGTGTCACGCTGCAGGTGCAGAAAACACAAAGGATGTTTCTCAGCCTGGGCGTGGCTTAAATAGTCTCTGGGTATCCCAGGTGTCTCTGGGCTGAACCACACCCAAAAGACTAGACTGCACATGCAGTTCTGGGAACCGAAATATGTGGGGGCATCCATCTTGTCCCCATCAATGCACTACAAGTCCAATCCCCTATGTTATCCTGTGGGAGTGAGTGAGTCTGTTGTCACAAGCGCCAGGTCTGACTCCAAGTGGGTCTTTGGAGGGATGGAGAGGCCCTTGAGGGCCATGTAGGTGATCGTGGCCTGGCTCCAGGCTGACATCTTGGAGGGCTGGGGACATAAGGGGCAGGAATCATGACACCTAGCATACACAAAAGTGGACCTTACACTAAACAACAAAACATTCAAAGTAAACCATAAATACATGAATACCAAATAACCAGTGTCTTGGATAACTTCCACTTGTCCTGAGTAGATTCCCTTCCCAAGAATGTCCAAAGTCAATCTCTCCCAAAGAAAAGAAAAGTCTTGAAAGTTCCAAAAGAAACAAAAGTTAACCCAAACAAAAAATACACTGATAAGTTTTTTCTCAGTTTATTGAAAAGTTCCCTTTCCAATTTCCACACAGTAAACGGCACCAATGGTAATCCTGGATAACCTCCTAGACTTGAGTTCAAACAAAAGTACAATTTCTGCTTCAAAAACTGTCCATCTGTTTATAGTCTCTGCAGAGTCTTTGGTATAACTGGTCAGGCGGCTACTTCTAAGGGGGTTGCTTTCTTCTTGACAACTCCCTTCTGCTAATGGCACTGTGAAAGCATACTCCTTCACAGTGCACTACTGCTTCAACCACCTTCAATATAATGTTCTCTTATAGACAATCACAGTTCTGTTAGCTCTGCTGCAACTTGGTACTTTAAAGATTTATTAGGCAACGTAAGGACAGGACTCCTCATCCTCCACAGGTAGGCAAGGCACTGTTCCTTCCTATGCCATAAGAAAGGGGCAGCCTCTTTGCCTCTGCTGTCTGTCTTGCAGCTACCACTAGATGTTGCCTTGGCTTTTGGCCTGTTTCTCTCTCAGCTTCAATATTCTCAGCTTTACAAAGTGTTGATTAGTTCTTTTTACAAGCACCCCACTTTCTTTATGCACACCTTCTTTATTCCAGCAGTTACCCCAACGTTGTATTGCCACTCTTCCAGCCTTGTATAGCCTTGTCACACTTGTATCAGAGGACACTGGATTTGTAACAACTGACAACTTCAAAATATAGGCGGTTTGATCATGGAGTTGGTTTCATGTTAGAAAGGATTTTGCCTACTGGCTTTGGTAATGCTTGTTCTCCTTGCTACTTCAGCAACTTCCATAATTACAACGTACTTGTTCTGGATGTTTCAAGATTCAGGTTTCTTGTGGGAAACAGAATTAGGTACATGCGACCACTCTTTGATGGAGAATTCCACTTCAAAGAACTGTAAAGACTTGTTTCCTTTTATTTACATAGAATGCTGATTTAACATTGATCGGAATCACAATCATTCATATGGGACATTTCTTTGATGTAATGTTCTTGTAACAATTCGGGAAAGTCAGCTGCTACTATTCAAGGGATTACCAACAGCGTTATCCCTCTTAATTGGAGAAAGGCGACCACTCCGGTACACTTACTTAATGTAATAATAGAAAATAAAAGGTTTTTCTTATACGCAAGAACTTTCACTTGTGATAAACTTGCGCATGATACATTTCTTTTATCAAGACTTCCCACGACAACAAACAACTTCTACTTGATCTCACTTGTACGTGAATTCTAATTGAGCTGGTTGCAATTACCGGCAAGGAGTTTTCAGTGAATTGGAGTATGGACCTTCACTCACCGGCTCCAAAACACTGCGGTTGTGGGCGGCTTCCACTTCCCAACTTTTCTTCCTGCTACTACTACTTCAGGCAAGCTTGGGACCCACACCCCTCTGCAGCACAGGTGTCTCTGATCCTGCCTCGACAAGGGAGAGTCTCCTTCTCTCCTACTTCCCTCGGCTTGCTTCTGCACACAGGCCTCATGTATCTGCACAACCTTAGCTCTGCAGTCACAGCTATTGGGGTGCACCGGGGGAAACCGTTAACTTCTCCAATTTCAGTGCAGCCACAGCCAGACAGGGTTTGTGAGCACAGGGCCAACTCAGAACCTGCAGGTGAAATCTGCTCTTCTCTCGTCCCTTAAGTGTTCACACTTCCTCATGAACTGCCAGCCTCGTGATCTTCTCCTTCTGCTACTACTCCCAACCTTCCAGCTCCTTCCTGCTGCAGCCTTTTATGCCTCTCAGCGGGGGAGGAGGGGAGGGGGGCAATTGACTTCAGGTGCAGGCCCTTAGTGTTAATTGCCTGACCTTGGCAACAGCTGTTAGGCCTACTTGCCTGTCCTTTCCTTCTGCATGCCTCCTCAGCTGCCTTCTTCGTCACAGTCCGAGGGATTCTGGGACACGTAGTTCATTTTAAGGAAATTAGGGTTTTCTACTTCAACTTGGCAAAAGGGAGGAGTTACGGAGAATGTTAAAAAGGGTTTCTTCCTGGTCTGACACACCCTCCCCCACCCCATGTTATTCTCCCACAGTACACCACCCCCAGGCTCTGGATGGCTCTGGATCAGAGAGCGCCTGCCTTTCCCAGGCCACATGAGAAGGGTCCCAGACCAGGTTCCTGGGGAAAATTCCCCTCGGATTCTCGACAGTAACCACAGGTATTTGGCATGTTTTTATGAATTCTGAACAAATACCATCAGCAGCCATCAAAATGGTCCCTTTGGGATATTTTTATTATCCAGAATGTTTTCAGCAAACCAGACTGAAGTGGGACAATTACAATGGCAGAACTATGTGATACGACCAGAGGTTCTACTCCGATGTTATTTAAGGTCCAGTTCAATAATAACCACTATGAGAAATCGCCTTGGGACCCTGGCATCCCTTGTGGCCATTTTGTGACTTAGGACAAAAGCTGTTGTGCACAGTCCTCAAGCATCAGAGAACTATGGGGACAACCCCCACAGAAGCCACAGGACCTTTCAATCACAGCAGCCGTGGATATAATTATTGTTGGTTCATGGAACATAGCTGGTGTAGCCCATCTAATGAATTGCAAAGGTTGTTTGTCCTTTGAGAGTTGTGACATACCTACGCTTCGGGAAACTTAGTCTAATAAAGAACAAAGAATAAAGCACTATATGAGTTTCCTTGTAAAAGCAACAAGCTCTGGCAGAGGGAGAAAGAAAGGTGGTTTCCTGACGTGGGTTTCCTCTGACCTCAACGTGATTGCAGTACAGCAAGCTACGAGTACGGAAATATTCTTGGCAATTAAGCTAAGGCTGCCCTTTGTTAAACATTTTACTGTGGTGATGTTTTATAACACAACACGAGGGGCAGTGACCAGTCTTCACTACAGTTGTTGTCTTTTTAACGAGGCTACATGGATGATTGCTTGACAGAAGAACATACATTGATAGAGGGAGGAGATTATAATGTAAAAATGGGTACACACGATAAAGATGACCCTTAGGATTGCATGGAGGATGTTATGTTTAATGTATCATCTGCTAAAATGCAACGATTATAGGAGATACACCAATGGAACATGGTTCTCTCATCCTTATACGAGATAGGGCTGAGATCACTAAATAGTCAAACAAAGTCTGATACCCTGTATAGGCTGGCATATTCGAGCTGTGCAAGGAAAAGCAGCAAAATAGATTGTTATCATTCCTATTCATCTTTGGACTCGGATTTCTGATATGGAGGTAATGATGCACAATGAAGGCAATCATTACCCTCTTTTTTTAATCTGTAGTTGTAGAGGAGCTAGAGTGCACAAGAAAAATGACAGCACATCCAAGTGTAAGACGAAGTCGGAGGTGGTATTCCAGAATCTTTTGAGGATAAGTGGCTTGGCACAAAGAATGAGATTGTCAATCTGCCTACCTTGTTAGCACAGGGGATGAACGATCATATAGAGATTTTGAATGCTTTTTTGGGAAAGTGACAGAATTCACACCACTTAAAAACCAAGGCAGATGAAAATCTACACCCAGCTAAAGTTGTTTGATGGGAAATGTAAATACGCTAAGAATAAACATTTTCTGGCATCCAAAAAATGGAGCATCCACTGTAGAGGAAATATCTACAACTAGAAAGTCATATTAGAGTAATAGTGGAAGCTAAATGAAATCAGAAAGAGATGGCTTGGAAATGTTTAATAGAAGCAGCGGGGAGAAGGTATTCATGTACATTCTGGTCAATAGTTTCAATGGGATGTAGAGGAGAAGACAACTTAAGGGGGACAGATGTAAACATCACTGAAACCTCATGGGTAAATCATTTTTCTGGACTTTATAATCCCAGAGGGAGTGATTGTACTGTCCTCGAGGATATATCCTCCGACTTATTCACTGAGATGACTCTTAACCTTCACCATTGAAGAGATAAACAACAGTATTAAAGCATCAGCTACCGGCAAAAGCCCAGTGTATGATTGCTGTTCCTCAGATCTATAAAATAGATGCACTTTTCTGGGCTAATCTCCCGTTATTCCCTTTTAACACAAGATGCAGATCCTATGTAGTGCCTGAGTCGTGGAAGCTAGCAATTGTTGTACCGAATTTCTTTTTTTTGTTGTCATTTAAGTTTTATTAAAGCATAAAAGGAATAGTACCACAGTTCACCCTGCCGCACACAACCTCTGCGGCAGGGGCATAATTCAACAGTTTTAGTGCCTGAAGAAATCAGACATTAAATTGATACATATATCAGAACACATCTCAAAATAACAAGAAGGTAAAGCAATAAAATCAAAGAAAATCCCAACAAAATCCAAATTAATCATAAGGTACAGTGTGGAGGTCATCTGAGAACCAAGCCAGTGGTGTGGGCCTTATATGAGTGAAAAGGAAGCCATCTCATGGGGTTTATGGAGTATTCCCTGGTTATCATGCCGACAAATGTGATAAGATTACCCCATTCCACAAGGTATTGTGCCATCTCCCCTTTAAGCGTTTCATCTATCTTGCACATAGCCGCAACAAACTACACCCTCGTCCACCACTCATTCACATCTGGCACAGTTGAGGACTTCCAATTTTTGCTACAACCAGCCTTGCTGCCACCAAGAAGTGGGTTATCAGCTTTGAGGTGTTAGCCCTGAGCTCGTATTGCCCCTGTGTATCTTCATCCGCCAATAATATCACTGGTCGGCAACCAACTTTAATTTGGGCCAACACCTCCTTCAAAAAACGTGGACAATTGGAAAAGTCCACCACGGATGGAAGAAGGTGCCAGTGGCGCTTAAGCATCTCTAGCATGTGGGGGGAGTGTGTCATTCATTTGATGCAAGCGTTCCGGGGTTAAGGTACCATCTAAGCCTCAGCTTGAACCCATTCTCCTTGATCTGGACCGACATGGAATATTTCCCAGCCCTCGTCCAAATATTGTACCAAGCCAGGTCATCTATGGTTTTCCCCATGTCCTCTTCCCACTTGACCATTTATGTACAGAGGGGTGAGAAACCTGAGGATATTCTCACTCCTACTCCCCATGGATCCTCTTCTCAGGTGGCCAGGGGATAACCATCTCTACTGGATCCAGACCCTGGGGGTGGACAAGCGAGGGAGGATCACCAGAGTGGAGGGTCACGGGGGATTGGGCAGAGAATACCCGAGGGAAAGACATGGTATTCCCCCCATTTCCATTAATACCCCAACCCACTCTCCCTCAGCCACCATGGGGTATATCCAAAGCCATTCCATCCCCCCCATCCACATTTGCAACAAATACTGGGACGAGGAATAAGCAACCGGGAGTAGTGAAGATTTCCCATAGCAATAACATGGGGAGTGTACAGGAAACCGACTGCAGAAAGAACTTAAGTTGTCCCATTGATAGAGTCGGGCATTAACTAATTATCACTCACACCTGACTCCACTTGACTGTTTTTCCAACTATAAAAGGTGTGGTTCTACACAGGTGAGAGGGCGAACTGGGGACGTTGTTTGGACCAGAGAAGCCAGGGAGCAGAGAGCAGTAGGATCTACAGCCCAGAGGAGAACGGCAGGCCGAGACGTTGGCATGGTGTTTGTGAGGGGCTGCAGCGTGTCCAGGGAGCCGTGTCTCCAGAGAGCCTGAGCGAAGCACCCTGCAGGCTGCTATTGGCAGTCGGAACATTGCTCATTCCCTTGGGGCCTGTGCCGGCCCCAAGATTGTCTGAGGGGCAGGCGGTGAGACCCTGACCTCAGGCCCTCACAACCAGAAGGGACCGCTTGTCAACGCGCTGCTGCCTGGGTGAGTCTCGTGAAAGTAAAAGAGAGGGACTCAGGAGCATGCGGCTGACTGAAGCGGAGCGGGCAAAAGGAATGTATAAAAAGGCACAAAGGCACAGAGCGGAAAGGAGGAAAGAAAATTAAAGGAAACTAGCAAAGCAATATAGATTGAAAGAAGAGTGACAAGATGAAGCAAAAGTAAGAGAAAGCAAGAAAAGCAGAGCGCTAAAGGGGTGCAGAAGTAAAATAACAATTAAAGAAAGGCGCGAGCGACCCGAAACGAGAGAGAATGGTGGAAGCGACCAGGCGGAGTGGAAAGTGTGCATGCCAAAGCAAGAAGGAATGTGCCCATGGGCACAGAAAGGTAAAGAAAGTGCAAGTGTGTATCGGAAAGCAAGAAGGAAGATGCCAGTGGGCACAGGAAGGTAATGAGATGGCACATGAAAGCTGGAGAAGGTGTCCGGGGCACAAGAAGGACAAAGAAGGTGCATGTGTGCATGGAGGAAGTTAAAGAAGGTGTCAGTGGGCACAAGAAGGAATGGAAGGTGCAAGTTTGCAGGAGAACGAAAGGTGCCAAAGGGCACACGAAAGAAGTAAAAAAGAAAAAACAAGAAGGGGTGCAGAAAACCCCTGAAGGCAAAAGGTTAAGAGAAGGACAAGCAGGAAATAAAAGAGGGGTTACAGCTCGGAGTGGTCATGCATAGGAAGAGCAAAGAACCTGCCATTTTTTGGAAGTCTCTGGTGCTATCCCTTGAAGGAAACTGTATATGAAAGAAAGGTACATCCTGACAAACTGAACTTGTGTTTCCTTTAAGCTCAAGAGGGGTCTACGCTTGGGGAAGGGAACCATGAGAGGCCTAAGAGCTGAATTTGTGTTTGAACTTGGAAGAAGCCTAAGCTTGGTAAAGGCAACCTTAAAAGGCCTATCGGAGTGGAATCTTGATTATTTTGTGTTACTGAAGAAATTGTAGCTTTGGGAAGGGAACCCATAGACGCTTTAAAAAAAGAACTGGGCCTCATTACGAGTCCGGCGGTAACCGTGCCAGAAATTCCAGCAGGTTACCGCCGGACTCGTATTACCATTCCGTGATTCCCGGAATTACTGGGGCATTACGACCCCGGTGACCCGGGAATTCCGGAGGCGGAATTCGGTAAATCCCCATTCCCATTGAGTCCAGTAGGACTCAATGGGAATGGGGAAGTGGAAACACTGGCACCATCTCGTGATGGTGCCGTTGTTACCACGTCCGCCTGCGGGCGGGTGGTGGTTAAACACGCCAGGTCAGACCTGGCGGGAATGACGCCTCCGCCTGCAGGACTCGATATCACCCGGTATGGAATCAACGGTGGCGGCGGGTTTACCGCCACCGTTATTTCCATACCGGGTGACTCGTAATGAGGCCCCTGTGTGTTTTTGGTTATGTTTTGACTAACTTGGAAGGACTGAAGCTTGGGGAATGGAACCATGAGGCATTAAAGACATTGACATTGTTTGAACTATGGAGAAGGTCCTATGAACAGTCCCCCCCTGGAGCTGACCAACCTACACCTGGTGAGAAGACCACCTGAAACCAATCCTGGTTTCCTATTTTTATTGAACCATTTGTTTTGCTTTTCAAAGACTTTCGAACACATTCTTGTCAAAGAGTGAGGGAAAGCATAGGTTTAGACACAGACTGGTTTGTATTTTGGACTTCGACGGCCCTTAGAAACATCAGTTAAGGGAACCATCCCTTTAGTGTTAGGGCCAGTGAGGCCTTACACAAACCCTAGTACTTCAGTAAATAAAGGTTCTGAAACAATCATCTTTGAGCCTGTGTCTCTCTTGATAGCATGCCTGTCTCATAGGGGTTTAAACCTGTTAGAATTGAGAATCTTATATAGAGAGAAAACCTTACCGACTGAGGGATCCCCAATGAATAAATCCCCAAACGGCAACGTTTCCCTTTTTGCCTGATTTGCTATTTGTGTGCTTGCACTGCAGTGTCTGAGCTGTATATAGCCATACCTATCAGTGTCCTTCACCAGAAAGGCTTGCTTGCACTGATCAAAGGATAGGGGTTGTTCAAACAGCTGACCCAATCGTGACAGCCTACCCTCAATCCAACAAGTGCATCACTGTGTTCCAACCTGGAGGGAATTCCCAGCTATTTCATATACCTGTTAGGGGACGAGGGGAAGGAAGTTGTTGTATATCTACGGGTGGCTTTATCCCAATAATAAAACATAGCTCTAGTTGGCGGAAACCCACACCCAAAGTGCTTCCTCGTTATAGGAGAGAGCCTGCACCAATCATGTAGGGGGACCCCAGGTCTATCTTGCTCCATATTTACCCAATGTTTAGTTTTGTGTGCAGCAGGCATATAAACAGCTTTCAATGTCAGGCACTGCCAAACCTCCTTTTTCCTTTGCTGCCATCAACATGTGTCTAGCCAGTCTGAGAAACTTTCTTGCCCAAATGGACCTAAAAATAAGGGATTGAAGATCTTTAAGCACTGCCCTCAAGATCCAAATCAGTAATGCCTGGAAGATGTATACCAGCCACAGGAATGTTGGCTGCGTGCAATTGTTGATATCGGGCCGTAAAATGGATACTGTGAGAAACCATAGGGTGTCTCACCCGCTAGTCCCCAGGAATCTCTCTCTCAGGTGGCCAGGGCAGGGCCATCCCCTTTGGATCCAGACCCTGGGAGTGGACCAGTAGTGGAGGATCACCTGGGTGAGGAATCTTCGGGGAGTGTAGTGAGGCAAACTGTGGTGAGATGCTGTATTCCCCCCTTTTCTGTTCATCTACCCCATCCTATTTTACAAGATTTTCAGAAGTCCCAACTCCCCACTCCCTTTTTTCCACAAACACTGGGCTGACGAAGAGGTGACTGAGTAACCAGACTAACTCTCCCACATCGTACTGGACATGTCCTCGTAATCGGGTCGGGCAAAGTCAGGTACTTTACACTAAGTGCATACACCTGATACTAGTTGGCTCCCCTCACACGAATAAAAGGCAACACCTAAACACCTAAAAACACACTCTGAGCAAGGCGGAACCCAAGGACAAGCATAACTTCTGGGACGAGGGCACACCTACTGGAGCAGAGCAACGGACCAAGGGACGAGAGCAGCGGGGTGAAAACCCCAAGGGTTCCCTACTGGAGGTTGTTGCCTCTGACAGACCATGAAAGACATGTGGAGAAGGCCAGATCCCACAAGTGAAGATTGCATTGTGTTCCAAGGACGCCAGTGACCCTCCCGGGTGAACGGCAGAGTTGGGGAAGCGAGGTCAAACCTGTGGTACTAACCTTGACTCGTGAATTGAAAATAGCAAAACAAGAAAGAAGCCCACACAGCCGGTGAGTTGACAAGCGACCTGAGACTCAGATGTGTGCTAAAGCGAATGAAGTAGCAACATTATATCACAAGTGAAGACTGCACACGTGTGAAAGAGACATGAAGAAAGGTAGACCTGTGAATGAACTTTGAAGTAAAAAGCAGCTGTGAGATCAGCGATAATAAGTAACGGAGTGGCACTAGATGCATGGTACCACGTTTCAGAGGGGGGGCACACAGTGTCCAGACTTCACGAACAACTACTAGTAGCCAACAACACAAGAGAATTACAAGCACGAGTTAAATGGGAGGAAGAGCTTCAGAAACCCTTTACAGATGAGGAATGGAACAGGGCCCTCCGATATGTAAAGAAAATCTCCAGGAACGCAAGGTTCAGACAGATGCAGCTCTATCTCATACATAGAGCATATTTAACACCGAAAAGAATGTCGAGCATGGGGAGTAGACAGACCCAGCGATGCCCGCACTGCGTGGCGGAGCTGGCGGATATGGTGCATATGTTCTGGTCATGCCCGAGAATAACAAGCTTTTGTGACACTATCAAGGTTAGAGCGTTGAAGGGGGGAATCTAAATGCAAGCATGGTCACCAGCATCTTATCTACTGGGCCTGTTCCCAAGAGGAGACAAGCAGAGAACACACTTGGCAAAAATGAAAGACTTGATGACAATATTGGCAAAATACTGCATAGCAATGGCGTGGAACACAAGCACGGGACCCTCGATAGATAGAGGGGTGGTGGGCGGACTTGCAAAAATGGGCGATAGCCGAAACATCAGTGTGGACAAAGGCGGCACAAAGGGGAGAAGGCAACAGTGGGGCTAAGATATTGGCATGGAACACCCTTGTGCAGGACCTGTTTGGAAGGGATGAAAAGACAGCATAGGCGAGTCAGGAGGCCTGGTCGAGGACTAACCAGACAATGGAGAAAGCTCAGAGATTACGAGCCAAAATGAGTCAAGGGGGAGATGGCCGGTCCATTCGCACACGGGCGAAAATACACAGAGTAGCGCACGAACATCATGGACGGAGGAAAAGGGGGCCCTGCTGTGAATCGAGTAAATAAGAAATAAGTTGAACTCCAACTTGAAAGTGCCAGTAGAGATGTGATGTGTGTTGTTGTTTAAGTGGTTATTTGTTACGTTTTGTGTTGGAAATGCAAATAAAAAAGGTTTTAAAAAAAAATAAGTAACAAAGTGGTCTGGCAAAAGGAAGTAGCAAATCTCTGTGAAAGGTATATTGTTTGAAGTTATAAAGCAAACAGACCGTAAAAGCGAATCAAGGGAAGGTAAGCGTGAACTTTGAGTCGAAGTGGTCCTGTGGTGGTCTGGTAAAAGAACCACGCACATTTGAAATTCTTTGGCATCCGAAAGGGGCCAGAGCCTAATTGAGGGACACCTGAAGTATAATAAAGGTTGGGGAAGGGTGCCCCCTTGTAAGTTTGTGTTGAACTGTGATATGAGAGGTCTGAGCACTGACAGAGGGGGGCCTACGTGAACTGTGTGCTGTAAGGTCTGAGCCCAGTAGAGGGGGACCTTTGTGAACATTTCGTTGGAATACATTTTGAAAGTCAAGAAAGACTACTGTGGAAGGCCAGGTGGGCCTCAATCCACGGTTTGGAACTGCTTACAGTGTAAGAAACCGAGCCAGAGTGTGTTGTACTGCCTTTGAGGACAGCCTTACTCCACAAGGTTTAACCTCAGGAGGAGAGCTGGCTCTACTACCTTTATTCTTTTGAACACTGATTTTTCCTTTGCATACAATTACACCTTTTGTACAAGTGATAGGGCAGGCATTCGTTTTTATTAGGGTATTAAATTTACTGATGGTGTTGGTATTCCAATCTTCCTTTGTTCTGCAACTGAAAGACCCATGAATTCAGGTCTTACTTAGATACCCGTAAGTTCCAAAGTCAAAGTAAAGGCCACGGGGGTGTGATCCCCCGGGTCGGTGGCTATATGGACCAAGTTCCCACAAGCTTGTTTCCATCCATTCGCCACATAGAAGAAATCAATCCTCGAGCTATGAGAGCCTCTCTTCCACATATACTTCGGTAGTTCTGAATTACAGGGGTGGTCCAACATTCCCAAATCCCAACCTTCCAGGAAAGTATCCGACCACATCCCCCTGTTAAGATTGGGGTGGAGAATCTTTGGGATCGCCCCCCTATCATTCCACTCGGCACCTTTGGTACATAGAGAATTAAAATCTCATCCCATGATAATGCGTTTCCCTAAACCCTTCTCACACCATTCCCCCAAGATCTCACTGAGGGTCTCTTCCACTTTCTAAAGTGCCACTTTCAAGGGATTCCAATAAAGATTCAACAACAATATAGGATCTAGCACTTTCTCCATATCCAATGCAATGCCCAGGAGCCAGTCCTTACTACAGACCACTCTACAGTTGAACCAAAGTTACAATCTACGGCTATAGTCAGACCACCATTATGATGTCCCGTCATTCCCTTCAAAGCAGGATGTGAAAAGGTGTAAAAGCCCTCTATATGCATGTGATCGACCATCATGATTTCTTGGAATAATTAAATACGTGGAAGGATATTGGTCGAGTACATGCATAGGAATTTATTCAAGTTAATACTCCCACACGTATTCCATGAGACAACTTCTATATTAGTTGTGTCATGCACATCCTCAGCCCTGTCGTATGGTTTCTAGCGTTTTAAGGGCCGGCTGTAGCCAAGACCAGTCTTGCCCATTGTTTAACAGAGTAGAGATCAAGGACAGAACTAGTGCAGAATGTATAGGTTAAGTTGATTAGAACCAGAATGTACCGTTTGCCCCAGTGGTATAATCGCAGGTTCCTTATATGCAAGGAAGATGTCAGCCTCCTTGGCACTGGAGAGTGTCAGCAGGTTAAATCCCAATGACCCAAGATTTTTTTCTTGTGCTCTAACCATATCGGCCGCCATCTCCGATTGGAAATTGCATACCATTCAGAGGTTATTATGGGCTGGCAGAGATATGGTATCAATATCGTCAGTGGTTATAGATCGAAGTAGCGGAATTTTCTTAAAGATATTTAAAAGATTAGTTCTATTAAGAGTGGCCACTTCCTCTGTCTTATTGTTATTTATCCAGCCAATGATTTTTCCTGTATTAGTCGCCACAACAGGCTGTTCGGGAAGTACCAGTCCCTTATTCCTGTTGAGGACTAAATCCTCAAGCTTAGCTGTGGGTATCCCTAGAGTATTACCCCCCGGTATAGTCAGACAGTCTGGGGGCACTACACCCTTAGTCATGTTGTTAGGGACCCACCCACTATCGTTGTTAACTGTGGATTGTGCCCCAATTATCTGTAATCCTGTCTGTGGTATTTCACACGCTGCAGGAACTAAGGACTTTAGGCCCACCAGGGGGGGAAACCCCCATTTGCTGTGAGACAGTAGAAATTCTGGCATGTTTTGTGCTGACTATTTTTCCAAAGGCCGTCATCTTAGTTGTTTTTGTCTGTGGGTGGTCTTGGACTGCCCCAAGTTGGTTTTCGTTCCTATCATCTATAGTTTGCATTGTCTCTATGTCATTGAGTATTTCCCTCCCATCCTGCGACCCCCCCCTTAGACCCTTCCCCAGGGTGGGCCATATTGGCACTAGAAGGGTTATTCTCAGTACTAGGCTGTTTAAGATGGTCTTCTTGGGCTGGTATATTTCTGATTGCTCGAAGATTGCAATTCCTCCCCTTAATTTTTATATCTGGCATATTTTTAGTTTTCTTGAGCATCCGCGCCCCTCTTTTTCCTTTATTCCTCCTTCATATAGGCGACTGAGGAACTTCGTTAATGTCATAGTTTGATACATTAAGGGATCCCTCCCCCGATTGGGTGATTCGGTTGTTTCCTTGTTAGGTAATTCTACTGGTTTCCTAAGATGTTTGTTTTTTTCTTTGCATTTAGACCTTTTTTCTGCAGTGTCTGATGTAATTCGCCTGATTCTTCACTACTAATACTCGGGATCAACCCTCTCTTGGGTGATTCTGAGGGTTGTTCGTGCTTAGACACCTCCTCTATTTGTACCATCACATCCAACAGAGGCGATGGACTATCTAGAGCATTTGGCCTTCCACCTTCCTGGAAATTCTCCACAATATTATGACAGGGTCCTAGAGTTTCTTCAACTCTTTCACCCCTGTAGGACGGAGAAGGCTGTTCCCCTGAGATCATAAATTCTAATAGTGTAGTGAGTTTGGCATCCATAGTGGCCATCCTGATGATTTGTTCGACCCTCCATCTATCATCCTCTTCTGCGTTAAGGTCATTCTTCATTTTACCCTCTAAAAAGGCCAGTCGTACAGTTAATTCATTGGAGGCTGATTGTTGTCCAGCCAATGCACCCCCCAGGGTTTCCAGGGTTTCCTGTGTCTCACCCAGGGTTTTAAGAGCCAAGTTCAAACTAATATGTAGATTAGAGAGGAGATGTGAAGTGCAGTCACCCCCTCACCCCCAATTAGGAATAGGATGTTGCTCCGTTCTGCCCTGAATAGGGGGTAGGCTTTCAAGTGCCTCTGGTTCATTATCTGGAGCCCTATCCACACCCTCAGTCCAGTCTTCTGGTTACTCCCAAATCTCTGTTTGTGTACCACCTTTTTCAACTTTTTCTCTATGCCAGGCGGTTCCTTCCCCCCTTGCCCTGTAAGGTCGGAAACAGTTCGAGAAACTCCTAAAACCCTTCCAATTAGGTTCTGGGAATCTTGTTGGCATCTCTAAATCAATAATTTCTTTTAATAGATCCTAGTTGCGTCTGCCATTTGCAAAAATGAATCATCCATGTCTTCCCCACCCACTCTAGACTTAGGTCTTTGCTGACTGGGGGTAGAGACACCTTTCAACTGGCTCTCTGAGCCTCTCGGAGTAGGCAAATCAAGCCTCTTAGAGGTCGGCCTTATTTCATTATTCGTTGTTCCAAATACAAATACAGTGGGGGAATACGGAGTAGTTAAGATCTTACCAGCGGTCTGCCGCCCACCAATGCCCTCTGCTTCACCCCACTGAAGGAGTCGAATAATGGAGAGCATTTTTTCCCTTTGTTTATCCCCTTAAATTGACCTCCTGTAGTGGTGTCGATTGCTGGAAACATACCACCTTTTTCGTACCAGGCACACATTCCTGGAGGCACCCTGCATCGGTTAATTCATACCTACTAGTAGATAGGCCCGGGTTTCCTAGTGAAACTTCTTTAGGTAGAGGACACCATTTTTCTAGATATTTGAGGCCATCGTTAGAATCTAATATGGTAGTCACAATAGAATGTGTATGCACAGCCTCAATCACCTTAGAAGGCTCCTTTGACAACGAACACTCACACCCTGCCAAATATTTGACCTTGGGTAGAAGAGAGCATTGCTTTCCATCTGTGAGAGCCTCCATCTCCCCTCCCACAACACCAGAAGGTAGTATGCTGTGTCTCCGGCCACTTTATTGCCTGATCCTCCGAGGAGCCAAAGCCACTTCTTAGTGCTGGCATATTTTTACCAATTGAGACCTCCAAAATGTAGAAAAAATGTAATTGATAAAAGGGGACGTTGAGTAAAAAGCAGATACGAAGGAAAAGGTAGCACTAGGCCGAGTGTCAATTTGTCCTGTGTGCCACAGATATAATGCAGGAAATAAATACAGTTATCTCTCTTGTTTAGATGAATATATCATAAAGCACACAAAAAAGAAAAAAGAAAGAGCTCTTTGAAACTCTGCTGCTCCTTTTAGTCACCAAATCCTTATCATAGGCGTGTTTCCTGTCCTGTTCCTTGAGTCTCTTTTGATTTCAAATTTTTTAGAAGCCACCTTTACTCCACACCCTCTGGGTCTTCACACACGTGGCTCTCATATCTCTTAGCAAGTTTTGGTAACTCTTTCTGCTTTATTCTCAGTTTATTCATCCCCCAGGTTATTTCCACTGGATTCATCTTCCTGCTCCTCTGCCATTGTAGTGGTATTTCTGTTTCGATCCTGAGCAAGTCGTTATCCCTTGCTTTTTGCTTTTTGACTTCAAACGACTTGATCCATTGTGCAGTCTTTTCAGATACAAAGCAATAACCCAAATGGGCTCGGCTTGTGCCCCTGGACCAGTTGTAAGCTCCCTGGAGGTCCCCATTTGTTTGTCCATTCAGCATCCTCATATCACGGATTGCCATTTTATTTATCCATCGTAGAGCTCTCCCCCCCCACCCCCCCCAGCTGGGATTCAGTTATCGGCTTCCTTTTTTTGGTTAGTAGTTTAATATTTAGATCTCCTCAGATCATGATTAGTTGGTTTTGTCTTCTAGCATTGATTTGTCCACCTCTTTCGTTATATCGCCAAGATAAGTCTCTGTTAGGAACATATTTTCACTCCAATATGTGTTAATTATTAATAATTTGAATTCCTGATTCTCCAGTTGTTTGCTGATTTAGTTATATGTACGTAGGGATTGGGGATGCTGTGTTCCAGTATTATTCCAGTGTGTTCCAGTACAGCCCACCGCGTTGATAAATTCTAGATTAAATTATTGTAACAGCCTACTGTCCGGCACCACCGCTGCCAACGACAGTCTTTGCAGGCGGCTCAGAATAATGCTGTGTGTACCATCTTTAACCAATCGCGCCGCACTCACATTTCCACCAACAGAAAGAAGCTACATTGGCTCCCGGTAAAACACAGAATAACACAAAAAGTCCTTAAGCAGTCCCTCATATTTGTCAAAAGGCATCAAAGTCAAGACAACCGCAGGAACCTTCGTTTCTCTACTGCTACAGTACTTGCTTCCCCGAGATTCAAAATCGCTACATTTGGAGGAACCACTCTCGATTTCCAGGGTCCTCTCCTATGGAATGTACTTCCACCTGCAATACGCCAGGTTCAAAACTACCCTCTTTTTAAAAGAGCTATAAAGACTCACCTTTTTAATACAGTAATCTTACAACCTCTCCACACTTCCTCTGCTCCAGTTTTTTAATGTTTTGTTTGTCTTGTTTTTGTTTTCTGTGCGCCCTGAGGCCCACGGGCATGTGGCGCGTAACAAGAATTAAAATAAATAAATATTAATTTTGACCAAGGTTATGAGTCCCGCATAGGGTCTTCCCTGCTTTCCTTTCTTAGCTGGGTTCATATAGACTTCATAGTTTTCACATAGCGGCTTATTTCTTACCCACGTCCGAGTGAGTCACCCTCCCCTGATTACAGATATTTTAACCCACGTGTGTTCCATGAGGCACAGGTAAGTCTCTGCCCAGCTTCCTTCCTCTCGTTCTACTGCTTCTTATTCGCTGCAAGTGCTCCCGCCATCCAAGACCAGTTGTTGTGATTTTGCTCTCTCCCTTGTTGTTTAGAATTTATGGGCTTTAATTGCTTTCTAGAATTGTTGATGGTAAACCTAAGTTTTTTTCCAGGTGGTCTGACTCGTTTTGATCTACTGCCTCCTCATTACATGTCACCTTTAAAGGCGGTCTTTGCCATTTTTTAACGGGAGAGTTTCTCAGTTCCTTTCCTCTTTTCTTTGCTGCTGTCTCCGAGTGGGGGCCTCTCTTCACGTCTAGTTTATTACCATCCGCCCTTCCAAACTTTGTAACACATTATTTGATTCATCAAACCCCTGATCTTCGGGGTTCTAGCATTATGTCTTGGTTGCTTTTCCCAATTGCTAAAATCACTCATTTTAGAGCATAAGAGGGTGATTTTATTTCTTGATTCCAAGAGTGACTCTGTGATCACGAGAGATTTTAGGTGTACAGTTACCCAATCCATCCTTCTTTCGTTGACGAATTCCGCTATTTGGTTATCATACGATGACATAAACCTCATTGCGGGGATCTGTTGAAAGAGCTTCATCACTTTTTCTCTATTTAGGATCATCCTTTTGGAATCTTTCATTGTTCCCTCTAGTCTTATTTTATACACTCCTCTCCAGGGATTCTTTTTCCGACCTCTATCTTTGCTTTGGTGTTGTGTTTTATTCAGTCGGTTGTGCTTTCCACTGTCATTTCTCAGTTCTTTTCCCTTCAGTTTATACAGCGATTTGTTTTCCTTTATGGAACCCTTGCTTTTTTCCTCCAGTGTTCTAAACTGCTCAAGTTTTCCTTCACTTTGGGTTGAGGCTTTGCATTTCTCACTTGCCTTGACATTTTCTCCTATATCTAGGCCATTACTCTCCTTTTTTAGTTGTGGCAAGTCGTCATTGCTTTTTACCGTCAGATCGCCTAACTTTTCTTTCTATTTCCTCCCACTCCGTAGAGTTGAGCTGTTCCCATTCTTCCTCGTCCTGATTTTCCTCGAGGATCTCTATGAGATCACTCAGGTCGGCTTCTGACCCAGCATCTTGAGGATCCCAATCATCTAGATGTTCACTTATTGCTAGTGAACCTTCCAGGTATAATCATTTCTCTTCTTGCTTTCTTTGCGCATTGCGTCTGTTCCAGTCTTGGAGGGGTTCTTATGTTTCTTAGGAATGATCTGGATCTGTTTAATTTCCTTTTTGATATTACTTTCATGAAATTTGTTTTTTTTTTGGTTCCTTCGTTCCCTTTATGGTCGAAGGAATTTCCTTCATATCAGCGATTTTTGTTTTTTCTAATATCGCAGATCCTTGAAAAATTGGGAATTTTATTTTTCCCTGATCATTCCTACTTTGCAGGTTAGAAAGATCTCTGCCATTTTCCTTCAACTTCATCTTCGGTATTTCCAGCAGTCGATTTGGCCCTTTGCCTTTCTTTTTCACACGGGTGTGCAACTTTTTCCAGGCTTCAGTAGTTGTTTTATCAGTTTCTTGTAAGATTGTTTTAACATTAGCCGTTCGCTTTGAACTTGCTTTCTCTTTTTGGGCGAGTTCGATAGCCTCCTCATCCAGCTGCCCTTGTGGATCGTAGTTTGCTTCAGCCCTTTTATGCAAGTGTCTCATCCACTTGCAGTCTTCTAGGACCGCCTCCATTTATAGAGATTTGTCATTCGTTTCTCTTCTGGCCATATCACAGAGACGGTTTAGCCATGAGTTGGATAATTCAGCTTCTTTATCTAGTCTCTGTTCAATTTTCTTCATAAAGCATTCTAGTTCTTGCATCTGAGAGGTAGTCCTCGCATTCCCCACTTGCACATTTTGGAGAGAGAGGTTTATGCTCTCGTATAGCTTTAGAAAAGGGGCGACTTATTGTCAAAGCAGCCAGTGTTTTGAATATGGGCTAGCTAATCCTGTCTTTCATTTTTAACCAGGTTGTTTCTTCTCCTTCCCTTCTCCTTACTTTGTAGATCATTACTCCTCTCCTGGGGTGCAGGCGCTCTGGGAGTGCTTTCACTCTCTTGACTCTCCCTTCTGCCGCCCCTGTAGTCCGGGGTTCGTCCTCTTCTCCTGCCAATGAATTTCGCCTGTGGCAGAGTACTCCCTTATTGTGTCCTTTAGGGCCATCTCTCCTCCTAATTTGGTGGTTTCCTCCAAAACTGGGTATTGAAAGGATAGGTTGCCTCTTTCCAGTTCAGTGAATCTCATACTGTGCTGGACTGCATCCACCAGTTCTTCAAAGTCGTCCAGATCCTCCCAGATCAGATTTCCTGTTTCACAGATAGTTGGTTCGGTGTTCTATACTTCTGGCTGGTCTGTCCCCCTGGCGATTTCCAATTGAACATTATTTATTGAATTTTGTGGGTCCTGGGGGTCTTAATGGGTTCACCTTGTCACCCTGTGCTGGGATTTTCGGAGCTATGATTTCCCCGCTCTCTGTATCCTTTACTTGATTGGGGTAAAATGAGGGGAGACATGTGGGCCCGTCGGGGCAGGGCTCTTCACCTGCCTTAAGTGAGAGTAGCCCTTCCCACCAGGGCTAACATCCTTTTCCTCCCTCCCCGCTTCGGGGCCCCACCCGTATAGCTTTCTCCTGATTGGAGATTTCACTTGAGGTCAGGGGGTCATCTTCCCCTAAGAACTGCGCCGAGCCATCGTGTTACATGGGGAATCCAGGCAGATTTTCAATGGAGGCTGGAGAGTTTCCTCACTCAGTTGTTGGGTCTGAGGGACTCAGGGAGGCCCCCTGTATCACCTCATGCCTACTGTTTGTGTCTGCCGATGTATCCGTTGAAGGGGAGGTGGCTAGGGATTTTCATGCGTTTTTTCTCTGTGAATTGCTGGTGCTTTCTCCATGCAGAGTTCTTAACCTTTCGAATCCGTGCTCAGCTCCTGCCCACATAGTTCATGTGTTTGTAGCAGGTAGATCAATTTATCGCCAGACTCGACTTGCTCTTGATTTAGGCTTAAGGCCATAATGCTATTCGTCCCCCGCTCAGGTAACTCTTTCTCGTACGCCATTTCAGGCGGAGGTTTGGTCCGAGTCAACAGTAAGGGAGGTTCTCTGACGGGGGACAGTAATCGTGACTGTTTTTGCATTACTTTCCCTAACGGGGTGTTAACTGAGCTGGTATCAAATGTATACGTTGCCTCACATGCAGTCGGGTGCTGGTGCCCATCGGCTCTCCTGTTAGTTCCACGGCTGTCTGGTTTTCCTCCAGCACCAGTCTTTTCATCATTGTGCAACTCCTCTTGGCAGTGCAGGCCCCTGCAAACTCCGGAGAACACTGAATAACACCACTTGTGCACTACTTCCGCACCGCTTATGCAGTAGAAGGTGCCTTTAAGCAGTGTCAGTCACACGGCCCAGCAGCAGCTCTGCCTCCAGCTGCTCAAGGGGCCAGTAGTACGCCAACAGTTTGCTAGTAATTTTCCAACACAGGCACCAGATAACATCACTTGCGCACCACTTCTCTTTTCAATAAAGGTTTTACAAATTGTATCCATTGTGTCAGTGTCATACTTGTGATACCATGCCTTCCCTAAATATGGTGTCAGGCATGGGATACGACTCAATTGAGCGACCCTAAAATTCCAGAAACTTAGTCACAGAGCCTCAGACCCCTCTACTGCCACAAAATAATCCATAGGCTTTGATATATGTAGCAGCATAGAAGCCACGGCCCCTCCCCCACCCCCGGGAAAAGAGAGATGATTCCCACAGGTTTAGTCCTAATGCCCCTTGCGGGTTCTTATACAAGATTGGCCCCAAAATCTGGCCTGGAAGTTTGGTCTAGATGTCCTAGCAGGGGTCATAGGCCCAGACCTTCGGGGAGAAAAAGGTTCTTCTACAGAACCATGGTAAAACTCCATTTGAAATACATTGTGGGGACAAAATTGCACAAGGCATTTTTGAGAAGGCTCTATTTCCCCATTTTTAAGGAAGAAAGTGAACCAGAGGAAGCCTAAGCTTTGAAGAGGCTGATGAAACACCTATAGCTGAGGCAAAAAGGGAAGAACCTACCATCCGTCCTAATCTAGCCTTCACCCAGCGAAATGACCCAGCACTCGCAGAAGCATTCTTCCAAGTAATTCCGGAGGGAGAAGGACCAGACAAAGGGAGTCCATTTTTCTTCGCGAAATAAGGATTACATATAGAAAGGAAACCTCCAGAGAAGGCCTAAGTAAAACTCAGTAATACCCAAAACCCATCGCAAGATCATGCTAGAGATTGCACATTCTCATTTGACAGGGGGACATTTAGGGCAGTCTTAAACCCAAGCTCACAGCAGTGGGAAATTCTACTGGCCAGGTATCCATGCTGACTTAAAGAACTTCATTCAGACATGTGAAATATGCCAGAAAACCAGTGCACATATTCCCTTACCTGCCCCTCTAAACCCCTTACCGATAATAGAAATCCCTTTCTCCTGAATCAGGATGGATGTTACTGGACCGTTGGAAACCTCTAGCTTGGGTAATAAATTTGTTCTCGTAACCATTGATTACGCTACCCGGGAACCAGAGGCCTTCCCCATGCAGAACACAACCCAGAACATTTTAAAACACCTACTGCCATTCTTTTCTAGTGTTGGTATCACCAAGGAAATTCGAATGGATCAGGGATACAATTTCATGAGCAAACCTATGGGTGAAGACAAGGAATTACTACACATTACCACCTTAAGAACCTCAGTTTACCACCCCCAAACGGATAGATTGGTAGAGAGATTTAACAAAACCCTTAAAATGATTTTGAGGAAATCGGTAGATGAGGATCGGAAGGACTGGGATTGCATGATCCCATGGGCCCTATTTGCAGTAAGAAAGACCCCTCAGGCATCCACCGGATTCTCTCCTTTTTAATTACTTTACGCTAGAGGGCCAAGAGATGTCTTAGACATTCTCCGGAAGAGTGAGAAGAGGCACCTATTCTCCTCTCACAGACAGCTACCCGATTGTGAGAACACATGAAACTGGCCTGTGGTCTCGTCCATACTCCCATGGCGAAAGCTCATGCCCAACAGAAGTCCACCTATGACAAGAGGGTGAATTTGAGATCATTTTCAATAGGTCAGACGGTATTAGTCCTCTTGCCTACCTCTGAAAATAAACTTGTCTCAAAGTGGCATGGGCCATATGAAGTGTAAGAGCAAATAGTACCTATAAAATAGCCTAACTTGATAGAAAACAAAAGACCCAGCTTTACCACGTAAATCTCCTAAAGTAGTGTAAAGAAAACCCTTACGCCACCACCTCGTCGATATTGTCTTGTCTGGTACCCAATGGGATAGACAACTCTGAACTTTCCCCAAGAAATATCTAAACAAGAAGATTTGAGCGACCTTATTCTGGCATTGTCAGATGTATTCTACGAGAAACCAGGGAGAGTACATGGTGCTTATTATCTCAGAACTCCAAAGGGAAAGGTGGTCCATTTGAAACCATATAGACTCCCAGAAGCAAAAAAACAAATAGTGGTTGAGGAAGTGAAAAAAAATGCTGAACGCAAACATTATCAAGCCCTCTTCGTGTCCATGGTCCTCCCCTATTGTGTTGGTGACTAAACCTGATAATTCTTGGAGGTTTTGCATAGACTTCAGGCAAGTTAACGCCATCTCTGCCTTCAATGTCTATTCTATGTCACGCATCAATGAGTTAAAGGAATGGTTCGGTCAAAATGTTTTATTGCCCCTACGGGTCGGCCATGTGTTTTTAAGCCTAAGTCGCTCGATTTTAGAAAAATCTCCTATGGACCTTACCCGAGTTTTCGTCCATTAAACGCACGCGAAAACAGGCACCAGGGAGCTGCCATTTTGGGATAATCCTATCATTTCCCCCATCGCCTTGGCTGACCTGCTTTTGCGGCACTAAATAATATCCCCCGCCCCAGAGCCTGACATTATCAAAACATTCATATTTCCCGCCTCGCTCCGTGACGTTACTGTGCTCCGTAGGCAAACGCGCCCAGTCGTTTTCTACGCGACTTCACACAGAACCCGGAAACCAACACAGATCAGCTCACAACACAGCGCGCCACAATTCGGAATATGAAACTGTACTTTAAAATCAAACAGCAACACGGTAAATTTGGTAAAGTACATTTATTTGACATTAAATGTTTATAGAATATTCTGCAATTGCCATATGAACTCCGAAAGTCATTTATTTTCGCACTTTTGTCGCACGTTGAACCACAAGGCTGTTCCATCAAGTAGGCACTAGGCCAGCGTAAAGGTTGATATGTTGCTTCTAGCCGCTAGTACCGCGTAAGGGCATATAGGCCCTTGGCGATCGTCCCATAAGATCATCAGAATAGTGCAGTTGTTTACATTAAGCTGCAGCTGGCGGCTGAAGAAACCGTCTGCCGGTGTCTGAAACTGGTGGCAGGGGCAAAATGGAAGGATGTACCTATTTTGAAAACCGATCTTTATTAATATTATTCATTTTATTTATTACGGCCGAGCTGAAACTATTTGCTTTCAAGGATAGTGCAATGGAGTATGTTCGGCTCTAAAATCAATGCGAAAACTAACGAAATAAATCGAGGTTGGTACACAATGAGAAACGACTTTTTGTCTACATGCGTGTGGAATGTGGACCTGCATGCCCATGTGCCCGCTACAAGGACGATCCCACAAACCTTTTCAAAGCTCTTCATTCATTAATTTATTCATGCATCCATTCATTAATTTCTTCATTCCGGTATAAAAGCGTCTAAAGAGTTACTTACATTATATTTGCAATTTCCATTGTGTCTCTGCGTAATGCAGTCCGTAAATCCCACTGTGCTCTTGACAACGATTTTTCGTATACTGAACTAACATGAAACTCGGTCTAGTTTAAGAATGTTCTGCCTTATCATCTCAAACGTTATTGCACCCCCCAACATCCCCTTCAAATGTAGTTCTTTCTGCATGGTCCCTGTCTCTCAAGGTCAAAAAACAATAGAACCTTATACTGCCAGTGCGAGTTGTGGGCCTCTTCAGGGCGCGAGCTGAAAATCAAAGCCGCTGACCTTCACTAGAAATTAGCATACATTCTTTCTTTGCAACATCCCGTAGTAAAGCCATCTGTGAGAACTTGAAGTTTCGAATCCATCTATGTAGTGCACCTCAATGTGCAAATGCGAACTGGCTTCTCTCCCATCTGCAACGGCTCGCTTGGCGCGTTCTAAGGCCCCAATTTTGTTCTCGTTGTCTGCGATCTTTGAAGCCCCAAAGAATCATAACTATTGAGACTTTTAATTTTTCGGGGAAGGTCAGGGAAATTATAAAGTACCCGAGGAGTTGAGTTGAAAGTGAGATTTATTGTTTGTTTGTTTTATTATTTGCAATACGCAAGCCTCCCCTCGGTTAACAGTGCCCAGCATTTATAAGAGATTGCGAAAATTAGTTACATCAACAACAAATATATACATACACATATAGACAAGGTCAGCAATATGAGGTGAATAGAGAGAGAATTCAAAGATGACACCCAGGTAGTTCGGCACCCAGGATGGTGAAGGTAGGGGTTAGGGTTAGCGTACTTTGTATGCACACTGTACAATAAAATTTATTTACAAAAAGACAATCGTATTACAATTATTTAAACCGGGATTTGTACTTCACAACCAGCTCTCCTTTGGGTGGACATGGCACAGTGGCAATGTTGGGTGGCAATGGATCAGTGCTCTGCACAGAAACGTTCAAAATTCCATATCTGTGCTTCTCTAATACAGCAACAATAAGGCTTTTGACAAAGTTGAACTCCATTTCCTCATAGACTGGTTTGATCACCCATTGCTTACTTCTTTTTGAAAAGGCCTTAGTGTAGCGAGGCATCCTTACATTACCCTTAGTCCTAGATTGTTCACGGCCGAGATTCTCGTTATGGGCCA
This sequence comes from Ambystoma mexicanum, assembly GCF_040938575.1. Taxonomy (NCBI): domain Eukaryota; kingdom Metazoa; phylum Chordata; class Amphibia; order Caudata; family Ambystomatidae; genus Ambystoma; species Ambystoma mexicanum. Next base: position 705,394,814 of record NC_090941.1, on the reverse strand, counting down.
AGACGGCAAGTAGAGTCCTATGTCTCATGCCCTGTATGCTGAAATGCAAGCGCTTTGGCCTGTACTTTAGGCACATATTGTGGAACACCTCCAAACCTCCAGTGTGACAGAATTCTGTCAGTCCCCTCAAATCTCTTGAGAGTTTTATCGAAAACAATCTTCTCAATGGCTTTGTGTGTCGGTGAAGATGGATTCAACCACCACTTCTTCCGTGCCTCCACTGGGGATAAAGGGCCATGTTCACATTGGTGGAAATGTAGGTTTTCTGACCAGCGGTGCACGTTGGTACAGTGGTGCATCAGTGACCACCATTTTTCAAGTAGTATTTCCACTGACCCTTCACAAGTTTTGGAGCTCCACCAAAGATGGTTGCTGATAGACTGGGACCACTCTGAAATACTTTCCAAACCTTTTTTTTCCCCTGCAGCTGAGATTTTCTTATTGATTGATTTAGCAAGATGCCATACGTCAAATTGATGTTTAATATGTGGGAACTGGTCTCTCATTGTCTTGGCAATTGAAACGTGTCTGTCCGTGGCTATGAGGTTGATGTGCATTCCACTCGATTGTAGATATTCCACTGATTTTATAAATACTAGTTTCTCCATGGCCACTGAGGATGTACATTGTGTTACCTGCACGACCACCGAACTCACAATTTTCTTACTATCCATGTCCTGAAAGTGGTAGGTGCAGTACTTGGCAGAAAATCCAGGGCTGTCACACTGTCCATCACCGGCTAGCCTGAATCGTCTGCCTTCGAATGTACTTGCTAGAGACAATTGTTCAATTTTCCAAGCATCACTAATGGCCGGAAACAGATAATCATGTTGGTATTTATAGTACTGCGTCTTTGAAATGAAATGGAGTCCCACAAGCTGAAAGAAAGACTTTAACTTTCTAAAACTGGAGCCACTAAAAAGTGATGCAGCTGCACACAGTAGATTGCCTGCTGGCAGTTTCCCCAGCATTGGTTGTGCAGACCATGAGAACGTATGATGTAATCTACAGGCGGCATGTATTGTGACGTTACTGCCTTGTTTTTGACGAGTCACATGAATCAATGGCTTCCCACATACTTTCCCTCTGACGGAATGCCCACATTTCAACATACTTATAATATCCATCAAACTACTGTCGAATACTATGTATTTGTCCTCTTTGATTAGACTGTCATCCTGCGTCAAAGTTGTTTCGGCCTGTGACGTTGAGGACATATCATCACATTTGAAAGAAATATCGCTGCTATCAAGTTCTGATGCGTCAGTGAATGCTGCTGCTGGTTCATTCTCTGTCATTTCAACATCTGCTACTTCAACATTGATGGGAGAACACAACAATGTCGACAGCTTTTTTGGTGGCAATTGTTTGGTGGGTGTAGATTGTGTAAATTGATCTGCGACTACTTCAGAGCTACCTTCAATACATCCAGTATCATGTTGTTGCGGTGGTGCAGTCGTACTGTAGCAATGGTCCAATACAACTTTGCTGGATTCTCCGGACACATTAATTTCATTTTCTGTACATTGGACATGAGCATCTCGAGTCTCAACACGCCGCGTCTGAATTAATAGTTCCTCCATAGCCTCCAAAGTGTAAATGGTCTGGCAAGCAACATCTCTCATTCGCTTCACTGTCTGTGTATGTATAGTTCGTAGACCCACGGGTAACTAGAGGACAGATTGGAAAAGGTTTAAACACAAGATAAAGTATAGTACAATTGACTTTAAAAAAACATAAAATAGTCCCCAGCACAAAAAAATTACTAAAGTTATGAACTGTTTGTAACTAACCTTATTTTTGTTTCTTTTCTTTGCAACTTTTTTGACTCGACCTTCAACATCTGCACGCTGTTGCTCCGATACGTATCCGCATGTCTCCCCTTCCTCTTGCGCTGCAACGACTATATTTTCTGTATCCGCATAGACAGCACGGAATGAGGCTCCATCGCCTCCTTGAAACATAGTATTTTCATTACTGTGTATCAAAATATTGTTAGCTTAAAACGCACGTGAGGACGAACACACATGTACATCTCAATAGCCAAACACAATTTAAACATTGTGTGGAACAATCAAACGACAAGTATTCGAGCTCTGATGACCTAGTTCGATGGAGCTGTCAGTATCCATACCGCTGGCTCTGCATGGACTGCCACGAATGATTGTATTGAAGAGGAGGCATCAGCAACTCCCTGAAACACAGTACTTGCGTTAGTATGGTTTTCAATATCGTAAACATAACACACACTTGGGGTCGACGGCACAGGTACATATAAAGAGATAACCACAAATGTTGTATTGTCTAAAAGAATCAATTAATATTTTAAAATGATCAGATTTAATCGACTTATTTCTCCGATTTCTTTACATCTGCATCATCTAAATGAGATCTTGTGATTGTAGTGGAAGCTCCATCATCTCCCTGAAACACAGTACTTGCGTTAATAGGGAAGAAAGTATAGCAAATGGAATCACGTTATATCACGTTATATGATCATGCTCGATGGAGCTGTCAGTATCCATACCTCATGCTGCTGAAGAATATCTAGGGCTGTTGTCAATGTGGTGCGCACTTCCGAAAGCTGTTGCACCGATTCGTATCCGCATGGTCCCGCTTCCACCGGAATTACTTGAATGTCAGGCTCCGCATCAAGTGCGTGGGTTGACGATTCAACAACTGCTGAAACATAGTATTTGCATTAGTAAGGATTACAATGTTGAAAACACAACAAACACTTGGGGTCGACTGCACAGGTACATATCAACGGCTAACCACAAATGAAACATGGTGTAGAACAATCAAACGACAAGTGTTCCAGTCCTGATGATCACGGTCAGTTGAGCTGTCAGTATCCATACCTCGGGCTGCTGAAGAACATCTAGGGCTGTTGTCAATGTGGTGGACGCTTCAGCATCTCCCTGAAAGACAGTACTTGCATTAGTATGGATAACACTAATTATAACTGAAAACAAACACCAGGGGACGACAACTAAGGTGTATATCAATTGGAAAGCACTAACCAAACAATTGGTAAAATAATCACACGATACATACAAACTATTACTTGACATGCATAAAACAAGTCTGTAGCGGAATAGCCAAGTATGATTACCTGATACGCGCTAGAAGTGGTTGATAACTGCGAGCACGTGACGGAAGTAGAATGTTCTTGCTTCAGATTCAAGGGATAGTGAAGAAGTTGTAAAGGTAAATTATTGTTTGATAATGAAATGCCAATATTTAAAATTGCCATGTAAGGAGACAGAATACTTGAGTAATGCGCAATATAGCACAGTTCCCTGTGCCCATATATAGATTTTGTTTGTGGGTTATGAAATCTAAAAATAATATATTGATGAATGTCATTATTCAAAAAGCTATACACTCATATCAATGTCGAAAGTATTACAAATTGGAAACAACACCTAAAATATCAATGAATCCATTTGGCTACCTACACACTACTGCAAGGCCTAAAGCTAAAAACGGACACTTGACTCACCAGTGGCGGATTGTGGACGAATAGAGTGGGAATAGCGTTTGCGAGCAATTTTTGTGTCGATCGCCGTTTATTCTTCTTTGTTACCCAAGATGTGGTGTACATGTTCGAGGGAAAGTGCCGGCTGCAGATGCGGTATCGATCACCCCTCTTGTCTTCAAAGACTTGTTGGACTTTCCAGCTCATCCAGTGGATATCCGCAATGTCTGACCCATTCTCTTATTCGATCAACACTTTTCAGGAACACATGCATTGTAGTGCCTTCAGATTTAGCATGGGTCTTCGAAGAGCAACCGCTAATCGAACAGGCAGGCATTGTTGAAAATTCTGAAAAGTAAATATCAAGATTATTATAAAACCTTGATGAATAAAAATGTCATAAAAAAGTAAATGAACCATACCATGCTCAATGCAAGGTTTGTTTTGGTCGCCGGAACTATACAAGTTCATCATGTGCGGCTTAGTATTTGCATAAGTTACAGACATTTTTTAAATTATGTGACTAAACTCTGAATATGTGACTTTTCCCTTGGATGTTCTGTCTTGCACGAAAAGGAACCATGCTTACATTATAGACTGGACCCCCAAAGGATGCAATTCGATGACAATTGACACAGATGAAAATAAATAGATCTATTGATAGCATAACAATTGAAACTCAAGTCAATAGCAATGAGACCATGACCATAACTCTGTTGGGTACTGTAATAGCAAATAGATTGAAATGTAAAAATGACCGAAATATGACTAGGATACATGGCCTTACCTTGACCAACAAACTGTTGGATTCAGCAGGCCGAGCAGTATGTTGCAGGAGAACAGGTAGATGGCCACAGGTAGCACACTGACGAGTTTGCTCGAAGCGGTCACAGATAGCACGGCGACAAGCAGATTAGCATAGATCTCAGTGCTTCTCAGGTAGAAGGTTCAGGAGTTGACTTGCAAAGCACAAAGATGTTCGCATGAGACATATCAAGTGGTTTATAAAGTATTAGAAACAGGGGTGTGCTTGTGAATGACTGGCGTGTGTATGTCGTGGTATTATGTTTATTGCAAGGGGGCGGCCTGCCTGGAGATACGGGGTCTGAGGAGGCCATGTGAGCGATGGCCCCTGGGCGTGGGATACCTTTTGAAGTGTACATGCTGTTTGGCACCTTGGCCGTTTGCGCCCGTCACAGCACCTCATGCCAGCGCTCATCCCCGGGTGCGAACCGCCTTTGATAGAGGGGGTGGGATGGATGGGCTTGGGGCGTGCAGATAAGGCACAGGAAGACTGCTGAATGGAGACACACTTATGTAGATTGCAGGGGGGCGGCCTGCCTCAGGGGAGGCCTGCCTGGAGACACGGGGTCTGAGGAGGCCATGTGAGCGATGGCCCCTGGGCGTGGGATACCTTTTGAAGTGTACATGCTGTTTGGCACCTTGGCCGTTTGCGCCTGTCACAGCCCCCCATGCCAGCGCTCATCCCCGGGTGCGAACCGCCTTTTGGCGTGCAGGCAAGTGTGTGGGAGCGAAGGGCCATCAGGCCCCTCTCATCCTTTACTTCTCAGTAGAAACTCGTACCAAGTGCCTCCAGTAGTGGGTTCGCCCCTTGCCCTTATGTGATGGTAACTTTGGATGACATTCGCGTAGATGGGAACACTGAGCAGGACACGGGGCATCCATTTTTGTACCCCCTTTCCACTCCATTTTGGTGACCAGGCCTCACTGCGATAGTACAGCGCACAGAGCACATGGCCCACAGCCTCGTTCCCACTCTGACTGGAAAACTCCAGAGGTATTTGCAACAGCTAATAAATATAACACATCACTCTCTGAGATCACGGTCCTGCATGTGAACCGGCCTGAACCAACCACATGGCTCATTCATCTCCACAAACGTGTCCTTGCCCACGCACCCTCGCCAGTGGAAAGTTACAGCCATTCTGACCCTGTGTCCTGCAAGGTATTCTCTTCATGTGCCAGACCACTGTCCACGCCATGATGGCCACCTAGCAGCTACCCAACTAACATTAGACCCCTACTGCAGTATATCGTTGCCTATCAATAACAAATGTGACACATCAGAGATTCTTGTGAGCACAAACCCACACTTCAAACACTGTATTATAGTGGTCAAGACCCTTGACCTAAGGCCTGTATAATCCAATGTTCATTGATAGTATTGATATATGTGTGACTTTTATAGAGACATAACCGACTGAAAGACTTTGAACAAGTGTTATTTAGTGCATGCATTATTGATAATATATTATGTTAGTTTAGATAGTGACCACCCCGCTTCACAGCGACCTGAACTTCACCCATTCCAAGCACAGGTATCTGACGTCCATCCTTGAATGGAGACACACTTGATTGATTTAAAAAATCGAAACAACCGTTGTTAAAATATATGTGGTGTTTTATTTTGATGACCCAAAAATACAAAAGCTTACACATTGTACAGTTCAGGTTGCAGCACAGCGAGAGAAAATCCCCTGTACTGACCGCTGTCACTCGGGAACGTTTCTCTTATGGCACGAACGGCACAGGCGGGTATCACTCTTCGAACGCGGTGTCCAAGCCTCCCGTGAAGCCACCATGTAAAGGAACTATAGGCCACCAGCCTGTACCACCTGTGAAAAGGAATGAAACAAACTGTTTTTAAATGACCAAGATAAGTTTAATAAACGTTTGTTGTCAATGACAATTCTTGTAACTAATGGCATTCTGCTCGGGCAAATGCTATCTAGACAATGCACTAGACTTTCATGCGTTACAATGATATGTACATGTAATTTTGGATATTGTAGAAGACCATGAAATAGGAGTGGCATGACAAGCAGAGTATACTTACTTGTTACTCGGAATACGAGGACGAACAGTTGTGCGAAGTTCGTGCATAAGCGCCATCATTATCCTCAAAACGGACCGTGAGAGGCAGGCTGCCCTGAAGTCTGGCAGCTCGGTGATGCATTGCGGTCGTGGCTCGCCTTCCGAAATGTAGGCCACGCATCCCGAGTTTTCACAGCAGCAGCAGTTCTCCTCCTCGGTCGGCATTAGCTCGCACCGATTGCATGTGCACCAGGTGGAAACACCGTCCATGCGACTAGGTCCAGTGTCTTCATCCGTTGATTCGTCCTGCCAACTGCTGTCCGAAGCCCCATCGTTTTCGCGTGTTTCTCTTTCCAGTAGTTCCTCCTCGGTATACTCGGGCTCGTACATTTAGGGCATTATTGTATCCATTGTGTGTTGAACAAACTCAAAATAATCGATAGCGGCGGGACTGGTATCTGTCCACACGTGCTACAAGCAACGAAGGTAGCTGACCAGAGCACAGAAACGAGTCACAGAATACTCAAAGTAACAGAGAGAGAGGAATGGAATCGAAAATCTGCTGCTGTGTGTTGTGAAACGGTCTGTTTATACTTATTGAGGAAAGAGGCGTCCTGCCATTTCCATGGCGAGACGTCATTAGCTGAAGCGCAGCGAATGTTGACACGAGACGTGCTTTGGCGTTGTGAAATGGGCGGTACGCGTCTGCTGATGACAGGCTCAGGGGCGGGGGATATGATTTAGTGCCGCAAAAGCAGGTCAGCCAGGGCGATGGTGGAAATGATAGGATTATCACAAAATGGCAGCCCCCTGGTGCCTGTTTTCGTGTGCGTTTAATGGACGAAAACTCGGGTAAGGTCCATAGGACATTTTTCTAAAATCGAGCGACTTAGGCTTAAAAACACATGACCGACCCGTAGGGGCAATACAATTTTTTGACCGAACCATTCCTTTAATAGATAAACTTGGAAACATCACATTCCTATCCACCCTAGATTTAACCAAGGGATATTGGCCGGTCCCAGGATATGGACCTGATCAGGAAAAGCCAGCTTTCGACACCCCTGGGCTATTCCAGTTCAAAGTCCTCGCTTTTGGCCTGCACGGGGCTCCAGCCACTTTCCAACGAATTATGGACAGGATATTACAGCCCTACTCTAATTTCTGTGGGGCCTATATTGATGACATAGTCATTTATAGTAAAACTTGTGAAGACAATCTTTTCCATCCTTCTACTATTATGGGAAACATCAGAGAAGCCGACTTAACTGCAAATCCATCCAAATGTGAGCTGGCTCAATTGGCCGTGTCCATTCCCAGCAAGAAAAAGTGAAAGCCGTCCTAGATGCTCCCACACCCAAGACCAAGAGAGACCTCAGAGCATTCCTAGGATTGATTGGTTATTATCGTAGGTTTATCTGATATTTTTCAGATAGAACAGACAGATTAACAGACAAACTCAGGAATGCCGAACCACAGAAGATTCATTGAACTGATGAGGACCATGCATGTTACAACAGCCTAAAACAAACCTTGTGTCGGAACCCCATCCTAAAAGTAGACTTTTCGAAAGAATCAGTGTTACAAACTGATGCCTCTCTCACAGGGTTAGGAACAGTTTTATTGCAAATATACAATGGATTAGAACACCCCATCCTATTCACTAGTCGTAAACTCTTCCCACGCTAGAAGAACTACTGTGTGAATTAGAGGCCCTTGCCATCAAATGGGCAACTGTCCACCTGAGATACTACCTTCTAAGGAGAAAGTTAATACTTATCACTGATCACTCACCTTTAGTATAGATAAGTCAATGGAAGGACTCTAACCCTCGAGTCATGTGATGGTTCTTAGACCTGCAACCCTACTGTTTCACTGTGGCACACCGAGAAGGTAAAGAACAGGGTAACGTTGATTTCCTTTCTTGGTTTTGCTGTGAAACAGATGTTAGTACATTGTATAGGGGAAAGGCATGTGAGAAACCACAGGGTTTCTCATCCGGTAGTCCCCGGGGCTCTCTCTCAGGTGGCCAGGGCACGGCCATCGCCTTTGGATCCAGACCCTCGGGCTGGACCAGTGCGGGAGGATCACCTGGGTGAGGGGTCTTCGGGGAGTGGGGGTGAGGCAACCAATGGTGAGACGCGGTATTCCACCTTTTCTGTTCATCTACCCCATTCTATTTTACAGGATTTTCAAAGTCCCAACCCTCCCCCCACCCTCCGTTACCCTCACCTGGTCTCCATGGGGGCGTTGCAAGAAGCTGAGTGATGAAAGTCTGCGCGCATCTCTTCCTGTCCCAGTGCTTCACTCATGCTTGGGCGCTATCCTAAAATGATGAACAGAGACGTTAACTTCCTGCGTATGGTGGGTAAGACTCCCACCTCCCTCAAACCTCCAACCGCTTCCCTCTGTGCTTATGTTTCACCTTAGGTATTTTAACGATGGGCTCTCCGTCCTGCGTCTGAATGCAGGGGTGCTTTTATGTTCTTAGGCACTTTCACTGGATCGAGTTCCGTAACTGATCCTACGGCCTGTAAGTGGAATCCAGACCAGCTGTGACTCCGTAAGTAAGTCTTGGTACCAATTGGTTTTTGCTTAATGTGTTTCTTCTTGTTGCCAAAGTTTCACCATTGTCCTTATTATTTTGCAGGAGCTGTCTTGGAGATGCCAGGTTAAGCAATGGACTCCTAAATGCGTCGCTGAGCAATATTTATGCAGGTAGGTGTTAGCGCGTGAGCACGGTGTCGAGATGTATTTTAAAATGGGTATTTTTCTATTGCGCGGCTAACCTGGTGTGGCTTTTTCCTTCCTCTGCAGGTGTGGTGATGCTCCGGATCAGCGAACGTATGGACCGCTTCGATGGAATCCTGAGATGATTAATGCCTCCGGGTAAGTTTTCGTTCTCCCTTCTTGTCTCCTTTCTGCAGGAGCGGTGGTCCTCAGGAGCGGCGGGGGAGAGAGCCATTCGGACGGAATTGGAAAGACTGCTTCTCTCGTAAGAACTTAACTACTGTTCTTGTTTTTCCCTTTTTCGACAGGTGCTGATGGTCCGTGGTTCCCGGTGAAGATAACAGGGCGTGGCTGAAGTCCATGTAAGCAGGAGCTGAGCTGGCACGGTGAGCGTTACGCTGCAGGAATGCAGAATAACGCAAAGCGTGTTCTGCTCTTTGGGTGTGGTTTATATAGCCCAGGTAAAGTAGTCCCTGGTAAAATAGTTCCAGGCCCAGCCACACCCTAGAAACTAGACTGCATAGCTCAGTTCTTCAGGACTGGGCTATATGTGCCTCCACGTTCACTGGAACCTCATTCCATGTGGTCAAATAGTATAAGCCTGGTGCCAAAGGCGCCATGACTGGCTCCAGGAGAGCCTCTGATAACATTTTGTGGTCTTTAAAGCCCCAATGGAAGCCTGCAACTTGGGAAGGCTGGTTTGGCCCTGAAGACTGGGGACATGCATCATGACACCCCCTTTTTCACTAGTACGAGGAAGAGGGTGACAGAGTAATCGGCTAACTCTCTCATATCATACTGGACATGTACCGTTAATCAGGTCAGGCAAAGTCAGGTACTTTACACTAAGTGCATACACCTGATACCAGTTAGCTCTCCACACACGGATTAAAGGCAACACCTAAAGACACACTCTGAGCAAGGCGGGCCACGAGCAGAACTTCCGGGATGAGGGCACACCTACTGGAGTGGAGCAACGGACTAAGAGATGAGAGCAGCGGCCTGAAAATCCCAAGGGTTCCCTTCTGGAGGTCGTTGCCTCCAACAGACAGTGATAGACACGTGGAGGATGCTAGACCCCACAAGTGAAGATTGCATTGTGTTCCAAGAACGCCAGCGACCCTCCCAGGTGAACAGCAGAGTTTAGGAGGCAAGGCCAAGCCTGTGGTACTAACCTTGTCTCGTGAATTGAAAATAGCAAAACAAGAAAGAAACTCACACAGCCAGTGAGTTGGCAAGCAATCTGAGAGACCGGTGTGTGTTAAAGCGAATGAAGTAGCAACATTATTATATATTTTTTTTATTGTGTTTGGTTTGCAACATAATACAGTTGGAACAAACCTTTACAATTTGATACAAAATAATGAACTTCACAATTCATTTTTACACTAAAACACCAGAGAACCAACCCAATCCCCCCAATTAGAGAAGAAAGACCGGATAGCAGGGAGGTCAGATACCTCACATTGCAAAGAATGACCCCTTCCCTCCCATCCATACTTAAATCTCTCTCCCATAATTGTTCCAGCCCTGTTTTATCTCTGGCTCTTTAAAAATTCATCTGTGTCCTCGCAATTTCAGTTTTTGAAAACTGGGGTTGCTTCTACCGTTCTTGTCTAATGTCCCTACGCTCCCCTGTCCTCAGCACTATCTTTGTCTTATTCTAGGAGGTTTAGTGACTTTAATAGATCTACCACTGCTGCTGTCAGTTACACTTCGTTCCCTGATATCATTCTATGCCACATATTGTCTGATGTTAACCATTCGATCCTTTCCACAAATCTTCTTTTTTACCCTCAAGGCCCAAGTTCCTCCACACTCCATTAAAAGGTGCCGGAGGGACTGATTTATTGGAACCATGCAGCCTTCACAGTATTTCACAGCTTTATCCCCCTGTTTTCGGATTTCTAGTATTTCCCCAGTGGGCAGAATTTTAAGGCTGGCCCTAAGAATGTTGTTCCTAATCTTGTTATCTGGGAATTTTTCTAGATACCTTGGGAGAAATCCTAACTTGTTGTCGGTGACCAAAAATGTGTTCTGAGGGAGTGACGATCTTACTTTCGCAATGGTTTCTATCCAGTCCAATAATTCCAACTCCTGTTTTACCTTCAGAGGATTCCCAATCAGGGTTTCGAGACCCGAGTCTATGTTGGCTAGCACAGTTTCGACTCTAAGTTCTAAACCCTGCAGGCTGCTAGATTTTAAACGGCCATGATGTGCCTTAATATCCTCATACAGGGAGCCTGGCATGGGGCTTGTAATCTCTCTGAAGAGAGATAGCAGTTTCCATTCTGCCAGGCAGCCTAGGGATTTTAGTCCCAATTCATAGCGCAGATGCCCGCCAGGGGTGCTCCAAGGAAGATTTAAAGCCCCCTTCCAGATTCTACCTTCCAACTTCGACCAATTAAGGTCCCAAAATGGTGGTTTGGCTTCTAGGCCATACAGTATTATTGGACTATTTTGGCTGAGTAGTACCTTTATCATCGGAAAAAATGGAAAATGTGCAGTATTTAGCACACATTTTTATCAAGTGAGGGATTAAAGAGCGATATGGTAAGAATATCCTGTTCTGCTTTATATACTGCTGGATTTGCATAGATCTTATATCCCAGATATACTAGTTCTTCCAATTGTGGGATTATTTGTCCATCCAATACCCATTGTTTATAGTTGACCACCTTCTTGGGGTGTTTAAATACTAGGATCTTGGATTCTTTCGGGTTTATTATTAGCCCATTTTTGGCAGCGTAGTTGCTTAACCCGTTCAACAATCGCTGTAAACCAGTAGCAGTTCTATCTAGCAGCACAATGTCGTCGGCATAAGCCAGCCAAAAGATCTTTCTCCCATTTAATTCCAGGCTGGCTAGAGCCGATGACCTCAGATGTTCCCCTGCATCCGCTAGAAATAAATTGAAGAATGTGGGTGCTCCCAGACATCCCTGCCTTACCCCTCTATCCACTGGTACTGACTCTGACAGATGACCCTCATTGTCGAGTCGCACCCTTACTGTCGTCCCCTGTGGAGCTCCATTATCATTGACAGTAGCGTTTCTGTCCCTTTCCTCCTTAACTTGCACCAAAGCTTTGATCTATCGATCTGGTCGAAGGCCTTAGAGAGCTCGATCCATGCCCCGCATAATGGTGCACCTCCTTTAGATGTGGTGGCTTCACTGAGCAAATTTAATGTAATGCCATTGAACAATGTCAACAGCCCTTTTCTAAATCCTGTCTGACAACAGGATAGAATATTCTCCCGTTCCACCCAAATTGAGAGCTTGTTTAACAGCAGCCTCATGAATATTTTACTCTCGATATCAAGGAGGGCGATAGGACGGTAGTTCGATGGATTTGTCCTATCGCCCTCCTTGAAGAATGGTATTACCACTGCCGTTTTCCAAGATGGGGGAAAATCCCTTTTCCATAGGATAGGATCTCACTAAATAGTTGTTTTACTAGCTTTGTCCATAGTACTGGTTGTTTTTTGAGGACCTGGTATGTGAGGCCGTTTGGTCCTGCTGCTCTTGATGTTGGGGCCTTGCATATTACTTCCTCGATCTCTTCCTCCTCCAGGCGCAGCTCCCACCCGTTATCTAGCGGCATATACTCTAACTCCTTTTGAGGTTTACTGAATATACTTGTGAGATGTTATATCCACTCCCTTTCGGGAACCAGATTACATAGAGAGCTATTGGACTGGGAGTCCAGTTCACTTACTACCGACCAGAAGCTTCTCGAGTTTGATTCTGAGACCAGCTTCAGCATTTGTTCCCCATCTCGTTGATGGCAGAGAACTTTCTGATTTTTTTACCCAGGCTTTATAGTTGCTTCTAATGACTTTTACTTCCGAGTTATACAACCTTTGGTTACATTTTAAGGCCTTTAAGTCGCAAATACTTTTTCTCAGGTTTAGTTTTTTTGCCCAGGTTTCCTCTTCAAAGCTGTGTGTGTGTTTGTGCTGAATGTTGTTTAGGGGGGCTTTTGGGGGGACCAGTGACCAAATGATGTTCACAAATTTCTCTGGTTGACAAAACTCTTTTACTGTCTGCTCTGGGATATTTAGTCGTTTTTTATTTAACATCCTTCTACCTTGGCCATATTTAACCAATCTTAACTTCCCTTTTGTCCCCGTTATATTTTGATTATGCACTAGCTTTGTGGGCACCCTTCTTATTTCACCTTTAACACAGAGTTACAGGAGAATAATCCCTCGCTAACAAAGATATAGTCCAGGCTGAATTTCTTCTGTGCCACGTCATGCAAGGGTCCATGTCTCCCTGTGAGGCATTATTTAACATTTTCAAGTCCCAAGTATTTACGAATTCAAGCCAGGCCTTCCCTTTACTGGATACCTTCTGAACCGCACCCCCCCCTCCCCTTTTTTCGGTGCACACACTCTGCATTAAGATCCCCCGCCAACAAGATGTTCACTCCTTGCCATTCAGCCTTAATTTTCCCCAATAGATCTGTTAACTTTCCCAGGAAAACCTGTATTTTGGAAGAGGCGGGGTTCCAATATACATTTATCACAATTAGGGCAGGATTACTTAAGCTGGAGATCAGTTGTACTTTGCATGCTAGTATACCTATTTCGTCTTTAAGAATTGGGGTAACAAGTTTGACAGAGCTGCTTTTGAAAGCCATGAACACACCTCCCGCAGGACAACCCTTTGCCTTTTGGCTAGCTAGCAAACAATGTGTTACAAACCCTTTAATCTCTATTTGGTTTACAAGCCATGTTTCTTTAAATACTAATATGTCCATCTTCCCAAAAAGATAATCTTGTGTCTTTCGCCCTAAATGTGCTGGAACCCTGCGTGTTGCAGCTCACCATATGAAGCCCTTTTTGACTAAAGACCCTGGGTGCCTAAGCCCATGCTTCTCAGGACTTGTGACACAATATCTGGCAGAGCTGCCAAGGCTTTTTCCTGATTTGAAGCCCCTTGAGTGATCCCTATGCCCCCAACACCCCAGGGCCCCCGCGGACCTCGTCCATCTCGTTCCAGAGACTCCCCTTGTCTGCCGTTAGTTTCAGGTGGGAAGTCAGGGGAAATATTGGGCAGGTTGTTAGACACTACTAGTCCTTCATGTTCAAGGTCTCTGGCAGCCTTTAGAATCGCGGACTGTTCTTTTTTGGCGCTTAGTCCTATCTCAACCATAAACAAATTGTTCCGGTCTGGGAATTTGACATATTGGATGTCGTCTGTGGAGAACAAAAAGACATCTGACTTTTTTTAAATATAGTCAGAATCACAGTTCTGCTTAGGGACTTGAGGTTGGTTGGCTTAGTTGTAATCTTCAACCAGAGCTTTGGGATTTCAAAGCCAGTAGAGTTCTCAACTGGGTTGACCACTTTCGCTTTTTGGCCCCCCAGGATCTTGTTATTTTTGGGTTCCTCGGGTCCCACCCTACTTGACTTCCCCAGAACCGTTCCTGTTCATGGAATGGTTTGGTATTTTCCTTCGCCCAGGCTCATGGTAACTGATGGTAGAGTCTCTCTTTGGGCAATCAGTTGCGGCTTCAAATCTTTTCTCACTCTTGTAAATATCGGGGCCATTTTTATGTTTGCTCCACCATTGATGGTATTTCCACTCCTGGTTGATGCAGATTCTCCCAACGAATGTCGCTTCTTCTGTGTGAATATCGGGGTAAGTTTCAAGTGTTTGTTCCCTTGTGCCCTGTGAATGTCATCTGTTTTTGTTTGTGCATCAGTTTGAAGATCACACTCACCACTTCAGGTTGGTTATTTGGGTCCAACTGCTCAGCAATTATTGCTCCCGTCTGATTTTGAGCGGGGATCTCCGAGCTGGGATCTTCAATTTTAAGCAGTTCTCCAGCTCCTTCCCCTTTGCTTTTTTTGCTTTTGATTTTCTTTCCTTTTCCGTGGCACACTAATTGCCTTCATTAGTGCTTTGGTTTTTCTGATTTCTTTTGATTTTTAGACTTTTTTCCTTGTTTTTTTGCCCGTTGAGGACAGATCTCCGTCCCAGCGTTCTGTCCCTTCCGTCTTTTCTTTGTCTTTCTTCTCCGCCTGTAGTTTTGGTTAATTTCTTTGGTCCAATTTGAGGCTGATCCATTTAGAGCTTCTGCAGCCTCTTGCCCCAGCGTTTGTTGATTCTCTTTTACAGTCTCAACTTGATCTTCTAATATTTGGCCCGTCCGCATAAGTTCTTCTATTGCCGATTCCGACAGAGGTGTATCTTCAAATATTTTGGTATTTATCTCACCAGTTTGGGTCTCATTATCCCTCAGTTTGGGCTGTCCCGCCAAAGTCGCAGGGCCTCCTGCAGCTGATTTCTCCCAGTCTCTTCAGCCTTTCCATTCCAATCAGTTGTACTCGGAGGTCTACCTCGATTCTTTGTTTTGCAATTTCTTTTTTTACTTCCATTACTGATGGAACTATTGTGACATCGATCACATTACTAAGTCTAACAATAGACGCATCACATTTCGCCATTTTGTTTGTTAGTTCCAACAGTATCCCTGCTTGGGATTGAACCTCCCCTCTTAGCAGTTCAAAAACCGAGACCAGAGAATTTAGGACATAGTTTAAAGCTCTCAGTTTTGTACCACTTTGGGTTGAGGTTTCAGCTGTTTCTGCTTCCCTTCCAACTGATGGGTCTTTGTTTTGGGTTTCTTCCTTGGCACATATGTCTCTTCCATCTTCTTCATTTCCAGTCTTACTGCTCCCCCGTTCCTGATGTGCATCCTCTAGTACTGTCTCCATCCACAGCTCTTCTTCCAAAGGGTTTTCACTCCCTCTGCTGCTTGCTGCTCGGTGTCCCCAGCTTAGTTCTGGTTGTTCTACCAGTTCATCCAGGCTTCCACTTCTTTTCCCCGAAGTATTCCTTAATTTTCCTTTGGATGTTCTTAGTAGTAACCGTACATTCCAACCGTCTTTTCCAGTGATTGATCTGCTCAGCTTGGCTCTCCTTCCCATTTTTCTCATCTTCAGATTGCTGTCTTGTGCCGTATATTTGAGCCTTGGTTGTTAATGGGTTTGGAGCAGGGCTCTCAGGTGTACCACCTGTTAAAGGTGTCCCTGTTGTTGTAGAATGTTCCACTAGTTCCAAATAGGAGCCATCCCACTCTGGCACCTTTTTTAGGTCCAAGTGGGCTGTGCTTCTTGGATTCATTTTTAGTTCAGTGGCATTGATTTTAATGGATTACCTCTTCCCTCTACTTACAAAATAAGGGGTATTTACCACTGACTCTGGTCCAAAAAGTTCAGGCTCTCTTGTCCTTTGGGACCCTCTGCCGGAGCTACTTATGTCCCCCTGTTTTCCAGTGCTTTCGCTCTTGCTCCTGAACCACTCTGAGCTCTCTGGGCTATCAAAGCCTCCCCCTCTCAGTTCACCACTGATCGTTACACGGGGAGATCACCTAGGGCAACTTTCACAGCTCTTCGTTCCCCAAGCTCGTCACAAGCTGGTGAGCATAACTAAGTTCACCCGCTCCGAGGCTTGCCACTCCAAGGCGTTATGAGCTGGGTTAAACAACACCCGCTGGCGCTTACTTCTGGATCTCTATTTCCCCGGCTGGCTTTCCAGTGTGTCCCTTCTCAACCCCGCCTTTCATGATCACCGTAGACTCACAGGCCGAAATGAGCAACCAAGTGCAATCCCAGGCGACCCGCTCACAGACTTTGCGCATCCGGCTGTTGTAGACTGGATTATCAGGTTCTGACAATACTTGCTTCTCGTGCGCTGTTTGTCCTGGGTCCGCTTTTCCGCGCAACCCTGACAAACATGCAAAACACTCTCGCCTCACTCCGATCTCGCCTCATTCCGCTCTCGCTCCGCTTTGCTGGAGCTGGGGTTTTGAAGGCGCTCCTCCCCTTTTCCAAATGTCCACAGTAGAAAGACTGTGCAGGTTGCTGGTCGCAATAACGTTGATTTGGGAGTGAATAGGCAGTGTTCCTAACGCGCAAAACACTCTCGCCTCACTCCGCTCTCCATTATATCGCAAGTGAAGGCTGCACGCGTGTGGATGAGACGTGAAGAAAGACAGACTTGTGAATCAACTTTGAAGTAAAAAGCAGCTGTGAGATCAGCGATACTAAGTAACGGAGCGGTCCGACAAAATGAAGTCTCAGTGAAAGGTATATTGTTTGTAGTTATAAAGCAAACATACAGCAAAAGTGAATCAAGTGAAGGTAAACGTGAACTTTGAGTTAAAGTGGTCCTGCCGTGGTCTGGTAAAAGAACTACGCACATTCAAAAGTCTTCGACATCCAAAAGAGGTCTGAGCCCGATTGAGGGAGACCCGAAGTATAATAAAGTTTGGGGAAGAGAGCCCCCTTGCAAGTTTGTGTTGAACTGTGACATGAGCGGTCTGAGCCCAACAGAGGGGGGGTCTTTGTGATCTTTACGTTCATATACACTTTGAAAGTCAAGAAAGAGACTAACCGTGGAAGGCCAGGTAGGCCTTGGAACTCCTTAGAGTGTAAGAAACCGAGCCAGAGTGTGTTGTCCTGCCTACGAGGACAGCCTTACCCCGTGAGGTTTAAAATGAGGTGGAGAGCTGGCTGGCTCAACTACCTTGATTCTTTTGAACACTGATTTTTCGTTTGCATACAATTACACCATCTGTACAAGAGATAAGGCAGGCATTTTTGTTAGCATAGGCCATTTTGATTTGAAGGACTCCACTAGGGCGGTTTAATTTATTGTTTGATGGTCGACACTACTCCCATTTTATAGGGCAGAATAGGAGTTTCTCCAACCCAACCCAAACATTTTCAATAAAGGTTTTACAAATTGTATCCATTGTGTCAGTGTCATACTTGTGATACTATACCTTCCCTACAATGCCCAAATATTTTAAGGTGCCTGACGTCCATGGGAATGCAAAGGTATTCTTTAAATGATTAACCGTCTATTGTATTTCTGAAATATAAGTAAAGAGGATTTTATGTCATTAATTTAAAATGTAGAAACCATGCATAAACGTTCCAACAAGGAAACAATATGGGGTAATGAGTCTCGGTTCTCTCACATATAGAAGAGAAGATCATCTGCATATAATGCCACTTTATGTTGGCATCAGCAATATGCTGTTTAGCGGACCAATCGTGACAAGGGTTCCATGGAGAGGGCAAACAATTTGGGGGGATAACGGGCAACGTTGATGAGTACCCCTTCATAGCTCCACCGGGTCCGACAGTGCACCATACACTTTGATCTGGGTAGATGGGAGCATTGGCCATTACCCTTTTAAGATAAACCGGCCCAAATCCAAACCCTTCTAGTACCTTGGACAGGTATACCCAGTCTACCCGATCAAACTCTTTTTCGTCATCGATCGAGAGAACAGCCATTTGCGTCTTACATTGCTGTGCCCAGGTAATTATATCAATTATCCGGCGGATGTCGTCATGTGTTTGGAATCCTGGAATGAAACCAGTTTGATCCCAACCCACTATGCCCGGAAGAACAGTGGCCAGATGAGCTGCTAACATTTTTCGAATAGATGCAAGAGTCATAGTTAAGGATGATGATCAGCCTATAGGAAGAACTTTGAGTGAGATAGTTGCCTGGATTACGAAGCAGAGTTAGTGTGGTTCCCCCCTGGTGGGTGTAATGGTCCCAGTATCCGTAAAGGAGTTGAATATGTTCACCAATTGGGTAACAACAATATAGTGGAGAATCTTTTATAAAAGAGGGCCGTGAAGCCTTCAGGGCCCAGGGCCTTATTGATAGAGTGTGTCCAGATAGCCTGGGAAACCTCCACCGTCATGGTGCTGTATAAGGTGCGTTTACTATCCTCTGGTATCGGGGGGAGGGGATTGTGCCACCTGAATGAAAACATCTTGTTGGGTCCCATTAAGGGTCTCAGCAGTAAAGTGTTTTATAACACTGTGACAGGATGTGCATTTGTGTAGGTTTGTCTTTGTGTAAGTTAGCTGCTGCCCCTAGTTGTGTTGCTGTTCCTCTGGTCCCCAAGCTTATATGCCAAAATACGTGAAGCCTCATCAGCGGTACTAAAGTAAAAATGTTTAGTGCATAATTTATGGAAAATGTCATCCACCGATAGCACCTTTAGTTCCGCCCTTACCACCTGTAACTGCCTGTATGTCTTCCTAGCACCGTCCCTCTTCTAGCAGGCGTCCCATTCCTTGATCATCTCCTCGGCTTGTCTACGTTGAGCCGTTAAGACCCTTTTATACACTGAGGCCAGATTGATAAACTCTCCCCGCAATTTAGGTTTAAAAGCATCCCATATTGTAGGCGTAGGGAAAGCCCCTGTTAAATTATCCTGAAAATATTGGATGATCCTGTGGGAATTGGTGGTGTAAAAAGCTCTATAAGCTAGAAGGGAATAGTTCAGTTTCCATAACTTGGCCTTCCGGATGCCCAACACAAAAATGTCCAACTGTAGTGTAAAGGGCGAGTCATCTGACAACAAAGCCCGTTCTATAGCAGTCGAGTTAATTCCTGGGACTAGGGGCAGAGAAACCAACAGATAGTCAATCCTAGCATAACTACGGTGGACATGTGAGAAATGAGTAAAATCATAGGTAAGGGGATAAAGATGATGCCAGACATCTATTAATTGTAGGTCTACCATAGCTTTCTTAAGGGAGTTTGTTTTTTATTCGTAGCTTCCGACACAGTGATTGGGCCTGATCTATCCATTCCTGTATACAATTCTAGATTAAAATCACCTCCAAAAACCAGATCATCCCACTGAAAGTGGGTGATAAGAGGGAACCCCTGGGCATAAAAACTATCTTGTTGCTGATTCGGACCATAGATGGAAAACAGGGTCAAATCCCTAGCCCCAACCCATAAATGAAGCCCCAGATAATGGCCCTGGACATCTCAAATAACATTTATTTTCTCAAAGCGAACAGAATTAGCCACTAGGATTGCCACACCCGCCTTCTTGTGAGGGGAGGAGGCAAAAAACTGGTGGGGGATCCATCTGGAGCGTAATCGTGGCCAATCTTGTTTCCATAAATGAATCTCCTGGAGTAAAGCAATGTCGGCTTTCAACTCCACCAATTTAGAAAGCACAATCTTCCGTTTCCTTTGAGTATTTAGCCCTTGTACATTCACAGAGACTATTTTTATATCAGTCATCACAAAACTTCAAACTAGCGTTACTATAACCTTGAATCCGGCTGAACCCTGGATGACCCAAGCACTCCAGAACCAGGAACCATTGTCTGCACCCATACCCCACCTCCATAATACTGCACAAACCATGCAATAAGAAGCATAACCAAAAAGAAAAGGAAAAAACAACCCTGTCCGGGGCAACTACCAGCTCAAAAATACCTGCGTAAGGGCATGTGCTCCCATTGCCCTCAAAACTTGGTGAATTCAAACAAAACGGCTTATTGGAAACATATCAAACCTGCATGTAGTTACCCATAAGAACCATATGAAAAACATTACTGTCAGGCATAGCAAATAGAGCTCCTTCTCATAGAGGCTTCAAACTCACCCCTCAGGGGAACCCTCCAAGTCCCCACTTCTTTCTCTTCTTTCCATGGAAGGGCACCCACAATCCTTCCTCCTGCTCTTCCTAGACCGTGTCTTGGACCAGTCCTTTGAAGGAGCTTCCTGATCCAGGAGCTCAGGAAGGCGAACGTCCTCTGCTGGGATCTTCAGACCCTCAATCGACGCACCAAGTGTGATAAATTGGTGCTGAATGCCATCCAGTTTGAAAATGCGAAAAGGGTATCCCCACCGGTACTGAATGCTTTTGCTCACCAGCCATTGGGCCAGTGGTTGCATCGCTCTGTGCTTTTGAATAGTCCCTTGTGCCAGGTCTTGAAACAATTGCAGAGTCACCCCTTAACAAGAGACCCTGTTGTGCCTAATCTTATGAAAAATGAGCTCCTTGCTTTTGAAGAAATGTACTCTCATTAACACATCTGCGAGAAGGTTTTGGCGTGGTTGGAAATTTGAATAGACTATGGTCCGGTCAAGAGTGAGATCTGCCTTCGTCTCTCCTAATATTTCCAGAAACAAGCCTTGAACATAGGCCTCCAATTCTGGGTCCGTGATCTCCCTCGGAATCCCTCTAATGCCGATATTGTGCCTTTGTGAGTGATTGTTTGGCCTCTTCTTGCTCATTATCAGAGGGAATTCTGTGGGCTTTGTGAGAAACCTGAAGGTATTCTCCCAGTAAGACCTTGAGACTCCCTCGAGGCCAGGACACGGCCATTGATGTTGGATCCAGTACCTGGGGGTGGACCAGTGGGGGAGGATCACCTGGGTAGGGGAACCTGAGGCTATGCTAGGGGGAATACCCATGGTAAGACGCAATATTGTACCGAGGAGGAAGAAAAGGGGGACGAACTACCTTCGGTTTTCTTTGGTTATTCCATCTCTACCTCCCCTCCACCCATAGAAGATCCCTTAGTAAAGTTATATCAACCCTATATCTCTGATAATCCAACTAGAAGTCCCATCACTGTGGCATCTCAAAGCCGCAACTCCCTGAACCCCTGTTCCCTACATACATACTTCCGGCCATTCTTTTCCACGCCCCTCTAGTCAGTATTTCCCAGACGCCCCATTTGTGCAGAAGAAACACTACCGCTCCCACAACTCCCCTTGTTTAGTTTGTAAACCCCATCAATCCCATCCCTTTGATTGTCATCTTCTGTTCACCAAATCTGCTCAGATAAAATACTACCAGTCCCATAATCCCCTATGTTCTGTTCTACATCCTGGTTATTCTTGTCCATTTCATAAACCCTACCCATTCTGCTCTTCTCAGTATACCGATCAACCCCCATCCTATCCCGTAGGACATTTTGACATCAATACTGTTTTACCGACTTGTACTGTGAAACATGTATACCCGACATGTCCCAACCCGGGGGCCAGCCAACTGACTCATATCACACACACCTGACAGCCCTTCCCTTTCCCCACAGGGATAAAAGGTGGAGCAGGAGAAAGCAATACGAGCAAGGCGAGAAAGGTGAACACGAAAGACAGCACACCGAGGCGGCTAAACCAAGGCGGCAGTTACGACGAAGGAGAAAGGTGGCAGGAAGTGAGAGGGAGGTGAGAAGAGAAAGAACCTTGCCCTTTTCATCCCAGGTCCGCTGAACCTTTGTCGAAGGAAATCTGAGACCGCGGGCAATAGCCCCAGTGTCATGCTGCAGATGTCAACGGTACACAAAGCCAGCCTGTGCAAATACAGAGGAACGAGGGAAGCTCATGCGCCCGTGGTACCAACCTTGACTCCAGAGAAGCTAAAAGTCCAAGCAGTTCACCACAGCTGGTTAGTCGAAAGGGAAGCTGATAAGCACCGGACAGTTTTGAGGGAGAATCGCAAAGTGGCAACTTTTGAAATAAGACAAATTAACTTTAAGTGAACTGTTTTTGAATTGTGAAGGGGAAACCAGCGACAGAGTGAAAATGACACCATGTGGGTGTTAACTCAAGACACTCTGCTAGAGCCCCATATTGAGAAACTACAGTAACCAGAAGGCCGTAGGAGGGCCAGCCAAAGGGGAAGCAAAGTGGTCATACGTGAGGGTCGAGCAAAAGCCCCATACAATCGAAAGACTTAAGGCAAGTGAATCCCACCTGGTGAAGGGAAGCAAAGTAAGGGATGTGAATCACGTGAACATTGTGAAGTTAAAAGGAGAAACAGAGTGGGAAAGTGAACCCAGAGAATGGAGGTCCACTGAACCGTTCTTGATAAAGACATCAAGAAGGATCCGAGCCTGTCACAACAGAGATCCGGGGTGAAGCTAAACTCAAACACTGACAGTCGAGAGAAGTCCAAGCCCGACACGAGGGAGACCCAGAGGTGAAGTCGCTGAATGGCTGACAGTTGAGAGAGGTCTGAGGCCGAATGAGGAGATCCAAGGAGTTAAGCTATCATCCGAAGAGTTGAATGATTAAAGGGGGACCCAAGGGTGAAGTCCTCACCCCATTTGAACTGTAAAGGAATACTATTGCGAAAAAATAGTCAGCCCAGAAGAGGGGGACTCGGGGGTAAAATTGTCGCCATATCGAAACATTGACTTAAAATTGCCAGAAACTTTGATTTGCAATTGCCAGGGGTCCGCACAGAAGAGGAGGACCCAAGGGAGAACCCATTACCCAGCAAATATGGGCAACAAATTATAACTTTTTGTTGTGTCCTTCAGACCCATCAGACCCAAATGCAAGAGACTTTCAGAGAAAACGACACTTAGCCATTGACAGTCTTGAGAACGGCCTTTTTGAACTGTTGTCTCGTGCTAAGAAAGCCAGCGACTGTTTGCCTTGGAACTGTCGTCTCATGCTAATAACACCTGAGACGATCTGCCATCAGAACTGTCGCCTTGTGCTGGTGAAGCGCGACACCATACTGTATTACCACATGCTGAAAACGTGCGGGAGACCTAATCCCACTGCATCTTGACTTATCATTTGCGAACACTTCTTTCTTTTCCTGAAAACTATCACTCACCTTTTTGTATTAGTTATGAGGTTTTGTTTGACTTGGTTTAGATAAAGGGTTTTTCCAACCCACAAACCATTTGCATTGTTCAATAAACACCCTTGAACTGCGATCACTTGTGTCTGTCTTACTTTTGATCACCATAAGTTTCTTGCAGCTTACAATGCAGCTACCCAGTTGTTCATATGTATTTGTATGGTCACAGAAAGCCGTCTCCAATTCTCCCAGCCTGGTTTCGGTCTGTTGGACATTCTGCGCCTGCTCCTTGCAGGAGCCCTTCACTTCTTGCAAAGTGGTGGCCATTTCTGTTTGGATAGATTGGAGCCGGTGCATTATGTTGCCCTTCTTCGCAGATTGCGCATCCAAATCAGAGGTTGGGGCGAGCTCAGGGCTTGCAGGGCCAGCAAGGGCGGATTTCGATTGTTGTAACAAGTCCTTGATGAAGGTCATTGACTTATCTGTGTCTTTGCTGGTCTTCATATTAAGCCTAACAAACCATAAATGGTACAGTTTAATCCCAGCGCCAACGCGAATAGTATGAGCCAAGCTCTTTTTGTCAATTCCACAATGTGCTTGCCTGGAGCCTTTACTAAAATGTTTCTAACACAATGGTTGGCATCCACCAGTATAGCTTGGGGTGGGAAAATCAAGTTTCCTAGTGGGTGGCACACAGGTGTTTATAATATGCCTCAGCCAAGGGCTCCTTTGTGAATGTGCAAAACCATTCAAATCATGCAACAATTTTCAGGCAACCATGGCTTGCTCATTCCTGGACAGGGACAACCATGCTACTGTTGGGGCAATTACCACCAGACCATTAATATACTCAAAACCCAGTTCTGCATGCATTTCATAAGCTGATGCAGATTTGGGTAAAGCTAGTAGTTTCCTGCAGAAGTCGTCATTAATGCTGGAGTAAGCATCAAGATTCTCATAGCCCCAATTTGCCGCTCCACAGTGGACCAGGGTCTGTACTTTTGCCCTATACACCTTAATTACTATATCTGCTGGTGGCACGCAAGGTGCTTCATTAATCTACATACACTTCTATCTGTTTGTGCCATTCTTCCCACCTGACAGCATAACCATGAAATAATACCTGTAAACCAGCTGCATGCTCTAGCATCAGCCATACACCTACTGTCTCTATCAAACCTAGCAATTGCTTCGGTTCCATTGTAGATAGTAATCAGCAGGAATATGATTCAATGAATGGTGTAGAGTTGCCATGAATTAGTTATTGCTAATATTGGAGCCATAAAGATAATGGTGATTTGATTTTTCTTTTTTGAAAACGCTTTAGTCTATGCTACAGTATGCAAGGATGCCAAAGATGAGCTGGCAGCAGAAAAGCGGGATGAAGTACAATAGCAGTAAACGCATCATAATTCACATTTATATAGCACCACGAACCCTCAGGCAGCTGAGCACTGCTTATTATTACCCACAGTGTGTGGTGCTCATTTATCGACCTAGGAAGGATGAAAGGCTGAGTTTGGCCCTGCCGGGATTCGAACCTGCGTCAGCAAGCTCTTCACTGATGTCAAAGCAAGCATTCTACTTGCCTGTCAGATAGCAGAAGGGAGGAAGTATTTGTTGTATGTGTGATATCATGTGTATCGCGGGAGACCAAGGCCACGTGCTGGGGGCGGGACCAGGGAAACAAAGGAACCAACGGAACTACGCCACAAGCGTCAGTCCTGGTTTTTGCATCGTACAAAGCAGTCTTGTGTTTCTGTGGTGCGCTATAGCTACCGGCCCGAGCGGGCCCTCACCCTCCTTTCCTGATCTGCCCTCACCAACGGAGATCACAGGACATCATACTGGGGACGAGGACAGCGGTTTTTCACCACACGCACCCTGCATTTCCACGTGTACCATCTCCGGTAAGAAGCCCCCTGTGCACACGTCACACAGAGACCACGGAGAGTGAATTCAATATTCTACGGACATTATGAATGTTCAAACACCTGGCGAGCAGTGTGAACAAGCCCCTGAACATTCTTATGAGTGCGCTCAATGTTCTATGGACATCACAAACGTTCCAGCATCTCGCGAGCACCGCAAACAAGGCCCCTCTACAGTTCCAATGATTCTTTTGCACGCAGTTGTACTTTTCAGCCCATAAACATCACTTTAAATGCCACAGGCTGCCAGTATCACGGGGAGAAGTCAAATTTAGGAGGTCCACAGCAACAAGATCTCCCACAGGTGCCAAAGACGAGTCATCTCTATACACACCATCTCCCAACACCTGCAAATCTGCTGATCAGCATGTGCCCACACGTGCGCCGGGCTAGCTGGTAACCGGACAGAACCAAGCCTGCGTCATGTGATGTGCAAATGCCAGCCCAACAAGGGCAGGAGCGGGTGGAGCTGACAGAAGAAGCATCAATCTCGATCCAGATCGCCAGGACCCAGCACAAACTACCCTCATGGGGCCATTCGACCTGTTCACCACCGGGGCGGCAGTTTGCTTGGGCATCTGGCTGCAACAATTTGAGATGCACCTGGAAGCCAGAGAAATCACGGAAGACAGGAGAAAATACACACTGCTTCTACTCAACATCGGGTCAGCGACCTTACGCCTCTTGAACACGCTCCCAACAATGGCGCCGCTGACGACTACGCTGCGGCAAAAGCAGCGCTAACAGGCAAGTTTAAGCAAGACCTCAACACAGACTACGAAAAATTCCACTTCTGCATGGCTAGACAGCGAGAAAACGAGACCATGGACAATTTCTACTACGGGAGATGGCTGTCGGATGCAAATTCCCCGATGAAGAATTCGCATACCGCCTCCAGATCATTAACAGACTATCCTCGGAAGAGCTACAGAGAGCCATACTGTCCGAGAAAAACATAGCACTGTCACACATCCTTGAAATGGGACGCCTCCGTGAACGCACTGATGACCAAGTGGCCGTCATAGAAGCAGCCATACAATGCCTGCCTCTGGACAATCCCGTGAGAAATGAAGAAATTGCTACCATCAAGAGTTACCAACTCGCCAGAGAACAAGGAGGATTCAGCCCAAACTCGTCCAGGCCCAACCAACCTCAACGCCCAAACAACATGTGCAAATGGGGCAGAGGCCCGTGGCACCAAGGGGAGACATGCCCCGCATGGGGTTCGACATGCCAAAAATGTAACCACCTCAACCACTTTGCAGCGCTCTGCCTTCACCCGACAGGTGGGAATGAAAGAATAAACACCACAGCAACGAGACCACAGGAGGCGGTTCGCCCCAAAAGAATCTCCTCACCAACAAAATGGGGGTACCACTAGCTGCGCCTAGCAAGGGAGCCGTGGTATATCACCACATTCTCCTCCCACCTTGGCCTGAGAAGATATAAACGCCTGAACTTCGGGATCTCTTCTGCTGCCGAAGTATTCCAAAACGAAATACAGAAAAGTCCTGAACGGGCTAGAAGGCACAACCAATATAAGCGACGACATCATAGTGTATGGAACAAATGCCAAGGAACATCATGAGCGCCTCGCAGCTTTATTTCAGCAGCTCGAAGACACTGGACTTACACTGAATGGTGAGAAGTGAGAGTTTTGTAAAGAACTACTCAGCTTTTTTGGCTACACTTTCAATTCCAGCTGAGTATCACCTGACCCCGCAAAAGTGAGCGATATCAAAAACGCCAAAGCCCCAACGTCAGCCACTGAGGTGAGGAGCTTCCTGGGAATGGCAACCTACTGCGCGAGGTTCATACCTGACCTCGCCACTCTCGCAAGCCCACTTCGAGAATTAACCAAGAAGGACCAGAAATAGGAATGGACGAATCCACACCAGCAGGCATTTCAGCAAATCAAGGACTCGCTGTCCAGCTCCGCGACCATGGCGTTTTTCAACATCAAACTCACCACCGAGCTCCTAGTAGACGTGAGCCCGGCAGGCCTACGAGCAGTCCTGATCCAAATCGACAACGGCAGCGTGCACCCTATTGCTTTCGCCAGCCACCCTCTAACTAAGACAGAACAGAACTATGCACATATTGAGAAGGAAGCGCTGGCGATCCTCTGGGGGTGCCGCCATTTCAAAGTCTACCTTTGAGGGCGGAAGTTCTCTCCGACCATAAGCCCCTCGTCCCCATCTTCAAGGGCTAAGCTCCACACCCCCCAGCAAGAATCGAGCAGTGGATGCTGCAACTGCAATCATACAACATCTAAGTTGAGTAGCTAGCTGGAGCAGACAATTCAGCAGACTATGTTCCCTGCCATCCGCGGCCAGCCACAGAGCTGGAAGAACATCACACAGCAGAAACCAAATAGCATGTGTGCCACGTGGTGGCATACGCACACCCCGGTCTCTCACCTTACAAGAAGTCGCAGAAGAGACAAAGGCAGATACCATCCTCACACGAACCATGCAAGCTGCCCAGTCAGGAAACTGGAAGAACTACCTAGCCACCGTGGCACAGCGGACACCATCGGCCCAGGAGAAGCTGCAGGCCATATTCGGGATCCGCCACGAAATCACGATGGTGCCCGAAGGGGTGCTCTTAAAGGGGCACAGGATCATATTACCAACAACGCTGGAGGAAAGGGCCCTCAAACTGTCCCACAGTGGACACCAAGGCATAGTCAAGACAATCTCATATCTAAAATCCAGGATGTGGATGCCTCGCCTCGCAAGCAGCAGCGCGTAATGAGCCTTGTTGAATCATGTGAGGCCTGCCAGTCCGCAGCAAGAGCCGCAGCACCCGAGCCGATCATCAGCACCCCAAGGAGCAACACACAGTGGGAGTCTGTTAGCATCAACTTCTGCACCATTGCAGGGGAAGGATATCTGCTGGTATTAGTGGACGAATTCAGTCGCTATCCAGAAGTCGAACATGTACAGTCCACTAATGCAGGAACAATGATCATGGCACTGGAAAAGGTCTTGGCCATCCACGGCATCCCCACCAAGATAAAAAGTGACAACGGCCGCCTTTCACCAGCCAAGAAATGAAGCACTTTTTCCAAGACCTCAGTATAAAGCACAGGAAGATCACTCCATATTGGCCACAAGCAAACAGCGATGCAGAACGGTTCATGGGGTCACTGAATAAGGTGATACGCATAGCCAAAGAAACCACCCCAGGCTGACCGCTGTGTACCGATTTCTGCAAACGCATCGCCAAACACACCTCCACAGGTGTCAGTCCGGCAGCGCTCATGTTTGGGGTACCAATCCAAGCGGAATTCCTGATGCAGGCAAATTGGGTATCCCCAGAACCGGACATTCCGCTCATGGAAGCAAAACGGATAAGACGTAATGAGCAAGAGAGCCTAACCTGCCATGCAAGACACTGCGAGCTGCAACCTGGAGACACGGTGCTAGTGAGAAATCGCGCAACCCCCAAAAAGATGGCTCGAAACTTTGAATCACGACCATGGACGGTACGGGATGCAAATCACAGCATGATCACAGCTACCAGGGACAATGAAGTAGTGACCAGAAACATCTCGCACTTCCGGAAGGTCCCCGCAGCAATTTGGGAAGAAAGCGCACAAGCCCCCAGAGAGGAGCGGGAGCCACCAGGGCATGCAGAGGCTATGGGACAGAGCAGGGAGGACTAGATACTGCAAGCCTCTGAGGAGCCGACCTCCAGCGCAGCAGGTCCCCTGCTGAGCCCCCCGAGAGAAGAAGGAACTGCACAGGCTCACACCCGCTACCACCTGAGAGGAAAACCAAAGCCGTCATCCCGACTCCATGGGTATTTCGTGCAAGGCGTGTATCGCCGAACAGGGGGGGCTACAGAATGAAAAGGACTAGAATATAGTTAGAGTTATATACCTGTAATATGAAAAGCATTCTAAGTTTGGGAGGAATGTGATATCACATGTATCGCGGGAGACTGAGGTCACGTGCTGGGGTGGGACCGGGGAAATAAAGGAACCAACGGAACTACACCACGAGCGTCAGTCAGGGTTTATGCATCGTACAAAGCAGTCTTGTGCTGTGCTGCACTACCGCTGACGGCCCGAGTGGGCCCTCACTCTCCTGATCTCCTCTCACCAACAGAGATCACAGGACATCACAGTATGCAGGGAGGAGTGAAGGGAGACGAAAAGTCCCAAGATTCAAAGGGAATATGAGCAAACAAGGTAGGAGGAATATTGGTGCTGTGAATAGTCCAACAGGGCATGGGATAGAGGAGACGGAAGGAGAATGGTGCACACGGTTCAGACACATGACAGTGATTTTCACTGAACGCACAAACAGTTCCAAGATTTAGCAGTGTGTAGAATCTGCAGACAGAAAGGACACCTTTCCTGCTGCGGTAAGAAATGTACACACAGGACAGTCCGAGAGATAGGAGGAGGCAGACAGATGAGGATATAGTCTTCACCCTAGAGAAAAGGGAAAGAAAAGCAAGCATATGCTGATATAGATATCAATCGGGACACAATCACAATGTTAATGGATTAGGCTGCTGACTGTATGCTAATTATCATAAAACATCTGAACTGAGGTTAAGGGAAACATTTTGAGCCACTGGGCATCAATGTGGATGCCTGTGATGGCGCACATTTAAATATTGTTGGAGGATTCAAGGCAAAGTTGGAGTTTGGTGTATCAGCAGCACAGATCAGTGTCTTTATAGCTTGCAAGGTTGAAGGCTGGCTTGGCTGGAACTAAAGACTTGAATGCTCTCTAGCAGGTAAGCATTATTGGACCCAGGGTTCTGTTCAGTAGAATAGGAATTGTTTAGTGAGGTATTTTCTGAAAACTTACGTTGGCTTAGGTTTCCAGCAAATAATCTGCCTCAAGGCAGGGGTCATACCGGTGGCACCAACGGTGTGAAATGTGACAATTAGTCTGAAGACAGAGTTAATGCAAGAGTTGAAACATCAGGGTGTGGTTGAGCTGGTAGACACTTCTGAGTGGGTACCCATATTGTTGTGGCTAAAATGCCTACTGGACAGATAAGATTGTGCATCCATCTACGTGGGCCAAATAAGTGTTAGTGGATAGTTCTAAGGTGCAACCTCCAGAAATCAGCGGGCTGCAGCTTCCCCGTATTAGCCCCCAAAACTGGAACTCATTACCCACGCATCTCAGAGATGTACCCTACTTCTTTTGTTTCAGAAAGCAGATAGAAATCTGGCTCCTCACCCAAGAGCAGACAAAGTTCACCTTGGGTATGACAGTGATCTCTCTTGTACATATCTGTATTTGCGACCTTACTGCCTTCATCACCATGATACCCATATGTACTGCACCACTGTATTTATATGTGTATTTCGGACTGTATCTTTGAATATATATATATATATATATATATATACATAAAAACAAAAAAGAAGGAAAAGGAAACAGAATATCGCTTCCTGGACGGCACTCTTCCTCAATCATAGAAATCATCCAGACACGTCAAAAAAGGATCTCCATCAAACGTCCTTTATTTGTAAAGTATAGTGGACAAGTTGCTCAGGAGAGAACAAAAACAACTACGCGTTTCTATATATATATATATATATATATATATATATATATATATATATATATATTGGACTGTATCTTTGTGCCTTATTGTACATAGTGTATATTCCATCACTGTTCTTACCTGCATTACCTGTACTCTGTTAATTGCCTAATGCTTCTGTAACCTATGCGCCTAGATACCCAAGGGTTTGGTGCGCTTTATAAATGAATAAACTAAACTTTACCCAACAAAGAGGAATTGTTGGAAGGGGGAAGGACACATTCTTTAGCACAGTCAATTTGGGATCTACATACCACCAGGTAAAGTTGCATCTAATCTTTGGTCCCAGAATGAAATCAATGAAAACACAAGTGACTCACCAGCTGTTAGCAGGTTGTGGGTTTATTCAGGATAAACACATTGCCGAAGGGGCAGTAGCCCTCAGCCCTCACCTGTCCCCACCGGAACTAATCAACCCTAAGCCTTCTAGAATACAAGCACTGCTCCCATGGTTCCACCACTGACACGTCTCAGTTTACAATGAACTACAATGAGAGCCTAACACTAATAAGCGTATAACAAGGAGAGATTATGAAAAGGATGAGGGAAAGATGGCCTGAAACAGTACTTGCAGGAGAACATGAAGCCACTATAGAAACGATGTACGATGTTTCAGAGGGCGGGCACAAAATATCGCAGATATACGAACTCCTGAGTGCTAAGGCGGGGCAGGAGCTGTCCCAATTGAGGCTTGACAGGAAGAGGGAGGTGGGGGAATCTATGACAGAAGGGCAAAGGGATAGAGCCCAAAGATACCACAAGAAAGTGTCCTGGAATGCGAGACTCCAGCAGATTCAATTATACATCACCCACAGAGCGTACTTGACACCTAGCAGAATAGCTAGGTTTGGCGGCTCAGGTGCGGAGAGGAGGAGGCGGGGCTGTTGCACATGTTCTGGGCTTTCCCGGAGGTGAGGAGGTTCTGGGTAGAATTGAAGACACAAATGGCCAGCTGGGGTGTGGTGCTGGATGTGGAGTCGGCTTGGGCATGCATGCTGGGGAGCTTCCCTAGGCCATGTACCCTAAAACATATTAGCAAAATGAAAGACTTGGCTTATATTTTGGCCAAGCGCAGAATAGCGATGAGTTGGAAAGCAGCCCACAGGCCTAGGGTTGAGATGTGGTGGGCGGATCTCCTAAATGGGCAGAGGCAGAAGCAGTGGTCTGGTATGAAGCAGTCACTAAAGGAGGGTAGGAGGAGGTAGGCCCTCTGATAGCCTGGAGGCAACTGGTAACCTCAATGGCGAACCCCCATCGGGGTAACCATGAGATGGAAGACCAGGAAGTGACGACGATAACCGAGACACCTGCAGATGCTCAAGCATATGCGACGGAAACAACGGCTCAAAGTTTTGGGGTGGGAGGGGGGAGGACGAAAGAGGGTAGT
This sequence comes from Ambystoma mexicanum, assembly GCF_040938575.1. Lineage (NCBI taxonomy): Eukaryota > Metazoa > Chordata > Amphibia > Caudata > Ambystomatidae > Ambystoma > Ambystoma mexicanum. Next base: position 705,362,476 of record NC_090941.1, on the reverse strand, counting down.
GAATGATGCAATACATTTAATTTGAAAATGTATGTCCGAAATGGTTGTAATGTTTGGTGTGTTGGTTGTTTAAAATAATAAAAAATTGTTTAAAAAGAAAAAGCATATAACGAGTGCTTCATGTGATGAATTGTTTGAAGCATTTGCGAAGGATGGTGTTTAACTTGAGCTCTGTTGCCTTTCAGGTACTGAACAGCCTGGCATATTTCTGTCCTGAAACACCTGTAAACTTGTGATTTTCAACTGCAGCAGACTTTAGGTTTCTCTTTTGTATTTAGCTAGGGCTTTCTAGGCATTGTATCCTCAAGGATCTGTTGAAAGCATACAATCAAGTACTATTTGGTGATATCAGTATTTTTTTTATTTTTTTTTAAACACATTTTATTGTTTTTCAAAACACACAAAACATAGCCATCACACCCAACATTTTCAGTTACAAGTTTTTTAGCGTACATTTGCATTTTATTTATTAATGTCTTCTCCCCACTGCCCCATTTTAACTCGAGCTTCCACCTCATTCTCTGGGCTTCCCTTCTCTTGGGGTTAATCCCCTTCACCGCTCTCGGGCGTGTCGCATTCACTGGAGTTGGCCCGGGAGGATCCTGACAGTGTGGCTACCATTTGTCTCCATGCTATCGGAGGTCCTACTTCATCATCCTCCCCCCTGTTAGCTGCCTCATACCATGCTACTGTCTCGGCGTCTGCCCATTTCAAGATATCATTCCACCATACCTCTAATCTGGGTCTGCCGGCTGCTTTCCAACTCATGGCTATTCTCCTTTTGGCCAAAAAGTAGGCCAGGTCCTTCAGTTTGCATACGTGTTTCAGGTTGCGTGGTCTAGTAAATCCCCATCATCATGCACGCCCACACCACTTCCACATCTAGGTTGATTCCCTTTTCGGATAGTCGTAGCTGGATTTCATCCCAAAGTTTTCCCACCTCCGGGCACGCCCAGAACATATGGAGCATCCCGGCATCCACCTCTCTGCACTTAGGAAATTTTTGTACTTCTGCACTTCCAAACCTGGCAATCGTTCGAGGAGTCATATATGCCCTATGGGTGACATAACTGAATCTGCTGCAGCCTTGCATTCCTGGACACCTTTTTGTGGTATCTGAGCTCTTTCCCACTGTCCATCTTGCATAGATTCTCTCACCTCCTCCTCCCAGACCTGTCTCAATTGGAGCAACTCCTTACCCACTCTGGACATTACCAGTTCGTAGATCCGAGATGTCTCATGCCCTCTCTCCGAGATGTCATACATAGTTTCTATGGCAGTATCAGGTTGTTCTGCTAGTGCTCTTTCGGACCACGTTTCCTTCACCTGTTTGATTATTCTGGTATATGTCATTTGTTGCCCCGTGTGTATCCCAGTTTCATCCACTATCATTTGAAAGTCCAGTGCCTCCTCCTCTTGCCATATGTCTCCCAAGGTCGCAAGGCCTACCGGCTCCCAATATTTACAGATCCCTCTCCTCAGTTGCTCATCCACCCCGTGTAGCGCCACCAGTGGCGCCTGCGGGGAGTATGGGGTCAGGTTTCCTATAGCTCGACATGCTTTTTGCCACATCTTCCACCCCATTTCCAACAATCTCTATCACCCATGCATCTCTGGTTTGGGTAGCCATATCAGTTCTTTTACGAAATAAGGGTCGCATTCGCCGCTCAACAGGCTAGATTCTGCTGTCTCGTCTTCCGACACCCACCTAGCAACATATTGTAGCTGCGCTGCCATGTGGTACATCTCGAAGTTCGGCAGTTTTATAGCCCCTCTATCATACGTATTCTGTAGTTTCCATAGGCCCACTCTGTTTCTGGAGTTGTGCCACAGGAAGCCTCTACATAAGCTTTGGAGTTTGGTAAAGAATCGTTTAGGTGGCATGTGTGGGATGTTCACGAAAAAGTGTAGCAGCCTAGGCAGGACCACAATCTTGAGTAGGGCCACCCTCCCCACCATGGCTAGGGGGAGCTTTGCCCAGAACCCCATGCTGTTCTTGATGCCTTCTACTGCTCTTTCTGTGTTATATTTGTGCTCATCTGCAATTGTGTGATATATGTTGATCCCCAGGTATCTAAATGTTCTGGTCTGCCAGGCTATCTGCAAGATAGGTAGGTTCTCCTGCGGAACTCCTCTATACCTCCCCAGGGGGAACATACATGATTTTTCGGAGTTCACTGCTATGCCCGAGAGAGTCGCGCATCGCTCCATCAACTCCAAGATATATTGCAAGATTTTCTCTGGGTATCGCAGGTATAGCAGCATATCATCCGCATACAATGATATCAAGTGCGGTCCCCCCCCCCTTTAGTGCAGACCCCTATTTCTTTGTACTGTCTCAGACAGATTGTTAGTGGCTCTAGGGCAGGATGTACAGCATCCTGTCTCGTGCCTCTACTAAGTTGCCATTTGTCTGAAATTATCGCTCCTGTTTTGACCTTGGCTGTTGGGGAGCTATACACCATTTTCACCCATCGCAGGTACCCTGGTCCCATCCTGTATTCTTTCAAGGCCGCCATCATCCAAGGCCACCTTACAGAGACGAAGGCTTTCACTGCATCTAGCGAAACTACTGCTATTTCACTTGGGTCACGCTCTGCCTGTTCTATAATGTGGTGGAGCCTCCTGTGGTTATCAGATATGCTCCTGCCTGGGACATATCCGGTTTGATCAGGGTGTATGAATTTATTTATTACCCGCTTAAGTCTATTCGCCAGCACCGACGTGAGAATTTTGCTGTCCTGGTTTAGCACGGACAGTGGTCTATACGATCCACAGTCTGTGCTTGGCTTGTCAAGTTTAAGGAGAGGAATAATGACCGCCTCCCTCAGAGATTCCAGCAGTTTCCCTTTATCGAAGGCCTAGTTTAACATTGCTAGTAGCGGGGGGAGCACTTCTTGTCTATATGTTTTATAGAATTCACTAGGGAGCCCGTCCACCCCAGGGGCTTTGCTATTGGGCAGGTGTATTACCACTGTCTCCAACTCTATTGTAATGGGGTCATCCAGGTTCTCCCCATCTTCCTCGCTCAATTTGGGAAGTCTGATGTCCTCTAGCATCTCCCGAGTCTCCCGCTCTGCCTTCTCTCCTGTATCTTCATATAGGTGTTTATAGAATCTAAGGAATCCCTCATTCACACTCTCCTGGGTGTTCCAGACTTAGCCCTCTACTCCCGTTATCTCTCTAATTGCTATCCTTGGTGTCTCATTCTTGTATAGCCAAGCGAGCAGCCTCCCTGGTTTGTCTCCCCCGCGTGTTGTCCCTCGATGTATTTTTCATAATTCAGGTTGCATAATCTCTCCCATAGCCCAGCACGTGCCTGTTGTAATTGGCTTACACGTTTGGCATCCTCCTGTGAGGTGCCCCCATTTTTCATAAATGCTTCTAGTGTCTTTTCTGTCTCCTGTAGCTCTCGCACTATCCCCCCTTGAAGTCCTTTGGATTTGGATATGGCCGCTCCTCTCACCACCACCTTAAAGGCCTCCCACAGAGTGCCCTCTGACTCCATGCTTCCTGTATTATTTTCGAAATACCCAATTATCTCCTCCCTTAAGTCCTCTCGGAATGCAGTGTCCTTCAGTGCCTCGGCTCTAAGCCTCCATGTTGGCTCTGGGGGGTTGATGTTGCCACGTCAGAATCAGAGGGGAATGGTCCGATAATATTCTCGCCTTATATTCTGAACCCGTCATTTCCCCCCACCAGTTCCGGAGCGGCAAACATGTAATCCAGCCTCGTGTACAGGTTGTGTGGGGCGGCATAGTGTGAGTATTGCCCACCATTCGGGTGTTGCTGCCTCCATATGTCTTCCAGCCCGAAGTCTCTCAACAGGGCTTGTAGCGTTTTCGCTGCGGGGGTGGACTTATCTAGTTTCATGTCCGACTTGTCCATTTTCGGGTTCAGCGTACAGTTGAAATCCCCCCCAACCCCCATATGACCGCTCCTCCTATGTGGGGACTGATCTTACTGTATAGTGTCTTAAAATAGGCCACTGTGTCTTGGTTAGGTGCATATGTGTTTGATGCACAATTCTCTAGCAGCCCCCGAATTGCTACCATCCTCCCATCCGGCTCCACTGTGGCCTGTAGCATCTGGAAGGGCACATGTGGCGCCACCCAGATGATTACTCCCCTGGCGTATGCGGAGTAGGTTGCTCCTACAGTGGTCCCTCTCCATTTTATGTTTCCTGCCTCTTGCTTCTCTTTAGTGAGGTGGTTTCTTGCAATAGGGCTATGTCCACTCTTTGCCTTCTCAGGTACATCATTACCTTGTTTCTCTTCAGATAGCTGTTGAGTCCTCTGACATTCCAGGTTACTATTCTAAGATCTCCCATTATTGTCCGTATCCCGTCCCTCCTCCCTTCCGCCTTGTCCCTCACCCCAGTTGTATTTGAGTGAATCATGCGAAGGGGCCCATGGGTGCAAGCTCATTCCCTAACTACCCCTACTACCATAACCATATACACTGCAAACCCCACCAACATTCTCCCCTCCCGCCTCCCTCCCAATCCCTAGCTGTAGCCCAGCTCCATCCCTGGATCACAGGCCTTCCCACATCTGGTCCTACCCTATATGTCGGTGCTAGGAACCCAGCAGGAGGTTGCCACACTACTGGCAACCTAACTAATCTATCTAGTGGGGTATGGGATGGGTCCACTGTGCCTCCTGCTTCAATATTTTCTACCCGCCACGTATACATCCTAACTTCTCCCAAATCTATGCAGAGCTATATTCAAGTCCCATTGTCATTATATATACAGTACCTCAGTGTTCCGGGCCGATTCTTCACTTCTCGTCTCTGCTCTCGCGTTGCTCCTCTGCCTCCTGCGCACCATTCTGTGCATCCAGTCAGTTCATGGCTTCTTCTGGGGGTCTCGAAGAACAATGCCTTATTTTTATGAAAGACTTTCAGTTTCGCAGGATACATCAGCATGTATCTGAGGCCCGCCTCCCGCATCCTTCTCTTAACTGCTCCAAAGTTTAGTTGGCGTCTTTGCACCTGAAGTGTGTAGCCGGGTATGCCGTTATTGCCGCAGATGCTCTCCGGTAATATCAGTATTGATGTTAATTTGACTATTTCAAGTACCTCTGTCCACCACAGCCTAGGAGTTAGAGAAATGGTATAATCCATGGTTCAATTTTCCTAATAGTCTTCAATGCCAATGTTGCTGCTTCGCATGGGTTAATCTGATTTCTTATTTGCTGGGTTCTTGATTACTCCTGATGTGGCCCTCCAGATGGTTTGTACTACAACTCCAGTTATCCTACCAAATTAACCAATCTGGCTATGTGTGATGGGAGTTGAAGTGCAAGCTAACTGGAGGGCTAGAAAACAAGTACAATTGATGATTTCAGTTTTGTTGTAAATTGTAATTGGTTATTTATAACGTGCTTAATACCCAGATGATTCTAAGCACGGACGCGGGTATCGAACCTGCGTTGCTCCATGTGTTGCTTCCAAGGTGAGTGCGTTGCCCCCCGAGCTATCCTTCCGAGTAGTGAATAACTCTGCAGGAAACTATTCAAATCAACAACCATGTCAGCCTGTTATATATGAGTCTTTTCCTCTGAAGATTAGGCAAAAGGCAGTGCATCACATTTTTTATGGAACCCCAAAGTGTAGATGCCACTGTACTCTTTCAAATTACTCAATTGGAACAATATGTAATGTATGATATATTGTGCATTTTGAGAACTGAAGGTTGAAACTCTGATGATTCAAAATGTATGGTGTTAAGGGCAGATGTGTGAAACTAAAAATGCTGTGTTATGGAAACAAAAATAGAAGATCACAAAGACACAGAAATGTAATATTTCAAACAGAATGCATCTTAATTCATGCATGGCAAAATGTCACTAATCTCTGTTAAAAGCACTCCTAGCTAGAGAGTGCTAATTGTTAAACCCCAACCCTCACAGCACCTAGCTCTACTCTCTCTAGCTCTCAGGCAGCCCCCAGCTCTAAGACTGAGACTGCCTTTCCTAGCTCAGAGCCTCTCAGCCAGCTCTGAGACAGCCCCCCCCCCTCTCCCTCAACAGAACAGAAATCTACTGTTATACAGAACAATGACACATTCATTTTACAAAATGCATGCATAGAAAACATTCTATGTCAACCTACGTGCATTCTATGGCTGCATGCGTGCATACATAATTTCAATATAGCATTATCGTGTACTGGAACACAATGACATGTTCTTCTACATTATTCTAAGAACAGTGAGCATATTGTGTAACATTCATGTCTTTTTGCATCAAGACAGTCTAACTGCAGAACAAAAACAAAGCAGAGCAGTCAAGGTGGTTTCCTAAAAGTCTGGCAGAAGTCAGGTTGTTATGATAACATCGCTCACACTGCGTTTGGCTGCGAACATATTTGCCTTCCGCGCTCAGCATGAGCTGGATTCATAATTGACAAAAACAAACCACATCTTAGCGCCCTGAAACACAGAATCTGCGCTATACAAATTAAACTAAATATATCGGCATAGACTTTCTGCCTGGCACTCAGCAAATATAGATCTATGAGAGATCAAAATTGTTGCATAGTTATATTAGTAGAATATAGAATGGTAGGATGGAATGTCAACCTCACCATGCCATGTAGAATGTTGAACAGTAGTGGAATGTTTTCCTTTGCTTGCTAAGCCAGTTAGCTGCTGAGGATGTGGGGAAGGATGTGCTCGGGGTCTTAAAGATTATACTTATGGAAATAAACAAGAGATTTTCTTGGCTAACTCAACTGTGTGAGCAGCATCCTTACAGTGGCGATGAGGATGGGAATAAAACCTAGTGCAACATTGCTGTATAAAGGAAATTAGCACAATCTCATCTTCATTGAGGAAATAAGCTTGCAGTAAGTGCATTTAACAAATTAAATGCAGATGGCCCTAGCAGAAGTACCAGGGCCTCCAGTGTTTTTGGCAAGTCCAGGACCTGCAAAGATCAAGTGGGCGGCATGGAAGAAAGGCTTTCTCCATTACATAAAAACTGCCTGTGGAAATTCTATTTTGGCTGAGAGAAGGGTGGCAATGTTAATGCATTTCTTGGGATTTGAGGGGCATAGAATTGTGGAGACACTACCTGACATTCCTCAAATAGATTTGGAGAGTGGAACAAATGAGTTTGAAGTGGTACTTTAAAACCTGGATCGTCATTTTGAAGTAAAAGCTAGTACTGTGTTGGAACATTATAATAATTTTGGGACAAGACAGCAACGGGAGGAAGAATCTGTTGAATATGTTACTGCATTGCGCCAGTTAGCGATTAATTGTAGGTTTGGGGATAAATTGGACGAACATATAAGAGATAAGTTTATGATCTAGGTTTGCAATGATAAGATTAGGGAGGAAGTATGGTTAAAAGATTACCCTGATCTGGATGAAGTGATTTTGATAGCTAAAAGAGTGGAACACACAATGGCATGTGTTGCCAGACTTGGCAAGAAAGAATGACGTAACGCCGTCTGAGATTTTGAGAGCGAGTGATGGAAATAAAGATGGAGGAAGGTAAAGAAGAGTGGAAAATGCATAATCAAGGTGGATTAGATAACATGGAGGGGAAGGTTGAAAGAGTGAAAACATTTAAGAGGTTGTGTTTTAGATGTGGAAGTGCTGCACATTTTGCAGGTTCACCAGCGTGTCCTGGGTGGAAGGTGATTTGCAAGTAATGTAAACGATGGGGGCATTTCGCCATATGTTGCAAGAACTACCCCATGTCTAGGGACAAGAAGGTATATGTGTCAGATGAGACACAGCAATCAGAGGAGGAAGAATGTGTTGAGGTTGTCACAGTGAATATGGTGATGTGTGGCGAGGAAGAGTGCGATAGTCCCTATGCAGATATATGGGTGAATGGGAAGAAAGTGAAGATTATGGCAGACTCTGGGGCAAAGCTTTCACTTATGTCTCAGGACATTTCTGAAACAATTGTTGGTGCAGATGTTGGGAAGTTACTTCCCTCATATAGGAGGCCAGGAGGATATTTGGGTAAAATTGATGTGATAGGGTATTTTACACCAATATTGAAGTTTAAGACGCAAGAAACACAAGGGAAGGTGTATGTGACAAAAAGTGGGGAAACATTGCTCAGATGGATGGAGCAAAAAGGTTTACACATAAGGTTGGATCCCAAGGCGGTTGAGCAGGTGTTACATGTGGCACATGAGAGTGATGATTTACAGATTGTTCAAGAAAATCCTTAGGTATTTGCAAAGAAAATTGGATGTGTGAGGTGTATGCTCCACAAAATAGTTTTGAAGTAAACCTGTTGTGGCGAAGTTACGTGCAGTACTAATGGTTTTGAGAAATGGTGTAAGGGAAGAACTTCGGAAATTAAAGGAGGCAGGTGTGATTGAGCAGGCAAGAAGCACGGAGTGGGTGTTGCCCATAGTAGTGGTAAAAAACCCAGTGGGGAGCTAAGACTGTCAATTTGATGGCTTTAAACAAATGGGTTGCTGCAGAAAGCCATCCTCTACCCAATATGTCTGAGATGCTAGCTACGGTAGGGAAAGGAAAAATGTTCTCAAAATTATACATGTCATCTGCGTATCATCAGATCAGGTTAGATGATGAGTCCAAGGAGCTTACTCGTTTGTTACCCATGAAGGGGTATTGTAGGATGCCATTCGGCCCAATATCAGCTTCTTCCATATTACAAAAGGTGATGGATTGTTTGCTTAAAGGTCTTCTTGGCGTTTGTTGTTTTCAGGACGACATACTTGTATGTGGTAATGATCAAGAGAGTCATGATATCAATCTCAGAAGAGTAGTGAGTATTTTGAGTTAGAGGGGAGTGACTCCGAGTGCAGAAAAATGCTTATTCGGAAGGGAGTCTATTTGGGCCATGAAATTTCAGGTGAAGGTTTGAAGCCAAACAAAGATATGGTAGATGGTATTCAGAGTAAAATTTCCGAAAGGAAAAGCAGATCCGAGATCATTCCTCGGTCTGGTGGAATTCTACCAGAAATGTGTTGGTGGATTTACGGATAAGGTAGTGAAAATGAGGTTTGTTGCAGAAAGGAGTGGATTTTAATTGGAATGCAGAGTGTGAAAAGGAGTTTGAGACAATAAAGCAAGAGATAGATATGGCTAAACCTCTAGCCATGTTTAACACCCAGAAAAAGAGTGTGATATCAGTGGAGGCCAGTGATTTTGGAATTGGGGCAGTGTTATCACAAATAGGAGAAGACAATGAAGAGTTGATGGTCACACATGCATCAAGAATGTTGAGAGGGTCTGAAATAAATTATTCAGTGGTGGAGGTGGAGGAGGAATTGGCCTGCCACAGGGCGGTGGAAAAGTTCAAACATTTTTTTGGGGGATTGGAATTCGTGATTAGAACTGATCATAAGCCCCTGAAGGATATATTTGAGAGAAAAGGGATGGCGAAAGTGTCGAGAAGATTTGTGTGTTGGGTTGCGAGAACACAGGGACACAAGTTTTGTATAGAGGTGGTGGCTGGAAGAGAGAATGTTTTTGCTGATCATGCCTCAAGATTGGTTGTGAATGAACATCAAGGTGATGAAAAGAGAGATGAAGTAATCACTGATACTTTGTTTGTGAATCATGAGGGCATTATTACCAAGGAGGAGTAGGTAAGTGCTATAAGAGAAGATGAGTTTTGTGAGGACAATACAATTTGTGCATGTGGGTGGCCTGAGAAGAGACTGTTAATTGGAGAGGAAAGAGCTTTGTGAGAAGTGAGGATGGAACTAAGAGTTGAAAGTAATCTTTTGTATAAGTTTGATAGGGCGGTAGTGCCCAGGGTTTTGAGGAGGAGGATGGTGGAGGCGGCCCATGAGGGTCACATAGGTATATCGAAGGCCAAGGGAGTTTTGCGAAATGATTATTGGTGGCCAGGATTCGATAGAGCTGTAGAGAGGATGATTGGAGGATGCATTGAATGTGAGACAGCCGGTAAAAACGCGATGGCAAGAGAACAACCCATGATGAAGGTAGATAACCTGGACAGAGTGTGGACTGATCTAGGATTGGATATTCTGGGCCCGGTGGACATGGGGCGAGGACGTGGACATTTTATGTTGTTGTATTTGTTCTCTAGATGGACAGAATTTAAGATTCTTATGGACATTTTGTCACAGAGTGATTAATTTTCTGCAAAGGGTGTTTGAGAGGGAAGGCTTACCAAATTCAATTTTGACGGATAATGGTAAACAGTTTGTGAGTGCAAATATTCAGGAGTATTTGAGATTGAGTGGGGTGAATCATAAGAAAACTGCTTTGTATAACCCACAGACCAATGGTATGGTTGGGAGAGTAAATTGATCCATAAGGGATACAGTGAGGATGGCAAAAGTGTGTGGAAGGGACAGAAAAACTGCAATTAGAGAGAGGATTTATGCGTTACGATTGGCGCCCCATGCCAGTACTGGGATAAGTCCATTTGAGCTCATGAGAGGGAGGAAACCGAATACCAGAGTGGTAGCTCAATGGTTGGAAAGAGCTCGAGAATCTGACAATGTGGTGGGAATGTGAAGGCCAGAATGGATGCCAGAAAGAAAGGTTAGTTAAGAGGGTGAATTAGAGGTTTGAAAGAAGAGAGGTGTGTGTAGGCGTGGGAGATTGGATAAAAATAAAGAAGGGAGTTGTGAGAAGAAAGAGAGAACCATTATATAGTGAACCCGTCCAAGTAAAGCAGGATTTGAAAGGAGCAGTGAGAGTGGATGGGGGCCAGGTATGGAATCTGGGAAGAGTGGCTGTGGCGAGTTCAATGAGACAAGATGGTCAGGATATATAGATCATCAAAATAAAATGTTTCCAATTTTAGTTATGTATACCAATTGATGATATTATTTCAGATGGAACACGATGGGTAAACGTTGACAACAGTATTGATGTTCACCCATAAGATGTGTATATCAATCTTTGGAACAATTTATACTGTTTTGTGGGACATGTACATAGTTATAGAATGTATATAGTTATGCATGGTGTCTTTGTTATACACGTGTAGATCGTATTTTTTAGAGGTATTACCAACAGAAGGAGATGTGCTGTATAGTTATATTACACTATAAAGAAATGATGCACTTGTCGCGCTCTTCCCTGTTTTTCTAGAAGCTATTTCCACATTTATAAAATCCTATGGTTGGGGATAAACCATGTACTCTTATCTTTTGATGTGTTGTCACTCATCTGTAAAAAAAATATTCCTTTTCTTGACTTCCCTCTGTCCTCCTGTATACCCTGATGCGATATTGGTATGTAAATCATTTTGTTATTTGCTTATTTTTAATTATGGTACAACAATTGATGTAAATATGTGACTCAAACATGACATTTTGGATTTAATGTTACAAATCCATTTTGTGATGTCAGCCTTGAAAACGACTTTGTCGAAACACGCGTCGGCTGCTCTGGCTGCTCAATAAAGTCAGGCTGCTCAACGAATTCAATATCAAGAATACTATTAATTGATTACAGATATACAATTCAATGTACTGTTGTTACTTCAATAGCTTCTAGAAAAACGGGGAAGAGCGCGACAAGTGCATCATTTCTTTATAGTGTTTTCTCATTGCCGGGTGTTAGTGGGTACGCCTAGCTTTTGATGCCAGTCACGCAGCTCAATCCCACATTTACTCAAGGGGTAGGCAGAGCGCATTCACAGGTCATATACCCAACCTTACACTGTATAGTTATATTAGTCGAATATAGAATGGTAGGATGGAATGTCAACCCTCACCATGTCATGTAGAATGTTGAACAGTATTGGAATGTTTTCATTTGCTTGAGAAGTCAGTTAGCTGCTGAGGATGTGGGGAAGGATGTGCTGGGGTCTTAAGGATTATACCTATGGAAATAAACAAGATGTTCTTGGCTAACTCAACTGTGTGAGCAACATCCTTACAAAAACAAACTATAATTCATACTAAATGGATGCATTTATGAATGAATGGATTAGTCCACGCTAAATAAACCATAGAAAAATGCAGACCAACAAATGTAGATGAACTCTGAAACAGAAAATGTTCCAACTTGATCATTTTTTGTTCTTGCTGGGTATTCATGGCTGACTAACAAGTAGTTTAAAAAAGGTATACCACTGTTAAAACCATTTATTATTAAAAGTATATCTTCTTAGGAAAAACCTGTACTGAATCTGGAGGATGTGAGGTCAATGAGCATAAATGTTACAAATAAATAGTATGTTGCAGATTGTGTTCTCATAAGGATAGGATGAACAAATGCCAGTCACTTATATAAAGGAGAACCCTTGGATTGAGGAGGATGGGAAATGTCTTGGGAACTTCATACTTATCAATCCAACCTACCTCCTAGGCAAGTGAGAAATCCTGATGTGACATCAGGCATCCACTGAATCACTTTGAAACGGTATGTGGAAAGACATGAGCCTATATTGATGTGTAGAAGCACCATACGAAATATCATGTTTTGCAATAGTTCTGTAACACAGTAAATGGTGATTTGGTACCAAGTATGTTTTTGTGTATGTAAGCGAAATTTAAGTTTTATTAAGGTAAACCAGTGTTTTTTGTATTAAAAAAAAGACAAAGGGGCCTCATTATGAGGTTGCTGGTAGGCCACCGGTAGTACCGGCAGCCTACCAGCAACCTCGGCTTACTGTTTCCGCCACCCGGTATCCCAGGATATTATGGGCGCCGGCAGAATGGTAAGTTCCCATTGCTATGGAGTCCCATAGGACTCCCATAGGATGGGAATCATAGAAGCACTGGCACCGTTGTTAACGGTGCAGGTGTTAGAGTAAATGATCTACCGGTAGGGGCCTGAACTACTGCAGGTCAGGCCCGCCGGTCGTTCACAGCCCCTTCCGGCAGACACGGAGTGAGCCGGACCAGAAAAGGTGCTGGTAACGTTATCAGCACCTTAATTCCGGACCAGCTCACTTGTAATGTCCCCCAATGTTTTTTAATCACAGCCTTCCAAGTGATTGTAGGGTAGCAGCATCTTCTGAGTTATATAAACTCAGACATAAAATCTTTCAAAAATATAAACACTGGTTAATCTCCCATAAAATACTGGGCTAACAGTAGTTAAAGGAAAAAATGATACGTCATTGTGTCTAAAGACTAACTTTTGGAAATTGATAAATAGAAAAGGAGGAGACAAATAAGATCCATAGCATGCCAATTGGGGAAAATAGCTAGACTTCGTAACCAATTAATTTGGTCCTCAGCAGTGTTACATTTGGGTAACCACGGTCATGTTTAAAGTTCATGTCTAACTATCCTGCCAGACACTGTTTGTGAAGATTAGATAACATTAGTATTAGTGCAATTATTATTGTTCAACTCGCCTCTCTAAGGATTCGTTTCAATGGTCTTGATTTTATGTCTCTTGCAGTCCCAGCCAACCTGGTACACTAACCTGCCAGGTACTGACACTAAAAAGATTTCCTTGGATGTAATCTTCATATGGGTGTGGGTCCTAGACTCGCTTTTCTTCTGTCTCCCACCTTCCTGGACTACTACTTTGTCCACCAGGGACTCTGATCCCGTATGTAGGGTCTCTCTCCTTCAGGCAACTTCTGCTACTACTTCTCAGGGCCGCTCCGTATCTACCCAATAGCCAGCATACCTTGCTTCTTGGTCCCCAATGGCTGCAGGTCTGACGCAATGCCAGCTGTCTGCTGTGGGGGGTTGGTCTCCATCCTCAGACGCTCCTCCGTAGACCGGCAGAGGCAAGTGAGGCTTTGGGGACGCGGTTTTGCTTCCTCGTGTCTCCCCATGGCCGGGCACACAGGAAGCTTCTGCTTCCTTGCTCAGAGAGCGGCCTCTTTACTTAGGACCGTCTTCTCTCCTTCTCGGTGTCCGAATCCAACTGCTTTCCGAACTTCCTCATACAGTGCTTGTTACTGAGGTTCCTCCAGGGAGGGCTTGACCTTGTGTCAAGCCCTTCTTCCATCTTTATACTGGTAAGCCTTCTCAATTGTCCATATTGACTAGACCGCGCTGTTAGTGCTTGCGCCGCATTCATCATTCTTCCGTGCTTCTTCGCCCTAGTAGTTAGTAGTTTTACTTTGATGTTCATATGGGTAGCTCGTGTTCATCTTTGTCTCATTACATGGTGTGACATTCATGTAGTCTACTCTGCAGCATAACATGGGGGAGGTAAGGATTAAGTTACCCTTTGGGGTGTGTAAGGGTATGGGGGTTTGATAAGGGGATATCTGTATACCGTGTTCTCCCCTCTATGTTGTGCCTCGTCACATGAGGGATATCCCTCCCCATGTGATTCACGGCTGCGTTCCACCCCTAGGGGGATTATTGGACTATGGCCGCACTGCCCTGGACACATGAGAAGGATTCTCCCCATGGGAGAAGGGACGACATCCAGGGATTCGTCACAGCAGATAATATACATTAACTTGTCAGAGCCAGGATTGAATCGGGCATCATTGTTGTCGATCATCCAAGACTGTGGCTAAAATCGCTTGCAAGCTCAGCAGGGCAAGGTTATGTCCATCTTCAATATGCAGAGTCTGTGATGAGCTGACTATGTTCCCAGAATTTAACAGAATAGAATAGAAATGACTTTCTCAATTTCATGGTGTTCATTGTAAAAAGAAATTGGGCTCATGCCTGTGCCCCTGTGTGACCTGCTTGTCGGTGAGCGATATGAAGCAGGACATGACCCCTTGCTCACAGCAGAGGCCAAGGAGGCTAGTTTTTCCCTTGGGAACATTGGGATGTACATTGCATTCTACAGCATTGGCACCTGGGGGTATTGCAATAAGCCCAGACCAACTTGAAAGTGTGGGGCTCCTGCATGGCTTTCAGATATTGTGGCACCTTCTGGGGCCTTGTGAGCGGTGGTTCAGTTTGGTAGACAATTTGTGCATTAGTATGGTAATGGAGAGGACACATTGTTTATCCATTGTCAGGTGTCTTCCAACTTCACTACTCCAGTACAACGCCAATGTGGCTAATATGATGTTTGCAGATCTTTTCACATCGGAAGCAAAATAGGCACACTGTGTACACCTGCTTGCTATCGCAATGGATGCGATGTGGTAAGTAAACTGCTCTCCACGTTTGCTGTTGTGGTTCTGGCAACATTGATCTGTGTAGCGCTGGTCGAATTCCACAGTGGTTCTGGGCTATAAGCCTTTACCCACCCACTCTCAACTTACAGAGAATATCTACCCTTGTTCGCAGAATGACCCCTTTTTGGGAGAGGCCCCAGAATTATCTGTGTGTCTATGTATTGCCAAGTGAGTAACAGGATACGTTTTTAAAAGAATTGGCAACTGATCAAGGACGGAATAGCAATCAAAAAAGTACCACTTTCTGCATTCAAAAAAGGAATGTGTGTAGAAAAACATCAGACAATATTTGCCAATTCACAACCACTTCAAAAGAGTTTGTAAACAAGAGAACCAAGTGGCATTCTCAGAATGGGTTTTATTGTATCATGTGCCCATGTGGGCAACTTTGCATAGGGCACGCATCACAGAGCGGGAGGATAAGAATTGGTAAACACTAATCAAGCAAATGTGGTGTGACAGTCCCTACAAAATGAGCTATACACTTAATACACCTACTGACTGAAGGTGAACGGAGAAGAGATATGGAACTGGCTCTCCATAAAAGAAACATTTTTAGTTTCAGATCCTAAATGACATTCATAGTGGTCAGACTACTCTGAAGGAGCATTACATGATGGCGAGGAGATCACCAATTTCAGGGCAATGTTTGAGCCAGGAGTAAGTGTCTAGTGGAGGCAGAATTGCCTATCCCAAGACTAGGATACCTTTGGTGGAGAATCATATAATTTGCAGACCTCTACCTTCCAATATGGCAGCTGGATTGGCAAAGTAACAGACTTCGATGATATGCCTTGTGCCGGAGTAGTGTGTGAGCACATGACAACTCACACCAAATGGTAAGAAATTGGTGACTCTGGAGCACTTTTTAGAGGTACACATACTTGCGAATTGGCCCTGGTTTGAGAACAGGCAGTGTTTCAAAAGAAGAACGTGGTCTCTGTTGTCATTCCTATAGGAAGAATAACGCCTCTGCACCGGATTGACTAAGACAACACAATATGAAGTGAGAAAACACTTTAAGAGTGACCAGATATGTACTTAAACAGGCATTATACAATTTGAGTTATAATTAGCATCTGCATTAAGTCAGAGAAATGAGTGTAGAACGTTTGGATATAAATTGTACCAGAGAAAATATATGGCCCTGAAATTGAACCTTTTTCAAGGGGAATGCAGAAGAACAGCAATTCAAGCCCCCCAACTGGTTCCAAAATGAGGCTATTGACGCTGTATATTCCTGACCTCGAGCCAAAATAGACAGACTTTGGCAAGCACCATCTGTAGCTAGAAATTCCAATGCACAAAGAGTTTGTTAAAGGGAACGGCTGCTTAGGGCTTGACAAATATATACACTTAATAAAAAGTTATTCTATCAAGTGTAAAGGAATGTTTGCCGTCTGGTAGGTAATGCGTCCATGAATTTAAAGGAATGAACACTATGGATTGTGGTCAAATAATCTTTGAAGCCATCACAATAGTGGGTGATTGGTTCCTTCAAATTAATTTAAATCAGCACTTGGATTTAGTAAAGTGTGGGTCCTCAAACTAAGGGTCAGAGGTGTGATAGGAGTAGACTACCTACAAATACCATTAAACACATCAACCTGATGACCCAAAGATACAAATTGTAAAATGTGTTTATGTAACATTAAGGCACTAGACTTATTATCAGAGAAAGCACAGTTGGTGTGAGGAAGGACAGTGATTTTGTTAGGATAACGGGGCAATTGACAAGTTATTAAAATGAGTCACTGTAGTGACTAGAGTACTCAGTCCCGTTTCCTCCATTCTTGTAGGCATTCCGAACATGGGGACGGCACCAGAACCTTTGGCAGTGAAAAAATGAGCTTCCCCTTTAGTCCATGGCATAGCCCCGAGTGTGGGAACGCTCCCTGAGGGTCCGCCCTCCGGCACCTCACCTCAGACCCCTTGTAGCACATCAGACGCTAAAATACCTGGCTATACGGAATACTTTAGCCCCTGGCATTGAATCGGGGGAAGGTGGGTGGGATGTATGGTGGAAAAGGGACTGAGGACTAGGAGTACTCTAGTCACTACAGTGAGTAACTTTAATTACGCATACGTCCCTTCCCCTTTCCTTCATCCTTGTGGGTGATTCCACTGAACAAGACCATAGGGTGGGGCTGTGACAACCTGCCTCATATCTAGGATGAAGCAAAAAGGTTCTTCAGAACCGCCCAAAACTCTGCATCTCGCCTGGAGCAGGTATCCAGGGAATAGTGCTTACAGAACGCAGACAGAGTGGCCCAAGTGACCGCTCTGCTGATGACATCCCAAGAAGCAGGTCGCTGAAACATGACAGCCGTGGCCTAAGCTCTGACTGCATGGGCATGAATCCCCTCAGCAACTGATTTGACCATGGCTGTACACGCCCCCGAAACAGTCTGGACAATTCAAAGGGCTATAGAAGCTTTGAGGTTTGGGCGCTGGGAGACGTTCTCCCAAACGTGAACAGCACCTCAGACTGCCTGAAGGATTTTGTTAGGGAGGTGCAGAACTTGAGGACTCTCTTGAGGTCAAAGGAATGCAAAGCCCTTTCAGCATCTGACTGTGGGTTCAGGAAGAACACAGGCAGGCGGATCTCCTGATTCAAATGGAATGCAGTGACCACCTTGGGCAAAAAGTTTGGATGGGTGCTCAAGATGACCATGTTATGATATGTGGTGAAGGGCTTGCACGATTACAAGGCCTGCAGTTGCTGACCCTGTGCGCCAAAGTGATTGCGACCAACAACACTGTCTTCAGTGTCACCAGCCTGATGTCCACCGAGGTCATCGGCTCAAAAGGCTTGCACTGCAAGGCAGCAAGGACCACATTAAGGTCCCAGACCGGATGATGCCTGTGTACCGGATGAAAGAGCCAGGCCAACCCCTTGCGGTGGACCTTCACCACCGGGTTGGCCGCTGAAAATGGCCAATTAACGAGGGGGGTCCTGAGAGTCCCTCTGCCAGACATTAGTACTGGTTACGAGAGCATTACCCATGATCTGTTTGGGATATTTTTCCTCTGTGAAAGATAGTGAGCTAAAGAATCTGGGTAAGGCTCTCGAAACCAGGACTAATGTCTGGCAGAGGCACTCCCAGGAACCCCCTTGCTAAGTCGCTGAAAAGGTCTGCCAGATAGGTGCAGCAGGTATCAGCCTGAAAGCCGCAACGAGCCAGATGTGTGGAAAAAGCCAAAACGTCGCCCAGGAAGCAGGTAAGGGGGTCTAGCCCCTTGTTGCGAGCCCAGTGGCAAAATCTTGTCCACTTACTCTTATATTGAGCCCACGCAGAGAGCCTCCTGACCTTGTGAAGGATATCCCAGATGTCCTCGGAGAACTGCGCATGATGGAGTCTCAGCTGGTTAGGAACCAGCCCACTAGGGCCAGCCTGGTCGGGTCTCGGTGCTCCACTGCCCCACCCTGCTGCACCAGATAGTCCCTGCTGGGGGATTGGAAGATGGACCAGTCCCTGGAAGCACAGCTGCAGAAGATCAGAGTACCATGCCCTAGACGGCCAGTACGGAGCAATCAAGGTGAGGCTGCATTCCACCGATGCTCAGAATTCGCAGAGGGTTCACTGGAGTAATGGTGGAGGAGAAATCGCATAGCACCTGCTGCAGTCCCAGCAGAGCTGGAACACGTCCGCAGAGACTCCTGAACCCAGCCTGCCCAAGACACAAACTGGGGGCACTTGGAATTCAGAGGAGATGCGAATAAGTCCAGATCCAGAAACTCCCATCTCTGGAACAGGGGTAACAAGCAGTTGATGTGTAACTCCCACTCGACCCCAAACGGCTGAGCTGGTCCTTTTCAGAATTGCTGTCCCCGGGGAGATGGACAGAGGAAATCCAAATCACTTCTGTGAGGGCCATTCCCAGATTGCTGCCGCCTCCATGCACAGGAGGGGGAGGACACCCCCCTGCTTGTTCAGGTAAAGCATTGTCGAGGAGTTGTCAGTCTTGACCACAACCATTGTGTCCCTGATGAGAGGCACAAAAGCCTTGAGGGCTAGGCACACTGCCCTGAGTTCAAGCAGATTGATATGCAGGAGGGCTTCTGCCCTGGACCACATGCCATGAAAGGAGTAGCCCCCCAGCTGGAAAGCAAGGAATCCATCGTCACCACCAAAGTGGGCTAAGGGCTGGGGACCTTATCCGAAACAGAGCAGGAGAGGATGGCAGAGCAAAAGGAACACTGAAGCCTGTGGAGACTATAGAAAGAATACAAGGCCTCTCAAAACAACACTTGCAGCAGTCCTGAAAGAGAGCCAGCCAGCCCCAAACAGGCGATATCTGTTCCCTGACCATCACGTCACTGTTTTTTGGCATCTTGGGCAGGAGTAGAGGAGGAGCAGCAGAGAAAAAACATGCAAAGTCCTCTGCTGCTTCCTCCTGTGGTCACTGGGTGACCTGTCAGTCCTCTGTGCACCATGGTCTCAAAACCTCTTGAAGCCGGTGAAAGCGCAGGATTTGAAGTCGGTCCTGCCCTGAGACCGAGGGAAGGACTTTTGCACTTGCTTAGTCAGGATGGCCAAGGACTTGGAGGTCTGTGTAGAGGTGGTCAACGTGTCATTCAGTGGCCGAATTGAAAAGATCCAATCTCTCAAAAAGAAGATCCAGAAGAACTTAGTGGCATGCATCCAAACCGCCCGTCTTACCTCGACCCTCAGGCACAGCCCTCTGCTGGTTGTATCAATGTGGGAGACCGAAGACTCCATGAGGTTCTGCGCAACTCTCCAGAGGGAGGTCGGGGAGGAACTCCCCAAGCTCTTGACACAGTTTCTGGTTCACTGGAGCTAGGAAGGCATCTGCATTAGCCTTCCACAAATGCAGCCCGAGATGAGGTAGCAACGTTTGCCGATATTCTCGAGGACTTTGTCCTCTTTGGAAAGTAAACTGGAGTCAGCCCCTGCAGAGGGCGACAAAGACAGCGTAGCATACAAGGAGGCCTCTGCCAGAGTGTGGCTGGGGGTGGAAGGCCAGGAGGACTGGCTCCCCCCACCATCTGAAAGCCTGAACGGCTATCCATTTTTTTGTTCATCTGGGCTTGGGCTTCTCCTAGACCTTTCTCGCAAGCTACAGGACATCTTTCTGGAGCGGAATGCCAAAACGGCTCTTGGCGTGCAAGACCAAAAGCTCGGCTAGCACTCCTTACTCCTGGGGGGCTTCCTCTGTGAGGGGCCACACCTTCCCCCCCCACCCCCCCAAGCACTGTACAAGGCTCTGAAGGCAGTCATGAAAAGCCTTTACAGAGGTAGAAGATTAATCGCCCTGAGCATCATCGTTATCGCCCCCACCCTTTTTTCCAGACGGAGGGGAGTCTGGGTCCTGAGACACTGGAGACGAAGGCCCCCCCCCCACCCCGATCTGGACCCGAAGATAGCTGTGGATCCATTGGCACCTGCAGGGGAGGCGTTGGTGGTACAGGAGGAGGCAGAGGGGTTTGAAGCAGCGGCAGGGCCTGGACCGGAGGGGGAACAGGCAACCACACCGGGAGCACCAGAGGAGGAACTAGAAGAGGGCCCAGAGGAGGAGGAGGCCTGGGAGACTCGACCTGTGGGATCACTTTCATGACTATACCCTTGAGCCCCGTCATCTGCAGGGAGCGCATGACGAGGAAGCGCTCAAAGAAAGCGGTCCTCGCAAGCTGCCGGATCTCGAGAGGCACGGCCCTCAGCGCCGCTGGGACACCTTTCCTGATCGTGGAACCTAGGCGCATGTGGCCATAAGGCTGCAAGTGATAGATTTAACCCTGCTGAGACAACCGCCTGTACCGTAAAGTCTGCTGCAGCTTCCAGAGGGAAGGGGACTGGAACCTTCTTGCATAGCCCACTCTGTGGGCAAAGGACCGGGGAGGCCCAAATTCGAATCCGAGATGGCCACCGGCCTAGCAGGCTCAGCCACATGCTTGTCCGCCATCTTGGGCCCTTGCACCATGCCCTGGGTGGGAGTATGCGAAGCCCCTGAGCCACGTGATCAGACATGGAAGCACACTCTTTGGCCCTACCTCAGAGATGGCTCCGGTAGTCTCAGCGCCCTCGGCCTGCTGGCCGATAGTCGAATCGCACTGCACTTGAACACAACCTTGGAGGTGGTAGTTGTTTTGGATTGTGCTACGGACTGACTCAGAGTTAGAACATGACGATCACTTGCCCACTGGGGCCAAAGAGGAGGACAAACCTGATTGCCCCTCTGTGGACCACCCAGAAGAGGCCCTAGTTCCCTCGGATTGAGAGCAGCACCCTTAACGGCCCGTGTCTGCTAAAGCGCTGCAAGCCGCGCATGCGTCCCTGCAGTGGTCGGGCCCCAGGCACTCAAAATAAAGTGCATGGGGGTCAGAGGCCGGGAGCGAGCGATTGCAGGATGCACATCTAGTGCGCCGGGGGAGGCAAAGAAGATTCAAGCAGAAAGTTAAAAAAAAAAAGTCTACATGTCTAGCTGCCAGGTCTGACACCGTCTGTGCAGAAAAAATGACTGAGGAGAGGCACCAAACGACAGGGCCTCGGAGGGGGGTGTGGCCGCGCCCCCCACGCTATACTAAATTTAAAGTGGAAGCTCAATTTTTCACTGCCAAAGGTTCCGGTACTAGCCCAATGTTGGGGGATGCCCACAATGATGGAGGAAAGGAGACAGTATGTATGAGTACACCTAGACCCAGTCAGTTTTACTAAAAATATTTTTGAAATGTCTAAATCACAGATCTTGAAGTTTAATTTAGTAAAAACATTTAAAATGGTAATCCTCATCACTGGTGATTTATGGCGAGCTGTACAATAAAACGTTTAAAACTGTTCAAATGTTTTATTGTACAGCGTGCCTTAGAAGGCCAACTTTGGCGATACACTCTTGTCGTCCATCAATCCCTCTCTGTGGAGGCAATAAGAATGGAACTGGGCTTAGTATTACCTACAATGCCTAGAATCAAACGCAGTCGGTTATACGTTAGGATAGTTGTAGATAATGAGGAAATTATCCCAAACTTATATGCAGACATGATTAGGGCCATGCTTAATGGAAACTTAGTACTTAAGGAATTTCTTTCCTCTTCCACCAGCTTCCACAAGGCTATAGGCTGTACCATAGATTATTCCTTGAATTACAGAGTGTTAAGGAAGCAGCTAATTGATAAAGCGTACTGTTTGGACCGTATTATCAACCCTGAATACAGAACCAAGAAAACACTCACAGAATATGCAGGACTTGGATTCCCCTATTTGGCACTTTTAATTATTTGGTTCCTATTCCGGACCATAGACTTAAAAGCTTAATTCTGCAGCTTCGGTTTAATTTCTTACTCATTATTCTGTATTCTGATAGAATTAGTAGACTGTTTGGAAGAACTACAATAAAGATTGCCCATGCGACTAGCGCAGGAAGTCTTGATTCTATTAAAGACACGGAGGCAAGCATTATGCTTAACTTCTTTAATTACTGCTAACCACAGCTTTTTAAATCTTTCTTTTGTTTCAATGTATTTTTTTTTTTATAACTCGTATAAACAACAGAAAAAATGAAACATGTTAGCCTTAACTCGGCTAAACTACATCCCCCATGAGGCTCTTCAATATGGTAGTCCAATAGCCTCACTCTCACTGTCCAATCAGGCAATCCCTTCTACTATAAGTCACTGCCTCTCTGGGTCCCTTCCTCTTCTTTTGCAGCTCGCTTTTACTGAACTAATGTCTAAAATCCAACTGAGTCTGTCCTTTCTACTCTTGGTAGGATCTCCGTATTCTAACTCCGCAGCTCTGCTGCTTTCATACACTCTAATCTCAGTGATTCTTTTGCTCCTCTCCTATGCAAAAAGAGCAATGTGCACGTTAGGGAGGGGAATACGATTTATCACGTTATAATCAAGAATTTACATAGATTTGCTGCGATATGTCTTACAGTTCATACCATGCCCCTTAGAGCTGTATTCCCTTATGGTGGGATAATGCTCGCCTCTGTGTCTTTAATAGAATGAAGACTTCCTGCGCTAGTCGCATGGGCAATCTTTATTCTATGACAAGACCGGAGGCGAGCATTATGCTTGTTCAAAGCTTTCAACAACAGCAGCTGCTATATTAGATACTGGTTTAAAGTAAAATGTTTTAAATACTGAATCGCTCGACCAGTCTGCTGCTTTCATGATCTCTTGCAGCGGAACTCCGACTGCAAAAGCTCGTGAAGCCATGGCACCCCTGGTAGAGTGCGCTCCAAATTTAGACATGTCTATACCTGCTAACTCCATCACTTCCTTCACCCATCTAGCAATAGTGGCTGACGTAACTGCTTTGTATGGTTTAATACGCGCTATAAGCAACTGGGTAACCCCTTTCGGTCTAACCGCTGCTGTCGCTGCTTCATAACACTTTATACAATTCGCCACACACAATTTCTCGTTATTCGGCCAGTATGGGTATGAGATCACTTTAGAATTGGTCTTTGTACATTGCGCTATGGTAAAGGCTATCCCTTCCGGGTAGTACTTCTTCCTGTCTATCTCTAGGGCTTTAACGTCTGAAACTCTTCTACAGGATACTAAGCAAAGGAGTGTAGCTAGCTTGCCTGAAAGCTGTTTATCTGACAGAAAGTTGTTACTCGGCCACTGCTCGAACAGATGTATGACTTTTTGGACATCCCATAACGATGAGTACTTGGGCGTAGGAGGTTTGCTCATCTTCACACCCTTTAGCAAATCGGGACACCGCTGGGTGTTCCCCTACTGGTACTCCGTCCACTAGCTCGTGTCCAGCAGAGATCTCTGACCTATATACTCCTACAGTTCTGAACGCCCTCCCTGTAGACGGGAGGCTGGCTAAGAAATTCACTACTTGGACTACAGGTGCTGAAATGGGAGATATACTCCTCCCCCTGCACCATAAGTCCCAGGCTTGCCACGCAGAATTATAGCTCCTGATCGTAGATGGAGCCCATGATAGATTGATAAGTCTTGTAGCGTCTTCTGAAAGGCCTGGCAAGCGCCATCTATGCCTGAAATTTTGCACGCCATCAGTGTTAAGGATTGGTCCACTATCAGAGGGTGAGGGGCTCTGTATGCAATCTTCTGTGGAAAATCCGTAGAAAGTTCCATCAGAACTGGAAACCAGGCTTGCGACCAACTCTGGCGTCACTATCACTATCTGAGCTTCGTCTCTGCGCACTTTTGCTAGTACCCTCGCCAGCATCGAAAAGTGGGGAAAGGCATAGTGTCTCTGCGACCCCCAATGATGCATGAATGCATCCATTCCCTGGGCTTCCGGGTCCAGCTTCCAGCTGAAGTAATCCTGAAGCTGTGTGTTTAGCCATGAGGCGAACAGGTCCATGTGCAATGGCCCCCATCTTGCTTCTAATTTCTTGAATATCTCTCTGTGCAGTTTCCAGTCGCTGTAATCTACTAGATGTCGTGAGTTCCAGTCCGCCACTGAGTTCAGGGCCCGTGGGAGATACTCTGCCTTGACTGTAATTTTCTTCTGTAGGCAGTCGTGCCAGAAATCCTTTGCCAATTCCGCTAACATCCTGGACCTGGTACCTCCCAGCTTGTTTATATACCTTACTGTCCATCTTGAGGAGGATGCTGCAGTGCGCTTTTACTGCGAAAGACCCTGCTAGTAATTCTAGGCAATTGATATGTAGTTCCAATTCTTCTTTTGACCATTTCCTGCCTGTTTCTATGTCGCCGCATCGCGCTCCCCAGCCAGACCTGCTGGCGTCTGACTCTATAACTAACCCTGGTATGTCTCCGAAGATGGCGCGGCCGTTCCAGGCTTCCATATTGTGGAGCCACCAGGTGAGCTCTGATCTGCTTTCTTCGTCTAGGGGAACTAGTCTATGGTATCTCCAGCCTTTCCTTAGGTACTTGATCTTCAGCCTCTGAAGAGCTTGATAATGTAACGGGCCGGGAAATATTGTTTGTATGGATGCTGCTAGAAGACCTACTATCCTGGCTAGATAACGAAGAGAGATCAGCAGTTTCTTGAGTGCTGTTCTCAGATCTTTCTTGATAGCTCTCATTTTGTGAGTTGGTAACTCCAAGGTAGCTTTCTTTGTATCTATAGTGAAACCCAAGAACTCTAGCCGCTTGGTCGGCGTAAGCTCTGATTTGTCTTTGTTCACTAGGAATCCTAGGCTGGAAATTAGCTCTATCGCCCATTGAATCTGCTTCTGTAAGCGATCTTTGTTTTTGGCCATAAATAGCATGTCGTCCAGGTAGACAATCATCCGACACCCTTGTTCCCGAAGTGCTGCCGCGATGGGCCTCATAAGCTTGGTGAACGCCCATGGTGCTGACGCTAGGCCGAACGGTAGGCATCTGAACTGCCAGAGTTCGTCTCTCCACCTGAATCTTAGAAAGGGTCGACAGTGGGGAGCTATCAGAACTGTGAGTTAAGCGTCTTTCAGAGCTAGGCACGCGAGCCAGTCCCCCTTTCTGAGTAAGTCCTCTAGCAGATGGATTCCCTCCATCTTGAAGTGCTTGTACACTAACCAGCTGTTGAGTTCTTTCAGATTGATTACTGGATGAACTTTGTCCTTGCGACGGACTAGGAACATATTGCTTAGGAAAGAATGGCCGCTCCCTGTAGCACTCTCTATCGCGTTTTTCCACGCAAGATCCTGGATCTCTGCATCTAGTAAATCTTCTTCGGCCTGTGCCATTTGAATTCTGTGAGGGGGGGCGATCTTGCACCGGATGACCTAGGAATTCTAGAATGAAGCCTTGTACGATCTGAATAACCCATGCATCTGACGATAGATTGCGCCAGTTGTGCAAATAGAGCAATGTCCTGCACCCCACAGGGGGGTAGGTCGCTGCGCGTTCCCTCCCCTGAGTTATTGTTCTGGTGTCGGTAATATCCGCGTCCCCGAGAACCTCGTCCTCTGTTCGGGAAAAAGGCGTCTTGTTGCCGGGTCTCCCAATACTGGGCTCTGGGGCCTTGTGCTCTTCTGTTATTGAATCGGCCAGTCGAGCGGCCTCTACATCGACCGGCCCCTGAAAAAACTCTCCCCGGGAATACCTTCCTAATGGAGGCTTGCGCTTTCTCCAGCGCTGTGTATGTTCCGACGAATCTGTTCATTTCTTTCACAAAAGTGTCACCGAACAGGAGCCCTTGGGCGCTTTCCCCGGCTTCGTAAGACGCCAGGTCTCCTAGTTTGTTATCAATCTTCAGTAAAGCCGATCTACGTCACTCTGAAGATATTGCGCAGTTTGCGTTGCCCAGCATGCAGACTGCTCTTTGCGCCCATCCTGCCAATATTAGAGGGTCGACTGGCTCCCCAGTGTCTTTAGCTCTCTCGGCTAAATCCATTATCTTCGCTATGGGGCCGTCTAGGTCTAACAGTTTATCCTGGCACGTCTTCCATGCCCTATCCATGCCTTTCCTTTCCTTTCCTGCCTTCGTTATGAATGTTAGCATTTTTGCGTCAAGTTCAGGAGTCTCTGCTACTTTCCCTGTTAGCTCTGGTCTCGAACACTCGGCTTTAAGTCTGAATCTAATGTCTTTCTCCATAGGTTTTCTTATTTTCTGGGACATATACAGGGCTACTCTTGGCGATGGGGTCCAGTCCGTTGATCTGGGGTGCCTTATTGTGTCGGGTTCAAACATGTCTGACATGTCTTCTTCGTCCAGAGGGGCCTCCACACCGCTGGCTTTAGGCTCGCTTGTAGTTTTCTGCGAGACTATGCTCACTTTGCTTATGCTCTGATCATCCTCCTCTCCCCTTTCCTGGTCCGAATGCTCTGAGGATGATGAGGTAGCCCCTATATTTGTCGCCCCTCGGGCAGGGGGTACGAGGTTGGGCACGGCTGTCTTAGTAAGTAAGGCGCTTTTCAGCCTATTGAAAGCATCAGCCACCTCTAGGGACTTATCCTTCCCTGTATCTGTGCCCGGGGGAGTAGAAGAGCGTTTCCTCTTCCGGGCCACTTTCTTCCCCTTCTCAACTTGTCTTAGAGGCTCTTGTGTGGAGGTTCCCTCACCGGGGTCGTCGAGCGTGCCAGCTTTTTTGCCCAGTATTTCTTCCAGGACCAATAACCTGTCTTGTAGAGGCTTTACTTCTAGTGCTACGGCTTGAACCAATGAGTCGCCTAGCATTCTCTTGAAGCTGTAGGAGAGGTCTATATCTTCTCCTATGTATTCTACCTCTTGGCTCTGGTTCTCTGTCACTCCCTTCACTCCAAGCCTCGTTATCCATGCTAGTGTGTGTGCCTCACAGAGGATGGCTATCAGGTTGAGAACTGTAGCTCCTCTTTTGTTGCTGGCAACAAAAAATATATTTGTTTTCTTTTTTTTTTTTTTTTCCTTTTAAAAAAAAAAAAAATTCTCTTGCTTTGAATGCCTCTGATGTGCGCAGGCGACCCGTTAACAAAATAACGAGTTTCGCGCGTTCGGGAGCGAAGAACAGGAGCGTAGAATTGCCTTTGGCTTTCTCCGTGCGAGAACAAAACTCTGTGAGAGGAATACAGTAATGCGCATGCGCGCGCTTCTCTTGTTTCTAAGGGGAGTGGGGTTTACCGTGTACTACGCGTTGCCCGCGATACTCTTTATTTCAGTGTGAGTTCTTTCGCGGCTGACTGGCCGAGCCCTAGAGTGAGTGAGATCACTCGCGAGCTCGGCAGTCAGCCGTCCTGAAAGTCCAACTTGTCCGCGAAATGAACACGTGCGTTTCGAACTCGAATACTAATACGTTCGCGCTAATGGTATGTGTACAAATATATAAACTTAACGTATCGACGATTAAGTATCATAAAAACACATCATAGCAAGGTACTGTTAGAATTGATGTCACTTATCTGTGGTGCAGCAAAAAAGAAGAGGAAGGGACCCAGAGAGGAAGTGACTTATAATAGAAGGGATTGCCTGATTGGACAGTGAGAGAGAGGCTATTGGACTACCATATTGAAAAGCCTCATGGGGGATGTAGTTTAGCCGAGATAAGGCTAAGATGTTTCATTTTTTCTGTT
Source organism: Ambystoma mexicanum (assembly GCF_040938575.1). Classification (NCBI taxonomy): domain Eukaryota; kingdom Metazoa; phylum Chordata; class Amphibia; order Caudata; family Ambystomatidae; genus Ambystoma; species Ambystoma mexicanum. Next base: position 705,334,486 of record NC_090941.1, on the reverse strand, counting down.
GTTTATACGAGTTATAAAAAATAAAAAAGAAATCCATTGAAACAAAAGAAAGATTTAAAAAGCTGTGCTTAGCAGTAATTAAAGAAGTTAAGCATAATGCTTGCCTCCGGTCTTGTCATAGAATCAACCAGACATTTGTTAACTCCATGCACTGCACTTTACACAATATATCATTCCAGATATGCCAATTATGTGAATGGTGTGAAGGATATAGCCACCAATCAGTTTTGGTCATTCATAGTATCCGGCAACTCCAGGGTTATTTTAAACACTGTACCTTTACTATGGAAATATGTCGATGCCATTCTAGAGTCAGCTTGATAGAGAGTCATTTCATTTCATGATTACATTTTTTTTTAGACTTCTCTTAATGCCACTCTTTACTATTTTGTATACATTGTCTTTCTATTGGAATATTTTGAACATTTCACGTATCTGATGTTTTTCCATGTTCTTGATATTTTGAATATTAGTGTAAAGTTTGTATTAACCAAGACACTCAACTGAAACCAATTTATTAAAAAAAAAAACGTTTAAACCCAGTCAATGTAGTATCTAGGGATAACCAAATCTGCTACGATGGACTAAACTGCATAATCAAGTTACTGTAACAAACACAACAAAAGAGACTGGATTACTTTGGAAAAAATTATAAGTTACTCACTGTAGTGACTAACGTACTCTTAGTCCATAGTCCTCTTTCCTCCATATTGCATGGGCGTCCCTCGCGACCGGAGACGGAACCTTTTTCACCAGAAAAATCTTCTTCCCCTCTAATTTTATAGGTGTGCTGAGGCACGGCCCTGGGAGCATGCGCTGCCCTGACTCCGCCCTCCCGCGCCACACCTCAGTCCCCAAAGACACCTCGACAATAGATATACCATTGCCTAATGACACCAGATTATTAGTGGGGAGGATGGTGCTACGTATGGAGGAAAGGGGACTACGGACTAAGAGTACGTTAGTCACTATGGTGAGTAACTTATAATTACTCTTACGTCCCGTCCCCTTTCCTCCATATTGCATGGGCGATTACAACTGAATGTAGCCCCAGGGTGGAGAGGAGACCCTCCTTAAGCAAACAGGTTCCGGAGAACCACCTGTCCGAAAGCCGCATCCGACCTGGAGCCGGCATCCAAACAGTAATGCTTGCAGAAAGTGGATGGAGTGGCCGCCCTGCTTATGACCTGCCAGTGGACATGGCGCTGAAAGGCGATGGCCGTTGCCTTGGCCCTGACCGCGTGGGCATGCATATTTGCCAGAAGGGGTATATGCTGGCCCTCGCATGCTTCCTTGATGGCAGAGACCATCCAGCGGGAAATGGAGGCTTTGGAGGCCTGCTAGCCTGGCGCCTCCAAAAGTGATGAATAGGGCATCTGACTTGCGGAAGCCCTTGGTCCTGTCCAGATAGAATTTCAGGGCCCGCCTGACATCTAGGCAGTGCAGAACTCTTTGAGGCTCCTTCTTCGGGTCAGCTAAGAATGGAGGGAGGACGATCTCCTCGTTTAAGTCAAAGGCTGATGGCACCTTAGGTAGAAATGCCAGATGGGTCTGCATGACCACCTTGTCCTTGTGAAAGGTAGTGTACGGCTCTGAGGGGCCTGGATCTCGGTGACCCTGCATACCGGTGTGAGGCCGACTAGCAGAGCCGTCTTGACGGTAACCAGCCTGATGTCCGCAGACGCCATAGGCTCAAACTGGTTGCGCGCAAGGGCGCCCAACACTAGGTTCAAATCCCACACGGGGTGTGGCTTCCCAATGGGCAGGTAGAATCTAGCGAGTCCGGCCAAATGTCTCCAGACGATCGGGTTGGAGGAGAAGGCCCCTTCCTCCAAATTCCTATAGGCCCCAATGGCTGAGAGTTATGTGCTGCAGGTGTCCACCTGCACGTCCAAGTTGGCGAGGTGCGCCGAGAACGACAGCACGTCGTCCAATGAACAAGCCAGTGGGTCGATATCCTTGGAGTGCACCCAGTGGCAGAACCTGGTCCATTTACCTTTATACTCTGCTCTGGTAGCCTTGCTCCTAGCCCCCTGTATGATTTCCAGATTGGCTTGGGATAGGTTGAGGTGGCTGAGCGTCACCTGCTCAAGAACCACGCTGTGAGGGACAGCTTCTGAGGGGCGGGGTGGACGACCCTGCCCCCCCCCTGCTGAATCAGATGATGTGCTGGGCCCGTTGGGAGGTGGATTGGAGGGACCGCCGAGAGGCTGAGCAGCTCCGAGAACCATGGCCTGGCTGGCCACCACGGGGCTATCAGAATGATGTTGAGTTGGTGAGACTCCTTGAACTTGCAAAGCACTATGTGCATCAGTGGAGTGGGCGGGAAGGCGTATGCTGACATGCCATTCCGCTGGATCCCTAAGGCGTCACCCAGGGAGCCTAGGCCCTGCCCCTGCCCGGTGGTGAACTGAGGGCATTTCTTGTTGTGCCTGGTGGCAAAGAGATCCACCTGGGGGAGGCCCCATCTGTGGAAGATCTCCTGTGCAACAAGGACATTCAGCTGCCACTCCTAGTTGTCCACTCCCAACCTGCTGAGCCTGTCCGCTTCCAGGTTAGATTACCCCGGAAGGTGGACTGCCGTGAGGAAAATATTGTTCTCCAAGGACCATTCCGACATGTTGATCACCAGTCTTCACAGGGTAGGGGACCCTGGTCCCCGCTTGCTTGTTAATGTAGTACATACTAGTCGAGTTGTCAGTCTGGATGAGGACAACCCTTCCCTTGAGACGTGGGAGGAAGGCTCTGAGCGCTAACCAGATGGCATTCCGTTCCAGCCAATTGATGTGGTAATCTTGTTCCTGATCAGTCCACGTGCCGTGGATCGAGAGATCCTCCAGCGTTGCTCCCTAGCCCTCGAGGGAGGAGTCTTTGGTAATAGTCACCTGCGGAACAGGGGGCCTGAAGGACTTGCCCGTCCACAGGTTGTAGTCCTTGGTCCGGGTGGAGAGAAATCAGGATCTTTACGATTTCGTCCTGAAATCCCCTCTCCTGGTTCCATGACGCTGATAAGTGGAGTTGAAGCCTTCTCATCCTGAACCTTGTGTGGGGGACGGCCAACAGTACTGCTGCAAAAAGGCCCAGTAGATGCTGGTACCACGAAGCTGAGGTAGCGCCACAGCTGAGAAAGTGACATTTGGCCCTCCTGATGGCCGAGATCTTGTCCTCCGAGGGGAAGACCCTATCGGAGCTTGTGTCCCAGATGAGGCCCAGGAAGGTCAAAGACTGTGTGGGTTGTAGCTGTGACTTCCTGAAATTGAGCGAAAAGCCCTGGTTGTGTAGCGTGTTCATCAGTGCCTGGGAGGAGTGGTGAACTACTTCTTGAGATGTAGCCCTGACGAGCCAGTCGTCTAGGTAGGGTTATATATGGAGGCCCCGAGCCTGGAGGAGGGCTGCCACCGCATTCATGAGGCTGGTAAATACCCTGGGGGCCGAGTTGAGGCTAAAAGGGAGGACCTTGTACTGAAAATGGCAGCCCAGGATTCTGAACCGGAGGAAAGAACGATGGGGTTGCCAGATCGGGACGTGTAGATATGCGTCCTTCAGATCCAGGGAGCACATCCAGTATCCCCTGCATAATGTCTCTGCAATAAAAGCTGGCGTCACCATCTTGAACCTCTATAGAGATAAGGAGAGGTTGAGGGTGGAAAGGTCCAGTACAACTCTCAGGCCAGCCTCGTTCTTTTCTGAATGGCAAAGATCCTGGAGTAGAAGCCCGAGCCTCGCTGGGCGGCTGGGACTTCCTCCACGGCCTGACTCAGGACGAGCGACCGAATCTCCGCCAAAAGAGTTGCTGTCCCAACTTGTGGAAGAGGAGTAGAGGAGGGAGGAGAGGCAGGAATAGGTAGATGGTACCCCGAGGATACTACTGACAGGATCCAGGGGTCCGCAAAGTTCTGTCACCAAAAGTGTGCGTGAAGAGCAAGCCTGCCCCCCACTGGTGACACGTGGACCTGAGTGGCTCTGTCATGAGTTTTTACCCTCGAAGGCCAAGGCAGAGGAGGGGGACTGGAAAAAGCACCCCACCCTTTTTGATGCTTGCGCCAATTAGGGGTCGGCGAGCATTCCGGCTGCCTGGACCTCTGTTCCTGGAAGACGCGGAAGTCTCCAGATGAGCGACCCTTACCCGAGCGTTGCTGAGACTGGGAGTACGCTTTGGTTGTGGTCTTTGTCAGAATGGATAAAGACTTAGCTGTCTGAGAGCTATTCTTCTTCTTGTCCAGCTCTTCATCTGTGCTCGAGTGAAAGAGGTCACTGCCCTCGAAGGGCAGGTCTAGAATACGTTCCTGGACATCCGGGTTGAACTTGGTTGCACGGAGCCAGGCTATCCTTCTCATGTCCGTGGCAATGCAGATGGCATGTCCAGAGGTATCAATGTGTGCCAGTGTGGACTCCATGATATCCTGAGGCACAAGCTTGGCCTCGGCTAGCCCCGCCTTGAAACGTGATTGGCTGTGGGAGGGGTGTTCCGGGAGGAAGTCGGCAATTTCTCGCCATAGTCTCTGGTTAGCGGCTGCCAGCATGGCATCTGCGTTGGCCTGTCGCAGGTGCAAGGAGGCATTGGAATACAGCTTCTTACCGTATGCCTCCAAGGTCTTCTCCTCCTTGCTTAACAGCGCCATTGAAAACATGGACGACTGAGGCTTGGAGTACAGTGATGCCGCAGTTATCACCGAGGAGTGTGGCTGAGAATGGGAGGAGAGCAAGAGTGTACCCCCTCCATCTGCCTCTACTTGGCGTCCAGGTGGCGGTTGACCGGCTGGACGGAGTGGGGTTTGAGCCAACCCTTCTTGGCAAGGGAGACTACATCGGTCTCAGTGGTATTCCCGTTCTGGCATAAGGGCGCCTCGTGAGGACTTCAGCGAGGATGCCCTCTGCCGGCTGCTCTACCTGGGGCTAGGAGAGGCCCAGGTATTGCGCCAGGCCCTAGATCCGTTTGTGGAAGGCCCTGGCTGATGATGGCATGTCAGGATCCTCCTCCTCATCAGTATCCTGAGGGTCTGGGGGATCCTGTGGAGGAGGAGTATCCAGAGGCAGGGGCGAAGGGACCGCCGCCGGAGGCTGAGGAAGAGGCTGGTATGGAACCGCGTACCGAGTAGGCTGAGGAGCTGGCTGTGCCGGGGCCAAAAGGCGACGGCTGAGGAGTCTGTAGTGCCACTAGCATAGCGGGAAGGACTTCGCCGACTGCGTCCTTGATGATAGCCCCCATATCTGGAGATTTCATGAGGCCGAGGAACCTCTCAAAGATCCGGTCCTCGGTGGCCGAGGAGGATACTGATGGGGTAGCTAGAGGCAGTTGAGGCCGCTGCCGACCCTCTACATACGGACGCAAGGGGAAACAACGCGTTTAAGAAGGGTAGGCCATAGGCTACGTACCTGGTTGATGCCAGTCCCACCTCGATACTCGTTCTTCGCCGAAGTCCTGCAGAGGCATCGAACGGGTATCCTTTTCTGGCACATCGGCCATCTTGTTGAGCTGCCTACCACGTGGCTGCGACTTGTTGCTCGGCTCGTGGATGCAAGCCTCTGCCAATCTCTTATGTTAGCGACGTACGACTTGCCCCGCTCCTCGGGCCCGTGCCCGGGAGGTATGTCCACCTCGACCCGGGGGTCGTTAGAGCTGCGTTCAGGCGCCCCCTTGGACATGCTGCCGGTAACAGGGCATAGCCCCTTGGCCATGATACCGGTACAAGGGCAGAGCCCCTCGGGTGCAAGCCCGGTAATATAGCCTAGCGGCCCCTCAACACTGGCACCAGGAGGATCCGAGGACCCCTCAGCCCAGAGGCCAGTAGCTGTGACAGCCTCGGTGCGTGTGCTGGTCGAAGAACCTGACCGGTCCCTCCCGCGCAGGAGAGGCCGTGGGAAGGATTCTCCCTTGCAGGGTGCGGACGAAAATAAAGGCCCTACCTCAGGCCTGGATCGGAGCTTCACAAAGTGCTTCAGATCCTCAGAAGGAGATCGCTGAAAGAGCTCCCTCCACCTGGCTAGTCTGTTCTACAGCGCTTTCGAGGACAGCGAGTCACACGCCGAACAGGCTTGCCAACCGTGGTCTGGGCCAAGGCATGGGGGTCTGAAGTTGGAAAGGGCCTGTTGCAGGATGGGCACCTGTTGAAGGCGACATGCGCCGGGGAGGAGCTGTGGCGTCTGATGACCAAGTAACTATTGAAAAAACTATTGAAAAAAGAAAAGAAGAAATAGAGGAAGAAGCCGCGCATGGAATTACATGGCCAAAGCCAAACCCAGGAGCGCTGGTGAATTCAGCCCATTCCCGTCGACGCGGAAAAAAGGGGACTGGGGTGTGGCGCCGGAGGGCAGAGTCAGGGCAACGCATGCTCCCAGGGCCGCGCCTGCACGCGCCTATAAAATTAGAGGGGAAGAAGTGTTTTCTGGTGAAAAAGGTTCCATCTCCCGTCCCTCACGAGGGACGACCATGCAGTATGGAGGAAAGGGGACGGGACGTAAGAGTAAGAGGTTTTCAACTGACATGGAATTTCCAGAAGCAAAGAAGCAGGTAAATATTCGAAAAGCAGGGCACCAAAAAGGAAAATGCCTGCCTTTGGGTTTGAACTTCATGCACATTAGGTATTGCTATCAGCAAGTGCACTTTTCTGGAAGGAGGCTCTACTACATCCAGAAACTTGCATTTTAGCTGTCAAATATCAGGAGTGATAAGCCACACAGCCAAGTTTAAACAAAATATGTGACTCTAAAGCAAGTCAGTTCAAAGAGGTCAAGAATGAAGGTTATATATAATTGCACTTTCTGGCGCCAGATACAGGCTTTGATCTAGTTGTTGGTGTTCCTTGGAATGAACATGTGGAAATCCCCACAGTTTTCCTTCAAGCTGGCATCTTCGGTTGTGGAGTGAGTAGTACACACGGGACAGTGGTGGAGACAGTGCCACCTGGCCCAAAATTCAAATAAAGATGTATGGGGAGTTTGAATACCCAATTTGGGTTCATGGGCTTTTCATTGGGCCCAGAGCTAAGTGCCCTGGATGGGGTCAGTGTAGCCTAATCAAATGCTGTTCGGTGATTCCCCATATGTGCAGCTTTTTCTTACCCCCTGTAAGAAACCACAGGGTGTCTCACCCACTAGTCCCTGGGACCGATCTCTCAGGTGGCCAGGGCACAGCCATCGCCTTTGTATCTAGACCCTGGGAGTGGACCAGTGCGGTAGGGTCACCTGGATGAGGGTTTTTAGGGAGTGGGGGTGAGATAGCTAATGGTGAGACACTTATCCCTCCTCTTTTGTTCAACTACCCCATCCTATTTTTTAGGATTTACCAAAGTCCCAACTCCCTTCCACCCCCCGACCCACTTTTTTACATAAACACTGGGCAGAGGACGAGGCTCACAGAGTAACCAGACTAACTCTCTCACATCATACTGGACATGTCCAGTTAAATCGGTGCTAGGCAGAAACCTGTGCCGTTCCCTCTGGGACCACTGCAAAAGATTTAAGACTACAGATGTTTGGCAGTAAACCCACTTGGTAGCAGTCTGTACCACACAGATTCACTTGGTTGCTGTGGCTGAGCAGCAGACTTCCCTCAAGAAGAGTTAGGCAGTATACAGAGTATTCACAATAGGTCAAGAGCACACAATAGAACAAGTAAACACTGACCAGAGCTTGGTGTAAAAGAGATATAATTATTTATTTAAAACCACATCTAATAAAACACACAGGCACTAATTTTAAGCAGTTCAAAAACACGGTCACTAAAAGATATACACTCCCTTAAAAGAATATTAGACAAGTCTTAAGTAAAGCCCCACTTATTTTCAGACAGCAGTGAGCGCTTTACGCAAATGGCACTCTAATAATTCATTTTAAAAGGGAGAGAAAAGCAGAGTATAAATTTAAACAGATCCCAACACTTTCACAAGAACACAAGAGAGGAAGGCAGAGTCAATCCATGAAGTTAGAGTTCAGAAGGCCAGATCCACTTTAAGAGGATCAGAACGAAATGTGTCCAAGGTCACATGGTTGAAAAGTACACAAAAGTCTCGAAAAGGTTCAGAAAGAGTTGGACCAAAAGAAAGGGACCAGTTAGATGGTCAAGGCGGCCAGCCCAGTACAGAAGGTTAAGGGATTATTATTACCTTGTAGCAATCTTTAGAAAGGGAGGCCTGGCGGACACAGTACCTTAAAGTGGCGAGAATCCTCCAGCGGGGGCAGTTGTTCCTGGCAGCGGATGCAAGTCTGTGCTTCGTCCGGGGGAAGAGAGGATCTCGTTGGGGAGGAAGACAGGAGTCTGTTGCACTGCCAGGGAAGAAACCAGCCGCGGAGTTCTCAGTTAAAAAGAGTGGTCCTTTAGTTGGCGGTCCAGTGGTAAGTGGCTATCCGGTTGCCGGGGTGTTTGGCACGGGCAATTCGACCACAAGACGTCCTGGGATGCGAGAAAAAGAAGGTAAACTGGTTGTGCCCACCAGTCAGGGGAAGAAGACTCTCCAGCAGGGAGATCTTCTCTGTCGTCGGGAAGTGGTGAGTCGGTTCTGCAGGGCTCCACCGGTGGTGTCGTCGTGGTAGGTCGGCTCAGCGTCTCCCTCGTCGGATTCTCAGGTCCTGTGGCGACTTCTGAAGTTCCAGTCCCCAAAGCCCTGCTTTTATGCAGCACACCCCCATTCACTCAGCCTAGCTGTCAATCAAACATGCTAAGTGGTGAGCCGGCCGGCTCACCACTTGGGCCAATCACACAAGAGTGTGACTTGAGTTACCAAGGTAACTCAGTCCAGGGTGCCTATACCCCCTCCCACACCCCCTGTGGTACCCAGACAGAGTGGCACCACTTTTGGAGGCTTCTGTGGAGAAGCCTGCCAAAAGTGGAACAAAGGGCTCGGCTTGGGTTGGAGTCACAGAAGAGAACACAAACGCCATTTTAGAATCGAGTATTGGCAAAAAATACCAACCGGAGAATATTAATTAAATAAACCGGCGGTATGTTCGAGGCTATGAGAATTAAATAAAGTTGGTAGCCTCGAACAATGGGAAAATCCCATAGGAAAATATTCGCGGTCGAATATAAAAAGTAGTTTCCACTGCCACCAGCCAAAACTCGATCAGGGGGTACGGAGACGTGCCCACCTGGACTAACAGACCCCGGGCCAATCGAATTGCCCCGACCAGTACGTCCACAATATGATGGTTTGTACTGGTTTCTGTTAATAATTTGGGACTAGTAAAGCCAATGGTGACTTTACATGCCCTGGGAGACAGTAGTCAGTCCCAGGGTATGGAGTCTATGGTGGGGTGTCACTATGACACCCCTGTGTTACTGCACGGAGGGTGCTGTGTAGCACACATAGGAAAAACACAGGAGACCTTATGGAGTAAAGGACGCCATAGCCCATAAAACACATTACCAGTCAAAGGAATACCATAAGTCATGTCCAAGAGTGGGGGAAAAAGATTCTCACTCTTGGCAGGAGGAAAAAAACAAACTTCAGAAATCCAGCAAAGCTGCTGGGGGACTCACTAGGTTAGGAAATTCAGCCTAAAGAGAGAATTCTCCCTAACATGGGGCGGGCCCTTTCCCCATATTTTGTCGCCGCCATCGGGTCCCCAGTGAACCTCTCTGCCCTGATTGCGATTGACCGTATTTCTTCCCTTAAGGCTTTGACGGATGCTCGTATTTTATCAGTGTCCTGCACCCTTTGTCGCACCTCTAGGGCCTTAATCTATTCTTCCAGCCCTCGCATGGATCTTCTAAGGGCTTTTAAGATTATCCCTACTATTAACAATGTTAGGAGAAATTATTTTGAACACTGATTTAATCACTGTCCACTTAGCTCTATTCAAATATTTGAAAGCAGTGGTTGATTAGATTAACAATTATAATCACTGCTTTGTGCATTCAATATCTTGCAAGTGTACAAATATAGGCTGCTTAATGGCAGTTCTCGTAAATAGATTTTTGGAGCAGAAATGGCAGGGTGACTGGTATGCCTTTGAACTAAACAAGCACAATAGCATGTTAACTACTACTGCTCTTACCCTTGTATGTAGCAGCCAGTGGGATATTTTCACACTGGTCTTCTTAATCGTCAACCATCTGATTTTCTTTCTCCACTAATAACCGGTCACTAGGATACTCTGCCATATGCCTATTCCCTGCAAAGTACATGGCTATGCGTCAGTTGCTCCTACTCCAAACAATAAGTTAATGGTGCGAATATCTTTCCAGTATGTCATGACCTACACATAAGAATACTTTAGGAAGTGATCCTGTTCTTGAATCCAGCATAATCTTCTGTTGCAAAAAAGTAAGTCTGAGGAAAAACACCAAGGAAAACATGCAATATCTAGTCATGGGGTGATTCTTAAGCTAGCCCATTTTAGTAAGGGCAAGAAAAGCACTGAGCAATCGTAGGCAACATTGGGTGTGAGGTGTAGGAACGGCACGGTATCACAAGTATTGACAATGACACAATGGATACAATTTGTAAAACCTTTATTGAAAATGTTGGAGAACCTCCTATTTTGCCCTATAACTAAGATGGGGTAGTCTCAACCATCAAACGATAAAACAGTCCCAGTGAAGTCCATCAAATCAAAGTGGCCTTCGCTTTTTTTGTTTAAACTAACTTTATTGTATTTTCTTATGCCGAGCAACATCTACATACAACCATTAGTCCCCATGTGACCGTAAACATTCCCAAACAAAATCACCCCCCTCTACTATCCCTGCCCCAACCCACGGCTCGCTCATTTTGTTTTCAGTCCAAATAGTATTGCCTGAAGGGTGGCCAATAGTCTATGGGTCTGCTATTGGGTGGTAGAGTTTGTGAGTACCAACATTTGCACTGCTCGCAAAGGTGCATGAACTCCAACCATTTATCATACGTAGGGGCGGTACACTTCCCCCACATGCTAGCAATAAGGTATCTAGCTGTCACAGAGGCCATACCCAGAAATTTCTTTTCACCACGTGGTCCAACTCCCATCAGGGCCAAGAGCTATAAGGTTGGTGTGTACTCGCATGCGGTAGCCAGCATTACCGACTTAGCCCCTGCTATCCCTTCCCAAAGGGGGCGCACCAGTGGGCACAACCATGCCACAAGGTAGAAATCGGCGGCTTCCATGTTGCACTTCACACATGCAGAGGATCTCTCTGGATAAATTCTGTGCAGCTTGGTGGGCGAATAATATACTTGGTGCAGAAACTTATAATGTATAAACCTGAATCGGTTGTTCAAAGATAGGTTGCGGTTGTTCATTCAAACATTCCCCCAAATTGACCTCCCATTTAGCCCTGTAGTTTTGTGCTTGATTGGTCCTCCCTTCCCCCAGTTTCAGGGGCGACAGTGGGTGTAACACGTATTGTAATGTAGAATGGGCAGGTGGGGCCCTGGGAAAATCTGGCCATTTTGAACGGAGTACTTCTCGGATCCTGTAATACATGAGCAGGATAACTGTTGTCCATTCGCCCTTGGTTTGCAATGTGTTCCACGTTATGAACAACCCGTCCTGTACCAGATCACCCAGTGAGTGGATACCTAGTTTTTGAAAGAGGGTTTGAAAGGATATTTCGTGTGTTGCTGGTATTCCATGAATGTTGTATAATGAGAGATCAGGTGAATATGTGGACGATGCGCCTGTCAGGTGCAAGATGCGAACCCAGGCATGTCACGGCCGTGGGTTGTACTTCTCTCCTCGGATCCAGGGTTGTGTGCCCCACAGCATTCCCGTTATATCGTCTGGTTGTGCTATCTTTGAGTGAGGGTAATCTGTGGTGGTTTGTTCCCGCCCTATTCGTATGGCAAGGTGACGGTATCATGGGGAACTCTAGCATGTTTGCCCGCCCACGCCAGTCTAATCATCAGGCTTCTGACCCGATTCCAGAACCCACGCGAGGGCCAGACAGGTACATTGTTAAACATGCACAATAACTTGGGTAGTAGGACCATTTTCGCCAAGGCGATGCAAGACGCCTGGGATATGGGTAGATGTATCCATGACTCTACTTTTAATTCCAATGCCTCAAGAACTTTAACATAGTTATGAGTATATAGGTCTCCCAGAGGGGCACCAACGGAAGTATAGGCCGAAATCCACTTGTCGCACTGCCGGGGTCAGGGGAAGTATCTCAGACTTTGTCCAGTTGATTTTAAGCCCCGAGAGATTACCAAACTTGCCGACCTCCCACATCGGTGGGGGCGGGGGAAGAGATTCTCTTTAGGGTGTTTGACATATAATAAGATGTCATCCGCGTATAACGAGATGTTAAGGTGTGACTGAAGCCGTACCCCTCGGTGTGCATGTAGGTCTCTAATGTGGCATGCCAAAGCTTCCATCACCAGGACAAAAAGTATAGGGGAGAATGGGCAGCCCTGCCTTGTACCCCTGGATGGATATAGATGTTCTGACATCATCCCATCGATGTATGCTGCCGCCCTAGGGGCCGTATATAACCGCTTAACCCATTGTATGAATTGTAGACCAAGGCCAGAGCGTCTGAGTACCTCAAACAGAAATGGCCATTCCACTGAGTCAAACACTTTCTCAGCGTCTAGTGCTGCTATCACTGTGGGGATATCGGGGTTGACATTGTGTATGTATTCAAATACGCTCCTCCGATTGTGTTTAGTGGATCGGCCTGGAACGAACCCTGCTGGAGGACCAGTGCTGGGATGTGTGGTAGTATTTTTTCTGTTGGGATTTTCGCGATCATCTTATTATCAATGTTAATCAGGGACAGAGGCGGTATGAGGAACATTTCTGGGGGTCTTTATCTGCTTTAAGTAATACAGTAATCCTGGCCGTTCTCGTAGATTCAGGGAGTATACATGCTACCAGGGCATGATCATACATACTTTTCAAGTTGGGGAGAAGCAGGTCTACGTATGCTTTGTAGAATTCTGCAGTGATGCCATCATTATCCGGTGCCTTACCATTCGGGAGGGAGAGAATATCTTTCCTGGATTTCCTCTTCTGTGATTGCTTTATTCAGCTCGCCGCAACTTTCCAGGTATAACCAACCTAGCGTGACCTCATCTAGGTATTGCAGCATCGTGTTGTGGTGCGCTCTGGTTTGGGAAGTGTATAGTTTCTCATAGTATCTAAAGGTTGCATTAATAGACGACAGGTCATTAACGAGGGTGCCCTCCTGATTTTCGATGGCCATGATGGGAGATAACTGCCATTCCTGCTTTATTGCCCTGGCAAGAGTCCTACTGGGGCGATCCCTTTCCCCATATCTTGTCGCCGCTATCGGATCCCCTGTGAACTTCTCCGCCTTGATTACGATTGACAGTATTTCTTCCCTTAAGGCTTTGAGGGACGCCTGCATTTTGTCAGTGTCCCGCACCCCCTGTCGCACCTCTAGGGCTTTAATCGATTCTTCCAGCCCTCGCATGGCGCTTTTAATACGCCCCCTTCCTTAGAGATACAGCAGCCTCTCACATAGGCCTTTAAAAGCCTCCCAAATCACTCCAGGATCGGGTCCAGAGTTCCCATTTGTGGTGAAGTAAGTCTGAATATCTTGGGCTATTTTGGCACGGAACACCACTTCTTCTCGTGTCGTGGCTCTGAACCTCCATCTCAGTTGTTTATGGGGGCCCAGTGGGCCGGGCATGCGCACAAGGACAGCGCGAGGGGGCGAAAAGGGTGCGAGGCTATATAATGGACTATGTTACACTTCTCGTCAGGGTGGAGGTGGCCATTATGTAGTCTATCCTAGACGAGCTGCCGTGGATGCCCGAGAAGTATGTGTTCCCACTTGTCGTGTGGGTTTCACACCAAATGTCGTGCAGGTCATGTTGGTGTGCTAAAATGGGCCATGCCAATGCGGCTTGAGGCAGGGACAATTGTGCAGTGAAGGCTCTATCCAGATCCAGCGTAAGGGCCATGTTGAAGTCGCCTACCCAAGTGATGCTGTATCCCGGGAATGTACAGATGTGGTTAGCGCATGCATGAAAGAATTCATGCATGCAATTCTCTTCTGACATTGCAATTTGCCCAATTCATGTAAGAACCTTCCTCCTCCCCTCTTCATATCCTATGCAGTGACTTACCTCGGTCTAACAAGACTAACATTTGCACTATGGCCACTACGTTGTAAAGCGCATCTACTAGCAAGCTTGTCTTGCCTTGTAATGCCTCCTTCTGCGCTAACATACATGGCACGCTGACATTTGCCCATGAGGCCCCTATTGCATAGTCTGTGTTGAGCCCTGCGGTCACGGTTCACCTAGCACATTTGTACTGCCATTACTGTGATTGACATGTATATTTATTGCAACTGACGGCAGCTTAATTACAAGCTCTCTAATTGAAGCTTGTCCTACCGAAATGGTGTCTAGTATAGACTTGCAATTAGCTACACATCCTCAAGACCTTCCATGGTTGTTTGTCACAGATAGTGTACTCCCAGTTATATCAATTATTGTCTAATGCCCTCCATAATCTCTATTCTAATGCCGGCATTGCTCTAACTTAGACCTTTGCTAGCTGTTGTAATGTACGATTGCCAATCTCCATACCTGTTTTGCTAATGGCTGATAATATTGATATTGCTAATCTTCATATCGCCTTATCATGGCCCGGACATCAGCCTGCTTCATCCTATGCCTTAATTAATGTTGTTGGCCGATCAATGCCAGTCATTCTCTAGTTGCACTTACCAATCTGCGTCATTTAGCTGTAATTGAGGCACCTATGTGCTGCACCTCTTTGATATTGTAATTGGAAGGATGATAAACCCAGTAATACTGCTTTGCACTATGGCTGTTGCCATGTATGTGAACCTTAGAAGCCAAGAACACATTGTCCAGTCACTAGTACCTTTCTTAGACCCTAGCTTGCCAACTCCTACAAATACTGTGCCCACAAACCCATCCATACATGACCGAGCCCTAGAGACAGTATCCTACGCCTCTCTACCATGTGCCACGTCCAATAGAAATGACAGACTCCGTGCCAGATTAACCAAATTATACTAACCTTTGAGAAGATCATTACCGGCCACTAACCTTAAAACCAACCGTAAGCCTAGCCTGAGACCTAGCCATTCAAAGTTGTCCCCTCCAACGGCCATCTCGAATTTGAATACCCATCAGCTTAATAACTATAAACTTAAGTCCTGTAAAAATAATTCTGACAACCCCATCCTAGTCAACAAAGCATCTGAGACTCCCCCCCACCCCCCTCCTCAAAGGAGCGCTTCTCAATGCAAGATCGCTTGTCACCCATGCTACCGACATTGCCAACCTAATCTCTGAAGGCAATTTGGACTTCCTCGCAATTACAGAAACATGGCTCCATGATGCAGCAGGACCCACACTTATACTAGCTATCCCTGATGGCTATACTATAGTTAGACAAGACCGAGACAATGCCCGAGGTGGCGGTATTGCCATTATTTCTAAAACTACTCTGGGACTTAGACTACCACCTACCCATCTGTCTCAATCATGTGAAGTTCTTACTGCCAAATTTCAGATAAATAACTCACAATCACTTACGATTCACCTAATATATAGACCGCCTGGCCCTCTTGGTTCCTTTGAGGAAGATCTGCATAACATAATCTCGAACAACCTTAAACCTACCTCGCAACTAATCCTATTAGGAGGCTTTAATTTAGGCTTCAATGACCTAACAGATAAAAATGCAACAGACATAGTCAACACAATCAACACACTAGGCCTTTCCCAAAAGCAACAAGTTACTTACCTGTAACTGTTGTTCTCCAGCATGGGTCTGGCATGGATTCACATGCTCATGAATATTCCCCGTCGTCAGGCTGGGAATCCTCGGTAAAGAAAAAAAAAACCAGTATCAGTTTCGTTTCTGATCTGTCTTTCGTAGTAATACCAATTACTGGTCTCTGCGTCATACTGACCACAGCCAATGACTGCCCTCTACCTAAGCACCGCCTCTGGCAGCCATGTTCAGATTTGGAAGCACGTGAAGTGGCAGTATGACCAAGTGAAGAGCCGCAGAGGGGTAGGCGGGAGGGTTCGCATGTGAATCCATGCCAGACCCATGCTGGAGAACAACAGTTACAGGTAAGTAACTTGTTCCTTCTCCAGCATGGGGTCTGGCATGGATTCACATGCTCATGAATAAAGAATACATAGCAGTACACACATGCACAACCACGGGAGGTGGCAAAGGCTCAACATTAAGCATTACATCAAACTCAACATTAAGCATCTTAACCTCCTCACCAGGCTCACCTCAGGCGAACAGGTTGCGCAGCACTGCTTGGCCGACCCTGGACTCCTCCCTGGAATCCCGATCGACGCAGTAGAATTTCGTGAAGGTGTGCGTCGACCTCCACGTAGCAGCCCTGCATATGTCCAGCAGGGGCACACCAGGAAGGAACGCCGTGGTAGCTGGGATCGCTCTGGTGGAATGGGCTCTCGGACGGCCAGGCAGCAGTCGGTTTGCCAACCGATGACAGTACATGATACAGCCGGAGAGCCATCTGGAAATGGAAGCCTTCGAGAGAGCCTTCCCCTGATTGACAGGTCCAAAGTTCACAAAGAGTTGTGACGTCTTCCGAAAACACTTTGTGCGGTCCACGTAGAACTTCAGCGCTCTAGCCACATCCAGCGAGTGCAAAGTCCTCTCAGCCGGCGACGAAGGCGACGGGAAGAACACAGGCAACACCGAGGGTCCGTTGAGATGGAAGTCCGACGGTACCTTGGGCATGAAGGAGGGGTGCATCCTGAGCACTACCCTCGTGTTGTGAAAAGTCAAGTACGGGGCCTTGCAGGAAAGGGCCTGGATCTCTCCCACCCGTCGTGCGGAGGTGATGGCCACAAGAAACGCTGTTTTCCACGACAGAAACTTCAACGGGGCCGAGTGCAGAGGCTCGAACGGAGGTCCCATGAGCTTGGTCAGCACCATGTTGAGCTCCCACGCCGGGGCCGGCGCCTTCACCGGCGGGAACGATCTGAACAGTCCCTTCATGAACTCTTTCACCAGACGATGAGACCACAGGGACGACCGGCCCGTGGTTCTGGTGTATCGGGAGATCGCAGCAAGATGAATCTTGATGGACGCGTGTGCCAGTCCAGCTTTGGCCAGCGTCAGCAGGTACGGCAGTACCTGGGGAGCCGTAAACCGTAGAGGGTTAATCTTCTGTGCGTGACACCAGACAGAGAACCTCTTCCATTTGTGTCCGTAGCATTTAAGAGTCGAGGACGCCCTGGCCTTTGCAAGAACCTCTCTGCAGTCGGCCGGTATGTCGTATCCTCCAAACTCTAGCGCTGCAGGAGCCAGGCCTGCAAGTTCAGCGATTTCGGGTCGTGGTGGAGGATGGCGCCTCCTTCCCTGGAGAGTAGATCCGCGTCCACCGGCAGCTTGATTGGCGGGGACGCTGACAAGTCCAGAAGGTCCGGGAACCATATCTGCCTCGGCCACGCAGGTGCGACGAGGATCATCCTGCACCGTGACCTCTTGAGCTGGTTGACGAGCCGGATTAGCAGTGGCAAAGGAGGGAACGCGTAGAGGAACAGGCCCTCCCAGGGGAACGAGAAAGCATCGCCCATGCTCCTCGCCTGGGGAAACCTGCTGGCGAACCTCTGGCACTTGGAGTTCGTCGCCGTCGCGAACAGGTCGATCTGGGGTGTGCCCCACCGTCGGAAGAGGCGATCCACTAGATCCTGCCCTAGTTCCCACTCGTGGCACGAGCGCAGCTCCCTGCTGAGTGAGTCGGCGATGGTGTTTTTTATCCCTGCCAGATGAAACGGCACCAGAAACATCCCTTGGGCGACTGCCCATTGCCACAGGTCCTGTGCCTCCTTGGACAGTGCTGGGGACCTGGTTCCGCCCTGTTTCCTGATGTAAAACATGGTGGTGGTGTTGTCGGTGAAGATCCTGACCACCTTGCCCTTGAGGGACGGAAGGAAGGACCTGAGGGCCCAGAACACTGCACGGAGCTCCAGGACGTTGATATGGAGGAACTTCTCCGTCGGGAGCCAGAGGCCTCTCGCGTGCAGATTTTCGGAGTGCGCTCCCCACCCTTCCAGGGAGGCATCCGTGGTCACTGTCTCCTGGTGGTCTGGGGTCTGGAAGTCCATGCCCGCCGTCAGATGCGCGCGGGTGCCCCACCACCGGACCGCTCGGCGGAAACTCTCGTCGAGTGTGATCCTCTCCTCGAAGCCGCCCGTCGTTTGGATCCAGCGCGCGTCCAGAAACTCCTGCAACGGGCGCATCCGGAGCCTGCACATGGGAATGAGGTAGATGCAAGAAGACATCATTCCGAGGAGGGACATGATGGACCTCACCTTGGCCGCGTCGGAAACCAACATCCGCTGTACCTTGCCCAGGATGGACCTGGTCCTTTCCTCCGACGGGGAGGCCAGAAGGGACACTGTGTCGAGCTTCGCTCCCAGAAACAGTGCGTTTTGCGCGGGTACCAGGTGGGACTTGGCGTAGTTCACGGAGAATCCCAGGTCCGTGAGAAGTTGGACGGTCCTTGCCGTGTGCTCCACGGCGAGCTCCCTCGTCTTGGCTCGGATGAGCCAGTCGTCCAGGTAGGGGTAGACGTGGATCCCCTCGCGGCGCAGCTGTGCCGCCACTGGTGCAAGGCACTTGGTGAATACCCTGGGTGCCGACCGTAGTCCGAAGGAGAGGGCTTTGAACTGGTAGTGACGCCCTTGGACCACAAACCTGAGGAATTTTCGGTGCCCCTTTAGGATGGGAATGTCCTCATGTAAGCAGTAGAGACAAAAGGAGTGTTTGTCCTCCTTAAAGACGTTCTGCAGCTGTCATCCAGGGCAGACCCTGAACAGCTTTCCGGGCGTCGAGCTTCCCTTCTCCTGGGCCATGTCCGGGCCTGAGAAGCTTCTGGAGTCCTCCAAAACGTAGCTCGACGAAATCTTCACCCTTGAGGGGCGCAGACGAATCCGACACGGGTCCCCGTTGATCGGATGGAGAGTCGGTGGAGCTTGAGGCTCTTTTGACTGGAAAAAACGAAGTTTTGAGAAAAAAACGTGAAAAAATAGCACTAACGCTCGAGAGCAATAGCACGAGGATCCCAACACATGAACGCGCGGTAAAAATCTGAAAATGGCTGCCAGAGGCGGTGCTTAGGTAGAGGGCAGTCATTGGCTGTGGTCAGTATGACGCAGAGACCAGTGATTGGTTATTACTACGAAAGACAGATCAGAAACGAAACTGATACGGGTTTTTTTTTTCTTTACCGAGGATTCCCAGCCTGACGACGGGGAATATTCATGAGCATGTGAATCCATGCCAGACCCCATGCTGGAGAAAGTCAACGAACCTACCCACCTAAAAGGGAGAATACTGGACTGGATAGTGGACTTTTAACTGTTCAGTTACTATCTCATCCATCATGCCGTTATCGTGGACAGACCACTTTCTAGTGTCATTCCACCTATCTACTATAAGACCCACTCCAATGGCTCAGCCATTAGCGCCACCATGCTGAACTAGAAGCAAAAAAAGTATCACTGTAGAGAGAGTTATCCCTGCCATCTTGCCCACCCTTAATGCACTGGCATAAAATCTTGATCCAAGTATCCTATTTCAGGAATTTAACAATATTATGCTCACCACACTGTACAAAATATCTCCTGTCAAACTCAGACCTAGTAAACCATTACCCCACTTAAACAAATGGTTTACACCTCAACTCAAAGACCTCTGCATCTTAAAGAATAAAAGTGAAACTAATTGGAGACGGTGCCCCTCTAGTGAGAACAAAGCTAAATTAACCTCACTTTCCTCACTTTATAAGAAGGAAATTTGCCAGGCAAAAGGTAATTCCTACGATGAGCGTATTGCCAACTCCAATTCAAGCATGAAAGAACTCTTTTCCATACTCAAGGAACTAATCTCCAATTGCTGTACCGGATGTCTGCACCAAGGACAAATCCTGGTGTACAGATATCCAACATGCACTAGCCAACAAAATGAACACACTCCAAAATAAAATTCAACAAAAAAAGAAGTACTGAACTTACAGCACTCACCTAAAACCCGGACTAATGTTTCACCACCGGCGCACAATACTACCTTCCAATTTTCTAAAATGTCCACCTTGGAGGTAGAAAAAATCATCCTGTCATTGAAGCCTTCATACTGCAAAGGGGATATCTGCCCAGCTCAACTAATAAAAGATACTGCCAGAGAACGATCCCCATTCATTACTAAACTGATAAATGCCTCATTTGCCACAGGTACCATCCCTGCTAACCTCAAACAATCATGGGTGCTCCCCCCTCCTCAAGAAACAGTCATTAGATCCTCTTATTCCTACTAATTACCGGCCTATTACCGCGGTCCCATTTCTACTCAAAATATTGGATAAAGCTGCTTATATCCAAATTCAAAAACACCTTGACTGCATAAACTCCTAGGTAACAGACAATCTGGTTTCCGGCCATTACACGGAACAGAAACAGCCTTAATCAACCTAAAGTCCCAAATAGACGAGCAAAGAGACAAAGGGAGGAAAGTACTCTTGCTCCTACTTGATCCCTCTGCCGCATTTGATCTGGTCATTCACAAGGTTCTATGTTGACACCTTGACTCTGCGGCCCTCTTCTCCACTGGAGCCATTAAATGGATTGAGTCTTTCCTCAGTGAGAGAACTATGAGAGTCTTCTCCCCATCGGCAGCCGCTGACCCAACACCCATCCTATGCAGTGTTCCTCAAGGTTCCTGCGTCTCGCCAACCCTTTACAATATCTTCACTAAGCCACTGTTTGACGATCTGGACCATCGGGGTATCATCTATACTAATACGCAGATGTTCTCCAGCATGGGGTCTGGCATGGATTCACATGCTCATGAATATTCCCCGTCGTCAGCTAGGAATCCTCGATAAAGAAAAAAACAGTATCAGTTTCGTTTCTGATCTGTCTTTCGTAGTAGTAACCAATCACTGATCTCTGCGTCATACTGACCACAGCCAATGACTGCCCTCTACCTAAGCCCCGCCTCTGGCAGCCATCTTCAGATTTTTACCGCACGTTCAAGTGTAGGGATCCTCGTGCTATTGCTCTCGAGCGTTAGTGCTATTTTTTCACGTTTTTTTCTCAAAAACTTTGATTTTTCCGGTCAAAAGAGCCGCCCACTGTTTCTTCATCCGATCAACGGGGACCCGTTTCGGATTCGTCTACGCCCCTCAAGGGTGAAGATTTCGTCGAGCCACGCTTTTGGAGGACTCCAGAAGTTTCTCAGGCCCATCTCGGGCATGGCCCAGGAGAAGGGAAGCTCGACGCCCGGAAAGCTGTTCAGGGTCTGCCCTGGATGCCAGCTTCAGAATGTCTTTAAGGAGGACGAACACTCCTTTTGTCTGTACTGCCTACATGAGGACAAGACTCACGTGGAGAAGGACTGTGCGTTTTGCGGCAATATGTCGGAGCAGACCATGAAGGACCGCCATCAACGTCTCGGCAACTGGCTGGAAGGGAAGAGCCCGTCAAGCGAGAAGAAGAAGAAATCCGAGCGGTCTTCTAAGACTTTTGAGGACGCCCCGGCGACGGGGGTCCAACACAAGGCCAAGCACCGCGAGTCCGCTGGCACCAGGAGCGCCGAACGGTCTGGCTCTACAGGCGCCAGGCAGGGCGCACCCTC
Organism: Ambystoma mexicanum; assembly: GCF_040938575.1. Lineage (NCBI taxonomy): Eukaryota > Metazoa > Chordata > Amphibia > Caudata > Ambystomatidae > Ambystoma > Ambystoma mexicanum. The sequence continues at coordinate 705,312,925 of NC_090941.1, read as the reverse complement.
TCCGGCACCATCAACCACGAGCCAACGCTCTGGTTCGGGTAAGAGGAAGGCCGAGCACCCGGCAAAGCTCCTGGAGAGGCCCCGGTCGAGCTCGAAGGCCCCATCGGAGGGAGAGCGAGGCAGTGACCCTCCCCCCAAGGAGAAGGTGGTGAGCGCACCTAAGGTGGTGAAAGCCTTAATCCATCTGGCCAAGGCCTCTATCGAGACAGTCGCGGGTGCCCTGGCTCAGCCTGTGGAGGCTACACCAGTGGTGGCGACCTCGGGGCTCAGAGTCTCCCTGCCACCGCGGAGGGAGTCCTCTTTTATGCCCATCAACAGGACCCCCGTGAAACCTCCGACGGAGAAGAAAAAGGGGGGGCAGGGGGTCGTCGTGGATTCGGCCTCAACCTCTGAGGAACAGCTGATCGAAGTCTTAAGCCACGGCGTTGGCGTAGAAGAAGACCAGCCCGTCGGGAGGGACCCCGACGTGGGAGACGCCGATAACGTCGAGGGTGCCGACGGGGCCCCTGACCGCCCGTCGGAATCCCCTCAACCAGTGCCGCAAGACAACTCGGCGGCCATTTTGTTGGCTATACAGTCCTTATGCTCGGAGATAAGGACGAGACTGCAGTTACCACCAGTGGAGGAACCGCTCCCGACGGGGGACCCGGAGCAAGGCCCTTCTGGGAGCCCTCCCCCTAAGAGAAGAAGGATTCATCCTCCACCTCCTTTTCAGCCATCGCGCCCTGTTCAGCCCTCCTCCCCGTCCACGACTCGTGGGGATGATACAGGGACTGACACAGCCGCGACGGGTACGGACGAGGTTTACGACGAGGATCTGTCATCGTCACCTCCCACCCAGGCTTCCCCGCCCGACGAGATTGGATCGTTTCACTCCATGATCGCCAGGGCATCCGAGCTTTTCCAGCTCTGCCCGGAAGAAAAGAAGAAGGAAGGTTTCCTTTATCAACGGCGCGAGGCCAAGAGGAAGACGGTCCTCTCTGTACCTCTACTGGATGATATTTGGGATGAGGGCCTCGCCCTCCTCAAGAACCCATCCACGACGCCGGCTAGAAGGGATCGGTACGAGAAGAAGTACCGGGTCCCGGCCGCGGCCCTCTTCTCCACTGGAGCCATTAAATGGATTGAGTCTTTCCTCAGTGAGAGAACTATGAGAGTCTTCTCCCCATCGGCAGCCGCTGACCCAACACCCATCCTATGCAGTGTTCCTCAAGGTTCCTGCGTCTCGCCAACCCTTTACAATATCTTCACTAAGCCACTGTTTGACGATCTGGACCATCGGGGTATCATCTATACTAATACGCAGATGTTCTCCAGCATGGGGTCTGGCATGGATTCACATGCTCATGAATATTCCCCGTCGTCAGCTAGGAATCCTCGATAAAGAAAAAAACAGTATCAGTTTCGTTTCTGATCTGTCTTTCGTAGTAGTAACCAATCACTGATCTCTGCGTCATACTGACCACAGCCAATGACTGCCCTCTACCTAAGCCCCGCCTCTGGCAGCCATCTTCAGATTTTTACCGCACGTTCAAGTGTAGGGATCCTCGTGCTATTGCTCTCGAGCGTTAGTGCTATTTTTTCACGTTTTTTTCTCAAAAACTTTGATTTTTCCGGTCAAAAGAGCCGCCCACTGTTTCTTCATCCGATCAACGGGGACCCGTTTCGGATTCGTCTACGCCCCTCAAGGGTGAAGATTTCGTCGAGCCACGCTTTTGGAGGACTCCAGAAGTTTCTCAGGCCCATCTCGGGCATGGCCCAGGAGAAGGGAAGCTCGACGCCCGGAAAGCTGTTCAGGGTCTGCCCTGGATGCCAGCTTCAGAATGTCTTTAAGGAGGACGAACACTCCTTTTGTCTGTACTGCCTACATGAGGACAAGACTCACGTGGAGAAGGACTGTGCGTTTTGCGGCAATATGTCGGAGCAGACCATGAAGGACCGCCATCAACGTCTCGGCAACTGGCTGGAAGGGAAGAGCCCGTCAAGCGAGAAGAAGAAGAAATCCGAGCGGTCTTCTAAGACTTTTGAGGACGCCCCGGCGACGGGGGTCCAACACAAGGCCAAGCACCGCGAGTCCGCTGGCACCAGGAGCGCCGAACGGTCTGGCTCTACAGGCGCCAGGCAGGGCGCACCCTCTCCGGCACCATCAACCACGAGCCAACGCTCTGGTTCGGGTAAGAGGAAGGCCGAGCACCCGGCAAAGCTCCTGGAGAGGCCCCGGTCGAGCTCGAAGGCCCCATCGGAGGGAGAGCGAGGCAGTGACCCTCCCCCCAAGGAGAAGGTGGTGAGCGCACCTAAGGTGGTGAAAGCCTTAATCCATCTGGCCAAGGCCTCTATCGAGACAGTCGCGGGTGCCCTGGCTCAGCCTGTGGAGGCTACACCAGTGGTGGCGACCTCGGGGCTCAGAGTCTCCCTGCCACCGCGGAGGGAGTCCTCTTTTATGCCCATCAACAGGACCCCCGTGAAACCTCCGACGGAGAAGAAAAAGGGGGGGCAGGGGGTCGTCGTGGATTCGGCCTCAACCTCTGAGGAACAGCTGATCGAAGTCTTAAGCCACGGCGTTGGCGTAGAAGAAGACCAGCCCGTCGGGAGGGACCCCGACGTGGGAGACGCCGATAACGTCGAGGGTGCCGACGGGGCCCCTGACCGCCCGTCGGAATCCCCTCAACCAGTGCCGCAAGACAACTCGGCGGCCATTTTGTTGGCTATACAGTCCTTATGCTCGGAGATAAGGACGAGACTGCAGTTACCACCAGTGGAGGAACCGCTCCCGACGGGGGACCCGGAGCAAGGCCCTTCTGGGAGCCCTCCCCCTAAGAGAAGAAGGATTCATCCTCCACCTCCTTTTCAGCCATCGCGCCCTGTTCAGCCCTCCTCCCCGTCCACGACTCGTGGGGATGATACAGGGACTGACACAGCCGCGACGGGTACGGACGAGGTTTACGACGAGGATCTGTCATCGTCACCTCCCACCCAGGCTTCCCCGCCCGACGAGATTGGATCGTTTCACTCCATGATCGCCAGGGCATCCGAGCTTTTCCAGCTCTGCCCGGAAGAAAAGAAGAAGGAAGGTTTCCTTTATCAACGGCGCGAGGCCAAGAGGAAGACGGTCCTCTCTGTACCTCTACTGGATGATATTTGGGATGAGGGCCTCGCCCTCCTCAAGAACCCATCCACGACGCCGGCTAGAAGGGATCGGTACGAGAAGAAGTACCGGGTCCCGGCCGCGGCCCCCTTGTGCCTTTGGGCACAGCCGACCCCGGACTCGGTAGTCTCCGCAGCAGCCAGGAAGAAAGCAGGGGGGGGGGGGGCGCGGCCTCTACGTCGACCTCCCCGCCGGACGGCGAGGGAAAGAAATTAGATACTATGGGACGCAGGGTCATCTCGTCTGCAGCGACGACGATTAAGGCGGCCAACGCCTTGGCTATCGTAGCCCGCTACGACAGAGAGTTGTGGTACAAACTGGCCCCCCTGCTGGACTTCCTACCGGACAACAAGAGGGCGGATGCCCTAGAGATTTTGCAGGAAGGTGAGGTGGCATCGGACCACGCCATTACGATTGCGACGGACATCGCTGACACTGGATTTCGCCAGTTGGGCAACGGCGTGTGCCTTAGGCGGCGTGGATGGCTCAAGGCTACTGACTTCCGTCAGGACGTGCAGACCAGGGTCTTGGACATGCCGTTCGACGGAAACAACCTGTTTGGGAAAACAGTGGACGATTCCCTTCAAGCCATCAAGGCAGACACAGACACGGCCCGGGCTCTTGGGGTTCTGCAGCAACGGCGGCCGCCCTTTCGGAGCGGCGGAGGCAAACAGGGTGCCTCCAAAGGTTCCGGCGGCGGATTTTCCACCTACCGTCAAGCGGCCCGTTCGTCGTCGCAGGAAGCTTACAGGGGACGAGGCAAGTCAGGCGGACCCCGCCGTCGTCGCCAAGGAGGTCAAGGCGGCAAAGCCTGGTCGAAGCAGGACTGAACCGGCCGTGGGGTCGGGCCCCCACTGAAGCACCCCGGTGGGAGGCCGGCTGGCGAGCTTCGTCAGCGTGTGGGAGTCCATCTCCACCGACCGTTGGGTGCTGGACGCCCTAGCCCAGGGTCACGCGCTCGAGTTTCTAAAGAGGTGCCCGCGCGTACCCCCTGTGGCCAGGAAAGAACATCACGTCCCTCAACTTCTCTTGGAGGTAAAGGCGACGCTCAGGAAGTGCGCCATCGAGCTCGTCCCAAAGAGGCTTCGGGGTTCCGGAGTTTACTCAAGATACTTCCTCGTGAAGAAGAAGACGGGAGGATGGCGTCCCATCCTGGACCTACGACGACTGAACAAATTCATCAAGGCACAGAAGTTCCGGATGGTCACCCTCCAACACGTCCTGGGTCAGCTGGAGGAGGGCGATTTCCTGTCGTCGTTGGATTTGGAGGATGTCTACTTCCATATTCCCATCCTAAAGGGACACCGAAAGTTTCTCAGGTTCGTGGTCCAAGGGCGTCACTATCAGTTCAGAGCCCTTCCCTTCGGACTGAGGTCGGCACCCAGGGTGTTCACCAAGTGCCTCGCACCGGTGGCGGCGCAGCTGCGCCGAGAGGGGATCCACGTCCACCCCTACCTGGACGACTGGCTCATCCGAGCGAAGACGAAGGAGCTTGCCGTAGAGCACACGGCAAGGACCGTCCAACTTCTCACGGACCTGGGATTCTCCATAAACTACGCCAAGTCCCACCTGGTGCCCGCGCAAGACGCACTGTTTCTGGGATCGAAGCTCGACACAGTGTCGCTTCTGGCCTATACGTCGGTGGAAAGGACGAGGGCCATTCTGGGCAAGGTGCAGCGGATGCTGGTTGCGGACGCGGCCAGAGTGAGGTCCATCAAGTCCCTCCTCGGAATGATGTCTTCTTGCATTTACCTCATCCCCCTGTGCAGGCTCTGGATGCGCCCGTTGCAGGAGTTCCTGGACGCGTGCTGGATCCAGACTACGGGCAGCTTCGAGGAGAGGATCACACTCGACGAGAGTTTCCGACGAGCGATCCGGTGGTGGGGCACCCGCGCGCATCTGACAGCGGGCATGGACTTCCAGACCCCCGGCCACCAGGAGACAGTGACCACGGATGCCTCCCTGGAAGGATGGGGAGCGCACACCGAAAATCTGCACGCAAGAGGCCTTTGGCTCCCGACGGAGAAGTCCCTCCATATCAACGTCCTGGAGCTCCGTGTAGTGTTCTGGGCCCTCAGGTCCTTCCTTCCGTCCCTCAAGGGCAAGGTGGTGAGGATCTTCACCGACAACACCACCACCATGTTCTACATCAGGAAACAGGGCGGAATCAGGTCCCCAGCCCTGTCCAGGGAGGCGCAGGATCTGTGGCATTGGGCCGTCGCCCAAGGGATGTTTCTGGTGCCGTTTCATCTGGCAGGGATAAAAAAACACCATCGCGGACTCGCTCAGCGGGGAGCTGCGTTCGTGCCACGAATGGGAACTACGACAGGATCTAGTGGACCGCCTCTTCCGACGGTGGGGCACACCCCAGATCGATCTGTTCGCGACGGCGAAGAACTCCAAGTGCCGGAGGTTCGCCAGCAGGTTTCCCCAGCCGAGGAGCATAGGCGATGCTTTCTCGTTCACCTGGGAGGGCCTGTTTCTATACGCGTTCCCTCCATTGCCATTGCTGATCCGGCTCATCAACCAGCTCAAGAGGTCACGGTGCAGGATGATCCTCGTCGCACCTGCGTGGCCGAGGCAGATATGGTTCCCGGACCTTCTGGACTTGTCAGCGTCCCCGTCAATCAAGCTGCCAGGGGACGCGGATCTTCTCTCCAGGGGAGGAGGCGCCATCCTCCATCACGACCCGAAGTCGCTGAACTTGCAGGCCTGGCTCCTGCAGCGTTAGAGTTTGGAGGATACGACATACCGGCCGACTGCAGAGAGGTTCTTGCAAAGGCCAGGGCGTCCTTAACTCTTAAATGCTACGGACACAAATAGAAGAGGTTCTCTGTCTGGTGCCACGCACAGAAGATTAACCCTCTACGGATTACGGCTCCCCAAGTACTGCCGTACCTACTGACGCTGGCCAAAGCTGGTGTAACACTCACCTGATTCCCGTAGAGGCGCCGGTCTTGACTGGGCGTATACCGTATCTTCAAAGGTGATGTGTAACACACGGCTGGCTCTTTGGGCTGGACCTCTGTGCACTGTATGTCTGACTCGAAGGGTAAGATGTCTGCAGATAGAAAATATGGGATTAAGGAACTGGGTTATTGAATGTCTCTCTCTTCTTCCCTTTCTCTTCTCCTGTAGAACCCCAAAGGTTAACGCTCTCACCTTAGGTAAGTGAACGCCATGCTCTCCATCTGCCTCGGGGCAGGGCGCTGTAACCAGTTTCGTCACTGGATAAGGGGAGCAGGCCTCTTGACTTCAGAGGACTGCTGTCCGTCGTTTACTGCACGAACGGTAAGTTTCAAGTAATTCTAATGTCTTTAAAGTCTTTAGTAATGATGTTTCTTGTTTTGCAGGGTTCCGGCGATGGCAGATGACGGGCTGAAGTGAGTTGAAGATGGAGCCCGTGTGATGAATAGAAGCGCCTGGAAGCACGTAAGTAAGCGCTTGTTGCCTGCTTCACGATGCGCTCTAACTGTCTTTTTATTTTGCAGGTACAAGTTCGGAGCGGGTGCAGGGTGCCGGAATACCCACTGGGTTAGATGTGGAAAGGAGTAATGGCACGTGAGTATTAAAGTTCCCCAATGTCTTTAAACGCATCTTGTTTTGTCTTTCAGATGCGGGATGCAGCGCCGAAGGCCTCCGGAGTGTGCGAAGAGTTGGTAAGCTTTTGTCTTTCAGATGCCGGAATGCAGCGCGAGGCGTTGGTGACAGCCGATGGACCAGGTAAGTGAAGAGCTGTCACTGAAGACTAATGCTAACCTGTTCTTTCTGGTCTTTATAGGTGTTGCTGAAGACTGGATTCAGGATGGTAAGCCTTTTTCCTTAGGCCCAGGATCAGATGCAGAAGACACGATGAGCGTTCTGCTGCAGAGGATGCAGAATAACGCAAAGCAAGATTCATCCATCGGGTGTGGTTTAAATAGCCTCCTGTAGTGCTTAGGTGTCTCCTTCCACAGCCACGCCTAGGTAAGAAAAGAGTTCCTGCTTTCCAGAAGAGTTCCAGTGTTCTGAATCTAGGGAGTGGCTCCTGCCCCACCCAACAGGAAAAGTAGTTCCAAACAGAAGAGGATCAGAGGCTCAACTGGCAGGCAAGTAAGCAGCATGGTCTGCTGCAGGTAAGTCCACCCAAGCATTATGAGCCCGGCGCTTCCAGCGCTGGGACTGGGCATATTTATGAGCCTGGTGCCACTGGCGCCAGGACTGGGTCCAAAAGGTCCCAATTGGGACTGGTTGGCACTCGGAACCTGGGTTATGGATCTGCTTCCAAGGGAGTTGGGAAAACCCTGACCTTTTGGAAGCAGAGATCATGACAGTTGGACTGGCGCACGCATCCATCAAGATTCATCTTGCTGTGATCTCCCGATACACCAGAACCACGGGGCGGACGTCCTTGTGGTCTCATCGTCTGGTGAAAGAGTTCATGAAGGGACTGTTCAGATCGTTCCCGCCGGTGAAGGCTCCGGCCCCGGCGTGGGAGCTCAACGTGGTGCTGACCAAGCTCATGGGACCTCCGTTCGAGCCTCTGCACTCGGCTGCGTTGAAGTTCTTGTCGTGGAAAACAGCGTTTCTTGTGGCCATCACCTCCGCACGACGGGTGGGAGAGATCCAGGCCCTTTCCTGCAAGGCCCCGTACTTGACTTTTCACGACACAAGGGTAGTGCTCAGGACGCACCCCTCCTTCACGCCCAAGGTGCCGTCGGACTTCCACCTCAACGAACCCTTGGTGTTGCCTGTTTTCTTCCTGTCGCCTTCGTCGCCGGCTGAAAGGACTTTGCACTCGCTGGATGTGGCTAGAGCGCTGAAGTTCTACGTGGACCGCACGAAGTGTTTTCGGAAGACGTCACAACTCTTTGTGAACTTTGGACCTGTCAATCAGGGGAAGGCTCTCTCGAAGGCTTCCATTTCCAGATGGCTCTCCAGCTGTATCATGTACTGTCATCGGTTGGCAAACCGATCGCTGCCTGGCCGTCCGAGAGCCCATTCCACCAGAGCGATCGCAGCTACCACGGCGTTCCTATCTGGTGTGCCCTTGCTGGACATCTGCAGGGCTGCTACGTGGAGGTCGACGCACACCTTCACGAAATTCTACTGCGTCGATCGGGATTCCAGGGAGGAGTCCAGGGTCGGCCAAGCAGTGCTGCGCAACCTGTTCGCTTAAGGTGAGCCTGGTGAGGAGGTAAGTTTTGCTTAATGTTGAGTTTGATGTAATGCTTAATGTTGAGCCTTTGCCACCTCCCGTGGTTGTGCATGTGTGTACTGCTATGTATTCTTTATTCATGAGCATGTGAATCCATGCCAGACCCCATGCTGGAGAAGGAACAAGTTACTTACCTGTAACTGTTGCTCTCCAGCATGGGTCTGGCATGGATTCACATGCGAACCCTCCCGCCTACCCCTCTGCGGCTCTTCACTTGGTCATACTGCCACTTCACGTGCTACCAAATCTGAAGATGGCTGCCAGAGGCGGGGCTTAGGTAGAGGGCAGTCATTGGCTGTGGTCAGTATGACGCAGAGATCAGTGATTGGTTACTACTACGAAAGACAGATCAGAAACGAAACTGATACTGGTTTTTTTCTTTACCGAGGATTCCCAGCCTGACGACGGGGAATATTCATGAGCATGTGAATCCATACCAGACCCATGCTGGAGAACAACAGTTACAGGTAAGTAACTTGTTCCTTACTCAGATTCTCCTCCCGCTTTCTGGGGATTATATTACAGACACGGGATTAGTGAACAAAGTTTACCTTATCATCCAAGCATGGATGGCTACTCATGGCCTGTGCTTGAACAATGATAAGACTGAGCTAATAATTCTGGGCTCACAGGCCAATATAAAAAAACTAGGCCAAGAATGTTCCTCTTTTAATATTGACGGGAACACTATTAAAGTCTCTAAGGATGTAAAAACCCTTGGATTCTACATGGATTCCACATTGTCCTTTGATAAACAGATTAAATCCCTTACCTCCTCTACAGCTTACACTTGCAAGCTACTCAGAGCTGGTAAGCCTTTCCTCTCCGACAACATTTGTTTGATCCTGGCTAGAGCACTAATACTCTCCAGAATTGACTACTGTAATGCCCTATACAGTGGTGCTAATAAATCTACCATCCAAAAGCTCCATACACTACAGAACAATGCCCTAAGAGCAGCCCTAGGCATAAATAAAAAAAAAACACATCTCTGAGACGCCAGCATAAATGGTTATCTACATCCAATAAAATACAACTAAAAATCCTCTCCTTGACCTACAAAGCCCCCAATAACGCAGCCCCCAGCTACCTTGTAGATAAACTCCAGAGAAGAACTTCTCTCAGACCTACCAGAACTGGGAATGCTAATTGTCCGACCATACCTAAATACAAGCTCACTACTATTGGTGGCAACCGTTTTACTGTAAAGGCCGCTAAATACTGGAACTCACTGCCTCAAGATCTGAGAGCTGACCAACCTTACCTACATTTCAGAAAAAATGTAATAAAATACATCATCACCAGTGACCCCTAGTTCCTCTGTACCTGTTGTGGACCTGCCCATCTCTGAAGAGACCTTACCTTGCGTTAATAGTGTATTACGGCACCACATTCAAAGACCATGTGCAATCTAGTCTTCCTGTGCGCGATCCAATCTACTTGTGAGCCTAGTGATACACGAAGGGCCCTACCTTTTGTAATATATATTTTTGTACAGTGCTTATTGTTTTCCCTGTAATTATATAGGCCATTTTTATTCTTTGCCATTATTTTTGTACATTGTGCATATCTTGTAAGCATGTAAAAATTATGTTTATGCTTTGCATTTCCATACTACTGCGCCCTTTTACTTACGAGTCTGGTGCGCATAACAAATGAATAAACAAACAATTCGGGCAAATCTATATTTGGTGCATACACGTTTATCAATAATAGTTTTAGCCGGGGGGGGCGCTGTTGCGCTCGAAGAAGATGGCCGCCTGATGCTCCGCTCCGTGAGGCACCTTCCTGCCACAATCCTGCCCCGCTGCCTGCATAACACCAATATTCGACCACCCATTCGGGCTGCTGGAGGTGTCGGGCGTGTGCTGCCTGAACGCTGCCCTTTAACTCAACTGCTGCGGAGCTACAGCCTTCTGGAAGCAGGCCGGGAGCTTGCGCTCCTCCGGCCCCGCTCTTGGCTCCAGGGGATCGTGCCTGTGACCCGCGGCCTGAGGCCTGCTGTGGGGGAGGGGTGCTGTGCCGCGCTGTACCGCCCTCCCCCGCCTGTCGCGGGACCCCAGCGACTAGCGCTGTGCCCTCGGGCCTCCCCACTGTGACCTGGGGGCCGTCATTGAGATCCAGAGTGGACCGCACCGCCGCCCCTCCCTGGGCGGCGTGCTGCCTTCTACAACCCCCAGGGATCTCGTTGCAGGCCAGCCCTCCAGACGTCCCCGGCTCGAGCTGCCACGGTGAGTCGCTCTGGGCCCCACCTGAATGCACTGCAATTGTGGCCTCCTACACCGCCTACCCTACCAAGTCAGGACTCCTGGTGCCCCTGCTGCCCTCGGCGCCTACTGAACTGGGTGGTTGGACGCCCCAATGCGCGACAAAGGGACTGTGCCGGCAATCCGCTCTACTACACCAGCACCCAAGGCCTCAGCCCGTTTCATCTCGGCTGCGGAATACTGATCCTTGGGCCCCGGCCCTCTCACGGGACTTTTGGGGCCGTCTGCACCGGTGGGCTCATCCACTGACTACTTGGTCCCACATGCACCTACTGGCCGGGGAGGCCTCCTAGGCACTTGATCTGTCAGTCATCGGTGATCAGCCCACCTTTTTTCAATCTGCGACACTACATTCTACCTTGACATTGAGGCCCTCTGAATGTCCACGACACCCAGGACAGCCCGATTGTCCCCTCTCCGGTGCCTTGTCCGCTCCCTCGGCCGGCCCCAGAGCCCCAGCCCCCTTCTGGGCCTAGGCCCACACTTTACCGGCATCATGACAAAGGGAGCTGGAAAGAAACAATCCTCTATTAACATGTTTACAAAGACCCCGGTGGGACCGGTGGCGGAGACGTCAGGTCGGGAACCATCCACTTCACCAACGCCGGAACAGCCTGATTCCCAGAAAATGATGGAGTTCATCCGGGAAGGGTTCACTACACTCCATAGCAAACTGGACGACATGAAGGGCACGATAGCCTCCATCAAGGCACATATGGAGAGGACCGGCGGTCGGGTGGCCGAAATCGAGACTCGAGTGAGCACTACCGAGGACAGCTTGAGTTCCCTCCGGGCAGAGGTCTCCGCGCTCTCAGCCCATGTCACTGAGGTGGAAAAGAAAAACGAGGACCTCGATTCTCACTCGAGACGCAACAACCTCCGCATTATCGGTGTACCGGAGAATGGTATACAGGAACCCATGGAGGACTAGTTAGAGGGCATGCTATTACGACTGCTGGACTCCCCAAAGCTCTCCCCACAGTTCGCAGTCGAGAGAGCCCACCGCACGCTCACGGCAAAACCGAGACCGGGCGCACCACCACGGCCTATCATAGCCAGAGTCCTAAATTTCCGCGATCGCGACGCCCTCCTCAGGGCGGCGAGGGCAAAGGGAGAACTTCTTTTGGGTGCGGCCAGGATCCACCTATACCCTGACTTCTCAGTGGCGGTCCAGCGTGAGCGCAAAACCTTCCTGGCGGTGAAGAGGAGGCTGTGAGACTTGCAGGTCAAATATGCCATGCTATATCCCGCCAAATTGAGAATTGAACATGCAAACCGGGTGTACTACTTCATGAATCCGGAGGAGGCCTCCAGGTTCATTGATGAACACTTCCCTGGCTGACCCAGTTGCAACATATATTGGTAATGTTTTGTTCCCTATCGCTTGTGCCCACGTACTGCGACATTGATTTACTACAACATAGACTAACTGTTGAGCAGATGATGTTGGGAACCATTCCAGAATTCACCTAGCACCATGACATGCCCTTATTACGTATTGTTGTACCCACACATCGCCATGATCCGATAGAGAAACCACTCATCCCGGATTTGTGTACGCTGTCTCCCTATGGTGCTACCGTGCCTTGCTAATCCGAAGAGATCCCTGCCCGGGTGATACTCTATACCATCACTAGGCACCATGATAGCCTCATATTGCCTCCCGGTTCGGAGCATCGCCGACAGGCCAGCTCACAGGCCCCCCAGGCGTTGATGCCATTTGTTTGGATTTAGTTGTTTGGTTATGGGGTTGTCATTCCTCTGTTTGGCGGAGAGATGTGGGTAGGGGTGGGGGGTTCTGGGTTATATGTTAAAAAAGACTTGGCACATGCAGTTAGGGTAGAGTACGGGGCGTCATGGAACCAATGGTATTGCAGACCTAACCAGGCTATGAACGGTCCACGGGGGGCACCCCTCCATTTACTTGCAACTCCCAATGGCTGCCCCAGACCCATTGAGTGAAGACACCTTGACATTTATGAGCTGGAATGTGCGGGGGCTGGGGAACCACAAGAAAATGAGACTACTACAGCTCCAGGCCGAGCACCATTGGGGTTAAAGTTCTGTTCCTACAAGAGACACATGCCCGTACTGAGTTCTGTGAAAAGTTTGCTAAAATATGGGGTCCTCAAAGGTATTATACCAACTACTCCACCCAAAGCTGTGGGGTTATGACCCTGATTCACAGGACCCTTAAGTTTAGCCCCATAGCCACGTTGATCGACCCCAAGGCAGATACGTACTACTCCATAGTGTCTTGCAAAGCAAAGAGGTGGTCCTGCTAAATATTTACGGCCCCAACATTGATGATCCAGACTTTTATCTACACCTCATGTCTCTCCTTGATAATTTCCTGTTACCAATCCTTTGGGGAGGTGATTTCAACACAATATTCGACGTAGACCTTGAGATCGGGCTCTAGACCCAGTCGGCTTACTAAAGCTGCCTACTCTACACTTTCGTCTCTCCCCCGCCTGGCCCTTGTAGATGCGTGGAGGCTCCTTTATCCTGACTCTCGCTATTACTCCTTCTACTCCTCGGTGCACGACTCCTATTCCCGAATTGACAGGTGGCTGGTGTCTGATATACTCATAAGGAGTGCATCTTCCCTTGAGATCCTACCCAGAACCCTTTCTGACCACTCACCGGTGACCATCACCATGTGCTGGGGTCCAGACCGTGGTCGGACCAGACACTGGAGAATGAAACCACTCCCTTCTCGACTATGTTTTCAGCTCCGAGTTGGAGTCGGCGATCGAGGAGTTCGAGATCAACACCAACTCAGTGTCCTCGCAGGCCACCCTTTGGGAGTCCTTTAAAGACTATATCAGAGGTATTGCCCTCTCCAAGGAAAACGGTATCCTTAAAACTATCCGAAGGGAAATTGCCGAATGTGAGGCCACTTTGTCCACACTGGAAGCCAATGCGCGCTACACCAAACTCCCGAAATCATTGCGTCAATCGGTGTAGAACTGGATCGTTCCCTTGGGGACTGCAAACTGAGGTTCCTGGACAGTCCGGGCCTTGCGAGGAAATATGGCAAGGGTGAATGCCCGAGCCGCCTCCTGGCTAGACTCCTTCGCCGATAATTTGGCACCCCTCCCATCCCCGGGATAGAAAGACCTGACGGAACTCTGGCTACTTCACCCCAAGGTATTAATACCGAAGGAAGTCCTCTCCTTCTATGAATCACTATATGCCCAAGCGGACAGTGCCATTACATCGGAAATCGACGCATACTTAAATGATCTCCCCCTCTCGTCCCTTTCCCCTGTGACCATTGGCTTCCTTGAGAATCCATTCACACCTGAGTTGTTCTCGGAAGCTATAGACTCGCTTTCCTCAGGTAAATCCCTGGGTTCGGATGGAATCCCCATCGAATTTTGCAAACATTTCAAATCACTCCTGCTTACACACTTGGTGGCCCTCTGGGAGGAGTCACTGGAAGTGGGTCAGTTCCCCCCCCCGCTCTGCGAAGCTATAATAACCGTTTTGCTAAAACCTGGTAAAACCCCCACTCAATGCGGCTCCTACCGCCCACTTTCACTCTTCAACTGCGATGTTGAGATCTATGCCAAACTACTTGCCTTACATCTCGCGCCCTACATGCCACACATCATTCACCCTGATCAGGCGGGATTTATTCCTGGACGATCCACCTCCCTGAACCTGAGGCGCCTCTTCAATATTATAAGTAGGGTGCGCCCAGATGTCCACGCAGTGGCCGCAACATTCGATATGCAAAAAGCTTTCGACTCCGCCTCGTGGAAGTACATTTGGCGGGTGCTTGATAAATGTAAATTCGGCCCCACCTTCCCTTCTTGGGTCAAGTTACTCTACTCCAATCCTGTGGCCAGAGTTCGTACCGAAGACCGATGCTCTCCCATCTTCCACATAGTTAGACAGGGCTGTCCCTTTTCCCCCTTAATCTTCGCCGTGGCGATGGAGCCATTTGTGGACATGCTTCGCCAATGTCATGCACACATGGGCCTGCGTATCGCCGGTTCGTCGGGCATAGTTTTCCTATACGCCGACGACGCCCTCTTTTTTATCCGCTCCCCGGATACTAATCTAGCCCCGATCTTGGAGGATGTTGTCCTCTTTGGTCGAATCTCAGGCCTCAAAGTGAATTGCTCTAAATCCACCCCGTTTCCACTCACTGCCAGTACACCCCCTCCCGCTGATACCTTGGGATTCACATGGGCCCAATCTGTCTTTACCTGCCTGGGCATCGTGGTGTCACGTCAGACTGAACAGGTCTTTGAGGAGAACTACCAAAAATATCTCGCACATCTCACAGTAAAGTCACAGGGTTGAAGCAAACTCCCGCTCTCACTGGCAGGCAGGATAGGGATTCGGAAGATGGTGGTGCTGCCCTAGCTCTTATACAGGTTTGCCAACATCCCACTGTGGCTGGGTAATGGGTTCTTCTAGGCGCCGACTCATACCCTAACACCTTCCTCTGGCACTCGGGCGCGGTCCGGCTTAAACTCAAGACCCTAGCTGCCCCAATGGAGGCTGGCGGCTTCAGGGCCCCTGATTTCCTTAATTACTGGCTGGTGGTGCAACTCCAACATACTGCATACTGGTTCAACTCATCAGACCCCCCACCCCAAGTCAGACTCGAAAAACTATCAGTAAACGACCGTGACATCCGCTCCCTGGTGAGTATGCCCATCCCGATGGTGTCTGATTCACTTGACCCGGTGACCTGTACGTCACTGGCCCTATCCAAAACGTGGCGACTGTTGGACGTCACCCACCCCTTTCACAGTAATTTGCCACTTTGGAACTTCCTCCCAGAGGTCCCACGGGTCCCTCCCTCTATTGTTCGCCGGTGGGCTGAGGCGGGATATGAATTGCTCCGGGATGTATTTGATCAGGGCAATTTCATAGAGTGGCCTGACCTCCCTTCATCCTTGAGGCAAAGACATTCCGTTTGGCTCCAATACTCATCCCTCTGGAAAATCCTTAAACACAAATACCCAAGCTTCCCGGCGTTACCACCTGATGAGCCTGCCATTACGGAACTCTCCCCCCCCCTCCCCTATGAGGGGCAAAGTCTCCAGGCTGTATGCCTTGATACAGACCAGATCGCCCCCCACGCTTTCCAAATTAAAACGCTCCTAGGAGGCCGACCTTGCTCTTGAGATGACCGACGAACGGTGGGCCCAAATGTGCTTGCGCATCCATGGGGTTTCCTTCAACTCCCGCTTCAAATTGATCCAATTCAAGATACTCCATAGGTACCACTACACCCCCACCAGGAATGCATCGCATTTCGAATGATCTTTCCCCGAGATGCCCCAGGTGCGGTTACGACAACGCTGACTATATTCACATGCTCTGGGCCTGTCCCCGCCTTACTCAATTCTGGGGTGCAGTATGCTCCACTATGTCAGCAGCCCTTGAACACCCCATCGCCCCGTCCCTGATGCCTTTTTCATGACTTCCCAGAGCTCCACCGTGACTCCAGGAAACTGGCTGGCCTCTGTATGCTACTAGCAGTGAGCTCTATCCTACTCTGTTGGCTCCGGCCCACCACACCCACACACGCAAAGTTGTTCAGGGCGGTCACATGGGTTTCGGACACCGAGGAATCCTGGGCGGTACAACAACCCGCCCACTCCAGGCCTAGAGATATCTGGTTAAAGTTTTGTTCATTTATGTCCCCTCCTGACATGGACTCAGACCCTGCATCTCCACCTCCCTCTTCTCGCCCCTCCCCTTCTGACTCCTGAATAGCTTACTTCTTACCCCAGCACTTACTTTGGATGTAACCCCTGTGTGTATAAACTGATCTTTGTGTTTGCTCTGTGTACCTGTGCTGCCTGCCTTGTTTTGATTATACATGCCCTGTGTGTTCCTCGCCTGTACCTGTGTTGCCAAGTTCAATAAAAAGAAGTTAAAAAAAAAATAATAATAATAACAGTTTTAGCCCATGGACCTCCCCGGCTAATACCACACATCTCCCCTCCTCGTTACTTATTTGTTTGTGAAGTCTAGGGAGTTGTGAATGTATGTTGCTACCCCCCTGGAGTGGGTGGTGTATGAGGAGCCATATCTGTGGATACCCCAGCCTGGCATTCGTGGGATGGTCACGTCCCGGGCCAAGTGTCTCTTATAAGCATAGGATATTGATGGTATGGTCCTTGCAGCAATTACTGATCAGCCTATTTTTTCCCATTAGTGATGCCCCTAATATTCCATGACATTATGGGCAGACTGTAGCCTGACTATCACCAGTGACTAGCATGCTATTTACAGGCTTTTAGTGACGGGTGCATCCACTGTATTGGGTAATACAGCGTTGGGTCTGTTACTATATCATTCAGTGTGCCAAGCCTTTGGAACATCTGCATTGGGGTTGCCGTGTAGTGTCTTTTGGATTCGCTAACCATTCTGCGCTCCACCATGTACCTGTTTAATAGCAACAGGTTCCCCAGGATGTCGACCAGGAGTCCATCTGTGTGGTCTCCGGAATTCCCATGATGCAAATGTTATTTCCTCTAGAACGGCCTTCCAGGTCTTCGTTCTTGGCAATTACTTTTTTAACAGACTGCTGTAAGGCTGTCATCTCTGCAGGGTCACTATTTTATCTTCACCCTGTCCGATTCTCAGTTCAGCTTTCGTCATTTGCCCACATAACTTGTCTATCTGGATCACTGAGATATCCACTTTGCACGTGTGTGCATCAATCTTCGTCCCCAGGCTGTCTGTGCTACTCTTTAGTGCCAGCAGAGTCTGATTCAGAGCTGTCACATCTGCTTGCGACGCTGGCTGTGTTCAGGTAGAGGGGGCAGGTGATGGAGCTTGTTCATTGCGGGCGAATTGATCCATTTTCGCCTGCTTTTTTTGTTGACCATGCTGGTCCCGACTAGAATACAGTGAGAGGTGCGGTGCATTATCAGGATTGGGCATTGACCCCGTGAGGTTTCCAGCCCCTGTAGGTGTGAGCAGTATTCCAGAGGTTCCTACTGTTAAGGAGCTTAGGCTGGTTGGTGGTGTGTCAGTTTGCGCTGTTTTGCAGCTGTGCTAGTGTCTTGTGAATTTTAACTACCTTGTCTCTGGTTCCGCCTTTGGAGTGGTGCGACCTCTGGGATTTCCAGCTCTCTTTCCGCTAGCAGGTGATTCACACAGAGTATTGACTGGCGATAGGGTCCATACACTGCCACACTGCTGCACTGGGGGGGAGGGGCGCGGCGGCCCCCACAAGCGGGACCCAATTCTGCATGGGGGGCCGAGTAGCAGCACGGATACCACTGGGGATCTCGCCGTCTTCTATTTCAACCACCTCCACCCCCCTTCATTCAGTTGTCGTTGAGGGTCTCCGGGTGTCCCAGTATGCATGCCCCCGGGATTGGTCCGTGACGGGAGCTGCCAAGGACAGTGGTAAGGGGTGGCGTGATTCGTTGTTGTGCATTCCAGGTGGCAGTGCTAAAATCACAGTATTTGATAGAGTTCGAGGCGTGAGCGGCGACAGCAAGCCACCCCCAGCGTTCTCCACACTATGTTCTCCACCAGACATCTCCCAGGAGCTGAATGGGGCCTGCCACATTGAAGCCCTCACTGTGCGCCGACCCGATGGTTACATCCCGGTTGGTCTTGAAGTGGAGTGCAAGGTGGAGCCCTAGTCTTGTCACCGCTACAGCAGCTTGGTGTGTGGGCGTGATGTCAGGGTTCTATGGGGGGATCCGCTGTATTGCAGACAGCGCTAAAAGACCCGGGGCTACGCTGATGTCAGAACTATTGGGACAGGGGGCTAGCTAGTCTTTTAGCTGTAGCTTGTGAGATTCTATCCGGGGCTACAACCAGAAGATCAGGGGCTATAGTCCCCTTAGCCCCCCTAGCAACGCCCCTGTTGCAGACACACCCAATATAGGTACCATTACACCAGTCGCTATGCAAGATAATCATGCTTTTATTTGGCCGGGGGCCAAAAGCTAAATCTCTGGTCAAATTATTAAGGTCAACAGAAGTTGGACTATCACCGAGAGGCAATGGTATGCGGCAGGCGTTGTCGCCCTACAAAACCTGGAGACAAGAGCGTTGCTAGCATATTGATGGAGATGCCAAACTCTCTTTTTATTACATCACCCTGTATTTGACATGTTCATATCCATTGTTCAAAACATAACCCACCCCCCCCAACCAAACCTCGCCACACCATACCTCTGCATTGCTCCACGGTGCTGTTGCCAAAGGTTGCATTTTACATCAGGCATAGTTTAAAAAAATAAGCACTCACAGGATGGCTTTTGTACACAATGGACGTCTTGTGGGCATAGCTGGATTAAGCAAGGTTTTGCTACTGCAGTTCCCATATGAGGTTTGGTGCATGGCTAAAAGGCTGAGATTTAAGATATGACTTTGGACTGTGCAAGGAGGCATTAAAACATTGTTACCTTTACCAGTCAACCCAATGAGGAAGACTCACTTTCCTCATCCCATTGCCCCTTCAGTGTGGTGCACAGTTTTTCTCCTCCTGGATCCTGCGCTCAATGATAGCAACCACAGACTCTGGAAAATCCCACTGCATAACAGGCGTGAGCTGCGGCAAGCAAGGTGCATGTATACAATGCTTACGCTAGGTCTATGATGACAGTCCATGTTCAATTGAGGCAATAAATGATATTGCATAGGTGAACTAGAGTTATATTCACAAATTGAATTAGTCTGCATTTTTTCATGCATAGTTTGAATATATCATTTTGAATTGTAGGCAAGTAAACCACAAAGAGCGTGTTTCGGATCCATTTTCCACCTCCTTTATATTATATATTATGTTTTCACAACCAAAACAATTGTGTACTTTGCCCAGAATAAAACATTTACCGATAAGGAAATCCTAAGAACATTTTACACAATTACAAAGTAAAAGTCAAACAACGATTGGTCCCTTTTTCATGTATTTAATTCAGGTATAAAAGAGTGCATTAAAATGTCACTTTCAACATATGAAACTGCAGGTGGCAGAACGTTTTCCTTCTGCATTAGAACATTCCTATTTTAATTCTGTACAAAAGAAATACATTAAATGTGTAATGCACACACAATACATACAGCCATATGGCATTAAACTTGATACTTCATTTTTTAAATTACAGTTCCTTGCTTTGTAAGCCAAAATAATGAAAGAAAATAAAGAACTCCGATTCCCTGCTGACATTCTGTAGGTAGAGACGGACAGCTGGCAAGCAAAAAAAAAAGAAAATAAACTACAAATAAAGCACTGGTAGGCCAGGGATCATCTGTTCTCCTCCTGTTCAACACAAATGAACCATGCATCAGTGGCAGGTTCTTGTAGCAAAGGGTTGGGTGCAGGGACATACTTCAAGTAATGTGGATGGGTGCTTTGAAGAAATCCGGCAATAACAGTCTCAAAGTTTTAACCAAACAGACAGAAAATACAGCATTTATCATTCAATCAAAGGTCAAAAACAATATACTGATGGTTTTAAATCAACTAATGTGGGTAGATCCATATGCTATCCATTTCAAAACCCATGTTTAAAAAACTGGCTAGTTGAAGACCAAAAAGATGAGGATGCCTGCATTAGTACTTCACATTGTTCACCCTCAACTTTGGGAATTGGCCTGATAGAGTTTGAAGCTACACTTTAGTGCTTAGATGTCCCAAGCATCTGTGCACGGAAATCCACAGTGGTATATAAAGTACATAAATAGGAACACATGAGTGGCCATGTCTTAACTAATTAACTTGTGGAGGAGGGGTGTGAAGCAGGTTATCTTTTCTACACATTAATGTGACTTAGTTACATTTGTGCACTTTAAAGTTTATCCTTCACATTCACCCAAGGGTGAAACAACACAAACTGTTACATGCTGGGCCTAATAAATATAATGTTGCATTATCAACTGTTTCCATTAACTACAGGTTTGAACAGTCTTTGCCAAGTGTCTCATGTTAATATTCTGGAAAAACATCATTGACCAAGAGTACATTTTAGGGTGCAACAAAGGGATCTTCTGCATTTCATTAGGACTCAGGTATTCCAAATCGTTCTGAACACAAACCTTTTCCAAACTGACAAAGCCTCCCAAAAGAGGGTGCAGTTTAAAGAACTGAATAATAGGGATTGACATGTTGGAGGTAGTATGCTCTATGTGCACATATTAACAAATTCATATCTGATTTTGTGCTGAATTCTGCAAACGAGGCTATAAGTGTTAGCAGTCCCAATTTCCTTTCTTTAGGCTTTTAAAGAAAATGGGTTGAATGATTCCACAAATTGTATGTTGGTCCAAAGGAGATCTCTACTTCTGGAATCTTAAGTTGGTCAAAAACCACAGGCTCATCTGGTCAGTGCTTGCAATAAAGTACCTCGAAGTTCAGACCGATGTTCTTTTTATTGAGCAAGTCTTCGAAAACATGAAGGGGATTACGCTGAAGGGTTTGCACAGGAGCAAGTGAGATGTATGTGTGCCCCTCTGGTTTTCACCGGCAACCTTATTCGTAATGTTCAAAGCCTAAAATTGGAGCAAAACTGGAGATGCCTGGAGCACTTTAAGATATTCTCAGAAATGCTCCAGGCATCTCCAGATGGTCTCCCATTTTAAGCTTTGTGAATCTGGTATAAAACAGCCGGTGCAAATCTTAAAGAATCAGAACTTAAGTGTTTGTGACAGACCAGGAGCGCAAACAGAGGCTACAGTGGAATGCAAGACAAATTGTCGGACTAAGGTCAAGCATTTGATACAATTAAAATATTAATATTAAAGTTCTGTCAGCGTTATGATCCCCTTTTACAGAGTTAGTTATCAGATCCTACAAAGTGACAGGTGTCAGAAGATTAATGAAACATGTCAAGTGATGACTTTGCTGGCCCCAGTAAGATTACAACATTAATGGCATTGAACAATAGTAGTTCTTTTTATAGATGAATGAAAACGCAGGCATTATACATTTTGTGAACTCAAATTATTGTTCCCCAAAATATAGTAAACGTTAATTAATAAAACCGTTGTTTTAGTGGCAATTTGAAATACATGTTTTTAATATTAACTTTCCCTAAGATTGAAAGACCTCTTTGTTGCAAGCTAAGCTTAACGAATACAGCACTCTTATCTGTTCAGAAGTGTGGAGTAGTCTAGGATACAGATTTTGGCTCTTCTACAGGATCCAGAGTACTGCAGCCCACTAACATGTTTCTGATCATACAGATCTAGTATTCAGGAGTGGTATAAACACGGATCCAAGCAACTGATACTGTAGCTCTGAATAGGTGCACCATTGAAACCGTTTATCTTTTAGTCCACTGCCTTAAGCATTTCAAGACCTGGTATGCAGTATTTATGTTGCTGCCCTTGTTCCCAATAGTGTCACCCTCGAATAGTGACAGCCCATGCTCCTCAGTCTGGAGAGACCAGCATCTTAGTTAAAAGTAATTTTAACAAGTAGCTTAATGATCCTATTTATGCACAACTGGAATGAACTCTGAAATAATCTCAAATTATTTTTGGAATAAATGTTCGCAGTACCCCCTTTAACCGTTACAAACATTCAAACCCCTAAACAGTGGAGTTGGTTTGTTTATAAATGCACTGTAAATACTGTAATATTCAAGCAATCGAGACGGACTAAGGGTAAACCCAGATGTACTTAAAATGGAAACAAATTATGACCCATGCACTTTTTTTCCCTGGGGTAAAAAGTTATTTCAAATAATTATAAATCTATGTTTGTTTCAACCTGGTCTAGACTACAAACATTATTTTAAAAGTTATACAGTACATATTTTTTACATGTATGATTGTCTTTACATGAAAGCACCTACAAATGTAAGCATTTATGAAATGAAGACAGCAAGAACCACCCCCAAAACATCAACGATTTTGAAATCAGTTGATTTACCACTCTCCTTGATAAGTCAATGTTGTCTTATGCTCACTAAGCCACCTTGTCGTTTATTGAAAACAGGAAAATGGCCGCTTCCGTAAATTCATGTATATAGTAAATAATCTGTACTAAATCGGTTTACTGTTTCCTCATATAATATTGTATGGAATGTCGATATTAATCTGCTCTCTTTTTTAACCGTATTTTGAAATAGGTTTCATAGGGGCATCGATGTAAAGCACCCATTTTGTAATATATAGATTTTTAGTCCAGGGATTATCTGACAAAACCTCTAGGAAAACCGGTCATATGTTACCTTCTAGAAGGGCACACATTTAACCCAAGAAGACTTGTAAACAAAGAAACAAGGTTCCCTCTAGCATAGTCTAGAACCGTCTTTCTCCAGATGTTTTGGACTAGAACTGCCATCCTACATAGCCAGCATCAAATCCAATTAGTACCTGGTCAGTGTGTCCTATCCAATGAAGTTGCTTGAAATGCAGGACATCACCCTCAGATGGAAAACCTATTTGCTAGATGGCACTAGTGCACTGTAAACAGTTTACTTCCTCATGATTCAAACAGTTTATTTTAAACAAAGCATGCCCTTCCTCTTAGCATCTCAGTGGCACTATAGTCCACCGATTAAAAACATCAGCGTAATTAGGATCCACAGCCCTCTTTAACCGCCATTGATTAGCTTTGGTTCTTAACCTGTGCTTGCTGGCCTTTAAAAGCCGTCTTTTCCCCGAGCTGCAGGGTGTTGTACTGAAAATGTTGTTAGATTGGTGATCCAGGCAACACTTTAGGATTACTGCTGTTCACTTGATGTAAGAAACTACATTTTAAACTAGGCTTAAATTATTAATGGTTCTGCTTGTAGACAAAAATTGGAAGGGTCCAAAAGAGAAACCTTTCTAAAGCTCTATGCATTTAGATTATATCAATTATTTAAGGCACCAAAGTACACACAAAGGGCATTTTATTAATTGCTTTTTTCCAGAACCTCTATCAAGCTTTCCTTTGAACATTGCATCTGCAACGTCTCTAGATGATTACATAAACGTTGTTGCTTTGTTTAGGCTTATGGAGATGTACAAGTTACTTTATGATCTTGGAGGCCAGTCTCTCAGTGAATAAAACATCTGGATATGGGGATATGGGCATATGCGCCGTACCACCTCCTAATAGCCCAATCGAAGCAACAGATACTACCAAGGGCTCAGGGCTGTGCCCACCTTGTACAGCATACCTGCTCACGTTTGCATTTGCACCCCATGGCCACCAACACATTGGTTGCACGTCCCGAGCTATGTGCTACCTGATTGTTTAATGCAGTGAAATACAAAAATGTGCATTGTTGTAAAACGTAGCAATAGGTTAATAAGTATTGTTATTTACAAAGAGGTTTTAAGATAGCAAGCATTAACTGCCTAGAGGCAGTATTATTTTCATAAAAGCTAACTGATGGAATAGTGTGAACACATTAGATAAAGCACACCAGTTGTATTAAGGTTTTATTAGGTGTTTCAAAACACTAAGCATTTTGAAAAAGGTAAACTACTGCATGAAAGCGAACATGGAGATCTGATATTGTGATGAGGCCTGTGTAGGTGGGCTGTAGCAGCACTCCAGTCAGTGGTAACTGCTGAGCAAAACGAGGGCCATTTCAAACAGCTCAGGGCAATTTTCAGCCATGAAAGTCCATCTGCCAAGGTTTTACAGCCATTAGCAGTACCGCGACTAACATAAGGGGTGACAAGGAAACATCTTTTAAGTGAAAAAATGGCAATGGGGGGATTGTGTCCCATTTCTGCGCTAATAAAAAAGAAACGACTTCAAACATGGATACCATGGAAATGAAAGTCAGCATGCTCCATCCAAACCCCTTTTCCTTTTCAATGGTGTCAACATATGGAAGCAGAGATGCAGAGCAGTGATAGTTCATGGTGATAGCTCCTAGTGAGTAGTTAAGTCTATTTCTTATTTGGGCAAAAAGGGTTTGGAGCAGGTGCTGGCTCTGGCAGGTGGGGGAAAGGTTAGTGCATGCATAAGCAGCCTTTAGCTTGTGCTGAACAAAGGTTTTTAACAGCAATTACAGCCCACGTTTGGAGCAACCAAATTGGAAAGTGTGCATATAAAACTCTTAAAAAAGCGCAGTCTGTGAAAAGAATATTCCAAAACCCAATTGAGACAAATATTTGAAGAAAGTGAACAGACTACACTGTATAAAATCCCACCATGGCGAATGAAGCACCACTGCTGCCTCATAGGACTTCATTGCATGAGCCCCAAGACCCCAATCTGCTTTCCTATGAAGCAAAGTATAGTTATATCAGACTGTGTACTGAAAAGCATTCAGACGAATTGTCTAGAACTCATTGGTAAAGTCATTTTAAAATCATTTGCATTCACCTAATGCATAGACTGCATTTGCTTTATGGTCCTTCCTGTGAACAGTCATTATTGAAGTACAATCTAAAGTATTAAGTAACTGACAGCTTCTGATCACACTGAATGAGGGAAGTGGACATTAAACAACTAACTATATTGCACATCTGTAATTTCAAAATTAGAACGAAATAATTTGAGCATTTTTTTTATCAAATTGCAATTTACAGTTTTCAACGTTGCTATCACTGATTTTGTTGCACAGTATTTTGCATATAATTAAAAAGTAATCTTCTGTTGGGGGGCTTTGTTTCACTGTCAAAATGCCATTGTGTCAGAAAATGTTTATACTATTTACAAGGTTTAATGCAGCACCTGCTACTGACAATTACTTTACGATTCTGTACTGCACCACATTGACAAGTAAAACATGTACTTTATATTGCACCAAGTAATCGCAGTGCCTCTGATTCGTACATCAAGGTTAATATAAAAAGATGCCATTAGTAAAAAGTTATTAAAAAATAAAACATAATTCAAAAATATCCAAAACATTGGCGCAGATTTTCTCTTTGGACTCTGCATGATCCGGTGTGATACATTAAAAGGACATACCGTTTTATAGTAGGTGAATCATCTGCATCCATTACTTAACCGTTTTATTTTCTGGTCATACTGGCTAAAAGTTTTGTTTCAGGGCACAATCTTTTAATACTGAAAGAATGATGTGGCTTGGGCCATGTCCCCAATTCTTGTGATGAAAGAACCTACAGCCAGAACTAATCTACAAGTGAACTTCCAGATTAGATGAATTTACATATTTGATTTAAGATACTTCTGTGGAAACATGGAAACATTTTTCAATACAGGATCAGATTAGGACATTGGTTTGTAGCAGGGTATACTTTTAGATTATGCTGTAGAAATGCATAAGAAGAGTCTTAAGGCATTAGTCACCATGCTCTCCTTACAAGCATCTGCTACATTAAAGAAATAAAAAGCTACACAATTCCACCAATCTTCCCAGTCAGATCTGTACCATTCCTTTTAGCTGGGCATCTTCTGCTGTGCCATTTGAAGAAGTAAAGTCCAAACTGAGTTGTGGAACCCTGAATGAAGAAAAAAAAACAATGGCATAAGAATGATCAATATGGCATTCAACAATGATTTCTAAAAGGCACTACTAATCAGGTGGACAATAGGTTCCTTCTACAGTATTTCTACATTGTTTTTCACCAACTAAATATTTTTTGTCTGCAATGCATAATATTGTACATAATATACCACTTCTTAGACCTAAGATATGCACGATTATAAAAGAAGTCAGGAAAAACCTAAATCCCACGCCTTATATATACTATCCATCAATATGCCTGCATGGAAAAATCTGAATTAAGAAATTAAACAATTTAAGGAGAATATTCTTGATACACTTGGATTAAGTGTCAACTAAGAACTTCAACTGAATTAACATAAGGAGCGCAAAAAGGTTTTCAGTTATAAAATTGCAGTTATTACTAGCAGGTATCGCTCCCTGAAAAGCATCCCTTGGGAAACAGTACTGCAATCCACAGTTAAAATCCCTAAATTTCAATTTTTAGGGGAATATTTTGCTTAGTGAATGTCTATAAAAACGGCAGTGTGGCCAAGAGGACATGCTATAGATATGGGCCTGCGGAGGTACTTCATGATGGCAAAACAAGGATGTACAGATGACAAGAAAAGTAAAGCAAACCCCCATTCCAACGTGCACTGGGTGGCAGATGATTTGACAGACTAGTATTGGAGTACTTTTGATGAACTATTTGCCCGGATTGCGCATGATTGAAATTAGGGTTGAGTACCTTGCTCCGGCATCATTTTTTTTTTAACCATCTCTTTGACATTATAGGTTAGAGTGACACAAGATTACAATGAAAAACACACGTGTGTACATAGATGTGATAAGAAATCTTAATATACGTTCGCTGACTGGGTATGAAAGGGTCCAACATAAAGTATACTTATTGTCCTCTTATGGTCTCTACCAGCAAGCCAACCGCACATTCCCTTAGTGTGTTGCCGCGACAGTCAGTGCCATCGCCGGGCTTCCTATACCGGCAACGCCGCTGGCAAGGCACCAATTAAGATCCGTCGGTTTGTAGCCATCGCAGGGGCAGTCGCTAAGAGGAACATACTGCAGGCCTGGAAAGCTAAAACAGCCACAAATCACAAGACCTGGTTGAAAGACTTAATGTATGTACAAGAGAATGAAGAACAATACGTTTGATCCGTGTCGGCGGTGTGCAGACCTAAGGACATTTGGGCCCCAATGCGTGCATACCTATTGAACACTTAAGACAGCGAAGATGAGACCAACTCCTGAACACTCCAGTAGTCCGGCAGATGCGCTTCACTAAATCACACGGAATGTAAATTTAAAGACTATACTCAATTGTGCCCTCCAACTCGGTGATGTGGGACTATATATATGAAAGATGCGTGTCAATGTGCATGTTATACAACTCAGTTAGGGGGGCAGGAGGGTCAAGTTTATTGGGGATTAGTAGTTTATAATGTGAAGTGATGCTCCGGCATCTTTAATGACTACTCGTAGAATCTAATAAAAACAAAATGTGTCTTGGAAAAAAAGTGAACAAATGTGAAACGTCCTCTTTAAAACCATTTACTAATTTAGACTTTTATACTGCATGAAGTTTACCACCAGAAGCCATCCATCATCTTGAGATCAGTATATGGCATTGCTAGGGTAAAATACACCCATTTAATAGAACTGATCTCTGAAAGCGAACCAATAAGGAACAAGTTACTTACTCATGAATATCCATGGTAAAAGAAAAAACAGTTTTACTTTTATTTACAAACTGTATTTCTCCTTTAAACCAATCACTGTCCTCTGGGGCATACTGCCATCCTGCCCCCACCCAATTACAGCCCTCTCCCTACGCCCCCTCCTCTGGCAGCCATCTTCAGATATGGTAAGCACGTAAAGTGGCAGTATGACCAAGAAGAGCATCAGAGGGGTCGGAGGGAGGGTTCGCATGTGAATCCACGCTGGAGAACAATAGTTACAGGTAAGTAACTTGTTCCTTCTCCAGCATGGGGTGTGGCATGGATTTACATGCTCATGAATAACAAATACATGGCAGTACAACATTACACAACCAGGGAAGGTGGCAAGGCTCAACAGAAGCCATTAACTCTTACCTCTGGAACAGACTCCCCTGCAATCCCTGTTGACACAGTAGAACTTCGTGAAGGTGTGCATGGACCACCACATAGCAGCCCGGCAGATGTCGAGCAGGGGCACACCAGACAGGAACACCGTCGTCGCAGCGATCGCTTCGGTGGAGTGGGCTCTCAGAAGGCCGGGCAACGGTCGGTTCGCAAAACTATGATAGTGCGTGATGCAGCCGGAAAGCCACCTTGAAATGGAAGCCTTGGACAAGGCCTTCCCCATGGTTCACAGGATCAAAGTTCACAAACAGTTGTGAAGTCTTCTGAAAACTCTCTGTGCATGTCACGTAGAACATCAAGGCACAAGCAACGTCCAGCGAGTGCAAGGCCCTTTCAGCTGGTGATGAAGGCTTTGGGGGAAAAAAACAGGTAACACCAAAGGCTTGTTGAGGTGGAATTCCAAAGGAACCTTCAGCATGAAAGAGGGGTGCGTCCGCAGCACCACCCTCGATATGTGGAAAGTCAAGTATGGTTGCTTGCAGGATAGGGCCTGTATCTCCCCTATCCTTCTGGCAGATTTGATGGTCACAAGGAAAGCAGTTTTCCATGAGAGGAACTTGAGAGGGGCCTGATGTATAGGTACGAAGGGGGCCTACCCATGAGCCTCATCAGCACCACGCTGCGTTTCCACGCTGGGGAAGGAGCCTTCACCAGTGGGAAAGATCGAAAAAAGTCCTTTGAGGAATTCCTGGACTAGTCGATGAGACCAAAGTGAAACGGGAGATAGCCGCCAGATGTACCTTAATGGAGGCATGCGCCAGTCCGGCCATAGCCAAGGATATCAAGTATGGAAGAATCTGCAAGGCTGTGACCCTCAGTGGGGAAATCTTCAGAGACCGGGAGCACGTAGCGAAACGCTTCCAATTGTGACCGTAGCACTTCAAAGTCGACAACGCCCTGGCCTTGGTCGACCTCCCTGCATTCCACAGACAACTCATATCCTCCAAACTCTAGGGCTGCAGGAACCAAGCCCTCAGGTTCAGTGATGCTGGGTTGTGATGAAGGATTGTGCCTCCTCTGGTGAGAAGATCCGGAACCACTGGCAGCTTGACCGGAGGTGACGTGGACAGGCTAAGAAGGTCCGGATACCAAATCTGCTTCAGCCATGCTGGGGTGATAAGTATCATCCTGCATTGGCACGGAGTGTGTTGACACCACGTAGCAGGAGAGGCAACGGAGGAAATGCGTACAGAAACATCCCTTCCCACGGGAAGGAGAACGTGTCCCCGAGGCTCCTCGGTTGGTGGAATCTGCTGGCAAACCTCTGCCATTAGCAGTTTGCTGAGGCTGCAAACAGATCGATCTGGGGCCTGCCCTATGTGGTCCACCTGATCCTGCCGAAGTTCTCATTCGTGGCAGGAGTGCAATTCTCTGCTAAGGGAGTCTGCGATGGTGTTCTTGACTCCGGCCAGGTGAAGAGGGACATTGAACATCTCTTGTCCGATGGCCCACCACCACAGGTCCTGCGCTTCCTTGGAGAGCGCTGGGGATCGAGTGCCCCCAGTTTCCTGATGTAGAACATGGCGGTGTTGTTGTCTGAACATCCTCACCACCTTGCCCTTCGGAGACGGAAGTACAAACTTGAGTGCCCAGAACACTGCCCGTCGTAGCTCCAGGATGTTGATATGAAGATCCTTTTCCTCTGGCTGCCACAGGCCTCTGGCATGCAGACGTCTGGTGTGGGATCCCCAGCCTTCCAGGGAAGCATCCGTGGTGACCATCTTTGGGTATGGAAGGTTTTAAAACCCAGTGACCCAGGTGATGCTGGAGCGGACGCCCCACCACCCTATCACCCAACGGAACTCCTAGTCGATCGGGATCTTGTCCACGAATCTTCCGGACACCTGTATCCAGCAACTCCTGAAGGGGTCGCACGTGCAACCTGCAGAGCTGGATGTAGTAGATGCACAACAACATCATGCCAAGCAACGACTTGATGGTCCGCACCGTGGCGGTTTTCATCGACAACAGCCGCTGCACCCTCCCATGAATGGCTGCTGCCCTCTCCTCTGAGGGTGATGCCAGGCACGATACCGTATTGAGTCTGGCCCCTAAGAACAGAGCGTTCTATGATGGTGTTAAGCAGGACTTTGGATAGATCCATCATTAGCTGGACTGTTGCCTCTGTATCTGACGGCCAACTCCTGCGAGCGGACCCGGATGAGCCAGTCTAGGTACGCGTATATGTGTACGACCCGTAGACGTAGATTGGCTTCCAACTGTGCCAGGCATTTTGTGAACAGTCGGAGGGCCGAATTCAATTCCGAAAAGCTAAGCCTTGAACTGGTAGTGCTGACCCTATACTACAAAACACAGAAACTTCTGGTGTTTCTTGTGAATGGGGACGTGGAAATAGGCATCCTCCAGGTCCTGCGACATCAAGAAGTCTCCTTCCTCCAGTTTGCTGCGCACGTGTTGCAACATGACCATCCTGAATTTTTGGGACTTCAAGTATTTGTTGAGACGTCGCAAGTCTAGGAGGGGCCAGAGCACCGGAACAGTTGGGGAAATAGCTCTATTGCCCCTTTTACCAGCATGGCCCGCACCTCTTCCAGGAGCTGAGGGATGTGCTGTTCCGGACAGGTAATCCGAGGGACCCGCGGACACCTGTGTTGAAACTCCAGGGTATGCCCCTGGGCAAGAGCGTCCAGCACCCATCTGTCTGCGGTGATCTTCTTCCACTCGCCGACGAACTTAGTCAGCCGGCCCCCACCAGTGTGCACGTGTGGGGGTCCCCCAGACATCCCGGCTGGTTCAGGCCCATTTCAGAGCCAGCGTCCTGCCCTGCAGGTAACGCTGTCCTCTGCTACCGTAGGCCTGGGAATGGCCTCTGTAGGCTTCCTGAGTCGTGGATCTGGAGGGGTGATGGTACTAAGAGGAGAAACCTTTGGCAAACCTGCTAGACTTTCCCCTGGAAGAGCGAAAAGAAGAGCAATGCTGCTGGAGAGTGCCCAGGGAACGGGCTGTCTCCGTATCCGCCTTGATGGCCTGGAGGGACTCGACGACCTTCCCAAACAAGTTCTCTCCGAAAGGGCATGTCCAACACCTTTGCATGGACCTCCTGCCGGAAATTCGTGGCCTTCATCCAACCTGGTCGACGAAGACAGACACCGTTCCCATCTGCCGGAAGCCCGTGTCGGCGACGTCCAACGCCACTGTAATGTTGTGATCAGATGCTACTTCCCCCTCCTGGAAAATAGCGATTGCCTTCATCCTCATCGTCTGGGAGGTGCTCCAGAATAGGCCCCAGCTTGTACCTTAGCTTCCTGTCGTACCTGGCTAGGATCGCCAGTGCTTTGGCCGCCTTGATAATGGACACCGCAGTATAAATCATTTTCCTTCCTATGGCATCCATCTTCCCCTCGCTGTCTGGAGGGACCAAAGACAACGAAGACAGGTTAGTCGACAGTTTCCTCGCAGCTGCCGATACCACAGAATCCGGCGATGGTTGCAACCTCAAGCACTTGGGTGCGGAGCCCGGCACCCAATAAAAGACTGGGGTACCACCATAATCGGGCCCGGGGGCATCCTCTTCTGGATCTCTGACACCAAGGTCTGAAGGGTCAACAGAATATCCAGAGACACATCCCTCGGCTGAGCTGGCAGGATCAGAACATGAGGCCCGCGCCGCCGCCCTCTTCCACGTTCTCGTTGACTATGTGCAAGAACTCCTGGTCCCCGTGGACGAGACCTCCATGGCTTGGCCCACAGCCTGTGAGGGCTCATGCCCCCCCCCCCCACCGCTTCCCCCTGCAGGGCTTGAACCAGGGCCTGAGCCAGTTTACTCTCTTCCGGCGTGCCAGTAGACTTTGCCAAAGTTAATGCAGCAGTGTTGCAACTTGGGGGCAGGGATACCTTCTGAGCTGCGGGGGCTACTTTCACAGGGTCTGCTGCCTTAGCAGTCATGATAGCAGCCGCCACCAACTATCGTCGACAAAGTCTTATCCTGTGGCGATTGGGCCTGCTTGGGCTGTTCACCCTTTTTCACCTCCGTCCGTGGCTTCGCTGACTTCTCCTGCAGTTTAGCCGGGTTAGATGATTTCCTTTTCCAGGAGGAGCTTGATTGCCGGCTAGCAATGGAGGCAGAGGGTCATGTGGATCATACTCTGTCCACCTTGGGACACGCTTCCGCTGTAAACCCAGTGGACTCAGACTTGCAGTTCTTGGCCTTGTCTTGGGCCCCCACGGATGAGGCGCCCTCAAAGGACTTTGAAGACTGCTCCTCGGTTTGGTCGGTCCTGGGTGAGGCATGACCCTGCTCAGAGCACAGGGCAGAGGCCCGACGTTCAGCCATGCCGCCAGCCTACTGTGTCTGTCCATCGTCTTCTTGGAAAACCCAAGGCATATCTCGCACTCCACCGCATTATGGTCTGGGTGCAGGCAGTAGAGACATTGCAGGCGCTTGTCTTCAACAAACCCATTCCGTAGCCCGCATTTGGTGCAGGGCTTGAAGAGGGACCTTCCCTCTTTCTACTCCGTCATGGTCAGAGGGCGCGAAGTAGGCCAGATGGCCTTCTGGAATCTTCGACTATCCTCACCCTTGAGGGGGGCTGGAATTCACAGACAACGGATCCCTGATGTCGGCAGATGGAGAAGAGAGCACACAGACTCTTTAGGTACAAAAATAGAACCTTTTTCCTGTCTAAAACACGAAAAAACACAGAAGTAGTTCACAGAGTAAACTCGAGGACTCCCAACACTGAAGCATGCAGTAAAAATCTGAAGATGGCTGCCAGAGGAGGGGCTTAGGGAGAGGACTGTCATTGGATGGGGCAGTATGACCCAGAGGACAGTGATTGGTTTAAAGGAGAAATAGGTGAAAGTGAAACTTTTTTCATTTACTGAGGATTCCCAGCCCGACGACGGAAATATTCATGAGCATGTGAATCCATGCCAGACCCCATGCTGGAGAAGGTTCCTTCTTCCTACTGCTCATTCACATTTTGTTCCTGACCTTCTATATCTGTTTCTAACCCTATGTCTGACTGAACTTTGCAGATAAGTACATATATTTTCTGAGTCTATTCGCGTACCATGAGAAAATAGGCAAGGGTTTATGTATACAGACTTTGTAGAGCATGCAGTCACCCATAACTTTCTTAGCGCTAAGACAATATTAATTGCAGGGGCCAGCACACAGGTTACAGGGCCTCCCTTAAAGCCATAAGGGTGGGCAGTGAATGGGTTGCAAGAGGGAGAGTTGAGGGGCAAGCGCAGAGTAACTGGACCCCATTGCTCTTTTCTTTTTCAAACTGGAGCGCATAGTGCTGGAGGGAACACAGGGATGGATTTACTTCCCTGAGAATCAGTCAGCTTTGGGTATTTAGAGGCAGAGATGGCATTGATTGATGAGGGGCAGGGAGGAATGGTGGGAATTTAGGGAAGTTATTGAATTGTGCATTAATTTGGGGAGAGCGAGCATAAAATCTATTTTAAAGCCTAGGTTCTTGACCCAAGATGCACATGGGTGGGACATATCACCATACTCAGGCCCGAAGTAGGAGAGTGCCAGACAACTTCACGACCTACCCACAATCACCTCTTTCAGACTTTAATATGAGCCAGTTAATGCTCATCCAACTATTGACAGCTGATAGATCTGTCCAAAAGGTAGTGTCAGTAAAGGTAGCATAACCATCCATTCTGAAGGAAGGAAGATCAGGGTGTTGTCAGCATACGGTAAAAGCAAAGCCCATGTGAGTATATAAGCAGCCCCCGGCCCCCAGGATATGGTGGCATTTACTTCAAAAGTTTGCAGCAGCAAAAAATAAATATTACAGCACAAATTTGCAAATATTGCAGCATTTATACTTAATTAAATTAGTAATAACTACTAACCAAGAAATCCATTGCTGATGTTTATATAGTGCCTCCTTACATGGGTTATGTTTTTAATTTAAATGATGTACGGGTTTTTGAACTTAGACCCTTTAGAGGTTCACATAGCATAAATTGATATTCAATGGGCTTTTGACTAATTAAAATGAGTGGCAGATAAGTACAATTACAACTTCTGCACCTTTCTTTTAACGCTGATTCTGGAATTTTGCACTCATTTGAAAATGCCACATTTTGCAACATTTTGTTGTGAGCACAAAACTCCTACAAGCTACATGGTATGTTAATCTTTGGCGACAAGACAGATGCAAACGTTCAATAGGATCGAAGACATGGATAAACCATGTCATTCTATCCTGTTAAACCTTGAATATACAAGACAGGGAGGATCCCTGTGGCAATCCACATGAGAATTAGAGGAGCATCATAAACATAGTACGATTAGTAGAAAAGATGAAGTCATTCCAAGGCAATACATTAATGCTTTTGAGGCTAACTAGTGGCACTGGATAGTCAATTGTACCTAATGCAGCCAAAAGAACAAGGGACACCATTGTCAATCACAGTCATCAGTGAGGCACAAGATTGAGAGATTCAGTGCCTCAACCAGAGAGATGCCTGCTTGCTGTGGATCAACAAAATATGATTCTATTAGTCACACGTTTTAAGAGTAACAGTGCGTTTGATGATTTTGGCCAAAAAGGGAAGCAAGGATATGGGCCAACTAGGTACTGTCAGTAAATTGATTTTATTTCAAAAAAGTGGAAGGATTCAGGCTTGCTTAAAAGCAAGGGGGACATCTCCCGAAGCAATTGCAGGGTTCAATGGAAGAGGGTGTGGGAGGGGGGAATCAGATAAGAGCTGTTGATCCTCAATAAACTAGTATGTTATTTTTCTAGACAGAGTGGCTTTTTTTTTTTTAACAACTTTATTTCGGTTACAGCATTATCAGTGCATCACATGAGTCCACAGGATTCTTCTTACGTTCAATATGTCGGGAATTTGCCCTGTGCCCGCCTCCCTCAGCCCCCCACCCCCCCAACCATTCAGTTTGGGGTGTCCTGATGGGTAGGGGACCCAGCAGGGCTCCGAGGACCCAGAAAGTTCGCTACAAGGCGAGGTTGAAACGTTAAAGCCGGGAAGCGGGAGTGGTAGTCCAATACTGGAGCCCAGCAATCAGTGAAGCGAAGAAGGGCCCCTTCCTTTGCCGCTGTGACCTTCTCCGCCACCAGGACCTCCCAGACCTTTATCCACCAGAGGGCCAACAACAGGCCCTCCTGAGTCTTCCATTTCCTTGCCACCATGATTTTGGCTGCTAGCAGTAGCTGTGTGAGCAATTTGGCCGTTCGGCCCATTCTGGGATAGCAGTCTGGATTCAGCACCCCAAGCAAGATTGTCTCTGGGTCCATCGGGAGTCGGCAGCGAGTGATGTCTTCGATGATCTGCAGGATGTCCCTCCAGAAGGACTGCACTATTTGGCACCCCCACCACATGTGAAAAAAGGTTCCTCGTGCGCCGCATCGTCTCCAGCAGCTCGGGTCAACTTCAGCGTTACAGTAGTGCAGGCAGGCTGGTGAATAGTACCACCGGTGCAAGAGCTTCAGGGCGCACTCCTTATTGGTTACGCATCTGGACGTTGAGCTGATCCTGGACCATATCTCCACCCATGTTTGATCTTCTATGGGATGTCCTATGTCTGCCTCCCATCCAGACATGTATGGCGGTCTGATCACGAGCATGTCTTCCTGGAGGAGTTGGTACAGTTTAGTGATCCAACCTCGACCTGTGGTTTCTGCCATAGCCAGTTCAGGAGGGTGGAGGTCCCGGGTGGCCCCCCCGACGGACCGCAGGCTGCGAGATCCAGTGTCGGAGTTGGATGTATGTAAACCTCTCTCCTTCTGTTAGCTTTGAGGAATGCAAAGTCCGGTTTCAACTAAGTGGATTGTTGGCTTCGTATAGTTGAGAGAGGGTTCGCAGGCCACCTTTGGTCCATCGGCGGAAGCGGGCTGACTCCATGCCTGGTTTGAAGTCAGGGTTCCCGGTGACCGGAGAGAGCGGACCTGGGGTCTTGGGAATCTTCCTCCTCTGGCGGACCCAGGCCCATGCCTCAAGGGTCGCTTTGGTGTTTGCTAACATTTGCGGTCCTTGGTTTCGGCGTGGTCCCGGGGTATGTAACATGGAGTGTAGCTGTGGCTGGCATCTGGATTGCTCCACGTGGGACCATTTGGGGGGGTCTCCGGATTCGACCAGGCCGCTGCGCTTGCCAACTGGGCCAACAGGAAGTAATTCATCAGGTTGGGGAGGCCAAGGCCGCCCCATTTCGCGGCTCCCGTCATGACCTTCATAGGAATTCTGGCTCTGCGGCCTTTCGCTTGTTTCTTTTGAAGCTGTTCCAAGGCCTTCTTTGGGGGGGGGGGGGGCTGGGAGAGCGGAGCACATGTACAACAGCCTCCGCAGCAGGTTCATTTTACATCTTGTGACCCGCCCCAATAGCGAAATCTCTTGCTTGTCCCATCTTCGGAGGTCTTCTTCCAGTTCCTTGAATAACGGGGGGAATATATAGCTGTTTCGGGTCTGCCGTGAGGCGGATATCCAGGTAAGCTCTTGAGGAGGAGCTCCATGCTAGCAGGCAGAGGGCCTGGATATTGGCTATGAGGGGAGCGCTTAGGTTGACGCTTAATGCCTCCGATTTGGCGTAGTTCACCTGGAATCCAGCCACTTCCCCGAACGCCTCTAGCTCGGTCAGGATTGCGGGCAGGGAGGATTGACAGTTAGTGATGGAGACCAGCACATCTTCGGCGTATAGGGAGATCTTGAATTGTTCGCCATTTATATCTAGGCCAGTGATGTTCTCGTCGGCTCGTGTGCGCTGGGCGAATGGCTCCATGACCATAGCAAAAATTAATGGTGAGCACGGGCAGCCTTGTCTCGTCCCCCATGAAAGCTGGATCGGAGGAGAGGCCTTTTGATTTAGGCGGATTGATGTCTTCGGGGCTTTGTAATTTGCAAGCACCATTTTCTGGAATATTGGGCCGATCTGAAAAGCCTCCATGGTAAGGCGCATGAAGTTCCATTCCACCCTGTCGAATGCTTTAGTGGCGTCTAAGGTCAGGACGCTATGTCTTGATGTTCTTGGGTTGCAATTTCGATGAGGTTAAGCGCTTGGCGGATGTTGTCTGAAGTGCTTCTTCCTCTAATAAACCCGGCCTGGTCCTGGTCTACGATAGATGGGAGGATTTGCGCCAATCTGTTGGCTAGGACCTTTGAGTATGCATTAGCGTCCACGTTGAGCAGGGCTATCGGTCTATACGATGAGCATTCCTTTGGGCCCTTGCCTGGCATCAGAAGCAGGATAGTGGTGGATTCTTGCATCGAGGGTGTGATAGAGCCCGAGTCCCGGAAGGAGTTGAATAACTCTGTCATTGGGCGTATCAGCAGAGGGCAGAAGAGTTTGTAGAATTTTGGTGGGAAGCCGTCTGGACCGGGGCTCTAGATTTCAGATGTTTGATTACTTCCTCCACCTCCTCGGCTGTGATCGGGGCTTCCAGGGCTGCTCTACCTGCTTCTGACATATGTGGGAGCCGGGCATCTGCTATGTATTGCTCCTGAAGGGTGTGTGGACAGGGAGCTGTGGTCAGGATGTTGGATAGATGGGTGGCCGCGACTCGTAGTTTCGCACCGTCTCCGTATACGGTACCACCTTTCGGATCTCTCAGAGCGGTGATGTGGTTCCATCGGCGGATTTTGGCGAGCTTGTTCACCAGGAATTTGTTTGCTTTATTGCCGTTTGCGTAATAGCTCTGTTTTGTCCGGATCAGGGTCTGGGCTGTGTCCTCGGCGTAGTGGGCCTCCAGCTTTGTGCGAGCCAGCTTGACCATCCTGGCGGCCCTGGAGGACCATTTCTTTTCTAGGGCTTTATATGCCTCCCACTTGGTCCCTCTCCAGTTGGTTCTTGAGCATAGTTCGCCTCCTTGTGTACGCGGCCGCCTGTGCTATTAGTTCCCCTCTGATTACGGCCTTCATGGCTTCCCATCTTGTTGCCGTAGAGGTGAGATCAGGAGGATTTTCTTTAAAGTAATTGCTGATGGCCTTAGCTATGGCGTCTCGCACCGCCATTTCATGTTGCATCGATTCATATAGGGACCATTTACGACGTTCCGGATCGAAGACCCTTGCGGTGAGGAGGATTGGGGCGTGGTCTGACAGAGCCCTTGCACCTATTTCTATGGCGTCCGTAAACTGCAGGAGCTGTGGGCTAGCCAGGATGAGGTTTATTCGAGAGGAGGTGCGGTGGATGTGAGAGAAGGAGTAGTCCGTGGTGTCCGGGTAGAGAACCCTCCAGGTGTCCACCACATCCAGAGTTTTGAACAGGTGGCAGAGGCCCAAAGCTAACTTGAAATCCCTACTGGATGGGGGGCCCGACCTGTCCTGCAAGGGGTTGGGAACCCCATTAAAGTCCCCTCCCAGAACCACCAGGCCCTCGAGAAAGGGGAGCAGGGCGGTTTCCAAGGTATTGTAGAAAGCTTCCTGGCCGTCGTTCGGTGCGTAGATGGCGATCAGCATGTGAAGCTGCCCGTAGAGGTCCCCCTTGACTGCCGCGAATCTGTCGTCTGGGCTGCGCAGGATCTCCCTTTCCCTAAAGGGGATGCCTTTCGCTAACAGAATTGCTGTGCCGCCTTTTTTGTTGGGGCCAGCGGCCAGGTATTGTATGGGAATGCTCAGGACCGTATTGTATGGGAATGCTCAGGACCGTAGCCTATGGGAATCCTCCGTTAAGAGGTGGGTCTCCTGGAGAAAACCCACAGAGGTCTGAAGGTCCTGCAGACGACGGAGGATGGATTTGCGCTTTGTGGGCGAGTTCAAGCCTCCGACGTCAGTGAGCTAAAGCGGAGTTTGGTATGCGTTGGGGTGGAGGCCGGTGAAGCGTAGCTAGGATTCAGGTGCGTGGTGGGTGGTCCTGCGCTCAGGGGTGTCTCCCAAGGGACCGATGACAGTGTGATTCAGCTGCATCCGAGTTTTAACTGTATCCAACTTAAGGCCAACCGGGCCTTGATAACCGTGGGGGCTGGGGGCGATCCCCATCCAACTAAAGGGAAGGGAGGAACAGGGGGTAATCAAACTGGCCCAGATGGGCATTGGGCCAAAGTGAATGTCCATCCACTCGGAGGGGGTATTGCGTGGGACGCCCGGGAGCCAAGAGTGCAAGGTCCGGCCCGAAGAACTGCTGCTTCGTTACTAGTCGTGCGCTGTGGGAGTTTTCCCTCCCCTTGGGACTTTCCTCCAGCGGACGTGCTGGGTCTTTGGTGTTGAGCTGCGGGTTATGGCATTTGGAGAAGTGGTCGTGTCCTCCTCGGGTGTCGAGGGGTTGCATCCCATAATGTT
Source organism: Ambystoma mexicanum (assembly GCF_040938575.1). Classification (NCBI taxonomy): domain Eukaryota; kingdom Metazoa; phylum Chordata; class Amphibia; order Caudata; family Ambystomatidae; genus Ambystoma; species Ambystoma mexicanum. The sequence continues at coordinate 705,273,608 of NC_090941.1, read as the reverse complement.
GCCTGCCTCTTCCAGGGCATGGATTATCCTCGTTTGGCCCTCCCAAGTAAACTGCAGCGAAGCAGGGTAAAGAGCGGTATTTGGTTTTCCATTCTTGCAGGAAGGTTTTTAGAGGCCGGAGGGCTCTCCGCCGCTGGACTGTGGGAGCGGATAGGTCTTGGAAGAGCTGTATGAGGATTCCCTGATATGTCAGACCACCTTGCGAGTGGCTTGCTGTCATGATCTCCTGTTTCGTCGAGAAGAAGTGGACTCTGGTGATCACCTCAGGGTTGGCCGCCGCAGGGCTGTTTCTGCAGCTGCGCAGTCCGAGTGCGATCGAGCAGCAGGAGTGTTTTATCACAGTCCGGGAGAAGTGCCTGGAAGAGTCCCCGATGTAGGTAGGAAGCGCTTGGTCCGGGACCGATGAAGGGACCCCTCTGATACGAATATTGTTCCTGCGGGCCCTGTTTTCCATGACCTCTTGTTTGCGATGTATGGTTTCTGCGTTATCCCCAAGGGACTGGATCTTTTGCTGCAGCTCCGCGATCTGGGCTGCATGCTCCAGGACCTGATCTTCTGTGTCTCCGTCCCTGTGTTCCACCTCCTCAACGCGGGTGTCCAAGCTGTCTATTTTGGTAGCGACTTCAGCCATGCAGCTGCGGAATTCCGATTTTATGTCCGCTAGGAGGGCCTGAATGTCTTCCTTTGTCGCCCATTGCCCTTGGGTCCTTGTGGGTAAGGCGGGTAGGGTCGGAGGGAGGTCCGGCAGTTTAGCTTTCTCCTTCAATTGGAGCAAGTTAGCTATGTCGGCGGATTTAGGGCCTTTCTGTCCGGACATTCTGTTACCCGGGTCGTTGCCGCCTCTTTAAGATGTGTTCACAGGTTATGTCGAGCGGTAGGGATGATGGAGTCAGCCGAGGGGCCTCTTTCACTGCGGCTGGGTGAGCGGGGCCTCTCTGGAGGTTCCCGAAAGAGGGAGGCCCAGCCTGGGCAGGCCCAATCGCGTTGGTAGCTCCTAGTCCCACCGGCTTCCTTGATAGGATGGGGGTGGGTCACCCAGGTGGTCCCCTCAGCGGTGTTCGTGGGGGTCTGGTCTGGGGCGCTGGATCCAGGTTGGGGGAAGGGATAGGGCCGGCGCTGTATCCTTATGGCCCTCTAATGCTGTCTGTATGGGCGGGCTCTGCTGGAGGGCATTGAGTGAACTGGTGGGTATGCGCGTGGGTCAGCAGCGGGCCTCTCAAGGCAGTTGTTTAGCCTCAGGGGGCTGCCCCAGTTCAGTAGGTGCTCTGCTGCGGTGAGCTGAATAGGCCCAGATGGGGTTGTGCTTGCTGCTGTGCGTGCTACCAGTTCCCTCTCTCCTCCCCGGGTCAGCTCCAAGAATCGTCCATGGCGGATGCTAAAGTGGTCGCAGGTGGGTACAGTCCTCCCCGTCACACCCGGAGGTGTGAGCCACTCTGCCCGCCTGCGGCGACCCTCAGCAAGAGGAGCGGGAGTCTGCGCCGACCCCCCGCTACCCAGCAGCGCCGCCGGCGAACAGAGGGGCAGGCTCCTCCCCCCCCCCCCCCCCGACTCACCGGAATGGAGGCCACGGAGTTCCGCAGCACTCCGGGGGTGTGCAGGCGGGGGCGACTCCACCCCCGCTGACTCCAAGTTCGTGCATGGAAAGGCGACGTCAAAGCCGGGTGTCTGCCGCGGAGCTCTCCCGGCTCTTCGCGGTCCGCGAGACCACTGCCTCTGGGTCCAGGGACAATGCTGGTTCCCCCGGCCGATTGCCTGGCAAGTGTGCTGTCAGGGCCTCTCAGCGGGCGGGTGTGGGGTCCGGGACTGCTTTCTGTTGGGGACGGGGTGGATGATCGCCTGAGAAGCGTCTCTGGGCCCACAGCCTCCAACCCCTGGGTTGTCGCTGTTAGGAGGCTGCCATCTTGGATCCGAGGGCCCGGCCTCGGCGCCGCTCGTCAATTTAAAGTTTGCTCAGGCAGGATTTTCCAATTTTGCCTGGCGTTTGAGTGTCCGCCTCAGGGGAGATTCCGCTCCTCGTGATGTCTCCGGGCCGAGATCAAGCTGTATAGGCGGGCATTGAAGGGTTTTGTCCCGGGCGTCCCACGGAGCTCTTAACGAGGCGTCCGCATTGCTGGCGCCGCAAGCCATGCCCCGACAGAATGGCTTCTTTACATTTGTGTAAGTGATCTCTATAGAGTGCCACGGCTGCAACGTTGTAATAATGGCACCATTTCCTTTCAAGGGAGTGATTCTCATTCAGTACCTTGAGTTCAAGGGCATACAATTTTGCAAGACTTAGGGCAGGCTTCTTAGCAAGACAACAAGGAATTAGTTGCTTTATCGTGCTGGAGATAAATTGACAAACTCAGTAAGAGCGGGAGAAAAGTTCCAGGTATGCGTGTAGGGCTAGCTTTGTAACATTAAAGCAGAACATCCTTTTATAGAAACCCAGCAGCTAGCTACATGGTCTATTTTAATTTTTGTTCAAAGCAATGAAGCTAGGAAAGATGCACACTGAAGAAAATAAATAAAAATATCCCATGTTCAACTGCAACCTATCCCACTAACCGGTCTTCCCTCTTCACCTTTGGTACAGTATTACTGCCACTGCCATCTGCAGTCCATAAGCTAAGCCACACAACCCCCATGTCTACGGTCCCACCCCCCAATTTACCCCAGGTACAGATGCATAAGAACATCAGAACTGGTACATATTAAAAGACGCTAACATGAGGGAAAGCCAAAAGGGTTGCTGAGGCAGAGGAATAGGGTACTGACCAGCTAGAACATCACAAAAGTTGAGTAAATGGCTCCTTTGTTTTAGTTTTTCTTTTATTAATTGGCATAGCTGATTTAAAAAAAAACTTTACAATAATTCCAAACTCATTAAAAAAAAATACAAAAATCACAGTTTCACATTTCCTCTAAAATTACAATCTAAAGGTCGATAGTGTAACATATGCCACACAATGCTAGGTGTTTCCTGATTAAAAAAAATGTTAAAATACCAAAATATTCAAAATTAATTATTCAGACTACAATGCTATAATGTTTACCACCACCCGGGTAAAAATCATAAATAAATACAAATAAAAAGGATGTCTTGTTCAGTTTGCCTAAAAATCTTGCCATATGGCTTCCACAGCTTTCATTTTACAACCACAGGTAGTAGGCTATCATTATTGTAAATGCAATGCATGTAAAAAGGAAATCACCCCATATTTCACTGAGGCTTTCTCGCCACAAAAAATCAAGTGCCACAGTAATTCACTAGACATCTCTCTGTACTGAATCAAGGTTCGTCTAAATGTTTCTATCTGCCTTGATTTCAAGGCTACACACTCAGTCAGCATATGCCTTAAAGTTTCAATTTGCTTGGGGGTTTTACAAAATCTACAATAATTATCACCTAGTGGAATATTTTTCCTTTTAGCTTGCGCTTCGCTGGTCAGCCAAAGATTGAATCTTATTCGCATAAATGCAACTCTATGAGCTTGTGAGGGGGACTTATGTAAATGACTCCAATTCACTATCTTTTAAGTCAAAACTTATTTTCTCGAAAGTCTCGATGGATGAGATTTTTCTCAAATTGTTGCCCAATCCCATTGGAAGAGTTTTGTTTTGACTTTGACTGGGTTCTGTAGCTGTGTTATCAGTGAAACATATGTACAGGTCAATGCGGTTATAGCTAGCAAGCTCCAGTTAATTATAAAGGCATCCGAGGATGTAAAAATGTTTCTGGCCATGATATCCATCAGGAGAGTGGATTCTACCGCTAAAAGACTTTTTTCAGACAGAGATTATTTGCCACAAATATCTCGAATGTAATGAAATGAGACCCAGTTCATGCCTAATCCAATGGATCGGTACACAATTTGGCAAATTTAAAATCCACCGCCAAAATTGACTCTAGTCTATTCCAAGTTACTACAGATGTTTGACTTTTTGTCTCAGCACCAATAATAAAATTGGCGTAATTTTCTGGCGATAAAAAGTTAGAGTCGGAGACAGCGAAAATTTTCCAAACCGCTGTTGAATGATTCTGGCTTGAGAAACAAACGCATTCATTTTCATTTTTAAGGACAGATCATATGCTCTACCATCTAAATGATCAACCACTAGCCCCCCTAAATAAATGTATTTGTTTAAACATTCCAATACTATGCCATCGGTTTTCCAGACACATTTTCTGCTTTTATGTTTATTAAAACTTTTAAAAATCCTTACTTTTGTTTTTTCTAAGTTGATTGAGAGACAGTTATTTTGAACATAAATCGCTTGGGCATTTAGCAGTCTTTACAACCCGTAAGGGTTTTTTTTTTTTTTTTTTAAACTTTTGTTTATTCATTCAGCTTGGTAACACAGATACAGGTGAATAACAATAGAGCCTTCAGAAGCAATTCAGGGCAATCGGCACATTACATACAATACATATCAATGGAATACATAAAGGAGAGGGTATCGACATATGCACCTGGGGGGCCCATAGAAGGACGAAACGAAAGTAAATGAAATATAGCTCAGGGGCCACCTGAGGCTGGGTTAGGAGAGGGAGCTGGAGATACGGAATCTGAGTCGGTGTCAGTGGAGGACATGAACGAGCGGAACTTCTGCCATATATCTCTAGTCCTGGAGCAGGCGGGTTGTTGAACCGCCCAGGATTCTTCAGTATCGGAGGCCCACGTAACTGCTCTGAGCCACTGCGCGTGGGTGGGGGGGATAGGCCGTAACCAGCAAAGTAGGATTGTACGCACCGCTAGTAGCATACAGAGACCAGCCAGTTTCCTGGAGTCGCGGTGGAGTTCAGGGAAATCATGAAATAGGCATTTCATTGGAGCTGGAAGGAAGGGGGATTCAAGGATGGTCGATGTAGTGGAGCACACTGAGGACCAGAATTGGGTGAGTCGAGGACATGACCAGATCATGTGGATGTAATCAGCATCCTCATAGCTGCATCTAGGGCACCTGGGGGAGGAGTCGCTAGAGATGCGATGTAGCCTGGTCGGGGTGTAGTGGTACCTGTGGAACACCTTAAATTGGATCAGTTTGAACCGGGAGTTGAAAGACACCCCGTGGATCCGGGCACACATGTGGGACCAACGTTCATCGGTTATCTCGAGGCCGAGATCTGTCTCCCAGGAGCGCCTTAGTTTGGGGAATGTAGGGGGTGTCCTGGTTTGAAGTAAGGTATATAGCCTGGAGATTTTGCCCCTCATTGGGTCAGGTGAGGAAAGTTCGGTGATTGCAGGTTCATCAGGTGGCAGTGATGGAAAGTCTGTGTACTTGTGCTTGAGTACTCTACGTAGGGATGAATACTGAAGCCAGACGGAGGGTTTCCGTCTAAGGGGGGCCGGGAGGTCAGGCCATTCTATAAAATTACCTTGTTCGAATATATCGCGCAGCAGTTCATAACCCGCCTCGGCCCATGTGCGAACCACGGAGGGGGGACTCGTGGGACCCCAGGGAGGAAATTCCAAATTGGAAAGTTACCGTGAAAAGGATGGGTGATGCCCATTATTTGCCAAGATTTGGACAAGGCCAATGATGTGCATGTCGCTGGGTCCAGTGAGTCTGATGCCGACGGGATTGGCATGATCACCAGAGATCGGATGTCGCGATCGTTGACTGACAGTCTTTCCAGTCTAACGTGGGGTGGGGGGTCCGATATGTTGAACCAGTGTGCAGTATGTTGGAGTTGAGCCGCCAGCCAGTACTTGAGGAAGTCTGGTGCCCCAAAGCCACCAGCTTCCATTGGGGCAGAGAGGGTCTTAAGCTTAAGGCGGACCGCACCGGAATGCCAGAGGAAGGAATTAAGAGAGCGTGTCAATGTCTGAAAGAATTCAACACCCGGCCACAGCGGAATATTGGCAAATCTGTACAGTAGTTGGGGAAGTACCACCATCTTCAGTACCCCAATCCTGCCTGCAAGTGAGATCGGAAGTTTGTTCCAGCCCTGTATTTTTGTCATAAGGTTTGTGAGGTATGACTGGAAATTATCTTCCAAGACCCGTTCAATATGACGTGACACTACTACGCCCAGGTACGTGAATCTAGATTGGGCCCATGCGAATCCCATGGCATCGGGAGGGGGGAGCGTGCTGGGTGTGAGCGGAAAAAGGGTTGATTTAGAGCAGTTCACTGTAAGACCAGAGATCCGTCCGAAGAGAGCGACGTCTGCAAGTACTGGGGCTAGATTAGTTTCGGGGGAGCGGATATAGAGAAGAGCATCATCGGCATATAGAGAGACTATATCTGAGCGACCGGCAGTACGTAGACCCCTATGTGCATGGTTCTGGCGAAGCATGTCCGCAAACGGCTCCATTGCCACAGCGAAGATTAAGGGCGAAAAGGGACAGCCTTGTCTGGTACCTCTAGCTATTTGGAATAGGGGGGAGCAGCGGTCCTCAGTGCGAACTCTGGCGACGGGATTAGAGTAAAGTAGCCTGATCCAGGATACAAAGGTGGGACCAAATTTGCATTTATCGAGTACCCGCCAGAGGTAATTCCACGAAACGGAATCAAAAGCTTTTTGCATGTCTAGGGTCGCGGCCACCGCGTGTACGCCAGGGTTCACTCTGCTTATAATGTTGAAAAGACGTCTCAGATTTAAGGAGGTGGAGCGGCCCGGGATGAACCCCGCTTGGTCAGGGTGGATGATATGTGGCATGTACGGGACCAGTCGTAGAGCGAGTAATTTTGCGAAGATTTTAACGTCACAATTGATCAGTGAGAGCGGGCGGTAAGAACCGCATTGAGTGGGGGATTTATTAGGTTTTAGTAGGACTGTTATGGTGGCTTCGCGGAGTGAAGGGGGGAACTGGCCCGCCTCCAACGATTCCTCCCAAAGAGCCACCAGGCGGGGGAGCAGGAGTGATTTGAAATGTTTATAAAACTCGACAGGGATACCATCTGAACCTGGGGCCTTACCCGAGGATAGAGAGTCTATAGCATCCGAGAACTCCTCAGGGGTGAATGGATTCTCAAGGGATCCGATGGTGTCGGGAGAGAGGACCGAGAGTGGGAGTCCATTCAGGTAAGCATCGATCTCTGCATCGGTGGCACTGTCAGAGTGTGCATATAGGGATTGGTAGAAGGAAAGGAATTCCGCATTGATATCTCCAGGGGAGGTGGCCATGGACCCATCGGGTCTCTGGATTCCGGGAATGGGTGGGGAGCCAAACTCATGGCGGAGGAGTCTAGCTAGGAGACGGCCAGGGCGCTCGCCCTCACCATACCTCCTCGCCCGCCAGGGATTATCAAGAAACTTCAGCTCGCGGTCCGCAAGGGCGCGGAAGATGTCCAATTCAGTGCCGACTAACGCGAGGGTTACAGGGGTTGGATCTAGGGAATACTGAGCTTCCAGTGAAGATAACGTGGCCTCGCTCTCGGCGATCTCCCTGCGAATAGATTTGAGGATACCGTTTTCCTTGGAGAGGGCAATGCCTCTGATGTACACCTTAAAGGATTCCCAGAGGGTAGCCTGAGAGGACACGGAGTTGGTATTGATCTCAAAAAACTCCTCGATCGCAGACTCCATCTCAGAGCTAAATACCGAATCGAGTAAAGAATGCGGCTTCATTTTCCAGTGTCTGGATCGATCCCGATCCGGGCCCCAGCATAGTGTAACGGTTACAGGGGAGTGATCGGATAGAGTCCTGGGGAGGATTGTCATGCCAGATACACTCCTAATTAGCCCATCAGACACCAGCCATCTGTCAATCCGAGAGAAGGAGTCGTGAACCGTAGAGTAGAAGGAATAAGAGCGGGAATCAGGGTAGAGAAGCCTCCATGCGTCAAATAAGGATAGGCGGGGAAGAGAGGAGAGTGTAGTGTAAGCCGCTCTGGAGAGTTGACGGGGTCTGGAACCAGATCTGTCCAGATCCACGTCAAATATTGTGTTGAAATCGCCTCCCCAGAGAATCGGTATCAGAGGGAAGCCATCTAAGAGAGTTATAAGATCAGAATAGAATCCGGGATCATCGATATTGGGGCCGTATATATTCAACAGGACTACTTCCTTATTCTGTAGGATACCATGGAGTAGAACGTATCTGCCCAGGGGGTCGATAATCGTGGCGATGGGGTTGTATCTGAGACTTCTGTGAATAAGGGTCATAACCCCGCGGCTCTGGGTAGAGTAGGTGGTAAAGTACCTCTGGGAACCCCATGTTTTAGCAAATTTTTCGCAGTATTCTGTGCATGCATGTGTCTCCTGAAGGAAAAGGATTTTAGTCCCATGTCGCTCGGCTTGAAGTTGTAGTAACCTCATTTTCTTATAATTACCCAATCCCCGTACGTTCCAGCTCATAAATGTCAGGGTTTCCTCACTCGACCCTCCAGGGATAGTCATAGAGAAATACGGGTGGGTGGAAATGTGCTCCCCAAGGACGGTGCTCAATGCGGATCAATTTAAAACGCCGAAGGGGCCATGATGCTTCGGGCTCTGCCCTTTCTGCGAATACCAAGCTGCTTTTAGCATTTAACCCCGATCCCCCCTCCCCCTCCCACATCCCTCCCCCAATCGAAGGGATGAACAACCTGCACCCAAACAACCAGAACAAACACGATGGCATCAACGCCTGGGGGGCCTGTGTACCGGCCTGGCGGCGACGCTCCGAACCATAAGGCAATTTTAGGATAAACATAATGCCCACTAATATTCCCCGTTCCCACCCAGGGGAGGGTCCGTGGGTGACGGAGGGGGGAATGGACAGCAGGTGAAGCAACAAGAGAACTGGGATGGAATGTGTGTACAACCGATCCACTGGACCGAGAATCGTATTAGCTCAACTACGAGAACTGAGAGAAAATCCTAAGGAGAGGTGAACAAGGGTGAGAAAAGCATTTGACGGGCATCCAGAACCTATCGGGGAGGGGGGTGGGCCGAGCAGGAGGCTGCCCAGCAACCCGGCCATATTGTGATAGGCCAGTGGAACTGGAGGCAACAGTCACAGTGAGAAACAACATCAGTGATACCAACATTTTTGTCAAGAGATGTGAACGAGGCAATACACGGGAGACTTATCAGGTAATAGCGGAATGACAAAGATTCAGCCAGGAATTAAGGCAGGATTAAACTGTGTCAATTCAGCAATTAGGGCGATCCGTTGCGAGCCAGTGTCAGTGACTGTCACGGGAACATTTCAGCCGGGAAAGCGTACATCAATGAACCTGGCTGCCTCCTCGGGCAGCGTGAGAAAGTAAACCCGGTTAGTGTGTTCGATACGAATCGCACAGGGAGAAAACAAAGACACAAACAAACTCCATTACGATGTGAACAGGATGGGTTGGACGGCAAACCTGTCAGTCCACGAGCCTACGTAGATGCCGCAACCGGGAATGACGGAATGCTACAAGTCTAGCTGAGTTCTGGGCCAGGGCCCAACGGCATCGTTACACCAATGAGCCCATGTAGTGTTAGGCCGATGTCACAGTGTGTGGACCAATGTAACAAGATATTCAGCAATGGCAGTGAGTGTTGTGGGTACAATTCAGCCGGGAAAGTGTTAGTCTATGAACTTAGAGGCCTCCTCCGGTAGCGTGAAGAAGTATACTCGGTTTGAATGTTCGATTCGTAGTTTGGCGGGATATAGCATTGCATATTTGACCTGGAACTCGCGCAGTCTTCTCTTCACCGCCAGGAAGGACTTACGCTCACGCTGGACCGCCATCGAGAAGTCCGGATATAGGTGGATTCTGGCTGCGCCCAACAAAAGGTCTCCCTTAATTCTCGCCGCCCTAAGGAGGGCATCCCGGTCGCGAAAATTGAGGACTCTGGCTATGATGGGGCGCGGAGGAGCGCCAGGCCTGGGTTTCGCTGTAAGTGCACGGTGGGCTCTCTCGATTGCAAATTGTGAGGAGAGTTTTGGGGAATCAAGGAGTCGGAGTAGCATGCTCTCCACATAGTCCTCCATGGGTTCTTGTATGCCATCCTCCGGCACCCCAATTATGCGGAGGTTGTTGCGCCTCGAGCGAGACTCAAGATCCTCATTCTTCTTCTCCACCTCTGTCACGCGGGCGGATAGCGTGGAGATCTCCGCCCGAAGGGAGCCCAGACCATCCTCAGCGGTGCTCACCCGCGATTCAATCTCGGTCACACGACCATCTGTCCTCTCCATATGTGCCTTAATAGAGGATATGGTACCATTCATGTCGTCGAGTTTGCTGTGGATTGTGGTGAATCCCTCACGGATGTATTCCAACATTTTCTGAGATTCGGATGGTTCTTGTTCATGTGAAGCGGATGGTTCTTGTGCAGGTGTCTCCGCCCCGGATCCCCCCGGAGGCTTCGTAAACATATTGATGGAGGATTGCTTCTTTCCCGTCCGTGTCGACATGATGCCGACCCGAGATGAGCTCAAAACCAGCGGGCCAGACAGGAGGGTGAGCAGGGCGCCAAGGGAGGGCACCCGGACGCGTGTATGGGGCCGCCACCGGCCAGAGCCCAAGACGGGACGACTCGAGTTCAGATGGGGGGGACCAATCTCCGCCGGACTGCCGGCCCCGGGTCAGGAGTGTCTCCACGGACAGTTAACACGTGTGGTAGTCAGGGAACCACAAGCAAACCTCAGAGATCCTGTGGGCGCCGGGGACAAGGAGACAATAATTAGTAGGAGAGCCAGGGGAAGCCACTGCGATGAGGTGGGACAGGGGTATATCCTCGTGTGAAGTTGCAGGGTGGTCAGCACTCCGGAGGAACAAGGGCCAGCAAGGCGAGTAAGTGGTGCATCAGTACGGGAGATCGGGGAACAGAGCGCCCCCCAACGTGGCAAGGTGACTCGATAATAGGTAATTAGGAGGGGGCAGATGTCACAGGCCGCCCCCGGGCCAGTTCATGTAGCAGATGGGTCACAGGCTGATGGGTCCGGGGGGTGGTGTAGCCGGAGACAGGATCAGCCAGGGAGTAGGGAGGGCACCACCTCTCAGGGTATCAGGATAGAAGAGGAATGGAGTTGCAGCCACCAGATAGGGCCAAGTGTAGTGCCCGAAAACATGGGGAGGGCTCCAACGTGGGTGATGGCCCACGGTGATTCAGAGACGCCGATACGCCGCCCAAGGCCGCCGGGAAAGTGGAGCTCCGGAGGGGCTGTCAGCAGGATAGGTGTAACGGAGATCAGGGGCCCGGGGGTAACTCACCACCCGGAGCCAGGAGCGGAGGACCGGTCCAAGTCAGCACACCGCCTGGGATGGGGCAGCGGAGCGAAACGCTCTCGAGTCCAGCGAAGATTCAGGGGCGCAGGCTGTAGCGCCGAGCAGCCACTCGCTCGTAAGGTAGAAAGAGCGGTCGCGTCAGGCGGGAAGGACGCCCCTCCCCCACAGGAGGCCTCAAGCCACGGGACACGGCCGCGATTCTCCGGAGCTCAGAACGGGATCGGAGGAAGCACACGCTCCCGTCACACCCGCGGCGGCTCGTAGCCCCGCAGCGGCAGAGGTCCGGGGGACGGGAAGCGACCGGCGGGTGCCTCGTCACATCAGCTTTCACCTCCGTCGGATGGCTATGTATATCGCCGAGGCAAACAGGAGGATTTCTGCAAGAAGGGCGCCTCACGGCTCGGAGCAGATCAGAAGGCGGCCATCTTCACTGAGCGCAACAGCGCCCCCCCCCCGTAAGGGGTTTTTGACATCAAAATCAAGTCATCAGTGTATAAAAGCGCAGGATGTGCTGACCACTCAATTTAGGGGCATCAGAATTCACCTCTAAAAACACCTTCTGAATATCCGATATAAAAAAGATAAAGAGCTGAGGCGAGGATACAGCCTCGATGGGCACGTCAATTTTATATATCTGAAGAATATTAGTATATGGTTCTCCCAACCACATGGCTCGATTACACTCATTCTTAATATCATTGTTCAAGGTTACCAACAGGTGCTCATTCCAGCGAAACCATGATTTCGAGGCGTTGACTGTCAAGAGGGCAAAAGTTGCCATAATCAGGTTTATTAATGAAAACGTCACTTGACCATTGAAAGGATCGTAATTCATGATCAATGGCAATTTGATTTCTAACTTTGAAACTCAGAGCACACTGAAAAGTTTTCTATCGACAAATACGAAATCAATTATTGAATGGCTATTGCCTCTCTGCCATGTACCTTTCGCTGGGATGTCACCCGTTAGTGCACCATTCGCCATGACTAACTGGCAATCATTCATCAAGGCTAACCACTTTTTTATGGAGCCATTTGGATTCAAACATTGCATATTTAAGTCACCAACAAGAATAATGTTGTTGACTTCCGGAGTTTGGGAAACTCTTAAGAAGCTCTTCTAAGTCATTAAAGAACTTATCAGTGATGGTTGCAGGATTTCAATAAATTTTATTCAAATCTATAGTTCCTCCATGATGGGAGATTCTTACCATCTGAGTAAAAAGATTAGGCCTAAACCAAGGTTGTAATTCAAATCCACTGCTGTTCACAGCCACCAAAAGCCCTGATGAAGGACAGCCTTTAGAGGCAGTCTTGGCTGGAATCAAGGCAATCGTTTGACTATTCCAAATTGGTGTTACAGTCAACCACGTCTCCTGTAGTGCAATGGTATCGTAATCTAGTAATACTTCAAGACTTTGTCCAAATAAAATTGCAGGGCCACGTCTATTCCAACTTGCAAGAGATAGTTTCTTCAGAATGGCTGCCACATTCAGTTAGAGATTTGACCTTGAGCCATCTCAACATCTTGTTTGTTGTATATTATATCTTTCATGGCCCTTGTAAGTATTGTGATGCCTATTCAGACCTTGTTCTAAATTGTCTGAGTTTATAGGGTTTAACTGTTGACTGGTATTTGTTTATTTTTGTGACAGATCTATTATTAATACAAATCCCAATGAGAATAAGTCCATCCTGACTTGCCATATCGCATTTCTAACCAAATTTGAGGGCAACAATAACCTAACTATAGATAAATCACAGTCATTTAGAAACTCGACCAGGCTGATGTCCGTTGACGTCACATCCTGCAAACTATCCACATGCTCAAAGATAGCCAAAACACTAGCTCGATTTAGATTGAATGTAGGATATGGAGATGGACGACATTTCAATATAAAATCGATGTAATTTCTGATTTCCATTTTGGATGATACTCTGAGGAGTGAAAATCACATTCTCGTAAAATCATTGGTTTCATGGTTAGGATGCGGTCGTCAGAGATAATGGCAGGATTAGTATACATAGTGGTTCGAGTCGGGTTCAGATTAGTTGGCACTGTCTTATTGCCTGTTTCATCAATGATTTTGACCTCAGTAGAGGCAACATTTAGACCCTGAACATTTAATTCTTTTGTATTGAGAAATTCAGTGATAGACTTTTGAATCTCTGCACGAATTTGGGACAAGAAATCATTAGTCATTACTTGTTCATTTGGTTTATTCACTAATGTTTTCACTTCAGACCGTACTGAACAAATAGGGACACTATTTTTTAATGTCTCGCCTTTGTTAGGATCCCCCTTATCTAAGGCAGAAATCACATAATTCAGAGGTGAATAATTTGAAGGAGGTGATGCGTCCACAGACATCAGCTTTCGTCTCTCTTGCATAACCCCAGTATTTTTTCGCGAGGGTAAGTTCTTTAAGTTCTTTGTTTTTTTTCCCCCATTATACTGCGTGGTGGAGCTTCCTGCTTTACATTTTGGCTGAAACATTTGAAACATTACTGAGGTGTTCTCAGTCTATGATTTGACACGACTGGATGCTTTATTAGGCGCCCACATTTCACATGATTCATCTAAGTTGCCCAAAGGCAAGCCCTCTGCACCGGGAATTGTTCCATCAGTGCGAGACTCAATAGCGGGCGGATTATTGACGTAAATGTGGGCAAAACACAACCATCGGCTATTTTGACTACAAAGGGCAGATTTTTTGCCAAAAAAAGTCAGCTCTGTACTTAAGGTATTAGCACAACTTGAGCTGCTCACATCCTGAACGCTATCATTACCACGTTGGGCCATTTGTTTTATTAATCTCTTTCATCCTAGTAGCTATATTATCTATCTGCTTTGATTGCTTCGAGATCTTCTCATCTACAGTCTCAAACAATTTTGTCTGTGAATATATTGTAGAATTAATTGCTTCAATCAGCGAGAATTGTGAATTGGATGGAACGAACGGCGGTTGGACACCAGGTCCCATCTCTGGAGTGTGGGGCGATTATAAGGTCAAACATGCAAGGTGAAATTTCACAACTCGCATTACAATCGTGAACGGTTTTAGGCGCTGGTGTAAAACACGCCGGAATATCAATGTGTGTCACTGAAGCTGGCTCAGTTCCCTTATGTACATTCAAAATAGCATTAATATGCGCTACCTTTAGACCAAGACTGTCCTTGTCTCTTACGCTTTCACATAATATTGCTCCTTCTGGCGAAAGTGTAACAACTGGCACCGTCTGAGGAAGTGATATATTTAAGTTGTCGGTGAACGGAACAAGTTCCATAGCTTTGGCTAGAGGGCAAATCTCAGACAATATTTGAGTATCAGTAATTGTAGCATTTTGTAAATTCAAAACATCGGAGCTCTGTGTCTCTGCATTTACAGCAAGAGAAACAATAGATGATATGTTCAAAGACCTCTCCTTTCCTACGGACTCACTTGGGCTGGCTCGTAATTGACAATAGTCACTAATATCACCCAGTGTGCTCTTTTTGTCCGGAACTTCCGGGCTAGTATGTGTCCCCTTTCTTTTAATTGCAATGGAAGAGGATGGCTTGAGCGGGGTAGATTTAAGTGAAATGGCCGCTCATGAGATGACTAATCGGTCGGGCATGTTTGATTTCAATGTATAGGGCCCCCCGACATACCACACTCACGGGTAATCATAAGCAATTTCACAAACACGAATAGTCAATAAAAGATAGAGGATACAAATGACCAGAAAGATAAAAGACATTTGTAAGAACGTACACCTCGTTACCACTTGCCAGGCTCTAGGTACAAATATATGACTGAGGCCGCTTGCTGCATAGCGAAGCAGAAAAGCAGTCTACATTAGACGTCCGTATGACTTACCTGAATGCGCGCACGAATACATGGGAGTTATAGGAAGTTGACTGAGGCAGGCAGAGCAAGTTAGGGCAGAGTCAGCAGCCCAGAAACGACATATGCTGAACAAGTTCACAGTGTTCCAATAACAATCCAGAGGTGAGCCAGTAATAATCTGGTCACAGAAACACAGGAGTTCTCTCTCAGACATCCATATTACTTCCCCAAAGTCATTTTTATTAGTATATCGGGGTTACACATAAAACCTTTATACCACAGTTCATACAACAGGTCTCAATAAGAAATTATTCCAATATAATAATCACAACACTTAAGAGTTTTCATAAATGCAAAACAAACAAAACAACAAATCTGATACAAAACACTAAGAATGCCTGATTAAAATTAATATCTATTCTATTTAAAATTAATAATTTTTAATTTAACAGATTAATAATTTGTATAAAAAATTGTATAAAACTTACTGTAGCTTTAAGACTTCGGTTCTCTCACACAAATGACAGAATCTGCTTTCCCTGGGAATACCTCTTCTTGGCCCGTGAACTACGAGTTTTAAAAAAATACTTTTTCCCAGCGTCAAAACGTATAAATTGTTGTTCCCTAGTTACCCAGCACCCGCAGGTTGGTATAGAGGGACGAGTCTGAGGATAACATTTACAAAAGGAAACCTATCCAGGCAGTAATTTTTGGGGAATACAGGCAAGGAGGCCCATGCTGCTGCTTTATGCAGGTTTGAAAAAGGGGCAACGCGCTTTGCAATACCAAAGTTGCTGTCAGACCTCTGGTAGAGCGGGCCCTTGATGCAACTTTCTTTCTGAGTAAACTCATGGCACATTCTAATACACAACACAATTTACAGTTAGTGATTCTTTGGGAACAGCAAAAGCAACAACGAACTGTATGTCCTGCCTGTTGAAAGGAACCTTTCTAGAGGGTTCCTCTGAATTCCCCACCAAGTGATCTCAGAGACAAATGCAAGTTCCTTTACTTTTTCGCAAGCACCTTGGCCTTTATAACTCATTCCAACAAGTCACTGTTGGGAGAGGTCCTTCGAGCCCTTCTTTAGGTTTGAAGGCAATTATCAGGACCTCGACCGAGGAGTACTCTGGGCCTTTGCAGTAGAACAAACTATCGTGACTCGCATGAGGTAGAACTTTGCCAGATGATTTCTGATGCCACTGTTTCAATCCCTCGTAAGGGATTATCTTTTTGAGGGCTCTATCAGGCCTCCACATAGACCCTGCACTCGACCTTAACATCTTGTGCTGTCCGTACAGATCTCTTCACAGGGTCACAGACCAGATTTACTTGCATAGCCCCTTGCAGCGTGGCCAAAGTGCCATCTTTGGTTTCCACTGTGAAACTAACCCTCAGACCCGCCACATGAGGATGTTATGATATGAGGGACCATACAAAAGCTTGCTCTTTAGATTCTTAAAAAAAATAAAGAATAAAAAGGAGGGTGGGGTGTAGGAGGGTAAGGGGGTTGACTATGAGCCCTTTGCATCCTCGAGTGTGGTTGCCAGCCTGGATAGGGATGACATCCCTCTTAGCTGGTGCTGCTGGGGTCAGCAGAGTATATTTCTATGCACTTACTCTATCAGAATTGTCCCCCCTCCCTTTACTTGTCCCCCCCGCACCTCTCCAGCATCATCTAAAATGTCGTCAGGCCTAGTACAAAGGTTAATTTCACATTCTTGTTGTTCATGGCCTGTAAGAATGTCATCGTATTTTCCCTTGTTCCCTCCCTTGCTGTGAAGCGCTTTGAAACACATTGTGTATAGGCGCTATAAAAATAAACTATCATATCATATTGCCTTCTCGTCGGGCTCGGTAAATCTTTCTTTGTCCTGTTCCTCATCACTTGGGGACCTAGCTCCTCAAATGGCAAATGCAGATGCTAGATGCCCAACCACATTTAGAACTAGCCTATGACACTCTTACCTCTTGCTTCCCTTTTTCCACGTCATCTCAAACCTCAAACTATTCCCCTCAAGTGAATAGCCGGTAGATGGGAGACACCCTAGCAGAAAGGACTCCCTCCTGAATCTAGAACCACTGCAGGAATGGATAGGCCAACAAGGTCAGTGGTACATAGAGGGCACACTACAGCCCTCCAGCTCCCCCTGCCCGCCACCCTCCCCCTTTTTTTTTTTTTTAACACTTCTGCCTGGTACTTTTTAATATATGGGATTTGTCCTCCAAAAAGCCCAACAAACACGATGGCCGATAGAACATAGGTGTGTGACCTCTTTCACCACAGAGCCAACCAATCCAAGACCCAGATGAAGGTGCTGACATCAGTCGAAACGTCAGATGGTCTAAGATAAACCACAACACCCTTAGCATCTAGCTACGTTTAACACGAATAGTGACGCTGACCCAGGATCGGTCACGATATGTTTTTGATAACATGGATAATCAATTGTTGATTGTTATAAAATGTCCACAGAAAATCTGTTTCTTAATCATGACCCAAGATTAGGCACGATAAGGTATTGACTTTATGAACAATGAACGGTTGACTGTAAAAAGCATTCACCAAAAAATAATGTTGTCCTTAATTGCACTCTAGGTTTCATAATGAATTGTACTGTTTTTTTATATTATTTTTTTATATGCTGTCTTAGCACAAATGTTAACTCACTTACTGTCTTGCGTTTAAAAAATATAGCACCCCAAGTAAAAGCTCAAGGTAATGCATATATAGGATACATTACTCACCGTAATCGTATTTCTGATGCTTGTATCTTCTTAGATTAACATGCTGTGGATAGGCCAACATCTAGTGGAAGCTGCAGAATATTACAGTTTGTTTTTCGAAACTCGAAAAGGGGCGTCGAACTAGGGCGTGCCAGTAATACTATCCCTAGTGTGACGTCCACTGTACCCATGATCCCTCACGCGTTTAGGACCCTCAGGTTGTATTTTATCTGACACGAGGAGTAGCGCGAGTACAGAGTATCTAAGCAGATAAGATAGATAAGACTACAAGCATCCATGTGCCTTCTCTCAGAGGGGAGGAAGGGCAGGCGCATGTGAATCTAAGCAGATACAAGCATCAGAAATACAATTACGGTGAGTAATGTATCCCTTCTGAGGCTTGTGGAATCTGCTTAGATCACATGTTGTGCATAGATTAGCGAGCAGTGTTAGAAGAATGAGGTGGGATGTGAGAAGGGTCATGAGCGAACAAATGTCTTAGAACCGCTTGTCCCACTTGAGTATCTGTCTTGGAATGAGTGTCAATGCAGTAGTGCTGAGTAAAGGTGTGAATAGAGCTCCATGTAGCTGCTTTGCAAATGGTATCAAGGGGTACATTTGCAATGAAAGCCAGAGTGGCCCCAGTACCTCTTGTGGAGTGGGCCCTCGGCATAAAAGGCAGTGTTTTGTCTGAAAGGGAGTAGCACAATTGGATACATCTGACTATCCATTTAGTGATGGCACATTTAGAGACGCGATCTCCTTCTCTGCCTAGAGCTACGGAGACGAGCAGTTGATCTGTCTTTCTTAGCAGCCTTGTCTTGTCTACGTAGTAGAGGACTGCTCTCCTCACATCTAGTGTGTGGAGTTTCACCTCAGCAGAGCTTTTGGGTTCTTGGAAGAAGGCCGGTAGCTCAATGGACTGGTTAACATGGAATTTTGAAATGAACTTAGGTGAAAACCTAGGGTGAGTGTGTAAAACCAGTTTATCCTTATGAACAGTAAAGAAAGGATCCTGCACTGACAGAGCCTGAATTTCACTGACCCTTCTTATGGATGTAATGGCTACTAAGAAGGCAGTTTTATAAGTCAGGTGTTTGACACTAGCTTTATGCATGGGTTCGAATGGAGGACCCAGGAGTTTAGCAAGCACCACATTAAGGTCCCAACCTGGTGGTGGGTTAGAAATTGGAGGGTGGAGTCTCTTTACCCCTTCCATGAAGGCTTTGACCACTGGCACTTTCCACCATGACACTCCGTTATGGGAGGTGGTGTAGGCTGACAACGCTGCCAGGTGTACCTTGAATGAATTAAATACCATCCCTGCATCCAGTAGATGGAGCATATAGGTGGCAATATTGGAAGGAGTGCAATCAATTGGCTTGATTTGTTTATTCTGGCACCAAATAATGAATCTTTTCCACTTATCAAAGTAACAGTGTCTTGTGTTAGGTTTTCTAGACTCTTTTAAGATGTCCATGCATCTCTGGGGTAAACTAAGATGGCCGAACTCTACGACTTCAGGAGCCATGCTGCCAAGTTCATCGAGTTGGGTTTGGGATGCATTGTTTGTCCTCTTTGCTGTGAGAGTAGATTGTACCAGCACGGAGATTGATGGGGTCGCACACCACCAGTTTGCATAGGTATGGAAACCACGGTTGTCTTGCCCACAAAGGAGCAACTAGGATGAGCGTCATCGATTCCCTGTGTATTTTGTTGACCACCTTCCTCATCAGGAGGGTTGGTGGAAAAGCATAGGCAAACATCCCTGACCAATTCATCCATACAGCGTTCCCCTTGGAGCCTGGCTGGGGGAACCTGGATGCAAAGTCTGGGCATTGTCTGTTTTCGCTTGTGGCGAACAGGAATATAGTGGGGAAACCCCACAGAGAGAAGAGTTCTTCTACGACTTATTCATGTAGTCGCCAAAATGTTCCGTCTGAGTGCCCATCTCCAGATTTTCTGAGCAAGCTTTGACAGATTTGGCAAACTAGTGCCCCCTTGTTTGTTTATGTAAAACATTGCTTTTGTGCTGTCTGTTAGGATCTGCACTAACAGGTTGGATAGGTGGGGTTCGAACGCCCGACGCGCTCTGAAGACTGCCAGAAGTTCTAGCAGGTTGATGTGATTCTGAGCCACTGTGTGAGACCAGAGACCCTCAGCTGTGTGGTGAAGGAGGTGAGCTCCCCACCCTGACAGGGACGCGTCTGTTGTGACGATGGCTTGTATTTCTGGATCGTAAAAGGGTTTCCCCTTTGTAAGATTCTCTCTTGTCCTCCAGCGAAGACTCTGTACTAGTATTGGCGAAACGACCACTAGATCATCCCACTGACCACTTGCCTGAGACCACTGTTTCACTAAGCATTCCTGCATCGGTCGCATGCACAGGCGCGTGTGGTGAACCAGGTAAATTCATGATGCCATCATGCCTAGCAAACACATCGCTTTGCGCACCCTTATCTGGCGACCAGACTGATATTGAGGAATTTGCAGCAACAGATTCCGAATTCTTTCCTCTGATGGAAAGGCCAACCTCTCTTGGGTGTCTAGGACAGCTCCTAGGAACTGTTTCGAGGTGCTTGGCATCAGGCTTGATTTTTTCTCGTTGATTGAGAAGCCCAATTGGAAGAGGAGGTCGATTGTTCTTTGAATGTTGGATCTGCAAATTACAGGGGTTTCCCCTGTGATGAGCCAGTCGTCCAGGTAAGGGTAGACTGGGATTGCCTCCCTGCGTAGGTGCGCCACCACCACCGCCAGTACCTTGGTGAATACCCTTGGAGCCGAGGCTATTCCGAAGGGCAGCACCTTGAACTGGTAGTGTTGGCTGTCTACCTTGAAATGCAAGAATCTTCTGTGCGCTGGGAACATGGAAATATGAAAATAGGCATCTTTCATATCTAATGTTGGCATGTAATCACCTCTTTAGTAGGGGGATCACTTCCTGGAGTGTAGTCATGCAGAATTTTTGTGGCTTGACATACTTGCTTGCAGGGCGCATGTCTAATACTGGGCGCATCGTTAGATGTTTTTCCCGCACAAGGAAGTAAGTTGAATACACAACCTCGTTTACCTGGTTGCCCTGGACGAGTTCCATTGCATCCTTTGCAAGAAGAATGACGATCTCCTCGAGGATGATTCTTTGGTGCTCCAAGGAGTATATCTTCTGTTTTGGAGGATGGTTGCGGGGGCCTTCCAGTAGCTCTATAGAGTATCCCGCGGACACTGTGGACAGCACCCATCTGTCCGAAATGATCCCTTCCCATGCATGGGTGAAGATGGAAATGCGCACCCCCTACTAGGGATGCATGGGAAGGGACCCGGAGCGGAACGTCACTGCTGTTTATTGGGAGGTGTAGCGCCTCTACCTGGGTTGCCTCTCCCTCTACCGCGGCCCCTCTTTTGACCTCTGGAGAAACTTTGGGTAGCCTGTTGGTTGCTACCCCACGAGGTTCCTTGGTTCTGATAGTAATTGGACCCTCTCTGGGAGTTTTGGCCGCAAAAGCAACGCAAATTGTTATTTTCTCGTTGGTTTGGGGGCTTATTTGTTAGTTGGCCAAGGGACTTTAAGGTGTCATATTCGTCCTTAGCCGTCTTCAGTGCTTCCTCCACTGCTTTCCCAAACAGGACATTTGGTTCTACCAGCATGTCTATGAGGGTGGCTTGGGTCTCGGGTTTAAACCCTGACTGCCTTAGCCAAGCGTGTCGTTTAATCACTGTGCCTTCTGCTATCAGCCTTCCTGCATTGTCTGCTGCATTGAAGTTTACCTTGAGAATGCATCCAGACACTGATCTTCCGTCCAACGCAATTTGGGCCAACTGGCTCTTCAGAGGTTCTGGTGCAGAGGCAATGAGGGCAGCTACCTGTTCCCATTGGTGACAGTTGTAGCTTGCTAACAGAGTGGTGGTATTTGCAATGCGTGCTTGGTATGCCGACGTGGATGCCACTTTCCTCCCAAGAGCATATATTCTCTTTCTCCCTCTGTCCGGGGGTGTTTCCGGAGATGCTAGTGGTGTTCCCGCTCTCTTTCTGTTGGTTGTAACCACTAATGAGTCAGGTTTTAGCTGACCCCTTATGTACAGTGGGTCGGAGGGAGCGGCCCTAAATAGTTTTTCTACTCGTGGGTTAACTGCCTGAGTAAGATTAGGGGTCACCAGAGAAGGATTGATTCTGCGTTGAATTGATCTTAAAATGGGGATAGTTTGGGCAATGGATTTTTTGTCCCCTAGAATTTCCTCAGCAAAATCTCTCTCCTTTTGGGCACCCCGAGTGTCAATTTGGAAATGGGCTGCAGCCTTGGCTAAAACTTCATTAAGTAAAGGCTGATTGTCAACCGGTGAGTCATTCACAGGGGGTCCTTGGGAATAGGGGAGTCGAGACTATAGGCCTCTGCCTCGTCTTCCTCCCTCTCTTCCTGGTCCTCATCGTCGCCATAGTAATCGACCCCAGTCTGGTCATCCAGCATTTGTACTTCTGACTCTTCACCATACTGCTGGTAAGGTTCAACACTAGAAGGGTCTAAAATCAACCCCTGAACTGGAGACTCAGTACTGAGTCTCTCAGTAGGAGGTTGAGGATATTTGGATCCCGAAGGGGCAGAGGTAGCTGGAGTACTTGACAGCTATGGAAGAAATTTGGGTCCTTTTTGTAGAAATCTACAAAAAAACGACATCCTCCTCATCGTTCTATCAATGTCCTCCGAGTCCCATTGTCTTGAACTGGCGATAACCCCTCCTGATGAGGTTCCTTACTTATCTCTGTTCCCCGAGTAGGGGGAGGGAAAGACTTTCCCTTGGTGACAGGGTCAGGACCCTTGGATCTTTCTCTGTGTTTCTCCATCTGAACCTGGTGTTCAGAGGCTTTCTTATGTTGTTTTCCCCTTCACCTTTCCCATGTGTAGAGGAATGTTTTCCTGACCCTTTGGGGTTTCCTGAATCTTTGGACGCCTGGCGTCGAGAATCGGAGGTAGAATCACGAGATTCAGGAGTCTTGGAAGAGGGGTGTTAAATCTCAGACGCGGACGTCGAACGAACTACAGGACTAGCCGTCGAACGTGCTACCTAGGGGAAGAGGTCGGATTAGTCTTCTGACGGCAATACCGCCGTGACTTTTGGTAATTGGCACTTTTAGCAATCGTGGACGGTTGCTGTGTGTCATGAGGCGACCGTGACCTGGAACGCCGAGAGGACACTGAATCGGCGGACCGCTCTCTCTGTGCCTTCTTATGCTGATCACTCGACATACGTGTCAAATCTCGGGCGGGGTTAGTGTGTTTGGTGGTAGAGGTGTGTGTTGCGCTCTTGCCGCCGGGTGATGTCCCCATAACTGAACCACCGGTCAGTCCTCCGAGGTCGGGGGCTTGCGTGTGGGTGCCTGTGACCTCACCGTCCGATAGGGCAGCATTGCTGCCATCGCTGAAGGAAACCACAGCGTCCATGGCCTCAAGCTGCCTGGAGTAGTGGGCCGAACGCTTGGTTGAGCGGTCCTTGAGTGTCTTGGTTTTGAAGAGCTTACAAGCTCTACAATTCACCTCGGGATAGTCTCTTGGAAGACACAGGTTACAGGTATTACGTTTGTCTACCCAGGGAAAGTTACGGTTGCACTTCGGGCAGAATTTAAAGGGAGTACATATGTCAATATTTGGCAGTGGGCGGGTAGATGTAGGAAACCGGTGTGTGTGTGTATATCCATCCCCCACTCCCCCTACTTGCAAAGGGCAGAGGCCAGAGGTCTTCCGAGGCCCGGGCTGAGGCCAGAGGCCTTCCAAGGCCCAAAGTCCGTCGTGTAGTCCCGACAGCTGTTCTTCCTCGGTCTCGGGTACCGACGTTTATCTTCAGCGTTCTCCAGCATGGGGTCTGGCATGGATTCACATGCTCATGAATATTCCCCGTCAGGCTAGGAATCCTCGGTAAACAAAAAGCAGTATCAGTTTTGTTTCTGATCTGTCTTTCGTAGTAGTAACCAATCACTGATCTCTGCGTCATACTGACCACAGCCAATGACAGCCATCTCCCTAAGCCCCGCCTCTGGCAGCCATCTTCAGATTTTTACCGCACGTTCAAGTGTTGGGATCCTCGTGCGATTGCTCTCGAGCTTTAGTGCGTTTTCGCGCTTTTTCATAGGAAAATTCTCTTTTTTCGGTCAAAAGAGCCTCAAGCTCCACCGTTTCTTTATCCGATCAACGGGGGCCCGTGTCGGATTCTTCTACGCCCCTCAAGGGTGAAGATTTCATCAAGCCACGCTTTTGGAGGACTCCAGAAGTTTCTCAGGCCTATCTCGGACATGGCCCAGGAGAAGGGAAGCTCGACGCCCTGAAAGCTGTTCAGGGTCTGCCCTGGATGCCAGCTTCAGAATGTCTTTAAGGAGGACGAACACTCCCTTTGCCTCTACTGCCTGCATGAGGACAAGACGCACGTGGAGAAGGACTGTGCGTTTTGCGACAATATGTCGGAGCGGACCATCAAGGACCGCCATCTGCGTCTCGCCAACTGGCTGGAAGGGAAGAGTGCGTCAGGTGAGAAAAAGAAGAAGTCCGAGCGGTCTTCTAAGACCTTTGAGGGCGTCCCGGCGACGGGGGCCCAACAGAAGGCCAAGCACCGGGAGCGCCGAACGGTCGGGCTCTACGGTTGCCAGGCAGGGCGCATCCTCCCCGGCGCCATCAACCACGAGCCAACGCTCTGGCTCGGATAAGAGGAAGGCCGAGCACCCAGCGAAGCTCCTGGCGAGACCCCGGTCGAGCTCGAAGGCCCCATCTGAGGGGGAGCGAGGCGGTGACCCTCCCCCCCAAGGAGAAGGCGGTGAGCGCACCTAAGGTGGTGAAAGCCTTGATCCACCCTGCCAAGGCCTCGATCTAGACAGTCGCGGCGGCCCTGGCTCAGCCTGTGGAGGCTACACCAGTGGAGGCGACCTCGGGGCCCAGTGTCTCCCTGCCACCGCGGATGGAGTCCTCTTTCAAGCCCATCGACAGGACCCCCGTGAAACCTCCGACGGAGAAGAAAAAGGGGGGGCAGGAGGTTGTCGTGGATTCAGCCTCAACCTCTGAAGAGGAGCTGATAAAAGTCTTAAGCCACGGCATTGGCGTGGAAGAAGACCAGCCCGTCGGGAGAGACCCCAACGTAGGAGACAACGAGAACGTCGAGGGTGCCGACGAGGCTCCTGACCGCCCGTCGGAATCCCCTCAACCAGTGCCGCAAGACAACTCGGCGGCCATTTTGTTGGCTATACAGTCCTTATGCTCGGAGATCAGGACGAGATTGCCGTTACCACCAACGGAGGAACCGCTCCCGAGTGGGGACCCGGAGCCAGGCCCTTCTGGGAGCCCTCCTCCTAAGAGAAGAAGGATTCATCCTCCACAACCTTTTCAACCATCGCGCCCTGCTCAGCCCTCCTTCCCGTCCACGACCCATGGGGATGATACGGGGAAGGACACGGCCGCGACGGGTACAGACGACGAGGTTTACGACGAGGATCTTCCGTTGTCACCTCCTCCCCGGGCTTCCCCGCCCAACGAGATTGGATCGTTTCATGCCATGATCGCCAGGGCATCCGAGCTTTTCCAGCTCTGCCCGGAAGAGAAGAAGGAAGGTTTCCTTTATCAACGGCGCGAGACCAAGAGGAAGACGGTCCTCTCTGTACCTCTACTGGACGATATCTGGGATAAGGGTCTCACCCTCCTCAAGGACCCATCCACAACGCCTGCGAGAAGGGATCGGTACGAGAAGAAGTACCGGGTCCCGGACGCGGCCCCCTTGTGCCTTCGGGCACAGCCGACCCCGGACTCTGTCGTCTCCGCGGCAGCCAGGAAGAAAGCGGGAGGGCTTCGGCCTCTACGTCAACCTCCCCCCCCCAGACGGCGAGGGAAAGAAATTGGACACGATGGGACACAGAGTCATCTTATCGGCAGCGACGACGATTAAGGCTGCCAATGCCTTAGCTATCGTAGCCCGCTACGACAGGGAGTTGTGGTACAAGATCGCCCCCCTGCTGGACTTCCTACCGGACGACAAGAGGGCAGAGGCCCTAGAGATCTTGCAGGAAGGAGAAGTGGCGTCGGACCACGCCATTACGATAGCGACAGACATCGCTGACACTGGGTTTCGCCAGTTGGGCAACGGAGTGTGCCTTAGACGGCGTGGATGGCTCAAGGCAACGGACTTCCGGCAGGACGTGCAGACCAGAGTTTTGGACATGCCGTTCGACGGGAGCAACTTGTTTGGGAAAACAGTGGACGATTCCCTACAAGCCATCAAGACGGACACGGCGACGGCCCGGGGTCTTGGTGTTTTCCAGCAACGACGCCCGCCCTTTGAGCACCGGAGGCAAGCAGGGTGCCTCCAAAGGTCCCGGCGGCGGATATTCCAACTACCATCAAGCGGCCCGTTCGTCGTCACAGGAAGCCTACAGGGGACGAGGCAAGTCGGGCGGACCCCGCCATCGTCGCCAGTGAGGACAAGGCGGCAAAGCCTCGTCGAAGCAGGACTGAACCGGCCGTGGGGTCGGGCCCCCACCGAAGCATCCCGGTGGGAGGCTGGCTGGCGAACTTCGCCAGCGTGTGGGAGTCCATCTCCACCGACCGTTGGGTGCTGGACACCCTGGCCCAGGGTCACGCGCTCGAGTTTCTAAAGAAGTGCCCGCGCGTCCCCCCCATGGCCAGGAAGGAACATCACGTCCCTCAACTTCTCTTGGAGGTAAAGGCGATGCTCAAGAAAGGCGCCATCGAGCTCGTCCCAAAGAGGCTTCGGGGCTCCGGAGTTTACTCAAGATACTTCCTCGTGAAGAAGAAGACAGGAGGATGGCGTTCCATCTTGGACCTACGACGACTGAACAAATTCATCAAGGCACAGAAGTTCCGGATGGTCACCCTCCAGCACGTCCTGGGTCAGCTGGAGGAGGGCGATTTCCTGTTGTTGGATTTGGAGGATGATTACTTCCATATCCCCATCCTAAAGGGACACCGAAGGTTTCTCAGATTCATGGTCCAAGGGCGTCACTACCAGTAAAGAGCCCTGCCCTTCGGATTGAGGTCGGCACCCAGGGTGTTCACCAAGTGCCTCGCACCGGTGGCGGCGCGGCTGCGCCTGGAGGGGATCCACATCTACCCCTACCTGGACGACTGGCTCATCCGAGCAAAGACAAGGGAGCTCGCCGCGGAGCACACGGCGAGGACCGTCCAACTACTCACAGACCTGGGATTCTCCATAAACTACACCAAGTCCCACCTGGTGCCCGCGCAAGACGCACTGTTTCTGGGAGCGAAACTCGACACAGTGGCTCTTCTGCCTCTCTGTCGGAGGAAAGGACGAGGGCCATCTTGGGCAAGGTGCAGAGGATGCTGGTTGCGGACGCGGCCAGGGTGAGGTCCATCAAATCCCTCCTCGGAATGTCGTCGTCTTGCATTTATCTCATCCGCATGTGCAGGCTTCGGATGTGCCCGTTACAGGAGTTCCTGGACGCCCGCTGAATCCAGACGACGGGCAGCTTCGAGGACAGGATCACACTCAACGAGAGCCTCCAACTAGCGATCCTGTGGTGGGGCACCCGCGCGCATCTGACGGCGGGCATGGACTTCCAGACCCCAGGCCACGAGAAGACAGTGACCATGGATGCCTCCCTGGAAGGGTGGGGAGCGCATACCGAAAATCTGCACGCGAGAGGCCTTTGGCTTCCGACAGAGATGTCCCTCCATATCAACGTCCTGGAGCTCCGTGCAGTGTTTTGGGCCCTCAGACCCTTTCTTCCGTCCCTCAAGGGCAAGGTGGTGAGGATCTTCACCGACAACACCACCACCATGTTCTACATCAGGAAGCAGGGCGGTGCCAGATCCCGAGCCCTGTCCAAGGAGGTGCAGGATCTGTGGCATTGGGCCGTCGCCCAAGGGATTTTTCTGGTGCTGTTTCATCTGGCAGGAATAAAAAACACCATTGCCAACTCGCTCAGCAGAGAGCTGCGCTCGTGCCACGAGTGGGAACTACGACAGGATCTAGTGGACCGCCTCTTCCGACAGTGGGGCACACCCCAGATCAATCTGTTCGCGACGGCGACGAACTCCAAGTGCCAGAGGTTCGCCAGCAGGTTTCCCCAGCCGAGGAGCATGGACGATGCTTTCCCGTTCCCCTGGGAGGGCCTGTTTCTATACGCGTTCCCTCCATTGCCGTTGCTGATCCGGCTAATCAACCAGCTCAAGAGGTCACGGTGCAGGATGATCCTCGTTGCACCTGCGTGGCCGAGGCAGATATGGTTCCCAGACCTTCTGGACTTGTCAGCGTCCCCGTCAATCAAGCTGCCAGTGGACGTGGATCTTCTCTCCAGGGAAGGAGGCGCCATCCTCCATCACGACCCGAAGTCGCTGAACTTGCAGGCCTGGCTCCTGCAGCGCTAGAGTTTGGAGGATACGATATACCGGCCGACTGCAGAGAGGTTCTTGCAAAGGCCAGGGCGTCCTCAACTCTTAAATGCTATGGACACAAATGGAAGAGGTTCTCTGTCTGGTGCCACGCACAGAAGATTAACCCTCTACGGATTACGGCTCCTCAAGTACTGCAGTACCTACTGACGCTGGCCAAGGCTGGACAGGCGCACGCTTCCATCAAGATCTCCCGATACACCAGAACCACGGGACGGACGTCTTTGTGGCCTCATCGTCTGGTGAAAGAATTCATGAAGGGACTGTTCAGATCGTTCCCGCCGGTGAAGGCTCCAGCCCCGGCGTGGGAACTCAACGTGTTGCTGACCAAGCTCATGGGACCTCCGTTCGAGCCTCTGCACTCAGCTCCGTTGAAGTTCTTGTCGTGGAAAACAGCGTTTCTTGTGGCCATCACCTCCGCACGATGGGTGGGAGAGATCCAGGCCCTTTCCTGCAAGCCCCCGTACTTGACTTTTCACGACACGAGGGTAGTGCTCAGGACGTACCCCTCCTTCTTGCCCAAGGTGCCGTCGGACTTCCACCTCAACAAACCCTTGGTGTTGCCTGTTTTCTTCCTGTCGCCTTTGTCGCCGGCTGAAAGGACTTTGCACTCGCTGGATGTGGCTAGAGCGCTGAAGTTCTACGTGGACCGCACGAAGAGTTTTCCGAAGACGTCACAACTTTTTGTGAACTTTGGACCTGTCAATCAGGGGAAGGCTCTCTCAAAGGCTTCCATTTCCAGATGGCTCTCCGGCTGTATCATGTACTGTCATCGGTTGGCAAACAGACCGCTGCCCGGCCGTCCGAGAGCCCATTCCACCAGAATGATCGCAGCTATCACGGCGTTCCTATCTGGTGTGCCCCTGCTGGACATCTGCAGGGCTGCTACGTGGAGGTCGACGCACACCTTCACGAAATTCTACTGCGTCGACCGGGATTCCAGGGAGGAGTCCAGGGTCGGCCAAGCAGTGCTGCGCAGCCTGTTCGCCTAAGGTGAGCCTGGTGAGAAGGTAAGAGATGCTTAATGTTGAGTTGTATTGCTTAATGTTGAGCCTGTTGCCACCTCCCGTGGTTGTGCATGTGTTTACTGCTATGTATTCTTTTATTCATGAGCATGTGAATCCATGCCAGACCCCATGCTGGAGAAGGAACAAGTTACTTACCTGTAACTGTTGTTCTCCAGCATGGGTCTGGCATGGATTCACATGCGAACCCTCCCGCCTACCCCTCTGCGGCTCTTCACTTGGTCATACTGCCCCTTCACGTGCTACCAAATCTGAAGATGGCTGCCAGAGGCGGGGCTTAGGGAGATGGCAGTCATTGGCTGTGGTCAGTATGACGCAGAGATCAGTGATTGGTTACTACTACGAAAGACAGATCAGAAACGAAACTGATACCGATTTTTCTTTACCGAGGATTCCCAGCCTGACGACGGGGAATATTCATGAGCATGTGAATCCATGCCAGACCCATGCTGGAGAACAACATTTGCAGGTAAGTAACTTGTTCCATCTTCGACGTAGGGTTGGAGAACAGGGATTTTTTGTTAAATATATGATAAATGGCTAAAAGCCAGGGAACTCCGCGATTATGCTTCCGACAAGTATGACGGAAAAAAACAATCTGAGGGTCCTACACGCGTGAGGGTTCATGGGTACAGTGGACGTCACACTAGGGATAGTATTACTGGCACACCCTAGTTTGACGCCCCTTTTTGAGCTTCGAAAAACAAACTAATACTCCACAGCTTCCATTAGATGTCGGTGTTAGGCAGAAACCTGTGCAGTTCGCTTAGGGACCACTGCAAAAGATTTAGGATTACAGGTGGTTGGCAGTAAACCCAATTGGTAGCAGTCTGTACCACCCAGATTTACCTGGTAGCTGTGGCTGAGCAGTCAGACTTCTCTCAAGATGAGTTAGGCAGTATGCAGAGTATACACAATAGGTACAGAGACACAGTAGTACAAGCAAATACTGACCAGAGCTTTGGTGTACAAGTATATAATTATTTATTTAAAGACACACTTGTAATTTACACCAGCACTAAAAGAGGTCAGTAAATTCAACACACTGTCACTATTACTAGATGTACATCCCTTATTCCTTATCAGACAAGTCTTAGTTAACACCACTTATTTCCAGACAGAGGTGAGCGCTTAACTAAAGATGGCACTCCAATAAGTTAAGGACAAGGGAGGGAAACAAACTGAAATTAGGAAAAGCACACAACACAATACTTTAGAAGCACCCAGCAAGGCAGGAAAGTCAAGTCTACTTGTGAGCAAAAAATTCAGAGGCCAGGCTCCCTCTTTGAGAGAACAGAGCACCAATGCGCCCAATATCACACAGTTTAAAAGTCTTGAAAAGTCTTCCAGGGAGTTCAGAGAAGAATGAAGTCAGCTCAGAAAAGTTCAGTTAGCCAGCCTAGGGCCAACCCAAGTGGTAAGTGGAAGCTTTAAGAGTCACCCCACACAGCCCGTTGCGAGGGAGGCCAGGCGGATACAGTACCTTCAAAGTGGAGAGGATCCTCCAGCGGGGGCAGTTGTTCCTGGCAGCAGGTGCAAGTCACGGCGTCGTCCAGAGGAAGAGATGGTCTCGACGTGGAGGAAAGCTGAAGGTCGTTGCACTGCCAGGGAAGAAACCAGCCGCGGAGTTCTCCGGTTAAAAGGTAAGACCCTTTTATTTGCGGTGGTGGAAAAACGGTGGTATCCCGGTTGCCGGGGTGCTTGGCACAGGCAAGGCGGCCACAAGATGATCCGGGAAGGCGAAAAGATGGGCAAACTGGTTATCCCCACCAGTCAAAGGAAGAAGACTCTCCGGACTGGAGATCTCCTCTGTCGTCGGGAAAAGTGGTGAGACGGTTCAGCAGGGCTCCACCGGTGGTGTCATCGTTGCAGGTCGGCTCAGCTTCTTCCTCTTCGGATTCTTTAGGTCCTGTGGTGACTTCTGAAGTTCCAGCCCCCAAAGCCCTGCTTTTATGCAGCAAACCCCCTTGGGCCAATCACACGAGTGCGACTTGAGTTGCCAAGACAACTCAGTCCAGGGTGCCTAAACCCCCTCCCACACCCCCCTGTGGTACCCAGACAGAGCGGCACCACTTTTGGAGGCTTCTGTGAAGAAGCCCGCCAAAAAGTGGAACAAAGGGCCCAACTTGGGTTGGAGTCACAGAAGCGAACACAAACGCCATTTTGGAACCAAGTTTCGGCAAAAATGACCAACCGGTGATTTTACATTAATTTAATAAACCGGCGGTATGTTCGAGGCTATATTAAAAAGTGGTAGCCTCAAACAATGGGAAAATCCCATAGGAAAATATTTGCGGTCAAATATAAAAAGTAGTATCCACTGCCACCAGCCAAAACTTGATCAGGGGGGACGGCGATGTGCCCCCTCAAACAACAGACCCCGGGGGCAATCGAATTGCCCGACCAGTACGTCCACAATATGATGGTTTGTACTGGTTTCTGTTCATAATTTGGGACTAGTAAAGCCAATGGTGACTTTACATGCCCTGGGAGACAGTCAGTCCCAGGGTATGGAGTCTATGTTTGGGGGTCGCTACGACACCCCTGGGTTATGGCACGGAGGGTTCTGTGTGACCCACATACCAAAAACACATGAAGCCCTATGGGGAAAAGGACCCCATAGCCCATAAAACACATTCAAAGTCAAAGGAACACCTCAAATCATGTCTAGAGTGGGAGAAAAAGTGTCTCACTCTTAGCAGGAGAAAAAAATAAACCCCAAAAAATCCTGCAAAGCTGCTGGGGGACTCACTAGGTTTGGGAAATTAGCCTTAACAGAGAATTCTCCCTAACAGTCGGCCTATGCACAGCATGTGATCTAAGCAGATTCCACAAACCTCAGAAATATATATACAAAAAAGCATTAAAAAAAGAAATAGAACTAGGACACTTGAAAACGGCCAAAACAAGGATCGAAACTGGTTTGTATTCCTTGAATAAAAACCGAATTTTAGGTTTATGAAGGGTATCAGGTATCCACATATCTCCTAAAAATAGCAGACTCAAAAACATGGCGGATTGACGCATGTCAAAATTTGACATTGGCAGACTACCATTTGTATTATTATTCCTCAAATGGCAAAGGACAGAATTGGATTTCTCCTTCACAGATATAGCTTCCACTTTCCCGACAGTGGACTGGTTTGCATAAAAATTTCAAAGACTATGGAATCAGCCCCATGTCACTCTTTTCTCCATCACTTTCAGAAACCAGCTCATGCCTCAGTCTTCACACAGGCCCTGCCTCCAGGTCCACTCCCTTCTACAAGGATTCTACAAGGATTTAGGCGCCCTCATTCTAGTTAGGTTTCCTGCAACCTCACCCCAGTGATGAAGGATCACTTTTATGACCCCCCCCACCTATCAGTTTTTGTCCCCACTGGCCTCCAGATTCCATTGCAACGATGACCTGTGTGATCTCAGTGTCCATACCTGCACCAGGCAATGCAGGCAGTGCTTCTGGTTCCAGCTGCTCGTTTTGTCCCGGTGGTTCCACTGCCATAACAACTTGGCTGAGTACACCCCTTGTTGGATCCCCTCAAAGGGCATGCAACACGGTGGCCAGGGGCTCCCCTCCTCCCATTAGGCATTTCATCAGAGGCTCATGGGTTTCACAGAATACCAGTTCCCTAACCCCCTCAGGAGATGAAGGTTTTAGCAGTCGTTTCAGTGAAAGCAGAGAAGACAGGCCTTGCCATGCAGCCGAACATGCTCTGAGGACAGAAAACTATTAAGGCTTTTTGGCGATAAGCTGGACAACATAATTTAGGGCCCTCTGGCACATTCCACTGTGGCCCAGCCTTTTCTTGACCTCATCCGGTAAGGAGCATAAGATTCCGGCGGGACATAAGAGAAGAAGTGGAAGGGGTTTTCGGACGTCTCACAAGACCTTACATTGCACAAAAAGGACCAATTTCTGGCAAGGCGGTCAGAGGCCCGTCAGATGGCACATGACATGCTCAACTCAGGGGCTGTTGGGCTTTCAACATGGTACCCAGGGCCATACAGCTTTGTTTAGATTGCTGCAGAGTAGCCCAACTCTGAGGCATCAAACTTATCCAGGAGGTACATGATAAGATGAAGGGTATTCCCTTTTATGGTCTTACACTTTTGTACCTCTTCACTGACTGGGAACTTTCCAAAGAAATGCTAATATCTTGACTGGCAAGTCTCTGTTGGCCATCACACAGACCTCCAAAAAGGTCCTCTTCTTCCTTTTGGCCCAAAGGAAGCCCATTACAGGGCCTGGCTAAGAGCTTCCAAAACAGGTCCCATACAGAGCGTAATTCACTTGAATGCCCTGCCTAGTAAGCATCCGACATCATACAAATATGTGTTCCCCAATCAAAGACCTCTTCAGCAGACCAGCGGAAGAATCGTCACCCTACACACCTGGTGCCAGGACTCCATCTCTTGTTTCCTCCCTACTTGATCAAAGATTGCCTCATACCATTGGGCACTGTATGCAGTCTGTTTTGGGTATAGACAAGCCATCTCGCCTCCTCTCCCCTTCCCCAACATCTTTAATTGATCCCCGAATAAGGAAGTTTCCAAGTTGCTGGCTCTGGTGGCGATCAAACCAGTTTCCTTGGTCTCTTGATACGTTTTGTATATTTTCTTTTTTTCTTTTGTTAAAGGTTCTATATGAACCAATAACAAATACATTTTATTTAAAAAAAGAATACTCTTGCTACTTTACCATTCCAAAGGTAAAGGGAGCGGAGTGGTGAAGACAGTTCTAGAAGTCTCCAACTTCCAACACTTACTGGTGGAAAGGTTCAGAATGGTTACACCAGCCCAGATCCTGGTGGCACTACAGGAGGGTAAGTGGATGCACTCTCTGGACCAGCACATGCACATCTTATGCATCCAACACAGAGTTGCACAATGTTTCTATGGTGAATCAGTCACATAATTTAGAACAAAAGTGGATTCATAGTTTATCTACACATTACCGGTTTGAATGATTTACATTGGCCGGCCTTCATATTTTAACAAGTAATAAGGCAGTTGCAGTGCCCAAAGTAAAAAGCTATATTTAAAACAAACTAGCCATGTTTTCATCCAACATGGTCACCCTATATGCCTAGTAGTAGCTTAGTTGCGAGGGCCCGGTCTAGTTGCTCTAAGATTCATTATGAAAACCCCAGGCATTAACGGATGCCCATTTGACGTTCCTATGGCTAAGGTTACACACTGATGAATGCAAATAGGATGGAGTTACTATATATGTTCTATCACTTATCAAATGAGTGATTTTAGTTTAATAATTCACTCTGCAGACACCCCTAAAAATGCCTGTTACCGTACCTTCAAATAAAGGAAGGCAGCTTAGAAAGTGTTCGAAAAACAAGGGGAAATTCTTTACTGTAACCTCATATCTAATAAACACGGTTATGCGTATTAGAAGCCCCCGAGACACGTGTTTATTAAGAGAAAAAATGGGTGGTTCTTTCTAATGTTACACCGGTACAGCCGGGGCTCAAATTTCTGGACTGCAACAAAAAATGTATTAGGAATGGAAGAAATTAAAATATTTTCCCATAAGATGTTCCGATAGAGGTAGGCCGGTTATCAACATCAGAAGGTAACAAAGTTGAAAGGTGACATAAAATGTAACTGAATTTGGTAACAATTGCATGATTAGCACACTACCACCGGTTCTAAGACAATTAGGCCTCAATACAAGTGTGGTGGCCCGGAATTATGGTTGCCAGTCGCACCGTACCAGCACTGATTTTCGGACCGCCACACTAAAACTTTGCGGGCGGGGGCTGTTGCGCCGGCAGGTCGGATCTGCTGGGCATAACTGGCTCTTCCGCAGAGTTTAAATGGAAGCACCGGCATAGTTAGCAACAGTGCCAGTGCTTCCATGTCCCCATTACCATGGAGTCCTATGGGGCTCCATGGGAATGGGGATGAACATTTTCCGGCGCCTGACTTCCTGATCCGCCGAGACATTGTGGCACCCGGAAGTCAGGTGCCAGAAAAGTGTTACGAGTCCAGCGGCAAACCAACGGAAGCACAAGCAGGGTTATCGCCAGACTCAGGCCCAATGTCTTTGTTGATTACAGATCTACACATCAGACCACTCAGTAGTGTTCACTTCGCCCTGAGTAAGGCTTAACCATAAATAACTGGTAACCAAAACTAAGCTTGCAGAAAAAAAAGCAAACCAAAATATACTTGTGATTTATACATTTTGATGGTGATGGTTGACTAATGAAATGCTAAAAAAATCATAGAAGGAGAGGAGTTGTTTAAGACATAGTCCCGCTCAGGTTTATGTTAATTCTGACCAGACAGCAGGTTTCGATGCCAACTAATAAATACAGATATGCCGGTTGTTTAACTTATATTCATAGTTTATGTTTCACACTGGGAGTAGTGATGGGTCCACATCGCGAGTCCTATGAATCTTGGATTTATTGTTGCACCATATGTGTTTGTTTGTAAAATATCTTATTAATTTCTGCATTCTTGTAACTTTTATACACAATTCATCTGTTGAGCTCAGTACAATGGATTGATTTGGAACTCCCACTAGGGGAAGAGCCGTCCTTTTTCCCGGACAGGAACTTGGACATCAGGTCTTTCAGTGCTCTTATGAACTATTTCACTGGGCTCTAGCCTTATGATTTCAGAGGATTTGGTGTCTTATGGCCTTTTGCATGCTTGTGGTCCTGCATGCAAGCCTATGACAGATTCAACCGCATCTTGCAAGTCTGTGGTCTCAGGCTTGGTCTAGGTTGGCACCCATGCCAAAGAGCGTCTAGGTTAACCTCTGCTTGCTTTGAAACCAAAATCTACTATTACCATCTCCACCAAAGTGTTGCTTAATTGCTGGGGATCTACATTAGAGGATCTGGAGGTTCAAGACCGGTGGTGCCATCACAAGCAATTCCTCCATTTATATGTTGTGGAGCGCAAGGCTATTTTTCTAGCATGGAAAGCATTTCTGCCTTCTGCGGAAGGCTGCAGGTTCAATCTGGTGGACTGCACCATTACAATGTTTTATCTACAACAGGGGGCACAAAATCGAACCATCCTTTGCATACTGACAAAGTTACTCATGGAAATGTTGCATCTTTAAGAAGGGTTTGCAAGTCGTTATTCACCTTGAGGGGAGAGGGCAACATTCAGGCATAGGTCCTAAGCCGGTGGATCAAGCCACTAGTGAGGGAGATTTCTCTGAAAGCACTGATCACTATACTTGGACATTAGGGCTCTGAGTTGGTTGAACTCTTAGAGACCCTATTGGAACAAGAAAGGGCTGCTATACCCCTGTATTTTAGTTACTTGAAATGAAAACAAAAGCACCAAAATGTATTTATAAAGACCAATTCAAAAAGGTGTAAACGGGGTGAATAAAAAAACTCTGCTGGCCTGCTGTTACTGAAGGTGGACTCTTGCACCATTTCACTACCAACGTTGTAAAGATTAAGCCTAGAGAAGAGTAGAAGAGCATCAGCTCTTCAGTAACCATCACAATGTGCACTGCTACTAATTCACAATCATAATGCTCTGTATCAGAGCATGCAAGGCTCGCTTCCATTCTAAGTGTGTGTGTTTCTGTTACCATTTACACTGTTACAAAACAAGTATTGACATAGCTAGATTTCGCTGTAACCTGTGACTCTCCTGATGTTTTGGGCTACACTCACATCATCCCTCGCTATTGACAATGGTTCATAGGGCTGATGGGAGTTTTAGTCCAAACATCTGGGGGTCCAAAGGTTGCAGATCCCCGAGTGTTACAATGTGAGTGTCATGCTAAATCACTTTATAAAAGGACAAAAATCTAAACCGGTGCAACATCACGGCTTCCTCCTTCTCTGATCCCATCTTTCATGGGGCAGTGGGGATGGGAGAACCTTTGCACAATCCACATTTTCACCTCTCCAACACAGCTACATTCCCCAACACGCTGCTCTGCGTGTATATTTTAAATGTCTGCCCTTTGTCCATCTAGTCAAAGAAACATTGCAATCTAAAATGTGGTCCCTACCAGGCAGGGCTAGGTTATTCTCAAAAGTATGCAGCAAAGTGTCAATGCTGTCCCATTTATGAATGCCTTCAGTGATGCATCTGTGTTAAGATGGATTTCTGAACTCTGACCTGGTGGGCAGAGGTTCAGGAGGCCAGCCTAGTTTCTTGGAACAGGGTGGCCTTCTGGACAAGCCAGACCAATCAAGGCAGCTTGGCGGCGGTCAAGACTAGGTCTCAGGAGGGGTGAGGGTGACTGAAATACCTCAATGAGCACACATAGTAAAGGACACTTACAAATCACTCCCAGTCAGGTGTAAATATATTAAACATACATATACATTTTTTTCAAGGACTTTCAGTTTCAAACACACACATCAAATCACAGTAATACTTATGATGACAACATAATCCTATCTAAATACATATATACAAGACCAATGGGGTCTAAAGGGTTAATGCACGAAATGGGTCCACAACCAAAGGGGAAGGAAACGCGCAGTGCAAATAGTCTTTAGCCCCTTCTACATCCAACACACTCCTAACTAAGAGGCTGTCCGATCCCTAAGAAGAGGGGAGCCTAATACTCAAAAGAACAGGCAATGCAAGCGCACGCGGTAGTTCCAATGGCCAAAACAGGGTCTCTTCAGGGGTCTCTAGCAGCTCAGGAAGGTTGGTAAGGTGATGAAGAATAGGTTTCCACTATTCGAGGAGGGTCTCCACTTGAGAACAGAGTCTATTCCAAGAGTTGGGAATAGTTCGCTAGTTCGCATTAGCAGTGGGAAGGAGAGGGGCTCCCAGGGGCCACTCATGCATAAAAATGGATGGAGGCGCTAGGGGCCACCGGCCAGGGTTGCGATTACTCACAGACCCCCGGTGCACTCCGGACCAAACTTCGGCAGTCAAGTCCACTTCGGTTGCAGGTTGAAGCGTGGCAATTTGGCGGATCTGCTGCTTTCAGCGACTAAGATACAGTGATGATTCCCAAACAGGACAGTGGAGATTTCTCTGCTCCTGGTGGATGGATCAGGCCAGTTTCAGAGCAGCAGGCTTCAGGGGCAAGAGGGGCACAAATGCAGCGCATCTGCATAGGCTGTCACCACGGCTGGGCGACATGGTGACCGTGTATGCTCCGGTTCTGGCGCACTCGTCTCACTTCAGACCTGGGAACGCCAAGTGTACGAAATTCGGTGTTAGGGTGCTGTGAAGACAGAGCTAGTAGTATACCAATTTTCAAGGGCCTCCTCGAAACGACAGCGGAGACAGAGCAAAGGTCCTGCGAAAGCTGGTCAGCCCACTGATTGGCTCAGGGACACTTCCGAGAAAGCTTACTTGCAGAGTCTGATGAAGGTGCCGAGAATAGTTGGTCCCACTATTGCAATGGGTCGAAGCGTCTTCGCAGACCTTCAACGACAACCAGATGCAGAGGGGTCCCATGGAATGACAGCGTGCTCAGGGTGCCAAACCTTCCACCGGGTCACCAGTAGTTCCTCGACTCGGCTTCTTAGCTTCAGGATACTTGGATCCTATCTTTCGTTCAGTGAGAACTCCAGAGATCGACATGGTATGGATGTTTGGGGGCTTCTCTTATCCAGAATCTCTGTTGCGCGAAAATGAAGAGGACCCAATGGGAGATCTGCTCACATACAGGTATACCATACGTGGACCAATCACAGACCACGGTGGTCCCAGGCATTCACAGCACTCCAGACTCTCTGGCACCCAGGATGCGTATTGGGAACAGACACCCCAGCCCTCATCCTGGAGGAACACAAGGCATGCAGAAGCCAGCGAAAGCTTGGCGTTTCACAGGAAAATGCATGCCCAAATAAGGACTGACCATGGTCGGCTTGACCTGGGGAAGGCAAAGGGGCAAGATGGCCAAAGGACAGGACAAAGAACCTCGTGGCATGACCATTTTGGAGACAGGCCAACTATTCATGCCAAACGCGCTAATCGTGGTTTACCTGGCAGGAAAGGGTTAAAATTACATGAAAAGATAAGCTGCCACCAGCCCTGTCTGTGACACATCTCCAGATCCCCTAAAAATACTTTGAGAGTATCTAGGTCCTTTGCAAATGACAGGGACCCAAGTGTACTGTACCGGAAGGTACATTGCACACTTGTTACATGTTGCAGAAAAGTTTCAACATTGGAAAAGGACTAAGGGAAACAAAGTCTCCCAGTACTGACTGTTTTAAGGGCATGTCAGTTTCCCCATACAAAGTGAGCAAACGCCCAGAGGAGTGCAGAAGGCTGGGCTCCCCTGGCAAAAACAGACTATGGTGTTAAACAGCAGCAACAGGTTGGGGGGGTACACAACTGGAGGGAAAATTACACATAAATTGAAATCTTTCCCAACACTCGCCCCACCCAGACCAAGGACAGGGGGAATTAATCCACCCCTGGATGAGTCATGTTCAGGTCGGTTAAACATTCTGGACAAAGCATCAGCATTGCTATGTTGGGCACCTGGCCTATGCTCAATAGTGAAGTCAAAGCCTTGCAGACTTATGGACCACCTGAGCAACTTTGTATTCTCTCCCTTCATGTTCATTATCCGCTTTAAGGGCTTATGGTCAGCTTGCACAGTGAAGTGGGTCCCATAGAGGTAGGGCCTCAGCTTCCTTAGGGCCCGCACACAGAAACATTCTTTCTCTACTGTGGACCATCTGAGCTCTCTGTCCTTAAACTGGCGACTAATGAAGCTAATAGGGTGTTCCTTACCCTTCTCATATACTTGTGATAGTACAGCTCCTATCCCAGGGTCAGAGACATCTGTCTGCACAATAAAAAGGTCTTAAGCCATATTAAAGGCCTTCTCACACTATTCAGACCAAGTTACCTTCTTGGGTTTTTTCTTAGGAGTGGTGAGAGCAGTCGGAGGGGTAGCTATGGTGCCATAGTCTGCCATGAAATCTCTATAGCATCCAGCGAGTCCTAAAAAAGGCTCTCACTTTGGTCTGAATAGTGGTGGTAGGCCAGTCTTATACTGCTTGTACTTTACTGGGTACAGGCTGTATCCTCCCTCCACCCACTTCATGTCCAAGGTAGACCACTGATCATTGTCCAATCTAGCACTTACTGGCTTTTATGGTCAAGTGGGCCTTCTGAAGAGCCTGCAGCACAATCCTAAGGTGTTTCACCTGGTCTTCCCAGGTGGCACTGAAAACTGCTATATCATCCAGATATGCAAGACAGTATTCATCCAACCCATTCAAAACATGATTCACAAGCCTCTGGAAAGTGGCAGGGGCATTTATCAACCCAAAAGGCATTACCCTGAACTGGTAAAGACCCTCTGGTATTGAGAAAGCAGTCTTCTCCTTGGCATGTTCGGCAAGAGCTATTTGCCAATAGCCTGCTGTGAGGTCAAATGTGCCGAGGTATTTGGAGGCACCCAAAATATCCACCAGCTCATCTGTTCTAGGCAAGGGATGTGCATCTGTCTTGGTGACAGCATTCAGAGCCCTGTAATCCACAAAGAACCTCAACTCAGAAGTACCTGCTTTTGGAACCACTGGGCTGGACCAAGGACTACTAGAGGGTTCAATCACCGCAAGTTCCAACATTTTGGTGACCTCTGTCTTAATGTAAGACCTTACTTTGTCTGACATCCTGTATTCCCTACTTTGGTAGGTACACTGTCTCCTGTGTCAATGTCATTTTTGCACCAAGGTGTTAAACCAGGAGACTGTGAGAACAAGGGGAAAAATTGCCTCAGCAAACTTTTCACCTCTGCTTGTTAATCAGCAGTCAGGTAAGGGTCCACATGGACACCCTCAATGGAGCTGTCTGAAGGACTGCACTGGAACAGGTCAGGGAGAGGTTCTAACTCCTCCTTCTCAACATCGGAAGCCAGCAGCAGTGCAGCAATTTCCACTCTTGGGATGAAAGCCTTCAGTCTATTCACATCGAACAATTTTGGAGTCTGACCAGCCCTTCCAGGGTCCACTAAATAGTTGACCTCACCCAGTGACTCCACCACTGTGTAAGGGCCTGACAATTTGTCCTGTAAAGCACAAGGCCTTATGGGATTCATGATCAGGACTTTCTGACCAGGTGTGAAATTGATGAGGGCGGCCTTCTCGTCATACCAATGTTTCACTAGTGCTTGCCCTGGCTTCAGTTTCTCACTAGCCAGACCCATCACAAGTACCATCCTTTTCTGAGCCCTAGCACATAGTCTACTACATTGGTAGTAATAGGGGGAGTGGACATCTCCCATCCCTCCTTGACTATGGCCAAGGGTCCCCTTACAGGGTGAGCACACAGAAGCTCGAAGGTGCTGAAGCCAACACCCTCCTGTGGTACCTCTCTGTAGGCAAACAGTAAGCATGGCAACAGTAGATCCCATTTTTTTCTTTGGGATTCTTCCAGAGCCCCAATCATGCTTTTTAAGGTCCTGTTAAACATTTCAACCAGATCATTGATTTGTGGTTGGTATGCGGATGAAAACTTATAGGTGACACCACATTCCTTCCACATGGCCTGCATGTACTTTGACATAAAGTTGCTGCCCCTGTCAGACACCTTCTTTAGGGAAGCCAACCCTAGTAAATATGCCAAGTAAAGCGTTTGCAACTGACTTGGCAGTCACAGTCTTCAATGAGATGGCCTCAGGATACCTGGTGGCATGGTCGACCAGCACCAGGATAAACCTATTGCCTGAGGATGTTTGGGGTTTAATGGGACCAACAATGTAGCTCCCTACCCTCTCAAATGGTACCCCCACAACTGGGAGTGGTACCAGTGGAGCTTGGATTGTTGAGCCACTCTTAGCAGATAACTGGCAGGTGGCACAACTCCTGCATTGACTTTCTACTTGCAACCCCATCTTGGGCCAGCAGAAATGCATGGATAACCTTTGCTTGGTTCTCTTGATACCAAGGTGACCAGCAAGGGGCACGTCATGCGCCAGCTGCAGGAGGAAGAGTCTTACAGCAAGGGGAACCACCAACCTCCTATGGTCTCCTTCTGTAGACTCTGTAGACTCTGTAGGCTCACTGTAGAGACGCCCACCTTCCCAATAAATCCTGTGCTTCCCAGGAGATTCACCCTCAAGCTGGGAACAGGCCTGTCTCCTTAGGCCTTCTAGAGATGGGCACTCACATTGGCCCTTACTGAATTCTTCCCTGTCAGGACCACCTTCTACTAACAAATCTTTTCGTTCAAGATGGTCATTGGGATCAAATACTTCAGGTAACACCTCAACCTCGTCAGGCCCTGGTGCTTGACCAACTACCTCCACCTCAGTGTTAAGTGAGTAAGGGGGAATATTCTCTCTCCCTCTTGTCTTTTCTGACTCCTTTAGCCTTGAGTTTCCCCTTTGGCTTGGGCACTGCAGTGCTCTTGGCCAGTGCTAGCCTTGTTTGAGACCTTGCACAGGTCTTTCTGCTGCATCTCCCACAAGCCCTAAGGCGCAGAGGTCATTTCCTAGCAAGACCTTTCCTGGGACATCTCTCTGAATGCTCACTGGAATCCTGACTACTGTACCATTTAAAGTAAGATTTACAGGTATAATTGGAAACTGGAGAGGTGGTCCTTGAGCCAACTCAGTGGGCATCAGAGGAGCTCTGGCAACTTCCTCTGGGTCTACCAAGGTAGAATCTACTACAGTACGACTGCACCCACTATCCCTAAGAGCAGGAGTATCTACTCCATTGATCAGCACACTGTCTTTAAAGCAGTGCTTGGTATTGTCCGGAATCCTAGCATAAGCCTCTGAGACTTTAGGCTCCCAGGAACCCAGGGAAACTAAAACTACCTCAGAATCTATCCCACTGGGGAAGGAATCCGAGGAGAAGGATGCCCCTCTAATCTCTTCTTCCTCATAGGAGGAGAAGGCCAGATTAGCAGAGTGGTCCCCCAAGGTTTTGACCTTACATCTGGAGTCCCCCTTCACATGGTCACCTGCTCCACAAGCCACACAAGATCCACTGGGTCTTTTCACATAGGGAGGCTTACTGTAACCAGAGTTCTGTTTTGGAGGATAACCTCCACTACCCTGCGTGTTGTGTTCTTTTGTGACTTACCCTTATTTTTCATTTTGTAGCCCTTCTGGGAGGAAGTTTTATCAGGTCCCCCACCCTCCTCATCTTTGGGCTTTTTCCCCCCCTCCTGCTTACCAGGATGAGCCTTGTCCTTATGCGACACTATGGGACACTCACAAAGCTGCTGCAATGGCCACCATTTTAGGATCCAACTCCTTTGAATCTGCCAAATGCTGCTTATGCTCAGGGGAACAAGATGCAAAAATATGTTGAAGCATGCCAAGAAATATCATACCCTCAAAGGTGGAGACCGTATAGCCTTCAACCCAGCCAGTCAAGTTTTTTAAAGAATCAGTCACATATGACACCCAAGCACTTTCTTTCTAAATTCTCTGAACCTTTTTAGGTATTGGGCAGGAGTCTTCCCAAACTTCAAAATGAGAGTTTACTTTAACATTGCAAAATCAACTCTCTCAGCTTTCGACATTTCCATAATGGCACTGCAGCCAGAATGGGGTAGTCTGCTGAGCAACCATGCACTCTTATCAGCATTTACAACCTCCTGAACTTCACATGCATACTCAAATGCATTCAGCCAGTCCATTATGTCATTCTTCTCATCATACACACTGAGCAGATCTTTAGGAAATCTTGGATGAGAGGACCACTCAGACCCATGTCTAGATACCTTGGATCCAGTTGAAGCTTGAAGCTTGGCCAATTCCATCTGGTGCTCCCTGTCTTTCTTTTTGTTCTGCCTGCTCTAGTCTCAGTTTATCCATACATGTGAAATCCAACCTCCTTCTGCCTAAACAGCAGTTCTTGTTTCTTGAATTCCAGCATGGCGTCAGCATCATAGCTTGCAGAGGAAACATTAGACATAGCATCCTCCCTGTCATCATGGGCACCACTGATGAGGGCAGTGACAGAACGGTCAGTTCTGCCAGTGGTAGCTGCTCCACCCCCCTTCTGCACGATCATAAGAGGCTATGGCATTGAGTTGCAACTCTTGCCATTCCATGACTCTTTGGATCATTTCCAATTTTGTACCTTGAGCAGATAAATCTCTCAGTACACATCTTTCTCAACGTTTCCGACTTAGAAGCATTTAAGGTTATTAAGGTACTTGTTTCCATTGTGTTAGATGGGTCTATGGCCTTTTATGGCTATCACTACAAAGTCACTATGTGCCCTGGATAGGTATAACTTTAAATGCCTTCACTAGTGTGCAACACTGGATACCTTCAGTCCTGTCCCACCACTGTACACCAATTTGTTAAGATGGATTTCTGAACTCTGACCTGGTGGGCAGAGGTTCAGGAGGCCAGCCTAGTTTCTTGGAACAGGGTAACC
This sequence comes from Ambystoma mexicanum, assembly GCF_040938575.1. Taxonomy (NCBI): domain Eukaryota; kingdom Metazoa; phylum Chordata; class Amphibia; order Caudata; family Ambystomatidae; genus Ambystoma; species Ambystoma mexicanum. The sequence continues at coordinate 705,229,164 of NC_090941.1, read as the reverse complement.
TTCTGGACAAGCCAGACCAAACAAGGTAGATTGGCGGCAGTCAAGACTATTGTCTCAGGAGGGGTGAGGGTGACTGAAAGAACTCAATGAGCACACAGAGTAAAGGACACTTACAAATAACTCCCAGTCAGGTGTAGATATATTAAAAGGACATATACATTTATTTCAAGGTCTTTGAGTTTCAAACACACATCAAATCACAGTAATACTTATGAAGCCAACACAATCTTATCTAATTACATATATACAAGACCAATGGGGTCTAAACCTAAAAGGGGAAGGAAACAGGCAGTGCAAATAGTCTTTAGCCCCTTCTACATCCAACACACTCATAACTAAGAGGCAGTCCGATCCCTAAGAAGAGGGGAGCTTAATGCTGAAAAGTACAGGCAATGCAAACGCATGCAGTAGTTCTAATGGGCAAAACTGGGTCTCTTCAGGGGTCTCTAGCAGCTCAGGAAGGTAGGTGAGGCGGTGAAGAATAGGTTCCCACTATTCGAGGAGGTTCTCCACTTGAGGGCAGATTTGAATCCAAGAATTGGGAATCGTTTGCTAGTTCGCACTAGCAGTGCAAATGAGAGGAGCCCCCAGGGGCCACTCGTGCATAAAAATGGAAGGAGGCGCTAGGGGCCATCGGCTAGGCTTTCGATTACTCACCGACCCCATGCGCACTCTGGACCAAACTTCGGCAGTCGAGTCCACTTCAGTTGCAGGCTCAAGTGCAGCAATTTGGCAGCTTTGCGGCTTACAGCGACGAATATACAGCAATGTTTTCCAAACGGGACAGTGGCGATTTCTCCACTCTTGGTGGATGGATCAGGCCAGTTCCACTGCAGCAGGGGCAAGAGGGGCACAAAGGCAGCGCACCAGCAAAGGCCGTCACCACGGCTGGGCGACACAGTAACCGTGTATGCTCCGGTTCTGGTGCACTCGTCTCACTTCAGACCTGGGAATGCCAAGTGTCCGAAATTCGGCACGAGGGTGCCGTGAACACAGAGCTAGCAGTATACCAAGTTTCGTGGGCCTCCTCGAAACGGCGGCAGAGACAGAGCAAAGGTCCTGCGTAAGCTGGTCAGCCCACTGGTTGGCCCAGGGACACCTCGAGAAAGCTTACTTGCAGGGTTTGATGAAGGTGCTGAGAATAGTTGGTCCCACTATGCCAATGGGTCAAGCGTCTTCGCAGACCTTCTAGGATGACAAGATGTCTAGGGGTCCCAAGGGACGACAGTGGGCTCAGGGTGCCAAACCTTCCAGCGGTTCCTCAACTCTGCTTCTTAGCTTCAGGATACTTAGATGCTATCCTCCGTTCAGTGAGAACTCCAGAGATCGACATGGTATGGGTGTTTGGGGGCTACTCTTATCCAGAATCTCCTTCGCGCCAAAACGAAGAGGACCCAATGGGAGATCTGCTCACATACAGGCATAACATAGGTGGACCAATCATGGACCATAGTAGTTTCAGGCATTCACAGCACTCCATCTCTGGCACCCAGGATGTGTATTGTGGACAGACACTCCAGCCCACATCCTGGAGGCATACACACAAGGCATGCAGAAGCCAGCGAAAGCTTGGCGTTTCGAGGTAAAATGAATGCCCAAATAAGGACTGACCCGGGTCGGCTCGACCTGGGGAAGGTAACGGGGCAAAATGGCCAAAGGATAGGACAAAGGACCTTGTGGCATGGCGATTTTGGAGCCAGGCCACCTATTCGTGCCAAACGCAGTAATCGCGGTTTACCTGGCAGGAAAAGGTTAACATTACATGAAAACATAAGCTGCTACCAGCCCTGTCCGTGACACATCTGCAAATCTCCTAAAAAATCCTTCGAGAGTATCTAGGCCCTAGGGCCTTTGGAAATTACAAAGCGACCCAAGTGTACTGTACTGGACGGTACATTGCAAACTTGTTACATGTTGCAGAAAAGTTGCAACATTGGAAAAGGACTAAGGGAAACAAAGTCTGCCAGTACTGACTGTCTTAAGGGCATGATAGTTTGCCCATAAAAATGAGCGAAGGCCCAGAGGAGTGCAGCAGAAGGCTGGGCTCCCCTGGCAAAGTCAGACTATGGTGTTAAACAGCAGCAACAAGTTGGGGGGTACACAACTGGAGGGAAAATGACACAAACAGAAACTTTCCTAACAATCTGCACCATCGTTAATAGTTTCCTGCTTGATTACACTGAGTAACGACATTCCGCTAAGCTGTACTGTACACTTTTAATAGATCAATCTATATTAACTGTTGCCTTGGTCACTGCCAACCTCGAAATGTAACGCCACAACATCCTTGACCATAGTTTATAGCAAAGAATATCCGCCAAACGTCCATTAGGAAATTGAGTAGAAACCACTAGCAACTGTGAGGACTAACTTTCTAAAGGGGCATATTACAATAGGTTATGTATGAATGTGCAGCTTGGCAGTAAGAGTTGTCAGAGGCAAGAGTGTACAGTAGGGTGCATGGACAGCAGTGGGGCAGGATGAAAAAAATCAAACAACATTTGTGGTCTCAATGTGTGTAAATAGAGGGCATTTTTAATATCAACTATACAAACACTGCACATATATGGGGAACCTGCAGAACAGCACTATTACCTGGACATTTGGTGTCAAAACCTGGCAAACGTGTGAATACCCGATCATTGTAGAACAATAGCTTGCATATGATGGCAATACCTCTCATGTGATGTGAATAATAGAGCAAATGATGGCAGTAACAAGGGTATGGGAAATGCATATTTAAAAGTCAACTAGCTGTGCCAAAGTTTGCTTTCGTTACCTTTCTAACAGTATATATTAAAACAGAAACGGGTACACTTGAGAGTGGCAATGAGCCTTGTGTGCTGTGTAAGAGTGCAGTATCATTGCCCAGTTATAGCAGAGCCATTTGTGCTGTATGGGTTGATACTATTCTAGGCTTATGCACACTTGGAGCAGCATTTACTGTTGCAGCACGGTTGGCAGAGTGGTTCTGTATACTGGCTAGCAGCTGAAGATAATCTTCCCATATATCTAAATGCCCATGATGAGTTAAAATAATGTGTCCAAGGATCAAATAAAGGTTCAAAACTGCTTGGCAACCAACATCAAAGGTTAGAGACGTCATAAGCAAAGTAGAGAGGGCAGCGAGCGGTCAAAATTTGATACCCAAAGAGAAAAGGGATTCATGAGGGAGGATAAGGCAACACTCCCCAGTATACCCTACACAACCTTGAGCAACAGGGGCACGACACACAAGAATGCCCTTTGAATTAATGAAGCCAGCTGCTTGTCTCTTCAAGAAGTTGCAGTGGACTAGTTATTTGTGGAGTATGGGACCCCGGAAAGTCCACAAATAGTAATTTTGGACAAAGACCTGGACTATTACGAATACTAAAACTGAGGCTGACAGCCTTGATCAAACTGCCCCTGTCTTAACAAAAAGAAATTTGGAAGCAAAAGTGTTATATCTTATAAATAAAGGTAGGATTCACAAAACCTCACATTGAATCCTCACCTTATCCTGAAACACTTTAAGGGCCATCCTATTATTTTTTTTTTTTTTAAACTTTATTTTTGAATTTTGAATACAAACGCACCAACATGGTGCTCTGTCGAAACCATTGGAAAGGGCAAGAGGGAGGAGGGGAAAAGAGGGGGGCATGAGAGGAAATGTAGGGAAGGTAGAAGGAAGAGAAATAACACAACATTGTCAGGGACATCCTATTCTTGTTCATCCAATACAACTACAAAAGAAGAGTAATTTGAGTCTTGCTCTCATTTCTGGTCACAGTCAAGCCTTGTGACATGAGGTGACAGAAGTGGAATTTGAACGTCTACCCAGAAGCCTACCCAAGACCATAGCTAGGCCCCCAAGCCCTGGCCCACAATCTTAGGGTTACCACAGTGGTGCAGCGGTGGACACCCAACCCCCCCAACCACAGTACCCTGGAGGCTGGCTTTAGCAATGTCAATCTGTCATGGTTGGATCAATGGAGGAGAGACTGGTGTACCCAGTGAACTAAACTACAGAAGAAAATAATTATAAAACTAGCAGGTGCAGGTCCCTCCAGCACAAAAATTGACCCCAAATAAAACCAGACCCACAAGAACTCCCCCATAGCCCCCCAAAGCCAGCTGAATAATTTATTTGAGCAATCCCGGTCTACCCAATTAGCAGAGATGGATCCAGCCAGCTGAGCAAATTCTACAGGAGCCTCTCTGATCTTGTAGTCACCACCCTTGCCACTATTCTGGACAGCGGTCTTTACAACTGGTTGCCTGCTACACTAGTTTCCATTTTACAGAGGGCAAGGATACAAAAGCCTTCTTTAATAACTTTGAAAACATTGCTAATGAATCCAATTGGAAAAAGACAAGCTGGTCCCACTACCTCATACTGTTACTCACAGATGAACTCAATGACACCTATCTAGTACTAAAATCTAGCAGAGATATTGAACATGAAACTTGAGCCTCGGTATCCTGGAACGATTGGGCAGAGATCACAGTACCACTGTCAAACTTCAGGGTATTTGTCTCCTCCTGGATGAGACAGCCCCGCATGTCTTTCTGCAGCAAGTTCCTGGTGGACAAATGGGTCAGGGAGAAGTACATGGTCAAAGTGAGAACCCCCTAGTTTTGGAGCAATTCCTCAACTCTCTTCTCCCTCATTTACCACATAAGGTCTGCAAGATGGACCTAGAGCTAGCCATCAGGATGGCAATAGGGGTTCAGAGGGCACAGCAGTGGAGACACATTGAGCCAGATATACAGCCCGGAGAGTATGTCATAGTACCAGCTTGGAGAGAATAATCAACATGACAGAGCAATCAGATGCTGGCCCGAAACAGCTTGAAAGGATGGGTAGGCAAAAAGGTAAGATGGGAGGTGAAGAAGTCCATGACAAAGCAGAAGCCGGGCAACGGCCAGCAAAGCTATGGAACCAAAACAAAGCCCTCCCACTCAGCCAGAGCATCCCGTTAGCTAGTGATGTACTTGTGGGACACCTTGCTCATGCTTATATCATACTGAAATCTCTCCACAGCCAAAGGACAAATTATGTTCCCAAAGATGGTGGGGGACGAGTCACAGTGGTGGTTACAGCCAAAATGCCAGAGGCACAAGGGAACAGACATGTTGGTCCATCGAAGTCCTTATGGAGCCTACCTGACAATCAGAATTGTGGTGAGGAGCGATAGCCATGTTGGACTCTGGGAGTCCTCAGCCATCTGAGCAGATGTGGTATTCCAAAACAAAGTAAACTGCAGAAGCTGGTACTTATTTGTATGGATGGAGTGTCTGACACCCATCTAGAAGCCGGGTAGCATCACAAGTGAGAGGGGAGACCTACACCACTGAACTACCTTTCCTGCCTGGTTTACCAGAGAAAGTGATCCTCAGGACAGACCACACGCAATCTGACCAGTGGTTTTGAGCTACAGAAAACCTGGAGGCGATAAGAGTTGCACAGAACAGGACTAGTTGTTGTGGTGAACCTACTAATGTTTTTAAGAGTGTTCCTGAGCATTTTGTGAAACAAACACATTGGGTCTTTGCCAAACCCAATCGAAAGAGCTCCTTGCACCCAAAAAGTAGGGGGTTTTTTTTCAAGCGGGGAAAATGCATGAGACAATGTTCCTTGCTACATTTGGTGACTGTCAGGAGGGTGGTGGAATGGCCTGGATACAACCCCAAGGTAGAGTATGCTGGGCTCAGAGAAGCTATAAGGGGAAATCACAAGACCACCCTCACCAGGTCCCCGCCTGAAGGCAGCGGACACATACAGTGAACCCCACCATTCCTCCATTTACCTGTGGCATACTAAAGTGACCTTGGGAGAGTTAATGCAACCAATAGCCAAACCCAAATTCCCCATTGTGACGAAATCGGAGGATTTGCAGATGCAAAGTTTCAGATCCGTGGCTCATTGAATAGAGATTGATTGAATGATACAGGAAATTAAGTTATTGACCCTCCAGCTCAATATAGGCAACACAAGGGAGGGTTGCAGAGGCAAAATCAAAATCCTAGATGGTGGTAGGCCTTAATATGGATGACGCCCAAGCCCCTTGCAGTCCACATGACCCAGGTTACATTAACCAATCCGGTACAACTGAGCCCAGAATTAAACAAGTGCAAACACTCACACAAGGTCAGAGACTCAAGTGGAGGAGGGATCACAGTATATAAGCCGAGTACCTCAGCCTAGAAGTGGGAGTTCAGGAGACACCCTGTCATCAGGCTGTATGAGTCACCCTAGCACAGAGTGGCCAAGAGGGGGAGAAGGAAGAAGAGTTATTGGTGGTTGGAGGGTGCCCCTTAGGAGTGGAATGAGGAGCTGAAGGAAGCTTGGAGTTCAGAAGGTGGCCAAGAGGAGAGTTAGAGAGGTTGGAGGTCGGAAGGGAATCACCCAGAAAAGGAGAGAGAGCAATACATAAGGAGTTGGAAGGTAAACCTCAAGAGGGGAGACCAATACATTGAGTCTCCCCTCTTAGGAAGGGTCAGATGGACCAGGTCGGTCCTACAAAGGCACAGAAGGCACTCACGTGTCACCTCATACCCAACATATCCTTGAGCCACATTGGCCCAGTAGACGAGTAGGAGGAACAGCCTTGCACAGTGAGGAAGCAACCTAGTAATCACATCCAGAGATGACAAATCTTAAAGCAATCTTTTCTGGGTCTTCCTGTCCCAGCATGGAACTCAATGCTTGTTCCATTTTGCCACGTTTCATCTTTACATCATTACAGAAAACTGTTATCTCTCACACCTCCATTCACATTCCAACTGCATTTTGAAAAACACATATATGCAGATTGTTTACCAGAACATTATTCTTTTGGCGGTTAAATTATTTTCTTCATCTGTTTGCTTTATTATACATAATTTACAGATAATTCACTTCCCGATAGAACGGTAAGGCTCATGCTTTATGACACTGTAAACTTAAAACAAATCCAATAATTAAGAATGTTCTGTCTCAAATATTGAACTGATGAGCCTTCCATGTTCATTCTATATATTTGTTTTGTAATAGCTATGAAGGAACAACAAGCACAATTAACTGCACACTCATTTAAGGCTACATAGTTAACTATTGTTTCAAAAATCCCGATCTCATAACCCTGCTTGCTCCATGACTAGTCCCTTAAATGTTGCATTTAAAAGATTAATCATATCAGCATTTGAAGCACAACCACTTCTAGAGGCTCTACGTCCCAAAGGACAGCTCTGCCACACGCACTGAATGGGATAAGAAAGGGTTTCTGCCATTTTACCAGCAACAGCTATTGAACCGAGTTCTCACCTTTTCTCCAACTGAGACGATGGGCCTTTAAAAGACAGCAATCAACTTTCCATTGATACTATGACTTGCTTTTTTTCATCTGAAATACACAAAATAATACAATATAGCTACTGGATTTAAAAGAAGGGACATTTTACAAATCATGTTCATTTTATCTGCACTTATTTGCAAGTGTTAATTGAAGAAACTTATAACATTACATGAAATGCATTTTATTACTTCATGTTCATAATTGTACAAATACGTTTCATTGTTATTTCACTTCCACTCAGACGCCACCAAATGCAACCCTGTGGAAAATATATTTTATAAGAGACAAATGAAGCAATACACTTTCCCATCCAAATAAAACCGCCAACCCAATTTATTTGCACAATACTTTATTTAACATGGTATTAAACCTGTTCCAGGTTTTGCATGCTTTTGTCGACTGGTGTTCCACTTTTAGAAAGGACTTTCACATATTTAATTTGTTGAATCTCTTCCGATTACTTTTCAGACTAATAACATTTTTCACCAGGAATGCCTTATCAATGTTATAAAGGTGTCAGGTTAAGTGTCCCTTAAATATCCTCGGCCACAGTCACAAATGCCATGGTCTTACCACCTACAGCAGAGGTGAAATTGTCACAGAAGGGTGACTAGGAAGACGGGGAAAGGTTATGGCAGCACCAGGAGACACGGTAAGAGCAGTGTGGATCTCTTGAAGAAAACAGGGTGGGGAGTTTATTTTAAAAACCGAAGAATTGTATGCCACCATTACCTACTTCCAACCTCATTTGCAGTTGCCACCCAAATGAGGCATTCAGCACAAAACTGGGGAGGGGTCACCAGAACAATAGAAAACTGGTGCAACATGGGAGAAAACAAAATACATTTGCTAAATGGGAAAATGACAAATATGAAAGTAAAGAGGTAGCAGATTAATAGAAGGAGACATTCCCCTGTGGGATGTATTGACCCACTCTGCTATACTATGCGGCATCACTCTGCTATTTATGGTGCAAGAAACAGCAAAAATGGCGGCAAAACTCTTGTGCACGCAAAACCCTCCAAATACGCGTTCAACACACAAAAAGATGGATGCACAACCTGCCACCCATGGTGCATGGGTGGTGGAATAGATCACACAGTGCAGAAAATGTGCCAGGGGGCTCCATGACAAGCATACGGAGTGCAGAGGGAAAAGCAGCACTTTGCAGGTGAAACTCCAAAATTTGCCTGTAAATGACATTTACTTTGTTGCTAAAAACTCCAAAATGCCTGTACACAACACTTATCAACACTCAAAATCTTGATGGCACTGAACTTCATTTAATCTAATGAAGCATTGTGAATGTACCAAGTCCTGAAATGTGAAGAGCAAAACATTTTCTCAGAAAAACTGGATTGCCTGCGAATGACAGCCCCTGTCAAAATCTGTGTGCAGCACACTGTGCTACCTGTGAATGACAGCCATGTCAGATGGGCTCTCCGGATGAAACTTCAAAGTTATTTAAACTAAAAGTCTTCCGGATTAGCAAACATAAAAGGATTGGTGCTAAATGGAATACAAATCTCAGTTTTTGATTCCACAGGTTTAAAGCTAAGAAAGTAAATGATCCAAGTCATTTGATGCAACAAGTTTGGTTTCTGCTGGATTTTAAATCAAGAAATTAAGAATAAATTAGCCTGGCTGGGCCTGCAAGAAGTGGAAAAACAGGTTTCCCCCAAGAGGAGGTAAATCCTCTCAGCAGAAACTCACTGACCTATGATAATTGTGGGTTAGGCCAGTCTTTTGTCTACAACCAAGGAATGAACAATGGCAGATCCCCAGGCCAGGAAATAGACGTGTGAAAAGGTTGTAAACTGCTCCTTGAAGGAATTCCCCAAAAGGAGGGGGCTTCTCCTTGAGCTCCAGGGAGAGACAAAAGGTGGGCCATTTGCTGCTAAGAATAAATAATGAACAATTTTTAGAGACTCAAATTGTTATCCAAAGTGGTGAAAAATATAAAAAGGACAGATTTGTTGGTCTCATTTTTGGCTTTACGTTTCAAGAGGCGGTGGAACTGTGTAACATATTCTGGACAGGAATGGCAATATATGTGGTTTTATGTGAACTGTATTAATGCTAAATTGTTAAACTTTACACACTCATCCCTATGGTAAACACACACAATTTTGGAAATTTGCAGAAAGTTTGGAAAATGTTTTCATGGCGAAATGGACAAAATTCTGCAGAAAGGTGAAACCAGATCTCACATTTGTGGGATTTTGATGAACAGATACTACATAAAATATGCCTTTAACATCCTTCCAGATCCAGATGCCAAGAATCTTGCCAAGCAGTAGCTGAACCATTTCAGCAAGGCCTCAATCCTCAAACCTACTCTCGCAACCCAGTGGAGCGCTGTGGTGTGGGAAGGCATCCTGAAACTAGCATCCTGAAACTATCTGGCTTGGGCTTGCCTGATGAACTCGCTATCCCGCTGATTTGAAATACCCAGAAACAGGAAGGGCAGATCCTGTGCAGTCCAGTGACCGTCCTAGCTGATCCAGTCCCGCGCCTGATGTGCCGTCTTTCCTTGATAGACCCAACCCATTGACCAGAACCGTGACTGTCCAAAATCTTAAATCCCAGTGGATTGTGAGTATTAATAGGATGCTAGAGAACTATTGTATACCTTGCATTTTCTTGTTCCACTCTAATCTCTGAACTATCCCTACTTTCATAACCTGTAACAGTGTCAAAATCTTTAGTGCTATCTTCTTCTGTCTAGTTGCTAAAGCGCCATTTTCACAGTCATCTTTATTGTGTAACTCTGATCCATAAATCCCACTTTGAGTCTTTGGACTGGTGCCGCCGGGCAAGGTGATGGGGATCTGTTACTGAAGTCATGAATAAGTCTCAGAGCTTACTGTGTCCCGACTTGGTTGCCTAGCTAAACGCTCTAGCCTTGAGTAAAAGCATAAGCCATATTTTCTGATTCTAAACTGAAGTCCTTGTTCAAATTTGTGTCTTTATTTTCGAAAAACACCTCTCACTAAAACCTCTATAACTGCCTCAATTTTTAAGATAGCAGCAAAATTTCAACTCCCACTTGTACCCATCATCCTTAGCTATCCCTGGAACCCAGCAGTGTGAAACATTGCGATTGCCCCGTTATAGCAGAAATCGCATAAGGAAAAGTTTTCCGCAAATTTACATTTTGAAAGGTTTTACACGTGTGAATTAGCTTTAAATTATTTCCCGCTTTGACTTTGAGATTCTAATTGTTTTCTTTTGATTAAATCATTGCTTTTGTTTGCTTGCATATGTTCAAAGCAGCTCCTGTAGAAACTTATATAATAATTTAAGCATTTTTGACCACATTTGATGTTTTTGCTCAGCCAATTTCAAAGCCATTCTGACAGTTGAAAAGTCAATTCCGTTTTTCTCTTGTGTTAAAAGGGGGAAGGTGGGAGTGATATTCTGTTTGATCTGTGTTATTCCTGGGTACCTGCTCTCTCCTTATATCTATTTAAATTGCCTATTGGTGGGTTGAGTGGTGCTGGAGGGGGAACCCCTAACCATAGCGCTATCTATTCCAAACCAACCCAAAAGTATCCTTTTCTGTGCTGCATTTGTTTTTGTGCTTATTACTTGATTCCTAGTGCATTAAAGATATTATTCAGTGCTCTGTCCCTCCATTGGTGATTGTTGTTACCTTTTAAAATATATTGTGATTTAAATTCTAAATACATAAATATTTACCTTTGCAAACTAGCTTGATTCCTGCCTGGTTCAGTGTGACCGGGGGTGGGGGGGGGTCTCAGGAGAAGGGTGTGATATGGGTGGTATATTATTCGGAATATTGAATTTATAGATTAAAATAAATAAGGGTTTCATTTGCCGCACTACATGCTGGGCGAGACTTGGGTGTGTGCCAGATTGAATTCACTTACATCCTCATTTCCATTTTTTTAATTAAAACCTACCAATGAAAGTGGCCATATAATAAAAACATTTAATAACCAATTTATGTAGTGCTTTATGCCAGATGATTCTGCCATGCTCCCAAGCGCAGTAATAAGTGTCAATGTTATCCACTTGTGGTACTCAATTTATCAATCTCAGGCAGATGGAGGGCTACATCAGCATGGTCCAGGTTCAAACTATTGTTGCATAACACCATCCTGTTCCCAAATTAGCACTTTCCCTTGTGTTATCCATCCCGCCTAAGGTAGCTCCTACTTACTATATTGTGCTTGATACTCAGGAGCTGATTTTAGCTCCTGATAATCAAATCACCCTGTTTGATCTCTGTATAATATTGCCAGTACAATAGGTCGGATGGGAATAAAAATCAGAAAAAGGAACATGGCCATCATACTTCACTGTCCATCACATGCTGTAATGGATTTCTGGAGCGTCTTTTGCTCCCATATAAAACCTCTACAGGACTATCTTCCCTGCCTAAACTAGCAACAACAAATATTCCCAGTGCCAGTGTGAAACACCTCATCACAGATGTACAATAAACATCTACACTGTTTTAGGAAAAGACTCGGTACCAAAGAGGACAAATCATGAAAACCGCAGTACAAACTGTTGTATATAATAAAAAGGTACCAACAAATGAGTTAATACCTATTCGCAACACCGGGAAGCAAGAAGGTTCTGGCCAAGAATCGTGGCCCTTCCCTTCTTACGGACTCAATTGACTGAACCTACATATGCTTCATCATTGCTCCCAGCAATTATAATGCTCAAATGTTTTTCAACATGCCCATAGGTACTAAGAGTAGGTATTATATGACCTACTCTTCACAGGCACGTGGTGTTTTAATATTGGCACATCATTTCTTACAAGTCAAGAGTATTAAAACAGGTACTGACCCTCATAGATCGTATGTAATGGTCTGAAGAAAAGTACTTGGTCTTAAAATAATGTTGATCAACACCTATGGTCCCAATCTAGATGATCCTTCCTTTCATGAAAATATAGCCAATATCAGTGTCACTGAAGAATTGTTTTTACTATGGGGTATTGACAAACACCAGTCTAGATGTTGACATTAACTGTTCCACTGAATACCTAGAACACCATCTGCTGCTGCTAAGGCTATTAGCCAGACCATATCTACTCTAAAATTGTCAGAGGCTTGGAGATGCAGCCACCCTCAAACCAGGGAATTGTCATATCATTCATCTATACATGATACATGTTATCACGTATAGATTATTGGCTAATGTCTTCCTTCTTATTAGGGGCCATAGATTTTCTCAATGCTACTTGCCCATTTTTGGACCACTCCCCATTGCTATTAGCTATTTGTTTCGGGTCATGGTCCTCCTCTCGACCTATATGGACATCGAATGCTCTCTCCGTTAGATCCGGAATTCTACACTACTTTGGACTGATGAAAGTGCAGTATTTTTTTTTTAGACCATTTTGGATTTAGTACCACTTTTCTCGACTGCGTGGAAAACGTTTAAGGTATTTGTGCACAAAATACTTTAGCAGGTCCGCTCAGAATTTTTGGTCTCAGAGTTATATGCTTTTTGGAAAGCCAGTATAGAGTTTCACTATAGAAATAATTATTGGTTGAAATTAAAACTGAGCTTCTCACCTTTCGTTGTCTGGCTGAATGGAAAGTTCATTATAGAAATTGTCCTATACATGCACACAGAAACAGAGAGGCTAATAGGCTTGGTCGCAGTCTGGCATAAGTGGTCAGAGCTGAGCAAAACAAAACCATTTATGCATGGGTAAAGGATTTAGAAGAAAACAGTCACTGAACCTGGAGCCATAAATGCTTGCTTCACACAATTCTATACATCCTTTATACAAACACTGATATTAGTACAAATCTCAAGAAAGCATTAGCTGGCTGAAATTCCTCTTCCTGCCCTCACTATAGAAGTGACTCACTTTGGATGCAGCATTTTTGACTGAAGGACTTGAAGCAATTGAATAATTATCTTCAGGTAACTCCGCCATATCAAATTAGCTGCCAAATTTTACAAGCAATGAAAATCAGCAGGCGACTGCTCCCATGTTGAGATTAAGGTTGGGATACATGGAGAGGGATTCCACCTGTAGCCGTAAGAGAAGTAACAACAATATTTCTTAAATCAAACCATCTGAGGAGCCATGCTCATCACCCATTATTACTGATATACTGTGTAAGATATTTGCTTAAGTATTGGCCAACAGAATGCTCCCTTACATATTGAACTTGGTGTAACCTGATCAGTCAGGCTTCATCCCCTCACACTCAACAGCACTGGATTTTCGTTGAAATGTCTGCATGTTAGCCCAGATTGTCCCCCCCCCCCACCAAGCTAACATGGACTCTGTGTCATGTAACTAACTATTCATGGTCTTACACTCCTTCCAATTCAGATAAAACTTTATGAAATGCGATTTATTGTATATGTCTCCCTATGTTCAGGTACTGACAAACAGTCTTCTTCCTCCTACTATCTCGCTGGGAAGGGGCACGAGGCAAGGCTGTCCACTTTCCCCATTTCTATCTGTGCAAATAATGTAATCTTTAGCAGCACTTTTACGTACTAAACATGGACAACATGAACTGCACATGCTGGTACTCTTGAGTTTCTCATTTTAAACTGATGATATTCTGTCATATTTTGAGGACCCTACTGTTAATCTAATCCCAATTCAATAAGATATTCAACAATTCGAACAATATTCAGGGTTTCGGATCAACTGGACCAAATCCAAACCTTTTCTCATAAACACAACTCTACCACTCAAAGATCTTATGGGTTTCAGATGGGCTCCTACGTAAATAACATACCTTGGTATCAGTGTAGATAGAACGCCCAATACACCCTATAGTGGAAATATTGGTACATCACCCAACACTCATTTCCAAGTTACGAGCTGGTCAAGTATGCCATTGTCGTTATATGGTGGGCTTTCCTTATTAAGATGATAGTGCTGCCAAAATGTGCATATTATTCTAATAATCTGTCCATATGGCCTGGTAGATCCGTCTTTAATACATTACAAACAGTAGCATCTGAATTCCTCTGCAGGCAGGGTAAAGCTAGAACAGGATGGAAACATATCGTGAACCCATTTGATCTGGGAGGAATGATAGTTGCTGATGTTTTGCTTTACCCTGCCCAGCACAGCCACAATTTGCATACTATTGATACTCCCAATAGCAATTACCTACAGGTTGAGAGAAAGATGTGATTTGTAATTAAAAATATTACGATACTGGTACATTTGACCCTGTTCGTATAACAGTCAACGTCTGAGCCAGATTATTTCATAGTCTAAACACTGCTATCCTGTATAGCCAGACAACTCCTCTTTAGGACTTTCCCCGAAATCCCAACACTTGACAAGGACATATTATATGGAATAAAGACGAGACCTTAGTATTGTGGGATAGGTTTCCCCGATGGTCAGTTTGTAAACAATGAAGACTTCTCCACCAAACTTGATACCAAACTGGCTCAAGTCGGAATTTCGGGCAAGATACAAACCTGGGTTACTTCGTTCCTGGCCGGGAGAACTCCGACTCTTTCACTTACTCCATTTCTTTCTACTGCTTTCTCTCTTCTCTGTGGTGTTCCCCCAGGGCTCTGCTTTGTGGCAGATTCTCTTCAATATTTACATCAGGCCTCTTGTGTGTCTCATCCGCTCCTTCGGTGTCAGGTGTTATTCATATGCCGACGACACTCAGATTCTGATCAGTCTTGATCAGACTGAGGTGTCATTCAGTCTGCGGCAATACCTGGTGTTGATGGGGACTGATGAATCGCAACTGGCTGAAGTTGAATGGGGACAAGACTGGAGGTGCTGGTGGTGGGTTCTCCTCCTGACCCTTCACTTTGGGCATCTTCTTTCTGGCCGCCTTCTTTGGGTCATCTTCCTGTCCCAGCTGATAAGGTCAGGAATTTGGGTGCTGTAGTCTCTTCCACACTTTCTATGTAGCCACAAGTCACCTCTGGTTGCAAAGCAAGACATTTTCATCTGAGAATTCTGAGGAAGGTACTTCCCCTGGTACCCTCTCATTTGCATCCCCTGTAGTTGCTGCCCTTGTGCTCAGATGCTTAGATTTTTGCAACTCACTATCTGGCGCAACCCAAGACTGTAGAGATTTTTTTTAAAAATTAATTTCTCCCATTGAGTAGACAGAATGTGACCCTTTGTTTTGAGTTGGGTAGAACGCCCATCGGGGACCGAATTTCCTTAACATGCATATTGTATCTGGTCAACCAGGGCTTCCCTGTACATAACCAGAGATTCACACCATACTGTGTGAATCTCTGGTTAAGTACAGGGAAGCCCTGGTGGACTTATTGGACCAACAGGGAGTTAGCTCCCTCCCGTGCTTCAAGTATATTAAGACTGCTCTGCTGAGGTTGAGAATAGATGATCAGTGGTTGAGCCCAGCTAGTATCATGAAAGTGGTAAACAACAGGTAATTAATGCCCACTATGAAAGTAATTTAAACAGGAAAATTGATAAATGTCTCAACAGGATTAACTAATATACTTAATGAGCAAGCAGACGGGATGGAGAAATATCTGGCACTGGTTACTAAAACGTGTCAGAGGACCCTTTACCTGCTACTTTGATTGGGAGCACTGCCTATTTTTACTTTTACAGCACAGTGGGCTAATTCACCACATTTTTTTTATAGGGGGTGGGGGACGCTCCGCACCCCCGCCAACTCCCCCTAATTTATCCTACCCCCCTTACCCCACCCCATCTGTGTTTTAAAATGTACCCACTTACCTAACAAAATTCAAAGAAAAAAGATGCGAAGATTTCTGATTAGGTGAAAACGGATTCAGTGAAATGTGCGGATACATAATCTGACATCTGCTAGCTGTCCATTTTGCCCGGAAATGGCAGAAACCATACAACTTTTTCTTTTTATGTGCCCAATGTACAAATTCCTACGATGCAGGAACTTGCATGAGGCACTTTATATCACCTGGACTCCGCCCAGCCAAAGACCTAAAGATATATGGGAAAGATTCTGTCTATATTCTACTGAGAATATAGCAATGCTGCATAAAATACGCTACCTATGTGTTGTCAATTCATTGTCTCCTGCCACAACATTCCCAGTTCAGAGAGAAAATGTTGCAAATTCACAGTGGGACACCATTCTATAGACAAGATGAGACTTCAAACAACGTGCCTAGTGTTTTCTCAGTCTACAAGTCAGATGAGGCAACAGGGAAACTGGTACCTGCACTTGCAATTCAAGATGGCCAGCCGGCCGGCCGGCCGGCCAGCCAGATGACGGTTCTGGTCCAGCCCATAGGCCCAAAGTGGGGTCAGGTGCACTCGGACAATCCCAAATCTGCTGCAGTGAACATACGCAGGTGCAGCTCCTCACCAAGACCCCAACCCAAGTAAAACACTACAAAAACCAGAGCCCCCAGTCAGCAACTGTGGGTTGTTGGATAAACTTGTGGCAGGTGACTAGAGAGCTATGAGAAGCGTTAGTGGTGACAAGAGGGGGAGAAGGAGGTGGTGAAAACCCAATCAAGCAGGAAGGTACAGGTAACAAAGCATGATGTGATAAGAGCAGAAGGAAGAGGAGGAGGCCAACACCACTAGCCAGACAGCACAGGACAGGAAGGTATTTAGAGAACAGCGGTGGCCTAGCAAAGGCACCCGCGGTGTGGAGGCCTCGTTGCCATATGTCCTGGGGGGTCAGGGCTCAGACTTCAAAAAGAAACGTTAATGTAACAGAAATACTTTCTTTATGAAGAAAGTTTCTTTTTGAAGTCATAGGCGCCCCGTCCCCACCCCATGATATGGAGGCTTCCAGGTTGGAAGCTGGAGTTCTCGTTCCCTTGTCCTGGATCAACGGATTGAAAGGTGTAGAAAATGTATTTTGTGCAAATGCGTGTATATGTATATAATGGAATGTGTGTGAATTAGTGAGTGCATGATGTTGGGGTGGCTGCCTGGGTGTGAGTGTATGATGAAAGGATGCACATGCAAATAATTGGAGACTGGGAGTGAGTGTATGGTGAATGCTCTGATTACTTACCAGTAATCATCATAGTCCGACTCTTCTTCATCACAGTACTTGTGTAGGAGGCACATTGCACTGGTACGAGGTAGAGGGACATGGATGTAATGCCTGGCTTAGTTACCTGTAATGTTAATTACTCCGAATCTCACTCTTCCTCTTCCCAGTACTTACCTATGAGACAAAGGTAAGTCCTGGGAAGAGGAACATGAAGGTAATGGTGTGTGCTTGTGTTTAATGCCTGGGTTACTTATTGGTAGCCTTCATTACTCCTAGCCATACTCTTCCTCGTCCCAGTACTTGTGTATGAGGCACTTTGCCTCATACGCAAGTACTGGGACGAGATAGGGAGATGTGGATGTAATGCCCACTTTAGTTACCTGTAATCTTCATTAATCTGAATCCCACTCTTCATCATCCCAATACTTACCTATGAGGAAGGTTGCCTCATAGGTAAGTATTGGGACGAGATGGAGGGACGCAAAGGAAATTCTGGGCAGAAGAGCAGATTTTGGCAGTTGGGGTGGTAGTCCAGGCCAGCCCAGAGCGTGGTGCAACCCGTGATTTGTTGCCGGGGACATGGGGGAAGTCCCCTCAGCAATGCTCGCAGAGGGGCCCCCACATTTTGTGCTATGCCACTGGAGACCAGGTTGGCCTAAGGCAGGCCGAGGAGGTGGGAGGAAGAACGAGATGCAGAATGGTCAGGGTGGGAAGTGGTGAGATATGGGGATAAAGGTGGACCAGTTCTTAAGATAATTCGGGCGGCAGCAACCCCTAGTGCTTCACCTCAACCCGGCATAGAAGTTATCCCTTCAGCTGACGGAAGAGACAAGGCTTACCCGGGGAATCTTGTGGAATAGGGACTGCCAAGATGGTTTGGAAAGAGACTCAAGAGCGTTGGGGAAACCCTGGGAATCTCACTGGCAGGCGAGACAGCGTCAAACCAAGTGCCTGAGTCTTCGTTTTGAGAACATCACTTTTCTGCTGTCACCATTTCATTTATCCGACTGGTGTGTAAATGAACCCTGTGAACAAGACCCAGTCTTTTGTGACTCTAGTGTGGGCCTCCTAATACACCATAATTAATTTCTATACAAAATTTAAATCTCTTCACTACATTATAGGTAACTCATACATTGCTTCTGCACATTTCACTCTGGATAACTATTTCAAGATGACTCAGTAAGAGCGGTTGTTTGATGTGCAGAGAGGAATATATGTCCAAACCTCAGTCTAAACTCAAATGCACATGGCCAAAAGCAAGATGGAGTAAGTTGCTTACCTGTAACCCCTGTTCTCCAGCATTGGCATCTTTCATAGATTCACATGCTATGAATATTTCATGGTGTAAAGCTGGGAATCCTCAGTTACCACTTTTGATTGACTTTTAAAGAAAGGTTTGGTCTATTGTGTGTGCTATCACCCTCTTTGTGGGAGCTTCAGGCCCCAATCAATGGGACACTGAGGAGTAAGCCCCTCTGCCACCGTCCTTCCTCAGATTCGAAAGAACGTTACCAGGTAAGAAAGTAACTTGTTCTTCTAGGGGATTGGGTCCTCCGACGTATTCGATATCTAGGACAGACTCCCAAAGCAGTACCAAGCAAGGAGGTGGGAAAAGAATTTAGAACACAAATTTAGCATGCCCAATCAAATTGCGGAATAAAGGACTGCCTTGCCAAAGGCCAGATCCTATCCTCTGATGAAATCGAGGGAGTAGTGACGTACAAATGTATGTACTGAAGCCCAGGTGGCTGCATCACAGATGTGACAAATAGGAACACCCCTCTGCAGGGCAGTAGACGCAGCCACTCCCCTGGTAGAATGGGCCCGTAAGCCAGCCGGAGGGTCCTTACCCGCCAAGCGGTAACACTCGGAGATAGCTAAAATAATCCAACAAGACAAAGTCTGTTTCATCACAGCTTGTCCCAAACGCTTTCCAGCGTAACCAATGAAAAGTTGATTGTCCACTCTGACCCGGGACATGCGGGAAATATAAAAGCTCAACGCTCTCCTAGGATCAAGCATATGGAGCCTCTCCTCTTCCTTACCAGAATGTGGATGAGGATAGAACGTCGTAAGGACAACCTTCTGGCTCAAATGAAATTCCGAAACCACCTTCGGAAGAAAGGAAGGACGAACTCTCAGGACAACCCTGTCCTTATGAAACACAGTGAAGGGTGGCTTAACTGAAAGTGCCTGTAACTCACTCACTCTGCGAGTGGAAGTAACCGTAACCAAAAACACAGTTTTCAGAGTTAACAGTCTCAAAGGGCAAGAATGCAAAGGCTTAAACGGAGCACCCATAAGAAACTTAAGAACAAGGTTCAAATCCCAACCGGGCACCACAAAAGTTGACGGAGGAAACACATTAGTGAGCCCTTTCAAAATCGGAGAAAGTAAAGGAATGTTAAAATAGGAACATTCTTCAGACGAGCGCTTAAAGATGGACAGCGCCGTCAGGTAACCTTTAATGGTCCCCACTTGCAAGCCCTCACACTCAAAAAGATCCACATTCTTAACTCTGCACCTGTCGCAGAACTTTCCCCAACGGCAACGGTACAGAGACTTTGTTGCCGGCCGCCTGGCCGAGAGCAACACCTCCATCACGACTTCAGGGAGGTCCCAGATCCCTCAACCTTTCAGAAGCCAGGCGTGAAGGTTGAGGGATCTGACCTCTGGATGGAGAACCTGATCCCCCTCCCGTGAGAGCAGATCGTCTTGGTAGAGAAGACGACGTGGAGGGGAGATGGACAAGTCGAGAAGATCCGGGTACCACGTCCTCTGGGCCGACGCCGGAGCAATGAGGATCATCCGGGAACCGAACCTCCGTAACCTCCGCAGTACTTGCGGGATGACGCGGACTGGAGGAAACGCATACAGCAGTAGGAATGACCACTCCACCACGAACGCGTCTCCTAAGGCTCCTTTTGGAGGAAATTCCCACGAGCAGAAACTTTTGCACTTCTGGTTGACACTGGAGGTGAAGAGATCCACTTGAGGGGTCCCCCAAAGGGCGAAGATCTCCAGGAGAATCTCCTGAGCCAGAGCCCACTCCCACTCGTAAGAGATCGTGCTCTGCCTGCTCAGAGTGTCCGCCGTCTCGTTGTCTTCTCCGGCCAGATGAACAGCCGAGATCGAAACTTCCTGCTGGATGGCCCAGAACTCGAGCTGCATCGCCTCCCTGCACAGAGGAAGTGACCCTGCCCCCCACTTTTTGTTGAGGTAATGCATGGCCACCGTGTTGTCCGTTAGAATCAGGACACTCTTTCCTCGCACAGTCGGCAGAAAAGCCTTCAGGGCAAGCCTGACGGCCCTCCACTCCAGCA
This sequence comes from Ambystoma mexicanum, assembly GCF_040938575.1. Lineage (NCBI taxonomy): Eukaryota > Metazoa > Chordata > Amphibia > Caudata > Ambystomatidae > Ambystoma > Ambystoma mexicanum. The sequence continues at coordinate 705,208,548 of NC_090941.1, read as the reverse complement.
GATTGATATGGAGTCTGGACTCCGACGGAGACCAACGAACGCTGTCAACTCGTTGGCACCAGCTCCCCATCCCGTGAGGAAGGAGACCCACTGGACTTCCGACGATGACACGTAAAGTCGCCTCTCAAGTCATCTGTCGAAAGCCCCGTAGACCTCGACTTCCGGGGCTTAGACACCCAACCTACCGACAGCTTCTTCTTGCGTTCCCGCAAGGCCTTGCCCGTGAGCGACTGGCAGTCGACACAGTCGTCCGTATCGTGGGCCTCCCCGAGGCACCAGAGACAGGCGTTGTGCGAGTCTGTGACCGACATCTTGGACCCACAGTCCCCGCATTTCTTGAAGCCCGGATGTGGGGTTGAAGACGAAGTAGACATCGCCACGAACAGGTCGTCACAAAAACCGAACAGGTTCAACGAACCGAGAAGAATACAGCAAACTCCAATCGTCGACCGAGGGCGGCACCTGAACAGGGTCCGACAGCCTGCTGGAGGACTGAGACCACTGGCGCTTGAGTGCCCACTGCAAAGATCTCATCCGCAGACGAGCCTCTGGCACCAGAAGAATGCAGGATGCCATGAGGCCGAGCAGTCTCAAGAACTCGGACGCTGGGAGATTCTGGGCAAGTTGAAACTTGTGAACCATCTGCTAAATGTGAAGAGCCCTCACATGGGGAGGAAAACACTGCCCCAGGGATGTGTCGAGCACTGCTCTGATGTACTGGAGCAGCTGTGTTGGTGTCAAATGGGACTTCTTTAAATTGAGGTAGAAGACCAGCTAGTGAAGGGAGTGGCAGGTGACAGACAGATGATCCAGGACTTGCTCGGGAGAGCTCCCCCTGATCAACTAATCGTCCAGGTAGGGGTAGACGTGAATCCCTCCCTTTCATGAGATGCGCTGCCACCGCCACCATGAGTTAATCTGCTACCATGAGCTTGGTGAAAACCCTCGGGTCGGAGGTCAATCCGAACGGCAGGACCCGAAACAAAGCGCGAGTCGCCAACTGCGAACCTCAGGTACTTCCATGTGCCGATCCATCCCAAGCACAAGAATTAAGCGTCCTTGAGGTCGAGAGACACCAACCAGTCCTGAAGTTGAAGGGCCTGGAGGACGAGAGAGTGTAACCATCTTGAACTTGTCCTTCCTGAAGAGTTTGTTCAAACCGTGCAAGTCCATGATGGGTCTCAATCCCCCATCTTTCTTCGAAATCAAAAAATAAGGGGAATGCCATCCCCTGTTCCTCTCCGCTACAGCCACCAGTTCTATGGCGCCTTTCTCCAGCAGGGCTTGAATTTCCTGCGCAAGGAGAGGTTCCCAGGTGGATTGTCGTGAGGGCTCTGCCGAAAGGGAAGACAGTAACCGTGGGTTATTACCTCCAGAACCCACACATCTGAAGTAATGGCTCACCACTCTACAAGATGCTGCGCCAGCCTTCCCCCAACCGGCGAACCATGGGACATGGCCTCATTACTGAGCGGTAGAGGCTGCGGCGTTGCCTGAGGGCAAGAGGCAACTGCCCGAGCGGCCTTGGCACCTCGAGTACCCTGTTTACCACCTCTGGCACTCTTACAGCTCCTCTCGCTTTACTGAAGGATGAGTAAAAGAGAACGGAACCTCCCCTCCATTGTTGTCCCCTAGGACGAAAAGGCGGAGGTTGTCGAACTGCAGCGCCCAACGACTTCGCTGCAGCTTTGGAGGTCTGCAACCTCTCAAGGCTCTTGTCAGCCTTGCTGCCAAAAAGATGTTCACCGTCAAAGGGCATGTGGATGAGCCGGGACTGCACATCAGGAGCGAACCCAGACTTCCGCAACCACGCAAACCTGCGTATTACGGTGCTCGCTGCCATGGACCGGCTGACACAATCTGCCATGTCCAAACCCGACTGAACAGCCTCACATATGGCATCCTTGCCATCCTGAACCATAGCATGGAAACCATCCCGTTTGTCCCCTTCGGAAATATGTTCAGCCGCTAATGCAACACAGTTCCACAGAGTGTGTGTGAAACGAGACAAGGCACATATGGAGTTGGCCGCCTGAAGCGCCATACCCCCTGAAGAAAACACTTTCTTTACCCAGCCGTCAAAACGTTTGTCGTCCCTATCCGGAGGGATGGTAGGATAAGACACCTGCTTTGCCGGGGCCGTAGCTGCCTGCACCACCAAACTCTCCGGAGTGGGGTGCCTGGTCAAGTAGCAGGGGCCGCTACTGGCTGGACGGTATTTTAGCGATAAAGACTTGCCCACTGCCGGGAGACTCTCCGGAGCAGTCCAAGCCGCTGCCACCCTTCTCTGCAGAGCCATATGAAATGGCAGTACCGGGTCAGTGGGGGGACCAAGATCAAGGATGTCCATGAGATCATCCTGAACGAACTCCCCTGGGGGAGCCGACCATCCCAAGTACTCGGTGACCCGAGACATAAGGCGCTGGTATGAAGAAACGGCATGAGTGCCAGGCTCCGGCCTACAAAACTCCACCTCCGTAGAGGTGTCCAGTCCACTGGCATCATGGAGTGACTGCCTCAGGTCATCAAACTGGCTATGGCCTGAGAGAAGCTCATCTGAAACCAGAACCGGATTTGGAACCAAGCCTTCATCGGAGCCTTCATCACCCTCTGAAATGTACTCCAGGCGGTGAAAGGAAGACACCTGGGGACCAAAGCTATGCTTGACCTGGCCCCTCTGACACCACTGCCTCGAAAGGCAGCGCCGCCAGCATCGACGGTGTCAACACAGGCCTCGAAGCCGGAGCTTCGAGCGTCTCTCTCGACGACCTAGGCGCCGACAGCGTCGACCCCCTTGGAGGCGGAGCCTCGAGAAAAATCGTCAACGACCTCGGCGCCAAAGGCGTCGACGTCTTCTTTGAAGACGCCACAGGATCACGCGGTCTTAAGCGCGTCGAGGACCGGGACCTGGAACGGGCATGGCGAGAACGGCTACCCTTGCCCGGGTGGGACCTTTCCAGAGAGCCGTGCCGGCCACCCGAGCCCGAAGGTGTATGAGCGGTGTCTCTCGACGGGTGCCGACCGACCCCACTCAGAGGCGCGGACGGACCGGTGCCCTGCGATTCAAGAATCGCTAACATCTGCTTCCCGAAGGAAGCCCATTACTCTGGTGTTGCTTGCATGGTGGGATAAGCGACCCGCCGACGGGCTGAGTCCTCGGAAGAGGACGGGGAAGGCGACCGATGCTGCCGCTTCCTGGAATGCCTCGAAGAGGCGGAGGAGTGGCGAGACGACTCCTGGAAGGAGACCCACTGGACTTCCGACGATGACGCGTAAAGTCGCCTCTCGAGTCATCTGTCGAAAGCCCCGTAGACCTCGACTTCCGGGGCTTAGACACCCAACCTACCGACAGCTTCTTCTTGCGTTCCCGCAAGGCCTTGCCCGTGAGCGACTGGCAGTCGACACAGTTGTCCGTATCGTGGGCCTCCCCGAGGCACCAGAGACAGGCGTTGTGCGAGTCTGTGACCGACATCTTGGACCCACAGTCCCCGCATTTCTTGAAGCCCGGATGTGGGGTTGAAGACGAAGTAGACATCGCCACGAACAGGTCATCACAAAAACCGAACAGGTTAAACGAACCGAGAAGAATACAGCAAACTCCAAAGAGTCGAGGCGTACCGAGATTCACGAAGCGAACACGTTCGCGGAAAAAACGGAACTTAGGCTACGGGCGTTGTGCGTCCTACTTATCACATCGGGTGACATCGGCGTCGGAGGAGGTTCTCGGGGACGCTGCATCGACGCAGACGCCGAAGATTTTCCAAAGCAGCACAGCTGTGGACATTACCTATCATAAATATGGAATACGTCGGAGGACCCAATCCCCTCGAAACGTAGCTAGGGCTCGTTGACGGTCGGAACCTACAGCTCCGACAACCTCCTGGCTGACATGACGACCACGACTTTCCAGGACACCTACTTCATGTTCGCTGTGGTCAGGGGCTCAAAAGGTTTTCTCGCAAGTCCTGCTAGGACTCGATTTAGGCTCCAGCTGGCAAATTTTTCTTTGTTGGCAGCAACGACCGAAAGTCCTTTGAGGAAATGCTTAATCAGACTGTCGCTGAACAAAGTCGGGAGGATAGCTCAGGGGCAATTTGCTCACCTTGAAAAGAAGACGATACGGAGCAACAGGTTCGATCCCTGGGTCCGCGATTAGAGACCTCTGGGTATTAAGAACGTTATAAATATATCAAAGGCGTGTGTCCCCTTTTTCTAGTATATCTAGAGATGGGCGCCAGATGCACTTTGATGGAAGAGTGACAGACCTTTTTTGCCTGGGTCAGCAGGTATGGCAACAGTTGCTCTGGCCGAACAGTGAGTGGTTAAACCACCTGTTGCTTCATGCACCACAAAGAGAACCATTTCCATTTGGAACTATAGGAACTGTTTGTGGAGGGTTACCTGGCTGCTGCCACGATATCTAGGCACAATTGTGGAATGGCTAGTCATCAGATTTCTGCAAAATCGGGAGCTATGCTGTCAACTTTAGGGACTGCAGGTTGTGGTGCAGGACCTTGCTGTGGTCTTGGGATATGACGCCTGGTCAACGGAGCAGCTGTATTGGTTGGTCCACTCACAGTTGGAGGAGGTTGGAATACCATATCTGGTGCAGCCAGTTGGGCACGATTAGGATGAGCTAACAGGGTGTGGCCTTACCATTTGTATTGTCGGTTGTATGACCGGAATTGGTGGGAATGCGTAGGCAAACAGGTTTGTCCACGGAAAGTAGAAGGCATCCCCCATGATCCCTGATGTGGGCTTCTGCTGGCAAACAAAAGGCACTTTATGTTGCAGTCTGTGGCAAAGACTTTCACGGATGGATGCCCCCAGCATTGTAACACTGTCAGAAGTGGACTGTTGAGTTCCCATTCATGCGACTGAGAGGACTGGCTGCTGAGGCTCTCTGCTAGGTTGTTTTGGACTCCTGGAATGTGTAACGCTTATAAGAGCATCCAGTTGCAGAGGGCCCAGTGCCACACTCACTGGGCCTCTTGAGACAGTGTTGCCGATTTTGTAACTCCCTTCTTCCTGATATGAAACCTTGTGGTCGTATTGTCAGTGAGTATCCTGACCGCGCATCCTCGTCGCACCGGCAGGAAGGATTTGAGGGCCCATCTCACTGCGTTGGCTCTAGCATGACTATATGGAGTGTCATTTCCTGGGCTGTCCACAATCCCTGAAATGTAGCTGGTCGACATGAGCTCCCCAGCCCAACAACAAAGCATCCGTGATGAGGGTTTTGTGGTGATGCAGTTCCTGGAGCGGGTTCACTCTTGTGAGGTTGTGCTTGTTGGCTCACCATTGAAGTCTGTGCACGATCCTGGGGGTAATGAGGATCTTGTCTTGCAATGTTCTTGCTTCTTTGGACCAATTCGCGGCTATGAACTCCGACAGGTACCGCATGCAGAGCCTGCAGTTTGGTACCAGTGGATGCACGATGGCATAGTTCAGAGAAGACGCATGCACGTGCACACCGACATCCACCTTCCTGGTGTGAAGGTTCGGACTATCGAGTTTAATGTGTTCACATGATGCACTGATGGTCGAACTCGCGGCTCTCTCATTGAGAACTATGTCCCAAGCAATACTAAAGTCTTGGGTGGCTGTAGAAAAGATTTTTTTTAAGTTTATCGAGAAACCTAGGATCTGGAGCGTCCATACAGTCTCCAACATGGACTTTTGCACCCTGGCATGTTGGTGCCCTCACAAGCTAGTCGTACAAATAAGGGCCCTTTTTGCAGAAGCTTGCAGATGGGCACTAGGCATTTGGTAAAGGTCTGAGGGGTTAATATGAGGCCGAACAGTAGCACTCGAAACTGATAGTGGGTGTTTTGACCACACATCTGAGGTACTTCCTGTGTTTTGGTTGGATTGGTATGTGAAGTACGCATCCTGGAGGTCGAGGGACCCCAGAAAATCACGCAGTTGAATTGCTCCGATTACTTGCTGCAACGTCACCATTTGGAATTGTTATCTTTTGATGAATTTGTTCATCCCCCCGTAGATCTAATATGGGATGCCACTTGCTGTCCGGCTTTTTCACTACAAAGTAACGGGAGTAAACCCCTTTTCCTCCAACACCTTGGCACCTTTTCTATAGCATTCTTCTCCAACATTTGCTTTACTTCCTGCTGCAGCACCTTTAGGTGTGCTGTGCGTGGAGGCATGTTGGGGAGGGGGCGGGGGTTATTTTGTAAACTCCAATAGGTGTCTGTGGGCGACTGCATCCAGAACCAAATTGTCTGTTATTCGGTGACGTAGTTGGACACATTTTCCCCCCACATGCACTTGTTTGTGACTAGCCATGGTAGCTGTTTTCCTGGTCTCCCTCTTTGGGAGCATGTGCTCTGCTTGCACGTCTGTTTGCTGACTGTTCTTTCATTTTTGATAGTCTTAATAAGACCTCCATTATCCCTGGGAATAGTATGTTCCCTTGGCATATGATATACTCCCTCTGGTGGTGGAAGAGGTTACGTCTCTCCCCAAAGCGTCCCTTAAGTGATGCCGACGTGTTAGTGTGTCTTTATCGCCTTTAGGGCATCGTCAATTAACGGGTCGAAAAGGTAATCTCCTTCGAAGGAGATGTCGATGACCTAATGTTGTAAGTCAGGTTTGAAATCTGTACAATGTAGCCACCCCTATCCTGACATTATCACACCATTTTGAATATGTTTAAAACTGGTTCTGCCAGGTATACAGCAATATTATCTTGTCCTCCGTTAGGTGTTAGAGGATGGCGGCAATCCTGTGCCACATTTCTCGTTCGTACCTTGCCATTACAGCCAAGGAGTTTGCTGCTTTGACAGTCGTCTCCCCAATAGTTATAACTTTTTTTTTATCCTTTGTTTTCTGGGGGGCAGTACACTTGTGTGTGAATGGACTTTTCCCACCTGTTACTGCAAATACGACTGCTCCTGGCGTGGGCTGTGATCTGAGGCATTTTGGTGTTAAGTCTGGGGTTTTGAATTTCTTTTCCAGGCTACCCTTAACAGCACGCTCCTTAAAAGGGTGTTTTATGGTACGTATCCCCTCTTCCCATGCATGATCCAAGATTGGGATGGATACAACGGACTTTCTTCTCTTGCCCATGTGGTCGAAGAGAAAGTATTCTTTCTCATCTTCTGACGGGACAAGGTTAAATTCTTGGCAGGCTTTGAAATCATGGCATGAAATGCCCCTATGTCATCTGGTGGTGAGCATTTAGGTGCTTCTTCCAATGGTTTGTCAACTGGAGTGTCTGTGTCCCAATCGTCGTTTCTTGTAGACACTTGTCATAGATGCAGTGTCCCGAGGGTCGTCACCCTTCATATCTGGAAGCTCTCCTTCGTGTTCTTCCATCCTGAAGGATTGCATGGGTGGTGGCCCTATTTGGGGCTGCAGAGGCACTTAAGGCAGTGGCGATTTATGCAATGTTTCGTCTCCACGTTTGAATTTGGATTTTCGTGGACCTGCACGAAGACCGGATCCGGTGGGCAATCTATGTTGCAAGAGTGACCTCGTCCTTGTAGGTGTTTTATGCCCTGATTGGGGTAATGGACAGGGCTAGACCTGGTTAGAGATCTGGTGGGCAAAGCTCTTCGTGGTGCACCTGCTGGTATACTCGGCTGTGCCGGTTGAGGGGGTGGTATCCTGGCCTGTAATTGCATCAACACTGACTGTATGAGAGAACCTGAAGGGACAGCAATGCCTGGCAATTAAAGAGAGATTGTATGGGCTGCCCTAGAATTGGGTAGCTGGGTCCCTGGCTGGGTTCCTGCGGGTACCTGGGCCCTTGTATTGGTTGTCATGCCCCCAGAGTGTAAATGGGTCTTGGCACTGGTTGGCCTGACCTCTCTGGCACGGAGGGCCGAGATGCTTGTGGGGTAATCCTTCGCTGACCTCGCCCTGGTGTAGGTTGTAGCCTACGAGAGTGTGGATGACTGATCATGGAATCCTCTGAGTCTGAAAACTGTGGCGACTCCGTTTGTTGCACCTCAAAATCTGTGTCGATTTCATGTTGCAGAATATCCTCTGGCATCAACTCAGAGTAAATGATTGGACAGACATGCGGAGTAATCACCGGGATTTGTTTTTTCTCCTGCAGAGCTTCCCCTTCTCCTGCTTTTCCTTGTTTTTAGAGGCACCTTCTGTAACTTAAGATGCTACATTTACTCCCTGTGCCACTTTGGAACGTCAGAGGACGAGTGTGGTGACTTGCTCACAGGTTGTTGTGGGTTTCAATATCCTGCAACCCCCCAGGCCCAAGACAGCTTCTAACTCATCAACAAGGTTGTCAATGGTGCGATCGTGGATGAGGGTTTTCCAGTGGTAGACGGTAAACTTGGTCATCTTTGTTCAACCGTTGATGAAAGCTTTTGCTTGATGACTGCTGCCCCTTGGGCGAAGTTGTGGTTGTCGAGCTCTTCTTGGCGGACGAGTGTGTCGTCGATTAGGGTTTATGCTTTTTTCCCTGTGGACAGAGATGCCCCTGATGAGGATTTTGCCTTGCTGTGATGTAGGCATGTCGTTACAAAGTGGTCGCCTGTGACAGTCATCACTCCAGTTGACGAGTCCTTCACTGTTCATTTTGGGATGCAAAAAAGATGAGGGTTTCGCTGGACCCCTTGTAGGCCTTTCTTTCTGCACCATGGACTACAAGGTTTTTTGGCCTCTCGTGTTTGTCTATAACGACGGCCCATTGCCGTGCTTATTTTTTTTAGTGGGCCTTTCTTCAGATCTCACCCTTTCCTTAAAGTGTGGTCTTTTTTTCCCTTGGCACAGCCATGCTCCTCGTGGATTCGACTTGGATTTTGGGTAATTTCCCTCCTGGAGCCAACACACGAGTCCTCGGTGCCCATCATTAAGAGTTTTGTCACTAAACCCTTTGCAGATTTCACAATCCTCCAGCAAGTGGTTTGGGTAGAGGCAGTAAATGCACTCACTGTGCTTGTCGCCTTCAAAGAAATTTTTAAGGATGCAGGTGTTAAAGGCATTAAATAACGGCTTATTGATGATGATACGAAAAGTCATGTTCTCCACACAGTGGACGTTCCCTCCTCCTGCAAGGGGATTGTGGTTTACAAAGACCTCTTTATTCAACACCTATATTGTTTTTCCAAGACCACTTCATACTTAATCTCTCTTTTCAGGACCAATCCTTTTGTCTAAGGGCTAAAAGTCCTCACAGGGTTAAGAGGAGTTCATGCTAAATAGACGCCATTGCTTTACGGTGTCATAATCTAAAGGACCTTACCTAAGGATTTACTAAGCGAAGCTATGCCAGAGGCCTTTGAAGCAGCTATTTCGCTTCAGAAGGGACAGGGAAACTGAAGAGCATTAACGATCTGAGGGATGATGAAGATGTACATCCCCTGCCATCAAAGCTTGTGATTAGTGGTTTTGTGGAGTAATCCATAGATTTTAGGGAATGCAAAGCTTTGGAGACCCCTCACCTGCTACAGTCATATCCTGCCAAAGGTGCAAAGGTTGGATGCTAAATTTCCCGTCAGTGCAAAATAAGTACAGTCTGGGCTCACACCTATGTTAGTCACAAATACTTTAGTTGCTCAAGCTTAAGAAAGGGGCCCTCAACCTCCTCAGCCCAGCCTACTTTGAAGCCATCGGCCAGGAAGAAATGTAAAGTTGCAAATGGGCAAATGTTAACCTCAACAGTCCTGTGTGAGAAACCCAATGGTATTCTCCATTCTTTTTCCCCAGAATCTTCCATTGAAGTGGCCAGGAAAGGTCCATTGCTTTTGGATCCCGACCCCGCGGGTGGACAAGCGAGGGAGGATGACCTGAGTGGAGGATCACAGGGGATTGGGATGAGAATGCCCAAGGGCGAGACATGGTATTCCCCCCTTTTCCCATTACACACAGACCCACTCTCCCTCTGCCCTAATGGGGTATTTTCAATCACACCCCATCTCCCCATTTCCAAAAAGTACTGGGATGAGGAAGAGGCGACCAAGAATAATGCAGATTACCCATAGTAACAACATAGGGATACAAAGTGAGGCCTACCATCTAACACCTTTGAATTGTCCCACCAATAGCGTCAGGCAACTGTGCACACCTTACTCCCATTAACTGTCACCTGCAGTATATGGAGTGATTCTGCCAGGATTAATGAGCAAGCCGGGGTTATTGGATGGAACCAGGAGGCCAAAGAGCAGAACGCTGCCCGGAGAGGAGCCCGCACCAACCAGTGGAGTGCAGGACGTCAAGACGCTGGCCCGGAGTGTGCAAAGGGCTGCAGCGTGGCGAGGGAGACATGTCTCCAGGGAGCCAGAGCAGGTCGGATGGCAGCCTATCGGCCTTGGCTAGGCCAGTGCTCCTTCCCCTGGGATGTGTGCAGGTCCCAGGGGTGCCTGAGGGGCAGGTGGCAAGTTTCACGAAGCAGAAAGAGAAACTCAGTAGCGTGCAGCTGGCCGGAACGGAAGCAGGAGCGCTGTGAAAGGACGAGCCCGTTGAGCCAAGCCAAGACGGGAAGAAAGCAAAATCGGAAAAAGGTAACGGCAAAGCGAAACAAAGCGAATGCTGGAAAGCAGCAAGAGAAAGCATAATGTGAGAAAAAGGTGCGCTAGAGGCGCGGATAGTAAGAAAGACAGAACAAGTGCACAGGCGGTGCGAAAGCAACTAAGAAGTGGTGTGAGTGACCCGAAAAGAAGGTGAGGGGCATAGACGACCAGAAACAGAGAGAGACAGTACTGAGACAGTTAGAAGAAAAATGGACAATCATGAGAGGGTGAAAGCAACCCGAAACTGAGAAAAGGGTGCCAATGACCCAAAGGAAACGGAGGGTGCCAGAGAGCACAGAGAGGAAAAGAGGGTGCAAGAGAGCACAGTGAAAAGTAAAAACAAGGTTGCAAGAGGCAATTAAAAGTGGAAAGAAGGTGCAAGAGTGCAAGACAGGAAAAAGTGTGCAGGGCACACAACAAAGGAGAAAAGGACAGAGTGAAAGACACAGAAGAGAAGGTGCTGGAGAATAAAGAGAGGGGTTAGAAGTCAGAGTGGTCACGCCTGGAAGGAGCAAATGACCCAGCGTTCTCGAAAGTCTTGTATTCTGACAAGATGAACATTTTTGTTTGTTTGAAACCAGAAGGGCCTAGGCTTGGGGAAGGGAACCCTAAGAGGCACACTGAAGACATTGCTGACCTTTATGAAGAGAGGCCTAGACTTGGGGAAGGGAACTCAGATGCCCACCCGGAACTGTGTTTTTTTTTTGGATCTGGAAAGATCGAAGCTTGGGGAAAGGAACCCCAACGGACCCAGAGACCTTGTGAACTTTATTGGTTTGTTGCAAGAGCCTTACATGGAAGGTTCCAAGGGCGGCCTTTTTGAGCTGAGCTATTTTGAACTGGCAGAATTGCACCTATTCGTATTGAAACCAGCTGTGGTTTACATTTTCTTTTGAATCACCATTTTTCATTTAAAGAAATCCCTATCACATTTAGTTTAGGAGTGAGGGCAAGCATAGGTTTGGACACAACTTTGTTTTGGACTTGCAGACATCCACTGCGCTTAGAACCATCAGTTGTGGGAACAACCCCCTTAGAGGTAGGGCCACATAGGCATTACACCTATGATAATAAACGTTTTCAAACTGTTATTTTTTAATCTGTCTCTCTTGATACCATGCCCGTCTCACACCTGCCTACATTACAAGCCAATATAGCCACTATTTGGGAGGCCTGTAATATGAAACTTTTGACAAATATCTTAGAGTTTGCCTTTGATTGTGAATCTGAAAAAAAGGAGCACACTGCATGAGTTGGATGCTGATCATATCAACTATTGAGACCAGGGAGCATGGGTCTGCGTCTTGATGTTAGATGGCATGCTTGGCCTAAAGCCATTAACTTCACTATGGAAGCACGGGGTACTCCCCTTTGGCAGTCTATACATTTTGCTTTCCCCCACAATAAGGCATTGAATAAAAACAACCATCAAAGTAAATTCCTTTCTGCAATAATTAATTAGATTCAGAAGACGCCCGGCTTCTTTGCTCAGAATGCAACAGAAGGTGTTCATTAAACAAATCCAGTCAGTTCCAGTTAAGACCCCAATATCACGGCAAAAGAGAGGACTCCTTTAACAGATCCCTCTCTTCTCGGGATACTAAATTAATTTCCAAATCATCATCTCCTTCACAGGAAGGCAGAAGCATTGACACATCCCAAGATCAGAGTCATCTGAATGCCGAAGATTTCAGGATATTCCTAAATCTTCCTGTCTGGAAGCAAATAACCCTTAATACGTGGACTATTTCTGTAGTATGGTAAGTGTTCGGATCCTGTTCCCATTCCCTCCACATTCCTGACGGAGATTGCCCAATAGCTTAAAATCAGTGCAATAGAGGCTGTGTGTATGAGACACAGACTCCTTAAATGCAAGATGTTCTTTCCTTGCTCCTATACAGTTCTGAAGACAAATGGGGGTTGAGGAACATCCTGGGTCTGTCAGAATTCAATAGGTTTCTCCCCATAGAGAAAATGGTCACTGCAGGGCAGATTAATTTGGCTCTGCAAGGGGGTGGTAGGGTGGCTAGTTGTGTGTGTGACAGGACTCATGAGACAAACGCAAATCCTCATTTAGACATCTCAGCAGTTTCTAAGATGTGTTGTGATGGGCTAGTCATTTTGGCTCAGGGTCCTTAATGTTGGTCTGAGCTCGGCACCAAGATTTATTTACCACAGTGTTGGCAACAGTTACTGTTTCCTTTCACCATCAAAGGGTCCACCTCTACTTGGGTGGTAAATCTAACAAGGACTTTGCGGCTTTGCAAACTCCCCAAGAGTTGTTTTTTATAGGACCTGTGAGTGCATTTTTAGGAATTCCACCATTTTTCCAATGCAAAGACTTCAGGATATTGGGCCTCTTAGGGACACTGATTAGGCCGGGCCTAAATTCCTCAAGAGCGGATTCAGAATATTCATTATGTTCTCAAATGTTCATATCCTCACGAGTTTCACCACTACCTAGGGTCTGATTTTCAAAGTATTTTCAATGGTATTTTCCCATTGAAAAACACTTTTGTAAATCAGGCCCATAGTGTGTGCTTTGGTCTTATGGCATCCTGAGTTCTGGTTGTGTTTGATCCAAGCTTTTACTTACATTTACAGAATACCCAGCTACACATGGTGGGAAATTCTAAGCAAATAATTTCAACCCCATTCAATGCTACTGCCAGTGCAGGAGGTTGAAATCACTCAGTTGGGATACATTTTTCCATTTTAGAATCTCCGGTTTCAATATCCACTGATTCGTCCCCAAAGGCATAGGGAGCTATAATGGACAGATCTCCAGGTACACAACCTGTGGATTCCTAAAGACATTCATTTGGCCATCACTATGTGGGTAATGATAATTTTACCTTATCAAGACATTTCTGATATCAGCGGGCAGTCCTAGAATGCTAAATCTATTGGACAGGCATGTTTTACTTCGATCACTTCCCCTTCTGCCCTGGTTTGTTCAAGTCCCATGAGTTATCGAGGTTAGTGAAATATTTTTAAGTGGTAGCATTTTCCCTGTGGCTTCCCATCCAACAGGGTCGTTGAATGTGCAAGTCCATTCTCCCGAAAGGCTTGATTAAGCCACACAAGAGTAGAATCTCTGCATCAATATAGTGAATCCAATAGTCGATCTTTGGGCAAGCCTGAAAGATAAAATATTATGCTTTTTGGGTTGGCCTGGCAGAAGTTAAATCCCTGGGGGATGGCTTTCTCCTTCTTTGAGATGATCAGGCACTGCATTTCTATCCCTCCCCCTTCTGATTGTGACAGTTTTGCACACTATGAAGCGCGGTGTGGGCAATTATCTTGATAGCACCTAAAGGACCTAGCGTTTGGATCTTCTAGAAATAACCTAATTTTCCTTTGCTGGTTCTTTTCCTGATACAATCCCGAATTGCAACAAGGGGGTGGGGGCAGATCCCAAACCCATACCCCCAAGTATCTGACTTCAGAAGCCTTATCCTTGAGCACTTTGGTTTTGGTGGATTGGTTCTTGCACAAGAAAATGTGATGGAGGTTACATCCCATTAGTAAAGAAAGGGGCAAGGTCTAGGAATCTTAGCATGCAACCAGGCACAGGGGTAATGGATAGGAACTGGTGCCCTCAACTTCCAAAGGCCGCCTCTAGGGTAGCACTGGCTCTGCCGTTAACCCTCGTCGGCCTCCTAACCCAGCCTGAGAGTCACTAATCCCTTCTGACAGACACATTTCTGGACGTGTCACACTAATCACAGTAACAACAAATAAACTTCAGGCCAAGTCCACCTTAAACCAATCTTCCACATATAATGGAATATCAGACGGCACACTTCTAGAGATGCCTATTAAATAAGAACTTTGTCTAGGAATTCATAGGAGGATGGAGGAAATTATGCCATACTCTGAATATTGCAGCTCCAACCTTCAGGCTTATATACTCTCAATCTTTTCCAAACCAGCCCTCCTGTTTTGTTTAAGATAGGTAGTCAATCTTGAATATAGAAGTAAACATCCAACATAAATAAAGTTACAATTCAATAGTACGCCCCTTTATCTCTTTTGAAATATTAACTTATATTTTTTCTAAACCAGAACTTTATTAGCTCAAAATTTTTCATTTAGTTTTGCATTTGCATGAATTCCTTCCATACATCTCAATTCCATCTAACATTTCATACTGTAGTAACTTCTAAACCGCCTCCTCCCAACCCACCGCCCCAACCAGTCCTATGAGAGCAGCCCCCTGTATCCTCCCTTCATTGGCTTAGTCCTCTTCCTCATTCTCTTCGGAATGTATAGGTGTGCACTATCCTTAAAAGCATAGGTAAAAAAAGGTGACCAAACTTTGCAAAATTTCCCCAGTTTTCCACGTATTACTGCCGTCATCTTCTCCACATCCACAGTGTGCCAAATTGCATATTACCATTGTATAATGGATGGTGGTTCCTTCTGTTGCCATTGTTTTGCTATGCAATGCCTCGCACTCAATAGATTTGCCCACAGTGTCTCCGTTTTACCTCCTAGTCGTTGCTCTCCGTCGGGCACTATGTTCAGGAGCACCATAGCTCTATCGAGTTGTAAGTCTACTCCTAATATCCTATCCACCCTTGACTTCACCCCCTGCCAGAAGTGTTTAAGCTGCAGACATCCCCACCAAATATGTCCCATTGTCCCCACAGCCGCCCCTTCAGCACATTGCCGATATGGAGTTAAACATTTTATGGAGTTTTTCTGGGGTGTAGTGCCATTGGGGTAGCAACTTGTACCGTAGTTTGGGAAGCTGCAACGAGGTATATGGACAGTACCAGTATATTCATTTTGACAGAGGCTATCCTCCCTAGCCAAGATATGTACATTCCTTTACACCTCGTGAGATCTGCTTTGATTTATTTCACTAACGGGGGATAGTTTGCCCCGACTATTTGTTTTATGGTAGACGTCAGGTTCACCCCAAGGTATCTAACCGATCCTGTTGCCCACCTAAACGGTGTGTTATTTTCTAAGCGTTCCCGCTCTCTCTCCAATCGATAGATTTAAGATGTCTGATTTCGAGTAATTTACTTTGAACCCGGATACCTCAGAGAAGACCTTCATCTCTTCAATTATTGCTGGAAGTGATGTCTCCGGTTTGGTGACCATTAGAACCACGTAGTCGGCAAACAGGCCAATCTTGTGATGTGTCCTTGCCCATCTAACTCCATTTATCTCGGTTTTCCCTTATGCGCTGCGCAAAGGGCTCCATCACCAAAGCAAAAAGCAGCGGGGAGAGTGGGCACCCTTGCTTTGTTTCCCTTCTTATCGAGAACGGGTTGGTCAGTCCCCTATTCACTTTAACCTTGGCTTGGAGGTTCTGGTAGTTTGCCCAGATCATTTTTAGAAAGCTGAGTCTCACTTCCACCCGGCTCAGTGTTTGGAGTATGAAATCCAAGTCAACGCAGTCGAACGCCTTCTCAGCGTCTAACATTAATAAGCATGTGGGCATGCCCCCCCCCTCCCCTGTAGCCTTATCAATTATGTGCAGGACCCTTCTTATATTGTCAAATGTATTCCGACCCTGAATGAACCCCGTTTGGTTCTGTGCTATTAAACCGAGGAGCACCCCTTCTAGCCTAGCCGCTAGTACTCTTGTGTAAAGTTTTGTATCCACATTAATGAATGCCATCATCGGACGGTATGAGGAGCATAGTTGTGGGTTCTTTCCTGGCTTTGGTATAAGAGTGATGTGCGCCATGTTCATGGATAGGCATATCTCACCCCTCTCTCAGAAGTCATTGAATACTTCAGCCAGGCCTTTGGATAGTAGTTCACTCTATGTTGTGTAGAATGCCGATGTTAGCCCATCCTCCCCTAGACTATTATGTGGCTTCAGATGAGTTATTGCCCTCTGCACCTCTTCCCACATGATGGGATCCTCTAGTTGGTCTCTGTGCTCGGGGGACAATCTTGGTCCCTTCCAACCCGTCAGGACGCTTTATGTCCCACCCTATTTGATGGCTCTTCCCCCCCCTAGAGAGGCCAACAAAGAATTCCCTGACTATCCTGCGTTTAGCCCTTTCCGTCCCTACTTGTTTGCCCCTTTTATTCTCCAGAGTAGTTATAAACGCCTTTTTTTCTCTAGACCTTATCTGTCTCGCCAATATCGTCTCTCTCTACTTTATTCCCATGTTCATAGAACATCTGCCTGCTTCTTAGGAGGGTACTATCAACTGACCTGTTAGTTGTTTGAGTTGTCCTCTCATGTGTGCCAGCTTCCTGGCAACTTTATTTGTTCCCCTTTCCTTGTGGGTTTTCTCCAGTTCCTGTATTTCTCTTTCCAACCCCCTCTCTGCCTCCAGCCTTGCTTCCTGTACCCGGTTCGCTTCCCTTATGAAGTGTTCCTTAATCTGCGGTTTAAACTCACCCCCCTTGGCCCGTCCAATCTATCCATGATCGAATCTGCCACTAGGTTGTAGTCCCGGCCACTATTTCCCCCTCCCCAAATCTGTTCAGCTCTTCCAGGAACCTCTCAAAGAATCCTTCTTGTCCCTGGTTGGGGGCATACACTGATGCCCATCTGTATGTTAGGCCTCCCATATTCCCCTTTACCAGGACAAACCTCCCCCTATGGGTCGTGCTTCACCTTGGTCCCCTTACCCATAGAGATTTGTGAAGGAGGATTGCCACCCCTGCCCTTTTGCTTCCCGCGGATGCGTGGTATTGGAGTGGGTACTCGCTGCTGCGGATGCGGCCCTCTGTCTCCCTTCATCAAATGTGTCTCCTGAACACAGACTATTCTCGGCCCCTCTTTATTAATTTCCTGGAGGACTGTGACCCATTTGTTCATGCTGTTCAGTCCCCTTACATTCCAAGAGTCTAACCTATACATTTGTTTTTGCTGGTAATTGCTCCAGTGTACACGGACGCCTCTGCACCCCTTGACCAAGCCATGTTTTGTCCTGCTGCCCCTGGTTGCCCCCTGGTCTGGTTGTAAGTCCCCAACTCTAACTATCCCTGGAACCATTGTCCAGGTTCTCGACGTGGCCCCCTTTGTTCGAGCCTTGTGTGATCGTCACTCCCCTTACCCATCTATCTCCTTTCTATACTCTGCATTAGTCTGTACTGTAGTCCTGCTGGCTTAGCTGTACAGCTTTCCAGGCTTCATTTATTCACTTCAAGTCTTCGTCTTCTTTGCGCTCCATCACTGGGAGCTAGTTTGCACTCTGCCTGATGTTCTTCCTTGCTGGTTCTCCACATTGTCCCCTCGAGGTTCTCACGGGGACATCCCCAGTGCCCTTAGTCCATCCTCAACCTGGGAGACTGTCTTTTCCTCGTTACCCATGTGGAATTGGAGCCATGTTGGTAAGAGATCTGTACCTAATCTTCCTCTTACTCAGTTCTTCTGTGAGTGGACTGAACATCCATCCCCTTGCCAATGTGGGTTGCGACAAGTCATCATAAAGTTGGATTTCACACCCTCTCAGTTTAAGTTTTGCCTTCCCCCTCGCTGCTCCCATGAGCCGTGTTTTGTCTTTATAGCTGTGCATTTTCACCAGCGTATCCCGCAGCCTTGCTCCTGTCAGCTCTTCGGGTGCTCACTCTGTGCACTCTTTCTATTTCCATGTTTCTACCATGTTCTCCCTCCATTATGTCCTTGAACATCTCTCTGATGCAGTCCCATAGATGAGAGCCCTCGGGCCCCCTCTTTAAGGTCCTGGATCCGAATATTGGCCCTCTGTGACCCATTTTCCAGGTCCTCGCAGATCTCCTCCAAGGCCCTAAGTCTCTCCTTTGATCTGTTCTCCAGCTCAGTTATGTGACTCTCTACCTCCATCACTCGGTCACCCAGCAAGTCTATATCTCTGCAGTTAGTTGTGATGGCCTGCGAGAGTTCCTCTCTTATGCTAGCTCCTTCAGCCTTGACTGTCTGTTAGTTCCCCTTTAAACTTGGTCAGGGCTGCACGCAGATCTTCCTTGGTGAGTGACATCTGCGCCACCAGGGTTCCGAAGAGAAGCTTTGTTTGTATATATACATTCTGGTATGTCTCCTGCGCTCGCACTCCGGGCGTGGTGCTCTTCTTTTTTGGTCCCATCTACATTTTCCTAGTACACTCCTTCCAGGACCATTGCACCCCTTCCCCCTGGGATTGCTCTGCTGGGCCTCCACCTTCTTGATCCGCTCCTACTAGTTGTGGATTCCTCCCCCGCTTGATCTTATCCACTTTTTTTGGGTCTCTTTGCCTGCGGGGCCACTCTCCTTTTATTCCTTCAGTGCTCCTCTCCACTCTGTTCTGGCCAAGGCGCTGTGTGGGTCTCCGCTTTCCCCTCACCACATTGCCTTGCTGCTTCCGGTGTGCTCCCCAATTGTTTCCACGGGGCCTTCAACTCTATCGCCTCCTCTTTCTGCTGTCCCACTTGCTGCTGGCTATTCTTCGCAGGGCAGCAGCTCTGTCTCCAGGCCTGCCACCTTCCTTTCCCCCCTTCTTGCTGCCCGTGAGTCTCCTGCCGCTGCTCCAATTTCTCTCTCCTGACCCTGCAGCCACTGTTGCTGTTCAGCAGTCCCGTGCCGCTTACTCGTTGTTCCTGTCCTATCCCTGCAGGTCGGTGCTTCCCAGCAGTCACACAGTCGCTGACGTGTGCCGTTCAGTAGGCCCCCAGCTGCGCCTCTCCACTCACACTCCTGGGTTCAGTGTTCTTTTCAGGATGCTTCCTCTGCCTCCGCCGCCTCCTCCTCCTCCCGCTTCGGGTGTCCCCCACTGGCCACTCTGCACCACTCCTCACCTCTTACCCGCAGGTTCTCCCAGCGCCACCTGGATGCACGGTCCCTCACGGGAGCAGGATACGCCTCGCAGCGTTTCTCTAGCTTTCTCCACTTTGGCTCTTCCTCCGCTCTCTTCTTTGGGACCCGCCCCCGGACCTTTCCCTGTGGTTTCGCGCCTTGGTCTATGGCACACGCTGCTCCTTGTATGGCGTCCCTCATCCGCTGGTTCCAGAACGGCGTCTCACCAGGGTCTGCAGCAACCAGAAAGGCGGGACGGCTCTTTCCCCCTGATGTCTACTGCGCACCGCCCGCCATCTTCATTTCGGGCCTCCCGTCTCTGTGCCTGTTGCGTTTCTTTTTCATTTCGGCTTCCGGAGGCTTTATGGTGTGTTCTCCTTCGCCTCCAGCGTTGTTCTCCTCAGGGTCTCCTGCTGGTTGCAGATTCTTAAAGGTTAGCTACTTGTCGAATCTCTGGCAGGGACGGAGCTCCTCTTTCACATCCGCTCATCCCGCCATCTTGGCCACGCCCCAATCTTAGATTTTTTTGATCAATCAATACGTCATGGGTTTCCCCAGGCCCCAAGATTTGCAGTCGCCACTAGCCATTGGAGAGTGATAAAGGAGTCTGGAGAATTGAGGTGGAAAGTGATTTATAGCAGATTACTAGCATGCAACCTTCTACTGCTGGTTTCACAGTACTCATTTACAGATAATGATTTTTAAACAAATACTGACGATCTCACTCATTTCCTTTATGTAAGTATTTTTAATAACAGAAAATGTCAAATTCATGTGTCTCTTGATTAGCTCTTCAAGTTGTCAATTATGCCTTGTGGGCCAAATGGCTGTGCAAAGTAACAATTGAGATGCTAAAAAAAGGGATGCATTTCCCTTTGAGGTTGTTTAAAGGGCTACACAGATGTTTATCACATCAGTATAAAGAGCAAATGTTTGTTTATAAGGCGAAAAAGCATATTCACTTGATGTGAAAGAACACAGCTCTGAGCTTTCCATTAAAGGCATCAAAGCACTACTTTTTACATTTGAATTAATGCGGAAAAGCACTAGTTGCAAATTATTTTTTGTAAAATAGATATAAATGTGGACAAATACAGATAAACTGGACTACAAAATAAATATGAATATTACAGACTGAATGTTGTAAGCATCACACAGTACCGGGAGCCTTAAGATTAATCATCATATGAGCTAAAACACAGCTGAGTTTCAGGTTGCAGTGACCTCTAATCTTCCCTGTTGAGCCCCCACAATAGGATTTTCTTATTGGGTCCCATGTCTACCCAGCCACATTTCTAATCATGGTCACCATATTTGAGGGAACATTCCAGTGCAGGCATTACTGCAATGGTAGTCTTCTACTCACCCTGTCAAAAGCATTTGATGGATATATAAATGCTCCTTATAATGAAACCTTTTTCCAAATTCAATATTTTTTCAGGCAGATCTTTCACCATAAGAGTTATCACTCGTCAGTGCTCAGTTTTAAAATACCATTGACAATGGGGATTAGGCCCAATAAATCAGCTCATATAGCGAAGTGGTCCAAAATACTATAAGCAAGCATCTTTACAGGAGGATAGCTCTGGAATGTGATGCCTAATCCCTCTCCCCATTCTTAAAAATCAATGACAATGCTGCCATACCAAGAATTTGGTAAGACTTCCAAATTAACCAAGCATTGGCAATGCCAAAATGTGGGCTTTGTCTAGGCATGGGAACAGCACTTGCCAGACACTACCGTAGTGATAATAACTGCCCATTGATGGTAGCAGATGCAAACTAGAGTACCTGGGCATCTAAAAGCAGTGCCTGGCAAATGCCAAATACACAAGCCAAAACTCTTGGCTTTACCAATGCTCGGTTTCAACAGGACTTCAGAGAAGGACATGGACAGTGCTTATTAATAACTAAAAGAGGCTAGGAAGGGAACTATATAATTGCACTGTGATCCGGAACACCAAAAATGTCCAAAATACCATGCAAAGCGAGGGGACTAGGGCATGCAAACTTTCTTAACTACATCTGAGAAACTAGCAGCTACAAATAACCAACTTTTAAACAAGGGAATGGAAGAAGATGATATGGAGAGTGGCCTGCAATGGATACCCCCTTACCACAGAGCTTTTGCTGAGCTCATTACAAACAATGAAAGAGGACATCAAATACACTCCGAACTCAGTAGCCACTCTAAGCACAGAAATGTCAGCAGGACTACAAAAAGATGGTAGCCTGTGTTGGAGAATGCACAGATCAGAATGCGAGAGCCATTAATGATTTGGAGAACACATTGCCCAAGATAAAACAAGAATATAAGATTGTTAAAGAAATAAACTCTGCAACTTGAGTGTGAGGATCTTGAGAATTTGACAAGTAGAGATAACCTTCATATATGATTTCTGAAAGAGGATAAGGAAGATGGAGAATTTGAGAAATGCGTTCTGGAACTTTTTTAAATTGTGTGTAAGGAACTGACGAATTTAAACATCAAAACAGACAGTACATAGAATAGGTACATTAGATCTGACAAAAGTGACCCTTGCGTGATAGTGGCAAAATTACAGGATTACAAAACTAAAGATACTATCCTCCAAGCAAGGAGAAAGCAGATACGTTTTCAGGTTTGAGAGTGCAGAGCTTCCATGATTTGGTGCAAACCACCCTTTTAAGAAGGCAAGCAATGTAGACCTTGAAAAGAAAAGGAGAACTGCAGAAATGAGACATCCATTATATGTGGACTTGCCCTTCTGGGTTGCAGCTTTGGAAGGATAGAAAACTACATATGATAGTTACATTGGAATCTAGCTCAAAGCTTTTTGACATTTGAGACCCAACGACTAGCACTACCTCCCAAGGCAAGGATCAGGAGAATGACCACAACAATCTCGGACCTGAGAGATGGCAAACTAAGAAACCCTGAAGGGAATTGAGGAAAGACTAGTTTAAAGATTATGAAGAGGGTGGAGTTAGTTTGTACAGAGAAAAGATGGATGCAAAGTGGCCTTAAAAGTCTGCACACAAAATATAGTACAGGGAGACACTACGAAGAAGATTTAAACATATGTGGAAAGGAAATATGTTACAATAGTGGAAGCGACAACTTTCTTTAATTGTTAGCTTGTTGATATACACAGGGGGGATGGGACGTGGTGATTTGGTTTAGTTTTCTGTCTTGTTATGCCCAAGGGAGAATCAAAGGCTTGGTGAAAGCACAGGGCTAGGGCAGAGGGTCTTCCAAATGTATACACACACAATGGTTTCAAAAGTGGGGTGATTAAGGGATACAGCCACACTGCATTGCCATGATAAAGATGGGAGGGAGGTACATAGGGGGGGGGGGGGGTTCAGAGATGGCATGGGGCATGATAAGTGACTTATAGGCATAGTTCTTTGTTTTGATAATAATTATAAGGTATTGTGCATCAACAGCAATATGTGGAGACTATGATAACAGCCGATACATTTGTTAACTGAATGTCAGAGATCGTAATAAGCCTAGTAAAGGATACAACTATTTAGAGAATTGAAGAGATTGCAAGTACAAATAGTCGCATTACAAGAAATGCGTTTAGCGAAAGAAGATCAATACAGACTCAGTGACTACGCCTTTACAGGTACACTTATCAGATGGAAGTAAAAGGGTGGGGGTAGCTTTAATGTTCCTTAAGAATACAGTATTTAATGTTCAGGAGAGTAAGAAAGAGCTGGAGATATGTGAAGGCTCAGAGATTTGGAGGGAAAGCAGAGACTATAGCCTCCTTCTATGCACCCACTATTGTACAGGAGATGTCTGGTATATTTACTCAAAAAATTAAAAAACTTCGCCAAAGGTGAAATATTATGATGGTGACATGAACTTGGTCATGGATAGTACATTTGATAGATCCTCTCTGAATACATACTCGACCCTAGGGAGAGCCTCACATAGATTATGACAAACATTGGAAGATCAAAACATAGTGCAAGGTTTTGCTTCCCCAAGTTAAGGGTTAGACTCACTATTCTCAGGTTCATGAGACTTTCTCTGGGATTGATAATTCATGTCTTCTGCACAAAGTAGCTAGATGTCATGATAAATGTATACCATAGAATGGTCACCACATCCTTTAGAAGGCTAGGAAAAGAACACCGACAACCCCATTGGGGATCCTGAGTGACTTAACATATGCTGAACTTAAGAGCTGTGAGGGGTCAGAAATGACAGACAGACACAAAAGGTGTGCTATTTTCATTATCAGACATCTTTATTAAAATAGAAGTGTTGGGTGAAGGCCTCTCTGTCCCTATCCAGAAGAGAGTTTACATAGGAAACAAACTAAAAATCAGTCTGTGTTAAGTTGTCAAAGTTATAAACTATCCTTGTGTCCAAAACATCCTAATCTGACCCTCACACTAGAAACAAACAACGAAGGGTGCAAAGAAATGTCCAAGTTATGTTTGGCAAAAAGTGTTAAAACAATTAAATGAATTCAACAAAACAGTCTTTACCAAGGGGAAATCCCTGGATCCAGAGTGTGGTTCCCTTCCCCTGGATATTTAGGTAGGATGACAAAAGTGTCTTTTCCGACAGTTCTTTATACTTAATTCAGAAAAAGTAGTTTGTATGGAAACAATAAATTCCAGTTTTGGACCGAGTTCACAAACAAAAGGATCTTATTCAAAGGAAAACTTCTACATTAGATTTCCTTGTTACAACTTGTATGGATCTTCTGGTATACTTTCCTGCCAGGGATACGCTTATGGGTTCTTCAGATGCCTGGTGTACTCTCCTGCCAGGTACCTTTCCACATTGTCTTATAACTTCCATATGCTCTGAATGGGGGGGCCTGGCATACTCCTCTGCTAGGAATTCCCCCCTAGGGGCTTGTAAATCTCCTTGGATTCTCTGCCTTGTGTGCTCCTTTCACCAGGACTTATTTTCTGTCCCTTTGGTATAGAACAGTTGTATTACTTCACTTTGTTTCTACTTTATTTGCTTGTAGGATTACTTGTTCCAACTTTCCCCACATTGCCATCTTAAACATGTGGACTTGTTCAAGTTCTGCCTTTGTGCTTTGTTTCATCAGTATTCAAATATTCTTATTGCATTTATCTGCTTACATGCATATCAGTGCGCCCCAGGGTCCACAATGCCTCTGGGCAGACTCACCGGTATCTTGCAGCGTTCACGACCCGTGGCACATCGCTGCAACAAAGCTTCCTCTCTGGGATGGTCCCCTTCACACTGCAGGCCTTCCTTCAGCATTGCCAGCAGCTCTGCTCTTCCTTGCTGACTTCTATCTGTGACCGTGACCAAAGGCTGCTGCTTCTCAGCACGACCGTATCTCCGGTAGCTCTGCTGCTGCTCCTGTTGCTCTGACGGTCTTTCTTGAAGTGTCTCTCCTGGCCTCGCGCCACGCCGGTAAGCTGCTCCGACAACGTCGAGCTGACATCTGAAAATGCCTGCGTTCACAACCTCCGCCAGCACGCTCCTTTTCCATACTGTTTCTTCTGCCTTTACCTTCCTATTTGGATGGGTTTTACTCTCTGGCTCTGCCTTACTCTCGAGTGCAGATCTGATATTTAAATGTCCTGCGCACTAGAGATCCACAAAAACAACTAGTCCACATATTCAACTTGGTGTTTCTTTCAATCTGCACCTCCTCCTTCCTCCTCGTTCCAGTACTTGAGACTTTATGGGAGTTTAAGTCCAAATAATTTCTAAAATGATGTTCATAACTTTTATTTAAGAAAACATTAGAAACAGGAGATGTTAGGTTTGTCTTATATGTGGTAATGAATAGTCCTGGTTACCTTGCAGTTTTCAAATGCTTAGTGAATCTTATAAATACAAAGATTCTCACGCTAGGTGCAGTATTTCCAAGTGTGATTCTTTATTTCCAGTAGTGTCGACACATGGTCTAGGGTGGTCAGCCGACAAGTGTTTTGACCCCAAAGGGTCCTTCTCAAGGCAAGATAAATAGTAGAAAGGGGGTCAAAATTGCCCCAAGAGTCAACAGTTGAACTGGCAAGGCAGTGTGTTTCCCTGGTTGGGTCTGGCGTAGTTCAAGGCTGATGCCTGCGATCGTGTGGTGTGAAGGAGTTGCAGCGAGGGGTCTGGACTATTCATTATTCCCTAAACTAGAGGTGTGGGTTCACCGCTACCACCCTGTGACCTTGCACAGAAATACTGAGACCAGACTCAATACCGAGCTCAGTACAGGAGCGTTCCTATCTGGAGCCCAACTTTTCCTTTTCGTGTCTTGTGTGTGTGAGATATGAATGGACTTTTGTGTAGAGTGATTTGCAGGAGGGAGTTATTGTATTTCACAAAGGGAGGGATTTGTATGGCGACAACAAGCCATCAAGAATTTAGGACTTATAAAGTCTTCTCTAGGAAAGGAATACTGTGTCTCTCCTGATGGGGCCACCACCATCCCCCGACAGCAGTCTCCTCCCACATGATCCTCCCTCATCTTAGCACTCAGAGGGTCAGAATCAGGTAGCAGCTGCCATCCCCTGGCCACAATGGAGGAGATCCTTGGCGGGGAATCAGTAATGACTCCACAGGATTCATCACAGAGCACAGTGTGTGAATACTTGAGAACAATAACCCGATGGCATGTAAATGGAGATACACTGGGATAGTTTAAAAGCAGTCGTGAGGGGAAGCGTAGTAGCGATGTCCACATCAATGGGGCGTCTTCGAAGACAAACCAAAGAGCAACTATTGGAGGAACACAAGATTGAGGAGGAAGAATATAAAATAAATCCAACAAGGTCCATTTGTGAACTAGCAGGTGCCAAGAATCTGTTACACAAACTGGGGGTGAAAGAGGCAAGACACACATTGCTACAGTTAAAGCAAAGATATTATGAATATGGTAACAATCCTGGGGAACAAAATTGCTAATTTGAGAGCAAAGCCAGGTAATGCCTTTATTCGCACCATCCTAAACAAACATGGTGAGGAAAAAGGAGAGACTAATAAGATGGTCTTCCAAAAACTTTATGATAAACTGTATAGGGCTGATAATATTGATGGCAACTGGAACGAATCAGAGTATGTTGTCCCTTCTCCGAGAGAGAAGAACCCCTCTCATGGGCCAGGGTGGTGCGGCCACAGTACAATAATCCCCCTGGGCGGTGGTACAACGTGGGAAGATCACATGGGGTGGGATACCCTCTGTGGGATGAGGGACGACAGCCAAGGAGAGACGCAGTATAACCGTAGTAATATTAAACCTTCATCAGCACCCTACACTCTCCAGAGAACTGTAGTACCCCATCAACCTATGCACCGGTGTAAGGTAAACCCTTCCAACTCGTTAGTCCTGAGATGAGGAAGAATAGGTACTACTCGCCTGACTTACATTATGACTACTGGGACGAAGAAGGATGTAACTAGTCCTATAGAGATTGTTGATACAAATATTAGGACGAGGAAGATGTGCAGAGTTATGAAGATCAACCTGCGGAACCAAGATGAACGGTCCAGAATATCCCAGATAGTCAATTTCACCAGAAGTATAAAAAGAGAAGGACTGCGTATCTGAGTCAATCCTCCCCGGAGGAGCCCAAGCAACAAGTACCGTGGAGCCACGGGAAGACCAGGACGCGAGGTGAAGGTCCGATGTCTGGAGCCGTTCTCGACCAAAGAGAAGGGACGGCAGCCCAGTCGAGGCACCCTGAAGGCAGTCTCGATACCTGGAGAGTGAGGACACTCCCAGGGAGAAGGAAGGTCTGGCAGAACCACTGCAGACCTAACAGAGCAGCAAAGCACCACGCGTCCCAAGATTGCTACACGCAGCAACAAAAGAACCGGAAGCCCTTGCAAAGCAGAAATAAGGTATGCAAGTGGGCAGAAAGGCTTCGGGCCCTGAAGAGGTGGTGGCAAAGAGGGGCAATGAATACCCCGAGAACAGGGTCTGGGACCCCCATACAGAGACTTTACTACATAAAATCACACATATACTAGTACTTGGCAGGCGAGTAAACCAAGTCTACTTAAAAGATGATTTGCAGGAAGCAGGTGAGCTGAAGAATCATATTCAGATATTACTCATCGTCAGTCACAGTACCTGGATGAAGAGTTAACCAGGTTAACTGTGCAAGAAGAAAAAGCAGCAAGGGAAGGAGCAATCACCCTGGACCACAAGTGGGAACATTATTCAGGCAAGCTTGGGGCTCGCACCTATAGGACAGTTGCTCATCTTAATAATCACAGTATCTGGAAGAGAAGTACCTAGGTTGACTGAACACAGGAGGAAAGACAACAGAGGAAAGAAAGCATTCCCTCTGAGGTTCTTGGTTACAGAAAAGTAAATCCAGAAAGAGGGAGAGGCTTTTCTGGTAACCTGACGAAGGAGAAGAAAGTCACAGTACCTGTGAGAGAAGCAAAACAGGTTGGCTGAGAGACAAGAAGGGAAAGCAAGGGAAGGGAAACATTCCTTCTGACTTTTTGTGAACTGGGAAACAAACGATAAGATGGGAAAGACTTTGACAATTGGAAGTTGTTTTTTATACCACTTTGGAACTTTGCTTATCAACAACCTTTTTGGAGGGAAGGTTGGAAACAAACTGCTAACTGTTTTGTAAATCCATCCAAAGTCAACTGGAAGTAAGGTTGTGCACTATTTAAAACTTTGTGCTGCGAGTTAACAGGGAGGTTTGAGTTACAGAATTTGAAGAAAAGAATCCCTTCACTTTGTAGTTCTTAGTGCAAGGGCTAAAAGTAGGTTTTTGGACGCGACTGAACATGCATTATTTGGACATCATGACAGACTCTTTAGACTATTATTTTGAGGCAGGGAAACCCCTCTTAGTGTTCGGGAAAGAAAGGCACTTCCCCAACCTCCTTCTTGTGTTAAATACACGTCTATAACCAAAACAGTGCCACCAGTGTGTCAATCTCTGACTCCTACCCCCTTACACAAGCTACAAACTGCATACCTTCATAAACAGAAGAAACTATGGAGTACTTAGACCCGCCTATTAAGCCGCAAGGGGTTCTAAAGGAGCAATTAAGTTGATGAAAAACAATAAATCCCTGGGCCTGGGTATCCCTTTTATAAATGAATGAGGGATACTGTGGTGAATCCCCTGACTTGGTTGTTTAATTCTATTAGAATAAGGAAGTGACCTCCCTGATTTGATGAGAAGCCCAGATCACGGTATTTCTGAAGGCAGGTAATGAACCCAGACTTTGTGCATCAAATAGGCCTATAAGCTTACTCAATATAGACGCCAAGATATTCCCAAAAATACGGGCCAACCAGTTGGAACGGTACATCCCTTCTCTGATCGATCCAAATCAATCAGGATTTGTGGTGGATAGGGAAACAGCTGATATTTACTGAATTTTTCATTGGTTAGACAATGTCCAGTCCAATCATTAACTTTAGATATTGTCAGAATACTGAAGTAGTGGGATCCTGCAGGAGTGAAGCTGGCCCCCCAAGCCCCCAAAGCCTGCCTGCTCAACAATCCTGCTTCTTTAAAACTATTGGCCAGGCAAACCCAAGGGGAATGGATAAAACAACAAAAGACAAGAACTCCCACTGCAGGTACTTCAGAACGTCTTCCTGGAAGGTTTTGGCTCAGATGGGATGTTCCTAAAAGGAAAATACAACTTTAAATGAATCTGTTCTTTTAATATCTTTCTGACTACACTTTGTTATATTATACTTTCTCCTAAATAAATATTACCTGTTGCCTAAGCTTGATTTGCCAATAGGCTGCTTCAGAGAGGTATATTTATATATTGCTGTGTGGCTGACTGTAGCTACTCATAGAACTTTCTTCTCTTTTTGTCTTTCTGCACTCTTCTCTTTATTTTCTTGAATTGAATTCCTTAAAGAAAAAAAAAAATCATACCCAAAAATATTGTTGTCACTATTATCTATGTAAATCTACTCAGGCTGTAATTATAGAATAATGATGTATGTAATGTTCATTACCTTTTGTGATTCAGATGACTCTTAGTAAAAAGACTGAAATATTTAGTTCCAACAAAAAATATTGTGCAGCGTACATCTAAAACTGCCTCTTACTGAGAATGTCTCTTTCCATTAAACACTCCAAACAAATCGCTGCTCGCTCGAACTTCAAAGGCTGTCTATTCTTGTTTTCTTCCGTTAGACTTACAACGAAGAAAATGAAGAGAAAACAATTGACTTTTAAAATGGCCGCGACGCACGCACGACGTGGCTGGGTCCTTTCTTCTAACCGCGCATGGAAATCTTCAGGAGAACGCGACGCTCTCTCGCCAACCGAACGAATAATAAAACTAAGGTTAATTCGTTACCCGAACTATGTTAAAAGTTAAATACGGGGCGAATACAGTCCGCGCGCCTGATTAGTAATAAAAGTTAATTTACTCTTAAATAAAAAAAAAAAAATTCTTAATAGAATTTTTTATCAACAATTATATACATTGAAAAAATAAACAAATGTATATTATTTTTCCAAGTCTTTCTCTACAACTTCAGTTAAAAAAATAATGAGTCTTCAATTAAAATACTGAAATCCACTTAGCTTATCAGTTTTTTCTAGGACTTGACTCTTCACAAGTTCAGCAGCAGACTGGAACTGGATTTCTTCAACTGCAGACGATCCATCCGTTATCTAACAACTAATACTAAGATATCTTTGGGGATTAAACAAATAGATACTAATATCCTTTAAAAATGGAAACTTTAATAGGAATTAATCAGGAGCTAATAAATTTATGACCTACTCAGCTACAAACTTTAATGAAAGGCATTTGAAAATTGCCATGAACATTCTAAATGACATCACAATACTGTATGTTGTAAGCTAAACCAATCACTACTGCAAAAGTGTTCCACCATCTTGGCTTGGGGGCATTTCATCTTTCTAAATGAAAGTTAGTTAAGGGACAATAGAATAATGTAAAAAGGAAATTTCCTGTCCTCTAAACAGAATTTATTTAGTATTTCAACCACACTCTCTAACTTTCCTCGAAAGATATTTGAAACTCCCTATTCTCTTAGGAATCTTATCAATGTGAGGTACCAAATGTGAAAACCTGACAGATATGGTGAAAGAAAAGCATTTGGTAGGATGGACTGAGGATTTCTGAAGGCAACTCTTTCTGAATTAAAATGTGCCCTAATAATCTTGCCAATTATTGGAGGCCATCCTCACAGATAGAGGCACATGGTGATCTCACAGAATCATTTTGGTTAAGAAAGGTAACGCAACAGGGATGTCCACTAACAACTATTTTAATTGTCCTGGTAACGGAAACTTTTGCAGCACAGATTGTCGAGTCAAGACATTTTGGGCATTATAGTCAGGAAAACTGCACACAAAATCAGTCTCTTCATATCACTTACTAATCCTCTCACCTCACTGGAATACTTGAAAGGGGAGCAGGAGACGCACTGAGTGTGCAAACAAGATGGCCCTGCTGCGGGTTTACCTGTCAGTTCTGCCTACAAATCGAGAAATAGTCCTTGGACACTGTAGCGATCACCGGTGTGCACTTTTGGAGCGATCCGCCATCTCCATTGCGCTGAGATGGCAGTCGGATTTCAGAGAGGGCAGCACTCTTCTTTGTCTTGATGACACTGGGCAGGACAGAGTACTGAAGCAGAGCGCGGTGGAACCGGGTGGGCCCCGATGAGATGAGATGGATCCTGTGATGTTGGCTGCACAAGATTACAGCCATATTGAGATCAGACAGGCCGCGGCAGTGATGATCTAGTATTGGTAAGAGCGACGGGGGGAAAGTGGCCATGCGGAACCATCAGCAGAGACCTTGCCTGACTGGGCCCGCCCAGGGATCTTTTCACAATCAAAAAGGGAGAAAAATAACAACCCATACGGGAAGGGTCCCCGGGTTTCGAAATATACACCAGTGCAGCACGCTAATGCAGATGGCTCGGAGTACCTGCTCAGGCCCTCATGGGCAGCGGGTTTGGAGTACAAGCGTGTGAAATGGCTGCTCTACTATTGACATTACAGTGCTTGACAGGAGTGCTCTATTACCTATGAGAATGATGGCTTCCCGGTGAAACCCAATAAGATGTTTGCACCAAGCTCCTAAGAGGGAGGGAAGGCCTTGCCGAGTTGTGGTGGCTTGCGCACTACATAGTACTAACCCGAGGTGCAGGAGAGCTGTTCCAAGATCTACAACATGGGGTTACCGCAGCTGAGCATAGCACCAGAATAAAGAGTGGGCAACCCCAGGACACCTACAGAGGGCTGAAGAACAGGAAGGTACGACCCCACACACAAGTGGCAGTGCATGTCACTGTGATCCGATTACCACCCGTGGTGATGTCTGACATTAAGTGGCCGGTTCCGGTGTGTGGATCATGTTTTGCTCAGGACAGAGGTATGGAGAGAAGAATCTGGCATATGTGTAGTGCAGAGACCCCCTGGTGTGTTGTAGGTGGATAACAAGTGGTGCTATCATTTAGGGGAGAATTAAAGTAGGACCCCTACAAGTAGGAATAAAAGATGGAATCGGGGAAAAGCAAAAAGAAAGAGCAGCCTGAGGTAGACTCTTCTGCACAGACTACATCGAACAAGTGGGCTACTTCAGAACGTCCATCCAGGGCCTCTTTGCCATCCCATGATAGACTAATGTCAGTGCTGGGCCACATCAAAAAAACAGTATCACGACTTCAGTGTCCATTTGACCGCCTGAGAGAAGGTAGCACAACTGGAGACTAGAACTTCAACCCTGGAGCAAAAGACTTCAGAGGTGGAAAGTCAATGCATTAAGACTGTCCCAGCATTAAAGCAGCGAGGCAAGGAAATGGAAGCAGTGCAGCGATGTTCCATGGCGTTGGACTGGAGGTGGAGGCTGGAACAATCTGGAGAATGTGGTGGCCCGGGTGAAGCAAATTAGGCTTCTAGGCCTCCCACTGGGTGCTTAAGGCGAGCATCCGATAAAGTTTGCAGCAATCTCCTACGGAGACATTGGGGGCTAAACATAGAGGAAGACTCCATAAACATTGAAAAGTGTTACTGAATTAAACAGCGGGAGAAGAAGAATACAAGGTACTCAGGAGTCATACGCTTATCAAACTTTCTGACAGGAGATATAAGAAATGGATTTCGGGGGGGGGCTGTAATATCAGCAAACCCGTTCTTACTCTTTCCTGACTTGGCTCCAGGCACAGAAAAGAGGAGGGTGGCCCTTAACACTTTGTAGAAGAGTTTCCTTGCGCTTCGACGAAGGCCACCTTCCAATACTCTCAGTGACAATATTTTCATTTGATCGTGTTCTCTTTTAGGCGTTTGTGTTAAGTCGTTGTGGGGTGTTAATGGGGTGTGAGAAAGTCTCCTGTTATATTGCCACAACCTGAACAGTTCAAACACCATTATCCTTTTTTGGGGAACTGTAAATAAAACTTAGATCTTCTTATATCCGCTTGTGACGTTTGCACTCTATATTTTATAAATGATTACACAGAGACTGAAAGTAGGGTTTAACTAATTCAGAAACATCTTTTATTATCATTAACTTTCTTTGTTATTTTCTCTTTCTTTTAGTAAAAAGGATACGTCTTGTTTCCTGAAGACTGATTATCTTCTAGACCTGGGAGGTCTTCCTACGTCTCAACCAAAGTCTTGTTAGGTAAGTGTCTCTTTCTCTTGGATTCTTCTCCTCTTTTAACACCCTTTTGACGTTATGTTTCTGTACTTGTTAAGTTTCATATGACAGTTTATATTTTTTCTATCACTTTGTTCGCTTAACCTCCTTCTTTTTAGAATAATGTATATTATAGTCTTTGTTTTCATTTGGTTCTTTTCCTTACCACTCTACCTTTATCTTGGCTTGTTCTTCTCAGTAACGTTTTATCACGTCTCTTTTTATTCTTTTCTTAATAATCTCTCTGTGTATTCTTTGTTTACGATTACTCTTATTCTCTGTTTCTTTTTCTTGTGACAGTCTTTTCACACTTTTCAGGTTCGCTCTATCTTCCCTCACATAACTTTCTCTGTCTTTCAGTATTTCTTGTCTCACAAAACTCTCTTTATCTTTTGACTCTTCTCTCACCTCTCGCTCATCTCTCCCTCACTTTCACGTACCTTCATCTGTTTATTTACTTCGCTTTCCTTCTAGGACGTCTGCCGTTAGGAAATACTTCCGATTAGCAGATCAGCTGCTCTTTCAGGCGTGTCGTTTCATCTCGCCTCTCCGTCGCCTGATCTCGGTGTTACAGCTGTTCGGATTTAACTCCGCCCCTTTTATATGAGCTCCGAACAACCGACATGTTCTCTGGTACGCACCCCCTCGTTTCTCGTCTTCCTGTGAAAACGAAGCGCGTCTTGCGCAGTTGAAAGAAAGTCGTTTTCGTTTCCCTCAGAGGGGTTCTGCTCGTATATGCCGATCCTCGTCAACTCAACCTGTTCGTATCTTCATTACGAACGAGCGGTACTATCCCTCCCCCTTCAGGGTTGTAAAGTCTATGTTTATAATTATTCACTCCAACCTTCAGTCGTCAAACGGACGGCCTTCCACGCAACGGCGCAACAGTATTTAACTTCAATAAACTTCTCGGGTCTTTTTCTCACAGCCTCTCAGTAGGCCCACTCGTAACCGTCCCCCTTCAGATCCTCCGCCTCTGGCTCCTAGCAACGTAGAACCGAAAACACCCACAATCATTTACGGATCCCTGATTGGCGCAGGGTCTTGTCCATTACTCCCTCCTCCTTAGCAGCCATATTAACCCTTCATATGGACTTTGTGGCAAGTATTGCCTTACATTGTCAGAGCCTGAATTACTTGGTGCCTGATTTGGCGAGGTTCACTCATTTTTATCACACCGCTCAAGTTAGTTTTTTAAATATGTGGGCCGTGTCTTACATATAAATAAAGTAAGTTAGCGAATAGTTATTACAGAAACTGCTGGTGCTAGGCAAACTTACAAAAATGTTATTAGAGAAAGGAAAGTACAGTTGGAGAGATGAATAAACCTGGAACAGACTGCAGCCTCTGGCAACCCAAAGTTATACTGGAACCGAATAGCTGCTGGCCACGACTTGAGAGAGCTGCCCAGATCTCACCGACTGAATGGATTGAACACTTTACAAAACGTATTTAATGTTTCTAGTGGCATAATAGATCCAGCAGAAATTAAGAGTCCTGCTACGTACACAATGAAAGTAAATATACTAAGACCTGTCTGTTACGCTCACCTAGTATCCACAGGGACGCCACCCAGCCGGGTTACTCGCTGGTATGCTTCTCAGCTTTGGCCTGATGTGATCTGCGGGGAAGGTTCTGCCTGAAAATACAGGAGGACTGTGTTGAAGACTCACCGACTGGGGCTAGTATCCTCCCTCCACCCCCGTATGATTTCAGTCCCTCTGGCACCCTCTCCTCACCTTGTGGTAGAATTAGGCATGCTCTCCGTCCTGCCTTCTTTGCAGGGGCGCGTTGTCTTTCATGGGCGAGTGCGGTCCAGTTACTTCACTGAAGCTGGCCCGTTTGATATTGTTCAGGTAGGTCTTATTGCTGTTCTTTAGTTTTGTTGCTATCCTGAATGCCTTTCTTTGTTTAAAATCTCGCTTTTTTTCTCCCTTCGGTATCCAGAGCTTTAGTGCTGCGAACTGGCTTGGTTGTGCCCCGCTGGTAAATCTTGGCGCATTAAGAGCGCTATGATGCGGTAAGTGAGCGCTATGCGCAGCGCTGCAAAGTCTTGCCTTTGCTAACCTGTGTTTTCCTTCCTTGTAGGTCACGGTGTTCTTCAGCGCGAGTGGAATGTCCGCAGTGGTGCCAGCCGAGAGGCGACCAGCCAGGTAAGCCTTTTGAGCAGTTCGTAATTTGTAAATGTCTCTACTGCTTTCTTTAATGTTGCCTCTTGCTTCCTCTTTCAGGTTGTTGTATCCGGGAGGTGTGCAGATTCGAGGAAGCTGTTCTCAGTAGCTGCGAGTGTTTAAAGATGAAGACTGCAGGTGAGATGCTGCTGCTAATGATGCTCCTTTTGTCTCCTTGCAGGTTCTGCTTCTCCGAGGTTCGAGGGAATAGCTGGACACGGTGAGCATCACGTTGCAAGCTGCAAAGTAACACAAAGCGTGTTGTCTTGCTCGGGTGTGGTTTAAACAGCCCCAATAAAATAGTCCAGGAAAAGTAGTTCCTAGGCTACCACACCTAAAACACTAGACTACATAGCTTGGTTCTTAGGAACCAAGCTATGTGGATGCCTCCATGTTGGCTGACAATAATAAAGTAGTTCCCCAAGCACATTGTTTATTCATGGTGTATGAGCCTGGCGCCACAGGCGCCAGGACTGGCCCCATGAGGGCCTTTGAAGAGGATGCCAGGCTCTAGAGGCCCGAGTCCTGACTCCACCTGGCCAATGGGTTTGCCAGAGGGGATTTTGGGCGAGGGTCGTGACACTATCAGCAACCTACTAGGTTGGGAATGCATTAACTAGGATGACCAATGGCAAGTCTGCAAACCCAGATTTGGTGCCGATTGAGCTCTTTAAACAAACACCAAAGTATAATCCGTGTGCCGATCTTTACAGTGATATTTAATATTTTACTGTTTCAAAACACCATCCCCAACAGCTCGAAATAGCGTTTATTTTGCCAATCTTTAAGAAAGGCAATAACGTAGATGGTGCATGCTACTGCCCGATCTTTTTAATTGACAGAACGACCAAGTGATTTGGCCAGGTGCTAAATGGGAAATGTGAGTGGGCAGAAGATAAAAGTATCCTTTGAAATGACCAATATGGCTTCTGTAAAGGCCTAAAAACATCTTACCAAATTTTGAACCTCCCCTAATTCGAGACCTGCATGTTAACAGGCTTTCGATATGCTTGAAACTTTGGTTGAAATGCAAAGCAACTTATCAAGAATAGTCCGACTTGATGCCTCAGGTAAATTAATAGATTTATTTAGTCCGACTAGAGGGTGTAAGGCAATTCTGTGTCCTAGTACCACTACTCTTCACCCTATACATAAACTGCCTCTCTTCAACATTGACCAAACTGTCCAGCGATGTTCCCAAAATGGGCGGTAAGCATATTTCAGTATTGCTGTACGCTGATGATGCTGTTCTGATTGCAAGAACAAAAAACACCCTACAAACGCTGGTAACAGGATTCAATGAATATATGGGTCAGAGGAACTTAGAAATTAAGATGGTAAATTCAAAATCCATGTGTAATGGCATCACAAAGGTAGTTGCTAGCCCATTAATCGTTGAGGGAAGCAGAATGGAGTGGGTAAACTCCTCCTGTTACCTGGGTGTTAATATAGTGACAGGGATACGCACATTATTATCCAGCGAGAAAATGTGTGCAGATAAATGGCTCTATTAAGATATAGATATAATATAGGACTCCCCCACCCTCCCAGATGGACCACACTGTGTGCATATATAGAACAAAGTCTGTACCAGTGGCAATGTATGGTGCAGGTGTCTGGGGCCATCAATGCGATTAATTAATACAAAGAAAAGAGAATCATTTCTTAGAGGCATAATGGGAGCATACTAGAGTTTTCATGGCTACCCATTACATGAAGAATGTGGCCTGACGTACATTCAAGATCTTATTCAGCTACAGCCTGTAGTCCATTGGTTCGGAATATCGGGGAATTCAAATTTTACATTAAACAGGATCTTAATAGAGGACATCATGGACTCAGATGTTCATTACAATTCCACCAGGCTGAATTATGTAAAAATAATGTAAAATGCCCTTGGTCTGGGTAATTACTCTCTCTCGAATTAGGCATGGAATAAGGAAGACCTCAGAATAGTGATGAAAGCCTTCTTTTCCCTAAAAAAAAAACACAACGTGCAAAAAAGCAAGTGTGCAATATTATCTTAGTAATATGTCACACATGGGTGCCCCAAGCTATATTTACTGGTTCAATGATCAAAGGAAGAGGGCCATCTGTGCGCTCATTAGACGAGGGAGGCAAGAGAGAGAGTAGGTGATTTTGTCAACGGTATGACACTCATTTACCACATTTCATGCTAATGCGCCCAGTCACTGCAGTTTTAAGGTGGAAATACCTTTTCCCAATGTAAAGAAACTGGTGGACGAGGCATTTGTTTGCAGCTTTTAACAGGAGTTTATCGCTCCTGTATGTGAAATGTGCATGTAATATTATCTTTTAATTGAATGTGCTTTGGAACAGAGAATATTTGATGCACCTTAAACAGCTCTAAACATTTTAGCATTTTAACTTTGTACTAGTCTATGTTGGACCCATCTAAGTATCTATGGTTTTGAAAATGTTATTGTTGAAATGTATAACGTATTATTACTACTGTATTATATTCTATGGGAACATTCCCGAAATAAAGAATTTCTTCTAGAATAATATTTTGCACATTCTGTAGGAATGAAAAGTAACCAATGTTGTAAGGTTATCTTTTTTCATTCTTTGCGTTACTGAGCATTATGCCAGTAACAGGTTACAGAGCATTATGCCAGTAACATCCAAACAGGTTTCCCCTTGTTCCTCCAGAACCATCAAGGACAACATTGGCACTCTTGCCCCTGTACACCGATTTCTGCAACCACTCTTTTGGTACTGGTTCTTTACCCTCCTCCCGCGTGCACCCCCACCTGAAAAACCCTTTAGCAAACCCTACCTTGTTCTGCCAAATACCACCCTATTTCTATCATCTCCTTCCTTGGGAAACTCCTGGATAAGCTGACCTAACCCCCAACTTACTTCACACACTGAACTTGTTGGCGGTCTCCACGACCATCAATCTGGATTCCAAGCATGCATAGGCACAGAAAATGCTCTTCTGAACACTAATAAAGAGCTGACGGTTGCTGCAAGGATCAAATTTAAATCCCTCTGCATCATCCATAAGGCTGTCCGAGGCCAACAACTACGCTATCTGCAACTTGCTCTTAATAAATACTCTGCTTTTAGAACTCTACGTTCCTCTGGTACCAACTGTGTCAAGTGTTTCGCTAAACAGAGGGCCGGAGGCTGATCTCTTTCCTCAGTTGGCTCCCTCTTATGGAACAGCCTCCCCCTTCCTCTTTGTTTTGAGCCGGATCTTCTAAAATTCCGATAGCTCCTCAAGACTTTCCTTTCCACCCCATCCCTCCCTTCTTCCCCCCTCTGCTAATCTCACGGTTGTGTGATTGGTGACCAGGGCCCTTATGTGTCCTTCGGGGCCTTGGCCTCCAACACCCAATCGCTTCCAGCCTCCGCCTACACAGAGCACTTGCCTTGGCACTTACCGGCCTTTGCCACTGTAGGCCTGCACTTACTCATTTATTTTGTACAGATGAAAGTTCCCTAGCACTTCCAACTCTGGGCACTTGCACCTGCTTTTCACTCACGAGCATGGGCATCCCAACACTTACTCCCCCCTCTGCCTCTGCACGCTCAGAATGCTCACAAGGCTTAGTAGGTTTGCCTTTATCTTCCAATGTAGTGATTGTTTCTATCCCTTGTTCCCTCCCCGTTTCCCTCTGGGTGCTCTGAAACACAACGTCCTTGTTGTGTAAGTGCCTAACAAATGCACAATAAACAAACAATACATAATTGATCAATGAGGAGTACTTCCTTGGCTTATGGTTTTAATGTCATATGTAACTATGTTGTTGACATTGGTTAAATCAGAATTTAGTGTAGGCTTGAGCTAACCATGTTGTTTGAAAGCTGACAGCATGGGACCATGTAAAATCAAATCTTAAAGGTTCCTAAAGATGCGTTTTGCTCGCAAAAATAGTTAAGGATTCAGTCATCTGTCGCAGATGCATTTATGTCGCAACGAGATGCGAATTTATCTCTGTGCTCTTTTGGTGCAATGTGAATTGGAAGTAGCAGGTTTTTAGATAAATGACGGTATCCAAATAAGTGACGTCTTTGGATTCCACATTAAATGTGAATTTAGTATTTGGATGTATATTAGTAAAAAACAAATAATCTTGAAGGAGACCACTTTGGGGAGCAGTGAAGATGGCTGCTTGAGGCAGGAGTTCCTTGCGCTGCATACAAAACATTGGCTGCTCTCCCTCTTTACCAGATCCCCAAACCCCTCCGGTCACATGGGGTTGAGTGGCCCTCAGATAGTTTGAGGAGTTTGGTGCTGTAACTGGCAGCAAGAAAGGACCAGTGAGGGCTGCCCCACCCTCTAGTAGAGAGCAGCAATGCAGAAAACAGTCCTTGGGGGCCCCCATTCTCAGAGATAAGTGACAAGCAAAGGGGAAGAGGGCACATGGGTTTGGGGGTGGAGCCGGAGGAGTAGACCAATGCAGCAGAGAGGGCTGCAGTGCATTTCGGAAGGGCACCAACCTGGCTTGGCCGACCTGCACTCAGATGGTACGGTACCTAGCAGGGTTGAGTGGTGTTCAGTTCTTGGGCTGTCTGCCTCTACTGATCTTGTGGTGGTCGGCTCTGGAGTTGCACAAACCCTCAACTAACCCCCTCGCCTTCCCAATGTGGGAGCAGGTGGACAAGGTTATGGTGGAGAGGGCTACAGGTGCTCTTGGCTGGGAGTCAACCTGATCTCCCTCAGCCCGCAGCACTCCAGTTCAGAGTGCTCGCAAGAGGAGGAGAGTGGCATAGAGCCCTTGGAGCCTTCTATCCTTGTTGTCCTTCTAAAGGTCTTGGTTTCAATGGTGGGCTGATGGGCTACTCCTCCTGCAATAAAGAGCCAGATTTACAGCGGGGCGAATGAACATTCGCTCCGGCAGTCACGAGAAGGGGGAAAAACCTGCCGTAGCTTTGAACCAGAGATTTTCACGAGTTGTGGTCTGGGGACACGGAGGAGTAAGGCAATAAGTACTTGCCAGCCTTCCTGGGTTGCAACAGAGCTTTTATTTGACACATGTCAACAGCCCCTGCAGCACCGCATCAGACTTGCCCTCGCACTCCTACATTTCAGAAAAGAACTCAAGACCCAGCTCTTCAAAGAGTCTCTCCGCCTCAACACCTAGGCTACCACATCGCCCTTCACGCCACATGACTCACTAGAGGCTGCCCACCCCTCTACTCCCCAACACCCGGCACAGATGTACCCCTCCTCTGTGACCTTCTGTATCCTACCCCCATCTGTATATCTGTTCTCTTACCTTTGAAGAGAGATTTTATGCATCTGTAATGTTGTATACCTCTGTAAAGCTTTCCGTTACTTCTCGAAGCTAGGCTTGCGCTCAATAAATACCATAATACAAATTATCCCCAGCTCCTTTCCTCTTACATCCAACTAACCTCTATGAAAAGTCAGGGACGTAATATGGTATGCTGTGAGGGCATAAAGGTTAAACCTGTTTTATAAGCGAGCAAGGTGAATGGTGACCATTGAACGAAGCGGATGATAGTGAAGGAAAGCTTGCAAAGGGGTGGGGGGGAATAGGAAACCAAAAGATACCGCAAGATAATGCAAGGAACCCCAAGCTGACACTTGCAGGAATGTTAGGAGGTCACCTGTAGAAAACATATGATACATTACTCACCGTAATCATATTTGTGATGCTTGTATCTGCTTAGATTCACATGCTGTGCATAGGCCGACATCTAGTGGAAGCTGCGGAGTATTACAGTTTGTTTTTCGAAACTCGCAAATTGGGCGTCGACACAGGGCGTGCCAGTAATACTATCCCTAGTGTGACGTCCACTGTACCCATGATC
Source organism: Ambystoma mexicanum (assembly GCF_040938575.1). NCBI lineage: Eukaryota > Metazoa > Chordata > Amphibia > Caudata > Ambystomatidae > Ambystoma > Ambystoma mexicanum. Next base: position 705,167,730 of record NC_090941.1, on the reverse strand, counting down.
CCTCACGCGTCTATGACCCTCAGATTGTATTTTTTTTGACAAGAGGTAGCATGAGGAGTAGCGCGAGTACAGATGATCCAAGCAGATAGAAGATAGATAAGATAAGACTACAAGCATCCATGCGCCTTCTCTCAGAGGGGAGGCAGGGTGGGTTGCATGTGAATCTAAGCAGATACAAGCATCAGAAATACGATTACGGTGAGTAATGTATCCCTTCTGAGGCTTGTGGAATCTGCTTAGATCACATGCTGTGCATAGATTAGCGAGCAGTGTTAGAAGGAGGTGGGATTTGAGAAGGGTCATGAGCAAATAAATGTCTTAGAACCGCTTGTCCCACTTGCAGTAGTGCTGAGTAAAAGTGTGAATAGAGCTCCAGGTAGCTGCTTTGCAAATGGTGTCAAGGCGAACATTTGCAATGAAAGCCAGAGTGGCCCCAATGCCTCTTGTCGAGTGGGCTCTGGGCGTAAAAGGCAAAGTTTTGTCAGAAAGAGAGTAACACAACTGGATACAGTTGACAATCCACTTGGAGATGGCACCCTTAGAGACGCGATCTCCCTCTTTGCCTGTGGCTACGGAGACAAACAGTTGATCTGTTTTCCTAAGCGGTCTGGTCTTGTTTACATAGTAAAGGACCGCCCTACGCACATTTAGGGTGTGTAGTTTAACCTCAGCCGAGCTTTGTGGGTTTTGGAAGAAAGCCGGAAGCTCGATGGACTGGTTTACATGGAATTTGGAAATAAACTTAGGTGAGAACCTAGGGTGTGTGCGTAAAACCAGCTTATCCTTATGAATTGTAAAGAAAGGATCCTGCACTGACAGAGCCTGAATTTCACTGACCCTTCTTATGGATGTAATGGCTACTAAGAAGGCAGTTTTATAGGTCAGGTGTTCGAGACTTGTTTTATGCATGGGCTCGAATGGGGGGGCCCATGAGTTTAGATCCCATCCTGGTGGTGGGTTAGATATAGGAGGATGAAGTCGCTTTACTCCCTCCATGAAGGCTTTAACCACGGGTACCTCCCACCACGACACCTTGCTATGTGAGGTGGTATACGCCGACAGTGCTGCCAGGTGTACCTTTAGTGAGTTGAAAACCAACCTTGCGTCCAGCAGGTGGAGCATGTATGTCACGATTGTGGAAGGAGTGCAATCAACTGGGTTGATTTGTTTATACTGGCACCAGATAACGAATCTCTTCCATTTGTCGAAGTAGCAATGCCTCCTGTTCGGTTTCCTAGACTCATTTAGGATGTCCATACACCTCTGTGGTAAATTGAGATGTCCAAACTCTAAGACCTCAGGAGCCATGCTGCTAGGTTCATGGAGTTGGGTTGAGGATGCACCTTCTGACCTTGGTGCTGGGACAAAAGGTTGTACCAGCCCAGGAGTTTGATGTGATCGCACACCGAGAGTCTGCGTAGGTGTGGAAACCACGGTTGTCTCGCCCACATGGGAGCAACTAGGAAGAGCGTCATCGACTCTCTGTTCATCTTGTTCACCACCTTCCTGATGAGGAGTTGTTGGAAAAGCGTACACAAACATCCCTGACCAGTTCATCCACATGGCGTTCCCCAGGGAGTCTGGTTGGGGAAACTGGATGCGAATCCTGGGTACGGTCTGTTTTCGCTTGTGGCGAATAGGTCTATAGTGGGGAAACCCCACTGAGAGAAGAGATCTTCTACGATATCTCTGTGTAGACACCATTCGTGTTCCTCCAGAAGGGGATCTCTGCTCAAAGCGTCCGCTAGAGAATTGAGATCCCCTGGAACATGTTAAGATGACAGAAAGATGTTTCGTCTAAGTGCCCATATCCAAATTTCCTGTGCAAGTCTGGACAGATTTGGCGAACGAGCCCCTCCTTGCTTGTTCAGGTAGAACATGGCTGTCGTCCTGTCCGTCCGGATCTGCACCGACAGGTTCAATAGGTGGGGCTCGAACGCTTGAAGTGCTCTGAAAACTGCCAGAAGCTCTAGCAGGTTGATGTGATTCTTGACCACTGTGAGAGACCAGAGACCCTGAGCTGTGTGGTGGAGATGGTGAGCTCCCCATCCTGTCAGGCATGCGTCCGTCGTGACTACCGCCTGTATCTCGGGATCGTAAAAGGGTTTCCCCTTGGATAGATTGTCTCTTGTCCACCAGTGGAGGCTTTGTACAAGTGTTGGCGAAACGACCACTAGATCGTCCCACTGACCACTTGCCTGAGACCACAGTTTCGCCAACCATTCTTGCATGGGACGCATGTGCAGGCGCGCGTGGGGTACCAGGTAAATACATGATGCCATCATGCGCAGCAAACGCATTGCTTTGCGTACTGTTATCTGGCAACCGGTTTGATATTGCGGAATTTGCAGTACTATATTCCGAATTCTTTCCTCTGAAGGAAAAGCCAACCCCTCTTGAGTATTTAGAACAGCTCCTAGGAACTGCTTGGAGGTGCTGGGCACCAGACTTGATTTTTTCTCGTTTATGGAGAAGCCCAATTCGGAGAGGAGGTCGATAGTTCTTTAAATGTTTGTCCTGCAAATTACTGGGGTCTCCCCCGTGATGAGCCAGTCGTCCAGATAAGGGTACACTGGGATTGCCTCCCTGCGTAGGTGTGCCGCCGCCGCCACCGCCAGTACTTTGGTGAATCCCCTTGGAGCCGAGACTATCCCGAAGGGCAGTACCTTGAACTGGTAAAGCGGACTGTCCACCTTGAAGCGCAGATATTTTCTGTGCGCTGGGAACATGGAAATATGAAAATAGGCATCTTTCATATCCAATGTTGCCATGTAATCCCCTTTTTTAGGAGGGGAATTACCTCTTGGAGAGTAGTCATGCAAAATTTTTGGGGCTTCACATACTTGTTTGCAGGCCGTAAGTCCAATACTGGGCGCATTGTCAAATCTTTTTTTGGCACAAGGAAGTAAGTTGAATAAATACCCTTGTTTACCTGGTGTCCCGGGACGAGTTCTATCGCGTCCTTTGCCAGAAGAATTTCGATCTCTTCGAGTAGGGTCTTCTATTGGTCTAAGGAGTGTATTCTTTGTCGTGGAGGGTGGTTTCGGGGACGCTCTAGGAGTTCTATGCAGTATCCTGCGGACACTGTTGTCAGCACCCATCTGTCTGATGTGATCCCTTCCCAAGCTTGGGTGAAGATGGAAATGCGTCCCCCTACTGGGGATGCGTGAGAAGGGACCCTGAACGGAGCGTCACTGTTTTGGTGGAGGCATGCCCCCTCCTTTATTGGGACTGCCTCTACCCCTACCTCGACCTCTTTTGTTACCCCTGCCATAATTCTGGGTAGACTGCTGGTTAGTGTTCCATGTAGTACCCTGGCCTTGGGAATAGTTAGAGCCTCTTTGGGAGTTTTGTCCGCAAGGCCGACAAAAATTGCCATTCCCTCTCTAGTTAGGGTTCTTTTTGGTTAGTTGCTCTAGGGACTTGAGTGTCTCGTACTCGTCCTTGGCATTCTTTAGTGCGTCCTCGACCGCCTTTCCAAACAATAGATCCGGCTCCACCGGCTTATCTATCAATGATGCTTGGGTCTCGGCCTTGAAACCAGACTGCCGGAGCCAAGCATGCCTCTTGATGACCGTGCTTTCAGCAATTAATCTGCCGGCGTTATCCGTGGCATCGAAGGTTGATTTTAAAATGCAACCTGATACGGCTCTCCCATCGGCCGAAACTCGTGCCAATTGGCTTTTTAAGGGTTCTGGGGCGGAGTCTATGAGAGCCGCGACTTCTTCCCATTGATGGCAGTTGTAACTAGCCAGCAGGGTGGTGGAGTTTGCAATCCTTGCCTGGTAGGCGGAAGTGGAGGCTACTTTCCTGCCCAACCCATAAATCTTCTTGCTTTCCTTGTCGGGGGGAGCTTCGGACGATGACAAGAGTGTTCCCGCCCTCTTACGGGTGTTTGTAACAACCAGGGAGTCTGGTTTGAGATGTCCCCTTATGTATAGTGGGTTAGATTGGGCTGCCCTCAAAAGCTTTTCAATTCTGGAGTTTACTGCCCTAGTGAGATTGGGGTTAACAAGGGAAGGGTCTATCCTCCTTTGTATTGACTTAAGGATAGGGATGGCCTGAGCAACAAGTCTCCTCTCTCCCACCAGTACCTCTGCAAAGTCCCTCTCTTCCCGAGCACCTTGGGTGTCAATGTGGAAGTGCTGTGCCGCTCTGGACAGGACGTCATTCAGGAGAGGTTGGTTGTCGACGGGGGAGTCGGTAACCGTGGGCTCTTTCTCTACTGGGGAATCTACCCTGTATGTGTCTGGGTCGTCCTCTTCCTCCTCTTGGTCCTCATCATCCCCGTAATAGCCTGTCCCAGTTTGTTCTTCGAACATGCCCACGTCTGGATCCTCAACAAAGGATGGATCTTCCTGGTATTGAGAATAGGGCTGTATATAGAAGGGGTTTGAAGCTAGAGTTGGTGCTTCACCCCGGGACTTCCTACTTGTCGGTATTGGATCCTTTGAGCCTGAGGGAGTTGCCCCTTCTGGTGTATAAGAGAGAAAGTGTTCCGGGTTCTTGGCATATAAATCTGCCAATGATGACATCCTTGACATTATTACTCTGTCTATGTCCTCACTGGACCATTCCTTTGAACTGGGAATAACTCTTTCCTGGAGTGCTTTCTCTGTTTTATCCTGACTAGACCTACTGGGTTGACCAGGGGTCTTAGGGACAACAGATCGAGATTTGTCCTGGCTAGACCTACTGGCCTGAACAGGGGCCTTAAGGACAGGGGTTTGAGACTTGTCCGTCTGTTTAGGTGGAGTAGAATGTAGTTTAAGAGAGGAAGTAGGCTGGGACTGCTTACTTCGTTGTTTTCCCCCCTCCCCGTGGGTGGAAGAGTGCTTCCCCGACTTTTGGGCCCTATCAGAGCTTTTCGATGCCTGGCGTCGGAATTCGGGGGTAGAGTCCCTGTCTCTGGAGAGTGTAAGGGATTCGGTAGCAGCCTTGCCGCTGCCTGCAGACGCTGACTCCTGGAGTGCGGCTTGGGGGTAGAGGGCGGCGTCGTCCTCCGACGACCGAACCTCAGTCACTAAGGGGAGCGAGGCACTTTTAGCAAAAGTGGAGGGTTGCTTGGTGTCATGAGGCGATCTCGAACGCGAAGAGGACACCGACTCGGTGGACTGTTCTCTACGTGCCTCTTGCCGAGAACTCGACGTGCGTGTCGAGTCTCGGTTGGACTTCTGCTTGCTGGAAGTGGTGTGGGTAGCGCTCGTGTCACAGGGGGTCTTCCCCATAGCTGCCCTGCCGGACAACCTTCCGAGGTCGGGGACTTGCGCTTGGCTGTCCATCGACGCCACATTGCCCTCGCCGTCCGAAAGTACAGCGTCGCTGCCATCGCTGAAGGCACCCTCCGCGGCCATGGCCTCTTGTCGCCTGGCGTGGTGGGCCCAACGCTTTGTCGAACGGTCCTTAAGGGTCTTTGGTTTGAACCGACTGCACGCTCTGCAATTCCCCTCGGGGTGGTCCTTCGGCAAGCAGAGGTTACACGTGGCGTGTCCGTCAACCCAAGGATACTTGCGGTTGCACTTGGGGCAAAATTGAAAGGGGGGTACCCTCCATACGCACCCTATGGCAGTGGTCTGGGAGTTTAGGGATATAAGTAATGTACCTATATTAAACAGAGTGTAGGATATGTGCCACCTCCCACTCTCCCTTCTTGCAGGGCCGAGTCCAGAGGACTTCCGAGGCCCGGGCCGAGGCCAGAGGCGGTCCGAGGGCCAAATCCATCGCTGTAGTCCGACGGTTGAATTTTCTCCGATCCGGCGTCGAGTGTCGATGTTCGGAGACTCGACGTAGAGGTGGAATAAACGGGGAAATATATAACAATATTAGCAAAATCTGAATAAGTCAAGGAACTTCGCTCAATGCTTCCGCCCAACATGGCGGAAAAAAACAATCTGAGGGTCCTAGACGCGTGAGGGATCATGGGTGCAGTGGACGTCACACTAGGGATAGTATTACTGGCACGCCCTGTGTCGACGCCCAATTTTCGAGTTTCGTAAAACAAACTAATACTCCACAGCTTCCACTAGATGTCGGCCTATGCACAGCATGTGATCTAAGCAGATTCTACAAGCCTCTGAAATATATATAAAAAAAGGACCCAGCAGCGTCAGCACGGCCCACTTAAGTGGGAGGAACTGATGCCGCAGGGGTACAGGACAATAGGTGGCGCACACAAAAGTGTGCCACAGTACAGGTAAGTGGGGTGGGGGTTGGAGTATTGCAGGGCATGTGGGCAAAAGTGATCTATCAGATCGGTACACCGTGCCGCAACTGGCATTGACATTTTTGTGGGCGCAGTTAGGGGCAGCGCAGTGATCACATGGATTCTCTTAAACTTGATCCTTGCAGCCACTGGGAGCCAGTGGAGGAATTTCAAGGCTGGAGGGATACAGTCCCTGGGTTTGAGGCCACGAATATGTCTTCCGGTTCTGTTCTGGATGAGTTGAAGAGGGCAAAGAGTAGAGTTACGCAGATTGAGTAAGAGGCTGTTGCAGTAGTCCAACCTAGAGAGAACCAGGGCTCTGGAGAAAGTGAACGTCTGGGAGAAGGTGAGAAAGGGGAGCATACCTCTGAGGTGGTGCAGCTGGAAATGGGCCTTCTTGGCAAGGTCTGTGATGTGTGGAGAGAAGGAGCGAGTGGAGTCGAAGATGGCCCCAAGGTTTTTTGCCTCACAAGAGGGTGAGGGCAGAGTGCACAAGGAGGGAGGCCAGAGCGAGAAGAAAAGCAGGAGCAGGGGTCCCATGGAGAAGGATCTCAGTCTTACTGGCATTTAGGCAGAGAAATCGTTAGAGGCGCACCATGCCTGAGTAGCGGATAGACAGTCGGGATGAGTGAGAAGGAGGAGGCTGAGGGAAGCCTGAAGGAGAGTTGCATGCCATCCACTTAACACTGAAAGTTAGAGGAAAAGGTAGAGATCAGGAGGATCAAAGGGGCCAGATAGACATTCAAGAGCCAGGGGGAGAGGATTAAGCCCAGGGTAACACCAAATGTGGAGAGAGAGGTGGTGAAGATAAAGGACCAAAGCTGCACCTTGGAAGGTCGATCCAGGTGGATTGAGGTCAGCCACGCCAGAGCCTGATCCATGATGCCCAGGGTCCCACAGAGACGAGAAAGGTCGAGGAGAATAAGGACAGAGGGAGAGCTAGAGTCAAGATTAGAGAGCAAATCTTCATGGGCAGCCATGTCTCTGGCTGCTCTGAAGCCAGACTGATGGTCATGGAGACAACCAACAGATTCAGTTTGGAGGGTTAGCTGGGAGATAGCCAACTTCTCCAGGGGTTTGCGCAAGAAAGGAGTGATAAAGGTTGGGCGATAGTTTGCCAGAATGGAGGGGCAGGCAGAAGGCTTTTTTAGAAGGGGGTGCACAAGGGAGTTCCAGAGAAGAGATGGAAAAGATACAGTGGTGAAGGAGTGATTATAGAAATCGGCCAAGGATGGAGTGAGAGAAGCAATGTTGTCCTTAATGGTTCTGGAGGAGCAGGGGCCACCTTCTTGGATAAGACTTTCATAGACCGGACTGGTCTAGAAACATCATCAGGTGTTACAGGAGAGAGGGAGGAGAGGAGTTAAATGTGCAAAGCCCAAATACCTGTCTTAGAGTTTTCCTCTTCTTCTAATCCGCCATCAGTCCATTGACTTTCGGTTCCTAGTAATCGATTCTGTGACTCACTGAGAGGTCTTATGGAAGAAGGTTGAATGCCTCCAACCCTAAAAAGAAAAGAACAGACTATATTGCATTGCGGCTGGATATTTATATATATTTATAAATGCATAGTTGAAACCTCAATTAGTAAAGCCTCATTGGACTCTAAATCAAAGGAATGCTAGAAGGTGAATGGAATCTAGAATTACTGGAAGCCTTAAAGGCACATGCTTTAACATTCATTGGCTAATGTGAAGGCATCATGAAGCAAAACAGACAACACATTCAAAGTACAAATAAGAACGGTTTATTAAATTAAATGTCAGGATGGTTGAAAGCCTAACTTGCCCTATACTAAGGTGGGATTTTCCTACCTAAACAAACTAAGGATAGTCTGAGTCAGGAGGTTCAAATTAAAAGTATCTGTGTCCAAAATCTATACTTGCCCTCACAACTAAAGCTAATGAATGAGTATGGATTTCAGCCATAAAAGAAATAGTGTTCCAAAGAAAGTTCTGAGCGTCTTCCAGCTCTGTGCTTACTTTACAGCTCCACTTACCACAGTTCACAACAGTTTCATAAAGTCTCAAAAGGAATCTCTGGGTTCCCTTCCCCAAGAAAACAGTTCAAAAGTGCATCTCAGTATTCTCCTCTCCCAAGACACCAGCTTGCCAACTTGTATTTAAAGTTAGTCTCTCAATATTCAAAACCAATTCCAGACCACCTTTATACTCCTAGTTATGGATAGGTCATACAGATTGCTTTCTTCTGCTTCACTTCAGCATCTCTCACTTGTCATTACTTTCTGTACATTTCTTTGGCTTTCTCAAATAGGGTATAACTAGTCTAAGCGCAGTTGTCTGACAACACAGTCCACCCATTATAGGTCATGCAACCGGTCACTCTAGGTGCATTAGCCCACACAGGTTCTTCTGTAGCTGCACTTGTGTTCTGGATGACACTCACTTGGCTCTCTCTTTGCCAGCCTTTTGGCTTTGCCACAACGTCCTTCACTCTTTGCCAGTCTCTGGACTTGGCCATCATGAGCTCCGTTATATCAGTTAAAGGGTTGACTTTGTGGTACTCTTTTCCCTTCGCCACGTGGCACTTATACTCCTTAGCAATGTTCCATTCTTGCTTTAGACTGAATTTCATTAGCTTCACTCAATATATGGTATTTGCTTTTCACACCACTTGTCGTTTGCACATTGGTTCATTAAAAGATTTCATATGCTCACCAAAAGTTGTCATTCAGTTCAGTATTCAATAGCTTCCAGTTGTTGTGTGCTCACACTTTGCAGTAATCATCAAAACCATTTACTTTTGTTCACTGTATCTTGCACTTTAATTCTCGTTCACACAGCATTCTCTGTTTGCCACGTAAAAGCCCCAGGAGTGCCCCAGTTCGAGTGATCCCTTTTCCTCACTCAACGGTCTCTTGCGCCTCCTCCAGGCGGCTGTCACCTCCTGCTCTGCGAACATGTCCTTGGTGACAGCGAACCCTGCTTGCAGTTCACTGCTCTCTCTTTCTCTCTGGGTTGATGGCCACTCTGCTCGCGTCCATCAGACGCTGCCTTACAATAATTGGATCTCTTCTTCGGCCCGCAACTCCTGATGTGGAAACGACAAGCAAGGCTTCCGATACTGTGGCTTTCGCTCTGCTTTTCCTGACGCCACAGTTTCTTCTGTTTCGGCAGCGTCCTGGTTTCCCGACAGGACCACCCTTGGCTGCCTCATACTTCGTGGGATTTCTCCATTTGCAGACCTCCATGCTGGTCTCTCTGTTCATTATGACTCCACCTTTTATACAACTGCAACCCTTTAACAGGTTGCAGGTGAGTCTCTAGGCTCAATTGCCTGACTGCAATTAGTGAACCATTCTGGACATGCCTGACCTTTACACCAGTCGGTAGGCCTCTTTCTTGTCTAAGTACTAGAATGGTAAAAGGATCTATTAGTGTGCATTACTCTTAGATGTCTCTTCTTCATCCCAGTACTACAGTGGAATGAATTAGAGCAATTGAGGGGAAAGGGTTTATAATAGCCTATAAAAGGTGTGGGGGGTGTTGGTTCTTAATTGTTAAAGGGATATACATGTATATATATGTATGGGCCAGCTGAAATGTCGGGAGGGAAATGGGGAAGAGTGATAATACCCTACAGAAGTAGATGGAAAAGAGGGTATTCTGATAACTTAATATTACCAGGAGGGGTGGGAGGGTGAATGTGAGACAATTCTTTAATGAGGTGGTTCTTGTTGAGTTTTTCTTCTTCGTTTCTTGAACTGGAGGGGGTTTGACAGCCTACAAAAGCTTCAGGGACCGTGACTTCATTATAGATTGCAAACGGGCAGTACCATGTCTCACCCGATTATCACCTCCTTCCATTCCCGCAGGACCCCCCACCCAGGTGATCCCCCCCCCCCTTGCATATTTGCCCCCAGGGTTGGGATCCAAAAGCAATGGCCCTTGCCTGACCACCTGAGAGGAAGATCCAAGGGGAGTAGATGGGAGGACGCCCCCAGGTTCCTCACACTACATAATGGTGAACTGCAAGTACTTTATAATAGTCCAGGGCTTTTAAATTGATATCTCCAAACTCAGAGCTCCATTTCACAGAGGTTGTGCAGACTTCATACATCAGTCACTGGGTGCTGAGCTATGTGAGACAGAAGTCGCCACTACAGGGTGGGGTGGCGTGCTGTGCTGCTCTGCACCCACGGCTGTCCTCACACATGGGATCAATGCGTCAACCCCTTCGATGAACCATACTACTCGAAATGCAGGACAGGAGCACAGTAGTTTAGCAGGGGATCCGGAGGTGGTTGCTTACTGCAGGACACCAAAGTTGCATGCTGGCACACCTGCCAATAGACAACAGCTGTCTCATAGTAGTGGTGCAGTGGCTGAGCTAATGGAAGACAGGAACATTTCGAATGCACATGCACCAGTATGGCTAAAGTGGGCTGTTTTCATCACTGACATGTTTAGGGTATTGCAGGGCACTGAGAAGCAAGTCATTTTATTGGATAGCATATTGCATCCTCACATTTGTATATTGCAGTTGATGCCCAAATTCATCACATTAAAACTACTATATAGCCAAATCGGTGACAAAAAGTGGGGAAAGTGAGTAACACATTGTTGCCATATACCCTTTTCTTTCTGTGCCAATAAATATCTGTGGGAAATAGGGACATGTTATGCCTCTCACGAGAGCCCAGCAAGCTCAGCGAGTAACAAAGATGGCATTACCTAAGCCATACCGCCTACTCGGCACATCTGCATTTGAGGGTGTCAACTACTGTGCTCCAGTCAAATTCACTGCAGGTCCCAGACCCATGCGCTCCCCATGTCCAAAACAAGAACACATGATTTCACCTGCCCTGGTAACACAAAAGGTGGAGAGGTATACCAAAGTCCAAACAAAGCCGATGTATTATTTTATTGAGCATTTGTATGGCGCTTTATACAACAGAATTGTGTTTCAAAGCGCCACATGACTAAATGGGAAGGGAACTGGGGAAATAATGGCAAAAACAATAAATATACAGTCGTATTCATACTAAGCCTTGTGGTATTCGCCCATGCAAGTGCATTGAGGTAGAAGTGCAGGGGATGGGTATGGAAGGAGGCGCAGGGGAGTGGACAAGTGCTGAGGGGGAGCCATGAAGGAGAGCCTCAGGCTAAATGCTAGTGCAGGTGACTCCAGGGCGGGATTTGGAGCCACCAAGCAGAGTCTGGAAAGGCAGTGCCGGGGGGAAGAGGCGGAGGGTGGTGCTCGTATAGACTGAAAGGAAGGGCCTGGGATCCTGTGGGATCCATGAGGTTCAGATCACCGGTCACAGCGGCAGTGGGGCGATTATCAGGGAAGGGAAAGATGGAAAGAGGTAGATAAGGGCAGAGTTTTGAGCAGTTTCCAGAACTTAAGGAGGTCCGGCTCAAGTCTGTTATGTTACAGACATTTGTATGCGCGCACGTTCACCCGAGGGCATCTTGGCACTGAGGAGGCAAGGCGAGACTACCGCTGCATAGGAATTAGAAAAGCAGGGTTTTTAAACTTCGACGGAAGGCAATATGATTGGAGGTGTTGCGCAAGGGAATGGGGAAGGTCGTTCCACGCCCTTGCAGCGGCGACTGAGAAAACACAGCCAACCTTACGGGCCAGCTTGAAACGGGGGACCCCCACCCGCCGGGCGCTTTGAGAACGAAGTGTGTGAGTGGGTTGGTAGGGAGTGAACTTTATTTGCAAAAATTCTGCTCCCAGTCCATAGAAAGCCCGATGTACTATACAAATGGACTTGAACAGAATCCGCTGGGCAACAGGGAGCCAGTGCAGTTGTCGCAACAAGGGGGTTATATGGGCTTCAACAGGCGGACGGATGATAGAACGGGCAGCAGCTTTCTGGAGTAGCTGTAAACGCTGAATAAGGTAAGGTAGCTGGGTTGGGCTAGGTTTTAATGAGTTACAGTAGTCCAGCATGCTGAGGTCCAAGGCACCCACCACAGGTGCATGACTGGCCGTGGGAATAAAAGGAAGGACTTTCCAGAGAACTCCAAGTTTAAAATGGCCTGATTTACAGACCATTCCGACCTGCTCATCCATGGTCAGAGTGGCAGAGAAACGTACTCCCAAATTCCTGACAGAACAGGAATAGGGAGAGGGCCCAGTGACAATGGCCAGAAATCGGCTGTCCAGAACACTTGAGGTGTAGATGTGCCCACAACCAGGACCTCGGTCTTAGTACCGTTCAGCTTAAGCCAGTTAAGCGTCATCCATGTACAGAGTTCTTCCAGACAATTTTAAGGCTGCTTGCTGTTTCAGGTTTAGTCTGGTCCAGACTGACCAGTATCTTGGTGTCATCGGCGTATGAGTAGAAACGAAACCCATGAGATTCAATAATAAACAAAAGATATCTTATGTAAATACTGAAAAAATAGGGGAGAGCGCCGATCTCTGAGGGACTCCACAGGAGGGAGAGGCAGGGGCAGAACAAAATGGAGGAAGGGAGACTGACTGGGAACGACCAGTGAGGAAATCTGTAAACCATTTAAGGACTTGACCAGAGATACCGGCTTCCAAGAGCCGGGAGATCAGAAGAGAGTGGTCGACGGTGTCCAACGCAGCCAACAGATCCAACAGTAGGACTGCTTCAACACCGCCCTGATCGACAACACGTATTACGTCATCCAACACTGAGTTAAGGACAGATTCAGTGGTATACCCGGCCAGAAGCCAGATTGAAATGAGTCGAGGAACTGAAGATTCCAGAAACGTGGATAGAAGCGGGGATGCCAGTGCCGGCAATACCTTCATCAAGAATGGCAGAAGTGAGATGGGGCGATAGTTGGCCATCACTTCGGGGCCCAACGAGGGCTTTTTGAGCAGAGGGATCGCTAAAGCTTGTTTGAGTGAGTCTGGTATCACTCCTGTAGCGAAAGAGTTATTAACTGCCGACGTGATATAATCGATCAGGTCGACAGATGTTTCCTGCAGGAGAGTGAGTGGTATGGCATCCGTGAGAGATGCAGATTTAAGCTTTTGAATCGTAGATAGGACTTCTGCATTTGAAAAAAAGAGGAAAGAGGACTAGCACCACCGGTAAGGGGGGGTGGGTTTCATAAAAACTGGGGCGACAGCAATTGATGCAGCCTCAGTCTGGATATTATCTCAAATGGTGGTTATTTTGGACAGAAAGAAGGTAGAGATGGAGTCACAAAGCTCTTGGGAGGGTGGAACTGCATCATGTGCTAATTCCGGCGTAGAGGGAGACTGCACCAAGTCAAATAGAGCATTAGGTTTGTTAATAGCCTCTTCTACAGTTAGAGCCAAGTACATTGTTTTAGCATTCATCACTTCTCTATGGTAGGCCGCAAGTGCTTTCCGATAGAGAGTTTTTAGATTAGGGGATTAGTTATGGCGCCACTTTCTTTCAAGCTGCCTACACTGGAGTTTACTGTCCTTGAGTTTAGGCGAAAACCAGGGCTCTGGTGGGCGACTGCGTTGTTTACATATTTTGTACGGTGCCAGCACATCAGTCATAGCAATGAAGGCCTCTTGTAATGTGGAGAGGGAGCAGCTATCCGCGGAATTGCAGTGGGATTGAAGCAGGTTGATGAGTTTAGCTTTGGGAACAGCTTTCCAACTGCGTCTGCGAATCGCAGGTTTTGCCGTAGCAGCGGAAGGAGCTCTGAGAGGGATGGAGAACAGTACCAGAAGGTGGTCTGACCACAAGAGAGGGATAGGACTATCAATGTCAACATAAGCAGAGGGAGTGAAAATTAAGTCTAAGATACTGCCACCAATACGGGTAGGGGTAAGAACCAGCATGGTAAAGTTGGCCACCAGTTTGGCCGTAGTGGGATTGATGGGCAGATTGAAGTCTCCCATAGTAATCAAATCAGGGTATTTAGTTTGTAATTCCGTCACAAATGCCCGGAATTCAGTATAGAATGTGGCATCGGCCCCAGAGGGTTGATAAACCAGCAGTACTGAGAGAGTACAAGTAGGTGAGATTGAGATTCGGGTCAGAAAGCATTCCATTTGAAGGGAGTGCTTAGGGACCGTACTAATGAATTTATATTTGTTTTTATGAATCAGTACAACTCCCCTCCTCCCCTCCACCCCAGGATGGAGGGAAGCACGTTCCTCGTGTGCTAGAGAGTAGTTGTCAGGGAGAGATTGGACAATCACCGGACCGGATGTCTCTCTAAGCCAGGTTTCGGTAAGGAATATAAGATCAAAGCCTTTACTGGACAAAAGGTCATAGCAGTCCATGTGGTGAGCAACTAACGAGCGTGCATTTATTAAGGCACACTCTAGGGCAGCTAAAGGTGCTTCTTTCCTGATAGTGGCATCTCTCACAAAGCCTATGGGCCATTTTGTGTTGGCTGGAGCATGAGCTAGCAAGGCATTACGTTGAGTCAACCCGCTATGTCAGGTGTTCCCAAGGGGTGCACTGCCTCCTGCTCCCTCCACGCACAGACGGACTTGCCTTAAGCGCGCCTGTGGCTACGCTGACTGCCAGTATGGCACATAAATACCGGAACATGGAGGTAAGTGAGGCTAAGCCCGCCCCCCTCAAAGATAAAGAAAGAGGACTGCGCAAGGAGCCGCGTCCTAGAAGGGACTCCAATGGAGTCAAAAGTCAATTACAATACAGGTGATAAAATAACAGTTAAGGTGTTTCACATGCGGCAAGGTCTGCAATTAAAACACTTTAGCAGCAACAGTTTAAAAAAAGTACACGAGTGGCTTTATATCAGTATGCTCAGCAGAGCAGCCTCACCTCCTGAGAGGGGCAGGGAGGCACCAGCTGGGGAGAGAGAGACCTGCCCCCACTGGCTGCTTGGAGAAGCATTTGACAGAGTTGAAGTTAGAAGAGTGTATAGCTCTAGCAGGGGAGTATTTAGGGAGGGGAAAGTTGGCCTTGTGGATGATGCAGAGGGTCTTTAATTTGATCCTTGCCTCCACCAGGAGCCAGTGGAGGGATTTTAGGGCTGGAGACATACAGTCCCTGGGATTGAGGCCAAGGGTAAGTCTTGCAGCCCTATTCTGGATAAGTTTGAGGAGGCGAAGGGAGGAAAGGGAGATTAAGAAATAGGCTGTTGCAGTACTCCACCCTGGAAAGAAAGCTCTGGAGACATTGAGCTTCTCGCGGAAGGTGAGAAAAGGAAGAATGGCTCAGAGTATGTGGAGCTGGTAGTGGAACTTCTTGGTAAGGCCATTGATGTGCGGGATGAAGGAGAGAGCAGAGTCGAAGAGGACTCCAAGGCCTCAAGATGGTGGCGGTAGAGGGCCCAAAGGAGGGTGGCCAGAGTGTAGGAGGAAAAGAGGGCGCAGGTGTCCCGATGAGGAGGATGTCCATCTTACTGGCATTGAGAGAGATCATTTGCTGCACACCATCCCTGAATGGCAGACAGTCTGGGATGAGAGAGGAGGAAACAGAGGGGGATGTAGAGGGGAGGTTGAAGAAAAGCAGAGTTTCATCGGCATAACACTGGAAATGAGGAGAGGAGGAGACAATCAGGTGAGCAAGAGGGGTGAAGTAGATATTGAAGAGCCAATAATGCCAAGACTAATACCAAGACCACCCAGTTCGCAAACCCCACATCAAAGCCAATCAATTTCAAGGCTGCACCACAAAGGAATCAGATAAATGTTTTTAAAGTCATTCAGCACCACAGCATTACTAGTAATACCAGACACCAAGCAGTCCTTTTTAGAGTATAAGGTAGAGAAACTATGAAAATTGAAAGAAAGAAAAAGGAAGAATCCATTCTGAATTCAGGAAATCTAGAAATTCCTACAGGGGCATAGACGATTCAGTGAAGAGGATAATACAGTGCCAGAGCCAAATGAAACAGATTTTTTAGCAAGATGAACAAGTTACTTACCCTATCTGGTAATGTTCTTTCAATGGGGGGTTCCTCCAACGTATTCCACATCTATGACAGGTAATGACCACAGCTGTGCTGCTACGGAATTTCTTTCGGCGTAGGTGTCCTGCGTCGATGACGTCGATATGTTGTCCCTAGAGGGCCTCCGTCGAGGGTCGACGTCACCGGATGTTATATATAGGTCGCACGGCGCCCGTAGCCTCAGTTGTAGTTTTTTCCCAGAACGTGCGGCACCAATCTCCTGCCAGTATGATTGCAGAAAGCCTTGTGGAAACGTAAGCTGCAATCGCATGAGAAATTCTGTAGAGGGGCAAGCTGGGAGGGTTCGATGTGGAATACGTCGGAGGAACCTCCCATCGAAAGTAAGTTACCAGATAGGGTAAGTAACTTGTTCTTCGAGGGGATTGTGTCCTCCGAAGTATTCCACATCTATGAAAGACTCCCAAAGCAGTACCAACGTATGGAGGTGGGAAAATAATTTACAATTCCATCATTTTAGAATGCCTAATCAAATTGCTGAATAGAGGACTGCCTTACCAAAGGCTAAATCCTGCCCATGGATAGAGTCCAAGGAATAGTGTCACACAAAAGTATGGACAGAGACCCATGTGGCTGCTTCGTAAATATTGCAAATCGGAACACCCCTCTGTAGAGCCGTGGAGGCAGTCAAACCCCTAGTAGAGAGCCCGTAAGCCTACTGGAAGGTCCTTTCCCGCCAAACGGTCAGAGATCGTCAAAATGATCCATCTGGACAAGGTCTGCTTGGAAAGAGCCTGGCCTAAACGCCTTCCAGCATAACCAACAAAGAGCTGATCATCCACTCTGACCCGGGACATCCGTGAGATTTCCTCGGATCCAACCTATGGAGCATCTCCTCTTCCTTACCAGCATGTGGAGGAGGATAAAACGCCAGAAGAATTACTTTCTGGCTCAAATGGAATTCCGACACAACCTTCGGAAGAAAAGAAGGCCGCACCCTAAGGACAACCCTGGTGGCTTGGCGGAAAGTGCCTGCAACTCACTCACTCTGCGTGCAGAAGTAACCTCAACTAAAAACACAGTTTTAAAGGACAACAGTGTCCACGGACAAGGATGTAAGGGCTCAAACAGAGCTCCCATCAGGAAATTTAAAACCAAATTCAAATCCCATCCCGGCACCTGGAAAGGCGACGGTGGATACACATTAGTGAGCCCTTTTAGAAACTGGGAAATCAAAAGGAATCTTAAAATAAGAACATTCCTCAGACGAGCTCTTAAATATGGACAGCGCCGCCAAGTAACCCTTAATGGTACCCATTTGTAGGCCCTTGTGGGCTAAAGAAAGCAAGAAAGGCAAAACCAAAGGAATGGAACACTGGAAAGGATCCACATTCTGTACCCTGCACCAGTCGCAGAACTTTTTCCAATGACAATGGTACAGGGACTTTGTTGCGGGCCTTCTGGCCGAAAGCAACACCACCATCACGTCTTCGGGGAGGTCCCAATCCTTATACCTCAACCTTTCAGATACCAAGCATGAAGGCTGAGGGACTTGACCTCTGGATGGAGAACCCAACCCCCCTCCTGTGAGAGCAGATCGTCTCGGTAGGGAAGACGGCGTGGAGGGCAGATGGACATGTCTAGAAGGTCTGGGTACCACGCTCTCCTGGCCCATGCCGGAGAAATGAGGATCATCTGGGAACCGAACCTCCGTAACCTCTGCAACACTTGCACAACGACGGGGACTGGAGGAAATGCATACAGCAGTGGGAAGGACCACTCCACTACGAACGGGTCCCCCAAGGCTTCTCTTGGAGGAAATTCCAGCAAGCAGAATCTTTTGCACTTCCGGTTGACACTGGTGGCAAAGAGATCCACTTGTGGGGTTCCCCAAAGGGCAAAGATCTCCAACAGAACTTCGTGAGCCAGCTCCCACTCGTGAGAGACCGTGCTCTGCCTGCTCAGAGCGTCTGGCACCACGTTTTTGTCTCCGGCCAGATGAACTGCCGAGATCGAAATTTCCTGCTGGACGGCCCAGAACTAGAGCTGCATCGCCTCCCTGCACAACGGGAGTGACCCTGCCCCCCTTTTTTTTGTTGAGGTAGTGCATGGCCACCATATTGTCCGTCATAATCAGGACATTTTTCACCCGCACAGACGGCAGAAAAGCCTTCAGCGCTAGGCTGACAGCCCACAGCTCTAACAGACTGATGTGGAGTCTGGACTCCAATGGAGACCAACGGCCGCTGGCTGTCAACTCGTTGGCATGAGCTCCCCAACCCGTGAGGGATGCGTCCGTCACGATAGTCACCTCCGGCCAAGGTTGCCAAAATGGCACACCCTTCATCAGATTGCCTTCGACGGCCCACCACAGAAGATCCTATGTGACCGAGGGCAGAATCTGAACGGTATCCGACATCCTGCCGGAGAACTGCGACTACTGCATCTTGAGAGCCCACTGCAGAGATCTCATCCGCAGCCTGGCCTCTGGCACCAGGTAAATGCAGGATGCCATGAGGCCGAGCAACCTCAAGCACTCGCACGCCGGGAGACTCTGGGCACGTTGAAATTTGTCCACCATCTTCAGAATGTGATGAGCCCTCACCTGGGAAGACTAACACTGCCCCAGGGATGTGTTGAGCACTGCTCCGATGTATTGGAGCCGCTGGGTAGGTGTCAAATGGGACTTCTTTAAATTGAGGGAGAAGCCCAACTTGTGAAGGGAGTGGCAGGTGACGGACAGATCTAGAGCTTGCTCGGGAGAGCGCGCCCTGATCAACCAATCTTCCAGGTAGGGGTAGACGTGAATCCCCCCTTTCCTGAGATACGCTGCCACCACCACCATCTGCTTGGTGAAAACCCTCGGGTGGGGGTCAATCTGAACAGCAGGACCCGAAACTGAAAATTCGAGTCGCCAACCGCGAACATCAGGTACTTCCAGTGCTTGGGATGAATTGGCACAAGAAAGTAAGCATCCTTGAGGTCGAGAGACACCAACCAATCCTGAAGTTGAAGGGCCTGGAGGACTTGAGAAAGTTACCATCTTGAACTTGTCCTTCCTGAGGAGCTTGTTCAGCCAACGCAAGTCCATAATGGGTCTCAATCCCCCGTCTTTTTTGGGTATCAAAAAATAAGGGGAATACCATCCCTTGTTCCTCTCCACTACAGGCAGCAGTTCTATGGCGCCTTTCTCCAGCATGGATAGGATTTCCTACGCAAGGAGCGGATCCGGACGCTTCAAAGAGAGCTTCCCCGATGGATTGTCGTGAGGCCTCTGCCGGAAGGGCAGACAGTAGCCGTGGGTTATGATCTCCAGAAGCCACACATCTGAAGTAATGGCACGCCATTCTCCAAGATGCTGCGCAAGTCTGCCCCCAACCGGCGAACCATGGGACATGGCTTCATGACTGAGCGGACGCGGCTGCGGCAGTGCCTGAGGGCAAAGAGGCAACTGCTTGAGCGGCTTTGGCACCTCGAGTACCTTGCTTTCCACCTCTGGTACTCCTACGGTGGCCCCTCTGACTGGCAGCTCCTCTCGATCTACCAAAATTAGAGTAGTACTGAAAGGAACCTCCCCTCCATTTTTGTCCCCTAAAACGAAAAGGCGGAGGTTGACATACTACAACGCTCAAAGACTTTGCTGCAGCTTTGGAGGTCTGCAACCTCTCAAGGCTCTGGTCAGCCTTGCTGCCAAAAAGATGGACACCATCAAAGGGCATGTTGAGAAGCCGGGATTGCACATCAGGAGCAAACCCCAACTTCTGCAACCATGCAAACCTTCGTATCACGGTGCTCGCAGCCATGGACCGGCTGTCACAGTCTGCCATGTCCGGACCCGACTGAACGGATTCACAAATGGCATCCTTGCCATCTTGCACTAGGGCTAGAAAACCATCCCGTTCTTCCCCTTCGGGAATATGCTCAGCCGCCAAGGATGCACAATTCCACAGAGTGTGAGTGAATCTTGCCAAGGTACAAACGGAGTTGGCTGCCTTCAAAGCCATACCCCCCAGAAGAAAATGCCTTCTTCGCCCAACCATCAAAGCGCTTGTCGTCCCCATCAGGAGGGTTGGTATGGTACGCAGCCTGCTTCACCGGGGCCGTAGCCGCCTGCACCAACAAACTCTCCGGAGTAGGGTGTGTCGACAAGTAGCAGGGGTCACTACTGGCTGGGCGGTATTTTTTCGGAAGCGATTTACCAACTGCCAGGAGACTCTCCGGAGCAGTCCAAGCTGCCGCCAACCTTCTTTGCAAAGCCTTGTGAAATGGCAACACCGGGTCAGTGGGTGGACCTTGGTCCAGGATGTGCGTCAGATCATTCTGATCAAAATCAACAAGTGGCGCAGACCACCCCAAGTATTCAGTCACCCTGGACATGAGACGCCTATAGGAGGATTCGGCATGTGTACCAGGCTCAGGCCTGCCAAACTCCACCGCCAGAGAGGTGTCAAGACCACTGGCATCATGCAAGGACTGCAGGAGGTCTTCCATCTGACTGTGACCAGACAAAAGGTCATCAGGGACCTCAGGAAGCACAACCAACTCCTCATCAGACCCTTCCTCCACCTCTGAAATATACTCCAAAGGTTGGAACAAATCCACCCTGGGAGGAGGAACAGTTTAGGGCTCAAAAACAGGCCTCACAGATTTACTGAGTGCCTTTCTCAGAGCTTCCACAGCCCTACGGGGCACCTCCGGCAAATCCTCCACAAAAGGCGCAGAGGGAATCGCCGTAGAACGAGCCACCGACGGCGTCGACGACTTCTTCGAGGGCTGAGCCTCGAGAGAGTCCCTCGACAGACAGCGTTGATGCCTTCTTGGAGGGCTTCACAGGTTCCGACGGTCTAGATGGCGTCGAGGACCGGGACCTGGATCTGGCACGGCTATGGTGATCAACCTTGTCCGATTGGGACCTCGACGGCTCCAGATGATCGCGCCGACCGCCCGAGCCCGAAAGCGTGCGAGTGGTGGCCCTAGTCCGTTCCTTGCCAGCTTCTCTCGAAGGCGCGGATGGAACAGTGCCTTGCAATTCAAAAATCGCCATCATCTGCTGGCTGAATGCATCCCATTCTGCCCGTGATGATGACTTGGTGGGACAAGTCAACCGCCGTCTGGCGGAGTCCTCGGACGAGGAGGGGGAAGGCGACCGATGGCGCCGCTTGTGAGAATGCCTTGAAGAGGCAGAGGAATGGTGGGAACCACTCCGAGAGCGAGACCCCCTGGACTTTCGCCGACGCAGAGAGTCGCCCCTCGGGTCGTCGGTCGAAAGCCCAGCAGATTGACTTAGGGGCTTAGACACCCTAGCTACTGTTAATTTCTTCTTCCGCTCCCGCAAGGCCTTCGATGTCAGGGACTGGCAGTCATCGCAGTCATTGGTGGCGTGGCTTTCACTGAGGTACCAGAGGCAGATGTTGTGCGGGTCAGGTGATGGACATTTTCGAACCGCAGTCCCAAAATTTTTTAAAGCCTCACTTCGGGTAGAAGACGAAGACATCGCTTTCGAAGTAGAAGAATCAAGCGTGCCAAGATTCCAAAGCAAACGCGTTTGCGGAAAAACCGGAACTGAGGCTACGGGCGTCCTATATATAACATCCGGTGACATCGACCCTCGACGGAGGCCCTCGAGGGACAACGTATCGACGTCATCGGCGCAGGACGCCTACGGCGAAAGAAATTTCCAAAGCAGCACAGCTGTGGTCATTACCTGTCATAGATGTGGAATACGTCAGAGGACACAATCCCCTCGAAGTGGGGCTACTTCGGAGAGGACAGGTCCACCTTTGGAGCAACACCTGTATTAAATCAGACAAGGATGCAGGTAGTAGTGTCTCCCACGGGTGGGGGAAGATCTAACTGACAGGACCAAGTCATGAATCAACAAAATCCTTTTTGCTCCTCAAAACCAAACATCACCCACTACTAGCCCAATTTCCCACCATTCAGATTCTTTGGTTCAGGCTAGTGCAGCCATATCAATAAATACACACTTCTTATCGTTTGGAATAGTCCATCTCCCAGAGTCAAATTCAGTTGGCAAATCCAATTATCTAGAAGTCTCAGTAAGCACAACATTATTGATACAGTATGGATCTATTGGAAATGCCACTTGCATTCACAAAAGAAATTAAAAAAAGGCAAAAATCGTGAAAGCTTGCGCATCTTTTTGTCCGGACTACAAAAACAGGTAACTCCAAGCAGTCTAAATGCCAATTGTAGTCTAAAGTAATGCAAACAATCCAAAGGATTAATGAAAAGTAAACACACCTAAAACCACTGCTAGATATTTAGCCAAAGAAAATGCACAGGCAGAAATGTCCATATTAGAAAAAAGTATTGTTAAACCTGCAAAAATGCTTACGCTGTCTATTCAAAAGTTTCCCAGGTGAAGTGGGAAGGAGTGAGCACTAAGACTCAGAAAGTGATATATTGGTACACAAAGATCATACCACACAGATCACCAAATGACATTTTCAGATTCCCAACAAAAGAAATGTCATCATTGCTAATGTTAAAAACTCATCTAGAGACGCGAGAGACACTTTCAATAATAAGGTGCTATCCTGGCTACAAAATAGCCGGCTTGGGATTAGTTGGTCCACAGGAACCATTTGAAATGTTGCTTAGGATCAACATAACTGAAGGGACTATGTTGAAGAATAGAGTGGATTGTTGTGGGATGTGGACCTTAAGTTTCTACAAACTAAGAAGCTACTGAAAGGGGAAATATTGCGCCTGAAGATTTTAGTGGAAGGAATAAGCGACCAGGAATTCTCACCAGCATAAAAATCAAGTAAAGTAGACATTGTTTCTAGCCACATCAAAATGTTTGCTACCTTTGTCATCACTGTATAGTACCTACCATATTACGTTTTCCATCTTTTTGTCCAATGCCTTTTCATTTCTAGTTCTATTTTCCCTTGTACAGGGCCGAAAATAGTGGTTTCTTGTTATGGTATTACCTTTTCAACTTTTTGTAACTTTATTTCTCATACTTTGAAGGGCTATTTTAAATTAATGTATTGGTTTCTAATCTGAATGCACTAAAGGCAATGTGAGGGGGCAGAAATGAGAGGCAAAGTGGTAGTGTTTTCAACATCAGACATCTTTATTAAAAGCAAAGGGTTGGATAAAGTCCTATCTGCTTCATCCTAAAAAGAGTTTCCCTGCATAGGAAACTAAAGATTAGTCTGTCTCTTGTCAAAGGTATAAACACGGTCATTGTCCAAAATATTAATCTGACCCTCTCACTAGCTAAAACAACCAAGATTGTAACAAAGATGTCTTTGATGTAAATTTTGTGGAAAAGTGTTCAAAAAGCGAATAGAGAAGCTCAACAAAACAAACCTGGGATTTCCCTTTCCCTAGATATGTCTGGTAGAATGGCAAGTGTTCTTTTCAAATAAGGGCTTCTTGATGATGGTAAAGTGCATCTTTCCCACAACCACTTCTTAAGGATGTCCAGTCCCGGAGGTCTCTTTCAAGCAACCGCTTCTTAAGGATGGCAAAATGTCCCTTTCAAATATGGACTCCTTAAAGTTAGCACCAGTGTCTTCTCCACACAATAACTCTTTAAGAATGACAACAGTGTTCTTTTCAAACAACCACTTCTTAAGAATGGCTAATGTGTCTTTTCAAGATCCTGCTTCTTTAAGGATGTCAACAGTAGTTTATTTAGATGAAAGTAGTTTCTTAATGTGATGCTTTCAAACAACCATTTTCTTATAAAGAACCTCCTGGTATACTCCTCTGCGAGGAAGCCTCTTTTAAACCATTAACTTCTTTTAGAAAGGCTCATGGAATACTCTCCTGTCAGGAATCCCTTTTTGGGGTTTATAGATCCCTTTGTATATTCTTCTAAATTGCTTCTTTCTGATGCACTTTTTCACCAGGACTACTACTTCAATGTTCCCAATGAATTTTAGTGTATCACAGTTGCATTTCATGTTGTAAACACCTTCTTGGCGCAACTTATTACTTGTCCCAACTTCCCCCACATTAACATCTCATCAAGACCTTTTTACCTCTTCAATTATATTAATTTGCTTTGGTAATACTTGTTCCAACTCTCCCCATATTGATATCTCATATATAGAGATTTGCTCAAGTTCTGTCTCCGTCTTTCTCTTCCTTCGTTAATATTCATTAACTTGTGACAACACTTGCTCCAACCTTCCCCATATTGACATTTCACATAGGACAACTTGTGCAAATGTTGTGTTTGTTCTCTGCTTGTTCGATATTCAAAATGAGTCTTCAAAGCTTGACAAACTGGTGGGAATGCCTATGGGACTCCAACTTCCCTGGGCAGACTTGCTGGTATCTGGCACAGCCTCTGACCAGTATCACGTTGCTGCTGTGAAGCATTCACTCCGGGATGGCGTCTTCCGTGATGCAGCCCTCCATTCAACTCTTCCGTAGACTCTGCACCCTTCTGCCGCTAAGCCTTCTGTTTCAATGCAGTTGAAGGCAGCTTGCTCGCTACTGCCGTTTTACTAGCGGTCCGCAATCACTGCCTGCGGCTTCCTCCGTGGCCCAGCACCTCTCTGGTGAGCACTGCCTTCACACGGCAACTTGAGAACACATGTTCCCTGCAGCATGACCCGTTCTCGCGCCTCTGCCCTTTCCCGTGGCTTCACTTCCTTCTGCCTCCTACATCTTCTCTCCCCTTGGTGAACGCGGACATCCTTTTTAAATGTCCCGCGTAGTTGAGCCTCTGAATAACAACTAGCTTACATACTCAGTTTAGTGGTTTTTCTGTTCCACGTGGACTCCGTTATTGTCCCAGTACAACAGGTTTCATGGGAGGTGGAGTCCATAGAATCTATAGGACTTCTGAGGCGATTTTTTGTTAGCACAAAGCCATCCGAGATTGGAGGAGGAGTAGTTTATGTATGTACATATGCGGTATGAATGTTATCCTGCCTAGAATGTTTAGCAAGATGGGTTTTTATAACTAGAGGGATTTGTAAAATGACATGACATTAGGAATTCTAGGATACTCTTCACATGGAAGAGGAGAATACCGTGTCTCTCCCAGTGGGTCACCACATACCTCCAACAGCCATTTCCTGCCATGTGATCCTCCCACATAATACCACCCACAGAGTCGGGATTAGGTAGCGACTGCCTTCCCCTGGCCACATGGGAGGAGATGTTAGGCTGGGGTTCAGTTATGACTCCATAGAATTCCTCACAGCAAACAGCCGAATTTCTTTTAATAAAGAGAACATCTGCAAGTTCAAAAAAAGAAAAAGATTGTTGCCATAAATCCCTGCTTGAGGCAGACCATGAACACTTTGCAAAGCCAAGATTATGGTAAGGCAGTCAGTCAAAACAAGCATGTGGCAAAGTAGGTAAAATTTCAGGGTCATGTTCTTTATGGTGTACCATCTTACCTACCCAGGCTATGCCTCTGCAGGAATGTCCATGGTGTTCATTAGCAAAATCCTGATTATAATGTGGGGAAAAATCTTCAGTAGTTTCAACTATTGTCAAATTTGAGCCCTATGCAAGCCGGGTACTTTATGCTCCTTAACTGCATACTGATATCAACCAATACTTAACTGAGTAGACAGACACTTGACTCCCAAGAGTCAGCTAAAGAAGTAATTTCAATAATGGCCCCTTTCAATCATCACTTACGTGTGCTCGTAAGGCTACTTCTGGACAGCACTCTTATCTTTGAAATACATTTTTGATAAAATCAGTGAACCCTATAAGCAGAAATGTTGTGGATACTTTATTCTATGCCCCTTTGTAGTACTTCTGCAGTGGCTCTCAACAAGAGAACACCTACTCAGGATTTGTGGCAGACCATTCCCCTTACAACAGGCACAGGCTGTGTTTCAGTGCTGCTGTATCTATTTGCGTTTTGTAAAAGTCTATTCATCATGGTTGTGCATAGAGTTCAGAGTCAAAGCAGAGGGGAAGGAAGGTTGGGGTTGCTGGATGACAAGCAGCACTAGGTTTTCTTAGGTGTGCTTTTCCATTTCTTTCCTGTAGGTGAAATGAGTTTGGGAGGCATCATCCATTTATTTATTTAAGCATTAATATTGCGCCAAAGCCAGAAGGCATCAGGGCGCATACATTTAGACAGGGCAACAACATACCGGACGGCAGGGCAGCTCGGTACTTATTTGGATAACCTTGGGGAACCATAGGCTTGTTTGAAGTACAATCAGCGTTTGGTTTCTTAAGTTGTGGTACCCCCTGTCTTTTGTGATGAGGTCCCAGTCCCTTTGTCCTGGGGCCACCACACTGAGCTTCCCAGACCCCCCCCCCCTCCTAGGAGTGGGGGGTGAGGGTTCATCGATGGATTTAAAGACTCGTTTGAATCTTTGAACCTGCAAAATGGTACTGTGAACATGCAAACTCACCGAAACATAAAAACACTGAAGAAGCAGAATAAACACAATATAATCAACCCTTAAGCCCCGCCTTTGAAGAACGAACTTGATCAGAAGCGGACTTTGGGCAGCATGAGCAGGCACACCGCATTCCCGGTTACTGCTGAAGCGAAGGAGAATCCAAGATGGCACCTGGACCACCTACAATTTTAGGCCAGCTCCCTGAAACATCACATGAACCTGAGCAAATGGCCCAACCTGGGGATGCAAACTGCCCTACAATACAAGTGCAAACTATGTGCTCATGTCCCCTCGAAGGGGAATTGGGACAAGGCTTTTAAAAGACAGCCAGCCAAAACAGGGTTCATCAGTCCATGGGAGAAATGCAAACAGGAAAACTCTAGATCCTCAGATACATCAAATGTGGAGGCTTGGAAAGGAGAGTGACCAGTAGTGGAGACTAAGAAAGAAGTACTGGTGTGTGGTGAAGTAAGAGAAGTGTGGGGATAGTGGATATTAACCAACAGATTTATTGGAGTTGAGGAGGGAAAGACATTTGTGACTACAAAAACAGATTTGGTAGGAAGTTACTGTATTGGAGCTAGAGAAAGCAAGAGAAGGGCAGAGGGGCTGCAGGGGAGATAGGAGGATGGGGCATAGAAAAAGGAAGAGGGAGGTTTCTGGAGTTTGAGAAGGGGGAAACAGAAGGCAGAAGGCAACTGGTTTGGCTGTGAACAAAGATGCTAAGGTGAACTGGGGAGGTGAGTCGGGAGTAGAGGGCAAGTGTTTTGGAGCAGCGACAGTCATACCACCGGTGAGAGCAAGCAGAAGATCATCTGGGAAGAATAATAGGATGACTGTACAGAATGAAGGATGTCGAAAAGGATATTATTGCAAAGACGTTGACAGGTGCTAATAGTTTGGAAAGATTATTTCAGAAGGGACAGTGGAAGGAAACGGCTTGGAGAGGGAACATTGTGAAAGAGACAGAGAAACGTACTAAAGAGGACTGATAGCAAGGGGAGAGTATTGGAGCGACTAGTGGTGACGATACCATTTGGGATAAGGAGAGACGCATGTAAGAGAAACTGCTGTGTGGAGAAAGCAAGAAAACAGGAGGTTGGAAGAGAGATGGAAACAGACCTCACCGACAGAGGGAAGGAAACATTGAAAGCATAGATGGGAAGAGATGCTTAGACCCTCACAGAGAAGAGAAGGCCTTAGGAGAAAGTGTAAAGGCGCATGGAAAAATGAGACGAACAAGTTACTTTCTTACCTGGTAACGTTTTTTTCGATGAGATGTTCCTCCGACGTATTCCACATCTTTGAAAGTGATTACCACAGGTGTGCTGCTTCGGAAAACTTTTTCGGCGTAGGCGTCCTGCGTCGAGGACATTGATACGCTCCCTCGAGGACCTCCGACGGTCGACATCACCGGATGTTATATGTAAGACGCACGACACCCGTAGCCTCAGTTGTAGTTTTTTCCCCCCAGAACGTGTGGCACCAATCTCCTGCCAGTATTACTACAGAAAGCCTTGCGGAAACGGAAGCTGCAATCGCATAAGAAATTCTGTAGAGGGGCAGGTAGGGAGGGTACGATGTGGAATACGGAGGAACATCCCATTGAAAGAACGTTACCAGGTAAGAAAGTAACTTGTTCTTCGAGGGGATTGTGTCCTCTGACGTATTCCACATTTTTGACAGACTCCCAAATCAGTACCAACGTAAGGAGGTGGGAAAAGAATTTAGACATTTTTTAGAAAGCCCAATCAAATTGCAGAATAGAGGACTGCCTTACCAAAGACCAAATATTGCCCATGGATAGAGTCCAGGGATTAATGTTTCACAAAAATATGGACAGAGGCCCATGTGGCTGCTTTGCAAATATTGCGAATCGCAACGCCCCTCTGCAGTACAGTGGAGGCAGCCATACCCCTAGTAGAATGGGCCCGTAAGCCTACAAGAGGGTCCTTCCCCGCCAAACGATAACATTCAGAGATCGTCAAAATG
Source organism: Ambystoma mexicanum (assembly GCF_040938575.1). Classification (NCBI taxonomy): domain Eukaryota; kingdom Metazoa; phylum Chordata; class Amphibia; order Caudata; family Ambystomatidae; genus Ambystoma; species Ambystoma mexicanum. The sequence goes on along the minus strand of NC_090941.1, from coordinate 705,139,351 downwards.
ATCCATCTAGACAAGGTCTGCTTGGAAACAGCCTGACCTAAACGCCTTCCAGCGTAACCAATAAAGAACTGATCGTCCACTCTGACCCAGGATATCCGCGAGAGATAGAAACTCAAAGCTCTCCTAGGGTCCAACCTATGGAGCCTCTCCTCTTCCTTACCAGGATGTGGGGGAGGATAGAATGCCGGAAGAATTACCTTCTGGCTCAGATGGAATTCCAACACAACCTTCGGAAGAAAGGAAGGCCGTACCCTAAGGACAACCCTGTCCTTATGGAACACAGTGAAGGGTGGTTTGGCGGAAAGTGCCTGCAACTCACTCACTCTGCGTGCGGAAGTAACCGCAACTCAAAATACAGCTTTAAAGGACAACAGTCTCAACGGACAAGAATGTAAGGGCTCAAACAGAGCTCCCATCAGGAACTTTAAAACCAAATTCATATCTCATCCCGGCACTTGGAAAGGCGATGGTGGAAACACATGAGTCAGCCCTTTTAGAAACGGAGATATCAAAGGGATTTTAAAATAAGAACATTCCTCAGACGAGCGCTTTAATATGGACAGCTATGCCAGGCAACCCTTAATGGTACCCACATTCAGGCCCTTGTGAGCTAAAGAAAGCAAAAAAGACAAAACCAAAGGAATGGGACATTGGAAAGGATCCACATTCTGTACCCTGGACCAGTCGCAGAACTTCCTACAACGGCAACGATACAGGGCTTTTGTTGCGGGCCTTGTGGCCGAAAGCAACACCTCCATCACGTTTTCGGGGAGGTCCCAATCCTTCTACCTCAACCTTTCAGATACCAAGCATGAAGGCTGAGAGACTTGACCTCTGGATGGAGAACTTGACCCCCCTCCCGTGAGAGCAGATCGTCTCGGTAGGGAAGATGACGTGGAGGGCAGATGGACATGTCTAGAAGGTCCGGGTACCACGCTCTCCTGGCCCATGCCAGAGCAATGAGGATCATCTGGGAATCGAACCTCCGCAACACGTGCGGAATGATGGGGACTGGAGGGAACGCGTACAGCAGTGGGAAGGACCACTCCACTACGAACGTGTCCCCCAAGGCTCCTCTTGGAGGAAATTCCCGCAAGCAGAATCTTTCGCACTTCCGGTTGACACTGGTGGCGAAGAGATCCACTTGTGGGGTTCCCCAAAGGGCGAAGATCTCCAAAAGAACTTCCTGAGCCAGCTCCCACTCGTGAGAGACCGTGCTCTGCCTGCTCAGATCGTCCGCTGCTGCGTTTTCGTCTCCTGCCAGATGAACTGCTGAGATCGAAAATTTCCTGCTGGATGGCCCAGAACCAGAGCTGCATCGCCTCCCTGCACAGTGGGAGTGACCCAGCCCCCCCTTTTTGTTGAGGTAGTGCATGGCTACTGTATTGGCCGACATTATCAGGCCAGCCTTCCCCCACGCAGACGGCAGAACAGCCTTCAGGGCCAGCCTGTCAGCCCGCAGCTCTAACAGATTGATGTGGAGTCTGGACTCCGACGGAGACCAACGACCGCTGGCTGTCAGCTTGTTGGCATGAGCTCCCCAACCCATGAGGGATGCATCCGTCATGATCGTCACCGCCGGCCAGGGTTGCAAAAACAGAGCCCCTTTGAATAGATGATGGCCCACCACAGAAGGTCCTGGCCGACCGAGGGCGGAATCTGAACGGGTCCAACATCCCGCCAGAGAACTGCGACCACTGCATCTTGAGTACCCACTGCAGAAATCTCATCCGCAGACCGGCCACTGGCACCAGTAAAATGCAGGATCCCATGAGGCCGAGCAATCTCAAGAACTCGAACGCCTGGAGACTCTGGGCACGTTGAAATTTGTCCACCATCTGCAGAATGTGGTGGGCCCTCACCTGGGAGGCGCACACTACCCGAGGGATCTGTCTAGCACTGCCCCGATGTACTGGAGCCACTGGGTAGGTGTCACATGAGACTTCTTTAAGTTGAGGGAGAAGCCCAGCTTGTGAAGGGAGCGGCAGGTGACATACAGATGATCCAGGACTTGCTCGGGAGTGTTAGGCAGAAAACTGTGCAGTTCCCTTAGGGACCACTGCAAAAGATTTAGGACTACAGGTGTTTGGCAGTAAACCCACTTGGTAGCAGTCTGTACCACACAGATTCACTTTGTAGCTGTGGTTGAGCAGTCAGACTTCCCTCAAGAAGAGTTAGGCAGTATCTAGAGTATACACAATAGGTACAGAGATACAGTAGCACAAGCAAACACTGACCAGAGCTTTGGTGTACAAGTATATAATTATTTATTTTAAAGACACACTTGTAAATTACACGAACACAAAAGAGGTAAGTAAATTCAGCACACAGTCACTATTATATATATACAACCCTAATTACTTATTAGACAAGTCAGTGAGAAACACCACTTATTTTCAGACAGAGGTGAGCGCTTAACATAAGATGGCACTCTAATAAGTTACAAAAAAAAGGGAGGGGAAAAAGGCAGAGTTATGAAAGCATACAAGTTTCAATACTTTTAGTTCTACTGGAGAGCAAGGAAGTCAATTGCAAGGCCCAGTCTTGGAGAGAGCAAGTAGAAGGGGTCCAGGTTCACACAGTGGGGTTATGCCCAAAGAGTCTTGTAGATAGTTCACACAAAAAGGATGAAATTAAAGTCAGGAAAAGTTAGCTAGGTTGTCCCAGGCCAGCCCAGGTTAGAACGTCGAGGCTTTACTGTACCCAGACAGAGTGGCACCACTTTTCGAGGCTTCTGTGGAGAAGCCCGCCAAAAAGTGGAACAAAGGGCTCGACTTGGGTTGGAGTCACAGAAGCGAACACAAACTCCATTTTAGAATCGAGTTCTGGCAAAAAATACCAACCGGTGAATTAATATTAAATAAATAAACCAGCGGTATGTTCGAGGCTATAAGAATTAAATAATTAAAGTTGGTAGCCTCGAACAATGGGAAAATCCCATAGAGATATATTCGGGGTCGAATATAAAAAGTAGTATCCACTGCCACCAGCCAAAACTCGATCAGGGGGGACGGAGACGTGCCCCCTCGAACAACAGACCCCGGGGCAATCGAATTGCCCAGACCAGTACGTCCACAATATGATGGTTTGTACTGGTTTCTGTTCATAATTTGGGACTAGTAAAGCCAATGGTGACTTTACATGCCCTGGGAGACAGTAGTCAGTCCCAGGGTATGGAGTCTATGTTGGGGGGCCGCTACAACATCCCTAGGTTATGGCTCGGAGGGTGCTGTGTAACCCACATCAAAAACACATGAGACCCTATGGAGTAAAAGACCCCATAGCCCATAAAACACGTGGAAAGATAAAGGAACACCTCAAATCATGTCTAAGAGTGGGAGTAAAAGAGTCTCACTCTTAGCAGGAGAAAAAAATAAACCCCAAAAATCCAGCAAAGCTGCTGGGGGACTCACTAGGTTTGGGAAATTAGCCTTTACAGAGAATTCTCCCTAACTGGGAGAGCGCGCCCTGATCAACCAATCGTCCAAGTAGGGGTAGAAGTGAATCCCCCCCCTTTCCTGAGATGCGCTGCCACCACCACCATCAGCTTGGTGAAGACCCTCGGGCGGAGGGCAATTCGAACAGCAGTACGCGAAACTGAAAATGCGAGTCGCCAGCCACGATCCTCAGGTACTTCCCTGTGCTTGGGATGTATCGGCACATGAAAGTAAGCATCCTTGAGGTCGAGACACACCAACCAATCCTGAAGTTAAAGGGCCTCGAGGACTTGAGAGAGAATAACCAACTTGAACTTGTCCTTTCTGAGGAGCTTGTTCAAACCACGAAAGTCCATGATGGGTCTCAATCTTTTTTCGGGATCAAAAAATATGGGGAATACCATCCCTTGTTCCTCTCCACTACAGTTACCAGTTCTATCGCACCTTTCTCTAGCAGGGATAGGATTTCCTGCGCAAGGAGCGGATCCGGACGCTTCAAAGAGAGCTTCCCCGGTGGATTGTCATGAGGCCTCTGCCGGAAAGGAAGACAGTAGCCGTAGGCTATGATCTCCAGAACCCACACATCTGAAGTAATGGCACGACATTCTACAAGATGCTGCGCCATGGCCTCATGACTGAGCGGAAGCGGCTGCGGCAGTGCCTGAGGGCAAGGAGGCAACTGCCCGAGCGGCTTTGGCATCTCGAGTACCTTGCTTTCCACCTCTGGTACTCCTACGGTGGCCCCTTTAACTGGCAGCTCCCCTCGATCTACCAAAGGAAGAGTAGTATCGAAAGGAACCTCCCCTCCATTGCTGTCCCCTAAGCCGAAAAGGCAGAGGTTGACGCACTGGAGCGCTCAAGGAATTTGCTGCAGCTTTGGAGGTCTGCAACCTCTCAAGGCTCTCGTCAGCCTTGCTGCCAAAAAGATGCACACCATCAAAGGGCATGTTGAGAAGCCGGGACTATACATCAGGAGCAAACCCCGACTTTCACAACCACGCAAACCTGCGCATCACGGTGCTCGCCACCATGGACTGGCTGACACAATCTGCCACGTCCAGACCCGAACGGTTTCACACATGGCATCCCTGCCATCCTGAACGAGGGCAAGAAAACCATCCCGTTCCTCGCCTTTGGGAATATGTTCAGCCACCAACGACAATTCCACAGAGTGTGCGTGAATCTTGCAAGGGCACAAAGGGAGTTGGCTGCCTTTAAAGCCATACCCCCAGAAGAAAATATCTTCTTCCCCCAACCATCAAAGCGTTGTCGTCCCTATCAGGAGGGATTGTAGGGTACACCGCCTGCTTTGCTGGGGCCGTAGCCGCCTGCACCACCAAACTCTCTGGAGTAGGGTGCGTGGACAAGTAGCAGGGGTCACCACTGGCTGGGTGGTATTTTTTTCGGCAACGACTTATTCACTGCCAGGAGACTCTCCGGAGCAGTCCAAGCCGCTGCCACCCTTCTCTGTAAGGCCATATGAAATGGCAACACCGGGTCAGTGAGTGGACCTTTGTCCAGGATAGCGGTCAGGTCATCCTGCAGAAAATCCACAGGTGGAGCAGACCACCCCAGATACTCCGTCACCCTCGACATGAGGCGCCTGTATGAGGTGTCAGCATGTGTCCCAGACTCAGGCCTGCCAAACTCAACCTCCGGGGAGGTATCAAGACCACTTGCATCATGTAAAGATTGACGAAGGTCTTCCAACTGGCTATGACCAGACAACAGGTCATCAGGAACCTCAGGAGGCACAACCCCCTCCTCATCAGACCCTTCTTCTACCTCTGAAACGGCGTCGAGTACCGGGACCTGGATCGGGCACAGTGGCGATCATCCTGGTCCGATCGGGACCTCGATGGTTCCCGATGACCGCGCTGACTGCCCGAGCCCGAAGGCGTGCGAGCGGTGGCCCTATCACGTTCCCTGCCGGCTTCACTCGAAGGCGCGGACGGAACAGTGCACAGCAATTCAAAAATCGCCATCATCTGTCGGCGGAAAGCATCCCATTTGGCCGACGAGTGTTTCGTGGGACAAGCCACCAGCCGTCTAGCGGAGTCGTCTGACGAGGATGGGGAAGGCAACCGGTGACTGCGCTTCAGGGAATGCCTCAGAGGCAGAGGAATGGCGGACCCACTCCGGGAACGAAACCCCCTGGACTTGCGCCGATGCGGAGAGTCGCCCCTTGAATCGTCGGTCGAAAGTCCAGCAGATTTCAATTTACAGGGTTTGGAAACCCTACCTACCAACAGCTTCTTCCACTCCCGCAAGGCCTTCGACGTCAAAGACTGGCATCCGTCGCAGTCATCAGTGGCGTGGCTCTCGCCGAGGCACCAGAGGCAGACGTCGTACGGGTCCGTAAGTGACATCTTGGAACCGCAGTCCCGACACTTCTTGAAGCCCGACTTCGGGGTAGCAGAAGACAGACCTCTTTCTCGTACAACAACAGAAGAACCGATTCACAAGAGAACCGAGGTGCACAGAGATTTCAAAGCGAACAGGTTCATGGAAAAAACGGAACTGAGGCTACGGCGTTGTTATATGTAGGACGCACATCTGGTGACGTCGACCGTCAGAGCAGGTCCACAAGGGAGCGCATCGACGTCATAGACGCAGGACGCCTATGCCGAAAAAGTTTTCCTAAGCAGCACAGCTGTGCAAATCACTTTCAAAGATGTGGAATATGTCGGAGGACACAATCCCCTCAAATGCACCATTATTCAGGGGACATGAAAGACAGCACAGGACATTGGATTGTGCCAGAGATTCTGCCGCCAACGAAAACTGCAAGTGTGTTAGTGGCAAGACAGACTCATCCTGCAGCTGGTGACTCCCCATCTTGTCAAATTTGGAGAAGAGGACAATGCAGTAGGGAGTGGATTCTTTCATTTCAAAAACTATTAGGTCTATCAAGCGCTCATAGAAGGCTTTGGCAGTGGAAGGAAGTTCCTCATCCTCCTCAAGCTTCATGCATGGGGTGGGAGCCATATTAGGAGTCACTTGGGGCATATGAGGTGGATGTGCTGTGGGACGCGCAGATGGTGGGGGTGCCAAAATGACTACAACAATAGGTGTGCCCAGTATCTGAGCAATGCACAGCTGAAAGAAGAAGGGTTGGTTTGGTTGGGACATTGAAACTGCAGGAACCACTGAACTTGGCACTGGGGGAGGGTTGACCACCTTGACAATACTTTTAAAGTAATCATTCAATGTTGGCTTCCCCTCATGAAAGAGTGGAACCTTTCAAACAAGGACTCCTCCCTTGGTCTAAGGTTTGTAGAAGGGATCAAACTCATAAGCACATTTATTTATTATTTATTATTGATTTAACTGAATTTTAACCGTTTTTACAAGTACGTTTCCGTGCGTATGTTTCCATAGATGGCTCCATGAGTGAGTGAATGAGTGAATGACTCTTTATCTTACCCTTTTATTATTAGTTTTCCAAGTAAGTTCAAGCTCTCCAAGAAATTACCTACTGCAATCACAGGTTTCCTCTTGGCCCCATTCATTAAGTAGGTCCACCAGTACTTTTCATCCAGTTCACAGAACTTGTAAAACAGGTGACTTAGGCAAGTCTTTCTATTAGATGCCAGGCCAGTGCATTTAAGAATCCGATGGCTTAGAGATTCGGCTACGTTAGTCTCAGAGCAAAAACAACACGTGTTCTCCCTTGCTTTGTCTCTGATGGCCAAGATTTTGTTATTTTTTAAGACATTTAGCCTTGCTCTCAAAAAGATTGATCGAATCCTTTTGTTAGGGAACTTCAACAGGCAGTTTATAGGTTCATTCAATTTTTGGGCGTTGATTGGTTGGTGCCTGGTTAACTTGTTTCTTGCTGCCTCCTTTGCATTTATTTGCCAATTTTGTTGGGTTGTTATATAATTCCTCCTCATAGCTACCTATTTCCTCAAGCAAAATGAGATTTTTGCGAAACTAGAGTGTTAGCATTTTGTTTGATCCTTTTTTTGTTCTTCCCGGATCATCTCATACATTTTTGAATTGTTTGTGGTGTGTGTGTGGCAAGCCTTTGTGGGGCTGTCCAAAACTCCAGCAAATGGAAATGATGGACTACTGCTCACGAGCAACCAGTGTGTTAGTGGTTGCTGAGGATTACTGCACTCTGGCGAGGAAGGTCCTTGGGAGGAAAGGGGCAAATCCCTTCGCCCCCCCTCCTCCAATGACTCCTAACCAAGTGTACAATGAGGGCACTTTGGAGAGTGAAGATTGCAGGCCTGGAGAGTGGGAATGGTGGTTGAACAACTCCCCGGTATCCTGTAATATATGGAAGGATGGATGCCATTCCAACTTATGACGAGGGGCCCTAGAGATTGTGGCAGACACACCACTGCCCAGATCTACTGAGGAATGAGATCAGAGTTTTGGGTCTGTCTCTTCTTTCTTGAACATGCACTTGTGAATGCAGTGCAGGAGAAGAATGCATTCAAAGGAAGCATGCAACTTGTGTGCACTGATTGAGTTCTGGCTGCATTGCAGGTCTTGTGCAACATTCCCATTACGTTAGGCTGAACGCTCAGACTCTGGCACAGTGCTCAGAGAACCATTACATAGACGTCCTCCTGCCACATTCTGGAAGGTCCTGGCAGACGCTTATCCCCAAAGGGAACCTTAGCCTTCTGGCTAACTTTAGACTGCATACACAGCACTTTGGCGCATGAACAGGTGTTAAACCCTGAGAGCATCTCAACACACATGCTAGACTTGGGCTGAAAAAAGGCATCACAGGTTCTTCTGCTGTTCAATGTGCAGACACAGCAGGACCTGAACGAACCATCCCTCTGTGTGCCACCTGGTGGAAACAGATCACTGGGAGAAGTGGGGGTGGGAGCAACGACAACATAGGCTTTCTTACCAGATTGATTTTCCATGAAGCTCTTGGAGTCTGTCTGGGGTCTTCCCACTTGGAGCTGGCCAAGTCATGAACAAATACAGAATTTCACATAGTGAGCAAAAAACCAAGTGTGGTCTGGGTCCAGCTATTAGAGGCAGAGGGGGTCTGCATCGGAAATAAGGTGTTGAGGTAAGAGAATAAAAAACAAGTTTGAGACATAGGTGTACAGAGTATATATAACAGGAAATTCTGAAATGATAATGCTCTTGCATAAGGAAACCAAGATTATGGTACATTTGAATAGGTTGTGGCAGGCCTTGAGAGAAACTGACAAACTGCCTTAGACAAGGCTGTGTTTTAGCACCAACCTAATTCAATCTTTACCTATCCGATCAAGGAGAGGCTCTTGATGCCTGTAATTCTTTTCCAGTAAAACTAGGGCCTTCTTTTTAGCTTCATACTTGACATATGCGATCAATCTTGTTTGACTCAACTCATATTGGTTTACAAAGAAAATTTCCAACATTCGCACCCGAGAAAAGACAGATTGACCAACCGCAATCTGTCTTTCCCGGGTGCGATTGTGCAATCACCGCACACCAACAAACTTTTTGGGCATTCAATAAAAAGGTAAAAATGGCCGCCGTGAGTTGAACAGGGACGTACTCGCTTTTCTATTTAAATGGTGGCAGCCTTTTGTTACCTTTTCTCGTTACGTCAAGAGGGAGCCGCCATTAAAATAGAGAACGGACCACGTCCCTGTTAAACTAACAGCAGCCATTGTTCTTTTGTTTCATCAGGAGTCCAACTCCAGGTGACCAGAAATTGAAAACCATCAGCACACCGCGGGGGGGGGGGGGGTACATGGCCTTTAACAGCACGCAGCCCCATCTCGGGCTGGTGGACAATTAAATGCCATGTCCTCCTCCCCCCCCTATGCCGGGCTGTGAAAGACACAGTATGCACCGAAATAAATGTGAATAAGTAGAGCATTTTAGTTTTCTCCAACAACATTAAATGTTACCCCTTCTCCTAGTTTATCAGAGGAAGTCTATTGGAATGCATTCCTACATTTACTTATTTAGGCTACTCAGTGTATGAAAAAAGCAAATAATATTTTGGGACAGACTGGTAAATGTCAGCAAATAACTAAAAGCACAAATGAAACTCATCAATACAACCTTGTGCAAATAATCTTGCCTCCTGCTGATACATTTCCATGAAATGAAAACTGTGCCAATATTAATTTATGGCTTAGAATCAACTAGACAAAATCTATAAAAGGGACAACCCTGTTTTTTCTTATCTTGGAAAGGAATCCTACTCTTTATATTCAGGGTGAGAATATGATACAACAAAAAGATAGAGTAGGACACCATGCACTGAGTGACCGCCGGGCATAGCGGGCAACCCAAAGGCGGATGCTCCCTTCTTGTATCCCGAATGAGGAAATCCTTTAGAGCATAATTACCATGGAGATGCCTAGAGACTTTGAAGCCATCGGGCATCCTTGGAACTATAAAAACCTCTGAAACCAAATCCAGCACAATTTCAAGTGTTGAAAAGAAACAATTCACGATCAAGAGCGAAAAGATGTTTGCGGGTGGAGGTGCCCTCAAAGACATTAAGGCCAACCCCACGCCTGATTAAATAAGAACAAGCCCAGGCTTTTTATGGAACACCAAATAAGATTTTGTTTGGTTGGAAAGTCTCCTATTTTAGAAGTGCTCAAATTCGACTTCCTCCTATAAATAATCTCCCTGTGTCCAGAGGAAGGCCCTTCTCATCAACCCAGGAGACACCACAGATGAGTGGACTCCAGGATATAGGGCCGAAACTATAGATAGATATTTAAACAATGGGAAATCCCCCCCCCCTCACTAACGTGACAGGGGGTTTAGATTCTTTTAAAGACAGGAGGGGAGGGGACTCCCCAATCCATCATGGAGGACAGGTCATGCCCTGCAGGGGAGCAATGAGCAGGGACCCTCCTCTATATATGTCCTTTACTCTAAACCCAACTCCTCTTTCTGCAGCCGTCTTGCACCAGACGCCCAATGTAACGATTTAACTGCGTAGCGCGGAGAAAGGATCCAGCGAAACTGGAGGGATCTCCACCTCTCCGCAGCCTGAAGCTATGACGAAGCTCTTCTGGATAGAACTTCTCACCCGAAAGCTGAAACAACATGAAATAGAACAGGGTGGGTGTAATAAGAAACAGAAAAAACTATGGGAGGGTGGGTGGGATAATACTCGCCTTCTGTCTTTAATAAAATCTAAACCCCCTGTCACGTTAGTGAGGGGGATTTCCCATTTTATGACAGGAGGCTTCATATTATGCAAGTTCAAAGCCCTTGCATCCCAATCCCAACTTGAGCAATACACTTGTGATAAAACAAAATTATTCCTATTATTCCCATGACCAATCAGCTGCTTTGATAATTCCCTCCCCACAGGAGAACGTCCTAAATACTAAGCATCTTCAACTGAAGAACCAAAGGAGCAATTGACTCACTCTCTCTGAAAACCTACTTAATCCACATGGTCAAAGGGGTAGGATACCCCGCAACAGTGTTCCCACAGGAATAGCAGCGGAGAGGTATTAGGGGTTAAGGCCAACTTAAGCATTTTTAAAACACTTAATAAGTCCTACATTACAAAATGTCCTGGAAACCTGGATAACAGATGGAGGAAACCCTACGGTTACCCCTTCTGGCAATAAATAGTGATTTCCCCGCCCCCAGGGAGAAACATTCAACTGTCCATAACTAAAGGACGGATACAGGAGAAGCGCCTTAACAGGAAAGAAAAGACCACATGGATAACTTTGAAAACAGTTGTAGCACAGACAATCCTTCCTTGGAAAGACAAAGATGCTGTAATCCAATACGCTGTCATCGTTGCCTATAAGAAAACAACTAGTTAAGGTGGAACCCCAAAGCCAATGGACCTGAAGGTCCTGTTCACCAAGTACTGGTATCATATCATATACTGCCAAACCACTGTTTTCACCCTTAGCGACCATGTCTCGCTGAGATAATGGCAGTTAAATGCAATCGACATGTAATATTACCCTTTGTAAACAGCTCCACCAGAAACTCCTATTTCTGCAAGAGAGAAACAAGCCAAAAATGTTTTGAGTCACATACCCACTCACCGAACAGATGCCAGCTAAAAGAAACAGGCTTATTAAACGCTATCCCAAAGTCCTTGACACAGATAGAGCACTGCGGAAAAACCTCGGAAGCCCAAGTGAGAGATGAAATATATTCTAATGAATAACGGAGAGGAACCCTTGAAGGAACCATTCATAAGAGAAAACTGTCGGGCAGAGACAGGCCACGGGCAGAGAGGGATGATATTAGAAAATATGCACTGTAAAATCCTATAGGGATGGGAACCACCCCCTCTGAGAAGGCCAACACTAGCTTCGTCGTCTGCTTGCACAGCTGAACTCGCAACCCTTGCCATCGTGGCAAAGGAGGAAAAACACACAAAAAGTAACTGAGCAATCCCGGAGGAACAGACTGAAGACAGTGCACTGGCACCCCCATTCTTACAAGGGAAAAGAGGTCACTCACTCGGAACTCCAACCGTACAAGATAGTGGCGAAGAGAGTTAATAATTTAGCTTTTATATAGCGCTACAAACCCTCAGGTATCTGAGCACTACTTGTTATTACACACGGTGTGTGGAGCTCATTTATGGGCCTCAGAAGGAAAAATGACACGTAACTGTCGATCTGCCCATCCAGGTTAGCTAGCTGAGGGAAAAAACTCCCTTTCCAGGGGAGAAGACAGATACCTCCTTACTTAAGTAGAGTCTATCATCCCGAAGGATAAAATGTAGGACTTAATGACGTGCTTATAACCAAGAACAAACACCATGATCGCGGAAGGGACACCTCTAACTGTATCCAAGAAAAAATATTATCTAGAACGCCTAGGAACAGTGGTGAGTTATCACCCTCTTCATTAACTTGGTAACGCACCAGGGGGCTGATGGGAAAGGTCAAACCGAAAGGGAGGGACATTGATAAGAGTGAACCCATCAGTGGAAATGAAGAGGAAAACTCATGATAAGGAGGAAAAAACAGGAACCCCCAGCACTCATCCTGGAAGCCTAACATGACCATACCCTCCACTAGGAGACAGGAAACAATGAGCATAATAACTCTTCCATTTTTAAAGGTGCCACAAAATAGATGTTAAGACTTGCAAGCTAAATATTGGAAGTACTCCATATGCCCACTCCCAATTAGTGGGAGCAGAGTTCTCATTCACGATTGAAAAAGCGTGAGGGAGGCTGGTATCATCGCCCCTTCCAAAAATGAGGTCACTGACCCCCATACTAACAAATTTTACTTGCCTTAGTGACCACTGGGAAAGGAGGCAAGGGAAAACTGACAGAGGAAGTGGGCAAAATGGATCCTTGTTAACCTACAGCAACCCCCAGGGGTTTAAGGTGAACATCACTTAAGAAAAACCTGGTGAACACCTGAGGCATTACAGGAGGAACCCTAGGACTAGCAGGCCTCCTGTCGGCACAATCCGTCCAAAGGAACAAAAACACAGTGCTCAAGCCCTTGAGCAGAGGAGTAACTGTGCACACCTCTTGATGCGCCTTTTTCGAGATAGGTAGACTTAGGAAAAACACCAAAAGGAGCGGGCTCTATTCTCCTGATGGGCAAAGATCTTAATAAAAGCCACCTGTCCAATAATAATTTGGGATGAAGTCGCACGGGAAAGGGCTTAAGTCATCCTGGGGCCATGAAGGCGTTTATCGATGCCGAGCAGGCAATCGCTCTTATAATCCAGCCCTTCATGATCCGCACATTTTCAAGTGCTATTATAATCCGAATCTGGATTGTACTGTTTTACCTCTCAGAGGAATGCGTTGCCCTTGAGCCATCCCTCCTCACATGAGGGGCATTTATGCCGCTCCATAAGAGCAGAGGCGTCGTCGTTGCCGAGTAGGCAAACAGATCTCAATCAAGTAGCACAGTACTTGTACATCAAATAGGGAAAATAGAGGTTACTTCCCTCTTTAGCCAGCTGAGCAAACTGGGTTATAAATGACCTAAATTCACAGCTACCACTCTCCCTTCATAGGGTCCTTCCCTTTTTCCCCTAGGGCAAAGGATATCAAGGACTGTCAGATCAATGTCGAGAGGGTTAGCTCACAAAACAAGAGGATGGCACTGGCCCCCAGGACCGTCCCTCTGATGAGGGAAGAAGGCTAAATTCTTTAACGCCTTTATGAAGGCAAGTAGGGTTCTCCAGATTATCTGTCGCAGAAACAAGGACCATTCAGTAGCGGGGATATAATAAGTAATCAGGCTAGGAAGAACAGAACTGTGGGTACTCCTAACCTGCATACCTGACCCCTTTTAGGGGAATAGAAAAACCTACGGGAAGTAAACGGACTGAGTTGTCCTGAGCCTAACTAAAGGAAAAAGAGAGAGGGGTAACTAACCAGGCATTTATTCCCGTAAAGGGACATGAAACATCATGCTAGTACAGGAATGCACCTGAATGAAGGCTGGATAGGAAGGCCCAAGCCCCCTCTAGGTCATTTAACGACCTCCTCCACCAACACCTGTCTTTTCTTTGAAGGATAAAATGATAAAAATAAGTGAAACAAAATAATTCCATTAACAAAAAGAGGAAGCGTTAATGCTTCACACACAGCTTAACCATTGCTGTAACAAAGGAATACGCTGAGCAAGCACACCAAAAGCTGCTTACCCTAGCAAGGTATGGAAACCAGCAGCACGCCAGGGAACAACCCTCGCATCCAAACACAGGTGAAACCTGAAGCTGAGCAGGCAGTGGCACTCAAAATAAATGTGCCGAAATTCTGACGCAATATACCCCAAAATAGTGAGAGACACTTTGTATTTTTTGTATTTCATTTCTAAACTGTAAAGGAGATGGTACATGACACTCCCCTCACCTGCGCTTCAGTAAGCAAAGCTGTTGCCAGGGCGCGCGTGGGGATTGAAGTGCGTGGCTCATATGTGGAAAGACTGCATCTTTCCCATAATGTCACCTTTAAAGGGTAAAACCCTTTCATCTAATTGGGTATAAATTGAACAATTTAGTATTCATATAGCGCTACGAACCGACAGGTATCAGAGTGCTGCACAACCCTACACCTGGGTCTAGGGCAGCGTATAAGAAGGGAAAAAGATTCCCATCACTCTTGTACCTTATTGTGTAAATTGAATAATTTGTCATTCATAACTCAGCATTATATAACGCTATGAACCCACAGGTATAAGAGCGCTGCTCAACCCTACCCCTGGGCCTGGAGCATTGTAAAAGAAGGGGGAAAAAACCCATCACTAGTACCCCCCCCCCATCACCCCCTCCGCGTCGGGAGTAAAGCAAAGCTTTTGACGTCCGCGCGCGAGGTGAATGGGGAGGGAGGGGCAGGTCGGCGGTTAGCTGACAAAAATGTGTCAATTAAGTATACTTCCCGCTGCGCGTCTCACCTGAAGCAAAAGCTTCTAAAAAGGTCCACGACGGAGGGAAGTACAAACATTAGCCTGTGCGTGCGAGGTCTGAAGCACAGCTGACAACATATTATACATAGATAAAAAGAAACAACCTTGCGCTCTAGGCGCACCAACCCACGCATGACAGGCCTGAAGCAACAGCTTCTAAAAGGGCGGCACACGAAAATAAACAAAGGCTGTGCGCGCAAGGTCTGAAGCCAAGGCTTCAAAGATCCGCGCGCCACAGCGGACAACCCTTACATAAATCACGCGTGACAGGCCTGAAGCTAAAGCTTCCAAACGGGCCGCACGCAACTGCTCGCACTAATGTTATGAAGAAAAAACTAAAATAAACACACAGAGCTCGGCGCTGCCAGGCGCCCCCAAACCCATAAAAGGAACCACACTGCAAGAAAAAATACAGGCGCTCGCGACCCATTATTTCTGTTAGACGCCACGAAGTAAGTGGCAGTTCATACCATACTGCAAAATAAACTTAAAATAAGGAAACACAATTTCCAATGCAAAAGCAGTAAGGCACATATTATATATGCAACACCAATTCATATAGCAATCACTGACTAACATGCAAGGCACAACTAAAAGGAGTGACTTAGCTGTGGTGTCAGCAGCAAAGAAAGAGGAGTTGGGTTTAGAGTAAAGGACATATATAGGGAGGGTCCCTGCTCATTGGTCCCCTGCAGGGCATGACCTGTCCTCCATGATGGATTGGGGAGTCCCCTTGCATTGACATTGGACTCTATTAGTTCTGTTATTGAAACTTTTTTGTTTGTAAAAGTTTTTCTTTGCTGCTGTGGTTTCAGAGTAAAGATTGAAATGCATAATATGAAGCCTCCTGTCATGCCATAGAATGGGTTTATGCCGAGACAAAGTCAGCCGGATAGGGATTTTTGTATTCTAGGCAGGTTAACATGGTGATTAACATTTTGAAACAGTATGTGTTGATGTATGTAATGCATAGCATGATGAATGGTGCAGTTTGGACTCCTGGAATGTGCTAAGTTTCAGGGTAATGTAAACGGTTGCCATGTTCTCTTCCATGTTCCCCATATAAAACCAGGTCAAATTATTTGGTTTTCTTGATAGGACTTATATGCACATGCACATGCACTTTTTATAGGTTGTTCGCGTATTTTGCACAGTTTTTGTATTGCACATGGAGACGAGCTAAATGAAATATTGTTTTTTATACAAATGTTTGTTTGCTGTACAAAAGATATGAAAAAGAAACTGTCTATTTTTACCAATTATCTGCTGCTGGAGATTGTGTTGATGTGATAATATAAAAATGAAACGTTGAACAAATCGAATGTATTTGACAGGAGTGTGCCACCTGATTAGTCAGTATTAAAGTAATCTAACAGACTACGGTGTACTTTTCAAGCGATTAAAGGGCAGGGTGTCCTACTCTAGCTTTTTTACTGTATCTTAGAATTAACTAGGCCAAAACTGTGGGAGGGTTTAAAGAGAATCGAAGGATGTATATGGAGAGCGGCTCTGGGGTTACTGAATTGTGTTTCTATTGCTCCTGTGTGGTAACGCTTTGGATTATCTTCACTCAAAATGTTTGCCTGGTGCAGAAAATTACAACTAGTAAGATACTCAACCCCTTGAAGAACTCTCTATAGAAGGATCTGAAAGGGTTGGTTGCCCACAATTCAGTAACTGAGGTATCCTATGCTGTGAATGAAGGGCTGCTATTTCTTCAAATTATAACTTATTAAAAATCCCAATTCAACACAGAAGGTGTTCTTCAAATATGACTCGGCATTAAACAAATCAGTGATAGAAAAGTATACATCTCTGAAAGACTGCTTATGTTCATAGAAAAGAGAAGTTTTACCATTATTTATCGAAAAATGTCCTTCAACTAGGCTAAGAGCTGCCCTACTGCGATTCTTTCTAAACTTGCTCACAACTATGAGTGTTCTGGGTCTGCGCATTGATTTGCCGAGAGACAACAGGCTTTGTAGGTTCTGCAATTCTACAGAACCAGAAACAGCTTAACACTTTCTAATGTACTACAAAGGAATGTTAAATGTAACTCATCAGCACTTTAATGATTCCTGGTCATATATATCTTTATTATGAATAGAGTTCTTCCGGACAGACTCATCAATTATCCATAACTTTACATTTAGGAAATGTTGTTTTAGAATGAGTGCTCTTAACAAGGAGATTCTTAAGTATGGTGAATCCGTGAACAGCTTTTATGACTACATCAAATGATAAGAGTATGAACTTAATAGACAGGGCTCCTTTTTATCGATGTTTATAATTTTTTGGGATACAATTCCTTTCTTCTTCCTTATATTGCTTATAGCTGTATGATCATTTAGTTTTTTCTGTTGGTTTTAATGTTTTATACCTTGATTGTTTTAAATTATGAACATGAGAAAAAAAGGGAGATAAGCTTAATAAAACCATAACACTATAAATATATATATTTTTTTTAAAAGACAAAACTTTTGATTTCATAAATTAAAGATTTCTCTATGTGAAAAGCAGCATTCTAACCCAGAGTCTATCATACCAGTAGTAAAACTGTCTCAGATATCAGAACAGATAAAGGAAGGGAAAAGTGAACAACAAAAGACAGATATTTTAAACTGAAAAGAGGCTTATGAATTCCAGCTCTCAGTTCTGGGATGGGCTGCCAAAGGAACAACAGGCTGGTGTAATGCTGAATACATTACAGTAATAATGGAGGCGCCATCCATTCACACAAATATCAAAACAAACTGGTGTTCATAGCCACTGGAGATTGTCGGAAGCGGCCAGAGGCGGAGCAATTCATGATTCCGACACTGGTGCGGCTTGATGATCAACGCGTTCACTCCCACGCTACGCCTGCAAGGTGCTTTCCTCACTTCGCCTGCAGCCTGTAGTGCCGTCCACATGAACGAGCAGAAGCTGAGGAGATTGCGGAGCACAGCGTGCGATTTACCCAGGAGAGGTGAAAACCTGGTGAAGATGCGGCCACCCCTCCTGGTAGGTGGTTGAGTGCTGGGGCTGGCGGCATCACCCCGAACCCAGACAATGAACCGGGCCGCTTACAGTGTGCACAAACCCCGTACCTTCGACGTCACACAGTTCAGGGCGCCAGGTAAGGGGGAACAGTTTGGGGAGTCGTCCTGGTGATGTGTTAGTTCCCATTACCCGGCGCCGGAGCTTGGCCAACAGAACATTATTGGGGGGGGGGTCACGGGGCACAGTCCCAGCAGACTAGGAGTAGTCAGGGATGGGGGGGGCTATCAGTACCAAACAAAAAGGCAGTGTGGGAGAGGGCAAAGGTTAAGCATCCCCCCTCCTCTTCTTGGGGGTACTGCTGCGCAGCTGTAGTTTTCTGTCGCACACGGTGAGGGGAGTAACTGACCTAATGTTTAATTAGGTTGGTGACTCCTATACACTTATTATTAGCCTCAAAACTTCCTCAAAGGGAGATTTGCTTGCCAAGTGCTTTAAGAGGTGACAAAGGGTTATTCCGCCCCCTAACTTTGACTGAAACTAGCGGATATACGCTGTGGCATACCTCTACTAACTGAAGAAGGAAAGGCCAATTCATTCAACAAGGCCATGAAGACCGAGGAAAAAGGAGGAGAAGTCCTACCTTAATGATGGTGGGTTAATGGAGCCGTAGTGGAAAAAACCTGTTTGCTCTATTACCAAGCACCCGATTAAGGCACCAAAATACATAAAATCCTTCTTTGGTCTTAAAGTGGCCCATTACCACCAAACCAGACTGTTCCTTCTTGTACAGGGTTGGTGTACCAATACTCCTTAACCTCGCTTGACAATAATGGATCCCTATTAAAATTATGTATAGAGGCGAGAAGAAATTCATTAATGCCTGAAGATTAAGCGTCTAAAAATCGGCTGTCATCCAATTTGTCAGCTACGCCGGATCTGGAACAATTTATGGCAACATCTGAAACAGCTACAGACGAGACTGATGACAAGGCCAGTATGGCATGCGAAGAGAGATCAGGCATGGGAAGTATGCCTACACGAAAACAGACTCCACCCTTAGATTTACCAAAGGAAACTGAAGCCCTAGAAGCTAAGATCGAGGTACTCTTTCAAATGTGCGTAAGGATGGCAACAGAGCAGAAAACATCTAAAGAGGATATCTCAGAAATTCGCCATTTATTAAGAAGTTGGAAGGTCCTAGGTTTGGAAGAAGGAAATAAATAGACCTTCGTCGAACCTCCTGAGAACTCTACGTCATCGTCAAGGAATTCCGCCCCTCCTATGGACAGGGCATAAGTGGTGGCGGAGTCAGACAGTGGGATGCTCGAAGCACTATGTGCTGAGATCTCTATAATGAACGCCCCAGATACACCACCAAGAAAATATCGGCGGATTAATTCACTTGGGAGAGTAGGGAAAAAGCAAAAAACTAATCCCAAAAATAGAGCAAAAACTACACAGCTGAAACAAGGTAACCAAGTAAAACCCAAAGTGGTTAAAACGATGATGAAACAACTCCCGGTGACAGAGGCCAAGGAAGCACAAATGATTGGCCCATTGGACGGTTGGTTATCTAAACCGCATATCCCTCTTACAAAAAAAGTACTAAATAACGAAAGCAAGGGAGCAGAAGACCCCAGTCAGAAGACGGAGATTCCCGACCAGAGGACACAAAAGGAGACCGCCAGCTACGAATGCCAAAAAAAGACTGGCACAATCACGCAAGAAGAAAGTGATGGGAAGACGACAAAGGGGGCTGAACAAATGATAGTGCAAACTGGCCCCTTGGTGGTTGAGTCTCTTGCAGCAAGGCCAACCTGGGAGGGAAGAGTCAACCAGTTAAGAGCAAATAATCCAACCAAAGAGTAAAATTAAAGATCCATTATGGTGCAAGAATTTAACTAATATGAAGTTGGTGGAAAGAAACCCCACTATGACCAGTCCGTTTCTGAACAGGAAATTGTTATTGGAGTTGTTGCAGATGGCCCCCGACTTGGCCTTAATCTCCTCCAAATATATTGCCAACACAGAGCTCCCAGAGACTGACAGCTCAGATAACTGGGTGATAATGTCATGTGTTTCCCTGATGGTAGTGGACAGGATTTGTAAAAATGAAGAAACTTTGAACCAACTGGGCTTCGATAATTTTGTGTTTTTTCCTGCCCATACGGTATTGGGTGACTACCAACAAAAGCCAATGATGCAAAACGGGAAGTTACTGGAAAAACGGACCACGGCAGAGGACGGTAAAAGAATTGAAGGTCAATGGGAAGTGATTTTTACCCCCAATGAGTGACAAACGAAATCTATATGCCCCAAATGGGGAATCACAATTTCCTCATGAAACTCCAGAGGATTTGGGTCCTTCTTAAGAAATCCCAAGATATTGCTCCTCCTGAATGAAATGACCTGCTTCTGTTTGCAAGAGACTTGGATGTGTGACCCATGGGGCCTAGACGGATATACATTAATTCATAGACTGGCGGATCACCCGAACTCAGGTAGAACCAAGGGAGGTCTATGTATAGGGTCTAAAACCTGGCTCAACATGGTGTAATACTCAGAAGGGCCCCGAAATTCAAACTTTTTAAGCGGAGACCATTAATAACTTCAATGCCAGTTCTCTTCCTATATTAGTGGCAACCTTATAGACCCTCCTGGGGGTGGGCAAGACTTTAGAAATCAAGAATTCTCTGATTTGGAACCCTTCAAGCATGGCTCACCACTAACAGAGGGGTTTAGTGGTAATTACAGGGGATTTTAATGTAGACTGTGGTGAAGTCGATCAGGGAACCCTAGGCGATTCACAGCAGTGTGTGCCCGGATACAGATTGAAAAGAGCCGAAAGAGCAAAAGGGTGGATGAGAACAATAGCAGAATTTGATTTAGTCCCCCTGCAGCCGGAGAATGGGGCTCAAAATATTACTTGGTCCAATGGCAAAATGTCCTCAAGGATTGACTTTATTTTTGTAAACAGACTGGAGAGAGGGAACCCCCGGACATTAGCAGTGATTTATACTAAGGCAATTAATCATATCCTTTTAAGGGTTAATTTTCAAGCAAACACTCCCAGCTTGAGAACAGTTATGAAAACGAGGGTAGTGGTGAACCATGGGGGCAATCGATTACGCTGGATACCCAAGATTATACTCAGATATAATACACTGTAGAGAACCGATTTTGTTGGGAAAAAGGGTGATAAGGTGCAGGATATTATTACTGAAATCTTCTCTCGAGTAGAATCCGAAGTCCTCAAGTTTAGGAAAGGATCATTTAAGAGTACTGAGATCAGGGCATCATTTTGACCCCCGTTATTGCCAAGAAAAAGAAGGAGAAGAACTTGGCCATTAGGAAACTCGAGAGGGAGTTCAACGACAGTCCTAAATCCCTAAAAGAGCGGTTAACGAGCATAAGAAACAACTATAACTCCTGGCTCCGTTATCATAGAGAATCTAACCAAGATGAAGGGTGGAGATCTCTTAACAAATTAATAAGTACTAATGACTCTAAAAAATGTTGGTATTGGTTAGGAAAGGCCCAATGGCCATCAGGGAAACAGAAAGAAATAGTTATGGTAACGGAGGCAAACTGGATAGAGTTTATTAAGAAATCTTTCCATGGTACAGTAAGGACAAAGCCAGCTGTACAGATCCAGTTAAATTCTAAGGTGCATGACCTTGTTAAATCAACAGATATCGCGACAAGAATTAAGAAATTAAAAACATCGAATGCCACTGCCCTGACGGTCTAAATAATATTATCTTGAAGAGTGACCCTGAGTTATGGGCAAGTATTTTGAGAAAGTTGTTCCTCCAGATCTGCCACTCCCGGGGTGATCCCGGAAACATGGAAAGAAGCTATATTGATCCCAGTTTATAAAAAAGGCCCCAGAGAAAGTCCGGAAAACTACTGACTACTAGCCATGCTAGATTGCAGTGGCAAGGTGTTCGCTAACATCCTGTTAGAGCAACTCACGGACTGGGTAATTAAAAAGGGCGTCTTAACATACCATCAAATAGGGTTCAGGAGGGGATGTTCAACCACACACTATCTGGACCCTATCAACATTGATTTTGGTTCTTGATGCCAAACCTGGGATGGCCCTGTTTGCCTGCTTTGTGGACTATTCGTCCGCTTTTGACAGTGTAGACAGGGGCAAACTGTGGACTATGTTGGAAGAATGCGAGTTAGATCCTTCCCTATTATACTTCATCAAAGCTCTATACAGCAACACTGTAGTAAGGATTAGGTTGTCCCAAGACGGGTTCCTTTCGGAGAGTATCCCCACTTGGAGAGGTCTAATACATGGATGCGCGTTCGCTCCTTTGTTCTTTAATATATACCTATCCACGTTGGCCAGAAGATTGGGGGAAGTTCACAATAATCCACCACAATATGGAAACAAGGGGTTGATGTGCATCCTATATGCTGATGATGTGGTGATTTTAGACCAAAGTGGGGCTACAGCGTTCCCTTACTGCTCTATCCTCCTCCTCCCAAGAACTATCACTCAAACCCAATATCAAAAAAACAAAGATTACGATTTTTGGAGGCACCATGGCTACCAATAAACATAGTACCTGGTGGTTGGGTGGTGAAAAGGTTGAAATAGTTGGCAGTTATTGCTACTTGGCAATTCCTATTACAAATAAGCTCACTGCGGTCCCCATTTTAGAGGGGGCCACTAAAAAAGCTTGGGAGAAATGGTTAGCCCTAAAGAAAATTATTGATTGGCAAGGAGGCAATCATTGGAAGCCAAAATCTTAGCCTGCAGGGTTTCAATTGTGCCGACAATCTTGTATGCATTAGAGGTTTTCCCTTGGAAACAGATGGCACCTATTGAGAAGTTAGAAGGGAAGATTTTGCGCTTTATGTTAAGCCTTCCTCCCGGCACACCTGTACAAGCCATCAGATTGGAATTGGGGCTGGCGTCTTTGAACATGTGTTGGTCGGTTGCCTCTTGCAATCTATGGGCAAGAATAAAGTTTGAATTAGCCAGTTCGGACAGTTTATTATCACTCACTACAGCACATGCAAATAGGTATGAATCAAGCAAGTGGTTTAGGGATCTCGAAGATAGGGTAATAAACTAAATTTACAAAATAGGAATTACACAAACACCAGAATCATGGCTAGATTACAACTTGGCCAAAATCCCGGCTAAAGCAACGACCAACGACATCGCCTCTGCATTGACCCATCTTGGCACCCTAAAGAAATTCAAAGAATATGTTAGACAGGCTTTTAATAGCAGTATCCCTAGTCCCTACTTAAAAAGGAAACTATATCCGCAAATGACACGGTTCATGTTGTCTCTTAGACTACAAACAATTAAGGTTCTGGAAAATAAGGGTGCTTGGAGAGGTATCCCCAGAGACTAAGATTATGTAGGCTATGTGGGAGACATATTGAGACGGCCAGACACTTTTGAACTCAATGTGAGGAATTAGGGGTTGCATATGAGAGAGTGTCAAAAAGTATCACAACCCTAAAACGGATCGGTTCTGGAGCGAGTTGTTTGCGGCTAAATCATCAGTCCTAAATCATGTGGCGTTTCATGTGTGGGGATTAACTACTAAAAGAATAGTTGAGGCTGAAGACATTAATGAAAAGTGATTTTACGCTGGTTTCATATGGTGAATTATATGTACTTGTTTTTATTTGGGAATCATATTTACTTGTTCATTTGTTTTTATCATTTATAGGATTGTAAGTACTAAAAGGTTTTAAGATGTAAATGTGCATATTTCATCTAGCTTTATAAGATGTAAATGTGTATATCTTACTTTGTGTAGCTGTATAAAATGTAAATGTGTATATTTTATTTTGTATTATAAGAAGTATTTTGAGCCGTTAGTGTGAAAAAGATGCAAGTCATCCAAAAACACACTATAAATAAATAAATGGCCACTGAAGTATAAATCTGATGTAAATTATTTTTGTGCGTGATTTCTTGGCTTACTTATTTATTTTGAGTTCCAGTTTAACTGTCAAGGCAAGAGAAAATTGTGCCAACTTTAGTCCGCTACCCATGAGGCATGGTAAGATCATCTGTTGTGCACTCAGGAGCATATTGGTTTTCCACTGGTATTTTCCCAGACGCAGCCTCCAATCCTGCTCTCCATGCCTTTGTCCTCCTCCTACCCACCCCTGCCACCTGATTGACCAATTGTGCAGGGTTGCCTGACCTTAAAGCAGATTCAAATCAAAGCTTCCCAGCATAGCCCCTAGCAAACAGCTGAGGTTACCACTAGTTGTCCTGTTCGCTGGCCAAGCCAATTTCAGATCCTGACTGCTACTATCAGGTATGGGACGATGGCCCCTTTAACCCGACACCTGTTCTACTCTTACCTAGGCCCCAGATGTCCCAAGGTTTTGCTCGCCTCCCTAAATCTACTTAGCCACTTAACCAGCTGGGATCACTCCTAGGGCACCAAGGACAAGACACATTGCACTGTTTTCTATGTTGTCTCCTCTCCCATCTAGGAGTACTTAGAAAAAGAATTGCATTATTGTATTTCATGTCTTGGTGTCTGATACATAGAGCACTGCATTGTTTTATCTAGTATCCTCCACCAAGATGAACTAATCAAAACGCAATGCATTGTTCCATATCACACCCATTTAGGTGTCCCAGACAAAGCCTAGAGCATTATACTCTGATTTACATGGGCATCTACAGGCAAAACAGTTCACTCACCTCGATGTCCACAGGTGAAGAAGCAAGCTATAGCACACTAGACTCCTTGACCAGCATTGAAGGGTTCAGACAAAATGGTACTGCATTGTGCGATCCATGTGGTACACCCAGACATTTTCTGGGCAAAAGTAGTAGAGTACACCTCTATCCATCGAGGTGCCCCCATGGTAACATTCTTTCGACTGGATGTTGCTCCAACGTATTCCTCATATTTGACATGTAGTGTCCAGCTTTGGCTGCTTTGGAAATTTTTCGGC
Organism: Ambystoma mexicanum; assembly: GCF_040938575.1. Classification (NCBI taxonomy): domain Eukaryota; kingdom Metazoa; phylum Chordata; class Amphibia; order Caudata; family Ambystomatidae; genus Ambystoma; species Ambystoma mexicanum. The sequence continues at coordinate 705,114,615 of NC_090941.1, read as the reverse complement.
AGAGGGCGCCCTGCGTCGATGGCTTGTAGTTGATGTCCCTCTAAGGCCTCCGTCGAGGGTGACGTCATAGGATGTTAGAAGTAGCACCCGTTGCCTCAGTTCTGTTGGTCCTCTCCTTGTGTAGCAGATGCCCATAATGTGGGCCTGACTGTACTTGGAACGAAAGCTGTAATACCATGGGAAATTCTACCAAGGACGATGAGGAATACATTGGAGGAAAATCCAGTCGAAAGAACGTTACCAGGGATAAGTAACTCCTTCTTTGAATGGATTGTGTCCTCAAACGTATTCCTCATCTTTGACAGACTCCCAAAGCAGTATCCATGTTTGGAGGTGGGTGAAGAATTTAGACATTTGTTTTTAAAGGCCAGAGTAAAGTACTGCCTTACCAAAAGCAACATTCTGAGCATGGGAAGTATCCAGAATGTTTAGTAAACGTGTGTATTGACGACCACGTTGCAGCATCCCAGTTGTTTTTAATAGGGATACCCCTTTTGTAGGGCTGTCGAAGTTGCCATGCCCCTGGTGGAATGAGCCCACAAACCATCAGGAGGATCCTTGCCTGCCAATCTATAGCATTCAGAAATAGTGAGGACGATCCACCTAGACAAGGTATGCTTAGGAACAGCCTGGCCTGGTTTGTGTCCTGCATACCCCACAAAGAGCTGGTTGTCCACTCTCATTTTGAACATTCTGGAAATATAAAAGCTTAATGCTCTCCTAGAGTCCAATCTATGGAGCCTTTACTCTTCCTTACTAGGATGCGGAGGAGGATAGAAGGCTGGCAGCACAATTTTCTGCCTTAAGTGAAAGTCTAAAACTACCTTCGGTAGGAAAGAGGCTTTCACTCTCAACACAACCCTGTTCTTTTGGAAAATAGTAAAGGATGACTTGGAAGAAAGTGCCTGCAACTCGCTCACTCTACGTGCAGATGTTCTAGCAACCAATAGTATTGTCTTAAAGGTCAACAACCTCAATGGACATGTGTGCAAGGGCTCAAATGGGGCACACGCTAGGAACTTCAAAACCAAGTTAAGGTCTCAAACTGGAACCTGAAAAAAAAATCTATGGTGGGAACACATTTGTGAGCCCTTTTAGAAACTGATTATCCAGTGGGATCTTGAAATAGGAACAGTCCTCGGATGAGCACTTAAAGATCGAAAGTGCTGCCAGGTAACACTTAATGGTTCCAACCAGAAGACTGTGTGCAAATGAAAGCAAAAAAGATAGAACATTCGGAGTCGTACACTGAAAAGGATCAACATTCTTTTCTCTGCACCAGTTGCAAAACTTATTCTAACAGCAACGGTACAGAGACTTTGTTGCTGACCTTCTGGCCGAAAGCAACACCTCCATCACATCATCCAGGAGGTCCCAATCATTACATCTCAGCCTTTCAGAAACAACACATGAAGGTGGAGAGTTGCGATCGCTGGATGGAGAACCTGACCTTCCTCGCGCGAGAGCAGAACCTCTCTTTGTGGAAGACGTATTGGAGGACAGCTGGACATGTCCAGAAGGTCCGTGTACCACGGTTTCCTGGCCCAATCTGGAGCAATGAGGATCATGAGGTTCCCAAACCTTTTCAACCTCCTGAGAACTTGAGGAATGATGGGGCTGGGGGAAATGCGTACAGTAGCAGGAAAACCCAATCCACCATAAACAAGTCACCAAGGGCTCCTCTCTGAGGAAATTCCCTTGAACAGTACTGCTCGCACTTCCCGTTGGCACCGGTAGTGAACAGATCCACTTGAGGGGTTCCCCAAAGGGCGAAGACCTCTTGAAGGACTTCCTGAGCTAGTTCCCACTCGTAGGAGACTACGCTCTGCCTGCTCAGAGTGTCCGCCACGTGTTCTCGTCTGGATAGGTGAACTGCAGATAGGGAAATTCCTTCTTGAATTGCCCAGTAGCAGAGCTGCTTTGCCTCTCTGCACAGTGGTAGTGACCCGATACCACCTCTTGTTGAGGGAGTGCATGGACACCGTGTTGTCCATCATTATTAGGACATTCCTTTCTGGTACAGACGGCAGAAAAGCCTTCAGCGCTAGACTGATATCTCTCAGCTCCAAAAGATTGATATGTAGAGTCTGGACTCCGATGGAGACCAACGACCGCTGACTGTCAGATCATTGGCATGAGCTCCCCACCATGTGAATGAGGCGTCTGTCACTACGGTGATCTCCGGCCATGGTTGCCAAAAGTGTTCTTCCTTTGTAGGATTTTCCACACGGGCCCACCACAGAAGATCCTGTGAGATTGACTGGAATTTGAAGGTGGTCCGACATCTGTCCTGAGAACTGGAACTATTGTGATCGGAGAGCCCACTGAAGGGATCTCATTCTCAGGCGGGCCTCTGGCACCAGAACAATTCAGGATACCACAGAGGCCGATCAACCTCAATAATTAGAAGGCCGGAAGACTCTGGGCATTCTGGAATTTGGTCACCATGTGGAGAATGTGTTGAGCCCTCCCTCTGGGCGGTGAGCACTTTCCCAAGGATGCACTGCCGCCACCACCATCAGTTTGGTGAAGACCCTCGGGCGGAGATCAACCCGAATGGCAGGACTCAAAACGGATACTGCGAGTCGCCAACGGCGAACCTCAGATATTTCCTGTGCTTGAGATGGATCGGCACATGAAAATAAGCATCCTGAAGGTCCAGTGACACCAACCAATCCTGTAGTTGGAGGGCCTGAAGGATCTGAGAATTGGTCTCAGTCCCCCGTCCTTCTAGGCAATCAAAAAATATGGGGAATACCAACCCTTGTTCCTCTCTGCCACAGGCACTGGTTCTATAGCGCCTTTCTCTAGCAAGGTTAAGATTTCCTGCACAAGGAACGGATCCGGAATACTCTGATTCCCCGGTGGATTGTCTGAGGCTTCTTCATAAAAAGGAAGGCAGTAACCGTGGGCTACTGTTTCCAGAGCCCAAGCATCTGATTAATGTCTGGCCATTCTTCTAGATGCTGAGACAGCCTGCCCCCCACTGTTGAGCTGTGACTCATGGCAGTTTTGAAGTGGCTGTTGCAGAGGTCGATGGCAAAGAGGCTGCTGATGGAGCTGGCTTGGCACCTCTACTTCATCCACCAAGAGAAAACTTTCATTGGCCTCTTTGACTGGCCATTCCGCTCGCGCATCCAAATGAGGAGTAGTAGCAAAAAGATCTACCCCTCCACTGCTATCCGCTAGGACGAAAAAAGGCTGAGGTTGCGTAACAGCTGTGCCCAAAGACTTGGCGGCTGCTTTAGAGGTCAGCAACTTCTCAAGCCTCTAGTCAGCCTTGCTGCCATAAAGATGAGACCCATCAAATAGCCTGCACTTCAGGTGCAAAACCAGACTTCCGCAACCACGCAAGCCTTCGTATCACGTTGCTCGTAGCCATGGACCTGCTGATGCTATCTGCAGAAACCAATGCAGACTGAAGGGACTCACACATGGCTTCCTTGCCGTCCTTAATAGCCAGGAAGCTGTCCCTTTCTTCCCCTTCGGGAATATGCTCTGCCGCCATAGAGATGCACTCCCACATAGTGTATGGAAAATTTTCCAGGGCACAAACAGAGTTGTCTGACTTCAATGCCATACTCCCTGATGAAAATACCTTACACGCCTATCCATCCACACGCTTATCATCCCTATCAGGAGGGATGCTAGGGTACGCAGCCTGTTTCGAGGTAGCCGTGGCTGCCTAAACCACCAGACTCTCGGGAGTGGGGTGAGTTGACAGGTAGCCGGGGTTGCTACTGGAGGGGTGGTATTTTCTTGTAAGAGACTTGTTCACTGTCGGATTAGTCCCCGGGGTCTCCCCATTCCTGGCCACCCTTTTTTTTACAGAGCCACATGGAATGATAACACCGGATCTGTAGGTGGACCAGTGTCCAAAATGTCCATTAGATCATCCAGATCATAATGCACAGGAGGTCTAGACCAGCCCAAATATTCAACAACTCTCGACATATGTTGCCTGTATGAGGAGTCGGCATGCTCCCCTGGGTCTGGCTTGACTAACACCAGCTCAGGAGAAGTGTCTATACCACTTGCATTATGCAAAGTATCCCAGAGATCCTACACCCGACTCTCCTCTGAAATGAGGTAGAAACATCAGGGGTCCCAAACTGGAGACCAAAAGGGGCATTATCCTCATCTGAACGCTCCTCCTCAAAAATGGTGAGGGACTTTTAAAAAAATCCTTTCTCGGTAGAGGGGCATAGCTTTCCTCTGGGGTAGTACCCAGAGGCTTCAATGTCGTCAGAGGCATCTACTTAAACTTTGCAACTGCCTTCATTGGAGGGTCAACAGTCACTGGGATCTGCCCCGGTAAAATTGGTAAAATTGGCCCAGATGTCGCTGACGGCCTGACCAGAGTGGAGGACCCAACGGGGTCTATCTACTGGCGTGGCGCTGATGGCTTCGATGGCTTCGAAGGTTTTGAAAGTGGTGAAGACCTTGACATCTCTCCATGTCTCGAGTGATCCTTCCATACATTTTCCGAACTGGCCGCAAGCACCCCCAATATGGACCATGCCCTTTACTCGGACTCGAGGATGCACGAGTATCCAGCCGAGACCACTCCCTGCCGGCTTCCACAGAAGGCATAGACGGCGCTCTGCCCTGTTTATCAAACGTTTTAATCATCTCCACACGGAAAGCTTCCCATTCTGCCATCGTCGATTGTTTGGACAGGCATGTCACCCTCTTGGGCGTGCCGCCTGACGAAGACGAGGAGGGCAACCAGCGGTTCCTTCTCCTCGAACACTTCGACGATGACAAAGAGTGGCGGGAACCACTCCTAGACCTTGAGCGCTTGGCCTTCTGCCTCTGAGGAGAGTCGAAGGCCCAGCAGGCTGGGACTTATGGGGCTTGGACATCTTGGCTACCTTGAGCTTTCCCTTTCGTTCCCTCAAGGACTTTCTAGTCATAGACTGGCACTTGAAGCATGTAACCGTGTCGTGGCGCTCGCTGAGGAACCACAGACTGACACGATGCAGGTCCGTGATGGACATCTTGAAGGCGCAGTCCTGGCATTTCTTGAATTCGGACTGAGGTGTCATCAAAGTAGAAGACAAAGACATCTTCAAAACTAACAGCAAATACTTAACACAAGTACGAGGCGCAGCGAGTTTCACGAAGCAAACACGTTTGCGGAAAAATGGAACCGAGGCAACGGGCACTGTGCGTGCTACTTATAACATTAGGTGATGTCGCCCTCAACGGAGGCCTTCGAGGGACAGCGACGCAAGGTGCCCTCTGCCGAAAAATCTCTGAAGCAGCCAAAGCTGGACAATACATGTCAAAGATGAGGAATACGTTGGAGGACAATATATTCGAAAAAGGCATACTTCATTGCAACACTTCATTGCGGCACATGTGGAACGCAAGTAAGATATAACCAGATCTTAATATTCCTGACAAATTGGTCCACAACTAGTAACTACAAGAAAGACAAACAAGTAAGAAGGTAAACGAGATCCACAAATGAAACAAATAAAAGACAAACTCCAAGATTAACTGGAAACATTCCTTTTTTCACAGTACCGGAGACCTCCATTTACTACCTTCCCGAAACTGAGAGCCTGTGGGCAGGTTTAGGACCCAAAATTGTGTCTACTGCACAATCTCTTTCCACCTGCAAATCATTTGAACTCAATCCCCAAGGCCTTAAAGAAGTGACCGAAACACTGCAGAAACACACAATAGGATCCTGGCCCTCAAAGAGGGCTTGCCCAGCAACAGATCATCACATACCACACAACCCAATAGAATATGCAAATGAAGAAAATGGAACAATAAGACATCCATGTCTTCTAAACACCCCTTTTATAAAACTGGACTGGGGAGACCCCAGGACCACCGGAAACCTGGGGAGACGAAGTGACATGATAGACCGACCCCTCACACAACTCTCAACCTCCAGGAGCCCGAGCTACAATCTACCAACACCTTAACAGCACATTACAAATTAAACATTGAGCCACCACCAAAGGAGAAGAAGATACACTCCAACCTAATCAATGTATGATCAATAGCAAAGTACAAAACTTAAATCCAAAGTGTGGGAGGCACCAACCTTATTTTCCTTACAGAAACCTGGCTGGCATATTACAAAGTAATGGCACATAAATCCCTCCTTGACAATTTTAAACTAATATGCAAACCGAGAGGGAATTTGTGGGGTAGGCCTTGCTGTGGTCCTAAAAACAAAATCAATCATTTCATGCACACCCTTTACAGACGTCCCAGATTACAAATCACGTCTCATCAACCTCACACTCTGCAATAAAATGTACAGATCTTCCTGCTTCTATAAAGACCACCCACGTACGAGCCCAGCAATACAGAGAACCTTACAGACACAGGAGCCAACCTGACAGTAGAACACAAGAACATCATTATTCTAGGGGAGTTTAAAATCTGGTTAGAGGAAGAAAGTGAAACAAATTCCCTTAGCGCTCAGCTGGCAAACTATCTCAAACAAATGGCCAACGGAGCCCCTCATTCAGCCAGACATATCTTTGATGTAATCTTCTGGAAGAAAGGATTTTCCACCCTCCCACCGTTCCCCATTCTGGTCGTCTTGAGTGACCACCTCATGATCACTTTTAAAATCAAAACAAATGGAGTTTAAGTGACTGACACTGTGTCTCTTTTTCTCTAACATGTTGGGACATTTGGTCACTTTGAACCGGTATGCGTTTTCTCTTAATAATGCATTTTTCTTAATTGTGTTGTGGTAATTTACTCGATGTTTAATTAGTTGAATTGTTTGGCTTATTAGAACAACATATCATGTACCGCCCTGATGAAGGTTCTTTAACCGAAATGCATTGGCAATTATACATGAAACTCTAGCCTATTTTGGCCTGACCTCATCGAATATGACATATGAATATTCGATAAAAGAAGTATAAAAGATGTGAATAAACATTTCTTTGAAGAAAACCAGAATTTTGTTATGAAGGCATATTGGAAGATTTTGGTTGTATGTCAAAAAATGTGAGTACTCGAAAGTGCAGCCCTGATCAGGGCAAACAGAGAGCGCCAGTTTTAATAGAGTGGATCAACTCTATTTTTTTCTTTTTGCTATATTTCGGTCCTTATGCCATAGGACCCCATTATAACTGGTAGCCCAGGACAAAACCTTATGAACAATAATTACACCTCACAGAATAACGAATCAATACATACTACTAAGCAATACATACTACTAAGTAGTGCCCACCTTTACTCTCCATTCCTGGTCCCAGAAAATCACAAACAGTAGTCCTTGACTAGGCGATACAAAAAGGATGCATTTTGAAAAGTAGCTTGTACAGCTAAAGATGGAAGAATAAAATAATCAAAAAGCCCAGAGAGCTGGAGGATTCCCTCTGTCAGTTAGACTGCAGTAAAAAATCTGAAGATGGCTGCCTTGCGAGGAGCTTAAGCCCTGCCACCTCATTGGTTAGGGTCATAAAGAACCAAAGTGAGGTGGAGGGACTACACAAGTGAATACCTCATTGGGCATAATGGGCAATCCCCATTACATTTTTCTATGAAAATAATGTATATATTTAATTATTAATAATTATTATTAAAAATCACAGGATTCCCGTTCTGACAACAGGGAATATTCAAGCATGTGAATGTGATCCAATGGTGGAGAAAAATGATTTCTCCATCTGACAATGCCACTCTGGCATCCCTACATGACTACAAACTATCCTCCGTTCACTCTCCTCGACTGACAGAGCTGGAGGCGTCGGACACCTACTCTCTTCCCACCTCAGTGCCACACAAATCTCCAATGCCACATCCTCTCCTACCTCTTGAATTCACCATCTCTACTATTGTGCTCTGCCTCACTCGATTCACATCTCCATCTATCGCCCTCCTGGTCCCACTGGACCATCTTTGATATCTTGGGCAACTGCTTGATTATCTTTCCACTAAACATCACCTCATTCTCTTAGGTGACTTTAACCTTCCCTCTCCAACCACTTCTCAGAAATATGAACGCCAGTCTTTTCTTAGTGACTACGTTCTCCACTCACAGTGGATAACTCTTTTGAACTCTTATTCATCTCCATCTCTCTCTCAGCCACTAATACTACTGTCACACCATCCTCACCACTTGCTTCACCTATTACTAAAATAAAATGTAAACCTACTGCCTTTCCCATCTTTCTCTCTGACCTACAGTTTCACTCCTTCGCACCCGATAGCTCTTCCACCAACACTGCCTTCTCCAGCTTCCATTCCCTACTATACGATTCATTCTCTCCCTTTCCACTGCGTACTTTCACGGTTACGTCTCATCATCCTCAACCATCGGTCACCTCATTCATACGCTCTCTCCGCACAGACATGCATTGGCTGTCTTTTAAATTGCAATATAAGATCCTAGGCTGTGGAAGGAAGAGTCGGAGGGTGCCGGTGACCACCCGCAGCACACTGAACATATTTGGTGGCTGGGAGACGAAGATACGGGCAGATTGCTGTGTGGCGGGCCGGGGCGAAGGAGGTGCGGCCGCCATATTGCCGGAAGGTGCTGTGAGCCTGACGGCCGCTTCGCTGATCCTTGGATGCGCGGGCCAGTCGTTCGGCAGCAGTGTAGGGGCTGCGGGCCGGCAGGCCATGGAGCTAAGACTAAGCTGGGCAAGATCGCTGGTTTGGAGTGGATCTAGTCAGGTGCAACCCAGCCGCATTCAGCATGGGTCGGACCCCGGGAACTCCTTCACCCTGCAAGTGGAAAGGGCTCCAAAGCTTGGGGAGCCCGGTCCGTGGAAGGTGCACACAGGCATCAGGAGCACCTTAGCATCTCAGCGAGACCTGCAGATGGCAGGCGGGCGACGTTGGCACACGTTGTAAAGGGGGGCCTGGGCAATTGCTGTGGACTGGTGTGGCTGATGCAAGGAGGTGGCCCAAGGACTGTTGGCTGCGCCAGGCCCCCCCAACCCCCAGCTGGAGGTGTGGTGAAACACTTTGGAGCACCTGCGCAATTAAGGGCACCAGGAAAGTTCCTTGGAGGCCAGGGGCATGGTGGTGAGAGGCAGTGGGCCCTTGGAGCGGATGTCAGTGGGCACAATTTGCGAGAACTCAGGGAAGCCAGCGAGGGGGGTGGGAGGAGAGGCTGAAGCAGGGAACGCTGCGAGAATGGGACTGTGAGCATAATAAAGAGTAGGAACTGCGACTAGGTGGCGTGGGAGTGAGGTGCTGGCTCTCAGACTGATCACCCCTGCAGGTGGCAGGAAGCCATGCTGGGGGCAAAAGTTGTGAGGAGAACTGCGACTACGGCCCAGGTGTCACAGGGATGCTGCCATAAGATGGGACGGTCTGCTGGGGGGTGCTTGACCATGGAGAGGTCCCCACTACACCTCAACATGGTGACGGAAAAAGAGTAAAAAAGCCGCACAGCAAAGTCAAATATAGCGAGTTGTGGTTTCTGGCCCCTTCGAAGTACAACCCATCACAAAGAGTGCCCCCTGGTGGCACACACCTGGCCCAGGACCTGGGACATTTAGCTCAGTGATATCATAGGCGCCATAGTGGAGTCTTGGACCTTGGTGGAGGAAATGTATTTATTTTATTTATAATGTGCATAGACCAGGCCTGTAGACATTAGAGTGCAGGGACACACATATGAACAAAACAGATTAGAACAAGCATGCAGGGTAGGTGTGGGCTGAGGTAACTAGAAGAAAAGGAGTGTCTTAAGTGCCTGTTTGCATTTCAGAAAGCTGCTATAAGCTCTCAGGTCAGGGGGAAGATAATTCCATAGCCTGGGGGCTGTGTGGGCAAAGGAGTTCTGTGCAACCATGGCCAATCTTGCCTTGGGAATGAGCAGGAGATTGGAGTTGTTAGATCTCGATACCCTTCTCTCTGGGAAAGAACACTCTTTTCCACTAGGAGCAAGTGGAGATTTTTCCTGGCAGTGGAGACATGATCTGATCGTTTGAGAACCTCCACCACTCTCACTGCGTTATTTTGGATGACCTGGAGTCTTGCAAGTTCCCCTTTTCCAATGCCTTGAAGAAGGCTAGAGCAGTAGTCCATGTGGGTCCCAATAATCGCTCTTGTGATCGTTGCACAGTTGGATCTACTAAGGAACAGCCTCATTTGGGGTAAACAACTTCAAGTAGTATCCTGTACTAGATATCAGGCCACTGATATGCCCTTTCATAGAAAGGGCCTGGTCAAGTACCACCACAAGTCTTCACTCTGTTGACAGTCTTAATTTCGCAGCCTGTGATGACAAAAGCTTGATATTCATCCGCCAGTTTCTTTGTCTGGCCAGCAGTCCCTGCAATCATCAACTCAGTCTTCTTGCCATTTAGAGCTAGCTCATTATCCTTCATCCAGGATTCGACAAGTTCAAACACCTGGTTGATGGAGGTTGTGTCTTTGGTATAGTCCTCAGTCAGGCGGATGAGACACTGGGTGTCATCAGCGTAGTTAGCATACAGGGTGCCCTCCCTATCCAGCATGTTAAAAAGGGGAGTAGTATAGATGTTAAACAAAGTGGGGGGGGATGCACGCCCCCGTGGCACTCCGCATGACACAAGATAACGCTGCCATAGCCTTGTTACAAAATACTTTAGCCATCCGGCCAGAGAAGAAAGATCTGACCCATTTTGCTGCATTGGGGGAGAAAAACGCTGTGTCCCAGAGTCTCTGTATCAGTATGGCGTGGTCCACTACATCAAAAGCGGACGATAGGTCTAATAACATGAGCATAATTGTACTGCCTTCCTCAAAGGACTGTAGGATATTAGATTTGAGATCCAAGAGGGTGGATTCAGTGCCATGTGATTTTCAGAAGCCTGACTTTTTGTGGCCAAAAAGTTTGTGCATTTCCAGAAAGGCCTGAGGAGTTGAACCGCAGTCGAGCAGTCTTGCAGTCGTCTGCAGTTGGGGGCATGGGAGACATGCCAGATTTGAGAGCGACTCTGCCAGAGGACGAGACCGGCAGACGCTGCCTCCGGAGCAACTGGAGCCAACCAATCCACTGGAGATAAAGTCCCCAGTGAAGCAAGCTAAGACTCTTTCCGCTTCTCGAGGGAATTCTCTTTCCTGTATGCAGCCCTCTCATCTGCTCCTATCGACCCCCTCTCTTGGCCCCCGTCAGAGGACTTGGAGGACCCGGACGCCCCTACAAGCCTAGGTACACACTAAGGCAGCGAGGGGCCGGACAACAACATACCTCAACTTGCCGGCGTGTCGGCGGGATACTTGAAGCGATCGGTTGCGTGGATTTTCAGGATACAGCTGAGTTTCCTGCACAGGGTGTCAGTATACACCTGGCCGAAGCTCCTCCTGCCCCGTCGGCTCCTCCAGTCCGGCCTCGTCGAGAGGTATGCCAGCCAAGACCATCGGAGGGCGGTCGGGGCTGGACCTCAACCTGGCAGCGCAAGGTTATGCTGGAAACGACATCTGGCCTGGATCAAACACCAGACGAAAACAAAGAAAATCATCAAATGTGTAAAACAAGTAAAACAAGCAAAAGTGAAATATCAGAGCTGCAAATTGAAAGACCCACAGACCTATGGGGGAGTGACAGTGACCAGCGGCAGATGTACTTCCCAACCCCGACAACTCCAAACATGTCTCCCCCGAGGGTCCCCAGAAAGGACTTCCATCAACCAGCAAATTTGCCTAGAGCAATTGGAAATGTTAGGGCAACAGCCCTAATGCACGTTGAGGCAGAGTCAGATGCCGTCACTGACATGACCCCTCAAAACTGCAATCTTGCTGACCTTACGGGTCAAAAGACACTCAAACTTACCCAGTGTGGGGAACGACGCCCTCCGACCAGACATTACGGCAAAACAGGAGGAACAAAATGATTCAATATCTAGCACAGACTCCTCACATATTGATCTGGCAAGAACCATTACAGAAGCATCCACGCCCAAAAAAAAAACGTTGCCTCTCACTACGAAAAGAATACTATACAAAAAAAGAATAAAAGGAATAACACTAAGGGCCTTGAACTGCGAAAAGCGAGAAACTAGAGGGGAAAAAAATAGAAAAACAATTTAGGCAAAAACAAGAAAGCTGACTCAGGGAAGCGTGCCATACCTAATCCATTGATCTGAAGTGCACTTCTTAACTTCAACAATGCAAGCAAAAATTGGACTCAGAAATCCTGGAGGCACTAGAGGATACACCTCCCGCAAACAAGTCCAGAAAAACAGACAATCAGCTCAGCAAGCACAACGTATCACCTGCACTACAGCCTGCTAAAGAACTAACTTCAAGGGCCGTGCCTAGTGAAACTCAACTGGCGACTCAAACAAGCGACAACGTGCAGCCCCCCAACTGGCAACCAGAAGTGGGACAAAAAAAAATGTAATCCATATCATATAGCAAAACGCAAAACAGGTACTTGCTGCAGGCTCACCGAGGAACACGTATCGACCAGGCACCAAGGCCACCCAGCCAGTTCGCCGGCCAGCGCAGCAGAAGGGCCCTATAGGGGGCGTGATGAGTCCCCAACCTTGGCTGAAAGTGCATCTTCAGCATCCTCAAACGATCAGCAAACCGACAAATACGCCTCGTGAAGCCACAGTGCTGAAACTGTACAATGGCAGAGCACAAACATCGCCCCCAATACCAACTCCAGCAGCAGAGGTGTCCATTTTGAATGAGAAGTCAACATCCCTGGCTGCACCAAATTATTGTCCAGAAGCCACCCGGACACCGTTCAAAAATAGAAGACTAAGCAAATTGTCCGTTGAACCACAAAGACTTGCCAAACAAGAAATTGGACCTGATGACAGTAATGTCAGCAATAACAATTGCTAAATTATATGAAGCAATCAACGACTTGACAAAAGACAATACAACAATGCTGGCAATGATCCATTCAAAACTCATCTTTGTCGAGGGCTACATAACAGCCATAGAGTCAAAAAATGCTGAGCAACAAGCTATATGGGAAGCAAAGTTGGCACGCCTGGAAGCCAAAATGAATGAAACTAGACCCACCCACCGGATGGGTCAAGGGGCATGGAAGAAGCTACGCAGACCATCACTGATAATGTCTCTTCTGGACTTGCTTCGATCTTCAACAAACCAGCCCTGAAAGAGGCACAAGCAATAAACTTACTGCACAACCAGGAACCAATCGTCCCTCAACACATCCTGACACAGGAACCTACCAAAAGATAGAACACAGTCCTGCGACTTTCAGGATCCGACCAATCAGCCAACATAAAAACAAAAAGACGACCGGAGCTCAATTACGGGCCAAAGACCTGACTCAATATACTTCGAGTACAACTGGCAACGAACAAGCAGCGTCGAGACGCCCCAGTGACCTTAGACCTCACAAAATCGCTGAGAATGAGCACAGAGTTCTTAGCATTAAGTGTCCTAATGGACCTATCACAACATTGAGAATCGAACTCCAACGCGGCAGACATTCCGGAGCAAAGCTGCCTGAAAACCATCCCATCAGCAAGCCAGGCTGCGACACTGACGACACTGGCAACCACCACAATGGCCAATATCCGCCCACCCTCGGACAGTCCCATTCAACACGAAACCCAAAGCGGTCTAATATTTGGGGCACAGAAAACAGATCTCCCACCCTCAAGTGCTGACGTAAGCAAACTATCAGATTCTCCGAAAAGGCAATGCCATCGACGACCAGAAGCCCCATCGGCTAACCACCAAAGCCCTGTTAGGCCAAAGTGGGCTGAAAATCCCATAAGGGTGTCTTGTATTTTTAAACTGGAACAAGCATCGTGCAGAGACAACTATATGATCCTTAATAGAAAATCTGTGCTTAAAATCCTAAGCAAAATAGACACATTGCAGTCATTGAGAACGCAAGACTTCACTCTTATTGAGCCGTACCATAGAGACCAAAAAGCAAAAGCTTACCGTCACATCAAAGCCCATGCACTGCAAGACGTCTCACTGGAGGAGGTCAACGGTCTCAAAGGCCCCGGTTTTCTTCCGACAAAAATCCCGAGGTCATACAAAGAGACCCACAAAACCATACACAAGGAAATTCTGGAACAAAAACATCACTACATATCAAAAAACTCAAGAACGGTACAACAACAAGACACATGAGACAAACTGGACTACACGCGAGAACATCCAGCAAAGATCGCATAGATACCATCGAGACAGACAGGACTCTGCCAACGACCGAGACACGAACAAGAGTGAAAAAAAAAAAACGAAAGACAACGATCAGATAAGATCTATGAACTCAATCAGCCTACAAGTTCGCAAGAAACTCCTTCAAACAGATACCCTGAAGACACCAAAAAGATCGGCACAGGACGACAAAAAGAGCATCTCATTTAGAGGTACATCGCCGGACCAAACAGAAAAAAGAATCCCAAGGTGCCCATGGAAATGGCTACAAGCAGCCCTAACCACAAACTCCGGCAGATAGCAATCACAACCCAATGATACGCAGGAGGGGGTGACAACCCAGTATAAATTGGAAGATACCTCCAAAAAAAGCTGTGAGCATGGCCTCATGGTACACCAGAGGACACGCCCACTTAACCAACCCAGAAAACCAGGACTTGGGGGCGTTTGACATCTTGTGCCTCCAAGAAACCTGGTTGGTGGAGAAGCCGTCACTTGACGGCTTCTCGATTGAGATATCACCGGCCTCAAAAGGCATGTTTGGCCGCCCTTCTTCTGGTCTCCTGCTGGCGACTCGTCTGGGATCAGGAATTAAGGTCATCAAAAAGCTAGCAGAAACATATGGAATCCTAGCAGTCCTAACTTCATGGAGGCACTACGTCACAGTTAGCTATCGTAAACTTATACTGGAACCCACAGAAAACATCAACAGTAAACTTCTGTAATTCAGTAGTGGACGTCATCGACAACATCTGTGTAGACCAGAACACTACGCAAACAGTCATATGCAGGGATCTAAATGCTAAGTGCACAAACTACTCCAGAGAATCCAATACCCAGCATATCCATTCCGCGGCGGAAGAAAGAGGAACAGCGTGGCTGACTTTAACGAACTCACATAATTTTCATAACATGGCATGGTTGAAATCCTGGCAACCAAGGATCCCAACATGGGAACGAGACAACTCCAGAGCAACCCTGGACTACGTCTTCATCTCACATAGCCTACTCTCATACATAGAGTCGTTTGAAGTTACGAGAACCAAAGAAAGTGACCACAATCTACTCTCAATGTCATGGGCATCAGTCTGCCCTCTGAGCAAAATGTACAATTCGACCATGGAGGCCAACAACCAACAAACCCGGCTGCGTCTGACAGCCACAAACATCAAAGACATCACGGAAAAATACAGAAGAGATGCATCAGACAACCCATCTTCTGCAAAACTGGCATGACCCAACAACCTACCTTTCCTGTTAAAATACAAGGTGGCTACGAAAGGAGGGGAAAACAGCCAGCACCAAGACCAACCATGTGTACGACAAGACGCTGGTCGAAAAAAAGAAGATTCTTGAGAAAACTGAAAAGATCTGCCACGACGCATAACACAGAAAAGGCTTGGATGAAGTGACAAACAGAAGTAAAGACCTACAAATCATGGCTACAAAACTACAGACACATGTATCAAAACGACGCGGAAGCCATGCTAAGAACACTAAGCACCAAGAGATCTCGTGACTTCTGGTCACTAATCAAAAATAAATCCCGGCCTCGAGAACCAGCTGGCCAACTCAGTCCCAGAGGACAAATGGGTTAAATTCTGTTTGCCGGTCCAGCTACTGAAAAAACAGCATTTCCGTCAGATCAGAAGTTCCTTGGATCAATCTAGCACCCAAAGACGACATAAGAGGAACCATAAGGAAACTGAAAACATCAAGAGCACGGGGCCCAGATGGCCTAACGAACCTTGACCTCAAACACCATGCTGAGGAATGGACACATTTCATCACTATCCTGTTCACTCACTGTAGAAGAACAAGATCAATCCCGACTTTGTGGACACAAGCAGTGGTGGTCCCCATTTTCAAGCAGGGCAACAGAGGATCAGGCCAACTATCGCCCGATCGCTCTCTTAGACATTATTGGGAAAATCTTTGCCACCTTGCTACTCAAAAACTTCCAGACTTGGGCCAGAACATCACCATGTGCAGACCCGTTCCAAATGGGCTTTCAAAAAAATGGAAGCACAGCAGTAAACATCTTACTACTTAACATAATAAAATCAAAAATCAAACAAGGAGCACCAACAGTTTTCTTGGCCTTTGTAGATCTGTCCCAGGCTTTCGACAAAGTGGACAGAAGCATTCTGTGGAGCAAACTGAAAGGGTGCAAGTGTCCAAGGGAAACGTTGGTTCCGGTGATGGCTCTTCACATGCACACTAAACTGCGAGTCCGCCTGAGCCGCCAAGGTCTACTATCGAAGGAAAGATCATCTGAGCGGGGGGTAAAACAAGGTTGTCCCCTAGCACCAGCGCTCTTTGTCACCTCCTTGGGTGACTACAAGGACTCAGAAACAACAAGGGCCTTTCCCCCAAAATGGGCAACGCCACTGTCACGCATTCTGTATGCTGACGACCTGATCTTGCTAGATCAGACCCGAATCGGTCTTCAGAGCAAGCTAAACAACCTTGCGCACTACATGGAAGCAAACAATCTGGAAATCAACAAATCCAAGACAAAGATTATGATTCTGGAAAAACATCCCTCGAAGAATAAAACCAACCGAAAATGGTTTCTGGAGAATGTCAGAATTGAAGTGGTACCCCACTTCGAATGTCTAGGAGTGCTAATCGACGGCTCTGCAGAGGAGCAATAAATGAGCAGGTCCTATGGGGGGAAAAACTAGGAACCTTGCAGCGCAAATGAGAGCGGTCAATAAGAAATACGGCAGATTTTCACTACTCCCAGTCATCCACTTTTACAAGGCTGATGGCCGGGGAAAATATAAAATGGACTATTGTTTCGGCGAAGCTGCTTGAAACTGGTCAAAAAAAAAAACATTTTTTTAAAAAATATCAACCTATCCCCGAATCTGTCGGACTGAAGAACTTTCGCCTCCTGTTCGTCTGTCTCGTCTTGTCCCTTCACCGTGCCTCTATCTTCAGTGATCTGTTCACATCTTGTAAAAATCGTAATACGATTATACACAAGTAAATAAAAAAAATAAAAAAAGAAAGGCCTGAATCTGCATATATGCTACCCTATCCAGAATTTTGAGGAGAAAAGGGATGTTTGTAATCGGGCGATAGTTCTCTGGTAAAGCCGGGTCAAGAGATAGTTTCTTCAGCAGCGGGGCGATCCAGGTCTGTTTGATAACCCCAGGTATATCATACTCTTGAAAGGAGCAGTTGACAAACATGGTTATTAAAGGCTGTAGCTGAGCTGCACAGGCTTTAACCGTCACTGCTGGGCAAGTAGTAGGCTTAAGACTGACCAGAATGGCTGCCATTTCAGTTTCTGTTACTACCTTGAAGGAAAAAGGTGTGGCAATATGTGGGGGAGATCATAAAACAGAGTCTTGCAAGGAGTCTTTGACAAGACCAGAGCAAACGCCTCCATTACACTGTCTGTTTTTCCCCTAATTGCCTCCTGGATACTAGTACACCAGTTAGTATCTTTCACAACTTCTGTTTTGATTGAACAAGGGGTATGAAGTTCCTTAAAGACCCTGAACAGTTCTAGTATTAGAGGGTGCTTTGGAAATTCTATTGTCGTATAGCCTACTTTTTACCTTGTGGATGGCAGTTTTGTACTGTTTGGCAGCATTAGAATAGTCCAATTTATTGACCGTAGATGGCCCATTCTTCCAGTGTTGGAAGGCTTTTTTCTTGAAGCACCTCAGTTTGTGCATCTCATTAGAGAACCAGACCGTAGAGATGTTGGTTTTAGAGAGGCGCAATTTTTCAGGTGCCAACTCGTTTGTTGCCTTGGTTGGCATATTACCATAGGCTTCGGCCAGTTCATTAGCCCAGGTAAGGGCAGGTAGTTCCTTAAGTATAGGGGAGATGAATGGTTCTAGGGCAGTTTGCGTGAGCTTGTGAGTTTCCAACATTTAGCCCAGGTCCTGAGGTCCTTCTTGCTTCTACACTGAAGGTGTGGGACAGGGCAAAATGATTGGACGTGCTGGCTTCTGAGGTCTCCTTTTTTTGGCAGGACATACACAAATCATCTTCGAGAATGGGACAGGCGGAACAATGGATATCGGACACGGAAGACGCAGTAAAGAAGATGGAAAAACAACCAGCGATTGTGTTACAGAAGCAAAAGGTCCTGGAGAGTAGAGCAGAGGACAGCGAGGGGAGGTCGAGGCGAAACACCTTTCACATTCTGGGGCTTCCGGAGAGGGTGGAGGGTCCCAGTATGGAACATTTCCTCGAAAAGTGGTTTGCAGACTTAATGGCACCAAAGAAACTCTCCAACGTCTCAATGGATTGGGCTCACAGGGTGCCTACAAGTAGACCAGTGCTGGGGGCTCATCCACGTACAGTTGGTGCCAGACTGTTGAGCTTCAGAGACAGAAACGCCCTGCTACAGATGGGTAGGGCGGCTGGCTCCCGCATTGGAATCTTCCCAGATTGCACAAGAGAGCTGCAGCGGGAGCGTCAATTTCCTCAAGCGAAAGCTGCATTAAGTACACCCTCTTTTTCCTGTCACAACTGAAAGTCTACTATGGGCCAAATGCACACCTCTTTACCACACCAGAAGAGGCTTAGGAATGGTAGGAGACCAACATACAGCGGGCAGGGTCATGAACGCCGCAGAGGGAGACGCAGCGCCCTGTGTCAGAGCCCGAAATGTCGGCGGCTCCACTGTTTTCATAGGACCAGAGATCCCCAGAGGTTAGCAATGGCACCCCAGATCGAGGGGAGGAAGGATGAGCCTGGGGTAGGAGACAGCGGAAGGCACTGGCATAATTGGGATAGTTCAGTTCCATGAAGAAGCAACTTTAAAGTATTGGCCTCTGAACGGTAGGAGGCTAAGGGACAGGCCCAATCAGGGCTTCTCAGTTGGCTGCAGCAGCGGGTACCCCCCACGCATGGTTGTCTTTTACGGTTCATGTGCGTTCTTGCACGAGCCTTGCTGACAGGTGCTTCAGTTGGGGGAGAAGTGCAGGGTGGGGGCACTGTTTTTGTTCTACTATTTGTCAATGGTTCCGCAAGGCTTGGCACAGGCGGGAGGACAGTGGGGCGGTGGGGAATTCCCTGGTTCCGCACATGGAGGATATGTGGGGGCAACACACAGCCGCATAAGTCTTGAAATTTGAAGTCTAGGGGTGGATGGGACGTGATAATTGAGACGGGATGTGTTCAAGCATTAAACGCAAACTGATATTGCAGTTCCTCAACAGGCACGCCTCACTGAGACTCACGTAGCTGGATGAAACTGTAAATTCCTCACACAAAGAAACTATAGGACGGTTTTCAAGCTAGCTATGCCATGGGCACAATATTCATAATACACAAAAGAGTACCGTTCAAGGTTATGGAGGTTCAACCAGACCCTCTGGCGAGATGTGTTGGTCTGGGGCATCTCTGGGGACGCTGCCTGGGGTATTGTGGGGTTGTATGTGCCCCCTCCCCTCACAAGAGAATTGTTAAATGACCTCCAAAAGCTTATTGTGTTGGGTGGGGCTGACAGATGGGACCTAAGGGGGGATTTCAATGATGTCATGGACACAGTCTTGGATAGGTCTTGTATGGGCAGTAGCAATCCAGAGGTGCCCAGAAAAGTGGGTTCCGTTGAGGGGGCAATGGGGTGGTTGGACAGCTCGAGGAGTGTGCATGCCTGGGAGGCCGGGTACTGATTTTTTCATGGGTTCATTCCTCTTTTCAGGTTGGACTACCTTTTTATTCCATTGGCTGATGGGCACAGGCTACTTTCGGCGTGATTCCTTGCCAGAGGGGCGTCAGGACACTCTCCGCTACTTATCACACTCAAGAGTGGACGGGAGAAGCCTACATGCACCTGGAGGCTGAACACGTATTATCTGGGTGTCCCCGAGTTCACTGAGGCATTAGCTCACACCACGCAGGAATACTTCTCATTTAACGAGGGGTCGTTAGAGAGAGCGCCGTCACGCTTTTGGGGACGGGGGATACAAAACGGTGCTCCGGGGAGGTGAGATTGTGGTTGCAGCCCGGAGGAAACAGCATGAGCAGGCAGTGGAGGAGGCAAATTCAGAAAGAGCAGAGGTGGAGATGATCGAGTCGGGATCCCTGCAAGCACAGCGAAAGCAGCGGACAGCACACAA
This sequence comes from Ambystoma mexicanum, assembly GCF_040938575.1. Classification (NCBI taxonomy): domain Eukaryota; kingdom Metazoa; phylum Chordata; class Amphibia; order Caudata; family Ambystomatidae; genus Ambystoma; species Ambystoma mexicanum. The sequence goes on along the minus strand of NC_090941.1, from coordinate 705,094,435 downwards.
AAAACTCAGGAATGTGGCCCTAGATAATGCAGAACAGGCACCCTGGTTCAAACACAGCCAGATTCATGAAGCAGGAGAGAAGGCGGGGAGGATGCTTGCATGGCTGGAGAGGAGAGAAAAGGGCTGTGGGTACATAAGGGCACTGCAGGGAGATGCAGGTGAGGTCTTGACCAAGGACGCAGACATTGCTCAAGCGTTTGCAGGGTATTACGAGTCACTATATAGTCCCCCGTTGAGGTGTTAGGCAGAAACCTGTGCAGTTCCCTTAGGGACCACTGCAAAATGTTTAAGACTACAGGTGTTAGCAGTAAACCCAATGGGTAGCAGTCTGCACCACCCAGATATACCTGGTAGCTGTGGCTGAGCAGTCAGACCTCTCTCAAGAAGAGTTAGGCAGTATATAGAGTATACACAATAGGGCTAAAAATACAGTAGCACAAGCAAACACTGACCAGAGCTTTGGTATAAAAGTATATAATTATTTATTTAAAAACACACTTGTAAAAATACACTGGCACGAATATGTCAAGAAAGTTAAAACATAGTCACTAGAAATATATACACCTCCCTAATTAATTATTTGACAAGTCTAGGTTAATACACCACTTATTTAGCAAAACAGAGGTGAGCGAGTAACCATAGATGGCACTCCAATAATTTGTTTAAAAAGGGAGAGAAAAGGCAGAATAGGAAAATCACACAGTACCAACACTTTTAAGAAACCACATCCAGTCAAGAAAGTCAGGGTCTATTGTAGAGCAAAAAGTTCATAGGCCAGGCCAACTCTTGGAGAGCAAGGCGGAATGTGCCCAAGATCACAGTGGAAATGCACTCAAAGTCTTTGCAGGAAAGTCAAAAAGAGGTTGGATCAAGTTAGAAAGGTAATGTTAACAGGTCTGAGGTCACCCCAGGATAGAGAGTCAAGGATTAACGCGACACCTTGGACAGTCTGTTGCAAGGGAAACCAGGCGGGACACACTACCTGAAATGGTGAGAAAGCTCCAGCGGGGGCAGTTGTTCCTCGCAGCGGATGCAAGTCGGGGCTTCGTCCAGGGGAAGAGAAGGTCTCAACGTGGAGGAAAGCTGGAGGTCGGTGCACTGCCAGGGAAGAAACCAGCCGCAGAGTTTCCTGGTTAAAAGGTACTACCCTTTTATTCGCGGTAGTGGTGAAGCGTGGCTATTCGGCTGCCGGGGTGCTTGGCACGGGCGATTCGCCCACGAGACGATCCAAGAAGGAGAAAAAGGCGGACTGGTTGGTCCCACCAGCTCAAAGGGAAGAAGACTCTCCTGGAAGAAGATCTTCTCTGTTGTCGGGAAAGTGGTGAGTTTCGTACAGCAGGGCTCCACCGGTGGTGTCGTCGTTGTAGATGGCTCAGCTTCTCCCCTCTTCGGATTCTTTAGGTCCTGTGGCGACCTCTGAAGTTCCAGTCCTCAAAGCCCTGCTTTTATGCAGAAAACCCATGTGGTGGACAAACACACTTTCGCGAAAAGATATTGGAGAGGTACAGGTTATAGATCCCAGGAGTGCTGCGATGGAAGCAACAGCAAAATGACGACCACTGCCCTCCATGGACTCACCCACACCCATAAGTAACCTACACCTCCAGGAGCTCTCCAAGATTGGCCACTTTAGGAACTGGGAGAATCATGGGATTCGGCACTTGGGGGAATGTGGTGCAGGGGGGTGGTCTTCTTCTGTTCAAGTCTCTTAAGGGAAAGCTTGCCCTCGGGGAGGGGGGAACACTTTCAATATATACAATTGTTGCATGCATTAGGGTTGCAGTCTGCTGTTCTGTGTGAAATCCCACAGTGCTCTCTGCTCTGAAACAAATATACTTCCAGCCCGAATTGAGACAAAGGTCATGTATACGTTGTACCAAGCAATATCCGCCTATGGGGCTCAGGAACGGACCATCTGAGGCACAAGTGGAAGGGGGATGTCGGCACCATGGAACCGGAGGAATGGATGGAGGCAGTGATGTTCCCACGGGAGATCGGTACATCTGCCAGGCTCTGTTGCATTCAGTACAAGATTCTGCATAGGACCCATTTACTCCTGCACCAAAGAAAATGACTGCCGTCTACGGTGGGGAAGGTCAGGGAGCACATTTTATCACACCTTGTGGGACTGCCCGCAGGCTCAAGTACTGAGGGGGAAACATACAAGTAAATTGTCAACTACACATAAAGTGGAGGTCCCCAAAGACCCAAAATGTGTTTTACACAGTATATGGGGGGAGGTGGGGCTCACTAAGTATGAGAAGACGTTTCTGGTCGTGGCCCTGGGACTAACCAAGAAGGTAATTGCTTCATTGTGAGGGTCCCCGGAGCACCCTAGGATGGCCTGCTGGGAGGAGGAGATGGACAGATGTATGGTCCCGGAAAGGAGGGTGTATAATGCTAGGGAAATTTTTGAAAGTCTAGGGGGAGCACACTCAGTACTAGGCAGGGGTGTTATACTGTCAGGCAATGGGAGATTGGTTGGTCCACCCAGACCTTTGTAATATGCCTATTAAGACCTTTGTAATATGCCTATTAATTTTATTTGCAGTCTGCCCCTTTGAGTTGTTATGCCAAGTGATGAAAGTTAAGTTTGTTGTGATTCTTTTTTCATTCTTAAAAATGTTTTATAAAAAAAAGAAACCTATCCTCTACCCTAATGTTCCTCGACCTGTCCGCCTTTGACACTGTCAATCGCTCTGATCTCGTTAATACTCTCTTCTTGGAATTTACGATCAAGCCCTTGACTAGATTGAATCCTACCTTGCACCTCTTCAATTCTATGTCTCCTAGAGCAACAACACCCATCAACTCACTCTTCTAACTGTTGGTGTTCCACAAGGCTCTGTCTTGAGTCCACTCCTCTTTACAATCTACACTTCTGTTCTTGGGGCACTCATCTCCTTCTTTGGCTTCTGTAACCAACTCTTTGAGGAAAAACACCCAAATCATCACCTTTTTGTAAACTCTCCTCTGATCTCTCTGCCATGAAATATTGGATTGCACTCACTAATGAGCTCTACCAATACAGAGGTATTCTTCTTCCCTGCAAAAGGCTCTCATCTCTGCCTCTGCCTATCCAGATCCCACCTGACACTCTCCCCTACTCTTCTTCAGCTAGAAACCTCTGCGTCATCTATGACCCTTCTCTACTTTCATCTCCAAAACAGGAACAGCAGCTCGCCTCAAACTCCTAAATGTTAGGACCATCAGGCACATCCTTCCTTTCAACACCACCAAGCATCTCCTAACCACTTGTCTTCTCTAAACTGGACTACTGTGCCAGCATCCTCTTTGGTCTCCCCATTAATGCTTTCTGTCCACACAACATGATCACTAACTTTGCTACCAAGACTCTCTTTGAATTCCCCTACTTCACAACAACGACTTCGTACTATCACCAGGCTGGGTGGCTGATGATGCAAAGCAGGGCCAGCTTTACATTTCTTCTGCTGGTTCACAAATCTACGGTAAGGCACAACTGTATCTATCCTCTATCCAACTCTATAAGCCTTCTCGTAATCTCTGCACTGCTTCCTTGACTACTGTTAGGCAGAAACCTGTGCAGTTCCCTTAGGGACCACTGCAAAAAGTTTAAGACTACAGGTGTTGGCAGTAAACCCAATTGGCAGCAGTCTGTACCACCCAGATTTACCTGGTAGCTGTGGCTGAGCAGTCAGACTTCTCTCAAGAAGAGTTAGGCAGTATATAGAGTATACACATTAGGTAATAAAATACAGTAGCACAAGCAAACACTGACCAGAGCTTGGGTATAAAAGTATATAATTATTTATTTAAAAACACACTTATAAAAATACACTGGCACTACTATGTCAAGCAAGTTCAAACACAGTCATTAGAAATATATACACATCCCTGATTAATATTCGACAAGTCTTAGGAAAAGAACACCACTTATCAATACAGAGGTGAGCGCTTAACCAAGATGGCATTCCAATACTTATTTAAAAAGGGAGGTAAAAGGCAGAATTAGGAAAGCACACAATACCAACACTTTTAAAAGAACCACAGCAAGTCAAGAAAGGCAGAGTCTACTGTAGAGAAAGAAAGTTCATAGGCCAGGCCCACTCTTGGAGGGCAAGGCGGAATGTGCCCAAGATCACACAGTTGAAGTACACTTTAAAAGTCTTTGCAGATAGTTCAAAAAGGAGTTGGATCAGTTCAGAAAAGTTAGTTAACAGGTCCCAGATCACCCCAGGATAGAGAGTCAAGGATTTACGTGACACCTTGAACAGTCTGTTGCAAGGGAGACCAGGCAGGACACAGTACCTGAAATGGTGAGAAAGCTCCAGCGGGGGCAGTTGTTCCTGGCAGCGGTTGCAAGTCGGTGCTTCGTCCAGGGGAAGAGAAGATCTCGACGTGGAGGAAAGCTGGAGGTTGTTGCACTGCCAGGGAAGAAACCAGCCACCGGAGTTTCCTGGTTAAAAGGTACTACCCTTTTATTCGCAGTAGTGGTGAAGCGTGGCTATCCGGCCGCCGGGGTGCTTGGCACGGGCGATCGACCACGAGACGATCCAGGAAGGCAAAAAGAGGGTGAACTGGTTAACCCCACCAGTTCAAAGGAAGAAGACTCTCCAGGGAGAAGATCTTCTCTGTCGTTGGGAAGTGGTGAGTCCGTTCAGCAGGGCTCCACCGGTGGTGTCGTCGTTGCAGGTCGGCTCAGCTTCTCCCTCTTTGGATTCTTTAGGTCCTGTCACGACTTCTCAAGTTCCAGTCCCCAAAGCCCTGCTTTTATGCAGAAAACCCCCATTCACCAGTCCTAGCTGTCACTCAAACATGCTAAGTGGTGAGCCGGGCGGCTCACCACTGGGCCAATCACACAAGAGGGCGACTTGAGTTGCCGAGGCAACTCAGTCCAGGGTGCCTATTCCCCCCCTCCCATACATCCTGTAGACCCAGACAGAGTGGCACCACTTTTGGAGGCTTCTGTGCAGAAGCCCACCAAAAGTGGAACAAAGGGCTCAACTTGGGTTGGAGTTACAGAGGCGAACACAAACGCCATTTTAAAACAGAGTCCTGGCAAAAAGACCCAACCGGGAAATAAATATTAAATAAATAACCTGGCGGTATCTTTAACATTGCACAAAAAAAAGTGGTGCGTTTAAAATGAATGGGAAAATCCCATAGGAAATATTCTGGTGGAATATTTCGCGTGGTAACCACTGCCACCAGCCAGAAACTCAACGAGGGGGGACTGCACAGTGCCCCCTCGAAAAACAGACCCAGGGGCAATCTAATTACCCCTACTAGTACTTCCACAATATAATAGTTTGTACTGGTTCTGTTCACAATTTAAGACTAAGTCAATGGTGACTTTACATGCCCTGGGAGACAGTAGTCAGTCAAAGGGTATGGAGTCTATGTTTGGGGGTCACTATGACACCCCTGTGTTACTGCACTGAGGGTGCTGTTTAACACATCCCAAAAACACATGAAGCCCTATGGGGTAAAAGACCCCATAGCCCATAAAACACATTACAAAGTCAAAGGATATTCTCAAATCATGCCTAAGGAGAAAAAAAAATAAACCCCAAAAATCCAGCAAAGCTGCTGGGGGACTCACTAGGTTTGGGAAATTAGCCTATACAGAGCATTCTCCCTAACAACTACCCTTGTGGATCCTCACTCTACCTGTGCTTCCTCTAGCTTCTCTCTTCTTGCTCCATTTGCATGGAATTCTCTTCCCCCGGACATCCGAGAAACAATCCACACAGATGTGTTCAAAACCAAACTAAAAGCCTACCTCCTTGCTTCAGAGTAACCCTCATAACCTACCTCTCATCTCCCTGCTAGCTACCATGTTTCTCTCGCCTCTAAGCTGCCCCTACCCCTCACTTTCTCTGCCTCCATTCTAGCATTTCACCCATCATGTTAACATCCCCAAGCACAGCTGGCCGTACCGACTTATAAATGGCCAATGTTGGTTGTCCTTAATCTATTTATGTCCACTTATGTATTATCCCCGGTACTGTTCCATGTACTCCCCCCCACAACATGGTCTCAATGTCCCACAAACTCACCCCATTGTAAGAAGCTCACTGCTTCCAGTCAAATCAGATTTCTCATCCATTGTACATTCTTTTGTGATCAAACTAGCATTGTTCCTCGTGTATATAAATACCTATTCTTCTTGATGATATTTTTTTTTGCCACAGTCATATAAAGAGAATTATTAACAGGGGTCAATTAAATTAATATTCTATCCCTTTTCAGATAGGTGTTAGAAAACGCCTGGGTACTGTTATAAATGGTTTCACCATCTGTTGCCCGACAGAAGATATGTCGCTCAAACCTAATTCAGCTCTTCTTATGGCGTTTCTTGATCCTTCCTCAGCATATGACAGGGTCAATAGGAATATCCTCTGGGTTAAGCTAAAAGGGTGGGGAATTCCACACAGGTGCTTAAAGTTTTATTACAAACTAATGTAGATCTTTAGATCAGATCAAATTCAGAAGGTTATTTTGAGACCTGTTGAAACATACAGAGGTGCATATTAGCCCTTTTGTTATTCAACTTGTGCCTTGCTGATTTTACTTTGAACTTTGATCAGATTAGCGCTTTTCCTCTGAGACTAGGTACAATTTTGATCTCATGGCTAGACTATGCTGATGATATAGCCACATTGGCCCAAACTCCGATCGGCCTAGAAATCATGACGCTACTACCATTATTTAAAAGCAATGATATATGGCATAGACACAGTACCTGTGGTGGATAGGAGATTGTTATCTAAACTAGAGGGATATGCTACCTCTTTGGGATTACTCCAGGGGCTAGCCGTTTAAGCAATTATAATAATTGGATACAATATAAAATCTCTATACATAATAGCTTTAATTTAAAAAGCTTACCATATATTTTTTAATTAATGTTTTTTTGAAAATTCCCCATTTGATATTTTCAAGAAAGCAATGTTGACAGGTAAGAACAAAGTCTTGCTACAATATATAGCGAAAATTGTGAAATACACTAAAGCCCCAACTTTTGCATGAGCAATATAAATGAAGCAATTTAAAGACAAATGTTTAAAACTATAGCTTTATGGGAATTAACAACTTTGAACACTGAAGAACTTCGAAACATTTGTATAAATATTATGCACTTTCCCAGTAACGCATGCCTCAAAAATACATTTTAATATTCTTAAGACAGGCTATTTGCTAGGGCATTATCAAAATTTAGATTAAAGTCTACTACTTACTGGAAAAGCAGTGAGAGGTAGACAAATAAAACCTTAATTTTTAAGAAACACTTTTTGTAAACAAGATAAATTAGAAATATTTAAACATTGAGCTATTTAATGTATTGCTTTGAAGGAAACTTGTAAAACATTTTTTGTAAGATTTGTGTCAGAAAATATTAGTACGAGATATTTTTTGGTATCACTTTATAATTGGTAACCCAATTTCTTTCATATTTGGTACCATAATGTTTTATAATATTGGAATTTCTTAATTGTATTAGTGGCTGAGTACACTATGCTTTTCTGTAAACTATAATACTGGGTTTTACATAAATAAATGACAGCAAAAGGGACTGTATGAAGATGCACTTTTCAGTAACATTAGATTGCTCGCTATGAGATACTTCATTCACTGTATTGGCTTTCAACCAGTGGGACTGCTTTAATTTTTACCTCTACCAAGAACATCTGATTGTTAGACTGCCCAGATATCTGCATGTTCTGGAAAAGGATATGGAGGACTATACTAGCGTATCCCACCCTTTTGTCATGCGAAATTTTCAGGTTTGGGAACTGATGATGCAATTTTACAGCCTCTTTGGTGACTGGGTAAATAGATAATTTAGGTGGCTTTGATAACCTTTACTGGGAACTGGAAATCTCTTAAAATCGATAAAATATACTAAATGGATTAATGTCTGCCTGATGTATAAATTAGGTGCGGGAGAGAAGGAGATACAAAGAGGGTAGGGGAGAAAAGGTCTGAGAAAAAGAACAAGAGAACAGAGCACAAGCCTCAAGGACCCTAGTGCCTTTAATACAATTTTCATAGTGTGGTATGTTAATTCATAGAACGAGAGGAGTGCCAGTGCGGCAATGGATTGAGACCGGGAAACCATCTTTATGTTTACTTGACTGCTATATATTTGCAAAATTGATGGCCTGTTTAAATTTATCTTTTTGTAGAAGAATACTTCTGAAGTTTGTTTCTTTGTGTAAACATAATTGTGTTTAATGCTATGTTTAAGTAAAATTCTGTCAATATTATAAAAATGCCATAATGCTTGTAGTTCTTATTCCACAGTTTGCGTTAATCATCATTTCAAATGCAACTTTAAAGCTCAACAATTATGAAACAGTACCCTTACAATCGGTTTGCCACAGAGGGAAGTTGCCATTGCTACCAGCAAACTCCAACTCACAAGCAATGTGATGAGTGTAGCATCAGTGTTCTGGAATGTTGTTCCAGCTGCTTGTGGGCCTATACCGATCCCAAAAAACGGATTAAATGGTTAATAGAATATTAGTTTACAAAAAGACAAGGGGAACATCTAGTGGTGCCGCTTCATCCCTTGCAGAATAACTGCTATATCTAAACTATATTGAAAAATATTATACAACACGATTACAATGAGGATCTTTGTTTAGCCTTATTTGTTAACTATCTTGTTGCGAGGGTAGCATATGCTGCTTTGTCCAGATACTAATTATTCAGACATAAGTAATTGGTTTTGGTAATTTTATCCAGAGGTTGTGCTTGCCCTCCCTTATTTTGTAATAGAATATTAATGCCATACCTTGATTCTCAACACTCGGCATTTGACTAAAAGTGCTACACAAGACACGTATGCCTGAACACGGTCAGATCTGAATTATGTTGGAGGGAAATTGACACTTTTCTACAGGAGAACAGAAGTTTGCTAACGGGTCTATTTACTATGGATGCTCTGGAAGTAAACATTGGGATAGAAAAAAGGTAAAAGCAGGAGTTCTGGAAGCTGGAGGAAGCACTTGAGTCAGTCTCAAAATGTTTTCTGACTCTTAAAGAGAACTGGATCTAGTAACGTTAAAGTTTAGGCCCGATCTTACAGTGGAGGAACGTGACAGGTTGACACAGGGAGCAGTATACTATACAAGACATTTTTGGGGTATAGGGCAAGAAGGTGGAATGGGGGCTAGACAACAAGGTAAAAAGAAAATGGAGGCCGCCAGATCTATCACCTCAGTGAGGATAGGGCTGGAGAGGTGGTCACTGCTAGCAACGATAATGTGGTTTTTTCAAGGTTTTATAGGGATCTTTACATGGCCTGACTATGTCATCAATTTGGAATATTTCTCTTCTAGCACCATCCACCCAAAACTAGGGACTGCTGAGAGGGAAAACCTAGATTCATGGGTAGTCATACTGATGAAATCAGGAAAAACACAAGATATGGATGGAGTTCCAGTTTAATTTCATGAGTGCTTCATGCCCAGGATCACTCCCCTTTTGTGGGAGCTTTTCAATTAAGCAAACAGTAGGGAAGAAAGTCCATAGTGTGAAGGTGTCTAAGGAAGCGGTCACAAAGGTGGCATGGTGGTGGTTACAGACTTGTTTGTGCATAAAAAGGCACTCACTGTCCCTAACTTCTAAGAGGAGGTTTCCCTGCCTCAAAACTAATACTGAGGGCAAAGCAGTTGCTTCTGTGAGCCTCTGTGAGAAGCCCGGGGCAAACGACTCATTCACCCAGCTGGGGATCCCGTCAGCCCTAGTGTTTCATGGGAATGATACGGGAAGGTGAGAAGCAGGTCCAGAGCAAGTGGGACAGAGCTAGGCAGCCCAGGAGGTGAGTTATCGGGATCAGCTCTGTGGACCTCAGGACAAAGTTTGCACCAAGATGGTGGCGGCCAGCTGAGGGAAGGCTACCTCCATCATCCGGCCACCTTCCCTGACCAGAGGGCCTGACGGGGACAGCATGAATACGAAGGTGGTGCCCCGACCAAGAGCAACACAAACCCAGCGAGAGAGCCATTAGGAGGAGACAGCACAACGAGCGCCCTCTCGCCCACTGAAGGGCTTCCATGCTGCGAGGTCCACCCGCTTGAGCCGAGGCACCAGCTGACAGCAAGCTCCATCCAGAGCAGAGGTGAGGCATGCCCTCCACCGTTCATCACCCAGCAGTCACTCCAGGGATATAAAACAGCCTTTGCGATGGAGAACCCACCTAGCCGGAGCATCTCTGGACGTCCTGCGGCCTCTGCCACTGGGGGGCAGAAGATAGAGGAACACAGTGGGGAGCAAGCCAGGGGGGCCCACAGCGCAGTTATTTCCCTAAGGCTGCCTTTGCAAGGCCCACGACCTTGGCCTCTACCACCCGGCAAGTGGAAACTCCAGGCCTCCCCTGTGACCATGAACATTAGCCTTACTGGAACCATGCACCCTCCTTGGCAAGAGGAGGTGGAAGCAATAACACCGGCACAGGGAACCACAGCCATGGTCTGACAAGGCAGACTGAGTAAGGATCCCCCAGCAACCCTGAGCACTCCGCCAATGTCTAAGAAAAAGAAGACCTCAAAGACAGCAACTATAGCTGTCCTCCTGCAATCCCAGGACAAGGCCCAAAAAAATGTCAAGCTCAATCTCCGGAACAACCAACGGGTCAGCTAGCCACAAAGAGGACCTTCAGTCCTTTCTGTCAGATATCAAACTAGAATCCTGCAGTTGCATGACCGAAATTTCGACAAAGGTAGACCGCCTGGACCAACAGGTCCTGGAGGTGGAACAACTACTCAGAGAAGCGGAGGACCAGGCTTTGGACAAAACAACACTGGTAACAGAGCTACAACACAGGATCCAGGTACTACAGGGGAACAGCGAAGCCATGGAGTTCAAGCAAGAAGACATTGAAAACAGGGCCCGAAGAAACAACCTCAGGGTCAAAGGGGTCCCCCTGTCAATCCCAGATCAAGCCCTGGACGAATACATAAAGAATCTCTTCCAAACGCTGCTACCACATCTTGATAAGCAATGCTCCTTCTGGACTGGACCCATAGACTCTGCACCAGTAGCGGCACATCCTCAGACTCCCCTTGATGTAATCACGAGTGTCCACTTCTTCACAGTGAAGCAGGAAATTCTGCCAGCTAGCCAGAACCAGGGAGACCTAACCTTCCAGGGTGCACAGCTACAAATCTTCCAGGACCTCGCCATGGCTACAGTACAAAGGTGAAGAGGACTCAGACCACTGATGACATACCTGCAAGACTAAAAAAGGCCAGGTACCAATGGCTGTTTCCCGCTACACTGCAATTCACCCTGGGGGACAACACGAATCCTCTGATTTTTAAAAAAAAATATTTTTTATTTGATTGGTTGAAATTCTTTTATCAACCTTTCGAAAAACATAAGAAATGTATAAGGCATATAAACAATCTATATAAAAAAAACTATATTCAACAAAACTTAAGTTTTAAAAATTAGGTCAAGACAAAACACATCACATCACATTTTATACAAAGAAACAGACCTGAATAGATGTTCAGTTAACAGAAGGATCGAATGTAGGCATATTGGCCTAAACACAAAATAAAAATTACTGTTCAACATAAGGTATATTAGGGGATCTTTAAAATCGTGACCCATCCAGCATAGCCCTAGGTGGTACATGAGGAAGGATAGAATTAAAATATTGTATTAACGCTATCCTGGGTGCCATCCTAGGTGTAGAACATTTTTTTGCCAAATTTTGCCTTCTGTTAATAAACACAATGTATATTGTGTCTTAAAAAAAATGTTACGCTTTGATGTTAGAGCAGGAGTTACAGAAACGACACATTTTGGTCCTTTGACATCATGCCTCATCTTGCTAATATTTCATTTGTAGGCCAATGGTTCAGTCTGAATCTTAGATATTGATGCCGAAAGAAAGATGATGGGCTTTTGATGAACTAGTCTGCCATGGTCCGTAGTTTTTTGTGACCAAATACATTTATATCAATGTCTACATAATTGGTACAATCACATTGTGTGCTTATCCAGTCATGTTGTTGCAACTTGATTTTAGCATGCACTGGATTTTGAATTAGCAGTTCAAGAGAAACATCTGCATTAACTAGGGCATCTAGCGTGTCATTTCGCCATTTTGTTGGAAATGAGTGAGAAGAGGTTAACAGATACTCAGCCATAACACCTAAGATATTCCTTGCATTAGAACCTAAAAGGTACTTTCTTAACAAGGCACACATCTTCCACAACATTTGAACGAATAGAGAGCACCTAGTTCAAACCGTATAAGAGCCACTGGTGTAGATTTTGGTAGCTTTAATACAATCGTCCAAAATCGAGCCTCCAATTTATCCCAGAACTGGCGCTCTCTAAGCATCTTTGTTTCTGAACCGTAGGTTAATATTGGTACTAGTTTTTGTTGATAAAAAACCATGATATTCTTACAGGCGAATTTACCATATTTACTTCTGGATATTTTGTGGGTTCGCTCAAGTTTTCCTAATTCGTCCGTGAGGCGGGCTGCTTCTTCCCCCCATGTTTTCCGTTTCGTTAAATGTTCAACCAGGTCGGGGTATTGAAGCATGCGTAGGTTAAGCCGCCAAGGAGGAGGCGGGCGCTGTGTGTCCGGGAGGGAGATCTTTAGACTGACGGGAGCGTGGTCTATGCGTCCTGGCTGCTGGAGTCCATTGGGGGAAGCGAGGATTTAGGCGGGCATATGGCGGTGCTGAGACAGTTCCGTTTGGCTGCAGGGCAGCGTCGGTGCGTGTCCTCAGGCGCCCCCCAGGCCAGTGACTGCGGGTAGTGGGGCCGCATGGCAGGCCATGATGTGTGGTGGGTCTAGCCCACCCCGTTATGCGTCCTGGCTGTTTGTAGTCTCCTGCCTCCGTTGCTCCGGTGTCTGTTGGGGGAGGGCGAGGATATAGGTTGGCATACGGCGGTGCAGATATATCTCCGTTCGGCTGCAGGGCAGCGTTGGTGCGGGTCTCCACGCGCCCCCTGGCCAGAGATTGCTGGTAGTGGGGGCCAGATGGCAGGCTGTGGGGTTCGGTGGGTCTAACTCGTGCCGCTAGGCGCCCTGGATTTTGGCGGGCAGAGATAATTCAGTTTCTCTGTGAGTCTTGCTCCGATTTGAGTGCTACCAAGTTCGCCTGCATCCTGTTGATGTAAACTTAGTTGTTACTCATTTGATTTTCACCATAAACATAGCGGTCTGCATCTTCTATGTGGCTCCGTCCCCTCCTGATCCGGAGCTCCACTAGCTTGTGACCATCTTGTGCCACGCCCCCTAGCGGTCCCCCTGCGCCGCACCCCCTAGCGTTCCCCCTGCGCCGCACCACCTAGCGGTCCCCAAATTTACCATATTTATCATTAAGAATTTTGGCTGGCGGGGTAAGATTATTCATCTTGGAATCTATATTAAGGAAATACAATTTTTCATCCGATTGGCCATTTACAATGAGACTCAAATATTTGTCAAGAGAAACCACCTGTAATTTATGTTCCTGTGACAACCAGACAAATTATTTGATTTGCTCTTTTTGTCCACCACATTCAACTATTTGAGTCTTTTCCAAGTTAATAATCAGGTTGTTTCTATTGGCGTAGTCATTAAGTTTTTCTAATGATCTCTGAAGACCACCCGGTGTTTGGGAGAGTAACACAAGATCATCTGCGTAAACTAACCACGCTATTTGTTGTAGACCCAGCTTAGGCGCATCAACATTTGTTTCAAGGAAATTGAAACCCACGTCTAAAATGAATAAATTAAAAAAGGGTGGCGGTCAAAATGCAGCCTTGTTTTAAACCACGCTTTGTGGAAAACACTGAAGAGAGTAAACCTTCTAGAGTGCCTAAACAGCATGGTAGTATTCAAATGGAGTAAATCATTAAGTGTTATAAGAGACAAAGGGCATTCATAAAGGTGAAGTTTGTCGTGAAGCATCTGCCGATCTAAGCATGTCGAAAGCGACCCAGAAGTGGATAAAAGCCATATCTAATGGTTGTTTTTGGGTTTGGCAATGTGATTTAATCATATTGAGAGTGAGAATGTTAACCGCGGTCCGCATGCCAGAGAAATCCTGACTGGAAAGGGTCTCTTGTTTTTTCCCCAGGGTCCAGGCATTTAGGTCTCAGAGTATTATACAACTGAATATTTCACCGGGGTGATGGGCCTGCAACTTGCTGGATTTATAGATCGGCAGTACGATAGAATGGGTCCAGCTACGCGGGATTTGTTGCTTAGTGTTTATATGAACAATTATATTAAACCAAATCGTAGCCCAATACTCTGGATGTTGCCTTAGAGTGTGACTGGATAGACCATCTGGCCCAGGGGCCCTAGATCGGTTCGCCTTATTTATTTAGTATAGAATGTCCACTCTATTAAAGTCCAGATGAAAATGTTCAGGCGTTTGTTGTTTGGCTCTAGATTGGTTAAACTTAAGTAATGCATATAGCTCAGTAAAATGGGAGATCCATTTTTCCTCCGTTACTCCAATAATTTGAGAGGCCAATTGTGGTGTGGCTGTTGCTTGATTCGGTAAAGACCACATTTGACCTGTGTTTTTGTTTTGAATTAAATTCAACATCCTTTCACCATCTAATTGGTACATTCTGGATTTCCTTGCTCGTAGCCAGTCTTTGTAACTCGTTTTAATTTTTCTCATGGCGATGATCTGGATGGAGGAGAGAGTAGTCATGCATGTGTTTCAGGATTTCCTTTCTTTAATTTCAGGATTGTAAGCATGAGGTTTTTTTTGTTGGTGGAAATGTACCAGCTGTGCGATATTGGTGAATCAATTCTTTATAGGCCACATCGTAACCCGAGCCTCCAATTCTGAGTTTCGGAAGGCTGACACCAACTGATCATTCAGATGCAGCAATTTATGTTCCGTCCAACGCAGTCCATTAAGACCATTGTTAATGATTACTGGACCGTGATATTGTGTATCAGGATACTTGGCTAGTCACGCACCAGACAGTGGAAAGTTTGTTATGGTCACTTTGTTCCGTAGGTACTACACAGAAGTGGGATATTAGGGAGAATAAGATAGGGTCCACATAGATATAATCTATTATAGCACTAACATTTCCTCTAGGCCAAGACTTTTGAGGTGGAATATCATCAAAAAAACGCACCGTTCAGCATGATTAGATTACGGGCCTTTGTTAAATGGTTCCATTGCATCAATCTTTTTTTGCACTAGGGTCAGGATTTGTCTAAGCAATAACGATTTAAGTCTCCTGCCAAAATAATATGGGAGATTTCGGGAGCAAGATGAATTAATTCCAGCAGGTCATTTAGATCATGGAAGAAGCAATCATCTGAAATGCCTTGCACATTCCAATATACATTAAGTAATGCATAGGAACTAGTGGTAATTTTTAGTTTAACTGCATAAAGGCATTTGGTGAGGCCTATGGTTCAGCGTGAATACCCAAGCTCATTTTGGTGGCAATTAATAAGCCTCACATTGGTCTGCCCCTGAGGCCTCGTGCTGGAATTAAATGGGTTTCAAAATTATCCCACGCAAGGTTGGTAGATAACCATGTCTCTTGGAGAATTACTATCGTACAATTCCAACCCATTTTTTCCACTGTTTATTAAATGAGCAAAACCTCTAGTATTCCAACTAACGATATACATTTCTGTTTTACTTGCTGTTCTAGTTAGATCGGATCATGACCACAATTACATTTGCAACGGGGAAGGCACTGCCTCAAATATTGTGATAGTGTTTCAGCTCTAGGTTTAAAACCTTGTTTGTCATCAATATGTTGTGTTCTTGTTCTCTCATTTGGTATAGTGTCTCCAGATAATACAAAGCCCATATTGTACAATTTTGCTTTGACTAACCAGACGGTGTTGAGTACGACCCTCAGGTTCATCCAAAGTTTTGCTATCCCCAGATTTATTTTGTTTATAAATTCATCCTGCGCAATATCGCTCGATTCAAGATCTTCTAGTGATGGAATTTCAGAAAATATGGCCATAATACTACCTCGGTTTAGATCATGATGCGAGGGGGGGGGGGCTGGATGACAACCAATAATAAAGGAATGTAAGGCAGATCTTTTAGGCTGTAAGTGAGACTGGGGCTCTTTGGAGACATGGTGTTCTGAGGCAATAATGGTTCAGCCGCTCCAGCACCCTTATCAATATCTAATTTGCCTGTTAGCAAACTCTGTAGCACCGTGACAAGACCTGAGAAAGTAGTTTGATCTAAGCCATCTGCATCTAATGCACCATTCGACCCATATCTACACGTTGTTCTAGTGTGTTTCTGGAATCTGTTCTTGCTGTATATTCTTTAATATTATTACTGGAGAATACTTGAGGGATAGAGGAAGAAAGTTGAGGAGCTGTTTGATTTGCTTTAAAATCAGTTTGCACTGATAAGATATGCAACTTGAATTGGGACATGTTAGAGTTCGGCTCTTCTAAATGTGTAGGGGTCATTTTCATATTGCTATTTTGACCCAACTGGGCTCTAAGTGATGGTTGAATTTTTTAAGAGGCTATATAGGCATCCACGGCTTTCCTTATTTCTGGGCGCCGGGCATCAAAAGCTGCATTATCTTTAGAACTGATGGGGACTGTATTTTTGTTACCTTTTGGTGACTATTTGAGACTGATGTGGTGATGTTGTCACAAGAAAAAATATCTTCTGCTGCCTCAATC
Source organism: Ambystoma mexicanum (assembly GCF_040938575.1). Classification (NCBI taxonomy): domain Eukaryota; kingdom Metazoa; phylum Chordata; class Amphibia; order Caudata; family Ambystomatidae; genus Ambystoma; species Ambystoma mexicanum. Next base: position 705,077,784 of record NC_090941.1, on the reverse strand, counting down.
AATTCATGAAGTGGGTCATAGGAGGATATGTTCACCACTGCAGGAGCTTGAGATTTGAGCCTTTTGGGTTGAGAAAGTTGCGTATAATTTTTTGCAACTGTATTTGACGCTAACAAGGAACTTTTTTTTGGTACCATTTAATGATTTATAAAAGTGCTTTGTAGAGGAGGATGTTAGTGATTTTATAGACTTCATGTTTTTATTTTTCTTTCCCTGCAAATCTTTTGTTGTGTTACAATTGCTTTTAGCATTGTTTGTTTTGCGGTCAGCCACTGAAAATAGTGTGCAAGCACGTTTGGAAAGTGCTATTTTCGCAGGGTTAGAAATGGTGGTCGAAGCCACCGGTACTTTAGTCAGTTTAGTTTGTACATCATTGATATATATCGCTTCTTCTATTAATCGAACAGAAAATGAGAGATTACTCATTAACTCCATTCTTCTTTGCAGGAGAGAAGATGGTTTTTGCACATCCTCAAGATGTATACTTTTCCCAGGGGTCAATTTTGACTCAGGACAGCCATTATCACTTGCAAAAACTGCCCCTGATTTTTGTGATCTTGCCAAGTCAAAGGCTTTTTGCCATGATATGATTGTAGAGATTTGGGCGCCTTGATAGTGAAACTTCATGTCAAGTGTCTCAAATAATCTTGACAATTAGGTTAGGGCCATATTCATGGCATTCAGCATGATCTCCATCAGCTTATTAGAAGACGCTGAAAAGGATGTTGAGTTAGGAGGGGCGCATAGCGCATTTGGTTTATGGTAGGGGGTAGGAGCAATGAAAGAAATGGCTATAGCTATAGCAGAGTCATTTCGACTAATATCTGGAAATAAATCCAGACAGCAAGAGATTTTGTGACTCATCTTGGTCCAAAAAACAGAAGCCGTTTGAATCCAAGTCGATTATGACTGAATCAGTCGATGCCATTTGCAAATTAACCACATTTCCAATAGCATTTGTATTTGGAGAGACGGACGAGATGGCTGGCAATTTCTCATCTGAGTTTCCAATGGCATTCAATGTAGGTGGGACAGTCATCGCGTTCTCTAGGACCACACTGTCAGACAGCGAAACATTACAAGAACTGTTCTTGGACTCTTATTGTTCCGACTAGGCGAAGTTGACAACTGCGTTTCTTTTTCCGAGATACCAATTTTTTGTTGTTCATTTGCTCTTGAGCAAACAGGCTTATTGCGCCTGTCCGTTTTAACGCGGCTTAAGGGGCCACTTTCACAGCACAATTTAGAGCACCAGCATCAATTTGGGTACAAACATTTATTTGTGGTTTTACTGAAGTTCTCCTCTTTGGGCGAGAGAGCACCTCTATTTCTGCAAAACAAACGAATATCTGAGTTTGTGGTAGACTTATTGAAGTCAAAAGGTAGCGACACTACTTACTCGAGTGTTAGGCATTGAACATATGTTAGTTGACTCACACCTTCTCGTCGTAGTATCGCACGCCTTTCGTTTGGTGCCTTTAAGGTGTGGCTGAGCAGGAGACGGCATGTCTGTATGCAATGTGTACAGACCTCGTCTCATTTGTTGTGAAATAAGTCCAGATCTACTAGATCACAGTAGCACACCAATGCCAAACTCAAAAATGGAATAAGAGGACTGAGCAACCGCAGTGCTGTGGCGAAGCAGCACTTCTCCGGTACTTCCGCAGATGCGCGTGCTGGATTTATGGGAAGAACGCCCAAAGGGGTGGAGCTTATATTTGGTAGTGGATATTTACTCCTAAATGGACTGTAGCAGCAGAGTTGCTGTAGTAGGAAGGATCCCAAAAGCAGAAGAGTTCTCGGAAAAGTGGCACTTCTCTGGTACTTCCGGGGGTGCTCTTTAGAAGAAGCCAAAGACATGTGAAACGCCACTCCTGAGACCGGTACAGGCTCCCCTATAAACACCTCCCCTCCCCCCGACACCTTGGAAACGAGACGTTCCAAAAGCAAATCGCAACATCTGGGCAAGGGGAGGGAACCCATGGCGCCCCCTCCGCAGACATGACCACGTACTGATGGATCCCCGGCGTACGCCACTCTTCTGGTGAATGTCCTCTGGAGCTCCAGTATCACTCTGCTAAGCAGTATCGCTTTAGCCTTGGGCTTTACACAACCCATGCCTGGCCGGCAGTGCGATGGCACCCAATGGCAGATGCAGCGATGGCTCCCATTTCATTTTTGTTAAAGTTTAAAGGTTGGATGTTATTTTTAATTTGGTTCACTTATCCCAAAACCCGGTTTCTACGTGGAGCGGAAGTCCAGATGCAGTTTCATGGCGGATGAAGCTCACTAATCTCCTCCCCCAGCCCTGGTGGAGGCGGATCCCCAACAGATGCTCCCACCCCACCAGAAACCTACTTTTGTAATGCTTAATGTCAAAGGCCTGAACTCCCCAACAAAATGTAAATCGATGTTACTACACCTAAAAAATGTGAAGGGTTCAGTGTGATGCTACAAGAAACTCACCCGGCCCCACCAGACCTGCAGTGATTGCCGAACAGGGACAATTCCATGCCTCCAGCAGATCCAAAAAAGGGGGAACCGCCATTCTCATTTCGTGAGAAAAAACATTCACAGAACTGGACTCTGCGGAATCCAGGAGGCTGATACAGGAGTCAAGGGTCTTTTGTTTGGGCAATTATATACTCTACTCTTGATCTATGCCCCCAATGAAGGTCAGGAGACATTTCTACAAGAACTGGAATCCGTTCTCAGAAGGTCAGGTTCTAATTGGAGGGGATTTCAACGAGGGCCTGGACCCCATGATGGGCAAAACTCACAAACCTACTTCAATGGACTTCAAGATTGCCTTCGGATTGCTCCATTTCTTTAGAACCATGGGAGTAGAGGGTGCTTCACCCAAAAGGATTTTCTTCTCCCATGTTCATTGCACCTCCTCGCGTATTGACCTATCTACCCCCACTCCTTCTCCCTTACATGGATGAGATCATAAAAGAGCCCAGGATCCGATCAGACCATGCACCTGTACAGTGGACAGCCCGCATCTGTGACCCCGGCGCCGCCTCCTAGACCACAGTAACGCCTATGTGACCCCAATCCTGAACGATATGTCACTAAGGGACATTATAGCAAAGACCATTCGCAACTATTTCCAGAAGAACCTTGCCAGCCTCACTTCAGAGGAAATTACCTGGTACGCAATGAAGGCAGTCGTTTGGGGCGAACATATGGCCCATACAGCAGCCTACCAGAAACATAAGAGAAAAACTGGCCCAACTAAAAAACAGAGACATAATTGAGGCAGAAGACAAACATAACAAAAAGTGGTCCCCTAAAAATCACGGGTCCCTGCAGCTGGCCCATAATAAAATTGAAGCCCTGTATGCAGAGGAACAGCTCAATCTTTACTGACCACAAAACAGGGATACTACGCTAAAGGGAACAAGGCTAATATATTTTTAGTCAGGAAATTGGTTAAGGTCAGGCAATGCAACTTCATAGTGGGCCTACAGAATTGTCTGGGGAAGTAAAATTTGGGGAAGGGTAAGCTTCAACTAGCTGCCGCTCACCTGACCGACACTATGAGAGCTCCCCCCTGAAATTCGGTAAAATTGACAATACATACAAGAGGCTTCCCAACTGTCTCTTCCAATTGCCGAAAGGGAAGCCTTATGAGCCCCAATCACTCTGCAAGAAGTGGACGCCCATCAAGTCTTTGCAATCTAGGGCCCCAGGCCCAAACAGGTTCACAACCAAATTCTATCAAATCTTCTGGGCCCAGTTGTTATCTTCACTAACGGCTCTGTTGAACTCCTTCCAAAAAACTGGTTATACTACCCCCTTTATGCAAATGTCTTCAACAATCTTACTGCTAAAACCCGGAAAAGACCCTAAAGATTGTGCCCCTTACAGGCCAATTTTATTGCTTAATATTGATGCCAATATCTACTCGAAAATTCTAGCCAACCGATTGTCCCGAGGGTATCCAGTAATATGGTCGCTGAAAAATTGGCCTTTTCACAATAAATAAATAAATAGCAGCAAAAGGGCTGTGTTGTGACCCAGTAAAAGTGTTTGCATTATACCACATAAGCGGAGCGGGATTTGCAGGGGTGTCCCCCTGCTCCCTTTGTGTGGTATAATGAGTCCGGGGGCTGCAGGGCTGTCCCCTGCATCCATTAGATGGATTTCGAGGACAACACCACAGCCGTTTTGCTGCGATTTCTTTTAAAACTGTCATTTTTGCTGCGACTATTACATGGAACCGACTTGAGTTCTCCCCAAACTCAGGGCAGATCAACCGGGGACAATATTCGCCAGGCCGTAAATTTAGTAGAGGTGGCGGCCTCAGACCATCATAAGCTGGCGCTGCTGGCCGTGGATGCCATGAAGGCGTTCGACAAAGTCGACTGGGCGTACCCGAGCCGCCCTAGAAGCTTTTCAATTTGGACCCACATTTCGTAAAATGATCTAAGCCAACTACAGTGCCCCGAAAACCTCCTTAAGGGTTAACCAGCGACACACAACCCCCATCCCACTCACCTGTGGAACTAGGCAGGGATGGCCCTTGTCCCCATTGTTATTCACCCTAATGGAGCCCTTGGCCCAAAAGATTCGGAATATACCCTCCATAAAAGGCCTGATTGGCCAATCGCAGCATAAAATATCCCTTTATGCAAAGGATGTACTACTTACTTTAACTAACCGTTAGGGAGTATTCCCTCTTTAGGCTGAATTTCCTAACCTAGTGAGTCCCCGAGCAGCTTTGCTGGATTTCTGGAGTTTGTTTTTTTCTCTCCTGCCAAGAGTGAGACTCTCTTTCCCACTCTTGGACATGATTTATGGTGTTCCTTTGACTGATAATGTGTTTTATGGGCTATGGGGTCCTTTACTCCATAGGGTTTCATGTGTTTTTACAATGTGTGTTACACAGCACCCTCCGTACAGTGACACAGGGGTGTCATTGTGACACCCCACCATAGACTCCATACCCTGGGACTGACTACTGTCTCCCAGGGCATGTAAAGGCCCCATTGGCTTTACTAGTCCCAAATTATTAACAGAAACCAGTACAAACCATCATATTGTGGACGTACTGGTCGGGGCAATTCGATTGCCCCGGGGTCTGTTAGTCGAGGGAGCACGTCTCCGTTCCCCCTGATCGAGTTTTGGCTGGTGGCAGTGGATACTACTTTTTATATTCGACCGCGAAAAGTTTCCCATTGTTCGAGGCTACCAACTTTAATTATTTAATTCTCATAGCCTCGAACATACCGCCGATTTATTTAATTAATATTAATTCGCTGGTTGGTATTTTTTGCCAGGACTCGATTCTAAAATGGCGTTTGTGTTCTCTTCTGTGACTCCAACCCATGTCGAGCCCTTTGTTCCACTTTTTGGCGGGCTTCTCCACAGAAGCCTCCAAAAGTGGTGCCACTCTGTCTGGGTATCACAGGGGGAGTGGGAGGGGGTTTAGGCACCCTAGACTGAGTTACCTTGGTAACTCAAGTCGCACTCTTGTGTGATTGGCCCAAGTGGTTAGCCGGCCGGCTCACCACTTAGCATGTTTGATTGACAGCTAGGCTGAGTAGTGAGCCGGCCGGCTCACCACTTAGCATGTTTGATTGACAGCTAGGCTGAGTGAATGGGGGTGTGCTGCATAAAAGCAGGGCTTTGGGGACTGGAACTTCAGAAGTCGCCACAGGACCTGAGAATCCGACGAGGGAGAAGCTGAGCCGACCTACCACGACGACGCCACCGGTGGAGCCCTGCAAAACCGACTCACCACTTCCCGACGACAGAGAAGATCTCCCGGCTGGAGAGGCTTCTTCACCTGACTGGTGGGCACAACCAGTTTACCTTCTTCTCTTCGCACCCCAGACCGGCTTGTGGTCGAATTGCCCGTGCCAAGCACCCCGGCAACCGGATAGCCACTTACCACTGGACCGCAAACTAAAGGACCGCTCCTTTTACCTCAGAACTCTGCGGCTGGTTTCTTCCCTGGCAGTGCAACGGACTCCGGTCTTCCTCCCCGACGAGATCCTCTCTTCCCCCGGACGAAGCACCGACTTGGATCCGCTGCCAGGAACAACTGCCCCGCTGGAGTATTCTCACCACTTTAAGGTACCTTGTCTGCCAGGCCTCCCTTTCTAAAGATTGCTACAAGGTAATAATAACCCCTTAACCTTCTGGACTGGGCTGGCCGCCTTGACCTTCAAACTGGTCCCTTTCTTTGGTCCAACTCTTTTTGAACCTTTTCAAGACTTTTGTGCACTACAGCCGTGTGACCTTGGACACATTTCGTTTGATCCTCTTAAAGTGGATCCGGCCTACTGAACTCGAACTTCACGGTTTTACTTTGCCGTCCTCTCTTTTTGTGTTCTTGTAAAAGTGTTGGGACCTGTTTCAATGTATTCTCTGCTTTTCTCTCCCTTTTAAAACGAATTATTAGAGTGCCAGCTGCGTTAAGCGCTCACCGCTGTCTGAAAATAAGTGGGGCTTTACTTAAGACTTGTCTAATATTCTTCTAAGGGAGTGTATATCTTTTAGTGACCGTGTTTTTGAATTGCTTACTATTAATTAGTGCCTGTGTGTTTTTCTAGATGTAGTTTTAAATAAATAATTATATCTCTTTTACACCAAGCCCTGGTCAGTGTTTACTTGTTCTACTGTGTTCTTTTGACCTATTGGGAATACCCTGTATACTGCCTAACTCTTCTTGAGGGAAGTCTGACTGCTCAGCCACAGCTACCAAGTGAATCTGTGTGGTGCAGACTGCTACCAAGTGGGTTTACTGCCAAACACCTGTAGTCTTAAATCTTTTGCAGTGCTCCCAGAGGGAACTGCACAGGTTTCTGCCTAACACTAACACAAGTCTCCCTACAACATTCTCTCTCAGAACTAAATTCCCTTGGCCAAATGGCAGGTTTTGAAACAAACTACAATAAATCAGCAGCATTAGGGGTGGGCTTAACTACAAATGACCTTCTCTCCCACCAATCGATCTGCCCAATTAAATGGAGGAAGGACTCTCTAGAATACCTAGGGGTGCGCATTGCAGCCTCTCTGGAAATGCTCTATACTGTCAACTTTCCACCTATTTTCAAAGCACTGGAAGCTTACCTGGTGCAATGGTTAACTCACAAAATCTCATTGATGGGATGCATTACAGGCTGCAAAAGGAACCTCCTACCCCGGTTCCTATACTTTTGCTCAGCCCTCCCAGTGGAAGTCCTGCTAAGGCCCCTTCATTTACAACAGAAAGTCTCTATTTGGGGGGGCAGGAACGCCATAATTCCCAAAAGGGTGATGATGGGCAACCCTCATCTGGGCGGCTTAGGATCTCCAAGGTTACGTCACTACTACGCTGCAGCGCAAGTGGCAAGGCTCTCTATATGACTGGTTCCCACCAACAAACCAAAAGGGGCTCAAATGGAACAGTTCAGGACTTCACTGCCACTCCACTCCCTCCCACATGTTCCTCATTCAACACGGAAATCATGGCTTGCTCTGCTCTCCAACAAAAACATCTGTAAATATCTGGGACTGGCTGTTAAAGCATAAAGGGATCCAGGGAGGTATATAGGCCCACTCACACCAGTCTTTCATTACCCTTCCTTATCCCCGGGCATGCAACCTGGTAATTTTGGGCACTGGATTCAAAGGGGATTACACACTGTAGCAGACCTGTTTCACAAAAGATTATGCATCCCACAGTCAAATGGGGCGCCACCCGCAGCCTTGGACCAGTGGAACTTACCCTGCAGGAAGGGTCCTAAGGGGGTCCCATATCGATCTACAAATTGCTCTAAGATGACCTGCTTGCCCCTCTGCCCAAATAGATGTCGCAATGGGAGGAGGATCTCGGTTGTACGATCAGGATTGGCTGGACATTGTGACGAGGGGCCACACTTCCTCCACCTATGTAACAAACAAAGAATGTGCCCTTAAGATAATGCTCCGGTGGTACCTGCCCTCGGCCAGGCTTCATAAAATGCAGGGGACCCTGGACCCATCGTGCTGGCGAATAAACACAGAGCACGTGGCTCATACTTCCCCATGTGGTGGGACTGCCCCCTAATTCATACTTTCTGGGTGAACATTCTTGACTATATAGCAGACATCACCCACATCAGACTACCTCTTGAGCCTGAAGTGCTCCTGCTAGGGACACCAGTCTCTGGGATTTATCCCAGATCCGAGAGAACCGCCAAGCTGCTTACTCAACTCCTCCAGCCCGGAAAACTTAGAAAAAAAACGCAGCAAGTGCTTTTTTTTTTTTTAAAAAAATAAATAGCACTTACCGAGATTCAGCTGCAGCTTTCCTGCTCTGGTCTCCGGTCCCCGTCCTCCGCGTACAGCACTAATGAAGGGGAAGCCACCCAGCGGTAGCTTTTGTTTACTACAGCTGGCTGGCCTTTCCTTCATTAGTGCAGCAAAAGCAAAAGCCAGCACAGGAGGGTATCCATTTCACAAAATGGATGCGCCCATGTGCTTGCTTTTGCGAATTTTGAGCTTGAATAGCTCAAACCTTTACATAGGAAGTTTTAAAAAAGAGAATGCTAGTATTTTTTTTTTATGTTGCCTATCTATTTTTTAAATAAGATTTTTTACTAGGCCATGCCTTTAAGACTAGATTTAAGACCCACAAGGGATCTTGGAACTGCTTTGGAGGATAGACATTAGTTAACCCTTTCAGAAATTGGATTACTAGGGGTAATTTGAAATATGATGGCTCCTCCGCAGTACGCTTAAAGATTGACAGCGCTGCGAGGTAGCCGTTGATCGTACCAACTTGAAGACCTGAATTCGCCAAATAGAGCAAAAAAGATAACACAATTGGTGTACTGCATGAAAAGGGTTCGATATTCTTTTCTCTACACCAGCTGAAAACTCTGTTGCAACGGCAGCGGTATAAAGTCTTTCTTGCTGGCCTTCTAGCTGAAAGCAACACCTCCATGACGTCATCCGGGAGGTCCCAATCCTTGTATCTCAACCTTTCAGAAACCAAGCGTGAAGGTTGAGGGTTCTGATGTCTGGATGGAGAACCTGACCTCCCTTCTGCGAGAGAAGATCCTCTCTTTGTGGAAGACGAATCGGAGGGCAGATGGACATGTCCAGAAGGTCCGGGTACCACGTTCTCCTGGCCCAATCTGGGGCAATTAGGATCATAGTCTTCTGGAATCTTCTCAACCTCCTGATCATCTGAGGAATGACAGGGACTGGAGGGAACGCGTATAGAAATGGAAACTCACAGTCTACTACGAACGGGTCCCCTAGAGCTCCTCTCAGGGGAAATTCCCTTGAACAAAACTGATTGCACTTCCTGTTGATACTGGTGGTGAACAGATCCACTTGAGGGGTTCCCCAAAGGGCGAAGATCTCTTGAAGGACTTCCTGAGCTAGTTCCCACTGGTGGGAGACTGTGCTCTGCCTGCTCAGAGCGTCCACTTTCAAGTTCTTCTCTACGGCTAAGTAAACTGCCGATAGAGAGATTCCTTCTTGAATTGCCCAAAACCAAAGCTGTATCGCCTCTCTGCACAGTGGCCGTGATCCTGCGCCTCCTCTTTTGTTGAGGTTGTGCATGGCCACTGTGTTGTCCGTCATTATTAGGACATTCTTCCCCTGTACAGATGGCAGAAAACCCTTCAGCGCTAGTCTGATTGCTCTCAGCTCCAACAGGTTGATGTGTAGTCTGGACTCCGATGGAGACCAACGACCGCTGATGGTCAAGTCGTTGGCATGGGCTCCCCACCCTGTTAGTGAGGCATCCGTGACTACTGTTATCTCCGGCCATGGTTGCCAAAAGTGCTCTCCTTTCAAGATGTTCTCCCGACAGGCCCACCACTGAAGGTCTCGAGCCACTCTGTCCGGGACTTGAAGGAGATCTGACATTCTTCCTGAGAATTGCGACCATTGGGTTCTTAGTGCCCGCTGGAGGGATCTCATTTTCAGGTGAGCATCTGACACTAGAAAGATGCAGGATGCCATGAGGCCAAGCAACCTGAAAAAGTCGAAGGCCGGTAGACGTTGGGAATTTTCAAATTTGGAGACCATCTGTAGAATATCTTGAGCCCTCACCTCTGGTGGCGAGGATTTCCCAACGTCCAATGAACTGGAGTCTCTGTGACGGTATCATCGGAGACTTCTTTAAATTGAGGGAGAAGCCCAGCTTGTGAAAGAAGTGGCAGACATAATCTAGCTGGATCTGAGCTTGTTCCGAAGATACTGCTCTGATCAGCCAATCGTCCAGGTAGGGATAAGACATGGATCCCTTCCCTCCTTAGACTTGCATCCACTACCAACATCAGCTTGGCGAAGACTCTCGGGGCGGAGGTCAGCCCAAATGGCAGAACTTGAAATTGATAGTGAGTTGGCAATTGTGAACCTCAGGTATTTCCTGTATTTGGGATGGATTGGCACATGGAAATAAGCACCCTGAAGGTCCAGAGATACCAACCAGTCCTTTAGCTGGAGGGCCTGGAGGATCTGGAAAGGGTTACCATCTTGAACTTGTCTTTCCTGAAGAATTTGTTCAATTTCCTCAAGCCCAAGATGGGTCTCAGTCCTCCGTCCTTCTTTAGTACTAGAAAGTAGGGAGAATACCAACTCTTGTTCCTCTCTGTTACAGGTACTGGTTATATGGCACCTTTCTCTAGCAGGTCTACAATCTCCTGCGTAAGGAGCGGGTCTGGAAGCTTCAAAGAGTTGTTCCCCGGTGGATGACTGAGGGGTGTGTAGGAGGGGCAGGCAGTAACCTTGGGCAACTGTTTCCAATGCCCAAGCATCTGACGTAATATCTTACGATTCTGTCAGATGTTGAGTTAACCTGCCCCCTACTGGTGTCTTGTGAGGGGAGACCTCAGAGGGGTTTACAAGCGGCTGACGCGGATGCCGAGGGTAAAGTGGCACCTGCTGCTGCGGTTCATGTACCTTTTCTCCGTCCACCAAGGGTGAATCGTTTCTGGCCCCTTTGAGCTGGTTGTCCTCTGCCTTTTCCGAATGCGGAGTAAAAGCGAAAGGACCTACCCCTCCAGGAGGTTCCTGAGGGGCGATTTGGAGTCTGTCGGATTGCAGCCCCAAGATATTTTGCTGCTGCCTTGGATGTTTGTAACTTCTCCAGGCTGTCATCAGCCTTCTTACCAAATAAAGAAGTGCCGTCAAAGGGCATGTTCAAAAGTCTGGCTTGTACATCTGGAGCAAAACCAGACTTCCACAACCACGCAAATCTGCGGATTGTGGTACTTGCCGCCATGGCCCTGCTGATACCGTCAGCAGAATCAATGCCTGTTTGAAGGGACTCGCACATTGCATCTTTCCCATCTTTGATGATGTTTAAAAATGCTTCCTTTTCCTCTCCTTCTGGGAGACAGTCAGCCGCAGATGAAGCACACTCCCAAAGTGTATGGCTGAATCTTGCAAGCGTGCATGTGTCGTTAATAGATTTAAGCGCCATGCTACATGCCGAAAATACTTTTTTTGACATACCATCAAACCTTTTATCGTCCCTGTCCTGTGGAATATCAGGGTATGCAGATCTACTATTTGATGAGGTGGCTGCTTGTACAACCAAACTCTCTGGAGTTGGATGTTTGCTCAAGTATTCAGGATCTGTAGCAGATACCCTGTATTTGGCAGATAGTTTCTTGCTAACTGCAGGGATAACTTCACAAGTTTCCCAATTAGCCGAGATCTTTCTTTGCAGAGCAGTATGAAAGGGAACACCAGGATCTTTCTGTGGACCTTTAACTAAAATGTCAGTAAGGTCATCCTGCTGAAAAGAAGGTTTAGGTGTAGACCACCCCATGAATTCTATTATTCTAGCTATCAGAACCCTATAAGGGGTCTCAGCATGCTCCCCAGGGTCTGGTTTAGCAAACTCTACTTCTGGAGAAGTATCTAAACCACTTGCCTCATGTAAGAGTCTTGAAGATCTTTTAGCCAGTTCTCTTCAGTGATAAATTCCTCTGGTATGGGTGTTGTGGTCCTTTGTAAAGCAAAAGGTCTCTCATGGTCGGAATTCTCCCCTTCCTCATATATAGAGGACAAAGCTCTAAAGTAATCAGACCTAGGCTATGGTTTAAAACCCATTTCTAGAGCAGAGGGGGTCAAATTGGTTGTCACCGGTTGAGAAAACGTCAAGGTTGTCGACATGGAAGTCAAAGGCTTCGACAAACCCGAAAAAGGTGTCGAAAAAGTTAGAAGAGGCCTCGAAATACTCGAGAGGATCGGAATCCTACTCAGAGTCGTCGAAGTTGTCGACGGCATCCTCGAGGTAATGGTCAAGGTCCTCGATACCTCTACTGTCTGAGATGTAATGACAGTTGTAGGTCTGTCTTTTATCGGCGTCAACATTGGCGTCGAAGATGATGTCGATGCAACCGATATATGCGTCGACGGACCCTTCGACGACGGTGTCGATGACGCAGACTTGCTGCCTTTACTCGAGGGTTCATGACGCTCTCGGGTAGTTTCTTTCGCCGGGTGCAACGACTTGCAGCGTTTTGATTTTTTGGGTCTTTCACCGTCTCCGAGGGGGTCGAGGCCGCTTTCTCGAAGACACTAAGCATTTTCTTACGGAATTCCTCCCACTTAGCTGGAGAACTGTGTTTCGTGGTGCAGGTGACCCTTTCCGGGTAGACAGAAGACGAAGAAGAGGGAGATCTACAACGCCTCTTCTTCGAGTGTTTCAATCTCGAAGACTGATGTGAACCGCTTCGAGACCTTGAACGGGAATGTTTCCTGTGACGGCGAGGAGACGTATGTCTCGGCTCTGCCGAAGAAACTTTCGAGGGAGTATACGTTTTAAGAGTCTTACCTCTTTCTAGCTTCCCCTTACGCTCCTTCAACGCTTTCGCCGTCATGGAAATACAGTCCTCGCATTCCAAACAGTGATGCTCCGATCCCAGGCACCACAAACAGATCCTGTGAGGATCTGTCAACGACTTTTCTTCCCACAATCATGACACTTTTTGAAGCCGGACCGTGGGGTCGACTGTTCGGATGAGGAAGCCATCGAATAAAGAGGATATCTTCGAAGAATAAGTTGAATCTTCTTGAAGAAAGAACTGAGCAACACGATTCCGAGGCCCACGAAAAAACGGAAGTGGGCAACGGTCGCTGCGCAAGTCTTTTTATACGTATGACGTTGGCGCCGAGACGGAGGCTGCCGAGGGACACCAGCTCGAGGGGCGTCGACGTGCAGCGCCCTCTACTGAAAAAAATTCCGAGGCCAGCAAGCTGGGATGTAATCTATCAAGATAAGGAATACGTCGGAGGACACAATCCCTTCGAATGCACAAATCATAAGCCAGTTTTCATTGCTAAATGCAGATAGAACAATCCTAGTAAAGGTGTTAGTGCTGCTATTGAACACAATCTTGTCCATTTCATTTTAGGCTGGCTTTGTGTAGGTGAGATATGTTAACAATATAAGAATGCTTCTGGACATTCTGCATGTATATATAAATAGGGACGAAGTTGCACCAGCACTTTCTATTGATCCTGAAAAAGCATTTCATCGGGTAAGTTGGGTCGACAACATCTTGTAGAAACGCAGCTGGGCATTGTGTCTCTATTAATTGATATGTGGACGCCTTACAGGTGTAGCTGCTGCAGCCACTACCATTAAACCCTTGGGTCTTCATTCAGGCAAAGGGCAACATTGCACTGGGTCAAAGCCAAGCAGGCAGCACAAAGGGACAGTACACTAGGATAAGAGTACACCATTTGATTTCCATCAAGAAGCTTCAACATCTGTCCTCACCAAGAAGAGAGCTCATATCCAAGCCGGTGTCTCTGCGGCATCTAACAACTCGGCTGAACTGTTTAAAATCTGCAAGGAACTGGCCAATCCTGCCACAGTCTCTACCGCTCCTGTCTCTGCACGGCACTGACTTCTCACTTCATCTCTAAAACTCAGGGCATCCTGTCCTCACTCTTCTCTCCCCTGGTCCTTCTGCAGCCACCTCTCCTCCCTCCTTCTCTGCCTTTCCCCTGTTCTCCGCAGGCAAGATTTCTAGACAAGTCCAATCTATGAAAGTCTTGTCAAAACAGGTTCAACCCTGTTCCTCCAAAACCATCAAGGACCACATTAATACCCTTCCTCCTGCCCTGGCTGACTTCTGCAACCACTCCTTCGCCACTGGAGTCTTCCCATCCCCCTGAAGCACTCCCTTGTGCACCCTCTTCTTATGAAACCTTCTGCCAATCCCTCCTGCCCGGCTAACTATCGGCCAATCTCCATCACTCCCTTCCTGGGCAAGCTCCTGGAGAAACTGGCTATCTCCCAGCGTAATCACCACACTGAATCTGTTGGCTGTCTTCATGACCATCAGTCTGGCTTCAGAGCTGCCAGAAGAATGGAAACTGCTCTCCGGAACATCCGTGAAGACCTGTTCTCCAACCTTGACTCTAACACCCCCTGTGTCCTCATCTTGCTTGATCTCTCTTCTGCCTTTGACACCGTCAACCATGACATCCTGCTAAATTGTCTCCGTGATAACCTAGGTATCCTAGGTATCAGCTGTCAGGCCCTTGCATGGCTGACTTCCTTCCTCTTTGATCGACGCTCCCAGGTCCAACTTGGGTCCTCCCTCTCTGCCATCTTCTTCTCTACCTGTGGTGTCCCAAAAGGGTCTAACCTCTCTCCCTGGCTGTTCAACCAATACCTGGCACTCCTTGCCCACCGCATTGTCGCTCGCTGCCCCAGCTTTCAGTGCTATGCGGATGATGCTCAGTTCATTTTCAGGCTACCTTCGGCCACCTCTTCTCCGTCCCTCATCTCTGGCTGTCTGCTATCCAGGAGTGGTGTGCCGCCAATGACCTCTGCCTTAATGCCAGTAAGACTGAGATTCTTCTCATGGGCACACCCACTCCCTCCTTTCCTGTAGCTCTCTGGCCAGCATCTCTTGGCCCTCTTCCTGCTCCCACCTGCAAGGTTAAAAACCTCAGGGTCATCTTCGACTCCACACGCTTTCTCTCCTCACATCTCTGACATCTCTAAGAAGTCACACTACCAGCTGCACCTCCTCAGAGGTATTCTTCCTTTGCTCTCCTTCCCCCAGATGCTCACTGTCTCCAGAGCTCTGGTTCTCTCTTGGCTGGACTATTTCAACAGCCTCTTTCTAAATCTGTCTGCTTCTACTCTACTCCCTCTGCAACTCATCCAGAACAGGACTGCAAGACTTGTCCTTGGCCTCAAGCCCAAGCATCGTATCTCCCCAGGACTAAAATCTCTGCACTGGCTCCAAGTGGCTGCAAGGATCAAGTTAAAAACGCTCTGCATCGTCCACAAGGCCTTCTGGGGCCTCAATACCTTCAACTCTCTCTTCCTAAATATCTTCCCTCGCCAGCTCTACGCTCATCCGCCTCCAACTCCCTCGGGGTCAGTTGCTTCTCCAAGCAACAAGTTGGTGGTAGATCTCTCTTCGGCTGGGGACTCTCTGGAACAGCCTCCCTGCTTCCTTGAAACTTGAGGAGCACCATCTTCGGTTCCGGAAGCACCTTAAAACCCTCCTCTTTGATTCTGCTTTCTCTCTCCCTCTTCCCTGCTGAAGTCCTGGCTGATACTGAGACTGCAAGACTGCAATGGTTACCTGGCCACCCATCTAATCTCGGGCCCAAGCCCTGCCAGTTGCACGCCTGCACTGCCTCCCTGGCAACCCCTGCACCTGGGGACTATTTTCTCTATTCCTACAGTCCCCCCACCAGCACTTATGTCTGCACTCCCCCTGCACTTACCATCAGCTGGCCGTTCTTTTATCTTGTTATTTTATTATCCCATGTACTGCACTTTCCCCTGCCCACCACACCTTTCTTCTTTCCCCCTTCCCTTGCGCTTGCGCGATCTGAATGACACCTGGCCTAGTAAGATCGTTCTCAGTCTTCCCTCGGTACCCCCTCCCTTGCCTCATCTGCCTTGAAACACTTGTACATAGGCAAGTTATAAATGCCATATCATCATAACAGAACACAGTCTTTCCTAAACTTTACAGTGTGCAGTCAATCTCCGGTTTAAGGGGTTCCCGCATCCTGTGCCCGAATGCCCTTCAAGTCTCTCATCCCAGTTATCAGGCTTAAGGATTTACTGCACCTTTCTTCCCCATGTCACTGCAATCTCTCCTCACAGTGTCGGAGCTAAGGATTTCCCACATCCTTCTACTCTGATTGCTTTGCTCTTGCTCCACCACAAAGCTTAGAGAGTGGCACTGGAGTCCTCCTATTTTCTTAGGAAACTTGAGACAGGCCTCGTTACCTCCCCCCTTCTAGGGTTCTTACCTTCTGCCTTCTCAAACTCTCTGCTGCTAGTCTGGTCCACTTCATCCCCTATGTTCTGACACATGCCCAACCCTCCTTCCATCATCGGTCTATCACCTTCAGGTCAGGGTTGTTCTCCTACCTCTTGCCTGGGGTCCAACTGACCTCCTTGAATCTTCCTGCTCCGTCTAGCTAGTTGCAGCTTCTGTTCTTCTCCCAACTCATCTTCCTCTTTTACCTCCTCTTACTGTTCAAAAACCTGCTCCCGATCTATTCTGGCCAACTCCTAATGTTGACCAACCTCATCCAAATCTTGCTCTCCCTCATTCTCCTGTTTTTCCACCACTTCATACTTACTGCTGCCACCCTAGTCTCCCCCCTCTACTCTCCAACATCCTCTTCCAACTCCTCTCAATATATTCCAAAATGGCCAGCTCACTCCACCTGCTTATCCAAACCGGCTCCAAACACCCACACCTTCTGACTCAGAGCTTGGGCTTATATGGACCTGTAGACCCTCCCTCTGGACTGCATTCCCTACGAGGGTCCGCACTTGTGTTGCCAAACTGATGTCGACTTTTTGATTGGCTGGGTTCTAGAGGCTCACCTGTGCTTGAGTAGGAATGTGGACAGGTTTTAAAAGGGTGGTCAGCCATTTGGGCATTCATACATGCTGTGGTAGAGCCAGTATTCAAAACTGTCAATAAATGAAGTGATTTAACATTTTCTCCCGCTTTGCTTTTGTTTTCTCTGCCTGGGAAGCAAATTGCTGCAGCCACACTAGAGTGATCTTCAGTTTTGCTGACGCTCACACTGCGAACTACCCAGCAGGTTTCTGAGCTCTCCCAATGGCTGCGTAGGTGTGCAAGTGAGGCTGTGTCAAGATTTTTGGAGCACCTTTGAGTGGGCTCTGCCAGACAACAGCAGGTTCTTTCTGTGACCGTTCGGGATCCTGCACCCTTAAAGGGACTGCTGACAATGTGGTGTTTTATAAAAAGGGATGGAAGGTTGTGCACTGGATTCCTTGAGCCATCATAAAGGAGTGGGTAGCTGTTCTCTCTCGAGCCAACATGCCCCTTTGGCGTTTGCTAAATGCCCAGTGATGGTGTTACTGTCCCTGTGCCCTTCACTATGGAGGGTGCTATGTGAGAGTGGGCATGGAATCCTGGCCACAACGCCCCAGGGCCCATCATCTGCATATTCAGTCCTACTGGATTCTTTTTCGGGATGGCAAACAGTCTGAAAAAATAGAGATTTCTCTCACTGGAAGGAAATGCTTCTAGTGTTCTTACCTGAAATAGTTTTAGCACTTCATGGAGAAGAGAAAATTCAGTCGCTTGAAAAAGAGGGGGCGGGGAAGGGGGACCAGGAGGAATGGAAAGCCTGTATACCCCAAGGACCTCAGATAACACCCATGGTTATGATGATATTGACACCCATCCTGCCAGGCAGGACCTCTGAGACCTTGCCCCCTACAGGACCTGGACGCATATGTCATTTTGACTCATTGGTTGCTGTAGTGCAAAGCTTGGGGAAAGCCTTTAAGGAGAGGTCCTCTACTTTTTTCTTAACCTGCTTGGAGAGAAGAACAAGTTGCTTACCTGTAACTTGTTCTCCAGCATGGGTCTTACATGGATTCACATGCTATCACATGAATATTCCCGGTTGAAGGCTGATAATCCTTGTTAAAATAAAACAGTTTAACTTTAAGCTAAAAACTGCATTGTTGTTTGTATAGCCCATTGCTGTCTCTTTGGGTCATACTGCCCCAACTAATGACGTTCATCCTCCTTAGCTTCACCCCTGGTAGCCATCTTCAGATTTGGCTGCGCACGTAAAGTGGCAGTAGGAAACAAGAAGAGCCGTAGAGGGGAAGGAGAGAGGGTTTGCATGTGAATCCATGTAAGACCTATGCTGGAGAACAAGAGTTACAGGTAAGTAACTTGTTCCTTTCCCAGCATGGGGTCTTACATGGCTTCACATGCTATGAATAAATTACATAGCAGTACATATAGACAAGCACAGGAGGTGGCAAAGCTCAACAGAAGCAATAAGACTTAGCCCTGGACACCAATACAGAACCTACAAAAGAACCATCAAAACTAGCATCAACTTTGGCTGAAGACACAATCACCCTAATGAATATTGAAGGAATGGACAAAGAATTCACTATGCACGTCATGGAACAAGATATTGATACCTTCCAAACAGAAGACAGCAATTTTAAATCTAAATGTATACTGTGGCATCAGACAATGCCATTGACATTTTCAACAAGGCAGTTACAGAAGATCTTTGAAAGCTGTACATCAATGCAACTCAGAAACATCTAAAATGCGATCGTGTATATGCAGAAAGAGGCAGTCGAAGATTTCAAGAACAACAATGACTATTACAAAATCTGCCGATAAAGGTGGCAAAATAGTGATAATGAACAGAGTGGACTAGATAAAAGAGGCAAAAAAAGAACTAAGGAACTCTAAAGTTTGCCAACATTTACCTCTCAATCCTTTGAAAGATATCAGACACATGGAAGAAATTGAGCCAAAACTGGCACCTGCTCAGCCTTCTCAATGATGATGAATATGGATATGTTAACAGAACATTTCCAACTCTGGCAATAATCTACTTCCTGCCAAAAATTCATGAATAATTTCTCAAATGTCCCCCTTTAAGACTTATCAATGGGATTGGTTCAATAACCGAGAAAATATCAGAATACATAGATTTTTGAATCCATTGGTTAAAAGCTTGGCCTCCTAAATTAAAAACACAAAACATGTGATTCAACAAATCGAATCAATTATGTAGCAAGGGAAATATAGATTGGCAACTATGGATGTGACTTCACTTTACACCTACATTAAACATGACAATGGCATAACCGCAACAGAATACTTCCTCAAATCCAGATCTGTATCATTCTTTGAACAAAACAAAATGATCATTGAAATGCTCCGATTTACCTTTATGAACACATTTTTTGCTTTGACAACCAAATTTACCTTCAAACACAGGGAACCGCCATGGGGGCCAAGTTTTCCCCATCATATGCACATGTATTCATGGGTTATTTCGATTGGAGCATGTTTGGATACATAAGGCTTTCACAGAAACACAAAATATTTTATTCCTTGGAGTTATATCGATGATATATTGATAATTTGGAACAGAGACAGAAACTCACTTTTGGAAGATACAAAATATTTGAATGATAAATATAAAATTAAGCATGCAAGACATTACAGAGAGGATAAGCTTTCTGGGTTTTGGAAATGCACACTACCATGAAATACATACAACTTTATTCGTCAAGCCAACAGCTCGGAACAGCGTTATTCATGCCCAAAGCAATCATTCAAACCATACACTTAACATGCCCTATGGAGAATTTATTTGTATTAAAAGTACTAAATACAGAGCAGAACTGCTAGTGGATAAAGAAAGCACCTTCAAGAAGAATTTGGAAGAAAGAAAAAAAATAATCAGAATGGTGACGACCTAAACTTCTGAACATTTTACAATCAGAAAGATACTCAACAAACACTGGAAGATTCTTCTACTAGATCCTACCCTATCAAAACAACTACACAAAAAAACAGCAATAACATTTCATAAAGCAACAACCATCAAAACACTTATCAGCCCAAGCTACATGCAACCATTCAAGTTCAAACCAACAGCAACAATCAAATCATTATGGAAACTTCCAACTATCTCTGGGAACCACAAATGTGGCAGCTGCAAAGTATGCCCACAAATATTGGACAATACTAAATCGATCCAATTACCAAATGACTTTACACAGAAGATTTAGGACTTCATCAACTGCAACACAACATTTGTAATATACGGAATCCTTTGCCATTGCGGGAAATGGAACATTGGAAGTACCATCAGAAAACGTACTACGAATTATGGAGCATCTAAGAGCTATAAAAAACAAGTATACAAGATATCCATTAGCTGTCCACCATAACCAAAAACATTAGGATCAGAAATTTGAGGACCTTAAATACCGTAAAGATACTGTACGAGGAGGAAATAAGATCCAAAAACTGAGACAGCTGGCATAAAAGTGGATAACCTTAATGGACAGTTGTTACAGTGGTCTTAACCAAGACAATGAGTATTGGTCATGTCTGTAAAAAAAAAAAAAAAAAGGCTACTCTAGCCTCCGATTATGAAGATTTTACCCTCGGAGCACAAACGCCAACTAAAAATTCAAATATTGTTTCGCTTTTCTTTCTCATTACCATGCTTTTTCATAAACTTTTTTACTCTTCGACAACAATTAATCCTATGTACAAATTTGTGCATTTGATAATATATTTAAGATAATTGCCTTGATTGTGACAAAAAGACATCACACTTCTAATCTGCGGTACACATGACTTTGCATTAAACGAATTGAAACGCGTACGCAAGGACGTCATACGTTTTACCGCGATACAAGTGGCCTCTTTGTAAACATTTGCCGCTCGGGCCAAACAAGCAGGCACCAATGTATCTGCCTGCATTGAGAGAAATTACATTTTTTCCTTCAATCCTTCTAAGGAAAGCCATTGCAAATAATCATAATGGTAATCTTTTCTTGTTGGGCTTTTACTTATAAAGCCCATTTCTGACTGTTATGTCACATTTTTTACCTCTGCATTTCTCCTGAAACAGATTGATCACCATACTTAGATACGTTTTGGTTTTCCATTTTTATTTTTCTAGTATTGACCAAACAACCTATGGGTGCTGTGTAAGTTTGAGAAACAAGACTACCCATCTAACCACCCAATGAAACAATAAGGCATGGGTAGATGCTTTATACGCTGTTAGCTAAGATAATAGAATACAACCATAATTCATGGGGAAATGTCTTTCTTTTCCACCTAATTCAAACCCAATTAGAATAGCTATAGCATGACCACTGTCACCAAAATGTTGTTTCTATTTACCTTTTAGATTGGACTTTACATTTGGACACATATATGAAATGGTCCTCCTGAAGAGCCCCATAGAGGTGGTGAAATACGTGTAGAGGATATATAAAGGGACCAGGAAACGCTGATAAATGAGGCTATATGACGATATAAAAGAGGACAGAACTCAGAGGAAATACTAAGAAGAGGATATAAAGAGGACAATACTAAGGACAGGAGGCTCACAGATAAGCCTAATTAAGATTTGAAATCTTCCTGTGCTTTTCTGAATAAAAACAAAATATCTATTTTTGCTTACTCATTGGGTCTTTCAAATTCTTTCTGTTCTCAGGCGCTTTTGACTAGTAAGAGAACTATTTTCCAATTTACTTATACTCTTGGGCAAACAAAGGAGTTAATCCCTTCAACAAAGTGACAAGATCTCTAAGGTTGATCGCCCGGACCAAGAGTGAATGTTTGCACACAATTTACATAGAATTTCAAGGCACGCGCCATTTCCAGAAAATGCAAAGACCTTTCAGCAGGCGAAGAAAGGTTTGCAAAGAAAACTGGCAGTAACAAAGGCTCCTTTAAATGAAAGTCTGACGGTACTTTCAGTATAAAAGGACGGATGATTCCTTAGTACCACTTTTGCTGGGTGGAACGACAAATATGGAGGCTTGCATGACAGAGCATGTTTTTTCACCAACCCTCCGGCAGAGGTGATTGCCAAGAGCAAAGCTGTCTTCCAAGAAAAACTTCAAGGGGGCCTGAAGTATAGACTCAAACAGTAACTCAGTAAATAGCACATTAAGCTCCCACGCAGGAGAAATTATTGTTGGAAAAGTCCAGTAGAGGCCCTTGAGGAACTCTTTTACAAGTCTATGCAACCACAGGGCGAGCTTGCCCGGACTCCAGATGTACTGTGAGATGGCGGCCAGGTGTACGTTGAATGATGAATGGGTAAGGCCTGCCTTAGCAAGCAAGAGCAAGTATGGAAGAAGCTGTGGCGCCGTAACGCACCATGGAGAAATCTTCTTTGACCAGCACCACACTTTAAAACGCGTCCACTCGTGTTTGTAACAGGCACATGTAGATGGAGCCCTGGCCTTAGCCAGAATGTGTTTGCATTCCAAGGGCAGTAAGTAGTGTCCAAACTCTAGGAATGCAGGAGCCAGGCTGAGAGAAGCTGGATCGGGGTGTAGTATGTACCTTGCCCCTTCCCTGGAGAGAAGGTCTGGGAGAGGAGGCAGTCTGAACGAAGGAGCCACAGAAAGGTGAAGGAGATCTGGGTACCAGATCTTGCCTGGGCCACGCCAGTGCATTAAGGTTGCAGTGAGATAGTTTGAGTGTGTTGATCACACATAGCAGCAGCAGTATTGGTGAGAAATCGTACAGGGATTGGCCTTCCCATGGGATCGAGAAAGCATCCCCCAGAATCCTTGCTTGAGGGAACCTGCTGGCACTTGATGTTGGTCGCTGTTGCAAACAGGTCGATCTGAGGCTGGCCCCATTTGCTGAAGATATGAGACACCTGAGCTTTCTGGAGCTCCCGTTCATGGCAGGACCACAGCTCCATGTGGAGAGAGTCTGCAATGGTGTTTCAAACACCTGTCAAGTGGAACGGGATTAGAAACATCTGTTGAGCAATGGCCCAGTGCCATAGTTTCTGTGCCTCCAGGGAGAGGACGGGAGATCTCGTTCCGCCCTGCTTGCTTCTTGATGTAATACATGATGATAGAGTTGTCCTTGAAGATCCTGACCACCCTTCCCAAAGTTGGTGCTTGAAATTCTTGAGCCCAGAAAACTGCCTGCAGTTCCAGGATGTTGATATGCAATGTCTTCTCTTCTGGGAGCCATAGCCTCCTGGCATATAGTTGGACTGTGTGGGTGCCCTAACCCTCCAGAGGAGCGTGGTTAGGGACCGTTTCCTGATGCGCTTGATTGATGACCATCTTGTCATTCCATGCGCCAGAGAGCTGCTTACACCTGGCGTCTAGGAACTCCTTAAGAGGTCTCACATGTAGTCTGCAATGATGGACAAGATGGATGCAGGAAGAAATCATCCCCAACAGGGATTTGATGTACCGGACTGCCGCCTCTTCGGCAGAAGATAACATTGGGACCTTTCCTAAAATGGTACATATTCTGTCTTGCGATGCGGCCACCAGGCTCAAGACTGTGTGGAGTCGGGCCCCCAGGAACAGTGCACCTTGCATCACCACCATGCAGGATTTGGGATAGTTTATGGAGAATCCTGGAGAGGTTAGAGCCTGGACCGTCTCCGCTGTATGTTGCGCCACCTGGGTGTGAGAATGAGACTGCACCAGCCAATCATACAGGTAGGGGTAGAAAAACACTCCCTTCCAATGAAGGAACACTGCCAATAGGGTTAGGCACTTGGTTAACTCCCTCCACTAACGAAACCGACTCGGGATCCTGGCAACCTAGGTAACCATCGCCAATTCACCCATCTTCCCTTCCTAGGTAAGATCGATAAAGCGGTAGCCGCACAACTGCAGCAACACAGACACCAACAATCTCCTCCAAAACCCACATATCTGAATTCAGACCCAGATACAACAGGGAGACAGCAAACATACAGGTGGTAGACGACGCCCTCAACATCCTTGATGACTACCACACCTGCATCCTGGTTCTACTCTACCTCTTGGCTGCTTTTGACACAGTAGACCACCAGGCGCTTACAGACACTCTACATCGGCGCATGGGGATCAGCAACCTTGTCCTATGCTGGTTCAAGTCCTACCTCAAGGACTCCTCTAGATCGCGAATGCTACATGTCACCTCTGGAGTACCACAGGTTTCCATCCTCTCCCCAGTGATCTTCAATCTATACATAGAGCCCTCCTAGCCCCACAAACCATCCACAAATACGCCGATGACACACCGCTATACCTCAAGATCGACTCCATCAAGGACATCCATAGCCTCAAAACCTGCCTCTTGCTGATCCAGTCTTGGCTGTCCAGTGCATACTTGAAGCTCAACCCCTCCATGACCGAATTCAAACTCCTCACCAACACCACCGAACACCCAGACATACAGATCTGGCCATCAACCATGAACTCTGAGGGCTTCACACCATAGACCACCTCCTGTGCCAAATCCCTTGGGTTCCACATCGACAAACGCCTCGCCTTCAAGACACACATAGCTAAGAAAACTCAGACAGCTTGGTATCAGCTCTTCCTCCTGAAGAAAATCAAGCCCTTCCTCCTTACGGACAACTTTAGATCCACCGTTCAAGCACTGGTCCTATCCCACCTGGTTGAGGGCAATGCACTCCTCGAAGGCCTCCCATCGTCCTCCCTTGTGCCCCTGAGAAGAGTCCTACACATGGACGTACGGCTCCTCAAGGGTTTAAGCAGAAATACCCACATCACCCCGGCCATCATCGACCATCACTGGCTCCCACTGCACGCACAAATCACCTTCAAGTTTTGCCTAATTGTGTATAAGGCAGTCGCCTTGAAGTCATCCAGCGACCTCGCAGAGAAACTCAACATCTCCGGCGGACAGCGCACCACCAGACGCCAGGAAACGTGTAAACTTTAAATCCACTGCTGCAAAAATGAAAGGCCCCGAAAACAGCCTTCTCGGCCTACACCCCAAGACTATGGAACCTCCTCCCCATCGACATCAAGACTCGCCGTCACGCTGCTACAATTCAGCAAATAACTCAAGACCCACCTCTTCACGTTGCCCCTTTCACAACCTGCCTCTCTGAAAAGTGCTCTGTTATGCCTCTGTAATGTTGTACACCGCTGTAAAGCACTCCGTTATATATCTGTATTGGTGCTATTCTTATGCCGATGACACTCAGATCCTGATCCGTTTAGATCTTGATCAGGCTGAGATTTCATTGTGCCGTGGGTGACTGGATGAACCACAATTGGCTGAAATTGAATGGAGACAAGACGGAGGTGGTATGGTGGTAGGTTCTCCCCCTGATCCGTCAATGTGGGTGTCTTCTTTTTGGCCTTCTTCTCTTGGCCCTCTTACTGTTCCGGCGGCTATAGTGAAGAACTTGGGAGCCGTTTTGTCGACCTCTCTCTCCATGGATGTGCCATTTTAATCTCAAAGTATTGAGAAAGGTGCTTCCCCTGCTCCTGGCCACCCTCCGTCCACCAGTGGTTGCAGCTATGGTTTTAAGCCGCCTGGACTACTGCAATGCCCTTTACTTGGCTCAACCTAAGGGTATAGTCCAGCAGCTTCAGCACCTTCAAAATCTTGCTGTGCAGGTGGCAACGGGTACACCCTATAGGGCTCATATTTCACCAGTCCTATGATCTCTGCACTGGCTTCCTGTGGCTCGGCGCATTGAGTTCAAGGCGCTGTGCATTGTACATCGGGCACTTCAAAATCAAGGTGCTGAATACCTCAGGACTAAATTTACTCGCTATCTTCCAAATCACTCACTGCGTTCAGCCTCAGCAGACTTGCTGTGTGCCATTTTACTGCCGTTCCCGCATTGGAGGTTGAGCCTTCTCATGGCCGCTGCACAATCATGGAACGATCTCCCGTTGGCAGTAAAAAAAAACTCTCAAATCACCGGGCCTTTGGAAAGGCTTTACAAACATACCTGTTTTAGATAATTGTCGCTGGCTGGCCGATGGTCTACTGTTCTCCATCTCTAGTGCCATAATGCCTTCAGGTAACCGTGCGCTTAATATATTTCTTTAACATAACGTATATACCTCTGTAAAGCACTCGGTTGCTTCTCAAAGCTAGGTCCTCACTCAAATATACCACCACCTTCACCACTAGCCCCGCCCCCTCACCCTCAGGGCTGATTTGAGGCAGAAGGGTAACGCCTTGGCAATGTCTTCCTTGGACGACAAACCTTAGGAACTTACAATGTTTTGGGTGAATGGGGATGTGGGAACATGCATCCTCCAGATCCAGCATCAGGAAATCTCCCTCCTCCAGTTGGCGAAGCGCATGCTGCAACGTAACCATCCTGAATTTCTGGAGCGTTAGCAATTTGTTGAGACGACGCAAGTCCAGGATGGGCCTCCACCTTTATTGCAGACGAGAAAATATCTTGTGTTCTCCAGTCCCCTTGAGGCACAAAGGGACAGGTTCTGTGGCACCTTTTAGCAGCATGGCCTGAACTTCCTTGATGAGTTGGGCTCTGTGCTGTTCTTGTCTTATAACGGGAGGAATGCAGGGTTACTTGTCTTGGAACAGATGTCGAGCCCTCATTTGTCCGTGGAGACGATGCGCCACTTGTCGACAAACCTATTGCCGGCCTCCCACATGAGTTGACGTCTGCGTTCTGGTGGCTTGTGGTTGACGACAACCCTGGGTACCTCCCCTATAGGCCTGGGAACTGCTTCAATAAGCCTCCTCTGCAGTGGAGCGAGAAGGGTGTCGGTAGGAAGGGCTGAGCACCTGGCAGTTCCTTTCGGAAAGCGAAAGTCCTGCTTCCTTTGTTGCAGCATGCCCAGAGAGAGTGCCGTTTGTGTCAGTCTTTATGTGAGAAGAGATTTGTCCACTGTCTTGCCGAAAAGTTTTCCCTGTCGAAAAGGCATGTCGACGGCCTTGGCTTGGTCGTCCTGCCTGAAGTTTGTGGCCCGAACCAACACTCACGGCATAGGGTGATCCCTGTTGCCCATCTGCCAGAAACCAGAGTCAGCAATGTCCAGGGCACCCGTGATCGCATGTTCAGATGCCACTTCGCCCTCATAAAAGATGGCCATGGTCTTTGCTTCCTTGTCATCTGCCAGGAAAGCTAGAATGGGTCTCAACTTGTACCAGAGTCCTATAGCTTTTTTTATTATTATTTGTTTGTTTTGGTTTTAAAAAGAAAACCTTTACAAAAATAAAAATATATTTTTCACAGTTGAACTCGATGAAATAAAAGAAAACTTAAAACTACAGCGGGCAGACAGAAGGAAGAAGAATACACAAAACAACAAAAAAGAATACAAGAGCGCAGGGGCAACAAAGGGGGCCGATCACATCATGGAAACGCTCTAGCACGGGGCGGATAATTTCCTTTATGATAGAAGAACAAGTTACTCTCTTACCTAGTGACGTTCTTTCAATGGGATGGTTCCGACGACGTATTCCATATCTTTGACAGGTAATCACCACAGCTGTGCTGCTTTGTAAAATTTTCGGCGTCTGCGTCCTGCGGCGATGACGTCGATGCGCCGTCCCCGAGGATGACGGCCGACATCACCGGATGTGATAAGTAGGACGCCCGTAGCCTCAGTTGTAGTTTTTTCCCCCAGAACGTGTGCCACCAGTCTTCTGCCAGTCAGACACACAAGGCCTTGCGGAAACGTAAGCTGCAATCGCACAAGAAATTCTGCAGTGGGGAAGGTAGGGAGGGAGCGATATCGAATACGTCGTTGGACCATCCCATCGAAAGAACGTTACCAGGCAAGAGAGTAACTTGTTCTATGAGGGGATTGGGTCCTCAGACGTATTTTATTTATTTTTATTTGTATATGGTTCTATCATAAAATAACAGAACCTTTACAAAATTTAAAAGACCAAATAGTTGTTACAGTATAATTCGTAAAATCTATAAACTCGTTATTCCATATAAATTCGCAATAGAACATTACCCACATGCAAAAGCAAGGCAAATATTAAATTTGAAAGAGTAGGAATACAAACATACTTGGATTAAAAAGAGAAGGAGAGAATAGAGCATCACTCATGTAGCACTTTCCCCAAATTACCAAGTTTACATGCATCATTTTCAGACATTGGTATCAGCATGTTTGTCTAGTGCCCGCTCTATCAATTTGCAAAATCTCATTAGGACATAGATAAGAGGTTTGTGGTTGCCTTGCATCATGCGGGCCCATAGGAATGGTAAACAATCAGTATAATTGATATTCACAAAGTCCATAAGTAAAACAGTTCTTGAGTGTTTAAAATGAGGACAGTATAAAATCAGATGTTTTAATGTTTCTACAGTTTCAATACACGTGGGAAACCTACAATGCTTGTTTTCACTAATCATCTTACTACCAGCCCAATTCGAGGTTCTTTCTTTGGTATAAAGTAAATTAAATTTAAACCATAGAAAGGCATTACCGGTGTGGTTACAGGGGAATAGGGTGATGTGATCATATCTGGGTATGCGTTTTTTTTATAAATAGAAGGTATTCCTTATAAAGTTTATGTGACCCTATCTGGTTGATGGTGGTACACCAGTCAATCTCAAATAACTTTTTTTTGGCATAGGCAGGTCTGTTATAAACGTCCTCCACTGTGATATAGGCTTCATTCAGAATAACATGTATTCTTGTCAAGTATTGAGCCATGGAGGTCATTGGCCTTAGATCAATTGATTCTTTCATATCCATATATAGAGAGTTTGATTTAGGGTAAGTTATTTTTGCGAAGTTTGTAAGGCGTCACCATTTCCAACGAGTGGATATCGCTATGAGGCCTAGTTCGTGCCTTAAAACTGCATTAGGCAGTGACATTGGAAGAGACATTGCCCGCTTCAAGGATGTCCCTTGCAATTGATCCAAGATCACACCCATTTCGCTCAAACAAATGTCCAATGAATAAAGGATAGCACTTTCAATTTTCAGCGTGAAAAACTCAATAAGAGGCATTAATGAGAACTTGCAGTATTTTGCGTGCATTATTTTTAACTGTGATGTAAGTGGTCGGACCTTGGTGTTCAATAGTTCGATCCACATCTTAATAGAGTTTTTCTCTGCTAGATAGTACCCTAGGTAAATGGTATGAATGTTTAAGGGGATAGTAGTCTGCATGATATACCATTGGGCTTTTCCAGTTCTCTTCTGCACGCCGAATTTCATCACTGCTGTTTTAGTTGGATTGGGAGATAAATTATGAGTTATGGCAAATGCTTCAAATAGTCGTAGTTTATGTTGGAGGCCACCAGGAGTTGGATCAAAAAGAATGATATCATCTGCAAAGGCTAGCCATTTTAGTCTAATGAGCCCAATTTTTACAGAGAATAAATTTCTCCCGTCCCAGCCTTTGTCAAGATCTGCCAGATACAAATTAAAAAAGGGAGCGGCTAAATTGCAGCCTTGTTTTAGGCCTATTTTAGTGCTAATTGGTTTTGTTATACGGCCCTCTGAGGTGAGTTTGATTTTATAAGAAGTGGTGGTGTGGAGAGCTATAAACCAGTATGTTAGTACTAATGGTATTCCCATTTCCATTAATTTGATCCATAGCAAATTCCGAATCACTGCGTCGAAGTCTGAGGTCATGTCAATAAGTGCAATATAAACTGGGTTAGCAGATTTTTGCTTCGCTCCAGCGATAGTAAATGCCATTATCATGGCATTGAGGGAGGTGTTCATCCCTTTCCTAAATCCAGTTTGGTATTTGGAATATAGCTCATGCATTTCGATATGTTTTTCCAGATCGTGAAGAAGAAGGATTGCAAACAGTTTTGCTTCTGTATCGATTAGAGCGATAGGCCGATAATTCTGAGGCAGGGAAGGATCTCCTTTTTTGAATATTGGAATGATGTTAGCCGAAAGCCAAGAGGCAGGGATAGTTCCCGAGTTATGAATGGCCTGAAATTTAGTTTTTAAAATCATAGCCCATAGGTCCGGATCTGCTTTGTACAGGCAGGGAGGAAAGCCATCAGGACCAGCTGATTTAGAGTGGTTCAGTTTAGAAATAGCTCATCTAATATCGGCGATAGACCAATTTAAGCGTGGAAGATCTTGATATATTAGCTTACTGATAGTGATATTCTGGAACTGATCAGGCATCCGAAATTTGTGGGTAATATAGGTGCGCCAAGTAGCTTCAGATATAGCATTTGGTGGTGAAAGTGAAACTTGACTGTGATTGCTTTTGATAGTTCACCAGATAGTGCGAGTATCATGGACTGTGATTGCTCTAATAAGGTTGCAATTAATTTCATTGCATCTTAGTATTCTTATATGTTTTAGATTTTGTTTATGTAAGCCCATGATTCGGTTTCGCTGTATTTGTTATGTTTTGCGGGATATCTCATTTTTTTCTAAGGCTCTAAGGGCTTTGTTCTTTTCACGCTTCTGAATTTTACAGAGGATCAAATAAGTGCCGATGTGTGGTGACAGTTTTTTTTATTTTTACTGAAATGCAGTAATGCCGCCTGAATAATTGCAGCATAATTTAACTCTATCGTGCTGATGGAAGATTCCCCGGAGATATGTCGATTGGCAATAGCCACCGTTACATATTTGACAAATTGTTTACATAGAGCTTGGCTCCATCTAAGAGAAAGTTGAGGGCGATCAATTTCGCATAGCGTTGTAGAAGGATCAACTGCAAGAATAGGGAAGTTGATTTTTAGTTTGCCAAGAATTTGTGCATGATCACCATAGGACATTGGAGTGATTTTTAGCGGTGCAGATGTTGTAAGTAAGTTATGAGTGACAAATATGAAATCGATAGTTGAGGATTTCGCCTCTCTGGACCATGTAGTCCAATTTGTTTCTTGATCGGGTATAATGATGTCTAGGTCCCAATCTTTTAAAAAGTTCCTCCATTTGGTACCTCTCCGCTTTGATAGAATGTTATTTTTAGAGCCTTTGAGCTCAGTAGTGGTCCTACAGTCGCAGTTAAAGTCTCCACCTAGTATTATTTCAGTGTTATTGTATTCTTGGGTTACAAATTCTAGGCGATTCTCCACCAAATCAATCATTTCATCGATTGGGGTGTGTGCTGGATTACAATACATTGTAATTACAGTTAAGTGATGATACTGGTGGGGATTTGTCTTTAGCAGTAGTGCAAGCAAGTTGGTAGCCTTCCACACTATAGTGGAATCAAACCTTAATGCACTGTCCACTGCTATCAAAATGCCTCCAGAGGGGCGACCAACAGAAGATTGTATGGCTGGTATGCAATGTGTTGTATAATCAGGCAACGAAAAAGTAGTGGTTTTCATGGTTTCTTGGATCATTATGATTGATGGCCAATTGTGGCCATTTATCGTTGAGTGCCATTTCATCAGATTGTGATAGCCACATGAGTTCCAAGATTGAAAGGTTAAACAAGTTTTTGAAGGAAGCTACGATACAACAGAGGATTCTTTGGATTTAAGAATGGAGTTAAGCATTGGGGCTAACCATGGCAGGTCGTGAGAAATGCCCACTTTGTGTAGCAATTCATTGATAACTCCATTTGCATCTTCATTGGTTTTGGATAACGGGGTAACATGTAGTTCAGGAATAGGAGCCTGAGGACATTTAAATTGAATACATTTCATTGCTTCTTGTTCATTTTTCATTGAACTTAGAACAAGACCTTCCTCTCTTATACCTTCCCTGTTGAACCATAGATATTTCAGGACTGCGTCAAAGGACAAATAGCACACTGCACGGTAATTGTTTTCCGTGGATAGTGATACTCTCAAAATGTCCTCGGATTTAAACATTCGTAACTGAAGAATTCGACTAAATAGTTAGAAGAAAAGGTCGATTAATGCGATTTATTCCAAGTAAATCGCACTTCCCTTCAAAGCCTACGAGGTGGTGTTTTTCCACGATGGTTTGTTCGATCTGATCAGTGGATCGATCGAACGAACGAACGTTTTTGTATGAGGATCGGAGGGATTGTTAGAGGAAGAGACAAGTTTATGCGAGCTGGTCGATTTTGAATTTTTTGGTTCATTGTATAAGATAGTTTTAGTGGATCTCTCAAAGTTCTTTCCTTAGAATGTCCAAGATATCATAATGTGTTAGCATAGTGGAAGATGGTGCTTCCAGGACGGCTCTATGTTGTGGAGGACCATGCACCATTGTGCAATTGTGCTCAATGGATGGTAGTAAACTGGGCTGGACCTGATTGGTTGTTGGCAAGGAGAGCGATTCCACCAGAGGTAATGTTGTCAGAGATGATACTTTACCTCGTCCATCAACGACTATCTCTGATTGAGATAATGGGGGCGAGTCTGTTTTGCTAGTGTTAGTAGCAAGACAGTTCGGTACAATTGGAGCATTGGAAGGAGTGAGTGGTAGAGCATTGGGAATGATCGGGTTCAAGTTACTCAGCTGTGAAGATGATAAATGTACCACTGGCGATACTAATACAGAAGAGTGATTTGCCCGTCCATTTACTGTAATCATTGGACCAGTAGTGTTCTGAAGATCATTAGTTCCCATAGAGATTGGGATGGTGTTTGACTCATATGTGCAGGCTTCACTATATGTTTTAGTCATTGTAGTGGTAGGAAATCCTAAAGGCAGTGTATCATCATGGCGAGTAGTGCGAGTTCTGCCACATATTGGAAAATAATTGGCTAGGTTCGATGTAAACACCAATCAGTTGTGCCGGGACCTGCTCGTTCAAGGACTCCACACCTGCTGGAGAGTGCTTTGATGTCGCTTTGACTTTTTTGTTTCTTCGTTTAGACATTATTGATGCTTTATTAATCTCATTGAGATGTGTTGGTAATTCTTTGTTGTCAGAATTCACCGGGTTAGTTTCCTTCAGAGGATTTATGTTAAGGAACGAAGACGAGATTTTTGAAGAATTTGTTATAGTGTTAGGTGATTTCAAAGGAGACTTTGTGGGTAATATTAAAGCTTCTTGGCTTTCTTTTGAAAGTTGTTGAAGATCAATGTGATCTTCGTCTGTAGTTGTGTCAGTAGTGGTGCATGAAGCTTGATTAAGTGAATCGATTTGAGGTTTAGAACCTTTGGTCAGTGCATCTTTTCTTCTTTTAGCATACCCTTTAACAGCTCTTTGATGGAGTTTTTTGGCTCTTTCAGACATGAAGCCAGTAGGCCCCTCTGTTGAAGGCTGCTCTTGTGGGTCTGAGTGTATTTGTTCAAGTACATCGAGCAATTCAGTTGGACTATCTGGGCCATCTTGAGGCTGGGTGAATTTTGGGGTATGAAACGCTATGATAGTGTTCATATTTTCTATAGCTAATTTTAGCTCGGATGAAGCATTTTGACAGATGCATACGGGGTGGATTGGAAAAACTTCTGGTGAGGTTGAATGGGGTGTGGAGATTCGTTCAAAACAGCAATGGGTATCTTTATTTTTCATTACTGGATTGGACACAGTTCAGTGATTTGAAATTGGGGCTGCTTTGAGGTTTTTAAGCGTTTCAGCTGCCATAATAAATCCCTCAATGCAATCCATCTTTGAGGACATGAGTAAGAGCATTGATTTGATCTCCTTCAGTTCAAGATGGGTCAGGTCATGACCTTTATCGAGGAGATCGAGGATCCGTACAATAACCGGAAAGGAACCAGGGGAATGTTGGATTGAGCCCTCATCTGGAAATGGTGGAATGTGAGAGGATTTGTTGTGATTTGCCCCAGGTTCCGGAGATAGAATGGTTTGGGTTGGAAGTAGCTCTTTGTTTATGTCATCCACAATTTCAGTACTCATGTCCAAAAGGCTTTTAGGATAATTTGGTAGGTGCGAGTGAAAAGACATGCGCTTTTTTACTGAGTTAAATACTATTGGGGTCAGGGTGCCGATAGAGCGGCAGATCGCCTGATCTAATGCCTCCATTTTCGCCATTGTTGCATCAAATTGCCTTTTGCCGTTTTCGTAGGCCAGGGGTGATTCAGAGCAACTTCTGAAATCATCAATGGCTTTACGCACATCAGGGCTAATAAAAGGGGCATAGGTAGAAGGCACAGAGGGTGCAGGGAATAAAGTGCGATTGGAGGAAGGGGAGATTCCCTGCGCATGGTATCTACATTGCCCTTGGTATCTACATTGATGCCACCTTATTCTTTTCCAAACAAACTAATGCAGTAGCATCATCAGCTGCCTACACTTGCAAATTGATCACTGCATGTAGGCCGTTCATCTCCTCACCCAACTGCATTACTCTTGCTAGAGCATTAGTCCTGTCCAAAATAGACTATTGTAATGCCCTTTCGTTAGGCACTAGCCACGAAAATATCAACAAACTGCAAGTAATTCAAAATAACGCCATCGGGGCTGCCCTAAACAACCCTAAAAAGTCTCATATTTCTGAGACTAGACGCAATCTACACTGGCTCCCAGTAGAGCATAGAATATCCCTCAAAACACTGGCCCTCACACACAAAGTCAAGCGAACCTTGCACCAGCCTACCTCACCAACCAACTTACACCTCATACAGCATCAAGACCACTTAGAGCAGCTCAAGCTAACACTATGTCTATACCGAGATTCAAACTCCATAACTCGGGTGCAGCTAGCTTCCCCGTACAAGCTTCGAAACTATGGAACACACTTCCCGCACTCCTTAGGTCAGAAACCTCATTTAACCTATTCAAACGCAACAGGAAGCGTTGGCTTCACAACATGGACTCTATGACAGCCTAACCTTCCAGTTCCCAGAACTACGGACTGCCGACGGTACATTTTGTAATCTATGGATTTATTTCAGATTATGTATGTATGTTTCTGTAATACTAAGTATTCACCTATATGTATCTGTAACCGTAACGTAACCCTTGTTTACTGCACTCAAATGTAACTGTAACCAGATCTAACTTACGCGCCCGTATGCCCCCGGGCCTGGCTGCGCTTTATAAATAAACAAATACAAATGCATGTATTTGAGCAACATGTGGAGTCTGAGAGGATATGGAAGACTCCACATTGGTAGGAGTCATTACGTGAGCTTCAGGGGCTGCCGATTCGATATATGCGGATTTCCCAGGACAAAGAAGCGAATCGATTTTGCTAGCGGAAAGCGGAAAAGGGGTGATCAAATTACCCTTTAGACTTCTCAAGCCATTCGCCATGATTACGTTAGCAGAAGAGCAGCGTTATTGATCTTACAAGGTGATATAGCGCAGGTTGCTTAGTGCGTATAACTTTAGTAGAATATGGACACTACCGACATTATAGTCGATGTATACGCTAGGTGGTTTAAGAGCACATGGCTGAGTGACAGGGTGTGCATAGGATGGATAACTAAGTATCTGATCGGACGATCAGAGGGCACCAGTTAATTACTCCCTTTTACCTGAAGTTAGCGATGTAAAGCAAGTAGCCACCAGCTGCCAGCAAACAGCGCTACTTAGAGCGCGTACTTGATGCGTGCGGGCATCAGTAGATATGGGCTTCTGGGAAAAAGGGGCGGAGTCGCCTATAAAAAGGTAAAGGTTGGTAAATATAAAGGATATATATGGAATATGTTAAGATATATATATCCTGTTAGAATGCAGTATATAAATACCGTTGTAGTCCCAATAGAAAAGTCCACAAATAGGTGTAAGCGTGACTGTCCCACGACGTCCTCTTGCAGGGGCAGCCGACGTATTCCATATCTTTGACAGTTTCCCAAAGCAGTACCAAAGCAAGGAGGTGGGAAAATAATTTAGAACACAAATTTAGCATGCCCAATAAAATTGCAAAATAAAGGACTGCCTTGCCAAAGGCCAGATCCTGTCCTCTAATGGAATCGAAGGAGTAGTGACGTACAAAAGTATGTACAGAAGCCCAGGTGGCTGCATCACAGATGTTACGAATAAAACACTCCTCTGTAGGGCAGTAGATGCAGCCATACCCCTGGTAGAATGGGCCCGCAAGCCAGCCGGTGGGTCCTTACCCGCCAAGCGGTAACACTCGGAGATAACCAAAATAATCCAACGAGAAAGTCTGTTTCGTCACAGCTTGTCCCAAACGCTTTCCAGCGTAACCAATGAAGAGTTGATCGTCCACTCTGACCCGGGACATGCGTGAAATATAAAAGCTCAACGCTCTCCTAGGATCAAGCCTATGGAGCCTCTCATCTTCCTTACCAGGATGCGGAGGTGGATAGAATGCCGGAAGAAAAACCTTCTGGCCCAAATGAAATTCCGAAACCACCTTCGGAAGAAAGGAAGGGCGAACTCTGAGGACAACCCTGTCCTTATGAAACACAGTGAAGGGTGGCTTAACTGAAAGTGCCTGTAGCTCACTCGCTCTGCGAGCGGATGTAACTGCAACCAAAAACACAGTTTTAAGAGTTAACAGTCTCAAAGGGCAAGAATGCAAAGGCTCAAAAGGAGCACCCATAAGAAACTTAAGAACCAGGTTCAAATCCCACCTGGGCACCAGAAAAGGTGACTGAGGGAATACATTAGTGAGCCCTTTCAAAAACTGAGAAATTAAAGGAATCTTAAAATAGGAACATTCTTCAGATGAGCGCTTAAATATGGACAGCGCCGCCAGGTAACCTTCAATGGTACCCCACTTGCAAGCCCCTGTGGGCCAAAGAAAGCAACATTCAAAAGGATCCACATTCTTAACTCTGCACCAGTCGCAGAATTTACGCCAACGGTACAGAGACTTTGTTGCCGGCCGTCTTCAGGGAGGTCCCAATCCTTATACCTCAACCTTTCAGAAGCCAAGCGTGAAGGTTGAGGGATCTGACCTCTGGATGGAGAACCTGACCCTCCCCACCCTCCCGTGAGAGCAGATCGTCTCGGTAGGGAAGACGACGTGGAGGGCAGATGGGCAAGTCGAGAAGGTCCGGGTACCACGTCCTCCAGGCCCACGCCGAAGCAATGAGGACCATCCGGGAACCGAAACTCCGTAACCTCTGCAGTACTTGCGGGATGATGGGGACTGGAGGAAACACGTACAGCAGTGGGAATGACCACTCCACCACGAACACGTCTCCTAAGACATCTTTTGGAGGAAATTCCCGCGAGCAGAACCCTTCGCACTTCCGGTTGACACTGGAGGCGAAGAGATCCACTTGAGGGGTCCCCCAAAGGGCGAAGATCTCCAGGAGAATCTCCTGAGCCAGCTCCCACTCCTGAGAGATCGTGCTCTGCCTGCTCAGATCATCCGCCGTCTCGTTGTCGTCTCCGGCCAGATGAACAGCCAAGATCGAAACTTCCTGCTGGATGGCCCAGAACTCGAGCTGCATCGCCTCCCTGGACAGAGGAAGTGACCCTGCCCCCCCCCCCCCCTTTTTGTTGAGCTAGTGCATGGCCACCGTGTTGTCCGTCAGGATCAGGACACACTTTCCTCGCACAGTCGGCAGAAAAGCCTTCAGGGCTATCCCAACGGCCCTCAGCTCCAACAGATTGATATGGAGTCTGGACTCCGATGGAGACGAATGACCGCTGACTGTCAACTCGTTGGCATGAGCTCCCCATCCCGTGAGGGATGCGTCCGTCACGATCGTCACCTCTGGCCAGGGCAGCCAAAATGGGGGCCCCTTCATCAGATTGCCTTTGACGGCCCACCACAGAAGGTCCTGGGCTACCCAGGGCGGCACCTGAACAGGGTCCGACATCCTGCCGGAAGATTGCGACCACTGCATCTTGAGTGCCCACTGCAAAGATCTCATCCGCAGACGAGCCTCTGGCACCAGAAGAATGCAGGATACCATGAGGCCGAGCAACCTCAAGAACTCGAACGCCGGGAGCGTCTGGTCAAGTTGAAACTTGTGCACCATCTGCTGAATGTGAAGAGCCCTCACCTGGGGAGGAAAAAACAGCCCTAGGGATGTGTCGAGCACTGCTCCGATGTACTGGAGCCGCTGTGTTGGCGTCAAATGAGACTTCTTTAAATTGAGGGAGAAGCCCAGCTTGTGAAGGGAGTGGCAGGTGACGGACAGATGATCCAGGACTTGCTGATCAACCAATCGTCCAGGTAGGGGTAAACGTGAATCCCCCCCTTTCCTGAGATGCGCTGCTACCACCACCATGAGCTTGGTGAAAACCCTCGGGCGGAGGTCAATCCGAACGGCAGGACCCATAACTGAAAGTGCGAGTCACCAACCGCAAACCTCAGGTACTTCTTGTGCTTAGGATGGATCAGCACATGGAAGTAAGTGTCCTTGAGGTCGAGAGACACCAACCAGTCCTGAAGTTGAAGGGCCTGGAGGACTTGAGAGAGAGTAACCATCTTGAACTTGTCCTTCCGGAGGAATTTGTTCAAACCGTCCATGATGGGTCTCAATCCCCAGTCTTTCTTCGAAATCAAAAAATAAGGGGAATACCATCCCTTGTTCCTCTCCGCTACAGGCACGAGTTCTATGGCGCCTTTCTCCAGCAGGGCTTGAATTTCCTGAGCAAGGAGCGGATCCGGACTCTTCAAAGAGAGGTTCCCAGGTGGATTGTCGTGGGGCCTCTGCCGAAAGGGAAGACAGTAGCCGTGGGTTATGATCTCCAGAACCCACACATCTGAAGTAATGGCACGCCCCTCTACAAGAGGCTGCACCAGCCTTCCCCCAACCGGCGAACCATGGGATATGGCCTCATGTCTGAGTGGTAGCGGCTGCGGCGTTGCCTGAGGGCAAAGAGGCAACTGCCCGAGCGGCCTCGGCACCTCGAGTACCCTGCTTTCCATCTCTGGCACTCTTACAGTGGCCTCTTTGACTGACAGCTCCTCTCGCTTTACTGAAGGACGAGTAATAGCGAAAGGAACCTCCCCTCCATTGTTGTCCCCTAGGACGAAAAGGCAGAGGTTGGCGAACTGCAGCGCCCAACTACTTCGCTGCAGCTTTGAAGGTCTGCAACCTCTCAAGGCTCTCGTCAGCCTTGCTGCCAAAAAGATTTTCACCGTCAAAGGGCATGTTGAGGAGCCGGGACTGCACATCAGGAGCGAACCCCGACTTCCGCAACCAGGCAAACCTGCGCATTACGCTCTTCGCCGCCATGGACCGGCTGACACAATCTGCCATGTCCAAACCCGACTGAACAGCCTCACACATGGCATCCTTGCCATCCTGAACCATAGCAAGGAAACCATCCTGTTCGTCCCCTTCGGGAAGATGTTCAGCCGCTAATGCAACACAGTTCCACAGAGTGTGTGTGAAACGAGACAAGGCACATACGGAGTTGGCCGCCTGAAGCGCCATACCCCCTGAAGAAAACACTTTCTTCGCCCAGCCATCAAAACGTTTGTCGTCCCTATCCGGAGGGATGGTAGGATACGACGCCTGCTTTGCCAGGGCCGTAGCCGCCTGCACCACCAAACTCTCCGGAGTGGGGTGCCTGGACAAGTAGTAGGGGTCGCTACTGGCTGGACGGTATTTTCGTGACAAAGACTTGCCCACTGCCGGGAGACTCTCCGGAGCAGTCCAAGCCGCCGCTGCCACCCTTCTCTGCAGAGCCATATGAAACGGCAGTACCGGGTCAGTGGGGGGACCAAGATAGAGGATGTCCGTGAGATCATCCTGAACAAACTCCCCTGGGGGAGCCGACCACCCCAAGTACTCTGTGAGCCGAGACATAAGGCGCCGGTTCGTAGAATCGGCATGAGTGCCAGGCTCAGGCCTACAAAACTCCACCTCCGGAGAGGTGTCCAGACCACTGGCATCATGCAGTGACTGCCTTAGGTCATCAAATTGGCTATGGCCCGAGAGAAGCTCATCTGGCACTGTAACCGGAACCAAGCCCTCATCAGAGCCCTCATCACCTTCTGAAATGTACTCCAGGCGGTGAGAGGAAGACACCTGGGGACGAAAGCTATGCCTGACCTTAGCCAGAGCCTTTCTAGGGGCTACCCCAGTGCCACAGGGCCCCTCCGACACCACCGCCTCGAAAGTTGGCGAGGGCGCCGAACGAGTTGGCGCCGAGCGAATCGGCGTTGACGTCAGCCGCAGCACCGCCAGCATCGGCGACGTCGACACAGGCCTCGAAGCCAGAGCTCCGAGCGTGTCCTTCAACGACCTAGGTGCCGACAGCATCAACGACCCCCTCGGAGGCAGAGCATCGAGAGAGGTCGTCGAGACCTCTGCGCCACAGGCGTTGACGTATTCCTCGATGATTGCACAGGATCACGCTGTCTCGAGCGCGTCGAGGACCGGGACCTGGAACGGGCATGGCGAGAACTGTTACCCTTGTCCGAGTGAGACCTCTCCCACGAACCGTGCCGACCACCCGAGCCCGTAGGCGTGCGAGCGCTGTCTCTCGACCAATCACGACCGACCCCACACGGAGGTGCGGACGGACCAGTGCCCTGCGATTCGAGAATCGCTAACATCTTCCTGAAGGAAGCCCATTCCTCCGGTGTCGCTTGCATGGTGGGATAAGCAACCCGCCGATGGGCAGAGTCCTCGGAAGAGGACGGGGAAGGCGACCGATGCCTGCGCTTCCGGGAATGCCTCGAAGCGGCAGCGGAGTGGCGAGACCGACTCCTGGAAGGAGACCCACTGGACCTCCGACGATGACGCAGAGAGTCGCCTCTCGAATCATCCGTCGAAAGCCCCGCAGACCTAGACTTCCAGGGCTTAGACACCCGACCTACCGACAACTTCTTTTTGCGCTCCCGCAAGGCCTTGGCCGTGAGCGACTGGCAGTCGACAGTCCTCTGTGTCGTGGGCCTCCCTGAGGCACCAGAGGCAGGCGTCGTGCCAGTCCGTTACCGACATCTTGGACCCACAGTCCCTGCATTTCTTGAAGCCCGGACGCGGGATTGAAGACGAGGTAGACATCGCCACGAACAGGTCTTCACAACAAACCGAACAGGTTCAACGAACCGAGAATTGAAAACAGTAAACTCCAAAGAGTCAAGGCGTACCGAGATTCACGAAGCGAACACGTTAGCGGAAAAAACAGAACTGAGGCTACGGGCGTCGTGCGTCCTACTTATCACATCGGGTGACGTCGGCCGTCGGAGGAGGTCCTCGGGGACGGCGCATCGACGTCATCCACGCATAACATTTTCCAAAGCAGCACAGCTGTGGTGATTACCTGTCAAAGATATGGAATACGTCGGAGGACCCAAACCCCTCGAAAAGAGCATTTTTCCATGACTTCTACTATTGTTGCGGTCAGCAGGGTCTACTGTCCGGCAATCAACCTGTCCCAGAAAAACTCAGATGTCAGACTCTTCCTTAGCCACAAATCTAAGCAATAGCAGTCTTGTTTCCCAAGTTCCTTCACAATCCAATAGAAGGTGTTTTAGGGATTGTTGGCTTGGAGAGTCACAATGTCTACAGAGGTTTTTTGATTGGTCCCCCAAGTTTCTTCTGGCCAAAATTTCCCCAGTGTTTGGCTAGATTTAGCCTAAGTCTTAAAAGGTTATTTCTTGTTCCCTTGTCTGGAAACTTTTGAAGGTAGCGAGGAAGAGAACCAACTTTTTTGTCCACCTTTAAGAGATTATTAGGGGGATTGAGGTTGCTCAATCCGTCAATGGTGTCGATCCAATCAATCACTTATTTCTAGGGTCTTTCACTTTCAAGGGATTGGATTTTACTGTTTCTACTGTCATGTCAAGCCTAAGCAGGATACCTCTGACTTTCTTCTCTAAACCAAGAAGTAACTGGAATTTTGAGTCTTTGAGATGTTCATTCAGGTCTTGCTTGCGATCGTTATTTCACGGAATAATTAAATAATTTTCCAGTCTGCTTGACATCCAAGAGAAACAAGACCAAGTTCAAAACGTAGGCTCACCAGAGGAGTGCACATTGGAAGAGACTAAGATTTTTTCCACAAAAGACCACCTAGTTTGTTCCAATTGGTGTGCCATAGCAAGGGTTTTGCTTCCAGGCCATAGAGAAGGACTGGAACTGCTTTGGCCATGTAGAACTTAAGTGGGAGAATAGAACATTTACAAAATTTTCCATTCAGTTTTTTTCATTTGAGGAATAGGTGAGGTCTTCGACGCGGGGGACTGCTTTACCATCCAAAACCCAGTTACCGTAACCTATTTTCTTCTTCGGATTTTTAAATATAAGTATCTTGGATTTCAGAGGGTTGATTGAAAGCCCGTCTAGGGTGGCATATTCCCCAAGTTTATTTAAGAGGTGCTGAAGACCAATCGCCGATCTATCCAACAGGACTAAATCGTCCGCATAGGCGAGCCAATGTATTCTCCTCCCGTTCCAATTGGTGTGCCATAGCAAGGGTTTTGCTTCCAGGCCATAGAGAAGGACTGGAACTGCTTTGGCCATGTAGAACTTAAGTGGGAGAATAGAACA
This sequence comes from Ambystoma mexicanum, assembly GCF_040938575.1. Lineage (NCBI taxonomy): Eukaryota > Metazoa > Chordata > Amphibia > Caudata > Ambystomatidae > Ambystoma > Ambystoma mexicanum. Next base: position 705,035,795 of record NC_090941.1, on the reverse strand, counting down.
TTTACAAAATTTTCCATTCAGTTTTTTTCATTTGAGGAATAGGTGAGGTCTTCGACGCGGGGGACTGCTTTACCATCCAAAACCCAGTTACCGTAACCTATTTTCTTCTTCGGATTTTTAAATATAAGTATCTTGGATTTCAGAGGGTTGATTGAAAGCCCGTCTAGGGTGGCATATTCCCCAAGTTTATTTAAGAGGTGCTGAAGACCAATCGCCGATCTATCCAACAGGACTAAATCGTCCGCATAGGCGAGCCAATGTATTCTCCTCCCGTTAATCACTGGACTGACCAATGACTATGAAAACAAAAAATCTCCTAGGTCTGACAGAAACAAGTTAAAGAACACGGGGGCTCCTAGACATCCTTGCCTCACCCCTTTGAAGACCTGTATTAGATCCGATAGGTGACCCTGATCGTCTAGTCTCAGTCTTATGGTGGTATTCTTATGAAGTTCAATAAGCACCGATTACAGGGAGGCAGGAATCCCCCCAACTATATAGTTTGCGCCAGAGTAGAGATCTGTCCACGTGATCAAATGCAAGAGAGTTCTATATCTTAGAGTGCAAGGATGGCTACAGTGTTGGCAGCCTTGACTGTAGGTTGTTATGCTCTTCACAGCTGCATCCAGTTTCCTTCACTCCACATCAGGCGGGACTGAGCAAGAGACTGATGGGTACGATACCCTCTTCCTCGCAGCAGCCGAGACCACCATGTCCAGCGTTGGATCGCCTCTGAGGCATTAAGGAGCTGTATCTGGGACACTATTTCAGCTCCAGCCTCTCCTTTTTAGTTGGTGCAGAAAAGGGTTTCTGCATCGCCAACAGGCAGCCCTCCCAGATGTCATCCAGTAGCAAGACCAACCACAGTCTTTCTGGAGGATTCACGATGCTTGAAAAGGAATTCCTCCTTTTCCTCTGGGACCAGGTTAAAAAGTTTGACCACCTGGGAAACCATTGCCTGGAAAGATCCCACTTCATCCAGCAGAGAGACCCTAGATTGTAGCTCTGCATCTGGCGGCTTATCACCTGCATGGACAGTCATACTCATCCGTACCCTGGGTACCATCTGTATCCAGGTTGTGTGTCTGTATTAGTGTCCGTTCCCATCAGTCCAACTGCTCTACAATCAGGGGCTGTGGAACAGGAGGTGGCTGTGGGATCGCAGGCACTGGAGGTGACAACACGCGGGCCAAGACTGTCTTGGTGGACTGGCCACAAGAGCCGGTTCCTGAACCACAGGAGGACCAAGAGCCACAAGTCGATAGGTGCTGAGGAATCTCCGCGATCAGAGTGTGGAGAGTTGACAAAATGGACAAAGAAACATCTGAATCTCTCAGAGCCTGAGGCGTCAAGATTGGTGCATGAGGCTAGGGGCTTTTAGGACAAGCAGGCTGAAGTAGCTGTGCAGGCTGTATAACTAGGCCAATACCAACCTTCATAGGGTGTGGGCCGACATCTTAAACTTCTTCCTCCTCCACCTCTTCCTTCTCCGACAAGATGGAAGGAGCAGAGACAGGGGCCTGAGACATGACTCTGGTAGGTCTCACAGAGGATCTTAAGGCTTTGCCAGAAAAAAAGGTCTGGTGGCACCTCCTCTCTGCTGGAGCCTCTCAGGAAGGTCGCACCTGGAGAAGGTAGTGCAGATGGGGCAGACCCAACCGAGAATGAGGGAGGCCTTGGAGGCAAAGCACCCTTGAGATAGCTGTCGTTACAGCAGAGATGGTGCCTGCAGTCGACAAGCTTGTAAACGTGACAAAAACCAATAACGCCAGCCTGGCATACGGTGTCGTCGACTGTTGATGATTTAGACTATTGTGGGGTTGTCGGTGAAGACATTTTGGGGGTCGATGCAGACGAACTATGCTTCGTTGACGGGCTGGTGTTGGCTGATGGTGAAGTGGATGATCTCCAGTCTTCTGAAAATAGGGGCCTCCTTCGTGGCAGTCGCCCGTTCAAATGACTGAATGCAGCGGCTCCGATGCTCGTCGACGAGGAAGTCTGAGCATGCAACGACTTTGCCTTTTTCGGTACCTTCCCCTTGGAAGCATCCTCAAAGAATCTCAACCTCTTGCCAGAGAGAGTACGCTCTTTAGGCATGCTACTTCTGGCAGATGCATGACTGCGCACAGATGCCGAGTCAGAGGACTTACCTTCATCCAGCCATGACACCAGCTTCCGATGGCGATCTTTTCTCGTGTTAGGGGAGAAAGACTAGCAGATGGGGCATCCCTCCACATTGTGGTCTGGGTGCAGGCAGTAAATGCACTTTTGGTGGTGGTCTTCGATGAAGACATTCTTCTGAACGCATCTGGAGCAGGCCTTGAAGAGGCTCTTCTCGGCCTCACCTAACACCTGGACTAGGCCCAAAACTCTGCTTGCGGACTCACATGACGTAGCGATCAGATGGAAGGTGAGATTGAGACTGGCAACGGATCTCCGCTGCCAACAAATCACAACAGTGACTGAGTGAGAAAAATTTCGAGGAATATATCAAAAATAGGCTAAACACTCAAGGAAGTCGAAGAGCAAAACGATGACTCCAAACATGAAAATGTGTGGTAAAAATCTGAAGATGGCCACCAGGGGTGGAGCCAAGGAGGACGAATGTCATTGGTTGGGGCAGTATGACCCAAAGTGACAGCAATAGGCTATACAAGTGACAAGCAAGTTTAGGTTTAAGCTAAAATTGCATTATTATACCGAGGAATCCCAGCCTGAAGACAGGGAATATTCATAGCATGTGAATCTATGTAAGACCCCATGCTGGAGATGTTAGGTTTCCTGTGTCTTTAATAAATTAAACCATGGGAATTGCCAAATAACCTGACCCAGTTTTCCTGCCTCAAACCAGAGGAGAATGTAAGGGTTTTTGCAACATCTTCATCAAGACTGCTAAGGACTGCTTGAGTCCATTTCTTTTTTGTTAGCTCCTAGTCAGTGCTGCGGAAGAGTTTGGAATCCTTCAAAGCGAGATCAAGCATCCTTAATCCTGCACATCCACAGCCAGGAAATATGAACCATGTCGTCACCAAACTACATATTCCTAGAGGTTATGTCTAAATGAACTCATACCTCCTGGGTGACCAGGCAAGCACCAGCTAGCCCAATCTGAAAAGCAGACTGGTGTTGCAGAGGAAGGTCTCTAAAAAGTCTACCCGGTACAGTGAGGAATCCCTGGCCAAGGGGGGAGTAAAGACCCAGCATGACCAGAACTTTCCTCTTGACCTGGGTTGTGAAAAGGCCACACCCTATTTGGATACAGCGCTGGCCTTGCAGGCATGGTTGAAGCATCAGCGAGAGCTGGTGCCTAGGCCAGCAGCAAAGCTGGCAGCAGTGGCTGAGGTGGTATAGACAAAGCCAAAACCTCATTACCTGACCTCTTAAAATATGAGGTCTTGGTAGAAGAGCACATGCGCCCTTGGAAACAATCATAAAAAAATATTCTTGCTGGAGGTCTTCAATGCATAGGGGTAGGTCATGGTCAAAAGGGCGCTAAAGCACCCTTCAGTGTGCATCGTCCTTTTGTTTCAACAAGGTTGCGATGCAATTGGATCATGGGGAGATTGTTGTCTTGCCATTGCTCAGAACCTTACGCAGACAATGGGGGCAATGGGAACGTCTCCTGAGAGCTTGGAGCGAGGCCCAGTACAAGATGTGAGGCTCTCAGGGCAAGATGCCCAAGTAACATTCTCCAGATGCAGAGTCGTCACAGATTGAAATCCTGTAGGACCCTTTATGTAGCCATTAATGCAAGCTTGGCGAGCCTCTGGGTCATCAACAGTAGTGCAGTGGCTAGCTGATGAAGGACTGCTTGATCCTTCCTGAACACACGTCCTCCTACAAAGGAGATGCCATTCTGGAGTGCTGAAGAAAAAGGGAGCTGCTTACCTTTTTCCCCTTCAATGCGACAAACGGCTAAAACTTATTAGGTGGTGGCACTGTGAAGATTGCTCCCCCTCTTCAGAGCCACTTCATGAGGGACAGGGGCCAAAGAGTCACAGGTCACACAGGCCAGCAGGTTTAGAAGACAGTTTGCACCGACATATCCAATGGAAGAATATCTGATTGGCAAATAAAATGCAAAACGAATCACTGCTACTCATGTGTTCAATCCTGTCAGCATGGACATGGTGAGACTGGAAGCTGCTGGGAGGCAAGCCAGCATGTGTGAAAAGATGGTCCACACCTACACTGAAATTTGAGAGCATCTGCTGTGCAAAGTATAATATCGGCTAGCTTATTGCTGTGGAGGAAAGACATGTTCCTCTGTGCTTCGTATCAACCTTTCTGCCGAAAGCAACAGAGAATTGTTGCTTCTTCCAGATCTCAATATCCACATATATTTTTGTGTGTGTGTGTGTGTGTTTTATTGGTTAAAACAAATTAACCTTCAACATCATAAATAACAGAATTAAAAGAGGGAAGCGTTGATTAACCAGAGAACTAAAAAAACAAAAACAAAAGAGAAACATCAACATTATAATTTAAAAAAAGAAAACCAAGCAAAATATATATGGGCTACATTACTCACCTTAATCGTATTTCTGATGCTTGTATCTGCTTCGATTCACATGCTGTGCATAGGCCGACATCTAGTGGAAGCTGCAGAGTATTACAGTTTGTTTTTCGAAACTCGAAAATGGGCATCGACACAGGGCGTGCCAGTAATACTATCCCTAGTGTGACGTCCACTGTACCCATGATCCCTCACGCTTGTAGGACCCTCAGATTGTATTTTTTCTGACATGAGGTAGCATGAGGAGAAGCGCGAGTACAGATAATCCAAGCAGATAGAAAGAAAGGTAAGACTACAAGCATCCATGCGCCTTCTCTCAGAGGGGAGGAAGGGTGGGTCGCATGTGAATCTAAGCAGATACAAGCATCAGAAATACGATTACGGTGAGTAATGTATCCCTTCTGAGGCTTGTGGAATCTGCTTAGATCACATGCTGTGCATAGATTAGCGAGCAGTACCTGAAGGAGGTGGGATGTGAGAAGGGTCATGAGCAAATAAATGTCTTAGAACCGCTTGTCCCACTTGGGTATCTGTCTTGGAATGGGTGTCAATGCAGTAGTGCTGAGTAAAAGTGTGAATAGAGCTGCAAGTAGCTGCTTTGCAAATGGTGTCAAGGGGGACATTTGCAATGAAAGCCAGAGTGGCCCCAATGCCAATTGTAGAGTGGGCTCTCGGCGTGAAAGGCAGAGTTTTTTCAGAAAGGGAGTAACACAGCTGGATACAGTTAATAATCCACTTAGAGATGGCACCTTTAGAGACGCGATCCCCCTCTCTGCCTGTAGCTACGGAGACAAACAGCTGGTCTGTTTTCCTTAGCGGTCTGGTCTTGTTTACATAGTAGAGGACCGCCCTACGCACATCTAGGGTGTGTAGTTTCACCTCAGCCGAGCTTTGTGGATTTTGGAAGAAAGCCGGAAGCTCGATGGACTGGTTCATGTGGAATTTGGAAATAAACTTAGGTGAGAACCTAGGGTATGCGCGTAAAACCAGTTTATCTTTATAGACAGTAAAGAAGGGATCTTGCACTGACAGAGACTGAATTTCACTGACCCTTCTTATAGATGTAATTGCTACTAAGAAGGCCGTCTTATAAGTCAGGTGTTTCAGACTGCTTTTATGCATGGGCTCGAATGGGGGGCCCATGAGTTTAGATAGCACCACGTTAAGGTCCCATCCTGGTGGTGGGTTTGAAATAGGAGGGTGAAGTCTCTTTACTCCTTCCATGAAGGCTTGAACTACTGGTACTTTCCACCACGACACTTTGTTATGGGAAGTGGTGTATGCCGACAGCGCTGCCAGGTGTACCTTCAGTGAGTTAAAAACCAGTCCTGCATCCAGCAGGTAGAGCATGTATGTAACAATAGGAGTGCAATCAACTGGGTTGATTTGTTTATTCTGGCACCAGATAACTAATCTCTTCAATTTGTCAAAGTAGCAGTGCCTCGTGTTTGGCTTCCTAGATTCTTTTAGGATGTCCATACACCTCTGTGGTAAATTGGGATATCCAAACTCTATGACCTCAGGAGCCATGCTACCAGGTTCATCGAGTTGGGTTGAGGATGCACTGTTTGACCTTGGTGCTGGGACAGTAGGTTGTACCAGGCCGGAGGTTTGATGGGTTTGCACACCGCTAATCTGCGTAGGTGTGGGAACCATGGTTGTCTCGCCCACATGGGAGCAACCAGGACGAGCATCATCGATTCTCTGTTCATCTTGTTGACCACCTTCCTGATGAGAGGAGTTGGTGGAAAAGCGTACGCAAACATTCCTGACCAGTTCATCCCCAATGCGTTCCTGCGCATTGTCTGTTTTCGCTTGTGGCGAATAGGTCTATAGTGGGGAAACCCCACTGAGAGAAGATATCTTCTACGACTTCTCTGTGTAGACACCATTTGTGTTCCTCTGGGAGGGGTTCTCTGCTCAGAGCATCCGCTAGAGAGTTGAGATCCCCTGGAACATGTTGCGATGACAGGAAGATGTTCCATCTGAGTGCCCATTTCCAAATTTTCTGGGCAAGCTTGGACAGATTTGGCGAACGAGTCCCTCCTTGCTTGTTCAGGTAGAACATGGCTGTAGTGCTGTCCGTCTGGATTTGCACGGACAGATTTAGCAGGTAGGGCTCGAACGCTTGAAGTGCTCTGAATACTGCCAGAAGCTCTTGCAGGTTGATCTGATTCTTGGCCATTGAGTGAGACCAGAGACCCTGAGCTGTGTGGTGGAGATGGTGAGCTCCCCACCCTGTCAGGCATGCATCGGTTGTGACTACCGCCTGTATCTCGGGATCGTAAAAGGGTTTCCTCTTGGACAGATTTTCTCTTGTCCACCAGTGAAGGCTTTGTACCAGTGTTGGCGAAACGACCACTAGATCGTCCCACTGACCACTTGCCTGAGACCACTGTTTCGCCAACCATTCCTGGATGGGACGCATGCGCAGGCGCGCGTGGGGGACCAATACATGACTCCATCATGCCCAGCAAACGCATTGCTTTGCGTACCGTTATCTGGCGACCGGACTGATATTGCGGAATTTGCAGCAGTATATTCCGAATTCTTTCCTCGGAAGGAAAGGTCAACCCCTCTTGAGTGTCTAGGATAGCTCCTAGGAACTGTTTGGAGGTGCTTGGCACCAAACTTGACTTTCTCATTTATTGAGAAGCCCAATTTGAAGAGGAGGTTGATTGTCCTTTGAATGTTTATTCTGCAAATTACTGGGGTCTCCCCCGTGATGAGACAGTCGTCCAGGTAAGGGTACACCGGGATTGCCTCCCTGCGTAGGTGTGCAGCCGCCACCTCCAGTACATTGGTGAATACCCTTTGAGCCGAAGCTATCCCGAAGGGCAGTACCTTGAACTGGTAGTGCCGACTGTCTACCTTGAAGCGCAAGTATCTTTTGTGCGCTGGGAACATGGAAATATGAAAATAGAAACCATGTCCAATGTTGCCATGTAATCCCCCTTTTTTAGGAGGGGAATTACCTCCTGGAGAGTAGTCATCCGAAACTTTTGGGGCTTGACATACTTGTTTGCAGGCCGTAAGTCCAAAACTGGGCGCATTGTCAAATCTTTCTTTGGCACAAGGAAGTAAGTTGAATAAATACCTTTGTTTACCTGGTGTCCCGGGACGAGTTCTATCGCTTCCTTTGCTAGCAGATTGACGATCTCCTCGAGGAGGATCTTCTGGTGGCCCAAAGAATGTATTTTTTGTCGTGGAGGATGGTTCCGGGGACGCTTTAACAGTTCTATGCAGTACCCTGCGGATACTGTGGACAGCACCCATCTGTCTGATGTGATCCCTTCCCAAGCTTGGGTGAAGTTGGAAATGCGTCCCCCCACTGGGGTTGCGTAAGAAGGGACCCTGAACTGAGCATCACTTTTTTGGTGGAGGCGTGCCGCCGCCTCTACTGGGGCTGCCTCTACCCTTACCACGTCCTCTTTTATTACCCCTGCCATAACCCTGGGTAGACTGCTGTTTGTTATTGTTCCATGGTGTACCCTGCCCCTGGGAATAGTTAGATCCTCTCTGGGAATTTTGTCTGCGTAGGCGACGAAAACTGCCAATCCCTCTTAGATTAGGGGGTTTATTGATTAGTTGGCCTAGGGATTTGAGTGTCTCATACTCATCCCTGGCATTTTTCAGCGCGTCCTCGACCGCCTTACCAAACAACAGATCCGGCTCCACCGGTTTATCCAACACTGATGCTTTGGTTTCAGCCTTGAATCCAGCTTGCCGTAACCAAGCGTGTCTCTTGATAACAGTCCCTTCGGCTTTCAATCTGCCGGCGTTATCCGCGGCATCAAAGGTTGCTTTTAAAATGCAACCGGACACGGCTCTTCCCCTCCACGGAAACTTGTGCCAATTGGCTCTTTAAGGGTTCAGGGGCGGAGTCTATGAGTGCAGCGATTTCTTCCCACTGGTGGCAGTTGTAACTGGCCAACAGGGTGGTGGAGTTGGCGATCCTTGCCTGGTAGGCGGAAGTGGAGGCTACCTTCCTGCCCAACCCATATAGTTTCTTGCTCTCCTTGTCGGGAGGAGCTTCTGACGATGACAAGGGTGTTCCCGCCCTTTTTTACGGGCGTTTGTAACTACCAGGGAGTCCGGCTTCAGATGCCCCCTTATGTATAGTGGGTCTGATTGGGCTGCCCTGAAAAGACACTCAATCCTTGGGTTCACTGCCCTGGTGAGGTTGGGATTTACAAGTGAAGGGTCTATTCTTCTTTGAATAGAATAAAGGATAGGGATGGCCTGCGCAACAGGTCTCCTTTCTCCTACTAACTCCTCAGCGAAGTCCCTCTTTTCCTGAGCACCCTGGGTGTCAATGTGAAAGAGTTCTGCCGCTCGGGACAGAACTTCATTCAGGAGAGGTTGATTGTCGACAGGGGAGTCGGTAATCGGGGGTTCTTTCTCAACCGGGGAATCTACTCTGTAGGTCTCAGGGTCTTCCTCTTCCTGGTCCTCATCATCCCCATAGTAGCCCGTACCAGTTTGTTCTTCCAACATGCCCAAATCTGGATCCTCACAAAAGGATGTATCCTCTTGATATTGAGAGTAGGGCTGTATATAGAAGGGGTCCGAAGACCGTGTTGGGGCTTCAAACCGGGACTTCTTACTTGGAGGTATTGGATCCTTAGAGCCTGAGGGTGCTGACCCGTCGGCGATATAGGAGAGGAAGTGTTCAAGATTTTTTGCGTAAAAATCTGCCAATGATGACATCCTTTACATAACCCTGTCTATGTCATCACTAGACCATTCTCTAGAACTGGGAATGACCCTTTCTGGGACTTTCTCCGCCTTATCCTGACTAGACTTACAGGTTTTAGCAGGGGTCTTTGGGATAACAGAAGACTGGGACTGGTCTGTCTGTTTATGTGGAGTGGAAAGTTTTAGAGGTGTGTAAGGAGGCCGAGACTGCTTCCTTTGTTTTTTTTCCCCCCTCCCCGTGGGCGGAAGAGTGTTTTCCCTGACTTTTTGCCCCTTCAGAGCCTACCGACGCCTGGCGTCTAGGTTCGGGGGTAGTGTCCCTATGTTTAGAACGTGGAGGTAGGGACTCGGGAGCCGCCGTTACGCGCTCTGCGGGCGCCGACTCCTGGAGTGCGGTCTGGGGATGGAAGTCGACTTTGTCTTCCGACGATCGAACTTGCGTTACACTGTGGAGCGAGGCACTCTTGGCAACAGTGGATGATTGCCTGGAGTCATGCGGCGATCTAGATTGAGAACGCCCAGAGGAAACCGATTCGGACCGTTCTCTATGTGCCTCTTTCCGAGAACTCGACGTGCGCGTCGAGACTCGGTTGGACTTCATGTGCTTTGTGGAAGTGCTGTGGGTAGCGCTTGTTTCGCCGGGGGTCTTCCCCAAAGCCGCCCTGCCGGACGACCTTCCGAGGTCGGGGACTTGCACTCGGCTGTCTCTTGACGCCACGTTGCCCTCGCCGTCTGAAAGCACGGCGTCGCTGCCATCGATGAAGGCGACCTCCGCTGCCATGGCCTCCTGACGCCTGGCGTGGTGGGCCCAACGCTTGATCAAACAGTCCTTAAGTGTTTTCGGTTTAAACCTACTACACGCTCTGCAGTTCGCCTCAGGGTGGTCCCTCGGCAAGCAGAGATTGCACGTGGCGTGTCTGTCAACCCAAGGGTAGTTGCGGTTGCACTTGGGGCAGAATTGGAAAGGGGTACCCTCCATACGCAACTTGTGGCAGCGGGCTGATAAGTGTAGGAATATATTAGAATGTACCTATATACCAAAAGAGTGTAGAGTATGTCCACCCCCCACTCTCCCTACTTGCAGGGCCGAGGCCAGAGGCCTTCCTAGGCCCGGGCCGAGGCCAGAGGCCTTCCGAGGCCCAAATCCATCGTGCAGCTCTCGACGGTCGATTTCTTCTCCGTGCCGGCGTCGAGTGTGGAAGTTCGGTGACTCGACGTTGGGGTGGAGAATGGGGAAAATATAATGATATTTTGCAAAAGTATGGCTAAGGCCAGGGAACTCCGCGAAATGCTTCCGACCAGTATGGCAGAAAAAAACAATCTGAGGGTCCTACACGCGTGAAGGATCATGGGTACAGTGGACGTCACACTAGGGATAGTATTACTGGCATGCCCTGTGTCGATGCCCATTTTCGAGTTTCGAAAAAACAAACTGTAATACTCTGCAGCTTCCACTAGATGTCGGCCTATGCACAGCATGTGATATAAGCAGATTCCGCAAGCCTCAGAAATATATTTACAAGATTAAGCATAAGGATCAATTTCAATATTCAAAGCTTTAAAAAAGGTTGTTACTATGACAACCACTGCAGTAGTAGAACCAGACAAACAATTCCACATTGATTCAAAAGGTCTGTTAAACATATGACCATATTTTCAAAATGCATTCCAACTCAGTCCCTGTACAGAAGTACAATAAAATAGCAGATGTTTTGTTGCTTTACATTGTTCACTGACTTGGCAAAACCTACAAAAGGCCATCTTTTCCTTTTCCTCTCCATGATTTAACAAAAGCTCTTTTGTTTGGAATAGAGTAACGAAACCTCATGAATTTAAACCGGTAAGATAGCTCAGCAGGTTGAGCGCTTGCTGCTGCGATCTGTTTGTGATCTGCAGGTCGCAGGTTCGAATCCAATGGCAACTCAGCCTTTCATCCTTCTGAGGTCGATAAATGAATACTAACTTCAGTTGGGATGATAAATGGATGCAAATATGTTCTCTGTAAAGCGCTTTGGCTTAAGGCGCTATATAAATAACAAATCATTAATAATTGCGAGTACTCTTATTTGGAGATTGGGGAGTGAACGGTGTCTACTCTGCTAATTTTATATACGAAATTTGAAACAGTTGCAAACCACCAATCCTCTCTGCCAATGTAAGAGCCCAGAGTATTCCAGATGCACTGGATCCAGGTAGCCTGTAAGATGAAACCGCCACAAAGACCTAGCCCAGTATTGAGGGCAAGGGAAGAACGGCCAAGATGAGATTGAGGAACTATAGCGAGGGGGAATCTTCTGAAGAGGATGAAACAAATGGAGAATCGCAGCTAAATAATTATCTACTTACACGACCTGATCAGCTCCTCCATGAGCCAATCGTGGAAAATGCTTAACATAAGGAAATCGCTGTTCCTTTTGGCACTGGCAGCTTAAATCTGGGTCCCTGTGAAGCAGAGTGTTGTACTTGGGCAAATGCTGTGTTTTTGTGGACAGTGATGTGACCAACTTTCCTTAGGAAGGTGCACCTGGGGAAAAGTACGGCAACCTTTCAAGTCAAGATAGCTTGATTTCCCTATTTTGTAGACCTTAGTCTAGGCTTTGTTTGCACATGTTTCTGCAGGAGGTCACAAGCCTGTTAGCCGTGTGGTTGCTAGAGGACAATAGGATAGGTATTTGGAAAGGTTGGACCCTTCTGGTATTATTGACAGACATTCTCAATGGGTCTGTGTTTCTCTTGGGTTGACCTACCCTTCTTACGCTTTGCCCCCTCCCAAATCAGCTACCCCCGAACCCACCTCATGTCGTCTACGACAGCTTGTTAGACGTGCAGAGTTAGATATATACATATTTATATTTAAATTGAACTGTTGCCCATCCCCAGGACTCCATTATACTGACAACTTTTTCTCCTACTTCAAAATCCCCATGCCTCTGAGTCCAAATCGCATTCATCACCTCAGTCAGTTATAACTTGAAATATAGGCCAGTGACAGTTGAAGATGGGACATTATTAAAAATCTGAACATTACAACTCACCCCTACACCCTCTCCCAGTACATCTTAATAAAGGAATACATCAGAAGAACAAGTTACTCTCTTACCTGGGAACCTTCTTTTGATGGGATGGTCCGACGACGTATTCCGTATCTATGACATGTAATCACCACAGCTGTGCTGCTTTGGAAAATCTTCGGCGTCTGCGTCGATGACGTCGATATGCCGCCCTCGAGGACCTCCTCCGACGGCCGACGTCACTGGATGTTATAAGTAGGATGCACAACGCCCGTAGCCTCAGTTGTAGTTTTTTCCCCCAGAACATGTGGCACCAGTCTTCTGCCAGTCTGACACACAGAGCCTTGCGGAAACGTAAGCTGCAATCGCATAAGAAATTCTGTAGCAGGGAAGGCAGGAAGGGAGCGATATGGAATATGTCGTCGGACCATCCCATCGAAAGAAAGTTACCAGGTAAGAGAGTAACTTGTTCTTTGAGGGGATTGGGTCCTCCGACGTATTCCATATCTATGACAGACTCCCAAAGCAGTACCAATGCAAGGAGGTGGGAAAAGAATTTAGAAAACAGAAATTTAGAATGCCCAATCAAATTGCGGAGTAAAGGACCGCCTTGCCAAAGGCCAGATCCTGCCCACCGATGGAATCGAGGGAGTAGTGACGTACAAAAGTATGCACCGAAGCCCAGGTGGCTGCATCACAGATGTTACAAATAGGAACACCCCTCTGTAGGGCAGTAGAGGCAGCCATACCCTGGTAGAATGGGCCTGCACGCCGACCGGTGGGTCCTTACCCGCCAAGCGGTAACACTCAGATAGCCAAAATAATCCAGCGAGACAAAGTCTGTTTTGTCACAGCTTGTCCCAAACTCTTTCCAGCGTAACCAATGAAGAGTTGATCGTTCACTCTGACCCGGGACATGCGTGAAATATAAAAGCTTCACGCTCTCCTAAAATAAAGCCTATGGAGCCTCTACTCTTCCTTACCAGGATGAGGAGGAGGATAAAACGCTGGAAGAACAACCTTCTGGCCTAAATGAAATTCCAACACCAGCTTCGAAGAAAGGAAGGACAAACTCAAAGGACAACCCAGTCCTTATGAAACACAGTGAATGGAGGCTTAACTGAAAGTGCCTGTAACTCACTCTGCGAGCGGAAGTGACCACAACCATAATTACAGTTTTAAGTATTAACAGTCTCAAAGGGCATGAATGCAAAGGCTCAAACGATGCACCCATCAGAAACTTGAGAACCAGGTTCAAATCCCAAACGGGCACCTGGAAAGGTGACGGAGGGAACACATTAGTGAGCCCTTTCAGAAACTGAGATATTAAAGGAATTTTTAAATAGGAACACTTCAGACAAGCGCTTAAATATGGACAACGCCGCCAGGTAACCTTTAACAGTACCCACTTGCAAGCCCCTTTGGGCCAAAGAAAGCAAAAAAAGACAGAACCATGGTAATGTCACATTCAAAAGGATCCACATTTTTAACTCTGCACCAGTCGCAGAATTTACGCCAACGGCAACGGTACAGGGACTTTGTTGCGGGCCGTCTGGCCGAGAGCAACACCTCCATCACGTCTTCAGGGAGGTCCCAATCCTTATACCACAACCTTTCAAAAACCAAGCGTGAAGGTTGAGGGATCTGACCTCTGGATGGAGAACCTGACACCCCCACCCGTGAGAGCAGATCGTCTCGGTAGGGAAGACGACGTGGAGGGCAGATGGACAAGTCGAGAAGGTCTGGGTACCACGTCCTCCGGACCCACGCCAAAGCAATGAGGATCATCCGGGAACCGAACCTCCGTAACCTCCGCAGTACTTGCGGGATGACGGGAACTAGAGGAAATGCGTACAGCAGTGGGAATGACCACTCCACCACAAATGCGCCTTCAAAGGCTCCTTTTGGAGGCAATTCCCGCGAGCAGAACCTTCCGGTTGACACTGGAGGCGAAGAGATCCACTTGAGGGGTCCCCCAAAGGGCGAACATCTCCAGGAGAATCTCCTAGGCCAACTCCCACTCGTGAGAGATCGCGCTCTGCCTGTTCAGAGCGTCCGCCGTCTCATTTTCGTCTCCGGCCAGATGAACTGCCGAAATCGAAACTTCCTGCTGGATTGCCCAGAACCAGAGCTGCATCGCCTCCCTGCACAGAGGAAGTGACCCTGCCCTCCCCTTTTTGTTGAGGTAGTGCATGGTCACCGTGTTGTCCGTCAGGATCAGGACATTCTTCCCTCACATAGTCGGCAGAAAAGCCTTCAGGGCTAGCCTGACGGCCCTCAGCTCCAACAGATTGATATGGAGTCTGGACTCCGACGGAGACCAACGACCGCTCACCGTCAACTCGTTGGCATGAGCTCCCTATCCCGTGAGGGATGCGTCCGTCACGATCGTCACCTCTGGCCAGGGTAGCCAAAATGGAGCCCCCTTCATCAGATTGTCTTCGACGGCCCACCACAGAAGATCCTGGGAGACAGAGAACGGCACCTGAACAGAGTCCGACATCCTGCCGGAGGACTGAGACCACTGGAGCTTGAGTGCCCATTGCAAAGATCTCATCCGCAACCTGGCCTCTGGCACCAGAAGAATGCGGCCGAGCAATCTCAAGAACTCTAACGCTGGGAGACTCTGGGCAAGCTGAATCTTGTGCACCATCTGCTGAATGTGATGAACCCTCACACCTGGGCAGGAAAACACTGCCCCAGGGACGTGTCGAGCACTGCTCCGATGTACTGGAGCCTCTGAGTTGGTATCAAATGGGACTTCTTTAAGTTGAGGGAGAAGCCCAGCTTGTGGAGGGAGTGGCAGGTGACGGACAGATGATCCAGGACTTGCCCGGGAGAGAGCGCCCTGATCAACCAATCGTCCAGGTATGGGTAGACGTGAATCCCACCTCATGAGGTGCGCTGCCACCACTACCATGAGCTTGGTGAAGACCCTCGGGCGGAGGTCAATCCGAAAGGCAGGACCCGAGACTGAAAGTGCGAGTCGCCAACCGCGAACCTCAGGTAGTTCTTGTGCTTTGGATGTATCGGCACATGAAAATAAGCGTCGTTGAGGTCGAGAGACACCAACCAGTCCTGAAGTTGAAGGGCCTGGAGGACTTGAGAGAGAGTAACCATCTTGAACTTGTCCTTCCTGAGGAGTTTGTTCAAACCGCGCAAGTCCATGATGGGTCTCAATACCCCGTCTTTCTTGGAAATCAAAAAATAAGGGGAATACCATCCCTTGTTCCTCTCCGCTACAGGCACCAGTTATATGGCGCCTTTCTCCAGCAGGGCTTGAATTTCCTGCGCAAGGAGCGGATCCAGACTCTTCAAAGAGAGATTGCCCGGTCGATTGTCTTGAGGCCACTGCCGGAAAGGAAGACAGTAGCCGTGGGTTATGATCTCCAGAACCCACACATCTGAAGTAATGGAGCGCCACTCTACAAGATGCTGCGCCAGCCTTCCCCCCAACCGGCGAACCATGGGACATGGCCTCATGACTGAGCTGAAGCGGCTGCGGCGTTGCCTGAGGGCAAAGTGGCAACAGCCTGAGCGGCCTTGGCTTCTCGAGTACCTTGTTTTCCACCTCTGGCACTCCTACGGTGGCCCCTTTGACTGGCAGCTCCTCTCGCTTTACCAAAGGATGAGTAATAACGAAAGGAACCTCCCCTCCATTGCTGTCCCCTTGGACGAAAAGGTGGAGGTTGGCAAACTGCAGCGCCCAACGACTTCGCTGCAGCTTTTGAGGTCTGAAACCTCTCAAGGCTCTCTTCAGCCTTGCTGCCAAAAAGATGTTCACCATCAAAGGGCATGTTGAGGAGCCGGTCCTGCGCATCAGGAGCAAACCCCGACTTCCGCAACCACGCAAACCTGCGTATTACGGTACTCGCCGTCATGGACCAGCTGACGCAATCTGCCATGTCCAACCCCGACTGAACGGCCTCACACATGGCATCCTTGCCATCCTGAACCATGGCAAGGAAACCATCCCGTTCGTCCCCTTCGGGAATATGTTCAGCCGCTAAGAAAACACAGTTCCACAGAGTGTGCGTGAAACACGACAAGGCACATACGGAGTTGGCCGCCTGAAGCGCCATACCCCCTGAAGAAAATACTTTCTTCGCCCAGCCGTCAAAACGCTTGTGGTCCCTATCAGGAGGGATGGTAGGATACGCCGCCTGCTTTGCTGGGGCCGCAGCCGCCTGCATCACCCAACTCTGCGGAGTGGTGTGCTTGGTCACTACTGGCTGGGCGTTATTTTTACCGGAAAGAACTTGCCCACTGCCGGGAGCCTCTCCGGAGCAGTCCAAGCCGCTGCCACCCTCCTCTGTAGAGCCATATGGAATGGCAGTACTGGGTCAGTTGGTGGACCTTGGTCGAGGATATCCGTAAGGTCATCCTGAAGAAAATCCCTTGGGGGAGCAGACCATCCCAAGTACTCAGTGACCCTGGACATAAGGCGCCGGTACGAGGAGTCGGCATGAGTGCCAGGCTCAGGCCTACAAAACTTCACCTCTGGAGAGGTGTCCAGCCCACTGGCATCGTGCAGGGACTGCCGCAGGTCCTCAATTTGGCTATGGCCCAAGAGAATCTCCACTGGCACCGTATCAGGAACCATGCCATCATCAGAGCCCTCATCCACCTCTGAAATAAACTCAAGATGGCGGTAAGAAGGCACAGAACGTGGAACAAAGCCATGCTTGACCTTGGCAAGAGCCTTTCTAGGGGGTTCCACCGAGCCCTGGGCTACCCCCGTCGAAACAGCCTCGAAAGTCATCGAGTGAATCGGCGTCAAACGCGGCGCCGACAGCATCAATGGCGTCGACACAGGCCTCGAGGCCAGAGCCCTGAGCGTGTTCAACAGCCTGGGGGCGCGGATGGCGTCGACAACTTCTTCGGAGGTGGGGCCTCGAAAGAGTCAGTCGTCGACCTCGGCGCCACCGGCGTCAACATCTTCCTCTAAGACGCCACAGGTGCACACAGTCTCGAACGCGTCGAGGACCTGGACCGGGCATTACGAGAACGATTCCCCTTGTCCGAGCGGGACCTCTCCTGCGAATCGTGCCGACCACCCGAGCACGAAGGCGTGCGAGTGGTGTCTCTCGACCGATCACGACCGATCCCACTCTGAGGCGCAGACGGACCGGTGCCCTGCGATTCGAGAATCGCTAACATTTTCTTCCCGAAGGAAGCCCATTCCTCCGGCGTTGCATGCTTGGTGGGATAAGCGACCCGCCGACAGACGGAGTCCTCGGATGAGGACGGGAAAGGCGAACGATGACGGTGCTTCCGGGAGTGCCTCAAAGAGGCAGAGGAGTGGCGGGACCGACTCCAGGACAGAGACCCACTGGACTTCCGACGATGCGGAGATCGCCCCTCGAATCGGCTGTCGAAAGCCCCGCAGACCTCGACTTCTGTGGCTTGGACACCTTACCTACCGACAACTTTCTGCGCTCCCGCAAGGCTTTGGACGTGAGCGACTGGCAGTCGACACAGTCATCCGTGTCATGGGCCTCCCCGAGGCACCAGAGGCAGGCGTTGTGCGAGTCCGTCACCGACATCTTGGACCCACAGTCCCCGCACTTCTTAAAGCCCGGACGCGGGGTGGAAGACGAGGTAGACCTGGTCACAAAACATATACTTGACAATACGAACAGGTTCGAAGAACCGAGAAAGAACAAACTCCAAAGAGTCGAGGCGCGCCGAGATCTCCGAAGTGAATATGTTCGCAGAAAAAATGGAACTGAGGCTACGGGCGTCGTGCGTCCTACTTATAACATCCAGTGATGTCGGCCGTTGGAGGAGGTCCTCGAGGGCGGCGTATCGACGTCATCGACGCAGGACGCCAAACATTTTCCGAAGCAGCACAGCTTTGGTGATTACATGTCAGATATGGAACACATCGGAGGACCCAATCCCCTCGAAAATATGTTCCACTCATCACAGAGTTCATTAATTTCTCATTTAGTGAGGATGCCATAACCCACAGCTTGAGATAAGGCTGCATAACTAGGATACGAACAATCCCTCCTTGGATCCACTCTACGTTCAAACTAGTATCCCATTGCCAATTTTCCATTCCTTCTAAAGTTTCACGATAAAGCCTTTTCAATTCAATTGTAATATCTTACAGAGACATATAGGCTGGGTGACTAACAATCAGGTTCTTTCCATACAGAGGACTTTGGATGGTTTTGTTAGGTGTGAAGGACAACTTGCTTCAGCTACAAGATGGATTTGCATTGCCTTGATGCTGCTGGATTTATTTGCAGCATTTGAAAAACCCTGACCGCTGTGTTCTTTTGATTAGATTTGGTGGTGGGGTACCCAAAACAGCCCTCAAATTGATGTACTCCTTCCTAGGAAAGGGACCATCAAGTGTGGAATTGGACACATTCAATTATGAGGCCACTCTTATTCAGAGTTGTATCCCACAGGCCTGTGGGTGTGGGTCCGTCCCTTTCAGTCCATGTTAACATCAAGACCTTACAGGAGTTCTTACAGGAAAGTGTCCCCTTCCATAACTGGATTGATGGTGGTTATGAATTAGTTTAGCAACAACCAAACCTTGGTCCCTTCCTCTTGACTTCAGTACCACTTCAAAAAACCTACCATGTTAGTTTCACTGCTGGGTAACATACTTCAAGATCAATGTTATTCTTTTTCAGCAACTTAAGGTAAAGTCCAGTGGAGCACGAGTAGAGGTTTAGGCAACATGTCAGGGTGGGCCTCATTAGATGGTAGGCCTTCCCAGCTCACCAGGTAGTTCCCTGGGTGGCATTATGTCCTGCACATGGAGGCGTTGGGGTACCAATTGGACCAAGACAGAGCCCTTACTCAACTGTCGGGACAAAATGTCCACAAGGAACAAATGGCCATGTTTGGGCAGGCCCACACAAACACAGGTATACTTATATGTGTCTCAGCTTACCTTTTATCTTTCTAAGCTACGCAAACCTGTATATTCTATAGTGTGAAGAAGCATGGTGACCCCTTAATGGAATGCTACACAAGGTTGTGAAGAGACCCAAAGGAAGGCAAATGCAAGCTGCAAGTCAGGTCAGAGTTCCTACAGCCTCAGTAACTGAGCAACAAGGGGCAGCTTTGAAAAACTGCTATTGACACCAACATCCTCGCTTGGAGCAGTCCGTTAAAGGCATAAATAGGACCAGGATTAGAGAACAGAATCAGTAAGCCGATGACGAAGGCTGTAGAAAAAGAAAAAAGTACACCTACACTACAACTAACCAAAAAACAAAGCTGAAAGCAACAGATCTACAATATCGCGATGCACCGACCCAGCCAACACACGCAACCAGGAAGCCCGTGGGCCAGCATGGGTGGCAGACTCGTTCTACAATTTCTTTTTTGGCGTACTTACAATGTTCAAAAACAGCTTGCTGATGCACAATCTTCCATGAGTCTGGAAGGGTACGTAAGTGTGCTAGTAACAAGGGGTTTCTTTCTTTTGTCCCTCATTCAAGAGAATGCTAGTCACCCTGTGCTCTGAACGCATATTGTTTAAATTCCTGTATTGCAAAGGCAATGCTGCAAGGAAAGTGAAATGGTCAGTCATCCAGTGTCAAATGCAAAATGCCTCAACATTGCGCTGTACATTTAAGTGCTTCCACAATAGCTATGGCAACAACTGCCTGGCATCTATTTTTTACTGCAATGCCTGGCTTTTCTAGATCCCATGATAGAATGCAGTTTCCTCTTCTATAAGAACCTTTTGAGCTTTGGTAGAGAGTCTATTCAGGTTTTCGTACAGATCTCTCCAACAACTGCAGCTCCTCGTGAATAATATTCTTTCGCAGTGATTGTGATTTTCCTTATCTGGAGATACAGAGATGGGAGATGCTGGGTAAGCAGATGAATGCCAAAGAATGGGTATAATGCCCAATTTTAGAAGAGGGTCCTTGAACAGTACTTGGATGCAACCTAGGGATGATGGACTTCTGCTCCGGCCTAAGAATGAGGAAAGGTTAACATGTTTTACATAATGGTCCCAAATCCTCCAGGAACGCATGGTATCCATTGCTTGTCAAAGGAAACTACTACTTGATTTTCTAGATTTAACATGTGTGAATTAAGATATTAACCTGGATGGCAAGGTCTCAAAAGCAGGCAGTACATATAAAACATATTTAACCTTTATGGGAAGGATGCTGGTTCAACAATGTCCCATCATCTTGATATTATCTTATTTTCAACATTACGCTGCACTATTGAATGGGCTCTACTGATCTAATCTGGTTTCCAGGACTTCTGAGATGCTGTGCATAGCTGCCTTCTTCAAGGCTAGTCAGCTGCATCTTCACAGGCTTGTAAGAAGGATATCGGAAGAAAAATGTCCAGTTTATTCTGATGTGCCTGTTGGGATAAATGAACGAAGACAGACTTCCCTTTACTTTTGCCACATTATCATATGTAATTTGTGGCATATTTTTGGACATCAAATGCTTTCCAGACCCCCAGTGAGTAATTCTGGAAAATCATCCCCACTATTTGTTGCCGCTGCTCTGATGTACCTGAAAATGTTAGATACCATCTCCTGGGCAGCTCCTAACTTGTTCCCAAGAATCCCATTCAACACCACAGGCTCCTGAGTTGGTCCACTAGTCTGAATCCCGAGTCCAGCTAGTACCCCAGGAATTGTTACTATGATCTCCGGTGCCAAACTCTGCTGTGCGCACTAACCAGAGGAAAAAAAGGTACATGGGCAAAGAACAGTCCACAGCTTCAGTTCATCAAAAGCAAGCATGCCCCCGGAAAGGTGTTTAGGGACAGATACAGGCGCCAACCCCCACCACTGAATTATAATGAATCATGGACGTGAGCTGTCACACTTGTACCAGACACAGAGTTACAGCACAAGTATCATTGGAACTTTGTAATGGAAGGAAACATCTCAAAACATACTTTCTGTGGCTATGTTCAGGACTCTCAAGGTTTTATTTTTATGTTGGGTATTTAGATTTGTCCATAGTTAGCCTTGCAGATGTCTGTACTTTGTAAGCTTTGGGTATCTGTACATTTCCCAAGCATGGGAACCCCTTCCCGACAATGTTGTGCAGTGTAAATACCAGGTAAGCACTGAGGGAAGTTTTCGACTAAAGGGTTTTCGAAAGTCTGTCAACACCTCTCTCCAATCCCTTGCCCTGAACTGTTGCATTGGTTGTTCAGCCTCTAAGCTTGCAATCATCCATGCCAACCCTTTTTAAACCATGTGACCAGGGTAGAATCTTGTAGTAATGGCTTCATGTGAACCAATCGAAAATAGCTGACACTTTTCTAGACCATGCAACAAAGATAAAAGACTTGCAGTAATGGCTTTGTGCCTTGTAGCACACACAGGCCACGATAGAGACACACACCTAAGAAAATGTTTCCATGAGTAAGTTTAACGTTGTCTTTAATGCCATTAGCCATACGTAAGTTCACTTTTGAAAACCTTTCAATGAGAAGAACAAGTTACTTACCAAACTGGTAATGTTCTTTCGACTGGATATTCCTCCAACATATTCCACATCTTTGACATGTAATGTCCACAGTTGTGCACTTCGGAAACTTTTTCGGCAGAGGGCGTCCTGCATCGCAGATGTTGGGTCAATGTCCCTCGAAGGGCTCTGTTGAGGGCAACATCACAGGATGTTATAAATAGGAGGCACGGCGCCCGTAGCCTCAGTTTACGTTTTTTCCCTCAAAGTGTGGCACCAGTCCAAAGCCTAGCGTAAGGGAACTCTTGGTCTCTGTTTTTTGACACACCAATGCAACATTTCGAATTGCAACTGTAACTGGTCGCGGGGGGGTCGCACAGTGATATCACCAAAAAGTTCCTCAAGTCTAGTTTTTTCAGTCTCATGCCTGCTTGACTGCACATAGCCTTGCGGAAACGGAAGCTGCAATTGCATAGGAAATTCTCCAGAGGGGCAGGCTGGGAGAGCGGTGTGGAATAGTTTGGAGGAACATCCAGTCGAAAGAACGTTACCAGTTTGCTAAGTAACTTGTTCTTTAAATGGATTGTGTCCTCCAACGTATTCCACATCTTTGACAGACTCCCAAAGCAGTACCAGTAAATGGAGGATGAAAAAGAATTTAGAGTACCCAATTAGATTGCGGAATAAAGAACCGCCTTCCCAAAGGCCATATCCTGACCATGGATTGTATCCAGGGAATAATGTTTAACAAAAGTGTGTACTTAAGCCCATGTAGCGGCATCACAAATATTCCTAATAAGAACACCTGCTGGAGGGCGGTGGAAGTAGCCATGCCCCTAGTGGAATAAGCTTGCAACCCTTCAGGAGGGTCCTTACCCGCCAATCGGTAACACTAATGGTGAGGATAATCCACCTGGACATGTTCTGTTTGGTAACAGCCTGGCCCAATCGGTGTCCAGCATATCCCACAAAGAGTTGATCATCCACTCTGACCCTAGACATCCTAGAAATGTAAAAGCTAAGAGCTCTCCTAAAATCCAACCGATGTTGTCGCTCCTCTTTCTTACCAGGATGAGGAAGGGGGGTAGAAAGATGGAAGAACCATCTTTAGACTCAAATGATATTCAAGTAAATCTATAGGGCGCCTGGCAGGGTCCTGATATACCCACCGGGGTACAAATATTAATATAAAAAAAATCATGATGAGATCCCAAATACAGCTGTGTGGTTTTGAACATACAATTTTATTTCAAACCAATTTTTTCACAGATTTCTCAATTATGTACAAAACTTTCGATAAGCACGAAAGTGACAATGACAGATGTGATTATATACAACGGAAATACAGGTAAGTATCAACCTCTGAAATATCGAGGTAACATTTCCACACAAGGGCACAGGCACAAATGACAGTAGGGTAAACCTACGACTGAACAAAGTGCAACCCGGGACAGTAATTGGTCCAGGGGGTGATTAACAAAAAGTGTACACAACACTATTTACAGAACATACACAAAAGGGGTTTATACAGTTGTGTCACAGGTGATCGACACTGGAGTGTTTCGGCCATGGGGGGCTGGTTACAAGCCCATCATAGTGTTGGCCTTAATCAGGATGGACGCAGGATGTAGTTCTGTCCGTTTTATCTGTGGGTGAGAGTGAAGCTATGAGGATCTCAGGATATTTTAGTGATTTGAGAATTATTTAATAATTGGCTAAATGATGCCATGACGATACATCATGAGGTGTATCAGTATACAGCTTACCTTCTGCTGGTATTGCAGTGGTGATGCTGTGTATTTACAATCCTTAATCGATTGCTGGACTGTTGGGTGCGTATTGTACTCGGGGGCAGCCGTGGGTTCCTGATTGATAGACTTGCTTCAGGATCCCGATTGCTGGAGGAGGGCTTAGGTAGGTCCTGATTCTAAAATGGGGAAGACCACAAATTGTTAGTCTAGCCCAAATGGCATGCTAGTAGTCGCAATGGTGAGTGCTTGTGTGACATGGAGCAAGACATCGAGTGTGTCGCAGCCAAAAGTGGCAACGGGTGAGGACATACTCAGATGGAAATATCCGAACATGGATGAAGATAGCCCCGATGGATGGTGCTTGTGCAAGCTAAAGGCAGGAGGCACGTGGGTGTAGTCAAAACACGGTTGGTGGGTGAAACCACAATGTTTAGTCTCGCCTAACCACGGTGTTGAGAACCGCAATGGATGGTGCTCGGGTTTGCAGCATGTGTGTCTGGATCCAACAATACAATGGAACATGGGAAGGTTTATAAACGTGACTGGAGGTGGTGGTGGCACCCTACGTGAAGGTGAAAGAGCATGTAGCCAAACAAGCATGGTGTGAACGTTTGACAAAAAGTGAGCGTCCGAATAGGGGGTTCCAATGCAAAAACAGAGGCCGCAAGTGTTTATCGTTTGCTTGTAGGTGCAGGCGTCACCGAAGTTCCACAGCATGTAATGGTTGCTGTGGGATTCGGGACGTGCACCTCATAAGTATCTGCCCATGGCAGAGTGGGGAGCCAATGGGGTTGAGGGTGTGCACGTCAATGACTTGTCGCACCGGTGGGTTTGGGCCAGGTCCAATCCCTGCAGACAACTACCCATGTGACCAAGTCGTGTGTCCAAACGTGGTCGGGCCGCAAAGTGAAAGTGAAAAAGGCTACCTCGGGTAATGGAAAGGAGGCGGAGTGTCCTGAAGAGCGGCACAAACTACCGAGGTCCCAGAGAGTCCTGGGAGTCCTGTAGTCATGAAAGTGCATAGCGGTATATGGTAGTACCTCTATTGTACCGTGGCCGGACTTTACATGTTGTTGGGTAAAATAGCCTGATGCACAATAGATCCTATTGGTGTATTGACAGTATGTGGAGAGCGAGCGCTCCATGAAAAGTGGCATGTTCCAGAGCAGTTTAAAATATGCAGAACCGGCAACCCAGTACATGACCATCAATGGCTAATCAAACGTTCACAAGTAGTCATAATAGCGTTCATATATAACCACTGTGTACCACGTGGGTATTGGGTGCATTACATATCTGTTCTTGTGCCATGAGTGGAACAGATTTAAAAATCATATAGACTAATGGGAAGGTGCCAGTGGAAGGTCTGTGTGTGGCCTAGCCGGTTTTGGTAGGTTGTGGGACACAGGTGTCGAGGAGAACAGTGGGGTGCTACGGCTATAGCGGTGCACCACCTCAATAGGTTCTACTCCCAGAAGTGCTTCCACTCAACGGTGATGTTTAGACCATTTTTAACTGAGTCCAGTTTGTACACCCATTTTTGTTCGAGTTTGATGAGGGCTAGGTTAATATCAACTCTGCGTCTTTGCGGCTGTAGGTCCACGTGAATTTTTCATGTGTGCGGCCTTTCTTGCTGAAGTGTTCAACCAAGGGTTCATCTTGTACCAGATTTTTGATGCATGATCTATGTTCATTAATCCTCTGTTTAATTGGCCTATTGGTTTTTCCGATGTAGATGAGGTTACATGGACATCTGATGGCGTAGATCACATGTTTTCTTTCGCAATTGGTGTGGTTCTTCATGTTCCACGTGAAATCCTTGTGGGTGAAGGTTTTGCTGGTTTCGGTGTAACGGCATGCAAAGCAGTGGCCGCAACTGTAACGTCCAACGACGGGAGGTAGATTCCACAAAGTAGTGGGCGTGTTGGTGGGTTCAAGAAACGTGTGAACCAGAGTGTCTCTGAGGGGTCTTATTTTTTAAAACAAATAATTATTTTTTGCTAGGCTACCCTCGTTTTTGATCAGGTGCCAGTGTTTGTTGATTGTGGTCTTGATCAAATTGCTCACGGGGTTGAAAGTGGTGACACAGACGGTCCTGTCTATGGGATCTTTGGTTTTTGTGGTTAGTCAGACTGTGCGGTCGGTGTTTGCCGCTCTTTTTTTGGCCATTTTGATGGATTTTCTTGGGTAGCCCCTTTGTCCTAGACGTGTTTGCAACTGTTTTGTGTGTAGTTCGAAATTCTCTTTGTCCGTACAGTTCCTGCGTATGTGGAAGAATTGCCCGTAGGGAAGATTGTATTTTAGCCCTTGGGGGTGGTAGCTGGAGAAATGAAGGAGGCCGTTTCTGTCTGTAGGTTTCCTGAAGAGTTCTGTTTTCAGCAGGTCACCGGACCGGTATATGTGTAAATCGAGGAAATTGATGGCTTGAAAGTTCCAATCTATGGTGAACTTGATGTGGGTGTTCTGTAAATTCAGCCAGTGGTGGAAGGCCAGCAGTTGATCCTTGCTCCCTTGCCAAATCAAGAGGACATTGTCGATGTAGCGACGCCATATTTTGATGTGGTCTCTGTATGGGTATGGGGCAATCGAGGATAGCTGACACGGTAGCACATACTGTGCTCCAAAATTGAGTGAGACGGGGGCAGGACCAAATCATGTGTATATAGCCCGCATCGTCGCAGCCACACCTGGGGCACCTTGGGGAGAGGTCATTTGAAATGTGGTGCAGTCTGCCCGGGGTATAGTGGTATCTGTGAAGCACCTTAAATTGGATCAATTTAAACCGGGAGTTAAAGGATACCCCATGAATACGCGCACACATTCGGGTCCACCTTTCGTCTGTGATCTCTAGCCCAAGGTCATCCTCCCAGGTATGACTTAGTTTGGTAAATGTAGGGGCCGATCTAGCCTGTACCAGGGTGTAGAGTCTGCAAACTTTGCCTCTCATGGGGGTGGGAGAGGAGAGCTCCGTAACTGCTGGTTCATCAGTTGGAAGCACTGGGAAACTAGGGTATTTGTGTTTAAGGATTTTCCGCAGGGATGAGTACTGAAGCCAAGCAGATGGTCTCTGCTTCAATGACAGTGGGAGATCCGGCCACTTTATGAAGTTACCCTGTTCGAAGACATCCCGAAGTAGTTCATATCCAGCCTCCGCCCACCGGCAGACGATGAGGGGAGGTAGGTGTGGGACCTCTGGGAGGAAGTTCCAGAGTGGAAAGTTACCATGAAAAGGGTGGGTAATGCCTAGTAATTGCCATGTTTTAGCTAGGGCCAGAGAAGTGCAGGCCACAGGGTCAAGAGAGTCTAATACTATCGGCATGGGTGTGATAACCAGGGAGTGAATATCACGGTCGCTGATCCACAGCTTTTCGAGTCTGACATGAGGTGGGGGGTCCGATGTGTTAAACCAGTGTGAAGTGTATTGGAGTTGCAACACTAGCCAGTACTTAAAGAAGTACTTAAATAAGTCAGGAGCACCGAAGCCGCCAACCTCCATCGGGGCCGCCAAGGTCTTGAATTTAAGCCGGACCGGGCCTGAATGCCAAAGAAAGGCATTAAGGGTACGAGTCAGCGCACAGAAGAAACCGCCTCCCGGCCATTGGGGGATGTTGGAGAACCTGCATAGAAGCTGGGGCAATACTAACATTTTTAGTATCCCTATCCTGCCAGCAAGGGAGATCGGGAGCTTTCTCCAGCCCAGTGCCTTTGTCGCAAGGCTAGTGAGGTATCCCTGGTAGTTCTCTTCGAAAGCCTGTTCGAATCAGCGAGACACTACTATGCCCAGATAGGTAAAGCTTGACTGAGCCCATGTGAATCCCTGGGTATCAGGAGGGGGGCGTGTGCAGACAGTGAGCGGGAAAAGGGTAGATTTAGAGCAATTTACTTTGAGGCCGGAGACTCGTCCAAAAAGGATATCTTCCATTATCGGAGCCAAATTGGTGTTGGAGGAACAGATGAAAAGGAGGGCATCATCAGCATACAAGGATACTATGCCCGGTTGGCCAGCTGTACGTAGGCCTCTGTGTGCATGGGATTGGCGCAGCATGTCCGCAAAAGGTTCTATCGCTAAGGCAAATATCAGTGGGGAGAAGGGACAGCCCTGCCTAGTGCCCCCAGCTATTTGGAATAGGGGGGAGCATTGGTCCTCAGTACGAACCCTGGCCACTGGGTTGGGGTACAGTAGCCTGACCCATGAGAGGAAGCAAGGGCCGAATTTGCATTTTTTGAGAACCCGCCAGAGATACTCCCACGATACTGAGTCAAAGGCTTTTTGCATATCGAGTGCCACTGCCACTGCGTGGACATTTGGATTAACCCTGCTTATAATGTTGAAGAGGCGCCTCAGGTTCAGGGAAGTGGAGCGTCCCGTAATAAATCCCGCTTGATCGGGGTGAATGATATGCGGCATGAAGGGGGCAAGGCGTAGGGCTAGTAATTTGGTGTAGATTTTGACATCCCCGTTGATAAGCGAGAGTGGACGATAAGAGCCACATTGAGTGGGGGGTTCACCAGGCTTCAACAGGACGGTTATTGTGGCTTCACGAAGCATAGGGGGGGAACTGCCCCACCTCCACTGATTCCTCCCAGAGGGCCATTAGGCGAGGAAGTAGGAGTGATTTGAAGTGTTTATAAAACTTAAAGGGAATGCCATCTGAGCCAGGGGATTTGCCTGATGAGAGTGTATCTATGGCGTCCGAGAATTCCTCGGGGGTGAATGGATTCTCAAGACAACCGATGGTCTCAGGGGAGAGGATCGAGAGGGGAAGATTATCTAGGTACGACTCAATCTCAGCTGTCGGAACGCTATCTGCGTTAGCATATAGGGATTCATAGAAGGAGAGGAATTCTGAGGTAATATCTTGTGGGGACGTGGCTAGGGAACCATCAATCAGGTCTCTCCACTCCAGGGATCGGAGGAGCACCAAATTCTCGGCGGAGAAGCCTGGCATTCGCCCTCGCCGTATTTCCTCGCAAGTCCCGGGTTGTCCAGGAACCTCAGCTCGTGATCCGCAAGAGAGCGGAACGTGTCAAGTTCCGTACCGATCGACGCCAGGAGTTCCGGAGTTTGGTGTAGCGAGCATTGAGCTTCCAGTGCGGACAGCTTGGCTTCGCTTTCGGCAATATTTCTGCGAATTGTTTTGAGGATGCCGTTCTCCTTAGACAAGGAGATTCCCAGAGGGAGGCCTGTGAGGACACCGTGTTGGTGTTAATTTGGAAGAACTCCTCAATGGCGGTCTCCAGCTCTGAGCTGAAGACGGAGTCTAGGAGAGAGTGAGGTTTCATTCTCCAATGTCTGCTCTGGTCGCGGTCTGGGCCCCAACAGAGGGTAATAGTCACCGGTGAGTGATCGGAAAGGCTTCTGGGAAGGATCGATAGGTGAGATGTTCCTTACAAGTATGTCGGACACTACCCATCTGTCGATTCGGGAATATGAGTCATGAACCGAAGAGTAGAAGGAGTAGGAGCGGGAGTCGGGATAGAGGAGCCTCCATACATCCAACAGGGAAAGACAGGGGAGAGATGACAGTGTAGTGTAGGCTGCTTTGGAAAGTTGGCGAGGCCTGGAGCCGGATCTGTCAAGATCCACGTCAAAAATGTGTTAAAATCACCCCCCCCCCCCAGAGGATTGGTACTAGCGGGAAGCTATCGAGAAAGGACGCGAGATGAGAATAGAACTCCGGGTCGTCGATGTTGGGACCATAGATGTTTAATAGAACTACCTCCTTGTTCTGCAGATTACCATGGACCAACACATACCTGCCGTGGTGGTCGGTCTGTGTAGATATGGGGTTATACTTAAGGCTCCTGTGAATTAGAGTCATAACTCCCCGGCTTTGGGTAGAGTAACTAGTAAAGTACCTCTTAGGGCTCCACATTTTGGCAAATTTTTCACAATACTATGTTCAGGCGTGTGTTTCTTGTAGGAACAGGACTTTGACCCCATGGCGCTTGGCCTAAAGCTGAAGTTGTCTCTTCTTCTTATAGTTCCCCAGTCCCCGCACGTTCCAAACCATGAATGTCAAGTTATTCTCAGTTAACAGTCCAGAAGAAGACATTAGAAGTGACGGTTTAACGAGGTGGTGCCCCCATGCTCTGTGCACCGTTTGATCAGCCTTGCCACTGTAGCTGAACAATATTGCCCCATACTCCACCTCCCCTGTGGATACCAAGCCTTTTTTAACATAAGACCCAACCACACCTACCCCATCCCACATCCCTCCCCCAAACAGAGGAATGATAACCCCATGCACAAACAACCAAATCGAAACCAATGGCTTTAAACTCAGGGGGGGGGGGGGAAGGCCTGCCTGTGAGCTGGCCTGGCGGCGATGGCAATTTAAGGATAAACATGGTGCCTAGTGATGCCATCGTGTGCTACCCGGACAGGACTCTACCCAGGTGGAAAAGGCATGGTCGCAACAAGAGAGAACAACCTGCTCGCGAATGAGGGGAGTAGCCCCTAATCAATCAACTAGACCAGGAAGGTGACTGAATTTAAGACCAACTAATAGAGTAAATTAGCAACAGTGGATGAGCGCTGCAGGGAGGAGTCCAACCTGAGAGGCGTTCGAGGATCACTACGAGAGTCTCTCCCCTAGGATTATAAGGCCAGCCCCAAGGACCAGAACATACATATCAGACCACAAAACTCAAGAGGGCGGAAGCCAGCTCCCTCACACGCTCATCCACAGGCTAGACATTTCTGTCCAAGGTCGGAAACCCAAATCATGAACAATCAGCCAATGAACATGACATTAACATTGTGTGTTTCAGAAGAGAGGCTCTGCCGGGGAAATGTTCATCAATAAATCTGGAGGCCTCCTCAGGGATTGTGAAGAAGTAGACCTGGTTGGAATGTTCGATTCTCAATTTAGCAGGGTATAGCATGGAGTATTTGACCTGCAGGTCACGGAGCCTCCTCTTCACTGCCAGAAAGGTTTTGCGTTCCCGTTGGACTGCCACCGAGAAGTCGGATATAGATGGATCCTGGCAGCGCCCAGAGTGAGTTCACCCTTGGCTCTCGCCGCCCTAAGGAGGGTGTCCCGGAAGTTTAGAACCCTAGCTATAATGGGTCGTGGTGGTGCACCAGTCTGGGCTTTGCAGTGAGGGCACGGTGGGCTCGCTCGATCGCGAACTGCGGGGAGAGTTTTGGAGAGTCTAACAGTTGTAGTAGTGCAGTCCTCCATGGGTTCCTTTATGCCATCCTCGGGTACTCCGATAATGCAGAGGTTGTTACGTCTCGAGTGTGATTCGAGGTCCTCGTTCTTTTTCTCAACCTCAGCGACACGGCCAGAAAGTGTGGAGAGCTCTGCCCTGAGAGAGCTCAAGTTATCCTTGGTGGAACTCACTCGTGTCTCGATCTCGGCAACCCGGCCGTCGGTCCTCTCCATATGTGCCTTAAGGAGGATATAGTGCCATTCATGTCGTCAAGCTTACTGTGAAGCGTGGTGAAACCCTCCCGGATGTATTCCATCATTTCTTGAGCATCCGCTGGGTCCGAGGCCGGGGGGTTAGATGGTTCCTGCACGGGCTCCTCCACCACCGGCCCGATGGCGTTTTGGTGAACATGTTACTTGAGCATTGCTTCTTTGGAGGGTGGGCCCGGAGGCTTGGGAGGGCGGCAGGAGTATCGAGGTAGGTCGGTAAGGAGGGTGCAGGGCGCAAAGGATGATCGGGCAGGCTATTCAGAGCGTTTGGGCGCCCAGTGATCCACTGGGTTGAAGTGAACAGTAGTGCTGTAGAAGGATGTGGAGTCTCTGGTCACCACCGCCCGCTAGTTGGAGGAGCCGGGTGGGGCCCCCCCGCTGGCGATAAAATGAGGGCACAGTGTGGTCAATGAGCGGATCTCCCGGCGTCGACCGCCCTGAGGGTCACGGGTGAGGGCCGAGAACCGAAGATCAATGCGCCGTGACAGGGGTGGAAGTAGGAGCAGCTATGGGCACTAATGCGGTCGAACATCCGGGGAGTCCACTCCCTGTGTCAGGGACGAGGCCCGGCAAGGCCCCAAGCAAGGCAGCAGTGGATCACAAAGGGGGGACAGTTACTGCAGGGGTCCTCGATCCCAGGATATCGAAGCAAAGTGGAGGGGCCAGTCCCTGCGCGCCGCGAGAGGGGGGACCAGCTTGGTGCGCCACCAACCACGGTGTGTGTGGCCTAGGGGCCAGTTGTCCCAGCTGTTGAATGTAGCGCAATGAGCAGGGGGTGTATCACCACCGCGAATGGAGAGCAGCAGGGCAGGAAAAGAGGGTCCAATCCAAGGGTCTGCAGCGGGCAGCATGAGCCTACACCTAAGTGGTGCGCGGGTTAGTGATTCCGGCAACCGAGGAGTCTGTGACCACCCCCTCTTCCACAGGGCCCACCAGGTTGCGTTAGGAGCGGGGGTCCTGTGTGTCCGGCAGGGCAGCAGGCAGCGGAGCTTGACGATAGCCACAGTGGGAGCCGGCCCAGAAGGTCCGGGTGCCGGGAGTGCACCCAGGGAGGAAGGCAACGCAATCCGATGCAGGCAGCACTATAGTGCGGTTGGGGAGAGTGTCCGAGGGGGGCCCGGAGGGACTCACCGCAGTAGTCCGCAGCGGGAGCGTCCCGCGGACCTATCCCAGATCAGGAATCCTCCTCTCTGGGTCCTTACGAGGCACTAAAAAACAGCACGCTGCCCAGGGAAGGCAGCGGAGCAACAGCTCTACGTTCAGGGGTGCCCCCCGGATCCAGTCAGTGGGCCGACGTCCACGCACAGGCTACAGCGATTCCTCAGAGAGTGGGGGAGAAGGCGACATCGGAACACACAGCACCCCTCCCCCAGCAGGTCCCGGATCCTCAGAGTCAAGCCACACGACTCCGGAGCAGAGGAGCGTGGCGGAGCTATGCCGGCTCCCTGCTCGATCTTAGAGCGCTGGAACTCCGCGGCAATGCTGTTTCAGGACGCGGGGTTCGAGCAGCACATGCACGGGTCCTGCAGCACAGGGTAGCTGGACCAAGTGTTGACAGGGCACCAAAGGAGGATTCAAGCAGAAAGGCACCTCATGAGTCAGGCGGCCATTTTCTATGAGAGCAACAGCGCCCCGCGTCTATATGATTTTTAAATCTGTTCCACTCTAGACTCATTCGGACACGTATGCCACAAGAACAGATCTGTAATGCAAGCAATACCCACGTGGTACACAGTGGTTATATATGAACGCTATTTTGACTACTTGTGAACGTTTGATTAGCCATTGATGGTCTTGTACTGGGTTGCCGGTTCTGCATATGTTTAAACTGCTCTGGAACATGCCACTTTACATGGAGCGCTCCGCTCTCCACATACTGTCAATACACCAATAGGTTCTATTGTGCATCAGGCTATTTTACCCAACAACATTTAAAGTCCGGCCACGGTACAATAGAGGTACTACCATATACCGCTATGCACTTTCATGACTACATTTCCCATGAATCTCTGGGACTTCGTACCGTTCTTCAGGACACTCCGCCTCCTTTCCATTACCCGAGGTAGCCCTTTTCACTTTCGCGTTGCGGCCTGACCACGATTGGACACACGACTTGGTCACGTGGGTAGTTGTCTCCAGGGATTGGACCTGGCCCAAACCCACCGGTGCGACATGTCATTGACGCGCACACCCTCAACCCCATTGGCCCCCCCACTCTGTCATGGGCGGATACTTATGAGTTGCATGTCCCGAATCCCACAGCAACCATTACATGCTGTGGAACTTCGGTGATGCCCGCACCTTCAAGCAAACGGTAAGCACTTGCGGCCTAGTTTTTGCAGTGGAACCCCTATTCGACGCTCACATTTTTGTCACACGATCACACCATGCTTGTTTGGCTACGTGCTCTTCCACCTTCAAGTAGGGTGCCGGTTTAGTTCTCTTTCATCATGTGGCTCCGCCACACATGCAGTATGCCCTCTTAAGGTGATCTCAATACGGCACACGCAGCAGAGTGCGAATGCGGTCTTGACCCATCTCCTCTGGGAAACACACTCGACCTGACCGCATCAGCACACATCGGCCCAGAGCTCCTTCCAACACACGTGAACTTAGCCACTCCGTGTCCTGGCCGCCACCACCACCACCTCCAGTCACGTTTATAAACCTTCCCATGTTCCATTGTATTGTTGGATCCAGAAACACATGCTGCCAACCCGAGCACCATCCGTTGCGGCTCTCAACACCGAGACACCGAGGCGAGACTAAACATTGTGGTCTCACCCACCAACCATGTTTTCACAACACCCACGTGCCTCCTGCCTTTAGCTCGCACAAGCACCATTCATCGGGGCTATCCTCATCCACGTTCAGATATTTCCATCTGAGTA
This sequence comes from Ambystoma mexicanum, assembly GCF_040938575.1. Taxonomy (NCBI): domain Eukaryota; kingdom Metazoa; phylum Chordata; class Amphibia; order Caudata; family Ambystomatidae; genus Ambystoma; species Ambystoma mexicanum. Next base: position 705,002,076 of record NC_090941.1, on the reverse strand, counting down.
TGTCCTCACCCGTTGCCACTTTTGGCTGCGACACACTCGATGTCTTGCTCCAGGTCACACGAGCACTCACCATTGCGACTACTAGCATGTCATTTGGGCTAGACTAACAATTTGTGGTCTTCCCCATTTTAGAATCAGGACCTACCTAGGCCCTCCTCCAGCCCTCGGGATCCTGAAGCAAGTCCATCAATCAGGAACCCACGGCTGCCCCGAGTACAATACGCACCCAACAGTCCAGCAATCGATTAAGGATTGTAAATACACAGCATCACCACTGCAATACCAGCAGAAGGTAAGCTGTATCCTGATACACCTCATGATGTATCGTCATGGCATCATTTAGCCAATTATTAAATAATTCTCAAATCAGTCAAATATCCTGAGATCCTCACAGCTTCACTCTCACCCACAGATAAAACGGACAGAACTACATCCTGCGTCCATCCTGATGAAGGCCAACACTATGACGGGCATGTAACCAGCCCCCCCATGGCTGAAACACTCCAGTGTCGATCACCTGTGACACAACTATATAAACCCCTTTTGTGTATGTTCTGTAAATAGTGTTGTGTACACTTTTTGTTAATCACCCCCTGGACTAATTACTGTCCCGGGTTGCACTTTGTTCAGTCGTAGGTTTACCCTACTGTCATTTGTGCCTGTGCCCTTGTGTCGAAATTTTACCTCGATATTTCAGAGGTTGATAGTTACCTGTATTTCCGTTGTATATAATCACATCTGTCTGTTGTCACTTTTGTGCTTATTAAATGATATTCAGAAATGACCTTAGGTAGAAAAGAAGGACGTACTCACAGTACAACCCTGTCCTTGTGAAACACAGTAAAGGGTGGCTTAGATGAAAGTGCCGGAAATTCACTCACTCTGCGAGCTGAAGTAACCGCAACCAAGAACACAGTCTTGAAGGACAGTAATCTCAAAGGACAAGAGTGCAAAGGTTCAAACGGAGCACCCATGATAAATTTCAAAACCAAATTCAAATCCCAAACCGGCACCTGGAAAGGGGATGGCAGGAAAACAGTCAGTGTTTTAAGAAACTGAGAAATTAAAGGAATCTTAAAGTAAGAACATTCTTCGTATGAGCGCTTAAAGATAGACAGCGCCACCAGGTAACCTTTAATGGTACCCAATTGAAGGACTCTTTGGACCAAAGAAAGTAAGAAAGACAAAACTGAGCACTGAAAAGGATCAACATTGTGATCTCTGCACCAGTCACAGAACTTAAGCCACCGGCAACGGTACAGGGATTTTTCTTGCAGGCCGTCTGGCCGAAAGCAACACCTCCATCACGTCATCCGGGAGGTCCCAATCCTTAAACCTCGACCTTTCAGATATCAAGCGTGAAGGTTGAGAGTCTTGACTTCTGGTTGGAGAACCCGACACCCGTCCCGTACCACCTCCCACCCCTCGCGAGCGAGCAAATCCTCTCGGTGGGAAAGATGGCGTGGAGGGCAGATGGACATTTCTAGAAGGTCCGGGTACCAAGCTCTCCTGGCCCAACCCGGAGCAATGAGGATCATGTGAGAACCAAACCTCCATAACCTCCGCAACACCTGAGGAATGACGGGGACTGGAGGCAACGCATACAGCAGTGGGAATGAGAAATCCACCACAAACGCGTCCCCTAAGGCTCTTCTTGGAGGAAATTCCCTTGAGCAGAATCTCTTGCACTTCCGGTTGACACTGGTGGCGAAGAGATCCACTTGCGGGGTTCCCCAAAGGGTGAAGATCTCCTGAAGGACTAACTGAGCGAACTCCCACTCGTGGGAGACCGTGCTCTGCCTGCTCAGAGCATCCGCCGCTACATTTTCATCTCCGGCCAGATGAACTGCTGAGATCGAAATTTCCTGCTGGATGGCCCAGAACCAGAGCTGCACTGCCTCGCTGCACAATCAAATTGACCCTACCCCCTCCCTTTTTTATTGAGGCAATGCATGGCCAGTCTGTTGTCCGTCATGATCAGGACACTCTTCCCCCATACAGAGGGCAGGAACGCCTTCAGGGCTAGCCTGATGGCCCTCAGCTCTAACAAATTGATTTGGAGCCTGGACTCCGATGGAGACCAACGACAGCTGGCAGTCATGTTGTTGGCATGAGCGCCCCATCCTGTGAGGGAAGCATCCGTCACTACCGTCACCTCCGGCCACAGTTGCCAACACTGTTCCCCCCCTCCTCAGGTTCCCTTCGTTGGCCCACCACAGAAGATCCTGGGATACTGAGAGTGGAATCTGAACAGGATCTGACATCTTGCCAGAGAACTGTGAACATTGCATCTTGAGAGCCCACTGCAGGAATCACCTGCAGCCGGGCCTCTGGCACCAGAAAAATGCAGGATGCCATCAGGCCGAGCAACCTTAAGAATTCGAAAGCAGACTCTGGGCATGTTGAAACTTGTCCACTATCTGCACAATGTGATGAACCCTTACCTTGGGAGGCGAACACTTCCCCAAGGACGTGTCTAACACAGCCCCGAAGTACTGGAGCTGCTGGGAAGGTGTCAGATGCGACTTTATGAAATTCAGGGAGAAGCCCAGCCTGTCGAGGGTGCGGCAGGTGACACCGGGATGATCCAACGCGAGCTCGGGAGAGCACGCCCGGATCAGCCAGTCGTCCAGGTAGGGGTAGATGTGAATCCCCCCCATAGCCTGAGGTACACTGCCACCATCATGAGCTTGGTGAAGACCCTCGGACTGAGGTCAATCCGAACGGAAGGACCCGAAACTGAAAGTGTGAGTCACCAGCCGCAAACCTCAGGTACTTCCTGTGCGCGGGATCGATTGGCATATGAAAGTAAGCATCCTTGAGGTCCAGAGACACCAACCAATCCTGAAGTCGAAGGGCCTGGAGGACTTGAGAAAGCATGACCATCTTCAACTTGTCCTTCCAGAGAAGTTTGTTCAACCAACGCAAGTCCACGATGAGCCTCAATTCCCAGTCTTTCTTTGGGATCAAAAAATAAGGGGAATACCATCCCCTGTTCCTCTCCGCTACAGGCACTAGTTTTATAGCGCCTTTCTCCAGCAGTGACAAGATTTCATGCCCAAGGAACGGATCCGGAAGCTTCAAGGAGTTTCCCCGGTGGATTGTCGTGAGGCCGCTGAAGGAAGGGAAGGCAGTAGCCGGGGGCAATGGTATACAGAACCCACGCATCTGAAGTAATGTCCTGCCACTCTTCGAGATGCTGAGACAGTCTGCCCCCAACCAGCGAACCATGGGACATGGCCTCATGACTGTTCAGAAGTGGCTCCGGCAGTGCCTGAAGGCAAAGAGGCAGCTGCCTGAGCAGCTTTGGCACTGCGATTTCCCCAACCACCACGGGTACTTTTTCGCTGGCCCCTTTGACTGGCCGTCCCTCTCGCTCTAAGGAGGAGTATTAACGAAAAGAACCTCCCCTCCACTGCTGTACCCTAGGATGAAAAGGTGGATGTTGACTCAATGGGGCACTTAAAGATTTTGCCGCAGCTTTTGAGGGCTGCAACCTCTCAAAGCTCTTGTCAGCCTTGCTGTCAAACAAATATGCACCATCAAAGGGCATGTTCAGAAGACGGACCTGCACATCCGGAGCAAACCACGACTTCCGCAACCATGCAAATCTGCGTATAACGATGCTCGCAGCCATGGATCGGCTAACACGGTCGGCCGTATCCAATCCTGACTGAAGGGATTTGCACATGACATCCTTGCCGTCCTGCACGAGAGGAAGGAACCCATCCCTTTCTTCCCCATTGGGAATATGCTCAGCCGCCAAAGAAAATTCCTCACAGTGTGTGAAAACCTTGCCAGGGCACACGTGGAGTTGGCCGATTTCAAGGCCATGCTGCCAGCCGAAAATACCTTCCGGCCCAACCGTCGAAGTGCATGTTGTCCCTATCCGGAGGGATGGTAGGGTACACAGCCTGCCTCATGGTGGCCTAAGCCGCCTGAACCACCAAACTCTCGGGAGTGGGGCGAGTAGATAAATAGCTGGGGTCGCTAACGGAAGGGCAGTATTTCTTGGTCAAAGACTTATTAACAGCGGGAAGAGATTCCGGGGACTGCCCAGCATCTGCCACCATTTTCTGCAAGGTAAGATGAAATGGCAAAACAGGGTCAGAGGACCGACGTTGATCTAAGATGTCCGTTAAATCATCCTGCACAAAGTCTTCAGGAGGACTGGACCAGCCCAGATACTCAGACCTGCGCCATGAGCCTCGTGTACGAAGACTCCGCATGAGCCCCAGGCTCAGGTCAACCAAATTCCACTTCCGGGGAAGTGTCCAACCCACTGGCATCATGGAGGGTCTGCCTCAACTCCTCCAACTGGCTGTCTCCAGAAAAAAGTAGAGCCTCATCAAAGTCACCAGGGTCTTCAACCTCAGACCTTTCTTCCTCTTTATAATTGTCATCCAGAGGGAGTTAAAACCCAGGTCTGGGGACAAAAGAGGGCCTGGAGGCCATAACTGGCCGCACAGACTTCCCAGTAGCCTTCCTTGAAGGATCCACGAGATCCCGGTACTCCAAATGAAAATTTCAAGAAAAAATCCCTGAAGGCGCCAACCTTGACATCGTGAGCACTGAAGGCTTCGGTGTCGACACAGGTGCCGAAAGCGCCGTGGGCTGGTACGAGGGTAAAGTGTTGTCATCCGAGTCGGACGGACATGGCGCCAACCGTGTAGACACCGGCACCTCAGTAGCTAACTGCGGTCTTGCTGGGGTCGAGGACCGAGACCTAGAGACAAGTCTCTTGTGACTCTTCGAATCCTTGACTGTATGGGACCTCAAAGGCTCCCGATGCGAGTCATGTCGTGGACCCGAGTCCGAAGGCGTGCAAGCTACAGTACGAGACCGATCCTGGCCGGCTTTGTGAGAAGGCGCGACCCGACCCATGCCCTGTGATTGAAAAATCGCTAACAGATACTTTAAACACTGCCCATTCCTCCGGAGTCGAGGACTTCGTTGGGCACGTAACCTCCCTCGACGCACCCTCCTCGTAGGACAGGGAAGGCGACCGGTGACATTGCTTCCTAGAGTGCCAGGACGAGGAAGACGAGTGGTGGGAACCACTCTGGGACCGAGATCCCCGGGACTCCTTCTGACGCAGGGAGTCGCCCCTCGAGTCGTTGGTGGAAACACCCTTGGACTTGGAAGTCCAGGACTTAACAGGCTTAGAGCCCCTATCTACCTAGAGCATCCCCTTCCGCTCCCGCAAGGCCTTGGCAGTCAGCGACTGGCATTCCGAGCAGTCGTCGGTGTCGTGCCACTCGCCCAGGCACCACAAACCTATGCGGAGGGGGTCGCAAAGCGACATTTTCGACTTGCAGTCCCGGCAGGTCTTGAAGCCAGACTGCGGAGTCGGATGGGTTGAAGAGAAAGACATCGTAATGATGAACACACGAGGCGCGCCGAGTCTTACGAAGTTAACACGTTCGCAGAAAAAACGGAACTGAGGCTACAGGCACTGTGCACCCTATTTATAACATCCTGTGACATTGCCCTTGATGGAGGCCTTCGAGGGACATCGACCCGACGTCAGCGATGCAGGACGCCCTCTACCAAAAAAGTTTACGAAGTGCACAGCTGTGGGCATTACATGTCAAAGATGTGGAATACGGTGGAGGACACAATCCATTCGAAATGCACATTACCCTTTCAGGTATATGCTGTGAACATGGTTTGCAAAACAATTCGGTTTGAAGGAATCTATGAAAAAATATTAGAGGGGATACAACCCGATGAAATTATATTGTCGATTTATATATATTTTTTTCATTGTGTGAAGGCATCATGAAGCAAGAGATCAACAACAAACTTAAAGTTCAAAGTAAAATACTTTATTAAGTCAAATGTCAGGATGGTAGAAGGCCTAACTTACCCTATGCTAAGGTGGGATTTTCCTACCTGAACGAAACTAAGGAAAGTGAGTCGAAGAGTTCAACTTAAAAGTCTATGGGCCTCATTACGACCCTGCCGGTCCGGAAAGAACTGTGGCGGTAAAACCGCTGCCACTGTTTTTTCCAGACCGACCGATTCAGAGTCCTGCAGGCGGGAGGTGTCACTCCCGCCAGGTCTGACCTGGCGGGATTAACACTACCCACCTGCAGGCGGACATGAAAACCCTGGCTCTGTCATAGACGGAACCAGTGTTTCCATGGTTCCCATCCCCATGGAGTCCTATGGAACTCCAGGGGAATGGGGATTTACAGAATTCCGCCTCTGGAATTACTGGGTCACCGGGGTTGTAATGCCCCGGTGATTCCAGCAATCACAGAGGTGGAATGGTATTATGGGTCTGGCGACAGCCTGTTGGTTTTAGCGGCACGGCTACCACCAGACTCATAATGAGGCCTTATGTGTCCAAAACATATACTTGCCCTCACACATAAAGCTAAACAATGTGTAGGGATGTCAACAATAAAATAAATAGTGTTGAACTCAATTCTTCCAGGTCCCTGGCCTCAAGTGCAAGAAAGTTCCACAAAAGTCTCAAGATTACCTTTCTCTAGTTCAAGGTGATACAGTTCCAATCAATCCTCGGGGTTCCCTTCCCCAAGTTCCAAGCAACATAGTTCAAAAAAGAACAAAAGGTCTTCAGGCTCTGTTCTCAAGACCACACATTTAGTTTGTCAAGTCTCAAGGCTCCCTTCCCAAAGACTTAACTTCACCACATTGCCCTTGGATTTCAACATTCAGGGCTCGCTGGTCTAGGTGCAGCTGTCAGCCCACACGGTCCACTCATCACACGTCACGCAAACAGGAATCCTAGGCTCTTCAGCCCACACAGGTTCTTCAGTAGGTATCCCTGTGTACCAAGTCACCTTCACTCAGTTCCTCTTTATTAGCCTTTTGGCTTTTGTGTGCAGATTTACATTCCTTTGGCTTTTCCTAGTCAGACTCTTGACGCTGCCATATTGTGTCACACACCTCTCGCCAGTCTTTGGCCTTGCCGCACTGCATTCACTCAATAGTTCACTGTGAGGGTGTTTTGTTCAAATCCCACGTTCTGATGACTGTCACGTGCGCCCTTTTCCGTAATTCGTTTTCACAAAGGCACCTTGGCCATTTTCTTTATTTGCTCGACCCATAAAGGTTTGTTCCATTCAGTATTTAATATGCTAAACTTCAGGGTTTCATTCTATTCGGTACCTCTCCTTTTGGAAGTTCCAGCTGTTTCCTTCCTTGCTTCTGAAGCTGGGAAGTCCACTCTGCTCGCATGTCGTGTGTTTCCCTCTGATGCCGGCAATTGAATGCTGCTTTCCGTACGCAGGCAGCATCCTCTCCTTTGGGCTCTGTCGCATCTCTGTCATGGAGGCTCCCAGACCTGCAACAAGTACACAGCCCACTGGCTTTGGGCTCTGCAAGCCCTGTAGGGTATTTGCCGGCATCCTGGCTCCTTCTCCGGTCCCAACACAGCTGCCTCCTCTCAAGCAAGCTCCCCTGATGGTCTCCCCCACACAGGCATCCCTGTTGCTCTCTCCTGTGTTCCACTGGTCTTCCTTTATACACCTGCAGCCCTCGACAGGCTGCAGGTGTGGATGCCGAATTAGACTTTGCAAGGAAACAAGATGGGTGAGTCACACCCAACTAAACAGCCGCTCACTATTAGTCTCTTCCGTGATTACTCAAGTGGTAAGGAGCAAAGTAAATGTCCAACTTGTTTCCTTGCATTGTATTTTGGCCCAGGTGTGTCTGGGCTCTACACAGCCAGCCCCTTATAAAACTTTAAAGATTTTTGTTCTTTCAGAGAAAGATATTCATTTTACTAAACTGGGGGTGCCCACCTTTTTCACATTTTGCCAAATTAGACTTGCCATACCATAATTAAAAGGGACATGCCTGACTCTGATAGCCCTTTGTATGCATCTTACTCGTCCCAGTACTGTCAAGCATTCTATGTGGGGAAATAAGAGGAACAGCTTTATAGTTCTACCCATAAAGGTCAGGGGAGGGTTAGGTTGGTCCTCAACTGAAAAAGGGGCATACCAGGTCTCTCCGGTTTTATTTTTTACCCCTTCTCTTCTTTACTCTTCTTATGGTTCTTCTAGAGTGAAGACATCTTTATGCAATTTCTGGGTCAGTGGGACAGGCATAGCAACACCCCACAACCATCTCTGGGATGAAGGTTTCTCCCTGAAACGGTAATGTGGAATACCGCGTTTCACCCGACATCACATTCCCACTCCCCAAGGGGCCTTCACCCAGGTGATCCTCCCTTGCTTCTCCACCCCTAGGGTCGGGATCCAAGAGAGATGGCCTTTCCCTGGCTACATGAGAAGAGGACCCAAGGGGAATATATGTGAGGACACACTCAGGTTTCTCACAATTGCCTCCAACTTCATTTAAGTTGGTGGGTAATGCACCTGCTTTCTAAAATCAATTCCCGATAACTCATGACATTTTCAAATTGGTTTAAACAAAGTAAACCGAAAGCCGATAAAAATATCTTTTGAACAAAGAAAACAGAACAGGGATACATTTTATTTAGTATTCAATGTATTCATATTCAAATATTTTACACATATTTTTAACTTCTGTTTTCTCCAAATAGTTATACAATGGTACTGACCAGGTACTACAGTCCCTGAAGAAGATCACATGCAAGCAAACTAATTTGCATATGCACGTTGAAACATGTCACGTTGGATAGAACTCTAAAGGACAGAATTGATAAACTTCTTCTGAAGGTCCCGATTAGCATTGGAGGAGCAGTTACCCTCCTGAATATAACATTAGTCATTGACCAAATCCTCACAAATGTGAGCTTGTGGTTGTTCCTTTTCAAGATGCTATTAAGTTTTGTAATTATTGTTGGTTGTATATAAAGTAAGATTTACTGTCATTTCTATGTCCTTATTTTAAACATGGCAACCACTGTATTGTCCATGTACCAGCTCTTTTGGAGGTAAAATATTTAGCCAATGATTTATTATACATTAATGTGTTTTCACAAATAGATCACTGCAACACTGCACAGTTCATGTGTGCTATTTATGACTGTTTATTATGAATGATTTGAGAAAGATACTAGGAACCCAGTTTTGTTACAGTCATAGATGTAGCCCATAGGTTCCTAGGAACGGGCACCGTTGCGACTTTGTTCATCCATACCCCACCATTACTTTGTGCGCTCCTGCCCCAGGGCTCGCAACTACTGCCCTGCTATCGCTCGCTAGGGAGGGCAGGTCCCTTTGAAGATGTGCCTGTGAAGAAACATACTGTGGGAATGTTTCTCTTCCCGCGGCCAGCCACTCCTCTCCCTGTGCGGCAAACAAGGAAGGGCTAGGTCAGGAGCACCGGAACCACCCAGGAGGCTGGGCTCGGTCCTTGCCATGTGCAGTGAGAGGCAGCCTTCAACTGATGCCTGGGGTAACTGGATGGACTGCCCTGTTAGTGGGAGGACTATGGGCAAGGTAAATTCTGAAACAGGGGGGCATCTGCCACGTATATTTCTGGATTTACATTAATTCACGTGAATTTGTGGTTTTTTTTGGGTTATTCGTCAGGGCCTTCATTAGTTAGCCCGTACATATTCTAGGCATAGAAAGCTATATGTCTACTGGTAACAACATGCAGATATAACGACACTGTGCTACATTAAATTCACAAAGCATTAAATATTTGGCTTGTGAGCTTATTTTTTCAACAATTTTTGACTTTTCATTTGTCATTATTCATAGTCGTAAATCATACAAAGAATGGTGCTAAAACACATACAAAAGGTTACCATACATGTTTACATATCACATATATAGGTATCATTGTGGTGCGGCATACAACATTACAAAGGTGTAATCACAATTATGCTTTTGTGGAGACTGCTTAATGTCAGACTCCTCTTTCCTGACCTCGCTGAAGTCAGAAATGCCAGGCAGAAGGGTGGCCTAACCATAGGTCTACGTCAGGGGTTGAATCAATAGATCTCATGGGGACTGTTGGGTACCTAAAGTGCTGCGTCCAGTGACATTTCGGCTGCTGAGTGATAATGCCTTCTTCTGGGCCATAGAAAAGGTCTCCCTTAAGAAGGAATATATAAATAGGCTACATTAGTAAAGCAGTCATCTAGACTGCATGTGTTCAGAGTGCGTTTAAAAATGAAGAACAGAGAGAGTTTTAAAAACCGCATGAATTATTCTTTCTCTAATCCATATAGAAAGGGGGTTGGATAACAACTAGCTGTTGGAAGCATTTTGTGGTTGGACCACAAGGTGGACAGGGTATTGTTACCTGGGAGCCAACTGTGCTGCTCGCGTTCAATCGCTGGCAGTGTGCAGTGGTTCTGCTTTCCACATGTGGCTGCTCCCTGTAAAAATGAAGTTGCTGGGTTTAGGCAGGTATAGGGGAGCCCTTTAATGGTTGTATAAGGTTAGGCGTTTAGGAGTGAGAGGGAGGGAGGGATGAGATGGTGCACAGGAGTGAGAGGGAGGGCTGAGATTGTGTGCAGGAGCCCAGAAGCATGGCTAGTCCTTAGGTGGGGACCCTGCAAAGGGTTCATACGTCCGCGGGTCTGTTCTTTAGTTTATGCAGCGGCTAGAGATCGGCGTGTGCGCCAACGAGAGCAGCCCAGTAACGCTTATATTTGCGGTGTCTACGCGAGCAGTGGATAGTTCTCACGGCGCGTGCGCTGTATGTTAATGTTTGGGCCGGTATTGGCGTTGCATGCGTGCTGGCTGTTGCGTCCCATAGCTATGGGCAACTTGCAGCTGTATTGTCGTGTAACTATGTAAATGATAGTAACGCTTCGTCCCGTTGCCATTGGCAACGTAAACATGACTGCAGTAGTGTTGTGCTAGAGGGCAATTTGCCTGGGCCGTATCAACGCCAAAGAGCATAAGGTCTAGTGGTTCTCAATGTGAAAGAATAGCTAATCATGGTGTGTGAGCTCGGGGAAGCAGGAGGGCTGGATCCCGGGAGCGATGAAGGCATCACGTCACGTGCCGTGTGTTATAACTGGGCACATGGAGTGGTGAGGACATGTCCTATGCGCGTGTGCGTGCGTGTGTGTTGGCCTGGTTTGACCTGACAAGCAAGGGCAGACACCTGAATGCTATGTGCACTGTGCGGAGCCCCAAGCTCCAATTGTGTGGGCCTGAAGGTTGAGTCTCATTTAGCCCTTTGGTGGTGGATTTGAGTTTTAAAATCCACCAGGATTCTTTGTGGTTGAGGGTACTTGTTGCATTGGTGCTGTTGAGGACTTTGTCAATGACCCACCAGGTCATGTCCTCAGGGCCATGTTGGTGTTCCATCCAACTGATGCTTGGCTGGACTGGGGCCTCGGCTGCTGCTTTCCTGGACTTGTAACCCACCAAGCGGAGAAGGTAACGGCCTCAAAGAACATTACTTATGAGTTGATGTTGCAGCAAGCACCAGTCCCAAGACTTTATACACAGCTTTCATACCGGTAACATCACATATGAATACAGTTTTGTTAATCAGTAATTGTCATACCCCGTTCCATAGTTGCATGGCACTGATGGTTGACACCAAAGCAAGGCGTTTGTACTGGAGGACTTGAAGCTTGCCATCAAGGGTCCCTCTCTCCACACTGCTCCGCCAATGGAGCCCATATCTGGCCAAGATACAGTCATTGATTTCACACAATATTTATCTAATTCCTGCCCTGCGGTGCACATTCTATTCAAAGCACTGCAACTTGGTTACTACGCCGGATTCTTCTCCTGTACATCACTATAAACATTTTCCACGGAAGTTCACTGGATGCGCCAGAGTATCGCGATTATAATGTTCAATGGAGGAGCTCTATCAAATTGCTGGGCGATTGATCACCAGAGTGAGTGGTCATGTTGAGGGGTTACCACTATCAGACATGGTCAAAGTGCTGCGGAGGGCTGAGTGATTATCCAATGTCATGGGGTGTCTATTAGACCCAGTGCCTAGGTCATGTCATGTTGCACATTTATTATGCGAGTAGAAGATGTGATAAAAGCACCACTTTTTTAAATAATAAATGTCAGTGTGCAGTCGCTGAAATGTGTGAAACAAGTGCCAAGGGGTAAGATGTGATGACATTGCAGTGAATTTTAAGATGTGACCAAATTGTTGACGTATTTATTTTATTTAGTGTTCTAGTTCACAAGGAACTTTTCACTTAATATTGATTACACACATTGCAGTTGTTACAAAATTTGAACATTTACAGGGCATGCAACATGATAAGATCAAGAATTTTTTGTTAACAGTCATCAAGTTAAAATTCCTAATAGATAAATATTAAAAACATTAAGATACTGCAAAATTAATTTAATCACGATTATCTCATAAAAACAGCCTCCCACGAAGACAGTATAAAAATTATACAGACGAAAAGATTTGGGATTTTTCCAGATCTATGAACCCTGTTCCGTATTAATCTTAGGTTTATCTGGCCACTAGTCTCCATTCATTTGCTTTTTGGGTAGAAATATATTGCCAAATGAAACCAGAGTACAACGTTCTGGAGTCTTGAACTAAATGATGAAAATACAAAACACTTTGAGGTGCCAAGCCGGGGCATTAAAGCAGCAGATAACATGTCTCAATAATTCCCTCTACCTGACAGTGCCTGCAAATCCTCAGGCTGCGTTCAATCCGCTCCCTTCCTCCCACACCTTCCTTTGTCGGGAAGAGGTTCGGACGCATACTTAAACGTTGTGTACGCCAATACTGGACAGGAAAGTTTTTGCAAGTAGTGGGGGAGCACACCATATGGTCTTCGATCATGCAGGAGCCCTGAATATAGGTGGTATCAACGCACTGCCTCGATTGGGCCTCATTACAAGTTTGGCGCTAACCTTGCCGGTAAAACCGGCAGGCTGCCGCCGAACTTGCAAATTGTTCCGGCGCCTGGTAATGGGGAAATACAGGGCCATTACAACCCTTGCGGACCCTGTATTTCTCCATTGCGAGGCCCCAGAATTCATTACGCCCCATTTCCATTTGAGCTCCATAGGGCTCAATGCCACTGGCACCATTCATTAATTATGCTGGTGCATTTGTCGATTTGTGCTCGCGGGTGCCGGTCTGCCCACCAGGTCAGACCTGGCGGCCAGAAAGGCACCCGCGACCACAACTCAGTTTGCTGGTCCGGTAACAACAGTACCGGCAGCTTAACGTTACCGTTGTTACCGGACCGGCAAACTCGTAATGAGGCAACATGTCTCAAACTTTGCGTTTAGCTTTGCCCAAAGACATAAGCAACAAGTCCATACTCCAATCATATATATTATAATCATCTTGGCATATTTCAGCCGACCTAATCATTGGCCTGCTCAGTCTATTATTCATCACAAAAATTCAACTGTCACCAAATGGGTCCCTGCTCTGCGGTAAAGATTTTCATCATGAAGTTTAGATTTTTCCATACTACACCCGAGGGTATTCTCACTCCTATTCCCGCTGGATCCTCTTCTCTGGTTGCCAGGGGACGGCTACCGCTGTTGTATCCAGAACTTAGGGGTGGACCAGTGGGGGAGGATCATCTGAGTAGAGGGTCCTTGGGGATTGGGAGTGAGGGATTCAGGGGTGAGACACGACATCCCCCATCTCCTACCGATAGCCAATCTACCCTTACCCCTCCCACAACCTCTTTAGGTTGCAGTAAAAACATCTTCCCTCATTTTCCCCACAGGTAACATCTTCTGGTACAGACATAATATTCCCCCTCCCCAGTTATATATCATTGCACTCTTACTCAGCCTTTAGGGGGTATTTTCAATCACACCCAATCTCCCACTCCCCATTTCCAATAATTACTGGGACAAAGAAGAGGCAACCCAGAGAAATGAGGATTACCCCTTGGAATAGCACAGTGCAGGGAGAGGCCTACTACACTCCGCTGTTAGGCTGTCCCGTTAAGAGAGGCAGGCGAAGTCAGGCACTTGACAGCTATCCTACATGCCTATACTATTAGGATTGACCAGGAGAAAAGGGGTTCTAAGGGTCAGGCATGTCCTATTAATTTGCCCAATGAAGGTCAGGCAAGAGAGACCAATGACTCGCACCTGAAGCCCCTTAACAGGCCCAAGGTGTATAAAGGTGGGGCATTGAGCAGTGCAGATAGCAGCGGTTGGGAGAGCAGAAGGGAGGTTGTGTGGCTGAGGCCAGCAGGGGATCCTTCTCAGTCCCAGATCAATTTTTGCCACAGGTATTGTGCGAGCTGGGTTTGCTGGTTGGAACGTGGTGGCTGCAGCACAAGAAGCCTGTGAAAGTCCAGAGGAGAGAGGGGCGCTGAGACGCTGACTGTGTGGCTGGGGGGCTCTGGCGAGGGAGCCGTGTCTCCATGGAGCCAGAATGAGACGAGTGACTAATTATTGACCGTGTGCAGGCCACTGCTTGTTTACCTGGCATGTGTTTTGGTCCCAGGGATGGCTGAGGGGCAGATGGTGAGATCCGGACCTCAGCCCACAGAACCCAAAGAAGCTGCTTGCCAGCGCTGCGCTATCAGGGTGAGTTTCGTAGCAGGAGAGAGAAAGAAACCCAGTGGCCTGAGTGTGGCGGAGCAGGAGCAGAGATATGAAAGTGGAAAGCGGCATTGAAAAAGGAAAGCAAGGAAAACAAGGTGCACGAGCAGCGCAAAGTCGGGAAAAGGAGAGGGTGCGAGCGACCCAAAAGCAGAAGAGAGGGTGCTAGCGACCCGAAAGACAGAAAGAGTGCATTTAAAAGTAAAGAAAGCAAAGTAAGAGAAGAAGGTGCAAGGGTGCACTGCAAAGTGAAAGGAGTTTGCCAGGGGTACGACAAAGCAAGAGGAGTGTGCAAGAGGCACAGAAAAGGGGAAGAATGTGCAGGAGTGCACTGCAAAGTGGAAAGAAAGGGGAAAGTAAAACAAGACAGAAGAAAAGATACAAAGCTTGAGGAGAGGGGTCAGAAGTCAGAGTGGTCGTGCAGGGATGGAGCAAAAGCCCAGCATTTTTGAAAGTCTGACACTTCTTCGTGGAAGGAACTGTGTGAACTGTTGAGACCAGAGGGGCCTAAGCTTGGGGAAGGGAACCCTGAGAGGCCTGCAGAGACATTCTGAACCTTTTGAGCAGAGGCCTAGACTTGGTGAAGGAAACCCTGGGAGGGCGGACCAAAACGAGTTTTGCTTGGAGGATTAAAGGAGTAAAGTTTGGAGAAGGGACCCCTAGGACACCCAGAGACATTGTGAACTTTATCTGCTGCAAGAGCCCTACATGCAAGGTACCAAGGGCAACCCCTTTTGTGTTGAACTATCTTTTCTGAAACTGGCAAAACTACATCGGATGGTAAGGCCACCTGAAACCAGTTGTGGTTTACATTTCTTTTTGAGCCACCATTTTTCTTTAAGGCTCAAGAACACATTTTGTCT
Organism: Ambystoma mexicanum; assembly: GCF_040938575.1. Classification (NCBI taxonomy): domain Eukaryota; kingdom Metazoa; phylum Chordata; class Amphibia; order Caudata; family Ambystomatidae; genus Ambystoma; species Ambystoma mexicanum. The sequence goes on along the minus strand of NC_090941.1, from coordinate 704,986,763 downwards.
AAGGGTGAGGGCAAGCATAGGCAGACTCTGGTTTTGGACTTGGACATCAACGGCCAAAAATCAGTGGGGGAGCAACCCCTTTAGAGTTAGGGCCAGTTAAGCATTACACCAACCCAAAACGTTTTTCAATAAAGGTTTTTAAACTGTGGCTTTTCAGTCTGTCTCTTGATACCATGCCTGTCCCACATTAGCCACAAATGAATGCAACCCAAGTTCATACCTTGTAACATGGACCGGTACCCCTTGCAGAAGCTTTAAAACATATCCAAAAGAGTCCCTCAAGTTTCATCCAATTATGTACAAAATGAAATAGAAGGGTGTAAGCACCATAGGTGACAATCGGGACTACTTTCTTGCAGTATTCAATCGCTGGTAGAAGGGAATAGCAGCCATATTTCCTACTTATTTGCATGGTTTGGGCAGCCAATGCGGTCATGTTTTGCTTTTTGTTTTTAAGCAGCTCACTCATGCATTTGGACTCAAACAAATAAAAACCCAGGAAAATAAAGTTGTCTACTCTTCCGAGCTCGTTATTACCCAAATACCATTTACGTATTTTAATATCGGATTGGTGCGCTGAGTTATTGTAGCATGTGAGTGTAGAGAATACATATATGATAGGATTGAAGTACCGAGCAGCTTTAAAATACCATGGATGCCTTAAACTATCATGAAATGCAGTGAAGGCATCGAGTGCTTGTAAGATCTGATTAAAGTGCTGGGTAATTTTAACATGTGACTAAAGCAATGAGTGATGCAAACATTTAACAGAGCACTGAGTGATCCCTTTTGCACTACTAAACTCTCCTCCACGTTACCATGTTCTCACAATGCTGACAGATTCACCACCCCCCAGGAAGCAAAGGCTGCAAACACTTAAGTTCTCCAATGTGAGTGAAAACCTCCCTGAAGGATAAAGGCTAGCTGGAGTCTGAGCCAGGCTGGCTTTCATCCCACAGGCATGTTAAATGCGAGCACAAACTGCTTCCTGCATTTCAAGTTTTCTTTATAAAACAGAATATTGTTGAAAGCCAAACATGGGTGTGAGAAGGGTGAGGATGAGGGGCAAGTGTCAACAAAGCACACGTCTCCGGTTTGGATTTCGTTTTCCTTGGAATATTTCATTATACATTGTTGGGTTTAAAAGGTGGGCACCCTTCCAGCTTAGTTATTGTAAATTCTCCTTTCTCATGTTTTTCAAGTGTAGATTACTTTTTTTGAAATACAAATACTGATTTGGCTTGTGCACTTTCTTCTAGAAGGAAAGGTCAATTGAACTACATTTGTATATTTAACTTTAAGATATATTAATGGGTGGGAGCTTTTGATTAAAGGCGTTTATTAAACTGTACAGGTAGGTTGGAAAAATGCCTAGCCTAGACCCAAATCTAAGATTGACGCATGCTACGACTATCAAATAATAATAAGGCAGTCCCAGTGGCGTCTTGTAAAAAAAAAAAGGCCTATACTAAGACAGACCTATTGCCAGTCCTTCCGCCAAATACAAAAAGAGTGTGGGATAAGCTTCACAAGAAAGAAAGAAGTTTTCACAAATGACAAGTCAGGATGCGTTAGCCGGGGGCTCCCTTCCGCACGTTTTGAACACGGGACGAGGCAGGACTCCGGAGCACAGCACATGCTCGAGCGTTCCCAGCAGGAGAATACAGTTCCACTCTCAGGTACCAGGACCTTTGCTGGTTAAGTCTCTTTTCTACAAAAAGTATCTTGCCTCCGAGGACCTGAGATGTTAAAAAATAATAAACAAAAGGTTCCTTTCCATATGCACGGTGGGTGATGACTTTTCACCCCTGGATCCCCTCTTCCGGACTCAGATCCACAAAAAGGTGTTAGTGAAATAAAGACCTTCGGTAGTTAAGTCTTCTTGCTTCCGAGGGCCCGACCGGTTCAAAATACTAAACAAAAGTTCCTTTCTGGTTGCACTTTGGGTCATGATTCTTCACCCTGGGTCCCCCTCTACTCCGGGTTCAGACCCCCCCCTTGAATGTTAGTCTCCCTCTGCTGGGTTCATTATGGCTTCTATTGGGTCCCCCTCTTCTGGCTCAGATCCTCCTTGATTGTTTGCTTCCCTCTTTGGGTGCTGCTGGCTTCACCCTTGGGCGCCCGACCCCCAGCCCCCCTCTTCCGGGCTCAGACCCCTCTTTAATGTTAGCCTCCCTCCGCTGGGCTCACTATGGCTCGTATTCTAAAGGACTTTTAAACAATCTTCTCCGTTACATTCACAACTCTTAATGTCGAACGTTCTTGGGGAACCTCCCTTTCTCGGGTTCACTCTTGTCAACACAAATTTTCATTGAGGCATCAGGCTTCGCCCCTCTTTATCAGCATCCCTCCATTGGGTTCACTCTTTGCCAATCTTTTCTCTCATCTTGCGGGATTCGCCTCACTTAGCTTTTCATTACTTGCCGGTCAAAGACTGAAGATTTTGTGGCAGGCAATTATTGTCAAGTAAGACTCTGGCCCCGCAAAGCATGCTTCTTGAGAAACAGTGAAAAGGTGGAGCACCAAGTAGCTCGCAATAGAGACCTTGTCACAGGGAAGCCATTTAGGGGTCGCTTGCGAACCCTGGCTTCTCCCCAGCCCCTCATGGACACCAAGTGTCGGTCTGCTGAGGAAATGCGGCAGCGTTGCTGCTGCTGCTGCTCCTGCACCTGAACTGGAGGGCAGTGGGGACATAGGACAAGTACTGCCACGGCTGGCTGTGGCTGGTCAGTGGCTCCCGTTACCACAAGGGCTTCCGGAGACCTTCGACACAGCGGACACCACCGTCTGCTGCGGGTCCTGTGCCCTGTGCTACTGCGTCTTCAAGGTCCACCTGCACCAATGACCGGCCGCCAGGGGAGGAGGAGAGTCCTGCTGGACACAGTGCGGGAGTTTAGATTTCTCACAGCCCCTTTTTAAACCTTCCCTCTATTTCCTGACTCTTCTGTACTTTAATGCTGCTCCTATATGTTAGAACAAGCTCACTCATTGATTCACACAACCACAACCTGCCTCTAGTCGACATCATGTGGCAACAATTGGAATTTTTCCCCATTTTCCACAGCTTTCTTATCCGTATTCAATGAAGGAAGCCTGCCAGCATTCTTCTTCCTTTGGCTTGGAACAAGCATATGTTTCATTCTAGCTTCCATTATTCTGGAATGCCTCCAATCCAGTGATATTGCTTTCCTTCCTAAAATATGTAACACAGTAGATGCAGGCAAAATCCTCTTACAACTTGTTGGGAGGAACCCCCAGGTATGCCATAGGGACACGAAGTTAGTGGACATGGAGGGCCCAACACCCTCCCCCAGGATACACAGAGGACTCAGTCAATGGCAAATTCAAACTGCGTTTTATTACAGACAAAACCAAAAGGGATCAGCACAGGAACAGAGAATATTCATGCACATCTCGCTCTTAGTCGGCTCGCAGGCTGGTTTTACCATCAAATGGCATCAGCACTTCGTCACAACCTGGTCCCCTCTCCAGAAAACCTATCAGGCACGGTGATTGGGTATTGGGCACTCTATATCCTATACAGGACACTACAGATGTTATCCTACTGGCCCTCGCAATTCAGGTGGCTTGGCTGGACTGTCCCATCCCCAGTTCACTAACTATAACATTGTTGAAGTGTTGTGGAATTACCATTGGTTATTGCCTATTGCTACCCACCCCTAATGTACTAAACTGTGATTGGCTAGAGCTGATGTACCCAGGCCTGGGATCCGCAATGATTCTCAGCTCACTGTTTACCTCTTCAAGGTGATAAAATGATTATGTGTCTGTATTGTAACTTGTATGTACCACATTTGCCGTATGAGAATATTCTCCTGTCCGTCGCAACACTTGTTGCATAGTGTTGCATACTTGTTGCAGTCTGTCTCTGGCTGCCTGAGACTGGCTCTCCGTTCCCACTGCAGATCGTTGTCCAGTGTCTGCTTCAGCAGTGTCACGATTTAGAGACCACGAATTTGAGCTCTGCAGCTCTGAATTATGAGGATTAGTATTTTCTACAGCTGTCCCTTTGTCGTCTGCGGACTAGAATGTCACCCGTATCTCATGACTTTGGCTGCGGGTCCTGTCTCACACGTCTTGCTCTCTCTCTGTCCAGCCTGAGTCAGCCCAGCTTGTCTATTACTCAGAGGCCTGGTGTACCTTTCCTACACCCTATAATGCGGTTTCTACAGTGTCAAATGCTATACTATATTCTCCATAGGTTAGTCACACTTGGCTGCGTCAGGTCCCATAGGTGCTCCTGCAGTTCCATAGGGTTACTCGCGTTTAAGCATCTGCAAGCTTTGCTCAGGATCTCTTGCACCTTGTGGTTTCTGCGTTACTGCATTTGGCTAATGGCAAAAATAATAAACGCGATGACAGTATGTATCTGTCTTCTAACTACAGAACTGTGCGCTCGCGTTCTTCATGTATTCAAGTGTGCGTTTGTGTCGCGAAGTGCAGATGGCACCTGTGCTGCATGTCTAACACTGCTATGTCGTGGTGTATCCAACGATGTCAGCAACATGGCTTCTTGGTGCTCTAGCCCAGGCTGTCCATATAGGTCTCTCTGGCCATAGCCAGCGGCTCTTCATCCACACAGGGATAGATCTGTACCGCACCTGTTCTGTATGGCTGGCTGAAAGGGGTATCTCTCAAAGTATTTGTCAATTATTGGTCCATTAGGAATTCATCTGAAATAGAATGGATGATTGCAGTGTTTCCTGGCCTTCTTTCTTGTCACGAATTTAGTTGGGGGCGGTGGGGTGGGGTGGTGGCAGGATCCCTAACCCCTCTTCAGCCTCCCCACCCCCTCTGGTCAACCTGTCGACCAAATCCTTATACAACCGTCCTTTTGCTTGTGGCTTCCTCTGAGATGCCCATAGTAGTTTGATGATCACACAAACTACCAGTTCATATAATAGCACACTCCTTCGGGGGTTACACCATACCCACTTTTCTTCATAGTATTTTCAATGAAATGATTTGTCCAGCTTCTGCTTCAAGTGGGAACAGTTTGCCATTCTTTCCCTTATCTTGTTTCTTTCTGCCACAATCTCGTCCTTTGCTTCTCCTATATTCACATGCATCAGTACCTGCATTACGATGGCTTCCTCTGCTGTTATCTTGCACCTGGCCATGAAGATTTTGATCCCACACATTTAAGTCACTGCTAGTATTGGTGCGCCCATTATCAACTTTAGTCCGTCTGACAGCCATGACAACATCCATGACCAAATGTATGCTATTCAGGTCTGGACCTTTACAGCCCCCCTTGCTTCTTCCATTTTGGTGTGCATTTGTGATAGCTGTAGTACCGCTTCTGACAGTGTACCATGGTCCTCATCGTTGGCAGGTATGAACGTGCAACAGGAACTCTCAATTTCTGCGCAAACTCCTCCTTCCATAGCTGTGAGCAGATCCAGAACGTATCTATTCTGGAGTGCCACCAAACGTACTGCTCGGAGCTATTCTTTTATCGTGTTGAACCCATTCACTGTAGAGTTGATTGTCACCATCATATCCAACGGGTAATTTGTAACCATTTCACATTTGTGTATGTCTGTACGGATGGTATTCATGATGTAAAGAACATCTGCATCCTGCTGAACAATCTGTGTTCTGTGGGCAATTCATCTAATGCGGTTTGTTTCTGAGAAGTAATTTCCTCCTTTCATTACTCCACTTAATTCAGATGGCTTCTCTGCCTTGGTTGTTGGTACCACTTAGATCGTTCTCTTTTGTTATTATCCATCTTCGGGAAGTCATCGAGCTTCACATCTTTTTGGCACAACCAATGAAGGCATATTGATGTGTACCAACAAGCATACTCCTCCCCCTGTTGGGTGGCAGCTTCTTGTATGTCTTCGATCCGCAAGCCCAGTAATGATCCATCAGTACTGTTCCTGCCTTCATATCTGTGTGTTTTTTGATGCTTCTGCATCCGACATTCTCGTCAACTTCAACTTCACCATTATTCTGGTAATGAACCAGCTTCATTTTCCACCCATGTCAGTAGCTTTGCACTCGCCTCACATTCCTTCAGGCATTCCTTCAGCACTTGTTTTCTTCCTGTACCTTGTTCACTGGCGACTGTGCTACTGTCAGTGCTTTGCTTCCCACCACTCCATCCATCTTGTGTATACTTGGCCATACACAAGTATCTGTGGTCTCTCCCAGCAACCAGGCTCTCCTCCTGTCTCCTTCACTCTTGTCCATGGACACAGTAGTTCCTTAAGGGTGATAGTCTTTGTTTCTCGTTTGTCAGGCCCATCAGTTATGTACTGTATACCTTCATCTAGCTGCCAATAATTGTTCATCATGTCTAAAGTTTTTATGCAATTGTCCTCATACAGGAATTTTGCTCTGGACATCCATCTCAATGTCGCCGTCCTCCCATGGAACCTTCCTCAAGTTGTCACCATCGAGAGGTACATTAAGCAGTGTACTCTTGCTGCAGTTATTTCAGTAGCTATGAATGCTCTGAGGCACTCATGGCATAGGGGATTAAGGAGCAGACAAAAGCTCTTCCCAGTGCTTTCCTTACCTATTCTGGTTATGTGCTTGTACCACATGTTATTAGACATTCAAGCAGGGTCACTGAGCTACATGTCAACACCTTTCATGTCCGTCTACACTGCGCTTACCTCTCCTTACCTTATCGGCAGTGTTCCCTTGTCCACCTGACATGGTTGTTCCACCTGCTTGGGTTAGGGGAATGTTAGTGGAGGGTACAGCGGTAGCACTAGCAATGCAGGTAATTTTCCAAAATAACACTGCTAGAAATAAGACCAACAGAACCATCACATCTTTAAATATCAATTACGCTGCTTGATCCTTGCAGCTTGAAGATATTGTTGCCTGCCAGAAATGCGTAATCTGGTTAATATTGTAAGTGCTCTTCAGCCCTGCAGCCCATGTAATCGCTTATGGTGAATGCAAACACTTCTTCCCACACTTTTCTTACTGATGGGTCTCTCCGTGTGGCGAGGACAGGGAGATTGCCATGCTCAAGCTGTGGGTATGTTTGGGCCAAATACTCTATAAAGGCTAGATAGTATACTCCGGGGAGATCGAGCTCGAAATCTGCTTGGTCTCCTCACAGTATGGACAAAATAAAATAAACAGTGCACCCTCACTCTAAGTCGATGAGCAAATCTGTCCCTAACTCTGTTGCTAGCGAACGTATGACCAAGTACTAAATGTTGGCCCTGTCCATCAAGGTGATCTTGTTGCAAGGCGAGGCCACTGCTTTGTAGGGCTTCACATCCGCCAAATGGTTCCAGACCTGCTTCCCCTTGAGTTTGACAGCTTGGTCTTCCACTTTCTCAACCAAGTGCGGACCCGTGAACCTTGGTGCATTCCAGCCCCTCACGAAATTCCTCAGGAGGACAATGTCCCCCACATTCACAGCGTTTTAAAATCCAGAGGCTTGTGGTGCGCTGCCGCAGTTGCTCTCTTCACTGTCTTCTGGGCCTCCCTGGTGTTGTATCTGGCGAGAGATAAACGAAGCGCTAGCCACCAGAGAAGTGATGTATTCATGCATCTCCTGTCCCAACACATCTGCACTATTCTCAGTCTTTCAGTGCTCATGTGGGAGGAGCCAGTGGGAGATCCATGCACCGTCCGGTCACCACCCCGTTGGGCGTTAAATGGTGGTCGGACTCAGGCTTGTGTAATGCAAACAAGGCGGGAGGTAAGCAGTGTAGCCAATTCTTTTTTGTCCTCTGCTGTGTCTTGGCTGTGCACTCCTTCAGGAGGTCGTTTAGGCGTTCACACCCCCCAGTTGCTTGCTGGTGGTGCACACAGGCGAACCTGTGTTGAATGCCCCACAATGCTGTGATGTGCTGGCCATTGTCAGACCGCAGGACCTCACACAAGCCCCATCCTGGGAACACTTCCCTGACCAGGAACTTAGCTCCTCTAAGGACGTCAGCATGCAAACAGGGACCTGCCTCAATCCACCTGGAGAATGGGCATATAACCACCATCATGTAGCAGTATCCTTGGCAAACTTGGATCATGTTTACATAATCCACATGCAAATGCTGGAAGGGGCCTACTGGCCTCGGTATGGCTCATCTCAACACTGGCAAGTCAAACAATAGCTCACAAATTCAGCCACATGTTTTACCAAATTAGGACAGAACCATGTTTCTCCAATGCGTGTAGCAATGACCTCCTTCCCTGTGTGTGTTGGATAATGCATTTGTGTCAATGCAGTGTTCAATAATGCTAGTGGCATCACCACTTTCCCAGTGTTATCCTGTCACCATAGGGCATCTGTCGGAGACATTGTGCATCTCCTCCTGGTCCATCATTCCTTCTCTTCCCTGGGTGCAGCACCCTGCAATTCCATGATCTGTGCTTCTGGCAGTACATTGTCCCCTTCCTTAAGCACCATTTTCTTGTGCACTCTCGTGCATTTGGATCCCCTTCTAGTTCCCATGGCTCCCCGAAATATGCTTTGCACTTTGCCTCAGACGGCTGCTTCGTTCCCCCTTGAGATGGGATCTTCAACTTTAGTGTGTTGCTATCCTTTTTGGCCAAGCAATTACTTTGATCAATCTGCCCAATAGAAGTGCATGCTGTACTTGAGTCCCGTCTGCCCTCCTGAATCCTCTCCTGAGCCATCACGACAGAGTGTACTGTGGACATCACATAGGCAGAGTCAGAATACACTGTCACCTCCTTCTCTGCGCTATGTTCCAGTGCTAGTATTATAGCCACTAGTTCTGCTGCTTGTGCTGAGTAATGGGATGGTAGTCGCGCACTGGCTACTACACTTGTCCTGTCTTCCTTCAGTCTTACTACTGCAGTTCCTGGATGACCTCCATCTGTTTGATCAATTGTCGAAGACCCGTAAACGTAGAGCACGTCTCGTCCCTCAAGTGCATTCTCCTCTTTCTTGCAAGTGTCCGTGAAGATCTCTTTTTGCTGTACAGTCATGTGCATAGTCTATAGGACGTCTGCTAGAAATATTACTGGGTTGACAATTCTGCATCTCACTAGCTTCAGTCCTACATTCGATAGTATCTCGCATCATGATGCTCTTTGAGTTGTCAGTGTGCTCTTTGGCTTCTGCAGTATCGCAAAGTGGGCGTCCTCCATGTAGAGTGCGGTGGTGCACCCTATGGTTATTGCTGCAGACTTCTCTACTGCAAATGCAATAGCTACCAAAGCTTGTTCACACTGATAGTGTCCTCTCATTACTGGGTTGAGTTTCCCACTGTAGTAGTGGGCTATTGGCTTGTGTCCCATGCTTGTCTTTTTCTGTCAGTACTGCCTTCATAACTACTCCGACAGTGAGTGAGAACAGGAAAAAATCCTTTTTGTAGCGTGGGATATTTCCTCATATTTCCTCCTTCAGCATATCAAATGCTGCAGTCATTTCTGTGGTCCATGTCAGTGTTTTGTTTTCTTTCTGCGCTTTCTTCAGGGTGCCCAGTAGAGGCCTTGTGAATGTGCTGTGGTCAAAAGCCCATTCTCTGCAGTGGTTGCATAACCCTTAGAACTGTTGCATTTCCCTCACTGTCGTGGGCTTAAGTGTTTTGCATATTGTCTCTGCTCTCTTTGGGGTGATCTGTTGGCCATTTTGGGATATTGTCTGTCCAATGTATAGCCTCCTCCTTCTGACAGTACTGTAACTTGTACTTGTCCACATTGTATCCTTTGTCAGCTAACAGTCAGCATGTGTACTGAGTCCTTCCTACACGGATATTCTGTCTTGCAGCAAATCAAAATGTCATATACGTACTGTAAAACTGTGCTCTCCATCTGTATATTGCTCAAGTCCATCTGTATCACTCTGTTAAAGATAGATGGTGACTTGCAGTACCTCTGAGGAAGTCTTGTATATTTCCACATCTCGTTTCTTTACATAAAGCTTGTCAAGTCTTCTGAGTCTGGGTGTAGTGGTACTGAGAAGAATGCATTCTTCAAATGAATGACTGTGAAGCAGGCAGCTTTCACCAGAATGCTGCACAAAATTGTTTCTGGGTTTGCTACTAATGGATACTCTGCTTCTACAAGGTGGTTAAGAGGTCTTGCATCATGTATGAAATGCTATGACCCCCCCCCCCCTTGCCTTCCTCACTGGGTACATTGCGGTGTTGCATGGGGACTGATGGTACAAGGATGCCTCTTTCGATCAATCAGGGCCGTGATTGTCTCATAAATGCCCTCATCTGCTTCTTTAGTTGGGGGGTACTGTTTCACTCTTAGTAAAATTGCTCCTGGCTTCAGCTTGATATTCACTCCCCCTATGCTCTTTATGTGACCCATGTCATAGGGACTTGTGGTCCATAGGGTTCAACATACCTTGGCCATGTCCTCCTCCCAGTATGGGGGTGGCGCCTCCAGCACCATTGCCATTCTCTGTGGTACTTCCCTGTAGTGCATTTGTAACCAAGTCACACTCATTTCGCACCATCTCTATTTCTAGCCTTTCTTTCCTGAATAGCTCTTTGTGTGTCACTGTGGTCAATCTGCACACCTCTGCCACTGCGATCACTGCTCTCCATGCCCGTCCTGTGTCATCCAGCCCATGCACTGCTTGCTATCCAATCCTCTCTCGCAACCACTGCCTCCATCTCTAGTGGCGCTATTGTTCCTTCCTCCTCGTCCTTTGGTAGCAGAGGCCTAAATAAGTACTCGTTTGGAACTCACCACACCTTCCCTGCAATTCCTGGAAGTGATGCAATGGCAATGTCAGTTCCATACTGGAACATTTCTGCTTCCATTGGCACCCCATGTCTGTACTGTGTGCCCACAATATGCTTGAACAATCTGTCTTACATTGAGCTTGTGTATTCCTGGTGTAGAGCACACCATTCACTTGTCTGTGAATGAAATGATCATGTTCAGTCTGCTCATGTCTCGTCCTAGTATGTTTACAGGTGTCTGTCGAAAGTAAAGTAAAGGCAGAGATAGATCGTGATCTCCTATAGAGATATCATCTGTGAAAGAAACCACTTCCCGAGTCCCAGAGAATCCATGAGTGTTCATGGCAGCGGCTGCCAATGTAAAAGAAAGGAAAACGTTTTGTCACCTATCGCCACCCCTATGTAAGGTTCCTCCGCCAGGTTGGGTGTGATCGACACGATGGGATACATCAAGTTCATGTGTGGGCTGTCCTATTGAGGGTAGAAGGATATTCCATTTCCTGTAAAAGAGTTGTTCCCCAACATGGCAACTCCTCCCAGTTGGCTGACGGGAACTGTCACCATTGACTCCATGTGTGCTGCTGCGTCATTGTTCTGTATTTGTGCCAATTGCTGTGTGCTTCCTCAAATCTGTGGTGCTTGTAAATATTGTGGTACCGGTGCGGGGCATCTGTGGTCCCTGCACTTGTGTTTGTGGCGTTTGTACTTGTGGCATCTGATGTGTGCCCTGCATCTGTCCTTGCTGTTGGTGGTCCTGTGCATAGTACTCGTACTGGTCCCCTTGATGGGGCTGCTGGCCCTGAGGACCCCAGGTTTGTTGCATCCCTCTGTACCCACGCACTCTTGAAATGCGTCCTAGCTACTCACATGTCCAGCACTGGGGTGGCTCCCTCCCTTGCCCTTGGAAACCCCCCGAAAATTCCCCTGGGTTCTGCTTCATCTGTTGTCCATATCTTCGAAACCCTCCTAGAAAGCCCCCTTGGTTGTGATGCATCTTTGGTCCAAATCCACGCCCTCTGTTAGCCCCCCTTCCTCGGAACCCTTGCTGTGGACCATCCTGCCCCATAAACCCTCACCCCATGGGCGATACAAATTGCTGCGGTTGTTGCTGTGGCTGCTGTCCCTGTGGGGTGAGGCTGGTTAAGAGTGCCCCCTCCATAGCATACTTGATCGTTTTTTCTGTACTAGTTTCGCTTCTTTCGCTTCATCCATCTTCCTGTCCTCTGCTCTTTTTTTTTTTTTTTATAACTATTTTATTTTGATTCAGTTGCACACAAAGAGCAATACAATTTTACATGCGTTACAATAGATGAATTTTGGGGAAGTCAGCCGCTGCCAGCATTTCCCCTCTGCTTACCCCTCCCACTCCCGTCGCAACTGCTCCTTAAGGTCTGGTTATGAGATGCTGGCAGACCATATTTAGCCATTATCCGGCAGGGCCAGCCGAGGTGGGGTTTATTAGTTTGTGCTGGAAAATTCTGGTCGTACTCTAGAATCGGGGCCCAAATGTCTGAACCTGTGTAGTAGACCTTCTCTGGCTGCCGTGACCTTTTCTGCCACCAAGATGTCCCGAATTTTGATCCACCAGAGGATCATCAATGTCTTCCAGGTGCAGGCAAGCGTGATTCTTCCTGCTAATAGCAACTGTGTAATAGGTTTAGCTGTACTCCCTTTTCTTTGGTATGCCCCCTTGTGCTGGGGTGCCCAAAAGGACCACCTCTGGATATTTGGGAAATCGCAACCTGGGTGATCAATTCAATGGCAGAGATGCATTGGTCCCAGAAGGATTGGGCAGTGGGGCAATCCCACCACATATGAAGGTATGAGACGGGTTGCCCGCATTTACGCCAGCAGAGTGGGTCAAGAGATTTCTGGAATTGGTAGAGGCACACTGGGGGGTAATATCAGCGGAGGAGCAACTTAATGGCACATTTTCGGTTTGTGATGCAAAACGAGGAGAAATTACTTCTTGTCCATATATCCACCTAGATATGATCCTCAATTTGTATTTTTGTATTTTATTTATATAGCGCACCTGGCCCAGGGGCATCCGGGCGCATCACTTAGGGTACATGGAAAATTGAGATAAACATAATATAAATGTTGAAGGCAGAATAACAAAGCATAATGTACAGGGTAATATACAGTAAAGGACAAGAGTAATCAATTTACAGTCATAACAGCGCTGATAAGCAGGACCAATCACAAAATACCAGGAATGTACAAGTAGGGATGTGGGCAGAGAGTTTACAGTATAGAATATATACACACACAACTTTATACAATGAAACAGAGAGCAGGGTGGTGGCTAAGGGCATGTTAGTGCCGGGAAAGGTCTTGGGCAAACAGCCATGCTTTGGCCTTGCTTTTGAAGGCAACCAATGGGGTGTCCCAGGTCCGTTTCCCATTGCGTCATGTATGCGGGCCTGCAGGTTAGCATGTCCTCTTGTAGTAATTTATAGAGGCTGGGGATCTATCCTCTTGCTGGCCCCTCCTGCGTGGTAAGTTCAATAGGGCTAAGATTTCAGGTGGCCTCTTGTCAGACTGCAGGTGAATGCACCAATGGCGGAGTTGGGAGTAGGAGAACCTGTCCGTTTCGGCCAACTGGAAGGTTGTTTTACAGTTTACAAATGTACTGGGTTGGCCATTCTCAAATAATTGCGCCAGGGTTTTTAGTCCCCTCTCATCCAGTTCTTAAAATTTGTGGTGTGAGTTCCGGGGGTGAAGGCTGGATTATGGAAGATCGGGGTATTTGGGCCCAAGCAGCAAGTGATACCTTTGGATTTCAGCGCCCAGTCCCACACACACAGGGTGCATTTTGTGGATGAGAGTATATCTGGCCAGGTCCTCTGCATCCGGAGGAGAATGTATGAGAGTGTGTAAAGGGGGAGCAGGAGTTTTGACTGTTCAATTTCCACCCATTTCGGGAGCTCCATCGATGGGAGCCAGGCTTGGAATCACGCTAATTGTGACGCCACCTGATATTTGCGTAAATTGGGAACTCCCAAGCCCGCAAGGTGAGCACTGCCCATCCTTACTTATTGGGGGACCCTAGCTTTCTTCCCTCTCCATAAAAATAAGCATTTTTCGTTGCAAGTGTAGGAGGGTGGAGAGCAGGGGGAGTGGGATTAGGGCGGGCAGGGAGGCGCAGAAGTAGATGAATCGCGGGAGTAGATTAATTTTACAGGCCGGGATCCAACCCAGGAGCGATATCTCCTGGGAAGCCCATCGTTCAAGGTCTTTCTCTAATTTGCTTTAAAGAGGGGGGAAATTTGTTGAGTACACGTCTCTCGGGCAAGCCGGAATCCGGAACCCTAGGTAATTTATGGATTTCCCATTGCATTGTATGGGGCAAAGTGGTTTGAGGGCTTCTATCTCTCCCGACGTCAGGCCCACCCCCAGGGCTAAGGATTTTTCGTAGTTAGAGAACCCTGCGACTTCGCCAAATTTATGTAATTCTTGGAGGGCGTGAGCTAATGAGGGCTGCATGTTTGTTATAGACAGCATGAAGTCATCGGCGTATTGCGAGATTTTATGCTGGGAGACGCTGATTGGCATCCCCTTAATATTGGGGTCCTTGCAAACCCGCTGGGCCAATGTCTCCATTATCAGGGAAAATAGGAGGGGAGATAGCGGGCACCCTGGTCTAGTTCCACAAGTAAGGGGGATATGCGTCGTTAGACTTTGGTTGATTCGCAAGGAGGTTTTCGGGGAGCAGTCGTCGGCCAGGACAATTTTACGAAAGCTTGGGCCAAATTGAAAGGCCTCGAGAGTGAGCTGTAGAAAGGACCAATCCACTTTGTCAAAGGCTTTAGATGCGCCTAGGGTCAACAGAGCCAATTTATGGGAGTCCAGGGCTGCTATTTCCACTAGGTTTAGAGATCGCTGGATATTGTCTCTGGTTGATTTACACGCTATAAAGCCTGTTTGGTCTAGGTCGATTAATTTTGGGAGGACTGCCACCAAGCGGTTTGCTAAGACTTTAGAGTATATGTTGGCGTCTATATTGAATAAGGAGATGGGTCTGTATGAGGTGCTAACCCTGGGGTCCTTTTGTGGCTTAAGCAGGAGGATGGTTGTGGACGCCTGCATGGTTGGGGTAATAGAGCCTCACAAAGCAAAGGAGTGCAAGAGGGCTCTGAAGGGGGTCACAAGTTGGGGGCGAAACACCTTATAAAATTTTGTTGTGAACCCATCTGGGCCTGGGGCCCTAGACTTCAGGGATTTAATGGCTGCAGCTACCTCCTTGTTTGTGATTGGTGGCTCCAGCGCTTCCACGTCGGGTTTTTTGAGGTGCGGGAGGGTGGCTCCTTCTAGGTAACGCTCTTGAACAGTCCTATTACGAGGCGATGGAGTCATTGAGTGAAATGGGCCGCTGCCAGCTGTAGCTTGGAGTTCTCTGTATAGTGGATCTTTCCCTGCGGGTCTCAGAGACCCGTTATGAAGTTTTGTTGCTTTATCTTGGCAAGCTTTTCCACCAGAAATGCGTTTGCATTGTTGTTCTTGGCAGAATAAACCTGTTTAGATTTGGCCAACTTGTGGGCCGTTTCCTCCGCATAGTGGGCTTCAACCTCATTCCCAGCTATTTGTAGGGAGCGAGGAGTACTCATGACCAGCCCTTCTTCTGTTTGCCTTCGGCTGTCCTAACATCATCTTCCAGTTTCCGGCAGGACTCCAGTTATTGTTTTCGGTACGCCGCCCTGTGGTCTATCAGTTCCCCCTGATTACCACCTTCCTGGCGTCCAAGGTGTTAGCTGGAAAGGTGTCTTCTGTGGGATTCTCCTGAAAGTACCTTCGAATTTCCTTAGCAATGATGTCCCTCAGCGCCACGTCGTTCAGGATCGGGTCGTGTAGGCTTCAGCAGTGTCTGTGGGGGGGTCTGGGTTATGAGCTCGGACTGTCAGTATGACCGGAGCGTGGTCTGATAATTTCAGCTTTATGGCCACTTCATCAACAAAGGCGAGGATTTGTGGGGATGTCAGAAGCAGGTCTTTCCGAGAGGAAGTTCGATGTACATGCGAGGAAAAGTCTTTTTCGCCCTGGTGTAGAACCCTCCAAGAGTCTACCACCCACAGCACCCTGAAGAGGTGAAGAAGCCAAGTAGCAAATGTTTTTTTTTTTTTTTAAACTTTATTTTTGAATTTTACATACCCTCGAAATACAATCGCACCAACAAGGTGCACGATTGAAACTTGAGGAAAAGGAAACGGGGAGGTGTAAAAGGTGGAGGGTTGGGAGAAAAGGAAGGGAAGAAAGAAAGGAAAAAAACTTCATAACATTACCCATTAACTGTTCCCCCCCGAAGCCGCCCCTTCCCTTCCCACCCCCGTATGAAATTAGAGCCCAATTTAATTCTTCATCAGTGTCCGAAATTTAAAGTTCAGAGGGATGTGGAGGATCTCAGTTCCATAGTCTCCTTTCAGGTGCCAGACGAATCAGAGCCTACAGATTCATTACTGTTTAGCAGATATGCGATATACGGTCCCCAGATGTCGGGGGGGCGTGCATGCAATGGTAGGGTTCTTATAAATTCGCTTTCCATATTCTGGCAGTATGTTATGTCTCTTTTCCAGTCATCAAGTTTGGGTAGTGGGCCTCTGCCCCATGACATGGCGATCCTCCTTCGGGCCAGCACCAGAAGAAGGGCTGCTAATTTACGTGATGTAGCTTGAAGGTATTTAGTGAGACCCAGGAGTGGCCCCAGTGGAGGCGGGGTCACCTGTTCGCCTATGTCAGCAGTTATTTGTAAGACAGTTCCAGAAACAACGTATTCCGGGGCAGTCCCAGGCCAAGTGGAGGAAGTCTGCACGAGCCGCTGCGCATCTTTCGCATTGGGGCGACGTGGCTGGATGATGTTTGTGCTTCTTGACTGGGGTATAGTATATTTGGTGTACAAAGTTAAAATGTATTAATTTGTAACCAGTATTCAGTGCGACCTTTTGGGTTTGGTTTAGGATATAGGACCAATCTTCTGTGGATATCGTCTCCTGAATGGCAATTTCCCAATTTTGCTGGGTTTTAGTGTTGGGTTTCCCAATATCGGCCTCCATGGATTTATATAGCAGCGTGACCAATCTCCCTTCCCCCTGCGCTTGAATTGTGTTATGTAGTAACTCCCAGGTGGGGGGTTGTTTAGGAAATGAGGGAAATAACTTGTGTAAGGTATGGCATAATCTAAAATAAAGGAAAACATCTAGGGAAGTATTACCCCCCTATCTTTGGCCATTTGTGGGGTTAGAAAGGTGCCCTCAGGGAACAGATCTCCGAGTGAGTGGACATTGACCTTGTCAGCCCATATTAGAAACACTTTTTCGTTTGTGAGGGGAATGCCAGGAATAAATCTGATTGGAAGTAGAGGGGAGAATCTCACGACTACTCCGTATTTGGTCGCCATCTTTTTCCAGATTGCATATGTAGACAAGACTGTTAAGCGTGTTATATGGGACTGGGATTTGGCTTATAATGACAGCGCTTAGCAGGTCGGGTGAGGCCAGGGCTCGTTCCACTTGCACGTGTGGGCGAACGAAATGATCTGCGTAGCAATAGCTCAGGAAGTGAGCCTGGGCTACCCAATAGTATTTTTCTATATCTGGGAGCGCCAGATCCCCATTGGATGTTGGCAACACCAGGGTGCAAGACGCGACACAAGCCGGTTTACCCGCCCATATGAGCTCTAGAACTGCTGTCCTGATTTTTTGGAGAAAGGATTTGGGAAGGAGTAGTGGGATGTTTATAAATAAATACAGAAGTTTAGGAAGAATGACCATCTCGATCAAGGATACTCTGCCCCATATCGTTAACGGTAATGATTTCCACCTATGGATACGTTCTTGCATTGAGTTTAGCGTGGTGACAACTATCTTTGTAAATCTCATGATGGTTACGTGACATGTAAATGCCCAGATAGCGCACCATTGAGTGCTCCCATTTAAAGCCGTGATCGTCAACAAATTCAGTTGTATTGGGGGCCAAGGGAAACACTACCGATTTGGAATGATTAATTTTTAGCCCAGACATTTGGCCGAATCTTATCACTTCGCGCATTACAGGGTTAAGATTCTCTTGGGGGTCACTGAAACAATATGACATCATCAGCGTAAAGAGAAACAATCAATCTGTGAGGACCTAGTTTAAGCCCTCAGTGCAGTTGGTTTTCTCATAATCTCGGAGCCAAAGGCTCCATGATAAGGGAGAATATCAGTGCTGAAAGCGGGCAGCCTTGTCTTGTTCACAGCTCTAGTGATATGCTCGTGGATCTAGTGTTACCCAGAGTGACATATGACAGCGGGTCATTATATAACAGACACTAACTGGATAAAGAAATTACCAAAGCCCATCTGTCTAAGCGCTGCCATCATGAATGGCCATTCAACAGAGTCGAACACCTTCTCGGTGTCAAGAAGTACCGCAATCGCCTGTTGTGTTGGATCTATGGCCTCGATGACTACGAACAGTCTTCTGATGCCGTATGTGGTACTGCGTCCTGAAATGAATCCGACTTGGTCTCCAATCACCAGGGCCGGCATGATAGGGAGTAGCCGTGTTGCAAGTATTTTGGCAAGAATTTTATTGTCCAGGTTGATTAAGGAGATCGGCCTGTAAGATGCGCATTCATCTGCGGGTTTGCCGGCTTTATGTAGTACCCTAACATTGGCTTCGCGCAGTGTGGGGGGGAAGGCTTCCGTGCTCAACTGCTTCTTTGTAGACGCGGAGCAGGAGTGGGGCGAGGATGGATGCGTGGGCTTTGTAAAACTCTCCAATGAGCCCGTCTGGTCCTGGCGCTTTGGAGTTTGGAAGGGATTTTATTGCCTCCAGAATTTCTTCCTCTGTTATCAGAGCTTTTAGTGGTTCTCGCAGGTCTACCTCCACCCAGTATAGCTCAGTGTCGTTAAGATACTCCTGTATGGAGTTCGGATCTGAGTTACCTTTGGAACTGTACAGCTTCTGATAGAAATTCCGGAACGTGAGAGCGATTTCCTCCTCAGTATATACCCGCTGTCCTTGAGCGTCTTTGACACATTAAACTGGTGTCGAGGTTTTGTCCATTGACAGTGGGCGGGCCAACAAGGTGCCTAGTTTCTGTCCCTCCCCATATTGCCAGATCTGGTGACCATGACCCAGGAATTTTATCTCCCTTTCGGCCGTTTCCCGGAACTTCAGAAGTTCCTCCTTTAGGTCAGCTTGAGTGTGAGAATTTGGAGCAATGAGAACTTGACGCTCTAGAGCTTTCAAACGCTTCTCACTACTTGAGAGCTCACTCCGGATCAGTCTTAGTATGCCGTTTTCTTTGGCCAGGCATATGCCACCTATAAAGCATTTTAGAGCTTCCCAAATGGTGCCGGGGGAATCGACAGAACCAACGTTTGTCTCGATGAAGGACATTATTTCCTTGCGTAGTTCGTCTGCAAAGACTGTCGGCGAGAGAGCCATGCTTGAATCTCCAGTTGAGTCCAGGAACTGTTGCGCTCGCTAGGGAGACGTCGAGTGTGACCATTGAGTGGTCGGACAGGGTGCGTGGCAAGATTTGACTCGTCCCCCCAGACGAATGGGCTGTGGGAGGATGCCAAGTTGTAATCAATCCGGGAACTGGTGTTGTGGACGGCAGAGTGGAATGTATAATCCTTCGCGTCACGATTATGCTGCCTCCAGGTGTCAGTTAGGCCAAATGTCTGGCAGATCTCTTGAACTTGAGCGCTGGCTTTGGTCGGGTTCCCCGCTGTGTTGTGGGATTTGTCTAGTCTGGGACCAATTGGTATGTTGAGATCTGCTCCCCATATAATGGTTGCCGCATTGGTTTTTCCCAGTTGGGACATCAACCAGTTAAAGTTGTTTGGACCATCGGTATTCAGTGCGCAAGAGTTCACAATTACTACTTCCTTTCCCGCGATTATCCCCCTCACCAATAGGGCTCTTCCCTCAGAGTCTTTCTGCGAGTCTATTACACTGAAGTTCGTTCTCCTATTAAAATGGCAGCCCCAGGATCTGGCCTAGTGCAGTTCCGCTGATGGCAGGAGATGCGTTTCCTGCAGTATGGAAATGTTGATTTTATGCCTTCGGAGATATTGGAAGACTTTCCTTGTTTTCGCCGGCTGGTTACCACCACGAATGTTCCAGGTGGCGACCTTAAGTGTTGTCGCTGCCATCAGAGAGGTCTGGTGAATTTATATTTGATGGGTTTGAATGTGACTGATGAATAGATTCATGCGAGATTCTGGAGAGCTTGGCTTCTGTTCGGACAGCTTTGAGCTGCGTGCTCATTGCGGAGTGGGGGTGCGGGGTGAAAGGCGGCTGTGTTGAACTCTAATCCCTCCCTTGGGTGGGCAACCCCCAACAGGCCCACGACAAACAATCCCTTATAAACGAAACTGTCAACATTGCTGTGCAAGGGGCGCTAGTAGCCCTCCAAGACGAGGTTGCTCCCTCCCACTGTTGCATTTCTATTTCGTGGAGTAGATTGTATTGCGTCGGCAGAGAGCGGGTAAATTTGATTTGTGTTAGCTCCCGGCGATAGCTTTATGGCAGGTCTCTCCTTGGGCGGTTCCCTCTCTGTGGGAGACCATTGTTATGGGCAGGCCTACAGCCGTTACGATCCAGATAGTCACTTGTCTCTTCGGGAGTGTTGAAAAATTGGGTCTTCCCTTCGAATTGAATGCAGAGTTTCGCCAGGAATATCACTGAATACTGAATTTGGTTTTCCTGCAGTCTGCGCTTCACAGCTGTGAACGACCGTCTTTGTGTCTGGACTGCTTGGTAAAAGTCTGGGAAGAACTGCAACTTATCTCCATCGTAATGCAGATCTCCTTTGTCTCTTGCGGCCCTGAGGATTGCGTCACTATCTTTATAGTTCAGCAGCTTAGCTATAATGGGACGTGGGGTTTGTCCCGGGGATAGGTCTTGAGTTGGGTATTCTGTGAGCTCGTTCAACTACAAAAAGCTTGGACAGGATATTAGGGCCGAAAAAGTCAGTGCAGATCTTCTCTACGTGTTCCTCCATCTTGGTGGTCAATTGGTGCTCTCTGATTTCGACGATCCTTATATTATTGCGCCGGGAGCGACCTTCTAAGTCCTCATTTTTGGCCGTTACGATTTTCATCTGCGCTTCGAGTGAGGACACTCTGGTAGCCATGGCTGACGCTCCGTCGTCAAGGTCTGAGACCCTCTGCTCGACTGCGTCTAGTCGGTTCGCATGCCCGTCCAGCCGGTTTTGGAACTTGTCCACTTTGGAGGAAAGTGAGTCTAGTTTGCTACTCAGGCCTCCTATGCCAGCTTTGAGGTCAAGTAGTATTTCACTGATATCGAAGTCCTGTGATTCTTCTCTGTCATGAGGTGGAGCCTGGGTGGGGGATTGAGACCTACTGTTAGGGGGGGGCCATGTTGGTAGAGGAGCAACTTTCAAAAGGCAGCTTTCTCTG
Organism: Ambystoma mexicanum; assembly: GCF_040938575.1. Classification (NCBI taxonomy): domain Eukaryota; kingdom Metazoa; phylum Chordata; class Amphibia; order Caudata; family Ambystomatidae; genus Ambystoma; species Ambystoma mexicanum. Next base: position 704,965,687 of record NC_090941.1, on the reverse strand, counting down.
CGACCTATCTGGTTTCCCCATTCTTGTTGCGGACAGGCGCGTCCGCGACTCTGGAAGCTGTGTGGTGCTGGTCCGTGCGATCGGGCAGGGCGATTGTATTTATAACTTGCCGGGCTGGGTGGCTGAGCAAGCCGGCCTGGATAGAGGGCCTTGTGTCACCTCCTATGATATGGTGTCTTCGTTATGCACCAGATATTTGCTGCTGGGTTGAGGGGAGGTGGCAGTGCTGTTGGGAAGTACGCTACTGGGTTAGCACCGGGGGCCCGGCGCCACGGGAAATCTATAGCAATTCTCAGGGCTGGGTTCCCTATGGGGTGCCTCTGTATGATGTCTGGAGTTCTAGGACCAGCGAGGAGTCCCAGTGTGTTTCAGCGCTGGGGCCCTGGGGTGCCGCTCACTGCCGAATTCTTCTCCCCGGACTCTCCGACATGCGTGCCCGGGTCGCGCCTCCCGTCGTTTTCTGCTGCTTTCTGGACTGGGGGCAGCGGGGTTCCAGGCCGACGTAGCCTCAGGAGTTATGCTTCGTGGTCGGGGGCCAGCGCCGCTCACTCCCGGCTCGCTGTCACGCGACCCGTTAAGGCCCTGGCGGTTCCGTTGACTTGCCTGTCACATGGGGGAGCTCGGGGATTTGCTGCCGTTCCTCCGCGCGTGTGTATGCAGCGAGGGGAAGCGTCGGGCGCTCGTACCTGGGTTGCTGCTGGTCGCGGGCGGCTGCCTCGACTTTTTTCCCCGCACCGGCGCTGGTTGGGTCGCTCCTCACAGGCCGCTCCCAGGTGCAGCGGCCGCGAGACCGCAGGGCTCATACGGCAGTCTCGGAACCCGCCGCCTCCCGGATGTTGCAGTCTGGCGGCAGGCTCCTCACCGCCGAGCGATTTTCCACGCTCCCAGTCCTCCGCGCCTGAGCAGAGGCCGCGACGCTAGGCCCGCCCGGGGAAGAGAAGGGGGGATGGGTTCTTCTCCACCGGGAGTCTCAAGGCGAAGTGTCAGGCAGCAGGCAGAATAATTATGGATCCTGGTTCGAAAGCGCCTCGCCTAGACAATGCCGGCGTCAGAGCTTAGTTTCACCAACACGATAGCAACGATTCATCAGGATTTCGTGGGAGCTTCACAAAGCAATTTAAAGTCTCTGGGGGCTGGAGGGTCAGACTTGTCCCGTAGGGGATCCGGGAGCCCATTTTAGTCTCCCCCGATGATTACTTGGCCCTCAAAAAAGGGGAGCAGTTTGGCCACCAGGTCGTTGTAAAAGGATTCCTGGCTCTCATTGGGAGCATAGACAGAGATCAAGGTGTATAGTTGCCTGAGAATCAAGCCTTTAATTCCTATGAATCGACCTTCTGGGCCGTAGAGCATTTCCAGCGCCTTAAACGGGATGCCCTTAGCCATCAGTATTGTCATGCCGCCCTTCTTAGCGTTGCTGGAGGCCATAAACTTGAGTGGGAAGTTTCTGCTTCGGAGACATGGAGAGTCCAGCAGCAGCAGATGGGTTTCCTGCAGGAAGATTACGGAACCCCCCCAGATCTTGCAGGTGCTGCAATGTTGATTTACGTTAGGGAGGACAGTTTAGGCCCTTCACAATGAGCAAGATGAAGTTCAGTTTCTGGTGGGGAGGCAGTTCCCCTGGGGGGTCCGATTCCGCCGAGTGAGGGAGGTGGTTCAGGTCTATCTTAGTCACCATTTATGTCCTGTGCCTTTGCAGTTCCACTGTGCAAACAGGTTTTTAACTTGCGCTTCCAACGTTGAATCGGTAACAAAATTGTGGCAGTTAACCAACTCACCATGTTAACAGATTGAGAATGGGATGTTGACGCCATGGACTTGTAGGCGCAATGGCGCTTTACAGCTGGGCATAGGCCGTGTGAAGGCCAGAAATTAAATGCTTAAGGTGATCCTGTGATCAGTAATAATGCTGGCGGGTTTAGGAAGATGGGTGAGCGAGCCCCCAAAGGGAGGTGCTCCAGGTGAACTTGCAGAGGCAAAAGGGGGGAGGCCTTCAGGTCTGCTGCGGGAGAGTTCCTGTCTTCCATCCTTTGGTTACTCTCGTCCAGGTGCTCTGTCTTGTTTTGGGTGACTCTTTCCTACCTGGTGACAAAGGTTTCGATGGGGGACCTGTTTCTGCTTCTGGGGATGATTTTATTTTAGGATGTCTGCTGCTTCCTCCGTGAGCTAACAATGCAGGAGGTATTGTACCAGATGTATTGAAGAGTAGCAGGGAAAAGCCAGCGGTAACGCAACTTTTGGTCTTGTAAGACCTTCATCTAGGGCCTGGGCTCTCCTCGCCGCTGCATGGTCATCACTGCGAGGTCCTGGAAGATCTGGAGTGACATTGCTTTGAATGTCAGGTCTCCCTGATTGCGGCTGGCAGCTAAGATCTCTTGTTTTGTAGTAAAAAAAGTGACCAGGGTGATTAAGTCTGGGGGTTTGCCTTGTGGTCGGTCCAGGAGTAACTATGACTTGTCCAAATGTGGAAGGAGAGTTTGAAAGAGCTCCTCGATGTAGGTTGGAAAGACTTGGTCTGGGATCGAGGCAGGCACTCCTTTGATCCAGAGGTTATTCCAACGGGCCCCATTTTCCAGGTCTTCCCGTTTCCCTGCCAATTCGTCGCTCTTCCCCTGTAGTGCCTGAATTCTTATCTGGAGCCCCTGGGCCACTCAGTATTCCGTTCTTCGTCCCATCGCTGCAGCTCAGGTTCCCCTTCTGCCATCAATATTTTTGGGGTGAACACAGTATTTGGCACCGGTCGCTTTAATGCAAACCCTTGGGGCTTCACACGGAAACTAACGGAGAAGCTACCACATCGCTGGCACTTCAAGCCACTTGCCTTTTTCTTAATCTTCTCCTGCCATAGCCTACAATAATTAACTATTGTGAGCTGTATCTCTAGCCACCCTTTTGCTTCCATCCCTACCAATATCCTCAAACTTTTCTGTATCGGCTTTGGTAGTCCCTGTGCTAGTATGTGATAAAATATTGCTACTGTTTTGTCCCACAGCTCTCGAGTTTCAAGGCGCCAAAGCTCTTGAATCTCCTGAATGTACTGCACAAGGTCTTCGTGTTCCCTCATTTTCTGGGACGTAATCGCCCCAATGTCTGATGTGTCTGGGTATTTTGTCCTTAGTGCTTGCCATATAGCTGCCCTGCATTTCGCAAACAGCGAACCATTGTGTGCTGTATTTTGTGTCATTACCTCCGGAAATCCCACCCTTTTCCATATGTCATCAGCTGCATCCCCCGAGATCGACACTAGGAGTCACTTTACATCCCCCACAGCTAACCAAGTTCCTGCTGTCATATTCTCCATTTCATAAATCCATTTCCCAGCACCTGCACTCAACAATGGCAGTCTACATTTCACATTCTCGTGATCTGCGTGCTTCATGGTATATACTGGGGTCGTCTCCTCCCATCTCTAATAAGGGCATTTGTGTGAACACCTCCTCAGGCGTTCTTCTAGTCAGTCGGACCTGCCTGTCCCCTCTCTCGCTCTCAATGCCTGCGCATACATCAACCGGTTCTGGTATGGGTACCAGGATACTATCGTCATATCTCCTTGTCAACCTTCCCCTTGAACAGGCCATTGCCGTCTTCCCTTTCATTCGTCCTGGAAAGTCTCCAAGTCTATCGACATATGTAGTGGTGTCATATAGGGTGTGTAAGTCGGTTGTCAGTCATGCCTGCTCATTTCGAGCTGCCCCCTCCTTCCCCTGTGTGCGTCCTAAACTCCAATGACACCCGCTTGGCTGTCCCTGTTGACTAGGGTTGGAACTGCTCCCCTCTCGTCCCCACGGGTCCAGTCTTCATTGTTAGACTCAGGTCAGTGTCCCTTAAGTCATATCTACTTCCTCCCCCCAGAACCCTAGGCCTGCACCATCTCTCTCGGTTGTGCTCCTGTCCGGGGAGCTTGTACTATCTGGTTCTATCCTCCTCCAGTGTGTCGCTGCACCTCCCTATTTCTCCTTGTGCCTTTACCGCTCTTATTTCTCGCTCATCCTCCACTCTTCATGTCCGTTCCCATGCCAGTCTATCCAACTTTAACTTCTTTTGTTGCCTCTCAGTTCACTTGTGTTTTTCCCGCTCTCCTATTTCCCTCCGTCTCACGATCTCTTCCACTTCCCTTGTCTTCCTATCCCGCTGCTCCTGCTGTGCTCTCTTCCTTTCCTTGAGATCTTTTGATCTTCTCCTCCCTTTCACTGAGCTCCTTCTCCTAATTCTTCTTCATTCATTCACCTATCCTGCCTCTCCAACTTCTCTACTTGCCCCCTCTCCCTGTACTTGCGTTCTAATTTCTACTACCGTTCCTTCTCCCTCCTGTCCTCTTCATCCATTATCTCCACCCAGTCTGATGCTTCGCTGCTTCTCTTCAGACCCTCCCATTGCCTTAGTTGGAGAGGGAGATGGGGCAACTGTTTCCCCTTCCAGCTTCAGGAGTATCTGTCCTCATATCCACTCGTCCGTGGCTATGCTCCCAAGCCACCCCTTCGCGCCCTTCAGAGTCTCGCCACTTGTCTCTCGTTCGCCAGCTGGCTGTCCTGTGCCTATCGGCCTCTCCTCCTTTGTATATGGTGGTGGCTTATAGGTCGGATAGGAGTATCCCTCTGCTGCCCTTAATTCTCCTATTGGGTACAACCCCTTGCTCATCGTCTGTGCCATTGGATACTACGCTCAGACGGACATGAGGAGGAGCGGAGGGATGAGCTCCTGGCTCCTTCACCTCCTGCTGGCTCAGTATCCACCGACGCCTCGTGGCATCCTCCTTGCCATCCTGAAACTTGCACCACAACTCGAATATGGCCATGCCATGAATATGGTAACTTCTTCCCCTTATAGATACCCTGTATGTGTGTCAGTAGTGATTGCTGCACATCTTTGGAGAAACTTCCACAAGGTGGCCATGGTTAGTTAACTTTCCCTCTGTACTTTTGGACCATTCTATGCTTTACTTTTAAATCGCTCCCTGTAAGGCGCGAATGTCTTACACAGGTGCTGAAGGGGCGTGTGTCCCGCATTTTCCCTAGTACATCTTTTGTGCCTTTACCGTACCTCAAGTCAAGGGTTTGGACAATCCGATTTTCAGGGAAAAAAGTGCAATATAATGGCAATACCTTTCAATATCTACAAGCCTCTCTTGCGCCACAACTTATCAGGCGGGCTCCGTGCACCGGCCCTCCTCTGCAATTACTGCCTCCTCAGGCACACCCACAACCGTGCGCATGCGCCTTCCGTGCACTGCCACTTGTTCACCTCGTCTATCAATCCCAATTCTCCAATACTAGCTCCTCACGGTCTCATGCTATCTGTTTCCTATGTGCAACCCTACAGGTGACATCACCAATATATTGACCAAGGTAGTACAGAAAAATCAAATACCGCGCGCACACTGTAAAATCCTGTTACTCCCAAACCACACAAAAACCCCACAGCTGTCTTCCCGCCTCCAGGCAGAGTATACCAATAGTCTCTTGTGATCGGACTGTACCCGCTGTGTCGTTTGTGTGCAAAACGTCTCACTCATGATACTTAGTCGACTCACCTTACGCAATTTAGGGTAGTTCCCTTGCTAGCCCTCACAGAGATACCGTCATCTATGACCCGAGCTAAAACGGCCAACCCACAGGAAATCCACTTATTTACATAACTTTTGTCATCCGAATCCTCGAGCCAATAGTCTAGGTTATTCACCAGAACTGTTCCCCTCTAAAACCGAAAATACCCTAAACATAGAGAAAGGACTTCTACCTCTGCTCCTGTCCCTAGTAACTTTAAAGATATTAAATACTCCACAATACTCAATACCCTCCCTCACATCCACAGTTGCTGTTAGACTGGGTCAATACTTACACTCTGGTCTGCTGGCGCTGCTCGGCTGCCGGCCCCTCCAGAAGGTGCTCACTTCCTCGTCCTGGTCTGCCTGTACTCCTCAGTGACTTTGGGCAGGATGATTTCCAACTGGCTCCAGACGGCCGTTCCACAGGCCCGCGTTTTCCTGTCTTCTCGAAACATGCAAGGGTCTTGTAGCTGCTCAGGTTCCGCAGCAGAGGAGACAACCTGGTGCCGGGCTGGCGCAGCCAACCATCCACGCTGCTACAAACTTGTTGGGAGGAACCCCCAGGTATGCCAGAGGGACACTTGAAGTTTGCGTACTTTGAGGGCCCAACAACCTCCCCCAGGATACACACAGGACTCCACGGCAAGTTCAAATTGTAGTTTATTACAGACAAAACCAACAGGGATCAGCAAAGGAACAGAGAATATTCATGCACATCTCGCTCTTCCTCGGCTCGCAAGCCAGTTTTACCCTCAAATGGATTCAGCCCTTTGTCACAAGCTGGGCCCGTCTCCAGAAAAACTATCGGGCCCGGTGATTGGGTACTGAGCACACTATATCCTATATAGGACACTATAGATGTTATCCTACTGGCCCTCGCATGTTAGGTGGCTGGCCTCTTCCATCCCCAGTTCACCAACTATAACATTGTTGCAGTGTTGTGGACTTACCATTGGTTATTGCCAATGCTACCCACTCCAAAAGGTACTAAACTGTGATAGGCTAGAGCTGATGTCACCAGGCCTGGGATCCGCAATGATTCTCAGCTCACTGTGTACCTCTTCAAGGCAATTAGAACGATTATGTGTCTGTATTGTAACTTGTGTGTGCCACGTTTGTCGTATGCGAATATTCTCCTGTCCGGCGCAACACTTGTTGCATACTATTGCATACTTGTTGAAGTGTGTCTGGCTGCCTGAGATAGCCTCTCCTTTCCCACCGCTGTCCATTGTCTGCTTCGGCCGCGTTACATGTTCAGATAAGACTAATTTGAGATACGCAGCTTTGAATTATGAGGATTTATGAAGATTTTCTGCAGCTGGTCCCTTGTTGTCTGGGGATTAGAATGTCATCTGCCTCTCTTGACCTTGGCTGCGGGTCCTGTCCCTCACGTCTTGCTCTCTGTCCAGCCTGAATCAGCTCAGCTCGTCTCTTGCTCAGAGGCCTGCTGTACTTTTCCTAAACTTTATAATGCGGTTTCTACAGTGTCCATGCTATATTATTTTCTCCATAGGTCAGTCACACTTGGCTCTGTCAGGTCCCATAGGTACTCCTGCAGTTCCATAGGGTTACTCGCGTTGAAGCATCTGCAAGCTTTGCTCAGGATCGCTTGCAGCTTGCGGTTTCTGCGTTACTGCATTTGGCTAATGGCAAAAATAATAAAAGCGACAGTATGCATATGTATCTGTCTAACTACAGAACTGTGCACTCGTGTTATTCATGTATTCGAGTGTGTGTTTGTGTCCCAAAGTGTGGATGGCATGTGTGCTTCATGTCCAACGTTGCTACGTCGTTGTGTCTCAAGCGTCAGCAACATGGTTTCTTGGTGCTCTAGTCCAGGCTGTCCATATAGCTCTCTCTGACCATGGCCTGCAGCTCTTCATCCACACATGGATAGATGTGTACCACACCTGGTCTGTATGGCTGGCTGATGGGGTACCTCTCAATGTACTTATCAAACAATGGTCTGTTAGGAATTTGTCCGAAATAGAATTGATGATTGCAGTGTTTTCTGGCCTTCTTTCTTGTGATGAATTTAGGGAGGAGGGGGGGAGCGGTTCTCAGGATCCCAAACCCCTCTTCAAACTTGTGTTAGAAATGAGTATATGGGGGACCCATGCAGTGTCCCCTTTATTTCAATACTAGACTATTGCCTCCATAGATGTGCATACCATTCTTGTCATAGGCAATTGCCCCCTACAACACTTCTTCTGGAGCACCAAACTAGAAGTGATTGATGTGACGGACTCATTGAGCAACGTTTCTACACCACTGCCAGCCACCAGAGGTAGGGGTAGGGTCTAGCCCCTGCTTTCTGGGGTGTGATGACTTCCAACAGCCCTCCCTCGCCCCCACCTCCTGAGCATTTATCCCAGATGAAAAAGCTGAATTGTTCCCAACTTTGTGCATTAGGCAAATCTGCAACTAATTCCCTAATTCTCATATTGAGTTACATTCAAGGTAATGACTTCTGTTCATGGTCAATGCACATGCGGCAACATGATTAGAATGCTATTGTTAGTTTGTATCACGTTACCAGGCCATGAATCTACCTCATTATCTGGGCATATCAATGTACTCAATGAATACTAATCCTTTAACCTCATCCTGACCTCTGCAGCATAACTGACCCTACCATTTCTTCCCACATGCATTCTTCTATATTATCTTCCACCCCTAATCCGGCATCACTATGCCGACAATCCTTCCTCTGTTAAGACTAATAGTTGTGTTTTCAGCTTTTATCAATGGGAAGGTCACTGCAGATGCACACATTGTTCCACTCATGCCATGCTCCACTAGTTTTTACACTGTGCACAAAGGAGGGGAGGGTGGGGGGGGGGGGCTGTGGTAATCCAGTGCAAGGGTTGCTGTGGGCTCTGCACGGCTTCAAACAAAGTATGTCGGCAGTCAATGTGCATCACCTTGAGTTGACTAAGCCCATGCAGATTGTATGCCTTGTATGAGAGAATGCATGCTCCCAGTGTGGTGTTCTAATGGCAAGAAATGTTAAAGATATCATTGATTGAACATCCATTTAGTTTAACATCATTCTGTTCGTTCGATGTAAAACGTACTGTTTAGTATTTAGATAAAGAGGCATTTCAGGGTTTCTAAAATTGTGTCGGCATCAGACATCACATATTGCATTTCCATTGTTCCTCTTTACAGTACAACAGTGATATCGTAACCATATTTTACTTGGTGTACTGAGAAACAATGCAAGGTTATGCCACGTCCTGTTTTGTCAAGGGGTGGGGGATCAAATGACACTTCCTGAAAGGTCAGAGGTTAAGGGTCACGTGAGGTCACTTTCCACTACCCCTGGCATTTTGGTGAAATGACATCCCTGCCATGAGGCAACCGTAGGGTAATCTTAATCTGCTGGCTGGGGAACTTGATCTAATATTCCCTGGCCCCACCATGCCGCAGGGACCCAAGAGAATACCAAGCATATTAAACCCAATGTCTGATTCACATTATGATTTATTCAACTATATCAGTTGTTAAAAACAAGTCACCTTTATGTTAAATTATCAGGGAGGAACATCTTTGTCCTGGGTTGCTCCTCCGGTGACCAGAGAGGACACAATTTTAGAGGACTATTGTGCCTTTTTGCCAGAATTCAAAGACATTTCTGAATAGAGGAATGTCCAACACCATCCTGTAATGAGAATGGATATTAGGCAAGGCTCTCCTGACCAAATAATTTAGATGTCACATACTTGAAGATGAATGGGATAAGTGCTCAGCTTGCAGTTAAAGTGAAAAAAAGATTACGGACTGGCTCTGACTGACATAAAATTGTCTCTGGCACCAATGAAAAAGTGGCCTGCCATTGCAAATGGCAATTCATTCCTTGTGTGACAGCCCGTTTGAGTAGTACCCAAGGGGGAATTATTTGATAAAATATGATGCAAATTGTACATTTTAAAGAATATTTATTCAGCAAAACTGGTCAAACCAATTAGCTGCATAGTAAAGTAACTCAAACTGGCCCACATTGGCCAAAAAATTGGCCCACTTTCACCAAAATACTGAGCCACACCAGCATTTTCCATTTTTGTTTCGGCCACAGGGCTTTTGCCCGAGAGGCAAGTCCGAGCCTGATTTCGGAGTACAGCTAATGGCATTGTGGGGATAACTATCTCCATTAGTCTGCCAGACAGATATGAGGCCGTGCAATACATTCTCAGAATAAAAGGCATACACAAAAGGAAAACAGTTCCCTGCTAATACCCAAGCAGTATTCACAGCTTCCTAGTGAACCGAAACAAAATTATTAACTGTCACACTCTTAAGTGATGCAGAGGTACCACCCTATCCAGGTGGTTCTTCACTCAGTATCTCGAACCTGATGTATTATAGACTTTCCCCGCCAAGAGCATGCCCTGCAGGTATATATTTCACCTGACAGGACAGGGGCTTGAGTGAAAAGGCGGGAGCAGCAACAACAGAGCTAAAAGAAATGACAAAGAACAATACAACAGTTCAGTTAGCAGCCAGGTTAGCTGGACCTCAGCAATAACCACCCCGCAATTAACCACTCTTACCTGCTCTTTCAGGAAGACAGCTAGTAACCTACTTGATGTCTATAGGGTAGTGAAGACCGTGGAAGAGTAAGTCCCAAATCCATAGGATTTCCTGCAGCACCAGCTAACCCGAACAGCACAAGGGCGCAAGCTAAGTGATAGTCCCAAAATCCAGTGTTATGGAAGAACAGCAGAGCGTCCCAGAATACAACACACAATCCAATCGACTAACAGTACTGCAGGAGAGTGTCCCTGTAGTTAACAATGTATACAGTGCAAAGTCCTATGTTGTATTACAGGATAGCGTCCTTGTAGAATAGAGAAAACCCTTGAGTGAGATAAGGAAGTGTTCCGTGAAGGGAAAGAAGCTGGAAGCAGAACAGGGAATGCAGTCGACCCAGCAGCGCAAGGGGAAGAGAAGAACAAGTTACTTCTTACCTTGTAACGTTCTTTCGATGGGATGTTCCTCCGACGTATTCCTTATCTTAGATATCTCCTTCCAGCTTTGCTGGCTTCGGAAAATTTTTCTCTAGAGGGCGCTGCGCGTCGACGTCCGCTGAGTCGATGTCCCTCGACAGCCGCCGTATCGACGTCGACGTCATCCTGCATATAAAGGCCGCGTGCAGCGTCCGTTGCTCAATTCCGTTTTGTAGCCCACAGTTTTTCTGTCTGGACTAGACTAATCACCCTGAAGGAGCGTAAGCTGCAACAACAAGGGAAGTAGTACTGCGGGGATGGATGGGAGGGTCGATAAGGAATACGTTGGAGGAACATCCCATCGAAAGAACGTTACAAGGTAAGAAGTAACTTGTTCTTCGAAGGGATTGTGTCCTCCGACGTATTCCTTTTCTTAGATAGGCTCCCATAGCAGTATTCTGTTATTGGAGGTGGGAGTACTGACTTCATGCTTCCTTTTATTGATGAATAGAGTGCAATACTGCTCTTCCAAACCTAGTCTCTTGACTGGAGGAGGAATCCAAGTTGTAAAATCGTGTAAAGGTATGGACGGACGACCATGTGGCAGCCGCACATATGTCTTTAACCGGCACTCCTCTTTTGAGGGCCGATGAAGCTGCAATACCTCTGGTCGAATGAGCCCTAAGATTTTGAGGGGGCTCTTTTCCTGCCAGTTTATAACATTCCAAAATGGCTAGAATGATCCATCTGGAAATGGTCTGCTTAGTTATCGGTAACCCCAGCTTGTGACCTGCGTAGCCTACAAACAGCTGGTCTGCTTGTCTTATCCTGGCCAGTCTACTGATGTAAAAACTTAAAGCCCTTCTAGGGTCCAGCCTGTGTAACCTCTCTTCCTCTTTTCTCGGAGGAGGATAGAAAGATGGCAGGGTAATCTTCTGAGTGATATGGAATTCAGAAACCACCTTTGGGAGGAAATTAGGCTTCACTTGCAGGACAACTTTGTCTTTGTGAAAGATTGTATGAGGGGGTTTACAAGAAAGAGCTTGTAACTCGCTCACCCTTCTAGCAGATGTAAGTGCTATTAATAAAACAGTTTTAAGGGTAAGAAATCTTAACAAACAAGAATGGAGTGGTTCGAAAGGTGTGCCCATCAGAAAAGTTAGGACTAAGTTTAAATCCCATAGGGGAACCTGGAATGGTCTTGGGGGATAAACGTTAGTTAACCCCTTTAGAAACTGTATTACCAAGGGTAACTTGAAATAGGATGGTTCTTCCGCAGTGCGCTTAAAGATGGATAGCGCTGCGAGATAGCCCTTAAAGGTGCCAACTTGAAGGCCTGAATTCACCAAATAGAGTAGGAAGGACAAAACCATTGGTGTGCCACATGAAAAGGGGTCGATATTCTTTTTCTCTACACCAGCTGCAAAATCTGTTCCAACGGCAGCCCTATAAAGACTTTGTTGCTGGCCTCCTTGCCGAAAGCAACACCTCCATAACATCATCAGGGAGGTCCCAAACCTCGTACCTCAGCCTTTCAGAAGCCAAGCGTGAAGGTTGAGGGTTTTGATGTCTGGATGGAGAACCTGACCTCCCTTCTGTGAGAGTAGATTCTCTCTGAGTGGAAGTCGAATTGGAGGGCAGATGGACAAGTCTAGAAGGTCCGGGTACCACGTTCTCCTGGCCCAATCCGGGGCAATTAGGATCATGTTTTTTCCGGAATCTTCTCAACCTCCTGATCATTTAAGGAATGACAGGGACCGGTGGGAACGCGTACAGAAGCGGAAACTCCCAGTCCACTATGAACGCGTCTCCCAGAGCTCCTCTCGGGGGATCGCACTTCCTGTTGACACTGGTGGCGAACAGATCCACCTGAGGGGTTCCCCAAAGGGCGAAGATCTCTTGAAGGACTTCCTGAGCTAGTTCCCACTCGTGGGAGACTGTACTCTGCCTGCTCAGAGCGTCCGCTGTCAAGTTCTTCTCTCCGGCTAGGTGAACTGCCGATAGAGAGATCCCTTCTTGGATTGCCCAAAACCAGAGCTGCATCGCCTCTCTGCACAGGGGTAGTGATCCTACGCCTCCTCTTTTGTTGAGGTAATGCATGGCCACTGTGTTGTCTGTCATTATCAGGACATTCTTCCCTTGTACAGCTGGCAGGAACGCCTTCAGCGCAAGTTTGATGGCCCTCAGCTCTAACAGGTTGATATGTAGTCTGGACTCCGATGGAGACCAACGACCGCTGATGGTCAAGTCGTTGGCATGGGCTCCCCACCCCGTGAGTGAGGCATCCGTGACTACTGTTATCTCCGGCCAGGGTTGCCAAAACTGTTCTCCTTTCAGAATGTTCTCCTGACAGGCCCACCACTGAAGGTCTCGAGCCACCCTGTCGGGAACCTGAAGATGATCTGTCATTCTTCCTGAGAATTGGGACCACTGAGTCCTCAGTGCCCACTGGAGGGATCTCATTCTCAGGCGAGCCTCTGGCACTATGAAAATGCAGGATGCCATGAGGCCTAGCAACCTCAAAAAGTCGAAGGCTGGGAGACGTTGGGCATTTTGGAACTTGGTAACCATCTGTAGAATATCTTGAGCCCTCACCTCTGGTGGCGAGGCTTTTCCCAGGGAAGTGTCCAGGATCGCTCCGATGAACTGGAGTCTCTGCGATGGTATCATTTGTGACTTCTTTAAATTGAGGGAGAAGCCCAGTCTGTGAAGGGAGTGGCAAACGTGATTTAGCTGGATCTGAGCTTGTTCCGAAGATACAGCCCTGATCAACCAATCGTCCAGGTAGGGGTAGACGTGAATCCCTTCCCTCCTTAGACTTGCAGCCACTACCGACATTAACTTGGTGAAGACCCTCGGGGCGGAGGTCAACCCAAATGGCAGCACTCGAAATTGATAATGAGAGTTGCCAATTGCGAACCTCAGGTATTTCCTGTGTTTGAGATAGATAGGCACATGGAAATAAGCGTCCTGAAGGTCGAGAGATACCAACCAGTCCTGGAACTGAAGGGCCTGAAGGATCTGAGAAAGAGTTACCATCTTGAATTTGTCTTTCCTGAGGAATTTGTTCAATTCTCGCAAGTCCAAGATGGGTCTCAGTCCTCCATCTTTCTTTGGAATGAGAAAGTAAGGGGAGTACCAGCCCTTGTTCCTCTCCGCTACAGGTACCTCTGAAGAGCTTTATGAAAGGGCACTACAGGATCCTCCTGTGGACCTTTATCAAGAATATCCGTGAGGTCATCTTGTTGGAAAGCCTGTGAAGGTGTTGACCACCCCATAAATTCTGTGATCCTGGCCATTAAGGCTCTATAGGGGGTTTCAGCATGCTCCCCCGGGTCTGGCCTAGCGAACTCCACCTCAGGGGAAGTGTCTAACCCACTTGCCTCATGTAAGGAATCATGGAGATACTTTAACCTGCGTTCTTCTGAGGATAACTCCTCTTGAACTGGGGTTGCAGGTCCCTGCAACTCAAATGTGTCTTCTTGTTCAGATAGTTCTCCCTCTTCCATAATTAAGGACATAGTTTGCAATTGTTCTGAACTCACAAAGGTTGTGAAACCCATCTCCAAGGCAGAGGGTGCCAAACTTGTAATTGGCCTCGAAAATGTCGATGTTGTTGACGCCGACGACAAAGGCTTCGGGCGTGGCGTCGAAAACAAAGGCGGAGGCCTCGAGGTCCTCGATAGAATTGGGATTCTGCTCGAGGAAGTCGACAATCTCGACGCCATCGTCATCGAGAACCTGGGGATAGCCACTGGGTGCGTCGCAACCGTGACTTTCCTTGGCGTCGACGCCAGTGTCGAAGATGGCGTTGAGTCGACAGACCCGTGTGTCGAAGGTCCCTTCGACAACGGCGTCGAAGACACCGACCTCGGCGTCGACGGAACCTACGTCGACGGAAACTTCGAAGAAGGTTTCGAGGTCATAGCTTTACTCGAGGGTTCGCGACGCGCTCGAGAAGCTTCCTTCGCTGGGTACTGCGACTCGTTTTTGACCTATTTGAAGGCGTTTTTGACCTTCGGGTCTTTCAACCAGAGCATCGCTCTCGGCAGTCTTCGAGGGGGTCGAGGCCGCTTTCTCGAAGACGCTCATATTTTTGCGGAATTCCTCCCATTCAGCCCGGGAACTATGTTTCGTGGGGCAAGGGATTCTCTTATTAGAAACAGAGGAAGAGGAGGACGGAGAAGGGGATCTTCGACGTCTCCTCTTCGAGTGCTTCGATCTCGAGGAGTGATGGGACCCACTCGAGACCTGGAGTGCGAATGGTGACGAGGAGACGAATGTCTCGACTTCGTCGAGGAAGAAGCAGCTTTTGAAGTCTTACCTTTCTCCAGCTTCCCCCTACGCTCCTTCAGGGCCTTAGCTGTCATGGACATACAGTCCTCCCACTCCGAACAATGGTCTTCAGCTCCCAAACGCCACAGACAAACTCTGTGAGGGTCAGTCAGTGACTTCTTTTTCCCACAGTCTCGGCATTTTTTGAAGCCGGACCGAGGGGTTGTCGGTTCCGACGAGGAAGCCATCGAGTATGGATCGAATATCTCGAGGTAAATAGGATAAATTCTCTACGAAACTGAGCAACGATATTCCGAGGCACCGAGTAAGCGCGGAAAAACGGAACTGAGCAACGGACAGGAACGGCAAGGTAACGGGACGTGCGTATCATGTGAGCATGGTCGCCAGGGTTGCTGGGAATCTTAGTCCGCCGGCCACCATGGATCGCACGGTGCGGCAGGAGACACCAGGGAAGCTTCCAAGCGTTGCCAGGCATGCCCAAACGGCACCGTGTGGAAACCCAAGTCGTAACAGTAACCCCTTCCCCATCTTCTTTTCACCTTGTTTGTGGCCCAAACTGATGCTCCACCACCACATTGGAATACAAGTTCACCAAGCGGGGATAAACGTTTCCGAATCCTCAAGAACGTTTAGTCACCCGACCCACTTCCCACTGTCAACTTTTACAAAAAAAAAAAATGGAAGCATGATCTTAAATAATCACAAGACGGAGAGTTTCTAGATTAATCCTGACTCAATTAATCCTGGATAATAATCACATCACAGAAAGGTAGAATGTAAATTAAATATGTCATTTTAAATGCATTAATGTTTAAATGATGTACAATGAAATTGATAATATTGATGCACAATAAGTACACTCTTATATTTGCCAACAGTAATTTAATACATCCATATTAATTTCTAATGATTTTCTGTGTCAATATGACTGGATACCAAATACTTTCCCCTCTAATGATTTTTGTTAGGCACATTTCATGCCCAGCCTTTTACTTTATCAGTGCTAACATTACCCTATAAGGGGAGAGCAACATTGCAACAACATTCGTTTGGCCTGCAAAAAAGGAACAAGTTACTTACCTGTAACTGTTCTCCAGCATGGGTCTGGCATGGATTCACATGCTCATGAATATTCCCCCTCGTCAGGCCGGGAATCCTCGGTATAGAAAAAAAATCAGTATCAGTTTCGTTTCTGATCTGTCTTTCTTAGTAGTAACCAATCACTGGTCTCTGGGTCATACTGCCCCCAGCTAATGACTGCCCTCTCCCTAAGCCCCGCCTCCGGCAGCCATCCTCAGATTTGGTAGCACGTAAAGTGGCAGTATGACCAAGTGAAGAGCCGCAGAGGGGTAGGCGGGAGGGTTCGCATGTGAATCCATGCCAGACCCATGCTGGAGAACAACAGTTACAGGTAAGTAACTTGTTCCTTCTCCAGCATGGGGTCTGGCATGGATTCACATGCTCATGAATAAGAGAATACATAGCAGTACACACATGCACAACCACGGGAGGTGGCAACAGGCTCAACATTAAGCAACTCTTACCTCCTCACCAGGCTACCTTAGGCGAACAGGTTGCGCAGCACTGCTTGGCCGACCCTGGACCTCTCCCTGGAGTCCCGATCGATGTAGTAGAATCTTGTGAAGGTGTGCGTCGACCTCCACGTCGCAGCCCTGCAGATGTCCAGCAGGGGCACACCAGACAGGAAAGCTGTGGTAGCAGCGATCGCTCTGGTCGAATGGGCCCTCGTACGGCCGGGCAGCTGTTGGTTTGCCAACCGGTTACAGTGCATGATGCAGCTGGAGAGCCATCTGGAAATGGAAGCCTTCGATAGAGCCTTCCCTTGATTCACAGTCCCAAAGTTCAAACAAACTGTTGTGACGTCTTCCGAAAACTCTTCGTGCGGTCCACGTAGAACTTCAGCGCTCTAGCTACATCCAGCGAGTGCAAAGTCCTCTCAGCCGGCGACGAAGGCGACGGGAAGAAAACTGGCAACACCAAGGGCTCGTTGAGGTGGATGTCCGATGGCACCTTGGGCATAAAGGATGGGTGTGTCCTCAGCACCACCCTCGTGTCATGAAAAGTCAAGTATGGAGGCTTGCAAGATAGGGCCTGGATCTCTCCCACTCGCCGTGCGGAGGTGATGGCCATGAGGAAAGCGGTCTTCCACAACAGGAACTTCAAAGGCGCTGAATGCATAGGCTCGAATGGGGCCTCCATGAGCTTGGTCAGCACCACATTAAGCTCCCATGCCAGCGACAGTAGGTACGGCAGTACTTGAGGGGCCGTAATCCGCAGAGGGTTAATCTTCTGTGCACGGCACCAGACAGAGAACCTCTTCCATTTATGTCCATAGCACTTGAGAGTTGAGGACGCCCTGGCCTTTGCAAGAACCTCTCTGCAGTCGGCCGGGATGTCGTACTCTCCAAACTCTAGTGCTGCAGGAGCCAGGCCTGCAAGTTCAGCGACTCTGGGTTGTGGTGAAGAATGGCGCCTCCTTCTCTGGAGAGAAGGTCTGCGTCCATCGGCAGCTTGACTGGTGAGGACGTTGACAAGTCCAGAAGGTCCGGGAACTAGATCTGCCTCAGCCACGCCGGTGCGACGAGGATCATCCTGCACCGGGACCTCTTGAGCTGGTTGATGATCCGGAGCAGCAACGGCAGCGGAGGGAACGCATAAAGAAATCGGCCGTCCCAGGGGAACGAGAAAGCATCGTCCATGCTCCTCGGCTGGGGGAACCTGCTGGCGAACCTACGGCACTTGGAATTCGTCGCCGTCGCAAAGAGATCGATTTGGGGTTCGCCCCATCGTCGGAAGAGTCGATCCACTTGATCCTGGCGTAGTTCCCACTCTTGGCACGAGCGCAGCTCCCTGCTGAGTGAGTCGGAGATCGTGTTTTTTATTCCTGCCAGATGAAGAGGCACCAGAAACATCCCTTGGGCGACGGCCCAATGCCACAGATCCTGGGCTTCCTTGGACAGGGCTGGGGACCTGGTTCCGCGTGGTGGTGTTGTCGGTGAAGATCCTCACCACCTTGCCCTTGAGGGACGGAAGAAAGGACCTGAGGGCCCAGAACACCGCGCAGAGCTCCAAGATGTTGATGTGGAGAGACTTCTCCTCCGGGAGCCAAAGGCCTCTCGCGTGAAGATCTCCGGAGTGTGCTCCCCAACCTTCCAGGGAGGCGTCCATCACCGTCACCTGGTGAGCTGGGGTCTGAATGTCCGTGCCCGCCGACAGATGGGAGTGGGTACTCCACCACCGGATCGCCTAACGGAACGTCTCGTTGAGAGGGATCCTGTCCTCGAAGCTGCCCGTCGACTGGATTCAGCGGGCGTCGAGGAACTCCTGTAAGGGTCTCATCCGAAGCCTGCAAAGGCGCACCAGATAAATGCAGGAGGACATCATCCCGAGGAGGGACTTGATGGATCTTACCCTGGCCATGTCCGTGGCCAGCAGACGCTGCACCTTGCCCAGAATGGTCCTGGTCCTTTCCTCCGACGGCGAGGCCAGCCACGCCTCTGTGTCGAGCTTGGCTCCCAGAAACAGGGCGACTTGCGACGGAACCAGCTGAGATTTTGGAAAGTTGATGGAGAATCCCAGGTCTGAGCAGCTGGACTGTCTTCGCAGTGTGCTCCACGGCGAGCTCCCTTGTCCTTGACTGGATGAGCCAGTCGTCCAGGTAGGGGTAGACGTGGATCCCCTGTAGGCGCAGCCGCGCCGCCACCGGTGCGAGGCACTTGGTGAACACCCTGGGTGCCGACTTCAAGGTGAACACCCTGGGTGCCGACTTCAATCCGAACGGGAGGGCCTTGAACTGGTAGTGCCGCCCTTGGACCACGAACCTGAGGAACTTTCGGTGTCTTCTTAGAATGGGGATGTGGAAGTACGCATCCTCCAAGTCCGATGACGACAGGAAATCGCCCTCCTCCAGCTGTCCCAGCACATGCTGGAGGGTGACCATACGGAACTTCTGTGCCTTGATGTACTTGTTCAGTCGTCGTAGGTCCAGGATGGGGCGCCATCCTCCTGTCTTTTTTACGAGGAAGTACCTTGAGTAAACTCCGGAGCCCCGAAGCCTCTTTGGGACGAGCTCGATGCACCCTTCTTGAGCATCGCCTTTACTTCCAACAGTAGTTGAGGGACGTGATTTTCCTTCCTGGCCACAGGTGGAACGCGAGGGCACTTCTTCTGAAACTCGAGGGCGTGCCCTTGGGCCAGGCCGTCCAGCACCCAACGGTCGATGGAGATGGACTCCCACACTCTGACAAACCTCGCCAGCCGGCCTCCCACCGGGGTGCTTCGGCGGGGGCCCGACCCCACGGTCGGTTCAATCTTGTTTGGAGGCCGCCTTGCCGCTTTGCCTCCTTGACCTCCTTGTCCACGACGAGGGGCACCACCTGACTTGCCGCATCCCCTGTAGGCTTCCTGGGACGAAGATATTGCTGCTTGGCGGTAAGTGGAGGAGCCACTGCCGGATCCCTTAGAGGCACCTCATCTTCTTCCGGAGCTCCGAAAGGACGGCCGTCGTTGTTGGAGCACTCCCAGTGCCCGGGCAATCTCTGTGTCTGTCTTGATGGCCTGAAGGGACTCATCAACCACCTTCCCAAACAGGTTGCTCCCGTCGAAGGGCATGTCCAAAACCTTGGTTTGTACGTCATGGCGGAAATCCGTTGCCTTGAGCCATCCTCGTCGTCTCAAGCAAACGCCGTTGCCCAACTGACGGAAACCGGTGTCGGCGATGTCCGTTGCCACCGTGATGGCGTGGTCCAAAGCAATCTCCCCCTCCTGTAGGATTTCAAAGGCCTCAGCCCTTTTGGCGTCCGGAAGGAAGTCTAACAGAGGGGCGATTTTGAACCACAACTCCCTGTCGTAGCGGGCTACGATAGCCAGGGTGTTGGCCACCTTGATAGTCGTCACTGCGGATGAGATGATCTGTCGTCCCATCGTGTCCAACTTCCTGCCCTCGCCGTCTGGCGGGAAAGTGGATGTCAAGGCCGATGCCCCCCCCAGCTTTCTTCCTTGCTGCCGCCGAGACAACCGAATCCGGGGTAGGTTGTGCCCGAAGGCACAAGGGGGCAGCGTCGGGGACCCGGTACTACTTCTCGTACCGGTCCCTCTTTGCTGGCGCCGTGGCAGGGTTCTTGAGGAGGGCGAGCCCCTCATCCCAGATGTCATCAAGAAGCGGTACGGCGAGGACCGTCTTCCTTTTAGCCTCGCGCTGTTGGTAAAGGAACCCTTCTCTCTTTTTCTTCTGGGCAGAGCTGGAAAAGCTTGGATGCCCTGGAAGTCATGGCATGAAAGGATCCAATTTCGTCGGGCGGGGGCGCCCTAGCAGTGGGCGACGGGGGACACGTCCCGTCGTCGCCACCGTCATCTGTACCTGTCGTAGCCGTGTCCGTGCCTGTATCATCCCCGTGGGTAGTAGACCGGGGGGGAAGGCAGAGCAGGCCGCAGAGGTGGGAGAGGTGGCGTAGGATGCGTCCTCCTCCTCTTATGCGGTGGACTCTGCGAAGGTCCTGGCTCCGGTTCCCCCATCGGGTCTGGCTCGGGTACCTCCGTCGGGGGAAGGGGCAACCTTGTCCTTATCTCCGAGCATAAGGACTGAATCGCTGACAAAATGGCAGCCGAGGTGTCCTGCGGCGCCGGAAACGACGGGCGCGAGGGCTCTTGAGGAGCCTTGTCGGCGCGACAGTGACTCTTGTCGGGATCCCTCCCGATGGGCTGGTCCTCTTCCACGACTTTGATGAGCCACGATGGCCACCAGCCCATCCCCCACCTTTTCCAACGAGGACTTTGTGGGGGTCTTCTCAATGGGCCTGAAAGACGACTCCCTCCGCGGTGGCAGGGAGACTCTGGGTCCTGAGGGCGCCTCCACTGGTGTAGCCTCCGCAGGCTGAGCCAGGGCCGCGGCGACATCCTCAATCGAGGTCTTGGCAGGGTGAATTAAGGCCATCGTCACCTTCTGGACGCATGGGGCCTTCACCTTGGGGGGAGGGTCCGAGCCTCGCTCCCCCTCTGCCGGAATCTTCCAGATCGACCAGGGCCTCTCCAGAAGCTTCGCCGGGTTCTCGGACTTCCTCTTACCCGAGCCAGAGCGTTGGCTCGTGGTTGATGGCGCCGGGGAGGATGCGCCCTGCCTGGCAGCCAAGGAGCCCGACCGTTTGGCGCTCCCCGTGCCCGCGGTGCTTAGCACTTTGTTGGGCCCCCATCGCCGGGGCACCCTCACAGGACTTAGAAGACCGCTCAGACTTGTTTTTCTTTTTCTTCTTCTCGCCTGACGGGCTCTTCCCTTCCAGCCAGTTGGCGAGATGGAGGTGGCGATCCTTCATGGTCCGCTCCGACATGTTCCCACAAAACGCACAGTCCTTCTCCTTGTGCGTCTTGTCCTCATGGAGACAGAGCCATAACAAATGCTCGTCCTCCTTGAAAACATTCTGAAGCTGGCATCCAGGGCAGGTCCTGAACAGCTTCCCGGGCGTCGAGCTTCCTTTCTCCTGGGCCGGGGTAGGCTTCGGAACTTCTGGAATCCTCCAAAAGCGTACCTCGATGAAATCTTCACCCTTGAGGGGCGTAGAAAACTCCGAAACGGATCCATGTTGATCGGATGTAGAAACGGTGGAGCTTGAGGCTCTATTTAACCCAAAAATGAGAAAAATCTCCTGAAAAAGTGCGAAAACGCAGCAAAAGCTCGAGAGCTACAGCACGAGGACTCCCAACACTTGAACGTGCGGTAAAAATCTGAGGATGGCTGCCAGAGGCAGGGCTTAGGGAGAGGGCAGTCATTGGCTGGGGGCAGTATGACCCGGAGACCAGTGATTGGTTACTAAGAAAGACAGATCAGAAACGAAACTGATACTGATTTTTTTCTATACCGAGGATTCCCGGCCTGACGACGGGGAATATTCATGAGCATGTCAATCCATGCCAGACCCCATGCTGGAGAATTACAGGTATCAGAATATTCCAGGCACCACCCATGCATAGCATTAGGTAAACAGATATACCAAAATCTGCAATGCTTCTACAGCAATCATTGGGCAAAGACTTTAATGAATGATATGGTAACGCTTTCCTATAAATGAAGGGTTTCACTGAGGACTTGTATATTCCTACCCAACAATATAAGGGGGAGCAGATGTAAACAATTCTGTTTGCACTTCAATATACTTGTGTGTATGCAGCATACAAATAATTGTGGATACACCAATATCTCAGAGTGTTTATCTGTTACAATCACAAGAGTAGCCTCCCTACCCTGTTAAACAGCATTGCTACACAGCACAGGAGCCTGGTGGCACAAGAACACATTCTATGGTGGTGAAGGACAAAAGAGACGTTCAAAAGTCAAGTCAGATGTTTCGGTAGTACGGTACAATGAAGGAAACTTTCTGCCTGTTGAGTTAAATAACACAAACCTGTAGTAACAGTCTAGGAAACTGCACCTTCTGTTTTTCTCTGTGCTCAGATGAGGGCTTTTTAATATAATTATGTATTGTGTGCTTCGAGCGTCTGACATCACCACCATCGTGTTTAACTGATAACAGTTAATTGCAGGAGAATGCATTCGGTTATGCCTCTTGGCAGTCCTGCTATTAGCCTTTAGAGCGAATCTATGATTTAGTTTAAAGGTGCTCCTTGAGGAACCTCAGTGAGGCTTCTATTTGTGTTATTTTGTTGGGGGGAGGGCAGCTGTAGGTTAAATTCTATACCCAGTCATTTCACTTTCTTTAACAGAATGACAAACAAGACTCCATGTATTTGTAAGTTTGGAGACAAATGATTTTTAACGGAGTACAAAGTAATTTGCATTACCAATGAGGATACTTTAGAGGCGAGAGGAAATTATTTTTACCATAGAACAGATACATTTTTAATCTAACATTCTATCAATATAAAATATATAATTCCTCAAAGTTCCTCTTCAACTCAGACAGTGATATTATATGAGCCCCTTCCTGTTAATCTGATCTGCTGGCCACTGATCTGAAAATATCACTGGAATGTTGCGAGTGGAAGGGGAGGGTTATGCTCCTAGGTCTCCATTTTATTCCTGTTTTCCGCCATGGCATATTTTTACTTGTGTTTCTGTTGGCAGTTGATGCCTGTTTCTTGGGGTACATGTTGCTGCTATGCATCTCATCAGTAGGGATTGTTAGGAGTTTGGGTTGTCCCTGCTTGGTTCAAAGGGCAATGTCATTTTTATGGTAAGCATTGGCACATGAATCCGGATCATGCTCTGTGGTGCAGACATTCTGATGCCATTATTCTCCTGAAAAAGTATCAAAGGCATGTTTTCCTGGCCTCTGAATTACTGAATTCTAGTGACACGTGAACTCACATGAGCGGGTTTACAGGTGTACTTATTTTGGTTGCGATTATTCCGTCCTGTAAAAAACATGTCTGAATTTTATTTCAGCAACATGAGTTATTTGTTCTTTTTAACACACGTTTTTCTTAGTAGCATAAAAGATGTTCTCATTTGCCTCTGAGCAGTGTGTGCCGCTCAACCAATGAATAACTAAATATAAACCCACTGTATGTAGCAAGCATACAGTGCTTTCTTTTAGTACCTGTATTTTTCCCTACACAGTGGTACTTGTTTGCGAGTTACTGTGGGCCACCTTGAATGCATGGATTAGTTAATGATTTCTCCAAGACCTGCATATACAAGATTTGATTATTTTCACCAATATTTTAGAAAAAGTGCTGTAAGATGCACCTTTTATACTAATTTGTAAAGAATTCTGTGGTGGTTGGACAGGGGCAAATCCCCTTTCAACTGCCCTCAGATGATAGCTCACTCAGTTGTGCAGATGGAAGATCATGTCTGCACAACAATAAACCATTTCCGCACTTAGAGAAAAATAATTAGAGGGAACACTAGAGCCAAGTATATCCAAACTCAATGTCCACCCCAAACCTGCATATCCTACTAGACTTAAGGTATGGCAGACTGCACACCAAATGACCAGGCAGTTCTCTGCGACTAAGTAAACACTGGAGATTACAGTTGACCCAGCCTGAGGCGGTCACATCCTTAATACTAAGGAAGAACCAATTGAATGGCTTGAATCAAAATTTGACATCATTCAAGCAGAAGTAGCACTGATCTAATTGGGTCTTCAAAATGTCTCTTCCCAACTCTCAGAAGTTAGGAAAAGGACGGAGAGGATGTAACAGAGTCAACTCCATTGAGGAAATTTACTGACTATAAAACAAATGTTCAGAAAGTCAGACCTTCAATGAAGTAAAGAAAAAAATAATAAAGGCTATGCAACTTAAATGTATGCTTCTGTTGAGGCAAATTAAAAATGATCACTGACAAAATTTGCATCAGGACGCATGGGATTGTGTGGAGAAGAAAAAGCCAAGAGAAGAGAATTCTGGAAATGGGATGGGAGGTGTGACGAAGTCCCATGTCTGACCTTACCAGTGGATGGTTGCAGGGAAGCCAAGGGTGCAGGGTGCCTGCATATGTCAGGTGATGCTGGGCACTGGGGCAGTTTGGGGAGGATCCCCTGGCTACCCCCACTGTCCCACGTGTAGTAGACAGGGGCTTGTCATATTTTCACCCAAGAAGCTCCTGTTCTGGTAAGGGAATGGATTATTAAGGGCTAGACAGCAGCGTTTGCACATGTAAATGGTGGACAACCTTTCTGTGGAGCAGTTAACCGATCACCGTCAGCTCTCCATACATATACACACATGGCCTGGTAAACATTCTGAGTTCTCTCCAAGGGCAGGGGCAGGGAGTGGCAAGCAGAAGAATGTCCATGAGGAGGGATTATTCAACCCCAAGTACCGCATTAAAATTGTAAGCCATAGTAAGGGGCAGGGCTTCAGCCAATCTCCAAACCAGCTGCATAGGAAGATCCTTAGTTATCTTCAGCCAGAGTGAAGCTGGAAGGCTTGGCCAGGGCCCTATGTAAGTGGTATATGACCAGATGGAAGTCTGGATAAAGAACAGATCTGGAGATGGCTTACCAAGTGTGCACTAGGAGCAGGAGAGAGGCCAAAAGAGACCCAGGAGGCTTGAATAAGGAGAAGATGGGAGTCTGGATGAGGGACCCCTGGGCTGGCAGGAGAAAGGGCCAGAAACCTGTAGAGGGACACCCTCATCAAGCTGCGGTGAGAGGTACCAAAGAGGTTGGGGAGAGAGCCAGAAGCTGGGGAAGAGAAGGACTCTGGGAATTGGAAGACAGGCTGGCAAGTTAGTTCTTGTAGTATAAGTGTCCATGGAGGAGGTGTTAAAGAGGCGGTGGGGAGATGAACCACAAAGGAGGGAGTGAAGAAGCCAGACCTTAATAGGGAGGTGCTGATAATGGAGGTGCCTATAGAGAAGGTGTTGAACAGTGAGGAGTGGAGCAAGCCAGAAGGAGAACTCGGACCAGAGGACACGTCAGGAGGTTTATTTCACTTAAAAAGAAGTCACCATTCTAGCACTATTGCTAAAAGTGAGTTCCCTTCATAACAGAATTATAACTAAGGTGCTTGCCAATAGCCAAACCTATGCGCTAAACTGACCCTGCCACTCAGAAAATAAAATAAAAAACAGGCATAGTGCCCTGTACTGGAGTGGTTTCACCCAGATCTTCCTCGGGCTTCCGAGGAGCCTCTCCTGGTTCTAGGTTTATTAAGTGTCCATAGAAAAAACTATTCGTGGATCTTGTTAACAAGTCTTGCAGTCTCTCAAAGTTCCCTTAAAATCTGTAAAGAAAGTCTTAAGTCCCTGAAAAAACAAAATGTCACAATTTCTTTAGGTAGAGGAATATTTCCATGATCCCTCTTCACAACGGGGAGTCTTTGTGGTTCTATGTCATTTCATCAACACCCATTTTTACGATTGGTGTTATTCAGCAGAAATTTTGCAGAAGAAATGTTGAATTATTTTTTTTACATTATTTTTGGGGAGGTTTCCCTCCATTAACTCCCCCCACCCCCTGTCATTTTCCTATTTTTTTATTCCCGCTCCCAGGACTTTATATGCCCTTTCCCACCCTTTAAAAAATGCAGAAAAGATTTATTCTGCAAAAATTCTGCTGTAAAACACCCATTGTAAAAAACAGGTGTTGATGAAAGGACATCATACCGTCTTTGGGCTCCTCTTGTATTTGTTCTCCACTGTGTTTATTAGGCCTCTCTAGCCCCCTTAGGTTCCTCCATCCTAATGTCATCTTTCTAGGGTATTGGTAACCCTTCACATTACGTACCTCTTGGGCGTTTCTCTGAGCCGTCTGGGAGATTACAATCCTCAGGTTTCTTTGGCTCCCATTACTCATAGGTGGCTTAGGGTAACTTCCTTCCGCCCCTTTCATTCCATCCTTTCTTGGTCTCTGTGTGCCCTGGATAATCCAGCTACTTTCTGTTCCATTGGGTTTGTTCCAGTGAGGTGGTGTCTCTTGGATAGCTGTGGCTTTCCCCATTGCTTGCACATTCTCCAGTCTGGCTATGAGTGGGTTTTCTCTTCTGCACGTTTCGGAATCTCTCTGCTTTTGGGCTCTCTCGTTGAGAGCAGAGGATTCACTTGTGTCTCAATCCCTGGTTGCAGTGGGGGTTTGCGGGCACCGGGCCCACCACGTCCTCCGTGAGGTCATGCCTCCGGGTAAGGCTTGCCTCGAGTTGCCTTTGCCTCTCTGACTCTGCACTCTCCCCTGTCGCGTCAGTAGCGTCTCGCCTCTGCGTTGGTCCCTGCCCATCCCACAGCCGGCTCAGCCCTTTAGTGGCATGCTCATGTCAGAGGCTCGCCTCTGTGTATTGCTTCTCCTCCATTCAAGGATGATCGTGCCTTCATTCTCACTCCGTGACCAAAAATAGGCGTGCTGTTTATGTTCAGCTGTCAAGCCCACAGAAAGACCTGTATTGTCTCGAGCCAAACATCCAAAGGCACTTTCAGTATTATCTTGAGTTCTACAGTTGAATATATCATCAGTTTCTTGCATTCTCACGTATGTAAATAAGGTTTTATTTATAGGGAGTTCCCATGGGAATGGAAGTCCTTGTCGCCTTGAGGGAGTCACTCCCAGTGAGGTCCTGCTTTTCAGACACCAGTAGCAGGGTTTTGCTTTGGGGGCTCACCTCCCTAGTTTCAAAGGGGGTCGAAGAAGGGACAAAACCTCCAAATATGTTACAGGAGACAATTTGAATGAAGGTCAATCAGAGAAAAAGTGAAATGCAGAATAACCAAGAGTAGAAGAATGGAGGAGGAAACGAGATGATCAGAGGTGAGAATAGAAGAACGGAGGACGAGAAGGAGACCAAAACCCAAGTCTACGCCTGGCCGGGTGGAGGAACAAGACCAACGTAAAGCATTGGAGGTGCAGCAGAAGCAGGACGACAACATGAAAGGAGAAATAAGAGTAGGTTCCTTTCGGTATGGACTTGTGGTGGGATGTTGAGGAGAGGGGGTTTGGGTTGTGAGGCTGTAGAACACAGAACTTGAGTGAGAGGTAAAGACAGGCCTAGGAATGACCCTGTAATTTCGTTGGGGTGGCCCTGGGCATTAAAGATCAGCTTGAACATTCAACATACCCCTGGCTACGGAAGCAACCATCAGTCTCCAGTGCAGACCTCATACTCAGGATGACTCTCCACTATATGCTAGTAGCTCAAGAACATAGCCAAGAAGGCTACACAACACAGAATTTCCTTGAGGAATGAAAAAAAAGAATTTGAGAGAACAGTTTTTCTTGGAAATCAGTATGGTTTATTTGGGACACAACACTTACCTCACATTTAGATTTGTTAAGTCAAGCCACTGTAAGAGGATTCAATTCAACACTACAGCTAAGTCAATGCCTAGTCTGGGATACTGAATGGAAACCCTTATTGATATATCTTTATGTCCAGTTCATGAGTTCTGGATGACTACCCCTATATAACACCCCTCTCTTAGAATCCCCCTGACCCCACTGAGCCAAGAAGTAGTTCTGTTTTGCAAGTTTAAAAGGTTTATTTGAGAAATAAAATATAGATACCACGCTTTTATAATAAATTAATAATCGATATCGCCCTTATAAATATAATGTTAATCAACAATGGGTAATCTGACACTAGCACACTTCTTTATAATCAATGAGGAGTTAGTATAGGATGGATAAAGTAGCAAAAATATTTTTATGATTTCAAGGGAAAAGCAATAAGGAATAAAATGCAGTACAGAAATACTTGATATGATTTTAGCAAAAGATAAGATAATCACTTTTTCTCTGGCAATTCACCCACCTCCCCTATGCAATGTAAGAGATGGAAGTAACACACACAGTTCTCAGGAATGCAATCAAATACAATACGAAATTCAATTCCCACCCCAGCAAGCTTAGAGAAAACCGGTATGAGTTTTAAAGCACAGGCCCAAAATGCTTTTTAAATGTGATGACAATGGGTGGGAAAATGTGCTAATGATTTTAATTCCCTCTAGAGATTCAGGGTGAGTGGGAGATGCGTGTTGGTATTAGTTCAGGCTCACTTTAGCAATGCTCTATGAGTTATTACCAAGTTGTAAACGGATTTTAACAAAAGAAAGAATGGAGCTGCTATTTTGACAAGTGGAGAAATTGAGCCAAAATCGCAAATCGCGGTAAATTCCGCGAGTGCGTGTCTCGCGATTGCGGAAAAAGTATAAGGACTTGGAAGCCTAGATTCTAAGCTTTCAGATGAAAGTTAAATTTCGTTCCTAGCCCAAACGGTTCCAGAGATACGGACGATTAAATAAAGGTAGTTTTTCGGATTTAAAGTAAACTCAAAATGACAGGTGACAGCTTGCAGCTGCAGAATTGACAGGTGACAGTTGTGCACTTTAAAAATGACAGATGATACGATTTCTAGGAGGCAGTTCTACTTAGGTTAAAATAGTTTGGATTAGATTATTTTAACTAAGAGATTGGTTCTGCACAGTTCTGCTAGATAGTCACAAGATATTTTGTGCAGGAATGGGCCTCGCCACGGATCTGGTCAGGTTTTGGACTGGACTCTGGTTCTGGTCTCGGCACTTCACAGCGATCTGGGTCACTGGTTCTGTTCGCAGCTGTCTGGGTCAGCTCTGCTGGTCTAGCCTCTCTGGATTCAGCGACCTCTGGTTCTGGATACTGCTCTGCTTTCCAGTCCGGATCAAGTGGATTCTGGATGTAACACTGCTTTCTGGGTACTGGCAAGAGTTCTTGGCAAAAGAATTCAGACAGCTCGCCCGGCCGTGGAAGAGTTTGCAAATGATTTTGAGGTTGCGGAGGCCTGCTGAGAAGAGTTCTCAGTTTGTGGGTTTAGGCCCTTGCTTTAAGTTCTGAAGTAAAGTTCTGGTCTTTGGAGATTGATGAATTTGAAATCTGGATAACTGGATGTGAAGTCGTCGGTCAGCATGCTCCGCAGCAAATGGAATTGAATCTCTCTACCTGTCCCAGCAGTCTCTTTTTATGTGTTTTGAAAATGGGTGTGTGCCTGGGCCTAGCTAAGCCTGCCCCTCTCTACTTGTCATTGGCCCAATTCTCCCCTCTCCCATGATTGGGGGAAGAAAATGGATTGTCAGCATGATGAAGTCTGTTTATGGGTCAGAGGATCCTCCCCTGGTCAGTTTGCCCACAAATCTATATTTGATTCAAATACATCCTTCCCAGATATACAATTTGTTGAAATTACATGTGCACATTATATATTCCTTATGGTCCATGCTTGTCCGCCTCTGATCTTCCTGGGAGCTTGCATTCAAAAATGACAACATTTTGCGCTTTTTTACTGGTTTTGCAATATCGGACATTTACCCAAAATTACACACATGTGCGCAAGGAGTATGTACATTAATTGATGAAGTGTCAGATTTTTAACATGCAGATATTTGGAGTGAGACCCTATTTTCCGCTAGCAACCCCCCAGAATACACCACAGGGTCCTAACGCCTCAAAATGTTCACAGAAAAAAATCACAAAAATAATGATATTACTTATATAATTCTGACAAGTCCGCACTATGAGTTATCTATCTTTTTAAAATTATACCCTGGTCAAAAAGGGGTGTGGCTTCCCACATCACAGGGTGGAATAACTGGTTTATCCACTTCCCCCAAGCTCAGCTGCTAGCAGAGGCACTGCCCCTCCCAGTTTCAACTAAGAGGAAGCCACTTTACGGCCCCCCCATATAACATTTGCCTGAGTCCAGGACAGGCCTTTGTTCAACTCCCTGTAGTCCCCAGCTGCTCCACCCCTAATCTAATCAGAGAGGTGACAACTCCTTTTGGCAAGGGGAGTGGCTGAGCAGGTTTCAACTCCTGTCGGGGGTAGTTGTCAGGCAGAATCCAGTTTCATTAAGCCAGGTTTCAGCTAACTGTCACTTTTTGTTCCCAGTTTTCTACATTCAAATCAAACTGACAATTTTTACATATACATTAAATAATCACTTCCTTCAAGTCATTTCAGAATATAGTTTTACATTGTATCCACCTCTTAGCAAGTCTTTCCTTGGTCTGGTTTTGTTTCATTTGTTCAGTTTTACACAAAAGTCTGGTGGTTTTAAAACGCCGGCTTTCTGATAGTGGTGAGTACTGGTAATGCAACCATTTTTGGGATTAAGAAAATGAATTCCCCACAGTTCTGAGTTGCTTTTTTCGCAATCAGCATTGCCATTCCCAATGGTTTCAGGCTACTGTGTGTGTAGCCCACTGGTGGTTTTAGGCAGTGCCCTCCTGTGCTCACAACATAGGCAAAACTGGGTGGCAGCCTATTCTTCATGTTTTCCCTGTGCACTCTCTGGGGAGTTCTGGCCATCATGATGTTTTCCATGCCAGTACTGCACAGTTTTATTGTAGGGCTTGGATGCATAGGTAAAAACATCCCACACCAACAGGAAGAACTTTAACACTGCGCTAATGAGTACCGAATGATAGTTTGCTTTGGACCATTCAAACCTTCCTGAACCCTACGTATACTTTGGTGCATAACCAGCCTGATCATTTCACAGGTTCTTTTGGCACATTCTTGGCACAGAAGAACATTTTAACTGTGAAAGCTCCTAATTGAAGGTGTTTGAAAACCTTTGACATGTCTGGTTTATGTTTGACCCATCTGTACTTCCTGACAAAGATTATTCATGTGGTGGAGGTACTACATCAAACTGAGAATAGGCTTAGACGTTCACAGACCAAAAGGTAAAATAAGATCCTGAAATGCCACCATTGAAATCTAATCAAGACAACAGTGCTACAGATGAAGGGGATATATTTCAATGCGGGTATGGTTGCTAATATTAGTTCATGAGGATAGGTTAAATCTGTATTACTGTTTGCAAAACTGCCTCATTTCAAAATCCATTACTGTTGCACCTATTGCAATTATATTTTTATATTTCATGTCCATTTGCCCATTACACACAGTTTCCACTAAGGTGGAACGGAGGTCCCTCTGCTGCAATTCACATGGAATTGGGTGCTGAGTTTATGGCATAGCTTGAAGTAACATATGAGTTTATATCTGAATATAAAGAAAGGGATGGTGGTGATTGAGTAAGAGTGACCGAGTTATCAGCCACCAGAACTCACTCTAGTTACTGTGCATCGGACTAGAGGATGTACCTTCACGGCAATAGAAGCAGATAGTTTGTATTACTGGTTATGATTCTAAAGTGCATAGGAGGGAGACATGTAAGGGGCAAATTGGGCATGTAAATGAAGTAAGTAGTATACCGGGGAAGAGGGCATTTAATGAAAGTGACACATTCTTTAACTGAAAGACAGTGCATGTTTACTTAGAAAAAGGTAAAGCAGACTCCCAGGTCTATGATGGAGCCACTTAAATGATCACATTAGTTACAAATAAACAACAATTAATGTTTTAAGTAGAATATGAGATATTTGGACAATATGCCTAAGAGCAGTAGGGTCAAATCAATTGTAATTATTCAACATACCCAAATTGCATTATTCAAAAGAAATTAATGTAGTAAAGAGACCACAGTATACTTGCTAGACAAAAGAATGGACAAATGCATGTTTCAATGTCCACAACCAACTTGGAGGCATAGGTTTGTTGGAGGGATTCCTTCTATTGATGGTTAATGATATTACACTCCAAGTGACTCCTCATTTCTCAGATGAGATGTGGCAGGTGAAAGGACATTTTGGTAAAAGCAAGGTTTGGAGTATTGTAAACTCAAATGAGTGTGAATAGATGGTGACAACTTTTCTTCTGAGGGTTATGGTTGTGTAGTTTGCATGGCGTTGGGTGAAAGTGATGCAGGGCCAGCAGGTTTGAATATGCATTACACAAGCTTGCTAGCAGCAAGGTTATTAACTTTGCACACAAACACACTCTAGTTTCTGCATTACAGGGAAAACATGCTTTCAAGGTTTAACGATTTTACTTGCAGCAGGGCTTGCTTACCAAGAATAAGGAGGGGGATTGGTTGAAAGCATCAGATAGGCTTCAAATAGAGTCAGAACAGAAAAGCCAGACGCCATCATGAAATGGGCAAGGATGATTTCAAGGTAGCAAATATTTATCCATACTGGAAGAGGGACAGTAAGCAAACCTATCTCAGAGAGGGGAATTGGAATGTAGATTGGTATGAGCTGTATAAAAAAAGGATACTGACAGCACACAGTTGGAGCAGCTGAAAAGATGTTCAGGAGATGATCTGGTGGTGTGAACATTGTGATGTGTTGAGTGCACTTGACCATGAGAGATGGTGACAGAAATCCTGAGAGGTGCTGAGGGAGAACACTTCACACAGATGCAGACAGGAAGCACTTGACTTTGAGAGTTTCTTTGAGACTGAGAGAAAGCATTTTAAATGCAGTGCTCAGAGAAGTACTTGAATCTGAGGTCCTGAGAACACAGTGCACTTGAACCAGATAGGTGCTGGGAATAAAAGTACTAAAATCTTGCGAACCGACAGGTAAAAAAGAATTAGAAATAACACGTGTTGGGATTCATAGGATCCTGTGGGAATATTTAAAAGACACTAATATACGATCGAGTATATTTGATCGTGAAGAACTTCTTGGCTTTATATACTCAGTTGGGATCTATCTGTACTGCTGGTTCTAGAATGTTCTCATATTTTACACTTGTTTTTATTATTCTGTGCATTTACTGTAATATTGGATAAGATTTGAATTGTCTGTGCACTTTATGTCCTTTGCCGAATATGGTATGAACCAACAAGAGGAAAACAAAAATGCCAATGGTAGAAAATGACTGAGGGTGAAGAGAAGGAGAACCCAGAGCTCTTGAGCTGGCAACTCTGGGATAAGAGGCCTGTCAAATTGTCAAGAAGTATCCAAATGATGCAAGATCATGAAGCCTCAAAAAGAGGTGTTTGCAGATTAAGATTTTTCTAGAAGGAAATAGATTAAGCCTGGCAACGAGAAATAGCCCTAAGAGGGAGAAGGTTACAATTATAGTAAGTAGAAATTGTGTCAAAAGGGGGAACATATGTAATTAGGAGTTTGTATTGTGCAGCACTGCCATTTGCATGGTCATGTGCAGGAGTGAGTGGGTTTGGTTAATTGGGAGTAGAGGGAAAGGGACATTGCAGTGCTTTGTGCCGTGGTAGCAGATCATAAGTACATTGAGTTCTATGTGCTTGTAAACCTAGGTGAGAAGTGTAGGAGGGACATCAAGGCTTTGTGTCCAGAGGGACAGCCTCGTGCTTCTAGTGTGGGTGGGTGTTGGCCAGTGGTTGAGCATGTTGGCTGTAGTTAAATGTGTACCTTTCTTATGTTCTAGGTATGGGAGCCTTTTTTGTTTTTTTACAAAAGCTTTGTGCGAGTGGTTGCTTTGTTTGTGTGTGACAAGTAAGGTGGAGAGAAATTCTGGGTTAGTCAAAAGGTAGGGAGTGTTCTATTATTGCTCGTGCTGATGGTTGAGTTAAGGTGAGAGATGATTGGCTTTAGTGGTTGATGCATGACGATCGCCTGTGTTGAGGTTTAGATATTCTGGGAGACAGGCAAGGCAGTCTCTTATGATTCTGGCTGGGCCTTGATGTGATATCTTCTAAACGTTATAGGTACCAGAAAGTTATGCGTTGTGTTCTAGGAAGACAGTCAAGGGCTGGTCTGGCATTCCCTTAGGTTGAATCTGTGCATGAAAGTGGAACTACTGAGAACTTTTGAGGAGGGTCATTACCCAAACTTAATTGGTGTAGGTTAAACTTTGCAGAGCCTGGTTTTTAGACTTTTCCAGAATTTCAGATGGTCCTGTATGGTGCAGATTTCCCTAGTAACACGCTCTAGTGTTTGTCCAACATTATTCTTAAAATTATTATTCAGGTATTTATCGAGAGCAGATCTAGCTTCAGGAAGCAACAGAGCACTTTACAATCATAGGCGGGCAGGGGGAGAAGGTTAGGGAGCAGAGAAAGAAGGGAGTGGCGATTGAACAACAGGGTAAAGGGCAATTGTCAGAAATAGATTCACAAGTAACTAGGGGAGGAAACACCGGGTGTGAAGGAATCAGGTCACCCAGTCTCAGGTAGGGTGGGGAGTGCGTGTGGACCTAGGTCTTAGGGAGAAAACATTGCTTGAAGAGGATGGTCTTGAGCTCCTTCCTGAACCGTAGAAGCGAGGGGACGAGTCAAATGTTGATGGGGAGGAGGTTCCATTGTGGAAAATTGAAGTCTTTCTCTGGAAAAGGAACATCTTCTGGTTTCTAATAGTATGCAGTTTCTATTTTTAAATTTCTCTGTCATTTTCCAAGTAACTTACTGGCAGGAAACCCTGTGCCACCCGCGCTTCCCATCCCACCCCCCCATGCATGGCAACACGGCAAGATTTAGAAAAAAGGAGAACAAAAGAGTATTCAGCACAACTTAAAAGTTACTATCAACATGGATACAGCATGTATATGAGGTACCAGGTTACATTTTAGTTTGCACCCATTGCTGGGATTCGACAGTAGGTGGGAGTCATGAATCGGTCATTTTGAGTACATAGTTTCAGAAGGGAGACCAGTAGTTCAATGGCCTACTACGTTCTGGAAGGGAGGCTGCATATTGCATCTCCGACATTCGCACAGCCATGTAGGCCATCCATTCACGGATGTGGGGTCTCTGGCTTTCCCCCAGGATTGAGCTATGACAGTCCTAGATGTGATTGATACCATAGCTGCAAGTTTCTTTTCCGCCCTTGAACCGTAAGGCCTCTCATGATATCAACTTCCCGTCAATCGCAAGATCACGCACTGAACAAATCCCCAACTTGCCAAACAGTGTCTGCAATTGTGTCTCATGTGTGAGTGGCAAGCTCCTAACTAAGTATATGGCAAAGTCAGAAGAGTAAGAGGCAGTTAGGCCCATTACACCTGCGGCTGTATGCCATGCTTTACAAATAACTGCTGTTGGCTGAAATTCGGCTCGGTCCCACGTGGGGAGAGCTTTCCACAGGAGACCTCTCAAATTGTCTGGGGCCATGATCGCCTTTTCTAATGAGACGTGCAGGAGGTTGGTTGAAGGGAACCACCACCAAGTGGAGTATTGTATTTGAGCAGCTAGCAAACATATGTAAAGATCCGGGTATTCCATTCCTCCCAGCTCGTAGTGCATCGTCAGTCCCCCGTAGGATACCCTAGCCTGGCAACCCGCCCATACTAGACGAATCATCAATCTCTTAAGTCTTGTCCAATTGCTCATGGTATGCCAAATTGGGGCGTTATTGAAGATGTACAAGAAATTTGGGAGCAGTATCATTTTGGCTACAGACATCCAGGCTGCCTGTGAGATGGGTAGATGGATCCAGGTCTCTACTCTATGTTCCATTTGTGTTACCACCTACATGTAATTGCGGTCGAAGAGGGATAGTGGTGAAGTCAATTCCCAGATATTTTATGCCCAATGAGCACCATCTGAAGTAGCCCGTTGTGTCCTTCCGGCGAACCGCTGGGATCAGTGGCAACACCTTAGATTTAGCCCAATTGATCCGCAGACCGGAAATTGTGCCCATCTGTTTGAAAAGCCTCTATGACCGGTTGCAGGTTCATCTTTAGATGTTTCAGGTATAGTAGCACATCAGAATATAGTGACACGATCGAGGAGTGCAAATGTAGTCTGACCTCCCCCTGCCCACCTATGTATATGGTATTCCCTCAGGTAGCAGGCGAGAAGCTCTATGGCCACGGCAAAGAGGATAGCGGGCACCCCTGTCTGGTGCCACGGGATGGTGTGATGCACTGAGACCGGTGTCCCTTAGTGTATATCGCTGCCTGAGGGGCCGTGTATAATAATCAGACCCACTGAAGATATGCCAGGGCCAGACCGGAGCGTTGCAATACTTAGAATATAAGAACAAGTTACTTACCAACTGTAACGTTCTTTCGACTGGATGTTCCTCCCACGTATTCCTCATCTTGTGATAAATCGTTATCTCCAGCTTCGCTGCTTCGGAAAAAAAAAATCTCGGCAGAGGGCGCTGTGCTCGAGGTCGTGGCGTTGATTGTCCCTCGACGTACTCTGTCGACGTCACCGATGGTATAAGTAGCTCGAGCCGCGCCCATTGCTTCAGTTCTGTTTTTTCGATGAAATATATATAGGAGGAACACCCAAGCATGTGCCATGACCGATACATTCTTCGTGAGAGAAAAGTGTAAGAACAAGTAAACTGTATTGTGGGGTTGGATGGGAGGGTCGATGAGGAATACGTGGGAGGAACATCCAGTCGAAAGAACGTTACAGTTGGTAAGTAACTTGCTCTTTGAATGGATTGTGTCCTCCCACGTATTCCTCATCTTGTGATAGGCTCCCATAGCAGTATCAATTTTTGGAGGTGTGAGTACCATTTCAGTTTTCGTGGACAGAATGCAGAACTGCCCTTAAAAATAAACCCTCATTAGAGGAGGCAGTATCCAAACAATAATGTTTAATGAAGGTATGTATTGTTTTCCAGGTTGCAGCTGCACAAATGTCTGCTGCCGGGACTCCCCTCTTTAGAGCCGCAGAAGTAGCCATTCCCCTTGTAGAATGGGCACAAAGCCCATCTGGTGGTTCTTTTCCCGCTAATCTGTAGCATTCAACTATGGCTAATATGATCCAGCGAGAAATGGTCTATTTTGTTACAGATAAGCCTAATTTTTGACCAGTGTAACCCACAGTTGGTCATCTTGTCTCAATTTAGCCATCCTAGATATGTAAAAACTAAGAGCCTTCTTGGGATGTAATCTGTGTAATCTCTCCTCTTCTTTGCCCAGATGAGGAGGATGATAAAACGTAGAAAGTACTATTTTTTGTGACAAATGGAAGTCCGAGACTACTTTTGGCAAAAATGAAGGTTTAACTTTAAGGACTACCTTATCTTTATAAAAAATAGTATATGGTGGTTTGCATGAGAGCCTGAAGTTCGCTAACCCTGCGGGCTGATGATAGGGCCACAAGTAGGATAGTTTTTAGAGTCAAAAGCCTCAATGGACATGAGTGCAGAGGCTCAAAAGGTATGCAAGTCAAGAATGTTAATACTAAATTTAAGTCCCAGGCTGGTACATGAAAAGGGACTGGAGGGTATACATTAGTGAGCCCCTTTAAGAATTGAACTATTAACAGTATTTTGAAATATGAAACCGATTCCGAGGAGCGCTTGAAAATGGATAGCGCAGCAAGGTATCCTTTTATTGTTCCTATCTGGAGCCCCAGATTAGCTAGATGTAGCAGAAAGGAAAGAACCATTGGGATGCCACACTGAAAAGGATCCACATCCTCAGTCTTTGCACAAGTTACTAAACCTGTTCCAGAGACATCGGTACAAAGACTTTGTTGCTGGTTTTCTGGCCGAAAGCAAGATTTCTATTACGTCATCCGGAAGTTCCCAATCCTTGTATCTCAACCTCTCAGAAACCATGCGTGAAGGTTGAGTGTTTTGACCTCTGGATGGAGAACCCGACCTTCCTCTTGCGAGAGAAGATCCTCTCTTTGCGGAAGACGTATTGGAAGGCAGATGGACATGTCTAGAAAGTCCGGGTACCACGTCCTTCTGGCCCAATCCGGGGCAATTAGGATCATGGTTTTCCTGAACTTTCTCAACCTCCTGATTACTTGAGGAATCACGGGGACTGGGGGAAACGCGTACAGCAGTGGAAACTTCCACTCCACTACGAATGCGTCTCCCAGAGCTCCTCTTTGAGGAAATTCCCTTGAGCAGTACTGATCGCACTTCCGGTTGATCGCGGTGGCGAACAGATCCACTTGAGGGGTTCCCCAAAGGGCGAAGATCTCCAGAAGGACTTCCTGAGCCAGCTCCCACTCGTGAGAGAACGTGCTCTGCCTGCTCAGAGCGTCTGCCGCCGTGTTCTTCTCTCCGGCTAGGTGAATTGCTGACAGAGATTCCTTCTCGTATTGCCCAGAACCAGAGCTGCATCGCCTCTCTGCACAGTGGTAGTGACCCTACTCCTCCTCCTTTGTTGATAGTACATGGCCACTGTGTTGTCCATCATTATCAGAACATTCCTTCCCTGTACAGAGGGCAGAAAGGCCTTCAGAGCTAGTCTGATTGCCCTCAGCTCTAATAGGTTGATGTGTAGTTTGGACTCCGATGGAGACAAACGACCGCTGATTGTCAGATTGTTGGTGTGTGCTCCCCACCCTGTGAGTGAGGCGTCCGTCACTACCGTTATCTCCGGCCATGGTTGCCAAAAAGACTCTTGCCTTGAGAATGTTGTCGTTGCAAGCCCACCATAGAAGATCCTGAGCAACTGCGCTCGGGACTTGCAGAAGATCCGACATATTCCCTGAGAACTGGGACCACTGAGTTCTGAGTGCCCATTGAAGGGATCTCATTCTCAATCTGGCCTCTTGTACTAGAAAAATGCAGGATGCCATGAGGCCGAGCAACCTGAGAAAATCGAAGGCCGGTAGACGTTGGGCATTCTGGAATTTTGTTACCATCTGCTGGATGTGGAGAGCTCTCACTTCGGAAGGCGAGGCTTTTCCCGATGAAGTGTCCAAAACTGCTCCGATAAACTGGAGTTTCTGGCATGGTATCATGTGGGACTTCTTGAAATTGAGGGAGAAGCCCAGTTTGTGGAGGAAGTGGCAGGTGGCAGGTGATCGAAAGATGTTCCTGAGCTTGTTCTGGAGAACTTGCTCTGATCAACCAGTCGTCCAGGTAGGGATATATGTGAATACCTCCTTTCCTGAGACTTGCTGCCACACCCGCCAACAGTTTGGTGAAAACCCTCGGGGCGGAGGTCAACCCGAATGGCAGAACTCGAAACTGATAATGAGAATTGCCAATCGCGAACCTCAGGTACTTTCTGTGCTTTGGATGGATTGGCACATGAAAGTAAGCATCCTGAAGGTCCAATGATACCAACCAATCTTGGAGTTGGAGAGCCTGAAGGATCTGAGAAAGAGTCACCATCTTGAACTTGTCCTTCCTGAGGAACTTGTTCAAGTTTCTCAAGTCCATGATGGGTCTCAGTCCTCCGTCCTTTTTTGGGATGAGAAAATATGAGTACTAACCCCTGTGCCTCTCCGCTACAGGTACCAGTTCTATGGCACCTTTCTCTAGCAGGGTTAAAATTTCCTGCAACAGGAGCGGATCCAGAATTTTGACGGAATTGGCTGTCGGTGGATGATTCTGAGGCCTTTTTAGAAAGGGGAGAGAGTAACCTTGGGCTACTGTTTCCAGTGCCCAAGCATCTGAGGTAATGCCCCGCCATTCTTTCAGATGTTGAGAGATCCTGCCTCCCACTGGTGTTTTGTTTAACAAGGTCTCGGAGGGATTTGCAGGAGTGGCTGAGGGTACAGATGCCGCTCCTGTGGCTGATTTTGCACCTCTTCCCCGTGTTCCACGAGGGGAGTTCCTTTTGCCCCTTTGAGAGGCCTGTCCTCTTCTTCTACCAAAAGAAGAGTAGTATCGAAAAGAAAGACCCCTCCAGGAAGATGAGCGGAATAGGGTTTTAGAGGCTGGCGCAAAGAGGCGCTAAGTGATTTAGCTGCCGCTTTCGAGGTCTGAAGTTTTTCAAGACTTTCATCGGCCTTTCTGCCAAAGAGCCTCGAGCCATCAAAGGGCATGTTGAGGAGTCTAGCTTGCACATCCGGTGCAAATCCCGACTTCCTCAACCACGCAAATCTGCGTAGCACAACGCTTGCAGCCATGGATCTGCTGATACTATCAGCAGTATCCAGTCCAGACTGGAGGCATTCCCCCATTGCCTCCTTCCCGTCTGACTATATTCAGTAAGCCTTCCCTTTCCTCGCCTTCCGGAATATGATCAGCCGCCGCCGAAATACAGTCCCACAGGGTATGGGTAAACCTGGCTAGGGTACAGGTGACATTTGCCGACTTAAGTGCCATACTGCCTGACGTGAAAGCTTTACGTGCCCAGGCATCAATTTTTTTATCCTCTCTATCTGGAGGGATAGTTGGATAAGCAGTTTGTTTTGAAGTGGATGCTGCTTGAATGACTAAACTCTCTGGAGTCGGATGTTTATTCAAATATTCAGGATCCGATCCAGCTGGTCTGTATTTTATTGGAAAAGTGCTGTCTGCAGCAGCAATGGTTTCTGGTTTCTTCCAGTTTTTCTCCACAGTCCTTTGAAGGGCCCTGTGAAAAGGGAGAACAGGATCCTTCTGAGGTCCCTTGACGATAATATCCGTCATGTCATCTTGTTAAAAAATGGGTGAAGTATTACCCCAACCCATGTATTCAACTACCCTGGTCATAAGACCCCTGTACCAGCATCTGCATGCTCTGCAGGATCAGGTTTGAAGAACTCTAATTCTGGGGATGTGTCAACCCCACTGGCAGAATGTAGAGTATCACTCAGGTCTCTCATTCTGGATTCCTGGTCAATAAGTTCTTCAGGAACTTGTCTTGTCCCATAAGTAACTCCCAAAGGAGTAACTTCGTCTTCTTCTGAAGCAGACTCTTCATAAATTGCAGACATAGACTTGAAAAAGTCTGATCTGGGTAAAGGAGTGAATCTCCTTTCTTCCTCTTCCATCTGCTTCGAAGGAAATGGCAAATCCCTCGAAGTTTTCCAGGGTGTCTTCGAAGTTTTCGAAGATGACTTTGAGAATGGCGTCGATGACGCATGTGGTTTTGGTGTCAAAATTATCGGCGTCGACGAAGTCGAAGTCTTCGACGATTTGTATTTCTTGGCCGGCACTGGAGAGGTGCTCGACTCTCGAGGTTTCTTCGACGGTTTTACTTCGACTCGAGGTTTTTTGTATTCCTCGACGCTACTGGTCTTAGCCATAGTAGCCTTAGACTTCCCTTTGTCGTCCAACGGAGCAACCTTAGGGGTATGGCTTTTTCGAGGTTCTTTCGAGGGGGTCGAGGCCGCATTCTCGAAAACCTCCATCTTTTTGCGGAATTCCTCCCACTTACTGGGAGAATCCGATTTAGTCGGACAATGAATTTCTTCGGTCGACTCTGATGAAGAAGATGATGAGGGAGATCTATGTCTCCTCTTCATTTTTTTCGATGACGACAAAGAATGTCTCGAGCTACTTCTAGATCGAGATCTCTTCGAGTGCCTATGGCGATCCGATCCCTTAGAATCGGTCGCTTTTTTATGTTTTTTTTGACAAAACCTTTTTTGAGGCCTCCCACCCCACCGACAGTTTACCTCTCCTCTCACGAAGACCTTTTTCGGTCATCGATTGACAGGAGCCGCAGTCGTCGGTTCGGTGACTGGAACTGAGACACCAGAGACAAATCCAGTGGGGATCGGTAATCGACATCTTAGACCCACAATCTGCACACTTTTTAAACCCAGTTCTGGGTGTCGAAGGTGTCGAAGATGATGACATTTTCTTCACAGAAAATAGAAGCGTGCCGTTCTCGATAGCGAAGCGATCGGAAAAACGGAACTGAAGCAACCGGCGCGGCTCGAGCTACTTATTACATCGGTGACGTCGACAGAGTACGTCGAGGGACAATCGACGCAATGACCTCGAGCACAGCACCCTCTGCTGAGAATTTTTTTTTCCGAAGCAGCGAAGCTGGAGATAACGATTTATCACAAGATGAGGAATACGTGGGAGGAC
Source organism: Ambystoma mexicanum (assembly GCF_040938575.1). NCBI lineage: Eukaryota > Metazoa > Chordata > Amphibia > Caudata > Ambystomatidae > Ambystoma > Ambystoma mexicanum. The sequence goes on along the minus strand of NC_090941.1, from coordinate 704,923,944 downwards.
ACAATCCATTTGAAAGGGCCATTCCACCGAATCCAAGGCCTTCTCCGCGTCCACAGCGGCGACCACTATGGGGACCTCCAGCTCGGCATTATGCATTAGTGTAAATAAACAGTGTAGATTGTTTTGTGTGGATCTGCCCGGGATGAAGCCTTCCTGGTCAGTGAGGACCAGTGCCGGCATGTGTGGGAATAGACTGTCTGCTAGTATTTTCGCAAGGATTTTATTATCAATATTAATTCCCGAAAGCAGCAGTCGATATGACGAACACCTCGTGGGGTCCTTGTCAGGCTTCAGAAGTATCGTCACTATAGCCGACCTGGTAGATTCTGTTAAGACCCCGGTCGCAAAGGCCTCCTCAAACATGTGGCGGAGGTGGGGGATTATCAAATCGATGTATTCTTTATACATTTCTGCTGTGAGGCCATCCATACCTGGTGCCTTATTGTTGGGGAGAGAAAGTATCGCGGGCCAGATTTCTGCATCCGAGTTGTTCGTTCAGTTATTCACCCATCGCTGTATCCAGCCATCCCAGGGCAACCTGGTCTAGATATTGTAAAATGGAGTCATGCCTGGCATTCAATCGCGGCATGTACAATTGGTCGTAGTATTGACTAAATATGTTGTTAACCACCATAGAGTCTCTGCTGGAGTTTCCCTCTGGGTCTACTATCTCAACTATTTCCGCAGGAGTGCGTTCCTGTCGGACCGCGCACACCAGAGGTGCGACTAGGACAGTCCCCTTCCGCATAGTTAGCTGCCCTGATAGGGTCTCCCAGAAATCTTTCCTCCCTTTCCATGAGGTGACATTTCTTCTCGGTATTCCGCTAGGGATTCATAGAGAGCGGGGGTGGCCCCAATTCCCTGCTGGTTTTTGAGTTCCGTGGTTTCAACGCTCGCACGTACAGATACATCTATGATAATCCCTCAGTAACCCCATTCCCTGGACATACAGCAACCCCTGATAAAAACCATAAATGTCTCCCACACCACTTTGTGACCAGGAACCGATGCCACATTAGTTTCAAAAAAGGTTTTTATATCCTGCCCGATAGTCTCGTGGAAGAGAGCATTAACATGTGCACTGGGAATCGGCATCGTGGGCCACATGAAGGTTGGGGTGGGGGGGGGGGGGAGGGTTGGGGATTGACAAGAAGGACCTTCATTGGGGAATGATCCGATAAAGGACCGGGGGAGTATATATGCACCCGAGGCACCAGAGAGGAGGGTCGAGGATTTAATGTAGTCGATCCTGGAGGAACTACCATGCACCCTTGAGTAGAATTAATATTCCCTGGTAGAAGGGTACAACACTCTCCATTCATCATGTGGACCATGATATTCTGCAAGGTCCAGCCATGCGGTCACAGCCCTGGGGAGTGTGGTCTGTTGTGACGCAGACCTATCAAGGGTTAAGGATAGGGCCATGTTAAAGTCACCAGCCCAAAAAGTGATCCAAGTCAAAAACTTGTGTAAGTAGTTGGCACATTCTCTAATAAATTCACGAGAATCGGTATTGGGAGCATATACGTTATTATTAAGACTCAAAGACCCGGTGTCTTGCCTGCCAGAAGTAGGAAATGGCCTGCTGTGTTGCAAATCTGGTTGTGCAGTTTAAATGCTATAGAGCGATGCATGTCAGTGGCCAACCCCCCCTCCCCCCCTCCGAGTGCGTGGAGAAAGCTGATCTGTGATCCCCCCCCTCCCCTGGGCAAATTGGGTAGTCGAGCATCTGGGGCTAAGTGAATCTCTTGGAGGCAGAGGATATTTACATCGTGATTCCTAACATAGCTGGCTATCAGTCTAATTTTCTTGGGATTGGTGAAGTCCCATATGTTCCAAGTGAGCAGTATAATTGTATCCACCATCAGAGGTCGGGCAGATAATGCTTTGACGGAATTGACGCTTGGTGCTATCCTGGGCCTTCAGGTCAGGGAATCTACCATGCTCTGTGGGTTCTGTGTGCCTACTCATGTTCGAATGTGTGCAGTTATGGGATCATGCATTAAAATTGCCATCCCACCCTCTTTTCCCCACTTAATTACCCCCAACTCTCATGCCCGCCCATGCCAGAAACCACAAGATACCGGCATGACCCCCAATAACAAAACAGCCTAAACTACAGCTGAAACACACAACGTCCACAGTGTCTCCGGCATAGGGGCGCAACAGGCGGCCGACGGACTACAACGGCGGCGGACTCTCCAAGTTAGACTTCATATATCCCCATGGGATATAGGAACCTCTTGAGCGGAGAGCATAATATGCAGAATGGGCACCTTAGGAGAGGCTGTCAGAATGATCGAGACAGTGTGCTGGCCAGCGTATCATCAGGGAAGAGTGCCTTGGAGAGCCATGGGGGCTAGGCTGTTCGGTCGCAAACCGTTCCGCTGCTTCACGGGTGGTGAAGAAGATTGTTTTCCCGTTATGTACCACACAGATGCCTTTGTGTCTTAGGACGTTCATTGCAGTTTGAAAAGTCTTCCTTTGTTCCTGAACTTGTGGGAGAAAGTTCAGAAACAGGCGGATAATTGCCGAGGCCCAGCAGAGTTCACCCCGGTCTATGGCCACTTTGAGAAGGGCATCTCTGTCGCAGTAGTTGAAGATGCATGCAACGATAGGTCGCTCCGGTGCCCGAGATCCCCCAGAATGTCCATTAACAGCTTCTCCACGAATTGCTCCATTTGCTCTATGCGGGCGGATTCCGGTATCCCTAGGATGCATATATTGGTGCACCAAGATCTTTCTTCTAGGTTCTAGCTTTTAGTAGCTATTTTCTTCATTCAGGTCTCTGCCTCGGTCATGTGGTTACACAGTTTATCTGCACCACAGATAGATAAACTGTACAAGTGAGCGTGTCGATTTTTGTGACAGTATCAGTGCTATTCTTCAGTGCCACCAGAGTCTGATTCAATGCAGCGTTGTCGAGCTGAAAGGGGTCGGGGACCGGAGGCGGAAACGGGGGTGGGGGTCTGTCAGGCGGGGTCAAGCCTCACAAATTGGTCAATTTTTGACCGTTTTTGGGTTCACCATGACGTTATTTGCTCCTGAGAAGTGATAGTGCTCCGTCTCCACGTGTTTTAGAATGCCTCAAATAGGCGACAGGCCCAGAGCAGTCTGGAGCAGTAGCTGCACCCGTAACAAGCCACCCAGTGTGGGTAATCTGTCCGTTGTGTGCCTGCCAGGTGTGGGGTTGGTGGGGTGCATTTGAGTTGGTATCTCAGCCTACATCCCTCCGAGGCACTCCCAACCCAGTTCAGATGTTTGTCGCTGCCAAACGCCCCCTCCCAATAGTATGTAGTTTCTTAGTCTCACGGTTTTGATTGGTTGTTGTTTTGGAGTCATTTTGCTCCTTGACCTTCAAGTGCCCTGCGGGTGATGCAGAGGGCTTTGAACTTAATCTTATTTTATATTGGTAGCCAGTGGGGTATTCTGGGTGCCTGGGTTACATTTTCCCTCCTGTTTAGTCTGACTAGTAGTCTAGCAGCTGGGTTTTGGATCTGTTGATTTTTTTGTGAGGTAGTCTCGCATATGTGAATGTTTTTTTGCAGTGTCGATTCTTGAAAAAAATCAAGGAGACAATGGCCAGTGCTGTATGCGTGTAGGAGATGTAGGACATAATCTGTGGGATTGCGTGCAGATGGTACAAGCACTGTGACTGTAGTGTTGACTTGGGTTTCCAGCGTGAGTGTTGTCCATTAATTGCCCATCTTCTTGATAATTTGAGATTAGTTAGGGCAGTTACACATTTGCAAATTCAATGGTAGAGGTGTTTCAGGTGTGTCGTACAGTGAGACTCAGTATTTGTTTTCTCTGGGCTTAGATTTAGGTAGTTGGCCGTTATCCGTTTGCTTATTCGTGTAAGGCTTTTGCTGAGAGTGGTGCTGGAGTTTTAGTAATCGGTCGTCTTGTATAGAATGTGTGTGTCATTCACCTAGTTTTAACTAGTAAGCTCATAAGATTTTATGATTATCAAAATGGCAAGCGGCGAGAGACTTGATCTTTGGGAATTCCACAGGAAATGGGTTGCAGGTTTCAATTTAGGGGGAGCCAGATTTCTGTTCTGTCCCTTCAGAAAAATGTCATCCATTGTAGAGTTGTGTTATTGGGTCCTGTTTCTTGCAGGATTCTAATTAGTGTACTGTGGGTTAACCAAAGGTTAGAGATTTTGAGCACTAGTGCCAAGGTGGTGATATCTGCTGTGATTTGGATGTCGTCCCAAATGGAAACTAAAGCCGATTCAGTGCCTATCATAGGTCTGAAACCCACTTGTGAGTAGTTGTGTAAGTTATTAGACTCTGCATGCTTCAAGATGTATCTGTATCCATGGCTCTGTAGAATATTTTGCTTGTTAAGGTATGTTTGAGATAGGACAATCATTGGTAGGGTCTTCTAGGGCTCCTGCTGTCTTAGCCTTCAGATGCAATTTGACTTAGGCAGCCTTGAAAGGTTTTGGTAAAATTCCTGTTTCGAGAGGGCATTTCATTAATTTGACAAAGTAGAAAGCTGGTGTTCCCTTGTTAAGGATCACTTTGTAGATTATCAGAGGGCAGGGTGAATCGGAGAGCCTGCTTTGTTACCCAGTTTCAATTATGCCTTGTTCGGTCATTTTGGTTTAAAGCTGCTTATCAATTTATTTATTTTATTTAACTGTTTGTATAGCTCCAACACCCATAGGCATCAGGGCGCTCCATAAGGACAAGGAAAAGAAACAGGACACAGCCAGCAATCACTTCCAAACTAACTTTACTCAAAGAGAAGGGTTTTTAGACGTTTCGTAAAGGTAAGATGTCTTTGCAATTGTAGATCAATGGGATGTTCGTTCCATGCCTGAGCAACCAGTACAGTCGATGGGGTTGTAGGCAGAGAGTCATTGACCATAGTTTGAATGTTTCTTCCAATTCAGTTCCTTATTGAAGAGTTGATGGATTGCTGTATGTTTATAACCTTGTTTCTAAAATGGTTGGTGATATCATCACATAGTATTTGGCCAGGAGAAATAACTTTGCTGCAGGAAGTAGGGTTACTCATCTCTTTAATGAGTTGGTAAGGTTCCTTATCTGAATGAGGCGCATTAATTAATTCGGTATAAGAACATTTCTTTGCTTTAAAGGATTTACACCTTGTAGTGACTCATCCTTCTTTAGTGGGCGACCTTGTCTTGTGGGTTGTAATGTTACCCCCTATTTTGACCTCCTCCCGAGCATTTGATTTCTTTTTTTCAGTGTTCATAGGTGGGGTGTGAAAAATAGTCTTTTATTCTGAGAGGGTGGTGCCCTTTAGTGGGGTGAGGGTGTCTAGTGCTTTGGTATTAAGAGTCCTGCTTCATTGGGGTTGGTTTGGTCTCTTCCATAAGATTTTCTTAAGGTTTAGAATTTTCCAGTTTCTCCTAGCATTGATTGTGTGCCATTTTTCGCTTCAAAGTACCTGAATAGGGGGCGTGTGGCTATTGGGCCTTCTTACAAAAGATTGCATTGAGTGTATGACTTGTCATTACTTTGACCATTGGAGGTGAAAGATAGCCATGTAGGTGCTAGGTTTTGGGCACTGACTCAGTTTGTTCCTCAAGCCAAATGTTGAAGTCTCAGAGGACTGCTCGATGTGTCAGTTGGATCGCTACAAAAATGAAAAATCATAAGCCTCATTTTAAATTTTATTTATTGATCTTGTTCAGTTAACGTTCCACCCCTGGGGGGTGACTGTCATTTGCAGGTAGAGACACATATGAATATTGTCAATCGGCTAAATCTATATTATTTTTTATATAGCGCCATTTTGCCCATAGGCCTCAAGGCGCTCACAGACAAAGACGGACATTTAACAAAAAAGCAGAAAATGCCAGGGAGGAGGGTCCAGTATGATTCAGACAGCCGATAGGAGAGAGACAGAGAAGGATTACGTCATCCCTTACTTTGGGCCCCCAGAAATCGACTATTCCGCTTACAATTAACATTCAACCTGAAATCTAGTTCAAGTTGCATTTAAATGCCTAATAAATGAACAGATCCTGGGTCTTTGATTACAGTCTCTGGTGGATGTGGTGCCATACTGGGAGGTGTTTAAAGTAGTAATCAGAAGGGTCTGCATCAGCACCTCTTGTGAGGAGAGGCAGGTGATAGCAGAAATAGAAAATGACAATGGAGAATGGGAGAAACAGGTTCAATGATCAGAAACGGATACAAAGACTGTAGCAGTCTAGATTGGAGCACTCAGAGGTTAATCAGAGATTTGGCTCATTATATGTTATTAAGTAGTAAGGCACATGAAACCTGTGACAAATCGGCAGAAATGCTAGCTTGTACACTTGAGTACCCCAGATTTGATATACCAGCAGATAAATTATAACTTTAAAATAGTTTATACCTGTTTTATAAATATAATCCCCCCCCCCCCAACCCTGTCAGCCCTAGTTCAGACACCTACATTTAATCAGAAGACTTGGCCTATGCAGCTATCAGGGACAAATAAAACAGTAATGATCCAGGAGATCGGATTGACCAATGAGGCACCCGGTAAAGACAAAACCCCAGGTAGTGACAGCCTCTCTTTTTGTCATCCTTAAGCACCCAAACTGGTATGCAAGGTGACTTTAGGACAAGGTTCTCTCCCGCCTATTTTAAGGGAGGTGATACTTTTGTTGTTGAAACCTGGGAAAAAGCCTATCCAATGTTATTCTGATAGGCTCCTAACCCAACTAAATTTACATTTTAAAATGCTTAGCAAATTGATTTCTAATAGAATACAGTGGGTGCTTCACCAATTAGTTCAAACTGATCCAGCAGGATTTATAGCAGATAGGCTTTATGTAATTTACAGCACTGCTAATATTGATGACCTACAAGCCGTCACCCCAAATGCCGAAAATGCTTCTGATTTTGGTGAGAGGCCTCCATTCAGTTGATGTTCGAGCATTTGAACCTCGGCACTGTAATATGGGTATGTAGTGTGTCATTTTAGTCCAAGTCTAGGATACTAAAGAGAAAGATTACTTCTGAGATTTTGGAGATCCAAAGAGGCACCTGCCACTGATGTCCTATAGCCCCTTACTCTATGCAATAGCTAGTGTGCCTTATGCCAGCAACATCTGAACACCATTTAATGAAACTGGAATTAAAACTAATGCAGGTCGCACTTGGTATTCTGATAAGTAGATCTGCTTAATTCAATAATTTATATAAAACCATTCCATGACCTCTTGATCAGTCTGGGTGCTGTCTTTCAAAACTAAGCAGGCAACACCCAGATTCATCTTATGCCTGGATGGCAACCATGAATGGAACTCCCTACATACCTAATCGTCAAACAGAAAGATGGCTGAGAGGCAAATGACTGCGATTGAAACAAGGTAAAACAGATTATGGTAGTTTCCTCTATAGCAGAAGCTACAGTTCCTGCCAATATCCACCCATTATCTGTGTGCCGCAATGGTAAAACCCTAGGTGTGATCCTCAATGCCTCCCCGATGATGATCCCGCAGGTCAACAGCATCATGCGACAGACAACTTCGGTCCCTGCTCTCAGAGAAACACTGTGCTAAGTGTGTGCGTTCATCAGAGCAAAAAGAGATCATTGTAACACCCTCTATGCAGGCATCAACACAAACAGAATTGTAATGCAAACCCCTAGACAAAACCAGCTCTCTCTAGTTTTTAGATCCCTTTGCTGGTTGCCTGTTAAGGCCAGAATGGAGTTCAAACTGCATATCCTAATGCACAAAACTTCATTGCCACTCCCGATCCACTTAAAGAAATGGAACCAAACAGTTTACCTTTATTCGCTCCCAATAAGCAGACAGGTGGGTTACCCTAGAAGCGCCACAAGACCAGCAGGGTAGAGCACCCAGCAGGACCTTTACCTTGTTTTCCTACTTTGCTCCATTCCTTTGTTGATTCCATATTTGCAAGGCTTTTAACTTCCTTAAGAAGTTGACAGACCTCTGGGGATAAGGTTTAGAACGGAAACAGGCCAGACCACTCTAAAATGGGGATCTTGCCTAGGCTGCTATATAACCTTGAGGCTACGGCAAGTGTTTGAGGAATTGGATAGGATGTTGCTTATGCTAGTAGGGCAAGGGGCGAGGCACAAAATTGGGAAATAGCAGATGAAAAGTTGCATCGAAAAAAGGAGACCAGTTCCCGATTTTTAAAATGTACTACATGGCATAAAAGCTACAGTATGCAGCACAGTGGCTGACTCCACACCAAAGAGGGTATTCTTAGCCTTAAGAATCTGTTGATGATCGCTACATATACTAATGCAGGAAGACTCCCCTAACCCCCACACAAACTAACTACAAAGTGAGTCTGGTTCAGACTACAGAAGTGAATGGAGTACCCCTTTCGTAACTGGAAACATACATGGGACCGTAAATACTACCAGACGGGTACAAAGCTTAGTCGACCACGAAATCCTCTGCAGCCACCTATCTATCACAGCCCACTTCTCCTCCTCTGCCTCCGCATGGATACAATCCTTCCTGTCGAACAGAACTATGCGAGTTTTCTCCACAACTGCAGCGGCAGACCCTATCCCCATCACATGCGGAGTCCCACAAGGCTCCTGCGTCTCCCCCACTTTGTATAATATATTTACAAAGCCGCTTTTCGACAAACTGGACCGTCTGGGTGTCACCTACACTAACTACGCAGATGGCAACCAGATCCTCCTCACCATCTCGGGCAACTACAATGCGGACGTCACCCGGATCAACGAAATCTTCTCCATCATCCAGGCATGGATGGTCACCCACGGCTTATGCCTGAATGATGAGAAGACGGAGCTTCTTCTGGTCGGCTCTCCCAATAACCAGGCTAAACTCAGTCCTTGTTACAATAAAATTATCATAGATGGTAATACCATCCCCATCGCTAAGAGTGTGAAAACCCTAGGCTTCCACCTTGACGCCAACACCAACCTATCCAAACAAATCAACGTGACCGCCTCAGCCACGGTCTATACGGGTAAGCTAATTAGGGCTAGCAGACCCTTCCTATCCTCCAACAGCTGCCTCACTCTGGCCAGAGCCCTCATCCAGTCCAAACTGGACTATTGTAATAGCCTGTACCTAGGAGCCAACCAATCCATAATAAACAAACTCCAGGTTCTCCAAAACAACGCGCTACGAGCAGCACTCAACATCCCTAGACGAGAGCACATATCTACAACCAGGATAGCATGTAAATGGCTCTCCATTCAGCAAAAAATAATTGCCCTCAAAACCATTTGTCTCACCTACAAGTCCTTAAACCACCTAGCCCCACCGTACCGCACTAACAAACTTACTTTAACCACTTCCACCAGAACCACCAGATCATCCAACTCTTTATGCCTATCAGTGGCCAGGTTTGCCCGAAAAAGAGCAGGAGGCACGAGTATCACAGTGCTTGCCTCCCATCTTTGGAACACCTTACCACTCAACATTAAAACCATCAAGTCCTTTCCGATCTTTAGGAAACATGCTATTGGCTGGTTCCTGAACAAAGACTAGCACACACCTCGCCCTCTAAGGTCTTCAACTCACCAAGGCCATAACCATGCCTTTCTATTTTGCAAATTGTTATACCATGTAATTTATGTAATTGTTGTACTATGTAACGTATATTTCAATGCTGTAACCGCTTCCTTAAGCGCCCATCTACCTATGGGTCTGGAGCGCCATATAAATAAAAACAAACAAAGCGTTTTGTCAATGTAGGAACTATAATGCTGCAACAAAACTTCCATGCTGATAAACTTTTTTTCTGACGCATGAGAACTTTAACCAATTTAATACATTCAGAGCGCAACCTACACTGAGGAATAGTTGAATAGAAACTAAATGAAGGAGTAACAATAAATCAGTAGATTTCATAAGCAAAACAGACCACATTCTGGAGGAGCAGTTGCAGGATTAGCAGGTTTAATAAAATCAGACTCAGATTAGCAACAAATATTCAAATTTAGCAGCTTTCATAATAGACAAAATTGTCTGTATGGTATGGGAAGAGGCAGTGAATTGAGGAAATGGTGCCTTAGTTTTAGTGGTGAAGTAGGACAAAGTCACATCCAGAGAGGTTTGTGGACAAAGTTGAGCAGGAGAAGGGATCGGCCTGCTATACAGGAGAGTGCATAGTGAATAAATAGGCTCCCAAATGAAGCAAGATCGGCAGGATGAGTAGAGTTCCACCAACATTTCTCAGCTTTACGAAAAATCTTTGAGACTTTGCTAAAGAGATAGTTAGCCATGTCAGGGTTTATACAATGATTAGGCATATCTCGGAATATGCAGTGCATCATCAGCTAATTTAATTGCAATAGAATAGTTTCAACAATTTGTTTCAGCAAGTTCTTCAGGAGTGCTGTTTTGCTGGGACACTTTGTGCAAATACTGAGGAAACATCCGTTGATGAAAGCCAAAGACTTTGTTAACAAGTGAAATGTTGCCCTCCCAGTAACGGTCCACAAGAAAGCCATCCACATGCTACAGACAGACCCAAAATTCGTCTGGGAAGGGAAGAAGCCGCGGATACCAAAGCGCATCATGCTCCGAGGCACCGCATTAGGTGGCCTAGGGGTCCCAGACGCTGGCAGGTACTGCCTGGCGGCCCAGCTCTCCCACACCTTTGTGTGGAAATTGCAGGACTCCCGACCTCGTTGGCTGACACTGGAGGAAAACTGGTGCCAGACGACAATAGAGGGCCTACCCCACATCAAGACGCCCCGCCTACCCCACCAACAAGGAACCACTAATGGCAACAAGAAACACAGTAGCAAGCTGGAAGAAGGCAGCCCGCCAATGGAACCGTAGAACCATGATAGGCCCGCTCACTCCCATCTGGGACAACCCGGTGTTAGGGAGAATTCTCTCTTTAGGCTGAATTTCCTAACCTAGTGAGTCTCCCAGCAGCTTTGCTGGATTTCTGGAGTTTGTTTTTTTCTCCTGCCAAGAGTGAGACTCTTTCTCCCACTCTTGGACATGATTTATGGTGTTCCTTTGACTGCTAATGTGTTTTTATGTGCTATGGGGTCCTTTACTCCATAGGGTCTCATGTGTTTTTCCTATGTGTGTTACACAGCACTCTCCGTGCCGTAACACAGGCGTGTCATAGTCACCCCCCACCATAGACTCCATACCCTGGGACTGACTACTGTCTCCGAGGGCAAGTAAAGTCACCATTGGCTTTACTAGTCCCAAATTATGAACAGAAACCAGTACAAACCATCATATTGTGGGCGTACTGGTCGGGGCAATTCGATTGCCCGGGGTCTGTTAGTCGAGGGGGCACGTCTCCGTCCCCCCTGATCGAGTTTTGGCTGGTGGCAGTGGATACTACTTTTTATATTCGACCGCAAATATATCCCTATGGGATTTTCCCATTGTTCGAAGCTACCAACTTTATTTAATTCTCATAGCCTCGAACATACCGCCGATTTATTTATTTAATATTAATTCGCCAGTTGGTATTTTTTGCCAGGACTCGATTCTAAAATGGCGTTTGTGTTCTCTTCTGTGACTCCAACCCAAGTCGAGCTCTTTGTTCCACTTTTTGGCGGGCTTCTCCACAGAAGCCTCCAAAAGTGGTGCCACTCTGTCTGGGTACCACAGGGGGAGTGGGAGGGGGTTTAGGCACGCTGGACTGAGTTACCTTGGTAACTCAAGTCGCACTCTTGTGTGATTGGCCCAAGTGGTGAGCAGGCCGGCTCACCACTTAGCATGTTTGATTGACAGCTAGGCTGAGTAAATGGGGGTGTGCTGCATAAAAGCAGGGCTTTGGGGACGGGGACTGGAACTTCAGAAGTCACCACAGGACCTGAGAATCCGACGAGGGAGAAGCTGAGCCGACCTACCACGACGACACCACTGGTGGAGCCCTGCAGAACCGACTCACCACTTACCGACGACAGAGAAGATCTCCCGGCTGGAGAGGCTTCTTCCCCTGACTGGTGGGCACAACCAGTTTACCTTCTTCTCTTCACATCCCAGGCCGTCTCGTCGTCGAATTGCCCGTGCCAAGCACCCCGGCAACCGGATAGCCACTTACCACTGGACAGCGAATAAAAGGACCGCTCCTTTTACCTGAGAACTCCGCGGCTGGTTTCTTCCCTGGCAGTGCAACGGACTCCTGTCTTCCTCCCCGAGGAGATCCTCTCTTCCCCCGGAAGAAGCACCGACTTGCATCCGCTGCCAGGAACAACTGCCCCCTGCTGGAGTATTCTCACCACTTTAAGGTACCGTGTCCGCCAGGCCTCCCTTTCTAAAGATTGCTACAAGGTAATAATAACCCCTTAACCTTCTGGACTGGGCTGGCCGCCTTGACCTTCAAACTGGTCCCTTTCTTGTGGTCCAACTCTTTTTGACCCTTTGCAAGACTCTTGTGCACTTCAACCGTGTGACCTTGGACACATCATTTCGTTCTGATCCTCTTAAAGTGGATCCGGCCTACTGAACTCTAACTTCACGGTTTTACTTGCCTTCCTCTCTTGCTTTGATCTTACAAAAGTGTTGGGATCTGTTTCATATTATTCTCTGCTTTTCTCTCCCTTTTTAAAACAAATTATTAGAGTACCATCTACGTTAAGCGCTCACCGCTGTGTCTGAAAATAAGTGGGGTTTGACTTAAGACTTGTCTAATATTTTGCTAAGGAAGGGAGTGTATATCTTTTAGTGACCGTGTTTTTGAATTGCTTACTATTAGTGCCTGTGTGTTTTTCTAGATGTGATTTTAAATAAATAATTATATCTCTTTTACACCAAACCCTGGTCAGCGTTTACTTGTCCTACTATGTTCTTTTGACCTATTGTGAATACTCTGAATATTGCCTAACTATTCGTGTCTGACTGCTCAGCCACAGCTACCAAGTGAATCTGTGTGGTACAGACTGCTACCAAGTGGGTTTACTGCCAAACACCTGTAGTCTTAAATCTTTTGCAGTGGTCCCAGAGGCAAGTGCACAGGTTTCTGCCTAACACCCGGACTTCTCCCCAGGCATTTCCCTGAACAGCTTCAGCAAGTGGAAAGCGAGAGGACTGTGCGTCATTGCGGACTTCTTCGAAAGCGGCAGTCCACTGAACTTTGAGGCCTGTAAAACCAAATTCCAAGTCCCCGAAACGGAAAGGTTCCGATACACACAACTCGCGCACTGGCTGTCAAACGAAGGAGTCAAACAAAGCGGAAGTAGAGAACTATCGGCTCTGGAGAAAACGCTCACTACCACCGCCCCCCAAAGGCAAGGTGTCCACCCTGTACAGACACCTAGACAGTACAGACCCAAACAAGAAGGAGCCCTACATGTTGAAATGGGAAGAGGACATAGACAGAGAGATCGACTCGGAGGAATGGAACTGTACCTGGTCCCGCACACACAAGAGCTCCAAATGCATAACCAACAAGGAAGGAGCCTTCAAGGTGTGTTACAGATGGTACCGAACCCCAGAGATTCTCAACAAATGCAACCCCTCAATTCCATTGCACTGCTGGAGAGGATGCTCCGACAAAGGCACGCTATATCATCTACTGTGGGCCTGCCCTAAAGCGGCCCAATTCTGGCAGAATGTCCTCGACCAAATCAAATGAATCACAGGCCTCAATTTCCTGGGACCCCGGGGTAGTCCTGTTGGGGGCATCAGGCGAAGGCCGATTCCCACTAACCGGTCGCCTAGCGGATCTCTGTTCGCACCTCTTAACAGCAGCAAAAATATCAATCGCCAGGCTCTGGAAACATCCCGAGGGCCCATCAATCACAATGTGGTGTACCAAATGCTGGGAGATGGTGGCAGCAGAAAGAAAAAGAAAAAAAATCACAGCAGTGCGCTTCGACAACAGAAGTAAATTCCACCAAATTTGGACCCCGTTCCTAGACTACACGCAGCAATTCCCGGGAGTGGCAAGACAGACCCAACCTTGCGCTGGATGGAGAAATTTGACAAAGGACACCCGTCAGAGGCGAGACGAAAGCACCCCTCCCCAACCCCCCCCCCGAGACCAAGCCGCATTCCAACACCGATAAACCTCCCACCTCCCTTGCCGCTACTCGAACTCAGACCTAGGGTTCAGTCCCTGCCCCAAGGCATGTAGCAAAGACTCCCGATACAGCTTATTATGAAAACTGATGTTCCCTGTGTCTCCCCTCTTCCCCCTCCCAACGTCTCCTTTTGGACATTTCTACTGTTTTACCAGTTGGTTGAAAAGATGCTTCAATTTCACCTTCAACCCGATGGTTTACCGGAAGCTGTATGTTTCTTCTTATTTTATGTTTCGTTACTTTAACAAAACAATAAAAAGAAGTTTTGAAAAAAAAAAACAAGTAAAATGTTTGGCAATTCAGTACGATCTTCTATGAAGACAATGTTATTTATATTTTAATACTAGTTTCTAGGAATGCCTTAAATCTTGCTGCAAAAGTGAAAAAACCTCTACACATTCAATGCCTCAAATGTTCAAAATGCAGAATGTTTTAGATTTTTCTTCGACCCATCCAGTATTTATTTCCTTCAAATTGTGCATTTTGGTTCAAGCGCAGCCACTTTCTGTGCATTTTTAAGGACGGGACTTTAGTACTCTTTACTGAGGAAACGATATTCAAGTACTTCAATTATGGATTGATTTAAGAGTTACTTACTGGATTGGCTGTGTATGCTTTGCCCACCCCTAGACCCAGAAACAAAAGACAGCACTTTTTTTTTTGCATGTGCGCATTCAGCAAATGCTTAATGAGTGCCGTTTCGCTGTTCCGGTGGCGGAGTGCAGCTTCGTCACACGTGTCTGATCTGGTTGAGCTTGTGTGATTGGTCCTGAACCTCATAGTACAACGCATAATCTACATTGTTATTTATACAATGGCATTTAAAACGAGGAAGGGTAATCAGATAAGTGAAGCGCGTAAGGAACTGGCTAAGCCTTCCTCTCCGAATAAGGGGATTTGTAATAATACTGTGTCAGAGGTTATGGTATCTCCAATTAAGAAGGGCTCTCAAGTGGTTAGTAATGTTGCCATGGATTTACCTGGCAAAATACAACTATTACCACTCTGTAGCATAATCTAATCGGTCTTTGAAGCAAATGACACCGACTACATCCTCCCCTTCGCTACATAGAACTAATAGTCATTGCTGAATTTGTTTTATTCTGTTCAGAGGGAATCAATGGGTGGGCATGTTCCTTTACAGGGAGTCAACAGTGGTCCTCTGGTGCAGAGCACTTTCTCTTATGAGGGAAACGATAGATTGTCTAAGTCGCCGATGTTGGAAAATATGTTGAGTGACGAACAAAGAAATATGAACTCATTAGATGCTCAAAGAGACTTAGATTCATTTGATCTATCACGTAATCCTGGGCCTCTTTTTGAGCAAGTGACTAATGTTTCGGCAACTTGTAACACGCTTGGCGCCTTTGCTCCAAAATGGCTATTGACCAAAAAAACATTGTTTATTACAAGTAAAATTGTGCCTATTATCACGTTTATTAGTGGATTGAATTTAGAGGGTGAGCTCTGATCCAAGTAATTACAGGTTGATTGCATTGTCAGACAGTATTTCAAAAATGTGTTCTATTTGTCTGCTTAAAAAACTAAATTAATGGGTTAAAGAGTTAGCAAGGGTGTGTTATGGCTCCTTTGCTATATATGCCACATTGTTTTGAGAATAATAATAACTTTCCACCTTATATTGATCACAGGCCCATGGGCTGGCTATCTTATGCAGACAATAGTTATTTTTGAGAGGACCACAGTGGGTCTGCATAGAAGTATAGATACCCTTGCGAAACAAGGATAATGGTCTCACAATTAATGCCAAAAAAACTAAGTTCAGAATTGTGGGCCAAAAGAAGATGAAAGGTATGAAATTTGCATGGACATTGGATGATACCCCAATGGAAGTAGTTCAAAAATATGTATATTTGGGTGTGCCAATCCATGCAAGATTGCAGGTAGAAACACTGCAGGATGATGTTTCGTGAACTTTGAAAAACATGCAAGTTATCAGGTCTTTTGTGGTCCGTAAAGGCAGATTTTCTGTCCCTGCTACCGTCAAACTTTATAAAATTAGCATGATTCCAGGTATCCTTTATGGACTGCACCCATATTTTTAAAATGATGTAAAATGGTTATACCAGCTGGAGGGAAAGATTTGGAATTATTTATAACGTCTTCCTCAATGTCTGCCCATTGAAGCTATACGTTCTGAACTGTGTTTGTTTTCTTTATTGACTAGATGGAAAATGTATAAATCAAATTGTAATTTGAAATTGTTAAATATGGAAAGAGGATAAAATGGTACTCACTTGCTTCTCGGCTATGGCAAAAAATGAGGAAAAAACCATTAACATTTATTACATTTGAAAATTAAGTACTTGACTGTTTTAAGGCGCTAGATTTTAAAATAGAGCTGCCTATTGAATTCGGAGTCGCAATTAGAGCGCTCATTCGTAAAGCATTTGATTGGGATACATGTATGACAATTGAATATTTAGCCACCAAAATCAAATTTAAAGAATAGATCAGACAGGGTTTTAACTTTGAGATTTTGAAAAAATATTTAGTCTACACTAAGAGCAAAGCTGAATGAGATTTTATTCTCAGGCTAAGGCTGAATCAACTCCCTATCCAGGAGGTGACGGGAGCCTGGGCAGGGCGACTATGTGAGGAGAAGTTATGCAGACTGTGCTGAGAAGGTGGAGTTGTAGTCATATTTCAACTGAATGTCCCAAGAGGTCATTGTAAAGGATATGGGTCTTTTGGGAATAACCATGAAAGCTGGGAATCAGATACATTCTGGAGTATGCCATTTTCCATTTTATATATGGAAAGTGTTTTCGAAATGTTTAGTGAAAATGAATTAAATTGATGGAGGAATATGTAGTTTGTACAACTAATTTATATTCGGAGCAATGAGAATTTTAAGTATTTAAATGTTTTATTGATATGTAGATGTATGTAAATGATGAAATGTATGTTGAATTATGTTGATGTATGTGAAGGATGATGTATGACATTTGTTTTTTATGGATTTTGGTTTATTTGATGCATCTAAGGATTGCATAAACTAAGATACACAATAAAAAAATATGAACAATCAAGTAATGCAGGATAGCCTGAATCGAAGATGCCAGCAAAGCTGGATCAGCATAGCACACACGATGAGTGATGGAGATGTTCCAGGGATAGTAAGAATCGTTGATGGAAGTTCCAAGAGGAAGGTGAGTGCATAAAAGAAAGTGGTCAAATGGTGCAAAATGGTGTTACTGTAGGGCAGTAACGAAAGTAGCAAAAAGAAAAAAGATCAAGAGGTAGCCTCTGGGATACGAGTAGAAAAAGACAGTACCATATAAAGGATTAATACTCCAAGGTAAATACGACGTACAAAGATGGGAAAAACAGAAGAAAGTGAGCAGTCTAGAATATAAGAGGAATGCATGGCTCCAGGGGAACAGTAATTTGTAAGATCAGCTGTGGGAATCAGATTACAAAAAATGTGGTCAACAGGAGTTCCAAAGAACAAACAGGTTGTAGGTGGAATGAATGAATCTATAGAATTTGAAACAAAACATCAACACTTCCTATAATACCAGAGGTGTTGAAATGAGGAGCACGGCATACAGAAGGAAGACGGAATATCAGTATTTGCTAAGTTTTGCCTGGATTCTGATCTGCCCCTTAACGTTTACTGGTATTAAAGGCACTGCTCAAGTGTATGTGTAGTCTTGTGTTGTAAATTACCTATGTGGGCGGCCTCCAGGAGACCATGCATTATGCAATGGATTGTTTCATGTATTTGTAGAGTATGCAAATATTGAGACACTTAATAAGTATCCTTCCTTTCCCACTATACATTTTGCCCTACATGAATCCCTATATGGTTCACACATCTGTGAGGAATTCAGAAATCTGCACGGTGGGTGTACACTCGTCTGTGCTTTTTTGAAATTTTAAATGAAATTGAATGATGGTAGATCAACATCCAACAAATGTGTAGGACTAATCTGCACACATTTTCCTATGCTCACTGCACAACAAACGGACCTGTGTACTCTGGGTGGAAACAAACTACAGATGCTGTCCCCACCTGTCATATTTAGTTGGAATATGAAAGCCAGATTCCCACGTGGGACGTGCCAGAGAGTCACTGAACCAAACCCAGGACAAGGCTGGTGCCTGCACTCTCCTCAGCTTTGGGCCGCCCACCTTAAAGGACAAGCTAGGAGGAGTGCATCGACAAGCATCTACCAACATCCACCTTAAAGGACATTTTCGAGCCAGTCGAGCCCCTCGAGCTGCAGCCGGCTACACCACGACTGTTGTCACATTGCAGTCTCTAATGTCGTCCGAGATGCCTCGACCAGTGCTTCAGATCTGCCAACCAGCACTGAGATGACTCCTGACCACCCCCCCCCCCCCAGCCGCTGTGTGGCCTCGCTCGCCGAACTGGCTGCTGCCTGCCACCTAATACCCGTAGCCCTCTCCAGTCTTGAACTCTTTTGCAGGAGCTGCAAAGCACCCTGAACCAGACTCGATCCTGTCGAGCACCAAGAACTCCTACAGCACAAGTTACATTGTGGTTCTGTCCCCCTAGTCCTTCTCCGAAAGCCCCTAGTGACATTTTACGACCCATTGATCCCTTTGTGCTGAAACAGAGTATCCTTGCACTATTGTGATTAATTACTTTACTGACTACCCTCCTGTCAGTATCCAGAGTGCTTCCCCTTTCCTTCTTGAAACGGTCTCTCCTTGCATTCCTTTACAGGGTGGGTTGCATTTTGTAGTGTGCTAGAAAGATCTGTTGTGATAATAAAGTCGATATTTGTATACAACCTTGACTGGGCAGTTCCTTTTATCATTGGGTAATAATTGCATTTTCGCTGTGTTGCAACTAACCAAGATCCATGACCTTGCGGAGATGGGCCTGCTGTTCCATCCACATCACCAGAATTGTACAAGGTGGTTTATAATTTGCTTGCATTTCCTATCTGTTCGGATCCCTTCTGGTGTACTAGAGGTGTGGGGCTGATTGATGGTTTATAGACTTATACTCATCCCTGGACCACTGGTGCCCTGGAAGTTGTATTCATCACACATCTGTGTAACCAATAGTCACCAGCTAGGATTCTATCACATGTCCAGCCACTTTAACTGCCCTGCAATAGTCAATCACAATTGGTTAACACTGGTGTAACCTGGGATGCAGGGGATTTAATCACGTCTACATTAAAAACATCCCCTTTCCCATTGCTTGTCACATGACCACATACAGCACATGCTGCCAAAATAGGAGGAAAAATAAATGAATCAAACACCAGAAGAAGGGTATAAAAACACTTATAGTACATCAAATTTGGAATCAAAATACATGCAATAAATGCAAAACATCAGAGACGGGCATACGTTCTGGCAGTGTCATTTTGGCTGGAGTTGGCAGGTTGTTCAGGGTCCATCATGACAAGTCGAGTTGGAAAAGAACAGCCATCACCTAAGCTGTTGAGCAAAAGAAAAATCAGATCGAGAAAATAGTTAATATATCCACCAATGTTTAATTGATGGGCATTTCATGTTAATTTTCAAGCTGGATGGCTGCCAGAAAAGAAATCTGAATACATTGAAATAATAAATACTATAAAGTTTCAGAAAAAGAATATGATAGTGTGGTGGACACCAGCACTGCCTGGTGATGCTCCCCCGACAGCCTGTTCATGCGTTCAGCAAGAACAAATGAATTGAAAAATGAAGCCACACACCAGAAACCAGCATAACCATAGCCGCCAAAGTGTTTCATGCTCAGGTGCTAGTCTCAAACCTGAAGTATCAGATTTACTAAAGCTACTGCTTAAATTGACCTACCTGCAAAACTGTCTTCAAATTTACAACCTCTGAAGTTGTTCAAGAGGGGAGGGAGGGTCCCTACGCTTCACCACCACAAACTATGCTGCAGCCTGCTGGGTACATCCTGCTCTCCCATGAACTCGGGCCTCAGCACCCCCAAGAACTTTTGAGCCTCTAGTGAGTGATGGTTCAACGGTTCTTTTGCCTCCTCCCCTAGCAGCCTGATCTATATATTTGTACATCTCACTTTGCGTATCCTCTTCTCCTTTCTCTTCTCTCCGGTGTGTGCTCTGCTGAAAATCCTTTTTTGCTGTGTGTATTTATATCCTGCACACTAACTTCTTTGTGTTCTTTGCTACTGCTAGGCCATCTGTGAGATTAGGTCAGAACTGTGCAGTGCAGTCACCCTTCTCCTTTCAGCTTCCCTTTGTCACCCTAATGGCACTCACCAGCTCTCCCATCTTCTCCAATTGCTACAACTCCTATAAACCCTTTCTCATGAAAAAGCACCCAAAAAAAATAATAAAAGACATCTTGCGTGCAAACTCTGGCCTTACGCAACCTCCAGAGAGGTCTTCACGGACATACTCTTCTCTGTCCCCTCTCTAGATCTTTGGACTCTTCATCTCAACTCTACTCTACTCTTTTTTTTCACTTCCTCTACCATTAACAGTGGCACCAAGTGGGAAGTCCTCTTGGCTGGCTTCTCATCCTCCCGTTGCATCGTTCATGTCTACCACACTGGCACTATTCTGGTTCAGGGTCCTCAACCCAACCTTCTTTGACCGGATCGTGCCTTCCCTCATTAACTAACTTCCTTCCTTCCTTCCTTCTGCTGCCTCTCCCCTCACCATTCTCACTGTTCCTCCTTCCTTGATCGGAGTTCCATGCCCTGTACCCCTCGGAAAACCTTCAAAGGCAGAGACCACCTCCATCGGGCAACTCTTAATGCCTGCTCTGCCAACAAACACTCTGGCAACATCTGCCTCCTATTTGAAGACATGGACCTCGACTTTCTTGCTCTCACTGAGACTTGGTTCAATGCCAGCTCAATCACTGATTTTGACTCCCTCCTTCCTGTCCGCTTCAAGATAATTTTCAAGCCTCAACTTCATCCTACTGTTGGTCGCCTTAATCTATCCTGAGTAGGTTCCTTCTTCCATCGTATCAAACCAACTCTATACTTCCTTCGAGAGCCTGGTCTGCAGGTTGGCAATCCCTCCCTCCTCCACTCTGACCATTGCTACCATCTACCGGTCTCCCAGCGCTACCACCCTGAATGGGCTGATTTCTGCTCCTCCTTACTTTCTTTTACTTCCAACCTGCTTCTTCTTGGGTGTCTTCAACATCCAATTGGATGCTTCTGCCTCAGCATCCACTCTATTCATTGACCTCTGTGCCTGCCTCTCCCTCTCCCTCTCTATCCTCCCCTCCGGTCCAACCCACTCAGCTGGACACACTCTGGACGCCATCATCCACTCCGACCTCTCGCTAGCTCCATCTCTGGTCGCCCCTCTCTCCTGGTCAGAAAATGCTCTCCTCCCACCTGGATCCCTTGCCCCAGTCATGAGGATCTGCCTGAAACCTGCCTCTAAGCGTAACATCTGGTATGAGTCCGAACCTGCAGCCCTGAAACGAAAGTGCATAGTTGCGGAACAGAAGTGGCAAAACTCAGGTTCACCCTCTGACAAACTGGCCTGCCGCCTGCTCCAAAGGCAATACAGACTAGTCATCTGTTCCAAGAAAAGGGCCCACATTCAGGCACGGGTATCAGGTGCATCCAATAACACGGCTGAACTTTTCAAAATCTGCAGGGAGCTAGCCAATCCTTCTGCAGTCTCTTCCTCCCCTCTTCATTCCCAGGTCCTCTACAATGCATTGGCCACACACACTGCCACCAAAACTCAGGACATCCTGAACACCCTTGTTACTCACCCACCTAACCCATACCACACCCCCTTGCCTCCCTTGGCCACTCCCACTCCACATTCTCCTTCACCCCCGTCACACCTGCAGAGGTTACCAGAGTTGTTCGCTTTATGAAGGCTTCCTCCAAACAGGCCCCCCCCTGCTCATCCAGAACTTTCAAGGACATTGGCTGTCTTGCCCTCATACTATTCAACCACTCTTTCGCCATTGGCTCTTATCCCACCTCCCTCAACAGCTCACTTGTGTGCCCACTATTGAAAAAGCCATCAGCAGACCCCATCTGTCAATCCAACTACTGTCCTATTTCAATCACCCCCGTCCTTGGGAAACTGCTGGAGAAGCTGGCCTTGGCCCAACTGAACTCGCACACTGAACTTTTCGGTGGTCTCCATGATTGTCAATCTGGATTCAGAACATCCACAGGCATGGAAACTGCTCTTCTTAACACCCGTGAGGAACTGCTCCCATCCATGGACTCCAACTCCCCAGCTCTCCTCATTCTACTTGACCTCCCTTCTGCCTTTCACACGGTCAACCATTCTATCCTCATACAAAGGCTCCACGATACCCTTGGTATCTCGTAACGGGCACTGGAATGGCTGACTGCTTTCCTAAATGACCGCTCTTCCCATGTCAGCCTGGGCACTTTCTCCTCTCCTA
Source organism: Ambystoma mexicanum (assembly GCF_040938575.1). NCBI lineage: Eukaryota > Metazoa > Chordata > Amphibia > Caudata > Ambystomatidae > Ambystoma > Ambystoma mexicanum. The sequence continues at coordinate 704,901,567 of NC_090941.1, read as the reverse complement.
CTTCCTTTTCCACCTGTGGCGTCCCCCAGGGATCTATCCTCTACCCCTGGCTCTTTAACACCTACCTTGCTCAGCTGGCACGCCTCATCTCCTCCTTCCCAACTTCCAGTGTTATGCATACGACAACTCTTTTTCAGACTTCCTGCTGATTCACTCGCACCATCCTTCATCCCCGACTGCCTGTCTGCCATCCAGGCTTGGTGCTCTTCCAATGATCTCTGCCTCAATGCCAGCAAAACTAAGATCCTTCCTATTGGGACCCCTGCTACCACCTCCTTCCCTCTCTGGCCCACTTTCGGCTCTCCCCCTGCTCCTCCTTCTGAAGCCAGAAATCTTGGAGTCATCTTTGACACTGCTCTTTATCTTCCCTACCTCACACGCAGGACATTGCCAAGAAGACCCACTTCCAACTCTTCCTTTTCAAAGAAATTCTCCCATTTTTCACTTTCCCCCAGAAGCTCAATGTTTCCCGAGCCCTGGTTCTCTCTAGGCTTGACTATTGCAACAGCCTCCTCCTCAATCTACCTTCTTCCACTCTGCGACCCCTTCAGCTAATCCAGAATAGAACAGCGAGACTTATTCTTGGCCTTAAGCCCAGGGACTGCATCACTCCTGCCCTAAAAAGCCTCCACTGGCTCCCGGTTGCTACACAGATCAAATTCAAATAGCTCTGCATCCTCCACAAGGCTGTCTGGGGCCAAAGACCACACTATCTGCAACTCTCTTACTAAATACTCTCCTTCTAGACCTCTACGCTCCTCTTGCACCAACTCTGTGTGTAAAGGGTTTCGCTAAACAGAGCAGGAAGCTGCTCGCTTTCCTCAGCTGGATCCCTCCTATGGAACAGCCTCCCTCTCCCCAATGCGTCATAAGCAGGAACTTCTGAAGTTCAGAAAGCACCTCAAGACTCTCCCCTTTTCCTCCTCCTTCCTTCCTCTGCTAATCCCACAGTTGCTGTGCTTGGTGTCTTGGACCCTTATGCATCCTCTGGGCCTCCGACCAATCACACCCCATTCACGCTGGAGCAGCGGCCCCCACCCCAGGAGACGACCCAAGGCCCCCAGAGGCTTATATACCTATATGGTGAGGGCACAGTTTATTTAGGCAATGCAATTCGAATTGCGCTTGCCATCCGATATTGAGCACTTTCAATAGTGCACGTCTAAGGAGAAATCCCCATCAACATTTTTGTTTCTTCTAAGGTTGCCTGTGCAGGTGCTGAGACCTGCACCCCACAGCAACCACCATTGAGCATCACGAGGCTGCTGTTCATTCCAAGATGGCCACCCCGATTACGGCCTTCACTCTGCCTAACCATACCCCAGCTGAACCCGGATTGAATGTAGGATGCATTTGAAGCACCTATCTCAGCCAGCAGGCGTAAACCGGCCCACCGGAACGAAGGCCCTAGGAAACCAGGCTTTCACCTGTCCCGAGCCAGTCCACAGCCGTACACGCCGTCAGCCAGACCCCCTGTCCAGGTTGGCCCGGCCATGGCTGACTCCAGTTGCCCCATTGCACGTATCTAAGGTAATATTCATCTCCTTGCACTGCTACCCAACCAGAGTGAACTTTCGCCGTTTAAGTTGTTATATGTCTATGCTCATGCCATACTGCAAATGCCCCACTAAAGCCTGTGCACACCTAATTGCTTATTAACACTTGGCCGAAGACGCAAACAACCTGCGTGATCACCAAAGTACTCTGTTCCATCCATCTGTTCATTAAGACATATTGTCACCTTGCAACGGATGCTACCTGTCGCTTTCCCAGTACAAGGGTGCACAGTACAAGACCTAATTCACTATGCTGCAAATGAACATCTGCCTGTACTCCTGCTTGCTCTAATGATTGCGCTTTATCAAGCAATTTTTCCTCATTCTAATGCGCCTTATATAACTTTACTGTGTCATCACACACGCAGCCATACCTGATTGACCAATGTAAGCAAATCTCACGTTAGACAGCTTATTGCATAATTCTATGCAGACTCGCCACCGCCCCTGCATATTGCTCATATTTGCCATGTGATTGTGTTAATTCGCCTAGTACCATTTGAACCTGCGAATACTGCCCTGTAGCCTTGCCTCAGTCCAAAAATTGTTTAGCCCACATCTGAAAATGATTTTAGTCCATTCCTGTAAATTTGATGTTGGCCTATTTTGGTGCTAATGATATCAGCCCATACCCTGAAAGTGACTTCATCCATTCTTGAAAATTGATTTTAGCCTATTCCTGTGCAACTGTTACTAGCCTTTTCCTAAAAGTGATTTAAGCCCACTCCTGTGCAAAGGATTTCAGTCCAGTCCTGTAAGTTTGATGTTAGCCTATTAATTGATATTAGAACCTAACCTGAAAATGATACTAGTCACTCCAGAAAATGATTTTTGCCCATCCCAGTGCAAATGATTTTAGCCTATTCCTGAAAATTCGCTGTTTGCCTATTTCGCGCAAGTAATTTTAGACCATTCTAGTATGTGATTTCAGACCACCCGTGTGCAACTGATTTTAGCCCATTCTGGAAAACCGACTTTGGCCTACTCTGATGCAAGTGTTATTAGCCCACTCCTAAAGTCTACTAGCCCATGCTGCGATAACTTCACGTCTACTTGAAATAACCCATTGTGGCTCTCCAAATAGTCCACCTCAGGATAATTTGTCCCAGGTTTGTCCATGAACGCGAGTAAAACCCTGAGGACCCAGACAACCCAACTTCTATTAGGCCTTCTTGCTATAATGGCCTTCGCCTCACTGGCTACATGCCCACCTAAGGATAGAAACTTGAGACTTAGATCAAGATTGCCCCGCCTTTACGAACCCAAAACAAACTGGACCAGCAGACGACCCATACGTAATGCTGCCCAACCCACAGAACTATCTACTAAACGTGCACAGTGTTAGGGAGAATTCTCTGTATAGGCTAATTTCCCAAACCTAGCGAGTCCCCCAGCAGCTTTGCTGGATTTTTGGGGTTTAATTTTTTCTCCTGCTAAGAGTGAGACTCTTTCTCCCACTCTTAGGCATGATTTGAGAATGTCCTTTGACTTTGCAATGTGTTTTATGGGCTACGGGGTCTTTTACTCCATAGGGCTTCATGTGTTACACAGCACCCTCAGTGCAGTAACACAGGGGTGTCACAGTGGCCCCCAATGATAGACTCCATACCCTGGGACTGACTACTGTCTCCCAGGGCATGTAAAGTCACCATTGACTTTACTAGTCTTAAATTGTGAACAGAACCCGTACAAACCATCACATTGTGGAAGTACTGTTAGGGGTAATTCGATTGCCCCTGGGTCTGTTTTTCAAGGGGGCACTGTCCAGTCCCCCCTTGTCGAGTTTCTGGCTGGTGACGGTGGTTACCACGCGAAATATTCCACCGGAATATTTCCTATGGGATTTTCCCATTCATTTTAAACGCACCACTTTTTTGGTGCAATGTTAAAGATACCGCCGGATTATTTATTCAATATTTATTCCCCGGTTGGGTCTTTTTGCCAGGAGTCCGTTTTAAAATGGCGTTTGTGTTCGCCTCTGTAACTCCAACCCAAGTCGAGCCCTTTGTTCCACTTTTGGCAGGCTTCTGCACAGAAGCCTCCAAAAGTGGTGTCACTCTGTCTGGCTCTACAGGATGTGTGGGAGGGGGGGGAGGGAATAGGCACCCTGGACTGAGTTGCCTCGGCAACTCAAGTCGCACTCTTGTGCGATTGGCCCAGTGGTGAGCCGCCCGGCTCTCCACTTAGCATGTTTGAGTGACAGCTAGGACTGATGAATGGGGGTTTTCTGCATAAAAGCAGGGCTTTGGGAACTGGAACTTGAGAAGTCGCCACAGGACCTAAAGAATCCGAAGAGGGAGAAGCTGAGCCGATCTGCAACGACGACACCACCGGTGGAGCCCTGCTGAACCGAACTAACCACTTCCCAACGACAGAGAAGATATTCTTCCTGGAGAGTCTTCTTCCTTTGAGCTGGTGGGGTTAACCAGTTCGCCCTCTTTTCGCCTTCCTGCATCGTCTCGTGGTCGAATCTAATTGCCCGTGCCAAGCACCCCGGCGGCCGGATAGCCACGCTTCACCACTACCGCGAATAAAAGGGTAGTACCTTTTAACCTGGAAACACTGCGGCTGGTTTCTTCCCTGGCAGAGCAACGACCTCCAGCTATCCTCCACGTCGAGATCTTCTCTTCCCCTGGACGAAGCAATGACTTGCACCCGCTGCCAGGAACAACTGCCCCCCGCTGGAGCTTTCTCGCCATTTCATGTACTGTGTGCCGCCTGGTCTCCCTTGCAACAGACTGTTCAAGCTGTCCCGTAAATCCTTGACTCTCTATCCTGGGGTGACCTCAGGCCCGTTAACATTACCTTTCTGAACTAATCCAACCCCTTTTTGAACTATCTGCAAAGACTTTTAAAGTGTACTTCAACTGTGTGATCTTGGGCACATTCCGCCTTGCTCTCTCCAAGAGTGGGCCTGGCCTATGAATTTTTTGCTCTACAGTAGACCCTGAGTTTCTTGACTTGCTGTGGTTTCTTAAAAGTGTTGGTCTTGTGATAATTCCAAACTCTGCCTTTTCTCTACCTTTTTAAACTGAATTATTGGAGTGCCATCTAAGGTTACAAGCTCACCTCTGGTTTTGCAAATAAGTGGTGTCTTAACTTAGACTTGTCAAATAATTTAATCAGGGAGGTGTATATACTTCTAGTGACTGTGTTTGAACTTGCTTGACATATTAGTGCCAGTGTATTTTTTACAAGTGTGTTTTTAAATAAATAATTATATAGTTTTATACCAAAGCTCTGGTCAGTGTTTGCTTGTGCTACTGTCTTTTTGTACCTAATGTGTATACTCTATATACTGCCTAACTCTTCTTGAGAGAAGTCTGACTGCTCAGCCACAGCTACCAGGTAAATCTGGGTGGTACGGACTGCTACCAATTGGGTTTACTGCTAACACCTGTAGTCTTAAACTTTTTGCAGTGGTCCCTAAGGGAACTGCACAGGTTTCTGCCTAACACACAGCAGAACAATTCCTACAATCTAACCTCTGCACATCCCATCACCACGTTGAAAACTTCCCAAAGAGTTAAGACGTCTACTACTATACATCCCCCTACTACCAATGCCAGATCCCTGGTGGCCCATGCCGCCGATATTGCAGATATACTAACTAAGCAGGACCCGCCCTTATGGTAGCGGTAACAGATGGTTAGCAGATACTCAGCTGATAACGCCAGAGGTGGTGGACTAGCCATTATTTCCAAAACAAATCTACCCATCAGACTTGCTACCTCTCCTTACCAATCCTGTGAGATACTCACAGCTAAACTTCCCTGATCTAATAACTGTACTCTTACTATCCAGCCGATATACCGACCGCCAGGACCATTAGGAACTTTTGAGGACGACCTTACCTGCCTCCTAGCTAATAATAAAGACCATGCACACATCCTGCTGCTGGGTGACTTTAATCTTGGCTTTGATCACACTGATGACAAACATGCCCAATCAGTCGCTGCACTACTCAAGGATCATGGGCTAATACAAAAAGCCCTCACCCACATCAAAGGAAGGACCCTAGATTGGGTTGCCGACCTGAACTGTAACATTCCCATCACTAACATTTCCCTGCAACCCTGGACTGACCACTATCTAACTACCTTGTCTGCCACATTAGACCTTATCTGTCCAGAAACTATTGTTTTGGCAACCCTCCACTTCCCACTAGAAGTAAAAAGGATATTACAGCGGAAAAGCTACTCCCATACCTTCTTCCTGCTATTAACACAACCAGTAATACCGACCCTACCTTACTAGTGGAGGTCTTCAACAGTGCCATGACCAAGGCCTTCGACACTATAGCACCCGTAAAGGTAGACAGAAGTCTCACTATAATGTCTGGTTCACGCCCCAACTTAAAGAACTAAGACTCCAAAAAAGAAAGCTTCAATCAACCTGGCGCCACTCTCCCACTGAAGAGAATAAAGCCAAGCTAAGCTAACAAACCTGTCCAAACGGTACACGAATGAAATAATTAGTACAAAAAAGAATATATTTAACAACAGAATATCGAAGGCAAAGTCAGACACCAAGGAACTATTTTCTATCCTTCGGGAAATGGAATCACGGATACCACAGGCCGACAATACTCCCAAAGATAACTCGGTGTACGGACATACAAAATACTCTAGCAAATAAAATCACCTCCCTCCAATTTAAAATAGCTAAGAAGAAAGCTTCAGTCCTCCTACCTGAGCAACAACACCCACTAGTCACACCGGACAGTACTACCCTACCTTTCAGCTTGAAGAAAATCTCCATCGCTAAGACAGACAAAAATCATACTTTTGCTAAAACCTTCAAACTGCAAAAGGAGACAACTGCACAGCTCAAATTATAAAGGATGCAGCTAGAGACTTAGCCCTTTTTTATCTCGAAGCTCATCAATGCCTCATTCAAGACGAACTCAGTGCCTAATAATCTCAAAGACTCCTGGGTGCTCCCACTGCTCAAAAAACAAACACTAGATCCTTCCATCCCGACCAACTATAGGCCCATCACCACAGTCCCCTTCTTACTTAAAATTATCGATAGAGTAGCTTACTCGCAAATACAGGACTACCTGGAAGCCAACCACCAACTAGGATCACAGCAGTCTGGTTTCCACCCCCTCCATGGCACGGAAACAGCCCTAATAGACCTCAAGACCCAAATTGACGAGTTGGACAATGGGAAATCAGCTATGCTACTCCTCCTTGACATATCTGCAGTCTTTGACTTGGTGGATCACGCAGTCTTATGCAATCACCTCAGGTCGGCTGCCCATTTTTAAAGTGATGCCATAACATGTGTTCAGTCCTTCCTAGCTAACCATACAATGAGAGTCTTCTCCCCATCAGCAACTGCTGATCCCATACATTCTTCTGTGGCATACCCCAGGGATCATGTGTTTCTCCTACCATGTATAACATCTTTACTAAGCCCCTGTTTGACAAGTTGGATAGACTGGGCGTCACCTACACTAATTGCGCAGATGAGACACAGATCCTCATTTCCCCTTTTGGGCAACTTTCTGGAGGACTCGGCCTTAGTAAATAAGATATGCATCCTCATTCAGGCATGGATGGCATCCCATGGCCTATGCCTGAATGATGACAAAACGGAGTTACTGATCCTAGGCTCAGAGACAGCCATTAAAAAACGCAATCCCAGCTATGCCTCCTTCAATATTGACAATAACGTCATCAAAGTGATGCCTGTAGTTAAAACACTAGGCTTCTACCTGGACTCTGCACTTACCCTTAAGAAGTAAGTCAACTCACTAGCACCATCAACAGCATATACATTCAAACTGATCCGTGCCTGCAGACCATTCCTCTCTAAAACCAACTGCATTACCCTGGCCAATGCCCTCATAATATCCAGATTGGATTATTGTAATGCATTGTACGCGGGAGCCAATAAGTATATTATTGACAAAATGCAAAGACTTCAAAACAATGCCCTTAGAGCAGCTCTAAATATCCCTAACAGAGACCACATCTCTACATCTAGAAGAAATGTCCATTGGCTTAAGATTAATGACAGGATCCTCCTTAAAACTCTCACGTCCAAATGTCTGAACAATATAGCTCCACCTCATCTTGTAGAAAGAATAAACAAGAGACTTACTGCCCACCCCATGAGATCTGCCAATGTCTACACCCTAGAGATCCCTAGATTTAAACGCACCACAGCCGGCGGCTCCAGCTTCCCGGTCATAGCCGCGCAATCCTGGATTGTTCTCCCCTTAGATCTCAGAACTGACAAACTTCATTTAGACGGAAAGTCCTCACCTGGATACGAACGAATGACTCCTAAACCTGTTGCAACCGACTCCTTAACTCATCTCCTCCTATACTCAGACCATGACTGCACTTACTACCTAATGCCTGTCAGGCCCTACCGCTCTAAATGTATCTGCTACTATTGCACCAATCGACTGGAATCATGTAATATCTATATGTGACCACTAGTCTCTGTGTAAACTATGTGGCAGTAATTCTGTGTATTTCCTGTATGTATGTACCCTATTTACTATGTAACTAAGCTTCAAGTATACTTGTAACGTTGCTCAAGCTACCTGAGGGTTTGGTGCGCTTTGTCAAATAAATAAACAAACCCAATCTCCCAGCATCTATCTTCCTCAGCACTTGCCTCGGCACACCCTCCTCACTGGAGATTTGCACTTTCCACACAACACGGCTCTTGGCTGCCTAGCACTTACCATACCATCCACGTCATCTGTGGCTCACCTCGATCACTGACACCACAGCACCTACCCATTGGCATCTTCTTTCCTGCGCTTGCACCTTTTGACTACTCACAAAGCATAGTAGGTTTGTTCATCCCTTCCCCCTCTGTAGTTTTTGTATTTAATTGTACTGCTATCCCATGTTCCCTACCTGCTGCCCTGTGGGCACTTTGAAACAAAATTGCATTTCCTGTATAAGCACCTAACAAGCAAACAAATACAAATAAAGAATGTGGGATTACCAAAAGCAACATTTACAATCATGGACTCATTTCATGAATACGGATGGTCTGCTGTGTATATTCTGGGCTCAAAACACCATCTTTGTGACTTGCAGGAAATCTTATAAGTTAATCACTGTAGTGACTAACATACTCCTAGTCCATAGTCCCCTTATCTCCATACTGTATGGGCGTCCCTGGCTAGGCACAGGAGACGGGACCCTTTTCACCAGAAAAATAATCTTCCCCTTTAAATTTAGATGCGCATGGGAGCACGGCCAAGGGAGCATGTGCTCCCCTAACTCCGCCCACCGGCACCACTCAGTCCCCTTTTACGCATTAACAATATTAACATTCCCTAATGACACCAGTTTTATTAGGGGGGAGGGTGGTGGGACGTTTGGATGAAAGGGTACTATGGACTAGGAGTACGTTAGTCACTACAGTGAGTAATTTCTAATTACTCCTACTTCCCGTCCCCTTTCGACATACTGTATGGGCGATTACAAATGAATGTAGCCCCCAGGGCTTAACACTGTCTGACCAAATGCTGCGTCACACCTGGTGCTGGCATCCAAGCAGTAGTGCTTGCAGAAGGCCGGGGGAGTAGCCCACGTAGCCGCCTTGCTAACTGCCACGGAATGTGTCTTTGGAAAGCTGCTGCCGTGGCCTTAGCCCTGATAGCGTGGGCATGCAGGTTTGCTGGCAATGGCTTGTGCTGCCCCTCATACGCTACCTTAATGGCCATAATCATCCACCTTGCTATGAAAGCCTTGGAGGCGTGACAGCCAGGTTTTGACCTCCCAAAGGTGACAAAGAGCGTGTCTGATTTGCAGAAGCACTTGGTTCTGTCCAGGTAGAATCTTAGCTCACATCTGACATCCAGACAGTGCAATACCGTCTGAGCACCATCCTTAGGGTCTGTGAAGAAAGTCAGTAACACCATCTCCTCATTTAGGTGAAAAGAGGAGACATTCTTAGGTAGAAATGTGGGGTGTGTTCTGAGCACCACCTTGTCCTTATGAAATGTAGAATATGGCTCTGAACCAACCAGCGCCTGGATCTCGCTGATTCAGCATGCCGAGGTAAGGCCCACTAGGAGGACCGTCTTCATGGTAACTAGCCTGATGTTCGCAGACACCATAGGCTCAAATGGTTTATGCGCAAGGACGCCCAGGACCACATTGAGTTCCCACACCGGGTGTGGCTTAATCGATGAATACAGCCTAGTCAGGCCTGCCAAGTGCCTCTTAACCACCGGATTCGGGGATGAAAATACCACCTCTTCCGAGATTTTTGTGTAAGCTCCAAAGGCTGCCAGATATGTGCGGCATGTGTCTACCTGCACCCCTGAGTGTGTGAGATGTGCAGAGAAATATCGAAAGTCGTCCAATGTGTAAGTCAACTGATTAATTTCCTTTGATTCTGCCCAGTGACAGAACCTGGTCCAATTGCTTTTGTACTGGCTCCTGGCAGCATCGCTCCTAGCCCCCTGTATAAGGGTCAGGTTGGCCTGTGACAGGTGTAGATGCTTCAGGGTGACCTGCTCAGGAACCACACTGCGAGGGCTAACTTCTGTGGGGAGGGGTGGATGACCGTGCCCCCCTACTGAGAGATTAGGTGTGCTGGGCCCAGCGGGAGGTGTACCAGGGCATGGTCCGACAAACTGAGCAGTTCTGAGAACCAGGGTCTTGCTGGCCACCATGGATCTATCAGGTGATCCGAAGGTGCCGCAACTCCCTGATCCTGCAGATGACTGTGGACCAGGCGAGTGGTGGGAGAAGCGTATGCGTTCATGTCAATCCATGGGATGTGCATTGCGTCACCAAGCGAACCCCTGCTTTGCCCCAGCCAGGAGACGAACTGGGGGCACCTCTTGTTGGTACTGTCGGCAGGGAGGTCCACCTGAGGATGACCCCACCTGTTGAAGATTCCCTGAAGGACCAGCTCGTTCAACTGCCATTCGTAGTTGTCCGCACCCAGCCTGACGAGCCTGTCCGCCTCTAGATTGGACTTCGTGGGGAGGTGGACTGCCGACAGGTGCATGTTTTTCACCAGAGCCCACTCCCAAATGTTGATGGCCAGTCTGCAGAGCGGAGGGAACTGGGTGCCACCCCGTTTGTTTTATTCATATTTATATAGAGCACAACAGCCCAAGGACATCGTGGCACTTGTTACAGTACAATAATTAGAGTCATGAATAAATCATTTGTTACATAATGAGCCCTGCTTGTTGATGTAATACATGCTGGTGGAGTTGTCAGTTTGAATGAGAATCGCCTTGACAGTGATCATGGGTCGAAGGCTTTGAAAGCAAGCCAGATAGACATCATCTCGAGCAAGTTGATATGCGTCAGCTGCTCTTGACTGGATCATACTCCATGGACACTGGCTGTCCAGGATAGCTCCGCATCCCTTCGGGATGGGTCTGTTGTAATAGTGACCTGGGCTTTTGGTTGCTGGAAGGGCCTGCCTATCCGCAGGTTGTCGTCTGTACCAAACCAGACTAGAATTGATTGTGTATAGGTGCTATATAAATAATGTATTTCAAAGTGCTTCAAGGTAGGGAGGAACAAGGGAGAATGCAGTGACATTCTAACAAGTCCTTGATACATTCAGAATGTGAAATAACTCTTGTAAGAAGTCTGGCGACATTTGAGATAGTGCAAGAGATTTTCACAATGATAAGGGGGGGGGGGGGTGGAAAGGAGAATGAGACAGACAAGCGGGTACATTACTATGCCTGACAATTGAGGTAGTGCCGGAATTTAACAAGAGGTGGGGATTGGGGGGCGAGAGGGGGTTGGAGTAAATGGAGAAGAACAAAACAAGCGACTACCATACTAGGCCCAACAACATTTCAGATAGTGCTGGAGAGGGAGAAGAAGACAAATGGGGGAGGGAAGACAAACAAGCTGCTATCAAACAGATCAGAAGACATTAGTGATCGGGTAAGAGCTATTGACAATGATAAGGAGGGGGCGTAAAGGAGAATGCGACAGACAAGCGGCTATATTACTATGCCTGATGACAATTGAGTTAGTGCCGGAATTTAACAAGAGGTGGGAGGAAGGGGGCGTGTGTTGGAGTAAAGGGAGAAGCAGAAGAACAAAACAAGCAACTATCGTACTAAGCCTGACGACATTTCAGATGGTGGAGAGGGAGGAGAAGACAAATGGGGGAGGGAAGACAAACAAGCTGCTATCATACACGTCAGGCGACATTTCTGATAGAGTAAGTGTGAAGGAAACAGTGAAGGGAAGGGGAAGAGGGTGAGACAGCAAGAAGGATTCAAGTAGGTAATCTCAAGCAAACAACAGGGTGCGGGATACAACAGGCAGGCAAACAGGCAACCAGGGGGAGGGTTTAGAGAACGGATAGAGAGGTGTAGAGATGGGCAATAAAGATGATTGCACTAAGCTCAATGCATGAAAAAACTGCTAAATTCAAAGTAGTGCAATGCATGAAAAACACAGACAAGTTAGAAAAAAAGCCCAGATACACAATTTAGAGGTTGGTGTGAACATGCATTGTAAACAAAAGTGCAAATATGATATGATTTGGCATTTATAACGCGCCTATACACAAGTGTTTCAAGGTGCGACAAGGCAAGGGAGGGGAACAGAGGGAAGACAGACAACAATCTTACTAGGCCAGTAAACATTGAGATTGTGCAAGTGAAGGGGATCGGGGGAAGGGCAAAAGTGCGAGGGGAAACGGGAAGGGGAAGTGAAACACCTATGATAAACAGTAATAAATAAAAACAATAAATCAGAACAATAAATAAGAACAGCGGCCAGATGGTGGCAGGTGCAAGTTAAGTGCAGACCTTTGGGTGTCAAGTGCTGGTATGGGGCTGTCAGGATACAGAAACAGCCCAGAGTGCAAGGGTTGCCACGGGAGCAGTGCATGTGAGCAACTAGCAGGGAGAGGACCTGGGTCCAAGAACAGAGGGTAGCCAGGTGACCAGTGCAGCTCCAGATTCAGCCAGGAATTCAGCAGGGGGGCAGAGGAGAGAAAGCAGAAGCAAGAGGATGGTCTTTAGGTGCTTCCGGAACCGTAGATGGTTCTCCTCAATTTTCAGGGGTGACAGGCAGAGGAGGAGGCTGAGGCAAAAGAGGGTAGAGGTGTGTCCAGAGTAGGCAGTGTACCCATAGTTATGGAGGAGTGTTATGGAAGTCAAGATTTCAAGGTAGAGTGACTTCGCACCATCCGGAGGATCAAGTCCAGGGTTGGCAAGAAGATACCTCAAAGTAGCGTTCTGGTAGTGGACAGGGAGCAGACAGGGGTCTCATTGTGGGCCTTAGTGAATGGCTGGCTCCCGCCTCCCGGTTGCTCTTAACAAGCCAATGTCAACCAATGGGAGGGGGGAGCAGGCCAAAACGAAGGCAGCAGTTCAGGTCTAAAAAATGTGCAGCCATGTTGGAAGGCCCACACACAATGTGCCTGGGTTGCAGGATGCCAAGAAGTGGCACAAGAGCAGTAAAGAGTAATGCCCCCAAAGGCACTTCTGCAGAGTTAATCCTCAATGTGCATGGTAGTAAATTACAATTTTAAAAGCATTTTTGTCAAAATAATGCTGCGCCACGTACGCTTCACACAAAACACCAGGCTTACCCCAGTAATTCTGTGGGTGTTGCAGGAAGCCAGATGAGGCAGGTGGAGAGCCCCAAGCATCGCTGATCAGCTGGAAGCAGGAGAAGTGGCAGAGAAAGAGATCCTGGTGGAGATGTGGTATGCCAACCAGCTCTGCCTGAGATCCCTTCTCCTGGCTGCAAGAGGCTGAGAAGTGTAGTTGCAACCGCCTCATTTTGAGCCTTGTATGTAGCACTGCAAGTAGACATGCAGCCACGACTCGCAGCAGGTGTTGGTACCACCACGCCAAGGTCACTGCTCTGCTGAGAAAATGTCCAGTGGCCCTCTTGATAGCTGCGATCTTATCCGCTGAGGGGAAGATCATCTCTGAGCTCGAGTCCCAGATAAGGGCCAGGAAGGTCAAACACTGCATGGGCACCAACTGTGACTTTTTGATAGTGATAGAGAATCCCAGGTCATGTAGTGTATCCATGAGGATGGAGGCCGTATGCTCGACCGCCTCCGGGGATCTCGCCCCAACTAGCCAGTCGTCTAGATATGGATAACTGATGGCCCTGTGCCCCGAGTAGGGCTGCCACAGCATTCATTAGCCTTGTAAAGACCCTGTGGGCCGAATTGAGCCCAACGGGTAGAACTCTGTATTGAAAGTGAAAACACATGATCCTGAACCTCAGGAAGGACCAATGTGGTTCCCAGATCGGGACTTGCAGATCCAGGGAGCACATCCAGTGTCCCACACACAATGTCTCCGCTATGAAGGCTGGGGTAACCATCTTGAACTTGGAGGGGAAGGGAAAGGTTCAAGATGGAAAGGTCTAACAACTTTCAGACCAGCTTGGTTCTTCTTGTGTATGGCAAAAATGTGTGAATAGAAGCCCATGCCCCGCTGTGAAGCTGGGACTTCCTCCTCTGCCTAGCTCGCTACGAGCAAGTGGATTTCTGCCAACAGAGTTGCTGTACCAATCCGCGGGAGCGGAGCAGCGGGAAGGAAGAAGGAGGAATGGGGAGCTGGAAGCCCAAGGATACTACTGAGAGGATCCAAGGGTCTGAACATTGTCCATCAGTTCTGTATGTGAAGGGCAAGCCTGCCCCCCACCGGAGACTCGAGAACCCTGATGGGCCTGTCATAAATTCTTCCCCTCTGAGGCTGGGGCTGAGGAGGGGGACTGGAAAAAACCCTTGTTAGGCGCCTTGTGCTGTTTGAGCCTGTGCTGGTTAGGGGATCTCGCCGGTTGTCTGGACCGTCTCTCCTGAAAGCCTCTAAAGCCCCCGAAAGAACGACTCTTGTCAGAGCACTAGTGCGTATGGCTGTAGGTCTTAGGAGTGGAATTAGCGAGAATAAAGATTTCACTGTCTGCGTTATTCTTTCTCTTATCAAGATCCTCATCCGTTGTTGAATGGAACAGGTCACCCCCCTCGAAAGACAGGTCTAGTATGCGTTTCTGGACATCTGGATTGAATTTTGTCGGCCTGAGCCAAGCCATCCTTCTCATATCCATGGCAATGCAAATGGCTCACCCTGACGTGTCAATGTGAGCCACAGTGGACGTCTTGTGCCACGATTTTGGCCTCTGTAGCCCAGCCTTGAACCAAGCCTGGCTGTGGGTAGGGAGCCCTGGGAGGAAGTCAGCAATCTCCCGCCACAGCTTCTGGTTGACAGCTGCCAACCTGGCGTTGGCCCGGCACAGGTGGAGAGTGGTGGATCGGCCTCCACCAGTACGCTGATCGGTGGTGGTTGTGGCCTTCCCTGCACCTCAGGTCGAGGCCTGGTAGATGGAGTGCCCTTGGCAGTGGTGCCGGTAGTGCTGCGTACAGGCTCCCCCTCAGACATGTGCCCGGTGTTAGGGCAAAGCCCCTCGGGGTGGGACCCAGTAATAGAGCCTTGCGGCTCCTCAGCGGTAGCACAGGTAGGATCTTGTGACCCTTCGGCCTGGTGGCCGGAAGCTGGAGCAACCTCATGCTCTTGCTGGTTTTAGGACCCGAAAGGTCCCTCCCACTTGGGTGCTTTGCTGGGAAGGAGTCACGTTTGCAGGGTGCGGAGGAGAACAAGGCACCTACCTTGGGCCTGGTCTTCTGCTTCACAAATGCTTTGAGGTCCTCTGGCGGCGATCTTCCGAAGAGCTCCCGCCACCTGGTTAGTCGGTTCTTAAGCGTGCGCAGAGTCAGGGCATCGCATGCGATACAGCCAGCCCATCAGTGGTCTGGTCGAGGGCACCGGAGGCACAGGTCGTGGGGGTCGGACGTTGGGAAGGGACCCTCGCAGGCTGGACACCTGCTGAAGCCCACCATCATCGACATGCGCCGGGAAGGAGCACGAAGCCAGAGAACAGAGCAGTACCTAAAATTGGAAAAGAAAAAGGAGACGAGAATACTTCTCCGGGGAAGAGCGCATGGAATTACAAGGGCGGAGGCCTAACCCAGGAGCACTGGTGAAAGCGGTCTGTTCCCCTCGACGTGAAAAAGAGGACTGGGGAGTGGCGCCGGTGGGCAGAGTGAGGGGAGCGCATGCTCCCAGGGCTGTGCCACTGCGCGCATCTAAATTTAAAGAGGAAGATGATTTTTCGGTTGAAAAAGTTTCCATCTCCCATCCCTTGCGAGGGACGCCCATACAGTATGGAGGAAAGGGGACGGGACGTAGGAGTAAAAGCAAGTAAGTGTGTGTTCACCTTGTATTCGCATAGGTGGTGTGCGAGAGGCTGCATGTCCCTGCACAGTAATTTGAAACGTCTCATTCTCATTGAACGTTCAGGAGAAATCTGGACACATTACTGCAAACAAAAGACCCTGTATTAATTTAAAGGTAAATACTGTAAAATGAAGCGTTATTCTGTAGCTGAACTTTTTAATGCATTTCAATGGTCCCTAAATGAGGAACTAAATATCTGAATGATCACACCCTCTGAAATGACCATCAGATTGCATGATTGGTGCTGTACACTAACGCATGCATTGTGCCAATTCCTGTGGTAAATGTATGCAAACTACCTATGTTGGCAATCCCTTTTTTTCACACCATCAAAATGTTTAGGGAATTAGTGATTTCGGATCAAGAGATAATCCCAAAGTATCCTACAACTATTCATCTGTCTGCGCCTTTGCGTGGCTGGGGGTGGGAGCTGGCCAGAAAGGCCCCACTTCTGGTTCAATGCAGTTGTTGCTCACCAAGAAATCATGCCTGCAACGGTGGGTCCAGATCAACACCCTCACATGCTGGCAGCCACGGAGGGGTTTGAAACTTGTTTGGTGGCCTGAGTTTACAACTCCGATTGGTCTGTTCCCCGACAGGCTGTAGTTTTGTCCAATAATCACATGGGTCCTTTTGTTATGCTGGATATTTTTCTTAATTTTAAGACGTGTTCCCCTCCAATGTTATTTTGTCTGAGGTGAGTTTTTGTCTTGCAACGTTTCATTGTGGTGCTTGACTTTCATTCTTTTTGCTTCATGGAACATTAAGTGATTACATTTCAGTTTGTTGGTGTTCTTTTGTTCCATTTCTCTACGCTGTATCTTGTAACTTACTGTCATCATTTATTGTACCAATGCATTAATTTTTGTAAGGCGCTTTAGAAACAATCATGTTTATTTCGGACATTCATCCATAAAACAAATATATACAGAACAATGTATTAATATCACATATACAAATAAACTAGTTACAATGAGCTACAAGGAACACGTTACTTACCTGCAACTGTTCTCCAGCATGGGTCTGGCATGGATTCACATGCTCATGAATATTCCCAGTCATCAGAAAAAAATCAGTTTTGTTTCTCAACTGTTTTTCTACTAATAACCAATCACTGGTCTCTGGGTCATACTGCCCCCAACCAATGACTGCCCTCTACCTAAGCCCCTCCTCTGTCAGCCATCTTCAGATTTGGTAGCATGTAAAGTGGCAGTAGGACCAAGAGAAGAGCCGCAGAGGGGTTTGAGGGAGGGTGCGCATGTGAATCCATGCCAGACCCATGCCGGAGAACAACAGTTACAGTTAAGTAACTCGTTCCTTCTCCAGCACGGGGTCTGGCATGGATTGACATGCTCATGAATACATAGCAGTACACACATGCACAACCACGGGAGGTGGCAAGGCTCAACATTAAGCATTTCAACAACTCAACATTAAGCATCTCTTACCTCCTCACCAGGCTCACCTTCAAGTGAACAGGTTGCGCAGTACTGCCTGGCCGACTTGGGACTCCTCCCTGGAATCCTGGTCGACGCAGCTGAATCTTGTGAAGGTGTGGGTCGACCTGCACGTAGCAGCCCTGCAGATGTCCAGCAAGGGCACACCAGACGGGAACGCCGTGATAGCAGTGATCGCTCTGGTTGAATGGGCTCTCGGACGGCCGGGCAACGGTCGGTTTGCCAACCGGTGACAGTGCATGATGCAGCCGGAGAGCCATCTGGAAATGTAAGCCTTCGAGAGGGCCGTCCCTTGGTTCACAGGTCCAAAGTTCACAAACAGCTGTGATGTCCTCTGAAAACTCTTCGCGCGGTCCACGTAGAACTTCAGCGCTCTAGCCACATCCAGCGAGTGCAAAGTCCTCTCAGTCGGCGATGAAGGCGACGGGAAGAAAACAGGCAACACCAAGGGCTCGTTGAGATGGAAGTCCGACGGCACCTTGGGCATGAAGAAGGGGTGCGTTCTCAGCACTACCCTCGTCTCGTGGAATGACAGGTATGCAGGTTTACAGGAGAGGGCCTGGATCTCTCCCACTCGTCATGCAGAGGTGATGGCCACAAGAAACGCTGTATTCCACGATCAGAACTTCAGAGGTGCCGAATGCAAGGGCTCGAATGGGGGACCCATGAGCCGGGTCAGCACCACGTTGCGCTCCCACGCCAGGGCCAGAGCCTTCACTGGTGGGAACGAGCGGAACAGTCCTTTCATGGACTCCTTCACCAGGCGATGAGACCACAGAGATGACCGCCCCGGAGTTCTGGTGTAGTGGGAGATAGCCGCCAGATGGATTTTGATGGAGGCATGAGCCAGCCCCGCCTTGGCTAGCGACAGCAAGTATGGCAGCACTAGGGGGGCCGTACTCTGCAGAGGGTTGATCTTCTGTGCATGGCACCAGACAGAGAACCTCTTCCATTTGTTTCCAAGAGTCGAGGACACCCTGGACTTTGCAAGCACCTCCTTGCAGTCTGCCGGGATATCGTACTCTCCGAACTCTAGTGCTGCAGGAGCCAGGCCTGCAGGTTCAGCAATTCCGGGTCGTGATGTAGGATGGCACCTTCTTCTCTGGCGAGAAGATCTGCGTCCGTCGGCAGTTTGACTGGAGGAGACGCTGATATGTCCAGAAGGTCCGGGAACCAGATCTGCCTCGTCCACGCCGGTGCGACGAGGATCATCCTGCACCAGGACCATCTGAGTTGACTGATGAGTCGCAACGGTGGGAACGCATACAGGAACAGGCCGTCCCAGGGGAATGAGAATGTGTCGCCATGCTCCTCGGCTGGGGAAACCAGCTGGCGAACCTCTGGCACTTGGGTGTTCGTCGCCGTCGCGAATAGATCAATTTGGGGATTGCCCCATCGTCGGAATGATATGATATATGATATGATATGATATGGCATTTGTAACGCGCCTATACACAGGTGTTTCAAGGCACGACGAGGCGGGGAGGGGGGAACAAGGGAAAGACAGACAACTATCCTACTAGGCCAGGTGTCATTCAGATCGTGTAAGTGCAGGGGTAGGGGGAAGGGAAAAGTGCAAGGGAAAGGGGGGGGGGGAAGTGCAGAACAGGGTAAGTAGAATAAAAAATAAATAAATAGGGCCAGCTTGTGGCAAGTGCAAGGTAAGTGCAGACAAGTGCAGGGGGGGGGGGGCTGTAGGGATACAGAGACAGTCCCGCAGTGCAGGGGTTGCCAGGGAGGCAGTGCAAGTGGAGAGTGGCTGGGCAAAGGACCGAGGTCGGTGAGAGTGACCCAGGTGCAGGTTCAGTGCAGTTTCAATGAAGAATTTAGCAGGGGAGAGGAAGAGAGGAAGCAGAAGCAAAGAGGAAGGTTTTGAGGTGCTTCCGGAACCGGAGATAGCTCTCCTCAAGTTTCAGGGAGGCAGGAAGGCTGTTCCAGAGGGAGGCCCCTGCCGCAGAGAGAGATCGACCCCCAGCTCGAGAAGCGGCTGACCCTGAGGGAGTTGGAGACAGATGAGCGAAGGACTCGGGAAGGAAGATATTTAGGAAGAGAGAGTTGAAGGTATTTAGGCCCCAGGCCCCAGAAGATCTTGTGGACAATGCAATGAAATAGGAGATCCACTTGATCCTGCTGAAGCTCCCACTCGTGGCAAGAGCGCAGCTCCCTGCTGAGCGAGTCGGCGATGGTGTTCTTTATTCCTGCCAGATGGGAGGGTACCAGGAACATGCCCTGGGCCACGGTCCAGTGCCACAGATCCTGCGCTTCCTTGAGAGGGCTGGGGATCTGGTGCCCCCCTGCTTCCGGATGTAGAACATTGCGGTGGTATTGTCAGTGAAGATCCTCACCACCTTGCCTTAAGGGACGGGAGGAAAGACCTGAGGGCCCAGAACACGGCGCAGAGCTCCAGGATGTTGATGTGTAGTGACCTCTCCTCTGGGAGCCAAAGGTCTCTTGCGTGGAGATCTCCGGTATGGGCTCCCCATCCATCCAGGGAGGCGTCCGTCGTCACCGTTTCCTGATGTTCCGTGGTCTGGAAGTCCATGCCCGCAGTTAGAGGCGCGCGGTTGCCCCACCACCAGATCGTTTGGCGGAAAATCTCGTTGAGGGAGATCTTGTCTTCGAAGCTGTCTGCCGCCTGCATTCAACAGGCACCGAGGAACTCCTGTAGTGGCCGCATCCGGAATCTGCACAGATGCACGAGGTAGATGCACGATGACATCATGCCGAGCATGGACTTGATGGACCTCACCCTGGCCACTTCCATGCTCAACAGCTGTTGTACCTTGCCCAGGATGGCCTTTGTCCTCTCCTCCAAAGGTGAAGCCAACCGTGCCACTGTGTCGAGTCTGGCTCCCAGGAACAGGGCGTTCTGCAACGGTACCAAGTGGGACTTTGCGAAGTTGATCAAGAATCCCAGTTCCGTGAGCAGGCGGACGGTCTTCGCTGTGTGATCGACGGCGAGTTCACTTGACTTTGCTCGGATGAGCCAATCGTCCAGATAGGGATATACATGGATCGCTTGCAGGCGCAGCCGCACCACCACCAGTGCCACCAGGCACTTGGTGAAGACCCTTGGTGCCGACTTCAACCCGAAGGGCAGGGCCTTGAACTGGTAGTGCCGCCCTTGGACCACGAACCGTAGGAACTTTCGATGTCCTTTGCATATAGGGATGTGGAAGTAAGCATCCTCCAAGTCCAGCGACAACAGGAAGTTGCTCTCCTCCAGCTGTCCCAGCATGTGCTAAAGGGTAACCATCCGGAATTTCTGGGACTTGATGCATTTGTTTAAGGCTGCGAAGGTCCAGGATGGGTCGCCAACCGCCAGTCTTCTTTCCGACGAGGAAGTACCGCTAGTATACTCCGGAGCCTCTTCGGGACAAGTTCTATCGCGCCCTTTTTTTAGCATTGCTCGTACCCCTAGAAGTAGCTGTGGCATGTGGTTTTCCTTCCTGGCCACGGGTGGTAGACGGGGACACTTTCTTTGGCCAGAGCATCCAGCACTTAATGGTCGGTGGAGATGGACTCCCACGCGCTGATGAAATTCACCAGTCGGCATCCCACCGGGGTGGGGTGCTCGGGTGCGGGCCAGACGTCACATCCGGTTCAATCTTGCTTCGCCGAGGCCTTGCCGCTTTGGCCTCCTTGGTGACGACTATGTCCTCCAGCCTTGCTGCGGCCTCTGTAGGCCTCCTAGGACGACGAGCGGGCCGCTTGGCGTACGATGTGGAACCGCCAAAAAATCCTTTGGAGGCACCTTGAGACCTGCTTCCGGGGGTCCGAAACGACGGCCGCCGTTGATGGAGAGAACCCAAGGCCCGGGCCGTCTCGGTGTCCGCCTTGATGGCCTGCAGTGACTCGTCTACTGCCTTGCCGAACAGGTTGTTCCCGTCAAAGTGCATGTCCAGTACCCTGGCCTGAACGTCGTGACGGAAGTCGGTGGCCTTGAGCCACCCACGCCGGTGGAGGCAAACGCTGTTTCCAATCTTGCGAAAACCAGTGTCGGTGATGTCCGTGGCCACCGTGATGGCATGGTCCGATGCCACCTCGTCTTCCTGTAGGATTTCAAGGGCCTCCGCCCTCTTGTCGTCTGGCAGGAAATCCAGGAGGAGAGCAATCTTCAAAACACATCTTCCTGTCGTAGTGTGCCATGATCACAAGGGCGTTGGCCGCCTTGATGGTCGTTGCCGCCGACGAGATGAATCGTCATCCCATGGCATCCAGCTACTTTCCCTCGCCGTCCAGTGGGGAAGTGGAAGTTGACGCCGTCGCCCATGCCGATTTCTTCTTGGCCGCCGCAGAGACCACTGAATCCGGGGGACGGCTGAGCTCTGAGGCACATTGGGGCAGAATCCGGGACCCGGTAATTCTCATACCGGTCCCTTTTCGCAGGAGCTGTGGATGGGTTCTTGAGCAGCGATAGTCACTCGTCCCAGATGTTGTCTAGTAACGGGACAGAGGACTGTCTTCCTCTTGGCCTCCCATCGTTGGTAGAGGAAACCCTCTTCGTTCTGCTCTTCGAGACAAAGCTGGAAAAGCTCTGATGCCCTGGCGATCATGACCTGAAAGGACCCAATTTCGTCGGGAGGGGAGGCCCGGGCTGGGGGGGGGGGGTTTGGGAGATCCATCGCCGTCACCCCCACCGTCGTTGTCCATCGCCGTCTCCGTCTCATCCCTCGGCGGAGGGGAAGGAGGTCAAGGCTGGAAAGGAGGGGTTGGAAGGATTCACCTCTGCTTGTTCGGCGGGCTTCCCGACAGTCCAGGTGCAGCTGGATCATCCACTGGTGGTAAGGGCAACCTTGTCTTCATCTCCGTACACAGGGTCTGGATGGCCAGCAAGATCGCTCCTGTGTTGTCCAGTGGCGTAGGCATCGGTTGCGACGAGAGCAATGGCTGGGGCGTGGGATCCTCCGTCTCCTCCACAGCACGCAGCTCTTCATCGGCTCCACCGTCGCCCTTTACATCCGCCTCGTCGGGATCCCTCCCATAGGACCGGACTTCCTCGAACTTCTTGTCCAGGATCTTTGTGACACCAACCAGCTCATCTTCGGAGGTATCTGTGTCCATTATGGCTACCGTGCCCCCCCCCCTTTTTTCATCCCGGGGGTCTTCTCGATAGGTTGAAAAGATGATTCCCTCCGGGGTGGCAGGGAAACTCTAGGCCCAGGAGTCGGTTCCACTGGGATAACCTCCACAGGCTTCGCCAGCGCCTCCACAACTCCTTCAATCGCGGCCTTCACCGGGTGAATCAGGGCCCTCTCGACCTTGCCTGCGTCTGGGGCCTTCATCTTAGGGGAAGGGTCACCGCCTCGCCCCCCCCCCTCTCTTGGCTTTCTCCATCGGGATCGACCGGGCTTCTCCCGAAGCTTACCTGGGTTCTCCGACTTCCTTTTCCCCGAGCCAGGGCGTTGGCTCGTGGTTGATGGCGTCGGGGACATTGCGCCCCGCCTGGCAGCCGAGGAGCCCGAACCAACGGCGCTCCCGGTGCCCGCAGACTCGCAGTGCTTTGCCTTTTGTTGGGCCCCCGTCGCCCGAGCGCCCTCAAAGGTCTTAGAAGACCGCTCAGACTTCTTCTCACCTGCTGCTGGGCTCTTCGCCTCCAGCGAGTCGTTTACGACGATCCTTCATGGTCCGGACGGACATGTTCTTGCAGAACGCAGTCCTCCTCTACGTAACGATTTGTCAGCGTGAAGGCAGTAGAGGCACCGGGAGTGCTCATCCTCCTTAAAGACATTCTGCAATCCACATCCAGGGCAGTTCCTAAACAGCTTGGATCCAGTAGGCGTCATGTCTCCTTTGTCCTGGGCCATGGCCACACGGGGTATGCCTCAAAGAACTTCTGGAATCCTCCAAGAAGAGAAACTCAATGAAAAATTGCCCTTGAGGGATGCAGAAAAATTCCGAAACGGGTCCCCGTTGATCGGAAGAAGAATCGGTGGAGCTTGAGGCTCGAATTGACCAAAAAATAAGAGAAAACTCTTAGAAAAAAGGCAAAACGCAGTAAAAGCTCGAGCGCTATAGCACGAGGACTCTCAACACTTGAACGTGCAGTAAAAATCTGAAGATGGCTGCCAGAGGAGGGGCTTAGGGAGAGGGCAGTCATTGGCTGGGGGCAGTATGACCCAGAGACCAGTGATTGGTTATTAGGAGAAAGACAGTTCAGAAACAAAACCAAAACTGATTTTTTCTCTACCGAGGATTCCCAGCCTGACGACGGGGAATGTTCATGAGCATGGTACATTTAGAAAATGTATGGGGGCAAATACATTGTGGTCATGTTATGCTGTATCACATGTAAAATATGCACAAAGGGCTCTCATATGAGAGTAAACATTAGTCAGAAAGGGATCAGTGTATAGACCGTAGTATAATTGAAGGGATGAGAGAAGAGAAAGACAGAGGGAAAGTTGGTGTGAAGACTGAAGTTGATCATAGATAATTAAAAGAGTTCATTATCTTGATTAAGGCCGGAGAAGCAAGTCTCCATGATATGTATCCACTTTGCTCCTTTCTGTCAAAGAAGCTGTTCCCCGTTACCTCCACTCGGGGGCATGTCCATTCTCTCCAGCCCCACACATTTGAGGAGTTCCAGTTTCTCCTTGTGGGGTTCTGAAATGAAATGTACTGCTAATGGATATCTTTTGTCTTTGTTCTGAATTGCTCTAAAGAGTTCCATTAATCTTGTGTATAGTGCTCCCAATGTACCATTTGTTGCATAGACATTGGATACCACAAACAACTAATTTGGTGTTGCAATTATCGAATTGGTAGATTCTTTTTATGGGTTCCATTCAATAGGTCAATACTGGTTTTGCCATTCATCATGTTTGGGCAAATTTTATAATCACTACATTTTTATTTTCCTGTTGCAGGTAGTTTCCACATGCTTGTACTGGTTTTCTTGCTGGATTGCATATAACTGGGGCTGACTTGGTTCTTCATTGTTTTGGCTTTGTAGTATGTGATGATGGTTGTGGATTCAGGTGTTTGAGACAACTGTCTAGTTGTTATATGTTCCAATGTTTTTTTCAAAATGTTCCTTATGGTATAAGCATTTCTGCTGTAGGTGGTCATTAATGTGATTTTGTTGTTGGCAGCCTTTGGTTGGGGGGTCTTTGTTTTTCAGGAGCTCCATTTTCTGCTTTACGTAAGATATTGTGGTGGTAGCTTCTCTTTAAATATCATTTTGTCACATGTGCATTTGTCAAACTCTGATTGATCACTGCAGTTTTTTTAGTTGAGAATTTCCCCGTATGGTATGTTGTGTATGAAATGTTTAGGATGATTACTGTTGGCATGCAGTGTGCTGTTGCCTGTATTATGTTCTTTACATAGAGTTCCAAATCCAGGAAACAGATTTTCTCTGTACTTTGATTCATAGGAACTTTGATATTGTAAATATTGGCATGGAAATAGTTGACATATTGGAGAATACTGATCTCCATCCCAAATAAGAAAAATATTAATAAAACAGCCCCAAAAGATATTGCTGGTGTCCGTGAAAGCTGGATGTGTCCAGGCATGCACAATTTCACAATTACCCATGAAAAGATTGGTGTATGATGGTGCGAATTTCGACCCCATTGCGGTGTCTTGTAACTTTTGGTAGAGTTGGTCATTGAATCAAAAGATGTGTTCTTCAGCATGAATTCAAGCACGATATTAACATTTGGTTCTACTCATAGTAGGAGATTGATCTTGATTTTAAGTATTAGCTTGTCGTTTCTATGCCTTTTTGATGTTGAATACTGGTATATAGAGATGTAACATCCAGCGTTACAAATCTGTAGTTGTTATGCCAGGTAATGGAGTCCAATTGTTGAATTACATGAGTGGTGTCTGATATATGATACCAGACTAGAGGCTACAGGTTGTAGATGCACATTGATGTATGCCGATATTCTCTCTGTCATGAATCCTATTCCGTTGATGATAGGTCTGCATGGTGGGAATCTTATGTATTTTTTATGGATTTTAGGTATGAAGTATATGGTTGCCATTGTTGGAAATTGAACATTCAGAAAGTTAAACCCATCATTCTATAATCCTGTCACACCAGTGTTTGCTCATTGATCTCCATTGAGTTATTAGATCAGGGAGAGGCTTGGTTGCCAATGTTTTGTAGCATTACCTATCGTTCAAGTGGTGACGTGCTTCTCTGACAATCTGTCTTACACATGATGACTATTTTGCCACCCTTATCTGCAGCTTTGACAGTATAGTCAACATTATTTTCCAAAGTATTCAATGCGTCTCTCTTTAGATGTGAGGTTATGATGATTTTTTGGTTTTTGGTTAGTGAGAGATTTTTTTAAAGATCTTCTGTTACTGCTCTGCATTAAGAGATCTACTGTGTTGCCTGAAGGTAAAGTTGGGGCAAAGGTTTAACAGGGTTTGAGGTTTGTCTCCTCTGCCAGATTTAACAATATGTTTTGTTCTCAAATCTCAAAGTTTGATTTCACTGCGATCCAGCCTGAATCGACACATAAACAATCCACTTTACAGTCAAAATCGAAATATCATGCAAAGTTACCATTTTATAGCAGCCAACAATGGTTTCATCAACATAATCAAGCGACTGTGACGGAGTGGAAAAGACCAAGCAAAACACAAAACGCCAATCACGCACCCGTCCTCGCAAAACTTTGTTACTGCAGAATTTTCAATACATCATTGACTGATACACTACAGAAGTATGGTTTGAGATACAAATTCACTTAGCACGACGAGGATGTGAGGGCCTTAAGTTTACTTGCAGCAAATGCATTTGAAGTAGTTTTAGATGAAAATGGTAAACGACCTGCTACGCTTACTTTTAATGAAGTGACCAAAAATAACCATAATTTACTTGGACACTGCAGTGACTTGCGGGCAGGATGTATGCAATTCCCACAGATCCAGATTGACCCGTTAAACCCCTTCAATTGTACATTAATAAATTGCCCTCGGACGCTCTGTTTTTTTCTAATGCCTCATCTTTTCCACAAAAAGAAGGCTCCAAGGAATCCATATGGTATACGAATCAGTCACTTTGTAAAAACACTGGACTCATTTATGCAACAAATAATCCAATGTGACCACCTTAGCAATGTCCACACAAACCACTGCATTTGTGCAACTGCAATACAACTACTGTCTAATGCTGAACTCGAAACAAGAGAAATTATGTCTGTTACTGGACATCAAAAACAATCATCAATTACCAGCTACTGGCAACCTCAATCAACCCAACACGATAAGTGGTCTACAACTCTGCACCAGGCTGAAGCACCACAATGTTATCCTCCTCTTCCCTGAATCTGTTCCCTGTTACAAAGTAGAAACATCTATTGCATCCCCTCTTCATCTAATTCTTTCACCTCTATTATGTCCACCATTTCTGAAAATAATCCTAATCCCAGTTTGCCAATTGTTCATTTACTTTCCACGGCAATGTGCAATTTAATTCAAAATAATGTTCTTGTTTTCAATTGACTTTATTTGCTAATCCGTTTTTTCTATGCACTATAAGTCAAAGAGGACTCTGGAATTCTTCACCTTATGATCAGTTATCAAATTCCAGTAATGTTTTTGCTTGCCATGTTTGGCATTGAAACTGTTTAATATTGCTTTGTTTTGGGGATCTATATTTTACAATGGATATTGGTCTCATTACCTGACGTGGTAAGGCCCCCCCAGCCCCCGGCGCTAGGCATATTGCCCAATTCAAATTCCGTTGTCTAGACACAATTTAAGCACAGTGCAGTATTAACATAAGACACAACCCAGCACATCTACAACCCAGTTTTAAAACACCCATTTCATTCATGTTAGCCAATTGATTTGCCGCCTCTATCAGTGCTGCCCTACCGCATGCACTCATTATGTATTTAGCTACCACGTATGAAGTGACATCTGTAATTATATATAAAAACATTGCTATAGAAACAAATCAACATAAAACTTACACCTTCACATTTCCCCACCACAACATAATTAAATATTGTGTTGGTTTGGCAAAGCAGAATATGGTAACCAGTTATTAAAAAAATGAACAACATTAATTCTTCTGGCGCGACTAGACTCAATCGATGCACACCATAAATTGGAGAAAAGAAAACGTGCAAAAAGCGTTGAACGAAATTAGTCTGGAAGAAAATGATCCCAGAAAGTAAAACTATATAATCGGTAAAGTACATTAAAAAATACAACGAAACGTGAAAACATTTGTAAAAATGAGGGATGCTCTACTAGTGAAAATAATGGAATAGAGACATTTTCTAAATGGGAGCTTGAATCATGAAGATTACATGAAAGACAAAGGATATAATTTATTATTCTGTGCATGCAAGAGATTGACACAAAAAATACATTATCAAGGAAATAATGTTTCAAGACGAAAGTTTTTGATTATAAGACTTACTCGATCATTTAGCAATGAAAGATATCGGATGCCTAACATGTGGAAATTTGCAAGTGAACTGGCTTTGTGCAGACAGCGAGGGTTGCACAGTGGTTGGATATCAAGAAGTAGCAAAGTGACTGACAATCAGATAGCAAATCTGCTTCAAGCACCAGTAACAAAGATATCAGTCCAGCAGAAGCTACATCATCAGGTGCAGCAGAGTGGAGAGCAACAGAGTAAGTGTCAGAAAAGGATTTGGCGGTGTGGGCTCCAGGAAGCGTGCGCGGATTAGCAGGCTTTGGTGCCAGCACTGCATGTTTCAGCTTTCCAGCATGGACACCCACTACATTAGCAGCACACACAGTTCTAGACACAGTGCGTCTGGGGCAGTGTGGGTGGGGAAGTGGAGTACTCCTAGACAAGAGTACTGATGACAAAGCAGCGCACGTCTCAACTCCCGAGGATAGCATTCACAGACAGCCATTTAGGGGCACATAAGGCTGGCTGAAGAGCTGCGAGGGCCCAGCTGTGTGGTGTAGAGATTTTAATGGAGACGTTTCCGAACACAAACTCCAATGGTTAAATTCACTAGTTTTACCGTAACATGAGCATCACCAGGAACTTCATTTATCTCCAAGCGGATTACCTGCCTGACACCAAAGAGCCAAGAGCAGGGCGTTCTGGGGTCCCTGGTAGTCAATTCTGCAATTCGGCCTCCTAGGTCGGTCAGCCTCAGGTTAGCTGGACCGAGATCCCCTATCATAGAACTGTATTCTTTGGAGCTTGTCCTGCTGAGAGTTCGCAGATTTTTGCAACCAGGCTCTTGGGAACCTCCATCTCTGTCATACCAATAAGAGACAGGGATTTTCTTTATACACAACAGATGTCTCGTCTCTGGACAGACTCTGCCCCTTCTCCACTCTTGCTGCTTTTTAATCACACTTCCTCCAACTGCATCCATTTGTCTTCCTATAGGTGCAGGCGTATTGCCCCAGCCATCACATACGCCTTAGCTCTCAGATACACCTTGCCTTATATTGTATTTGCTAAGCAAGCTACATGCTGTTTTGCACCACACCAGTATACATGCATATCTATGGCTAATTTGGTTGTAGTCTGGTAACACAGGGTAAAACATGCCTGTACCAAGTTAACGACTTTTAAAGAGGCCTGTCTTTTGCCAGCAAAGACACATTTAAAGTGACAGAGATTTTAACTTGTGCAGGCTGATGCTTCCTTATAAAACACGAGCTCCAACTTCTCACTTCATTCTGTGGTAAAATCTTAGATAAAGCAAGTCGCTGCGTATTATCAAGGCACAGCAGCCACAGAACTACGAAAGGCAACCAGTGAGGACATGAATCCCCAAATGGCCCCATAAAATAGCTATTGAGATTTGTCAGCAAGGTGCTAATATATCAGTTGTGGTTGGAGGAAGTGGTTTCCGGATGGCACCAGCGCAGGAAGCATGTACCCATGCATGCTGCAATGCACACACATAGTATATGATGTACAGAGTTAAAGAAGCATTTGATTCATAATAATACTACAACATGGAGGCAAAGTCTCAGGCTCCCCCCACTGCTGAGGCTCAAACACCATTTCAACTGAAAAGGTTGAAAGGCCCTGGTGCTGTGCTTAGGGGGCATGGGGAATTAAGATTTTTGGAATTGCCCACAAGAATATTAAAATATATATAGAACTGGGGGAGGGACTATATTCACAAAGTAGAACAAGTGGATGACCTGGGTAAGCGATTAAGAACGTGAAATGCAGCCTCAAAGATTAACAGATCATGAATCAATAAGGATTCTGTTGTGCAAGCTGGAAGGGTGGTTTGGTTTTGGAGTGATCTATTGAATTGTTACAGCCTGAACCAAAAAGCTCTATTGTTTGGAATGGGGCTTCCACACAAGAAAGAGGTCCTGAGCCGAGGATGAACGTCACCCTAGCAAACAGAGCCCAACAAGGTCAGACTCTGACACCAATGAAAATGTGGCTCACAGTTGCAATTGGCAATTCATTCCTTTTGTGACATATTGTTTGGGTAGTACCCAAGGGGGAGGTTTTTGATCAAATGAGATACAAATTGTGCATTTTAAAGAATAGTCACTAACACTGGTCAAAACTACTAGCCACATGGTGAAGTAACTCATCAAACCGGCCCACAGAGGCCAAAAAAGTGGCACACACTAGCATTTTCAATGTTTTGGTTCAGGCAATGCCCTATTGCCCTAAAGACCCCTCCAAGCCTGAAGCCCAATTGTAAGGGATTTAATGTTTTTGGAGTTGGGGGGGCGGGATGGGAGAGGAATCAAACAGGGCCTGCTATGATTGAGCAGGTCTGTCTCCTTGCCCAGTGTCTACACAAAGAAAAAGCTTGGAGTGCAGTATTTAAAGGTGGTTAAAGCCTCAATTTCAAGCTTGCAGATTGTGCAAAGCTGGAAAAATTGAGAGCTAAGGAGAAGAATGGAATGCATACTTTTATTGGTGGTTAGAGCCTGCTTTCTATACTATGAGTGTAAGCTTAAAGAGCCTGATTCGTTACTTAGCATCCAATACCATCTTTGGGATAGCATTCAGGGTAGTAGACCATGTAGCATGTTTGTTATGGCAAAACCTTGCGCATGGGCAATGCGATTTAGGCCTAGCGCCACACCATAGAGAGAGTCAAGATGTGCAGGAAGTTTGCTTTTAAGCATATCGAAATTAGGAAAAAAATAGTATTAATGCGCGTTAGGTGGCTCACCGAGATACAGGGTACAGTTTTGCTCAAAGGGAACATCTCACGTCACCTGATATTACACATGCCTGTGACAAGTACTGCATGCAACTTAATAGGAATACAATTTCCTCTTTTGCTTTGTAAAAGAGGTATTCCTCATAGAAACGCTATTTCAGCGCTAGATTATACAGGCAGGACCATATCTTAGTATCACAGAATCGGTCTGTTTGGGCTGCATCACTGTTTGTGAAAGAGAAAGTTGCTATATGTATTTTTTATTTATTGTGGGATTTAGCTTTGTCTAACAAAACTTAACACACATATTGATCAGAGATATTACACATTACAGAACAATTCATATTGCAGAAATTTAAATCCGAGTTACACAAAATATCACAATATAATAATTCATCATATCAAACACTGAAACAGATCTTTAAAAATAATTAATCATAGAGATCACTAAATGATCATTTGGTTCAACATGTAAAGTCCAGCACAAATGTTCATAGGATAAAAGCAGGCTTTAAAAAAAAAAAAATGTAAAATATGTTTATATTTAAACAAGGCAGGATGGCAGTAATACAGGTTTACATTAAAGCATGTTCCACATGTTAAGGTTGTCTCCCCCTCGGCGTGGCTACAGAGCCATGCGATAGGAATTGTTCCTGTGAGGCTCCTGCCAATCCTGAATGATCCTGCCATAAGATATGCCCCAGCGAAGCTATCTTAAAACACTGTACAAGCAGATGCATGAATATGCAGTAAATAATCACGCAGAACAGCGGAGTGAATCGCGGCTGAGAAAGTGGAATTCGGACGGGGGAAAATTGGGCAGCGTCCCCTTTTGTAATACCAAGATGGCGGAGAGCGAAGAACAAAGGACTCCCCCCGAAGAGCCCGAGAAATAAACGAAATCTGAGACACGGTGTTGCCGCCAGTGTTTTGAGCCTGCATTGGTACGTGAGAGGAAGAGTGCTGACCCTGCTGCACTGAAAGCCCCCTTCCACGGGGGCGAGGAAGTAAAGGAGGAGACGAACAAGTTACTCTTACCTGGTAACGTTCTTTCGGTGGTTCTGCGTCCTACGTCGATGAGCCGTCCCCGAGGACCTCCTCCGACGGCGCCGATGTGATAAGTAGGACGCACGATGCCCGTAGCCTCAGTTGTAGTTTTTCCCCCATAACGTGTGCCACCAGTCTTCTGCCAGTCAGACACACAAGGCCGTGCGGAAACGTAAGCTGCAATCATATAAGAAATTCTGCAGCGGGGAAGGTAGGGAGGGAGCGATATGGAATACGTCGTCGGACCATCCCATCGAAAGAACGTTACCAGGTAAGAGAGTAACTTGTTCTTCGAGGGGATTGGGTCCTCCGACGTATTCCATATCTTTGGACAGACTCCCAAAGCAAGGAGGTGGGAAAAGAATTTAGAACACAAATTTAGCATGCCCAAGTATGTACAGAAGCCCAGGTGGCTGCATCACAGAAGTTAAGAATAGGAACACCCCTCTGTAGGGCAGTAGATGCAGCCATACCCCTGGTAGAATGGGCCCGCAAGCCAGTCGGTGGGTCCTTACCCGCCAAGTGGTAACACTCGGAGATGGCCAAAATAATACGAGACAGTCTGTTTCGTCACAGCTTGTCCCAAACGCTTTCCAGCGTAACCAATGAAGAGTTGATCGTCCACTCTGACCCGGGACATGCGTGAAATATAAAAGCTCAACGCTCTCCTAGGATCAAGCCTATGGAGCCTCTCCTCTTCCTTACCAGGATGCGGAGGACGACAGAATGCCGCAAGGACAACCTTCTGGCCCAAATGAAATTCCGAAACCACCTTTGGAAGAAAGGAAGGACGAACTCTAAGGACAACCCTGTCCTTATGAAACACAGTGAAGGGTGGCTTAACTGAAAGTGCCTGTAACTCACTCACTCACTCTGCGAGCGGAAGTAACCGCAACCAAAAACAGTTTTAAGAGTTAACAGTCTCAAAGGGCAAGAATGCAAAGTCTCAAACGGAGCACCCATAAGAAACTTAAGAACAAGGTTCAAATCCCAACCGGGCACCAGGAAAGGTGACGGAGGGAACACAGTGAGCCCTTTCAAAAACTGAGACATTAAAGGAATCTTAAAATAGGAACATGCTTCAGACGAGCGCTTAAATATGGACAGCGCCGCCAGGTAACCTTTAATGGTACCCACTTGCAAGCCCCTGTGGGCCAAAGAAAGCAAAAAAGACAGAACCATCGGAATGTCACATTCAAAAGGATCCACATTTTTAATTTTGCACCAGTCGCAGAATTTACGCCAACGGCAACGGTACAGAGACTTTGTTGCCGGCCGTCTGGCCGAGAGCAACACGTCTTCAGGGAGGTCCCAATCCTTATACCTCAACCTTTCAGAAGCCAAGCGTGAAGGTTGAGGGATCTGACCTCTGGATGGAGAACCTGACCCCCGCCTCCCGTGAGAGCAGATCGTCTAGGTGGGGAAGACGACGTGGAGGGCAGATGGACAATTCGAGAAGTTCCGGGTACCACGTCCTCCGGGCCCACGCCGGAGCAACGAGGATCATCTGGAAACCGAACCTCCGTAACCTCCGCAGTAGTTGCGGGATGACTGGGAATGGAGGAAACGCGTACAGCAGTGGGAATGACCACTCCACCACGAACGGGTCTCCTAAGGCTCCTCTTGGAGGAAATTCCCACAAGCAGAACCTTTCGCACTTCCGGTTGACACTGGAGGCAAAGAGATCCACTTGAGGGGGCCCCCAAAGGGCGAAGATCTCCAAGAGAATCTCCTGAGCCAGCTCCCACTCGTGAGAGATCGTGCTCTGGCTCTGCCTGCTCAGAGCGTCCACCGTCTCGTTGTCGTCTCCGGTCAGATGAACAGCCGAGATAGAAACTTCCTGCTGGATGGCCCAGAACTCGAGCTGCATCACCTCCCTGCACAGAGGAAGTGACCCTGCCCCCCCTGTTTTGTTGAGGTAGTGCATGGCCACCATGTTGTCCGTCAGGATCAGGAAAATCTCTCCTCGCACAGACGGCAGAAAAGCCTTCAGGGCAAGCCTGACGGCCCTCAGCTCCTACAGATTGATATGGAGTCTGGACTGTCAACTCGTTGGTATGAGCTCCCCATCCCATGAGGGATGCGTCCGTCACGATCGTCACCTCCGGCCAGGGAAGCCAAAACGGAGCCCCCTTCATCAGATTGCCTTCGACGGCCCACCACAGAAGGTCCTGGGCGATCGAGGGCGGCACCTGAAAAGGGTCCGACATCCTGCCGGATGTTTGAGACCACTGCATCTAGAGTGCCCACTGCAAAGATCTCATCCGCAGACGAGCCTCTGGCACCAGAAGAATGCAGGATGCCATGAGGCCGAGCAACCTCAAGAACTCGAACGCTGGGAGGTCTAGGCAAGTTGAAACTTGTGCACCATCTGCTGAATGTGAAGAGCCCTCACCTGGGGAGGAAAAAACAGCCCCAGGGATGTGTCGAGCACTGCTCAGATGTACTGGAGCTGCTGAGTTGGCGTCAAATGGGACATCTTTAAATTGAGGGAGAAGCCCAGCTTGTGAAGGGAGTGGCAGGTGACGACAGATGATCCAGGACTTGCTCGGGAGAGCTCCCCCTGATCAACCAATCGTCCAGGTAGGGGTAGACGTGAATCCCCCCTTTCCTGAGATGCGCTGCCACCACCACCATGAGCTTGGTGAAAACCCTCGGGCGGAGGTCAATCCGAACGGCAGGACCCTAAACTGAAAGTGCGAGTCGCCAACCGCGAACCTCAGGTACTTCTTGTGCTTGGGATGGATCGGCACATGGAAGTAAGCGTCCTTGAGGTCGAGAGACACCAACCAGTCCTGAAGTTGAAGGGCCTGGAGGACTTGAGAGAGAGTGTCCATCTTGAACTTGTCCTTCCGTAGGAGTTTGTTCAAACCGCGCAAGTCCATGATGGGTCTCAATCCCGTGTTTTTCTTCGAAATCAAAAAATAAGGGGAATACCATCCATTGATCCACTCCGCTACAGGCACCAGTTCTATGGCGCTTTTCTCCAGCAGGGCTTGAATTTCCTGCGCAAGGAGCGGATCCAGATTCTTCAAAGAGAGGTTCCCAGGTGGATTGTTGTGTGGCCTCTGCCGAAAGGGAAGAGAGTAGCCGTGGGTTATGATATCCAGAACCCACACATCTGAAGTAATGGCACGCCACTCTACAAGATGCTTCCCCCAACCGGCGAACCATGGGACATGGCCTCATGACTGAGTGGTAGCGGCTGCGGCGTTGCCTGAGGGCAAAGAGGCAACTGCCCAAGCGGCCTTGGCACCTCGAGTACCCGGTTTTCCACCTCTGGTACTCCTACGGTGGCCTCTTTGACTGACAGCTCCTCTTGCTTTACCTAAGGATGAGTAATAACGAAAGGAACCTCCCCTCCATTGTTGTCCCCTAGGACGAAAAGGCGGAGGTTGTCGAACTGCAGCGCCCAACGACTTCGCTGCAGCTTTGGAGGTCTGAAACCTCTCAAGGCTCTCGTCAGCCTTGCTGCCAAAAAGATGTTCACCGTCAATGGGCATGTTGAGGAGCCGGGACTGTACATCAGGAGCGAACCCCGACTTCCGCAACCACGCAAACCTGTGTATTACGGTGCTCGCCGCCATGGACCGGCTGACACAATCTGCCATGTCCAAACCCGACTGAACGGCCTCACACATGGCATCCTTGCCATCCTGGACCATAGCAAGGAACTATCCCATTCGTGGTTGCCAAAGGATTGACACCAAAGGGTCGACAGGTCAAAGGATTGTTTTTTTTTTCACTTTTTTTTTGGGAAGGTCCCCCCAGCCCCCTTTTTTGCAAAAAACACACTTTTTTTCCCTAAACGAAAACCTAAAAAAATATATAGAATTTAAAAAAAAATTCGATCCTTTGACCTGTCGACCCTTTGGTGTCAATCCTTTGACTAGACACCCCCGTTCGTCCCCTTCAGGAATATGTTCAGCCGCTAATGCAACACAGTTCCACAGAGTGTGTGTGAAACGAGACAAGGCACATACGAAGTTGGCCGCCTGAAGCGCCATACCCCCTGAAGAAAACACTTTCTTCGCCCAGCCATCAAAACGTTTGTCGTCCCTATAAGGAGGGATGGTAGGATACGACGCCTGCTTTGCCGGGGCCGTAGCCACCTGCACCACCAAACTCTCCGGAGTGGGGTGCCTGGACAAGTAGCAGGGGTCGCTACTGACTGGACGGTATTTTCGCGACAAAGACTTGCCCACTGCCGGGAGACACTCCGGAGCAGTCCAAGCCGCCGCCACCCTTCTCTGCGGAGCCATATGAAACGGCAGTACCGGGTCAGTGGGGGGACCAAGATCGAGGATGTCCGTAAAATCATCCTGAACAAAATCCCCTGGGGGAGCCGACCATCCCAAGTACTCGGTGACCCGAGACATAAGGCGCCGGTACGAAGAATCGGCATGAGTGCCAGGCTGAGGCCTACAAGACTCCACCTCCGGAGAGGTGTCCAGTCCACTGGCATCATGCAGTGACTGCCTCAGGTCTTTAAAATGGCTATGGCCCGAGAGAAGCTCATCTGGCACCCTAACTGGAACCAAGCCCTCATCAGAGCCCTCATCAACCTCTGAAATGTTCTCCAGGCGGTGAGAGGAAGGCACCTGGGGACCAAAGCTATGCCTGACCTTAGCCAGAGCCTTTCTAGGGGCTTCCCCGTGACACGGGGCCCCTCAGATACCACCACCTCGAAAGGCGTCAAGGGCGCCCAACGAATCGGCGCCGGCATCGAGAGAATCAGCGTTGATGTCAAGTGAATCAGCGTCTACGTCAGCTGCAGCGCCGCAGAATTGACGGCGTCGACACAGGCCTCGAAGCCAGAGCTCCGAGCGTGTCCTTCGACGACCTAGGCGCCGACAGCGTCGATGACTCCCTCGGAGGTGGAGCCTCGAGAGAGGCAGTCGACGACCTCGGCGCCACAGGCGTCGACGTCTTCCTCGAAGACTGCACAGGATCACGCGGTCTCGAGCGCGTCGAGGACCGGGACCTGGAACGGGCATGGCGAGAACAGTTACCCTTGTCCGAGCAGGACCTCTCCCGCGATCCATGCTGACCACCCGAGCCCGAAGGTGTGCGAGCGGTGTCTCTCGACCGACCCCACTCAGAGGCGCAGACGGACCGGTGCCCTGCGATTCGAGAATCGCTAACGTTTCGTTCCCGAAGGAAGCCCATTCCTCCGTTGTCACTTGCATGGTGGGTTAAGCGACCCGCCAATGGGCGGAGTCCTCGGAAGAGGAAGGCGACCGATGCCGGCGCTTCCGGGAATGCCTCGAAGAGGCAGAGGAGTGGCGAGACCGACTCCCGGAAGGAGACCCACTGGACCTCCGACAATGTCGCGCAGAGTCGCCTCTCGATTCATCCTTCGAAAGCCCCGCAGACCTCGACTTCCAGGGCTTAGACACCCTACCTACCGACAACTTCTTCTTGCGCTCCCGCAAGGCCTTGGCCGTGAGCGACTGGCAGTCGACAGTCGTCCGTGTCGTGGGCCTCCCCGAGGCACCAGAGGCAGGCGTTGTGCGAGACCGTTACCGACATCTTGGACACACAGTCCCCGCATTTTTTGAAGCCCGGACACGGGGTTGAGGACGAGGTAGACATCGTCACGAACAGGCTTTTTCACAAAACTGAACAGGTTCAAAGAACCGAGAAGATTATAACAGAAACTCCAAAGAGTCAAGGTGTACCAAGATTCACGAAGCGAACACGTTCGTGGAAAAAACAGAACTGAGGCTACGGGTGTCGTGCGTCCTACCTATCACATCGGGTGACGTCGGCCGTCGGAGGAGGTCCTCAGGGACGGCACATCGACGTCATTGACATAGGACGCGGACGACAAAAATGTTCTGAAGCAGCACAGCTGTGGTGATTACTGTCAAAGATATGTAATACGCCGGAGGACCCAATCCCCTCGAAACAGTTGATTGGAGCGCTTGGCAATAAACGAGCGAATACCGCCCGAGACGGCCGCGGATATTAAAATGGGCGCCATGAAGTGAAACAGTAGCAAAGTTGCACAGCGAAGCCCGTAGGTAATGGTGGGACCCTGCATAAATAGTGCGCAATAATCGCAACATAATAAAAACTCGGGCCAGGCTTCCTAAGAATTGAAATTGACGCGGCTGCTGAAGCTCGGGGGGGGGGGGGCCTAACCGCAGCGGACGCAAAAGGTGACAACACAGTCGAATTCGCCACACAAAGAGTGGTGCTGCAGAGGGAGAGCCCCCGGCACACAAGGATATGTGACACCATTCAGGTGAGCCTGCCTGCCCACATACAAGGGGGAGCACACAAGTACCCCCATGCCGGCAGCAGTGAGGGAGCCCGACGAATAACGGGACGGAGCAGAGGCACAAAACAGCATATAGTCCGACCCCGCGACCAGGGGAGCATTTAATACACCAACACCAGTCCCCTGGATTGAGGTTTACATTAACTATACGACCAGAACATGGGGGAAAACACCAAGCGCCTAATCCCCAGACTCACCGGAATGGGGAGTTAACGTAAACATTGTGCAGGGCCACACTGCAGACAAAGCTGAGAGGACACCATAGCACTGGCCGCAGAGAGAGCCCAACAAGGGAGAGGGGACGCAGCGCTGCCCACATTGGTCCACTGCATAGGTTAGTCTCCACCCTCCCCCGAGACAAGGAGGCCTGAATGTACCGCGTCGGCAGATTAACAACAACTGAACAATAAGTGCACCACATGGACACCAGATAGAGGATGGTGCTACGCATGGAGACAACTAGGAGTAGGCACCTCTGAAGCTACTAAGAAACCCCGGCCGAGGCCCCAAAAGCAGAGAGGACGTGATGACAATCGCAGGTGGGTGGACCAACCAAGATTATCTCCGCCACAAGCAGAACATTAAGAGGACCCCGACGAATGCGATAGGGGTCCCCACAAGCCACCCCCCAGGAAAGAAAGAAGGAATGGCTATTTAGCACTAGCCCAGGTCAAAGGAACACGATGGCATCCAAACTCCCCAAAACTAAAGGGAAGCAACCCACAACGGAGGAATATACGAAGACCCCACCGCCTACGGAGGGGGCCAGAAATAAAAGAAAAGAATGCGCAGCTGGACACTTCCCCCGTACGCAATGACCAACATATCTTACACGCGATCGCAGACCTGAAGGCGACGTGGGAGACTAAACTAGAGGCAGCCCAGCTGAACTCAAAGCAGTGCTAGAACTTAAAGTAGGAGCCGTCCAGGAGGACGTTCACTGACTCAGACAAGATGTACGGAAAATAGAGGAGTGTAAAGATGAACTGGAGGAAGAAACGTCCACAAATACGGTAGCACGCACATCCCATGCCTCGGAGATCCACGTACTGAAACAGCAAGTGAGCAATTTAGAGAACAGAGTGGAGGAAGCTGAAGGACACGCCCGGAGGAGCAACATACGCATAGTGGGCCTCCCGGCAGGAGCCGGAGGCCCCAACCCGACAGACTACATTGAGACCATGCTTCTCCAGGAAATAGAAGGGGGGCGCTCAACCAGGGGTTTGCGGTAGAGAGAGTGCACAGAGCCCTCTCAAGAAGACCCCCCTACAGGGGCACCTGCGAGACCGATAATCGCAAAAATCCTGAACTACCGCGACAGGGAGAAAATACTTGACCACTTCCGGAAAGGAGGTACAATACAAAGAGCCTCTGCAACCATCACGGCGTATCCAGATTACACACTTCTGGTGCAAAGATGGAGACTAAACTACAGAGTAGTTAAGAGAAGACTGCGGGAGGCAGGCTTCATATACATGTTGATGTACCCGGCAAGGCTGAAGGTGTTCCACAACAACAAGGCCCTCTTCTTCGAGACCCCAGAGGATGCAACAGAGTGGTTGGATGCCCAGAACTGTCCGTCCGGAGCAGAGGGCTGGAAAACAGACGGTACGGAGAAGTGAGGCAGAACAACAGAGCTGAGGTGCTGTATAAACTATGAATTTGGGACTTGAATATAAGACAGGACAATCTTACATGCAGTCATGGAAAGGTTCAGCCGCACGTCATATAAGCTGCAACGCATGGGCATAAAGCAATGTTGCACAATAGCAGGAGATACATGGGAATCACCCCATGCCCCTATAGTTAGACTAGCCGGGTTGCCAATAGTGTGGTAGCCCCCTGCTGGGTCCCTAGTGTCGGCATGCCGAATAGGTACCAGATGTGGATAGGCCTAAGATCCAGGGTTGGAGCTGGGCTACAGTTGGGAATGGGAAGGGTGTGGGAGGGGAGGCAGGTGTGGGGTGTGCAGTGGTTTTGGTTGAGGAGTTTGGGGGGGGGGTCAGTTGGGGGGTTTATGGTTTTAATGGAAGGGGAACGGGCTTACAACCACGCCAAATAAACTCTGAAGGTAGGATGAGGAAGAGCGGGGAGGAGACAGGTCAGGAACGACAATGGGAGACCTTCAAATAATAACTTGGAACGTCAGAGGCCTCAACAGCTACCTGAAAAGAAATAAGGTAATGATGTATCTAAGGAGGCAGAATGTAGATATAGCACTATTGCAAGAAACCCACCT
Organism: Ambystoma mexicanum; assembly: GCF_040938575.1. Classification (NCBI taxonomy): domain Eukaryota; kingdom Metazoa; phylum Chordata; class Amphibia; order Caudata; family Ambystomatidae; genus Ambystoma; species Ambystoma mexicanum. Next base: position 704,861,625 of record NC_090941.1, on the reverse strand, counting down.
CACCAAAGAGAAACAAAAAGTGATAAAGAAAAAGTGGAAAGGCACCACTGTAGGAGCAACGTACTTAACGTTTGCTAGAGCGGTAATGATCTGGGTGGCGCCACATGTTCCCTTTCAGACACTTCAAGCCACCGTGGAGCCAGACAGGAGGATGGTAGCGATTCGGGGGCTGGTATAAAACAGAGAACTGTGCATTATAAATACATTTGCCCCCAACCAAAATACAGTGGCCTACTTTAAAACATTATACAGTAAAATCATCCCCCACATGGGAGGCGCGGTCATTTGGGGGGGGGGATTTCAACTGCACGCTGGACCCCAAATTGGATAGGTCAGACACAAAATTAACTAGGCCCACCCCTGCCGCAAGCACACTACTAGCTCTGCTCGGAGACTTCTGGCTGGTAGACATATGGCGGCAACAATATCCCACCGACAGGCACTACTCACACTATACCGTCCTGCACAACCTGTACACGAGATTGGACTATATGTTCGCCACTGCGGGACTAGCCTGGGAAATGGTAAGCTCTGAATACTAGGCAAGAATACAATCGGACCACTCCCCCCTGGTCCTGATGTGGAGACACCAGCCCCCTAGAGCCACTATCCCGACCTGGAGGCTCAGAGCAGAAGCCCTGAAGGATTCGGTATTCCGCGAGGACCCAAGGGAGGAGATAATTGGATACTTTGAAAACAACACGGGAATCGTAGAATCAGAGGGATCCTTATGGGAAGCTTTCAAAGTGGTGGTGAGAGGCGCGGCCATATCCAAATCGAAAGGGCTCCAAGAGGGCATAGAGCAAGAGCTACAGGAGACAGAAAAGAAAAGGGAAGAAATTATGAGAAAAGGGGGCACTTTACAAGAAGACGCCAAACAGGCAAGCCAATTACAACAGACTTTCACAGGGCTATGGGAAAGGCTATGTAACTTGAACTACAAAAAATACATCGAAAGGCAACACGCGGGAGGAGGGTGGAGGGGGACAGACCCGGGAGGCTCATAGCATGACGAAGAGGGCCTGGACACTCCAATTACCATAGAGGAACTGGAGGCAGTGGTAGTCCAATTTCCCACTTCTAAAGCCCCGGGTCAGACGGGCTCCCTAGTAAATTCTACAAAACATACAGGCAAGAGGTGCTTCCCTCGCTGCTGGCAAGGCTCAATGAGGCCTTTGAGAGAGGGAGGTTGCCGGAATCACTAAGGGAGGCGGTCTTAAAACCAGACAAGCCAGACACGGAGTGTGGGTCGTATAGACCCCTATCCATGCTTAATCAAGATAGCAAAATCCTTACTGTAGTGCTGGTAAATAAACTGAAAATAGACTGAAGAGGGTTGTAAATAAACGTATACACCCCGACCAAACCGGGTCTGTCCCAGGCTGAAGTATATCTGATGACCACAGGAGGCTCCACTATGTCATTGAACAGGCGGAGGACGACCCAAGCGAAATAGTAATAGTCTCACTAGACGCAGTAAAGGCTTTTCACTCGGTGAGGTGGCCATGGATGATGGCGGCCTTGAAGGTATACGGGATGGGACCCGGGTATATGCGATGGGTAAAGCCGGTATATAGTTCCTCAACAGCTAGGGTCAAGACGGGAGCGATAGTTTCCGAAAAATGGCAACTCAGAGGGACGAGACAGGGCTGCCCATGGTCCCCAATGCTATATCTCCTGGCGCTGGAACAGTTGGCTATCTATTTAAGACAGCAGAACGAGAAAATAGGGGTTCACACTAAGGGGGGACCACACCTAATATCATTGTATGTGGATGACATGTTGCTGTATCTGCGGTACCCAGAGGAAAATTTGCACTATATCCTAGAGGTGATGGAGCGCTATGCGACATTGTCGGGCATTGCGGTGAACCCCAAAAAATCATGCATGTTCCCCTTGGGGAGGTAAAGAGAAGTCCCGCAGGAGAGCCTGCCAGTCCTTGAAATATCCTGGCAGACCAGTACATTTAAATACCTGGGAATTAACATATACCATAAGGCCCTAGATGAGCATAAACATAACACGGAGAAGGCAGTGGAGGGCATTAAGAATAGCATGGGGTTCTGGGTGAAGCTTCCCCTTGCCATGGTAGGGAGGGCAGCCTTGCTCAAGATGATGGTCCTACCCTTACTACTGCACTTCTTCACAAACATCCCCTGTGTGTTGCCCAAACCTTTCTTTACCAAACTCCAGAGTTTGTGTAAAGGCTTCCTGTGGCACAATTCCAGAAACAGAGTAGCCCTGTGGAAATTACAGAATACGTACGATAAGGGGGGAATACATTTGCAGAACTTTGAAATGTATCACTTGGCAGGGCAGCTACAGTACGTTGCAAAGTGGCTGTCGGAAGATGAGACGGCAGAGTGAAGATTGTTGAGAAGGCAATGCGACCCTTACTTCCTAAAAGAAATAATATGGCTGCCCAAACCAGAGTTGCATGGGCGATCAAGGCGGCTGGAAGACATGGCGCAGAGCATGCCGGGCCGTGGGTAGCCTGGCCCCATACTCCCCGCAGGCGCCTCTGGTGGCGCTATGTGGGGCAGACTAACAATTGAGGAAAGGGATCCGTAAACAATGGGAGGCAGCAGGCCTGGTGATCATGGGAGACATATGGCAGGAGGGGAAGCCACAGGACTTCCAGATGCTAATGGATGAAAAAGGGCTGCACCCAGGAAAAAATATCACCTACACTAGAATAATTAAACGGGCGAAGGAGAGGTGGTCCGAAATAGCACTAGCCGAACAACCAGACGCCGCCATAGAAACAATGTACGACGTCTCGGAGGGAGGGCATGAGGTATCCCGGATCTACGAACTGGTAATGTCTAGAGTGGGAATAGAGTTGCTCCAATTGAGGCGAGACTGGGAGGAGGAGGCAGGGATACCAATGTGGGACGAGCAGTGGGAAAGGGCCCAAAGATACCATAAAAAGGTGTCTAGAAACACGAGACTGCAACAGATCCAATTATATGTTACCCACACAGCGTACATGACCCCCCAAAGGATTGCTAGATTTGGGGGTACCGAAGCTCAAAAATGCCCCAAGTGCGGAGAGGTGGATGCTGGGATGATTCATATGTTCTGGGCGTGCCCGGAGGTTGGGAAATTTTGGGAGGAAGTCAGGTTGCGTCTGTATGATAAAGGAATCAAGGTAGACGTGGAATCAGTGTGGGTGTGCATGTTAGGGGGGTTCACAAGACCACGCAACCTGAAACATGTCAGCAAACTCAGGGACCTGGCGTACATCCTGGCAAAGCGTAGAATAGCCATGGGCTGGAAAGCAGCCCACATACCAAGGCTAGAGGCATGGTGGAATGACCTATTGAAATGGGTAGACGCCAAGACAGTGGTATGGCACGAGGCAGCCAACGAGGAGAGGATGGGGAAGCGGGTTCCTTGATAGCCTGGAGACAAATGGTAGCCACATTGTCGGGATCCTCACATGTGGACTCCAGTGAATACAATGTGTCCAAGAATGACGAAGGGGACTAGCCCCATGGGAGGTAACCCAAGAATCAAGGTGTAAGCCCAAGTTAAAGGAGGTGAGGGGGGGAAAACAGCAATGACACATTTAAGTGTGTGCCTGAAGGTTCGTAAACAAAATACTGAGTTTGATGGTTCACCTTTTTGTGTGTTTTGGAAAAAAAAACAATAAGAATTGTTTTTTTTTTTTCAAAAAAAAAAAGGTTGCGTCTCCCTCCCCCCTACCCTCCCCTCCCCTGTGGTCATTGGGTCCAGCCGGATAAATTGGGTAACCCAGGGGCATCGGGTGCCAAATTTATTGTCCCAGTTCCTGGAGGGTACCCCCATTGTTCAGGACCCTCCGGGCTAGTTGGGGCTTATAGGTCAGGGCTGGGAAATCTCGGTCATAGTCAAGGACTAGGCCCCAAGTTTTTCGAAAGCGGTGAAGGTGGCCTGCCCTGGCCGCAGTTACTTTTTCCACGATCAGTACATCCCATATTTTCATCCACCACAAGGACAGGAGGGGACCATCTGCAGATTTCCATGAGCGGGCGACCACTATCCTTCCTGCCAGGAGGCATTGAGACAATAACTTGGCTTTGGCTCCGGACCTTGGGTAGATCCCTGGGACAGGGGAGCCCAAGAGAATGGGTTCGGGGTTCTAGAGAAAAGATTGTCTGGGTGATTTCTGCAATGTTAGCCAAGCATTGTTTCCAAAAACTTTGGACCTTTGGGCAGGTCCACCACATGTGAAAGAAAGACCCTACTTGACCACATTGTCTCCAGCAGGCCGGGTCAAGAGTGTGATTCATATGGTGGAGCCTCAGGGGGGATGGTACCAGCATAGCAGAATTTTGTAGGCGCATTCTCTGTTGGTAATGCAGGCGGATGATGAGTGGGCGTGGGTCCAAATGTCTACCCAAGATTGGTCCTCCACCGGGTGACCTAGGTCTGCCTCCCATTGTGCCATGGATCACGTTTTTTGGGTATGAAAGTCCTTCTGGAGGTGCTTATATAGGGTAGAGAGCTTGCCTCGGGTTGGGAGCTCTTTAAGGGTCAGTTCTATGGCCGCAGGGGGGAGAGTTGCAGCTTGGCGCGTTAGAGGGTGGGAGCACCAGTGGCATAGCTGAATATAGGTGAATCTCTTTCTCCTGAAGCTGGAAGGTTTCCTTGCATTGTTCGAAGGTGTGAGGGAGTCCTCCTTCAAAAAGAGGTCCCAAGGTCTCCAGACCCCCCCACGATCCAGGGTTTGAAGTTTTGGGGGTTTGCCTAAGTCCTCTTGGAACCCCCTTCTATTTCAGGGCTCTGTCCCAGGTATTTATATCATGTTTGGTGGATGGTAGTAGCCCCTGCCACTGCCGCCTCATCAGGGGTGAAATGTGTGGTAGAAAGCGTAGGGGGAGAGGAAGGCGCGCCTGTTCCTGTTCCACCCACCTGGGGCGATCAGAGAGTGTCTGCCACGCCTGGATACACGCCAATTGTGCTGCCATCTGATATCCCTGTAGGTCTGGGACCCCTAGGCCGCCAAGTCTTGCATTACCCAGCATTGTTCCTTTGGGGATTCTGGCCTTTTCCCCCGTCCAGATAAATGGTAGCATTTTCCTCTGCAGGCCTCGAAGGGCTGGTATCGGAATCATGACCGGGAGGGATGAGCATGCATACAGGAATCTTGGGAGCAAGTTCATTTTGCAGGCAGTAATCCGGCCCATTAATGATATTCCTTGGGACCGCCAGCGCTTCAGGTCGATTTCCAGTTCTTTAAGGAGTGAGGGGAAATTCATGTGGTACACGTTCTTTGGATCAGACGGAACCTGAATTCCCTTTAACAGATATCCTTCGTCTTCCATAGGGCACATTGGGATCAGGGCTTCCCGTTCCCCTGGGGTTATTCCCACCCATAAGGCCGCTGACTTGTCAAAGTTGATGGAAAAACCAGTAACCCTTCCATAGGAGTTTATTTCAGCTACCGCATGCGTTAGTGAGGAACAGGGTTCTGAAATAGTAAGTAGGACGTCGTCTGCGTATAGGGCGAATTTATGCTGCGATGGGCCAACCCGGGGGCCCTTGATAAGGTTGTTCAGCCTGATTCTTTGAGCGAACGGTTCCTTAATTATTGCAAATAGCAGTGGAGATAGCGGGTAGCCCTGTCTGGTTCCACAAGTTAGGGGAATTGGAGAAGGGAGAGAGCCATTAATCCTAAGGAGGGTTTTGGGCGACTTGTAGTTAGCCAGGACCATGGTTCGGAACTCTGGGCAAAAGGCCTCCAAGATGAGCCTCATGAAGTTCCAATCCACCTTATCAAACGCTTTAGTTGCACCGAGGGCCATAAGTACGTCAGGTCTACCAAGTTCAGGGTCCTACGAATATTATCGCCTGTAGATCCATTCTTGATAAATCCTGTTTGGTCTGGGTGGATTATTTCAGGTAGGATATGGGATAGGCGAGTCGCTAAGACCTTGGAGTAAATGTTGGCATCTATGTTCAGTAGGGCAATTGGTCTGTAGGAAGCAGGGTTCCTCGGGTTCCTCCAGGTTTGGGTATGAGAACAGTAATCGATTCTTGCATGGAGGAAGTTATTGTTCCTGTGTCTCTGAAGGAGTTGAAAAGCTTTACTAGAGGAGCAATGAGCTGAGACCTGAAGATCTTGTAGAACTTGGTGGTGTACCCATCAGGGTCAGGGGCTCGAGATTTGAGAGACTTTATGGCTTCTTCCACCTCCTCGCCTGAGATAGGGTCCCAAGGTGCTTTCCGTAAATATTCTGTTTGTTCCTGCAGATTTCGTGCTGGATCTTCTTTCGCATCTTCTTTGCCAGGTGGTCTGCTGCCAATCGTTGCTTGTCCTGTTCAGCGTATTGTATTTTGCCCTGTGGGTCTCGTAGTCAGACGATAGTGTTGCACCATTTCACCTTGGCGAGTTTGGCCACCAATAGTTTGTTCGCTTTATTGCTTTTTGCGTAATAAAACTGCTTGGCTTTCGTTAATAGGTGTGCTGTGTGTTCGGCGTAGTGGGCCTCGATCTTCTGTGCGGTACAAATAGCTTGTTGCGTCTTTGGGGACCAACCTTTTTCTTTATGAGTCTTCTCTGCCTTCTGGAGTTCATCCTCGAGAAGCAGGCAGGATTGTCGCCTGTTCCTGTGGAAGGCTACTCCCTGAGCTATCAGCTCTACACATATTAAAGCCTTCATAGCGTCCCAAGTGTTAGCCGCGGAAAGTGTCTTCGCTAGGATTTTCTTTAAAAAAGTTCTTAATGGACGTCGCTATCGAGTCTCTTAGCGGCATCTCGCGGAGAATTGGGTTGTACAGTGTCCACCTGCATTGAGCGGTAGGCGAGGGCTCGTGTACTCTTATCTCCAGGGTCACCGGGGCGTGGTCGGATAGGATCCTTGAGCCTATAGTTACGTCATTGGCGCAAGCAAGCATTTGCGGGGAATCCAGGAGAAGGTCTATTCTGGAGAAGGTTCTATGAATGTAGGAGTAAAAGGAAAAATCTTGCTCTGAGGGGTGGTGTACCCGCCATGAGTCTGCCACCTCTAAGAATCTAAATAGGTGTAGGAGTGCCAGTGCCAGGGTAACGTCACCAGACGAGGGCGGGTGTGATCTATCCTTAGCGGGGTCTGTGAAGTTGCCTCCAATAACTATTTGGCCCTCTAGGAAGGGGAAAGGGTGGAGCTCACTGCCTCATAGAAGGTAGCTTCAGCCATATTTGGAGCATACATATAAGAATATAACTGCCCCCACAATAGGCATTTCACTGTCGTAAATAGGCCGTCCGTGCAAAGTTTTTTGTCCACTATCTGGGGGTTTAGTCCCTTCCTGAAGAGAAATGCTGTGCCCCCTTTTTTAGTACCTCCCGAGGCGAGGAAATGTTTTGGAAACTGCTGTGAGCGTAGGCGTCCAAAGTCTGCTGGTAGAAGGTGTGTTTCCTGAAGCATGGCTACCGCTGCGTTTTCATCCTGGAGTTTTTGCAGGATTGATTTGTGTTTAGCGGGAGAGTTTAACCCTTTGACTTTCAGGGAAACAAATCTGAGAGTGCGATGTTCCTGAGTGGAAGGTGGGGCCCCCGCTAGCTGTGGATGGGGGGAGTGAGGTGAATGTGGGTCAGTCACCATTTTGAAAAGTCTGTCACCGCTTACCATCCTGCACTTGAGGTTTTTGTTTGGGCCTTCAATGGGTGGGCAGAAATGTAACTAGAGGGGGGGGGCAGAATTGTATGTCTGGCACCACCCCTGACCAACAGGGCCAAATAACTTTTTTCAGCCAACATGGCTAGAACTAATAGGAAACTTGGTGCATCATTCAAAGGACTCATAGGTGGATTGTGCCTTGGAAATGGGCATGGCCTGTAGGTGGTGTGGGGGGGGGGGTCCGCTGCAGTGGCTATAAGGTTCATCTGCGTTTCCATAAGTGGTGAACTCCATTGAACAAAAGAAATGTTCTGAATCTGGAGGAGGAGCGAGTTACGCTGAGGGAGGCCACTGGGCGGACGAGGAGCCGTAGGAAACATGTTTCAGGTTTACGTGTTTTGTTTTGTTTTTTTTTTTGTTTTTTTTAACATTTTCAATTTATGTGTTCTGTATTTGTGCCGGGTCATTTCTTTTTCCTGAATCTCGGGACCCTCGACCAAGAGTCCTGCTTCGTCTTCAGTGGGGACGTGGGGTCTTTATCCATAGCGTTTTCTAGGGGCGAGGGGTTCTCAGGCGATGTTGAGTGCATAATTTTCTCCGCATTTTTGAGGTGACTGATTTTCCTTAGGGTGCCCTTGTAGTTGAACAGTAAGGCCATCGGGAAAAGCCATCTATATCATATTTGTTGGTCCTGGAGGAAAAGAGTCAGGGGCCGGAGGGATCTCCAATTTTGAAGAGTGAGAAGAGATCGATCTTGTAAAATCTGGAGGGGGGAGCCCTGGAAGGTTAATTCATCCCTGGTGCGGGTGATTGATGAAATAACTTCTTTTGTGGTGAAGTGCACCCTGGTTATGACGTTGGGGGGGGGGGGGTCCGTTTCTACTCCAGGGCGTGGGCACAACCTGTGGGTGCTATCTAGGAGGAGCTGAGATTTGTCTAGCTGTGGAAGCCGCGATTGAAAGAGGTCACCCACGTATTCTGCTAGCTTTTTATCCGAGACTGACGTTGGAATTCCTCGAATTTTGAGGTTGTTGCGTCGAGCTCTATTTTCGAGGTCTTCCTGCTTGTATTCTAAGATTTCACATTTATCTTGCAGGGTCCTGACCGCGTGTTGAATTTCCTCCAAGGTGGCTGAGTGGTCCTGGGTACGATCATCGACCTCTCCCAATCTCTGTTCCATCTTTGCCACCCTTTGGTCGGTGCGTTTTCATTTTGTGGTAAGTTCGGTCATACAGGACCTGAATTCGGATTTGATGTCGGCCATGAACGCTAGAATGACGCTTTTGGTTGCGAGGGTCTCTGTCTTTCATGACTTTCTGCAGGGTAGAGATGGGGGTTCCAGTTTCTTACCTTTGTCAGTCGATAGTAACATTACAGCAATGTCCGGGTTCTTACTGGATTTTACTTGTTTAGCCATGGTGTCCTTAAGGTGTGGAAAGAAGGGGAGAGGGGTGCAGTAACTCCTGAGGGTTATAAGGTGGGTGGGATGTTGTCCCAGAGGTGATTAGGGGTGGCTAGATGTTGTACGGCTCTGGCCAATCTGGGCTATGAAGACTCGCCAGTGCAGGTAGTGGGGTTGCTGGTGGAAAGGCCACTCGTTGCCTTAGTCGTGGATAATGGCAAGGAGACTGTTTTGGACCGCCAGGGGAACTGGGGAGGCTGGTGTATGGGCCGGGGTGCCCCAGGAAATAATTCGAAAAAAAAGGGGGAGAGGAAGAGCTGCTGTGTAGGAAAGGCAGGAAGAAGTGTTGATGCCAGATGGCTCTTTGCAGAGTTCGTTGGAGTGCGCTGGTCTTACTTACGAAATAAGAAGTCCTGATGGGAGCGAGACTCACTTGATTTTTTTGGGGTCGGGCACCAATTTATGTTGGGCTAGTGGAGCCTCTAAAGTGGAGCTCGGGCGTGTTCAATCCGCCTCATTTGGTCTACTTGTAGAATGCTGATAAGGGGCGGTTCAAGGGGAGTTCTCTCCCTCCCCCTTTCAATGTGTGGCAAGTGGGCCGGGCTGCCCCAGGAGATGATTAGTTTGTGTTGTGCGCACTGTCCTTGCCCCGCTTGGCAAGGGATTCCGGTGGCAGTGAGAGTCCCCTTGTCGATTCCACTGCGCGGCTCTGTGTGTTGGATCACTGTAACTCTCGTGATTAGGATGAACGGCGGAAAGGCTTAATTGACTGCTCTGGTCCAGGGTTGGAGGAATGCATCCGTGCCAGCTGCACCCGGGTTCATCCTCCAGCTGAAATAGCTGCTCGTTTCTGCATTCAGTCTGGATGCAAATAAATCTGTATCTAGGGGTCCCCACACTTCTTGTAGGTGGCGGAATATTTGGGGAAGGAGTGTCCAGTCGCTGGTGGCCGCTAGGTATCGCGAGTTCCAGTCTGCAACATTGTTGAGTGCTCCTGGAAGATACTGCTTTCTGAAGAGATTGCTATCTGATTCTGTAGGCAATAGTGCCAGAAGTCCTTCGGCAGCTCTGCCAGCATCTTCGATCTGGTACCACCGAGCTTGTTGATCTAGTGGACTGCTGAGATGTTGTCCATCTTTAACAATAAGCAGCATTTGGCTCTGCCTTTGGGGAAGGCTTGCACGGCAAAGGAGCCTGCTAGCAGCTCGAGACAGTTTATGTGAAGTTATAATTCGTCCCCGGACCATTTCCCTCCTGTCTCTAACTGTTCGCAACGCACTCCCCACCTTGCTCTGCTCGCGTTGGACTCTATTACTAAGTCTGGAGCGTCGCAGAAAATGGCTCGACCGTTCCAGGCTTCCATGTTCTCCAGCCACCAGTGGAGTTCTGTCGTCGCTTTGTCGTCTAAATCTACTTGTTGGTGGTAGGAGAGACCCTCCTGCAGGTGTCTTATTCTTGAGACGCTGCAGCGCTCTGTAATGGAGAGGGCCTGGAAATATAGCGTGGATGAAAGTCGCAAGCAGCCCCACTATCCCGGCTAGATTTGGAAGGAAGATTATTTTCTTCGCCACTACTTCTCTGAGCTCCTTCTTTATCGCTCTCACCTTGTGATTCAGTAGCTCTAGAGTCGCTTTCAGGGTGTCCATCAAAGCCTAGGAATTCAATCCTTTGGACCAGTTGTAACTGAGACTTGTCTAGATTCACTAGAAAACCTAGGGAGGATAGGGATGGTAGGGAGAAAATCCAACGCACGTCGTTGGTTAGAGAGTATTTGTCTGCTCCCAGCAACGGGATGTCATCTAGATATATTATGATTCGGATCCCTCTCTCCCTTATGGCAGCGGCTACCGGCCACATCAGTTTGGTGAATGCCCAAGGCGCGGAGGCGAGGCCGAACGCAAAGCACTTAAGTCGGCAAGTCTCTTTGTTCCAGCGAAAACGCAGGAATCTGCAATGAGCCCTCACTATCGGTATCGTCACATAGGCATCCTTGAGGTCCAGGCGAGCTAGCCAGTCTCCTGAACGTAGTAGGTCTCTGAGAAGGTGGATTCCTTCCATCTTGAAATGGTTGTATTTCAACCATTTGTTTAGATTCTCCAGATTGATGACGGGGCAGACCTTTTCTGTGGACCAGAAACATGTTGCTGATAAAGCCCGTTCCCGATTGAGTTTTGTCTTCTATTGCGTCCTTTTGATGCAATTTTTTCAGCTCGCTCTGAAGAAGAGCTGCTTCCGCTGCTAGCATATGCATAACCCTGCGGTTATCGCTCTTGAACGGACTCGCTTAGGAAGTCTATGTGTAACCCTTCTACTGCGCCTTGCACCCATGCATCGCTGGATAAGGTATACCATGCGTTCAAAAACTTGGGGGGTTCTGCCTTCCACTTGCGCACTGCGTGTACTCCCCGCCAGGGGCTCTGTGCTGTCTGTAGGCTCCTCTCGGCCTGCGCCCTCTGGGAAATCTTGTCCTGGAAGGGAAGGCGGCGTCCTGCTGCCTCCCTTCCCAATATTGTGCTTGATGTCCTTGGGGTCTTCGGTGGAAGGTTGCACGACCGAACAACCGACCCCGCTGACGTCTGGTCCCTGCAAAAATCTGCCCTGGAAAGATTTGCTGTATAGAATTCTGAGCTTTCTCGAGGGCTGAATAGGTCCCCGCGAACTGTGCCATCTCCTTGGCAAAAGCTTCTCCGAAAAGGAGACTTTTGGCTCCCTGTCCTGCTTCATAAAACGAGAGGTCGCTCAACTTAAGTGTCTATTTTCAGGAGTAATCCTCTCCTCCTCTCAGATGACCGGGCGCAGTTCGCATTTTCCAACAAGCAAACTGCACGCTGAGCCCAATTGCCTAGGTTGGTGGGGACAATCGGGGTCCCGGTATCTTTTCCCCTTTCAGCAAGGTCCATGATATTAGCCAAAGGACCTGCTAGGTGCAGCACTTTGTCCTGGAAGCCCCTCCATGCCCTGTCCACACCTTTGCGGACGTCTCTGGAGGGTTTCGTTACAAACGTGACCATCTTTGGGTCCAGATCAGGAGTCTCTGATAGTTTATCAGGTAGGTCTGGTCGAGGGCACTCTGCTCTCATGCGGGCACGGACCTCTTTGTCCAGTGGCTTTTGAATGTGTTGCGCCATGTAAAGCGATAGTCTGGGTGAAGGTGCACATTCTGCTGACCTTGGGTGTCGGATGGCCTCTGGGTCGAACATGTCTTGAATGTCTCCCTCAAGTATTAGGGATTCTATTGCAGGGTGCCCAGGGAGGTTGTCTCCTCTCCTCCATCGTCAGGCAAGTAGCCCTCATCTATGTCCCCTTGATTATTCATCCGTGGGGCCGGGGGTCTGGGCTGGCGATCTGTTGACTTTGCCAGGAAAGCTTTTTTCAGTCTCGAGACAGGGTCTTCTGGTTCTTGTGAGTCGAGGTCGACTCTTCTTTCTTTGGTCGGGTGGCGGTCAAGGAGCTTCTGCTCTTCCGAGTTGTACGCCCCTGTTCAACCCCGTCCAAAGGGTGTCCGGCCGACGTGCCTTCGCCGGGGCTAAGAGCCTGCTTCTTCTTCGAGGAACTTTGTTCCCCGTCTTTCATCCACTATGAGCTATTGGCTGCACGCCCTATGCGACAGCTTGGGAGAGGGAGTCTCCCAGTACTTTTTCAAAGCTCAGAGAGATCAGTGTCATGATGACAAGGCTGCTCCTCCCACTCCTCTTCACTGTACTCTGGAGTGGTGGAGTGTTAATCACCATATTGAGCCATGACTCCTTGTGTTAGCAGTGCCAACTTGCTATTGTTGGCTGATTTAGGCAGATGCTTAGGTGTAGCTCTGGTCACAGGCCACCCCAGAGACTCTAGGCTCAGCCTCTGCTGCCAGTTGCCCAATCCTTTACTGCAGCAGTGTCTCTTAGCGTGCAAAATTATTCCTCTGCTTTCCCTCTTTTTTTGCACTCCTGCAATGCTCTGCGTGTCCCCTTCTCTGCCGAAAATCAGCGTGAACTGGAGGAAGTAGCCCGGGGGACGACGGGAAGGACCTTTCTTCCCGCTCCCCTGGGTCCTAGTGCGCGCCTCCTGATCGAGGGATCACGCTGTGGAGCGAGGCCAGCCGCCTCATGCCAGCTGATCTGCTTGCGGCTCCGGCCCCGCCTCCACGTCTCACTCTGAGGAGAACTCTGTGTGCAGCCGGCGAGGCGCCGCACACACGCAAAATTGAACGGCTTGCTCCCTCCACTAAGACACTCAACGAGTGTATTCCTAACGCGGCGTCTACCACCTCCGAGTAAATCGTACGGACTGTCGAATTTAAACGAAATTAAATGAAAGAATAATTATCTAACTGTAAATAGTTAGGCGAGCGGCGCTCAAGTCTATATTACAACATATGTGATATCTAAGCATGATATCATTATTAACAGTATTGTGAATAATTAACAGAGCACTTAACTGACTGGCAGCAAAAAGAAAGAGGAAGGAACCTTGCATGAGGGAGGAGGCAGGCACCGAATTGGTGCAGAGAGATAGCCTCAGGACTACAGGAAGGGTAGAGGCTCCTGAGAGTTGAGGTTTTAGGCAGTGGAAAGCCTCTAAAATGGATGTTAAACTGTTTAAACTGAGAAAAGTTTTGTTATTTGCAAACAAAAATATATGAGAGTTTAAATGTTTAAAGATTTGAATAGCTACATTGGTGGCAATAAAGAAAGTAAAGCATAATGCTTGCCTCTGTCTTGCAATAGAATCACCAATGGGGTGATCATTACAATGAGAATGTGAGCAATGCACTGGGTTTACCCTGCTAGTGGAACATATACACAGCACAGCGGAACAGGAGCACTTTTTGATTTAGGAAAGATAGCTCCCAAGTTATAATTTCCCTTGCAATACTCCCTCAACCCACAAATCAACTATGAGTAGATAAACAGAAGCAGCAGGTAATCGGGAATAAGAAACAGGCAACTGAATCCAAATATGACCTTCCCTCCCCAAATAAGAACAACAGATTTTAAACCCCTTGCAATGTTATGAAATGACACTCGAAAATTGACAAATCATTAATGTGTGTTAAAAACCTTAAAGCAAATATAATTCCTCACTAAAGCAACAATGCAAAGACACTAATAATCACAAAGGATGGATTACCAAGAGCATACAGTTAAAAAATGAGTGGACAGTTTAAAACAGATTGCAGCAAAATGGCACGTTAGAAACAGCGATTTTTTTAATTCCCGCCTGAAATTACCCAAACGGTTTTTACTAGAAACGGGTGTAATACACTGATTTGGAGTTTTTGGGCTGGGGTATAGAGGTATATTTCAGGTATATTCTAAAAATGAAACTAGGTCTCTAGCTTTGAAACTGGGTGAGTTATGCAAGATATGAAAAGGTGCGCTTTGAATAAAATGAAGCTGTGAAAAAGGAAAGGAAATCATTTGTGACAAGAACCGTTTTACTTTAAACTAGAGTATTCAGGCTAGGCCACCAAAGATGGACACAGTAAGAGCCATGGTTGATTCGCAACTTCAACCCCATCACCCCAGCGCCCAACCCTGGCGGAAACCAGTCCAATCACTCCAAATAGGACTAATGGTTTAGGATTACACAAGACAGAATTACTAAATAGATGGCCCTAGCACTAGAAATCAAGGGCAGGGTTGCAAGAATGATTCTGACAGTTTTAACAAGTTAGCAGAATGAGGATAGGATGTCTTAGAGAGTGCAATAAAGACAAGATGATGCTATTGGTTTCTATGAGGTGGAGGTTATACGCACAGTCGACTTTTTAGTTTGGGGATTTTTGGACCGTCAACGGTTCTGGTCACTACATGGCAGCGCACCTGTCATACAGTTCGGCAGTTCTGGTCACCAGATGGCACTTTTGGACTGGCAATTCTGGTCACTAGATACTAAAGGTCAACTGGATGGCAGGATGGCATGCAGTTAGTGGGCAGCAAGCCAGGCTGGTTCAGAATGCAAAAGGTATCACCGCTTTCCTTTAATGGTAGATTAGTGGATTTTCAGATTTGAGGCCTTGCTGGGAATAGGATCAGCACTGCTTGGGCTTTGCAGTGGGCCCTGATGTAGAGTCAGCTATGCTTTGGTCTTGTTGTGGGATCTGGAATCTGGATGGATGGAGCAGGACGCCGGTGCAGGAAAATCAGGAAGAGTGTGTCTGGAGTCTTGTCAGGGACTCTTTATATAGAGCATGAGGACATCATAGACTATATGGCTGGGCCGGCTTAGATAAGCCCGCCTCTAAACAACTGGATTAGACCATGTTGGTTGCCTCCCCTGGGATGTCTCAGTTCAGGAGGTTGCATTTTATGATGTAAAATGACTTCCCACAGACCGTTTGCCAAAAATCTGTCATAACAGAATTTACACATTTGTACAGTTGTGGCACCTTAATAAATTACATAATCAGGTTAAATATTTTATGTAGCGCACAGCCGTCCAATCCTGCAATCTGTGAGACATGGTTTGGTCCTTTTATACTTTTTTGGTAATTTTCAGTGTGAAATATTTGGCATGCCTAAAATTCCATAACCTTATTCATATGTGTGGATCATCATAAGGGATGCAAGTATGAAAATTTGCATTGGCAACATGGATACTTTTCTTGTAATCCACAATACTTTGCCATTTCTATTCCTAAAGTGTCAGTGAATTCTACCAGGTCTTCAATGAAAGCCCATAAAATCATATTTAAACTATAACATTTTCACATGTTTACTAATTCTTGTTGCAGAGATAAAAAAAGTGTCTTTAAAGTTTATTTATAAAATAGTCTTTGGAAGCAAATGGCGGTCCTTTGTCACTGGACCATTTTTTTTATTTTTTCAGCTGCCACCAACTGTCACTTCAGCCCTTTGTGGGGTGGGGGGTCCCAGTTTGATTGAAGGTGTTATGGCCCCCTCCACTTCACAGGTTAGTGTCCCAGGACTTCTATTGTCCCAGCCTGGAGCACAGATGAATGTCTGACGAGTATGTGAACTTTCTTTGTCTTGGTCCATTCAAAGTTTTTTCAAGCTAGCAATTATCACTTTTGTGTCCTGGAAGTTTATGGTGTGGCTCCCTTCCTAGGGGGAAGCTTTAACCCTGCCAACCAGAATAACCTGTTTTTGACAGCTTGCAAATCCAGCCAAGGTGGTTTAAAACCTTTATTTTCTGATATTTGGTCCTGAATTAAAACAAACCTGTGGAATAAAATAGCCCATGTATGTATTTTCACCAGCCACAAACCCCTTCACATTGCTAGGTAATGGCAGGCTTTCCTTCAACAGTTTACTTTTTAAACAGGAATTTTTCTCCTTTAATTTTGCAAAAGCCCATTTTTACACATGTGTTGAAAACTGCTAGTATTTCCTTTCAAATTCGATTTTGCCATGCGACTTCCCAATATTGCCTTGCAGCGATAGTTATTTTCTTTTAGGCAGTAGTTTATTTGAAGCACAGATGCATTGAAACTGACATGGCTCAGATAGCTGGAGTCTCTTTTGAACTACTGAGCTTTGATACATTTGTAAAAAAAATGAACGCATTTTCCCATGCAAGTAAAAGTGAAGTTCCGTGTTGATTTCTGTCCAAGTTGGTTTGACAGGGCCTATCATTCAGAAATCATGCATGTTTTTGCTGAGGCACAATGAGATACTGGGCATGGTAGGGCCTTTTTAATCAGTGATTTAAGGAAGAACAGATCAAAATAGCATCAGCAGCATTATTTTAAAGGTGAAAAGTTTCTTTATAATGGAGATCTTGGGCTTTCATCAAAGCAGTGCTGCCTTTTCACTCCATTTCTTTTGTACATGTAAGAACACACTGGCACGCTCCCTTAGTGTGTCTCCTTGTTCCATCCTGCCCCTGTGTGCTTGGCAAGAAGGTGCAGCCATCTTTTTGCTGCTGTAAAACACAGTTTTGAGGTCCTGGTGCGCACAGGAGCAGCGCTGCCATTTACTGTTTTCTGCAGGAAGGCACCTTGGAACACTGTTGAGTGGGTCAATATATCCCACAAATGTGACTGCTCAATGGAAGCCAGTGGAGTTGCTGAAGATGGTCCTGAGAGTAAGCCAAGCAGTTCGTTCCCAAGGTCAGCATGTCTGCAGCATTTTGCAATAACTGCAACCTCTGGATTTAAAAAGCTGGTTGACCAAGATAGATGAAATTGCAGTAATCGATTGATCCTAATATTGAAGCTGCTACAACTTTAGCACGAGATAGGTGTGCTATAAACTGGTATTGGAGCAAGGTTTCTAGTCTACACATGGTAGATTTGTATCTGGCCTACCAGGGAAATTCACTTTATCTAATGTTACGCATCGCTCAATCAACTATTTTCTAATAGATTTGGAAACCTGGAAGTGGATTGTTGATTTTCAGCCATTACCCAGGATTGAGTGTGATCACGATTCCTTGAACATAATGGTTCATAGGACAAGGGAAATAATTGCATAATCACTACCTGGAATGGGATCCAAGGGAGATTCTGACCTATAAACTGGCAATCTGGGAGTTTGTAAATCAAGAATGCAAGTCAGATTACACATCATTCCTTTCCTTCGAAACCTCTGATAGCTCTCAAGTGTTGAGGCTGTTTGTATTGGAAAGCTTAACGAGTAGAGCTAGCCATGCGTTTAAAATTCGAAGTTGGCTTGCGAGAAACACTAATAATAATTGGTTTGACAGGATGTGTAGGCAAGCGAAACCGTCCCTTCTCAATGCCCTTAAACAACCGACGTGGAACCCAAAACAGATAGAGTCCAGACATAATTATAAGGAAGTGATTAGGGATAGGAAGAAAGTTATTGGAAGCATGGGCTAATCTGGGAGGTAGTGGCCAATGGATAATGGAAACCCCTCAGCTCTGGTGGAAATTGTATAAGCATTCTATCATGCAAAGGATAATTTGGATTGGATTACTGGGCACAGCCAAAACAAATTAAGTGAGGACAATAGGATAACAAGGTAGAACCTGTTGCATTCACTCTGAGGTGGAAAGTGCTTTATTTAGACTGGCAAATTGAAAGGATGCAGAGGCTAACTCGATCCTCATCGACTTATTAAAATGTATGATGTGTCTGACAGAGCTGGAAGGAGGAGATTTTCATTCTAGTTTTTAAAAAGGGAGACAATATCGACCCTGGTTGTTATGGACCCATCTCCCTTATACATACAGCAGCCAAATGGTTTGGCAGCGTTGTGTATGGTGATAATGGACTGAGTTTGAGATGATGGCATTTTATTAAGACTTCCAAGGAGGATCAGATCCGGAAACTAAGATTAACCCTCGATAAGTTTGTTTAGGTATATGAAAATGGATTAATCTCACCACCGCTTTGTCTGTAAATCGAGAAACCTATGGGTCACTAAGATCTAGGGATGCCCTGTTCAGTACTTTCAATACAGATTGAGATAAGAGTGTGTTGGTTGTGGGCTTCTGGGCAAATTGGTGCCTATGTTTCGATGCACAAAGTAAGACAGGGATTTGTTTTGGACCTTCTACTCTTTAATTCATAGGTCAACTCTCTTACCTCATAACTACGCAAGTAGTGTTATGGCTCTCCAGTGACTGTGCGAGGAGACTCTGCACAAGTGTTGGCAGTTGACATGGTTACTCGGGCAGGAGCCTTTCTCGTTGGCATTCTGCACAGCGTATGACGTAAAGTCTGATTCCACAGGAAAGCTGACCAATGGCGTGGTGGCTTCCCAGACACTGCAAATATAAGCCTTTAGATTTTTCCAGCTCGTTGCATCTCAATAGTGATTTTGATCCCGAGTAGTGCCATTTTCTTGTGGTTCCTGTTATTTTGGTATTTTGGATTCAAATTGTTTATTGGATTGCCTTGCCTTCTGCTGGTTTACCTTGTGGATTCTACAGTGCTGACCTTGGCCTTGCTACACATGCTGGTTTCAGATTGTTCCTTGCTTTGTCTACTTCATAGTTCTTGGAAACCTCTTATCCTGTGGACCCTGCTTGGGGTTTTTGGACCTATTACCCGCTTTTGCTTATTCTGTGGATTCAAGTCTTTGGAACTATCAATGTTGAGTGGGGGGTTCTCTTACTTGACTAGTGAAGAAGTCTCAATTGTTATTAGTAGCGTTCTCGTTTGATCATGTTCAGGTATCTAGGAACTGCTGGTGGACTTTGTGGCGGGCTCGTCTGGCTTGGGGATCGTTTGGGCGGTTACCTGGCATCAGGATAGATTCTTGATTGCATGCCACCACCATTCCAGTATTTTCTTGGGCTTCCTCCTGCTCTAACCATCTATTACACCCAGCTGATAAGCCTCTCGTTTTCTCTACTCAGTGATGTATTGATGGTATCTATCCAGTAGTAATTACTCTCCCTTTTATTCCAGCTTGAAGCGTGTTCGTTGGGTAGTTCCTGTCCTTTAAATCGGTCTTTTCACTTAATGCCACATTTCAGAGTGTTTGCAATATTACACTGAGGGTGGTAATCAGTGGAAAGTTGGCTGTCTTTGTGGAAGTATGGGCAAACGCAACAGATTGAGAAGCCTTTTCCTCCACTCAGACAGTGATCTGGAAACCGGGCCGGAACCTTTAGCGGCCCTTAAAGCCCTTACAGAGCTCCGAGCCGACAAGACCTCGGTTCATGCAGTCATTCATCAGTGGCCGGACACTTTGCAAAGAACTGCCAGTCTCCCCCTCCCCTGTGACAATGAGTTAATTGGAGCAGGAACTAGACTCAACCCACGAGTGCCGAGATTTCAGTCGTGGTAACCACCCCATTTCCTATGGCCCCTATGGAAAGGTTTCATGGTAACCCGGTGCAATATCACACCTTTGTCAAACAATGCAAATTTAATTTCCACTGTAAGCCCACTGCCTTCGAAGAGGCCTCAACCAAGTCTGCCTTCGTATTGTCCTATTTAGGCGGCTGGCCGCAACTTGAGTCACTCCGCTTTTGAGACCAATGACCCTGTCATCTATAATGTGGATGCACTCTTCTCAGCTATGGGTCATGTCTTTGATACCTAGCATAAAGCACAGGCATACAACAATGAGTTGGTGTTGTTGTCCCAGGTTAAGCATAGCCTGTTAACTATGTAGCATGGTTTAACCAGTTGGTTGCAGAAAGAGGTTGGCCAACAGATAAGAGGGCTGCTCATATTCTATAAAAGTATCTCTGGTGATCTGAAGGAAGCATTAGCAGTGGTATCTGCCTGTCCAATGGTTTACATTCTCTTTTTGATCTTGTGCTTCAAGTGGATGCTACACAAGCGCAGCATCTGCATTAAAAGAGGCAGGTCCTGCTACCAGTCGCGTCTAGAGATGCTGAGAATAATTGAGCTACAGGGGAAACCAATAATGAAACAGAACCAATGCAATGAGGCATGATTCGTGGTCCATTGAGGAGGACCAGCAATCTCTGCATTGTGGACAAGGGGTTGATTATATACTGTAATGTCCCAGTCGCCCCAAATAAAAGGCCGGGAGCTGTCAAGACTCGCCCATTAGCCAGGTCCACTGGGATGACGCTTTGCGGTTTGGGACAAGCATCCACACACTTAACAGTGTCAAGATACCATGTCTTATTATTTGGCTCCCTCACTTAAGGCGATCTCTCTCAAGGCAATGTTGTATTCCGGAGCATTCAGGAACTATATAGAAATCAATTTAGTCAGGAAATGTCATTAATTCAGAGATTAAAACCAGAGCCTGTTCATGCTGTTAACCGCCCGATTCTAAACAGGAGTTAACATTAGTCAGTTCAGAAAAGAGCTCAAGACCTTTCTCTTCAAGGAATGGCTCCTTCTTAATTAGGTCCACACACCCTGCTGCCTCCCACCCTACCAGAGACTCAGATCTGCTCTCCACAATCTTCCCCCAAGCTGCCAATCGTCCACCTTCCCCCTGTTAGATACCGCTCCTCTTTTCTGTTCTTCTCCCAATGTGTTCTTCCCCCTAAGATGGTAAAGCGCTACGTTGCTTCCAGAAGCTAGGTCCTCGCTCAATCAATACTCTAATAATAATGAGAACGCAACAAGGTCATCATGAAGAGATTGTTCCACCTCTTTGCAACACCATTGTTGGGGGTCATCCTAGGGACTCCCCTGGTTATGTCTACAGAAACTGGTAGTTGATTGGCCCAACAGGTATTAGGATTCTCATCTAGCTATTGTGTTACACACTGTATGACTTTTGCACTACTACAATAGTTAGTGTCAAACCCTGTTGTCGAGCTACCATGGAGGTAGGAACTGTCACAGGCACACATCTGTTACGCTCACCTGGTATCCACAGGGACGCCACCCAGCCGGGTTACTCGCTGGTATGCTTCTCAGCTTTGCCCTGATGTGGTCTGCGGGGACGGTTCTGCCTCAAAATACAGGAGAACTGTGTTCAAGACTCACCGACTGGGGTAAGTATCCTCCCTCCACCCCCGTATGCTTTCAGTCCCTCTGACGCCCTCTCCTCACCTTGTGGTAGAATTAGGCATGCTCTCTGTCCTGCCTTCTTTGCAGGGGCACGTTGTCTTTCATGGGCGAGTGCGGCCCAGTTAGTTCACTGACGCCGGCCCGTTTGATATTGTTCAGGTAGGTCTCATTGCTGTTCTTTAGTTTTGTTGCTATCCTGCATGCCATTCTTGTTTAAAATGTCTTTTTTCTCCCATAGGTATGCAGAGCTTCAGCGCGGCGAACTGGCTTGGTTGAGCCCCGCTGGTAAATGATGGCGCATTAAGAGCCCAATGATGAGGTAAGTAAGCGCTATGTGCAGCGCTGCAAAGTCTTGCCTTTGCTAACCTGCGTTTTCCTTCCTTGTAGGTCGATGTGTTCTTCAGCGTGAGTGGAATGTCCGGAGTGGTGCCGAGAGGGGACCAGCCAGGTAAGCCTTTTGAGCAGTTCGTAATTTGTAAAGGTTTCTACAGCTTTCTTTAATGTTGCCTCTATCTTCCTCTTTCATGTCGTTCTGTCCGGGAGGCGTGCAAATTCGAGGAAGCTGTTCTCAGTAGCTGCGAGTGTTTAAAGATGAAGACTGCAGGTAAGATGCCGCTGCTAATGATGTTCCTTTTGTTTCCTTGCAGGTTCTGCTTCTCCGAGGTTCATGGGAATAGCTGGGCACGGTGAGCGTCACGTTGCAAGCTGCAAAGTAACACAAAGCATGTTCTGCAGTCAGGGTGTGGTTTATATAGCCGAGGTAAAGTAGTACCAGGGAAAGTAGTTCCAGGCCTGCCACAACCAAAACACTAGACCGCATAGCTTGGTTCTTAGGGAACCAAGCTATGTGGAAGGCTCCATGTTGGCTGACAATACAATAAAGTAGTTCCCAAGCACATTGTTGTTCATGGTGTATGAGCCTGGCGTCATAGGCGCCAGGACTGGCCCCATGAGGGCTTTTGAAGAGGATGCCAGACTCTAGAGACCCGAGTCCTAACTCCACCTGGCCAATGGGTTTGCCAGAGGGGGTTTTGGGCGAGGGTCGTGACGACTTCTTGAGCACTATGAGAATTTTGCAGATGTGTTAAGTAACAGCCAGTCAGAGCAAATACCCCCTCATAGGGACTATGACTGTCCTAAAGATTTGAAATCAGGAGCTTGTATTCCCTGTGGCTGTATCTATTCTCTTACCCAGTCCGAAGATTGGATCCTTAAGGAGTACCAAGCTACCACTCTGAAGAATGGATTTATCCCAACTTCACAATCTCCTGCGGCTTCGCCATTATTTTTTGTTCTGAAGAGGGATGGGGACCTTCGGCCCTGTATGGATTATCGAGCACTGAACCTGATCACCATAAGAATAAAAATTGGCATCCCATTCCGTTAATATCTGCTCTGTTGGATACCTTGTACGCTGCAGCTGTGTATACCAAGTTGGATCTCAGAGGTGCTTTTAACCTTGTGAGGATTAGAGTGCGAGAGAAGTGAAAGACTGCATTTTGTACACGTTATGGGCTTGTTATGCCATTTGGTCTATGGAATGCCCCAGCAACCTTCCAGCACTTCATGAATGACATATTCCTAGATGAGCTGGAGCAATGTCATAGTGCAACTGGACGACATTCTGTTCTCTGCCTCTCTACATTTGTACATCTCACAGAACCTGTGGGATAACGTGTTGTACACGGAATTCCAGAAATATTAATTCCATGCAACCCAAGTAGAATTTCTGGGGTTTGTCTTGTCTGAAAAAGAGGTTTGCACGAGTGATACCAAGGTCAAAGCCATCTTGGAATGTCCTGGTCCCACTAATCTCAAATCTTTTCTGGGATTTGCGAATTTCTATAGAAGATTTATTCATAACTTCTCTTCTATCGCAGCACCAAATCATTCTTTTACTCAGCCTAAGGAGGCAAAAGATGCCTGTCCGCCACACACCTTGGTTTACGATTATGATGGATTTTGTGGAGGAGCTTCCAGTCATAGATGGGTTTGACATAGTCTGGGTAATAGTGGATGCGTTCACGAAAATGGCAAGGCTCATCCCCTGCAAAGGTTTACCATCTTCTCCATTGCTTGTGGAACTGTTTTTCCAGCAACTGTTTTGACATTTTGGTCTTCCCTCTATGATTCTATCGGATCGAGGATCCCAGTTTGCTACTCAATTTTGGAAACTCTAACCAAATTAAAAGGCATCGACACACTGTTATCAGCATATCATCCTCAAATTGATGGTTTGACGAAACACACAAACCAATCGTAGGAACAATTCCTGCAGTCTGTGTTTTACAATTTCACGACACAGGGGTTTGTGTACTCCAGTTTGCCGAATTTGCAAACAAAAACATTGAACACTGCCAATAGCTGCTCTGTTTTTTGCTCTGTATGGTCAGCATCTCAGTGCCTTACCTAAAGAACCTTTGATACAGACAACACCTTTGTGAAGCTCAAGATCGAATGAAAGAGCAGGCCGATGAGCATCGCCAAATTGGCCCGGAATATCAAAACAGTAATTTTGTATAGCTTTCCACAAACAACCGACTCCCAAGCAATAGAAAACGCCAACCCCGATTTATCGGTCTGTGCCCAGTGGAATGAGTTCTTAACCCAGTGGCCATTCCTTTGACGCTGCCAAAATCGTGGCACATCAATCCAGTTTTTCATATCACCTTGTTCAAACTGTGAGATCCTGGCTCTCGTTTTGGTTGGCGTCCAGTCCCGGTTTAAGTACAGGGTTCAGAAGAATATGATGTGGCTAGAATAGTGGACTGTAGGGTTTCCAGGGGATGGGTTCTGTACCTCATCGATTGGAAGGGGTATGGACCGGAAGACTACTTGGGAACCTTTGGTACACATCCATGCTCTGCGTTTGCTAGGACGGTCCTATGCTCAGCAACCAGATTGCCTGCATGGTGGAGGGTGCCGTTATGGCTTGCCGCCGACTGCATGCCACAACTCTTCACCAGCGTTGGCAGTTGCCATGGAGACTTGGGCAGGTAAGCTTGATGCAGAGCCTTTCTTGTCAGCATTCTGGATCATGGCAGATGTCAGCAGTGCTTCCCTTTTCGGTGTCCGGACGTTCGCGTGTGCACGGGAACACTGACCAATAGCTTCCCCGACATCTCAGAAGACCAAGTTACTCTCTTACCTGGTAACGTTCTTTCGATGGGATGGTCCGACGATGTATTCCATATCTATGACATATCTATGACAGTAATCACCACAGATGTATTGCTTCAGAAAATCTTTCGGCCTCTGCGTCTATGACGTCGATACACCATCCTTGAGTACCTCCTCCGACTGCCGACGTCACCAGATGTTATAAGTAGGACGCACAACGCCCGTAGCCTCAGTTGTATTTTTTTCCCAGAACGTGTGGCACCAATCGTCTGCCAGTATGACCACAGAAAGCCTTGCAGAAACGTAAGCTGCAATCGCATAAGAAATTCTGTAGCGGGGAAGGCAGGGAGGGAGCGATATGGAATACGTCGTCGGACCATCCCATCGAAAGAACGTTACCAGGTAAGAGAGTAACTTGTTCTTCGAGGGGATTGGGTCCTCCGACGTATTCCATATCTATGACAGACTCCCAAAGCAGTACCAACGTAAGGAGGTGGGAAAAGAATTTAGAATATACAAATTTAGAATGCCCAAACAAACTGCAGAGTAAAGGACCGCCTTGCCAAAGGCCAGATCCTGCCCCCGGATAGAATCGAGGGAGTAGTGACGTACAAAAGTATGGACCGAAGCCCAGGTGGCTACATCACAGATGTTACGAATAGGAACACCCCTCTGCAGGGCAGTAGAGGCAGCCATACCTCTAGTAGAATGGGCCCGTAAGCCTACCAGAGGGTCCTTACCCACCAAGCGGTAACATTCAGCAATTGCCAGAATAATCCAGTGAGACAAAGTCTGCTTAGTCACAGGTTGTCCCAAACGCTTACCAGCGTAACCAATGAAGAGTTGATCGTCCACTCCGACCCGGGACATGCATGAAATGTAGAAGCTTAAAGCTCTCCTAGGATCCAGCCTATGGAGCCTCTCCTCTTCCTTACCAGGATGCGGAGGAGGATAAAACGCTGGAAGAATAACCTTCTGGCTTAAATGAAATTCCGACACCATCTTTGGAAGAAAGGAAGGACAAACTCTAAGGACAACCCTGTCCTTATGAAATACAGTGAAGGGTGGCTTAACTTGAAAGTGCCTGTAACTCACTCTTCGGGCGGAAGTGACCGCAACTAAAAATACAGTTTGAAGGGTTAACAGTCTCAAACGACAAGAATGCAAAGGCTCAAAGGGATTTTAAAATAAGAACACTCCTCAGACGAGCGCTTACATATAGACAGCGCCGCCAGGTAACCTTTGATGGTACCCACTTGCAGGCCCCAATGGGCCAAACAAAGCAAAAAAGACAGAACCATAGGAATGTCACATGAAAAAGGATCCACATTCTGAACCCTGCACCAGTCGCAGAACTTTCTCCAACGGCAACGGTACAGGGACTTTGTTGCCGGCCGTCTGGCGGAAAGCAACACCTCCATCACGCCTTCAGGGAGGTCCCAATCCTTATAGCTCAACCTTTCAGAAACAAAGCGTGAAGGTTGAGGGACCTGACCTCTGGATGGAGAACCTGACCCCCCCCCCCATCCCGTGAGAGCAGATCGTCTCGGTAGGGAAGACGTCGTGGAGGGCAGATGGACAAGTCGAGAAGGTCCAGGTACCATGTCCTCCGGGCCCATGCCGGAGCAATGAGGATCATCCGGGAACCGAACCTCCGCAGCACTTGCGGGATGACAGTGACTGGAGGAAACGCGTACAGCAGTGGGAAGGACCACTCCACCATGAACGGGTCTCCTAAGGCTCCTCTTGGAGGAAATTCCCACAAGCAGAACCTTTCGCACTTCTGGTTGACACTGGAGGCGAAGAGATCCACTTGAGGGGTCCCCCAAAGGGCGAAGATCTCCAGAAGAATCTCCTGAGCCAACTCCCACTCGTGAGAGATCGCGCTCTGCCTGCTCAGAGCGTCCACCGTCTCGTTTTCGTCTCCGGCCAGATGAACTGCCGAGATCGAAACTTCCTGCTGGATTGCCCAGAACCAGAGCTGCATCGCCTCCCTGCACAGAGGAAGTGACCCTGCCCCCCCCTTTCTGTTGAGGTAGAGCATGGCCACTGTGTTGTCCGTCAGAATCAGGACATTCTTTCATCGCACAGTCGGCAGAAAAGCCTTCAGGACGGCCTTTAGCTCCAACAGATAGATATGGAGTCTGGACTCCGACAGAGACCAACGACCGCCGACTGTCAACTCGTTGGCATGAGCTCCCCATCCCGTGAGGGATGCGTCCATCACGATTGTCACCTCCGGCCAGGGTAGCCAAAATGGAGCCCCCCTCATCAGATTGCCTTCGTCGGCCCACCACAGAAGGTCCTGGGCGACCGAGAGTGGCACCTGAACAGGGTCCGACAGCCTGCCAGAGAACTGAGACCACTGGAGCTTGAGAGCCCATTGCAGAGATCTCATTCGCAACCTGGCCTCTGGCACCAGAGGAATGCAGGATGCCATGAGGCCGAGCAACCTCAAGAACTCAAACGCCGGGAGACTCTGGGCATGTCGAAACTTGTGCACCATCTGCTGAATGTAGTGAGCCCTCACCTGGGGAGGAAAACACTGCACTAGGGACGTGTCGAGCAATGCTCCGATGTACTGGAGCCGCTGAGTTGGCGTCAAGTGGGACTTCTTTAAATTGAGGGAGAAGCCCAGCCTGTGGAGGGAGCGGCAGGTGACGGACAGATGATCCAGAACTTGCTCGGGAGAGCTCGCCCTGATCAACCAATCGTCCAGGTAGGGGTAGACGTGAATCCCCCCTTGCCCGAGATGCACTGCCACCACCACCATGAGCTTGGTAAAAACCCTCGGGCGGAGGTCAATCCGAACGGCAGGACCCGAAACTGAAAGTGCGAGTCGCCAGCCGCGAACCTCAGGTACTTCTTGTGCTTGGGATGGATCGGCACATGAAAATAAGCGTCCTTGAGGTTGAGAGACACCAACCAGTCCTGAAGTTGAAGGGCCTGGAGGACTTGAGAGAGAGTAACCATCTTGGACCGGTCCTTCCTGAGGAGTTTGTTCAAACCGCGCAAGTCCATGATGGGTCTCAATCCCCCGTCTTTCTTCGAAATCAAAGAATAAGGGGAATACCATCCCTTGTTGCTCTCCGCTACAGGCACCAGTTCTATGGCGCCTTTCTCCAGCAGGGATAGAATTTCCTGCGCAAGAAGCGGATCCGGACTCTTCAAAGAGATTCCCTGGTGGATTGTCGTGAGGCCTCTGCCGGAAAGGAAGAAGGTAGCCGTGGGCTATGATCTCCAGAACCCACACATCTGAAGTAATGGCACGCCATTCTACAAGATGCTGCGCCAGCCTTGCCCCAACTGGTGAAGCCTCATGACTGAGCAGAAGCAGCTGCGACGTTGCCCGAGGGCAAAGAGGCAATTGCATGTGCGGCCTTGGCACCTCGAGTACCTTTTTTTCCACCTCTGGCACTCTTACGGTTGCCCCTTTGATTTGCAGCTCCTCTCGCTTTACTAAAGGATGAGTAATAACGAAAGGAACCTCCCCCTCCATTGCTGTCCCTTAGGACGAAAAGGCGTAGGTTGACGGACTGCAGCGCCCAACGACTTCGGTGCAGCTTTGGAGGTCTGCAACCTCTCAAGGCTCTCGTCAGCCTTGCTGCCAAAAAGATGTTCACCATCAAAGGGCATGTTAAGGAGCCTGGCCTGCACACATCAGGAGCAAACCCGACTTCCTCAACCACGCAAACCTGCAAATCACGGTGCTCGCCGCCATGGACCGGCTGACACAGTCTGCCATGTCGAAACCCGACTGAACGGACTCACACATGGCATCCTTGCCATCCTGAATAATAGCAAGGAAACCATCCCATTCGTCCCCTTCGGGAATATGTTCAACCGCTAAGGAAATACAGTTCCACAGAGTGTGCGTGAAACGAGACAAGGCACATACGGAGTTGGCTGCCTGAAGCTCTATACCCCCTGAAGAAAAAACTTTCCTCGCCCAGCCATCAAAGCGCTTGTTGACCCCATCAGGAGGGATGGTAGGATACGACGCCTGCTTAGCTGGGGCCGTAGCCGCCTGCATCACCAAACTCTCCGGAGTGTGGTGCGTGATCAAGTAGCAGGGGTCACTACTGGCTTGGCGGTATTTTCACGGCAAAGACTTGCCCACTGCCGTGAGACTCTCCGGAAAAGTCCAAGCCACCGCCGCCACCCTTCTTTGCAGAGCCATATGGAATGGCAGTACCGGTTAAGTGGGTGTACCTTGATCGAGGATATCCGTAAGGTCATCCTGCACAAAATCAACTGGGGGCGCCGACCATCCCAAGTAGTCTGTGACCCTCGACATAATGCGCTGGTACGATGACTCGGCATGGGTACCAGGCTCAGGCCTACAGAACTCAACCTCCGGAGAGGTGTCCAGACCACTGGCGTCATGCAGTGACTGACGCAGGTCCTCAATCTGGCTATGACCAGAAAGAATCTCATCTGGTACCGTGTCCGGATTCAACCCATCTTCAGAAACCTCTTCCACCTCTGAAATAGAATCCATAGGCTGGAAAGTGGGCACTGAATAGGGGAGAAAGACATGTTTTGCCTTGGCCAGAGCCTTTCTAGGGGATTCCCCCGTGCCACGGGGTACCTCCGACACCACAGCCTCGAAAGGCGTCAAGGGCGTCTAGTGAAACGGCATTGACGTCAAGTGAAACGGCGTCGAGCGTGGCACCGTGGCGCGACATCGACGGCTTCGACACAGGCCTCGAGGGCAGAGCCCAGAGTGTGACCTTCGACAGCCTGGGCGCCGATGGCGTCGACGACTTCCTCGGAGGCGGAACCTCGAGAGAGTCCGTCGACGACCACAGCGTCAACATCATCTTCGAAGACTTCACAGGTGCACATGGGCTCGAGCGCTTCGAGGAATGGGACCTGGAATGGGCATGACTGGAACGATTACCTTTGTCCGAGCGGGACCTCTCCCGTGAATCGTGCCGACCACCCGAGCCCGAAGGCGTACGAGCGGTGTCTCCAGTACGGTCACGATCGACCCCTCTGAGGCGCGGACGGCCTGGAGCCCTGCGATTCAACGATCGCCAACATTTTCTTCCCGAAGGAAGCCCACTCCTCCGGAGAGGAACGCTTGGTGGGATAAGAAACCCGCCGACGGGCGGTGTCCTCGGATGAGGATGGGGAAGGCGACCGATGACGGCGCTTCCAGGAGTGCCTCAAAGAGGCAGAGGAGTGGTGGGACCCACTCCGGGACCGAGACCCCCAAGACTTACGACTACGATGCAGAGAGTCGCCCCTCGAATCGTCCGTCGAAAGCCCAGTGGAACTCGCCTTCCGGGATTTGGACACCTTACCGACCGACAGCTTCTTACGTTCCCGCAAGGCCTTGGATGTAAGCGACTGGCAGTCGACACAATCATCCGTGTAGCACCAGAGGCAGGCGTCGTGCGAGTCCGCCACCAGCATCTTGGACCCGCAGTCCCCACACTTCTTGAAGCCCGGACGCAGGGTGGAAGAAAAGGAAGACATCCCGTACAATTTTACAAACTAACAGGTTCGAAGAACCGAAAGAACAGAAACTCCAAAGAGTCGAGGCGTGCCGAGATCTCTGAAGCAAACACGTTCTCGGAAAAAACAGAACTGAGGCTACGGGTGTCGTGCGTCATACTTATAACATCTGGTGACGTCGGCCGGAGGAGGTCCTCGAGGATGGCGTATCGACGTCATCGACGCAGGACGCAGAAAGTTTTTCCGAAGCAGCACAGCTGTGGTGATTACGGTCATAGAAATGGAATACGTCGGAGGACCCAATCCCCTAGAAATATCAGCTTTTCCAGCTCGTTGCTTCTCAATAGTGATTTTGATCCAGAGTAGTGCAGTCCTGTTATTCTTATATTTTGGATATGGTTGTTTATTCGATTGCCTTGCCTTCCCCCTCTGCTAGTTTGCCTTGTGAATTCTACAGTGCTGACCTCTGCCTGTCTACCCGGACTGGTTTCGGATTATACCTTGCTTTATCTACTTCCTTGTTCTTCGTAACCTTGTATCCTGTGGTCCCTGCTTGGATTTTTGAATCCCATTACCTGTTTTTGCTCATTCTGTGGATTCAAATATTTATAACTATCAATGTTAAGTGTTTTTTTTTTCTTATTCGACTAGTGAAGGAGTCTCAATGTTTATTAGTAGCATCCTAGTTTCGTCTTGTTCAGGTCCCTGTGAACTGCTGTTGGGATTTTGTGATGGGCTCGTCTGGCTTGGAGATCGTTTGGGCGGTTACTGGACCTCAGGACTGATTCCTGTTTGCTTGCCTTCACTATTCCAGCATTTTCTTGGGCTTCTTTCTGATCTCAGACTATCTATAATACCCCTGGTAAACCTCTTGCTTTCTCTACTCAGTGACGTATTGATAGTGTCTTTCCAGGTCTTGGTAGTAATTATTCTCCCTTTTATTCCAGCTTGGAGCGGGTTCTTTGGGTAGTTCCAATCCTTGAATCTTGCCGTTCCACTCAGTACCACATTTCAAGGAATTTGTTATATTACTTGGAGGCTGGTTAGTTGAGGGTCTTTGTAGAAGTCGGGAAAAGCACAATTTGACAGATGAAATCCCCCAGATGAGGGCAGAACATCCGTGTCATTGCATATTCTGATAATGCAGTGTTCACTGCAAGAACGTAAAATGCCCTCCAGATATTGGTTAAGGGTTATGTAGATTATGTGAGTACAAGGGAACTAAATGAGAACAAAATAATAATAATAATAATAATAATAATAATAATAATAATAATTTGGCATTTTAATTAGCGCTACAAACCCTCAGGTATCTGAGCACTGCTTATTATTACCCACCGTGTGGTGCTCATTTATCGACCTCGGAAGGATGAAAGGCTGAGTTTGGCCCCGCCAGGATTCGAACCTGCGTTAGCAGGCTCTGCACGGATGTCAAAGCGAGCGCTCTACTCGCTGTGCCACTTGACCTACATAAATTGAAAGGCTATGTGCATTAGCAAGTCAAAAAGATCTTTGAGACCAATAGTGCTTATGGAAGAGAATTGCAATGGGTAACCTCTTTTTGTCATCTAGGTGTTCTCCAGGATCCCGGGACAGGGTGACTTGAACATAATAAAAAACAAACCTTTAAAGTATCGCAGGTTAATGTTTGCTGAGGTACAGGGAAAAAAAACGTTCCCCCTAACCTCATTATTTTCTTGCAAATCTGCATTCTTTCCGTATCTACAAGCCCACATTTTCCCAATAGCAACATATGGTACAGGAGGTTGAGGATAAACAGGAAAATATACAGACCAAGCAAAATTAATTATTGCATGCATTAATGGGCCTACCTTGAGGTTTTCCGGCCTATTCATTGCACACTGAATGTGGCCAGAACTACAGCCCTGCCTTTATCATACTGGGCTCGACTATGGAAGAATAATAATCTTACTCTGATCCAATTGTTAGAAGACATCATGAACTAGACCTAAATTATGGTTATGAATGGATTAACTACATTGAAAGTGAAATAAGAAATCTGGACATGGAGCAGATAAGTTGTGAATCAGTAAGGACTAGGGATAATTGTAGGAACATTGTACAAGAGTTATTTTTATCTAGAATGCGAATCAGAGAAAGTGAAGAGGCAAGGAAACAGAGTGGACAACATTATCTTACGTATAAAACATACTTCGGCATAGGCAATTACCAGACTTGTGTGGCGAACCAGACGAAGGACTCAGATTATTTTAAGGATGTTTTATTTAAATAAAAAGAAAATGGCCATCTAATCTTACTGCTATGGGGGAAGTTCCCTAGCGAACAAAACTAAAAAGTAAGGGTGCTTGTTGAAATCCAAAAGAAATAGTCATAGTCCAAATCCTATCATCTAACTAGTCCCTACCGCTTAAGGAAAATAAAACGGAAAAAAGGAGGCCATAGCAATGGCCTCGATCTTTGGGCTTATGCCTGGCCTAATCCACTGGATATCTTTTCAGTAGGTTTTAAAAGTGTGTCACTGTTGGTTAATAGTTCACAAACTCTCTGTAGGTTCTCTACGCCAAATCATATATCCATACGGTCCTCCTTTCCAGGAAAAAAAGGTTTTCTTAATACAATTCTACCATTTCCGACTTGGTACTTAACAATGTTCTTGTTCTGTACTTAAGGATTGGAACCCACCCCCACCCACCGCCTCCACCAGTTCCATTTGCTATATTTCGTGGTTTTTGGGCTTCCCAAAGCCCTCTGGCCATCTGACAGGCTTACTTTATCTCGGTGGGTCGTCTGCCCATTCGGGTTTTCTCAGGTCCCTTAACCCTTGTGGCTTTCCCCAGCCTCTAAGATCAACGTCTTGCTTTCTCAGGGCTCTCCAAAGCCCTCTGGCCCTTTAATATCATTGCTTAAGCTTGGTTTCTGTAGGGCGTCTGCCCGCTCAGGTTTATCTGGCTCTGGTACCTGCTACAGCTTCTCCTGTCTCGAATGTTAAAGTCTCTCGGTTTCTCAGGGCTCTTCAAAGCCCTCTGGCCATCTAATAGACTTGCTTCAACTCGACTCAGGTAGGGCGGCTGCCTTCTCAAGGTCATCAGGCTCTCGTAACCTATATGGCATTCCCACCCTCGGATGGCACTGTTCGCCCCGCTCAATGCTGTTTCCTCCACGGGAGCATTGGTGTCCCTTCTGCTGCTCAACACAGCAGCTAATTCACTTCACATGCAAACCTCAGTGTTCCGGGCTATCCGCTGCAGTCTGGTTTCGGCATCGATAAACGGGGCCTAGGCCCACCGCAACTTCCATGCGGTCGTGCCACCAGACGAGACTGTCACATTAGTGTCTCCATCTCTTTTTCGATCTCGGTTTCTTTGCCTGACAGAACGCCAGTCTTCAGGTGTCTTGTGAGCGAGTCGTTCACTCCCCATGCTACAGCTGGCTCCGCGGTCTGGTGCGACTGCCCCCTCCAGGATGTCTTCCCGGCAGAGGCTCGTCTCTGCGTAGGATTGTCTCTTCCATTCAAAGTTCCTCATGGTTTTATGTGCATCATTACAAACAAAAGGGGTGAGCCGTTCCTCTGACTGGAGTCCAGGTGAACACCAGCATTACCTAAAGAGTGAAGAAATGTGACTATTTGATGAATCCAAAACAGGGTTAACAGTCTTTCTGATTCCCATGTAGACAGATACGATGTTCTGAACAGGGAGTTCCCTTCTGGAATGGAGTCCTTGTTTCCAAGAGTGAAGTCCCTCCCAGTGAGGGCCCACTTGCCCAGACCCCTACAGAGGGTCTTGCTGAATGAGCTCATCTCCCTAGCTTCTAAGGGGGTGACTCCCCACTGGGGAGAAGGCATGAATAGTCCAGATTCATCACACCTTGTTGGATAACCTGAGAAATAGCCATTTTAATGTGCCTAATGCTATAACAGTCTGAAAGGCTAGTTCGGGCGAAGACCCACTTTAATAAAAATAGAGGCTTTTGTAACATTTCAGCTGCAAAGGATTCATTTAATTTTTTTGCAAGTTTTATTTAAGTCTTAGAAGGAAATACTGCTCTAATGTTCAAAATATGGGGGTGCATGGAAATTCTGTCTGGCCTTTGATCATAAATGAACCCTGCCCAATTTGCACTCTTCTCTCCATTTATTTTGATATGAAGTATTCTATAGCGATTAGGAATTGTTAATTAGAAGCAGAATACCTCACCCCTCTGAGAATGCTGCAACCTTCCCTGATTGGCTTCCTCTCATGCAAAGAACCTAAACGTGAGTACTGCCTGCCTATAACTGTGCTACCACTTGTCCCCCATCTGTAGTACCCTTTGATAATTGCTTCCAAGTTATGCCACATGTTATCTATACCCAGCCACCTGCTGCATCACCTTCTGCCAGTTATACCTATTGTATTGCCTTAACAGTTGCACATGCATTATACTGCCATTTGATAGCTGCATTTAGCCTGTTACTACATTGTTATTTGATAGCTGCATTTAGCCTGTTAGCGCACTGCCATTTGATAGCTGCATTTAGCCTGTTAGCACACTGCCA
Source organism: Ambystoma mexicanum (assembly GCF_040938575.1). Classification (NCBI taxonomy): domain Eukaryota; kingdom Metazoa; phylum Chordata; class Amphibia; order Caudata; family Ambystomatidae; genus Ambystoma; species Ambystoma mexicanum. Next base: position 704,827,167 of record NC_090941.1, on the reverse strand, counting down.
TTTGATAGCTGCATTTAGCCTGTTAGCACATTGTTACTTGATAGCTGCATTTAGCCTGTTAGCGCACTGCCATTTGATAGCTGCATTTAGCCTGTTAGCGCACTGCCATTTGAGAGCTGCATTTAGCCTGTTAGTGCATTGCTATCTGAACCACCCTCAACGCTAGGTGAACAACCAACCTCGGCCAGGCCTTACAGCCATTCTGCTGGTACCTTACTGTCTGCATCTAGAGCACCAGCCTGCCTGACTGTTTATTTTGCCACCCAGCATACTGAGCTGTTAGTCCTTGTACTTGCACCTCGACTGCCCCAGCCAAAATGTATTTTAGTAGTAATGTTGCCTTAAAGCATCTGTGATATTGCCTTGATATTATCTATTCAGCTACCCCATTATAAATGAGTGCTTGGTATACTCTCTGCCATACAATACTGTCCTCCACACTTTATGAATGCAATTGCCTGCAAGCCCTGGTGAATCTTGGCACCATGCTCCTGTCCTCTACAGTCTTTCATTCCTTCAAATCTCCTTTCCAAAAATTACTGGCCTTAGCTGTGGTCAGTACAATACTTTACTATCCCCCCAGTGTCCGCATACAAACATCACAACTCTGCTACCTCACTCGCGCTACCATAACACCACAACCATACCCATGTCTACCTTCAAAACCAATCCTTACCTTAACAACCCAGCCCTATGGTTCCAACATTTTGCATCTAAACCCACTCCTATGCTACCATGCTCACTTGCCAGGAGAAACGCCAGACTTGGCACCAGACTCACTCACGCCTCTTACCACCATTTGACCTCCTTCCGCAAAATTAAACACCCACCACCTATCACCAGAACTGCTTCCTCTCCACTCACATCGACATCCCAACCCATTAATCACATTGGGAATACTATCAAAGGGGCATTAATTAATGCCAGATCACTCACAGCACACGCCTCAGAGGTGGCGGACCTCATCCTTTCCCATGACCTGGACTTTTTGGCCGTCACAGAAACCTGGCTGCACGCAGCCTCTGGTCCCCTACTTTCGCTAGCCATTCCAACAGGCTACATCATCATTAGACATGACAGCAATACCAGCCAAACTAAAGGTGGTGGCATTGCCATCATCCATAAAAACTCCCTCAACAGCTCATCAAATCTCATCCATGGAAGCCTGAATAGACAAATTTGCCCTCACCCCTAACCACACCATCTCTTTCCACCTACTATATAGGCCACCAGGGCCATTATCCTCCTTCGAAGAAGACCCCTCTAAAATTCTGACAGACAACACTAAAACCAATTCCCAAATGATTGTACTAGGCGACTTTAACCTAGGACGTACTGACCCGAACGACACGGCTGCCTTGGCGATTGACAACCTGCTTACTAATACAGGTTTTACCCAGCACATCAACACCTTCACACACTCCAAAGGTAGAATCCTCGATTGGATAGCTGACCTCAATTGCGGAAAAAATGTGGTAGCTAACAAACCTTGTGCCTGGACCGACCACCACTTAATCACCTTCAACATCCTTGCCAAAACCATCAGCTCCACCCCAGACGTTGCACCTGCCATCCCTCCACACGTAATAAGCACAACATAACTTGTGACAAACTCCTCCCTCTCATCCTTCCAGTCCTGAATGAACAAGCGCTATTATGCACTAACCCTACTGTCCTGGTTGACACCTTCAACTGTACTATGCTCAAAGCCCTTGACTTCATTGCCCCCTCAAAACTGAGAAAACCTAAACCACGAGCTGCTCTCAACTCCTGGTTCACACCCCAACTAAGAATTCTTTGCAAAGAAAAACAAATAGCTGAATCACACTGGAAGAGTAACCCTGCAGAAGTTAACAAATCTAGTATCACCCTAGCTACATTAAACTATAAGGAAGATATACTCCAGGCAAAAAAAGACGCTTGTAACAAACGTATTGAGCAAGCTAAATCTAATACGAAAGAACTCTTCAGAATCTTGAAAGAATTGGAAACCCCCGTCACTGCACCTGACCCCTTCATCAAAGATAGCACCTGGTGCACTAATATCCAAAACTCTCTCCTTGGTAAAATAGCCACTCTCCAAACCAAAATTAATGATAAACAGACCAATCTACAATTCAACTTGCAACCTAACACTCTCCCAACTATAAACAACTCTATCCCAGATTCTTTGACTCAGTTCAGCTTCTCTCCCTTATCTATCACTGAAGTGGAAAATATCATCAATAGCCTTAAACCCTCTAACTGCCAAGGGGACCTCTGTCCAGCACCCATTATCAAGGAAGCGGCCCACGAGCTAGCTCCATTCATCACTACTCTCATCAACTCTTCCTTCAGCATGGGGACCATACCGGACAATTTGAAGGATGCCTGGGTTATCCTGCTCCTAAAAAAAACAACCTAGGATGCCAACATACCAACAAATTACAGGCCCATCACCACAGTGCCGTTCTTAATAAAAATGTGTGACCTAGCGGCATACCTTCAGATTCAAGACGATCTTGAATCTAATAAACATTTGGGTCTAAGGCAATCTGGGTTTCGGCCTCGCCTCAGAACTGAAACTGCCCTTATCGACATCATAACTCAGATCGAAGATTTAAGAGACAAGGGTAAACTTGCTTTACTACTTCTTCTCGATCTCTCTGCGGCTTTTGATCTCGTCAATCATCAAATTCTGTGTCGGCACCTTAATCTCGCCACACATTTTTCTGATAAAGCCACAGCCTGGATCAGTTCAACATGGACAACAGATCGATGCATGTCTTCTCTCCACTAGCAGCAGCATCACCGGCTCCCGTCACCTATGGGGTACCACAAGGTTCTTGAGTCTAACCCACGTTGTATAACGTATTCACAAAACCTCTATTTGATATTTTGGACTATCTGGGTGTCACATATACTAATTATGCTGACGACACCCAGATACTCATGCCAATTTCAGGAGACTACGTCACCGACTCCCTCTCTGTAAATGCTATCTACCTAGTCATCCAACCCTGGATGGCGCAACACGGACTGTCTAAACGATGAGAAGACAGATCTCCTCATTCTCGGCTCTCCTCAAAAACTATCCAAACTGGCCCCCGATTTCAATTCCTTCATCATTGATGGTAACACTATCAAGGCCTCTAAGAACACTAAAATGTTAGGGATTTACCTCGACTCTACCTTATCTTTGGCCAGACAAACAAATGCAGTTTCCTCTGCAGCGGCATACACCTGGAAGCTTATTACAGCCAGCCGCCCTTTCCTTTCACCAGCCAACTGTGTCACACTTGCCAGGACTCTCGTGCTCTCAAAAATTGACTACTGTAATGCCCTCTATCTAGGCACCAACAAATGTAACAAGCAAGTCACAAATCATCCAAAACAATGCTATTAGAGCCGCTCTCAACATCCCTAGGAACCAACACATCTCAGACACCAGACGTAACCTGCGCTGGCTCTCTGTCCCTCAACGAATTACACTGAAAACACTTGCTCTCACTCATAAATGCCTTTCCAACCAAGCTCCCTCCTACTTAGCCAACGGATTCACCTTCCACAACACTAACAGACCTCGCAGAACTGCTCAGACTAACTGCCTCTCTGTACTAGGCTTCAACCTTCAAAGATCTGGCGGAGCCAGCTTCCCAGTAATGGCAGCAAAACTCTGGAACACGCTGCCAAACTTGCTAAGATCTGAACCGTCCTTCCACAGTTTTAAAAACTTGGCTAAAGACTGCCTAATCACCCAAGACCCTCCACCTACTTGCCAACCACCTCCCGTGCGCTATCCTCCTCTTGTACATAGGCTATGCCCTCCCGATCGCCTGTAACTGCATTGTGTATATATGTTTATAAATGTTATTGTAATTTTAAACTGCAATTTAAACTGTAATTGTACTGCCATGTCTGCCTTATGTTGTAACTAAAACACGCGCCCTGATGCCCTCAGGCCTGGTGTGCTCTATAAATAAAACAAATACAAATACATTTGGCTGCACTTTCATATGCAAGCAATGACTTTTACAATTTGAAGGATAAAGATTTTAACTGTGTGATATAGAAATTGTAATTTTAGTATATGTCAAGAATGTTGTCAATGTTCAGATGTTGTGTAGACTAACTGGTTTGGTGAGGGATTGCACATTGATACTTTTGTATTGGCTTCACTTTGTTCTTTTATGCAAATTAAATATTGTTGAAATAAAGATTGAATTACTACAAACTGCACAATTCTTGGACAGCGTGTGCATGTTAATATAGAAAAATGCAGGCTTAGCTGAAATACAAAATCTAGTGTGGGCTGGTTCAGTTTTTATTTGTTCAAACTTTCTTTACCAAGAGAGTAAAAAAAAAAAGACGAAACATGCACAATGAGTACATTCAACACAATTTAAAACATACTTTACCATCCCGACTCGAACCCAAATCACAGTACAGCACCATTATGAGTTTAAACGACTCCCCTCACCCCAAAATAAATGTGTGGCAGGACAGGGGGTAGAGGAGGGCATAGGAGGGACTGACAGGCGGAGACACCAATTCAATGCACTTATAAATAATACAACCAACTTACTTAAATGGCCGTTGAGCTCCTCTGCAAAAGAGTACCAGGAGATTGTATAAAAACGTATGGAAGCATACTGGAACCCTTCTAAGAGGAATTCATTCTGCTTTCTCCCACCCAAGCCATCCAAGAATGATACACTAGCTAGCATCTCAGTAAACACAAATGTCATCTCATTGTGAACTACCTTATGTTTTTTCAGACACAGGACTGATGCACTAAGAACTCTCTTGACCAGTTCACCACTGACTACCATCTATTCCCTTCTTCTGGCTTGTAAGCTCAGATTGATATTCAGAACCAACAGGATCCGTCAATCACAGAACACATCTTTTTCTTCATCAGTAAGGCCATCATGTGGTTTAGCTCCTTTCTTGGTGACTGCATACCCCGCATGGTCTTGGACAATGCGTTATCCACGCAGTCCAGGATCCCGTGCGGCGTACCTGAGGGTGCGTGCTTGTCAACCACCCTGTTAAATGTCTACATCCACCCTTTATGTGAATTATTAGAGGATTCTGGGATTGTGTTCACAAATTATGTTGATGATACTCTGCTCCTAATAGAATTGACAGGTGACTACACCATCGATTCAGATGAGGTACAGAAGGTATATAATGTGGTAAAAAACTGGATGACCAACAACTGGCTATGCTTAAACCGCTCAAAGACCTAACTAGTGATATGTGTCTCTTTCCAAGCTCGAGCAAAGCTAGGTCCTCGTTTCTTGAGTTTGAGCATCGAGACACAAGACATTGGTGTGCAAGAAAAGGTGAAACACTTGGGTTTGTTTTTTAAGCGTCCTTGGGAGCAGACACGCAGGTGCATAGTGTTATTAGGAAATCCCAATACCACCAGGTTGCTGAGGCTTGTGAAGCCTTTCGTGTCCCAAATAAATTACAAAATCCTTGTGAGAGCAGTAATTATGCCCAAATTGGACTCATTTCCTCTTCATTAGTGCCATAAAAATAACCTGCATAAGCTTCAAGTTCTACAGAACGATGCAGTTAGCATTGTGAGGAATGTTCCTAGACGAGAACATGCCTCAACCTATAGGGGATTGGCTCCCGATCTCAGCAAGAATTACGTTTCAACTTAATACCTTGGTACATCAATGTGTCTTTGGTTTAGTTCCTCTTTATTTGAAAGAGTGTAACTCAACAGGCTCGCCGTCCGACTAAGTCGGCTGGAACATTTAAACTGATCTGCCCCAGAGTTAAATGAACCAGAGGCAGTGGCCGTTAGTTTCCTGTGCATGCCTCTAGGGCATGGAATTCGCTTCCAGCCGATCTTCGCATGGAGCAGAACCTCTTAGGGGTCAAAAAAAAGATTGAAGACCCTGCTCTTCACCTGAACAGTTTTTTTCCTCCTTTTCTGATGAGGATTGTGATTATTTATGTTCCTGTCTTCTTGTTGTCTCTTGTGTTATACATTTGTAAAATACATTTTATTTTTAAACACGGCACAAAGCAGCCGCTCCCTGGCTTTAGGCACAATGGAGGAGGGACAAAACGTGCATAACATGGACTAGGTGAGGTGAAATAACATTATTATGGGTGGGAAACAAAGTTACAGAGGAATGATAAAAGGGGTTGCACCACAATGGATGGCCTATTTGGCAGTACACTTAAAATGGTGGTTTGGAGGGTACCAAGCGGAATATAGTACGATACTCCTGTCCCAGGTATCTGTCTGACATTCTTTGGACAGCCTCCTACATGCTATCCTTTTGGATCACTTCACCCCCCTGAAATGGGGATCATAGTGATAATGGAGAATGTCTTACATGGACTAGTATAAAAGTTAGAACATAAAAAGGGAACACTAAACTATGGCTAAATGTGTCTAGATAGAGGAGCAAATAAACCTGTTGAAGGGGCTTTTCTAAATGGACCCAACACCCTGATCGATAGTGCAGTTCCCTACCCCAACCAACAGACTCTTAGGGTTGCTGTACCCTAAAAGCACCCATTAGTTAACACACAGTCTCATGGTATTTAGCACTCTTCTTGCTTGAACTTGTCAGTTGATCTAAAGGATGAGTCACCCTCCTGGCTACTTAGCAGTGTTCGCAGCACATTCTCCACTTGGTACTCTTCTGCCCTTACCCTTCTTGCCCTGGGGGACATGTTCTCAACAGAAATGGACAGGATTTTCTCCCTACCTCCTCCCAACTGGGTGCCTTTCAGAATGCAGTTATTGTAACCCGCCAACCAAGGGTTTTCCTTCTAAGCTTCAGCCCATCACAGACCATCTGGTTTTCATGTTTTCCAACACCTTCCCATCTCCAGTTTTGGAAAATAAGCTACCCTTCTCCTCTATTAACCAGACAACTAATCAAAATGCTGCTACTCCTCAATGGTTATTGCCCACAGCAGGCTTGTGACCCCAATGCTCTCCGCCTCTTACAACAATTAGTCTTTGGGACTATTCTAGCATTAGGCACATTACAATGGCTATTTCTCAGGTTATCCAACAAAGTGTGATGTATCTGGACTATTCATCCCTTCTCCCCAGTGGGGAGTCACCCCCTTTGAAGCTAGGGAGGGGAGCCCGTTCAGCAAGACCATCCCTAGGGGTCTGGGCAAGTGGGCCCTCACTGGAAGTGACTCCCCTCTTGGGGACAAGGACTCCAATCCAGAAAGGAACTCCCTGTTCAGAACATGGTAGCCGTCTATATGGGAATCGGAAAGACTTGTTAACCTTGTTTTGGATTCATCAAATAGTCACATTTCTTCACTCTTTGGCTTAAGGTAATGCTGGTTTTCACCTGAACTCCACAGTCAGAGGAACGACGCACCCCTTTTGTTTGTAATGACGTACATAAAACCATGAGGAACCTTTAATGAAAGAAAGAATCCTACGCAAAAGCAAGCCTCTGCTGGGAAGACATCCTGGAGGGGCAGTCGCACCAGACCGCTGAGCCAGCTGTAGCATGGGGAGTGAACGACTCACTCGCAGTTAGTCATCAACTTGATGTCCCTCGACGGCCTTTGACCGCTCTCGAGCATGACGTCACTGACAGTATATATAGCACGCACCGTGCAGTTTCCTCCTCTGGTTTCAGAGCACAGGCATGTGCGAGGTCAAAAGACCAGGCACTTAAGAGAGCAAGATGTAAACCTGGAAATTCTACTGTTGGGTAGGATGGGAGGGGCGATGAGGAATACATGTGAGGAACATCCAGTCGAAAGAACGTTACCAGGGTAAGTAATTTTGTTTTATTTCCTCAAATGGATTGTGTCCCCCCACGTATTCCTTATCCTTTGATATACTCCCAAAGCAGTATTATGTTTGAGGTGGGAGTATGAATTTTACTTGTCATTAATGCTGTTAAGCACAGCCGTCACGAATCCTGCTTCCTGTCCCGACATTCCAGATAGTAATGTTTTGTGAAAGTATGTAAGGAGGACCAAGTGGCTGCTGCACAAATATCTTGTACTGGCAACCCTCTCTGCAAAGCTGAAGTGGCCACACCCCTTGTAGAATGTGCTTGAAAGCCTACAGGAACGTCCTTTCCTGCTAAGTTATAGCATTCTGTGATGCAAAGAATGATCCAGCGGGGTAAAGTTTGTTCAGTCACTGCCAGTCCTTGTTTGTGTCAAGTACAATAAACAATTGGTCGTATTGCATCAGGTTTGTCATTCGAGAGATTTAAAACGCTAAACCCTTTTAGGGTCAAAACGATGAAGCCGTTCCTCCTCTTTACTAGGATGAGGTGAACGATAAACCGTAGGTAAGCCTATTTAATGCGAAGGAACAAGTTACTTACCTGTAACTGTTCTCCAGCATGGGTCTGGCATGGATTCACATGCTCATGAATATTCCCCGTCGTCAGGCTGGGAATCCTGGGTAAAGAGAAAATCAGCATCAGTTTTGTTTCTGATCTGTCTTTCTTAGTAGTAACCAATCACTGGTCTCTGGGTCATACTGCCCCCAGCCAATGACCGCCCTCTCCCTAAGCCCCGCCTCTGCAGCCATCCTCAGATTTGGTAGCACGTAAAGTGGCAGTATGACCAAGTGAAGAGCCGCAGAGGGGTAGGCAGGAGGGTTCGCATGTGAATCCATGCCAGACCCATGCTGGAGAACAACAGTTACAGGTAAGTAACTTGTTCCTTCTCCAGCATGGGGTCTGGCAAGGATTCACATGCTCATGAATATAAGAATACATAGCAGTACACACATGCTCAACATTAAGCATTACATAAAACTCAACATTAAGCATTTCTTACCTCCTCACCAAGCTCACCTTAAGCGAACAGGTTGTGCAGCACTGCTTGGCCGACTCTGGACTCCTCCCTGGAAAACCGGTCGACGCAGTAGAATCTCGTGAAGGTGTGCTTCGACCTCCACGTAGCAGCCCTGCAGATGTCCAGCAGAGACACACCAGACAAGAACGCCGTGGTAGCAGCGACCGCTCTGGTCGAATGGGCTCTCGGACGGCCGGGCAACGGTCGGTTTGCCAACCGATGACAGTGCATGATGCAGCCGGAGAGCCATCTGGAAATGGAAGCCTTCGAGAGAACCTTCCCTTGGTTCACAGGTCCAAAGTTCACAAACAGCTGTGACGTCTTCCGAAAGCTTTGTTCGGTCCACATAGAACTTCAGCGCTCTAGCTACATCCAGCAAGTGCAAAGTCCCCTTGGCTGGCGACGAAGGCGACGGGAAGAAAACAGGTTGAGATGGAAGTCCGAAGGCACCTTGGGCATGAAGGAGGGGTGCATCCTCAGCACTACCCACGTATCGTGGAAGGTCAGGTATGAAGGCTTGAAGGATAGGGCCTGAATCTCTCCCACGCGTCGTGCGGAAGTGATGGCCACAAGGAACGATGTCTTCCACGACAAACTTCAATGGGGCCAAAAGCAATGGCTCGAATGGCGGACCAATGAGCCTGGTCAGCACAACGTTGAGCTCCCACGCCAGGGCTGGCGCCTTCACCGGCGGGAATGATCGAAACAGTCCTTTCATAAATTCCTTCACCAGGCAATGAGACCACAGGGATGACCGCCCTGTAGTTCTGGTGTATCGGGAAATCGCTGCCAGATGTATCTTGATTGAAGCATGAGATAGTCCAGCTTTGGCTAGAGACAGTAGGTATGGTAGCACTTGAGGGGCTGTAATTCTGAGAGGGTTAATCTTCTGTGCACGGCACCAGACAGAGAACCTCTTCCACTTGTGTCCGTAGCACTTGAGAGTTGAGGACGCCCTGGCCTTTGCAAGGACCTCTCTGCAGTCAGCCGGGATATCGTATCCTCCAAACTCTAGTGCTGCAGGAGCCAGGCCTGCAAGTTCAGCGACTCTGGGTCGTGATGAAGAATGGCGCCTCCTTCTCTGGAGAGAAGATCCGCGTCTGTCGGCAGTTTGACTGGAAGGGACGCTGACAAGCCCAGAAGGCCTGGGAACCATATCTGTCTCGGCCACTTCGGTGCGACGAGGATCATCCTGCACCGGGACCTCTTGAGTTGGTTGATTAGCAGCAACGGCAACGGAGGGAACGCATAAAGGAACAGGCCATCCCAAGGGAACGAGAAAGCATTGCCCATGCTCCTCGGCTGGGGGAACCTACTGGCGAACCTCTGGCACTTGGAGTTCGTCGTTGTCATGAACAGGTCTATTTGGGGTTTGCCCCATCGCCAGAAGAGTTGATCCACTTGATCCTGGCGTAGTTCCCACTCGTGGCACGAGCGCACCTCCCTGCTGAGTGAGTCGGCGATGGTGTTTTTTATCCCTGCTAGACGAAAGGGTACCAGGAACATCCTCTGGGCAACATCCCAGTGCCACAGGTCATGTGCTTCTTTGGACAGGGCTGGGGATCTGGTTCCTCCCTGCTTCCTGCTGTATAACATCGTGGTGGTGTTGTCGGTGAAGATCCTCACCACTTTGCCCTTGAGGGACAGGAGGAAAGACTTGAGAGCCCAGAACACTGCCCGGAGTTCCAGAATGTTGATGTGGAGCGGCCTCTCCTCCGGGAGCCATAGGCCTCTCGCGTAAAGATCCCTGTGTGCGCTCCCCATCCTTCCAGGGAGGCATCCGTCCTCACCGTCACCTGATATGCTGGGGTCTGAAAGTCCGTGCCCGCCTCGAGATGCGCGAAGGTGCCCCACCATCGAACAGCTTGGCGGAATACTTCGTTGAGCGAGATCTTGTCCTCGAATTGCCCGTCGCTTGCATCCAACGGGCGTCGAGAAACTCCTGAAAAGGACGCATCCGAAGCCTGCACAGGCGCACCAGATAGATGCAGGAGGACATCATCCCGAGAAGGTATTTGATGGACCTCACTCTGGCCATGTCCGTGGCCAGCAGACGCTGTACCTTGCCCAGGATGGCCTTCGTTCTTTCCTCCGACGGCGAGGCCAATTGCGCCACTGTATCGAGCTTGGCTCCCAGAAACAGTTGCACCTGCGACGGGACCAGGTGGGATTTGGGGAAGTTGGAGAATCCCAGGTCCGTGAGCAGCTGGACGGTCTTCGCTATGTGTTCGACGGCGAGCTCCCTTGTTGCCCGGATGAGCCAATCGTCCAGGTAGGGGTAAATGTGGATCCCCTGCAGGCGCAGTCGCGCCACCACCGGTGCTAGGCACTTGGTGAACACCCTGGGAGCCGACTTCAGTCCGAACGGGAGGGCCTTGAACTGGTAGTGCTGCCCTTGGATCACAAACCTGAGGAACTTTTGGTGCCTTTTTAGAATGGGGATATGAAAGTATGCATCCTCCAAATCCAACGACGATAGGAAGTCGCCTTCCTCCAGCTGTCCCATCACGTGCTGGAGGGTGACCATCCGGAACTTCTGTGCCTTGATGTACTTGTTCAGTCGACGCAGGTCCAGGACAGTACGCCATCCGCCCGTCTTCTTTCTGACGAGGAAGTATTTTGAGTAAACTCCAGAGCCCCGAAGCCTCTTTGGGACGAGCTCGATGGCACCTTTTTTGTGCATCGCCTTTACTTCCAACAGTAGTTGAGGTATGTGGTTTTCCTTCCTGGCCACTGGTAGAATGCGGGGATACTTCTTTAGGAATTTGAGTGTGTGCCCCTGGGCCAGGGCATCGAGCACCCAACTGTCGGTGGAGATGGATTTCCACACGCTGACGAACCTCGTCAGCCGCCCTCCCACCAGGGCGCTTCCGTGGGGGCCCGATACCACGGTCGGTTCAGTCTTGCTTGGCCGCCTCCTTGGCGACGATGGCGAGTTCCTCCTGACTTGCCTTGTCCCCTGTAGGCTTCTTGCGACAAGGAGCAGGCCGCTTGCCGGTATGTTGAGGAGCTGCTGCCGAATCCCTTGGAGGCACCTTGCTTGCCTCCGGAGTTTCGAAAGGGCGGACGTCGTTTATCGTTCACCTCATCCTAGAACTCCCAAGGCCCGAGCCGTCTCCGTGTCGGTCTTGATGGCCTGAAGAGACTCATCCAATGTCTTCCCAAACAGGTTGTTCCCGTCAAAGGGCATGTCCAAAACCTTGGCCTGTATGTACATCCTGGCGGAAATCCGTCACCTTGAGCCACCCCCGCCGTCGAAGGCAAACACCGTTGCCCAATTGGCGGAAACCGGTGTCAGCAATGTCTGTGACCACCGTTATGGCGTGGTCAGAGGCCACCTCACCCTCCTGCAGAATTGCCAGGGCTTCTGCCCTCTTACCGTCCGGGAGGAAGTCCAATAGGGGGGGCAATCTTGTACCACAACTCCCTGTGGTAGCGGGCCACGATCGCTAGGGCGTTGGCCGCCTTAATCGCCGTTGCCGCTGACGAGATGACTCGTCCCATGGCATCCAGCTTCTTTCCCTCGCCGTCCGGCGGGGAAGTAGAGGTCGAGGCCGATGCCCCCCGCTTTCTTCTTGGCCGCTGCTGAAACAACCGAATCCGGGGTCGGTTGCGCTCTAAGGCACAAGGGGGCGGCGTCGGGGACCCTGTACTACTTCCCGTACCGGTCCCTCTTAGCAGGTATCGTGGACGGGTTCTTGCGGAGGGCAAGTCCCTCGTCCCAGATGTCATCCAACAACGGCACCGCTGTTAGGGAGAATTCTCTGTTTAGGCTGAATTTCCTAACCTAGTGAGTCCCCCAGCAGCTTTGCTGGATTTTTGGGGTTTATTTTTTTCTCCTACCAAGAGTGAGACTCTTTTACCCTCACTCTTGGGCATGATTTGAGTGTGTTTCTTTGACTCTAGATGTGTTTAATGGGCTATGGGGTCTTTTACTCCATAGGGCTTCATGTGTTTTTTGTGATGTGTGCTACACAGCACCCTCAGTGCAGTAACACAGGGGTGTCACAGTGACCCCCCCCAGTATAGACTCCATACCCTGGAACTGACTACTGTCTCCCAGGGCATGTAAAGTCACCATTGACTTTACTAGTCTCAAATTCTGAACAGAACCAGTACAAACCATCACATTGTGGACGTACTGGTCGGGGCAATTCGATTGCCCCGGGGTCTGTTAGTCGAGGGGGCACGTCTCTGTCCCCCCTGATCGAGTTTTGGCTGGTGGCAGTGGATACTACTTTTTATATTCGACCGCGAATATATTCCTATGGGATTTTCCCATTGTTCGAGGCTACCAACTTTAATTATTTAATTCCTATATCCTCGAACATAACGCCGGTTTATTTAATTATTATTAATTCTCCAGTTGGTATTTTTTGCCAAGACTCGGTTCTAAAATGGCGTTTGTGTTCTCTTCTGTGACTCTAACCCAAGTCGAGCCCTTTGTTCCACTTTTTGGCGGGCTTCTCCACAGAAGCCTCCAAAAGTGGTGCCACTCTGTCTGGGTACCACAGGGGTTGTGGGAGGCGGTTTAGACACCCTGGACTGAGTTGCCTAGGCAACTCAAGTCGCACTCCGTCCTGATTGGTCCAAGTGGTGAGCCGGCCGGCTCACCACTCAGCATGTTTGAGTGACAGCTATGCTGAGTGAATGGGGGTTTTCTGCATAAAAGCAGGGCTTTGGGGACTGGAACTTCAGAAGTCGCCACAGGACCTAAGAATCCGACGAGGGAGAAGCTGAGCCGTCCTGCTACGACGACACCACCGGTGGAGCCCTGCTGAACCATCTTACCACTTTTCCCAACGACAGAGGAGATTCTCCAGCCCAGAGAGTCTTCTTCCTTCGACTGGTGGGGATAACCAGTCTGCTTCCTTTTTCGCTTCCTGGAACAACTCGTGGCCGCCTTGCCTGTGCCAAGCACTCCGGCAACCGGGATACCACATTTTACCACTACCGCGAATCCAAGGGTAGTTCCTTTAACCGGAAAACTGGTTGGTTTCTTCCCTGACAGTGCAACGACCTTCATCTTTCCTCCACGTCGAGATCTCCTCTTCCTCTGGACGAAGCCGCGACTTGCAACCGCTGCCAGGAACAACTGCCTCCGCTGGAGGATCCTTTCCACCTAAGGTACCGTGTTCCACCTGGCTTCCCTTGCAACCGACTGTACGGGGTAGATTTAGCCCCCTGCTTTCGAACCTGGGTTAGCCTGGGACACCCTGGCTAAACTTTTCTGAGCCTAACTAAAACCTCTCTAAACTCCCTGAAAGACTTTTTAAGCCTGTTGTCATTGTGTGATTTTGGGTACATTTGTGCCCTGCTCTCTCTAAGAGTGGGCCCGGCCTATGGACTTTGGCTCACAAGTAACTTTTGACTTTCCTGCCTTGCTTAACAGTTCCTAAGTATTAGAGTGGTGTATTTTCCTACATTCTGTCGATTTCCCTCCCTTTTTCGTTAACCTATTGGAGTGCCATCTATAGTTAAGCACTCCCCTCTGTCTGGAAATAAGTGGTGTTAACCAAGACTTATCTGATAAGGAATAAGGGATGTATATATAATAATAATAATAACTGTGTTTAGAGTGATTTACAATAATAGTGCTGGAGTGTTTCAATAAGTGTGTTTTTAAATAAATAATTATATACCTTGATACCAAAGCTCTGGTCAGTGTTTGCTTGTGCTATTGTATCCGAGTGCCTATTGTGTATACTTTACATACTGCCTAACTCTTCTTGAGGGAAGTCTGACTGCTCAGCCACAGCTACCAGGTAAATCTGGGTGGTACAGACTGCTACCAAGCGGGTTTACTGCCAACACCTGTAGTCCTAAATCTTTTGCAGTGGTCCCCAAGGGAATTGCACAGGTTTCTGCCTAACAACCGCAAGGACCGTTTTCCTTTTGGCCTCACACCGTTGGTAAAGGAAGCCTTCCTTCTTCTCTTCAGGGCAGAGCTGAAAAAGCTCGGATGCCCTGGCGATCATGGCGTGAAACGAGCCAATTTCATCGGAAGGAGACGCCCGAGGAATCGGCGACGGGAGATCAGTCCCGTCGTCGTTATCATCCGTCGCCGTCGTGGCCGTATCCGTCCCTGTGTCCTCCCTCGGGGTCGGAGAAGGAGACAAAGGCTGAGAGGGCCGTGAGAGCCGAGAAGGCGGGGTTGGATGGATCCTTCTCTTGTTAGGGGGGCTTCCCGACACAGCTCTGTCGGGTCGTCCGTCAGAGGCAAGGGCAACCTGGTCCTTATCTCTGTGCCTAAGGACTGGATTGCTGTCAAAATGGCCACCGAGTTGTCTTGTGGCACGTGCTTCGACGGACGCGACGGTTGCTCCTCCTCCACTGGAGCCTCCTCGTCGTCAACCTCGCTCTCGTCGTCCCCCTCGTCAGGATCCCTGCCTTGGGGACGGGTCTCCTCTATGACTGACCAGTCCCTCCTCGGAGGTCGTGTCTGTGTCCGTTAAGGCCACCGCCCCCCCCCCTCTTTTTCCACCGGGGTCTTCACAGGGGTCTTCTCGATGGGCTTAAAAGAGGCTTCCCACCGCGGGGGAAGGGAAACTCTGGGCCCCGAGTTCGCCTCCACTGGGGGAGCCTCCACAAGCTTCCCCAGGGCCATAGCAATACCCTCAATAGAGGCCTTGGCCGGGTGAATCAAGGCCTTCACTACCTTGGGCACGCTTGAGGCCTTCACCTTAGGGGGAGGGTCACCACCTCGTACCCCTTCGGCCGGTTCCTTTGAGATCGACCGGGGCCTCGCCAGAAGCTTAGCCGGGTTCTCAGACTTTCTCTTCCCCAAGCCAGAGCGTTGGCTCATGGTTGGTGGCGTCGGTGAAGGTGTGCCCTGCCTGGCAGCCGAGGAGCCCGACCGTTCGGCACTCCCAGTGCCCGCGGACTCGCGGTGCTTTGCCTTCTGTTGGGTCCCCGTCGCCAGGGCGCCCTCACAGGACTTAGAAGACCGCTCGGGTTTCTTCTTCTAACCTGCTGGGCTCTTGCTTTCCAACCAGTTGGAGAGGCGGGTCCGACGGTCCCTTATGGTCCGTTCCGACATGTTCATGCAAAACGCACAGAACTTCTCCACGTGCGATTTGTCTTCATGAAGGCAGTAGAGGCACTTTGAGTGCTCGTCCTCCTTGAACAGGTTCTGTAGCTTGCATCCAGGGCAGTTCCTGAACAGCTTGCCCGGTGTCGAGCTTCCTTTCTCCTGGGCCATGTCCACGAGGTAGGCCTCAGAAACTTCTGGAATCCTCCAAGAAGCGTAGCGCGATGATCGGAAGTAGAAGCGGTGGAGCTTGAGGCTCTATTTAACCGAAAAATGAGATAAATCTCTTTGAAAAAGCGCGAAACGCAGAAAAAGCTCGAGAGCTATAGCACGAGGACTCCCAACACTTGAACGTGCAGTAAAAATCTGAGGATGGCTGCCAGAGGCGGGGCTTAGGGAGAGGGCAGTTATTGGCTGGGGGCAGTATGACCCAGAGACCAGTGATTGGTTACTACTAAGAAAGACAGATCAGAAACGAAACTGATACTGATATTTCTTTACCGAGAATTCCCAGCCTGATGACGGGGAATATTCATGAGCATGTGAATCCATGCCAGACCCCATGCTGGAGAAAGGTGAAATTCCAATACTAACTTTGTGAGAAAGGTGGGACGGACCCTCAAGGCAATTTTCTCCTTGAAAAAGGTTATAAATGGCAGTTGGCACAAAAAAGCATGCCATTCTCGGACTGTGTGCCGATGTAAAGGCAATGAAGAAAACTGTCTTTAAAGTAAACATCCTTAAAGGACATGAAGCGGTCCAAAAAGGAGCACACAAGGTATTTCAGTACCAAGATCAAGTCCCAAACAGGAGCAACAAAGAGGACTGGAGGCAACACGTCAGTGATCCTTTTCAGGAATTGTTCAACCATAGGGATTTTGAAATAAGATACCTGCTCTGGCGTGCGCTTAAAAATGGATAGCTCCGCCATGTATCCCATCACAGTTCCAACATGGAGCACCTGGTTGGCTACATGCAGCAAAAAGGATAACACCATAGGTGTGTCACACAGAAGAACAAGTTACTCTCTTACCTGGTAACGTTCTTTCGATGGGATGGTCCGACGACATATTCCATATCTATGACAGTAATCACCACAGCTGTGCTGCTTCGGAAAATCTTTCGGCGTCTGCGTCGATGACGTCGATATGCCACCCTCCAGGACCTCCTCCGACGGCTGACGTCACTGGATGTTATAAGTAGGATGCACGATGCCGTAGCTTCAGTTGTAGTTTTTTCCCAGCCGTGTGGCACCAGTCTTCTGCCAGTCTGACCACACAAAGCCTTGCGGAAACGCAAGCTGCAATCGCATAAGAAATTCTGTAGCGGGGAAGGCAGGGGGGGAAGAGATATGGAATAAGTCGTCGGACCATCCCATCGAAAGAACATTACCAGGTAAGAGAGTAACTTGTTCTTCGAGGGGATTGGGTCCTCCGACGTATTCCGTATCCATGACATACTCCTGAAGCAGTACCAATGCAAGGAGGTGGGAAAAGAATTTAGAATACAGAAATTTAGAATGCCCAATCAAATTGCGGAGCAAAGGACCGCCTTGCCAAAGGCCAGATCCTGCCCACGGATGGAATCGCGGGAGTAGTGACGTACAAAAGTATGGGCCGAAGCCCAGGTGGCTGCATCACAGATGTTACGAATAGGAACACCCCTTTGTAGGACAGTAGAGGCACCCATATCCCTGGTAGAATGGGCCCGCAAGCCGACCCGTGGGTCCTTACCCGCCAAGCGGTAACATTCAGAAATTGCCAGAATAATCCAGCGAGACAAAGTCTGCTTAGTCAAAGCTTGTCCCAAACGCTTTCCAGCGTAATGAATGAAGAGTTGATCGTCTACTCTGACCCGGGACAAGGCTGAAATATAAAAGCTTAAAGCTCCCCTATGATCGAGCCTATGGAGCCTCTCCTCTTCCTTACCAGGATGCAGAGAAGGATAAAATGCCGGAAGAATAACCTTCTGGCCTAAATGAAATTCCGACACCACCTTCAGAAGAAAGGAAGGACAAACTCTAAGGAAAACCCTGTCCTTATGAAATACAGTGAAGGGTATCTTAACTGAAAGTGCCTGTAACTCACTCACTCTTTGAGTGGACCAAAAATACAGTTTTAAGAGTTAACGGTCTCAAAGGGCACGAATGCAAAGGCTCAAACGGAGCACCCATCAGAAACTTGAGGACAAGGTTCAAATCCCAACCGGGAACCTGGAAAGGTGACGGAGGGAACACATTAGTGAGCCCTTTTAGAAATTGAGAAATTAAAGGGATTTTAAAATAAGAACACTCTTCAGACGAGCGCTTAAATATGGACAGCGCCGTCAGGTAACCTTTAACGGTACCCACTTGCAAGCCCCTGTGGGCTAAAGAAAGCAAAAAAGACAGAACCATAGGAATGTCACATGAAAACAGATCCACATTCTTAACCCTGCACCAGTCGCAGAACTTTCTCCAATGGCAACGGTACAGGGACTTTGTTGCGGGCCTTCTGACCGAAAGCAACACCTCCATCAAGTCTTCGGGGAGGTTCCAATCCTTATACCTCAACCTTTCAGAAGCCAAGCGTGAAGGTTGAGGGATCTGACCTCTGGATGGAGAACTTGACTCCCCTCCCGTGAGAGCAGATCGTCTCGGTAGGGAAGACGACGTGGAGGGCAGATGGACAAGTCGAGAAGGTCCGGGTACCACGTCCTCCGGGCCCATGCTGGAGCAATGAGGATCATCTGGGAATCGAACCTTCGTGACCTCTGCAACACTTGCAGGATGACAGGGACTGGAGGAAACGTGTAAAGCAGTGGGAATGACCACTCCACCACAAACGCGTCTCCTAAGACTCCTCTTGGAGGAAATTCACGCAACCAGAACCTTTCACACTTCCGGTTGACACTGGAAGCGAAGAGATCCACTTGAGGGGTCCACCAAAGAGCGAACATCTCCAGGAAAATCTCCTGAGCCAACTCCCACTCATGAGAGATCGCGCTCTGCCTGCTCAGAGCGTCCACCGTCTCGTTTTCGTCTCTGGCCAGATGAACTACCAAGATCGAAACTTCCTGCTGGATTGCCCAGAACCAGAGCTGCATCGCCTCCCTGCACAGAGGAAGTGACCCTGCCCCCCCTTTTTGTTGAGGTAGTGCATGGCCACTGTGTTGTCCATCAGGATCAGGACATTCTATCCTCGCACAGTCGGCAGAAAAGCCTTCAGGGCAAGCCTGACGGTCCTCAGCTCCAACAGATTGATATGGAGTCTGGACTCTGACGGAGACCAACGACTGCCGACTGTCAACTCGTTGGCATGAGCTCGCCATCCCGTGAGGGATGCGTCCGTCACAATCGTCACCTCCGGCCAGGGTAGCCAAATGGAGCCCCCTTCATCAGATTGTTTTCGACGGCCCACCACAGAAGGTCCTGAGCGACCGAGGACGGCACCTGAACAGGGTCCGACATCCTGCCGGAGAACTGAGTCCACTGGAGCTTGAGTGCCCATTGCAAAGATCTCATCCACAACCTGGCCTCTGGCACCAGAGGAATGCAGGATGCCATGAGGCCGAGCAATCTCAAGAACTCAAACGCTGGGAGACTCTGGGCATGCTGAAACGTGTGCACCATCTGCTGAATGTGATGAGCCCTCACCTGGGGAGGAAAACGCTGCCCCAGGGACGTGTTGAGCACTGCTCCGATGTACTGGAGCCTTTGAGTTGGCGTCAAGTGGGACTTCTTTAAGTTGAGGGAGAAGCCCAGCTTGTGGAGGGAGTGGCAGGTGACGGACAGATGATCCAGGACTTGCTCGGGAGAGCACACCCTGATCAACCAATCATCCAGGTAGGGGTAGACTTGAATCCCCCTTTCCTGAGATGCACTGCCACCACTACCATGAGCTTGGTGAAGACCCTCGGGTCGGAGGTCAATCCGAACGACAGGACCCAAAACTGAAAGTGCGAGTCGCCAACCGCGAACCTCAGGTCCTTCTTGTGGTTTGGATGGATCGGCACATGAAAATAAGCATCCTTGAGGTCGAGAGACACCAACCAATCCTGAAGTTGAAGGGCCTAGAGGACTTGAGAAAGAGTAACCATCTTGAACTTGTCCTTCCTGAGGAGTTTGTTCAAACCGCGCAAGTCCATGATGGGTCTCAATCCCCCGTTTTTCTTGGAAATCAAAAAATAAGGGGAACACCATCCCTTGTTCCTCTCCGCTACAGGCATCGGTTCTATGGCGCCTTTCTCCAGCATGGCTTGAACCTCCTGCACAAGGAGCGGATCCGGACTCTGCAACGAGAGATTCCCTGGTGGATTGTCGTGAGGCCTCTGCCGAAAGGGAAGAAAGTAGCCGTGAGCTATGATCTCCAGAACCCACACATCTGAAGTAATGGCACGTAATTCGACAAGATGCTGTGCCAGCCTTCCCCCAACCGGCGAACCATGGGACATGGCCTCATGACTGAGCTGAAGCGGCTGCGGCTTTGCCCGAGGGCAATGAGGCAACTGCCCGAGCGGCCTTGGCACCTCGAGTACCCTGCTTTCCACCTCTGGCACTCCTACGGTGGCCCCTTTGACTGGCAGCTCCTCTCGCTTTACCAAAGGATGAGTAATAACGAAAGGAACCTCCCCTCCATTGCTGTCCCCTAGGACGAAAAGGCGCAGGTTGGTGAACTGCAGCGCCCAACGACTTCACTGCAGCTTTGGAGGTCTGCAACCTCTCAAGGCTCTCGTCAGCCTTGCTGCCAAAAAGATGTTCGCCGTCAAAGGGCATGTTGAGGAGCCAGGCCTGGACATCAGGAGCAAACCCCAACTTCCACAACCATGCAAACCTGCGTATTACGGTGCTCGCCGCCATGGACCGGCTGACGCAATCTGCCATGTCCAAACCCGACTGAACGGCCTCACACATGGCATCCTTGCCATCCTGGACCATAGCAAGAAAACCATCCCATTCGTCCCCTTCGGGAATATGTTCAGCCGCTAAGAAAACACAGTTCCACAGAGTGTGCATGAAACGTGACAAGGCACTTACGGAGTTGGCCGCCTGAAGAGCCATACCCCCTGAAGAAATCACTTTCTTTGCCCAACCATCAAAACGCTTGTCGTCCCTATCAGGAGGGATGGTAGGCTACGACGCCTGCTTTGCTGGGGCCGTAACCGCCTGCACCACCAAACTCTCCGGAGTGGGGTGCTTGGTCAAGTAGCACGGGTCGCTACTGGCTGGGCGGTATTTTCACGGCAAAGACTTGCCCACTGCCGGGAGACTCTCCGGAGCAGTCCAAGCCGCCGCCACCCTCCTCTGTAGAGCCCTCTTCGAAGAACCGAATGAACAGAAACTCCAAAGAGTCGAGGCGCGCTGAGATCTCCGAAGCGAACACTTTCGCGGAAAAAACGCAACTGAGGCTACAGGTGTTGTGCGTCCTACTTATAACATCCAGTGATGTCGGCCGTCAGAAGAGGTCCTCGAGGGCGGCGTATCGACATCATCAACGCAGGACACAGATGCCGAAAGATTTTCCGAAGCAGCACAGCCTAGGTGATTACTGTCATAGATATGGAAAACGTCGGAGGAGCCAATCCCCTCGAAAAGGATCTACATTCTTATCTTTGCACCAGCTGCTAAACATATTCCAATGGCAGCAGTACAGAGACTTTGTTGCTGGTATTCTGGCCCAAAGCAGCACCTCTATTACATTCTCTGGGAGGTCCCAATCCTTATACCTCCACCTCTCAGAAACCAGGTTTGAAGGTTGAGAGTCCTGAATTCTGGATGGAGAACCAGACCTTCTCGCAAGGGAAGGTCTTCTGTCTGCGGAAAATGAATTGTAGGGCAGATGGACATATCCAGAAGGTCCGGGTACCACATCCTCTTGGCCCAATCCGGAACAATCTGTATCATGGGTTTCCCGAACTTCCTGGCGGAATACCCGGAATGACGGGTACTGGAGGAATCTTTTACAGGAGTGGAAATTCCCAGTTCCCTGCAAACGTGTCCCCTAGAGCTCCTCTCAGAGGCAATTCCCTGGAGCAGAACAGTTCGCACTTCCTGTTGATAATGGATGCAAACAGATCACCCTTTCAAACCCCTCAGGTAGAAGATCTCTAGAAGGACTTTCTGAGCTAGTTTCCACTCGTGGGAGACTGCTCTGCCTGCTCAGAGCATCCGCTGCCGTATTCTCATCTCCCGCTAGGTGAGATGCCGATAGGGAGATTCCTTCTTGTAGTGCCCATATCCAGAGCTGCATTGCCTCGCTGCACAGTGGTAGTGACCCTAAACCACCTCTTTTGTTGAGGTAATACATGGCCACTGTGTTGCCTGTCATTATCAGGACATTTTAATTCCCTGTATATAGGGCAGAAAGGCCATCAGCGCAAGTCTGATTACCCTCCGCTCCAAAAGGGTAATGTGTAGTTTGGACCCTGATGAAGACCCTCACCATGGGTTCTGGAGGATCCTCCTTATTGGATGTGGGCCGTGTCCCACTGCAGTATAGTCTCTGCAATACTGCAAGCCTCCCGGTTTCCCAACCCTTCTCCGATTGCTCACTGGTCTGTCGCCCCCGTTCTGAGACTTCTTGCTGCGCTGAAGAGATGATTGAGAGCAATCAGTTCAAAATAAAACTGCCCAGGAACATCAGACAATTTGAATCCAAGTTTTCTGGACCCAAGATATTTGAGAGGGATTGTAGGAATGCTGTACTGTTGAAGGTGGAGACATCTGGAACAAGGGGAGTACGGTGAAGGTTGGCTAGGACAGTTTAGGGTCTTGGGTGTCTCTTCAGCACCTCCCATGCTCCCGTTCCCCATCATAGGTTCCAGTTCTTTCATGTTCTTTCCTTTGTTCCAACCTTTGTTCCTCCCCCAATGCCCTCCTCCCATTGTGTTGCAGTTAAGGTTTTGTTTACACCATCCAAGGAAGGGAGGTGTGCTATATAGTTGTATCGTCATCTTTAGAATGCTTGGTGTAGTGCTTGCTCAGCCAGCATGGAATGCTAGTCCTTGAACGACAGAGCATTGAGGGGAGAGATCTGGAATGCAGCTGGGACAGTTGAAGTTTGGGAGCTGAAGGGGAAGGAGTTACTGCAGTCTGCTGCATGCCTGCTTGAAGCCTAATAGAGGAGCATTTTGCCTACCTGCATCTTCATTTCATAAGCAATGAATAGTGTTCCTGCTCAGCAAGCTGGACTAAAAATATCCTGCATCTTTCACAAATCTCTTCGTATGCAGATTTGCTCTGTACTTTGGCCTACTGGCAATACTACACCCCTACTGCTGTGTTGTAGGCACCCCTTCTCTGCGCTTCTTGTAATACAGGTCATGGCTGTAACACAGGTCATGGCATGATACAAAGAGAGGGCCATACAGAGGGTTTTGTCTGTGGCACGATATAGCAAGATGGCTGCACTCTGGGGGACCTAAATATAACACCTCCAGGAGCTACATCACAGGTAATCACAAGTAGGAGGCTTCCCATGACACATGTCCCTCTGTTTTGCCCCTCCTACCCCCCACAAAAGTGACTGTCACTTGGCTCCATCACTGGGTGTCCTCACTGAGAGCCTGTATATTATACCTACCTTGAACTGTGGTCTGCAGGACCCAGAGAAAGTGCACTGCCACGGAATTCTGGCACAAAAGAAACAAGATCTCCATCACCATCCTCGGTAGGGAGACTCTGGGACAGCAAATTTGATTTTCTGTCATCCAGATGCTCCTGCCCTAGGTGCACCTCGACAGTGTTAGGTGCTGTTCGCTGATGGAACGTGGGTGTGTTATCTTTCAGACACTTCACATCTGAACCTAAAGCTCTTATTTGTTTGAGTTTCCCCCTTCCATGAACCCAAGAAAAGTCTCAAAATTAGCTATTCACCCTGCTAACTGCCCAAAGCTACCCTCCACTTCAGAGCTTTCTTTTTAGCCCATTTATATTTTTATGCTGAGCCTCCATCGGTTAGGTGTTTGCATTTCATGAGTTGCACCCACTTTTCTCATTAGATAGTTGCTTGAAAAAAATCCTTCTGGGGCTGCCTTTGGGTGTTTTCCGCAGAAGCATGGTGTTCCAACAATCTGAGCAGGAGTCAAAACACCACTGCAGCAGACACTGGAGGGCAGATCTCTCCTCTAGGACCGATATTGTGCCCCCCTCCCTTTATCTTGGCTTGGAGACGGGGCAAGACACCTACTACCTTCTGTACTTGTTCCTTTGTGCCAATGCTTCAGTACCTCTTTGGCTATACACACCCAGAGGTAAGGCCTCTTCTACAGCAACTGGAACTCTCCTGGTGTGGCCTTTATGCCCCGTCTCACTGCCCCTGTAATCCAGGGGGTGCACAGATCACGGTACTCATGTCACCAGTCACAATGCGTTTCGCATAAACTCAGTTCATCGCTCTGTTGAGTGCACAGATCATTGCATACTCCTGTGTCATTTGGACATCCCCTTATGGTACAGAGAGCAGATTCACTGTGGTTTCTCCACTCTATACCACAATTTGCCCCTATGCACTGCCAGGTTCCCCTGTTTATACCCCACATACAACACAAACTGGTCTACTCCAGTTGACTGGCAGTGAAGTCGCACTGATGCTCCATAGAGTGCGCCATCTCTGGAGCTCGTCAAGCTCAGAACTCAGGTTTTCAAGTTATGAGCACGTAAATAGAAGGAAAATGTTATTGTGAGGCTGAAACCCAGGTGGTTTTTCACCAATGTGATTGGCTAGGCCACAAACACAGGTGCAACAATATTTCTAAAGATATTACCATGTTTATATACTAGACATAACCTGCAATTTAACAATACTGAGTGCTTAATACAGATGTCTAGGTAGACTATTTCGAATTTTACTTATGATCTTCTGCATTGCTGTAAAACAAAACATTTATTATTTCTGTATTAATACAACACAAACTAGTTAACTAACTGCATTTCCTATGTTGTATGTGGCAATAAATATACAAACTTCAATTAAGAAACATTTTCAACTTCTAATGCCAAGAAAACAAATGGAATGCTTACTCAGTTTATTTACCTTGTAAAAATGGGAAGTATCCAATACTTAATTTCATCTCCAAATACTTGCTTTAAATTTTTGCTGCACCCAAGAGAGAAACCATTTTTGTCAGGGCCATTCCGAAAAGAAGGTGCACGAAATGCCTCTGTAGGGTACACAAAGGAAAGATTTCAAACAAAGTACACTATTGCAACATGTATCAGCCTGCCATAGCTGCAACTTACAGTGTTTTAATTCATACATCCCTCTGACAGAAATCAACAGGAATACCCTATGTGCAAACAAAGGTTCCTTAAAGGAGTCAGTGCCCATTCTGTGATATACTAACTCTTAAAGAGAAAGTCTGTCAGATAGCACAGCGAGTTGAGCGTTTGGTCTGACCTCTGTGCACAGCCTGCTGATGCATGTTCGAATACCAGCAGGGCCAACTCAACCTTTCATTCTTCTGAGGCCTATAAATGGAGTACTATGCAGTGGGATAATAATATCAACTGTTATTGCAACGCATAGATACCTGCGGGTTTGTAGCGCTATATAAAACTATATATTATTCATAATCACAAAGGACCAAAAAAGGTCAATTACCAGATTTTAAGAAAAACCAAGGGGAGTCATTGGGGAAAATGGAATAACCATCTTATCCTGGAACACTAGGGTTTTTTCTCATTTCCTGGGGAGATTAATTTGTAAATCTGGTACGTAATGGATCCGACATTCTACTCTTTCAGGAAATGTGGCTTTGTGAAACCCCTCTAATTGACGGTTATATTGTTCTTCTTCAGAATGCGCATACAGGCCCTAATTGGGGGCAGGGGGGGGCTCCAACTTATTTTAGCCTGGCGAAAGAATCCTTGTCATTAGAATAATTCTTTGGGATTTTTGCTGTTATATAGGGCCTTCAAAAATATAATGATTTGACGAGATAATTGTGCTGAACCTGTATTTGAATCCCGCAACACATAATGCTGATTGTTGGGGACGTTAAACTCTATACTTGATCAGTGGAGTTCTTACAGGTAAATCCTCGGTTATATTGGGATTTAAAAAGCAAATTGTATTGATACAGGTAAGAACAGTGGTCTCAGTGTGGGACCCTTGTGTAAATAAAAAAAAATGTTTCAGCTAACTCCTAAGGAGAGGGTTTGCCTAATAATAAATACCATGGATATCGAATATTAGCAAAGAATACATTGAAATCTCTGAGTCCTACTTACAGTCATCATCTACGATTTTAGATTATATACTTTTTCTGGTTCCTGGACGTCCTTATGTGCAAATCGTAGTAGTATTCCAAAATGACCTGACCATCAATAAGATGTCCAAACCTGTGGTCGGAAAGATGAAACAAGGTAATGTCCAGCCAAATCAGGCTGGCACTCATGTTAGGTGGGCTCCCCCCACTGTTGGGATCTTCAACACTAAAATCCAGCAACTATTTGGGAATCTCTCAGAACAGCAAAAGAGTGACTTGATAATCCCTGAATCATTTTCTAACTTTTTATATGTAAACACTCAAGTGGGGGTGGGGCTATTGCAAAACATGTGCCCTAGAAAGCGGCATAATATACCTCATGTTTTTGACAGACAGGTGCAGGCTAAAAAATAACCCAAACAGTCACCCTGAACCAGAGCGATGGGGAGGTGATGTTCTAGGTTTTGGCTAAGCGGAAGTCTAAGGACATTTGGAGCCTAATAAGTTGTAATGGTCAAACTCAGGCCTTATTGCAGTTAACCGTTCTATCGGAAGCAGCCTGAGTCCCTAATTTTTCTAATATTTTTATTTAGGAAATAATTAGTCTCAAAATAGATGAATTAGCGCGTTTACCTAACAAAGAGTCGCTTTTAGACATATCTATTGAGACCATCATGGCTTGTATTATAAAACTACATACTTCAAGAGCTGCTGGTCTGGATGGCTTGTCGAATTTGACCTTAAAGTCAGCGCCCTTTTTTTTTGGCGGATGTCATCTTTAGACTATTTAGACACCTACTTAATAAAAAAATAAATAAATAAATCTTGGAAGATGTCTTACAACATACCGATTTTCAAAAAAAGCAATAGAGATCTTCTGAATAATAACAGACCAGTTGCCCTTTTGGATATCTTAGGTGAATTATTCTCCTTCTTCATCTTGGAAAATTGGAGGCCTGGGCTTTCGCAATGAAAGCAGTAGACAAAATGCAATGAGGCTTTTTCACAGGCGCCTGTGCCTTGTTATTAAATCCCCATGTCAAGACACCTGGAATAATTCGAATTGTCGACCTAACGGCCGCTTTTGACCAAACCAGGATCAGGCTCTGGCAGAAATTAAAGACGCAGAGTCTACCTTTGTCTATTCTAGGACCCATCATGGACCTGCATACCGGTACTGCATTGCGGGTGAGATTGAATGCCAAGGGTTCCCTCTGGGACATTGTTGCCACCCTGAAAGGGTTCTGACAAGTGTGTGTGTTGGCCTCTTTTCCGTTTAGTTTGTACATTATTGATATAGGGAATGCGTTTAACATAAGGGGAGTCCAGGATTCACTGGTTACTATACGTGGATGACCCTCATATTTGAATTTAACCCAATCGGTCGTGTTAGATCTCCGGCAGCTGTAAAGCATTATATGGAGTAAAACGATATGGAGATATGTGAAAGCAAGTCAAAGAAAGATAATAAGGTTTTCCACTACCAGGAGGATTGCTTCTGGGATACTAATTTTGAATAAGTAGCACATTTTTGAAGAGTGTACTTATTTAGGTTTTCACATATCAGGAATTCTATGAGTACGCCGAGACAGGTAAAGATGCGCCAAAAGGTGTTGGCCCTGGGTGTGCATATGATTAAAAATCAATAAAAAGGTATGGAAGGTTTTCAATGGTACCGGTAATTATTACAAATTAAAGGGGATCCCGATTTTGTTGTATGGTGCAGAGGTTTCTAGCCCCAATGTCAAAAATTGGTAGGATAAGTCGAAAAGACTACTGTGGAGATGTGTTTTGGGTATGCTACCTTCCTTTCGGTGCTCTAATCTGGTTTGAATTAAGACTGTCTTCCTTATTGGCCCAAACTTCTCAGGAAATCCCTGATGCTCTATGTAAAGGCAATGGACTCCCCAAATCATTGCTTAAGGACATGCTTCACGTACATCCTCTGACAAACTGGCCTGTCGCCTTCTGCAAAGGCAATACCGGCTCTCTGTCCTAACCAAAAAGAGAGCTCATATCAACAACTCGGCTGAACTCTTCAAAATCTGCAAGGAACTGGCCAATAGTGCTGCAGTCTCTACCTCTCCTGTCCCTTCCCAGGCCCTCTGCACGGCACTGGCTTCTCAGTTAATCTCTAAAACTCAGGACATCATGTCCTCACTCTCCTCCTATTCCCTCCGTCCCCCTGCTCCCAGCTCTTCCTCTGGCCCTTCTGCAGCCACCTCCCCCCTTCTCTGCCTTTCCTCTGTTCTCTGCAGACAAGGTTTCTAGACAAGTCCGATCTATGAAAGTCTTGTCGAAACAAGTTCACCCTTGCTCCTCCAAAACTATCAAGGACCACGTCGACTCCCTGGCTCCTGCCCGGACTGCATTCTGCAATCACTCCTTCACCACTGGAGTCTTCCCATCCCTCCTGAAGCACTCTCTTGTGCACCCTCTTAAGAAACCCTCTGCTGACCCCTCCTGCCCGGCTAACTATCGCCCAATCTCCATCACTCCCTTCCTGGGTAAACTCCTGGAGAAACTGGCCATCTCCTAGCTTAATCTCCACATTGAACCTGTTGGTTGTCTTCATGACCATCAGTCTGGCTTCAGAGCTGCCAGAAGCACGGAAACAGCTCTCCTGAACATCCATGAAGACCTGCTCTCCAACCTTGACTCTAACACCCCTTGCGTCCTCATCTTACTTGATCTCACTTCTGCCTTTGACACTGTCAACCATGCCATCCTGCTCAACCGTCTCAGTGATAACCTGGGTATCACTGGTCAGGCTCTGGCGTGGCTGACTTCTTTCCTCTCTGACCGACCCTCCCAGGTCCAACTTGGGTCCTTCCTCTCCGCTATCTTTTTCTCTATCTGTGGTGTCCCCCAGGGGTCAAACCTCTCTCTCCCTGGCTGTTCAATCAATACCTGGCACACCTTGCCCACCGCATCGCCACTTTCTGCCACAACTTTCAGTGCTATGCAGATGACACCCAGCTCATTTTCAGGCTACCCTCGGCCTCCTCCTCTCCTTCCCTCATCTCAGACTGTCTGCTATCCAGGAGTTGTGTGCCACCAATGACCTCTGCCTTAATGCCAGTAAGACTTAGATTCTCCTCATCGGCACACCCCCTCCCTTCATGCCTGTAGCTCTATGACCGGTCTCTTGGCCCTCTTCCTGCTCCCACCTGCAAGGCTAAAAACCTCAGGGTCATCTTCGACTCCACACTCTCCTTCTCTTCTCACATCTCCGACGTCTCTAAGAAGTCGCACTACCAGTTGCACTTCCTCAGAGGCATTCTCCCTTTCCTCTCCTTCCCCCAGAAGCTTACTGTCTCCAGAGCTCTGGTTGTCTCTAGGCTGGACTATTGCAACAGCCTCTTTCTAAATCTGCCTGCTTCTAACTCTGCCCTCTGCAACTTATCCAGAACAGAACTGCAAGACTTGTCCTTGGCCTCAAGCCCAGAGATCGCATCTCTCCAGGACTGAAATCTCTGCACTGGCTCCCAGTGGCTGCGAGGATTAAGTTCAATACCCTCTTCATCGTCCACAAGGACTTCTGGGGCCTCAAGAACTTCAATTCTCTCTTCCTAAATATCTTCCTTCTCAAGCTTTTCGCTCATCCGCCTCCAACTGCCTCAGTGTCAGTCGCTTCTCCAAGCAACAAGTTGGTGGTAGATCTCTTTCCTCGGCTGGTGCCTCCCTCTTGAACAGACTCCCTTAAACTTGAGGAGAACCATCTCCGGTTACGGAAGCACCTCAAAACCTTTCTCTTAGCATCTGCTTTTTCTCCTCCTCTCCTCCCCTGGCTGGAACTGCACTGGCTACCTGGACACCCTCTGATCTCGGGCCCAGGTCACTCCCCTGCCAGTGTCACACACCTGCACTGCCCACCCGGCAACCCCCGCACTTTGGGACTGTTTCTGTATCCCTACAGTCCCCCTACCAGCCCTTGACACCGGATGTCTGCACTTACCCATGCACTTGCTACATACTGGCCGTTACTTATTGTTATCTTTTGCCATGTACTGCACTGTCCCTGCCCCCTTCCCACGCACTTGCGCGATCTGAATGACACCTGTCCTAGTAGGATTGTTGTCCATCCTCCCTTTGTTCCCCTCCCTTGCCTCGTTGTGCCTTGAAACATTTGTGTATAGGCACATTATAAATGCCATATCATATATCATGAACTGGGCATTGACAAAGGGAGGTTCGGGATTTGTATATAAATGGAATTTGGAATGTCAAAACCTGCTAAAGGAGGCTGGTCTAGCCCTGTAGTTATGTATAGGGGATCTGTGCCATGCAAAGAAAATGTTCTTACAGCACAATTGCTTATCTACACAAAAGAAAATATTGGAGTTAAAAATTATTGATACACGATTTGGGAGGAAAGCACCCTGTGGGTGCTTCAGGGTTATCTTTCAAATTCCCAGGAAAGTACATGGAGACGTGATTTTATGAAACCGTCTCAATGTATATTCTGCATATGAGGTTGATGGGAGCAAGGGAGGGGATTCTGAGAAGTGCCCGAACATGTAGTCTTTAAGGCATTTGCTTCTCAAATGCCCGGTGTTATGTTGGCAAAGAATACAACACTTCAAGAAGTGTGTCCATGACAACTCGACCGTGAATGGTAATTTTTTTCATAGTCACCGATTCTGCCGGGGACACCGACTGCCCTAGCATTTGCAGCAGTGAGGTTTATTGTATGTCTTTTTTGCAGAAATTAATTGAACCCTGGTGAGACTTTACAGTGTTGAAATTAATTAATTCCTGTGAGGAAGATTATTCTTTTAAGTTTTGGGGAAATGAATTATAAGGGGCATATGTTGCAGGAATGTTCCTTCTTTTCTTCTTCTGTTTTTTCTTTTTGTTTGTTTCTCTTTCTTTTCTTGGTTTAACTTGTATGGTATTAAACTGCAAGATTTTGTTTTCCTTGAAATGTTAAAACCGATTCACAGAATACGAAAATGAAGTGAGATTTTGAGATGTGTTTAATTGTAGCAGGAGGTAGCAGGTGGTGTTACACTTATAGGCCTTAAAGAAATGTTATATTATTTCTTTTGGAGTGGGAGAAAAAGGGGAGGATGAAAAGGTTTGTGTTCATTCTCAAAAGGGTTAACTTCATGGAGTCAAAGAAAGGAAAGCAATGTCAGGGGGAGGAGAGGAAGGGGCAGGCGATATGGATTATTGAGCGGGCTAGGACACTAAGTATCAGAAGCAGGGACGGTTCTTCAGTATATGGAATGGAAAAACAGACAACTGCTGAGGTAAAATAACCGGATCATGTAATGTGCAAGGGCTGAACACCTCTGACAAAAAGGCCCAACTCTGTTGCATTACAGGAAATCAATTTGAAAGCTCAAGCTTGATGGAGAATGAAGCATTATAAATATGGAAGTCAGTGTCATTCCTTCAACAAAAGGAAAAAAGGCTGGAGTAGCTTTACTCTTGCATAAGAACTTTAACTTCATTCCTGAAGACCATACAAAGCATAGAGACTATTACTTTTTGATTAAGGGAAAGCTTGCAGACTTTGCTGAAAGGGACAGTCTAATTGCTTGAGTTCTGAACCTAGTAATGGCTGCTTCTCTAAATCGAAGAGCTTTGCTAGATCACAGTAATTTAGTTAATGCATAGCGTCAACACTCGCAACAGAGAAACTTCAACTACTAAGCACACACTCAGTAATCCTACTGCAAGATAGACCAGTTTCTCATGACAATCGGGATATTACGAAGAACTAAAGGGGAACTCCAATCTCTAAAAACTCAGCACAAGGCAAACAATCCTGAAGGTTGGCCTCCACTAAAAGCCAGTTGGACATGCTAATGTTTAATAATGTGCAAAGAACATTTTTGAAAGGCACACAATTGTTTGAGTGGCATAGTAAGACGAAGGGACCTGCCTGATTAAAGAAACGCAAGATAATAAATAATTCATATGAACAACACTGAATAACCACAGAATAGAGAGTGGGGAAGATGAACCAGTTACTTGCCCCTGGTAACGTTCTTTCGACTGGATGTTCCTCCCACCTACTCCTCATCTTTGATATTCGATATCCAGCTTCAGCTGCTTTGGAATTTTTTTTGGCAGAGGGCGCTGTGCATCGATTCAGTTGACCGAATCTCCCTCGAGGGTCTTTGTCTCGAGGGTGATGTCATTGAAGGTATATAGCGTATGCTTCATTTCTGTTTTTTCTTTCAGTAGAACTACCCGCATAACCACAGGGTTTGACCGTACTAAGCTTTGAAGGAGCGAAAGCTGTAATAGAATGCAAAATTCTACTGTGGGGTAGGCTGGGAAGGCGATTAGGAATACATGGAAGGAACATCCAGTTGAAAGAAAGTTTTGGTAAGTAACTTGTTCTTCCAATGGATTGTGTCCTCCCACGTATTGCTCATCTTTGATAGACTCCCAAAGCAGTGTTTGTTTTGATGGGAGGCGGGGAGGGAGTATGAATTTTCTCAATGGTTTCCATGAACTGAATGGAGAACCGCTTTTCCAAAGCTTCCATCCTGACTGAGGGAAGAATCAAGACAGTAATGCTTTGTGAACTTGTGCACAGTAGACCACATAGCTGCCTCACAAATGTTTTTGATTGGGACACTTCTTTGCAGAGCTGAAGAGGTAGCCATGCCCCTGGTGGAATGGGCCCCTCAAGCTTCCTGGAGTATATTTGCCCGCCACCAGTAGCATTCTGAAATTGTCAGGATGATCCATAAAGATAAAAGTCTGTTTTGTCACAGCCTGACCCAGTTTGTGACCTGTATAGCCTATAAAAAGCTGATCCATCTATACAAAGTTTAGACAATCTAGAGGCTTAGAGCTCTAAGTGATCTACTTAACTTATCTTCCTCTATGCCAGGATGAGGTGGAGGGTGGAAAGTGGGTAACAATTTTCTGTACCACATGAAAATCTGAAATTATCTTAGGCAAATATTAAGGCTTAACCCTCAGGACGACCTTGTCCTTGTGGAAAATTGTAAAGGGTGGTTTACATGATAATGAGCAATTAACTTACTCTACGGGCTAGTACTACCAACAAAATGGTTTTAAGTGTTACCAACCTTAATGGACATGAATGTAGAGTTTCAAATGGTGCACACAAGACATTTTAACACCCGATTAAGGTCCCAAACTGGAACCTGCAAAGGCGATTGGGGGGTGTGGGGGCGGGGTGGCGCTGCAGAGAACATTAGTGAGTTCCTTCTGACACTGTGTAACCCATGTGATCTTAAAGTAGGACTATTCCTCAGACGTGCGCTTAAAGATGGATAGCGCTGCCAAGTAGCCTTTAATTGTTCCAACATGGAGCCCCAGATTGGCGCTAGGTATAGTAGAAAATATAACAACTCTGGTGTTTTGCATAGTAGCAGGTCACATTATTGTCCTTGAACCAGCTGCAGAATTTGTTCCAACGGCACAAGGTTTTTGTTGCTGGCCGAAAACAAAATCTCCATTACGTCATCTTGGAGGTCCCAATCCTCATATCTCAGCCTCTCAGAAACCATCCATCAAGGCTTAGAGTCTTGACCTCTGCATGGGGGATCGGGGGCATCTTTGTAGAAGACTTATTGGAGGGCAGATGGACCCAGGTTTCCTGGCCCAATCCAGGGCAATTAGGGTCATGCGTTTCCCAAACTTTCTCAATCTCCTGATCATCTGAGGAATGACAGGGAATGGAGGAAACACGCACAGGAGTGGAAACTTGCAGTCCACTACAAACGCATCCCCTAGAGCTCCTCTTGGGGTGGAATTTCCTGGAGCAGTACAGTTGGCACTTTCGGTTGACACTGGTCCTCCACAGCTAAGTGAATTGCTGATAGGGAGATTCCTTCTTGAAAAGCACAGTACCAGAGCTGCATTGCTTCTCTGCACAGTGGTAGTGACCTACACCACCTCTCTTGTTCAGGTAGTACATGGCAACTCTGTGTTGTCCGTCATTATCAGGACATTCTTTCCACACAAAGGGCAGAAAGGCCTTCAGCGCAAATCTGACTGCCCTCAGCTCCAGAAGAGTGATGTGTAGTTTGGACTCCGATGGAGACCAAGAACAGCTGATTGTCAGATCATTGGAGTGGGCTCCCCCACCCTATGAGTGAGGCGTCCATCACTACAGTGATCACCGGCAATGGTTGCCAAAATGTTTCTCCCTACAGAATGTTGTCTTTGCAACATCCTGTGCGACCCTGCTTGGAACCTGAAGTAGGTCCGACATGTTGCCCGAGAATTGAGACCATTGTGTCCCGAGACCCCATTGAAGGGAATCTCATTCTCATGTGAGCCTCGGCACCAGAAAAATGCAGGATGCCATGAGGCAGGGCAACCTCAAAAAGTCAAAGGCCGGAAGACGCTGGGCACTCTGGAATTTGGAGACCATCTGCAGAATGTCTTCAGCCCTTACTTCGAGGGGCAAGCTCTTTCAAGGATGGATCCAGCACAGACCCGATGAATTAGAGCTTTTGAGATGGTGTCATATGGGACGTCTTGTAATTGGGACAAGCATAGTCTGTGAAGAGAGTGGCAGGTGAAGTTTAGCTGTTTCAGTGCTTGTTCATGAGAACACCTGATCAGCCAATCCTCCAGGTAGGGGTAGGGGTAGGGTAGACATGAATCCCCCCCTCCCCCGAGACATGCTGCCACCACCACATCAGCTTGGTGAAAACCCACGGGCATTGGGTGAGCCCAAAAGGCAGAACTCGAAAGTGATAATGAGAACCGCCAATGGGGAACCTTCGGTACTTTCTGTGCTCGAAATGGATTGGCACATGAGAATAAGCATCCTGAAGGTCCAATGAAACCATCCAATACTTGAGTTGGAGGGCGTGAAGGATCTGAGAAAGTGTGACCATCTTGAACTTGTCCTTCCTGAGTAACTTGTTCAAGTATCTCAAGTCTAAGATGGATTTTAGTCCTCCTTATTTCTTGGGTATTAGGAAATAAGGAGAGTACCATCCTTTGTTCCTCTGCGCTGCAGGCACTGGTTCTATAGCGCCTTTCTCTAGCAGACTCAAAATTTCTTGCACAAGGAGCAGATCTGGAACCCTCAAAGAATGGCTCCCTGGTGGATGGTTCGGAGGTCTCTGAATGAAGGTAAGGCAGTAACCTTGGGCTATGGTTTCTAATGCCCCAAGCATCCGAAGTAATGTCTCAACATTCTTTCAGATGCTGAGACAGTCTGCCTCCCACTGGGGTTTCGTGACTCAAGGTCTCAAAGAGGTGAGCTGCCTGTTTTGAAGTTGCGTAGCCGCCTGAACCACCAGACTTTCTGGGGTGGGGTGTTTTGACAAGTAGTTGGGGTCACTACAAGATGGGTGGTATTTTCTAGTTAGGTTTTTGTAAACTGCTGGACTTCACTCTGGCATTTCCAATTGGTTGTCACCCTTTTTTGAAGAGCAATGTGGAATGGTAAAATGGGATCCATTTGCAGACCCTTATCAAGGATGTCTGTTAGATCATCCTGCTCAAAGGGGATGGTAGGTCTACTCCATCCCAAGTAATCTACAACTTTAGACATTAACTGTCTATACGATGCAATCAGCATGCTCACCAGCTTCTGGTTTTCCACATTCTAGCTCTAGAGAAGTGTTCACTCCACTGGCTGTTTGTAAACTGTCATAAAGATCTTTTAGCCTTCACTCCTCTGATAAAAAGACTCTCTGGCACATTTGTTATACCATATTGTAGACTACAAGGTGCATCGTTATCCGATGGCTCATTTTCCTCATAAATTGGGGTTAATGATTTGAAATATTCCTTTCTAGGTAAAGGAGTATAAGTCTTATCTGGGATGGGCATCAAAGGCTTCAAAAATGTTGAACTCTATGCTCGAGGAGTCGTCGATATTTGTACTGAAGTAATTTTCTGTGTCGATGGCGCAGCTGGCACCGAAGTTGCTATTGGTGTCGATGGCGCTGCCGGCGACTAAGGCGCCGCTTGCGTCGAAGGCACTGATGGTGTGGACAAATCTCGACTTATTCTTCCACTTACGGCTCAAAGGATCCTTCAATGATTTCTCATTGCGTCGAGGCCTCGATGGCTCTTGATGAGGATCTGGCCTCCGTCCCGGGCTCAAGGGAGTGCAGGATTTGGCTCTAGCCCTTTCCTTACCAGCTTTAGAAGGCACGGTAGGAGCATGGATTGTCGAGGGTTTTTGTTTTTCAAATATTTTTACCATTTCTAATCTAAATGCTTCCCATGCAGCAGAAGTGGAGGCCTTTGTGGGACAGATATAGCTCTCTCAGGAGAGGAGTCCGACGACTAAGTCGAAGAGGGTGACCTATGGTGCCTCTTTTTCAACTTAGACAAAGAGGACTGGTGGGAGCCACTCCCCGGCTTGGACCTTTTTAACTTCTTCCTTCAAGGAGAGTCGCCTCTCGCATCGGCCAAAGAAAGTTTCTGCAACGGGGTTGTTGATGGGGATTTCTTGGGGTTCCTACCTGCTGCCAACTTCCCCTTTTGCTCCTTAAGAGCTTTTCCAGTCATCAACTGGCATTTGGCGCAGCCAAGGTCTTGTGCTCGACACCAAGACACCACAAGCATACCCAATGTGGGTCAGTTATCGACATCTTGGACCTGTAGTCCTGACACTTCTTGAACCCAGTCTTTGGGGTAGTAGGTGTCGAAGAATAAGATATTTTCGCAAATAGAATAGAAGTGCGCCGTAGTTCTTGAAGCGTAAGCTTACTCGGAAAAACAGAACTGAAGCCAACGGGCGCCTCGCATGCTATATATACCTTCGATGACATCATCGAGGGAGGCCCTCGAGGGACAGAGTTGACTGCATTGACGCACAGCGCCCTCTGCCGAAAAAAGAATTCCAAAGCAGTTGAAGCTGGATATCGAATATCAAAGATGAGGAATACGTGGGAGGACACAATTCATTCGGAGGGCTTATGCAAGAGGCGTTTAGATCTTACTACCTAACTTTCTATTCAGGGCGCAGGTAGATGAGATTTCTCATATTACAGTTATTCCAAGATAAAGGTATAACCGTCCCTGGAAATGTGCCTTCTACAGATTTGTATCACTTTTGAGTCTAGATATATATATATATATATATATCATTACTCACCGTAATTGTATTTCAAATGCATAGACCGACATCTAGTGGAAGCTGCGCAGTATTACAGTTTGTTTTTTGAAACTCGAAAAGGGGTGTCGAGCTAGGGCGTGCCAGTAATACTATTGTGACATCCCATGTACCTATGATCCCTCACGCGTGTAGGACCCTCAGATTGTATTTTTTCTGACATGAGGTAGCATGAAGAGTAGCGCGAGTACAGAGCATCCAAGCAGATAAGATAGATAAGACTACAAGCATCCATGCACCTTCTCTCAGAGGGGAGGAGGGGCGGGCGCATGTGAATCTAAGCAGATACAAGCATCAGAAATACGATTACGATGAGTAATGTATCCCTTCTGAGGCTTGTGGAATCTGCTTAGATCACATGCTGTGCATGGATTAGCGAGCAGTGTTAGAAGAAGGAGGTGGGGTGTGAGAAGGGTCATGAGCAAATAAATGTCTTAGAACCGCTTGTCCCACTTGAGTATCTGTCTTGGAATGAGTGTCAATGCAGTAGTGCTGAATAGAGCTCCATGTAGCTGCTTTGCAAATGCTGTCAAGGAGTACATTTGCAATGAAAGCCAATGTGGCTCCAGTACCTCCAGTAGAGTGGGCCCTTGGCGTAAAAGGCAGTGTTTTATCTGAGAGCGAATAGCACAGTTGGATACATCCTACTATCCATCTAGAGATGGCATTCTTTGAGACGCGATCTCCTTCTCTGCCTAGAGCTATGGAGACGCACAGTTGATCTGTCTTTCTTAGCGGTCTGGTCTTGTCTACATAGTAGAGGACCGCTCTCCTCACATCTAGTGTGTGGAGTTTCACCCCTGCAGAGCTTTTGGGTTCTTGGAAGTAGGCCGGTAGCTCAATGGATTGGTTAACATGGAATTTGGAAATAAATTTAGGTGAAAACCTAGGGTGAGTGCGTAAAACCATTTTATTCTTATGTACTGTAAAGAAAGGATCCTGCACTGACAGAGCTTGAATTTCACTGACCCTTCTTATGGATGTAATGGCTACTAAGAAGGCAGTTTTATAAGTCAGGTGTTTGAGACTAGATTTTTGCATGGGCTCAAAGGGAGGACCCATGACCTTAGCAAGTACACATTAAGGTCCCACCCTGGTGGTGGGTTAGAGATTGGAGGGTGTAGTCTCTTTACCCCTTTCATAAATGCTTTGACAACTGGCACTTTCTACCATGACACCTTGTTATGGGAAGTGGTGTAAGCTGATAAAGCTGCCAGGTGCACTTTAAGCGAGTTAAACACTAACCCTGCATCCAATAGGTGGAGCATATAGGTGACAATATTGGAAGGAGTACAATCAACTGGGTTGATTTGCTTATTCTGGCACCAAATAACGAATATTTTCCACTTGTCATAGAAACAGTACCTCGTGTTAGGTTTTCTTGATTCTTTTAGGATACCATACATATCTGAGGTAGATTGAGATGTCCGAAACTCTGACTTCAGGAGCCATGCTGCCAAGTTCATCGAGTTGGGCTGAGGATGCACTGTTAGACCCTCGTGCTGGGAGAGTTGGTTGTACCGGCACGGGAGTTTGATGGGGTCGCACACCACCCGTTTGCGTAGGTGTGTATACCATAGTTGTCTCGCCCACATAGGAGCAACTAGGATGAGCGTCATTGATACCCTGTGCATCTTGTTGACCACCTTCCTCATCAGAGGGGTTGGTGGAAAAGCATAGGCAAACATCCCTGACCAATTCATCCATAGGGCATTCCCCGGGGAACCTGGATGCGAATTCTGGGCATTGCCTGTTTTCGCCTGTGGAGAATAGGTCTATAGTGGGGAAACCCCACTGAGAGAAGAGGTCTCCTACGACTTCTTCGTTTAGTCGCCACCCGTGTTCCTCTGGGAGGGGATCCCTGCTCAGAGCGTCTGCCAGTGAATTGAGATCCCCTGGAACATGTTGGGATGACAGGTAAATCTTACATTTGAGTGCCCATTTCCAAATTTTCTGGGCAAGCTTGGACAGATTTGGTGAACGAGTGCACCCTTGTTTGTTTAAGTAAAACATCGCCGTAGTGCTGTCTGTTAGGATCTGCACTGACAGGTTGGGTAGGAGGTGTGCGAACACCCGAAGAGCTCTGAAGACTGCCACAAGTTCTAGCAGGTTGATGTGGTTCTGAGCCACTGTAAGACCAGAGACCCAGAGCTGTATGGTGCAGGTAGTGGGCTCCCCACCCTGCTAGGGAGACGTCTGTTGTAACAACGGCCTGCATCTCTGGATCGTAAAAGGGTTTCCCTCTTTGTCAGGTTCTCTTGTCCACAAGCGAAGACTTTGTACTAGTGTTGGCGACACAACCACTAGATCGTCCCACTGACCACTTGCTTGAGACCACTGTTTCGCCAACCATTCCTGCATGGGTCGTATACGCAGGCGTGCGTGGGGAACCAGGTAAATGCAAGATGCCATCATGCCTAGCAAACGCATCGCTTTGTGCACCCTTATTTGGCGACCGGCTTGGTATTGAGGAATTTGCAGCAACAGATTTCGAATTCTTTCCTCTGATCGAAAGGCCAACACCTCTTGGGAGTTTAGGATAGCTCCTAGGAACTGTTTTGAGGTGCTTGGCACCAGGCTTGATTTTTTTCTCGTTGATCAAGAAGCCCAATTCGAAGAGGTTGATAGTTCTTTGAATGTTTAGTCTGCAAATCAGGGGGGACTCCCCTGTAATGAGCCAGTCGTCCAGGTAAGCGTACACTGGGATTGCCTCCCTGCATAGGTGTGCTGCCACCCCCGCCAGTACCTTGGTGAATACCCTTGGAGCCGAGGCTATTCCAAAGGGTAGCACCTTGAATTGGTAATGCTGGTTGTCTATTTTGAAGCGCAAGAATCTGTGTGCTGGGAACATTGAAATATGAAAATAGGCATCTTTCATATCCAATGTTGCCATGTAATCCCCCTTTTTTAGTAGTGGGATTGTCTCTTGCAATGTAGTTATGCAGATTTTTTGTGGCTTCACATACTTGTTTGTAGGGTGCAAGTTTAATACTGGGCGAATTGTCAGATTTTTTTGGCACAAGGAAGTCGGTTAAATCAAATACCCTTGTTAACATGGCTGCCCGGGACGATTTCTATGGCGTCCTTTGCCAGCAGAATGGTGATTTCCTCGAGAAGGATTTTCTGGTGTTCGAACGAGTGTACCTTCTGTCTTGGAGGATGGTCGTGGGGGCACCCTAGTAGTTCTATACAGCACCCAGTGGAGAGCACCCATCTGTCCAAAGTGATACCCTCCCATGCGTGGATGAAGGTGGAAATGCACCCCCCTACTGGGGATGCATGGGGGGGGGACCCGAAGCGGAACGTCACTGTTTAGCAGGTGGTGCACCACCTCTGGTGGGGCTGCCTCTGCCTCTAGAGCGGCCCCTACGTTGACCTCTGGGGGAGCCCTGGGAAGTCTGGAACTGACTGTTGCCCGACGAGGTTCCTTTATTCTGATACTAGTTGGACACCTCTGGGAGCTTTGGCCGCGAAGACGAAAATTATTATTTCTCCTTTGACCTGGGGGTTTATTTGTGAGTTGTCCGAGAGGTTTTAAGGTCTCGTACCCATCCTTAGCAGTCTTTAGCGCCTCTTCCACTGCCTTGCCAAATAGAACGTTATGCTCTACCGGCATGTCTATAAGCGTGGCTTGGGTCTCAGGTTTAAACCCCGGCTGCCTGAGCCAAGCTTGGCGCTTTATTGCTGTGCCTTCTGCTATTAATCTTCCTGCATTATCTGCTGCATCGAAGTTTGCTTTAAGGCCCTTTAGTGGTTCAGGTGCAGAGGCTAGTAGAACAGCTACTTGTTCCCACTGGTGGCAGTTATAGCTTGCTAACAGAGTGGTAGTGTTAGCAATATGTGCCTGATATGCTGACGTGGATGCCACCTTCCTCCCCAGAGCATATATACTTTTGCTCTCTTTATCAGGGGTGCTTCTGAAGAAGCTAGTGGTGTGCCCGCCCTCTTTCTGGTGGTTGTTGCTACCAATGAGTCGGGTTTTAACTGACCCCTTATGTACATGGAATCGGAGGGAGCGGCCCGGAATATTTCTCCACTAGTTGATTAACTGCACGAGTAAGATTAGGGGTTACCAGCGAGGGATCAATTCTGTGCTGGATTGATTTTAATATGGGGATAGCTTGGGCAATGGCTCTTTTGCCCCTAGGATTTCTTCTGTGAAATCTCTATCTTCTTGGACACCCTGTGTGTCTATTTG
This sequence comes from Ambystoma mexicanum, assembly GCF_040938575.1. Classification (NCBI taxonomy): domain Eukaryota; kingdom Metazoa; phylum Chordata; class Amphibia; order Caudata; family Ambystomatidae; genus Ambystoma; species Ambystoma mexicanum. The sequence continues at coordinate 704,785,866 of NC_090941.1, read as the reverse complement.
AAAATGAGCTGCAGCTTTAGCTAGTACCTCATTGAGGAGTGGTTGATTATAAACCAGTGAGTCATTCACCGGGGATCTTTCGGAATAGGGGAGTCAAGTCTGTAGGCTTCTGCCTCATCCTTACTCTTCCTGGTCCTCATCATCCCGATAGTAAGCAACCCCTGTCTGGTCATCCAGCATCTGGGTTTCCGTCTCCTCACCATATGACTCTGGATGGTAAGGCTGAATTATTAAAGGGTCTGAAACCAATCCCTGCGCTGGAGTCTCAGAACAGAGTCTTTTAGTAGGGGGTTGAGTCCTTGGATCCCGAAGGGGCAGAGGTAGCTGGTGTATTTGTATAGCTATGGAAATAATTAGGGTCCTTTTCGTAGAAGTCTACAAAAAAAGACATCCTTCTCATTACCCGCTCTTGCTGTGCTTCTTCCTCCATGCCCATATCATGAGGAGTGGGAAGGACAATTTTACCCCTAGGAGTAGTGTCAGGGACCTTAGACTTTCCAGGGGCCTTCTGTTTTTCTGTATGGTGTTGTGAATGTTTCTTGTGCCGTTTATCCCCCTTCCCGTGACTAGAGGAAGGTTTTCCTGAGGTTTTAGGGGATTGAGTGTTTCGACGCATCGCGTCGAGTTTCGGAGGAGGTAGAGGGGTGTCGAATCTCGGGAGTTGACGCTACACGCTTGGGAGCATAGAGGTCGGCATCGTCTTCTAACGACCGAGCCTCTACAAGTATTGGTAGTGCGGCACCCTTCCCAACCCTGGACGGTTGGTCTTTGTCATGTGGCGATCTTGAATGTGAACGCCCAGAGGACTCAATCGTTTGACCGCTCTCTCTGTGCCTTCCGTTGCCGATCGTTCGACATGTGTGTCGAGTCACGGCTGGGGCTGATGTGCTTAGTGGAAGCGGTGTGGGTTGCGCTTTTGCCGCTGGGTGTTGCCCCCATAACTGGGCCGCTGGCCAGTACTGCGAGGTCGGGGGCTTGCACATGGGTGTCTAAAGTCACCCTTCTGCCCTCACCGTCTGATACGTCGGCGATGCTTCCATCGCTAAAGGTCCCTTTGGCGTCCACGCCCTCGCGTTGCCTGGCGTAGTGGGCCCAGCGTTTAGTGGAGCAGTCTTTAAGTGTTTTGGGCTTGAAGAGCTTACAAGCTCGACAAGTAGCCTTGGGATGGTCTCGAGGGAGACACAAATTGCACGTATTGTGCTCATCTACCATGGGGAACTTCCTGTTACACTTCGGGCAGAATTTAAAGGGAGTACTCTCTATATGTGTTAATATGGCAGCGGGCGAGTATATGTAGTAAATAAATGTGGGAACCTGTATGACCACCCCCCACACTCCCTACTTGTACAGGGCCGAGGCCAGAGGACGGCCGAGGCCCAAAGTCCGTCGAGGTGCCTCGACGGTTGTTGTCCTCGATCTTCACCGGCATCGATCTTCGGCATAGGGTGGAAAGATACGGGGAATTTTAACAATAATATATGTATAATGCCAATGGAACTCCGCAATATGCGTCCGACTGGAATGGCGGAAAAAAACAATCTCAGGGTCCTACACGCGTGAGGGATCATGGGTACATGCGACGTCACACTAGGGATAGTATTACTGGCACGCCCTAGCTTGACGCCCCTTTTCGAGTTTCGAAAAACAAACTAATACTCCGCAGCTTCCAATAGATGTCTATATTAAAAATGTTCAAAGTATAGTTTCAAAGCAGGAGTAAGTAAAACAATAACTAGCATATAACTGGCCTAGACTGGCAATTCTACTGTAAAATGCTCATGCCCACCAAATACTAGACAACTTTCCTTCACCATATGTTATGAATTCGAGTAGCTGCCAAATTGCTCTAGAATGACCATCAAATTAGATCCAAAAAGAGTTCCTGCTCCCTAACTCTCTCTGCTTCCTAACCCTCCCTACAGCATCATGGTTTTATAGGCTGCTACTAGTAGCATGAAGTTTCTCCCGTCCCTGAACAAAGAGGGCTTCAAATCCTTCTAATGACTAAGGATGGATCGTCTGGCGGTAGCTAGTGATAGAGAGATCTAGTAAATTTCATTGTTGATGCTTGAGGGGTGTTGCATATCGCTCTCCAGTGGGGTCTATTAGCATACTCAAGATCGAGATTGCTGAGAATACTTTCCTCCATAACCTAGTATGGTCAGGACTCTCTAAAAGTCACCCCAATTATTAGCAGTGAACACTCAGGCTCATCAGCAACAAGAACGGGAGACTCCGCCATGGGGCAAAGTTTACTGTCCTACTAGCCAATCAAAAACAACAGGGATCACACCAGAAAAACAGATATTCTCCAGATCTCGTTGTTCTTCTAGATGTGTCAACCTATTGTATCCCAATGTGACGTCACACATTCAGTTTCCAGCCCAAAGAAACCTTACCAGCCAATTACATTGGTCAGTTTGAGCAGGTTACATATTGAGAATATGTAGGTTAGTGCTTCGATTGAATAGCCATGCCTTGGTGCCGTCCTAAAACCAACCCTACTAGTATCAATCTACAATGTTGCAGGGTCACAGAGATCATTGGCTCTTGCAACAAATTATCCCCATGTGAAAGGAGAATCTGGATTGGTCGGAATATGTCCTTCCATCCCTGGAACACTTGCCAGTTACCAGACTGAGTGTACCCTTTCAAGGCAATGGGAATGAACATGGAGGTGCAACGTGTTCCATGATGTTGCAATTATCTGATCACCTAAGCCTGTAAGAGTGCATTCAGTTGAACACCCAGATACCAACACTTGTAGCTTCCTCTCCCTGGGTTCGATGGGAACAGCTCTCCTCATCTACCTGGTTTGAATGGGTATTGTCCTGCTCAGCTGTGACATGTGTGCTGAGACCAAGAAATGAAGCCCCCCTTGCCTCCAATTATGAAGCTTTTGGCCCGATTTTCTGAAGGTTGCTTATTGTTCTGGTAACTGGAACTTTCCGTTTCCACTTGTCCTTGCTTGAGTGCCTTGTTTTTGCTCGCCTCTGGCGATCGTGTCAGCTCTTTCATGTGCCCGAAGCCTGTCTCTCCTTTGAAATCCATTTCAGAGACCTATTAATTTCCTCTCTTATCTTCTCTCGCCTCTTCTACTGCTCCTGCTTACTCTTGGTCTACCTACTTCACATCTCGCCCCCCCACAAATCTATCTACCACTCTGCCATCCGTACCCTCCGTCTCCTCACCTCCGGTGACTCCATCTCTGCTTCCCTATCCTCCATTGGCTGGCTTCCCTTTCACTCCCAACTTAAATTTCATTTTATTTTCTCTGTCTAGTCTTCAAATCTCTCCATGATCTTGCTCTCCCTTATCTCTCTTCCCTTCTCTTTCTACACTCCCTCTCGCTCCCTTCATTCCGCTGACCACTTCCTCACAGTTCCTCCCTCCCCTAGAGCCCCCTCTAGTTTCTGCTCCTTCCAACTCCTTGCCCCCCTCCACTGGAACTCCCTTCCTCCCTCAATCCACTCTATCCCTACCTTTTACTCATGCCGCACGTCGCTTAAATCTCTCCTCCATTCCCTGACATGATTTACCTCCCCCTTCTCGCTCCCCTTTCCCCACCCTTCCCTCTTCCCCTTAATCCTCTCCCTCCACTTGCTCCTCCACCCCTTCCTCACCCTCACCCCTTCCGTTCTCCTCCTCCTACCCATCCTCCTTCTGCCTCCTAGCTCTACTCCATTTCTCTCCCCCTTCCCTTCTATCTAATTGCGCTACATACTGTTTTGTTGGTCTGATTCAGAATTGCATTTGCTTCTACTGTTACTGTTATTTTGTTATTGTTAAATGTATCCTGTTGTTAAAATGTGCAGCGCTTTGGTGTAAAGCGCTATATAAACTTAATAAATACAAATATATCATTCCCTATGGCTTCTCCATGTTAATAGAAGTCCGCATGTACAAGATAAATATATGTACTCTTTGCATCTTGCGGTTTCAGCATTGGCGAAAGAATTGAACACAACAATATGTACGTGTCCTCTTACATACATGGGTCATAAGCATGTGCTTTGTGCCTATATGCAATAAACTAGTGCATGTTCAAGTAACTACATGAATGGATGAATATGTACTTCATGTATAATGCAGCTACATCGTGATGTCAGTGATGGCGTCATTGATTTCTGGCTTTGAAGTCAGTCGACTTGCCTGATCCATGTAATTTCCATATCGTCCAAGTCATCGATTGGGTATGGTCTGAACAGTTGTCTGAGCGAATAGTGCTTTTCACACCTGCAATACATTGAAGTTCGTGGTGATGGGCCTTCAGCTGTGGATCGAGGGGGCATGAGTGTTAGATTTGCCCCCCCCCCCTTTCCCCATCTACAATCTGGATATATCGCATTCCAATAATAAATGAACCATCCCCTCTATAATCTCTCTGCAACCCTCCTTTGAATTCAGCCCCTACAGACTTTTGCTGCGATAGCTTCAAATAAGTGTCAAATGGAGCTCAGGAGGAGGCGGCATGGGCTGGTGGCCCAGCACATTTCCCCCCGCTTTCAAGAAGCAATAGCCGTCGCAACTTCTTCCTCAGTTAGCAGGCATACCCATGTGTTCTGCCTGGGATTGGGCCAGCATTAGCAGGGAAGTTCATTCAAAAAAGTTTCACAGGCTTTTTGGTGAAATGTGACTTGTGAGGTTTATAATTTGGTATAAGAAGTCTTGAAGGATTCAGTAATCGCCTTTGGTTCCATCACTGTCTCTCCCATCTCATTTGTTATAGCTGGGATCATTCTGGATAACTGCCGTTTTCTGATCAGGTATGCCAACAACTTGCTGGACTTGTTGCAGTGCTCGGAAAATGTACCTGCTACCTTTTTGTATTTTTGCAAGGAACTTGGGGTTGGTCACCCTAAGTTACCTGGGGGAACCCAGGTGTCGACCCTTGTTCCCTGTGCTCAGAGAGGCACAGCTCCACCTCTACGCATGAGGCCTGACTAGGCTGAAACACATGTCTGAGGTTGTAGTTGGCACTCTTGTTCAAAGGAGGTTTGCCAGGCATTTCAGTGCTGGATGCCCTTGTGGGCGGGACAAAGACTGATATGCAAATGGTATTTCCTCCTTTGTGAAAAGTACAGTAAGCAAAATGCGATGACTGCGGACCCTCAAAGTGGGTAAAAACCACAGAACAGGTTATCATGCCATGTTCTGTCTAGAGAGGGGCGCCTGCTACCTTTTTGGTATTTGTATAATGTACAGTCTGCTTTTTCTAAGGAGGAAGAAAGCATTCTGAGTGAAAATGGTATTGAATTCCAGTTGTTCAGAGTGTTTAAAATTGCAAGTGTAGGTGACGTTCTGGATCGACTTGCCTTATGCCGCTTTCCAATCCAGGCTGGTTTCTTGATACAGGAACCTTTTCTACAGCCTTGCCCAACGATGTGGCTTTCGCAACATCCCAGAGAAAGTATTTTTGGGGGTTTCATTGATGTCCTGAACTCTTGAATTCTTTATTGGAGGGTAGTATTGCATTTCCATTTTAAAAGGGGAGGGTTATAGGTATGTTTCTGAGAGCGTAATCATAACTGAGGGATGGTCTGAAAGGGCTGGCGCCAGTATTCAGGCTTCCAGTAACTGATCGGTGTGCTCCTGTCATGATCTCTGCTTCCAAAAGGTCAGGGTTTTCCCAACTCCCTTGGAAGCAGATCCATAACCCAGGTTCCGAGTGCCAACCAGTCCCAATTGGGACCTTTTGGACCCGGTCCTGGCGCAAGTGTCATCCAGGCTCATAAATATGCCCAGTCCCAGCGCTGGAAGCGCCGGGCTCATAATGCTTGGGTGGACTTACCTGCAGCAGACCATGCTGCTTACTTGCCTGCCAGTTGAGCCTCTGATCCTCTTCTGTTTGGAACTACTTTTCCTGTTGGGTGGGGCAGGAGCCACTCCCTAGATTCAGAACACTGGAACTCTTCTGGAAAGCAGGAACTCTTTTCTTACCTAGGCGTGGCTGTGGAAGGAGACACCTAAGCACTACAGGAGGCTATTTAAACCACGCCCGATGGATGAATCTTGCTTTGCGTTATTCTGCATCCTCTGCAGCAGAACGCTCATCGTGTCTTCTGCATCTGATCCTGGTCCTAAGGAAAAAGGCTTACCATCCTGAATCCAGTCTTCAGCAACACCTATAAAGACAAGAAAGAACAGGTTAGCATTACGGTCTTCAGTGACAGCTCTTCACTTACCTGGTCCATCGGCTGTCACCAACGCCTCGTGCTGCATTCCGGCATCTGAAAGACAAAGGCTTACCTACTCTTCGTGCGCTCCGGAGGTCTTCACACTGCATTCCGGCATCTGAAAGACAAAACAAGGTGCGTTTAAAGACATTGGGGAACTTTAATACTCACGTGCCATTACTCCTTTCCACATCTAACCCAGTGGGTATTCCGGCACCCTGCAGCCGCTCCGAACTTGTACCTGCAAAATAAAAAGACAGTTAGAGCGCATCGTGAAGCAGGCAACAAGCGCTTACTTACGTGCTTCCAGGCGCTTCTATTCATCACACGGGCTCCATCTTCAACTCACTTCAGCCCGTCATCCGCCATCGCCGGAACCCTGCAAAACAAGAAACATCATTACTAAAGACTTTAAAGACATTAGAATTACTCGAAACTTACCGTTCGTGCAGTAAACGACGGACAGCAGTCCTCTGAAGTCAAGAGGCCTGCTCCCCTTATCCAGTGAAGAAACTGGTTACAGCACCCTGCCCCGAGGCAGATGGAGAGCACGGCGTTCACTTACCTAAGGTGAGAGCGTTAACCTTTGGGGTTCTACAGGAGAAGAGAAAGGGAAGAAGAGAGAGACATTCAATAACCCAGTTCCTTAATCCCATATTTTCTATCTGCAGACATCTTACCCTTCGAGTCAGACATACAGTGCACAGAGGTCCAGCCCAAAGAGCCAGCCGTGTGTTACACATCACCTTTGAAGATACGGTATACGCCCAGTCAAGACCGGCGCCTCTACGGGAATCAGGTGAGCGTTACAGCTCCTTTTAGATCATAATGGCATCAATTATGGAAAACGTGGTGGTGGGCCGAAAGGTGTGTGTAATCTAGGGATCTTCAAACTGGGGGCGGCCGCCATAAAGGGGCCCGCAGGATGTCCGGTGCTGCCCAGACTCTTTGAAAAGGGAATAAGATGATGGTTTTAAATTCAAAAAAGTATCAAGGTGACTGTTAATAGGATATATGAGCAGCAGAAAATCTTATATTTTACAGAGCTTTGGGCTCCCTTGAACATCCTTTGGACCCGCTAGGAGGGCCATCCACTAGGTGTGCGGCCCCTAAACAATATTTCTACTTAAGGGGGCAGGGGCTTGGTATTAACAAGTTTGAATATCACTGGTGTAAATGCTTATGTAGGGATTTAGTATTCTCCAGGGGTCTACAAAAAAAAAAAACATTTAAACAAAGGAGGATTGCAGTAATCACCAAAAGGCCCTTATGGTTGGTGTGGAGAGGCATCTAGGAGTTCCCGCTATACCAAGACAGACTCGGGTCGTGAACCTCATTCCAGTATCCTCCCATTACTCTTTTGGATTTTGGTAGAGCTGCAGTTGCGACTGTATATTTTGGAAGAAAGGTGTACCTCCCGACGCAGGGCATATACAGACGGCACATAATCCCTGCTTGCTAATGCACCCCAAACCTGCATCTAGCAATGTTCTGCATGTCAATGACATGCTTCTATCTGGAAGGGGAGATTAGTTTTAACAGTACCATCACTCCATTCTTCCTACCTACTGCTGGGCTGTAGCATTGAACTCCCCCCAACCCCTGCCCTAAATCTCATGATTCTTGTTCTACAAGATGGGTCTACTCTCTGGTGGTGGGACTTTCGTATGTAAGTGAACATGTTGTCCTCTTGATTGGATGGTTCACATCATTAATGTCCCAGGACAGTGTGGAAATTGTGGAGGACATTTCCAATAGGGTGTGAAGTTTGTTGGGTCTTTGTGACAGATGCCTTTGCATCATATCCTATTCCCTAGGTCAAGTGGAGTTACCTTGAGCGTGCTTTTGCCCCATCCGTGCCCTCGATATTCGTCTTGCGGCCTGTGGTTCACTGCATGTCTGGGCCTGCGGGCTCAGTGGTTTCCACCAACATGGGAATTCCTATACGGCCTCACAGACCTCTTTGGTGGTTCTTGTCGTTATTTTATTTGTTCCCCAATAGTATAGGTGTAAATCTCCAGGTATAGCAGATATATCTGATCAGCTCCTTAACTTTATTGAAGTGTTTTCTTCTCTTGAGCACCCCTGGGGCTAGGTCATGGAAGAAGCCGGTCTTGTGTCCTTCACATCTCACCTCTTGTCAGTCTCTAGCTAGCCTTACCACTTTGTCTTTAACTGTGAATCTCAGAAAGCGGATAATGGGTCTTGGTGGTAGGCCGGGGGTTGGACGGGGTTGTAGCGTTGCAGTGCGCTCTATTTCTGTGTGATCTTAGATTTCCAGGCATTACATGAAATCCAGGAGTTAAAGAATAAAAGCTTTGCAATCTGTGCCTAGACTCCCTTCAGCACCCCAAAGACATTTATGTAATTTTGTCTCACCTTGGTTTCTTGACCGTACATCCCTTCCGCCATGGATCCCCTTTGTTCATATTGTGCATCTCATTCTGTAATGTGGAGTTACAGCCATTTGCCTCATCCAGCCTAGTGTGTATTATCCCAGATACCCTGGGGTTTCTTGGGTATCCAGTGATAAAGTCACCTGTGAAAAGGTCACCAAGGGGGCCTCATTTCCCCCAATTTGCACTCCGATGAAAAACAAGCACTTTCCCAAAACATTCTAGGACTGGAGTTAAAATAGTAATTCAAACATGTCCTACAATAAGTGGGGGAAGGCTTTTAAAAGGTGCAGGGGGAAAAAAAAAATAATCACCTACCTGGCAAACTTTTCCCAGGGGACATTCACATAGAACCACTCCTTGTAGATCACTCTTCATTGAGGCGACATCTCCTTCCACCAACTCCAACGGGGCATAAATATCCCTAGGGGTCGGGTCTTTCATTATCCTGACATTATCATACAGTTCTTCCAGTACGTCATCTTCAAAAGTATATCCCTTTGCTGGCTTTTCTTGTGTTTTACATCTTGGTGAGCCATGTTGTTGAGGGCCCCATAGCTGTTTGTGTATGTTGGGGCTCTATAAAGGTAGGTCCGTGTTTTGCCAATATGTGCTGATAAGGAGGCTTCTCTTTGTAAAATTGTGTCAAGCACCATTGGTACATGTCCCCCCGCTATCTCATTTGAGTCTGAAGAAGGTGCAAGGGAAGGCCCACTGTCAGTTGTTGCCTCTTCTGGTGAAGCTTCCACACCACTGGATTCAGCCTGCTGCTGTCCTGTGTAGCCAGACGGGCCAGGTGTGCCACGTTGCATAACAGTACAGTTGGGGAACCAGTCAGCCTTCTGTCGTTGCAAATTCCAGTTCCTCTGGTTTTCTACGCCTACTACTGCATCTGCAGGGTCCTCTTGTACTGTGGATGTCAATCTGGTTCGGAGACTACCATGAGTTGCTGGGGAAAAGAGGGAGAAAATCCTCTTTATTTGGAGGAGATGTGGAAAGAACATTTGTTTTTGTTCAAGGGTTCCCAATACCCCACTTTATGTGCAAATTCCCCATGGGACTCGAGCAAATTATGCAACAATCCGTAGACCCTGGACAAGCTAGTTTTATAGTAAATGGAAATACTTTCATTAATATTCACAGCATACTCCTCCTGATTGATCAAGCAAGGAGTGTGCCCAGTTCATCCATACACCTTCCATCAGATGCAGAGGAAGCATTCAGCATGGTGAAGTAGCTGTTCTTAGAGGCGTCGCTTTGGCAATTTAGGTTGGGTTTGAGAATTCCAAGTATAGGAATAAGCCGAGCCTTTATGGATTTTTTAAAATATATAGAGCGGGGCAAAGAAAGGATATCCAGGTCTCCACTTGTGTGTGCTCTGGTAATGAAGCAGGTGGACAAAATAATTAAGGCAATTGTCCGATTACAAGAATTAGAATGGGAGGGGTGAATCACAAAATCAGTCAATTTGCAGGTAATGTTATTATGTCATGAACTTATCTTGAAATCTCTATCAGAAGTGCAAAAGAAAATGGACCGATTTCAGAAAGCCTTTGGGTATAAAGTTAATGCAGTAAAGTCAGAGATATTGGACCTGACAGTACTGGATGACCTGTGGCATAGTGGAACAAAAGACTTCCTTTAAAGTACCAGTAATACTTAGGGACTGCAATTCAGGCATGGTGCGCTGCCAATGACCTCTGCCTTAATGCCAAGTAAGCTGGAGATCCTTCTCATTGGGATCCCTGCACCCTCCTACTCTCTGGTCGCCCTCCATGGGTCTCATCGCCTTACCCGCTTGTGAGGCGGAAAAAACATGGTGTCATCTTCGACTCCTCTCTTCACATCTCTTTCAGCTGCCCCTCCTCAGAGGCATTCTCCCTTTCCTCATCTTCCACCAGAAATCTAACGTCTCCAGAGCTCTGGTCCTCTCCTAGGCTGGAGTAATGCAACAGTCTTCCTCAACTGCCTTTATCCTCCCTTCGCCCCCTTCAACTAATCCAGAATAGGACTGCAAGACTTCTCCTTGGCCTCAAGCCCCGGGACTGCATCTCTCCAGCACTAAAATCTCACCACTGGCTCCCGGTGTCTGCTAGGATCAAGTTCAAGACCCTCTGCATCATCCATAAGGCCTTCTCGGGCCTGGGACCCTGCTACATCCAACTCTCTCTCCGCAAATACCTTCCTGTTAGAGCCCTTTGGTCTTCTAGCTCTTTGCAGATCAGACGCTTCTAAAAGCAGAGAGCAGATGGTAGATCTTGCTCTTCCGCAGGTGCTGCCCTCTGGAATGGCCTCCCTGCCCCTCTTTGGTTTTAGCTGGATCTCCTTAAGTACAGGAAGCATCTCAAGACCCTGCTTTTCAAATCAAATAAAGTTTATTTTGTTAAGACGTAGCATACCATAAAAACACAACAAATCACGTCATATCATGCATAAAACATTAAACAAATAAAATCATCCTTAAAACATCCGAACAAAACTGTGAAATCATGAACAGTCACAATTTAATAGGAGTTCTTTTAATAAGGCACGCTTTAGGAACGTCAAAACGGCCCATCCCACCCAACCCGAATCTGCCCATAACAGCTAAAACAGTGCTACTCATAACAGCGAAAGCCTCGGCCCTTCAAACAGGCTTCAATGTTTGGTCCCTGATCAGTGAGAAGGTAGGATAAAACAGGAAAAAGTGAGCCAGGTCTTCTTTAGACGCCCCACAGAAGGGACATGACTGATTCACACTCCCTTTAGACCAAACCAACGTCACGCCTCTCAGATGTACAGAGGTAAAATGGGCCCTTGAGACAGGAAAGGGCGGAGATGGGTGATTGGTCCTCCTTTTCGCTTCTTCCTTCGCGCTCCCCTTCCCCTGCTAATGCACCCCCCTCTGCAGCATAGACTGGTGGCCTGGTCCCTCCCGAGTCCTCCAGGGCACCAGGCTATACTCGCCCAGTCTACCCCAGCACCCCGGTCTCCCTCAGCCCCCGCTCCCCCTTGCACTTGTATGCCTCCTCTGTCCGCACTTCCCTTCCCTCCCTAGCATTAGCCCTTCAGGCACTGTCGTCCCCCCCCCTGCACTTCTTATTACAGCACTTGCATGATCCAAATGTCAAGGCCTAATAGCTGCTCCTCCGTTATTGTTATTTTTCTCCCCTCTCTCCCACCCACACCTCCCTCCTAATTTTGTCTCGAGGCACCTGGAAGCAACATTTGCTGTAAAGGCGCTTTATAAATACTCAATAAACTACGTAAGCTAGTAGTATATTTTGGTCATAGAACCAACACAGAACAATACAAGGTAATGCATACAGCGCTTTTACACAACATTAAAACCTACTAAATCCATTTGAATATTATAAAATTATGCTAAGAACTATGCAATTTATATATACAGAATAACCATAAGGAGAGCACTGCTCACAGCCTTAACAGAAAAAAGTAGGAAGAAAACGAGGGGGAAAAAAAGCACTATTCCATTGCAGGCTATATTGTCTCTTCATATTATTCCATCTCAGAATGTGAACACCCCATGCATTTGTTCATCTCTCTTACCCTCATTAGCCAAGCTCTCTGAACATAACAAGCCATGGCAAATAACACACAAACACTTTGGGGGTTACTTAGCAATAACAGCGCCTCTTGTATTATGAATCCCAGCAGAAATCAAAACTGGTTTCATATCTGCGACGCAATCACAAAATATTTTGACAGATCAACATAAAATGCATTCTTGAGATTTCCAGCGATTAGGGACACTTGCAACCGCGAGCATCCCCAGCCTAAAAAGAAATTATAGGGACCTTTCAAAAGCTGGGCTTATTAAATCGCTATATGCTATGCCAGTGTTAGACCATTTGTTGTTAATATAAGCAGGACCAACAGACAATTTCATAGCTTCACAAATTAACTAATTTCTTAGCTGCTATTGATGGCCGATTTTACAGTCACCTTTCCTACAGCCTGACAAGATGTTGGTTCATCCCACATAATACTCAATTTAAGTTCAGATAAACAATTTCTTTACATGAGCAAGCCATTTCATGCTACTACCATCCTCCAGACTTCCAAGATGTGATAATACCTCCCGATAGGGAGTTAGACCTTCCTGGCTCCACGGTCTAATCCAGAATCTAACTGGGTCAAACCTCAACTTTGTCGCCACAGTTACCATACCGAATTCAAGGTATAAAAAAAAAAAGAGAGGACGGAGTACTCGAGGGTAACAGTAGGAGCTTTATAAAGAATTTTGTCTCGCTAAAGTTTAGCTTGTTAGAAAGCCGAGAAACCACATATTTCTGCACCATAAGAAGTGGCTCGTGATGATTGTTTCTGAAATAAATTGAGCTGTTGAGACCGCTCCTCTACCATGTCTCACAAAGAAGGAATTAATAGCTTGATTGTATTTTTCCATGATAATGCTTGACTTTGCTATCTGGCATGCCCAGTTCCCTAATTCCTGAAATCCGATTCCTAGGTAGTCAAAATGGTTTCTGATTCCTAGGTAGTCAAAATGGTTTACCTGTTCCAGCCGAGCACCATCAATGCTAAACAGGACAGACCCACGTTTAGACAAGCGTGGTCAAAAGACCATAACCTTGATTTCTCAACATTGAGCTCCAATCTAAGGTCCATACACTTAAGTGCAAATATTGAGAGAGACTTTTTTAGGCATGCTGGGGATGTTGATAAAATTGCTGCATCATCCGTATTAAAAAAGGAAAAAAAAATTACAAAATTTCAAAAAGAGTTTGGTATCTCACTTTGCCCATTTAATGATCTCTTGGAAATATACATTAAAAAGCAGGGGTGCCAGAACGCATTCCTTCCTCACACCCCTGCATGCGTTGAATCCTTTTCGTTCATTACCCACACGGCCCCCACCCACAGGCCAAATTGAACCTTTTGCTGCCTGATTTTGAGAATACAGTGAGGAGATAATGGAAATTAGTTCTAGGGGAGCATTGCAAGCCTCAAGAGAATGCACCAAAATGTAGCCCTCGACACTGAATCAAATGCAGTCTTGGGGTCCAAGAATTCAATGCATAATTTCATCCCAAATAGTGAAATGTATTTTTGGATTAGGAGGGATAGGAGAAAGCATTGGTCAAAAGTGCCTCGGCTTTGCCCAAAACCTGCCTGATAGATTCTTAATACTCGGTTGGAGTCCAAGGCTGTAAAGGACCGAGAATAGTACGACCCTTTCTGATTAGAGGAATAACCTCTGCCTGGCACCATGTTTGGGGAATTAAGCCTGTTGAAAGTATAGGATTAAACATTCTGCAAAGTACCAGAAGCCACACAGTTTCCTCTTCTTTATAAAGATCAATGGGGATCTATCAGGGCCAGCAGCCTTACTGTTCTTCATAGATCTCAACGCCATTTCAACTTCTGACACACTCAACCTTAACTGTGGGACATCCACATCATTTAACACTACTTCACTATTCCCATCCAGTTCATCTCCTGGATGGGACTTTTACAGCTTGATGTGAGACTCCCATTCATCACCCATAATGCAACATTGTGGTGCTTGTGCTCCATTCAGCTCTTTACCTGATATATGGTATGATCTGTTATTTATGACGCGCTTAATACCGAGAGGTTGCTAAGTGCGGACCGAATCTGTAGTGCTCCGTGTCATCTTGCTTCCAAGGCAAGCACATTGCCCCTGAGCTATCCTCCCAAGACACCATCCTCTACCTGACACCATCCTCCAGAAAAGGTTATCCCCCTGTTTGAAAGCATTATACATGGTAACCCAGGTCACGAAGGAACACCCCCACCCCTTTTTTTTTTAAAAAAAAGTGTACTTCTTGTAACCTGCTCTCTTTTGACAGACCCTAAACTAGATCTAACAGGATATAATTTTCGCTTTGGCCACATGTCATTCTCCGTCCTACCAATTCGGCTTTGTGATAGACCCTTTTCTAATAACAGCCAAAGATTCAGTGACGAATGGGACAAGGTTAGACTTTACTTTTTCAAATTTGGCCAGCACTGAATGTGACAAGCTCTCCACTCCACAAATTGATTCCAGTTCATCCATAATCTTACAATAAATAGCCGGGTTTTGCTCTCGTTCCAATACCCTTCCCCATTTGACCTGTTTTCAAGCATGACCTATCATAATATGCTGGGATGTTGTATTACTCGAGCCATGTCCGTGAGCCTGATGAATGAGTTGCTTGCCGGATGGGGTTTAAAACTTTTTTTTTTTAAAAATACATTTTAAAAAAAAAGAAATCTACCATTACAGGCTCTCAAGTTTAAACTATAAAGCAGTCTTAAGTGACCATTAAAGGAGTTTGCATTGGGGCCGCAGCCATCAGTGCCGGTATTCCCCATGCCGAATCATGATCCTCCCCAAGGTCAACCAGATCATTCCGTGGTTCCACTTGCATGTTCAGGTCACTCGCTACTACGATAAAGCCATTGCTGCCTCCTCCCAAACGAGGGCTGGCTATGTCATAAAGCAAATTGACCGTCATCATGCCCTGCCAACCCTATGGTCTGTTGCATATGTTGAAAGGCATCATTTGCACCCCTCCCAACAGCTAAATTGTCAAAAGCTGCAAGTCTGCAGCGATACGAAGATGTTCTATCACCTTCCCCTCCAGGGTAGAGTCCAACCATAACTCCAACCCACCACTAGGTCTACCTTTTGGGCCCTTAATAGCAGTCACAGATAAGGACCTTTAACACTGGGCTCACTGCCCAAGTTTCCTGGAAAAGTATTATTTGATACCTTCCCACCAATCGGGGATCTCCAACAGCCTACGCAAACCCACCACATTCCATGATAGCAGGTTATGACCAGCACCAACATACTCTCTGGGGCTTTCCCCATGAGGTCAATCAATTTCATCAACATTCTCTGCTTCCTGCCCCTAATCCATGTACTCCACTTGCACCCTGCCCATTTACTACATAGGGTTGGTTCTCTGACTTGTGACTAGCGCGCCAGTATAGTCACTAATATACCCATGGGGTAAGGGATACAATGAAGTATAGCTGGCAAGGATGAAGAGCTGGTTGAAAAGCCAAGACAGAGAAGCCCAACTCGCAAATGTTGTGCATTTTTATAAATTAACTCAGCTGTCATAGGGGAAACCAAAGAAACCCAAACCCAATTTGTTGGGCTATTTGCTTTTGGCAGCTCGAGGTGTTCAATGTCCACAGAGGTAATACATCGCAATTCAGGAATTTGTTGCAACAATTCTAACAGGCATGATAGATTTAAAAAAAAAAAAAAAAAAAAAAAGGCATCTGTTGGGTTCCTCTGAATGATTTTGATGTATTTAGAGCCAGACCGCCAAGGGTAGATTGCAACTGGTCTTTCCTGGCTATGCTGCGTGTCCCTGCAGTTACTCCTACATCCACCTCTCAGATCAAGTTAGTCAATTCCCTGTGGGAGAGTAGAAGTGCGTCATGAAGAAACAACTTTGGCTTGCAAGACTTCCTGTATGCTGGCATTTATTTCTCTCTCCACGCCGATACCCATGTCTGTGTTGAGGACAAGAGTTTTTGAAAGACTGGAGACAGGGGGTTGCATCCATTTGTTGAGAGGACCCTATATAGGGCCTGTCTCATGGAGCTCTTATTAAGATTCTTTAATATAAGAAGTTGCCCGCAAGGTGGTGAGGAAATCTCACAGGCAACATTTTCTTGAACCTCTTTCCTTTTACAAGAGCTGACCCCATGCATTCTTCTTTCTTTTGCGAATCCAGGCCGGGGGAGTGGGTGGGGCTCTTTGCCTCATTTTTTTGTCTTTTTTTTTTAGTTGGATTAACAGAGCTGTTGAGGAAGGACTGTTCCATACGCAGGGCCTCTACTGCAGATTCCACTGATTCGGCGAGGACTTCAACCCAACCTTGGTAAGAGGTCCCGCCTACCTCAGCCAGTAGCCTCCCCACCGTGGGTGCTGTGGGGACATGCGAATGGTTAGGAACTGCCTCTGATATTTGTCCCACGGTTGCCCCATCTATTTGACTAATGGAGCTCGGAGACTAAACTGCAGTCAACTAGAATATCCACAACAAATGCTAGGATCCAAGACTGCTCTCGCTGGTCTTCCGCCAACTTATTGCAAAGATGAAACAACTCATCTAGTTGTGCGATGATGGAGTAGAACATCAAAGAGGGTGGGAACTGTTAGTTGTTGGACCTAGATGCCGAGATGCTTAGAATTGTATCTTCCTCCATACTTCCCTCATTGCAGGAGATCTCTGAAGACAAAACTAGCTTCTCCAAATCGGGACACAGAGAGGTTAGAACAAATAATGTTATCAGAGTGTGTTACCATTGCCAAGTGAGTTACGCTGCAGATCCAAACAGAGCTTAAGGAGCGATCCATCATTGTCAATCATAGGTGAACCCTAGGGGGATGGTTAGGGGTGTTTTTAGCTGATTTTCCAGGTGTATTTTTACATGAGCGACAATCACCAGCAAGTCGATTACTGTGTCACCGACTACTATAGCAGAGGTTTTGTGGTTAAAGTAATCCTCTACGGTCATCTGCGGGTCATTCATTGTTCCATTTTTGTCCCCTTTGTCTTTCTTGGAGCGGGGGGTAGTATTTAAGCCTGACGGACCGCGCTTTTGGCTGCACAAACATTTCCCCCGAGCGTGTGGCATTACTACGCAGATCGTATCTTTCTTGTTTTGAGCTTTTCATCGTTGCTGGCTGGGGAGGGAAACAACTCCCAATTATACCTGTAACTATACATGCCAGGGGACGTATTTTTTCAGGTTTTCTCTGTGCAAAAGCCAGGACAGAAGCAAAGTAGGCCCTAGAAAGCAGGCTCTGCAGTAAAGTTGTGGTGCTCAGGCTTAAAAGTCCCCCGGGAATCTGCAACAAACCACCTCCAACCACTCTCAACACCACCCGTGCTGGATAATGCCCCCAATCTGCTCTGATACTCACAAGCTTAGGGCATTGGAACAAAAGCCACCGTTAAAAGTGCCCTTCACTGTGACATTCCAGGTCCTCAATATATTGGGGTTGCCTATGCTGTAGCACAAGGCCACCTCCAGCACAGGCCCCCAAAAATGTTGTACACCTCCCACAGTGGCCCGAAGCAGCAGGGTGCAGCTTGCACTTGCTGTGCTCACTTACAGCTCAGTGAGGGACACAGCTACGTAAGCTGAATTACCATGCACTTTTTTACATCCATTAAAATATACTGAGATGGTGGGAGCTTCAAGTTTCATGGTTTGGTAAGGAGGCAGTCATCAACATGCATCTGCTGTCCTGCCTGTTCTACCTTTTCAGGGTTATCCAGCTAAGTAGTTCGAAATTGTTACTTAAAAATGCAAAAAGCAAGGTTTATTTGGGGCGACAAAAAAACTTGGATTAAAAAGTTTCTTTGCACACATGACGCAAGAGGGTTCTCTCAAGACCAAACCTTTTTTTAAAGATGACATGGCTTTCCAAGTTTTCAGTACATAAAGAAGTGTACCCAATAAACATTTGCTTCGCATGGCACAAGCAGGATCGCTTGTCCAGTCCCTGACATAATTGAAAAAGAGCTAACGCTCTCTAAACCATTTTGTTAACTTAATGGCAAAGGCAATTCACAATTCCTGGGTTATGTCATGTCTTTCTAGGTAGGCTTTCTTATCTATTTCTATTTACTTTGATTCACAGGAACTTTGAGTTTAACCCTGCACTATTGGAGAAGGGATTTAGGTGCTTAGAGGTTAGAGACTGCACGAAATTAAAAGATCTATTTTTCGGTGGGAATAAACAACCCCAGCACAATCTTAAAGTCTCTTGGCACTGGTGTATGCATTCTATCTAGGTTGGGATCCAGCACCCCACTAAGGCCCTCCCACACCCACCACCACTTGACCTTCTATAAAGAGCGACAACTGACTCCAGCTCTTGCAAAAATGCCTCCTGCCTCTCATTTGGGGCATATGCAGATATTGGGGTGTAGAGCTGCCCAAATAACTTTCACCCCCACAAATCTGCCTCCAAGGAGGCTCTGTCTTTCTAGCTCAATAAATGGGACATCTTTCACAATGAGAATGGCTCCTTTCCCCCAGCCCCCTTTTATTGAGCCACTGCCACTAGACGCTAGATGCGGCCTTGGGTACTCCGTTTCACATTCTGGCAGTTTTTTTTCTTCAGATCCAGGTGAGCCTCTTGCAAAAATGCGAACAGTTCAAATCAACCTGTCTCCGCAGGATGGATTTTCGTTTGCTCAGAGAGTTCAAGCCCTGACATTGAGTGTTACATAGCCCAGCTTCCAGGGGGGAGTGCAGGGGACGATTTAGTTCGTATTGCGTATCATGCTCCGAGGTGCATATGGGGAAGGTGACCGTCATCTGCCATATGCATTAGCTGCCTCTCTGTGCAACTGATTTTTATTAACTAAAAATCAAAACTGAAATGACAGAACCACTGTCAAAGTTGCAATAACAAAATTGGGCCTCATGCATACGTGACTAGCGAGCGACATCGCGCCAATGGTCCGGCTAAACCCATCCAGTGCCCGGGCCAATCATTCTGGAATTGCCTGGGTCCGGTCAGCCTTGTGAAACTGCGACTGTCAGGGTAGGAATGGGGTCAGAGACTATTTGCAGTTCAGGTGGGAACCTGAATTTTGCCTTTTCCCCACCGTTGACCATGGGGTGCAAAGTAGTTTAGGATCTCCTCCTCCTGTCAGTGATGACTGCTGTGACAAGGACTCCTTCCGCTTCGAGTGAGCGGATCATTCTCAGAGCCTGCTGCTGTAAATTGGAGCGTTGCCAGGAAGATCCAACTGAAGAGGATATTTTTATCCTGAAGGATGGTTGCCAGAGGTTTGAGAGGCCTCATTTTCTGTATTGAATCTACTGCAAGATCCTGATCGATTTGGAGGGAAGACTCCTGGAAGATTATTTCTGTTTGCACACAGGCAGCTGTCGTAATGTCTTCCTTGGTGGTGAAAAGGTGAGCGCGTGTTATCACATCTGGCGAGGGATCAGTGGGGGCACCACTTTTCCCCTGTAGCCTTTGGGTGCGGTGCAGCAGAAAATGAGCTTTTTCGTGATTTGGCAGAAGCATCTGAAAGACCTTCTTGACGTATTCACCCTGGGCTTGGTCAGGGACCGTGGACGGAAATCCTTTAATACTAAGGTTATTCCTCAGCGCCCTATTCTCAAGGTCTTTGGTTTTATCGCCATAGCTACTCTCTCCGCTTTGTACTGCAATTTCCCTTGCTTGTTCCATCGTACAGTCCTCAACCTCCCCCACTCTCTGCTCTGCCTCCATGACTCGGCCATCAAGCCGTTCCATTTTTGTTTAGGGTATGGACTTCAGTAGTCCCCTCCTCTGGGTATCGCTTTTCCGGGCACATCGCACCCCAAATGCAGACAACCCCAGCTCTATCCTCCTTTGGGGGTGGCTTGTCCCCTCAATGCTAAGTTTGTCGTAACCTAGGCACTTTAAATTCTTTTCGGTCTGGGATTTCAGTCTCACCACGTAGCGCGGGATTTTCAGTCCGATGGAGGACTGTCCCCCCCAATCCCCCAATACTCCCTGCGGCAGCAAACTAACTTCTGTGAGGGGCCGCTCCCCTTGGCAGTCTCTAGACGGTCCTTATTTCTGTGCTACCAGTCCATAGCCCCGATTCATTGCATGCTTCTCTTCTGGTCACCCCTGTTGCGCTGCTGTTTAGAGGCTTTGAGTGTTACTTTACAGGAGGGCAGCAACGGGGGATTTGGGGGGTGAGGATGCTCTACCCTCAGGCACTGCTACTTAACGGCCGTCAGGGAGGCCTCGACCTTCCAGGCCCTCTCCCCAGTGCTTGCCTGATCACACCATCTCCACTCTGCCGCCCCGAGGCCGGGACCTCAGCACCACGGGAAGGTTGCAGAGTGCTCCTGTACTCGCACACCTCTGCTGCAGCGCTTCACTAAGCCAGGATTCCCAGAGACGTGGTGCACCATCTCTCCGCTCACCCAGGTGCAGAGGCGATGGGTTCTTGTGCCTCTGCAGACAGTGTCTGCGTCCCGAGGAACCTATTGTATTGTGGTGGGTTTCAGGATGGCAAACAGGGTCGGCTCGGCAGCAGGGGCATCTCGGCTGCTGAAGGTGGTCTGGTGGGGTCCCCCGATCTAGTTGGGTTCTTGGCTGTGCCCCTCATCGGCACCCTTCCTCCTGCATCTGAGGGGTGCCGTCTTTTTTTCATCCGGGGCCCCTACTGCTGCAGCTCTCTCAGCCACCTTCACATAGATCTGCTAGTCTCCAACCACCCTAAGCAGCACTGCTGCATCCCATGATCATTCCCTGTTAAGCCAGCTACATTTCAGCTCCAATGCAAGCCAACAACAGGCTTAAATGGCAGCTGTACGCAGGCCCTGCATGGATGCTATCAGAGCAGCGTCTGCATCGTTAGCGCTCCAAGCCACGCCTCCTTATCTAGTCTTTATTTTTGCATAAAGAACTTTTGCTCCCTTGCCTAGCTAATAGTGTGTGTGACTTATTGCTATGCTCCTAGAAAGAATCCATGGTCTAAGCAATTTACTCTGTACCACGTGGTGGAAAATATGCAACAGGTGGCTCCGTACATGTGCTAACTTTCTTGAGATTTTCAGGGACCCAAGTAGCTATATCTTGGATTTCTCTCTCTTAAACCTTTTGCTCCAACTCCTGCCATAGCGCTTCACATAGCTCTACTCATTACATTGTTTCACAGCTGCTCCTTTACCTTGTCCCATCTGCCCTTTCTCATAAATAGGCAGGATCGCAACTTCAAAAACATTCTTGCAGCCTTTATTCGGCAGCACGCAATTTTCTAGCTGCCCCCTCCCCAACATTATAACTGATCCCTTTGCAAACTCCCCCAATTCCTTGAGGAACTGATCAAGAAACCGCCCGACCCCTGACTGGGAGCATAATCGGATGCAATTATATACATTTGTTTCTCCATCTTCCCTTTAGAAAAGATGAAACGCCCTTCTGGGTCTCTACTCACGTAGTGAAATAAACTGCAGTGAGAGGTGCACAATTATTGCCACATGTTCCCTTTTGGCCTCCAAGGTTGCATGATAGTGTGCGAGGTAATCTCTGCTAGTCGGTGGACCTGAATCCTGCTTCTTCAAGTGCGTCTTCTGTAGACATACTATTTCTGTAATATTCTTATGACACCTGATCTTTTGTTAGGGGCATTCAAACCACTGACATTCCATAACCAAAGTCAAAACATTTCCCAATATAGGTTTGCATTGTCCTCAAAACGTCCTTGTTGTCTCCTGTTCCATAAAACATCCCCCTTTCCTATTTCCTGGCCATCATCTCAGATCAATTGACTCCACTTGGCACATATGCCAACACCCCCGCCTTCTGGATACATCTTAGAATTTCCTTCCTGGTTTCTCTTGTGCCCACTTACCAACAGATACAGTTTTCAACCCATGGTTCCTTTGATGTTTGAGGTACCCATATCACATCATTTGAACCATTCACTCCCCATCGCCCTCCATGCAATAGCACACCAAACTCATTCAACTGCCTTCCACCAACTCTGTCTCTAATTCCCCCGGGAGCTCTATGGCACTTTCTTTCCACGTGTTGTAATTTTGCCTCCTCTCTTTCCCTTCAGAATCCACCAATTTGTCTCAGAACCCGTTCCTAAAGCCACAGATGGCATCATGCTATGTTCTGAGTTTGTTGCCCCTTCATGCCTCCATAGGCCAAGGATTTTCACCCCTTCTTCCACAGAGGAAATCTTTTCTTCGTCGTCAATTCTCACTTGTAGCTTCTGGGGCACAGCCATCGGTATTTGAGTTTTCTCCTGGTTCTCCCAAGAGTAACTAACATGGGATATCTCATCAAATAGTAGTGGTTCACTCTTTGAAACCATTTTCTTCATTCTTGCCACTCCCCATAAGGTTAATTTTAATCACTCTTTTCACCTTCTCGATCCCTACTCTTGTCGAAGTCTGGCCTGAGAATGAGGTCCTGCATGCACCTTACGATACCTGCACATCCAGTTCCCACCTTAAGGGCCGTAATCCTCAAGTTGTCCTTTCTTGAGCTGTTCTCAAAGTCCTCACACTTTTCTTCAAGTACTTCAATTTTCCACGTCAAGTTCATACAGGCACGACGAGACCCCAGGCATGTCGGCGTTAATTTCCAAATCATTAAGCCACGCACCAAGATGGCCAATCATTTTTGTTTGCCGCTATTGCCACAGAGAGATCTTCCCTGATGCTGGCCACTTCTAACAATTACCAGTGTCCATCTCATGTTTCACTCTGCAAAGCAATGCACCCAGTTCTTCCTTAATTACGGGCATATTGTCACAAATTATTCTTTCACTGTCCGTGCAGAGAACTGTAGGGACAACTGACTTGCTGCGCCCCTCGATAACCTCAGAGAGCACTGGGATTTGTATGTGGATGCTTGTGTATTTTCTTTGAACTCATCTACTCGTCTTGTGCCCCTGTGCAAGATCACTGCCAATTCCTTTTCTGGAGCGCCACTTGCGATGGTTTATTCCCTTACTATTTTCAAAGCTGGTCACCCATGCTCAGAAGCCTCTGTGTGTTCCTTCCTCTGGGTCTGGGTATTGGCTGCGCTTAATCATGCACATTGCTTTTATATTTTCACACACATACACAACCCTGTCCCATGGGATCATTTAGGCATCTACCACTCTGCCTGCTGATTCACTGCCGTACTCTGCACAGAACTGGCCGCCTATTTCCTAGCTAGCGTTTCAGCATGTTTTTCTGAGCCAACAGGTAGCCATAGTCAACAGGGCACCTTTCAACAGCCTCATGCTCCAAGCTCCTCCTCAGTTTATCGGGGCCACAGCCTCACCCGGCTGCTTCTCTGTGCTCTCAAAGCCGTTCAGGTGCATGGTGGGGGATGCACCTCTTGCCTCCCTCACCGAGTAGCTCCTTAGAAAGGGTGATTAAAAAAACCAAAAGGAACACAGGACTGGAACCTGTGCACCATTCCTCATCCCTGGCCTTAGAACTGTTGTCAGTCCTCCCCCTGTCCCCTGGCCTCTGGCCTATTCTCTTTCTGCTGCCCGAGGTGCTGTTGCTTCATGGGATTGGCAGTGCATTACCCATTTACATTGCAAGCTCCCAGCCCAAGCAATGGATATCACCACCTTTGCATGCACCACCTCTGCTAGGTTCGCTGGGGTGCTCCTCTCAACAATCCCTCTGAACAGAAGATGCGTCTGCTCCAGACAGTAAAGGATTACCCATGGGTTGATTCTGGGATGGTGGAACCGGTAACCCTCGGCTCTGTTCAACCCGCTGGCTGCCCTATATATTTTAAAGCAATACCTGGAACTTAAACATTTGCTGCAGAAACTGTTTTCCTGGGTACCTCAGTCTAAAGACCCCTTTCCTTCTAAAATCTGTATATTCTGTGTCGTTCCTTAAAGGGTTGGGTTATAGCATTTTTATCTGATTAAAAAAATATATGTTTAGGTTAAAGTATCCTATTTTTACAGCACCTTGGTTGGACATTCTTTTATTTTGTACAACAGTACTATAGTCATTTAATCTGCTTCTGTGCTAGCTCACATCCATCCTAAATATTAAGCCTGCCATCAGACCATGCTACTTTTTTTTAATGTGGTTCTATTATGATTTTACCAATACAATGAAACATATGTTCTCAATATAGCATTTTGTCATCTTGTCAGATTCTCATACGCATCCCTCCCTCAAGTACCCTCTCTAACCCCAACTTGGAACAGTAACTGTCACAAAACGTTGCTTTTGAAGCAGCAGGTTTCCCGGGTCAAGAGTCTGCGAGGATAATGCGTGTTGGTGATGATCAGTCTTTTGTTAGTTTTTCTCAGTTATCTTGTGCTGGTTTTCTCATCTGATAGTACATTCAGGGGGGTTTGTCGTCCGGTTTGTACTAGCGCATTCCATGTTGTAATATCTGTGGAACTTTCTCTTCTTCCCTGTTTTAGCGCCTCATACCAGATTGCTGTTTCTGCCATGGTCCACCTATTCGACCATGCTACCTTAAAGAGGCGAAGGTGGGATTGTCCGTTTCACCTTTAGGATTGCGATCACTGCTGGTTTAGTACTAGTGTGGGGCTGTGTAGGAGTTTTATTCACTACTTGTCCCTGTAATCTTGTGGCACAGTAGTCTTTTAGTCATAGCCTAATTTCTAGAAACCATTGGGAGACTGTATAACAGGAGAAAGGGTACATTTGGGAGCATGACAATGCAACAATCTGAAGATTGTGAATACTGTGGTTAAACAAAAGACAAGGATTAAAGTTTGGGACCACTGGACAAAACATTTTGATTTACATACTCTTTCATGGACTCATCTTTATTTTTAGATCCTTCATCAGAATCATTTTTGGTCCCATATTCTCCATCAACCAAACCAGTAGGTTAATACTCAATGTGAACAGGATTCCCACATATAAATGTTCTCTAGTTTTATGAACACAATGTTTTTACAATCAGTTATTAAAAACTACATTGGACTTACTAATGCTCAGCCCCACAGATAAAGGGTGTATCGGGCACTTTTACTCCCTAAAAATAGGCAAATACTCCCCAAAAATATAAATAGGGAGTAAAAATACTCCCAGCACAAATGCGAAATGGAAACATTGGCGAATGTCCTCCCTGCTTTCATCACCACAGCTCCATGTATATGTTTGAACCACTAGTATACATAGAGCCACAGGAAAAAACTATTATTACTGCCTGACCTGAAGAGATATAAATGTACCTTTTAATGTGCATGAATAACTTGGTTCAAAAACATATTTCTTACAAAACATTCCTGTGTTACAGGTAAAACATTTTTACTTGCCTATTAAATATTCCGACTGGGAATGGGACTTACTTTTTTTATTCCCTAAAAAATCATTTTACTCCCAACTTTAAAAAAAATAAGGACTAAAATACTCTCACGTCTAATTGCTAACCTCTTGAACCCCATGCTCAAGAAATTAGAACAACAGAAGACCACATCACCTTCAGGAAACGACTCAAAACCTGGCTATTCAATAGATATTGACAATCTGGAAGGGACACCGGCAACAATAACATCACAGACAAACAACTAGAGAGGAGACAACGAACCACAATCAAGAAACTGGCTAGATACCATCAAGCGGCAACCAAAGAGCTGCGCCAGAGGCTCCAACAGTCTGACAGTCTTACTAACCCACTTTCCCCTTCCTGTTCCTCCAATATAACTGACGCCACTACACCAGACCTTGGACTAGCCACACTACACATATAAACCATGAATCAATTCTATGTTCACAACCAACATCTGAGATGCTGAAGCCCACCTAAACTGAACACCCCACATAGTCCATAAAATCAACAACGTAAGTACACACCAGAGACACTGGATAGTCGTACAGCTAAGGCCACCTGCAACTCTGCATCCCTTCTGGACTCTAACTAGTGCGCACAACCAAAACCCACAACACACTAACACAGACTCGACACAGTACCAGACACCTGAGGCACTGAATCCAACCCATATGGTTACAACGCACAGGGCGTCTCACATGAACTCGCACATGCAAAACACAAAGACGCAAGTTCCTCACAGTTCTGAAAGTATCCCGTCAACCTATCCTCACCAACCTGCCCACACCCCTTTCTTGCAGAGCCACACGTGCCTGGAGACAACCCGTGGGTGGTAGCGGTGTGCGGTATAAATCAACAGAACATAACACTTCAAAATCCTATCTGGAGCACTGCTAATGATGCCTTGTCTTTTTGTTTACCTGGGATTCCCTCTTATTTGTTCCATTAGGCTAGTAAAAAATGACTTTACAAGGGGACTAGTTAATGTGAGTAGTATTTCAGTAAATGTCTAATTTCTCTGACATAATTTCTGCACTCATCTAAACTTTGGTTGGCTTGTATAAGTTTTCCATTGAGAACTAGTCTATGGTTTGCAAAGTTGCATTATGTCGACCCCAGTTATTTCTGGCATTTTGTTATGCAACGACCAACAACAGCATCTTTTGATGTTATTTCAACCTTTATTTTCTGCCGCTGCTGCTCCAATTTCTGTGGGCTGTTCTTTAGCCATCAAGGGGGGACTGAAACATCTACTTTGTAACAACCAGATTTGTTGTTTTTCTTGTAGAACAATATTTGATCAGAAATGTGCCTTTTCACCGTTTACAGCTGCTGTTGTACCACCATCTAAGATGCTTCCTGAAAAATAGTCTGTACCTCTTTTCTTTCCCTTGGCACTTTCTTTTAAACACAGTCTTTGGTTTTTAGAAATTAAGCTTTTGCATCCCAAGCCACATCTTTCAATGTTGATAAAGAACATATCCAGCAGGAGAAAAAAAGCATACCATACCAAATTTCCGAGGGCTACATCAGATTTTGGGATGCCTAATTTAAAACTGGGAGATTTCATGGTGGTTATGGGAATTGGTGCCTGTAAGGTCCTTAGTCGGGTTAACTGCGAAACGGACAATTCCTGATTTGCTATCGCAGGATGGCGGGTCATCGGTTTGCATCGGTTTTGTGATGCAAGCACATTAAGTCTACCATGATGTTGCTAGAGCTTATTCATTGTTGGTGTAATACTACTGAGATTAGTGCCGTGGCCAAAATTGCTGTAAAAAGAGCATATGCAGACTTGATCAAAGCAAGAACTTCACAAGTAGATTAACTCTGGCTTGTGCTTACTGGGTGAATAAACATTTGAACAGGAAAGTTATATAGATATGAGAAGTCCACCTTATACAAAGTTTCTATACTTGAAGTTGTTTGTTTTTTGAGATTTTATCGCTGGAATCTATGTTGAACTATTGGAATGTGTTACATTTGGGCAGGATATAAAATGATATGGCATTTATAACGTGCCAATACAGAAGTGTTTCAAGGAGTGACAAGGCAAGGGAGGGGTAAACAGAGGGAGGACAGAGACAACGATCTTACTGGGCCAGGTGACATTGGGATCGCGCAAGTGCAGGGGAGCGGGAAAAGTGCACGGGGAAGGGAGCAGTGCAGTACATAGGCTAACAGTAAAATAAACAAATAAAAAGTGTGGCCAGCTTGTGGCAAGGGTAAGTGCAGACATCAGGTGTCAAGTGCTGGTAGGGGGCTGTAGGGATACAGAACAGCTTGAGAGTGCAAAGGTTGCCAAGGGGGCAGTGCAGGTGTGCAACTGGCAGGGGGGGCACCTGGGCCCGAGATCAGAGGGTAGCCAGGTAACCAGTGCAGTTACAGTTTCAGCCAAACAATCAGCAGGGGAGAGAAGGAGAGAAAGCAGAAGCAAAGAAGGTGGTCTTGAGGTGCTTCCAGAACCGCAGGTGGTTCTCCTCAAGTTTCAGAGAGGCAGGGAGGGTGTTCCAGAGGGATGCCCCAGCCGAAGAAAGATCTACCACCAACTTGTTGCTTGGAGAAGCGACTGACCCTGAGGGAGTTGGAGGCGGATGAGCAAAGAGCTTGAGAGGGAAGAGATTTAGGAAGAGAGAATTGAAGGTATTGAGGCTCCAGACCACAGAAGGCCTTATGGACAATGCAGAGGGCATATGTTTGAGTTGCATGATTGCCAGAGAAACAGTAGTAAAAGTTCTGTTTTCCACTGGATACACCAGCTATAGAACCTTCTATTTAAAGCCATTTTTGTGAGACTTTTAAGCTCAGTCTTTTGCTGTGGCTATGACCTTGTGTAGGTCCACTGCCAAAGTTGCAGTAGTTGCTTCAATGAGCAAATGTATGGGCAGAGGGCATGGGTAACGAGAAATGCAATTAATTTACACCTGAATTCGGAACTCCATCATTTTAACTGACCTTTTTCTGTGCCAAGGAAAACACATTGCTGCCAAACTGGGGTGTTTTAGGGAGTGCTATTAAATATTATTTGCTCTGAAATGTTAAATCAGTGTTATGATCTAGTATTCCCGCTGTTCTACATGTCTGTTTTATGTGTGTTTTAACTGCTGCTGTAAGACAAAGCAGACTAAATCATTTGATGGAGTTCTACATTTTCTATACACTAAACAATATCTCTTCATCTTACCAATAGGACATTTTCTAGTTTTTTTGCCTAGTTTGGGCAGCATGTTCCATGATTATAGAACTGTATGTCTGCTCAAAAGGCAAGCTGGCCTTTTTACACATTACTGTACTAGTTGCAGGAGCATTACTGAACACCATTTTCACAGTACATCCAAGACTAGGGAGTAAGTAAGCTGCCATAGTGGTCACATAAAATTCATTAGCAATGTTTTCTGAAACTGCTGCAAAGAGGGGCTTTATCCTGATGGGTATTCTTGAACTTGTGAAGCCCATCTTCATGGGTATCAATATATTATGGTCCGGCCTGTGTCAGAACAGCACAACCACATTTCTGCAGGGTTAGATAGCTGTTTTCAAGTCCAGACACATCCATTGCTCCAACCTTACATCCATGGAAACTTTGAGAGAATGCTTCAAAACAGTGGACACAGGAGAGGGGTGGAAAAAGCACTTGAGTCTGGTTACTGGCAGTGGGGAAAGAGCAACTAGTGTTGGTGTTCTGTACTCTCCTGAATGTTTGCATAGCAGGAGAAATGTGGTGCCTCAGAGGCACTTCTAATGTAGACTCATTTTCAACTTTGGCCTTACTCTGCCTTCTCCTATGAAGTAGAATAAAATCCAGGGAGACTAGTCGCTGCTCTGAAGCACATTTCTTTCTTTAGAACAGAGTGGAAGGGAAGCCTACGTCAAAGGATGTTAGTGCCACACTATTAAGGAGGACAGAAAAGATCATCTTATGCGCACAATGACCCCACATGTGGTGCTGCTGAATGTTCTGCTATACCCAAGGTAGGGTATTTATTTATGCTAGTGATACCCTAGTTTCTCTACATAATCATACAAGGTACCGCATCCCAAGTGGTCTTACAGGGGAGATGAGTTCAGTTTGGAAAGAAATGGGGAGATAGATAAATGCCTTCCGGCTGGTACCAGTGGCTGATATTCCTCCATTTACTGTGCCCAGTTGCTTACTCCATCTTACAACCGCCTTATTATATGATGGATTCTGAAAATGATGGATGGTACAATACTTCCATGACAGATCCATTTACAAACTGAGTATCTGTAGATCTCTGAACAGAAAACAAAAGATGCAAACATGTGTATCTACCCATGCCACTATGTAGGCCTGCAGGATTAGACACAGAGTGCTGGTTACTGCAAGGCCAACACTCTGAATGTGTTGTGAACAAAAATGGAAAAACAAATGTGAAATAATGACTAAACAGCAATACAACCAAAAGGAAATGTGAATGCAAGCAGGAATAATGTACAAAAATAGTGCTCCACCTGCAGGTGTTCATGTCAATGGGGTGAGGGAGGCACATCTGCATCTTTGGCCTCCCTGTTGCATGTGTTCTGCTAGTCCATCATCTGTGGCCAAATGGGGCTGGCTTTTAATTTGTCCACTGAATCTTGTGACAAGTGCCCCCTCTACTCTTGTAGCCCAGTAAATACAGATTGTGGAGCTGTAAAAACCAGCACTAACAGAGCAAATGGTATCTATTCTGAGATAAGCAGCTACCTTCAACTGCACATTTTCCAAAAATGTTCTCTGTACATCCTCTTTAATGGCATATTTTTAAAGCACATTGTACTATCAGATGACATCCCTGGACAGAAAGTGCTCAGCAAGGTAAAGGAGATAGTGTTGGTTGACGGCAGTGGTGTGCCTAGTTTCCAAAATGTCCTTTACCCTGTTGCCTGGGAAGGAGGAATGGTGTGATTGAGGTTTGTTTTCCTCATGTCAGTTCCCACTGAAGACTATGAAACCAGGCTCAAAAGATGTACAGCCTGAGGAAACACTTTGTGGGTGACCAGCTCCCTGACCGCCTTTTCCACCCAGGTGCATTGTCCCAGTTGTGTGTATGTCTGGTCTATCACTGCTGGTTGAGAGTTTGTGATTAGTTTGTTGTCTCCACCTGTACGTTGTACTGCCCCACTGTACACTATAATAAGTACTTGACAAGATCTGCTGCTTGATACTATTAGTTATCGTACACATTTGATGTAAGGCGACTGCACACACTGGTATGGAGCTGCCAGACTGCCTTTATTGATGGCTGCCCCTTACAAGATGTGGGTAAACAAGCACCCCAGCTACACCATCGTCCTCACTCTCCATCATCCATCCAACTGAACTTCCCACAGCATTATCTCCAAACTCTCCTCTTGATTGGAATGTGGAACACATTCAGCTATACACAGGATCTGCTGCAGCTAATCCACAACACTGGATTGGTCCCATACATGAACACTATACCATCCAGTACAATATAAACACCCCCCTCACACAACCCATTTCCATTAGACATGGCGAGACGTGGTTTCCTTTATATCTTCTCACCTTTAGTAATCAGGCCCTTATTCCACATCCTACCATCCTCCAACACAACAGAGTCGTCATACACTCTTCTGACTTGTTGCAAACTCCCCACAGCATTTTCTTCAAACTCCCTTTGTGATTGGAATCTGGAACACATTCATCTATACACCTGATGTGCTGCAGCTAAACCGTAACAATGGATTGATTCTATACATGAACACTCGATATGATACAGTACAACATAACGTGTATGTAAAAAAATAAAAAAAAATAAAAAAAAATGTTACAACGGTCAACCAATAGGACAAGCCCAGAACATCAGCTGTGATTTTCTTGGTTTGCTCCTTATGCATCAAGACATCTATCAACTAGGCACTTGTAATGTTCATCTGAAAAAGTATTCTATGTGCAACGCATTGGATCAATGATTCACAGCATTACCAATTACATGCAGAAGCTAAAATGTGATATTTCTGTTTACTGACCTATTGTTGATCTGTTTTTGGCGACTAGCCAGCAGTGATAGCTGAATAATGACAGTATACTAATGAAGAACATGGCCGCCACAAAGAAAAGGAAAAGGACGTGGAATTTCGCATGAGTGTCTTCAAGATCATTCTGGTGAAAAAAGAAAATTAGAATATTAGAAAAGACATTTTAATTTATACTTTTTAACATGCCTGTAAAACCAAGAGTATTTTAATGTATACTTTTTAACATGCCTGTAAAACCAAGAGTAGATAACCGTAAAAACATGTTGAATTTGACCATCAACAATGTCAAAATAATCCAATGAGGAGTTCCAACTAACATTTGACAGAGGAGGGGTAGTTGCGAGTGCTCCACAATATTACTAGAACCACAAGGGGAAATGCATGCTGTGGCTAGGTTCCCATCTACAATTTTAGATATTGTTTGGGCCCCATCCACATCACTTCTCTGTCCACATTGACCAGCAGTTCAGGAGCTGGAGAAGGGAGTCATGAGACACAAATAATCTGGACTGAATAAAAATTGCTCGACTCCTGCCATCCTCCAACTCCTGGTGAGGTCACATTAGAGGAAGTTACATTCTACATCACATTAGCATTATGGCATAGTAGGGGAATACAGCATTTAGAAACATCAATATGCTAATGACTCCCCATGTATATTTTAACGCCACATTTATAGATGTCTTGATCTAAAACTTAAAGACAGTTACTTGCCTAAATTCTGCAAAACAAATTACCAGGCAGGAATACTTCAAAGCATGCAAACACATTTTAAACTGGCAATGAAAAACTGGCTTCTACACATGCACTTGGTTATCAATAGATCATAAACTAAACTGCGGCAAATCCCTTAGTTTTACAATGTGCAATTGCACAATATCAAACAAACTTTGAAAATGATATCTTCAAATCAAATCTTTCATTAGCGTTGGTACATTGTATATTTCAAATGCTCAGTTCTTTCGAAATTATGGACAAAGTCAGCAGTCTAAAAAGCAATGCTCATTACATATTTAGAGAAATCACACTATGTTTGATACAAAACAAAAATCAGATTTCAGAAAAATAGGTCAAAACAGAAGCACATTTAATTTACATTGGAAACTGGCTTCTCATATAACCACCTATGAAGCCTTGCATGGCTTAGGGTTGTTAAAATTGCCCCACCGCTGTCACTTTACAAAGATTTCTAGTTTAGCGTAACTTCTATTCTAGGGCTCTCATTCTATTGTTATATCAAAATAAGTCATCTTGGAATGCAACAGAAGACCAAACTCTTGGATCAACATTTAAAAATGAGATTAATGTGCACAGCATGCTTCAGTATCGTTGTGCCACCTGGGATACAGCTAATTCAGTGGAATGTTCACAGTGTGGCTGTCCAACAGATTCATCATAAAGCAGTCAGTAACAACTGATACATGCCTATGGAGAATATCTATCAGAGAGAAAACCGCTCCTTCAAACCATCGGCAAAGAAAAGGAGATCTTGTGCAAATAGTATAAACAACCTCGGAACCAATGTCAGTAAGTGGCCATTATCCTCTCTTTTTGGGTCCTCGCCTATAGGACCAACCAGTACTAGTGTTAAGCAGGCGTGTTTTCAGTCATGCTACAATAGTATACTAGTTAATTTTAGTACTTGTTCTACATGCACCCAATTGGCCAAATTCCACAGTACAAAATTTAAAAATAAAACAAAAAAGAGCAAGAATGCAATAATAAGATACTTCAATATAGGTTTACCTTTGGGCAATTCTCAGCAGATTTCCTCCGGCAAAGCTTTTCGCAAACAAAGACAATAAAAGACATATTACCTTAAGAAAACAAAAATGGATGGATGGTGGAGTGGGCTTGGCAAATGCGCATGAAAGATTGATGCAGTGAAAATATGTTTAGATCACATGCCCACCAGAGCGAATTGGACATTATCCTTGATACAAACTCCTTGGATTATTTGCATAGTTACCTTAAATCCACCCTTTTAACATCTTGACAAAATATTTGTCGATAGTCAGGAATAAAATAGGACGTTTGTGTGTGCATGCTCAGAGCAATTTTCATTAGAACGACTTGTCAAGATGGCAAAATCTGTTTGGATATGACACATTTCATTAATTGTAGGCTTTAAGCGGTCTTGTTATGTTGTCAAGAACAATTAGTCATGCCAGTTCATGAAAACATAAAATAATATAATTTAGTACAAGAGCCGTTCAGTCAGAAATAATACACCATCAATATCAATGAGGGTGCAAAGTGTGAAAGAGCCCAGTCCCAACAACTGTAGCCGGATGTGCTTAACCACATTGAGTGTCATTCAGGGCCTTTATAAAATCGTCTACCTTAATAAGCAGACTAATGACACATTGTCAAACTGCATTCTGATAATTTTTCACCGCAGATCTCGCTTTTGAACTCGGTTCTCCCACTGTCAATTAACACTATAAAACTGCTGTTGGAAAAGAAACAGTACAAGTCCCCTTTTACACTCTATTGTTTAGCACTCAGGTGGCAAATATCACTTCCTTCTGAAACCATGGAAGCTGAGAGCTCAAATTCAAGTTCTCTGTTCCTTCACTTGATAAGACTGTAGGGAGGGAGCAATTCTAAGCATTAATTTATATGGAGATCAGTAATGCAAGTGTTAACCATACAAATGTAAGCCATATAAAGTCTTAATGGTTAAATAAAAAGGCGAGCTGCACCACTTTAATAAAGTTATAATCTGCTTTGCATTCACAGAAAAACAAGGGATAAGGGATACAGAAAATTAGATAAAAGGTTAAAGGGGGTGGTCAGTAAGATGGATGTATTCCCGTAGAGCTCGATCAAAACCTTAAGAGTAGGAATTCATCTTCCCATAATCCAGATAAAAGTATCCACGCTCCTTTTATATTCTTCTGGACCAGCAAGACTGACATTTGTGGTGTTTTAAGGCCACTGAGCAGAGGAATTCTGCCTCCACTCCTGCCCCCCTCTCCCTTTAACTCCCCAGGTGATGGGACCCGGAGAAGCACACTAGGAGGAAGAGCGGTTGGCAAACTTGCAGAGACTGGTCTGTAAAGGAAAAGTGCAATCAAGAAATAGGGTTAGGGTTTGAGATCCAAGATATGAGGTGAAAGGACAGGCCAGGGGAATTGCAACATGGATATTGGCTAATACCCCACTGGGCTTCTTGCACATAAGCACACCAAACTGCGTGCAAGACCCACAAAGGTTCATGACAGCGGAACTGGTAGTGGCGAGTCCCTAGAAACAGAAGTGTGCTCCACTAATCCGCAGAGCTGGAAGGGCGAGTTGCAGTGTGGATAGGCTGAACTATCAGGTCCAATTCTCTTGACTTTTCAGGCAATGGGGAGAAATCCGGCCTTGGTTCCTGCAGCCCTCCTCGGCATGCTGCCCATGGAGGCAGATGCACTGCACCATGGATCAGCTGAGCTGCAGGTTCATTCTGCTGGCATTTCGGGGCATCATATCGGGTGTGCATATGAACCCACAGACACCATGGAGGTCACCGGGAAGGTCTACCTGAGGCCAGGTAGTGGTGGGAAAATGGTTAGTAAAATTACCAGAAGAAACAGAATGAGGTGGATGGGCTGACCTTACCTAGGACTGCTACATTGTCATATATAAAGTGGCTAGCTGGTGATCTCTCTTCATCCTGACAGGCTTCCTGTATGACTTGGTAGCATGTGTATTGCCCACTAGCTGTTAGACTAACGGCGGTTAGCTTCTCCTCATCTAAAAAATCCTGTTAAGGAACTTCTTTAAACGCTGGAGACTCTGGAGTAAGATAATCATTCAAGCCCTGTCCTTAAGCAAGAACGGGCAATCTGTGGAGACACCAAGCTAAGCTAAATTTTCAGAGCAGGAACACCAATTAACCCCCTTAACCCTGGTGGTAAATCCAGAGGAAAAAGTCACAAAACTCCAGTGGAAGATAAAGTTAAGTCCATGTCCCTTGAATTAAAGGCAATCATTGCAGGTATTGGCACTAAGTTAGATGCCATGGCAAGTAATGTTGAGCATATCGAGTCCCAGCTCAAACAGACAAAATAACAGATTAGACGAAGCAGAATGCATCGTGAAGGTGAAAAATATTCCAATCCATGCTAATGAATATGTTAAGAATCTGGCAACACTCTTGAAAGAAATGGCTGAGAAGAATGAGAAATTAGTTTGCCGGAACAATTTGTGACTCCTTGGTATCCCTTATTCAGCAGCCGTGGGCAACATGAAAGAGTTCTTCAAAAAGATAATCCAGGAAATATTTCAACATTCTCAATTCTCTTCTATGTTTCCTATGGAGAGAGTGCATAGATTGCTGGCTCCCAGGCAGTTCGCACAGCTGCTCCTCACCCAATAATAGCCACGCTGCTTAACTACAGGAACAGGGATGTCATATTTCATGGCAGTGGGTGGGGCCCTTCAATTTGAAGGCTGTTTTTAAAATCGCTCAACTTCACAGCTTTGGTGCAATTGCAGAAAAATCTTTCTATAAAGTCAAGAAGGCAATGGCGGATACAATAGTTTATGCCCGGTCCTACAGGGCTTAGAGTATTTTCTGATGTACTAACACATTTCTTAGTTTCTCCTGAGGGGCTAGTGAATTTCTGGAAAGGTCTTGTAGATGTACGACTACACCGGAGCCTCGAAGATCACTGTGTGGCAGTAGTGGGTAGCATGGGCATGGTGACAGACTTCATAGTATCCATAATTTGCATAGACTCCTCTTTTGTGGCTTCCCCAAGTTTATTTGGTTTCACCGTGGATGGACTGCCTTTGCTCCTTCTTTCTTAAGTGGTATTTTGGGTACAATCCTATATGTTAGAAAATGTGCTCAGTTGAGGGGGGAATGTTCTGGTGGCATGACAGCTGCCTCCCAGAGTAATCCACTGATTTGTTCACATTTCTGTTGGTGTCTTGGGATGGAAGAATGGGATGGGCCATCACTGACAGTAGAGGGCTGCTCAGTGACGGTGGAGATTTGTTTTTTTTGGATTATATGCTTTAATGTTTGGAATCAAAGTTTCCAAAGTTCTGACAATGCTTTGGTGACCCGTGGAGTGGCACTTTTCATGATGGATGCGTATCTCAAGAACTGTGAACAGAGTGTGTAAGTCTAGGGCACCCGTTTGAGCTAGATCTTGGTAGTTGGAGGATTAAACCATCCCATCAAAGTATGGAAGGTTATTGTTGTACCTGCAGTGGCATCATGCAACCATATAGGTATGCTCAGCTTCAATGAATTTATAAAGCGCATGCCTTGGCGCTAAGCAAGGTACTTTCAACAGCTCAGACCCTGTAAGATAATTTTGACGAAAAGATACTTCTTCAGTAGCAGGCAGAAAGATAAATGGTCAGCTGTTGCCCAAATACGGACTGGAAGAGAATTCCAGCACGTAGCTGCAGGAACAGAAAACGCATGTGCACCAACTCGTGCGAGCCGTACCTGTGGAATAGAAATGGTACATGACGCTAGAGAACGGAGTGGACAGTGGGGAACATAGGGGCGAAACTTGCACTGTAGATGGCCCGGTGTACAATGCACATAGATTTGAACTGCACCCTCTGGGCCACAAGGAGCCAACGCAGCTGCCAGAGCACCGGGGAGATAGACATACGATAAGGACCAAGCACCATAATCCTAGCTGCTGCATTCTGCAGTACTTGGAGGCGGTGGATCAGATATAATGGCTGGGCTAGAGAGAGAATTACAGTGGTCTAATATGCTCAGCACCAGTGCAGCCACCACTGGTGCTTGAAACTGAGGGGAGAAATCCCAGAACCCTACGCAGAACTCTCAATTTGTAATGCCTGGACTGGCACACACAGGGACACCTGGGCCTCCAAGGAGAGGGTGGAGATTTTTACCCCCAAATCCTTCACCATGGACACCAGCCTACGGCTAGGGTCAAGAGCGGGAAAGCCAAGAGGCAGAGGTGGAGAGAGAAGACACAGAGTGGGGCCAACCACCATGATCTCGAACTTGACCCCGTTTAACATCAGCCAATTGTGGTCCATCCAACACCCCACGTCCTTCAAGCAACTCTGCAGCTGAGACACCAGATCGGGATGTGAGAGATCAAGCCGCAGAATGCTCTGGGTGTCATCACCTTAAGAGTAGCATCGGAGGCCGTGGGAGTAGATGAGCCTAACCAAAGACTGGATCTAAGCATTAAATAGCGTAGGGGACAAAGCCAATCCCTGGGGGACGCCAAATGACACATGAACACACACCGAACGTAAAGGTGGGAGATAAAGAGTTTGTGCCCGATCAGCAAGAAAAGCAGAGAACCAGGATAGAATTTGGCCAGTAATCCCTGCCACGGCCAGGGGAGAAAGCAGGATGAAGTGGTTGACAGTATCAAAGGCCGCCATGACATCTAATAGAACTAGAGCTCCCACTCCACCCTGATCAGAGAGATGTGCCAGGTCATCCACCACCGAAACCAGCACGCTCTCGTTCCCCCGGCCGGGACGGAAACCAGACTGGAAAGGATTGAAAAACAGAGGATTCCAGAGAAGAGCTCAGAAGGGGAGAGATCAAGGACTCCAGAAGCGTCATAAAGA
Source organism: Ambystoma mexicanum (assembly GCF_040938575.1). Lineage (NCBI taxonomy): Eukaryota > Metazoa > Chordata > Amphibia > Caudata > Ambystomatidae > Ambystoma > Ambystoma mexicanum. Next base: position 704,747,908 of record NC_090941.1, on the reverse strand, counting down.
AAGGGAGTAATGTAATATGATGGAAATTAGCAGGACAGGTAGGATTTCAAGGAAAGTTTCTTCAAAAGAGGGATCACCAGTGCATGTTTCAGCTGTGAAGGATAGACCACGACTGGCACAAGTGGTTAATAGCTTGAGCCACTCAAGGGGCAATAGTCCGCATTATATCCTTACACAGCGCCAAAGGAATAGGATCAAGGGCTGATTTAAGTATGGAGGTGGCCTTTACAATCTCCTGTGCTGAAAACAGAGAGAATGCAGACCATGACAACAAAGGGGGGCAGTCAGATGCAGCTTCAGGAAATGGCCAAAAAATGTAATGTCTCTTTAGGTAGCAGGCTGGGGGCCATGGTTAAATATTCTTTCGATCTCAGGCAGAGACTGTTGCCACTATTATACACTGATTGCTTCCATTTCAGATCCAAAGGGTGGTGAGTGAAGAATATGGTAGAGGTCACAATAGTCACAATATCATGCTGGTTAAAGTATATGTTCCCAATATAGATAGTACTGAGATCTATAGAGACCCCTCTAACATGGGGATGGGTCAGTAACACCACTTTAAATGTACACTGAAAAATCCTTCAAGTTGAGAATGGGTTATATATTGAGAATCATGGATCTTCATGAACTGATCAATAGCTGAGAGTATGTAAAAAACCTGTCCATGGGATTCACAGACTATTCCTTTGTCCATGTCTCCTCCAGAATTAATCTTTTCCTCCCCTGTGAAGCAGGTGCAGGTTGGGTGGCGGAGTGAACATTTTTCCTAGAAACTTTTCTGACCACTCTCCAATTTTATTGCCAATGCTCCTTCCATATACGGTGAGCCTACCAAGAACTGAGTTTTAAAAGGGATAACCTTCCTGGGAAAACACTTGGAACAGCCTTTGAGGAGGACATTGCAGACTTCTTTGTCCTCAAAGCATCATCAGCAGATTGTCCAACTGTGTAATGGAAACATTCAACGTGTTTATTTGAGATCCCTATATCGCCAGAGGCTGGGATATTGGGTACTATTAGAAGGCAACGGGACAGATTAGAGACTAAGCCGCAGAAGCTGGAATCGCAGCATGCCGGCTCTGAGTGAGATAGTTTTGCTGGAGATAGCGGAGACTCTGGCAGAGCTTTGAAAGACCAAGGAGAGGGAGCTAAAATTCCGAATGGGTGTATAGCTCTCAGAAGATATGATGTGGAAAAAGTCCTGGTTGCACACTACCATCGGTGGTGCAAGTTGAACAGGGCAGGGCAGACACAGGAAATAAATTATGGTTTCATACCCTGCATGTAGGAATATACCAACAATGCCTTCCGGAAATGTTATGACCATCTTTACCTCTCTAAGGTGGAAACAGCCACTAAATAAATGACTCAATTCCATGACCAGTTTTAGCTTGGTGGATTGATGGGGGAACAGAGAAGGTCCTGAGCATACACCTAAATAAAAACAAAATGAAAAAAGCTATTTAATTGATGAGCAGCAAGGATGTATGTAGGCCTTCATGGGAATGTTTAATTTGCTATTTCGATGCACGAGTCCCCAATATGTAATCAACTTAGCAAAGGTTATTGCAAACCCGTTCCTAGATTATCACTTCTGACCTTGGCCAACAGGTTCGTTTCTATAAAAGGGAGATCAATTTACTTCAGTTTGACACTACTATTTGCATTAATGCATTATATTAAACCCCACTCAATTCCTGCCGCCATACCATACTGTGCTATGTGTAGATGGCATATAACTCAGTTGAAACATTTTTCCCTGTCACGATACATAGGGGGTTAGACAGTAACTCTTAACCTTGGTTAGAATATTACTTCTTTGTGAAAAGTACAGTGTGCAAAAAGTGATGGCTACGGACTCTCAAAGTGGGTAAAAACCACAGTTTATCATGCCAGTCCTTTTCTACAGAGGGGCGCCTGCAACCTTTTTTGGTTAGAATAGTGTATAAACATCCAGTTGCCAAAGTCTGTGGTGATGGGTGGGTCTCTAGACACCTCCCAATACACAGATGTCTAGACAGGGATGCCCTACATTCTTCATCCGCTTTGCTCTTATGGCAGAACTGCTGGCAAGGAGTCAGAGGGCTTCATGGGGATAAATGATCAATATTATACGCAGTGCGACTGTCTCTCTTTATGCTGATGACTTAGTGCTATTTGACAGGCAACTTCCCCAGAATCGACTTGGCATAAGGAATGATTTAAGAACGCCTGTTGATTTTGCAAGGCTGAGGATTAATAATGGTAAGTGCTACATTTTCCCCTTCAACTGAGGCTACTGGGGACTGTGCTGGATTTTGATGGCTGTATCCCACTATAAAATACCTGGCGGTAAACGTCCCCACTCTCTGCCGAATTGAGGGAATTAATCCCACCTAACTCCCCAAGGCAGAGCCCGCCCCCTCTCTCCCTGGTGAGGTTAGGGAGGTAAGTCTGCTCCACAACGCCATCCCTAGGGGTCGAAGCAAGTAGGACTTCACCGGGAGAGGCTCCCCCTTTGGGGACAAGGACTCCTGTTCCTGTGAGGAACTCCCTGATGAGCCTGAAGTGATGACCTATATGGACTTGTATCATAACTCAGAAAGTTATCAGTCTCATGAACATAGTGTGAATCTATTTGGTCACAAAGAAGTTGAGGAAGTCTCCAATGGACTGCATTGAGGAGGCTGAAAGGGGATGAGAGATCAAAGAACCAACGAGCAGGCCACCAAGCCAAGAGAGCGTAAAGCTGAGAGAAGCACAGAAAGTCCCCTATGCATAGCAGAACGGAAGAAGGCAGGGCTGCTGCCAAACACAGAGCCTGCAAAAGCCCTTTCAGCTCCAACGTGAGGCAAGAAACGCAGACGCAGGAAAGCCAGTGTCTGAAACCGGAAGAGATTCCGAACTGGTGGAATAGAGAAGTCAGCGGTGGCATGGCCACGAAGCAGACGTGGTTGTCAGCTCGCCTATGCAATGACTAATACCACCTGCAGGAGTAAGCAACTCCTGACTCAAGTCACAGCATCAGTGACAAGAACTATCACAACAGGACGCTGAAGTAAGCTGCAGAGCTACAATTCCAAAATCCTGCAGGCATCAACAACGTTCCCCCAGAAGACAGAAGGTAATACAGTGAACGAGAATATCAGGAAGTCTGCAGAGACTGATAAGTTAAATGAAACCCATCCCAGTATTAACGTGACCAGGATTGGAGGCAATTTGTAGTACCAGAACTGTATGAATGAAGTAACAATAAAGCAAAGCACAGAGTGGGGGGAGAGAGAAAACAGAGTTTGCCACCCCAGGAAAAGAGGAAAGTCACTACATAGTTTAAGAATAAGAAGGGACTATACCCGAGAAAGAAATTTGGGGAATACCAACCTGTGAGCGCAGGAAGAAAGGACTCATACATGAAATAGCACTCATGGGAATGGGTGAATGGTAAATGGAAGCAAAGATGCCAAGACATCCTAGAGCAGTGCAATATATTAGAGGGTCTGAAACCCCGCAGGAGAGAAAGAAGGAACCTGAACAAAGCGAAAATAAACCCTAAAGAGGTGACAAGGGAAATGATCAGTGTCCTAGAACTTAATCCAGCAGATAACGAACGACTATCTGCGCATTGCTTATTGTGTGTACCATAATTAATACAATTGCTGTGACAAAAGAGCAACCGGGAGAAGGGAGGCATTCTCCTGGCCCTAGTTATACTAGTGGTAGGGTCTGATAGATTCGATTTGGAGTGTGGACAGACATGCTTTATTTAGAAAATAGGCAGGGAACATGCCATAGTTTTAGGGAGAGAAAGGCATTATTTTATGTTCAATCAACTATATAGTCAAAATGTCTATAGAGCGTGAGTGTCCTCCTCCTCCTGATCCTTCACAACTCCCATTTGGCATGGCGGCCTAGCAATGCTTAATCTTGAGCTACACTACTTGGTCACACAGTACCTATTACCTGTCATTGTGCCGGATACTCCTCCACACTAACCACATTTTCTTCAGAGGGCTGTCGTAGCTGCAGCTGCATTTTGTTTCAGCAATGTTGGGTGAGGTGAAGGACTGCAGCAGAGAAATTAATTTTGTCAACTGCACTTTGGCACGGACATGTTTGGATAACAAACCTGGAATGGCAGTCCCATATTCTCCTCAGATCCTTCGAACAAGTGCCTCAGATCCTTCGAACAAGTGGTGGGCTTCCCTATAGCTTCAGTTACTGTACATTTCAGTCATGGATAAATGAGGAGTCAAATGTTTTGCAGACCTTTGTCTATTATAGTTTCATCTCTTTGAAATAATTTCAACAGTAGAGCGCTACATCTCCATTGAAGGCATTTCTAAACCATGTAGTACATACTGGACTTAAATCTTTCCTTCCGGGTTTCCAGCCACACCTCCATTCTATCCTTTCATGGAATATGAAATTCCATCACAGGGGACGAAAAGCGGGTGTTCGCCCTATCTTCTGTATTATTTAGAAATGACAGCAATAAAATCACACAGGAACTCTAGGGATAGATACGAGGCAAATGTTGCTGAGGAATTAAGTGGGCTTATGTTAATCAGCAAACTAAATTGTTTTCTTTAAACAGGTGTAGGTCAATCCATTTCAAATTCCTACACAAAGTGTACTATACTCATTCTCGCCATCTAATCTTCACTGAAATGCACAGTGACTGATAGATGTGGCCACCAAACAGATTCTTTTTTTCTACTGACCTGTATAGGTTCCCCAATTATCAGATTTGAAAGAGTAGATTTTGAAACTGTTAGTACCGTGGTAAGGTAGATGATTGATAGGTCACCGGTGATGGACTGGCTGTGGTATAACAGGAATGTCAACAAGGGACATATGATAATTGTAGACCTGGTACTAGTGCTGGCTAGATGATGCATGGCTAATGCCTGTTTTAAAGGAACACCTCCAAATATCGGGCCCTGGTTATATGACACTACATACTGCAAGGATCAAGTGGAGACACAGAGACCTGGATGTGCCAGCAGCATGATTGAAAGACATTTGGGCCCATTAGAGAACTATCGATCGGGCAGGCTGGTTCAAAGTCAAGATCTGAAATGGACATGGGAGAAGACTTTACAGGAGTCCAGAAGGTTTCAAGTGGGTGTGCCATGCTTCCATATTGAATCACGACATACTTCAGTAGGTCACGTAATGATGTATTTGTCAACTGTGAAGTGGCTAGTGTTCACTTATTTTGAGGCTTCAGTAAAAAAAGAAATACATTTTTTAAAAAAAGAACAGCACTTCCCAATCAAATTGAAAATGAAAATGCAAAATCTTTTGTGTTCATGCATCACACAGAAAGAGAGCAATAAAGTAACACTACTCTGAAAAGCTCTTGGCTATTGTAGCAACATGGTTGCATGCCAAGCTAGGTAGAGAGAGAGTGATCTGCCTATTAAAATAACCTTGCTGCATATTTTCTTACTTCATTGCCAGGCAGGCCTTTTGTTATTGCCTCTCCTATCAATGTTTGGCAATTGCAGCCCACCATGACTTTTCCCATTCATCCTCGACAAATGTGGGAACTATATCCAATTGTAGAGGGATTGTAATGCATTCCAAAACCAATCTATATGAATGAAAAATATACCTGCTAATAAGCCCAAAACATGGCCCCATCCAGTCGAGATAAAATTTAGGTAGCTAATTTAATAAATAAAGAAAATGCTAAATAAATAAAGAAAAATGTATTATTTGTAATGTAACTGCAACATTGTATAATAATGAGTTTAACTCTCCTGATCTTTCGCCGTGATACCCTAGGGTCTGGGCGAGTAACAAATGTAATAAATAAATAAATGAATAAATAAATAATTTGAACTGGAAATTACTCATTTTTCTCTACCCAAACATTTTAGAAAGTAAATGGCAGCAAATTCTTTTAAACTGCTGCATTAGTTGAGATGTTATCTTCTCTTGCAAACAGATCTTCATTGTAGTTACGAATAAGGGAACAGTGCAATGCTGCAGAACATCTACAGTCCTATATGCCCCAACACACTCAACAACACAGTAATCAAGAATATAAAATAGAATCAAACCCTGCAAATACGGCTGCTTTTTAAACAGCAATGAAAGGATTGGTTGCACCCTGCATTAAGACTACTCTGTGGGGATAAAACATGATGCTGTGGGGGTCAGAAATGAGAGCCAGACACAAAGTGGTAGTGTTTGCAACATCAGATATCTTTATTAAAAGGAAAGGGTTGGATAATTATCTATCTGTCCCTATCCTAAAGAGAGTTTGCCTACCTAGGAAACAAACTGAAGATTTATCTGTCTCGTGAAAATTATACACACTGTCCTTGTGTCCAAAACATTAATCTGACCCTCACACCAAACAACTAAGAATGTAAGGAAAGTGTCTCTGATGCAAGGTTGGTGAGAAGTGTTCAAAAAGCAAATCGATAAATTCAACAAAATAATCCTTAGATCAAAAGTTTGTTTCCCCCTTCCCATGGATGCCTCAGGTAGGATGGCAATAGAGTTCCTTTCAAATAATGGCTTATTAAAGATGGTAAGGTGTCTCTTTCCCACAACCACTTCGAGGATGACTAAAGTGTCTCTTTCAAGCAATCACTTAAGGATGGCAAAAGTGTCTTTCAAACCAATAACCTCTTCTGGAAAATCTCCTGGTGTACTCTCCTGCCAGGAATCCCTTTGTGGGGTCTGCAGATCCCCTGGTATACTCCCCTGCCAAGTATCTTCTCCCCAATTGCTTATTGCCTGATGCACTTTTTTCACAACGGCTTCTCTTTAATGTTCCCACTGTCTTTCAGTATATAATAGTTATATTCCTTCCCTGTGTACACTTTCTTTCCTTAAGGCATTAATTGTCCCAACTTTCCCCATATTGACATTTCATATATGGAGACTTGTTCAAGTTAGACCACTTTATTTCTTCGATAGTATTCATCTGCTTTTGTCATACTTGCTCCAACTTTCCCCATACTGATATCTTGTATATGGAGATTTGTTCAAGTTTGGTCTTTCGAATCCTTCATTAGCATTCATTGGCTTGTGGCAACACTTGCTCCAAATTCTGCCTTTGTTTTCTGCTTATTCGTTATTCAAAATGAGTTCTTAAGGCTTCACAAGCTGGTCAGAATGCCCCGGGCCCCCAACATCTCTGGATAGACACACTGGTGTCTGGCACTGCCTACAACCCGTATCACGTTGTTGCAGTCAAGCTTTTACCTAGGGATGGCGTCTTCCGTTATGCAGACCTTCTCTCAGCTCTTCCACTGAGTCTTTCACCTGCCGGTAAGCCTGCTGTTCCAATACTCTACTGCGCTGCCGGTAGCTTGTTCGCTACTGCTGGTTCACTAACAGTCCTTTTCCATTCCCTGCGGCTTCCTCCATTGCCCTGCACTTCTCCGGCGAGCACTGCCAGCAAGCGCCAACTTGGGAACAACTGTCCAATAAGTAGTAGTAAAATTATTATTTATTTCGGATAACAGTATCCATAAAAAGTCAACATTCAATCACATACAAAACACACAAGTGTAAAGCAAATGCCCCCTTTACAAAGCATTTATTCCCTATAGTCACACGTCACCACAGAACCAAAATCCTCCTTTATCTGCTCATATAGTGCATAGGTTTAGATTTCAAGAAAGCTTCAGCTCTATTCAGGTCCCAAAACAGATATTCTTTCAGAGGCCATGCCATTCTCAACTCTCGGGTCTGCAATAAAACACTTTTTAATTTAATGTAATGCTCTCCTCCTTTTGATTGTTGCTGAGGTCCAGTTTTGGAATTATGAGGATGTTAGTATCTTTATACTTCAGAATCCTTGCTTTTTTCCAGAAATCAGTATCCAATCTCTCACACCTTGTCTAAATGTGATTAGAGCCTGCATTACAGATTTTCTTGGTTCCACTTCTGGATGTTATGCCCACCAATGTAAGTACATGCTTTTTTCAAACAGCTGGTGGGAGACAGAATCCATTATCTGGTTAATGAGCAAACTTTTCCAAATGTTTCTGGACAAGACTTTGCTCTTTATCAGCACCTTAATCTCTTATCTATTTGTTAGTTATGCGGTCAGCTTGTGCTTTATACCTTCATGCACTTCCCCACCAAGGACTCGGATGCAACTTCTGATGCTCTAACCCAATTGTAAAGCTCATCAATGTTCTCCTAAAGCATTTATTACAGTGTACTTTTCCAGCAACAAGTGTCTAGAGAGGGAGGCTGTTTGTAATGTTGTGGTTCCTCTGCCTCCACTATAGCTTGCTAAAACATTTCTACAAAAATATTATGCATCCACGTCAGAATGTTTTCACAAAACTGTGTGATGCTTCATAAAATGGAACAGCAGATGGTATTACAGAAGGCTGCAAAAGGTTGTGCTTCCTATTCAAGAAAACCCTTTGGGAATTTTTGCTTGAACCTAGTACAAAAAAACTGAAAGGATTGATGCCAAATTGGTCTATAAATGGACATCTGCTCCAATTTGAATTTTATTTTGATTGTGAAATTTAGAAATGTTTTATTGTGTAAAAAAAAATAAAAAGCAAAAAAGGAAGTATGAAAGAAGTTCCATATTTTGTCTGTTGGATGCCAGCTCATGGAGCCAGGGTGGGACACTGAGCCAGGGAACCGACTACACACAGGGTGTGGCGATACCTAACAAGAGGCCACAGGTGCTCAAACTAGGGTAGCAGGGCAGAAAGAAGGCAAGGTCTAGCTCTAAGCTCTCCCCTTCCTAAAGGAAAATGCAATTGTATGTAAAATATTAATGTGATCAAATATTAGCCTTAATTTCAAGCTTCCAGTTTTCATCTCCTGGCATCGATAATCATACTTCAAAACTGGCCCTGATTAGCCAGCCAAAAATGTAAAATACTTCCCTTCATTAGATTAACTAATCCACAGGATGTTGTCTACTCCATGCTTATGGGACAGATGTAATCAACAGAGGTCAGATTTCCTAAAAATATATATTGGCCATTATCCAATTTAGAGTCATATAAACCTCTTAAAACATTATACAATGTCTACATTCACATACTTTTAAAAAAACACTTTATTGAAGCACTTGCTTCAGAGCATTACAAAATTCACTTGCAAAAAAAAAACCCATGAAAACTAGCAGCGAGTATACAGCCACATATATACATAGGCATTGCTTTCAAGGTGATAACAATGAGCGATGAGAACAGCAACGCATACAAGGAAGGAGGGAGCCACGTTGAAGAATGCGATGGTAACCTGGCGGAGGGACCACAAGGGACATATTTAGTCAGATAGGCGGTCACCCCAAGTGCACACAAGTAGGACTTGAAGGGCATCCATGTGTCCTTCCGGTGATTCGCTGCTTGCTGCATAGTAACCCACTGCTCCTCGGTATCACTATCCCAAGCAACAGTCTTCAGCCATTGATCAGTTGATGGTACAGTGGGTTTTGACCAGTGTAGTAACAAAACGCATAGGTAGCTACAAGCATAAATTCACTAGTTTCTGCCCTTTTTCCTATGCTCTTCAAAAACATGAAAAAGGCACTGCATGGGGGTGGCTTCTAACTCAACAGCAGTCATATCAGTAAGGATAGTGCAGAGATCTTTCCAGTACTCTTACAGTTTGAGGCAGCTCCACACCATGTGGAAGTACCCAGCTTCCCACCCACCCCCACACTTAGGACATACTGCTGATGCACGGTAAAAGAAAAGAATTTCAGCCTTGCTGGAGTGTAATGGTACCTATGGAAGACTTTGAATTGTATCAAGCGTAATCGCCAGTTAAGAGACCTCCCGAGTTTGCGCGCACATGCCCCCCCGCCCCCCAAGTGCCATTCATAATCTCAGAAATCATGTCTATCGCCCATTTAGAGAGTAACTTTGCTAGAGGCTTCAGTATTCGGTCCTGTATTAGCTTGTATAGAGAATAAACCGTACCCCGGGAGCCACAGGCTTCCATTATATGCCCAAGTAAAGAGTCATTCTCAGGCTCCACTGGGAAGCTATCCCATCGGCTGTTAAAGACCTTGCAGACACCAATTTACTGAAGCCAGTGCAAGGATTTGCATTGCACGAGTGCAGGGATGGCATCAGCAGGGATAAAGTACCTGTCAAAAACATATTCTGCATCATGCTAAATCCACTTTGAGCCCAACACTGGACCGTGACCACATCCACCCTCGGAAAGGCGGATCACAGTTCCACAGCGGAAAATTGCAGTGGTAGGGATAAGCAACTCCCAACAGCTTCCACATTTTGCACCAGGCCAGAGAAGTGACGCTTGCAGGATCGAAGGGGCAAGGGTCTGCTAGCATTGGCACCACCAAAGACCTAACGTCTCATTTGCCTGCGGAACGTTTATTTTTTTAGCTTAGCGTGCGGGATGGCCGCTCCCTCAGCAAACCAAAAAGCTGCATATTGAACCTGCGCTGCCAGCCAGTATATCTGGAAATCGGGTGCAGTGAACACTCCCTGCGCATAAGGCATGGCCAAGGTGTCCAATTTGAGGCGCACCAGAGTGCCACACAAAGGCATTAATATCAACTGCCAGTTCCCTGAAGAATTTCATGTCAAGCCATAAAGAAATATTCTGCGAAAAATAAAGGATCTTGGGGAGGATCGACACTTTGGGTAAAGAAATCTTACCAACGATAGTAAGTAGCATACGTGCCCAGGTCGTAAGCTTAAGCGTAAGGTGCACCAGGTATGCAGCATAGTAAGAGTCATATAGAGTAGCGTGATGCCTGGCCACCGAGACCTCCAAGTACCATACCGAAGTGCAAGCCCATGCAAAACCAAGCAGCTCCCAGGGGTTCAGTTGTAGCATTAGTGAGAGGGAAGAGCTCTGACTTACTGCGGTTCACCTTAAGACCAGAAAATTCCCCAAATGCAACAACGTCTCGCATAATGGGATGTAACTATCCGAATGTCCATATGCCTGTGCCTATGCCTAATCAGGTCTGCCAATGGTTCAATAACTATGGCAAACAGGAGAGGGAACAACTGGCTACATGAATTGAGGCGGACAACATCCCATTGGTATTAACCCTTGTAACTGGGGAGGTATGAAGTAGCCACGCATATGACATAAAACCGGGGCCGAAACCACATTTCTCCAATACAGCATACATGAAGCCCCACAAGACTGAATCCAATGCCTTCTGTATCTAGGTTGGCCGCCACAGCCTGAGCGCATGGATCTATGAGCCATAATATTAAAGAGTCAGCGCAGGTTAAGCGCAGTAGAGCGTCCCAGGATACAGCGAGACTGATAAGGACGTACAATAGAGGGCATGTAAGGTGATATTTGAGTGGCTAGAATTTTCACAAAGATTTTAACATCCGAGTTTAACAGACAAAAGGGTCGGTAAGAACCGCAGAGGAAAGCCGTTTTTTCAGGCTTCAATAACACCGTAATCACTGTACTAGGGAGCTTGCAGGAGTCAAGGGCTCCCACCCATACACTTTGAAGAAAGGGCTGCAGGGCAGACTTAAAATGTTTATAAAACTCGGCAATAAGACCGTCGAGGCCAAGGGCCTTCCCAGAAGGTAGATCAGCAATGGCCCGAGCAATTTCTTCATGGGAGATGGTGCAATCTAATTGAGCACCAACCTCAGTCGATACACTTGTAAATGGGAGCGCCTCCAAGAACCAATCAATGTCAACCTCCGAGTATGTGTCTGCTTGCATAGAGCATCGAATAGAATGTTTCAAAAACTTTAACCTCTGACAATGTATGCAGCACGGAACCAGACTCATTCCTGACCAACGGATAGACCACCCTCCATTCGCCTGCTTGACAAACCAAGCAAGCAATCTACCCTCTCCATAATGCTTCGCTGCCATAAGTGCACCTAAAAACATCAGTTCCCTCGCAGCATTGTCTCTAAAGTAGTCTATTGCTGCTTTAACATGCAAGAGTGTAGCGGAAGATGGACAGGACGAATGTCGTCGCTGTAAAAGGCAGAGGTTTTCTTCACTGTTTCGGATGTCATGCCTAATGTACCTAAAGACCCTGCATTCTGTGGCCATTGCTATTCCCTGAATGTACGCTTTAAAAGCCTCCCAAAAAACACCTGCAGAGGAGACCAAGCCCACGCTTGTCTCGAAGTAAAGCCATACATGTTCAGCAAGGTTGGTCTGAAATGCTACACTCGTCAGTGCTTGAGATTTAAATCGCCAGCTAGTACGACCCCAGGGAGCTCATACAAGCGAATGGTGACCAGGACGGGAGAATGATCAGAGTATGTCCTAGGCAGTATACTCGCAGTGGTAACCTGCCCCCTCCCCACGCGACGTGCATCCGAGACAAGCCAGAGGTCTATGTGAGAGAAAGACGTGCAGCATAGAATGGTAGGAGTAAGTGCCATCTCCCGGGTTAATGACCCTCCAGACATCCACCAGATTCAAATCAGCCATTCTCACTCATATTACCACTGCGGCCTTAGACAGCACCTGACGGGACCGGACACATCTATCCTGATTTATGTCTAAAATAGTGTTAAAATCCCCTCCCCACAATATGGGCAGTAAAGGGTAGCATATCAGCATATCAGCTAGCTCTGCAAAAAACGCTGGATCGTCAACATTGGGACCATAGATATTCAGTAGTACCACATCTTGTCCTGCCAGCACTCCATTAACCAACAAGTATCGCCCTAATGGATCTGAGTGGACCTTCTTGTGGGTAAAAGGTAGCGAGTTATGAATTAAAATCATTAACCCCTAGATTGTGTAGAATACGTAGTGTAAAACCAGTTCTTGCCCCAACATTTGGCAAACCCTTCACAGCCCACAGCCAAAGCGTGGGTTTTCTGTAAGCAGAACTTAACATGGTGGCGCTTCAAATAGACCAAGCGCTTCCGCCGTTTCACCGGGTTCCCCAACCCCCAAACCCCCCCACATTCCAACTCATACATGCAAGTTCACCCACCGTTTATAACTCCCCCACCCTCATCCTCACCCCCCCTCCTCAATCGGGAAGATAGTGCCCCCAGAATAACCACCCACCCAAACTACAACATTGCATGGGGGTTGGTGCACTGGTATCGATGTTAGGCAGAAACCTGTGCAGTTCCCTTGGGGACCACTGCAAAAGATTTAAGACTACAGGTGTTGGCAGTAAACCCACTTGGTAGCAGTCTGTACCACCCAGATTTACCTGGTAGCTGTGGCTGAGCAGTCAGACTTCCCTCAAGAAGAGTTAGGCAGTATGCAAAGTATACACAATAGGCACTCAGACACAACAATACAAGCAAACACTGACCAGAGCTTTGGTATCAAAGTATATAATTATTTATTTAAAAACACACTGTTGAAAACACTCCAGCACTCTTATTGTAAAATATTCTTAACACAGTTACTAATATATACACCCCTTTTTCCTCATCAGATAAGTCACTGTAAAACACCACTTACTTTCATACAGAGGTGAGCGCTTAACTAGATGGCACTCCAATAAGTTTGTGAGAAAGGGAGGGAAAAAGACAGAATATGGAAAGGTACACCACTCTAAGATTCAGGAACACTGTTAGCAAGGCAGAAGAGAAAAAGTCACTGGTGAGCCAAAGTCCAAAGGCTGGGCCCACTCTTAGAGAGAGCAGAGCACAAATGCGCCCAAGATCACACAGTTACACTAGGCTTAGAAAGTCTTGCAGAGGGTCCAAAAAAAGAGTTGAGAGGCTTAGGAAAGTTTAGCCAGGGTGTCCCAGGCTAACCCAGGTTCGAAAGCCGGGGGCTAAATCTACCCCGTACAGTCAGTTGCAAGGGAAGCCAGGCGGGACACGGTACCTTAAGTGGGAAGGATCCTCCAGCGGTGGCAGTTGTTCCTGGTAGTGGGTGCAAGTTGCGTCGTCATCCAGGGGAAGAGAAGATCTCGACTTGGAGGAAAGATGAAGGTCGTTGCACTACCAGGGCAGAAACCAGCCGTGGAGTTTTCCGGTTAAAGGTGGTACCTGTGTTTCTCGGTCGTGGTAAAACGTGGTATCCCGGTTGCCGGGGTGCTTGGCACAGGCAAGGCGGCCACGAGGTACGCCGGTAAGGCGAAAAGACGGTGAAACTGGTTATCCCCACCAGTCAAAGGAAGAAGACTCTCCGGTGGGAGATCTCCGTCGTTGGGGAAAAAGTGGTGTGACGGTCCAGCAGGGCTCCACCGGTAGTGGTGTCGTGGCAGGTCGACTCAGCTTCTCCCTCGTCGGATTCTTAGGTCCTGTGGCGACTTCTGAAGTTCCAGTCCCCAAAGCCCTGCTTTTATGCAGCAAACCCCCATTCACTCAGCCTAGCTGTCACTCAAACATGCTAAGTGGTGAGCCGGCCGGCTCACCACTTGGGCCAATCATGATGGAGTGCGACTTGAGTTGCCTAGGCAACTCAGTCCAGGGTGCCTAAATTCCCGTCCAAAGTACCCCAGACAGAGTGGCACCACTTTGGAGGGCTTCTGTGGAGAAGCCCACCAAAAAGTAGAACAAAGGGCTCGACTTGGGTTGGAGTCATAGAAGATAACACAAATGCCATTTTGGAATCAAGTTTTGGCAAAAAATACCAACCGGAGAATTAATATTAATTAAATAAACCGGCGGTATGTTCGAGGCTACCGTAAATAATTAAATAAAGATAGTAGCCTAAAACAATGGGAAATCCCATAGGAAAATATTTGCGGTTGAATATAAAAAGTAGTATCCACTGCCACTAGCCAAAACTCGATCAGGGGGGACGGAGACGTGCCCCCTCGACTAACAGACCCCGGGCAATCGAATTGCCCCGACCAGTACATCCACAATATGATGGTTTGTACTGGTTTCTGTTCATAATTTGGGACTAGTAAAGCCAATGGTGACTTTGCTTGCCCTGGGAGACAGTAGTCAGTCCCAGGGTTTGGAGTCTATGGTGGGGTGTCACTATGACACCCCTGTGTCACTGCACTGAGGATGCTGTGTAACACATATCACAAACACACATGAAGCCCTATGGAGTAAAAGACCCCATAGCCCATTAAACACTTCTAGATTCAAAGAAACGCACTCAAATCATGTCCAAGAGTGAGGGTAAAAGAGTCTCACTCTTGGCAGGAGAAAAAAATAAACCCCAAAAATCCAGCAAAGCTGCTGGGGGACTCACTAGGTTAGGAAATTCAGCCGAAACAGAGAATTCTCCCTAACAATCGACCCGAGCCATTCAACAGCTATGAGAAAACACGGTATCAAGCATGTGTTAAGCACAGCGATATTTATAAGGTAAAGACCCCCAAGAGCAGGCGGCCCATATGTCACGGGATATAGAAGCTTTGGCAGCCTGAATAAGAAACATGGCCAGAGCAAAAGAGAGTTTGGTCAGCTTCCTGTTGCGGTGGAGCACTTGTCAAGAAACTTCATTGCTTGCTCGGGGATCATGAAAAAGTATGTTTTTCCGCTGCATTCTATGCAGAGCTTAGCTGGATATAGCATTGCGTATTTCATGCCCAATTCTCTGTGCCTTTTCTTCACAGAGAAACAGGATCTCCTCTCCTGCTGCACCGCCACAGAGAATTCCAGGAAAATATGCAGTCTACTGGAACCCAAGAGCAGGTCTCCCTTCTTACCGGAAGCCCAAAGGATCCAGTCTGTCGCGATAGTTTAGCAGGGGCATGGTGGTGTTCTGGGCTTAGGTACCAGTGATTGGTGAGGGCGCTCAATCGCGAACTGCAGCGACAGTTTAGGCTTGTCAAGAGGTGAGCGAAAAAAGTATGCTCCACAAAGTCCACCATAGTGCCTTCAAGGTTCTCAGGGACTCCAATAATCCAAATATTATTCCGCCTAGAACTTGATTCCAGTTTGTCGTTCTTTCTGGTAACAGCCAGGACTTTAGTGAGGGCAGCCACATCGGTCTTCAACCGGGAAACATCCTCCACCCCGCCTACCTTGTTCTTGGCCTCTGTAAGCCATAGGTCAGTTTTTTCCAGCTTTGCCTTGATGGAACCAATTATGCCAGTGATTTTGCCTAGTTTACGGTGAACGGCTGAAAAACTCTCCTGCATACAGGCCATCATTCAATGCAGTTCAGTAGGTTCACTCAGTTTTGCAGTGGCACTAGCAGACAAAGCATCGCACAAGGCGGCTAGCACCTTTGGGGCAGTTTTAGCAAATATACTGATGGAGCTCTGCTTTCTTCCAGCTCCTTTGGTCATTTCAGCTTGAGATGTCCTCCGTTAGCCCCCGCATGAAGGGACAACAAACTGAGAGGTGCTCTAACACCAGGAGGTGGCAGTAAGAGGTAGGATCCCAATGGCAGTGCAAATGGGCGCTTCTCCACTATGCAAAGCACCAGTACCGGATAACTTGTAGGGTCAGGGAGCTAGTACCGCCACTCCACCGCAACAATCCCAGGCCAATCAGAGGGCAAACGCATACATATAGGGCCCAGCCAAGACAACTCAATGGAAAAGGGCCACCCGCGTCTCCATGTGGCATCTCCCCCCAACGTGCCAAGTGGTGGGGCCAGCAAGCGAAGAGGTTTCCAGAGTCTCAGTTTGTGGAAGTGAAAAGTAGAAGTTGTTTGTGATATTCCCACAAATTAGTAGTGGAGAGTTGCACAAATGATCCTCTCTTCCCACCAATCCAAGACAAAGAAAACACAAAAGGAGAGAAAATAAGGGACCAGTGCTTCAAGGGATGGAGGTGATTACCAGTTTGCAGTGCACCACCTGTCTCATGCAGCAGCTGAAGGGGCCAGATAATGGTGGATTCAATCCATGCTCTGCTCAACTTCTTTGTTGTGCATGTATTAGCTCCAGGCAGCACTCCAGTGCAGCCTGAACATGCAGCAGGAAAGCGGGACCTTTATAACGTTATGCTCGGCTCGCACTGCGCGCCGGCTTACAGGATAGTCAGCCCGCCAGTGGGCCGATGCTGCACCATGTCTGCTCTACACGGCGGAGCGCAGTGGGTGACCCACCAGCATGTATGGGCTTCGGAAAAACTTTGACGGGCCCCCGGCTGTTCACCAAGGTCAGTAGTGGAGCACAGGTGTTCAGATCACAGCTCCAGCCCAGCTCTATACCCAGGCCAGGGAGACATCCTCACGCTGCTACGAAGCGTGTCTCAGCTGCCATTTTCTCACAGACCTCGCCGCAGGGATTAAAATGAGGATGGCAAAGATGGGGAAACTGCTCTGCAGCAGTTTAGGTCACATAATTTGAGCGTGACCGCGCTTCAAACGCCGAGCAGTAATGCTGCTATAGCTGTGATAAGCACTGGGTTGCAGGAACTCGAGTGCTATATAGCCTTCTCAAAACGTGTGCAACACCGCCCCCTTCACACACGTTTGAGTTAGAACAATTAACACCTTCACTTTTATTGATCTTTATCGTAGTATTTAATATCATTAACAGATCAATTCCTTCACCACACTATCTATAACAGTAATCAACA
Source organism: Ambystoma mexicanum (assembly GCF_040938575.1). Lineage (NCBI taxonomy): Eukaryota > Metazoa > Chordata > Amphibia > Caudata > Ambystomatidae > Ambystoma > Ambystoma mexicanum. Next base: position 704,730,533 of record NC_090941.1, on the reverse strand, counting down.
ACCAGTATTTGACAGTGGCAATGGGTCACTTCAATAAACAACATGGCGCATATTGTAGAGTGTGGCGTGGTCCATGGTCCTCATTGGTCAGTGAAGTGTTCCTTGAAAAATCAGGCTTTCAGATCTTTCCAGAATCGCAGGGGGCCAACAGGGGTGGGTGTGGGGGAGAGCCGGCTTAATGTTAGCAGGAAGGTTGTTTTAGGACATGTTAACAGCAGGAGGATGTTTTCAGATTTTCTTGCACTTCTTAGATTCAAGTCTGGCAATATCTGGGCTCCTGTGTTGCGTCGACCTCCTGAGATGGTGATACTTTCAGTCAATTTGGATGGTATTACACGTTTGGAGTGAAGTTCCTTGAGTGCAGGAAATGTGATAGACTTTCTTCAGTCCTCCGATGAGCCAGGCTCTGGCATGCTGGATAGCTTTCAGAAGGGCAGAGTTGTGACACCTGCCAGGAAAGAGTTACCACTATCTAGGAGGGTGAGCACCAGTGCCTGAACGATAGATCTGAAGTCTAAGGTGGATATAAAGGGTTTCATTAGGCACAGAAGTGATTCGGTACAAGAATGTTTTTGTCCGATTGGCATTGTCTACTTGAAAGGAGAGGTTACAATCGATAAAGCCAAGGGACCGTGCACCAGGGGGTACACTGTTGAAAGAAAAGCCATCTACCGCCATCTGTCACAGACCGATTTTACCTTGGGTGTGTTTGGTGGTTCCCCCCCAGATTTTCATAGGGTTCAGTTTCAGGTATGCACTTGACATGCAGGCTTCAAAAAAGCAGAGACTGTTTTTCAACTGGTGAAGGTCATTGAGGCAGCTGACCTCTCGTTATGGCAGTGTGTTAAGAATACTGATGTATTTTGATGCTGAATTTGACCAAGCGTGTTCCCAGTGGCTCCATGTACAGGTTGGAGATTACAGGGGATAAGATGGAGCCTTGTGCGACTCCAGATCCTGGGCGTTGTTGGGAACATCAGGTGCTCATCTACACGAGCTGGAAACTGTTGGTGAGGTAGAAGTAAAACCATGGAAGGATTGTGACATCTAATCCCATTTGGGATGGCAGGGAGACATGCTGGGAGTTAGAGCAGTGGTTCCTTTGCACATGATGCAGAGAATGTCATTAACTTTTTACAGTGGCAGTATCAATGCTGCCTCATTGTCAGAATTCAGATTGGTAGACCTGCAGAAGATTGTTCTGAGCGCATGTTTCATGCAAATAGATGGCGGCTGGCTTCTCCATCACTTTGCACAGGAAGGAGTGATGGAGGAGTAAAGTTCGTTAGGTTAACCATTTCTTTATGTTTTTCTTTCAGCAGAGGGAGGAATTGTCCGTTCCATTTTCAGCGCATGTGGTAAGGTGCTTTCCATGAGGGATGCATTGATGATGCAGAGAAGTGGTGTGAGTGCTTCACCTATGATGGCCTTCATAATGGAGGTAGCGAAGAGGTCTATGAAGGTGATGGGCTTGAAGGTTGTGAGACTGTTGGTCAGGTCTTCCAGAATAATTATTCTGAATTTGATCAATCTTGAAATGTTGCGGGCTTGTATCGGTGGGACATCAGTGGTGACGCTTTCAATATGTTGCCTTACACCGTGTCCATCTTGTCTCGTCTTTGAGGAACTGGTTGATGGCACAACATTTGTCAGTGGACTGTGGTACTGAAGGGTCTGGCAGGAATGATGCAGCAATTCACAGCTTGAAAGTTTCCTCTGATCTTTTAGGTTGCTTCCATGGTGAATGCTGTGTAGTAATGTACTTTAGCTGTGGTGGCGAGAGTCCTGCATGCTGAATGGCAGGTTCTCAAGGTGATGTCTTCAATGAATGTTTGTCGGAAGGTTAGTCCACTTTGAGACAGTAAGTTCCTGTGTGTTCCAAGGCACATAGGGCTTATGTAAGTGTAATCTTTAGTCATGCATGTGTGTTGGTGGTCTCTGTTGGGGTATGGTTGTGCGTACAGAGCTGAACATTGGCATTCTCAAAGGTATTGTACACAAAAGCAAAGGCAATGAGGTTTCCTTTCAGTGAGGAAGTCCTGGAAAGAGCAATGGGAGTTCTTGGATGGTTCGGGTTGGCTTTTGGATGGGGTGAGGTGGAGCAGGATGGGTATGGTTGCTTGGTCTGTCTAGCCCACAGTTGGGAGTGCAGGGAGGTAAGACATTCAATGACTGGAGAGGTGGTGGATTTGTGTGCAGAGTTTGTTCTGCGACACATTGCTTGAGATGGAACAAGTTACTTACCTGTAACGGTTGTTCTCCAGCATGGGTCTGGCATGGATTCACATGCTCATGAATATTCCCCATCGTCAGGCCGGGAATCCTCGGTATAGAAAAAAAATCAGTATCAGTTTCGTTTCTGATCTGTCTTTCTTAGTAGTAACCAATCACTGGTCTCTGGGTCATACTGCCCCCCAGCCAATGACTGCCCTCTCCCTAAGCCCCGTCTCCGGCAGCCATCCTCAGATTTGGTAGCACGTAAAGTGGCAGTATGACCAAGTGAAGAGCCGCAGAGGAGTAGGCGGGAGGGTTCGCATGTGAATCCATGCCAGACCCATGCTGGAGAACAACAGTTACAGGTTAGTAACTTGTTCCTTCTCCAGCATGGGGTCTGGCATGTATTCACATGCTCATGAATAAGAGAATACATAGCAGTACACAAATGCACAACCACGGGAGGTGGCAACAGGCTCAACATTAAGCAATACAACAACTCAACATTAAGCAACTCTTACCTCCACACCAGGCTCACCTTAGGCGAACAGGTTGCGCAGAACTTCAGCGCTCTAGCTACATCCAGCGAGTGCAAAGTCCTCTCAGCTGGCGACGGGAAGAAAACTGGCAACACCAAGGGCTCGTTGAGGTGGACGTCCGATGGCACCTTGGGCATGAAGGATGGGTGTGTCCTCAGCACCACCCTCGTGTCATGAAAAGTCAAGTTTGGAGGCTTGCAATATAGGGCCTGGATCTCTCCCACTCGTCGTGCGGAGGTGATGGCCACGAGAAAAGCTGTCTTCCATGACAGGAACTTCAAAGGCGCCGAATGCATAGGCTCGAATGGGGCCCCCATGAGCTTAGTCAGGACCACATCAAGCTCCCACGCCGGGGCAGGAGCCTTCACCGGTGGGAATGATCGGAATAGTCCCTTCATGAATTCTTTCACCAGGCGATGAGACCACAAGGACACCCGTTCCGTCGTCCTGGTATATCGGGAGATTGCAGCCAGATGCATTTTGTTGGAGGCGTGAGCCAGTCCAGCTTTGGCCAGCGACAGTAGGTACGGCAGTACTTGAGGGGCCGTAATCCGCAGAGGGTTAATCTTCTGTGCATGGCACCAGACAGAGAACCTCTTCATTTATGTCCGTAGCACTTGAGAGTCGAGGATGCCCTGGCCTTTGCAAGAATCTCTCTGCAGTCGGCCGGGATGTCGTACCCTCCAAACTCTAGTGCTGCAGGAGCCAGGCCTTCAAGTTCAGCGACTCCGGGTCGTGGTGAAGAATAGCGCCTCCTTCTCTGGAGAGAAGGTCTGCGTTTGTCGGCAGCTTGACTGGTGGGGACGTTGACAAGTCCAGAAGGTCCGGGAACCAGATCTGCCTCGGCCATGCCAGTGCGACAAGGATCATCCTGCACCGGGACCTCTTGAGCTGGTTGATGAGCCGGAGCAGCAACGGCAGCGGAGGGAACGCATAAAGAAATAGGCCGTCCCAGGGGAACGAGAAAGCATCGCCCATGCTCCTCGGCTGGGGGAACCTGCTGGCAAACCTCCGGCACTTGGAATTCGTCACGGTCGCGAAGAGATCGATTTGGGGTTCGCCCCATCGTCGGAAGAGTCGATCCACTTGATCCTGGCGTAGTTCCCACTCGTGGCACAAGCGCAGCTCCCTGCTGAGTGAGTCGGCGATCGTGTTTTTTATTCCTGCCAGATGAAGAGGCACCAGAAACATCCCTTGGGCGACGGCCCAATGCCACAGATCCTGGGCTTCCTTGGATAGGTCCGGGGACCTGGTTCCGCCCTGCTTCCGGATGTAGAACATTGTGGTGGTGTTGTCGGTGAAGATCCTCACCACCTTGCCCTTGAGGGACGGAAGAAAGGGCCTGAGGGCCCAGAACACCGCGCGGAGCTCCAAGATGTTGATGTGGAGAGACCTCTCCTCTGGGAGCCAAAGGCCTCTTGCATGAAGATCTCTGGAGTGTGCTCCCCAACCTTACAGGGAGACGTCCGTCGTCACCGTCACCTGGTGAGCTGGGGTCTGAAAGTCTGTGCCCGCCGACAGATGGGAGCGGGTACCCCACCACCGGATCGCCTGACGGAACGTCTCGTTGAGAGGGATCCTGTCCTCGAAGCTGCCCGTCGACTGGATCCAGCGGGCGTCGAGGAACTCCTGCAAGGGTCTCATCCGAAGCCTGCAAAGGCGCACCAGATAAATGCAGGAGGACATCATCCCGAGGAGGGACATGATAGATCGTACCCTGGCCATGTCCGTGGCCAGCAGACGCTGCACCTTGCCCAGAATGGTCCTGGTCCTTTCCTCCGACGGCGAGGCCAGCCGCGCCGCTGTGTTGAGCTTGGCTCCCAGAAACAGGGCGACTTGCGACGGAACCAGGTGGGAGTTTGGAAAGTTGATGGAGAATCCCAGGTCCGTGAGCAGCTGGACGGTCTTCGCAGTGTGCTCCACGGCAAGCTCCCTTGTCCTTGCCCGGATGAGCCAGTCGTCCCGGTAGGGGTAGACGTGGATCCCCTGTAGGCGCAGCCGTGCTGCCATCGGTGCGAGGCACTTGGTGAACACCCTGGGTGGCGACTTCAATCCGAACGGGAGGGCCTTGAACTGGTAGTGCCGCCTTTGGACCACGAACCTGAGGAACTTTCGGTGTCTTTTTAGAATGGGGATGTGGAAGTACGCATCCTCCAAGTCTGACGACAGGAAATCGCCCTCCTCCAGCTGTCCCAGCACATGCTGGAGGGTGACCATACGGAACTTCTGTGCCTTGATGTACCTGTTCAGTCGTCGTAGGTCCAGGATGGGGCGCCATCCTCCTGTCTTCTTTTTTACGAGGAAGTACCTTGAGTAAACTCCAGAGCCCCGAAGCCTCTTTGGGACGAGCTCGATGGCACCCTTCTTGAGCATCGCCCTTGCTTCCAACAGTAGTTTAGGGACGTGATTTTCCTTCCTGGCCACGGGTGGAACACGAGGGCACTTCTTCTGAAACTCGAGGGCGTGCCCTTGGGCCAGGGCATCCAACACCCAACGGTCGGTGGAGATGGACTCCCACACGCCGACTAACCTCGCCAGCCGGCCTCCCACCGGGGTGCTTCGGCGGGGGCCCGACCCCACGGTCGGTTCAATCTTGTTTGGAGGCCGCCTTGCCTCCTCGACTTCCTTGACGACGACGGGCACCACCTGACTTGCCGCGTCCCCTGTAGGCTTCCTGGGACGAAGATCTTGCCGCTTGGCGGTAAGTGGAAGAGCCACTGCCGGATCCCTTGGAGGCACCTTGTCTGCCTCCGGAGCTCCGAAAGGACGGCTGTCGTTGTTGGAGCACTCCGAGTGCCCGGGCCCTCTGTGCCTGTCTTGATGGCCTGAAGGGACTTATCAACCGCCTTCCCAAACAGGTTGTTCCCGTCGAAGGGCATGTCCAAAACCTTGGTTTGTACGTCCTGGCGGAAATCTGTGGCCTTGAGCCATCCTCGTCGTATCAAGCAAACGCCGTTGCACAACTGACGGAAACCGGTGTCGGCGACGTCCGTTGCCACTGTGATTGCGTGGTCCGAAGCAATCTCCCCCTCCTGTAGGATTTCAGGGGCCTCAGCCCTTTTGGCGTCCGCAAGGAAGTCTAACAGAGGGGCCATTTTGAACCACAACTCCCTGTCGTAGCGGGCTACGATAGCCAGGACGTTGGCTGCCTTGCTAGTCTTCGCTGCGGATGAGATGATCCGTCGTCCCATTGTGTCCAACTTCCTGCCCTCGCCGTCCGGTGGGGAAGTTGATGTCGAGGCCGATGCCCCCCCCAGCTTTCTTCTTTGCCGCCGCCGAGACGACCGAGTCCGGGGTAGGTTGTGCCCGAAGGCACAAGGGGGCAGCGTCGGGGACCCGGTACTACTTCTCGTACCGATCCCTCTTTGCCGGCGCCGTGGCAGGGTTCTTGAGGAGGGCGAGCCCCTCATCCCAGATGTCATCAAGAAGCAGTACGGCGAGGACCGTCTTCCTTTTAGCCTCGCGCCGTTCGTAAAGGAACCCTTCTTTCTTCTTTTCTTCTGGCCAGAGCTGAAAAAGCTCGGATGCCCTGGAAATCATGGCGTGAAAGGATCCAATCTCGTCGGGCGGGGACGCCCGAGCAGGGGGCGACGGGGGGCACGTCTCGTTGTCGCCTCCGTCGTCAACTGTACCTGTCGTAGCCGTGTCCGTGCCTGTGTCATCCCCGTGGGTAGTAGACCGGGGGGAAGGCAGAGCAGGCCGCAGAGGTGGGAGAGGTGGCGTAGGATGCATCGTCCTCCTCTTATGCGGTGGACTCTCCGAAGGTCCTGGCTCCGGTTCCCCCGTCGGGTCTGGCTCAGGTACCTCCGTCGGGGGAAGGGGCAACCTTGTCCTTATCTCCGAGCAGAAGGACTGAATCGCTGACAAAATGGCCGCCGAGGTGTCCTGCGGCACCGGAAACGACGGGCGCGAGGGCTCTTGAGGAGCCTTGTCGGCGACACCGTCGCTTTCGTCGTCGCCTTCGTCGGGATCCCTCCCGATGGGCTGGGCCTCTTCCACGACTTCGATGAGCTCTTCAGAGGTCGTGTCTGTATCCACGATGGCCACCAGCCCCTCCCCCACCTTTTCCAACGCAGACTTCGTGGGGGTCTTCTCAATGGGCCTGAAAGACGACTCCCTCCGCGGTGGCAGGGAGACTCTGGGTCCTGAGGGCGCCTCCACTGGTGTAGCCTCCACAGACTGAGCCAGGGCCGCAGCGACATCCTCAATCGAGGTCTTAGCAGGGTGAATTAAGGCCATCTTCACCTTCTGGACGCCTAGGGCCTTCATCTTGGGAGGAGGGTCCGCGCCTCGCTCCCGCTCTGCCGGAATCTTTGAGATCGACCGGGGCCTCTCCAGAAGCTTCGCCGGGTTCTCGGACTTCCTCTTACCCGAGCCAGAGCGTTGGCTCGTGGTTGATGGCGCCGGGGAGGATGCGCCCTGCCTGGCAGCCAAGGAGCCCGACCATTCGGCGCTCCCGGTGCCCGCGGACTCGCGGTGCTTAGCCTTTTGTTGGGTCCCCGTTGCCCGGGCACCCTCACAGGACTTAGAAGACTGCTCAGACTTCTTTTTCTTCTTCTCGCCTGACAAGCTCTTCCCTTCCAGCCAGTTGGCGAGACAGAGGTGGCGATCCTTCATGGTCCGCTCCGACATGTTCCCACAAAACGCACAGTCCTTCTCCTTGTGCGTCTTGTCCTCATGGAGACAGAGGCATAACGAATGCTCGTCCTCCTTGAAAACATTCTGAAGCTGGCATCCAAGGAAGGTCCTGAACAGCTTCCCGGGCATCGAGCTTCCTTTCTCCTGGGCCATGTCTGGGGTAGGCCCCGGAACTTCTGGAATCCTCCAAAAGCGCAACTCGACGAAATCTTCACCCTTGAGGGATGCAGAAAACTCCGAAACAGATCCCCGTTGATCGGATGTACAAACGGTGGAGCTTGAGGCTCTATTTAACCGAAAAATGAGAAAAATCTCCTGAAAAAGCGCGAAAACGCAGCAAAAGCTCGAGAGCTACAGCACGAGGACTCCCAACACTTGAACGTGCAGTAAAAATCTGAGGATGGCTGCCGGAGGCTGGGCTTAGGGAGAGGGCAGTCATTGGCTGGGGGCAGTATGACCCAGAGACCAGTGATTGGCCTGACGGGGAATATATATATATTTTTTTTAATTTATTTGATATAGCTGGTAAACCAACTTTTCAAATATTTACACTCATTATCATTTTTTTAAACTTGCACATCCACACTTACAACAATAAAAGATAAGTAAATAATTATTTGTATCTCATTAAAAATAATTATGAGGCAAAATAAAGCAGAGCAAAATGAATAATTATGTTACAACCATCAGACTACCATTCACTTCGAATTGATACAGACCGTCTTCGTAACAGGAAATATTAAATTAAGAAATTGCACAATTGCGAGCTGTATAGTTAATCTTGAATTAGAAAACAAAAGATTCCATGTTTGCCTAGAACTAGTACCGCTCTGAACCAACAATTTACTTCCAAAGCATTTCACTCTGATGTCATGTAGAGCGGGGCATTCAATTATAAGATGTTGTAATGTTTCACATTGTCCTTTGTCATTACAGTGCCGACAGAAGTTCTGGTCCTTTGGTATTACTTTCCTTCTATGTAAAATCTCATTAGTTTCATATTGATTTAATCTGAATCTTAGATATTTCTGATGGGATGTAGGTGATGGGTATTTTAGCAGATACTCTGCTATTACCCCATACCTTTTGACTCCAAATGCCTCAGGGTTAAAATCCTTGAGTTTTGAGCAGGTTGTCATGTTGGATATCCACTCTGCTTGATAATTTTTATTTTTGGCACGGTCAGGGTTTGTCAAAAGAAGCTCGATCGTTACTGAAGCATCAGAAACCGCATTTAGCGTATGATTTCTCCACTTCAATGACATACCAATTTTGGAGGTTAATAGGTTTAGGGCCAATACATTTAAAAGGCTGCGTTTCCCTATACCATCCAGCATTTTTCGTAGAAGAGCACATTGCTTCCATAGTACATGGGCATATAGGGAGACCAGACCCAGTTCATGTCGCAGTATGGCCAATGGTGTTCCTGGAGAAAGTGTTAGAACTTTTTTCCAAAATCTGGCTTCTATGCTATCCCAAAATTTACGAGTTTGTGGTGCCAAGGCCTCGACACCATATAGCAGAATTGGAATTACTTTGGCCTTATAAAAAGTGCACAATATGTTTCACTGTGAATTTCCTGTATCGTCTAAGAATGATTTTCGATTGTGAAATCAAGGAGCTTAATTTAACCCTAGCTTCAGTTGTCGTAGTACTTAGGGTTTTTTTGTGTTCAATGTAAACTCCGAGATATTTATATGTGACAACTTTGGTTAATACACAGTTTTGAAGGGACCACTCGAAATGATATTTTTTTGAAAAATTGTTATTACAAATTAGAATTTGGGATTTAGCTGTATTGATCACAAGGTTATCCGATGTTGTATATGAGCCTAATTGATTTAACATGTTTTGTAAGCCTATAGGTGTGCAGGATAATAGTACCAAATCATCTGCGTATAGTAAATAGGGAACCCTTTGAGTTCCTATGCGAGGCGCATCTGTTACGCAGTTCCTTAGTACAAGGCTTATATCCAGAATGAAGAAATTAAATAGAAAAGAGGCAAGAGCACAACCCTGCTTCACTCCTCTATAGGTATGAATGGCTGGTGATAATCTTCCGCCCATATTGAATTTAACTCGCATGGATGTAGAGGTGTGTAACAATGTCACTAGGTTTATAAGAGAAGTTGGACACCGATGTTGTCTAAGCTTGGTTATTAACATGTCTCTATCAATGTAGTCAAAGGCGGATTTGAAGTCGATGAACCCCAGATACAAGGGGAGTCCACCATCAGCTTGCTCCAATTGAATCATCGAAAGGGCTAGAATGTTCGGTATTGTGCCCATGCCTTTAACAAAGCCTGACTGAAATAAATCTCTTAGGCTGTTTTGATCTACCCACTCATTAAGCTCTTTTAGTATTATTCTACAAAATATTTTCGCCGGAGCATCCAATAAAGAAATTGGGCGATAACTCGTTGGTAACTGGCGGTCACCTTTTTTGTAGATCGGAATTGTAATGGCTTCCGTCCATGTTTTAGGTAATTTTTGATGTTTATTTATTGCAGCGAATATTTTGTAGAGAATTGAGCTCCAAACTTCAGGATGTTTTTTCATCAGGGCATTTGAAATCCCATCGGGGCCTACTGCGCCCGAGTTGCTAGAGGTCATAATTAGGTGTTTTATTTCCTTCTGATCAGTATGCAACCAAAACCTCATCACTTGTTGTGCATTTAGTGTTGAAACCGTGTTTATGGGTAAGGCATATAGGGATTGGAAATGATCTACCCACTGATGTACATCAACTACTGAGGTTTGAAGATCTAACTGGCGGGCATTATTAGTTTGATTTAGTATTGCCCACATTTTTGAGATGTTTTTATCAGCCAGAGTCGACAACATAATGGCTCCATCTTTTTGATAAAGATTTGCTCGATGTCCTTTGACCCAGTTATTATAACTCAGGCAGGCTTTTTTAGTGAGAGGCGATCTAATGGAGAGAGGAAGCCTTGCTAAACTTCTTACCTCAGCACGGTAAGCTCTCTTCCTAATGAATATGGAGTTATCAAAAACATGGATATGACACTCTCTTTTGGAATTCACCACCTTCTGTTGACTGTACAATTGCATTGCGTTGCTATATGTTAATCCTATATTTGAAGTTTGCCAGTTAATGGAGTTAGTTGAGTCGTATAAAATTTGATTGAAGTGCCACAAGGCGTTCTCTGACCATCAGAGACGATTCTTACCACCATTTACCACAATGCAACCACCTCCTATTGGCTTAGGTTTGATATCATTAGTTTTGGCCATTACTTGCCAACTAGCACACAACATATTATGGTCACTTAGCACAGATGAGGACACACAAAAGGAGCACATTGCTGACCATAAGGCACAATTTACATATATGTAATCGATTGTGGATGTAGAATTTCCTCTCTTCCAAGTTGGTGCAGGGGGCATATCTGTGTTAAATGCTCCAGTCAGCATTTGCAAGTTTCTGTGAGTAACCATTGTGTTCCATTGTAACAGTTTTTCACTCTTGTGTGTCCCGTTTGTTGCTAAGCAATTCATATTCAAGTCCCCTGCTAAGATGAAATACAGGATCTTATCATCCGCAGATACAATGACAAATATCATATTCAGATCCCTAAAGAAACACTCAGTGGTAATAGCTGCTGGATTCCAATATATATTCAGAATTGCGTAGATGTCACCGTTAATTACTGCCCTTACAAGTAGCATATGAGTATTCGGCATGGCCCACAACTGTGATGATGTTCCCGGATCATCTTTCAACGCCACCAGCAGACCCGCAGTGGGTCTGCCTATAATGGGCTTCCTAGCTGGATTCAAATGTATTTGATAACCTGACCAAAGTATGGGGCTTAGTAACCAGGTCTCTTGCAGCAAAATTATGTCAAATTTGCCTAGGCCACTCATTATTATTCAGCAAATGTTTGAAACCCCGCGAATTCCAGCTGACCAAAGTAAGAGGGGTTAACTTTGTCAAATTAGATAGCTAATTTGAGTTACTGTTGCAATTGCATGCACACAAATTCCTATCATTTGGCGATTGATTTAAATCTTGACCATTTGCTGCGACAGTTTTTGCCCTTGGCATGGGTTCTGCATTGCTTGACATATTAGGTTCTAATACGGTATCCATTTCTGTGTCAAGTAAAAAACCTAGATCAAATAATGAGTTCTTCGCCTGCCATACCAGATTACGAATTGCTCTGGATTGGAACCACACTCTAACTGCATTTAAGTTCTGATTTGATATAAATTCCACCAAGGTCAAATCAGCTGAAATTATGTCTTCCAGCAGCGGTATGTCTGAAAAAATTGCTAATATCGCTCTTCTGTTCAGATCATATTGCGTGCATGGGGCTGGTCTACATTTCACAATCATAGAACACAGTGCCACTCGAGGATTGACTTTTCCCATTCCCAACATATCTTGTGTTTTAACACTCTTAGTAGGGATCACATTGTTCTTTTTCTCTTTCAAATTCGGAGCCAAGTCCCCTAGGGCATTTTTAATCAGCGTTAATACATCCTTTGAAAAGTCCGTAGGTAGGCCCAATTGTGGAGAAGTAGATAAATCAGAATCGGCTACAGGAGTGGGGATCCTTAAAGTGTTTGCATTCGAATTTACGGCGGTAGTCACTGATACTGCTGCTCCTTGGATCATTGGGACAGACCCTCCAATTTCACTTCCCTTCTGTGCTTTGTTCACAAGTCCCACGATTTTTTCAACATCATTAAGTGATTTGCAGTGGTTGGTTAACGATGTTGGGTCTATGAGTGGAGGAATAGAGAGGCCTTGCATGTAAGCATCTACTGCTTTCCTGATTTCAGATCTATGGGCCTTTGCATCCTCCCCACTATTCCATCTTACTTCCATGGTGTCACTTGTGTTTCTCGTTTTCACTGCCGGCTCTGCCTCCAGACGCTGTGAGCTCTGTGACTCACTATGCAAGATTACTTTTACCAAAGCATCTAATGGTGAGTATGGTTGGGCTCTGGCTCGCATACCCGCATCTACACTATTATTTGACTCACAGTCACTCGGTGCAGCAAGATTCTGACGGGCACTATTTTTCTTTTTCTTCAAGAAGATTGGCGCAATCTTCATGCTAGGATTCCTCACCACCACATTTTCACCAGCATTCGGAGACACATTTGCCCTCATCTTTTGTTTACCTTTCAAAAAGATGGGGGCCAATGGCATTGACTTCTTTGGTTTAGATGGTACATGGGCTACATCCGGTTTGTCCGGGAGGTTTTCTGTTTGGGATCCCTTCGTGAGCATGTTGCAATCGGCCATGTCTTCAATAGTGCCCGATATTTCTAAATTATCATGAGCAAATTGAGGGAATTTTTTGTGATTACATTTTCTCTGTGGATCCCCTCCCTTAAGTGGACTAGTGGGGGGTGTTGGTTCAACTATCTTCTGCTCATCCTCTGTGGATGCCAAATGATTGTTTCCAATTCTCTTTACAAATAGGTTAGTAACCGATTTGTTTTGCTTTACTTTACTCTGGTTCTTTGACTTTTTTTGTAAGTTGTCCCTTTTCCGTTGTGCTGTTTTTTCTTTAATTCTTTTGGCCCTTCTTGCTGCCCTCTTCCTCATTTTCTTTCTTCCTTGATGTGGATTTATAGGTCCAACTTCTTCTACTACAGCCTCTTGAGAGTCCAGCTGACTGCTGATATTGGTTGCTAAGGATTTTTCCATTGGGACTGCATGGAAGAGATCCTCATTCATATTTGCCAGTCTCATAAATTCTTCCAATGTGGACGCTGAAAGAGATGATTCGCAATCATTTGTGGGCTCTGCCTCCGTAGACTCTGTACCCACATGTCCATGTGAATTTCGATTATACAATTGGAGTTGGTTCAACAGATCCTGTTTTAGGGATCTATCGGCTTCTTTGGATTTATGAATGTCTGCAATGGACCTGTGTATTGCAGAGATATCCAAACCTTGTTTGGTAAACTCCAGTTGCATCAGTTGTAATTTCGGCAAAACACATGAATTAACGGCATTGCAGCAACCTGCTATGGAACCGTCCAATGCGGCTACCTCTTTTGTTAATTCCATCATAGACCCAGATTGAATTTGAACTTCAGATTTCAGGAGTTCAAAAACAGAGACCAAAGAATTCAACACATAGCTGAGTGCAGTTAGTGTGTTGACATTCGACTCCGGCTGCTCAGCCAAATTTTCATCCTGTGTTGCATTTGGGCTAGTAACAGCAGATGTTTCAACCAGTTGGAGGACCTGCGCCGGACCTTCAAGTACTTGGATGTCTTCGGTGCTTGAGAAATTCAGATTACTCAATATTGGAGCATTCGTGCCCAGAGCAGAGCAGCAATTGTCCCGATCATCCGGCTGGCAGACATCATCTAAGGGGCTTCATTGTATATCGTTTGGTCCATGGGTAGATTTGTCAGGCACTACTTTATTAGCCCCAAAATGATCTTTTATTTTTTTGTGAATTTTATTCGTTGTTGTAGTATATTCTAGCCCTTTTTTCCACTTGTCAGCTAGGGTGGGTTCAAAATCCAAGGCCTCCACACATCTGGCAGGTGTGGAGATAAGGGGGAGGCAAGGATTTACATGCACAAGCACTTGGATTTGCGATTGCGGTTCCCCCACCTCCCCCGTTTGCCCCCTACTGTGCTCATCTATAGAGCATTTAACACCACTTTCCAATTGAGACTTTCTTAGTTCCGGTTCCTCCCATTCTAAGACTCCCAGCTCATCCTGAGATGGGGTACTCCTTAAATTCATAATACGGCTTCACAAACAATGAGCAGGAATACAGTTAGATTTCGAAGATCCGCAAGCGGGAGGAATTGCAAAGAACAGAGCAGCTGCGTCTTCTTGCACGTGTCGGAACAATTCCCACGCGTAAGCGCGGAATGTATTAATAAAGCACAATTCAGGGGCTGCAATGTTCAGATACACCGCTCAACTCCTCCCCCGCTTTAACAACCAAGAAGCAAGTCTCGATGGAGCCGACGGGCTCAGTTATTAAGAGACCCAACAGACGCCGAGTGGCGCCCCTCCCACTGCAGGCACGGAGATAAACAGCAACACTACAGCTAGGCGGCTCAAAGGCTTCAAAGCCCGCAGTCGCCGCTCAGCCCCACTCCTGCGTCCCACGCTGAGATGAGATAAGGGTTATGTTCGGACGGCTACGAAGCGCGTAGTCGTCCTGCAAGGCACCTCTTGCTCCTCACACACGCCGGCTCCTTCAAGTATATTGAGCGTGCAGAGGAGACACCAACACGTTTCAATTACTCCAACAGTTGCAATGGACACTCGCTGAGTTACCAAAACAAACAATGACGGAACCCGCCAGCTCCACTGCACTTAATCACTTAATCAGGAGTCAAATGTGAATGTCAATGAAATGTCAATAGGGCGGCCATAGTTCAAGACAATACGGGTTTTACCTGATGATTTAGATGGATAGATGGTAAAACAGAGTTTCCCGCCTTGCCTCAGCCGACTGCACAGACTGCAATGACTGCTTCCACTTGCACACCACTTCGCTCCGCTTCGCGGTCCTGGGAGTTTTTAACTCCTGCACAGCCAATAGTGGTAAACAGAGAAGTAGGAATCCAACCAAGTTGTTGCACAGGTTTCAGTTGAAAAGGCTGGAGACTGCAATGACTGCTTCCACTTGCACACCACTTCGACGGGGAATATTCATGAGCATGTGAATCCATGTCAGACCCCATGCTGGAGAACCATAGCGTCTCTAAGTTAGTAGTATATTCTCTTTGATTGTCTTGGAAGCTTAGCTTCGGGGGCAGGTTGAGGTCTCAGAGAAAGCTATTGGTTATTTTTGTGGCTGTGTGTTATAGTGATGAGGCCTGTGTTTCATGGAGAAAGGCCTTGTTGGTTTGGGGTGGAATGTAGATCAGGTGGAAGACAGCTGAGCAGAAAGTGGGAGTGTGTTCTCCCAGCGAATCCAAGTCCATGAGGTCTTGCAGATTATTGGGAACCCTTGGCCAGCCTTCCTTTTCTGGTCATAGTGTTTGTTGCTATAGCCTATGGCGATGCAGACATCCAGTATGTATTTGCAGTTTGGAGAGAGTCATGTGTCTGTGATAAAGAGCATGTCGAAGCTGATTAGGTCTGCAATGTCTGCTACACGTGGTATGTGGTAATGTGGAGGTAGCATTGACGAGTGTGCATATTTTGGAGGTGGTGATGAGTGGGATCTGAGTGAGGTTCAGTGGATTGGAGTTGCATGGGAGCAGGATGAGGGCTGGGTTTTTAGGTGGTAATGGGAAGGAGTGAGCGAGGTGTTCTGCAAATGCGGATGGACTATCTTGAATTCATAAAGCTGAGGTGCTGGTCTTGTTCAGGTCCTAACAGAACCAAACAGGAATTGCCCTCATCTTCATCTGCCATTTGCTTTGGAAGCCAGGTCAAGACACACTCCAGGATCTATGGGTTAAGAAGCAAACTATAGGTGCAAATGACGATGACAAATATTGCAGTGATTATAGAAAGTTGGCAGCGCACAGGTAATGCGACTTCAATTCACTTGCAACAGCTGACCAACTAATACCGAAAAAAGCTGGAAAGCGGCTTATGAAGGGAACAAATGAATGGGGAAGAGAGAAGTGGGATTAAGAATGATTATAATGTGGGTGGGGCAGAGGTCACATGACCTTAATCCCCTTGCACTAGTTTACAAACTGAAAAAAACAGACTGGAATAAAGCTTAAGAAGGAGAAGGAAGCGGTGGGCAGACAAAATAAGTGGGACAAGGTCAACAGTGATTAGCAGGTAGGCAGGGCAGATGTTAGGTGACCTTGGAGCCACTTGCACCAGCCAACCAACTGCAAAAGGGCAGGGAAAGCTTAGCAACAGAAATAAAGGGGCAGGGCAGACAAAAGTAAAGGGAAACAATTAGCAGTGATTGGTAGGACAGATCAGATTACCTTCATCCACTTCTCTGGACAGGATGTGGGCACAATCTCTTAATGTCTGACCGCTCTAAATCTGGAGTGGGCTCCTGCCACCCTAACACAGGCATCCTTATTCTCAATATTTCCCAGCTAGTGATCTGTAACACTACTGTTTAATACAAGCTTTAGATGAGAGCCTCAAGGTAAGCAGCCTCAGCCGACTCCCTCTGGGTTTCTTCTAGGGTTGTCTATCTCCAGGCCTCTAGGGCTGGGTTTTCAGGCTACTCCTTAATTAATATTCATGAGATAAATTTGCATACAATGATTCCAAATATATGCACATTTTTTCTTATGAATATTAATGAAGGATATCCTAAAAACCTGTCAGGATTCAGCCCTCAAGCCCTGGAGTTGGACGGCTGGCTAAACACTCCTGAGTTGTCAAATAGGACTGGATTGTTTTTAAGGTGTCAATATTAAACAGTCTGGTTCACGCTCAGTGGTTTCCGCTCTCCCTCTCCTGTCCCCGATTTTACTTTTCCCTCGGCTCTACTCTGTCTCTTCATGCCGCACTCCCTCTGGTAGTCTTGCTCTCTCTTTCCCGCCAATGTTCAAACCCTTCTCCTCACCTGCCCACACACACACCCACCCACTTCTCCTCACATGCCTGCTCACACACCCCCTTCTCACATGTCCACGCACCCCTTCTCCTCACATGCCTGCACATACTTACCACCCCCATGCACACCCTTCCCCTCACCTCCCCCACACACCCTTCTCTTCACCAGCCCCACACAGACGCACCCGTCTCCTCACCTCCCCCACACACACCCTGCTCCTCAATCCCCATATACCAATCTCCTTTATCTATGCCTCTGTGCCAGAATTACAGTATCGGCCTATCACTTTCCAACAGTATCAGCCTATCTCTTCCAATTACCTCCCTCTGCTGCTTCACTCAACCCTCACTACTTCCACTACTGCCATGAACTCTCTCGACACCCTCATGCCATACACTATCTTTATCCCTCTCTCTCCTACTCATCCTATGCTTTCTCTCTCCCTCCATCTTCCCACTCCTTTCATGACCCCAAGGGCACACTACTCTACATAGAACTTGCACCACTCTCTTTCACAACCAATAACTCACTTGCACTCTACTCCAATTTTGCCACCAACTCTTCTGTACTCAGCTCTACTGTCCATATTCTTCCTGGTCTCAGTCTACCCCTACATCTCCTGGCGTCACCCATAAAAACCACACTGTCTCTCATTCACTTTTCTGTTATGCTGTTCTCATCCTGTTCAATCCCAAACCCACCTTCTATTGGCTCCAGCGCTCAGCTGACTCTCTGGGCCAATCTGTGGAAATCATCTATCTAGTGTCTGGGTTACACAAGTGCAAAGCTTTAAAACCCCTCTTGGTCCTGCCATCTTTTGCCGGTTAGCAGCCACATGCTCAGGCTACTAGCTTTCCTTGTGGCTTCCTTCATTTGCCGGTAAAATTTGCATTCAATTTGGATTTCAGGAGGATTTATGTCCCCTCTGCAATCTCTTGTCATCTCAGTTCGTTTTCTGTTGCTCATCCATTTGCTTGGGGTCCATCTGGTGTTGGTAGGTCGGGTGTTTGGTCTCATATCTCTGTTTGGCTAGATAAATCCCAGCCTATTCCATCCCGATTTACATCTTACCCAGCATGCCAGAGCCTTACCTCTACCCCCAAAGGTGATCTAAATGCCCACCTGGGGCTGTGGAAAAAATTGGGTCTACGCTTTATTGCAAGAGAAACTACTACCTCTTGAGCAACAGACAAGCTTTGCTATTGAACAGTTATTGTGGATCCACCTGCTGGGTGAATCTATGTATCAACGCTTAAAACCGTTCTTTGTATCATAAAGCTTAGATGTTAATATCTTACCTTCATAGTTTTATCACTAAAACAACAAGTGTTTGCCCTTGCAATATAGTGTATTTCATACTGCAAAACACCTTAATAATGCTCTCACTCTTGTTTAGCATTGATGTATATTTATTATCGTGTACAGGTAACATATGATCATTACAAATACAATAGTCAAGCAATATATACAGTTTGTAATATTACAAAGCAGTTAAGTCGATACTTTAAGGGTGCAGAAGTAAGGCTCAGACACAATGGTGGCATTTTTCTGGATATAAACTTTTATTAAATAATAAAGGGTTGGAAAAATCCCTATCCCTAAAGCTAAGAGGGGTTTCCCTGCCTCAAAGAAAACTAGTGAAATTGAAAAGAAGTCTGAAAATAAAAAGTCTGTCACTGACGTGTCCAAAAACCCACTTCTGTCCCCAAACCCTAACAAGTCTAAAGCAACTGTGCAAGGATGGTCTCTTTTTTTTTTAAGTAAAATTCATTGCGATTTCAATCCACAGAAAAGTTCCCAGTCTCTCTGGTGATAAAAAAAGGGACGAAATAAACAATGCTCATATGCATAAGATTCCCATGCCATGGTTGTGCTCCTTTCCCTTAGACTACTTCTAAGTATCGTTCCCTTTTGACTCTTGAGCCCTTTCTATTCTCTTAGGCAAATGTCTCTGAACAATTCACAGGGATATGTTGCGTAGCTTCACAATTCATTATCTTGTCAACTTGATACAGTTAGTTATAAAATGAAGGATTTCTTTTTCATAAACTCTGGGGTCCTTGACCCTTTCAATCTCTCACATGGGTGCAGGTCCCAGACTCGCAATATAGCTCAAGTCACTCTCCTGCCAAGCAAATATCCCCTTGTGGCTTATGTGTTTGTTATCACATCTGTTTGGTTAACTCTCCTGCCAAACATATTATTCCTTTCTCTTGGGGTTTCTCAGGGTCCCTGGCCCTCAAACTTTTGTTTCCATAGGGGTGCAGTTCCCAGACTTGCAATATCCCTTCAGGGTCCCAGACCCTACTTTTCGGATGTTTGTATTCACACCCTGGCTTCCCCAGACATCCAACGCCTCCTGGAAAACCTGCGTACCAGTTTCCTGCTTCTCGGTAGGTTGTGTCTCGAGGTTCTGGCAGCTTTCGGATAAATGGTGTCTGCAGCAGTTCAGCAGACGTCTTTAAGCCCGGCTGCATGTCCTTCCCTGCAAACACTTCACCAGAGCCGGAGGTGCCCCAAGGTATCTATTTGGGTTGTCATCCTCCTTGCTTTGCGGCTTCTTCCCCTTTGGCTTCTCTTCCCGCCCATGGCACGGCACCCGCAGTTCCTCAGAGGATCGTTTTCTCTGTCCTCCCAGCTGAATTCTTCCAGTGAGAGTATTCTACTTCCATTAGTCCTTTGCAAAGTGCTGGCGCTCAAGGGGTTCCCCCTCTCTGGGAGGTACACTGGTCTTCTCCCTTCCCCCCGTGAGGGAGTCTCTAGCTTCTCAGTTCCCCAGAGGCTGCTGGGGTTCAAGGGTTGCCCTTCTCTCTGGGAAGTACAATGGCCCACAGACCCTTCTGTTGCACCACAGGATTCCTACTCCTCCAGGGAAGGCTTGACAACTGCTTTCTCAGTACTCTTTTTCCACTCTGTTTGAACCAATTAGCAGCCGGGCAACCACTAGACAGCTCATAGTTCTTAAGAATAATCTTCATGGCTCTGTTCCTCCTCCTTGTCGCAGTATCATTCTTAGAACTCTCCCTTGGGTAGAATAGGATCTTCATCTCAGTACTTGGTAATGAGACTCTTCCTAGTAGTTCCTGTTCTTCCTCGTCCCAGTACTTTTAAAGGGGACTGGTACAGAAGTGAAGTCAGACATGGGAGGAGTATGTGTGAGATGGTGGTGTATTAACAGGGGTCTAACCTACTAGGTCGGTTGATGTCACAACAGGGAACGACAGTTTGGCTTGGGCAAGGAGGGAGGGTCTAATAAAGTGGAGGAATACTGCGTCCTGTGGGAATGGTCGTCCCCAATCCCATAAGGGGTTTCCTTCCCCATGTGATCCTCCCCTGGTGCACCACCCCCAGGAGGACTATTGTACTGTGGATGCACAGTCCTGGCCTCGAGGGAAGGTCTCCCCTTATGGGAGAAAGGACAACATCCACAGGTTTGTCACAATACCCAGCATCCTACTCTTGTAAAATGTTAAAACCATATACTACCAGTCACACAGTTGTATGTAGCCATTGTGGGCAAGTAAAACAAAATCATACTCACAATTGTGATCCTCTGGATTGACAAGCCAAGGGTCAGGGAAGGTTATACAGACCAACCTATGCATAACCCATTGGGTAGAAAGGGTTAAACAATCGGTTCAAAAGTCTGTAGGTAGTTAATTAACAACAGCCTAAATGTGTTCTAGAGCCGTGGATCAAAAAAAGGATTACAGGTTAAAAAAATTAAAATTCCCTTACAAAGGATTCCTCTCACCTCCTTCCGCTGTGCTTTGAGGGATCTACTTATTGAGGCCAAAGCAGTACAAGGGGAAACAAAGTTTATAGGAATACTGTGGCAAATACTCCTTGCTTCTGGGAGCTAATATGAAATGCCTGAAGCAATGCCAGGTAATTCAGAATAATGCCGTTAGGACAGTCACGGGTAGGCCAAGAAGGGAACACATCACAGGCGATTGGAAAGATCTACACTGGCTGGCCATGGAGGAATTACTTTTAAATCCCTCACAATGGTCCACCGATGCTTTTATGGCAAAGCCCCAGCATACTTGAAAAAACACTTCAAGTGGCATGAACCATCTAGAAATTTAAGATCCTCCAACAAAGGTCTTCCCCCAGACAACCCCAGCTAAAAAGCAAAACGGCCTGGGCAAGGCCTTTACAAACAGAAGCATCCAGAAATGGAATGAACTGCCCGTATCCTTGAAATTAGAAAACAACTACATACTCTTCAGAAAGAAGTTAAAGACCCTACTCTTTAAATAAACTGGACTAGCGACCTCTCGCAGCTCCCCATGATACGATCTTCTGTGTGTCTATTCTTGTCCCGTTTTTGTAATCACTGTCCTGTCTTTTTGGAATGCGCTCTGTTGCCTGCGGGCTTTAGCGCCAAATAAATAAATAAATAAATAAATATAAATATAATTCAGTACCACCCTAAACTCAGTGCGTCACCAGCACAGGAAAGTTCGAAGGGCTAACATAAAAAAAAGAAATACATCATGGTATTTCTTAATAGCCCTCCTATGAAAATGAAAAACATGTTGAAGAAACTGGCATCAATGGCTTACTTCAGAACCCAAAATACTGAAACAATCATATAATTTTGAAAAATTGGCAAAGTACTCAGGTTTTCCAGGAGGCGATGGAGGTCAAGGGAAGCCAGGGTATGAATACAAACATATGAGAAGTAGGGTCTGGAACCCGCACCCATATGGAAACAAAAGTAGAAGAGGGGCAGAGACCCTGAGAAACCCCAAGAGAAAGGAATCTTATGTTTGGCAGGAGAGTTAACCAAACAAATGTGATAACGAACACATGGTGTGGGTCCCAGACTCACAATATAGTTTGGTTCACTCTCCTGGCAAGCAAATATCCTCTTGTGTCTTATGTGCAGTTTACTTTCTCAAGGTGACGGTATCTGAAAATAGTTTGTTGCTGGTTTTCAAGGCAATTCAGCTTAATACATTTGTTTTGCCTACAAAGTATTGGAGCAAGCATTAAAAAGTTTAAAAACCTTACTTTGGCGTAAAATGCTCTCTCTACCGAACTGTGTTGCAGTGGGGATCATTAGATATGACCTGGTATTGGTTCCTTTGTTGACGAATGTTAGATGGAACAGACTCCAGCTGCATCTTAGTTGAATCCTCAGCAGGACTTCCTTTATGAATTCTTTGCACTTATGATTAAACAAATGTCACATGTCCTCAATTAATTTGTAGCCGACATGCTTTTTACAGGAATATGTGGCGAGTACAGTGTTGCTGAAGAGGGTACAAAACAATGTCAAGTATGAAAGAAGGCCTGCAGCACTATAGAATGTATAAATACTCAATGCCCGAGGAAAAAAGTGGAATGTCCTCCCTCCTTATTTAATGAAATTCCCTTGTGGTAATGTTATAGGAACCCGTTTCTAAGATTAAGATTGAATTTATTACCAACACTATAAATCCTTTCAATCAGATGGAAGGATAAAGAAATGTTAAACTCTTGCAATTTTTGTAAAGACAATCATATTGAGTTATTTCATCGGTGTATGAAATTCTTACCATTAGAAAAATGAATATCTTCTTGGTTCATGAAATTTGGTTATGATGGGGATGACATCAAATAAGAAGCCTGTTTGGTTCCGAATTCTTGCAAGCAAACCCATTTTCCTTGATGAAGAATAGTTCTGTCGGATGCAAAGAACAAATTACTTACCAACTGGTAACGTTCTTTTGATTGGATGTTCCTCCAACGTATTCCTCATCTTGGATTTATTCCATCCAGCTTTAGCTGCTTCGGAAAAAAAAAAATTGGCAGAGGGCGCCGTGCGTCGATGTCGTCGAGTCTATGGTCCCTCGAAGGCCTCCGTCGAGGGTGACGTCATTGGGTGTTATAAGTAGCAGGCGCGGCACCCGTTGGCCTCAGTTCTGTTTTTTCCTTTTTACTATTGATTTTGCACTGTGTAGATTGTGCCGGCAGACAGGTAATCGCCTTGCGAGAGTTGAAGTGGCAATAACCCGGAAGAATCTACAGAGGGGTAGGTTGGGAGGGCAATGAGGAATATGTTGGAGGAACATCCAATCGAACGAACGTTACCAGTTGGTAAGTAACTTGTTCTTCAAGTGGATTGTGTCCTCCAACGTATTCCTCATATTAGATAGACTCCCAAAGCAGTATGGACAACTTCTCTGGAGGAGGGGTTAGATTTTTCAATACACTTGATGGCTGAATATAGTACTACTTTACCAAAATTCAGCCCCTTAGACTGGGAAGCATCCAGACTATAGAATTTTGAAAAAGTATGCAGCGAAGACCAAGTTGCTGCTTCACAAATGGACCTTATAGAACATCTCTTTGTAGGGCTGTCGAAGAGGCAATGCCTCTGGTGGCATGAGCCCTTAGACCTTCTGGTGGGTCTTTTTGTGCTAATCTGTAACATTCTGAAATGCAAAGCACAATCCAGCCTTATATTGTTTGCTTTGTCACCAATTGACCAAATTTCCTTCATGTGTATCCAATAAACAGTTGATTGTCCACTCTAAGCATGGAAAGCCTAGAGATGTAAAATCTTAAACCTCTTTTTGGATCCAACCTGTGTAATCTTTCCTCTTCCTTACTAGGATGAAGTGGAGGATAGAATGCGGGTAAAACAATTTTCTGACTCAAATGAAAATCAGACACAACTTTAGGTAAAAATGAGGGTTTAACCCTCAACACAACTCTGTCCTTATGTAACAGTATAGGGTGGCCCAGAAGACAGTGCCTGCACTTCGCTCACTCTTGCAGATGTTAAAGCAACTAGGAAAGCAGTTTTCCATGTCAGTAATCTTAATGGACAAGTGTGCAAAGGCTCAAAAGGAGCACACATTAAGAATTTTTGGGACCAGATTGAGATCCCAAATTGGCACTTGAAATGAGTAAAGAGGAAACACATTAGTGAGTCCTTTTAATTTTGAAATAGGAGCATTCATCCGACGAGCGCTTGAAGATGGAAAGCGCTGCAAGATAACCTTTAACGGTTCCAACATTTAGACCTCTATGTGCTAGGGACAGGAGGAAGGACAGTACTTCCGGAATAAAACATAGAAAAGGATCAACATTCTTTTCTCTGCACCAGTTGCAAAACGGTTTCCAGCGGCAACGGTATAGAGACTGTTGCTGGCCTTCTTGCAGAAAGCAACACCTCCATGACGTCATCTGGAAGGTCCCAATCCTTGCATCTCAGCCTTTCAGATACCAAGCGTGAAGGTTGAGCGTTTTGTTCTCTGGATGGAGAACCTGACCCTCCGTTTGTGAGAGAAGGTTCTCTCTGAGGAAGATGTACTGGGGGACAGATGGATAAGTCTAGAAGGTCCGGGTACCACGTTCTCCTGGCCCAATCCGGGGCAATTAGGATCATGCGGCTCCCGAAGCGTCTCAGTCTCCTCATGACCTGAGGAATGACAGGAATAGGAGGGAACGCGTACAATAGCGGGAAATTCAACTCCACCACGAACGCGTCCCCCAGGGCTCCTCTCGGGGGAAATTCCCTTGAGCAATACCTTTCGCACTTCCGGTTGATTCCGGTCGCAAATAGGTCCACTTGAGGGGTTCCCCAAAGGGCGAAGATCTCTTGAATGACTTCCTGAGCCATTTTCCATTCGTGGGACACCGTGCCCTGCCTGCTCAGAGCATCTGCCGTCATATTCTCCTCCCCGGCTAGATGAACTGCCGTTAAAGAAATTCCTTCCTGAATTGCCCAATACCAGAGCTGAATTGCCTCTCTGCACAGAGGTAGTGACCCTACACCACCTCTTTTGTTTAGATAATGCATGGCCACCGTGTTGTCCGTCATTATCAGGACATTTTTTCCCCTGAGATGGTAGGAAAGCTTTCAGCGCTAGTCTGATTGCTCTCAGCTCTAAAAGGTTGATGTGTAGCTTGGACTCCAATGGAGACCAACGACCGCTGATTGTCAGATCGTTGGCATTAGCGCAAAATCCCATGAGTGAGGCGTCCTTCACTACCATGATCTCCGGCCATGGTTGCCAAAAAAGTTCTGCTTTCAGGATATTTTCTGAACAAATCCACCATAGAAGATCTTGTCAGACCTTGTTCGGAATCTGGAGAAGATCCGTCATTTGACCTGAGAACTGGGACCATTGAGTCTTTAGAGCCCATTGAAGAGATCTCATCCTCAGACTTGCCTCCGGCACCAGGAAGATGCAGGATGCCATGAGGCTGAGTAACCTTAAGAAGTCGTAGGCCTGGAGATTTTGGGCATTTTGGAATTTGGAAACCATCTGAAGAATGTCTTGAGCCCTCGACCTGGGAGGCAAGCTCTTTCCCAGGGATGTGTCTAATACAGCCCTTATATATTGGAGCCGTTGAGAAGGTGTAATTTGTGACTTCTTGAAATTGAGGGAGAAGCCCAGTCTGTGGAGGAAGTGGCAGGTTACTTTCAGGTGATCCAGTGCCTGTTCGGCAGAACGTGCCCAGATCACCCAATCATCTAGGTAGGGGTAGACGTGAATCCCCCCTCTCCTGAGGTGCGCTTCCACTACTAACATCAGTTTGGTGAAGACCCTCGGGGCGGAGGTCAATCCGAATGGCAGGACTCGAAACTGATAGTGTGAGTCGCCAACTACGAACCTCAGGTATTTTCTGTGCTTGAGATGAATCGGCACATGAAAATAAGCATCGTGGAGGTCCAATGACACCAACCAATCCTGAAGTTGAAGGCCTGAAGGATCTGAGAAAGGGTAACCATCTTGAACTTGTGTTTCCTGAGGAACTGGTTCAAATTTCTTAAGTCCAGGATGGGTCTCAGTCCTCCGTCCTTTTTGGGAATCAAAAAATACGGGGAATACCATCCCTTGTTCATCTCCGCTGCAGGTACTGGTTCTATAGCACTTTTCTTCAGCAGGGTTAGAACTTTCTGCTGTAGGAGCGGGCCAAGAAAACCTCCAAGGGTGTCTCCTTGGTGGATTGCTTTGAGGGTGCGTTAGAAAAGGAAGGCAGTAAACTTGGGCTATTATTTCTAGAGCCCAAACATCTGAAGTGATGGCTCACCATTCTTGCAGATGCTGTGACAGCCTGCCTCCTGCAGGTGTCTTGTGTTGCATGTCCTCAAAGTGGTTTTGTGGCGGTTGCTGCAGCCGCTGATGGCAAAGAGGCTGTAGCTGGACCTGGCTTTGCACGTTTTGCTTGTCCACCACGAGTGGCCTTTCTCTGGCCCCTTTGACTGGCCATTCCTCTCGCCTTTCCATATGAGGAGTAGTAACGATAGGATTGTCCCCTCCAAGATTGACCTGGCACACGAAAAGGCTGAGGTTGCCTAATAGTCCCAAAGTCCCAAAGACTCGGCAGCTGCTTTTTTTGAGGTCTGCAACCTCTCAAGGCTCTCGTCAGCCTTGCTGCAAAAAGGTGAGAGCCATCAAAGGACATGTTCAGAAGATGGTTCTGCACGTCTGGTGCGAAACCCGACTTCCGTAACCATGCAAATCTGCGCATTAACGTGATAGTGCCCACAGACCTGCTCACACCATCTACAGTGTCCAATCCAGATTCAAGAGATTCCTGCATGGCCTTCTTCCCATCTCCAACGATGGCTAGGAATCCTTCCCTTTCGTCCCCTTCTGGTATGTGCTCCGCCGCCATTGCAATGCACTCCCACAGAGTACGAAAACTTTGCCAAGGCACATGTGGAGTTGGGCGATTTTAACGCCATACTCCCAGCTGAAAATACCTTCCGTGCCCAGCCATCCACACGCTTATCGTCCCAATCCGGAGGGATAGAAGGGTACGCCAGTTTGTTAGAAGCTGTGGCTGCCTGTATGACCAAACTCTCGGGAGTGGGATGTTTAGACAGATCATCGGGGTCACTACTGGCAGGGCGGTATTTTGAAGTGAGGGACTTATTCACTGGCAGAATAGAATCCGGAGTCTCCCAATTTTTGGCCACCCTATTTTGCAAGGCTACGTGAAAGGGTAGTATTGGGTCTTCAGTAGGACCATGATCCAATATGTCTGTTAGATCATCTTGGATGAATTCGACTGGAGGTCTGGCCCATCCTAAATAATTATCACATTTGTCATTTGCCGACGGTATGATGGACTGGCATGTTCTCCTGGTGCTGGCCTACCAAAGTCATTTTTAGGAGGTGTAGCAATGCCAATTGCATTGTGTAGTGATTCAACCAAATCCCTCATCCTTTCTTCTGAAATCAGACATTCTGGAACATTTGGGGTGCCATATTCCAGCCCAAAGGGTACATTCTCATCAGATTTTTCCTGTTCCTCAAAAACTGAGGCCAAGGACTCAAAGAATTCCTTCCTAGGAAGAGGTTTGAAAACCTTTTCTGGGAGAGTTGGAGGAGGAGTATTAATGGGTCCTGAAGGCATTTCAGGTATTGTAGCCTTCTCTTTCCCTTTTTCTGGCTGATTTGGTCGAACTGGAACTTTTGGCGCCGAGGGCTTCGGGGTCAACAAAGGCGTTGATGGCGTCGATGTAATACCGGTCGTCGACGGTGCCGGCTTCCAGGGCGTCGAGGCGCTCTTCGAAGACTTGCCCTTTGAGGTGTGTTCAGTCTCGGGCTTTTCCGCTCGGCGTCCTGGAAGGTTCTCGAGGGCGCGCGAGTGTCGGAGCGATGATGCTCCCGGCCTGCTTCCGAAGAAGGCGCGGACGGAGGCTTCGCTTTCTCGAACACCACCATCATTTTGACCGTGAATGCTTCCCATTCTTCGGATGACGATTGTTTAGTGGGACATTTCATCCTTTTTGGGGATTCGTCCGAGGTGGAGGGGGAGGGGGACCTGTGGCATTGTTTCTTCGATTTTTTTGTCAAAGATGACAAGCGATGGGAATCGCTTCGGGACCTGGACCAATGCCTTTCACGTCGAGAAGACTTCTCCTCACGGGACCTCGACACGACGCTAGAGGCTTTACGGTCGGATTTACAACCTACCTGTAGTTTTCCCCTCCTCTCTCGCAAGGCCTTCCCCATCATCGCCTGATACTTTGTACAGACCTCCATGTCGTGGCCTTCTCCGAGGCACCACAAACACTCTTGGTGCGGGTCTCTGATAGACATTTTTGAACCGCACGATTTGCACTTTTTGAAACCCGATCTCGGGGTCGTGGTCGGCGTCGATGACGTGGACATATTTGTTATATTGAGATATTCTCACAGAACTCGAGGCGCGCAGAATCTCCGAAGCAACATATACTGTGGAAAAACAGAGCTGAAGCCAACGGGCGCCGTGCGTGCTACTTATAACACCCGATGACGTCACCCTCGACGGAGGCCTTTGAGGGACCATCGACTTGACGACATCAACGCACTGCACCCTCTGCCAAAAATTTTTTCCGAAGCAGCTAAAGCTGGGTGGAATACATCTAAGATGAGGAATACGTTGGAGGACACAATCCACTCGAAATACTAATTGGCCAGTATATTAGTTGTGACCCACTTTTCTTATCTGCTCTCATGTGATTGCTAAAATTGTACTCGTCACTTTAATTGTTCAAAAATATCAGGGACTCGTGAAAAAGATGACCTTAGAGATGAGGTGCGTCCGATTTGTTTTTCTTTTTTTAGGTTATGTTTGAATTGTGTGTAATTTATAATGTATTGTTTTATATTATGTATGGATCATATAATTTTGTACATGGGGTGATTTGTGAAAGGTTTTAACAAACTAGGTCACAATAAATAAAGACATTTGGGAAAATTGGCTAGCTGCCAATTGTAGGCGCAGAGACTAGAATTACAGCATTTGGCTAGTCTACTTGCTTTTCTTACCCAGGCAGGCCAAGATCTTGTTGGCCAGTTGATTCCGAGTGTCACAGACTCTAGTGAAATTTCAGGCACACCTGCCACGCTGCTGAAAAAGCTGTTTTTTAAAAGGTAAAGTCCCACCCCTGTTTCCTTGTTGGCCAATCACATTCTAATAGATGTCATTCATATCCGTGTTAACAGAATATCTTGTTTGTTTACATCAGACCTGAAGCCAATGTTGCAGTTAGCCGTCATTTATGTAAGAATGTGTTTGAACAAGAGGGCCTTGGCCGAATGCATTTTGGGAGCTGCTCTCTGAAAAAGACTAGATAACTCTGGCCTGAAACAGTACTGGGAGATATCGTGTGACAGAGTATGGTACGCATGTCAACATTCAAGGCACGTGATGGGGGGCTTCACGGAAACCTCACGCCAAATCTCACTCCCACTTCGGGGGAAGGTTTGGCTCAGACATACACCCTGGTATGCCACCCACCACAGGTCGGGTGAGGTCCCTGTTCCCCACTCTTCAGCGACAGGGTTATGACCCTTTCACACATGATATTTCGGCGTGTGCATAAGGTGACCATAATTTATTTTAAATATGAATGTGACTAGCAGCAGGTAATCAGCAGCCAATTGTTTGGCCTAAAACCTGCATTTAAATGCATCAACTATCTTGGCAGGTATGACCTAACTTCATGCTCTCTCGCTTATGTGTTCGTTAAAAGTGTCAATAGGTGCAACTTGTCAGTCATGAATGATTACAACCTAAGCTTCCTGAGCATATTGAGTGCACAGACACCAAAATACATTTAAGGTAAATACCTAAAATGTATTATAAAAAAATGTTATATCCAGGCCAGTATCAATTCTTTTCAGACAATAATTTCTTTAGAAAAACATTACAAATCTTATATTGATCATCTGACTCCACAGTATTAGCGATCTGATCCTTGATTACAATAAAAATTCAATTTTATACAGTGTTAGAAAATCATGATATTTGTATTTTATCCAACACGATAGAGCTCAGATTGTTTTATGTATAGTGATGCTGTAACCAAGTTCATTTATCCAATGGATCGATTCCAAATTCAGGGACTTTAAATTCATTGTGGTTCTCTTTTTTTCATGATTTCCTTATTAATTACTTTGTGTTATCCTAAACCGCTCCATAAGTTAAGCTCCATATGTTTCAATGCGTGTGGTGTTTGCCATTTAAATGTAGGTGCCAAATTGGTGTTGAAGACCCAGAACTAACTTGGAGTTGCCATCTGTCTACTGTGGAAGTGCTCTTGACCAACCATTTTTACATTATAAGTTTAACAAATTGACTACTCCTCTAACATTGTGTCACTTTATTATTAATTGAAAACTTCACCTAAATGGAAGTATTTGCCACTGTATTTTTGCACAATAAGGGCCAAGGTGTTTTGAGTGGTGAGGTGAACCTGCACCCTTTAAGTTGACAGTACAGATAAATTGCACTTTATATCTTGTTTGTCTATCAGGGACAGAGTAGTCTAGTGGCTGCAAGGAGTACGGAGTGCCTTGGAGGTTGTTGTGGGTCCTAGTCCAGGTAGCAGCAAGTACAGTCCTATGTATGGTTTTAACATTTCTATGTAAATTATTTTCTGAACGAGGGCACAAAGTATTGAATGTACATTTAATGTTTTGCTGATTTTTGTATTTATAGTCTATTATTGTGTTTGTATTCTTTTAGTGAAATGGGGAAAAAAGCATTAACTCATCAGCCATTCGTAACAATAATTCCTCCAATACATCTGCCCTTGTTACAGAAGCCAATCTCTAAATTGAATAGAGTCCCTTTTACAAGATCTGGTGCACAGTGGGCACTTTTTAAAATAACAAAGGACATCATCTTTTAATGGGGAAGGGCCAAACAGTCCATTCTACATTACCACACTAACACTGGTCCAAACCTTCAAGACACTGCAGCTATTTCTGTGTTGAATTCTACAGCCACCCTAATAGAACTACCTAGAGAATAGCCTCAAGAAAGGGGATGACATTTCATTGTCCCTGCTGATGTATATGGGAACTATGGTACAATAGACAAATTGACTTGCATGATAAGGGCCCTCCTGCATTTCCCTCTGTTGTATTCCACAGGGAGTTTACCACCAAGAGACTACCTTTAATGATAAAGCCATATTTGATATAACGATGGAGCACCAGAGTTTCAAAAACCTCATCTGGTGTTCATTTTGCATCGTTTTGCCCCAAAATATTGATAAAGAAAAAGCCATTTACTGCTCATTCGGCATGGACCAAAAAAACGAATGCCATTACGCCGCACAACGGAGTGGTGGTTAAAGGGTGTCCACGCTCCACTTGTTCGGCATTATGGCCTTTGGGGATTGCTGGGGTGCCCCGCTTCCATTAGATTGGAAGCGGGGGTCAATAAAGAAAATAAAAGAAAAATAGAAAAAAAGCACCCTGCGGCGCCAGCTCCGACCCATGATAACAGGACGACACTGACGCTGCAGGGGTACATGAGATTCGGCGGCACACTTGTGTGTGATGCCGAAAAAAGGTAAGTGAGGGTGCTGGAGGGATGCGGGATGGAGGAAAGTGATCTATGTGATCACTGCGCAACATGACTTTGTGAATCGATCTTTTCGGATTTGCAATTTCCTGATCTGTAGTAATCCCTTAGATCCTTCTGCATCTGTCCCAGTGATATTATCTAAGAGATTCTTTCATCTACAAACTTAGAAAATTGACAAAACAGATATACCCCAACCTAAATTTGGCAAATAGCAACCACTGCGTCCCTCGTTATTGGCATATCAGACCAAGAGATGACAAAAGTGGGCTTGCCCAAATACCCCAGCAAATGATGAAACTCTCCCTTTGTCAGGGGGGACAGTAAGGGAGGTGGTATTCACAAAGGCTCTTGTTCCACACTTAATAAACTGTTAAATATCTGAATGGAAGGTGTGGCTTGTGTGGGGTTCCAATTTGAAGAGGAGACCTTTGTTGTAATCAAATGTTATTTGTTGGCTTGCCCTGAAGGTCTACATCAGCGAATCCCCAAACCTATTGCATCACATTCTTAAAAAGGAGGATGTTCTGCCTCTGCAAATCAACTTTGAAGGCATCCATACTATCTTAAAAGGTAACAGCCTCTGCAATTAAAGTGATTTACCAACTAGACAAATGTAATTACAGGGTAAACAACTGAATAGAAATGCTCTACAAAGTAATTTTTCTGGTAAGGTTTTATCAGTAATAGTTAAACACATAGTGACTCGTCCATCTCCTAAGGTCAGACATAATGAAGGAATAATGCATCAGAGTTACATAATTTCAAATAAAGACTGGGATAAAGACTGGGATAAAACTTCTATTTCCCAAACTTGTAATATATTCCTTTATGGTAGATGTACCAAAATCCATCATGAATTTGTGAAAGTGCTGATTTTTAAATTAATAAGACCATTCACTGGCTGAGAAAGAGGAGGGGGCGTCTGTATTATGGGTGGATCTGACAAATGCAGAACGGTTGGAGGATTGGTTGTGGAGGTGCACACAAAATTTCTAGAGTTAGTTGTGTATGTCAAATTCTATCTTTATAGTAAATCACTCTCGGGTGCACCTTGTTGGGTCTGTGCTCTATTTTACAACAGAGAAGAGACGGACAGGATCTAATGGTGATTAAGGTATGAAAGGCATCCTTAATCTATTGAAAAACCAACACTATGATTATATGTCTAGTGCCAAGTTCTAAATAATATACATCATTATTTACAGTGAGAGCACAGCCGTGAACCCTTATGCACACGACTCGCATGCAGCAGGGAAGAGCCTGATAAGAATCTAACAGTGATATAGGTATAACAAACATTTTCATAGAGCCAATCATCCTCTGCTAATAGATTTAATGCAATAAGCATAACATACGTTATAAGATCTAAAAAATACCCATAATTATTTACAGTGAAGGAGAACCAATATCATCCCACGTGTTGTCCAAATAGAACAAAAGCACCTGCATAGAAACATCTGTTCGGTAAGTGCCTAAAACATAATTGTGATATTACTGAATGAATGAATCCCAAAACTGACCGTGATCTCCTAGTGGGACACAGCGCCTTACAAGCAACTTGTCCCTTAGGAGATCACCCATTATCGTATCTATATACATCTCAGAGACGTTTCCTAATTTAGTGTCCTTTCTTTACAAAATAGACACATGACGAAATTAAAGCATCGCTCACTGGTGAATTAAGAAACCCTACATGATCTAACACAGAGCATTATGAATGTGCTCAGAACCAATTCCAAGGTTAGTAATGGAGCGTGTTAAGAACAAAGAAATCACTGTAGAATGCCAGAGATGAAAATAATTAGTGTCAAAACGTACCAATGATATTTGGAAATTGACATTATTAATTGACTAATGACTGAAAAATATATTGTTCTGCAGATATAAATAAAAAATATGTTTTTTAACCATATGGAGTGATAACTGATCTTTTACCAATTAGTTTGGAATAAGTGTGCCTTTGTTTGCCTTCACAAATGTAGAACGGTTCCCAGATCGGATGAACTGGGATCTAGATCTTGTTACATTAGTGCTAGCACAGGACATCACTCTAGGACAAGTTTCGATTGATTATAAGACTTTACCTCCTTTGTGGAATAAGATCTAGAGTCAGAGTGCCGACTACACACAAACATGCTAAATTTGCAAGTGATACAATTGGGAAATCCAGTGATACCAAGATTGTTTCAGGCCCAGTTACCCATGACTGAAGTACTATCCTGCCACTGGAACCTCCTTTAAGATTTTTAGAATCATCAGGTTTTCAGCTAGAACCCTGGGCAAAAGTTATATGCGCCTGCGCTGTAGAAAATAGCTGGGATCAAAGCAATCCTAGAACCTGCAGAACAGTAGAGCTGACAAAAATGACACCCAGCTAGAACATTTAACTCCTCAGTCCTGGTTGCATTTTTGATTACCCCGTTGACACTGATCATTGCACAATTTCTGAAGACTAATTCAGTTTATGGAACTACTGTGCTCTTGATCATCCCACCTGCACTACTCATTGCACAAGTTGGAGTGGCTTTAAAATCAGTTTACAGAACTAATGGTTTGGGGAAATCTTCTCACAAAGTGTATGGATCCACCCAGATTGCATGAACTTCATCCTCAGGAAAATTAGGAGGCTTGAATCAGGGGACCCTCTCCATTGGCGCTTATGTTCCAAAAGATTGAACTGCTGGGCTTTTCATCCTGCCTCCTCGCAGGACCTTTGTTTATCCTTAACCCACAAACAAAGCAAGAACATCTGTGCAACATCTATTGCAGCTAACATTAATTGAAACAAACACTTGTGAATATATGGGCAAAACCCCCAGGGAAATTAAAAGGCAACCGTTCTGCAGACATAAAAGCAATCATTTTGGCCCAGCAGCAGTCAAACAGCAGGTGAAGGCCCAGGTACATGTAACCCCAAGAGATTAATTAGGTCTGAGATGAAGAAGGGCATCAAGCAAAGTGTAGGGGCTTGTCCAGGCCCAAATCAGACTTGGATAAATATGATCTGGCGGCCTAAAAGAGTTAGGATGAATTGGAGAATACTATTCATGCAAGCATATGAAAAGCAAGAAATCTCAAAGCGAATGCATATTCCGTAACAATAAATAGACCTTGTATGCAGCAAACAGGAGGTTTCAGAGAACAGGGCACCCTGAAACAAAATTCAGGGCACCTAAAGACATTTTTAAGGCTGTTCGAAGTGTCCTCAAACTACCGGATTACGCTGAAATGACTTGACCGAATGCACCAAGTGAATTTGTTCCATCAACAAGCTTCATATCTCCCGGAAGACATCCTGATATGGGTTCAGGTTTTCTAGATTAAAGCAAAGCTAAAGGTGACTGCCACTCTAAAGACATCCCTTTTAGAGATATGAACATTCAACTATATTAAAACCTAGCACAGCCACCCAGGCAAAGAATGTTTGAGACTGGTGAGGTCCTGGTTCAGTGAGAAAGGGATCAAAAATGGATGGGAGCATCCATATGGGTTGCTGTTTAAGCTTGAAGGCCTTCAGCACAGCATATCTACGGGGGAAGAAGTGGCAAATCTAATGAACTCTGCATTGCTGAAAGTGGGCCCTCTAGCACTCACCCATCGGAACAGCAATATGGAGAATCTCATGATATGAAGAGGAGCCATCCTGGGTGGGAAGGGAACAAGGGGCAGCATGTACATGAACGCAGGTTCAGTGATCAACAGCTCAGAGGTTACCTGAAGCAGGTAGTTGTCTGAGTAATTATATATTATCCTTGGTTGTTCAGATGCGTACGTACTTTGTTATAAAGAAGAGGTCAGGTTTTGCCTCAGTCGGTCACTAACAAATGCTTGTTGATCATCATGGGGCTCATTGACATGAAATGGCTGACACATTGGTCATCAGCCTGTTTTTCTTTTGCTTTTATTGAGCATTTTCTTTACGTACAGCTTCCAAACATTACAAACAAATATTCATAATGCTTTGACATAACTAGAGGTTCAAACCGAGCTCCCCCCAGTGTGTTCAAACGGGAAGAAAGTGTCAGTCTTAAGGGTGATTCAGTTCCTTTCATTTGAGGCTATTGCTGGCGGGCTTTGTCGTTGTCATTTGTAGGCCTCGAGAAAGGTGGCCCACTCAGTTTCCCTACTGAGTGCGATTTCATGTAGGGTACCGGTTATATTTTCCATCTCATAGAGGTCTTTGGCTTTACGGGCCATGTTGCTTCTGTTGGGAGGGCATCCGATTTCCAGCTTATGGGGATGCACGCCCTGGCTGCTAGCAGCAATGAGTGTGTCATTTGTGGTACCCTTTTTCCAGTGATCTTGTTGTTCTAGACCGTATAGAACCGGCCTGGGGCCACAGTCTCGGGGAATCCCCTCAAGTTTTCTGATCCAGGCTAGCACCTCTTTCCAGTATGCTTGGGACTTCGGGCAGGCCCACAACATATGCCAGTAGTCAGCCTGGGCACATCCTGTCCAGCACAGGGTACTCATTTGGTCGAACATTTTGGAGAGTCCTTTGGGGTCAAATTGCACCTATGTAGCAGCATTATTCTGTGCAGTTTGTACTGAGCTGAGATCGATGTTTTATGCGCTGATCTGCCCATAGGGACCACAGGCTGTCTGACATCACTGGGTCCATGTCCTTCTCCCACCTTTTTTGAAGACCATCTAGTTTGTTTCCTTTCGCATCAAGAAGGTTCACGTATAGCCTTGAGATGAGGCCTTTGGTAAGGGTTGATTCACTTAGAATTGTTTCCATGGGGCGAGTTCTCTCTTGAGCTTTTCCTTCCATTTAGAGGTCATCGGTGTCCCTTTTAGTTGCATGAATTTGAACACTTCTAGGGGCCTGATTTGCAAGCCTGACTCCAAGTCTTGAATTGTTATGCATCCGTTCGGCTTTATCACCTGGCCTACTCTTTCAAGTCCTGCCTCATACCATCTCTGGTAGTGCCGAGGATCACTGATGTTGTTTCTAATCAGGGGCGCTCATGTACAACTCATGGGGGAAGGCCAAGTCGGGAGTCCTTTCATTTCCCCCTTGTTCCACCATAGGTGCAGGAGTGACCCCATCGCAAAGTGTTTGATGATACTGTCAGGGAAGGATTTCTTTGGGGCCCATAGCCATTCGCCTAGCTTCACTGGACTCATTCAATGGTTTTCGATGGCCACCCTTTGTTTTTGCTCATCTCCTCTCAAATGTGGCACTATAGCCCTGAGTTGGGTTGCTCGGTAGTATGTATACATGTCCTGAAGACCCGTCCCTCCTTCCTCTTTCGGTTGGGTCAGGGCACCATAGGCTATACGCTGTTTTTTCCCTTGCCACAAAAGTTTGAGGATCATCCCCTTTACTTCTGCAAAGTGGGTCCTGGGGATGGTGATTGGGAGCATTTGATATTGGTATAAGATTTTGGGAAGCACTACCATTTTTAATGGTATTCAATCAGCCCAGCCTGGATATTGTTAGCTTGGTCCATCTCTCTAGATCGTTGGCTATTTCTGTTAAAAGGGGGCAGGGGGTACGCTCACCTCATAGTTTCTCCGTTAATCTTGTGATGTTAATTCCCAGGTTTCTTAGGCTTTGGTATGTAGTTGGTACTCCCCCTGTAGTTGTGATATTTCAGCTGAGAGGGTCTGGCGCCTTGTACAGAAAAAGCATGGATTTGTCAGCGTTCACTTTAAGGCCAGCCCACTTGCCAAATTCTTGATTCGTTTGCAGAACTTTCAGCATGTCATTCTGGGGATCTACCAGGTACAGGAGTATATCGTCAGCAAACATTGCCAGCTTGTCTTCTGTTTCACCCACCCTTATTACTTTGATTGTGTTGTCTTTCCTGATGTTGTTGCCTAGTGGTTCCATGAATAGGGCATACAGGAGCTGTGACAGGGGGCACCCCTGCCTGGTCCCCCTGGACATCACGATCTCCCCGGAGAGCTTGTTGTTCACCACCACTCTTCCCTTCGGGGTCCTGCACAGGACTTGAATCCCTCGTATGAGTGTCTCCCCAATACCCATGTTCCTTAGCACAGTCCATAAGAAGTCCCATTCCACCCTATCAAAAGCTTTCTGAGTCCATGCTGAGGAGAGCATGGTTTCCTTCAAGCCCCCGGTGTGCTTCATAACATCCAGGTTTTTGGCATGGCGTCCGCCCCGGTCTGTCTTTCATGAAGCCCATCTGATGCGGGTGAACCAGGCGGGGCATTATATCCTTCATGCGTGTGGCTAGGACTCTGGTATATACTTTGGCGTCTGCATTCAACAGCGAAATCGGTCGGTACGATTTGCAGCAAGCAGGGTCCCTTCCTGCCTTGGGTATTACTATGTGTGCTGCTGAGAATAACGGGGGTGTCTGGCCAGATTCTCGTATGTGGTTAAACAAATTGGCTAGATGGGGAGACTGAATTTCTGCAAAGTGTTTATAGAATCCCATGTTGTAGCCGTCCTCTCCAGGGGCCCCTCCTGGGGGGAATCTGTTTGCAATTCCTCTGGTGTTATGTCAGAGTCTAGGAGGGATTGTTCTGCATCTTTAAGGTGCGTTAGCCCCGCCGCTTCAATGTAGTCTCATCTCATTTTCCGCCCGGCTTCCCTCAGTGGTGTAGAGGTTTTTGTAGTTTTTAGCAAATTGGTTGGCTATTTCTTCTGCAGCTCGTGGCCCATCCCCCCGCTTCTCTTTGTAGCACTTCAACCCATCTTTCTGCTCTTTGTGCCGGTAGTCCAGAGGCTAACATTTTGTCCGCCTTATCCCCCTTTTTGTAGAATTTTAGTTTTAGGAACTGTAGCTTTCTTATTACGTCTCCCTTCCCCAGTGCTTTAAGTTCTTCCCTTTTCCCTTTGAGGGTTGTTAGGTGGTATACGCGGTATGACCCATGGATATGTAGTTACCCCTCGAGCTCTGATTTCTCCACTCAGCTTCACCTCTTGTAGCTTACGTTCCCTTTTACACTTAGCCCCTTCTCTTATAAGGTAACCCCCTCCACAACGCCTTCCCCGCTTCTCATACATACGCTTTGTTTATTGAATTTATATAGCGCTTTATGCCAAACATACAGTGCCAGTGTCCACTTCCCTGTTCAGCTGAAAGTACTCTTCCATTGCTGTTCTTAATTCCTGGGCATAGAGTCTCTCTCCACAGGGAGCCATTAAACTGCAAACTAGTGTCTCAGAGGTTGATCCCCTCTATTTCTAGGCTTGCCATGACTATGTCATGGTCTTACCAACCTACTGGGTGGATTACACTGTCATGGACCCTGGATCTGTTTTCTTTGTTGACCAACATATAGTCGATCCTGGTAAAGGAATTGTGGACTTCCGATTTAAATGTATATCCCCTTTTTTCTGGGTTGCAGACATCAACCAAGCCCTCCCCCATGGAGTGTGTTTGCGAACTTACTGATCGCCTTCCTGGAGATGCTTTTGGCCTTTACCTTTGTTTGCTGCCTATCCATTTGAGGATCGGCCCAGGTATTGAAATCCCCCCTACCACAACCAGCCCATCACTGTTTTCCCTTATGGAAGATTGGGCTGCCTCGTTGAATGGCCCCTGCCCTTGATTGGGCACATAAACCCCCGCCAGGGTGACTCGTGTAGCTTCCCATTCGCTCCGAACTATTAAAAGTCTACCTTCCATCCACTATTGGGTTACCCAATCTGATTCGCTTGCCTAGAATGATGCCACCCCCCCCTTTTTTTTGTTAGCTTGATGCCCAGAAAGTATGTACAACCCCTCTTCCCCGAAATGGTCTTTCCTCCCCTGATTTGAGTCTGGTTTCCTGTATAAAGAGGACATCCAGGGCTGCTCTTTCAAATTCCATTGCTATTAGGGATCTCTTAGTTGGGGAATTGAGCCCTTTAACATTCAAAGTACCCACTCTTAGCATTGCTCTCCCAGGTCCTACATCTGAGCGCCTTGCCATTTCTATGCTGGGTCCCATTTTGGTAGCTTGTACAGTTTCCCCCTTCCCCGTGACCGAGAGTGCCTAATTTTTCTCCGGGACACCCAGCTGGATTTGCTTGACCGTTTGTTCCTCCCCACCCCCCATAACAACGAACTTAACTAACCGTATTAACTGAACCGCCGCCGTCATGGACGGCTCACGTCCTTAGGTTTGAGACGCCCTCCTCAGCGGGGATATCGTTTGGTAATCCTATTTTCCTTTTCCCCTCAACTTCTTATGTTTCTCATTCTGTAATTATGTGTTATGGATAGTGTTTGTGCTTTAGTGTCCAGCGTGGGACCCCCGCCCCCGTATCTTTTAATGGAGGCTTTGCTGGCGATGTCAGGTTCGGCTTGAAATACTTTCTCCCCATTTTGCCCTTTCTCTGTCTGTGCGGTGCTTCTCCCTGCTCTTCTGGCTGTGAGGGTTGGGTTCTTGTGGGCCGGAGGGGCCCCTGGCGCTATTTTGATCCACCAGGTTTTTAAAGGACCTGTTTTGCTTCCTCCGGTGTGGTAATTCTGTAGTCCTCTCCTTTGAACTCTAAGGTTAGATCAAACGGGTAGCCCCATCTGTAACGGATTGCCTGCTCCGTGAGCCACAGGGTAAGCAGCCTACATGCCCTCCTCCTTGCCAATGTGAAGCTTGAAAGGTCCTGAAATATTTTTATTCTGGAACCTTGGAATTCAATATCTTGTTCCTGCTTTGCTTTGATGAGAATTTCTGTTTTCTCCTTATAACTTAGAAATGTAACCACAATTGAGCAGGGCCCGCCTCCGAAGGCTCTGCCCACCCCCTGTGGGCTCTTTCAGTCATCACAGTTTTTCCTCCCTCATCCTCCAACAGGTGGTGTATTATGTCTTGGACTTTCCTTTCGACTTGAGGGGTTTCGCTGTCTTTCTCCATCAGTCAGAGTATCCGCAGGTTTGACCTCCTCTCCCTATTTTCCATGTCGTCCATCTTGAGCGTTAGTTCTTCCTCACATAATTCAATATCTGTCATCCTGGCATTTTGCTTCATTTCTATTAAGTCCACATTGGTCTGGTTGCGCTCCAGGTTTTCCACTTTTCCTTCTATATGTTCCACTTTCCCCCTTATTTCGGAGATGGTTCTTTGAATGTTCGATCGTAACGCCTTGATTTCTGCCATGATCCCGGCGATGTCGTCTTTCGTGGATGCCATGCTCATTGTGACTGTGCTCCTCAACGGCGTCTCCTGGACCCTTTGGTCCAGTCTTCTGTATCGTTGTAGCCTGTCAATGCCCCCCTCAGGGCGGGTACTAGGCCTGCGCGTCTCCTCTCCTGGGGTAATTATTCCGGTGGTGCAGGGCAGTTCCTCTACTGACTTTGTGCTGGTTTCCAGGGTAATTCCCTCACTTGGATGGGGTCTGAGTGGCCCATGTGGGTGAGGTTCCTCGTGGGTGACCTTCTGTGGTAGTTCACGGGAAGCGTTTAGGTCCATTGTGGCAGGGATGCTTCCGATGGGAGTTGAGAGCAGACCCGCTTTCTTCCTCTTTATCCGAGTTCTTTGCGGCACTCGACTCTGCGGTTAGTGTCTTGTCCTGTGAATGCCTCTATGTTCTCTCATCCGGCGTCTCCTGGGTTGCACCCTCCTGTTACTTTTCCCTACCTTGTGTCTTTGTGTTTACCCTTGTTATTAAATATTTTGAATCGCCCTCAGTTGCTACTGGTGGGCTTCTGGTATTTGAGGCCCTTTATTGTTCTGTTTTATTTTTTCCCCACTGTGTGCACTTCGGGCTCATTGGGCTCTTATATGTTATTTTTGTTGTCCGTTTGGGCCCCCAACAGAGTTTAGTGCCCCACCCCCTCTCTGCAGCGTGAGCGACCGGTGGTCGGGGTCCACTTTCCTCAGTGTTGCTTTTCCATTATTCCTCTCTCCGGCTCCTCCATTGCTGTCGTCCTCTCAGGGGTTCCACTCTTATGTGGCCCTCTATATCGCGGCCCCTTCACCCGTCACTGAGTGTGTAGGTCGGCACTGGAGTCTTTTTCGGGGCCCCTTCACTGACTAGCCTGTCCAACTCGCGCCGGCTACCCTCTGTGTAGGTCTGGGGTGCGGGGCTGCTAGATTTTTATGCCGCTCCCTCGGTTCTTTCCCTTGCTTCACAGGGGATCGTTGCTGTAATGCTGTGGCTCTCTCCACCGTTAGTGTAGCCCTGCAGTAATAAGTGAACCCTTGCTGGGGATCCTCACTGGACTCTGGCTCTTAATCCCTCCTAGCTCTCCAGCAACTTCCTGCAGCTGACCTTTTCCATGCCTTTCTCCTGTTGGCG
Source organism: Ambystoma mexicanum (assembly GCF_040938575.1). Taxonomy (NCBI): domain Eukaryota; kingdom Metazoa; phylum Chordata; class Amphibia; order Caudata; family Ambystomatidae; genus Ambystoma; species Ambystoma mexicanum. The sequence continues at coordinate 704,689,119 of NC_090941.1, read as the reverse complement.
CCGTCCGCGTGGGGGCCCCCTCCTCCTTGGCTTCGGCTGATCACTGCTTGTCCCTTCTGGTTATTGTGTGGTCGGCCCGCCTTGGGACGCGTGGTAATCTCTTCTCACCTACGTACTGTTTTTCCATTGTCCGGGGATCCCTCTGGTGCAACCCGAGCTGTCCGTTCTTGGCGCCTCCGGGTGCTTCGCTACTTGTCGGGAGGTTGCAGGCTAAGCTCAGTGGCCAGGGTCGGGATGTGTGGCTTCTCACCCGCAGATTCTTCAGAAAGTCGCGATGCACTGCGGGCCGCTGACCATTCCGTTTCATCCATCCGCCATTTTTCGCCGCTCAGTGGGGGGATGGGCAGCTCTCTGGGAACTCTATTTTCTCCTCCTTATCCCTTCTTTACGGGACGGTATCTCCTTCACACAATTCCGCACCACGATACTGTTTTTTTCCCACTTTGGTCTTCTGGATTAGCTCTAAATCATCTCCTGGTTCCCCTCGGGGTGAAGAGTCGAGCTTCAGGCAGCCATTGCCTTCTGCGCCCCCTGGGGGGTCTCCATCAGCCTGGTTTTAATATGGTTTTAAGAAAACTATATGCATTTGGAACATATTAGTAAGTTCATGAGATTACTGCTAGGAGTGTTGCAGGAGGAAGGGCTGAAATGGCATTGATCCTTGGTACTTTTCCCTACCTTACTTTTCAGGTAGATCTGCTCTATCCGTGTACCATATAGGCCTTATCAAAACGGTTGCAGAAATGGCCATGTTACACTCTCAGTTGCTTTTTGTTTTTATGTTTTTTTATTTGTATAGTTTGCTGACAGTGGTGGGATCTAGATCACTTGATGAGATGCCCTCGACACAGGATTACAAGTTAAGACTACCAACACAGTGGTCGAATGGTTAACCTTTAATTGGCAATCCTGAATGTTAATTTGTCAGTACAAGCAGAAATCTAGCCTAAAAGATTATGCAATGAGAGTGTTGATTGGGTTTCTTAAGAAACCCACTGTAGGATACAGGATGATGAACAATAGCTAACGCAATTATTTTCTTCTCGCAGGCTGAAAAAGAGAGGAGTCAATCCTGATGGATTTGGGAACTAATTTTGTCAAACATGCCGTCAATACAAACCACGAAGGCAGATAACTGATGTTACATGGTTTATTGAATGGGCATTTATTCACTCTAGTAATAACAATGAGAAACAAGACAGTGTTGTTTACAGGCATTGGCATCACAGTTTGCGACCTGGAGGTTTTATCATTGGGAAGAAAGGTAACCCACCCACTAGTTGAATGTCCATAAGGGATTATTAAGAATAGACATATTGGCATTTTCAACCTTAATCCCACGAGTCACATCCATTGTAATGAGTCAAAAAGGCTTGTTGGGCCATGAGCCAGCTTCTCTCTGGCTCCAAGCATTAATAACTCCCACTGCAGCAAGAAAACCTGTAAAGTAAACAATAGGATTCGGAGGGATCCAGGAATTGGATCTCACATCGCAGACACCCTGATCAATTATCTCCAGGAGAACAAATCGCCTTAATTTGGACTGAAGAACAATCTTGGACGCGGGTAGAGTTGTTCTGAGAGGGGAAATAATTAAGATCACCTCTTATATGAAAGGCAGAGGGGAGACTTGCAACTGACGTGAACTGTGACACAAAGAAACAGATTCCCTAAAAACCAGGAAGGGCTCAAAGGTTGGCAAGGAACTAATTAGCATCTAACGGTCTACTCAGCAGAAACCATTCTCCAGACCAAACTACCATTACTGGATTACCCTTTTTCATTCAAACAGACCCTCCAAAGTGCAAATGGGTCCTTTTCTCTCCCACACTACACTCTCTACCTGTGGCGTCCCCAGGGCTCCATTCTATCGCCATGGCTCTTCAACATCTACCTGGCCCCTCTGGTCTACCTGATCTCCACTTTCTCCCCTCATTGCCAGTGGTATGGCAGATGACACGGCTCTCCTTCAAGCTGCCATCCTCTACCACCACCTCTTCTTCTTCTTCCTCCTCCCGCATACCTGCCTGCCTGACATATTCAGGCATGGTGCTCTGCCAATGATCTCTGTCTGAATGCCAGTAAGACAGAGCCCACACATTGGGACGGCTGCTCCTTGCTCCCCCCCCTCTCTGGCTAGACTCTGGGTCCCATCCACACACCCACCTGTGAGGCAAAAAACCTTGGGATCATCTTTGATTCCTCTCTCCATCTCTTCACACTCTTCACACATCATGGACCTTTAGCTCCACCTTCTCAGAGGCATTCTACCTTTCCTCGCCTTCCCCCCAGAATATCAACATCTGCAGAGCCCTGGTTCTCTACGCTAGACTACTGCAACAGCCTCTTCCTCAATCTGCCTCTTTCCTTCCCTCGCCCCCTCCAACTAATCCAGAAGAGAACTACAAGATTTATCCTTGGCCTCAAGCCCAGGGACTGTATCTCTCCAGCCTTAAAATATCTCCAATGGCTCCCGGTGACAGCAAAGGGTCAAATTCAAGACCCTCTGCATCATCCACAAGGCTGTCTGGGGCTTAGGAACTCTTTACATCCAGCCTCCCCTCCCTAAATACCTTCCGGCCAGAGTCCTTCGATCCTCGGGCTCAAACTCTCTGCAGGTCAAACATTTCTCCTAGCAGGGAGTGGGTGATAGAACCCTCTCCTGAGCTGGCTCCTCCCTCTGGAACGGCCTCCCTTCCCCCCTCAGACTTGAGCTGAATCTTCTATAGTTCCAGAAACTTCTCAAGGCTTTCCTTTTCTCCTCTTCCTTCCCTCTACCCCCTCCTGTGCTAACTCTCCCTCTGCGGCTGGGACTGTTCCCTTCAGAGTCATACAGGGGCCAGACCAACCCATACCATTCCCCCTGTATCTTTTACCAGCACTTGCCATCAGGCTCCCTTTCCCAGACTGGCCTTACTTGTTCCTCCCTGCCCACCGCACTCTTCCTCCCTCTCCCCCCTTTTCCCCTGGCACTTGCCCCCTTGGCCCTCCCAGCACTTCCCTCCCACCTTGCACAGTAGGATTGTCACAAGGCCAATAGAAACGTTTTTTGTTGCTCTACGTTCATGATTCCCTTGTCCCCCTCTCTCCCCATCTTGTCTTGTGGCACCGGGAAACACTTGTGTATAGGCGCCATACAAATGTAGAATAAATAAAATAAAAATAATCCACAGGGAAGAAAATAGTTTCTAAATCTTTAGCAGCCACATTACGGAAACAAATTGGGAAATTTTATCCTCAGACTTTTAGGCCCAAAAGGGAATAGCCGATTCAGGGAGGAAACCAGTACACATTATTGAATCCTATAAAAACTTGTCAGGGGAACATTTTGTCCCTAATAGCTCAGCAGATGTAGCATACAAAACATCCTTACCCAGATTAGCTCAGACAGACAAAATGTACTTCGAATGCTCCATCTCCCGAGATGAAGTGGAAACAGCGATAAACTCCCTCCCTGGTAAACAGGCCTGCATCCCCGATGGCATCTACAGTCTTCACTATAGAAACTTCAAGGGGATTCTGGACCCTCCTTTAACCAACTATTTGCCTAATTTCCAACATCTGGCTCAAGTCTGATTTGTTTGGCAGAGTCTATTACTCATTGCATAAACATGAAAAGGGGGAAATTAATTGTGGATCGTACCGCGTTTCCCAATAGCAATGCCAAGATCTATAGAAAACCCTTTCCACTTACTGAGTGCAGGTGCTCCCCTCATTGGTAGCACAGGATCCGGAATGGCTTTATAGTAAACCGCAATATTCATAACATCTAAACAGCCATCAATGTGATGCAATTTGGGAGGCACACATCAGAATTTCTCCATATTGGCACGCATCACTCAAAGCATTTAATAGCATTAATTGGCCTTATATCAAATTACTGCTAGATGCCTTGGGCTTTGGCCCCCACTTCTTAACTATGCTTCTTGTCAAATTCCAAATCCCAAACACAAATGTGGGTCAATGCCTCCATCACCATATTAACACTGATTACTAGGGGTACTCTTCTGGATTGCCTTTCATCTCCCCTTGCCGTTGTAGCCCTGGGCCAAAATGTAAACAAAAACGCTCCAATCCAAGGAACCGATGCAAAGGTAGGTCTGAAAGCAGAGTGCTATGCTGAAGACATTCTACTGTTTTTAAAAAGAGGCTAGCATATCTCTTCCCACTGCCATGAAAGAATTGGATAAATTACGGATTGTGTCTGGATCCACTATTCTAAATCAAGGGGTCTAAATGAGACAGAATCCCAGAGGGCGAAAGCATACTAACAGAATTTCCCATTCACGTGGTCGATACACCATATAGATTACTTGTGTATAGCATTATCCCCCTAATAGGGCACTATGCAATGCTAACTTTCCAGCATTAGAGAAAATACATACAGACTATCTTGAGGACTGGGACTCCCAGGAAATATCTTAGGTGGAAGGCTGCAGTGAAATTTTTTTTTTTTTTTTTAAAAAGTCCTCCCTAGGATTCTATATGTGTTTCAGTATTCATCTATTAGCATTCCCGCTGCAATAAGGTAACTCCAGGGAAAGATCCTCTACTCCACCTGGGGTGGAAGGTGGCCTAGGTTCCCACACTGGGCCCAATTTTGACCACCATTGTTTGATGGACTGGTAATTACTTGTCTTATGTGACATTTAACCACAACCCAGATATGTTACATTCTGGAATGGTCCCTTGATACAAAGTTTAGAGGATGCAGAGATCGAGCAGGGTCCTACCATAATCCTTGTACATTCTCCCCTTCCAATCAAGCAAAGGTATGAGCGTGGGCGGGACTTTACTATCTGTCACAACATGTGCTCTCTATTACTGAGACAGGGGCCTGGCATGGTGTGTATTAATGGATAACAGTGACATCCATTTTCTGTACTGTAACTCCAACCATAGGATATCTAGGGAGGTTTGGGCAACATGCAAACACCATGGTCTAACTACACTGCAGCATCGCCTCCTAAAATGGAAGGCTGCACACCTTAATGGGATGCAAGTCAAACTTTCAGCTAGAAAAGGGAGAATGTTTTAGATATGCACAATTACATCACTAGATCACACCCAAGGAGAGCAGAGTGACCGGCACCAGACCCTCTGGATGCTTGGAGCTATTGATGGTGGAGGACATCTCTAAAAGGAAAATGCCATAATTTTACAGCTTACTAGTCAGCTCCCAACTGGATAACCTTCAGGCCTATAAGCCCAGATGGGAGTGGTAATTGGTGCTTCCCTCTTTGGATGAATCAAGGTTCCATATGTGGTAAAGAGTTCATAAATCATCTACATGCACTTTAAACAAAACACATACAAAATCTGTATTCCCACAGGCTCCACAACATTTTCCCTGACTTATGCCTTGATTGATGGAGGAAATTTGGTGAATTTGGGGATCTCAGCCATATGTGGTGGAAACAGCCATTGCCCAAACTACAGTTGCGTTTCTGTTATGGCTTATAAATATTGTAATTTAACCATCATTAAAGGTCATAAAAGATTTGAAAAAACTTGGTATTCATTCATTTTGCTCTCCCCTCTCACTTTTCAGTCTTCTCTTGTTGCTTCTAATGCTTCTGATGCCTCCTTCCCATCTCAGCGTCTGTTACCCACCCTCACTTTAGGTCTTTTTCAGGTACATGAGACAGCAAGCTGAGCAGGGACCTTTGTCTTCCATGTGAGCTACTCAGCCTTTTACCTAGCTTTCTACTATCCTAGTTTATACACAATTTAACCTCCCACAGACCAGTAATATCAGCCATGAAGACCAGCGTCTCCTGAGGGGACATGTTCAACTCGCTGTTAATCGTCCCTCCCCTGTCACAATGCCTGAAAGGCATGGATTCCATCACACCCATGCAGTTGTCTATTAATAAAATACAGATATGCGCTATGTGGGGAGAGGAACTCAGCAACCTCTGGAAAACTACTGAAACAGTGCTTACAACAATGTTTCCTCTACTCTAGTGCCTTCAAAGGGTCTAGAACAGTGGGGTGAGTGGGGTGTCAGCAGCAGCCACATGAGGGTGCGTGGAAATTAGCTCCTGATGCGGGTGAATGTAAAACCCAGTCTAGGGGATTATACAGCGTCCTTAAAGAGAAAGAACAACCAAGTAAAGCTCAGGCAAACAAACATGCCTTTAAAAGCAATCAGTATCATGGATGTGTAAAATCAGCACTTTTTGCCAAACCAGATCCATCTTAAGAAGGCCAATGAGCATACAAGCAAGTGAAATGAGAACGATTTAGACATGCAAGGGGTGACTTGTGGTGCTCTCCAAAGTTGATGGCTCTTCTGAGGATCCCTGTCCACGTTCTCCTGTGCCAGTTCTCCTGCCAACCATCTTGTAAAGAGCCGAGCTGCGGCCTAGATGTTTCTTGAATCTCCTGGCGACGAAAAACTGCAATACCAGAAGGCTGGGGGCAAAGGCAGACAGCATCCTTAAGCTCTGAAGAACAATCTATTGCATTCCGAGCTATGCGGTGGCCTAGAAACCTATGGTCATACTGGTGGAGAGGTAGCAATGCCTTATAACTGGGGCAGCAGTGGACAGTACAAACCTCCCGTCAGCAAATCAACCTCACTGAGCCGCCAGAGCTGGAAGCATAGAGAGGACCTCGAGCAATGGGGTGAACGTTTCTCTCATCTGTGTAGGGGATGTCTTATTGGAGGGGTGTACTATAGTCTGTCTCCCCAGGTACTATGCACTCTTGGAAACTCATAACCTGCAGAGAATATTTTACCAGTTGAGCATTTTAATGTTGCTTCAGGCAGGGCAAGTAATCTCAGCGGTTAGCTAGGCAACTATATCCTATTGCTGGCTGAATGAAGAGGCAGCATAAACCTGACTGCACAAAGGGACAGAAAATAGAAACCAGGGTTCTCCAGACACTGGCGATACCCCACATGCTTTAATGTCTTCCCTGGCTTCAACTGCTACTCCTCTAACCAAAGAAGATAGGTAAACTTGCCTCCAGCAATTTTAGGATAAATGGGGACTAGCAGACCGAGACCGCCCAATGGCAGGAGACATCTGGATTGAGATACAAAACACAGGGAAACCAGTGATCCCCAACACGATAGCACTGCAAGCTTTGGGAGAGCAACAGGTAGCAATAGTTCACAGGATGGAAGCCACTGAATAATTAACTCATTATTTAGAATTAAATGTGAGTACTCTTTCAATTTGTGTTCAGATTTCAGCTGAATGACCGCATTCACAATATCATGACATCGCAAGAGGGGGAAGCTAGTCTTTTAGGATGGGAGGACTCTTGCAAGGAAGGTGCGAAAAATGCAGCAGCAGAGCAGAGGTACTCATACCATTTGTGTTTACCACGTTCCATCTAACTGCAGCAAGTAGTGATGGATATTGAGTTAAGTCATATAACTTTCTTTAGAACGCCATTTGGTATATTCGCTACAACAGTATGCTGTTCAGGCTTGCCACAGATGTGATGCAATGCCTTCTCCAAAGCATCTATTGCAGGGGTCTGCAACCTTTGGCTCTCCAGATGCATTGGACTACAACTCCAATTAGCCTTAGCCAGCATAGTCAATGGTGGAGGATTATGGAAGCGTTAGTACAAAACATCTGGTGAGCTGTGGGCTGAAGACCCATGATCTACTGGAAGGTATCAAAGGGTTGAAGATATTCCAAGACTACATTATCATGTATGAATGGAAAATCCCATTGCATGATAGCACATTCAAACAAAGTATTAACAGTCTAAATGCGGGGTATTCATTGAGACGAAGAAATGTAAGTTCTGACTGAGTGGAGTGAACTATTTAATTCACACCATTAAGGTTATGTTATACATCCAAGGAAAGATAGTGCTAAAGATGTCAGAGAGGCACTGATTCAATTGCATTTGAGTACTGCTGATGCCAGTAACATTCATAGACCCATAGGCACAGTTTTGTGTTCTTCAATAGATAACAAAAGTCAGGGAATATCAAAGAACCCCCTCCATATCGGACAGTTACATTTCCGTGTCACACTTATTCGTCTTGACAAGTTTAGTACAGTTAGCCCTATTGTACTTCAATTGGAGCACTAGGCCATATAGGCGTTCACTCACCCCAATCCAGTAAAAGGTGTTGAACTGTACTTGTGGCCATTGTGTGCGCTGTTGGTTCTATGTCACACTGCACAAGGCAGGATGTATATGGGGAGCAGAGAAACCCAGCAGCTGAGCATGTTCTATGTCAAAGACCCAGCAAAAGGTAAGCTTATCTGCACTCCTACATGCATGACAAGTTTGTACCTATGGTCCAATCTTCTACTCTTGATTCTGCTTTGCCCCACCAATACTGGGAGAAATATTTGCATCTACACGCTTCAAAACATAATCACAGGGATTGCTTTAATTTCTTTAAAACACCCCCCTTGCAGAAACAGCACTTCCAAAATCCAATTGTGCCATTATGAATGCCCACGATCTTGCTGAACATGAAAGCAAGATTCATGATCTCCTTATCAAAATGATTTGCAGTGTCATGAAAATCACAGGGATGGCTTTACTGACTGCTCAGGACAGTATCGGGCAGATGCAGTTATCTCAAGATACAAAGCCATTGCTCTATGCCCCTCTGTACCCCCCACCCCCTGCTAATTATCTTTTCTTTTGTTACCTGTGAAAAACGCTGTTATGCATCTGTAGGTTGTATACTTCTGTAAAGCGCTCCATTATGTATCTGCATTGTTGTATACCTCTGTAAAGCGCGCCATTGCTTCTCGAAGCTAGGTCCGCACTCAAATATAGTAATAGTAATGTAAACCATACCACCTCTGTTGGGCAAGGCATTGCTGCGGGTTCTTCCAAGTCTTATTTCTGTAAAATGGCTTTTGGTTAAACTTATTGTCCCTGCCAAGTAATCCATTAACTTACTTCTAGTGTATTTCTCATTCTTAACTTCTATTCGCTGTATTTCACCACATTGTATAGTGGTCCTAGCTGCTCAGGCTCTGCTCTCTTCTGGACCTAACATCATATTGAGCGACTTTATTAAATAGTCCCAGGATGTGTCAATCCATGCCACATCCAATTTATTGCCAGCTCTTGAACATTTGAAGATATATCAATTAATGTCTGGGACTATCTACAGAGCCAATCCTTGACCTCAACTGGTCTGCTCTCGGCCTGGAGAACACTTCTGAGCTGTATAGGAAAAAATGTTGTTTCAGTTTACCGACGTCCCACACCGGTCTTTGGATATAGGTTCTACCACACCAATTACTCCCTTTTCAACTGGATGAAATATCGTCAAGGATGTTCCAGGATCATCATTATAGGAAACTATCCCTACATGGTGGAACACAGACCCTCCTCTTCTTCACATCAAGAAAACGTTCTCAATGGGACCATGGAAAGGGAATAGTGTAAATCTTATGATTAACAATCGAAATTAACTTTCAATGTACATTTTTGCAAGGTCTACTACATGCTCGTGCAACAGTGTAGACAGAAATGTTGTCTATAGTCAGAACTATTTAGAACTATTCACCTCTGCAGCACTTGCTCCTTCCAATTATCTTTTTTAATTGATTGCCTTCGACTTTTCATCTGTTTGATCTAAAATGGCGTTATTAAATAGCCAAAGTTTAGCAAGTTGCCTCACACGGAGGGTGAGGTAGAGAAAGCATTATTTGATGCTGGATTTTGCTTTTATAATTACATTTATCCTTTAGTTTATTTTAAACAATTGCTATAATATTGTTTTTTTAACATTGTTGGGGTGCGGTAGTCCCGCTGTATCAAGATGGATTGGGAGAAATATCCTTTGGCGTGACACAGGCAATTTAGAGGGCAGGGGGAAGTGAATCCTGCAAACTGAAAACTATGTTGCCCAGCAACCCTTTGGACATGCAGGACCGCTGCGTCACATGGCAGGCGATGCAGGTCTTATTTGGCTTGCATCAGTGTAAGCTCTGACGTGAAGCCTGTTTTAGGCCTGTTTGCAACCTGGTTTCGGCAGTCGGTGAAAAACTGACAAATTCTTTGTGAAAGACAACCGGTATATGTTTCGTCTGTGCATGTGTATGTATGCCCATTTGAGACTTTCTTGTATTATGGGAGATAGGAGATTGAGTGGAGCTTTGAGGCTGCATATGGTCACTGGCCCCTCTTTTGTAGGAGCTAGATATGGACAAAGGGAACCTTACCGTCCAAACACCTTAATAAAATTAGGGCTTTGGGCATAGGTAAATAAAAGGATAGTAATAATTGAGGTGTTAAGACCAATTGAGGGTTCATTTAGAGCAGCATTACTAAATGTTAGGTCAGCAGTTAGCCATATGAATGAGATTCATGATTTTATTTAAGAACACGACTTAGATTGTCTGTTTATCACAGAGACATGGTTAAATGAGTCATCCCAGTCTCTTTCATTGGTTGGTTCCAGAGCAATACACTAGTTAATTAATAGGACCAACAAAAGAGCAGGAGGGGTTGGCAGTAATTTTGAAATGTTCACTGAATATGTCCCACTTAGAAACACTGAAATGGGATGCTCCCGCCCAGATGGGACATGCTAGTATATGGTGTTCTCAAACGAATACTATAAAAAATTGTCTTTGGTTATCATTCCCCCAGGCCCAGCAAAAGCATTCTTAGAACAGTTAGATCAGTTTCAAATAGATATAGGGAGCAAATATAAGGAATTGCTGTGTCTTGGCGATTTCAACATTTGGCTGGACGAGGTTTCCAAGCCTTATGCTAAGGAATTGCGGGATATTCTAAGTAACCACCATTTGAAGCCATTAATAGTGCATTCCTCTCATAATCAGGGTCACTACCTTGATGTGCTGTTATGATGTGAACATCCAGTCGAAAGAATGTTACCAGTTGGTAAGTTAGGTGTTCTTCGAATGGATTGTGTCCTCCAACGCATTCCACATCTTTGACAGACTCCCAAAGCAGTACCAGTAAATGGAGGATGAAGAAGAATTTAGAATACCCAATTAGATTGCGGAATAAAGAACCGCCTTCCCAAAGGCCATATCCTGACCATGGATTGCATCCAGGGAATAATGTTTTACAAATGTATGGATTGAAGCCCAAGAAGCAGCATCACAAAAATTCCTAATAGGAACACCCCGCTGGAGGGCGGTGGAAGTAGCCATGCCCCTAGTGGAATGAGCTCGCAACCCTTCAGGGGGGTCTTTACCTGCCGACCGGTAACACTCCATAATGGTAAGGATAATCCTGCTAGACAAGGTCTGTTTGGTAACAGCCTGGCCCAATCGGTGTCCAGCATATCCTACAAAGAGTTGATCGTCCACTCTGACCCTGGACATCCTAGAAATGTAAAAGCTAAGAGCTCTCCTAGGATCTAACCAATGGAGACGCTTCTCTTCCTTACCAGGATGAGGAGGAGGGTAGAAAGATGGAAGAAACACCTTTAGACTCAAATGATATTCAGAGACTACATTAGGTAGAAAAGAAGGACGTACTCGCAGTACAACCCTGTCCTTGTGAAACACAGTAAAGGGTGGCTTAGCTGAAAGTGCCTGCAATTCATTCAGTCTGCGAGCGGAAGTAACCGCAACCAGGAACACAGTCTTGAAGGACAGTAATCTCAAAGGACAAGAGTGCAAAGGTTCAAATGGAGCACCCATGAGAAATCTCAAAACCAAATTCAAATCCCAAACCGGCACCTGGAAAGGGGACGGTGGGAATACATTAGTCAGTGCTTTAAGGACCTGAGAAATCAAAGTAATCTTAAAGTAAGAACATTCTTCAGACGAGCGCTTAGAGATAGACAGCGCTGTCAGGTAACCTTTAATGGTACCCACTTAAAAGCCCCTGTGGGCCAAAGAAAAGCAAGACAGACAAAACCACAGGAATGGAGCACTGAAAAGGATCAACATTGTGATCCCTGCTCCAGTCGCAGAACTAATGTCAACGGCACAGGAACTTTTGTTGCAGGCCGCCTGGACAAGAGCAACATCTCGGTCATGTCATCCGGGTGACCCAAATCCTTATACCTCAACCTTTCAGATACCAAGCGTGAAGGTTGAGAGTCTTGACCTCTGGATGGGAAACCTGACCCCCCCCCCAAGCACACCCCCTTTTCGCACGCGAGAGAGAGAGCAGATCCTCTGGGTGGAGAAGACGGCATGGAGGGCAGATTGACATTTCCAGAAGGTCCGGGTACCACGCTCTCCTGGCCCAATCCGGAGCAATGAGGATCATGTGGGAACTGAACCTCCGTAACCTCTGCAACACTTGAGGAATGACGGGGACTGAAGGAAACGTGTACAGCAGTCGGAATGATCAATCCACCACGAACGCATCTAAGGCTCTTCTTACAGGAAATTCCCTTGAGCAGAATCTCTCGCACTTCTGATTGGCACTGGTGGCAAAGAGATCCACTTGCGGGGTTCCCCAAAGGGAAAAGAACTGAAGGACTTCCTGAGCCAACTCCCACTTGTGAGAGACTGCGCTGCCTGCTCAGAGCGTCCACCGCGGCATTTTCATCGCTGGCCAGATGAACTGCTGAGATCGAAATTTCCTGCCGGATGGCCCAGAACCAGAGCTGCCTCTGCACAACGGGAGTGACCATGCCCCCCCCAACCCCCTTTTTTGTTGAGGTAATGCAGGGCCATTGTGTAGTCCGTCATGACCAGGGCACTCTTCCCCCTTACCAAGCGCAGAAAAGCCTTCAGGGCTAGCCTGATGGCTCTCAGCTCTAACAGATTGATGTGGAGTCTGGACTCGGACAGAGACCAACGACCGCTGGTGGTCAAGTTGTTGGCATGAGCACCCCATCCTGTGAGGGAAGCGTCCGTCACTACAGTCACCTCCGGCCACGGTTGCCAAACGGTTCCCCCTTTATCAGTTTTCCTTTGTTCACACACCACAGAAGGTCCTGGGAGACAGAGCGTGGGATCTGAACAGGATCAGTCATCTTTGTGCATCCTCTTCTCAAGAAAGCCACAGCTGATCCTTCTTGTCTAGCTAACTATCGCCCAATTTCCATTACTCCCTTTCTTAGCAAACCCCTGGAAAAGTTGTCCATCTCTCAGCTTAACCTTCATTCCAATTCTGTTGGCCGTCCCCATGACCACCAGTCTGGCTCCAGAGCTGCCAGAAGCACGGAAACTGCTCTCCTAAACATCTGTGAGGATCTGCTCACCATCCCTGACTCTAACATTCCCTCTGTCCTCATCCTCCTCAATCTCTCTTCTGCCTTCGACACAGTCAACCATACCATCCTGCTCAACAGTCTCCGTGAAAACCTGGCTATCACTGATCAGGCTCTGGCCTGGCTGACCTCTTTCCTCTCAGATCAACCCTCCCAGGTCCAATTTGGGTCCTTCCTCTCATCCATCTTCCTCTCTACCTGTGGTGTTCTCCAGAGGTCTAACCTCTCGCCCTGGCTTTTCAACCAATACCTGGCAACTCTTGCCCACCGCATTACCATTTACTGCTCATATTTCCAGTGCTACGCTGACAACACTCAACTCATTTTCAGGCTGCCCTTTGCCACCTCCTCTCCCATCTCCGATTGCCTAACTGCCATTCAAGATTGGTGTGCCGCCAAAGATCTTTGTCTGAATGCCAGCAAGACCGAGATCCTCCTAATCGGCACACCTTAACCATACTTTCCCCTCACTCTCTGGCTGGCCTCCCTGGGCCCTCCTCCTACCCCCACCTGCGAGGCGAAGAACCTCGGGGTCATCTTTGACTCCACCCTTTCCTTTTCCGCCCAGATCTCTGAGGTCTCTAAAAAGTCACATTTCCGACTGCACCTCGTCACAGGTACTCTGCCTTTTCTCTCCTTCCCCCAGAAACTCATGGTATCTCAAGCTCCGGTTCTCTCTAGCTTGGACTATTCTAACAGCCTCTATCTAAATCTACCTGCCTCTACTCTCCGCCCTTTGCAACTAATCCATAACAGGACTGCAAGACTTGTCCTTGGCCTCAAGCCCTGGGATCGTATCTCTAAAGCTCTGAAATCTCTCCAATGGCTCCCAGTGGATGCAAGGATTAAATTCAAAACCCTCTTCATTGTCCACAAGGCTTTCTGGGGCATGGGTCAAAAATACCTTCAGCTATCCCTCCACAAATACCTCCCCTCTCAAGCTCTTCGTTCCTCTACCTCCAACTCACTCAGGGTCAGTCGTTTTTCTAAGAAATGAGCTTGGGGTAGATCTTTGTGTTCGGCTGGGGCCTCCCTCTGGAACAGCCTCCCTGCCACTCTAAAACTTGAGGAGAACCATCTCCGGTTCCAGAAGCACCTCAAGACCTTCCTCTTTTCTTCTGCCTTCGCTCCCCCTGTCCCCTTCTGATCTGTTCTCTCTTGGCACCGTGCACCTGGCCACCCACTGTCTTTTGGGCCCAGGTACCTGCTCATCCTGCCACCCTCCCGCACTGCCTCCAGGCCACCCCTTGCACTGGGGTCCGTATCTGTACCCATAAAGCCCCCCCTTTTCTTCCTGCACTTATCAGACCTACTCTGTCTGCTGCCTTAAACCTAGCACTTGCAAATTGCTGGCTGCATTACCACTGTTTGTTGCCTTTATTATTTATTTATTGTTATTTATCTGTTTCTCCTCTGCTTCGCACTTTCCACCTCCCCCCTCTCCCATGCACTTGAGCGTTCTCAATGTCACTGGGCCTAGTAAGATCGCCGTTTTGGTCTCTGCTGTTCCCCTCCATTGCCTTGTCGCGCTCTGAAACACTTGTGTACGAGTGCGATAGAAATAAAATATCAATCAATCTTGCCGGATCACTGCATCTTGAGGACCCATTGCAGGGATCTCATCCGCAGCTTGGCCTCTGGCACCGGATAAATGCAGGAAGCCATGAGGCCGAGCAACCTTAAGAATTTGAAAGCCGGGAGACTCTGGGCATGTTGAAACTTGTCCACCATCTGCACAATGTGATGAGCCCTTACCTTGGGAGGCGAACACTTCCCCAAGGACATATCCAACACAGCCCCGATGTACTGGAGCTGTTGGGAAGGTGTCAGGTGCAACTTCTTGAAATTCAGGGAGAAGCCCAGCAGGTGACACCGAGATGATCCAAAGCTAGCTCGGGAGAGCACGCCCAGATCAGCCAGTTGTCCAGGTAGGGGTAGACATGAATCCCCCCAGGACCCTCCCTCGCCTGATGTATGCTGCCACCACCACCATGAGCTTGGTAAAGACCCTCGGGGCGGAGGTCAATCCCAACGGCAGGACCCGAAACTGAAAGTGAGAGTCGCCAACCGCGAACCTCAGGTACTTCTTGTGCTTGGGATGGATCGGCACATGAAATTAAGCGTCCTTGAGGTCGAGAGACACCAACCAGTCCTGAAGTTGAAGGGCCTGGAGGACTTGAGAGAGAGTAAGCATCTTGAACTTGTCCTTCCTGAGGAGCTTGTTCAAACTGCAAATCCATGATGGGTCTCAATCCCCCGTCTTTCTTGGAAATCAAAAAATAAGGGGAATACCATCCCTTGTTCCTCTCCACTACATGCACCAGTTCTATGGCGCCTTTCTCCAGCAGGGACTGAATTTCCTGCGCAAGGAGCAGATCCGGACTCTTCAAAGATTCCCTGGTGGATTGTCGCCTAGCCTCTGCCGGAAAGGAAGACAGTAGCCGTGGGCTATGATCTCCAGAACCCACACATCTGAAGTAATGGCACGCCATTCTACAAGATGCTGCGCCAGCCTTCCCCCCAACCGGCGAACCATGGGACATGGCCTCATGACTGAGCTGAAGCGGCTGTGGCATTGCCTGAGGGTAAAGAGGCAACTGCCCGAGCTGCCTTGGCACCTCAAGTATCCTGTTTTCCACCACTGGCACTCCTACGGTGGCCCCTTTGACTTGCAGCTCCTCTCAATCTACTAAAGGATGAGTAATAACGAAAGGAAGCTCCCCTCCATTGCTGTACCCTAGGACGAAAAGGCAGAAGTTGGCGAACTGCAGCACTCAAAGAATTTGCTGCAGCTTTGGAAGTCTGCAACCTCTCAAGGCTCTCGTCAGCCTTGCTGCCAAAAAGATGTTCACCATCAAAGGGCATGTTGAGGAGTCGGGCTTGCACATCAGGAGCAAACCCCGACTTCCACAACCACGCAAACCTGCGTATTACGGTGCTCGCCGCCATGGACCGGCTGACAATCTGCCATGTCCAGACCCGACTGAACGGACTCACACATGGCATCCTTGCCATCCTGCTACATGGCAAGAAAACCATCCTGCCCCCCCCCCCTTTCGGGAATATGATCAGCCACTAACGAAATACAGTCCCACAGAGTGTGCGTGAAACGTGACGAGGCACACATGGAGTTGGCTGCCTGCAAAGCCATACCCCCAGAAGAAAACACTTTCTTCGCCCAGCCATCAAAGCGCTTGTCGTCCCCATCAGGAGGGATGGTAGGGTATGACACCTGCTTTGCTGGGGCCGTAGCCGCCTGCACCACCAAACTCTTCGGCATGGGGTGTGTGGTCAAGTAGCAGGGGTCGCTACTGGCTGGACAGTATTTTCGCGGCAAAGACTTGCTCACTGCCGGGAGACTCTCCGGGGCAGTCCAAGCCGCCGCCACCCTTCTTTGCAAGGCCATATGGAATGGCACTACCGGGTCAGTTGGTGGATCTTGGTCGAGGATATCCATCAGGTCATCCTGCAGAAAATCCACTGGTGGCACAGACCACCCCAAGTATTCCGTTACCCTCGACATAAGGCGCCGGTACGAGGACTCGGCATGGGTGCCAGGCTCAGGCCTACAGAACTCCACCTCCGGAGAGGTGTCCAGACCACTAGCGTCGTGCAATGACTGCTGCAAGTCTTCAATCTGACTATGCCCAGAAAAAATCTCATCAGGTACCTCCTCAGGAACCATACCTTCATCAGACCCTTCATCCACCTCAGAAATATATTCCGGAGGCTGGAATGAGGGCACAGAAAAAGGGACAAAGACATTTTTAGCCTTGGCCAGAGCCTTTCTAGGGGGTTCCACCGTGCCACGGGGTACCTCCGACAAAACAGCCTCGAAAGGCGCCGATGGAATCGGCGTCGATGTCGAGCGTGGCACCGACAGCTTCGACACAGTCCTCGAGTGCGGAGCCCCGAGCGTGTCCTTCGACAGCCTGGCTCCGACGGCGTTGACTGCTTTCTCGGAGGCGGAGCCTCGAAAGAGTCCCGCAGGCGTCGATGTCTTCTTCAAAGACTTCACAGGCTCCAACGGTCTCGAGGGCGTCGAGGACCAGGACCTGGAGTGGGCATGCCTAGAGCGACCAACCTTGTCCGATCGGGACCTTGAAGGCGCCCAGTGATCGCGATGACCACTCGAGCCCGAAGGCATGCAAGTGGTGTCTCTAGCACGGTCACGGCCGGCGTTGTTAGACAGCGTGGATGGACCGGAGCCCTGCGACTGAAAAATCGCCATCATCTCCTGCCAAAAGGAATCCCATTCGGTAGGAGGGGAATGCTTGTTGGGACAAGGAACCCGCCGACAGGCGGAATCCTCGGACGAGGAAGGCGACCGGTGACAGCACTTCCGTGAGTGCCTCGAAGAGGCAGAGGAATGGCAGGACCTACTCCGGGACCGAGGACCCCCTAACCGACGACAACTCTGCGGAGAGTCACCCCTCGAATACTCAGTTGAAAGGCCAGTGGACCTCGACTTCCGGGGTTTAGCCACCTTACTACAGAAAGCTTCTTCTTACGCTCCCGCAAGGCCTTCGAAGTAAGCGACTGGCAGTCCACACACTCATCCGTGTCGTGGTCCCCACCGAGGCACCAGAGGCAAGCGATGTGCGTATCCGTCAACGACATCTTGGACCAACATTCCCGACACTTCTTAAAACGCGGCCGCGGGGTAGAAGAAGACGAGGACATCAGATAGTCACTAACGAACAGGTTTGAGGAACAGAACTCACAAGAGTCGAGGCGCGCCGAGATCTCTGAAGCGAACACAATCGTGGAAAAAAACGTAACTGAGGCTACGGGTGTCATGCGTCCTACTTATAACATCGGGTGGCGTCGGCTCGACGGAGGCCCTCGAGGACAGCGTATCGACGCAGAAAGATTTTCTGAAGCAGCACAGCTGTGGTGATTACTGTCATAGATATGGAATACGTCGGAGGACCCAATCCCCTCGAACCCCAGTTCTGTGAGCAGGCAGACCGTCCTAGCTGTGTGTTCGACGTAGAGTTCCTTTGACTTCGCTCGGATGAGCCAATCGTCCAGGTAGGGGTAGACGTGGATCCCTGCAGGCGCAGCCGCACCGCCACCAGTGCCAGGCACTTGGTGAAGACCCTTGGGGCCGACTTCAGACCGAAGGGGAGGGCCCTGAACTGGTAGTGCCGTCCTTGGACCAAGAAGTGCAGGAACGTTCGGTGCCCCTTGTGAATGGAAGTAGGCATCCACCAGGTCCAGCGATGACAGGAAGTCCCCTTCTTCCAGCTGTCCCAGCACGTGCTGAAGGGTGACCACCCAGAATTTCTGGGATTTTATGTATTAGTTGAACCGGCGTAGATCCAGGATGGGCCACCAGCCACCGGTCTTCTTTCGAGCGAAGAAGTACCGTGAGTATACTCCCGAGCCTCTTTGGGACGAGCTCTATCGCGCCCTTCTTTAGCATTGCTCGTACCTCTAGAAGTAGTTGAGGAATGTGGTTTTCTTGTCTGGCCACGGGTGGAAAACAGGCACACATCCTTTGGAACTCCAGAGTGTGCCCGTGGGCCAGGATATCCAGCACCCAACGGTCTGTGGAGATGGATTTCCACGCGCCGATGAAGTTCGCCAGCCGGCCTCCCACTGGGGTGCTTGGGTGGGGGCCCGACGTCACGGCAGGTTCAGTTCTGCTTCACCAAGGCCTTACCACCTTGGGCCCCTTTGCGACGACGATGTCTGCCGGCCTTGTTGCGGCCTCTAGGCTTCGTGCGATGAGGAATGGGCCACCTGCCGGTATGAAGAAGAGCTGCCTCCGAATCCTTTAGAGGCACCCTGTGACTTGCCTCCAGAGGGCCGAAAGGACAGCCGTCGATGGAGCGTGCCCAATGCACGGGCCGTCCCGGTGTCTGCCTTGATGGCCTGCAGCGTCTCGTCCACTGCCTTGCCGAATAAGTTGTTCCCGTCGAAGGACATATCCAGTAACCTCGTCTGAACGTGCTGACGGAAGTCAGTGGCCCTGAGCCAGCCCCGCTGGTGAAGGCAAACGCTGTTGCCCATCTGGTGGAAGCCTGTGTCAGCGATGTCCGTGGCCACCGTGATGGCGTGGTCCGAAGCCACCTCGCCTTCTTGCAATATTTCAAGGACTTCCGCCCTCTTGTCTGGGAGGAAGTCCAGGAGGGGGGCGATTTTAAACCACAGCTCCCTATCGTAGCGGGCCACGATAGCAAGAGCGTTGGCCACTGTAATGGTCGTCGCCACCGACGAGATGACCCGACGTCCCATGGTGTCCAGCTTCTTCCCCTCACCGTCTGGCGGGGAAGTGGAAGTAGACGCCGTTGCCCCAGCTGAGTTCTTCTTGGCCGCCGCGGAGACCACCGAGTCCGAGGACAGCTGCGCTCTGAGGCACATTGGTGCAGAGTCTGGAACCCGGTACTACTTTGCATACCGGTCCCTCTTCGCCGGGCCGAGGATGGGTTCTTCAGGAGGGCCAGTCCCTCGTCCCAGATGTTTTCCAACAACGGGACCGAGAGCATGGTGTTCCTCTTGGTTTCTCGTCGTTGGTAAAGGAATCCCTCCTCCTGCTCTTCGGGGCATAGCTGAAAAAGCTCTGAGGCCATAACGATCATGGCGTGAAAGGAGCCAATTTCGTCAGGAGGAGAAGCCTGGGGTGGGGGCGCCAAAGATCAGTCCGTCATCGTCCGTCCCCGTCATCGCCGTCTGTCTCGTCCCTTGGTGGAGGGGATGGAGTTGAAGGATGGAAGGGCGGAGGAGGATGGACCCGTTTGCGCTTGGATGGTGGGCTCTCCGATGGTCCAGGCGCCGCTGGATAGCCAGCCGGAGGCAAGGGCCATCCTTGTCCTTACTTCTGTGCACAGCGTGTGCAAGGCTAGCAAGATGTCCTCCGACCTGTCTGCCGGTGGAGGCAGCGGTTGCGACGGTAGTGTCGGCAGTGGTGTAGAGTCCTCCGGCTCTTAATCGACCTGCCATTCCTCGACGTCTCCCCGTCGCTTTCCACGTCCGCCTCGTCGGGGTCCTTCCCATAAGCTCCGACTTCGGCAAATTGCTTGTCAAGCACTGACTTGAGTCCTGAAAGCTTGTCCTTGGAGTAGATATCCGAGTTCCGTAGGACTATCATGCCCCCCCCTTTTCTCACCCAGGGGCTTCACGTGGGTCTTATCGATGGGCGTGAAAGAGGACTCCCTCCTTCTGGGCAGGGAAACTCTTGGCTTGGGGGCCGCCTCCACTGGGGCCGTCCCTGCAGTCTTCGCCAGGGACGCTTCCACCCCCTCAATCGAGGCCTTAGCCTGGTGAATCAGGGCCTTCACGACCTTGGGCGCGTCTGAGGCCTTCACCGTGGGGGGAGGGCCACTGCCTTGCTCCCCCTTGGCTTTCTCTGTCGGAACCGACCGGGACTTCTCCAGAAGCTTCCCCGGGTTGTCCGACTTCCGCTTCATCAAGCCGTAGCGTTGGCTCGTGGTTGACGGCATTGGTGATGCTGCGCCCGGCCTGGCAGCCAAGGAGCCCGTACCAACGGCACTCCCACTGCCCGCGGACACGCGGTGCTTAGCCTTATTTTGGGCCCCCATCGTCGGAGCGCCCTCAAAGGTCTTAGAAAACCGCTTGGATTTCCTCTTGGAAGAGGTACGCTGCCGGGGCTCCAGCCAGTCAGCGAGTCTATTGTGACGGCCCTTCATGGTCCGGGAGGACATGTCCTTGCAGAACGCACAGGCCTCCTCGACATGCGATGTATCCGCGTGAAGGTCGAGTCTCCTTTGTCTTCGGCCATTACCACGAGGGGTAGGCCTCCAAGATCTTCTGGAAACCAAGAAGTGAAATTCTAAAGAAAAAAAAATATATCGCCCTTGAGGGGTGTAGAGATTTCTGAAGCGGGTCCTCGTTGATCAGAAGATTAATTGGTGGAGCTTGAGGCTCAAATTGACCAAAAAAAATAAGAGTAAACTCTTTAGAAAATGCAATATGCAGTAAAAAGCTGGAGAGCTAAACACGAGGACTCCCAACACTTGAACATGCAGTAAAAATCTGAAGCAGCCAGTTATGGACTGGGGGCAGTATGACCCCGAGAGCAGTGATTGGTTATTAGCAGAAAGACAGTTCAGAAACGAAACTGAAACTGATTCTTTTACCGAGGATTCCCAGCCTGACGACGGGGAATATTCAGGAGCATGTGAATCCATTGCAGACCCCATGCTGGAGAACGAGACGAGTCAAAGCATTACAGAAACCCAGCTAACCCAAACAGCATATCCCTCGAGAAGGGTCACATGGACCCAAGAAAACCGAGAACCAGAAGCAAAGAGGGTTTATAGGAACCATAGTGAGCTAAATGATATTGCATCAGGGGACCCCCCAAAGATCCCCAAGGCCATAATAAGTAGAGTGAAAAGCATATATCAGTGTAGCACAGAGATACCCAAAAGTTGCTTGAAGTGTGGTAAGTTGGTGGAGAGGGATCAGGGAAATATCCCTCCAACTAAAGAAATGTTGAAATTTTATTTTCAGGAACTTGAGACTTTGTTCTAACTGGGGAATTTTGAGGTACTTTGGATAGACTGACAAAAACCTTTTCTTTGAGTGGAACATTTGTTTACTCATAACCATTGGACTCAGAACCAGGAGGGACTGCTGGGACAGCTGGAGATACCTTTGTGAAGAACCAAGAGTGCAGGGCGCACAACCCATTTCCTTTTCATTTTACTAAGTGGTAGGGCCAGTTTAGTGAGTAGTCCTCGGTCCAAACCTAGAGATATTTTTTTGTCTGTAGACGAGCACCTTAGTTTTGTTAGGACGGGAACTCACTTTTAGGAGTAGGGTCAGTGAGGCATTTTGATATTAAATAAAACTACAGTTAAACATGTCCTCTGGTCAGAGTCTTTCTTCTAGCTCGCCACCCATCCCAGCTAGAAAAGTTTAGTTAATGTTAAAAAGGGAGTGGTCCCCAGACACTCTGGCGGATCGGAAAGGGAGGGTGTGAACAAAAAGGGGCGAAGTGGGGGTGGGTGGGTTTAGTAGGGTGTAGTGGGAATAGATACGTGAGAGTTGTGATGTCATGTTGTCAGCTTCAGTTCGATTTGCACCGTTCACTGAGCTTAAGTGAGGTTTTTGGGTCGGTGCGAATTCCCATGTGCTGTTCTGACAGTTATGTATTGTTTGTCTGTTGTAATGTGGTGAAGTACGTGCGGATTGCTGTGCAGGGACGTGGTTGTGCAAGTTTCTGTATGAGAAGTGTATTCGGAAAGTTGAGGTTTTAGAGTTCGGTTAGCAGGTTTTCCTTACCTTCGTCTTTGCGTTTCTGTTCTCAACATCCATGATTATACTGTGCATTTGGTATTGTAGTTTGTCCGACTAGTTGGCAGGCATGTTGAGGAGTGGTAGTTTTCCTCCATTACTCTAGTGGTATGTGTACCTGGCTGATGCAGGCATTTAGGTTAGAGGATTCTGGTTCCTGCCTGCCCATCCCAGCCCATGTGGGGGTCTTTACCTACCTAAGTTTCCTCTGTGGACTAACATGGGTCTCCAGTTAGTGGAGATTAAGTTAGGGGTCATGGGTTCCTCCCTGCGTGTTAGGCAGAATTCTCCATCTAGGGCTAATATCCCTCACCTAGTGAGTCCCCCAGCAGCTTTGCTGGATTTCTGGAGTTTATTTTTCCACCTGGTAAGAGTGTACATCCCTTTTCCACTCTTACATGTGTTTTGGCCTATGTGATTTTAATCATTGTATGATCCTGGGCACTGGAGCACACCGCTCCAAGTGCCCCTGTTCTTGTATGGGTTACACAGCACCTTCAGACTTCCTTCTGACTCCATTTCCCTGGGGCTGACTACTGTCCCCCAGAGAAAGGTAAAGTTGCCATTTACATTACATTACATAGTCATTCTTAACAAAGACCCAGTACACCCCATCTTACATGGAGTACTGGAAAGGGCTAATCTGTACCCCTTTTCTGTCTGTACCTCCCTGAGCATTGTTTCGCTCTTAACAATTAGACTTGGCTGGTGGCAGTGGTATCTACCCTAACTTTTCTACCGCGATTATATCAGATAAACGTGGTACTGTTCTTGGCTATTATATTAGCCTCGAACATAAACCCGCTTGACCAAATCGGCTTTCTTTTGGCTCCGGTTGGGTTTATTCGCCATTTCTTTTTGTTAAAGTC
The DNA here is from genome assembly GCF_040938575.1 of Ambystoma mexicanum. Taxonomy (NCBI): domain Eukaryota; kingdom Metazoa; phylum Chordata; class Amphibia; order Caudata; family Ambystomatidae; genus Ambystoma; species Ambystoma mexicanum. The sequence goes on along the minus strand of NC_090941.1, from coordinate 704,665,830 downwards.
CTTCTTGTGTTTTACTTTGTGCAGCAAACTAGGTTTGCCTTCTTTGTTCACTGTCTTTTGCCCTTCTCTTGGCGCATGGGTGTCTAGGTAGACTGAATGTGGGGGAAGGGCTGTAGTCACCCCCTGCACAGGGTATCCTTGGAAACCCGAGTCGCACTTTGCCAGGATTGGCTGAGGTGGTTGTCCCGGCTGGACAACCCCCCTGCTGCATGATTGATGGCCAGGCTGTGTGAATGGGGGTTTTGTGCATTAAAGACAGGTCTCATGGGCTAGAAGTCGCCTCTGGAACTACAAGGAACCGAAGAGAAGCGGAAAGAACGACGGCTGCTGCAACTACCCCGTCCCGGTGAAGCCCTGCTGCAGTCCTGAGCTATCTTCCCTTCAACGACAAAGAGGAGATCCAGTCCGGAGTTTTGTTCCCTTGAGCCTAGTGGGGATAACCAGCTCACCTTCTTCAGCCAGAGATCTCCGCCGTGGTCGACATCGCTGCACACTGCTGTAGTGGTCCGGATAGCCACCTGCTGAGCCTCTCCTGTTTTTAAGGAGCACACCTTTTCGTTGTTGCTGCTGCCAGCTTCAGCCCTGAGTGGTGCAGACCCCCTTCAGACGTCATCCTTCACAACGAAGCTCCAGGAATCGTGGGTCTGCGGGAAACCAACAGGAACAACTGCCAGGGCACCAGCTGCATCGTTGGAATAAGGTACTGTGTTCTACTCAAGGAAACTGGGTGAATCCCTTTTCTTCATCTTCAAGGCTCGTCCTGGTCTTCCCTCCTTCTTATAACTTTTGCTTCCGAACATTGACAATATCCAAGTACTTTTTGGCTACACTGAATCGTGAACTGTCTAACGGTGTGATCTTCGGCATTGGTCTCCGGCGTCACCTAACCCTGGCTCCGACCCCTTGACTTTTGAACTCCTGTTTCTGAGTGTTTCTCAATACTGTCTGCCTAACCTAAATATTGCCTGTGATTTTTGCCTCCAACTCCCTCTGGGTACCTCAGGTGCTAAGTGTGTTTTTGCCCCGGTAGCATTTCATGTCACGGATACGTTTTTATTTAGTAGACCGAACTGTCAAAAAGTGATCGCAACCGTATCCGCGGTATTGCGTTTTGTTCATAACACTGGTTCATTCCAACACAGGGTACTTACCTTGAGACTTACTGTACAAAAGAAATTGGTTACTTGTATATTTAATGTGTGGTTTTGTTTAAAGTTTAATAGAGGTATTATGTTTATAACTGATGGTTTAAAAATAAATGTACTTATATTTTTTACCTGAAACCTTGAGTCAGTGTTTGCTTGAGTCAAAGTAATTGTGGTCCCTTTGTGTAATCTCTGCTACTGCTCATATACTCGATAAGCCTGGCTGCTCTGCTACTGCTACCACTATAACTTAGTAGTACAGGCTTGTACCAAAGGTAAAACTTGTATTGCCACCTGTAGTCTTAATCAGGTGTGGTGGTCTCTAAGGGCACTGCACAGGATTCTGCCTAACACTGCGTTTCTTGTTTCCCACTGGGTCTATGCTTCCTTGGCATTTCCTTCTGGTACTGGAGCAAAGAGCCAAGTGTTTATTAGCTTTCTACAAACGGACCATTGCATGGGGCCAGGGTGGCAAAACTGTTCTTATACATACAATTGCATTTAAAAGCATAGAACTATCAATTTTAAAATCGGTTGAAGCTATACTCAACTGTGCTCTCCCAGATTCCACCAAACGTAGCATTTTGATGATTTACTGAGGCTGCTCTTTTTTTTCAGATGAATTGTCAGACCTTGTAATGCACATTTTGTTAAGTTTCCTTATCGTTTAGTATTGAGTGACTTCAATTTGTGGTTTGACCTTCTAACCAAACTTTCCACCAGCACTTCAGACAGTATGACTTTGCTTGGATTTTTTCCACCAAATACTGGACCCACCAATGTTGGTATTTGTACGTTTGATCATATTTTTTCTTCTATTAACTTACTATTTAACTAAGGTACATTTGTCAAACAGAGTGGTCAGATCACTTGATTATTGGTTTTGAACTAACTTTACAAAGCTAAGCCCAATGCTCATCAGCTCCTCAAATAAAGGGCTTGCACCAGCCATGGAAACCAGTTACTCCACAGAGGCTGCCTTCACATTTAAGAAACCTATTATGAAGTCTTCCAATTCAGCCTGTGCTTTAGGCTCATTTAATAATGCAATTCTTTCCACAAGTGGCATCATTGTGCCAGCCAAACTTCTATCTCCCATACTAGAGCCCATTAAAAACAAATGGTTTATTCAAATAATAAAAGGGGGTTGGGAAATGCCTTACTGTTCCCTACTCTAGGAGGCGTTTCCCTCCCTCAACCAAAAACAAAAAGGTCTGTCCTGTGTCAAGATGTCCAAAGCAAAAATGTCCTTGTCTGAAATCCTATCCTAGCCCTCGCATTCTAAAACTAACTCAAAGGTATTGTCATGACCGCAGCTTCCAAGGAGTCAGGTTTAGCCCAACTGCCTCGGAAGCCAGGTCACAACTTCATTTCCAGGCTCCCATCGGCTCCCATAGGGGCCTTATGGACCTTGTCCTGGCGCCAGTGGCGCCAGGCTCATAAGGGGACCCAGTCCCGGCACAGGACGTGCCGGGCTCATGATGCAAGGAAGGGTGCTTGGGTGGACCTACCTGCTGCAGACCATGCTGCTCACTCACCTGCAGGATGAAATCCTCATCCATCCATGGCTGGAACTACTTTACCTTCTGGGTGTGGCCAGCACCACTCCCTGGGACTGGATACTGGAACTATTCTGGAAGCTGGGACTTCTTTCCTGGGCGAGGCTGCTGTGGAAGGAGACACCTAAGCACTCCAGTAGGCTATTTAAACCACGCCCGATCAGAGCAACGTGCTTCGCGTTACTCTGCAATAGCAGCAGGACGCTCACCGTGTCAGCTCCAGAGAATCTGCAACTTCTGCATCTAGGGAAGAGAAATCCGTAATCTTACCTTCTGAAATACCATCTTTGTCTTCAGCAGCATCTGAGAAGGGAAAAGAACACCAGGTTAGCACGAGATAAAACCAGCGCAGCACTTACCCAATCCATCGGTGCATATCAAGCCACGGGCTGCAGCTCTCTATTTTTTGTCACCCTGTGGAAGCAAGGACATTGGTTAGTAACCTTCGTGAACCTTTTCCTACCTGCGCTGCATTCTTCTCGCCTCCGCCGACGCTGCTACTCGCATCTGCAAAACAAAAGGACATCATTAAGAAATACAAAACTCCATCCATACGCACGTGTTTTGGCCAGCTCCCATCTTTCTCACTCCTCGGCGCATTCCTCGACATCTATTTTTCTACCCAGCTGCTTCTGCAACCTGAAAAAGGAAAAGAGACATTAAGAAGTGCTTTAAACTTCGAATTGACATTTCTTACTTACTTGCCTGCAATACCTTCGCATTTCCATCGCTCTCCATTCAAGCAACCGCCGTTCGTGCTGCTAACGACGGCCTAGCTCCAAATCTTCATCCTCTGCAACCAAGAGGCTGGACAATCAACCAGTGAAGTAACTGGCTTCGGCGCCCCTGCACAGACGCAGGATGGAGAGCTCCGCTTTCACCTATATAAGGTGAGCACATTTAGCCTACGAACTACGTGGGGATTACCAGGAAGGGGAGTCAGCTTGCCTGTCAGGCTTATATATCCTATTAACCCCTTGCTCTCACAATTGCAGACACCTCACCCTTCAGATCAAGATCTCAGTGAGGAGAGGGCCTTTCCAGGGTGGCATTCGAGGCCTGCGCGTGACCCTAGAAGACTCCGAGAACCCCCCGCCCAGACCTGCGCCTCCGAGGGATTCAGGTGAGCGTTACAGAACGCGAAGCCTACCGCAATATTCCCACCCAGGCGCAATGGAAACCTCGAACACAGATCAACTGGCTCAAATGCTTGGGGAACTAAGGGCAGAAGTACACGCATCTCGCCAAGAAACAAACGCTTTACGAAGGGAGTTGATCATGGCCAAGGAACGGACTGATGATCTGGCCAGACAGTTGCTACAGGCTCAAGCGGGACAGACGCCACTGCCTCTCTATGGAGGGGGCGGCACGCCTACAACTTCAAGTAATCCGGTGCAAATTAATCTGCCAGGGAATGTGCCTTTGGCCCCGCCCGAACGTTTTTCCGGAGATCCAAAGCGATATGCAGTATTCATCAATCAATGCCGCTTGCACTTTCTGTGTAGACCCGCCGCATTCCCAACGGACCAAGCCAAGGTAGCGTTTGTACTCTCCTATCTTAGCGGTAGTGCTACAGATTGGTCCATTCCTCTCGTGACACAGGATGACCCGCTCCTCTATCACTTTCAAGACTTTCAGACCAGTATGGAAAAGTTGTTCGCAAGACATTCACAGGGGCAGGCCTTGGACAATGAACTCCTGTCACTCAGACAAGGTAATCAGGATCTCCTGGCTTACATAGCGTCCTTTAATAGACTGGTGGTTGAGACCAGGTGGCCTGAAGATAAGAGAATCACGCTCTTCTACAGAGGCCTACGTGGGGAACTTAAAGACGTTTTAGCACAGGTGGTTAATCCGCCGCAAGACTGTTCAGATTATATCGACCTAGTGGTCCAATTAGATCATCGGCTACAGAACAGGAAGTACGATCGATCCAGATTTGAAACCCGGGTACTTTCGAGACCTCAGAGCTCCGCTAAAGGGAATGACTCCGTGGAACCAATGCAAATAGGAGTAGTAAAAGGACCATTAACTCAGAAAGAACGGGAAAGAAGAAGGCAATTACAGCTGTGCCTATACTGTGGGAATTCTGGACATTTCCTTCGTGATTGCTCAGTGAAACCGGTCAAGAAGACCGTAGGAGCTTCTGATAAAAATGCTGAGAAACTGGAATCGGGAAACGACCTCGCCCGACAAGCGTAGAGGTCCGCTTGCCGAGCGTTAAAACCAGTTCCTTGACCTCGCATTTGGTTATGCCTATGGTCCTCATAAGTCCCAATAGACCAGATCGCATGCATGCTATCAAAGTATACATTGATAGCGGAGCAATCGGTAATTATGTGGACCACGACTTGGCTACCAGGATGGATCTTCCCCTATGTCCCAAGATGATAAAGGACGCAATCACTACAGTGGATGGTACTGAAATAGCTTCCGGACCAGTTTCTCATACCACCATGGAGGTAACGTTGCTATGTGAAGGCGGACATCGGGAGAAGATCGTGTTTGATGTAATCAAGGCCCCGCAGTTTCAGGTGATTCTGGGAATGCCTTGGTTGGAAAAGCACAATCCTCAGATAAACTGGCGAGCCAAGGTAATTCGGTTTCCAGAATGCGCTTCAACCTGTTATCCTCAGTCCGAAATCAAGCTAGCAGCCATCACTTCCGAGGACCCCCGATTACCTCTGGAATACCAAGAGTTCAGCAACGTCCTTCAGAAAGATCAAGCCAACACCCTGCCACCACATCGGTCATACGACTGCCAGATAGACCTGATACCTGGGTCCACCCCTCCGTGCAGCAGAATATATGCCCTCACTGAACCAGAAAACCTCCATCTCAGGCAATACTTGGACCAGTACTTGGCTAACGGATTCATCCGCCCCTCGAAATCCCCGGCTTCCTCAGCTTTGTTCTTCGTCCCGAAAAAGGAAGGTGACCTAAGAACGTGTATCGATTATCGCGCCCTGAACCAAATTACAGTAAAAAACCGATACCCGTTGCCATTGATTCCTGAATTATTGGACCAGGTAAAAGGCGCCTGCATATACACAAAGTTAGACCTCAGAGGAGCTTACCATTTGGTACGCATTAAGGAGGGCGACGAGTGGAAGACGGCCTTTCGCACTAAATATGGATTATTTGAGTATCAAGTAATGCCCTTCGGACTATGTAACGCACCGGCCGCTTTCCAGTATTTCATGAATGATGTCCTCAGAGAACTTATTGATGTGTGCGTAGTCGTTTATATTGACGACATCCTGGTATACTCAGCCTCAGAAACTGATCATCGTAGACACGTCACAGCGGTTTTACAGAGACTTCGCCAACACCGCTTGTTTGCTAAACTGGAGAAGTGCACCTTTCACGCAAAGGAAGTGGAATTTTTAGGGTTCATCTTATCACCCAACGGAGTTCACATGGACTCAAGAAAAGTGGATGCTATCACCAAATGGCCTTCCCCAACTTCCGTTAAAGGTGTGCAGAGCATGCTGGGCTTCGCTAATTTTTACCGAAGGTTCATTCCTGAATTTTCTCGGGTAGTCCAACCTATCACGGCTCTTCTGAAAAAGAATAAAAAATTTGAGTGGACTCCAGAAGCCGAACAAGCCTTCCAAGAATTAAAAGCCAAATTTATCTCTGCTCCAGTCTTAAGGCATCCCCGTCCAGAACTTCCCTACATCGTTGAGACAGACGCTTCCAGTCTTGCAATGGGGGCGGTGCTGTCACAAAGAGACCCCGAAACGCACCAGTTACACCCTGTAGCCTTTTGGTCTCGCAAATTTTCGGCTCCTGAAATCAACTACACAATTACGGACAAAGAACTCTTGGCAATTAAGTCCGCCTTTAAGGCCTGGCGGCATTATCTTTTGGGAGCCCGGCACACAGTAACTGTAATCACGGATCACCGTAATCTCCAGTACCTGAAGTCAGCTAAAGCTCAATCTTCGAGGCAACTACGCTGGGCTTTATTCTTCGCAGAATTCGATTTTGCAATCACATTTCGACCAGGCGTTAGGAACGGAAAAGCAGACGCCCTTTCCCGGATAGGGGTAGACGAACTTACAGCTAATCCGGAGCCGGTGCCAATAATTCCTGAGCAAAAGATACTAGGAGTAATCAACACATTATCCCTCGAAGAGATTAAAGCAAGGGTCAATAAGCTCATAACTCCCGAAGATTCATCGAATTGGCAATTGAAAGGAAAGGACTTTACAATAGATCAGAACCTATTGTATTTCCAAGGAAGACTATTCTTACCCTGCGCGGACTTACAAAAACAGGTCATCACCTGCTACCATGATTCTCTAATGGAAGGACATCCTGGAGTTGCCAAAACCTCAGAGAAAATTAAAAGGCATTTTTGGTGGCCATCTTGGAGGAAAGACGTTAAGGAGTTTGTGGCTTCTTGTGGTATCTGCGCACAAAACAAGAGTCAGAAGGAAAAACCAGCAGGATTATTACGTCCAATAGACATTCCACCAGGCCCTTGGCACACGCTCTCGATGGATTTTATCACGGATTTACCCCCTTGCTCCGGATACAACACAATTCTAGTGATCGTAGACCTTTTTTCAAAAATGGCTCATTTTATCCCACTGAAGGGTTTACCTACAGCTTCCATTCTAGCCCGAGAATTTCTTGAAAACATTGTCCGGTTACACGGTTTCCCTTCAGTACTAATCTCTGACCGAGGGAGCCAATTTATTTCCCATTTTTGGCGGAGTTGTTGTCGTTTAGCACAAATTGATGTACGACTTTCCACCAGCCATCATCCTCAAACCGATGGGCAGACTGAGAGAACTAACCAAACTCTAGAACAATATCTGCGCTGCATGTTGCATCAATCCGAGGGTACTTGGAAGGATGTCCTTTGGATTGCTGAATACGCTTACAATAATTCAATCCATTCTGGGACGGGAAAAACCCCTTTTTTCCTGCTGTATGGAAGTCATCCTCGAACCTCAAATCTGGACCCACCTCAAGCTCTCGAAACACCTGCTGTTGACCATCTGCATTCGACAATAACTCAAGCATTTAAAGAAGCCACAGCTCATCTTCAACGAGCTAAAGAGTCATACAAAAAAGGAGCAGACCAACATCGAAAAGAGGCTCCTCAATATCAAAAAGGAGATCAAGTCTGGCTGTCCACTAAACATTTATCTTTAAAAGGGCCACGCACCTTCAACCCAAGATATTTAGGGCCCAACTCAATCACGGCCGTGATTAACCCAGTGGCGGTCAAACTAGAATTACCTACTCGAATGAAGATACATCCTGTCTTCCATGTTTCTCTCCTGAAACCTGTGCAACCCGGAACCCGTTTGACTAAACCTCCTGAGCCAATCCAAGTTGACGGAGAATCCGAATTTGAAATTCGAGACATCTTGGACTCCAAAATTTCCAAATCAAAACTATACTACCTGATTGATTGGAAGGGATATGGACCCCAGGAGAGATCTTGGGAACCCTCAGAATATGTACATGCACCTCGTCTAGTCCGAAAATTTCATCGGGCTTTTCCCAACAAGCCAAAACCTCCGGAAAAGACAAGCTTGGGAGGGGCCTTGAGGGGGGATGCTGTCATGACCGCAGCTTCCAAGGAGTCAGGTTTAGCCCAACTGCCTCGGAAGCCAGGTCACAACTTCATTTCCAGGCTCCCATCGGCTCCCATAGGGGCCTTATGGACCTTGTCCTGGCGCCAGTGGCGCCAGGCTCATAAGGGGACCCAGTCCCGGCACAGGACGTGCCGGGCTCATGATGCAAGGAAGGGTGCTTGGGTGGACCTACCTGCTGCAGACCATGCTGCTCACTCACCTGCAGGATGAAATCCTCATCCATCCATGGCTGGAACTACTTTACCTTCTGGGTGTGGCCAGCACCACTCCCTGGGACTGGATACTGGAACTATTCTGGAAGCTGGGACTTCTTTCCTGGGCGAGGCTGCTGTGGAAGGAGACACCTAAGCACTCCAGTAGGCTATTTAAACCACGCCCGATCAGAGCAACGTGCTTCGCGTTATTCTGCAATAGCAGCAGGACGCTCACCGTGTCAGCTCCAGAGAATCTGCAACTTCTGCATCTAGGGAAGAGAAATCCGTAATCTTACCTTCTGAAATACCATCTTTGTCTTCAGCAGCATCTGAGAAGGGAAAAGAACACCAGGTTAGCACGAGATAAAACCAGCGCAGCACTTACCCAATCCATCGGTGCATCTCAAGCCACGGGCTGCAGCTCTCCATTTTTTGGCACCCTGTGGAAGCAAGGACATTGGTTAGTAACCTTCGTGAACCTTTTCCTACCTGCGCTGCATTCTTCTCGCCTCCGCCGACGCTGCTACTCGCATCTGCAAAACAAAAGGACATCATTAAGAAATACAAAACTCCATCAATACGCACGTGTTTTGGGCAGCTCCCATCTTTCTCACTCCTCGGCGCATTCCTCGACATCTATTTTTCTACCCAGCTGCTTCTGCAACCTGAAAAAAGAAAAGAGACATTAAGAAGTGCTTTAAACTTCGAATTGACATTTCTTACTTACTTGCCTGCAATACCTTCGCATTTCCATCGCTCTCCATTCAAGCAACCGCCGTTCGTGCTGCTAACGACGGCCTAGCTCCAAATCTTCATCCTCTGCAACCAAGAGGCTGGACAATCAACCAGTGAAGTAACTGGCTTTGGCGCCCCTGCACAGACGCAGGATGGAGAGCTCCGCTTTCACCTATATAAGGTGAGCACATTTAGCCTACGAACTACGTGGGGATTACCAGGAAGGGGAGTCAGCTTGCCTGTCAGGCTTATATATCCTATTAACCCCTTGCTCTCACAATTGCAGACACCTCACCCTTCAGATCAAGATCTCAGTGAGGAGAGGGCCTTTCCAGGGTGGCATTCGAGGCCTGCGCGTGACCCTAGAAGACTCCGAGAACCCCCCGCCCAGACCTGCGCCTCCGAGGGATTCAGGTGAGCGTTACAGGTATTTACGGTATTGCCTATGACTTGAAAAGTGCACAAATGTTCAAGTTCAACAATAAGTACAACTCCAACAAAAAGACTTCCACTTTGATGGTATTCACGGTTCCTGGGAATGACTCCCTTTCCCAGGTTTCTTTCCAACAAAACAAAAGTTCAAAAGAATAACCAAGTTCTTTGTAGCCCCAGAGGATAATCCTCTCCTCTTGGTGTTGCAATTCACTCCAGGGGAAACGACTCCCTTCCCCAGGTCCTTTCCACATGCAATGCAGTTCAAAATGGGCAGTCTTCCTTTGGATTCTCTTTTCAATGTTCCACTACTTGGGTGCAAGTCCCAGACTCGCACAACATCTGGTTTATTCTCCTTCCAGGTTCCCTCATGTACAAACATAAAATCCCTAAAAGCATGGTTATCTGGTATACTCTCCTGCCACGACTTCCTTATGTTATACTCATATGGGTGCAAGTCCCAGACTTGCAATACTTCTTTATTACTGTTGGGCATTTTTCCTTGCCTAGTGTAGATTCGCTTTACTAAGTATGTGGTTTCTCCCGGGGTCCAAGATCCATCCATTCTCTCTAGTAATGCTTCCTGAGAACTCCAGGACCTCCAGCACCCTTCTTTTGGCCAACATACCAGTTTCTTTGGTGTGCGTCACACAGACTTCGGTGTTGCTCTGTGATCATATGCTGGTGTTGGGCTGCCGTCTGCGGCGCCCCCGCTGCTTGCTCTCTGGTCCGCTATGCCTCGCCATGGATGCTACTTTCGTCCCTCCCTCGTCTCGGCTCTGACCTGCCGGGGGTGCTCCGCTCACCCTTCTCTTCGCTTGCCTCTGCTTTGCAGTGGTGCGTTTGTCTCAACTTCCTACTCTACTCTCGAGACAGGAGCTCACTCTCCTGCAACAAACCAGGCCAGGGACCACCCGGTGCCCGGCTCAGGTAACATGTCCAGGCAGGAGGTCCACCTCTTTGGACTAGCCTTTCACTTCCGCTCGCCTTCCTGCACAGAGATCATCGCTACGGCTCCCCACATGGCTGCTCGGTGTCTCCCAACCTTCCTGGCTGCGAGGTGGCTTACTTCTGGCCAGCTGCTCCTCAGCCCGCTTCTCCCTTACGGCCGGCTACCTCGCTCTGCCTCTCTTCCTATTCGCTGATAACCATGCCAACTGCCACACTTTTTCGTTTTCCAAATCAGGAAGTATTCTCTTCCTGTTTTGAATGGCCCTTGTCCAATCAGCTGATGCCAGAAACTAGACCCCACACACTTCAGATCTTCCAGGTGTCTTTTCTTTCTCTCTTTCTCGTCTCAGTACTCCTTAGTGTAATCAATGGTGGACATATTGGAGTTCTTATATTGGTTAATAGCACTGGTCTAACTGCAATATATCATAGGGGCTGGTGTGATTTTACAATCTGCCATAGAGGCGTGAGATGTTATAAGGGAGTAGTTGATGTGAAAGGGAAAAGTGGAATTCCATGTCTCATCTGACAAGTTAACCTCATTTCCATGAGGGTCGCCCCCTCCCCTGTGATCCTCCCTCAAATAGAAACCCCCGGGAAATGATCTGAAAACATCTGCCACAACCTGGCCACATGAGGGGGAGGTTCTCCCCTTAGAAGCGCGTGATGCCATTGCCAGATTCATCACAAAATGCACATGGGGCTTCAGTTATTTGCCCTATGGCTAAGCATGTATACTTTACTCGTATTCTAAGCTATAAAAGTGTGTTCTGCAATGCCAAGATATGTAGGTATTCTACCAAAATTGACAGCAAATTCAACTAAATAACTAATCAAAATTGTTCAGGAGCGTTTTGCTCCCAAAGCAGTATTAACTCAATTACTCGTCACTTGACCTCCCTCTGAAGTTGCGCTTCAGTTTTCTATTACTCCCAGTCCGTGAATACTTTCAGCTTGTTCTGCTATTTCATTCATTTAACTTTTCATTATTAATTGTTTGTGATGTAGATTAAAACCTTTACAAGAGGAAATCACTTTACAATATCAAAACATTTCAATTCATACATTAAGATAATAAAACATTAAAAGACCTTACACAACGTTCACAGTACAATAGGTAATTCTTTTTTTTAATCATTTCTGATAAAAATGTAATTACAATTTCCTCCAATCTAAGGAGAGAAACTATTATATACATAAAGAAGTCACCAAACAACAATCAGTAAAAAGACACAAGCTTATGATCGACCACAGATTTGTAAACATTGAATTACAGCTATAGACATGGAAACAGACCAACCTCCCAACACATTCACCCATAGCTTTACCCCTGCAGCCATATTAGGGACACATTTTCCCAAAAGCTGGATATGAAAAGCGATCAGGCCAGGGCATTGCAACAAAAGATGTTTTAGATCTTCCGTAATCCTAAAACCCCAACTTTTGAATAAGCCCCTCTGGATACAGGCCATTTCATTTGCATTCATCACATTCATTCTAAATCTCATGAACATATTACGCCCTTCGTGATCGGTGAATGTCGGAGCATACATCTCTACCGGCCCGTACTTTATATGTATAGATCTCACGCTTAGGTACAAACGATGTTCCAACTGATTTCTGTATAGATATCCAATCATTCCGGTGAATTTGTGTTTTTTCAGAGAGACACCCTGTCACTATTTTTTTAACAAGGTTTATATTGACATTTTTGCATGAACGAAGAATAACCCCCCCCCCCCCCATCCTACCTCCCCTGTACAGCTGCCCCCTTCTCTGTGCCCCTCCCCCTGCTTCTCTTCTGGTGTAATTATTCACTCTGGTTTCCTCTGGTCTACCAACCTCACAACCAAGTAGACTTCTGCTTGCGCCCCTCCCTGTGTCCTTCCCTATTGTTCTCCCCACGCCCTCCCACACCTTTCCTCTCACTACCTACTCTAAGGTGCTCTCTGTCTCTTGTATCTTTTCTAACTGTTCCTCTATCGACTATCCTGCTCTCCTCACTAAATCTGGTAGGAAGAAGTTTAAAAAGGACATCCTGGTCTCCAACCCAGGCCCCCCTATCCTGATACCTATACCAGTGCTTCCTCCAGGCAAACCCTCACCGACATCCTCTATCGTTCCCTCGCCAGACCTCTGGATACCACATATGGCCTCTGCTTTCTCCTTTCTCTTCTTCCCCCATTAAGGGTGGTACCTGGTGGGAGGCCCTGCTGGCCTCCTTCCACTCCTCTAAGATCAGCATTCATGTTTAGTTGAATGGTACCGTCTTGGTCCAAGGCCCTCAAGCCAACCTTCTCTTTGATAGACGCTTCCCACGCCTCATCAATTTCCCTTCCTCTCCTGCTGTCCCCTCTCTTCCCTCCACAGCTTCCTTGCCTCCCCCTGCTGTCTCTTCCTTGACTACCTTTCCCTCACCTCCTTCCTCTTCTGCCCCCCTCTCGGGCTTATTCTACACCTCCGCACGGTGCACCTTTGATTTGTACCTCTCCGCACAAGTCTTTCAAGGATTGCAACCTTCTCCATATTGCCACTCTAAACTCTCGCTCAGCTGTCAAACACTCCTCTGACATGTGCTGTCTCCTTGAGGAACTTGACCAGGTCGTCCTTGGTCTCACCAAGACAGTTCACGGCCAGCTCTGTCACGAGCTTTGACATTCTCCTCCCTAATGGCTACAAGATCCTCTGCATCCAGATCCAACCGGCCCGAAAGGGGTGTAGCCCTGATCTCCCCGAGTGGATTCCTGCCTCTGTCATTCCTAAGCAGGCCTACTCATCTTTCGAATGCCTCGTCTGCAGGCGCTCTCTCTCTATAGCCATTTCCTCACTGTGGCTACCATCTATCGGCCACCTGGTCTGATCTCTTCCTTCCTCTCCGAGTGGGCTCGACCACTCAACTCCTCCTTCTTGGAGACTTTAACATCCACATGGATGCTTCCTGTCCTTCCACTGGACTCTCTCATTCTCTATTCTCCCTTCTGGCCCGGCCCACTCTGCAGGGCACACTCTGGATGTTCTGATCTCAGACCCTCTCTATCCCTCTCACTACTCCTCTCTCCTGGAGTGATCACTTTCTTCTTTCCTCCCCGCTAACCCTCTCTACCCCTCAGGCCAAGCCTACTCCAGCACTGCCACCTGCCTACTCGGTTATCCGACCCATGAATTGTGTGTCAGTTGAGGCTTTGGCTGCCACTTGCTCACCCTACCTCCCCCCTTGGCTGACTCACACCCTGACACAGCCCTTTCCATGCTCCACTCTGCTATATCGGATACTCTCAATGTTCTTGCCCCTGTCATGAGGATCTGCTTGAAGCCCAAAGCCAAGTTCAACTCCTGGTATGACTCCGACCTCGTCACTCTTCAACGCAAGTGCAGGGTGGCTGAGAGGAACATCCTCTGACAAACTGGCCTGCCACCTACTCCAAAAGCAATACTGGCTCTCTATCCGCACCAAGAAGAGTCCACATCCAAGCCCACGTCTCTGTCGCATCTAACAACTGGGCCAAACTATTCTGCAAGAAGCTGGCCAATCCTGCTGGAATCTCTACCTCTCCCATCCCCTCCCATGTCCCCTGTACGGCCCTGCCTTCTCATTTCATCTCGAAAACTCAGGACATCCTGTCCTCTCGCTCTTCCTCTTCCCCTCCTGCTCCCTCTACTCCCTGCTCTTCCTCTGGCCCTCCTTTGTCCACCTCTACTCCCTCCTTTGCATTTCCCCTGTTCTCCCCTGACAAGGTTTCTAGACAAGTCCAATCTATGAAAGTCTCGTCAAAACAGGTTCACCCATGTTCCTCCAAAACCATCAAGGACCACATACACCATGGCTCCTGATCTGGCTGACTTCTGCAACCACACCTTTGCCACTGGAGTCTTCCCTTCCGCCCCAACACACTCCCTTGTGCACCCTCTTCTTAGGAAACCCTCTGCCGACCCTTCCTGCCCGGCTAACTATCGCCCAATCTCCATCACTCCTTTCCTGGGAAAACCTCTGGACAAGCTGGCCATCTCCCAGCTTAATCTTCACGCTGGTTGTCTCCATGACCATCAGGCTAGCTTCTGAGCTGCCAGGAGCACGGAAACCGCTCTCCTGAACATCCTTGAAGACCTGCTCTCCAACCTTGATTCCAACAACCCCTGTGTCCTCATCTTACTTGATCTCTCTTCTGCCTTTCACATGGTCAACCATGCCATCCTGCTCAACCGTACCCATGATAACCTGGGTATCACCAATCAGGTCCTGGCTTGACTGACTTCTTTCCTCTCCGATCGACCCTCCCAGGTCCAACTTGGACTCTACACTCTCCTCTCCTCACATCTCTGACGTCTCTAAGAAGTCACACTACCAGCTGCACCTCCTCCGAGGTATTCTTCCTTTCCTCTCCTTCCCCCCAGAACGGCCACTGTCTCCAGAGCTCTGGTTCTCTCTAGGCTGGACTACTGCAACAGCCTCTTTCTAAACATGCCTGCCTCTACTCTCTGCCGCCTGCAACTCATCCAAAACAGGACTGCGAGACTTGTCCTTGGCCTCAAGCCCAGGGATCGTATATCTCCAGGACTGAAATCTCTGCAATTGCTCCCTGTGGGGGCGAGGATTAAGTTCAAAACCCTCTACATTGTCCAAAAGGGCTTCTAGGGCCTGGGGCCTCAATACCTTCAACTCTCTCTTCCTAATCATCTTCCTTCTCCAGCCCTTCGCTCATCCGCCTCCAACTCCCTCAAGATCAGCCGCTTCTCCAAGCAACGAGTTGGTGGTAGATCTTTTTCTCCGGCTGGTGCCTCCCTCTGGAACAGCCTCCCTGCCTTTCTGAAACAGGAGAACCATCTCCGGTTCCAGAAGCACCTCAAGAGCTTCCTCTCCTCCTCTTCCCTGCTGATCTCCTGGCTGTAACTGAAACTGCACTGGTTACCTGGCTATCCTCTGATCTCGGGCCCATGTCCGCTCATCACCAGTTGCACACCTGCACTGCCCACCTGGGAATCCTTGCACTTGGGGACTGTTTCTGTAGCCGTACAGCCCCTACTGGCATTTGACACCTGATGTCTGCACTTACCCTTGCACTTGCCACCAGCTGGCCACACTTTTTATTTATTGTCTTACTTATTCTACTCTATCCTTTGCACTGCACTCCCCCCCCTCCCCTTTACTCCCTCATATTTCCCCTTCCCCTGCACAATCTCAATATCACCTGGCCTAGTAGGATCGTTGTCCGTCTTCCCTCTGTTCCCCCTCCCTTGCCTCGTCGCGCCTTGAAACAGTTGTGCATAGGCGCGTTAGAAATGCCATATCATAGATCAGAACATTCAATACAGTGCATAATAACCCTTTGCTTTCCCTTACCCCACCTCCCAATCTTTTGACCAACGCCACTTCTTCCACCCGCCAGCCGCTGCGCTTTTGCCTCCCATTCCTTTCCCTCACAGGGGTTTCAAATCTGCAGAGGAGCCTAGCTAATTCAACATTTGGCTCCAATTCACTGTCACCCTTTCCTCCTGCTCGAGGTCACCGCTTGCCCGCAATCTCTAATTCCGCCATCAACTATCCATTGCTGTACAGACAGCCCCTGGGGCTTCTTCCAGGCAATGGCTATTCACCATTTGGCAAGTATCAACAGAAACTGAGCTAGCCGATTTTGCAACATATGTCGCTTCCCCTTGATATATCCCCCATAGACATGTTCAGATTCCATTCAAAACTGGAGCCTAACAACTCATTGATCATAGACATAACTGTTCCCCAAAAGCGTGCAATAACCACACATCCCCAGATCATGTGCCAGTGTCCTGCTGGTCCCCTCCCACAGTGAAGGCAGTTCTGAAGTCCCCATCCCTCTCCCACTTACTCTTTACTGCAAGCTCTTCTCGCTCCTTGCTGGCTTGGTAAATGCTAGAGATTTTGACTGCACCTCCATGTCATGATGCCTACCCCCGGAGCACCAGGCCAGGCCCAGCACCCCCGGGAGCAGGCATCATGCCCCCGGGTAAAAACCCAGTGGCCCCTTATAGGGGCTCTTTGGACTCTGTCCTGGCGCCTTTGGCGCCAGGCTCATGTTGGACATCAGTCCTGGCGCCATAGGCGCCAGGCTCATAAAGGAAAGTGTTTGGTGCACTTACCTGATGTAGACCATGCTGCATACTCACCCGATGCAGACCATGCTGCATGAAGACCCAAGCCAAATGAGGCTTAGGAGGGACTATTTTTCTGAAGGGACTATTTTGTTACTTGGGTGGGGCTGTGGAAGAATACTTACCAGGGACTTCTTCCAAGGCTACTTAAGCCACGCCCGGACAGCCACACGTGCTTCGCGTAGTTCTGCATCCCAGCAGCTGAACGCTCACCGTGTCTGCTCCTGCACCTGGACCTGGACTCCAGCCACGCCCGCCTCGAACCTGGAACACCTGTAAGGAAAGAAGAGAAGAGAAAGGTGAAAACCAAGAACTTATTCAAACTTCTTACCTGCATCCGGAATCTTCACGCCAGCATTCTTGAAGAGACTTCCATTTAAAAGCATTGCGATGCTCGCTGCAGCGCCGCACTTCACTCACCTGTCCTCGAGACATCTCCCGGCTCCATCGCGGCTGTCAGCACCGGTCGCCACATCTCTGCACCTAGGGGAGAGAAGAAGAGACAAAAGGTGAGCAGAGGGAACACAGGAGGAAAGCCGAATTTTCAGCCATAATACTTAACAGCTTTTCGTGGTGGACCATTCCACATTTCGGGTCGGCGCCGCTTCTTTGGCAGGTACCGCACCCCGGCCCCTATGGGGAAAGGACAAAAGACATTACTGGGGAATTATAAAGACATTTAGAGGGGTCGCCCTCATCACTAACTCACCTGAGTTTACCGTCGGCAATTTAACCCCTCAACGCATCGCCTTCGTTCTGCACCTGAAATAAAGGACAGATCACAGGTTAGGAAGACAACATTAAAAGAGGCTCACACTTGAACTTTTGAATCCTCATACTTACGGCGTATCGCTCCGAAAAGTCAAGTGGATTTTGCCAGCGCCATTCTGAAAACCAGTGAAGTAACTGGATGAACGCGCGCCCCTGCACCAGAAGCAGGATGGAGAGTTCATCCTTCCAAACCATAAGGGGGGCTTAAACCAGGGGTTTTGGAGGAAGCCAGAGAAGAACGAAGGGGGGGGGAAAAGGGGAAGCAAGCACACTATTCTGCAGACAGTTAATTCCCCTTTCTCATCTGCAGAAGGATATTCCTACGGGCCAGACAAGCAAGATTTGGCGGTCCTGTTCAATCGGTGGTCCGAGTTCTGTGCTTCACGCTTGAAGAGGCCACAGCAACCCAGACTAGACCAGCGCCTCCGTGGGAGCCAGGTGAGTGTTACACTCCACCCCGATCCATGAGCACCAGCCTCAGCTGACTCACGCCCAGTACTTGAGGTATAACTTTCCATATTGCAGCTAGCCATTTAGTCACTGCCCCATATGTTAAAAAGTGACCCTTCGAAACCCCATATTGTGTGCTCCACTCTGCAAACGTCATCAGTTTGTCTTCCTCAAGTAGGGTCCCCAGCATCTGGCACCCTTTCTCCCGCAACCTCCAAATACCTACACTCCCAATGACCGGTTATAGCTTCGGGTCTGCACTATATAAACCCTGTGATATGGGTACTCCCGAGATGCTTCTTCCATATTGCCCGTACTGTCTGAAACCCATTTCTTGCCCCTTTGCCTCCCATCGTGCCCCACAACAATTCTGTCCCTCGTCGAGATGCGGGAAGGGCCTCCACCAGTCCCCTCAATATCTCCCCTCTAGAGTCCCCCACATGCTAACACCGCCTGCAGCTGTGCTGCCATAAAGCACTCCTCATAATCCAGTAAATTAAGACCAGCATCCACCTCGCCAGCAACACCCTTCTCTTCCCTGAATTCCACAACAGTTCCCCAATCTTCTCGTCCAGCATCTTGAAGAAAACCCTCTTGATCACATATGGAATATTAGTGAAATTATAGAATAACCTCAGTAGTATCACCATTTTGCAGTGATAGCGGCAGCTTCTTCCAAATCGGATTGAGTCCCTTATGCCTGTTAATGCCCTTCCCGTGTTATACACAAACCTGTCTCTATCATGAAAGATTTGAATTCCCAAATAACGGAATGACCCCCCCCCTTCCCAGCGTTATCACCCAGTTTGAGTGATGAACTAAGTTCTTGTGTCTGAGCCTTCCCAATGGCAACAGGAGAGACTTTTCGTTACTGATCCAAAACCCCGACAACCTCTGGAAATTCCCCAGCACATCCAGCCACCTTGGCATATTATCCTGAGGATTCCAAACATACAACAACAGGTGATCTGCACATAAAGGATCTATATGGCGTACTCCTCCCACTAGTATCCCTGCTTCGCTCACTTCCTTTCTCAAGAACCGCACCAACGGTTCCAGTGACATGAAAAATAAATTGGCGAGACGGGGCATCCCTGACGCATGCCCCTGCTCAACGTGCACTGCCGTGATACCCAGTCATTAGTCTTCATCGCTGCAGCCTGCTTACTGCAAAGCAGACTCGGCCAGCAGCAAATATTTGTCCCAAATCCGTAGGCATCCAACATTCGGAACAACCATTTCCATTCCAGGGAATCAACCGCTTTCATGGCGTCAAATGAGGCGAACGCCATTTCCCCTTCCAGATGCTTAACCTCGTCCATATGATATAAGTGACAAATGTTCAACGTTGTGTTTCAACCCCCAATGAATCTGCACTGATCCGGATCTACTAGTATTGAAGCAACATCAGACAGCTTAATAGATAGGATCTTACCCAACATTTTGCGTCCACATTTAATGGTGAAATAGGACGATAGGACACAGTCAAGTGGATCCTTCCCCTCTTAATACAACTTTTCTAACCACTCTCCCGCATAGAAGCCGGCAGTATCTCCCTTCATATACTCTCTTGAGCCATGGGAACAACAGATCTGCATACTCGCTGTACAATTCATCAGGAAAGCCGTCACCGGTGACCTACCCTTCTTCATGGACTAACACCCCTGTATGTCTGCCTCCTCGATCGGCCCCTCCATCCCTTCCCTAAAATTTGCTGACAGTACAGGCAGCTGAACCAGTTTCAACAGTTTGTCCGCATCCTCCAGAGAGTACGTCCCCTCACTTGTGTATAATTTTCTGGTAGAATTACCGAAAAGCGTCATTAATCCCTTCCTGAGTGCAGGTCAGTTCCCACTCTCTGTGGATTTGAATGATGGTATTCTGAGATTGCTCCCTATGCATCAGCCAGGCCAAAAGCATCCCTGCCTTGTCCCCTTTCCAGTGAATCCGTACATCGCGTCTACTGCTCTCAAAATTTGACCGCAAAGTCAGAGCCTTACAATGATTGGCCAGTACCAGAGCCAGCTCTGACCCCCCCCCCCAACCCCTCGCCCGCCTTCCCTCTGCTGGTCCCTTTCTAAATCCACCGCCTCCCTTCAGCCGTTTCCATCTCTCCATCTCTCCCCCTCCATCTCCCCCTCCTTCCCCCATTGGCAGATCTACTCCCCCTCCGACCTCTCCCAGATCTGTACTTCACCCGGCTCTATGCTTTTCGCCCTGGTCCCACCTTCAATGTCACCTTTGAGCCATTTGCCTCCTTCGCCTCCTCCATCCGGGACTTGCTGCTGCCAAGACCTTCCACGTGGTCATCCCCTACTCCAAAGACTCACAGCAGATTCCTGGGCATCCAGCCCCAGCTGTTGGTCTTGTAACCACTCATGGAGCAGGCCCAGAGGGAAATTCACTGAAGTCTCCTCTGCTCATCAGTGATTATGGACGGGTTCGCCACTCTCCTCACTCCGCTTTCACAGCACAACAGCAGCGACAGTCCACTATTTATCTAGGATATTATGCAGGCGGTCGTGGGAGCTCCAGGAGATTACCTCCTCATGGTCAGCCCGCTGGCCACACCCCCTAACCCTGTCACTCTTATTAAAGGCAATTATACAGGGTTTCAGTGGAGGAGCATGACATTTTCCGAAACAGTGACAAACATTGCCACAAAATAATACTCTGTAGAGAGAACAGACCTAAATTGTAACGTATTAGGATTAAGGATTCATAATCGGTCTTAGTACCTCCAATCCATATTACAATTCAGGAATCACTTTCCCCCCTATATAATTGTATTACCGGTAAGAGTGAACATTTGCCAAATTTCCAATCTATCGCCCTCATTTGTCCTGCCAAAAGAAGGGCTTTTTTTGTTGTTGCCACTATCTAACAAATATCTTAGTACAGTGAGCTAAGATAGGAACTCCCAAGTATAACATTGATGGCATTTCCAACCATTCTCCATCGATAAACCAGGCATTCTGAAATGTTTTCCGTTTCTTACAAAATGTAACAATTTTGGTCTTGGATGGATTATTTTTTAAATAATTTAATTTCATATAATCTTTAAAAGCATCCAAAAGACGCTGCAGTCCTATTGGTGTCCTATCAAAAATAATAAAATAGTCCGTATAAGCTGTCCATATAATACAGGTTTCCTCCACCTTAGCGCTAACAAAGACCACCTTCTCTAGGGTCTCCCGATGTCGGCCACATATAGATTAAAAAGCCAGGGGACTAAACACACCCCTGTCTTAGGCCCCAGCAGGTTTTGATTTCTCTCGACATCAACCCATCTACATCGAGTCTAACCTGCACGGAAGTATCCGTATGAAGATGGATCAGGATTTGTAGGAGGCCCATTGGAAACCCCACATTTCGTAGCTTGGCCCATAACACATTGCGGTCTAACAATTTAAAGCACATTGTAAGATCAAGGGCTACTGCATAAATAGGAGCTTCATCATTAACCCAGGAATTATTTCGAATACACCAAAAGAGTATTACATTCCGTCTACAAGTTTCTTCGAAAGCCTGTTGAAATTTACTGAGTATTCTCTTTTCTTTCTCCCATTCTTCTAGATTCCCCAAAACAGTGGCAGCAAATATTTTGCTATCCGCATCTAAAAGCGTGCTAGGTCTATAGTTCAACACATTAGACCCATCTTGTATATAGGGATAATAGATTTTTTCCAAGAGGGCACAATCTCTTTAGCATAACAATATTTCTGAATACAACACAGTATCCCTGTCCATAGTTCAGGTTGCAACTTGAAGACTATTTGATAATTAATTTGGGCCACCCGATCCAGAATTGCTTGTTTTCTTGATTTGACATTCTATATCCTCTATCAGAAGATCAAAATGCCAACTGAAATTAGTGCCCTCACGGACACAAATCAGGGGTGTCACAGGTTTTCCCATATAGATTACTAAAGTGCTCCCTCCACACACTTTCTTCAATCTGGTTTACCTGTCTCTATTTGTTTCCCCTCCAGGGCATCTACAACTTTAACTTTCCAGAAATGTTTATTTAAAAAAAATAATATCTAGCTGTGAAGGGATCAAGAGGCAGGAGCTAAACGCTGAAGGAAAAGGAGGGACAAAGGGAAATGAAGCGACTAGCAGTGAGAGGCTGACATGCTTTTTTCTAATGTTTTTGTGTGCGACAGGAGGCGCAGGGAAAGTAGGAGCGAAGCTACGAGTGGGCATACTGAGAGCCAATGAAGAGAAAACCAAAAAGGAATTTTTTTGATAAATACAGCCGCGTTGGGCTGTGACAAGATTAGTGAAAGTTAGGAGTTTTCGCTGTTGGGGAGAAGCGGCTGCTAGAACCCCCTACTGATGACGGGGGAAATATTGTAAAAGTTTACTCTGCTCGCATTCTGAGCTGTGGGACCATTCAGGAGGGAGAATCCTGAGAGAAATGAAGCACTTTCAAGAAAGAAAAGAAATAGACCATTAGCCTGACACAGAGTATGGACTAACAAATACAGGTCAGAGAGTCACAGAGAAGAGAACTAAGCTATATGTTAACCAGTAAGGGAAAAGGGAAATTTTCCCACAGTTGTGTTGGTCCTCCGCAGCTCACGTTAGGCGGGAGAGGGTTATAAAATACACTGAGAAAAAGAATAAAGCTTGCCTGAGGAACTTCAAAGTGTTGTCCTTATTTCCACACAAAGTGTGACACTAGCATAATCTCTCTGTCACTTTGGTCCACAGAATATTTATGCTGCTTGCACCAATTTCGCCTATGTTGTTGTTCCGTTTTAATGAGCGTTGCTCTCTCACTTATATCCTTAATACCCCTTTTTAATTTGCCTTATCCTTTTCCTACTGGCCCTTTCTCTTCTTGAACTATCTTATCGTACCTATGTGATTCCGGTACAGGGTTCAGTGGTTGGAGAGTATGTTGTGATGGCATATATTACCAACATAGTTTAGTTCGAATTTTTTAGGCAAATTTGAGGGGAAAAAAGTTTTGTTTTATTTTTTCATTGAATAGCTTAGCATTGTATTCATTCCATTTAACCCGGTTACCTCAGCAATTCACTGTCACTCGCCCCAGGACGTCCCTATGTAAATGATTCCTGTAATTCCAAAACTACCAACCAACATATCATCAATTGATTCAGTTACTATTACCTTAAATTTCAGAAGCCAAGGGACCTAATTATCTGAAATAAAGACATAATCAAGGACTAATGCGATATAACCATTAGTCCAAGTAGGGCAAGAAATGGCCCCTGCTGGTAAATTGTCATTTATTATGTATAGGTTCCATGTCTCCCAGAAGTCAGGCCACATTTCCACTCTGAAAAAGTTTTCCAATATATAGCAACCCCAGACCTTATTCGTCGTGGTATTGACATTCATCTTGGCATCATGGAATTCAGATCACCACCTCCCAATATAAAAACTCCACGATAATCGATATTCCACTCTACCAAAACTTAAGCAACTCCCTCAAGAAACTTGCTAGGGTTAGCCAGAGTAGTTTTCCAAAATATGTTCATAACTAAGACATAAAAAACCTCTCACCAGTCCCCCTTTCACAATTATGCCCAACATTCCCCTGATAGTGGCTAATTGCTTAATAAAAAGCAGCTCTGCATCTGTATGTACAGCAGTAAGCAAATCCCCAGATGGTCGACCCACCGGGCCCCGTTTAGCAGGTTGAAATGCAACTTGGGTAGCCATCTATCGAAGGGCAGTCGGTCAGCCATATTTACTGCAAAACTATTTCATACATTCTCAAAAAGTCACTTAACTTCTCATTATGGAATACCTCTCTGTTCCCATGAGCATTCCAACTAATACTTTTAATTGGGATTCATGTGCTAAAGACCTATTTTTAAGGTTTTTAATTGTGCGATAGATTCTTTTAGTGTTAGCGCCAACCACCTCCAATCTCCCATTTCATTTCTGTTGATCCCTAAAACTTGGTTACTTCCAACCTCCTGTACTTCATTTTTTTGTCCTATTTTGCTCAGCGGAGTCTGAAGTTTCTTTAAAAGAGTCAAATCGTATCCATATTGCTTCAGGTTCTCCGGCTCTTTAAGGATAGTTTCTTGAACAATTTGAGGAAATGACCAGCATAAATAACCCTATCATTTCTATTGGGGTAAAAAAAAAATCCACTATTTCTATATCCTTACTCATAATTGGGTGCAGATTTGGAATCTCAAAGAATAATGATAGTATTTTTGCTCTTTTCAGATTGTCAGCCCCCTCCCATGATTGAAAAGAAATTCCAAATTAAGACCATCTTCCAAATAACCTTTGTGAACAGTTCCGTTGTCCGGTTTTAAGGGGATTATGCGTGGATCCCTCCCAAAGGTGGTTCTCCTCATTTGGTCAGATTCTGCTACCCACTCCTGGGTAGGATATTTATCAGTCTTCAGATTAGACTGAGTAGCTCCGATTCTTAACATGCTTGTCTGGCATTCAACATTCACCTTATTAGTCTCTGGGTTCCCTTTCTTTTGATCAGAGTCCGTCTCCCTTCAAGGGTTCGCCTCCTGGTTGGTCCCAATGCTACCACCCATTCCTAAAGTCCCCTTATCATTCTGCTGTTCATAATTAGGTCCAAGAGCCAACATGTTAGAGTAATGGATTCCACCTCTTACAGAGCTTGTCTGACACTTCGCATTGATCTGATTAGTATCAAGGTTCCCATTCTTTTTATCGGGTCAGACTCCACTGTTGGGAACATGTCCTTCAATCGATTCCCGGTCCTTGCTGGGACCCTTTCCCCCCACTCATTTTTACTATACTTGTCTGACATTCCGTATTGTTCTTACAGATTCCATTCATGTTACCCGTCTCAGGCTCCTTAGCTGGAAACGTGCTTAGGACAGTTTAACCACTTCCACTGTGTCGCCCTTTTTGCTTTTGTAGATGTATCAAAATATTTGGGTGTTGAAGTGCATTGGTATAGTTCTTCGTAGTTCATGCATGGATACATTCCCTACTGGGACAATTGACACCCTGGAATCAAAAGGTGAAACGAGTCCCTCACCATCTTCCTGTTCCCCTGCTTCATTATTCTTTTTTACTGACAAGCTAGTAGGTTTCTTGTTGACTAGCGGTTTCACCTCACTATTAAGATAAACGTTAAAGACATTTTCGGCCTCTGTTTTGCTATAAGCCATTCTTGCTTACTCTGTTTATCTTGTGCTAGTTGATTCTTTTTTGCCAAAGATCTTATATACCTCAGTGCTTAGTTAGTTTCAGTACAGCTTTGTTCTGTTGGCAACAAAATGACGGACTCATTAATGGCTTCCAATAAAGCATTTGGCACACGCACGCTCACCTCATTACGATGTATCATCTTCATTAAGCCTGGAGTCTATTCTATTCTGCTTCGGGCTAGCATCCAGTTCTCTCCAGCCCCGGCTTTCCATTCATGCTAGGGACGAGGCGATTTCCCCTAAATGGTAGGAGCGCCCCTTCATTTCTTTATTCATATTGTCACAGACTTGTAAAACAGAGACGAACACCTTATGAAAATCTTTCCAAGTTGGGGGTAAGAGTTTTTCCCTTTCAGATTCTGGGCACTATAATTCAGATTTGGTGCCACTAGCAGATACACTATTAAGTGAGTATTCTGCCTCTGTAAACATTGGGGGAGTACGGGGGGTATAATAGGAAGGAGCTAAGATAATATAAATCATTCCTATGTGCCGAATTATTCACTTTTAAAATACCCTTTGGGCTTAATCCAATAATATGCTTCTCAGAGGTCAAGGGTAATGAATCCGGTATACTTTCTTGCAACTACCTGCCCATACTACTTCCTTTCTGTAGCATAGGAAAAGATCTTCCATCTTGATTTTGAACAATTTTTTCACAGGTCCCTGTTGCAAGCTCTTGGCATTCTTTTCAATAGGTGGATCAAAGGTATTCGGAGTTGATGAGGGTAATGGCAGCCATGGCCATACTCATTCTATGTTTTTTTTTTTTTTTAGAGAATATCAGGGGTGCCAAGATTATGTCTATTCATAGTCGAAAGCAAAACCTTACGTCTCAGGGTTGGCATTTCTTGTGACCACAATTTTTCAATTATGGTTTCAAGTCGCTTCAAATGTAGGGATAAGAAATGTCCAACATTACACAAAAAAACAGTCAAAAAACTATTAAAATAGACCAGTTTAAAAAAATTCCTATTGCTGCCTCAATTTGTACTTCTTAGATTTTAGTGTACCTTCTGATTAGGGATTAAATACTTCTAAAAATATTTCAAATAACAAAGTCAAGAACAATAGTATGGTAATACAATGTGTATAGTGGCTCAAAGGCTCTTCAGGCCGCAGTCACCACTACCTCATTTTGCGAAACCATAAACCGCTTGTTTGCTCCACTAACAAACACACTCAAAGACAATGGTGCAGGATAATGAGAATACAAGTAGTGGCTCAAAGGCTCTACCAGCCCACAGTCACCACTACCTATGAGATCCAGTCTTTGTTAACTCTCTCCCTTCAAGCTGATCCAGCAAATAAGATCCTTTAGCAGGAAAACTTAAAAAGTTGCTAAGTGGTTTCACAGAGGAGGTTTTAAGGCACTCTCTGTCCCCACCCTATTTTAAATAAAATGCAGGATTAAAAGTGCAAGGTTGTCCAAAAAGTGTGGTCACTAATTAAACAATTACTTCCACATTAATCAGGGGAGAGATAGACAACTATCAATAGGCCCTAGAAGGCATGCTCTAGTGGAAGCTTAAGTAAATCTGTCCCCTCTCAATATTAGAAGTTTGCGGGAGTATTTAAAAGGAGTTTTCTTCAAAATGCAGATCACAAGATGGACAGAGTTCAAAGTTCCACATTCACAGAATCGCAGTAAGAAATATTTTCTTCTTCAGTGTGCATCACAAGATAGACAAATTCCACGTGCACACAATCCAGTTCATGCATAACAGTCCCTTCGGAGCAATCAGTTCTCATCAAGCTGGGGTGCAATGCTTCTACCCAATGCCAATGCTCCCGCTAGCATTTTAACGAGGAGTTTACAGACAAAATTGCTAAAGACTTAAGAGTCAGCGAGAGCTTTCCTTTGTGTTCCAATCCCAAAATGCAGCCCATTTTACAATGCACGGCCAGAGCGGGTAGTTTTGCTCATCGTACACCCGGCCAAACAATTGTGCAGATTCAGTCGATGATTTTTCCAACTAGCAACGTTGCATTTTAAATTATTCCCATTAGAAGAATAAAGATAGCATAATCTTACCACAGAGGATCAGGTTGTCGGCATCCCAATGCAGGACTCCTCTTCGCCGGCACACTGAATCACCTAAAAACCGAAACACTTGTCGCCTGACACTTTACGCCCGTGCTTTGCTCGCGCTGGACAATATATGCAGTTGCTTAAAGGAGCAGCAGCTATTTTTTCGGCTCAGTGGTCCGCTATCAAAAGAATTCAGCTTCCTCCTTCAACACTACTCCGAAACACTTGTCGCCTGACACTTCCCTATTCTGCTATTTCTCCAGACCAACCTTCAAGCCGATTAATCAGTTGCAGGCCTTAAGGGTCTCTTCTTGATTTGTGGCATACTACATTTCTTAAATCTAATCCTCATTCCATTTCTACTGATCTCAGTAATTTTATTAATTATTCAGGTCACTGGCATTGTGCCGAGTGCTTTGAAAAACGCCAGGGGTGTCATTTTACTAATAAAAATGAAACTTGACCACTTCACAGCTGGATACAGCCCTATATCATTCCTCTTATCCCGCTAAAATGTGCAGCTGCGAATCAATTACTTTGCCATAGAAGTAAGCAGTCTGCATGCCAGGCTGGCTGGATTCGGCCCAGTTATGGACTCTGGGTCTCTCTGTAGGCTTACCCGATGAACTAAGGATGGCAGCTGAAGGTGGCAGTGTTGCTGCCTTGATCCTTTTGGACTCTTCTGCAGAATTTCACACTGTGTACCATCAGCTGCTGCTGTTCCACTTTGCTGACTTTGGTACTACTGTCCTATCCAACAACAGAATTTGCTCTTTTCTTTCAGGTCGCTTCCATGGTGTCCATCTCATAAATTATCTCTGATTTGGTCATTCTTGGTTGTGGAATATCAAGGACTCTGTATGGACAACAGTTTTAAAAATTATTTTGTTTTTCTCCAGACTGATCTTGAGGAATCTTTTGGTGTGCATTGTGTTATGTATTTGAATGACAAACTCATTTGCGACTCAGTAATAATTCCTATAATATTGCAAATACTTTCAAAGCTTGTCTGTCTGCAGTTGACTAATGGATGCATCATACCAGATAGAAACTAAATGTGTCAAAAACAGAAGTAGTAGCTCCATACTCCCAGCCTGAGCTCCCAACTGCCTCCCCTTGGCCTTCTGCCTTGACCCTTACCTTGAGGCTGTTCCAGTTATTAAAAACCTGCGAGCTAAGATCGATTCTTCTCTTGTTCCAATTCCTCACTTACCTGTTTCTCAAGTCTGTTTCTTTACATCTTTGATCCTTATATAAAATCTTTAATCTTTTCACTTTATGTATACCTTTGTGAATTCCCCAGTTCCGGATTTAGTTTTTTACTCAACCATTTCCAGAGACATTACCTCTGTGACTTGTGTTTCAGTACATTATCCATTTGCCAAGCATGCCAGTGAGAAATGGAGGTGGTGTTCAGCACTTGTACACAGACTTGTCACCCTTTTATCAAAAGGTGCAAGGTCACATAGTTCTAACCGCAAGCCTCAAGGTTGTACAACACCCACTTCATAAAAAATGGCAATCACTCCATGGGACGTTGCTGTATGTGCTCTTTGTTTATTATAGCTATATTCGCCTGTGCCATCTGCCAATATCTCACTTAATGCCTTGTGCTCATTCTTTCAGTGTTTACATTTGTTATATAAGGATTATTGCTGTATGCGTTTCTTCTTCCCTGTGTGTTTTCCACTGCAGTTTGCAGCTTGATCCTGCCACATACTACAGACCAGTTTGCATCTCAATCCAGTCCACTGATACGGACATTCACTTCTTTAAACATCTAAATCGTCAACATCGAAGTGTTTGTCAGCATGGAGGCATGTGTGCCAATGATAAAAATAAAGATCAGACAAAAAGTCAAAGGCCCATTTTGAATTTTTTGAATCATGGCTCTGTTCAAAATGCTTTAGGCTCTTCAAAGCTTTAGGGCAAATGAGCTTTAAGATTGATCCCTCAGCAACATTGTTCTATGATCCCTTAATGGCTGGTTGAATATTCATGTCTCCTTGGCCTCAATGGAGAGGAAGAGGTTTGACAGGTTCATTGTCGAAGGAAAAGAATGTGTTTCTTCTTGAGTTATTTTAGGGGAAGGCAGAAAGATGGCTGCATAATGGAGTTTCCTACAGGTTGATGCCATTTGTGGGCATGCTGGGAAGCAAGCTGCAAGATCGCACATCTATGTCAGCCGGTTTCCATGGTTCTACAGAGTTATGCCTTGTGGTGCCTTGCTGGTTCACATGGCACCACCTCAGTCGTCAACCCTTCTGTGCCCCATCATCATCATCATCATCATTTTATCGCTGCATTCACCATTTGGATCGACATACTGAGGCAGGTGGATGCAGGGAGGGTCAACAAAGGAAGGCATAATAGATCATCTTCAGGATACGTTTAATATACAGCAATACAACACTGCGGCTCACAGATTATAAGGTTTACAGCCACTCAATTCTGGTTTCAGCAAAATTAAAAGAAACAAACATGTTTAAGGCAGTGCCTAACCCTCACTCCCTTAACTCCCCATCAAGTTAATACCACCTGGTAAATGCCAAAATACAAGTGGGTGAAAACCCAAAAGCTGGAAGACTCTCCCATATACATCTAAGCAGAGCAAGAGGTGTAGCATGCAGGAGTCAAAGGGAATCTAACAAAACAAAGGTGACCCCTCACTCCGCAAGCAAGCCAGGAAAAAAATCATAGGGGACGAGATGTAAATGCAATTTAGAAATGATGAAAACCACAACTGTGTATCACAACGGACTGGACTGGATCTCAGCTAAAGCACAGGGCAGTCTGCTGAGCGGAGGGCAGAGCAGAATGGGGTAAGGAGTGGAGAAACAGAAAAGCAACTCCCATTTGAGGTCTTCAAAATCGCCTCATTCAATTAACAGGTCAGTAGTCCGCAAAACAAATCCAAAAGAATATATCGCCCCACCCACACGCTCTTCCTTGAGAGTAAAGCTGGAGCAAAGGGGACTCTGGGGTCCCCCAAAGTGAAAGTGAGGTTATCGTACACTACACAAGGGATCCAGGCTTGTCGTTCTCAAGTGACTCAGCATTTAAAAACTATGAAATACACTCCAGATCCTCCTCTTCAAGGAATTGCTCCTCCCTAACACCTAGGTCCACACACCGTCAACAAGACTGGGTGATCTGCACCCCACTGTTTCCTCCCCTGGGTGCTTGTAGTTCCTTTGCAGCAAATTGACGGCCCTTCATCTCCTACGTTGTTCGCTCCCTGCTCCCTTAAACCCCTGCTTCCCTGACTGTGGCCTTCCGCCTAAGCATTGTAAAGTGCTCCATTACTTCCAAAGGTCTTGTCCGTACTCATTAAATGCCCTAATAATAAAATACATCCCCTTGAGCGCCATGCTCAGCAGTCCATCTCTGCATCTTCAGGGGAGGACTCTGCCTCCTCTGATACAGAGGAAACATCCTCTGTGGCTCTTAGGCAAAGGAAAACAAGGCGGCTGTGCTCCAACACTAAACATGGGTTCTATCTATCACACATGTAGATTTAAAACAATAGAAATTCTGTACACCTCAGCACATGCTTGGACATAGGCTTGGTCTAGACAAGGCTTGACATGTTAAGCATTAGTTTGCTCTGATCCACATGGACTTGCCAAAAAATAAATCAAGCCAGTTTAAAGGAATGCGCACCATCACAGAATCTAGGTTCAAATTGAAACTTAAACAACCGTAATGCACCAATATGGAGTCACTACTTAAGCCAAATTAAATTCTAGAGGTCAGGGTGTACAAGACAGAAGTCATGCAGGGCAAACGAGCAAAAAAAGTGACAAAAAAGCTAGGGAAGCATTGGTGAAAACTGTATACCATAGAACAGACCTCCGAAAGGGTAGATAATTATTCTAGTTGTAAATTTAAGGCTCCCAAGGGGCCCAGAGAAAATTGAGGGGGCAAACTGTATTGGAGGAGTGTCTTTCAAGGGTAGCCAGTAATATGGACGCCGGAAAATGTCAGTTTTTACAAAACAAATCGCGGCAAAAAGGCTGTGGGGGTGTCCCCTGCTCCCCTTCATCCATTACATGGATTGCGGGAGACCCACCACAGCCTTTTTGCCGCAATTTCTTTTTTTTTACACCCATTTTCGATGCAACTTTATTAAATGGAAACCTTTCAAGCTACTGTTCTAGGCCTCCAAGGGAGATGCAGAGTTGGAGATGGTGGTGGAAGACCAAACAACAGTGGGCTCACATGCAACCAATCTTGGGTAAGCCAAGTCCAAAGACTAAACCGTCTCACACTTGATTCTACGGAAACCGAGAACTATAGCGAAAAAAAACATTCAAGCTTGAGCTTTTAGCTTCTTTATGAGCCCAGATGTAAGCTAGCAGACATAACAAAATACAAAAAGGTGTTGCATACTATCAATAGTCTGCTAATTTTAGAATACTTCCACAGGATGGCACTAGACTTGCCATGATGAAGGTGGATGAGGCATTTCTGAGGGAACGCAAGAATGGTGGAGCGAGGAAGGAGGGGGAGAGCAAGCATGGTAGCTAGGCAAATTAGTATAAAATGGGTTAATTATTGAATAATCAATAAATAGATCATGCTTTGTAACTGGGCTTTAGAAAAGGCACAGAAAATGTTACACTGTAAAAGTAAACTAGACGAACGTATACCCGGACATACAGAGAACATTCTATACCTTTGCCGAGGGCTGGGTAAAAGGAGGGGTGACAGCAAACCGGTGTTGCCTGGGGGAGTGCAGAGATGCGTTAGTGGGATGCAGAAATGGGGAAAGGAAAAAAACACTTTTGGCCCTTGCATAAACAAACAGGACCACACTAGTCGTTGGAGCTGAAGTTTAAAAAAAAGTGTTCTCCTAAACCTACTACTGGATCAAATTCCCATGACCATCATCTCTCCAGCCACAAAAGAGCAGCTGGATGCCCCGGTCACCATTGAAGAGATTACTGAGGCAATCTCTACCCTCCCAAAAGGCAGGGCCCCTGGCCCGGATGGACTCACCTCAGAATTTTATCAGGAACATGTCTCCATTTTGGCCCCGAGATTACACGAAGTCTGGACCGAATCGCTCCGTCTTGCTACCCTGCCCCAATCCCTGCGAGAAGCCCTCATAACTGTGCTCCCTAAGCCGGGTAAGCCCCTTGATGACTGTGGTTCATACAGACCCCTGTCACTCAAACACAGATACCAAAATATTCGCCAAGGTAATAGCAAACCGATTCCTCCTCATAATGCGGCACCTGGTCCACCCGGACCAAAGTGGCTTTGTCCTTGGCCGCTCAACAGCCCTTAATATCAGTCGGCTTTTTAATGTCATGTCCAGAATTGATGCTAAAGCTAATGCAGTTGCGGTTACCCTAGATGCCCAAAAGGCATTTGATATGGTGTCCTGGCAATATATGTGGGCAGTGCTGCAAAAAATGGGAATCGGTCCATGCATGATATCCTATATCAAACTACTATATACAAATCCTAGGGACAGAGTTCTGGTTAACTCCCTAACTTCGGCACCCTTCACGCTCCATAGAAGTACACGCCAGGGCTGCCTATTCCCCCTATATTATTTGCACTCGTCATTGAACCCATGGCTGACAATGTCAGAGATAAACACACCCGCAAAAGGGTATACGATTGCAGGACACACCGGAAATTAAATCACTATATTCTGACGATGTACTTCTGTACGTCAGAGACCCTTCCGTACACTTAGATCCGATCATCCGTGATATAAGGAAAATTGGCATATTCTCGGGTTTTACTATAAATTACTCTAAGTCTGAAATATTCCAGCTAACTAATGCAACCCTCCCAACCGTCATCTGAGTTCCCCCTTCGTTGGTCCCCCGGAGGCATTCGATATCTCGGGGTTCAGGTTTCTCTACTTAAGTCCTCCCTGCTGGCCGATAATTGTACTGCTACTGCGCAACTTGCGGAGGCCAAGATGTTAAGCTGGCACACCCTCCCGCTTTCCTTATCGGGAAAGATGTCACTAATCAAAATGATTATAGTCCCCAAGCTTCTATACATTTTTGCAAGTGTCCCGATCTGGCTGGGGAAACAGTACTTTACAAACTTGCACTCTATATGTGCCCAATTCTTATGGCACACCTGCGCGGTTCGCAAGAAGTGGCAACACATGACCCTACCCTTTGAGAGAGGGGGCTTTAATGCCCCTGACCTTACCAGATATTAGATTGCCGCACAAGCCCAACATGCCACACACTGGTATAAACACCTAGACCCACCCCCCACGTGAAACTTGAGATCCTTGCAAGTGAGGAGGTAAGCATCATGTCCCTAATTCTCCATCGTTCATACTGCACAGATGCCCCAGCTGACTCCGTAGCCACCACAATCACAGCATGGAAACGACTGTTACAACTCCATCGCGAACATAACCCATATTATAAGTGGTTGCCTATCTGGCACTTTCCTGGTCTCACCCCCACACATGACAAACTCTTCATGCGACAATGGCTCAACCTAGGATATCGGGCGCTACCTGATCTATATCCTGAAGGAAAATTCATTACCCCGCAGACATGGCGACCTGGTCACTCTGGTTCAGCTCTCGAGGTCCTACAATACTTTAGATTAAGAGCGGCAGTACGTGCCATGTGGCCCTCATACCCTGACGAGCCCCCGAACTCGCCCGAGATTTGCTACATATCCAATTCAGTCGGCAGGAGGGGTATAATATCCTCCCTCTACAAAATGCTGATGACCAAGGCGGTAGACACTCCCTAGAAGCCGCGAGACATACGGAGTAATGAGCTGGGCTTGGTGATTACAGACGCCATGTGGAGTAAAATGTGCTTGCGCACACGCAAGGTTTCCCTCAATTCCAGATTCAGGTGTATACAATACAAGCTTCTCAACCGACTGTACTACACGCCCCTCAGGATGGGGAAGTTTACACTGAACCAGTCCCACGCCTGCCCAAGGTGCAGATCCAGTGAGGCCGATCACACCCACATGTTTTGGTCCTGCGGCGCGCTTGCTCTGTTCTGGGAACCGGTGCCGGAAACTCTATCGGAGATAGTGGGGATCCAAATCGCTCCTGATCCTCTAGCTATACGGTTCGGATTATGGGATGGGGTTGGGGCGAAGAAGGTGTCCAGGTTTCTGAACATTGGTGCCATGGTGGCCAAAAAATGCATACTACAATGCTGGAAGCAACGGTCCCCCCCCCCCCCCCTCTCTCGAGATGTGGCCTGAAGGCCCTTACCTGGGCACAAATATGCGAGGAATCAATTCCCTCCCGAAAAATGTGTGGACAGATTTCTGTAGCTACTTAAACGGTAAATATGACATTGAGATGCTCTCTTCTCCCTTATCGGACGCCCAGACTGAAGCACAACTTTGAACTGGGAAAAGACCAATGTGCTGTAAATTCATCCCCTCTGTACACCCCTCCATGTACCAAGCATTACTAATCCAAAACAGGTAACGTCATTTGCTGTTTTACTGTACTGCATGCCTGCTACTGTTTCTTGCCAATAAAGAAAAGGTTAAAAAAAAAAAGTGTTCTAAGGGTGAAGACTGCATTAAAGAAAATAAGCTGGATCATCACTAGAATATACGGGGGAGTTAAAAACGAAGGCGATATAACAGAGGCTTAAGCCATAAGTGAGTAAAGTGATATTTTTACAAGAAACCAGCCTGTCCAAGAGGCCAAAAGGGTAATTGGCTATAGACTTCCACGTTTTACACAAACTATTCTCCATCCAGGGGAATGCTATCATTTTGATCAAAAGAAAAAGTACCTTGTATGCTTTAAACTCGAGGGGGGGGGGGGAGAGGGTGTACAGAGGCACTGCAATGCAGCAAAAGTTGAGAAAGGGAACCAGATTTGTAACATTTGCTCAATGTACGGCCTTGATCTGAATATTCACTGTTAGGTCAGAATTGTAGTTTTTCTCCGGAGATGGAAAGCCGGTTTACCCTAGGAAGACACTGGAATCTAGACGATAGCCCAATCCATTACTACGAAATCTAAAAGGAAGCAGTGGTCTGCCTAACTCAGGCAAGCAATGAAAGAACTAGCAAAAGAGCTCAAACTCCTGTATAGAGGGAAAACATATTTGCTGGGTTACAACTACAAAGGCACAGAGTATACCCACTTGAATTACTTCTTTGTTACTAGTGCACAGAGGAAACCAGGCCATTATCATACACACTTTATTTCGGCAATATGCCATCAAAGTTACATAAAAATAACAAATACAATACTTAAAATGTGGACAAAGCATTATACAATTTCCAGATACAATTACAAAACAATATTTAAACATTAGAAAATACACATGTAAGTTAATAAAACAAACGCATGCTCAAGGCAACTATAATCTCTTAGAAAAAAATATGTACCTCATGTATCCAATATCCTACAGCCAATATTTTCTAACAGCTTCCAACTTATAATGCAACACTTAAATAAGTTTCTCTTCTCCTCCCTGCAGTTGCTAAATAAATTGAAATAGCAAAAATAACAGTGCCTGCTCTTTTACACAGGTCTTCTGCAGCTATCAGCGCGGATGGATGCTTCTGCTCATTACACAACTTTTCAAATTCTTCCTCCTAATGTCAGAGTAGAATGGATACAAAAAGAAAATGCTCCAAGGACTCATTATGGCAAAAAAAAAAAAAAAGCCCTTTGATAGGAGGGAACATCTTTCAGGGCTTCCCAATAATTCAAAGGTTATCACAAGACCAAATAGGTATCCATAATAAGACTACTTTGGGCTATTTGGTCAGTAATACAAAGTTGGCCTAGTTTCATATGAAGTGGTAAACTTGGTGTCCTATTAGGGACCCATATCAGCCTTTTCAGAAAATATTTTCAGTTACCAAAAGAACTGCTTCCTTTGTCCCCAAATCTCTGCACCATACAGAGCCCCTTCTAATAGCTGTGCTCTATACATTTTGATCGCTGGGGAAATAACCCATTTCCCAGCTCCATTTGCAAATGTTAAAATACCAACACATTTCTTTCCTAGTGCCAGGTTAGCTTTTGTCAGCTGCTCTTGCCATGAGCCATCCGCGGCAAAACCCAAACTACTAGGTCGTCAAAATAACTCACTTTTCACACCTTCTGTATTAATATCCAGACATGGCCATCTCCCTAATGTCCTACCAAATCGCATTATCTTCGTTTTCTAGGCATTCACATAAAGGCCTTTCACCCTATAGAAATGAACAAAATGGGTTATCTGCTTCCTCAAACCTGCCGGTGTGCGGGACAGAATAACCACATCATCCGCAAAGAAAAGAATTCCAATGGAGCATCAGATGTACCCATTGGAAACTCCAATAACAAACCATAAAAAAAGATTAACGAGTCGAGGGGCAAGTGTGCAGCCTTGGTTTACGCCTTTGTAATCCACAACAATCTTGGTGGTCTCAGGGACGTCATTTTATTTTTATTTTTTAAATGGAAGCTCCTGGGCTGTGGCTAGTGCCATGTGGCTCTTTGCTTCTCGAGTGGCTGGATTTCTTGTTCAGGCCTCTTAAACAGGGGGTTCCACAAATGTCACACTTTGAGCAGTGACCCTAAATAAGAAAGAACAGGAATAACAAATAATTTGTCTTTCTGGAATTCTATACAATAATTGCTAGACTCATTAAAGGTTTATTTCAGGCACGCTTCAGGGGGCGAGTCACTGATTTAGTCTGTTTTTTAACACCGCAAATTCACAATGCAGACGAAAACTTCCAATAAGCCTTTATAGTAGAATAAGCATCTATTTCAGACTACGTATTTGCGTTTCGCTAGTTGCAGTTGTAGCATGTTTTTTTTGTTGCCATTGTCTCCGTTACGACCCTCACAAGACATTCCATCTCGGTGTCCTCCTCGGTCACCTGACAAACTCCTATTGCCTAAAAGCTCGTTTACAGTGTAGAAATGTTTGACCATAGCACAAAGTGGTCCTTGATTTCATTGTGCCACAGTTAATGCGTTATTGTAATGTGTATATCTTTCCCATCTCTGTGGCATGCTGTTCAGGATGTTTGTTTGAATGTATGAGGTAAGGAGTGCCCAGAGTACGGGATGCCGTGAGCGCGCTGCTTTCCCTGCACTACTCTAAATTCCTTAATACACAGGTATGAACCCTCCCAATGGTATGTATTTTGCCAACCTCTGAAGCCTGAAAAGTAGATCCATGCAAGCTTGACATGTGGCTAACTTTGCACCGGACCTGCAGATGAACTGGCCTGCTGTTAAATCTCAGTTACCAGTTTAATGCTATCCACTACATAGTGTAATTTGTGAGAACATTCAGACATGTAATTGCTCATTTTACTATAGCCAGTAAGATAGCTCAGTGGATTGAACGCTCGCTGCTGTGATGTGTGTGTGATGTGCAGGTTCAAATCCCGGCAAGACTAACTCAGCCTTTCATCCTTGATAAATGAGTACCAACACAGTTTGGGTGATATTGTATGTATATTTGTTCTATGTAAAGCACTTTAGCCTAAGTGCTGTATAATAACACATCATTTGGCTTTGGACGTCTGCTTGCACTCACAGTTATTTGGTAATATGGGCCTATACAGCCATTAACAATATATATGGTGATCCATTTTTGTATGAAATGTATATCACATTACAGTGATATCTTAACCATAGTGTACTTGGGGACAATGCTATGTGATGTCCCTTCCTGTTTTGTCAAGGGGTGAAAGGTTGCATTCCATCGCTTCCCGTAATGTCACTTCAGGGTGGCGTCAAATTCCATCACTTCCTCGGATGTCAGAGGTCAAGGTTTGTGTGCGGTCACTTCCGCTACCCCGGCATTTTGGTTAAATTACATCCCTGGGTGTTCTCCCCACTAAGAACCCATTTCACTCTTGCCAACAAACCTTCATACAGGTCCATAATTGCTTTCAGCAGAGGAGGAAGCACTTCCTTGTCAAATAAACTTTTCTATAATGCTACTCTGGGTATGCTATCAAAATCAACTAAAGGATGATATACATTTCCCCCTTTATAGTCACATATGTATTGACCAGTAAATTGAATCCAATGACCTGGTCCATAGTACTCATTCCTTTGGAGAAACCTGCCTGGAGGTGGCTTAAGTCCAATATCCACCTTTCCAGTTTTGTTTGCAAGATATTAACAAAGATCTTGCTACTAGCATCAAGTAGGGTGATTGGCCTGTAGTTCCCAGGATCCCCTTTTTTGAAAATGGGAAAGATCTCCACCACTTGCCAAGAAGTGGGTTTCTGGCCTGTTTTTTAAATAACCGCCAGATATATGGTACCCATATTACCTGTTCCCTCGTATATAGGTCCAGTGGCAAAAGATCAGACATGCAGCTTTACCTTTGGCCTGACCACACACTGCCTCAATAACATCTGCCTGTTACTTCTAGGTGAAATAAATCCAAGCCACAACTCACTAAATTAAGTGTACTGGCAATATTTAAATAAAAAAAGAAAATAGGAGAAAAATAGATCTTCTTGCTAGAGGCCCTAGAAATGATCTATCCAGAGATTTTCTG
The DNA here is from genome assembly GCF_040938575.1 of Ambystoma mexicanum. Taxonomy (NCBI): domain Eukaryota; kingdom Metazoa; phylum Chordata; class Amphibia; order Caudata; family Ambystomatidae; genus Ambystoma; species Ambystoma mexicanum. The sequence goes on along the minus strand of NC_090941.1, from coordinate 704,627,126 downwards.
TGAAAGCCGATTGATCTGGGTTTTGGCTTAAACAGCTTCCCATTGACACTAGCCTGCAAAACTCTGTAGCATTTTTCTGCCTTAAGTTGAATTTGTTTTGGCTTTTTTCTTCCTTGTGTGATGAATCTGATGAGTGCACCACTTCTTTTCCTGAGGTAACCTCTCCCTTTGTGGCCAGGGGACGGTAGCCACTACCTGGTCCTGGGGGCGGCTATATGAACAACGACCATCTAGGGGGAGGTGATCCTCTGCAAAATGACATGACTTCATTGGAGGAAATTGCATACCACCTCCCTAACCCTAACCCATCAAATCCACTCATAATATTCACCCATGTTATACTGAAAACAATATGTTAACAACTGGGAAGAGGCATGAAGCAATGATTACTTTTAATAATGCTCCATCTCAACTTCCTCCACATTATATGAGGAACGGCATGGAATCAACTGGGACAAGAAAGAGCGATGGAGCAATGAAGATGACAGACCGGTAAAAGAACGCAATGGTCTAGTCTCTGGAGATTGCTCAAACATGCTGGGAAGTTTAAATGCACGGCAGCTGACAGACCTGGAGTCAAGACAGAGGAGGAGTGCGAATAGAAGGGAAAGAAAGAGCTGCACAAGTCGGGAGACATCATGTCCATGCTCCGACACCGGTCAAATCAATAAAGGAAGGTACGCCGTGGGAAACAGCATGGCAGCAAACCCAGAGAGTGATGAGACCGGGCAGCTGAAAGACCACCGCCTGACAACATGAGGCAGCGGGGACACCGTCCAGTGAAGCAAGATACAGGGAAAGCTCAACGGCAAACGCGAAGCCAGCAGCACAGCAACAGTGAGGCACAAAGGACACTGACAGCACCGGTAAGACCAGGGAAGTCAAACGGGTTACTAGAAGGTGTGTGCCGCTTCGGGGAAATACAAGGATGGTACAGAGCAAACTGTCAAAAGAATGTTTGCCAAGCCTGCTACAGTTGGGTCGCTGAACAAATATTTAAAAGAAGAGAATACTAAAGGCAATATTGAAACAAACATTGGTGAACAAGAGTCAAGGAGCCAACATTGGGCTAATATTGTTCTATGGCCAAAAGACAAAGTGGCTGCAAGGAAGTCTTGGCAGGAGAGTATAGCAGGCAAAGCCAATAGCATGAAAGAAACTGCAAAAAAAATATTTAAAAGACTGCATATTGCATAAAAGTCCTGGCAGGAGAGTATACCAGGCAAAGTCAAATGCATGGAACAATGAAGAGTATAAAGAGAATCTCAAGGAAAAATCATGCCGTTGAGATCATAAATTGTCAAGGAAGAAAGGAACCTGGCATGGGAGTATAACCAGGCGACCTGCAAGTCTGGGACTTGCACCCAAATTGTAAAGACAGTCGAGGAGAACACATACCCTTGGGGTGTTTGTGAACTATTTTGAATATCAAGAGAAAACCTGGGAAAGGGAGTAATTCCCCAGAACTTTGAACATATCAAGAGGAGGGAGTTACCCTCTTGTGTTATAAGAAACTTGATCATTCTTTTGTTGAACTTTTGATACTGATAAAAGGAATCTGGGGAAGGGAGACAGTCCTTGGAAATGGGAACTTTGTCTATTCAGAACCTTTCTGTTGAACTTATACCTTTTTTGGTTGGATTTGAGCACTTTGAGAATCAAAGACAATACCCTTTGCACCTTAAAGTTCGTTTTAGAGCACGAGGGTCAGAATAGGACCACAGACACAGGACTTTAACTTTATTTTGAACATCTTGATAAAGGACAAGCCTCTTAGTTTTCAGTTGATATAGGGAAATACCTCCTAGATTAGGACTAGTGAGGCCTTTCCAACCCCTTTTCATTTAATAAAAGTTAATATCCAAAACCTTGTGCCCTCTGTGTCGCAGTCTCATTGCTGGCTCATCACTCTTGCTATAATCGACTTATGTTCCTTTCTGTATGTTTATATCACCTCATTCCCTCCTCGATCTTTAAGAGCACCCATAAGCTTAGTTTTAGCTAGCCTACACTCCCGATCATACCAACTCGCTCTTGTGGCTTGTAAACCCATCACAACGTTCAAGGATTTCGAAAGGAAGGGTGAATGAGGGGTTGGGATTAATGTGGCAGATGTTAACATGACACTAACACTCACTTGATCATAAGCCCTTACTGCTTCAAGAATTAGCAAACATGTTTGATAAGCGAGTGGTAAATTAGCTTTTAAAGCCGGCTCCTCTCATTTTAATCTTCACCGTTCATTAGAGGGGCATAGTATCTGAGCAAATAGTGGATCTACATGGATCATAGTTCAAACAACAATGATTGGACACGTTAATTTATGATCACTCTCACCGCTCAAAAACTTCTAACAGTTTACCAAAATACCTACAGCTCTTCCCAAATTGTTTTTTCAGATTGCAGTTTGAGAATTTGAGAATTCAGCTCAAGTTATTTACAACGGGAGGAGCTCTAAGACCGCGAAAGCGGGTGGAGGGATCTCAAACTTGCCGGCTATGCAAAGAAAATGCAACACTTGAAACTCTAAATCATCTAGTGATGTCTTGTTCGGTGACAAAAGCCTTAAGGTCGTGCCTGATGTCTGAAATAGTAAAGAAATATAGCCACAGACCAAAGGAAGATTGGTGGAGAATTCTACTATCAGGTGAGAGTGTCTCAATTACCTTGGCCTTTGTTAAATTGATAATTGCAATTTTTAAACTATTGGAACACCATCATGCAGAACCGTAGCCCTGGATGGTAACAGATAGGAATCATGGGAATTTGATCCTAACTGAGGCTATTATGCATGTATGTGATGGACTTGATTTTATGTACTGGATTATTTTTTGGGCCTAAAGGTTTATTTTACATAACCATAAAACAGCCAATAAAAATAAAAAAAGAAATAAAAACTTCTAAGGATTTTAACACATTTCAATTTGCCAAATCCACCAAAAAATAATCAATAGGACTACTTTTACCTCCACTAACGAAGGTTGAGGAATGAGGGACATCCGGTTTTGAACAGCCATGTCATGCACTCAATCCCAATCTGAAAAAGATTTCTGCCATCTGTGAGGAATATTTATATGATGGTTTCTTTGTTAACCATCATATAAATACAACATCATCCATAACAGAACTACAAGACTTTCCCTTGGCCTCAGGCCCTGGGAACGCATCTCTCCGGCGCTTAAATCCCTCCACTGGCTCCCTGTGGCTGCAAGGATCAAATACAAGACCCTCTGCATAATCCACAAGGCTTTCTGGGGCCAGGGCCCTCACCATCTACAATGCTCTCTTCCTAAATACTCTCCATCTAGAGCCCTCTGCTCCTCCTCCATCTCCTTGCGGGTGAGGCGTTTTTCCAAACAGATTTGGGAGTAGATTTTTATCCGCTGCAGGTACCTCCCTCTGGAACAGCCGTGCGGCCTTTCTCAGTCTTGAGCTGGATCACTTTGAGTTCTGGAAACTGAAGACCTTCCTCTTCTCTTCCTCCTCTCTCCCTTTCCCCTGCTAACCTCCTTTCTTTTCTCTCCTGCCCAACTCCTCCTTCTCTTCCTCAACTCTGTTCAGCTTCTTGCTGACTGGACGGCTGGTTCACCTCCAGAACCTTACAGGTCCCAGGCTTCCCTGTCAGTCTTGCACTTGGCCCCCGGCCTCTGCACTATGTTACAGCATTACTGCACTTTCAGCTTACGCTCCAGGAGAGGGATAACCTCTCTGCACTTAACCCAGGGCCTTGCTGGACTGGGCACACTTGTTTCCCCTTCCCCCTTCTTTGCACTTCCATCTGTACATTTGCATGACCGAATGTACTAGGACTAGTAAGTTAGTTGTCCTGCCCTTGCCCCCTTTTTGTCTCCCCTCCTTAGCTTGGTCGTGCCTGAAACACTTCATGCACTTACACTAGGAGAAATGCTGTCAGGCCTAGTATGCTAGTTTTTGTTAGATCATTCGGAAACTTCAAGGCCTATGAACGACTACTGTATTCCCGTGTTACCTTCCCACCTTGAAGCGCTTTGAATCACTCCACTTGTGCATAAGCGCTGTATGAATAAACAATTACAAATACCCAGCCAACTGTGGAATATTCCAAATAACATCCTCCTCTTCCAGGAAAAGAGCCAATTTATCTGTTGACTCAAATTGAAGGTTTCCATCAACTAGTATTATCACCACAGGTTTACAACTACACTCGTGTTACCCTACCTCATATTAACCCCTCAACCCTATGAAGAATATCCACACCTTTTATATCATACGGTGAATTACAGACATTACAAATTAAAATGCTACTTCCATTCTTTAATTTAATGAGGAGCCATTGCAAGTCAGGGAAATCCGTGGGCAAAATTTTATTTTGAGCATTCAGACCTGTACTAACCCATGTACATAACCCTCCACTAGGATGCCCGACCTTACTCCTGGACCCAACAGCTGGAATTATACAAGTGGATTACCCCTCCAATGTAATATCGACATTTCAGATACATTTCACCCAATCTAGGTCTTCCACGTGTCTAGCTAGTCCTGCAATGTTCCATGACACCACCTTTATCTCACTAGTCTCAGAGGCTGTGTGATCCATGGGTAAGTGGGGCGAAAGATGTCAGGTTTTAAGAGGTAAAAGGCCAGCTGTTTGATGAATTCAGCAGGGACCAATGGATAACTCAACCCAAATTAATCTGTCACTAGCATGAAATGGTGGTTGTCCCCTTAATTGAGTCTGTAGATCAGGTGGTTGTAGTGTCCTAAAATCAATTGACAGTAACCCAGATTCAAGATGCCCATTGACCAGAGTAATCTTGATATAATCTAAATCTCCAGAGTTGTCAGAATGTATATAGACGTCAACAATATCCGCTCAAACCAACAAAAGGCAATGCTTCCTGTAGCTTATCCAATGTATACATTTATTAAGATGGTTCTCCATCTTCCTTGCTACCCTGCTTTAGCCTTGGTACCCTGTCATATAAACTGAATTATCAGCCATTGGGCGTGTGGTACATGCATACTGTCTATTAGCCTTAGTATGGTTTATATTTTGTATAACCCTTCTGCCAATCAATTATCAAAGTTCTATTTCCTAACTGCGGTTACTATTAATTGCTGCAGTACTAGATGTAGGAGGAGATCTAATCTTATCAGGCGGATTGGGACGATTTTAACATGCCTCTCAATCACCTGGCTTACTGCTGCAAAATGTGTACTAGGAAGTTGCTGGATTTCCCCTTTTTGCTGTGCTGCAATAATATACATTGCATTTGATATCGCTAGCTTCAAGCTCATTACCCCCATCTCAGATTTCATCACCTAAAACTACATTTTTCAGTGCAGCTAGTTCTTGTTTTACCCATTGACAATCCAGTCAGAGATGTCTACCTCCACCCACAAAGACCTCCGGCACAGGGGGGTTTATTAACTCTCACACGAAGCAAACAACTTGCCATCCAATGCTGTATCTCCATCATCACTTCCTGGCAGTATCAAATGGGCATCCTCCGTACTGCCAAGGTTTTCTACTTGATTTACTTCTAGTAAAAGGTAAAAATCGATTTGAGATGGAGATTGCTTCATTGTTAGCAGTAGTCGTACGGGGCGGGGTTACAAGTTACCCAGCGATATTACAGGACATAACAGACTGTTGAGATGATAGAACACACTTTTCATTTGCCACAGGATCCATTTCAATAGGTAACGTAAAGTTGCACCCTCCTTGCTGGCGTTCAAGCCTTGGGCTTGCTATAAAATCCCAATCAAAACATTTCTAGTTTACTCCTCCCACTTTAGATTCATTCTGCTTTGTATTGACAAAGGCAATTAACTCTGCTGTAACTTTGCCCTTTTAATCTCCTTTTGTAACCCCCTCCACCTCATCCCAAAATCCAGGTACCCTTGCTCTCCACTTCCCCATCGACTTCACTCCATCCTGATCTCATCAATCAGAATATTACCTCCTTAATGGGGGCAATCAATCGTACACTTCTTTTTGGACACTGTATTGGTGAATTCTGTGTTGCTTTCCTTTTCGACCTTCTTCACAATAGTTAATACTACTTTAATATTTCAGTTGCTCACGCCACATCACATGCCCCTTTATACCCCGCAAAATAGTCCCACCTCAAAATACCAATTTAAAATTGTACAAATAGTGCAACATACAATTGAAATGTAGCTGCATGTATTAGCCAATATTATTCCACAGTCGTAAAATCCCGAAATGCCAGTTAATACTAAAAAAAAGTAATTAAAAACCGAATTTTAGCAAAAAAGGAGAGATGGGGCTTTAAGTTATTAGTTGCACAAGTCTTGCTCGCAGCTCCCTGTAAGTATAATAAATCCAAAAAAAACTAACACGAAAAATAACTTGATACTTTCTTTAACTTCCCGGGTGCTTGCTTGCTAAAGGAACGCCAGACTGGATCAATAGTCCAGCTCTCCCCATCATAAAACAGTAACAAGGTAGCAAAATAGCAAGCGTACCATCCAAGTGTAATATACAGGCATAGCCCAACACTGGACATGGGTACTAAACCCCAGGCAAGAGCAAACTCCAGCTGGGCACGATCATGGGCCAAATGGCTGTCACAGTTGCAGTTTACAGTGTAAAGTAACCTCACCCGTGGCGCAGCCAAATCTTCCTCAGAAGTCACAGTAGACACTCTCCTTCAATGGGCGGTAAACAAGGAAAACAACGGTGAGGGTCAATGCAGAAAAGGTGTCTCCACTACATGCCTCTGCTAAGAAGCTGCTTCCGATAGGAACATTTCTTCTGCAATCTCACAATCACTAAACAGCCGGACAGCCCATAGCACTAGACTGCACTTTCCATGCTTTTGCCACAGCTGTCGCTACCAGGAACACCTTTTCAGAGATGAAGAAGGTGTGGAATCAGGGCCCCTCCAACAGCTTGCCGACAGCCTCTTCTGCCAATCACTGTGCTTTCCATGCATTCGAGATTTTACAGTGAGGCTGGAACAAGGCACATGTAGGTGTGCACCTTGGTGGCCTAGGCACAGCCTTCTGCATCACTGGAACCACATTTAAATACATTAGTAAGGAAGGAATCCATCTTTAAGACCGTTAGTCAATCTCTCTAGAGTTATGCAAGATTAGAAGCAGAAAGCAGTAACCACTGGGTCAGTGGATTCTCGATCATAAACTCCTTACTGATAAGATTCTCACTGGTTGGATGGGACAATTAGAAGACATTTTTCGGGAAGTTCTGGATCCAATGGCGGTCATGTTTAAGAAGATAGGAAACTATTCTTGACAAAAACAAACAGTAAAGATTAATATACTACAGGATAGGGCTGCCCTTTGTAATTCTCCTGCTTCAGTGCAAAGCTCAAACACAAACATGTATAAATATAGTTTAAACAATATATGGCAGCCAAAATTAAGATCTGATACTTACACGTGGTCACCCCACCCTTAAAGAAATTGGGGTGCAGAGTAAATCGCAATAAAGGAAAGCAGCATGGCCATAACCAATAGATTGGGAATCCTAAAATCAGTCTTGGTGCTGACATCAACAGTAACAAGGAATGAGCACCCACAGAACGATTCTTGAAGATTTTCAGAGTGTATTCCAAGTAGAGAATTTGAATCAATGACAAATTCAACATAATATTTGAAGTGCTCTGCTAGTCAGTAGTTTATTCATGAATTTGTTTTTAGTAGAACTATTTATTTTTCTCTTTAGGGTTATTTCATCAGTTTTTGGGATGCATTTTTTATTCATAATTGATATGATCATATTGTTTAAATGCGGCAAAAATATTGTTTTCATTCATTTGGGTTGCAATATTTTTCTAAATGTCAATGACTGAGAAACCCGAGGGTGTCCTCACTCCTACTCCCCTTCACCTGGTTAGAGGGTCCTTGGGATTGGGAGTGGGGTGCCTACAGGGGAGACATGGTATCCCCCTTTTCCCTCTGAAAACGAACCCAACATCCCCCGGCCTTTATGGACAACTTTAAGACATCTCCCTTAATGTAACCTGTAACAGTAAGGGGAGCTGAAAAGGATTGATCACGGTTTCTTTTATAATTGACATCCCTACATATTGTGTAGCTTAGTTGTAAGGGCAAGGATAGGTTTTGGACACAAACTTAAGTTGAACTTTCTGGCTCCCTTTCCTTAATTTCATTCAGGTAGGGAAATCCCACCTTCGCATAGGACAAGTTAGGCCTTCACTCATGCCGACATTTGATTTAATAAAACACTGTGTTTAGAACTTTGAATCTGTTGTCGGTGTCTTAATTCATGATGCCTTCACATAGTGTGCTGAGGGAGTTGCACATGCAGTGGTTGTGTGGCGTTCTGAAGCATGTTAACATTGTGTGCAAAACACATAGGGCCTGATTCACCGAGCGTTTTCCTATGGGGTCGCGCCATTATGAAACGTTTCTGTGAATCAGGCACATAGTGTCACACATGACGAAGATGGCTTTTTGAGCCCACGGCGGAAGCAATGATTCATCCAACAAGGGTTGGCATAGTTATTGTCAACTATTTTGACAAGGGAGTTTACATTTATTTGTTTACATATAATAAGGTGTCAATACCATAAACTTTTATGAATCTGTCCTTGTTGGGGCGTCACATTCAATATAAACCATTTCTTTCTACATAATTTGAGAAAGGACTCATGCACAAAAACATGTCATGTCAAGACGCCAAATATGATGTGTGATTCATGTAATTGATTAAAAGTTTCACATGCAATAAATACATTTTGAAACTCTAAGAACCATTCTTTGGATATGCATTGCTTATGTTCAGTGTGAGTAACAGGACTGTTCTTTGGATTCCTGATTTCTCGGTTGGGCAAAGTCAAGATCACATCACCTGCATGGGGACTGGATCTCCATTTACACAGGGAGGGAAGCAGTAACCTTTTAGCATTATAGATGGTGCAGGAGTAAAATCGTATTATCATTTGGGAAATGCAGGGTGAGGTTCCATAGAAGAAAGTTATAACGACATATATGAGCTCATGACCATATTTGTTCACCCCCATTCACTTTTCTTCACCGTGGGGCGAGGGCAGGAGCCCCCCCAGCACCCCAGCAGAGGAACCACGAGCGAGACCACGAGGATCAACACGGACAGGGCCTGCCTGACCCTGTCCCCACACGCCGCCTGACCCACGTATGCCGGGCGCAGCGCGGGATGAAACCGAGGCTGAGCCTCGTTGAAATCAGCTGTATCCGCCGGCAGGCGGATCACGCCGGCGGCCAGCTACAAGGCCACTCTAAGGCCTGTTGAGAGCCTGTTCACCCCCATTCACTTTTCTTCACCGTGGGGCGAGGGCAGGAGCCCCCCCAGCACCCCAGCAGAGGAACCACGAGCGAGACCACGAGGATCAACACGGACAGGGCCTGCCTGACCCTGTCCCCACACGCCGCCTGACCCACGTATGCCGGGCGCAGCGCGGGATGAAACCGAGGCTGAGCCTCGTTGAAATCAGCTGTATCCGCCGGCAGGCGGATCACGCCGGCGGCCAGCTACAAGGCCACTCTAAGGCCTGTTGAGAGCCTGTTCACCCCCATTCACTTTTCTTCACCGTGGGGCGAGGGCAGGAGCCCCCCCAGCACCCCAGCAGAGGAACCACGAGCGAGACCACGAGGATCAACACGGACAGGGCCTGCCTGACCCTGTCCCCACACGCCGCCTGACCCACGTATGCCGGGCGCAGCGCGGGATGAAACCGAGGCTGAGCCTCGTTGAAATCAGCTGTATCCGCCGGCAGGCGGATCACGCCGGCGGCCAGCTACAAGGCCACTCTAAGGCCTGTTGAGAGCCTGTCAGGAGCCAGGGGCCACAAACTCTGCCCGTGCTGCTCCAGGTGGAGTGCACCATCGAGCCTAGAGCCAGGACCCCTTGCAATCCACCTACAGGGTAAGCATACTGCCCCCTCCTCCACTATCCACTCCCGACCCTCGAGCTAGAGCCCTGACCTAGCACCTTCTAACATTGCTACGCCCAAGGTCCCACATGCACCGTTGTGCTTCTGAACTGCAACAAAATATTTAATGCACAATCCATAGCCAACCAACCATGCTCTTGCCTTACTCTGTAATATGCTGCCATATGACAATAGTACCGTTACCACGGTCGCCCAGCGGCCACTGTGATACTGTGTTGTGCCTTATGGTCGTATCTAGACCACACTACTGTGTTGTGCCCTACGGTCGCATAGTGACCACGCTACTGTGTTGTGCCTTATGGTCGCATAGTGACCACGCTATTGTGTTGTGCCTTATGGTCGCATAGTGACCACACTACTGTGTTGTGCCTTATGGTCGCATAGTGACCACGCTATTGTGTTGTGCCTTATGGTCGCATAGTGACCACACTACTGTGTTGTGCCTTATGGTCGCATAGTGACCACACTACTGTGTTGTGCCTTATGGTCGCATAGTGACCACGCTATTGTGTTGTGCCTTATGGTCGCATAGTGACCACGCTATTGTGTTGTGCCTTATGGTCGCATAGTGACCACGCTATTGTGTTGTGCCTTATGGTCGTATCTAGACCACACTATTGTGTTGTGCCCTATGGTCGCATACTGTGCCCTAATTTTGCTGCCCACATTGCATTCTGATTCTAGTTGTGCCATGTTGAACGATACCATCGCCATGCCTCAACAATCCACCAGCTCACCAGCTGCCCCACTGGCATTCCTCTCCAACATTCCTCCCACCTACTTCCTACCATCATTCTTCACTGAAAGCATCCCCACAGCACGTCATCCTCCACCCAGCATAACTTCCTACACTAGACCCATCCACACCAGGAACCAACTCCTAGGTCTCCGTTCTAGATACCCTAGACTCACCCACCAAGCACCTCCCACCACTCTTAACACGACTAACACGCCACCCCCTACAGTCAAAACACCCTTACCTAAACCCACCATGCCGCACCCCATCCCGGCAACACCACTCAACACCACCCCTACCTCGGCCCAACGCACACACAACCTACAGTGTGCCCTCATAAACGCCAGATCCATCCCTGCCCATGCCATTGAAATTCACGAACTCCTAACTAGCTTGGACCTCGACATCCTAGCCATCACCGAGACATGGCTGCACAGCGCTGCAGGGCCAGCCCTCAACCTTACTATCCCACAGGGGTACGCCATTATCCGGCAAGACCGCCTCTCCTCAGTAGGTGGTGGGGTAGCATTCATCCTGAAAGATCACCTCGAGGCCAGACAAATCACCTCCAATCTAGGTGACAACATAGACTCTCTAGCTATAAAATTGCCCTCTCCCCTAACTCCACCATCACTTTCAACCTAGTCTACCGCCCGCCCGGCCCACTAACAGAGTTCCATGAGAACCTTGTACACCGCCTAACAGAAAACCTAAAACCCACCTCCAAAAGCATCTTTCTAGGTGACCTTAACCTGGGGTATAACGACAAAAAGGACAAGCCTGCTAAATCTCTTGCACTAGCCCTAAAAGAACTAGGCTTCGACCAAAAAATAACCTCACCCACACACAACAAAGGCCGTATCCTGGACTGGATAGCTGACCACAACTGTCACGTCGACATTAGCTCCATCACCCCGACTCCTTGGTCAGATCACCACCTCATTCACTTCTTTATTCCCGCTGTATCTAACACAAACAAACCTAACCCCATTCCCCCAGCACTGGCAAGATGTGTAAAAAATCTCACTAAAGATAAAATTACTCCCCACCTTCACATCCTCTCCACAGACCTCAAGTCATCTGACCCGTCAGAATTAGCAGATATCTACAAGAGCACCATAAGCACCGCCATTGACGCCATTGCCCCCTTGCAGACCAAAAAAGCCAAAGCTATCAAACACTCAAACACCTGGTTCTCCACTGAACTCAAAGAACTCCGCTCACAGAAAAGAAAAGCTCTAAACTCCTGGCAGAAATCGCCTTCCCCAGCCACCCTATCCTCCTACAAAAAAATCACTGCCCAATACAAAAAAGCCATAATCACAGCTAAATCAGTCTCTTATAATGATAGAATTGCTAATGCAAGCTCCGAATCCAAAGAACTCTTCGCCATTTTCAACGAACTCACCACACCGGCCACCAAATCACAAGACATTGTTAAAGACCAAATCTGGTGCAATTCCATACAATCTGCCTTGTTAAATAAAATTGAACTCCTACAAACAAAAATTAAGGAGCACCACAAAAACCTATCACTGCACCTCAAATCTCACACCACCACGAGCCACATGCCCACCCCTAGCTCGGGAACCACATCCACCAAAGCCCCCACTACCCCGTTCAAATTCAGGGAAGTCACAGAACACGAAGTTATTGAGATAATGAACAAGATCAAACCATCCAATTGTAAAGGAGACCCCTGCCCCGCCAGCCTGATCAAAGACTGCACTGAAACACTCGCCCCTTTCCTTAAATCATTCATCAATGCCTCTTTCAAAGCCAACACTGTCCCTGACAGTCTAAAAGAAGCCTGGGTGCGCCCGCTTCTAAAAAAAACCACCCTCGACCCTGAAGTAGCTACCAACTACAGGCCCATCACCACTGTGCCTTTCCTGCTCAAGATTCTGGATAAAATGGCCTACACACAAATCCAGGATTATCTCGAAACCAACCATATCCTAGGAAAAAGACAGTCAGGCTTCCGACCAGGTCACGGAACAGAGTCAGCCCTACTTGATCTGAAAATACAGCTTGCAGACACTATGGATAAAGGCAAACCGGCACTCCTTCTCCTACTGGATCTATCTGCCGCCTTTGACCTTGTCAACCACGATATCCTAGGCATGCACCTAAAAAATGAAGCACACTTCTCCCCGGAAGCCATTGCATGGGTTGCCTCATTCCTAAATGGCAGACTCATGAAAGTCTTCTCAGACACTGCCTCGGCAACCCCTACCACCATCCACTGCGGCGTCCCACAAGGCTCCTGCACCGCCCCCACTCTCTACAATATATTCACCCTTCCTCTCTTCAAGGACCTCGACTGTCGTAACATAGCGTACACCAACTACGCAGACGATACGCAGGTACTACTCCCTCTAACTGGGACCTACGAAGAAGATGCTACTGCATTAACCAAAATCTACACAGCCATCCAAACCTGGATGGCGGCCAACGGCCTCTGCCTAAACGGGGACAAAACCGAAATCCTCATAGTAGGGACCAATGAAATTCTCAACAAACTCCCCCCCCAATACAAATCCTTCAACATTGACAACTCCACCATCTCAGTCTCCAAGTCTGTTAAAACCTTAGGCGTTCACCTAGATGCCTCACTATCTATGTCTCGCCAAGTCAACGCCATTGCCTCTTCCTCAGCACTTACCACCAAGATGATAAATGCTGTCAAGCCGTTTCTCTCCGCCAAAAACTGCCTGTCCATCGCCAGAGCCACTATAGGTACAAAACTAGACTACTGCAATGCACTGTTCCTAGGCACCTCCGCCCACAACCTAAAAAAACTCCAAATCACGCAAAACAATGCGCTCCGGGCAGCACTGTCCATTCCAAAAAGAGAACACATCTCGCAAGCAAGGAGAGATGCCCACTGGCTACCTGTGAAGGAACGCATACTGTTCAAAGCCATGACCATCACACACAGATGCCTATCCCTGGATGCCCCACCCTATCTCGCAGAAAGAATCACACCGAAAGCCTCCATCAGACCCACCAGAGCTCACCGCACCAACATGATTGATGTCCCCACGTTTCAAAGATCCAGGGCGGGAGGAACCAGCTTCCAACACCTCGCACCAAAAAACTGGAACTCCCTACCTACCTCACTAAGGAACGAAAAATCATACCATACCTTCCGTAAAAACCTCAAAACCCTCCTATTCCGCTAAAGTCTGCCACATTCACTCTCATGCTTGCATTGTATCCACAGCATAGCATAACCTTTAAGCTCAATGTTTATTACCAATGTGAAATGTACTATGTAACTCGGTTACATCTGTAAACACATTCCTATGCTTGTGTTCATGACTAAGTCTGCTGTAACAGCGCCACGATGCCCCAGGGCAGTTCTGTGCGCTTTATAAATGCAAATAAATAAAAAATAAATAAATAAAATTTGTGACAGGTTTTACACAGAGAAATATACTTCCCGAGAATGTAGACGTAAATATCCAAAAAACATGTTGCTTTGTTTAGTTAATGGGTTCGGACAAGGTAATCTACCAGCTGAAACAACTGATCGTCTAGGAATTGAAAGACACAAATGGAATGTTCAATGATAAGATAGACGGACTAGACTCCAATGGTGGTGCTTTATAAACTATTGAAGAGACTGCAAAGGAGGCAATCTGACAGAATATGTTTAATTTGATGTGACTGGAGCTTGCTTAACTGCTGTAGTGTAATGATCACTCAACTATGAGCAAACTGGCTCTCCCCATGTAATGCCAACCCTGGTTCACGTTGATCATAGCAGTTGTAAACTCGGCAGAAGCATCAATAAGTACATAATGGATAGTCAGGAAATTGCAGACCACGCTAAGGTGCAGACATTGCTTCCGAGTGCTAGTTTTATATACACAGAGCGCAAATAACTCCATGGATTTCTGTCTCGTGCAGGCTTAGCTGGAACCAGCAAGTTCTATGACAATATATGACTTCCCCAAAAATTCACAAAACTTCTCAACTATGCAAACTCCAACATTAGAATTGGCTATGGGATTGGGCAGGGCTGAACCAGGGCAACACCTTTTTTCGATCTGTCCCCCAACCTCTCACAGCACATACTAGATCACAGATTGAAATATCGCCCTAGCTGAGGAATAGCCAAGGTTCCAAAGTTGACTGTATGTTGACAACATGGTAATTGTGACATCTAACCCAGTCTGGGCTTTGGCAAAGATTTCTGTTTGTTCGTTCTGTTAACCTTTTCTCAGGTATTAAAATCAGCCAAATCAAAAGCAGAAATCCTGCCAGAATCATATAAAAGACAACAGTGGTTGCTGCAAGAAACAAATACAATTGTAGTAACAGGAAAATTCAACTAAAGGATTTTCTGTATTCCTTCCCTCCAGACAACTTACATAAAACAAGTGGTTGCTTGACAAAAAAAATAAATCTTACTTTAATATTGGGAATATTAACAAATGAAACTAATTAAAATGTTATAATGGGACTCATACGGCAGGCCAGTCTTTAGGCGCGGGACCAGGTTTCGAACACGTGTTGCTCTGCATTGACTTGCTTCTGAGGCAAACATGTTCCCCCCAAGCTATCCTCCCAAAATCAATGATAATTCTCGCCCAAACTATTGCATACGCGGACCAATCTAGCATCATCATCATGGATTCTCTGGAGGGAAACTAAAAAGCTTCCCTCCAGAGAATCCATGATGATGTTGCTACATGGCCAGGAAAAGGCAGAAGCTACCCGACTCTGATCCCAGGGGTGGCTATCTGTGGGAGGTCCATATAGGGGAGGACAATCTCCAGAGAGGCAGAAAAACAATGAATCAAAATAGACCTTCAGATGTTATTCTTAATGACACCCATGTGCCTTTGCAACATGCCTGTAGGGCTTATTGTGAAAGAATTCCCACGTTTTCTTGACCAGTAACCTTATTCGCCATCCCCACGGTTTTTAGTACTGAGACCAGGAAGAGGGCTGGGACAAGGAGGATGACCAGAATTGGTTAGCAAATGCATCGTTCTAGTCTTTGGAAAGTGTTAACTAATGCCAGGAAGTTTAAAACACACAGCTGAACAGAATACGAGGTATGCAGCTTGTGCCGATGCTGGTTGGAATGCCAGAGGCGAGCACACTAATGGAAGGGAGCATGAACGCTGACGAGAACAACGTGCAGAGACCGGGCCAATAAAAGTTCACTGCTTTATTGCTATAAGCAGCTGAAGCCTCCAGAAGCAAAGGAACATAAAGCGTGAACCAAACAGCTAACAGGACGCACACCCCAGTCAGTGAACCAAAGACGACGACGCCAGGGAGGACCGCCAGAGCTGCCCGGTAAGCCCAGAGAGCGAGTGGGTTACCGGAGCGCTTGAGAGCGAGTGTTGCATATCATTAACAGCGCAAGAAAGCCCAATTAAAGTTTTAAGACAGGATCAGTGACCCAAATCTTGGAAAAAGATGGATATCAATACAGTGTTAAGAAAGGGTTTGTGTGGAGTCAGGAATGAACGACAGACACAAGTTTGCCATGTTTTTGGTTAAAGACTTTTATTCAAAAGAAAAGAGGTTGGGAAATTGCCTCTATGACCCTGTCCTAATTTCCCTACCTAAACCAAAACTTAGGACCTGTCTGCGCCAGAATGTCCAAATCAAATTGTCTGTGTCCAAAATTCTTGTCTGCCCCTCACACTATAAACTTAACACTAAAGTGAAGGGGAAATGTCTTCATCTATAAACACTTTTTAACAACCATCCATGCTTAAAGAAGAAATGGTTCAAACACAAAGGTTCTTCAAGAACAGCGATCCTTGTTCCATAGGGTGGTTCCCTTCCCCTGGATCCCTCTTTGTTCTTGAGCGTTTCACAAATAACAGTTCTCCAGGCATTTCTTTGCCTCCAGTCACCTTTGCAAAAGAACTTGGCTGACTTTATCCCCTTCAAGATTCCTGGTATAACTTTCTACCACAGTGGTTTCTCTTCTTGTTAGCACAATCCCTGGTCCAGTCCTAATATTACCCCTCAGGACTTCTATGGATCTTGTACACTTCTTGTTATGGCATGGTATACTCTCCTGCCAGGGATTCTAGTTCTCACACACTTGCAATCATGTACTTTTGCCCTTGTCCAGAATTGCATATCAACTGCACTGGAGAATGTATCCTCTTAATACATTATCTTACTTGGGTTTTCTATTTGCTTGCATTCCACCCATACATAGGTTTGTAAGGGTTTTGTTTGTGGCTCCTTTCCCTTTCAAAAACATGTCCTTCACTCTCAATTATATTGTTTACAATTATCTGTAGTGTGGTCACAGATATGCCCCGTAGTGCCCACTGCCTTTGGGCTGACTCGCCGGTTCTGAATGTCGTTCCTGGATTCTCCCACCTTCAGCCAGTAAATGATTTCTACTGGTTTCCTTGTTGTGACTGCACCTGCTTCTTTCTTCTGTCTCTCGTGGCTTCCACGGGTCTGGTCTGCTTCCTTCTCTACTCTGGTAAGTGAAGCGCTGCCGTTGGTCACCTTCAAACACCCAGGAGTCCCTCCCCAGCTCTTGGCGTTGACACAGCGAATCCCGTTGCAGCAGATTTTTGTTTCATCAGCGAGCCTCCTGGGTCCACCACGTTGGCTCCAGCCTTTCACCTCAGTTCTTGCGGAGAACCTCTGCGCTCTCTCCCGCCAGCAGCAGATTGCTTGAGTCTTATTAACAGACATCAACGTGCTTCTTCCCAGCTTGGAAATAAGCTCCCCCTAGTTTCCCCCGCAGTGAGTGCGTCTGCAATTCCTTTTGGGCTATGGCCCTCTGCTGATACCTGGGGGTTGCCCTTCTTTCTGAAGGGGTCAGACTGGTCTCCTTGGCTCTTCCAGTGCTCCCCAGCTCCCCACAGGCAGTTAGGGTGCAAGGGTTCCCTATTCCTACTTCTGGCACAGCAGTTCAAGGCCCTTATCAGCATCACAGGATTCCTGCAGCCAGGTCCTTCAGGGAGGGCCTCTCTCACTTCCTGAGTCTTTCCTTACTTTTATATTGGCTCTGGCCTACAGAAGGTGATTTTGGGTTCCTTGATTGGCGGGAATACCACGTACCATCTGGCGAGACCATCTTACTCCCAACTAGGATTTTCCTCCTCCTTCAAAACATGGTCCTCCCTCGGGCAGGAAGGGTCGGGATCATGGAGCAGCTGCTCTTGCTTGGCCATAGGGAGAGACCCCCTACGAGGGGAGATCATGAGGACAACACCAGACTCATCGCAGGTCGGTGACTCAAATCCTGGAAAGAGATCGATACAAATATGAACAGTGTTAAAGGGTTGGTGACCCAATTCTTGGAAAGAGATATTGATACAAATACAAACAGTATTAAGAAAGGGTCAGTGACCGAATATTTGGAGAGAGAGGTGGATACGAACAGTGTGAAGAAAGGGTTGATGACCCAATGCTTGGAAAAGGACATTGACACTAATACGACCAGTGTTAAGGAAGGGTCGGTGCCTCAATATTTGAAAAGAGGAAAGGATACCAATAAGAACTTTGCTTAGAAAGGGTTGGCGACCCAGTACTGGAAAAGCATTATTTCTTGCATGAAAGAAAGAGTGAGGAGAGCACAGAAAAGTACTGGCAAGATAGTGAACCAGGCAAATGGTGAGTCTGGGACTCACACCCATGAAAGGATATAAAGGCCTGCCAAAAGAGTAACCCAGTCACTGTGCAAGTCTGGGACCCATAACCAAGAACCAGAATTGTGATATCCTGGCAGGAGAGTGAACCAGGAGTAAGACGAGAAATAAACCCGAAACCATGGAACAGTGAGAACGAATAAAAAAGGGAAGACCATACCGCTCTTAAGGATCAGTAATAAAGCTGCAATACCCTGCCAGGAGAGAACACCAGTAGTAAAAAGAGTAACTGTTAAAGGCATGCACCAAATGCCTGTTAGGTTAATTGCGATAAACTAAAGATTCAAGAGACCTATGTGGTTAAAAAGAGACTCAAGGAAGGTTTAGTTCCCCTGGAATATATTGGATGGTGAAAAACAAGGGAACAAAGGGGAAATCGTTATTTTCCTTAAAGCTGTGGAAGCATAATAAGTGGAGAAACTCGAGTTAGAAGCCGTCCCCCTTGAAACTGTGAAGTTCAATATTGTATAAAGAAAGACACAAAGGGAGATTCCTTTATAACAGTGGAACATTATTTGACCTTTTCCCCCGAAAGTACCAGACGGAGTGAAAGACCAGAGGAAACATAGGGGAAGCGAGAATCCCTTCATGGAACTTGGATTTCATTTGTCTTTGGCACCTTAGAGCTTTAGTTTCTAAAGTCTGAAAGAGAGCTACAAGTACATAGCTTGCGAAAATCCCCTTGTTACACTTTATATAGTGTGTAAGGGTCAGTTTAGGGTTTTGGACACAGGACGAAGGGCAATTTTGTTCAACATCCTGACAGACGTTCTTTAGTTTCGTTGAGGCAGGTGAAACCTCTCTTAGGATAAGGGATAGATAGGATTTCTCCCAACCCTCTTATTATTTTGTGATAAATAAAAGTGTACAATCCACACTTAACGTGCTTCTGTGTCTGAGTCCTACTCTTAATCCCCAACAATACATTTAAAAGTGTAATGTCACACATCGATGGGCTATCTTTAACCAGTGTAACTTTAAAATAACTGAATTCCAGTTCACTGAATAAACTAAAGCAACCATTGGAAAAAGGGGCAGCATCTCTTGTGCCTCAACTTCAAAAGTTATTACTGGGCAGGTCAGATCTTCAGACTGACATTTTTGACTGTCCTAGCAAAGAGGTAGTCGTTTCATTTTTCTACACTGAAGAGGACATTTTCAGCCATGCCCACTCCAGAAGGATACCTTTACGGTGTGCGATTCTGATAAAAAAATAAAAAAAATCCAGCTAGACACAATTCAAGACATACCAAGAATTTAGCTTGGTATTGCCACTTCCTGGAAACCCTTGCTCAAAACAGCATGACCCCCAAATACAATAATCCTTTATTCACAGAAGTCTTCCAAACTAAGAAACAGATATATACAGAAGGGCTTTGTAATACTTTTGGGCAGCGCTTTGATACATAGGGGTGCTTTCTAGATACCACATTACAGAATCCAGGACTAGGTTGATAAGTCCCTTCTTCCTTTACTTCCAACTGAAATTATACTTGTTACAATATGTAGGCCTGGCTATTGGAGAATGGGAAACAGCCAGTCATGCACGAATTGCAGAATAAATAATGCTTGTAGAAGGTTACAATGTGGGTATATATATTTTTGATAGATAAACCAGACACAAAAAATTCAATGAGATGCTTGAAAAGTGGAGGCAAGATGGGGTTTCAGTGTCCATTAGGGACTGAAAATACATGTTCAGAATGTCCTTCATTCTAGCTGCCAGTAAATATAATAGACAACACTGCTTTGTTATGCGGGAAGCAGATTACACTCCACCATGGCTCAAAATGCTACTGAATGGACCTTGCCTCACGGCAATCGCTCCCAACCAAGCCGGACATCTGCCTTATGTGAACAATTTAGGCCATCCTTTGGATAGACATCTAGTATATTTTAAAAGGCGATGGATGGGGCACAACTCTGATCATACAGTGGCAAATATTAACCATGTTACTCACCGTAGTGATCACCTTACTCCTAGTCCATAGTCCCCTTTCCTCCATACTTATGGGACATTCCTCCGTCATGTGGGACAGGACCGGAGCACTTTGTAAAAGCATCAAAATTTTGCAAACATTTTAGTCCTTCCTCCCTTTTACGCGGGGCACTGCACGCTGCCGTAACCCCGCCCATCTTAGCTCTGCCCCGCGCATCAGTCCTTTTCTATCGCCAGGTCAGAGACCTTTAAGCAATAATAGAGGAACCTTATTAGAGGGTACAGCGGGCGGGCGTATGGAGGAAAGGGGACTATGGACTAGGAGTAAGGTGCTCACTACAGTGATTAACCTGCTTATACTCCTACGTCCCGTCCCCTTTCCTCCATACTTATGGGAGATTCCCAAGCACTCCTCAGAGGAACTACAGGTGGATGGAAAATCTCTTATTGAAATAGGCCCTTCAGCACAGCCTGGCCAAAATGAGCATCAGATCTGGAGCTCCGGTCTAGACAATAATGTTTACAAAAAGCCAATGGGGAGGCCCATGTAGCCGCCTTTGCAATGGTCTCCCCGGGGACATATTTCTGAAAGGCAACTGCAGCTGCCTTGCCCCACACCAGGTGCGCATGAATACCTTTAGGAGGCTGCAGACCTTGGACAGTGTAAGACTCCGTAATACAGGCCGTGATCCATCTGGAGCTGGTCGCCTTAGAGGCCTGCCTACCTTGTGGGTTACCAAAGGTCACCAATAGTTGAGAAAAGCTCCTAAACTCAGATGTTCTGTCCAGATAGAACTTAAGAGCCCTTCTCACATCCAAGCAATGTAGAACACTTTCTGCTTCTGAAGCTGGGTTTGGAAAGAAGACCAACAGGGAGATTGACTGATTCAGATGGAAATCAGAGACCATCTTTGGCAGGAAAGAGGGATTCGTCCGTAGGACCACCTTATCCTTGTGGCAAACCAAGAAGGGATGCTCCACCGATAGGGCTTGAGCTCACTCACACGCCCTGCTGAAGTAACGGCAACCAAAAAAGACACCTTCCATGAAAGGTGCTTAAGGTCCACCATGGCCATAGGTTGGAACGGTTTATGGCACAACACTAAGGACCGCATTCAGATCACACGTCGGGTGCGGCTTGCAAACCGGGGGGAAAAGACGTGTCAAACCTGCAAAGTGCCATCTAATGACCGGATTTGACAGTGAATAAGAGCACTGATCCATGGACAAGTAGGCGCCTACCGCTGAAAGATAAGTCCTGCATGACAGAACATGAACGCCCGATTCTGCTAGGTGAGACACGAAGGACAGCACCGTGTCAATCGTAGCCACCCTGGGGTCCAGCTGTTTGGCTAAGCACCAGTGACAGAACCAAAGCCACTTGCTCTTATACTGAGACCTCGTCGAGGGCTTCCTGGCTGCCTGAATTATTCGCATGTTATCAGCAGACAGGTTGAGATGCTCTAAAGATCTGAACTCAGGCACCATGCCGCCAAGTTGAATGATTGTGGAAAGGGGTGCCACAGCTGTTGATCCCTCTGGTGAAGCAGTTCGGGACTCACCAGTAGCCTGATCGTTGCACATACCGACAGATGCTGAAGTTCTGAGAACCAGAACCTGGCCGGCCACCAAGGGGCTATGAGCAGAAGAGAACAGTTCACGGTGTTCCTCAACTTGCAAATCGTCCGATGAATCAGAGGCAGAGACGGGAAAGCATAGGCCCTCATGTGGCAAGGAATCTCGAGAGCATCCCCGAGAGAGGAGGCTCCCAGACCATTTCTGGAGGCATACAGAGGAAGTTTCTTGTTTGCCGATGTCACAAAGAGGTCCACTTCCGGATTGCCCAAACATAGGAATATCCATGAAAGGATCTCTGCTTTCAATTCCCATTCGTAGCTCACCATTGTCGGCCGACTGAGCACATCCGCCATGACGTTCAGCTGGCCCGGGATGTGTACTGCTACCAGCCAGACACCATAACAAACCGCCCATTCCCAAATCTGGATGGTCAGAGCCACAAGAGGAGACATGTGGCCCTTCTGCTTGTTGATTGAATACATTGACACAAAACTGTGCGGATACAGACCACCTTGTTGGCAATGACCGGCCTGAACGCCTTGAGCGCTATGAAAATCGCCAGAAGCTCCAGATGATTTATGTGAAGGAGCTTGTCCTGGGGTGACCAAAGGTCCTAGGCCTGAAGAAGATCCAACGTCGCACCCCACCCTAGGAGGGAGGAGTCCGTCGTGACAGTCATATCAGGGTGGGGTCTTGAAACCCTGCACCCACTGACAGGTTGCTGAGAGACGACCACCACACCAGGTACGACCTCATGGAAGCCGGAATCAAAATCATCTTGGAGTCCGGATCCACCGCCTGACGCCAAGAGCTCCAAAGAGCCATTTGAGTCTGCCTCATCTTAAGCCGCGCAAGAGGAAGAGTCAATACACACAAGGCCATGAGGCCCAGAAGCCTCTGGAACCACCAGGCCGCCATGCTCTCCGACTGCGCAAACATCTGACACCGCAAACATCTGACACGTGGCCAACAGATCCGCCGTTCTGTCCCCGGTCAGGTAAATTCTACATTCTAACATGTTCCAGCACAAACCCAGGAAGATCAAGTCCTGAATGACCGTCATGGAAGATTTCCGCCAGTTCACCGACAGCCCAAGGTGGAACAGGAGCTGGAGGAGAGACTGAAGATTGCACACGGCTTTCAGCGGGCAAGGGCTGCGCAACTGCCAATCGTCCAGGTAAGGATACCCTGTAGACGAAGATAAGCTGCAATCACCGACATCTTCGTAAAGACACGCGGTGCCGTGCTGAGGCCAAAGGGAAGCACTCGGAACTGGAAATACTCCTCTCCCACAGAGAAACGCAGGTATCTCCGGTGTGGATTCCAGATCAGAATATGCATGTACGCATCCTGAAGGTCCACCACACTGAGCCAATCACCCATCTGTAAAGAGGACTTTATCTGAGCAGGCATGATCATCTTGAATTTCTCGTGGGGTAGGAAAAGATTGAACTGGGAAAGGTCTAGAATGGTGCGCAGGCCAGCCTGGTTGGATTTGGGCACCGTAAACAGTCGAGGGTAGAAGCCCTCCCCTCGTTCCCCTAGGGGAACGGGTTCCACCGCTCTGAGATCCAGTAACTTCTGGATCTCGGCCCTGAGGGAGGGCGACCCAGACTGCTTGAAGGGAGGATTGATGGGTGGAGTAGGGGTAAGGGGTAAGCGGAAGCCCGCCCGAGCGACTGACAAGATCCACCGGTCCTCGGTGATGGTCTGCCACGCCTCCCAATGAGACGCAATGCGTCCTCCCACCGGGGTCTTGTGCGAGCACAGAGAACCCTCATTTGGCTGGTTTTTCAGTGGCGGCACCACCTGAACCTGAGGAGTAGGCTGAGGAGCAGGAGAAATATCGACTCTGTTGCTGCCTCTGGTGGGAATTTCCCAAAGGGGTATCGACTCTGTGGGATTTCCGGTCCAGAAAACCCCTAAAACCAGAGGAGGGCCGGGGCTCTGACAACAGTCTCTGTGTCCTAAATGGTGGTTTCACCAGGACAGACAAGGACTTGGCGGTCTGGGTGCTATCCTTCGTTTTGGTCAGCTCCACATCCGTTGTGGAATGAAAAAGCTCCTTGCCATCAAACAGCAGATCCAAAACCTTATCCTGCACCTCCTTAGAGAACTTGGTGGCGTGCAGCCAAGCCTGACGAGAAGTATCCACTCCAAGCATAAGGCCTCGGGCCGAAGCGTCGACATGATGAGCCTCAGCCTCCAGCAGATCCTGAGCCAGGACCCTGGCATCCGACAAACCTGCCTTGAAGTCGTCAAGCAAGCTTTTCGGCGGGGATGAATTCCTCAAACTCCGACAGACCTTGCCACATTTTCATATTCGCCCCGCTAACACCAGTTCTGCATTGGCCTGACGCAATTGCAGGGCTGAGTTAGCAAAAATGTTCCTCCCAAGGGAGTCAAGAAGCTTATCCTCTTTGCTTAGGACCTGTGTAGCCGTCGAAGTGGAGGATGCCGCAGGTCCGGACTGCAAAGTGGCCGCAGCCACGACCGTGGAGGAGGGGGGTGGACACGACGCTAAGGCCACCTCCTTCGAAGAATGAAGCCTGTAGCGCGCATCAATTTTCTTATTGACAAACAGCCCAGAGTGTGGTTTCTCCCATACTCTACAGACCTCTGCCAAAACGTCCTTCTGCAAGAACAAGCCGGTACGCTCCGAAGGAGACACGGTGAACCCCCCGAAAGCACACCCTCCTGCGGAACGGGTGCCTCGGGTACTGGAACATCCAACAAACACATGTCCAGCACCCGGTCGCGAAACCCTCTGATAGAGCGGGCTGGTCTTCGCTGCCCTGATCAGCCTGTACATCATCCGATAGATCCGGATCAGGTTCAGTCACATCCGGCACCACAATCGCCTTGTCCACTGGAGTCAATGGAGGTGGGGGTGGAAGAGTTGGGGGAGGCCCAGCCGGCAAAGGCAGCGCCGGCGGAGGCACAGGCGGCGTAGCCGGGACCGTTGGTGCAGGTGGGCATATCTCCCTAAACAGGCCCTTAAAAGTACTCCTTCATGGGGTTGGAACGCATAGGTTTCTGGAACTTGCCGAAAAAGGCGTCCTCCGCCGATGACTTAGGCGTAACAGGAGGCCTCTCATGAGGAGGGTAATTCCAAGGGTGCAGGGGAGAGGGTTGCCAAGAGGGCTCTTCCCTGCTGTTGTCTACATAAATCAAGGGCGCCGATGCCGCCAGCAGTGAGACATTGTGTGGTAGAGACATCTAAGCATTCCAGTCATACTGGACGAAACGGATGTGCATAAGGAAACCGATGTTCACCTGAAAGAGAACCCCCTACACCTAAGGCCGATGGCGTAGTTGTAAGGGTTGTATCCAAAATGGCCACCGTGGTCTTGGCGGGAACAGCCGCCATTTTGTCGGCACCTGAGGAGAACTGCGACACGTGTGGAAGTGAGGCAGGGGTCCCCACAAGTGGGTCAGGGGTCTTCATTTTAGCCTCCACACAAGGAACCTCGGCCGAGCCGGTACTGTGTGGCCTATGATGTTTTTGTGACATGCTAACAGCCAAACTAGCCTTCATAGGAAGGACCTAGGCACTGCCGGTAAAGGATGATTTACCGTTCAAAACCTCACTCCTTGCCCCCTCAACAGTCCACACTGCAAGAGCGGGAACGATGAGGAACACCTTTCACCGACAAGGCCTTAACAGGCCTCTCAGAACTGTTGGTCACCTTAGCCTCTAAACGAGGGACCTCGGACCCGAGTCCGGTAGAAGCCTCTTCACGCCGGGCCTCAGACTTCTGTTCGGTACCGACAAACCCAGTCGTGGCCCCAGGGCGCACCCCGGTACAAATGAGGGAAGCTCCAATCAAGGAGGCCTCGGAGGGAGCTCCGGTACCCCACGACTCAGTAGAACTAGGTCTACAAACAGCCCCCACAGGAGGGGCCTCGGATTGTGATCTGGTGTCAACAGGCCCCTTATGGACACCCTCAGAGAAAACTCTGGTACACTTTAGGCCTAGACGGCACCTCAGGGCAAGCCCCGGTAACAGAGCCCTTGACGCTCCTCCCAGACCGAGAAGACCCCGGAAAGGAGTCCCCAGAGGAAGAAGTTGGAAGAAAAAATCTTCCGCAGATGCTAAGTCCGTCCATTCTTGAACGAGCGGAGAAAAGGACTGATGGGCACTGTGTGGGGCGGAGCTAAGATGGGTGGGGTTAAAGCTGCGTGCAGTACCCCGCGTAAAAGAGAGGAAGGACTAATATTTTTGCAAAATGTTGATGCTTTTACAAAGTGCTTAGGTCCCATCCCACAGGAAGGAGGAATGTCCCATAAGTATGGAGGAAAGGGGATGGGACGTACGAGTAATAATAGTTTAAGCACGGCGGCGCAGATGGTGGTTTTTACCCTTATGTTTTCTAGTGTTGTTGTAGGCAAAACTTGAGTTATCAAGAGAACAACTGATTTTAAGGAGTGCTCTGAAATAGCAAAGCAACTGATAGAACTACAACATGTAACAAAACTAAAGTATGTGTAATACACCACACTAGGAAGTATGGCACACACGTGTAACTTCGTTAAAATCATGGGCAGCACGAGAAGAGTGATATCAACTCCTAATTTTCGCAATTGACTAGAGCTTCATTGGGATGCAAGTAGATCTGCACTTGGTGAGGCCTCTTCCATCCTCATGCACTCCTCTGTAGACTCAAATTACTGTTCTTGGTGGTGGACAACCTTGTGCCAACAATTCGCTGCCTGAAAGGAAGATGGTTTGGAAAGACCAGTTTTTGGCCCAAGGATTAAGGCAGCAGTGTCAGAATCAGAGACTATAAAACTGCTGGGGTCTGCCCACCCACTCAGACCTTATTAAAAAAAGAAAGATTAAAAGAAAGATGGTGCACAAGAATCTATACTCTGTCGACTAATCGATGGTAATGAAAAGCTATATTACCGCTTTGTGGGTAAGAGTGAAGAGGAAACATGGGCAAAGGAGAACATTGTTAATTTTGATAGAGGTAATTAAGAGTAGAATGGCCACAGGCTGCTTAAAATTTAATTTTTTGGTATTTTACAGTTTGGGTAATGTTGGGAAACTATATGAAAAAGATAACAGACTGAGTCGATAAGAATTTTACAACTCATTAACATGTGGAAGCTAGACAATAATGTACTCAAAGTGCTAATTGGTGATACCTTTATTGATACCATATTGTCATTAAAGGAAAGTTCTTTTGGGATAGCTAATATTAATAACTATTGTAAGAACTTACTAAGTCAAACTACATTGTCCCAATTTGGTTTAAGATATGTAGCAATGAAAAGTTTTGCACAGCATCATTAACTAATTTGAAGCACACAAATAATTCAGTATTACTTCATGAGGTGGCATAACTGTACTCTCATGAAATGCATAGGTGTACCTAAAGAACATCAGTTTAGTAATGAGTAACAAATGACTAATTATTATGCACATATCGTTACTGAGTACATTTTAACATACCAAGCGATTAACCAATATCTCATTGGGCATCCCCCTAGATTGTGGAGTCATTAACAGTTGGTCCCCTCCAGAAACACCCTTCATTGCTTTCTGTAAATCCTGTATATTTCCCAGCACTTGCGCATGCAGTTAACACCATTTGCAACATATACATATTTATAAATAGTACACATTAATAGAAATAACAAAAGGGGATCATTGGGGCCTCAGTGTTAGAAAACCAACGAGATCCACTTTTCTCAATTCTGGGAACTCAATCGAAGTATAGAACAACCAGAGAGCCATTAGGGGTGCGAAAGGCATACCTCTGCTACTAATAACTCATTACCAAACTGTTCTTATACTTTTGTTAGATATTAATTTTGAATGCATTGTTACTGCACCTTATGAAGCATCAATCTTAATACATCTGTAGCAACAAAGTACCTATGTATTTTCTTACCTAGGCACATAACCTACCAAAATCAACATTTACAGCTAGGTCTATACTGCTGTAGCGAACATACAATTGTTTATTGCAAAGTTTCAACCAGTAGAACATTGTAATTAGATGTATGCTTACTGTCCAAAATGCGATGAAGTACGGAAGCACTGTTGCAGCAATGAAGAGACAGTACAACAAGGAGTACAATAGAAACAAGAGGAAGAATTTGTAGTTGGAAAAGCCCACACAATTGTTCACCCTAAAAAAGACAAAGCAAGAGAAACTTTTTAAAACTACACATTAACAAACAAATGGAACACCTGCGCATCAGTAAACCAACAAAAGTCAACATGGAGTCTGAATTTCAATGGTTGCTAAGTAAATCTTCAAAATACTTAAAGCTGTAAGAAGTAGATGGTAAATAATGAATGAATATTAATGTCTATGCTGATGGAAAACTTTAAAGTCTAGGACACTTAGACAATAAGTGGGCACCTTGACCCTCTGATCATAGCACAGTGTTTTACTAAACACCCTCCTTTCGTACCAACACCACACTATATGTTTTGGCCAGTCTCTAGACCGCCTCCTCCCTTTTCTGACATACGCTGACAAAAATCCACCACCCTCCCACTGTCATGTCCAAACAGTTAAATCTCCCCCAAAGTCAATCTAGGTGCATCACGGTGCTCACTCCTTTTTAAAGGTATGGCTAGGCAACCTCACCATCAAGTGATGTTTGACTAGTTACCGCTACACTCAGATTCTCATTCGTCAGCACTAAACCTACTTGATTACCAGCTATTGTCCTGTTGCATAACGTGATTCGCACAACCGAGTACAAACCCTGTGGCTCAAACCTTAGGAGGGTAGGTCTAAAATTCTAATTCTAAAATGCCAAACTGATCTCTAGTCCTGCTGCCCGTACCTGCTTACCTGGGCTCCCCTTTCTTTGCCTCCCACAGTCTTTAAAAACTTGGCTTCCACACGTGATGGAATATTTCCACCCTTCCAAAATCAATTTCGCCCTCTGCACCAGCTTGATCTACTGGCAAGCCTTAATTAAAATATTGGCTCCCTGAGATGTAGGAGTCAAAAACAGGGGAAACTGAGTAAGCATAGCAATCCTCACTCCGAACATGGTTTGTGAGTAGTGCGACTTGTGACAGAGGCATGATAGAAACATTGGATTCCCTAGCAGGGAAAGGAGGTTATGGATGCAGACATGTCCCCACGTATGTGGCTTCACGACAGGCTAAAATGTCCTGCTCATGTCTTCTTAGCTGTAAGGAAGAGAATGGGTGAGAGAACGTTGTAGAAACAGAGGCTACTGGCACGCATATGTGATTAGTATGAGGTTATACTGCAACCAGCTTATCCTACTTACGTAGTCTGACACAATGGAAAGAGGTGATGGGGAGTTCCAGTGGTGCTGGCACAAAATTAGAAGTGCTTGGCAAAACAAGAATAAGAGCATGCCAAACTGAAACAGAAATGGCACCTCTCTGATGTCATAAGTGGTACACAACCCCCCCATTATAATCACACATTTCTTTTGCTATACCTGAAGTAAACTGTGCCTGTGCTATCCCCTCACCTGACAAAGTGACTCATCAGACCTTCATCTCCTTTAAAATTGACTAAGTCAGTCTTTCCTCTCAAACCCCCCCTCCCAAACCCCTCCCCCCAAACCCCTTCTGCCTTCTCTGGACCTCAGATGAAGCACAACACTGCCTCATGGACCCTCTTGAGATTCAGCAAATGTTGACCACCTACTGTGCCCCCTTGTTAACAGGAGGATCCAGGGCATGTCTGCTAGTGCATAGTTCACTGAGCCTTCCCTCAATAGCACCCACACCATCTTACCTGCAAATTCAAACTATGCCCCACAGCCCCTTTCAATTTCCCCACTTGGCTTCACCTCTCTAATAATCATGCACCACAAGGCAAAATCCAGAAGCCATGCCTTTTGGTCACCTTTGCTTTGCTGACCATCAGAAGATTCATGGCCATTCTGAAATACTGTAAAGACTTGGCACTTTGCTCCCCATTTCCTTTCTCCCTGCCACCTTGCCCTTCGGCAGAAACACTGTTACTGATGTAGGTCGTGCTCTACAGGTACTGAACAAAATAAATACTATTAGTTGAAACAGTACCATAGAAAACACCAACATTTGGACCGTCATATATGCATAGATTCAAAAATGAATAGCCATGAGCACCACATTAAGCTCCACAAACCAGCACTGCCAGACTTCCAGAAGAGACTTTCACTTCAAATACATCTCTGAAATCATACAACTGTCATCATAAGAAATGTTACAGAAAAATTCTTAAAATTGTATTAGCACAGACTGAACATCAGCAACTAATATTGTACTGCAGATCTCCCAAAAAAGTAGCAATGCCTCCCGATACGAAAATGGGCTACACACCAACAGCACTTTTACATTTAAATTAGCTGCATGTTCCAATCGAAGGTCATCTGAACACCAACATAATACCACAACAGAGGAAGTAGGTTAAAATTACTACATTGAAGGTGGCCTTAAGCAAGATGGTGCAGTATACTGACCATTTTCAACTACTGGTCTGAGCGTTACCTCTAGTTAACATTTTTCCATGATGAAACAGAAAGTGCTTTTTCATAACCAGATATTTTGGAAAATGGCCGGGAAAGGAACATCTCAGTGTTCACTTCTTAATGATTTTGTTTACTTTGCAGATTCAAAATTGGTTTGTTTTTGAAGACTTTTGTAGTATAAAAAGCATGGGAAAAGTCAAGGGCCAGGAACAGATTGTCTGGAGTGCTACCTCTGGCAGCATGATTGGATATGGACCCTAAAAAAATCCAGTTACTCAGGTATAAGACGACACCAATTTCTTATCTGTGCAGGTGGGGCAATACAACGCTTCTAGGTGCAGATTTAAGGCCATAAGAAAATCTTTTTAATTATTAGTAATACAAGAATCCTGGGCCTACGTGTACAATATATAGTTATATATTATATTGCTGCACTGGAGACAGTATACTTAAGGTTACATTAAACTTTACATAGGAAAATTCAACCCCAACCTTTGAACCCCTTGATGGATCTTCACCAGAATTCAGGCAGTGAGAATGGTGCATCATGCTGAGAATTGATGTGCTGGTTAAAAGCTGTTGGAAAACAACTTTGTTTGCTTTCTTGAAATGAAATAATTTTGGGATCATGATTTCTCAAAATTGTCAGCTACCATTTCTGAGATTATTGGCACACTATTTACACAATTCTGTTAGACAAACTCGAAATATTAAGTTGTGAAGAATTAAATTTACCTATGTTTTTGACATGGGCAGGGGATCTGTGCATTCAGAAAAAAAAGACAACTTATGCCATAATACTAAACATGCACTACAAACATATCCAATATATATGAATAAAGACACTGACAGGGCAATGACCCAGTCAGTTGGGTAAGGTGGAAATGGGGAGACCCAAGTCTGAGACCCTTTCATGTTCCCTGTCTGTTAATGGTGCCGCCCAAATGCCTCCAAGCACTTTTTCCGGCCAGTGTTTTTTTTTCCTCTTATTCAGGACCACAACTCCCAAAAAGCACCTGGAAGCAACCATGAAAACTCAGCCTTGCACCTAACGAGCAGACATCCTTAACTGCTGCAGCTAAAACGGCATATAAACCAACACCAAAAAACGCCATTGTCAAAAGCCCCAGAAAAACAAATAACTCTCTGTAGCAGTAAAACAAACTTTCAAACCTGACAGAGGTTTCAAGCATGACAGAGAAACAGCAGAACAGCCATTACATACTGTTACAAAAACCGTACTGGAAAAGTGGGAGGAGCAGAGAGGGGTTATGAAAGTCTCTCATGTCTAACCCAGTCCCTGCAGAAAAGAATCAAAGATTAGTTCATAGAGTCGGTTAAGCGCTGCAGCCAATGGAAGGAGAAGAGGGTGACAGAAGCACTGTATAAAAGGAGATAGAAGGAAGTGAGTGGGAGTTCGGGTGAGGCCAAAGGAGGCAGAGGCCGACCAAGAAACTATACTGAAGAAGGACAACAGAGGAGAATGAAGGCAGATTACTCACGCAGTGTGCAAGGTGAAGTATTTATTATGGCGAGTGGTAGCTGTTTGTGCGTGAAGAAGGGAATCAGAGCGCATTGGTGATGGTAGTAGTGAGGAAAGAGAGGGAGTGAGTGTAGTAGGCAGAGTGAGAGGGTGTGGGTGTTGTGAGAGTAGAGGGATGTGCAGGAGAGACGCGAGAGGGGTTGTGAGAATAGTAAGTATGAAAGTATGAAAGTATTGGGAGAGCGAGCAGGGCACCATATCCCTGAGTAGGGAGAGAGAAGAGGGGTGTAGTGGGAGGTGAGGAGGGAGGTGTAGCGAGAGGTGTGGGGAGAGTAGCAGTAGTACAAAGTGGGAAGGAATAGTTGCAGTAGTGCAGGGGGATAGAGTAGCAGGGTTCGAAAGTGAGGGGAGCTGTGAGCTATTTAGCTCCTGCTTCTACCCTGGCAACAGCTACCAGGAGCTACATTTGGCTCCCATGCCAACTGATGCCAAACAAACCTATATGAATTTAACTTTGTGCATTTGGGAAAGTCTATAAATGAGCACTAGGACACATCTAAATGATATTTAAAGCATAAGAGGTTATCAAATATAAGCAAAATGTTAGGTTGGCATCATATGTGAAAGTTAGATTTGTGGAACAGCATGTACTAGCTCCTGGTTCCCCAGTGGTAGCTCCTGCTCACTTGCTAATGCCGCAGACCCAGGAGCTACTTTTAGCTCCTGCTTATCCAATCTTAATTTCGATCCTTGGAGTAGCGGTATTGGGCACAGTGGAGAGTAGTAGGGGTGTGGAGAAGATAGATGAGTGGAAGGAAGGAGGGACGGACATTGTAGGTGAGAGAAGGAAGTGCCAGGAGTGTGAGAAGAGATGGTTGGTGAAGTAGGAGGAAGGAGAGTGGGAGAAGGGAGTGCACTGTGGAGACATTGGCAGGTTAACATCTGAGCATGCAAAGGTGCAACCCAGCGAGGTCTGGATATCTGGAAGGCCGAACCTTTCCTTTGTTCAATCTGAGGGCAGGGCCGACCTAGATTGTACGCAGAGGGAGCTTAAATAGATTAGGTGTCTGCCACTAGGCCATCAGGACAAGATAGTTTATAGACAGTTGGGATTACTGATCACCAGAGACCATCCTGGGGCAGAGGGACGCCTTGGTTATGGAGGGAATGGGCCGCACTAGACGAGAGAGAGGGGATGAAGGCGCTTAGCAACACCCCCACCCCAGCCCAGGGCATCTCAGTGAACAAAGCTGCCTATCTGGATATGGAACAATCTGCACATTGCAACATTAATCACATCTTCAGTTGTTTGAAAATAAAACCCCTTAAATGTTTAGTGGGAGTCTTCGTTATTTTCACCATCTTTGACAACACCCATATAGGGTGGGGTTACCAGCAACTTTTGTCATAAAAATGTACAAATGCATTGCATGCGCCACCAACACCACCATGCACATGGTAATAGCGAGACAGAAATATACTTATACAGCAACAACAATGTACACACTTCGTAAACTGAACACATGATTCACCCCTTGGTTTACATTGTTCTCCATTGCTGGAAAATCCATTTGTTAACTTGAAGTGACTGTTCCTGGCTCCTAAGCCTTGTGTTCACGAATGTTCTTTATACGTCTACATTTTGTGTCAGTTGTAACTCCTCTTTAGTGCCAGCGTGGGGCCGTGTTGTAAGATCCAACATGGCATGCAAATGCACAATGACTCCATGATTGTCATGAAGATTATCCCAACTTCTTATATTAGCCAATTCCACGCTAGTACATGCAGACCCACATACAAAAATAAACGGCCCCAGTCCCACCTATTCTAAAAAGCAAAGAAGACAAATGGGAAACCAATCTAAGAACAAATAGAAAGTAATCACATTTTCCATTTATTTTTCAAAAACCATAAATGCAAATATAGGTACATTTAAAGTAAGTATGATTTTTTTTTTCACACAATGTAATATTACAAAGATGTCCCGAGGACTTCATAAAACCGCCACTGCCATCCGAACAGTTCACCATACTCTCCTCTGCTGCCTCGGTTCCCCTGCTCACAGACACACACACAAAATACTACAATCATGTTATGTTCAGCAATTAGGCTTTTATACTGCATGAGTCACCACTGCAGTGGCCTTAAATCACCAAAACATTGCCCTTGTGTAGTCGAATTGTGACGTAGTCTGCCCTTTGTATACACCAGACCTTTGTCTGTGGGCGGGCTAGACTAATGTGAGTGTGAGGGAAAGGTGAGAAGAAAAATGAACCCCAAAAAAATTGGTTGACACAAACATGACAGGGCTAAATTCATCCTAGTCCTGACTTGCATGCATAAGAATAGGTGTACCAGAATGTGAAAAGGAAAGTATGCAAGCTACCTCAAGTAGTAAAATGTAATGGGCTACAGCAGTATGCAGGCGCTGAGAAATGTTCTACTACTATTTATTGCGTAATCGTTGTGTGATGGCCTTGAGGTGTGCTTAACAGTACTTTAAAGTATTGGGGGGCCCCTAAACCAGCTGGTCATATCGGATGCCGACTGGCATACAGCAATGAGACAAGAACGAAGTCCTGGTGGGTAGGCCCACCGGGTTCCTCAGCACTAGGCAAATTATTGTTGGTCATCGACCTTGGAGCCTTTACCAATCCCATCTGAAACAGGAAAAAAAAAAAAAAAAATCGACATTAAAATCTCGGCCTCTTTATTAATGGGGGCTCAGGTTAGTTCTATTTGTAGTGCTGACTTCTTCAAACTTAAACAGTTGAAGAAAGTAATGCTATTCATTCCAAATATCTTTCATGCTCCCGTCAAAGCTGCCTCCATTATTGGCAGCCTTAACTGCAACGCAGTGTTGGTGGCATATCCTTCCTATTTTTTTTATTTTTTATTTGATTAAACTGTTTTGGCAGTTTTTACAAAGGTTATGAATCCTGTTCCTTTATTTGGCCGTTTCTTTATCGCTGTTTAGGTTTGTATTTGTTTGATTTTTTAAGTTGATTTCAGATCGTTTCTTCTCTCGTCAAATTTATGTTTGTTTATTTTATTTATATAGCGCACCAGACCCTGGAGTATAAGGGCGCTTAAAGACAGGTTAGAGAGGTACAAAATATAAAGAAGAAGCAGCTATACATTATGCAGAGAAGGTGTGCAAACTATGCAAACAACAAAAATTAGATCATGCAGTTAGGACATTAGGATAGTATGTACAAAATATACAATGGTTGAGGTCTTAGTTGGGTATTGGATTGGATTTAGTTTTGTCTAGTAGCCACCCAATGACAAACTTCCTGAACAGAAGGAATGAGGCGGCCGATTTGAGATTCAATGGCAGGGAGTTCCAAAGTTGAGGGACGAGGACCGTGAAGCTTGCGCCGCCAGCTCTTTTAGAGGTGAATCTAGGCACAGTGAGGCAGAGAGTGTTAGAAGATCTGGTGATTCTAGTGTTTGGCTTCAAAGCCAGTTTGTTGGTGAGATATTGAGGGGCAAGGTGGTTTAGGGCTTTGTAAGTAAGGCAAAGTGTTTTTAGCTCAATTTTTTGTTGAATGGAGAGCCATTTGCAAGAAATTCTGATGGGGGAGATGTGCTCTCTCCTAGGGATATTTAAAGCTGCTCGCAGCGCGTTGTTTTGGAGGACCTGGAGTTTGTTAATTATCCCTTGGTTGGCTCCTAGGTAGAGGCTGTTGCAATAGTCCAACTTAGATTGTATGAGCGCCCTAGCCAGGGTAAGGCAGCTATTAGTGGACAGAAATGGCTTGCAGGCTCTGATAACTTTCCCGGTGTAGGCGGTGGTAGAGGCAGTCATGCTGACTTGTTTTGAGAGGTTGGTGTTGGCGTCAAGATAGAAGCCTAAGGTTTTCACGTTATTAGCGACGGGGATGATGTTGCCATCAATGGTGAAGTTGGAATAGTCTAGGCTGGGTTTGTGTAGGTTATTGGGGGAGCCGACCAGGAGGAGTTCCGTCTTCTCATCATTCAGGCAGAGGCCATGTGTGGCCATCCATGCCTGAATAATGGAGAAAATATTGTTATTCCTAGTGGCGTCCACCTGGTAGTTGCCAGAGATGGTCAGGAGGATCTGGGTATCGTCTGCGTAATTTGTGTAGGTGACACCCAGATGGTCCAGTTTATCAAAAAGAGGTTTTGTGAAGATGTTATAAAGGGTGGGGGAGACGCAAGATCCTTGTGGGACACCACAAGTGATGGGGATGGGGTCTGTTGCAGCCGTGAGTGAGAAGACTCTCATAGTTCTATTGGCTAAGAAGGATTGTATCCACATGACGGCCGAAGGGGAGAAGTGGGCAGCAGATAAGAGGTGGTTGCAGAGTATTTTATGATCGACCAGGTCAAAGGCTGCTGAGAGGTCTAAGAGGAGTAGGATGGCCACTTTTCCTTTGTCTTTGATGCCATCAATCTGACTCTTGAGGTTAACAAGGGCAGTTTCTGTTCCGTGTTGTGGTCGAAAGCCAGATTGACGCAACCCAAGCAGTTGATTAGATTCTAAGTAGTCCTGAATTTGCAGGTAGGCAAATCTATCAAGGATTTTTAGTAAGAACGGGACTATAGTGATAGGCCTGTAGTTTGTGGGAATGGCCGGGTCTAGGGATTGTTTTTTTAGGAGGGGGAGGACCCATGACTGTTTCAAATTGTCGAAAGAACTGCCCAACCGCAATTACTGTTTTGGTGTTACCACCTGACATCAGAATGTTCCACCAGTGGTGTTCTTCCATACACCATCTGTTTTTAAAGAGATGGCCCGTGTGGATCATTCTTTTTGAGGACAGTTCTGAGCAGGACAGTAGAAGGTACCTCACCGTTTCAACCGTTTCGGCAAAGATTGTTAGTAACAGTGCCTCGAATGAATAGGATTTCTTTAGTGTTTAGAAGGTTCAGCCAAGTATGTGTTTCGGATTTGCTTGCTGGGACCTTTTAACAAGTAGCTCATGGGCTCGTTTTGTTTTTGGCGATTTGTTGGTAAGTCCAGAGCTAGTTTGTTTTTCGAGGCATCTTCCAGTGTATTGATCCAGTCCATTTCCTTGAATTGTTTAGATGTTTTGTTTGGGTTACACTCCAGTTCTTCCCAATAACTTCCTATTTCAGCAAGTGTTTCCGAGTTTTTGTTCCCATGCAGAAAGAATCTTATTGGAACCTTTATTTAGCTCTTCATTTAGTATCCTGAAAATCTTATCAGAGGATAGCCTTATTTTCCTGTGGAGCATCAAGATGTTCAAATAAACTCTTCCCCTTAGTGATAGAATGTTGATTTCTCTGCGAATCGATGCCATTGGTGTTGATTGCGGGAGCATCAGAAGTTTCCTCCAAAATAGGCCTTCTAGTTTTATCCAGATTCTCTCGGGTATCATGGGCATCGCTTCTGCGCCGTAAATGATGGCAGCTACCGCTTTAGCTGTATAAAAATTCAGTGCTTGTTTCAAGGAAAATCTTACGAATTTTTCATCCATTATGCGTGCTTGTGTGAGAATGATTTTAGTTTTAGCAATCATGGTTTCCTGCATTGGGGTTTCAAAACTGTTTGAGTTGATTGGGACTCCCAGGTATCTAAATGATTTTATTTTTTCCAGTCTTTCTCCTGCCAGAGACCATTTTGATTTTTCTTTTCGTGCGATTGTCTTTTCAATTGTCATTATTTTTGTTTTTGTTAAATTGAGGGTCAGATCGTTGGCCAGGAGGTATTCTGAGAGGGAGTCAAGTTAACGTTGGAAACCTATAGCAGTTTGGTCCAAAACTAAGATGTCGTCAGCATAAAGGGTCTGCTTACTTTCTCGTCTCCCACGTTAGGTGGAAATGATCTGACAGTAGGGTCCCAGTTTTGATAGTCTCCAATAAATGCGTTGTACACTGCAGGGGCCAGTGGACATCCGTGCTTGATATCTCTGTGGGTGTTGATCACCTCTGAAAGTTGGCCTAATCCGTTCAGTCTGACCCTCATAGA
Source organism: Ambystoma mexicanum (assembly GCF_040938575.1). Taxonomy (NCBI): domain Eukaryota; kingdom Metazoa; phylum Chordata; class Amphibia; order Caudata; family Ambystomatidae; genus Ambystoma; species Ambystoma mexicanum. Next base: position 704,589,389 of record NC_090941.1, on the reverse strand, counting down.
AGTTCCAGAGTAACGCTCGATAATTGGATTGAGGATTGATGGAGGACAGTTCCATTTCGTCAGTTTACTCCAAAGTTTGTCTCTTTTGACTGTGTCAAAGGCCTGGGAGAGGTCGATTAATGCCAGATGGATCTTTGGACTTCCCTCTAGGACCTTTGCTTTCAGAGTACTTAGCAGCATTATATTGCCCATTGTTCCAGTGTTTTTAACAAACCCTGTTTGGAAATCGTCGTGGGCTTCAGAGGTGGCTGCCCAGGTCTTGATTTTGTCTAGAAGGAAGGCACCGAATAGTTTCCTAATAGTATCCAATAAGGCGATTGGTCGGTAGTTCGATGGATTTCCTTTGTCGCCTTTCTTGAAAATTGGGACAACGTTTGCTGTCTTCCAGGATTTCGGGATGGAGCGGGTGTCAGCGCATTGTTGGAATATTTGGACGATGAGAGGTCCCCATGATTGTATGTTGTTTCTGAGGTCTACGTTGGATATTCCGTCCTTCTTGGTGCACGGGAGTTGTTCAGTTTCCGGATTTTATCGCAGATTTCTGTTTTATCTCGTTCTATCTCCCATTGCTGTTTTTGGCCCAGTGGGAGTTCATGAGTGTTGCCCGTGACTGGGGCAAACATACCTGAAAAATAAAGAGATCCTGTGCGCCTCCCCAATTGAGTTTACTAGTGCATCCTTAGAGTTATTTCCTTTCGGATCAATCAATGTCCAGAAAGCTTTTGATTGCTTGCCATTAAGAGTCCTTAGCATGTGTTCGGAGTCTTCTTGGTATAGTGTGGCACGATGGGATTTTACCCAGTTTTTGTAAGACTTTTTCGCGAGCGTTGCTGCTTCAGCTGTTTGTAGCGAGGAATGGATTTTGCTTTCCTGAGGGCTCTTCTCATTTCCCTTCTTTTTTCTACCAGTTGTTTGTTGCTCATGTGCGGGGGGTTCTTGACGAATGCTTGAGATTTTCTTTGCTGCTGGTAAGGAATCAGTAAGGGGTAATAATCTACAAGGGGTGTTGATGACCCCACTGAGTCACCGATCTTACGTATTGATTTGTAATGGCTCTTATTGCTTCAGAGGTCTCAATCTTGTCCCTGATCCATGAATATCGATTAAGGGAGCCATGGTCTTTCTCTTTATCTCCAGCTTCGATTCTGGGACCAACCATGTTGTCTTCAGAAGACTGATCACTGTATTTGGTTCTTATCACCTCAAATGCGATTGTTTTTGAGAGCAGATTTCTAGAAACGTGTATATGATCCAGGAAAGCTTTGAGGTTGCCCTGTTCCCAAGTGGGGATGGGATTAAGTGTTGGAGTAGTCAGATGATGGAGATTGTGAAGATCGAATTCATCCATGAGTATCTCCCAGTTCTTGCCTCTCTGGTAAGATTCTCGGATTATTGGAGATCCACGGGTTGCTGGTCCAGGGATTCTGTGAAGATTTTTTAGATTTTGTCCAATGTTTACTAGGGTCAGGTTTAGGTCCCCGTATATTATGATGTGATCGATGTCCATCGTATCTGTACAAGCCTCTATCGTTTGGCCGATCTTTGCCAGGAGAGATGATTCTTTCAGGGCTTTCAGGTTCCAATATATGTTAATGACAAGATACAGTGTTGGTTTGTCCAAGTTTTTGCCTGCTGTGTTCGTCTACCCGGAAACCAAAGATACTAGGATGAATGTGCTGTTTGACAGTGTTTGTTTAAGTTGTAGACCGCTGCAGGTTCTGACAGCAGTCAGAAGCCCGGCACTAGGTCTACCTGTTGCGCCTTGTATCGCTGGTGGAAAGTCTATTTCAAATCCGTCTATCAATGGTTTCTTTAGGAACCACGTCTCCTGTAAGCAGAGAAGATCAAATGATCCCAAGTTCACATCGGACCTAGATGTCAGGTGGGAAACACCTCTTGTGTTCCACAAGCCCATTGTTAAATTGCTGTGAGTATTGGGTATTCTTCTAGGATCATGGTCCTCTCCAATTACAGCTGTTCGTGGCTATCCTCTTTTTTTCTGTTGTGTTTCCGGGAGCCATGCCCATCTAGTTTTTTCTTTGTCTTTTAGGGACTGTCGCGAGTAGTTGTAGGATTCAGCTGTCCTCCGTCCTGAGAGGTCTTGATCAATTGTTATGTTCCAGTTCGGCAAAGGGCCCTTCGGTAGACGTTCTGAGTCCATGTTGCTTAGTTTGTTGTTGTGTCGACTCTTGATGTTATTTAGGGAGCTTGTGCGCGGTTGATGAGTTTTGGATGTTTTGTACAGTGAATCGAGTCTGTCCTTACGACTGTAGACTCTTCTCTCTCCTGTAGTGGGTTCCTTTTTGTACTGTATCCCGGGCGACCTCCTTTCGTAAATGTCTTGTACTCTGGTTTCAGAATAAGTTTTGTGAGGTGCATAGTGTGATAATCGATGGCGTGGAGAGCTCACCGCCTTGTCCCCGAGCGACCTCCTTTCGTCAAAATATTGTGCTCTGGTTCCAGAATATGTTTGTGAGGTACATAATGTGATGCTCGATGTCGCGAAGAGCTTTCTGCCTTATCGATAGCAACGGGTGCCTTATTTGGTTTAGGCTCCCTCCTATTTGGACCACCTGATGCTTGGCAAGAATTAGTCTCATCACTACATACTTCGAGGTCGTAACCCAGGTCTCTGAGGGTTCTGGACTCAGCCTTGAGCATACGTCTGGCGGTTGATGAGGATTTATGAATGTATACACTGTGGACGGAGTGAGGGCCTGAGAACTCGATAACATCGAGATGGTCTGATGTTAATGATCTAAGTGACGAAACTTGATGAAGTAGGTCCATTATTGCGGATCTGGTTAAAACGAGGTTGTTCTTTGGTTTATAACTAGGTTGCAAGAAGAAAGAACGAGTATCAGTTGTTCTGTTTTGCCTCATTAGATGGGTGGGTTTCCTTTCTCTGTCAGGATGCTTTGGCAGGGTCAAGTGGCTAGACTCTTTTTTGGTTAGGGTCCCAGAGTTCTGTTTTTGTTGTGCAAGGACCCTGGATCTACTCAACCACCTGCAGATGTTGCAGAATGCTGCTGTCTGCCTTGCCAAGGGTATTCACTATAGCTATTCGGTGTAACGCTCACCTGATTCCCGTAGAGGTGCCGGTCTTGACTGGGCGTATACCGTATCTTCAAAGGTGATGTGTAACACATGGCTGGCTCTTTGGGCTGGACCTCTGTGCACTGTATGTCTGACTCGAAGGGTAAGATGTCTGCAGATAGAAAATATGGGATTAAGGAACTGGGTTATTGAATGTCTCTCTTCTTCCCTTTCTCTTCTCCTGTAGAACCCCAAAGGTTAACGCTCTCACCTTAGGTAAGTGAACGCCGTGCTCTCCATCTGCCTCGGGGCAGGGTGCTGTAACCAGTTTCTTCACTGGATAAGGGGAGCAGGCCTCTTGACTTCAGAGGACTGCTGTCTGTCGTTTACTGCACGAACGGTAAGTTTCGAGTAATTCTAATGTCTTTAAAGTCTTTAGTAATGCTGTTTCTTGTTTTGCAGGGTTCCGGCGATGGCGGATGACGGGCTGAAGTGAGTTGAAGATGGAGCCCGTGTGATGAATAGAAGCGCCTGGAAGCACGTAAGTAAGCGCTTGTTGCCTGCTTCACGATGCGCTCTAACTGTCTTTTTATTTTGCAGGTACAAGTTCGGAGCGGCTGCAGGGTGCCGGAATACCCACTGGGTTAGATGTGGAAAGGAGTAATGGCACGTGAGTATTAAAGTTCCCCACCTTGTTTTGTCTTTCAGATGCGGGATGCAGCGCCGAAGGCCTCCGGAGTGTGCGAAGAGTTGGTAAGCTTTTGTCTTTCAGATGCCGGAATGCAGCGCGAGACGTTGGTGACAGCCGATGGACCAGGTAAGTGAAGAGCTGTCACTGAAGACCGTAATGCTAACCTGTTCTTTCTTGTCTTTATAGGTGTTGCTGAAGACTGGATTCAGGATGGTAAGCCTTTTTCCTTAGGCCCAGGATCAGATGCAGAAGACACGATGAGCGTTCTGCTGCAGAGGATGCAGAATAACGCAAAGCAAGATTCATCCATCGGGTGTGGTTTAAATAGCCTCCTGTAGTGCTTAGGTGTCTCCTTCCACAGCCACGCCTAGGTAAGAAAAGAGTTCCTGCTTTCCAGAAGAGTTCCAGTGTTCTGAATCTAGGGAGTGGCTCCTGCCCCACCCAACAGGAAAAGTAGTTCCAAACAGAAGAGGATCAGAGGCTCAACTGGCAGGCAAGTAAGCAGCATGGTCTGCTGCAGGTAAGTCCACCCAAGCATTATGAGCCCGGCGCTTCCAGCACTGGGACTGGGCATATTTATGAGCCTGGTGCCACTGGCGCCAGGACTGGGTCCAAAAGGTCCCAATTGGGACTGGTTGGCACTCGGAAACTGGGTTATGGATCTGCTTCCAAGGGAGTTGGGAAAACCCTGACCTTTTGGAAGCAGAGATCATGACATTCGGTTACAGCTGCTAGACGCGACCTTCATTGGCTACCAGTCATAGCTCATTCACCTTGCCTACCATGGTAAAGGCCGTCTTTCTCTGCAGAATAAATGTTAGCCTTATTGTCGTGGGCGCGCACTGTGTTCTGCTGCTTCATTTGTCCACTGATTATTTGGGAAAGCTGAGATGGCCGTCGTCCTCGGTGACAGTCCCCAAACTGTGGCCCTTCGAGGTATTTCCGATTTTAATCAATTCAAAGCCCGGCTCAAATCCCATTAGTTTATGTAATCTTGTAGCCTGTCTATTGTTATTCTTTAAGCACCATGCCGCCTTTGGTGAAAGCGGCTTTATATAAATACTAGAAAGATGAGATAGAATGAGTGTTTCTGGAAGAACTGAACCTGCTGACCTGAGAGTCAAAGCGGAAGATAGGCTGTGTGCATAACATGTCTAGTTGGAAAAACATGGAGAAATTCATAGATTCTTTATCGGCTTCAGCCACCAAAGGACTTATCGAGGAAAAGCTCCTAGATGGCGAGTCTCCGTCTGGGACCTATCCAGTGAGGTGTTGCACAATCATAGGTGCACATGGCATCGGACAATGGCAAATACAGGTAATGTAATATGTCATACCCAACGATAATACATAAGTAAAAGACTACATTATCAATTTGTTATCAGAAATGTTGGATTCTGCATAATTAACATGGTCAGATGTATTATCAAAACCTCAACCATCTAAACTCCGTCATTTGAAGTAAGCAGATTTCATATTCTTCAGAGAAATTACTGAGAAAAATAGCAAATTAATGTCCTTCGAGATTTTTCTACAGCAATCGTCACTAAACCCATGATTTTTCTCCACCAGTCATGATTACACTTGCTCTGCACCACATAGGGAGGTGGTTTAAGTGTGGCAATGGATGGAAGGATTCATCCCAGCTGGAGACTTATGCGGCCACAAGTGCAAATGTATGCTCAACGCATTTACACAATCTTGTGATGCCGTGGAAAACGCAGACAACGCTTTAATCTGCAGTACATAGTAACAAGGCGTTTAACTGTATTTGCTTTATTATCCACGTGTGTGCCCCGTTGCCAAGTCATTACTTTAAACAAATGTTTCACTTTGCCAGAGCACTTTCTACATCTTGGTGGAACCACAACTTATTCAAACATCTGCTACATTATTCAGAGTAATTGTTTTACATTATTTGTGTAATAGAGGCACCCGAATTTTGTAGGAATGGAAGAATGCATCCATAGACATTGTTTCAACAATAACAGTATTTCCTCTGATGTCCGCATATATCCTACTATTTATCTGCTAAGCTTTTTTTTTTTTTTAAATCTGTAACCCACAGCAATTTATTAACTACCATTATGAAACGGTTGTGTGTTGGGCATTTTCTACACATATCTCTCTCGACTTGCTAGTTTAATAAACCGTTTGCATTTCTAACTGGGGATTTGCAAGTACATGTTTTAAATATAGTACCTCCCTTTTCTATACTTTTTTTCTAGAAGTCTCTTCTGTGGGTTGCCTTCCTTGCACATATTCCATCTACTAAGCGCATTTGAACGTTTGAACAGCAAGGCTTCATGTTCGAAGGAGAAAGCACAGATTAAGGAATGGAATCACGGCAAAGTCCCGAATAACTGATTTTGAACCCAACTAAAGCAAAATTTAAATTGTTTCGTGTAGACTGGATTCATACTCTTAACCAATGTATGGCCTATGTGGACGGTGGCATTACGCTGCTAAAGCATAAAACAATGCGTTGTATGGAACCTTACTTAGTGAAATCTCCCTCTGGTAAAGTGAGATCTCAAATGCTGCGCATTCGACCAAACTTATGCGCCACCAGGCAGATTCTAGGAAGGAGACGTCTTATCTCTAAAGAAGAGACTTATTGTCAATATTGTAAGGATCCTGCCCAAAGCGAATCACTGTCTCACTTGATAATTGACGGTCCCGTCTTGAGTATGCTTTGGCATAAATTGTTTGACAAATGCTGCTACTCCTTTTTACCTAGGACTAGGGAGGAAATTTGGGCTCCTCTTTTGTCTAGTTCCAAAAGCTCGATACAGATAGCACTGGTCCAATTTGTTAACATGGTAATTCCAGAGTAATTAATGTAATACTTATTGCAGAGGCTCTGGGAGCTGACACTGAATGGGATTTTGAGTATGGGGGAAGCGAGAGGTAATCATCCCTCTATGGATTCATGAAGGTTTTATGTTTGTAGTTTATTGTACTCCTTTTCCCCTTTTTCATTCTATATGTCTTCTTAATTTGATGCCTATGTTCTCAGAATTCTGCTATAATGTTCAAGACTGTATATGATTGTTTTACGTATTGATGAAATCTTTATTAGTTTTTTTTATTGGCATTTGCATAATATGTTGTAATTTTGAAAGGTTGATTATTAAGCCAACCAAAATAAAAAAATAAAATAAAATAATGAATAACTGGAAGAAGGCAGTGACACGGGGGACATTTTCCTGAGCATGAACTAAGTCGACTGGAAGAGGTCTTCACTTGGTGCCAATACCATAATTGTGAACTATTGCCCACATTAGAAGACAATACCTTTTGCCACGAGAATGAAACCTGATGCATGAAATTGTGCCACTCTTCATCGGTGTGTGGTCTCACTAATGAGTACAGCATTAAGTTATTGCAATGATTTGCCGAACATTACAGCTACAGTGTATTTTAACCCACAGGTTGTCCAAGCTGTGAACCACCTCTGGACTTCACTGAATTTTGGGTGCCTGTCACCAGAGTCCCTCAATTCCAATTGCGCTCTGGGAGAGAAGTAGGGTCTCAGCCTGCATCGTATCTTCAGCAAACACCCTCATACTGAGATTGTATGGCTTTCCGATCCCTGACACTCCCACCGACCCCTGATCTGCACTGTGAGATGCCCCTTTTCCTCCTATATAGGAAGTACAAGTAGTCTAAAGGGGGGCGGTGGCTGAGGGAAGCGCTTCCTTGACAGGGCAGCTACGGGCCTCTGGACAAACGAGGACGAGTGGGCAGACCCTCCATAATCACCTCCTGGGGTCACATCAGAGTAGTTGACATTTCCCCTGGCCCTCAGAGTCCTCACATCCCATTCCAACAATCCTCTAGAAGCTACTGTCACAATCCTCACGTATCCAACACCATTTACCACCCATTGCTTCAGCTCCTCCCAAAAAAAAATATATTTTAAAATGATAATCACCTGGTATCCTGCCACCATTTCGCACCTCGATCAGCCTCCCTCTGCTTTCTGGTTCAGATCTTCATTCAAACAATGCAGACGTCACTGGCCTGTCGTTATTGCAGGGGCCCGGGTCCAGCACTGCCAGAGCGCAAAATAACGCCAATCTGAAGCAGCAGGCCGGTTTGACAGGGTTGCGGTTACAGCACTTCTACAGAGTAATACCACAGTTGTCAGTTGCCAATCAGGGCAAGAGGACTGGTGGGAGGGCTTGGTGCAGACTTTTCAGAGCGTAGAAGGCTTCCATTGCTTCACTCAAGCATGAGAGGAGAACCAGATGAAGCAGAGAAAATACCAAATTCCCCCATTGTGCACACAGAGTGCATCTTCATAATAGGAGGACATGGAATTTCATTTTATTTTTAATCTGCTAGTGGCATCCTGTGAAAGCATTACCCAACCGTTTCTTGAAAGGTATTTTCAGAGCCAACAGTTTGAACTTGTTTTTCTTGTTGAACTGGTGTTCATAGCTCTCGGATAATGTGCCTGCTTTTACTAGGTTTGATGTTTTGCTTCACTACCAAATATCTATGGGACAAACTAGGATTCCAAAATTAGATCCCGGTGTTGAACTGACAAAAAAAAGGCGGGCCGACCAAAAAGAGCCAATGCATTTATAAAACTTAGCTGGCCAAGCATAACCTATCACTTCAGAAGAAATGAGAGCAGTAATTATGTCAAAACGATGTCAATAAGTAACATTATCTAACAAAGTTAACACACAAGGGTTCAAAGTTCTATGCCACTCAAAGCAACATGGACCTAACATTTCAAGCTAAATGGGCATACTTTGGCCACACATAAATACCACACCAGATGGCAACACAAATAAAAGACTGTTTGCTCAACAACCATTTTTACCACACGGACAATGGTACAGCTTTCTTTGGTCTGGTTGTAGAACTTACTCTATATGGATGACATGCAAATAGTCTTTTCCAATAATAATCTTTTGAACTCTAAAATAAGTTGTTCGATATGCATAGATTTTGTTTTGGTTTGAATTGTATTATCATAAATCTTGACACAGCGGGAGGCCAGAAACCTGTGCCGACTGACCGTGATACTAATATTGGTTTTGAATTAATTAAATATAACCCTGATATATTGGAATAAACAAATGAGTTGTATGTGATTCAGAGTTGAACAGAACTTTAGCTAGTACCATGCTAGACATCAAAATGTTACGGATTTGGCATCTTCTTCCCTTGACAGTCTAGGGTCTTTGTCCGTGCATTCACAGCAATACTGGAACTTGGAAAAATCCAAGGGTCTGTGTAAGTACAATTAAAAAAAAGCTGAACAGAGAAGGCTTTAAAATCCAAACCTTGATAAGGAGAAGCCATGACCGTCAAAAAGCTAGAGATACATTTGAAAAGCAAATGTGGGCCTGCTATAGCCTTGTGTACGTTTTGTTGTGTCAAAACTTCCTACTATTCAAAATTTGCAAAATTGTCAATCTCCCGAATTCGCCTATACTGATAGCACAGGGCCGGACACCGCTCCATCCCTGTGCAGGGCAAATGGGTGGGGTTCGGTAAATTTCACGATCGCCAGTACACCCCTGACTGGTATGCTGACCTCGGGCCCCAATTTCAGCCCATCAACCGTTGCGGGGCTGGGGCAAACCCCACACAAATTCTATATATAGATGACCTGCATATGGGTTAGGCCGAGCCGATTTCATGCTGATGTGGGAGGCTTCGCAAGAGGGGCTGGGAGGAGGCAGTGTGCAAGACGAGAAATTTCCTGTGGAAGTGTGAAACTCAGTTACATGGTAACTTTAAAACGATACAGAATTTGAACGGAATGTTTTCCGTTTTTAACGACCGCACTTGTTTAAGTATGGCTACGAATTTCGCACTAGTTTCTCTTGCTGAATTTCATTGTGCGTACCAGCCAGTCAAATTTAGATCAAATACATCAATGCCTATAATTATATATTCAAACGTGTCATCAAATCGCTCGTTTACTCGCAATCATTTTACTTATTAAAAGCAATAAACTGTTCGAAGAAAGATGAGGTTGACTTTGAATGCTCGTCACTTTGGGGGAGGGAGGGAGGAAGGGGAAGGGTGGGTTTCCTTGTTTTGGTGTTGGTGTATTTAGTTGTAAAATTCAATAAAAAGAGTTTTAAAAAAAAAAAAAAAAAAAAAAAAAAAGAAATAAACTGTCAACTGTGCCAGGGACTCCACATATTTCTTTTCCCCTGAATTCATGACTAACAAGGATGGTAATCAAAGGGACAGGTAATTGAAAAGAGAAAATCATTTATCAATAAGCTGATATCCAGAATAGACAAGAATGCATGAGGATTGCAGGGACCAATCACAGTTATTTATGACATGGGGGTATGGTGGAGAATCGTTTTCAGCAATACGAAGTGGTTAAAACGTATGTCAATTCTGAGCACTTGCATGATTTATAAATAAAGTAAATTAAAGACTATCAAGGTACAAAGTACACCAATCACATTTTGTGTAAGCAGGATCCGAACGGCGAAAGAGCTCAAGCAAGCTTTGTGACTCAGCTTCTGTAAACTACTTACTGTTGGGTTTAACATGTTGCACCCACAAACACACAAAGACACATGTATAGTGTCAACAGATGGCCACAAGAACACACCAACTCACAGACAGTTCAAGGGTTTATTACAATATTGAAGGAGGGCTCACTAAGGGCCATCCATCTTTCCTGTCTCTCTTGGACTTTTCCTTTCCTAGCCCAGGTGTCCCTAAACCCTAAGATGGTCACTATAGACCAGTAACCCCTACTATCTAGGTCCTGGCTTGATGACAGTGAGAGCTTAAAGGCAATCACCTTATCGCTCTTGCTTCCTCATGAATTTCTAGGTGGATCATAACCTGGTGCCCCACAAGATAAAATCAAATCTCAAGAAATGGTGCCTTTCACCCAGGTCTCAACATCTCATGCTCTTGTACTCTTTGCCCTGATGTTCTCTCCTTCCTTCTACTCACTTTTTCTTCTCCCTTTTCCTCCTCCCCTCCTCCCTCATCTCTGGTGTTGGACTGTCTACTGCTACTCCCCACGGCTCTTAACCCCCCCCCACTCGCTACTCTACTACAATATACCCCTCTCTACAATACACTACACCCTTACTTCATCCACCAGCTCTCTCAGCCTCACTTCCCTACACTGCCACCTAATCTCCCTCACTATACACGCACTGTCGCAGCGAAGTACCGCTTTCTCTGACCGACTAATATCTCATCTTGCACACGCTCTCAGTAAATCCCCCATTCATGCTCCGCTGCACAGCCTTTCCTCCACCAGGTCTCTTTCCACTTTCTCCTCCCTTGACCTTACCATATCAACCCACACAGCTCAGTCTTCCCTCGTCTCCCTTTATACTACTCCTTCTGCTTGCATTGGTGATGACACCCACTTGGATCTTCAGACTAATCACTATTTGTTCTTTTCCCCAGGGTTGTCTCATACAAGTTTAAGGCTTTAAAATGCCTCTGATGCCCCACCCCTTTCTCCAAAACGGGTCTGCCAGAGTTCTGCAACGGTGGCCAGTGATGAACAGTCCTTCTCCCAGTTCTTAGATGCGTAGTTTGGCATTCCCTGGTTGCCAGTCTGCAGCACATACCAGTCTGCTGCGTTGCAGTTCTCTGCCGGCCATCTAGTTGGTGGGCTGCTCTCGCTCTCCACTGCAGCAAGGACATCTAGATGTTGCAGTCCTAGAAAAGGAAAAGCACCTGCAAGCATTTTCTGTGGCTGGAATGTGTCAATTAAAAGTAGTGTAGCGAGTCCGACACTCCCAACTCCCTTCCGCCTGCCTCTGAGGCAGGACTGGCTCTAGCAAGCACCCTGGCTGGTCCCTTGCCCCAGGTTAACAAGGGCCCCCATCCACCCATGACAGGGTCAGGTGCCTGACCCTGTCAGAGAAGCTACTGATATGATCCATTTAGTTCAAAATTAATTTGGTCCACAAAAATCTCCCAGATTTTTCTTTAAAATTGTAGGTGCTAGGAGGCCAACAAGGGCGCAGCAAATAGCGGCTTGACCTGCACTGCTCTCCTAGCACCAGACTGAAATGGAAGCTGAGCCCACCCCATTTCACCCCTAGGAGGTGCTTGGTGGGTGGAGGGAGGCGCAGACCTGGTGCCCCCCCCCCCTGTCAAAATCCTGGGCAGATTGTCTGACTGTACGCCAAGTAAGCAGTATGCACAGCTAGGCCAGGAGAGAGCACGGTGAGCTGCCGCAGCTGAGCTCCAAGCTTAGACCAAGGAGACAGCACAGGCTGTAGGCTGTGGCAGTCTGAACGGGATGGGCCAGTTTCTCAACAGGACCCCTCCTCATAGCGAGGGGCCCCGCTGCAGAAGTGACAGGCAGCACTGGTTGGGAGAGCGCACAGGGAGCAGCTGCAGCTGAGTCCCAGTGGAGTTCTTCTAAAGAGGGCAGGCTGCAATGAACAGGGAACCGGTGCCTCACAGCAGGGGGCCTCTCTGTAGGACAGTAAGGCAGCACCATAGCAGAGTCTTCCTTGGAGCTAGGGGCAGCTCGCAGTCCCCCCCACGGTCATCTTTAGCAGTGTTAACAGTAACGTTTGAGGCACTGCACTGGAGGGGACAGGTAAAGTAAGGCAGATAGGTAACGGAGCCCCGCTTTTATGTATGGGGTGCTGCAGCCCCATCCAGAGACTGGTGATTTGACGGCACGTGGAGGGGGCATTGCTGGAACCTGCCAGCAGTGAAGAAGGCCACCAAAGTGCTCTGGGGGGTGCCTCCTGAAAGAACTTTCCATCATATCTTGGTGCAGTCTGGCCCAGGAGGACACTTGCAACTCTAGCCATTGTGTTGGAACAGTGGCGTTCATCGGCTGACGGAGGGCAAGAGCACCCGGGAAAGATGAGGCCCCCACGCTCGGGAGGAACAAGAGCACCCCCCCCACCCCTTTAGGTAGTTATCCATTGTGTTGGGGAGGTATTCTTGGAATTTAACCCTGCAAAGGTCAGGGGCTCCTCTGCTTGCATACTGGGAAGGCGGCTAAGTGACTGAGCAGGGTCCTAGAGGCATGAGCATATCCTAGGCTTGCGAACCATGCTGACCAGGACTGAGGCGGTGTGTCCTTAAGTCCGCTTCGACGCAGATAAATGCGAGAGGACCTCAGGGGATGCCCCGTCACCTGTGCTACCCTGAGAGGCGCCTAACCTTGGCCAAAAACCCTCTGGTGGGATATAACAGTTGGGGGTAGGCGGGGACCTTATATAGGTGGACCAGAGCCACCTCTGGGAGGGGGAAGCTCTCCTGAGCTTTCCACTCTGGGGGAAATTTGAGGGCAAGTAGGGAGGCCAGAGATACCACTGGATAGCCATTGAATAAGTTGGCAGCTTGCCCTGCAGACATTTTCGTTTTGTGAACCAGCCTTCCCTGAACCCACATACCGATCATAAATCAGTGGAAGTGATGGCTGCCGACACAGAGACAACTAAAATGGACACAGCAGCCCTCCTCCAGGAGAATAGGGGAATGAGATCAGACATTGGCCACAGGATCGACAAGTTGGGTGAAGCGGTAGACTCCATTAAGGCTAGAGTAACAAGGGCTGGAAGCGAATCAGATCTCACTGGACACCCTAGAGGTCCACGTGGACATGAAACTGAGGTTGCAAGAAGAGTAGAGAAAGCATAGAAGATGGAGGATTTTGAGAACAGGGAACACTGCAAACCTTAGATTTCAGAAAAACAGGACGAGACAAAGCCAACATCATAAGGGCGATTAATAATGTGATCAACAAATTGGGGATGGTGCAAGGACGGAACCACTGACCTACAGAGCACACCGCGTATGAGCGAGGGGCTTCGAGGTCCACGCGCAGTGCTTGCCTGTTACCACTGTTATGCTGAGAAGGCGATGATTTTTGAGAAGGCAAGAAGAGAAGGTTTGATTCCACACAACAATGCACAAATAGCAATATTTCAAAACCTATGTGCATTCACACTGACCCAACATCGTATGTGTGCTCCCCTAACTCAATGGTTGAAAGAAAAGTGGGCGAGGTAACGGTGGGGCTATCCCTTTTCAATGGTGTTTGAGTATAATGATCTCAAACACAAGTTGTGTCATATGACATTCAAAGAATGAAGGGAGAAGGGAGAACTGATGGGGGAAGCGGAAATAATGGAGGACCCCTTCAGAGGAACACGAAAAAGGCGAAAGTAAGTGAAGGCTGATTAAAGCCGGGGTCCCAAAAGTTTAAGAAAATGAACACCCCTATCCCGTTCCGGCCACCTCTGAACCTCTGAACCCACCCGGGTATGAGACTATTTGTAATGAGGAAAGGTGAAGTTGGAAGTCAATATGGAGGTTAGGGGATCATGGCGGGCGATGACACTACACACTGGTACTATTTGCTAGACACATTTGCGGGGTTTCTGGGGGTCTTCTATGCACAAAGGTGCATTGGGATGGCTGGGTGCTGTGGTGAAATATTTATATGGTGCCATGTGGGACAGGGGTTCAGAAGAGGTTTCACTGTGAACCTTTGGTTCAGTGGTCAGGGGACTAATGGTGGTCCAGTCCTAGGCTGCACTGGTTGGTGTTCAGGGCTGAACGCTTCGGGTGGTGCGGCAGGGGTGGGGAGAGGAGAAGGGTGGGGAACTGAGTTTGTTAAAGTTGTGTGTGGAGTATTTGATGTTTTTGTTAGGTCAGAGCTATAGCTCAGACTGGAAGTTGTGGTGATATGTACCAAGAAAAATTGGTCCTAAGGAATGCTGTGAGGTGGTAATTGAATCATCAGCACAGGTTCTGGAGTTAATCCAACCATCAGGGACCCCGGTGGTCTAGGTGAAATATGTTTCCGTATGATTCCAGAGGGTGAACGAGGAGCTGTGTATCTCAGATTCTTTAACTAAACCACTAATGTGTGACAGGCACTTTACATACTTTTTGCAGATTCACAACTCCTTCTTGAGAATGTATATAATCTCAGTCAGTCAATGATACTTTGAGTACCCAGGTGGACTCGGCCCTGTAGTCCAACCAGGACTTGGTGAGGATTGTCATGGGGAATTGGCCGACCCAGGTACCGAAAGGCAGATGGATCTGTAACCATGATCCCCTTAGGGGCAGAGAAACTGCACAGGCCCTACTCACCAACATTAAATATTTTGAGCATAATGATAATGGAGAGGTGGGGGTTCAAACATTAAGGGAGGGATTCAAGGCCACTATAACAAGGGTCCTTATTGGATTGGTACAGCAGGAGGAGAGGTTGAGGGAAAGATAGCAGCATTACAACCAGGAGTCCAAATAGGGACCTTTCTCTCCCACGCGGCAGCTAGCAAACTTAATCAGTATAAAACTCAGTTTAAGGCTTTATTGGTTCAGGATACTGAAAAGAAACAGCTTTTTCTCAAGCAGAAGTACAATGAAAAGGGGAACAAGGAACAAGTTACTTACCTGTAACTGTTGTTCTCCAGCATGGGTCTGGCATGGATTCACATGCTCATGAATATTCCCCGTCGTCAGGCCGGGAATCCTTGGTAAAGAAAAAATCAGTATCAGTTTCGTTTCTGATCTGTCTTTCTCAGTAGTAACCAATCACTGGTCTCTGGGTCATACTGCACCCAGCCAATGACTGCCCTCTCCCTAAGCCCCGCCTCTGGCAGCCATCCTCAGATTTGGTAGCACGTAAAGTGGCAGTATGACCAAGCGAAGAGCCGTAGAGGGGTAGGAGGGAGGGTTCGCATGTGAATCCATGCCAGACTCATGCTGGAGAGCAACAGTTACAGGTAAGTAACTTGTTCCTTCTCCAGCATGGGGTCTGGCAAGGATTCACATGCTCATGAATATAAGACTACATAGCAGTACACACATGCACAACAACGGGAGGTGGCAAAGGCTCAACATTAAGCATTTCTTACCTCCTCACCAGGCTCACCTTAAGCGAACAGGTTGCGCAGCACTGCTTGGCCGACCCTGGACTCCTCCCTGGAATCCTGGTCGATGCAGTAGAATCTCGTGAAGGTGTGCATTGACCTCCACGTAGCAGCCCTGCAGATGTCCAGCAGGGGCACACCAGACAAGAACGCTGTAGTATCAGCGATAGCTCTGGTCGAATGGGCTCTCGGACGGCTGGGCAACTGTCGGTTTGCCAACCGATGACAGTGCATGATGCAGCCGGAGAGCCATCTGGAAATGGAAGCCTTCGAGAGAGCCTTCCCTTGGTTCACAGGTCCAAAGTTCACAAACAGCTGTGATGTCCTCTGAAAACTCTTTGTTCGGTCCACGTAGAACTTCAGCGCTCTAGCTACATCCAGCGAGTGCAAAGTCCTCTCGGCCGGAGACGAAGGCGACGGGAAAAAGACTGGTAACACCAAGGGCTCATTGAGATGGAAGTCCGACGTCACCTTGGGCATGAAGAAGGGGTGCGTCCTCAGCACTACCCTCGTATCGTGAAAGGTCAGGTATGGAGGCTTGCAGGATAGCGCCTGGATCTCTCCCACGCGTTGTGCGGAGGTGATGGCCACCAGGAACGCTGTTTTCCACGACAGAAACTTCAACGGGGCCGAATGCAACGGCTCGAATGGCGGACCCATGAGCCTGGTCAGCACCACGTTGAGCACCCATGCCGGGGCTGGTGCCTTCACCGGCGGGAATGATCGAAACAGTCCTTTCATAAATTCCTTAACCAGGCGATGACCGCCCTGTAGTCCTGGTGTATCGGGAAATCGCTGCCAGGTGTATCTTGATTGAAGCGTGAGATAGTCTAGCTTTGGCTAGCGACAGTAGGTACAGCAAAACTTGAGGGGCCGTAATCCGCAGAGGGTTAATCTTCTGTGCCCGGCAACAGATAGAGAACCTCTTCCACTTATGTCCGTAGCACTTGAGAGTTGAGGACGCCCTGGCCTTCGCAAGAACCTCTCTGCAGTTGGCTGGGATAGCATACCCTCCAAACTCTAGTGCTGCAGGAGCCAGGCCTACAAGTTCAGCGACTCCGGGTCGTGATGAAGAATGGCGCCTCCTTCTCTGGAGAGAAGATCTGCGTCCGTCGACAGCTTGACTGGTGGGGACGCTGACAAGTCCGGAAGGTCCGGGAACCAGATCTGTCTCAGCCACGCCGGTGCGAGGAGGATCATTCTGCACCGGGACTTCTTGAGCTGGTTGATGAGTCGGAGCAGCAACGGCAACGGAGGAAACGCATATAGGAACAGGCCGTCCCAGGGGAAAGAGAAAGCATCGCCAGTGCTCCTTGGTTGGGGAAACCTGTAGACTAATATGAGAGTGAGTGGAGAGAGGAGGTTATTTGCGTCGCCCTCCACCCCCAGTCAATTTGCTGATTTGTAGGGTGGCTATTCGATAAACACTCATGTCTACTTTTCTGCTGTCTGTGTATTTTTGTTTGTTGTCAATTTTATTTACCAAGCCATCCTATGTGAAGAGGTTGGGGCGGGAAAAGTGTTTTTGGATTATTGAGGCGTTTGTATTTGTATTTTGTTTATTTGTATAGCACGCCTGGCCCAAAGGCATCTGGGCGCATTTCTTGGTTACAGTGACATCATAAGCATGGTGACAACAATTATATTACAAAAGTGAACATGGAAAGCAGTGGAAGCATAAAAAATATATAACATATATACAGAGCTAGAATACTTACAAATAATTACAATTTATTTACAATCATGGACCTAATCAGGCAGTGTAAAGCAAATGAAATGAGGCGGGGCCTAGCCTTCTGGTAAAAGCCTGTGGAGGTTCGGAGGGTGTATATGTTAAAGATCTTTAAAAAATTAAAGCTTTTTTAAACATTTGTAGGTGCTGTAGTAAATGGATTCTGCCACTTAAGTCAGATCTGCTAAACTGTCTCACTTTCAGATAGCACTCAGTTTTAAAAACTAGTGTTGAATGGCTTGTACTCAGATGGGCCTCACAGACATTGGGCGCACAACAGAACTTTCCAACATCCAGACATGAGACAGCACATGTGTGCTTTGTGCTGGCCAGCAGTGATTGGCATGCCACCATCTGGTTAGGCCTAACAGTTCCTAACAAACGTATGCACGGCCAGAAACGGGCACATGCAGAAACTGAGTAACAGTTTCTCATGTTGATTTCCTTTTAAACAAGTCATTGGCACTAAGGAAACCCCTTTGCATCATACAGCTGCCTATGGACACATTTCACCTTATGGATGCAGTATTATAGGGTTAGGGAAGGAAAGTGTGGTGTGGAATTTCAGTCTGCCAAAGTTAATTTCATCTTTAGCAGCACTGGGGTGACACAAAAGTGCAACAACTGATTTGTTTACTAAAGTGTAAATTGATTTTGGTTAGTTGGTAGGGGTAGATACAAATTGGAGAGAACATGTAGACTAAGGATTTCTAGTTGGAATTTACAGAAACAAAGTTATTCTAATTTTGAGAGTGACTTTTTCACAGTAAAAACAGGAACCCCACTAAAAATAAACAAGCGAACCTCCCTAGGCCTGATAAGTTAATTATTAAATATAAATCCATATCTGTTCTTTTGCCCTATGAAAAGATAGTTTATACTGGCCTAAACCTGATCACGTCATTTAACGGTCAGCCTGGTTCCTATAGACTCATTCTCCTGCCAATTTGTAGATTAACCTATGTGGGACTGGAGTACCCTCACAAGAGGATGACGAATTCAGATCCACAGCTTTTCTTTGTTAATGCCTGGAAAAGCTTGCCGTCTTCCCAGAGAAAAGAATATGACCCAGGTAACGAGGCGGGCCACCCTCCCCTCCAGCTTCAAAGGGCAAGCTGTGTCAGAAAGGGGAAGGCGAGACCAGGGGGTAGTTACTGGTGTCTCCTTTGAAGTAGAACAGCTAGAGAGAGGCAGTAGTTGGAGTGCCAAAAACATAGCGAAAACTCAGAGAAGGGTTCCATAATATTGGAGTTTCTTAGGCCACTCACATTTCCTGTGCCCCTCCCAACTTCCGGCAGACAAAGCACTCAAGGGCTGACATCAAGGAAAAGAAACAGATCACAACAGCCAGAATTGGCCCTTTACAGTATGCGTGAAATGAGTCAATCTGCTGTGATAGAATGACTATATATGGGGTGAGAGCATCAGTCAACTGAATCCTTTTTGGACTACTGAAGAAGGATTTTGCTAAAGCTCTATAAGGTTAAAGTCTGTCAAAAGTCCTCTGCCATGGAGATAAAGAAAGAGCCCTCCAAGAAGGGAAAACGCCCTTGCGTCGCCCATCTCAGAGGAACATTTGTGGTGAACTGTTGTTGGACAAGGTCTGCCTGAAAACAGCACACTGGTACCCACAACTCTGCTCCCTGAAGCTGGCCGCCCTACAAGTGCTCTCTGGAAAACGTGCTTGCTAGGAAAGGCAGAAAAAAAGACTTATCTTAACCTTTGACTTGGTCTCATAGCAACCCAGCCCTGTCCTCCTGCAAAGCAGTAGTCATTTCAACACAAATACATATTTAAGATTGATTGGATTATCTATTTTAAATAACGTATCTGTGGTGTAACCAATATAGAGGGAAACCTAGCCGAACACTTGAATATTTCATGGTTATGGGACATTCAGTGGCTTGTTTAAAAAAAACATGTTAAACTAGGACAACAATAAAGCAGTGTGAGTGATTGTGGGCAGTCTGAGCTTTGCTGTGGACTTGTTCAACTTTATTGTGGCAGGAGAGCCAGATCACAGGCCATGAGATTACCATGTCACCAATGTTAAGAAATGGCAAACAAAGTTCATCTTGTCAAGCTGCATGCCACGTGCCCGAGTCGTGGTGCCTGGCTCGCTGGGACCGGCCTCCTCTAGGACTCTTGGTAGTGGATTGTGAGGCCCATCCCGCACCTCAGGACCAGACCTCATAGGCGTAAAGCCCTCGGCTGAAGCGCTGGTAGTGCTGCGTAAAGGCGCCCCTCAGACATCTGTCCGGTATTAGGGCGTAGCCCCTCAGGTGGAAGCCCAGTAAAAGAATCTTGTGGTCCCTCAGTGCTGTCTGTGTGAGGATCTAGCAACTCCTCAGCCTGTTGGCCGGTAGCTGAATGAGCCTCGGTACCTGCGCTGGTGTGAGAACCTGAACGGTCCTTCCCACTCTGAAGTTTCCAAGGAAAGGAATCGCTCTTGCGGGATGCGAAGGAATAAAGCAGCCCTGCCTTGGGTCTTGACTTGTACTTGATGAAGTTCTTCAAGTCCTCTGGAGGAGACTTCTCGAAGAGCTCCCTCCACCTTGCTAACCTGTTCAGGGCTCGTGGTGTAAGCGCTTTGCATGCAGTACAGCCCTCATAGCCGTGGTCGGGGCCAAGGCAGCGGAGGAACAGAGCATGGGGGTCAGACGTGGGGAAGAGCCCCTCGCAGGTTGGTCACCTGCTGAGGCCCAAGGATGTCGAAATGCGCCGGGGAGGGGTGTGGCGCCAGTGGACAGATTACCTGCTTAAAGATTAGAAGAAAAAGACAAAAAGACAGAATCCGGGGAAGAGCGCGTGGAATTACAAGGCCGAAGCCAAACCCAGGAGCGCCGGTGAAAGCGGTCCTTTCCCTATGTGGACAAGAGGACTGGGGAGTGGCACCAGTGGGCGGAGTCAGGGGAGTGCATGCTCCCAGGGCTGCGCGCCTTTAAATTTAAAGGGATAGAAGATTTTAGGAGGGACGCCCATGCAGTATGGAAGAAAGGGGATGGGACATAAGAGTAACATGTATTATTTAAAATGTTGTTAAGATACTGGTACTCACAGTGATAAAGTGAATTGCACTCATTTATCCATGACAAGTCTTTCTGATAAGTGTAAATTAGTCATTCACAATGCAATAGGTGCATTTGGTATCAAAACCTCCACACGCCCCATTTAGCAATTTAGCAATATAACCTTTCAAAGCAACACATTGAATCACAAAGCAACCCCCTTTCCCGTACGGTCTTAGAAAATGTATTCGCTTGTGCTTTACTATAACTTTCATTGAATGACTAAACAACATGTCTTAAAGTTCTAGTCTAGCAGAATTTCCCCATTGAACTGTATGTGATGCTTTAGTATTAGTTTAAGTAATTGTGCCAGGTCAGACATAGGAGATGGACAACTAAACTAGGTTTCAAGCGGTTCACTTTATTAAATTAAAGAGGAAATGCCCCTTCTAGCCCTACCGCTACAATGAACGTTCCATATTCTAAAAATGAATAAATGGGTGCTTGTCAGAATGTCTTAAAAAAACTATACCTCATCCTCCATCCAAACCTATGCTAGAACGCCAAATGACCCTACCACTAATAACGGAAAACAATAGTTGGCCTGGAGAAGGGTCCATACCCCCCCTACTTGGCTTGTGCTGGTTGGTGCTTGAACCCCTCCCAAAGTGTCTCTCACTCAGGCCTTCACCTGCACGTAAAGTCCACATGTCTCTGGGCTTGTTGGTGGAGCTTCAGGCCGAGGCCTACTCCTACAGTTCCAAATCCAAGTCCTTTGCTTTCCGCCACATGAGGGAACTCCCAACACCTTATAACAATGTTCTATTAAAAACAAGTAGTTATCTTCTTAATTCTGCAATTGGACTTTGTAAGACCTTCAGCCTAGGCCCATTGGCCCCCTCTTGAGTTATCTCTGTAACCTCTGGTGGGTTGGTCTCACTTTCACCCTCTCGGGATGTTCTCCTCTCTTCTGGATATTCCGTAACCCCTTGTGGGTCGTTATTCTTGCTTTCACCCCATCGAGTGTTCTATCCTGTGGATATTCGGTAACCCCTCGTCGGTTGTTCAGAATCGCTTCAATCTCTTGGAATATTCTGCTTACTCTTGGGTTTATGATACCCTCTTTGGGTTTTCTCTCAGTTAAAACTCCAAAGAGGGTTAAAGCAATATTTGCCTTTCTATAGCCCTACCAAGCCCCGTGGATAGTTGGTCCACTTTCTTGGCATTCCACCGGATGCCACATACCTGCTTTTCCACAGTGTCTGTCGTTAGGCAATGAGGCCGCGCCTTCCATCTTGCTTTTTCAGTCACCTTCTGCTTCGTCCGGGTTCCTCTGTTCATGCACGCCGGTCTGTAGTCTTGGTCGTGGCTCGGTCTCTCTGGTTCTGAGGGCTCGGGGCTTCCACTGCTCCTGTGATCAGCAGAGTTCCAGGGGCTTACAACTCTCTAGAGGATGCGTCTGCTTTGTGCTGCAGCGGCGGTTACCACTATGCAGGGCTTTTCCTGTCTGTGCTGGCTTTTCCAGTGGTTGTCTCGTTCTGAGTCAGCTCCTCTAGCACCCAGGTAAGGATCTTGGCCGCTATATGTCTCTCCCTGCAATGAGAGCGAATCCCATTGGCGTTGTGACTCAGGCCTCCTAGAGGTGTCAGGTCTCTTTTCCTCAATGTTATCAGTTCCTATGTATCCAACAATCAATTGGGGCATTGGCAATAAGAGACATTACAGACTGGGTCAATTGGGAGTCCTTGTCCCGATAAGGGGATGGCAGGGTCACTCCAAATGGAATCGCACTTGCCCAATCCCCTAGAGAGTATTTTGCATAGTGTCCATCATGCATTTCGGATAGTACTGTTCATAGGCCTATTTTTGATGCATCTGTTCGTAAGATGAACTTTCGATTGAAGTCAGGCACCCTTTTAGCAGATCAAAATTCCTCTGTTCCTAGCGGGTCCAATTATGCTTACTTGGCTGGGATGTTTTGAGCTTATCCGTGAGGTTGGGTGGAGTAGCTGGAGATAAATCTCCAATGAAAGCCGGTCAACCCCAGAAAAGCTCAAAGTTCCCTTTTGGTTTTAGAGGGAGGTGCCAATTTCACTGCCTTTACTTTTTCAGTCTGAGGTTAACAGTTGGCAACAAAATAGCCTAGGTATTTTATGGCCTGTTCAGTGAGATAACACTTTCATAGATTGGCTTGGTGACCTGTTCTCTTTAAGGCCCTGGCGACTTCATATAGGTGGAATAAATGTTGTTCCCAGTGGTTACTATACGATGACAACGTCATCAAGATAGGCACCGGCAAAAGCAGAGTAAAGTCTGAGTACTTTATCAATAAGACTCTGAAATGTAGCAGGAGCACCATGAACACCAAAAGGAAAGACAGTACATTGAAGCAACCCCTGAAGGCAGTCTTTTCTTTATTGGCAGGATTCAGTGGAACCTGCCAGTAATCCTTTGTAAGCTCTAACATAGAACTATATTGGCCATTCCCCAACCTCTCAATCAGCTCGACAGCCACGTGTTTGGTGACAAGTGCAATTGGGGAGGACCAGGGGCTGTTGGAGGGCTACATTAGGCCTAATTTTAACATATTGGCAATCTCTTCAATGGCCTTTCTACGTGCCTCAGGGACAAGATAGGGTTTCAGATTTAGACTTTGACCCAGGGGTGTCCGTATATAATGGAAGATGTACTTTACTCTCCTAGGTGATTCAGAAAAGAGCTCTGGAAATGGATTGGTCATGGAAGTCTCGTTTTTGGGTGGTACTAAGGTACTAAGGTTATCTAGAATTAAACCAAGGTCATTTTATGAATAAGAGAACCATAATGACAGTAATTTACTCGATTGGTTCGACCTTCCATGCCTTGTGGAGCGAACATTATAAATTTGGGCCTTGGGAAACTAGTTAAAGGGTTTCTTCATCAAGATTTTATACAGGCCATGCCATTTTGTTCTCAGATATTGGTAGGAGAACCAAGACCGAATGCCCTACCAAAAAAGGTCTTGGCACTGCCCGTCGGTCATGTAAGTTTATCTGATGTTCCTGTGCTCTAGAAAGAGTAGAGAGATGGAGGCTACTTCTTTTGGTTCTTGGTTGCTGGGTGACCCTGTGCAGGTTCTAAAATGATAAGAGTACCCAAACAGCAAAACTGAGAAGGGTACCCGACCTTTCTAGCTGGGTACCCATCCATTACAAACAAAACTGAGAGAGCACATGCTGGGGCTGCTACTTCCAGGAAGACGGACCCTGGGTTTCAGTGTCCTGGTTGTAAGTAGGCCTTGTCCACCAACTGATATCCAAATACATGAGGTCAACCCACCTAGATTAAATACATGGGAGTAGTGGGATTACAACAACATACACAAAGAAAAGTCCCACATACAAAACTCATTGGCAACCATGCAGTTAATAATTTTCAAATATGAATTTCTATCAAGATCTTGTAAGAACAAGTAAAATACAATTACGGCATGAGACATGCATCAATACTAAAACAATACCCCAAGCAAAATTCATGGATCCAGCACTATTGCACTTATACCACACCATCAAGCATACACGCCATCATCCTAACCAGAACATACAAAGATATGTGCAAAGAAGCAATTTGTGCGTGACAAACACTGTGTTCAAAATAGAAACACAACTTGTACCAAATCCAGTCTCGCACTGTACAACAAGACATCCCATGTGCCACTATTCGATGTGGCCAAGCAGTAGATCAATCTGATGCATTTGGCTGAATGAATAAGGCAAGATCTAAATACCACATAGATGCTGTTGTACATGCTGTTATGCAACAACTAATGTGGACTAACCATTAGGTTTCTTCAGCTGGCATTCATTTTAAAGAAGGAATCTCCCAATTAACAAGCAAGTTCACCGGCAGCGACCCTTGGGTGCACCACTGTCCCCAAAGTTTTTTTCTACAGTGCAGAATACCCCAAAAGAAGGGCGTCGACTGCCACAAACGGAATCCTAATTCAGTAATTGTGCTTCTTTCTTACTTTATACAAATGCACAGCAGAGACCGGCTCTAACCTAGCCACAAACTCTTCTAAAAGGGCACCTAATGCCTCCACTTGTGGCTGAACATGCACACGCTCCATCGCTTATCCAACGTGTCCTAAAATCAATTGGACACCTTTATGTCAAACGGTCAGTCATGTCGCAACCCTCCTCTATACCAAGCGCAAGTGCCAGGCTCCTCTATGGGCTTCCTCTATGGGCTTACCAAGGGGTGCGACTATATCAGTCATCAACCATCACTGAATATTCTGAACCCTGCAGGAATGTAGATGGATAGCAGACGGGACTCGCCCTGCTGCCTGCAGCTGTTTATGTCATTGCGCATAATGTAACCACAGAGTTCACAACTCAATGGTACCTGCCGTGGTCAGTGCTTGTCTTGACAAAGCCCACTCTTGCATGGCATACACCGGTAGGAATGGCAAAAAAGCATTCTACCAAATGCGTGTCAATGCACAGATGGTGTGAAGGTTAAAAAAAAATCACAATGTCTGGTACCACCTCTAAATGTGGGAGTGAAGAAAAAAATACTACTCAAATGGACCAACACTAATCTACATTCCAGAACATACACCCTCAAGAGTAGAGTACCACCTACCTGCTGAACTCAATAAAGCTGCCCAATGTAAATCATGCAAACCCTGCACATGTCCTCAAACTGTGGATCCACACCATTGTAGAATAGTTATTCCGATCAGGTTCAAGTTAATAAATCTGCAAATCAAAATCCTCTGGGCCATGATTTTCTAAAAAGTGCTGCATAAGTGGAGCTGTTGCCGTGCCATTAGGTATTCTGCTATGATGTTCGTTAATGCAAACAGATATCTTTCTAATAGTTATTGCAAAAAAACAAAAGACCACATCAGCATCTAGTGATATAAATTACATTTGAAGAATTACAGTTTGTAAATTTCGGATGGACCAGCCAAAGGCCCCGTGCACAAACTCAGTTGTATTAGTGGTAAGAGCGCATGCGCTACAATTTCCACATGGGTAGTGGTCCACCACCCCCATTCTCTGGGAGCCCCACACTGGTATTCTGAATCCAGCTGCCCTGAGCTAAAGGGACCTAGAGTGTCCACCAACTGGTTAACCCGAATATTCCAGTGGGATTTTTAAGGGGAAGAGCTTTCCTTTTTGCTTGGAGTTCTCAGTCATCACCTCTATGGAAAAGGACTTTGGAGCAGCCTGTACTCCCAACAAAGTTCCAGGAAATTCATAGAGCCCAAACATGAATCAGGTAAAGGCTCAGGGGGAGCATGCATTCCCCTCACTTGAAAATGCAAAATGACAGTGCCTATTGGTCCATAGCAAACCTGTTACAGTAAAATCCAGGTGGATGTATCAAGTGTGTATTTTGCATACCCAGAGTGCCTTGTCAGCAGGAGGTGGGGGTGGAGAGGGAGGAGGAATATGAAGTTTAGGAGCCAAATCCAAGAAGGCAAGACCCCTTTGTGGCCTGAAGCTCTCAGGCTACTTTAAATCCATCCCCTTCCTCTGGCTGCCTACATCAAAAGACTCTAGTAACCAGAACCCTGGTGAAAAGTGGCCCTTGTAATGACAAAACTCCCCTGAAAGTACCAATTCCCAGCTGAACCCACCAGGAGTGGTCCTGTCCTCTGGCAGATGTAAACAGCCTGGTCAGGGCAATCAAAAGGGGAGGCTTCCTGGGCGAGACACACATGGCTGTGGGTACAGCCAAATGAAGAAAGCTTAATACACACCAAGCCCAGTTATGAATTCACAAATGGGACAATAAAAAGATCTCAAACCCTTGTGCCTGTAAAATTGTGTAATCTCACTAGCCACCATGTCAAAACCAGAAGTGGCTTATTAAAAGGCTACCTTTGTCTGTTGAAACTTTGGGTTTCAGCAGCTGCGTTTAGAAATGCACTTGTGATACATGAACCTGACTGGCTGCCACTGCAAGCTAGCTGCTCAGGATTTCAGCCAGTCACATGTACGTGGGTGCACTAGGTTTTTGGCATGGAGAATTATGAACGTGGGATCTGATTGGCAGAGCACACTTTCAGAAACAGAATTACCAGCATCATTTTATTGCTAAAAATCACAAAAGCTCAGGCTATTTTCACACTTGCCGTTGGAATTATGTCCCAATCATGTACCAAGGGCCTCTGTTTTCCAGTTCCTTAAAATACAGTTGCATGTCATCTGTGTACAGAGATCAGGAAAGTGGATCCATGAACGCAGATTCACCTATTTAGATGAATCTCCCCAGGGAGGCACACAGTAGGGCAGAGCAAAGAGGAGGGGAAACAGAGGGCAACCCTGTCTTGTACTTCATGTTAAAGGGAAAGATGGCATTTACTTTGTGTGCGGTATACAATAATTGCATCCATTCTATAAATTGTATTCCTAGCCGATTCTGCAAAGGACTTTAAATAGGAAAGGCCGATCAACAGCGTCAAGAGTTATCCACATGTAGGGTTGCCACTCAAGTTGGCAGTGCTGTATTCATACTGACGTTATTAAGTATTGCAAATACCATATGTAGGTTATGTCTAGAGCGGTCTGAGATAAATCCCACTTGGTCTTTTAAAAACAGAAAGGGCATAGATGGCAACCGCCCTTCAGTGATAATCTTTGCTGATATTTTCTTATCTGGGATCACTGTGGCTAGTTTATTAGGCTTCGGGATGATTGTCACAAGATCAATGTGTGTAGATCTCGGTAGGGTGCCTTGTTTTAATCTAACTGCTGAGCACTTTCAACTGGTGTGGGGCGATCAGTTCAGCATATTCTTGATACAACTCAGCTGTCCCTTAGTATTTTTAATCAAGCGCGTAGACTAGCTACCTATGGGCGATTCATGTATCTAATTTCAAATGGATCGTGTCCTCCCACAGATTCCTCATCTTTCATAATCCTGAAATCCTGCTTGCAGCTCTGGACATATAATGGCAGAGGGCATAATGCGTCATCGACTGGAGGTCCTTGAGCGGCTTCCATTCCTGCCCTCGGCCGGGACGTCGACACTGGTATAAATAGCATACACCGCGCCTGGTCCTTAGTTCAGTTTTTCTGCATGCATAGCACGCTTTGTGTGGTTCAATTGCCTCCGCAAATAATCAACTCCATTTTACCCATCTTCCAGAATGTCAACCCTGGAAAATGGTTTTAAAAAGGTGTGCAGACTGCGATTTGTATATGTCCATCACAGATCCGCCAAGAATTTGCCTTTGGTGTCTTGGTACGGAGTATAGGTACCCACAATTGCGGAACGTGTCAATCCATGACCAGCAAGGTCTTAAGAGAGGAAGTCCAAACTCGTTTTAGGCCGGCCGGTTTCCCAACCCCCACCTCTACTCCTTCCAGAAGTAGGTCATCCGAAGACAGTAGTCTTAGGGATGTATCTCTGCAAAGACCTAAAAAGCGCACGAAACACTCAAAGTGCTCAAGATCAGGGAACCACTCTCGCCACTCTTCGTCATCACCATCGTCTTGCTGAAAATCGAAGCCGAGACATCATTGCTCTTCATCATCTGAAGCCTTGCACGATAGGAAGGTAAGGTGTTTTCGAAAGCTGCTCCTACCGACCCATTGAAAAAGCCAGAAAAGGCTTCCAACCCCATTGCACCTCAGAATGCCGACAGGGAGTCTACCCCTAGCGTGCCCAAGAGCCCAGGTCGTATGCTGGAGGATTCTCCTAGAGAGGTGTCACAGTCTTTGTCTCGAGATAAGTTGAATCATCTGGCTTCCTTTTCCTCGTCTTCGAAGGTTTCGGCACCCACACCTTTGATGTCGAAGCCATCGACATCTACCACTGACGGCTTTCAAGCATTTGTGGGAGAAGGACTTTGTCCAAGTCTATATTTGAGGAAGACACTGATTCTCCTTTTGGCTATGTTTATGGCACCCCACATGTGCCAGGGGAGATGTGGAATACGTCGGAGGAACCAATCCCTTCGAAACCATTTTAAGTCCTTGTCACACAAGACTCCGGTGGGAGGCTGAATGACCCAGCACTACAAAAAATGGTTAATTCAGATGCTTGGGCGCTGCAGACAGTGGCACAGGATTACTGTCTTCATTTTTGGAAAAGGCCCCCAAATTGGCCACCGAGCAAACAATCTCGTGGGAACCAGACCCGCTCCTCCGGCAGGAAATTCTTTCCCTGCTTGAGAAAGATGCTGTGGAAATGGTACCTGTAGCAGAGCAATACCAAGGTTGGTACTCTACCTAATTTCTGGTTCCCAAGAAGGACAGAGGATAGCGACCCATCTTGGACCCGCAACGCTTCAACAAGTTCCTCAGGAAAGACTGATTCAAGATGGTAACTCTTTCGCAAATCCCCCAGGTCCTTCAACTCCTGGATTGGATGGTGTCACTATCTTCAGTATGCTTAGTTTCATGTGCCTATACAACTCAAGCACATAGTACCTGAGGTTCGCCATTGGCAGTTCTCACTTTCAGTTGTGGGTTCTGCCTTTCGGGATCACCCCTGCCCAGAGTGTCTTCATCAAGTTGATGGCAGTGGCAAATTTAGGGAGGGGGGGGGGCAATTGACCCCTTTCCCTACCTAGAGGATTGAGTGATCAGAGCGAGTTCTCCCGAACAGGCTCTGGAACATCTAAGCAGCACCTGCCACTCTTCACAAACTGGGCTTCTCCCTCAACTTCAAGAAGTTTCACGTGATACCTTCCCAAAAGATGCAATTCATTGGAGCGGTCTTGGACGCTTGCTCGGGGAAGGCTTCACCTCTCATTTAAGAGCTCAAAATATCTTGCAGATGGTGAGGAAATTTCAGAACGCCCAATATCTACTGACGTTCAATTTTCTTAGGTTGCTCGGTCTCATGGCTTCCTGCATTTTTCGGTTGCCAGAGATCCAGCTAAGGATGACGTCCCTCCCGTGGGCCCTCATATCCCAATGGTTGCAATTCTCCGGCAGGATGACAGCCCACCTTCCGGTTCCGAGCAAGACTGTGCAGGTTTTCCATGTACTCCTATATAAATGGGTATAGCAGCTCCCAGAATTTGTCTGCCTGTGTAGTGTTAGCGAGTTCTGTCGTTTGAATGCGTTTCGTTCCAGGGTGCAGGTCCTGGCCAGCAGATCTGTCCACTGTGTCTTAGATGGTGGGGCTGTCTACTTCCATTGTAGAACTAGGGGTTTGCGAGCGGTGAAAAGTATGATGTTTATGAGCCTACGAGTAAGCGTGTTGGCATGCCAATCAGTGTATCGGCCCCAAATAACAGTCAGGGGATAATGAGAGGTCAGCATCTGGGACATGTAATATCACCTGCCTGTGAATCATCTGCCAATATGACGCAGTTTAGGGCAGGACCATAGTAAATGCCCCATAGTGCCCAGGTCAGTGCACCCGTGCTTGCATGTGGGTTAAGGCGTCAAGCCAATTCGAAACATTCTGGCTGGGGTGTAGTACATTCACTGAACAAACTTGAATTGGATTTCCCTGTTTCTAATGTTTACTGAGGTCCCCAGTATGGCTGTGACATATTCATATATATCTCCAGCGCCGACGGATGTCGAGATCAGTAGACCAGGCCATCGCCAAAGCGCTGTTCCCATCAACATTATTCGGGATGCTCATATCATAGAATGTGCGGAGGCGAGGGTGAGCTTCCTGTTGCTGTTCCAATTCTAGTTCACAAGGAGCTGGAGGGGCCTGGCGAGAGTGGTCTGTAGTGTATTGTAGTACTACGGCACGTAGCGTCCAATATTGGAGCCAGTGTCCGGCCTCAAGAACGAGCAGGTGGCGTCCAGTTTGGAATGGTAGCAGTTCAGGGCCATCACACAAGTCCATTATCCTGACCAGAGACCATAGTGTGTCCTGTCGGGGGTGGAGTTTATGTTTACATCAGATTGACATTAATGCCCCTGCACTCATCCATGCGGGTGCCACTTTGGTATTGATTCCCTATTGGGTACACAATATGTGCCATTGTGTTAATGTCAGGTTCAATATAGGATGAGATTTGATTCAAGGCTGTAGTTGAGCAGGTGGGGTGGCCAGAGTTTTGGTGGCGGTCAGCAGGGCCATCAAGGACAGCTCCATACCCTTCCAGCTTGTGGCATCTCCCGTGTTCAGCCACTGCTTTGCCCAGCAGATTTGTGCAACCTGATAGCACTTCCATGATGGGCGGGACAAGCCCCAGTCATATTTAGATGCATTAAGGATAGATGTTCGTAAGCGCACCTTCTTACCTTGCCCAATAAATCTGGAAATGGCAGTATCCAGATCTTTGTACATCTTGGGGGAGGGGCTAAATAGTATCATTGCCTGGTAGATCAGTTTGGTTATGGAGTTCATCTTTATTGCGTTTACTCTGACCCTTAGAGAGAGGGGTAGAGTCTTCCCCATCTCATCAGATCAGCGCGGATTCATTCCACAATGTTGGGATAATTGAGGTCCCGAAGGTCCCCAATATGGATACTGATTTTAACCTCCTACCCCCTCTGCCCCCCAATCCCTTCCAAGTACATGATATGGTGCATTTGCAGTCAGAAGGGTGCCACCCATCCTGCGTCCCATGGGTTGGCATTGTGCCATAAGTGGTTACAAAGGCTGTTGTCTCGGTGTGCAATTAGCGCATTAGGTTAATAAGAGTGGGGGGGGACCATATTGCGCTAAGACCAGGAACACAAAGTCCCATTGGACTTTGTCGCATGCCTTCTCGGCTTCGATCACTAGGATAGCGTCTTCTTGTTCCGAGTCATCAGCAATAATGTGGAGCAGTCTGCTGACATTATCCTCCGAATGCCTTTTACAGATGAAGCAGGTCTGATTTTTGTATATCGGGTGCGGCAGGACCGCCTCAATTTTCTGTGCTAGACATTTCGCTAGGATCTTGCCGTCAGAGTTTATGAGTGATATTGGGCGGTACAAGCTGCATTCGTCAGCGGGGGGGAGGGGGGTTGCCCCTTCTGGTGAAACACCATATTTGTGGCTAGCATTGTCTGCGGTAGCAGACTCCTTTGCGCTGCTTCGGGAAAAAAAGACTTCTTCCAATTTGGGGATATCATCGCCCATGATTTTATAAAAATCTATCGGAATTTATCGTGCTCAGTGAAAGGGAGTGAATTGCTCGATCTATATCTGCCGATGGTATGTGGGTGTCTAGAGTGTCCCGTTGGGCACTGGTGAGTTTGGGCAATACAATGGACCACAGGAATTCTTGCATTTTTTGATGAGATGTTGGTTCCGGGGCAGTGTATGAATCTGCATAGTATTTCGCGAACCGGTATTGATGTCTCAGTCTCCCACTAAGAGGGTCCTACCCCTGTCCCGTATTGTGGTGATCATCTGAGCAGCGTGCTGCTGTTTCAGGGCAAGTGCCAATAGGTGTAGTGGTCTGTAATTTTTGATGTAGTACTTTTGGGACCAACTCGAATATGACTTGGACTCTGGTAGTTGTTATATGGCTGATTTCTGTCATAATTGTGCGTAAGCGTGATAGGGTCTGTTGGTTGGGTGTTTGTTTATGTAGTTTCTCGAGGGCGGTGAGGTCTCTAAGGAGTTGTGTTTCCTTTTCCTTCCACTGTTTAAGTTTGTTTGTCCCAGATGGCAGTTTCCCGGTAGCAGCATGGAAGCACATGAAGTTGCCACTCACCCTAGCAGCCAGGTAGGTAGTCTGCAGCTGTAGGGTGAAAGTCGAGGCCTCAACTGAGTGGGCGGGCGACTATCAAAGCAGGCAGGGGGATTCGGGATCGGTGTCAGGGTCTGCAGTTGGTTAACAGCGCCGGGCTGCACAAA
Organism: Ambystoma mexicanum; assembly: GCF_040938575.1. NCBI lineage: Eukaryota > Metazoa > Chordata > Amphibia > Caudata > Ambystomatidae > Ambystoma > Ambystoma mexicanum. Next base: position 704,557,277 of record NC_090941.1, on the reverse strand, counting down.
GCAGGATTCATTTCTCGCAGATGAGGCCCTCGTTGCGCAATTCAGCACGCTGTCAGAACCAGGAATTTGCCTTAGCTGACATTTGGGTCGGATAGTCGGAGACCTTTCTTATCACTAATTAGCCGGTCTGATGTCCTGTACGGGCCCTTCGACGGAGCTTCAGCAACTCGCGGCCATCTTGCTCGGGCTCTAGAGCCAATTCCCAGTTCAGGTAGTACTTTAACGCCCTTTTACATCCAGGGTGTGCAGTGCTCTCTCCGCTGGGGAGGTGGCGTTCTGAAAGAATGTAGGTAGGGTTATAGTTGGATTCTTATGGAATTCAGACAGAACTTTTGGGATAATGTGAGGATTGGTGGAAAGGATTACTTTGTCCTTTGAAAATCAGAGTTATGGAGGGTCACCACTAAGGCTTTTAGTTCAGAGACTCCTCTTGAGGATGTAATGGCGATCAGGAATGCCACCTTCCAGGTTACAAACTTGATGTGCACCAAAGAGGTTCGAAAGGAGGTTTCATGAGGCCGGCTAGGACCAGATTCAAGCTCCACACCAGTGGAATTCTCTTCTTTGGTGGAAAATGCAAAAAGCCCCTTTAAGAAGTGTTTGAGGAGCCTGTTTCTGTAAAGAGGGGGGTTCCCTCTTTTCCTGGTGAACCTGGAGATTGCTGCCAGGTGTACTTTTATGGAGGGGATCGCCAGGCCTTCCTTTGCTAGCAGCAGATAGGGCAGAACCTGTTGTGGTTGTATGGTCAGTGGGTGAGGTTGGACTGCTGCGAACACCATGAGCAGAATCTTTTCCACTTCAGGGTGTATGACTTGTTAGTGGAAGGTGCCCTAGCTGCAGCTAGTATGCGCTGACATTCCTGTGGGATGTCTAAATGGCCGAACTTCGCGTGATCAGGAGCCACGCTGTCAGCTTGAGGGAGCCCGTCGAGATGTTGAATTGCCCTGTTGCTCTGTGAGATGAGATTGGCATGGGACCCCAGATGTATTGGGTTGTCTGCTGAAAGCTGAATGAGGTCCGAGAACCCGGTTTGTCTGGCCCACTACGGTGCAACTGGTATTATCTTGCACTGGTACCTGCTTATCATCTGGATTGTCTTCCTAATCAGTGGGAATGGAGGGAACGCATATGCAAAAAAACCTCTCCATGTTAACGAGAACGAGTACCCCTGTGAGCTGGGGTATTCCCGGAAGATGAATTCTTGCAGCATGATGCTTCTGTGAATGGCCCAGTGCCAAATGGCTTGAGCTTCCTGAGACAAGATGTTTGACCTTGTTCCGCCTTGCTTGCACAGGTAAAACATTGTGGTGGTACTGTCCATGAGGAACTGAATTCTTGATCAGTGGAAAGAAGCATTTTAGGACACAATGGACTGCTCGCAGCGCCAGGAAATGTATGTGTATAGTAGATTCCACGTAAGTCCACAGGCCTTTGACCTGGTGTACTAAGTGAGCTCCCCAGCCCGCCAAGGAAGTATCGGTCACGACAGTGAGATGGTGAGTTTGTTCTACCAGTGGCATTCCTTTCGAGATGTTGTCGAGGACCGTCCACCATTTCAGTGTTTTTGAGAGTGCCTAGGTGATGGTTATGTTGTCCCCCCAGGATCCTTGTGTCTGGAACCATCTGGTGGTTAGAAAGCATACCGGTTGCATGTGTAGCCTGCAGTGTGTATTAGTGGAATGCAGGAACTCATGGTCCCTAGTAGGGCCATGTATTTGCACACTGATTGGTTTGCTTGGGGTGAAAGCGTGCCAGGGTTATTAATTTTTCACTCTGTCGGCTGAGAGACTGACGAGGACCTTTTTCCATGGAAAATTGTGCACCGAGAAACAGCAAACGTTTCAATGGCACTATACAAGATTTTTTGTAGTCAATTGCAAATCCCAACTGTTGAAGAGTTTGTCTCAGAGGTCACGGTTTCTTGATGTGTTGAGCCTCGGACCAACCAGTCGTCTAGGTATGGGTCGACATGGTGGCCCTGTTTTCTGAGAGAAGCAGCTACTGGTGCTAGGCATTTAGTGAATGTCCTGGGGGCTGATTTGAGGCGGAATGGTAGGAGTAGGAACTGGTAATTCCTTTCTCCGAACTTGAATGTGAGATACTGTCGATGTCTCAGATGTATTGGGATGTGAAATTAAGTGTCTTTCAGGTCTAAAGCTGCTAGATATTTGTGAGTCTGTACCGCCTTTATGACATCTTGAAGTGTAACCATTTTGAAGTTCTGTTTTTTGATGTTTTTGTTTAATTTCCTTAGGTCCCGGATTGGACACCATTTCCCATACGGTTTCTTTACCACAAAGTATCTAGAGTATACTCTGTTTCCCCTCGAAGGAGGAACACTTTCTATTGCTTGTTTTTGTAACATTTGGCGCAATTCTTGCTTGAGAACTCTAAGGTGCTAATGTGACACCTTTACAGTAGGAAGGGGATTCTGCTTGTGGTTGAACTCCAACAGATGGCCGTGTTGAATGGCATCTAGCACCCATCAGGCTTTCGTAATTACATGCCATCTGTCTAAATGAAACGTCACATTCCCCCCCACTAGTCTGCCCCTTAGGCAGTCATGGTTGGGCTTTCCTCTGCCCACCTCTTTGCGAGGTGGCCGATCCGCATTTGCCCTGACCTTGGGGGTAATCCCTGCTACCTTGGAAGGACTGGTAGCTTCTTCTATTCCCCTGAGAGTAGTAGCCAGATCTTCCGTAGTGGTTCTCGTCTCTTGAGGACGACAATCTGGTGTGGCTTGAGGCTCCTCGAAAGGGACGAAGGGACCTTCTGCCTTGCAGAGAGGTTAATGGTCTAGCAGTATCAGAGTCCGCCTTCATTGCCTTAAGGGCTTTGTTGATTTTGTCATCGAAAACGTTCTGTCCCTCAAAAGGCATATCAACGACTTTATGTTGTACCTCCTGTCTGAATTCGGTGCAGCGTAGCCATCCCAGTCTTCTTAGGACGACACCATTACCGATGTGCTTGAATCCCGTCTCTGCGAGATCGACTGCAATATCGATGCTGTGGTTTGAGGTCTCCTCCCCTTCACGTACTAATGTCATGACAGGTGCTTTTGTTCTGACAGGTGCTCTAATATGGGGGCCAATTGGTGCCACATTTCACTGTCGTAGCGAGTCACTATCACCAGGGCGTTGGCTGCTTTAACTGTTGCCCCGATGGTAAGCACTTTCTTTCCAAAGGCATCGATTTTCCGGCCCTCAATATCGGGAGGTGTAGCGCATTTGACTTGCCGCCGCTGACACAACCGACTCTAGGGAGGGTTGGGATGTTAGATATTTTGGGGTGCGTCCGGTGCTTTTGTCTAGCCTTCCTTTCACAGCAGGTTCAGAAAGAATGCTTCAGGGTCCGCAATCCCTTGTGCCAAACATGATCTAGGATTGGTATTGAAAATACAGCCTTCCTGCGCTTACCCATGTGATAAAGGAAGCAATCTTTCTTTTCCTCTGCAGGAGTTAGCCCAAATTCTTGGCATGCCTTTGATACCATGGTGTGGAAAGCACCAATGTCGTCTTCTGCTTGAGGGTTGTGCTGGGCTACCCTGTGGTTCCTGGTCTGGGTCAGTACCACATGTTGTCTTGGTGAAGGGAGATGGACGAGTAGGTGGTGCTTGTGTCCCAAGGTGCTGCGCCATGGTCTGTATCCACTAGCTCCTCTTCTAGCTCGCCTATTATCGGGCTATTTCTTGATGGAGGTGGAGGCCTGGATGGAGAGCGTGATCATTGTGTCGACTGTGGACGTTTGGTGCAGTCCTTGGATGTGTGCCCTTGATCACTTTCTTGTAATGCATATACACTTAGAGTAACCTAGTCTTTGCATTGAAGAATGCCCTGAGGTTGAGTCGGTGGAAGCCTAGCATTGAGTTGGCCAAAAAGATTTTGCGGAGTCTAAAGAACTTGCAGGGATAGCAAAGATTGTGGATTAATAAGAGGGTATGTTGGAGTCATACTTCCTGGTCCCAATGGTGTAAGGGGGAGATGGGGTGGGGGGGACCAAGGGTTGCGCTTTGTGTTATTGGAGTTCCTTCTCCTCTTGATTGTGGTCTACTGAAAGATTTGTCTTGTACCTGGGGTTGGATCCTGCAGTCCTCGGAATCAGAATCTGTGACCCCTGGGTATTCCTCTCTGGGAGACTTAAAGTCTGATGTTATTTCATGCTGAAGGATTTATTCAAGCATGATTTCTGTGAAGCTTATGGGTGACATACCAAGAGGGAGATATCTGGGCTCTGTTGGTTCTTTCGTTGGAGTCTTCAGTATTCCTTTACTGCAGGATAGAATATTTTCCTCCCGTAGCAGAAAGTTAGGTTGTTCAGTATTAACTATAATTTGGGCTGTGTCACCCCCTGGAGATTTTCATGTTTTCCTCGACTGGCAGATTGTCGTCAGAACATGTCCCAATGGCTATTTCCTTTACATGGGATGTCTCGTGGACGACTCTTGGCCCGAGGAGGATCTATGTCCTTCTCTAGAAGTACGGGACTACGAGAAGTGCCGTTTTTTTGTCGACTTGGCTTTAAGTTTCTCCTTTGTCGTAGAGGATGGTCTCGACAAATGGGAGGTCGACTTCATTAACGGGAGGGGTGGGGAAAGAGTCCTTATCCGTCTTAAACTATTATTTTTTTGAAGCAATATTCGACTGATCTGTTTCTGGGGTTGTGTCGTAGCCTTATCTTGGCTTGTCTACGATTTTGGCTCACATGTTCTTTTCATAGGTGGCTTGTCTGACCTCGGCCTGTGGCTTGATGGTGAACGCTTGCCAGAGGGGGAGCGGGGGGGGTTGGTAGCTCTCCCACTCCTTGACGAGCCCACTTCTGGCGCAAGAAAATACCCTTCATTTAGCCAATTTAGTAGACCCTTTCTGTCTTTGAGGGTTTTTTGAGCAAAACCCTGACAAATCTCACAATCTTCAGAAGAATGGTTATGGTATAGGCAGTATATACTATCTGTGTGCCGGTCACCTTCGTAGATGTTTTTTAGGCTGCACGCTCCTCAGGGCCCGAATAAGGATTTCATGGTCATAGGAGACACCATAGAAGAGTCGCTTGTGTTGCTGCTTTCTTCCGTTTGAAAGTAGTGTGGAAAAATATATTTTTCACCCGTAGAGATAATTTCTCTTGAAGAGATACACTTGAGGAATTTACACCAGCTAGAAAGATGGTTGAAATCTGAGGGGGAGCTGCTGGGACGGAGCTATACACTCTACATCCTATTGGTGGGGACCAAAAGCATCCAATACGACGTTGAAGGAACACTGATGGTGCCAACATTTTTCCATAGGACAAGTACTAAATCAAAGTAACCGGGGAGTCACAGCCTGACGGGGAATATTCACAGCATGTGAATCCTTGAAAGATCCAATGCTCGAGAAATTTCCTCAGAGGAGCTCTGGGATTTTATGCTCCCATCAGTCCCCATCATGCCTCAGGTCATCAGGAGGTTGAGTAAGTTAGGGAAATCCATGATCCCAATGGTTCAGGATTGGGCCAGAACGACATGGTACCCACACCTTCTGGATATGTCCATCTGCCCTCCAGTTAGTCTTCCTCAGAGAGCAAACCTGCTTTCGCAAGAGGGGGGCTGACTTCTCCGCTCAGAAATCAAAACCCTGAACCGTTATGCCTGGTTTTTGAGAGGTTAAGATACAAAGACTGGGATCTCTCGGAAGACGTTCTGGAAGAGTTGCTTTCAGCTAGGGGGCCAGCAACAACAGGTCTCTGCTTCTGCCATTTCAACACATTTTGCAGCTGGGGTAGAACTTAAGATATTGATCCTTTCATTTGTGACACTCCCACTGTATTAGATTATCTTTTCTGTTAGACCTGGCCCACCAGGGGTTTCAGGTGTCTGTTAAAAGTTACCTGGCTGCGCTGTCTATTTTTAAGCACACAGCAGAACAAGGCTCTTATTTCAAGGTTCACATTGTTATTCAAATCAAGGGATATACGAACATTTTCCCTCCAATTCCATTCATAGTTCCGGTTTGGAACCTTGTATTTGAATTGCTTAATGTGAGACCCATTTGAGGCTCTATATTCTTGTCCGCTCAGGTTACTGACGCCGACCTATTTTTCTAGTAGCCATCACTGCTGCTCGCAGGCTGGGTGAGCTTCAGACTTTGTCATGCAAACCTCCCTTCAACATTTTTTCCAAAGGAGAAGGTTGTTCTGATCGTATGTCCTTACTTTCTTCCTAAGGTAGGGTCAGAGTTTCACTTATCCCAGAAAATAGTTTTATCAGCTTTTTGTCCACCTCCCCATCCTTCCAAGGATGAAGAGGGGTTACACCGACTAGATCCTAGAAGAGCATTAATCTTTTACGTAAGCAGGCTAGCAAACGTCAGACAAGACAACTAACCTTTTGTTGGTTATAATGGACATAAATTGGGACAAGTGGTGCCTAAGCAAACCTTGTCATGGTGGATAATTTTGTGGATCACAGAATACTATTAAGATGAATACATGAGAGGACACGATCCATTAGAAGAACACATTAATTACCACTGGTAATGGTATTTCTGATGGATGTTCCTACCACAGATTTCTTATTGCCCTGCTAGTCTATCACCGCTGACTGTAGGTGAATTTGCTTGTACTACACCTTCCACTCATTCAACGCCTAGGAGTTTTTGTATACTCAAGGCGCCTGTGCAAGAAGGAACAAGTTACTTACCTGTACCTGTTGTTCTCCAGCATGGGTCTGGCGTGGATTCACATGCTCATGAATATTCCCAGTTGTCAGGCTGGGAATCCTCAGTAAAGTAAAAAAATCAATTTCCGTTTAATTTCTGAACTGTCTTTCTTTTATCAACTAATCACTGAGCTTTGGGTCATTCTGCTCCCAGCCAATGACTGCCCTCTACCCAAGCGCCTCCTCTGGCAGCCATCTTCAGATTTGGTAGCACGTAAAGTGCCAGTGGGACCATGAGAAGAGCCGCAGAGGGGTTAGCGGGAGGTTTTGCATGTGAATCCATGTCAGACCCATGCTGGAGAACAGTTACAGGTAAGTAACTTGTTCCTTCTCCAGCATGGGGTCTGGCATGGATTCACATGCTCATGAATACATAGCAGTACACACATGCACAACCACGGGAGGTGGCAAGGCTCAAAATAAGCATCTCTTACCTCCTCACCAGGCTCACCTTCAAGCAAACAGGTTGCGCAGCACTGATTGGCCGACTCTGGACTCCTCCCTGGAATCCCCATCGACGCAGTAGAATTTCCTGAAGGTGTGCGTTGACCTCCACGTTGCAGCCCTGCAGATGTCCAGCAGAGGCACCCCAGACAGAAAAAACCTTTGTAGCAGCGATCGCTCTGGTGGAATCGGCTCGGACAGCCAGGCAGCAGTCGGTTTGTTGCCAACTGAGGACAGTGCGTGATACAGCCGGAGAGCCACCGGGAAATGGAAACCTTGTAGAGGGCCTTCCCATGGTTCACAGGGCCAAAGTCCACAAAAAGTTGAGAGGTTTTCCGGAAACTCTTTGTGCAGGCCAAATAAAACTTCAGCGCTCTAGCCACATCCAGCAAGTGCAAAGTCCTTTCAGGCGGCGACGAAGGCGTCGGAAAAAACACTGGTAACACCAAGGGCTTGTTTAGATGAAAGTCTGACGGCAACTTGGGCATGAAGGAGGGGTGCGTCCGCAGCACCACCCTCGTGTCATTAAAAGTTAAGGAAGGTGGCTTACAGGACAGGGCCTGAATCTCACCCATCGTGTGATGGCCACGAGGAACGCTCTCTTCCACGACAAGAACTTCATCGGAACAGTCTCCATAGGTTCAAATGGAGGGCCCATGAGCCTAGTCAGTACCACATTGAGTTCCCAAGCCGGGGCTGGAGCCTTCACCGGTGGGAATGAACGGAACAGTCCTTTGACAAACTCCTTAACCAGACGGTGTGACCATAACAACGACCATCCCGAAGATCTGGTGTAGCGGGAGATAGCCACCAGATGACCCTTGATGGAGGCATGTGCTAGTCCCGCTTTGGCCAACGACGGCAAATACGGCAGCACCTGCAGAGCTGACTCGTAGAGGGTTGATCTTCTGTGCACTGTTAAGATGGATTTCTAAACTCTGACCTGGTGGGCAGAAGTTCAGAAGGCTAGCCTAGTTTCTTGGAACAGGGTAACCTCTGGACAAGCCAGACCAATCAAGGTAGCTTTGGCAGGCGGTCAAGACTGAGTCTCAGGAGGGGTGAGGGTGACCGAAAGATGAGGTGAGCACACAGAGCAAGGACACTTACAAATTACTCCAGGCAGGTGTTATATTAAAAAATACAGAGACATTTACTACAAGGCCTTTGTAACATTGACCATAGCAAAAGAATCACAGTAACACTAAGTAAACCAACACATCACAATCTATACATTATATATACAAGACCATTGGCGTCCAAAGGGTTAACTGCATGAAATGTTGACAACCTAAAGGGGAAGGAAACAGGTAGTGCAGGTAATCTTTAGGCCCCTTCGACAATGTACCTAAGAGGCAGTCCAAGCCCTAAGAAGAGGCGAGCCTTGTGCTCAATAGTACATGCAAGCGCACGCGGTTGTTCCAATGGGCAAAATGGGGTCTCTTCAGGGGTTTCTAGCAGCTTAGGAAGGTGGGTGAGGCGATCAAGAATAGGTTCCCACTATTCAAGAAGGACCTCCACTTGAAGGCAGAGGCAGTTTGAGAGTTCGGGATGGAGTCGCTATTTTGCAATAGCAATGGAAAGGAGAGGGGCCCCCAGGGGCCACTCATGCGTAAAAATGGGCCCTTGCACCAGGGGCCACCGGTTGGGGTATTGTGTACTCACCGGTCCACGATGCAAGAGGGCCCAAACTTCGGCAGGTCAGTCCACTTCGCTTGTAGGTTTGAATGCGGAAAAAAGGACGTATCGGCACCTTGTACTTCCTGAGATACAGCGATTATCCCCAAACGGGACAGCAGCGATTTCTCTGGTCCGGGTGGATGAATTGACCTAGCTTCACTGCAGCAGGCTTCAGGGTCAAGAGGGTCACAAATGCAGCGGAATTGCAAAGGACGTTGCCGCGGCAGGGCAACAGGGTAACCGCGTTTACTCCTGTCCTGGCGTACTCGTCTCACTTCAAACCTGGGAACACCAAGCGTACGAAATTCGGTGTGAGGGTGCTGTGGACACAGAGCTAGCAGTATACCAAGTTTCGCAGACCTCCTCGAAACGACAGCAGGGACAGAGTGTAACGCTTACCTCTGGGCCCTGCAGGAGTGCCTGGTCCGGTCTGTCGACGGATGCTGGTCCGGTCTGTGCACACCTCCTGATGTTGCCCAAACCTCTCCCTCCCCACTGCAGGTTCCAAACACCCAGTGGTCAGAGAGGCAGGAGTGATCTGGAAGACTTGGTTCTGGTTTGCGTTGCGCCTCCAGGCGTCTTCGCCAATGTCTTTCCAGTTAGTGATTATGCTGTGGCCCAGTTTCCTTCACTGAGGCTCCTACCAGTTCAGTTCTAATTCGCCCCAGTTCCTTCACTGAAGCAAGGTGGATGACTAGTTGCTCCACTAGGTCTGTGGAATGCCCAGTCCGGCTGCGACATCCACTATCCACCCTTCCCGTATGGGTAAATGTTCCAAAGTATTAATGTCTTTCTGCTTCTTCCCCACCCCAACTCCCCTCCCCGGGCACAGTATTCAAGGGTCGGCACGAAGGCTGCAGCGCTGTTTTCCTGAGCCCAGCTGACTTGGTAAGTAATGAGCAGGTGGTGGGTGGGATGAGAACAGTTGTAACAATCTCCGCTTACCCTTATGTCTTTTTCTGTCTTTTTTCAGATGTTGCGGTGCGCGGAGAGCAGAGGCGCGAGAAGAATCCAGCGGACGGTGAAGAAAACAGAGCCGGAAGAAGTCTGCGGTCTGCACATGTCCCGGTGAGTATTTCAATGGATCTTGGCTCGCGCCGCGCAAGTCTGTGCTGCTCTGATCTTGACACATAGTGCAGAGCTGGTTTCTCACAAGGAGCTCCGGGGCAGGCAAGCCTCACGCTGGCAGCCGGAGAAATCGCTAAGCACTGGGTGTGGCCCAGGGCGAGTTTTAGCCATGGGCCCACCCAGAACCACTAGTCCATCAGGGTATCTTCTATTATGGCCCTCTAGTGGCCATGTTGAATCCTGTTAACGTGTCCAGTCCTGGAGGCCATTTTGGAAGGGGCTACACACAGGCAACAGCCTGGATTTGAGCCAGGCAGCTAGCTTCTCGGTCCAGGTCCTTGCCGGAGCCTTGGGATTGGTCCGGATCGTGACACAGAGCAAAGGTCCTGCATAAGCTGGTCAGCCCACTGGTTGGCCCAGGGACACTTCCGAGAAAGCTTACTTGCAGGTTTTGGTGAAGGCGCCGAGAATAGTTGGTCCCACTATTCCAATGGGTCAAAGCGCCTTCGCAGACCTACTAGGACGATCAGATGCAGAGGGGTCCCATGGGACGAGAGCGCGTGCAGGGTGCCAAACCTTCCATCGGGTCACCAGTGGTTCCTGGACTCAGCTCTGTAGTTGCAGGATACTTGGATCCTATCCTTTGTTCAGTGAGAACTCAGGAGATCGACATGATAGTGGTGTTTCCAGCCTCCTCTTATCCAAAGTTCCCTTCGCACCAAAACGGAGAGGACCCAATGGGAGATCTGCTCACAAACACACCCCATACGTAGACCAATCACAGACCACAGTGGTCTCAGGCATTCAGGGCACTCCAGCCTCTCTGGCACCCAGGATGTGTATTGGGGACAGACACCCCAGCCCACATCCTGGAGGCACACACACAAGGCATGCAGAAGCCCGCTAAAGCATTGCGTTTTGCGGGAAAATGCATGACCAAATAAGGACTGGCCAGGGTCGACTCGACCTGGGGAAGATGAAGGGGCAAGATGGCCAAAGAAGCTCGTGGCATGGCCATTTTGGGGCCAGGCCACCTATTTATGCCAAACGTGGTTAATGCGGTTAACATGGCAGGAAAGGGTTAAAAATAATGCGAAATGATAGCTGCCACCAGTCCCGTCCCTGACACACCTGTACAGTCCATAAAAAGTCCAGCAAGAGTATGTAAGGCCTTTGGAAATGACTATAGACCCAAGTGTGCTGTATGGTAAGATACATTGCACACTTGCTACATGTTGCACAAAAGCTCCAACATGAGGAAAGGACTAAGGGAAACAAAGTCTCCCAGTACTGACTGTCTTAAGAGCATGTCAGTTTCCCCATAAAAGGTGAGCAAAAGCCCATAGGAGTGCAGCTGAAGGCTGTGCTTCTCTGGCAAAGTCAGTCAATGGTGTTTAAACAGCAGCAAAATGTTTGGGGGTTGACACATGGAGGGAAAATTACATACAATAATGAAATCTTTCCTAACATGCACGGCACCAGACGGCGAACCTCTTCTATTTATGCCCGTAGCACTAAAGAGTACACGAAGCCCTGGCCTTGGCAAACACCTCATTACAGTCCGCTGGGAGATCGTAACCCCCGACCTCTAACACTGCAGGGACCAGGTCTTCAGATTCAGCGATACCTGGTCGTGGTGCAGAATTGCGCCTTTTTCCTTGGCAAGAAGATCTGCGATCACTGGAAGCTTGACAGGAGGGGATGCCGACATGCTGAGAAAGTCCGGGTACCAGATCTGCCTCGGCCACGCTGGTGCGACGAGGATCATCCTGCACAGAGACCATCTGAGTTGATTGAGGAGTCAAAGAAGCAAAGGAGGGAACGCATACAGAAACAGGCCATCCTAGGGGAATGAGAATGCATCCTCCATGCTCCCCGCCTGGGGAAACATGCTGGCGAACCTCCGGCACTTGGTATTGTGGATAGTGAGCTAAAGACTCTGGGTAAGTCTCTCGCAACCAGGACTAATGTCTGGCAGAGGGACTCCCAGGAACCCCCTTGTTAATTTGCATATTTTAGTAACTGTGTCTCACCCTAAGTTACTAGGGGAATCCAGACGTGGACCCCTTGCTCACTATTCTTAGAGAGGCACAGCTCCTCCCTACTGATGAGGTCCAACCAGACCAAAACACTTGTCTGGGGATGCTGTTGGTGCTCTTGTTTAGAGGAGAATTGCCTAGACTGCCCAGGACAAAGACGATGTTTAGGATATTTCTTTTCTGTGAAAGATAGTGAGCTAAAGACTAGGACTAATGTCTGGCAGAGGGACTCCCAGGACCCCCCTCGTTAATTTACTTGGTATTCACTGCCATCGCAAAAATATCAATTTGGGGATTGCCCCATCTGCGGAACAGGTGGTTCACTTGGTCCGGCCGAAGCTCCCATTCGTGGCAAGAGCGTAGCTCCCTGCTGAGAGTCAGTGACAGTGTTCTTTACTCCTGCCAGATGAAATGGAATGAGGAACATCCCCTGGGTGACGACCCAGTGTGAAAGGTCCTGCGCCTCTTTGTAGAACGCTGGGGATCTGGTACCCCCGGCTTCCTGATGTAAAACATTGTGGTGGTATTGTCCGTGAAGACCCGCACCACCTTGCCCTTGGGTGACAGAAGGAAGGACTTGAGGGCCCAAAACACTGCCCGAAGCTCCAGCACGTTGATCTGTAATGACTTCTCCGGCAGCCACAGGCCTCTAGCGGGAAGACTTCTGGTGCGAGCTCCCCATCCTTCCAGGGAGGCATCCGTCGTGACCGTCTCCTGGAGCAGTGGGGTCTGGAAATCCGCGCCTCTGGACAGATGAGAGCGCACTCCCCACCACCTTATGGTGATCTTGTCTTGAAAGCTTCCTGACACTTGTATCCAACGGCCGTCGAGGAACTCCTGTAATGGACGCATCCGTAGTCTGCCGGGTCGGATGAGATAGATGCATGACGACATCATGCCGAGCAGAGACTTGATGGTCTTCACTGTGGCGATCTTCAGTGCTAACAGCCGTTGCACCTTGCCCAAGATGGCCGCTATCCTTTCCTCTGACGGTGACGTCAGGCACGACACTGTGTTGAGTCAGGATCCCAGAAACAGCGTCTCCTGCGATGGAGTCAAGCAGGACTTTGCATAGTTCACTGAGAACCCCAGATCTGTCAGTAGGCTGACTGTCCTTGCCATGTGGTCGACAGCGATGTTCCCTGAACTGGCCTGGTTCAGCCAGTCCAAGTAAGGGTAGATGTGGATCCCTTGTAGTCGCAGATGCACCGCCACGGGCGCCAGGCACTTGGTGAAAACCCTTGGCGCTGACTTCAGTCCGAAGGGAAGGGCCTTGAATTGGTAATGCTTCCCCTGAATGATTAAGTGCAGAAACTTGCAGTGTCGCTTGTGAATTGGGATGTGGAAGTATGCATCCTCCAAGTCCAGCAATAACAAAGTCTCCCTCTTCGAGATGTCCGAGTACGTGCTGAAGAGTGACCATTTGGAACATTTGGGACTTGTATGCATTTTTTTAGACGTCAGAGGTCGAGGAGGGTTCTCCAGCCCCTAGTCTTCTTTTTCACGAGGAAGTACCTTCAGTACACTCCGGAGCTGCTTTGTAAAGAGCTCCATCGTGCCTTTCATTAGAATGGCCCGCACCTCCAGCAGCAGCTGAGGGATGTGGTTTTCCTGCCGGGCCACCTGTGGAATTCAGGGAAACTTCCATTGAAATTCCAGGGTGTGTCCGTGGGCGGGAGCATCCAGCACCCAACAGTCGGTGGAGATGGTCTTCCATACGCTGACTAAGTTCACCAGCTGGCCTCCCACCGGGTTGCAAGGTCGGGGGCCCGACGCCACAGCCGGTTCAATCCTGCTTGGACGTCGAAGGGCCACCCTGGGGTCACTGGCGCCGACAACGTCCTCCTCTGAAAGCCTTGGAATGGCTCCTGTTGGTTTCCTGGCACGAGGAGAGGGAGGGCTGGTGGTAGGAAGAGGGGTTCCCGTCAAAAACTTTGGAAGATCCTTGGGATTTGCTTCCTGAGGGCCGAAAGGACGGCTGTCGCTGTTGAAGAGTGCCCAAAGCAAGTGCTGTCTCGGTGTCTGTGTTGATGGCCTTTAGAGACTCATCTACAGCCATTCCGAAGAGGTTGTCTCCGTCAAAGGGCATACCCAGAACCCTTATCTGAACGTCCTGATGAAAATTAGTGGCCCTGAGCCAGCCACGATGACGAAGGCAAACGGTGTGCCCATCTGCCAGAAACCTGTGTCTGCGATGTCCGTGGCCACCATGATGGCGTGGTCCATCGCCAGCTCGCCTTTCTGCAGAATGTTCAACGCTACCGACCTCTTGTCATTGGGGAGGAAGTCCAGGAAGGGAGCAATCTTGAACCATTGCTCTCGGTTGTAGCGTGCTACAATGGTGAGGGCGTTGGCGGCCTTGATGGTAGTGGCCGCAGAGTAGATAACTCGTCCCATGACACTTAATTTCTTCCCCTCGCTGTCCGGAGAGTTAGACGCTGCCAAGATAGAAGCACCCAACAACGACTTCCTAGCCGCTGCAGACACCACAGAGTCTGGCGACAGTTGGGCCTGCAAGCACTTGGGTGCAGAGTCTGTCACCCTGTACTTCTTCTCAAGACGATCCCTCTTCGCCGGGGCTGTAGAAGGGTTCTTCATGAGGCACAAGCCTTTGTCCCAAAGGTCATCCAAGAATGGGACTGAGAGGATGGTCCTTCTCTTCGCCTTGCAGCGTTGTTACAAGAGTCCCTCCTCCTCTGGAGCGAGCTGGAAGAGTTCGTAGCTCTGGAGATCAGTGAGTGAAACAAGCCGATCTCGTCCGGCGGGGAGGATCTGGGCGAAGGGAGATACCCATCCCATTGTCATCCATGTCCGTTGCCGTGTCTGGGTCCATCTCTTCCCTTGGGGGGGGGGGGGGGGGGGGGGAGTGCAGCGAGGGGTGGCAAGGAGGCAGAGGGAGCCTCTTCCTCTTCTTGGCCGGTAGTTCCTCCGTCACCAGAGGTTCAGCCGTCACTGGCGCCACAGGCGGGACCGCCAGCGCAATAGGCCTCCTTGTCTGTATCTCAGAGACCAGAGTATGTAGTGCAGAGAGAATGTCCACCAAGAAATCTATAGGCAGCAGCTGAAGCGTGGGTAGCAGTTGAGATGGAGGCGGAATAGGCAGCTGGGGAGCCAGAAGGGAGCCCAGTCCCTCGTCACCTTGCTGCTCTTCGACAGTATTCTCGCCATCGTCAGCGCGCTCGTTGTAGGGCCTGCTCCTGACGTTTTCCTCCTCCTAGATGGTTTGAAGGTAGATGAGCTCCTCCTCGGAGGAGATATCCGTGCCCTTGGAGGACCTCCGCACCTCCCCACCTCTCTTTGCTTCCAGAGGGGACTGTCTTGGGGAGATGACCAGCATTTTCTTCTGTGGGGTCTTCTCTATGGGCCAGTACACAGCCTACCTCCTGGGAGGAAGGGATACCCTCGCCTTCGTGGGTTGCACCATGCGGATCCGTCTCGGCGGCCTTCGCGAGAGACACCACTACCCCCTCGATGGAGGGTTGAGCCTTCGCTGGATGTACTTGGGCCTTCACGGTCAGGACCGGTCTCTTGTCCCGTTTGGCCTTGGGCGTCCTGGATGCCATATTCTGCTTGGCCTTCTCCTTAGGGGGATGGTCAGCGCCCTGTTTCCCCCTTGTCCTTTACCTGCAGGTCGGTCTTGGGGTTTTCCTCGAGTTTGCCCGGATGGTCCGACATCCTCTTGGACGACGATCCAGAGTGCTGACTGGTGACTGAAGTCGCTGGAGACGTCAGACGCGCCCTGGCGCCCGCCTCAACAGCGCTCCCGGGGCAGTGGACTCGCAGTTCTTAGCCTTCTGTTGTACCCCCGCGGAGGGGCACCCTCAAAGGTCTTAGAAGACAGCTCAGCTTTCTTGGAGCCAGGAGAGGCATGCTCCTGGGACCCACCCAGAGCAGGGGCCATGGCCTGTAGCCACCATTTCAGCCACCTATGCCGATCCTTCAGCGTGCAGGGGCCATCTTCTGGGAAAACGCACAATCATCCTCCTTGTGCGTCAGGTACAGGTAGTAAAGGCACTGGGAATGTCCATTGCCCAAGAAGACATTCCATAAGCCGCAGCAAAGCTGAACAGCGGGGCCGAATCTTCCTCCTCCGCCGACATGGTCGACGCAGCGCAGGCCTGAAGAAGCTTCTGGAAGCCTCTGGAAAAACTTAACGAAATCCACCCTTGAGGGGTGCTGAAGAATCCGAAAAGCGGATCCCCGTTAAACGGAAGGTTGATCGATGGAGCACGAAGCTCGATTGACCGAAAAATAGAGTATACTCTTCCAAAAAGAAAAAAAACGCAGTAAAAGCGAGAGATAAACACGAGGACTCCCAACATTTGAAAATGCATTAAAAAATCTGAAGACGCTGCCAGAGCAGGGGCTTAGGTAGAGGGCAGTCATTGGCTGGGAGCAGTATGGCCCAGAGCTCAGTGATTGGTTGATAGGAGACAGTTCAGAAATGAAGCAGTCTGATTTTTTTCTTTACCGATGATTCCCAGCATGACGGGTAATATTCATGAGCATGTGAATCCATGCCAGACCCCATGCTGGAGGAGAGGGGAAAAACTTGAACTGAGGCAATGGGCGCAGGGCATGCTATTTATACTAGCGTTAACATGGCCGAGGGTGAAAATGCAAGCCACTGAGGAACCTCGAGTCGCTGGAATGGCACACTCAGCTGTGGAACAATTTCCAAAGCTGCAAGCAGGATATTGGGTATATCAAAGAGGAGGAATCCGTGGGAGGAACATCCATCAGAAAGAACATTTCCAGGGGTAAGTAATTTGTTCTTCTCAGGCAGTTTCTGCCCAGAATTCCTTTAGGAATTCTTCGATCTCTACCACTGTACTAGGTGAGCTATCTAGTTTACAACTGTGCTCCATGGCCTTACATTTACCCTCTATAGGAGTCAGTGAGCTGACGATTTTAATACACTGTTTTCTTTGGAAATGAATATTCCCCTCAATATAATATATATTGGATACATTACTCACCGTAATCACATTTCTGATGTATCTGCTTAGATTCACATGCTGTACATAGGCCGACATCTAGTGGAAGCTTTCGGAGTATTACAGTGGTTTTCGAAATTCAAAAAGGGATGTCGACAGGGCGTGCCAGTAATACTCTCACTTGTGTGACGTCCACTGTACCCATGATCCCTCACGTATCGAGGTCCCTCAGATTGTTTATGTTCTGACATAAGGTTGCATGAAGTGTACCGTGAGTACAGGTGTATCCAAGCAGATAGATAACAAAGCTCATATAACATCTATGCACCTTCTCTCAGGGGAGGAAGGGTGGGCGCATGTGAATCCAAGCAGATACAAGCATCAGAAATACACTTACGGTGAGTAATGTATCCCTTCTTCTCAGGCTTGTGGAATCTGCTTAGATCACATGCTATGCATAGATTAGCGAGGAATGTTAGGATAAGGTGGTGGGTCGTGAGAAGTAGCAGCGGCAAATATATGTTTTAGAACCGATTGTCCCACCTGTGTATCTGCTTTAGAATGGGTGTCAATGCAGTAGTGCTGAGTGAAAGTGTGTACTGCGCTCCATGTAGCTGCTTTGCAAATGCTGTCTAAGGGGACATTTGCGATAAAAGGCAGAGTAGCTCCTGTGCTCAGTGTGGAGTAAGCTCTTGGTATAAAAGGCAGCGTTTTGTTTGATAATGAATAGCTTAATTGTATACATCTGACTATCCATCTGGAGATGGCATTTTTGGAAATGTGGTCTCCTTCTCTTCCTGTTGCTACAGAGAAACAGTTGACCTGTTTTCCTAAGCGGCCTGGTCTTGTTTACATAGTAAAGGACCGCCCTCCTCACATCTAATGTGTGGAGTTTTACCTCAGTTGAGCTAGTTGGATTCTGAAAGAAAGCCGGAAGCTCAATAGATTGGTTCACGTGGAATTTGGAAATTAATTTAGGGGAGAACTTTGGATGAGTACGTAAAACCAATTTATCTTTTACGGATAATAAAGAAAGGGTCCTGCACTGACAATGCTAGTAATTCACTAACTCTTCTTATGGAAGTAATAGCACTAAGAAGGCAGTCTTGCATGTCACATGTTTCAGACTTGACTTGTGCATAGGCCCGAATGAGGCCCCCATGAGCTTTACTAGTAGTACTTTGAGATCCCATCCTGGCGGTGGGTTTGAAATTGGAGGGTGGAGTCTTTTTACTCCCTCCATGAA
Source organism: Ambystoma mexicanum (assembly GCF_040938575.1). Taxonomy (NCBI): domain Eukaryota; kingdom Metazoa; phylum Chordata; class Amphibia; order Caudata; family Ambystomatidae; genus Ambystoma; species Ambystoma mexicanum. The sequence goes on along the minus strand of NC_090941.1, from coordinate 704,539,175 downwards.
TGCATTAATGACTGGAATTTTCCACTGCAATACTTTAATTTGAGAGGTGGTACAAGCTGATAAAGCCACCAGGTGGACCTTTATAGAGTTGAATACTAACCCTGCGCCTAACAAGTGGAGCATACAAGTTAGAATGTGTGAAGGAGTATATTCTATGGGGTTTATTTGTTTTGACTGGCACCAAATTACAAATTTCCTCCACTTGTGGAAATAACAGTGTCTAGTGTTTGGTTTTCGTGCCTTCTTGAGGATATCCATACACCGCTGAGTAGAATAAGGTGTCCGAACTCTATGACTTCAGCAGCCATGCTGCCAAGTTCATGGAGTGTGGTTGTGAGTGCACTGTTCTCCCGTGTTGGGTTAACAGTTTGGTTTGGCATGGGAGTTTGATGTGCTCGCACATCGACAGTTTGCACAGATGTGGCTACCACAGTGGTCTCGCCCACATGGGAGCAACTAGGATGAGCGTCATCTGTACTCTGTGCATCTTGTTCACTATTCTGCTCATTGAGTCGGGTGGAGTGGGGGGAGAAGCATAAGCAAATTTCCCTAACCAGTTCATCCATAGAGCGTTCCCCTTGGAGCCTGGCTCGGGGAATCTGGATGCGAAGTCTGGGCATTACTTGTTTTTTCGCTTGTAGCGAACAAGTCTATTGTGGGGAACCCCATACAGAGAAGATGTGTTCCCCTGGATCATGCTGTGACGATAGGAATATTTTCCATCTGAGTGCCCATTTCCAAATATGCTGTACAAGTCTGGACAGATTTGGAGAACGTGTGCCCCCCCCCCGTTAGTTTATGTAAAACATTGCTGTAGTGCTGTCTGTCAGGACCTGCACAGATTGGTTCATTAAGTGGGATCCGAACACCTGAAGGGCCTTGAATACTGCAAGAAGTTCTAGCAGATTGATGTGATTCTGAGCTGCTGCCGAGACCAGAGACCCTGAGCTGTGTGGTGAAGGTAGTGTGCTCCCCACCCAGCAAGAGAGGTGTCAGTTGTGATAATTGCCTGCATCTCTGGATTGTAAAAAAAGGGTTTCCCCTTCAGTAGATTCTCACGTCCACCAGCGTAGATTTTGTACTAGTGTTGGCGAAACGACCACTAGATAGTCCCACTGACCGCTTGCCTGAGACCATTGTTTCGCCAACCATTCCTGCATGGGTCGCAGGCGCGCCTGTGGAACCAGGTAAATGTAAGATGCCATCATGCCTAGCAAGTGCATCGCTTTGCCACCCTTATATGGCGGACGGCTTGATAATGTGGTATTTGCAACATGTCTTAGACTCTTTCCTCTAACGGAAAGACCAACCCCTCTCGTGTGTTTAAGACAGCTCCTAGGAACTATTTGGTTGTGCTTGGCACTAGGCTTGACTTTTTCTCGTCGATTGAGAAGCCCAATTGAAATCAAAGTGATGGGTGGCCTGTGTCTCCTGTTTAAAACCCGATTGCCTTAGCCACGCGCGACGTTTAATAATGGTCCCCTGAGCAATAAAACTTCCGGTGTTGTCCGCAGCGTCGAGGTTGGTTTTAAGTAAGCAACTTGACACTGCTCTGCTGTCTGCGGCCACCTGAGCTAACTGGGACTTCAATGGTTCCTGGGGAGGGGACAGTAAGGTCGACACTTCTGCCCATTTGTGGCAGTTGTAACTGGCCAAGAGGGTTGCGTTGTTTCCAATTCTGGTTTGGTAAGTCGTGGAGAAGGCAACCTTTCTGCCCATGGTATCAAGCTTCTTGGTGTCCTTGTCGGGCAGAGCCTCAGAGGAAGCAAGGGGGGGGGGGGGGTGCCCGATCTTTTCCTAGTTGTAGTTACGACTTGCGACCTCTAATGTAAAGAGAGTCCCAAGGTGCGGGTTTAAACAGCTTCTCTATACAGGGGTTTACAGCCCGTGTGAGGTTAGGGGTCTCTAATGACGGCTGTATCTTGCACTGTATTGACTTGAGTAGAGGAATAAATTGCGCCACAGTCTTCTTGTCCCCTAGGATTTGTTCTACAAAATCCTTATCCTCTTGTACCTCCTGGGTCTCTATTTGAAAGTGCTCTGCCGCCTTGGCTAGCACCTCATTTAGAAGGGGCTGGTTGTCAATTGGGGAATCAGTGATCGGGGGGGTCCTGATCAATAGGTGAGTCCATAGGATACATATTGGCGTCTGGGTCAGCCTCTTGGTCTTATTCGTCACCATAATAAGGGTCTGCTACATCCTCATCGTACTGAGGGTGTGCTGCCTCTAGAATAGTGAGGTCTTCGTGTTCGGAGTCCGGGTCATAGAGTTCTATGACTGTGCTATGCACTGGTATTTCGGAACAAGACCTTTTAGTAGGGGGTTGCGAAGGTCGAGCAGAGACTTGTGGCCCAGAGGGAGCAGTAGTGGGGGGAGTGGAAACTCTCGAAATAGGCAGGGTCTTTTTCGTAGAAATCGGCCATAAAGGACATTCTCCTCATGACTCTATGTCTTGTGATGACCACTGAGCCGCACTTGGGATGACCAAGGGTTGGGAAGGAAGTCCCAAATCTTCATCTGTGGGAGGAATTACCCCAGACATTTTAGGCCTAGCCTCTAGAGGTTTATCCTTATGGGGTATGGGCGTGGATTCTTCAGTTCTTTCTTTATGAGGGGTTTTTTCCCTATGAGGGGTCTTTCAGGACTTATTCTTGTGCTCTTTAAAGACCCTCCACCCCCTTTGGCGCCACGAGACATGTTTATTCGACTGTTTGGGGCCTGATACCTGACCTGACACAGGGTATTGATTTTCAGGTGCGGGTAGGGCCGAGGCCTCGTCTTCGGATGATCGGCCCTCGGTGGGAGTTTTACGCGTGACACCCGCACCGTCTTTCAGCGGTAGGGTCCTGTCGTGCAGCGATCTTGAGGACAGGGGCTCAACTGACCTTTCCCTGGGTGTCGTTCGGGGTCGACCGCTCGACCATTGTGTCAAATCTCGACGTCGGGGTAGGTGTTTAGTGTTGGATGGAATTGTAGCGATTCCACCGCCGGGTTTTGTCCCCACAACAGGGCCGCCGGCCTGTTCTCTGGGTTCGGGGGCCTGCACTTGGGTAGCTGAACTACCCAGTCGTCCTTGCTGTCCGAAACGGCAGCGTTGCTGCCATTACTGATAGTACCTTCTGCCTCCATGGCCTCGAGTTGCCTGGCATAGGTCCAGCGTTTTGTCGATCGGTCCTTAAAAGTCTTGGGCTTGAAGAACCTACATGCTCGAGGCATGTGAGGCATTCCTCCACCTCTAAATGTGGAGGATCTCCCCTGCACGGGATCTGCGCTGGCCTCTTGGATAACTCTGCAACGCTTGACCCTGGTTATTGTTCCACAATGAACTTTGATTCTGTCCTTAACCGGAGCCTCTCTGGGAATTTTGCCCACGAAAACGGTGAAAATTGCAAGGTTGTTTATTTGTGAGTTGCCTAAAGGATTTCAGGGCATCATATTCCCCTTAGGCTGATTTCAGAGCGTCCTCTACCGCTTTGCTGAATAGTACGGTTGGTTCCACTGGCATGTTGAGTAACGTTGCCTGGGTCTCAAGCTTGAATCCAGATCGGCGAAACAAACCATGGTACTTGAGAATGGTTCCTTCTGCAATAATACGGCCCGCATTATCTGCAGCGTCAAGGTTGTTCTTTAGCAAGCAGCAGCAAGTGGCTTTGCCTTCCGCTGCTACTAGGGCAAGTCTAGACTTTAAATGCTCTGGAGCAGAGTCGATGAAGGCCGTAATCTCCTATTTATGGCACTCATCATGCCAACAGTGTGGAATTGTTGGTGATGCTAGTTGGAAATGTTGGCGATCCTAGTTTGAAACGCTGCCGAAGTTGCAACTTTCCTCCCCATGGTAAATACCAAAAGTAGGGGAATAACAGTATGCAGTGCTCGCAACTAAACAATAAAGACTGGGATGTGTATTTGTACTGCGCAAACAGACTTCAAATTGTAGTAAATAAAACTATACTATAAACAGCCTTGAAGACGGCCGTTTGGTCGAAACACGTGTCGGCTGTACAAAGAATAACTCACTACTCACATAACGGATGGCTACTTCTATATTTCTCAACAGTGTTTTGGGACTTCAAAATTGTTTCAGAGTATTAATTACTGCAAGTTGAAGTCTGTTTGCGCACGACAAATACACATCCCAATCTTTACTGTTCCTCCCCATGGTATAGCGCTTCTTGCTCTCCTTGTCTGGGGGAGCTGTTAAAGAGGCTAGTGGTGTACCTGTCCTCTTTCGAGTAGTTGTGACAACTAGCGAATCCGGCTTAAGCTGTCCCCTGATGTATAAAGGATCAGACGGCGCTGGGTGGAACAGTTTCTCTATCCGCGGGTTTACTGCCCTCGTTTGATTGGTTGTCTCCAGTGAAGGTTGGATTCTTTTCTGGACAGACTTTAAGATCGGTATGAACTGGGGGGCAGCTTTTTTGTTTCCCAGGATATCTTCAACAAAATCTTTGTCTTGCTGGGTCTGAATACCAAAGAGCTCAGCTGCTTGAATTAATAAGTCATTGAATAAGGGCTGATTTTCTACTGGAGAGTCAGGCACTGGGGAATCCTGATGGATTGGAGAAGACATAGTATACATCTCTGCCTGACCATCATCATCATCATCATCACCACCACCAAAGTATTGATATTCCTATTGATCCCCTTCAGTGTCTGTATGGATGTCAAAGGTCAGCAGAGGTGCGTGAACTTTTTGGTGGTGGCTGGGATGAAGACAATGGCTGAGAGGTGGAAGACATGGGCTGAGAGCTTGAGGCTTGAGCAGTGGGAGGTGCGATTTGAAAATGTTATACTGCATGCATTTTTTTTTCCAAGAAATTTGCAAAAGAAGTCATTCTGGACATCACCCTATGTCCTCTGCTGTCCATAGGGCTGAGCTGGGGATGATGCCAGGGTAGGGTATGGCAGAAACCTGCGGTGTTGGTAGGCCTTTATTATGTAAGGCCTCACTTAAGGGACCCTCATCCTCTTCTTGTGGGGCAGTTAAAGTATCTGTAGGGGTAGACTTATCCTATGAGACTTGTCTTTGTTTTTATGAGACTTGTTTCTATGATCAGAACTCTTGGAAGAAGACTTCTTGGAAAGAGTAGCCTTTAATAGGTTTTCTGGGACTTGTTTTTAACCAGGTGTGATAACCCTGTATTTTTGGATAAACAAAGCATGTGATCTAAGCAGATTCCACAAGCCTCAGGCCGACATCTAGTGGAAGCTGCAGAGTATTATTTTTTTTCAAAACTCGAAAAGGGACGTCGACAGGGCGTGCCAGTAATACCATCCCTAGTGTGACATCCACTGTACCCATGATCCCTCATGCGTCCAGGTCCCTCAGATTGTTGTTTTTCTGACATGAGGTAGCATGAGTACAGTTGTATCCAAGCAGATACGTATCATCATAAGCATCCATGCGCCGTCTCTACGAGGGGAGGAAGGGTGGGCGCATGTGAATCTAAGCAGGAACAAGCCTCAGAAATACGATTACAGTGAGTAATGTATCCCTTCTGAGGCTTGTGGAATCTGCTTAGATCACATGCTGTGCATAGATTAGCGAGCAGTGCTACAAGGAGGGATGCAAGAAGGTTCATGAGCGTGTCTTAGAACTGCTTGTCCCACCTGTGTATCTTTCTTGGAATGAGTGTCAATGCAGTAGTGCTGAGTGAAAGTATGTATTGAGCTCCATGTAGCTGCTTTGCAAATGCTGTCTAGAGTGACATTTGTGATGAAAGCCAGGGTGGCTCCTGTACTTCTTGTAGCGTGAGCCCTGGGCGTAAGGAACACGTTTCTTACCTGTAACTGTTGTTCTCCAGCATGGGTCTGGCATGGATTCACATGCTCATGAATATTCCCCGTTGTCAGGCTGGGAATCATCGGTAAAGAAAAAAGCAGTTTCAGTTTCGTTTCTGCACTGTCTTTCTCCTAATAACCAATCACTTGTCTCTGGGTGATACTGCCCTCAGCCAATGACTGCCCTCTACCTAAGCCTCTGGCGGCCATCTTCAGATTTGGTAGCACGTACAGTGGCAGTAGGACAAAGTGAAGAGCCGCAGAGGGGTAGAAGGGAGGGTTCGCATGTGAATCCATGCCAGACCCATGCTGGAGAACAACAGTTACAGGTAAGGAACTTGTTCTTTCTCCAGCAGGGGGTCTGGCATGGATTCACACGCTCATGTATACAAGAATACATACAAGAATACATAGCAGTACACACATGCACAACCACGGGTGGTGGCAAGGCTCGACATTAACCATTTCATCACTCAAAATTAAACATCTCTTACTTCCTCCCCAGGCCCACCTTCAGGCGAACAGGTTGCGCAGCACTGCCTGGCCGGCTCTGGATTCCTACCTGGAATCCCGGTCGACACAGTAGAATCTCTTGAAGGTGTGCGTCGACCTCCACGTAGCAGCCCTGCAGATGTCCAGCAGGGGCACGCCAGATAGGAACGCTGTGGTAGCAGCGATCGCTCTGGTCGAATGGGCTCTCAGACGGCTGGGCAACGGTCGGTTTGCCAACCGGTGACAGTGCATGATGCAGCCGGAGAGCCATCTGGAAATGGAAGCCTTCGAGAGGGCCTTCCCTTGGTTCACAGGTCCAAAGTTCACAAACAGCTGTGATGTCTTCCGAAAACTCTTCGTGCGGTCCACGTAGGAGGAGATGGCCACAAGAAACGATGTCTTTCAGAACAGGAACTTCAACAGTGCCTACTGCAGAGGCTCGAATGGCCGGCGGGAAGGATCAGAACAGTCCCTTCATGAACTCCTTCACCAGGTGATGGGACCACAGGGATGAGCGCCCCGGAGTTCTGGTGTAGCGGGAGATAGCCGCCAGATGGATCTTAATGGAGGCATGGGCCAGCCCCGCCTTGGCCAGCGATAGCAAGTACGGCAGCACTTGAGGGGCCGTAATCCGCAGAGGGTTAATCTTCTGTTCACGGCACCAGACAGAAAACCTCTTCCATTTGTGTCCGTAGCACTTGGAAGTTGAGGACGCCCTGGCCTTTGCAAGCGCCTCCTTGCAGTCCGCCGAGATATCGTACCCTCCAAACTCTAGTGCTGCAGGAGCCAGGCCTGCAAGTTCAGCGACCCCAGGTCGTGGTGGAGGATAGCGCCTCCTTCTCTGGAGAGGAGATCCGCGTCCGCTGGCAGTTTGACTGGGGGGGCGGGCGCTGACATGTCCAGAAGGTCCGGGAACCATCTGTCTCGGCCAGGCCGGTGCAAAAAGGATCATCCTGGACCGTTGGTTGATGAGTCGCAGCAGCAATGGCAACGGCGGGAACGCATAGAGGAACAGGCCGTCCCAGAGGAATGAGACGGCATCGCCCATGCTCCCCGGCTGGGGAAACATGCTGGCGAACCTCCGGCACTTGGCGTTCGTCGCCGTCACGAATAAGTCGATTGCCCCATCATTGGAATAGCAGGTCCACTTGATCCTGCCGCAGTTCCCACTCGTGGCAAGAGCGTAGCTCCCTGCTGAGTGAGTCGGCGATGGTGTTCTTTATTCCTGCCAGGTGGAAGGGTACCAGAAACATCCCCAATGCCACAGATCCTGGGCCTCCTTGGCTAGGGCTGGGGATCTGGTGCCTCCCTGCTTCCGGATGTCGAACATCGTGGTGGTGTTATCGGTGAAGATCCTCTCCACCTTGCCCTTGAGGGACGGAAGGAACGACCTGAGGGCCGAGAACACGGCTCGGACCTCCAGGACGTTGATGTGTAGTGACTTCTTCTCTGGGAGCCAAAAGGCCTCTTGCGTGGAGATCTCCGGTGTGTGCTCCCCATCCCTCCAGGGAGGCATCCATCGTCACCGTCTCCTGTTGTGCGGGGGTCTGGAAGTCCATCCCCGCCACGAGATGCGCGCGGGTGCCCCAACACCGGATTGCTTGGCAGAAGGTCTCGTTGAGCGAGATCCTGTCTTCGAAGCTGCCCGTCGCTTGCATCCAACGGGCATCGAGGAACTCTTGCAGTGGACGCATCCGCAGCCTGCACAGGCGCACGAGGTAGATGCACGAGGACATCATGCCGAGCAGGGACTTGATAGATCTCACCCTGGCCACGTCCATGGCCGACAGTCATTGCACCTTGCCCAGGATGGCCTTCGTCCTTTCCTCCAACGGAGAGGCCAATCGCGCCAATGTGTCGAGCCTGGCTCCCAAAAACAGTGCTACTTGTAACAGGACCAAGTGGGATTTCGTGTAGTTGATGGAAAATCCCAGATGCGTGAGCAGCTGGACCGTCTTCGCTATGTGTCTGACAGCAAGTTCTCTTGTCCTTGCTCGGATGAGCCAATCGTCCAGGTAGGGATAGACGTGGATCCCCTGCAGGCGCAGCCACGCTGCTACCGGTGCTAGGCACTTGGTGAATACCCTGGGCGCCGACTTCAATCCGAAGGGGAGGGCCTTGAACCGGTAGTGCCGTCCTCGGACTACAAATATGAGGAACTTTCGATGTCCTTTTAGAATGGGGATGTGGAAGTAAGCATCCTCCATGTCCAGCACAATAGGAAGTCGCCCTCCTCCAGCTGTCCCAGCACATGATGGAGTGTGACCATCCAGAACTTTTGGGACATGATGTACTTGTTTAAGCGTCGAAGGTCCGGGATGGGTCGCCAGCCGCCGGTCCTCTTCATTACGAGGAAGTATCGCGAGTACACTCCAGAACCCCGGAGCCTCTTTGGGATGAGCTTGATGGCTCCCTTCTTCAGCATCGCCCTTACTTCTAGCAGCAGTTGAGGGACGTGGTTTTCCTTCCTGGCCACGGGAGGAATGCGGGGGCACTTTAGAAACTCGTGTGCCCGCGGGCCAGGGTATCCAGCACCCATCGGTCTGTGGAGATGGACTCCCACACGCTGACTAACTTCACCAGCCGGCCTCCCACCGGGGTGCTCTGGTGGGGGCCCGACACTACGGCCGGTTCAGTCCTGCTTGGTAGTGGCCTTGCCGCCTTGGCCTCCTTGACGACGAGATCCTCCTGACTTGCCACATCCTCTGTAGAACTCCTGCGACGAGGAGCGGGCCGCTTGGCGGTACGTGGAGGAGCCGCCGCCGAATCCTTTGGAGGCACCTTGCTTGCCTCTGGAGTACCGAAAGGGCGGCCGCCGTCGTTGCAAAACTCCCAAGGCCCGCACCGTTTCCTGTCGGCCTTGATGGCCTGAAGTGACTCATCCAATGTCTTGCCAAACAGGGTGTTTCCGTTGAAAGGCATGTCCAAAACTCTGGTTTGCATGTCCTGGCGGAAATCGGTTGCCTTGAGCCAACCAAGCCGGCGAAGGCAAACACTGTTGCCCATCTGGCGGAAGCCGGTGTCAGCAATGTCCGTGGCAACCATTATAGCGTGGTCCGACGCCACCTCGCCTTCCTGCAGTATCTCCAGGGCCTCAGCCCTCTTGTTGTCTGGGAGGAAGTCCAGCAGAGGAGCGATCTTAATCCACAGCTCCCTGTCGTAGCGGGCCACAATCACGAGGGCGTTGGCCACTTTAATCGTCAGCGCCGCCGACGAGATGACCCGTTGTCCCATGGCATCCAATTTCTTCCCTTCGCCGTTCGGCACGGAGATCGAAGTTGAAGCCGTCGCCCCTGCCGCTTTCTTCTTGGGCGCCGCCGAGACAACCGAATCTGGGTTTGGCTGCGCCCTAAGGCACATGGGGGCGGAATCCGGGACCTGGTACTTCTCGTACCGGTCTCTCTTGGCAGGGGTCGCGGATGGGTTCTTCAGAAGCTCCAGCTCCTCGTCCCAGATGTCGTCAAGCAACGGGACCGAGAGGACCATCTTCCTCTTGGCCTCACGCCGTTGATAGAGGAAACCTTCCTCCTTCTGTTCCACCGGCCCTGGCGATCATGGCGTGGAAGGAGCCAATTTCGTAGGGTCGGGGAAGCCCGGGGGGGGTGGTGATGAAAGGCCCATCCGTCACCACCATCATCATCATCCGTCCCCGTCGTGGCCGTCTGTTCCCGTGTCATCCCTTGGATCCAGGGAAGGAGATGAAGGCCTTGAGGGCCGCATAGGCTGGAAGGGCGGTGGGGGATGAGTTCTCTTCTGCTTGCTTGTAGGGCTTCCCAACGGTCCCGGCTCCGCTGGGTCATCCGTTGGGGGTAAGGGCAACCTTGTCCTTATCTCCGTGCACAAGGCCTGGATAGCCATCAAGATTGCTCCTGAGCTGTCCTGTGGCCCAGAAACCGGCTGCGACGGGCAAGACGTGGAATCCTCCACCTCCACGGGAACCTCGTCGGCCTCACCGTCGCCGCCTTCGGCTGCCTTGTCGGGCTCCCTCCCGTGGGACCGGACCTCCTCAGACGACCTGTCCAGGATCTTCAAGACTTCAGCCAGCTCCTCTTCAGAGGCTGTATCCGTGTCCGTGTTGGCCAACGCCCCCGCCCCCCTTTCTCCACCGGGGCTTTCACAGGGGTCTTATCGATGGGCTGAAAAGAGGATTCCCTCCGTGGTGGCAGGGAAACTATGGGCCCAGAGGTCGCCTCCGCTGCGGTAGCCTCCACAGGCTTCGCCAGGGCCACCATGACTCTCTCGATAGAGGCCTTAGCCAGGTGAATCAAAGCCTTGACGACTTTAGACGCGCTTGAGGCCTTCACCTTGGGGGAGGGTCGCCGCCTCGCTCCCCCTCGGCTGTCTCCGTCGGGATCGACCGGGACTTCTCCCAAAGCTTACCCGGGTTCTCCGACTTCCGTTTCCCCCCGAGCCAGAGCGTTGGCTCGTGGTTGATGGCGTTGGTGAAAGTGCGCCCTGCCTGGCAGCCAAGGAGCCCGACCGTTCGGCGCTCCTGGTGCCTGCAGACTCACGGTGCTTTGCCTTTTGTTGGGCCCCCGTCGCCAGGCCGCCCTCAAAGATCTTAGAAGACCGCTCGGACCTCTTCTAACCTGCTGCTGGGCTCTTCCCCTCCAGCCAGTTTGTGAGGCAGATCCGCCGATCCTTCATGGTCCGTTCCGACATGTTCTTGCAAAACGCAGTCCTTCTCCACGTGCGTTTTGTCTTTGTGCAGGCAGTAGAGGCATCTAGAATGCTCGTCCTCCTTGAAGACATTCTGCAATCAGCATCCAGGGCAGCTCCTGAACAGCTTGGATCCGGGTGTCGTGCTCCCTTTTTCCTGGGCCATGTCTACGTGGGCTAGGCCTCAAAGAATCTTCTGGAATCCTCCAAGAAGCGGGACTCGACGAAAACTTCGCCCTTAGGGGTGTAGAAAAATCCCAAATGGGTTCCCGTTGATAGGAAGCAGAAACGGTGGAGCTGAGGCTCGAATGACTGAAAAAATGAGGTTTAACTCTTTGAAAAATCGCAAAACACAGTAAAAGCTCGAGAGCTATAGCAAGAGGACTACCAACACTTGAACGTGCGGTAATAATCTGAAGATGGCTGCCAGAGGAGGAGCTTAGGTAGAGGGCAGTCATTGGCTGGGGGCAGTATGACCCAGATACCAGTGATTGGTTAGTAGGAGAAGGAGGATTCCCAGCCTGACGACGGGGAATATTCTTGAGCATGTGAATCCATGCCAGATCCCATGCTGGAGAAAAGGCAGTGTTTTATTTGATAGGGAATAGCAAAGTTGTATACATCTGACTATCCACCTAGAGATGGCATTTTTTCAAATGCAGTCACCGTCTCTGCCTGGTGCTACAGAGACAAACAGTTGATCTGTTTTGTAAGCAGTCTGGTCTTGTCTACAGAATAGAGGACCGCCCTCCTCACATCTAATGTGTGGAGTTTTACCTCAGCTGAGCTGGTGGGTACCTGGAAGAAAGCCGGTAGCTCAATAGACTGCTTTACGTGAAATTTGGAGATGAACTTAGGGGAGAACCTAGAGTGAGTACGAAAAACCAGCTTGCCCTTGGGTACAAAGAACGGGTCCCGCACTGTTAATGCTTGTATTTCACCAACTCTTCTTATGGAAGTGATAGCCATTAAGTAGGCAGTTTTGCAAGTCAGTTGTTCGAGACTAGACTTATGCATAGGCTCGAAAGGGGGTCCCATGAGCTTAGAGAGTACAACATTAAGATCCCATCCTGGCAACGGATTTGAAATTGGAGGGTGGAGTCTCTTTACTCCCTCCATGAATGCCTTGACAGATACCTTTCACCATGAGACTTTATTGTGCGAGATGGTATATGCTGACAAAGCTGCCAGGTGGACCTTTAAGGAGTTGAATACTAACCCCGCGTCAAACAAGTGGAGCATATAAGTAAGAATGTGGGAAGGAGTACATTCTATGGGGTTAATCTGTTTTGTCTGGCACCAAACTACAAATCTCCTCCACTGTCAAAATAACAGTGCCTGATGTTAGACTTTCTTGATTCTTTCAAGATATCCATACATCTCTGTGGCAGATTAAGATGTCCAAACTTCAGGAGCCATGCAGTTCATCGATTGAGGTTGAGGGCGCACTGTTAGTCCCCCGTGCTCGGTGAGCAGATTGTACGGGCACATGAGTTTGATGAGATTGCACATCGCCAGTTTGCGCAGATCTTGTTCACCACTTTCATGAGAGGAGTTGGGTGAAAACCGTAAGCAAATTTCCCTAACCAGTTCATCCATAGAGCGTTCCCCTTGGAGCCTGGCTCGGGGAATCTGGATGCGAAGTCTGGGCATTACTTGTTTTTTCGCTTGTAGCGAACAAGTCTATTGTGGGGAACCCCATACAGAGAAGATGTGTTCCCCTGGATCATGCTGTGACGATAGGAATATTTTCCATCTGAGTGCCCATTTCCAAATATGCTGTACAAGTCTGGACAGATTTGGAGAACGTGTGCCCCCCCCCGTTAGTTTATGTAAAACATTGCTGTAGTGCTGTCTGTCAGGACCTGCACAGATTGGTTCATTAAGTGGGATCCGAACACCTGAAGGGCCTTGAATACTGCCAGAAGTTCTAGCAGATTGATGTGATTCTGAGCTGCTGCGCGAGACCAGAGACCCTGAGCTGTGTGGTGAAGGTAGTGTGCTCCCCACCCAGCAAGAGAGGTGTCAGTTGTGATAATTGCCTGCATCTCTGGATTGTAAAAAAAGGGTTTCCCCTTCAGTAGATTCTCACGTCCACCAGCGTAGATTTTGTACTAGTGTTGGCGAAACGACCACTAGATAGTCCCACTGACCGCTTGCCTGAGACCATTGTTTCGCCAACCATTCCTGCATGGGTCGCAGGCGCGCCTGTGGAACCAGGTAAATGTAAGATGCCATCATGCCTAGCAAGTGCATCGCTTTGCCACCCTTATATGGCGGACGGCTTGATAATGTGGTATTTGCAACATGTCTTAGACTCTTTCCTCTAACGGAAAGACCAACCCCTCTCGTGTGTTTAAGACAGCTCCTAGGAACTATTTGGTTGTGCTTGGCACTAGGCTTGACTTTTTCTCGTCGATTGAGAAGCCCAATTGAAAGAGAATGTTGATAGTCTTGAATGTTTTGCGTGCAAATTAGGGGGCGACAGGGGACTCCCCTGTAATGAGCCAGTCGTCCAGGCAAGGGTAAACTGGGATTGCCTCCCTGCGCAGGTGTGCTGCCACCACCGCCAGTACCTTTGTGAATACCCTTGGAGCAGATGCTATCCCGAAGGGTAGCACTTTGAATTGGTAGTGCTGGTTCGCTATCTTGAAACGCAAGAATCTTCTGTGCGCTGGGAACATGGAAATATGAAAATAGGTATCTTTCATATCCAGTGTTGCCATTGAATCCCCCTTTTTTTAGTAGATTACCTCTTGTAGCATAGTCATGCAGAACTTTCGTAGCTTCACATTTGTTTGCAGGGCACAAATCTAATACTGGGCGCATGTTAGCTCTTACTTTGGCACAAGCAAGTAGGTTGAATAAATACCCTTGTTTACCTGGTTGGCCGGGATGATTTCGATAACGTCCTTTAGTAGAAGTGCAGCGACTTCCTCGGGGAGGATACGCTGCTGTTCCTTTGAATGGATCTTCTGTCGTGGGGGGTGCGGGGTATTGGGTTCTGGGGTAGTTGGATGAGTTCTATACAGTATCCACCTGCTACTGTGGACAGCACCCATCTGTCTGAGGCGATTCCCTCCCATGCGTGGGTGAAGCTGGAAATGCACCTTCCTACTGGAGAGGCATGGAAGGGCACCTGAACTGGACAGTCACTGCTTTTGTGGGGGGGTACCCCCTCGAAAGGAGTTGCCCCTGCCACAAGCTTGGGATCTAGGCGGTTCTCTAGTATAGTTTTGGGAGGACTGGCCTTGATTATTACCCCAGGGCGACCCTTGGCTTTGATTGTAATTGGACCCCCGTTGTGAACTTTGGCAGCGAAAACCCTGCTGGGTGGCTTGAGTTGCCCCAATTATTTAAGTGAGTCATAATCCTCTTTGGCTGTTTTAAGGGCATCCTCGATGGCCTTGCTGAAGAGCACATTGGGTTTGATAGGCGTGTTAATCAGGGTGGCCTGTGTCTCCTGTTTAAAACCCGATTGCCTTAGCCACGCGTGACGTTTAATAATGGTCCCCTGAGCAATAAAACTTCCGGTGTTGTCCGCAGCGTCGAGGTTGGTTTTAAGTAAGCAACTTGACACTGCTCTGCTGTCTGCGGCCACCTGAGCTAACTGGGACTTCAATGGTTCCTGGGGAGGGGACAGTAAGGTCGACACTTCTGCCCATTTGTGGCAGTTGTAACTGGCCAAGAGGGTTGCGTTGTTTCCAATTCTGGTTTGGTAAGTCGTGGAGAAGGCAACCTTTCTGCCCATGGTATAAAGCTTCTTGGTGTCCTTGTCGGGCAGAGCCTCAGAGGAAGCAAGGGGGGGGTGCCCGATCTTTTCCTAGTTGTAGTTACGACTTGCGACCTCTAATGTAAAGAGAGTCCCAAGGTGCAGGTTTAAACAGCTTCTCTATACAGGGGTTTACAGCCCGTGTGAGGTTAGGGGTCTCTAATGACGGCTGTATCTTGCACTGTATTGACTTGAGTAGAGGAATAAATTGCGCCACAGTCTTCTTGTCCCCTAGGATTTGTTCTACAAAATCCTTATCCTCTTGTACCTCCTGGGTCTCTATTTGAAAGTGCTCTGCCGCCTTGGCTAGCACCTCATTTAGAAGGGGCTGGTTGTCAATTGGGGAATCAGTGATCGGGGGGGTCCTGATCAATAGGTGAGTCCATAGGATACATATTGGCGTCTGGGTCAGCCTCTTGGTCTTATTCGTCACCATAATAAGGGTCTGCTACACCCTCATCGTACTGAGGGTGTGCTGCCTCTAGAATAGTGAGGTCTTCGTGTTCGGAGTCCGGGTCATAGAGTTCTATGACTGTGCTATGCACTGGTATTTCGGAACAAGACCTTTTAGTAGGGGGTTGCGAAGGTCGAGCAGAGACTTGTGGCCCAGAGGGAGCAGTAGTGGGGGGAGTGGAAACTCTCGAAATAGGCAGGGTCTTTTTCGTAGAAATCGGCCATAAAGGACATTCTCCTCATGACTCTATGTCTTGTGATGACCACTGAGCCGCACTTGGGATGACCAAGGGTTGGGAAGGAAGTCCCAAATCTTCATCTGTGGGAGGAATTACCCCAGACATTTTAGGCCTAGCCTCTAGAGGTTTATCCTTATGGGGTATGGGCGTGGATTCTTCAGTTCTTTCTTTATGAGGGGTTTTTTCCCTATGAGGGGTCTTTCAGGACTTATTCTTGTGCTCTTTAAAGACCCTCCACCCCCTTTGGCGCCACGAGACATGTTTATTCGACTGTTTGGGGCCTGATACCTGACCTGACACAGGGTATTGATTTTCAGGTGCGGGTAGGGCCGAGGCCTCATCTTCGGATGATCGGCCCTCGGTGGGAGTTTTACGCGTGACACCCGCACCGTCTTTCAGCGGTAGGGTCCTGTCGTGCAGCGATCTTGAGGACAGGGGCTCAACTGACCTTTCCCTGGGTGTCGTTCGGGGTCGACCGCTCGACCATTGTGTCAAATCTCGACGTCTGGGTAGGTGTTTAGTGTTGGATGGAATTGTAGCGATTCCACCGCCGGGTGTTGTCCCCACAACAGGGCCGCCGGCCTGTTCTCTGGGTTCGGGGGCCTGCACTTGGGTAGCTGAACTACCCAGTCGTCCTTGCTGTCCGAAACGGCAGCGTTGCTGCCATTACTGATAGTACCTTCTGCCTCCATGGCCTCGAGTTGCCTGGCATAGGTCCAGCGTTTTGTCGATCGGTCCTTAAAAGTCTTGGGCTTGAAGAACCTACATGCTCGACAAGAAGCCTCGACATGGTCTCTTGGGAGACACAAGTTACAGACTAAATGCCTATCGACCCACGGAAATGTTCTATTGCACTTGGGGCAGAATTTAAAGAGGGTCTTGTTCATTACTACAAAATATGGCAGCTGGGCCAAAGTAGTGTAAGATAAGGGTCATATATACCCTAGAATAACCACCCCCTCTCTCTCTATTATATGGGCCGATGTCAGGGGCAGCCTTCCAAGACGGAACGGTCCATCGTGGTAGGCTTTCGACAGGCAGTTTCTTTGTCTTTATGGATGCGATATTTCAAAGGTCGGTGAAATAAAGGATAGAAAGAATGAACCATAGGTAATTGAAATAAGTCAATGCCTTTACGCCGAAAGAGGAACTCTGCTATACGAGTCAGTCTAGAATGGCGGAAAAAAACAATCTGAGGGAGCTCAACGCGTGAGAGATCATGGGTAGTGGACGTCACACTAGGGATAGTATTACTGGCACGCCCTGTCAACGTCCCTTTTCGAGTTTCGAAAACAACTAATACTCCGCAGCTTCCACTAGATGTCGGCCTATGCACAGCATGTGATCTCTATCTCTTAAACAAGTGCCTGTCCAAAAATAGGATTTGAGCAAGTCACCCTTAAATCTCCCTAGTTTCTATCTTAACTGGCTCTGGAATGCAGGTTTGCAATAGCAAAGGTGAATGATAGGAAATAGATATTAGCATCATTTTGCAGTTAGCAGCTGCATTACCATAAAAATCCATTTGGGAAGCAGCAGAATGCTTACGTGAATGTGAAGTATATTTTCTACCAACCCAGAAGGAGGCATCTGCAAGCATCCTACAATGCATGTTTGGCCAATCTGTTATTTTTGCAGCACTTCCAACGCTATCCCTATCCAGATAACGCACAATAAAAGTCCCCAGCCCATAATATCTCATAGTCCCCATATTTGTTTGTATATGACATGTGTTACTCTAAAGAATTCAGGGGAACCAAGGTTAGTAGTGTAAACATTTGCTATCAAATGTTTTCCCTTCCATCTCCCCTGCCACGAATATAATCATCTGTGCCATAATTATGTAACATTTCAAGGAGGTATGGATAAAATGAAGACATATTACTTTGAATACCCAATCCAGGTGCAGTTTGAATATGTGATTCACATCCAACGTGAGTTTCCTAGAGGAATCATATTTTTGCATACATAATACCTGCTGAAACTGGTCACTGGTTAGGTCTCTAATGTTCCAGGTCAACAAATTAAATTTAGTCAGATGAGCTGTGTTATAGATAACATCAAGTGTTTTGCCCAAATGGCTGACTATATTTCCAAAATAATGTGTTTTATTATGTGCATTTGCTTGTTACCTTAGATTATATGTCATGTCACCTGTGCATGCGTTGTTGGAAAAATGGTCAACAAAATAAAAACAATTTTGCGCTCACCTCTCCCGCCCCCCATATTGGAAGCCCCCCAACAGATCAGGTTAGTAACTCTATAGACTCAAATGTGTTGCGTTTTAGCGCTTTAAGAGTTTCACGACTAAGGGGATATTGGCAGCGCATGTATGGCTTCCACTGACCATAAACTATTATAGGCTAAAATAAATGATACATGTTGTCCATTCCGATTGTTGCTGCCCAGCTACATTAAGGAAGTGTTCTTCGTTTAACAATAATTTGGAGGCACCCTCATGCTTTTCCAGTAATCCATTACATGGAGGTGATGCTATTTCTCCCAAGGGAGCCGTATCGACACCCAGTTTGAAACAACTCATTGGTGAAATGACTGCTACGTGCTGCCCTTCAGCAAAGTCACCTGGGGTTGAAATGCGCTCCACAAACATTCTGCTGGGTATAATCTGAGCCGGACACTCCCTGGAATAGACAGCCTCAACAAGAAGCTGTTAGGCAGAATCCTGTGCAGTGCCCTTAGGGACCACTACACACAATTAAGACTACAGGTGGTGATACAAGTTTTACCTTTGGTACAAGCCTGTACTATGTCATAGTGGTAGCAGTGGCGGAGCAGCCAGGCTTATCTCAAGACTATATGAGCAGTAGCAGCGATTACCCAAAGGGCGCACAATTACTGTGACTCAAGCAAACACTGACTCAAGGTTTCAGGTAGAAAAATAGAAGTACATTTATTTTTAAACCATTCGTTATAAACACAACACTTCTATTAAACTTCAATAAAAACCACACGTTAAATATACTACAACTAACCAACTCACTTTGTACAGTAAGTCTCGAGGTAAGTACCCTGTGTTGGAATGAACTGGTGTTGGGCACAAAACCATGTTACCGCGAATACGAATGCGATCACTTTTTGACAGTTCGGTCTACTAAATAAACGCGTATCCGTGACATGAAATGCTACCGGGGCAAAAACACACTTAGTACCTGAGATACCCAGAGGGAGTTGGAGGCAAAAATCACAGGCAATATTTTGGTTAGGCAGGCAGAATCAAGAACGCTCAGACAGGAGTTGAAAGTCAAAGGGCCGGAGCCAGGGTCGAAGAGAACGGGGCCAGTTGCCGAAGATCACACGGTGTAACAGTTCAAGATTCAACAGAGCCAAAAGTACTTGGATATTGTCAATGTTCGGAAGCAAAAGTTATAAGGAGGGAAGACAAGGTCAAGCCTTGGAAATGAAGAAAAAGGGATTCACCCAGTGAAGTGTTCTACTCCTCAAGTAGAACACAGTACCTTGTTCCAATGGTGCCGCTGGTGCCCTGGCAGTTGTTCCTGTTGGTTTCCTGCAGACCCACGATTCCTGGAGCTTCGTCGAGAAGGAGGACGTCTGAAGGGGGTCTGCACCACACAGGGATGAGGCCGGCAGCAGAGACACGGAATAAAAGGTGCGCTCCTTAAAAACAGGAGAGGCTCTTCAGGTGGCTATCCAGACCACTACAGCAGTGTGCAGTGATTTCGACCACGGAAGAGGATCCTCTGGCTTTGGAAGATGAGCTGGTTATCCCCACCAAGCTCAAGGGAAGAAGACTCCTGACTGGATCTTCTCTGAGTCCTTGAAGGGCAGATGGCTCAGGACTGCAGTAGGGCTTCACCGGGACGGGGTAGTTGCAGCAGCCGCCGTTCTCTCCACTTCTCTTCGGTTCCTTGTAGTTCCAGTGGCGACTCTGACTTCTAGCCCAAGAGACCTGCCTTTTATGCGAAAAACCCCCATTCACACAGCCTGGCTGTCAACCACCCAGCAGGGGGGGTTGTCCAACCCGGACAACTACCCTGGCCAATCATGACAAAGTGCGACTTGGGTTTCCTAGGATACCCTGTGCAGGGGGTGACTGTACCCCTCCCTCACATTCAGCCCACCTAGACACCCAGGCGCCTTGAGGAGGGCTGCTGCCAAAAGACAGTGACAAAGAAGGCGAACCTAGTTTGCTGCACAAAGTAAAACACAAGAAGGACTTTAACAAAAATAAATGGCGAATAAACACAACCAGAGCCAAAAGAAAGACGTTTTGGTCAAGCGGGTTTATGTTCGAGGCTCATATAATAGCCAAGAACAGTACCACGTTTATCTAATATAATCGCGGTAGAAAAGTCAGGGTAGATACCACTGCCATCAGCCAAGTCTTAATGTTAAAAGAGCGAAACAATGCTCTAGGAGGGACAGATAAAAAAAAGGGATACGAGTTAACCCTTTCCAGTACTCCATGGAAGATGGGGTGTACTGGATCTGTGGTAGATTGACTAAGTAAAGTTAATGGTAACTTTACCCTTTTCTGGGGGACAGTAGTCGCCTCAGAAATGGAGTCGAGGGAAGTCTCAAAGACAACCCTGTGCCACGGCACTGAAGGTGCTGTGTGACGCAAACAAAGAAGGGGGCTACTGAAGTGGTGTACTTCAGAGTCCACAATCACAAAAATAGATGGAAACACATAGCAAAACACAGGTAGAAGTGGGGGAAAAGCTCTCACTCTTACCAGGTGGAAAAAAAACTCCAGAAGTCCAGCAAAGCTGCTTGGGGACTCACTAGGTGAGGGAAATTTGCCATAAATGAGAATTCTCCCTAACAGAAGCACCCCTTCCAGTTAGCCTCGGGTGCAGAGAAAATCCCCCAGGAACAAAACAGCATGCAACAGGAGCAGTGACCACAGAGGAAGACACTGGCAACACCACAGTAGTCACTAAGTGGCAGGGGAACCTTTCTCCATAGTATTGCCAAGCCAGGCTTTAAGCAACTTAAGCACCATGGCCAAACACTTTAAGAACACGAAACAGACTGACATATCCGCCCTGCTGTCAACAACAGCACCAGATACAACTGGGAAGGGGGAGCGCAACAAAACCATGTCTGCAGAGCTACACAGCGATGGACTCCATCCCCTCAACACAGGCGGTTACACAATCAGATCAGCTGGACCTGCCGACAGACATTGCGAGGGAATACCAGAAGGGCACGGAAGAGGTCATGAGAAAGATCTCAACTCTAGGCAAGCGTGTGGGGGAAATGGAGACGCTGACGGCTGAAGTGGAGAATACCATGTGCAAACACAGCTACAAAATCGACCAGGGCGCAGACAGTCAGAGCACTAGAAGCCAGATGCGAGGCCTTCAAGCTCAATAAGGACGCTGCCGAAAACCAGTCCCGGTGCAATAATATCTGCCTCCACACGATCCCAACAACGGTTCCGGACGCAGACCTGGAGCACCACGTCAATGACCTCTTCCGCTTCATCCTGACCCTACCTGATGACCCCCCCCCCTCGATCAAGCTCGACAGAGTCCATAGAATGAGAGCACAATCAAGTACGACCAACCCGCCTGACGTCTTGGCAAGGGTACATTTTTATAAAATAAGAGGAAATCATGCGGGTAGCCAGAGCTCACCCCGCATACTCTTTAGGGACGCCTCCATCTCCCTATATCAGGACCTCGCAGCTATCACATTAATGAAAAGGAAAGCCCTGAGACTGGTTATGGAATGGATCCTGAAAAGGAAAATTCCTTATCGCTGGGGGTACCCTACAGCCCTATCCTTCACCTGGGAAGACAAACCATGCTGTATCTGCACCCTGAAAGAGGCAGTGAAGCTGCTGAACCCTGATGCGGAGGTGCCTGATCCTGACAGAGCCTCGTCCTCAAGGCAGGCCTCCTCCCAGGAACTGAAACACTCCTGGACCCGAGTTGAAAGACAAATAAGGCTCAGGGGACCCCCAACCAAAAGCAAATGGAGCGAGAAAGACTGAAAAAAACAAGATCCAACCCACCGCACCATCAACAACCAACACAGATCTCGAGCTCGGAGTCTGACCCGCACTATACTGGCTTGGATCTAGAGCCCCACTAACCCAGAATGCCAGAAATTCTTGCTTCACAGAATGCTAAAGGAGGCTCAGTAGCCTCCACATATGCTGGCTGCGTTGGCCTCGCCGGATGCCCCGTTGGTTGGAGGCTGGCCCCGTCAACCTGGTTTTGTTTTTGGGGGTTTGGGGAGAGGGGGAAAAGGGGGAAATTGAGAGCTTCAACAGGGGGCAAACAATGCAAAGAACAAACGGAGCCGAGCCTTTGGAGGCCTACTGGATAGCTACCAAAGGAATCTTCAAACATAGTCGTTCCAAATGATGCTGCAAGTCAAAGAAATTACCATGCTAACATAGAATGTTCAAGGTCTGAACTCACAGAAAACGCAAATCGATCGAACACAGGCTAACCCAAATCGAAGTGGACATCGTATGCCTGCAAGAGACTCATCTGCTGACACCCGACGAAAAGTGGTTAAGCCCCAAACGGTTTCCCAGACGATTCTTCGCTTCATTGGGCCAGAAGAAAAGCGGCATAGCCATACTTCTCAGCCAAGAAGTTGCCCTGATGCAAATCTCAGTTGAACAAGATCCAGCGGGGAGATACCTACTGCTCAAGGGTCTACTGATTGAACTTCCGGTAACCTTTGGAGTGATATACTGCCCAAATGACACTCAGGACAGCTTCCTACGCAATGTGCTCCCTAAAATAACCACCTTCACAGAAGGTCGCCTGCTGATCGGAGGAGACTTGAACCTTACCCCAGATCCCATCCTCGACATAACTCTGCCTCCAAGGGTTGACTTTGCCCGAGCACTAGGGATGGCGAAATTTCTCAGGGATCCCGGAACCATCGATGCATGGAGGCTCGCTAACGAGCGAGCACGGGACTTTATTTTCTTATCACATGTCCATGGGGGGTTTTCGAGGATAGACTTACTGCTGACGTCCAGCGCATCAAGGATATTCAGATTGGCCTCATGATGATATCGGACCATGCTCCAGTGATAGCCCGTCAGCAAGTTGAGGGCCTGTCGGCACCCCAGCAAAGGTCATGGAAACGACAGGATTATATATTGACAGACATAGCATCTAGCCGTGAGCTATCGGACTCTCTCACAAACTACTTCCAGGACAACACAGCAAAAGGCACTTCTGAAGCCATGGTCTGGGATGCGATGAAGCCGGTGATCCGGGGGATAGCTATCAACTGCACAGCGGTGCATAAGCAACGTCATCAACGCCAACTCTCCAAGCTGGAAGATGAGGTGGTAAACCCGTGAGGCGAGCTTTAAAGAACGCCAAACAACGAAGGCAGGAAGGGACCTTAAAAAAAGTAAAGGCAGCACTTGAAATGCATTTGTCAGACCGAAAGGCTCGCACCCTAGCATACACAAAACAATATTAGTACTCAAAAAGTTGCACACCCGGAACAATCTACTCATCCTCCGAAACCGAAGCGGCAAGCCCTGCTGTGTGGAAGATGAAAAGCTGGAGATCATCATGGAACATCATAGGGACATCATATCTGGGGCCCCAACGGACAAGGAGGTGCAAATTCAATACCTGCGCACCATCCAGAGAGCACTCCCCCATTTGGACGCCCTGGAGCTCTCCATCCCGACGGAGGAAGTGACTGACACCATCCGCTCCCTGAAGAATGCAGCCCCGGGCCCGGATGGCTTCACTACCCAGTTCTACAAAATAGCCCACATTCTGCCTTCCCACCTGGCATACCTATACAACACCTTCCTCTCGACAGGCAGCATCACCCCCACTATGGAGGAATCCCTAACAGTACTGATACTGAAGCCCGGGAAAGATCCAGAACTCTGCTCGTTTTACAGACTCATCATGTTGATGAAACACCAAGATTTTTCTAAGATACTAGCGCAAAGGCTAGCGAAAACCCTCCTAGAGCTGCTCCACCCAGACCAGACGGGATTCATTCCAAACCGCACCGCGATGGACAACACCAGGCACCAAACAATTTTAAGTGTCTGCAGACCTGTCGAATTATAGTACTGTGAAAATACATTTATTCATTATTTTGTATTTTCATTGTTTTTCATTTTTTGTTAAATGTCTGTGACTTCTTTATTGATCTATTTATTCATATGTGTTTTACCATCAAGATTGTTCCTCTATTGTCTATTTTCTGCTCATGCATTCTCTTTGAGTGATTGTACTAAAATCTTTTTTGATTTTGACCAATTGCGTCTGATGTCTTTTCAATTTCAAATTATTATGATTTTGTAAAATTTGTGTTTTTTATTCAATAAAACACAATTTATTCCAACGCAAGTTTACTTACCTCACTAGATTATAGTTTGATTTCCCAGGGTAACTAAAATTGCATATCTTTGATACCAATTATGAATGACAATTAAAATATCAGGTTAAACTTACATTATACAGCTTTTTGGAATTCTTGTTGTTACGTAACTACTATGTTGTGCACTTGACCAAAAGGGATAGATTTCCTGAAGCAAAAATGTACTAAGAAACTTGTGACTGAGTAGCGCTTTACATACGATGCCTGAAAAAGTGCAAACAAAATCATCATTTTAAATAACATGGCAACAAAAATCAGACACTTGTTAATCATTCTGAAACAACCAACATCTTTCAAGACTCAGGATTTAAAATCAGCTTTGTTCGATTGTGAAATGGAGATCCACGTTTCAGGAAATAAAGCAGGATTTGTGTTGGGTCCAAGCAACAAAAAAAGCATACTAAGCAACTTACCAAGGGCAGTGATGATCCATTTTTAGCACACATCTAAAGGGAAAGCAAAATGTTGAAGATAAGAGACTTGGGGCATTAAAACAGGATTATTCAAATATCCCCAAAAGTGGCACACAATATAGGTTTTGGGATTTTCACTTGACTAAGAGCCCACCATTTTTATCACGAAGAAAGCATTTCAAGGGAGATCATCACATTTGAATGCATGTATTTTCCTAGGTTCATAAATGGATATAATGACTACATAATGCTATAAAATAAATTATAATTGCTAGACCACAACTCGGGTAAACTGAAGTTATTAGACCTGTGATTCTTGTAAAATGCCAAAACTTTAGAAATCAGGAAATCGCTTTTCCAGGTGCTCAGTTTATATGAACGTGTTAATGGTCTGATGTTCACACAACATTGCTTTTATTTAATGATACTAATTATTTCAATTGCTTATTTCAGCCAGTTTTTTAGATTTTTTTCCACACAGATCCAATTGAAATTCGAAACAGACACCCCAAATTCAACATACACAATGTTACAGTATAAAACCATTGTTCGGTGTCTTCTGATCAAAGCAAAGAATAGAAAACATTGCACATACTTATTAAGAAAAGAGAAATCTTAGATTATCCTTTGCTCTTGCATTATTAGAAATGTTATTTCGTTCTGAGCTGTGAGCAAATGGCCAAACCCATCTTCTACACCTAAATGCACCACCCTGCCAACTAGCTGCATTGCTTTGGGATGTAAAACCAAGGACAGACCTGCAGCCCTTCATGACAGGGTTTTGTGGCATATGGTTGCTTATCAACAAAACCTAATTTCCTTGTGGTCACAAGGGCCACCACAGGCAGAACATGCAGGATTTGACCCTTTGATCTTAGCAGAAAGCAGCAGCAAAAACCGATATCCCTCACCTTTCACTTTCTATATGGCTACTTCTGTCAAATTGTCTTGGCAGTTGAGCAGTATATTTCCCTGATGGGAGTAAACCCAAATTTGCTCAATGTTGGCAACAAGGCACTATGTAGGCAGCAAATTGCTGTGGCCATGGTCATTTGAAATCCACCTTTTGTATGCTGGGACCACTAACCAATATTGGTACCAATGCTACCATGCAGACTTTGTGCTGTGCCAAATTTGAGTCAGGGCAAATGATTAATGCACCAGGCCCTATGTATGTTTTTTAAACTGCTACATGGGGGGGAAAGCCAAATCCTGTGTCACCAAGCCAAAAGAAATCTGAGTGGTTGATTAACTTCCGTTAGTTCAATAGAATATGTCATTTGGATTTTTAGACTGAATTACTCACATCAGACCTCGCTGCAGCTGTATCTAAACATTTTCTGAACATTCCGATTTTTAGAATAAGTCGAATTGCCTTTTAATGCCACTCTCCCAGCCCCCCACCATCTTATGGAAAATCCATGCTTTAAAAAGAATTATGCAAAAGGAAAAAGCATAGCAAAGATAATGTGCCATTTAATTAAATCTAATGAAACGTGTTCCACAGTTTCCTGCAGGCTTTCCAGGAGAAGCATGAGCAAATCAAAACGAGTATGCAGAGACACATGGACTGGGTGATTTCTTCTTTGTGCGACGAAACAGAACGCTGTACGACCATTAGACATATGAAATGAGGAGACATCAAGCCTGATCACAACTAGAAAATTAATATTGCCACCTGAACGAGACGTATGTAGAATAATGGAGTATAATCTTTGTCTCTGGAAAAACAATAAGTGAATAGCAGTACTCCCAAATCCTCCAATATCTGATAGGATCGAATGTTTGGCCAGGAATACTAGCATAAGGGAGAGCATGTCTCCGAAAAATAGAGATTACCATTAAGTCATATGGTGTGTTAGGGTCATGATCCTGTGAGAGGGGCGCATGGAACCCCAACATTAGGTAGATGGCCTAATACAGAATTATCAGTGCCGATCCTACCCCGATGAGATGTGGGAGTTGAGGGGGAGCACCCAGTCCCTGACCTGTACAACTGTTGGTACCATGGTTCCATCCCCAAAACTTTCTAGCCTCGGTCCTGGCCACATCTTTTCTGTTTCCTTTGCAGAACTACAAATCCCAGAACCCTGCAGGTCGTTGCAAAGAGAACCAGGGCTGGGTCAAATGGGGAGCCTCACAGCACTTGCTATGAACCAATCTCGACAGAACCTTGTGGGATGCCCAAACCACTGGCTCTGAAGGAGAAATGCAAAACAAAATTATCAGATACAGAGAAACCACGCAGGGTTTTACGCAGAGATGCAGGAGACCAGTGACCTGAAGATCAAACCACACCCCCACCCCCCCGGGGGCACAAAAAATGTATTACAAAATCAGCAATTAGCCACACAGATCAAGTTTCCATTGTGACCAATAGAAACCCAGGGTAGGGTTAGTTCACATTAGGCTGGGCTATAATAGCACAGCCAGAAAGATGGGCGAAAGGTGTTTGGGTGAAATCAGAGGTGCAGTTGGTGGACCAAGAGCCAAGAGATCAGGTGGTGGAAAGTGGACAGTGGAGTATTGCGAAGACTGCAGGTGTGTTGTGAGTGCGCAGGTAAGGTACTGTGTATGAGAGAAAGCGAGGGGTACCAATTGAGAGAGTGAATTTGAGGGAGTGAATGGTAGAGAGATAGAGACAGGCAGAGACAGCATGAGTAGACAGGAAAGGGGGAAGGAAGTTGGGCAGTGTAAAGAGTGAGAGGAAGGGGATGGAGTGAGCGAAGAGCGCTAGTCGAGGAGAAAGGGTGGAGAGCAGGAGGAGTGTGGTTGTATGAAGAGAGGAGAGAGGGATGGAGGAAGAAAAAGGAAGGACCAGGAGACGGAGGGGGAAGATCAAAACTGAGTGAGTGAGGATGAGAAAGGTAAGACGGGAGTAGCAAAATGAAAAGTGGAGGAGAACAGAGATAGGAGGGGTAGTAGAGTAGGTGCAGGGTGAGGATAAAGGGAGTGGAGCGCGATAGACTGCTGGAGGAAGAGAAGGGGTGTGAGAACATGAACCTAAGATCATCCTATAGAGCAAGGACCCTTTAGAAAAAACCCTAGGGAGACAGGAGGTTACAGCCTTTAGGCCAACCCTTGGTAACAGACTAGCTTAGATAGTAGGGATTACCTTGCATTAGTCCAAGTCTTGGGGACGGCTGTGTGGAGTAATGACGCCTGGGTTCTGGTGAACAGAGCCTCATGTAGGTTGAGAAAAGTCATAGGTTAGGCCGGACACCACAATCTCGACATTACTTTTAATAAGTTGTGAGAACCTATACTACCCTTATCTGCAGATTTTTTACTCCATCTGTGACACAGGGTATTACCGCTTTACCCATCTTCCTCCTGTAGTGACTTGAAGGCAATCCACACACGCTGGTATCAGGGGAGCAAGATGCAGAGGCCTGGCCTCGCCCAGCCGCAATTGGATGTGTTCAATCAACCAGGGAACCTGGAAAAGAATGAACAGCAAGGGTGCAGGCTGTACGATGTAAGCAAGCAACCATGCATAGTAAACAACCCAAGGCAGGACAACTACCAAGGGAACTTAAAGGGAAAGAAAATAGCAAACCATGGAGACCAAAATCACAGCCAGGTGAAGGGCGTTAAGAGGGGGAAGGAATGGCTCGCAGAGAAAGCAGAGGGCGCACAGCAGGTGGAAAAGGAGGCCTAGAGTTGTGAGGTATAAATGTGATCACTGTGTAAGTCTACATAAAGATGTCAACATTCATAACAAAAGAGTAACCGTGAATGAGGTTAGTAGACCTGTCAATGAAGGCAGAGTGCGCGTGTTAAAAACTCACTATGCCCCCAAATGTCTTGATCACAATTGTGAAAAGTAAAACCAAAAGACTATCATATAGTGTTACTTTTCAAAATGTTCCTCCATCCTTCCCTTTTCACCCTCCACACCAGGCACTGTGCCTTGTTGCTGTAAGAATTGTAACACTTAATGGTGTGAGGCACTTTCTGAAACAGGCAACCAAAGGAACCCAATTAAGACCCCTTAGAGAAGTCTTGTCTAATTGTAAAGTGCTTGGGGGGTGCAGGAACACGCTAGCCAAAGCGCTAGCTCCTCACCAACACTATGGCAAAAGCGAAGCGCACCTTCCTGATGGTGCCCGAGACCAACAGAGCCCACCCCTCCCATCAGACAAGAACTTGGTCAATTCCATCTTGAGCATCTTACTGTCAAGAATACCCGCCCCAGCTTTCTTAGAGGACCTGAACCAAAGTATTCCCAGCCAACTAATCCACTTGGGATCCTTTCTTCCCCCTTAGAAAATCTGGTCTCCTGAAAGACAGGATGTCTAATTCCGACCTTTGGAATTCCCTTGCAACCAGTGATCTTTTCGTTGGTGAGTTCAATTCTTTCAAATGCAAAGTGCCCACCTTTAATCGGTCATCCTGTGGTCTTATCTCCACTCTCCCCATCATGTTATCCCGATTCGAGAGCTCAACTCTTGCCACCTAGGAGGCCTATGTATGCCAGTGCAAACCTTGGCATAAAAGGCAGACAATAGGGAGAAAGCCTATACCAAGGTGCCAACCCCTCCCTCCCTTCCTTCCACCCCCCCTATTAAAGTCCCTGACACCACATGCCTCCGCCCAGGGTGCCCAGTTCTCCCCAGTTAATGTCACCACATTGAAACCGAACCACCTACAGCACCCTTTCAATCGGATCCCTTTCTCACCAATTTGCTTGCTCTAGAGCTCTCCTTCCTTTCCCCCCACTAAAAGTTTCTCAAGAAACCCCATGAATTTCTCAAACCCCACAACACTCCATTCCCAACATTAAAACATGAATGGGTTTCAAACGAATCATAACTGAGACACTCCAAACCCTCCTAACGTAGCCACCTCCAATTTTGGTCCCCCGCTCTCAAATGTCAACCCAAGAGATGTGACCCAGTGTTAGGTCAGGTCCCCTCTCACCCGCGGGAGTGGGGGGGCGTGTGGTGTTCAGTTTCTGAACTTCTGGGAGCCTGGAAAACATCTTCTTGAGCCCTTGGTTTGCCATTGTCCTTCGTCTGCCGCCTTTTCCTTTGAGGTGTGCAGGATTTTAGCATCTCCCAAGAGCTCCCGTTAACCTGTGAATCTCCTCCTCCGTAATAAGCCTGTATTTGTACCCATTTATTTCAAAAGCGATGGAGAACGGGAACCCCCCCCACCTGTATCTGACCCCTTGCTCATTTAACCAATTTGAGAGGGGTGAGCACAGCCTTCTTTTGTTAAGCGTCAGAGAGGACAAGTCCTGAAAAACCTAACCCTCGTCGTCCCGTACAACACCGGCCCTTTTTCCTCATCGTTTCCAGGATCTTGAGTTTGTCACTGTAGTTGCGTAAGCGGGCGTGGAATGACTTGGGGCCTTGACTACAACCCCACCCCCACCCTGTGGATCTGCTAAATTTTCCTTTGTTAATTGTGTCATCGTCAAAGATGAGTTTCGTAATTTCGTACAGGGTTCGTCTCGAGTCCTTCTCCGCCCTCCCTCTTTCTCTGGAATTCTGAATATTGAGATTGTTGCGCTTTTCAAGGTCATCCATTTTATGCATAATCTCTCATCTCTACAGCTGGGTCGCCAGAGTATCAAGGGAGGACTGAAGCTGAGCTACGCGAAACCACAAGCCAGGGTCAAGACAGGCAGATCGATTGAGAGAATGGGAGATTCACAGAGGCACAAAGCAGGGCTGCCCGCTGTCGCCTATGCTCTACATCCTGACCCTAGAACCTCTGGTAGCCTTCTTTAGGAAGGAGCATGCAGACGCAGGGATATGTATCAACACAACCAACTTAATCTCTCTCTATGCAGATGACATGCTCTTATACGTTAACCAACCAGAAGAAAACCTACCGCACCTGCTAGACGTCATAGCAGAAATTTGCAGAAATGTCAGGCATAAGAGCCAGAGAGCAGTCCAGCTTGTTCCCATGTAGCAGGACTTGGGGAGCACAGAACAGAGCAATTACCTGAACTAGGCTTCAAATGGACATGCGATTCGTTTGGATATTTAGGAATCGACATACAACATGACCTGGCTGAGTTGCACCGGTGGCGCTCTAGAGGATCAAGACTTCCATGGCATTCTGTAAAACGCTGCCCCTAGGGATACCAGGCAGAGCAGCATTGCTGAAAATGATCGTGCTTCCCAGCCTACTATATCACTTCAACATATACAACATACCCAAGCAATTCTTCCAACAACTGCCTTGCCCAAGATGGCTGCCGCTAATCCTTTTGTAATTTTATAATTTTGTTTATTCGGTCACTCACTCAGTCTATTTGAACCAATAGATGACTGCCAGCCCCACACAAAAGGCCCACAGTATAAGGCCCTGTCCCGAGCCTCATTCCTTCATCTCATCAAAAGGGCAGGAGTCCCAACACCCCTGAAGCCGTTGGAGCAGCCTCTGCTGGGGCCTCAACCTCCACACTGCAGCGAGAAGCCGCCTGCGATCCACGAGGACCAGACATCACCGCCAGGTAGTTGCTGGCCGTGCCCTCTCATCTGACCACTTCGTTGCACGCATGGTTCTACCATGACCGCTACCATCGCCACATGGAGCGCTTGCTCTGTGACTTTCCTGTTTATGCCTGATCATTTGACCTTGCCCATGATGGGCGCTGCTACTCATTTCGTAATTTTGTTTATTCGGTTCGCTAGGCAACCAAAAGACGACCGCCGGCAAGCAGAAGCCAGCCCCACACAAAAGGCCCACAGTAGAAGGCCCTGTCCTGAGCCTGTTGGAGCCAGGCGGACCGTGTGACAGTGCCCCCCACACCCGTCGAGGAGTGCATCATCCGCGACTTCGCACCTCACTGACCTCCATAACCTGGTAAGCATTTGCCTGTAGCCTCCGAACCATCAAGGCCCTACCTAGATGCATGTGGACAATTTGTCTTTTTTGTTCACTATCCCCCTTTTGAAGCTTTGTGTACACGCACTCATGACACCTGTTTGAGTCTTCACCCGCTGCGCGAGATTGTACCTATAGCCCATCCGCACTACCTGCGGCACAGTGCTCCCTATTTCTTATCCCTTCTCTGCACACCGAATCAACACCTCCCCAGCTCACTCCGCTAATCGTCATTGACCGAATCAGCCAGAGTGCCTACTCAGAGTTTGCTTCTTAATATCTGTTAGAACAACCACTATTGCTAGTCCGTGGTGTATCACTTCTGCTGATGTTCTAATCCGCATCTTGGCACCTCCTCCCCCCCACTGACTATTTGGATGACACCTCTGTATCTTGCTCCAACCCACTACTTACAGTGTAGACTACCAACACTGGTCACGCCTTCCCTTCCCTGAAAACCCTTGTTTGCCTTACTATTGCTTGCCACCGATTTGTTGTGACTGCATGATTGCCACACTATTGTACTTTGCTCACTATTTGGCTGCCATACTACTTGGCTTACGATTTTGGAATACGGCTCACATAGTTCCAATCAACACACTGTCAGTTAGTACTGCCAGCCAGCACTGCAGCTTACCACTGCACTCTTCTCAGCGAGACCACAAACTAATCATACTTCAGCCTTCTGCCACCTCTTCCTATGGCACATATGAATAACCTATGTAAGGTAACCCATACCATGGTGACCATCCTACTGCTACTCAACACCAACACCTACCAGGTTCCTTCCCCCGCTAAAGTCCAGCTTACCACCATCTTATCTTAATACTGAAGCTTCAGCCAGCAACCAAGGCCCCTTTACACCATTACAATGGATCCAACTATACGCATCTCAGCCTACACCTAACCAACTTTGCCCATCAAGTAGCAGAAACGCCAGACGAGGAACTCACCTTAAATTGAAAGGGATGTTTAATGCACACAGCAAAACTCCCACTTACCCCAAGCCCATGCCCATCTCCCCACCAGAACCATCTCTGAACACAACACCAGAAACTCCCCATCGGCCCTAGGAACTAAACCACTAAGCACTGACAGTCCCCTTAGAGATACCTCACATAAAAAGGAGCCCTAATTAAAGATATATCTTCTAATATCCCATGCCCTTGACCTAGCAGATCTCATCACATCTAACCACCTCGATTTCCTAGCAATCACTGAAACCTGGCTACACCCGGCAGCAGGACCTTCACTTTCTCTAGCCATACCAGAAAACGACACAATTATCAGAGCAGACAGATAGCAGCAGTGGAGGAGGAGTTGCATTTATTGCAACAAAAAAAAACAGCTAGGCCTCAGAGAATTCTCTAAAGAACCTTTCTCCTCAAGAGAACTTCTCTCGGTCAAACTCCTGCTGTCAGCTGCACGCACTTTACTGATTCATCTCCTTTACCGATCCCCGGTCCAATATCCTCCTTCGAGGAAGACATCACTCACCTCCTCACACAGAATACCAAACCAGGCTCCCAAATAATAATGCTGGGTGAACTTAACTTAGGCCTCCATGACACAAATGATGTTACTGCTACAGCCCTAGAGAACACACTATCACAGCTTGGCTTCTCATATTGCATCAGTAGCCCTACACATTGCAAGGGAAGAACCGTGGACTGGCTATCTGACCTAAACTGCACAACTAAGAACCAGGCCAACTCTCCCTGTGCATGGTCCGACCGCCATTTCATCTTCTTCACCATCCAAGATAGCAAAAGTCCAAACTCGAACGCCACTCAAGCCCTACCGGCCTCGACCAGAAACGTTACATTAGACAACTTGGTGCCCCTAATGCAACCCATCATCCATTCACCCAATGGTTTAGACATGGTTCCAGCCCTTCATGTGGACATGTATAACCATACCTTACGCTTCAAGCCTTAAATGAAAATTCTCCAAAGAAAATGAGAAAAGCCAAGCCACTAGCCCACCTTAAGTTGTTTTCTTCCGACCTGAAAGCCCTACGCAGCTCCAAAAGAACAGCTGAAGCCATTTGGAAAAAGACACCCACTGACCTGATGATTGCATCCAACTACAAAGCAGCCATCCTAAAAACCAAAAGTGGCACCTATAACATCAGAATTCAAAATGACAAATCGGCATCGAAAGAGCCTTTTCACCATCCTCAGGTTCACAGGGCCAAAGTTCACAAACAGCTTACACGTCTTCCGAAAACTTTGTGCGGTCCACATAGAACTTCAGAGCTCTAGCCACATCCAGCGAGTGCAAAGTCCTCTCAGCTGGCGACGGGAAGAAAACAGGTAGCACCAAGGGCTCGTTGAGATGGAAGTCCGACGGCACCTTGGGCATGAAGGAGGGGTGTGTCCTCAGCACGACCCTCGTTGTGTGGAAAGTCAAGTACAGAGGCTTACAGCAGAGGGCCTGGATCTCGCCCAGTCATGCGGACGTGATGGTCTCCAGGAACGCCTTCTTCCACGACAGGAATTTCAGAGGTGCCGAATGCAGTGGGTCGAACGAGGGACTCCTGAGCCTAGTCAGCACCACATTGAGCTCCCACGCCGGGGCCGGAGCCTTCACCGGCGGGAACGAGCAGAAAAGTCCTTTCAGGAACTCCTTAATCAGGTGATGCGACCACAGCGACGATCACCCCAGAGTTCTGGTGTAGCAGGAGATAGCCGCCAGATGGATCTTGATAGAGGCATGCGCCAGCCCCGCCTTGGCCAGCAAAAGCAAGTACAGCAGCACTTGAGGGGCCGTAATCCGTAGAGGGTTTAATCTTCTGTGCACGGCACCAGACGGTGAACCTCTTCCATTTATGCCCATAGCACTTAAGAGTCGAAGAAGCACTGGCCTTGACAAGCACCTCCTTACACTCCACTGGGATCTCGTATCCACCAAACTCTAGTGCTGCAGGAGCCAGGCCTGCAGGTTCCGCAAGTATCACGCCTCCTTACCTGGTGAGAAGATCTGCGTCCGCCGGAAGCTTGACTGGAGGGGACGCTGACAAGTCCAGGTGGTCATATTTGCCTAGGCCACGCCGGTGCGACGAGGATGATCCTGCACCGGGACCATCTGACTTGACTGATGAGTCGTAGGAGCAACGGCAATGGTGGGAACGCATAAAGGAACAGGCCGTCCCAGGGGAATGAGAACGCATCCCCCCCATGTTCCCCGGCTGGGGAAACCTGCTGGCGAACCTCTGGGACTTGGTGTTCATCGCCATCGCAAACAGATCGATCTGGCGATTGCCCCATCGTCGAAACAGTAGGTCCACCTGATCCTACCGAAGTGCCCACTCGTGGAAAGAGCTCAGCTCCCTGCTGAGTGAGTCGGCTACAGTGTTCTTCACTCCTGCCAGATGAAAGGGTACCAGGAACATCCTTTGAGCGACGGCCCAGTGCCATAGGTCCTGCGCTTCCTTGGAGAGAGCAGGGGATCTGATGCCCCCCTGCTTCCAGATGTAGAACATCGTTGTGGTGTTGTCGGTGAAGACCCACACCACCTTGCCCTTGAGGGATGGGAGGAATGACTTGAGGGCCAAAACATGGCCCGGAGCTCCAGGACGATGATGTGCAATGACTTCTCCTCCGGGAGACAAAGACCTCTTGCGTGGAGATCTCCAGTGTGTGCGCCCCATCTCTCCAGGGAGACGTGCGTTGTCACCATCTCCTGATGCGCCGGGGTCTGGAAGTCCATGCCACCGCCAGATGCGCGCGGACCCCCCACCACAGAATCGCCCGACGGAATGCATCGTTGACAGCGATCCTGTCCTCGAAGATTCCGTTCACCTGCATCCAATGGGCATCGAGGAACTCCTGCAGCGGCCGCATTCGCAGTCTGCACAGCCGAACGAGGTAGATGCATGACAACAGGGACTTGATGGACCTCACCCTGGCAACCTCCATGGCCAACAGCCGCTGTACCTTGCCCAGGATGGCCTTTATCCTGTCCTCCGATGGTGCGGCTAGGCGCGCCACCGTGTTGAGTCTGGCTCCCAGGAACTGGGCGTCCTGCGATGGCTCCAAGCAGGACTACACATAGTTTATCCAGAACCCAAGTTCTCGGAGCAGGCGGACCGTCCTCGCTGTGTGTTCGACGGCGAGGTCGTTCGACTTAGCTCGGATGAGCCAATCGTCCAGATAGGGGTAGATGTGGATCCCCTGCAGGTGCAGCCGCGCCGCCAATGGTGCCAGGCACTTGGTGAAGACCCTTAGGGCAGACTTCAGACCGAAGGGGAGGGCCCTGAACTGGTAGTGCCGTCCTTTGACCACGAAGCGCAGAAACTTTTGGTGCCCATTGTGAATGGGGATGTGGAAGTAGGCATCCTCTAGGTCCAGCGACGACTGGAAGTCCCCCTTCTTCCAGCTGTCCCAGCATGTGTTGAAGGGTGACCATCCAGAATTTCTGAGATTTTATGTATTTGTTGAGGCGGCGGCGATCTAGGCTGGGCTGCCAGCCGCTGGACTTCTTTCAAATGAGGAAGTACCGTGAGTATACTCCGAAGCCCCGGAGCCTCTTCAGGATGAGCTCTATCGTGCCCTTCTTTACCACTGCTCATACCTCTAGAAGTAGTTGAAAATGTGGTTTTCTTTCCTGGCCATGGGTGGAAAACGGGGACACTTCCTTTGGAACTCCAGAGTGTGCCCGTGGGCCAGGGCATCCAGCACCCAACAGTCCGTGGAGATGGATTTCCACGTGCCGACGAAGTTCACCAGCCGGCCTCCCACCGGGGTGCTCGGATGGGGGCCCGATGTGATGGCCTGTTCAGTCCGGCTTCGCCGAGGCCTTACCACCTTGTGCCCCTTGGCAACGATGACTATGATGTCCACCGACCTTGTTGCGGCATCTGTAGGCTTCCTGCGACGAAGAACTGCCTGCCTGACTGTACCAGGAAGAGCTGCCGCCAAATCCTTTGGAGGCACCTTGTGACTTGCCTCCAGAGGGCCGAAAGGACGGCCGTCGATGGAGCGTGCCCAATGCACGGGCCATATCGGTGTCTGCCTTGATGGCCTGCAACGACTGGTCAACTGCCTTGCTGAACAACTTGTTCCAGTTGAAGGGCATGTCCAGTACCATCCTCTGAACGTCCTGACGGAAGTCGGTGGCCCTGAACCAGCCCCTCTGGGGAAGGCAAACGCTGCTGTCCATCTGGCAGAAGCCAGTGTCAACGATGTCTGTGGCCACCGTGATGGCGTGGTCTGAAGCAACCGCGCCTTCTTGTAATATTTCAAGGACTTCCCATCTCTTGTCTGGGAGGAAGTCCAGAAGGAGGGCGATTTTAAACAACAGCTCCCCATCGTAGCGGGCCACGATAGCAAGAGTGTTGGCCGCCTTAATGGTCGTCGCTGCCGACGAGATGACCCGACGTCCCATGGTGTCCAGCTACTTCCCCTCGCCATCTGGCGGGGAAGTGGAAGTCGACGCCCCAGCCGAATTCTTCTTGGTCGCCACGGAGACCACAGAGTCCAGGGATGGCTGCGCTCTGAGGCACATCAGAGTCTGGAACCCGGTACTTCTTTTCATACCGGTCCCTCTGCGCCGGGGCCGAGGATGGGTTCTTCAGGAGGGCCAGCCCCTCGTCCCAGATGTCACCCAAGAACGGGACAGAGTACGGTCTTCCTCTTAGCCTCTTGGTAAAGGAATCTCTCCTTCTGCTCTTCAGGGCATAGCTGAAAAAGCTCTGAGGCCCTAGCGATCATGGCATGAAAGGAGCCAATGTCGTCGGGAGGAGAAGCCTGGGGTGGGGGTGACGGGAGATCAGTTCTGTCGTTGCCCGTCCCCGTCTGTCTCCGTCTCGTCCCTCGGTGGAGGGGATGAAGGTGAAGGATGGAAGGGCGGGTGAGGATGAACCCGCCTTTGCTTGGATGGTGGGCTCTCCGACGGTCCAGGCGTTGGGCATCTTTGTCCTTATTTCTGTGCAGTGTGTGCAAAGCTAGCAAGATGTCCTCCGACCTGTCTGCCGGTGGAGGCAGCGGTTGCAACCGTAGCGCCGGCAGCGGTGTAGAGTCCTCCGGCTCTTCGTCAATCCTCGCCGTCTCCCCCGTCGCTCTCCACGTCCGCTTCATCGGGATCCTTCCCGTAGGCTCTGACCTCTGCAAATTGCTTGTCCGGTAGGGCTATCGTGCCGTCCCCGCTTTTTCTCACCGAGGGGCTTCACGGGGGTCTTATCGATGGGCGTGAAATACGATTCCCTTCCGGCTGGGAAGGGAAACTCTTGGCTTGGGGCCATCTCCACTGGGGCCATCCCCGCGGTCTTCACCAGTGACACTGCCACCCCCTCAATCGAGGCCTTAGCCTGGTGAATTTGGGCCTTCACGACCTTCAGCGCGTCTGAGGCCTTCACTGTGGGGGGGGGGGAGGCACCGCCTCGCTCCTCCTTGGCTTCCTCCGTCGGAGCCGACCAGGTCTTCTCCAGAAGCTTCCCCGTGTTGTCAGACTTCCTCTTCATCAAGCCGGAGCGTTGGCTCGTGGTTGACTGCGTCAGTGATGCTGCGCCCAGCCTGGCAGCTGAGGAGCCCGTACCAACGGTGCTCCCGGTGCCTGCAGTCCTTCGCCATATGTTGGGCCCCCGTTGCCTGAGCACCCTCAAAAAGGTCTTAGAAGACTGCTCAGATTTCCTCCTGGGATAGGTACATTGCCGGGGCTCACCTGCCGCCGGGCTCTTCGACTCCAGCCAGTCAGCGAGTCACTTGTGACGGTCCTTCATGGTCCAGGAGGACATGTCCTTGCAGAACGCACAGGTCTCGACGTGTGATATATCCACTTGAAGGCAGTAGAGGCACCGGGAGTGCCCATCCTCCTTGAAGACGTTCTGTAGTCCACATCCTGGGCAGATCCTAAACAGAGGCGTAGAGTCTCCTTTGTCTTCGGCCACGACCACGAGGGGTAGGCCTTCCAAGATCTCCTGGAATCCTCCAAGAAGTGAGATTCGATGAAAAAAAATAAAAAAAAATCGCTCTTTAGGGGGCGTAGATCTTTCCGAAACGGGTCTCCGTTGATCAGAAGATGAATTGGTTGAGTTTGAGGCTCAAATTGACCGAAAAAATAAGATTAAACTCTTTAGAAAATGCAATACGCAGTAAAAAACTTGAGAGCACGAGGACTCCCAACACTTTGAACATGCAGTAAAAATCTGAAGATGGCTGCCTGAGCATCGGCTTAGGTAGAGGGCAGTCATTGGCTGGGGGCAGTATGACCCAGAGACCAGTGATTGGTTATTAGGAGAAAGACAGTTCAGAAACAAAACAAACTGATTTTTTCTTTTACCAAGGATTCCCAGCCTGACGATGGGGAATATTCATGAGCATGTGAATCCATGCTAGAGAAAATAAGCTTTCCTCTTTAAGTCTAGTTACAACATTTGGTGTTGTCCTCAAGTATACAAATACATTTCTTTCCCCAGCATGACTGGAGAAGCAAACATCAGATTTGCCAGACTCACCAGGTTCACAAAATTCCTGCAGATAGAAATTAATACTTAACAAGCAGATCAAAGACTGGGATATTCACATTCATGGACCATGCTTCTGATGAAATAAACCACCTGTGTCTCCACACAATTGATAGCGCCACAAATGTTTGTTACCCCACAGCATAATAATTTTACATGAAGAAACCAAGTTCCATTGCTTACCAGAAGGTTTCCCCCCTCTAAATATAGATTCACCCACTGGGAGGGCAGAGGGACCCAGACTCACGCAGGCAGTAACATGGCTGCCAGGGAGAGGGAGATTCCACACCAGTTCAGATCACTTTTGGAATACAAGATGGCTGAAGGTCTTCATGTAACCCTCAGGCCAGCTGCCATGCTATAGACCAGCCTTCAGATAGCAGCCAGCACAGTGGCTGCCAGTCACATGGAGACCTGGAAGGAGAAGAGCAGCACACCCTGGAAGACCCTTGTCGCAGAAACCCCAAGTGAGGAGAGCTCAAGGGTGGAGACATGGCAAGGACATAATGGTGAGTGGCGAGGCGAGAACCAGCCTGATACAATGAAGAAGGTGCAAATAGCCTGAAAGAGGGGTGGTGTTGCAGGAGGCGAGTAGGTGCAGTGTCGGGCTGGGAGGAGAGCCTCGATAACTTGAAACAGAGGGTGAGATTGTTGGTGAGCAGATATGGAGGGTAGCAGCTTGGAGATAGAAGCGAAGAGTACCATCTGGGAAGAGGAGAAAAGTATTGTGCAGGAGAGGGAATCCTTTTGGAAAGGGATGGTGGAAGATAGCATTGTGCTGAAGGAGTGACAGAAGAGATGGGCGAGAACAGACATATAAGAGGATAAAGTAATCTTAAGACAGAAAGAGTGGAAGGTGAACAAACTGGAGATTGGTAATGGGGATCAGAAGGAAATGTGAGAAACTCATGGTGACCAAAAGTAGGACAGACAAATGTTCAATAAACACCCTTGAACTGTAATCAATCAAAAACGCCTAATCTAAACCTATATCTAATGTGGACATGTGTCGACCATCAAATTAAAAATAAGGAAGTCCTAGTGGTGTTGTGTCAAATCAAAAAGGCCTATACTAAGAAACCTATTGCCAAACATCACAACTAATACAAAAAAGGGGTGTGGGATATTCCTTAAGAAAAGAATGAAGTGTTCTCAAATGATAAATCAGGATGCAGTGGCTTGGATCTCCCTTCCCCACTTTTTAGCACAGGGTAGGATGGAGCTTGGAGCACAGTACAGTTTCTGGATTCTCTAGCACGAGACGACAATTCCAATGGTAGATCTCAGGATGTCGATGGCCAAGTCTCGTTTCTGTAGAAAGTCTCTTGCCTTCGGGGCCTGAAATGTTCATACAACAAAACAAAAGTTCCTTTAACAAATTAAGTTTGTTCCCAATATATTTGCTGGGTGATGGGTTTACCCCTGGTTCCCCCTCTTCTGGGCTGACCCTTCTCAATAGTATTCTCTGCTACAGTTCATATAAGGTGAGGACTTCACCCCTGGGTCCCCCTCTTCTGGGCTGACCCTTGCACAATAGAATCTTTGGATGATCGCTTAACTCCTTGCATCTCCCTCGCTCGGGCCTCTCTTGACTGCCGGTGTTGAGTTTAGCTTCACCCTGGATCTCACCTCGGCCGGACACAGAAACCCTCTTAGCTTCAAATATTCAAAGGATTCAATTCCCATTCTTTAATTCCTAATGCAGGATTCACTTCCCTTGCTTATATTCACAGGTGGGATTCACTTCCTTTACTTTTTGCCAACTTGCAAATCAAAGTCTTTTGAATGTACGGGGCCTTTACTTGACCCACTCGTATGACCACTTTGCTTCCTTTGGTGCCGTCCTGTGCCTTCTGGCTACTGTAGTTTCTCAATATGGGGCTCGACCAGAGTCTCGAGTTAACACCTACGTGGGGCTGGATTCCCTCTGTCGCTGGTCTCCCCTCACAGTTCAAACAGTTCATTCAAAGTTTATTTGTTTTATTTGAAAAGTTACCACTTAGCGATTCTCACTCAACACAGCCCGGTGCTCATCTGTTCTCTCCTCGACTCACCAGCTATGTTGATGAACCGCTTGGCCTTTAGCTTGTCTGGAGTTAAGGCCGGTACCACGGGCGCAGGAGTCTTCTCTGCTCCACCTTATCATAGGCTTGCGCCGTGTACCGTTGGCATCTATTGTTCGTGGTCTCTGATTCTTCCCCATAAAGGTTCTGCATGCCTCTGATGAAAAGGGCATGGTCTCTTCTCTCCTTGCCACACTTTCACCTCTCACCGCCTTTTTCCTTCTCTTGAACTGCCGCTTTCTATTAGTCGTCTCCTTGTGCTGCCTGTCGTATCCACCTTGCACATACTGTGCTTTCTGGCTCCACCTTTTATCCCTGTGGGGAAAGGAAAGGGCTGTCAGGTGTGGGTGATTCTGGTTAATTGCCTGACTCTTCTATTGGGACATGGTAAATAAACAGTTATCAGTCTGCTGTCTTGCACGAGGAAAGACAGTTTGTGTTAGAAAATAAAAGGGTTGACGTGTCAGAATATGTCACAGAACAGAGGTTTGTGAGATTTCGGAAAAAGATAATCAAAAGGATGACGTTTGTAGGTTTTGCGGGGTAAACGGATAGTTGGGATTGTGACATAAAGGGGATTGTGGGAATTGTAGTATTTTACCTGAGAAGATTGGGAATACAGGAAACAATCAGGGGGGACTGAAAGAAGAATGATTGAGAGTATTCCGATGGGGAACAGAAAAACGAGGATTTGAAGAAAGATGGTTTCTTAAGGCAGCGTGGTGAGTAACGGATTTATCAGAGATAGAGAGAATGATGGATTATTTAAAAGGAAGTTTATCAAATGGAAGGGAGGTCGAGATGAAACAGCCCACAAAGGCTTTGGGGACCTAGTCTTCCTTATCCCGTTCTCAGGTGCAATACAGCATCTCACCTGGGGCAATCTCCCAAGTATAACCCTGGGTTCCCTTACTCAGGTGATCCTCCCCCACTGGTCCACCCCAGGAACTGGATCCAGCACCTGAATAAGGGAGTTTCGAGGTCTTACTGGGAGAATACCCTCTGGTTTCTCACAGAAAGCACTATGGAGAGGAGACACATTTGCGACAAGAGTTATGTTGAAAAGGAGCGTTACCACCACAAGAGATGTGTTGGCAGGGGGAACAAAAAGAATATTAAGAGAGAGGAAGGGACTGAGCAGCTAGAGAGGGGGATAAAGCCGGACCATCACAGGAAGGGGAGAGGAGGAACTACCCTATTGGGTAGCAAGAATAGGGATGTCCAAGAGGACTAGTTGCTCAAAGGGACTGTAGTGTCGGGTAGAGAAAGGAGATGGCAGGACTATGCCAGGTGACGGGCAGGGCAACTGAAGGGTAGTAAGGACAGAGAAAGACCCCAAGGTGAATATAAAAAGGAGGCGCAGTTGGAATGGAAGGATAGAGCCATGCTTCTCTACCATCCCTTACCAAGGTGCATCAGACCAATCAATAAGTTCCAATCTTGGGACCTGCCTGCCAGTCTGCCGGAAAAGAGTACCAAGGGAATTATGAGGCACTTTGCTTTGCACATTTCCCCTGAATCGGATCGTTTGTTGTCCTGGAATTTTAAGACGCTCAATTTTCCGGTGGCTGGGGCAGTCTGTTTGGTTCCATGATGATGCTGCGTTCTGCATTAGCCTCCCCAGTAGTGCTGGGTCCAATTAGGTTGTCACTTGCAACCATGAAGCAGATAAGAGGGAGGCATTTGAGATGAGTGGGTTCTAAATTAGGTGCAACCTCATGCCCACCTCAACGTCTAGGTTGCTTCATCCCTGGCCAACCTCTGCCAGGTTATCTTTTGGGTGGACTACTTGTAAGAAGGTGCGTAGCATACAATTTGTCCATGTCATTAGCCCATATCATGCTGGAAATTCACATGTCGGTAGTGGAGGGCGAATTGCATTTTAACAATATGCAGCATTTAGCAAGCAATAGCCCCAGATTCAGAAACCTCTGGACGGCATTTGCCCCTTCACTCTCACTACGCACATGCGAGGAGTCACCGACACCTGAACCCCAGTGATAGTTAACAGAATTCTGCACACCTCGGACCAATAGGTTCCCAAGTTCTGAGCACTCCCATAACATATCCATTAAGCCGGCAGTTGGCATCTGGGACTTATGCCCTCCTCATTCGGATTGAACAACTTCACTCTGGCCTGAGTACAGTGTAACAGATTAAGGACTTTAAAATGTATGAAATGGAACTTGGAAATAAATGACATGTCTTTCGTTAATTTACATATGTTAGTCCAAAATTATAATTGTTTATTTATAACGTGCTGAATACGAGGAGTGGTTTCTAAGCGCGGGATCAGGATTCGAACCAGTGTTGCGCTGCATTGTACCTCCAACAACTCAATCTGCAGATCTCGACCCCACTTAAGCCTTGCATTGGACAGTACGGGTTGTTTGCTTTCTTGTGCTAGCTCATACAGGGTGCATATCCCCTCTCCTTGTCCATGCTGAATTATGTATGC
Source organism: Ambystoma mexicanum (assembly GCF_040938575.1). NCBI lineage: Eukaryota > Metazoa > Chordata > Amphibia > Caudata > Ambystomatidae > Ambystoma > Ambystoma mexicanum. The sequence continues at coordinate 704,496,163 of NC_090941.1, read as the reverse complement.
TAGACATGTGTGGGGGTGGGTTCCTCTGGGAATGAGGATCAGTATGACCTGCATGCCAGCCACATGCGCTGATAGTACAGTATCTGCAGAGGTCCCCCAACCCATTGTAGCCCTGGTGCTAACCCAGTCTGCAAAATGGCCCTCTTTAAACATGTCCCCTAGTGTGTGTGAAATTGGGCGGCTTGCCAGGCTTTACTAATTAAGCTATCCATTGTATATATTATGGTTGGGGTTGCGCCAAAGGGGCAGATTCCTGTCATATGGGGCAAGGATCCCCATTTGCTGAAAGTTTTTCATGCCAGGAGTGTGGTCCCCATAGGATCTAAAGGGTTGTCTGGTTTGTCTCTGTTCAACAACAGGGTTTGTTATTCCCGTTCCACTTACTGTGCCCCTCTCTAGTTGGACATGGGGGGGGGGGGGAACTGGTATGGCACCATACCAGTGCGCAGCAAATTGCACTTGTGCAACTAAATACTACAACTCGAAATTTGTAGTTGCGAGGCCTCAGGCCATATATTGTAATATCAGTTTGTTCCATTTATGATATGATATATTTTATTTATATTGCGCCCATGTACAAGTGTTTCAGGGAGCGACAAGGCAAGGGGGGGGGGGTAACAAGGGAGGACAAAAACAACTATCTTAGTAGGCCCAGCAACATTGAGAACGCGCATGTGCAGGGGAGAGGGAAGTGGAGAAAGTGCAAGGGGCAGGGGAGGATTGGAAAGTGCTGAACACGTGATCAAAACAAAAACAGGTAGTGCGGCCAGCAGGTAGCAAGTGCAAGAATAAGGCGCAGACAAAGGAGGTCTAATAAGTGCAGGGCGGGGACTGTAGCGTTGCAGATACACACCGCAAATTGCAAGGGTTGCCAGGAGGCAGTGCGGGTATGCAGCTAGGTGGGCAGGGATCTGGGCCTAAAATCCGAGGGTAGCCAGGTGCCCAGTGCCGAAACAGACAGATCAGCAGGGGAGAGGAAGAGACAAGGCAGAAGCAAAGAGGAAGGCCTTGAGGTGCTTCTGGAACCAAAGATGGTTCTCCTCAAATTTCAGAGAGGCTGGGAGGCTGTCCCAGAGGGAAACCCCAGCGGAAGAAAGATCTACCATCAACTCGTTGCTTGGAGAAGTGACTGACCCTGAGGGAGTTGGAGGAGCGAAGAGCTCGGGTAGGAAGGTATTTCCAAAGGGAGAGTTGAAGGTATTGCGACCCAGGCCCCAGAAGGCCTTGTGGACAAAGCAAAGGGTCTTGAACTTGATGCTTGCAGTCACTTGGAGACGATGAAGAGATTTCAGGGTTGGAGAGATAGGATCCTTGGGCTTGAGGCCAAGGACAAGTCTTGCAGTCCTTTTCTGGATGAGTTGCAAAGGGCAGAGAGTAGTAGCAGGCAGATTTAGAAAGAAGCTGTAGCAATAGTCTAGCCTAGAGAGAACCAGAGATCTAGAGACAGTGAGCTTCTGGGGGAAGGAGAGGAAAGGAAGAATACCTCTGAGGAGGTGCAGTTGGTAGTTTGACTTCTTTGAGATGTCAGAAATGTGTGGAGAAAAGGAAAGCGTGGAGTCAAAGATAACCCAGAGGTTCTTAGCCTCACAGGTGGGAGCAGGGAGAGGGCCGAGGGAGGCCAGCCAGAGTGACAGGAAAGGAAGGTGCAGGAGTGCCAATGAGGAGGATCTCTGCCTTACTGGCATTAAGGCAGAGATCGTTAGTGGTGCACTACTCCTGGATTGCAGAAAGACAGAGATAAGAGAGGGAGAAGAGGTGGCAGAGGGGAGCCGGAAAACGAGCTGAGTCATCCGCATAGCACTGAAAATTGGAGCAGAGAGCATCAATGCAGTGGGTGAGGGGTGCAAGGTATTGGTTGAAGAGCCAGGGAGAGAGGTTAGACTCCGGGGTAACACCTCAAGTGGAGAGTGAGATAGAGGAAAGGTAGGACCCAAGTTAGACCTGGGAGGGTCGGTTGGAGAGGAAGGAGGTCAGCCAGGCCAGGGCCTGATCAGTGATACCCATGTATCCCGATCAGGCGGTTGATCGGGATGGCATGGTTGACCGTGTCAAAGGAAGAAGAGAGATTGAGTAGGATGAGGACAGAGGGGAGATTATAATCCAGGTTGGTGAGCAGGTCTTCACGGATGTTCAGGAGAGCAATTTCTGTGCTTCTGGCTGCTCTGAAGCCAGACTGATGGTCATGGAGAGAATTAACAGATTCAGTGTGAAGATTAAGCTGGGAGATGGACAGCTTTTCCAGGATTTTGCCAAGAAAAGGAGTGATGGATATCGGGCGATAATTAGCCGGGAGGGAGGGGTCAGCTGTGGGTATCTTGAGAAGAGGGTGCACAAGAGAGTGCTTCAGAGGGGAGGGGAAGGCTTCAGAGGCGAAGGAGTGGTTGCAGAAGTTGGCCAGGGCAGGAGCGAGGAAGTCAATATGGTCCTTGATGGTTTTGAACGAACATGGAAGGACCGGTTTTGACAAGCCTTTCATAGATCGGATTTGTATGAAAATCTCGTCAGGGGAGAACAGAGGAAAGGTGGAGAAAGAGGGAGGAGAGGTGGCTACAGGGGGTGGGGCTGGAGGTAGTGGAGAGAGAGAAGAGGGAGGAGGAGAGGGCGAGAGGTGGACAGGATGTCCTGGGTTTTCGAGATGAAATGAGTAGCCAGGGCCGTGCAGAGGGCCTGGGAGCAGACAGGAGAAGTAGAGGCTGCAGCACGATTGGCCAGCTCCTTATAGATTTTAAAAAGTTTGGCAGAGTTAAACGTCGCAGAGACCAGGGCTTGGATGTGGGCTCTTCTTAGTGCAGACAGAGGGCCGGTATTGCCTTTGGAGTAGGCGGTAGGCCAGTTTGTCCGAGGATGCACAAGATGTCTGCCATTTCCTCTCCACCACCCTACACTTGCTTTTAAGGGTGACAAGATCCGAGTCGTACCAAGAGATGCACTTGGCTTTGGGCTTCAAGCGGATCCTCATGACAGGGGCAAGAACATAGAGGCCCTCAGAGATAGAGTGGAGCTTGGAAAGGGCAGTGTCAGGATGAGAGTCAGCCAGAGGAGGGGGGGAGAAGGTGGCAGCGAAAGCCTCAACTGACACACGCTTCATTGGCCGGAGGACCGATAAGGTAGGTGGCAGTGCTGGAGCAGGCTTGGCCTGTGGAGTAGAGATGGAGAGATGGGAGGAAAGGAGAAAGTGATCACTCCAGGAGAGAGGAGTAGTGAGAGGGTTAGAGAGGGGAAGGTCAGAAGAGATGAAAACATCCAGAGTGTGCCCTGCAGAGTGAGTCGAGCCAGAGGGGAGAATAGAAAGTCGCAGAGCTCGCAAAAGGGTATAGAAGAGGGAGATGAAGCATCCAGGCTGATATTGAGGTCACAAAGGAGGAGGAGTTGAGTAGTCAAGGCCAGGAGGGAGGAGAGGTTGGCCCACTCAAAGGAAAGAGGTAGTCTGACCAGGTGGCCGATAGTAGCAATGGTCAGAGAGTGGCCGGGAGAGAGAGAGAGAACATCTACAGACAAGGCATTAAAAGGAGGAGTAGGCATGCATAGGAATCAAAGAGGCAGGAATCTACTCAGGGAAGATCAAGGCTACACCCCCAATGGAACGGTTGGATCATGGTGTGAGTGTATCTTGTAGCCATCAGGGAGGACTGTGTCAAAACTTGTGATAGAGCTGGCCGTGAAACATGTTTCAGTGAGATCAAGGACATCAAGGTTGAGTTCTTCAAGGAGGTGGCAGACATCAGAAATGTTTGACAGCTGGGCTTGAGATTTGAGAGTGCTAATGTGGAGAAGGTTGCTGAAGGAGGGGGTACAGATCAGAGGTACGCCCCGTGGAGGTGCAGAAGGAGCTTGAGGGGGGGCAGAGGAGGAAGGAGAGGGTGAGGTAGCCAAAGTGGGAGGCAAGGAAGCCAGCGAAGAGAGAGGGCACAGCAGGAAAAGGAAGGAGGTTGGTGAGGCACGGGAAGCGTCTATCAAAGAGGAAAAGGTTGGCCTGAGGGCCTTGGACCAGGACGGTGCCCTTCAGATAGACATGAATGATTACCTTAGAGGAGTGGAAGGGGTCCAGGTGGGCCTCCCACCATGTATGGGTGAAGGAGAAAGATGAGAGCACAGAGACCATATGAGTCGTCCAAAGGTCTTGCGAAGGAACGACAAAGACGATGTCAGTGAGGATCTGTTTGGAGGATGCACTGGTGTAGGTGTCAGCGATAGGGAAACCAGGGTTAGAGATCAAGATATCCTCTTTGAACATAGTGAGAAGGGTAGGATAATCAATAATAAACAGAGAAGATAGGAGAAACAGAGCGCCACAGGTGATGTGGAGGAGGTTGAAGAGAAAAGGGGAGGGGTGGGGAAGCAGGAGAGGACAGAGCAAGAGAGGAACAGCACGACAGTGTATTTCATTCTAACTGGACATAGGGCCCATACAATCTCTGAAAAGAGGTCCACAAGTTCAGTGAAAAAGGTCTACCCGCCCATAAGGGAATGTTTTGAAACATGTATAACAGTTTAGGCACTATAGTTATTTTCAGTAGCGAGATCCTGCCGATTTTCGATATTGGTTTCTTACCCCATCTCCTCAGAGTCTACTTCAGTTGAGTTGTGTACTTGCCATAACTGCAATCAAATATGCAAGTGTTTAAATCGGGAACTGTTATATTCAAGTACCTAATTGCATCTCTGGCCATTTTGTGGCCTCCCATGGCATCTGGTCTCAGAGTCTTGGGAGTCCGTGGAAATACCTCAGGCTTAGCTCTGCTAATCCACAGTTCTGAGTACCTGTGGCAAACAGTGTCCTTGTGTATTATGGGCTCTAGATCATGTTCTGGGTCTCTCACAGATAACAGGTCGTCATCCGCATAGAAGGATATAATTTCAGGCATGCCACTTACTCTGATGCCCTTGTTTTTAAACTTGTTCCTGATGGCATCAGCCAGTGGCTCCACTGCTAAAGCAAACAGCAGCAGCGATTGGGGGAAGCCTTGTCCCCCTAGCTAAGTGGAGCACCAGCGGCAACACTCCAATCGTACGGAGCCTAGCAAACTGTTGCGTGTATGGTACCCTGATCAAGACTATGAATAGAGGGCCAAAACCCACATTTTACAAGGACCTTGAATAGAAATGGCCATGATCGAGTCAAAGCCCTTCTGCATATCCTGCATGTTCAGGCCAATGCGTAACCTCACATTAAAGAGCCTGTGCAGATTCATGGACGATTACCAACCCGGGAGAAAACAGTTTTAGTCCGGGTGTATTTAGTGTGGAATAAGCAGCAGAAGTCCAGCCGTTATTACCGTGGCATACATTTTAAAGTCCATATTAATAAGGGGAAGGGGTTGATATGAGCCGCACTTATCAGCTGATTTGTCTGCTTTAGGAGAATAAGGGCACCTTTCAATTGATTCTTCCCACAGCTGTAATAAGTATGGGGTGAACAACTCCCGATACTCCTTGTAGAACTCTGAGCCTAGACAGTCCGATCCAGGGGCCTTACCGTTATGCAGGTCCAGGATCGCCATTTTAACTCTTGCAGTGTCATGAGGTTCTCAAGCAGCACACCTGCCTCTCCTGAGAGCAGTGACATTGGGATGAAATCTAGATACTGCAACAATTCCATATCGGATATTGCTTACAGCGGGCCACAGAGATTGGCGTGCCATTGATAAAAAGGGTTGTTTATGTCCAGGTTAGTATTCAGCACCACCCATTTGAGACACTAAGTAAGGGATACCACTGTATCCCAGTGGCGGCTGGTGAAGTTTTTAATTGGGGGGTTGAGGAGAGGGAATAAATATGTCCCATTCTTGTTTGCGAGCATACATCACACTTTTTGACAAATTGGGTAAAAGACCACAAATGTAAACTTTTTGTGGCATGTCACATGAAGAAATATAAGTGATGCGAGGGCACCAACATTGCACAGGAGCATTTTCATGACGCATGGCCCATAATATAAGTACGTATTCCGCCAGTATTAAATGATCAAGCTAGCAGTGCCCAAACATATTCATGCTGTCTTATAAGCTGGTATGAGTATTTCTACGCAAGCTTTATACTTATGTTTGCTCTGCCAATAGTGCCAGGAATGAAAAAAGAAAAAACTATGTCCAATATAGGCTCATATCCTTGTATTAGAGCACTCATGTTGGCTTTGCCCATACTGTCAGTAAAAATGCAGGTCAGCAGTTGTATTAAAAAAAAATAAAAAAAAGAGAGTTTAAGAAAAAGAAGAAACATGCAAGACAGAAGTTATGGATTGAACTGGATGTAGGGTTTTATTTTGTCATTTTTACTACATTGCTCACTTTGGAAGCAATTCATATTGCACAACCATGTTGGGGCTCGGTGGGAATTGCCTTCCCAGAAAATTTCTCGAAGCCATCTGTGGCTTTCACTTCCCATAAAAAGAAAAATTGTGGACAATGAAGTTTACTGATTTTTCACCAAGGCAAGGAGGAAAACATGGTCAAATATTCAATATTCGAGAACATTGATCACAAAGTTTACACTCGCTAGCTTGGTTCCCTCCCTCCTGCCACCCAACTCGCCCCCTCTCTACGACCCCTAAACACAACTGTGGGTATTTCAAGACCGAAGAAGTCATAGAATCTAAACTGCACAGCAACAATCTGATGCATAACTGTTAGAGATAACTCCCTTCTTGTGGGCTGGGCACCATACTCCGGATCAGTGCCGTCTTTTGCCTGAACCTCAAAATGCATTATGGAACCTCAGCCATTCCCCTTGCAGCCCCAAGCTCTCCCCCTGGATTGCAGCCGTGATCTTCTCCCTAAGGTATATATCCATTGCTTTAACAACACAAATTTGTCTAGCCTCTAGAGGTGCACCCTTTTCCAATGTCTAGCCAGGCAGGACCTGGCTGCAAGCAACAGAAAATGTACCATGTGAGGCAGAGTCCTCCAGCGATCACCTTGCTTCTCCAAGCCAAATAGTATCAACATTGGGTCTAAACTACAGTCCACCCACTCTGCTTCGTTGATCCATCCCAGGTCTTCGGCCCAAGACCTGGAGATCCCAGCACCCCCACCGCATGTACCAGTAATCTGCCCTCTCCCCGCAACCGTGCCAACACAAGGGGCTTACTGATGGAAACACTTTGGACAACCGTAACTGGTCGTATTGCCATCTGTGCAACAACTTCACTCCATGTAATTTAAACTGGCAGGAGATTGAGGTCTTAAAGGCCCTCCTACACACCAGGGCCCACAAACCATCGTCCAACTCCACCTCCAGATTTCTTTCCCACCTTTTCCAGAGCCCCTCAACTGCACCGCTCGCCGTCCCCACCAAAGCCCCTAAAGTAATGAGATGAGTCCCCTAATTTCAATGTGTATGTCTAGGATCTTTTCCATAGGGGTGAGGGCTCTCAGAGTCCTTTCATTTCTCTGCTGTGAGACCTCCCTTAAGTCTCAGGTATAGGAAGACCGGTAACTTTCCCATGTTCAGTGCTGCCTCTAGCTCTTAGATCCTGATAAAATGTCCTTTGAATCATAACTGTCCCACCCTGGCCAGCCCCACTTCAAACCACCCCCGATACCTCTGCGGGGTTGTAATATCCTCCCTTATCGGTGGGGCCCAAATGTGGCTCATTGGCAAGGGCCATGTAGTGACCCCCTTCCATATCTGTGCTTGACCTCAACACCTCCCACAGGACTCCCAGTATCCAATGTTCCAAGATTCTTCTGGGGACCTTTACCCTTGGCACCCACAACCATTCAACTTTGCAGCTGGGTGCAGGGGATGGTTCTCTAGGTAAACCCATTGTTTACCCACATCTTCCCAAAGGTGTGGTACCATAGCCCTTAGTTGAGCAACTTTGTAAAATAGAATATGGCATTAAGTCTGGAAGTCCCCCCCACCCCCACACATCCCTGGTCCTTTGGCAGCACCAAGGTGTCATAAGACACCCTTGTTTATGCTCCTGCCATAGGAAGCAAAGCATACTTCCCTTCGCCTCCTTCAACAGCTCTTCTGGGACACTTACTGGCAACATTTGAAAGAAATAATATCCTCAGGAGGAAATTCATTTTTATGGCATTCAACTGCCCATCCACGAAAAATTGTGCCTGCTCCATTCAGCCAGTTCCCCATACATTTTGTTCAGCAAAGGGGGGTTCGTTGGCCCCACTCAGATCTCTCAGAGGCCTGGCAATATTGATTCCCAGGTATCTAATGTTCTCCCCCTGGATCTCCATCCCCCAACTGCCTGATGGCTTAAACGTCCCTCAGTTCGTCTTTGGCGAACGGGAATATACTAACTTCTGGCGGTTCACTTTAAATCCTGAGAAGGACCCATATTCCTCAATCAGTGCTATAGCTCCTGGAACCGAGCTTAGTGGGTTCGTCAGGTGCAGGAGCACATAGTCTACATAAAGCCACAGTTTAAACTCCTTGCCCCCCCAACCACAATACCTTCCACCTGTGGCACCACACTCAGTCGCTCAGCAAGAGGCTCCATGGACAGGGAGAACAACAGGGGGGTGGTGGGGAGAGAGGAGGGGGGGGGCAGTGGGTACCTTGGTGATTTAAAGGAGGGGGGTGCCCTCCCTGTGGTCAATATATTGAAGAGTCTTACCCTATGGGGTGCCAGCTCAGTGGCACTTTACCTACCTTCATCCCACGGATCGCCTTCAGCACCTTATTCCGGGTAATGGGACCCTCTAGCTCCTCAGCCTCCCCTCTATTCAGACTTGGTAGCGGGACTCTCTGCAGGTACTGCTCAAGTTGGCAGTCCACCACCACCGTTTCGTCATCATAAAGATCCTTATAGAACGAGCAAATGTCTGTAGTATTCCAGTTATGTTAGAGTGAAGCATACCCTGAGCGTCCTCGATCGCTCCCACCCATAAGTCTGTTTGCTGGCCTCTACGACGTGATGTCAACTGTGATACTGGAAATGCATCTGAGGGACAGGGCCTCTGAATCCTTGTCCTATTGCTGTTTTTACCGTGTGTTCTGTTATGTTTTCTGCCCCTTGAGTCCATGTGGGACTCCTGGCAGTGCAGCTCTCTCTTCTTGGTTTGGTGAACAGACCCATGGGATACCCTTATGGCACCCATGGGTAGGGGTACAACCCTGTGCCCCTAGTGTATGTTTTTGGGCACCTGTGGGTGACCCCAGAGCAGGGTATGGGCTGGTGGCAGCTCCATGCTGAAATTGACAGGGGCTCCGGGTATCCTCCATTTTGGGATACCCAGGCCCTGCCATTGGGATCTGTTGATTCCTGATAGGAAACAAGATGGCCCCTGTGGCCTCTTGCTTTCTATTGCCTGTTAACTTGTTTTCCCAAAGTCCTGGGAAGCCCTGTCTCTGTCCCTTCCCCCTGACTGGCTGTTGGGTGGAAGTTCCATGTATGGTATTGTTGTGAAGGCCCAGCTAGACTGGCTGGAGCCTTCCCAGTGACTGTATGTTGTGGGTACCTCCTGTGGGTGGGACCTGGGTGAATGGAGTGTGTGACCAATATACACTTCTTGTTGTGGTTGTTTGGTTTCTGGCATGAGAGACAAAGACTGAGTCAGCCCTGCCCGAAACTGGCCTGAATGCAGTGTGTAGTGTTGAATGGCTGGGTACTTGTCCCAATCCACATTCCTTGTTGTGAGTGTCTGGAAGGGAGGAGTGTGGCCTGAATGCACTGTGTGCCTGATTGGCTGACTGACTGCATGAATGGCCTGCAGTATGATTGGCTGCTGAGTGTGTGCCAGCAGCGTGGATGAGAGAGAGGATAGTATATCTGGGGACCTCTCACCACTGGAAAAGTGTTCAGAAGGGACCTTTGGTTGAGAAGCGACCATTGTGCTCCTAAAGCAGCCAGGGAGCTGAGTCTCCACTCTACGAGTAACTGGAACTGCTGATCCTCGACGTCCAGCTGGAAGAAGACTTGCTGTGGCATTTGCTTCGACCGATCCGAAGGCTGACCCGAGAGAGGCCCTGGTAAGGCGCCCTCTTCCCGTGCTCCAAGGGACCATCGAGCACCGCTCCATCTTTGCCGAAGCGCCCTGGAAGACAGACCCTCGAAAGGTTGTCGACCCGAGACGGGACCGCTGAGGAGATCGAGGTGAAGCACCCGGACATCGACGTTGTCGAAGTCCATTGCTGTCGACCAGGGTTCGCAGGTTTGTGTAACCGCTGGAGGCCCGTCGAAGTTGTGTTGCCCAGCCGTGGGAACCACTTGACGCCGTGCCGCCGACGACTGGAGCCGTCCGCTCCTTTGCCTAAGAACATTCAATCGAAGGACTCTCTCGACCGCATCGTCGACCGCTTATCCTGCCGGAGAAAGTCGAGGACGACCAACGCGCCGAGGAGAAACCTGCCGGTGGGTTTCCCGCCACCCGACGACCTCAAAGACTCGGACGACTCGACGCCCTTGCTGGGCCTCCGTCTCTACAATCTTTGCGGTCCAGAACTATTGTCATCGAGGTGCCCCGCACACCTCCGCCTTGCAGGACGCCGACGTTCCGACGCCGACGAGCACCGCTTGGACGAAGCTGCCGCCTCATCGACATCGTTCTACCTCGTTTGTCGACAGACGTTCGACGCCCCGTGCCTCCCGCTTGAAAGGGAAGGCATTCAAGAAGGGCCGTCGATTCCCCGTCGCCGAACAGCGAATTCCTCGACGTTTGTCGACGCCTCTTCAAGGAGCTCGACTCCACCAGGTACATTGGGGGGTAAAACATTATAGGAGAGAATAAGACTGGCAGGGCAATATATGGACTGGGCTTGTGCTATATCTTTATTTACAGGTTGCCCAGGTGGGGGGATCTCCACACAGAACTGTGCCTAGTGGTAGGGGCCAGTATTCTGCCTACTGCTCAACCATCTTGTTTTATCTCCTCTCTGTATTCATGGTTTCCCTCTATTGGTCTGTGTGACATTGTACAGTATTGTTAATGCACTGTAATGAGATCTAGGGGGGGTACCACTTTAGGATTGTAAATATTTGCCATTGTAGATTTTGCCGGAGTACAAAGTGAGTTACTATGATAAATGTACATAACCTTAACTATTGATTATATAAAGACTGTGTTCTAACCAATACAGAGTGTGGATATTCCTTTGTGGGGGCTTGGGGATACGCTGTACTTAAGAACCAGCCTGCATCACCTCCTGAGAAGCTAGGCCTTGATTGCTCGACCATTGCTACCGAATAGAGAATCTTGGCTGGGGTCTCCTGTGCCTCTCCTCCACCATATAGGGAGCGGAAGTACAGACACCCCCCACCGGTCGTTGAGGCCCGTCTCTCACATCAACATTGCAAATGCCTTATTCCCCCTTCTGATAATAGCGCTGCCGCAGCACAATCCTTAATGGTATTTGGTTCCCATCAAGCCAGAGCCATCCTTTCCACTGAATATCGCGCATTCCAGATAGAAAACATCCAAATTCTAGTACAGGACAAAGTTAAAACCCTAGGCATGATGCTAAAAGCATCACTGGGCGCCAAGGCGCAGGGCCCTAAACATAAAAAAACCTGTTCATACTAGCTTAGACTCCTCAAAATCATTAGGCCCTACCTCTCGGACAGCAATTGTGTGACCATGGCCAGAGAAACCTTACGCTCAGCTCACACCTAGACTACGGCAACGCACTGCTGGCAGGATCCAATAAAAAATGCCTCCAAGTATACCAGATTATACAAAACAACGTCATCAGAATCATTAAGAACAAAACCAAATTCAATCAGATTAATGATTCCAGGAAAGAGCTACACTGGCTAAAAATTAAAAACAGAATCCAGTTTAAGGCCCTCACCCTGGCGCACAGATGCATCCACGGGAAAGCATCTGAATATCTGAAGACCAAAATTCACCCCTACACTCCTACCCGCACGCTTAGATCCTCAGACCAAAGAATGATCTCAGTAGCCTCCCACAAATTGGGCCTAGGAAAATCCTTCCCCACCATCACGGCAGGGCTAAGGAATAAACTACCAGCCAATATAAGAAAGGAAGTTAAATACTTGCGCTTCCGCAAATTGGTGCAGACCCATATCTTCAACTAACTTCTGCACGTAAGGTTTTTGTTCAGCTCTCAAATTGTTAGTCATGTACATTGTAACATTTGTTCGTACTTTGTGTACTTGTTTCTGCGCCCCAAGACTCGCGAGTTACCTGCACAATAGAAAAAAATATAAATAAATAAATAAAAAAATTGCAACCCAGACACCACTTTCCCAACCTCCAGTTCCTTCAACTCCTGCCTCTTCCCCCCTCGCCAAAAGCCTGTGCTGGGCCCTTTTCTTCTTTACACCCTCTCCTATCAGGAGCCCCTCCACATGCCTTTGCAGCCTCCCACACTATATGTTGAGATCCACCTCCCCTTTGTCATTAAATAGAAAAAAGTAATCGACTGCCTTCCTAACTTCATCCACAAAGGCCACATATTTAAGCAAAATGTCATTGTATCTCCATAAGGAATCCCTCGTCTGTAAGCCCACCATTGAGATGCCCATGAGAATCATATTGTGATCCGTCCAGCTAATGGGGATAAGATCGCAATTGGATACCTGGTCCATGTGTTGCCACTGTATATATCAGTAGTCAATCCTTGTCAGAGTACCGTATACGGGGGAGAGAAAAGTATAGCCCCTGGTCCCAGGATGGCATTGATAGGATATATGACATTTATAACGCGCCTATACACAAGTGTTTCCCTCAAGACGTCCATCATACCCTCACCTGCTAAAAGGTTGCGGAAGGCAGTGCCCAACTGTAGTCCCCTCAACCCCCGGCTGACCATCGTCCCTACTTCCGTCCATCCCCGGGTCCACCCACATGTTGAAGTCCCCACCTATGAGTAAGAGACTGCTGCTTTGCTGAAATATTTCCCCCAACACTTGAAAAAACAGCAGCTGTCCATGGTTGAGGCAGTAAATAGTAGCCAGTGTAGTCTGCACGCCTTCCAAGGTGCCAGAGACGAGCAAGGCTCTACCATCCACCCTCCGCCACACCCTCATGTAGCCCAGGCGAAGCCGCTTGTTCAGGAGGATTCTGACCCCACCTTTCTTGGTTGTCCCCGATGCCCAAAACACCTGTCCGATCTCTCCCCCTGGTATACGCCTCTCCTCACCCATGACTAGCCTGGTTTCCTGTAGCAGCATGATGTCCAGCCCCTGATTTCGGAATTCCTTTGCCACCAGCGAGAGCTTCATTGAGAGTTCAGGCCTTTCACATTTAGGGTCCCTACCCTGAGCACGTCCACTCTCCCCCTGAGATCACAGATGAGGCATGGATATCGCCCCTAATGGCCTTGATTTCCTGGAAAATATCCTTCAAGTCCTCCCTTGTCAGATGTGGCAGGCCTCCTCACTCCTCTGCTTCTCTCACTCTGGCTTCTTCTGACTCCATCACTGGTTCCTTCCAAAAGCGCTGTAGGGAAATAATGCCCCGGGGTACACCCTTCTCCAGTTCCTTCTAGCTCAGCTCCGACCCCATGCATGGGAGCGGAGCTTAGAGCTCTCCCCTCTCTGTGCTTCCCAGCTGTCCGCCCAACTTGGCTCACGAGTAGGCTCCACTCATTAAAGGTTTATTTCAGGCACACTTCAGGGGGTGAGTCACTGATTTAGTCTGTTCTTAAACACCTCAAATTCACAATACAGACAAACTTCCAAAAAGCTTTTAGAGTAGAATAAGCATTAATTTCGGACTATGCATTTTGCTTTTCACAAGTTGCAGTTATAGCATGTTTTTTCAGCTATTGTCTCAGTTAAGATCATCATAAGACAACACCTCGGTGTCCTCGGTCACTTGACAAAATCCTTGTGCCTAAAAGCTTTTGTACAGTGTAGAAATGTTTGACCATATCACAAAGTGGACATTGATTTAATTGTGACAAAATTAATGGTTTGTTGAAATGTGCATCGGTCCCATCTCCATGGCATGCTGTTCAGGATGTTTATTTGCATGTATGAGTTAACGAGTGCCCAGAGTACGGGATGCCGTGTGAGTGCACTGCTTTCCCTGCGCTACTCTAGATTTAAATTCTTTAATACACAATTATGAAGGCTCCCAATTGTATATATTTTGCCAACCACTGAAGCCTGAAACGTTGATCTACGCAGGTTTGACATGTGGCCAACTGTGCACCAGACCTGCAGATGAACTGGCCTGCTGTCAAATCTGTTACCAGTTTAATGGTATCCACTACAGAGTGTAATTTGCTTTCTGACTTTGAGAACATTCCAACATGCAATTGCTAATTTTACTATAGCCACTAAGATAGCTATAGCTGCTAAGATAGCTCAGTAGTTGAGCGCTTGCTGCTGCGATGTGTGTGTGATCTGCAGGTTGCAGGTTTGAATCCTGGCAAGGCCAACACAGCCTTTCATCCTTCTGAGGTTGATAAAAGTGCCAACACAGGTTGGGTGATATTGTATGTATATTTGTTCAAAATAAAAGGGCTTAAGCGTAAGTGCTATAAACCATCATCATTTGGCCTTGGACACTGCTTGCATTCACAGTAATTTGGTAATATGGGCCTGTACACACTGATGTTTACGATGCATATGTATATCAGATTACAGTGATGTGATATAACCATATGTTTAGTAGTGTACTTGGGAACAATGCTAAGTGATGCCACTCTGTTCTGTCAAGGGGTGAAAGGTTGTGTTCCATTGCTTACCCTGATGTCACTTCAGGGTGGGGTCAAATTATGTAGCTTCCTGTGAAGACATCAGAGGTCAAGCAGGGGTCGTGTGATGTCATTTTACCAAAGGGGTAATGAAGTGACATCCCTGGCCATGACACATTCTTAAAGGGGCAACACCACACAGGTTAGCACAAAAACAAGCACAGCTTATGGCACAATACGTATTAGGCAAATTGTTTCTAAATCTAGATTGTGCTCACACACACTTAGTGTTGGCAAAAACGTTTAGAAGGTAACAATTGTTTTAATCCTGTATTTCTGAACTATTAGCGACTGGAAGGATAGTCAACGCAAACAGGTTTTACAATCCTAAAATGATTTAGCAGACATTTGGAAAAGACGAGGAGGCAGCTTGCCAGTTGTCCTGCTACATGTGCAGTGGCTCAGCTCCTCTGTCCTGGTTACCAGTCACTGACTAGTAGTTGAACCACGATAGGGGGGAGTAACGTAACGAAACAGGCACTCAAATTTCCTTGACAGTTAAATAGCATATATGATAAATTATATGTTACTCACCATAGTGACTAGTCCCCTTTCCTCCATACTGCATGGGCGTCCCTTCCAAGGTCCGCGAGACGTAACCTATTACACCTGAAAAAACCTTCCCCTTTAAATTTAGAGGCGTGCGGGGGTACGGCCCAGGGAGCATGCGCTGCCCTGACTCCGCCCTCCGGCGCCACACCTCAGTCCCCATTGACGCGTCGACAATAGATTTACCATTGCCTAATGACACCAGTACTGTTAATTACGGTTACGTCCCATCCCCTTTCCTCCATACTGCATGGGCGATTACAACTGAATGTAGCCCCAGGGTGGAGAGGAGACCTTCCTTAAGCAAATAGTTTCCTGAGAAACGCCTCTCCGAAAGCCGCATCAGAACTAGAGCCGGCATCCAAACAGTAATGCTTGCAGAAAGGATCATGGCGCTGGAATGCGATGGCCGTTGCCTTGGCCCGGACTGCGTGGGCGTGCATGTTGGCCAGAACCGGCTTGTGCTGGCCCTCGTACGCCTCCTTGATGGCCAAGACCATCCAACGGGATATGGAGGCCTTGGAGGCCCAATAGCCTGGTCTTGCGCTTCCGAAAGTGATAAACCAGGCGTCTGATTTGCGGAAGACCTTGGTCCTGTCCAAGTAGAATTTCAGGGCATGACTGAACTCTAGGCAGTGCAACACTCTCTGCTTCGTGCTTAGGATCGACAAAGAAGGTAGGAAGGACTATTTCCTCGTTCAAGTGAAAAGCTGACTACACGGCACCTTGGGCAGAAATGCTGGGTGTGTCCACAGGACTACTTTGTCCCTGTGAAAGGTAGTATACGGTTCCGAGGCTACCAGCGCCTGGATTTTGCTCACTCTACGAGCCGCAGTGAGGCCATCTAGTAAGGCTGTCTTAATGGTGACCAGCCTGATGTACGCAGACGCCATTTGCTCAAACGGTTTGTGCACCAGGGGGTCCAACACAATGTTGCGGTCCCACACGGGGTGCAGCCTTTTGATGGGCGGGTACAGCCTTTGCGAGCCCCGTCAAATGCTTCTTGACAATAGGATTGGAGAAGGTTCCCTCCTCTGAGTTCCTGTAAGCTCCGATGGCTGCGAGGTATGTGTGGCAGGTGTCAACCTGCACACCAGAGTGGGCGAGGTGCACCGAGAAGGAGAGCATGTCGTCCAAGGTACATGCCAGGGGGTCGATTTCCCTGGAGTCTGCCCAGTGACAGAAACTGGTCCATTTACTTTTCTACTGCACCCTGTAGGATTTCCAGGTTAGCATGGGAGAGGCTGAGGTGCCGCCTTGTTACCTGCTCAGGTACCACGCTGTGAAGGCTAGCTTCTGTGGTGCTGAGTGGATGATCCTGCCCCCCTGCTCTGCCAGATGTGCTGGGCCCGTCGGGAGGTGAATTGGAGGCATCCCAGAGGCTGAGCAGCTCCGAAAACCATGGCCTGGCCGGCCACCATGGAGCCATTAGAATGTTGATTTGGCAAGACTCCTTGATCTTGCCAATCACTCTGAATTAGCGGCATGGGAGGAAAGGCGTAAGCCCACATACCGTTCCAGTGAAGCCGAAATGCGTCGCCCAGGGAGCCGGGGCCTTTGCCCTGCCAGGAGGCGAACTGAAGGCACTTCTTGTGCCAGGTGGCAAAGATATCCACTTTGGGATGACCCCACGTGCTGAAGATCTGCTGAATAACAAGGTCGTTTAGCTGCCACTCGTAATTGTCTGGAGGTGGACTGCCGTGAGGTAGATGTCATTTTCCAGGGCCCACTCCCACATGCTGATTGCCAGTCTGCACAGAGGAGGGGATCTGGTGCCTCCATGCTTGTTAACTTAGTACATACTGGTCGAGTTGTCTGTCTGGATGAGGACAACCTTGCCCTTGAGAAGTGGTAGGAATGCTTTGAGCGCTAGCCAGAGGGCATTCAGCTTTAACCAATTGATGTGGTATTACTGCTCCTGTCTGGAGCAGGTGCAGTGGACCGAGAGATCGTCCAGAGTTGCTCCCCAGCCCTCGAGCGAGGAGTCTGTGGTGATGGTGGCCTCCGGGGTGGGCTGCCGAAAGGACTTGCCCGTCCTTAGGTTGCAGTCCCTGGACCAGCATGTTAGGTCCGGGTGGAGAGATGGAGGAACGTTGATCATCTCGGATTGCGAGCCCCGCTCCTGGTTCCATGAGGCCGCGAAGTGCAGCGGAATCCTCCTCATCCTCAATCGCGTATGTGGGGACGGCAAATAGGACCGCCGCCAGGAGACTCAGGAGATGCTGGTACCACCATGGAGAGGTCCCCTCTCTGCTGGGGAAGTGGGTGGTGGCCCTCTTGATGGCCAAGATCTTGTCCTCCGACGTGAATACCTTCTCGGAGCAAGTGTCCCAGATGAGGCCCAAGAATGTCAGAGTCTGCGTGGGGTGCAGCTGCGACTTCTTGAGATTGAGCGAGAAGGCCAGATCATGCAATGTGTTCATAAGGGCCTGGGAAGAGTGGTGAACCACTTGCAGAGATGTAGCCCTGACTAGCCAGTCGTCGAGGTTTGGGTAGATGGAGGCCCTGCGCTCTGCGGAGGGCAGCCATCGCATTCATAAGCCTGGTAAAGACCCTGGGGGCCGAATTGAGGCCAAAAGGAAGGACCTTGTATTGAAAATGGTAGCCCATGATCCTGAATCGGAGTAAAAAACGATGGGACTGCCAAATCGGGACGTGTAGGTACACGTCCTTCAGATCCAGGGAGCACATCCAGTCTCCCTTGCTGAATGTCTCCGCATAACCATCTTGAATTTCTGAAGGGATAAGGAGAGGTTGAGGGTGGAAAGGTCCAGCACAACTCTCAGGCCCGCCTGGTTCTTATGAATGGGGAAATCCTGGAGTAAAAGCCCAAGCCTCGCTGGGAGGCTGGGACTTCCTCCACTGCCCGGCTCTCTACGAGCGACCGGATCTCTGCCAGAAGAGTTTCTGTCCCAACCTGAGGGGAAGGAGGGAGGAGAGGCAGGGATGGGTAGGCGGTACCCCATGGATACTACAGAGAGGATCCAGGGGTGCACGAAATTCTGGCACCAGAAATGTGCATGGAGAGCAAGGCTGCCCCCCACTGGAGACACGTGGACCCAGAAGGGGCGTGTCATGCCTGCTTTCCCTCTGAGTTTGTTGCAGAGGAGGGGGACTGGAAAAAGCCCTTAATCCCCCCGCCACCTTTTTGTTGCTTGCACCGGTTCTTAGACAGCAAGCGGTCCGGCTGCCTGGATCTCCGTTCCTGGAAGCCACGGAACCCTCCATACATGCGCCCCCTGTCGGAGCGCTGCTGTGACTGGGTGCACGACTTGGGCGTGGTCCTTGTCAAGATGGATAAAGACTTGGCCGTTTGTGAGCTGTTTTTCTTCTTGTCCAGCTCTTCATCCGTGGTGGAGTGGAAGAGGTGGAGGAGTAGTTGGGGCTGGAGGCTGGGGCAGAGGGACTGCAGCCGGGGCCTGAGGAGGTGGCAGAGGCTGGTAAGGACCCGCCTGGGTCAGCTGGGGAGCCGGGACCAGCGGCTGCACCGGGGCCGGCGGAGGTGCTTGTGGTGCCGCTAGCATAGTCGGGAGGACTTCCCTGATGGCGTCCTTGAGGATAACCCCCATCTGAGGTGACTTCATGAGCCTAAGGAACCTCTCAAAGAACCCCTCCTCACTGGACCGAGGGGAGGTAGGGGGTACTGACTGGGTAACCGAGGGTTGCTGGAGCCGCTGCATACCCTGCCCATATGGACGCACTGGGAAGCTGCCCTGCGCATAAGAAGGATAGGCTGTAGGCCATCTACCTGGTTGAGGCCAGTCCCACCTCGACACTTGTTCTTCACCAAATGTCTGGAATTGCAGACAGGTTCCTCTGTCCGGCGCAGTGACCATTTTGTCAAGCTGCCTTCCACGTGCCTGCGACGTGTTGCTCGGCTCGCTGGGCCCAGCCTCCTACATGACTCTTGTAGGCCTATCCTGCTCATCGGGCCTACGCCCGGTTTGTGACACCCTCGACCTGGGGGTCTGTAGAGCAGCATTTAGGTACCCCCTCGGACGTATTGCAGGAAGTAGGGCGTAGACCCTCGGCCATATAGCCGGTACAAGGGTGGAGCCCCTCGGATGACGATCCGGTACAAAAACCTTCCGGTCCCTCAACACTGCCACGGGGAGGATCCGAGGATCCCTCGGCCCGAGGGGCGGTAGCTGAAGCAGCCTCAGTGCACGTGCTGGTACAAGGACCTGAGGGAAGGAGTCTCCTTTGTGGGGTGCAATAGAAAATAGCCTGGCTAGGTGCTTCACAAGTTCTTGAGGTGCTCTGGAGGCGACTTGTGGAAGAGATTCCCTCCACCTGGCTAGTCTGTTCTTCAGCGCTTTCGAGGACAGCGAGCCACGCGCTGAAAAAGCTTGCCCACCGTGGTCTGGGCCAAGGCAACGTAGGCCAGGGCATGGGGATCTGAAGTTGGGAAGAGCCCATTGCAGGATGAACATCTGCTGAACCATGTGGAAGTCTACATGCGCCGGTGAGGAGCATGGTATTACATGGCCGAAGCCAAACCCAGGAGCGCTGGTGAATTCGGCGCATTCCCGTTGGCGCGGAAAAGGGGACTGAGGTGTGGCGGCGGAGTCAGGGCAGTGCATGCTCCCTGGGCCGTACCCCAGCGTGCCTCTAAACTTAAAGGGGAAGAGGGTTTTTTTTCTGGTGAAAAAAGGTTCCGTCTCCCGTCCCTTGGAAGGGACGCCGATGCAGGATGGAGGAAAGGGGATGGGACGTAAGAGTACAATTGTTAGTCATGTATGTATACTACTTTATCACTTCAGGTGCAATGGGGTATTGTCTCCTGGCTCAAGAACAACAAACTACAACTCTAAAAACAAATGACCTGTTATTTCTAACAGGAAACCCCTATGCACTTGTGTTGGGTTATTACAACCGCCAATACATTTTTATCTCATAATTCATATCACAAAGGCAAAAAGTTCAATTTTATAAATTGAGAATGTTCATGAAATTAAATAAAGTACCTCCATGCTTGAAGCAATCTCAATACATGAAAATGCCATGGATTTAAAACACAATGCACATATGTTCGTAAAAAATAATGTTTACTTCTACTTGAGAAGCATCATCCAATGCACTTGCAATACAATTCACTACTAGAATCAGGAACATGTGGAAACAACAAAGTGTTTATACTTATATTACTCAAACTCATATTGATGAACAACTTCAAGTTCAAAGACAACTATTATTTACATGTGTCTGGCACTAGCATGGGGGCAGCGATGGCCCCATGCTATGCCAACACCTTCATGTTATATCCGGAAACAGAACATGTTCTCAAATCAGAAAGATGGTTCTAACAGTTAACGATGTTTGTAATGTACATTGATGATATATTCGGAATTTGGAGTGGATCAGGGACCGAATTGAAGGCATTTTTTGAGATGACACATTCAATGCACCCACGCATTAGATTCACCTCAGAATACAGCAAGTCAACTATACGTTTTTTGCATATCTGCATTTTTACAAAGCCTACAGATAGGGACAGCCTGCTCATGGCTACAAGTTTTCACCCAAAGGGACGCTAGATAGTGCTCCAATTAGCCAATTTATGCGTTACCGGAGGACCATTTCGGAAATGGAGGAATACACTAGACAAGCAGGAACACTGAAGAATAAGTATAAGGAAAGAGGCTATAAGAAAGAACAGACTGAATTAATAGCGGAAAAGGTATCAAACACACAGAGTCTTTACTTCAATCCAAATAGAAGACATGTGAGAAAATCGGTGGTGTATGTCACTACACTCTCACCACAGAGTGGGGAAATCAGAAAAATCATTAAGAGAAACTGGCCGTCATCACAGATTGATCTAGTTCGAGAAAAAGTAATACTGGATGTAACCACCTTGCATACTGCAATAATCAAGCACTTCATAGCACTCTTGTGTGGGCTGAGATGACGGATAGCAAGAGAATATCGAGACCTGCATATAAAGGGACAATAATGTGCTTGAATTGTCAGCATTGCGACAACAATTTTAAGCGGAATGAAATTAGGCATCCTTACTCTGGAAAAACCATCAAATTAAATCACTCCTGCACGTGCGATTCCAACAATGACATATGCATTGAAATGTCCCTGCGGATTATTCTATGTGGGATGACCACCCGCAAGGTGAAAATAAGGTGGACAGAACATAAGTCGAATATAAGAAGTAGAAATCTCAAATCCCCAGTTTCTAACCACTTTGTGGAAGCAAGGCATAACATTGCCCAGATGAGATGTGTGGTCTTGGAGCAGGTAAATGTCAGCAGTAGAGGTGGCGATATCAACAAAAACCTTCTACAGAGGGCCATTTTTTGGATTGAGAAATTAAATTCTCCATCACCAAAAGGGAATTAATTCTGAGTTCGAATTAATGTGCTTTCTGTAACCTTATGGGACCAGGTACATGCACCATTTATGTGCAATGATGTCCACTATAAAAAATGACCCATAGTTGACATAGGATGGTAAACTTGGGGTCATAAGATTGTGAGCCTTATGCTTGGGCAGTATTTTTGCACAGTATGTGCCTATGTTGGGGTTAACTGTTGTATTTCTCCATCTAATGCCATTTTAGGTTTGGGAATTGTGATGCTGGAAATGCATCTGAGGGACAGGGCCTCTGAATCCTTGTCCTATTACTGTTTTTACCGTGTGTTCTGTTATGTTTTCTGCCCCGGAGTCCATGTGGGACTCCTGGCAGTGCAGCTCTCTCTTCTTGGTTTGGTGAACAGACCCATGGGATACCCTTATGGCACCCATGGGTAGGGGTACAACCCTGTGCCCCTAGTGTATGTTTTTGGGCACCTGTGGGTGACCCCAGAGCAGGGTATGGGCTGGTGGCAGCTCCATGCTGAAATTGACAGGTGCTCCGGGGATCCTCCATTTTGGGATACCCAGGCCCTGCCATTGGGATCTGTTGATTCCTGATAGGAAACAAGATGGCCCCTGTGGCCTCTTGCTTTCTATTGCCTGTTAACTTGTTTTCCCAAAGTCCTGGGAAGCCCTGTCTCTGTCCCTTCCCCCTGACTGGCTGTTGGGTGGAAGTTCCATGTATGGTATTGTTGTGAAGGCCCAGCTAGACTGGCTGGAGCCTTCCCAGTGACTGTATGTTGTGGGTACCTCCTGTGGGTGGGACCTGGGTGAATAGAGTGTGTGACCAATATACACTTCTTGTTGTGGTTGTCTGGTTTCTGGCATGAGAGACAAAGACTGAGACAGCCCTGCCCGAAACTGGCCTGAATGCAGTGTGTAGTGTTGAATGGCTGGGTACTTGTCACAATCCACATTCCTTGTTGTGAGTGTCTGGAAGGGAGGAGTGTGGCCTGAATGCACTGTGTGCCTGATTGGCTGACTGACTGCATGAATGGCCTGCAGTATGATTGGCTGCTGAGTGTGTGCCAGCAGCGTGGATGAGAGAGAGGATAGTATATCTGGGGACCTCTCACCACTGGAAAAGTGTTCAGAAGGGACCTTTGGTTGAGAAGCGACCATTGTGCTCCTAAAGCAGCCAGGGAGCTGAGTCTCCACTCTACGAGTAACTGGAACTGCTGATCCTCGACGTCCAGTTGGAAGAAGAAGACTTGCTGTGGCATTTGCTTCGACCGATCCGAAGGCTGACGAATTCGTCGAGGGCTGACCCGAGAGAGGACCTGGTAAGGCGCCCTCTTCCCGTGCTCCGAGGGACCATCGAGCACCGCTCCATCTTCGCCGAAGCGCCCTGGAAGACAGACCCTCGAAAGGTTGTCGACCCGAGACGGGACCGCTGAGGAGATCGAGGTGAAGCACCCGGACATCGACGTTGTCGAAGTCCATTGCCGTCGACCAGGGTTCGCAGGTTTGTGTAACCGCTGGAGGCCCGTCGAAGTTGTGTTGCCCAGCCGTGGGAACCACTTGACGCCGTGCCGCCGATGACTGGAGCCGTCCGCTCCTTTGCCTAAGAACATTCAATCGAAGGACTCTCTCGACCGCATCGTCGACCGCTTATCCTGCCGGGGAAAGTCGAGGACGACCAACGCGCCGAGGAGAAACCTGCCGGTGGGTTTCCCGCCACCCGACGACCTCAAAGACTCGGACGACTCAACGCCCTTGCTGGGCCTCCGTCTCTACAATCTTTGCGGTCCAGAACTATTGTCATCGAGGTGCCCCGCACACCTCCGACTTGCAGGACGCCGACGTTCCGACGCCGACGAGCACCGCTTGGACGAAGCTGCCGCCTCATCGACATCGTTCTACCTCGTTTGTCGACGGACGTTGGACGCCCCGTGCCTCCCGCTTGAAAGGGAAGGCATTCAAGAAGGGCCGTCGATTCCCCGTCGCCGAACAGCGAGTTCCTCGACGTTTGTCGACGCCTCTTCGAGGAGCTCGACTCCACCAGGTACATTGGGGGGGTAAAACATAGGAGAGAATAAGACTGGCAGGGCAATATATGGACTGGGCTTGTGCTATATCTTTATTTACAGGTTGCCCAGGTGGGGGGGATCTCCACACAGAACTGTGCCTAGTGGTAGGGGCCAGTATTCTGCCTACTGCGCAACCATCTTGTTTTCTCTCCTCTCTCTATTGCTGGTTTCCCTCTATTGGTCTGTGTGACATTGTACAGTATTGTTAATGCACTGTAATGAGATCTAGGGTGGTACCACTTTAGGATTGTAAATATTTGCCATTGTAGATTTTGCCGGAGTACAAAGTGAGTTACTATGATAAATGTACATAACCTTAACTATTGATTATATAAAGACTGTGTTCTAACCAATACAGAGTGTGGATATTCCTTTGCGGGGGCTTGGGGATACACTGTACTTAAGAACCAGCCTGCATCACCTCCTGAGAAGCTAGGCCTTGATTGCTCGACCATTGCTACCGAATAGAGAATCTTGGCTGGGGTCTCCTGTGCCTCTCCTCCACCATATAGGGAGCGGAAGTACAGACACCCCCCACCGGTCGTTGAGGCCCGTCTCTCACAGGAATATACGTAGGTTTGTTGATAAAATGATACCGAGAGTAATCATGAGTGAGATTTGGTCTATGTTATTTAAGACTGAGAGGCTGTGAGCCTTATGAAGCGACAGAGAAGTAGACCATGAAATTTGCTGGTGGGTACTCGCAGTAACATTGTAATATGATGCTTTGAATGGTTCGGAATCGACCCAGTATTATGGGTGGTAAATAGGTATAAACACTGGATACTATAATTACAACAGAGCTTTACACTTTTCTCTCAGTTATGCATCAGATGCAGTCAATGGGGACCCGAGGATAGTTACTGATACTGTCCACCTGATCCCCAATCCGTTGCACTGATATATATGTAGCTTTACACGATATTCAACATGTCAATGGTTGTACCAGAGGCATAAGTTAGATTATAGATGCCCGTAAGATCTTTGAATATATAGAACTCTGTGAAGCTTCTATATGAAATAAGGCACTTTTTCCTATTTTTCCCCCTAGGAAAATGGCAGACACGCGTTGACATGGATTCTCGTGCGCATACTCGCGGGGACCATGGCAACTGAGTGTTTATATTGGAGCGTTGTGAGATGGGACAGTTTCGGCTGTCCGCCCCTACACGCTGCAGTTGTCCCTTACATCTTGCACACTAGGTGAGTGAATTGTTACATAATAACTCATTTAGGCATGCCGCACGAGCACGCTGTGTTTATGCCAAGCGATGTACGGGTTAGGGGACACACTAGTAAATACGTACTAATTGACAGTGCTAATGGAGCACCTGAGTCATGCCGTGGTGACATGACACAGTTACATATTTTGATAAACCTCGTGATTACATACATAATGAATTGTGATGAAGTGTTGAATGGAATGGGCATTGTAAGCAGTTTGAACGTGTATATCAATAGTAATAATATCTCACATGGCTACACAAGCTTTGCGCATGACAGTCCTATAGGTGATTGAAATTGCAAAGTCAGGTACAACCGAAAATGTGTTACATCACACTTTTTATAGGTGATACCTATATCGTGTGATGAAGGCATGAGACTGCTTACACCGGAGTTAGGAGCCAATGAAATGAATACCAGCGGTAGAATTGTGCCACCATCACCTTGAAGGCAGCCCAAATTTTATACCCTCCTTATACTTGCTTCAATAGAATGTGTCGAGGTTTTTAGGTTTGGTAGATGATTGTTATGGTCCCTATGTAGGTTTCTATTGTCCCTATGTAGGTTGCTACAGAATTTTATTGGAGAAGAATTGTTTGCAACAAAAACACACAGAATTTGATGTTACATGTCAACTGACTATTTTTTTGATAAAACATTTTATTGTTTTTTAAACACAACATGCTAACAAAACAGTGGTTGGAGGGGCATCTCACCCCACCTACCTTCACTGGTTGATACAAGACACACTTTGATTATTATAACAGGGTTCTTATGCCGTAACTGGTTACATTTTGCATAATTGTATTACAGATCAACTTGGTTCTAGTGTTCACAGGGTGTCATTGCTACTTAAACCCACCTCACATCGCAGGCAATGCATCAGTGGACTTCCTCCCAGTTCTGCCAGATTTTACTCACTTTCTCAGGGCAGCCTCTTGCGGTGTATACTCTGCGCTCCATTGCGATGCATATATCTACATCAGTTGTCCATTGCTCATAGTCTGGTGTTATAGCAGAGCCCCACATTTGCGCTATATTTCTTTTGATCAGCGTGACAGTGGTGGATAAAAACAGCTTTTCATACTGTGATAGTTCACCCTCATCTTCCAACCCCAGCAGGAGCGGTTTCAGATCTCTGGGAATGACTTTGCCCATGACTCTAGCTAACTTGTTACAGCACGCTTGCCAGTATTGTTGGATGCGAGTACATTCCCACAGGATATGGAAGAAGGTTCCTTCCTCGGTTTTACAGCGCAGACATTTTGGATCAGTAGTCTTACCCCACCTGAATAGCGCCACTCTTGGGTAATATACCTGATGCAGTATTTTTAATTGGACCAGCCTGAGCCTGGCTGAAACAGCTATCTCCCGGGGGAACATCAACGAGTTGACCCATTCTTCTGGAAGTATGGCTCCCACATCCCTTTCCCATTTTGCTTTTAAACCAGACAGTTCATTCGTGGCAAAGGAAGTTATGGCATTGTATAGCACCGATGTTACTTTGTGTTTGATTATTTCTGGGAATAGGTTGCGTTCCATTGGCGTGTATTCAGGCATGTCGTTCAGGGCAGGGAGGTGGTCCTGTAGTGCGCGTTTCAGCTGTGTGTAGTGATATTGTTCAGTTTGGGGGAGGTTGAAACAGGAAGCTAGATCCGCAAACGGGATTACATTGCTGTCTTTCACAACATCTCCCATTTTTAGTATTTCTTGGTTTAGCCAAGTGGACCATCTGGGCAGTTTGTTCACCTCTTGGAGGTTCCTGTTCCATTGTGGTTGTGCTGAGGTTAGTTTTTTATTCCATCTGATATATTTGTGTATGTCGTCCCATATTTGCGTGGTGTGTGAGGACATAGTTGGGGTGGCCAATCTATTCTTTTCCCGGTAGAGGTATCTCATAATGGGTTTTTCCAGCATGCCGTTTTCGGATAGTCTATTGTGTGGTAGTGAGATATCTCCATGGAGCTTGTCATTTACTACTGCCATATGGCTGGCCCAGTAGTATGTCTGTAAACGGCGTAGCCCAAACCCACCTTCCCATATGGATCTTTGGAGAGTTGCGAGTGCCAGACATGGGTGGCCCCCATCCCACAATAGTTTCGTAAGTGTTTGGTCAATTTTTTTAAACTCAC
This sequence comes from Ambystoma mexicanum, assembly GCF_040938575.1. NCBI lineage: Eukaryota > Metazoa > Chordata > Amphibia > Caudata > Ambystomatidae > Ambystoma > Ambystoma mexicanum. Next base: position 704,469,228 of record NC_090941.1, on the reverse strand, counting down.
TTGGTGGAATGTATAGAGGGGCGTTTTGTAGTATGTATAGGAAGCATGGGAGGGCGATCATCTTAAAGAGTGCTGCTCTGCCTATTAGTGTTAGTGGGAGGGATGTCCAGTGTTGTACGTCTTCCGTGAGTCTCTTCGTTATAGGATGCAGGTTTTTGGATACATAGTCATTGAGGTTATTCGTGACCTGTATAACCAGGTATCTGAAGTGTTCCTTTTCCACTCAATAGGGACAGTCGGTTGGCATTAGGTCTACCCATTCTCCCAGCGGTAACAGTGTGGATTTAGCAGTGCTGGTGTCTCAATACACCCTTAAATAGCTGCAGACTCCAAACATCAAGTCTGTGTAACTCGCTTCATTGCTTCTAAATAGCCACCAGTCATGTTCAGTGCTGCAAACAAATGACAATAACCATAGTTGTATGTCACTGCAAGACCACATACAACTGACACCTTCACCAACAACATCACTGTGTACATTCTCACATACCATCTTGTGTCTAAAACTATAGCACCAAAAACCAACCTTTCACCGTGGGTAAAACCACATCATGTGTAACACCCTACTAAGTGTGATAATCTAGTACTTTAAAACCATCACCGCACTAAAAAAATCCTAAAAATGGTACCTCCTATTCAGTATTTAAATGACCGCGGGAATGCCATCGTGCTCCTTTCTGTGAAAGCTACAGGTTTTTCACTAACAACCGCACCTCCAAAGTCGGGTACCTTTGAGAACAACCATCAACCATTATAACTTTACTGGGCTCAACATTGCTGCAATTATAGATACGTCGGTATTTCACGCTCTGTAAATAGGTCCCTCATACCTTGTTAATAAGCAGTTACCACAGTCTGATGTCTACGCAAGCATGGTAAACACACGGTCGGCAATGCACTACATATGCACAGACCGAAATGCCCGCGCTTAAATGTTCCAACTCCATTAGTATGCCGCGGTGGGGAGCAGACTGCAAGTGTTCCCTCCATGGATATAAAAAGAGGACTACCACAACCTATACTGTCGAGATTCTACAAACCTATACTCCGTGATCACCACGTACTTCTACAATTCTCAAAAAAACATTTTTAGATGAAAGTTATCACCAACCATTGGTGTTAAAATAATTTAGAATTTGAAAAAATGTTTTTCCTGATGGTCAATAGACAGGGAAGACAGACCAGGGACAAATGGGAGAACCTAATGTGGCAAATTTGAATAGAGTGACCCCAAATTACTTAATTAAATACCAGGCCCTGGATTGCATGTTGAAGATTGAATACAGTCCATTGCATTATAGTTTAACATAGCAGTCAGACATATCGGTACAATGCAATCAAATCAAATATTGTACAGTATGGCCGTGCAGTAGCATTCTGGTGGTACAATTCCAAATCTTTTTCAAAACATCTTAACATTATGTGTCGATTATTCAACAAAATATATTCATTCAAAAAAATCATGTTGTCATAATCTTGGCATTTTATGTTGATTATTCAAAAAGTCATACTATCTACACCTTTTTGCATAGGGCAAAGTTATTTCTCTTTTTTATATATGGCGAACCTGTACCATTGTTCAAACCTATGTATGCTGCCAATCCATTTCCTCGTTGAGAACGATGTGACTTTGACATCTAAAAGTCATTTTTTGTTCAAACAGTCAATTTGCGGTCTATTTCTGACTTGTTATTACCAACAATCTTCTTTAGTATTACCCACTTGAAATCCTCATGGGAACGTTTCATTTGTATGAAGTGTTTAACCATAGGTGCCAACAATACTTTATTCTTTATGCAGCTACGGTGTTCCACCATACGTATGCGGCATTTCCTATTGGTTTTCCCAATATATTTTAGACCACAAGGACAAATAATAAGAAGGACCACATTCTCAATGTTACAATTGGTCATATCATTAAGTGTCCAAATGGTAGTTGGATTGAGTACGATTTGCTTAGTTTCTTTGGTGAAGGCACAGAACACATTTCCCAGAAGGGAAATGTCCCTTCACAGGCGGGAGGCCCCATAGGGTGGTTTGTCTTGGTTCAGCCTTTTGCTTGACCGATATGTCATTCCTGATTAACATCTCTCTGATGTTCTGACTTTTCTTGAAAGCTACTAGAGGCGGAGGAGTGGATTTATCATTATAGATTTTTTCCATGTTCTATTAATTATACCTTTGATTTTATAGGACACATTTGAGAAAGTGTTCACAAACACAATACGATTTTCTTGGTCATCCCTTTTCTTTTTTTCTAATAACCCCTCCCGGTTATTGTTATATGCTCTTTTCGAGGATGTTTTGACCAGTTTGGCTGGATAACCTTTACTTTGCAATTTTGTAGACAGCAGCGCAGCACTAACACTGTAGAACCCGTGTTCTAATTTAGGAGGATGCAGTTTGGGCTTGTTTCAGCGTCGTCAGTATTCCAAAAGATAAAATGGACAAACCTTTTTGTGGAATTAAAGAGGTGTTCTGTTTTCAGGACAAAATATTGGTGTGTGGGGAGGATGAGAGTTAGCATGACTAAGTACTTGATAGGGTTCTTAAGATTCGAGGGCCAAAGGGGCTAAAGTTGAGAGAAGAGACGTGTGTTTTTTGTGTAAATAAAGCTGAGTACTTGGGGCATGAAGGGTCTGTGCAGGGAATAAAGCCTAAACGTGCTATGGTCAAAGCTATAAAAGATGTAGAGAAACCAGAATCGAAGGCGGAGTTGCAGTCATTTTTAGGGATGTTAGAATTCTACCAAAAATGTGTTAAAAATTACACGGATAGAGTGCGCGAAATGAGAAAACTGCTAAAGAAGAGTTTGTGGAGTGAAGAGTTGATTGGGAATTTGACATAATGAAAGAGGAAATTGACGTCGCAGGGCCGTTGGGAAAATTTGATACCAGGAGGGGAAATGCAATTACGGTGGACACCAGTGATGTGGGAATAGGAGCCGTGTTATCCCAAGAGAGAGAAGAAGGGAAGGACATAATTGCCCATGCGTTAAGAGGTCCAAGGGGTGCAAAAAAGAGGTACTCTGTGTTAGGGAAAGAGGCATTAGGATGCTATTGGTCTGTCCAAAAATGTAGGAATTGTGTGTGGGGCCCAAATTTAGTTATAAAGACGGATCATAAGCTCCTAAAAACAATATTCAAGTGCAAGGGCCTTGATAGGGTGTATAAACGAGTAGCAGGTTGGGTTACACGGTTATAATGTCACAGGTTTGAGATGTGTTTGATATCGGGGAAAGGACAATGTTCTAGCACACTGTCGAGGTTAGGTGGACGTCAGGGGAAAAAGCAAGGAAGCTGATCCTTTGGAATTCTATTTTTTGTGAATTATGAGGGCATAGTAAGCAAGAAAGAGTGGATGATGCCATGGAAAAGGATGAAGTCTTAGCGAAGGTAAGAACATATGTTGAGTCCGGTTGGCCCACGAAGGGAGAGGTGCTGCAAAATGAGAAGGCCTTTTGGGAAGTGCGGGATGAGTTAAAGGAATAGTGCGCTCAGAAATATTATTGTCCCAAGCGTTCAGGCATGTGGTTTTAAGTATACGTTCATCGATTGTAAAAATATTTCCTATGCACCGTACCTTAGTTTGCCTCACTTTTACACATGCGAAATCAGGCAGCCGGGTGCGGCCATCTTGTGCTAATCTTATCCATTCATCTATCGCCCTAAGTTCAAGTGCTCCTGCAACACTAAATCATATCCCCCCCCAGAAGCGGACATCACCATTCCTAGCGATATTCTCCACCCATCTCCATGACGTTACTGTGCAGCGTAGCTAAACGTGCCCAGTCATCACCCACGTCTTGACGTCAATTGACGCAGAACCCAGAATATCAACAAACGTCCTCTCACAGCGCATCCCAATTCTGAATACAAAACACTATTTTTAAAGGAAACCAGAAAACTCTGCAATTTATAATGTGCTTTTATTTCATAATAAATGCTCCTAGAACATCCGCCGATTTCCATATTCAACCAAATTTGAAATGTCTTTCTTTTGATCCACAATGAGTGACAGTGTTCCTTTTGGTATAAGAAGCGCATTGGACCCACCGTGAATCACAATGCTTCGGCATCAGCTTGTTAGACCACCGTAAACTATCAGGTTGCTCCTTGTTGCTGGTACCGCAAAAGAGCATATAGGCCTAGGGCGATCATGCCACAACAGCGTATTAGAAATCCAGCCATTTAGGTGCATCTGCAACGGCCTGTTGAAGAAGCCATCAATTGGTACCTGGAAACGATGACATTCACAGAATGGCAGCATGCAGCTGTGTAGAAAACATAACAGAAATGTCTCTCAGCCGTTATTTATTCGAATGTATCAATGTATCCATTAATTCTGCACCGTGTGAAAACTAATGATGAACACAAACGAGAAACAATGGAAAGACAGAAAACATTGTGGAAATTTGGAGTCTACGATGTGCTTGAAAGGTTAGTGCTATGGAGTATGTTTAGCTTGCAGTGGGATGCGGAACTGAAGGAAGAATTCGAAGAACACAGATGGCATTTTAATGGAATATTAGCGTAGAATTTGGCGTTGGTGGAGCCTGGGGGAACCCAGACGTGGACAACATGTATTTCGGTGCTGGACTGCCCATGTGCCCAGGACAAAGACAAGTACACAGGTTGTTTTTGGGTGTCGTTGCAATATGCCACAAACAACAACCCATTACAATGCAAGCCAGCAATACCGTTCAGAAAATTAAACCTTGACTCGTTAGTCTATGAACTCGTCTACAGTAAAACGTACATAAAATTCAGCATTTCCATTCTCTCAGCGTAACGCAGAGTGTCCGTTCAGATTAACGAATTTTCATAAAATGAAATGTTCCTTTGTCCAGTTTTGGCATGGTGAACCTCATATTTGACGGTATTACACACTTCCAAGGACGAAAAACAATCGACCCTTCTATGGAGTGCCTATGCTAAGTTTGCTTTTGGTGAAGGAAAGCCACAAATCAAAAACATACGGTGTAGGATGTGTGGGTGTGCACAGCTCACAGGCAAAAATCAAACGCAGTGACCTTCATTCCCTTGGGAGCGATTAGCCCCGCAGACCAACGGGGCATTAGGAATATTTTCAGGGAAAAAAAAAAACAAATTGGTTTGTTTCTAGAAAATATTTCAAAAAACAATACCACGCGATCGTGAATACTTTTTTACTCTGAAATTTATAGTGCTTTACTTCTTTTATGAAAACAGTCCCAGTTAGTGTCCTCCCCATTGTCACATCTGCGTGCGCCCTGTTTGAGGAGGAATGTGCTCTGCTGATAACGCGAGACACTCGCAAGTCATAAATACAAGTGCCCTTCCATCTCCACTGAACATCCCGTGCACTAACAAATGTTGGAGTAGAGGCGGTATATCCCGCCCCCTGAATCATTCTCGTACCGGTCAAATGACCGGTAAGCTTAAGTGGGAGACACCTCCACCCCTCCTGTACCTATTTGCATCACCCATGTTTCATATAAATGTATTAACGCTGTGCTAATGTGTATGCTTTGAACCTCATTTTGTTTACTTTCAAAAGCCTTATTTTTCAAGGCCCTCTGCCACACTGCTCACTCTCCCAGCGCCACGCACAGCCAGCCGCCACCACCACCTCTGTCAGCTGAGCCAGTCTCCTGTTCTCATGGCAATGCAGCTATGCAAGTAGCGAGTCTCCAGCCCTGACAAAATGTGCTCATATGAGATTGTCAGACCAAGCCCTGCTCCAGGCTTAATGCACAATCCGTCTCTGCTGACTGACTCATGTCATCTCCAACCCCTTCCTGCCAGGCCGTGGTTCTGTGAACCCATGGCCCCTGTTCCCTTTGAACGCATCTGGTCTCCAGACCCCTACCCCTGCACTACCTCAAATTCACCTCCCATATACCTAATCAGGAGTGGTCAGATATTTTGGTAACACTAACACCTATCCCTATGTGGTTGAAATCGTAAGACAACAAAGGCCGCAAATCAAAGATCAGCCCTTCTGATAAGGCATCTGACCAATTTCACACCAACAGCCCCCTTTCATGCTTTGTTCTGCTTACAGTCAGTAGTTCTTGCATGCCAAGTTTGTTATCTAGCCTAGATCTCATTCCTTAGTGAGATGCATATTTATTGAGCTAGTTGGACACGTGCTTGCTAAGGCAACTGCAGACCCTGCAGTTGCCTTCATGCTGATATCCATCTGACCCGCCCCCGATCAGTGAAGGACGCATAAGAGCTTGCCGAAAGCGGGAAGGGGGAAAGCAGAGTTACACTGTATGGCATCCTCCAAAAGGCACTTCTTGCAAAAAAATATTGACAAAGAGGATACATTTGAAAAGACAATTTGGACACTTAATACTTCTTTATACTTTTAGTAGCTTTGAAATTCAAGTTAAATAGATTTCCATTGGTCATGTATAATGTATAAACATTGAACATATAAATCGCTGCTAATCATTTGTACCGGGAAGTGAACTGTTCCACGAGGTCTGCTTTCGGTGGACAGGGCACATTTGCAATGTTTTGTGGCAATGTATGTGTCCTAGGAAAATAATCATGAGCGATTCCATGAGTATGCATGTCCAACACAGTCAAAATGAGATCTTTCACAAAAATCGAATTCCATTTACTGGTATATTGGCTTGACCACCCATTTTTTACTTCTTTTTGCAAAGCCCATTGTGTAACAAAGCATCCCAAAGTTTCCTGCAGTTCTCGATTGTTGTCTCCCTATGTTCTCGTTATGCGCTAATACCACTACTAGTAATGTTCGATATTACATCCCATCTATGCCTAAATGCAATCTCTTGGGCCTGTACTTTAGGCACATATTGTGGAACACCTCCAAATCTCAGGTGTGACAGAATTCTGTGAGTCCCTTCAGGTCTCTTGAAAAAGCTTTATCGAACACGATCTTCTCAAGAGCTTTGTGTGGAGGTGAAGATGGAACCAAGCATCACTTCTTGCGTTCCTGTTCCTCCAATAAAGGTCCATGTGCACATGGGTGAAAATGTAGGTTTTCTGTCCATAGGTGAACGTTGGAACAGTTGCGCATCAATGAATGCCATTTTTCAAGTAGAATTTCCACAGACCCATCACAAGTTTTGGAGCTCCACCAAAGATGGTTGCTGAAAGACTGGGACCACTGTAAAATATTTTCAGAACCCTTTTTTTTACCAGCAGCTGTGATTTTTCTATTGAATGATTTGGCAATGTGCCATACATCAAATTGATGGTGAATGTTTGGAAACTGCTCTTGCATGGCTTTGGCTATTGAAACCTGTGTCAGTGGCTATGAGGTCTATTTGCATCCCCCTCGACTGGAGATCTTCCCGGGATTATATAAAACCATGTCTCTCCATGGCCACTGAGGATTTATATTCGGACCCCTGCACGACCACCAAACTCACTATTGTTTTAGTTTCCATGTCCTTTAAGTGGTATGTGCAGTACTTTGCAGAAAATTCGGGGCTGTCGGGCTGTCACACTGTCGATCGCTAGCTAGCCTGAACCGTTTGCCGGAGAAAGTCCTTTCAATAGACATTTGTTCAATTTTCCAGGCTTGATTAATATCGGGGGATAATAATTCTCTTTGACATTTGTAGTACTGTGTTTTAGCAAGGAACTGAAGTCCCACAAATTGACAAACTGGACAACTTACTAAAAGTAGAGCTACTGAAAAGTAAAGCTGCTGCACAGAGTAGATTTCCAGCTGGCACTTTGCCCAGCATCGATTGAGCGGACCATGAAAATGAACAATGGAGCTGGGCACAGGTGGCTTGGAGTTTGAGGTTAGTGCCTTGTGATACACGAGTCACATTCACCAATGGCTCCCCGCATATTTCCCCCCCCACCGGATGGACCTATTTCACAGTCAGTATAATCTCTACCAGGCAGCTGCGAATACAATGTATTTGTGCTCTTTTATTAGACTATCTTCCTGCAGGATGTGGTTTGTGACTCAACTGATGTGGACAATTCGGCCAAACTAGACACACTGAAGTTGATTTCTTTGGCAAGTTCCTCGGTCAATTGCATAGAAGCTTCGGTCTCTGTTAGTTCTGCTTGCGTTATTTGCACACAAATTGGAGAAACCATCAATGTCGATTGTTCATTGGGTAGCCCTTTTTTTGCGGATGTAGATTGTGTGAAGTGGTCAGTGAGTAAAAAGATGGGGTTAGATTTTGTAGGTGGATTGCAACGCTATATAACGGCCCGACTGCCAGAGTGGCGGTAAATGGGACGACTTCGGCTCCGTTCTCTCTCTCCAGGAGGACCCGGCAGGGCTGTCCAATTTCTCCCCTTCTCTATGCTCTTGCGATGGAGCCCCTGGCCATAGCCATAAGACACCATCAGGGAATTACGGGGGTCCGTTATGGAGACCTCGACTTTAAGCTTTTGCTTTTTGCAGATGACGTCCTGGCATATGCAACTAATCTCCAATGCTCGCTCCCAAACCTCCTAGACTTGATTCGCTCTTTTGGTGGTTTTTCCGGGCTGAAAATCAACGTAACGAAATCTTGTTTGATGCCTATGGGTAGAGCTGATAAGGAGATTGAGGGGAAGGAATCGTTGGCGGTATTAGAATTGAGTGTGAGGCTGCGCCTTACTTGGGAATTCTCCTCACGAGGGACTTGTGTCTCCTCTTTGAAGCAAATTATCCCCCCCATCCTTGCTAAGATGGATTCGGATCTGCGTCGATGGGCTCCCTTGACTCTCTTGGTTTGGTCATATGGTGTCAATTAAGATTAATATACTGCCTCGGCTTCTCTACCTTTTTTCCTCTCTCCCGGTCGCTAACCCAGACTAATTTTTCAAATCTCTTCAAACACGTGGTCCTGCGGTTCATTTGGAATGGGAAAAAACCAAGGATTAAACACGAGATCCTGACGCTTCCGAGATCTCATGGGGGATTTGGCCTGCCTGACTTCGGACGCTACCACAAGGCTGTTCAATTAAGAGTAATGTTGGAGCATTTGAGGGACGATATGAGAACCTATTGGTCATATATATCGAAGACATCCATGTTCACTCCAGGAAAGTGAGGGATCTCTTATGGGCCTCTGGTAAGAACCTCCCAGGTGGGATAAGAACCCATCCCACTTTGTCGGTACTGTGGGCGCTATGGGGAGACGATAGGGGAAATGCAGCTCTTTCATCTTGGCCTTCCCCTCTGTGTTCGTTGTGGGGTCCCCCGCTCGAGTTGGGCAAAAGAAAACTACGCAGGACTCAGGGGTGGTCGGATGTGAGTTTGGAACGGGCCGCATATCTTTTTCGGCAGGGAGAATTTATTGGTAATGATAGCTTGGTGGAAGCCATGGCGGATTCACCAATGTCGATTTTTGACTACATCCGAGTGAAGGGGATCCTGACAGATAGCCAGTGGGTTGAAGATCTGACCCGCCCCCTCACACCTCTTGATAAAGTGATAGTGGAATCCAAGCCAAGGAGAGGGTCTCTCTAAATTCTATAATGCCTTAATTACAGCAGATGTTGAGAGTAGGCATAGCTTCAAGAGACAGTGGGAGAGAAGGGTGGGGGGGTAGATGAATCCACGTGGTCTGCTATTTTTAAGTCCCTTTTCTCTGGCTCTTTGTACACGGCAGCTATGGAACATAACTAAGACACTCCACGCATGGCACCTCTCACCAGAGAGACTTGCTAAAATGTTCCCGGTGTGTCCCCTCTTTGCCGAAGGAACTGTGGCCAGCGCAGATCATGGTTCCATCTTTGGTGGGAGTGCCCTGCCATACAGGTATACTGGTCAGATCTTCGGAGCTGGATTAAGGAGATTTTGGGTGCTGACCTGCCGCCGCTGCCCCTTTTACTCCTCTTTGGCATTCCGGCCCCGGAGGCGGACGAACCCGGCCTGCCGAGGGTGGTTCAAGCCATGTTGCGTGCAGGGAGGCTTGCCCTTGCTCAGAGGTGGAAAAGTGGCCCAGTACCATCTAAATCAGAATGGATGGCCAAACTCTGAGCGATATTTACATATGAAAAACTTGCAGCCCTAACTCACGATACCATGAAGTAATTCCTTCAAGATTGGATGGTCGTTTTGCTACATGAGAACTGTGAGTCGATGAGACTAAGATGTTTGGGGGGTGGGTGGTGTATGCAATGTGTTTACCTTCCAACAGGGGATCCCTTTTTTCTGTTTTTGGAGTTGAGCCTGCACTGTCAGCTTTTTTGGTCCCGGTTTGTTTGATAATTGAGTCTCCGGCACCCTATTGGGTTCAGTTGTGTATGAGCAGGGGGTAGGGGGCGAGGGGTTTCATCTGATATTTTTTGATGATGTTTTCAATGATTTATGGCTATGTACCTTTCTTGGAAAAAGTGAAATAAAAATTTAAGTGGCAAAAGAAAAAAAAAGTCAATCATATTTGAACTGAAAGTCTTTCATCGCACACATGGCTTACATACATACCCTCATAAACAGTGCTCATCATTTTGTCAAACTAGACATTTCGAATTTCACCTGATTGATGGCAAGTCTACTCGATCACAGATCCCTATGTAAAACCTACTGATTGTAATGTTGCACTCAAGCATTTTGCATTGTAGTCTGCATTATGTTAGACATTGTAATGTTAGAACTGAAATAAGAGTTTGAAACACTGCACGCTTGTATGAATGTCGCTGTCTAATAGTATCCGATGTAGGATTTACTTTCATTCAAGGGAACTGTCAGTACACATACCTCAAACTCTGGACCAGCTCCAAACGATGATGTAATTGTAGTCCAAGTACGAGCATCCCCCTGTAGCACAGTACTTGTTTTAGTATGGATGAAAACAGTGAAATTGAACAGACAATTGGATGCAGACAATGGTACATTTAAATAGAAAGCCATAAATGAAACATTATGTAAACAAACGACAGGATACGTAAACTATTTCATAGCATTTAAAATTCCATGCATAATACATTCATGTAATCGAAAACCGAAATATAACTACCTGATAGGCGCTTGAAGTTGTTGACGACTCTGGAAAAGAAAAGGATGCAGAATCTTGCTCCTTCATTATCAGTGCATTGTCACATAGTGGTAAAAGGGAAAATTAGATTTGCATTAGATATGTGGGAAGATACACCTCTCAATAAAATGAACTTCTGCAAGTCTGTATGGCTCACCATTGGTATATTGGACGTGTCGGTGATGTCGTCTCTAGCGAGGGTCTGTGCTTCAGTCAATATGCTCACCTAAAAGAACTGACATGTGAAGCAACCAATTACGAAAATATTATGCTTATTTCGAAGGGCACTATAAAACCAGGGACAGATGAGTAGCAAAATGGGGTATAGTTATACAGTAATACAATCTGGCAAATATGCAAAATTATAGTAAAAAACATTTACACCGAAAGCACCAAACCGTTCATTTAGTTAGCTGTTCAGTACCCCAAGGCCTACAGCTAATTCATCATCCAGAACTCACTTGGACCCGCATGCATTAATAGAGTTGGAATTGCATTTGGAAGCAAATTACGAGACGTTCTAAGTCTATTCTTTTTAGTGTACTGTGATTGGTTGTTCATATGCGGGGTAAAGTGCAGGCTGCAGTTGCGGCATCAATTAGCCCTCAAGTCCCCCAAGACATCCTGGGCTCTACTTTCAAGCTCACCCGGTGGAAATCCACAATACCTGACCCATTCTCTTATTAGATCTATATTCCTCTGGAATGTATGCATTATTGTGCCCTTAGGTTTGTCATGGGTCTTAGAACGGCAACCGTAAACTATACAAGCAGACATTCTTGAAAAACCTGTAAAAAAAAGAAAACGTACATAGTTAAAGTTTTTTACATGAATGCGTGAGAAAGATGAAATTATATCAAAGTTTTCTATGCAATGTTTGTTTTGATCACAGAAGCAAAACCTGTGTAGCGTAGTCGAATATACACTAGGATAACTTTCATACAGAATTGATGTGACGTAAATCTTAACGTGTTACTCGTCCGTTGAATGTACTTTCATGCATCTAAAGGAAACATGCTTATAGACATGGTCCGCGAAGGATGCAATTCTATCCCAATTGACACTGGTAACATTTGCTATATATCGAGAACAGAACAAATTAAACAGAAGACGATGGTAAAGGCAATGAGATGAATGAACATTGCACTACTGGGTACATTCGGTCGAAATAGAGAGACATTTAGAGATCAAAAAGAGATGATTAGGTGACCTGCCCTTACCTTGACTAACAAACAATTACATTCAGCAAGCAGGGTAGTTAGTAGCAGGAGAACAGGTAGCACGATCAAGTGTTGACTTCCAGTGCTCACAGATGTTCTCAGAATAAATATCAAGTGTTTTATAAAGAATTAGAAAAATGGGTGTGTATGTGAATGAGTGACTTGTTTATGGTGTTGTCTTATGTGGATTGCAGGGGCGCCGTCTGCTCCAGGGGAGCATGCCTGGAGACACAGGGTCTGGGGGGGGCCATGTGTAGAATGGCCCTTGCGCGTAAGATAACTTTGAAGTGTACATGGAGTTTGGCACCTTGGCCATTCCCACCCAGTCAGCCCTGCCATGAGAAATGAGCGTTACCATGATTCACAGAAACATTGAAACAACTATTAAGACAAGTTCAGTTGTATTTTATTTTGTTGCTGATGTTGCTGGCACAAATGTACTATGCAATGTATACTTCGGGTTGCAGCACAGTGTAGGAAAATTCCCTGTACCGACTGCTGTCACTGGGGAATTTGGCTCGAATGGCACAGGCGGGTATTACCATGTAAAAGCACGATAGGCCACCAGCCTGTACCACGTGTGGAAGAGAATCATACAAACTGCATTTAACTGAACATAAGGGTAATCTTGTATCCTATGGCATAGTTGCCAGTACAAATTTTACTTCATGGATCAATCAACTTGGGCTTTAAAGTGTAGACACATTACAAAAGTGAACTATGCATGCCATAATGTTTGGGGCACAGAGACGTATTGTTTCTTGGTTGTACATGATAGACACATAAGATGACCACTAGGATTTCCCCACATCGTGAATGATGTATAGAATTGCAAGACTATATTCTTTTGGCAGTGACAGATCAAAGTTACGACAATATAGGACAAACATGAAATGTTAGTGGCCTAAGTGACATCACATTTAGAGTACACTTACTCGTTACTCAGATTGCGAGGGAGAACTGTTGCGTGAAGTTTGCGTATAAGCACCATCATAATCCTCAACATAGACCTTGTGAGGCAGGCTGCCCTGAAGTCATGCAGATAGGTAACGCATAGCGGCTGTGTCTTTTCTTCCGATATGTAGGACAAGCATCCAGAGTTTTCTCTGCAGCAGCAGTTCTCCTCGGTTGGCATGACCTCGCACTGATTGCAGGTACACCAGGTGGAAACGTCTTCCATGCAACTAGGCTCAGGCTCTTGATCCGGTGATTCTTCCTCCCAACTGTCTGAAGCCCCATTGTTTCTGCATCTTTGCCTTTCGACTAATTCCACCTCGGAACACTGCGACTTGTACTGGTAGGGCTGTATTGTTGCCATTATCCGACAAAATTAAAATAGATAGTAATGATAGTACTAGTATCTGTTCATACGGGCTACAAGCAACGAAGATACCTGAACAGAGGAGAAACGAGCCACAGGATACACAAAAAAAGACAGTGAAACGATTGAAAAAGCAACTCTGATGTTTTCTTATGAGAAGCGGTCTGTTTATACTTATTGAGGAAATAGGCGTCCTGCCATTTCCATGGAGATACGTCATTAGCTGGTGCACAGAGAACGCGGACACGTCCGTTCTCTGTGCATTCGCATTTTGAAATGGGCCGTACGCGTCGAGTGATGTCAGCTTCTGGGGCAGGGGATATGATTTAGTACCGCAAGAGCAGTTCACCTTAGGGCGTTGCGGCAACGGATAAGATTAGCACAAGGTGGACGCACCCGGCTGCCTCCTTTTGCATGTGTAAAAGTGAGGAAAACTAAGGTACGGTGCATAGGAAGAACAAGTTACTCTCTTACCTGCTAACGTTCTTTTGATGGGATGGTCCGACGACTTATTACATATCTATGACAGTAATCACCACAGCTGTGCTGCTTCAGAAAATCTTTCGGCATCTGCGTCGATGACATCGATACGCCGTCCTCGAGGGCCTCCGTCGAGCCGACGTCACCGGATGTTATAAGTAAGACGCACCAAGTCCGTAGCCTCAGTTGTAGTTTTTCCCCCAGAATGTGTGACCACAGAAAGCCTTGCGGAAACGTAAGCTGCAATCGCATAAGAAATTCTGTAGCGGGGTAGGGAGAGAGCGATATGGAATACGTATTCGGACCATCCCATCGAAAGAACGTTACCAGGTAAGAGAGTAACTTGTTCTTCGAGGGGATTGGTTCCTCCAACGTATTCCATATCTGTGACAGACTCCCAAAGCAGTACCAACGAATGGAGGAGGGAAAAAGAATTTAGAATATAGAAATTTAGAATGCCCAATCAAATTGCATAGTAAAGGACCGCCTTGCCAAAGGCCAGATCCTGCCCATGGATAGAATCCAGGAATTAGTGTTGTACAAAAGTATGGACCGAAGCCCATGTGGCTGCTTCACAGATGTTACGAATAGGAACACCCGTCTGCAGGGCATTAGAAGCAGCCATACCCCTAGTAGAATAGGCCCGTAAGCCTACCGGAGGGTCCTTGCCCGCCAGACGTTAACATTCAGAAATTGCCAAGATAATCCATCTAGACAAAGTCTGCTTAGTTACAGTTTGTCCCAAACAGCTTGCAGCGTAAGCAATAAAGAGCTGTCCACTCTGACCCGGGACATGCGTGAAATGTAGAAACTTAAAGCTCTCCTAGGATCCAACCTATGGAGCCTCTCCTCTTCCTTGCCAGGATGTGGAGGAGGATGAAATGCCGGAAGAACAACCTTCTGGCTTAAATGAAATTCCCACAACACCTTCGGAAGAAAGGAAGGACAAACTTTAAGGACAACCCTGTCCTTATGAAACACAGTGAAGGGTGGCTTAACTGAAAGTGCCTGCAACTCACTCTGTGAGCGGAAGTGACCACAACTAAAAACAGTTTTAAGGGTTAACAGCCTCAAAGGAAGAGAATGTAAAGGCTCAAACGGAGCACCCATAAGAAATTTCAGAACAAGGTTCAAATCCCAACCAAGCACCTGGAAAGGTGACGGCAGAAACACATTAGCGAGTCCTTTGAGAAACTGAGAAATTAAAGGAATTTTGAAATAGGAACACTCCTCAGACGAGCACTTAAATATAGACAGCCCCACCAGGTAACCTTTAACAGTACCAAGCAGGCCCCTGTGGGCCAACGAAAGCAAAAAAGACAGAACCACAGGAATGTCACATGAAAAAGGATCCACATTCTGACCCCTGCACCAGTCGCAGAACTTTCTCCCACGGCAACGGTACAGGGACTTAATCGCCGGCCGTCTGGCCGAAAGCAACACCTCCATCACGTCTTCAGCGAGGTCCCAATCCTTGTACCTCAACCTTTCAGAAGCCAAGCGTGAAGGTTGAGGGACCCGATGTCTGTCTGGATGGAGAACTTGACCCCCCTCCCGTAAGAGCAGATGGTCTCGGTAGGGAAGACGACGTGGAGGGCAGATGGACAAGTCGAGAAGGTCCGGGTACCACGTCCTCCGGGCCCATGCCGGAGCAATGAGGATCATCCAGGAACCGAAACTCCGTAGCCTCTGCAGCACTTGCGGGATGACGGGGACTGGAGGAAACGCGTACAGCAGTGGGAAGGACGACTCCACCACGAACGCATCTCCTAAGGCTCCTTTTGGAGGAAATTCCCACGAGCAGAACCTTTCGCACTTCCAGTTGACACTGGAGGCGAAGGGATCCACTTGAGGGGTCCCCCAAAGGGCGAAGATCTCCAGGAGAATCTCCTGAGCCAGCTCACACTCGTGAGAGATCGCGCTCTGCCTGCTCAGAGCGTCCGCGTCTCATTTTCATCTCCGGCCAGATGAACTGCCGAGATCGAAACTTCCTGCTGGATAGCCCAGAACCCAAGCTGCATCGCCTCCCTGCACAGAGGAAGTGACCCTGCCCCCCTCCTTTTTGTTGAGGTAGTGCATGGCCACTGTGTTGTCCGTCAGAATCCCTCTCACAGTCGGCAGAAAAGCCTTCAGGGCAAGCCTGACGGCCCGCAGCTCCAAAAGATTGATATGCAGTCTGGACTCCGACGGAGACCAACGACCGCCGACTGTCAACTCGTTGGCATGAGCTCCCCACCCCGTGAGGGATGCGTCCGTCACGATAGTCACCTCTGGCCAGGGCAGCCAAAATTGAGCTGCCCCTCATCAGATTGCCTTGGACGGCCCACCACAGAAGGTCCTGGGCGGGGTCCGACATCCTGCCAGAGGACTGTGACCACTGGAGCTTGAGGGCCCATTGCAGAGATCTCCTCCGCAATCTGGCCTCTAGCACCAGAAGAATGCAGGATGCCATGAGGCCGAGCAACCTCAACAACTCGAATGCCAGGAGCGTCTGGTCAAGTTCAAACTTGTCCACCATCTGCTGAATGTGAAGAGCCCTCACCTGGGGAGGGAAATACTGCCCCAGGGATGTGTTGAGCACTGCTCCGATGAACTGGAGCCGCTGTGTTGGCATCAAGTAGGACTTCTTTAAGTTGAGGGAGAAGCCCAGCTTGTGAAGGGAGTGGCAGGTGACGGACAGATGATCCAGGAACTGCTTGGGTGAGCGCGCCCTGATCAACCAATCGTCCAGGTAGGGGTAGACGTGAATCCCCCTTTCCTGAGATACTCTGCCACCACCACCATGAGCTTGGTGAAGACCCTCGGGGAGAAGGCCAATCTGAACGGCAGGACCCGAAACTGAAAGTGCGAGACGCCAACCACGAACCTCAGGTATTTCTTGTGCTCTGGATGGATCGGCACATGAAAATAAGCGTCCTTGAGGTCGAGAGACACCAACCAGTCCTGAAGTTAAAGAGCCTGGAGGACTTGAGAGTAACCATCTTGAACTTGTCCTTCCTGAGGAGTTTGTTCAAACCACGCAAGTCCATGATGGGGTCTCAATCCCCGGTCTCTTCGAAATCAAAAAATAAGGGGAATACGATCCCTTGTTCCTCTCCGGTACCAGTACCAGTTCTATTGCGCCTTTCTCCAGCTGGGACTGAATTTCCTGCGCAAGGAGCGGATCCGGACTCTTCAAAGGGAGATTCCCTGGTGGATTGTCGTGAGGCCTCTGCCGGAAAGGAAGACAGTAGCCGTGGGCTATGATCTCCAGAACCCACAAATCTGAAGTAATGGCACGCCACTCTACAAGATGCTGCGCCAGCCTTCCCCCAACTGGCGAACCATGCGACATGGCCTCATGGCTGAGCTGAAGCGGCTGCGGCAGTGCCTGAGGGCAAAGAGGCAACTGCCTGAGCGGCCTTGGCACCTCGAGTACCCGGTTTTTCACCTCTGGCACTCCTACGGTGGCCCCTTTGACTAGCAGCTCCTCTTGATTTACTAAAGGACGAGTAATATCGAAAGGAACCTCCCCCCTCCATTGTTGTCCCCTAGGACGAAAAGGCGAGGTTGGCGAACTGCAGTGCCCAGCGACTTCGTTGCAGCTTTGGAGGTCTGCAACCTCTCAAGGTCAGCCTTGCTGCCAAAAATATTTCACCACCAAAGGGCATGTTGAGGAGCCGAGCCTGCACATCAGGAGCAAACCCCGACTTCCGCAACCACGCAAACCTGCGTATTATGGTGCTCACCGCCATGGACCGGCTGACGCAATCAACCATGTCCAGACCCGACTGAACGGACTCGCACATGGCGTCCTTGCCATCCTGCACGATAGCGAGAAAACCATCCCGTTCCTCCCCTTCGGGAATATGATCAGCTGCTAAGGAGATACAGTGTGCGTGAAACGAGACAAGGCACAAACTGAGTTGGCAGCCTGAAGCGCCATACCATCAGAAGAAAACACCTTCGCCCAGCCGTCAAAACGTTTGTCGTCCCTATCAGGAGGGATGGTAGGGTACGACGCCTGCTTAGCGAGGGCCGTAGCGGCCTGCACCACCAAACTCTCCGGGGTGGGGTGCGTGGTCAAGTAGCAGGGGTCGCCATTAGCTGGGCGGTATTTCTTCGGCAAGGACTTGCTCACTGCCGGGAGACTCTCCGGGGAAGTCTAAGCCGCAGCCACCCTTCTCTGCAAGGCCAAATGGAATGGCAAAACCGGGTCAGTTGGACCTTTGTCGAGGATATCAGTCAGATCATCCTGCTGAAAATCCCCAGGGAGGGGCAGACCACCCCAGGTAATCCGTGACCCTCGACATCAGGCGCCAGTAAGGGGAGTTGGCATGTGTGCCAGGCTCAGGCCTACCAAACTCCACCTCCGGAGAGGTGTCCAGCCCACTGGCGTCGTGCAACGACTGGCGCAGGTCCTCAAGTTGGCTATGACCAGAAAGGAGGCCCTAGGAACCTCTGCAGGAACCTCACCTTCCTCAGACTCCTCATCCACCTCAGAAATATAATCCAAAAGCTGGAAAGAGGGTACAGAAAAAGGAACAAAGACATGTTTAGACCTGGACAGAGCCTTTCTCCGGGGTTCCACCTTGCAACGGGGTACCCCCGACAAAGTCGCCTCGAAAGGCGTCAAAGACATCGACGTAATCAGCGTCGAGTGCAGCGCCGACAGCTTTGGCGGTATCGACACAGGCCTCGAGGGCGGAGCCCCGAGCGTGTCTCTCGACAGCCTGGGCGCCGATGGCATCGACAACTTCCTCAGAGTTGGAACCTCGAGAGAGTCAGTCGACGACCTCGGCGCCGCCAGAGTCGATGTCTTCTTCGAAGACTTCACAGGTTCTTGCGGTCTCGAGGGTGTCTAGGACCGGGAACGGGCATGCCTAGAGCGACCATCTTTGTCCGACCGGGACCTCCAAGGCACCCGGTGGTCGCGACGACTGCTCGAGCCTGAAGGCAGACGAGCGGTGTCTCTAGTACGGCCACGGACAGCGTCCTCAGACAGCGCGGACGGACCGGAGCCCTGTGATTGAAAAATCACCAACATCTCCTTTCGGAAGGAATCCCATTCCTCAGGAGTGGAATGCTTGTTGGGACAAGCAACCCGCAGACGGGAAGAGTCCTCGGACGGGGAAGGCGACCTGCGACGGTGCTTCCTGGAGTGCCTCGAAGAGGCAGAGGAATGGCGGGACCGACTCCCAGACCGAGAACCCCCGGACTCACGAAGATGCAGAGAGTCGCCCCTTGAATCATCCGTCGAAAGGCGCGACTTAAGGGGCTTGGCCACCTTACCGACTGACAGCTTCTTCTTACGCTCCTGCAAGGCCTTCGATATGAGCGATTGGCAGTTGACACAGTCATCCGTATCATGGTCCTCCCCGAGGCCCCAGAGGCAAGCGTCGTGCGTGTCCGTCAGCGACATCTTGGACCCGCACACTAGACACTTCTTAAACCCGGACCACGGGGTGGAAGAAGCCGAAGACTTCATACAATATTCAATGAAGAAACAGGTTCGAAGAACCGAAAGAACAGGATTCAGTAGAATCGAGGCGCGCAGAGATCTCCGAAGCGAACATGTTCGCGGAAAAAATGGAACTGAGGCTACGGGGGCGTTGTGCGTCCTACTTATGACATCGTTGACGTCGGCTCGACGGAGGCAGTCGAGGGCGGCGTATCAACGTCATCGATGCAGAAAGATTTTCCGAAGCAGCACAGCTGTGTTGATTACTGTCATACATATGGAATACATCGGAGGACCCAATCCCCTCGAAATGTTTTTACAATCGATCAACGTATGCTTAAAACAACATGCCTGAACTCTCAGGACAATAATTTTTGAGCGCACTATTCCTTTACGTCTGTGGATAAGATTTTGTTCTGATTGGAACGTACGATTGTACCTGAAGCACTCACGGTTAGATTAATTTTCATAGCACACAAGGGTCATATTGGCATAACCAGAACCAAAGCGATATTAAGAAGTGAATATTGGTGGTCAGGTTTCGATAGGGAAGTCAAAAGAATGTGTGCAATGTGTAAAAGGAGCTAAAGGAGTGATGGCGAGAGAACAACTCATTCTGGAGTCTGATGTGCCACAGAAAGTCTGGGATGACGTTGCAATGGATATACTAGGTCCTGTCGAGATGGGCATTGGCCAGGGAAAGTATATTTTGGTGTTGATTTGTTATCGCAGTGGTGCAAGTTCAAAATTGTCAAAGAGATTTGTGGTGAGGAGATTGTTGAGTTCTTGCAGGATATTTTTGCAAGGGTAGGATTTCACAATAGTATATTGACGGATAATGGTGTGCAATTTAACGGTAGGGGTTTTGAGGAGTATGTAAAGAAATGTGGTATGAAATAAAAACAATCAACGCCATATCATCCATTCCTTTCCAGAACAGTTGAGTGGATGAATAGGTGCATCATGGAAGCAATACGGATGGCAGGTGCATGTGGAATTGACAGAAAGATGGCAATTCAGGAAAGAGTGTACGCCTTGAGAATGTCTGCATGCTATGACAGAGGTGTCGCCATTCAAACTGATGAGGGGACGTAAAGCCAATACTGAGGTGACCCCTCCCTCCCCCGGTTGGGGAGAGAAAGAGTCTGACTGTGGTCGATGAATTAAGGAGCAAGTTGAGAGAAAAGAGTGTAATGAGAGAAAACAGGAGAAGGGGAAAGAAGGAACTAATGCGGTGATTGGGTAAAGGATAAAGAAAGGTTTAAGAGGAAGGGCGATGACTTGTTATCAGATTCTGTACGGGGGATTGCAGTTATAAAAGGTGCAGTAAGGGTTAGTGGCGGTCAGGTTTATAACAACAAAAGGATTGCAATTGTTAAGAGGGGTTGTCTTGGATAAAGGGAGATGTGTTATGTGTCTTGTGTAAATATATGTATATACTGTACATAAGAATGTTGCTGCTGGATGAGGGTAGTATGAGGTAGTCAACAATATAAATGGAGTGATTGAAATCATTCCAGTTAGAGTCGTCGTCCCTGGAAGAAAGAGGGAGGCTGTGCTGGGGGTCTGTTGCTCCGTACTTAAATAAATTGCCTTAACTAAGCCACTTCTGTGTCAATCCCACACTTGCTCAAGCTGCTCTGCATTTACAGCAACTCACAGCAGGCCAACACCACCTAGGGGATATATCAAATTGCAATGGCTGTTAAACAGCAAATGAAATTTGATCATTCTTGTAACTGACAGTAAGTAATGAAAGGATACAGAGTCAAGTGTCCAACTAAGTGGTTTGTGGAAAAAAAAGTAATACCAAAAAGGCCACACCTTTGTCACACCGCAAACTTCCTAATACAAACACTTGCATCATCTGCTCAGAGCAAAGGCCTACATGCAGAACACGCAGAAGGAAACGTCTCATGGGATGCACCCCTACCCACCATGGGCACACCATGCCTCCCTGGGCCCAGCTGAGAACAACAAGTTACTTTTTACCTTGTAGCGTACTTTCGATGGGATGTTCCTCCGACGTATTACTTATCTTTGATGTTATCCATTCCCGCTTGCTGGCCTCGTAAATTTTTTCAGTAGAGGGCGCTGCGCGTCGACGTCCCTCGAGTTGGTGTCCCTCGACAGCCTCCGTATCAGCGATGTCGTCATCGTACGTATAAATATACTTGCGCAGCGTCCGTTGCTCAGTTCCGTTTTGAAGCTTAAAATTAATTGTGCATGAATTGGTTATTGACCTTGAAGGAGCATAAGCTGCAACTACAAGGGAAGTTTTACTGTGGGGATGGATGGGAGGGGCGATAAGGAATACGTCGGAGGAACATCCCATCGAAAGAACGTTACAAGGTAAAAAGTAACTTGTTCTTCGAAGGGATTGTGTCCTCCGACGTATTCCCTATCTTTGATAGCCTCCCATAGCAGTGATGTAAAGAGGAGGTGGGATTAAAATTGGAATATTTCCCTTTAAGAATGTACAGAATGTAACACATCTTTCCCAAACCTTGTCTCCTGGCTAGAGGAGGAATCCAGGCTGTAAAATGTTGTAAAGGTATGTACGGACGACCATGTGGCAGCCGCACAAATGTCTCGAATCGGAACCCCTCTTTGGACAGCCGAAGAGGCTGCGATACCTCTGGTTGAATGAGCCCTAAGATGTTGAGGGGGTTCTTTCCCTGCCAATTTGTAGCATTCTAGAATGGTTAAAATAATCCATCTTGAAATGGTTTGTTTCGTGATTGGCAATCCTAATTTGAGTCCTGCATAGCCTACAAACAGTTGGTCTGCTTGCCTTATCCTAGCAAGTCTGATGATATAAAAACTCAAGGCACGCCTTGGATCCTGCCTATGTAACCTCTCTTCCTCTTTCCCTGGGTGGAAAGAGGATAGAATGAAGGTAAAGTTATTTTCTGCGTAATGTGGAATTCAGAAACTACCTTTGGGAGAAAACTAGGCTTCACTTGTAAAACAACCTTGTCTTTATGAAAGGTTGTATGAGGAGGTTTGCAAGATAGAGCTTGTAATTCGCTAACTCTTCTGGCAGATGTTAAAGCCACTAAGAACACTTTTTTAAGAGTGCGAAACCTTAATGCACAAGAATTGAATGGTTCAAAAGGAGTACCCATCAGAAAATGTAAGACTAGATTTAGGTCCCAGAATGGAACTTGAAAAGGCTTTGAGGGGAAAAACATTAGTTAACCCTTTCAGGAATTGGATTACCAGGGGTAATTTGAAATATGAAGGCTCCTCCGCAGTGCGCTTAAAGATTGACAGCGCTGTGAGGTAACCCTTGATCGTAGCAACTTGAAGACCTGAATTTGCTAAGTAGAGTAAGAAAGTTAACACCATTGGTGTACTGCATGAGAAGGGTTCGATATTCTTTTCTCTACACCAGGTGCAGAATTTGTTCCAACGGCAGCAGTATTAAGTCTTTGTTGCTGGCCTTCTAGCTGAAAGCACACCTCCATGACGTCATCCGGGAGATCCCAATCCTTGTATCTCAACCTTTTAGAAACCAAGCATGAAGGTTGAGGGTTCTGATGTCTGGATGGAGAACCTGACCTCACTTCTGCGAGAGAAGATCCTCCCTTTGCGGAAGATGAATTGGAGGGCAGATGGACATGTCCAGAAGGTCCGGGTACCACGTTCTCCTGGCCCAATCCGGGGCAATTAGGATCATAGTTTTCCAGAATCTTCTCAACCTCCTGATCATTTGAGGAATGACAGGGACTGGAGGAAACACGTACAGAAGTAGAAACTCCCAGTCTACTACGAACGCGTCCGCTAGAGCTCCCCTTGGAGGAAATTCCCTTGAACAGAACTGATCGCACTCCGTTGATGCTGGTGCCGAACAGATCCACTTGAGGGGTTCCCCAAAGGGCGAAGATCTCTTTAAGGACTTCCTGAGCTAGCTCCCACTCGTGGGAGACTGCTCTGCCTGCTCAGAGCGTCTGCCGTCAAGTTCTTCTCTCCGGCTAGGTGAACTGCCGATAGAGATTCCTTCTTGAATTGCCCAAAACCAGAGCTGCATTGCCTCTCTGCACAGTGGCAGTGACCCTACACCTCTTTTGTTGAGGTAGTGCATGGCCACTGTGTTGTCCGTCATTATCAGGACATCTTTCCCCTGTACTGATTGCAGAAAAGCTTTCAGCGCTAGTCTGATTGCTCTCACCTCAAACAGGTTGATATGTAGTCTGGAGACCAGCGACCGCTGATGGTCAAGTCGTTGGCATGGGCTCCCCACCCCGTGAGTGAGGCATCCGCAACTACTGTTATCTCCGGCAATGGTTGCCAAAACTGTTCTCCTTTCAAAATGTTCTCCCGACAGGCCCACCACTGAAGGTCTCAAGCCACTCTGTCCAGGACTTGAAGGAGAACTGATATTCCTCCTGAGAATTGCGACCATTGGGTTCTTAGTGCCCACTGGAGGGATCTCATTCTCAGGCGAGCCTCTGGCACTCGGAAGATGCAGGATGCCATGAGGCCTAGCAACCTCAACAAGTCGAAGGCTGGAAGACGTTGGGCATTTTTTAACTTGGTGTCATGATCTCTGCTTCCAAAAGATCAGGGCTTGCCCGACTCCCTTGGAAGCAGACCCATAACCCCGGTTCCGAGTGCCAGCCAGTCCCAATTGGGACCTTTTGGACCCTGTCCTGGCACCAGTGGCACCAGTATCATAAAGATGCCCAGTCCCAGCGCTGGAAGCGCCGGGCTCATAATGCTTGGGTGGACTTACCTGCAGCAGACCATGCTGCTTACTTACCTGCCAGTTGAACCCCTGATCCTCTTCTGTTTGGGACTACTTTTCCTGTTGGGTGGGGCAGGAGCCACTCCCTAGGTTCAGAACACTGGAACTCTTCTGGAAAGCAGGAACTCTTTTCTTACCTAGGCGTGGCTGTGGAAGGAGACACCTAAGCACTACAGGAGGCTATTTAAACCACACCCGATGGATGAATCTTGCTTTGCATTATTCTGCATTCTTTGCAGCAGAACGCTCATCGTGTCTTCTGCTTCTGATCCTGGGCCTAAGGGAACAAAGGCTTACCATCCTGGAATCCAGTCTTCAGCAGCACCTGTAAAGACAAAGAAAGAACAGGTTAGCACTACGGTCTTCAGTGGCAGCGCATCTCTTACCTGGTCCATCGGCTGTCACCAACGCCTCGCGCTGCATTCCGGCATCTGAAAGACAAAGGCTTA
Source organism: Ambystoma mexicanum (assembly GCF_040938575.1). Taxonomy (NCBI): domain Eukaryota; kingdom Metazoa; phylum Chordata; class Amphibia; order Caudata; family Ambystomatidae; genus Ambystoma; species Ambystoma mexicanum. The sequence continues at coordinate 704,444,611 of NC_090941.1, read as the reverse complement.
CCTACTCTTCGCATGCTCCGGAGGTCTTCGCACTGCATTCCGGCATCTGAAAGACAAAAGCTTACCAGCTCTTTGCACGCTCCGGAGGCCTTCGGCGCTGCATTCCGCATCTGAAAGACAAAAGAAGGTGCGTTTAAAGACATTGGGCAACTTTATTACTCACGTGCCATTACTCCTTCCCACGCCGAATCCAGTGGGTATTCCAGCACCCTTCAGCTTCTCTAAAGCTCCGAACTTGTACCTGCAAGATAAAAGGGACAGTTAGTGCGCATCGTGAAGCAGGCTACAAGCGCTTACTTACGTGCTTCCAGGCGCTTCTATTCCTCACGCGGGTTCGATCCTCAACTCTCATCAGCCCGCCATCCGCCATCGCCGGAACCCTGCAAAACAAGAGATATCATTACAAAAGACTTTTAAGACATTTGAAGTGCCCAGAACTTACCGTTCGTGCAGTTAACGACCGACAGCAGTCCTCTGAGGTCAAGAGGCCTGCACCCTTATCCAGTGAAGAAACTGGTTACGGCACCCTGCCCCGAGGCAGATGGAGAGCTCGGCGTTCACTTACCTAAGACATCTTACTCTTCGAGTCAGACATACAGTGCACAGAGGTCCAGCCCAAAGAGCCAACCGTGTGTTACACATCACCTTTGAAGATACGGCATTCACCCAGTCAAGACCGGCGCCTCTGCGGGAATCAGGTGAGCGTTACAGAACGCAAAGCCTACCGCAAAACTCCCACGCAGGCGCTATAGAAACCTCGGATACCGACCAGCTAGCCCAGTTACTTGGGGAAGTAAGAGCAGAAGTGCATGCAGCCCGTCAGGAAACGAATGCTCTAAGAAGGGAACTGATTATTTCCAAGGAGCGAACAGACGATCTCGCTAGACAATTGCTACAGTCACAAGCCGGACAAACTCCGTTACCCGCATCAGGGGCAAATCTTCCTTCAACATCCTCTACGAACCCAGTGCAGATCAACCTACCTGGGAATGTACCTCTGGCTCCGCCCGAACAATTTTCTGGTGACCCAAAGAGGTTTGCAGTATTTATTAATCAGTGCCGGTTGCACTTCTTATGCCGGCCAGCAGCCTTTCCAACTGATCAAGCTAAGGTAGCTTTTGTGCTTTCGTACCTTAGTGGCAATGCGGCAGACTGGTCAATTCCTCTAGTTAATCAAGATGATCCGGTTCTCCATGATTTTCAAGCTTTTCAGCTCAGTATGGAAAAACTGTTTGCAAGACATTCACAGGGGCAGGCCTGGGACAATGAGCTCCTTTCATTGCGACAGGGTAATCAAGACCTTTTGGCTTATATTGCGTCTTTCAACAGACTGATAGTGGAAACTCGATGGCCTGAGGACAAAAGGATTACGCTGTTTTATAGAGGTCTACGTGGAGAGCTCAAAGATGTGTTAGCCCAAGTAGTGAATCCCCCGCAAGACTGTTTGGACTATATTGACTTAGTCGTTCAAATTGACCACAGACTGCAGAACAGGAAGGCCGATCGTTCCAAGTTTGATGCTCGAGTATTTTCCAAACCACCAACTCCTACCAAAGGAGTAGACTCCGGGGAACCCATGCAAATAGGGGGCCTGAAAGGACCACTAACACAAAAGGAGCGGGAAAGGAGAAAACAGCTGCAATTATGCCTCTATTGCGGAAACTCGGGGCACTTTCTTCGAGACTGTCCGGTGAAACCAGCCAAGAAGGCAGTAGGAGCTGCAGTTACCAGGGTCACAAACTCTGAGCAGGGAAACTACCTCGCCCGACAAGAATAGAGGTCCTCTTGCTGAGCGTTAAAACCAGTTCCGTGACCTCGCATTTCGCGATACCTATGGGCCTCATTAGCCCTGAACATCCGGATCGATTACATGCGATTGAAGCTTACATCGACAGCGGCGCCTCTGCGGGAATCAGGTGAGCGTTACACTTGGTGACCATCTGCAGAATATCTTGAGCCCTCACCTCTGGTGGCAAGGCTTCCCCCAGGGAAGTGTCCAGGACCGCTCCAATGAATTGGAGTCTCTGTGATGGTATCATCTGACTTCTTTAAGTTGAGGGAGAGGCCCAGCTTGTGAAGGAAGTGGCAGACATAATCTAGCTGGATCTGAGCTTGTTCCGAAGATAATGCTCTGATCAATCAATCGTCCAGGGAGGGGTAGACATGGATCCTTTCCCTCCGTAGACTTGCCGCCACTCCCGATATTAGCTTGGTGAAGACCCTCGGGCGGTCAGCCAGAATGGCAGAACTCTAAATTTATAGTGAGAGTTGCCAATTGCGAACCTCAGGTATTTCCTGTGTTTGAGATGGATTGGCACATGAAAATAAGCATTCTGAAGGTCTAGAGATACCAACCAGTCCTGAAGCTGGAGGGCCTGGAGGATCTGAGAAAAAGATTACCATCTTGAACTTGTCTTTCCTGAGGAATTTGTTCAGTTCTCGCAAGTCCAAGATGGGTCTCAGTCCTCCGTACTTCTTTGGTACTAGGAAGTAGGGGGAATACCAACCCTTGTTCCTCTCCGCTACGGGTACCAGCTCTATGGCACCCTTCTCTAGCAGGTCTATAATCTCCTGCCTAAGGAGTGGATCTGGAAACTTCAAAGAGTTGTTCCCCCGGTGGATGACTGAGGGGTGTGTAGGAAGGGCAGGCAGTAACCTTGGGCAACTGTCTCCAATGTCCAAGCATCCTGCCATTCTGCCAGATGTTGAGTTAACCATCCCCCTACTGTTGTCTTGTGAGTGGAGACCTCGGAGGGGTTTTGAAGCGGCTGACAGATGCCGATGGTAAAGTGGCACCTGCTGCTGCGGCTTTTGTACCGTTTCCCCGTCCACCATGGGTGAATCGTTTCTGGCACCTTTGAGCTTGCTGTCTTCTGCCTTTTCCGAATGCGGTGTAAAAGCGAAAGGACCTACCCCTCCAGGAAGCTCCTGAGTGGCGATTCGGAGTCTGCCGGATTGCAGCCCTTAGAGATTTCGCTGCTCCCTTGGATGTTTGCAATCTCTCCAGGCTGTCATCAGCCTTCTTACCAAATAATGAAGTGCCGTCAAAGGGCATGTTCAAAAGTCTAGCCTGTACATCTGGAGCAAAACCAGACTTCTGCAACCACGCAAATCTGCAGATTGTGGTACTTGCCGCCATGGCCCTGCTGATACTGTCAGCAGAATCAATGCCTGTTTGAAGGGAGTCGCACATTGCATCCTTTCCATCCCTGAAGATGTTTAAGAATGGTTTCCTTTCCTCTCCTTCCGGGAGGCAGTCAGCCGCAGATGAAGCACATTCCCAAAGTTTATGGCTGAATCTTGCCAGCGTGCAAGTGGCGTTAATAGATTTAAGCGCCATGCTACATGCCGAAAAGACCGTTGACATGGCATCAAATCTTTTATCATCCTTGTCCTGTGGAACAGTAGGGTATGCAGACCTCCTATTTGATGAAGTTGCTGCCTGTACAACTAAACTCTCTGGAGTTGGATGCTTGCTCAAATATTCTGGATCTGAAGCAGATACCCTGTATTTAGCGGAACATTTCTTGTTCACTGCCGGGATAACTTCAGGAGTTTCCCAATTTGCAGAGATTTTTCTCTGCCGGGCAGTATGACCTTTATCTAAAATATCAGTAAGGTCATCCTGTTGAAGAAGGTGCAGGTGTAGACCACCCCATGAATTCAACTATCCTGGTCATCAGAGCCCTATATGGGGTCTCAGCATGCTCCCCAAGGTCTGGTTTAGCAAACTCTACTTCTGGAGAAGTATCTAAACCACTTGCCTCATGTAGAGAGTCATGAAGGTCTTTTAATCTGTTCTCTTCAGAGATTAATTCCTCTGGCATGGGTGTTGTAGTCCTTTGTAAACCAAAGGGTCTCCATTGGTCGGAATCCTCCCCTTCGTCATATATAGAGGACAAGGCTCTAAAATAGTCAGACCTAGGATATGGTTTAAAACCCATTTCTAAAGCAGAAGGAGCCAAACTGGTTGTCACTGGCTGAGAAAACGTTGAGGTTGTCGACGTGGAAGTCAAAGGCTTCGACAATCCCGAAAAGGGCTTCGAAAAAGTTTGAAAAGACCTCGATGTACTCGAGAGGATCGGGATCCTACTCTTTGTCGTCGAAATTGTCGACGGCATCCTCGATGCAATGGTCGAAATCCTCGACACCTCTACTGCCTGAGATATAGTGACAGTTGTAGGTCTGTCTTTTATCGGAGTCGACAGTGGCGTCGAAGTAACCAATTTATGCGTCGAAGCAACCTTCGACAACGGCGTCGATGATGATGATGCGGTCTTACTGCCTTTACTCGAGGGTTCATGACGCCCTTGGGCAGTTTCTCTCGCCGGGTTCAACGACTTGCAGCGTTTTGACTTTTCGGGCTTTTCACTCAGGGTATCACCTTTAGACGTCTCCGAGGGGGTCGAGGCCGTTTTCTCGAAGACGTGAAGCATTTTCTTATGGAATTCCTCCCACTAAGCTGGAGAGCTATCATGATGCCCGCTCATCCAGGTTCAAGCCCTGCGTCCCCGAAAGCGGACATCCAGTCCCCAAGGAAGGACCCATCAACCCCATATAGGGGCCCTTTGGACAGTGTCCTGGCGCCTATGGCGCCAGGCTCATAAAAGACATCAGTCCTGGCGCCATAGGCGCCAGGCTCATTATGGATGTGCTTGGTTGCACTTACCTGATGCAGACCATGCTGCAGGATCCCGGCCTCCTTGAGGCCTGAAAGAAACTACTTTACCTGTGGGACTAATTTACCATCCGGGCATGGTCGGGGAAGGATACATACCTGGAACTTCTTCCAAGGCTATTTAAACCCCACCCGAACAGCCACACATGCTTCGCGCTGTTCTGCATCTAGCAGCTGGACGCTCACCGTGTCTGCTCCTGCATCCTGACTTCTGCCACCCTGCCAGCATCCTGGATCACCTGCAAAGGAAGAGAAGAAGAGAACAGAAGAAGGAAAAGTCCTTACCTGCTAAATCCGCATCCCGGAGACATCTCGCCGACAATCCTGAAAAGGAAGACTTATTTAAAAGCTCATCGCGTCGATCGCTGCAGCGCCGCATTCCACTCACCTTTACTGGGCGCCTCCATGTTCAGCAGCGATCATCCGGATTCGCAGTCACGCCCCAGCGCCTCGGGAGAAAAAGACCAGAACAAAAAGGTGAGCGAGAGAAGGGAATAAGGAAAGCTAAACCTCCATGTTAAGACTTACCTGTTGATTCATTCCCTCTTCATTTCGGGTCCGCGCCGCATCCTGGCATTTCCGGACCTCGGCCCCTAAGGGGAAAAAGAGACATCAGCGTTAATGAGCGAATGAAAAGACATTACCAAAAAACGCTCATTAAAGACTTACCTGATTTCTACAAGGATTTCACCTCTCATCTCGGGTCGGTGCCTGTTCCCCGGCATTCCGTACCCCGGCCCCTATGGGGAAAAAGACACTAGCATTAGTACCTTAATGCATGGAGACAAGGGGAACCTCTTATCAAAAAACTTACCTGGAAGCCAAGCAAGTTTGGTTCTCACCAATCCGAAAATCCAGTGAAGTAACTGGATACCAACGCGCCCCTGCATCAGAAGCAGGATGGAGAGCTCATCCTTCCAGATCCTAAGGTGAGACGCTACGAGGAATCACAGAAGAGTTTCGAGGAGGGTGAGAGGCTGATTGCATTACCCCGCAGACAGTTAATCCCCTATTTTCGCCTACAGAAGGATACTTTTGCGAGCCAGACAAGCCAGATTTGGGGGCCCGGACCAGTCCGTCTTCCGAACCCTGCGCATCACTTAGAAGAGGTCACAGCAGCACGAACCAGGCCAGCGCCTCCGTGGGAGTCAGGTGAGCGTTACAAGAGCTGTGTTTTGTGTGACAGGTGACCTTTTCTGGGGAGGTACGACGCCTCTTAGAGTGTTTTGATCTCGAAGACTGATGGGAACCGCTTCGAGACCTTGAACGGGAATGTTTCTTGTGACGACGACGAGACGAATGTCTCGACTCTGCCGAAGAAACTTTCGAGGGAGTAGAAGTTTTAAGAGTCTTACCTCTTTCTAGCTTCCCCTTATGCTCCTTCAAGGCTTTCGCCATCATGGACATACAGTCCTCGCATTCCGAACAGTGATGCTCCGATCCTAGGCACCACAAACAGATCCTGTGAGGATCCGTCAATTACATTTTCTTTCCACCGTCACCACTTTTTGAAACCAGACCGTGGGGTCGATGGTTCGGCTGAAGAAGCCATCGAATTTAGATGATATCTTCGAAGAATAAGCAGAATCTTCCTGAAGAAAAGAACTGAGTGACACATTTCCGAGGCCCACGAAGCGCGGAAAAACGGAACTGAGCAACGGACGCTGCGCGAGTCTACTTATACGCTCAAGGACGTCGGCGCCAATAAGGAGGCTGTCGAGGGACACCAACTCAAGCAACATCAAAGCGCAGCGCCCTCTAATGAACAAATTTCCGAGGCCAGCAAGCTGGAATGGACAACATCAAAGATAAGGAATACGCCGGATGACACAATCCCTTCGAATGTATCGACTACTCCCGCACCCATGACTGCAGCTGCTGGGAGCTTGTGCCTGCACACTGCTAGGCTATATGTAGCCTGTTCACTGTTCAATGGTGAGAGCGGGTGTTGCCCTTCCATCCTAAGAAACCACCCTATACAGAGATTAAATACTTTGAGACTATATACATTCACTAGTACGCAGACTATATAGTGATTTTCTTAAACACACTTTTGCAGGAGCTAAGAGAATGCTGGTAAGATTACATTAGTATGCAGGTGAGAATATATTGACCATCAACTTTGGTAAAACAAAGATGATGGATTTTTCACAAAGAGAAACAGGAAACCCCACCCTTGTTGTCGATGGGAGTTTCATCGAGTATGTTAACAGTTCCAAATATCTGGAGAGCGAACTATCATCTAAGGGGGACTAATCAGATTATTTCAGTAAAGCCTAGGAGAGCGTTGGTGTCGACTTCTCTTATCTCAAAATTTGCTGCAGAAACATCTGATACTTTATAAACAGTGCTACTCTGCCATGATTTTATATGGCAGAGGTCCTGGCTAAGAAGGATCTAACCTGGCTGTAACAGTCAAGAGGGTCAGTTATACCACGGAGGGGCCCGAGAAACAGAGACCCACATGGTTGGGGAATGGTGGGGTGAGGAGACAGCTAAACCTGGAGAAAAACGGACAGGAAAATATAATGTGGAGCTCCAAGACAGGGACACAGGAGTAGGAACGTCGCGTTTATGCGAGATGGCAGAGATGCCGACGTCGTTCGATTCTGGCAGTCGTCAGGAAGACATGGAACCTCCGGGCGGTCACACTCGAGCCGTAATGCCATGTTCATGCGAAGTAGCAGCGCAGTCAACGTTCGACTCCGGCAGCAGTCAAAGGACCGCGAGCCGTGAGAGGCGGGGCTGCCGCGGCATGGGAAGCCACAGTTGTTCAACAGCACACATAAGTTCCGCGGAGCTGCAGAATACAAAAGAACAACTTTGTGACACAATAACAATACAGCCCAAAAGCACAGGTCTCACAGAGACACATACAGTCCCTTCCAGGGAGAAATTAAGCACTTACCTGGGCAGAGGAGACTGGGACAGGGAGCGGATGGAGGTCGAGGACGAAGACAAGTTGCAATGCATCAAGGGAAAAAGGGGCAGGCCTTGGGGGAGTTTATATAGACGAGAGGAGGAAGTGAACACTAATTGGCCTGTTAAGTTCTGGCTATATAAAGGCAACACTGGAAGGCAAGAGGGTGTTCATTCTTGGTTTTGTTGCAGATGGAGCCAGACAGAACATCCAGAGCTACTGAAGGCTGGTGGGCATATGAGGACTAGGAGGAGAAGTCTTGCCAGAAGTCCTTACCCCATTCCCCACAAAGAACAGAGAAGAAACCCAGCATAAACACAAAGAAGGACATTGCAGAAAATAATTCTGCTTGAAGCTATTTTACTTTTACCATTTTCTTTTAAGCCTGAATAAAGACCCATTTTTATTTCTCTCAAAACTGCCTGACTGTCTCATTGTTACACTGGCATAACTTAATTGAGAGCACATTGTGGAGGAAGATCCTTGGAATGGCCCTGTATGTTCCAATGGAACCATTAAGATTCGAATTGGTCCCCAATTACTCTTCCCAACATGACACTTAAGCGGAGATGCCTTCTAGACATACAATCCAAAACAAAGCCGAAATGTCAATTATTAGAACTATTGGGGAAGTCTTGTGGTGAGGAACTGTATGATTATACAAAGTTAGTGAAATCCACATTTGATACAATAAACTGTCATCCTTCCTTGATGAAGGAATGCAAGGTGTAATGCATGGAAATTCTACTGCAGCAGGGTAGGCTGGGAGGGGTGATGAGGAATACGTGGGAGGAACATCCCGTTGAAAGAACGTTAGCAAGGGTAAATTGTTCTTCAAATGGATTATGTCCTCCCATGTATTACTCATCTTTAGATAGACTCCCAAAGCATTGTAAGGTTTGGAGGAGGTGGTAAGAATGTTCTAATCATAAAATTACTTCTCTGGTTTTGACAAGGATAGAATGCAGAACCAACTTTCCAAATGCTCCCTCCTGGCCTGAAACAGAGTCCAAGTAGTAGTGTTTTATGAAGGTATGAATGATAGACCAGGTGGCTGCCGCACAAATGTAATTAATCGGCACCCCGCTTTGCAAGGCAGAAGACGTAACCATGCCCCTTGTGGAGTGAGCCCTCAGGCCCTCTGGGGGATCCTTTCTTGCAAGCCTGTAACATTCTGAGATGCATAGGATTATCCATCTGGATATTGTTCGTTTAGTGACCGCCCGACCCAATTTGTTAAACCCCACCAGAAATTGGTCATCTGGTCTTATTTTAGCCATTCATGATATGTAAAAACGTAATGCCATTCTAGTGTCTAGTCGGTGTAGTTTTCCCTTCTCCTTGCTAGGATGTGGCGGTGGGTAAAATATTGGCAGAATAATATTTTGAGAGATGTGAAAGTCATACTATTTTCAGGAGAAAAGTAGAGTTAACCCTCAGGACAACTTTGTCCTTATAAAAAGTTGCCCAGTAGTAATGTGTTACAGTAACCCAGACTTGAGAGATTGTTAGCACGTGTGATGGATGCGCAGTTGGACTGAGAGAAATGGGCGAATGTTCCTGAGTGAATGGAGGTGGTAAGAGCAGGATCTAGAGATCTGGCTAACAATGGTCTCAGCATTTAGGGCTGAGTTCAAGCAAGACCATAGTGTCTTTACCTATTCCACGACTGGGATGGTGCAGTCATGAACGACAATAGTCGGGATGCAGGTTGCCGCTGGTGTGAGGAAGGCCGAAGATCAGGAGCTCAGTCTTATTGCCATTAAGGCACATCCAGTGATGGTTCATCTAGGACTCAATCTTGGCGTAGGTATGGCTGAGGCACGTTGAATCTAGCTGGTCATTTCCAGATACTTCGAGAACTAGTTGGGTGTCGTCACCATTGCTTGTAATAAAGACGCTATTTTCCAGGACTTCACAGAGGGGTATAACATACAAGTTGAAAAGAAGTGGGTACATGCAAGCCCATTGCGGAATGCCACAGCTGATGGCGGAGATGTAGCTTCACCCCAGCACACTCTGGAGGCTCTTTGGGATAGAAATGACTTGCACCAGATAGAGTCTTCACAGCATTAACCAACGTTTATAAGGGTGGATAGAAGACATCCATGATCCAAGAGATAAGAAACGGCCGACTGGTCCAAATGCACCAGGATGCCTGAATTGCCCCCGTCAGCAATGTCAAGCCTATGGGACTGTAAAAGGGCCTAAAGCCAGATTGTCCGGAGTGTAAGATACCTGTGTTTTCGATAAAGGCTTGAGATTGGGTAGTCACAATCTTGTCTAGGACATTTAACAGAAAGTTACAGTTTGTAATAGGTCTTAAGTTGTTGGAATCGTTGGTGGGTGGACCAGGTTTCTTCACAAGAGCAGTGACAGTGACCGCCTTTATGGAAGTGGGAACTAGTTTCCATTGAAAAGAGCAGCTGAGAGGCCGTGTGAGGGCCGTCCCTGCCCTGTAATTTATACGGAAATTACATGCATCCCAGAGCCAGTTGGAGACCCTGCTGTGAAAAGAGGTCTGGGGGCTGTAAATGAGGGAAAAAGGGAACATCATGGAACTCGTAAAGCATGGGCTGCGGAAGACACCCAGCAGGCGTTTAGCAGCGAGAGGCCTGAAAGGAAGATGGCAGGCAGCGCAGCATAGGCAGCATGGGTGAGAGAATTGAGCCTCACTGCACCGGAGCCTGGAGGGAGCTGGCAAGTCGAGACCAGCAGGCATCGCACATTTAGGCACAGGAACCATCTCAAAGAAGTGAAAAGAACTGAAGATGAGAGGAGCCAAGAAGCACCGCCACTGAGGGACATCCCGAGCAGAGGGAAGCGAGAGTGTCACGGGGGACAGATCCAGACCCCAGGAAAGCGAGCAGCTGGCCGGTGCAATGGACCTAGAGGACTGCATTCAGGAGATGTTTGTGAGCCTAACAGAGGGAGAACACGGCCAAAACATGGAGATAGAAATATTGCATAGAGTGGGCAGGCAGAGAGCGGGCCAGGGGCAAGGCCACCGGACATCCTAGTGAAAATGCACAGCAACAAAGACAAAATGCTGCTTATGGGTGCGGCCAGAGGAAAGAGGAGAATTCAGGTGAGAGGTTACGAAAACCAATTATACAATTACCTCTCTCAGTCCACATTGGCAAGGAGACTGCTGTTTAAACCACTTAGAGGAACTAAATAAGAAAGAAGAGATACTGATGGCTTTTCCCCCAACAAGTCTTCAATTTCGCATGTGGAACAAGGAAAAGACCGTCTCCCAGGTCGAGGATGGACTGAGGGCACTAAGGATGTGCCAGCAAGACTCTAAGGGGGGCAATGCGGAGATCCAGCACGAGGAAGCGTCAGGAGCATAGCAAAACAGCTCCCAGTGGTGAAGCATAAAAAAGGGGAAGGCATGAAGCAGACAAATGAAACCAGGAGAGGTGTACATCAAAGGTACATCAAAGAGGCCTGTAGGACTACGGTAAAGACCAATGCAGGGATTGAAAGAGAAAAGGATGGACAGGGGGATCGAGTATCGCACAATGCTCATTTATAGGGGTCACGTCAAGAACCGGGACAAAGGATCCAGGGATAGTTATGAGTTGGGGGGGCACAACCAGTCTGGGGAGCATCCAGGTACAGCAGGGTAAAACAGGGCTTGGCCGAGGAAAAGAGGCATCCAAGAACAATGGAGCATTTACCAGTAAGAACAAATGTATAGGTTAGACTCTTGGAAAGTAAGGGGCTGAACAACCCGAACAAAAGGGTCACAGTCCTTCGGGAAATCTTCTGCCTTCAAGAGACATTTGATGAAGGAAGACGGGGGGGGTCGCCTCCGTAGCAGGGACTACCCACTTCAATATCATGCAACAGCAGGAAGCAAATGGGCAGGGGTGATGGTTTCTTTTCCACAAATCACTGCGTGTAGAAGAGGTCAAGGTGAAACGTGACTGAGTGGGGAGGTTTGTCCTGGTTAAAAGGGAAGATGGGAAGTCAAATGTACACATGGGCATGTGTATATGCTCCCAACCAAGGGCAGGAAGGGTTCTTGGAGGGGTTCCTGGAGGAATTGAGCAGGTTTGAGGAAGGGGAGATAATAGTGGCCGGGGACTACAACTTATAGGCAGAGCAGATTATGGATAGATCAGACAAGCCGAAGGGGGCACAGAACAGGGACAATGTCCAAACAACTGAGGATGAGGCTTAAGGAAGTGGGTCTCAACGATGTTTGGTGGGCACACCAACCACAGGAAAGAAACCACTCCTATTACTCGCACGTACACAAGACATACTCCCGACTACACTATATTATGGCAACACAGAGGGCGGTTCAAGGAAATAGGAGGGCCCACATAAGGAGTATGACGATCTCGGACCACGCGCCGGTCATACTGGAATGGGAGGGAGGGGATATTTGGGGTGGACCCAGCGGATGGCGATTGGAATACTGCCTCCTCAGGGATCATGAAATAAGGCAGCAGGTAGAGAATGAGATATGCAGATTCACGGACACGTCAGAAGCATTGAAGCGGGGAAGGGAAACAAGGAGGGAATCAGAGGGGCCTAGAAAGTGATACTGGAACTGGAGATAATTCACAAGGAGAGGGGGACAAACAAGGTCGCTAGGAAGCTGGCACAAACGGGGGGGACAGCTCAAACAACAGATCAGTGGAGAGCATCCTCCTGAGGAGCAGGCAGGCATTCTGTGAGCATGGAAATAAAGTGGGGACAGTATTGGTGAGGACATTAAGGGATAGAGAACAGATGGCATTCATAACCACTTTGGAGGATAAAAGGGGCAAACAAGTGGGAACAGAAAGGGATAAACGCATACCTGGCAGGTTGGACAGCATCAAGACTATCCCCAGAGCAAAAAAAAACAGCTAGAGGAACCTACAATGTTGGAAGAAGTGCAGCCAGCAATAATACGTCTCAAACTGCATAAAAGTCTGGGGGAAGATGGGCTAACATTGGCGTTCTACACAACATTCAGTCAACTACTGTACAAAGGTCTGGCGGAAGTATTCAATGATTTCCGAGAGAGGGGCGAGATTGCACTATGAACATGGCGCACATCACTCTTATCCCGAAGCCAAAGCCAGGAAAGAACCTGCACCTATGTTCCTCATATCCCCCAATAGTGATTACTAATGTATACGCTAAACAATACACAAGTGTGCTGGCGATTAGGTTGGAAAGAGTACTCCCGGGCCTAATAGCACAGGACCAATCGGGGTTCATCCAGGGTTGGAGCATTTGACAATATAAGGAGGGTTTTACACAATTGATGAGGCAGCGAGGGGGGCTAGCACTATGCCCACCTGGTTATTAATGTTAGATGCTGAGAAGGTGTTCAACTGCGTCAACTGGAACTTCATGTCCCAAACGCTGAGCAAGGTGGGGGTGGGCCCGAACTTCCTGAGAATGATCCAAGCAAATTACCAGAATCCCCAAGCCAAGGTCAAAGTGAATGGGGGGGGGGTGACAAACCCGTTCTCAATAAGAGGAACAAAGCAAGGTTGCCCACACTCCCCGTTGCTCTTCGTCCTAGTGATGGAGTCCTTTGCGCAGCGGATAAGGTAGAACAGAGAGGTGCAGGGGGTCAGATGTGCAAAGGCACACCAAAATAAAAATCAGCTTGTTTGCCGACGATGTGGTTTTAATGGTCATGAAACCAGATACATCACTGCCAATAATGGGAGAGATACGGGCCTTCTCCAATGTGTCTGGGTTCAAAGTGAACCTCTCAAAGTCAGAGATACTAAACTTATCGGTCGGGGAGAAAGAGCGGAACACCTAGAAAGTAACACCTGTTCACCCCGAAGAGACTGAGGCGGCTCTGGATATTACAGGAGCAAGAGGACTGAGCTAAAGAAGAGGATATAGGGGGCTGCTCTCATAGGACTGGTTAGGGGGATACGGGTTGTGCCTGGGGGGGTGTTTGAAGTTACTACAGTAAGAAATGTTAGATGATACAGAGCCGAGCTAAAACAATCTATGCAAATGCTAAACTACTGTACATGTGAAAAGTGATGAGCTAATAAAGTATTGGTTATAACAAGTTATAAAAAATGTTTTAAAGTAGTTAACAGAAAGCAAATATCTCCACTATGTGCATGAAGAAGGCCGTATATTTGCCAAAATTGCAGTAATCCCAGTGGTGGTAACAGTAGAAAAGAGAAAACTTGGACTCTCCCATCGCTGGATGAGGCATTGTGGGTAAGCTGGGAGGTTCTTTAATCAGGTCATTCTTAATGCTATGATATGATATAAGGCATTTATAACGCACCTATACACAAGTGTTTCAAGGCGTGACGAGGCAAGGGAGGGGAAACAGAAGGAAGACAGAGACAACGATCCTACAAGGCCAGGTGACATTGAGATCGTGCAAGTGCTGGGGAGGGGCGAAGGGGGAAAGGATAGGGGGCAGTGCAGTACATAGGATAACATTTAAATAGATATAGACAATAAATAAAAGTGCGGACAGCTGGTGGCAAATGCAAGGGTAAGTGCAGACATCAGATGTCAAGTGCTAGTAGGAGCTGTGGGATACAGAAACAGTCCCTGAGTGCAAGGGTTGCAGGGGGGGGCAGTGCAGGTGTGCAACTGGCACGGAGGGGACCGGGCTGGAGATCAGAGGGTAGCCGGGTAACCAGTGCAGTTTCAGAATCCGCCAGGAAATCAGCAGGGGAGAGGAGGCGAGAAAGCAGAAGCAAAGAGGAAGGTCTTGAGGTGCTTCCGGAACCGGAGATGGTTCTCCTCAAGTTTCAGAGAGGTAGGGAGGCTGTTCCAGAGGGAGGCCCCAGCAGAGGAAAGATCTACCACCAACTCGCTGCTTGGAGAAGTGACTGACCCTGAGGGAGTTGGAGGCGGATGAGCAAAGAGCTTGAGAAGGAAGATATTTAGGAAGAAAGAGTTAAAGGTATTTAGGTCCCAGGCCCCAGAAGGCCTTGTGGATAATGCAGAGGATTTTGAACTTAATCCTCACCGCCAACGGGAGCCAGTGCAGAGATTTCAGTCCTGGAGAGATACAATCCTTGGGCTTGAGGCCAAAGACAAGTCTCGCAGTCCTGTTTTGGATGAGTTGCAGAAGGAGGAGAGTAGAGGCAGGCAGATTTAGAAAGAGGCTGTTGAAGTAGTCCAACCTAAAGAGAACCAGAGCTCTGGAGACAGTGAGCTTCTGGAGGAAGAAGAGGAAAGGAAGAATACCTCTGATGAGGTGCAGCTGGTGGTAGGACTTCTTTGAGACGTCGGAGATGTGAGGAGAGAAGGAAAGTGTGGAGTCGAAGATAACCAATGTTTTTAGCCTCACAGGTGCGAGCGGGAAGAGGGCAAAGAGGCCAGCCAGAGGGGGACAGGAAAGGATGGAGTAGGTGTGCCGATGAGGAGAATCTCAGTCTTACTGGCTCCAGTTCCCCACATAGCAGTGAAAGTACTGCAAGATAATAATTTACTGAAAATTCATTCGTGCAACTGCAAAATAATGGGAGCCCACGCCTAACTTTGTCAGATTACTCAACTTCTACCTTTGCCTCAGTAGAAGAGCGGGAAGCTCGAAACACGTGTCAGGCTGCACCAATTCTGATTAAAACCACTCATTTAATTTACAATTGCTTATTATTCTATGTGTGTGCGCAGTTTGAGAGCAAACCCTTTCTTTCTCTTACTGGCAATTAAGGCAGAGATCATTGGCAGCACACCACTCCTGGATAATGGACAGACAGTGAGAGAAGGAGAAGAGGTGGCGGAAGGGAGCCTGAAAATGAGTGGAGTGTCATCCGCATAGTGCTGGAAACTGGGGCAGAGAGCGGTAATGCGGTGAGCAAGAGGTGCCAGGTATTGGTTGAACAGCAAGGGAGAGAGGTTAGACCCCTGGGGAACACCAGAAGTAGAGATAGAGGAGAGGAAGGACCAGAGTTCGACCTTGGAGGGTCGATCGGAGAGGAGAGAGGTCAACCAAGCCAGGGCCTGATCAGTGAAACCCAGGTTATCACAGAGACGGTTGAGCAGGATGGCATGGTTGACCGTGTCAAAGGCAGAAGAAAGATCAAGTAAGATGAGGACACAGGGGCTGTTGGAATCGAGGTTGGAGAGCAGGTCTTCATGGATGTTCAGGAGAGCATTTTTCTGTGCTTCTAGCAGCTCTGAAGCCAGACTGATTGTCATGGAGGCAACCAACATATTCAGTGTGAAGATTAAGCTGGGAGATGGCCAGCCTTTCCAGAAGTTTGCCCAGGAAAGGAGTGATGAAGGTTGAGCGATCGTTAAACCAGGCAGTAAGGGTTGGCAGAGCGTTTAAGAAAAGGGTACATAAGGGAGTGCTTCAGGGGCAGGGGAAGACTCTAGTGGTGTAACAGTGGTTGCAGAAGTGAGCAGGAGCCAGGGTGTCCATGTGGTCCTTGATGGTTATGGAGGAACAGGGGTGAACCTGTTTTGACGAGACTTTCATGGATCAGACTTGACTTGAAACCTTGTCTGAGGATAACAGGGGAAAGGCAGAGAAGGAGGGAGGATGGATGGCTGTAAAAGGGACAGAGGAAGAGCAGGGAGTAGAGGGAAGAGGGGGAGAGTAAGAGAGAGGACAGGATGTTTTGAGTTTTAGAGATGAAACGAGAGGCCAGGGCCGTGCAGATGGCCTGGGAGGGGATAGGAGAGGTAGAGACCGCAGCAGGATTGGCCAGCTCCTGGCATATTTGAAAGAGTTCAGCCGAGTTGTTAGATGCCGCAGAGATGCAGGCTTGGATGTGGGTTCTCCTCTTCGTGCGGACAGAGCCGGTAATCCTTTCCCAGGCTTTCAACACTTTAGTTTGGAAATATAGGTGGGCCTTTATGCAGTCCTGGTTGGAGGTAGTAAAGTATTTGTATTTTGTATTTATTAAATTTTATAAAGCGCTCTAAGCCAAAGTCAGGTCACAATGCTTCTGGTTTATCCAGGGATTTGAGGATCTCACAATATTTTTTGATGTTATTTGCCTCAGCTATCGGCCAAAAGAAAAAGTTGTTTTTGGCGTCAAAGATCGAGGATTTGCAGATATTTTTTTTCAGGTCTTTCCAATTACTCTAATTTGCTTCAGACGGTTGCTTAAGCCATAAAGATTCAGCTTTCCTTTTTAAATAGGTTAAGGTCTGCAGTGAACCATTTAGGAAATACACCAAAATGTCGCCTCCAGAATTTCGGACTCCCGAAATTCCGACACCCCCCTATATATAAAAGGGGGTCGTAATAATCACATAAATCCAAAAATGTATGGTGGGTTAAATTGCCTTATGGTTTTGTTTCTTATGGGCAAGAGTCTGTTTATCAGGCAGCTAAGTGAAGAATCAAATATGTTAGTTAAGGTTACAGGCTAGTCAGTGTTCTGTGTGGAGGCCATAATATTCTCCCTAAATTCCTGCAATTATGAAGTGGTCCACCCAGATACAGAAAGTGGTGTTGGTTATCTGGACTGTTAGGTTTCTGGTGACAACCCAATCAAGGGGTTCTGACCTTACCCAATCAGTTCTGACCTTACCTTCCGCTGAGGTATCACCATTAACAATTGTGTAGTCAAGATCATTCAAGCCGGTTGCTAGGGCAGTAGCTTTTTTATCCTGGTGGTTGTTGAGCCACCGGTTGAAGTCACCGACAAGGAGGGTAGAGCAGTTTGGGCCACTCAGCTCACTGAGAAGATTACATGTTTCCTTGCCGAAATAAGGCATGTCAGCAGGGGGCCCGATACATAACAATAAGGTTAACACAACTGTGTACGGTTGGTGTAATTTTAAGTGGAGTAATTCACAGTTCTGACACTGGATTGGAGACCTAAAGTATTCCAAACATCACCCCTCCTCCATGACCCTGAATGTTTTTTAAAAATATTCGCGTATTCTTCTGGAACAGTTAACAAGATCAGTGGGCCACTCCTCTCGGTTATCCGGGTCTCAGTAAGACAGAAAATATCCGAGTCAATAATGTAGTTGTGGATTCCTACAGCGTGTCTGTTTAGGGACCGGGTGTTTAGCAGCACGCACCTTTGGTATTTAACTGCCGGAGGTTCCGCAGCCTTCAGACAGTTGTTCGGTAATGGAGGGCGATATCCAACAGAAAGGGGCATTTGACGGGATGAAACCCTGCTGGTAGGATGGAAAGGACTCAGAGGAAAATGTTAAGGGAAGGCCACCAGCTATGGCATAAGTAGGCTCCTCAGAAGTGACTGGACTGGCTGCCTCAGGGTGAGCCCCTGTGAAAGCGATACCCTGTGGTACCGTAGCGTCTGAGGTAGCCGATAGGTGGGACCGTGACAGGTCGGTGCTGGAGGCAGCAGTAGTACAACATGTATCCACAGCTAAGTTGAGGCCATCAACCACTGGGAGTAATGAGGTTTTCGAACAGCTTAGCAGAACACATTGGTTATATTGACTTTGTTTCGATAGTGCGCTGTATTTATTGTGAGGGTAGTTGTCAACTAATCTTAGTCGCATTGCTTTCTGAGCAGCCAAGACTACATTCAAGGCATTAGAGAAGCCCATGTTTAGAATGGGTTTCCCCTGTGCAGCAGGTGTAGAAGGCCTAACAATAAGGTGCTCTTTCCTGGGGCCAAGATTGAAAAGGGCCAGGTTGCAGTCTCACAGACCAGCGAAGCCCGGCTTGGCTGTGAAGCGCTGGCGCTGAAGCTCCCATCACCGTTTCCCTATATGCGACCCATGGGAGTCTGCGAGTTTTAGTTCAGACAGAGCGTTTGAGCTCTGCAGTATGTACTTCAAAAAGTGAGTGCTTTATCTCTCTGCCCCTCAAATAATAGCACTAAGTTCAAATGCGAATGACGAGACACACACACACACACACGAATCTCGGCAAAGGCACAATGGAGAATGCCTAATGAAAGCCAGCAGAGCACACTTTAAAAATTGCGATCCAAATAACATGCACGCTTCACACAGTGAAAGAAAGCAGCGCATGCTGTTAAAAAGCAAATCAGGAGACCACCAGGGGGCGCAGACGACATGGCTGCCTGAGCCTTCGTCGTCCTTGGAACCTGCAGGGGAATAGCGGCGCCTGAGAATTAATCCAGCTTGCTGTATCTTTATAGGGCAAGGAAAAAAGGACGAAGCGGCTGTCCAGCTCTCAGTCAGGCCCCAAGAAAAAATCAGGAGGGAGGAACCAGCGAACGTCGCCCGGATCCACGCTCCCCTGAAAGGCCTCCGATCTGCATGGGAGCAGGAGCACCGGAGACCGTTGCTCCTCAGAGACGAAGGTTGGAGTGCTCCTCGGGTGCAGCAGCGCAAGGGAAAGCAGCAACACAGCCGGGCGATAGTGGGGGACTGCACCTGTTCCCACGCATCCCTCATTTAGATACGACAATGTGGGCCCTCCTGATAAAGTCAACACAAAAAAGCATGCAAGAGGCAGACAAACCGGTAGTGACTCTCGAGGCTGGAAAGCGAGTATCCGAGCCTGGAATGCAGGCCTTCAAAAGAATATCAAAGAGTCGAAATAAGGGCGGCTGATGTCGTTTGGTTCGGGACCCTCAATGTGAAGGTCCTGAACTCTCCCTAGAAGCGATCCATGCTAGCCAGGGTGTTCACCCCATCCGGTTTGGATGTCATGTTCGTACAAGATACAACATTCTGGAAAGGAGGAGTTTAACATCAAGGGAAAACAGTTGAGGGTGAACAGTGTGGGCATCTGGACCGGAAAACAAAGGGGGAGTGCGTGTGCTATATCAAGCATCACTAGGCCTGCAAATTGTATAAATTCATAGAAATGCTGGTGCGTGGGAGATACCTGGTGATCAATTTGGTAATTAGGTCCAAAGCAGTAACTTTCTGCACAGTTTACACACCAAACGGTCACCAGAACCCCTTAAGCTGCGAGCTCTTAGCCTTCCTGGATGTGTGGAAAACAGGGGCGTTAATCTGTGGTGGGGACTTGAACACTGAGCTTGATCCTAAGTTGGATTGGATATCATACAGAAAGGGAGCTATACAGCCACTAGGGAAGGAGTCACTTAAAGCCCTCCTACAGGAACACTTTTTGATAGACACCTGGAGAACACAGCACCCACAAACCAAAGCATACATGTTCCCCCACCTCACGTACCGTACGTTCACCCGGATTGATTACTTGAGTATGTACATCATAGTCAACACAGGTATTGATTCAGTGGGATGGTCGGACCATGATATGGGAACAGCAGAATTAGGCCTACTACGTCAACAGACAGACAATGGATTTGCAATGACACCTTATATAAAGATCATGTCTTTAGAAACACGCTCAACACCGCAATCAGAGATTTCTTATAACGAAATGATATGGGCAAGCTCCCTAGGACAACGGTTTGGGAAGCAGCAAAAGCCACAATCAGAGGGATACTGACAGCACAGGGGACCCTCATTAAAATGGTGGGAGTGCAGCGAGAGGTGGACCTCAAAGAGGAGATCCGAAGCAAAGAGGCAGACTTAACCAAAGGGGAGGGGGAGCACACAGGAGCTTTAACAGCCAAAGGAATACCAAGACAAGAGCTAAAATATCTATGGAAAGGGAAGGCGCTGGCCTAGCTCCAATATACGAAAACAAACATTTTATGAGTAGGGAGACAAAGCCCATACGTTATGAGCAGCTAGATTGTGGGGGCAGAGAGCAGAAAGGGTCGTCTATAAAAGTTGGAACTCAGAAAGGGAGTTGCTTAATGTCCCCGCCAAAAATCACATCTCGGTTCGCACAGTTTTATGGGCAGGTATACACCTCAGATAGCAAAGCTGAAAGTGAAGACGCAAAAGAGTATTTGGCTAAAATAGCACCTCAAAAGCTGAACAGCGTTGACACAGAATACTTATGTGCTCCTATAAAACTGAAGTAAACGCTGCTATCTCAAAGCTGAAATCAGGATCGGCATCAGGACAGGATGACTCCACCCTGGCCTTCTACAAGTCTTCTGGTGGAGCCATTTCATCCTTTCTGACCCCTCTTTAACGGCATTATGGAAACGTGGTCAGCCACCAACTCCTTTACGGAGGCGCACATAATTGTCTTGCCGAAAGAAGGGACAAGCAAGAGTGTGGATCCTATAGGCCTATCTCCCTGATCAATGTCGATGCAAAAATCTATGCAAGTGTCATGATGCCTACCTCCAAGGAGCCAGGTCCGACCCAGCAACCCCAGAGGCAGGTATCATTTCCCCCAGGGGAGTGCCAGCGGGCGATGTGACGTCGGTTGCCTTTCCTTCATTTCTCTCTAAACTTTTGCTTGGACGGCTGCTTTGGGGATTTCCTCTGTAATTGTGAACGCTCGATCTAGCGAGTAAGTTTTATTCTTTGTTGCTCAGTATTAGGTAAATTGATTATATCCAATCTGGCAGTAGTACTTAGCTATTCTGTTGATTTTCTCTAGGCTATATATTGGTTACAGCCATTATGGCTTGGACTTAATTTCTGAATGTGACATCAGCGTGATACTTGCAACGCTCTGCTCTTTGTGGTACGTAGACTCGAATACTCTGATTTATAATTCATACTTCCATACAATTGTTAGAACCGCTTCTTATGCCGTGCCATCTATTTGACACTGATGTTTGCTTTACACAGGGATTTCCCATCACTGATTTTCTCGATATATTTCATTTGCCTGTGGTAAGTTTAGTTTATTACTTGCATTCTATTTTTGCATTGGACACTGGCTTCTGGCCAATCTGTGGCTTTTAACTTTGGTGCCGAATAGACCATTACTTCATTGTTTGCATGGGTGAAATGTGCACACCATGCATGATTGGGGGCTCCGGTGTTGTTGCGCACAGTTTAAGAGGACTTTCGTGTTTTTTGTTCCCCCATACCCGGAGTGATGTATTCTCTAACTGCTAAAGCATGTTACTTACCGTATATCTTCTGTTTTGTTTTATCATTTGCAACTGCCGTTTGCTTCTGCTTATTCCACCCTTCAACCATGGTTTACGGTATGGCAATGATTTTTTTATTATACAATGTGTTGTGTTATTCGGTTTCATTTAAATCATTATCTAATGTAATGTGATACGGCTTGTATTTGTTCTAACTTAATGTGATTGTAACAATCTTTGGATTTTGCTTTTTGTTATGAAATATCAATGTTGCATATAACTACTCAGCCTTGAAAACGACCTGCGTGTCGAAACACGTGTCGGCTGTTCCTGCTACAATTAAAGCATCAACTGTACTACTAGTGTTCCTTATTTATATAGTGTTTAGCGCATCTCCACCTCAACTCCCATTTTGTATACGATTTTCAGTACCAGCCAGGGTGGACTGGTTGGCGCAGGTGGTAATGCAGCTTACACTTCCAATTCCTTAAGGTTTATTAACTATTAACATAATCAGTGAACACCAGCGCACAGACCTTCACGCGTTAATCCACATCTTTTGTTTTGTGTTATCCTTCATCCTTGCAGTTCTGTGGTCCCTATGGAAAGACGAACCAGACATGACTGGTGTCACCACATGGCCTTTTCCTAGGCTGCATTTGGGTACCCCCTATTAGGGACCCCCTAGTCGACCCCATACGGTTTCAGCCACAATACGAGCATGGGCTGGTGAGGTTAGGGCAACTGTGCAAAGACTGGGTGTTCCCGACTAAAGCCGAGCTGTAGTCGGCGCTAAAGGGCCTAGCAATTCAGGGCCCTATTCTCAACTTGGCACAGTGAAGGTGCTAAACAGCACGATTCAATGCGCCAAAAGAGGACGCCCAGGCTGCACTACTGTTCTCAAGTGGGTCTGGGCGTCTTTGTAGAGCACGACAGCGATCTGTGTGGATTGCGCCTGTTTTTAGTTCTAACGGGCGCAATCCAATCGTGGCAGCATTTTTGTAAAATAACGACATTCATTATTTTACAAAAATGCTGCTGAGAACACAGATGAACACCTTCGTATACACCAAAGTGTATAAGGTGCAGGATGTTGAAGCTGCTTACTTTGGTGTGTAGGAAAGTGTTCATATACACCTGCACGGTGTATATGAACTCTTTCATTTACACCCAAGCGAGCAGCTTCAACGTTGCATCTCCCTGATCAATGTCGATGCAAAAATCTATGCAAGTGTCATGATGCCTACCTCCAAGGAGCCAGGTCCGACCCAGCAACCCCAGAGGCATCCTGCAACGTTGAAGCTGCTAGGTTTGGTATAAATGAAAGTGTTCATATACACCTTTGTGTTGTACATGAAAGTTTTCATATGCAACACATGGGTGTATATGAACACTTTAATTTACACCAAACAAGGCTTCTTGTGGCACTCTTCTAGTTTAACGGCACCAAAAGGCTACCGTATATGTGCGCTAGTTTAGTGTACATATTAAACTGGCGGAGTGCCACAAGAATAGGCTTCCAAAAAGCCTGTTTACGAATGTGGCGGTTGCTAGGCTGGTTTCCAACCCATCCCAGCAACCGCCAGATATATTCCGAAAGTGGGGCATTCCTTTCGACTTCAGAGGAATGCGCCACCTTCAGAATAGGTTTTAAGTACCAAAAAGGTTAAGCCTATTAACATCCTTTTCGGTACTTAACACCTCGATGAGAATAGGGTACTCAGCCGATATTATACCCACAGTTAAAAAGTGCATTAACAGACCCACGATGGGAGAAACAACCCCAGCTGCAATTAACCCCATTTGAAAATGTTCAATACCCACCAGGGATCCAGAGGTCTGATAGCAAAACTATACAGCGCTCTGCTAACAAGCAGTCACTTAACAGCCCCACACACAGGCTCAGTGGGAGAAGGACCTGGGTTGGGCAGCTATCTACAGAGCGTTCTGGAGTTAAGACAATCGCAGTTCAGTACAAAATGCACAATTGCAAATTGCTCATGTAGTGGCATCTCACGCCACACGGATTAGCCAAGATATACACAGGGATAAGACCTTATTGTTGGCGGTTTGTACTGCAGTGGGCACCAATGGTGGGAATGTCGCAAAGTCCAAATTTATTGGCAGGAAATCCTGGGCTCGATCCACGACAGACGGCATTCAGAGGGACATGACCCTGCTCTTGGTCCTGTTTGGTATGGAGTTGATAGATGCCTAGGAACCTACTCTTAGCATCTCGGGCATGCCTCACCATACAATGGAAGGGGAGTTTGCTACCACCCAAAAGGAATTGGCTCTCCAAAGCAAAAGAAATATAAAAATTTGAAAGCCTCACAGCGGCCCTCCTGGAATCCCATTCCCATATAGACGGAATGTGGCTTCCCTTCCAGGAGTTTTAGGACAGGACTATATAGCGCCTGTATGACCCCCATCTACGGATACATGCATCCCAACACACACTTGCCAGGCTGGGGACAACAGCATTGGCCGCCTCTAAAGCAAGAGAACTACATGAAATGAACCAAACAAGTGTTAACCTGGTGCCGAAACCTCTCGCCCTATCAACGGTGGTAAAAGGCTAAAGAGGGGATGAACAGGGGCCGGGGGGTGGTGAAAACTAAGTCAAGAAAGGATGAAGTGCGCTGAGAACAGGAAAAAAGAATTTGCTGCGGGGGGAAGGGCTTGGCTATCTAGGCAGAACACAGGGTGTCCTCTCTGTAAGCGCCGACTGTCTTGGATTGTTATTTTACTCGTATCCTTATGTTTGTTTTGATAGGTCTTCTTAACGTTCTCACTGAACGAGATGTTATAACCACAATCCTGCTTCTTTGCTTTAATGAAATACTATTTACGCTCAGTTATTAAGTTGTAGATATGAGGTTTCTTCCGAAGTGCGCTTAAAGGTTGAAAGCACAGCCAAGTACCCCTTGATGGTTCCAATCGGGAGCCCCAGATTAGCTAGATGCAGTAGGAATGACACCGTAGATGTGTTGCACTGAAAAGCATCCACATTCTTCTCTTTGCACTAGCTGCAGAACTTGTTCCAACGGCAGCGGTACAGAGAATTTCTTGCTGGCCTTCTAGCCGAAAGCAAAATCTCCATTACGTCTTCCGGGAGGTGCCAATCCTTTTATCTCAACCTCTCGGAAACGATGCATGAAGGTTGAGTGTCTTGACCTCTGGTTGGAGAATCCGACCCCCCCTCACCCCTCTAACGAGAGGTGGTCTTTTCTTTGTGGAAGACACATTGGAGGGCAGACGGACATGTCCAGAAGGTATCACGTCCTACTGGTCCAATCTGGAGCAATTAGGATCATGGATTTCCCAACTTTAACAACCTCCTGATCACTTGAGGAATGACAGGGGCTGGAAGGAACGCGTACAGGAGTGCAAACTCCCAGTCCACTATGAACGCATCCCCTAGAGCACCTCTTGGTGGAAATTCCCTGGAGCAGAACAGCTTGCATTTCTGGTTGACACTGGTCGCAAACAAGTCTAATTGAGGGGTTCCCCAAAGGGCGAAGATCTCTAGGAGGACTTCCTGAGCTAGTTTCCACTTGTGGGAGACTCTGTTCTGCCAGCTCAGAACATCCGTCGCAGTGTTCTCCTCTCCAGCCAGGTGAACTGCCACTAGGGAGATTCCTTCTTGAATTGCCCAGAACCAGAGCTGGATTGCCTCTGTAGTGACCATACATTTCTTGTTGAGGTAGTACATGGCCACCGTGTTGTCTGTCATTATCAGGACATTCTTTCCCCGCACAGAGGGCAGAAAAGCTTTCAGTGCTAGTCTGATTGCCCTCAGCTCCAAAAGGTTGATGTGTAGTTTGCACTCAGATGGAGACCAACGATCACTGACTGCCAGATAATTTGCGTGGACTCCCCACCCCACGAGTGAGGCATCCGTAACCACTTATCTGAGGCCATGGTTGCCAAAAAGGTTCTCCCTTCAGAATGTTGTCCCAGCAGGCCCACCACAGTAGATCCTGTGTGACCCTGCGCAGAACCAGAAGCAGATGACATCTTTCCCAAGAACTGAGACCACTGTGTTCTGAGAGCCCCCATGAGTGACCTCATTTTCAGGCGAGCCTCTGGCATCAGAAAAATTAAGGATGCCATGAGGCCGAGCAACCTCAAACAATCCGAAGTCCAGAAGACGCTGGGCACTTAGGAACTTGGTGACCATCTGCAGAAGGTGCTGAGCCCTCACATCGGGTGGCAAGGCTTTTCCCAAGAATGCATTCAGGACTGCTCCGATGAACTGAAGCCTTTGAGATGGTATCATGTGAGACTTCTTGAAATTGAGGGAGAAGCCTGGTATGTGGAGAGCATGGCGGTTAATTTGAGATGTTCCAGGACCTGTTCGGGAGAATAGCCCCGAATCAGTCAATCGTCCAGGTAAGGATAGATGTGAATCCCTCCCCCTCTTCTAAGACTCGCTGCCACCACCACCATCAACCTGGTGAAAACCCTTGGGGCGGAGGTCAGCCCGAATGGCAGAACTCGAAATGGACAATGAGAACTGCAAACCTCAGTTACTTTGTGATGGATAGGCACATGAGCCTCCTGTAAGCACCCTGAAGGTCCAATGACACCATCCAATCCTGAAGCTGGAGGGCCTGAAAGATCCGAGACAGGGTGACCATCTTAAACTTGTCCTTCCTGAGGAACTTGTTCAAACATCTCACATCCAAGCATCTAATGGTTGAGCACTACCTTACACTCAATATACTGCACATGTCCCCCTCAAGCTGTAAAGGAGGGCCCTCGAAATCTAATCGATGATGCAGCATGTGTACCACTAGCTGAATAAAGATTTTTATTAATGAGGATGTTAAGGTGTAAACTTCCCTTCCCACCTTTTAAGGTAGGGATCACGGGACAGTACCACCCACACTTATGGGACCGCATTAACATATGTTCCAGTGGATTATGAGATAATCTTTGGACTACATAGCCCAGAATTCCTTAGCAGCCGAAAGAAAAGGTAAGTCAGGTTGCGTGTGCATGACTTTTTGCTTTTGCTTTTAAAATTATGCTTTTATTTTTATGAACTTCTTACCACAAGGATGAAAATGAGTTCTTAATCGAATTTAATAACAAGAATCCATTCGATAAGATTACTTATACTGCTGGGGGCGCATGCATTTATGATGCGCACTACAAAGCCCACAATCCAAAGCGGCCCACTCTGATTCCAGAGCGCATGTCTGAGTCTCTCACACAACCTCAAGAGTCGGAGTGAGCCGTAGCAGCTACCGGTGACCTATGCATCAAATTTCTTGGCTACAATTCTGGGACGCAAAATACGGTAAGTAAATAATGAAAAACTACAAAGAATGGCACTGAGGCGCACAACGTGTGGAGAGCAGGTAGATAATTTTCCGTTCTGTGTCTGTTTACCTTGGCAGCTTTTCGCCAGGATTAGGCTGTGTTCTACGGCCATTAATCTTTTGGAAATAGTCTTTTGGAGATTTCGTCACTGCCATTTATTTTCCAGAGAGCCACAGTTCAGACGAATGCGAATATCGGCCATAAGTAAGCACCTTTGTATTTTAAAACGGTTCTGTGGCATTGCTGAATCTTGATAGGCATCTGTACATTGAAGCATTAGCAGCTCGTACATCTTCTACATGTTTTGCTTTCTCCTCTGCAGGCATTTAAAGTGCACATCTGCGTGACCACATATATATATACTGGGCCCTAAGAGGAAATTCTGTCTTCAATAACAGTGAGTACCAACCCACTAATTGTGAATTACCATAGTTGGGTTTTCATAGTGCAGTTTTAAACGCATACGTCCTTCTCTATTATAGGGCAGACATGACGTAAAGCGCCATTGTTGGAAGCATTCATGTCAGGATTTATTTCACTTTACCAGTTTCGCCAGTCCCTGAAAGACTCAGGAGGTGAGCGGGTACCATGCAGTTAATTAAAACAGCTCCAGTTGCAATACAAGTAAATCGTTTTTTTGAGTAAACACAGATGACAACTCCATCTTATTTTTTCATTTGTAGATTTAGGGCTCTCTAGCCACACACCTCCCACCATTGGGTTTTTTTTACCAAGAGGCAACACGGAATTGGCGATTGCTCTCCTGTCTTGAAGAAGGTTTATTACCAAGTCATGACATGAGGGGATTGTTTCATCCTCGATAAGAGAACTCAACCGAAACATGTCGACAACGGTTTTCTGAACTCCCTGAATAATTACAGAGGGGCACATTGTAAAATAATTGAGTGTTTTACTTAGAATTGTTTGACTTACCACTGTGATAAAAAACAAAATATCACTTTTTTCTACCTTTGTGTATATGATGACCATATGAATGAGTTGTGAATTAATTGTGTATGGAGGGATGTATTTTGGTTGGGTTGTGGAGCCCAATTATGAATATATAAATTGTATATATTTTGGTATGATTATGTATTTGTGCAATAAACAGTATGCTATTATGATTTAAAATAATAGTTGTCATCTCTGGTCTAGTTGGCCCAACTTCTTTATTATATTGTAGATTTGCCTGGAGGGCCACAGACAATGATCAGGCGCCCCTTTTCCATCTCTACTGTTGTTCTCCAGCATGGGTCTGGCATGGGTTCACATGCTCATGAATATTCCCAGTCGTCAGGCTGGGAATCCTCGGTAAAGAAAAAATCAGTTCCAGTTTCGTTTCTGAACTGTCTTTCTACAAGTAACCAATCACTGGTCTCTGGGTCATATGGCCCCCAGCCAATGACTGCCCTCTACCTAAGCCCCTCCTCTGGCAGCCATCTTCAGATTTGATAGCACGTAAAGTGGCAGTAGGACCAAGAGAAGAGCCGCAGAGGGGTTGGAGGGAGAGTTTGCATGTGAATCCATGCCAGACCTATGCTGGAGAACAACAGTTACAGGTAAGTAACTTGTTCCTTCCCCAGCATGGGATCTGGCATGGATTCACATACTCATGAATACAAGAATACATAGCAGTACACACATGCACAACCACAGGAGTTGGCAAGGCTTAACATTAAGCATTTGAACAACTCAACATTAAGCATCTCTTACCTCCTCACCAAGCTAACCTTCAAGCAAACTCAGGACTCCTCCCTGGAATCCCGTTCGACACAGTAGAATCTCGTGAAGGTGTGTAGACCTCCACGTAGCAGCCCTGCAGATGTCCAGCAGGGGCACACCAGACAGGAACGCCGTGGTAGCAGCGATCGCTCTGGTTGAATGGGCTCTCATACAGCCGGGCAACCGTCGGTTTGCCAACCGGTGACAGTGCATGATGCAGCCGCAGAGCTATCTGGAAATGGAAGCCTCGAGAGGGCCTTCCCTTGGTTCACAGTACCAAAGTTCACAAACTGCTGTGATGTCTTCCGAAGACTCTTCATGCGGTCCACATAGAACTTCAGCGCTCTAGTCACATGTAGCGAGTGCAAAGTCCTCTCAGCCGTCGACGAAGGCGACGGGAAGAAAACAGGTAACACCAAGGGCTTGTTGAGATGGAAGTCGGACGGCACCTTGGGCATAAAGGAGGGGTGCATCCTCAGCACTACCGAAGTCTCGTGGAATGTCAGGTATGGAGGTTTACAGGAGAGGGCCTGGATCTCTCCCACTCGTCGTGCGGAGGTGATGGCCACAAGAAACAGTGTCTTCCACGATAGGAACTTCAGCGGTGCCGAGTGCAAGGGCTCGAATGGGGGACCCATGAGCCTGGTCAGCACCACGTTGAGCTCTCACGCCGGAGCCAAAGCCTTCACCGGCGGGAACGAGCAGAACACTCCTTTCATGAACTCCTTCACCAAGCGGTGAGACCACAGCGATGACCGCCTTTGAGTTCTGGTGTAGCGGGAGATAGCCGCCGGGTGGAACTTGGAGGCATGGGCCAGCACCGCCTTGGCCAGCGACAGCAAGTACGGCAGCACTTCAGGGGCCGTAATACATAGAGGGTTGATCTGTGCACGGCACCAGACAGAGAACCTCTTCCACTTATGTCCATAGCACTTCAGAATCGAGGACGCCCTGGCCTTTGTAAGTACCTCCTTGCGGTCCGTCGGGATATCGTAGCCTCCGAACTCTAGTGATGCAGGAGCCAGGCCTGCAGGTTCAGCGATCCCGGGTCATGATGTAGGATGGCGCCTCCTTCCCTGGGGAGAAGATGCGTGTCCGTCAGCAGTTTGACTGGGGGGGGACGCTGACAAGTCCAGAAGGTCCAGGAACCATATCTGTCTCGGCCACGCCGGTGCGACGAGTTGATTGATGAGTCACAGAAGCAACGGCGGGAACGCGTATAGGAATATGCCGTCCCAGGGGAAGGAGAATGCATCCCCCCATGCTCTCTGGCTGGGGAAAACTGCTGGCGAACCTCCGGCACTTGGTGTTCGCCGCCGTCGCGAACAGGGCGATCTGGGGACTGCCTCATTGTCGGACTAGGAGATCCACTTTATCCTGCTGAAGCTCGCACTCGTGGCAAGAGCGCAGCTCCCTGCTGAGTGAGTCGACAACAGTGTTTTTCACTCCTGCAAGATGAAAAGGTCCCAGGAACATCCCCTGGGCAACGGCCCAGTGCCACAGATCCTGCGCTTCCTTGGATAGGGTTGGGGATCTGGTGCCCCCCTGCTTCCGGATGTAGAACATTGTGGTGGTGTTGGGTGGTGTTGTCGGTGAAGATTACCTCCTCACCAGGTGAAGATCCGTACCACTTTGCCCTTGAGGGACGGAAGGAAAGACCTTAGGGCCCAGAACACAGCCAGGAGCTCCAGGACATTGATGTGCAAGGACCTCCCCTCCGGGAGCCAAAGGCCTCTTGCGTGGAGATTTCCAGTGTACGCTCCCCATCCCTCCGGGGAGGTGTCCGTCATCACCGTCTCCTGATGCGCTGGGGTCTGGAAGTCCATGCCTGCCGTGAGGTGCACGCAGGCACCCCACCACCGGATCGCTTGATGCAATGTCTTGTTGAGGGAGATCTCGTCTTCGAAGCTGCCCGCCGCTTGCATCCAACGGGCGTCGAGGGACTCCTGCAGTGGCCGCATCAGCACTTCCATGGTCAACAGCCTTTGTACCTTGCCCAGGATGGCCTTCGTCCTTTCCTCCGATGGTGAAGCCAACCGCGCCTCTGTGTGGAGTCGTGAAGTTGATCGAGAATCCCAGATCCGTGAGCAGTTGGACGGTTTTCGATGTGTGATCGACGTTGAGTTCTCTTGACCTTGTTCGGATGAGCCAATCGTCCAGGTAGGGGTATATGTGTATCCCCTGCAGGTGCAGCTGCGCCTCCACCGGTGCCAGGCACTTGGTGAAGACCCTTGGTGCAGACTTCAACCCGAAGGGCAGGGCCTTGAACTGGTAGTGTCGCCCTTGGACCACGAATCGTAGGAACTTTCAATGTCCTTTGTGTATGGGGATGTGGAAGTAGGCATCCTCCAAGTCCAGCTACGACAGGAAGTCTCCCTCCTCCAGCTGTCCCTGCAAGTGCTGAAGGGCGACCATCCAAAACTTCTGGTACTTGATGTATTTGTTGAGGCGGCGAAGGTCTAGGATGGGCCGCCAGCCGCCGGTCTTCTTTCGGACGAGGAAGTACCGCGAGTATAATCCGGAGCCTCTTCGGGATGAGTTCTATCGTGCCCTTTTGTAGCATTGATCGTACTTCTAGAAGCAGCTGTGACACATGGTTTTCCTTCCTGGCCACGGATGGTAGACAGGGACACTTTCTTTGGAATGTGTGCCCGTGAGCCAGGGCATCTAGACCCAACAGTCGGTGGAGACGGACTCCCACACGCTGATCAAATTCTCCAGCCAGCCTCCCACCGGGGTGCTCGTGTGGGGGCCCAACGTCACGGCTGGTTCAGTCTTGCTTCGCCGAGGCCTTGCCACTTGGCGAAGACAGTGTCCTCCGGCCTTGCTGCGGCCTCTGTAGGCTCCCTGCAACGAGGAGCGGGCCACCTGGCAGTACGACGCGGAACCGCCGCCAAATCCTTTGGAGGCAACTTGAGACTTGCCACCGGAGGTCCGAAAGGACGGCCGTCGTCGATGGAGAGAACCCAATGCCCGGGTCGTCTCGGTGTCCGCCTTGATGGCCTGCAGTGACTCGTCCACTGCCTTGCCGAACTGGTTGTTCCCGTCGAAGGGCACGTCCAGTACCCTGGTCTGCACGTCCTGACGGAAATTGGTGGCATTGAGCCAACTGTGCAGGCAAACGCAAACGCTGTTGCCCATCTGGCGAAAGCCGGTGTTGCGGATGTCCGTGGCCAGTGTAATGGTGTGGTCCGAAGCCACCTCCGTTTCTGGCAGGATTTCAAGGGCTTCCACCCTCTTGTCGTCTGGGAGGAAGTCCAGGAGGGGAGCAATCTTGAAGCACAGCTCCCTGTCATAGCGTGCCATGATCACGAGGGCGTTGGCCGCTTTGATGGTCATCACTGCTGACGAGGTGACCAGTCATCCCATGGCATCTAGCTTCTTCCCCTCGCCGTCCGGTGGGGAAGTGGAAGTTGATGCCGTCGCCCCTGGCGATTTCTTCCTGGCCGCCGCGGAGACCATCGAATTCGGGGACGGCTGTGCTCTGAGGCACATAGGGGCGGAGTCTGGAACCCGGTACTACTTCCAATACCGGTCCCTCTTCGCAGGAGCCATGGACGGGTTCTTCAGCAGTGACAGTCCTTCGTCCCAGATGTCGCCCAGTAACGGGACTGAGAGGACGGTCTACCTCTTGGCCTCCCGTCATTGGTAGAGGAAACCCTCCTCCTGCTCTTCGGGGCATAGCTGGAACAGCTCCGATGCCCTGGCGATCATGGCGTGAAAGGAGCCAATTTCGTTGGGGGGGGGGGGGTTTGTAGGAGGCGCAGCCAGGGGGTGATGGGAGATCCGTCCCATCGTCACCACCGTTGTCGTCATCTGTCGTTTCAGTTCCCGCCTCATCCCTCGGTTGGGGGGATGGAGGTGAAGGATGGAAGGGAGGGGGAGGATGGATTTGCCTCTGCTTGTTCGGTAGGCTCTCCGACGGTCCAGGCACCGCTGGATTGTCCGCTGGGGGTAAGGGCAACCTTGTCATTATCTCCATACACAGGGTCTGCAAAGCCATCAGAATTGCTCCTGAATTGTCCTGTGGCGTAGGCATCGGTTGTGACGGGAGCGACGGCTGGGGTGCGGGGTCCTCCGTTTCCTCTGCGGCCCGCTGCTCCTCGTCGGCCCCACAGTTGCTCTCTGCCTCGTCGGGATCCCTCAGTAGGACCCGACTTCCTCGAACTTCTTGTCCAGGATCTTTTTCACGCCAGCCAGCTCATCCTCAGAGGTGGTATCCGTGTCCGTTATTGCTACTGTGCTCCCCCCCCCTCCTTCTCATCCCAGGGTTTCACAGGAGTCTTCTCGATAGGCTGGAAAGACTATTCCCTCTGGGGTGGCAGGGAAATTCTAGGCCTGGAAGAAGTCTCCATTGGGGTAGCCTCCACAGGCTTTGCCAAGGCCGCCACAACTCCTTCAGTCGAGGCCTTCGCTGGGTGAATCAGGGCCTTCACGACCATGGCCGCGTCTGAGGCCTTCACCTTAGGGGGACGGTCAACGCCCCGCCCCCCCCCCTTGGCTTTCTCCGTCAGGATCGACCAGGGCTTCTCCCGAAGCTTACCCGGCTTGTCTGACTTTATTTTCCCCGAGCCAGAGCGTTGGCTCGTGGATGATGGCGTCGGTGACATCGCGCCCTGCCTGGTAGCCGAGGAGCCCGAACCAACGGCGCTTGCAGTGCTTTGCATTGTGTTGGGCTCCCGTCGCCGGAGCGCCCTCAAAGGTCTTAGAAGACAGCTCGGACTACTACTTCTCACCTGCTGCTGGGCTCTTCCCCTCCAGCCAGTTGGTGAGCCTAATACGACAGTCCTTCATTGTCCGGACGGACATGTTCTTACAGAACGCACACTCCTCCTCCACGTGCGACTTGTCGGCGTGAAGGCAGTAGAGGCACCGGGAGTACTCATCTTCCTTGAAGACATTCTGTAGTCCACATCCTGGGCAGTTCCTGAACAGTTTGGATCCAGTAGGTGTCGAATCTCCTTTGTCCTGGGCCATGTCCGAATCAGGGTAGGCCTCAAAGGTCTTCCGGAATCCTCCAAGAAGTGTAATTCAATGAAAACCCGCCCTTGAGGGGCATAGAAAATTTACGAAATGGGTCCCCGTTGAGCGGAAGAAGAATCGGTGGAGCTTGAGGCTCAAACTGACCGAAAATATAACGGTAAACTTCGAAAAAACATAACACGCAGTAAAAGCTCGCGAGCTAAAGCATGAGGACTCCCAACACTTGAACGTGCAGTAAAAATCTGAAGATGGCTGCCAGAAGAGGGGCTTTAGGTAGAGGGTAGTCATTGGCTGGGGGCAGTATGACCCAGAGACCAGTGATTGGTTATTAGAAGAAAGACAGTTCAGAAACGAAACTTAAACTGATTTTCTCTTGACCGAGGATTTTCAGCCTGATGACTGGGAATATTCTTGAGCATGTGAATTCATGCCAGACCCCATGCTGGAGAAGCTAGTTTGCCCCTATTTTTGGGGCACAACAAGTCTACGAAGACTTTAACATCACAAGGTTTCTACATTCTGATGACAAAGCCGCAAGCCATGAAAGACAGCAAGTTGGCAACCATCAAAGATGTAGACTAGGATTGTTGGACTGCTTTAAAAAGGCTACAAGTTCCTGACATAGATCCCACAGCCGACAAGCACTATGTTCCACCTGCCGCTGCCCTTTCAGTCAGTATATCCACAGTAAACCACCAAATATGGCATAAAGATATGGCGCTGTTATGCCGCCACTTTGTATGTACTCCTAGTTGAGGTTTATTCGGGGAAGCAGGCTGTAGTCCCTATGGATATAAACATGTGGTGCAGTGCCTTGTGGAGCTGCGGGAGAGCAGAGTGAGAACAATTTTTCCACGGATATGGAGCTGGCTCAAGAGCTGCTGTCCAAAGTATCGACATGTGTGCAGTCAGGAAGAACAAAGATTATATGCCCCCTGTGAAGTATGCTACATCCAAGGAAAGAACCACGATTCTCAGTTTATACATGAGACCTAAACAATTGTCTCATGTGTTCCAAGAAAAGTGGAAGGCTATGGTTCGCTCAACAATTAATGAAGACTGAAGTTGAATCAACTCCTAATAAATCGAATATAATGCACAACAATGCAATGAAGTGTGGCATAGACAACTTTGACCACCATGTGCACATGTACACATTCAAAAGAAAAAGCGACTGATGGACCATTGCCTTACTTTCAAATCTTCTGGAGATGGGGGTCATTGCCAGTTTGATCATCTGGATGTCGCACAATCCACAACAAAAGCCTGATGCCGTGAATTTACACAGTCTGGTAGAGGAACAGTTTGACAATCAAATAGGCAGTAGCGAATGTACGTGAATAAAAAAATAAAATAAAGGGAGCATAAGGGGGATGGGCTGCTCTGGGCTAACCCCCAGCACATGTCGGCCTATCAGACAAGTGGCGCTAGAGCAACAATGGGTGTTGCTGCAAGTACCCCAAAAAAGAAGAGTTAAAGAACATGCACATGTGATAACGGAATGTCTGGCATGAAAAACACTTTCCGCACCCTCAATTCCTGTGAATGAATGTACAATTTCATTATATTCCAATACCCTAAAAACTACAGGGCCATAGAATGCCCCACAACACAGGATTCGTATGTACTTATATATCAATTCAGGTTATGCAACGTATAAGATATAATAAACGGTTTTCCTAATAGAGGGTAATATGCAAATATATAGTGTACTTTTCAAAACAATTTGTACTGCAATTCCAAAAGCTTATGTCATTAGGTTAATTGTGTTCTGGTTTCAGGACACATAGCATACTAGAGAGGAAATCTTTGAACCCGAGTTTTGTGGTTTATTGCTTTGGCATTTAGTCGTATTGGGATCCCATAATGAAATAGGAACTGACAGTTCATAGATGGCCTTACTTACACAGCTCGGGGACACAATGCCCCACAACATTTGACTAGTATACGGATGTAGAACAAATCTCTACTTTATTATGGTAATATAAAAATGTACTTTGTGTGGATATAAATTGATTTTCTTCGAAACACAATTGTTATTTCATTATATCAGTTACTGCACCATAGAAAAGTACACAACACTAGGTAGCTACATATATCAGTGGCCCATGATGTATTCCTTTGGCATGTAGGTGTGCAAGTACCCCTTTTAACTTCACGTGAAATAGGAGCTTATCATTCATAAGAGTGTATGATCTACAGACAAAAGCGCTTTGACTTAGAAGGTCCCAAAACACGAGATGAACTAGAATATTGCTCACACAAGGATTAAATCATTGTACACCTAATGCATTAACCAACTAGGTTTTCCTTCTAATTTGGAAACCTTTGAAAACTTGTCAAAATCCTACGGTATATGGAGGGTATCTAATACACAGCATCAGTGCTTGTCCTTGAAGGTGGTGTACAACACGGAAACAATCCAGAGGTGTAGCCTGCATGGTCTAGCAAGTGGGGCCTGAAACGAACAGGTGGACCCACCACAGCAACATTAACATCTGTAAGTGCCCACACAGTACACTGCCGAGTGGCCATTTACAGATTATGGGAGGGCCTTGCCCGCTCAGGTACTTCCCTGTCCAGGCCTCTGAAACACACACGCCCTTTGCCATAAATGGTCCATAACTGAAGTTTTTTTCTATGTAGATGTCTATGAAATTAAGTAAATCTTGTATTTTTCGCCCCATTGGGAATAAAAGAATAGAGCTGAAGTTCCAAAAACTGCTAATTCCACTCATCGTGGAACCCATGAGAAATGATTAATAGGAGTGCCACTGACATGTGGTCCCACATTCTATATAGAAAGGGCAAAACAAAAAACGTATTTTTCTTGCTAAATTGTGACATCTTTGTCAGGAAGCTGCCCTGCAGATGGTTTCCGATTGAGCAAGCTCCACAAAGAACCGTTATTAACATTACCTCAGGTCAGTGAGGAAATTAACGCGACAAATAGGATGCAAGTTCTTTACAATAAATTACAGCGAGACGGAGAATTACAACCTCAGTTTTGATCAACTAGAAATATATTTGAGCAAATGTTACATCCTTGCACGAAGGTGATGTTTAATCGTTGGCCACTCCTGCATACAATTTACTGGAGTTGTATGCATGTTCCCTGGTACAGTGGTAAACCATGCAAAATAAACTGGGCTTTTTCTCACAGTATACCCAACCCTCCTATAGAGGTTTTGAAAACATTGCCTACCTGCTAGCTCAGGCCACTTCCTATTGGAAACATTAATATTTCAGATCTCAATAACGCAAGCGCTTCCCAGCTGTTTATAGCATCTGCTAGATTCTAGACTCTTTTAGCGCTCACTGCCTCTTGGGTTATGTGGCTCTCAGGGGTCCCATTTGCTTTGAGTGCCTTGACAGCATCTCTTTAGCTTGCGCCCCTTTAAGGAAACCAGTACTTCCTTTGTTCAAGTGCCTTCCAATATTCTCA
Organism: Ambystoma mexicanum; assembly: GCF_040938575.1. Lineage (NCBI taxonomy): Eukaryota > Metazoa > Chordata > Amphibia > Caudata > Ambystomatidae > Ambystoma > Ambystoma mexicanum. Next base: position 704,407,736 of record NC_090941.1, on the reverse strand, counting down.
TCTCTGGATATTAAAAAGCACAAAGATGTCTGGCACGCACTAGAATCGGAGTAGTTTCCCCAGACTTCTCAGCACCTCATGAGTCAATTGCTCTTCAAAACGTCTATGCACCTCTTAGTCAAGAGCTCCTCAGCAACTCGATAGTCAAGATATTCTGAAGAGGTTTCCTGTATCTCCTCAGCACTGACTGCTAGCATTCCTCTCCGAGTATTATTCCACCAGCACCAAATGACATCTCCACACTTAATGTCTCCTGGGGCACCCTTTTATAGCCCTCTAGACACTGCTCTGTCCGTTCCTGGACTACCAGCAAAAAGATTGTCCTTTACTTGATTAATTCTTCCCTCTTTCTCTCTAAAATGATACTATATTTTGTGAGTTCATACTCTGTCCCCAAGTTGATTTTCTTTCTGGCAGCGTTTGTGGAACCACAGCAACTTTCTCCTTAGACTCTCTACCTGGCATTCAGGCAAGAGTGTTAGTATGCGGGCCCCCACACACTGATAGTTCACAGAACGCAATTGTGGGTATTCCTCTCGTAGGATTCTCTGTTCACCCTTCGATTTAAGTGTGCAGACCACCATTTCTACCGAATACATACTTTTAGCCATATCGATGTGTCACATTTGGCAAAGTGATAGTTTCTTCACTTAAGAAATATTGTTTTGACGACAGCAGCACCAAACACCCTGGGAAATTGCCAGCAGTCCTTTCATCATGTGAAGGGAGGGGAAAAAAAAAAAAAAAAAAAAAAAAAAAAGGACCTGGGAGAGACCAGAACCAGAACCCTATGGGGAACAAACAAATTATCACTACCCTGCAGTGGGATACTTTAGTCAAAGGTTTTGTCAATAACATGGTTCACCAGCCTTAGAGTTGCAGGATGCCTCCCTCTAGCTACTTACAGGCCCGTCAGGGGAACAGGGACTACAGAAAAATAAATGCCTGTGGGAGGTAAGTAAAAGTAGCGACTGCTGCGGGGCTTCTGCTGTGGATCAACAAACCCCCCCCAAAAAACTACGGCAACCAAAAGAAAAAGGACAGACTGAGCTAAAACAGACAGAGGAGCTCTTAGAGCATAGAGGGAACTCAAATAAAGAAATGGTGCAGCAGGGCAAATCCTAGAGGGGATTTGAGCATCCAGGCTGAGGCACCAGAATTGACAGGCAGACCCCTAGAGATATCCGTGAAGTTGAAGGTAACCAATTCTGGCACGGGAAGAGGCAGTCAATAGAGAGACTTGCAGTTTGAGGCAGAGTCCTTACACAGGAGCTGCAGTCTGCTTTATATTTTTTATTTCCTTTTTTTTCTGAAGGAGGAGCTATATTCCCTATCTCGGCTCAGAGACCCGCAGTTTGAGGCATTGAGCAGTGTGCAATCAACTGGTGAACGAGGGGCCTAAAGGGACACCGAGTACACAGGGCTGACTTGTGGCGGGGGTTAAGCCTGTGTGCTCCCGTGTTGTACACAGACTTTTTCATCCTCCCGATATTATTGATCCATCCTCCCGTTATGGCCTCTTATGACCTTCGCAATCGCTCTGAAACTTTGTCTGTGCCGAGTTTGACCCCCCTCCCCCCCGCCAGTGCATTTCAGCTGCCCCGAATGACTTGGAATTGCAGCATCAACGTTTTGGTTTGCTCCATACGGAGGTTGAGCAAGCCATCTTTCAATCCAAGCTCAAAGCTCAGTCGGATTCGGATTGTGCTTCAAAGTGAATACCTTCAGCTTTGGTTACAATCATGCCCGCAAGTGGGGGTTCTTTGATCTCATCCCTCACAAATTCCACTGCAATGGAGAAAACAGCTAGAGGGGTTGGCATGCTCTTACGGCCTGCTCAATTGAGGTCCTTATTACTGGACGAAGTCCCTCCCCTACTTTGAGACAAGTCCTCTTCCATCCTGCCCCACAAGCCTCAACGCAACGGTAAGAGCCAAGGCGGATCCTCCGAATTCTGCCCCTCCACGAGTCAAGCCGCAGGGGAGAACTTTTCATTTTGGGAAGTCCAATTGTCAATCATTTTCGTTTCAAAACGAAACAAACATGATATTCCCGCTGCCAGTTGGACGTTCTGTCGATACTGGCATAACTCCTGATGCAGCATCTAATGAAAATGACTTCTTTCTAGTTCACCTTATAAAAAAAATTAGGAGATTCTTAAAGAGATTACAGACTTAGAACACGGCTCCTTCTTCAATGAGGATTGAGTCTGGTCCATCAAGAGCTACCAGAAGGAACAAGTTACTTACATGTAACTGTTGTTCTCCAGCATGGGTCTGGAATGGATTCACATGCTCATGAATATTCCCCGTCAGGCTGGGAATCCTCAGTAAAGAAAACATCTTTTTCAGTTTCGTTTCTGAACTGTCTTTCTCCTAATAACCAATCACTGGTCGCTGGGTCATACTGCCCCCAGCCAATGACTGCCGTCTACCTAAGCCCCTCCTCTGGCAGCCATCTTCAGATTTGGTAGCACGTAAAGTGGCACTAGGACCAAGAGAAGAGCCGCAGAGGGGTAGGAGGGAGGGTCCGCATGTGAATTCATGCCAGACCCATGCTGGAGAACAACAGTTACAGGTAAGTAACTTGTTCCTTCTCCAGCATGGGGTCTGACATGGATTCACATACTCATGAGTACAAGAATACATAGCAGTACACACATGCACAACCACGGGAGGTGGCAAGGCTCAACATTACAACAACTCAACATTAAGCATCTCTTACCTCCTCACCAAGCCCACCTTCAGGCGAACAGGTTGCGCAGCACTGCCTGGCCGACTCTGGACTCCTCCTTGGAATCCCAGTCGACGCAGTGAAATCTCGTGAAGGTGTGTGTCGACGTCCACGTAGCAGCCCTGCAGATGTCCAGCAGGAGCACACCAGACAAGAACGGCGAGGTACCAGCGATCGCTCTGGTTGAATGGGCTCTCGGATGGCCGGGCAACGGTCGGTTTGCCAACCGGTAACAGTGCATGATGCAGCCAGAGAGCCATCTGGAAATGGAAGCCTTCCCTTCGTTCACAGATCCAACGTTCACAAATAACTGATGTCTTCCGAAGGGTCTTCGTGCGGTCCACGAAAGCGACGGGAAGAAAACAGGTAACACCAAGGGCTCGTTGAGATGAAGTCCGACGGCACCTTGGGCATGAAGGAGGGGGTGCGTCCTCAGCACTACCCTCGTCTCGTGGAATGTCAGGTATGGAGGTTTACAGGAAAGGGCCTGGATCTCTCCGACTCATCGTGAGGTGGTGATGGCCACAAGAAACACTGTCTTCCACGACAGGAACTTGAACGGTGCCGAATGCAGAGGCTCGAATGGCGGCCCCATGAGCCTGCTCAGCACCACGTTGCGCTCCCATGCCGGGGCCGGAGCCTTCACCGGTGGGAACGATCAGAACAGTCCCTTCATAAACTCCTTCACCAGGCGATGAGACCACAGAGATGATCGCCTCGGAGTTCTGGTGTAGCGGGAAATCGCCGCTAGATGTATCTTGATGGAGGCATGAGCTAGCCTCGCCTTGGCCAGCGACAGTAGGTACGGCAGCACTTGAGGGGCCGTAATCCGCAAGCGTTCATCTTCTGTGCACTGCACCAGACAGAGAACCTCTTCCATTTGTGTCCATAGCACTTGAGAGTTGAGGACGCCCTGGCCTTTGCAAGCACCTCCTTGCAGTCCGTCGAGATATTGTACCCTCCAAACTCTAGTGCTGCAGGAGCCAGGCAGGCAAGTTCAGCGACCCCGGGTCGTCGTGGAGGATGGTGCCTACTCCTCTGGCGAGAAGGTCCGTGTCTGTCGGCAGTTTGACTGGGGGAGGGGTGTGGGGGGGATGCTGACTTGTACAGAAGGTCTGGGAACCAGATCTACCTCGGCTACGCTGGTGCGACGAGGATCATCCTGCACCAGGACCGTCTCAGTTGGTTGATGAGTCGCAGCAGCAATGGCAACGGTGGGAACGCATACAGAAACAGGCCGTCCCAGGGGAATGAGAAGGCATCGCCCATGCTCCCCGGCTGGGGAAACCTGCTGGCGAACTTCCGGCACTTGGTGTTCGTCGCCGTCACAAATCGGTCGATCTGGGGATTGCCCCATCGTTGGAAAAGTAGATCCCCTTGATCCTGATGCAGATCCCACTCGTGGCACGAGCACAGCTCCCTGCTGAGCGAGTCAGCGATGGTGTTCTTTATTCCTGCCAGATGGAAGGGTACCAGAGACATCCCCTGGGCGACGGCCCAGTTCCACAGATCCTGGGCTTCCTTGGATAGGGCTGGGGATCTAGTGCCTCCCTGCTTCCAGATGTAGAACATCGTGGTGGTGGTGTCAGTGAAGATCCTTACCACCTTGCCCTTGAGGAATGACCTGAGGGCCCAGAACACGGCTCGGAGCTCCAGGACATTGATGTGTAGTGACCTCTCCTCCGGGAGCCAGAGGCCTGTTGCATGGAGATCTCCGGTGTGCGCTCCCCATCCCTCCAGGGAGGCATCCGTCATCACCGTCTCCTGATGTGCCGGGGTCTGCAAGTCCATACCCGCTGCCAGATGTGCGCGGGTGCCCCACCACCGGATCGCTTGGTGGAAGGTCTCGTTGAGCGAGATCCTGTCCTCAAAGTTGCCTCTCGCCTGCATCCAAAGGGCGTCGAGGAACTCTTGCAGTGGACGCATCCGCAACCTGCACAGGCGTACAAGGTAGATGCACAACGACATCATGCCGAGCAGGGACTTGATGGACCTCACCATGGCCACGTCCATGGTCGACAGCCGTTGCACCTTGCCCAGGATGGCCTACGTCCGTTTCCTCCAACGGAGAAGCCAATTGCGCCACTGTGTCGAGCCTGGCTCCCAGGAACAGGGCGACTTGCGACGGCACCAAGTGGGATTTCGCAAAGTTGACGAGAATCCCAGATCTGTGAGCAGTTGGACGGTCTTTGCTGTGTGCACGACGGCTAGTACTCTTGTCTTTGCTCGGATGAGCCAATCGTCCAGGTAGTGGTAGACGTGGATCCCCTGCAGGTGTAGCCGTGCCGCCACTGGTGCTAGGCACTTGGTGAATACCATGGGTGCCGACTTCAACCCAAAGGGAAGGGCCTTGAACTGGTGTCGCCCTTTGACTACGAATCTCAGGAGCTTTCGATGTCCTTTTAGAATGGGGATGTGAAAGTAGGCATCCTCCAAGTACAGAGACGATAGGAAGTCGCCTTCCTCCAGCTGTCTCAGCACGTGCTGGAGGGTGACCATCCGGAACTTCTGGGACTTGATGTACTTGTTTAAACGAAGAAGGTCCAGGATGGGTCGCCAGCCGCCGGTCTTTCTTACGAGGAAGCATCATGGGTACACTCCGGAGCCCCGGAGACCCTTTGGGACGAGCTCGATGGCTCCTTTCTTCAGCATCGCCCTTACTTCCAGAAGCAGTTGAGGAACTTGGTTTTCCTTCCTGGCCATGGGTGGAAAGCGGGGGCGCTTCTTTAGAAACTCGTGTGCCCGCGGGCCAGGGCATCCAGCACCCATCGGCTGGTGGAGATGGACTCCCACACACTGACGAACTTCGCCAGCCGGCCTCCCACCGGGGTGCTCAGGTGGGGGCCCCAAGGCTACGGCCGGTTCAGTCCTGCTTGGCAGCGGCCTTGCCGCCGACGTGATCCTCCTGACTTGCCGTGTCCTCTCTAGGCCTCCTGCAACGAGGAATGGGCCGACTGGCGGTACATCGAGGAGCCGCCGCCAAATCCTCTGGAGGCTCCTGGCTTGCCTCCGGAGTTCCGAAAAGGCGGCCGTCGTCGTTGCAAAACCCCCAAGGCCCAAGCCGTCTCTGTGTCGGCCTTGATGGCCTGCAGTGACTCGTCCTGTCTTGCCAAACAGGTTGTTCCCGTCGAAAGGCATGTCCAGAACTCTGGTCTGCACGTCTTGTGGGAAATCGGTTGCCTTGAGCCAACCACGCTGGCGAAGGCAAACACTATTGCCCATCTGGCGAAAACCGGTGTCAGCAATGTCCGTAGCCACCGTTATGGCATGGTCCGACGCCACCTCGCCTTCCTGTAGGATCTCCAGGGCCTCAGCGGGCCACAATTGCGATGGCGTTGGCCGCTTTAATCGTCATCACCGCCGACGAGATGACCTGCCGTCCCATGGCGTCCAGTTTCCTCCCCTCGCCGTCCGACAGGAAGGTCGAAGTTGAAGCTGTCGCCCCCACCACTTTCTTCTTGGCCACCGCGGAGACGACTGAATCCGGGGTCAGCTGCGCCCTAAAGCACATGGGGGCGGAATCCGGGACCCGGTACTTCTTCTCTTACCGGTCTCTTGGCAGGAGTCGTGGACGGGTTCTTCAGGAACGACAGCCCCTCGTCCCAGAGGTCATCAAGTAATGGAACCGAGAAGACCGTCTTCCTCTTGGCCTCATGCCGTTGATAGAGGAAACCTTCCTTCTTTTGTTCCTCAGGGCAGAGCTGGAAGAGCTCGGATGCCCTGGCGATCATGGTGTGGAAGGAGCCAATTTCGTCCGCCGGGGAGGCCCGAGGAGGTGGTGATGGAAGGCCCATCCCTTCGTCATCCGTCCCCATCGTGGCCATCTCTGTTCCCGTATCATCCCTCTGATCAGGTGGAGGAGATGAAGGCTGCGAAGGCTGGAAGGGTGGGGGGGGGGTGAATTCTCCTCCGCTTGCTTGGAGGGTTTCCCGACGGTCCAGGCTCCGCTGGATCGTCCATTGGGGGCAAGTGCAACCTTGTCCTTATGTCCGTAGACAAGGCCTGGATCGCCATCAAGATTGCTCCCGAGTTGTCCTGTTGCCCAGGTACCTGCTGCGACGGGCGCAACAGTTGGGGAGTGGAATCCTCCGTCTCCACGGGCTCCTCGTCGGCACCACTGTCGCTTTCTTCGTCCGCCTTGACAGGATCCCTTCCGTGGGACCGGACCTCCTTGAACTTCTTGTTCAGGATCTTCGCAACTCCAGCCAGCTCCTCTTCAGAGGCTGTATCTGTGTCCGTGATGGCCATCGCCGCCCCCCCCCCCCTCTTTTTCCACCAGGGGTTTCACGGGGGTCTTATAGATGGGCTGAAAAGAGTATTCCCTCCGCGGTGGCAGGAAAATCTAGGCCCCGAGGTCACCTCCACTGGGGTAGCCTCCACAGGCTTCGCCAGGGCCGCCACCACGACTCCCTCGATAGAGGCCTTAGCCGGGTAAACAAGGGCCTTCGCGACTTTGGCTGCACTTGAGCCCTTCACCTTGGGGGGAGCGTCACCGCCTTGCTCCCCCTCGGCTGTTGTCGTCGGGATCGACCGGGGCTTCCCCCGAGCCAGAGCGTTGGCTCGTGGTTGATGGCGTCGGAAAAGTGCACCCTGCCTGGCAGCCGAGGAGCCTGACCGATCAGCGCTCCCGGTGCCCGTGGACTCGCGATGCTTTGCCTTTTGTTGGGCCCCCGTCGCCGGAGCGCCCTCAAAGGTCTTAGAAGACTGCTCGGACTTCTTCTCACCTACCACTGGGCTCTTCCCTTCCAGCCAGTTGGTGAGGCAGATAGGCCGATCCTTCATAGTCCGTTCCGACATGTTCTTGCAAAACGCACAGTCCTTCTCCACGTGCGTTTTGTCTTCGTAAAGGCAGTAGAGGCATCTGGAATGCTCATCCTCCATGAAGACATTCTGCAATCCGCATCCAGGGCAGCTCCTGAACAGCTTGGATCCGGGCGCCGCGTTTCCTTTGTCCTGGGCCATGTCCACACGGGGTAGGCCTCAAAGATCTTCCGGAATCCTCCAAGAAGCGAAACCTGACGAGAACTTCGCCCTTGAGCGGCGTAGAAAATTCCGAAACGGGTCCCCATTGATCGGAAGTAGAAACGATGGAGCTTGAGGCTCAATGGACCGAAAAAATAAGATTTAACTCTTTGAAAAATCGCAAAACGCAGTAAAAGCTTGAGCTATATCACGAGGACTCCCAACACTTGAACGTGTGGTAAAAATCTGAAGATGGCTACCAGAGGAGGGGCTTAGGTAGAGGGCAATCATTGGCTGGGGGCAGTATGACCCAGAGAACAGTGATTGGTTATTAGGAGAAAGACAGTATAGAAACGAAACTGAAACTGATTTTTTCTTTACCGAGGATTCCCAGCCTGACGGGGAATATTCATGAGCATGTGAATCCATGCCAGACCCCATGCTGGAGAAGTGGAATCCTTTCGCCTCACAATAGGAACATTCCCATTTCAGTAATCGAGGAGCCTGAACAGGATGAAATTGACCTGGTAAACCAATGCCCTTAACCATAGACTCCCCAGGGAACTCCAAAGACTCGCCCTTTACTGGCCGTAACCCTCAATCAGAAGGGATTACTTGTACTGTGATAAAGAATACCGGGGCATCCTCAGCAAATAAAGAAAAAAAATCAATGCCTCCATGCACTGTGTGTTGGTTCGCAACTGGATTTGAAAGCACTATATGACCAACAGGAACTGGTCTTTACTGTAATTCGAACGAATACTAATTTGCTTTTAGCCCTCAAGGACAAAATGTCCTTTGGAATCCTTTATCAAAAGACCAACAATGGTCTACGTCGTTTGATCTTATATCTAGACTGGCCCATCCTCAGGAAACGGGGACGCAGGATCCTGGGCCTGAGCCCCTGCCTCCTCCTAGCATTCCCTTGGAAATAAATGAGGCTGGATGTTTGTTGCTTTGGACGCTGCCGGAGCCAGCTTCTTTTTTGCGGCCCCTCAAGGAATTATGGTACAGGCAGCTGTCCATATTGATCCAGCTCTAATGCAAACGATGGAGGATTTACTGCGTGAAGGTAGAGGGGAGGGGCGCTATAATGTTGCTGAAGTGGCTGACTTGGAAGAAGCAACCTTGAATGTTCGGTCCTCCCATAGCGAGGCCAAAGCAGGTTTCTTTGCTGCCAAAGACTAATCAACTGGCAACGTATGTGGAGCCACTAACTGGTGGCCAGACCCCAAAGAAACCAAAAAATAGGAAAGCTATCCGCAAGAATGTGGGTAGGGGCTCAAGAAAGTTCCTCAGGAACCTATCACTCCTGTGCCTCCCTTTTGAACTGCATGCTCCACAGTCAACCCAAGTTAAGCTCCAGCGTGGCTGTTTGGCCCCACAAACACCGGTGGAGCCCCTCCTTGGAATCCAGCTCCCTGGGCTGATAACAGTAAGAGATTCTGTGTATACTGATTTAACAGAGCAAGTCCAAGGCCATGGCATAGTGGGGAGTGGTGACTGGGAAATTTCCGCCCCACTTATTCTCCCTAGCCCTATGGGCGCTACCTCCAGAGGCTTGGGGCACCCTTTGGAGATAATACCAACTTGTATTCAGTTGGCCCAGGGCCAAAATGTCTCTGCGGTGGACTTGCCCAAAACTGCAGTTGCTGATGGAAAAATTCAGACATTCGGGGCTTCCCGGCCTAGTTCATTGGAAGAAAGGAGCACCCACCCCACTTTTCTAACATTGGAGGAGCGACGCTCAATTGTTCAAAATTAGGTTCCAATGGACTTGGCTCTTCCGGTCAAACGGGTGACGTCGAAGGAACAAGTTACTTACCTGTAACTGTTGTTCTCCAGCATGGGTCTGGCATGGATTCACATGCTCATGAATATTCCCCGTCGTCAGGCTGGGAATCCTCGGTAAAGAAAAAAATCAATATCAGATCTGTCTTTCGTGGTAATAACCAATCACTGATTTCTGCGTCACACTGACCACAGCCAATGACTGCCCTCTACCTAAGCCCCGCCTCTGGCAGCCATCTTCAGATTTGGTAGCACGTGAAGTGGCAGTATGACCAAGTGAAGAGCCTCAGAGGGGTAGGCCGGAGGGTTCACATGTGAATCCATGTCAGACCCATGCTGGAGAACAACAGTTACAGGTAAGTAACTTGTTCCTTCTCCAGCATGGGGTCTGGCATGGATTCACATGCTGATGAATAAAGAATACATAGCAGTACACACATGCACAACCACGGGAGGTGGCAAAGGCTCAACATTAAGCATTACATCAAACTCAACATTAAGCAATTCTTACCTCCTCACCAGGCTCACCTTAGGCGAACAGATTGCGCAGCACTGCTTGGCCGACCCTGGACTCCTCCCTGGAATCCCGATCGACGCAGTAGAATTTCGTGAAGGTGTGCGTCGACCTCCACGTAGCAGCCCTGCAGATGTCCAGCAAGGGCACACCAGATAGGAACGCTGTGGTAGCTGCGATCGATCTGGTGGAATGGGCTCTCGGACGGCCAGGCAGCGGTCGGTTTGCCAACCGATGACAGTACATGATACAGCCGGAGAGCCATCTGGAAATGGAGGCCTTTGAGAGAGCCTTCCCCTGATTGACAGGTCCAAAGTTCACAAAAAGTTGTGACGTCTTCCGAAAACACTTTGTGCGGTCCACGTAAAACTTCAGCGCTCTAGCCACATCCAGCGAGTGCAAAGTCCTTTTCGGCCGGCGACGAAGGCGACGGGAAGAAAACAGGCAACACCAAGGGTTCGTTGAGGTGGAAGTCCGACGGTACCTTGGGCATGAAGGAGGGGTGCGTCCTGAGCACTACCCTCGTGTCGTGAAAAGTCAAGTACGGGGGGCTTGCAGGAAAGGGCCTGGATCTCTCCCACTCTTCGTGCGGAGGTGATGGCCACAAGAAACGCTGTTTTCCACGACAGGAACGTCAACGGAGCCGAGTGCAGAGGCTCGAACGGAGGTCCCATGAGCTTGGTCAGCACCACGTTGAGCTCCCACGCCGGGGCCGGAGCCTTCACCGGCGGGAACGATCTGAACAGTCCCTTCATGAATTCTTTCACCAGACGATGAGACCACAAAGATGTCCGCCCCGTGGTTCTGGTGTATCGGGAGATCGCAGCAAGATGAATCTTGATGGACGCGTGCGCCAGTCCAGCCTTGGCCAGCGTCAGAAGGTACAGCAGTACCTGGGGAGCCGTAATCGGTAGAGGGTTAATCTTCTGTGCGTGGCACCAGACAGAGAACCTCTTCCATTTGTGTCCATAGCATTTAAGAGTTGAGGACGCCCTGGCCTTTGTAAGAACCTCTGCAGTCGGCCGGTATGTCGTATCCTCCAAACTCTAACGCTGCAGGAGCCAGGCCTGCAAGTTCAGCGACTTCGGGTCGTGATGGAGGATGGCGCCTCCTTCCCTGGAGAGAAGATCCGCGTCCACTGGAAGCTTGATTGACGGGGACACTGACAAGTCCAGAAGGTCCGGGAACAATATCTGCCTCGGCCACGCAGGTGCGACGAGGATCATCCTGCACCGTGACCTCTTGAGCTGGTTGATGAGCCGGATCAGCAGCGGCAAAGGAGGGAACGCATATAGGAACAGGACCTCCCAGGGGAGTGAAAAAGCATCGCCCATGCTCCTCGGCTGGGGAAACCTGCTGGCGAACCTCCGGCACTTGGAATTCGTCGCCGTCGCGAACAGATCGATCTGGGGTGTGCCCCACCGTCGGAAGAGGCGGTCCACTAGATCCTCTCGTAGTTCCCACTCGTGGCACGAGCGCAGCTCTCTGCTGAGCGAGTCGGCGATGGTGTTCTTTATCCCTGCCAGAAAAAACGGCACCAGAAACATCCCTTGGGGGACAGCCCAATGCCACAGATCCTGCGCCTCCTTGGACAGGGCTGGGGACCTGGTTCCGCCCCGCTTCCTGATGTAGAACATGGTGGTGGTGTTGTCGGTGAAGATCTTCACCACCTTGCCCTTGAGGGACGGAAGAAAGGACCTGAGGGCCCAAAACACTGCGCGGAGCTCCAGGATGTTGATATGGAGGGACTTCTCAGTCGGAAGCCGAAGGCCTCTCGCGTGCAGATTTTCGGTGTGTGCTCCCCACCCTTCCAGGGAGGCATCCGTGGTCACTGTCTCCTGGTGGCCGGGGGTCTGGAAGTCCATGCCCGCCGTCACATGCGCGCGGGTGCCCCACCACCGGATCGCTCGTCGGAAACTCTCGTCGAGTGTGATCCTCTCCTCGAAGCTGCCCGTCGTCTGGATCCAGCGCGCGTCCAGGAACTCCTGCAACGGGCGCTTCCGGAGCCTGCACAGGCGGATAAGATAAATGCAAGAAGACATCATTCCGAGGAGGGACTTGATGGACCTCACCCTGGCCGCGTCCGCAACCAGCATCCGCTGCACCTTGCCCAAGATGGCCCTCGTCCTTTCCTCCGACGGAGAGGCCAGAAGCGACACTGTCGAGCATCGCTCCCAGAAATAGTGCGTCTTGCGCGGGCACCAGGTGGGACTTGGCGTAGTTTATGGAGAATCCCAGGTCCGTGAGCAGTTGGACGGTCCTTGCCGTGTGCTCCACGGCGAGCTCCTTCGTCTTTGCTCGGATGAGCCAGTCGTCCAGGTACGGGTAGACGTGGATCCCCTCTCGGCGCAGCTGTGCCGCCACCGGTGCGAGGCACTTGGTGAACACCCTGGGTGCCGACCTCAATCCGAAGGGAAGGGCTCTGAACTGGTAGTGACGCCCCTGGACCACGAACCTGAGAAACCTTCGGTGTTCCTTTAGGATGGGAATATGGAAGTAGGCATCCTCCAAATCCAACGACGACAGGAAATCGCCCTCCTCCAGTTGACCCAGGACGTGTTGGAGGGTGACCATCCGGAACTTCTGTGCCTTGATGAATTTGTTCAGTCGTCGTAGGTCCAGGATGGGACGCCATCCTCCCGTCTTCTTCTTCACAAGGAAGTATCTTGAGTAAACTCCGGAGCCCCGAAGCCTCTTTGGCACGAGCTTGATGGCGCCCTTCTTGAGCATCGCCTTTACCTCCAAGAGAAGTTGAGGGACGTGATGTGCTTTCCTGGCCACAGGGGGACGCGCGGGCACCTCTTTAGAAACTCGAGCGCGTGACCCTGAGCTAGGGCGTCCAGCACCCAACGGTCGGTGGAGATGGACTCCCACACGCTGACGAAGCTCGCCAGCCGGCCTCCCACCGGGGTGCTTCGGTGGGGGCCCGACCCCATGGCCGGTTCAGTCCTGCTTCGACGAGGCTTTGCCACCTTGTCCTTGGCGATCACGGCGGGGTCCGCCTGACTTGCCTCGTCGCCTGTAAGCTTCCTGTGACAACGAACGGGCCGCTTGATGGTAGGTGGAAAATCCACCGCTGGAACCTTTGGAGGCACCCTGTTTGCCTCTGCCGCTCCGAAAAGGGCGGCCGCCATTGCTGGAGAACCCCAAGAGCCTGGGCCGTCTCCGTGTCCGCCTTCATGGCTTGAAGAGAATCGTCCACTGTTTTCCCAAACAGGTTGTTTCCGTCGAACAGCATGTCCAAAACTCTGGTCTGCACGTCCTGACGGAAGTCAGTAGCCTTGAGCCATCCACGCCGCCTAAGGCACACGCCGTTGCTCAACTGGCGAAATCCAGTGTCAGCGATGTCTGTCGCAATCGTAATGGCGTGGTCCGACGCCACCTCTCCTTCCTGCAAGATCTCTAGGGCTTCCGCCCTCTTGTCGTCTGGTAGGAAGTCCAGCAGGGGGGCCAGTTTGTACCACAACTCCCTGTCATAGCGGGCTACGATAGCCAAGGCGTTGACTGCCTTAATCGTCGTCGCTGCCGACGAGATGACTCTGCGTCCCATCGTGTCTAATTTCTTTCCCTCGCCGTCCGGCGGGGAGGTCGACGTAGAGGCCGCGCCCCCCCCCCGCTTTCTTCCTGGCCGCCGCGGAAACGACCGAGTCAGGGGTCGGCTGTGCCCAAAGGCACAAGGGGGCCTTGCGGGTTGGCATCAAGCCTCCCGGCCTTGCCTCCTCCCCCAAAAATACTTACCACACCACTTTGTTCAAGCGTTGGCAATAAAAGGAAGGCCGTTGGATTTTATTGATACAAAACATGGTTATAGGTAAATAATCAATATGGTTGATCATAATAAATCATCCTTTTGGGCACCGGGTACAGAGATGACCCCCTCTGGCCCGTGCCGCCTTGCCACCACAGGCCAGCCTGCTGCTGACTAACTGCCTAGGCATCCAGGGTCTCCAGGGTGAACTGCACCCATATATTCTCCTGGGAGGGTGAGGTATTTATAAACTCACCCCCCTGCCTTCCATGTACTAGATCCTGCAGCCTGCCTCTTACATGCAGTTAGATGGCCTCTCCTTGGTGAGGCCCTGCGGCAAACGAGTCTTGTCTGCACGACCACCGCCCTAATCCACACCCCCCCCCGCCCTATCAAAGGCAGTTCGCACCGGGGTACTTTTGCTGCCAAGTGGAGCGGTCAGGGAGCGATAAAGGCCAAGAGGTGCCAAAGACCATGTACACTTCAAAGTGGTCTATAGAGCATGGGTTGTTGTTCCCATGTCTACCTCCAGACCCCGTGTCTCCTGCCAAGCATCCCCCTTCACGCTGGACGGCCCCCTGCAAACCGCATAATGCCACGACATATACACGTCATTCATTCACAAACACACCCCTGTTTCGAATTCTTTATAACCCACTTCATATTTCTAATGAGAACGTCTTTGCGCTTTGCTAGTCAACCCGTGAAGGTGCTGGTTATCTGCTCTTCATCTCTGTGAACTTCCGTGACCACTTCGAGCAAACTTGTCAGTTTGCAACCTGTGAACTGCTCCCTGTTCTACGACAAGAAACTACTCTGATCCCTGCATCTGTTTGTTCGTCAAGGTAAGGACATGTACCGTAATCATTTTGCGTCCAATTTCTTTTCGTTCAAGACAGTACATGCAATGAACTAGTCACATGTTCTGAGTTTACATTGGTATTCATAGAGAATTGTTGATCTTTACTCTTCAGAACTTTCCACAATGCCTGCCTGTTCCATTGGCGGTTGCCCTTCGAAGACCCATAATAAATCTGAAGGTACTATAATGCATGTTTTCCCTAAGACAATAGATCAGATAAGAGAATGGGTCCGATATTGCGGATATCCACCGTCTGAGCTTGAAAGTAGAGTCCTAGAAGTCTTTGCGGACAAGAGGGGTGATCGATACCGCATCTGCAGCAGGCACTTTACCTCTGACATGTACTCCACATCATTGCTAATAAAGAAGAACACACCGCGAGCGAGGCGAAAATTGCTCTCAACCGCTATTCCCACTCTATTCGTCCACATCCCTCCACTGGTGAGTCAAGTTTACGGATTTATCTCTCGGACTTGCATAATTTCCCCATTTATGTATCCACTCAATATGAAGGCGGAAGATTCTCCCTCCGTGTCGTTATTGCAGTCATCAGCCACTTCAAGCGCCTATCGGGTAATCTTACTTGGCTATTCTGCCACTTACTTGTTTTAGGCATGTAAATCAATAGTTTTAATTTATCGTGTAATTATTTTACCTAATGGTACACCCTTGTACTCGTCCTCTAGTCTTTGTTTTCAGTTATAATTATTGTTATCCAAAATAATGCAAGTACTGTCTTTCAGGGAGATGCTGAGGAGTCCAACGTATTGACGACTACCGTTGATGTCACTCAGATGCTCGAGGTACGTTTCCGGACAGTTCCATCGATGGAGATCATCAGATCTTGCATTCTTGTAGCGTGATTGTTACACACAATGTTTCTTTCGTTTTTAGCCATTGATATGTCCTTCTGTCGTCGCCCTCCTATGTGTCTTCTTTTTTCAATATTGTGTTCATTACTAATGAAAGTCCTATGTTTCAGGGAGTCGATGGAGCATTAGTCCAAGAAGAAGAGGGAGCATGCAGTGACGGGTCGGCGCAACAACTTGCAGAAGTGTGCACCGCAGTTACATCGTTCCTTGATGTTCTTATGCATTTCGAGGTATGGATACTGACAGTTCGATCAAGCGAAATCATATGACGTGATTACATCCGCAATACTTCCTTCTTTATTAACGCAAGTACTATGTTTCAGGGAGATGACGGAGCTTCTTCTACAAGAACATCACCCCTAGTAGTTGATGCAGATCTCTGGTGGTGACACTTCCAACGATCGAGCAAATCGAATCATATTTACATATCCATTATTTATTTTAGACAACAGATCATTTGTGCAGGTCTATTTAGATGAGCCGTTGACGCCTGCACAAAGTTTATGTTCTTTTTAACAAAATAGAAAACCATACTAATGCAATTACTGTGTTTCAGGGAGTTACTGAAGCATCATCTTCAATAATATCATCAATGGAAGTCTATGAGGAGCCCGAGGTATGGATCTTGACAGTTCCATCTAACTAGATCAACAATGCATGAATAATTGTCGTTTGAATGTTCTACACAAAGCGTTCATTCGTGTTTTGCTATTGAGATGTACATGTGTATTGGTCCCCAAGTACATTTTGTGTTTTCGATATTATTATACATACTAATGAAGGTTCTATGTTTCAGGGAGTCGATGGAGCGTCAGTGCGTGATGAATGTGCTTATCATGAAAATATAGTCGTTGCAGCGCAAGAGGAAGTGGAGACATGCACACACGAGTCGGAGCAACAGCGTCCTGATGTTGAAGTTCGAGGCAAGAAAGTTTCAAAGAAAAGAAAGCAAAAGAAGGTTAGTGTCCTGGTCACTATATTATGTTGTTTTTCACTGCTAATAGTTCAATACTGTAAGTTGTGTTTAAACTGAACATCCCTTTTCCAATCTGTCCTCTAGTTGCGAGTGGGTGTACGAACTAGATCTACACAGACAGTGAAGCGAACGAGAGATGTTGCTTGTCAAACCTTTTGGCAGGGACTAGAGACTGGAGATGCATCGTGCCAATGGGAAGAATATGAAGTGATTGACAACGGAGCTATACCACCACCAGCCATTGATAGTGAATGTCCTCCTGGTAGCTCGGATGTAGTCGGAGATCAATTCACAGAATCCACACCCGCAAAAACCAAGACCGCGAGAAAGTTGAAGAAATTGTTTTATTCACCCATCGCCGGAGAAGGAACAGATGTTGCAATGGAAGAGAATGAAGTGGACGACAATGAAACACCATCAATATCACTGAACATAGCGGAAGACGATATCAGAGATTCTACCTTTCATTTGAGTGACATGTCCTCAACGTTACAGGCCGAACCAGCTGGGATGCAGAGTGACAGTATAAGGAAAGAGGCCAAATTCATTGTATTCGATAGTTGTTTGATTGATATTATTATTCGGATGAAATGTGGGCATTCGGTTGGTGGGGAAGTATGTGGGGAGCCATTGATTAATTTGACTCATGCAATTCGAGGCACTAACCTTAAAATACATGCCACCTGTACAAAATATCATCCTTTCTCATGGTCTGCACAACCCATCCTGGGGCAACTGCCAGCAGGCAATCTACTTTGTGCAGCGGCTGCACTTTTTAGTGGTTCAAGTTTTAAAAAGTTAGAGTCTTTCTTTCAGTTTGTGGGAATCCATTTCATTGCGAAAACTCAGTTCTACAAATACCAAACCGATTATCTATTTCCAGCCATTAGCGAAGCTTGGAGAATGGAAAAAATGTCTATTGATAGTACATTCGCGGGCAAACGGTTCAGGCTAGCCGGTGATGGACAGTGCGACAGCCCAGGATTTTCAGCCAAGTACTGCACCTACCACTTTCAGGACATGGAAAGTAAGAAAATTGTGAGTTCGGTGGTCGTGCAGGTGTCACAAAGTACATCCTCAGTGGCCATGGAGAAAGTTGGCTTTGTAGCATCATTGCAAGAACTACAATCGCGGGGAATGGTGATCGACCTGATAGCCACGGACAGACACGTTTCAATTGCCAAGACAATGAGAGAAGAGTACAAAAATATAAATCACCAATTTGACGTTTGGCATCTTGCAAAAACAATCAAAAAAATGTCGGCTGCAGGTAAAAAAAAAGATATGCAAGGTATTTCACAGTGGTCCAAGTCAATCAGCAACCATCTTTGGTGGAGCTCAAAAACATGTGGAGGGTCGTTGGAAATTCTACTGGAAAAATGGCGGTCAGTAATGCTACACTGTACCAACGTTCACCGTTGGAACACAAACCAACATTTCCACAATTGTGAACATGGCCATTTGTCCACAGAGGAGGCACGGAAGAAGTGGTTGATTCCTTCATCACCCACTCACAAAGCCATTGAAAAGATTGTATTTGATAAAACTATAACAAGAGATTTGAGGGGACTCACGGAATTCTGCCACACAGGAGATTTGGAGGTGTTCCACAATATGTGCCTAAAGTACAGGCCAAAACGATTGCATTTTGGCATGGAGGGCATGATAAATCGGACTCTTCTAGCGGTCTTGGCACATAACCATAATGTTGGCCGTCAACAAAGTAGGACGACCGGAACTTTAGGGACGCTTCGCTACAATAAGGCCTTCACTAAAAGAAGTAAACAATGGATTATCAAACCAGTGTTTGAGGATATGCAATATGACTTTATTGAGAGACTTATTGTTGATGTCCTAGATAGGCACATACATGGAGTTGTGAACGAACCTGTGCAGGGGACAACTGCATTGCCACCCAACATTGCCTCTGTTCCATGTCCACCTAAAGAAGAGCTCATTGAGAAATACACATCACGGTTTAAATGATTGTAATTTGATTGTCTGTTCTCTCGAGTCTCCTCATGTCGCAGGCCCATTGAATATGTGTATCTATGTAATGTGTAAATAAAAGTGATTGCTCAGTGTACATGCAATGCGTCTATCCAACCTTGTTCATTTGCGCATTAAATTAAACCAAACAGTAATATAAATCATTTTTCAAAAAATATAGAATGTCTCCGTATTTATGGTTCTCTGGGGCTGCAAAGCACGCAGACAAAATGCAAAGATGGAGTGTAAATTTCAAGTCCTGTGAGATGGCCTTACACTGAATGTAGCTAACTAGGAATGTGTGCTCGTTCAAAGTGAAGGTCAGCTGCTTTGATTTTTCGCTCGGGTGCCGGAATGGCCCACGACTCAGTATAAGGTTCTATTGTTATTTGACCTTGACAGGCCGGGACCATCCCGAAAGACTTCTTTTTGGGGGTGTGGTGCAATAACGTAAGAAACGATAATGAATAAAATTTCAGAAACGAAAGCCATTTAATGTTCGTTCATTGGAAGAAATAACGTCGGCATAGAAGGAGTGGTATTTCAGGGCTGCCCTACGCACAGACACAATGGAAAATCCAAATATAATGTAAGTAACTCTTTAGATGAGTTTATACCGCAATTTAATTACTATACAGTAGCTTTAAAGATGGGTTAAGTTGTACTTGTTCGTTCTATGTGGCATATTGTTTTGTACCGCGCACTATCTTGAGGAGAACCATCTCCTTTTACGGAAGCACCTCAAAACCTTCCTCTTTGCTTCTGCTTTCTCTCTCCCTCTCCCCTGCTACAACTGGTCCACTGTCTGCGACCTCGGTCCTGGGCCCTTCCACTCTCCACCTGCACTGCCTCCCTGTCAACCCCTGCACTGGGGGACTGTCTCAGTATCCTACACCCCCCCCCCTTGACGTATAATACCCAGTTGCACTGTCCTAGCTATGAAATAATTTCCCGACCTAACATATAAAATGAATAATTTTAATAAAGATCTGATGGTGAGACTAATTTCATTTTTTATGTTTTTCAAACAGGTACATCATTCATTATTGTATGTGACACGAGTACCAGACACCGGCGGATGGCTTTTTTAACCGCCAGTTGCTTCTCCGCGTGAACAACGTTACCACCCTGACCATTTTATGGGACGATCGCCAAGTACAAGTATGCCCTTACACGGTACTAACGGCTAGATGCAACATACAGACCGTTGTGGTGGCCTAATGCCTCGTTGTTGGAACAGCCATGCGATTATCAGTGCGACCGAAGAGCTTATTTTATCGTAAACCAACACACACGAACATCGCTTGCCTCAAGACGAACTATTTTGGATCGAGAGCAAATAAAAATGCAAATCGCTGAATATTCTCAAAACGTTTGATGTCAAATAAATGTACTTTACCAAATTTACAATCTTGCGGTTTAATTTAAAAGTACAGTTTCATATTCCCAATTGTGGCGTGCTGTGTTGTGTGAGCTCATCTGTGTTGATTTCCGGGTTCTGTGTGGAGTCGCGTAGAAGACGCCTGGGCGCGTTTGCCTACGCAGCTCAGTCACGTCACGGATAGAGGCGGGGAATATGAATGTTTTGATAAAGTCTGTTTCAGGGGCGGGGGATTTGATTTAGTGCCGCAAAAGCAGGTGAGCCAGTGCGATGGGGGGAAATGATAGGATTATCAGAAAATGGCGGCTGATTTCGAGTGCGTTAATGGACGAAAAGTCGGGTAAGGTCCATAGGAAAGTTTTCTACGATCTACCGAGTTATGCTTAAAAACACATGGCCGAAGTCCCGGAACTATCCTTTAAACAAAAATACAGGAGCTTTCAGTGCAATATTGGTGGTGCACCTTTTACTAAGGTTTTACATTTTTGCTACCTTTGATGTAGAATCCTTGAGCTCCACAAGAAAATGGAGCTGCAAAGTTAACGCTCCATGATGTTAAAGCTTGCAACTCAAGCTTGTGCCATCAACCAGAAGTTCAGACACTTTTCCCTGACCCCAGTACTAGAAGTTTATAGGGCGAAGGCTGTACCATCAGTAACCTATGGGGGTGAGAACTGGGGCCTGCCGCCATTAGTCGACTGGTGCCTTGGAGGGTTTGTTTTGGAGGAGGGTTTTACAGCTACTGAATGGTGTGCTGTAAATGTCACCTAGTTTGACATCTAGGCTGTAATCCGGTATGCATTGGGATTATCTTCGATAAAATGTCCCCCTTAGGGACCACTGCAAAAGATTTAAGACTACAGGTGTTAGCAGTAAACCCACTTGGTAGCAGTCTGTACCACCCAGATTTACCTGGTAGCTGTGGCTGAGAAGTCAGACTTCCCTCAAGAAGAGTTAGGCAGTATGCAAAGTATACTCAATAGGCACTCAGATACAATAATACAAGCAAACACTGACCAGAGCTTTGGTATCAAAGTATATAATTATTTATTTATAAACACACAGTTGAAACACTCCAGCACTCTTATTGTAAAATATTCTAAACACAGTTACTATTATGATATATACTCCCCTTTTTCCCTTATTAGAAAATGACAGTAAGACACCACTTATTTTCATACAGAGGTGAGCGCTTAACTAGATTGCACTCTACTAAGGTTGTTAAAAAGGGAGGGAAAACGACAGAATATGCAGGATTACACCACTCTACGATTCAGGAACACTATTAGCAAGGCAGAGAGCAAAAAGTCACTGGTGAGCCAAAGTCCAAAGGCTGGGCCCACTCAGAGAGAGCAGAGCACAAATGCGCCCAAAATCACACAGTTACACTAGGCTTAGAAAGTCTTGCAGAGGGTTCAGAAAAGAGTTTAGAGAGGTTTAGAAAAGTTTAGCCAGGGTGTCCCAGGCTAACCCAGGTTCGAAAGCCGGGGGCTAAATCTACCCCCTACAGTCGGTTGCAAGGGAAGCCAGGCGGGACACGGTACCTTAAGTGGGAAGGATCCTCCAGCGGAGGCAGTTGTTCCTGGTAGTGGTTGCAAGTTGCGGCGTCGTCCAGGGGAAGAGAAGATCTCAACGTGGAGGAAAGATGCAGGTCGTTGCACTACCAGGGCAGAAACCCGCCGCAGAGTTTTCCGGTAAAAGGTGGTACCTTTATCTTGTGGTCGTGGTAAAACGTGGTATCCCGGTTGCCGGGGTGCTTAGCACGGGCAAGGCGGCCACGAGATATGTCAGGAAAGCGAAAAGACGGTGAAACTAGTTATCCCCACCAGTCAAAGGAAGAAGACTCTCCGGCGGGAGATCTCCTCTGTCGTTGGGAAAAGTGGTGAGACGGTCCAGCAGGGCTCCACCGGTCGTGGTGTCGTGGCAGGTCGGCTCAGCTTCTCCCTCGTCGGATTCTTAGGTCCTGTGGTGACTTCTGAAGTTCCAGTCCCCAAAGCCCTGCTTTTATGCAGAAAACCTCCACTCAGCCTAGCTGTCACTCAAACATGCTAAGTGGTGAGCCGGCCGGCTCACCACTTGGGCCAATCAGGATGGAGTGCGACTTGAGTTGCCTAGGCAACTCAGTCCAGGGTGCCTAAATTCCCCTCCACCCCTCCTAAGTACCCCAGACATAGTGGCACCACTTTGGAGGGCTTCTGTGGAGAAGCCCGCCAAAAAGTGGAACAAAGGGCTCGACTTGGGTTGGAGTCACAGAAGAGAACACAAACGCCATTTTAGAATCAAGTTTTGGCAAAAAATACCAACCGGAGAATTAATATTAATTAAATAAACCGGCGGTATGTTCGAGGCTACCTTAAAAAATTAAATAAAGATAGTAGCCTAAAACAATGGGAAATCCCATAGGAAAATATTCGCGGTTGAATATAAAAAGTAGTATCCACTGCCACCAGCCAAAACTCGATCAGGGGGGACGGAGACGTGCCCCCTCGACTAACAGACCCTGGGGCAATCGAATTGCCCAAGCCAGTACGTCCACAATATGATGGTTTGTACTGGTTCTGTTCAGAATTTAAGACTAGTAAACTCAATGGTGACTTTACATGCCCTGGGTGACAGTAGTCAGTCCCAGGGTATGGAGTCTATACTGGGCGGTCACTAGGACACCCCTGTGTTACTGCACGGAGGGTGCTGTGTAACACGCATCACAAAAACACATGAAACCCTATGGAGTAAAAGACCCATAGCCCATTAAACACATCTAGATTCAAAGCAACACACTCAAATCATGTCCAAGAGTGAGGGTAAAAGAGTATCACTCTTGGCAGGAGAAAAGAATAAACCCCAAAAATCCAGCAAAGCTGCTGGGGGACTCACTAGGTTAGGAAATTCAACCTAAACAGAGAATTCTCCCTAACAGTGCCACGGAGGGGTCAACTTGCTGGCTGTTAAAGCAACTGTTATACCAAAAATCTTGGGTTGCCTTCCAGTGCGAGTTGCTTTGCAAACAGTTTGACATCAAGAAAGACACACTATGTAATAGTCCAAACCTCACGAAAAAGACTTAAAGAGTGGGACTGGTTTGACACAACCAGCAAGGCCAGAACCTATCATCTATACACTGACTTGCTGGTTGATGTCATGAATTTGATCCGCACAAACGAAATTCTGGGTGTCTTGAGTAAGGTTCCGAGAGAGCTGAGAGCGTCGCTTCTGTTCTTGCAATGAAGAGGTGGAAACGCTTCGCCATATAGTGTTGCATTGCGGATCTCTAGAGGGGAGGAGTAAAGTGTACTTTGGACACTTGACTGAACCTTATGTCCAGCTTCATCCTGCCAGAGTATGGCATCTGGTTATGAATTCTTTTGGTCCGAACAAATGGATGACTGCTGCGATTCATTTTTTAAAAGAAGTTCTTGGGACATGTGAGGGGTAATATTCTCAACATAATATTCATGGATAGTGTGTCCCTCTGTATTTTATTTTATTTTTATCTGCATCTTTTACGTGCCAAAACATTGTTTGCTGCTCTTTGTTCATTTCTTGCAAAGTAATATATATTTATATGATTATGAATTATTAGTTTGTAATCTGTTTTTATTTCTCCTCTTGTTTTTCCCTTTTTTTATGAAATATTGTATGTATTTTTTATTCTGTTTGTTAAAGGTTACTTGTTAACCAAATAACAATAAATACAAAACAAATAGAGTTTCTTTCCAGTGAGAGGAAGGGGAAAACAGGAACTGGCCACAGTGGAAACAATCTTTGATGGTAAAAGAGTGACAATCTGCACTACACATAGAAACCAGCGAACCCAGCAATTGAACGAAAGATCCTCAGCTAAATGTGAAAAAGAGGAAGGGAATGGAAATAAAAATTAATCCAAAAAGAAATGTAGCAACAAGGACAAATGTCCAAAGGCAAGTCCAGAGGGACCCACAAGAAAACATGTCCAAAAACCATCTTTATCTCCAAGCTGGAATATAAAGGCCCCTTTCTAAGTCTCCACCATCCTTGGGTCACCCCTGGTGGCCATCTTGGACAGGATATTTTCCTTCCTGCACAATTTCTAGCTATTAACCTCACCTCCTCCTTATTGTTGTTCCCTTTTCTAAGAGACCAGGTCCTTATGCTGGACATGTATTTAGCATTAGGACTGCATATTGTGAGACTGCCCATTTCTGTTGTGCTACACGACTTTCCTGCCCAGAATTGAAAAACATACCTTTTCTAAAAATAAAATGAGATCGATCATTCGACCGGAATTGTGAACTACAGAGTTGTTTCAGCGTCTCCAAATGTGTGTCTGTTCACACCCAACCACAAATCGTTCTAAATCACATCTTTATAAACACAGCCCCCCGATTTCTTGCTAGAGAATATAGCAAGGACAGCTACCTGCTGGCACCTAAGGAGGACAGGTGTGACTCCCTGGTTGGGTCAAATGGTTAACAATTCATCAGACTCCCAGCTCAAATATTCCAGCGATGCTCATACCTAAACTCTGAAAGAGGACTCCCGCAACAGGAGCCTAAAGTGTGCACACACACTTCCATGCATTGCTGCAGGCAAATAGCAGACATACCGTTGTGCTGCACATTTCCCATTATTGCAGGCTAGAGACCAGTTACTACCAATTCTGTCAAGTAGTTTGCATGTGTAATCTGCAAGTCAAAAGTTTGAATCTCTAAATGGCCCACCTAAGCTTTCATCTACAGGTATGAGCAAAGAAGAAAAAAGGCGCAACAACATACAACATTAAAGAATCTTGCACCATTCAAAATGATAGAAATAAAATATCAATTCAATATCATTCTATCACGCTCGTACAAAAGTGTTTCAGAGCGCGACAAGGCAAGGGAGGGGAACAGGGGATAACAAAACAATGATCTTACTAGGCTCAGTGACATTGAAAACGCGCAAGTGCATGGGAGAGGGGAAAAGTGCATGGAAGGGGGTAGAAGTGGAAAGTGCGGAGCAAAGGAGAAACAGATTAATAATAATAAATACATAAATAATAAAGGCAACTAACAGTGATAGTGCAGCCAGCAAGTGGCAAGTGCTGGGTTTAAGGTAGCAGACAGGGTAGGTCTGATAAGTGCAGGAAGAAAAAGGGGGGGGCTGTATGGGTACAGATACAGACCCCAGTGCAAGGGGTGGCCAGTGCGGGAGGGTAGCAGGGTGAGCATGTACCTGGGCTCGGAGGACAGATGGTGGCCAGGCACACAGTGCCAAGAGAGAACCCATCAGCAGGGGAGAGGGGGAGCGAAGGCAAAAGCAAAGAGGAAGGTCTTGAGGTGCTTCCGGAACCGGAGATGGTTCTCCTCAAGTTTTAGAGTGGCAGGGAGGCTGTTCTAGAGGAAGCCCCAGCCAAAGACAGATCTACCCCCCCAGCTGCTCCTTTCTTTGAAAAACGACTGACCCTAAGGGAAATCGAGGTAGAGGAGTGAAGAGCTTGAGAGGGGAGGTATTTGCAGAGGGATAGCTGAAGGTATTTTGGACCCAGGCCCCAGAAAGCCTTGTGGACAATGCAGAGGGTTTTGAATTTAATCAGTGCATCCACTGGGAGCCAATGGACAGATTTCAGCGCTGGAGAAATACGATCCCAGGGCTTGAGGCCAGGGACAAGTCTCGCAGTCCTGTTCTGAATTAGTTGTAAAGGGCAGAGAATAGAGGCAGGTAGATTTAGAAAGAGGCTGTTACAATAGTCCAACCTAGAGAGAACCAGAGCTTGGAGAGACGGTGAGCTTCTGGGGGAAGGCGAGGAAAGGCAGAGTACCTCCAAGGAGGTGTAGTAGAAAGTTTGACTTTTTAGAGACATCCGAGATGTGGGCGGAAAAGGAAAGTGTGGAGTCAAATATGACCCAGAGGTTCTTAGCCTCGCAGTTGGGAGTAGGAGGAGGGCCAAGGGAAGCCAGCCAGAGAGTGAGGGGAAAGGATGGTGAAGGTGTGCCGATAAGGAGGATCTCCGTGAATGGCAGTTGGGTAATTAGAGATGAGAGAGGGAGAGGAGGTTGCAGAGGGAAGCCTGAAGATGAGCAGTGTCGTCAGTGTAGCACTGGAAACGAACTTTTTCTTTGCTTTCAGCAAGGGAAACCCAAAGGTAACGGAGGATTTCCAGCTTGACGCAGGGGAATATTCACAGCATGTGAATCTATGAAAGATGCCAATGTTGGAGAACAGGAGTTAAGTTAAGAAAAGTACTCCCTTTATTGGCCCACCAGATCCATACAGAAGGCAGCATTCGGGTATTGGAGATTCGGTACAAACAGCAGGGCTCTCGAATGGTGTATAGACAGCTACAGGCAGCTAGAGCTGAATTATGGGCTTCCAAAATCCATCAACTGCTTCATTCTAGACGTTGTTACTTTAGCACTTCATAAAGGGCTTTGCGCCTTTTAGCTTATAAACTGGAGGCCCATTAGACTTGCAACACTATTCTATCACTCCGGGATGATACATACATCATAGGCCGGTACGTTCCATACTCTCTCGGTTCTACAGGGACTTATTCCACACGGAGAGTTTTAATACGGATTTCCAGTGATCTTTTCTACGAGAGTCTGCACTCCCCAAGATCTCCATTCAGGACCGAGAGGCGCTGGTAACCCCAATTTCCCCGAAAGGAAGCACAGCATGGTATTAAAGGCCTGGTAACAATCAAAGCAACGGGCCTGGATGGGTTCTCAGCTGCTTTTTATAAGCACTTAGCTGCCTAATTGGGCCTGTCTATGTTTATTTTGGAGGGGGTGTGGTTATGCCATCCATGGATGATTCCACTTCATCTCTAATCCTGAAACCAAGGAAGGATGCACTCTGTGACTTGCCCTCAGAATACGATAAAACCATTCCTCCAATATTTCCACATAAGTTAGTAAAATAAAACTACTATTCCCAGAAACACTAACACTGCGATGAGAAAGAGGGACCGAGGAAGGCAGAGCAAGGAAGCCGCTGCCACAGACAATGCTCTATTGTGACCACACACCTGTGCCCCGGACATTTCAAAGAAGATCACCAGAAGAAATGGCAGACTGCTGGTGGGAGCAGACTGCATCTCTCCGTATTTCTGAAGAACCGAAAAGAGAACGTTGGAGCCAACTGGCTCATGCAGCGAGCAGCAGAGGACGACGCAAAGACAATTCCACACAGGAATGTCAGAAGCAAGTGCAGTGCATCTAGATGTTCGGTGGGGGACAACCACAAAAAGAAGCTTACCGGAGAGCAGCGAAGAGAGGAGAAGCCAGGCCAGAGCCATGGGGAACGTGGAACCAAAGCCGAGCAGTACGAAGGAGAGAGAGAATCCCACGCCCAGATACCTTAGGGTGTGGCACGCTGTATAAATAATAAACGCCTGTCATCGGCGAGCTGCAAACTGACCAGAAAATGCCACGAAGAGCTGATTCGTCCACGCTGGGATGAAGGAAGCACCAAGGTGTATTGGTAAACACCCTGTACGTTAAACATTGAACAATAAAAGTCAAATAAAGAGAAAATTGTGTCTTAATAATGAAAGTAAGTTAAAAGCACATTGGCCTCCGAAGGGACTCTTTAGTGGGCAATGTAAATTAACCCCATTGCTAAGGGGGTGACTGATTGACTCATTAGTGTTTAGCTCACACTTCCAATGTACTATGTACTATGGTCTAAAGGAATTAGCCAAACAGGCTGATGTGGTAAACTATCGAAGGTGGATTTGTAGAGACATACAACTACAAGAAGTCCTGTCAGGGAAGTACACCGTAGTGACCAACATACTCTTAGTCCTTAAGCAAACAGGTTCCGGAGAACCGCCTGTCCGAAAGCCGTATCCGACCTGGAGCCGGCATCGAAACAGTAATGCTTGCAGAAAGCGGATGGAGTGGCCCATGTGGCCGCCCTGCTTATGACCTGCCAGGGGACATGGCGCTGAAAGGCGATGGCCGTTGCCTTGGCCCTGAGTGCGTGGGCGTGCATGTTGGCCGGAAGCGGTTTGTGCTGGCCATCGTACACTTCTTTGATGGCCGAGACCATCCAGCGGGATATGGAAGCCTTGGAGGCCCGATAGGCTGGTCATGAGCCTCTGAAAGTGACAAACAGGGCGCCCGATTTGCGGAAGCCCTTGGTCCTGTCCAAGTAAAATTTCAGGGCACGCCCGACATCCAGGCAGTGCAGCACTCTGTGCTGCGTCCTTGGGATCGGCAAAAAACGTAGGAAGGACTATTTCCTCGTTCATGGTGAAGGCAGACTGCACCTTGGGCATAATGCTTGGTGTGCCCACAGGACTACTTTTTCCCTGTGAAAGGTAGTATTGGTTTCGAGGCGCCCAGCGCCTGGATTTCGCTGACTCTACAAGCCGAGGTGAGGCCGCCTAGTAAGATGGTGACCAGCCTGATGTCCGCCGATGCCATTGGCTCGAACGGTTTGTGCGCGAGGGCGCCCAAGACTAGGTTGAGGTCCCACACCAGGTGCTGCTTCTTGACAGGCGGGTAGAGCCTTGCGAGCCCTGTCAAATGTTTCTTGACGATACGATTGGAGGAGGAGAAGAAGATACCCTCCTCGGAGTTCCTGTAAGCTCCGATGGCTGCGAGGTACGTACGGTAAGTGTTAACCTGAACGCCACAGTGGGCGAGATGCGCAGAGAAGGAGCACGTTGTCCAAAGTACATGCCAGGGGATCGATTTATTTGGAATCTGCCCAGTGGCAGAATCTGGTCCATTTGCTTTTATTCTGGGTCCTGGTAGCCTTGCTCCTTGCGCCCTGTATGATTTCCAGATTAGCCTTGAGAGGCTGAGGTGCCGCAGCGTTACCACGCTCAGGTACCACGCTGTGAGGGCTAGTTTCTGTGGCACGGGGTGGATGACTTGCTGTGCCAGAAGATGTGCTGGGCCTGTGGGGAGGGGAAACGGGCATCTCAGAGAGTCTGAGCAGCTCCGAAAACCTTGGCCTGGCCGGCCACTATCGAGCCATTCAAATGATGTTGAGTTGGCGAGACTCCTTGATTTTTCAAATTACTCTGAATCAGCGGTGTGGGCGTGAAGACGTAAGCCCTCATGCCGTTCCACTGAAGCTGAAATGAGTCACCCAGGGAGCTGGGGATCTGTCCCTGCCAGGAGGCGAACTGAGGGAACTTCTTGTGCCAGGCGGCAAAGAGATCCACTTGGGGATGACCCCACCTGTTGAAGATCTCCTGAATAACTAGGTAGTTTAGTTACCACTTGTAATTGTCTGGAGGTGGATTGCCGTGAGGTAGATGTCGTTTTCCAGCGCCCACTTCCACATGCCGATTGCCAGTCTGCACAGAGGATGGGATCTGGTGCCTCCCTGCTTGTTGACATAGTACATGCTGTTTGAGTTGTCTGTCTGGATGAGGACAACCTTGCCCCTGAGAAGTGGTAGGAATGCCCCGAGCGCTAGCCAGGAGTTCAACTCTAGCCAATCTATGTGGTATTCCTGCTCCTGTGGAGTCCAGGTGTCGTAGAACGAGAGATAGAGGAATCTGTGGTGACGGTGGCCTTCGGGATGGGCGGCCGAAAGGGTTTGCCCGTCCGTAGGTTGCAGTCCCTGGACCACCATGTTAGGTCCGAGTAGAGGGATGGAGGAACATTGATCATCTTGGATTGAGAACCCCGCTCTTGGTTCCATGAGGCTGTGAAGTGCAGCAGAATCTTCCTCATCCTCAATCTCGTGTGGGGGACGGCTAATAGGACCGCCGCCAATAGACCCAGGAGATGTTGGTACCACCATGCCGAGGTCACCCCTCTGCTGAGGAAGTTGGTGGTGGCCCTCTTGATGGCAGAGATCTTGTCCTCCGATGGAATACCTTTTCGGAGCATGTGTCCCAGATGAGGCCCAAGAATGTCAGTCTGTGTGGGCTGCAGCTGTGACTTATTGAGATTGAGCGAGAAGCCCAGATTGTGCGGTGTGTTCATAAGGGCATGGGAAGAGTGGTGAACCGCTTCCGGAGATGTAGCCCTGACGAGTCAGTCGTCGAAGGCATGAGTAGATGTGGAGGCCATGCGCTATGAGGAGGTCCGCCACCGTATTCATGAGCCTGGTAAACACCCTGGGGGCCAAAAGGAAGGACCTTGTATTGAAAATGGTAGCCCATGATCCTGAAAGGAAAGAACAATGGGGCTGCCAAATCGGGACATCTAGGTACGCGTCCTTGAGATCCAGGGAGCACATCCAGTCTCCCTTGCACAATGTCTCTGCTATAAAAGGTGGCGTAACCATTTTGAATTTTTGCAGGGTTAAGGAGAGATTGATGGTGGAAAGGTCCAGCACAACTGTCAGGCCCGCCTGGTTCTTCTTCTGAATGGCGAAAATCCTGGAGTAAAAGCCCTAGCCTCACTGGGACTTCCTCCACTGCCTGGCTCTCTACGAGTGACCGGATCGCCGCCAAAAGTGTTGCTGCCCCAACCTGTGGGAGTGGACGGTAGGAGGGAGGAGAAACTGGGATAGGGCGGCAGTACCCCATGGATACTACAGAGAGGATCCAGTGGTCTGAAATTCTGGTGCCAGAAATGTGTGTTAAGAACAAACCTGCCCCCCACTGGAGACATGTGGACCAGAAGGGGCGTGTCATGCCGGCTTTCCCTCAGAGGCTGTCGTGGAGGAGGAGGGTCTGGAAAAAGCCCTTACCACCCCCCATTTTGATGTTTGCGCCGGTTCTGAGACGGCGATCGGTCCGGCTGCCTGGATCTCCGTTCCTGGAAGCCGCGGAACCCTCCATACGTACGCTCCCAGTCAGAGCGCTGCTGTCAGTGGGTGTACGACTTGGGCGCGGTCTTTGTCAAGATGGATAAAGATTAAAGCGTGCCAAGTTGTGGGAAACCCAACCCCATGCTCCCTGCAGGCGCCGCTCATGGCGCTCTGCGGGGCGGACAACTGAGGAAAGGGATCCGTAAACACTGGGAGCCGGTAGGCCTAGCGACCTTGGGAGATATTTGGCAAGAGGGGAAGGCACTGGATTTCCAAATGATACAAAACAAAGGGGGGTCTGGGAATCTCTCTACCAGCACGAACACAGCCCAATGACCTGTTCTTGGGTGAATAACCCCTGGGAGAGACTCGACCAAGTCTTTAGCTCACTGTCCCTTTCACAGAGAAGAAATTTCCCCGCATATCAGCCTTTGTCCTGCCCAGGGGCAGTCCAGCGCCGAAATGCTAGGCAATTCTCCTCTGAACAAGAGTACCATCAGTAACCCCATACACGTGTTTCAGCCTTGTTGGGCATCATCAGTGAGGTGAAACTGGTGCCTCTCTAAGAACAGTGAGCAAGGGGTCCACGTCTGGATCGCCCTGTTAACTTAGGGTGAAACCCAAAGTTAATTAATGCAAAACAAAGGGGAGTCTGGGAGTCTCTCTACCAGCACGAACACAGCCCAATGACCTGTTCTTGGGTGGGGCAGTCCAGCGCCTAGCATTTCGGCGCTGGACTGCCCCAGGGCAGGACAAAGGCTGATATACAGGGAAATTTCTTCTCTGTGAAAGGGACAGTGAGCTAAAGACTTGGTAGAGTCTCTCCCAGGGGTTATTCACCCAAGAACAGGTCATTAGGCTGTGTTTGTGCTGGTAGAGAGATTCCCAGACCCCCCCTTTGTTTTGCATTAATTAACTTTGGGTTTCACCCTAAGTTAACAGGGCGATCCAGACGTGGACCCCTTGCTCACTGTTCTTAGAGAGGCACCAGTTTCACCTCACTGATGATGCCCAACAAGGCTGAAACACGTGTATGGGGTTACTGATGGTACTCTTGTTCAGAGGAGAATTGCCTAGCATTTCGGCGCTGGACTGCCCCAGGGCAGGACAAAGGCTGATATGCAGGGAAATTTCTTCTCTGTGAAAGGGACAGTGAGCTTAAGACTTGGTAGAGTCTCTCCCAGGGGTTATTCACCCAAGAACAGGTCATTAGGCTGTGTTTGTGCTGGTAGAGAGATTCCCAGACCCCCCTTTGTTTTTCCAAATGATAGTTGACGAAACTGGGGTACACTCGGGGCAATACATCACTTACACTAGAATAATTAAACGGGTGAAAGAAAGGTGGTCCGAAATAGCACTAGCATAACAACTCGACACTGCCATAGAAACGATGTATAATATCTCGGAGGGAGGGCAAGAGGTATCCAGGATTTACGAACTGGTGATGTCTAGAGTAGGTAAGGAGTTGCTCCAACTAAGGCTGGACAGGGAGGAGGAAGCAGGGTTACTTATGCAAGACGGGCAGTGGAAAAGAGCCCAAAGATACCATAAAAAAGGTATCTAGGAACGTGAGGCTGCAGCAGATCCAGTTATAGGTCACCCACAGGGCATACATGACCCCCCCAAAGGATCGCCAGATTTGGTGGTACTGAAGTATAAAAATGCCCCAAGTGTGGAGAGGTGGATGCCGGGATGATACATGTGTTCTGGGCGTGTCCGGAGGTGGGAAAATTCTGGGAGGAAGTCAATCTAAGACTAACTGAAAAGGGAATTAAGCTAGACGTGGAATCCGTGTGGGCATGTATATTGGGGGGCGGGGGGTATTTACCAGACCACGCAACCTGAAACACGTTTGCAAACTCAAGGACCTGGTTTACATTCTGGCCAAAAGGAGAATAGCCATGGGCTGGAAAGTACCTCACAGACCCAGGATAGAGGTATAGTGGAACGATCTCCTGGAATGGGCAGATGCTGAGACAGTTGTATGGTATGAGGCAGCCAAGAGGGGAGGATGATCAAGTGCGCCCTCTGATATCTTGGAGACAAATGGTAGCCACATTGTCGGGATCTTCCCATACTAATTCCAGTGAATATGACAAGTCCAAGAACGATGAAGGGGACTAGCCCCAAGGGAAAGGTAATCCGAGGAACTGTGGTGCAAGCTCGAGTTAAAATGGGGGGTGGGGCGAACACTAATTAACATGTAAATGACTTCTAAGAAGCTTGTAAACGGAAATGGCGGGTGTGATGGTTATTTTTTGTTTGTTGTAAAAATCAATAAAAAATATTTATTAAAAAAAATGGATAAAGATTTGGCCGTTTGTGAGCTGTTTCTTCTTGTCCAGCTCTTTGTCCGTGGTGGAGTGGAATAGGTTCCCTCCCCCCCCCCCCCAACCCTCTCGAACGTTAGATCAAATATGCGTTCCTGGACGCCAAGGTTGAATTTCATTGCCCGGAGCCAGGCTGTCCTTCTCATGTCCATGGCGATACAGATGGCACGGCCAGAGGGGTCAATATGGGACACGGTGGATTCCATGAGGTCCTGCGCCACCAGCTTGGCCTCAGCGAGCCCCGCCTTAAAATATGATTGGCTCTGCGTAGGGAGTTCCGGGGGGAAGTCAGCGATTTACCGCCATAACCTTTGGTTAGCGGCCGCCAGCATGGCTTCTGCGTTGGCCTGACGAAGATGCAAGGATGCGTTGGAATAAAGTTTCTTGCTGTACGCCTCCAAGATCTTCTCTTCCTTGCCTAGCAGCACCACAGAGGAGGAGGCTGAGGACGACTGAGGGTTGGAGTATAGTGATGCCGCAGCGATCACAGTGGAGTGTGGCGGAGGACAGGCCAAGAGCAAGAGTATATCCCCCTCCATCTGCATGTACTTGGCGTCCAGGCGCCGATTGACTGGCTGGGCTGAGTGGGGCTTGAGCCAACCCTTCTTGGTCAGGGAGACTACATGGGTTTGCAGTGGAATCCCTGTTTTGGCACAGGGGCGTTGAGTGAGGACTTCAACCAGAATCCACTCTGCCGGCTGCTCAACCTCGGGTTGGGGTAGGCCCAGATACTCTGCCAGTCCTGCAAGACTTTTGTGGAAGGCCCTGGCTGAGGATGGCGTATAAGGATCCTCCTCCTCATCCGTATCCTGTGGATCAGGAGGATCCTGCGGAGGTGGAGGAGTAGTTGGCGCCGGAGGCTGGGGTACAGGAACCGCGGACGGAGGCTGAGAAGGTGGTGGAGGCTGGTACTGAGCTGCCTGAGGAATCAACGGGGGAGCCGGCGGCAGCGGCTGCGCCAGGGGTGCCAGCGGAGGTGCTTGTGGTGCCGCTAGTATCGTAGGGGGGGCCTTCCCTGATGGCGTCCTTGAGGATAACCCCCAACCGAGGTGACTTCATGAGCCGAGGAACCTCTCCAAGTACCTCTCTTCACTGGCCGTAGAGGTGGCAGTGGGAACTGATGGGGTAGACGGGAACTGCTGGAGCAGCAGCATACCCTGCCCACATGGACGCAGTGGGAAGCTGCCCTGCGCATCAGAGGGATAGGCTGTAGGCCACGTACCTGGTTGAGGCCAGTCCCACCTTGACACACATTCTTTGCCGAATTCCTGGAATGGCGCAGGACTGGTGCCTTTGTCTGGCGCTGCGGCCATCTTATCGAGCTGCCTGCCACGTGCCTGTGATGTGTTGCTCGGCGGGCCCAAGCTCCTCCAAGACTCTTGCGTGTGGATCACAAAGGCTACCCTGCTCTCGGGCCTAGGCCCGGTAGGTTTGACACCCTCAACCCGGGGGTCGATCGAGCTGTGTTTGGGCACCCCCCCTCAGAAGTATTGCCGGTACAAGGGCGTAGCCCCTCGGCCATATTGCTGGTACAAGGGCAGAGCCCCTCGGATGACAATCCGGTACGAGAACCTTCCGGTCCCTCAAAACTACCACCGGGAGGATCCAAGGATCCCTCCGCCTGAAAGCCAGTAGCTGCAGCAGCCACGGTGCACGTGCTGGTATAAGGACCTGACCGGTCCCTCCCGCGCAGGAGAGTCCTTGGGAAGGAGTCTCCTTTGCGGGGTGCGATGGAGAATAGCGGCCCTACCTTGGGCTTGGCTCGATGTTTCACGAAGTTCTTGAGGTCCTCTGGAGGAGACTTCTGGAAGAGCTCCCTCCACCTGGCTAGACTGTTCTTCAGCACTTTGGAGGACAGCGAGCAACATGCTGTACAAGCTTGCCAACCGTGTTCTGGGCCAAGGCAACGTAGGCAGAGGGCATGGGGGTCTGAAGTTGGGAAGAGCCCGTTGCAGGATGGACACCTGCTGAACCCTGTGGAAGTCGACATGTGCCGGAGAGGAGCGTGACGCCCGAGGAACGAGTACCTGAATGATAAAATGACAAAAGACAAAGAAGAAGTATCCGTACGGGAAATGACATGGCCGAAACCAAACCAAGGAGCGCAGGTGAATTCGGCCGTTCCAGTCGACGTGGAAAAGGGGACTTAGGTGTGGTGCCTAAGGGCGAAGTCAGGGCAGGGCATGCTCCCTGGGCCGCACCCCCGAGCACCTCTAAATTCAAAGGGGAAGAAGGTTTTTTCTGGTAAACCAGGCAGGTTGCTGGCCTGGTTATATAAGAGTGAGACACCCAGATCAGCAATTAGGGCGGTGCAAGGGAGGGATGGACAAATACCACGTACCCAGGAAGGGGTAAACAAAGGCTTCCTAGAGTTCTACCAGAGACTGTACACAGACGCAGGTGAGGGAGAAGAGATTGATGTGGTAGAGACATTGGAAAACATCAGCCTTCCTGAACTAGAGGCGGTGGAGAGGGAGAACTTTGAGGTACCAATTACGCTGGAGGAATTGGAAGCAGTGATCAAACTCTTGCCTACTAGTAAGGCTCCTTGGGCAGACTGGCTCCCTAGTGAGTTCTATAAAACATACAAAACAGTGTTGCTCCCCCCCACTATTGGCAATGCTAAATGAAGCATTAGATAAGGGGTTACCAGAATCTCTGAGGGAAGCAATTATCCTCCCGCTCCTTAATCCTAATAAACCATGCATGGATTGCGGGTCATACATGCTTAATCAGGATAGCAAGATACTCGCGGCAGTGCTAGCGAATAGGCCGAGACCGGTTATCCATAAACTCATACATCCGGACCAGACCGGATATGTCCCACACAGAAATATATCCGACAATCTCAGAAAACTCCATCATGCGATAGAACAATCAGAAAAGGACCCCCAGGAGGTTGCAATAATCTCATTAGACGCAGTGAAGGCCTTTGACTCAGTCAAATGGCCCTGGCTGATAGCGGCCTTGAAAGAATATGGAGTTGGGCCTACATATCTAAGGTGGGCCCAATTGTTGTATAGTGCTCCACTGGCTCGAGTCTAGACTGGGGCGACCATCTCAGATCGATGGCAACTTAGTAGGGGAACCAGACAGGGATGCCCATGGTCGGCGATGCCGTTTATTTTGGCACTAGAACCTCTGGCGATATATTTAAGGCAACAATATGGCGAGGTGGGGATTAGTACGAAGGGAGGGCAACATCTTATATCAATGTATGCAGATGATATGCTGCTGTATCTGAAATATCCAGAAGAAATCTTACAATATATTTTACAAGTAATGAAACTGTTTGCAACACTGTCTGGTATAGCAGTAAAACCAGAGAAATCATGTCTATTCCCCCTGGGTAAATATAAAGGGATACCACAGAAGCAACTGCCGGTGTTACCAATACAATGGGAGACCGGGACTTTGAGATACCTAGGGATTGATGTATACCACAACGTCGAGACCAAACACAAACTGAACACAGAGAAGGCGGTAGCTAACATTGAAAACAGCACAAGTTTTTAGGGCAAAGGTCCCTCAGACTATGATGGGAAGAGTGGTACTGTTAAAGATGGCGGTGTTTCCTAGATTGTTGCACTACTTTAATATACCATACAGGATACCCAAACAACTCTTTGTTAACATTCAGAGCATATGCAGGGGGTTTTTATGGCACAACACTAGGAACAGACTACAGAATACATATAACCAGAGAGGCATTAAGGTGCCCAACTTCGAGATTTATTATCTGGCCAGCCAATTACAATATGCGGCGAGGTGGTTATCAGACGACTCCACATCAGAGTCCAGACTACTGAGGGCCGAGATTGCCCCATTTTTCTTCAAGGAATGGATATGGGTGCCGAAATCACAAGGGGGAGGGTCAAGGCGTTAGACTTAGGATGGAGGCTTTGGCAAAGAGCCTGTCGGGCCATGGATAACCCACATGTTTTAACTTACGCGGTCTGGGAAATCCTCCCACCATACATGCCCACAGGGAATCCACATCTAGCCCGATCTCTTTCTCCGCCAGTCTGACTGACTTTCCAGCACTGTTGCTGGCCAGGTGTCTTTTATCCTCCGCAGCAATCTAGTATACGTAATATGTTGTACCCGGTGTAAGCCGGTGTCTTCCACTAGTGTACTGAACTCCTCCGCCTTCCCCTCCTGCCACACATGTCCCAATGTCGCTATGCCTATCGGTTCCCGTGTTTCCAGACTATCTTTCGTAATTGTTCATCCACTCCGTTCAGTGCCACTAGATTGCTGTGGAGAATAAAAGACACCAGGCCAGCGACAGTGCTGGAAAGTCAGCCGGACACGGCCGTAGAAACATTTCATGATGTGTCTGATGGAGGCCATGAAATATCCCGAATCCATGAACTATTGATGTCGAAAGTGGGAAAGGAGGCGACCCAGTTGAGACGGGATTGATAGAGGAAGCCGGGGAATCCATGAGCGATGGGTTGTGGCTGAGGGAACAGAGATACCACAAAAAAGTGTCCAGGAACGCAAGGTTGCAACAAATTCAGTTATATGTCACCCACAGAGCGTACATGACCCCTCTGAAGATTGCAAGGTTTAAGAATGCAGGAACACAAACATGTCCTAAATGTGGGCAGGAGAACGCGGGCTTGATACACATGTTCTCGGCATGTACTGAAATAAGGGGATTATGGGAGGAGATAGCACACCTCATGGCGCAGAAAGAGATCAGGCTAGATGTGGATTCCATGTGGGCAGGTATGGTGGGAGGATTTCCAAGACTGCTTAAGTTAAAACATGGGAGTAAACTCAAAGACCTAGCTTATATACTTGCAGTGCAGAGTAGCCATGAACTGGAAGGCAAGCCAAAGACCAAAGGTCGAAGTATGGTGGCATGATCTTTGTAAATGGGCAGATGCAGAGACGGTTGTGTGGAGCGAAGCAGCCAATAGAGGTGGGGAGGAGGAAGCAGAGACATTGATGGCCTGGAGACACTTAGTAGCCAGGATCTGTCCGGACCGGCCCAGATGATGTTGATTCCTCAGAGGGAGAAGGGATAGAGGTGTCCTCAGATAAAGTAGTAAATGGTGGTGGTGTGGTTAGGCTCGGGTTAGGGGAGAAGGGGAGATGGTGAACGCAACATAGGAACTGTACATGAGACTTGAAGCATACAATTGTTGTTCAATGGTGGGTTTGTGGCTTTGTTGGTTGTTAAATCGATAAAAATTGTTTTAAAAAAAAGGTTTTTTGATGAAAAAAGTTCCGTCTCCCATCCCTTGGAAGAGACATTTTTGCAGTATGGAGGAAAGGGGACGGGACGTAAGAGTACAAGAAGCCCTGGCAGGAGAGAATACCAGGCCATCAAACGTGTGTGAAAACAAGAAGCACTGGCAGGAGAATATACCAGGCAATCACAAGTGTGTAAAATATGAGGAAACAAACCCTGGCAGGAAACAAACCCTGGCAGGAGGGTATACCAGGTATCCAGACAACCTAAAGGCCAAAGATAAATATATATGACTGATAAAGAACAAGAGAAAATGCGAGAACTATTATGGTCAATAAATTGTGAACAAGAATCCAGAGGAAGGGAGACACCCTTTGGGTTACGGAACAATATCCTTGTGAGACTTAGTTATTACTTTTTGGACACTTTTGAAACACTGAAGGCCACAGACATCATCCTTTTCACCTTAAGATGTATGTCATTAGAATGTGATGGTCAGAATAATACTGTTTTGTTTCGGACATTCTGACACTGACAGATACTTAGTTTTCAGTTTAGGTAAAGAAACAAGTCTAGTACAGTGACCGCAAGGCATTTTCCCAACACCTTTTATTTTATCAACTAAAGTCTTTAGCCAAAACCATGTCTAAATTGTGTCTGGCTGTCATTTCTGACCATTCCCACTAAGCAATTACTGTTCAAATCCCTACAGATCACAACATTGAAAAATGGTGTTCGAAAGGGTGGTTGGCATACAATTTCCAGAGAGTCAAGTAGCTCAGACAATGAAATGTTTTTAGTATTAAATGAAATGTTAATCAGCAACAATTGTTTCATATTTGGAATTTTTTTAGCATCCCAACTCTTATTTGAATAAAGGCATTTGGGCGCTCCATTACATTGCATCAATGCCAAGCCCAGAGCGGATTCCAGTCACCAGCCCCAAAATAGGGCTACCCTTACACCCTTTAATAGCTATATTAGGGTGCAAATCATAACCATCATGAGCTGGAGATTCAGTGAGCCAGGTTTCCTGTACAACAAACATTTCAGAGGCCTCCAAATTAAAACTGCTACTATGAATTAGATGAGGAAATGATTTTAAAATCCTGAAACTGTGGCATGGCTTGATGTTATTCCACATGACTGGATATGGGTTGTAGAGTTCTAGCCAACCAGCTAGCTACACAAATAGTTCGATTCTTGGATTTCAGGTAGCTGAATCTGCCTTTTAGTTTGGGAATCCTTAAAACGGGTTACCTGAAACCTCAGCACCTGCCTTTCCTGCAAAGATTGCAGCCGATTACGAACTAATGCCACAGACTGTGGGTTCAAGTCATTTTATATTATGGGAAAATAGCATTTGGTCAGCTGTAGCCAAAGGTCTTGCTGACACAAATGTAGAGTTAAC
This sequence comes from Ambystoma mexicanum, assembly GCF_040938575.1. Taxonomy (NCBI): domain Eukaryota; kingdom Metazoa; phylum Chordata; class Amphibia; order Caudata; family Ambystomatidae; genus Ambystoma; species Ambystoma mexicanum. Next base: position 704,368,284 of record NC_090941.1, on the reverse strand, counting down.
GTGAAGAACAACTGGATCTAATTTGCTAGCACTTACACAACTCCACTTGGGCCATATCGCTGGAGCAGCCCAGCAAGAAAGTACTTTAACAGGAGGAGCAGGTTTCCTCTTTTGAAGATTACATCTTCGTTCACAATCAGTAATTTCTCAAGAAGGAGACAGGACGTGCTGGGCATATTATGGACTTTTTGCTGTATTTTTTCATGGAACTGGGTTTCTAAGTAAGCTCTCAATGCTTCACCTTTATTTACCAATGCCGCGTTCAAAAGCCAGTTCGCCTTGTGGTTGCACTAGGGATGGATTTCACTTCACCCTTTGCCTCTTTCAGTCAGGGATCAGACAGTCTCCAAGGAGAGGGAGGCTTTTAGCCATTATAGGACCACCTACTCGCTGTTGCTTTGACAAGAAAGCCTCCACTGAATATACCAATAAGTAAAGAGTTACACTGATCCAACTCCTTTCCTCAGGCTGAGCTGCTTCTTGCCCGTTAGTTAATCAGGGTTTCACACCATTAACCTGCGGCACAGCTAGAGGGCCAACCCTTTTTAGGAGTCAACATATTTCACAATTTAGGTGATGCTGCAAGGCCAGAGTCTTTGGGAGGGAGCTTTAAATTACACAATAATTTACGTGATCCTCGATTTGTGGTCTTTTTTCTTGCTTTTTGTTATTTCGTGTTTTTCCCCCTAGGAGCAGTTGCTTTTGCTTCCTTTGATAGAAGATAAAGAAATTGAATTGCTCTTGTGGGACTTGGACATCCAGACACTGACCAGGTGTCAAGTTCTGTTGGTCAGCAGCTACCACTAGAGTTTACAGCACTGGGGAACAGCCTCAGATGGAAGATCTTGTGGCTTCACCCCTCTTCTGGCCATCCATTCTCTCGAGCTTGTTGAGCCAACAAGAAAGTAGAAACTAAAGGGGGACCCACTTCCAAGACCATCTAACCCTTCACAAGCCTCATCTCCACAGTTTCTACCCTCATTTCCAGTCTGAGCAAATATATAGCCCTTCAGGAGGGCCAACTTCGCATTTAAGTGAACAAGCATACCAATGCTCGTTCAAATTTATATTGATATTCTCATATAGTTTAACGAGTGAACTTAAGATGAAGTTCAAGGCAGAAATTGTTGTGGCGGCCAACAGAGGCAATGTTGCCTGGTCTGGAGATTTGTGTGAAAACAGAAGAATCTGATTATGCGAATGGCTGATTTCTCAATGCTGGGAAGTTGAAAATAAGATTTGGAGCGCCCTCTAAACCCTCCCCTGGGGCAGCTGGTTGTATACAAATTGTTCAAACTACAATTGTTCGAATCACACTTGACCCTTGCACAATTGACCGAATTGTGAAGGTCAATTGTTACATATATACATATATATATATATGGTCAATTGTGCAAAGGTCAATTCAGACCCTTGACTTTCGGTCAATTAGGTCATTCGAACAATTGTGGTTGAACAATTTGGGTAATACCGGGGCAGCTTCCCCTGTGGCGCTGTTAGTAATATCAGACAGCAAGGCATCAGTGAACAATTTGTGCGCTCCAATATTTCTACATCTGGTATTCTCCCATAACCAAGGGTGTACTTGCCTTTTGGCCTTCTTATACTTGGTCTATTGGAAATGAACGTAGTGGTTGCGCAGGAGGGTGTTTGAGCTGCAGCAGAAGATTAAACGAGCTAAGGAGTTTTAAGTTTGCATGGCTTTCGAGGAGATTTCTGCTTATCCCAGACCTAGGCCACAGACTCATTAGAATGATTTTCATTCGTAGTTGGATCAGGGCTCCACAGGGTCTGGGCACTGCTTATAGAGGGTGATGAACCATTTCCCAGTGTCATCATTTTTTTACTTCGAAACCCATAAGCAGCCATCCTGTATCACAGCAACGTCTACCGGACAAAGAAACGGACATCACTCACCTTCCTTTGGTAGCCTTCCGTGAGACTGCAGTTAGACTGCACTCGCTGTGCGCTCCGCATCCAGATTGTTTTTTTTTAAAAGGTGGTGTCACTTTGGTAATGGTGCGTGCACACCACAGCTCTCAGAAGCAACAAGTCAAGCCCACGGAAGTTAGACTGCACTCACCGCACTTTATATCATATTTTGTAAACCATATTAAACAAATTAACCGAATTGGCAGTAGTGATTTGGTAACTGTTTACACTTTAAGGCTTATTTTCACTGACCTTCTTGCCAGAATATCACTCATGTAAGAATACTTCAAATGTACTTAAACAACAAATGTCAGTTTTTCCAAGAGAACAAAAAAAAAAAAAAAAACACCTCACCTTCTGTAATATTTCAAGCCACACCAAATCAGACTGCACACCCGACATATTAGCAATATGTAACTTAAAGAGTAATGTTGAAATAATAGGTTAAATGATTAACTTACATGTCACAAGCTGAGCAATGATGGCATCGATCAGGTTTAATTAGTTGGCATCTGTCACAATATCGGATGGCTATATTTAAACAAAAATAAAATGTTTTCTTAACTAAGAAATTATCTATGATTTTCACAGCGTTTTAAAAAACCACAGGATCATTCAGGAATTATTGAAAAACAGATGTGCAAGGCAGTTACAAACAAAAGGTTCAGAGAGACTACCACATGAATGAAAACAAGACTATACTTACTGGTCTGAAATGTTCTCCAGGGTAGGCATCTTCGATAGGTACTGTATAATGATTTAGAATTTTTTCAGGGTGGGAAAAGGGCTGTAAACTAGGATTTTGATACATATTCTTTTTAAATATAATGACACCGACATTCTTTAGGCTGTATTACGATTCATCTTTGAGTGCCCATTTTAGTTACATGTTTTAATAGAAGTGGGAGAGGATAACTTCTTACTCTGGGAAGCAAACATGAAGATGGAAATGTTGCATAAGACTATTAACTCCTTTCTTCAATGTCCGATGTAGTCATACAAATCAAATAAGGATGTTGAAAGGGTGCCTTTACATTTGTTTAGATTGTTTTTAGTTAACATTTTACATATACACATCTACTCAAAATGTACGCAGTGGGCACCAGCCAACATTACAACAAAGAGCTTGCCTACACAAATATTGAAAATAGGCTGAAACATAAGTCACGTCCCCTTTTCCAGCCTACATCCCCATCATTGAGCGGGCCCATTAAGAGTAAAGAAAGTAATAAACATTCAAACCCAAGACATGAAAGTGTCCCATACATCTTCCACCCTTTGCCGGCCATGGTCCCCTTAAGCTGCACTCAATTAAGGCATGGTGTCTGTTCATTGTTTTGACAAGGTTTGGGAGAAGGTCCCAGTGCCTCATTATCACCCTGCTTGCATTAGGCAGAGACATTTTCCTTAATGGTTCAACAGTTGTCGCAGGGATTCTACCAGCTTTGATCTAGGAAGTTCCTAATTAAAAGAGCACCTTGTTCCATAGTCTTCACCAGAGTGGAGGGTGTGTGGGATATATTGACCCAACTCAGCTGTACTCCCCCCCCCCTCTCCCCCCATCACCAAGCTGCATTTCAGCATTAACAACAAAATGGCTGCGCTGGCTCCAGTAAGCACCATGGTCTCAAAACGGTTTTGCAGCGACAAAAAGATGGCTGCACCATCTTGCCAAGCACATATTGGGCAGAATGGAACAAGAAGGCACACTGAGGAAGCCTGCAAGTGTGTTCTTACATGTACAAAAGAAAGAGTGAAAAAGCAGCACTGCTTTGCTGAGAGCCCAAAGTCCCCATTGAAAAAGGAAACATTTCACCTTTAAAATTGATGCTGCTCTGACGCTATTTTCACCTGTGCTTCCTCAAACTACTGTTATTAATAAGGCGTGGTCTCTCCATTCATATCCCCTTTGCGCTTCAGCAAAACCAAGCATGACCCCTGAATGACAGGCCCTGTTAAACCAAATCTGAGAAAAATCCACAAAACCTTTATTTCAGCAGCACGGAAAAGCGCTTAACTTTTGCTACCAAGCGTCAAAATCACTGTTTGAAAAGAAATCATAGCTTTCTGTGCACATGCCAATTTCATGGAGACATTTGCCTTGTATTAACTGTTGTGTAAAACAAGCTGGCTACAGAACCATATTGGAAAGGCGGATGCAAAAAAACGATTTAAAAAAGAAATGCCAGCTTTCACCCCATGTGCTAAAATGGGCTTGTGCAAACTAAAGAAAAAAAAATCCCGTTTTAAAAATGAATGAAAGCTTGTCTGTGCCTGGCAATGTGAAGGCGTTGGCTGCTGGGAAACACATATGGGCTGTTTATTCAACAGGCTTGTTTTCTTTGATTCAGGAACAAATAAAAGAAAATAAAGGTTTTAAAACTGCCTTGGCCGGATTTTGCAAGCTCCCAAAAACAGGTTATTCCGGTTGGCAGAGCAAAGGCTTCCCCCAAAGAAAGGGAACCACCATAAACTTTCAGGTTTCTGCTGAGAGGATGCCAGAAACAAAAGGGCCTCTCAGTAGATACGAACACCTCCGTGATAATTACTAGGTTGGACAGAATCTGGTCTGGGCTGAGCCCTCTAACAATGGAACTTCCAGGACAAGGACATGTGGAAAAGAAAGTCACACTTCCTTGTGATTTCTACAGGAAGCTTCAAAGAAAATCTCCGGCACCCCCAGGTGAGGGGGTAGCCTTGGAAAGGCCTGCCTATACATGGAGAACAATACTGACATTTGTTTCCAAAGACTATTTATTAATAAAAATGTAAAGACTTTTATCGCTGCAGCAGGACTTTGTAAAAATGTGAAAATCTTGCAGTTTAAAAGTGATTTTGTCGTTTATAATTTGAGACATTGTAGAATTCACTGAGATCTTTGGGATAGAAATGGCAAAGATTTGGGGATTATAAGGAAAGTATCCATGATGCCATTGCGACGACCTTCACGTGGAGCAAGACGGTCAGGTGGTCTTGTGGACAGTGGTGAGAAAAAGGCATGTGACAACGGCTGGGTCCCAACATCCCACAAGCAAGAATGTCCGGCAATGGAGCAGTCCTGCAGATGGTGCGGCAAGCTCAACCACTTTGCAAGGATGTGCTGAGCGCCATGGCCCGGCCACAGGCTCCAACGCCACCACCGACTAGGCCATGCCAAATGAAAGTTGCCGCCCTTGAAACGGACCAAGCGCCATCACTCTCGTGCCTCGAGGGCGCAGTGGATCTCGAAGAAGCATTGTTTGTCTCTGCGACCTGCTTGCGTGAGGTCGGCACGCGTCGCAAGCCACAGTGTCTGGTGTGAGAAACCAAAGGGTGTCTCTCACTCGCTACTCCTCAGGGACTTGTCATCCAGGTGGCCAGGACACAGCCACTGCTTTTGGATCCAGTTCCTGGGGGTGGACCAGTGCGAGGGGAATCACCTGGGTGAGGGGTCTTTGGGGAGTGGCAGTGAGGCTCAGTATCCCCCCTCTTCTTTTCATCTACCCCATCCTATGTTTTTAGAATGTACCCAAGTCCCAACTCCCGCCAGCCCCTTTTTACACAAACACTGGGCAAAGGAAGAGGGTGACTAAGAGTAACCAGACTAAATGTCTCACATCTTACTGGACATGTCCCGTTAATCGGATTGGGGAAAGTCGGGCACTTTAACTTAAGTGCATACACCGGATATCAGTTAGCTCTCCTCACACAAATAAAAGACAATATTTTAGGATTTACCGAAGTCCCAACTCCACCCCTGCCTTTTACACACACACACACTGGGCAGAGAAAGAGTGTGACTAAGATTAACCAGACTAACTCGATCACATCGCACTGGACATGTCCCATTAATCGGGTCAGGCAAAGTCAGGCACTTTACCCTAAGTGCATACACCCGATACCAGTTAGCTCTTCTCACACAAATAAAAGGCAACACCTAAAGACACTCTGAGCAAGGCAGAACACAAGAACAAGCAGAACTTCCGGGACAAAGGCACACCTACTGGAGCAGAGCATAGGAGCAAGGGACGAGAGCAGTGGGCTAATAACCCCAAGGCTTCCCTACTGGAGGTCGTTGCTTCTGACAGACTGCGAAAGACACGTGGAGAAGGCCAGATCCCACAAGTGAAGATTCCATTGTGTTTCTAAGACGACAGCGACCCTCCTGGGTGAACAGCACAGTTGGGGAGGTGAGACCAAGCCGGTGGAACTGACCTCGACTCAAAAATTGGAAAACGCAAAACTAGAAAGAAGCGCACACAGCCGGTGAGCTGGCAAATGACCTGAGAGACTGGTGTGTGTTAAAGTGAATGAAGTAGCAACAACATATCACAAGTGAAGGCTGCATGGGTGTGGATGAGCTGCAAAGAAAGGCAGACCTGTGAATGAACTTTAAAGTAAAATGCAGCTGCGAGATCAGCAATACTAATTAACGGAGTGGTCCAGTTAAAGGAAGTAGCACATTCAAAAGTCTCAGTGAAAGGTACATGGTTTGAAGCTAAAAGGCAAATAAACAGCAAGAGTGAAAGTAAAATAGTGGAAGTTGAATCAAAGTGGTCCTGCGGTGGTCTGTAAGAAAGCCACGCATATTCAAAAGACTTCGACATCTGAAAGGGTTCCGAGCCCGATTGAGGGAGATCTGAAGTATTATAATCTTGGGGAAGGGAGCCCACCCACCCTTGCAACTTTGTGTTGAACTTTATCGGGCGAGGTCTGAGCCCAGCAGAGGGGGGCTTAGCAGAACTGTGTGGTGAAAGGTCTGAAACCGGCAGAGGGGAACCTTTGTGAACATTTTGGTTGAAACATACATTTTGAATTCCGAGAAAGACTAACGTGGAAGGCCAGACGAGCCTTGATCCATGGTTTTGAACTGTGTGCTGTGTTGGAAACATGGCCAGAGTACATCCTGCCTAAGAGGATTGCCTTACCCAGTGAGGCCCAACGTGGGGAGGAGAGCTGGTTCAGCCACAGTATCATTTGAACACTTATTTTTTTCTTTTACATACACCTTTGTACAAGAGATAGGACAGGCATTAGGTTTTGTTAGCATAAGCCATTTTGATTTGACAGATTTCACTAGGACTGTTTTGTTTATCGTCTGATGGTCGAGACTACTCCCATCTTAGTCATAGGGCAAAATAGGAGTTTCTCTAACCCCATCTTTTTCAATAAAGGTTTTTCAAATTGTATCCACTGAGTCAGTGTCAATACGTGTGATACCATGCCTTCCCTACACTAGTGTCAGTGCTGGGGGAAGGAAGTGCTGGTGCTCATCGACACAGGCACGTCCGTAAATGTGATGCTAGCGACACAGTTCAAGAGGTTGTCACCAAAACCGACGCTGCATCGCCCCAGGATTTGGATCTTCACCTACAGTGGCTCCTCTCCCCTACCCCTGGATGGGGCATTTGACAATGGTTCAGTGGAGACCACGCTTTAGGTCACCCCTATTGCGAAGGGTACACTGATGAGCTGCATGACAGCAGAGGATATGGACTTGGTGCAGTGTGCATTCCAAGTGTACATGGGCGACTCAGTGTTTGCTGGCGAGGTTTGCGCATCTGTTCGAACGAGTTTGCTGTCTAAAGAACCATGAGGTGAGGCTTCATATTGATATTACAGCCTCTCTGCATTCCACTACATCTATGATAGAAGGTGGAAGGGGAGCTGGGGAAGTTGGAGAAGGCAGATACCTTCGAAAGGGTAGTTTGGCCCACGCCAAGCCAAAAGGCTCTGGAGGAAGTGAGAATATGCATGGGCATGAGTCTACCAAACAGGGCCATCTACAGGAAGCGCCTCCCCACGCCTACCCTGGATGACATTATTGCTGATCAGCAAGGGTGTAAGGTCTTTTCCACCCTCCATCTCAAGGCCGGGTACCATCAGGTACCCTTACACGTGGACTCCAGACCCATAACAACGTTTTCTTCAGACATTGGACTCTTCAGGTACAAGAGGCTGAGCTTTTGGGGTGTCCTCAGTGTCAGAGTGTTCCAGCACACCATCAGGGGCTCCCGGGAGTCCTAAATATAAGTGCTGATGCGCTAGTCTTCTCAAAATCTCCCAAAGACCACCTTCCGAGACTTGAGGCGGTCCTGACCAGGGACATCATTTCATCAAAATGCCAGGGGTAGCGGAAGTGATATCACATGACCCTTGACCCCCCTCTCCCCCGATTACATCACAGGAAGTGATTTCATTTGACCCCACCGCAAAGTGATATCGCGGGAAGTGATGGAACACAACTTTTTCACCCGTTGACAAAACAGGAGTGGCATCACATAGAATTGTACAATACGAAAAATATGGTTACAATATCACTATAATGTGATGTACATTTCATACAAGAATGGATCGCCATATGTATCGTTAAGATCAGTGTGTACAGGCCCATATTACCAAATTACTGTGAATGCAAGCAGACGTCCATGACCAAATGATAATGATGTGTTATTATATAGAACTTATGCTTAAACGCTTTATATAGAAACAATATACACCCAATATCATCCAACCTATGTTGGTACTCATTTATAGACCTCAGAAGGATGAAAAGCTGAGTTGAGGCGTTTGAAGAACAGACTAAATCAGTGACTCACCCCCTGAAGTATGCCTGAAAATAAACCTTTAATGAGTCTAGCAATTATTGTATAGAATTCCAGAAAGACACATTATTTGGTATTCCTGTTCCTTCTTATTTAGGGTCCCTGGTCCTGACCCGCCTCTCAGATCACGGCCTGAAACTTAACAGACGCAAGTTCATGCAACCAAAGGCGGACTTCTTTGGCTTAGTCTTCCACGATGGGGGATTATTCCCGGACCCTAAAAAAATCTAAATGGCGTTAAGCCCCCATGACCCCCCACCCCTTAATCCCCATAAGAGTCGCCCTCTGCGATGCGAAGGTTCCTTGGAATGGTGAACTTTAGTGGGCATTTTATCCCCAACCTGGCAACAATCTCGGAGCCCCTGAGGGTGCGCACCAAGCGGGATCAGGAGTGGCGATGGGGGATAGCTGGAGGACAAGTCATTTTAGGAGGAGACTGATGCTCTAATAACTGACACTGCAAAGGCCTATTTCAGCCCTGCCCACGCTAAGGAGATGGTAATAGAAGCCAGCCCCATCGGGCTCGGGTGGTGCTCCTGCAGGTCAATGACCAAGGAGTGGCGCAACCAGTGGCCTATACCAGCAAGGCTCTCAGACACTGAATGTTGCTACTCTCAAATACAGCGGGAGGTGTTAGCAGTCTTGTGGGGCTGCAAACACTTGCATCTCTACATATTTGGACACCTGGTGACAGTCTACACTGACCATAAGCCCCTTGTCCCAATCATGTTGGAGTCGGCTGCCGATACATCTGGAATGGTGGCTCCTCCCACCTGCAAGAGTATGGAGTCACCTTGCGATTCAGGGCCGTGGTGGACAACCCCACGGACTACCTCGCACGACACTCCATAGTCGAGGGCAGCCCAGGTGCATGAGAGGATTAAGAAACCAGCACCAAAGCATTTGCTGCCATGATCAACGAGAGCAGCAGTACCCACCGCTTTTGTCCCTGGATGACATCGCTCAAGCCACCAGGTGCGATTCAGGCCTCCAGGATCTCATGGGCCAGCTACAGGCCTGTCGATGGAAGTCCGTCCTTTAAGCAACCCAGCACTGAACGCCCGAAGCCTAGGCATTTCTGCTGGGTCTGTGGAGGGTTCACCCAGAGCTATCCGTGGGGACAAAGGAGTGCTGCTGAGGGGGACTCAGCTGGTCATCCCACCAGCGCTGCAGGAGAAAATTCTAGCGTTGGCTCACATCAGGCACCAAGGCGCCAGCAATACCAAGGCTCGACTCTGGGAAAAGGTGTGGTTCCCAGACATGGAGCGGAAGGTGGATGAGGTCCTGGCCAGGTGCACTGGTGCCAAGCATTAGGACCAGAGGCAAAAAAGCTGCCAATCGAGTCACCGGTAAGAGCTACGGCACCGCCGAGTGTGGACTTTGGGACCATACTCCAGTCTCAGCAATTCGTTCAGCTTGTCGAATCGACGCCAGCCACCAAGGTCATTCTGGTGCTCGAGAACCTCTTTGCGGCCAACGGAATCCCTGACTCCATACGATCCGACAATGGGTCGCACTTCCAGGGACCAGAGCTTGAGAAATGCCTGAGGTTCTATGGTATTGTCCACAAACACATCATCCCGTGCTAGCCCAGAGCAAACGGCGATGTGGAGAGATTCATGGGGACTCTGAACAAACCGTTCCGGATTGCGGTCGACAAGGAGCAGCCCATCGACTTCGTCCTAACTTAATATCTGATGGCGTACCGGATGCCACACACATCCACAGGAATGTCACTGGCTGAAGCTCTTAGGGCGGAAGTCGCTTTCCTCATTCCTGAACAATAGTCCCGGAGAATGGCAGGTGGAGGAACTGCAGGAGCAGGCCAAAAGGAGATAGTGTCAGGAGACAACTGGGAAGCAGCTTGGTGGGGGTGGGCGATTCAGTGTTGGTTAGAACAAGGAAACCCAACCAAGTTGTGCCTTCTGCATGAGACCGCGCGGTGTCCGGTCAAATGTTCGAAAACAAAGGGTCGAATGACCTTTTGTTTCGAAAGTAAAAGGATCGAAAAAAAGGTTCAACATTTTTATTTATTTATTTATATTTTTTTTTTTAGTTTAGAATGTAAAAAACGTTTTTTAGAAAAAGAAAACAGGGGGCTGGGGGGGAACCCCCCCCATAAAAAAAATCTAACCTTTTTTCGGTCCTTTGACTGTCGAGAAAAAGGCATTCGAGCCTTTTGTTTTCAAAACTTTGACTGTGAACCAGACCGTGCTAGTCAGGAGAAAAGGGTTGATGGTCACCGCACAGGGAGGGTGCGAATCGGTGACATGGAACTCCAGTTCGTTTCCACAGGTGCCACTGTCCCAAATGTTGCATGAGGAGGGGGATGCTGATGAGGACACTGACGAACCCGGAGATGAAGGAGAACAACTTCCCATCAGGCCTGATTGACACAGACGAGTGGCCTGAGCCGGGGGGCCAGGAAGGCAGCCTAGGGGTACTAGACAGGAGATACCCCCAGCGGGTAGAGCAGCGACTCCCTGAGAAGCGCAAAGACTATGAACTTGAGTAACGCATGGTGATGAGTCTGTGATATATCCTTTAACTGTTGTTGTTACTCGAAGTGTTATTGTTTCACAGTTTTTTGGGGTGAAGGGGGGGGGGTTCGATGGGATGTTGTGACGTGTGCTGTCACCAGTGTTGGGTGACGACCCATGTGTGTGCATAAATAAAAGGAGGCGCCACCCAGGCACGGATTTCTCCAAAGAACGGCATACGTCTGGTGATTATTTACATAACAGAAACAGTTACAACACAATCTAGTGCCTTCCTAATCCCCCTCCCCCACCACCCGATCCTCTCCACCCCCACTCCCCCACACCAAAGTCAATGTTAAGGCGCCATCCCCCTTCCTTAATGTGCCATCTGGCTTACAGCTAGTGCCTATATTCTATCAGGGTTAAGAGTCACAGTTTGGGGACTGTGTCTCCCTGATGATGCTGATGAAGTGTCCTCGTCTGCCTTGTTGATTAAGAAGGACACCAGTGGCCCCCATTTGTCAGGTGGGCGAGCGTGCTGGGGAAGTGTTCTGATAAATTCGGATTCAACGTCCTGACAGTATAGAATGTATTTTCGCCAGTTTGCCACCGACGAGGCCGGACCCCTGCCCCAAGACATGGCAACTCTCCTTCGAGCCAGTGTCAATAATAGCCCTGCTAGTTTCCTTATACCGGGTGAGTTGTTTCGTCATCCTGAGCAATGCCGCCGTCGGGATGGGTTGTACCTCTTCTCCTATTATTGCTGCCGTGGTCTGGAGGATCTGGGATCAGAACGGGGTGAGTTTGGGACAGTCCCAAGCGAGGTGGAAGAAGTCTGTTGGAGAGTTTCTGCATCTTTCGCAGTTTGCTGGTTGGTCTGGGTGTTTCTTCTTTTCTGCAGGGGTGAAGTATGTCTCATGCAGGTAATTGAAATGTGTTTGCTTGAAGCGTGTGTTGGGGGCTATTTTTTGCGTTTGTTTCAGAATGTACAACCAATCCTCTTCTTGGATTGTTAGCTGGAGGGACCTTTCCCATCTGGTTTTCGTACGAGTATCGGTGAATACCGTATCTGAAAAAGGATTTATAGAGTGATGAGACTAGCCTGCCAGTGCCCTGGGCTAGGATCATATTGTGTAGCAACTGCCAAGTTGGAGGTTGCTGCGGAAACGTGGGGAATAGAGCCTGCAGGGTATATCTGGTCCTAAAGTAAATAAACTTGTCCAGGGGCGTGTTACCTCCTCTTTCAGTAGCTTGTTGAGGTGTGATGAAGGAGCTTTCGTTGAACAAGTCCCCTAATGACTTTATCTATAGTTTATCCACCCATTGGTGGAAGACTCTTTCGGAGGTGAGGGGAATTCCCAGAATAAATTTGATTGGGAGAAGGGGGGAATGGGGGGGAGGAGTATCTCACTTGTACTTCGTATTTGTGCGCCAGTTTTTTTCCATATCGCATATGTGGCGAGGACTACGTCCATCGTGTTGAAAGGCACTGAGGGCTGGCTGATAATGACGGCCCTTAATAAATTGGGAGTCGCTAATGCCCGTTCTATATGCATGTGCTGTCTGATGGACTGTGTGGCATACCAAAAACTAAGGAATTGCGCTTGGGCCGCCCAGAAGTATCTTTCTAGGTCGGGGAGGGCTAGTCTGCCGCTGGAAACTGGAAGTATCACCATCGAGTGAGCGACTCTAGCTGGCTTACCCGCCCATAGGAGGTCAAGAACAAGGCTTTTGATTTTCTTCAAAAAGGATTGTGGGACTAGAATTGGGATGTTGGCAAATAAATATAGTAATTCAGGGAGTATGACCATTTTTACTAGTGAGGCTCTTCCCCACAAGGTTAGTGGGAGGGATTTCCACCGGTTCACTTTTTCCCCTAGTGTTTTTGCTACTGTTGCATAGTTCTCTTGGAATACGTTGTGATACTTCAGGGACATTTATATTCCCAGGTAGCGTACCTTTGAAGTTTCCCATACAAAATTGTAATCGTCGGTGAATGGTGTGGTAACTAGAGTGAGTGGGAATATAATAGATTTTGTACGATTAATTTTTAATCCTGATATCGCCCCAAATTTAATTACTTCCCTCATAATTGAATTAAGATTTTCTACAGGGTCACGTATGAATAACGCCATATCATCTGCGTATAGCGAAATAATTAACCTGTGTGGGCCAATGGTGAGACCCCTGTGGAGTTGCTGGGCTCGAAGGTTCGACTCTAGAGGTTCCATTATTAACGCGAAGATTAACGCGGAGAGAAGACACCCTTGCCTGGTACCCCGCTGAAGTTTGATGGGAAGAGGATCGCGCTGAACCCACCAATATTGTGGCTTGGGGGTCGTTATAAAGTAGGGAAATGAGTTTGATGAAGCGGGACCCTAGGCCCATCTGTGTAAGTATGGCGAATAGGAAGGACCATTCCACCGAGTCATAGGCCTTCTCGGAATCGAGCAGAACCGCTACAGCCTGGCTGGTGGGGTCAAGGGCCTCGATAATGCTGAATAGCCTCCTGATGCCGAACGTCGTGCAGCGTCCGGGCACAAATCCGGCCTGATCTGCGAGCATGAGGCCCGGCATCAGCGGCAGCAACCTGTTTGTGAGTATTTTTGCTAGTATTTTCTTGTCAAGGTTGAGTAAAGAGATGGGTCTGTATGATGCGCACTCTTCTGGGGGTTTACCTGCCTTATGTAAGAGGATGATGTTGGCCTCGCGGAGCGACCGTGGGAGGGAACCTGTTTCTAATGCTTCATAGTATACCTCTGCGAGTAAAGGGGCGAGAGTGTCAGCAAAGGCCTTGTAGAATTCCCCGTGAAGACCATCGGGCCCTGGGGCTTTGGTGTTTGGAAGGGTTTTAATGGCTTCCTTGATTTCCTCTGGGGTGATGATTTCATTAAGGGGTTCGCGTAGTTCTCCTTCTACCCAGAAGAGTTCAGTGTCTTTGTGGTAATTATTTAGGGCATCTAAGTTAGAGTTAAATTTAGATGTATATAGGTGTTGATAGTATGTCTGAAATTCTTCGTCTATTTCTTCGTCAGTGTGCACAAGCGTGCCATGTTTAGAGTGTATTCTCTCAACCATCGTCGGCTTCCGGTCGGCTCTGATCAGTCTTGCCAGGAGGGCTCCGGGGCCTTGGCCTTCGCCATATTGACGAATTTGAGTGTTGCGGCCGAGGAATTTCAGCTCTCGCTCAGCTAAGGTCCTGAACGTTTGGAGCTCCTCCTTAAGTGCTGCTTGGGTGCCCTTTTCCCTGGCGAGACGAAGGAGGTTGTCACGGTCTTCATAGTTTAGTAGCCTGGCGATTATTGGCCTGGAGGGTGCTCCCGGAACGGGTTTAGAGGAGGGGATCCTGTGTGCTCGTTCCATTACAAACATGTGGGAAAGGGCTTCACGACCGAAGAGGGAGGTGCATAGTTCCTCGACAAAGTCTTCCATTTTCATCTGCATCTGATGTTCCCTTACCCCAATGATCCTAATATTATTCCTCCTGGAGCGCCCCTCCAAATCTTCGCATTTGGCGTTAGCTGCTTGCATTTGGGCTTCCAGTCGGTTTACTTTGGCCGCCAGGGTTGCCGTGCCGTCGTCTAAGTTCGAGACGCGCGTTCCATCTCATTGAGGCGTTCTGTGTCGGTATCCATTCTGTGTTGCAGGAGATCCACCTTTGATGCGAGCCTGTCCATTTTGTTATTGAGGCTCCCAATGCCGACTTTAAGGTCCAGTAAGAGGCTCTTGATCTCTGTGGAGGAGGTATCCTCATCGATCTGGAGGGTGCTGCTTGCCATAGGTTCTGTAACGCTCACCTGATTCCCGTAGAGGCGCCGGTCTTGACTGGGCGTATACCGTATCTTCAAAGGTGATGTGTAACACACGGCTGGCTCTTTGGGCTGGACCTCTGTGCACTGTATGTCTGACTCGAAAGGTAAGATGTCTGCAGATAGAAAATATGGGATTAAGGAACTGGGTTATTGAATGTCTCTCTCTTCTTCCCTTTCTCTTCTCCTGTAGAACCCCAAAGGTTAACGCTCTCACCTTAGGTAAGTGAACGCCATGCTCTCCATCTGCCTCGGGGCAGGGTGCTGTAACCAGTTTCTTCACTGGATAAGGGGAGCAGGCCTCTTGACTTCAGAGGACTGCTGTCCGTCGTTTACTGCACGAACGGTAAGTTTCGAGTAATTCTAATGTCTTTAGTAATGATGTTTCTTGTTTTGCAGGGTTCCGGCGATGGCGGATGACGGGCTGAAGTGAGTTGAAGATGGAGCCCGTGTGATGAATAGAAGCGCCTGGAAGCACGTAAGTAAGCGCTTGTTGCCTGCTTCACGATGCGCTCTGTCTTTTTATTTTGCAGGTACAAGTTCGGAGCGGCTGCAGGGTGCCGGAATACCCACTGGGTTAGATGTGGAAAGGAGTAATGGCACGTGAGTATTAAAGTTCCCCAATGTCTTTAAACGCACCTTGTTTTGTCTTTCAGATGCCGGAATGCAGCGCGAGGCGTTGGTGACAGCCGATGGACCAGGTAAGTGAAGAACTGTCACTGAAGACCGTAATGCTAATCTGTTCTGTCTTGTCTTTATAGGTGTTGCTGAAGACTGGATTCAGGATGGTAAGCCTTTTTCCTTAGGCCCAGGATCAGATGCAGAAGACACGATGAGCGTTCTGCTGCAGAGGATGCAGAATAACGCAAAGCAAGATTCATCCATCGGATGTGGTTTAAATAGCCTCCTGTAGTGTTTAGGTGTCTCCTTCCACAGCTACGCCTAGGTAAGAAAAGAGTTCCTGCTTTCCAGAAGAGTTCCAGTGTTCTGAATCTAGGGAGTGGCTCCTGCCCCACCCAACAGGAAAAGTAGTTCCAAACAGAAGAGGATCAGAGGCTCAACTGGCAGGCAAGTAAGCAGGATGGTCTGCTGCAGGTAAGTCCTACCAACCATTATGAGCCCGGCGCTTCCAGCGCTGGGACTGGGCATATTTATGAGCCTGGTGCCACTGGCGCCAGGACTGGGTCCAAAAGGTCCCAATTGGGACTGGTTGGCACTCGGAACCTGGGTTATGGATCTGCTTCCAAGGGAGTTGGGAAAACCCTGACCTTTTGGAAGCAGAGATCATGACAGGTTCTGGGTCCTCCTGGAGCCTGGGGGTTTTAGGGAGTGCACCGGCTTCAAAGGTCAATTTCCTTTGGGACCTGTGTTTTCCCCATTGGGCTGGGGTCGTGGGCTTCGATTTGTAGAGAATACTAGTGATGGGTAGTTGTTGCGCTGTCTGGAGGCTTTCAGAGGTGGGGTTAGATTGCGCTACGCTGGAGTAATTCGTGGGGCAGCTGCGCTTGCAGAATCAGAAGCGGCGATCTGGTCAATTGACTCCGGGGGCGCCCCCCTTGATGAGAGTGCAGGGGACCGCACTGGGTATAGGGTGTCAAAGTTAGTGGCTGGCGTGTGCCCCCCACCGGGAGGGAAACCGCTCCAGCGCGGTGGACTCAGCCGGGTGATGTGTTCTCCTTGGCAGCAGTCGCAGAGGGGTGAGGGGGGGTGATCAGAGGACGGCGCTGGGAGGGAGGGTGGATTGTCACAGATATAGGCAGACAGAGCTGGTCTCACTCAGGGTGCTCTGTGCCTCTAATGTCCAGATTGGATTGGAATGTATTTGGCCCTACTAGGCTGTTGCAGTCCGTGCATGCTCCCCCCAGTGCACTCCGTACCTTGTGAGGGTGTTCAGCTGCTGGGCGTACCTCCGCGGCTGCTTCTCGCCTCCTCCGGCCCTCGTAGGATCTCCGCAGACTGTGGGTAGGTTGAAAGCGGGGGGGGGGCGCTCCTCACCCCCGAGCCGTGGCCGCAGTACTAGTACTATGTATTAGGCGCCGGGAGGGGGGCCTGAAGATGGCGCGGGCCCGCTCTCCCCCAGCGGCCACCGAGTGCGGATGGTTTGGTTACCACACAGCCCTCTCGTGGCCCTACGGTGCCTGTTCCCGCCCGGTCCGTGGGTGTCTTTGCAGGCGGGCCGAGGCCGATGCAGAAGAGGGAGGCCTCCCCAGGTCGGCAGCCGCAATCCGCTGATTCATGACCCGCTCTCGTCTCTGGAGATCGCCATGTAAGGGAGGCGGCTCCCCCTCAATTGGGCCCAGCCGCGGCTCGGTGTTACGCTCACCTGGCTCCCACAGAGGCGTCGATCTGAACTGGACAGCTGCGGTCTCCACCAGTGTGATGCGTAGGGCCGAGATGACGGACTGGACTGGCCCACCTAGCTTCGTTTGCTTGGCCCGTAGAAATATTCTTCTGTAAATGGAGAAACGGAATTAACCACCCGTGGGGTTGAGCGTAAATCCCACCACCCCCGCTGTTCTCCCCACAGATCACCTTTGATGTCCCCTTTTATAGTCTCACCTGATGGTTTGAAAAGATGAGCCCTCCATCCTGCATTGAGCGCAGGGGCGCGTTGATAACCAGTTGCTTCACTGGCTCGAAGGAATTGGTGAGTTCCAGAACAATATTGATGTAGTTCGTAAGAGTTCACATGTCTGACTTTCACTCTTGTCCGATTCCTTGCAGTTTGCAGCTTGACCTCAGCGAAGAGTTCCTCGTGGTAGCTGACGAAGTTCAGGTAAGGATTTGGCTTATCCTACACAGTTCAATAAAATAAGGCCAGAATGTAACCTGTGGCTTGCTCCCTAGGTGTGGAGAGAAAATATGAAGTTCGGGGAATAATGCCTCAGGCGGTAAAATTAGGTAAGTCTATTGTGGTGAGAAGAGTTTCCCTTGTTTTGTCCCTTCGTCTCAACTTGTTGTCCTTTTGTTACCCTTAGGGGCCGGGGTACGGCAAGGATGCAATGGAGACTGGGCCGCCCCGTGAAGAGGAATAGTACCCCCAGCGGTAATCAGGTAAGTCTATGGGGGTAGTTACTATTGTCTCTGTTTATTCCCTTGGCTCACCTTTGCTGTTCTTGTGTTCCCCTTAGGTGCCAGAGTGCGGCGGGAACGTGCAGAAGGAAGCGGTGGGTCGTGAGGATGCTGCGTGGATCCGGAATTCAGGTAAGGATTGAAGGTTTTGCTCTTATTCTAACCTCTTCTCCTTCTGTTCCTCCCTTGTTCTAGGAGCTGCAGACTCGAGGCGGGCGTGTCAGAAGACTGGATGCAAGCTTGCAGACACGGGGAGCGTTATGCTGTTGGATGCAGAATAACGCTAAGCGTGTGCTGCTCTTCGGCCATGGTTTAAATAGCCTCCAAAGTAGTCCCAGGTAAGTAATCCTCCCCAGCCCGACCCGAGTAAAAAATAGTCCCTTCCAAGCCTCATTTGGCTTGGAGCTCCGCAGCATGGTCTGCATCAGGTAAGCTTGCAGCATGGTCTGCATCAGGTAAGTTCTACTCCATGAGCCTGGCGCCTATGGCGCCAGGACTGCCTCTCCATATGAGCCTGGCGCCATAGGCACCAGGACCGCACCCAAACAGCCCCTAGCAGGGGTTTTTGGGCTTGCTCAAAATAAATTGATGCCTACTTCCGGGGTTGCTGGACCTAGTCTGGTTCCCCAGGGTAGGCATCATGACACTCGGCCCGACACCTAGGGTCCTGGTTCCCAATGGGCCTGGTGGCTGCTCAGAGGTAGGAGTGCCGGGGTGGACAGCGTTCTGGTTCTTTGCGTGTCCTTTTTTTTTCCCCAGGTTTCTCAGGAATGTGGAGTAGTGTCTGGTAGACACGGGTAGTCGGCGATCAGGGCGGGTGTATCCTGTTTAATGGATGATTATGGCGGATTAATATTCGGCCGTGCGGGAGCTCTCTACGAGGCAGCCATCTTGGTTGGCCCTCTAGCACCCTCACTTTTCTATTGTATTATAAACCCTGTAGTGAGCCCGCCCCCCCTTTTAACTAACAATTTGTATCCACCGTTATAAAAAAAGTCAATGACCTGTAACCATGGTCATATTAAATAAATGATTTGAGGTACTTTATTGTATTTATATGTAAAAGGTAGTCCTTTAAAGGACTCTTTTGGTGTACACAGAGTGTAGTATTTTAGCACATTGGAGTACTGTTTTGATTTTATGAACGAACACTATTTCCTTCATCAGTTAGGTGTACTCCATGTCTATAGAAATTGGCCATATAGAATTCCATCTTGTTGTTTGAAATCCATAATTGGTTGTCTCATGAATGCTGAAACTACTCTATTAACATTACTCCGTGATGTTTAAATTTTCCCATTAAATTTGGTGGTCCATCTCCATTTTTCCCTACGAGTCAGATTGGAAAAGAAAGAATGCGAGGAAAAATTTCCATTTGTTTTTCCAAGTCTTGTTTCATCATTAGAGACACCTCGTACATATCCTAAATCATTGCCTCCACAATAAATTAATATGATTTATGAGTGCCTTGTACTATTCAGACTGAACAATTTTGGAAAAACATGGAACCAACGCATTCCCTGCAATCCAAACCACTTAATTGTGAAATCTCTCAAACCAAGGTCGATGTTAAAATTTAGTTTCTCACAAAAAGCCAGTAACCAGAAAGCGAACTGTCTGATCATCCACACAGTTTTCAAACCAGCCATGACATCTGTCGTCTTTCTCCTTTTCCAGGAAAATGATTTCTAGTTTGACTTTTTAGTAATTTCTATGAATAGGGTATGTATATGTATATGTATATGTATGTTTTGTGTTTATAACTGGTTGATGTTACTGTTGTAATTCTGTGTTTGTCTGTGATAGGTTACACACAATGTGTCAGACATTTTTCTATTTTGGGGATATAAAACAGACTGGGGGTCGTAAGTAGCCAGTGCGCTGGTTGATACCAAAATTAGAGCAAGTTGGATGGCCTGCTGCTCTGATAATCTTCCACTGATGTCCCCTAGTAAACACCAGTACATGTAAAGATAGGATTAAATACGGAAGGTGTCATCAGTGCGCAGATCCCAAAATTCCAATTGTGGAGTACAAAGAGCTTAATACAGAAATAGGCTCAAAATCCAATTTATTGTTCACTAGACAGCCGACACGTGTTTCGACCTGTTCAGGTCGTTCTCAAGGCTGTACATTTGTACACAAAATAAAAATAAGCATGTATGAATAAATATAACAGATCGAAAAAGAAATTCACATACCAAAGTTTCAATGTGTGGATGAAGCCAATGTAAACAAAAGTATGCCCCAAGGTAAAAATAAAAGAACAAAAATTAGGGCATGCTAAATAGGCGTGAGTAAAAAACATAAGTCATGACAGTACACTATATGTATGTGGGAAGTTGCAACATACTGTGATTTCAATGCAATATTGATCAGAAGTAATGTGTTGAACAGCACAAATGCTACCTATAGTAATAAGGTAACCAGTTAAGAGATAAGTCTCTACTGTCTGTAAACTAATAATGTGCAAATATCCAAAATAATCAAAGAAAAAGGTAACTTACCCTCAACGGGTATATGACTCAATGCAAGAACGATAAGTCTACAATATAAGAAAATTGTGTAAAATCTCTGTTGATTATCTGGAGACAATGAATAACCTACCAATATCCTAAGAGATGTCTATAACTATACCTGATGCTGGTAGTTCAATGTAGTATCGGGGTCAAATCCCCCTCTCCAGAACTTTAATAGAAGTGTTCGTACTGGCGCCGTGCGGCCAGCTCTGTGTAAGTAGATCTAACAGAGTGAAAATGAGGCTGCGTGCGTGACGTCACGCGCACGTTTTGCAAGTGACGTCACGCGCACGTTTTGCAAGTGACGTCACGCGCGCATGCACCGCAGTGACGTCATCCCGGGTAATTATTGCGGATCAAAAAATAAATTGCACCCAATAGCGAAAGTTCACAGTAGTAACAGGGTCAAAACCCTATCAAGTATGTTAACATTGGCGTCGAGCGTCAGACTCAGTCTAAATGGCAATACAAAGTAAAAGTAAGGCAATGCGCTTGTCGTCATGCGCCCGTTTTGCGTGCAACGTGATACGCGTACATGCTGCAAAAACGTCATTCCGCCTCATTGATGCGGTTCAGATGCGACTAATTATAGTGGTGGTATGTTGCTGTGATTGAATATCGGTATTGAAAGTGAATGTGAAATGTTGCTGTGGTTGAATATACAGGTACTGGAGGTAAATGTGAGCTTTCCGAAAGGCAGTGCACAAGTTCCCACAACATATCGCATCTGTGTCCACAAAGACAATAATTAGTGTTGATTGCCCGCAGGGTAAGCAGGGATAGGCAAGTAGTAAAGTATACAATTGAGCAATTACGCAATTCAAAATGGTCACAATTCAATCACACACATTATATATAGTTTAACACACAAAGTGCAATAGTACGTTGAAGCTGCAAGAAAATGACAAAGTGTGGAACAATAGTAAGGGTATTAAAGGACCAAAAGTTGCTTGCAATTAGAGTAAAGGCATCCTTTGGCAAGGCAAGGAGGATGTAAATAAAGAAAATAAAACATTATAGGAAAACGTGCATTTCATGGTCTGAGTTGAGTCCAAGTGATGTACATCTAAAGTGACAAATGAGTTTACATTCTAGTCTCCTTAATTTCATACAAAGATCACCACCACGTTTACCAGTAGATGCCCTGGCCAGACCCAAAAACCGTATGTCTGTTTTTTTGGCTGAATGGTGTTCTGTTTGCCAATGTAAGGCTAAAGGCAGGTTAGCCCCGGTTTTGTTAAGACTTGATAGATGTTCCCTTATGCATATTCTCAATTGCCTGATCGTGCTTCCTATGTATAATTTGTTACAGACACAAATGATTGCATAGACTACAAATCTGGTCTTACAGTTGATAAAGTCTCTAATTGAAATTTGAATATCATTGCAGTCTACAAATGTCTGACAACTGTGGTATGCATATTGACATTGATTACAATTGCCGCATTTGTAAAAACCTTTTTGGTTCTGCAACCAGGTTGTTTGTCTATCAGTATCAGGTAAATCCAGAAATGAAGGACTAAGTTTGTTGCGAAGAGTATTAGCCTTAGTGAAAATAAAATTAGTTTTGTCTAAGACATATGGTGTAAGATCTGTGTCCAGTTTAAGCAAATGCCAATGCTTGGAAGCTAACTTGTATAAAGTTGACAAATCGCTGGTGTACTGCGTGATTAAAGAGATGGGTCTCTGCTGACTGTCTGAATGAGTTTTAGTGCTTAACAAGTCCGCCTGTTTGACAGATTGATATTTATGTGATGCTTTAGATATTGTTGAAGCAGGATAACCTCGTTGCTTGATAGATTCTGAGCCTATTTCTGTATTAAGCTCTTTGGACTCCACAATTGGAATTTTGGGACCTGGGCACCGATGACAACTTCCGTATTTAATCCTATTTTTCTATTTTGGTTAGTATATATAGACCTCTTGTGATTTTGGAAAGTATGAAAGCCAACACTATGTTTTTTTTCTTATGACTGTAGAACTCTATATGCACTGTACTCTCATTGTTTGTGTCCAACCCATGTTTTACCCGTTTTTGAACTTTATCCACCCTACCCAACCCCAATCTTGTATATCCCAAGTGCTACTTTATCATCCACTTTAAATAACTTCATGAGCAGTCATTTATTGTATTGACACCTTTTAAGGACCATTGTATCAGTACTGTCTGTTGTCATTTATATTCCATACTAAAAAACAAAATACAAAATAAAAAATAAAAAGAATTCTTATAGGCGCGGCTGTACAAAAAAGGGGATTTGATTAGTGTATTGAGGATCACGTCTAGCAAAATCGACTGGAGTTTACCTGCAGCTATTCAGCACCCACCTGGTGCGCGGCATTGCTATCCGCAGGCAAACAAGAAACCGCAGCTACCGCAGCTATATTTTGGCAAATGGCATGTCGTGTGTTTGTGGGTGTGTGGTAGCCGTGGAAATTTGCAATTTTGGGTGGAGCAGCATCATAGATGCAATGAGTCTTTATAGGGATTGGGAAGAGACCACGGGAGTGGAGGACTACGATGGGGAGTGGAGGGGGGCAGCTGGTAAGCATGTTAGGCACACTTGTTTGGAGGAGTATAAATACATTTTTGTATTCGTTGTTTTTTCGCATAGACGCAGCAAACACCCATGTATGGCTTTTCTATAACCGCATCTATAAAAAAACAACAAAAAAAAGAAAATGCACGTGTGTAGGCGCGTCAAGGATTGTCATTTGATTAGTTGCATCAGTATGCGCGGTGCTGTTTATAGACGCAACTATAAACCATAAATTCCCTGTGCAATAATCATATTGTTATGTGGATGATACAGCACAGAATGTTATTTGTATGTGTTATTTTATCTGCGTTTGTGTTCTTATTGCATTTGAAGTAGGGTTAGTTTGATTTTGAGCTTGCAAAAATATTTACATATAGCCACATATACAGAGCTAGATCTGCAGACCCGTTGAATAGCCGCGGCTATGAAAGATACTGGGTGGGTTAGAAACTAGATTTCTTCGAGTTTCATTGTTTGTTATTGGTTGGTGTTACTTTTCTATTTCAGTAGCTCTCTTTAATAGGTTGTGGTGAAAATGTGTCATCCATTTGAGTAGTTTTATTAGTATATAGTCCTCTTTTTTGGTATTTATTTTGGAAAGTATAAAAGCTACAATTTTCCACAGTTTTATCCTTTTGATTGTAGAACTCTCACGGTGTACATGGCAGGAGTGTGGCTGATGTGAAAGTAAGTGTCAATATTTAAATATTTAAAGGTTTATTTGCAATGTTATAACCACTATCATCAGATGGTGTTCATGATATTTTTGTTAATCTACTGTGATTGTGTGGCAATTATATTTAATGTCTTTTTTACTTGCACTAACATGGACCTACAAAATTAGATTTGTGGATCAATGGCATTTATACAGACATGCCAGCATCATGGAGCCCCTGAGAGAGGGAGATTTTAGCACAGAAATCGGGAGAATGTAATTTTCCTATGAGACTGCATTGGGGTTATAACTATTTTAGGTGGGAGACAGATAAAAAAAATAGCACTAGTGAATCTCCCATCTAAATCGGGAGGGTTGGCGTGTACGTTTATACGCAGGCATTTTGTTTTTTTATTCATGTTAATGAGTTTGAAGGTTTGATCGTATTTGTGTTAATGCAATTTCAGCTATGCAGTACTCTCAGCTGTTTTGAGTTTTCTGTGAAGTAGTGCAATTGGTGTTATTTAAGTTCATTTTAGTCATTTTACTGTTAGGCAGACACCTGTGCAGTTCCCTTAGGGACCACTGCAAAAGGTTTAAGACTACAGGTGTTAGCAGTAAACTCAATTGGTAGCAGTCTGCACCACCCAGATTTACCTGGTAGCTGTGGCTGAGCAGTCAGACTTCTCCCAAGAAGAGTTAGACAGTATATAGAGTATACACATTAGGTAGAAAAATACAGTAGCACAAGCAAACACTGACCAGAGCTTTGGTATAAAAGTATATCATTATTTATTTAAAAACACACTTGTAAAAATACACTGGCACTAATATGTCAAGCAAGTTCAAACAATTAGAAATATATACACCTCCCAGATTAATTATTCGACAAGTCTTCGGAAAAGAACACCACTTATCAACACAGAGGTGAGCGCTTAACCAAGATGGCACTCCAATAATTATTTAAAAAGGGAAAGAAAAGGCAGAAATAGGAACACACACACAATACCAACACTTTAAAAGAACCACAGCAAGTCAAGAAAGGCAGGGTCTACTCTGGCACAAAAAGTTCATAAGCCAGGCCCACTCTTGGAGGAAGCAAGGCGGAATGTGCCCAAGATCACACAGTTGAAATACACTTTAAAAGTCTTTGCAGATAGTTCGAAAAGGAGTTACATCAGTTCAGAAAAGTTAGTTAACAGGTCCGAGGTCACCCCAGGATAGAGAGTCAAGGATTTACGGGACACCTTGAACAGTCTGTTGCAAGGGAGACCAGGCGGGACACAGTACCTGAAATGGTGAGAAAGCTCCAGCGGGGGCAGTTGTTCCTGGCAGCGGGTGCAAGTCGGCGCTTCGTCCAGGGGAAGAGAAGATCTCGACGTGGAGGAAAGCTGGAGGTCGTTGCACTGCCAGGGAAGAAACCAGCCGCAGAGTTTCCCAGTTAAAAGGTACTACCCTTTTATTCGCGGTAGTGGTGAAGCGTGGCTATCCGGCCACCGGGATGCTGGGCACGGGCGATTCGACCACGAGACGATCCAGGAAGGCGGAAAAGGGGCGAACTGGTTAACCCCACCAGCTCAAAGGAAGAAGACTCTCCTGGAAGAAGATCTTCTCTGTCGTTGGGAAGTGGTGAGTCGGTTCAGCAGGGCTCCACCGGTGGTGTCGTCGTTGCAGGTCGGCTCAGCTTCTCCCTCTTCGGATCCTTTAGGTCATGTGGCGACTTCTCAAGATCCAGTCCCCAAAGCCCTGCTTTTATGCAGAAAACCCCCATTCATCAGTCCTAGCTGTCACTCAAACATGCTAAGTGGTGAGCCGGGCGACTCACCACTGGGCCAATCACACAAGAGTGCGACTTGAGTTGCCGTGGCAACTCAGTCCAGGGTGCCTATTCCCCCCTCCCACACATCCTGTAGACCCAGACAGAGTGGCACCACTTTTGGAGGCGTCTGTGTAGAAGCCCGCCAAAAGTGGAACAAAGGGCTCCACTTGGGTAGGAGTTACAGAGGCGAACACAAACGCCATTTTAAAACCGAGTCCTGGCAAAAAGACCCAACCGGGAACTAAATAATAAATAACCCGGCGGTATCTTTAACATTGCACCAAAAAAGTGGTGCGTTTAAAATGAATGGGAAAATCCCATAGGAAATATTCCGGTGGAATATTTTGCGTGGTAACCACTGCCACCAGCCAGAAACTCGACAAGGGGGGACTGGACAGTGCCCCCTTGGAAAACAGACCCAGGGGCAATCGAATTACCCTTACCAGTACTTCCACAATATGATGGTTTGTACTGGTTCTGTTCACAATTTGAGACTAGTAAAGCCAATGGTGACTTTACATGCTCTGGGAGACAGTAGTCAGTCCCAGGATATGGAGTCTATGTTTGGGGGTCACTAAGACACCCCTGTGTTACTGCACTGAGGGTGCTGTGTAACACTCTCACCAAAAACACATGAAGCCCTATGGAGTAAAAGACCCCATAGCCCATAAAACACATTACAAAGTCAAAGGACACTCTCAAATCATGCCTAAGAGTGGGAGAAAAAGTCTCACTCTTAGCAGGAGAAAAAAATAAAACACAAAGCTGCTGGGGGACTCACTAGGTTTGGGAAATTAGCCTTAACAGAGAATTCTCCCTAGTATTTGTTTTAATTTTAATGCAATTTCAGCTATGCAGTACTCTCAGCTGTTTTGAGTTTTCTGTGAAGTAGTGCAATTGGTGTTATTAAATTCATTTTAGTCATTTTACATTTTTGTATTTTGTTGTAGCTGCATCATTATCATCCCAGTGGACTTGCACCAGATGTTGTACAGTTAACTACCGTGAAAAGCCACTGAGGGGGTGCTGTTGCGCACAAAGCAAATGGCTGCCTGAGAGGAGAGCTCCGGCCCGTAGAATATCTGTTTATAAAATGAATCCTGTCGCCACCTTGCCACCGGAAAACACATGCAGGCAACAGCGGAAGGTCGGCAGTGCTAATCCGTGAAAGCCTGTTCGAAAACGGCCCCAAACAACTGAAATATTGCGGTTGGAACCCACGGCATGGAAGCGGTGAGGAGGCAGCCGTGTAAGAGCTCCACGAGAAAACTACAATAGAATGGAGACAGATCTCACGCTGCAGGCTGAGTGGGGGGAAGAGCTACACAGCGATGCCACGACACTAAGGCGCCCAGTGCAGCGAGGAAGGAAAAGCTTCAGTCAACGCACCACACTGAAAAGAAGCGGCCTCAGGCATTCGCCCCGTAAGCAACCAAGACGGAGGGGGCTGTAGGCTCAACGTAACAATTGGAATGCAGAAAATTAAAGCTCCCTGCCGGCGGCCACCTGACCAACCGAAAGGTGAGGCCCTTCCACATCACAGCGGCCCCCGCATCGAGCATCTGCAGCTTCGCAGAGATCCTGGGAGGAATGCTGTCAGTACGAATCGCTATAAAATAACCACCTGGAGCCGAGCAAACCCGCGTTTGTACCGCGATTCTGGGTACAACAATAATCCCTGGAAGTGGGTAGGTGGCCACGTGTTTTGGACAGCAACCCTTTATCCTATGCGACCGGTGTTGTCGTGGCCCCGCGCATCGTCAATCACTAATATCATGATGGTGTGGATGTGCTTTGGGGTTGGGGATCCGTACGGTCCATGCATGGCGGTCGCTGGTACCTTCAAGTGAGCGGCCCCACATGTGCCGGCTCAGAGGGAAGGTTCGCCAGACACGACTTGGGCGGCATCTGGTTCTCACCATGAGACAGCCCAGGGGGAAACTGAGTGGAAGGCCACGGCTGCACAACCCCATACATAAGCTATCCACACTGGGCAAGTCTGCTGATACACCCCCTGGGCCTCCTGCGCGCTGAGCGCCATCTGGACACCTACGCTCCCCCAATACCTCTAGGTCCCTGCCAAACCCCTTGGCGGACTCCTCTGTCAACAAAAACTGGCCTTACGTTCAGGACACATTAGCCATGGAACATCCTTAGTACTCAGAGGGAATTTGAAATCCCGAGGCCGGACCACACACCAGCCCTGAGGAGCGGACATACACCAGAAGGCACCCTCGCAGGCCAGAGCCGAGAAGACACGGGTTGTGGGGCCTGTTATCACCTGGTCTACCCCCTCTGAGATAAACCACGCTGCCACACTACGCACCACAAAGGGGAGGCATTTGAACCCCTCGCATGTATGTGGGTTGACGTGGTCCGCCAATTCCAGGTAATCCTACAGCATAAGAAACATACCATATACTTGCTGCAAGATACCAGTTGGCACAGAGCACGACCAGACCCAAACCCTTGAACCCTATGCCTACATAACTCTGAACACAGGGGCCATATATTGAACCGGAAACAACGGTGACCAAAAACCTAGCAGAGCCCGAATAATCACAACTGCGAGTGGCCCCAAGAACACAGCCCTGTGGTAACATCTGGCACCCCAGTAGAACCCGGACACGACTGTGCCACTGTGATTGACCTATACGAGACATACAGGGGCGGCAGAAAGGAACACGGTCAACACATATAAGAACATTGCAATCCGTCCTGTGACCACTAAACACCACTGTCCCGAAAAACTGATGGACGTGGGAGAACACAACCCACTCTGTGCACCATATGGGCTGCCACGAAAAGAAGGGTTTGGGTGCCAAGAAAACCGGCCCAATGGACTCCTTTGCCAGCTCCCAAGCCCACGGGTCAACCACAACACCACAAACGACGATGGATAGCCAGCCTGAGACCCCTACAGATGAGCGGGAGGACCGACTAATGACAATTGTTCAGAACATCTTCCTAGCAGTGAATGTCAAATTAGATGACATTAGAGCACACGAATTACTGATGCAGAAAATAGGATCAGTACAAATGAAGACACGATAATACAGCACAGCCGAGACATCGCACAGTTGAAGGGGGGGGGACTCCAAAAGAAGGAATAACATCTGGATAGTCAGGATCGCAGAAACCTATGGTAAAGGCTCCATGGAACGCCAGGTGGAAAACTTTCTGAAAATCCTTCTAGGCGCTGAATCTTTTTCAGACCACTTCCTCATTGAGAGGGCCCACTGCACCCTAGCACCAATCCCCAGGCCCAGAGCACCACCCCGCACAACAATAGCCAGTCTTCTCAACTATAGAGACAGACGACATTCTGAGGATATCCAGGGAAAAAGGCACCTTGCACTACAAGGAAAGCAGAATACATATTTACCAAGACATTTCGACCAATGAGCAAACATTAAGGAGCTCCTACGAACCAGTCAAGAGGCAACTCAGAATACGCCACGTCCCCTATACTCTTATCTTCCTGGCAAAAATGAGAATCCACCATGATGGCAGAGCGCGCTTTTTTGAAAATCCTGTGGAAGCCATGGTATATATTGAGGTCTCCATCCCCATGCCCACCAGAGATCGGGCAGTGGACCAGAACATGCGGCCGCGACCTGGCGAGGAGCGAAATGACCCTGCCGTCTGAAAAGAAGTTCAAATCATATCCTTTATATAGTTTAAAGTATGCGGGTAGTAAGGATGGCAACGACCACCACTTATTTAATGCGGGACCGTGAGCCCCTGTAGACGGCAGCCATGTGAATGAAACGTGCACCCTCAGGAGAATTCCACAAGTTATGGGAAATGGGATACATCATCTTGTTGGGGTTGATGGTGCGGGTGGGGGAGGGGGAGGGAGAGGGAATTGGGGAATGGTTACCCCCTGGAAGTTGGCCAGGTTTGTTTGGGAATGTTACAAGTTTAAAATCGGGGAGTTGTGTTGTGGTGGAAGCCGTGCAATGAGCGCAGGCACATCGACATATGGGACATGCGGATACATCCAGTTATGGCTATGACACAGGGTAGTAGGGGCTAAATATTAAAACTACTATCCCGGAACATCCGAGGTCTAAACAACCCGGTCAAAGACATGAAGATGGCAGCCTATGTAACACAACATAACCCTCAAATCCTCCTTATACAAGAAACACGCGCTCAGCAATGTCAACACCAAATTCCTGCCGCGATGGGGCCTCATATCACACGGAATACTCGGCCCAGTCCAGGGGAGTTATCACACTTATTCATCCAAAACTATGTTTCCGACACCTCTCCAGTAAGATAGACCCCCAGGGCAGATACATGCTGGGGGGGAGGGGAGGTGAATGGCAGGGCGACAGATCGTAATAATCAACACGTACGTACCCAACGTAGATGACCCTGAATTCTATTGTACAATATTAGATATGCTGATCACATCCGGTGAAGCACAAGTAATCTGGGGAAGAGACTAATACAGTACTTTATCTATCCCTCGACCGCTCTTCAACAACTCCCCAGGCACCCTCTAAGGCCGCACTAGCCCTGAAACAGATAATGGACCAAACAGACAGACGTATGGCGTACACTACATCCACAAGAGAAGAAGTTCACGTTCCATTCATCCGTACATGATTCACACTCATGCATAAATTACTGGCTTATTAGCTCATTCCTCTCAAATACTGCATCTGGCTGCAAGATACACCCCTGTACCCTCTCAGATCACTCACCAATATCGCTCAGCATCACTCTACATGACACTCCACCAGCTAGACGATGGAGGATGCCCCCCGCAATACTTAGAGACTCCCACGTGTGTGAGGCCCTCCATATCAAAATTGAGGAATTCCTTGAATCAAATGAAGGTTTGGTGAGCAGTTACGCTACCCTATGGGAAACATTCAAGGTCTGGATCCGAGGGGCTATCTTAGCCAAGTCCACCGGGTAATTGAAATCTATTCGAAGGGAATTGGACATAGCTGAAGCCATAATAGACATCCTACAAATTGAATATAGTAAGAAAACTTTAATCGGACATCCATACCACACTAAAGGAATTTAATGAGCTGGCTAGCAGGGAGGTCCTATACATGGCCGCCCCAGCCAAGGCCCGCAGAGATGGGAAAAACAATAAAGCCGGCAAGTTCTTAGCTAAAATGCTCAGAGCCGACAGGCACCACACTCCCATCCCCAGCATACGGACAACTCAGGGGGCGACAGTAAACCAAGAGCAAGACATTAATGCCACATTTGCCGATTCCTATGCCTCCCTATACTCAAACCACGATGTGAAATGCAGGGAAGACACAACTAAGTACCTAGACGACCTATATCTCCCAATGCTGACACCTGAAACACGTAGCATACAGACCAGCCCATCACGCTTGAGGAACTCCTCACAGCAATCAAAACATTATCCTCTGGTCGGGCCCCTGGCTCAGACGGCCTAGGCGCTGAATTATATAAAGAATTCCATGACAAATTAGCCCCTGTACTATTAAAGGTATGGGAGGAAGCTATGGACCGCGGCACCATCCATGAATCTATGCGGGAGGCAGTCATCACAATAGTTCTTAAACTCCGGCGATCGGCACAAGACATGGCCTCTTATAGACCACTTTCCCTGATAAACATTGACGCGAAGATCTCCGCCAAGGTACTCGCCACTAGACTTCCGCAGTATATGCCCATCCTTGTACACTCTGACCAAGCCGGCTTTATCCCAACTCGATCTACGTCCTTAAATCTAAGGCGCTTATTTGGCGTGATGCCACAGATTGACACAGGGGCAAATGCGGCTTTCGCAGCACTAGACGCTGAAAAGGCCTTTGATTCAGTCTCCTAGTCATACTTATTCCTGGTCCTCGAACGGTTTGGGCCGGGTCGATATTTTATCAAGTGCGTCCGCCTATTATACGCACAACCGTCAGCCAGAGTTCTGACCAACAACACTATGTACCCACATTCACGTTAAACGGAGGCACCCGGCAGGGCTGCTCCATCTCTCCCATCCTATTCGCACTCGGCATAGAACCAATGGCAGAATATGTACGGAAGAATCATTCACACAGAGGGCTCAGGATGACAGGTCCCCCGCAGATTATATCACTATACGCCAATGACACTACTGTACATCCGAAATCCACAAGAGAACATGCAACGTATCATGACGGACATACACACATTCTCAGACTACTCTGGACACAAAATTAACGTGTCGAAATTCACATTATTCCCACTGACCCCTAGCACCGGAGATCTATCTGGAATAAGCAGGTTTAAATTTGCTCCTACACAGGTGCGCTATTTGGGAGTAATGCTATCTAGGGACAAACCAACACTATATATGCAAAACCATGAGGAACTCCTTCAAAACCTGACAGTCAAATTCCAATTATGGGCCAACCTCCCACTATCCATATATGGTCGAGTGGCCCTTCTGAAGATGGTAGTGCTCCCCAAGCTGCTATATTACTTTAATAACATCCCGATCTGGCCTGGAAAGACATTTGCAAAACTCCAGTCGCTTGCCACCTCATTTATGTGGGGCGGAAAGACAGCTAGGTTAGGGTGTGCCAAGATGGAACAGTTCTCGCACGGCGGCCTCTCTGCCCCCGATTTTGAACTATACTACCTAACAGTTCAGGCGCAGTTTGCGAAACACTGGTTCGACCCAGAGGACACAGCCACCCACATACCCCTAAAGAAACATGCTGCTTACCCCATTGATATATGATCCGTTATTTTCGACTCTAAATACAAAGACACCTGCACATTTGACACGGTAAGCGCCACCATACAGGCTTGGTCCAAGATATATAAGAGTATAGGCCTGGAAACCCCATACGATCCAGAGATCCCTGTGGAATTTACCCAATATTACCCCTACATTTGATAGGGCACTCCAGGAATCATGGGACCCAAACAAACTTTTTAAAATGCAGGATATGTTCCCTGACGGTACATACTGCAAGCTTACAGACTTCGTCGAGGCGGTGGGTGATGGGCAGCTCAAACACTTTAAATTCCACCGAATGAGGGCTGCATGTGCCGCCAGATGGCCATCATTTCCCTCGGAACCTCCAACACATGAATGTATAAGAGCCATAGTAACTGTTGAGGGGCAAAGGAAAGGGGTCTCAATGTTATACTCTTTAGTACAAGCACACTCCACCTCACGCAAAACTATCAAAGGGGTTTGGGAGCGCGATATGGGTATCGAGATAGACGAAACCAGATGGCTCCGCTGCTACCAAATTACCAAAACGGTGTCCATGAACTCGGGGCTGCGACTGATACAATTTAAAATATTAAATCAATTGCACTATACTCCGGCCATATTAACTAAATTTGTGGAATGCTGTACGGGGAAGTGCCCGAAATGCGATCCACCAAATGCAGATGCTTATCACATGTACTGGGCATGCCCTTTAATTGTGGAATTCTGGGGGGGAAGTTGCGGAGTTCCTAGAGGAAATCACGTCAATCCCAGCATCCCCATCTCCCCTAAAGTACCTATTTGGAGATATTGGTAAAGTGGCGGAAACCACAAGGCGACTGTTCAACATCTCACATGCCATTGCAAAGCGATGTATTTTGAAATGCTGGAAGTCCTCAGCGAGATGTAACCGGGCTGACTGAATTCTCTCTTTAGGCTGAATTTCCTAACCTAGTGAGTCCCCCAGCAGCTTTGCTGGATTTCTGGAGTTTGTTTTTTTCCTCCTGCCAAGAGTGAGACTCTCTTCCTCCCACTCTTGGACAGGATTAATGGTATTCCTTTGACTGGTAATGTGTTTTATGGGCTATGGGGTCCTTTACTCCATAGGGTCTCATGTGTTTTTCCTATGTGTGTTACACAGCACCCTTCGTGCAGTAACACAGGGGTGTCATAGTGACACCCCACCATAGACTCCATACCCTGGGACTGACTACTGTCTCCCAGGGCATGTAAAGTCACCATTGGCTTTACTAGTCCTAAATTATTAACAGAAACTAGTACAAACCATCATATTGTGGACGTACTGGTCGGGGCAATTCAATTGCCCCGGGGTCTGTTAGTCGAGGGGGCACGTCTCCGTCCCCCCTGATCGAGTTTTGGCTGGTGGCAGTGGAAACTACTTTTATATTCGACCGCAAATATTTTCCTATGGAATTTTCCCGTTGTTCGAGGCTACCAACTTTAATTATTTAATTCTCATAGCCTCAAACATATCGCCGGTTTATTTAATTAATATTAATTCTCCGGTTGGTATTTTTTGCCAAGACTCGATTCTAAAATGGCGTTTGTGTTCTCTTCTGTGACTCCAACCCAAGTCGAGCCCTTTGTTCCACTTTTTTGGCAGGCTTTTTCAGAAGCCTCCAAAAGTGGTGCCACTCTGTCTGGGTACCACAGGGGGTGTCGGAGGGGGTTTAGGCACCCTGGAACTCAAGTCACAGTCTTGTGTGATTGGCCGGCTCACCACTTAGCATGTTTGAGTGACAGCTAGGCTGAGTGAATGGGGGTTTTCTGCATAAAAGCAGGGCTTTGGGGACTGGAACTTCAGAAGTCGCCACAGGACCTAAGAATCCGACGAGGAAGAAGTTGAGTCGACCTACCACGATGACATCACCGGTGGAGCCCTGCAGAACCGACTCACCACTTCCCGACGACAGAGAAGATCTCCCGGCTGGAGAGGCTTCTTCCCCTGACTGGTGGGCACAACCAGTTTTCCTTTCTTTCTTCGCACCCCAGCCCGGTTTGTGGTCGAACTGCCCGTGCCAAGCACCCCGGCAGCCGGATAGCCACTCACCACTGAACCGCGAATCACCGGACCGCTCCTTGTACCTGAGAAACTCTGCGGCTGGTTTCTTCCCTGGCAGTGCAACGGACTCCTGTCTTCCTTGACGACGAGATCCTCTCTTCCCACGGACGAAGCACCGACATGCATCCGCTGCCAGGAACAACTGCCCCCACTGGAGCGTTCTCACCACTTTAAGGTACCGTGTCCGCCAGGCCGCCCTTTCTAAAGATTGCTACAAGGTAATAACTCCTTAACCTTCTGGACTGGGCTGGCCGCCTTGACCCTCTAACTGGTCCCTTTCTGTGGTCCAACTCCTTTTTGAACCTTTACAAGACCTTTGTGCACTGCAACCATGTGACCTTGGACACATTTCGTTTGGATCCTCTGAAAGAGGATCCGGCCTCTTGAACTCTAACTTCACGATTTTACTTTGCCTTCCTCCCTTGTTGTGTTCTTGAAAAAGTGTTGGGATCTGTTTCAATTTGTTCTCTGCCTTTTTCTCCCTTTTTAAAACGAACTTTTAGAGTGCCATCTACGTTAAGCGCTCACCGCTATCTGAAAATAAGTGGGGCTTTACTTAAGACTTGTCTAATATTCTTTTAAGGGAGTGTATATCTTTTAGTGACCGTGTTTTTGAATTGCTTATTATTAGTGCCTGTGTGTTTTTCTAGATGTGGTTTTAAATAAATAATTATATCTCTTTTACACCAAGCCCCGGTCAGTGTTTACTTGTTCTATTGTGTGCTCTTGACCTATTGTGAATACTCTGTATACTGCCTAACTCTTCTTGAGGGAAGTCTGACTGCTCAGCCACAGCTACCAAGTGAATCTGTGTGGTACAGACTGCTACCAAGTGGGTTTACTGCCAAACATCATTAGTCCTAAATCTTTTGCAGTGGTCCCAGAGGGAACTGCACAGGTTTCTGCCTAACACTGACTTTCTGAAAGACTTATCAATGGTGAACGAGCATGAGGAACACTTTGTATGGACTGTCCCTACAGCCTGTCGTCCTAAGGACATATGGACCCTGTTACAGATATTTTTATGTAATCTGCTACCCAAAGCAGATACAACACCTCCAGCTTCTCCATAATTGAACTTATCTATCACCATGTATGTAAATGTATACGTTAATTATGTCTGAAAAGCCAACCTATTTTCAAAACATAGTGGTACTGCTGGAGATGGGAGCAGCACATTTTTAGACCGTTTCTGAAAAGCCTTCTTTGACTCTAGCATTTGTGATGATACTTGAAATGGAGTTCTCCAGTGCTGCAAGTGGTTTAAGTGTCTGGCTGTTGGTGGCAGCACCTTTAATGGGTGGGGTTTGATTCTGCACAACCACCGCTCGCACCTATTTATTTTTAAATCCAAGTTGCATTTTATTCCCCAATGATTAGTATGTGCAAAGAGAACAGTGTTGTATGCAGAAATGTTGTATGTCATGACTGTTTGTGTACACCAAGTGTAGTATTTTAGCACATTTGGTGTGCTCCAACTACCATTGTATCATTACCGCCTGTTTGGTCATTGATATTCCATACTCCGTTTCTATAAAAAAAAACAAGCCTTATAGCAGTGGCTACACAAAATGGGGCATCCTTTGTGTATTCATGATGGCATCTAGGAGTAGCAACGACTGGGGGTGTTTGTCCGCCGCTATCCCAAACCCACCCTATGTGCTAGGTTGTTACTCGCAGGTATACCATGCAGCCAATGGAAGGACATATCACTAGTTAGTTGTGTGTCGTGTAGCAGTGGCTATACACATTCATTGCAATTTTTTACACCCGTGTGTGGGTAGTCGTCTTGGAACGTATTTTCAAGATTGAGTAGTATTTGTAAACAGTTGCTGTAACATTTGTAATACTTTTCATTTATTAATACATATAAGAGTATACTTGAAAAAGGTAAATAAACATGCAAACAAAAATTGTTGAAAACCGGTTTATTTGGGGGCGGGGGTGGTTGTGGGTTTTCTTTTAGTTTGAACACATAATACATCACTAGCCCAATTATCTAGATTCTTACTGCCCATGATTTGTCTCAAATTTTCAATGTCCTTTTTCATTAAATGTACTTCTTTTAAACATTAATAGTGGTTATAATTCTGTTAATGAATCCATGATTAGTTAAGTGGGTAGTTCTTGTTTAATTCTTTGCGATAATTGTATGACTTCATCCGTTTGAAATTATTTTAAATATTTTTAAATAATTGAAGCTAAAATACACTTTCAAAATATTTGTGTTGACTGTATAGACATTTAATAGTAGTTTGGTGACTGATGGTAGTTCCTTAAAATATGATTGTTAGTCTCATTGTACATGAATATAAAGAATGGACTTTTCTTAAGCATCTTTTTTGATTTCTTCCTCTGTAGGATAATTGTCCTCCAGCCATTCCATGTAGTTTTCCAATTTACTCTGTTGTCAAAAATACTGCTTGTCATCTCAATTAGAATGAGCAATGGAGGAAGGGTACATGAGGAGAGAAGAACAAGTTACTTACCAACTGGTAACCTTCTTTCGATTGGATGTTCCTCCAACGTATTCCTCATCTTAGATGTATTCCATCCAGCCTTGCTGCTCTTTGGAAATGTTTTCGGCAGAGGGCGCCGTGCGTCAATGTTGTCGAATCGATGGTCCCTCGAAGGCCTCCATCGAGGGTGACGTCATCGGGTGTGTAAGTAGCACGCGTGGTGCCCGTTGGCCTCAGTTCTGTTTTTCCCCTTTTTATCTTTGATCTTCTACTGTGTAGATTGTGTCGGCAGACAGGCATGAGCCTTGCGAGATTTGAGATGCCAATGATCCGGAAAAATCTACAGAGGGGTAGGCTGGGAGGGCGATGAGGAATACATTGGAGGAACATCCAATCGAAAGAACGTTACCAGTTGGTAAGTAACTTGTTCTTCGAGTGGATTGTGTCCTCCAACTTATTCCTCATCTTAGATAGACTCCCAAAGCAGTATGGACAATTCCTCTCGAGGAGGGGGTAGATTTTTCGATACTCTTCGATGGCCGAGTATAGTACTGCTTTTCCAAATGTTAGCTCCCTAGTCTGGGACGCATCCAGGTTATAGAATTTTGAGAAGGTGTGTAGCGAAGACCAAGTTGCTGCTTCGCAAATGGATCTTATTGGAACACCTCTTTGAAGGGCCGTGGAGGAGGCGATGCCTCTGGTGGAATGAGCCCTTAGCCCTTCCGGGGGGGTCTTTTTGAGCTAGTCTGTAGCATTCTGAAATGCAAAGCACAATCCAGCGTGAAATTGTTTTGTCACCGATTGACCCAGTTTCCTTCCTGTGTAACCTATAAACAGCTGGTTGTCCACGGAAAGTCTAGAGATGTAAAAGCTTAAAGCTCCTTTCGGATCCAACCTGTGTAATCTTTCCTCCTCCTTCGAAGGATGGGGTGGAGGATAGAATGCGGGTAAGACAATTTTCTGACTTAAATGAAAATCAGATATTACTTTCGGTAAGAATGATGGTTTTACCCTCAAAACAACTCTGTCCTTATGGAACACAGTATAGTGTGGGCCAGAAGACAGTGCCTGCAATTTGCTCACTCTTCTTGCTGATGTTAGAGCAACCAAGAAGGCTGTTTTCCACGTTAGTAATTTTAATGGACACGTGTGCATAGGCTCAAAAGGAGCACACATTAAGAATTTTAGGACTAAATTTAGATCCCAGATCGGTACTTGAAATGGGTGAGGAGGAAACACATTAGTGAGTCCTTTTAAGAATTGTATCAAAGGAATTTTGAAGTAGGAGCATTCTTCCGATGAGCGCTTGAAAATGGAAAGCGCTGCAGTGTAACCTTTTATTGTTCCGATATTCAGACCTCTATGTGCTACGGTCAGAAGGAAAGATAATACTTCCGGAATAGAACATAGGAAAGGATCGACATTCTTTTCTCTGCACCAGTTGCAAAACTTATTCCAACGGCAACGGTATAGAGACTTTGTTGCTGGCCTTCTTGCTGAAAGCAACACCTCCATAACGTCATCTGGAAGGTTCCAATCCCTGTATCTCAGCCTTTCAGATACCAAGCATGAAGGTTGAGCGTTTTGACCTCTGGATGGAGAACCTGACCCTCCATTTGAGAGAGAGAAGGTTCTCTCTCCGAGGAAGACGTACTGGAGGACATATGGACATGTCTAGGTCCGGGTACCACGTTCTCCTGGCCCAATCCGGGGCAATTAGGATCATGCGACTCCAAAACCTTCTCAGCCTCCTGATGACCTGAGGAATGACGGGAATCGGAGGGAACGCTTACAATAGTGGAAAATTCCACTCCACCACGAACGCCTCCCCCAGGGATCCTCTCGGGGGAAATTCCCTTGAGCAATACCCTTCGCATTTTCGGTTCATTCCGGTTGCAAACAGGTCTACTTGAGGTGTTCCCCAAAGGGCGAAGATCTCCTGAATGACTTCCTGAGGCAGTTCCCACTCGTGGGATACCGTGCTCTGCCTGCTCAGAGCATCTGCCATCATATTCTCCGGCCATGGTTGCCAAAAAGGTTCTCCTTTTAGAATGTTCTCTGTACAGGTCCACCATAGAAGGTCTTGTCTGACCTTGTTCGGAATCTGAAGAAGATCCGTCATTTGACCCGGGAACTGGGACCACTGAGTCTTTAGGGCCCATTGAAGGGATCTCATCCTCAAGCGTGCCTCTGGCAACAGAAAGATGCAGGATGCCATGAGGCCGAGCAACCTTAAAAATCGTAAGCCTGGAGATTTTGGGCATTTTCGAATTTGGAAACCATCTGAAGAATGTCATGAGCCCTCGACTTGGGAGGTGTGCTCTTTCCCAAGGTCCGGTCTAATACAGCTCCTATGTACTGAAGGTGTCATCTGTGACTTCCTGAAATTGAGGGAGAAGCCCAGTTTGTGGAGGAAGTGGCAGGTGACTTTCAGATGCTCGGCAGAAAGCGCTCTGATCAACCAATCGTCCAGGTAGGGGTAGACATGAATCCCCCCCCTCATGAGGTGCGCTGCCACCACTACCATTAACTTGGTGAAGACCCTCTGGGCGGAGGTCAACCCGAAAGGTAGGACTCGAAACTGATAATGTGAGTCGCCAACTACAAACCTCAGGTATTTTCTGTGTTTGAGATGAATCGGCACATGAAAATAAGCATTCTGGAGGATGACACCAACTAGTCCTGAAGTTGAAGGGCCTGAAGGATCTGAGAAAGGGTAACCATCTTGAACTTGTCCTTTCTGAGGAACTTGTTCAAGTTTCTTAAGTCCAAGATGGGTCTCAGTCCTCCGTCCTTTTTGGGGATCAAAAAATACGGGGAGTACCATCCCTTGCTCCTCTCCGCTTCAGGTACTGGTTCTATTGCACCTTTCTCCAGCAGGGTTAAAACTTCCTGCTGTAGGAGCGGGTTTGAAGACTTTAATGGGTGTCTCCCTGGTGGATTGCTTTGAGGTTGCGTTAGAAAAGCAAGGCAGTAACCATGGGCTATTATTTCTAGAGCCCAAACATCTGAAGTAATGGCTCGCCATTCTTGCAGATGCTGTGACAGCCTGCCCCCTACAGGTGTTTTGTGATGCAAGTCCTCAAAGCGGTTTTGTGGCGGATGTTGCAGCCGCTGATGGCAGAGAGGCTGCAGCTGGAGCAGCACGTTTTCCTCGTCCACCACGAGTGGCCTTTTTCTGGCCCCTTTGACTGGCCATTCCTCTCGCCTTTCCATATGAGGTGTAGTAACGATAGGATCGTCCCCTCCATGACTGTCCTTGCGCACGAAAAGGCTGAGGTTGCCTAATAGCAGCTGCTAAAGATTTGGCAGCTGCTTTTGAGGTCTGCAACCTCTCAATGCTCTCGTCAGCTATGTTGCCAAAAAGGTGAGACCCGTCAAAAGGCATGTTCAGAAGGCGGTTCTGTACGTCCGGTGCAAAACCCGACTTCCGTAACTACGCAAATCTGCGCATTACTGTGCTAGTGCCCATGGGCCTGCTTACACCATCTGCAGTGTCCAATCCAGATTGAAGGGATTCCTGCATGGCTTCCTTTCCATCTCGAACGATGGCTAGGAACCCTTCCCTTTCTTCCCCTTCTGGTATGTGCTCCGCCGCCATTGCAATGCACTGCCAAAGAGTGTACGAAAATGTTTCCAAGGCACATGTGGAGTTGGCAGATTTTAATGCTATGCTCCCGGCTGAAAATAGCTTCTGTGCCCAACAATCCACACGCTTATCGTCCCCGTCTGGAGGGATAGACTGGTATGCAAGTTTGTTAGAAGCTGTGGCTGCCTGTATGACCAGACTCTCGGGAGTTGGGTGTTTGGACAGATAGCCGGGGTCGCTACTGGCCGGGCGGTATTTTGAGGTGAGGGATTTATTTACCAGAGGAATAGAATCCGGAGTTTCCCAATTCTTGGCCAACCTATTTTGAAGGGCCACGTGAAAGGGTAGTACTGGGTCTTCGGTGGGACCATGGTCGAATATATCTGTTAAATCATCCTGGATGAATTGGGCTGATGGTTTAGCCCATCCTACAACCTTTGTCATTAATTG
This sequence comes from Ambystoma mexicanum, assembly GCF_040938575.1. Lineage (NCBI taxonomy): Eukaryota > Metazoa > Chordata > Amphibia > Caudata > Ambystomatidae > Ambystoma > Ambystoma mexicanum. The sequence goes on along the minus strand of NC_090941.1, from coordinate 704,327,590 downwards.
ACGGTATGATGGACTGGCATGCTCTCCTGGTTCTGGTCTGCCAAAGTCGTTTTCAGGAGATGTGTCAATGCCACTTGCATTGTGTAATGATTCCACCAAGTCCCTCATTCTGCTTTCTTCTGAAATCAAGCATTCTGGGACATTTGGGGTGCCATATTCCAGCCCAAAAGGTACATTCTCCTCATCAGATCTCTCCTGTTCCTCAAACATTGAGGTAAGGGATTTGAAAAACTCCTTTCTGGGGAGAATCTTGAAAACCTCTGGGAGGAGGAAGAGGTCTAGTACCTGGCTCTGAGGACAATACTGGTTTTGTAACCTTATCCTTCTCTTTTTCTGGCTTCCCTGGCTTGGCTGGAGCCTTTGGCGCCGAGGGTTTCGGCGTCGACGTTGATAACGGCATCGTCGACAGGGTCTGCTTAGAGGGTGTCGAGGCGACCTTCAAAGATTTTCCCTTCGTGGTATGATGGGTCTCGGACGGCGTTGATTACCTCGAGCGGTCGACTCGAGCGTTTTTCACTCTGCGTCCTGGAAGGTTCCCTATCCTTCCTTTTTCGATCAACCGGGCTAGAGGGCGCGCGAGTGTCGGAGCGACGACGCTCCCGGCCGGCTTCCGAAGAAGGCGCGGATCGAGGCTTTGCTTTTTCAAACACCTCCATCATTTCGACCCTGAATGCTTCCCACTCTTCGGTAGACGAATGTTTCGTGGGGCATTTCATCTTTTTTGGAGACTTGTCTGACGAGGTGGAGGGAGACCTGTGGCGTCGTTTCTTCGATCCTTTTGACGAAGACGAGCAATGGGAATCGCTATGGGACCTCGATCGATGCCTTTCGCGTTGAGGAGAATTCTCACGGGATCTCGACTCGATGCTAGAGGTTTTTCGACCTACCTGTAGCTTTCCTCTCCTCTCTCGCAAGGCCTTCCCCGTCATCGCCTGACACTTCGTACAGGCCTCTATGTCGTGGCCTTCTCTGAGGCACCACAAACACTCTCGATGCGGGTCCGTGATCGATATTTTTGACCCGCACGATTTGCACTTTTTGAATCCCGATTTCGGGGTTGTGGTCGGCGTCGATGACGAGGACATATTTCGTTATGTATTCTCACAGAACTCAAGGCGCGCTGAATGTCCGAAGCAACTTATACTGCAGAAAAACGGAACGGAGGCCAACGGGCGCCGCGCGTACTACTTATACACCCGATGACGTCCCCCTCGACGGAGGCCTTCGAGGGACCATCGACTCGACATCGACGCACGGCGCCCTCTGTCGAAAGAATATCCGAAGAGCAGCAAAGCTGGATGGAATACATCTAAGATGAGGTATACCCTGGAGGACACAATCCACTCGAAGGTGGAATTCCTTGTATTTACTTCCCGATTGGTCTTTTACTGTTTGTGTGGTGGGCAACTGCCAATAGGATGTCAAGTACCTCAGATGCTGTTCAACTGTTGAACCTATCGGAGAATGTACTTTCAGTGATGTTTATGTATGCAGATTAAACTGTAGATTATATTGTATCATATTAAGAGTTTTTCTATGTAATACATTTTTATTGTATGAGTGAGATGTAGTTTTAGGAGATTGTGCTATTTTTAGGGTATATTTATTGTTTCATTGGATATTTGAAACATGAAGCCAATTTCAAAAGGAGAAGACTGTCATTGTTCAGTAGACTGAAGAATTTGAGAAGTTTGAGAATGGGGTTCGTAGTGATGTTGAGGACATATGTGATGTGTTGTCAAAGCATTGGCGTACAACGTTTTTTTGGTTCTATGATATGTTTATAGAGTGTTTGAAAGGAGAGGTTTATGCTGCAATTGTGGAGAAATATTTTTGACAGGGAGCACAGGTTTTTTCTCTTTGGAAAAGAAAGCACAGAAATTTTCATAGATTTTGTTTATTTTTAACAGAGGTGAAGAGTATTTACCCAACTGAAATCTATATATTGGTAAAAGGTAACCAAAGGCTCTTTAAGGAGCCAGCCAGAGAACCTTTTAAATATATTGGAAAAGGAAAATACCTTTGATGCCTTTTTTAATTTATTTTTTAAATCGCTGCGGTTACGAAGGCAGCCAATGAAACTTTGCGCCCTGTCAGAGGGGGTTATAGCCCGGTTACCACTAAACCAATGGGACGTCGTATTTTTGGTGGTTGCAGCCGCGGCTATAACTATCGCCTTAGCCGCAGGTATAGCGATCCCAGTTCTTGTGCATTGATCATGATATTTCATTGTTTTTACACTACACATTTCTACATGTGTTTTTGATTCTATGGTCTCGTGTATCTTTTTGTTGTTTGAATTTTCACAGCTTGTTAATAGGCCTTTTTGAATCTTGAAAAATGTTATGGGTAGCTGCATCTTCTGGCGGTTTTCCAAACCTGCTGCTACCCATGCTCCAATTGGACGCCATACTTTCCGGTGGGCTATGGTAGCCGCTGGTATTTATTTATTTATTTAAATTTATATAGCGCGCAAGTAACCCATGGGCATTGAGGCGCTGTTACTTGCAAGAGCTTAGTTACAGGCAAAGAAGCATTCATCAGTACATTATGTATTCAACAGGCATAGAGCTGCTGTTTTGGTTGGTACAGTTGGTCATTACAAACAGTTTATGCACTGGAACATAGGAGATGTATTCAGCTGGTGCGAGGAATATGTGAATAAGATGGTTTTTATGGGGTATGAACCCGCCGATTGTACCCACGGTTATAGGAGTTTGTATTTTGGTAGAGTGATCAGGAAGTTTTAGTACAGATAGGTACATGTCTTTCTGTTTGGATATTCTCAACTCAAGACAGGTGCGATTTAAATTTGAAACCTTTGCAACATGTCTTTTTCAGTGCATTTGAAAAATGTACATGTACCCGCGGCTATCAGAGGGTCCTCGCAGTGTAATAAGAGTTTTAACCGCGGATATATAATTGTCAAATTTCTTCAAAAAAATGCATGTACTAGAAAGTATTCACTAGAAGAATTGTTCTGGGGTTTATTGACTGTTATAGGTTGTAATAAAAATGTGTTGGCCATTTTACTGGTTTGCTTTTTACAGTCCTCTTTCTGCTATTCATTTATGAAACATATGAAAGTGACCTTTGTGAACTTTTGAAATTCTGATTCCAGAGCTCAAGAGTGTGCAGCTGTCCTGTATTTGGCTATTGTGAACCTCTATTCATTCTTTGGAGCAGCTGAAGGTCGGCGATTGAGTGTTTTTGAATATTTTGTGTGTAATATGAATTGTTGTTTATATTAGATGAAGTATGTTTAGGTTTCTGATATAGTATAGTTTATAGGTATTATTTGGAAAGTAGTGTTTTCCATATTTTACTTTAGTGTTTTCGAGTGTGTTCAAGCAGTAGCACATGTTATACTATTGTTACGTGTAGAAAAATATATTTCCAATGGAAGGTTGTTTCTCACTGTTGTCTTGAAGTATTCATTTGATATTTTGCTGATAATGTGGCTGTGTTTTTTTATTATTTCTGTATTTCTGTTAAAAATATTGTCTGCTGCTCTGTATCTAATAAGCATATGGTGACAACTGTTGCAGGTTATTGGGTAAGAACATGGATTTTACTTTGAAGAAATAGGGTGTTTTTTTCTGAGTTTTGTTGCAGTATGTACCTTGGGTTTCCACAGTTCTCATTAAGAATATATGTGAAATTGAGTGTGGCATTTCGTTCACACATGTGAAAGTACATTGCATGACTGCATTGCATCCAGAACACGCTTGGTACCATAATTTACAGCACCATTGCATGAAGATGAGTTCAATGTGTGTACTAGTCAGAATAAAAAATGTTGGCAGTATTCCATAAACAAACAAGCATATTTGGAATTTTCACAATCTGCTTGTAAATGATGTACTTTGGGAGGGCAGGGACCCCCTTTGGGATTATACTACGTGACGACATATACTGTTATATAATGCACAGACATTGGAATATGTGAAACAGATGGGGGTGCATAAGAAACCCTAGCGTCAACCAAGCAACATACTTCTACCCTTGACAAATAGTGCAGCTGTGTTTGTGCTTTGTAGTTTTATATCAAGCGGTTTTCTGTGACTCTATATTAGTGACTTTCTAATGTGTTAGAGTTGTGGAAGTGTTTGAATGTGGCTTTAAATTTGAGTCTTATGAGGCAGTGCACCTGATCAATGCTAACTTGGTTATGATGTTCGCCAATGTTCTTTTGCTTATTTGTGGAGATTTCTGCATTCTGCCAGCTTATTGGGAAAGTTAATATCAACTCGTAAGTTTGCAGTGATCATTTCTTCTCTTGAGTAGAGGTCTGGGAATTGTACTCTGAAGTTATGGACACAGTATGGTGGGTTTTCTAAAGCCTTTTGGCGTTCGACAATATACCAGATAAATGGTCTCTGAGAAATTATGAAGCAGGTTAATTCATAGTGGCTAAGGCCTCATAGTTTGCATTTCAGCTTTTATGCAGTAATTCATGAAATGTGATTGCCTCTTTTTATATAGTTATTACCTTGCTAATCACATGGTTTATGCATATCTTTCACTTTATATCTACATGCTTTGGCATGACTTGTTAAATTATGAAAGAAATGGCTGTGGCGTATAGGATTAGCTCACTTTTCATTCAGGCTTATCCTAAAAATGTACTGCCCCAACCACAGATATATCACAACGCAAAAAACTCAGTACCCCACCTAGTGAAACTTATTTACACTATACGAGCTGCTCAATACCATCCCACATTACTCAAGCGCTTAGAGCAGATCTCTACATGGGGCATTTTTTATACTGCATTATTTCAACAGTCATCTAATTGTTGCATTATGTAGCTCAGCAATGTATTTTATTGTGCATTTATAAGGCACTTACACATCAAAGCGCCGACAGGGCAACAGGGAGAGGCCATGGGAAGAGAAAACAAATAGAACAATGAAAGATAGAGGCAAACCTATTAGGACTTGTGAGCATTCAGAACATGCAAGTGCAGAGACAGGGAAGGGATGAGGGAGGGGAAGGGGTGGGGCGTGCTTGATGGGTTGTGAGCTGCCAATAAGTGCATGCCTGTGTTAGCATAGGCCAGGGGGTGCCAAAGCAAATGCTGGGAGCGGGCAGAGGCTGAAGGCTATTGGGTGTGGGAGGCCAGGGCCCAGGAGAACACAAGGGCCCTGGTGACCAATCTCAGCATCTGTGGGGTTTAGCAGAGGAGGGAGGTACGGAAGGAGGAGGTGAAATGGAAAGTCTGATAAGCTTCCGGAATTTGAGGAGATCTGGCTTAAGACAAAGGGAAAGGGGGAGGCAGCTCCATAGGAGGGAGCGTGCAGAGGAAAGATTGTCCAACTGCTCATTGTTTAGCAAAGCGCTTGACACACAGAGTTGGAGCCGGAGAAACGTAAAGATCTGGAAGGAGAGTATTTAGTAAGGGAAAATTGTAGATAGCATGGTCCCCGGCCCCAGACAGCCCTATGGATGATGCAGAGGGATTTGAATTTGATCCTTGCAGCAACCGGGAGACAGATGAGAGTTTAGGGCTGGAGAGATGCGGTCCCTGGGCTTGAGCCCAAGGATAAGTCTTGCAGCCCTATTCTGGATTAGCTGGAGGGGTCGTAGAGAAGAAGAGGGTAGATTAAGGAAAAGGCTGTTGCAGTAGTCCAGCCTAGAGAGAACCAGAGCTCTAGAGACATTGAGCGTCTGGGGTAAAGTGAGGGAGGGGAGAATTCCTTTGAGGAGATGGAGTTGAACGTGGGCCTTCTAGGCAAAGTCCTGAATGTGAGGGAGGAAGGAAAGAGGAGTCGAAGATGACTCCAAGGTTTCTGGCTTCAGATGAAGGGGGAGAGCCTATAGAAGAGGGCCAGAGTGAGGGGAAGAAAACAGAAGCAGGTGTCCCGAAAGAATCTCAGTCTTGCTGGCGTTGAGGCAGAGTTCACTGGAGGCACACAAGGACTGGATGCCAGATAGGCAGTCAGGAATGATGGAGGAAGTAAGGAGAGGGTCATAGGGAAGTTTAAAGAAGAGTTGTGCGTCATCTGCATAACACTGGAAGTTAGGGGAGAAGGTGCAAATGAGGTGTGCAAGCGGAGCAAGATGGGTGTTAAAGAGCCAGGGATAGATATTGGAGCCCTGAGGGACACCACAGGTGAAGATAGAGGTGGGGAAGGAAAGAGAACCCAGAATAACCTGAGAGGATTGAAGTCAGCCAGTCCAGTGCCTGCTCCGAGATGACTAGTGTATCGTGGAGCTGTTTATGAGGATGGAGTGGTTGACTGTATCAAAGGAGATCAAGTACAATGAGAACAGCTGGACAGTTGGAGTCAAAAGATGCGAGCAGTTTGTGCCTCTGGATGCTTGGAATCCAGATTGATAGTCGAAGAGGCAGCCAACAAGTTTAGTGTGCTGGGTAAGTTGGGGCAAGGCCAGCTTCTCCAAGAGTTTCCCAAGGGAGCGGGTGATAGATATGGGGCAAAAGTTGGCTGGACAAGAGGTGTCTGCAGAAGGTTTTTTCAGGAGGGGCGCATAAGGGAGTGCTTGAGGGAGGAGGGGGAAGATCCTGCAGCAAAAGAGTGGTTGCAGAAATGAGCAGGTGCAGGAGCAAGAATGGTTCTGGAGGAGCAGGGGGAGACCTGTTTGGAGGAGACCTTCATGAAGCGGACAACTCTGGTGACCTCCTCAGGTGTAACAGGAGAGAAAGGCAGAGGGAGGCCATAGGAGGCAGGTGGTTAGGTCTGAGAGGCAGAGAGGGATGCAAGGGTCCTCAGGAAGTCCTGCATTTTTGCAGTGAATTGTGTGGTCAGTGCGTTGCAGAGGGCCTGGGAGGGAAGAGGCGAGGAGACTGCAGAAGAGTTGGCCAATTCCCTGCAGATTTTAAAGAATTCAGCCGTGTTGTTGGATGCACCCGAGATGCAAGCCTGGATCTGGGCCCTTTCCTTGGCATGAATAGAGAGTCTGTATTGCCTTTGGAGTGGGCTATAGGTCAGTTTGTCAGAGGGGGAGTCTGAGGTCTGCCACTTCCTTTCCGCAGCTCTGCACTTTGAGGCTGCAAGTTTGGAGTTGTACCAAGTGTTACGCTTGGGGCATGTTTCAGGTGGATCCTCATGACTGGGGTAACAATGTCAAGGGTATTAGTAATGGCAAGATGGAGGTTGCTGAGAGCAGTGGTAGAGTCTACAGTGGGGGGGGGGGGTGAAGGTAGAAGCTGACACTCCTTTCAGACGGATGTTCGAGAACAAGGTTGGCAGTGCTGGGGGAGGTGCGGTAAGAGGCAGAGTCTGACTGGGACAAGAGTAGGCCTGGTCACCTAAAAAAAAGTGGCCCACCTCTCGCCTCACGACCCTTGACTTCTGACATCACCAGAAGTGATATCATTTGACCCCACCCCAAAGTGACATCCGGGGAAGCGACGAAGCACGACCTTTCACCCCTTGACAAAACAGGAAGTGCCATCAAATAGCATTGTTCACTAAATTACTGTGAATCCAAGCAGACACCCAAGGCCAAAAGATAATGTTATTGTGTAGCACTTCCGCTTAAGCCCTTTTTTATATAACAACTATGCATATAACAAATATGCATACAATATCACCCAACATGTGTTTGTACTGATTTATCGACCTGAGAAGGATGAAAGGCTTTTTGAAAAAAGAAAAAAAAGGACAAAAATAGAAAAAAATATATTTCTTTCTCTTTTTTTTTCCTTCCATTTCCTTCCAAACCAGCCCAGACTTGGCCAGAAACCGGCCCCCACTCCCCAAGGATGATTTCGGCCCAGCCACAGGCCGAAAGACCTTTCCGACCCTGGTAAGAAGGCTGAGAGGACTCAGGTGAGACAAGAGGAGAATGGAGAGGGAGAGCGAGGTGCAAAGGTCACGGAAGAGAGTGGGTGTCGCGATTGAGTCAAGGTGGATATTGAAGTCACCCATGAGAAGAAGTAACAGGGTGGTCAAGCCAGGAGGTCTGTAGATAGTGGCAATGGTCAAAGAGGATTTGGGAGAGATGACCAGCTTTCAAATCAGGCTTTCGAAGGAAGAGTAAGATTGGGTGGGTATGAGGGAAGAAGGGACACAATCGGGGATCATCAGAGCAACCACACCGCCAGCATGGTTTAGGGCAGGGGCTGGATATGATCTTACAGCCATCAGGGAGAAGGGGGTCAAAAACAGTGACTGAGCTGGCATTGAAACACGTCTCGGTAAGAGCAAGGATATCAGGGCCAATTTCTTCAAGGAGGAGGCAGATGTCGGCAGAGTGTTTGATGGCAGAACGAGTATTAAGCATGGCTAAATGCAAGAGGTCTTCGCCTTTGAAGCTTTCCCATAGCAGGGTACACCAACTGGAGGTGGGGGTTAGGGGGTGTGAGGGCAGAGAGCGGAAGAAGGAGTAGCATGTGTGGCAAGAAGTTAATGAGGGATAGCAGGTGCCGGTCAAAGAGGAGCAGGTAGGGTTGAGGACCTGAACCAAGATAGTGCCAGTGTGATGGACATTCATGATACACCTGGATGATGCAAAGCCTGCCAAGCGGACGTCCCATTTAGTGCCACCATTAATGGGTGAGGATGTGAGTGGAGAGGGAGTAGAGATCATGAGTCCATAGATCTGGAGAGGGGACAGAAAAGACATCAGTGAAGATCTGTCTGGAAGTTGCGCCGATGTAGGTTTCTGCAATAGGTATGCCAGGTTTAGTGGCCAGGACGTCTAAGCTTTTATCTTCCAGACTTAGTGACAGAGGGAGGATAGGTGATAGTGTAGCAGTTAGAGAAGATAGGGGAGATGGTGAGTGCCATAGGGGCAGCAGTGGATAGTGGGAAGAAAGAGGAAGGGCTGCACAGCACAGTCCGAGCACAAACACAGGCAGCCTAGGAGCAGGCAGACAGGAGAGCAGATGCTCTGGTAATAATTTAGTACTACAGATGGGTGCAAAGATGTTGAACACACACCAGGCTTCGAATTTGCAAAAGTAATGTGGTGAAAGAAGAAATAAGTGAGACTAAGAAAGGCAAGGAAGGCAGAATAGGGTAGGCACCCCTTGGATCAACATGTTAGGGATAGTAGAGAGACAAGGACAATGTTCAGCCATCACTCACGGGTATACTGCAGGGTGCATGGAGTTGCAGAGGCTCAAGTCTGTGGGGTAGCAGGCTGCCTGCCTGGAAACTGTTCCATGCTGTGGCGATAGGAGGAGGGGGCCCATTCGAACCCTCCTTGGGCCATACACTCTGACAGGCGCCTTTGGTGAGGGCCTTCAGGAGGTGGGCCGGCAACCGCCTGCCGGCTCTCCTATTGGCCCTTAGTACTTGTGCGAGCCAATCACTGCGGTCACAGTGAGCAAGTGAAGAAAGGCACTACGGTGCAGATTGCAAGAACAAAGGCAGCAGCAAAAATAGTTGTAAGTAAAATGCACAAGAATATTCTTTTCTCAATATGCCCCCAAAGAGTGCTCAGCAAGGTAGCGCAGTGATTCTGTAGGAGGGAGCAATATCCCTGCTGGGCTTACCTGCTGCTGCTCATGTTATATGCCGGTGCAATCAGCCTTGTGCCGGTCAATGGTGGGGGGAAGAGAGCCATCGGGTAGTGCACTCCAAGGGAGGAGTGTAGAGGAAGTGGAGTACAGTTTCCTAACCAACAATATGTGAAATTGAGTAACATTTCGGTCACAGATTTGAAAGTAGATTCCATCAGTTCATTGTATGTAGGACAGTAATGGGTACTATAACGTTCAGCACCAGTGCATGCCTGAGTCTAACCTGTGTGATGGACAAAACAAAATGTTGGTAATAACACAGATACCTCTGGGTCAGGTGCACTATATAAATATAATAAACAATTCATAAATAAACAGCAACCATATTTGGCAGCTTCACAATTTGCTAGAAATTGTATGCTTTGGAAGGGCAGGAACCTACTTGGGTTTCATGTTATGCAATCACATATGTTGTTATACAATGCACAGACATAAGAAGATGTAAAATAAATGGGGCGGGTAGTATTTTTTATTATCAAACAAGCAGCATACCTCTATCCTTGAAAAATATTGCAGCTGTGCTTGGAAGTTGGTTATCAAGCTCTTCCCTAGGACCCCTTATTATTAACTGCTTTTGTGTCATATTTGTGGAAGTGTTTGAATCTGGTCTTAAATATGACAAGTCTTATGATGGAGTGCAGCTGATCAATGCTAACTTGGTTTTGATGTTGGCAAATGTTATTTGCTTTTTTGTGGTAATTCATGGATTCTACCATCTTGCAGGGAAAGTTAATTTTAACTGGTAAGTTTCCAGTGAACATTTCTTCTTGTGAGAAGTGGTTTGGGAATTGTACTCAGAAGTTATGGCTACAGTATGCAAGGTGACATTTTCACTGGGATGGCTTTTTCAAAAATAAGCATTGGCAAAGCCAGTAGCTTTGCCTTTTAAAGTGTTTCTTCCATTTCACATTTAGAAGTAAAAATGAAGAAAATACTTTGGCTCTACTTACCCTGTAATTACAAACATGTCTGCACGTGACTGCAGGTGTAGAACAGTTACATACTTTGTACAGAGGGTTTGGGGAGGTGGTGCAGATAGAAAGGGGGTGGGTGTGTAGGCAGAGGTAGTCAGGGGCAGAGAGGGAGAGGGTGCAGAGGGTTGGGGAGAGAGGGTGGGTGATGGGGCACAAAAGAGTCAGGAGTTGGGGGGGGGGGGGGGGAGTGTAGAAAAGGGTCATGTGGTTGTAGGGGGACCACAAACTAAGGTTGGGGCACCTGGGAAGCACACAAGAGGGTGGTGGTCCTGAGGAAGTACAAAACATGATCACAGTGTTGAGGGGGGAACCAAAGAGGGTTGGGGATAAGCACAAGAGGGTTAGGGCTCTAGAGGGAGCACAAAGAGGCTCAGGGTTGAGGGTACACTCAAAAGGTGGGTCATGGTGGGAGGGGCACAAACGAGGAAACGAGGATCCGTTAGAGAAGAAAAGAGGGTTGGAGAAAGCATCAGGGTGATGGGGGAGCACAAACAGGTAGGGGTTGCGCACAAGAGAGTCATGGGTTTGAGAGTGAAGCACAAAAGATGGTCGGGTGCTGGGGAAGCAAAAAAGAATGGGTTTGGGGTAGGCACTAAAGAGGGTTGGGAAGACAGCGAGAGACAGATGGGCCTAATGGGGCTAGTGAGAGAGAAAGAGCGAGAGAGATGGGCTCAGTGTGAAAGGGAGAAATAAAATAGAGAGGAGTGAGAAAAGCACATATTGGTTGGGGTACACACAAGCCAGGGTGAAGGGGAGCACAAAATAGGGTCAGGGGTACACAAAAAAAGAGGGTTTGGGGGTCAGGAACAAACGAGTCCCAGACTGGTGAGAGCAGAAAATGTGGTGTTGGGTTTGGGGTGGCGCAAGAGGCAGGGAGGTTTGGCCTGGCTCTTTGCACCAAATGAGAGTTGAGCCAGGGAAATTGTTGCACAAAACGATGTGAAGTGGTCTGTCTGGGGCTAGAGACAAGCTTAATAGGAGAAAGGGGAGCTGGGGACAAGAAAAGGGGAGAAATGGGGTAAAAAGGGGGATGGGCTGTGAAAAAGGGTGAAACAGTGATCTGGGTTGGAAAAAGGGGGAAAATAGGGCTTGAGCGAGAAATTAAGTAAACAAGGGAACTGGGGCTCAGAAATTGAGTGAAATTAATGAGGTGGCAGAGAAGAGGTGTTATAAAATGTCATGTGGGCAAAAGAAAATGGGTGATAGAGGCGTGGGTTCACAAGAAAAGTGTGTCTGTTGTCGGGAAAAGGGGTGAAAAGGGGCTGGGGCTGAGAAATTAGGTGAAATGGAGCTCGAGCCAAGAAATGAGGTGAAAAGGGAGCTTAAGACTGAGAGAAGGGGCCTAAGGGATCAAGAAAAGAGGTCTGGGGGACCAAGGAAAGCGTTTATAATGGGTTCTAGGAGCCGAGAAAATGGGTCTGGGCCAAGGAAAGGAGTGAAAAGAGGACTCGGGGCCAAGAACAATGAAGCACGTACGTGCTCTATTCACTAGAGGGGCAGGGCTAAATCGCATCCATTCCTCCTTCTTAGGCTGGGGATAAGGAGGAGGGGAAAAACAACGGGAGACGCCGATGTCCTATGAAAACACTGAGACCAGGTGGCCATCTTATGATTAGGCAAAACACCTCCCTGATTAAAGTATATTACAGGCCCACAATATTCCACAGGGACACTGATATATTAGAACCAGAAAAAGATTCCTTACAGGGGTGGGGGTAAGTACTAGCAAACTGGATCAGTGGGATGCTGAAAGCGATATGTTTTTCAAAGGGACTTGTGACTGGCACAATCATTTAAATGCATCCCCTCATTGATTTAAATGGCTATAAAAAAGGCAGAAATAAACACTTTCTGATGCTGCAAAAACATGCCTGAGCATTGCCAGTTACCATGCCAAGTGGATATCCTGATTCTCACCCATCTACTTCTCGCTTTTGTGGGCCACCAAATGTGCCAAAAACACAAAGCATTGGTTGGGTTGTACAGATGATTTTGTGACCCTGACGCCACTTCCTTAAGTTGTTCTGCAAGTTTGTTAAGAAGGGTCAGAGTGCTCAGTGTGCCCTTATCTTAATGCAATCTTTCAGCATTAGCCATTTCTGACAATGTTTAATCTTCAGCTTTGAGCATGCTCAGTTTACTCCAACATAGTGGTGTGCACTGTCTGTGGATAGGCCTCCCAACATATATTTATGACGGGGCCCTCGTTGCCATGGACTTACCAATAATGTACTACAGCTTTAGATAATGCCTCTGCAATGTCTGGATATTAAAGTAATGCAAGTCTGAGATACCATGGAGGAAGCTATTGCTGCATTTGCGGTATCTGGAGCTCTAGCTTTATCAGGGCATGATCTGATATGGTCCTTGTGTGAAGGTGTTGCAGAAGGAGACTGACACAAAGGTGGCATGACGGTTTATAGATTTTTGGAAATTGAAAAGATGTCCTCACTATCCCTAAATTCTAAGAGGGGTTTCGCTGCCTCAAACCTAAAACTAAAAGTGTCTGTCAGAATGTCAAAGTAAATTTCACCGTCCTTTGTCGTGATCTACTTCCATCCCTCAAGCTACCAAAAAAATAATAAGTTAACTAGCATAAAGGTTGTGTTTCAAGCAGAGTGGCTCTTTCTCTTGGCGCTTGAATGGTGTTTAACCAAATTTTCCTTCAAAACAAAACTACCAGGGGGAATGACTCCCTTGCCTGGTTTGCAGGTTTCAAAAACAGTCTTCACAATTTTCTTTCCAGAAGAACGACTCCCTTCTCCTGGTGTAGTTCTGCACAACTTCCAACAAAACCAGGGGGAATGACTACCTTTCCCTGGCGTCTCTATCACAACATCTGCTTTTGCGACTTGCCCCAACAATGTCCCAAATTATTTTAGGATCCCAGATCCTTCACTTTTGGCTAGTTGACTTATCTCTGCCACTATAGTGAGGAAGTTATACTCTGTGCTATAGCCTCCTTCTGTTGGGGTCCCAGACCCTTTTTATGTAACCCATGGTTTTCTCTTCTACGCTGTTAGGGTGGACAGGGCCTCAGACTGTTCCCTGGTGGCCAGTTGGCTTATCTCTGCCACAGTCTAGTGGGCGACTCCCTCGGGTACTGGTTCGGGTCCCAGACCCTTATCTTGCTCAGGCTCCAACCCTTTGCAGTACTTCCAGTTTTGCTCAGGCTGTAACCCTTTGCTTTTCTCCCTCTGATGCTGGGCCCACTTGGTTCACTCTTCTGCCAAGTACTGCCATGAAGGAGATTACTTGTATCGTTATTGTCCCTAACTTGTATTCCTTCTCCAACATTACACCCCCACCGCTTCCGCGTTACACCAGTTACCTTCTCTTCCTTCGGATGTTCTGCCGGTTCTTCCTGGGGTCTTGCTTCGATTGGGAGCATTGTGCAGGCCTGTGGGTCTCTGCAGCTCTTGCTCCATGTATCTTCTTCCCATTCGGCGGGTCGGCGTTGTGGGTGCTGTTAGAGGGCTGCACGGTCCACCTGCCAAAGGTCACGCCACCGCTTCTCAGCCTCCAGCCATGTTCCGGACCCGCTCCACACCATCAGGCACTTGCCTCAACACTACTGCACTTGGTCAACTGACCCATGAGAGTGGCATCTCTCAGCACTTACTCCAGTTTCTGAGTAAATGGGTGGGTGCACTTTAACTCTAACCCCCCCTGCACTTGTTCTGCACCCACCCCTTTGACCCCTCCCTCTCATGTACCGTCTGTGCACTTGCATGATCTGAACGTACCAAGCCTTTGAAGATAGTCTATTGTCCCAGTCTCCCCTCCTTGCATGGTGGTGCCTAAATGCACTAGGAAAAAACTACAGAATTGTCGTCAGACCTATTTGCGGTTGTCTACACCATTAACTGTATTATATGCACTTACTCTGCCTGTGCAGACTTGTATCGTTCAGAAATTCCAGGGCTCTGAATGTCCGTTTTTCCCCCTCGCTTCCTCCCTCCTTGAGCGCTTTGAAACACTTGCTTTGTGTATAGTCGCTATACAAATGAACAATACCATACCATTCTTGCTGCCTGGCGGCATTCAGCATCCCCCAGAGCCTTCGCCATGTCTCCTTTGGCTTTCCCGGGATGGACTGTCTCCTATGCTGCTGTGCTTCTTGGCTGGCCCGCCTCCAGGACGATTCATTCCTTCACTGAGTCCTTCATCCATTTTTATGTTGCTTAGGTGAACACTCCCCCCACACACCACAGAGCACTAGAACATTTTCTTCTTCGGTCCACCTCTTCTCAATGCTTGCATTGGGGTTGATCTTCATGCCTTGGATGAGCTTTGTCTCAGTTGGTGAAATTGACATGATGTTACAGTAGCACATGGATGCATCAGTCAGAGGAGGGCTGTGAAAGGGTAACAGAGCAGGTTTGTGTTTTGGTGTTGTGCTGCCCATTACCCAGGTGGCCCTCCTCATCCCCAGTGGAGGAGTCTCTCTGCATGAGGTCCTCCCACATTAAACCACCTCTAAGGGGAATATTGAGCAGCAACCTCACCTCCTTAGCCTCATGAGAATGGGCTCCCCCCTGGGGAAAAGTGAGAACACCTAGTGAATCATCACACCTGTAAGGATATTGCATGATGTAACCTGCATGGTTATCAATTTTGACACAAACCACATGTCTAAACTTGAGTAGCATTTATGCGGTTCAGAGTCGAATCTAGGTTTATGGTGCTCGAGATTCCCTGTATCAACCAATTGCTAACTTCCAGTGAGTTATTTATTTATTTTATTTTTTCCATTTGTTACACGCCCAGACCCTGGGGTATCACGGCGTGGTTACAGACAACTTGAGGCAACTTGGTAATACATTTGTACAGTTACAAGACATTATTACAGAAGGCAGAATATACAGTTGTCTCCACCCAATTACATAAGCGAGCAGGTGTACTTAATTTTAATATTGGTTGAATAGCCAGGTTTTTAACAGTGTTTTAAAACCTGGGAGGGAAGTCTCTTTTTATGTTGATAGGGAGGGAGTTCCAATGATTAGGTGCTAAGACCTCGAAGCTACTACCACCCGCTCTAGTATTTTTGTATCGTGGGGTCATTAAGAGTAAGTTATCGTTAGATCTTAAAGTTCTGCTGTTTTCTTTTTTCTGAAGGGCGTTGTTGAGGTAGATCGGGGCTTTCTTAGCCAGACATTTGAGTGTGATGCAGAGAGATTTAAAGATAATTCTAGCTTTGATGGGGAGCCAGTGGGCTTCCTTCCTTATCTTGGAAATATGCTCAAACTTTTTTTATCCCAAGTGCTGCTCTTAAGGCCCTGTTTTGAATCAGTTGTAATTTGTTGAGGTTATTGTTAGATATTCCTAGCAGTAAGACATTGCAGTAATTAACTTGGATAGTACTAGGGCCCTGGCCAAAGTGAGGCAATTAGTGGGAGTCAGAAATTGTCTACTGGAAGCTATGAGTTTAGACGTGTACGCTGAGGTGGAAGAGAGCGTACTAACATGTTTAGACATGGTGAGGTTGGAGTCGAGGTATACGCCTAATGTTTTTACTTGCCCGAGTATTGGAATAGAAGTGCCATCGATATTGATCGAGGAATAGTCAGGGTGGAGGGCCGCTGACTTGGATGGAGGTCCCACGATGAGGATTTCCGTCTTCTCATCGTTGAGACAAAGTTCCCAGAGAGCTATAGCCACCCTTCCGGTTATACCTGTGGCGTGTGGCTTCCGGTCTAAATTCCATGGTAGAATTACAGTGAAATCGCCACCAATCATAGTAAACGTGTGCACATTTCTAAAACAGCTCCAGAAAGAAACCTGGTTTGTCTTAATGGGACCACAGACATTAGAGCTATTCATCGATACAAAAAGGGTGAGCATCAGGATAGGATTAGCTATAAAAACAAAATTAAAAAATAACACCAGAGTTTCCTACCATTGAATATAGCAGATCATCCCTGGTTCACCCACCCATGTAACTCAATCGTTTGAGATTCTGCTGCATTCAAATGAGTTTCTTAAAGAAAACAAACGTAGATCTCCAAGTTGGTTAAGCAATCGCATTTGAATTTGATGATCAATTCCTTTAAAGTTATACCTAATCAAGGGCATTGTAGACATTGCATCAAAAAACAATAGATCACGCTCCCTCGACATTGGCTTGTATCACAAAAGATTTCAAGTGCTTAAGCCTGAACTCTGAATTTGCATTCACCACTATCCATTGACTAATGATTTTTGATTCTGGTCGAGCAAGAAATTGTGTGCAGTATGCATATGGTGAATTGAGGTGGCAAGTGACTATTTATACCTGGCTAGTAGACTTAAGGTTTTTAACAGTGCTTCAGCAATTTACAGTTGTCCATGCATGAAAGTTTTTCTCCATATTACCGATACATAGGCCAATTTGCGATCCTATAAGCAATCTCTGGAACATTGCAATGCCAAGTTGCATCCAAATCGTTATAGTCAGGGTGCCAGACATCAAGAACGCAACAACCACCACCACCATAAACCTTGCATCCATTTAAACTAGATCCAATATACTCATTACTTCATTACATGCTCTGCTATTGCGAATAACTGATGTAGTCTGCGCATCTTGTATGCCCACAAATACACTTTGACAATCCTCCGGTGGTCTGAGGGGGTGGGTACAACCCAGAGCTTTGAAAGTCGTTCCGAGAATGTCCCCCAGGATCCCCCACGCCATCTTACGGAGTGTGTACAGTTTCAACACACACATATGAGAGAGTTCTATTCAGATAAAGATATTAAATTGGGTGATACACTGCTCTTGTTCATACTGAGGTTATAAAGATTTGCCCTGGAATGTCAATTCCACCTATTTAAGTATACTCTTGATGTTGGACTTCCCTTACCAACCAATTATGGAACCATCTTACAGGGCTTTTTTTGATATGCGTTGTAACTTTTTTTTATTTGTGAACCTTCTAAGGGTGCACGATCATGTGCTTAGCTTTGTTTGTTGGTCGGCATTGAGCCTGTCCAGTGACCTTTTTCCATGCAGTAATCGTAGAGAGGTTGTTCTATTTTACAAGAGACTTCTTCCTCATTTGCTCAGCTTTCTTGTAGTGTAGGTGAGATTATCTTGAGATACAATATCCTGTGGCTGTAGAAATTGTCACACCATCTCGGAATAGTCGAATATATGCCTGTTCTTGCCAAAGCAGAGATGGAAAATTGCCAGAATCCGAGATCATAATGTGCCCACGAGCCCGTATGTGCTTTGACGATGTCTGCGTTTCTCCCACTTGGTTCAATATGCAGCAAGTATAGCTTCTGTTGTAAGTCAGACTCAGGAGGCGGACAAGAGGTCATGGCAAAAACGAGTTGTAAACAAAGGCGGCATATTCTTCCCCTATATTGTATCTTAGCCCCATCTAAAAATAAAAAAATAAAATGCTCATCAGTAAGTGTTACAAACCTAAGAGTCCTCCATCCCAAATCCTAATTTAACCTGACCAGAACATGTCTCTAAAGGGTTCTTTCTCAAGAGCTGAAATGGTGCTTGCTTCTACCCCCTCGATCCTCCCTACCCCCATCAAATGTCTCTCTGGATGTTTCCAGACCCTTTGCATGGTTAGATCATTCAGAATGCCAATAAGAATTCCTCTCTGGTTTCTCCCAGAACACTTGGCCACTGGTATGGTGGGCTCAAATTCGAGGTTTGCAAAGATCTGGTTTGCCCAATGTCTCTTTATCCTTCCGGTCTGGTTTTCCTCCGGTCTTCGTCGTAGGTTCTTCCAGTCGGGGCTCAATGGGACTTCGATGCCAGATCCATGGGAAGCTGGATGACCTCTTTGTGCGATTGCATCTCTTTTTCGCTTGGCAGAACTGTGCATCTCAGGCTCCTGGCCTATCAGAAGGCAGCAGTGGTCCGGAGGCTTTTTCGCTCCTCCACTCTGCAAGCTGTGTGTCTTGCTGCTTCCTGGCTCTGCTTCGAAGGGGGACGTTGCCTCCTCTCAAGATACTCCACAGGCATGCATCTTTGCCCTCAGGCAACGCAGCTCTCTGAGGTCTTTCGGTTCCTCCCTGCAACAAGATGGGACAATCCATTGGTCCTGCGCTTCAAGCAACAGTAAAGGGTCATAAACCAGCCCAACCATTTCTCTAGGGAAATTTACATAGTTCTCTTGTAATCCCCATATAGTCAAAGATTTTAGCATCCCGAGACAAGGGAGGGTAACACATATACTTGTTTAGTGATTGCTTGTGCTCTAATGTCGCTTGCCCTGTCCTCTAGAGGGCGTTCAGCTTAGCAAGCTGACCTCCTTAGTCAAAAAGAGTTAGTCAAACTTCCTTATGTAGGAAGTTTAACATTTTCACTGTAATCATTTTTGGGAGCCTGATGGGCTCTCCCGATTGGCATTGCCAAAGCGTTTTTTTAATCCCCTAACTAAAAGGTACACATGCAGCTTCTGCCCTTTCACTGACTGCGGTACACCAGCAATGCAAATATTTTGGCACCATTTGTTTCTTGATCTTCAACTGTCCCTGTAAACTGTTTAATTTCTTTAACTGTCATATCAATTTCTGTGGCCAGTGTGTGTTGTCCTCTGAATTACTAACTCACCACCATCGATTGTCTTCTAGATGCTGATTCTGCTGCAAATTTCAATCTTCATTACCACAAGCAAGTGCAGCACAGCTGTCCCGGCTTGCCCTAGCGAAAAGACCAGCTCCTCTTCCTTTGAATTAATGGGGAATGCACAACACCTTCATGGTAAGTTGCAACTCGGGCTGAGGATCCGAGATCCCGGCAGGCAGCGCAGTGTGGGAATCGCCTGGCCTTGGTACCATTAGTCGGGCTTTTTAAGTATCGCACTACAGAGGTAGTTCCCAAAGAGCAAAACACCTGCAAGGTTCACCGGACTTGGGTACCCATCGTAAGTCAAAGGACCCATTGCCGTTAGCGCCCCCCCAGCAGCTCACACTCCCCAACAGGATTTTATTTTAAAGAAAAATGTTCAACACATTTTTTGCTGGCCTCAGGTTGTAAAACTATTGCCTCAGATGCTCACGGGTTAAGACATAGCTGGGATTATTCTGCATGGAAAGAAGATTATTATTAGTAGAAGATCTCCGGTCCTGGCTTTTAGGGATAACTAGTATTAATTCAAGACATTCACTCCATGGCACTGGATATAAATCAAACCTAGATGATCAGCCAATTATTTGATTATGTTGGATATGTTGACAATGTATCTAAATATTAGGCATTCACACAATGACTACATTTTCCATTGAAAGATTTTCAGTTTTCATGGAACAAATACAAAAAATCTAACATGGAAAATGGAAAGACTACCATTTTAAAATTAATGTTCCAGCACCATGGACATTAAACACAGAAAAGATGGAAATTCCATTTTTTTAAGGGAGTTCCATTACTATCCATAAAAGGTTAAGTCAACAAACATTGAAAATGACATCAAAGATGCTAGAAACAGTCAAAATTAACTATTACCCAACTATAAACATTGTTTGCTCAATCACAAATCAAAACTTAACTTGCATCACTACTTCGCAGCACTCACACCAAGTACACACATGGCAACATTATCCATTCCATTCCATTCGGGAGTCCAGTCCTGGTTTTTAACTTTGCATTAAAAATGAGGACTCATCTAGCATCTCCAAATTGGAACGGATAATGTTGGCTTGTGTAGGTAGGTTAAATCAATAATATATTAAGAGTTATTAAGTCGTTTTGGTGAATGTTAACCTTTTTCAGCAATTACATACATAGCCGCAGGAAGAAGAAAAAAAACATGAGTTGTAGGGAGGTTGTGGTTATAATGCAAAACTGAAAGCTTGCAGAAATGTGTTAGTTAAGGCTAGGAGCCCAACCATAACTCTCACAAGTCATGTACAGCTCATGGCATCACGCAGATCACTGTAAGGCTTACCCAAGCATAGTGACCTTACCAGCGGAGCATTGCGGCATGCCTGTGTCCATGTCCGTGACAACAGCTACCTGCACTTCTTGGGGCTTCATAGGTCATCGACTTGGTCACACTGATCTTACCTGTCTTGCCTGCAACACTGTCCGCCCCCCACAGTTCCCACAATAAGCAGCAATACCCTTGCGTAAATCTAGTACTGCCTTAAGTCCAGGCCCCAGAATGAGCATCCATACCATCTGTACCCGCTCGGCATGGTGTAAAAACATGCCTCACAGTTGGCGTACCCTATATAACCCCAATACCCCATTTCCTTCAGGGCCTTCTGTGAGGGTGTAGAAGGAGACCGACAAGGAGGGGTCAATGTCCGGGGCCAGAAACCTTTATTATGAAAGAAAAGTACCTCTCTCTCTCTCTCTCTACATCTAAGGGGCTTAACCCGCCTGAATCTAGATAAATAATTCAGTAACCCGTCAATGTCCATCCAAAAATGATATGTTCTTGTCCTCTGTCAAAAAGCTAGCAAACTTAAGCCAAAAATCTATAACAAAAGTAAAGTTCACCACAGCGAATCTTCTGCACTTTTACAGAAAACTTGTATCAATCGCTAACTGGCCTTTTATGACTGCTTTTAACGCCTGGATGATAAATATATTTTTCAGGCTCTTCAGCATCTTTCTTGTAAACCTTTTGCAAGTCTACTTGAGCAGTGATATTGGCTTTTCCACTGAAATGAGGGAGATGATCCTACTCCTCTCCCTCCTCCTCAGTATCGTTTCTGGACCCAACGGTCCACCTCCCAGCGGCCACACCACCAAGTGAGTTGGCTCTCTGTAGGCTCTCGGGACGCTGCAGCAATTTCCTGCCTTTCCTCTCTCGCTCCCGGAGAGATGTGATTGCTCTGGCTGCAGCAGTCAGACTTTGAACTTCCTGGGCGTTGTTTGCGTACTCCTGGCTTCCCCGATGAGATCTCCAGTGTCCATTCTCGCCTTCCTGTTTATACTGTTGGCGCTGCCCTCACGTAACATCAACACCATTTATGAAAGTCTCTTTGGCACCATTCATGCCCCCAATGAGCCACCTTGTTAAAGTACTTGGCTGACTTCACCTGGTTACTCCATATGCCTCTCACATTCCTCTTCGTCTCAGGCATGGGTGTACAGTAGCACATGGTTCTACTAATAAAGGTGGATGACAAGGGTGACCATGTGGATAGGGGTATAAGTGCTGCGGTGATGGTAAGGGGCTTTTCCCCAGGTGGACGTCCATAACCCCCTGGAAGTGAGTCCCTCCCTATGAGGTCTTACCTCATATTACCACACCTAGGAGGTCTATTGGGTAGCAGCCTCGCCTCCCTAGCCTCATAGGAAAGGGCTACCCCCTGGGGAGAAGTGACAAGACCTGGCGAATAATCACATTTCACATACTGGGGAGGCCATATGTGATGCCACTAGTGAAGTGATCAATGATGCATTGTATTTTGGATGTCATGTGCGACTACATGTCCTGTGCATTGGGAGGAGAGAAATGGGTGTGTCGCCAACTAGAACTGGCAAGTTTATTTTTTGGCATTGAAACCACGTCACTTCAACTAAAGTTCTTTTTGTGAACTTCAAAATATTTACTTCACTGAAGGTTAACCAGAACTGTTCTTAAAGGTTTTTCAGTGAATTATTGTGCTTTTTTCTAGAAGCAATTATGTACTATATCAATATGTGCCCATGCACTGCAGTGACTGAGCCAATGTCATAGCCAAAGCATAGGCACACTGACCCTCCGTTCAGTGCCTGCTGGGCATGGCCTCTGTCCATGCCCATGGCAATATGAGCCTACCTGTTGTGTGGGCTTGGTCAGAGGCCATTGGTGCCTCAGGCATTGCTTTTGGGGATATTATAAAAAGCAGTACAGTCTTTGGCTGATTCCGGCGCTACTCCTGTGTGACAATTGTGAGTGTAAAAGCAGCAGGACAAAGGTCTATTACCCTCAGACTGTAGGGGGAAGAAAAGACTGAAAATATGGGTGAACTAGACCTTATTGTAGTCCGCGTTTAAACAAAGAAAAGACTTTCACAGTCAACAAAATCATTTTTTTAAAAAGGAACAATTCACTCTTGAAAAAAGCAAAAAGTATGGTTGTTTTAGCCTCAATTTATTCCAATGGTCATCTTGGATGATATCTTCATTTGAATTATATAGTCATTAAATTAATCGTATTCTCGCCATAATGAGATTTAGATTCAGTTAATTTACAGTTCATTATATCCAGCCTTTTGGGCATGTCTCAGGAACAATGACCCTTTGTGCACTACTCACTGAGCATTGCCTGCCTAGTCGGAACTGTGCCTGGGGGCACAAACCCAGGCTTGCCCCAGAGCAATTAACCAACCTGCATCTATGCCTAGCAGTTACTGGTTCCATCACAGTGACCTTTCAATACAGCTTTTTGCATCAAATCAGCAAACTTGCCCTAGGGGTATCAGAACAGGAAAGGTTTTATCTTGATTGTATATATTATTTGCAAAATATTGTATAGTTCTGTTCACAGGGGCCAAGATTGAGTGCAAATAAGTGTTCGGGGCTCCCTTGATACAAAGATTGCTCATGTGCAGTTAATAGCTGGCTATTTATGGTTTGATGAAGGTTTCATGCAGTTACGTACACTGGGTGGGAGGTGGGGAAAGGCAAAGCTGTAACGTTCTGAAATGGCTTTCTCCTGTTGACCAGCATCTGACTGTCAAAATACATACACATTAGCATAGCTTAGTCCCCACCAGAGACCATCCACTGCAAAACCAAAATGTGGCAATTTTCTTGACCTCTCTGGGCCATGCTTTTGTCCTCCAGAGGACCAGGACCTGCCAAAGAAGGCAGTCTTATGCCCCTTTTAAGAGTTTTTGCAGCTCAGGGCAAAGAGATGCACGCCCCTGTACATGGAACCAACAAGGTGACGATTGGGCAGAACATATTAAGCCAATTGCATTTTAACTTTTAGATTTTAAATGGGTCCCTGGACTACCTGCAGATCCAATTGACTATATAGCCTTACATGTTCCATTTGGTGCAAATCCTTTTATTGTCATTATTGCCTAGAACATAACCATTACATAAAAATCCAATTTTTGATAATGTATCAATGGGGTAGTGAGAAACATGGTATTGTAGAGGATCAAAACAAAAAAGAAAGGTAGAACATGACCAACCGACCATTCCCAATTCCCACACGCCTTACGATCTACACCTGAACAAAGATAGGAAAATGCACATCACAAAAAGGCTGAAAACAAAAATTTTAATAAAGTATACAATGTGTCGATCCTCAGCATTCAGTTCATGGAGGACGCAGATCCAGCACCATGTTAAAGTCTTCCAGAAAAATGTTGCAGACTGTACACCTTTGTGGGCATGTGCTACACTGGGCTACTTATTTCATGGTTTGTGGTTTCTGGTGTGGACGGATCTGGGCGCCAGGGGCGGTGACAATGTTCCGGGTGTGCCACAGCGAGAGCTGCTGGCTTACCTGGAGTGCTTTCAGGTGGAAGTGATGTTGTGCAATTGGCAGTGATGTTTCAGGTGAAACCGCTGCAAAAGCTGCTGGCCCCTGTGTTGTGATCGATGCAGGGAAGTGTGTTAGTGGTGTATTCTCTTGGTGCAATGGATTAGGAGAGTATTGGGAAAAGCCAGGTTTTAAGGCCCTTCCTGAATTTCAGGTGGTTTTCACTATTGCGAATGTGTAGCAGCCGGAAATTCCAGATGACTGGCACTTGGACGGAGGAGGAACCGCCAAGCCTTGTGGAGCTGTGGGGTGGGATCACTAGGCGAAATGCTGTGCGAGATCCCCAGTGTTGTGGACTGCGCAGTAGATAATACACATGGCTTCAAAGGTTGTGCCTAGCAATAGGGAGCCAGTGGAGGATTCTCAGGGTAGGGCTGATGTGTTCTCTGACAGGCAGGTTAATGAGCAGGCGTGCTGCTGCGTTTTGGATTCTTTGGAATTTCCTTAATTGGGATGCCAGGGCTCCTAGGTAGAGGCAGTTTGCGTAGTCTAGGAGGGACAGGATGATGGAGTTGATGGCTGAGAATCGGCAGGTGGTAGAAGGAGGTTTTGGATACACTGGTGGTGTGTTGGATGAGTGATAAATCAGAGTCCAACTGGCATCCAAGATTTTTTACCACGTTCGAGGTTACCAGTGTTTGTCCTAGTGGTTTGGGCCATGGGATTGGTTGGGGGAGGTGTGCTGTTTTCCCACGGACTAGGATTTCGGGTTTCCCCGGGTTGAGGATGAGGTGGTTGGTCGTCCTCCAGTGGTCAATGTCAGAGGCACGATGACAGGTCCGGGCTGCCAGAGCCTTCGGGATTTTGAGGATAATCTGGGCATCATCTGCATAGTTGTAGCAAGTAAAGTTGTACAAACGGATGATTGCGGCAATGGGTTGTATGTAAAAGTTGAAGATTAGGGGCGATGTGGATGCTTCTTGGGGGACACCTTTATATACTGGTCGTGATATGGATTTGAACTGCTTGAGGTGCATGATTTGAGACCGCTTGGAGATAAAAGGATGAGATCCAAGAAAGGGCTGTGCTTTTGATTCCTAATGTTTGTAGTCTGACTAATAGAATCGAGTGATCGATGGTATCTAAAGCTGCAGAGAGGTCTAGCAGGATGAGAACCGCACAGCAGTCTGTTCTTTTTAGGTCGTCCCAAATAGAGACTAGGCAAGATTCTGTTCCCTTAAGTGGTCTGAAGCCCGATTGTGCTGGGTCTAGGAGGTTGTTGGCTTCGGCAAATTGGCCAAGCTATTTGTAAGTGGCGTGGTCCATCAGTATGGTGATGAAACGCGTATTGGGGATAGGACGGTATTTTTGCGGGAGGAGTGGGTCGAGAGTCGCTTTTTAGAGAATGGGTTTGATGAAGGATGTTTTTAGGGTTTTCGGGAAAGATCCTGATGGGAGCAAGTGGTTAAGGATTAAGGATGCAACGTTACCTGTACAGGTGGAGGTTAGTATTTTTTTTTAGCATTGAAGGTGGGCACGGCTCTTCCGGGGAGCCTGACGGGCAGCTGGCTGCTGCAAGCCAGAGGAATTTTTAGTGTGTGATGGGAGAGAACGAGTCAAAAATGTGTGTCCGTAGGGGGTTTTGGGCAGAGGACTGTGGGCGAGTCAAAGGTGGTGGTAAGTGTTTTAGTTCAGCGATGATGGTGGTGTGTCTTTCATTGGCGACATTGTAGAAGTGGAGCAAGAGGGTGTCGCATAAGGCTTGGGAGCTTGGAGTGGACAAGAATGAGGGGGATTTGAATTCAGCTATGATTTTATGTAGTTCCTTGTGCGGGTTGCAAGCATTTTGGATTCGGTTCCCATTGAACAATTAGTTTTTTTTAAATTTCCGATCTGTAAATTCTGGTTGTCCTTGCTAGGGCGGTTTTGTACTGGGCTGACGGGTTGCCTCCCCAAGCCCGTTCCAGGCGGTGCCCGAGAGTTTTTAGTCGTTTGAGATTGGGGGTGAACCACCTTACCATTGGTCCAGATCTCTGCGAGGTACGTTTTGACAGGGTAAGGGGTGTGAGGGCATCTGTAAGCCAGAGGTCGAAGGATTCTATTGCTGGCGGTCCTTCCTGAAGGAAAAGTGAGTTGAGGGAGTTGCGGAGTGAGAATTCAAGATCTGGGGTGATTACCACTTTGTTCCACAGTGGGAAAGTAGAAGGGGGTTGGCGGTGGTCGTGTGCGGGCTTGACCGCAGTGCTCAGAGGTATGGAGAAACACAATGCTGAGTGATCAGTCAATGACTGGGGGCGTGGTGGCAGGGTAGATAAGTTTGATGTGCTGAATATTGCGTCAAGGGTGTGACCTCTCGTGTGGGTGGAAGTGTGGTGTTTCAGGTTGAGTGGTTCTAGAATGTATATGAGTTTGATGGGGAGTCGAAACATATGTTGAAGTCTCTTAGGGTGGTGAGGGTTGGGTGTAGGATTAGGTGGGGCCAGTGCTTCACCAAATGTGTCTGCAAAGTCTTTGTTATAGCCGGGGGGTCTGTAGAGGAGTTTGAAGCTGTGTGAGGTGGAGGGTGCGAGTAGGAGTTTCACCAGGAGGGATTCGTAGTCTGTGGTGCTGGTGGAGGTGTCCTTGGTTATTAGCTTGAATTGGTCTTTGTGTAATATTGCAAGCCCCCCTCCCCTTCGCGATCTGTTCCGGATGGTGAGAATGTAGCCAGGTGGGAAGGTCGTGTGCGCGAGGGTTTCATAGTCAGAGAACCAGGTCTCAGTAATGAACAGGATGTCTGGGTTTTCATTAGTGATGAGGTCATAGATGTGGAGTTTATTTTTGGAAACTGACCTTGCGTTGATGAGGGTGCAGGATCCTGCTTAGGTGGGATGCCCTTGTGGGTAGAGAGTGGGTAGGGTTGGGGGGGAAAGCGGGCTCTTATGTGGGGACTGGTAGTGTGGAGGCAGTGAATTGGTTAGCGGTGGAGCGTGGAGATGATAGAGCAATAGGGGGGGGGGGTGGGAGGGAGAGGAAAAGAGCTAGGACTGGGTTAGGTGTGGGCAGTGAGGTTTCGATCCTATACTGTGGGGGCAGTGGTTGCGAACTGTCGGAGAATGGGTGATGTTAAGGGGGCATTAGGTGCCTGTGGTCTCACCCTTTCCTTGCATCGTGAGCGGTCATGGATATGTGGGTGAGAGTGGGCAGGTTCTCTGGTGATTGGGGCATTGGCTAGAGCTTCTCTTGCTGCACAGAGGCTGGGGACGTGGGGGTGTAGAGGAGGTTCCAGACATGACCTGCACCCCTGCCCCTCATTTCGATCTGCCAGGAAGGTACTTGCCAAGGGGCGTGATGTATGAAGAGCAAATGAACCAACAGAGAGCCGCACTGGGACTCTGCCCAGTGTACATTAGGAGATCCGTGCCTGTTGAAGTGCCCATAACCAGACAACCCTGGGCAGCACGGTACCCTATCAGACAGCCATACCAGCCGCTGATACTAAATGAGGAGTGCCTACATGCAATCCACGAAGAGACCCAACGAGCCGTAATGGAAGGCCAGTAGAAATGACAAGGGCCTGAATAGCCTCGCACATGAACAAGAAGGCTAACAAAGATAACACGCCAGCACGAGCAGTTGTGAAAACAGATGTAATGGACACAGGGGAGAGATGATGCTAAAACGTAGGGAAACGTGTTACAAGACAGAATAGAAGTAACCGACCAGTCAAACGTGTGTAAA
Organism: Ambystoma mexicanum; assembly: GCF_040938575.1. Taxonomy (NCBI): domain Eukaryota; kingdom Metazoa; phylum Chordata; class Amphibia; order Caudata; family Ambystomatidae; genus Ambystoma; species Ambystoma mexicanum. Next base: position 704,300,021 of record NC_090941.1, on the reverse strand, counting down.
TAGGCTTGGAACGCAAGAAGCAAAGAAAGCGATACTGCTTGCTATGCTTAGTAGAATAATAGAAGCGGCATGCGCCAACCTTATATCTACCTCAAGGAGTACACTGTACGAGTGCGACTCCATTTTGCAAGGCAGAAGTATGCCCAGGCTGCCCGAGGCCTAACAGACCAAGTTTCGTAACCCAGCCTGAACAGAGAGGGAGAGCGGAATCAAAGCTCGAGAGTGGCCGACGCTTGGAAGATCGAAGTCACCCAGAGAAGGGAGGAGAGCGTCAACTTGCAAGAAGTAGGCTCCAGAGCATACCAGCTCGCCCGTGAAGGTCAAGATAAGAGGCCCAGGCAGGTGGCTGAGCCGAAGCAGAATTAAATACAATAAAAGCTGGAAACTGAAGCAGATTCACGGTGAACTGACACGTGACCAGACAGGCGCAAAGAGCTACCATCGCCTGATGTCATCCAGAACCCGAGGATGCCATAACTTCTCCAGATAAGAGGCTACAGTTTCGAGGTCATACCCAGCCAACTAATTGACACATGGCCCTAAAGCACTGATTGATAGAAAGGAGGCAGGGTGACTCTTGGGGCACTAGACACCTGGGTGTCCACTCTGCATGCTGCTAATTAAAGTGGAGATTTATGCCTAGGGGTGTAACCTACCCAATCACAATGGACCAAGTAATCTAGGGTCCTATGGATAGTAGAACCAATAGGACGTCGTACTTGTAGTGACGTCCATCACGAGTGATGTAGAAGGGTGGGCTTAGACGACCACCCGATAAGAGTTATCCAATCCGTATGCTCTGTTACCATATACAGATATAGCACCTATACTTAACTTACCTCTCCTAACCAATTATATTGCATGACGATTTTGTAGAGTTAGACGTCAATGATGACAAGTTTTATGTATAAAAGTTGCTGTTCAACTGATTTTCAACGAAGTCGGGCGAGAGAGGTGATCGCAATGCTGCGGATTTCCATTTGTTTCCCTGTTTGATGTACTTGTCATTAAACGGACTTCCCTTTGCCAACTTACCGATTCCTCATTATTGAGTTGTGCTGGAGTATGTGAATCCTGCACCCCCTGTCCTCACATGGTGCAGCTATCTTGTCTTACAAGCTCTGGAGGGTGAGTACTGACCTAGGGGCCCGTCAGTAACTTCCTCCCCTTTTGAACAGGGGTTGGGGTGATGTAAAGTGTATTGGCGACAGTGTGAGCAAGAGGTGTCAGGGATGGTTGCTGGCACGGTTGGCGTGTGATGTGCATATTAGGTGTCTCACTGCATTCTCTGGTGTGTTGCGGGAGACAGGGTTCTGTAATCCTTCTCTCCATCTTGCCGCTCTTAGTTGCGCAGAGCAGGATCTACGGGTGGGGGAAGAGTGACAGGTTGAGGGGGTAGGTAGGGTGGGGGAAAAGAGTGGTGTGAGAGGTGCACACTCAATGAGAGGACACATTGCTTGATAGAATTTAAATGGGATTTGCAATTTTGGAACCTCCCACTTGTGATCTGGTCCCCCTGAATTGAACTTCCTGAAACTGTCCAATTAAACTGAGTCAGCTGTTTATTTCTTTGCCGATGCTATTACGTTTAAAAATAAAAACAAATCAATCACTCACATGTTGCTATCTGGAGTGCAACTTAACAATAACCACAGTCACTACCACATACCTTATATTATTAAACAGACATTTACCACAGTCACTACCACATACCTTATATTATTAAACAGACATTTAATGTGACTTGGGCTACTTACCCTTCGTTGCTGTGGTTGTGTAAATTGGCAATTCTTTAGCAGCTCTCTTAAGAATGTCTTGCTGCAGTTCTGGCCTTTCTTCTTTTTCATACTGCTCTTTATCAGATTTGGACAAACAGAACTGAAAATGGACAATTGAAAATATTTTGAATAAATCAAGAGTCAGGTTTACAAATTGGTCGAACAGCAATCATTTAAGCCATTACTTTAGTGACTCCGGAAGATACAGTACATTGCATGAATAAAAGCTAAGTAATTGGTTTGTGATACATTTAGCTTTTGTGTTTGTGGACCATAGTAAACTATTAGGACATGGGACAGGTACAAATGGGTATTAATGTACACCTATCATCATCTGTACTAATGAAGAATTGTTTAATGTTCTGTAGAATTGCTCTCGAGAAGGGTTCCTAGGTCCTGACATACCCCATGGCGAGAATAGCACCGACGGCGTCATCGTCCTCATTACAAAACAATAGATCATTAAACTACCGATTCATAAATGACACCATCGACTCAATTATAATGGGCTGTTCATCTCATTGACACAAACAAGCATCGGCAAAGTCAAAGTTTTTGTTGTTGTTGCAGTGGTTACATTCAGGACTGGAAATGTTGAGTTGTGGAGTGGGGCCATGGGTGCGGAGGGTGTGTAGAATAAATTGGTGGTGTGGCGTGGATATTGATATTTTATTTCCATCGCGCTCATACACAAGTGTTTCAGAACGTGAGAGTAACGTGAAGGTGGTGTGTAGTGAGAGGTGGGTGTAACAAAGTGGTGGCGTGGAGTGAGAAAGGTGGTGGTACAGAGTGAGTGGTGTGAAAAGGTGCTGGTGTGGTTGCAGTGTGGAGTAGTGGTGGTGTAAGGAACAAGTTACTTACCTGTAACTTTTGTTCTCCAGCATGGGTCTGGCCTGGATTCACATGCTCATGAATATTCCCCGTCGTCAGGCTGGGAATCCTCGGTAAAGAAAAAACCAGTATCAGTTTCGTTTCTGATCTGTCTTTCGTAGTAGTAACCAATCACTGGTCTCTGCGTCATACTGACCACAGCCAATGACTGCCCTCTACCTAAGCCCCGCCTCTGGCAACCATCTTCAGATTTGGAAGCACGTGAAGTGGCAGTATGACCAAGTGAAGAGCCGCAGAGGGGTAGGCGGGAGGGTTCGCATGTGAATCCATGCCAGACCCATGTGGAGAACAACAGTTACAGGTAAGTAACTTGTTCCTTCTCCAGCATGGGGTCTGGCATGGATTCACATGCTCATGAATAAATAATACATAGCAGTACACACATGCACAACCACGGGAGGTGGCAAAGGCTCAACATTAAGCATTACATCAAACTCAACATTAAGCATCTTACCTCCTCACCAGGCTCACCTCAGGCGAACAGGTTGCGCAGCACTGCTTGGCCGACCCTGGACTCCTCCCTGGAATCCCGATCGACGCAGTAGAATTTCGTGAAGGTGTGCGTCGACCTCCACGTAGCAGCCCTACATATGTCCAGCAGGGGCACACCAGATAGGAACGCCGTGGTAGCTGCGATCGCTCTGGTGGAATGGGCTCTCGGACGGTCAGGCAGCGGTCGGTTTGCCAACCGATGACAGTACATGATACAGCCGGAGAGCCATCTGGAAATGGAAGCCTTCGAGAGAGCCTTCCCCTGATTGACAGGTCCAAAGTTCACAAAGAGTTGTGACGTCTTCCGAAAACACTTCGTGCGGTCCGCGTAGAACTTCAGCGCTCTAGCCACATCAAGCGAGTGCAAAGTCCTCTCAGCCGGCGACGAAGGCGACGGGAAAAACACAGGCAACACCAAGGGTTCGTTGAGGTGGAATTCCGACGGCACCTTGGGCATGAAGGAGGGGTGCGTCCTGAGCACCACCCTCGTGTCGTGAAAAGTCGAGTATGGTGGCTTGCAAGATAGGGCCTGGATCTCTCCCACTCGGCGTGCGGAGGTGATGGCCACAAGAAACGCTGTTTTCCACGACAGGAACTTCAACGGGGCCGAGTGCAGAGGCTCGAACAGAGATCCCATGAGCTTGGTCAGCACCATGTTGAGCTCCCACGCCGGGGCCGGAGCCTTCACCGGCGGGAACGATCTGAACAGTCCCTTCATGAACTCTTTCACCAGACGATGAGACCACAAGGACGTCCGCCCCATGGTTCTGGTGTATCGGGAGATCGCAGCAAGATGAATCTTGATGGACGCGTGCGCCAGTCCAGCCTTGGCCAGTGTCAACAGGTACGGCAGTACTTGGGGAGCCGTAATCCTTAGAGGGTTAATCTTCTGTGCGTGGCACCAGACAGAGAACCTCTTCCATTTGTGTCCGTAGCATTTAAGAGTCGAGGACGCCCTGGCCTTTGCAAGAACCTCTCTGCAGTCGGCCGGTATATCATATCCTCCAAACTCTAGCGCTGCAGGAGCCAGGCCTGCAAGTTCAGCGACTTCGGGTCGTGGTGGAGGATGGCACCTCCTTCCCTGGAGAGCAGATCCGCGTCCACTGGCAGCTTGATTGAGGGGGACGCTGACAAGTCCAGAAGGTCCAGGAACCATATCTGCCTCGGCCACGCAGGTGCGACGAGGATCATCCTGCACCGTGATCTCTTGAGCTGGTTGATGAGCCGGATCAGCAGTGGCAGTGGAGGGAACGCGTATAGGAACAGGCCTTCCCAGGGGAACGAGAAAGCATCGCCCATGCTCCTCGGCTGGGGAAACCTGCTGGCGAACCTCCGGCACTTGGAGTTCGTCGCCGTCGCGAACAGGTCGATCTGCGGTGTGCCCCACCGTCGGAAGAGGCGATCCACTAGATCCTGCCGTAGTTCCCACTCGTGGCACTAGCGCAGCTCCCTGCTGAGTGAGTCGGCGATGGTGTTTATCCCTGCCAGATGAAACGGCACCAGAAACATCCTTTGGGCGACGGCCCAATGCCACAGGTCCTGCGCCTCCTTGGACAGTGCAGGGGACCTGGTTCCGCCCTGTTTCCTGATGTAAAACATGGTGGTGGTGTTGTCGGTGAAGATCCTCACCACCTTGCCCTTGAGGGGCGGAAGGAAGGATCTAAGGGCCCAAAACACTGCACGGAGCTCCAGGACGTTGATATGGAGGGACTTCTCCGTCGGGAGCCAAAGGCCTCTCGCGTGCAGATTTTCGGTGTGTGCTCCCCACCCTTCCAGGGAGGCATCCGTGGTCACTGTCTCCTGGTGGCCTGGGGTCTGGAAGTCCATGCCCGCCGTCAGATGCGCGCGGGTGCCCCACCACCGGATCGCTCGTCGGAAACTCTAGTCGAGTGTGATCCTCTCCTCGAAGTCGCCCGTCGTTTGGATCCAGCGCGCGTCCAGGAACTCCTGCAACGGGCGCTTCCGGAGCACATGGGAATGAGGTAGATGCAAGAAGACATCATTCTGAGGAGGGACTTGATGGACCTCACCTTGGCCGCGTCGGCAACCAACATCCGCTGTACCTTGCCCAGGATGGCCCTGGTCCTTTCCTCCGACGGGGAGGCCAGAAGGGACACTGTGTCGAGCTTCGCTCCCAGAAACAGTGCGTCTTGCGCGGGTACCAGGTGGGACTTGGCATAGTTCACGGAGAATCCCAGGTCCGTGAGAAGTTGGACAGTCCTTGCCGTGTGCTTCACGGCGAGCTCCCTCGTCTTGGCTCGGATGAGCCAGTCGTCCAGGTAGGGGTAGACGTGGATACCCTCTCGGCGCAGCTGCGCCGCCACTGGTGCAAGGCACTTGGTGAATACCCTGGGAGCCGACCGTAGACCGAAGGGAAGGGCTCTGAACTGATAGTGACGCCCTTGGACCACGAACCTGAGAAATTTTCGGTGCCCCTTTAGGATGGGAATATGGAAGTAGGCATCCTCCAAATCCAACGACGACAGGAAGTCGCCCTCCTCCAGCTGCCCCAGGATGTGCTGGAGGGTGACCATCCAGAACTTCCGTGCCTTGATGAACTTGTTCAGCCGTCGTAGGTCTAGGATGGGGCACCATCCTCCCGTCTTCTTCTTCACGAGGAAGTATCTTGAGTAAACTCCGGAGCCCCGAAGCCTCTTTGGGACGAGTTCGATGGCGCCCTTCCTGAGCATCGCCTTTACCTCCCGGAGAAGCTGAGGGACGTGAAGCTCTTTCCTGGCCACAGGGGGGACGCGCGGGCACCTTCTTTGAAATTCGAGCGCATGGCCCTGGGCTAGGGCGTCCAGCACCCAACGGTCGGTGGAGATGGACTCCCACACGCTGACGAAGCTCGCCAGCCGGCCTCCCACCAGGGTGCTTTGGTGGGGGCCCGACCCCACGGCCGGTTCAATCCTGCTTAGACGAGGCTTTGCCGCCTTGACCTCCTTGGCGACGACGGCGGGGTCCGCCTGACTTGCCTCGTCCCCTGTAAGCTTCCTGAGACGATGAACAGGCCACTTGACGGTAGGTGGAAAATCCGCCGCCGGAACCTTTGGAGGCACCCTTGCCTCCGCCGCTCCGAAGGGGCAGCCGCCGTTGCTGGAGAACCCCGAGCGCCCGGGCCGTCTCCGTTTTAATGGCTTGAAGGGAATCGTCCACTGTTTTTCCAAACAGGTTGTTCCCATAGAACAGCATGTCCAGGACTCTGGTCTGTACGTCTTGACGGAAGTCAGTAGCCTTGAGCCATCCACGCCGCCTAAGGCACACGCTGTTGCCCAACTGGCGAAATCCAGTGTTGGCGATGTCCGTCGCAATCGTGATGGCGTGGTCCGACGCCACCTCACCTTCCTGCAAGATCTCCAGGGCATCTGCCCTCTTGTCGTCCGGTAGGAAGTCCAGCAGGGGAGCCAGTTTGTACCACAGCTCCCTGTCGAAGCGGGCTACGATAGCCAAGGCGTTGGCCGCCTTAATCGTCTTCGCTGCAGACGAGATGACCATGCGCCCCATCGTGTCCAATTTCTTTCCCTCGCCGTCCGGCGGGGAAGTCGACATGGAGGCCGCACCCCCCCCCCGCTTTCTTCCTGGCCGCCGCAGAGACGACGGAGTCCGGGGTAGGCTGTGCCCGGAGGCACAAGGGGGCCGCGTCCGGGACCTGGTACTTCTTCTCGTACCGGTCGCTTCTAGCCGGCGTCGTGGATGGGTTCTTGAGGGCTAGGCCCTCATCCCAAATATCGTCCAGTAGAGGTACAGCGAGGACCGTCTTCCTCTTGGCCTCGCGCCGCTGATAAAGGAAACCTTCCTTCTTCTCCTCCGGGCAGAGCTGGAAGAGCTCGGATGCCCTGGCGATCATGGAGTGAAAAGATCCAATCTCGTCGGGCGGGGAAGCCTGGGTGGGAGGAGACGACGGCAGATCCTCGTCGTACACCTCGTCCGTACCCGTCCGTACCCGTCGCGGCCGTGTCAGTCCCCGTATCATCCCCTCGAGTCGTGGACGGGGAGGAGGGCTGAACGGGGCGCGACGGCTGAAAAGGAGGTGGAGGGTGAATCCTTCTTTTCTTAGGAGGGGGGCTGCCCGAAGGGCCTGGTTCCGGGACCCCGACGGGAGTGGTTCCTCCACTGGTAACGGCAGTCTCGTCCTTATCTCTGAGCATAAGGACTGTATAGCCAACAAAATGGCTGCCGAGTTGTCTTGCGGCACTGGCAGAGGGGAATCCGACGGGCGGTCAGGGGCCCCGTCGGTACCCTGGACGATGTCGTCGTCTCCTGCGTCGGGATCCCTCCCGACGGGCTGGTCTTCTTCCACGCCAACGCTGTGGCTTAAGACCTCGATCAGTTCTTCCTCAGAGGTTGAGGCCGAATCCACGACGACCTCCTGCCCCCCCCCCCTTTTCTTCTCTGTCGGAGGTTTCACAGGGGTCCTGTCGATGGGCATAAAAGATGACTCCCTCCGCGGTGGCAGGGAGACTCTGAGCCCCGAGGTCGCCACCACTGGTGTAGCCTCCACAGGCTGAGCCAGGGCCGCCGCGTCTCGATAGAGGCCTTGGCCGGATGGATTAAGGCTTCCACCACCTTAGGTGCGCTCACCGCCTTATCCTTGAGGGGAGGGACACTGCCTCGCTCCCCCTCCGCCTTCGAGCTCGACCGGGGCCTCTCCAGGAGCTTCGCCGGGTGCTCGGCCTTCCTCTTACCCGACCCAGAGCGTTGGCTCGTGGTTGATGGTGCCGGGGAGGGTGCGCCCTGCCTGGCGCCCGTAGAGCCCGACCGTTCGGCGCTCCCGGTGCCAGCGGACTCGCGGTGCTTGGCCTTATGTTGGACCCCCGTCGCCGAGGCGTCCTCAAAGGTCTTAGAAGACCGCTCGGATTTCTTCCTCTTCTTCTCGCCGGACGGGCTCTTCCCTTCCAGCCAGTTGGCGAGACGTTGATGGCGGTCCTTCATGGTCCGCTCCGACATGTTGCCGCAAAACGCACAGTCCTTCTCCACGTGCGTCTTATCCTCATGTGGGCAGTAAAGACAAAAGGAGTGTTCGTCTTCCTTAAAGACATTCTGCAGCTGGCATCCAGGGCAGACCCTGAACAGCTTTCCAGGCGTCGAGCTTCCCTTCTCCTGGGCCATGACCGAGATGGGCCTGAGAAACATCTGGAGTCCTCCAAAAGCGTAGCTCGACGAATCTTCACCCTTGAGGGGCGTGGACGAATCCGACACGGGTCCCCGTTGATCGGATGGAGAGTCGGTGGAGCTTGAGGCTCTTTTGACCGGAAAAACTAGGTTTTTGAGAAAAAACGTGAAAAAATAGCACTAACGCTCGAGAGCAATAGCACGGGGATCCCAACACATGAACGTGCGTTAAAAATCCGAAGATGGCTGCCAGAGGCGGGGCTTAGGTAGAGGGCAGTCATTGGCTGTGGTCAGTATGACGCAGAGACCAGTGATTGGTTACTACTACGAAAGACAGATCAGAAACGAAACTGATACTGGTTTTTTCTTTACCGAGGATTCCCAGCCTGACGACGGGGAATATTCATGAGCATGTGAATCCATGCCAGACCCCATGCTGGAGAATGCGAGTGACGCGGTGTGGTGTAAAGTGGTGTGGAATGAGTAGGTGCACAATTGCGGTATAGGGATGCAGAGGGTGGTATGGGATACAGAGGGGAGGAAAAGGGCATGTGCAGGGTGGGGGTTTGGAGCCACTGGCTGCGTCCCTAAGCCAGTCCCCACAGAAGAACATATCAAACAAAAAGAAGTCTTGCCTGGTCACTCACTTATGCATAATGACCCTTTCCCTTGTATGTTTGCACATATAGTGGGTCTCCTAAAGGAATTTAGGCTGGTTTGCTCGAATTAAGTTTTTTTTTTTTTTAGAAGGTGACCCAAAAACACGGTGTGTGGGTCATGATTGCAACCAGTTTAAAAAAACTTTCTTGGACAGCTGGGTGAGCTGGCAGTGGAGGGCTCATCTCGAAAGCACACGGTAAAGGGGTGGAGTTTACTTTGGCCAGAGAAGAGGGTGAAATGGGGGCAGGACTTGAAAGGACACAGTGACATGAGCAAGGCTGAGCTCTCCTGCACCTGTGTGCTCGGAATAAAAGACCCGAAGCCACACCCACAGCCCTGATCAGGAACAAAGGAAGGAGCACTGCGCATGTAAACAGAATAAAAGCATGTGATATGAAAGGCAACTCAGGATTCGCTCGATTAATACAATACCCCTGCACATTGGTTTAAATGTCAATTTAAATTGTTTTTTTTTCCATTTCATGACACCAGTTTTATCCGATGCCCTACAAACCAGATATTGTGAATTCCAGAATCCTTTCCCTCTCCCCTTTTATGTGTAACAAAGGTGTTGCCATATATTGGTCAAAATGCACCAAAACTAAAAAAGGTGGTGACCTTCGGCTTAACCTTACATTTACCAAACAAGCATACATGAATTTTGAAATGCTGGTATTACAGTCATGCGTACCATGAGGTACGACCCTAGTACTCCTGCAGCTGGGGACGCCTGTAAAGCATCTTCTCAATGCTTGGCTCAACTTCGACACACTAACGAGACTCAAGAGAGCCTCTTCACAATGCATTGCTTTGCATTTGGGGCCAAGACTCGGTTGAAGTAGGGCCTTGTGAAACATCGAGACAGAAGCTAACCAACACAGTGGACAAAGATACTGCCTTGCTACAAGTGGCTACGTCATGAGCAAGCATATTGTCGCAGACATAGGAACTTCTGCACTTTGCAAGTTCGAATCACGGTCCTTCATAGGTCGATAATTGGAGTACTACCAAATGTAATTTTTTATTGAATATTTATAAGGCGCCTATACAGCAAATGGTTATTCCAGACTTCACAAGACAAAAAGGGGACGGAAGGGGAGGGGTGGGGGGGGGGGGGGGTGAGGGGACGGGGACAGGGGTGATAACAATAACGGTCCCACTAGGCCTTGTGACTCGGATGGTGCAAGTGCAGTAACAAGAAGCACAAAAGAGGGCGGGGGGAGGGGGACTGCATACAATGCAGGGGCTAGGCAAGTGCTAGGGGGGCCCAAGGGGGAGTAGAGAGGGGCTAAGTGCCAGGGCATGCCGGGGGTGGGCCACTAAGGTAAAGGACGTGGGTAGACTCCGGAGGGATGCCCAACCCATCAGGGTGGTCAGGGAAGGGGGCCCAGAAGGACATTGCTGGATTGGAGACTGCTGGTAAAACTGGACAAGGAGGGCCTGGTAACCTGTTAGAGTCATAATGGACCAGGCCGCCAGTCGCAGCTGCAGATGGGGGCATTAGCAAGGGAGGTCGAAAGGGCAGGAGGAAGAGGAAAGCAGGGTCTTGAGAAGTTTCAGGAATTTAAGGTGGTCCGGCTCAAGTCTGAGAAGGGCAGGGAGGTCATTCCAGAGGGAGGCACCTGCCGAAGAGAAAGCTCGACCCCCCAATCTCTGGAGAAATTATAAGTTACTCACCGTAGTGACTAACGTACTCTTAGCCCATAGTCCCCTTTGTTACATACTGCATGGACGTCCTTCGTAAGGGATGGAAGATGGAACCTTTTCCACCAGAAAAATCTTCCCTTCTAAATCTAGAGGCGTGCGGAGGCCTCGGCCCTGGGAGCATGCGCTGCCCTGACTCCGCCCTCCAGCGCCACACCTCAGTCCCCAAAGACGTGTCGACAATAGATTTACGACTGCCTAATGACACCAGATTAGGGGTGGTGGTGGGATGTATGGAGGAAAGGGGACTATGGACTAAGAGTATGTTAGTCACTACGGTGAGTAACTTATAATTACTCTTACGTCCCGTCCCCTTTCCTCCATACTGCATGGGCGATTACAACTGAATGTAGCCCCAGCGTGCAGAGGAGACCCTGTCAGAAAGCTGGAGCCTGCATCCAAACAGTAATGCTTGCAGAAAGCCGATGGAGTGGCCCATGTGGCCGCCCTGCTTATGACGTGCTATGGGACATGGCCGTTGCCTTGGCCCTGACCGCGTGGGCATGCATGTTGCCGGAAGGGGTCTATGCAGGCCCTAGTACGCTTCCTTGATGGCAGAAACCATCCAGCAGGAAATGGAGGCTTTTGAGGCCTGATAGCCTGGCGCCTCCAAAAGTGATGAATAGGGCATCTGACTTGCGGAAGCCCTTAGTCCTGTCCCGGTAGAATTTCAGGGCAGGCTTGACATCTAGGCAGTGCAGAACTCTGAGGCTCGTCCTTCGGGACAGCAAAGAATGTGGGAAGGACGATCTCCTCGTTTAGGTGAAAGGCTCATGGCACTTTACGTAGAAATTCCAGATGGGTCCGCAGGACAACCTTATCCTTGTGAAAGGTAGTGTACGGCTCGGAGGCGACTAAGGCCTGGATCTCTCTGACCCTGCGTGCCGAAGTAAGGCCGACTAGTAGGGCCGTCTTGATGGTGACTAGCCTGATGTCCGCGGACGCCATAGGCTCAAAAGGCTTGAGCGCGAGGGCGCTCAAGACTACGTTCAAATCCCACACACGGTGTGGATTCCTGATGGGCGGGTAGAGTCCAGCGAGTTCGGCCAGGTGTCTCCTGACAATCAGGTTGGAGAAGGAGAAGACCCCTTCCTCCAAATTCCTCTAGGCCCCAATGGCTGAGAGGTATGTGCAGCAGGTGTCCACCTGTACGCCAGAGTCGGCGAGGTGTGCAGAGAATGACAGTATGTCGTCCAGCGAACAAGCCAGCAGGTCGATATCCTTGGAGTGGGCCCAGTGGCAGAACCTGGTCCATTTACTTTTATACTGGGCTCTGGTAGCATTGCTTCTAGCCCCTTGTAGGATTTCCAGATTGGGCTGGGATAGGTGTAGGTGGCTGAGCGTCACCTGCTCAGGAACCACGCTGCGAGGGCCCGCTTCTGAGGGGCGGGGTGGACGACCCTGCCCCCCTGTTGTGTCAGAAGATGTGCTGGGCCCGTCGGGAGGTGAATTGGAGGGACCTCCGAGTGGCTGAGCAGCTCAGAGTACCATGGCCTGGCTGGCCACCACAGAGCCATCAGAATGACGTTGAGCTGGTGAGACTCCTTGAACTTGATATTGATATTTTATTCCTATCGCGCTCATACACAAGTGTTTCAGAGCGCAACAAGGGAAGGGAAGGGAAACAGAGGAGAAACAAAAACAACGATCTTACTAGGCCCAGTGACATTGAGAACACACAAGTGCATGATAGAGGGGGAGAGGGAGAAGTGCACAGAAGGGGGAACAAAAGGAGGGAAAAACACAAAAAATAAATAAATAAAAAATCAAACAGAGTGGAGTGCAGCCAGCAAGCAGCAGTGCTGGATTTAAGGCAGCAGGCTGGGTAGGTCTGATAAGTGCAGGAAGAACAAAACAAGTGGTGGGGGCTGTATGGGTACAGATATAGACCCTAGTGCAAGGGGTGGCCCGGAGGCAGTGCGTGTGGGTGTCAAGAGGAGCAGGTACCTGGGCCCAGAGGAAAGAGGGTGGCCAGGTGCATGGTGCCGAGGGAGAGTAGAGTCAGCAAGGGGAGAGGGGCGGGGGCCAAAGGCAGAAGCAAAGAGGAAGGTTTTGAGGTGCTTCCGAAGATGGTTCTCCTCAAGTTTTAAAGTGGCAGGGAGGCTGATCCAGAGGGAGGCCCCAGCCGAAGACAAAGATCTACCCCCAGCTCATTTCTTTGGAAAACGACTGACCCTGAGGGAGTTAGAAGTAGAGGAGCAGAGTGCCCGAGTTGGGAGGTATTTGCGGGGGAATAGCTGAAGGCATGTTGGACCCCAGGCCCCAGAAAGCCTTGTGGACAATGCAGAGGGTTTTTAATTTAATCCTTGCATCCACTGGGAGACAATGGAGAGATTTCAGAGCTGGAGAGATACGATCCCAGGGCTTGAGGCCAAGGACAAGTCTTGCAGTCCTGTTCTGGATAAGTTGCAAAGGGCGGAGAGTAGAGGTAGGTAAATTAAGAAAGAGGCTGTTGCAATAGTCCAATTTAGAGAGAACCAGAGCTTGGGAGACAGTGAGCTTCTGGGGGAATGCGAGGAAAGGAAGAGTACCTCTGAGGAGGTGCAGTAGGAAGTTTGACTTTTTTGATACATCAGCGATGTGGGCGGAGAAGGAGAGTGTGGAATCAAAGGTGACACCAAGGTTCTTGGCCTCACAGGTAGGGATAGGAGGAGGGCCAAAGGAGGCCGGCCAGAGAGTGAGGGGAAAGGAAGGTGATGGTTTGCCGATGAGGAGGATCTCAATCTTGCTGGCATTCAGACAGATCGTTGGCAGCACACCAATCTTGAATGGCAGTTAGGCAATCGGTGATGAGAGAGGTGGAGGAGGTGGCCGAGGGCAGCCTGAAGATGAGCTGAGTGTCATCTGCGTAGCACTGGAAGTTTGAGCAGAAAATGGCAATACAGCGGGCGAGAGTTGCTAGGTATTGGTTGAAAAGCCACGGCGAGAGGTTAGACCCCTGGGGAACACCACAGGTGGAGAGGAAACTAGATGATAGGAAGGACCCAAGTTGGACCTGGGAGGGTCGATCAGAGAGGAAAGAGGTCAGCCAGGCCAGAGCCTGATCGGTGATGCCCAGGTTATCACAGACGGTTGAGCAGGATGGTATAGTTGACTGTGTCGAAGGCAGAGGATAGATCGAGTAGGATGAGGACAGAGGGAAACTAGAGTCAAGGTTGGAAAGCAGATCTTCACAGATGTTCAGGAGAGCAGTTTCCGTGCTTCTACCGGATCTAAAGCCAGACTGATGGTCATGGAGACAGCCAACAGAGTCAGAATGAAGGATTAGCTGAGAAATGGCCAGCTTTTCAACTTGCAAAGCACTCTGAATCAGTGGTGTGGGCGGGTAGGCGTAGGCTGACATGTTGTTCCACTGCATCCATAAAGCGTTGCCCAGGGAGCTTAGGCCCTGCCCCTGCCAGGAGGCGAACTGGGGGCACTTCTTGTTGTGCCTGGTGGCAAAGAGATCCACCTGGGGGAGGCCCCATCTGTGGAAGATCTCCTGTGCAACGAGGTTGTTTAGCTGCCGCTCTTAGTTGTCCGCTCCCAACCTGCTGAGCCTGTCCGCTTCCAAGATGGATTCCTCCGGAAGATGGACTGCCATGAGGAAGATTGCGTTCTCCAAGGCCCATTCCCACATGGTGATCGCCAGTCTGCACAGGGCAGGGGACCTGGTCCCCCCCCCTTGCTTGTTGATTTAGTACATACTGGTCGAGTTGTCTGTCTGGATGAGGACAACCCTTCCCTTGAGACGTGGGAGGAAGGCTCTGTGCGCTAACCAGATGGCGTTCAGTTCCAGCCTATTGATGTGTTAATCTTGTTCCGGACGGGACTGTGTGCCGTGGAAGGAGAGATCCTCCAGGGTGGCTCTGAGTCCTCGAGGGAAGTGTCTGTGGTAAACATCACTTGCAGAACGGGGGAGCCTGAAGGGCTTGCCTCGCAGGTTGCAGTCCTCGGACCACCATGTGAGGTCTGGGTGGAGAGAAGTGGGGATCTTTATGATTTCACCTTGCAATCCCCTCTCCTGGTTCCACGATGCTGAGAAGTGGAGCTGAATCCTTCTCATCCTGAGTCTTGTGTGGGGGACGGCCAGCAGTACCGCTGCAAAAAGGCCCAGTAGATGCTGGTACCAGCAAGCTGAAGTAGCACCTCGGCTGAGAAAGTGGAACGTGGCCCTCCTGATGGGCGAGATCATGTCCTCCAAGGGAAATACCCTCTCGGAGCGCGTGTGCCAGATGAGGCCAAGGAAAGTCAACGACTGTGTGGGTTGCAGCTGTGACTGCTTGAGATTGAGCGAAAAGCCCAGGTCGTGTAGCGTGTTCATCAGTGCCTGGGAGGAGTGGTGAACTGCTTCCTGAGATTTAGCGCTGACGAGCCGTTCGTCTAGGTAGGGGTATATATGGAGGCCCTGAGCCCAGAGGAGGGTTGCCATGCCACCACATTCATGAGTCCGGTGAAGACCCTGGGGGCGGAGTTGAGGCCAAAAGGGAGGACCTTGTACTGAAAATGGCAGCCCATGATCCTGAACCAGAGGAAAGACCGATGGGGTTGCCAGTCCGGGACGTGCAGATAGGCGTCTTTCAGATCCAGAGAGCGCATCCTGTCTGCCCTGAATAGTGTCTCCGCAATAAAAGCTGGCGTCACCATTTTGAACCTCTGGAGAGGTAAGGAGAAGTTGAGGGTGGAAAGGTCCAGTACAACTCTCAGCCCAGCCTGGTTCTTTTTCTCAATGACAAAGATCCTGGAGTAGAAGCCCGAGCCCCACTCGCAGGCTGGGACTTCCTCCACGGCCTGGCTCAGGACGAGCGACCGAATATCTGCCAAAAGATTTGCTGTCCCAACTTGCGGAAGAGGGGGAGAGGAAGGAGAGGCAAGAATAGGTAGACGGTACCCCGAGGATACTACTGACAAGATCCATGGGTCTGCAAAGTTCTATCGCCAAAAGTGTGCGTGAAGAGCAAGCCTGCTCAACACTGGCAACTCGTGGACGAGAGCGGGTCTGTCAGGACTTCTTACCCTCGGAGGCAGAGGAGGGACACTGGAAAAAGCCCTTGCCCCCCCCCTTTTTTTGATGCTTGCGCCGACGAGCGTTCCGGCTGCCTAGATCTCCGTTCCTGGAAGCCGCGGAAGCCTCCAGATGAGCTACCCTTATCTGAGCGTTGCTGAGACTGGGAGTACGCTTTGGGCGTGGTCTTTGTCAGAATGGACAAGGATTTAGCCGTCTGAGAGCTATTCTTCTTGTCCAGCTCTCTGTCTGTGCTGAGTGGAAGAGGTCACTGCCCTCGAAGGGCAGGTGTAGAATACGTTCCTGGACATCCGGGTTGAACTTGGTTGCCCGGAGCCAGGCCATCCTTCTCATGTCCGTGGCAATACAGATGGCACGTCCAGAGGTATCTATGTGTGCCAGCGTGGACACCATGATATCCTGAGCCACGAGCTTGGCCTCGGCTAGCCCACGCCTTAAAACGGGATTGGCAGTGTGTGGTGAGTTCTGGAGGAAGTCTGTAATTTCCAGTCATAATCTCTAGTTAGCAGCTGCCAGCATGGCGTCTGTGTTGGCCTGTCGCAGGTGCAAGGAAGCGTTGGAATACAGCTTCTTACCGTATGCCTCCAAGGTTTTCTCCTCCTTGCCTAACAGCGCCGTCGATGAAGACGAGCACGACGGAGGTTTGGAGTACAGTGATACCGCAGCGATCACCAAGGAGTGTGGCCGAGGATAGGAAGAGAGGAGACCAACAGTGTATCCCCCCTCCATCTGCCTGTACTTGGCGTCCAGGGGCGGTTGATTGGCTGGACGGAGTGTGGTATGAGCCAACCCTTCTTGGCGAGTGAGACTACATCGGTTTACAGAGGAATTCCTGTTCTGCCAGAAGGGCGCCTCGTGAGGACTTAGGCGAAGACGCCCTCTGCCGGCTGTTCAACCTGGGGCTGTGGGAGGCCCAGTTAGTCTGCCAGGCCCGCGATACGTTCGTGTAAGGCCCTGGCTGATGGTGTGTCTGGCTCCTCCTCCTCCTCATCAGTATCCTGAAGGTCTGGGGGATCCTGTAGAGGAGGAGTATCCGGAGCCGGAGGCTGGGGCACGGGGACCACTGCTGGAGGCTGATGAAGAGGCAGAAGCTGGTGTGGAACTGCCTGTGGAATAGGCTGAGGAGCCGGAGGAGGCGGCTGCACCCGGGCCAGAGGCATCGGCGGAGGAGTCTGTGGTGCCGCTAGCATAGCGGGAACGACTTCCTTGACTGCGTCCTTGATGATAGCCACCATATCTAGAGACTTCATGAGGCTGAGGAACCTCTCAAAGATCCGTTCCTCGCTCGCCAAAGCAGAGGAGGAGGAGGAGGAGGGCACTGAAGGGGTTACAAGAGGCAACTGAGGTTGCTGCGGACCCTGTACATACAAACGCAAAAGGAAAACAGCCTTGCACATAAAGGTAGGCCGTAGGCCACGTACCCAATTGATGCCAGTCCCACCTCGATACTCGTTCTTCGCCAAAGTCTTGCCGAGGTGTCGAATGGGTGTCCTTTTCTGGCCCGTCAGCCATTTTGTTGAGCTGCCTACCACGTGGCTGCGATGTGTTGCTCTGCTCATTGAAGCGAGCCTCTGCCAAGTCTCTTATGCGAGTAGCGTGCGACCTGCCCCGCTCCTCAGGCCCTTGCCCGGTAGGTGTAACCACCTCAACCTGGGGGTCTTTCGAGCTGTGTTCAGGCACCCCCTCGGACGTGCTGCCGTTAACAGGGCGTAGCCCCTTGGCCATGATGCCAGTACAAGGGCGCAAGCCCGGTAAGAGCACCTGGTGGCCCCTCAAACCTGGCACCGGGAGGATCCGAGGACCCCTCAGCCCTGAAGGCCGGTAGCTGCGACAGCCTCGGTGCGCAAGCTGGTAAAAGGACCTGACCGGTCCCTCCCGCGTAGGAGAGTCCCTGGGAAGAAGTCTCCCTTGCAAGGTGCGGATGAAAATATAGGCCCTACCTCTGGCCTGGAACGTCTCACAAAACTCTTGAAGTCCTCAGAAGGAGACCAGTGAAAGGGCTCCCTCCGCCTGGCTAGTCCGTTCAGCGCTTTCGAGGACAGCGAGCCACAGGCTGGCCAACCGTGGTCTGGGCCAAGGCAACGTAGGCAGAGGGCGTGGGAGTCTGAAGTTGGAAAGGGCCTGTTGCAGGATGGGCACCTGCTGAAACCTATCGAAGTAGACATGCGCCGGAGAGGAGCTGTGGCATCTGAGGACCGAGTACCTATTGAAAAAAGACTAAAGAAGAGATAGAGGAAGAATCCGCTCATGGAATTACATGGCTGAAGCCAAACCCAGGAGCGCTGGTGAATTCGGCCCATTACCGTTGGTGTGGAAAAGGGGGCTGAGGTGTGGCACCGGAGGGTGGAGTCAGGGCAGCACATGCTCCCAGGGCCGCGCCCCTAGATGTAGAGGGGAAGAAGATTTTTCTGGTGAAAAAGGTTCCATCTCCCGGCCCTCGCGAGGGACGCCCATGCAGTATGGAGGAAAGGGGACGGGACGTAAGAGTAATGTCTAATCTGCAGAGAGTTGGAGCTAGAGGGCAGAAGGTCTCTAGCAGGAAGGTATTTAGGGAGAGAGAGTTAGATGTAGCTGTGACCCAGGCCCCCAAAAGCCTTGCGGATGATGCAGAGGGTCTTCAATGTTATGATTGCAGCCAGTGGAGAGATTTTAGGGCTGGCAAGATGCGGTCCCTGGGCTTGAGGCCAAGGACAAGTCTTGCAGTCCTATTCTGGATTAGTTGAAGGGGTCGGAGGGAGGAAAAGAGGAAGAGGCTGTTACAGTAATCCAGCCTATGGAAGCCTAGAGCTCTGCATTGACTTTCTGGAGGAAGGGGAGAATGCATCTGAAGAGGTGAAGCTGGAAGGGGGCCTTCTTGGCAAGGTCTGTGATGTGAGGGGAGAAGGAGAGTGAGGAGTTGAAGAGGACACCAAGGTTTTTGGCCTCACATGATGATATGGGGAGAGGACCCAAGGAGGGTGGCCAGAGAGTGGGAAGGGAAACTGGTAGTAGGGGTCCCAATCCAAAGGATCTCTGCCTTACTTGCATTAAGACAGATTGTTGGCCGTGCACCATGCCTGAATAGCAGTCAGTCAGGAATGAAAGAGGAAGAACAGGAGGTAGTGGACGGAAGCTTAAGGAGAGCTGCGTGTCATGAACACTGAAAGTGAGGAGAGAAGGAAAGTGGGCCAGATCAGCAAGCTACATATTGAACAGTCAAGGCGATAGGATAGAGCCCAGAGAAATGCTGTGGGTAGAGAGCGAGGTGAAGGAGAGGAAAGGGCCCAGTTGCACCTGGGAAGTTCGATTAGATAGGAAGGAAGTCAGCCAATCCAGTGCAAGGTCCATGATGCCAATGGAATCACAGAGCAGTATGAGGATGGAATGAATGACCGTGTCAAAGGCAGAGGAAAGTTTGAGGAGCGTAGACTGGTGATCAAGGAGGAAGCCAACAAATTCAGTGTGGAGGATCAATTGGGGGATGACCAACTTCTCCATGAGTTTACCCAGCAAGGGGGTAGTGGAGATAGCGCTATAGTTAGCTGGGCAGGTTGGGTCGGCAGACAGTTTTTATTTTAGGAGAGGGAGCACAAGGGAACACCATCAAATATTACTGCGATTATAAATGGGAGCAGATTTGCATGAATTGCTATGTAAAAAGTGGTATTATTATTATTGTAATGAACAAGTTACTTACCAAACTGGTAACATTCTTTCGACTGGATGTTCCTCCAACATATTCCTCATCTATGACATGTAATGTCCACAGCTCTGCTGCTTCGGAAATCTTTTCAGCAGATGGCGTCCTTGTGTCGATGACATTGGGTCGATGTCCCTCAGAGGCCTCCGTTGAGGGTGACAGCATTGGATGTTATAAGTATCATGCATGGTGCCCGTAGCCTAAGTTCATGTTTTTTCTCCTTGCAACGTGCCCAGAACACAGCATCGACTGCCCTTAGCCTTGCGGGACGTAAGTTGGAATGGCATGGGAATTTATTGAGGGGGGTAGGCTGGGAGGGCGATGAGGAATACGTTGGATGAACATCCAGTCGAAAGAACGTTACCAGTTTGGTAAGTAACTTGTTCTTTGAATGGATTGTGTCCTCCAACATATTCCTCATCTATGACAGACTCCCAAAGCAGTAATAATGAGTGGAGGCGGGAAAATAATTTAGACATATCCAATTAAATGGCAGAGTAAAAGCAACATCCTGAGCATTGGAAATATCCAGGGAGTAATGCTTAACAACACGTTGCAGCGTCACAGATATGTTTTACCGGCACCCCCCTCTGGAGGGCTGTCAAAGTATCAATGCTCATGGTGCAATGAGCCCGCAAACCCTCAGGCGGGTCCTTACCAGTCAACCAGTAGCATTCTGGAATAGTGAGGATAATCCACATAGACAAGGTCTGTTTAGAAACAGCTTGTCCTCAACAGTGTCCAGTATACCCCACAAAGAGCTGCTCGTCCACTCTGAGCTTTGCCATCCTGGAGAGATAAAAGCTCAAGGCTCTTCTAGGATCCAACCTATGGAGCCTTTCCTCTTCTCGACTAGGCTGAGGAGGAGAATAGAAAGCGGGGAGTACCATCTTCTGACTCAAATGAAATTCGGACACAACCTTAGGTAAAACGGACGGATGTACTCAATACAACTCTGCCCTTGTGGAACAAAGTAAAGGGTGGCTTAGAAGAAAGTGCCTGCAACTCGCTCACTCTTCTAGCAGATGTGACTGCAACTAAGAAAACAGTTTTAAGTGTCAACAATCTTAATGGGCAAGAGTGCAAAGGTTCAAACGGAGCTCCCATCAGAAATTTTAGAAACAAATTAAAGTCCCAGACCACCACCTGAAACGGAGATGGCTGGAACACATTTGTGAGCCCTTTCAAAAACGGAGTGATCAGTAGAATTTTAAAATAAGAGCATTCTTCCAAAGAGCGCTTAAATATAGACAGCGCTGCCAAATAACCTTTAATGGCCTTATGGGCCACAGAAGCAAGTAGGACCCACATTCTGTCCTCGGCATCTGTCGCAAAACTTATGCCAACGGTACAGGGACTTTGTTGCCGGCCGCCTAGCCGAAAGCAAAACCTCTATCACATCATCTGGGAGGTCCCAACCCCTATATCTCAACCTCTCAGAAACCATGCATGAAGGTTGAGAGTCTTGACCTCTGGATGGAGAACCTGACCTTCCTCTAGCGAGAGAAGGTCCTCTCATTGGGGGAAGACGCATTGGAGGACAGATGGACATGTCTAGAAGGTCTGAGTACCACGCTCTACTGGCTCAATCCAGAGCAATGAGGATCATGCGGGTCCCAAACCTTCTCAACCTCCTGAGAACTTGAGGTATGACTGGGATCGGAGGAAACGCGTACAGTAGCGGAAAGAGACACTCTACGACGAACGCATCTCCTAGAGCTCCACTCGGAGGAAATTCCTTGGAGCAATAACTTTCGCACTTCCGGTTGGCACAGGTCGCAAACAGATCCACCTGTGGGGTTCCCCAAAGGGCAAAGATCTCCTGAAGGACTTCCTGAGCTAGTTACCACTCGTGGGAGACTATGCTCTGCCTGCTCAGAGCATCAGCCGCCATGTTCTCCTCGCCGGCGAGATGAAACGCTGATGGGGACATTCCCTCCTGTATTGCCCAGAACCACAGCTGCATTGCCTCCCTGCACAGAGGCAGTTACCCTACACCCCCTCTCTTGTTGAGGTAATACATTTCAACTGTGTTGTCCGTCATTATCAAGACATTCTTCCCCCGCACAGATGGCAGGAAAGCCTTCGACGCCAGTCTGATGGCTCTCAGCTCCAAAAAATTGATGTGACTTCTGGACTCCTATGGAGACCAACGACTACTGATGGACATATCGTCGGCATGAGCTCCCCACCCTGTTAGGAAAGCGTCCATCACCACCGTGACATCCGGCCATGGCTGCCAAAAAGGCTCCCCTTTCATGAGATTCTTCTCGTCGGCCCACCACAGAAGCTCCTGCGAGACCGAGAGCGGAACATGAAGGAGATCTGACATCCTGCCCTAGAACTGGGACCATTGAGTCCGTAAAGACCACTGAAGGGATCTAATTCTCAAGCGGGCCTCTGGCACCATAAAAATGCAGGCTACCATGCGGCCAAGCAACCTTAAGAATTCAAAAGCCGGAAAACTCTGGGCTTGCTGAAATTTTGTGACCATCTGAAGAATGTGATGATTCCTAATCTTGGGTGGCGAGCACATCCCCAAGGACGTGTTCAAAACGGCCAGTATGTACTGGAGCCATTGGGATGGTAAGTTTAGGGAGAAGCCTAGCTTGTGAAGGGCGTGGAAGGTGACAAATGATCCAAGGCTTGTTCGGGAGAACTCCCCCCTGATCAGCCACTCGTCCAGGTAGGGGTAGACGTGAATCCCCCCTCTCCTGAGATGTGCTGTCACCACCACCATGAGCTTGGTGAAAACCCTCAGGGTGCAGGTGAGCCCGAATGGCAGGACCAGAAACTGATAGTGGGATCCGCCAACTGCAAACCTGAGGCAATTCCTGTGCTTGAGATGGATCGGTAAATGAAAATAAGCATCCTGCAGGTCCAATAACACCAACCAACCCTGAAGTTGGAGGGCCTGAAGGAGCTGAGAAAGAGTGACCATCTTGAACTTGTCCTTCCTGAGGAACTTGTTCAAGTATCTTAAGTCCAAGATGGGTATCAGTCCTCCATCTTTCTTGGGTATCAAAAAATAAGGGGAACACCAACCCTTGTTCCACTCCGCAACTGGTTCTATAGCGCCCTTCTCCAGCAGGGCTAAAATCTCCTGCACAAGGAGCAGATCCAGAACCTTCAAAGAGTGTCTCCCCAGTGGATTGTAGTGAGGCCGTTGTAGCAAAGGGAGGCAGTAACCCTGGGATATTGTATCCAGAGTCCACACATCTGAAGTAATGGCTCGCCATTCTTCGAGATGCTGTGACAGCCTTCCAACCCACCGGAGAACAATGAGACCTGGCCTCAGAGCTGGTTAGCAGTGGCAGCAGCAGTGCCTCATGGCAAAAAGGCAGCTGCCTGAGCGGCTTTGGCACCTCTAGCTCGTCCACCACGAATGAACTTATGTTGGGCCCCCCTTTGACCGGCCATTCCTTTAACCTTTCCAAATGAGTAGTAACAGCGAAAGGAACTACCCCTCCATTTTGCCCCTTAGGACGAAAAGGGTGAGGTTGTCGGACAGCTGCGCCCAAAGACTTGGCAGCTGCCTTGGAGGTCTGCAACTTCTCAATGTTCTCGTCAGCCTTGTTGCCAAAAAGATGCAACCCATCAAAGGGCATGTTAAGAAGACGGGCCTGTACATCAGGTGCAAAACCGGACTTCCGCAACCATGCAAATCTGCACATCGCAGTGCTCGTAGCCATGGACCTTGCAACACTATCCCCAGTGTCCAACCCAGACTGAAGGGATTCACACATAGCATCCTTGCCATCCTGCACAATAGCTAGAAAGCCATCCCTTTCCTCCCATTCAGGAATATGCCCCGCCGCAAGCGAAATACAATTCCACAGTGTGTGCCTTGGCAAATTTTTCGCACAGGTGGAGTTGGCCGATTTCAGCGCCATACTCCCAGCAGAAAATACCTTGCGCGCCCATCCATCCATGCGTTTATCGTCCCCATCAGGAGGGATGGTAGGGTATGCTGCCTGCTTTGAGGTGGCCGTAGCCGCCTGGACCACCAAACTTTCTGGAGTAGGGTGCGTGGACAGGTAGCCGAGGTTGCTACTGGATGGATGGTATTTCTTTGACAACGACTTGTTAACCGCCGGAATAGACTCTGGGGCATTCCAAGTAGCAGCCACTCTCTTTTGCAGAGCCACATGAAATGGCAACATCAGGTCAGTGGACGGACCCTGATCCAAGATGTTGGTAAGGTCATCCTAATCATAAGCAACGGGAAGCCTGGACCAACCAAAGTACTCTACAACCTTCAACATCAGTCTCCGATAGGAAGATTCAGCAGGATCACTAGGCTCAGGCTTACCAAACTCCATCGCAAGAGACAGGTCTAGGCCACTGGCATCATGCAAGGATTGACGCAGATCCTCAATCCAACTCTCCTCGGAAATGAGACACTCAGGAGCACCAGGCGTCCCATAAGGAAGACCAAAGGGCACATCCTCCTCCTTAGACCCCTCTTCAAAAATATTGTGGCAAGACTGAAAGAACTCCTTCCTAGGGAGAGGAATACACCTCTTACCAGGGACAGGCTTCACAGACTTAGCAGCAGCCTTCCAAGGAGATGCAATAGCCACAGGGGCTTCCACCGGTAAATTCTGCCCAATAGGCGCCGATGGCATCGACAAAGGCGCCGAAGGCCTGATCGGGGGTAATGACCAGAGAGACTCACTCAACGGACATGGCGCAGATGGTGTCACACCTTTGAAAACATCACAGGCTTCGATGGTTTCGTTGGAAACGAAGACCGCAACCTGGACCTGGCACGTCTCTGGCAATCCCCTGTCCGAACGGGACCTTGATGGCTCCCGATGTTTATCGCCCGACTAACTGGGCCCGAGGGCGCACGAGTGTCAGACCGAGACCCTTGCAGGCTTCAACCGAAAGCGTGGACGGAACTGTGCCGTGAGCTTGAAATATCTAACATTTTCTCCGGAAAAGACTCCCATTCCTCGGGCATAGAGGATTTAGTGGGGCAAGACATTTTCTTCGGGTAGTTGAACAGGAAGGTGAACAGTGACGCCACATCCTGGACCGCCTCGACGAAGAGGAAGAGTGGCACGACCATCTCCGGGGCCTAGATCTCCTGGACGTCTTCTGACGAGGAGACTCTCGACTCATGGTCGACATACCAGTAGATTCTGGTTTATGGGGCTCAGAAACATGGCCTACCTTCAATTTCCCCTTATACTCCAGCAAGTCCTTGGCAGTCAACAACTGCTACTTCAAGCAGTCGTCCGTGGCGTGGGCCTTGCCCAGGCACCACTATCAGATACGATGCGGGTCTGTAATGGACATCTTGGACCCACAGTCCCGACATTTCTTGTACCAGACCGCAGGGTCGTTGGGGTGGAAGAAGACAATCGCACAATACGAAGTAGAAAACACGAGACGCGCCGAGTTCTCGAAGGAAACTTGTTTGCGGAAAAAACTGAACTGAGGCTACAGGCGCCATGCATGCTACTTATAACATCTGATGATGTCACCCTCAACGGAGGCCTCCGAGGGACATCGATCCAACGCCATCAACACAAGGACGCCCTCTGCCGAAAATATTTCTGAAGCAGCACAGCTGTGGACATTACATGTCATAGATGAGAAGGCATACATTAGTTTTCAAAAATTGATTAGCAGAACTTGCTAATTACATTTTTCTTGATTGGCAAACAAACCCATTTGATTAGTAATTTTGTAGTAATGTTTTTAATACCACCAGAAGATACTTGTACACAAGATATAAAATGAGCAACAATACAGCAGTTTTGTATAGCGATGAAGTGAGACATTAGTGAGATATACCAGACCTTGCAAATTCTTTCTGCAAAATGGTGCATGTCACCACAAACCAACTTTAGTTTGGCACACTGCTGCCACCCAGAGGCCAGCCATGCACAGTGAAACCTGTATTTGACATTTACTGCAAACAAAGTGTAGTTTAAATAAACATTTTCCACATCCCCTGCAAATGATACTGACCCTTCTTAAAATCTACTCGACTATGAAAATATTTTGCGAGCCATGGAGGAGTGTCTGTAAAAAGGTTAGCTGCATGAACAAACACAAATAAATAGATATGATAAAAAGGCTCTTAAAACAGTTTGCCAGCTCGCTCTACTGCAGGTGCAAATATATAATGCAAACAGAATCATAGAGCAAAGTAAGCTCTGGAGGCCAACTGCAATGTACAGTTTTGCAGTGAGTCTGTAGATGTACAGACTGGATGAAACTATTGATAGCTACTTTAAGTAAATATCAAGTTAGCTTTGTGTATTCATTATGTAAAAGACTAAGCAGTGTGGATGGCATAGCAGGCAGAGAACTGGGCAAACTTGGCAGAATATTCTAGTTCGCAGCAATCTCACTTTCAGGGTAGCGGGTATAAACCAACATGGTAAGATAGAATGTCAAGTAGTATGGGATCAGCTTATGGGTTGAGCACCAGTTGCAAGCTGTATGTAACCAGCACGCAACAGGACTAGATTTGCCATCAAAGCATTTGGCTGCGTGGTCATGTACATTTTCAAAGGTGTCCACTCGTCAATATGATGCATCTTCCCTAACAAAATGAAATTACTTGACACAGATTAAAATACACTTCACTGTAAAGCATGGAGACAATGCAGTGTTCTACAGTAGCAATACTGTAACCATGCATTATGTAGCCTATTACATTTTTAGAAAAGAAATTGAAAGCGTTTTTAAAAAAAACATACTGGTCTTTGGCAGACAGGAAACAGCTTTTAATAACAGTATTATCCCGATTATTTCTTGTTTGCAATTTGAATAATAAAAATAAAATGTGTGTAGCACTCCCACATAGGCCTTTTGGCACACGAGTGAAGGGGATAATTACTGCTGCACTCTCTCCATTAGCCCCTTTGAACCTGCAGTGAAGGAGAGAGCTCTGAAGGCAAGAGAGGAATGCAGGGTGAGCTGTGCTTTCATTGAACAGGGTAACTTAAATAGCTAACTTTGCTACACAAGTGCCAATTTAATTAGCAAACCTACAGAATTGCATAGCAAATCGCTCTGCGACACTGCTTATTTTATGCCTTGGATGAGGAATACGTTGGAGGACACAATCCATTCAAAATAGGTTTTTTTCGACACGGATCGCTTATTATTGCATCACCCTTCCCACTATCTCATGGCAGTAAGGCCACTGTGAGTACATCATAGCCCCTCCTTGGTTTTCCCTAGCCCATATGAATGCTGTAAAGTGTCAGTGTAGCTTTACAAAAGTAATCCTCAAAGATAGTGGTTGGAGGAATTCAAAAATTAGTAGAGGAATGTAGACATTAACATTTTCATAAGGATAATACTAGTTATTCGTGCTACCAGGAATGATGCCCACTTTTGTAGCTCTCTGTATGCCCCGACCACAGCTGGGCAATATTTAGTTGCAATAAGCTGAAATCAAAGACCGCTTGAATACTTTGCTATGCAATGGCTGCTGGTGTTGCGCAAAAAGGGGACAAGCTGCTTCATCCACATTTGATTTGAATGGAGAAGGTTTGACATGACCCAGGACTTGTCAATCAGAAGCACCCAAGGATAGCAGATGAACTTTTTTCTGCGCAATTGAGGTTCAGAAAACTGCTTTGTGAGAAAATAAATAGGTGGGTGTGTGTGTGTGTGTGATGCCTGTTTTTAGGCTGTGGTGGGCATCTTTTGAGCTTAAATCTACTTACATAGAAAATAGATTTTATTCCCTAGTGTCTTACAGTCGGCGTGGCAAAGGAACAGGCAGATGGTGGAGAGGTAGTGTGGGCCCAGGAACAAAGCAAGGCAGCACAGCTCAAATCCTGGACCGGTTGCCAAGGAGTAAGTCAAGTGACCAAAACTGAAGGGCAGTATACGAATTGCCACTTATTAAATTCTATATGGGCAAGATAAAGGGGGGGCAGAAGGGTGAGGGGAAATGGGGGAGAAAGGGAGCAGAAAGCGGGATATAAGATTATTTGGAAAAGGATCACAAACCGTGTGGTTAAGCAGAGATTTGAGACCAGTCTGCAAGCCACTTGTCCACATAACTTCTTAAGTCTAGGTGGTAGAACTCTGGTTTTCCACTGAACCTACGTACATTGTACCTGGCCCTTGAGCTGGCAGGAAAATAGAATATGCCATGCGCGGGTAGGGCCACAAATGTATTAAAAAGATTCACCTGAAGAGTATATTTGCCTCGATGAGTCGCATGTGGTTTACCTCTGAATTTCTGGACTTGGAAGGGCTCGTAAACAACCTGAGATCAGAATCAGGGCCAATAGGAGCCGATGAAGGAGCATTGGAAATTAGTATGAGACTCGCTGCCCCAGGCCCCAGATCCTTTTAGTTTTGGCTATCAAACCTCCCATGCAATGGAGAAGAACAGATCCACTGGTGGTTGGATTTTGTTGGCCATTATGTGCAGAGCAAAGGTATATGTAGGGGATCTCACTTTCACTATATATTTTCCGTACTGTGAAACATGTAATAAGTAGCTAATAAAACCCACTTACTACATAATTGCATTATTACAGACAAAACACAAAGACAACACATACAAATATGAGCATATACAAGGAAAGTGAAGTAAGCAAAAAAGCAGCAGTACTACCAAACAATGTTCGTAACCTAACCGATTATCCTCATGCACAGAAATAATTGCTCTGCTTCAAAGCTGCTACTTACCCTATTTATAAGTATCACATGATGTAACTGGACTGTAAGGAAAGTAGTGTGATTCCAAAGTATACAAATCTGAGCCTATCCAGGGAATGTACAGTAATAAAAAAAACAGCAGAATTATAACAAAGTGTTGATCACCTTACTGATTAGATTCATGCATAGAAATCATTGATGTTTTTCAAGCTTGTGCCTTTCCCTGTGTATATGTTTCATATGCCGTGAGTGGACGCTGAGGGAATTACTGTAAACACATATTTGAAGGATAAGTCTACAAATATAGTACCTTTTGAATTTATAGTTCCTTACTGTTACTGACGAAAACCAAGTGGCCTTCATATGGCAGTAAAGGAAAAAAGAGGGAGCCAGAAATATGATGTCATCAATGACATTTGTGATGTCATCTTTGATGTCCTGGGGGTTAGTCTTAGTAGTGCACGGTGGTGGCACGAGTTATGGTTGCTTAGCTTACCATAACTGGCGGATTTCAGGGGTTTTTTGGTTTTACTTGGAACCATAACGTCCCTTTAAAGTTTTTTTTTACTGAATATAGATATAGACAATATAAATTGTATAAATGTTTCCTAGGATTCCCTTAGTTTATATACATAAAAAATAGAATATAGTACATACTGAACCCCCTACCTGCGCTAGTGGGTCTGATGTTTGCATACCATGCGTATGTTTGCGGACGGACTCAACATCAGCACTATCCAAAAACTCAGGGGGTATCTTACATTGTTGTATCATGCCATTGAAACACTGAACATGTTCAAAAAGCAGCACATAAATACATTACAGTCAACAATAAAGAAGTGGAAACTGTATATGTAAGACACCAACCTTCCAATTACATAACATATGCAACATAATGATGTTTGTGATGTCATCTTTGATGTCCTCGGTGTTAGTCTTAGCAATGCGCATAGATGGTGCAAGTTATGGTTGCTTAGCTTAACACAAAGGGGGAATGAGCAGTGTTTTTTGGTTCCGCTGTGAACTATAACATTCCTTTAACAACGTTTTTTTACTGAATATATATATATGGCAGGGAACGAAAACAAAGGGACTGAACATGTGATGTTGTCAGTGATGTCATCAGTGACATTTGAGATGACATCTTTCATG
Source organism: Ambystoma mexicanum (assembly GCF_040938575.1). Taxonomy (NCBI): domain Eukaryota; kingdom Metazoa; phylum Chordata; class Amphibia; order Caudata; family Ambystomatidae; genus Ambystoma; species Ambystoma mexicanum. The sequence continues at coordinate 704,270,902 of NC_090941.1, read as the reverse complement.
GTCTGGGTGTTAGTGTTAGCAGTGCACAGGGGCGGTGTCAATGAAGGTGTTGTGTGGAATATACACTGTGATGTGATTTTGGGAGACATGTAGTATAATCTATGTACTTGACATACATTTAACAGAACATACAGAACCCCCTCCCCATTGATAATAGAAAGGGACGGACTGAGCGCCTGTTTGCGGGCGGGGGCGGAGAGGATCAACATTACCCAAAGAGGCGGGGGGTATCTGAAAATGTACTACTGTCTTACACAAAAAGTGTACAACGTAGAAGGACAAAGATATTATAAGTAGTAATAATTAATTATGGAAACCTGAAGATGTGAAAAGAAAAGGACACATTTAATAAGCATGCAGAATGAAATGGATGGTACCATTTTAAAAAAAGGATGCCTCCATCGTAATCACTTCACAGAAACTCAGCAGACTGGAACAGTGGACAGACGCAGTAGGAAGAAGGGCGATTACATCAAAAGAGTGAGTGGAGGTCATTTTTTGTATATGTGTTTTTTTTTGGGTATGTGGTGCAGAAGTAATAATTTCCAGAAATGGCTAGTACTTTGGAGTGGCTGGAGGAGTATTTTCCACATGGGGAAATGTCTGAAGACAGCGACAACAATGGTACACATTGATCTGCATATGCAAAATAATGACCAGTATTTTACAGGCATTTAACATATCTATATTTTTTGTGAACAGACCAGGAAATAAAAGAAGGGCAACAAACGAGACAGAAGAAGATAGGATAAAAAGGATTGAGCAGAAAATGGACACATTGAACGAGAATTTTAAAAGTTTACGGGAGTTTGTGAAGGACTGTGTGAGATGAAGTTTGTTACCATTGCGCCACCTGTACCTGCCCCACTTCTCCATTCCGTAGTTAACCTTCCCCAAACCTTGAAGAGGAAAATAGACGTTTTGACGAAATATCCATCCCTTCTTCCCCTCACAAATCTTCTCCTAATAACCAGCCCATGTTGAATCCTGATTCCCCCATATTTGTGTCAGTGTCCGCTTCCCCCGCTATGTCTTTGGATCGAAGTGTGTGTGTGTGTGTGTGTTTGGAATGTTTTTGTACAGTAGCTGTAGTGAAAGTGAGTACATTTTTTTTTTTTAAAAGACGTACAATGTTCGCAAACAGCGCGCCTGTTCGACCTATCCGTAAGGAATGGAATGTGGGTGCTGTAAAGGCAGTACACCTACCCTTACTAATGTCAAGTAAGATGGACTTGATGTTTGACCGCACCATCTGTCGAAGTTGTGCGTACATAAACAGAAAGGGGTGTCCGAAGGACATCATACCTCGTCGTACCGGTTGTAAACGAGATGAAACATGTTCGTAGAACACACCAGATGTCCGGGATGGGTGTAAATGAGCAAAATGGGAGTGTTTGAAATACAGTATACCTGTCAACAGACACATAGTGAACTGCATGGGCAGATTTTACAATTTCAAAGACACAAATGTGGCAAATATTGTCACTGCAAATACAAAAACAAAAAGGTAAATACTACACCAAATGCCGCTTTGGTTTCCCTAGAACAGTTACAGAAACAGGTGAAGTAAACTACTTCATGTCTTCAGTTCGACATAGTGTTAAAGGTTCAGACAACATAGTATGGTTCAGTCTTGGTCCTGCAAAATCTAGAAAAAGAGTGCTAAAATCATTTGAGGACATAGAAACAATAGAAATGATCCCAACAGCCAAGACATTCTACAATACAATTTACTGGACACATACTATCCGAACAGGAGTAGCACTCTGGAAAGCATGCGTCTATACCACATAGGTCAAAACCTGGCATAGAAAAACAATGTAAAACCCGATGAAAGCAAACGTAGATATAGAGTGACCGATTGTGAAGGGAGCCTAGTTAAACTTAACAAACAAAGCTTAATAAATCATGTAAAATTGTCATTAAAAACTCAACAGAAAGAACTATATTACATGTCTCTGTTATAACTTTTCAAACCATGGAGAAAAGAGGAAGACATACTAGATAACTATGACTGCTATGAAGATGCTTTCAAAGCAAATTAAAGCACTATCACCGATGTGAACTTTACCCAGTACAAAACAATGTTACACAATGAGCAGCAACAGGAAGAACAACTTCAGGCCCAACTAGATCAGGACTCTTCGAACAGTAGTCAACCTTCTGTAACAGGAAGTCAAGAACCACTAGGTCAACCACTAATAGCAAATGAGGCTGAAGTAGCTATGGCAGAAGTAGAAAACACCATGTATCTGTATCAAGAAGATACAGAAGACTTTACTACAAGCAAAACTTAACAACGATCAGCGCACCATTTTTGAAGACGTAACAAAACAAAAATTGTACATGGTGTACAACACGAAAATGAAGAATTTACCTGCCAAAATTAGAAACCTATACTGCTGTACGTCAGTGGTGAAGCTGGATCAGTGAAAACATTGTTAATCAAAATCATCAACCAGTTCCTTCAACAATTGACCAACAACAAACTATCAGCTGTTGCAACGGCCCCCACAGGTTTAGCTGCTTACAACATAGATGGTGTCACTTTACACTGACTACTACTGCTTCCAGTAGAGCATCAAAATAAATTAGACTACTACAAACTTTCTGCAGAAGCTGCAAGGGAATTACGCAAAGTATTGAAACAAATGAAAATGCTACTACTAGATGAAGTGAGCATGGTCTCCAACCTAATGTTGGCTTTGATTCATCTCAGATTGCAAGAAGTACTTACAAGTAACAACGAAGAACTCTTTGCAGGGAAACACATTATCGTTTTCGGAGATCTTCTACAATTGACACCAGTGAAAGGTGAACCGATTTTTAAAACCTTAGGCCACAAACTCTGCTGGAAAAATGTTGGTAGCATAGGTAATATTAACCTTTGGCAACATTTCCAATATAGAGAATTAACTGAGAACATGCAGCAATCTGCAGATCTCACTTATGCCAACATCTTGAAAAGTATAAGAGTTGGTGTATTATCGCAAGAAGCACAAGTTGTATTGAAAAACCAGCACATACATGCACTTTATCGCAACAATGCATGTGCGACTGATGTTATGGAACAAATAGCGCACAGAAATATCAATTGTATGGCCTTAATGCCAACTCTTGCAAGCTGTTTCAAATTCAATGAAACAATGTTAAATAAAGAAATGCAACCAATACTGGAAATAAGCGCCACAGACAAACTAGATGTACATGGTATGACAGTACCCATGTGTGAGCAAGCCACAACAAGACTAAATAGTTTAGAAAATTCAATCTCCAACACAGCTCGGTTGGAAAAAATATTGAAATTATCCTTAAATTGTAGAGTAATGTTTAAACGTAACCTTGACGTAGAGCAAGGGCTAGTTAATGGAGCACTGGGCACAGTTGTTGGCTTTCAATCATAACCACGTGAAAGCAACAGTTTGTCAATATTCGCTTTGATAAAGTTTCAGAAGTGAAAAGGATAGGGCGCTCAATTGCTCGATGCCTTCTCTTCAAAGACATGTATGTACGTAGAGAGCAATTTTCTCTAACTCTTGCATATGCAGTTACTATCCATAAATCACAACTTATTACCCTAGACAAAGCATTGATAGATATAGGAAACAGTCTTTAAGGAAGGCATGAGCTACGTAGCATTATCACGCTTACGTACACTTGACGGTCTATTGCTAATGAACTTTGATGCAAGTAAAGTCAAAGTTGATATTCCTTGCATTCTAGAATACAATAGATTGCGTTCACTGTAATCCCCTCATCTGAAACAATACCCTGTTCCAGATAAAGTAAAACGTGGTAAAAGAAAACTAAATGAAACAGAAATGCAACAGAATCCAACAGCAAATGCCGGAAACAAAAGAAGCTAAAGTTTCAATGACCGCAAACATAGAAGAACCTATTAGGGAATGTAAATCAGGGACGTCGGCAAAGAAGCAACAGAAATTCCGAAAAATGCACTCAGATACAGAACTTGCTGGACCATTCAAATTTGCAAATGAAAGTGGGGTAAGTTGCTATGCAAATGTAGCAATGAATATTCTATTTCAATTGCCACCAATTGTTAACAATATTTACCTGCACAGTACAGACCAATTGTGTTTGCAAATGTTAGTGCTTCATAGAAATGCAACAAGCAATCCTTACAACACATACAGTGTTCATGGAATAAGGCAACAATTGGACGACTGTGCTGGAATGGTGAGATTCACTATGAACTCACAAGAATATCCACAATAATTTCTAATGTACATACTATTAGTATTGGAAAACTAAAGCATACCTGTAAATGAAATCTTCCAGATTTCATACATGTGGAAACATACATGCACTCTCTGTAGCAAAGTGATACAGGAAGAAATCCCAAATGAGCGATGTGTATGTTTCCAGCAACTTGTACAAAATGCAAACCATGGCTGATTATGTACTATTTGCAATTCAGACAATCACTCCACCTTACTGATACAATCACATAGTGCCTACATAATACTTATGCTTCTACGTTATAATGCAGATAGCACCAAAAACAACTGCAAACCTAATCTACCATGCAGGAGCTACAACCAATGCAGGTCACTACACTGCATACATTAAAAAGAATTGTGGATGGTTCGAATGTAATGATAGCACCATTACTCTAAAGCAGAGATTGCCAGCTAATCTTACAAATGCGTATTTAATGTTCTTAAAGACAAAATTTACTAAATAATGTGTACTTCAAGATTAAAAAAAAATATGTGAAAGACTACAAACGGAATACGCCAACAGGTATCCAACTACCCAAGAGGATGCAAGAATGACACAAATAAATGAATATCACAGATCGTTGGGAACAAATGCACAGGTAGAATACGCCTACAGGTATCTAACTGTTGGCAAAAAAAATGGCAGGAAGTCAACGAACATATCAGAAAGATGAAGGAAACATTCAAAGGAAACAAGGAAGTAGTTAGTACCATAGTCAATTAAGTTTTTTTTTTTTTTAATCCAACAAGGATTTATTTTCCCCAGACCCAAGGATAAGAAAAGCAAACACATAAACTGAGCGCAATGCACAGTACACTGGTTTGTAACCTAAATATGAGGGTATTTTTTTTTTTTTTTTTTAAATAAAAGGTAAACTGTCTATTAAGCAATGTAGCACATTTTCAAAAATGCAAAGACTAACATACCCGTTTCTTTTATCACAGAAATGGAAAAAGGGATACTTCCGCCAAGTATGATAACCATTTACAAATTGTATAAGGATTCTGAACAAAGTAAGGAGAAAGTATATTGGTAGTCATTTTCTACACATGCAAATCTACACGTCTAGTCTATGGTACTAATATGCTGCAGTGCCTGTAGGTTGGCTCTTGCATCTTCGGTGTGTAACCTACCATCTACGCCTTACGACCAAGGTACAAGGAGTATAGGTCCTAGCCACAACCATTGCTACATATGAAAACCATGGTCCTTGTAAATTAGCTACTTATAAATTTACTTTTCGAACCATTGTCTGCAGCCATGCAGGCAAGACACAAGGGCGTCCACACAACTAGAGCATTACACCACACCCATATTCAATTGTAATACCGCTGCTTATGATTATGACTTCAGTCTTCGGTGAATGGCATTTGGGCATGCAGTCAAGAGTCTGGGTCCTGGCTAGAAACACCACAGCATATCGGAACCATTGTGCCTTGTCATTTTACTATGTACAAACTTGGTTTTGGCTCCCAAAACGCTATGCCCTCCCCACAAACATCTTAATGATGTAGCATAGTACAAGTGTACCAATAGCTGTGATATGGTGCAGTAGTGTGTAGCCACAGGCTACAGAGGTGAGTTTGAGGCCATAGCCTTATGAATGCATGTGTATACAGTATTTAAAATGCATAGTTACTTACAACTGCAGTGCTTATTACTTTGTTCAAATGCTCTGCATCCTGGCCACTACTACCACACCATATGACATCCATTGTGGCATACAAGTACACTACGAACAAATGTACTTTTGGGGGCATGGCCTTCGGCCATACACCCATGATTGCAGCCCCTCCCCACAGCCGCCAGAGTGATGCACTACCACACCATATCGCACCCATTGTGCCTTGTAAGTACACTACATATAACTGTGCTGTTGGGTGCATGGCCTACGGCCATTCACTCATGACTGCAGACTCTCCCCACAACCACAGCAGTGATGTGTGGTAGTGTTTTTTTTTTCTATACGTGTGGTATCCTTCAGTGCTTCTGGCCAGAGGCTTCACTCCTAGCTGTATGTCCATAGATCTTACATGGGATGGGTGTGCCGTGGCTTCCACGTCTAGTACTTATAACTTTGTTCTTGGGTGCGTGGCCTTTGGCGACTGCACCACTCCAGACAACTTGCCAATCGAAACGCAATACTACGGGTGTATCCATGGGTGTGACATGCTGCGGTGGTTGTGGCCTCAAGACTGTAGGCCCTGGCCACAACCACTGTAGCATGTGACACACATGGCGGTGTACTAATGAATATAATAATAGCCATGGGGAAAAGTAATGCAATCACGGCATATTGTCAATTTCAATGTTGGCTACCACTACGAGTGTGCTTTCAACAGTTGGAAGTTTCCTGTCCACTGCTTGGACTGAAGTGCTATCGTTATTACACCCCTCATTTTCTGTGCATACAAGCTGTCCATGGAAAGTACATCATGAAGACCGACCCCCAGAACAAATGCATTGATCACCCATGTCTTACTGTCTGAACCTTCCCCAACGGTCTGTGACACAGCAAAAGAGTGTTATAAATAGAGCATATGTACGCTGGTTGTTGCTCCACTTTCGGCGGATCCAATATGTCGGGGGCATCCAAACAATCTGACGCAGAACACGTCTCCCAGCAGCCAATGGGCAGAGACGTTGCGTTTCCGCGGTCATGACGCCAGCCCCTTAGCCAATAGGTATGTTGTCCGTGGACCGAACAGGGAAGTGTGACAGCGAAGCAGACATCGATATCACTAATTTTTCCAGACCTACTTTTTGATAATTTTAAAGAAAAGTACTGCACGGAAGGTCACCAAATGTACCTGCCACAGATTGTGAAAATCCATCCAGCTGTTTGACCTGTAGCCGTGTGCAAAGTTTTTCCCCCATTCAGTCTATGGGGAAAAAAGACGTTTTGGGGACCCCCCCCCCCCAATAACTTTTTCCCCCCTTGACCAAAGTTTGGTGAGGATTCGTCCAGGGGGAGCGAAGTTATAAGCCGCCCAAAAAGTGCTCTTCCTATGGAAACAGCAACTAAGCCAACTTGTGGCTGTGTAAAGTAAAATAAATATATCACACCGTAATTTTATTTCTGATGCTTCTATCTGCTTAGATTCACATGCTGTGCATAGGCCGACATCTAGTGGAAGCTGCAGAGTATTAGTTTGTTTTTCGAAACTCGAAAATGGGCATCAACACAGGGCGTGCCAGTAATACTATCCCTAGTGTGACGTCCACTGTACCCATGATCCCTCACGCATCTAGGACCCTCAGATTGTATTTTGTCTGACATGAGTAGCGCGAGTACAGATAATCCAAGCAGATAGAAAGATAAGACTACAAGCATCCATGCGCCTTCTCTCAGAGGGGAGGAAGGGTGGGTCGCATGTGAATCTAAGCAGATACAAGATTCAGAAATACGATTACGGTGAGTAATGTATCCCTTCTGAGGCTTGTGGAATCTGCTTAGATCACATGCTGTGCATAGATTAGCGAGCAGTGTTAGAAGATAGAGGTGGGATGTGAGAAGGGTCATGAGCAAATAAATGTCTTAGAACCGCTTGTCCCACTTGAGTATCTGTCTTGGAATGGGTGTCAATGCAGTAGTACTGAGTAAAAGTGTGAATAGAGCTCCAAGTAGCTTCTTTGCAAATGGTGTCAAGTGGTACATTTGCAATGAAATCCAGAGTGGCCCCAATTCCTCTTGTAGACTGGGCTCTTGGCGTGAAAGGCAACGTTTTTTCAGAAAGGGAGTAACACAGCTGGATACAGTTCACAATCCACTTAGAGATGGCACCTTTAGAGACGCAATCTCCCTCTTTGCCTGTAGCTACAGAGACAAACAGTTGGTTTGTTTTCCTTAGCAGTCTGGTTTTGTTTACATAGTATAGGAACGCCCTACGCACATCTAGGGTGTGTAGTTTCACATCAGCCGAGCTTTGTGGGTCTTGGAAGAAAGCCGGAAGCTCAATGGACTGGTTCACGTGGAATTTAGAAATAAACTTAGGTGAGAACCTAGGGTGTGTACGTAAAACCAGTTTATCTTTATGAACCGTAAAGAATGGATCCTGCACTGACAGTCTGAATATCACTGACCCTTCTTATAGATGTAATAGCTACTAAGAAGGCCGCCTTATAAGTCAGGTGTTTGAAGCTGCTTTTATGCATGGGCTCGAATAGGGGGCCCCATGAGCTTAGATAGCACCACGTTAAGGTCCCATCCTGGTGATGGGTTAGAAATTGGAGGGTGAAGTTCTTTACTCCTTCCATGAAGGCTTTAACCACTGGTACTTTCCACCACGACACCTTGTTATGGGAGGTGGTGTATGCGGACAGAGCTGCCAGGTGTACCTTTAGTGAGTTAAAAACCAACCCTGCGTCCAGCAGGTGGAGCATGTATGTGACAATTGTGGAAAGAGTGCAATCAATTGGGTTGAATTGCTTATTTTGGCACCATAACTAATCTTTCCCATTTGTCAAAGTAGCAGTGCCTCGTGTTCGGCTTCCTAGATTCTCTTAGGATTTCCATACATCTCTGCGGTAAATTGAGATGCCCAAACTCTATGACCTCAGGAGCCATGCTGCCAGGTTCATTGAGTTGGGTCGAGGATGCACTTTCTGACATTGGTGCTGGGACAGTAGGTTGTACCAGCCCGGGAGTCTGCATAGGTGTGAGAACCACGGTTGTCTCTCCCACATGGGAGCAACTAGGACGAGCGTCATTGATTCTCTGTTCATCTTGTTGACCACCTTCCTGATGAGGTGTTGGTGGAAAAGCGTACGCAAACATCTCTGACCAGTTCATCCACAGGGCGTTCCCCTGGGAGTCTGGTTGGGGGAACCTGGATGCGAATCCTGGGCACTGTGTTTTCGCTTGTGGCAAATAGGTCTATAGTGGGGAAACCCCACTGAGAGAAGATATGTTCTACGATTTCTCTGTGTAGACACCATTCGTGTTCCTCTGGGAGGGGATTTCTGCTCAAAGCGTCCACCAGAGAATTGAGATCCCCTGGAACATGTTGAGATGACAGGTAAATGTTCCGTCTGAGTGCCCATATCCACATTTTCTGGGCAAGCTTGGACAGATTTGGCGAACGAGTCCCTCCTTGCTTGTTCAGGTAAAACATGGCTGTAGTGCTGTCCTTCAGGATCTGCACTGACAGGTTCAACAGGTAGGGCTCAACTGCTTGAAGTGCTCTGAATACTGCCAGGAGCTCTAGCAGGTTGATATGATTCTTGGCCACTGAGTGAGACCAGAGACCCTGATCTGTGTGGTGGAGATGGTGTGCTCCCCACCCTGACAGACATGTGTCCGTTGTGACTACCGCCTGTATCTCGGGATCGTAAAAGGGTTTCCCCTTGGACAGATTTTCTCTTGTCCACCAGTGAAGGCTTTGTACAAGTGTTGGCGAAACGACCACTAGATCGTCCCACTGACCACTTGCCCGAGACCACTGTTCCGCCAACCATTCTTGCATGGGACACATGCACAGGCGCGCGTGGGGGACCAGGTAAATACAAGACACCATCATGCCCAGCAAACGCATTGCTTTGTGTACCGTTATCTGGCGACCGGCCTGATATTGAGGCATTTGCAGCAGTATATTCCAAATTCTTTCCTCTGATGGAAAGGCCAACCCCTCTTGTGTGTTTAGGACAGTTCCTAGGAACTGTTTGGAGGTGCTTGGCACCAGACTACTTTTTCTCGTTTATGGAGAAACCTAATTCGAAGAGGAGGTCGTTTGTTCTTTGAATGTTTGTTCTGCAAATTACTGGGGTCTCCCCCGTGATGATCCAGTCGTCCAGATAAGGCTACACTGGGATTGCCTCCCTGCGTAGGTGTGCCACCACCAGTACCTTGGTGAATACCCTTGGAGCCGAGGCTATCCCGAAGGGCAGTACCTTGAACTTGTAGTGCCGACTGTCCACCTTGAAGCGCAGGTATCCTCTGTGCGCTGGTAACATGGAAATATCAAAATAGGCATCTTTCATGTCCAATGTTGCCATGTAATCCCCCTTTTGGAGAGTAGTCATGCAGAATTTTGCGGGCTTGACATACTTGTTTGCAGGCCGTAAGTCCAATACTGGGCGCATTGTCAAATCTTTTTTTGGCACAAGGAAGTAAGTTGAATAAATACCCTTCTTTACCTGGTGTCCCGGGACGAGTTCTATAGCGTCCTTTGCTAGAAGATTGGTGATCTCTTCGAGGAGGATCTTCTGGTGGTCTAGTGAATGTACTTTGTCGTGGAGGGTGGTTTCGGGGATGCTCTAACAGTTCTATGCAGTATCCTGCCGATACTGTGGACAGCACCCATCAGTCTGATGTGATCCCTTCCCAAGCTTGGGTGAAGTTGGAAATGCGTCCCCCTACTGGGGATGCGTGAGAAGGGACCTTGAACAGAACGTCACTGTCTTGGGGGAGGCGTGCCGCCGCCTCTAATGGGGCTGCCTCTACCCTTACCACGTCCTCTTTTGTTACCCCTGCCATAACCCTGGGTAGGCTGCTGGTGGTGGTTGTTGTTCCATAGTGTACCCTGCCCCTGGGAATAGTTGGAGCGCCTCTGGGAATTTTGGCCACGTGGGTGACGAAAATTGCCATTCCCTCTTTGATTCAGGGGTTTGTTGGTTAATTGGCCCATGGATTTGAGAGTCTCGTACTCATCTTTGGCATTTTTTAGTGCATCCTCTACCGCCTCGGCAAACAGTAGATCAGGCTCCACCGGTTTGTCTATTAACGATGCTTGGGTCTCGGGTTTCAACCCAGATTGTCGTAACCAAACATGTCTTTCGATAACAGTGCTCTCTACTATCAGTCTGCCGGCGTTATCCGCGGCATCCAAGGTTGCCTTAAGGATGCAACCGTACACGGCTCTTCCCTCCGACGCAACCTGTGCCAACTGGCCTTTTAAAGGTTCCGGGGGGGAGTCGATGAGTGCTACGACCTGTTCCCACTGGTGGCAGTTGTAACTCGCCAGTAGGGTGGTGGAGTTGGCAATCCTTGCCTGGTAGGCGGAAGTGGAGGCTACCTTTCTACCCAAACCATAGATCTTTTTACCTTTCTACCCAAACCATAGCTCTCCTTGTCGGGGGAAGCTTCAGACGATGATAGGGGCGTTCCCGCCCTCTTTCGGGTGTTTGTCACTACCAGGGAGTCCGGCTTCAGTTGCCCCCTTATGTACAGCAGGTCTGACTTGGTTGCCCTGAATATTTTTTCGATCCTGGGGTTTAATGCCCTGGTGAGGTTGGGATTTAGAAGGGAAGGGTCTATTCTTCTCTGTATAGATTGGAGAATAGGGATGGCCTGGGCAACAGGTCTCCTTTCTCCCACTAGCTCCTCGGCAAAATCCCTCTCTTCCTGTGCTCCCTGGGTATCTATGCCGAAGTGTTCTGCCGCTCTGGACAACACCTCATTCAGGAGAGGTTGGTTGTCGACCGGGGAGTCGGTAACCAGAGGTTCTTTGCCTACTGGGGAATCTACCCTGTAGGTGTCTGGGTCATCCTTGTCCTCCTCTTGGTCCTCGTCATCCCCATAGTAGTCCATCCCAGTTTGGTCTCCCAACGTATCCAAATCTGGATCCTCAATCATAAGTGGATCCTCATTATATTGAGAGTAAGGCTGTATACAGAAGGGGTCCGAAGACCGACTGTGTTGGTGCTTCAACCCAGGATTTCTTACTTGGGGGTTGCGGGTCCCTAGACCCTGAGGGTGTAGCCCCTTCAGGGGTATAGGAGAGGAAGTGCTCAGGATTCTTGACATAGAGGTCTGCCAGGGATGTCATCCTAGACATAACTGTCTATGTCCTCACTAGACCATTCCTAAGAGCTGGGGATTACTCTTTCCTGGGAGAGTTTCTCTGTTCTATCCTGACTGGACCTATAGCCTTGTGCAGAGGCCTGGGGTAAATTGACAAAAGACTGACTTGGCGTCGAGATTCGGGAGTAGTGTCCCTATCTCTAGAGTGTGGAGGTCGGGACTCGGTAGCAGCCTTCACGCTTTCTGCTGACGCCGACTCCTGGAGTGCGGCCTGGGGATAGAGGTCGGCTTCAACTTCCGACGATTGAACCTCCTTTACCTTAGGGAGCGAGGCACTTTGGGCAACAGTGGATGGTTGCCTGGTGTCATGCGGCGATCTTGATTGAGAACGCCCAGAGGACACCGATTCAGTGGACCGTTCTCTGTGTGCCTCCTTCCGAGAACTCAACGTGCGCATCGAGTCTCGGTTGGACTTCACATGTTTAGTGGAAGTGCTGTGGGTAGCGCTCTTGTCGCCGGGGGTTTTCCCCATAGCTGCCCTACCGGACAACCTTCCGAGGTCGGGGACTTGCGCTTGGCTGTCTCTCGACGCCACGGAGCCCTCACCGTTTAAACCGACTACACGCTCTGCAGTTCGCAGAGGTTACACGTGGCGTGTGTCAACCCAAGGGTACTTGCGGTTGCACTTTGGGCAAAATTGGAAAGGGGTACCCTCCATACGCACCTAAGAGATATATATATATATGTATATATATAGTAGAGTATGTACCACCCCCCCACTCTCCCTACTTGCAGGGCAGAGGCCAGAGGCCTTCCAAGGCCCGGGCCGAGGCCAGGGGCCCTCCTAGGCCCAAGTCCGTCATGCAGCTCTCGATGGTTGATTTCTTCTCTGGTCCGGCGTCGAGTGTCGAAGTTCGGTGACTCAACGTTGGGGTGGAGAACATGGGGAAATATTAAGATATTTTGCAAAATTATGGCTAAGGCCAGGGAACTCTGCGGGATGCTTCCGACCAGTATGGCGGAAAAAAACAATCCGAGGGTCCTAGACGCGCGAGGGATCATGGGTACAGTGGACGTCACACTAGAGATAATATTACTGGCACGCCCTGTATCGACGCCCATTTTTGAGTTTCGAAAAACAAACTAATACTCTGCAGCTTCCACTAGATGTCGGCCTATGCAGATTTTGCACAAATGCCCATGACATTTTATTTTTACACAGAAATGTCTACAGACTTTGGAATGCCTGGAAGAAAATTTTCCTTGTGATGAAATGAGTGAAAACAGTGATCGTAATGGTAGACACTACACTTCTCTATATAAACCAGTTACCCATTACTTTGTGTACTTAATTTTTTTTTTTTTAAACACCATACAGACATTAAAAAGAATACTAAACAGAGGTCTTAGAAAATCATCTGCAGCAAATGGAGCAAAGAAATTGATCTATTGAAGGAATAGTGCACTCAGAAATATTATTGTCCTGAGGGTTCAGGCATGTGTTTCTAAGCATACGTTGATCGATCGTACAAACATTTCCTATGCACCTACACGCAGAACCCGGAATATCAACACATCTCGCAACACGGCGTGTCCCAATTTTGAATTTAAAACCATATTTTTATACAAATAGCAAAACTGTATATTTTTTAAAGTACTTTTATTTCACAATAAACGCTCCGAGAACATCCCGAGATTGCCATAATCAAGTAAATGGATAATTGTTTTTCTCAATCCACAAATGTTTATCGTGAGGCACGCGGTGTTCCTTTTGGGACTAAAAAGCGTATTGGACGCACTGTGAATCGCAAGGTTGTGGCATCAGCTTGGCGCTAAGCCACCGTAAACGATGACAGTTTGCTCCTTATCACTGGTGGCGCATAAGGGCAAATCGGCCCGCGGCGATCGTCCCAAAAAAGAGTCACTGTTATCCAGCCATTCACTTGTATCTGCAGCTGCCGGTTAAAAAACCCATTAGTTAGTATCTGGAATGGATGACCATTTTAAAAAGGCAGGATGTAGCGGTTTAAAAACGATAACAGAAATGTGTCTCAGTAGCCGATCTTCAGTACGTTTATCATTTTACCCATTAATTTGGCCCTACGTTAAAACTAATGATGAACACGGACGTAAAACAATGGGAACACAGAGAAAACAAAGTGGAAAGTAGTCGTCAATTTACTTCAAAGGTTACTGCTATGCATTATGTTCACCTCGAAATGGCATGCTGACGCTACAATCAGGGAGCAAGCTAAGGGCACGAAGAAGACATGGATGCAATTTTAATTAAATATTACCGTTGAATTACAAGTTTGTGGAACCTGGGGGAACCCACTAGTGGAGTACACGCATCTCGATGCTGGACTGCCCATGAGCCCGGGACAAAGCCAAGTACACACACAGGTTGGATTTGCGTGTTGTTCGAATAGGACACAAACAACAGAGTACAATGTAAGCCAGCAATAACGGTTGGCAAATGATTAAGTTGACTCGTTGGTCTATAAAATCATCGAAAGTAAAACTTACATAATATTTGGCATTTCCATTCTCTCGGCGTAACGCAGACACTCCGTTCAGGTCAATAAATTTTCATAAAATTAAATTACATGTTCCTTTGTCCAGTTTTGGAATGGTGAACCTTATCATATTTGACATTGTTACATCCCTCCCTGCAAGCATTCCTTTTGAAATCCTCCCTTTGTTTCAAGGTCAAAGAACAATTGAACCTTATACTGGGTACGATGCATGGGTTTGCTGAGCTCGGAAACAAAATTTAAACGACGCTGACCTTCACTCAGAATGGAAGCCAATAGCCTTTCAGACCATAGTGGCATTAGAAATGTTTTTTTTAAAAGATATGTATTTGTATTTATTTTATTTGTATAGCGCAGACCAGGCCCGGAGGCTACCGGGCGCATATCTTAGAAACAATGGTTACAGTGGTTACATACAGTGGTTATGTAACAGTACGATATTACAAGTAGCATTTAAATAGAACATAGTAATAGGACACATTGGTAAATTGTATAGGTTATCAAATTTTCAGAGTGCAGCTTGGGCATCGGGTGTGACTAGCCAACATTTGGCTCTGTGTTTGAATAGATTAAGGGAAGGGAGGTTTCTGATAGTCAGCGGGACAGAGTTCCACAGTTTGGCTGCCAGGACTGGGAAGCTGGATCCACCGGCTGTTTGGAGCTTGTATCTCGGGATCAGTAGGCTCTGGTTCAGGGTAGATCTTAGAGAACGAACTGGGGTATACTACGTGAACCGTGAGGAAAGATAGATGGGGCCAGGTTATTCATGCATTTGTAGGTCAGGGCAAGCGATTTTAGTGAGATCCTTTGGTTGACTGACAACCAATGACGGTTCTTCCTGGTATTCGAGATGTGTACATATGCCGGAACCGCATCTGCACAATGTTTCTCGGTCTAGATGTACGTTCCGGGCGGGAAAGGTGCAACGTAACTCGGGTCGTGCGTTGCGCGTCAGAAAAGCAACAACACGCCGTACAACACGGCTCGATGGTTATCCGCTCAAGATGGATGTCTAGATTAGACCAGAAGAATGGGGAAATATAAAGAAAAGATCAAAAACCTATATAGGAAAATAGATTAAATGTACTGACCGGATGGATGGATGGTCAGGCAAGCTATGAAAAGTAGATCCAGGCTCGGGTGAAACTGTTAATTGAATACAGATTGCCATTCTCCCTGGACATTCTTTCTTCAATCTGAGCACGTTTATTATGATGCGGCTTAATGACTCAGAAAATATTCAGTTTTTGGGAATGCTCTGTCCTGATGAAGATGGATTACATCTGCACCTTTCTGCAAGATGTACTTCTTCCATCGAAACTACCTAATCTTTCATGATGCCATGCTTCTCCGATTACCGTTTATTCTTTGCATGACATCGGAGTAGTTGACACACAGCATCCCTAACTTGTACTTTTATATGTATGTCCTTTAGATGTGTTTTTACTCTGGTATTGAGTTTTTTACAATTGGTCCTCTAATTTGATGATTATGACAATGATTCCATCTTGTTTTGCTGCATTGTTCAGCATGTGACATTAACATAGTTTGCTGTTTGCACATTAGAACTCCCTTAGAGTTTCTGTGGGCTTCCCCGATTGAGTGATCCCCTTCACTCACTCGGAGATACCCCCCAGTTACCCTGGTGTTCTCCGTTTGGGAATCTATTTAGATTGCTTTCTGTCGATATCCCTTTGAGGTTTACAATTGACATTGGCACTTTACCACAGTATGCACTTTATCTCTTAAATCATATGACCGAACCTTATGCATTGCACAAGTTTTTGGCTATTTTTTTTCTTTTTAATATATTGAAATAAATGTATATAAAAAACTCAATAAACATGTTATTTTTTATGATACATTGATTGATGTACAGTGATCGGTTCTATGACCAGCAGTGCTGTGTCCATTTCCATAATGGTGAGACTAGGTTCTTAAAGTGAGTTTATACATTTTCGGCTGACTTGATTTCGGTTTACCATGATTTTGCTTCCTCACAGTCAGCGAAGAGGATACCCATCTATTGTTTTTTGTTATCTGGGTGTCATCAGCATAGTTAGTGTAGGTGACACCCAGATAGTCAAGCACATCAAACAAGGGTTTAGTAAACACATTGTAGAGGGTAGGGGATACACACGATCCTTGGGGGACCCCGCAAGGGACTGGCGCAGGGTCAGCAGAGGAGGTAGGCGAGAATACCCTCATCTGTCTGTTATCCAGGAAGGATTGAATCCAGTTAGTGGCCAAGTCGGAGAAATGAGCTGCCGTTTTCAGGTGGTGACAGAGGATTTGGTGGTTAACCAGATCAAAGGCAGCAGATAAGTCTAATAGTAGTAACAGGGCTAGTTTACGTTTGTCTTTGAGGTCCTCAATTTGGGGTTTGAGATCAAGGAGGGCTGTCTCCGTACCGTGCTTGGGTCTGAAGCCGGATTATCTCGTGCCTAGTAGGTTGTTCGATTCCAGATAGTTCTGTATGTGAAGATGAGCTGCTCTGTCTAGAATTTCTAGCAAAATGTGACCGTCGTGATGGGCCTGTAGTTGGTTGGGACCTCCGGGTCTAATGTAGGTTTTTTTTTAGGAGAGGGATAACCCATGCATCCTTCAGGTTGTTGGGGACCACTCCCGATTGAAAGCAGGAGTTGATAAATGTGGTAATAAAAAGGAGCGAGGTCATGAGCCGACTCCTTAATGATCGGGGCTGGACAAGCGTCCCCTTGGCAGTTAGAGGGTTTTAAGTTACAGATGATTTTTTCAACCTCCAAAACGGTGAGCGGTGTGAAGCTGAACGGCACCGGGGAGTCTGGGGTGGTAATTTTAGGTGGCCTGGTATTGCTAAATATGGGGGTGTGGAGGGAGTTTTGTTTGGCATTGATTTTGGATTGCAAGGTGGATATTTGGTTAAGAAATGCATTTTGTATATTATTGCACCAGGTGCTGTCTTTGGTGCACGTGTCCGGGGCAGGTGAGGGGGATTCTAACTCTGAGAATTTTAAATAATTCTCTAGTGTTCGATTCTGCTTGGGATATGCGTAAATTATAAGTCTCCTTTTTGGCTTGAAGTATGGCCTCCTTATAATTAAGCGAGGCGATCAGGAGCGAGGCTTTATTAGATGAGCTAGGGTGACTTTTCCAAAAGGCTTCGGCCTTGCGCTTTTCTTTACGCAGAGCGTTAAGCTGCGGGGTGAACCAAGAGTTCAGGTGGGACTGTTTGGCTTTACGGATCTTTAGTGGAGCTATGCTCTCAATGGCATTGGTCATTAGGCTGTTAAAGGAGTTTACTAAAGACAGTGGGGTCCTTGTCCTTGTGCTGTGAAGCAAGAGTGTTCAGGCAGGGGAGGATGAGAGTAAGCAGTTTCTCCCTGGTGATATCTTTTTTATTTCTGGAGGTTATAGCGGGGGCTATGGTAGGTGTGGGCTGGGGGTTGGTGGCTGGCAAGAGGAAGGTAATAACATGATGGTCAGACCAGGCGCAGACATCGTTGGAGATGACATTGGTGTTGCAATTGAGGTCGGCCAACCAGTCGAGCGTTCTACCCTTGTTGTGTGTAGGATCACGAATACGCTGCTGGAAGCCTAGGTTGGATAGGGTGGTGTCTACTTCAGCGGCCATGTGGTCCTTGGGATCTGAGAGGCCTAGGTTGAGGTCGCCTAGTAGCAGTATCTGGGAATTAGGCTTAGTGTTAGCCAACAAGGTGGATGCAGCATCATCAATAAATGAACCCAGTGGGCCTGGAGGTCTGTATACATGGTGGAATGTTGCTGTGTATGTGGGAGAGAGCGATAGTTTCACTGATAGTGATTCTGCAGAACTAAGTTGTGTGTAGGGAGCAGCTCTCAATGATTTTGTCACTATGTATAAAAGCAACTCCTCCTCCTTTAGACAAGTTGGATTGGCAGTCATTTCTAATAATGGTATAACCCTTGGGCAGGGATAAAGCGAGAGTGGGCCAGAGGCATCATGTAGCCAGGTTTCGGTGATGGCTAGGAAATCAAGGTTCTGGACAGTGATGAGGTCTGCAATGTCAAGGGCATGAGCTGTGAGGGATCTTGCATTTATAAGGGCACCCTTTAGCGCTGAGACGGGTGTGGTGGTAAGGGGAGGACTATGTGCTACGGGTAAGTTAGGCAATGGAAGGGCAGAGTAGCTGCGCAGAGTACAAGGTAGTCTGGGCAGTCTAGTTCTAAGTCTACTGTTCCTTTGTTGTATAGCACATGGAATGTTTGGTGTAGGTTTGGTTGCAAAGTGCTTAAGCCAAAGAGCTGGGTCGTTGAGGTAAGGGTTCGATGGAGGGCCAGGACGGTGGAGCATGGTTGAAGGGAGAATGGGTTGGCTGTTGTGGGATGTCTTAAGGATGCTTGCAGGGTAACTGGCTGCAGTGAAGGATAGCGGTCCTAAAACGACTGAGTATAAGGTAAAGGCTGGCTGAGGGCCTTGGCTGCATGACGTGGCTTGTAGTTCTCAAAAGACTGAGGGTGTAATCGTTAGGGCTCAGGCAAAGGATATCAAGAATCGAGATAGTGCAGTTAGGCAACACTCGGCATGAATTGTTATCATTTACCAATGCAGGCGACATTTCTACGGATTTACTTTGTTCCTCGCACTCTCCCAGCGACTCACACAGCCAGTTAGTAGGGGAATCTAGACGTGGACCCCTTGCTCACTATTTTGAGAGAGGCACAGCTCCACGCTACTAATGAGGTCCAACCAGACCGAAACACGTGCTTGTGATTGCTATTGGTACTCTTCTTCAGAAGAGAATTGCCTAGCATGTCGGTGCTTGACTGCCCCAGGGCAGGACAAAGACTGATAGGTTTAGGATATTTATTCTCTGTGGAAGATAGTAAAGACTCTGGGTAAGACTCTCGTAACCAGAACTAATGTTTAGCAGAGGGACTCCCAGGACCCCTCTTGGTAATTTGTATGAAAATCTTGCATACAACCACCAGTAAGTATATGATTGGACTCAAACACACCACAGCATAACACATCCATTCAAGCAAACACCTCACTATACACCACAATCCAAAACGTTCGCTTCCATGGCTATCTTATGCTACAGCGCTTGTTGCCAAACACTACAATCTTGACTGCGTGGCCTGGACAAAACTTCATACAGACTCACCAAAAGAAACACTAAGTATACAATAATTAAACTCACCAGCACAACATAAAACAGCCATTCAAACAAACACCTTACCAATAAATACAACCCAAAACGCCTAGAGTCTTCAATACCAACATTCTGAACACAATCCAAAAAACAAACTAAGACACATCATGTCACTATCCTATAAACACTATTACACTACCACCAATCAGTACACACATTTTTAAAAACATATCCCCTAAGCATCCCACATTCCACAGTCAAAATCTTTGGTAACATGGGTGTGTTATGCTGCAGTGGTTGTAGCCAGGGCCTAGAGTCTTGGGTGCATGGCAGAAGGCATATGGCACTTTGGCCATGCACCCAAGACTCTAGGCCATGGCCACAACCACGGCAGCCTAACACACCCATAGTAAATAACACCTACCAAATAACCACAACCTAAAAAGAACATACATCCACCTCAAAACCTACCCACTTCAATTAACATTCTAAAAAATAATTACAACCAACGTAGAAACTCTTCAATACTACCCTCTTCATCCAATGCTCTTCTAACGACCACCCGAAACCAACATCATATCAAACTAAAATAGCCAGTAGTGCGCAAAATGTTTATTATGTCCGCAGACACCGTGAACACATCACAACCTTCTCCCAACTACACAAATAAAGCATTTGACCCATCTTCTACTCCCCCACCCTCTCCAAGCAGTCATACACACCAACACACTCCCCCAAAATTGGATTTATGCTCATATCCAGCGCATGTCCGCGCATCCGATATGGCGGGCGCATCAAAACAATTTGACGCACCTCACGCCTCATCCCAGCCAATTCGAGAACACGTTGCGTGTCTGTGGACATGACTCAAGCCGATTATCCAATCAGGGTCCTGTCCGCGGAGCGAACAGGGAAGTGTGTACGCGGAGTAGACCTACTTTTTGGTTGTTTTTAAAAAAAAACTATTGGACGGATTTTCACCAAATTTACAAAAGCACACTTTCGGGACCAAGCCGCCGCTCCTGCCGCAAATTTGGTGAAAATCCATCCAGCGGTTTGGACAGACATTTTTCCTCCATTCAGTCTATGGGAAAAAAAAAATTTTGGGACGCCCCCTATAACTTTGCCGCCCCCTCCCCCGGACCAAACTTCACCAGTTTTTGCAAACAAATTCAGAGTGGGCCATACTTTTTCTGCAAAGTTTGGTGAAGATTCGTCCAGATGGAGCGAAGTTATAAGCCGCCCAAAAGGTGCTCTTCCTATGGGTTTAGGAACTTAACCATAACTGACATATCTACACTAGGTGCTTTTCGTCACTAACAGCAAGGAACTATAAAGTGAAAAGGTACTTTATTTGAACACCTTACCCTTCTCATATGTTCTTATACTGCTTTCCTTAGTGTTCATTCACATCATATGGTACATATACATACGGGAAGAAGGAAGCCAGAAATACAGCAATCACTTCTGTACATCAAGATAATGAGTTAGGTTATGAACACTTTCTGGTAGTACAGCTACTTTTTTGCTTACTTTACTTGTATATACTGCTATTGGTATGCGTTCTGCTGTCTTTCAGTGTTGTGTGCAGTAGTACATTTATGTAGTGAGTGAGGGATTTGTAGCTACTTATCACATGTTTAACAGTAAACAAAAGTCTAAAAGGAAAGCATGCATCATGTCACTGTGTAATATGGGAAGAATTTGTAATTGTATCTTTATGATGCATGCTGTACAAACTGCTTACATTTGTACAGGACTTGATCATGTAATGGAAAGACATGTGTAATGCAATATTGTTTATAGCAATGCCTTGTCTAATGACCTAATTATATAATGATAGTTCTCCCCATGATCTGATAGTTTTCTGTCAACATTACAATGACAATCTCTTCCGGAGGCTTTGCATGACAACTAAATGCACATGTGAGGTCATCAGTGATGTCAATGACATTAGTGATGTCATCTTTGATGTCATGGTGTTAGTCCTTGCAGTGCACATGGGTAACGCGATTTATGGTTGCGTACTGTACCATAACTTACGAATTTCTGGGGTGTTTAGGTTTTACCTGCAACTATAACGTCCCTGTAGCAATGTTTTTCCATTCAATTTCATAGGTTTTCAATAGTGCACTGTAACCATAATGATGCTTTAGGCTACTTTTTCAATAAAGCGGGAATGGATTTAGTAGGGCAACTTAACCATAACATCCCTTTAACAATGCTTTTTGTTAGTGAATTTCATAGGTTTCTAGTAGGGCATTTTAACCAGAACGTTTGTATGTTATAGTTTTTTCAGGAAAGATGATAGGGTTTAAGGTGCACAAGTGAACCATAGTGTCCCTGTAATGTGTCCTTCACTGAATTTTAATTCGATGTGTACAGGATACGCTTAGTTTGTAAAGATGTACTATACAACATACTGAAGCCGGAGGCTGTATAGTAGTAGGCACTAAGGTTGGAAACACTGCCTCCGTTTGCGTATATTGGGTGCAGTCCAACATGCCCAGTCCAACGTGGGGTGAGGGGGGGGTCAGAACAGAAAAAGTTGTAAAATTCATCAAAAACAAAAAACACATGCAAACAGCTGCATGCGTGTGAATTAGAAGGAAAAATGTCGTACCTATACAAAATCTGTACTTTCGTAACAAAGTGCACAAAGTCATAAGGCATGCAGCATAATGGAAAGCACCAACAAGATAAGTGACGTTTGCCTTCATCAATCTTACCGCACACCTGCTGCACAATCAAACAAGGGAGGAAGAGGCAGAGGAGCAAACGGCAACTACTGAGAACAGAGCGTCAGAGCAAAGTGGTAAGTACACAAGTTTTTGTTGTAATTGCACAGGTCCGTTAGTGTACAATAGTAGCAAAGCATGTTGTTTTCCGTTTGTTCGCAGCAATGGCTTCAACCCTAGAGTGGCTGGAGGAGAATTTTCTGCATGAAGAAATTAGTGATGACGATAGGCCCATTGTTACCCGCCGCACTGCAAAAAGGGAAAGAGTTCTAGCAAGGGCAGGCACCCTGGAATGGCTGGAGAATTTTCCACATGACAAAATGAGTGAGCATAGTAACCCCATAGCTAGGGAACGCAGTGGCAAGAAGAACACAATCACAGTGTAAAACTTCATGTCAAGTAATCACATTTGTTGTCTTTTAACAGAACATACCGGAATGCAAAGCTGTACACCAGAAGTGCCACCTTTTCCACAGGAACATACGGCCACCGAAACTGAACTAAACGCTGGACAAATGAACGTTGACCGCTGGGACGGCAAAATCGAGAAGTTGCTCCTCCAATTTGCTGCCTTGAGAACGTTTGTAGAAGAACATATGAAGGGACAAAATAAGATATCACTGCCCGACTTGCACATGTCCGTCTTCCCCATTTCCAGGCCCCTCTGCCCCGCAAAATCAGTGTCATGAAAGACGCTTCGATGAGAGCTCAATCCCTTCTTCCCCCTCAGCAGCAGCTTGTTGAAATGGAACCATCCCCAATATATGTATCTGTTTCTTGTCCCCTTTCCGAATAGTTGCTATGAATGTGTGCTAATAAAGATTGAAATGTTAATTTGTACAGATTGTGTATGTCCCTTTTATTTCATTTAACAAGGCCATTATAAGTAATAAGGGCACAGCACTATTGGGGATGATTGCAAGTGAGAAAAATGGAGGAGGCGGACTACCGCTGCACCTGGCTGCCCTATGTGCAATCAAATACAATCATCCGTAGGACGCCACTACGGACCACATGTTTGCATGCACACATCCATCTGTAAATAGTAACAGGAGGGTCCGTTTATCTGTAGCACAACTGTGCACATACGGGTATATCGCGCTGTGACATCTGGTAACACTTTTCCTGGTGAACATAACCGAATAAAAGCGTGGTAGAGTTGTACCAGCTGGAAGCGTGCACCCACGTTCTGCGAGTATTTTTCCATGTAAACATCCCACCTCCTGTATAGTGCTTACAGCCAGCGTAGGTAATATGTGCAATGTACGTGTGCCATATATTTAAGTAGGCCAGGGATGGCAAACTTATCGGTAGGAGAACTATGCACGTGCCACAAAGTGTAACGTCCAATGTACGTCCGGCAGACAAGTTTACAAATGGAGGACAATGGCAACGTCAACATGGTAACGTATCAACGGTGCGCGTCGTCCCTTATTTGGCGGACACGAGCCAGATCCATACAGATCGAAAGAGGAATTTTCTCTGCAATGTACGGAGTGTTACAGTGATAGTGCACCCTTACAGCGATCCTCCACTCTTATTTCCTACAATATCTACATGTAGAAGGGAGTTCATGCCACTTTGCAATGTCACATGTTCCACATCAACCGTATAAAAGAGCACACCCTCACAATTGCTCCGTTTGGATTTCTATAGAAGAGCACCGGTGCACACTGCTTGGAGCAGAAATTACTTTCTCAACAATTGTGTGCCTGCAAACTACTTGTCCAATTAATGGCCACCAGAGCTTCTGCTACTAGCTCTAACTCAGAAGCACCCACACCCTCACCACCAACACCTCCTTCTACAAGTCCTAAGCAAGTGGACAGGCGTCATAATGGGGAGGGACATCGAAAAGGAAACAAAAGTAAAGTAGAAGGAATCCCCATTGCCTACAGCCAGTGGCAATCCTGGGTGTGGAAAGTATTTAGGACCGTTGGAAATGTGCAGCGGGAAACCTGGCTTGTACAGCTATGGCACCACCTCCATGCGGCAGCACCTGAAATCAAACCACCAGGCCGCTATTTGGAGGGTTGTCCCCTTCCAAGCAGGCAGTAGTTTGTCCTCTACAGCATCCTCTGCATCTGCTCCTACCACCACTAAGGACACTCCAGTGGGCCACCACATACCGCAAGCAACCTTGGAGCGCATATGCAGTACAACAGACCCCTACCTTTCAAAGGTCACTGCATTGCGCATATACTGCGACGCGGTACTGTGTAGGGGAGAACATTTGCGAAGTGCTTTTGAGGCAGCGGCCCGGGACCATGGCAAACACTGCCCACTACGAAAGTAAGGTGCACCCTACATCTTCTGCTCTCCAAGTACGATTTCTTATCCCTGTGGTTGATACTCTGTCAAATCTATCTTCCACTGCTGTCTTTTCTGGCATCTCAACACCAGGAAAAATGCTACACAAGCAGAAGGTGGGGCCAGGGGGACAAAAAGGCTCTTTTCAGAGCCACCTTGCACTGTTCAAAAATAGAACTTCAATTCAGACATGCAGGCGGTGACGCTGCCTATAAGAGCTGCGTATAGAGATGGCAACAGTGGGCGGCGGGACGCTGTCAAAAGCATTGTATACATTTCCAAAAACAAGTGGTGGCTCTGACAAGAACCTTTTTGGAACTATTTGTATTTTGAACATTAAAATTGGTGAACAACCACTGGGAAAATGCATGCTACACTTGCAGGAAGCGATGTACAGCATTTTAGATATTACACAGACAAATCTAATTGCCAGCATCAGTCAGATGAACTCTATCTGAAAGAAAAATGTTCCTACTACGAAAGGTAATGTGTTCGTTGTGGTAGGAGTACATGCCAACGTCGCACAGAAAAGCACAGAGCCTTGTTCACATTGTGCTGCGCTTATATTTGTGGGCCACAGAAAGAAGAACGCAGCCACATCTGCCTCTGGGCAATGCGAGAAAAGATTATGTTTGATTTTGGAAACTTTTCCATTAGTTGCCGAAATGTCCCCTTTATTGCAAACTGCAGTGAAATGCCGGTAACATGCCCTAAACTGTTCCCTCCACAATGAGCAATAATATCTGGATGAGGAAGCGTCACCAAACTAGCACAAAAAGGACCCACATGGAACCACTGCATTCCACGTATTCCTTACCAGTGCACAGCGAGATTATCGAAATCTAGGTGTGCTGCTAGTGCACAACGCTCTGCGTAGACTGGTACCCAATGTATCCACGAGTCACCCAACAGCTATATAGTCCACCTACTTAACGGCACACCCGTCCCTGCAGCCATGTCCACTCCTATAGGCAAACAGACGTTCTGGCACAATCTGTTGCTACACACCACACCCACTAATTCATATTGACCAATCCCAACTCCTGCACAGTCCCATTTCCATTGCAGCCACCCTCACAATACCTGGATGTAGCATGTGCGCTCCTCCAAAATGTGTGGCTGTCGCCAACATATTGCCCTGTGTACAGGGCTACACAAACATTTTAAGCGTAATAAAAAATGGGCATCTTCGTAGAAGTTATGCAAAGTGTTTATTTCTCGTTTTGCAAAACGGACGTGTCAAGAAACTCCTGTGCTCCTACTTATGGGTCGCTCTCGGCTTGTGCTCCGTACATTACTACATGTGTGTCTGCAGCATACATTGTATATACGGCAACAGATTACTAACTGCAATAGAGGAAAAAAAAATCCTTGCCACTAACAACGTCACACAACAAGCACTAATGTCATCATGGCCACAAAAGAAAATCTTACCATGGAACACAAAAGCAGACATACACAGGAATCGCTCAACAGTAGTCCCATTTCCATACCAAGCACATTACAAAGAACAGCATTTACCACGTGCGATTTCCTCAATTACCACGAGGGCCACGGCCCAGTAGAGCAGTGCCAGACCTTCCCTTTCAAGTAGTCTTTCAGCAGCACTCCCCGATTGGCTACTGTTAAAGTATTACATACGCAGCCACCAATTACAACCAAGAACTGTGCATGTAATTCTATTACATCTAATGAACAGTGCATAACAGCCGTTATTCACTCAGAGGGGACATCTTCTAAATCTAAAGCACCTCCACGAGAAAGTATAGGTCAACAATCTACACGTTCTGCACCCACAAATATCAGCATCACTACCCATCAACACACCCAGTAGGTATTACCCTTTTTTGTTTTTACAGTACAGTGCCAATTGTGTTAAACGTCTGCATACCTCTCAACTCACTTTTGGTGGGTGTCACCCGCCACTTATGCAGCTGTCTCACCCGCCAAGCTCCCTAAATGCCCATAAAAATCAATGGGTTTACACACCAATTAGAAAATCAGTTTTCACACGCCCAAAGGCCATGAAAGGTTGGGAGCTATGCACAGTGCAAAGCAGCAGTGTACCTAGGAGTAAATCTTCATAACGTACTCACAATTTGTACTGTTGTGCCTCCCATCACCTATCATTAAATTGCTCCTACAGTGGTGGCAAAGGTTCCATTTGGCCACAACACGCATTGCTAGACTAAAAAGGTTACTGTGTTCTTTTGTTCCGTCTTTTTTACAATGCTTACCCCCATTACACAACATCCTAGCAAATTTGTACAAATCGCAAACATCAAGCGGCCTTTCCCACCAAACTGTGCAAAGTGCATACATTTCAAGGAGAACAACAGTGTCCACCCATACGTCGTACATAACAGCAGCTAAGCAACAAAAAAGTTATCGCCACATTCAAAAACTAACATACGTAAATGTGCATAATCAAATGAAAACCCAGAAGCAATGCCTGCACTCATGTACTAAGCATACATATGCACAGAACTGTATGCAAATGGACGACCAAACACATTGTGCTTTCCACTCTGTACATCTTTCCGCACCTTTGTCTCATCCTTCCACACTGCGCAGTACTGCATGTGTCCAGGAAATAGGCCTACACTAATACAAACGTTTTTCATAACCTGTGATACACTAAACTCCCAAGTAGCATACCTACTCCCTTAAACATGCTTATACTGCCAAGCGCCCTTCATATTGTACACCTTCCATTTATACACACACAATTTGTCTTCCTGCCAAGACATCCCCCTACAGTTCTGAAGAATGTAATTTGCAAATGTAAGCACCATGTCATTAGCCAAAATATTTTCTTACTGTCTTCTTATACATGAGCAGTACCCACCTGTCTCTGGAAATCTACTGGAGTGTACACTTCAAAATACAACCTAGAAAACACCTACTCTGCAATCAACAAAGTACGTACAATACCAGCATACTCTTGTATGTCTTACTAAACAAGTGCACCAATGTTCTACTGTAGCATATAGATGTGTGCCCATCCAGCAGTATGTACTTCATTGTTACTGATCACACCTCTACAGGTGCTAAGTGTTTGTTATGTCACCACCATTAGAATAATACCCACATACTAACAGTGTCCCCAACCTAACCTTGAACACCACAGCCACACACTTGCACTTAAATAACTGCCTACCCACCCACTGACGCACATTGCACACACATGCATGTCACAATTTGCACACCCAGTTCCCTTTCTTCGCCAACAGCTACTACACAATGCCTACCAAACGGCAATTCCGTAGAAAACGGAAGCCACGCAACCTACAAACACAGAAAGTAGCCATCCACTGCAATGTCAACGTTAACAGAAAGGTGCAGGAGAAGAGGTAATGTAGTCATTAAAGAAAACAAATCCATCTACCAGTGAAGACAGGGTAGGTGATCTGGTAAAATGTGAGAATGTTCAGGAACCCACAAAATACAGTCCAACGCACACTACTCCTAAAGGAGCATGTAAAAATGGTAGTGTAATCACAAGCAAGCATTAAAAACTAATTTTACAAAAAATGTTCAACCACAGAGTCCTTCAGAACCTTACAAGTAGAGGGCAGAAATCACTCAACTGTCAAAACCTACAGCAGAAAAGCCATCCTAGAAGCTCTTGTAGACACTGCTATAAGTATGAAGCGAAAATTGTTTATAGTAACTTTGAAGAGAATTAAACCACTAACAAGATTAATTGGCAAATTGCAAGCACTACTTCGAAACAAACGCAATGTGACCATAGGTACCTTTGGCCACATATGTACAGGTGAGTAGAGTCACACCACCAACACAGAGCCATACTTCAATGAAGAATCATACAAACAAAAATAAACTAACCAAATTGACTTACATCAGAGTGGACGAGGGCATGAAAAGATAGACAATACCATAATAGAAGAGGAAACGCTTCTTTCAGAAATATCCCCATCAAACTTAGATGGCACTCTCCAAAACACCAAACCAACACGGCTCACCTACAAATGGGCTTGCACATCAATGTGCGACGTTCGCCCATGCCTAATCAAATATTCGCAGCAATTCCTCAATCAGTATGTCAAAGGCACCGACAAAAGAAAAATGAAAATACTAAAAACTATGGACTCCTTGTTCAGTGCGCAAGTACACTGGAATACAAGGACATTCCTTAGCCTGCATTTCTGGAGCATCTTACAAAAGCACCTTCCACCATATTAAAATGTTAGCAACCCACCATTCAACAATCAGAAATCTAGTGTACAAACTGTACTCTGCAAAAACTCCAGCTTTAGCACTCCAACATTTAAATGATATTCTCCTACACAGTTCAGCCAAACAAGTGCTCTATGAAATTGAGCACATCCACAGGAAATACTGTGAAACTGAAGAGCACTAACCCACTCCAACATTGTCAGACAACAATACTGACAACAGCGCAGCTATCAACTTTTTACATCCCACATACAGAAAAGAAAAACAAAAAGTTCAAAAGCACTTCTGCTGAAATGCCAAACTAGGTATGTGTGTGTTGTCGTAGAACTTTCTATAAAAAAAAAAAAAAAAAAAAGCACCAAAACTGTTGATCTAATGCAGAAAATAGAAGGCAATGAGGAATCCCAATGGTTTCAATTAGCTCTGTGCCTTCTAGCAGAAAACGAGTACGACATTACCAGCACCTCCATACTGTGCATATACTGCAGTGCAAAACTTGACAATAAATAAAGGCCTTCACGGGCAATTAGTAATAATTTGCAACTGTTTCCACTGCCAAACACACTGCAGCAGCTTAATTTGTACGAGAGCATTATAATAAAAACAGTGCACCCATTTAAAGCAATAATACGTCTTCAACCAAAAACTGCAAAATTACCTCCCACCGAATTACTGAAAGGCATTCGTAATAAAGTTTATTTACCGTTAGATCTCAAAAGAGCATGTAGACGCTCTACCAGTGCAAAGGCCAATACACAAATCTTTGATTATCCTGGTAAATGGTGTACGTACAAAAGAAAAAAAAAATTGGCAACACCTAGTGGACTTAACCAAACTTAAGAGTTGCAGTACCTTAAATAAAACAATGAATACTACAGGGAAATAAACATTCAAGAAAACCTGAGAGAAACAACCAAAATAATTCAGGACTCCTCAACAAGTGGCCAATTTTAACGTCTGCACTCCAAAGACACCATAGATGATGCACTAGAAACATATCAAATGTTGCAAGCCAAAAGAGCCCCAAACACTATATGGAAAAGTGTGGAAGCACAAGCCTTTCCTCTACTCTTCCCAACTGGAAACGGTGTTAGATATGATGAAAGAAGCACACAAATAACACCATCAGAATACCGCTGTTTATGAATGTATTCTGAAGACCCTAGATTTAGAGAGAACGTGGAGTACATATTCCACCTGCTCTTTGAAAGTGAACTAGCAACGCTAGGTTATGGAGTTGTGCACACATTAAAAACAGGTTCCCATTTCCAAAACATGTCTGCAACACAACTACTTCAAAAGGTACAAGAGAAGGACAAAGTTTTACAATCAGGCGTTACAAATCCCTTGGCAAACATGCGTGGTACGAAAGAGTACTGGTTCCGATGACACGCAGATGTACAGTGCATGCTACGCAACCTTGGCCCTCCCACATGGTTTGTCACCAAGTTGTGCTGCGTATGCATGGGAAGACTTTCACACTTTCCTACGCATAGCAAACAAAAAACAAAACGGGTGTAGACATGAAAACACCTAGAGAGCTGTGATCTCTCGATCCAGTAAATGTTTCACCCTACTTTCATCATCTCTTCCTTGCCATGCTGCACTTCATTTGCAATAAAGCACTTCCTCCCCTCAGAGGAGTGGAACACTTCTTTTGTAGAAAATATGAAGCCAGAGGAGCACCACACATTCACATGCTTTTGTGGATTAAAAATGCTCCTAAATATGGCGGGGAGAGTGATTAAACTGTTTTGCAGTTCATTCACAAATATGTCACTTGCAAAATCCCTTCGGAAAGTACCCATAGTGACCTACGAGCACAAATTCTGCAATTCCAAAGACACAAGTGTGGAAAGCATTGTCGACGCAAATATAAGAGCAGAGGCAAACTCTACACCAAATGCCGCTTTGGTTTCCCTAGACCAGTTTCAACAGGCCTAGTAAACAGTTTAATGTCTTCTGTTCGACAAAGTGTGAAAGGAAAATCTGCAAAAAAAGTAGCGAAGCATCAAAGTACATCAATAACTACAATGCAATTAATTCCCTCTTATGGAATGCCAATGTTGATGTACAGTACATTGCAGACAACTCCAGTGCTGTTGCACGATATGTCACCGCCCACTTAACCAAAGCAGAGAAAACAGAGCTGAAAGACCTCTGGGATGACATAGCCTCTGACAAAACACAGACACAAAAATTGAGCTTTGAGAATGAGAATGTGGCAGCTACGAAGACGCCGACCGCTTAACTGGCACAGCCTTATATGGGAAAACTGACAACATAGTGTGGCTAAGCCTTGGGCCTGCTGCATTCAGAATAGGAGTACTTACATTGTAGGAAGACATACAAACACTAGCCAAAAGCAATCACAAGAGCCAGGACATTTTGAAGAATGTCTTATTGGGCACATACTACCCAAACAGAAGTAGTACTTTAGAAGCCTTGTGCTTGTACCAAGTAGCCCAAAACTCCTCATACAAAAACATTACACAAAATGAGGAACAAGTTAGATGGAGTGGAAAGTTGTGAAGGAAGCCTGGTGAGATTTACCAAATGCAGCCTAATTAATCATATAAAATTGTCCTTAAAAACTCCAACACAAACTGTACTACATGGCTCTACTCCTTTTCAAACCATGGAGTAAAGAAGATTAATTAGCCACCTGCACCTCTTATGAAGATGCATTCAAAGCCACTGAAAGTACAATTACAGATGAAAACTTTACACAGTACAAAACCATATTGGACAATGAACGCCAACAAGAAGAAGAACTTCAAGTACAACTAACTGCAGACACTCCTGGGAGCAGTGAAACTTCACAAACAGGCAGCCAAGAACCACTTGGAGAGCCACTCGTAGCAAATGAGGCAGAATTAGCTATGACGGCGGTAACCACCACTATGCTTCAGTATGAGCACTCTGCAGAAGAGTTGGCAGTACTTAAATCCCAACTAAACTATGAACAGCGTACCATTTTTGTAGAAGTGAAACCATTGAGCATGGTCTACGGCACAAAAGTTAAACTTTCACCTGTGAAACCTACAAACCTGTACTGCTATATGTAAGTGGTGAAGCTGGGTCAAGTAAAACATTGTTAATATAAATGATCAGTAAATACAACCAACAATTAATAAACAACCTTTCTGCGGTTATAATCGCCCCTACAGGTTTGGCTGCCTACAACATAGGCAGAGTCACTCTAAACCGTTTGCTACTCCTTCCAGTAGAACACCAAAACAAATTAGAGTACTACAAACTTCAACCATAATCTGCTATGGAGTTTCGCAGAGTTTTAAAACAAATGAAAATGCTCCTAATAGATGAAGTGAGCATGGTCTCCAACCTAATGTTGGCTTCGATTCACCTATTCACCTCAGATTGCAAGAGGTACTCAAAACAGACTACGAAGGGGGGCGTGGCCAGCCGAAGACACCGAAGGATGTCTCCTTGGTGAGCTCTGGGACTCCTTCCCCGTCCTAATATCCTAAAACCCCCTAAAATAAGCTAAATACCCAGGAAGGCGGCTCTGCTGGTTCCCGTGAGTGTCAGGAGTGCCTGGCACAGCAGGTGGCCCCGGGAAACTGCTTATCGAGGAGAAAACTGCCAACGACTCAAGGGCCCTGTAGCTCTCAAGATGGCGGGCACAATGTGCAGAGAAGCCCAGCGGCTTGTCAGCCCACCCCCGGAGTAATGGAGAGCTGACTTGTGCTCTAACTGTGGCGCCCTTGTAAGCAGTAGACAAGGAGTCCCGCCGGGCGGCATTGCGACTCGGAGACGGGTGTCGGCGAGCAGGGTGTCTCGCCCCACCCCCGTTGCCTGGCTTGGCGGGGGCCGCCGCGTTGGAGGAGTGAAGCGGGACGGGAGCCCATCAAGCGGAGTGCCCTGAGGCGAGCGCGTGTGCCGGAGGAGGCGGTGGGGGGGTGCAGCGCTCCTGTGATCATCCGGAGGAAGAGGCGAGCTGTCTGCCGGGCCCATGCACGGCGTGTGGACTGATCCGGCCGGGGACCTGGCACGGATCTGCGGTGCTGGGCCGCCTGTTCCCCCCCCCCCCCGCCAGGCTGGGAGTCCATATGTGAGGAGGAGGCGAGGCGTGGAGACCCGCTGACCGAAGAGCCCTGAAGGGGCGGGCGGCACGGCCCGGAGTGCGTACACCGGAGGAAAGGCGAGGTGTGCAGCACTCTGGTGTTTGCCCTCCCATTCCAGTTGGAGCCTTAGCAGCCAGAGGAGTGAAGCGGCGAGGAAGGCAAGAGGTGAGGAGGTGTGCTACAGTGGAAAGAGCCCTGGATTTGTACGCTGTAGGGCAGGGAAGCGGTGGCACCTGTGCTAACTGTGCTGTGTTGGGGCTGGAGTGAGGGGAGCCCCGAGGCATACAGAGGTTTTCCTCCTGGAGTAGTGCTGCTGGAGCCGGGGGTCGGGGTGGAGACAACCTGAAGAGAGCCTAGGTTGCCCTAAATATCCTGAAAGGGACGCCTTGTGCGGGTGGTGCCCACTTTCCCCCCCCCTCCCCCCTGCAACGACGCCTGGCAGCCCACAAGGGGGACACGACTGGAGGTCCCCAGGGTGAGGTGGACCTAATTCCGGGGAACAGCGTTCAGCTACACCGGAGTGGAGAAGTGGAGCTTGAGGATCCCATATAGCTCCAATAACAGGCATTATGGGGCTAGAACCAGCACTGTAGTGGTGGAGCACCTCCCTTATATATAAAGGACAGCACGGACCCTGGGCGACCCACTCCATTTACCACTGGTGGCAGAATGTCTAAGCAGGC
Source organism: Ambystoma mexicanum (assembly GCF_040938575.1). Taxonomy (NCBI): domain Eukaryota; kingdom Metazoa; phylum Chordata; class Amphibia; order Caudata; family Ambystomatidae; genus Ambystoma; species Ambystoma mexicanum. Next base: position 704,237,252 of record NC_090941.1, on the reverse strand, counting down.
GGGAAAGCCCAAAGGTTCGGGATCCGGAGATATTAAATCCATGATGCAGTCTGCGGAGGCTCAGAAGTGCAATCAACTACAGGCGCAGGCTCAGATCCACTCACCCCCTTCGGGGGTCTTGGGGGATCGCGAAGATTCACCGATTCGCAGATCAGACTTATTAGCAATGTTACAGGAGCTGAAGAAGGACATCAAGGATAGCGCCACTGACTTAGCCAAGTCTATAGCTGGGAATAGTGGCGGTTGAAAGGAGGGTTGACAAGGTGGAGACAACAGTAGCTGAACACAGCAATGAGCATGAAGAGCTAGCACAAAGGATCCGGACCCTTGAACAGCAAATGGAGCGGGTCTAGGACAGACAGGAGGATGAAGAAAATAGATCCCGGCGGAACAACATGCGTATCCGGGGGATTCCGAAATCTGTCCCCAATGGAGACCTGCACCAATATGTGACAGAGTTGTTCCGTCACGTCCTGGGCCCAGATACTGAGAGGGACATTGTCCTGGATCGGACTCATAGGGTCTATTCATCGCTCCAGCTAAAGAACAACTTGATCCCGGATGTTTTAACCTGAGTGCATATGTTTCAGCTGAAAGAGCTCATCATGCGAGCCGCACGGGAGAAAGAACCTATACTTTTCCTCTCTACGCCTATTCTTCTGTTTCAAGATCTTTCCCAAGCCACCTTTCCCAAGCCCAAGCGGAAACGGCTGCGGGTCGTCACGGACTGGCTACGGACAAGGAAGGTTCGCTATCATTGGGTGTTTCTGACTGGTTTCCGCTTCGAGTGGAAGGGACAAAGGCATACGATCACAAAAGAGGAGATGGACGAGCTCATGAGAGAGCCGGAAGGCAGCGAGGGCAAGGACCAAGCAATTTCCCCGCAGAGGAGTGAGAGAAGAGAAGATCCTTCAGCAAAGGAACAATGGAAATCAGTGTGCTCTCGCCAAAGAGGTCACAGGAGGGATCCTAGGGCCAGGGACCCGGTCTGAGCGGGGAGGGTGATGCTGCCCCGCAAGCTGGTTGGAGCATTTTATATTGAGCTCTGGAAGAGCCGTGTTTTGATTCTATACGCCTTGAGGGTATTGGAGATGTGAGCAGTGGTTGTATAAGCTTGTAAAAGGGCGGGGGTGGGCAGGACGGGTGAGGAGACTAGACCCTACATTTCCTGGGGGGTGATGCACCCAGTGATATTCTGAGGTACAGTTATGGGGATTGGGCTTGTTGAAGATCAATGGGTTAAATTATGTTGGGGTGTTGGGGGACGGGGTGTGGTTGAATATTCTTTCGTCGTGGAATTTCTATTTGGGAGGATTAAGATGCCTAGGAGAATTAACCAGTTGGAGAATATCATATTGGGCATGTTGTTATGGTATATGAATGGCTGAACTAACCTTCGTCACATTAAATGTCCAGGCGTTTAATTCCCCAGTTAAAAGAAAATCGATTCTGACTAGACTCAGGGACATGCAGGCCTCGGTTGTTTGGCTACAGGAGACACATCTGCTCCCGGAGGATGAACATAGATTGCGGAGCAGGGCCTTCCCGGTGCAATTTTTTGCCTCTAGTGGTACAAAAAGAAGGGTGTGGGCATCCTCTTGGCTAAAGGGATCCAATTTGAGAAACAGTTTGTAAAGAGGGATCCAGAGGGCGCTACTTGATGCTAGGGGGATTATTGATGGGCCAACAGGTCACGATGGTGGCGGTTTATGCCCCCAATGAGAGGCAAGATCGCTGTTAGAGATGTTACCCAAAATTGCAAAGGCAGGAGTGGGACAGATCATGATTGGGGGCGATTTTAACAGGGTGATGGACGCAACACTGGACAAAACTCTTCCTGCCACCTCCAGTGATTCGGTGTTTAGACCGGCCTTAGCAAAATTCCTTAGGGACCTGCATTTAATAGGAACGTGGCAGTTCTTTCACCCCCTGGAGAGAGCGTACACCCACTACTCGGCAGTACACAGGGGGCATTGATATGGTCTTTATTTCAGATTCCCTGGTTCCGCAGGTCCCGGGCTTGAATATTGGGGTGCGCTGCCTCTCAGATCATGCCCTGGTTTCCCCAAGGATGGAGCCTCTTACCCCACAGCCGCCAACTCGTAGGCCTTGGCGCCGAAATGAGGTGGTTTTAAAAGATCTAGCCCTGAGAGCAGACATAGAGCGAGTCCTGAGGGACTATTTTCAAGACAATGTCACACGGGAGGTGGACTGGGCCACAATTTGGGATACAAGTACAGCGGTGGTAGGGGGCGAGTTTATAGCGCATACAGTGGGATATGTTAAAAGAAAAGAGGGTGTGAGGCGGGAGTTGGAAGCCAAGATCAGGGAAGCAGAGGTGGAGTATAAGAACAAAGGCTCACAAAGAACCTGGAGGGACTTGAAAAAGGCCAAAGCCGCCCTAGAAACTACTTGCTGACGAATCTGCACAACTCCTTTTACGGAGTAAGCAATCTTATTATATACATGGGGACAAAGCCAATTGTTTTCTAGCGGCTAAATTGAGGCGGCAGAAAGCCCAGAATCATATTGTACAGCTCAGAGACCTGGATGGGAACCTGGTAAGGGGAGAGAAGGAACTGGAAGGGGTTATGCTTTCCTACTATACCAACATCCTGAAGGGGGAGAACCTAGAAAAGGAAGCACAGGCGGCCTTCTTGGACCAGGTAACTCTGCCACAACTTAGTGAGGCAGACAGATTAATGCTGGAAGAACCCATATTAGTGGAAGAAGTGGGGGAGGCAATAGGGGCATTAATGGGTCATAAATCTCCAGGCCCGGACGGGTTAAGTAACGCGTACTATAAAACGTTCAGACCGATCTTGGTAGGTCCTCTAACAAACATATTCAATTTTATCAGGGACTCGGGGTGAATCTCAGGGGATATGGACCCAGCCACCACGGTCCTCCTGCTAAAGCCGGATAGTGACCCCTTAGATTGTGCCAGTTATCGCCCCATCTCGCTATTGAACAAGGATGCAAAAATCTACTCCACTGTATTGGCCTGTAGATTAGCAAGAATCCTCCCAAAAAGATTACACCCGGACCAGGCAGGCTTTGTAAAAGGGCGGCATATATATGACAATATACGCAGGGCCATGGATACGATAGAGTGGGGGCGGAGGACTGGGCAGAGGTTCTCGGTGTTAGCATTAGATGCCTCCAAGGCTTTTGACAGCTTGCACTGGGGATACCTGCAACTCGCCCTTGAGAGGTTTGGGTGCGGACCAGCATTTGTACGCATGGTGATGGCCAACTTTGTGAACCCGTCAACACAGCTGTTGATCAACGGACGGCTCACAGACAGTATTCTTATCCGCAGGGGCACGAGGCAGGGCTGCCCATTGTCCCCATTGATCTTTGCCATGGCCATGGAGCCGCTGGCGCAACGAATCCGGGCTGACCAGGGTATCCGAGGGGTGGAGGTTGGGATGGATGGTCCTCAGAAGGTGGCCCTCTATGCAGATGATATCCTTTTGTTCACGAAAGACACGACAAATTCCCTCCCTAGCTCTATAGAGTTGCTGGATAAATTTGCTAAAGTTTCGGAGTTTCACATTAACTACCCTAAATCTAAGGCACTTAATATTACAGAGGCTACTGAACAGGTGTCAGAGTGGGAGAACAGATATCCTTTGAAATGGGAACAGAAAGCTATAAAATACCTAGGTGTCCATTTGACCCCCACCTACGATAGGTTATATTGGGCTAATATCCCGGGCCTTTTGAACTCCTTGTCGCAAGATGTGAAACGATGGGATTTGCAGGAATTGTCATGGCTGGCACGCATAATGGTGGTCAAGATGAACCTGCTTCCCAGGTTTCTATACGTGACTGGTGCCCTGTCGATACGTATACCAAACCCAGATATTAAAAAAGTTGCAGGCAGAGGTGATGTCCTTCATCTGGAAGGGGAAGAAACCAAGGGTTCCCAAGAAAGTCCTATTCAGACCGCAAGTTCTGGGGGGACTTGGGGTTCCAGAATTTTGCAGGTACTTATGGGCAGTACAGGTGGCCCCCATGTTGCAATGGTCACCTAGGGACAATCAAAATAGGTGGGTGATCTTGGAGAAAGCACCAAAGATGCCTCTGGAACATTTGGGCTTCCTCGCAAGCCGACAGAGATAAAGGGGGCCCACTACTGGGGTCTTCCAAGGCCACACTGTGGTATTGGGACAAAGCACTACGGGGGAATAAGGTGAGGGTGGGGGGAGGCCCGCTTACCCCGGTAGCTCATAATCCAGATTTTACGCCAGGTTTGCAGCAAAGCTTTTGGAAGCAGTGGGGAGGGAAGGAACGGGATCTGGTATTGGGGGGATCTGGACTCGGAGGGTGAGCCGTTGACCTTCGAAAGTTGTAAAGCTAAATTCCAGATACCGGAGACGGAACGCTTTCATTACATCCAACTCCGACACTGGATCGAGAAGGTATGAGAGAGAGCTGTAAGAGCTCCCACAGGGCTGGAGTTTACAGTACAAGAGGGAAAAGTTGAGAAAGGGGTGTCAAGACTATCAGCTGATGGGGGGAGCTGACCCGGAGGAGATCCTTCCATATATGCAAAAATGGGCTGAGGACGTGGGTGGACCTATTTCGGGGGAGTCATGGGGCCGCATATGGCATCGCACTGCCTAGGGTTCTAAATGTACATCAATTAAAGAGGGGCGTACAAGCTCTGCCTTCGTTGGTACATGACACCACAACGAATGCATTCCATCAACTCGGACTATTCCATTCTCTGTTGGAGGGGCTGTGGACAACCCGGAGATTTAATTCATATGTGGTAGAGGTGCCCGGTGGTGGAGACCTATTGGAAGGAGGTCCTAAGTCATATAAAGGATATAACCAAGACCCAATTGCCATTTGACTCGGTGGTCCTCTTGTTGGGCAATGCAGTAGAGGGGAGCTACGCCAACTCTGGAAGCAGGGCCGGCCTCATTACTCGCATGCTGAGCGCAGCAAGAATTACCATAGCACAGGCATGGAAGAATAAACAAGGGCCTGTGGTGGCCGCATGGTGGGTAAGACTCTGGGGGGTGATGGCCATGGAGAAAGTGACAGCAATTGCGATGGCTCCTACTCGAAATATATTAATACCTGGGCACCACTATGTGAATTCATGGACAGGGATCAAATGTACTTTAAACCTAGGTTGCTTCGCAATGTCCTATAACTGGGGACACCCGAGTGGCGAGAAGGTTTGGGGTTGGAGGGTTCTCCCGGGTGATTGATTTTAGACGCTATATTCCACACAAATGTTAAAGTGTTATTGAAGCGGGGGGGGGAGGAGGATATTTGGGCGAGGGAGTTGTATTGTTGTATTAGTTAAATTTCAGCAGCAAATTGCACCCCAGATGGGGGTAGTTGGCGGGAAGGATGCTGGCGGCATTGTTTGGTATTCTTTTTGATATATGATCATTTTTAATCTATTCTGCTGAAAAATAAACAGTTAAAAAAAAAAAAAAAACAGACTACGAAGAACTCATCGGAGGAAAACAGGTCATTGTTTTCGGTGATCTCCTTCAATTGACACCAGTCAAAGGTGAACCTAACTCAAAACCTTAGGACACAAACAGTGCTGTAAAAGTCTAGGAAGCATCAGGAATGTTAATCTTTGGCAACATTTTCAATACAGAGAACTCAAAACATGCGTCAGTCTGCAGACCTTACCTATGCCAACATTTTAAAAAACGTACTCTCAATAGTAGACGCATCAATGAGCTGTACGGCCGTAATACATGTGCTACTTATGTCATGGAACAATAAAATCAGAAAAAGGTCAGCTGTACGGCCTTAACCTTTTAACTGCCATGGGTTTCCCCCCCCAGTGCCAAGGCCTTTTTTGGTGATTTCAGTATTTCACCATGCACAGCCTTCTAACCCCTTCATTAACCCCTTAAGTGCCAAGGACGAGCTATCTCGTCCTTGGCACTGGGGAGGTAATCCCAAGGACGAGATACCTCGTCCTTGGCACTTAAAGGGTTGCCAACTCTAGCAAGCTGTGCACAATTTAATGCAACAATGCTGCAAAAAGAAAAACCACCACTAGTGAAAATTCATGCCACAGACAAAATGGACGTTCACGGTATGACAATACCCATGTGTCAACAAGGCATTGCACGACTACAAGCCTTGGAAAACTCCATCTCCAACAGAGCAGGTTTGGAGAAAATGTTAAATGCATTTGTCAACTGTAGAGTTATGCTAAAGCATAACATTGAAGTAGAGCAAGGTTTAGTGAATAGAGCGCTTGGTACGGTTGTTGGCTTCCAGACATACCCACAGGACAACAGCATTCAGTTTGTAAACATCAAGTTTGATAAACTTTCAGAAATAAAAAATATAGGACACAACTGAGAGGTTCCTTCTTTTCAAAAACATGCATGTACGCAGAGCAGTTTTCTCTATCGCTAGCTTATGCATTAACTATTCATAAATCACAAGGTCTAACCTTAGATCAAGCATTGATTGATATTGGCAACAGTCTTCAAAGAAGGCATGAGTTACGTAGCACTGTCATGGCTATGTACACTAGAAGGACTGCATCTAGTTAATTTTGATGCAACTGCAGCCAGGGCAGAAATTCCTTGCATCATAGAGGACAATAGACTACGTGCACTCTATACACCCCATCTAAAAATGTACCCTACTGCTCAAAAAACAAAAGCTTTGAAAGGAAGGCTCATTCCATCAGAAGTACTAAATGATTTTGGCACAGTACCATCAAAGAAATTAAAAAACAGATACTGCATCAACTACCAAAAGCAAATACAAAAAGGAGTAAAATAGACAAACCATATCCAACTCCACCCACAAAAAAAATGCCTCTGCAAAGAAACCACACACCCTTCTATCAAAGGGCTCAGACACAGAAGTAGCTGGACCATTCAAATTTTCCAATACAACAAGTGTTAATTGCTATGCAAATATAACAATCAATGTTCTATTCTAAATACCAGCGATTGTTGAAAAAAAATGTATTTAAATGGCGCAGACCAGTTGGGTTTGCAAATGCTGGTCCTTCACAGAAATGCAGCAAGTAATCCTGACACCATTTACAGTGTCTCAGGAATAAGGCAAGAATTGGACTACAGTGCTGGAATGGTGAAATTCACTTTAAACCCACAAGAAGATCCTCATGAATTTCTCATGTACTTGCTACAAATAAAAAACATACTTATAAATGAAATATTTCACATTTCCTACATGTGGAAACACACACTGTGCAACGAGGTCGTTCAGGAACAAGTCCCCAACAAATGCTTTGTGTATGTATCAATACCTAACTGACTTCATTCCAGTTCAGCAACTGATGAAAAATGCAAACCATAGCATGTTGTGTACATCGTGCAATTCTGATATTCGTTCGACGCTACACATACACTCATAGTCAATATGTAATATTAATGCTCTTAAGAAACAAAGCCGACGGTACCAAAAACAACTGCAAACTTACTACCTTCACACACAGACAGGTATCACTTAGCAAAAAAACCTTCCCAACTGTAGCCATAATCTACCACACAAGGGACTTCACCAATGGAGGCCACTATACTGCATACATTAGAAAGCAATCGTCATGGTGGGAATGCAATGATGCTTCCATCAGTCCAACTCACAGACTACCTGCAAATCTTGCAAATGCCTACTTATGTTTATGTTTATTACTTGATAATGCGCACAAAACCCAGGGGTAGCTGGGCACAGAAGGTACCAGGTTACTTGAGCTTAGGTTACATACAGAGGATAAAAAGCGTAACAATACAGTGCATACATGTCACTTAATATTCTTAAAGCCAAAATGTACTAATTGATGTACAAACCTACTATACTTTACCCCCTAGCACCAACCAGTACCTTCGTAAGTGGACAAAAAATGTTTTTCCTTCCACACCATCAACCTAAAGCAATGTACCATACATGAAGCATTGCAAAATGCACTACAGTGTGTGACAATTTTATCCCTAACGAGTCCAAGGAGTACAGTCACAAACAGTACGTGTACACAAAACACAGTAGCAGTATTTTCCACTGGATACGTGGAAGGGAAAGTGCTAAGTGTGAGGGTGCAAAACTATCCTCTGTAACCTCTAAAATCACCACTAACATATCAGCCACCAGCTCTCCGAGAATAGTCGTACAACTCCAACACATATGGACTTCTCAGCACGTAAACCCGCAAATGTACAGTACCGCTTCAAAATGTACACAGATGTCCAAATAACGCTAGGAATGCACAAGCTTCTCTACGTACCCTTCACAAACGGGACACTGTAAACAGTTAGAATAGGTGACCTGGTATCTAACTGCAACCTGAATACGACAATGTTATTTGCAGCATCACAATTACCCAACTCAACCTTCAACAACTACACGCTACAAACATAGCTTCAAACACTTCCCAAGTGTAAGCAGTTACAATACGCCAACAGCCACGTAACTACTGTCATAATACTGCATTACCACAGAACAATGGCATAATACTTGTAAACCACCAGCAGAAAGCAAACGTATAAACAATTATACAAAAAGGAAGCAGTAAAACATTCACAAACCACCACCTGCTATAGAACGCCACCCGCCCTACCAACATGCAGACTAGATATCTTACAACATTACATTTCCTCCTACTTCAAGAGTACACCCTAAAAAGTGCTGTAACCACACCAAACGTCACTATCATTCATTGTGCAACATAGTAGCAACGAAATTTACTTTTTATACAGCATGGATTTTTTCCCCCAAAGACCCAATGATCATGCACAGAGCCACAGGAACTGCGCTGATTGCACAGTACACTGGTTCAAAGCATAGTACTTACGAAGTGCTGGTTATGAGGGTCCACAAAATAAAGAAATGTGTGCTATGTAGTGTTCTGCAAACTAACGAAATACCTGTGCTAACATATTGTGTTCTCTTTTCCCACAGATAATGCAGCAACCAGTACAACAACATTTTACACTCTACACACAAAACACAGTGCAGGCCTTCCTCAATGCAAACAGTAAGTCTTCAACAATTGCTATTATACTTGTGTATAATATCCACAGTGCAATAAGTGCACTTATCGCTGCTATACACATACTAATACCACCACTGACAATGCACACCTATATTACACTATGCAGCTTGTGGCCACGCCCTACACGCTTCACTACACCCTGTACATTTTAGGGGCTCCAGCCATACACTAACCATTGTACACCCTGCCTACTTTTACCGCTGCACTGCAGAACTATACATACTAAAATCTATCCATGTACGACTAACCCCACACAACACAGCCACCTACCCCTTAGCCACTGTAGTTTACATTGCCTGCTGTTTCTTCCACAGAATACATAACCCGTTTCCTACGTACACTGGTCACCTAACCCTAACATAAGTAACCTACCATACATTCTGGACAATCACAACAATATAGCTTCATGCATACATCAATATATTGTATGTAACTGTCCTAACGTCTGCAACATTTGGCTCCTTGCTTTCCACTGCCACCATGTAGGCCATTAGGTTATTTTCATTATGTACACCATTTCTAAAAAATGTAGCCAACCCCTACTTCACTACAGCGCATACATCATAGTTCCCCAGCCACATTTCAACCACATCCTTACTGCTTAACTTTTTAAACTTCCGTTACCCTTTTTAAAGCCCATAATCACCTTACAATGTTAGACAAACGTTCACACTAACTGCTTTCCTTTCCTAAACAGTAGCCCCAAAAAAGGTCATGCAGTACAACACCAAACTGCGTACTATGGACCACACACCCATGTGTTCTGAAACAGCAAACACAGTCTCACATTACCCACCGCTGCCTTGTAACACACTGCACATCTAATTTGTCCTTACCCACTGTAAAAGCACATTTTATGTATTTTGCCACCTGTGCATTCACGTGACCATTTGTACGGCACCATCATATCTATTCGTATGTCGCACTTCGGATCCCGTTATGACACTACCAGCATTCGTAAATACATGCCACAATCTAAACATGTTGCAGGCTGATTCCTTCCTTTTTTTCCTTCATCTCTGGAAATCGAAACCTAACATACCTCTCCTTAAACAGGATACACGCTCATTGTAAAACAGCCTTGAGGGGGAAGCATGTTTAGCTCCAAGGTCAGATATTGTGTAGAAGTATAGCAAAAAAAGATACATGGCTTGCACTGCAGTTCCTCTGTGCTGGTGCCCCAAAGGTACTCTACAACGATCTCCTACGCCGTACACTGAAATTTCACACCCTCCCAATAAAGCATGGAATTTGCCGAAATTATCTAACTACACCTTTACATCACATCTATATTCCCATTAACGGTTATTAACGTGCTCCTCAGTATGCATATTTAAAAGCTTCCTCTACTGCTCACTTTCTCTCCGTACATTACACAGACCCTTGTGACAGCAGTAAAACAAGCGCCATTACACTGCCATGTCTCCACCACTCCCAGTAAATTGCAACTGTCATTGTACTTTCTTTCTCTGCCATTCTTCCCCTGACCCTCCAAATGCAGACATACAAGGTACGACGAACATAGAACGCAAGTCGTACACTAAAGCACCTCACCTTCTGCGCACTCATACATTACCACATTCCCTGTTCTCCCATTTGGATGCCCTTTCACACAATAACTACGTCTACACTCCCTCAGTGTACTATACGTTATAACGGACAGCGGTGCACGCAGCGGTCAACCGGCACACAAACATGTACAGCTCACATTTCATTGATGCGCTTCTTACCAAAGCAGCTCCTCCATTCTCCAGCAATCCGAGGTGACCCCCATTAAGTTTCTTATTGTATTACTTTCTTGGTAGACACACAGGCACATTGTGCCGTGGGTCCAACTACACTCGCTACCTCTCGCCCTTTGAAAAAGAAAAAAAAAATAATCATATGAAACATCTAGTCCCAACGGTTCCAAGACATTTCCTTGTGTGCAGCCGTACAATCACAGTATTACCTTCAAACCAGACACCAAGGCAGTGGGTTCACATATGGTGTTACGCACTAACACACACTTCATGGTTCATCAGGCATGTAGCTATTACTACATTATCCTTCCCGCAAAGTTTTGTCCTCTACGCTGCATATAATACCCGCTACTTACATTACTTTTATTCCTCTTTCTACTCCGATATCTGGCAACCTACTGCGCGTGCCACACCTTCCACATTCCAATAGATGGCTGGTGGACCAACCATTGGAAGATTACCATAAGCAATGTCTTTTCCATCGTTATCTGGCCCGTCCGCTATGGGCCGGTATGTCGACTTGCGGTTCCTGCTATACAAACCAACCTGCTAACCTTTATTCTATAAGCCATCCCAGAGGCACCCGATGCCACCTTCGCTACCTTTCAAAGAAAATGTATTCTTCCACACAGGCCACCAATCAGCACTACGTACTCCTTTTCCCACTGTGCTACACGAGAACAGAAGAACAGAATTGCACAGACAGCATTGGTCACTGGATTTGGTTTGCGAAATAAAAGAGCTGTGATTCCACCAACTGCGTTTACATTCTGTGGCAAAATAAAGCACTTCCAACCACTCACAGTATTGTTAGTAAAGTATGGAATGATCTGGAACCGTAAACTCTGTCTGCGCATGTCCGTTTTTGCTTTTGTTTATGTTGTTTCTTTCCAGAGCTAGGTGCTCACATGACACAGTGCACACCGCATGGCACGCACATCAAATAAATACCTGGAGTGCACGCCGTTACGAACGACTATCCACAAGTGAAGTCACTAACGCCAGTGATTGCTGCGATGGTGTAGGCGGCACACAGGAATATCTAATGGAAGCGATGCAGATTACAATTCAACACACTTAAAGCTCCACCCGCTTCCTTTCGCCATCTGAACAAGTACGCCAAACAAAGGTAACAGTCAGATGGCCTGCCATCCTGTATATAGCTCCACTTAACAGCGTTCATGATGTTGCAGGCTGCAAATGTATGTGTGTTGGACTGTACATTCTCCATAGTTTTCATGTATAATACTTATTAACTCGTGTCATATCGCACTGCCTTCCTTCGCTCTCAAAGTACAGGGTATTTTGAGAGGTGTACAATACTGTACATTAATTGTGTCATCTCAGTATGTGATTGGCAACAAGGCCAATAACGGTGACTATATTCACGTGCTGTCACTTCACGCCACCTCTACTGGTATGCCAACTGCAAAATTTCCTCCACAACCATGCTCCGACAGTGAGCACCCACAGGAGACATATGTAAATCCAGCATACAAAGCTGGAAATATGTATCAGTGCAAGAACTGACCTAATGAAGGGAGCATTCTTAAACCTACTTCCGAACAATGTCCACATAAAGTCAAACGTCCGTAGCCATCCATACACGGCAGTACGCGCTTCCCACTCCCAACACAACATGGTACAGCAATTACAACAATCCCTATACCATCTGCAATATACTCCCCATCCCCAATAGCCTATGAAGGTTGTCACCTGCACACCTACCCCACAACGCTTTATATGTTAGTATCTGCATACATGCGCCATGTAGCAAACGTTACGCAGTAAAACAATCCTTGCATTTCCCACTTTCTTACTGCACTCACTGAACCGAAGCTCACTTCACGTCCACACCGCTCCTAACGCAAATTGGGTCTCATCTCACCAATGCCCCTTTATGACCTGCACCATGTCCTCCACATTGATTCTGCAAAGGCACGGATCTTACCACACTTACATATTTACAAGTGTATTGTATGGCACAAGGTAAGCTTATAATAACTTATGCACATCACCTAAGGCAAAGTGAAAGTACTCTGCGTACATATGTCTTCAATCCACATACCAATATATTTCTTCAATCCGCATACCAATATCACAGGATTCCCATACATAGCAGCATTGCGTTGCAGGTTTCTTAGTAAGAGCCTACTCCTTTGCCACACCCACTGCAAAGCAATACACCCATGCATGGAAACATGTCAGCACTTACCCTTTCTGTCCACATGTACATGTCCGTTCAGTACTGAACCCAATGAAGTCAACTCTGTTACCTACTTCCAACCAGTGCCCATCCTCTTGTGGCAAAGGCCATGCACACAAGCCAGTATGGGTTTTGCAAGCACAATACAACATAGTACTCTGACTGCAAATATTGTCATATTCTCTCCAAAGCACTCCCCATCCCCAATGGAGTCTGCCTTCACTCACCAAAAAATGATATTCGCCTCCACAACTGCCCACCAATCAACTGAGCACCTGCATACAAATTCCTTCCATCTGCCAATGTCTAACTGCCCTCCTCAAAGCAAGGCTGTGCCCAAGCCGTAGGCTCTTGGGTACATAAACGGAGACCTATGGCCTCCACCCATGCACCCAATTGCCTAGTCCTACTACACACCCACTGGAAGGCAATAAAGGCATGCATTGTAACATTTCCCACGGTGCTTTACTGCCTACAAGTACGTATTTATACGGCAATGGACTCAAACAAGGCAACATTCTCACACCTACTTCCAACCAGTGCCCACACTGTTACGGCCAAGGGCCGTACCCATGCACACAAGCCAGTATGGATTTTGCAGGAACAAGACAACATGGCATTCCGACGGCAAATATCCTCATATTGTTTCCAATGCACTCCCCATCCCCAATAGAGTCTGCCTGCACTCATCAAAAAATGATACTCTCCTGCACAACTACCCACCGATCAAGTACATGCAAATTCCTGCTTACAAATTTCTTCTTCCATGTGCCAATGTATAACTGCCCTCCCTAAAACAAGGCTGTGGGCAAGCCCTACAGTCTTCGTTACATAGGCGGATGCGTACTGCCTTCGCCCATGCACCCAATACCGTACTCCAACAACCACTAAAATGCAATATAGACATGCATACTACCATGTGGCCACGTACGTTTGTGGACTACCGGTACGTGTGGGTACAGTACAAAGTCACACAACGCGACATTCTCCAACCACTGACCAAACTGTTACATTCAATAGCCCTGGCCATGCACAAAATCTAGTACACTATTGCAGGCACAACACACCGTCATACATCAACTACAAATCCCCTCATATTACCTCCAATTCACCCCCCATCCCCAGTGCAGTCTACCGGGACTCAATTCACTCTTTCGACGTATGTGTGCAAATCACACACCATTATCACAGTCCTCCCATACAAGCCTTCAATGCGTTTCAGGTAGTGTGCCCAACACCTACGCTACTCTTTGTACATGTGTGTAATATTCACATATCAATAGCACAGTAATCCCATACATTGCAGCATTTTGGTGCAGTTTCATTGCCAACAAGCTACTCCTTCCCCACACCCACGGCAAAGCAATGGAACCATTCATTGAAACATGTGACCACTTACCTTTCCTGTCCACAGGTACATATTGGTCAGTAATGAACGCAATCAAGGCAACATTCTGTAACCTACTTCCAACCAGTGCCCCCCCTGTTATGTCCAAGAGCCCAAAGCAACATCTCTAACCTACTTCCAGCCATTGGCAAACCGGTTTTATCCAAGGGCCCCAGCCATGCACACAAGCCATTAGGGGTTTTGCAGGCACAACACAACATAGCACTCCAACTGCTAATATCGTCATAGTGTCAATTTCCAACTGCCCTTCATAATGCAAGCCTGTGCCGAAGGCTGAGGCTCTTCATGCACCCAATTGCCTACTCCTACTACACACCCACTGGAAGGCAATAGAGGCATGCATGCTAACATTTCTCACAGTGCTTTCCTGCCTACACGTACGTATACCTTCACTAAAGGAGCCAACCAAAGCAAATTCGCACACCTACTTTCAACCAGTGCCCACACTGTTATGGGCAAGTGCCATTGCCATACACACAAGGTAGTAGGGCTTTTGGAGGCACAAGACAACATAGTACACTGACTGCAAATATCCTCATATTATCTCTAAGGCATTCCCCATCCCCTATATAGTTTGATATGTTGGTCACTGTAGGCATAGTCCCTTGTGCACCTACCCACCAATCCAGTGTATGTAAGTAGCTGCGGGAATGGTCCATATCGAAACAGTGCGCTGCCAAACAATCCTTCCTTTTCTCCACGTCGTTATGGTCTCCCTTGCAGCAATGGTGTGTGCAAACTTGCCCGCCTACCTAATTGCCTCACTGCTCTCCTATGCATACAGCCATTACATTACGAGGTGGTACCCAAGCCCAAGGCTTTCTACAAGGCATGGCCATGCAGTGAAAAGGCTATGCCTTACCCATACCCACTGCAAGCCAAGTCAAGGAAGCAGGATAATATTTTGTCACAAACCCATTGCTACAAAACGCACAACATAACCACCGGCAGCCGCAGCCTTGAGCACAAAACATTGCCAATATCTCTGCTTCCCCCTCTTTCACTCAGCTGACCCTGCAAACCATTCTTTCCAAAGCCTTTTGGCGCGCCACTATCCTCCGATACACCATGGCAGCGTCTCCCAAAAATGTTGACACACAGCAAGCTTCCCTCCAGCCAACCACCGGCCGCATCCACTGTTCGTCGACATGTAGATTTAGAGGGCATTTGGGACCAGTCCATTTTCTTTCCTGTAATGGAGGGGAGAGGGTGAGGCAATCCCAAGATTCTGACACCAATGGTAGCAAGATACACTTTTAAATATTTGTGGGGAGGGTCAGAGAGGAATTTAGAGCGACAACCTTGACCACACTATGGAAATATTTGAAAATTATGGCAGACACTGGCGACAGCTCCCGTCTTTGGTGGGGTGGGTGGCACTCTATGAGACAATCTCTTCCCCAAGGATTCTCTACTTGTTGCACCCTGAATGCACCCTGTGAGCGGACACAGGAACAATGTAAGGGCAGGTAAGAGTCAAATGTCCTCTACCAGGATAAGATGTCTAGGGTGGCCATATCTATCTTGTATGGGAGGAGAGCGGAGACTATACCAGTTTATACAGCCCAATGGTGATAACACCATTGGGCTGTACTGCTGGATATCACTAGTGGATATCACAAATGATTGTGGGCACAAAACAAACAGATCCACTGACACAACTAGAACAAGGCAAGGGGTAAGGTGCATAAAGATGACATTTTGCATTAGGGTGTGCCAAATGTCAAAGACCCACAGGCCTCTGGAGAGGTTGGTAAAGCGTGTTATCGGGTAACAGCAAAGGTATGATGGAAGGGGAAAGTGACCCGGCGAATCTGCCTTGAAGGAATTAATAAAGTTGCTGGGTTTTAGGCAGTAGAAGAGAAAAAGGGGTGAAAACACTGGGGGCATCCTGAAAAATGGAACGCTAAAGAGATTCCAGTTAATACAGACAAAATATGATATTCTACATTGAGGTTTACAGGCACTTACAGCTTAGACATGCACTGATGGCACACATCAATGATCGTCTAACCTTACCTACAGAAACTGGACAGATCAACGTAATGGATGGAAGGGTTGTAACTTAGATTTCCACAAGGTATAAAGCAAAAGCAGTCTTTTCAGCAAAGCCACTGATAAAGTGAAGGATGTTATGGGAAAGTAATATGGGAAAACTCAGGGAAGAGGAGTGGCAGAAAGCACTGTAAAACCCCAGGAAAATCGCTATGAGCAGCCAGCTCAGGCTTATCCAATTCAATATTACTTAGAGAAACTGAAAGTGGAGGAGTACAGATCCGTGCCGTAGATATAAGAATCCCATAGAAAGCTTCCATCTGATATGGGAATATGTGCAAATACATAGATTCTAGCAGAAGGGATGAGAAGAGTGTGATGGGAGGAGGTAGCGAATCGAAGGGTAGCTTTACTGGGGACTGTCAGACACTGATGCAACAAGAACTACACAAAGTTTACTGGAACACAGTCCCACATCTTTCAATATGGTAACAGTGGATACTTTGAATAGGACTCTTGGAAGAAGTGGTCTATGAAAGCATAGGATACCCATTAAAGCTGGGAAAATATTGAGAACATGGAAACAATAGTAACATTATGAAAAAGTATCAGGGATGGCAATGAGCCCCCTGCCCTTCCCCTGTAAATATAGATCATGGGGTGGATTTGGGCAATGCTTGAGGCCTTGGACTGAAGGATGTGATAGGTTATTGGTTGAATGAGGAAGATGAAGACGGGTGGGGAGGATGGGAGTGGAAAGGAGATGGGGGTTAATCAGTTTGGATGTTAAATTGCATTTTCATTGTTAAAGGGCTCATATGTGCATTGTACGCTGACAAAGTGTTAATAAAACCCATTTTAAAAATGAGAAAATAAATACGTTTGTTAAACAAAAGGAACATGATTGTAAGCTTTGTTTTCCCCATCTTGAAGGGAAGACTACAAGTACCACAATGCAAAGCCTTTTGAATTATTGGAAATGTAGGTTCAAGACTTAAAAACACACAACAAAAGGTACTGTGCAATAATCATTTCTTGACACAGGCATGTCTCATATCTGATGTGATAAAAATATTAAGCTTCACATGTGCATCAAATAAGCAAATAATTCAATGTGCGCATTTGTAAAGCGAGAGTTCTATGCATGGGAAAAAGTCATACTTGCAACGTGGAAGCAGATTGGCCTGCATGCAATTGGGATGGGTTCTGAACCCAGTTGGGCTATAAGTGAGTTTCCATTCCTGGCAACCATGTTTGCATGCCCATTCGAGGTGCAGCCCTTTGAAATGCTGCACCATGTTCTCTCCTACCACTTCCTCTTGCACCATGCTGCGCCACCTGTGCTAGAACTCTAGCTGAAAGGCTAGTTCCCTATATGGCCTCTCTGGTGCCATTATATTATGTTTCAGCATGTTTATTTCCATCTGCCCAGGTTCGTGCACAGTAATTGTAATTATTTATTTATAGAGCGCTTGCACACAGGTTAAGTGCTTCAAGGCGAGACGGAAACGGGAATACAGTGTCATTCATAGGCCTTGAAATTTCTGAATGATCTTGCAAAAATGACTAGCAAACTATGCCCGACAGCCTTACTACAAGTGCAGGTGTAAGACAAAAAGAAAAGGAGCGAAGGGGGAGGAGAGGGAGAAGAGCATAGTCTTTAAGTTGCCATACTCAGTCAACGACAATTTAGGTAGTCCAAGTGTGTGACAGATGTTAAGGCGATAAGGGAGGGGGGGGTGAGGAGGACATGTAGAACAAAAAAAGAAAAGGCTACCGTACTACGCCTGGCAGACCAGACCCCAGGTACATTTTAGGTAACTTAAGTGCATGGACTGGCGGGAGAGCCGGAGACCTGTGTGGTTCTGGAGATGTAGGAGGCGACCAGTCAGCGAACAGAGCCTAGTTAGGCAGAGGGCAGTATGGAGAGAGCGAGATCTTGAGGTGATCAGGCTCAAAACAGAGAGAGGCAGGGAGGCTGTTCCAGAGGGAAGTGCTTGCAGAGGAAAGAGCTGTCCCCAAATCCCGGTTTTGAAAATTCAACTCACCTGGAGAGAGTTGGAGGTGGACGAACGGAGGACTCTAGTGCTCAGATTGTCCCGGTATGCTCAGTCTCGTGCCTCGCACTGTACCTCACTCCCTCACTTCTCCCTCACTTCTGACGATCACTTGTTGCCGAGCATGGAGCTCAGTGACCCCCTGGTTACTGCTGCAGCCATGTTGCAGCCCTCGATGCCTAAATGACCTTTTCTAGAAAGCAGCGCCTGTGCAGCTTGAAAAGTAACCAAATGTAACATAACATGCATGCTTTTACCTAGAGAATTGTAATAGCTTGCACACAGTTTTGAGGTTACTGTAACTATGTATGAAGTTAAGTCTGAGCGAGAGACGTTTGACAATGACCGCCTGCTTGACTGTGCAGGGCAGATTGAAGAAAGAACAGGGATATCAAAAATGTTTTAAATGCAGGTCCTATTCATATATTTTATTATATTAAATTCTATAGAAAATAGACCACTGCTAAATTCCAAAACAACTGTAAATGAGTTTTTTTTCCTGCAGGCTTCTTTGGGACCTGCATGGAAGCGAGTGTTCTGCCTGGCTTGGAATGTAGGAAGTTGATTGCTGGTGTCCCTCGAAACCTGGAGTTATTTGCATCTCCCTCACCCTCTCAAATGTGGTCAATGTTGCTAGAACGGAAATTATATGTGTTGGAGTGGTCAGTAAAGATCCCAATGGGAAAGAGGGATTCACGTTGCATGCGCCACATTGGTGGCTGGGGGAGTAGCGAAGTTGGCGCGATGTTGCAATTTTATATGTATCTAGCATAGTTAATGTCAATGGGATATGTGCTACTTTGTGTTTAAGTTGATACATTTAAGATTTACACACGTGCAGCAAGATACATGTTGAAATCACCAATGAAATATGGGTATGGGTTGCCACGAAGCACCAAGAAGCTGGGCATTGAGGAGTTTCTTAATGCGCAAGCGAGGAAGGGGATTTGTTATAAAGAAACCACTTTAAAGAGGACACGATAGTTCTTAACATGCATGCACAGCGATATACGTACATGGGGAATTTACAAATCTATGTGCAATGTGCTCTTTTAATAAATGGATTAAACTCCGGGCTTGCAAGGTGAATTCTGAGTGACAGGGAAAACTGGTTTTGCAGTATTTAGAGGCCGAAGGGAAGGTAATGAGTAACCGTGACATTAAGCAGATTCTCATCAGCAGGTCGGCCCAGGGTTTTTATGGCTTGGCAGTATCGCTGAAGGAAGATGTAATCTTTTAAGTACATGGGAACTTATTTATTTTTCTGGGGGATCCGGCCATCTGCTTTTTGACCAGCAACAAACCTGGAGTGAAGGACGCCTGGCGACAGAGTGACCGATATTTCATAGGTTTCAATTTTCTCAGAATGTGACCAGAGGCCATGCACATTGAATTGTTAGTTGTTTACATTATAGTGTTCAGAAGTCAGCAAGTCAAGGTGGTTGAGATGGTTATCGCTAGTTCAAAAGGGAACCTGTTAATTCTTCCCCTCCGCTAATTGTTTGCAGACCATGTGCAATTACGTACAGGTTTAGGTCGTCTAAGGCCAGCTGGGACTCATATGACTTATGCCTATATGCATAACTATGTGATGTCATGACCTACCACAGACAAATCCTAAAAGATGTGTTGTAGACATGAATTGAGGATGGTAGTCAAGATAAGTGTGACCAAAACAGAGGAATTGGAGAAAGATTGCATTTCTTGTGTATAGGTTTTGACCAATCACATGTGGATGGTGTAATAAAATATATGGGAGTTTTTGAATTGTTGCAAAAATGTATAAAATCGGTAAACTTATGTGGTTTGGGGATACTCGGTTTAGTTTGACTCTAAAGAATCATCAAGCCCGTCTCGGCCGATGGTACAATACATTTGCTTTACATAGTAACGTACACCCGCTTCTTAAGTGGTGGGCCTGCTTTGCTTTAAGGTGATTAGAGGACCATCCGCACATTTGGTGACCAGGGACCCTAGGCTTTCCCAGATGTTGGGGGTCTCCTGTCCGAATAACTCTGCTGCGGCACCTCGCTGTAGATACCAGTCTTCCCTGCATGGCTTATGGGCGCCATATTGGTTAAAGGTCTGTCTGATCCCCTGAGGCACAGTACCATAGTCCAGCATTGCAGGGCGACTTGAAGGAGCACCAATCCGGAGCGCTTCAGATTCACACTGCACTTTTAGGGGGTAAAACCAGGGTGAAATATGACAAAAAGAGGGTTGTTTCATTGAATTAAGGGGGCTTGTAAGGGTAGAATTGGAATGCATGTGTGGAGTTAGCCTCATTTATGGGGACTAAAAGGGTGAATGCTTTGAAGGAGTGAACTGTTTTATGTTCAAAGTCCTTTGTATATATTTTTACCTAGTTTGTTATTGTGGAGGTGTGGGGGGGTATCCCCACCAGCACCTCCATTGTGAGGGTTGTCCCGATACCCTGCAGTTTGTTTGTCTGGAGCCCTCACCCAGGGGTGAGAGGGCATCCTATGGTAAGTTCACCTGTAGATACCTTCCTGGAGTATACCCATGGCACCCTTTTTTTGTATTGACTTTTCGGACAGAGCTCTCGCCTCATTTTTCTGGGTTAGTGGAAGTAGTGAAGGGTAGATCTTCCTGTAGTCAGTGAAAGACGGTATTTTAGTAGACAATATCTTACTAGTGATTAAGACAGCGAGAGCAGCAGTGTTGTAGTGGAAAACATTGTGCTCCTATGCTCGAGGGAAGGAGAGATATTGGCTGGCATGTTTTATTGGATAAAGTTGCCGTCTTTTGTGTAAGAGTGAGAAGTACAATTAAAGTAAATAGCTATGCGAGGTGATTGTGATGAACGTGAACAAGGGAAGTGATTTCGGGGAGGGGGAAAGAGACTAAAAAACTGGAAAAGGGGGAAAAAAGGTGTTCCTTGGGTGGCCATTATGTGCCACAGGTTCGGCTTCAATGTTTTAAATTATTTGGGTTAAATTGGGGTGGAGTTCGGAGACTCCACTGAATCATTTTTGTCAGGTACTTCCTGGCTGTAAGGCGAAGATTTTAAAGTATCATTGGCAATGGCCCGGGTGAAACTAAGGGTAAAATGCTAAATTCTTTGCCTATTGATGAGACCTATGACAAAGGGATATTGGAAAAACAAAGCACAGGGTTCAATGTTAGAGAAGCGGTTAAACATCTTAGAGCTATGGAGGATGTATGGGAAAGGCAGGAAGGCCCATAATGTTAGGGTCTCAGAGGATGGGCCCAAAAAGGAGGGTGCCTCCATCAGCTGCAATTCCTAGAAAATTGGATATTGAGGAAAGTGGAAGGATAACTCCTTCAATGGTTAGGGGCTGTAAAAAGGTTGAGAATGGAGAGCGAAAAAGGAACAACTCCTCCCAACTCTTAGGTTAGCAGTGAGACTGAGGGTGGAGGAATGAGAGTGTGAGGTCAGCAGCTAGAAGAGTAGATGAAGGATTGAGAATGAGTGCAAACGTGAAGACTGCCTTTTACTGCTAGGATAGAAGATAGTCTGTAAATGGTAGTGGAGACACAGGAGGAAAAATTGGAAGCAGTGCTCAGGCTAGCGGAAGAGGTAGTGCTTGTACGACAGCAGAGAAGTGAAGAGTGGGGAGAAGTGATTAGACAGGCAAAGGACGTAAAGGGAGGAAGGTGGAGGCATGGACAAGTTCTTGCTAGGTTGGATAAATCCGTTATCAAAGAGGTCAACATGGACCTGGAGGACAGACATATTGCTATGGGTACAGGATTCGAGCGGGGAGACCAGGAGCCGGCACACTACGGTAGTGCCAAGTATGCTTCAGTGCCTGTAGAAATATATGGGGAAGTGATAACCGGAGTAGGTGACAAAGGTGAAAAGTAGTCTGGTGTTGAGCAGGGAATAGCAGCCCCACCTCCTGCTCCAGTAGCAGCAACAGAGTACATCATGAAGTCTTAGGACACGCCATGGTACTTGCATGGCCGTAGTAAGTTATAGGAGAGAGAAAGAGAGAGAAAGAGAGAGAAAGAGAGAGAGAGAGAAAGAGAGAGAAAGAGAGAGAAAGAGAGAGAGAGAGAGAGAGAGAGAGAGAGAGAGAAAGAGAGAGAAAGAGAGAGAACGAGAGAGAAAGAGAGAGAAAGAGAGAAGCCCCAGTAAAAGCAGGTGTAATTCAATGTCTGTTGCTCGAGAAGGTTCAGGGAAAGGTGTATTATGTCCCGTGGTCATACATAGCCCAGAAAAATTTGATCAAGACACTCACTGCATGGGTGGGGAAGTGGATTTATACATTAGAGAAACACTGCCAGTGTCATGTTGGCCATAGAAGATATAAAAAGCATATTCATGGTTGTAACGGAGGAACGGTCAGATGAGCTTAGGAATTGAGCTGGGTATCCGGGAGTTCAGTTGGATACAAATATCCCCGTTGGAGAAGCATTTAATAATTACAGGGTGCAGGCATGGGGGGCCCTGCAGGTTATGACTCCCAATACGCCCGATATGAATTATATTCAGGCCAAAACAATGAAGCTAGATGATCCTGCGGCACACATCCAGTTAATTCAGGAGATGTGGAGGGTAGAGACGGGTGAAGCATGGGATAAGAATGTGGCGATTTTTTACGACATGCTGAAGAAGCAAATTCATAAGGAAGTCTAGCACAATCTAGATAAAGTAGTAAGGATGGAGGCCAAGAGTTGGCCAGAAATTCAGGCACATAGTGTGCATTTTTGTAAAAGGAGACAAGAGAAGGAAAAGGAGAGAGTACAGAACAGACAAAAGGCAAAGGCCAAGCTTGTCCAGAAAATGTTTGCGAAAATCTGGAAGAAGCTGTGATTACCTGATCCATGTAGGGCTAGCAGGACAATTGGGACATAGTGAATTGGGGAGGACACAAGGTTGGATAGACAGGTGTGATCCCAGTCCACTGCAAGTGAGAAGCTTTCTGAGGGGTAGAGGAGGATGTTCACAAGGAAATTGGTCATTTGAGGGTTCGGAGGAATGTGGCCCCAGTTTAATGGGAAGCAACCATAGAGGGTTCTATGGGATTCAGTGTTGTTGTGCAGGAGGTTGGGACATGTGTCACAGGATTTTCGAGACAGGTCATAGTATTTTAACATGGGAGCTCAGCAGATGCAATCCCTGACCCCCGACGAATATCCCAGGCTCTGAAACTGCAGCAGGCACGGGTTGAACAGAAACCAGCAACTGGGGCTGCACAGAGCTATGTGATTAAACCAACCATGCCAGCACAGGCACTGGTACAGACTTGCGAGAAAATTCCTTTAACTCAAGGAATCGTAACTCATTACACTGAAGCAAGTGGTTTTGGAGGGAATCCTTTCTCGCTCCCCCGGGCTAATATGTACCAAGATTAGGACTTAGAATCTTTGAGATTGGGGTGTTGTGCCAGGTAGTGACAGAGCATAGGGAAGTACCACAGACTAAGCTCATCATTAGAAATATATCACCACATTGGAAGTAGGATTTGGAAAAAGTGCTGGACCATTTATAGACCTGCAATCCTCATGATGCAAGGCTGCAAAAGAGTGTTGGAGCAATGCAGATAAAATTGAAACCTTGTGCGAGATTTCCACGGTTTAAGCAGTACCTCATGTCCAGAGAGGATGAAGGGATTTATGAGACCATTATGGCGCTGTTGAAGCAAGGCATACATACAACCTTCTGTGTCCCGATGTAACATGGCCATCCATCCTGCGAAGAAAGCGAAGGGATCCAGCTGGAGGATGGTCCAGGATTTGCACCCCTCAATAATATTGTTGAGGCAGAATTCACAGTAGTACCAAATCCTGCCACCATTGTCTGCAATATCCCAAATGGGTTGACCCACTTCACAGCGACAGATTAAAAGAATGCTTTCTTCTCAGCTCCCTTGCACCCAGATTCTAAGTACCTCACTGCGTTTACGTATCGTGGTCAGAGATTCGATGAGACAAGGTTGACCAAGGACTACAGTGAATCCAAGTGTTTTCAACAGGGTGGATCAAATGGATTTGGGGAATGTACATGTGTCCAGCACAGTAACCCAGCACGTGGACAATGTGCTAGTCTGTAGCATTTCAGAAGAGCAGTGTCGAGGAGATTCAATAACACTCCTTATCATATGGGAAAGCCTCTGGGAGAAACAGACGCATGGGTTTTGGTGAGACCTTTCTGGGCTGGGTGAAACTTCTATGAGGTTCCACATGCGGAGGCAAGGGTGAATCGCTGGCCCTTTAGGCCCACTGGGCAGGGGGACGCAGCAGGGATGCCCCCTTTGGCCCCCTCATGTTTACCTTGGCAATTGAGCCACTAGCTCGGTGGCTGCAACAGGTTGGCACATGGACGGGGTTCAAATGGCCGGAGAAGATAAGGTATGCCTCTACGCCGATGGGACAATGACGGGACAATGAAATGCTGGCGTGCTTCGGTGAGTTTAGTGGGCGAAGAGTCAATTGGGGGAAATCTGTTCTCTTCCCAGTGAAGGGGGGGGGGAAGAGGCAATTCCCTGGAGCTGCCCATACTGGATAGAGCATGGAGGTTCTCGCTATTTGGGGATATGGATCTCTGGGGGTCTCTCTGAATCGGTGTCCCGTAACCTACATCCGCTTACTGACCGCATTACAAATGGATGTGAGACACTGGATGCTCCTTCCCCTAACGCTAATGGGGAGGGTGGCACTCTAAGATGATGGCGCTACCGCGTTTCCTATATGTGCTGCAAAATGCTCCTCTTAAAATCCCAGATTTTGAATTTCACCGGGTGGAGGGCCTTCTTAGGAAACTCATATGGGGAGGTGGGCAACCCCGGATTGCTCTAGCCACACTACAAAAGGTTGGTATGGGCGGGAGGTGTAGGGGTCCCACATTTAATCCATCAAGCTGCCTACCTCTACGAACATGCACAAAAGGTACTTTACTTCGATTTAATATCACTGCCCCTCGTTCGCGGCATATTTTGTTTGTATCTCCCCATATGTGCCCCTCCCTCCACTGACCGGCAGCACCCATCCATCGACGGTGTCGCCTGGCCAGTTTCTGCCACATTAGTCTTGCGCACAATAAATGTGTAGCTATGTGCTGCCTCTGACCTATCTGATCGATACCTCTTGTTACATTATTTTTTGTATATACTACAGCGCCTGCCACATGTTGCTATCCATTGCGTACCCACTGCTTGATCAATTTGATGTACTATTATTTTGGTTATGTGGCCATATCCTATGCTCCTATTCACACCGCAATTACTAACTGTATTTGAAGCGTGCCTCATATAGTATATCCAGTCTTGCATCACCATCGCAGTAGGTAATGGACTTTGCCCGTTAACTGAGAACTGCATACCTTCTATTATTTGCAATGTTATACCTCTAAGGTCTACCTGTACTACTCGTGCCAAAATATACTGCTTGCCACACTGCCTCTAGCTTACCTTCACCCACCACTGCTTTCCAACTATGATGTCCTCTCCCACATGGTATCTACATCCACACTTGCTAATCTAGATACTACGACAGCCAAACAGTCACAAAATGTACACTCCAATTCCACTGCTGTTACTAGTGTTGGGTCTCACCGGAGCTGCCACTGGCACACTCCACCACCACACCATATGAGTGGGCACTGACTTTGCTTAAATATGATCACTACTCAAGTCATACTTTTGTAATCAGAGCCTCTCCCTTTTTACCATCACTAAACCTCCGCTCCAGACTACCTACTTACACCCAGCCTTCATTCAAAGACCACTACAATAAACCTATTCCAACTACCAAGAAAAATTCCCCGATTGGGAACTCAATTGCAAATAAAAGCCCCAAGAACAGTTAACCAATACAAAAATCTAAACCTAGTGCAACTATATCCAGCGACTCCAAACCAATGCTCAGCGGAGCTCTAATAAACGCTAGGTCTATGATAGTTCATGCCACTGACATAGCCAACATGATACTACCCGAAAATCTGGACTTCTTAGCTGCGACAGAATCCTGGCTGCATGCAGCTATTGGCTTGTCACTTCTACTCGCGGTACCAGACAATTATTCCATCATTAGAGTGGACAGACCCCCCGACTCCAGAGGAGGGGGCATTGCCATTATATCTAAAGCTAACCTTGGCATGAGACTAGCCACCTCACCGTCACTCTCCTCCTGCGAACTGCCATCAGCCAAACTGCAGATATCGCATAGAAGCACGATCACAATTCATTTATAGACCGTAAGGGACCATAAGCTAATTCAAGGAAGACATGATGACTACTATCCGACAATATTAAAACCTCCTCGCAAATTTTAATACTGGGCGATTTCAACATAGGTTTCAATGACCCTAATGACCCCCAAAGACTATCATTAGCCAACACCTTCACCGAACACAGAATCACGCAAAAAATGACCCAGCCTACCCATGAAAAAGGGAGGACACTCGACTGGGTAGCAGATCTAAACTGTAACATCAGTTACAGATAACATACCACAACCATGGTCCGATCATCTTCTCTTTAGAGTTTGCCATTAATAATCCACCCAACAAATCCAGCCTTACAGCACCACTGTGCCCAACTACAAACAAATGTAACATTACTGTAGATGCAGTTATGCCACTTGTGATCCCTACCCTTAATTCTCTTCAGGACACTACCGACCCTAATTTACTAGTGGACGCTTACAACTCCACAATGACCAAAGCCTTAGACACAGTCGTCCCCCTCAAAAAATGCATAAAGGCAAACCAAGAGCCCACTTGAACTCCTGGTTCACCCCGGAGTTAAAAACCTTAAGAACTGAAAAAAAAACTTGAGACCCTATGGAAACATACCCCATCCATAAAGAAAGGCAACTTGGCCATCCTCTCTGCCAAATACAAAGACGAGATCATCCGTACCAAAATGCAATACCTACAATGAAAGAATTAGCCAAGCAAGTTCCAACTACCAAGAGCTCTTCATCATCTTGAGAGAAATGGAGACGCCTAAACTCCCTACTGACTCATGCCTACGCTTTTACCAAAAATATCACCACCCTACAAACTAAAATAGCAGACAAATGGCACAACCTAACCAACCTAGCCTCGACTCGCCCTCCTCAACAGCCGTCTCTTACTTAACCCTCCCAAAGCTTTAAAATCTCAAAAGTTTCGGTACCAGGGGTACAAAAAACATTGCCTTCCTGAAACTGACTAGGTGCCAAGGAGATAGCTGTCCAGTACAGATCATCAAAGACGCAGCTAGAGACTTGCCCCCCTTCTTAACTAAATTAATCAATACATCCTTCTCCACGGGTATTGTACCTAGTAACTTGAATGAATCTTGGGTACTTCAACTACTCAAAAAATCTTCAGATCCCACTATTCCCACAAATTACAGGCCAATTACCACAGTCCCATTTCTGCTGAAGATCCTGGATTGGGTGGCATACCTGCAAAGCCAAGATTACCTAGAGGCCAATCAGCTCTTGGGGACTCGACAATCTGGCTTTAGACCTCAACATGGGACCGAAACGGCCCCGATTGACCTAAAAAGCCAGATTGACTTGCAATCCTGCTCCTTCTGGACTTATCGGCGGCTTTCGACCTGGTCGATCACAGTACTCTGATCACCTCGCCACGGCAGCCCATTTCTCCCAGTCGGCAATCACCCGGATTGAATCATTCCTAAACAGGACCATGCAAGTCTTCTCACCATCTGCAGCAGCTGACTCCATACCCATCACTTGTGGAGTGCCTCAGGGTTCCTGTGTGTCCCCCCACCCTGTATAATAGCTTCACAAAGCCTCTGTTCGATGAGCTGAACCATCTGGGTGTCACCTACACGAATTATGCAGATGACACCCAGATCCTCCTCCCTCTAACCAGTGTCTATGAATCTGATAGTCGACTTGTAAACAAAATGTATCTAATCATTCAGGCATGGATGAACACACATGGCCCATGCTCGAATGACGATAAAACGGAACCCCTGCTGGTAGGTTCCTCTGCCAACCTCAAAAAGATTAGCCCAAACTATGCCTCCTTCAATATAGATGGGAATAACATCCGAGTGGCAAAAGAAGTAAATACACTGGGTTTTTACCTGGATGCCACATCTAATTTAAACAAACAAAGTCAATACGACTGCCTCAGCCACCGCCTATACGGGCAATCTAATAGGGTATGTAGATCACTGCTGTCAACAGAAAGCTGCCTCATTCTAGCTAGAGCACTCATTGTCCAAGTTGGACTATTGTAACTGACTTTATCTGGGTGCTAGTAAGTATGTGCTCAACAAATTGCAAATAATGCAGAATAATGCACTGAGATCTGTGTTAAATATACCAAGGAGAGAGCACATCTCTGCTATAAGAAGACACCATAAATGGCTTTCCATAAAGGAAAATATAGAGTTGAAAACTGTCTTGCATTAAAATCCTTGAACCACACAGCTCCACCCAACCCATCAGAAAAATTCACTGTTAGATCCTCCACTCAGGTCACTAGATCAGCCAATATGTCAAGCCTGGTGGTCCCGAGATATAAACTAATAAAATCAGGAGGGAGCAGCTTCCGTGTCATGGCGGACCAACTGCGGAACACACTCCCACCCTCCAAGAAGACCCAGCTGCCCAATAACTCCAGAAGAAACGCCATTTCCTGGCTAATCAGTAAGAACTAAACGAAGATTAGGAGTTTACCTTATATCTCTTGAACAAGAGTAACAGTTTGCCTACTACATGCCCATATCTGTCACCAACTGTACTCTTGCCCAATAGCTGCTACATTTTGTAAATGTAACTTTACCATGTCGCCTATGTTCTGTAACCAACTGCACTCTTGCCCTATGGTTGCTACAATTGTAAAAATAATTTTACCATGTTGTCTATGTCTGTAACCATTTTACATGTGATCTAATGTGCCCAGATACCCCAGGGTCAGGTGCGCTTTAGAAAAAAATAAAAGAAACACCTCCAATCCTATTATTGGGCGAGCCAAATGACGGTGGTCAATGATTTACTCCATGGTGATCGCGAGCTACCACATTATCAGGGCTGCACTGAGTAGTATCCATGACACCTCACCACTGGATACGATCTATTAAACTCTTATTAGGCCTCCCCCACCAACGATGGTAGCACATACTGCCATAATCTGGAGACAGGCACATACCTACATTGATTGTGGGAATAAAGTGACCCTGATGCACCCCCTATGGCACAACCACAATCTCACCGAATTAGAGAAACTCACTCAATGGCCGAGGTGGGTGGAAGCAGGAACCATCAAGGTGGGCGACATCCTTATCGAGGGTGCTATAGTCCCATCCGAAACGCTGCAACAGAAGTTTGGACTTTCCAAAACTGAACATTAGCACTATATGCAATTAGACCATGCTCTGAGAAAACACTTGCCAGCACTCACGGATGCACCCGAATGCACACCTCTGGAGCACAATCGCCTCAATGCACATTCCAACCAGAGTCACCTCCATCCTATATAATGCCATAACGGCCTTTGCTACCTTCAGATCTGGCCAACCTCAAAGCTAAATGGGAGGAAGACGTAGGTTACATCGAACCAGAAGACTAGATACAGGTCCTAATGAACACGCGGGAGATTGCGATAGCCTCCAGGCTTTTCTTAATACGGCTTAAAATACTTAGAGTTTATTATCGCAGGGTCGCACTGTATGGCTGGAAACGTGCCCTAGATCTGAATTGTTTATGGGGCCAGGAGGGGGAGGACACCTTCATACACATCCTGTGGGAATGCCCCGGGATCAGAACCTTCTGGTTGCAACAAACTTAGAGGCCCCGGGACGCACTTTATCACTAGATCCAAAGTACTACTAACTGGGTGTACCAATGAGAACAATGTTAACAGGTGGGAGAAACTGTTCTTATCCACAGCAGTGGGGTTGATAAAAATAAATATAGCCCAAAAATGGGGAGCACAGGAATGCCCAACCTTGGCTAAATGGGCAACAGAGCTGGATATATGCGCAGCAACGGAACACAGGATACGCACTGCAAGGGGCTGTCCAACGAAAGCTAATAAGATATGGGGGAAATGGGAGGAGGGAGGAAGCTGAGGACCCTCTAGACACCATGGGACGAGTGGGTGGGAATGTAATGATGTGTTTTGATGCGATTTAATGTAATAAAATATGCAATTGCTTAGTGGCCTATGACGTGAAGTGGCGAGGTGTATGCAAGTTGTACGGGTTTAATTGGAAAACAATAAAATGTTTTATTAAAAAAAAAATAACGCTCCTCATCCTGCTTGTGCAGAAAGGGTACAAAGAGGACAAAGAAAAATTGCTGTACTGCCAGACAGAGGTAGTATATTTGGGGCAAGTGATATCGCCCGCAGTAAGGAAAGGTAATGCCAGAGAGAGTCACTGCAGTCCAAAATACGCCTCAACCAGTCACGGTGAAACAAATGCAGCAATTTTTGGGGCTGTAAATCTTGGATCTTTGACTACCCTAGTTATGTAAGGCTCTTATGGCGGGACCTAAGGTAGAAGTGCAGAAGGTGAAGGGTCCAATAGAATGGTCTGAAGAAATGGAGTCTTGCTTTCGGGAACTCAAGGCTGCGATCAGCAATGCTCTGATCTTGGCGACCCCAAATTACATAGAAACCATTTGATCAGTTTTTTCATTTAAATGGGCAGGTGATTACAGCGGTCCTGACTCAGCAAACATCACGAGGCCATAAAACTTTAGCATACTATGGCGGGCTCTTCGACCCAGTGATGCAGGGACAGTTACCTGGTTAGCAAGCTTTGGCGGCAGCTGCTTTTGCAATTCAAAAGTGTCCTACCATTACTATGGATTGTCCAGTTGTAGATGGAGCATGCAGTCTAAGCGATCTTGTAAAAATCCAAGTCAACTTTGACAACACAAAGTGTCGGGCTAGGAGGTTATTCCATCTAATGCGTCTATACATCCAGTACGATGACACCTGGTCAATCCTTGGACATTTGTAGACTAGCCAGTGAAACCTGATGACATTGTCCATGATTGTGAAACACACGAGGGAGAAGAGGGCGAGTGTTAAGGAGGATGCTGTGGAGGGAGATGAGGCACTTTTTGTTGATGGGTCCTCGACAATCAATACTTCAGTCAATACTTCAATGAAGGAACTATAATATAAATAAAACTGGCGTCCACCACTTTTTGTACTGTTTCTAGTGCTTTTGGCTAAAATCGAATTTAGGTGTGCTACTAATTTGTTAACTGATCTGTATATCTGGGCATTCCAACGTGCTCAATGATCTGTCTGCTTGACCACTTGGTGCAATTCTGCTCAATCCTCTACCCTGGTATCCTCTTGCTCATTCTTTTCTAACTGCTTCTCCAGCTCACCGCCTCCCCTTCTCACAAAGTCTGGAAGGAAGAAATTAAAAAAGGCATTCCTGATTTCCAACCCTTGTCTGCCCATGGCAGACACCTACATCAATGTCTCCTCTAGACAGACTATCACCAACATTCTCTTTTTTGTTCCTTCTTCCAACCTATGGAGCCCGCATATGGTCTGTCCTATCCCTTTTCTCCTCCTATCCCATTACTGGCAGCACCAGATGGAAGTGCTCTTGGCGCACTTTGCATCTTCCAAATGCACCATTAATGTCCATCATAATGGCACCATCATGGCTCAGGACTTTCAGTCCAACCTCTGCCTTCTTAACAAGAGTCTTTCTTCAACTTCCCCCCCACCTTCCACATATGCCCTCCCTCTGGCCCCCCCACTGGTACCCCCCACCAACCCTGTGCCCCCTGTTGCAAATGTAAAGGGGCAACCAACTGCACTTAGCCACCTTAAATTCTCGCTCTGCTATCCAACATTGACATCTGTCACCTACTTGAAGACCTTGATGTCCTTGCACTCACTGAGACGTGTTTCAAGGCCAGCTCAGTCACTTCTCCTTGAAGGCTACAAGATCCTGTACACTCCCAGGCCCTCACTGGCTGGTAGTGGAGTGGCTCTGATCTTCCCTGAGTGAGTTCCTGCCTCCATCATCCCTACCCAAACCTACTCATCCATTGAAAGCCTAGTCTGCCCATCTCACCTACTTTCTATCTTACTCTTGCTATCTTCTATCTTACTCTTGCCATCATCTACAGAACCCCCCCTTTCCCCCCGCTGGACCATCTTTCACGCAGAATGGGCAGACCTGTCCTCATCTCTTCTTGCCTTCTCGATGAGGCCACTGTTCTCTTCTGTCAGACTCTTTCCCGCTTGATCCTTCCTTCCACCCCATCCCACTTGGCCGGACACACCCTTGATGCTCTCATCTCAGACATCCATCCCTCTAACCCTCTCATTACCCCCCCCCCCTTTCCTGGTCTGAGCACTCTTCTCATCTTGGCCCTCCCTATCCTCTCGCCCCGGTCCCCCCTTCCACCCTCCCTCCGACGCCTCCACCATCACTTCCAGTCACCTCCTATGTCATTCGACCGATGAAGACGCCGTCAGTCACCGCATTTGCCTCTTCCTTCATCCCTCCTCTGCCCCCTCATTGGACTCTCCCTCTGTTCTTGCTAAACTCCATCTCCAACACCCTGGACATCCTTGCCCCCGTCATGAGGATCCGCATGAAGCCTGCCTCCAAATGCAACTCTTGTATTTCAAAGCCACCCAGTCGGAGTTATAACAAGTGCAAAGCTGCAGAGCGTTAGTGGCTGGCATCTAGCTCATCCTCTGACAAACTGGCCTGCTGCCTACTTCAAAGCCAATACCGCCTTTCCATCGGCTCCAAGAAGAGGGCTCATGTCCAAGGCTGTATCTCTGGAGCCACCAACAACACAGCTTAAAATCTACAAGGAACTTGCCAATCCTACTGCAGTCTCCTCTTCTGCTCCCCCAGGCCCGCTGCTTTGCACTAGCCACCCACTTCTCCAAAACGTTGGACATACTGTCCTGTGTCTACTGCTCCCCTTTTCCAACCCTTCACCCCCTCTCTCGCCTCCCTTGGCCCCTGCCATATTCTCCCCTCTCTCTCGCATTCTGCCACAGGAGATCTCTAGAGTCGTCCGCACTATGAAAGTCTCCTCTAAACCAGTGCTCCCCTGCTCCTCCAGAATCATCAAGGACAACATTGCCTCTCTCGCTCCAGCATTGGCTGACCTCTGCAAACACTAATTTGCCACTGGCTCCTTCCCCTCAATCACTCTCGCATCCTCTCCTAAAAAAGCTGTCTGCTGACCCTTCTTGCCCAGCTAACTATCTCCATCACCCCCTTTCTTGGGCAAACCCATGGAGAAACTGGTCATCCCCCAACTGACCTTGCACATCGAAATTGCAGTCCTCCCCCTCCAGACTACCATGGAGACATTGTGCTCTGCCAATGGTCCCTGCCTTAATGCCAGTAAGACAGAGATCCTACTCATTGCAAAGCCTGCTCCTTCCCCACCCACCCTCTCTGTCTCTCTCTGGCCAGACTCCTTGGGTCCCATACCCTCAACCACCTATGAGGCAAAAAACGTTGGGATCATCTTTGACTCCTCTTTCTTTCGCCACACATGGACCTTGCCAAGAAGTCCACCTTCACCTCCACTTTTCTCAGGAAAGTACTGGCACTCTCACTTTTCTTCCTACCTTTCTTCACCTTGCCCAAGAAGCTCAATATCTCCAAAGCCCTGTTTCTCTCTAGGCATGAATACTGCAACAGCCTCTTCCCCAATCTGCCTCTTCCTCCCTTCACCCTCTCCAATTAATCCAGAATAGTACTGCAAGATTTATCCTTGGCCTCAAGCCCAGGGACCACATCGCTCTTGCCTTAAAATCTCTACACTGGCTCCTGGTGACCGCAAGGATCAAATTCAAGACCTTCTGCATCATCCACAAGGCCATCTAGGGCTTGGGACTTCTTTACATGCAGCTTCCCCTCCCTAAATACCTCCCAACCAGAGTCCTTCAGCCATCTGGCTCCAACTCTCTACAGGTCAAACGTTTCTCCAAGCAGAGTGTGGGAGGTAGATCACCTACTGTGGCTGGCTCCTCTCTCTGGAATGGCCTTCCTTCCTGCCCCGCCCCCTGACTTGCGCCTGATCTAAAGTTCTGGCAACATCTCAAGACTTTCCTTTTCTCTGCACCTCCCATGCTAACTCTCCCTCTCCCTATGACTGGACTGGTCCCCAGACCAACCACCACCAGCCCCCCCTGCATCCTTTGCCAGCACTTGCCCTCATGCTCCCTTTCCCAGACTAGTCCAACTTGGTCCACCCTGCCCACCATTGCTATCTGAAAATATAGCTGCAATCTCAGCCAAAAAGTATTAACGGCAAGAGACATCTGGGAAAATCTCAGATAAAGAAAAATTAAACCCTGCAGCACGCTCCATGCTAAATAGGCATGGCTGCTTCCAACTAAATGGATACATATAAGCACTGATTTGCATGAACACATAACCTCAATTAATGTGCGGGGGCCATCTAGCGGTCTTTACTTGCATCTTGCGTGTATACATAGTGAAGTGATTTCCCTGCAATGCAGTTATCAGAATCTCAAGCAGACTGAAAAATGTATAAGCAAAGGAATAGCATAAAAACTGATGGTGATGGGTGGGAAATCAAATGGAAGCAGCGGTCTATAGGGAAAACCAACATGTATCAGCAAGGATTCTTAACATCAATAATGTGTGCTGTACTCTTGGAAAGTACAATGCCTCATACGACGCACTCACAACCCCAATGGATTTTTTTTAATGAATTACCACTTGCAGTCTCTTATGCCCAGCTACTGCCATCAAATTCCCAGGGAGGGAATCGATATCCAGATACTTCGATTATTTGCTAGGTAAGCAAGCCAGCAGATGCCCAGATCCAAGCCTAAATAAAAAATAAGTGTTCAATGTATGCTTAAACCCCACACAGTTCGGCTGGAAGCTCTTTATGTAGGGCAGCAGGACCAGTCCTGAATCCATAGAGCAAAATAATCGCACTGCACAAACTATCTGTAGACATGTTAAACTAGGCCCTGGCCAAGGTAGAGCGGCTCACATACCAGATGCGGAACAAGTGGTGAATTAATGACAAAAAGGCATGATCGATTGTGAAGGACACAAGTGTAAAAAGGGAGGAAGCAGAAGGTCGAGGAAAGCAGAGAGATGATATATTAGCATATTACATATGGAAAAGGTAATTTGGTCTGTAATCGAGGAAAGGCCAGTGCATTTCTCAATTACAGAGATGAGGAAGGGAGCTCATGCCAGATGACAGGAACATGCGCTGAAATCCTTACTTCTGAGGTGCTTTTGAAACTGCACTATGACTACAAGCAAGCCATATGGTGGATTCGAGCATTCTAGTGGCCTTGCATCTCCTGAATGAAATTTGAATAAAGGAGGGTCCTCTAATGACCAGATCCCGCACCAAATGCCAGAATGTATACTCACACTATACAGAACCCATAGTATGACTTACCAGAATGTAAACTGCCTCTTTCAATGCAGACTTCCTCCAAGAACGCATGCCCATGGCGCATTCTGCATAATCGGGTGCAAGGGCCAAGACCAGAAACTGCAAACTTCCCTGGGCCTCTCTTGTAGAAAGAGGAGTCGTGTCTGTTTACCAGAATGTGCAATTCCACACTAAGTCCAAAAGTTTCAAGAGGCCTACGGAATTACATATACAAGAATAATCCCAGTCCATGACATAGGACTACATGTCCCATAACGGTCTTGTAAAAAAAGTAAACACTGAACCAGTGCTAATTTTTAGCAAACCCAGCCTCACTTTGGTTGAGCTTTGGTGGTGAGCTTAAAGGCAGTGATTGGAAAATTACAAAAGAGCTGAATTCCTCTGACAAGACAGGCGGCAGCTCCCACTGGGGAAGCCAGCAGCTAGTTGTCTCTTCTTGCCATACCAACCTCGTACATAGATGTCTTCATATCATTTTTGTCAGAAAAACCAAATACAAATCAGACCTAAAAAGAAGGAAACCTACCAAAACACCAATAAAACATTGCAGTGAACCCCTTGGTATAATCCAAATAACAAAATATTAATTAAGATGCATTGCAGGGTTCGAAAGTGAGGGGAGCTGGAAGCTATTTATCTCCTGCATTTAGCCTTCTAAGAGCCTTGATAGCTTGACACTGACAGCTATCAAGATCTACTTTTGGCTTTCCAGGCCAACTGATGCCAAACAAACTCCAATCTGAAATGTAACTGTTTGGGACAATCTATAAATAAACATTAAACAACAATTAAAGCAAAAGGTAAAGAGGCTGAATCCCATTTGCCGAAGCTTCCGATGGAATAATGTGAGGCGTAGGCTAGCGCTAGATAGATAGCAAAGGACGTACGAACAAGGAGGGATAAATGTGACAGACTTTGAGGGGTATTTCGTGACGTGCCATCTGCAGTTTGCCACGTATTGGTTATGTGATGAACAGACTCAAGATACAAAGTTACTACAACCGGCATGCACCCCGTTCTTCCCGAGGGAGATGTGGAACACAGTTGCACGAGACCCTAGGCCTCCTTTGCTGCTGTAAATAAGCATGGATATGTGGCGAAGGGTCTGCCGCTTTCTGGGCAAAGATGCACCTTACTCACCCCAGATCCCACTAGTGACTCTCAGAAGCAGGGATACTCTGCTTAGGCTGAAGGTGCGGAAATACTGGGAACCTAGGGGAGTGGATACGCTGGGCGACATCTTGACGTAAGGAAGACCGAAGACCTAATGAGATAGCTATGGAATCAGGAGTAAGGGCGCAGCAGCATTTAACCCATGCCTCACTCCTACACGAGCTAAAACTGAAATGGCCAACAACGGGAGGAGTTTTGGTAGAGGATTGAATGATAGAAACACTATATGTTATCTCTGAAGCGGGACACGCAGTATCAAGGTTATATGGAGACTTTGATGGTAAAGCCAGATGAGAATCTGATAGTGATTAAACAACGCTGAGAAGCAGACTTAGGGGAGCAATTGTCGGAAGAGAAGGATCATGGGGTATCATGAAAGTGTCACGAAATTCAAAACTACAGTTGATCCAATTATATGTTACCCATACAGCATTTTTAAGGACGGGAAGAATTGCAAAATGTAACAAAGAAGCAACACAGATCTGTCCGAAATGCGGCCTGGTTAACACAGACCTAATGCACATGTTCTGGGCCTATGCCGAAATACACTCATTTTGGGAAGAAGTATCCCACACGTTAACTAAGATAGGCTTATGGGCGGATTGGGTCACTCCCAAGGCGTCCTTACTAGGTAGTTTCGCAAGACGCAAGCAGCTGAGGCACGTTAGCAAATTGTAAGATTTAGCGTACATTTTTGCAAACCATATGATTGCAATGGGGTGGAATGCACGCAAGGGACCAGCAAAGAACACATGGTTACGAGACCTCCAGAAATGGCAACTGACAGACGGCTGTCTGGCAAGAGGCATCCCGAAAAGACAGGAGGAACAAAACATAAACCTGGCTGCTTGGAAACACTTGATACAGGAATTAACGCCCTCTGCACAGGAAGACACAGATACAGATACAGGCACCATCACAAATAACGGCATGAGATTGAGGCGAAGAGTTCAAGCAGACTAAAAAGGATCACGTGAGGATATAACAGGTGGAATAAGCAGGGGGGTAAGGGGAGTTGGGAAGGTTGGACAGACGATAATGTTTATTGACTGTGTTGTGTAAAATTAATAAAACTTATTTAAAAAAACAATTAAAGCAAAATGAGTCAAATGTAGAAAATGCTAAGTGTGCATTGTATAAAAAAGTTAGATTTGCAGAACACTGCGTAATAGCTCCTTGTTCCCCAATGGTAGATTCAGATCACTGGCTGATGCTGGATACCCAGAAGCTGCCTTTGGCTGCTGGCCATCGAATATGAATTTCGAGCCCTGTATTGGGTCAATCAACTTTCAGCTGCTGCTAGACATTTTAAAATTGGGAGGAGCAGAACTCTCAAGTTGTCCAATGTCAAGCAAGGGGAGCATGGAGCCCGTATTTTTTTTTTTACTTTGCATTCTGGTGCCTATATTCTAGATTAGTCCAGTTAAATATAGGACTATGAGTTCTGCAATACAGAGTACAAACATGTACAATATGGGGCAACTTGGGTGCACAGGAGGACATGTTGTAGACTTATTTGCTTAGGTTAGTGACAAGGTTTTTGACTGCAATTTGGAGATCCAAGGCCTTTCCCAAACATTCCCCATCATGCTTATTTGTGTTACCATGGGAATTAAAGGGCTATATAAATTAAAATAAATACAAAATACATTTTAAACAAAAATACAACATCATTAACGCTCATGGTACCTTTGTTACTCTGCCAGAATAATGAAAACACTTACAAAAAAATAAACGGAACCAAGCAAGATAGAAGAACTAAACCTGTACACTTGATTGGCAGTCTGTGGAAGCTGGGAAAATGAAATTTGCTTCAAGATACTTATTTTATTGACTCAACTGTTGGTTTCCCATAATACATACAGTCAGGAACTTTCTTTTGCATTCTGGAATTTACAATTTTGTCAACTTATCTCCTCATAAATTTAAGACTAAAAGTACCTAAAAAAAATAAGAAAATAAAAAAGGGTGTCTGAGCTACACTTACTTGACATATAGATCTAGTGTAGGATTAGTATTCAAGGACTTATATTGAGCTATCTCCCGAATTACATATTCAGGCAGTCTCTAATTTTAGCTCACATCACATTGCAAGCTGCAACCTATAGTCTTCAACTAATCAGTGGTAAGACTTGAATACAAGGTTTAAGAAAACAATGCATGGTTAACATCTCATGTATGTGTGACAGCTTAAGATAACTGTACAAAATCTGGCAAGTTCCATTTTAAAGTAGAGTAAGAAAATTAATCTGCAAGACCCTAATTGCAAACAAATCTGCACCACTAAACTAATTGCTGAAACCAATAAAGGACTGCATTTAGTTCTTACGTTATAAAGTTGTATATAAATAAATGGCTTGCTACCATTTGAAATATAAATCAATATGTTAACATCTTATTGGTTAATCCATTTTCACAGGTTAACTTGAAATGAGGAATTTGCAGTTATGAATAGGAATCCAATATCTTAGCTATAAGTAAAACAAATTAAATTAGCTACCAATTTTAACATAACACACACAAACGAAGCCTTGATACAAAATACTACGTACTAATTTTGATTTCACCTGGATCCAAACAGGTGAATGGGGGCCGAAGTGCTATGAAACGTGATCTAATTATGCAATCAACCCATTATCAGCCAACCAATACCTGACGAAATTATTGGGTTTCATATGGCACAGCGGCTGCCATTTCATGCCACTTAAGCATGCAGGGAAAAAAGTTTGGGTTTGGTTAGTAGACACAGAAGTGCAAGATTGTTTTGCTGTTGTGCCATTTGTGACAATCGTATGGAATGGGTCATACGTATGGATAAGCTTCTAGATGTATTTGGTGCGTAGTGGGTGGCCCGAGTCTACCCTGTGATGGATGCATGTTTTTTGCCAGTTCAATGTCAGTTATAATAGGTTTGATTACTATGGTCATGTGGGGAGTTCAATGGTATACTATTTTTTGCTTTAAGAGATTCGGTTTGTATAGTGAGCAGGCCACGTCTTTTTGGAATTGTCAGGTGTGTGCTTTGTGGTGGTTATGGTTATTGCGTTTGGTGTATAGAGTTATGTTGCGCTGCAATATGTAAACTCATTATGGTGAGCGACTGAAAGGCAGAGTTCAGTAGGAGAAAAAGAAAACAGGAGGATATCACAGGTGCAATCCAATGAGCAACACTAATGGGGAGCAGAGTAACCAAGAGTGCAATCATGGAGAAGCAGACAAATCAGGGTAGAAACATAGGTAGCAGTTCAGAAGCTAGACAAATGAAGAGAAAAGCATTGCATGGTGCATTCTAAGAGCAACATCACAAGCGTATCACCACAGGTTGAAGTAAAGGAAGAAAAATATTCAATGAGCGGGAACATAACACATGGCAGTTAAGGAGCGCATATCTGTTAGGAGCAAACATCACCCGGGAACTCGGAGGAGACAGAAAATGAGGAGTAATCTACCAGATGAAATCTGATGGGCCCAACATTTGGGTGCTGGAGTGCTTGTGCTCTTACCGAATCAGAGTCCGTTTTCTAGGTGTACACAATATAGGTTTAACTGCAAGTCATACAATAAGCAGTGTCACATAGAAATTTGCTATGCAGTTCATTTGGTTTGCTAATTAAATTGACATGCGTGTAGCAAAGCTAACAATTTAGGTTACCCTGTTCAATGAAAGCCCAGCTCACCCGGCATTTCTCTTACCTCACAGATCTAAACAGCCTCTTCTCTGTTCACTGCTCGTTCAAAGGGCCTAATGCA
This sequence comes from Ambystoma mexicanum, assembly GCF_040938575.1. Taxonomy (NCBI): domain Eukaryota; kingdom Metazoa; phylum Chordata; class Amphibia; order Caudata; family Ambystomatidae; genus Ambystoma; species Ambystoma mexicanum. The sequence continues at coordinate 704,196,544 of NC_090941.1, read as the reverse complement.
GTGAGAGTGCAGCAGTAATCATCTCCTCCACTCTTAAATGCCAAAGGTCAGTGTGGGAGTGCTAGGCAAAAGTTTTTTTTTTCCTTTTTCAAATAATTGCAAATCAGGACCATACATTTATTAAGCTAACCATACCCTGTCTGGCAACGACCACTGTGTTATATTTTTAGGAAGGGAATTGCATGAATGTCTTAATAAAATAAAAAATAAAGCTAAGTTATTACACAATTCAGAATTGCAGCATTGCTACTGTAAAATACTGCATTTTCTCCATGTTTAACATTAAAATTTAAGTGAGTATCTAAATCTCATACTGTTTATTTGTTTGTTTATTTTATTTCTATAGCGCTCCGGACCCGGGAGTAAAAGGGCGCTTAGTACAAGTTACAAAGCACAGTACATGGTAAACAACAGTTATTAACTATATTCATTTTGTTGTGCAGGCCATCATATTGACGAGAGAAAACCTTTTGAAAATGATCACACGGCCAAATGCTTTTGATGGCAAACCTAGTTCTGTAGCCTGCTAGTTGCATACATCTGTGTAACTGGAACTCAACTTATGAGCTGATCCCATACTTTTACATTCTATCTTATCCTGCTGTTGCTTTAAACCAGCTACCTGGAAAGAGATCTGGCCGCAAACAGCAATATTCCACCTAGTTTGCCTAGTTCTCTGCGTGCTGCTCCATTCACACTGCTAAATCTCTTTCTTACCTCTTACATAATAAATAACACAAGGCTAACTAGAAATGCATGCACAGTAGTGATCAATAGTTGAAACCAGGCTGTCGTACATTTACAGAACTACTGCACTACCATACACTGTAGTGGCCCTCCAGAGCTCGCTTTGCTCTATAATTGTGATTGCATATATTAGCACCAGTGGGAGAGAGCTAACCAAAATGGTTTCAGAGCCTTTTTTATGAGAGCTTTTTATTTATATGCGCCCATTCATATTGCTATCCTTTAACATTTTACAGACACTCATCCAGGGCTCAAGTCTTTTTGCCCACTTGCATAGTCGAGGAGATTTTGTGAAGGGAAAGCACCATTTGCAATGAATGTTTGAAACTTTTATTTAACAGTTACTTTCTTTGCAGTAAATGTCAAATACAAAATGGTTCACTTTGCATGGCTGGCTGGCCTCTAGGTGGCAGCAGTGTGACAACCATACGGTGTTTGTGGTGACATGCACTATGGATAGTTACACATAGTTGGAACTCAGAGTTTGAGTCATATTGACCGTCAGTTTTTTGTATTACACCCAGGTTAGTTCATCAGTTTACTGCCCCTCAGATATTGGCTACATTATTGTTAGATTGAGTATGAGCACATTAGGTCTGTCTCTACTACGGGCTGTATGCCTTTTACCACCATCTAGTTTTCAGTCACCATGACACCGCCCCCTTTTCATGGACACGCTTGCACTCATTTTTGATAAGGCGGGGCCCACTCCAAAGTCAGCTGAAATACACGGAGTCCATCAGGTTCCTACGTGCAGTGTCTATTAACACACTTATAAATGGAATAACTAAAATCCATTAACATAACAAAATAAAACATGTTGATAGTGCGCCCCAGTGCGCGCTTTCCATTACTGAATTGTTGCTGTTCGGAGAGGAGGTTAGTAGCGACGCTACAAGACAAATTAAGGTAGTGATAGCTTATTAGGACTTCTAGAAAGGCCTGAAAAAATGAATGATTATGTAACTACTTGCTAGGAGTCTCATCTGAGAGGCATTCAAAACACAGTCTGATACTGTCTGTTAGTCTGCATTACACGTAACGCCAGCACGGATTGTGCAGGTAAGCATTATTCGTTAGGCACATTGATTTACATACTTTATTTTGACGACTACACAGGCTATTGATGCACACATTTGTGTTTGATTTTCAGAAGGTTGAAATATGGGAGTACACAACATTTCTCACAAACTAATACAAGTATCGACCGGCTGATCACAAGATAGAGGTACTTTCCTGAGTTTGAACCAATTGGAACTTGGTACATAATCACAAACGCTGTTGTATTACTACATGATCTTTGTTTTTGTTCTTTTTTCTTTTTCCCTTACCCTGAAATCGTTTACATTTGGCTGCATATTCGAATAGTGGTATGTATATGTCTCTATTGGATTTCCATTATTGATTTGTTATTGATGCCAAAATGATATGAACTGGTTACATCACTGTTAGATGAAATTATATTATGATTTATTGTGACTATATAGAGGGCTCAGCCGTGATGGAGTAAATAACTCTGAAATGCATTGGCACAGGAGCTCTTGATACAATGAGGCTACAGTTGGCCGCCTCTTCTGTTTAAGAATTAAATAACGCATTTTGATTGAGCATGCTTAAGAGTTTGTTTTTTACTTTGAAACACAACCGAGTCAGAACACTGGAACTTTCATTCTTTCTAGTTTTCGGAGCCTCGAAGAAGATTACAGTAACCCCTAAGGGGATGCAGTATGTGAGCGACTGATTAGCTGAGTGGTTTCATATTGTTTTCTTCGTGTGGCAGTTATTGGGTCCAGGTGTGTCTGGATTTTTTTTCAGTCAGTTCCTCGGAATTTGAATTAGTATTACAGAAAATATTGAAACTTGGTGGTGCCCTCCTTTCCCCCTTTTTTTTGTGGTGACATGCAGCATTTTACAGAAAGCTAATTTAAATTTGTTGTCATCCGTTGCCATGTGTTGAGTGCATTTCTCATAGGTAGAGTAGGTAAACTAAGTTACTCAACATGCAGGTCTAGTGAAATGTTAGAGTTTGCAAGGGCTGACTCAGCTCACTAATGTCATACTTCAGCGGTACACAAAACTGCTGTAGCGTTGCTCATTTGGGTACAAAGAACGTATGGTGACATTAAAAATGTTAGTACAACATTGCTCATCAAATGGGTTAGTTTGCTAATCAAGAAAGTTTTAATGAGCAAACCCTGCTAATCATTTTTTGAAAACTAATGTATGCCTTGAACTGGGTTCCTACAGTTTGGTAAACAGCCAGCTGTTCAGTGTTTACTGAAAAAGAATGTGGCCCTGGAATGTACACATTCTCTCTGGGAGGGAATTCCATTTTTTGGGAGTCACATTTCCTCAAAGTGGAACCTGTGTGTCACTTTTTAATGTCATTTGGAAACCTCGGGATTACATTGCTGCTGTATTTTAACTATTCTATTGGGTTGTGATTTTCCTTTGGAAAAATGGAGCACCGTGGCCCTGAAGGGATCAGTGGGTGACAGAGCTTTTACGTGTATTCCTTTGTGTGCAAAGTAAGCCCAGAGGGTGGGGAAGGATACGAATCTTGCCAACATCACAAGTGATTTATACATTTCCCAATTGTGCTTTGCTTTTTAGAACCTGTGCAGAGACCCATTGCTGTTTTGATGTTTGGTAGAACAGCTCTGCTAAGTTGACCCTGATCAAGAGAGTGTAAAAACAAGTTGCAAGCTACAGCCATGAATAAAAAGTAACTTACCCACTCACTTCCCCACGTACACACCACACAATTTGTTATTCCCAAGAGTCAAGTATCATTAGTTAATGGGTAGTAATGAGTGTACATTTTGAGGCCCGCAGTCATGGTTTAATGATTTCTATTCTGGTACTGTTAGTTCTGCGTTTCCCATTGAAAATCCAGAGCGAAAAGAGAAAACAAAATATATCCGGATTGGAAGAATTTTGTCATGAGGCAACTTGAGAGAGGTGCAGTTCTTGTGTTCCCCAGCTAAACCGCGCCACAATCCTCCAGAGTAACTTGGTAGTTGTTAATGATCACAGTATAACGTCTGGCTAGCCAAGTGCGAGTCCAGTTCTGGTTTTGCCCTTACATTCAGTTTCTTGTAGTTTTCTGGCGTTGCATTTACTAGAATACAATAACGCAAGGTATCAAAATATGCAGTTTCTGGACAAGAAAAAAGAAAAAGGAAACTGGGTTGCTGCACACGGCAAAGAGTAACTTCTGAAGACATATCCAAACTACAGACTTCTTGGAGTGTTCAAGAGGAGCTTTACAAACCTTTTAAGTAGACAAAAAGCGGCAACACTTGTTTCAGAAGTTAACAGTTAAGCAAAAATAGATCACACCCAATGGTCAGGGGCCAAAAAGCAGTCTCAAAATTTAAATAAAGGGGCTGAAATCATGATTAATGTGCTGCATTGGTTAGCACTGGTGCAAACGTTAGGTCCCTCATATCCTGATCTAAATAACTGAATGCTGCCATAATTCTGGAAGTGCAGAATCGCTAAGAATCTTAGGAGATGTAGTGGTTGACAAGATGGTATAAAATGAGCAGTCTGAAGAAGGTTAAAAAGTTAAAAAATACGGATCCAGGCCATCACGTGGACCAGTACAGGGCATTGTGAAAAAACATTTGCTGCATGGTATGCAGAATCACAATAACAGACACTGTGCTGCTAGCTTCACATTCTTCCTGGTCTTCAAGAAGACTGGCCTCATGGGGAATGTAGTGTTGAAAGTGTATGCGCCTGCTGCAGTTGTGCCAGTACATTTACCATGCAATGACATGGATATAGTGCTAAAACGTGTAGGATTTGATACCAGGACTCTCAGACTAGTTTGTCAAGTGCAGGTTCTGGCTTCAGGTATTGCAGTAGACCCGTACAGTGCATTTTGCCAGATAGTGTTTTATCTTGGCCAAGACAAATGAAACGGATCAATGAAAAAGGCTTTTGGGCTTTTGGGGGGAAAGCTAGTTACACTGCCCAGTCCTGAACTGCCCACCTATTTCACACCCTGCTGGCTAAAAACAGATCTTGGGACATCTCTTCTTATCCAAGCATTCTTCATGCCGCACACCCCAAACCTATTCCACATGGCTACCTGGACCAGAAAGTCCCAAGCTCAGAAATGAGGATGGTGAACCATAGATTGAATAAGGGCTTCCAATACTACCCTGATACCAACGCCCACCCAGGTGCCCACAGGCGAAGATCTGCGGATTGGGCAGCAAGACCAGACAGGCTTACTTGAGAGGACCTGGTTCTCTCAGAGAAGGATGTGGCCACTGTGTAGACACAGATGTGTTGCTGAATCTGTTTTACCACCATGCCTCATGTAGTCATTTATGGAAGGAGACACAACATCTATTGAAAACTGGCATGCTTACTGTTGGCATAAGGGGTTCGCTTTTTGGCATGCCCGACACCATTCCTGACATTTTGTTTGTATTGTTTTATTTCTGAAAGCACTAGCTCTGGCTGACTCACCAGCTGGTGTATGATCATAGTTTCAGGTATACTTTAACCTTTTGTTACCATGATCTTGACCTTCTCCCTTCACCTGTACCCCATTTCCTCAATCAGAACAAACGGTATGCATGTATGCTCTCCAATTAATTGCTGCTACACTTCTGTGGTAACAAAAAGCTCCTTGATATGGAACAGACAATTCCTTTAGCAAGGATTAAAGGCATATTCAGGCCACTCAGTATTTGTACTTTTCCAACATCTGTGGACATTGTGCATCATAGGCACAGGAATTATCCAAGTTCTTTTCTTAAAAACATGGTGTTCCTTTTCTCTTTAAAAGTTACAATGGCAATAAGGCAGCTCTTGCTATCCAGTCGGATTCAAAATTTTGAAGGTCCACTCTCTCATTTCTTTAGCTTTCAAATTTCATGTTGGCTTCTGAACATGTTAGTTATAAAGCGTGATTTCTTTTTTAAACTATGACACAAGCAATGACCTTTGTTAGTATAATGCACTTTCAACAAAACGTTATAACGTCAAGTAGAGCAAAGACATTTCAAATGGTGAAATTACCTCTTTGGATGGAGTAGCTGTAGGTGCAAAAATAGTCTTCCAGTAGGACCACACAAACATGACAAACGAAAGATGAAAAATCACAAGGAAGATAACTGCAAGAAAAGCAAAAAGGTACTATTGAGAGACAAAATGTGTGAAGAAAAGTATCTATAGTGTAATCATTGGAGCAGGAACCAACTTTATAGAAAAAAGTTAAAACATTCTCCCAATCAGTCCAGCATTCAATAAGCAGACAACGCACAACTCACTCACCAGCAGTAACAGAGTGTGTGTATCTACCTAACAGACGCTACGTGCCAAAAATATACAAGCAGGATGCTTTGAAAAAGAATGTATTTGGATTCTGTATTACCCCACACCAGTCTTGTCCCGCCTTGCCCTACCCAGCTCAAATTTCCCTACAAGTCCCCTGCAGACTGCCCAGTGCATGAGAAGAAAATGAACACCAGGTTTGACATGTAGTCAAGTAACCACAAAGGTCAATGGAGCAGGACGTCTCTAATAGCGCTGCCCTGTTACACTATGTTGAGAGAAAATAAAGGTACGCAGATTAGACCATTATTGCCTAAGAACCTCACCTCATTCAGGAGCTTTTCATTTCCATTTTGGGATACCACAGAGGTTACAAGCCTGGGCTTCAACCCTCGTCATCTACATTTCTACCCCTTTTTTGTCAACTGGGTATTTCGTCAAAGTTACCACCTGTGGCGCCAGTGTTGCAGAGAACGACTTTGGAATACTACACACAATTATATGCGGTTGTGGCAAATTTAGGCAAAAAGCTAGAACCCAGCAAAGAAGATTTAGCCTCAAAGGTACAGAATTCATCGTGCAAGGATTGTATTTGACGTTCTGCAATGCGTAACATGCAGAGCAAACTGCTTCAAAGTGTTGGACTGTGAATGGAGAGATACCCTTCACAGCAGACTTAGATCGTATTTCAGTAGCCAGGGTCAAACAGATGAACATGTGCTTTTCTAGATGATACAGAAAATGTCATTTAAGTGCTTGTCGTGGATATGGTGTCGTTTCAGGTCAAAAGATGTAGGACAATCTAGATGCAAGGTGCCAGGATTGATTGACATTGGCCGAAAGACAGCAGACAACATGAAAGGCTATTGTGAGAAACCCGACTGGGTTCTCCCACCTACTCCCCCGGGATCCTCTAGTCAGGTGGCCAGAGAAGGGCCATCGCTTCCCGCCCCTGGGGGTGGACAAGCGAGGGAGGATCACCTGAGTGGAGGGTTAAGGGGGATTGGGAGGAGAACATCCAAGGGCGAGACATGGTATTCCCCCTTTTCCCATTCCACCTCAAAACTTTCCCCCAGCTTTCATGGGGTATTTCCAAACTCATACCATCACCCCTACCCATTTTCAACAAATACTGGGACGAGGAAGAGGCAACTGGGAGTAGTGAAGGTTTCCCATAGGAAAACATGGGGAATATAAGGTAAACCGGCTATAGAAAGAACTGCAGCTGTCCCATTGATAGTCAGGCATTTACCACTCGCACCTGACTCCACTTGACTGCTTTTCGAACTATTAAAGGTGTGGCTCTACACAGGTATTTGAGCGAGCTGAGGGCGTTGTTTGAACCAGTGAAGCCACGGAGCAGAGAGCAGCAGGATCTTGGGCCAAGGGGAGAACGGTGTGGCTAGACGCTGGCCCAGTGTTTGAGGGGCTGCAGCGTGGCTATGGAGCTGTGTCTCCATCCAAAGAGACAGAGCGAAGTTTCCTGCCAGCTGTTACTGGCAGTCTAAACATTGTCCGTTCCCTTGGGACCTGTGCCAGCCCCAAATGTGTCTGAGATGATGCCGGTGGTGAGACCCTGACCTCAGGCCTGCATAATCCAAAAGGCACCGCTTGTCACCACGCTGCTGCGTGGACGAGTCTTGTGAAAGAGAGGGACTCGGGAGCATGCGGCTGGCTGAAACAGAGCAGGCGAAAGAAAATGCATAAAGCGGCACTGAGCAGAAAGAGGAAAGAAACGTAAAGAAACCAGTGAAGCTATATAGACAAAGAGGAATGAAGGGATAAAGAGAAAGTAAAGGAAAGCCAGAAAAAACAGAACACGCAAGGGGCGCGAAGTGAAAGAACTTTAAATAAAGGTGGCGCAAGCGACTAAGTAGAGTGAAAAGAGTGCAAGTGTGCATGCGAAAACTGGAAACGGTGACAGTGGGCACAGGAAAAGCAAACAAGATGCAACTGTACACATAGAAAGCTAAAGAAGGTTGAGGAAGGTGCCAGTGTGCAGGATAAGGAAACAAGGTCACCAGTGGGCATGAGAAAGTAGTCAAGAAAACCGAGAGGGGTTAAAGCGTGGAATGGTCGTGCATGGCAGGAGAAAAGAACCTGCAGTTTTTCGAAAGTCTCTAATGCTGACCCTTTTAAAGAAATTTTAAGAATTGCATATGAAAGAAAGTTACATCCTGACAAAGTGAACTGGTATTTGGAACTAGGAAGAGGGGCCTAACTTTGGGGAAGGGAACTGAGAGGCCTGTCAAAAATGCAATCTTGATTATTTGGCGTTACTGAAAGAGCCAACTTTTGGGGCAGGGAACTGTGAATGTCCTATGAACAATCCTTTTTGAGTAAGCTCGATCTTTTGAAACTGAGCAACCTACAAACTGGTGAGAAGACCACCCGAAACTAAACCTGGTTTCGTATATTTGTTGAAGCACTACTTTTTACTTTTAAGATTTCCTAACACATTTTTGTTAAACAATGAGGGCAAGCATAGGTTTAGACACAGATAGGTTTTTATTTTCGACTACGACTTCAACGGCCCTTAGAGACATCAGTAAAGGGAGCCATCCCTTTAGTGTTAGGGCCAGGTAAGCATTACACCAACCCAAGAACTTTAGTAAAGGTTTTGAAATGATTATCTTGGAGTCTGTCTCTTGATAGCATGCCTGTCTCACACTATGTACAGAACATTCAATTGCAGGGCAAAGCTGGCCCAGACCAATAAACTCTACTGATAGAGAGAAGCTAAAAGCGATAACCTACTACTACCCAGCAATGGCATGATATTGGTTACTAGAAGCCCCAGAATGTTTGAGCCCCATTGACTGACCAAGATATCGGACATAAAAGGCACCGAGCAATGCCTAGAGCTGTCCGACCTTATCTTTAAATGACCCTTTGCCCAATATCACAGACCTCGTACTACAACTAGGAAACATATTTTAAAGCTAGATTTTATGCATGCATAACCATCAACGTAAATCCCTCACATTTCTAGCAATTCAGGAGGGCACATTCCAATAGAGAAAGTTGCTGTTTAGATTCTCTTTGGCCGTTTCAGGTTTTATCAGTGAATAACAAATCTAATCAAGAAACTATAAAACATTCCAGGATGCCATCTTGGTATACCTAGGGCTTTGCAAGAAGAACATGATGCAGAACTACAAAGTGTGCTTCTGAATTTGCAAACACATTGCCACACACTTCAGTGGAGCAAATGCTTAATTTTACAGAGACTAAGTGGAGTACCTAGGATCCACCATCTCAAAGGCATAGAACCAGAAAATCCTTGTAAACCCCATCAAAGCCTGTCCGATGGATAGGAAGCACATGAACAGGTACAGGCATTTTGGGAGTATTAGCTTCACAATGTCTGCTCTTCCAGCAATCGAAAGTAAAAACGTGATCCATTTAATTGGGAGCTGTGCAAGAAATGGCACATAATTAAGATGGAATAGTGCCTCCTCTGTAGGAGCGACGTGTATGACGATATAATTAGCAGAGTCTGCACACCATTTCATTCCACTATTTATGGGATGTACTGCAGCTGTGCTTGTTAAGGGGAATATCTGTAATTTACCCCAGTTAATAAACCGTTTATTCGCTGTCACATGAAACACTAGGTAAGTTGTCATGGGGGTATGTAACAAAGCACCATATTATCAGCATAAAGATAGATTAGAGAGCTATCCTGTACAATCAGAATTTCTTGATGCAGTGTTGCATGTCAGGACTCTGACAATCCTGACTACTGAGTAGAACAGTCTTCAAGGTGAGAAGTACTACATGCAACTCCAGTATATTGATGTGGAGGTGAGCTTCCACCGTCCAAAGTCCTCCTGCAGTCAAGATGTTCACCACAGTCTGAGGGAAGCTTCAGCGGTGAGGACTAACAAAACTGTTGGTGCTTGAAAAGGCATGCCCCCCCTTGATGTGTTATGGAATGGCCCACCTTTTGACGGGGAACATGAAAGGGCTTGGTGAGCATGATGCTGTGTCCCAGGAACCTGTGGCCTGCTTCCATTGTGTTTGAATATTTCCTTGAATGGGGTGCAGTCTGAGGCAGCAGTGGGGCACTAGGCAATGCACGAGGATAGCGTCAACACTAAGACGGATATTCCACAAGTTATTTTTCGTAAAATAGCCTTAAAGAATGCCTGTCCCTACAGTCCAACAAGAGTTCACAAATCCAGCCCTAGTCGAAAGACGAGAAAGAAAAGAACCCCCAGAGAAGGCTCTTCCAGATGTTAACCACAGCCGGGACCCACCTTCGGCCTTAATGCTTTCTTTCATGCCACACTTTTAGACCTCTCCCAGGTCTCTGCTTTCAAAGGCTTTGGGTCTCGCCCCAATGTATGATAGTTGACAATACCAGGTAGGTCACTTCCTCATCTTGTAATCTTAATCAACCAGGTCAGGTCTATCACACACCTTACGTTTTAGGTCTCTTAGAGCTTTGACGTGAACAGTGACAGCTGAGCAACCAATCATAAACCGCTCGTTTCTCAGCATACAATTTCAGTTTTTATTTCTTGTTTATTTTGTTAACAGACCTCTAGTTTCTCAAGATTCAGTTTCAGGTCTCTCCTATATGTCTGGCAGGCGTGACATTCTTGTAACAGGGCAGGGAATGGTGGGCATTCTCCTAGGCTGCTTTTGCCTACGATGGGCTAACCCAGCCTTTTTATGCTACCTAAATGATATGAGCATTTGTGTCAGACCTTAAGACTGTCTGGGGCCGTTAGGGTGTTGTGCTGGGTGTTGAGATTGGGTGTTTTCTCTGGTTCCCATTAATTCTCTAGCAGTTTCTCTGCATTGGTTAATTGAAGGACTGATCTTTTTTTAAAACCTTTATTTTTGGTTTTTGTATTATTCTATAAAGACATAAGAACAAATACACACCCACATTAGGGTGGACTTAACTCTGCGCCGTGTCCCACCACCCATTCTCCCCCTCCCCCTCCACCCCCCGGCTCGGCCCATAGTTCAACTGTTTGTGCCGTCCTGATTCCAGGTCGATGTAGCATGGAAATGGTGCTGTTAGTTCTGTGCCTTCACTGTGACATTTCTCCTGTGTCTGAGGCATCTGGTTGGCTGGTAGAATCCTCCTCTGATTCTTTTAGCAAGAATGTTATCAGCGGACCCCAGATGTCTGGAGGCCGGGCATGTAGGGGGAGTTTTGACAAAGTCTGTTTCTACATCCTGGCAATAAAGGATGTCTTTGCGCCAGGCGATAAACGATGGGGGGGGGGGGGGGCCTCGGCCCCAGGACATGACCACTCTCCTCTGGGCCAGTGTCAGCAGAAGTCCCGTCAGTTTCCTTGTCGGGGCAGAGAGCAGCCTAGTCATACCCAACAAGGCCGCTGTCCGGCTTGGTTGTATCGCCTCTCCCACTATTGCTGCCGTTGTCTCCAAGACATGATTCCAGAACAGTGTTATTTCGGGGCAGTCCCATGCCAAATGGACGAAGTCTGCTGAATGTTCTCCACATCTTTCACATTTTGCAGCTGTTTAAGGGCGATGCTTGTTTGCTTTCGCAGGTGTGTAATAGGTCTGGTGTAGAAAGTTGAAATGGATTAGTTTAAAGCGTGAGTTGAGGGCGATTTTTTGAGTCTGCTTCAGGATGTAGGTCCAGTCCTCCTCTGATATTGTACTGTGCAGGGACCTTTCCCATCTGATCTTTGCTTGGCAGAGTTTAGGTGATGTATCAGTAATAATAGCTTTGTAGATTTGTGACAACAGCTTGCCTTCACCTTGTGCTTGAATGGCGTTGTGTAGTAATTGCCAGGTCTGTGGCTGACGTGGGAAGTCTGGAAGGAGCGCTTGAAACGTGTATCGGGTCCTAAAACAGAGGAATACATCGAGTGCGGTGTTGCCGCCTTTCGATTTTGCTTGTTGCGGCGTTATAAAGCCGTCCTCTGTGAAGAGATCCCCCAGAGTCTCAATTTTCAGTTTTTCGGCCCACTGATGAAATACTTTTTCAGACGTAAGCGGAACTCCTGGAATGAATTTAACAGGCAAAAGGGGAGAGTATCTCGTTTTTACCCCGTACCTTTGGGCCAATCTCAGCCAAACTCTATGTTGATTGAAGGACTGATCTTAATAGGCGGGTCAATGACATCTTGTATTCTTGTCCCTAGCAGCTACCTTTCCATGGCATCCCACACCTTCCCAGGCTTGGAGAGTGAATTGGTGGTGGGGCTGCTGCTTGACCGCACTGGTCATGGTTGCTCTGTATTCCTTTTGTCCTCTGTGGGTATGGCCGGGACAAGTTCCCACTACAGCCTGTAGATTCACGAATGGACGAGGGCCACTCCATTTTAGCCTCTTGTCTTATTCCATAAAGTGTTTCTGCTTGAGCTAAAGGGTTGTTAAAGCTACACCCCCAATTGGATGTCCTTGATGCAGTGATATTGTATTTTGGAGAGGATGGGGAGCCCAGAGATCCTGCGCCATCCACCCTCTGGGAGGCATTGTGGATAGCAGCCAGACCAACCCAGTCCCTTGCGGCTTGCCCCCTCGCAAAAAAGGTTTGAGATTTCAGCCAACTCTCTAAAATACATGCTGCCTTACAAAAACACAATAGCCTGAAGGTGCCAGCTGGCCTGTGCTTTGTTTGAGGGGCAGGGCTAGTGATTGGGGTACTGGATGAGCCTAAAGCAAAGAGTAGGCTATCTGGCCCAGAAGGAACCCCTGAAATTGTGGTACCATCAAAATCATAGGGGAATGTGCCCTATCCCTTTTAGTAGGTCTGCTACTGCAAAGGGTGGAGGGGGACTTGTCCCTGCCGAAGTGCCAACAAATTGGAAAGTGGGAGGTGCGGATGCGGGGATCTGAGACCTGGCTGATATAGCAAATGACCACAGCAAAAAAGAGCAAAGGAAACCGGTGTGCCACTGTGAGAAGAGTAACCTTGAGAATAAAAGTCCCCATCAAAACCCAAAGACCTCAATACAGAAAATATAAGGTTGCTGGAAGCAGAAGCAGTTAGTTTAAGCAGCTGTAAGTGCAGGGACCCTCTAAAACGCATGTGACTGAGAAGGGATCAATTCAAAGGCCCAGAATACTATGCAAGCGCCAAAGGAGCAGGCAGCAACTCAAGTCCACATCCTGTTACTCAGCAACATCTAAGCTGCCTTGAAGTGCCAAATCAATCGAAGAGATGAACAAAAATGCACCTGCCACAGAAAGGAGGGTGGACACCTTGGAAACTAACCAGTGTGAGCCAGATTAGCCAGTTGGAGGAGAACTACCGAGCATGACTAGACAAGCAGGAAGATTCAAAAAATAGATTCTGAAGGAATAACATTTGAGTAAGTATCCATGGGGAGATCTGGGATGATCTGGTAATCTCCAAACAGGAACCTTGCAAGGAAATTCTTTATCCAAGTGACTATTCTGAATAGAATGCACAGGATGCACTCCAATTCAAAGAACACAGGATTTCTGCCCAATGCAGTCAGACAGATGCATTTCTCCAGAATCAAGGAAAAAAATCTCATTGAAAATCTACAAAGAATTTGAGATCACATCACGAGTTGCCAACCTCAAATTTTCTAATTTTATTAAGACCATGTAAGAGCAATGTTTCCAAAGCAGAAAAACATGGCCAAGCCCCAACCTGTTTGAGGACAAATCAAACAGTGTCACGACCATCGCCCAAAACCCCCTCGCCCAAAACCCATTGGCCAGGTGGAGTCATGACTCTGGCCTCTAAAGCCTGGCATACTCTTCAAAAGCCCTCATGGGGTCAGTCCTTTGCACCTATGGCGCCAGGCTCATACACCATGAAAAACAATGTGCTTGGGAACTACTTTATTGTATTGTCAGCCAACATGGAGGCATCCACATAGCTTGGTTCCTAAGAACCAAGCTATGCGGTCTAGTGTTTTGGGTGTGGTAGCCTAGGGACTACTTTACCTGGACTATTTTGTTGGGGCTATTTAAACCACACCCGAGAAAAACAACACGCTTTGCGTTACTTTGCAGCTTGCAACGTGACCCTCACCGTGTCCAGCTATTCCCTCGAACCTCGGAGAAGCAGAACCTGCAAGGAGACAAAAGGAACATCATTAGCAACAGCATCTTACCTGCAGTCTTCATCTTTAAACACTTGCAGCTACTGAGAACAGCTTTCTCGAATCTGCACGCCTCCCGGACAGAACGACCAGAAAGACGAAGATAGAGGCAACATTAAAGAAAGCAGTAAAGACATTTACAAATTACGAACTGCTCAAAAGGCTTACCTGGCTGGTCGCCTCTCGGCTGGCACCACTCCGGACATTCCACTCGTGCTGAAGAACACCGCGACCTACAAGGAAGGAAAACACAGGTTAGCAAAGGCGAGACTTCGCAGCGCTGCGCATAGCGCTCACTTACCGCATCATAGCGCTCTTAATGCGCCATCATTTACCAGCAGGGCTCAACCAAGCCAGTTCGCCACGCTGAATCTCTGCATACCCAAGGGAGAAAAAGACATTTTAAACAAAGAAAGGCATGCAGGATAGCAACAAAACTATAGAACGGCAATAAGACCTACCTGAACAATATCAAACGGGCCGGCGTCAGTGAAGTAACTGGGCCGCACTCGCCAATGAAAGACAACTCGCCCCTGCAAAGAAGACTGGTCGGAGATCACGCCTAATTCTACCACAATGTGAGGAGAGGGCGCCAGAGGGACTGAAATCATACGGGTGGAGGGAGGATACTTACCCCAGTCGGTCAGTCTTGAACACAGTCCTCCTGAATTTTCGGGCAGAACCTTCCCCGCAGACCACATCAGGGCAAAGCTGAGAAGCATACCAGCGAGTAAGCCTGCTGCGTGGCGTCCCTGTGGATACCAGGTAAGCGTAACACATAGATGGAGATTTAAATACAAACCCAGTTGGTGTTCCAATGCCCAGTGATCTTCTGAATCTAGAGCCCATTGGCTTAGCTTTTCGAAAATAATCTCAGGAATTCTCTTTTGCAGAGTTTGCGACATATCATCAACATCTGAGCCGGATCATTTAGGATGTGCACCAGTTGCTAGAAAGGCATGGATTTGTGCAGGAGACATAGTGACATGATTCTCACTGTTCCAATGGAAGTGTGGCAATGCTGGCGCAAAGTCCCAAGAATGATGAATTTTGGACTACCAGCTCTTTCTTCACTTCCAGAAACTTCTCACTTCTCTTATCAAAAGATAATAGGAGCCATTTCCTGGTGGAATTTCAACCTGCAACCATTCCATTGTATGCGCCTCTCTAGTCTGTCCAAATACATCACTTTTCTTTACAGGAAATCTCAAAAGCGTACAATAACAGGTTGCAGGTGTTGGTTTTTGGTTTGGACAGGTCTGAAGGGCCCTGTGAGTCCTATACATGTCCATGTCATATGGCATGTCAATTTTCAATGCTTACGAAAGGAAGCTAGCAAGAGGAGGTACAGACAAAATGGACGCATAGATGAGAGCTTGAGCTTTGAAGCACCCACCTGGATGAACTGAACCATCATGCTGCAGACCACACTGTTTTCTCCCAGGGATTTATCAAAGAGAACCAGGAACCAGGCTGCACCAGACTTGTGGTTGGGGAAGCTGCCTGTGGCCCTTTATACAGACTTGTACATAAGCGGACCCGGGACAGGGTGAGGGTTGAGCCACAATTGTGGAGCTACAAAGCACTGAGTTGACCGAGTGGTGAGAGTCTCACCGCTGGAATGGGTTGGGGTGATGGTACAAGGGACCCTCGAGGGGGCCGATCTGATGCAGCAAGGGCTGGGCAGGGAGGCTCCCACTGGATGAAGTTCGCCGAAAGAAGTGTTCTCAGTTTCCTTTGTGCCTCAAGCAGGAACAGAGGGATAACGATCTAGCATAATTGTGCGCCTCCACATCATAGTCCGTGTTGAGGAGAGCCCATAGAGCGCAACCCTCTGATGCTTGGTAGGAACTGAAGAGCCCTCTAGAGCCACTGTACATGAGCGAAGAGACACTGCACAAGGACTTCTGGTGCTCGAAATTGCTGAGCTTCAACCACTGAGCAATTCAGATGAGGCTCAACCCAAATTACAGGGGCTACAGTCAGCCGCTCCAGGTGTGGCAACAAAGAAAGATATAAAAAGGAATTTTGAAGGATAGAGTCAATGCTTTGGAGAATAATCAGTTGAGTGCTCATCAAGTGAAAAATGATTCTCACCTCTCCGGAGAAGAGAGCAGAGTACAACCTGCATTTCATAAGGGTGCCTAAACAAGATAAATGGTAAATCATACAGCTGGATAGGACACTTGCACATTGGCATATGACTCGTGGGAGATGGTTGTGGAAGGACACCACTATGTTGAGACAGTTTGCATTTTGAACAAGCTCTGGGGCATTTCAATGGCAACTCAAACAAGTGGTTCAGGATCTCTCTGCGCTTAGCCTCAGACAGACTATGTAGACCCCTCACAGCCTTGCTGAGAGTGAAACATCCGAGATTCAGGTGTGGGTTCCCTTTGCACTCATCTTTTATACATCTAGTTTCCTTCTCCCTCATCCAACTGAAAGAAATAGAGAACCTTGTTATAGGAGAGCATGAGGGGTCTTGCTCAGCAGTATCTTCTGCAAAGACCTCTTTCCACCTTTCATCTACAAAGATAGTCAAGATAAGATTATAGGTGGCCACCTTGAGAAAGTATGAAAAGCTGATTTCGCCCCAACTTTTATCAGACCTAAGAATCGACATCCTATACAGAAGAACCTGGAAGTTTACGTAGTTGTATTGGGACCCTCTGCCTGTATAGTTAATGCACGAATGCATCACTTATTACAGCAAGTCATTAAGTTAATTTTTGAAAGGGAGAGAACTTACCTGGAAGAAGTCTTATTTTTGTTCATGTGTTGCATTCATTTTTGGCATTGGTCACCAAAGGCGAGAATATAAAATGCATAAATTAAAAAATCACAAGGGATGCTCAGATCATTCTTTCCCAGAGTACTGTGACAATGCGTTACTTAATGTTTGAGGCTGGGAATAGGGAATACATGATTATGGGTTAGGCAGGGATCTAGAGCCCTTACTCGTCCTTGGGGAACTGAAGTTTTTAGCCAATGTTTTTCTCCACACACATGAACAAGCTTGCTTGGCCTGGGAGGCCCTCCAATGATATTTATATGATATGATACAAGTCATTTATAACCTGCCTATACAAAAGTGTTTCTAGGTGCGAAAAGACAAGGGAAAAAAGAAAGGGAGGACAAGACAATCTTACTAGGCCTTGTGTCATTCAGATCGTGCAAGTGCAAGAACGAGAAGAGCAAGGGTAAAGTGGTGAGGGTGGTAGTGCAAAGGAGAGGGGAGGGGAAAACAGGGCAGCAATAGTGCAGCTAGGGCAGAGCGGCTCTTGGTAGTGCAAGGAGAGACTGTAGGGTTACAGTTACAGCCTCCCCCCCTAAGTACGTGGTAGGACCGGAGACAGTGCAAGAGCGACTGTTCAAGAAAGAGCCTGGTACCCAGTGAGACTGAGGACCAAGCAACCAGTCGGTACAGCAGACAGGTATGTCAGCAGGGGAGGGAGAGAGAGAAATTAGAGGTGAAGAGGAACGGTTGAGCTGCTTCCGGAACTTCAGGTGGTCCGGTTCAAGATTGAGAGGGACAGGGAGGCCATTCCAGAGGGAGGAACATGCAGGGGCGAAAGATCTACCCCCCCAATCTCTGCCTGGATATGAGCCTGACCCTTAGAGAGTTGGTGGTAGCAGAGTGAAGGGTTCAGGAAGATGCATTTTGGAAGAGAGCGTTGGATGCAGTGCAGGCCCCGGCTCCAGTCCCAGTACCAGTCAGCCTTGTGGACAATGCAAAGGGTCGTGAACTTGATCCTTGCAGCCACCAGGAGCCAGTGGAGATTTCAGGGCTGGAGTGATATGGTCCCTGGGCTTGAGGCCAAGGATGGCTTGCAGTCCTCTCCTGGATTAGTTTCAGACAGTAGAGGAAGTCAGGTTGAGAAAGAGGCTGTTGCAGTAGTGTAGCAAGAAACCGGGCTCTGGAGACAGTGCGCTTCTGGGGGAAAGTGAAAAAGGGAAGAGTCCCTTTGAGGAGGTGCAGCCATTAGTGGGAACTTCTTGGTGATGTCCAAGATGTGAGGAGAGAAAGAGTGGCGTCGAAGAGAACACCAAGGTTTTTTTGCCTCACAGGAAGGAAGAGGGGCCAGAGCGAGAGAGAGAAAGCAGGAGCAGAGGTCCCAATGAGAAGAATCTCGGTCTCACTGGCATCAAGGCAGCGATTATTAGAGGCGCACCAATCCTGAATCGCGGACAGTAGGGAATGCGCGAGAGAGGTGAGGAGGATGAGGGGAGCCTGAAGGAAAGCGGAGTGTCATTAGCATAACACTAAAAGCTAGAGAAGGTAGAGATCAGGTGGGCCAAAAGGGCCAAGTACAGGATGAACAACCAGGGTGAGAGGGTAGAGCTGTGGGGAACGCCACAGGTAGAGCGAGGTGACGGTGGGGAGGGGCGGTCCAAGAGGAAGGAGGTCAACCACTCCAGTGCCTGATCTGTGATGCCCAGGTTCTCTTGGAGTGGAATGGATCAGGATGGCGTGGGTGACCGTTTCCAAAGCAGAAGAAAGATCGAGGAAGATCGAAGGAATGATGCAATCAAGGTTAGAGAGCAGATCTTCAGGCGTGTTGAGGACAGCAGTTTCCATGCCTCTGGCAGCTCTGAAGCCAGACTGATGGCCATGGAGACAACCAGCAAATTCAGTGTGGATAGTAAACTGGGAGATGGCCAGCTTTTCCAAGACTTTGCAGAGGAAAGGTGTGATGAGATCAGGCAATAGTTGGCTGGACAGGTAGAATTGGCAGACGCCTTCTTGAGGAAGGGGTACACAAGGGAAGGGGAGGGGTTAGGGGAGGGGAAAGTTCCAGTGGCGAAAGAGTGATTACAGAACTCAGCCAAGGTTGGAGTGAGGGTGTCAATATGGTAGTTGATGGTTCTGGAAGAGCAGCAGAGCACCTGTTTGGACGACACTTCATGGACCGGACTTGTCTAGAAACCTTGTCAGGTGTTGTCAGAGAGAAAGAGGAAGAGGAGGAGGAGAGGGAGAGATGGCCAAAGGGGGGCCGGAAGAGGAGAGAACACAGAATGTCCTGAGTTTTAGTGGAGCAGTGAGAGGCCAGAACCTTACAGAGGGCATGGGAGTGGACATGGGCGGTAGAGACTGCAACAGGATTGGCCAGTTCCTTGCAGATTTTAAGGAGTTTGACCGTGTTAGAGGCCGCATCGACGCAGGCTTGAATGTGTGCTCTTTTCTTGGACAGGACAGTCGATTGCCTTTGAAACAGGCGACATGCCAGTTTGTCAGAGGATGTCCCCGAACTTCCTCTCAGCTACCCTGCACTTGTGTTTTAGGATGGAGAGGTCAGAGTCATACCAAGAGTTGCACTTGGAGATTCTCATGGCAGAGGCCAGGATGTCCAGTGTGTTGGAAATAGAGATTAGAAAGGTCTGTGTCACAGTGTGAGCCAGCCGCAGGAGGATGAGGAGCAGAGAAAGAGGCAAAGGTATCCACCGACACATGCTTTATGGGCTGAATGACCGAGAAGGTATGTGGCAGTGCTGGAGGGGGTTTTGCCAGAGGGATGAGACAAGATGGGAGGACAGTGGCCGAAGCCTGTTTGACACTGGAAAACTTTATAGGAGAATTCATAGGGGGACATGCATTGCATGAAAATAGGGTATCTTATTAGATTTCGTTTCCATTCATGTTTGCACCTGGAATATTTTCCACACTGGGATGGATGGGAAAGTGGTATCATGTGAAATGCAATACGAGGTTCATAATAATAAAGCATTTATATAGCGCTACGAACCCTCAGGCATCTGAGGGCTGCTTATTACCCACGATGTGTGGTGCTCATTTATCGACCTCAGAAGGATGAAAGGCTGAGTTTTGCGCTGGCGGGATTTGAACCTGTGACAGCAGGCTCTGTCAAAGCAAGCGCTCTACTCGCTGTGCTATCGGACCAGCTGGCAAGGCAGGGGGGGGGGGGGGTTGGTTGGGGGAATAGCTGAGGATTTGACAGAGGCCTTGCTTAATGGTAAGCCTAAATTCTCTACAGCCCACCCTGCATCAACGACTAAACCCATGAAGGGTGAGTCCTCTGGGTCAGTTATAGCGTGTCTTCTAAACCACCGAGATACAGACCTGGCATTAAAATGCACAAGAGAAATTGATTTGGATTCCGACAGAATCTACTTCTACCCAGACTTTACCAAAGCAGTAAAGATATCTTCTAAGAAGCAAAGAGAGAGAGAGAGAGAAACCCCTTTGTTTGTTTTTTCCAGCTTAACTGTGCCTTCAGTACAACCGCTGATTACATCTCCAGTCAAAGCGATTTCATTCATGGAGGACAATATACCACCACTCTCAATCAACATTCTGCTTTTCCACACCTCAACTACAGTGGATCCTCTGCGTGACTCCAGTTGAAGCAATTATGATGTTGGTTTGGTCCTTGCAACATTTTGAAAAACTTAAGCTTGCACAGATTGCATAGAATGCATTTTCCGTCAGAGAAGGTATATGCTGTGTTATTGTTTTATAATGCCAAACACACTGCTTAAATACTCTTGCTAATATATTCCATGTTCAGTTGATGCTTGCAGCCACGTCATGGCATGAATTGCAGATTTGTTAATAGTTGAACACAGGGGAGTTGCTAGGTCTGGAAAAGACCCGGGGCTAAGCTGATGTCGGAACTGTTGGGACTGGGGGCTAGCTAGTCTTTTGGCTGTAGCTCCTGAGATTCTATCCGGGGCTTCAACCAAAAGACCAGGGGCTATAGCCCCCTTAGCCCCCCCCTAGCAACGCCCCTGGAACTTGAACACCACAAGAATGAGCATGGTGGCAAGGGTGGAGGGAGGTGGGTTTAATGGTTATTTCAAATGAGTTCTGCAGCCAATACTCATTTGCCAGAATGCATTACAAAGTCTTGCTAGTGTCAGCCATATACTACTATGTCACTTTGCCTCAAATAGACCTAACCATATGCAATTGTGCGATTGCCCAAACCTAGGTATGTCCCTAGGTAAGTGGCAAGTTGCAGCCAGCTTCATATGCTGCTCGCTTCTTAAGTATTTCCATTCTGGTTCAGCCAAGCAAGATACAGAGTATGCCCTCGATCCGCTCCGAGAGCCTGCTCCAGTTTGAGGTTTAGCAACATCATGCAGACCAGGCACTGCCACGGTTCTGTGAGAACTGTAGTCTGGACTAGATAGTGCTGTACCAATATGCATGCATTCCAAGTTGCAATGAGCTCTCCGCCTGGCGTGAAAAGGTAGTTCAAGCTTATGTGCCTACCTGTGAGAAGACTAAAATAGGGAGGAGACTATTTGATACATTTTACACTGTAAACTAATGTTGCCTGGCAAACCAGTCTCATAAAAGACCATGTTAAGCAAAGGGAGGGTTTTTGTTCCGTGCTCTGTCTGGACACCGGGATTTGGGAATGTTTATGCCATCCTGTCCTGTTGAGGTCTGCTTTGCTGACTGCCATTAAAGATGCTTACCAACCCTCCATCTAGTGGATTGTTCGTTGGTGGATTTGCATGACATTTGGACCAAAATTAAGTAAAAATGGGAGACATGCTCTATTCCATAGCGACGACGTTTGAAAAACACAAATGTAGAGCTAGGTATTACATATTGTATTCCTCGCAGTTCATGTGGGTATTGATTTTAGTTCATTGGTCATGCAATTGTCACTGTGCTAACAATTATAGACCCCAATAGCAGATAAGTTGTGGTTGAGGGCATGATGTATGGGTAGAAAATGTTACCAATCAACTCGTACAGCCCCAAAATTGATGACCTGCTTTTTAGGCTGACAGTTCCTGTTTTTGTAATGGATATGCAGAGATCTGAAAGCTCTGAGGTGAAGACTAATAATATTCTAAGCACTAGAGGGAAAATGCTGCTCTGTATTTCAAGCAGGTAGGGCGTAGATGCATGGGGGGTTGTTGCACCCCAACACGAGGACTACAACTTTTACTCTACAGTACACAACATGTCCTCTCGATTGATCTATGGCGAATACCATGGACTTTACTTTCTGGTGAGCTGTGACATTCTCCACTGCACCTTTTTCAGATTAATCCCCAATACACCTTTGGATGCACTTTCAAAGCTTGAGAATCTATAATGTTCTTTGGAGGTTTTCTGCAGCTTTCCTTCAGCATTCAGCTTTCAGTGCTACTAGTTCAGATGAGAACACCTTGTATTTCAAAATTGATCCATACTTAATGTTCACAAGTATCACTGTGGTAAGCTTTCGGACGTAGGCGACCTCGGTCCCAGCGGCCGCCGACATCCTTATAAAATATCGTGATCCCATGCGATTTATCTGAGTGGAAAACTCAATTTCTGGGCGGCACAGTTTCAGCAGCAAGCAGCAACACTCCCGATGAAAATCGGCAACAGAAACCCCCTATACAGTGTAACGGCCCAGCCGAAGGGCAGACAGCACCATTTTGGCCGTGCTAGTGCTCCGGCAAACACACAGCTGCCCCTCCGAGCACCTTGGGATTAGGCTGTGGCAGAAGTTGGATGGACCAGCGCCGGTCCGGCGACGACAGCTGCAAGGAGACCACTGCGAGCTCGTGGGGGAGCAGAGGCGGTAGTGCCCCAATCACACGGTGTCCTACAGTGGCTCGCACCCGCATCCTGAGCCCCCTCACCCCAACTCCAGCGGGAGAAGAGAACCGGCAGAGCCCTCATGGACCGAACCACGTGGAAACACAAAAACACTCTGGCGCGGGAACCCCCTACCCCTTCGCCCTCCTGCTCAGTGACTGCTCGTTGACCTGCCCCGTTACCAGGGGGCACAACAAAATCTTCCTCTACTGCCTTGGTGTGAAGAGTGGGCAGATGCAGGGCACCCTGTGGGCGAATGACCCTGCCTGCGCACACAACCAGAGTCACAACACTGGGGCCTGCAGAAAGGTGCGGCACTACGAGGCCAAGCACTACAGGACTCCACTGGGACAACATATGAAGTGATCCAAGGTCTGGTCGAGGCCACCCTTGGCTGACAGGTGCATGTCTCCTCACCGCGGACCATAAAGATAACTGGACTTGGCAATACGAGGGACACAGCCAGGCAAGTGCCTGGGGGCCTGCATCACTGCACCTGCAACACAGGAAGCATAGCAAGGCTCGAGGCCAGACTCATGCTCATAAGGGGCAGGACGGGCCAAGTGACTGGTCTCTGGCGTCACAGAAAACTAACCGGGCGGGGAGGGGGGGGGCAGGGCCCTGGGCAACACAAGACTCACACCTAGACAAGGGACTGAACCCCTACACACACCATGAGAAGCACCGGGCCCAGGTGGGGGGCATAGCACCACTGCAGGAGTGAAGAACCGTCTTGTAGGAAGCCGGATGCCTGCAACTAACCAGATTGGGATCCCCCCCAAATTCAACGCCACGCTGTTGGTTCCCCCGGTGAATAGGGCTTGACATATCCCGCTGTTGTGGCCTCCCCCACTGTAATCTGGGAAGCAGCGCAGCAATAACCCCCCCCCTCCACCCCTTGTGGCGAGTCACAGTTACTCAGGCGGCAACACGGCGGACCAGGTTTTTGATTGATATTTTATTTCTATCGCGCTCGTACACAAGCGTAAGAGCGTGGGAGGGGGGGAGGGGAAAAGTGCATGGAAGGGGGAGAGGTGGAAAGTGCGAAGCAGAGGAGAAACAGATAAATAACAATAAATAAATAATAAAGGCAACAAACAGTGGTAATGCAGCCAGCAATTTGCAAGTGCTAGGTTTAAGGCAGCAGACAGGGTAGGTCCGATAAGTGCAGGAAGATAAGGGGGGGCTGTATGGGTACAGATACAGACCCCAGTGCAAGGGGTGGCCCGGAGGCAGTGCGGGAGGGTGACAGGATGAGGAGGTACCTGGGCCCAAAAGACAGAGGGTGGCCAGGTGCACGGTGCCAAGAGAGAACAGATCAGCAGGGGAGAGGGGGAGCGAAGGCAGAAGAAGAGGAAGGTCTTGAGGTGCTTCCGGAACCGGAGATGGTTCTCCTCAAGTTTTAGAGTGGCAGGGAGGCTGTTCCAAAGGGAGGCCCCAGCCGAAGACAGATCTACCCCCAGCTCGTTTCTTAGAAAAACGACTGACCCTGAGCGAGTTGGAGGTAGAGGAGCGAAGAGCTCGAGGGGGGAGGTATTTGTGGAGGGATAGCTGAAGGTATTTTGGACCGATCTACATTACACATACTGCTGCCACTGACACTTTGGAGCACACCCAGGGGTCTATTGGTGAACTGTAAGTAGAACCTCTCCCCGCTAGACCAGAGTTGACAAGCACAATGGTCGAAGACAAAGCTAAAAGACAGGCCCTCCAAAGCAAAATTGACCTTTTGACGGTTGGGGTTTCTCAGAGGCTCACGAAACAAGCTCCCAGTAGCGACGCATCAGGCGAGGAGCCCCAGGATCCAGCCATCTTGCCTCACAGATGTAATGAAGGCCATTGGGGAATCGAGGTCATCCTTGGAATGGAAGATAGGTGGCCTGTCCGCAGAGGTGTCCTTCCTCGGGCAAGACCTCCGCAACTTGGCATCGAGGGTGGGAGAGACGGAACAAAGGATTTCGAACACAGAGGACACCGTCTGACAAATGGAGAAACAACTGGCTGCAATCACTAAGGTGACCCAACTCTAATCCAGAGCGGAGCACAACGAAGGACGGGCACGTCGGAACAATATACAGATCCTTGGGATCCCGGAAAAGGAAGAGAGCCACAGTGTTGAGCTCCTTCTCGAAGATTGGCTCACTCACCTATTCACCACTAAGAAACTCTTCTCAATTGAACGCGCACACTGGTTCCGGGGCGCTGCTACTGACAATTATTGCTAGACTCCTGAATTTGAATTTCCCTGATGGGGATGCCATTCTCCAGATGGCCCATGCCACTGGCCCAATAACCAACAATGGCTACCGCATCAGCTTTTACCCAGACTACACCAGAGAGCTACAGAAGGCCCGGCAATCTTTTCACTCCCTGAAAAAGAAACTACAGTTTCAATAAAATATGCGCTGTTCTTAACGGCGCTGCGGAAAGTGCACCATGAAGGAGTCACCCACCTGTTCTATTCACCCAAAGAGGCATGGGAATGGCTGGAAACCCAGATCCTCAACAGAACTGAGTCGCAATGATCACTAAAAGGATCACCAAGGGGATCAGAAACCAAGGACGGACCGATGTCTACCATCTATAAATCCCCCATAACGGGAGTCAGCAGAACCTCTGCGTGCTGGGGAGAGTAGTGAGGAGACTGGATGAACATCAACACTATGGCTTTGATCACTGCAATGTATCAATCGACTAAGGGGACTTGGCATTGGTGGCAGCCGCCTAAGGATGTGAGACTCACAATTGCAGTCGGGGTAACCACCCCATGATGGTTAACTCAAGTATTGCGCCCTGTTGGTGCTTGGTTCGGGCTACATGTGCTTCTAGTTGGGGGGATGGGAGGGGATTATGTGGTGGTGGGGAAGGTGCTTACATGAGGATCTCCGATTCGACTGAAGCTTCTAATCGGGGATGGGTGCAGGTTAGTTCGTGTGAGTTCTGGCAGGTCGCAACGAGCAGAAGTGGTGTGGACTGGAGAGGGAGGACGCAGGACGCCCGGGCCCCAGGGTCAGAAACACGCCGACTCCTTATCAGGGGTTTGGGGGCCTAATGCTACGCAATAGAACAAGAGGGAGCCCCCTCCCCCCCAGGCACACAGATTACTCGGGGTGGAAGCACCCTCCCAATGCACTGGCAACACCTTTTTTCACATTAATGGTACATGAAGGCCATTTAACTCTACTCACATGGAACGTTAACGGGCTGAGCTCCAGTATTAAAAACGGCACCTATCACTCAAATTCCTGAATAGGCACTCACCCGATATCGCCCTGCTTACTGAGACACAGCTTATGGGCAAGGTCTTCCGGAGATCTAATTATGCAAACGGCTTTCACGCAGGGTTTTCTAGCGGGGCACAGGGAACTAGGATTCTCATACACAAAAGGCCCCCATTTCAGCTGGGAGGGCTCCACACTGACCAGAGTGGGACTCTGTGGTGTTAACCGGATATATCAGAAGGGCCTTCTGTGGGATAGTGGCACTGTACAACTCACCCTCGAACTCCAAGGCTTAAGGATGGGGAAACAGGCAGACAACTGGGTGTTGGGTTGAGATTTTAATAAGGTGATGGATGTCCTCAAGGATAGAACACACTTGGGCAACAGGAACTCCAACTGCCAGACCAAACTTAACTCCTTCGCGATGGCACTTGGGTGGGTAGATGCATGGCGAACGTTACACCCCACAGGCTCCGGTTTCTCCTTCTCCAATGCACACAGGTCTCTGTCCAGAACAGATTACTTCGTCCCGCAAGAAATGTTGCATAAGCTGAAAATGGCTACGTACTTAGCCAGGGGCATCTCGGACCACTCCCCCCTGATCAAGACTATAAAGCAGGCCCGAACTAGGCCCATTCCCACCTGGGGGCTCAATGCATACTATCTCGGGGTCTCGGAAGTGGTGGAGGGACTCACCCAAAAAAAACAACAGCCAAATACTTCTCCCTCAACAAAGCTCCGTCACCAGTCCTACACCATTATGGGAAGGTTATAAGGATCAGCGCACCACCGGCAACAAGTTAGTGAGATCGCGGAGAGAGGAGACCGCAGCAAGAGCGGAGGAGACGGTAGATTCTAAGGCAGTCATGCTAACGGCCCAGGAAGCCTTAATAATAATAATAATAAAGAATCTAGCACTAGACAACGCCAGAACTGCTCACTGGACCGTGCGCAGTCAGATATACGAGATGTGGGACAAAGCCGGCAAAGCTCTGACCAGGCTGGAAAGACGGGACAGGAACAACTGTCATGTGCAAGCCATTCGAGGGGAAGGGAGATCTGCTTCTTGAGGACAAGATAGCGGAAGCATAAGCCGCCTTCTACGAAAGTCTATATTCCACTCGGGAGTTGATACGGGCCCACACTACCTAGACACTGTTGTGCTTCCTAGCTCTCTGAGGCCCAGACTGGTAAGCTGGAGGCCGAAATCACAGAGGAAATAGTGGCGGCTGCCCAATGCCAACTCCAATCCGGGAAAAAACTGGGACCAAACGGCTTCCCGGTGGAGACTTGGGAAGCGACTGGGGGACTCAGTAGTAGGGCACATACATCACATTGCATCGTATGTTGCTGATTGATTGGTCAGAAGGGAAACTTCCTCAAAAAGTTAGACAGGCAACTATTGTAGTGATTCCTAAACCGGGATAACTGCCGAACAGCTGTGCCTCCTACAGGCCAATTTGACTCACAAACGGAGAGGCCAAGATTCTTGCCCGGGTCCTGGCCAATAGAATGCTGGGGGTTATTAATTCCCTGGTACAACTGGACCAATGGGGGTTAATGCCATTCAGATCCACCAGGATGAACCTGAGGAAGGTGCACTTTGCTATCAGCCAGGCCGCCGCGATTAAAGATCCACTCGCCCTCCTAGCAGTGGATTTTGAGAAAGCCTTCGACTCGGTGGGATTGACGGCCCTATGGGACATTATGGACTGCACAGGGTTTGGGCTAAGTACATGTCCTGGGCTAAACTCCTGTATGACTCCCCTGAAGTGGTGGTGCGGGTGAATGGAATCTCCTCCAGGCCTTTCTCGCTGGGGAGGGGAACCAGACAAGGGTGCACCTTCTAACCTCTCCTATGTACATTGGCTATAGAGCCGCTAGCAATCGGGCTTAGGATGTCTGGAGCGTGGTCTGGGTTTGTGTGGCCCTGGGGCGGGGAGAACCGGGTCTCACACTATGCCGATGACTTGCTTATCTATATGAGAAACCACTGGATCTCGTGTCCTGTGATGACGACATTCTGTATGGAATACCAGGGGTTCTGCAGGCTTAAAGTAAACAAACAGAAGACGATATTTGAAGCAGATGTTGCCCACTGGCAGTCCCTCCCGCTGAGTTTGATGGGACGGGCGGCCATTTTTAAAATCCTCTCTCTCCCGAGATTCTTGTATGTTCTGCAAAATGTTGCAATCCACATTCCCCACACGGCCTTTATATCCATAGAGACTACCCTCCGAAAACTCCTATCGGGCAGGAAGCAGCCCAGCATAGCCCTCAAAACCCTTCAAAGCTCGGTCTGAGGGAGGGGGGTGCAAATGGGTTTACCTCGTCTTAGTGCGTATTACTGGGCTGCCCAGTTGGGGGTGTTGAATGACTGGCTTCACGGAGATCCTAAACTTCGAAACGTTCGAGGGAGGGGGGGGTTGGGGAAATCATATGCATGGGCGAGCGATCGCCCCTTTAGGTCCTCTATGGACCGGATACAGAGATGTCCAATATGCCTGCCAGCATATTGGCTGGGGCGGTAGACCGAAGCTGGGTCAACCCCTACAGAACAAGTATATCCCGGAAGTTCTAATAATGGGTCACTTAACCAACTGGGAGGAACAGGGGATACGGACTCTGGCCGATGTGATACAAGAAGGACAACTATTTTAATTTGGGGAGATCCAGGATAGGTTCGCCCTGCCCTCTGGGGAACTATACAGACACTTACATTTGAAACATGCTCTTAGGGTCCAATTTCCGATAATGGCGGACATCCCAAAATGCTCCCCCCTGGACGCCAACATTCTTCAGGCTAGGATCCTGGTGAAACCCACATCGACACTATCAGGTCATCACGGTCTTCGGGGCCCAGGAACTGTCTAGACTCCGGGAGAGGTGGGAGAGAGCGGTGGGGCCCGTTCGAATCGGAAGAATGGGTGGAGACACCAATGTTTCCACAGGAAATATGCATACACACCAAACTCCGGCTGATAGTGTAAGCTACACCACCAGGCCTACCACTCTCTGGCCTCGATGAGGAAGTTGGGGGTGGTGGATGATAGGGACTGTCTGCAATGTCGCAGGTCAGAAGGAACATTCTTCCACATGATTTGGGAAAGTGAGGTCATACAAGACTTCTGGCACAAATGCATGGAGGAGATCAGTGGGGTTCTGGGTCATAGGTACTGCAAGACCCTAAAATGACATTACTGGCTATCTGGAATGAGGTGGAGTGTACGAGATATGAGAAAATGTTCCTCTCAGTGGCCATGAGACTAGTAAAGAGACTCATAGCCTCTACGTGGAGGGCCGCAGATTGACTGTGCCAAAGTTAGTGGACTAATGAAATGGACCGATTCGCGTCCCTGGAGAAACGCCAGGGGCTGTCCAGGGAAATTCTTGAAAGTCTGGGGAAAATGGACTGGATTATTGTAAACCGCTGCCAACTGGAAGTCCTCTGCTGGCAAGGCAAGCGCTAGAGGGGGTTGCAACCGTAAACCCTCCCGCCAGTGCCTTTCATCTCTTCTGGCTATTTTACAGATCTGACATAACAAGTTCTGCAATGCGACCCAGTCTTGTTTTGCGTTTCAAACTGCTATGTATAGTGTCCTGTATGCATATACTCGGTTTTAAAACAATAAAAAAGTTTATAAAATGCTACATCCCAGATGTTGGTTTTACCACCTTTTGTGGCTCTTAAAATCTGTCAAAGCAATTTCGGCTGCGTTGGAAAGCCAATTCCATTCTTGAGAACAAAAAGGTACTGCATTACCTCAACCCCACAAGTGCTGAAGGAGTTAAATTGCTGAAGTTTTGAGCATTTGCAGATTGCAATGTTAACTGCCATCTAAACTGGTCATAGCTGGACGTAAGGGAAAGTGTAGAGGCTTGGGCTCTTTTGGCCAGACTTGCGCACTGAGAGTACAGCTGAACTTGCATTCAAACCATCCAGGATTCTGATGGGTCCCTGTTGCAACGTTACAAAGAACGACTTTGACCTTTTATTGTTCACTCCACTCAAATCAAGGTACATTATCCAGAACACACATCACTTCCCATCTTACTAATTTTCTACTTCTGACAGTTTCCTCTGAAGCGGGGGTTTTACTGGATACCCAGTTTCCTTTGTGGAAGAGCTGTAGCGAGCTATAGATGACTTTCTGTGGGGCAAGGGCCCCAGTTCAAACGGGAGAGTTATATAAAGAGTTCAAGATAGTATAAGCCTTAATCCAATCCCCCAACATCATCTTCACTTGTGGCAGGAATAGGCTAGAGGTTGGACGGCCGCCACCTAATATCTGAATCGGTTAGAACATTACATCTCAAACCAAAAAAAAATAAACAGTGTCGCCTATCGTCCAGCATCATTAATGAATGTTGATAGCAGAATTTCTGTAAAGATGCTTGCCACTAGCTTATTATCGTTTGCCTGTCTCCATCATCCCAACCAGTAAGGGTTCATACCACAGATCCAGTAGGCTCAAACACTCCCTTTTTGTTATATGGGTCAGTGGGATCCACGGGTTATGGTGGTATTGTGGGAGCCTCCTCCTTTGAGGCTAGGGAGGTAAACCTGCTCGCATGACCCTCCCTAGGGGTCTAGTTAAGTGGGACCTCTCAGATAAACTCCCCCTTGTGGGACAGGGACTCTGACAAACTCTCCAATCCACACAGCATACAAGCAACTATCTGCTATAAAGACTAGACTAATGTAACATCTACATATTGGGCTGAAGGTAATGCTGCAACCAACCAGCCCGGAGAAAGAAAGGAGAATTTATGTCCCTTTAAGAGAAGATGCATACTTAACTGGGAGGAGTGGAGGAACACTGCCGGCGAAGCCCCCTTACGTAAGCACACCTTGGACTGGAGACGAGTCGCAGCACCCGCGACTTTTGAAGAGATGCAGAATGCAAGAGTAAGACGCCGGAGGACCGGCACACTTAACTACTGAGGAGCTGTTGTGAAACAGGAAAGCAGTGTCCTGTGTCAGGTGGTGGCAAGACCACATCCATATCACGGTGGGTAGGACACCCAAAACATGTCGAGACCATCAGAGAAGGCAACTGGAAGCGCGAACAACTTCCTAATGTCAACCCCCATATACAGCAGAGCGGAAGCAGAGAACGGGAGCGAGACAAAAACAAAGAATGAGAAAGGCAGTATCAAAGGAGGATCACCCGAGCGAATTACATGGTCTGCAACGTTCTGCGACATACAGAGGTAACAAGGAGAGCAGAACCTGAAAAACAAAAAGAGAAATTCGTCCCAGTACTCACACAGGTTTATATTAAGTAACTCATAATTGGAACTGTGTAAAGCTGATAAAAAAAAGAGATTGAATAATCCTGTGTGAGAAGTCTATGAAGACGCTGAACAAATGCCTGATAAAGTAAGTAAATTACTATATGAGCACCAAGATGAAAAGGGGAGAAAATGTGGCATGAAATCTTGTACTAAAGAAGGACAAACAGGACCATCAAGTACACAAGATAGTTACAGAGAGAGAACCTAGAAGAGGGACAATACAAAGTGGGAAGAAACCACAGCCATGCTGAGAAAGCCTGGATCAATAGAACGGTCTAAAACCTCCATCAAGAAGGTGAGAAAGTCACGAGGTGATCACAAATACAACACTAAAGAGAGTACAAAACCAAAGACTGTTTCAGAAGAGCTACAAGAGTTAATGCAAGGGATGAAGAGAGACTATTACAGAAGATCGTGCTAGACAAGCAGTGTAAGAAATACAGACACTGATATAAAGACTGTCAGAAGATATTGGCACACCAGGAGAACCAAGCCGATCTCCTGGACTTGTTTAAGTTATTTATCTTCGTGGTAGTGTCGGGTAGAATTAGATTCGGACCGAGGACTTTTCTTTCTTTGGGACTTCCTGGCGACAGAGGAGCACCTTTAGTTCCTTTAGACAGGTAGGGAAATTCCTCTAGAAATAGGGAAAGATGGGCCTTTTTCATATAATTTAAACAAAAGTGAATTAGAATGTCCTTAAGGAGTCAGATTGCTTCTTCAGACCCACCACAGACCATAGGGAATTGCTGGTTTTAAACTTGGTCTACTCTTCCAATATCATTGATAGGGTACATCCCCAAGATGCTACATTTCTTCGCCAACATACCAGTATGTCCAGATAGAGCTTTCCTTGTTTCTTTTTGAGCACGAGTACCAATTTGTATAAAAGGTGGGTCATTCCTGTTTAATGTGGGAGGAGATGATGGTTCTCACTTATGGTTTATGCTGTATTGCAGCCTTCAGATCTTAGATGGATCACATTGGCTGCTAAATACAATGAGCTCCGCTTCTCTGACCCAATCCACTGTACAAATGGACACAGAGTTATCATAGGCTCCAGACAAAAATCAAAGGGACTTGGCAAAGTAAAAAGACACCGACTCCTTGTTTTGACTTATCTTTGCATAATAAATGGGATATGGAGGAACTCCATTGTCTGTTGCTTGATAAAGTTGTTTACTGTAGACCAATTACAAAAATATAGGTGCCAATGACCCAACCACCAGGTTGCAGTACTACCATATGCGTACAGCTTTCCGTAATCACAGGTGGTCATTTCTAAGGCCCATCATTTTTTTGAGAATATTAAGTTTAGTAATTACAGACCCCAATTTCTTCATTATGTAACTGTCCAGACAATACTTCTAGTATGCAAACTAGATTCCGTTCTCTATGTGAGGAAGATCTGGTAACACAACTAGGAAGATCTGGGAACACAATTATCAGATCTGTCCTGGTGGAGATGCTGCCTGTTAGCCAAGGAGGTATACTATTATTTTCGATTCTAACTAACTAAATTCAAGATCTTAAATAGATTGTATTGTATGCTGGCAAAATTGTATCATGGCTGTTGTAACAAGTGCCCGAAATACCATGCTGCCTATGCTGCTTTTCTACATATGCTCTGGGCTTGTCTTGTTTCTATTAAGAGTTCTGGAATAATAGCCAGCATGTGACTTCCTATCACAGCTATTCCTTAGGTGCTGATGCCTGAAAATAACCTCCTTGGGGACATAGCATGACCCCAAACAGATGCAAACTGTTTAATCAATCATGTTCACTAAATAAACACTGCATACTGAAGAACTGAACATAGACGAGATTTAGCATTGTTAATGATCTGAGGAAATCTGTTGGAGACTGATGCCGCCAACGCATCGCTCTAGACACATTTAGGCTAGTTTTCAAAATTATCTACATGCTCTGCAAAACAATCCCTCATGATTGTGCACATGAGCTCCCTGTAGTTCAGATATCTGTGATATGCCATGATTGCCTTTCTTTGTTTTGTTGTGCATTTAAATAAAAAGGTGTTAAAAAAGACTGCTATGCTGAGAATGCAACAGTTCTGCCCTCACCCTGTTTTTCCGAATCCTACGGCCATTTCGTCTTGCATCCCAGCAGACACAACCCGCCTCACAGCATTTGATCTGTGCTCTGCTTTCTTTTCTTTACCCGTAAACCCAGACAGTAAATAACTGTTCACTTTGACTTGTAAAAAACTTGCAATATGCTTTCACACAGTTTGTAAAACATCCGACCCGCTTTCAAATTTCAAAACTGGACTTGTGTTCAAAAGAAGTTAGTGCAACATTTAGACAGTTTGTTATTGGCATCCCCATTGCTAAAAGCATGCCAGTAAAATTCTCTTTGTTACTACACTCTCTGTGAAGGTTCATAAAGCTTCTAAAAAAAGAAAAAAGCTCAAATGTCAATCTAGAGTTCACTACGACATTACGGAATTGATATCATCCGCCAAGTTCCAAAACTTGGAATCTGTAAACTGATTACTTTCTTTTTTCTTTTTTTTTTTAAGAGATGGCCAGATACTGTTGCCAAAGGACAATGAGTTATGCCTCCATTATAAAGTCTTTACTAATTGTAGCCTTAATTCAACCACAGCCTCAAAAATCAAACAAGAATTATCCAAAGCATCTGCTCTGGACTGCCCAATTATCAGAAACCATTTACCCTTTAGTGGGATTAATGCCATGGTATTGCCTTAAGGGTTTTGACTCAACTGCACTGTGATAACACTGCCCAGTATATTATAGCTCGGCTTTTTGATCCTACCACCCCCATCCTGGATCTGTTGCTGAAACTGCTCTTTTGGTGGAAAAGGCAGATGCTCTGGTTTTAGTTTATCAAATGACTGTGGCAGTAACACAAGGTTACTGTTTTACTCTTGAAATAAAAAACATAGCACACTTCCAATTCAACTAAATGTGGTAATTTGTGCTGCTATTGTGACTATATTGCGTTTGATTTTAAATCCCACTTCTCTGGTGTCAACACCCTCTGATAGCAATCCTCATGTGTGCAATCTCCTGGCCCCATACCGGATCTGAAAAACGTGCCCTTATAGAACCCTAAGTGGATTCATTATGTTGATGGGTCTTCTTTGAGAAATCCCAATGGTTGCAACTTACAGCAAGTTATGCAGTTTGAAGAGCTAGAAGGTTATCACTTGTCAAACGCAAGATCCGCTCAGGATTCCTAGCCATCTGCTTTTCTGCCTGTATTGAGGAAAAAGGCTAATCCGACACCATTTAAACAGACTCCCACCATGCCCATGTTATTACTGCTGATTTCGGAATACTGTGGAAGCAGCAAGGTTTCCGGACCTTGGATGGAACCTCTACATGTAATGGATTCTATGTAGCAGATGTATTAGACACTTTTGTTGCTTCCCTTCACCCTCGTAACAGTGAAGTGCAAAGCACATGAATTGGCAATTTCTGATGTTGCTCAAGGAAATTTCCTGGCTGACAAATCAGACAAAATGCTGGTCCTATGAGGCTTTTGACTCCCAACGTTGTTCTTATTTGTGTTTCTAGACTGTGTTTTGTAAGATCCAGCTCTTTTAAGCAAGATGAAGCATACAGGTCTCCCAGAAATTGAAAAATGGAAGTGATACCCAGTCCTGGGGCTGCT
Source organism: Ambystoma mexicanum (assembly GCF_040938575.1). Classification (NCBI taxonomy): domain Eukaryota; kingdom Metazoa; phylum Chordata; class Amphibia; order Caudata; family Ambystomatidae; genus Ambystoma; species Ambystoma mexicanum. The sequence continues at coordinate 704,161,685 of NC_090941.1, read as the reverse complement.
CTGTAGCAACTAGATATTTACCCTCGCCCGACTGACCCACTTGGTGGCTTATAGGGGCAAGATGTGCACGGTCGCTCTCATTAACCTGGATTGGTTTGCCCCATTCTTTCGAACAATATCTCACCATCATTGAAGCACTTGTCCCACCTGTTTGGCACACAATATTGGTCAGGCTGTCAAGACTTTGCATTTCACACACCCACCCCTTGAAGTCCCTTGTCAGAATATCCTAATAGCCATTATTATAGCGAACATTTTAGAACTGATTCTATTGACGATCGATGAAGAAAATGGACAAACGGTTAACTGACCTTATAAAAAATGAAACGCAATCAACTCTTAAAAACCCTTGGGTTAAATAAAGTAAAAAAATAAAAATAAATAAAACAATAGCCATTATCCATCTCTGAAAAAGCATAGCTCACAAATATTGTCTGGAGTTAGTGGCTGTGCTTTCAGGGTTCGTGGAGGCCGATACCCTGCAGAAAGATGTATGCTTTAACTGTTGCAAAAATGTTGTTGACCAAATGTATTCTTCAGTTTGACTTTGTTACAATAGACGGTGATATGGGCATCCATTTCACTGACCAAGCTATTAAACTTATCTGCAAAGCTATAAATCCCAAACAGCAAGTAACACTGTGCTCATCACCCTCGGCGAATACTGTGGAATAGAGATATGGGAGCATTGGGATGAGGCTTTCAAAGATTTGACAGGAAGCTGGGCTAAAGTGGCCAGAATCATTGTCCCTTGAACTGTGTCATATTTGCCACAGTGCTAATGTAAGAGGGAGACCCCAATGTGTATGACAGCACACGCTCTGTGAAATTAACTTGCACCTTTATGACAATTATAGCATTTTGAACTACTCCAGGTCCCTGTGAAGGCTGTCGGATCGTCTACTTCCAGATGAAGGCAGCCCTGTTCTAAATTCCCAACAGACTCATTTGCTAAAGCCAGGGAACTGGGTCTTAACCATTTGTACACCAGAGGAAGTCAGCACTTCAACCTTGGTGACAAGGAGGCCACACTAAATTCCACCCACTATCATGACAGCAGTAAAGTGTCATGGACATTTGTTGTGAATGCATGCCTACATTGGCAAAAATGTTTCTGCCCCACTTTGAAGCTCCAGCGTTGCAGATAATACTGACCGAAGACTTGCCGTCAACCCCACCTGCTGGTGTGGCTACTCCACTACACTCATCCAATGCCAGATAAACCTCTACAACAGAACCTACAGCGAAGAACGAATCGTCTCCTTCCACTACTGCAGATATTATCCAGCTCCCAACATTACCTCCAGTTTAAACTTCATCTGCTACCTCATAATGCTGAAGAAAGTCTAACCCCTGAACACCTCTGCTGTGCAAGGCATAGCGACAACAGCCTCACAGGTACAACCTCTGCCCTCGCCGTGGTTGGGAACTTGCTTGCATCCGCAATTTAAAATGAAAACAAAAAAAAAAGATGCCAATTGCACCAAACAGCACGCAGTTTTGCAGCTAACATTACCAACAATAACAAACAGATTTACCGTTACTTGCACTTGGCCCAGCGGAAATACCACTGTTATGGCAGTCTCAGTCCCCATTTATGGTGATTTAGCTGGAATTACCATCAGTGATAATTCTGCTGGCGGTAACTCTGCTGATTTTTGGCAGTAAGACGGCAGAATTACCTTCCGCATTTGGCTGGAGGTCTTTCCTCCACCTCGCAGTTAAACCTATAACATACAGTGGTGCAGTAATGCAGCAGTAACCTATCTATTTTGCTACAGTTTTTCACTTCACCACTGTACTTGTAATAAGGCCCTAGGTTTGCAGAGGAGTGACTGTAGGTGTGACTGTAAGCAGTTGCAAAGGACCTGAGTCACCATTTCTATAACACGCTGCACCACATTTTGATTTGGGGTGTGGGTGGGGGGGGTGGTCATTGGAATTCTAACCCCCGAAAATATATGCATCTTTTTCTTGAATGCAGGCAGACACCAAGACCCCTATTCCATCACTTGTACATCCCTAAGGACCACTATTGTTAATGTCTAGCTTTGCTGTTCAGGATGGCTGAGATGGATGCTGCCTGCCAGCCCCTTGAAACTCTAAAGAGTGGGTGTTGAACTCTGATGACAATATCCAGCACATAGAGGGGTCATCGAGTAGTGGTGTGTTGAAAGGAAGGGGACACTGCATCTCGCGCAAGGGTGTTCTCCCCGCAGTAACCAAGGACCCCCAGCCCAGGTGATCCTCCCTCACTTGTCCGCCCCCAGGGTTGGGATCCAAGAGCGATGGCCCTTCCCTGGTCACCTGAACAAAGGATTCCAGGGAATTTCTAGTGAGAACACCCTCTGGTTTCTCACAACATAGAATGGCTTTAAGCACGCTTCAACGACCCTACAAAGCTTGTGAGATTAGAATACCACACTTTGAATTATACTTCCTAGCTGGGCAGATGCAGTTTAAAGTGGGCTGGCTGGCAGAACACCCAAGGCTAAATATTGCGCTCCTGCAGGCCTCTATTGAGCAATACTATTCAAAGGAGGTCCTGTGGATACAGGAGTCTAGCCTCGATCTGGCACTGCACCTCTTGATACTGAGCAAGAGACCGTGGCGCAGGGTCTAGAGATTTCTGGCGGTAGAAGATCCCTTTCCATTGCAGCCATTAAAACAAATGAAAAGAAAAAAAAAAAAAAAAGAAAATGGCCACCATGGATCGGGACGAAGGGATTACATGTAGTCCCAGCTCCCTTTCCATGACAGCCAGACGGAGAAAAGCCAGATGGAGAAAAGATAAGAACAGTGAGGGATGCGCACTTCGTCCCTCACAAAGGTGGGTAACAACCGGGTAACGACCTAGAGAGGGCCAATCAGATTGATTGAAACAATCTGATTGTTCCTCGCAGGGTACTAATCCTTGATACACATATATCTCAGACTTGGGGGGGGGGGGGTGGGGTGCAGGCAGGGTGGGAGCCAGAACTGGGCAGGCCGTTCTGAGATGCTGAAAGGGCACAAGTTCTGATGTACCCAAAAGAAAAGTCTCAAGCAATGCCAGGTTCAAACTCACAATTGTATGTCACACAAAGCATACCCAACACCCCCCCACAGGACCCCCCCCCAGTTCACAGGGGGGATAGACAGCAATGCCCTAGATGTGCAGAAGAAAAAGCTGGCATGCTTCATATTTTTTGGTCTTGCCCGACGATCCGAGAGTACTGGATGGAGACTGATAATAAAGTGTCTAAAGGAGGGATAGACGAAGACATGGAGTCCCCGAAAACATGCTTATCGGGAATGTTCCCACACAGGCGAGGAGCAAGACGCCTCACAAAAATGAAGGACCTTATCTGTGTGCTGGCCAAACGCAGGATCACAATAGGTTGCCAGTCTGCGGAAAGCCCTAGTGTAGATGCATGGTGGAGGGATTTGCAGGGGTAGGTATGGCAGAGACTGCGGTTTAGAATAAGGCAGCGTATCTGGGACTTAAGGAGACGAGCGAGGAAGTCATGGCATGGAATAGGTTAACACAGACCATGTTTGCGCCCTTGCATGATGTGCCCAAAAAGCATGGCCTATCTGGAGTACACAGAGTTTTGGGAATGTGTGTGGTTACTGGAGAGCAACATAATTTATAATTTAAGAAACCTGCAGACACTGACTGAACAGGAAGCACTTTTTGTAAGTTTGTGGTTGTTGGGGGCTTAAGAATGTATTTGGGGCACTGGTAAGTTTCTTATCCTGGACCAGTTTCATGTTCTGTTTAACTTCCTCATGTACATGTTGCAAAAAATTGTTTAAAAAACTGCTCAGTAAATCCAGACACCCACTGGCAAATCCACGCAATCGTGATCTCTCAGTGCCTTAAGGGGTTCCTGCACCCTATCTTTCAGTTCAAGGAGTCTTCTCTTGAACTCAGACCCGGGTTTAAGGGTTTCCGTGCCCTGTTCTTCCACAATTCTCTGAGTCTTTGCTCCTTGGCTGTTCGACTTGGAGTCTATGGTTCGATTCTGAAAGTGGGATCATACGTTGTGTGCTTCCAAGATGGGTCGGAGCCAGAAGAGGACAGGAGGCTGCCCTAAAGCTGGGACAGGGTTCTCACTAGGTTCCACATGACCATCCTCTGTTCGACTACTGTTCCTCCATTCACCTGCTGCAACTCCCCCTCTGTTCCCAGGTGTCATCACCTCAGGTTTTACCCTCAGAAAGCTTTTTCCTCTTATATAACTTTCTACTGTTAACCCTTTTTGTCTTGAGTTCTAAAACCTTCTCTTCATGAAATTGCTCATAAATAACTCTGTCCTACTTTTCCCCTGTAGTTCTTCACTTGTCTAAATTTCCATCTCTTTCTTCTACTTCTTCCTGGAGGGTGCCCTAAGTTTCCCCTCTTACTTCTTTCCGAGATCTCCTCTTTCAGCTTCAACAATTTTCTGTGCCCAGTTCAACACTTCCTCTCCCCACTTCACTTCCTTTTATCCAATTTCCTGTCCTTTCCTTAATCTCATCACTATTATCTTGCACCAACTATCTCTTCACCTCTCCACTTCTGCCAATTTCTGGACCTTCCTCTCGCAAACAACCAGTGTCCTTCTCCCAGACCACTGGGCCTCTTGCCTGCCCACCTCCTGGGTCTGCCTTTACTCCACCTCCTAGGTCCCGTTGCAGACTCATACCACCTCCTTAAACCAGCCTTCTGCACCTCTGCGTCAGTCTCCTGCTCTCCCCATGCACTCTACTCCGATATTCCTCCAGTTTCTTCTTGTCCCCTCTGCAGCCAGTACCGAATGAGATCTTCCTTCTATCTCCACAACCTATTGCCTCAGGCCTTGAGGGTTTATAGTGCGTTAGCCCCTCTTTCCAGTCTCCCTCTTGCGGAATGTGAATACGTTGTGGTAGATTTGTATAAGGAACTTAATAGGTCTCTGGCCTGGATGGTCTGAACCGTAGTTAGAGAACCACATCTTTCATATAGGAGTGTCGAAGTCTTTCTTTCCTTTAACGCCTTGAATAGGTTGATTGTCTCTGGGATCCGTTAGTCTAGCTCTGATCCCCCTCTTACTTCGATAGATTCTGGAGCAGTTTCAGCAGCCGCATGAGAGGAGCCGGGGGTACCAGCACAACAGTTCCACAACAGTTCTGCAGGGATGTTAGTTCTTGAATTTCTTAAAGTGGTCCGAGTAGGTGGTTTTCCTGTGATGAAGTGCCCCTACCTTGTGTGTGGCATGGTGGGGCCAACCAGAGTATCCTCACCCGCGTGGACCCTGGGTTCAGCTTCACTTTGCTTGTGGCACCTTGCCGGTTTGGCAAATCCACCAACACTGTTAAGCTCCATGATACCAGACCATTGACTAGGCGTGTTTGGGATATTGGTAGTTGTAGTCCAATATTTCCGCTGAGCCAAAGGTTGCAGACCGCTGCATTAGATGGACTGCCGTTCCGGTCCAGGAATATCTTTTAAGAATATGTTTGTGGTCTCTGGACCCACTTAAAAAATGTTAATTATGGCAGCACCTGCATTGATTTGTAAAGGATTACATAAAACTGATTATAGAGCGGTAGTTTTAAGAAAAGAATATTCAAAAAAGGTGGAATAACTTTATGGTCTTGTCTAACCACATCCCTACTAACTCAGCCTGATCACAATTTAGTGGGCTAGGGTGTAAGACTAGACATTTATACCTCAGGACACTGGCCCAAAAGTATGTGCACATTTATTGGCAAGTTATAAGTTAAGTTTATGAATTGTGAACTAGAGAGAAGGGTTACCAGCCAGAAAGGAGTTCAGATGTTCCCAGTGAAAATTGACCTTTTGAGATAAGGGTGGATCGTAGCTTAAGACTCAAGAAAGAATGGTCTTAACGTGACATTCTGCGGCAAATAACGAACTTCTACAAGTCTGAGTATCTAGGGAATATGTGAGCAATCTGAGGGCGTCTTCACTTCTTTCCCCAATATATCCTCCTTCCAGATGAGCAGGGAAAGGCCATTGCTTTCGGATCCTGACCATGGGGCTGAATATGTGAGGGAGTATCACCTGGGTGGAGAGGACTTGGGGAGTGGGGATGAGGTACCCTTGGGTGAGACGCGGTATCCCCATTGCTCTTTTGTAAGGAGTCAAATGTCACCCAGCTTTTAAAGGGCATTATCAATCTCTTCCTATTTTTATAGAAAACACTCTCCCAATAACCACCACTCTGGTACTGAGACAAGGTAGAGACAACCCAGAGTCAGACATCTCTTTATTAACACCGACATACACAATCAACACTCTGGTACTGGGATGAGAAAGACGGATGCAAAGTAACAAGACCGGCACACAGTAAACGAACATTGCCTGCACCTGGGACCCAGGAGGTGGTATAAATGGCTTGCTCCGGTGAGGCCAATGAGATTGCCTGAGATATTGCCTGTAAAATGCTTGCAAGAGTGTCCAGGGACACTCATGCCCATAGCTGCAGCGGAAACGGATTGTGGCGGGAAGATCCGGGTAGTCTCTGAGAACAGAGCTGGTCTGCACTCTTCATGGAGTCAAAGGGACTCCTTCACTGTACAACCGAGGCAGCAGATATCCAGCAACAGAAGCATGCCAAGCCGGGAGCAGCGACAGCCAGAGAGCCTGCCGACGCGGGGTGCAGCACCCGGAGACAGCGTACCCGGTGAATCAAAGGAGCCTGAATGACTCCGGGATGCTGTGGGGTGAACCGCAAGGTTTCTGCAGGTCAGACCCCTCCAGTGAGCGCAGGAGCGGGTAGGAAGTGTGAATGCCGGTCCAGTATTGAATTAAAGACTTTTGGCAGTACGATAATTAAAAGGCAGAGAAAACTGAATGAAAGGGTTTTTTTTGGTGAATAACAAATTGTTAATAAGACAACATTGAAAAGGCCAAGGAATACAGAAGTTTGGGACTTGTGAAAACACTTGTGAGCAGGGTGCAAATTCCCAAGCAGGAGAGCGAACTGGAAATTTGATAATGGATTTAAAGTGACTGAAATTAATGAAACGTTGTGTTTTGAATACTGAACCGAAAGAAAGTAAGTGTGATTGAATACCAATTGAATTGAAAGCAGTTGGTGATATTCCCGGATACAAAGGAACTGTGAATTGTGTAAATTGAAGAAATCAAGCATTGGCAAGTGCCATACAACTATAAAGAACTGAGTGTAAGGAAATGATAAGCAGTGGCAAAAGCTTGGAGAACACTTTGCAGTATAACAAATAAATGGTGGCAAACAAAGTATTGAGGAAGCGCCAAGAGGATAAGTCCAATACCACTGTGAATCTGAAACAGTGGCAGTGTAACTGTGGAGAACAAACAAGTAAGACGTGTCGGTTGCATGACCTGTAACGGGTGGACCGTGTGATCCGACAACTGCACCTAGACTGAATACACCCATCTAAAGGAAAAGCCGCTTCACTCACCCCTATGCCTGTGTTTGACTGTCAAGGAGAACTTGAGTGAGCTGAAGTTAAGGAGCAAACTTTGTGATATTAGTGAAATTGACGCAAGGCAACTCCGCCAGAAAAGCTGGGAAGTATCCCAAGGAATTGTGTTTTGGAACTTTGAAAGACTTGAAAGCTTGGGGAAGGGAACCCCTCTTTGTGACAAAGAGAACTATTCTGAATCTTGGGGAAGGGAAAACCCCTTTTCAAACCAAGAGCTGCAAGAAGTTCTGAACTTTTATCTGAACACTTCTCATTTTGATGCAGACATCCCTCCCTACACATTATATTCAAGTAGTTGTGAGGGCAAGTATAGGTTTTGGAGACAGACAGGCATTTGCTTTGGTACAAGTACAAATGTACAAGTTCGACAAGATTACTTGTCAAGGTACTTTACATTCAATATTCATTGAAGATAATCAAAAGAATCCATATCATCAAGGTCTATGTTACATTATTTATTCTCATCTGTGTATTTCCATTAGCCAACATGTGTTTCACCCACCAAGGGCTTTCTCAAAGCTAAACAATGTTCCTCTATTATGTGTGGAACGTTCAGAGTGACTATAATAAAGTCAGAAAATTCAAAATACCTTATGTATCTCAACCATGTAGTCAATATGAAAAACAGGGAAAAAGAAAAGATCAAAACAGAAAAAGTATACCATTAGTTATATGTTCCATATTAGCCTAAAATAACTTAATCATTCCAATAGAGCTTCAGTATAATGCACACAATTCTGGAACATTGAAACATTTTTTTATTTTTTTTTTAGAAATGTGATGCTACTGTATCGGGGTTCCTCCATCCACAATATAAAAATCGTGATAAAAAAAAGCACATACCAGGCATGAAACAACGCTTTTTATTACAGCTGGGCGAGGACAAGTCAAACGGAACAGTGGACTGGAACTGATTGATGAGAGCCAACATCTGGACATACAGCAGACATTAGTTTTATACTACAAATAGAATGGTCATGGTATTGGAAACAGTTGCAGTGCTGCAGGATGGCCATATTTTCCATGTTTACCAAGAAACTCATTGGCTTAACTTCATCATATCCTTGGAGCAAATTTCTTTTAGCGAAACGTAATTGGAGCAAACAGATCAGTATCCCAACTCATCGCCTCCCCATGTGGCGCCACAACGCTTCTCACTCCTCCCGGGAACAGTTTGCAATTAGTAACATTTGTGCGGACAGCTGGAACTTTATTATTCTGCCATTGGTCAACACCATTGCGGAAGTAACCCGAGACACCCTGATTCTGGTGGGAAGGGAGACAGTTACACGGTACCTGCTGGATATCGACCTTTGCAACCCTTGTGGTGGATACTCTGAAGGCATGCCACCTCCCAGGGACATAAAAGTGTACCGTTTGATTGGTCCTCCCAGGAACGCCACTATGTTCAGCTTCACATATCCACCTGCTGGCAGGCATTCATAGCTATGTGAACGGTTCTCTGGCTCAGGTCCATTTCCTCTCTACCCAAAGCCCCCCTGCCCCTCTACCCAAAGCTGGGATTTTTCCCTTTTAATAACATGCAAAGCTTCCCTGGGCTGATGGTATACACAGTGCATCCCTACCCTCTCATTTCCCTCCAAGACCTTCTTTCATGGTGTGACTGCAATTTGTTTGTGTACCTGTGTTTTCCCCCTAGGAGGTGCCCCATTCCCTCTTGCTTGCTCTCAATGGTGGTAGGTGAACCCCCCACTCCCATCTGGCACCAAATGAACACCTTTAATACATTTCCCCCCTCAGATCAACATCTCCTTCCCGCTCATTTACTTACCCTTTTCCTAAAGCACCCACACCCGTGTGACCCTGTTCACGTCCCCTTCATACTAGTATAGGCATTCTCGGAACACCAGTATCTTTTTCCCATCTGGTGTGCATTCGGCCCAAAGTGCGTCATAGTTTTCTATATCTAGTGGGGGAGCTGTAAAAATTTCCTCTACATCATCCTCACTCCCATTCACGCTTGGAGGTTCCTCATCTAATGCTTTACCAAGCTACATTTTATTTGCGGTCATTATGTAACATGCTTTTCTTTGATGGCAATCACACCGGCCGATGACCCACCGACCGATACAGATGGCGACAAGCAGCACGACAAGCACAGGGACCATTATTTTGAACATTGCTGCCAGCCAATCTGGGACCCAGGCACATAACAAGTCGAGCCAGGTATTTGACGTGGTGTCTTAGGTCTCATCATTTGTTCATGTATAGTTTGTATCGCCTAGACAGCTTCTGCAACTGTCCCATTGGCAGCATAGCTAGTGGGTACTGCTGTGCAACATGTGCTCCCGATCTAGTGGCACACGCCGACTTCCATAGCAGTCATAAGGTCCAATACGTAACGGTTCTGTAGGGCCATCAGACGCAAAGCTCTGAGCACTTCTCGCATTGATTAGTCCTTTTTTTGGTAGCATTAGCCAATTGGAGCAACTCAATGTTATTTTTATCTATTTCGCATTACTGGCTGTTTGTGGATCAGCTCACAACTGCTTCCCAGGGTGCAGACACCTTACTGAAGAGTCTCAAATGTGGCAGGATAGCATCCAAGCTCTGGGTGGACTCTGCTGATATTTTTAATTACTTGCTCTCTTCCTCCCAGTTATCTTTGGTTGTTCTCCTTGTGCTTCTATGGGCCCTTTTAGTTTATTCTTCCATTTCAGAGTGGATAGCTCATTGAATAGAATCACATCTTCACAGGGGCGCACCACCAATGCAGGACTGTGGAGAGTCACAAGTGCACATACTCCTCAATCTGGTGGTATCTGGGCATACGCTCTTGACCCACATGTCCACCATACGTCCATCACTACCGCTGTCCCATTTCTGCAATGTCGCGATGCTCATCGTCCTCCCGCAACCAGTGTTCATCCCCAGCACCACCATCCCGTTTGCTCTGAAACACAAATAATACTGTGTGAGCAGTTTGAATTGGACTGGGAAATGTTTTTCATCTATCCAAGTTAGGGCAGGTACATTGTCATCCCATATTCTTCTACACCCGGCATCTATTTTCTTCACCACTTTCTCTTCAAACCCGACCAACCCTTCTGTGCGGCATTGTACCATCTGCTTTCCCATTTTCCATTGTGGTACACCAAACCCTGTATTCGCATTAAGGTCTGGAGTGGCAGCAGGGTATATCATGTCCTGCTGAATTCTTACAGAATATTCTCTTGTGGGCAGCAGCCACCTGTTCTCCCCATGTGCCCCTTCAGTGTTATACTCTAATATGTGCTTGGTAGTTTTTTACTGGCCATGCTTTGTAGGTGTATATAGCTATCTGCGTACACCTCCACCCTATCTATCCATTTTACTTCTGTGGTATTCCTCTGGAACAGCCACTTTATTTGTCACAAGGACATATGCATCAGACATCCCTCTTCCCCCCCCCTGCTGACACCTCTTGTGGCAAGAATGGTTTGTCCCCAGCGAGGTGTGGGCTGATTGAGCACACATAGCACGTAGCATTGGTGCTTCCTCGCCCCACTCTTCATCTGCCTCAACCATATATTTTCAGATGCAAAGTTCCCCTCCTTTTTCCAATAGCACTGTAGAATCCTTTGAAGAGAGGGTCCCTGGAATGACTCGTGCCCACCATGAACATGACAGCCCGAAGTGTCAATAACGCATGAAGCCACTCACTATTCAGCCAGTCCCCAGGACCACCAGTGACACGTATTCTGAAAGATATTCTCTCAGGCAGTCATTCAAACCTTATCCAGTGAATGTCTATGGATAGAGGTGCTTCAACATTGGTTACGAACACAAATGCCTCAATGGTTGATGTTGACTAATGCAGAGAAGCCACTGTGCTGACGTCATTAGTGACACCACGACATAGCAATGGTAGTCATGAAGTACACTTGCAGCCATGCACAACGTTACACAAACGCACACGTGAACACACAAAGAACATGCTTATACAGTTCTGTAGATAGATGACAGGTAATGCCAAAAGCTGAAATTTTTCGCTTAAGTTAAAATGCTGAACGCAAGGCGATACAGAGTAAGCTTTCAGATGTTTATGGCAACTAATCTTATCGAACTACAGGATCACATAAGGAGCCTGGAAGGACCAAATACGACTAACATATGGGAAACAAAACACAGTAAAGATATGTAGCAATCATGGCATAAGTATAACAAGGGTCACTTGAGGCCACAAGCCGCAGGACAAGAGACTAGGGAAAGCAGAACCAGGCTGCACAGAACAGTAAGGCCAGGGCTCGCAGCCAAGGTCAGAGGCAAGCAAGACATTCCAAATTGCAGACCAGAAGCGCTCCATTTCGTTGTCCTCAACCACGTGATGCAGCCCAAGCTATACAATGGTCATTCGTCTGCGGTGGGAAGACAAGCAGTTCTCAGCAACACAGACACTAAGCGAAACATGAAGTCTTTAACAACCCTGCAATGTTAAGGGCACTCTCACAGGCAAAAGTGGTATTGTTAACAGATACATTGGGAACAGAGCCATTCTCATCACCCTGAAGAGGTGCACAGAGCGCCGACAACAGGCCTGGGTCCCAGGCCCGGGGAGAATGTTTCCAACCAATCAGTGGACAGAAATCCAGGGGTGGATGGCAGAGGGCAAGGGCCAATTGTAATCCTGCAACCCTTCAACAATATAATAGATAGTTCCTTGAGGAGAGGGCCGGCCAGCGACCTGACATGCGAGGGCCAATCAACTAGAATCTATGGGGGGTATCCATAAGGAATACCACGCTGATCACCCAACCAGAAGATCTGATAGGTTTTTCAGGGAAGGGCCCATTTTGTGACGCAAGAGGTCCACAAAAAGGTCCGACACAGGCTTGGGAGGTGTGATTCTGCGAATGCTCAAATGCCCTGATGATCCCTGTTGGTTTTTGTAATAAACGAAAGTTCTAACTTGCCCTTGGCTGAGTCCTCCATTTGTTACTGGGGGTAGGGTTGTTGTGCCCTGGGAGCTAAACAGGTATGCTCGTAGTAAGCCCCAGACCTCTGGCATACCTAAGCCAACACCATCAATACTATATATACTCCTTTTGGTGCGTGCCGCCCCTCCACCATCAACAGTCGTACCTGTACTACCCCTATGCATTAGGAACCGGAAGAGGAGACCGAAAAGCAAAACAATCCAACCCCTATTATATTTGAATCGAAATTTGTTCTTTTTCCATTCCCCCTACTACTCTAAATTGCCCTTGGCCGAGTCCTCCATTTGTTACTGGGGGAGGACTGTTGGGCCCTGGGAGCTGAACGGGTAAGCTTGTAGTAACCCCCACACCTATGGCATACCCAAGCCAACAAATAGGTAGCCGAGGCATGGTTTACTAGGCCCATTCCACATGAGTTGCCTCTTCTGCCGCAGTGCCTGAAGGGCTGCGCAGCGACTTGCGGAAATCTAGATGTATGGGGAGTGCACCCCTGTGCAAAGGCCGTCAGGCGCCAGCTTGGAAATATCCCGCCTACGGTCCGTGAGGAATCCAGCAGACCAGAAGAGTGGCATGGCGGCTTTGGGGGAGCCAGTAGCTGAACAGAGTCCGTGGATCACAGAGTTTAAGTATTGACTCAGCCACACAGCAACTAAGGGGAGTGGGAAAGTAACAGTGGGTGCGGGGTGGTGACTAGTATTGGGGAGTATCGTTGGAGTATTGTTCAGTAGTGTCGAGTATTGTGAAGCATAGTAGGGAAAGGAACGGGGGTAGATGTCATATCTGGTTAGCGAACAATCGGTCTTGAGGTGAAAGGTTCTGGTGAATAACCTGGACTATTGGCTTAAGGGTAGGGATGGAAGTCATATGAATATTGTAATCCCTGTGGATTGGGCGTTTTAGCTCGGGTCATGGATGATGGTATCCTTTGTAAAAGCTTAGAAAAAGGGAGCTGGCCTAGATTGCAGAAGGTGCTCCTCTGGTTAAGTCTCACGGAGGCGCTTCATCTACAAGGCAACGCTGTAAGTACAGATCGAACACAAGAAATATTGGTATCCCCTGTTAGGAGGCAGGAAGACAGCTGTGGGTTCATGTTGGGGTTGTGTAAATGTGTTTAATGGGTCCTCAGCATTGTGAGCTTTGCAAGGGATCTCTAGCACTCCCTTGTTTAGTGTAGTGGTGATGTCACACATCAGGTCGGTGCATAGATCTAGGAGAGCTCGAGGAGTTACAGAAGTTGGTATCGAGAGATTAAAATTGACAGAGGAGGCTGTAAATTGGCGGTATGTGGAAGGCGCATGCATGAGGTTGGTGGGAGGCGGAGAGTTGTAGAAGGGCAGTGTGCGGAGCTCGCCCGAGAGGTTGCTTTGGAGCCAAAGAGGCTCAGGGTGGATTGTTGAGAACTAGTATTTGTGAAATTTAAAAAAATCAGAACTGACAGTATTCATTGCGTTTGTGTAATAATGGCAGTGTCGAAAGCCTCAACTTGAGGTCAAGCAAGTATAAAGGCAATGTATCAAGGGAAGTGCAGGAGGGATATGCCCCTACAGCACCTATGTAAGGCCCTTCTGCTGTACAAGGACAAGATTTGTAAATATAGCACGGAATGGCCGAAAGCACAGAGGTTAAATTGACTAAGCTATGGCCACAATGCGGAAGTATGTGCAGCAACCATACAGATACACATACAAGAAGGAGAAGAAGTTGGACAAATCGTATGGCGATATTTGAGCTCTGGAAAATGTTCCTGGACGACGAATGGGACGTAGCGAGGCAGCAGGAGAGACCGGGCGCAGCGCCCACTGCCCCCCCCGCTCCTCCGACTCCTGAGCACAAAAAAGAAGGGGCTGCAGCAGAAGCGCAGGGGTTATACCTTACACGCAAGCTAAACGCTGCAGAGGGGTAAAAGAATCCACATTTCAACCACCATTATACAACTGTCATGATCTCTGCTTCCAAAAGGTCAGGGTTTTCCCAACTCCCTTGGAAGCAGATCCATAACCCAGGTTCCAAGTGCCAACCAGTCCCAATTGGGACCTTTTGGACCCAGTCCTGGCGCCAGTGGCACCAGGCTCATAAATATGCCCAGTCCCAGCGCTGGAAGCGCCGGGCTCATAATGCTTGGGTGGACTTACCTGCAGCAGACCATGCTGCTTACTTGCCTGCCAGTTGAGCCTCTGATCCTCTTCTGTTTGGAACTACTTTTCCTGTTGGGTGGGGCAGGAGCCACTCCCTAGATTCAGAACACTGGAACTCTTCTGGAAAGCAGGAACTCTTTTCTTACCTAGGCGTGGCCGTGGAAGGAGACACCTAAGCACTACAGGAGGCTATTTAAACCACACCCGATGGATGAATCTTGCTTTGCGTTATTCTGCATCCTCAGCAGCAGAACGCTCATCGTGTCTTCTGCATCTGATCCTGGGCCTAAGGAAAAAGGCTTACCATCCTGAATCCAGTCTTCAGCAACACCTATAAAGACAAGAAAGAACAGGTTAGCATTACGGTCTTCAGTGACAGCTCTTCACTTACCTGGTCCATCGGCTGTCACCAACGCCTCGCGCTGCATTTCGGCATCTGAAAGACAAAGGCTTACCTACTCTTCGTGCGCTCCGGAGGTCTTCAGACTGCATTCCGGCATCTGAAAGACAAAAGCTTACCAACTCTTTGCACGCTCCGGAGGCCTTCGGCGCTGCATCCCGCATCTGAAAGACAAAACAAGGTGCGTTTAAAGACATTGGGGAACTTTAATACTCACGTGCCATTACTCATTTCCACATCTAACCCAGTGGGTATTCCGGCACCCTGCAGCCGCTCCGAACTTGTACCTGCAAAATAAAAAGACAGTTAGAGCGCATCGTGAAGCAGGCAACAAGCGCTTACTTACGTGCTTCCAGGCGCTTCTATTCATCACACGGGCTCCATCTTCAACTCACTTCAGCCCGTCATCCGCCATCGCCGGAACCCTGCAAAACAAGAGACATCATTACTAAAGACTTTAAAGACATTAGAATTACTCGAAACTTACCGTTCGTGCAGTAAACAACGGACAGCAGTCCTCTGAAGTCAAGAGGCCTGCTCCCCTTATCCAGTGAAGAAACTGGTTACAGCACCCTGCCTCGAGGCAGATGGAGAGCACGGCGTTCACTTACCTAAGGTGAGAGCGTTAACCTTTGGGGTTCTACAGGAGAAGAGAAAGGGAAGAAGAGAGAGACATTCAATAACCCAGTTCATTAATCCCATATTTTCTATCTGCAGACATCTTACCCTTCGAGTCGGACATACAGTGCACAGAGGTCCAGCCCAAAGAGCCAGCCGTGTGTTACACATCACCTTTGAAGATACGGTATACGCCCAGCCAAGACCGGCGCCTCTACGGGAATCAGGTGAGCGTTACAACTAAGGTGTGGGGCAGATGGTGAGAGAGGAGCGCGCGGTGAGACCCAGACGAACACTAAGGAGGGGCTAGAGGCCATAGCATTGAACAAATGGGTAGGAGAGCAGATACATCTGAAACTGGATGGGAAGACAAGAGAATCAGCACGGGCAAGTAAAGAAATAGAGGGTCATAAGGGGAGCAGCAAAGTGCAAGACTGGGCAGAGATAATGGAAGTAATAGAATGAAAGGAGAAGTAAGAGGGACGCAAGAGTGAGAAGAGATAAGCAAAGGGAAGAAGAGAGAGCAGGAACAGCGAGAGATGAGGAGGAGTGAGCTCGAAGACAGGTGAAGGGAGGCAGACGAGAAGGAAAGGCACATTTTAGTAAGAATGAACAGAGAAAGTTGGAGTCGCTCGTAAGACCGCAAATGCAAGGATGAGGAGAAGGAGGAGCGTGCAGTGAGACAGAAGGACAAAGTGGGAAAAGGGCATGATAGATGACAAAATGGGAGGAGGTAGGCTAACCCATCAAGACAGCGGCACCACACAGGACATGGCTGCCACTTCATCGGACAGGACAGACGTGGGGTCCTTCAGGAGAAAGGGTAGCGGGAACTTGGACTTTGAAGGGAAGCCAAGCGAGGAAACTACCTCAAGAAGCAGAGCTTTGCTGACGATTTGGACAGTGACATTGGGGACACAGACTCAGACAGGGATGCAGAGAATAGTGAGGACGAAGGAAGAGGGCGAGCCAGACATCGATTGGTGGGGAGAAGCACAGATGGAAGCGTGACATGGAAAGTAGGAAAAGACACAGAGGGATCTATGGGTGACAAGGACGATAGACCATAGCAGTCCAGAGACGTACCACGCAGTATGGACTACCTGATCCCATACGTGCAGAGGCCAACAGATCTTCCAGGGTGAAAGAAGGGAGAGCCGGCAAAAGGCATGCACTAACATTAAAGACTTACAGAGGCCAGATAGGCAGATCAGGCTGACACGAGGGTCGAATGGGGAAATCTGGTTCAC
This sequence comes from Ambystoma mexicanum, assembly GCF_040938575.1. NCBI lineage: Eukaryota > Metazoa > Chordata > Amphibia > Caudata > Ambystomatidae > Ambystoma > Ambystoma mexicanum. The sequence continues at coordinate 704,144,905 of NC_090941.1, read as the reverse complement.
ACCGTTGCCCTTACTGAAAAAAAGGAGGGGGCGACTGCAATACATACCATAGAAACAAAGATGTTATGTTATAGACAAGAAAAGTCTGGTGTAGGCTACCCTCGTTAACCGTGGGTGTGGGGAAATGAAAAGTGACAGCGGGACAGAAATTAGCACTGGGAGACGTAAAGGGGCTACTAGTGGCGATATTCGGGAAAGCCGCTGATGACATGGAGAAGGGCAAGGTACCCAGGAGTAACCACCTTGGACACGCGCACAGCGGCGCGCCATTTCCCAACTGCCAAGCTGCCGTACGGCAAGCTCTACAGACAGTACCCAGACACGTCAGACAACAGTGCGATTATGGCACGCAAAATAGGGACGGAGACCCCTTACACTACATTCAGACGATTCAAGAGCTTTGGCGCCTTGAAACGCAAGAACCATGGTGCAAAACAGTAGCATTGTTCTACCATATACTATGCCGTGGGTTGCCAGAACAGATGCAAAGGCAACTAAAGAAGTTGGTGGGGATGGACCAAAGCCTTGGTCAGAAATACAACTCACGATAGTACATTACTGTAGGTTAATGCAAGAGAACGCTACGAGAAAGCGGCAGGAAAGAAAGCAGGAGGAGGTGAAGTTAGTACAGAAGAAGTCATCTGAATATGCCATGGAAGAGGCAGTATTAACAAGCATTGGAGGACAAGGGGCACCACAGACCGTACGCACCACCGCCCGTGGGCAGTGGGGGGGGCTTCATGGGGCAGGGGGTATGCGCAGCATGGGTTCTGAGGAAGAGAGGGCCACCTAGGTGACACAGGTATGGGCACCAAATGCAGCAGAACCATGGGGGATTCCTGGGGGGGAGGGGGGGTTTGAGGATATGAGCAGAAAACGCAGCAGTGCCCAGAGGGGTTTTCTGGGGGGGGCGCTTTCCAGAGGCAGGTGAGACAACCACCCCAGTCTCGAAGTTGTGCAGAAGCAGGGGAGGGGTCAACAGAATGGGGGAATGCAATACAAGGCAGTAGGTCAGTAAGAACAGAACGAGTATTACGCTCAGGACCAAACATCAAGGACAGACACTGAACGTAATACCCACAGACACCCCAGCCCATGACACAGGCACCACAAATGCAAGCGTTTATGCAGCAGCATTTGCAGCCATCACAGATGCAGGGTAACATGCGTACATGGCACTGCAAATACAGCAGATTCAGAACAGCACACAACCGGGGGGCGTGGCCTGGAGCGCAGACGATGCGGCTGCTCTCCTGATGGCCTCCGTGGGATGCCCGCTGTGGCTCGCATTTTAGGGTGATTCTAGCAAGCTATTTTATACGATTAGAAACCTGAGGCCTGGGAGAGGTGGAATGCAAGCCTGCTTTACTCCGCGGCCCCTACGCCGCAGAACCCAAAATGGCGGGCGGGACCGCGAAGCCCAAGGGGTCCTGCGAGAAGGAGAGAATAGCCCGCGGCTCCGGTGAGCCCCACCAGAGTGTTTCATCAGCGATGTGTTCTCCCGCCCCGGGCGCTAATAACATTGATGCCCCGGTGGACCTGCACTATTGAATGCCTGAGGGAAGGCGTTGCAGAGCCTTCCTACAGAGTTCTCCCGCCCCTGCCTCCATCTGTGGTCTGAATTGGAGGCCCGTGACCTTGGGCCGGTGGCTGTGACGGAGCTCTCTGGGGCGCTCGGAAGTAGGAGGACCCACATATTGGGAGCCCGGGGACCACCCCGGACCCAGCAGACCCCCGGCCTGACCAATCTCCGATGGATGGTCCCCTCTGGTGGCCCTGGTGGACCCCCTGACCCTCACCCAGACTATCATTGCTCCGCCGCATGAACCCAGCCCACCCAGAGGGCTGCACGGTGTGCCTTGCTCCAATCTCTGGGACTCCCTGCTCACTTCAAGATGCTGTAAACAGGGTAATCCTCCACCCGCCCACACTCCCAGCCCGAGATACAGGGTCCGATCCTGCGGCCCACAAGGGGGGGGGGCGGGACACGCGTGGCCTTCCTCTGCCCTGGAGAAGGTGCCCTGGTGGAGTGTGCCTTGGGGGTGATAGAGGGAAAGGCTCCCCACCCCCTTAGCCAGCCTCCACTTACACACTACTGGCGAGCTGCCCACCTATTGGCGGTGGGGCCTGCTCCACTCAGGAGGACCCGGAGGTCCCGGCACCAACAGAGACTCACTGCCGCTGCCCCCCCCCCCCTCTGCTGGGCTAAGTAGGGGCAACCCACACAAGCTCCACTCAGGACCCGGACCGTCCTCGGCCTTGCCCGGGGGTGGTGGCCCAGCTCCCCCCCGATCATCTCTTGGGGCGCTTGGCCCAGTTGGCATTCTTGAAGAGGACCCGTGACTGTGAGAACTCACCTCACATCTGCCTTCTTTAGCATCTCACGAGCGGGTCAAGTGATACAAGATGGAACCCGGTGGAACTCCGCCACAGGGACGGTATTGACCCAACGCAACAGAGTGCCCGACCCTGAAACCACCAAGTGAGCCCTCACTCCTAACGAAACCCCTGATCGAGTGAAGTAAGGTCAACGCACACGGAAGGCCCCGGAGAGAGCCATTTGAAATTAATTCTCCTTTTTGCCTAGCCCGCACAGCAACTTCCCCTTCCCCCTCTCTCTGAATCATCTCCTGGGGTGCCCCGGCCCACACATCAACTCCCCCCGCCTCCTCTGCCTGCCTAAAAGAGGCCCCCCTACCACCACCCACAATCCGAGATACCGAACGACTTTTCCTCCAGCAGCCTTACCATCTGCATCAGCGAATCGTCATTGCCCTGAGTGGGCAGAGCCATACAACACCCAGCCACCCTTAATTATTACTGGGACAACAACCTGATCGCCTTATACACTATGGCTAAACAAGCAAAATCCAGTAAGAACCCGGACATTGCCACAATGCTATTATCAGCTGACAAAAGCAAGAAACAGGACCCCCCCCCCCCTCCTATCTCCACTCCGTAGAAAGCCTCGGAAGACAACGAGCCTTGCAACCAAAGGTGATATCCTAGCATTCATGGCCGACATTAAATCTGAATTCAGGTTTTGCATGACCAAACTTACCACAAAACTGGAACGTACGGACCAAAAGGTGACGGAGACTGAACAGAGATTGGGGGGAGGTCGAAGATCGCACTAAGGACCACTCAGCTGCCTTGGACGACATTCAATGCTCAATTAGGACTCTACAGGATAAATACGAAATTTTGGAATTCAAGCAGGAAGACCGAGTACAGAGTGCAACGCAACAACCTCAGAATTCGAGGTATTCCAACCTCTGTCCCAGACAAAAACTTGGTGGAATACGTGGGTGACCTCGTCAGTCATTACTCCCGCAATTACACAAGTCTCGGCTCCTCCTGGATCGCACCCACAGGTTACACCCGCGTTGTGTAGTCGAAACTGGCCCCCCACCCCCCTTGCCGTCATTACCAGGGTCCACTTCACCACAAAGGAGGCTATTGCATCGAGCACCCGCACTAGGGACGAATTAACCTTCCAGGGCACTCCCCTTCAGATCTACCAAGATTGATCGCTTCTCACGCTCCAAGAGGGGATCCCTCCGGCCCCTGGCTCTCTTCCTCCAAGACCAACAGATTCGATATAGATGGCTTTTCACGATGGCCCTACAGTTCACTTGCAAGGGCGCCCTAAGGAAAATGAGTCACCTTGAAGCTGCAGAGAAAACTATGCATGCAACTTCACCTGAGAACCCCCTCACCCTCGGAAAAGACAACTGATAAAGAGCACACGCCTCCACTAATAACGAAACAGAACTCCTGGTCGAGGGTCCCAAGACTCAGGAAAAGGAAATGACCCAACACAGACACGGAACGCATAAGCTGACAACATCTAAACACCCAAATTCCCAGGAACCCGAGACATGTCTCCTGCGGCACCTTTTCCGCCAATGGCCTCCTCAACACTGTTGCTCTACCGGTGGGCCCAGAACTTTTCTTTCACCCAATGGAGCCCCACGATGTACGTAAATAAAGATGAACCTTACAGCGCCCCCCCCCCCCTCCCACGGCCCATGCCCGTTTCCAAGGTACAATCCACCTACGAGTCCTTGGAATGATCTATCAAGTTTGCTTTTTGTTTTAGCCACGATGGCTGAAAATACTTGTTTGGCCCTGTTGGCCAGGGGCAGTGCCAGGTCTATAATACTGGCCCTCCTCCTTACTTACATTTTGGCCCACCCGTTGGAGGCCCAATCAAAAACCTAAGGTGCAGGATGGCAAGTGGTTACGGACTCTTCAAAATGTTGACTAACCCACATCCATCCCACACCCCCCCCATCCAAAGCCAGCTGCGGCCTCGTCCTCCACCCAGGAGCATCGTACTCTTAGATTTGTTTCCCTGAATGTCAAAGGATTAAACTCCCGCGCTAAACGTAAATCACTTTTGCAAAAACTCCAGGACGAAAACGCAGCAGTTGCCATGCTTCAGGAAACGCACCTTCTACCAGCAGACTTTGGACGGCTACGCTCGCAGCATTTTCCGAAACAATTCCTCGCCTCTGGAGGCACTAAAAAAGGGGACACTGATTCTCTTCAGGAAGGGATTAAACCCCCAGATTCTGGACACAAAACTTTGCCCGGACGGCTGATTTACGGCAGTAAATGCCTATTGTGGGGACAGCTATGTTCCTTTGTTGCGGTGTACGCCCCAAATACGGGTCAGGCCACCTTCTACGAGGGGTTGAGCTCCACTCTTTCTCCTTTTCTAGAAGGGCAGATAATTGGAGACGACTTCAACGGGGTCCCTGATCCCGCAAAGGACAAATCACACCCACCTTCCTCTGGCGACTTTACCCTGGCACTCCTACATCTATTTAGCTCCCTGGAAGTGATGGACTCATGGCAGGTTCTCCACCCCTCAGACTTCTTCTATTCCTACGTCCACATAACGTTCTCCAGAATAGACCTTCTCCTGGCATCCCCGCAAATGCTTGCTTATGCCAACAACGTAACTATAGGCCCAAGGATACTGTCCGACCATGCCCCGGTGACCCTGGAGATAAGAGTTCCCAAGACCTCATCAGCCGCTCAACGCAGATGGACGCTGTACGACCAGATACTCAACGAGATGCCACTAAGAGACTCAATAGCGAAATCCATCAAAAACTTAAAGAAAACCCTAGCGAGGATACCTCCCTGGCTAACACATGGGACGCTATGAAAGCAGTAATACTTGGGGAACCGATAGCCCAGGGAGTAGCTTTCCACAAAAACAGGCGAAAAACTCGCCTGATCCTCGAGGATGAACTCCAGAAGACAGAGAAAGTGCATAATGAGAAAGGTTGGTCCCCAAAGACGCAACAAGCTATTCGTACTGCGCAGAAAAAGATGGAGGCCCACTATGCTGAAAATACGGCGCACCTATTAACGAAAGCCAAACAGTTCTACTATGCAAACAGCAATAAAGCAAACAAACTACTGGTGGCTAAACTTGCCAAGGCGAAACGATGCAACAGTATAGCTGGACTACGGGACCCGAAAGGCAAAATACACTACGCCGAGCAAGAAAAACAACGGCTTGCAGCAGACTACCTGACAAAGGTGATGACCTCGTCGGCACGGAATCTGCAGGAGCGAATAGAATATCTACGGACGGCAGCCCTTCTGCGACTTCGGACCCAGCCCAGGACACCCTGATCTCAGGTGAGGAAGTAGAGTAATCTATTTCATTAAAAGAAGGGACATATACATACTTAATGACACAACATGTTACCCTCAGAAATCTAAACACTACCAACAGCCACTAAGCAAATGTGGGCTGTATGTAATCTAATTAATAACTTATACCAACAATTTTACTAAAATGTCATATTTTAATTCATTTACTTCATCGTACAAGTATCAAAGAAACATTAAAAAAACACATTTACACCACATAAAAAAGTATACAATGTTAAAAGTAGTTATTCCATCACACAGAGTCAAGTTTCCCAAATACTTGAAACACAAATTGTCCAAATCACAATCCTTTCGAGTTTAGATTGGAATTCAACGCTTTCCAGCGTACATTTGAAGGAGTTTTTTGAAGACCAACCCGCCAGTATCCATACTAACTTCAGTGGCTTGAGAAATCCTTCTACCTTTTGTCCTCCTCAGCACACCCATTACCCTGAATCTCTGGTTTTTGAAAAAAAGGTCCTTCGAGATATACAAAAACTGGAAAAGAAAGGGGTGCCAAAAAACTCCAATTTGGGTCAATCTGAAGTTACGATGTTGCGCTGCCTTGGCAAAAATGACAAGATTGTTATTCGATAGGCCGACAAGGGAGGGGCCATCGTCTTTTTGAACAAAAGAGATTATATTGACGAATGCCACAGATTACTATCAGTACTATCAGATAACAACAGCTATCTGAAAATCGATCAAGATCCCAGTCCTGGCCTCATCAAACAGATAAGGGAAAAAGTAGATAAAGCAATAGACCTACAACTTATTAGTAAACAGGAAGGGGACTACCTCACCAGGGAAACAGCGAGAATCCCCATTTTCTACATTTTGCCTAAACTACATAAGAACAAGGAAAAACCACCAGGCATGCCCATAGTGTCGGGCGTCAACTCCATTTTGGAACCCTTGTCTAAATACGTAGATTTTTATCTACGCCCTTTTGTAAACAAAATGAAGTTATGCACAGGATACCAGAGACGCTATTGTAAAAATTGAAGGGCTGATTTTTGATCCAACTACAGATATTTTGATTTGCTTGGACATACAATCACTATACACCAACATCCCCCAAAGCGCCACCCTAGAAGTGGTTGAAGAAACACTGTTACAACGAGAAGACAACCACCCTGTCAGTAATGCCTTTATCTTATGGTGCGCTGAAACAGCCCTTACTAATAATTTTTTTCAATTTCTAGGACAGTTTTACATTCAGGTAGAAGGGACCGCCATGGGTGCAGCTATGGCTGCAAATTTAGCCAACCTGTACGTCGATGTGGTGGAACAAACTGTAATCTATTCTGGGGTCAATCTTTTCAGACACCACATAATAATATGGTTCAGATATATCAACAATGTCTTCATGGTGTGGCATGGGTCGATACAAGAAGCTAACAACTTTTTGATGTGGTTAAATAATCAAAATAGATATCTGAAATTCACAGCATCTATGAGTCCAATTGAGGTCCATTATTTGGATTTGACATCTATTACAGAGACAACCAACTTTGGGTTAAACCTTTTGTGAAAAGCAACGACAGAAATGCACTTTTGCATTATGGTAGTCACCACGCGAAACATGTACGGGACAATTTACCCTTTGGGTAATTATTGCGTCTCAAACGCAATAGCAGCACTAGGTTGGATTATGAGGAAGGTGCCAACATACTGATTAATAAACTTATAGATAGAGGGTATCCAGCCAAAATTGTTAAACAATCAGCCAAGCAAGCTTTTAATAACCATTGAGAAGCTCTCATTCAAAAGAAAAACAGAGACAAACAAGATAGCCCATTGGTATTTGTAAATACCTTCAGCAACGTGTCCTATAAAGTAAAAAACATCATTCATAGGAATTGGAAAAAGATAATGACCATTCCTCCACCTTTAGTGGCTTTTAAGAAAAGCACAATATTCGTAACTTAGTTATGAAAAATGATGTACAGAAGACAGGCAACTCCGAGGGTAGACAAAGTACTTTAAGGGGTTTACCGAGGGTTTTGGGACACCATCCTTGTGGGGATTGCGTGATGTACCCTCTAACACGGAAGATGACCTCTGTGAATCTAGGTTTGAAATCAGACTGGCAAATGAAAGAACATACTAATTGTCAAACAGATAATGTAATCTACATGATCAGATGTCCATGTGCATTATTGTACATAGGGAAGACCAACAGGAAGTGCAAGACACGCATGATTGAACATAGGAGCTGCCTTAAAAACCACACCGAGAAAAGCCCCACTAGTTAAACATTATGAAGAGAAGGGCCATTCCTTTATGGAATTTGAGTGGTGTATTTTGAAAAAAGACAAGGGGAAAACCCCAGGAAGAAATTAATAGGAAATTAATCAATCTGCAACAGAAACTTATTTTTTTAACAGCTATGTAACAGGGCTAAATGAAAATATTGAGTGGCACAATATTAAATGACATACTATCTTGTTAACAACGAACTGCGTGTGAGCTTTGCATTTCCTTTGATATTCCCCATTTACTCAGAAGGTTTACTACAATCAATAGAATGTACACCAACTAAGCAGTGGAAGGACATGGTTTTCAGTCCTCTTTGTATATAAGAGGAGAAATGAATAGACTTACCCATGCTGTTTTTCCTCAAATGAATTTGTTACACATTATGTATGCCATCTTTTCACTTGGAGTCAAACCTAGATATATGTACGACATCTTAATATACGAGAGGTTTTTTTATCCACGTTTTTTGCACAATGGAGATGTTCCATATCAAGTTTACCCCTATGAGTCAAGAGGGTGAGCATGCAATACAAAAGCTACATACATAAGGTACATGCATAAAGAGACACCATATTGTTGAATAAGAATCATGACAATATGGGTAATAGGGGTGTTCATTTATTGTATTAACCAACATGAATACTGGGTTATTTGTAGGGCCAGACATACCTTATGTAAAAATGGCTCAGTCTGTGTAAAACAGAATAGTGTAGTGCATTAGACATGAGAAACCTTTTCTGTGTCTTGTGGTGACTTCAATCTCCCGCTAAATATTGCTATGGGAGTGCATTGTAGCGTCTCCACAACGGGTTGCTAAGGTAACGACGCGATATTCCGTGACGTCATCGCGTTGCGCGGCATGCGATGTCGTCTTCGTTCTGCGCGCATTCGCAGCGAGATGTGCATCCCATTGGGTTTTTAATGCTCGTATCGCGGGCATTTCATTAGTGCTGATCAGCAGACTGGAGCCAAGCCACAGAAATGCTGTTTAGAGGTAAGCAAGGGACTCCCAAAGGGGTTAATGCTCGTGATATTTAGTAGCGAGTCGAGTGATTTTAAGTACAACGTTTTGATGGGTCTGTTTGTTCACTATAGGCTAGACGCTGACCTATCCATTAAGTGGACAGAAAACCTGGGATTGGGAAATCCATCTGGAGACTGTAGGTCCTAGATCCTGCCAATACCCTACAGATTAGTTATATGAAGGTAAGGGTTTGGAGTTTTTTTTCTGTGTGGAGGTGGATCTCTCACCTGTTGAATTACCCACTCCTATTTTAAACTCAGAGCTTTTCTGTTTCCATTAGATCCAATAAATGACCAGCATTGGTGGTGGTGCATTTTTCTGAGTTTGTCTGGTTACAAGAGAGAAGAACAAGTTACTTCTTACCTTGTAACGTTCTTTCGACGGGATGTTCCTCCGACGTATTCCTCATCTTAGATATCTCCTTCCAGCTCTGCTGGCCTCGGAAAATGTTCTCTCTCTAGAGGGCGCTGCGCGTCAACGTCCTCCGAGTCGATGTCCCTCGACAGCCGCTGTATCAACGTCGACGTCATCCTACCTATAAAGGCTGCGCGCAGCGTCCGTTGCTCAGTTCCGTTTTGTAGCCCACAATAATACTTTCTGGACTAAACTAATCACCCTGAAGGAGCGTAAGCTGCAACAACAAGGGAAGTAGAACTGCGGGGATGGATGGGAGGGTCGATGAGGAATACGTCGGAGGAACATCCCGTCGAAAGAACGTTACAAGGTAAGAAGTAACTTGTTCTTCGAAGGGATTGTGTCCTCCGACGTATTCCTCATCTTAGATAGGCTCCCATAGCAGTATTCTATTATTGGAGGAGGGAGTACTGACTTCACGCGGTCTTCTATTGATGAATAGAATGCAGTACAGCCCTTCCAAACCTAGTCTCTTGACTGGAGGAGGAATCCAAATTGTAAAAACGTGTAAAGGTATGGACAGACGACCATGTAGCGGCCGCACAGATGTCTTTAACCGGCACGCCTCTTTTGAGGGCCGAAGAAGCTGCAATACCTCTGGTCGAATGAGCCCTAAGGTTTTGAGGGGGCTCTTTCCCTGCCAGTTTAAAACATTCCAGAATGGCTAGAATGGTCCATCTGGAAATGGTCTGCTTAGTTATTGGTAACCCCAGCTTGTGACCTGCGTAACCTACAAACAGCTGGTCTGCCTGTCTTATCCTGGCTAGTCTACTGATGTAAAAACGTAAAGCCCTCCTAGGGTCTAGCCTGTGTAACCTCTCTTCCTCTTTCCCCGGGTGAGGAGGAGGATAGAAAGATGGTAGGGTAATCTTCTGAGTGATATGGAATTCAGAAACCACCTTTGGGAGGAAATTAGGCTTCACTTGCAGGACAACTTTGTCTTTGTGAAATATTGTGTGAGGGGGTTTACAAGTAAGAGCTTGTAATTCGCTCACCCTTCTAGCAGATGTAAGTGCCATTAATAAAACAGTTTTAAGGGTAAGGAATCTTAACGAACAAGAATGGAGAGGTTCGAAAGGTGTGCCCATCAGGAAAGTTAGTACTAAGTTTAAATCCCATAGGGGAACTTGGAATGGTCTTGGGGGATAAACATTGGTTAACCCCTTTAGAAACTGTATTACCAAGGGTAATTTGAAATAGGATGGTTCTTCCGCAGTACGCTTAAAGATGGATAGCGCTGCGAGATAGCCCTTAATGGTGCCAACTTGAAGGCCTGAATTTGCCAAATATAGCAGGAAGGACAAAACCATTGGTGTACCACATGAAAAAGGGTCGATATTCTGTTCTCTACACCAGCTGCAAAATCTGTTCCAACGGCAGCGGTATAAAGACTTTGTTGCTGGCCTCCTTGCCGAAAGCAACACCTCCATAACATCATCAGGGAGGTCCCAATCCTTGTACCTCAGCCTTTCAGAAGCCAAGCGTGAAGGTTGAGGGTTTTGATGTCTGGATGGAGAACCTGACCTCCCTTCTGTGAGAGTAGGTTCTCTCTGAGTGGAAGTCGAATTGGAGGGCAGATGGACAAGTCTAGAAGGTCCGGGTACCACGTTCTCCTGGCCCAATCCGGGGCAATTAGGATCATGGTTCTCCGGAATCTTCTCAACCTCCTGATCATTTGAGGAATGACAGGGACCGGTGGGAACGCGTACGGAAGCGGAAACTCCCAGTCCACTATGAACGCGTCTCCCAGAGCTCCTCTCGGGGGAAATTCCCTTGAGCAGAACAGGTCGCATTTCCTGTTTAGGCTGGTGGCGCACAGATCTATCTGAGGGGTTCCCCAAAGGGCGAAGCTCTCTTGAAGGACTTCCTGAGCTAGTTCCCACTCGTGGGAGACTGTGCCCTGCCTGCTCAGAGCGTCCGCTGTCAAGTTCTTCTCTCCGGCAAGGTGAACTGCCAATAGAGAGATTCCTTCTTGGATTGCCCAAAACCAGAGCTGCATCGCCTCTCTGCACAGGGGTAGTGATCCTACGCCTCCTCTTTTGTTGAGGTAATGCATGGCCACCGTGTTGTCCGTCATTATCAGGACGTTCTTCCCTTGTACAGCTGGCAGGAACGCCTTCAGCGCAAGTCTGATGGCTCTCAGCTCTAACAGGTTGATATGTAGTCTGGACTCTGATGGAGACCAACGACCGCTGATGGTCAAGTCGTTGGCGTGGGCTCCTCACCCCGTGAGTGAGGCCTCCGTGACTACTGTTATCTCCGGCCAGGGTTGCCAAAACTGTTCGCCTTTCAGAATGTTCTCCTGACAGGCCCACCACTGAAGGTCTCGAGCTACTCTGTCGGGAACTTGAAGAAGATCTGTCATTCTCCCTGAGAATTGTGACCACTGAGTCCTCCGTGCCCACTGGAGGGATCCCATTCTCAAGCGAGCCTCTGGAACTAGGAAAATGCAGGAAGCCATGAGGCCTAGCAACCTCAAAAAGTCGAAGGCTGGGAGACGTTGGGCATGTTGGAACTTGGTGACCATCTGTAGAATATCTTGAGCCCTCACCTCTGGTGGCGAGGCTTTTCCCAGGGAAGTGTCCAGGATCGCTCCTATGAACTGGAGTCTCTGCGATTGTATCATTTGTGACTTCTTTAAATTTAGGGAGAAGCCCAGTCTGTGAAGGAAGTGGCACACGTGATTTAGCTGGATCTGAGCTTGTTCCGAAGAAACAGCCCTGATCAACCAATCGTCCAGGTAGCGGTAGACGTGAATACCTTCCCTCCTTAGACTTGCAGCCACTACCGACATTAACTTGGTGAAGACCCTCGGGCGGAGGTCAGCCCAAATGGCAGCACTCGAAATTGATAGTGAGAGTTGCCAATTGCGAACCTCAGGTATTTCCTGTGTTTGAGATGGATAGGCACATGGAAATAAGCGTCCTGAAGGTCCAGAGATACCAACCAGTCCTGGAACTGAAGGGCCTGGAGGATCTGAGAAAGAGTGACCATCTTGAACAAATTCCTCAGAAAAGACAAATTCAACTCTCGCAAGTCCAAGATGGGTCTCAGTCCTCCGTCTTTCTTTGGAATGAGAAAGTAAGGGGAGTACCAGCCCTTGTTCCTCTCCGCTACAGGTACCGGTTCTATGGCACCTTTCTCTAGCAGGTCCAAAATTTCCTGCAAGAGGATCGGATCTGGAGCTTTCTGAGAGCTGATCCCCGGTGGATGACTCTGAGGTATACGTAGGAAAGGCAGGCAGTAACCTTGGGTAACTGTTTCCAATGCCCAGGCATCTGACGTGATAGCCTGCCATACCGCCAGATGTTGAGTCAACCTGCCTCCTACAGGTGTCCTGTGAGGGAAGTCCTCAGAGTGGTTTTGGGGCGGCTGATGCAGATGCCGATGGTAAAGAGGCACCTGCTGTTGCTGCGGCTTTTGAATATCTACCCCGTCCACCTCGGGTAGTTCTTCTTTGTCCCCTTTGAACCGGTCGTCCTCTACCTCTTCCGAATGCGGAGTAGAAGCGAAAGAACTTGCCCCTCGCAGAGGTTCCTGTGGGACGAAAAGGAGTCTGACGGATTGCAGCTCCTAGGGATTTAGCTGCTGCTTTTGAAGTTTGCAGTTTCTCTAAACTGTCATCCGCCTTTTTCCCGAACAAAGAAGAGCCATCGAATGGCATGTTCAAGAGTCTGGCTTGCACATCTGGGGCAAAACCAGACTTTCTCAACCAAGCGAATCTCCTGGTTGATGTACTTGCCGCCATTGCTCTGCTGATACTGTCAGCCGAATCAATGCCCGTCTGGAGGGATTCGCACATAGCGTCTTTACCGTCTTGTATAATATTCAGGAAAGCATCCCTTTCTTCTCCCTCCGGGATGCAGTCAGCCGCTGTAGAAGCACACTCCCAAAGTGTATGGCTGAACCTAGCAAGGGTGCAAGTAGCATTCACAGATTTTAACGCCATGCTACATGCTGAAAAGACTTTCTTTGCCATAGCATCATATTTTTTATTGTCCCTGTCCTTGACATCGGTAGAGGATATTGCCTGTACCACCAGACTTTCTGGGGATGGGTGTTTAGACAAAAACTCCGGGTCTGTAGAAGATACCCTGTACTTTGTAGACAGTTTTTTATTTACTGCTGGTACGACATCTGGGGTTTCCCAGTTTGTCATAATCTTCCTCTGAAGAGCTTTATGAAAAGGCACCGCAGGATCCTCCTGTGGGCCTTTGTCAAGAATATCCGTGAGGTCATCTTGTTGGAAAGATTGTGAAGGTGCAGACCACCCCATGAACTCTGTGATCCTGGCCATTAAGGCTCTATAGGGGGTTTCAGCATGCTCCCCAGGGTCTGGCCTGGCTAACTCCACCTCAGGGAAAGTGTCTAATCCACTTGCCTCATGTAAGGAATCATGAAGATCCTTTAACCTGCGTTCTTCAGAGGAAAATTCCTCTCTAATTGGGGTTACAGGTCCCTGCAACTCAAATGTGTCTTCCTGTTCAGACAATTCACCCTCTTCCAAGATTGAGGACATAGTTCTCAATTGTTCTGAACTCATAAAGGGAGTAAATCCCATTTCCAAGGCAGAGGGTGCCGAACTTGTCATTATCGGCCTCGAAAACGTCGATGTCATCGACGCCGAAGGCTTCGAACGTTGCGTCGAAAACAAAGGCGGAGGCCTCGAAGACCTCGACAGAATTGGAATTCTACTCGACAATCTCGAAGCCATCGACGTCGAGGACCTGGGGATAGTCACTGGGTGTGTCGTAACCGTGACTTTTCTTGGTGTCGACGCCGGTGTCGAAGCTGGCGTCGAGTCGACAGACCCGTGTGTCGAAGGTCCCTTCGAGAACGGCGTCGAAGACACCGACCTCGGCATCGACGGAACCTTCGAGGAAGGTTTGGAGGTCATAGTCCTACTCGAGGGTTCGAGACGCGCTTGAGAGGTTTCCTTCGCCGGGTACTGCGACTCGCGGCGTTTTTGACCTTCGGGTCTTTCGACCAGAGCATCGCTCTCGGCAGTCTTCGAGGGGGTCAAGGCCGCTTTCTCGAAGACGCTCATCATATTTTTGCGGAATTCCTCCCATTCAGCCCGGGAACTATGTTTCGTGGGGCAAGGGATTCTTTTTGGTGAAACAGTGGAAGAGGAAGACGGAGAAGGGGATCTTCGACGTCGCCTCTTCGAGTGCTTCGATCTCGAGGAGTGATGGGACCCACTCCGAGACCTGGAGCGTGAATGGTGACGAGGAGACGAGTGTCTCGACTTCGTCGACGAAGAAGAAGCTTTAAAAGTCTTACCTTTCTCCAGCTTCCCCCTACGCTCCTTCAGGGCCTTAGCTGTCATGGACATACAGTCCTCGCATTCCGAACAATGGTGTTCAGCTCCCAAACACCACAGAAACTCTGTGAGGGTCAGTCAGCGACATCTTTTTCCCACAATCTCGGCATTTTTTGAAGCCGGATCGAGGAGTTGTCGGTTCCGACGAGGAAGCCATCGAGTACGGATCGAATAACTTTAAATAACTAGGTATTAATCTGACAAGAACTGAGCAACGGTATTCCGAGGCACTGCGTAAGCGCGGAAAAACGGAACTGAGCAACGGACGCTGCGCGCGGCCTTTATAGGCAGGATGACGTCGATACGGCGGCTGTCGAGGGACATCGACTCGGAGGACGTCGACGCGCAGCGCCCTCTAGAGAGAAAAAATGTTCCAAGGCCAGCAGAGCTGGAAGGAGATATCTAAGATGAGGAATACGTCGGAGGACACAATCCCTTCGAAATAACAATCTTTCTCAAGAGGGAGACAATCTGTTTATGGGACCGAGGTGAGGACTTAAATTGTATGTTCATGTTGTCCTCCCCAGGTCACTTTGGGTGTGGCTCATGGCAATACTGTGCACAGTAGGGTACGGTGAATTTAGAAGTGTCTTAAGAGAATGAGGTTAGGTTCTGGCTAACTCTCTACACCACTGTGAAAGTTAAGAACAAAAATTGTAATTGTTAAATAAACTCAAACATTTATTGCTACAAGTTGTAGGCACAAGTATATTATGAACTGTATACTTGATGCACCCTAATGGTGATTAGGGATGGCTAGGTTTAGTAAATTAACCAAATATGCCTATGTAGTAATGTGTTTATGTTTGGATGTATATCCTCAGTTATAGGAACCGGGACCATTCTCATGATGCCTACCCCCGGGGAACCAGACCAGGTCCAGCAACCCCGGAAGCAGGCATCAAGTTATTTTGAGTAAGCCCAAAAGCCCCTGCTAGGGGCTGTTCGGGTGCGGTCCTGGTGCTCATATGGAGAGTCAGTCCTGGCGCCATAAAGGCTCAGAGTAGAACCTGATGCAGACCATGCTGCAAGCTTACCTGGTGCAGACCATGCTGCAGAGCTCCAAGCCAAATTAAGCTTGGAAGGGACTATTTTACCTAGGGACATTTTTTTTTACTCGGGTGGGGCTGGGGAAGAATACTTACTTAGGACTACTTTGAAGGCTATTTAAACCATGCCCGAAGAGCAGCACACGCTTCGCGTTATTCTGCATCCAGCAATGTAACGCTCACCGTGTCTGCAAGCCTGCATCCAGTCTTCTGCCATGCCCGCCTCTAGTCTGCAGCTCCTAGAAAAAGGGAGGAACAGAAGGCGAAAGGTTAGAATAAGAGCAAACCTTCGATCCTTACCTGAATTCCGGATCCACCGCACCTTCAAGCTGGAAGAAAGAAGCATTTACGCGTGCCGCCTCGCCTGCTGCAGCGCCGCACTGAACTCACTGGCCTTCGCAGCATCCTCACGATCCACCGCATCCTTATGCACGTTCCCGCCACATTCTGGCACCTAAGGGGAACACAAGAACAGCAAAGGGTAGCCAAGGAAATAAACAGAGGCAATAGTAACTACCCACATAGACTTACCTGATTACCGCCGGGGTACTATTCCTCTTCACGGGTCGGCAGAGTCTCCATTGCATCCTCGCCGCACCCCGGCCCCTAAGGGGAACAAAAGGACAACAAGGTGAGACAACAGGACAAATAAGGGGAACTCTTCTCACCGCAATAGACTTACCTAATTTTACCGCCGGAGGCATAATTCCCCGAACTTCATATTTTCTCGCCACACCTGAATAAGGGAACAAGCAGCTTACATTCTGGCCTTATTTTATTGAACTGTGTAGGATAAGCCAAATCCTTACCTGAACTTCGTCAGCTACCACGAGGAACTCTTCGCTGGGGTCAAGCTGCAAACTGCAAGGAATCGGACAAGAGTGAAAGCCAGACATGTGAACTCTTACGAACTACATATTTTTTGGAGTCAATATTGTTCTGGAACTCACCAATTCCTTCGAGCCAGTGAAGCAACTGGTTATCAACGCGCCCCTGTGCTCAATGCAGGATGGAGAGCTCATCTTTTCAAACCATCAGGTGAGACTATAAGAGGGGACATCAAAGGTGATCTGTGGGGAGAACAGCGGGGGTGGAGGGAATTTACGCCCAACTCCACGGGTGGTTAATTCCCTTTCTCCATTTGTAGAAGATTCCTACGGGCCAAGCAAACAAAGCTAGGTGGGCGAGTCCAGTCCGTCATCTCGGCCCTACGCGTCACATTGGTGGAGACCGCAGCTGTCCAGTTCAGATCGACGCCTGTGTGGGAGCCAGGTGAGCGTAACAACCATAGAGAAAAGAATAGAGAAGTCTACAGGAAGCACAAGACAAATTTCTGCCCATGAAGAATGTCCAGTTAATTGTAACATCAAGGACAGAAACTTATATAAATTGGGCTAATTTTTTATGCAGTAGGAAGCAAGAGAAATTAAGTTGCTACTGCGTTGTGTTTCAAGTATTTGAGAAACTTGAATGTGTGGTGGAATAACTACTTTTAACATTGTATACTTTTTTATGTGGTGTATATGTGTTTTTTTAAACATTTTTTTGATACTTGTACGATGAAGTAAATGAATGAAAATATGACATTTTAGTAAAATTGTTGGTATACGTTATTAATTAGATCACATACAGCCCACATTTGCGTAGTGGCTGTTGGTAGTGTTTACATTTCTGAGGGTAACATGTTGTGTCATTAAGTATGTATATGGCCCTTCTTTTGATGAAACAGATATATCCTCACTTGGTAGGAGGGATTATCACCCTAGTGTGGGACAACCCGTGAATGCAATAACGAGGAAGTAGAGGAAGCCAGAAAATCCCTTAAATCTCGAGCCCTGCGCCCCGACGGATACACCACTAGATTCTATAAGGTCTGTAAGCCCCAGCTCCTCTCTCCACTAGCACAGTTGTTCAACTCCTTCAGAGACACAGGGACAATAACCCCCTCCATGCAAGAATCAATTACCGTTCTTACACCCAAACCCGGAGGGGACCCGAGGAACCCTGCTTCCTATAGACCAATCGCCCTGTTGAATATTGACGCCAACATATATTCCAAGATCCTGGCGACACGCTTATCCTACATTCTGAGGGAACCAGAAGCCTTGATCCCAATACGCCCTATTCAATGGAAGACAAGAACCACCCCTTACCTGGGGGTTCAGGTCCCGGCCAATCCAAGGAACGTGTAGCACGTGAATTTCCCCCGCTCTTCAAAAACTGGAAATCGACTTGAAGCGCTGGGCGTCCCTAGAGATTTCATTAATGGGACGGATTACCGCCTGCAAGATGAACCTGCTCCCCAGATTTCTGTATGCATGCTCATCCCTCCCGGTCATGATTCCGGCGCCCTTCAGAACCTGCAGAGGAAAATGCTACAATTCATCTGGAGGGGAGGGTGGGGTGGGGAGGAGGGCTGGGGGCAGCCAGGATTCATAAAGGAACAATGCTGGGCAACGCAAGACTTGGTGGCCTGGGGGTCCCAGACCTCCAGGGATATCAAATGGCAGCACAATTGGCATGCGTCCAGGTGTGGCAGATACTCTGATCGCCCCAGATGGGTGGGGCTGGAACAGGGGCGCCTTCCCCTTCCTCTACGCTTCCTCCCACACATGGCAGGGACTACTGTCATCCACCAAACAATGTAAACACTTGGGGCGGAGCCCTGAAATTGAAGGGGGTCCCAAGAAGACTTAGCCCTTTATCTCCGGTGTTCTTGAACCTGGCTTTCGCACCTGGGGCTAACCCCCCCTAAACTTCAAAAGCTGGATTGCGGGGGGTCTGGAATCCTTGCTGCAGCTCTTTGAAGGAGGACTCCCTCGCACCTTCGAACAATGCAAGGAAACATGCTGACTTCAGGAGAAGGATAGATTTACCTATATACAGCTGCGCCACTGGTGCTTCCAGCGTCAAACCCGCGAAGCAGCAACTCGCCCCCCTACGGCCCTAGAGCTGACCCTAAAAGACCTCCCGACCCCAGGTAAGATTTCTACCCTGTATAAGTGCCTCCAGAAGGATCTTCTTACTCTAAAAACCAGCTCCATGGCACAATGGGAGGCAGACCTAGGTCACCCAATGGAAGACCAGGCCTGGGTAGACATTAGGACCGGCGCCCACTCATCCGCCTGCATCACCAACAGAGAATGTGCCTACAAAATCCTGCTAGGCTGGTATTATCCCCTCCTGAGGCGCCATCATATGAATGACCCGGCCTGCTGGAGACAATGTGGTCAGGTATGGACCTTCTTTCACATGTGGTGGACCTGACCAAAGGCCCAAATCTTTTGGAAGCAATGCTTAGCTAACATTGCAGAGATCACCCAGACAATGCTCCCACTAGAACCCGAACCCCATTCTCCTGGGCTCCCCTGTCCCAGGGATCTACCCAAGTTCCGGAGCCAAAGCCAAGTTACTAATTCAATGCCTCCTGTCAGGGAGAATAGTCGTCGCCCGCTCATGGAAATCCGTGGATGGTCCCCTCCTGCCCTGTGGTGGGTGAAAATATGAGCTGTATTGGTCGCAGAAAAAGTCACGGCGGCCAGGCCAGGCCACCTCCACCGTTTTCGAAACATTTGGGGCACAATTCTTGATTATGACCGAGAATTCCCGGCCCTGACCTATAAACCTCAATTGGCCCAGAGGGTCTTGGACGATGAGGGCATTCCCCGGGAACAAGAAACATGAACCTGGGCATCCGGCGCCCAACCGGGCTCGATAACCGTAGGAGGGGGCGGGGGGGATGGGACATGATCTTAATGTGATGTATAACATGCTTCAATGTAAACCTGTGCTGTTGCCACCCTGCCTTGTTTAAAAATAAACATTTAAAAAGAACAGCACACAAGCAAATGATGGAACAGTTGCACACACAGATTCCAGGATAACGACTCCCGTTAAGAAACAGGGGGGGCGGAGAGGTCGCTGTAGTGGGGAGCAACCCATTACTAGGGAATGGAATGTCATTATACCCTCAATAGGACAGCCCAGAGATGGACTTGATGTGTTTCATACTATCAATTACATCCAACCCTACGGAGGAACCACATATAGGGGTGACTATAGGTGAGAATACTTTCCTTTCTTGTAGACACAGGGGCAACCAAATCCTGCATCAGGGAAGTGGCAATATAGTATGCAAGGCGATGCCATGAATGCTCAAGGATTCTCTGGGGCGATGGAAGTGGTTCTTTTTACAGAAGACATTGTACTTTCTAGGGGAGCACGATCTATCCTTACCCCTACTCTATTCTCGACAGACATCTGTAAATATACTGGGGAGAGACATGAGCAGACTTAACAGGACCATTTAATTCACTGACAAGGGGATAGTGTGCTACACACTAGGGATACAACTTCTAAACGTGAGGGAAATCATGCAAGCTTATTGTGGACAGGGGTGCCAGTAGACAAGGAGCTGTTTCAGTGTCGAACAGAAATAATAGCATGGCTTCCAGGAATTAAGGGGAAAATGTGGCGCCTTCAAAAGGAGTACTTATTCAGGCCAGATATACCATTAGATGAGAAGGAAGTGACAATAGTGCCACTAGAACTAGAAGCAGTGATCGTGGGGATGACTGGATAGCAGTGCACAGGACAGATAAAACAGGGCGACCATGGCGAGCAGTGATCGCCATAGCAGAGGGGTACAGATTGACCACAGTCACAGATGAACGATTCAAAGATAAATCGATCAGACCACAGGATGGTGTTCGAAATGAGCATCACATATTGGGTGAGGATACATTACACAGAGGTAACGCAGAGAATGGCGATGGCGCTAAAAGCTCAGCCAACCTTTCTTGAGGAGGATTTGGCAAAGGTTCCCAGCATCTTATGGAACACAGGTCCCTATGATGTGGGGCGTCTGAAGGGAATAGGAGCAGTGAAAATAAAGCTGAAGGAGCAATTTTACCATAAATTAAACAATACCCACTTTCAAGAGAGGCAGACAAAGGTATCTATGAGACCATTGCAGCACTAGTGAAGCAGGGCATCCTTGTGCCATCAGAATCACCATGCAACACAGCTTTATACCCTGTCCAAAAGGTTACAGGGGGGGGTCATGACATTTGCTAGAGGATTTGCACCCTCTTAGAAATATTGTAGAAGCAGAATATCCTTTAGTTAAAAACCTGTGACAATTTTGTGTAGCATCCCCAAGGAAGCAGCCTACTGCATTTGAAGAATGTGTTCTGCTCTATACCATTACACCCAGACTCTCAGGACTTCACTTCATGTCTATATAGAAATAAGAAGTGGAAACATACAAGACTTCCTCAAGGGTACTGTGAATAACCTTTATTCTAGAGGGTCCTCCAAATGGACCTAGGCAATGTATAGATGGCAAGCACGGTTATAAAGTACGTAGATAACATACTGATTTGCAGCAAGACAGAAGACCAGTGTAGAAATGACTACTCATGCTGACGGTAATAGCAGAAAAGGGGTACAAAGTAGACAAAGCCAAGCTACAATATTGCCAGACAGAAGTGTTATTCATTGGACAGATCTCCCAAAATGGCAGACGAGTGACACTAGAAAGGGTAGAAGCAATACACAGAACTGCAAAACCCACAACAGTCAGAGATGAAAGGTTTTTAGGACTATGCAATTACTGCAGGGCATGGGTATTCGATTACAGTACTTACACTAGGCCCTTATTGAGCACCCTGAAGGAAGTACAAAGGGGGAGAAAACAGTACAATGGACAACAGAAATGACAGGCATTTAACGAGCTGAAGGAAGCAATATGCAAAGCAGTATTAGGGATCCCAGATTATCAAAAACATTATTCCCATTCTCACACTCCGACGTAGTGGTTATGACAGCAGTACACACAGAAGACCAGCCTGGGGCACAAACCTTTAGCCTATTACAGGTTGACATTAGATCCAGTAATGCGAGGACACGATCCAGGCGAACAGGCATTGGCTGCAGCCGCATTTGCAGTGGCAGCGAGTATTGCCATGGGATGCAGCACCACTCTACATGGGGAATGGTCTTTGCAACACTGGAAAGACCGAAAAGCACACTGACAACACGGAGCACGTAAAAGGTGTTACTGTCTAACCCAGCTCTCAAGATAGTAAGACACAGACTTGTCAACCCGGCGACCTTTCTCGCCGATGCTTTACAGAACGGTGACTATGCAGACGACTGCACAGCAAACCTGGATGAATTCATTGACACTCACAAGGTATTGGGCAGACTGGTAGAGGTCATGGATCTCCCACAGCAGATAGCGATAGTTAAGTGCCAAGCATAGACAAAAGGGGAGAATCCTGTCTCCACAGGTAAAACAGCGGATGCAAAACGTGTCTCCTACTTTGGGGATATTTTAGAAATGGAGGCTTCGAACCCACGGCCGCGATTATGCAAGAACTATGAAACTAAAAGAGGGGTACAACATTACCAGTGAGACAGATTATGGAGTTGCAGGGAGCTGCACCCAGGGAAGAAAAAGAGCTGTGACTCAGGAAGGGATGTACAGCGTCTCCAACAGACTCCCTATGGTGGCAAAACACAGGGGAAGGTGGTAATGCCATTTTCATTATTGCACACAGCACTTGCTCAACTACACTATCTAACCCATACAGGGAAGGAGGTGCTTGCCGCTCATATTGGAGAAACATGGTTCTGTCCTAATTTGTCAGAACATGTGGCCGAATTAATGATTGTTTAGTGTGTAAACAATGTACTGCAGATCATACATTAAGGGTAGTGAGAGGAGCCATACCTGGCCTAGTGGGTCCATTCAAACACCTGCACGTTGACATGATCCAAGTCGGCCAAGGGTACCACTACACGATAGTGGTTGTGTGTCCATTTTTCTGTTGGCTGTAGACCCCTTAGAATGACGAAATTCCTGGTCTGGGAGATATTCCCACAATGGGGCATGTATGAAGTCCTGCAGTCTGACAATGGCCCTCACTTTGCTGATGAGATGTTCCAGCATATTACAACCTTGCTCTGAATCCAACACAAATTCTCCTGTTCCTATCACCCATAAGCGAACGGTATGTGTTAACGCCTCAACGGCTTGCTTAAAGAAGCTATAGCCAAAATTAAAAAGACTGAACAAGAACTGGCTACATTGCTTTCCCTTAGCCTTGTTGGCACTGCGCAATAAGCCTGGGTCCGACCACCATTTAACACCATATGAGGTGGTGACGACAGCAGATGCGACTTCCCCTGAATCCTCCCACTAGGGCAATAAAGGATGCTGAGGATGTGGCTGATGTATTGGGTCAGGAAATGTAAGCGTATACAACTTTCGTGATTGCTAGTGCATCTTATTTCTCGCCAGCTGCAAAAACATGAGAGGCCTGAAGACAAAGAGCAACAGCGTTGAGAACAACTGGGACTTACTTAGGTAGCCACCGTTATACCCATGAGATCAGGTTCTCCTACGGAACATTTCCCGCAAGTGGGATGCTCCGCGGTTCACAGGACTGCACATCATAGAACTTGTGACAGAGAGCAGTTAAATTAGTCAGGAAGAATGTTTGGAACCACCTCAGTGACATCAAGCCCTACAAGACCGTGGCCTCTCCTAGTAACGACATCGACAGGGCCAACGATACTCAGCAAGGAGAACAAACAACTCAGAATCTGCACTGCCGAGCAGAGGACACCCAATGGATACTCACGGGCAGCAGAGTTGGAGCAAGGACTTTACACATCCAGAGTGATCATACACGATTATTTTTCTTTCCGCACACATATCGTGAAAATCCGACTGTTTTTATTGCATTTCTTATAGGCTTCCCGCTGATCCCCATCCTGAAACATTCCAAGGCCAATTTGTTCAATTTGTTAGGAGATCTAACAGAACTCGGAGATGTCACCCTAATGTATATTTCCGTGTCTTCATAGCATATCTGGCCCAGGTTTACCCACAACTAGAAAGAGGAAATCCATCAGTCCTTGCAGTCCTCCGAGACCCTAGAATTAAAGCTGCGTGGGAACAACTATTCCTTTTTGCCATAGCCGACTACATGGTCCGCAGGACTTGAGTTAATAATAATCCATTAACGCTCATTTTTGCACATTTCAGGCAGACAATGGATATCTTCAAAGCTGCACCAGCATCCAAGTAGCACAGGTAATGGAGAAGGTTATTGCAAAAGTGCTCATTGGACCTGGGGAAGGGGAGGTGGGTGTTTATGGTTAAAGGGTTGGGGGGGAAGAGAGTTGGGATCAGGGAAGTTTTTCAGGGGTGGCTGGGTAGTCCCTGAGCGGAAGGGGAGGGGTGAAGGGAAAGGGAGAGACCTAGGACTGTAAAACAATTTCTGGTAATGGTAGTAAAGATTAAAGACCTGTGAAAGGAAAAATGGCGCTTACAATTATGTCACATAATGTACAGGGATTAAATTCTGCTGCCAAAAGTATAAAAGTTGAAGGTCAAATAAGACACTATAGGACTGATATAATAATGATCCAGGAGAACCATATCATTTATTTTTAAAAAGACAAATCAATTTCCACACTTTCATGCAACTCTATTAATCAAATTCGCAGGGGAGAACGGCAGGGGTATTGATAGGTTTCAGGAACTCGCTACAAGTGAAAGTGCTACATATGCTAGAAGACAAACAGGGGAGGTTTCAATTTCTACAAGTGCAACTTAGACATAAGAGATTGACCTTGGGAACAATTATATGTGCAAAATACAGGTCAGGAAATCTTCCTACGAGAAGCATTGAAACTGGAGGGGTTTGCAATAGGTGATATTATCCTATCTGGTCTAAGTTCAGGTTGCACCCATGGGGGAAGTGGCCCTACCAAACGCTTGAAGGAGATTTTTATTTATTTTTTTTAATTTTATTTTTATTTTTATGTAACATTAGTTTGTTCAAAGGAAAGACAACTAAGTTACAGTTACTGTCTTCTAGTATCCACACATACTCAATCTCAATCGCGGCAACCAATAACGGAAACCAAGGGATGCTCAGCCCTCAGACCAGGCCCTCCAGATTGGATAAATCTAAAGAGTCCATAAAGTTTATGGTGGCACAAATTAACTGAGTATTTATGCCACCAATCAAATAATTCCACCATGCATCCATGTTTCCGGATAAAGGAGCAAAATGGATTAAGTGCAGCTTGCGCTGCTCTGCAATCGCCTCACAAGCAGTGATTAAGTGATGTAATGATTCTGTTGCATGATTACAAAAAGGACATTGAGCCTCCGCTGGAGATATCTCACGCCGCATTACGAGGATCTCTTTGGTTTTATAGAGATTGAGGCGTAATCGAAGGAACATGTTCCTATGGTAGTTTGAAGGAAATCTGTCCAGGAATTTTGGCAAAACGTCCAATTTGTTCAAGGCACTTCCAAGGTCCAAGGACGAAGCCATTTTGTTTCTTGCCTCCTCATTTACAATCCAATTTTGTTGTCGCAATTTTTGTTTTGCCACTTGCGGTCTCAAGATTACGGTCTCAAGAGAAATGTCGGCATTATGTAAAATGCTAATCAGCTTGTCCTTCCACTTGTTTAGCAAACCAGCAGAAGGGTGCTCTGAGACTGTCTGCAAAATTTCGTATGGTATTGTGGCATGAACCAGCATCATTTTTCTCAAGGTGGAGATGGATTTCCACAGGACTGTACCGTAGAGTGACTCAGTGCATAATTCGTATCGTATCGCTGTCATTGACGAGTGTTTTGGCAGCCTTAGGACTTTCCGCCAAAAGTTTCCCTCTAGCTTATTCCACAAGGCCTGGGGTATGTTCCAGCCTGATTCACTTTCAAAGGTTATCGCAGGCGTCACTTTTTGTAGGTAGAAGGTTATGATTGGTTTGAAGGAAAATTTGCCATATGCTACAAGCAGTTTTGCCCCATGCAGTGCAAACATTTGCATACGGGCCACCAGATCTTGTGTCTAATCCCACTCACGAATCGAATTGTTAAATTGCACGCCTAGATATCTTATGCTATTTGATATTTCCAGTTGTTTATCCATTATTTGCCAGCGAGATTTATGAAGGCGTGCTTTCGAACCGCCTCCAATCACGATGATCTTCGACTTATTGGAGTTGATTAGTAGGTCGTTTAGCAGGCAGTAGTTTTGAAACGCAATCAGTAGTCTCTGGAGCCCAATTGGAGTGGAGTCTATAAGCACGATGTCATCAGCGTAAATGACCCAGCTTATTTGTTGGCCGTTTACTAATGGCGGAAAAATCCTTTGATCCTTAAATGCCAAAGATAAGTCTGAAATTAAAAGTTTGAAGAGTAGAGCAGCAAGCGGGCATCCTTGCTTCACACCTCTTTTTGTGACTATTTCGTCTGACAAGTCACCCTGCTGATTTAATCTTACTCGAAAGGACGTCTTTGAGTGGAGGGCAATCAAAGGCTCCAATAGATCTTTTGGACAATTCCATTCGTTTAGTTTTTTCCAAAGGAGGTTGCGATTTATGCTGTCAAATGCCTGGCTCAAATCTATAAAGGCAAGATACAACATTTTATTTCTCTTCAGCGCATCAAGTTTTAAACAGTTTAGGAGGACCAGATTTAATTCAACTCCTACTCCTTTGGTAAACCCTGTTTGCCTGGGATCGCACACGGCAGCCGCAGTTGCCCAATTTGATAACCGCTTTTGCAGGAAGGCACCAAAGACCTTACCGATTGTGTCCAAAAGGGCAATCGGGCGATAGTTGTTAGGATCGCCCCGATTGCCCTTTTTGAATATTGGGACCACCACTGCTCTTAACCAAGACTCCGGCAAAACTTTTTCGTGCGAGATTCGTTCAAACAAGGAACTCCTCATATTGGCCCATAGGGTTTTGTGAGATTTTAACATCACTTTTGAAATACCATCAGGGCCTGCAGCTCTGGATGCCTTTAGTTTCGACATTGCCCATTCAATGTCTTCTGCAGAGTCAGCTACATTCCACCTTGTAGAGGATATTAATAGCGAGGGTATAGCGATGCATTTGCAATCATCAAAGACAGCGGAAAAGTGAGCGACCCAGCTGGCTCCATTCACTCCATTCGCCATTGAATAAGATTTATTCAAGCAACCATTATTAATTATCTCCCAAATGTGTCTACTGTCCTTCGTAATAATCAATTTTAACATCTGTTCAGCTTGAGACTGCAATCGCATGATATTAACGGATTTTATCCAATTGCGATATTTCTGGCGTCTAGATTTTATTTTGATGGTAGCAATTCTTGGATCGACTTTTTTCAGGAGCCTTATATCGTCCCGTAGCTTTTTCTTTCCTGGCTGCATTGAAAGGATGTTTTGCTTCGCTTACAGAACCTTTATGGATTGTATTCCTCCCTTTGAAGTAGTGTATTAACAAGGGGTAATTTATCCTTGAGATTATTGAAGGCGCTTTTTCCAGGTTGTTTGTCAACATTATCAACTGAGGTGCACTCATTCGCAGCCTGTTTGCTCTGTTATTTGTTGTTATATTCTCAAGATACTTGGTTGGGACAGATCTTGTGGTTTTTTCCCCCAATTTAGCAGCATTGCACTATGGTCACTCTTATCAGTCTTTTTTATTTCGAATGACAAGATTGTTGCTAGAAGATTTTTAGACACCCGGATATAATCGAGCGTCTTTTTTCTCACGCCACCTATCCAAGTAAAGCCAGGTGGAATGTCGCCACGAGTCCCTCCGTTCAGCATTATGCACTCTTAATGCCATTTCTTTTTTCCATCTGACACCTCGATCTTGCAGATTACCATTGAACATGCTGCCATCTTCTTTGCATTTAGATGTTGGCCTATTTAACCAGGCATAGTTGAAGTCACCACATATTATGATTTCCGGATCATCATCTGCTAGAAGACACTTGTCAATTTCCACCAATACAGCCCCAATGAATTTTGCTTGCGATATCATTGCAGTATTCCAATATATATTGACAATCAATAGCACTTTATTCCTAAATGGAAGAGATCGTTTAATCTGAATTTTTGTTGCTTGTACAAACATATTCAGGTTGTCAGAAGATATCATCATCCAATCATTATTGTTCTTGATCATTGTAACCAAGCCAGCGAATGGACGGCCAAAAAGGTTTTTTCCTGCAGGATTCAGAAGGACAGTGTACCCATCACAACCAGGGCACTCTCGCAACCATGTTTCTTGTAGGCATATGATTGACAAATCCATCGGAAATTGCCACTTTCCGTCAAACAAATGTATAAAGCCGTGAGTATTCCAGGATAGCAGCTGGTAATTCTCTTCGCTGCTATCCACTCTTAGCTAATGATCTTGTTGTTTTGTTGTTTTTATGCACAGCAAATATTTAATGCTCATGTGGTCCCGCAGAGCTTTCCTTCTTTTTTCATTTTCCGTTTGTTCCACTGATGAATGGTGTAGATTGACCTCGTCATCAGCATTGACATTTAGTATTTCGAAGCCGAAAAACAGGAAGTCGTCCGCGGCATCCAGTATGGCCACCTTGAGGGCACTTGAGTGTAGGTGTAAATTTACCCAGTCCGAGAAATCCTCAGACATGTATTAGACAACTGCGATGTCTTCTGATCTTGTAGCACGCAGCGTTGGTATACACTGCAGCAGATTCAAGATGTTCCTTCTGTTTAGATTTACCTCCTTCTGTTCTGGCAAAGCATTTTTGATTTGGATTTTCCATAGGCTTTTTCGAATGCTGTCAGGTCGGTTTTTGTTAGACCTGTATGATCTTTGTCGAGTTTTTCGAATTGTGCAATTGTCATTTTTGGATTTAATTTTCCTGTCAGGGGATTAGGGAGGGCATCCACCCCTCTTAATTACCTTCGACACTGAGCTCTCATCGTTGGCAATTGGTATGAGAGGAGCTTTTGCGGGTATCTTAGGGACCTTCACAGCAAGGCGGGATGAGGACATTAGTGACTCGATTGGCCGCTTCCTGAGATCTTTATCAGTTTTTTCAGCAGTTGGCTTTGGTACTACAGCAGTATCAACACTCTCAATGATGTCATCATCGTCTATCGAGTAGGTTGAATACTCACATAACTCCAAGGAAGCATCAGCACTTGAATCAATGTCATTACTGGAGGCGACTCTAGCTCTTTTGGCATTTGGCTGAGATGGTAACTTATTCACCAGAGCCGGTTTGGGTTTTGATTGCCCCTCCAATCCTTTCTCCGGCCGCTTAAATAGAGACAGAGCTGGCGGAGTTGATACGTTTCAGATAAATTTGTTCCTACAAGATGTACGGGCACTTTTGTCTGCTTGTTTCTGCGATGTATGGGTACACAAACCTTTTGTGCCGCAAGACTTTTTTTGCTGGGTTTGGTTTTCGCTCACCTTTGTCAATACTGTGGGTGGTTTGAAAATCCCAAAGGAGAGTTTTTCCGTTAGGTTCCTTTGGTCTTTTGCTTCAGTGCCTTTTTCGTCCTGAATCACCACATCAAGCATGGCAGGCGGGGCAGCACCATTGTCAAAAGTGTCTGTATGAGCTTGTTGCGGTGTATGTGTGTTGTCCTCATCAGGTAGTGCCCCGTTGTTTTTGGCGCACACCACCACACTTTTTGCCTGCCTACAAGGGGTTCCTTTTATTTTACAGTGTAAACGTTCCACATTGATGCTGCATGCAGAACCACCCAAGGTCGACAGGTCCTTCTGTAAAGCCTGGCTGGCCTCCAAGGATTGATCCTTCATCAGGTTGGTTTGATAGCATGGAGCATGAGGATGATCACAGGCTGAGTTCCTGGCGGAGGAGGTATTGTGTCGCATCCACTTTGTGGCCTCAATTACTGCGTCCATTAATGCGAAATTCTCACTGTGTGACTGGCGCGCTAAGTCACTTAATCTTGTTTGCCATTTTAAGGAGTTTTCCGCTTCAATGTCCAATCTAGCGGCTATGACATTCGAGAAACTTTCTAAACTTTTCACTTTTACATTGATGTCCGCTATCAAGGTCATATGATCGGTAATGGCATCATGTATGGATTCGTACAGCTTCATGAATGGAAGTAATGCGACTGATGTTGCAGCTAATACGTTGTTATGTATTTGGATTCCAGCCGCAGTAGATAAGGAGCTTTTAGACGGTTGGTCAATTTTGATCGTGTCAGGGACAGTTTTTAACGTCCCAGAAGATGTAGTAATCTTCTTAAAGTCGTCCCTGGGTAGAATACACGTTACAGCTTTTTTTTCTACATAGTCAGTACCCGATACCTCAGGGTTTTCATGGAATGATTGATGGAAGGAGTCGTTTGAACTGGACAGTAACGAAGTATCAGATCTTTCAGGGCAGTTGTGTGTTTCGCTCGCAGAACGACTTTTTTTCAGAATTAGAGACCTGCTTTTTCTTATTGACTGATTTTTCACGAAACTGGTGTTCAGACGTTCGTATGTAGCTAGAGAGTCTGCTTTCAGACGAGCAGTCAAACAAGCTTCACGAGCCGGAAGATCAATAGAGTTTTGCTTTGTTACTGGTGCAGATACTAGAAACGATTCTGAAGGAGCCCCCACGCCAGAATTCGTGTTCCAATCTGAGTCCTTACGATTTTCATTTGTGTGGCTATGGGCAACGCAGGTATTCTCTCCTTCAGTAGACGGCAAGAAAAGCGGGGGTGCGTCAGCCTTTCTAGGCTTTTCGGTGGGAAAGAAATTTCCCAGTGACGCTTTTACCCGAACCGCTTCCTGCGGTAAAACAATTGGTAGATTGATTCCCATCAGGTCTGAGTCATTTATTTCAAATGGAGATGTCTGCACAATATCGCATGCATCAACATACACTGAGGGAGAAAAAGTCAGTGGCAATTCCATAGTGCTAAGATCGGAGCTTGGCTTTTGAGTACATGTGCTGCTAAGACCGTCAGTCGGGTTTCTCAGAGGGGCCAGCGATGTTTGTGCCAGTGTGGCTAATGATGGCACCGAACCTTTGCCCAAGCAAGTAACCACCTCCAATCCGCTCTCAATGGCATACTCAATTAGATCTACATGGGATTTTATCTCCACCGGGTGAGCTGCGCTTACCTCCTTTGCAAGACTTGAAATCGCTTTTCTTCTGTAGATCAAGGATTTCTGGCGAGTCTGAGGGCCATCCTTCGTCGTCATCATGTCAATTACAATAACTTATGCTCTCAGCACTTCAGGGAAGGTGTCCAAAGAGCTAAAGTACTGTGACCACGCCCCCTCCACCGCCGAACAGCCGCACAACAGCCGATGGACTTTACTCCGAAGGGCTTCACGCCGCAAGGGTACACTCGCCCTGATTTTGATGGCAGGCAGTGTCACATGAGCGGTCACGTGTGCGGCACAAAGCTCCTCCCCCTCCAGGAAATGAGAGTCGAAGCGCGAGTCACGGAAACTCCCAGCGCTATTCTCTCACATCCAGCGCAGGTACCAATGTAACTTCCTTTTTGGAAAATGTTCTCTGAAAGGAGAGAGATTTTTGACAATCTGTCCCTCAAGGATGTCTGGCAGGTAAAGAGGGAGGAGGAAAGTGGGCTCACTTGTTTTTAACATGTTCACCAGACTTTGTCTAGAGTTGACTGTCTGGATGTCAGCAGCTCTGATGGGGGAGGTAGAGGAGGTGAATTCGGGAGCATTTCATTATCCGATCATGCACCACTGATGGTCACTATCCAGAGATGGGAACCACAGAGGGCTGCGGGCCTGTTCGTTTCCTCGAGAGATTTTGTCAAATGAAATGGTGGAACAACTGAGAGGTAGGATAGACTAATATTTAACAGATAGAGAATCCGAATGCGACACAAGAAGGGATCTGGGAGGCATTTAAAGTGGTAATACAAGGGGAAATTATAGCTCTTCAGTCCCAAAAACAGAAAAGGAAGAACAGCCATTTAGAGTCCCGTATATGGGGACCATGCAGACCAGCAGGGAAAAGAATAGAACTACATACAAAATATTGAAAGAACTTTGAGCCCAACTGGAACTGCTTCGCTCGTGCAGGACAGAACGAGCCTTATTGAATATGAGCTAGCGCTACTGCATAGGCGCAAACAGAGCAAATAGGCTTCTAGCTAGGAAACAGATGGGCTGAGGCAAATCGTACCATAACAACCATGAAACAACTCGACAGATAAGTAGCTATGGATACATACGACTAGAATAGGCCGCTTTAAGGAATTTTATGGGTCTTTATATAAAATCCATGAGCCCGACCAGCAGGCTGTAAAGCCATATTTTAGACCAGTTCCATTGCCAAAACTGGCACCTTCTGATAGTGAGTGCCTGGAGTAGGAAATCACTGTTGCGGAAGTGGAGGCTATAATTAAGGGTCTACCACAAAACAAAACTCTGGGACCTGATGGATACTCGACATGTTTCTATCAAGAACTCTGTGCACAATTGGGCCACAGAGGAACAGTAAACCCTTCAATAGTGGAGGCAAAAGTAGTGGTGCTTAGCAAACCCAATAAAGACACAACGATCTACGGGTCCTAAGATGCTAAGATTTACATGGGGGTATTGGGGACTAGATTGTCACCACTCCTACCGAATCTGGTTGGTCCAGATCAATCTGGCTTCATAAAGGGATGACAAACGCTGGATAATACTAGGAAGGTGTCCCATCTGAGAGAAGGTGGAGCGCCATCGGGTCCAGGCGGCATTTATCTCGCTTGATGCTGAAAAGGCTTTCGACCTTGTTGAATGGTTTTTCTCATTTTGCCCTAGATTTGTAAAGATGGTTAAAGCCAACTATACTACTCCTACGATGAGGCTCCATCAACTCCCATCTGTCGGATAAGGTGCAAACCTCACGTGGGACACGGCAGGGTTGCCCCTTGTCCCCACTACTCTATGCAGTGTACCTAGAACCGCTTTTAACATCTGTGAGGCAAATTCTTGCCATAAAAGCGTTACGTTTCGGGGAAGAGGAACACAAAATAACTTCCTTCGCTGATATGTTGATGACCCCGACACAACCATAAACCTCAATACCAGCATTGCTAAACAAACTCTTAAAAGTGGAGAAAGTCCAGGGCTAAAGGTCAATATGGGCAAATACAAACTACTAAGCTTGGGGCTTACTAAAATTCAGATGACAAATTTGCCAAAGATCTCCCCGTTTAAAATGGTTAAGGATACGATTGCTTACCTAGCGGTAAACCTGACAAATTCCACCTCAGGCATATATCGGGCAAACTATCAGGGGCTGCTCTCCAAGATAAAGGCCGATTTAAGCAGATGGACCCCTTTGTGCATATCATGGCTGGGGAGGATAGCAGCAATTAAAATGATCACGCTTCCTAGATAAATTTACCACTTCTAGACACTCCCTATTAAAGTTCCACAATCGTATTTTAAGGCAGCCAACAAGCCAATACCACAATTTATATGGCAAAACAAACGACCTACAATAGCTCTAGAGACTGGCTCTTAATTTGAAAGGGGGCTTGGATCTTCTGAATTTTGCTAAATATTATGCAGCTGCCCAACTGCGGGTTCTACGAGAATGGCTCTCAAACATGTCTAAGCCGTGAGCTTGGCTGGACCAGGCAGTAGCAGGGACTACGTTAGAGGGGCTACTTTGGTTAAATAGGTAAGATCGGCCTCGAATGTAGGATAGAGCCAGATAGTAATGATAGTCCGTGATATATGGGATTGCCTCCTTAGACAAGGTCAACTAACCACAAATCCATCTCAGTTTACCCCATTATTTGGAAATCTGCAGTTCACCCCGGGAACGAGCCCGTGCTCTTCTGCAAGATGGCGTGCAGTGGGGTGCAGAAAGGTGGGACACATGGTGGCAGGAGAGGTCAGGTCCTTTGAAGATTGTAAACAGCTTGGGCCAACAGAAAAATATAGGTTGGAATATCAGTTGTGGCAATAGCTTAAGCATCCCAGTACACAACTAGCAGTGCTAAGAGATCTGACACCATTTGACAAGTTCAGCTGGTGTCAAAGCTATGTGTGATCCTACAGGGAGAGGACTTAGACCGTACATGGAAGCGATGGCAGAAGACACTGGGGGAAGAAATACCTTTAACATTGGGAAGTCCTTTGGGATCAAATACAGAAATTAACTAGATCTAACCAAACCAGGAGGGGAATGGTATAAGATAACGCTCCAGTGGCGGCATACCCCAGAAAGATTGCACTCAGTTTACCCAGGGGAAACGCAAGAATGCTGGAGGGGATGCTTGGGGAGAGGTGACTGGAGGAATGTTTGGTGGGACTGCCCGATACTGAAAGTCTTTTGGGAGGACGTTTGTGGTCAGACACGACAGATGCGGCCCGCCAACCTACTCCCTATAGGAACAAATGTGCAGCCTTCATGACCCCGCGTTCCAAATCCCTACAAAACCTCAGCGCAAAGCATTTACGATACTACTAATAGCGGCCATTGTTAGTCCTGGCTAGGAAATGGAGGCAAAAAGCACCTCCCATGAACATAGAATGGCTTCTGAAAGTATGGGGGATAGTAGCCATGGAATGGTTCACATACAGAATACAAGGTGAAAGACAAATTCCGCCATGACTGGGAAATGATATGGACTACCTCAAGGGAGATTATATGCAACAATGGTGTCCCCAAAATTTGAGAATACCAGACATGTAGTAGTTGGATCTCAGCTGGAGGTGACAATTCATGTATCATTCACTGGTCAAAGAGTCGGGAGGGGGGAAAGGAAGGAGGACAAGTGGTTGTTTTATTGTTTCTTTATGTGAGAATGGCAAAAATAATTTGCAACAAAAGAAAACAAGTACTCACCTGGTCTTGTCTCATTTCCAAGTGGTGTCTGTGCTCTAATTCTTTGGCGAATATCCCTAGTAGCTAGTGTTACCGCTGTATCCTCTACTAGCATCACCCCAACTTCAGCAGGTGGAACAACGATGTCATGTAGACAGGTGAGCAGTGCAAGCACAGTAAGGAGAGGTAAGCGCAGAGGTGCTGATACAGACATGGGAGGGGTGGACCTATATCTCACTGACACTGCTGGAGTGTCTAATAATATGTGGTACAAACGCGGCCAAAGTAGGCAAGGAAACGAAACCACTGGGGAGAGCTGCTAAGTCTGCTCACTAATCTCCTATGCCATTAATGTCTCCAGAACATTTATAGCAACTGAAATACCAGAAGCAAGAGCACAGTGCCTTATGTAGCCATCCATTGTTACAACCAAAGGAAGCTTCCAAGAGAAAACAGCAACATTCAGCTGGATGGCCAAGGCAACGTTTCCCTATGAAGACAGTTACGTAAAGACTCTTGACATGAACAATTACTGGCAATTAGACCAGGTAATACTATACATACCTGACAGCCCACAGAAAGGTGAGATGAAAAACACTGAAGTATTTACCCTGCCCGAAGAGGGGGGGGGGCTCAAGGAAATAGGAGGAGAGCCAGGGTGTTGGGAAAGACCACAGATACTCATGTATGGCCAAGTATGCACAGCAGAAGTATGGAAAGAGTGAGTAGTAGGCAGCAGAGCAGATACCCTAGTACAAGCACCAGTAAATGCAGTGCATGGAGGAAACAACAAGTGCCTGAAAGAATGGGTGTGCATTGGAGGGACAGGACCTCCCTGTCCTTGTCCTGCAGTCCTTTTTCGTGTGTGTTCTGTATTGGTTTCTGCCCAGGCGTCCATATGAGACTCCTAGCATTGCAGCTTTCCTCTTTTTGGTTTGGTGTACAGACTCTTGGGATACCCTTATGGCACCTTTGGGTGGGGGTACAATCCTGTGCCCATAGTGTATGTTTTTGGGCACCTGTGGGTAGCACACAGAGTAGGGTATGTGCTGGTGGCAGCTCCATGCTGAATTTGACAGGTGCTCCGAGTATCCTCCATTTTGGGATGCCCTGCCATTGGAATCAGTGGATTCCTGATAGGAGACCAGATGGTCCCTGTGGCCTCTTGCTTTCTATTGCCAGTTACTTTGTTTTTCCCAAAGTCCTGGGAAGTCCCGACTCTGTTCCTTCCCCCTGGCAGGCTGTTAAGTGGAAGTTCCATATATGGTATTGTGGGGGAAGTCCAGGCCAGACTGGCTGAAGCCTTCCCAGTTACTATGTTGTGGGTACACCGTTGGGATGGGATCTTGGTGAATGGAGTGTGACCAATATGCACTTGATGTTATGGGTGTCTGGTTTCTGGTATGTAGTACAATGACAGACAGCGCTGCCCGAAACTGGTATGAATGCAGTGAAGAGTGCTGAATGGCTGGGTACTTGTCCCAATACACATTACTTGTTGTGAGTGTCTGGAGGGAGGACAATGGCCTGAATGCACTGTGAGCGATTTGATGCCCGAGTGCGACCCAGCAGAAGGAACGAGAGAGAACATTGTATCTGGGGGGCCTCTCACTGCTAGAATTTGTTCAGAAGCTGAAGTGGATACTTGATGCTTATCCTTGAAGCCCAGCTGGACAAAGATTTGCTGCAGCATTTGCTTCGACCCGGTCCCAAAGCGGTCAAGTTTGTTGAGGGCTTATCCGAGAAGACCTGGCTAAGAGACCTCTTCCCGAGCTACGAGGGAACATCGTGCACCACTAACCTTCGCCTAAGCTCCCTGCAAGTCAGACCCTTGACAGGCTGCCGAACGGAGACGGGGACCGCCGAGAAGAACGAAGAGAAGCACCGGACATTCCGTCCACCAAGGTTGGCAGGTTTGCTATAACCGCTGGAGGCCCGACAAAGCTGTGTTGCCCAGAAGCGGAGACCACTTGACGCTGTCCCACCGACTACCGGAGCCACAACGCTCCATTGATTAAGACACTGTGAATCCAAGGGCGCTTTGGTCTGCACAGTCGACCGCCGAAGAAAGTCGAGGCCGCTGACGTGCCGAGGAGCATTCGCCAGTGGGTTTCCCACCACCCGAAGACTGCAGAGACGCCAGACGACTCGACGCCCTTGCTGAGCCAAAGTTCATCATAAACTCTTTGCGGCAGCTAACCATTGTCGTCGAGGTGTATCGCACGTCTCATCTTTGCAGGACGTCCATGACCGATAGTCGACGAGCACCGACAGGACTGAAGCTGCTGCCTCGACACCATTGAACTTTTCATCGACGACTCAACGCCAAGTTCACCTTCTGAGACCATCGACGATCTGTGGCTCCTACCTTAAAGGGAGCCACTCAACAAGGATCCAGCAACGCCTCGAAGAACTCTGCTATTCCAGGTACATTGGGGTGGTAGAACTATTTAGAAGCAAATAAGCCTCTTACAAACAATATATGGACTGGGCTTGTATAATATCTTTATTTACAGGTTGCCCAGGTTGGGTGGGGGGGGGGTTCATCATACAATAGTGCGTCTTGGTAACGGGGTCAATATTTTGCCTATTGTTTTAACCAACCTGCTTTCCTCCCACGTTCGTTCTCATTATTAGATGATTTCTAGGACATTTGAACTGAGCACAGTTAATGCATTTTAATGAAATCTAAGAAGTACTTGTGGTACCATTTAAAAACTGTATATATTTACCATTTTAGATTATCTTGCACACAAAGTGCGTTATTGTGATTGTGTACATAATTTGAGCCTATTTATTTAAAAAACAGTGTTTTCACTAACAGTGTGTGGACATTCCTTTGTGGGTGCTTGGGGACTACACTGTACTTAAGAACCAGCCCGCATCACCTCTTGAGAGCTTGAGCCTTGATTGCTCGACCTTCGCTACCCAATAGAGAATCTTGGCTGGGGTGCTCTCTGCCTCTACTCGGCCATATAGAGAGCAGGAGTACAGATACCCCCTCCATTCTTTACACTACGACATAAGCACCAAGCTACTGACCTGGGTGGACAATGACGCTGGACCAATGCCCATAATATCACTGAAGAAACCACCATTGTGTTACCAGAATGACGGTGCAGTAAAGGTTGGAGACAACACAGAAAGGCGTCCAGCAATATTAATGGATAACTATTGGGTGTGTGGATCCAAAGCATAAGAGAAGCTGCCATCCAACTCAGGAGGAGTTTGCTCATTGGTGCACATCAATATGCCAGCACTGGTAGTGCCACAGAAGGATATGAAGATAGATTACTTCCCTAAAATGGACACTAACCGGAAAAAGAAGAGGCCAATAGAAGGGGAAGAAAGGGGAAGAAAGAAACTGTCAGTAGAAGCGAGTAGAGTGAAAAGAGACAACTATTTCTCATCAGAAGCATCACTAGACGATGTACCACCAGAGCACACATTGTTCAGCAGGACAGATGTTTTTTTGCATCAGTTGTTCCAGCTGTGCAGACGTATACAAATGCAAAATGGTTGCAGATAAAACGGGAGGGAGCTGATGCAGACGATAACACACAGTTCTGTAGATAAGAGGACCTATACATACCGTCAAAAACCTTCATTATTTTTCTCATTATCCAAGTGCAGAAAGGCTAACCGCAAAGCAACGAAGAGATGCAGAGCAAGCTTGCAGATGCTTATGGAAGCTAACCCTATGGCACTACAGGATCACATAAGGAGCCTGGAAGGACCAAATACGACTAACCTATGGGGAACAAAGAACAGTAAAGATGTGTAGAAATCATAGTACAAGTCTAACCAGGATAACATAGGGAAAGCGAAACCAGGCTGCACACAACAGGAAGGCCAGGGCTCGCAGCCAAGGTCAGAGACCAGCAACATATTCCAAACCTAAAACGACAAGGGGCCATTTGCAGAAAAACAGAATAAATCCTCATTAATTTCACACCAGAAGAGCTAGATATCGTGGTCCTCAACCACGTGATAGAGCCGAAGCTAGACAATGGTCATTCAACCGAGGTGGGAAAACTAGCGGTTCTCAGCAACACAAACATGATGTGAAAGTTTTAACGT
Source organism: Ambystoma mexicanum (assembly GCF_040938575.1). NCBI lineage: Eukaryota > Metazoa > Chordata > Amphibia > Caudata > Ambystomatidae > Ambystoma > Ambystoma mexicanum. The sequence goes on along the minus strand of NC_090941.1, from coordinate 704,106,449 downwards.
TGCAACGTTGAGGGCATTCTCACAGGCAAAGTGGTTTTGTTAACAGACATATTGGGAACACAGTCATTCTCATCACCTTGAAGAGATGCCGAGCGCTGAGAACAGAGCTGGGTCCCAGGCCTGCGAGACCAGTTCCAGCCAATCGGGGGACAGAAATCCTGGGGTGGATGGCAGAGGGAACGGGCCAATGGTAATGCTGTGAACCTGCAACAATGTAATAGATAGTTCCTTGAATAAAGGGCAGGCCAGCCACCTGACATGCGAGGGCCAACCAACTAGGATCTATAGGGGTCATCCATAAGGGTTACCACTCCAATCACCCAACCAGAAGGTCCGATAGGTTTTTCGGGAAATGGCCCATGTGACAGAGGAGGACCACAAAACAGCCCGACACAGGCTTGGGAGGTGCGATTCTGGGAATGCTCTAATGTCCTGTTGGTATTTGTAATAGACAGTTCTAACTTGCCCTTGGCTGAGTCCTCCATTTGTTACTGGAGGGGGGGGTTGTGCCCTGGGAGCTGAACGGGTAAACTCGTAGTAAGCCCCAGACCTCTAGCATACCTAAGCCAACACCTTCAATACTGCATATACTCCTTTTGATGCATGTCGCCCCTCCACCATCAACGGTCGTACTTGTACTACCCCTATGCATTAGGAACCGGAAGATGAGACAGAAAAACGGAACAATCCAACCCCTATTATATTTGAATCGAATTTTATTCTTTGCAATTCCCCTACTACTCTACTACGCTCTTGCCCATCTTCTCTTTCATTTATGGGCCTTCTGTAGAGTCTTATAGCAGTACACAAAGTCAATGATAATTGGCCAATACTTCCCATAAGGTGACGTTTCTAGTCTTTCTGTTGCGCTGCTGTTGTCTTTGCGGACATCGGTTAAATGAATCAAAGCCCTCCTTTACTTTATCTTCACCGCCGTTGGTGTTGCGTAGACAACTTCAAATGGACTGCAAAACCTCGGTTGCTTCCACTTCCTTACAACTTTGCAGACGAGAACTCTGTCTCTAGGAAAGAGAAGCTGTGCTTGTGGAAAGTACTCCTCCTAGTGGTCACTTGTGTGCTCTTCAACGTTTGTCAGCCGGCCAACATGTAGGTTGTTGAACCTGGTGGGAGATTTAGCAGAGGAAATTTGTCATTTCTGTTAACTTAATTTCATGTCCCAGGATCTCCAAGCCACAGTTAGCATTCGAAATTGAATATGCAGGAGGGACAGGTGCATGCATCCTCCTAACTAACGATTTTGTGCAGAGTCAAATGGTAATCCGCACTGGGTGAGTCGCGAAGGGCAAAAAGACCAAGGGGGAGCCAAGAAAGCTGGCTTTGGCACAGAGGAGGTTAGCTGCAGCAAGCATTCTTTAAGCAAGCCGTTGAGCCTTACAACAATCCAGTTTGGCTGCGGCCGGTACACTGTGCAAAGCTTGCGTTTTATCCCAAAGAGGTGCGTAATCTCAGCGAAAAAAGGTAGTTGGAGAAATGCTTGCCATTGTCCGACCGTATCGCTTCACATGCTCCCCACCATGGAAATACTTGCCTTACAAAAGAATTTAGCAGCGGATTTCACGTAATTCTTTGCACAGGGCCCAGCCTCAAGTCAGCGCAAAAAGGGACTACACCAATTAGGTATTTATAAGACTAGCATCTCCCTTCCATATCAACATAGTCTATATGCGAGTGCCAGAATGCCCTTCCGGTTGCAGTATCGTTCCTCGTATGATTTTTTGTTAATGAATGACCACACAAAATCTGTTGACAAAACCACACAGTTCACACCATAAACTCTCCCACTCACTCATGTACATTTGCTACATACCATCCCTCACTTCTCTGATGCTATACTTTCTTTGGTAGCATGGGTCGGAAAATGCAATTGCTCGAGAACCAAGTTCAGCAATTTCCGAGGCATCACTAGATTTCCCGTACTATTCTGCCTCCATATTAGGTCTGTTGGGGAAAGAGAACACCCACTTTGTATCCATAAATCCTTCACTTCTTTCAGCACTTCTTTTAATTCCCTCATCTGAACAATTGGTGTCCGATTAAAACTTTCCTCCTCCTTCATTTCCTGCCCTTTACTCTTTTCCACTGGCATTGTTAGTTTTCCTCTTTCGTCCTCCGCATAGCGTACCCCACTTCCCTCTGGTAAATATGCTGTTTCTTTGGCTGCTGTGTCAGCCTTTTCGCTCCCCCAAGATATTTGGTCTTGCCCACCTGTATGGGCTGCACATTTTATTATCGCCACTTCCACCGGCACTTTTAATGCCTATCAACTTCCCAAGTAATTCAGCATGTTGTACTGATGTCCCACCACTTTTCCTGAAACCCCTCTTTTCCCATCGGACCAATCCTGAATGTAGGGTAGATGTTACGTAGGCAGAGTCGGAAAATGTTTGCTGCATGTCCCACCATCATGTCTAATGCACTTCTCATTGCAACTAGCTCTGCGGCTTGTGATGTATAGTGCAATGGTAATTGCATCTGAGACACTATTACATATTCCCCATGTATGTAGCTTACTACAGCTGCCCCTGTAGGTCTCTTGCCATCATCAGGGTCTATACGTGATGAACCGTCAATGTATACCATGTCTGCCCCTTCTATTGCTTCTTCCTTAACATGCAGGTCTCCTTCCATTCAATCCATGTGCGCTACAGTCATACACACACACTCCCCTTCAGCTGCAGGTTCTGCTATGAATGTTGCTGGGTTTACCACGTAACACCTCACTACCTCTATGGCTGAGTTTGTTAGTATCACCTCATACCATGATGTCTTGCATGTCATTAGGGTGCTTTTCGATTTTTCCCCAAAAAGTGAAGAGCGAGTGCTCCACATATAGCACTACGGGGCACCCCATTGTGATTAAAGCTGCCTTTTTTATTGCAAACGCTGCAACCACAAGCGCTGGTTTGCAAGGAACATGTCCCTGCATTACAGGATGCAAAAGGCCACTGTAGTAGACCACTGTTTTGTGACCCTGTGGTTTCTTGTGCGTAAGGACAGCTGTGATTACTGACCCATCCGAATGGGAGAACAAGTGGAATTTGTCTTTATAGTTGAGGGTGGCCAGTACTGGTGCATGTGCCAATGCCTCCAAGTTCTGTGAAATGTTCACTCATTTCAGGCATTCATTTAAACTCCCTCCTCCCTTTCAGAGCTTCTTTTAGGGCTTGTAGCAAGGTCTTGGTGTAGGTCGAGTAGTCAAAAACCCATGCCATGAGAGAATTACACAACACCAGGAATTTTTGCATTTCCTTTACTGTGCATGGCCGTGCTGTCGAATTAATTGCCTCCACCCGCTCTTGTTTTATCCTGGGCCCTTCAATGGATATTACTTGCCCCAGGTACACTACTTCCTTCTGACAGTATTGTAGTTTTCCCTTGTCCACCTTGTACCCTTTCTCTGCCAGAAATGTCAGCAGGTGCACTCAGTACGCCCTACCCTCTTCTTCAGTCTCACTGCATACCAACAAGTCATCAACATATTGAATTACTGTGCTTGGCATTTGTAAACTGCTCAGGTCCATTTGGATCACTCTGTTGAAAATACTTGGCGATTAGCAGTACCCCTGAGGCAGTCTGGTGTGTTTGAAACTCGTTCCCCGAAACATAAAGGCTGTCAGAAACCGTGAATCAGGGAGGAATGGAAAAGAAGACATTCTTAAAGTCAGTGACTGAAGTACCTTGCCTGTGTTGGGATGTTGCACAATATTGTGGTAGGGTTCGCTACGACTGGAAATCCGGCCTCAACATCGTTTAGAGGGTGTACATCTTGTGTAAATCTCCAGGACCATACCTTGGATTTCTTTATCGGGTATATGGCCATGTTACGCGGCAAGGAAGAAGTTTGTATGATACCCTGCTCAGAGAGGACATGCAAGGTAGAGTATATTCCCTCATCCGCTTATCTAGACAATGGATATCGCTTTGCTTGGGGGAGCAGTGCTCCCTCCTTCAGTTTTAATTTCACGGTCACCACTCCTTTAAGGACCTCTACATCTTGGGGCATCATTTTTCAGGTACCTTCTTGAGGTCTTCATCTGCATGGATAGTCCCCTTCTTCACCAGTTGTGTCAGTATTGGTACAAGCTTCTCCACTACTTTGACTGGGCAAGGTATTTGTCGCAGAACAGCTGTTCATCCGTTACTCCGGTTATCATTTAGGTTGGGTCAATTCAGAGCACCATGTGCCATTCCATGTTATTGGCTGTCCAACACACAATCACCATGTCCTTATGTACTATTACCCCTTCCGACTGTAGCACAAGTGTGGTACATTTCATGTCGTCCCTTTGACAATGTGGTCTGAACAAGAATTCTGATGCCAGTCAGAATACCTTTCCTTGTATTTCCGGGACCCACCCCAGCAGTATTTACACTCCGTACAAAAACATGCTCAGGTACATGAATTGGCCTCACAATGTTCTTTGAGTGTGTGCTGCCAACCAGAGTCCAGCCACTCGGTGCAGTAGACGCCTGGTGTTGCGCATACCATCCCTCTCTGTGAATGATGTGGTGGCATTCAACTTGCTGAGTAAATCTCTCCGTAGTAGGTTGATGGGAGCGCCTTTGGAGTACAATAGTAGAGCTACCATGTGTTGTGTTCCCAGCGTTTGTGGCAAATCTTTTGTGATTGGAACCGTGACCACCGCCCCAGAGAAGTCCTGCGTGCCCATGACACTGCTCGATACTGGGAATTGGGCTTGTTGCACAAAAGGACAAGTGCATGCAACATGCCCCATGTCTTGGCATGAAACATGGCCCAAAAACCCTGTATCCTACCCCTCTATACCCTACTCTCTCGTTGCTGGTACCCTCTCCCCATGGGGAAAAATCCCACGTGCATATAATTTCCCTGCACAGACATTCCTGACTGCACTTGTTTTATATACTCTGCTGGGTCGTCGCATTTTCATTTTGTGGGCTATTACTTCCCTGGGTCGGAACCGTCAGGATACATACTTTTCAAAACATCCCATCCGTGTGCTTGACACTTATTAAATGGAGCTCCCTGATGGGCATTTGTGCTTAATTTCGCCCCTTTGTACACTGCCTGGTTCCATATTTGGTCCGCCTGCTCTCCTAGGATTGCTGCGAATAAACTTTATGTCCCCTATCGGTAATGTCAACCCTGCCGTCTTTCTCGAGCACCTGTATCCATTTAGTGGCCCCTCCTACGAGGGAGGACATGCTGCATATTAGATTATCTCGGTCTAGGGTTTGCCAAGGTACCTAATGTGTCCACTCTCCCTTTCTGTAGTAATGGCATTACTCTGGTCTTTAGACCCATCCCTCCTCCTTTGGTGGCCCGAGTTGATCCCATTTTCTCCTTCTCTACTGTGCTGCGAAAGGAGTTGGACCAGTCCCTTTCACTTCCGTCACTGTCCCGTCGCTTACGCCCTTTCCTCCCCATCTTCTCGTTTTATTGGGTGTCCATTCATCATTTTCCCCATCACTCTTAGTAGTCCTTCATCTGAGGCTGCATCATCCTCGCCCCCTCCTTTCAGTCTTCCTTGTCCAAGCTGAATTGTATTCTCCCCGACAGCCATTCCACCTTATCGCTTCATTTTCCTCCGTACCTCTTCTTCCATCACTCTCTCTGCCTCACTGAATAACGCTTCCACCTGCTGTTGCGTATTCTTTTTCTATGTCTGCTAGGTATTTCCTCCTCCCCCCCTTGTGTGCAGTTCCTCCCTTTGTGCGTCTCTCCTTTTCCTCTGTTGGGGCTATCTAAATAGGCCATTATTCCCCTACCCCCATTTTCTTTTATCCCAGCTACCCTATATATCCTTCCCCAGTTTTCTTCTACTCTCCCTCCTTTTCTCCATTACACACGCACTCACTTCCAATCTCAACTCACTCAGTGTTCACTCTGGCTCTCTCCCCAGGCCTGACCTCTCACTCTGTTAGCATCCAACAGCACCCTCCGCAGGCTCACCATTTCCTATGTTAGAACAAGTAAGCACTATGCCTCTTGTGCACCGTCTGTACACGCCTGCCGCTACAATGCCAAGTGCACTATTTTACATGAGGTACCTCCTGGGGTTGACCCTTCCACCATGAGTGCACACCGTAAGACAACACTAACAAACACGCATGTCCCTCTCTATAATCCCAAAACAGGAAAAACTCAACACAACTCTTATCCCAGTGACGCAACTATACAATGGCCGGTACTATGCGCAAATTCCATCTGATGGTGTTCGCTACATACTATGCCCCACTGCAGCTCTAATGCAGGCGTGCCCACACTTACATTCTCTCCCTATTGGGTGGTACGTGCCAATTTCTAATACCACTACGCCCGATCGTCCTCCCTCCTTGAGGGTGCATCCTAGACATCATAATCCATCACTCCCCAACTGTGGGCATGCAATCACTATGCAGTGCGTTCTTGCACGGTTATACTCATGTCCTAGAGACCCTAGAGGAGTCCTCTCGGAACGGAGCCTCTAGCACAAGCTCACCTCTCCCACTGAGTGCAGGTGGCGCTCGGAACCAGGCAGACCTTTGTGAACCGGGCATCTGCAGGGCCTCCTCTGTGATGCGCATTGGCCAGATATGCGGTTGCCAGACCCGCGCCCCGGGGAGGGTGGCTTGGATACCCTAAGCTAGCGAGGATCTTGCTGGGGCCTCCAAAATATATCAGGGGTCCTTCGATCCCACCATATGAAAAAAAAAAGTGCCCCCCAGGCAAGAAACAATGCTGTTTATTTACAGCTGGGTGAGCACAAATCAAACAGAACATCTGGCCATACAGCGGACATCTGGGCATTCAGTGAACTTTAGCTTTATACTACAAATACAATGGTTAAGGTATTGGAAACAGTTGCAGCTCAGGCTGTTAATATTTTCCATGTTTCCCAAGAAACTCATTGGATAACCTACATCATAGCCTCAGAGCTAAATGTAGGTTAGCGAAATGTAATGGGAGCAAACAGATCAACAGTATCCCAACTCATCGTTTCCCCATGTGGCACCACATCGCTTGTCAACCCTCCCGGGAACAGTTGGCAATTAGTAATTTGTGCGGACCGTTTGAACTTTATTATTCTGCCATTGGTCAACACCATTGCGAAAGGCACACAAAACACAATGCTTCTGGTGGGAAGGAAGACATTCACATGGTACCTGCTGGATATCGGCCTTCACAACCATTGTGGTGGATACTCTGAAGGCTGGCCACCTCCCAGGGACATAGAAACTTAATTGATCAGAGTTGCATTCAGCTTCCCATTCCCATATCCACTTGCTGACAGGCAGTCGTAGCTATGTGGATGGTTCTCTGGCTCCGGTCCACTTCCCTCTACCCCAGAGAGCCCGTAGGAAAGGCTTGCCGCCCTGTCATTACATCACCCAGTGTAAAATTAGCTGTTTCGGTCTGCCCATGATGCGCAGCTTGAGCTCTGTCTCCCTCCTCCCGACCCGTGGTGTGTTGCTCATGTGTTCAGAGCAGGATTCATGGGCAAGGCCCAACCTGGGGGCATCCCTGCTAAAAGTGTTTACCTGGGATTTTTCCCTATCTTGTAATAACACACAAAGGTTCCCTGGACCAATAGTATACAAAGTGCATCTACGCCCGCATTTCCTTGCAAGGCCTTCTTTCATGGTGTGACTGCAGTTAGTTTGTGTACCTGTATTTTTCCCCCTTAGGATGTGCCCCGTCCCCTCTTACTTACTCTCTGAGATGTTATGTGCGCCTGATTATCTGGCACTGAATTAGCACCTTTAATACACTACTTACACATTCATCCTCTTTTCCATATTTAATGTGGTTTAACTAATCATGCATGAATAGCCAGAGAATGTTCTGGCTATATTATTATGTATCTTTCCTTAATTTGGTTCTCGTCCTCACTTCTGAAACAGTTCAACATTAAAAAAAAAAAGTTACACTACTTTAAATGTATTCATCCTCTTGTCCATATTTAATGTGGTTCCTTAGTTCATTTCATACATCGCCAGAGGGTGCTCAAATCTTGCTCTAATGTTAGAGTATAGTGCGTTAATTAAAAGAATAAAAATATTCATAAATGTATGAATCCAATTTGAATACTAATACATATTCCCACTCCGAAGCCAATATTAGGATTAATTACCCTTCAATGACTTATTGATGTGATAGACAATCACTCAGTTTTTTTTGTTATATATATATATATATATATATATATATATATATATATATATATATATATGATACATTACTCACCGTAATCGTATTTCTGATGCTTGTATCTGCTTAGATTCACATGCTGTGCATAGGCCGACATCTAGTGGAAGCTGCAGAGTATTACAGTTTGTTTTTCAAAACTCGAAAATGGGCGTCGACACAGGGCGTGCCATTAATACTATCCCTAGTGTGACGTCCACTGTACCCAAGATCCCTCACGCGTCTAGGATCCTCAGATTGTATTTTTTCTGACATGAGGTAGCATGAGTAGTACCGTGAGTACAGATAATCCAAGCAGATAGACAGACAGGTAAGACTACAAGCAATCATGCGCCTTCTCTCGGAGGGGAGGAAGGGTGGGTCGCATGTGAATCTAAGCAGATACAAGCATCAGAAATATGATTACGGTGAGTAATGTATCCCTTCTGAGGCTTGTGGAATCTGCTTAGATCACATGCTGTGCATAGATTAGCGAGCAGTACCAGAAGGAGGTGGGATGTGAGAAGGGTCATGAGCAAATAAGTGTCTTAGAACCGCTTGTCCCACTTGTGTATCTGCCTTGGAATGGGTGTCAATGCAGTAATGCTGAGTAAAAGTGTGAATAGAGCGCCAAGTAGTTGTTTTGCAAATGGTGTCAAGGGGTACATTTGCAATGAAAGCCAGAGTGGCCCCAATGCCTCTAGTAGAGTGGGCCCTTGGCGTAAAAGGCAGAGTCTTTTCAGAGAGTGAGTAACAGCTGGATACAGTTAATAATCCACTTCGAGATGGCACCTTTAGAGACGTGATCCCCCTCTCTGCCTGTAGCTACGGAGACAAACAGTTGATCTGTTTTCCTTAGCGGTCTGGTTTTATTTACATAGTAGAGGACCGCCCTACACACATCTAGGGTGTGTAGTTTCACCTCAGCCGAGCTTTGCCGGTTCTGGAAGAAAGCCGGAAGCTCGATGGACTGGTTTACATGGAATTTTGATATAAATTTAGGCGAGAACCCAGGGTGTGTGCGTAAAACCAGTTTGTCTTTATGGATAGTAAAGAAGGGATCCTGCACTGACAGAGCCTGAATTTCACTGACCCTTCTTATAGAAGTAATAGCTACTAAGAAGGCCGTTTTATAAGTCAGGTGTTTGAGACTGCTTTTATGCATGGGTTCGAAAGGGGGGGCCCATGAGCTTGGCTAGCACCACATTAAGGTCCCACCCTGGTGGTGGGTTTGAAATAGGAGGGTGAAGTCTCTTTACTCCTTCCATGAAGGCTTTAACTACTGGTACTTTCCACCACAAAACCTTGCTATGGGAAGTGGTGTAAGCCGAGAGGGCTGCCAGGTGTACTTTCAGTGAGTTAAAAACCAATCCTGCATCTAGCAGGTGGAGCATGTATGTAACAATAGTGGAAGGAGTGCAATCAACTGGGTTGATCTGTCTACTCTGGCATCAGATAACGAACCTCTTCCACTTGTTAAATTAACAGTGCCTTGTGTTTGGTTTCCTAGATTCCTTTAGGATGTCCATACACCTCTGTGGTAAATTGAGGTGTCCAAGCTCTATGACCTCAGGAGCCATGCTGCCAGGTTCATTGAGTTGGGTTGCTGGTGCACTGTTTGACCTTGGTGCTGGGACAGTAGGTTGTACCAGGCTTGAAGTTTGATGGGCTCGCACACCGCCATCCTGCGTAGGTGTGGGAACCACGGTTGTCTTGCCCACATGGGAGCAACTAGGACGAGCGTCATTGACTCCCTGTTCATCTTGTTCACCACTTTCCTGATGAGAGGAGTTGGTGGCAAAGCGTACGCAAACATCCCTGACCAGTTCATCCACAGGGCGTTCCCCTGGGAGTCTGGTTGGGGGAACCTGGATGCAAATCCTGGGCATTGTCTGTTTTCGCTTGTGGCGAATAAGTCTATAGTGGGGAAACCCCACTGAGAGAAGAGATCTTCTACGACCTCTCTGTGAAGAACCCATTCGTGTTCCTCTGGGAGGGAGTCTCTGCTCAGAGCAACCGCTAGGGAATTGAGATCCCCTGGAACATGTTGTGATGACAGGAAGATGTTCCGTCTGAGTGCCCATATCCAGATTTTCTGGGCAAGCTTGGACAGATTTGGCGAGCAAGTCCCTCCTTGCTTGTTCAGGTAGAACATGGCTGTAGTGCTGTCCGTCCGGATTTGCACTGACAGGTTTAGTAGGTGGGGCTCGAACGCCTGAAGCGCTCTGTATACTGCCAGAAGCTCTAGCAGGTTGATGTGGTTCTTGGCCACTGAGTGAGACCAGAGACCCTGAGCTGTGTGGTGGAGATGGTGAGCTCCCCACCCCGTCAGACATGCATCTGTAGTGACTACTGCCTGTACTTCGGGATCGTAAAAGGGTTTCCCCTGTGCGGGATTTTCTCTTGTCCACCAGTGAAGGCTTTGTACCAGTGTTGGCGAAACTACCACTAGATCGTCCCACTGACCACTTGCCTGAGACCACTGTTTCGCCAACCATTCCTGCATGGGACGCATGCGCAGGCGCGCATGGGGGACCAGGTAAATGCATGACGCCATCATGCCCAGTAAACTCATTGCTTTGCATACCGTTATTTGTTGACCGGACTGATAATGCGGAATTTGCAGTAGTATATTCCGAATTCTTTCTTCGGAAGGAAAAGTCAACCCCTCCTGGGTATCCAGGATTGCTCCTAGGAATTGTTTTGAGGTGCTTGGCACCAGGCTTGACTTCTTCTCGTTGATTGAGAAGCCTAACTCGTGGAGGAGGTCGATAGTCCTTTGAATGTTTGTCCTGCAAATTCCTGGGGTTTCCCCCGTTATGAGCCAGTCGTCCAGATAAGGGTACACTGGGATTGCCTCCCTGCGTAGGTGTGCAGCCGCCACCGCCAGTACCTTGGTGAATACCCTTGGTGCTGAAGCTATCCCGAAGGGCAGTACCTTGAATTGGTAGTGCCGACTGTCCACCTTGAAGCGCAAGTACTTTCTGTGCGCTGGGAACATGGAAATATGAAAATAAGCATCTTTCATATCCAAGGTTGCCATGTAATCCCCCTTTTTTAGGAGGGGGGATTACCTCTTGTAGCATGGTCATACGAAATTTTTGGGGCTTGACATACTTGTTAGCAGGCCGATACTGGGCGCATTGTCAAGTCTTTCTTTGGCACAAGGAAGTAAGTAGAATAAATACCCTTGTTTACCTGGTGTCCCGGGACGAGTTCTATCGCGTCCTTTTGTAGAAGAATGGCGATCTCCTCGAGGAGAATCTTCTGATGTTCTAAGGACTGTACTCTTTGTCGTGGAGGATGGTTCCGGGGACGCTGCAGTAGCTCTATACAATATCCCGTGGATACTGTTGACAGCACCCATCTGTCTGATGTGATCCCTTCCCAAGCCTGGGTGAAGTTTGAAATGCGTCCCCCTACTGGGGTTGCGTGAGAAGGGACCCTGAACTGAGCGTCACTGCTTTGGTGGAGGCGTGCCGCCTCCCTTGCTGGGGCTGCCTCTGCCTTTACCACGACCTCTCCTATTACCTCTGCCGTAACCCTGGGTAGACTGTTGGTTGTTGTTCCACTGTGTACCCTGCCCCTGCGAATAGTTAGATCCTCTCTGGGAATTTTGGCCGCGTGGGCGACGAAAATTACTATTCCCTCTCTGGTTAGGGGGTTTATTGGTTAACTGACCAAGGGATTTGAGTGTCTCGTATTCGTCCTTGGCATTTTTCAGTGCGTCTTCGACCGCCTTACCAAACAACAGATCGGCTTCCACCGGTTTGTCTAACAATGATGCCTGTGTTTCTGCCTTAAAACCAAACTGCTGTAACCACGCATGTCTCTTGATAACAGTACCTTCTGCTATCAATCTGCCTGCGCTGTCCGCGGCGTCGAAGGTTGCTTTCAAAATGCAACCAGACACGGCTCTACCCTCTGCGGAAATCCGAGCTAATTGGCCCTTTAACCATTCAGGAGCAGAGGCTATGAGAGCCGTGACTTCTTCCCACTGATGGCAGTTGTAGCTGGCCAACAGGGTGGTGGAGTTAGCAATCCTTGCTTGATAGGCGGACGTTGAGGCTACCTTCCTGCCGAAACCGTATAGTTTTTTGCTCTCCTTGTCGGGAGGAGCTTCTGACGAAGACAAGGGTGTCCCAGCCTTCTTACGAGTGTTGGAACAACTAGGGAGTCTGGCTTCAGATGTCCTCTTATCTAGAGAGGGTCAGACTGAGCTGCCCTGAAAAGTTTTTCAACCCTGGGATTGACTGCTCTGGTGAGGTTTGGGTTCACCAGGGACGGATCTATTCTCCGCTGAATGGATTTAAGGATAGGGATGGTCTGGGCAACAGGCCTCCTTTCTCCCACTAACTCTTCTGCGAAGTCCCTTTCCTCCTGTACACCGTGGGTGTCAATGTGGAAATGTTGTGCTGCGCGAGCGAGAACCTCATTTAGGAGGGGTTGGTTATCGACCGGGGAGTCGGCACCCGGGGCTTCGTTCTCTACCGGGGAATCTACTCTGTATGTTTCCGGGTCATCCTCTTCTTCCTCCTGGTCCTCATCATCCCCATAGTAGGCCGTCCCGGTTTGCTCTTCTATCAACCCAAAATCTTGGTCTTCACAAAAGGAAGCCTCTCCTTGATACCGTGAGTATGGTCTTGCGTAAGGTTGTACCTCGAAGGGTTCGGACCTCATTGGAGTTTCAAACCGGGCCTTCTTACTCGGGGGGATAGGATCAGTAGAGCCTGAGGGTGTGGCCCCTTGTAGATCATACGAGAGGAAATGTTCTGGATTTTTATCATAGAAATCAGCCAAAGAAGACATTCTTGACATGACCCTATCTATGTCTTCACTGGACCATTTTTTGGAACTGGGAATGACTCTCTCAGCAAGTCTATGGGATTTATCTTGAGTAGCTTTGCTGGTTGTGGACCTATCAGCAGACCTGGGCTTGTCTGTCTGTTTAGGGGGGGTGGAGTGTTTCACAGGTGTGGAAGAATGTACAGGTAGTTTCTTCTGCTGTTTTCCCCCCTCCCCGTGCGTAGAAAAATGTTTTCCCCGTCCCTTAGTGGCTCCGGAGTTTTTCGACGCCTGGCGTCGAGGATCGGGCGAGATGTCCCTGTCCTTCGAGCGTGGGGCCTCGCTGGCTTTAATTGCGGGCTCCAACTCCTGGAGCGCGGCCTGGGGGTGGAAGTCGTCTTCCGACGATCGAACTTCTGTTAGCCTAGGGAGCGAGGCACTCTTGGCAAGAGTGGATGATTGCCTGGAGTCATGCGGCGATCTTGATCGAGAGCGCCCAGGGGACACCGAATCGGACCGTTCTGTCTTTGCCTCTTTCCGAGAACTCAACGTCGTCGAGTCTCGGTTGGACTTAGTGTATTTAGTGTGTGTAGTATGTGAAGCGCTTGTGTCGCCGGGGGTCTTCCCCATAGCCGCCCTGCCGGACGACCTTCCGAGGTCGGGGACCTGAGCTCGGCTGTCTTTCGACGCCGTAATGCCCTCGCCGTCCGAAAGTATGGCGTCGCTCCCATCGCTGAAGGCGCCCTCCGCTGCCATGGCCGCCTGCCTGGCGTGGTGGGCCCAACGCTTCGTCGAACGGTCCTTAAGTGTCTTAGGTTTAAACCTACTACACGCTCAAAAAATAAATCTGATGATCCTAGACGCGCGAGGGATCTTGGGTACAGTGGACGTCACACTAGGGATAGTATTACTGGCACGCCCTGTGTCGACGCCCATTTTCGAGTTTCGAAAAACAAACTAATACTCTGCAGCTTCCACTACATGTCGGCCTATGGTATTTAGTAGTATAAATGCATCATAACATAACTTTAACAAACATTTTCGACTACATTTATCAGTGTTCTAATAGTAACTGTAACGCTCACCTGAATCCCTCGGAGGCGCAGGTCCGGGGTTGGAGATTTCAGTGTCTTCTAGGGTCACGCGCAGGCCTCTGGTAACACCCTGGATAGACCCTCTCCTCACCGTAATTTTGACCTGGAGGGTGAGGTGTCTGCAAGTAGGAGAACAAGGGGTTAATGAATGTCTGGTTGGCCAATCTGACCTTCCCCTTTCTGGACTCCCCACGTTACTCGTAGGCTGAATGTGCTCACCTTATATAGGTGAAAGCGGAGCTCTCCATCCTGCGTCTGTGCAGGGGTGCCGATGCCAGTTGCTTCACTGGTTAATTGCCCAGCCTCTTGATTGCAGAGGATGAAGTCAGGGAGCAAGGCCGTCGTTAGCTGCACGAACGGTGATTGCTTGAATATGGAGTTTTATTTATATGACCCCTTAAATGTCTCTCGCCATTGCAGGTCCGGTATGTAGATAAGGTAAGCGAGAAGAATGCCGGAGCTCGTGAAGGCACGTAAGTAAAAGAATGTTATTCGAAGTTAAATGCACTTCTTAATGTTTCTTTTCCCTTTCGAAGTTAAATGCACTTCTTAATGTCCCTTTTCCCTTTTTCAGGTAGCCGTAGCAGTCGGCGTGGAGATGGACGCCGAGGTACGTGCCGGAGAATGGGCAAGCCGATGACAGCTAGAAGGCACGTGAGTAGTGATGGCGTACAGTGCCCCTAATGATGTCCTTGTTTTAGCAGGTGCGGACAAACAGCGCCTGACGAAGATCGAGGCGTACGTGGCACAGGTAAGCAGAATAATCACGGAGGTTCACTAACCAATGTCCTTTGTTTCCGCAGGATTTCCGGAGTATGAATTGTGCGGCACGCGGCCTCGGGATGCTCCGATGGACGAGGTAAGTGCTGCGCTGGTTTTGTATTGTCCTAACCTGGTGTCCTTGTTCTCTTTCAGACGCTGCTGAAGACTGAAGACTGATCTTCCGGGAGGTAAGACTGAAGATTTCTCATTCACAGATGCAGAAGCTGAAGATTCTCTGGAGCTGACACGGTGAGCGTCCTGCTGCTAGTGCAGAATAACGCGAAGCACGTTGCACTGATCGGGTGTGGTTTAAATAGGCCACCGGAGTGCTTAGGTGTCTCCTTCCACAGCCTCGCCCAGACAAGAAAGAAGTTCCAGCTTCCAGCACAGTTCCAGTATCCAGTGCCAGGGAGTGGTGCTGGCCACACCCAGAAGGTAAAGTAGTTCCAGCCAGGAATGGATGAGGATATCATCCTACAGGTAAGTGAGCAGCATGGTCTGCAGCAGGTAGGTCCACCCAAGCACCATTCCTCTCAATATGAGCCCGGCGCTTCCTGTGCCGGGACTGGGTTCCCTTATGAGCCTGGCGCCACGACAAGGTCCAAAAGGCCCCTGTGGGGACCGGCTGGTGCCTGGAATGGAAGATGTGACCCTGCTTCCAAGGATGTTGGGCTGGGTCTGACTCCTTGGAGGCAGCGGTCATGACAGCACCCCCCTTCAAGGCCCCTCCCAAGCTTGTCTTCTCCGGAGGCTTTGGCTTGTTGGGAAAAGTCCGATGAAACTTCCTGACTAGACGAGGTGCATGGACATATTCTGAAGGCTCCCAAGATCTCTCCTGGGGGCCAAATCCCTTCCAATCAATCAGGTAGTACAGTTTCGATTTGGAAATTTTGGAATCCAAGATGTTTCGAATTTCAAATTCGAGTTCTCCATCCACCTGGATTGGCTCTGGAGGATTAGTCAAACGGGTTCCGGGTTGCATAGGTTTAAGGAGAGAAACATGGAAAACGGGATGTATCTTCATCCGAGTAGGTAGCTCCAATTTCACAGCCACCAGATTTATCACAGCCGTGATCGTGTAGGGTCCTAAATACCTTGGGTTGAAGGTGCGTGGTCCTTTTAGGGATAAATGCTTCGTGGACAGCCAGACTTGATCTCCTACTTGGTATTGAGGGGCCTCTAGTCGATGTTGATCCGCTCCTTTCTTATACCTTTCCTTGGCTCGTTGAAGGTGAGCTGTGGCTTCCTTAAATGCTTGAGTTATTGTCACATGCAGATGGTCTACAGCGGGCGTTCCGAGAGCTTGAGGTGGATCCAAATTAGAGGTTCGAGGATGACTTCCATACAGCAGAAAGAAAGGGGTTTTTCCAGTTCCTGAATGGATTGAATTGTTGTAGGCGTATTCAGCAATCCAAAGGACATCCTTCCAAGTGCCCTCCGATTGCAACATACAGCGTAGATATTGTTCCAGAGTTTGGTTAGTCCTCTCAGTCTGCCCGTCAGTTTGGGGGTGATGGCTGGTGGAAAGTCGTACATCAATTTGCGCTAAACGACAACAACTTCGCCAAAAATGGGAAATAAATTGGCTCCCTCGATCGGAGATTAACACTGAAGGGAAACCGTGCAACCGGACGATGTTTTCAAGGAATTCTCGGGCCAAAACGGGAGCTGTGGGTAAACCTTTCAGTGGAATAAAATGAGCCATTTTTGAAAAAAAAGGTCCACGATTACTAGAATTGTGTTGTATCCGGAGCAGGAGGGTAAATCCGTGATAAAATCCATTGAGAGAGTATGCCAAGGGCATGGTGGAATGTCTATTGGATGTAGCAGACCTGCTGATCTTTCCTTTTGACTCTTGTTTTGTGCGCAGATGCCGCAAGAAGCCACAAAATCTTTAATGTCTTTTCTCCAAGTCGGCCACCAAAAATGTCTCGATTTTCTCTAGGGTTTTGCCCACCCCAGGATGTCCTTCTATTAGAGAATCATGGTAGCAGGTGATGACCTGCTTCTGTAAGTCAACACATGGCAAATATAGTCTTCCTTGGAAATACAATAGATTCTGATCTATTGTAAAATCTTTCCCTTTCAGTTGCCAATTCAATGAATCTTCAGGAGTTTTTAGTTGACTGACTTTTGCTTAGATATCTTCAAGGGATAGCGTGTTGATCACTCCCAGTATCTTTTGTTCGGGGATTATTGGTACCGGCTCTGAATTAGCTGTGTGTTCGTCTACCCCTATTCGGGAAAGGGCATCTGCTTTTCCGTTCTTATTGCCTGGCTGATACGTGATCACAAAATCAAATTCCGCGAAGAATAATGCCCAGCGGAGTTGTCTCGAAGATTGGGCCTTGGCTGACTTCAGATACTGGAGGTTGCGATGATCAGTGATTACAGTGACAGTGTGCCGGGCTCCCAGGAGATAATGCCGCCAGGCCTTAAAGGCGGACTTAATTGCCAGAAGTTCTTTGTCCGTAATTGTATAGTTGATTTCGGGGGCCGAAAATTTGCGGGACCAAAATGCCACAGGGTGTAATTGGTGTGTTTCGGGATCTCTTTGTGATAGCACAACCCCCATTGCGAGGCTGGATTCGTCTGTCTCGACGATATACGGAAGTTCTGGACGAGGATGCTTTAAGACTGGAGCGGAGACAAATTTAGCTTTCAATTCTTGGAAGG
This sequence comes from Ambystoma mexicanum, assembly GCF_040938575.1. Taxonomy (NCBI): domain Eukaryota; kingdom Metazoa; phylum Chordata; class Amphibia; order Caudata; family Ambystomatidae; genus Ambystoma; species Ambystoma mexicanum. The sequence continues at coordinate 704,088,965 of NC_090941.1, read as the reverse complement.
CTTGTTCGGCCTCTGGAGTCCAGTCGAATTTTTTATTCTTTTTCAGAAGGGCCGTGATGGGTTGAACTACTCGAGAAAATTCTGGAATGAATCTCCGGTAAAAATTAGCGAAGCCCAACATGCTCTGTACTCCTTTCACGGAAGTTGGGGATGGCCATTTGGTGATAGCGTCCACCTTTCTTGAGTCCATATGAACTCCATTGGGTGACAAGTTGAACCCCAAGAATTCGACTTCCTTTACATGAAAAGTACACTTCTCCAATTTAGCAAACAAACAGTGTTGGCGAAGTCTCTGTAGAACCGCTGTGACATGTCTTCGGTGCTCAGCTTCTGAGGATGAGTATACCAGGATATCATCAATATAAACAATTACGCATACATCAATAAGTTCTCGGAAAACGTCATTCATAAAGAACTGAAAGGCGGCCGGTGCGTTACACAGTCCAAAGGGCATTACTTGATACTCAAACAATCCGTATTTAGTGCGAAAGGCCGTCTTCCATTCGTCACCCTCCTTAATGCGTACCAAGTGGTAAGCTCCTCTGAGATCTAGCTTTGTGTATATGCAGGCTCCTTTAACTTGGTCCAATAATTCGGGAATCAGAGGCAAAGGATATCTATTTTTGACTGTAATCTGGTTCAGGGCGCGATAATCGATACATGTTCTCAGGTCACCTTCTTTTTTCGGAACGAAGAACAAAGCTGAAGAAACTGGAGATTTCGAGGGACGAATGAATCCGTTAGCCAGGTACTGGTCCAGGTATTGCCTGAGATGGAGATTTTCTGGCTCAGTGAGAGCATATATTCTACTGCACGGAGGGGTAGATCCAGGTATTAGGTCTATCTGGCAGTCGTATGACCGATGCGGGGGCAAGGTATTGGCCTGATCTTTCTGGAAGACGTCGCGGAACTCTTGGTATTCTGGAGGCAATTGGGGGCTATCGGAAGCGATGGCTGCTAGCCTGATATCGGGTCGAGGGTAGCAAGTTGGGGCGCATTCTGGAAACCGGATTACCTTGGCTCGCCAGTCTATCTGAGGATTGTGCTTTTCCAACCAAGGAATTCCCAGGATTACTCGAAACTGCGGGGCCTTGATTACATCAAACACGATCTTCTCCCGATGTCCATCTTGGCATAGCAACATCACTTCCATGGTGGTGTGAGAAACCGGTCCGGAAGCTATTTCTGTACCATCCACTGTAGTGATTATGTCTTTAACCATCGAACATAGAGGAAGATTCATCCTGGTTGCTATATCTTGATCTACATAGTTACCGATCGCTCCGCTATCAATGTATGCTTTAATTGCATGCATGCGATCTGGACTTATGAGGACCATAGGCATTACCAAATGCGAGGTCAAGGAACTGGTTTTAACGCTCGGCAAGCGGACCTCTACACTTGTCGGGCGAGGTCGTTTCCCGATTCTGGTTTTTCAGCATTCTTATCGGAAGCTCCTACAGCCTTCTTGACCGGTTTCACTGAACAATCACGAAGGAAATGTCCGGAATTCCCACAGTAGAGGCACAGCTGTAATTGTCTTCTCCTTTCCCGTTCCTTTTGGGTTAATGGTCCTTTAACAACCCCTATCTGCATGGGCTCCACGGAATCAGTTCCTTTAGCGGAGCTCTGAGGTCTTGAAAATTTTTGGGTTTCAAATCTGGAACGATCGGTCTTCCTGTTCTGTAGCCGGTGATCTAATTGGACTACTAGGTCGATATAATCGGAACAATCTTGCGGGGGATTCACCACCTGTGCTAAGACATCTTTAAGTTCTCCACGCAGCCCTCTGTAGAAAAGCGTGATTCTCTTATCCTCAGGCCACCTAGTCTCAACCACCAGTCTGTTAAAAGATGCTATGTATGCTAGGAGATCCTGATTCCCTTGTCTTAGTGATAGGAGTTTATTGTCCAAGGCCTGCCCCTGTGAGTGTCTTGCGAACAACTTTTCCATACTGGTCTGGAAATCTTGAAAGTTATGGAGGATCGGATCATCTTGTGTCACAAGAGGAACGGACCAATCTGCAGCACTACCGCTAAGATAGGAAAGTACGAACGCTACTTTGGTTTGGTCAGTTGGGAATGCGGCGGGTCTACACAGAAAGTGCAAGCGGCATTGATTGATGAATACTGCAAACCGTTTTGGATCACCTGAAAAACGTTCGGGCGGGGCCAAAGGCACATTCCCTGGCAGATTAATTTGCACCAGATTATTTGAGGTTGTAGGAGTGTAGCTCCCTCCCGAGGCAGGCAGAGGCGTCTGTCCCGCTTGTGTGTGTAACAACTGTCTGGCCAGATCATCCGTTCGTTCTTTTGAAACGATCAACTCCCTTCGTAAAGCATTTGTCTCTTGGCGGGATGCCTGTACTTCAGCTCTCAGTGCCCCAAGCAATTGGGCCAACTGATCTGTGTCCGAGGTTTCCATTGCGCCTGGGTGGGAATTTTGCGGTAGGCTTCGCGTTCTGTAACGCTCACCTGAATCCCTCGGAGGCGCAGGTCCGGGGTTGGAGATTTCAGTGTCTTCTAGGGTCACGCGCAGGCCTCTGGTAACACCCTGGATAGACCCTCTCCTCACCATAATTTTGACCTGGAGGGTGAGGTGTCTGCAAGTAGGAGAACAAGGGGTTAATGAAAGTCTGGTTGGCCAATCTGACCTTCCCCTTTCTGGACTCCCCACGTTACTCGTAGGCTGAATGTGCTCACCTTATATAGGTGAAAGCGGAGCTCTCCATCCTGCGTCTGTGCAGGGGTGCTGATGCCAGTTGCTTCACTGGTTAATTGCCCAGCCTCTTGATTGCAGAGGATGAAGTCAGGGAGCAAGGCCGTCGTTAGCTGCACGAACGGTGATTGCTTGAATATGGAGATTTATATGACCCCTTAAATGTCTCTCGCCATTGCAGGTCCGGTATGTAGATAAGGTAAGCGAGAAGAATGCCGGAGCTCGTGAAGGCACGTAATTAAAAGAATGTTATTCGAAGTTAAATGCACTTCTTCATGTCTCTTTTCCCTTTTTCAGGTAGCCGTAGCAGTCGGCATGGAGATGGACGCCGAGGTACGTGCCGGAGAATGGGCAAGCCGATGACAGCTAGAAGGCACGTGAGTAGTGATGGCGTACAGTGCCCCTAATGATGTCCTTGTTTTAGCAGGTGCGGACAAACAGCGCCTGACGAAGATCGAGGCGTACGTGGCACAAGTAAGCAGAATAATCACGGAGGTTCACTAACCAATGTCCTTTGTTTCCGCAGGATTGCCGGAGTATGAAGAGTGCGGCACGCGGCCTCGGGATGCTCCGATGGACGAGGTAAGTGCTGCGCTGGTTTTGTATTGTCCTAACCTGGTGTCCTTGTTCTCTTTCAGACGCTGCTGAAGACTGAAGACTGATCTTCCGGGAGGTAAGACTGAAGATTTCTCATTCACAGATGCAGAAGCTGAAGATTCTCTGGAGCTGACACGGTGAGCGTCCTGCTGCTAGTGCAGAATAATGCGAAGCACGTTGCACTGATCGGGTGTGGTTTAACTAGGCCACCGGAGTGCTTAGGTGTCTCCTTCCACAGCCTCGCCCAGACAAGAAAGAAGTTCCAGCTTCCCGCACAGTTCCAGTATCCAGTCCCAGGGAGTGGTGCTGGCCACACCCAGAAGGTAAAGTAGTTCCAGCCAGGAATGGATGAGGATATCATCCTACAGGTAAGTGAGCAGCATGGTCTGCAGCAGGTAGGTCCACCCAAGCACCATTCCTCTCAATATGAGCCCGGCGCTTCCTGTGCCGGGACTGGGTTCCCTTATGAGCCTGGCGCCACTGGCGCCAGGACAAGGTCCAAAAGGCCCCTGTGGGGACCGGCTGGTGCCTGGAATGGAAGTTGTGACCCTGCTTCCAAGGATGTTGGGCTGAGTCTGACTCCTTTGAGGCAGCGGTCATGACAGTAACACAGAAGCATACGACTGCAAAGGAACACTAAAAGTATCTGCCCACCTTTCGAAGAATTCCACATTATCATATGTTGACGTATAGCATGGGGGCGTGTTCGAACAGTCATACACACTTCACAATGACATGTGTAACTGGTTGATAGTGCGAAAGTACCTTGGGTATTGTTGTAAGAACTTCTAACTGCAAAATTTCCGCCGCAGAACTCCACAATGCAAGTGTGCAACACAGTATAAGCAAGAGTGCATACCGACATTTCTGGATCATTCACCCCCATTCCTCCCCAAAGAGTGGGGGATGAATGCCATTGGCAATCGACATTTTACAGCAGTAATGCGTTGTATAAAGAAAGAGGATTTTTTGTCTTCAAACGGAATGCCTCAGGCGTTCCCGGCTGAAGAAAAAAATCCTTTTTCAAGATGGTCACCATACAAAGGGAAAATGGGCATTGGATAGAAAGCCTTCTTTACTTTCCATTGCAGGCTGCAGAAAGCAAAAAAGAAACTGTTACCGTTATGGCAGCACCACATTTGTGTTCCTTGATAAATGTGTGGTTATGAGCAAGACGTTTACCAGAAAGGCAGTCCCTAGTGGACATGGCGACATCAATGCAATGTTTTCTCCCTTGCAGTAAAGGCCAGGAGCCATATCCCCAACATTGTGGGCACTACCCATACATAGAGGCTACCCCTCCAGAGACGGAAGCTGTACCGTTAAATATGAAAAGACTATCACATGCACAACACAAACCTTTTCAGTCGTTGTCAATGACCTTTACATACATGTGTTGTTCATGTACTAATTTTGTTCTGTAAAAATGTGCATAAAAACAGCAAAGGAGTAGTGTACTTACGTTGACATAAAATGCCAAACAAACTCTGTGATGCGAAGCGCAATGAAGTCAGAAATACTGGATGCAACACCATTACCACTCACATTTCGTTACATAATTTTGTAAGTGACACAGGTGGAAAGGTGTGAAGATATGTGTATTGGGAGCGTGTAACCATATATTATTGTACAAACATTTCTGTGCATAGGGCATCTGGGTGACAGAAATTGGACTGTAGGCATTAATGCATATGAGATGGGCCTGACCCTCCCGTAGCCAATGCAAGTGGTATGGAGCACCCATCTCCATAACGTTCCTTGGCAGCTTAAACAAATGCATCCATATGGACGTACGCGCCGTGATGTAGAACCTACAAAAGAACACATTACTACCTGCAACATAGCATGCCACATTGTGCAAACAGAGTAAATTTGTAAAGAAAACACTAACATTTAAAAATGTGTCCAGTAGTTTTATTTCACAATAAAGTGAGCAAAAGCATCGCCCTATGCAAGTAGTAAAGTAGTTTTGTTTCACAATGAACTGTACGAAAAGATGGCACTATTCACTTTTCCATAGAAGTATTATGTTTGTCTCTTTGGTCGACAATGACAATGTTAAAGGTCACGTTGTTTTTTTCCACACACAGAAAGTAAGTGTTGCCGCCACAATAGTCGTTATCCTCCCACATTCATGTGCAAGACGACATCAACCGCTGTGATCTAAAGCACCAGAAAGGATGGAATGTTACTTCTTATGGCGACAGCAGCGTAGGGACACAGAGGGCCCACACGATCATCCCAGTGAATTATGATGCACAGAGAGCCGGTTATAAGTTGCATTTGACGGTTAAAGAACCAATCACTTGGCATCTGTAATCTGTGACAATCACAATAGGGAAGAAAGTATCTGAGAAGGAAATGTGAATTAAAAGATGTATGAATATGCAACCTTTGGATAAACCACAGTTGTACTACATAACATTTTCAGTAAAAAAATAATTCAATAGGAGGAAATGTAGTGGGTCCCTAGGGAAGGTGACAATGTGCAATGTCCATAATTGAAAAATAAATCGAAAGGCACAGGAAGCTAGAACGTAGTTATTAATAATACCATTTTTCTTTGGAAGTAGCAGCGCAGTGGAAGGGGAAATAAAACATCACTGCACAACTTGTGCACAAAAAAATTCGAACACATACCTTTCTTATTGAATATTATTTTAATTTGGGGAAATGTAGTGGCACCCTACAAACGGCGACAATGTGCAATGTCCATAATAGGAAAAAAATTACAACAGCACATAAAATTTGCTAAACATTAGGGAAAATATATATTTTTTTAACAAACTAAAACATAACATCAATTTGAAATATAGGCAGTAAAAATACACTTACATGATGTGGAGCGCCTCCATTGCGTTCGCTGTAGTCACACGCTAGTGTATGTGGAAGACTGCCTGTTCGGGAACTAATTTCTCATGGTCGGTGCAAAGGTTTTTGAAGCATAACCTTATCAAACGATATGTTTTTCAACCTGTTACTCCCTGCATTCTTATGACTCTTGCCCTGTACCTCAAGGTTAAAAAACAAGGGACCCTTATGGGTGTCGACAAATATGCGGCCGTACTGAGCTCGTGTTGAAAAGAGAAAATGCAGTGGCCTTCACTCCGTAGGCAAATACATTCTCATTTTGCAACAACATATCAGCGTCTGTTTATGGGAACCGATACTGGCGTACATGTGCAGAAGGGCGGTGTGTACGAAATGGAGCAGGTGGCAGCCTCAGATTCCCGCCAATCGGACCGCAGTAATGTTGCTTATGGTTTGTAAAATGGACGCAGTAAGTTCATTTTGTACAATGAGTACCAAGTCCCACTATACCGTATGACAGTGCTAATAAGAATACTTCAATGTTTGACTTTCTACTACCATGTCTCATTAACGCTCACCTTTCCAAACAGTGTTTCATAAGTGTTAAGTGCATTGGTGCCTTCTTCGTTTAGGTATGTTAGCGCTGATGTTCCCGTTCAACAGAAAACGAAGTAAACATGGCAGACGTATCGAAAGATTACGACGCACTTCACGCTGTGCCACAAAGACTCGGTGAAAGCACAACATGGTCGCGTGCAGCACGCCATGGAATAGCCAATTGCAATCTTCTCCACGGAGCGAACAGGGAAGTGTGACCGCGGAGCGGACATAGATATCACTAATTTTTAGAGACTTACTTTTTGATCGTTTTTTAGGGAACTACTGGATGGATTGTCACAAAATTTGCAAAAGCACGCTTTCACGTCCAAGCCCCTGCCTCAAATTTGGTGCAAATCCACCCAGCGGTTTGGCCTGTAGCTGTGCTCAAACTTTCCCCCCATTCAGTCTATGGGAGAAAAAAAAACGTTTTGGGACCCCCCCCCCTACAACTTTGCCACCCCCTGGACCAAACACCACCAAACTTTGCAAAACAATTCAGAGTGGCCCACTTTTTTTGCAAAAGTATGGTGAGGATTCGTCCAGGGGGAGCGAAGTTATAAGCCGCCCAAAAAGTGCTCCTCCTATGGAAACAGCAACTTAACCATAACTACACGGCCACTAACGTGGCTGTGTAATATATATATACACATCCACCTCCCCCGCCCAAAAAATATATTGGCATCCAATTGGTGAGTCTACATATATTTCATTATAAATGAGAGACCTCTGCTAGTAGATGTTCTTGTGACTTGTGCTAGTAGAGGGCATAACCGAGTATATCAAAATATATATTTTTGTTACAGGAGATTGATCTTCATGTAATATGAAATAGGTTACCATCTAATGATGGACATAAATGCAGTATGAAGTATTATTCAAATTGGATTTTATCAATTTGTGAATATTTTCATTCCTTTTTTCAACACACTACACTCTAAAAGAGCAAGATTTGCGCACACTCTGGTTATTTATGCAGGAAGAGCTAAAGAACCATATTCAGTGCTCCACTTAAGATTTTGAGCTGGGAGTATTCACTCTCCATTTTAAACTTGGAGAGTGAATGCAATTTCAAAAGGAGTATGAATGAGTTGTCCTCCACAAGAGTAAAAAAGTGAAAATCCAGCAGACATCCAAACATTTAAAACTGTATGGAAATCATTATGTGGTAGTGGTCCACATGACAGAAGAGCCAGTTTCTCTCAAATTAACAGATTAATTATAGTGTGCAGTATAACAAACAGCCTCTCACAAATGGAGCACCAACACTGAGCTTCCCCTGCATGCAAAGAATAGGTACAACAGCAGCACAAAATGTTAACGCTTCGCTCACACAGAACAGGTCCCTCTCGAGTAGGTGCTGATCACACTTCCCTCACACAAATACTCTACAAGTAACTAATGTGATGAGGAAAATGTCTTTGGGCTTGAAAGTGCACAAATGTTAAAGATCAAAGGATAAATGTAACAAGTTCATGGTTCCAGGAGATGGCTCCCTTCCCCAGGTTTCTCTTCACCAACAATCAGTTACATAACCAAAGTTCTTGACTGGCCAAGAGGATAACGCCCTCCGCTTAGCATCACAGTTTACTCCTGGGGAGCCGTCTCCCTTCCCCAGGTCTCTTTAAAACAATCAGACACTCCTAAGGGTATGAGTCTTCCTGGGGAGAGGGGGCTTCCTTCCTCTGCTCCTTCCTCCCCCCTTCCTCCCCTCCCCTTAGCCAGCTGGCTCCGTAGTCTGCTTTGTGGCACAGTTGTCCCTTGGTCCGCACCAAGAGGAATACACTTTCCCAGGCAGTGCGTCACACGTCTCCCTGTTGGGATTTTTAAATGTCCGGCACCTATCACAGGTTTGCAAACACTAGAGCGGGTGATGTGCTTCTCAGACTCATTGATCTTCATTACTCTGTTCAGTCTCTTCATCCCAGTATTTCTATGCATATGGGATTCATAGGCAGTTCTTGGTAGCTTATTCATGGAGTATTGAAAAATGTAATTAGTAGGTCTGTACAAAGGGTTTACCACATGGCATTAAAGCATGAGGAATCAAGGGACATCCATATAAGGGAAAGAGGGATGCCAACTAATTAGGTAACTGACCTTCAAAGCGAAGAAAAACAGCAGCTGGAAATTCCTGAAATAAATGACAGAAATAGCTGCTGCACCAATGTGCAGTGTTCCGAGGAAGCTGAGCTGCATTGCCGTGAGCCAAGTATTGGCAGTTATCCAATCTGTAATACATGAATACAACATTAGGAACCCATTTGATTGGGTGTTTTAAACTCTAACACCTGAAGGTATTGATGCCCAAGGAGTTGTATCAAGCTTACCCTACAGAGACTGATTAACTGCAGAATAGGGAGGCTTTTTGCTGGGTGATGTCACTCCACCAGTAATTCTATTCATAGGCACGATGGTCTTATGAAAGTCAGAAAACCACTACAGCTCTCACATTCTCTATGTAAATAGAAAAAGCGGGGGGAGGAATAAAGAAAGAAAAATTGGTCTATTCAAAAAATCCCAAATCACAGATCGCAATAATAATTCTAAATCAGGCAAACTAGACAGAACCTGAATTAGGACCAAACACTGGGGGCCCAAGTTAAAGTTATAATGATGTAACGCAGCGAGCATGCCAGCCATAGTAGTAAAATAGATTCCTTCACAATAACGGCCAAAAAATGAATAGAGACACGGGTCAGACTGCACTCGAACGTTGTGCCCCAGGCGAGTCCCAAAAAAGAAATAACTAAAGCCGGCTCACGAGTGAAAAAAGAGCTGAGTTCTCGAATTCCAAACAGGCATGTTATCAGTGTTCCACTTACCATTCCAGCAAAAGCCGTCCTGCTCGGGCACATCCGCTCGCGGAAAACCTGAGTCGGCGGGACGTCAACAAGCTCGGGCGGCATAAGGACTCTATCCGCGCTATGTTAAATAGCAGGTCAATGTAGTAAGATGATCGCGGAAAAAGGCACGCGACCAGAATGCCCATCATGTGACTATGGCTTAACCATTCAGCTAGAAAATTGACTTACAGCTTTATTATCGACTTATTTATAAATGGTGTATAGCTTCTCAACACCTGCAGATAACTGAGCTTTAAGGCTCGATGCCGTGCATGTGACTATTGCTTAACCATTAAGCTGAAAAGCAAACTTTTCAGCTTTATTATCGACTTTTTCTTAGTAGTGTATAACTGCTCAGCACCTGCAGGTAACTGCGCAATGAGGCTCGTACCTCCCAGGGTCATCTGGTACCACCCATTAATCAAATTAATGAAGGTCCCTATTATACAGAACCAGAATCTTTTTGCAATTAGCCAAGGTAAACAAGGGAAAAAGAAGGCTAAATAAGAACAATATGATGACACTTTTGCCAACCAGTTGTAGAGACTCTTTGGGAATATAGATGCCCCCATTCTGATCCAGTCCCTATTGTTAAGAGACAGAATCTAGGTACAATTGGCCAGGATGATCAAGGGTGACGATAATAATAATGATATTAATGGCTCCCTGGAAAGTAACTCATTGATCGCTCCCTACAAAATAGAGAACAATATGGTGACAGTTTTAAGGCAACCAATTATAAGGACCCTTTAAAAGTATGAATGGCCCGGTTCTAATGTATTAAAACCATTAGTTAGTGTTTTCAAATTGAAAATCCATAATTGTTTTTTATAGGATAATTTTTTTGTCATTTGAATCGTATTTGGAGCTGTAACTTTTTCTATGCAGAACCACTCAATTTGTTCTGCTGTATGGCCCATCTCGACAAAGTGAATAACCATGGGAGCATTCAGATTCCGAGTATTAATTTTTGATCGATGCTCGTTAATGCGAGTTCTTACTTCCCTCGTGGTCTTTCCAATATACATCATTTTGCAGGGACATAAAATTGCATAAATGACGTTTTTACTTTTGCATGTGAAAGTGCGTAAGTCCCAGGTTTTATTTTCCATTAGGAAGGAAGTTGTTTTTTTGGAAAACTTACAGGCAGTGCATGAAGTGCATGGGTAGTGCCCCATCACTGGATTGAGATTAATGTCTCGAATACCAGTTGTCTTCACTGGAGTTCTACTGGCACGGGTCATTTTTTGTTTTAGACTTTTGCCTTTCTTAAAAGCAAATAAAGGTTTTGGCACGGTCGTGCCCGATACCATAAGAATGCGCCAATTTCTCAAAATAATGCCTTTGATGGCATTACTGTATTGGCAATAAGTCGAGACACGCCAATTTTTCTTTTTTGGTAATATGTTTTTTGTTAACAATAACAGATCTTGATTGGCATAACGGGCTCGTTTTCTGGAATGTTTGATGAGGTTTTTTGGAAAACCAGGTTCCAATAATCGGTTTTCTAGAATGGTGCCATGTTTGGTAAAGTTGTCAATATCAGAAGTTAAGCCGTAATCGTGGGAACATGCCGAATGGTAAGTTCCGGAGTAAACTAGAGGGATGTTGGCTCTCAAAACGAAGTGTGGTATTCCTTCCCGTTGTTTTTCTAAATCATTCAGTTCGAAGAACCTCTCCTTGCTCAAAAATAGAGAGATCTAAAAAAGCAATCCTGGTAGTCGAATACTCAAACGTGAAATGAATGTCTGGATCTACTTTGGTAAGCCACTCCACAAATTGGAGTAAAGACTGGGGACTACCTTCCCATATTAAGAAAATATCATCGATATATCGACGCTATAACTTAATCTGTTGTATGAAGGGATAGGAATCTGCCAGGATTTTGTCTTCCACAAACAAGGCCATGAAAATAATGGCTAGATTTGGAGCAAATGTGCAGCCCATAGCCATCCCTTTAGTTTGTAGAAAGAATTCTTCCTTAAATTTGAAAAAGCTGTTGGTTAAAACTAGCTTCGTAGCTTTGCACAAAAAAAAAAAAATCAGTCGGGATTTGTAGACTGTGGACTGCTCTCTCTTGAGGTGGATTAGTGTAGAGAGCCTCAATGTCAAGTGTAACCAATATTTGTATATTGGAGTCAAAGTTCCAATTTTCTACCAGATTGATCATGTCTCTCGAATCAAGAGGGAAGGTGGGTGGGTGTTAGCATAGCCAAGGGTTTGATGAAAAAATCAATATACTTCGATAAAGGCTCAAGGATCGCACCGCATCCCGATACAATTGGACGTCCAGGGGGTTTTTCAATATCTTTATGCATTTTAGGCATGATGTAAAAAAGAGGAGTACGATCATCTGAATAATTAATATATTCAATTTCTTTTATTGAAAGAAAACCTACTGAGCTGACTTCTTCCGTAAGTTGCAATGTTTTAAGTTTAATCATCTTAGAGGGATCTTTAGCTATTTTGGTGTAATGACCTGGGGTATAAAGAAGTCTCAGGACTTCTTGATCTTTTTCTCAACATCCCACACTACTATCCACCCACCCTTATCGGCAGCCTTGATGACTAAAGTAGGGTCTGAAGCTAATGTCTCAATAGCCTGGAATTTCGATAGTTGTAAATTCGGTCCTAGTTGGTGTTTGGAATGACAAAAATGTTGTTGTACTTCTTTTAGAACCAATTTTTCAAAAATGGCTACCTTGGGAGGGAGATCACTCAAATTCGGAGTAAACGAAGAGGGTTTAGAGAGACCAGAGATGTTAGGTTCCCTCGATATCTTGTGGTCCCATAAAGTAGAACCGAAGTCTGAGTTTACGTAAAAATTATTTCATTTCACTTATCAGAGACATCGCACTGGGGTTCTGCGAGGGAACAAATGATAAGCCACGTTTCAATACTGATGTTTCCGAAAATGTTAATATACAGGAAGAGAGATTGAAGATAGGTAATGTTTACTCAACAGTACAAGATTACAAAAGTGAAGTCGGTCATATCAGTAGAGGCTCCCCTCACAAAGAGAAGACACTGCATGCGATGGATAAGTGCAAGCACCCCCACACTGAACCGGCAAATGAAGGTCCTCAGAAATGCAAGCTACACTTGCCTAGAATGGGAACAGCATATGCTGAGCAGTCCAAAAACCCCTCACAAAAAACTTGCCCAGCAGGGGGCAAGTGGTCCAAGCTATCCTCACATATAATAGAAATAGCCTAACAGGAGTGTGAGCACTATGCACATAGAACAGGGACAGTTAATTGCCTCTGCAGTTAAACACTTCATGGAAAGAACTCCTATTTCATTGATTTGGACTCGGGTCCCCCCCGAGGGCGTTCAACCAACAGCGCTTTTGGGCATAATTATGGTGAGGCTCTAAACGAATGACAAAATGATAGCGACAATCTAACTCTGCTTCCGCAATTAGAAAAACCCCACGAATGTAGTTAACTGTAATTAGAAATAATTCAACCTTACATTTTTTTTTTAAGTGTACCATAAGTCGCACAGTATGCCTTTCATTTTTCCTCTACAAAGGTCTTCACATTTAATCCTTCTGTATATATTTTAATGTTAAAGACACAAACAGACCTGGCCACTTAATACAAGTCATGTTTGCTGTACTGTTTTATGTGTTTTAGGGTTTGATAGCAGAATTGTCTATTGGGGATTAATGAAAGCGCTCATTTACTGAAAGATGTAGTGTTGAATGGTATGCTAGTGCTGCGATAGGATAGCACAGAGAGGCAGCTGCTCAGTGCTAAAATCTACATCTAATCTCATGGTCAAATGTTGGCTGTCCCGAGTTATTAGTTCAAGGACTTCTGAAGGGTGTAAGGCAATCAACTAGGCTTATAATAATCACATTGCTTAGAAGTTGGAGGAATCATGCATGAAGCGCTACGGGGACCTGTTTTGCTGAGGTTCTATTTCATTTGCAAATGCATCCAGGTAGTTGTGGTTTTGTAACCGCGCTTACACTGGCTGGAGAGCCTGATTTTTTTGTTTTAAGTGTAGTCTTGAAGACTTGGAAAAAACGCTGACCCGGTTATTGGTGTAATGACAATCAATCACCCTTGAGCAAGACCACTGCTGCCACTACATAGACTCCAATGTTTAATGGACATTTAAACTAGACATTGAAGAGTAATCTGTGCCCCATATAAGGTGTTAGGGTGGGGAGTATTGTACACACTGCTTTAACAAAATTAAATTGTAAGAGTAAAACTAATTTGCAACAATGTAAATGCTATACGACAAGAAACCAGAACATTATAACACGGTTCCATGTGATTTTATCGAGAAATGTTTTAACGAAAGCATTTTCAACTAAACAAAAATACTGATTTGTGGGGGTATTGGGGTTCCCCCAAGCCACCCGTTTCCCTAGGTTTATAACCACACCCTCAACTGTTTTAACCCTTTATCCCACTGCCCATACATGAAATATTCTGTGTTTTTTCTTAGTTTTCTTTTTGTTGAAATTGTTTTTCGTTATGTATTCGATAATATCACTGGATACCTTATAACACATCACCAAAAAGAGCTGTGTAGCAAAGATGTCTGGCTTCAAACTAATTATTACATTTGTGGAAAGTGTTTTTCTACGCAACTTTATGATAAATGCAAACACAGGAAATCCGACAAATATGTTTGCAAGCATCCACTGGAAAAGCAACATGTTTGTTAAAATGCTTTGAAAATAAAACATGCAAACCACCCCTCTCCTCCAGAGCCAAAACACAGCAGCTGAAGAGAAATAAACCATTTCTCATCGGACTGTGTGCTCTGACGAGCTCAGAGCACACAGCTCAGAGAAAAATGTCTGAACTGCTGCTTCATGGCCTGCAGTCACGCATGCAGATAAGAATCAAAGCATGCATTCTGGTTTCTGCCAAGTCACCTAGCCTTTCCATTGACCTCTGCGCTCAACTGGTGCTGAAATGGTATGTATATAAAGAAAAAAGGTGTCATATTTGCAAGATTTTAATGTGTAAAAAGGCCTAGTACGACACTTATCTGGAGGCCTGACCACATTAAATATGGACAAGAGGATGAATACTTTTAAGATGGTATGAAAAAGTTGAAATGTTTTCAGAAGTGATGACGAGTGCCAAATTAAGGGAATACACATAAAAATGAAGCAAGATAGCCAGAGCATTCTCTGGCTATTCATGCATGATGAACTAAAAAACCACATTAAATATGGACAAGTGGATGAATAATGTATACGTAGCTTCACTTTTCTAAAGAAAACTTAAATGTTCCAGAATTTAGTGCATTACACTGAAGCAATATAGGAATTAAGCTATTTAAAGTTAATATGGAACATCTACTAATGGTATACTTTGACAATTTTTATAGTTCCCAGTTTCATATTGACTGCATGTTTGGGATACTTAATTTATTATGAATTTTGACTAAATCATGGTTACTCCGAATGTGTAATCTATTATGTGTGGAAGGTTATTTAGCCTTGTGAAAGCCCTTAGTGGGTGAAATGCTTGTTAGCTAATGGAAATGCACAAAGATAAGAATAAATAATGTAACATGGACATTGATCATATGGATTATTATTATTTTTATTGAGTTTTTCTTTACAATACGCATTGTGAAGAACTAATGAACACCATAAATGGATAATTTTTTAAAGTATTTTTTATTAACGTTTTACACTTTTCAACCATAAAACTCTCCCTTTCCACCCTCCCAGCACCCCCTCTTTCCCCACATAGGGTCCAGCAGTGTCCAAGCTTGTTAAGACCCGTTAGATTGTTATTTTCTCACGTTTCTAAGAGTCCTGTCTTATTGCCATTTGAGATCAGCCCAAGTCCAATACTCTAATATTCTGTGGGCACCGTTGTTGCACATAATCACTTTTCAGGTAGTCCATCACCTCTCCCCACAGTCACTCCCAAATTTTCCTGCATCCGATAAGTGATCCACTCCATTGCCACTATGTCCCAAAGTTTATGTAACCAACAATGCAGTAAGTGGATCTTTTGGTTTCCAGTTTGTTTTTTGCTATCACCAACCATGATGCTATCAATATCGTCATCAAGACTTGCTTCTGAGATTGACTCTCTGGACCTAAGAGCCCACATAGTTTTTCACCCAGAGAGAGCATGCAATTCCGGAATCAGGCTTGTAATGTGGCCTTTAATGTCTTCCCAGAAACATGTTATATTAGGGCACTCCCACCACACGCTTCCAATCCCCTAGGCACCCCCACCCAGCAATGACTCCAGCATTCCTGTGATACCGTATTATACATTTTGTGTAATCTACTGGATGTGTAATGCCATTGTACCATCTTATAACATGCCTCCGAAAACCGAATAGACCTAGTTGGCGTCGGAATATTCCTCCACAAATCTGAGCACTCCAGTGGGGGTCCTTGGGTCCTTCTCCCATAGATCGCTCCCACGTTACTTGATATGGCCACGTTTTATAAATTCGAGGTTAGCTGTTATTCCATGTATGTGTGGTTATCTAGGTTTCAAATTTCGTCAATTGTCTGGTCGCAGCATTGCCTATCTCTGGCTATATTAGCCAATGCCTCCACTGAATGCATTTGTATCCGTCTGTTTCCTTTAACCCTATATGGACCTTGCATTCTTCAAACGTTGCTACCTCTCAGTCCCATACTAGATCTCCTATTTTCAAGCACCCTTGTTTCTGCCGTTGGTTAAATGTGCCCTTTTCCATACCCGGGGAGAAGCTGGGATTACCGAACATGGGGGTGGGCAAGACGACAGGGCACCTATACCAGATGTCATTCGTCATTCGGAGTACCACACTACGTCTGGTGCACTGGGGCCTATCCTTCCCTGGTAGCCATAACCCACCCAGTGAACATACTGCTACTGCTCTATACATTAGAGCCCAGACCTTTTACTTTCTTTCCGAAAACCATTCCCGCACTACTCAGCTGGGCAGCCTCTTAGTATTTATTTAAATTTGGGAGACCCAGTCCGCCTCTTTGCCTTTGTATCATCAGTAAGTCTATCGCTATCCTGGGATGTTTATTTTGCCACATGAACTTGGTTATCATTGTGTCATTTTGAAAAGCGTCTGTGGGACAGGGATCGGAAGTGTTTGAAATTTACCTACGAGTCTGGGGAGAGTCACCATTAACTAATATTCGTCCTAACCATGAGATCCGAAAGGGGAATCCATCTCGAGAAGTCCTGAGCTTTATTAAATCCGGGTAATTAGCCTTACATAGAGTTGATAATTTGCTGGCTAATTTTACCCCCAAGTAAGCGATGCTGGCCCCTGCAGGTCGAAAGGGAGGCAAAGTATGCAGAACGGTGGCTCGTTCCTTCGTTATAATAATTTCTCTTCGTCGTCAAGCGATATCAGCGTCCACGTGATCCATTTTAACTTAAGATGAATAACCTTTGTTGTTAGCCCAATAACTTTCCTGCACCCCGAATATTGCCACCAGTGCTGGGCGCGAAGTTTCTGGTTCCACCAATGTCATCAGAATATCCATCGGCATATGCTGTGGTCTTGTGCATTTCCCCTCCCAACCGTACTCCTTTTATATTTTGGTCTGATCTAATGGACACCAACAGTAGTTCTAAATAGATGGCATACAGGTGGGGTGATAGCGTGTGGGACAAGGCAGGGCTATCCCCAATCTGTATTGTATTAAACAGTTGCCCGTTAATCAATATCCTTATCGAGGGGTTTTTATAGTTCGCTTCTACCATCCAAATATATTGTCGTCCAAACCCCTTTTGTTTCATTAAAAGATGAACAAGTTACTTACCAACTGGTAACGTTCTTTCAACTGGATGTTCCTCCAACGTATTCCACATCTTTGACATGTAATGTCCACAGATGTGCACTTCGGAAACTTTTTCAGAAGAGGGCGTCCTGCGTCGATGTCGGGTCGATGTCCCTCGAAGGCCTCCGTCAAGGGCGATGTCACTGGATGTTATAGGACGGACGACACCCGTAGCCTCAGTTTAAGTTTTTTCCCTCAGGACGTGTGGTACCAGTCTCATGCCTGCTTGACTGCACATAGCCTTGCGGAAACGTAAGTTGCAATCGCATAGGAAATTCCCCAGAGGGGCAGGCTGGGAGGGCAAGGTGGAATATGTTGGAGGAACATCCAGTCGAAAGAACGTTACCAGTAGATAAGTAACTTGTTCTTCGAATGGGTTGTATCCTCCAACCTATTCTACATCTTGACAGACTCCCAAAGCAGTACCAGTAAATGGAGGAGGGAAAAGAATTTACAGCACCCAATTAGATTGCGGAATAAAGTATCGCCTTCCCAAAGGCCATATCCTGACCATGGATTGTATCCAGGGAATAATGTTTAACAAAAGGGGTGTATTGAAGCCCATGTAGCGGCATCACAAATATTCCTAATAGGAACACCCCACTGGAGGGCGGTGGAAGTAGCTACACCCCTAGTGGAATGAGCTCGCAACCCTTCAGGAGGGTCCTTAAATGCCAATCGGTAACACTCCGTAATGGTGAGGATAATCCACCTGGACAAGGTCTGTTTGGTAACAGCCTGGCCCAATCGGTGTCCAGCATATCGCACAAAGAGTTGATCGTCCACTCTGACCCTGGACATCCTAGAAATGTAAAAGCTCAGCTCTCCTGGGATCCAACCGATGGAGGCGCTCCTCTTCCTTGCCAGGATGAGGAGGAGGGTAGAAAGATGGAAGAATCACCCTTTGACTCAAATGATATTCAGATACTACCTTAGGTAGAAAAGAGACGTACTCACAGTACAACCCTATCCTTGTGAAACACAGTTAAGGGCGGCTTAGATGAAAGTGCCCGCAATTCACTCACTTTACGAGTGGCAGTAATTGCAACCAAGAACACAGTCTTGAAGGACAATAATCTCAAAGGACAAGAGTGCAAAGATTCAAACGGAGCACCCATGAGACTTTTCAAAACCAAATTCAAATCCCAAACTGGCACCTGAAAAGGGGACGGTGAGAATACATTAGTCAGTCCTTTAAGACACTGAGAAATCAAAAGGAATCTTAAAGTAAGAACATTCGTTGGACGAGCGCTGAAAGATTGACAGCACCGCCAGGTCACCCTTAATAGTACCAACTTGAAGACCCCTGTGGGCCAAAGAAAGTAAGAAAGACACAACCATACCAATGGGGCACTGAAAAGGATGAACATTATGATCTCTGCACCAGTCGCAGAACTTACGGCAACGGTACAGGGATTTTGTTGCAGGCCGCCTGGCTGAAAGCAACACCTCCATCATGTCATCCGGGTGGTACCAATCCTTATACCTCAACCTTTCAGATACCAAGCGTGAAGGTTGAGGGTATTGACCTCTGGATGGGGAACCTGACAACCCCCCCCCCCCCCCAATCGAACCAAACCCCCAACCCCCCCCCCCACCCACTCAAAAGCAGATCCTCTCAGCAGGGAAGACAGCGCGGAGGGCAGATGGACATTTATAGAAGGTCCGGGTACCACGCTCTCCTGGCCCAGTCTGGAGCAATGAGGATCATGTGGGAACCGAACCTCCGCCACACTTTAGGAAGGACGGGGACTGGAGGAAATGCGTACAACAGTGGTAATGACCAATCCACCACAAACGCGTCTCCTAAGGCTCCTCTTGGAGGAAATTCCCTTGAGCAGAAACTCTCGCACTTCCGGTTGACACTGGTGGTGAAGAGTTCCACTTGCGGGGTTCCTCAAAGGGCGAAGATCTCCTGAAGGACTTCTCTCACCTCGTGAGATTTTGCTCTGCCAAGCTCAGAGCATCCGACGCGGCATTTTCATCTTCGGCCCGATAAACTGCCGAGATTGTTATTTCCTGCCGGATGGCCCAGAACCAGAGCTGCATTGCCTCTGCACAACGGGAGTGACCTTACCCACCCACCCCCTTTTTGTTGAGGTAATGCATGGCCACTGTGTTGTCCGTCATGAACAGGACACTTTTCCCCCATACAGAAGGCAGAAAAGCCTTCAGGGCTAGCCTGATGGCCCTCAGCTCTAACAGATTGATGTGGAGTTTGGACTCCGACAGAGACCAACGACTGCTGGCTGTCAACTTGTTGGCATGAGCACCCCATCCTGTGAGTGAAAGAGCCATCACTACAGTCCCCTCTTGCCACAGTTGCCAAAACTGTTCCCCCCTCATCAGGTTTCCTTTGTTGGACCACCACAGAAGATCCTGGGAGACCGGGAGTGGAATATGAACGGGATCCGACATCTTGCCAGAGAACTGTGACCACTGCATCTTGAGGACCCACTGCAGGGATCTCATCCGCAGCCTGGCCGCTGGATCCAGAAAAATGCAGGATGCCATGAGGCCGAGCAACCATAGGAATTCATAAGCTAGAAGACTCTGGGAATGTTGAAACTGACTGTGCACCGACTGCACAACGTGATGAACCCTTACCTTGGGAGGCGAACCCCAAGGACGTGTCTAACACAGCCCAATGTACTGGACCTGTTGGGAAGGTGTCAGATGCGACTTCTTGAGATTCAGGGAGAAGCCCAGTCTGTGGAGGGTGCGACAGGTGAGACCGAGATGATCTAACGCTTGCTCGGGAGAGCATGCTCGATCAGCCAGTCATCCAGGTAGGGGTAGATGTGAATCCCCCTCCCTCCCCTCGCCTGAGGTACACTGCCACCACCACCATTAGCTTGGTGAAGACCCTTGGGCGGAGGCCAATCCGAACGGCAGGACCCAAAACTGAAAGTGCGAGTCGCCAGCCGCAAACCTCAGGTACTTCCTGTGCGCAGGATGGATCGGCACATGAAAGTAAGCATCCTTGAGGTCCAGAGACACCAACCAATCCTGAAGTTGAAGGGCCTGGAGGACTTGAGAAACAGTGACAATCTTGAACTGGTCCTTCCGGAGAAGTTTGTTCAACCAACGCAAGTCCATGATGGGGCTCAATCCCCAGTCTTTCTTCAGGATCAGAAAAATAAGGGGAATACCATCCCTTGTTCCTCTCCGCCACAGGCACCAGTTCTACAGCGCCTTTCTCCAGCAGGGACAAGATTTCCTGCGCAAGGAGCGGATCCGGAAGCTTCAAAGAGTTTCCCCGGTGGATAGTTGTGAGGCCGCTGAAGGAAGGGAAGGCAGGAGCCGTGGGCTTTGGTATCCAGAACCCACGCATCTGAAGTAATGGCTCATAGTCTTGAGATGCTGAGACAGGACGCCCCCGACCGGCGAACCATGGCACATGGCCTCATGACTGTTTTGGAAGCAGCTGCGGAAGTGCCTGAAGGCAAAGAGGCAGCTGCCTGAGCTGTTTTGGCACCACGATTTCCCCGACCACCATGGGTACTTTCTCGATGGCCCCTTTGACTGGAGGCCCCTCTCGCTCTACCGAAAGAGGAGTAGTAACGAAAAGAACCTTCCCTCCACTGCTGTCCCCTAGGACAAAAAGGCAGAGGTTGACGCAATGCGGCACTTAAAGATTTCGCCACAGCTTTCGAGGTCTGCAACTTCTCAAAGCTCTCGTCAGCCTTGCTGCTAAACAAATGTGTGCCATCAAAAAGGCATGTTCAGAAGACGGGCCTGCACATCCGGAACAAACCCGACTTCCGCAATCATGCAAATCTGCACATAAATAACGGTGCTCGCAACCATGGATCGGCCAACACGGTCGGCCGTACCAAACCCGACTGAAGGGATTCGCACATGGCATCCTTGCCGTCCTACACGAGAGCAAGGAAACCATCCCTTTCTTCCCCCTCGAGAATATGCTCAGCCGCCAAAAGAAACAATTCCACAGAGTGTGTGTCTGTCAAGGCACACGTGGAGTTGGCCGATTTCAAGGCCATGCTCCCAGCAGAAAATACCATCCAGGCCCAACTGCCGAAGCGCTTGTCGTCCCTATCTGGAGGGATGGTAGGGTACGCCGCCTGCCTCGAGGTGGCTTTAGCCACCTTCACCACCAAACTCTCGGGAGTGGGGTGAGTAGATGAATAGCTGGGGTCGCTAACGGAAGCGCAGTATTTCTTAGTCAAAGATTTATTAACAGCGGGAAGAGATTCCAGGGACTGCCAAGCAGCTGCCACCCTTTTCTGCAAGGTAAGATGAAATGGCAAACAGGGTCAGGGGATGAACCTTGATCTAAAATGTCCTTTGGATCATCCTGCACAAAGTCTCCAGGAGGACTGGACCAGCCCAGATACTCCGAGACCCTCGCCATGAGCCTCCTGTACGAAGACTCTGCATGAGCCGCAGGCTCAGGCCTACTGAATTCCACTTCCGGAGATGCAACCCACTGCCATCATGGAAGGTCTGCCTCAACTCCTCCAACTGACTGTCTCCAGAAATAAGTGGAGCCTCATCAAGTTCACCAGGGTCCTCAAACTCAGACCTTTCCTCCTCTTCATAAAGGTCATCCAGAGGGGGCTGAAACCCAGCCTGGAGACAGAAGAGGGCCAGGAGGCCAAAACTGGCCGCACAGAGTTCCCAGTAGCCTTCCTTGGAGGATCCACGAGATCTGGGTACTCCAAAAGGCAAATTTTGAGAAATAAATCCCCAAAGGCGCCGATGGCTTAGACGCAGAGTGCGTCGACAACCTCGACGTTATGGGCACCGAAGGCTTCGGCGTCGACACAGGTGCCGACTGCGCCATGGCAGATAAGATGGCAAATCGTTGCTGGCCTCGAGCCCTCAGTAGGTTGCTGCGGTCTCGCTGGGGACGAGGACAGAGACCTAGAAGCACATTTCGTGCGACTTTTCTAATCCTTGTGCGTACGGGACCTTGAAGGCTCCCGATGGTAGTCACGTTGCGGGGCCGAGCCTGAAGGCGTGCAAGCCATGGTACAAGACCGATCGTGGCCGGCTTCAGAAGAAGGCACGACTGGACCCGTGCCCTGCGAATGAAACATCGCTAACATTTGTTCTTTAAATGCAGCCCATACCTCCGGCATGCAATCTTCCTCGAAGCAACATCCTCCGGAGGAGGACGGGGAAGGCGACCAGTGACGGCGCTTCCTAGAGTGCCGTGACTAGGAAGAAGAGTGGCGGGAACCCCTCTGGGACCGAGATCCCCTGGACTCCTTCCGACACGGAGAGTCGCCCCTTGAGTCGCCAGTGGAAACCCCCTTGGACTTAAATTTAGATGTTTGGGACTTAACAGGCCCAGAGCCCCTACCTGCCTGCAGCTTCCCCTTCCTCTCCCGCAAGGCCTTGGCAGTCAGCGACTGGCATTTCGAGTACTCGTCTGTGTCGTGTGACTCGCCCAGGCACCACAAATGCAGTGCGGGTCGGTGAGCAACATTTTCGACTTGCAGTCCCGGCAGGTCTTAAAGCCAGACCGCGGAGTCGAAGGGGTTGAAGAGGAAGACATTGTAACGATGAACACACGAGGCTCAGTCAGTTTCACGAAACACGTTGGCGGAAAAAATGGAACTGAGGCTATGGGCGCCGTGCATCCTATTTATAACACCCGGTGACATCGCCCACAATGGAGGCCTTCAAGGGACATCGACCAGATGTCATCGATGCAGGACACCCTCTGCTGAAAAAGTTTCCGAAGTGCACAGCTGTGGACATTACATGTCAAAGATGTGTAATACGTTGGAGGACACAATCCATTCGAAATGGCCATTCTACCCTATCAAAGGCCTCTTCAGCGTCAAAAGACATCAGCGTCTCTGTGATCCGTTTTATTTCTAACTTAAGACGATTAACTCTTGTGCTATCCCCAATATGTCTCCTAGTAATAAAGCCCAATTGGCCTAATCCTATGACCAACGGCAATACTCCCTTTAGTGCAACCTGCCAGGATCCCTATGTAAAGGTTAGCATCATTATGTAGCCGCACGATAGGCTGATAAGAGCTTTAACTTGTTAAATCTTTATTTGGTTTCCCCCAAAAAGAACCACTTTCGCCTCGACAGGGCGGGTTATTCTCTCCTCATGTTGAAATTAATTCAATCTTGTTAGAAGACCGTGAGATCGTTGCGTACCAATAAAAAAAAGAATCAGCAGAGTATCCGCCTGGGCCGGGCGTTTTATTGTTGGGAAGAAGCCTTATTGTCACCTTAGGGAGCTGCACCTTGTCTAGGTAATCCTATATCAATTGAGGTTCAGGTCGCTCTGAGGAGTGTTCAGGTCGCTCACAGGAGTAGAGCTGTTTAGAATAGGTTGAAATGAGTTTATGATGTCCTCAAACTGTTGACACTGTACCATCTCCTTGTCTGATCCCATCTATGTTGTGAATGCCATTAGGTTGTTTCAGGAGTCTCGCTTGCATTTTATCTGCTTAATTTCCTTTGATATTATATTGCTGTTTATGGTCAAGTAATGCCTTCCCTGCCCTACCTTAATAGTTCGAATTGTCCATTTATCTCTTTTACCTTGTTATAATTCTCCTTCACTGCTAAATCCCTTTGGCCTTCTTTCAGTGCACCGTCAATGTCCTTTTCTAGCCTGTCATGACCACAGGCCAGTTCTCAGGTTAAGTTTTATTAGAAACCTTGAAGAGTTAATCTTGGTGGGGAAATGGGTGTTGGCTTAGGGTAGTTAGACAGATTCAACACTCGATTCCCAGATTCCCAGCTTGTACGCAATTCCGTGTCAACGTGCTTCTGTGTGTTTAAGGGTCTGCGCTTCTGTCATAAAAGAGGCTATTGTTATATACACTCACACTACCTATTAGTTAGTCCTCTAATTCCTGTAAATTCCCATTGAATCAATAGGACTTCCTGTTTCCCTGAATGGCTGCCTTATTGTCCCATTTAAAGACTAACCTTACAGGCCTAGTCTTTACCTATATTAAGCCAGCCCTCCTGGAGACTCGCGCTTCGCGTCACGGACTGCGCTGCAGTACTAATGCTTACCGCAGTCTCTCTGTATTACTTCACAGCTGTTTTTCCAGTCAGAGCCTATGCCTCTTCTTGCCCTTAGTCTCCGTAGTTATAGTTTTCCCCTGCTGCCCCTTCTGAAATCATAGTTCGGGTCCCTTTATTTTTCCCTTCTTTTCTTCTCAGTTCGTTCCATTCCGACACGGACGGTTTTTCTCCTCAGAGTTGTGGAGGGAGCTTCACCACACACGCAAGTACTGTTTGGTGGCTTGTTGTCACAAGTGATTTATTTCTTAGTCCATGTGAAAATAATTCGAGTTTTTGGACACCTTTAGTGGCGCCTTCATTCCATTTGTCATTCCGCTGTTATTGTTGCTGAATTTAATTGAAAAGACCGTTCCCAGCTTGTACGCAATTCCGTGTCAACGTGCTTCTGTGTGTTTAAGGGTCTGCGCTTCTGTCATAAAAGAGGCTATTGTTATATACACTCACACTACCTATTAGTTAGTCCTCTAATGCTTTTATGAGGTGTTTTGGTGCTGAATGTTGTTTTCTCATACGATCGTCAGTTAGGATTGTTTCCTTAGGTCACTCTTACACTACATGGGTATTAATTCTGGTGCATTCACGGTCGTATCCTCATTCTAGGAATCTCTTAACCTTTTAAGTGAATTCCTCAGCCAGTCAACTAATTGCCGTTTTCCCTTATTTGTTCTTCACTACGACCCAGTTTAGAAGTCATATTTTCTCCCCTTAAGTATTCCTGCCTCAATTAAAATCACCATTCTTCAGGACTAGCGCCCCTGTTAGAAACAGGATGGAGAGCTCTCAAAAATAAACTATCAGGTGAGCTTACGGAATTACAAGATATTTCCCATATTGTTCTAGTGGAGTTGAAATTACTAGTGGGGTCCTTTACTCAGGGAAGTTATTTGGTTAATGTTTTTCTACAGAAATCACTGAACACCTTACTGAGAAGGGGTAATTACCAAGCGCTCCAGGGTGTCCCCGCAGAGTTCAGGTAAGCGTTACACTATCCTTCTCTTTCAACCTTTGTGCATTAAGGGAAATCATTCTGAGCACTCCCTTGAAGGTGTCCCACACATTGTCCAGTGATGGCCCTGGTGTATCATTTATTCCAAAGTACATTTTATTTTTATCTGAGTGTTTCTCGAGTTACTGTGTCATGTAAAAGTTCCATCAGCATCTTCCAAGACCACAACGAGCTGCGCGGTTTCATTCCCCTTAAGTGAACCCTGATGGGAGCATGGTCTGACAAGGTGATTGGATCCACTTCCATCTTCTAGAGGGACCCCAATACCCCTGGGGTTCCACAGGCATAATCCATCCTAGAAACAGTGCCATGGACGTGAGAGAAATGTGTAGCCTGCGTCCTTCCTTTTTTTTAGTATGCCCAAGATCTGTCAGCGCCATTCCTGCAAGCTTCTCCCGGACTGAAATGAACGGGGCTTGCCCCCAAGGGTAGATTGGCCACTTCTATCCAACACTGGGTCCCAGGCCACGTTAAAGTCCCCTGTTAGGAGTATCTCCCCATTCACAAAGCTTTCCAACTTCCCTACAGCATCATCTATAAAGGAGTCTTGTCCCCTATTAGGATCATATATGGTTCCTACTGTTAACACCCTGTTTTTGAACAGAATTTGAAGGAACAAATATCTTTCATTTGGGTCAGCTTGAGTGCAGAGTACCTTGGTCCCCACAGAGTTCCTGTTGATCAAAACACCAGCAGGTTTTTTTTTTTTGCATTTGCTTGGACAATTTGTGAGAACTGGTGCAAATGTAGCCTGTGGCTGTCTCCTTTTAATGTGCGTCTCCTGAAGCAATATTATGTCTGCAGCCCCCCTGTTAATTTGTGCTACCAACTTTTTACGTTTTACTGGGGAGTTCAGGCCCCGTATATTATGTGAAATAATTTTTAATAGCATTGCCACTAAGTCTGTGTTCTCTTTGGACCCTTTGCGTTTGCTTCTCATACTGTCTCCATGGCGATGGGCACTGCGTTTCCCTGTTCCCCCCATTCCCTATCCACGCCCCCTCCAATCCCGGTCCAGGCACAGCATCAAATGGTACATCCAAAAAACTTGGGAACTGGCCCACGTTCTAATCTGGAACAACTAAGGTTATAATAACCTTGTATGGATTCCAAGTGGTGCCCTACTAGCTACCCCACCCAGCCACTATTAGACCGCTGGTCTCTTCTATACATACATACATACATATTCCCCCTAACACCCCCTTGCTTGCTTCAAGTACTTTCGAAGTAATCCAAGAAGCTTTCTCCCTGGGTCCCATTACTCATCGACCTTCATCCCCTACCCGTTTCAACAGAGGGCCTTTTAGTTTGTCTCCTCTTCTCTCTCCTGCAGTAGACCAGTCCCAAGTGCTACTCTACTCCTCTGCCGGGCCCCCCCCCTCGCCAATTCTCCTTGGGGTCCGCGTCTGCCTCCTCCATTCACAAAATTACGAGGCCTTCGATGCATGTAGTGGCCCTGTTGCTTCCTGTCCCAAAAAAAAAAAAAAAAAGTAAACCAAAAAGTGAACTGCCCACTTGTATAGGATTCTTTTTGTCTATCAGTGCCTTCGTCACTGGGCCCATTGCTCTTCTTTTTTTATGTGGTTGCAGCCAGGTCCTGGAACAACTGGACTTGTGATCCATTTATTGAGACGGTCGTCTGTCCCAAAGCTGCTCTGAGGATTTTTTCCTCCTCTTCGTAAGATGCCAGCGCAGCCAACACATCTCTTGGCCTGTCTCCCAGTTCTGACCTTCTGCCAAGCCTTTGATTCTTACATTTGATCATCTAGAACAGCTTGAGGTTTTACGCCTGGATTTCCAAGTTATGCATTGCCATGGCGATCTGTTTTAAGAATTGTGAGTTCTGCCCGACATCGTTGAAGACTTCGGACAGATCTTACTCCGTAGTGTCTACCTTATTTCCCAAGGTGTTCATCTCCTTCAGGAAACTTAATTCATTCAAATTCACCATTTGCTCCTTGAGAGATGCCGCCCTCCTTTGCTCCATTCCCTTGAGGCAATCCTGCAGGTCCTCCTCGCCGTAGTGTCTACCTTATTTCCCAAGGTGTTCATCTCCTTCAGGAAACTTAATTCATTCAAATTCACCATTTGCTCCTTGAGAGATGCCGCCCTCCTTTGCTCCATTCCCTTGAGGCAATCCTGCAGGTCCTCCTCGCCATGTCACTGCTCTCCTGAGGCTCTTCGACTCCCTTGTGTTTCCCTGTCTTGTATGCTTAAGTGCCTGCCAAGTTCTGTTGCCAGCACCGTTCCAGTAGAACCTTTTTGTAGCCTTATTGACACCCTGTAGTGCTGGAGTCGGTTTCCCTTTGGGTCTTGGCATCCGAGTATGTTGAAGAACACACTACAAGCTTGACTTGTACAGTGCTGACACAAAACTGTTTAAACTGCTTTAGGCTTGCCTTATAAATCTGTCCGGAGGGGCTGCTCTCATCCCAGTCACTTTGCCGTTAATGAAATCAAAATAAGAGGCCAGAGCCTCAGTGTCACACTTTCTGGGTATATTAGATAGGTGCTCCTCTCCTGCTGTTTAGCACCGCCCCCAAGTGTGCTTTCCACTAGGTGTCTTATTTTTGGCCAGCAGCTTCTGGATATCCAGGTTATAGAGCCCGCCTCCCTCATACAGCCTTCGTGGCACTCTCCCCTCGGACGATATTCAGGGGGCACAGTTTCTCCTGGGTTTCCCTTCCTGCAACTCATCCCTTGTGAGAATATTCTTTGTAGTCTTTTCCCTTATCTGTTAACGCATGGGGGAAGGGATCCCCCAGTTTGTTGCCCCGTTTACTGACTTTTCTCTGCTTTTTAGGGTTTGTATTGGTGGCCCAAGTCCCTGGACATAGCCCTCCAGGGCCTCAGTTTCAATGTAGGCTCATTTTGTCCCTTTAGTGAATTACCAGACCAGCTCACTCTATTACCAGATCAGCACCTATTCCCCTCTCTCCAGCTCTCCTTAGGGCAGCCGCCGCATTTGTCACTCTCCCCCAGCTTGTCCCTGCTGTAGGTCACCTTCCAGGGAACCACCGCCGCTCCCTCCCGCTCCGCAGCTGCTGTTCTCCGAAAGCTACGCGGTCCTCCTGGCCGGATCGTATCCTCCGGAAGAGTGCTCCTTCTGGGTGCCAGACACTGCTTTCCAGTCGCTCCGACCGGCTCCTCCACCCATCGACGGCCCCAGTTCTTCAACTTTCTCAGGCACGGCGGATGAAAATGCTGTCACTTTTCTTCTCAGTGTGATTCACAGTCTGTCGACTATCGAGGGGGTTAGTGCCTTCACGATTTCGCTTCTCCAGCTTGCTTACTCTCTACCTTTGCAGATGCCGGTACGGAGCACAGAGAAGTGTAACGTCACTCTCTGCGGCCATCTTGGAATCCTCAGATGGACTATTTTTTGATTATCTTCAATGAATATAGATTGTAAAATACCTTGACAAGTGATTTTGTCAAACATTTAGTACATTGTGGAAAGCTTTCCACAAACACAGTAATACACTGGGCGAGCGAGTGTAATTTGACAGTATAGTCTGGCTCGTAGTGTACATGGCTGAGATCTTGAATGTATGGGATTACCGAGGGCCTGATTTACAAACTCGTTTTTCAATGGGACCATACAACTGAAAACAGCTTTGTAAATCAGGCACAGGGTGTCTCATGTTAAATTGCCACCTATCTGCGTCACCCAATTTGTCTGTAAAATTTAATGTTGAACAGTGATCAACAGACTTCTTTTTTTTAAGTTAGCATGTTCCAGCAAGACGTGCCAAAAGATAACTGAAGCAGTTGGTAATTTGTAAAGTGCAGAACATGCCATACAAAAAATCACTTCAGGGCTCAAAAAGGGTAGAATTGGGGTGGAAAGCAGGAGGGCAGGAGGGCAGGTAGTAACGTTTTAGTAGGTTTAGTTTGAAGACTCGTGTAATGTATTTCTTAATGGCACATTGTGTTTATTGTAGTGCCATCAGGTAATATGAGCCTTTCTTCCAAAAAGGTTTGCGGTTAAGTCAAAGCACCTTGAACATCTCCTTTTTGGGGGAAGCGTTTCGGCAACCTCAGAAGTCAGTCACTTGTGCTGATTAGCAAAGAATCGGGCCCGCCAGCCTGCATGCATGCCTTAGAAAAAAAAGAGTAAATGGAGTAGGATCAGAAAGAGCATTCAATGGTGAAGGGTCCAAAGAATCTATTCTGGGAGCTGCTGGCTGAGAGTTGGCGAAAACTTCATCAAATCAGGTGCCGAAAGAAGCAGCGCAACCCCAGCTCACAAACCACCACTTCTGCCAGCACAAATCAAGAGGGAGGAGGATTTACCAAGCTGTCAAAACTGAGTAACAGAACACACTTGAGGAGAGGAGCAAACGAAGCCTGCGAAAGGGGAAAAAAGAGGGGGGGCAACGGGACACTAGAAAACCAAAAGGTGAAGAAAGAAGCACACATTTGCAATGGGAAACTAAGAGAGAACCTAAAGGACTGATCATGGAGCAAAAATGCAAACCAAAACACCTAAAGAAAACAAACTGTGGGGAACGAGTCAATACCCTGGTACCAGATAGGAAATGGCCGTGAGCAGTGAAAATGTTAGAACAGAGGTTCCAAAATGGCTGCGATGCAGACTGCACCATGACCGACGTTCCTCCAACCCACGGGTGGCAAAAAGTGTAAAAAGCTTTTATCAAGCCCTCCCCAGGCACGAGAAACCCAGCACAAAGCCCCAAGGAGCAGCAGGAATAAGAGGAGAGGAGAGCAGAGCAGCCGCTCTCATATCTGACACAGCAAACAGCTGTGGAACCGCCAAAGAGACGCTCCTCAACATATGAGGTCCTGCGGCGGCAGCCAACACAGGGACTCCCCAGCCATGGACACCATGCGCCCCCCTTTCATACGTTTACGCCGCAGAGGGTGCAGGGGAGAGGAATAACGGGCCATCGAGATCGGGAAGCAGGCGAACCCTTACGCTTGCCCCCCGCTGCAGGGAGGCGCAGGGATAGGTCACCCTCCCCCAGCAAAACTGGAGAACTAAGGCAGAGAACCAGAGAAGGCAAAGTCCTTTCTGCATTTTGACCAGGGCACAAGCGGAGGAGCCAGAGTCCTATCTGCACGCAGACCAGAATAGCCTGGCACAGCTTCAGTAACTGAGTGCGCAGTCCCCCGTGCTTGGAGTCGCCGCTGGAGAAGGGCTCATGCAGCATGATGCACATCGCCTGAGCCACAAGTAAGCAGGGGTGAACCAGACATGTACCCAATATACCCTCAGCCCTTGACCCCTAGGGATATGGTGCACTGGACCCCCCATACCTGGACCTTGCCTGTCATAAGCAAACCTTACCCCTGGGTTGTAGGTCAAAGGATCGAAAAAAAAGGCTTGAATGGTAAAAGGATCGATTGAAAAGGATCGAAAACAAAAAGAATCAAATTATTATTATTTTTGAAATTATTTTTTGTTTTTTCTGGGAGGGGTCTCCAACCCCTGAGAGAGAGAGAGAGAGAGATAGATATATATATATATATATATATATACATATATATATATACACACATACCCCTGGAGGGCACGGTGCCACAAGGGCATCCTTGCATTTCATACCCACTAATCTCCTAAAAAGGAGGTGTAGGCACGGTCATGGGCCATCTGCAGTGCCCGGTCTCAACAATCCAAGGGATAGGGACCCAATTTGTCCCACGAAAAGCCCATAACACCTGCGCAATCTGAACAGTACTACGGAGTTCTGGCTGCAGGCAGCCCTCGTGGAGTGTCACGGCAGCATGAGTGGGGCTGGAATCTTCCCAACCACACCACCTACTAAACTCAGAGGAGCCCCCACAAATACAAGGGCCACCTAGACCTGCTCTGCCGCGGATGGGCCATCCAGCGACTTTCACCTCCACCAGTACTCCGCGACTCCCGGAGTGTCCCCTCGGGGGGCCACGGAACACGAGAGATTATGCCATTCAGGCACACGAAAAGAACACACAAGTATTCAGGCCACCCACTGGACCCAAAGTAAGAGGAACAAACCCCAAAACACAGAACCCCTAACACCCGAGGGGCAAGCAACAGGAATCAACTAGGATCGGCCTAAGGAACTCGGCACACCTTGGGGGAAAAGAGCCGCCAACCTCCCTAAAAGGACTCAGAAAAGGGCAGGAAGGGTCCCTCACCAAGATCTCGGCTAGAGATACGGACCCCTCTGGTGGGCTACAAACCACAGACCCTCCCCCAGAAACAAGTGATGATCCCATGCAGGAAGAGCACGAATGTTCTGTGACTCAATCCCTGTTCAAACACTTCTTAAACTCTTTCGGGGGAAAGAAAAATGGCATCTATGGTACAAAACCAAATGGAAATCTTGAGAGAGGATCTAGCGGAGGGGCTGCAAGAAATAAAGCGAGACAAACAAAATGGAAGATAGGGTGGACACGAATGAAAGAGCGATCCAGGAGTTGACGGAAGACGCCCTGCTGGAGACCCTGGCGACGTCCACCCACAATCTTGAGTTGAAGGCAGAGGACATAGAAAATAGGTTGAGGAGGTCCAATATTCACATCAAATGTCTTCCAGAGGACACACAGGACAAAGACCTTGCAGAAGTCGTCAAAAACATCTTCACAGGAATTTTGGAACCAGACGCTAACCCAGAGATGATGTTTGACAGGATCCATAGAGTTGGTCCCGCAGACTCCTTTAGAAGACACTCTGTAAGTCACGCCTGTCCTAGCAAGATTATTCTCCTTTCCTAGGCTTGCAGTTATACTTGTTTGTCCTTTTCCCTAGCCTTCCACCAGTATTCAGAGTGTCGGAGGCGGCGGTAACCTCCTGTTGCTGTGCAGCTTGATGCTTTGATGCCCGACGATGGCTTAGGTCCCTTCCTCTAATCTACACTGCCTTGCAGGCATGCTGGCCACAGACTCCAGCAGCTCCAGTGGTCTCCACAGCCTCCAGTGTTGTGATGTGGAGTCCGGCGTCGGAATTTCCTCGCCCCTACGGCTTACCAGCGGTCTTATAGCTGCTCTGGGCGGGGGCTATCCGAGAGGCTACCTGAGGGGTAAGGCACCCCGGCTGGATGTCTGCAAAGTCCAACAAGGACAGCATAGTGGGGCATCCTTCCGATACGGTAAGCATTTGCCTTTACTGTGGATATCATTGAGACAGCCCTCCTTGGAGTGAGGTGCTGTGTACATGTTTAGTTGCTGCTTGCTCCGTCCCCAGCGATTGCTTCCTCACTCAAGGATAATGAGGCATCCTTTCTGATGTGGAAAGTGATTGCCTTACTGTGGATATCGCTGTAACACCTCTCCTTGAAGTGAGGTGCTGCTTACATGATTAGTTGCTGCTTTCTTCACCCCCAGTGATTGCTTTCTCATTTGAAGATCCCGGTCGACACAATGGCCGCCAGCAAGAAGGATGGTGCCCATAGCTTACTATCTAAAAACCAGGAGCATAAACATTCTACCCCCAGGCCACGTGATAAGTCGATGGTAAGATTGGCTGAAGCAGGCCCTGTGGGCTTAGTGGTCTCTTCTCCCGTGCCGACCAGAGACCGCATTTCAGAGGTCCTGGCTCAGTTCGAAGGAAACAGACTGCAAGGCAGCCTCTCTGGTCCGAAAATGCACAAAGTAGAGGATTCTGCCTCCGCCAGTAAATGCCTAATCCAAGAACCTGGCAACTCGCCACAGATGTCTGATCCCGCATTACCTGTACCTTTGGAGAGCACCCCAAGAACCGACTATAGCGATACCATGGATCATTGGCCATTCTAGAAGTCCTGCCGATGCCCTGCAAGTGGGGGCTAGGTTCAATCCCTCTCAATCAGAGCCTTCAGCTCTTGCTCAATGGCCATGCCTCACGACTAGTATTGCTAAAGAGTTACTTTTATGCACTAGTCCCTTTGACTTGGGTTTATTGGTGGACTCCCTGAGTAATTGGGTGTCGGATTTTCATCCACCTAGAGCTAATACTGCCTCACAGACGAGCCTCATAGTCCAGTCGTCTGGTCTCGGGTGCCTAAGTTGGACAATGCATGTCAAATCAACATACAAGGTGAGCTGTTAGATCAAGCCTCACAAACTGATCCCTGCAGTAGGGAGCCTTTGGTGCCCATTATGCCAATAAAGGCCACCAAGGAAAGGGGCTGAAATCCCCAAAATTGTCACCACGGGCCCTGTACAAGAACCGCCGCCTCCCATCCCGATACGTGTTCTGAAATTAGGACAAAAAGTGATACACAACCTTCACTTGCGAATGCCTTACTCAAGTTGGGACCCTCGCAGAACTTCCCCCCCCAAGAAAGTCTCAAATGCCTAAAATAGATGATCCGAGTACACATGACTATTATGGACCAGAGGAATTTCAATATTCATAAGGTCGAAGGTCAGGAGCCTAGAGAAGCCTTGCACAATAAGGTTCTAGCTTGGCTAAAACAAAACTGGGCCTGGTGTGGTCAGATTATCTGACTTGAAGATTCTCTGCAAGCTGGACCTAAGAGACTGGTGCTCGCAACCTAATAATGACTTTGTTTTTGTGGGTCCAGCACTTTACCTGCTTTCCTAGGACTGAGCCAATAGCTTCCCAGAGGGTCGAACTGTAATTTGATTTTCTTCTTTCGTTTTGCAGGGTGTTTCTCCTTTACATTTTCTTCTCTATGTATAACTGATTTTTAGCCTTCTTTTCATCTTTTATGGTGTTTTCTATTCCTCCTCTGGTTGTTCTATATTCCTTTGCTGATTCTTCTTTTCATTATTTGTATAACTTGTTATACATGTTGTTTGTATTATATGCGCCCACGGGTTTATTGGTGTGCAATATAAATTAAATAAAGTAAAGACAAGAACCAGGGGTAAGACCTAGGATGTCCTGGCAGCCCTCCAGGACTACACAACCAAAGAAATAATACTCCTTAAGGAAAGCGAAACAGATTACATACAATGAAATGGAAATCTTCCTCCATCAGGACTTGGCCCAATCAACCCTCACCAAGAGGAAGAAAATGGCCCCAATCCTTGCGTTTTTGAGGGACCGAGAGGTCAGATACAGATGGACATTCCCATTTGGCGTGCTCTTCGACTGGCAAGGGAAGCAACACAGAATAATGTCATATGAAGAAGGAGGTAGCCTTCTGGGGATCGCCTGACGCAGGCTTGCCATCGGAGGGCAAACAAAACCACCGCAGACCCTGGGAATGGTCCACAGTGAGATACAGAAGACCAAAGAAGGGGGCGGGGGGATATCGGCCACTCCTCAAAGGCCCTGCCGCAGAAAAAAAAATAATCAGGATAACGACAAGTCTCTCACAAAGAACCCAGAGAACGCGCATTTTCGTAAGGGTGCACATGATTACATATCACCTGGGGAGGGCATAAGACAAGAGGGTCTGCGTAAGGTCCCGGGGGGGGAGAGATATTCTTCGAATGGGTTCGGGCGAACCTGCACAGGACAGTTCTGGGGTCAGTCATGGGTTCAAATTCGAGGGGGGCTAGAGGCCGGTTGAATCCACCCAAATGGGAAGCGACGGAAAAGAGACGAAAGTCAGACCACTAATAAAGTAATCCCCACGCGATTATGGCCAGCAGTAATAACCTTATACTTTTAGCCCTAAATGTCAATGGCCTAAATTCGGCACTCAAAAGGAAAAATATGGAGAAATACCTAAGGGAACGCCCGGATATAGTAACCTTACAGAAAACTCACATCCATTCCCGCGACAGAGGCAGAATTAGGTTTTGGGGGTACACCCGACTCTTTCAAGCAACACAACCCAATAAGAAATGGGCAGGGTTCTGTTGGCCCTTAAAGACGGGCTGGACTTGACACCAACTGGGTCCGATAGGGATGATCAGGGGAGATAACTGGCAGTAGCTCTAATGGGGAGGAGGGAAGCCTATACAGTAGAAACATTATATGCACCCAACTCAGGACAGGACGCATTTATCCAAAAGGCATTAAGCAGACTCGAGAAATTTGCAAAAACTCTGATTATTCTAACAGGGGACTTCAACATAGCGTGGGACCCCACTAGGGATAGAAGCAACTAGGGTCTAGGGGCACAGGGGGAAACCACTGGGGGCGCTCAGGGGGAAAATACAAGGGCTAGTATGGTGAATGCTTGGATGGAGTTGGAGGGCGACAGGTAAGGCTATACTTTCTACTCACATGTCCACTGCACGCACTTCAGAATAGACATGTGGCTCTCCAGGTGTCTCCTGGGCCGAACACTGGGAGTCACGGTGGTTAGAATAATACAGTCCCGACCACGCCACCATAATAGTAAAGCTAAAAAGAAGCAGAAGCCCCGCGGGTCTATGGAAATGGCTATATCCAGCGTCCCCGTTTAGAGATGAGAAACTAGCTCAAGAGGTCGCGGAAGGGATAATGTCCTTTTTTGAGACCAACAAGACCGAAGATACAAGCCCATAGAATAGATGTGATGCTTTCAAGGCAACAATAAGGGTGCAGATTATTGCCATCAAAGCGAGGAGAGACAGGGAATTGAAGCTGGAGGAGACGCTACTAGAGGCCAAACTGAAGGAGATAATGTCCCACCATGGAAACAACCCAGAGTGCGGACACTAAAAGAGTACAGGGCTACAAAGGCCCAACGAGACCCAATACAAACTAGGGCAGCGGAACGTATCCTGCTATCTTTCAAGCAAAAATACTACATAAAAGCAAACAAGTCAGCCATGTTACTGAGGAGGGAAGAAAAGGACAAAACTATCCAGAAAATTAAAGTCAATGGGGACAAGACTAGCTCCAACAACAAAGACATTGAAAGAGTTTGTCAAATCTTAGTCTGAACTATGAAGCCTAGAGTATCCTCCACCATCAGTGCAGGAGTCCTACTTACAAAAGATTGATCTGGTGCGATTACAGGGGAATAAAGGAGGCCCGAGAGCAGGAAATAACCTCAGAAGAAATCCAGGAAGCAATAAAAGCTCTACCCATTAATAAAACCCCAGGACCAGACAGCTTCACCTATGAGTTCTACAAGACCCACAGGGAAACACTACCACCCCACTTGACCAACTAGTTCAATCAATTTTACGCAGATCGGGCCATCACACAATCCATGGAAGAGGTGAAGGTGGTTCTCATCCTCAAAAAAGGGAAAGGCCCCACAGACTGAGTATTGTACTGCCCAATCGCCCTGATCAACATAGACGCCAACATTTATAAGAAAATTCTAGCAACTAGGCTAGATCAAATCCTTCCCCTCATAGTCCAACCAGATCAATCAGGGTTTGTTAGGGGGCGCCAGACCTGCGATAACATTAGAAGAATAGTGCATTTAATTGAAAAAGCGCACAAGAAAGGAATCCCTGCTCTGCTCATGGCCCTAGATGCTGAGAAAGCCTTTGAGCGGGTGGAGTGGGGATTTCTGTTCACAACCATGAAAAAGATGTGCTTTGGAGACAAACTTATGGATAGGGTGGGCAAATTACCAGCACCAGCTCCTCCGACTGTCCATAAATGGCCAGGTTTCAGTACCAGTGCAGCAGGGTACATAACAAGAGTGCCCCTGGTCACCCATACTCTATGCAATTCACTTAGAACCCATCTTGGCAGCGGTGAGACGTAACAAAGAAATTGTGTGAATTACGTTTGGGGGAACACATAAAATTGCCGCCTTGGAGGATGATATGCTCCAAACAATCACCCAACCAGAACTCTGCATGGGGGAAATAGAAAACAAACTCAATTTGGGGTGGTGGCTGGTCTAAAAATACACATGCATAAATCAGAGTTGCTCTATTTCACACTCCCAAAAGAAGTAGAACAGGAACTCAAAATGGTCTCCCCTTACAGATAGGTGGAACGGACCATAACCTATTTGGGGATCAATCTGACCAAGTCCACAGAGGAGTTGTATTAAGGAAATGACCCGCCCCAGTTAGAAAAGCTTCAGAGTAAAATGATAGACTGGTGCCCCATGTCCATAACATGGCTGGGCCAAATAAATGTGCTAAAAATGGTTATACTCCCCCAGTTATATTTCTTTTAGGCCCTCCCAATCCACGTACCGCCCGCCTTATTTAGGACTATCCTAAAAATTACCAGCAGATTTGTCTGGAATAATAAAACACCAAGGGTAGCCACCAGGGTGATGAAGATGTCCACATCCAGAGGAGGGCTGGGGGAACCAGATTTTAAAGCTATTTGGCAGCCCAGATTAGAGTTATACGGGACTGGCAGAACGGTGATCGGGATAAGATCTGGAGGCCAATGGACAGAGCGGTAGCAGGGGAAAACCTGGAAGGGATACTCTGGAAACCCAAGGCAAATAGACAGGCCCACATGTATAGCAGCACACTACTCTCCATAGTGGGAAACTCGTGGGATACGGAGCACATCACCATTCACGCCGATATTCGACAACCTGCAATTCACCCCAGGGTGCAAAGCCTCCACCTTTTACCAAATGTCAGGAAGGGGATGTCAAAAGATCAGAGGACTCAACTGAAAAAAATGTAACCAATGTAATATAGACTCGCACTGGGGGGAGGTGGGGCAATATCGTTGCACGCAAATAAGGCACTGGCCACACTACCCCACTATGAAAGACATGCCAATTAACCCCCTTTACCTGACCACAGAGACAGGCTGGTGGTAGCATCGATATATGCACACATAAAATCAGCCGAGGACCTGTCTCAAAGGCCTTACATGAAGAGATGGGAGTTGTCCACGGGATACACAATAGAGTGGGCAAAATTATGGTCAAATATCCCCAAACTCACGAGAGCCGTCCAAATACAAGAAATCTGGGTAAAAATGCTCTTTCAGTGGCACTTTACACCAACAAGACTCCACAAAATGTACCCGGTCAAATCAAAATATTGTTGGAGGAACTATGGGATGGAGGGAACGTGGAACCACATAGTGGGACTGCCCCAAAATAGGCGAGTACTGGGGAGGCATACAAGAGGCGATGGTTCAAATTCTGGGGGTGGAGGCAATAGAGGCTTGGCACCGATTGGCCCTTCCCTCGAGAGCTGATCACATAGTACAGGTCATCTTGATGATGGCAGGGGCACTAGCGCTGGCCCAAAAATGGAGGTCTAAGGATCCCCGATGGAACATGAACGGGTAGGGAAAATCTGAAACTTTGCAGCCGTAGAGTGGCTTGCATATTCCATCCAGGGAGAACACTGAGCTTTTCGCGCAAACTGGTCGAGGGTCCTGGACTTCCTACAAGCAGGATCAAAGGGGGCCTGTTGCCCAAGGAAAATGTGCCTCCTTGGCCTAGTAAGATAGCCCCAGACTGAGCAAAAAGGTAGGGGCAATCCCGGGGTCCGACCAGGAAGGGAATGCACAGCAATTGTCCCCCAACACTGAGGAACAGAGCAGCTCAGCAAAACAACCTTCGCCTATGGACCGTCGCCAGAAGAGGATCATGGGGTTGTGGGGGCACAACCATTGTTGAAATGTTAGGTTTAAAAATGCAAATAAACAGTTATATAAAAAAACAAAAGGAGTGAAAGAAAAAACGACTGCTGGACATAGTCTCTTGTTTTATTAAACCATAGAACTTACTAACACTAGCAATGCCAAATCCAACCCAAGTGTGACAAATGCTTGGAGCAAGGAAATAGAGCTATGTTGGTATAGTGAAGTCCAACATTCAATAAAGAAATACAAAGTAATGTCTGTTGTGAAATGAAGTCTACTGTAAGTCTAATGAGCTTTGAATGAAAACAAACTAATGACTATTCTGATCCTAAAGTTCACTGAAGAAACCCTTTATTTTAAAACTTAAAGGAATGGTTCGGTCAAAAATGTGTATTGCCCCTACGGTTCGGCCATGTGTTTTTAAGCCTAAGTCGCTCGATTTTAGAAAAATTTCCTATGGACCTTACCCGAGTTTTCGTCCATTAAACGCACGCGAAAACAGGCATCTGGGAGCCGCCATTTTGTGATAATCCTATCATTTCCCCCCCTCGCCCTGGCTGACCTGCTTTTGCGGCACTAAATCATATCCCCCACCCCTGAGCCTGTCATCAGCAGACGCGTACCGGCAATTTCACAACACCAAAGCACGTCTCGTGTCAACATTCACTGCGCTTCAGCTAATGACGTGTTGCCATGGAAATGGCAGGACGCCTCTTTCCTCAATAAGTATAAACAGACCATTTCACAATACACAGCAGCAGATTTTCGATTCCATTCCTCTCTCTGTGTTACCGAGTATACTGTGACTCGTTTCTGTGCTCTGGTCAGCTACCTTTGTTGCTTGTAGCCCGTGTGAACAGATACCAGTACCACTGCTATAAATTATTTTAGTTTGTTTAACACACAATGGATACAATAATGCCCTACATGTACGAGCCAGAGTATACCGAGGAGGACCTACTGGAAAGGGAAACACGCGAAAATGATGGGTCTTCGGACGGCAGTTGGGAGGACGATTCAACAGCTGAAGAGCCTGGACCTAGTCGCATGGACGGTGTTTCCAGCTGGTGCACATGCAATCGGTGCGAGCTAATGCCAACCGAGGACGAGAACTGCTGCTGCTGTGAAAACTCGGGATGCGTGGCCTACATTTCGGAAGGTGAGCCACGACCGCAATGCATCACTGAGCTGCCAGACTTCAGGGCAGCCTGCCTCACACGGTCCGTGTTGAGGATAATGATGGTGCTTATGCACGAACTTCGCGCAACTGTTCGTCCTCGTAATCCGAGTAACGAGTAAGTACACTCTTCTTGTCATGCCTCTCCTATTTCATGGTCTTCTACTATATCCAAAATTACATATACATATCAAGTTAGCGCATTAAAGTCTTTCAATAGTGTGCAGTGTCTAGATAGCATTTGTCCGAGCAGAATGCCATTAGTTACAGCAATTGTCATTGACAACAAACGTTTATTAAACATATCTTGGTCATTTATAAACCGTTTGTTTCATTCCTTTTCACAGGTGGTACAGGCTGGTGGCCTATCGTTCCTTTACATGGTGGCTTCAGGGGAGGTTTGGACACCGCGTTCGAAGAGTGATACCCGCCTGTGCCGTTCGTGCCATAAGAGAAACGTTCCCTAGTGATAGCGGTCAGTACAGGGGATTTTCTCTCGCTGTGCTGCAACCTGAACTGTACAATGTTTAAAGTCTTGTATTTTTGTGTCATCAAAATAAGATCCAAAATAAAAAACCACATATTTTAACAACGGTTGTTTCGATTTTTTAAAGGAATCAAGTGTGTTTCCTCCATTCAAGGATGGACGTCGGACATCTGTGCTCGGAATGGGTGAAGGTCAGGTCGCTTTGAAGCGGGGTGGTCACTATCTAAGCTAACATGGGATACATTACTCACCGTAATCGTATTTCTGATGCTTGTATCTGCTTAGATTCACATGCTGTGCATAGGCCGACATCTAGTGGAAGCTGCGGAGTATTACAGTTTGTTTTTCGAAACTCGAAAATGGGCGTCGACACAGGGCGTGCCAGTAATACTATCCCTAGTGTGACGTCCACTGTACCCAAGATCCCTCACGCGTCTAGGATGCTCAGATTGTATTTTTTCTGACATGAGGTAGCATGAGGAGTGGCGTGAGTACAGATAATCCAAGCAGATAGACAGAAGGTAAGACTACAAGCAATCATGCGCCTTCTCTCGGAGGGGAGGAAGGGTGGGTCGCATGTGAATCTAAGCAGATACAAGCATCAGAAATACGATTACGGTGAGTAATGTATCCCTTCTGAGGCTTGTGGAATCTGCTTAGATCACATGCTGTGCATAGATTAGTGAGCAGTAGGCGGTGGGATGTGAGAAGGGTCATGAGCAAATAAGTGTCTTAGAACCGCTTGTCCCACTTGTGTATCTGCCTTGGAATGGGTGTCAATGCAGTAGTGCTGAGTAAAGGTGTGAAGAGCTCCAAGTAGCTGCTTTGTCAATGGTGTCAAGGGGGACATTTGCAATGAAAGCCAGAGTGGCCTCAATGCCTCTAGTAGAGTGGGCCCTGGCGTAAAAGGCAGAGTCTTTTCAGAGAGTGAGTAACACAGCTGGATACAGTTAATAATCCACTTCGAGATGGCATCTTCAGAGACGCGATCCCCCTCTCTGCCTGTAGCTACGGAGACAAACAGTTGATCTGTTTTCCTTAGCGGTCTGGTTTTATTTACATAGTAGAGGACCGCCCTACGCACATCTAGGGTGTGTAGTTTCACCTCAGCCGAGCTTTGCGGGTTCTGGAAGAAAGCCGGAAGCTCGATGGACTGGTTTACATGGAATTTTGATATAAATTTAGGCGAGAACTTAGGGTGTGTGCGTAAAACCAGTTTGTCTTTATGGATAGTAAAGAAGGGATCTTGCACTGACAGAGCCTGAATTTCACTGACCCTTCTTATAGAAGTAATAGCTACTAAGAAGGCTGTTTTATAAGTCAGGTGTTTGAGACTGCTTTTATGCATGGGTTCGAAAGGGGGGCCCATGAGCTTGGCTAGCACCACATTAAGGTCCCACCCTGGTGGTGGGTTTGAAATAGGAGGGTGAAGACTCTTTACTCCTTCCATGAAGGCTTTAACTACTGGTACTTTCCACCACAAAACCTTGCTATGGGAAGTGGTGTAAGCCGAGAGGGCTGCCAGGTGTACTTTCAGTGAGTTAAAAACCAATCCTGCATCTAGCAGGTGGAGCATGCATGTAACAATAGTGGAAGGAGTGCAATCAAATGGGTCGATTTGTCTACTCTGGCATCAGATAACGAACCTCTTCCACTTGTCAAAGTAACAGTGCCTTGTGTTTGGTTTCCTAGATTCCTTTAGGATGTCCATACACCTCTGTGGTAAATTGAAGTGTCCAAACTCTATGACCTCAGGAGCCATGCTGCCAGGTTCATTGAGTTGGGTTGCTGGTGCACTGTTTGACCTTGGTGCTGGGACAGTAGGTTGTACCAGGCTGGAAGTTTGATGGGCTCGCACACCGCCATCCTGCGTAGGTGTGGGAACCACGGTTGTCTTGCCCACATGGGAGCAACTAGGACGAGCGTCATCGACTCCCTGTTCATCTTGTTCACCACTTTCCTGATGAGGAGTTGGTGTAAAAGCGTACGCAAACATCCCTGACCAGTTCATCCACAGGGCGTTCCCCTAGGAGTCTGGTTGGGGGAACCTGGATGCAAATCCTGGGCATTGTCTGTTTTCGCTTGTGGCGAATAATTCTATAGTGGGGAAACCCCACTGAGAGAAGAGATCTTCTACGACCTCTCTGTGAAGAACCCATTTCGTGTTCCTCTGGGAGGGAGTCTCTGCTCAGAGCATCCGCTAGGGAATTGAGCTCCCCTGGAACATGTTGTGATGACAGGAAGATGTTCCGTCTGAGTGCCCATATCCAGATTTTCTGGGCAAGCTTGGACAGATTTGGCGAGCGAGTCCCTCCTTGCTTGTTCAGGTAGAACATGGCTGTAGTGCTGTCCGTCCGGATTTGCACTGACAGGTTTAGTAGGTGGGGCTCGAACGCCTGAAGCGCTCGGAATACTGCCAGAAGCTCTAGCAGGTTGATGTGGTTCTTGGCCACTGAGTGAGACCAGAGACCCTGAGCTGTGTGGTGGAGATGGTGAGCTCCCCACCCCATCAGACATGCATCTGTAGTGACTACTGCCTGTACTTCGGGATCGTAAAAAAGTGTTTCCCCTGTGCGAGATGCTCTCTTGTCCACCAGTGAAGGCTTTGTACC
The DNA here is from genome assembly GCF_040938575.1 of Ambystoma mexicanum. Lineage (NCBI taxonomy): Eukaryota > Metazoa > Chordata > Amphibia > Caudata > Ambystomatidae > Ambystoma > Ambystoma mexicanum. The sequence goes on along the minus strand of NC_090941.1, from coordinate 704,045,922 downwards.
AGTGTTGGCGAAACGACCACTAGATCGTCCCACTGACCACTTGCCTGAGACCACTGTTTCGCCAACCATTCTTGCATGGGATGCAGGCGCGCGTGGGGGACCAGGTAAATGCATGACGCCATCATGCCCAGTAAACGCATTGCTTTGCGTACCGTTATTTGTTGACCGGACTGATAATGCGGAATTTGCAGTAGTATATTCCGAATTCTTTCTTCTGAAGGAAAGGTCAACCCCTCCAGGGTATCCAGGATTGCTCCTAGGAATTGTTTTGAGGTGCTTGGCACCAGGCTTGACTTCTTCTCGTTGATTGAGAAGCCTAACTCGTGGAGGAGGTCGATAGTCCTTTGAATGTTTGTCCTGCAAATTCCTGGGGTTTCCCCCGTTATGAGCCAGTCGTCCAGATAAGGGTACACTGGGATTGCCTCCCTGCGTAGGTGTGCAGCCGCCACCGCCAGTACCTTGGTAAATACCCTTGGTGCTGAAGCTATCCCGAAGGGCAGTACCTTGAATTGGTAGTGCCGACTGTCCACCTTGAAGCGCAAGTACTTTCTGTGCGCTGGGAACATGGAAATATGAAAATAAGCATCTTTCATATCCAAGGTTGCCATGTAATCCCCTTTTTTAGGAGGGGGATTACCTCTTGTAGCGTGGTCATACGAAATTTTTGGGGCTTGACATACTTGTTGTCAGGCCGTAAATCCAATACTGGGCGCATTGTCAAGTCTTTCTTTGGCACAAGGAAGTAAGTTGAATAAATACCCTTGTTTACCTGGTGTCCCGGGACGAGTTCCATCGCGTCCTTTTGTAGAAGAATGGCGATCTCCTCGAGGAGAATCTTCTGATGTTCTAAGGAGTGTACTCTTTGTCGTGGAGGATGGTTCCGGGGACGCTGCAGTAGCTCTATATAATATCCCGTGGATACTGTTGACAGCACCCATCTGTCTGATGTGATCCCTTCCCAAGCCTGGGTGAAGTTTGAAATGCGTCCCCCTACTGGGGTTGCGTGAGAAGGGACCCTGAATTGAGCGTCACTGCTTTGGTGGAGGCATGCCGCCTCCTTTGCTGAGTCTGCCTCTGCCTTTACCACGACCTCTCCTATTACCTCTGCCATAACCCTTGGGTAGACTGTTGGTTGTTGTTCCACTGTGTACCCTGCCCCTGGGAATAGTTAGATCCTCTCTGGGAATTTTGGCCGCGTGGGCGACGAAAATTACTATTCCCCCTCTGGTTAGGGGGTTTATTGGTTAATTGACCAAGGGATTTGAGTGTCTCGTATTCGTCCTTGGCATTTTTCAGTGCGTCTTCGACCGCCTTACCAAACAGATCGGCTTCCACAGGTTTGTCTAACAATGATGCCTGTGCTTCTGCCTTAAAACCAGACTGCCGTAACCACGCATGTCTCTTGATAACAGTACCTTCTGCTATCAATCTGCCTGCGTTGTCCGCGGCGTCGAAGGTTGCTTTCAAAATGCAACCAGACACGGCTCTACCCTCTGCGGAAATCCGAGCTAATTGGCCCTTTAACAGTTCAGGAGCAGAGGCTATGAGAGCCGCGACTTCTTCCCACTGATGGCAGTTGTAGCTGGCCAACAGGGTGGTGGAGTTAGCAATCCTTGCTTGATAGGCGGACGTTGAGGCTACCTTCCTGCGAAGTCCCTTTCCTCCTGTACACCGTGGGTGTCAATGTGGAAATGTTCTGCTGCGCGAGCGAGAACCTCATTTAGGAGGGGTTGGTTATCGACCGGGGAGTCGGTAACCGGGGCTTCGTTCTCTACCGGGGAATCTACTCTGTATGTTTCCGGGTCATCCTCTTCTTCCTCCTGGTCCTCATCATCCCCATAGTAGGCCGTCCCGGTTTGCTCTTCTATCAACCCAAAATCTTGGCCTTCACAAAAGGAAGCCTCTCCTTGATACCGTGAGTATGGTCTTGCGTAAGGTTGTACCTCGAAGGGTTCGGACCACATTGGAGTTTCAAACCGGGCCTTCTTACTCGGGGGGGGGGGGGATAGGATCAGTAGAGCCCGAGGGTGTGGCCCCTTGTGATCATACGAGAGGAAATGTTCTGGATTTTTATCATAAAAATCAGCCAAAGAAGACATTCTTGACATGACCCTATCTATGTCTTCACTGGACCATTTTTTGGAACTGGGAATGACTCTCTCAGCAAGTCTATAGGATTTATCTTGAGTAGCTTTGCTGGTTGTGGACCTATCAGCAGACCTGGGCTTGTCTGTCTGTTTAGGGGGGGTGGAGTGTTTCACAGGTGTGGAAGCATGTACAGGTAGTTTCTTCTGCTGTTTTCCCCCGTGCGTAGAAAAAGGTTTACCTGTCCCTTAGTGGCTCCGGAGTTTTTCGACGCCTGGCGTTGAGGATCGGGAGAGGTGTCCCTGTCCTTCGAGTGTGGGGCCTCGCTGGCTTTAATTGCGGGCTCTGACTCCTGGAGCGCGGCCTGGGAGTGGAAGTCGTCTTCCGACGATCGAACTTCTGTTAGCCTAGGGAGCGAGGCACTCTTGGCAAGAGTGGATGATTGCCTGGAGTCATGCAGTGATCTTGATCGAGAGCGCCCAGAGGACACCGAATCGGACCGTTCTGTCTGTGCCTCTTTCCGAGAACTCGACGTCGTCGAGTCTCGGTTGGACTTAGTGTATTTAGTGTGTGTAGTATGTGAAGCACTTGTGTCGCCGGGGGTCTTCCCCATAGCCGTCCTGCCGGATGACTTTCCGAGGTCGGGGACCTGCACTCGGCTGTCTTTCGCCGCCGTAATGCCCTTTGCCATCCGAAAGTACGGCGTCGCTGCCATCGCTGAAGGCGCCCTCCGCTGCCATGGCCGCCTGCCTGGCGTGGTGGGCCCAACGCTTCGAACGGTCCTTAAGTGCCTTAGGTTTAAACCTACTACACGCTCTGCAGATCGCTTCGGGGTGGTCCCTCGGCAAGCAGAGATTGCACGTGGCGTGCCTGTCGACCCAAGGGTATTTGCGATTGCACTTGGGGCAGAATTGAAAAGGGGTACCCTCCATACGCACCTTGAGGCAGCGGGCTGTTAAGTGTAGGAAATGTATAAGGTGTACCTATATACCAAGAGTGTAGAGTATGTACCACCCCCCACTCTCCCTACTTGCAGGGCCGAGGCCAGCGGCCTACCAGGCGTGGGCCGAGGCCAGCGGCCTTCCGAGGCCCAAATCTGTCGTGCAGCAGCCGACGGTCGATTTCTTCTCCAGCCGGCGTCGAGTGTCGAAGTTCGACGTTGGGGTGGGAAAGGATGTCAATAGATTATTATTTTAAATTCTAGCAAAAGTATGGCTAAGGCCAGGGGACTCTGCAAAATGCTTCCGACCAGTATGGCGGAAAAAAACAATCTGAGGATCCTAGACGTGTGAGGGATCTTTGGTACAGTGGACGTCACACTAGGGATAGTATTACTGGCACGCCCTGTGTCGACGCCCATTTTCGAGTTTCGAAAAACAAACTGTAATACTCCACATCTTGGGTAACAAAGAAGAATAAACGGCGATTGACACGAAAATTGCTTGCAAACGCTATTCCCACTCTATTCGTCCACAATCTGCCACTGGTGAGTCAAGTGTCCGTTTGTAACTTTAGGCCTTGCGGTAGTGTGTAGGTAGCCGAATAGAATCATTGATATTTTAGGTGTTGTTTCCAATTTGTAATACTTTCGACATTGATATGAGTGTATAGCTTTTTGAATAATGACATTTATCAATATATTATTTTTATATTTCATAACCCACAAACGAAATCTATATATGGGCACAGGGAACTGTGCTATATTGCGCATTACTCAAGTATTCTGTCTTACATGGCAATTTGAAATATTGGCATTTCATTATCAAAAAATTTACCTTTACAACTTCTTGACTGTCCCTTGAATCTGAAGCAAGAACATTCTACTTCCGTCACGTGCTCGCAGTTATCAACCACTTCTAGCGCGTATCAGGTAATCATACTTGGCTATTCCGCTACAGACTTGTTTTATGCATATCAAGTAATAGTTTGTATGTATCGTCTGATTATTTTACCAATTGGTTGGTTAGTGCTTTCCAACTGATATACACCTTAGTTGTCGTCCCCTGGTGTTTGTTTTCAGTTATAATTAGTGTTATCCATACTAATGCAAGTACTGTCTTTCAGGGAGATGCTGAAGCGTCCACCACATTGACAACAGCCCTAGATGTTCTTCAGCAGCACGAGGTATGGATACTGACAGCTCAATCGACCGTGATCATCAGGACTGGAACACTAGTCATTTGATTGTTCTACACCATGTTTCATTCGTGGTTAGCCGTTGATATTTACCTGTGCGGTCGACCCAAAGCGTGTGTTGTGTTTTCAATATTGTAATCCTTACTAATGCAAATACTATGTTTCAGGCAGTTGTTGAATCGTCAACCCACGCACTTGATGCGGAGCCTGACATTCAAGTAATTCCGGTGGAAGAGTGATCATGCGGATACGAATCGGAGCAACAGCTTTCGGAAGTGCGCACCACATTGACAACAGCTCTAGATATTCTTCAGCAGCACGAGGTATGGATACTGACGGCTCCATCGAGCGTGATCAAATAACGTGATTCCATTTGCTATACTTTCTTCCCTATTAACGCAAGTACTGTGTTTCAGGGAGACGATGGAGCTTCCACTACAATCACAAGATCCCATTTAGATGATGCAGATGTAAAGAAATCGTAGAAATAAGTCGATTAAATCTGATCATATTTAAATATTCCTTGATTCTTTTAGACAATGCAACATTTGTGGTTATCTCTTTATATGTACCTGTGCCATCGACCCCAAGTGTGTGTTATGTTTACAATATTGAAAACCATACTAACGCAAGTACTGTGTTTCAGGGAGTTGCTGATGCCTCCTCTTCAATACAATCATTCGTGGCAGTCCATGCAGAGCCAGAGGTATGGATACTGACAGCTCCATCGAACTAGGTTATCAGAGCTTGAATACTTGTCGTTTGATTGTTCCACACAATGTTTAAATCGTGTTTGGCTATTGAGATGTACATGTGTGTTCGTCCTTGCGTGTGTTTTATGCTAACAATATTTTGATACACAGTAATGAAAATACTATGTTTCAGGGAGTCGATGGAGCCTCATTCCGTGCCGTCTATGCAGATACAGAAAATATAGTCGTTGCAGGGCAAGAGGAAGGGGGAGACATGCAGATACGTATCGGAGCAACAGCGTGCAGATGTTGAAGGTCGAGTCAAAAAAGTTGCAAAGAAAAGAAACAAAAATAAGGTTAGTTACAAACAGTTCATAACTTTAGAAATTTCTTTGAGCTGGGGACTATTTTATGTTTTTTTCAAGTCAATTGTACTATACTTTATCTTGTGTTTAAACTGAACATCCCTTTTGCAATCTGTCCTCTATTTACCCGTGGGTCTACGAACTATACATACACAGACAGTGAAGCGAATGAGAGATGTTGCTTGCCAGACCATTTACACTATGGAAGCTATGGAGGAACTATTAATTCTGACGCAGCGTGTTGGGACTCGGGATGCTCATGTCCAATGTACAGAAAATGAAATGCATGTGTCCGGAGAATCCGGCAAAGTTGTATTGGACCATTGCTACAGTACGACCACACCACCGCAACCACATGATACTGGATGTATTGAAGATAGCTCTGAAGTAGTCGCAGATCAATTCACACAATCTACACCCGCCAAAAAATTGCCACCAAAAAAAGCTGTCGACATTGTTGTGTTCTCCCATCAATGTTGAAGTAGCAGATGTTGAAATGACAGCATGAACCAGTAACAGCATTCACTGACGCATCGGAACTTGATAGCAGCGATATTTCTTTCAAATGTGGTGATATGTCCTCAACGTCACAGGCCGAAACAACTTTGACACAGGATGACAGTCTAATGAAAGAGGACAAATACATAGTATTCGACAGTTGTTTGATGGCTATTATAAGTATGCTGAAATGTGGGCATTTCGTCAGAGGGAAAGTATGTGGGAAGCCATTGATTCATGTGACTCGTCAAAAACAAGGCAGTAACGTCACAATACATGCCGCCTGTAGATTACATCATACGTTCTCATGGTCTGCACAACCGATGCTGGGGAAACTGCCAGCAGGCAATCTACTGTGTACCGCTGCATCACTTTTTAGTGGCTACAGTTTTAGAAAGTTAAAGTCTTTCTTTCAGTTTGTGGGACTCCATTTCTTTTAAAAAACGCAGTACTACAAATACCAACATGATTATCTGTTTCTGGCCATTAGTGATGCTTGGAAAATTGAACAATTGTCTCTAGCAAGTACATTCGAAGGCAAACTATTCAGGCTAGCCGGCGATGGACAGTGCGACAGCCCTGGATTTTCTGCCAAGTACTGCACCTACCACTTTCAGGACATGGATAGTAAGAAAATTGTGAGTTCGGTGGTCGTGCAGGTAACACAATGTACATCCTTAGTGGCCATGGAGAAACTAGGATTTATAAAATCAGTGGAATATCTGCAATCGAGGGGAATGCACATCGACCTCATAGCCACGGACAGACACGTTTCAATTGCCAAGACAATGAGAGAGCAGTTCCCACATATTAAACATCAATTTGACGTATGGCATCTTGCTAAATCAATAAGAAAATCTCGGCTGCAGGGAAAAAAAAAGGTTTGGAAAGTATTTCCGAGTGGTCCCAGTCTATCAGCAACCATCTTTGGTGGAGCTTCAAAACTTGTGAAGGGTCAGTGGAAATACTACTTGAAAAATGGCGGTCACTGATGCACCACTGTACCAACGTGCACCGCTGGTCAGAAAACCTACATTTCCACCAATGTGAACATGGCCCTTTGTCCCCAGTGGAGGCACGGAAGAAGAAGTGGTTGAAGCCATTTTCACTGACACACAAAGCCATTGAGAAGATTGTTTTCGATAAAACTATCAAGAGATTTGAGGGGACTGACAGAATTCTGTCACACTGGAGGTTTGGAGGTGTTCCACAATATGTGCCTAAAGTACAGGCCAAAGCGCTTGCATTTCAGCATACAGGGCGTGAGACATAGGACTACTTGCCGCCTTGGCCCATAACGAGAATCTCGGCCGTGAACAATCTAGGACTAAGGGTAATGTAAGGATGCCTCGCTACACTAAGGCCTTTTCAAAAAGAAGTAAGCAATGGGTGATCAAACCAGTCTATGAGGAAATGGAGTTCAACTTTGGCAAAAGCCTTATTGTTGCTGTATTAGAGAAGCACAGATATGGAATTTTGAACATTTCTGTTCAGAGCACTGATCCATTGCCACCCAACATTGCCACTGTGCCATGTCCACCCAAAGGAGAGCCGGTTGTGAAGTACAAATCCCGGTTTAAATAAATGTAATATGATTGTCTTTTTGTAAATAAATGTTATTGTACAGTGTGCATACAAAGTACGCTAACCCTAACCCCTACCTTCACCATCCTGGGTGCCGAACAACCTGGGTGTCATCTTTGAATTCTCTCTCTATTCACCTCATATTGCTGAACTTGTCTATATGTGTATGTATATCTTTTTGTTGACGTAACTAATTTTCGCAATCTCTTCTAAATGCTGCGCACTTTAACCGAGGCTTGCGTATTGCAAATAATAAAACAAACCATCAATCTCACTTTCAACTCAACTTCTCGGGTACTTTATACTTTCCCTGACCTTCCCCAAAAAATTAAAAGTCTCAATAGTTATGGTTCTTTGGGGCTTCAAAGCTCGCAGACGAGGACAAAATTGGGGGCCTTAGAACGCGCCAAGCGAGCCGTTGCAGATGGGAGAGAAGCCAGTTTGCATTTGCACATTGAGGCGCACTACATAGATGGATTCGAAACTTCAAGTTCTCACAGATGGCTTTGCAAAGAAAGAATGTATGCTCATTTCTAGTGAAGGTCAGCGGCTTTTATTTTCAGCTCGCGCCCTGAAGAGGCCCACAACTCGCACTGGCAGTATAAGATTATATTGTTTTTTGACCTTGAGAGACAGGGACCATGCCGAAAGAACTTCATTAGAACGGGGGGGGGGCAATAACGTAAGAGACGATAAGGCAGAAAATTCTGAAACTAGACCAAGTTTCATGTTAGTTCAGTATACGAAAAATGGTTGTCAAGAGCACAGTGGGATTTACGGACTGCATTACGCAGAGACACAATGGAAATTGCAAATATAATGTAACTCTTTAGATGCTTTTATACCGTAATGAAGAATTAATGAATGGATGCTTGAATAAATGAATGAATGAAGAGCTTGGAAAACGTTTGTGGGATCGTCCTTGTAGCGGGCACATGGGCATGCAGGTCCACATTCCACAGGCATGTAGACAAATAGTAGTACCTCAAAGTGTACTAACCTCAATTTATTTTGTTAGTTTTCGCATTGATTTTAGAGCCGAACATACTCCATTGCACTATCCTTGAAAGCAAATAGTTTCAGCTCGGCCGTAATAACTAAAATGAATAATATTAATAAAGATTGGCTGGCGAGACTAATTATACATTTTATGTTTTCAAAACAGGCATATCCTTCCCCTTTTGCTACTGTCACCAGTTTCAGACACCGGCAGATGGTTTTTTTAACCGCCAGCTGCAGCTTAATGTAAAGAACTGCACAATCCTGATTTTATGGGACGATCGCCAAGGGCCCATATGCCCTTACGCGGTACTAGCGGCTAGAAGCAACATATCAACCTTTACGCTGGCCTAGTGCCTACTTGATGGAACAGCCTTGCGGTTCAACGTGCGACAAAAGTGCTTCTTTGAACGAAAACCAACACCCTGTGTACCATAAAGGAACAGCGCGTGACTCACGATAAACTTTTACGGATTTGCGGATAGAAATTAAAGAAAAGAAATGACTTTCGGAGTTCATAAGGCAATTGCTGAATATTCTCTAAACATTTAATGTCAAATAAATGTACTTTACCAAATGTACCGTGTTGCTGTTTGATTTTAAAGTACAGTTTCATATTCCGAATTGTGGCGCGCTGTGTTGTGAGTTGATCGGTGTTGGTTTCCGGGTTCTGTGTGAAGTCGCGTAGACGACGACTGGGCGCTTTTGCCTACGCAGCACAGTAACGTCATGGAGAGAGGCGGGGGATCATGTCAGGCTCAGCGGCGGGGGATATGATTTAGTGCCGCAAAAGCAGGTCAGCCTGGGCGATGGGGGAAATGATAGGATTATCACAAAATGGCAGCGCCCTGAAGCCTGTTTTCGCGTGCGTTTAATGGACGAAAACTCAGGTAAGGTCCATAGGAAATTTTTCTAAAATCGAGCGACTTAGGCTTAAAAAACACATGGCCGACCCGTAGGGGCAATAAAAAATTTTGACCGAACCATTCCTTTAAGATTCCTGAAGGGTTACAAAGTGATGGTATCCAAAGTGTCTTCAAATGCCAACATTGAAGAGCTGCTGTAGCTTATTGTGCATCAAAGTATTTGTGTCTAACAAATATTGAATTGATGTTCTTGGGAAACAAAGTATAATTCACATCGAACTTAAGTGTAAGGATTGTCAAGTACAATGAAGGCAAAGTACTCTGAAGGTAAAGTCACTATGAAAGTCAAATATAACGTACTAAAACCAATATTGGAAAACTTTTTTAAAAAAACACATTCACAGTGTGAATCTAAAGAATGAAGTAAGGATAATGCAGAAGGTGGGCGTGGACATGGAGTAGGACTTGTTTCCGCAGAGCTCCTGTTGATCCGGCAAGATCCTTGGAAATTACCATAATCATAAGAGGTGTTTGTGCACAGAAACGGATACCTGCGTACAAGAGGCCGTGCTAATAGTCGTCCAAGAAGGGGGTGAGAAAATAGACAGTTGGTGGTCATTTGGCAACAGAGAGTCCCCAGCCCGACGAAGAAAGGGAAATCAAGATGGCGGACGCAGCCTGACAAAGGAACTGGCAGATGTTACCTACTGTGGCACAGAGTCGTGCCAGACCTGGCAGGGTTGGCGGCCCAGGCAGCGAAACAGTTATAACAGCACGATGCCCGTTCTGGCATACGTTGCTGCAACAGCGCACTTCAAGCAGGGGGAGCTGCAAAGGTTTGTACCAAGAGGGAGTGCTCTGGCGGGACTGCAGTGGTTACATTACAGCGAGACAAAGTGACAATGACCGCCAGAGACAGGCGTAAGCCCAACGCCACAGACGTGCTGGAGAGTGCAGGATTGAGGGAAGGCAAACAGCAACATCCAAAAGGACTTTGGAGCTGGCCCACGGGGAAGCTACCCAAAAAACCAGTGAGGCTGTAGCTGTGTTGTGGCAGGCAGCAGTGGGCTGGTAGCAGTCCCGCAAAACACAAAGCGTCGAGTTCACGTAAGCAGATGGCTTACACTGTGATACAATCCAAGCTGCGGAACGCAGGGGCGTCACGCACAACAGAATTAATAACTGAGCGACTGCTTCCACTGTGGTCCGCCCCTGAGCTATTCTACACAGCTGTGTGTTACGCATAACTATATCAATAACTGAAGAGCAGCTTCCACTGTGGTCCGTCTTTGCTCCATTTAAAGCAGCGGGGCACTGGTGGCTTCACGCGCACCAAATCAATAACAGTAGGACTGTTTCCACTGCGGTCTGCCTCTGATCCGACCCAAGCAGCGGAGTGCTGGGGGCTGCACATAACAAAATCAATAACTGACTGCTCCCACCGGGGTCCGCCTCAACACAAGGAGCACAGACCGAAGGAGCATAATGATGTGTATGCAGCTTCCAGTGTGGTCCGCCTGATGTGGCTCTGGGGGCGAGTGAGCAGTGCGGCGCAGACGTACAGCAGGTCGACAAGGTCCATAGGGGACTGTCCAACACCCAGGGAAACAAATGGGGCCCAATTGGAAACGGTGCACAGACCAGCAGCACAGGAACACTGCTAACCGTTCTGCATGGTGCACAAAGGAATAAGGAGGCCAGACCAGTGTGGACCAAGCCCCTGCGCCACAGTGTAAATAAAGGCCTAATGAACAGTGAAGTACAGTAAAAAGTAGCCTCTCAGACTGGCCTAAACAGCATTGCAAGAGAAAATTTAAAGGGGAGTTGGCCTACAGATACGCACAAGGGTGGACTAGTGAATGCAACTGGTGGAGAATGAGAGCGGGACTCTTTAGATGGGGTGGGGGGAACTTATAATAGCAACCTGGCATGTCAGGGGCCTGAAAAGCTATATTAAGAGAAACAGGGAAAGGGCATATTTGGAACGCCAGAAAATAGATACAGCTGTCCTGCAACAAACTCATCTTACTAAGGAAAGGCAAGATACCTTGGCACGGATGTGGGGAGGAGTGACCTTGGGCTCAACAGATTCAGCATATGCCAGGGGATCCTAATATCGGTGGCACAGACAGTCCGATTCAAGGTCCTTCAGACCTTCATGGACACGGATGGTAGGATAGTATTACAGGGAATGGTGGAAAACAGGGAAATGTGTTATTAATGCGTATGCTCCAAATTGCGACACAGCAACCTATTTTAGATCCCTATACCCCAAGAAAGGTTTGTACAGTGATAGTGCGTTGTTATGGGGGGTGAATTCAACTGTATGCTGGAGCCTATAATGGATCGATTGGATGGCAAATTCTCTCATCCTGCTCTTCAGTTAAAGCTCTAAACATGCTATCACACATTTCAGTTGGCGGATGTATGAGTATACTCTCATACGGCTCCCAAGAAATTCTATACGTGGTTAGATTATGTGTTTGCGGGAGAACAAGCTCTGGGAGAGTTCATAAGGGCTGAATATAAAGCAAGAGTCCTCCGAGACATGCCCCTCTGTTGGTTATGTGGCAGTTCCTTTCTCCCCCAGGCACATATCCCCCACCCCTAGGATCCTGACATGGACACTAAGGGTCGAGGCACTTAAGGATACAGGGTTTCGGGAATTCGAGGAAAAAGGTGAAGGAATATTTCGACCACAATACAGGCAGTGACGAATCTGAGGGAACACTGTGGGAGGCCTTTAAAGTAATGATGAGAGGGGCGGCTATTGCGAAATCGAAAGGGATGCAAGATGTTATTACACAGGATCTACAAAAAAGCAGGATACAGACTAGAAGCCATAGAGCAAACCGGAGATAGGTCCCCACCTGCAGCAAGAATGTCGAGAACACTGGAACAGGCTAAGCAAACTGAGCTACACGAAATGTGGCGAGACAGCATGCAGAAGGGGACAAGCCCTGGCGCCCGATAGCCTGGCTTTATAGAAATGAGAGTAAACGAGAGACAATTAGAGCGATTGTGGGAAGGGACTGTGTATTGTGCGAGACGCAGGACGGGGTGAACAAATGTTTTTAGGATTATTACAAGCAGCTGTATGAGGAAACCTCAGAGTGTAACATGACAGAAGAAGCATTGACAGAGATTAGCCCCCCCAGGCTTAACACGGATGAGAAAGACAGGCCAGGAAGCCCCATCACCATAGAAGAACTAGAGTATGTTATTAAGGAACAAGGAACTACCGATGGGCAAAGTCCCAGGAGCCGATGGGCTTCCCAGTGAATTCTATAAAAAATATAGGGCGGTAGTCATAGCTCCACTGCAAACAACGCAGAATGAAGCACTGAACACTGGCAGGCTGTCTGGGTCTTTGAGAGAGTCGTTAATTGGTCCCCTTCTTAAACCAAATAAGCCGGTTACAGACTCTGGCTCATATATGGCCCTTCCATTACTGAATCAAGATGGGAAGATTCTTACGGCTTTAATGGCAAACAGTCTTAAGCCGGCCACAGCCAAGCTTATACATTCAGACCAAATGGGATATGTGCCAAACAGAAATATTACAAATAACCTGAGAAGACTACACCATATAATAGATTGCACCCAAGGAGATGAGCAAAAGTCCGCAGTGGCGTCACTCGACGCAGTCAAGGCATTTGACTCAGTCAGATGACCTTGGCCATTAGCAGTACTAGAGGTTCGGAATTGGACCAACGTACATCAAGTGGGTGCGGTTGCTATATAATGAACCGATAGCGAGGGTTAAAACAAGCCGAATCATCTGATAACAATGGAAGGGCACGAGGCAGGTATGTCCGTGGTCCTATGCTTTTCATTTTAGCGATGGAGCCATTAGCTGTCTATTTACAGGAAGCATATGGAGAGGCTGTCATAGTGACACCGAAAGGGCAGCATCTGATTTCAATGTATGCGGATGATATGCTGCAGTACTTGCAAAACCCCAAGACGAATTTGAAATACATCCTGTATGTGATGGAGCGCTATGCGTCCTTGTCAGGCATAACCATCAACCCACAGAAGTCAAGTCTGTTCCCTTTGGGGGGATATGCTGGGAGGCCCGTGCACATCTTGCCGGTGCTACCAATTAAATGGGAGGTAGACACATTTAGGTACTTGGGTGTGGATATTTATCATGATCCTAAGACACAAACAAGGACACAGTGAGGGCAGTAGACAAAATTGAGAACGCCATGTCTTTCGGGGCCAGATTGCCATTGTCCATGATGGGGGGAGCGGCATTGCTGAAGATGGTGGTGCTACCAAGACTCCGTTTTTAGTTCGCAAAGGTCCAGTTTGCGATACCGAAAACGTTTTTCAAGAGGCTGAATGGTATATGTAGGAGCTTCCTATGGCATAACTCGAGGAGCAGGGTGGCACTGTGGAAGCTTCAGAACTCTTATGAACAGGGGGGGGGATAAGGGTGCCTAATTTTGAAGTATATTTTGTTGCTAGCCAGTTGCAATTTGTGGCCAAATGGCTGTCGGATGAGCAGATGCCAGAATCACGATTACTGCAGGTAGTTAGTTAGTGCTCCGTTCTTTTCAAAGGAAGTGATATGGATAAGGAACAAGTTACTTACCTGTAACTGTTCTCCAGCATGGGTCTGGCATGGATTCACATGCTCATGAATATTCCCCGTCGTCAGGCCGGGAATCCTCGGTAAAGAAAAAATCAGTATCAGTTTCGATTCTGATCTGTCTTTCTCAGTAGTAACCAATCACTGACCTCTGGGTCATACTACCCCCAGCCAATGATTGCCCTCTCCCTAAACCCTGCCTCTGGCAGCCATCTTCAGATTTGGTAGCACGTAAAGTGGCAGTATGACCAAGTGAAGAACCGCAGACGGGTAGGAAGGAGGGTTCGCATGTGAATCCATGCCAGACCCATGCTGGAGAACAACAGTTACAGGTAAGTAACTTGTTCCTTCTCCAGCATGGGGTCTGGCATGGATTCACATGCTCATGAATAAAAGAATACATAGCAGTACACACATGCACAACCACGGGAGGTGGCAAAGGCTCAACATTAAGCATTATATCCAAAACTCAACATTAAGCAATTCTTACCTCCTCACCAGGCTCACCTTAGGAGAACAGGTTGCGCAGCACTGCTTGGCCGACCCTGGACTCCTCCCTGGAATCCCGATCGATGCAGTAGAATTTTGTGAAGGTGTGCGTCGACCTCCACGTAGCAGCCCTGCAGATGTCCAGCAAGGGCACACCAGATAGGAACGCCGTGGTAGCTGCGATCGCTCTGGTGGAATGGGCTCTCGGACGGCCAGGCAGCGGTCGGTTTGCCAACCGATTACAGTACATGATACAGCCGGAGAGCCATCTGGAAATGGAGGCCTTCAAGAGAGCCTTCCCCCGATTGACAGGTCCAAAGTTCACAAAAAGTTGTGACGTCTTCCAAAAACACTTTGTGCGGTCCACGTAGAACTTCAGCGCTCTAGCCACAGCGAGTGCAAAATCCTTTCAGCCGGCGACGAAGGCGACGGGAAGAAAACAGGCAACACCAAGGGTTCGTTGAGGTGGAAGTCCGACGGCACCTTGGGCATGAAGGAGGGGTGCGTCCTGAGCACTACCCTCGTGTCGTGAAAAGTCAAGTACGGGGGCTTGCAGGAAAGGGCCTGGATCTCTCCCACCCGTCGTGCGGAGGTGATGGCCACAAGAAACGCTGTTTTCCACGACAAGAACTTCAACGGAGCCGAGTGCAGAGGCTCGAACGGAGGTCCCATGAGCTTGGTCAGCACCATGTTGAGCACCCACGCTGGGACCGGAGCCTTCACCGGCGGGAACGATCTGAACAGTCCCTTCATGAATTCTTTCACCAGACGATGAGACCACAAAGACGTCCGCCCCGTGGTTCTGGTGTATCGGGAGATCGCAGCAAGATGAATCTTGATGGACGCGTGCGCCAGTCCAGCCTTGGCCAGCGTCAGTAGGTACGACAGTACCTGGGGAGCCGTAATCCGTAAAGGGTTAATCTTCTGTGCGTGGCACCAGATAGAGAACCTCTTCCATTTGTGTCCATAGCATTTAAGAGTTGAGGACACCCTGGCCTTTGCAAGAACCCCTCTGCAGTCGGCCGGTATGTGTAGCCTCCAAACTCTAACGCTGCAGGAGCCAGGCCTGCAAGTTCAGCGACTTCGGGTCGTGATGGAGAATGGCGCCTCCTTCCCTGGATAGAAGATTTGCATCCACTGGCAGCTTGATTGATGGGGACGCTGACAAGTCCAGAAGGTCCGGGAACCATATTTGCCTCGGCCACGCAGGTGCGACGACGATCATCCTGCACCGTGACCTCTTGAGCTGGTTGATGAGCTGGATCAGCAACGGCAATGGAGGGAACGCGTATAGAAACAGGCCCTCCCAGGGGAACGAGAAAGCATCGCCCATGCTCCTCGGCTGGGGAAACCTGCTAGCGAACCTCTGGCACTTGGAGTTCGTCACCGTTGCGAACAGATCGATCTGGGGAGTGCCCCACCGTCGGAAGAGGCGGTCTACTAGATCCTGTCATAGTTCCCACTCGTGGCACGAGCACAGCTCTCTGCTGAGCGAGTCGGCGATGGTGTTTTTTATTCCTGCCAGATGAAACGGCACCAGAAACATCCCTTGGGCGATGGCCCAATGCCACAGATCCTGCGCCTCCTTGGACAGGGCTGGGGACCTGGTACCGCCCTGCTTCCTGATGTAGAACATGGTGGTGGTGTTGTCGGTGAAGATCCTCACCACCTTGCCCTTGAGGGACGGAAGAAAGGACCTGAGGGCCCAAAACACTGCAGGGAGCTCCAGGACATTGATATGGAGGGACTTCTCTGTCGGAAGCCAAAGGCCTCTCGCGTGCAGATTTTCGG
This sequence comes from Ambystoma mexicanum, assembly GCF_040938575.1. Lineage (NCBI taxonomy): Eukaryota > Metazoa > Chordata > Amphibia > Caudata > Ambystomatidae > Ambystoma > Ambystoma mexicanum. Next base: position 704,029,820 of record NC_090941.1, on the reverse strand, counting down.
TGTGCGCTCCCCACCCTTCCAGGGAGGCATCCGTGGTCACTGTCTCCTGGTGGCCGGGGGTCTGGAAGTCCATGCCCGCCGTCAGATGCGCGCGGGTGCCCCACCACCGGATCGCTCGTCGGAAACTCTCGTCGAGTGTGATCCTCTCCTCGAAGCTGCCCGTCTGGATCCAGCGCGCGTCCAGGAACTCCTGCAACGGGCGCATCCGGAGCCTGCACAGGCGGATGAGATAAATGCAAGAAGACATCATTCCGAGGAGGGACTTTATGGACCTCACCCTGGCCGCATCCGCAACCAGCATCCGCTGCACCTTGCCCAAGATGGCCCTCGTCCTTTCCTCCGACGGAGAGGCCAGAAGCGACACTGTGTCGAGCTTCGCTCCCAGACACAGTGCGTCTTGCGCGGGAGTTGGTGTAGTTTACGGAGAATCCCAGGTCCGTGAGTAGTTGGACGGTCCTTGCCGTGTGCTCCACGGCGAGCTCCTTCGTCTTCGCTCTGATGAGCCAGTCGTCCAGGTAGGGGTAGACGTGGATCCCCTCTAGGCGCAGCCGCGCCGCCACCGGTGCGAGGCCCTTGGTGAACACCCTAGGTGCCGACCTCAATCCAAAGGGAAGGGCTCTGAACTGGTAGTGACGCCCTTGGACCACGAATCTGAGAAACTTTTGGTGTCCCTTTAGGATGGGGATATGGAAGTAGGCATCCTCCAAATCCAACGACGACAGGAAATCGCCCTTCTCCAGTTGACCCAGGACTTGTTGGAGGGTGACCATCCTGAACTTCTGTGCCTTGATTAATTTGTTCAGTCGTTGTAGGTCCAGGATGGGACGCCATCCTCCCGTCTTCTTCACGAGGAAGTACCTTGAGTAAACTCCGGAGTCCCAAAGCCTCTTTGGGACGAGCTCGACGGCGCCCTTCCTGAGCATCGCCCTTACCTCCAAGAGAAGTTGAGGGACGTGATGTTCCTTCCTGGCCACAGGGGGGATGCGCGGGCACCTCTTTAGAAACTCGAGCGCGTGCCCCTGAGCTAGGGCGTCCAGCACCCAACGGTCGGTCGGTGGAGATGGACTCCCGCACGCTGACGAAGCACGGCCGGTTCAGTCCTGCTTCGACGAGGCTTTGCCGCCTTGTCCTCCTTGGCGACGACGGCGGGGTCCGCCCGACTTGCCTCGTCCCCTGCAGGCTGCCTGTGACGACGAACGGGCCGCTTGACGGTAGGTGGAAAATCCGCTGCTGGAACCTTTGGAGGCACCCTGTTTGCCTCCGCCGCTCCGAAAGGGCGGCCGTCGTTGCTGGAGAACACCAAGAGCCCGGGCCGTCTCTGTGTCCGCCTTAATGGCCTGAAGGGAATCGTCCACTGTTTTCCCAAACAGGTTGCTCCCGTCGAACGACATGTCCAAGACTCTGGTCTGCACGTCCTGACGGAAGTCAGTAGCCTTGAGCCATCCACGCCGCCTAAGGCACACGCCGTTGCCCAACTGGCGAAATCCAGTGTCCGCGATGTCCGTCGCTATCGTAATGGCGTGGTCCGACGCCACTTTTCCTTCCTGCAAGATCTCTAGGGCGTCCGCCCTCTTGTCGTCTGGTAGGAAGTCCAGCAGGGGGGCGAGTTTGTACCACAACTCCCTGTCGTAGCGGGCTACGATAGCCAAGGCGTTGGCAGCCTTAATCGTCGTTGCTGCCGATGAGATGACTCTGCGTCCCATTGTGTCCAATTTCCTTCCCTCGCCGTCCGGCGGGGAGGTTGACGTAGAGGCCGCGCCTCCCCCCGCTTTCTTCCTGGCCGCCGCAGAGACGACCGAGTCCGGGGTCGGCTGTGCCCGAAGGCACAAGGGGGCCGCGTCCGGGACCCGGTACTTCTTCTCGTACGGATCCCTTCTAGCCGGCGTTGTGGATGGGTTCTTGAGGGCGAGACCCTCATCCCAGATATCGTCCAGTAGAGGTACAGCGAGGACCGTCTTCCTCTTGGTCTCGCGCCGTTGATAAAGGAAACCTTCCTTCTCTTCTGGACAGAGCTGGAAAAGCTCGGATGCCCTGGCGATCATGGCGTGAAACGATCCAATCTCGTCGGGCGGGGAAGCCCGGGTGGGAGGTGACGACGGGAGATCCTCGTCGTAAACCTCGTCGTCAGTACCCGTCGCGGCCGTGTTAGTCCCCGTATCATCCCCACGTGTCGTGGACGGGGAGGAGGGCTGAGCAGGGCGCGAAGGTTGAAAAGGAGGTGGAGGATGAATCCTTCTTTTAAGAGGAGGGCTCCCAGAAGGGCCTGGCTCCGGGTCCCCGGTCGGGAGCGGTTCCTCCGTTGGTGGTAACGGCAGTCTCGTTCTTATCTCCGAGCATAAGGACTGTATAGCCAACAAAATGGCCGCCGAGTTGTCTTGCGGCACTGGTTGAGGGGGTTCCGACGGGCGATCAGGAGCCCCGTCGGCACCCTCGACGTTCTCGTCGTCTCCCATGTCGGGGTCCCTCCCGACAGGATGGTCTTCTTCCACGCCAGCCCCGTGGCCTAAGACTTCGATCAGCTCCTCCTCAGAGGTTGAAGCCAAATCCACGACGACCTCCTGCCTCCCCTTTTTCTTCTCCGTCGGAGGTTTCACGGGGGTCCTGTCGATGGCATAAAAGAGGACTCCCTCCGCGGTGGCAGGGAGATTCTGGGCCCCGAGGTCCCCACCACTGGTGTAGCCTCCACAGGCTGAGCCAGGGCCGCTGCGACTGTCTCGATAGAGGCCTTGGCCGGATGGATCAAGGCTTTCACCACCTTAGGTGCGCTCACAGCCTTCTCCTTGGGGGGAGGGTCACCACCTCGCTCCCCCTTCCGATGGGGCCTTCGAGCACGACCGGGGTCTCTCCAGGAGCTTCGCCGGGTTCTCGGCCTTCCTCTTACCCAAGCCAGAGCGTTGGCTCGTGGTTGATGGCGCCGGGGAGGATGTGCCCTGCCTGGCACCCGTAGAGCCCGACGGTTCGGCGCTCCCGGTGCCAGCTGACTCACAGTGCTTGGCCTTCTGTTGGACCCCCGTCGCCGGGGCGCCCTCAAAGGTCTTAGAAGACCGCTCGGACTTCTTCTCGCCTGACGGGCTCTTTCCTTCCAGCCAGTTGGCGAGACGCTGATGGCGGTCCTTCATGGTCCGCTCCGACATATTGCCGCAAAACGCACAGTCCTTCTCCACGTGCGTTTTGTCTTCATGCAGGCAGTAAAGGCAAAGGGAGTGTTCGTCCTCCTTAAAGACGTTCTGAAGCTGGCATCCAGGGCAGACCCTGAACAGCTTTCCGGGCGTCGAGCTTCCCTTCTCCTGGGCCATGCTCGAGAAGGGCCTGAGAAACTTCTTGAGTCCTCCAAAAGCGTGGCTCGATGAAATCTTCACCCTTGAGGGGCGTAGAAGAATCCGACACGGGTCCCCGTTGATCGGATAAAGAAACGGTGGAGCTTGAGGCTCTTTTGACCGAAAAAGAGAAAATGTTCCTAAGAAAAAGCACAAAAAAAGCACTAACGCTCGAGAGCAATAGCACGAGGATCCCAACACTTGAACCTGCGGTAAAAATCTGAAGATGGCTGCCAGAGGCGGGGCTTAGGGAGAGGGCAGTCATTGGCTGTGGTCAGTATGATGCAGAGATCAGTGATTGGTTACTACTACGAAAGACAGATCAGAAACGAAACTGATACTGATTTTTCTTTACCGAGGATTCCCAGCCTGACGACGGGGAATATTCATGAGCATGTGAATCCATGCCAGACCCCATGCTGGAGAATATCCTTTAATTCGCTGCATCTTTCTATGCCGCACCTATAAAGGGAGAGAAAACAGCAAGTTAAACTCATGCAACTTTTACCGGACAGTGTTTGGTAATACAGACTCTTACCTGAACGCCATCAGCTGCCTCCAGGCAATATCTTTTTGGACCCAGCTGCAACCTAACGAGGGAATGGAACAAGAGTGAACATCGGACATATTGAACTCTTTGAACTTTATAGACACTGGAGTCAATATTCCTCCGGAACTCCTCCAGTACCTCAAACCAGTAAAATAACTGGTATCTACGCGCCCCTGCATGCCATGCAGGATGGAGAGCTCATCATTTAAAAACATAAGGTGAGGTTATCAAGAGGGGATATCGGCGGTGATTAGTGGGGAGAATGAGAACAGTTTGGGGGTGGGGGGCGCATCACTAAAGTCCACGGGTGGCTAAATCCCTTTCTCCACTTGCAGGAGAATACTTCTACGAGTCCAGCAGACAAGATTAGGCGGGCCAGTCCAGACTGTCATCTCTTCACTACGCATCACGTTGGTGGAGACCGCAGCTGTCCGGGTCCAATCGATGCCCCTGTGGGAACCAGGTGAGCATAACAAAAGCCTTCTGGTAGGCTAGGAGTCCCTTTAGATGAAGGGAGCAGTTCCTGCCTTCCTTCAGGCCTTTTTGGCGTTTCTTTAGCCTTCTGAGCGGTATTCAGCGTATCTTTCGCCGTCCGCTTCTGGCTATCGGTGGAAACGATCCTCACCAGGCTCTCGACGACTAATCTGTCTGTGGAAGGCTCTGGTATTGATGTTACGGGCGTTGCACGTCCTACGGCGACGGGCGCTCTGACGGAGTGCTTCGTCTGGCGGTTTGGGGGTAGCACCCTTATCTGGGGGAAGCCCAGTCGCTGGTCGCGTCTGCGGTTGCGAGGGGGGCTTAAGACTCTTACGTTCTGAGGAGGACGCCGGTGGAACCTGCGTCTCCGTTGGCGCTGATGGTTTCTTCGACTTTGACAAAGAAGAGCCGTGGGTTATGTGTTTATGGGAGTGTCTTGTGTGCGTCAGTGTCGCCGGGGTGTTCACCCCCATAAGCAGGGCGTGAGCCGAACTTGTCGGGGCCGGGGACAGACGAAGAGGAGCACGAGCGCTCCTTAGAGAGGTCTACGACTTCCGCAACGGATGTCGGGTTATCACATTCCTCGTCACTTTCGGCGGCGGGTGAGGAATCGGACCTCGACATGGCGTAGGCCGCCCACCTTTTGACCCTGCGGTCCTTTAAAGTCTTAGGCTTAAGAAGCTGACAAGCCGTGCAGCCGTCTTCCTTGTGGTCGAGGGGCAAGCGACGGTTACACCATTTATGCTGGTCTTTCCAGGTAAACTTGCCCTTGCAACGCGGGCAAAACCTAAAGGGTGTCCTCTCCATAGCTGAGGAAATATTTCACTGTGATAACAACCCCGAGGGAAAGGGAGGGGAAAAGGAAAGGCATTCTCAGCGAGAAACAAGAAATGTCCCACGACCCCACTCTCCCTACTGTCTTTTGGCCTGCGAGGCCAGGCCACGTGTTCGGCAGCGCCTAAGGATCTCCTCCGTCTCATCCCCGCCATCGAAGTTCTTACTCGGCGGAGAAAAGGCTTCGCAGCTACGTCGAGGGAGGGATGTTATGTAAATAGATAATAAATAACGACCAAAGGTCGAGTAAATTAATTTGCAATGTCTCTCGAGGAGCTCCGCGTAAAGGCGAACAATATCTGGGCGGAAGAAAACAATCTGAGGGACCTTGACGCGTGAGGGATTGTGGGTACACCGCACATCACTATAGGGATAGTGTTACAGACACGCCTTGTCGACGTCCCCTTTTTGACTACGAAAAACAAAATGCAATACTCCGCAGTGACCACTGGATGTCGGACTATGCACAGCATGTGATTCTAAGCAGATTAACAAACATCAGGAACTTTTATACCAAAGCTCTGGTCAGTATTTGCTTGTGCTACTGTATTTTTAGCCCTATTGTGTATACTCTATATACTGCCTACCTCTTCTTAAGAAGTCTGACTGCTCAGCCACAGCTACCAGGTAAATCTGGGTGGTGCAGACTGCTACCAATTGGGTTTACCGCTTACTCCTGTGGTCTTTTGCAGTGGTCCCTAAGGGAACTGCACAGGTTTATGCCTAACACCGTAGCTCTCATCATCCTCTTCGTCGGGATCCTTCCCGTGGGACCGGGCCTCAACGCCCTCGTCGAGGTCCTCGAACACTTCAACCAGCTCCTCCTCGGAGGCTGTGTCCATATCCACGATGGCCTCCGCCCCCCCATTCTTTTTCCGCCGGGGTCTTCAAGGGGGTCTTCTCGATGGGCCTGAAAGAGGCTTCCCTCCGCGGTGGCAGGGAATCTCTGGGCTCCGAGGTCACCTCCACTGATGTAGCCTCCACAGGCTGCGTCAGGGCCGCCGCAACTTACTCGATAGAGGCCTTAGCCGGGTGATTCAAGGCTTTCACCACCTTCTGTGGGCCTGTGGCCGTCACCTTGGGGGTGTGGGGGGGGAAGGGTCACCACCTCGCTCCCCCTCGGCTGGATCCTTCGAGCCCGACCGGGGCCTCTCCAGAAGCTTCGCCGGGTTCCCTGCTTTCCTCTTCCCCGAGCCAGAGCGTTGGCTCGTGGTTGATGGTGCCGGAGACGATGCGCCCTGCTTGGAAGCCGAGGAGGCCGACCGTTCGGCGCTCCCGGTGCCCGCGGACTCGCAGTGTTTTGCCTTCAGTTGGGCCCCCGCCCCCGGGCGCCCTCACAGGACTTAGAAGACCGCTCAGACTTCTCACCTGCGGGGCTCTTGCCTTCCAGCCAGTTGGCGAGACGGGTCCGACGATCCCTCATGGTCCGTTCCGACATGTTCACGCAAAACGCACAGCCGGGTGTCGAGCTTCCTTTCTCCTGGGCCATGACCACGAGGTAGGCCTCAGAACTTCTGGAATCCTCCAAAAGCATAGCTTGACGAAACTTTCACCCTTGAGGGGCGTAGAAAATTCCGAAACGGGTCCCCGTTGATCGGAAGAAGAAAAGGTGGAGCTTGAGGCTCGATTTAACCAAAAAAAGAGAAATCTCTTTGAAAAAGCGCCAAAACGCAAAAAAGCTTGAGAGCTATAGCACGAGGACTCCCAACACCTGAACGTGCGGTAAAAATCTGAGGATGGCCGCCTGGGGCGGGGGTTAGGGAGAGGGCAGTCATTGGCTGGGGGCAGTATGACCCAGAGACCAGTGATTGGTTACTACTAAGAAAGACAGATCAGATACGAAACTGATACTGATTTTTTCTTTACAGAGGATTCCCAGCCTGACGGGGAATATTCATGAGCAAGTGAATCCATGCCAGACTCCGTGCTGGAGAATGTTAGCTATTCTTGAGCGTGAATCTCTCCATCCTAATCCCCCTTCCAGCCTCCAGTGCTGGTGAACCCATCTGGACAGGAATTATTTAGTCAAAACCTACCAGCTGAGACTTAGGAGCAGGACCCGAATACTAGCTTTACTTTTACCGGTACACCGGATACCTATATCTACTAACAAACTAAAACGGGGTAAGATTGCTCTCTTTAAACTTTAACTCACCATTGTGCTTAACATACATAAGGATTCCAAGAATTGACACCATTGTTTACCTCTATAGGTCGTGTAAACAACTCCATCTATTCTGATAGGTTGAACACCACCACTGGTTTCAACAAAACTGGAAGTATCAGTACATTTCCCTTCCTTTTTTGGTAAGCATTTAGTATGTTTTTTATTTTTTTTTATTTTTTAAAATCCCCATCACGATGTCCACATTCCAGTCATGGCTACTAACATAAGTACTTTTGAGGTAGGATAAATGTAACCATCTTTGAACCAGGATAGAATTTCCCAAGACTGCAAAGTACCTGTCAACTGTAACTAAAATTCTTGTTATATGATTGAATGTAAATATGTTGAGTAATCTTAACTTTGAGAGTTGAATTTATGTTTATATTCATAATCACTGAATAATTTAAATGTTTCCTTTTTTCATAGAAATCTATCTGAAAACGAATGTATGCCTCTGATGAAGAGTGATAGAAACTCAAAACGCGTTGGTCCAACCTACATCATTTGTACAAATAAACTGTATGTTGAAAATATATCCCAAAGTTGTCAAGTATAATTTTATGGCTTTTTTGCCCTGAATTCAATATGATAGAAATGTATAAAACATGTATTGTATAATAACCAGTAAATAGAAGGTTGTAATCTGTTTGGGTGTTTCCCCCAGTGGGGCTCCTGATTAGTTACCTATACTGCAATTTCTAAAACAGCATTTAGGCCTAGGCCTTATTGACAGTGTTCAGGGGACGCAGTTTTCCTATTTAGGAAATTACTACTTTGATTCATTTCCCAGCCTAGATACCAAGCCTCAGCACTTCTCCCCTCACCTATATTAACCTTAATATTAGACCTAATTCCCTCATTCATTCTGAAATTGAACTAAACATTGTACTGAAAATGGTGTGCTTGGTATAGTGTTTACTTTTTCTGCAATATATCCAGCCAATGCAGGATATCACGCAACTCCTAGTGGGAGGCAAAGAGCCTTCTGTGAAATTAATCAAATTAGATACATGTATATCGGACTCAGCCCTACTTCTACAGTTCAGTAAGGAGCACAAGATCCCCTTATGCAAGGAATGGCTCCTCCCTAAACATTTAGGTTCATATACCATCCACTCCCCACCATGCCTGAGCCTGGGTGATCTGACACCACGGTTTTCTCCCCTGGTTACTTCTAAATCTATTGCTGACATTTGCCCTGCCTTGCCTGCAAGATCCCCAACTCCCTTGTTTCTCTGCCCCCCTCCCCTTCCTCCTATCGCTGGAATGTGTTCCGTTGCCTCCTGGAGCTAGGATCACACTCAAATACCTTAATAATAAATTGCCACTTTGCAAGTAATCTATAGTGGGAAGGCACATTTCTAGGACACCCTTCATATTGGGAGCGTGTGTCCCCATCCAATGGACTTCTTGGAGAGGGAAATCAGGAAATGTCATGCTCTGAAAAGTAGAACTTATGCAGGAGAGAGTTAACGAGAGAATCCATTGGGCATTAAAATGCAGCACGGCATGCAAATGATGTAGAGGGCAGTTTAACTGACGCTGCGAAGCAGAAACAGAGGACGACAGATGTCGGATGTGAGCGATATTTAGAGGGGAAGGGAAAACGAGGCTGGATATATGGCCACATGTTAACTTCATTGCCCATGGTCGGTCTAGCTATATGGTGATATTATTGAGAGCTTCAGTTTTATGAAATAGTAAAAACAGGGATAGGTTTTTATGAAAGATTTTCTTTATACCAAGTCAAAGTACAGGGGAATACATTCTCATCTCAGAAACGCATGGAAAGGAATGGCTGTGAGGTCTAGGGTTACAACAACACAGGCAGTTTCTGGAAGGTATTACAGCCTCGTCTGGATATAAATGTACAGCTCTGCACAGCGGCAGCCCTTTTCTATCTCTTTCCACGGAAAGGATCCCATGCGTATCAGTGGACCCAGACCCAGTAAACCAGAGTTCTCCCCCCAGAACGCAGGTTTCAGGGAACTCCACAAAGACAGCTCTATGCCACCGCCATATTGTTTGTTTTTGGTCTACGCACAGTTGTGCTGTGATTATGTCAGAGCATTTCCATCAGACTGTCGAATCTCTGGTGTAAAACCGAGCAGAGGCCGGAAAGACACAATCGCGGCAGAATGACATGTGCAGAACAGGAAGGAATTTGAAGAAAACACTTGCTGTTTCAGAAGCCACGGACTTCCTTTTCCACTTTACGTTTTCTGTGTCCTGGAGGCCTCCACTACTCTAGTTTCTGCATCGTTATTAGCATATAGTGGCAATTACTCCTACGCCTTCATCAAAGATGCTTATTTTGCGCCCTCTTTCTTGCCATTTTATCATGAAAATGTAAGGAATAGGCACCGCTGATGAGCGATGTAGGTTCAGGAAACTGCACACTCTAGTGAGCCTGCTGTAGAGAGCTTTGAATACAATGAGGATTTTTGCCACATTGGTATAATGTCACCAGTCTTACACCCACATTACATTCCTAACAATAATGGCCATAAGGGTTAATTACTTGCCATGGTTACCACATGTAAACGCCGTTTTTAAAAGTTAAAACGTGTAGACCAGGATAGGTACTCTGATATCTCCCCAAAGTAGGCAGAGCAATTTTAGAAGAGGGTGAAGGGCCAGTATCAGACTCTGGTTCTATGTTCTTTCATCAAAATGAAATTACTTTGTGCTGATTAACTTTGATGCATTTAGTGCAATTTGTTTTGTAGTGGGGGTTCAACCCATACTATCCTATCCAGATACGCCCCCTCTCTTAGCCCTGGTCTCCAAATGTGCATACATAAAATAGTTCCCCACGAGGCAAATACATTGAAGTGGATTTGCGCGAAGCAATTTAATGCGGTTAAACAACTGCACACCGTACTTTACACCTCCAACTATTCAAGTAGAACGGTTCCCGTCCCCTTGTGGCCTGATCTCAAGAGGCAAGGCTGCGGCATTGACACCAATGATTAATATTTCCATCTTGGGTGATTTCATTTTAAGGTAGTTATGAGCCATCCATGAAATAATTGGCTATAGCAGTTGGAAACATTAGTTTAGGATGCACTAGGTGCAGACCCGAATGTTTACTTCATCTAGGATAATAGTGTAGTTGTGAAAAGGAATGCTGGAGGAGCATATTAGTTGGACCAGTACCATGCATTAAGCATTTATACTGATCCAATCGTCCATTATACGAAGAAAATTTAAATATCAACAAGCATTTTGGCTGTTGTAAAGGCATGGAATAAGCATTCATCAGGCACATTGGGTATTCATCAGGCACTGCCATAATTGCACTGCCCGACCATAAGATGGCAACAGCTGATAAATGTCTACTAATGCCTATAGAACAGCCAAAGTGCTGTCTTCCACAATGCTTGTTTTTTAACCGGAATTCAGTTCAAAGAATAGATGCAAGAACCCACATATTGATTTCAAATCAATTAGTTGAGAGCATACTTGCTTAAGATATTTGTAACACCATGAGCAGATTTACAGTTGCAGTTAAGCAAGTACCTTTTAGAAGACAGCTTACAAATGATAAACACTTAAAACCAGATAGTTTGATTTTATTGTGCTATAGCGTTTGCTCAAAGATTGCAAAGGGGTATTTTTTGGGCAGATGTGGACAGTTCGTGGCTGGGAATGGACATACTGATTTAGCACCATCAGCAGCGAAGAACAGGTGGGTAAAAAGTCAAACAGCCACAGGATGCGTGACCCGCTTCAAATCCCATCTCCCTTGTGCCTGTATTCCCATGCAAATAGTTTTTGCAATGAGTGGCGCTAAAGTGCCTCCAATAGCCAAAACTAAATTTAATGGTTGAAAAAGCAGATCACTGGAGTTCTACGGGTAGCTTTGGAGTATTTTGCATCTACCCAAACGTTGTTGTCTCTTTCTACAAGAGACTGTGCCGATTTGGCTACATTGATCCCACGAGCATGTCTCTGAGTATAAGACCCAGTTAATCTCAAAACAAACCAATGAAAAGTCAGAGTTTAAAGATTATCTGAGTTTCAGTGTGAGTTTCAGGATACATACCTTCCCCATAATCCGTTGCAGATCAGCGTCTAAAAATCCCTATGTCGGACTTTATAAAGAGTGCCACTAGGATCTTGCGAGATGTTTACAATAAATAATATCCAATTTTTTAGCAGCATTGTTAAACGCCGATTCACAGAGATGTCTTATTTACAGATGTGATTTGTTATACTGAAAAAGGGCAAGTGTAAGGCCGCAATGTCAGCGATGACTGTAGTGGGAATAAAATCCTCATATCCAAATGAGATCTATGACCGTAATAAAAAGCCCCACACACCTAACGGGACTTGCAAAACATATCAATTTCAAAGAATTTCCCCTTCCTTTTTATCGACACCCAGTTAAGCAAGTAAACAGGCACTTTAGTGCTGAACTTTAACTGTAAAGTGCTCATTCGCTTGTGCTGTATTATGCTAGTCGGCTTTTATAGTGTGCTAAATCACCACAGTAGTGTTTCAGAGAGAGGCTGTGGAAGCAGGAAATGGATTCTACAAACAAAAAGGATGGAGGATTACAGTGTACATCCAGTGAGCTTGATCAGCATTTGGTCATTCTCGTTTTCCTGAGCGGTTAACGGTTGAGCAAGGTAGCTCAAGGCATGCATTATGCTGCTCTGGGATCCTCTGCACGGCAGTGTTCCAGTGCCTCATGCAGAAAGACTTGCGACTTTGCCTGCTCAATGGCCCACGTTAGCACAACGTAGTTTTAGAATGACAATATTTAAGACCAATTGTCATTTAAGACTGTTGGAGCGATTTATGAAGCAACCATTGCTGCAGTGAATTCTTTCCCTCCCCAGTCAAGAGCTACACCAATATTGATTTTAGTTCAATGCAGCCCTTCAATGGCTCATAACACCACGCAGACCCCTCACCACTGTGCCACAGATAGGCCAAGAAGCAGGCAGTGTAAAGAAAAAATATATGTTTATTAATGAATAGGAAAATGTATATTTCTACAAAATCACAAATCACATGACCTAACTCTGGCCCAAATGTTTTTGCTTCCTGACAATTCTTTTCCTTTTTTACACAATGTGAGTTCAGGATAACAGATCACAGACTCTTTAACCGCACAACAGGTACAGTTAGAAAACTGCCTGGGGTACACTTTTACGAACATGTAGCGCCTTGAAACACGACAAGGTCATAAGCTCGACAGCCTATTTTATATAAAGTTTAGGTGGTGTTAATTTGAAAAAAAACCAGGTCAGTTACCAATCAATAAGCCTTGAAGGGGTTCCCACAGTGTCCCCAGACCCACAATCAAATCCTGCCAAAGAACAGGTTACTTACCAACTGGTAATGTTCTTTTGATTGGATGTTCCTCCAACATATTCCTCATCTTTGATGTATTCCATCAGCTTCAGAAAGAAATTTCGGCAGAGGACGCCGTCGAGTCGATGGTCCCTCGAAGGCCTCCGTCGAGGGTGACGTCATCGGGTGTATAAGTAGCACGCTCAGCGCCCGTTGGCCTCAGTTCTGTTTTTTCCCCCCTTTTCATTATCGATTTTCCACTGTGCAGACTGTGCCGGTAGACAGGTATTTTGCCTTCCGAGAGTTGGAGTGGCAACAGCCTGGGAAAAATCTACAGAGGGGTAGGTTGGGAGGGCGATGAGGAATATGTTGGAGGAACATCCAATCGAAAGAACGTTACCAGTTGGTAAGTAACTTGTTCTTCGAGTGGACCGTGTCTTCCAATGTATTCCTCATCTTTGCTAGACCCCCAAAGCAGTAAGGATAATTCTTATGGGGGTGGGATTAGATTTTTCTTATTTTTTTAAATTTTCAGATGGATGAGTATAGGACTGCTCTACCAAAATTTAGCTCCTTAGATTGGGAAGCCTCTAGGTTGTAGAATTTTGAAAAAGTATGCAGCGATGACCAAGGCGCTGCTTCACAAATGGACCTTATAGGAACACCTCTTTGCAGGGCTGTAGACGAAGCAATGCCCCTGGTGGAATGAGCCCTTAAGCCTTCTGGTGGGCCTTTTCCCGCCAGTCTGTAGCATTCCGAAATACAACGCACAATCCAGTGTGATATTGTCTGTTTTTTTACTGATTGACCCAATCTTTTTCCTGTGTAGCCAATAAACAGTTGGTTGTCCAATCTAAGCCTAGAAAGCCTAGAGATATAAAAGCTTAAAGCTCTTTTTGGATCCAACCTGTGGAATCTTTCCTCCTCCTTACTAGGATGGGGTGGAGGATAGAATGCATGTAATACAATTTTTTGATTTAAGTGAAACTCAGATACCACTTTTGGTAAAAATGAGGGTTTAACCTTCAACACAACCCTGTCCTGGGCCACCCTATACTGTGTTCCATAAGAAGACAGTGCCTGCAATTCGCTCACTCTTCGTGCAGATGTTAAAGCAACTAGGAAAGCAGTTTTCCACGTTAGTAATCTTAATGGACACGTGTGAAAAGGCTCAAAAGGAGCACACATTAAGAATTTAAGGACCAAATTGAGATCCCAAATCAGTACTTGAAATGGGTGAGGAGGAAACACATTAGTGAGTCCTTTTAAAAATTGTACAATCAAAGGAATCTTGAAATAGGAGCATTCTTCCGACGAGCGCTCGAAGATGGAGCGCCGCAAGATAACCTTTAATGGTTCCAACATTCAGACCTCTATGTGATAGGGTCAGAAGAAAAGATAGTACTTCCGGAATAGAACATAGAAAAGGATCGACATTCTTTTCTCTGCACCAGTTGCAAAACTTTTTCCAACGGCAACACTATAAAGACTTTGTTGCTGGCCTTCTTGCCGAAAGCAACACCTCCATAACGTCATCTGGAAGGTTCCAATCCCTGTAGCTCAGCCCTTCAGATACCAAGCATGAAGGTTGAAGGTTAAGCGTTTTGACCTCTGGGTGGAGAACCTAACCCTCCATTTGAGAGAGAAGGTTCTCTCTGAGGAAGACGTACTGGAGGACAGATGGACATGTCTAGAAGGTCCGGGTACCACGTTCTCCTGGCCCAATCCGGGGCAATTAGGATCATGCGGCTCCCGAACCGTCTGTCTCCTGATGACCTGAGGAATGACGGGAATTGGAGAGAACACATACAATAGTGGGAAATTCCACTCCACCACAAACGCGTCCCCCAGTGCTCCTCTCGGGGGAAATTCCCTTGAGCAATACCTTTTGCACTTTTGGTTGATACCGGTCGCAAATAGGTCTACCTGAGGGATTCCCCAAAGGGCGAAGATCTCTAGAATGACTTCCTGAGCCAGTTCCCATTCGTGGGACACTGTCTGCCTGTTCAGAGCATCTGCCGTCATATTCTCTTCCCCGGCTAGGTGAACTGCCGTTAAAGAGATTCCTTCTCGAATTGCCCAATACCAGAGCTGCATTGCCTCTCTGCACAGAGGTAGTGACCCTACACCTCCTATTTTGTTTAGATAATGCATGGCCACTGTGTTGTCTGTCATTATCAGGACATTCTTCCCTCCGACAGATGACGGGAAAGCCTTCAGCGCTAGTCTGATTGCTCTCAGCTCCAGAAGATTGATATGTAGTTTGGACTCCGATGGAGACCAACGACCGCTGATTGTCAAATCGTTGGCATGAGCTCCCCACCCCTTGAGTGAGGCGTTTGTCACTACTGTAATCTACGGCCATGGTTGCCAAAAGGGTTCTCCTTTTAGAATATTCTCTGAACAAGTCCACCATAGAAGATCCTGACGAACCTTGCTCGGAATCTGGAGAAGATCAGTCATTCGACCTGAGAACTGGGACCATTGAGTCTTTAGAGCCCATTGAAGGGATCTCATTCTCAGGCGTGCCTCTGGCACCAGAAAAATGCAGGATGCCATGAGGCCGAGCACCCTTAAGCAGTCGTAAGCCTGAAGATTTTGGGCGTTTTGGAATTTGGAAACCATCTGAAGAATGTCTTGAGCCACCGAACTGGTAGGCAAGCTCTTTCCCAGGGATGTGTCTAACACAGCTCCTATATATTGGAGCCGTTGAGGTGTCATTTGTGACTTCTTGAAATTGAGGGAGAAGCCCAGACTGGAGGAAGTGGCAGGTGTGTTTCAGGTGATCCAGTGCCTGTTCGGCAGATCGTGCTCTGATCAAACAATCGTCCAGATAGGAGTAGACCTGAATCCCCCCTCTCCTGAGATGTGCTGCCACTATTACCATCAATTTGGTGAAGACCCTCGGGGCGGAGGTCAATCCGAATGGAAGGACTCGAAACTGATAATGTGAGTCGTCAACCACGAACCTCAGGTATTTTCTGTGCTTGAGAAGAATCGGCACATGAAAATAAGCATCCTGGAGGTCCAATGACACCAACCAGTCTTGAATCTGAAGGGCCTGAGAAAGAGTGACCATCTTGAACTTGTCCTTCCTGAGGAACTTGTTCAAGTTCCTTAAGTCCAGGATGGGTCTCAGTCCTCTGTCCTTTTTTGGGGATCAAAAAATATGGGGAGTACCATCCCATGTTCCTCTCCGCTGCAGGTACCAGTTCTATAGCATCTTTTTCCAGCAGGGTTAGAACTTCCTGCTGTAGGAGCGGGTCTGAAAACTTCAAAGGGTGTCTCCTTGGTGGATTGCTTTGAGGTTGCGTTAGAAAAGGAAGAGAGTAACTGTGGGCTATTATATCTAGAGACCAAATATCTGAATTAATGGCTCGCCATTCTTGTAGATGCTGCGACAGCCTGCCTCCTACAGGTGTTTTGTGATGCAAGTCCTCAAAGTGGTTTTGTGGCGGTTGCTGCAGCCGCTGATGGCAAAGAGGCTGTAGCTGGTGCTGGCTTTGCACGTTTTGCTCGTCCACTGCGAGTGGCCTTTCTTTGGCCCCTTTTACTGCCCGTTCCTCTCGTTCTTCCATATGAGGAGTAGTAATGATAGGATCGTCCCCTCCAAGATTGATTTGTCGCACGAAAGGGCTGAGGTTGCCTGACAGCAGCTCCCAACGACTTGGCAGCTGCCTTTGAGGTCTGCAACCTCTCAAGGCTCTCGTCAGCCTTGCTGCCAAAAAGGTGAGAGCTGTCAAAGGACATGTTCAGAAGACGGTTCTGTACGTCTGGTGCAAAACCTGACTTCCGTAACCATGCAAATCTACGCATTACTGTGCTAGTAGCCATGGACCTGCTCACACTATCAACAGTGTCCAAACCAGATTCAAGGGATTCCTGCATAGCTTCCTTTCCATCTCTAACAATGGCTAGGAATCCTTCCCTGTCTTACCCTTCTGGTGTGTGTGCTCCGCCGCCATTGCAATGCACTCCCAAAGAGTGTACGCAAACTTTGCCAAGGCACAAATGGAGTTGGCTGATTCTAATGCCATGCTCCCAGCTGAAAATACCTTCCGCGCCCAGCCATCCACACGCTTATCGTCCCTGTCTGGAGGGATAGACGGGTACGCCAGTTTGTTGGAAGCTGTGGCTGCCTGTATGACCAAACTTTCGGGAGTGGGATGTTTAGACAGATAGCCGGGGTCGCTACTGGCAGGGCGATATTTTGAAGTAAGGGATTTATTCACTGATATGTTATGATATGATAAGCATTTGTAACTCGCCTATACACAAGTGTTTCACTGTATTCACTGGAGGAATAGAATCCGGCGTCTCCCAATTTTTGGCCACCGTATTTTGTAAGGCCACATGGAAAGGCAGAATTGGGTCTTCAGTAGGACCATGGTCCAGTATGTCTGTAAGATCATCTTGGACAAACTGGGCTGTAGGCCTGGCCCAGCCCAAATAAGCTACTACCTTAGTCATTAACTGATGGTATGATGGTTTGGCATGTTCACCTGGCTCTGGTCTACCAAATTCATTTTCTGGGGACGTATCAATACCACTTGCATTGTATACTGATTCAACCAAATCCTTCATCCTGCTTTCCTCTGAAATCAGATATTCAGGAACATTTGGAGTACACAAATTCAAGCCCAAAAGGTACATTTTCCTCATCGGATCTTTCTTGTTCCTCAAAAATTGGGGTCAAGGATTTGAAAAACTCCTTTCTAGGCAGAGGCTTGAAAACCTTCTCTGGAGGAGGTAGAGGAGGAGTGCTAATGGGTCCTGAATGCAACCCAGGTGTTTTAGCCTCTTTCTCTCTTGCTAGCTGATCTTGTCGAGCTGGAAGTTTTGGCGTCGAGGGCTTTGGCGTCGACAAAGGCGTCGATAACGTCGACTTAGTACCCGACTTTGACGGCATCGGCTTCGAGGCACACTTCGAAGACTTGCCCTTCGAGGTATGTTCGGTCTCGGACAGCGTCAGTGACCTCGAGCGGTCGACTCGAGCGATTTTTCGCTCGACGTCCTAGAAGGATCCCTATCCTTCCTCCTTCGATCACACGGGCTCGAGGGTGTGCGAATGTTGGAGCGATAACGCTCCCGGCCGGCTTCCGAGGAAGGCGTGGACCGAGGCTTTGCTTTCTTAAACACCTCCATCATTTTTACTGTAAATGCTTCCCATTCCTCGGATGATGAATGTTTTGTGGGACATTTCGTCCTTTTTGGGGATTCGCCCGAAGAGGAGGGGGGGGGGGATCTGTGGCGTCGTTTCTTCGATTTTTTCATCGAAGACGGCAAGCAATGGGAATCGCTTCGGGACCTAGACCGATGCCTTTAGCGTCGAGTAGATTTCTCCTCACGGGACTTTGACTCGATGCTAGAAGCTTTTAGGTCGGATTTACGACCTACCTGCAATTCACCCCTCCTCTCTCGCAAGGCTTTCCCCGTCATCACTTGACACTTCGTACAGGCCTTCATGTCGTGGCCTTCTCCAAGGCACCATAAGCACTCTGTGCGGATCGGTAATTGACATTTTTGAGCCGCACGATTTAATTTTTTGAAACCCGACTTCGGGGGGTCAGCGTTGATGGCAAAGACATTTCTTTATTTATTCTTTTCTTCACAGAACCCGAGGCGCGCCGAATCTCCGAAGAAACGTACACTGCGGAAAAACGGAACTGAGGCCAACAGGCGCCGAGCGTGCTGCTTATACACCCGATGACGTCACCCCCGATGGAGGCCTTCGAGGGACCATTAACTCGACGACATCGATGCACGGCACCCTCTGCCAAAAAAGATTTCTGAAGCAGCCGAAGCTGATGGAATACATCAAAGATGAGGAATATGTTGGAGGACACAATCCACTCGAAAGAAAGGTTTGCCTGCAGATTTAAGGTGTGAAAACACATCTTTTTCTGTACACTTTCCTTAACAATGCACAGATTTATGTATTTCTGCTTACTTTGCAGGAATGGGATTTCTTATCAACAAAGAGCAGCATTCTATTTCCTGCATACTCTGCAAGAACTAGCGAGTGGCGCTGGACCCAGGAAACATCTAAAATTAGCATCAGCTTACAGATGTTTCCCGTGCCAGCATTCCATCAGTTGAGATTAGTTGATAAACAATGTCCTGGGGCGTATTTACACAGCTCTTGCAGAACATCCTGTATTTTGGCAAGCTAAACATAAAGACCAGTCTGTTTCCTGCTGATGTGGCTAGAATGCTGCTCTGAGTCAACACATTCCTGGGATTCCACAGGCCTTGTAGATAAAACCCCACCCCCCAAAGCTGATTTTCAGCAGTTTGCTGAGTGCCAGAGCAGCAGAGAGACACATGCAGGTTGCCAGAGAGGTGTTGTATCACCAATAAAAACAATACTTTTTTGCAAGGTGTCTGGGAAACACACTCAACTTATAAAGTACACGCTTTCATTATTTCAAAGAAACATGCATTTTCCAAAGTCAATAGTTTGGGTCTTTTGTATTAGCACTATAAACCACACTTTACTTGTAAGGGATCAACAATTCGCTATGGGCTAAAGAAACAGTTTCTATATTTTTTATCACACTGTGCAAGTTAAAAAACAGTCGAACTCTGTTCGATGTTTTTTTTTTTCACAAATGATGCTACAGGCTCTTAAAACTCCTTTGTCATAATATATTTCAGCCAGCTTCATGCTCGGTTATGGGGAGAACATGACCAGGAATGCTCTCCCCATAACAGATCAACCTAAAAACACAGCCAGTTATTATAAACAACATTTTTTAATGAACATTTAAAACAACAATTTATCGCATTAAAATACTGACACCATCCCCACCTCTATTTGTAGCTCGATCATTTTAGTTCAAAAAGCTAACAATTCTAGCCTTATAGCAAAATTCAATGTTACAATGTGACGCAGCAAACTCCATAGTCCATATAAAATGAATGAGATCTATACTATCTACAGAATTTATATCCACTTCCTATCACCCCAGAGTGGAAACCCTCTGAAGTCATCACTGCGTCATTCTGCAAAACCCTAGATTCACAGTCCCCGTCTTCAGAGATTACTTCGCTCAACCAAGCAACACAGTTGCCCGCTGCTGCCATCGTTACATAGATTTTATATAAAATGTATATCCACTCATATAAAAGGATATAACATTTATACCTTTTATATAAAATATACATTTCATATAAAATCAATAATCAAATTTATATTAAGTTTATATCAAAGCCTATCAAAAGGGGAAGGGACAGTGTGTGGAAACAGGGGGCGTGCCCTAACATGTGAGAAAAGGGGGCTCTTACTACTCACACGCGGGGACTTTTCCCCCCTTTTCTCCAATGCCTGGTTTACTCTCCTGCCAGAGCTTTCTACATTCAGTTCAACAATGTTAACACTCCAAAGGGGTATGGTTCCTACCTTGAAGAGTTTAACCTTCTGTTCACATTTTACTCTTTTTCCTTCAATGCCTGGTTTACTCTCTTGCCAAGGCTTTTTTTGTTAGGCGATTCAGTATTTGGGTGCAAATTCCAGGTTTACACTTATCAGTATCGCTTGCATCCAGTCTATTAGAATGGTCATACAATGTGTCAGTGACCCTTTATCAGCAGTTCTTAATGTCCCAGCTCAATAGTTTATGGCTCATGGACGGCAGCCGCTACCTGATCTTGACCCTGGAGGCAGCTATATGAGTGAGGACCACCTTGGGAGAGGCAACCCTCAGGGGAGATGCAATATCTTCGGGGAAAAGACATATCGGCCATTCCCTTTCATGGATGTTACCCCTCCCCCCCTTTCCTTAGGCCTTAATGGTTTATTGCACCACTCATCCATGTAATAAATCCAGTATTAATATTCCCCGACATGATAACCAGAGCAATACATTAATTGAGACATGGAAGAGGCAGTAAGCAGTAAGTATTACTCCTGAAAGAATCCCATACCAGCTTCCTCAACCACAAAAAATCATCCATCAACTACTGAGACAAGGAAGAGAGCAAGAACAGTAAAGATCACCAAGCCCGGGAAGCCTACGCTGCGGTCTAGTCTTTGGAAATTCTTTAATCAGACCAGGAGATTTAAAACCCATAAAGCAGACAGCAAGAGAGCTGCAGACACTGAGCTGTGTGGTTACCCGCACGAGTACTGGCTGGAACGTTGGAGAAGACGCAGCGGGAAACTGCTGAAACAAATCCACCCAGCAGGAGAAGGAACCAGAGTGCAGAGAAACTGAAGACCAGCATGGCAGAGGTGCAGCGGATGACAGGTCACATGCCAAGTCCACAATCCGACAAGAACAGAAGCAGAGAGGCGAGAGAGCACCCGGTAAGCCCAGGGAAGTGGAACAGGTTACCGGCTTGCCTGAAAGTGTGCACAGCTTTGAAATAGCCATCAGTAAACGAAGTGAAGTATGTGAAGAAGCTAAATGACCCATGATTTATTCCAAGAACGGGTCGTTCAAACCACATCTTAAAAAGGGACAGAAAGAGAAAACAGAGTAAAGGTGAAAGAACTTGAGAGAGAGAGGCCAAAACCCCTATATGGGATAAATTACTCACCGTAATCATATTTCTGACGCTTGTATCTGCTTGGATTCACATGCTGTGCATAGGCCTACATCTAGTGGAAGCTGCAGAGTATTACGGTTTTCGAAACTCGAAAAGGGGCGTGCCAGTAATACTATTCCTAGTGACGTCCTATGTACCCATGGGCCTTCAAGCGTCGAGGTCCCTCCTATTTTTATTTTTCTGACATGAGGTAGCATGAAGTGTAGCGGGAGTACAGCTGTATCCAAGCAGAGATGTATCAGGCAAGTTCATAAGCATCCATGCGCGTTCTCTCCACAGGGAGGAAGTGTGGGCCCATGTGAATCTAAGCAGATAAAAGTATCTGAAATACAATTACGGTGAGTAATGCATCCCTTCTGAGGCTTGTGGAATCTGCTTAGATCACATACTGTGCATAGATTAACAAGCAGTTTTAGGAGGAGGTGGTGGGATGCGAGAAGGTTCATGGGCTAACAGAGGTTTTAGAACCGCTTGTCGCACCTGTGTATCTTGGAATGAGTGTCAATGCAGTAATGCTGAGTGAAAGTGTGTATTGAGCTCCATGTAGCTGCTTTGCAAATGCTGTCTAGAGGGACATTTGCAATGAAGGCCAGAGTGGCTCCTGTGCTCCTTGTGGAATGAGTTCTAGGCGTGAAAGGCAGTGTCTTGTTTGATAATGCATAGCACAATTGTATACATCTGACTATCCATCTGGAGATGCCATTTTTGGAAATGCGGTCGCCTTCTCTGTCTGCTGCTATGGAGACAAACAGTTGGTCTGTTTTTCTTAGCCGTCTGGTTTTGTTTACATAGTAAAGGACCACACTCCTCACATCTAGTATGTGGAGTTTTACCTCAGATGAGCTGGTGGTGTTCTTAAAGAAAGCCGGTAGCTCAATAGACTGGTTTACGTGAAATTTAGAGATGAACTTAGGGGAGAATCTAGGGCAAGTACGTAAAACCAGCTTGTCCTTGTGTATAACAAAGAAAGGATCCTGCACTGACAATGCTTGTATTTCACCAACGTTTCTTATGGAAGTAATAGCCACTAAGAAGGCAGTCTTGTAAGTTGGGTGTTTAAAACTAGACTTATGCATCAGCTTGAAAGGAGGTCCCATGAGCTTAGCAAGTACAACATTGAGATCCCATCCTGGCGGCGGATTGGAAATTGGGAGGGTGAAGTCTCTTTACCCCCTCCATGAATGCTTTGATGACGGGCACCTTCCACCATGAGACCTTATTGTGGGAGGTGGTGTAGGCTGACAAGGCCGCCAGGTGGACCTTTAAAGAGTTTAATACTAACCTCAAATCGGCTTTTGCAGGCCTCTTTCCATGATAAATTCGGACTGTAAAATTCTCACAGCAGTGCTAGCAAAAAGACTTAAAGGGTGATTGATACACTGGTGTACTCTGGCCAGACGGGCTATGTCCTGGGTAGGAATACATACTGGAATCTAAGAAGACTGCCTCACATAATAGATTGCATTAACCAAATGCAGGAGGATTGCATGGTGGTCTCCCTAGATGCCAAGGTGTTCGACTCTGTGCAGTGGGACTGGCTGTACGAAACGTTGGGGCGTTTTGGCATCGAACCAGGTTCTGAAAGATGGGTGCAAATGCTTTACATGGCTTCAATGGCAAAGGTGCAGGCGGAGAAGCACATTACAAGGAGCTGGGAATTGAAATGGGGAACAAAACAGTGATGCCTGATGTCCGCCATCTTCTTTATCTTGGCTTTGGAGCCGTTAGCAGTGTTCTTGCGGACAGAATATGTGGATGCTGGCATCGCAGTGCAAGGAATTAGGCATGTTATATCGCTTTATGTGGACAACATGCTGCTCTATTAGGACAGTCCAACGAGAACCTTACATACTGGGTGTCCTGGATAGGTTTGCGGAGCTCTCTGGGATACGGATTCGCTGGGCGACTTGGTGTCTTGGGAGAGATCAGCTGCCGGAATCGGGGCTGCAATACACCCTGCATATGTTCAGGTACTTAGGAGTGAATATTTGGCATGACTTTGCCACCACATATGAGCGGAAAACGTATGCGGCACTGGATGGTCTCAAAAAGACCATGCACTTCTGTGGGAAGTTGCTGCTGTCAACGGCCGGCAGAGCGGCATGAGAGGGTGGTGCTCCTCTGGATGTTGGATCATCTAGTGAATGTCCCATATGGCATACCCGGGAAGCTCTTCCGACAGGTGGAGAGGATCACTAGTGAATTTTTGCGGGCAGGGAAAATAAATAAATAGAATCGTACCGAGTACGCTACAAAGAGACTGTCAGGTGGGAGTTCAAAGTGCACAATTTTGAATTATATTACGTAGCGGGACAACTGCAGTTGGTTATAGACTGGTTAGCAGACAGGGTCTCACTGGATACATAGCTCCTGCAGTTCTGGGTGGAACCGTATTACCTGACAGAGCTACTTTGGCTGGGTGGGCTTACCCTGGTGTGTGGATATTTTAACCCATGGCAGGAAGTTGTGGCGAAGAGCTTGGAAATGAATGGTGTCAAAGACCCCCTACTCCCCAAACATTCATTGGATAGTGAGAGGACACCTGGAAGTGAGGAAGGACATTACGAAGCATTGGGAGGACAGAAGGGTGGCCACTGTAGGCGATTTACTGTGGGAGGGGCAACTAACAGACTTTGGGACACTGACCCGAGAATGTAGGGTTCACAAGGGACAATTCGACGCATATGGGCCTGGTTCGAGTCATTCCAAAAAGGTGGCCGGAGGAACAAACTGGAATCGAAAATTACCGGGCACTAGAGGCTATATACGATATGTCGGAGGGGTGCCATGTGGTGTATTGTTTGTACGAGTTATTGTTGGGTCAACGCTGGGGAGCGTGGGGGGGTCCTGCCAGTGCAAGCAGGATAGGAGACTGACTTGGGCAGAGTATTTACTGATGCAGAGTGGGCAAGCATACTCCTTTACACAAAACGAGTAAAGAAATGCTAGATTCAAGCTTGCACAACTATACCGGACACACCATACTTGCATGATGCTGCACAGGATATCGCTGATTCAGGGAGCGAGTACACAGGGTTTCCCTAGATGTGATGGGGCTGGAATGCTACATGTTCTGGACCTGTCCAGTGATCATAAATCATTCTGGCCATCAATTGCGGCCAGGGAAGCCAAAGAAGGGGTGGAGATACAGGACTGGTCCCCTGAGGCCTGCCTATTGGGCATGTTTCCCTGAGGGAGAAGAGGGGGGAGAACAAGGGAAGCACACTGCACACCTAACAAAAAATGATAGATCTCATTTTTGTATTGGCAAAGCGCAGAATATCCATGGCCTGGAAGTCAGCGGCTGGCCCCATTATTAACACATGGTGTGTGGGGGTGGTTTACAGAGGTGGGCAATGGCGGACACAGTGGTCTGCATAGGGCTGTGCGCAGGGGTTTGAGAGAAGGGAATGACAATGTAACATCTTGGAACGCATTCTCCCAGGCTATGTTTTCAAAAAAAAGGAGAGAACCAGACAAGAAATGATATGCCAACATTGGTCTGGTATTGTTTCATGGGTAAAATAGAAATGTAATATTATGGTATGAAATTCCTGGCAGGAGAGTACACCGGGTGAAGATAAATGTGCAAAAGACTGTAAAGCAGTCCTGACAGAAGAATATACCAGGCCAGATCAAGTGTGTGTTAACTTACAGGAGAATCCTTAGGCAGTCATATGCCCTAGAATCTTGAACTATTTGAAGCGCGATTCTTTGTTTTGAACATTACCTGCAAAAAGGAACCTGGGGAAGGGAACTCATTTCCCCGAGAATTTTGTGGGCGCCAAGAGAGAGAAGCCATGCTCTTGGGTTACAAGAAACTTGCATATTGGTAACAGGAACCTGGGGAAGGGAGCCATTCACTGGCACTTTGAACATTGTCCACTTGGAACGTTTGGTTGGAGTAATATCTTTGCTTTAAACTGCAACATGTATGCACCTTGAAATATGGAGAGAATATCCTTTGCACCTTTGAGTAAATTTTTTTAGAGTATGCTGGCCAGAAGAGGATTTCAGACACAGGATGTATTTTTACATTGGACATCTTGACAACCGAAAAACCTCTTGGTTTTTGTTTGAGCTAGGGAAATACTTCCTAGGATAGGGATAGTAAGGCATTTCCCCCAACCCTTTTGATTTTGAATAAACGTTTATAGCCAAAATTAGGCGTGCTGTGTCTGCGTCTCATTCCTGGCTCCTGGAAGTGGGTGGATCTGGGCCTATGAGGACTGCTTCAGTTATACTGAACCTCCCAAGCGGGAATTCCCATGGTCCGTATGGTCCATCTGCTGAATTGTATAAAGCCTATGCTAAATTCTCACACTGCACCCTCTAAATGTATATCAATTCTCAGTTAGCGGTCTAACTCTCCCAAAGACAATGAGAGGCCACAATCACCCTCTTATTAAGGCCAGTAAGGTCTCCACAGGCTACTCTGCCTATAAGCTGATCTCACTCTAACACAACAAAATCCTCACCACGGTTCTTGCAAATAGTTAAGCCCCTTTGATGATAAGGTGTGTTGGCTAACCAGTTGAGTTTATACCCGGCAGGTCTAAGCTATATGGTTTTCATCACATTTTGTGGCTTGATTAAAGTCCTAGATTCAGACCTACCTGCATTGGTTGCTCTGCTGGACGCTGAGAAAGCCTTTGATTCTTTGGATTGGCACTAAAGTTTGCGGTCCTTCGTAAGATTGAAGCTGGATCTTTCTTCCTCTCTCCGGTGAACATGATGTATAGCCAGGCAGTAGCTAGGCTGACTATCAATGGGCAACTCTGACCGATTCCCCCATGGGAAGAGGGACCAAAAAGGCATGCCCCGTTCCCTTTTGCAATTTGCTTAAGCTGTAGAGCCATTAGCTGCATAGTTCAAGGAGCTCCACATACACTGTGGCATGAAATTGTATACACATTAGATAATTATTTCTCTAGGCCAACAACATGATCCTTTTCATTAAGAATCACCAAAACAATTTAGTCGGTGATGCTGGATATCGAGGCATTTGGGGAAATTATCTGGCCTCAAAATAAACTCATCAAAATCAGTTTTATTGCCCCTCACTGTTGGGGAGCACAAATCTACCGGCGAGTTGGGATTCCAATGACATGCTGCTACAACTAGATATTTGGGAGTGGGGGTGGCCAGGAGGCTAAAGATGATACTGTGGGAGAATTACGACACCGCCCTGGATCATACGATGTGCTTAAAAGGAAGAATCCTCCGCTCTCCTTGTATGAGAGGATCTCTCTAATTAAAATGGTCCTGCTTCCAGGGTTTTTATACTTGTTCCTGAATGCGCCTCTAGTTTTCCCTGGCACATTTAAAAAAATAACTGACAAGTACTCTCTCGAATTCAAATGGGCTGGCAAGCGTGCCAGGATTAGCCGGAATGAGCCAATTGCTCTGCTTTTCAAGGGCGGTATGGCTCTTCCAAACTTTAAATGCTACTACTTGGCAGCTCAGGCACAGTTTGCCCATTACTGATGCCTCCCAAATCCTGACAGATGCCATGTACAAATTGAAAGGGCAATAGCGGTTCCAGTACTACTCGGGTCAGTCACCCACAGGGGGACCCCAAATAAATCTGGGGTGTTGAATATGGAGGCATTTACAAGTGCAGCGTAGAATTGCAGGCAAGGTTATTGAAACTCTGCTTTATTCGCCTCTACTGCCCATATTCCAAGGATCCCCTTAACCAGCAACCAGATTTACCAACCTTGAACCGCTGTTAAGGCGCAAAGTGAAGGCTGTTTGGAATTGTGCCTCTATGACAAAATCATTGGGAAGTTGTTGTACTGCTCAAGTGCGGCCATAGGGAACGGGAAGAACCCTACTACAACCTATGACTGATAGTGTGGGAACGTTACTTTGCACCAAGTAGGTCTATTGAAACAGCTGGTTTAAAGAGATTCATTTTTAAAACGTGCATCAAACACACTATACACATGTGCAACTACCCAAGTTATATCCTGAAACTTGATCTGCATATGAGATGTCCGGCCAGTCAAGCCACTTTTCTTCACTTTGCATGGGATGGTGGCCCTGTATTGGACTTCTGCTCTGGGGTCTTCAAAAGGGATTAATGAGAGGCCTGTCTATTCCATAAAGGTGCCCCCAACATCATCACATTACGAGGCTACACAAAAGAGATCCCGAGGTACTCCAAGGGTCTGATGGGGTCATTACTTGTGTTCGCTAAGAGTTGTGTTGCCCAGACATGGGGGGAAAGTTCCCCTGCCACCAATTCAAACATGGATGCAGGATATTGCCTCCTGTTACGACATGGAAGAGGGGTACAGGAATTCTGCACAGAGTTCCTCTAGACAGAAAGAAATCTGGGGTACCTACCAGAATGACTTAAGGCTACATATCAGAACTCCATTCAGGAAACAAGAGGTACGCTCCCAAATTGTGACATTAGCCGGCTAGTACAGTAGACTTCTGGGATGGAACCAACTGTAGGTCTCCTAAAAGGTTAATTTATCGTTTTGGATTACCTCCTATAAACTGTGATCTCTCTGGAAGATATGCATGTACTACGGTTATTTTGCCTCGACATTGCTGCTCTGTTATGGTAGTTTGTTCTCTTGATTCAATAGAAAAAGTTCTAGATCTAGGCCTATTCAACAGGTGAGAGCAAATTTCAGTGGAAGGTTTACGTGGCACATTAAAACAGTTCCAAATGGTTGACATTTGGAGATTACATAATAACGGTAATAGAAAATACACAGGTAGACTACATGTTTACTAAAGATATTTTCAGATATGTGGTCATGCGCATTACTTGGCTAGTGTGATCTCAGATCTCCCCATCCATTTTAAATCACCTCCTAAAAGGGGGTGAACACCCGGCTTGCCCTATGGTGACTCTTGGGGTAAGCACTGAAATCGAGGACAATGGAGGACAATATTTAAATATTCGACGGGAATCCAAAGGTCTGTGTGTTTGTAAGAGGAGAGAGTTGACTGACAGAATATGGAAACATTAGACGCCCTGCAGAATTACATTCCTGGAAGAGTAAACACCATTTTGGGGACAAAACAGGGAGGCTATTGGAGTGACACTCAAGATAGCAGAATAAATAAAAATATAACTAACATCAGAGATGAGGAAGGGAAGATTCTGTATGACCAACAATAATCAATATCATTAGTAGATATGATCAAAGTCTCTATAGACGACCCGTCAGACACAGCACAGATGGAGAAAGTGATCTGCGAGAAATCGTAGCAGGGATTGGAGGGAAAAGTTAGATGAACGATAAGTGATAATGAAATTAGGGAGCTATACAGGCAATAGCTGAGAAAGCCCCAGCATGGTATTGACTTTTATAGCACGTATGAAGCCAATAACTCCCAATAGATAGCAGTGTTTCATAAAGCATATGAAACAGCCGGTCAGACAGCACAGCGAGTAAAGCACTTGCTTTGACATCCGTGGAGATGCAGGTTAAAATCCTGGCAGGGCCAAACTCAGCCTTTCCTCCTTCCGAAGTCGGTAAATGAGCACCACACACCGTGGGTAATAATAAGCAGCACTCAAGATGCCCGAATGTTCGTAGCACTATATTAATGCAAATTATTATTATAGGAGTGGGACAGTCCCCCAACCCTAAGCTCAATGCGAGAGGCTATACCAACAGGGTTTTGAAAGCTAAGGAAATATCCGCTGGATGGTGGAACCTATGGTCTATTTTCACTCTAAAGCAGACTAAAATACTGAGCAAGTTACGGAGATCAAGATTGCAGCAATGTACTACTCCGATACAGGACCACCACTGATTTTATTCCAGGACGGAGGGCTACTAGTAATTTGAGAAAAGTCCCACATGTTTTTTTAAGGAACTTAGGGATAGAAATATGTGGCGACATTAGTGTATATAATGTATGCAGAAAAAGTGTTTGGTTCAGTGGTGGGTGGGGCAGGGACATCATATTTTGAATGCTGTTGGCAATTAAGATAAGGCGTGTATACAATAATCTAACCCATTTAATATATTCTACTCCAAGTACTAGGGTTAGAACAGGCTCGATAGTGTCTGAACCATGGAAGATGCAGAGAGGGCTATGGCAAGAATGCCCCTGGTCGTTATTACCTTTTGACGAACTATGGAACCGCTAGTCAATTTGTTTATTAAGTAATAAGAGGGTTGGAGCATCAAGGGAACGAGATCACATAGCGGCTCTATACAACGATGACTTGCTGATATTTTCAAAGAATCCGATCATTAGACTTCCCAAGTTATTGGACATTATGGCGAAATGTGGGTGATCTACAGGACTCATTAAATGAATTTATTAAGTCATGCCTTTTACCACTGGGTAAACTGATACAGATACTGAAGCATAGTTGCCCATGGTGCTGCTAAGGTGTGCCAATGAGTTAGCCATTTGGGTATTCTTATTCACCATGAGTTAAAAAAAATCAATTCAGAAAATGTGAACAGAGTAGCGGACAGAATGTATAAAGCATTGGTGTTCTGGTTGAAGCTACCACGATCTAGGTTGGGCCGTGTGGCTCTCAGTAAAATGCTAGTTCTGCCAAGCCTATGTAGTCATTTGTGGGAACTTTGGTGTGGATTCTGGCAACCACTTTTACAAATCTGGATTAATTACTAAATGTTTTAATACCCACTAAGAAGTGCCATAGGTTTATGGAAACTACTACCATTGGTGACGAAGGGGGCTAGCACTGTTATTGATATAGCTCTATGGATGGGTCAAGAACTTGGATGAGGACATGTTGCTCCAGGTTAAACTATTTAATATGGTATACATTTCATCTGGCCAAAATGCAACCAGTCAATGTGGGTGAATCATCAGAATGCCCTCGGTTAGGGGTGTCGAACATAAGGGCTGCCGGGCGGTTCAAGCCCCTGAAGCATTTTCATTAGGCCCTCCACACAGATAGTACACATGCATATCAATGTGCACTGAAAGGTGAGAGCAGATAGAAGGTTCCTCTGCTGCAGTCTCTTCGATTTCCAGTTTTATGATGGGTAGGACCATGGTTTGCTGCAGTGAAATGATAATGATGTGTTATTTATATAGCGCTTTAATCCAAAGCGCTTTACAGAGCACATATTTTACATACAATATCACCCAACCGAAATTGGTACTCATTTATCGACCTCGAAAGGATGAAAGGCTGAGTTGGCCTTGCTGGGATTCAAACCTGCGACCTGCAGATCACACCCAGATCGCAGCAGCGAGCACTCAACCCGCTGAGCTATCTTACCGACACAGAAATGCTCCTGTGCATAAAATGTTGATAGTTTTTTCACGCCTGTTGACAAGTTGATAATGTATTTGAGTGAATTTAATTCTTAAGCCATGATGTACTAATTTTGTTGTCTACGAATTAATCCCACAGAGAATTGTTTTGTGAGATTATAGTGAAATGCTCCTGTACAACATTGTTCCTCTGGCATCTGAGGAACTGCAATAATTCATGTGTTCCGCCTACAGGAATGTTTTATATCCCTATGGCTTTTCATGTACATTCTTCAGAAATCTGTGGTGTAAAATGCAGCATTTTGAAATTTTTAAAAATGTTCTCTGAAGGCAAACATTGCTGTCAGGCGGATGCATATCTCTGACTGATCTCGTACAGCCACAGGGGATTGGGTTGGTCCGGCCACTATCCCATGGGCCTCCTAACAAGTGGATCGAGCAGGATTCCCTGGACTCACCCAATCCGACGTGATATTCCCATAAACCATAAGGACCTATTTTAGCCTAAAAAAATGATCCTGGATTAAGTTGAAAATGCCTCAGAATGGTCTCCAACAGCAAAGGAAATATTTCATACATTTGAATACTGGAATATCATTAAAAGAACAGAATGCAGGGAATGGTTCTATACATCTAACTGCATCCTGCTAACAGACTTGAATGTTGAAAAAAAGGTGAACTGCAGGAGTTTGCAGAATGTGGACTGTGTATAGAAATTAATCCACAAGAGCACAAGAAGATTATTGCACCATCAGAGTGAGAAACAGAACGCTTGCTGTCGGGTGAAACCCCAGCAGTGGCTAGCACCACAGAGCCATGTTCACACACATTTGCAGATCCAAAATGGCACGGATGACCTGGCCTACGTTTAAGATCTAGAAGACTACTGTTAAACAAGCTGTACAACAATTGAAGACCAGACCAATACCAGAAGGGAAATTATAAAACAATCAACTTTCAAATGTTATGTTAAGTTGATTTATACGTGCACCGCTACTGGTATCCAGTGATAATATTTTGAAGGAAATAATAAAGAATGAATTTACAAAGATGAAAATATATTGCAAGAAATAACAGAATGGGTAAAAAATACCTAAAAGCAGTTAGAAAAAAAAATCAAATAAAGAAAGTTTTATGATATGGGTGGGTTTTAGGTGAAAAAAACAGGGACGTTAGTGATGATAGGTTCAGAATCAAGAGGCACTGGCCTCAGAGTGTTTTCCATGTGGGAGTTTGCGCGGGAGGCCTCGTGTGTTATAATCGTATAGGTAAGATTCAGTGCCTCGGTTGTGTTAGTATTTTGTGTTGTTATTACCGTGTTGTGTGGGATTGTGGTCCGTTTGGTTGTGCGCAATGGTTAGCTAGTAAGGGAGCCAGAGTCATGGGGGGCGTAGCTGTAAGATTATCTGGTTTCTTGGTGTGTAGTTGCATTGTTGATGGTTTTATGCACTATGTGGGTGGTTCACTCTAGATGTGTTGCAGCATCTGGAGATGCTCTGTGTGAACATAAAATTGATTCTTATTTTGTTTGTGTAGTGTGGCTAGCCCAAGGTAAAGTATGGCGTCAGTTATGTTTGAGGAGCAGGAAGGGGATAAATGGGCCAATAAGGTGGTGGAGCCTCCGGCGCAGCTCTTTGGTTGCTGCTTGACGGTATCTAGCCCTGTTCTTGGTTGAAACTACATGAGAAGCAAAACCCAAGCAAAAAACCTAAAACAAGCCATTAAATGGAAACCCCAATCCTGGGGTGCTTAGAAAATCAGCCACCAGTCCCAAAATATATAAAAGGATGAAAAACGCCAACGAGGGGCAAAAACAGACAATTTCATCTATTTCCTGAATACCCGTGGGGACTTCTACCAGTGCAGAGGTAGCTCACTTACTATGAACTGTGCAGCAGTTCTCTGGTGGAGGTATGCCAGCGACCCTACGCCAAGAGTAAAGTGTAGAAGCAAGAAGGAAGCATTTTACCCACCAATCCTCCACAAACCTCCGGCTATCCTGTGCGCTCACTCCGTGGCCCCCAATTGCCTGGACATATACAGAAAAGCATGGGCGCTTTCTGGCATCCAGATATGGTTTCCATTTTTATTTTGCTCGCCTTTTCGCAGTCTGTTGTGTATACTACTGCCCTGAACGGTACAATTTGCACAAGCATTTGTTTGCCTTGGGAGTTATCAAAATGAACGAGGCATGGAGATTCTAAAACCGACTGTAGCTCTTTGAGACGATCAGTTCCTCAAGCACTAGGGCAATTGGGTGCATTTGTACATTCGGGACATACTCAAAAAGGAAAGAAAATGGTCAAATCCCACCACTTGATATATCCGATACTAGGTTATTTACACCAAACCTGGTTATGGATAAACTAAGCTTGACAGAGAGGAGACCATCCATGTTAAATCTACGAGTCCTTCGTAAGGAACAATCAATTTCCAGATAGAAACGGTATACCAATCTTTTCCACAATTTCCGTTTTTAAATTAAGCCATAAAAGCAGAGAATGCTTTGAAATTGGACACATTAATGTAACTAAACTGAATTTACATTTGTGAAATCTGTGTAAATAAGAAAAAAACGAATGACCATTGGACACTTCCATTAATTGGTAAGGAAACATTCATAGGATATCAGTAAATATCTTACCTTTTTCTCCCGTGGATTTTATTGTAACTGGGGGGAAAAAAAAAATACACATGTAATTGAACCTCAGAGTTACGGTGTTAAACATACTGTACATCATTTCACTGCGATATGCTGCGAGGGTTTAGGGAAGCAAAGAAGGGCTACACAGTCAAATGATCTGCACGTTTGATAAAAAACAGGGCTCTCATTTTATAAAACAAAAGTCAGTTTTAGGCTGACTCACATAATCGCACTGCTTGTTTGATGACCCGCCTCTGCCTCCAGTCAACTAGACTAGGAGGGCTTTTTTAAGGCCTTGGCCATAACTCATGGCAAGAATAGATTAATATCCAAGGCGCAGCATGGTGCATCACCTCTACAACCAACTAACATATCACAGACTCAGGCAATACATTCTATTACCATGGGCGCAATAGACTATGTTCTGGACACACCTAGAAACAGTCATCTATGCAGAGATCAGGATACTTATGATCTGGACACATGAACACATGTGAATCTAGCTTGGCCTCTTAAAGCTCCCAATTCTCATAGTTGGCAATAGGCTTCGCAACTTCCAGTTAGAAAAAATGGTGATTGTGTATAAAAGGGTAGGGGTGTGGCACGAGGGTGTGGACACCGCTGGATGGGTACTGGTCATCTAATCGCGACAGTTTCATCTTAATTGGTGAAATTGTAATTTTGCTGCATTTTTTGCTGTGTTTTCTTTAGGGGGTGGGCCAGGTTAGGATGTATTATAAATTGCTTTTTTGGGTACTAGGAGGGTGGAGGGATGGGGGACCTGCCCCCATTAAAAAAGGCAGTGAAAAATGCAGCAAAAACGTACGTTATCAGATGGGCCTGATCCATTGGAAAGCTTAGGCTGTTCCATTTCAATGGAGGGCATCTCATTTCCCTAAATGAGGGTTCTGCAACCTTAAATACCCAGATATTTTGGACCACAACTTCCATCGGCCGTAACAAGCATACTTAATGGTGAGGGTGCCTGGGTTTTTCGTAGCCCAAAACATCTGGAGAGTCACAGGTTGCAGAACACTGCCCTAACTGCTCCACAGAACTTGCACAATCACGCAGTCCCCTCGCTTACCACAAAATTCCTGAGGCGAAGGGCAAGGTCTCCTGAAGGACCAATTCAAAGTAGAAAAGTGCATTGTAGCAATTATGGGTGACGGATTGCCTCACCCAAAAAATTGCATTCTTTAGTACCAAATGAGGTAAGGGAAAGGCTGCATGACTGAGCAGCAGTTAGTCCCCTCAGGCACATCTTGCAGCAGTAGGTGACCTGCTCGCAGATCGCCATTAGAGGAGAAGGAAGAGTAAGCTCTTAGGCACAGACACCAGCTGCTGAAGAAAAAAAGAAATTAAAGATAATAAAAAATAATGGGCTAGCATTTTGGTCATTTTATGCCACGAGTGTTGCCAGGGCAACCAGAGTCTGCTTCCTAAACTCTGTTCTCTCTTTTACTGGTAGCAAGGTTTTGCTCATTAATTGGCAGTATCACCACCAAATGTGCCAAAGCCAAAAAAGCAGCTTTTGGGGCATGGCATCTGAGGCAGTCTCTTATATATTCCGGATTTTATTGCACCAACTGTGCAAACAAATAGTGGACCAAGAATGTAACCTAGCATCATTAAAATATACATACATTGATGCGATTTGACATGTTTCATCAAATCCAACCACTGATCGTCAGTAAGGTGGTTCCCCAAATCAGCTTCCCACTTTATCTAGGAGGAATGTAGTGACATATGTTTGGCGTTGAAACTGGTTTGACAGATGACTCTGAATTTAGAGCAAAGTGGAATATATGACAATCGGTAAGAGTTTTAGGAAAGTTTACTAGCAACTTTTTCATAGATCGCTGTAAGCTTTTACACCACAGAACACAGCGATCACATAATTAGTGATATGACAGGAACCAGGGTCCAAAATTTCGAGGCAGTAGTGTTTTGTAAATGTGTGGGACAACACCTTAGTGGCTGTTCAAAATATGTTCGTGGGCAGGATTCCTGCCTACAGTGCTGCTGCCATTGCCTTTGCTGAGTGGGACTGAGCTTTGCCGAGTAGAGGTTTATTCGCCCTCGGATGACAGAGTGAAATTATAGACAATAGCCATCTGGACAACTCTTGTTTGGAGATCAGCCTTTCCTTAGTTCGCTGGGCCAAAAGCCACAGTTGATTAGAACTTCTGAAGGACTGTTCTGTCAAAATAGTACTTTATTGGTCTCTTTACAGCGAGGAAATGCAGGGCAATCTGCGCTGCTGATGTTGCTTTTTGGAAGAATGTTGGCAATTTAATGGCCATTTTAATGTGAAATTCGGTCGGGACTTTGGGAATGAAGCAGGCATTTGTTCTGAGCACCACTTTATCCCTTGTGAAGCGCAAGTATGTCTGGTTAACTGCCAGCACTTTTATTTCTGACACTCTTCTCGAGGAAGTAACTGCGACTAGAAATGCACGTTTCCATGACACTCAATATCTGCTGTGCCTAGGGGCTCAAAGGGCACCTTCATGAGACCTGAGAGTACTGTGTTGAGACACCATTGAGAGGCCTCTTTTCTGGCTGCTGGAAACAGACAAAAAGCCCTCTCATGAAGTGCTTGATAAGCCTATGTGAGTAACCTGAGGATATCCACACTCCTACTTGCCCGGGATCCTCTTCTCAGGTGGCAAGGGAAGGGCCATTGCTTTTGGATTCAGACCCTGGGGGTGGAGAAGCGAGGGAGGATCACCTGGTTGGAGGGTCCTTTGGGAAATGGGAGTGGGCTACCCACAGGCGACACATGGAATCCCACTTTCCCCATTGAAGACCTCCCTAACCCTCCCCCAGCCTTTATGGGTGATTGTCAAACATCTCCCTTCATTATCCCATTTATTTCCTATGACAGTACTGAGGAAGGGGAGACTAGGAGTATTGACCACGAGTAACTCCTTTCACCACTCTACTACTGGGAAGAAGATGACTGCAGAGTACTGTGAAGGTCAGGCATGTCCCTCTAACTATGGTCAGGCAAGTCCAATTAGAAGCGCACACCTGCAACCTGTCAAGGGGTCGCAGGTGTATAAGAGGAGACCAAGAGAGCAGCAGATGGGAGAAGCAAGGAGGCCTGTGTGAGGGAGACCAGCAGGGGACCCTGCTCGCGAAGAGGCAGCCGCGGTGGGTCCTTCAGCTAGGCCAGCATGCCGGCAGATGACCCCGGAGACCCGTGGAGCCGAGGAGAAGTTGGGCTTTTGAAATTCCTCAGGCAGGGAAGCCTCCTTGGTCCGAAAATAAAATGGAGCTGGAGTTGCGAACCAGGAAAAAGAAGCAAACCGATGACTGTCCACAGAAGCAGAGCGGAGCTGCCGGCGATCCAAGAGAGGCATCAAAAGGGCGAGCGAGGCTCGCAATCAAAGGCAAGCCGGCCAGCAGAGCAGAAGGAGTCCAAAGCAGCTACCCAACAGTACCGCCGGAGACCGGTGAGTGAAAAAGCCTCACTGGAGACTGGGGCGCTCGGAGGGGCTGGATATAAGCAGAATGAATGCAGAGTGAGCCGAAAAGCATGCATAGAGTGGGAACAAACCCAAAGTTATGGGTAGCATGAAAATTAAGCAGCAAAGACATTGAACACAGAACTGAATGAAAAACGTTTTAATACTGAATACCGAACTGAATGAGAGCAAAGCTATGAGTTAATGAAAGTTAAATGGGAAAGCACCCATTTCACAGTAACAAATTAAATACAAACGCAAGGGTGAAAGAGCATGACAAAAGGTGTGGAATAAAATAAGATCCCAGCAAAGTGAGCTTTATAAATATAGTGCAACAAGGCCAAAGACTGGTACAGAATGTGTGTAAAATACACAAAGCCAAGAGGCGGATAAGAAGAAACTAAGTGAATATGAATCTGTACACAGGGAAGATAAAGAAGAACCTGTGTGGGCTGAAGAGCCTGAGGTTCCTGGTTGTGAGACCATGATGGGTGGACCATGTGATCTGACAACTGTGTCTAGACCAAGGAACCTTCCATTGTGAAAACCAAAGACATGGTGAAAAATCAAGAAGGCGCACTGTGAATGAACTGTTAATGCAATCCAGGAGGAGGGTCACGTTGACCTGCAGTTGTGTTAGACATTGAAAGACAGACCAGTATAATTTGCTACGTTGAAGTCTTGGGGAAGGGAACCCTGACACTTGATCAACTGACATGCCGTCTTGAGGACGGAGCCTCAAGACCCTTTTATTTTTAACTATATTGCCTTAAGCTTGGAGAAGGGAACCTCGAGGATTTGTGGAACTTTCTTGAACTTGGGGGAGGGGAGCCGAAGAGGCAGCCAGGAGCTGGAAGAAACTCAGGACCTAATCACCATTTCTTTTATTATTGACATCCCTATACATTGTTTAGCTTTAGTTGTGAGGGCAAGGGTAGGTTTTGGAAACAGACATATTTTTAAGTTGAACTTTCTGACTCAGACTTTCCTTAGTTCGTTAAAGTAGGTAAATCCCACCTTAGCATAGGGCAAGTTATACCTTCAACCATCCTGACATTTGATTTAATAAACCATCTTATTTTGAACTTCAAGTATGTTGTCTGTGTCTTGCTTAATGATGCCTTCACACCTATCACTGAACAGTGGAGCTGTCTCCCTAGCCCTGTTGTACCAGTTTATTGCAGCCAGGTGTATCCTGAAAGACTAAGGTGCCAGGCCATTGTGAGCCATCGGCAGGAGGTACAGAAGGAGTTATTCCGGCTTTATTTTCAGTGGTTGCAAGCCCTTTTGTGCGCACCATGTGCAGAATCTATCCATTTGAACTTACAGGATCAGTTTGTTGTGACTGCTGTCACGGTTTGCAGGACTACTTTACAACCTTCCAACACCTCTAAATGTCTGAATTCAGTGAAGTCCAGAGCCACGCTGATGGCTTCAGTGACTATAGGTCCTGGAGTAGTAACCTCCCCCTGTCCTGAGAGAGTAAGTTGGGCATCACTGCAGTTGCATCTGGCGTTTGTCTGAAATTTGGACTAGATCGGAGTACCACGGCTGGCATGGTCACGCTGGTGCCATCTACTACCTTGCGAATCACAAGGATTGGGGAAACGCGATATGGAGAACACATTCCTCATCGACCCTTCCTGGGGGGGGTCCTGCTGGCAAACCTTCTGCACATTTTGGTTGGTTTCGTCGCAAATAAAACCACTTGCAAGTGAGACCATTGTGCGAACACATTGGATAATTGAGCGTCGCAAAGCTCCCATTCGTGACACTGTGGTTGCTGTGCTGAGCCTATCCGCCACTGAATTTTGGAGCCCCGGCAGGCGATATGCCTGCAGTGACACGTTGTCTATTGCCAAGTGCCATACCGGTTAGGCTTCCAGAGACAGGGGTTGGGCTCTTGTTCCCTCTTGTTTCCTTATGTAGTCCATCGTCCTCTTATTATCCGTTAGTATTCGTACTGTTGAGCCCTTCAGTACTGGCAGAAATTACGTTAGTGCGCATCTGACTGACCTTAGTTCTAGCATATGGATATGAAGGGTTGCCTCTGTGTCCAGAGTTGCTTTACATGAAGTTGGTCAATGTGTGCTCCCCACCCAGACAGCGAGGCATCTTTGACTAGGGTCTTTTGGCATGGTGACTCTTGCAGGTGATTGCCACTGCAATGTTTTGGTGATGGGACCACCATTTGAGCCTGCGGGTGAGCAAGGGTGTTCTCTTGACCTTGCCGTCCCAGGAACCCAATGATTGGGACCATCCGATACCCATACATTTCTGTAATGCCCTCATGCAATGTGGGATAAGATGTATACAAGAGTACATTGTACATAGAAGTTTCATGCATCTGCAAATAGAAATCCACGTTCCTTTCCTTAGCGTGGGAACCAAGGTTTTGAGAGGCAGTATACGGTCTTGCAACAGTCGCATTTGTGCCTCTTCCGTGGAGAACACCGCTCCCAGAGAAACCAGCCACTTGGATGCGTACATGTTGGACTTCTTGTATTTTATTTCAATCCTAGCCGTTGTAACATGCGCTTCGTCTGCGCAACGGAGCGCTGCTCCAGATGTATTGTGGGAGACTGCACTAGTCAGTCGTCTAGACATCTTGACCTGGTCTCCAGAGGTATTCTGCTACAGCAGCAAGGCACTTGGTGAATGCCCTAAGGGCCGATCTTATTTCAAAGGAAAGTACCATAAACTGCTAATGTTCTCCCCCCCCCACCGCCCCCGACCACAAACCTTAGGTACTTTCTAGGCTTTGTTTTGCGCTGGTATGTGGAAGTAAGCGTCTCGCAGGCTGAGGGACACTAAATAGTCAGGTGGCTGAACTACTCCGATGACCTCTTGTAGCGTGACCATTTTGAACTTCTGTTTCTTCATGGATTTGTTTAGTGTTGCGAGATGCAGAATAGGGCGGCACTTTTTTTCTGGCTTTTTTACCACAAAGTATGAGTACACTCCCATTCCTTGGAGATGCTTGGTACTCTTTGCACTGCATGTTTCTGTATTATCTTTTGTACTTTCTGCCTTAGCACATTTTGATGGTGTTACCCATTGTTTTCGTGGGGGGATGGAGGTGTGGTAAATCGAAGGTGTGCCCTTTTTGAATGACGTCTAGGACCCATTTGTCCATTGTGATTTTGTCCCATTTTTTGAAATGGCATTTGTCATTTCCCCCTACTCTCTCCACCTACCTTGTCCATGGTGAGGCATGCCTGCTTTTTGGCATGCCTCCCTCTTTGAGGCGGAGGATAAGCCTCTGTTGGCTTATAGACCATAGACTCCTGGTATCCTTGTAATATGTTCTTCTACTGTAGGACCGTCCTTCTCCAGTGGATGAAGACGTGGTTCTTGCCGAGGCCCCTCGGAAGGGATGAAAGGTTTTTCTTCCTTGCAAGGATGTGAACGAGAGGACTGTCAGTCCTCATTGCTTTTAGGGAATCATCAATCCTTTACCCTTCAAATGGCATGTCCAAGACCTTATTGTGTACCGCTTGCCTGAAATCTGCACAGCAGAGCCAACCTTGATGTCCGTTCACTGTTCTGTTGCTGATCTGTTTGAATCAGGTTTCGGCTAGGTCTACCGCAATATTAATATTGTGGTTAGAGGTGGCCTCCCTTTCCCTCTACTATAGCTAAGGCGGTTTTATTTTCTGTAAGATGTTCCAGGATTGGTGCCATTCTGTGACACATTTTCCTGTCATATCATAACATGATTGTGATGTCATAAACTGCCTTCGCAGTGGTCGCCTCAATGGCAAGCACTCCCCCCCCCCCCCCCCCCCGAAGGCATCCACCTTTCGCCCTTCGTTCTCTGCGGGCAGTGAGCATTTTGCTAACTGTGGCGCTTTTTCTGCCTGCCGAAACTACGGAGTCTGGCGTGGGCTCCGAGGTAAGACACTTCAGCATGGTATCTAGGGCTTTGAACTTCTTTTCAAGCCTCCCTTTCACCGCCAGCTCTGTTAACAGATGCTTCATGGTTTGTAAAGCCACCTTCCCAGGCGTGATCCAGGATAGAGCTGGGAACTATGGACTGCCTTCTCTTGCTCATGTGGTCGAACAATCTTTTTTTCTCTTCTGTTGGTGTGAGACCAAACCTCAGACAGGCTTTAGTAACATAGCGTGAAAAGCCCCCATTTAATCCGGCGGTGATTGTTCTTAGGGTTCTGCTGGTGCGTCTTCTGCAGGGGATTCATCAGTATACCAGTCATCACTGTTACATGAAGACAACGCTGTGTCTCGTGAGTCATCGTCTGTATCCTTTTATGGTAGTTCCCCCTTCCTCTTGTTCGTCAGTAGGTAAGGCAGTTCTCGATGGGCGCGCTGGTGACCTGTGCGCCTGCAATGTACTTTTGGGCACACCCTGTGTCCTGCGTCAGTGAGGGGACCTAGACTCCTTAACTGTTCCGCTCACCTGGTCTCTGCGGGGGCGTTGAGGCACGGTTACAGCCCACCCGGAAATTAGGCTGCCCTCGTCTGGCTTCTCCCCCTGCACTTATGCGGTTAACTGCAGCAATAGGTAACATTGCTCCTGTGAGATATAAAGGGACGCGAGTATGCCAGACTGATCCAGATTCCCTTCCAGACCCTTCCTCCCAGGACGCGATTGCCGCAGGCTGCGCTGCCCTTAGAAAGCTCACCTGATGATTATTATTGGTGGGCACTCCGTCCGGCTACTTCTGGAACGGGCGCTCGTCTAGCCGGGACCCATTTCCTTCACTGGTCCCTGCACGTGGTAGCCCAGTCCAGCTGCGACGAATCCACTTCTCTCAAGGTGAGTTTTTCCATGCGTCTGTCTCTCCTTGCCAGTTTGCTTTCAGTCTGCTTTTGTTGTACTTGCATAGTTTGTTCCTTCTGTAATGTTGTTCTTTTTCTCCCTCTGTGTAGGTGGTATTGCGGACCTTGAAGCAGTTGCGGAGCTTGAGATGGCAGCCGGCGTGAACGAGAAGAGAACCCATGATGGTCCGGTAGCAGGTAAGTGGTCTCCTAGGGATGTGCGCATGGTTTGAATGCGGCGCGACCCTAGACTGA
The DNA here is from genome assembly GCF_040938575.1 of Ambystoma mexicanum. Lineage (NCBI taxonomy): Eukaryota > Metazoa > Chordata > Amphibia > Caudata > Ambystomatidae > Ambystoma > Ambystoma mexicanum. The sequence continues at coordinate 703,988,233 of NC_090941.1, read as the reverse complement.
TGGGCGATAGCTTGTCTAACCTTGTCTTTCGTCTTCGTCGCAGGAATCAACTCCGTGGATGAGGAGCGCGGCGTCGGGATCAAGATCGCTGTGTTCCAGAGGATGAGTCTGCAGATGCGCTGATGAACGCTGGATACCGGAAGGTGAGTGTGCGGGAAAAACGCTGGGATCCAAATGGTAACTAAGTAGGTCCAGGCGATGGGGAGCGTCACGTTGCATGTGAATGCAAAGTAACGTGACGTGCTGGCATTGGGGCTAGCCCGGCTTATATAGCTGAGCTCCTGGGGCCACGTCCACTGGTTCTGGCCTTCCTGCCACACCCTGCAGTTTCTAGAGTCTGCACGTGTAGTCTGGACCTGGAGAGCCACACCCATCGGTATGCTCGTGGAAACGTTCCCGAAATAAAAGCGTGTGGAAAAGTTCTTGTGAATGAAGCGCTTTTGCACAACAATAAAGTTTCCCTGCTTATATTCTTACATGAGCCTGGCGCCAAGGGCGCCAGGACTTAGTCCAGATGGGTCCCCTGTGTGTCGGCGTCCTGTGACCCATTACCCCCATCACTTGATGGTGTGGTGACTGTTCTTGGATCAGTGATCATGACACTAACCGCAGAGATTGCCCTTAGTAAAGGTGAGCGCGACCTTGGCCTCCTTGACGGTGCGTCTTCCAACGTCTTTACGTCAATGGAGGAATTGGGATTGGCAGCCTCACGTTGAGCTGAGATACCAACGTTTGTAGGGATGACAGGACTTGCACTGATCGCAACATCTGCAGGTTTTCTACCAGTTGCGCGTTGTACGATTGTCTCTTGGCCGTGGGGGGTGGCATTTGAGAGGGCAGGGCTATTGCTTGTTGAGGTGCCAGTGTTTGTGAGGGTAGAGTCATATCACCTGCCGTTACCGGTTGCTGAGGTGCTGTTGCTACTTGACGTGGAGCCAAGGGTAGGTCCCCTTGCATAATGACTGAATCCTCTGAGTCGAAGAAGGTAGGCGAACACCCCTGTTGTGCCTCAAAATCAGAAGCAATATGGTGTTGAAGTATTTTGTCTGGCATCATGGGGAGTATGCAATTGGCAATGCTGTCAGCAAAGTGGACTAAGGAATTGACTAGGTTAACCACAGTGATCTGGCTTGGAGATCTACCTGCAACCTGCTCTGTAGGTGTGACATATGGTGCCGCTGCCGTGGGAGATTTGTGCCTCACCTCCTTTGTCGACAACCAGTAATCAGATTTTTTTCATCGACGAGCTGCTCTTTTAATCTGTCGTAGATGAGCGGAGAAATTCTGTCATTAACGAGTGACTCGTCGACAGGACTTTTGACTTTAAGGAGCCTTCGGCAACGGGTGGCTCATCAACGGGACCTTAGACACTGAATTAGTTGACAGAGTTTGGATGAAGGCTCAGACGACAGGATCGTCAATGCTTTGGATGTTGTCAACGACAAGCCCATGGACGGTGCAGAGTCTATAGATGATCAGGCCGGCGTCCCTACCAGTTGGGTGGTTGCGGTCGATCCAGCAGCTGTGAAGGCGCTGCCGATCAGTGTTTTTTGTACTCCTTATACCCTTTTGTGGGAAACCTCTCCTCCTCCGACCATGCCCTTTTTTGTGTTATGGTCATTTTTATATGGGGTTTTGGAACTGCCACACTCTAGGAAGACTGCTTCAGAGGGTGGATATTCCCCATATTTAGCCAACATACCAGGCTCCTATGCCAGTCCTTCAGCGTTTTAGCACTGAAAACTGGCATGTCAATCTTCTATGGCATAATTAAGGTACAGGCAGTATATACAAACTTTGAGTGGGTACCCCTTAAACAGCCCACATGTAGAGCAAGCCCTGAATAGGGACTTTTTGTTTTAATCTGCTCTCCATTCCTGGCTTTTAAAATGAGAAAACAGTTGAAAACATACCTGGTTAGGTTCTATAGAAATATCTTCTCGAGAGAGAGCGAGAAAGGTAAGGACTCCTCAGCAGGATATGCAGTTAGAATCTGAACGAGACCTCCGGGGGAGGGGCATAACACTTGACGTCCCGTTGGCTCGGACCAAAATCACCCATAATGAGGATGGTAGACTACAAAATACACCAGTTTATCCTTTACAAAAAGGAAAAGTAGGCAACGAGGATTCCCAGCCTGATAACGGGGAATATTCAAAGTATGTGACTCTGAAAGATGCAATGCTGGAGAAACATACTTCTCAACTTTTAAAATCGACAACACAGCCAACACCCAGTGCATTGCATCTCTAAGGGGTAAGCTCAACATTCAGCCCTATTAATTGACAATGTGGACATGATCCCACATAGCTCCAGGTTAGGTGTCTCTGCCATTTCTGAGCCATAGGAGGAGATGTCCAAGTGTTGCAGTTCAAGAATATGCAGCACTTGTAAATTAACATACATATAGGCAGTAACCTACTAGAGACCTCAGGGAGCCCATGCACTCTTCCAAATAGACCGCAGATGGGGATATCTTTATTAATCATCTTTGACACCATTGGGAGTAGCGATTCCCAAAACGACACTATTCTGGGGCATGCCCATATTAGGTGGATAAAATTTGTTTTCCAAGTGGCATTTAGGTCAAACCTCTTCTGGTGAAGAGGGGTCATGTACGCTTGGTGAGGAAATTTGCATTGTATACATTTAAACATTGTATTGAGGGGGAAACTGCGGGTGTAGTTGCACATAGCTGTCCATGTTTGGTCATCTAGTTGCTTATGGAGGTCCTGTTCCCATCTGGCTCTATTTGTAGTGAAGGGGCAAAAGAGCTTGCATTAACTTCGAGTGTGGGCACGATTCTACAACACCCGGCAGAGTTTACAATGCATTGCAGGATAGGGGAAGGCCAATGGGATTTGGAAATCTTGGACGACTAAGGGAAAAGTATTCCCAACTTTCTCAGTGAAGTGCTGCTTTGAGATAAAAGTGCCCCCTGGGTACATATCATACATCTAACGTATTCCAAGACGGGACCAGGTCTTTGCCATCATCTTACCACATGTAGTGTCCAGTACCAAAATATCCCACAGACCCATCTACAGTGCATAATGGAACTTGGGAGTTCACGGTTATGTGCAGTTTACCGCGGACACTCATGGGGCAGGATAGAGAGACAAATGTACAAGTATTGGTTAGATTTGGTGAGAGCTGTTTGGCTTGTAGAGAGTATTGACAGACTTGACAAATTCTCTATCCTGACATGGGGGCCCCAGGCATTCAGTGGGAGGCGAATAGGGAGGCAAATTGGGCCTGAACTACCAGGAAATAAAGTTTGATGTCAGGTGCCCCAAGCCCCCCACCTGGGAAAAGGTCCCATTTCATTCTTGGAGTTTTCGGGTGCCAAGCTAACTGTATTAGTAGTGTGCATAAATGTTTGAAAAAGCTCCTTTCTGGCCATAGTGGAACGTTTTTGTAAAGGAGGGGTGGACACCTGCTGTGGGTAAGCAAAGAGGAAAGGCCAGAGGAAATCCCACACCCAAAAAAGCAGACGAGTCAAAAAAGTTTGACAAACACCTGTTTTATTTAACAAAACAAATAAAACGGGCAGCACAAACATTAAGCAAATCTCCATGACTCTCGTCCAGGCTTGACAGTGGCTTAAAATGCAGTGACATCACAAATGACGTTTCAATCTAGAAAACCTAAGGTGGTAAGGTTTTGGTTAGGGGACTCGACTCGATATACATTCCATAGGGGTTAGAACATTAATTAGCGCCACTCTGTCTGGTCGCCCCGCCTGACACCACCTACGAACATGCCATCATAATGCGGTATAATTGGCCATTGGAACATTTTTGGAGGGGCGTTAAAGGTGGGCATGGATTGGTTAGCAGTGTCTTTCGCAGCCTTGGCACCTTGGAATGTTACCAGCACATGAGATAATAGAGGTTGGTGAAAACAGCACCAAGGTACTTTTCGCAATAAGGTTACCAGTTCGGATTCTCTAGGCCACAAGCCAGGACGTTTAGCTTTCAACATTGCACTACCTTGTTATTCCCCCCCCGCCACCAACCCCAGAGAACTAGATGGTAACAAAGGTCTTAGTCAGTCTCTGAATTTAATGAATAGACACTATTCTCCAACTGCAAGTCACGTGTGGAGACCACATTTTGGAACATTCTGCTCAGCATTTATGAGGTTTTTAGCCCTTATTAATGCAGGTGTCTTTACCAGTATTTGCCTGTAGAGACTTGTTTGAGCTACTTTTTCCCCTAATATTACGCCTTCGTAATTTGGGAATCTGATCTTGCAGCATTATTTGTTTCCTTGCTCAATCAAAGAGGAATTTGCCTCATGTCTGGGAACGGTTATCGTCTTTCCTCTTGGGGTCAATCCAAACTTTCCTTCCACAGTAACCTTGGTGAGGCATGAACACCTATTGTCTAGGCTATTTGATTTGGCGTTTCTGCCAACTCAGCAAACCAGGTCCGCCTACAACTTCTGGGGCTTCTCGATGTCTCCCATTCACCCGAACTTGGCTGCGCCGTCCATCTTATTTTACATGTCCGCTCGTTTTAGTTACATTCTGCAAGCTTTATGTGTATTCTTGTGTATCTTGTGTTTCAGTGTATAGAGAGCATGCATTTTCTAACCTACTGGGTGCAAGCATATTCTTCATGTCCAAGTGCAGTTTGACCTATTGTACGTGTGTCTTCAATATGGATGCGTATGTGCTTCATGTCTAATGCACCTACATGTGTGTGTCAATGTTCAGCAATGACTTAATTTGCTTACGCCACCTTCATCATAGCATGTTCATATCCTCCATAGCTTGCCGATTCAGCTCTTCTCCGATTCCTCCAGGCTAGGGTCGGTTCAGCGAGTACCGTCTCTAACCCCTGCAATATAGGGGCAGAGAGGAGTCGGATGCCATAAGTAATGTGCATCTTCTAATTCTATAGGATCGAGACAGGGGAGGGGCCAATGTAATGAATGACATTTACTTTCCTGTCTACATTTCCCTCCCACCCCTCCTCTGGTCAACCACACTCAGCGGAGGACCCTCCTCGTCATTGAGCACCTTGAGGATCCATATCTTCATCGCCCCCCCCTTCAGATCACCTGAATTTTTTATATGTTCGTCCAAGCTCCAGGTCATGCAGCAGTACTCCATATGGTTTGCAGAACACCAAACGTCCCACGTAATTACGAGAGTCTCGGAGATAACAGAATGTTGTGCCTGGTGAACGATGGGGCTTTATTTTATGTGCAACAGAAGTAAGCCGTCTGTTTGCTCATCTGTCTTAGCGTCTACATCTATTTTCATCCCTACCGTCTTTTGGGCAGTCTTCTTACATTGGGTTATTGCTATTCTCAGGACACAGAATCCAACCCCTAATACTAGCATAGCTATGAATACTTTGAATCCCTTAGCCCTCCAGAAGGGGATCCAGGAAAATCGATACACCAGCCAATCTTCATCTTGCCCCACTTAATTGGTTTCCTCCTTCATCTTTGTGTGCAAGTCTGTTAGCGATGATCCGTCGGGGTCCCATTTTCTTAATCGTGAGAAGGTATGTAGGTACAGCAGGACTGACCTATTTCTGTACACACGCCACCTTCCATGGTTAAGGACGTACCTATTTTGAAGACACAGGAGACGGCTGAGCTCCTCATTTATGGTGTTAAATCCTTTCACTGCTGAGTGGATTGTTTGCAACAGCTCCCAACGGGTGGTTTGTAACCATTTGGTATTTATGTTGGCTTGTATCCCAGAAACAACAAAAGCAAATATCTCTGTTCTAATGAACAGTCTGTGCTCCTCTGGTATCTGACTGGGTGCTTCTTCCATCTTGTCGGAGACATAATTGCCTCTTTTTACCAGTTTGACTTACAGGGATCTTTCCTTTCTCTGGGGTGCATCCATTTTGGGAAACTCACCAATTTGTATGTTTTTCTGGGGACAACCTGGGCTGGTATGTTCAGTAGTACTAGGGAACATATTCCTCCCCAGTTTGGAGGCAACTGCATATATGCTTTAGCGCAACAGGCCCAATAGTGATCCATGAGCACTGCTGTGCCTACCTTCATAAACCACATTTTCGATATGCGTTTGCAAACTTCACTTGTTCCAATTTTTATTTGCCCATCATTCTGGAAACCTAGTGAGGGGTTCTTGAGGGGTATTATGGGTACAGGGCCCGCTTCATTTTCTACCCACATGAGCAACTTGGAATAATCTGCCCACTCATTGAAGCACTCATTCTCGGTCTGTACTACTTTTACTGGCACTGTCAAGAGTATTTGTGCTTCTACCCATTTGTCTCCTGTAAATACCTGTGCAAATACCTGTAGTGGAGGCTTTCCCCAAACATGGAGGCCTTTACCAAACGTCCAGGCATTTCCCCCCCGCCCCTCGAGTCCCATTTTTTTGGACACAATTCCTTTTGATCTACTATTCAACTTCCCCCTACATTTGGACCATCCAGAATATACTTTATTCATCCTTGCTCTAATAGTCCCCTATCATTGCTTTTGTTTTTATGTAGCCATTCTCATAGGGGAACGTCTTCCATGTAATCCACTGCAACGTGGCCAATTCCCCTGAAACTGGACCCTAGTTGTGCAGAGTGCCAGGTGCATTAGGCACTGTGCCCTAGTTGCTGGGATTCAGTGGCCATGAATGTCCTGGAAGCAGTCATGCCGTAGGGAATGAGAGAACAGACACAGCAGCTCTCCCTTGATGTCTCTTTCCCCACCCTGGTCATGTGCTGGTTCCACATATTATTGTCACGTAAGCCAAATTAGCCATTTATTCTTGTATATGTTTGAAGTGGTTATTGACATTCCTTGAGCCTTTTCATGTCTCTAGTGGCACTGGTGAAGGGTCGGGTCACTACATCAGTTACTAGAGGAAGCAGGTGTCAAATTAGCATATTCTTCTTCGGACGCGTGTTAGGGAACAATTCTAAATCACGCCAGAAGGGTAAAGAGGTAGAAACTGCACAGTGCAAAAGACACTGCTACAATCATTTTCGCTGATGAGTCCATATGCTGCAATGGTGCACGCTCATTGCGTTGTCTGAGCCAAAAGCCTGCGTTTAGCAAAACTTACGAAGTTCAGCATTTTTTCATTTTTTTTTTCTATCGACACTTTTAAATGGATTTCTAAACTCTAATACTTACAAGAAAAACTATTACTATGGCCAGGAAAATCTTCTCAAAAACTAACTGCGTTTTTGGGTTTGTGAATATGGCAATGATTGGTACTCTGCTTTTCTTAAACACTAACTGTTTGCTTCAAATGAAAAAAATAGCATAAAGGAATATCTGGAAAGGCAACACTTAGTATTTGTCTGTCGCTTTATCAAAAGGACTTTAATTTTTTATGTTGCCGGTAAAAAGTTCTTAAGGACACAGTTTGTGTGAGCAGATTATGTGCCTGTGTAAAAAAGACAATGTGCATTCATTAATTCTCTGTGAGTGGCCGTCTGCTTCTGGTCCTGGACCGTGTCTACACTCTTCTTCTGCAACTTCTGGGACTTGGGGAGGAGGGGGGGTTGCCTTTACAGGGTTTGACGTTGCTGAGGTGTATCCCTGCACGCCTGCTTAACTCGGACAGCTGTGGGGCTGTCAAAGTGACATCCGCGATGCCGATCAGGCCTTAAAAACAGGCTTGTGCTAGGATTGTGTTAAATTTCTTATGAGGGCAGTGTTCCCAGGGTACAGGGGAGGGTTTTTTAGAAGATCTCGCAAGTATACCTGGGCATTCTCTTCATCATTCTTCTTCGACCTCCCCAGTCGTGGTTGAAGCCGTTGGGAAATAAAAGAAATACTAGCCATCATTGCCGCCATGTATTCATGCATCTCAGACCCAAAACAGTGGCACTGTGGGCATAAGTTAGTGCTCTGGTGGGAGGAGCAAGTTGTATACGCATACGGCATCACATCACCAGCTCATAAGGAGTCAGGTGATAGTCTGAGCCAGGCTGATTTCATAATGCAAACAAGGCTAAGGGCAGGTAATGGAGCCATCCTTTTTTCAGAGCCATTTTCAGTTTGGCTATTTTCTCTTTGAGCAGGCCATTGAGGCGTTCACAAATCCCATTCGCTTGTGGTTGGTAAGCACAGGAGAATTTATGCTGAATCCCCAGCAGGATTGTGATATGTTCGAAAACTTCCTTCACAAAATGCAGTCCAAAGTCAGAACGAAGGACTTAGCACACACCCCCATCCTCCCCCATTGTGGGAACACCTCTTGTATGAGAACTTTAGCAGCACAGGTGGCATCAGGGTGCGTGCATGGACCGGCCTCGATCCATCGGGAGAACGGGTATACGACTACCAGCATATATCGGTAGCTGTTACAATTTTGGATCATAGCTACATAATCAATGTGCAAATGTTGGAAGAGTTCAGCGGGGCAGGGTATTGCTCCTCTCACCACTCGCGTGTGCCCGGCTGTGTACTTCTGGCATGCAGTACAATTAATAATCAAGGTAGCAACATGCTCTGCCAAGTTTGAGCGAAGCAATCTTGCAGCAATTGGATATTTCTGGGGAGCTTATTTGCAGCAAAGTCACAGGAAGGGGAGATGTTCCCCACAGCTCGTGCTTGGACTTTAACATAGTTGGTCCCCGATACCTCGCGTTTAAAGAATTACTCTTCACATTCTTGTTTGCAGTGGGATGCGTGCATTTAATTTGCACAATTCAACTGGTCAGCCAACACATGTTTCGACCTCTCAGGGTCTTAAAATTGAATTAATACATTTTGGTTCAATTGTGCAACATATTGTGATACATTGTCAGTGTGTATTAGTATCCATTGTGAAGTAGTTTGAAGCCTAGATAAACAATTAAAAAAAAGTAGTTTACAAATTATTTACAAGTGCATAGTGACGGACAGTGGAGGAGGAGAGAAGGGAGGGGAGAGAAAATGTTCACTTAATATACAGTGTTGATTTTAGTGTTTTCACATTTGCAGAGCCTTAGAGAAGGGCTTGCGAGTTGTTTGGCCTGACACAGAAGGCCTTAGCTAGTACATGGATTCTTGTTGCCAGTTAGCAGTGCCGTGTTGGTGGTCAGCTTTACTGTGGAGGTTTTGGATATCAGCCCAGTTGGGCACGTATCTAAACTTAGAAGGTTGAAGGGGGGCGGGAGGGGGAAAATCAACTGATGTGGTGGGACAGGACCCAGTCATTGGCGATCACCACTGACCACGGCAGTGTCTGAACACTTAAGACACTACCAGGCAGCGCAAAAGGGCTTAGCAGCCCTTTCATCACAGTGAGCATGACTTGCACAGAGGATTGTGTGACCGCGCAAAGGAGCAGTGCATGCCTCCCAATACCCCATTTGCAGAACAGGCATACATAGAGCCAGATAGGAACCGCACAGACTTATCTAGATGATCGATCTGAAGCACACCAGGCCAACAGGCCAGGTAAGACAAACAGCAGAGGCTGTTTCAAAGCTCCACTGCTTTTAGTTAAATTGCTAAATATTCAATCCCTCACAACCAGGGCTTTAGCCCAAGTTCAACACATTTTATACTTCATTTATGAATTTCAGCCACGTATGCACAGTTACACGACCTTCCCAGCAAAACCAATGCTTAGCTACTTCTGCTTGATCCAACACCTGTGCTCACTATCCCATGCTACTATAGCTACTCACACACCAAATGCCCCAAACAAGGTTTTCAATGGAACAGTCCCGTAGCCACGGATATACTGTCCAAAGCTTCCTCCCAGGCTGTTAACCTTGCCTCAACTAAATACCAGGGAGGCTAACCCCCCCAGCGCCCCTCAAGCCCTCCACACACCCGATAGGTAGTGGTTTAACAGCCACAGATATATGCGGGTAGTCGTATACCCGTTATCCCGATGGATCGAGGCTCTAGGATCCCCACGGTAGTATGCCAATGGCTTGTGTCCCCAAGGTAGTCTTCTGTGCAAGTACTGCAATCATTACCACCCCCATTTGAAAGTGAGAACAAGTAAAATTCTACACTGCAATCAGGGATCCCTAGAACGTGTGTTGTGCATATTGCTCTTTTTAACTCGTCAAATGCCTTTATCATTATTTCCCCTTTCCAGGCTATTTTGCGGTCGTCTCTCTGCACTTCGTGGAGTACTTTTAGGAGGGGTCTGACAAGTGCTGTAATCAAAGACCCATGCGCTGGAATAGTTGCAAAGTCCCAAACATTGCTGCATCTCACCGTTTTTGGCTGTGGCATTTTCATAGTTGCTTCTGCTCTTTCAGGGGTCACCTTCCTGCCTTCTTGTGATATTAACTGCCCATTGTACAGAACTTCCTCCGGACAATATTTTTACTTGACCTGGTCTACCTTGTACTCCTCGTCTGCCAAGACGGTCAACAACCGTACTGAGTCATTTTGGCACTGCTCTTCTGTCTCACTGTACAACAAAATATCACCCACATATTGAATTACGGTCCATTTGGAGGAACCGGTTGAATATAGAAGGGGATGCGCAGTAGCCATGGGGCAGCCTTGTATTGTTTTCACTTTTTAATTCCATACGAAAACAAAGTGAAGACTTGTGACTCCTCCTGAAGAGGGGGGGGGGTTGAGAACAATTCATTCTTTAGATCGCTCAGTGTGAAAGGTTTGGCTTTGGGTAGGATGTTATATAATATTGGTGCTGGGTTAGGAACCAATGGAAATTCCGCCTCAACATTGTTTAGAGGGCGTTAATCCTGAATAAATCTCCATGAACCCTCAGTCACTTTTTTTACTGGGTACACAGTCGTGTTACACTGGGACTCCAAAAGGCACAAAGATTCCCGTTTCAGAAATAGTCTAAAAAATGCCCTCTGCTTCTTTGGACATGGGATATTTCACTCTTGGCAAGATTACTCCTGACTGTAATTGAATCTGAACTGCCCCTACTCCCTTCAATAGGCAAATGACATAAGGACTGCTGGTCCACAGTATACTAGCTACCTTTGGAGCAATGTTTATCAATGCCATTTTCTGTGGCACTTCCCTCTTCCACATTTTCCCCCAATATGCAAGGTTTATGAAGAATACTACCTCAATATCATCATCATCTCCGAACAACTCTTCATCTGTGTCCCTCGTCTGAGCCATCACTGCCAGCCCTTGGTCCTCAGTTCTGTGGAAAATCACCCTCTCTTCCCTTACTATAACTACCTCCGGTTCTAGTGTGAACACATGTCCTTTCTCGTCATCCATGGGGACTTCTGGCCTGAATATAAATTATGCAGGTAACCTCAATATTTTGCCCTGTATCCCAGGAAGCCATGCGAGTAAATATTGAAATACTTCAGGGTCCAGGGGCATGCCCCTCTGTACTGACTGACCTCAAAATGCTAATACAAACTCTTGGGCATCCATGTAATGGATGCCTGGAGTGGAGCACATTATTCCCTGATCAGTAAATGAGTTGGTCATGTTGAGTTTACTGTCTGGCGGGAGTACAATAGTGGCATGGTGAGGTTGTGTTCTCTAATAGTAATAGCAATAGCAATTTGTCAGTGAATGGAACCAAAGTTGGAGCCCCCGAAAAACCTTGTGCATTCATGTCAACGCCTGACATTGGGCATCTACCCTACCCAACAAAGCATCTGGTCGCAGCCGTATCTACAAGGAAAGAAAATGTCTTGTCACCTCGAATCGTGGCTTCCATCGCAGTTCATGTGTAACAGATAGGATTGAACATAGCAACTCCTGTGGGCATAAATGAATCACTGTCCCCGGTGAAAGTATTCCCTCCCACTAGTCACATTCCTTATTCTGGGGGTGGGGGTCTATAACTGCAGTACCTGGGTTCCATGTGGCCACAGTATTCTGTTGTGTTGGTGGTTGCATTTGCATCTGTCGTGCTGGTGTGTGCTGCCTGTGGTAGTTGCATTGGGGGCTGTTTCTGCATCAGTGCCTGGGGAGCGTGTTGCATTTGCAGCGCATACACCCGATACTCTCATCTTGGGCATAATAGTCGGGGGACTGTATGGTGGCGGATAGGCTGTGCACCCCCCCCTCTTGGGTTATGCCAATTCTGATGCATTCCCTTGCCTACTTCTACATACCCGAGCTATGCGTCCCATTTTCCCACATGCCAAACATGGTTGAGGTGGTCCCATAGGTTTGGGCTGTCCCCAATTAAACTCTCCTTGCAGGGCCTGAAACCCAACCCCACTCCCTCTAGTCATGCCCCACTTCCCCAGGGTCAGTAATTGTAGTCTCCCCTTTCTGCAAAGCTCCCTCCAGCCATTGGCTGTGCATCTTGACCGACCACTCCCTATCCATTTGTTAACATGGCCCCTTCCATTGCAAACTTTGATAGCTTTTTCTAAACCAACTTTGCTTCCTCTAGCTTCCTTTCCTCCGCTTGCTTTCTTATTTTCCCCCTCTTGTAATAACCGGCAATGGTGACCTATAGTCAACTGTATCTCTGGCCATGAATTTGCGTCCATCCTGTTAGGCATGATTGTATGCAGAACCCTGTGGGAGACTGCACCAGCCTTGTCCTCTTGGCAATAGTTAAACCCAACCTTTGGTATATAAGCATGTACTACACAAGATGGTAGAATGACTGAGCAGCCAGGCTTATCTCAAGAGGGGTCAATGTGAGCTGTAGGGTTATAACAGAAATCTACATTGACAGTTATTCAAATACACACGCAAGGTTTCTTGATTAAACAATTATTTTTTAATTTAACAGTTAGTTGAATATGCCTTCTTTAGAAGGGAGCAAATATGTAACACTTTAAAATATACTTCAGAAATACACACAGTTTCAATAAATCAGTAGATACCCATTTGGGATGGCACACAGACACTTCCTACACCTTGAGGTGACTTAAATAACTAGGACACTTTAGACATCAATATATCACTGGTACATTTAGAGAAATACTGAGTTTGGTGTCAAAAGGAAAAGGTATAGCGAATAAAACAATGGTGAACAAATATTCTTAAGCGGGTAAGTACTTTTGAACCCACAATGCAAAGTAAATTAACCCTTTCCCAGCTACACAAGTTATAGAATGTGTGACTTTTTGTCGGGATCGTTAAAGCAAAAGGTCAGAAGGAGTCTTTCAGGGAGCCAGGACAGCCAATGCCAATTGAGCAAAGGTCTAGGTGAGCTGAAGCACTTCTTGAAGGTAAGTAAAAAGTCATACACAATGTTTTAGAAATATTTGTAGAACATGAAATCACTTGGGCCACAAGCTGGGAGGCGTGTGAGGGGCAAAGCTGCAAGCAACTCTGCAATGGCAACCAAAATAAGGCTCAACTGAGAGCTAGTAAAGCTACATGACAAGAGGCAAGTACCCCTTAGTTTTCAGTACCTGGGGTCTGAAGAAATTGGTCCCATTGGCTTCTGTTGCAGTATGGCAGATCTGTTGTTCCTGGGCCTCAGTCGTGGGGACAAGAGGGAGGACGTCTGGGGACTCCTGCACTGCGAATTGAAGGTTGGCGGCAGCAATGGGCAAACTTCAGATCAGCAGCACTTTCCAGTTTCAGCTTCTCGTGAATAACACCACTGCGGTTCTCGGATACCTTATGGGCTTTCTTTGAATCTGGGGTCCCTCACTCTGTTGAAGTGGTTCAGGCTCGGTCAGTCCTGCTTCATGGGAGTCCGGAGGATCTTCCTGGAGCTCGGGTCAGGTTTAAAGACGACACACTCGATTCTGGTGTTCCTCTGCCTGGCAATCTGTTCCTGCAGCAGCAATGGAAGTACGGCCAGCTGTGAGGATTTCCAGATGAGTTTGTCTTGGGGTGAATTGGTCCCACCAACCCAAGGGGAGAAGTCGTCCTTTGCAGGGATTTTCTAGTCGAGGCAAATTCAGAGCTTTGGCACTGCAGCAGGGCTTCACCGGGCAAACCAACGGTCCAGGAGTTGCAGCAGGTGTCTCTTCCAAGTTCTTCTTCGGATTCCTTCGTCCAGTGGTCGACTCTGCCTTCAAAGCAAAAGACCTCGCCTTTTATGCAGGTTTCGCCCATTCATTCGCAGCCTAGCTATCACTCACAGCAGGGTGGCCAGCCAATCACCTTTGAGTGCCTTCCTGTAAACGGGGGGATTAAGCACAGGGAGTTGGGGGCACCTTCCTCACTTCCTGCCCTGCCAGACACACTTGAGTCAGAGGCAGGCTTCAGCAGTGAAACCCGCCAAAGACAAAACAAACAAAAGGGACCAATCCTGGTTTGGCGCGCAGAGTAAATCTCAAGAAGGACCTTTCCAAAAAGAAATGGTGTAAAAAGACTACTGGGCCATTTTGACAAAATGGCCACACATGGGTGCTTTACTGCAGCTGCAATTGCAGCCCTCGTTAGAAACGCACAATGGTAGTAAAATGTAAACCATGGCCACCAGCCATTAATTGTAGAAAGGCTAACAAAAAGGTTACATGAGAAACAAGACAAAAGGGATACTACGTAACCCCTCCAGCACCCTATTGTAAGATAGTGTGTGCCGGGTCTAGAATGTTACAAATTTAAGTAGAGTCAATTTCACTTTAATGCTCTTGGAAACAGTAGTTTATCCAAGAGAAGGTATTTAAACCTTTGGGAAATCTGAAAGACTTCCATGTGCCACTGCACTGATGGTGCTGTGGGTCACAATGTAGAAAGATGATGCCTATGAGTCAGACTCCAAAACCAAAAGAAACAGTGTTCAAATTAGAGAAAACTACATGACAGTGGGAAAAAGGTCTCGCTCTCTCCAGAATAAAAATTAAAAGTCCTAAAGTTAGCAAAGAGTTTGGGGTCTCTAAGGTAGAAGGGAATTAGCACATTTCTGAGAATTCTCCCTAACACACCCCCACTAGTTTTCCTCAACTGCCTCTGCACTGGCTCTGGTAGTCTCTGACACAGTATGTGATAAAGAGTCTCAAGGCGCCAACGCTCCTAAAAGTAAGCAACAGGGTTTTCGACCTCCCACATTTAGCAGGTCACGATTTCACTCATGTTGGACGTGTTGCGGTACTGTACCCAAAGTGCCCTGCATACAGCTACCCTACAGTTATTAATTAAATGGTGCGCCTCATGAGCTGTTTTCTTTGCAATCACCCCCGGGATACACTGCTCTTTTCCAAATGTCATCAGCACTCTCCCCAATAATGGCAGCAAGCAAGCGTTTTATGTCGCCTACTGATGTCACTTTTTTTTTTTAAACTTCTCTTTATTGTTTTTAATAAAAAAGAAACAACAAAACAACCCCTCCCGCCCCCCACACCCACCAGGGAGCCCATAACTCCTCCTTCCCCTTACAGTGATTAAACCAATAAGTCCAGAAGTCTCAGTATGTGAGGGCGCCATTGCTCCCGAAACTCGCCCTTCAAAAAGTCCAAGGTTTCCCCCCCATTCCGCAGCAAAACGGCTCAGGTTGTCTGTCACTGCAAACGTGGCCCATTCCAAGGACACAATCTCCCATATTTTACCCAACCACTCTTGCTCTGTGGGGATCAATGTGCTTTTCCACCTTTGGGCAAGGAGAGACATGGCTGCCAGGATGAAGACCACCTTCGCCTTGCGCGGTCCACCCCCTTCTCCCCATCTTCCCACCAGAACCTCGCGAGGGTCCCGACCCGTGCCTTTTCCAAATGCCTCATCCAGCGCGTCGGAGACACTTCCAGAAGGAGCTAATGTAAGGACAGTCCCACCAAATGTGCGCATCTGTTCCATCCTCCCCACAACCCCTCCAACATATCCCAGACGATGTCGGGAAGATTGCCCGAAGGCGCGCCGGGGTATAATGCCAGCCCATTAGATACTTATACCAGGCCTCTTGTAGTTGGGTCGCCTTAGCCACCTTCGGGATCGCGTTCCAGAGCCTCTCCCATTCCCCCCGTTCCATTTCCCTCCCCAGGTGCTGCTCCCATCTAGACATATATGGCCACTTTATAGCTGGACCAGCGCTTCCTAAAAGCTTATATAAATTTGATATTGGCCCCCTAGAACCATCGTTTGACAAGAGGAACCGTTCAAACTGAGTTAAGCCCCGCGTCACTGCACCCTTAATCTCCCGCAACAAAACCCAATGCCTAATCTAGTAACATCGGAGCCGCTCACTCTCGCCTACACCGAACTCCCATTTGCAATCCTCAAATGATTTCACTACCTGCCCCTGAAATAGGTCTCTAATGATCCTACACCTCCCACTTTCCCATTTCCAAAAGGCCCCCTGCTCCAACCCAGGGGTGAAGTCGCCATTGTTAAAAATGGGGGTGAAAGGCGAAGGGAATGTGCTGACCCCCAACTTCCCTACCGCCCTCTCCCAAGTGTCGACTAGGTCCTTGGTTATGACACTTAACTACACGTGAGCCGGCCTCAGCCTGCGGGGAAGCCAAAGTACCTCGCCCAGGTGATGGTGCGCTACCGCTCTGTCCATCTTAACCCAATGTTTGTTGTAGCCCTTAGAGAACCATTCACGGATCACCCTGAGCTGAGCCGCTTCATAGTAGCGCCTGAAGTCTGCTAGTGCTAGGCCCCCTGGCCACTTGGAAGCTGTCAGAAGTCTTTTCGCCAAGCGCAGCGTCTTACCCTCCCAGATTAATTCCTTGAAGGAAGCGGGGACAGGCAGAGGGATCGCTTGAAAGAGGTAAAGCAGGCATGGGAGAGTCACCATCTTTAGTGCCGCCCCCCTCCCTAGCAATGATAACTTAAAGAAGCCCCACTTCCTAAGGTCCCCTTTAATGGAGGCAAGAACAGGGATATAGTTTGCTCCGTACCATCCCAACAACCGAGGGGGTAACCCGAATCCCCAAGTACCGAATCCCCCCCAGGACTCCACTTATACTGTGATGATATCCTCAGAGCCCTCAACTCGTCTCCCTGCAGCGATAAATTCATAATTTCGGATTTGTGAGTGTTCACCTTTAGGCCAGAGACTTCCCCGAAGGTAGACAAAGTTGTGCATCCCTCCAGCGACACCGATGGGTTCGACAGGGTAAGGAGCATATTGTCGGCGAAAGCCACCACCTTATGCTGTGCTCCTCCAAAGGGGATTCTCTGGATGTCCTTTGCTGCTCGAATTGCCACGAGTAGGGGCTCCAGATATAAAGCAAACAATAGTGGGACAGGGGGCACCGCCGTTCCGTGCCACGTCCGAGCCCGAAGGGTCGTGTCACCGCACCATTAATAAGCAGCCGCGCAGAAGGGGCCCTATAGATCGCGCGAATCATATCAATGAACTTATGCCCTAGACCCATTCGCTCCATCACCCGGAACAGAAAGGACCACTCCACCCGGTCCAACGCCTTCTCGGCATCCAAGGCTAAAAGGACTGCCGGGGTGGGGGTCTTCTGTACTTTTTCGATCAAGTGGGCAACTCTGATATTATCAGCAGTTTGACGGCCCTGCACGAATCCAGACTGATCTTGGTGGATCAGCTCAGGCAGGTGTGCCTCTAGGCGCTTAGCCAGGATCTTGGCGTAAATCTTTGCGTCGGAATTAATTAAAGCGATAGGCCTATAAGCGGTACAGTACTCTGGATCTTTGCCCGCCTTATGTATTAAAATCATTTTAGCCTCCTCCATGGAGGGGGAGATACCACCTGCGGAGCCAAAAGAGTTAAAGAGTTGGATTAGGTGTGGAACCAGTATAGCAGAAAGAGACTTGTAGAAGGAGACTTGTAGAAGGAGACCGGGAAGCCATCGGGACCCGGGGCTTTATTGGAGGGGAGGGAAGCAATGACAGCTCGAACCTCATCTTCCGCAATTGGCTTTCCCAGTACCTCCCCTATTTCCCCGGACAGGCGCGGCAAGGGCAGGCAATCCAAGAACTCCTCCTGTGACTGAGCGGCAGGACCCTGGGATGTGTATAGGGCTTCATAAAACCCGGTTAGACGCTCCCCGATTTCCTCTGATCCGGTAATCCTCTCCCCTCCTTCCCCCCCTCAGGGCAACTATCGCATTTCGCTCCCTGGTGCCCCTCAGCAGGCCCGCCAGCAGAGAGTCCGCCTTGTTGGCCTTCGCATACAGTTTTTGTCTAACCCTCAATAGTGCACCCTCCGCTTTTTTCGTCTTAAGGAGTCTCAATTGCCCCTCAGCTACCCTGTACTCCCTATGCATCTTCCTGGAGGGGTCCCCTTTGAGCTTAACTCTCGCAGCCTCCACCTCGTCCTCCAACCGGGCTTCTAGGGCCCGTAGCGGTCAGGTCCTCTCCGCCTTGATGGCAATGAGGTCCCCCCTCAACGTGGCTTTAAATGCATCCCATCTTGTACTGAGGCTCGTATCGGACTCATTGTTTCGAACAAAAAAAGCTTTGATGTTGCCTACATCCGCCCTAATCACTGTATCCCGCAGGAGGTCCCCAGGAAAGTGCCAACTCCAAACCCCCGGCTTACGCTTGCCCAACCGCATATTCATTTGCACTGCCTTGTGATCTGCGATGCCCATGGGGCCGGTCTCCACCCCTTCAACCCCTCCCAATAGACTGGCCGACACCCAAATATAATCAATCCGGGATTGAGACCGGTGCACATCCGAAAGATAGGTAAAACCCTCTTTCTCCCCCTTTGAGTACCCGCCACACATCCCTCAACCCTGCCTCTTTGAAGTGCTCCTTTAGCCACTGGGAAGCCACCGTCCCCCCCCCTCCCCCGCCCCCATGTTGCATCCGGTCTAACCTCTTATCCCAGGCCAAGTTAAAATCGCCCATTAAAATGACTTGTCCTCTTGCGAACTCCCCTAACGTAGACAGCGTCTCCCTCAAAGTTATCTTGCCCCACATTTGGGGCGTATACCGAAGCGATCGTATAAGTAGCACCCAAGCATTCCCCCCTCACCAAACCTCCCGTTTCTATCCCTCCGAGATTCCTGGATTCTAAAATCCAAGCCGCATCTAAAAGCCACTGCCACCCCACCCTTCTTCGAAGAGCCTGATGCAAATACCACCTCCGCATATCCCCTCAAGCGCAGTCGACGTTGATCTGCGCGCAACAGATGGGTTTCCTGTAGTGCCAAAATATCTGGAGCATGCGTTCGGGTAAAGTGCTCGAGTTTCGCCCTTTTAAGAGGAGAGTTAAGACCTCTCACATTAAGAGTGAGCCACTTGAAGCCGAGACGTGGAGATATCCCGCCCCAGAAAATCCTCACCCCAACCGTCTTTGTCCCCTCGCTACCCTCCAGACCGCCCGACCCCCCACGCAAAACCTAAGGGCTCCCATTCCCACCCCGCCTCCATCCCTCGCCGCCCGCCCGGAAATCCCAACTGCGGGCTAAAACTAAGATGCCCCCCCCACCCCAACTGTTGCCTCCCACCCCTTAAACCTCCCAACCACTCTCATTGTGATTTGATCCAACATGTTTAACTCCGTCCCCCTGACACCTCTCGCAGCCTCATGTACCACCACCCCCTACAGAAAATAGTAATGGTGACGCGAGAAAGGTCACTCCACCCCCCCAAATGTTGTCCCTCCTCCCCTGGGTGGCTCTGTATGGGAGCCCCCCCCCCAGGCCCTGCAGTGCCTTCCTCCTCCTCCCCCACTCCCCCACCGAGGCCCACTCCCAAGGTCTACTCCCCTCCGACTTGCCACGGGGCGCCCCGAAGCCCCCGCGCGCCCTCCTGCCGCCACCTCTTCCTCCAGGCCAACAATGTTGGCAGCCTCCTGAACCGAGATCACCCTTTTCTGAACCCCGTCCCATTCAAAAACCTGGCCAAATGGAAAGGACTATCTATATTTTATACCCTTTTTAGACAGCTCTTTTAGAATAGGCCCCATGGCCCTCCTTTTCACCAGTGTGCTCGCAGCCAGATTCTGGAACAAACAACTCTCCCGCCCTTTATAAAGAATGGGCTCGCTATGCCTGGCCGCCCGCAACACCGCCTCCTTCTGGCCATACCTGGCGAAGGCAACCACCACCTCCCGGGGCCTGGCATTGGAACCCAGTTGAGCTCGACCAACTCTGTGGGCTCTGTCCAATGATATTGAGCTCGAGTCCCCTTCCCCCAAGAGATCTGCAAAGATGCGTTGACATTCCTCTTTCAGGAGCCCGTCCGAGACCGATTCAGGGAGGTCCTTTATCCGAATATTGCTCCTCTGGGACCTGTTTTCTAAGTCCTCCAGCATCGTTTCCATATTTCTAGTGGCTATATCAAGGCGGCCTATAGCCTCACTATTGGCCGTAGTGTCCTTCGCCGTGTCCAGGAGGCCCCTTTCTAACAAGTCGGTTCTCTCCCCAACGTGCGCAACTTTGTGACAGATGTCGGCCCAGCGCAGTATTGAGGTCCGTACGCATAAGCTGAAACTGTTCTTGGAAGGTGTGCGCTAGGGACTCCCTCAGGGATTGCAATTCCCCCTTTTTTTAAAAAACGAAAACCCGAAAAATAAATATATAAATAAAAAAAAAATTCGACCATTTGGTTTTCGACCAAATTGCGTCGACCAAATGTCATTCGACCAGTTTTCAGCCGACCAAATGACTGGACACCATTCTAGCATATTGGGCGGTAAGGCGGGCAAATCACATGAGGGCGGTTTTACGGCCCTTGGAGTAGGGAGCACAAATGATGCAATGGCAGAATTCGAGGGTGTCGAATAAGACTCATGTGAAATGTCAATTATAGGGGCACCAAGGTGCTCCATTTGAATGGAGGTGGGGGAATCACACTGACTTGCATATATTGAGATGCTAGAGCTGTCCAGGGCTATTGGTGAAATGGGAGAGATACTTGCTAAAGATCTCACTAAACTTTCTTCTTATATTTCTTGCCTTCAGAGAGGCCAGAATGGTTTTATCAGAAATTATTTGTTAAATATGATTGCCCACAAGAGGGGGACCAGGAGTACAGAGAAGCATTTGAGTTATGGAGTTGGATACCACTTCGGAAACCACACCAGTCGTCTCAGACTGCGGCTTGCGCATAATCGGCTCAAGATTAGCTTTATGTGACATACTCACGCTAAATTGAGCTGAAGCGTGAATGTCAGGAATTTGTGGAGACAAGGTCAAAGGGGGTAGCTGTGTTTGAAAGATTTTGGGAATTTTGGAGATTGTGCTAGGTTTAGCAAAAATGTTAGGCATATTGGTTTTTAATGAGTAGGGAATGAAAACCATGAACAAAGTACCAGCCTCAAGGACCAGCAAACAACAAACGACTAAATAAACTTGGCACTTTTTCCATCCAGGAGCTTCGGTGAGTGTGCACCTGCAGCAGCACGTGTAGTTTAGCGGGCATTTGTTTGTAGCAGATTTGCAATCCGCCTAGTGAGCCCTGTGCTCTCCTTCCCTGCCGCTCCCGCTTCCTGGTCCACCTCCCTCCTGCCTCCCAACCCGCCCACCACCCTTCCAATTGGCCATCCTCCAACCTGCTCAGAGTCTACCGACTCACGTGCCCCACCGGCTCCCCTTCCATCTAGGAGCTTCGGTGAGTGTGCACCTGCAGCAGCGCGTGTAGTTGAGCGGGCATTTTGTTTGTAGCAGATTTGCAATCCACCTAGTGAGCCCCGTGCTCTCCTTCCCTGCCGCTCCCGCTTCCTGGTCCACCTCCCTCCCGCCTCCCGACCCGCCGACCACCCTTCCAATTGGCCATCCTCCATCTAACCCAGACCATTACCGACCGTCCCCAGGGCAGCCCTCTGCCCGTGCAGCCCCTGCGGCTAAGGACCCGAGGCAAATGAGCCAGCTCATACAGTGGACGGCTCCTGATCGTATCTGCAGGTATCCGCAGGAGAAGCAAGAAGCCAACAACAAATAAGTGTGGCAAGGGCGGGGCCAGAAGCAACTACTTCAGGCCATACGACCCTACCACTCATCTAACAAAGCATCACCACCGTAAATTCATTATATTTGCATTCAGTAACTCTGTCCTTTGCATGTTAAAGTTGCATTCACAAGTGTACCCAATAGCCTATGTGTGTATTTAGAAGTTGTGCCCAATAGCCTCTCTGAGAAAAGTTGCATTTAGAAGTGTACCCAATAGCCTATGTGTGTATTTAGAAGTTGTGCCCAATAGCCTCTCTGAGAAAAGTTGCATTTAGAAATGTACCCAATAGCCTCTGTAGGAAAGTTGAATTTAGAAGTGTACCCAATAGCCCATGTGTGTATTTAGAAGTTGTGCCCAATAACCTCTCTGAGAAAAGTTGCATTTAGAAATGTACCCAATAGCCTATGTGCGTATTTAGAAGTTCGGCCCAATAGCCTCTCTGGGAAAAGCTGCTTTTTAAAGTGTACCCAATTGCCTACATTTATATTCAGAAGTTGTGTACAATAGCCTCTCTGTGAAAATTGCACTTAGAAGTGTGCCCAGGATTCCAAGATGGCCGCCGTGGAGACGGGTCGCGACTAAGCCGCGCTCGTCCCGGGCCGCCGAAAAATAGCACATATCGCAGCCTACGCGGAGCGCCGAATACAGTTATCCCCCCCCGCAGCTTCCCGCAGACCAGAGGCACCGGGCGCATCGCGGAGGAGCGCCGGGAAGCAGGGTACGCGGCTCCGCGGCGCCCGCCCCTCCCCCATCGAGAGATCCCCGCCTCAGGCCCAGAGGCTCCCAGGGGCGAAGCGGGAGCGAGGACTACTGCGGCGGCGCGGGCCCCGGCTACGGAGACGCGGAGCGACCCCCCGCACCGCGGGAGCCGGACCGGCTCACCTGAAGCAGCGACCGGGGTCGCGCCGGCCCCCCCCTGCAGTGGAGATCCAGGGACTGCTGCGGCACCGGACCACCTGACGGGGAGAGCGTCGCGGGGCCGGCGGAGGAAAGACGGAATCAAGCCTCACACAAAGTAGGTGTGCGCCCCCGGCGCCCCCCCCCCGTTTGCCGCCAGGAAGAAACTGCTCCCCAAGGAAAGGAGGGCTGAGCCTAAGGTGGTGGGGCAACGGATAAATCCTTGAATGCGGCACAAGACACCCAACGGTGCTCAATAAGAAGGGCAAGGACGCAACAAAGGGTTACGGAGGGCCCGGTGGTGGGACCGAGAAAGGGGGAGAACCCACACTAACGGACTACTCCCATCGGATCCCACAGGAGACCCTAGAGGACAGCTCCGTGAGTGAAAGGGGGGCTAAGCACAGGATTCAAGAGGGAAATACAGCGGCCCCTGTGAACTCGGACACAACCATACCATGTCGAGAGCAAAAAACAAAAGCACCGTAGCCCAACAAACCCCTCAACCCACGAGGCAAGAAGCCAATATCCTACAACTGTGGTCCACGGACGCTGCGCAACAACCTAAAGGGAATCCACAGGACAACCAACAGCTTGAAGGAATGGCACAGGCGAAACCCAATCATTCACCCTCTAAGGAGGACATGCAAACATGGTTCCACGAACTACAGGAAAAATTCATGTCCACAGTGCAGGAAGAGTTCTCGACAATGAAAAATGATATGAAACAGGCGGTCCAAGACCTGCGGGTAGATGTGGCGAAACTGGAGGAAAGAACCGACACATTGGAAAGAACACTCCAAGAGATAGATGAAGAAACGCAGCAGGCTAGCGAAACCCAGGAGCGTCTGGTGAGACTCACCCATAACCTCGAGATACAGTGTGAGGATTTGGAGAATCGTTCCAGGCGCTCCAACATTCGCATCAAAAACATGGCGGAAACAGTACTGGACAGAGATTTGATGTCGGCAGTTAAGGAGGTGTTCAGAGACATCCTGGGCGCAGCAGAAACGGATTCAATCGGAGTCGACAGAGTCCACCGGGTCGGCCCTAAAAGATCGGGAACACCTGGTGAGAGGCCAAGGGACGTTCTGGTGGCGCTTTCCTCCTACCCGCAAAAAGAACAAATCCTGAGGACAGCCAGAGAATTGGTCCACATAAGAATGAACGGTCAGGAAATTCAATTGTACCAAGATCTGGCACTAACTACACTGCAAAAGAGAAGAGCGATGGCCCCACTAGTCAAGGCCCTACAGGCGAAAGAAATCCGATACAAATGGACCTTCCCGTTCGGGCTGACGTTTACATGGGAAGGGAAACAGAGGAGAGCAACCACCTGGGAAGAGGGCCTCAGCATAATGGGCCTCCAGGGTGATACGGAGGAAGGGGATCAAACAGCAGCCAGAGGAGAACTAAGGAGAAGCCCGAAGGGATGGGAAACGATCAAGCTAAAAAGGCCGGTCCCGGGAAGAGAAGACCGTAGGAAGCAAAGATGAAAGGAGGTTAAGTCACAGAGGGAGAAGAGGACAACCGTGCGACATCGTGCTGACTCTGGTGAGGGGGAGGGAGAGAACACAAACAGCCGCGCTAGAACCGGAGCAGGCGGTCCGGGACGGATCACCCGGCTTGGAATCGGGTAAGATATGACACTGTGGGGTTTAGGATCCCCCATGCACATCTCCCCCGAGAGGAAGGAGGGCAGGGACCTTGGGGCGCAACGCCCAGGCATCAGTAGGAACCCTCGCCCTACTCGGGGGCAACAAGTTTGGTTCTGTTATTGTTACCAGTTGGGGGGAGGGGGGGACCTCAGAGGGGCGTTAAGGAGGGACCGGGACCACAGCCAAAGGGCAGCACCGAAGGAAGGGATCGCATGTACTTTGAACTTGTGCCATATTAAATGGGAAAGATACGCATTGTGACCTATAACATAAGGGGGATGAACCATCCAACAAAAAGGGTGAAACTGGAGAAAATACTGAAAAGGGAAGGGGTGGACCTCCTCCTCCTCCAAGAAACACATATTAGGAAAAAAGACAAACTAAAGGCAAGGGTAAGGGGATATACAATATGGGCCCAGGCGAATGCAACGGAAAAAAGGGCGGGGGTCCTCATAGCAATGAAGACAGGAATGGAAGCCACTGTAGAGGACTACATCACAGATAAGGAGGGAAGGTATGCTTTCGTCAATGCGGTACTGGAGGGACAGAGGATCACCCTCGCGTCAGTATACGCGCCCAATGTGGGACAGGACGGTTTCCTAAGAGACACCCTGGACAAACTAGAATCCTTCGCAAGGGGGGGAGGTTATCCTGGGAGGAGATCTGAACATAGCTTGGGACCCACAGAGGGACAGAAGTGCCGGAGGAACATTTAGCCATGGGGCACCTTCAAAACGGCTCAAGCAACAAATGGACCAATTGGCCCTGGACGATGTATGGAGGGAACTTAGGGGGGGACCAAAGCGGGTTCACATATTTCTCGCATGTGCACGGCTCTATGTCACGAATTGACTACCTGTGGGCATCTGCTAGCCTCATGGGCAAAATCCAGGGGGTAGAAAAGGGGACAATTGCACTCTCGGATCACGCCCCCTTATGGCTCGACTTGAAGCTACAGGGGAAATCTAGAGGCATGTGGAGGTGGAGATTGCCGGAAGACATAATCCAGGACAAGGCGATGGGGGAGACCATAAGGGAAGAGATAGAAGAATACTTCACCGAAAATGATACAGGAGCAGTATCTATCTCCACAGTCTGGGAGGCGTTTAAAGCAGTGATCCGAGGGAAACTAATGGCGCTGAAAATAACGAGGGAAAAGCAGAGGTATGCGTGGGAAAAAGAATTGGAAAGATCAATATCGGAGCTACAAGGGAAAATACTGACACAACCCACAAGGGAACTTAGGAGGACTCTCAAACGCACTCAGGGCCAACTAGAAATGCTACGCACAAAGGGAGCGGAAAGGAGCCTCCTGTACCTAAGACAAAGATATTACATAAAAGCAAATAAAGCAGATAGGTTACTAGCGAGGCAACTCCGCGCCAAACAGAAAGACATAACAATTAAAAACATCACAGACACAAAAGGGAAACACCTGACACGTACACATGACATAGGGGACGTCTTCAGAGAATACTACCAGAAACTGTATAACTCAGACCACCCGGAACCAGAGGCACAAGACACATATCTGGCATCCCTCACATTCCAGCAAATCACAACGACAGATAGGCAAGCCTTAGAAGATCCCATAAGGGAAGACGAGGTTAGAAAAGCAATAAATGAACTCCCTAAAAATAAGGCCCCAGGCCCGGACGGCTTCACTGCTCCATTTTATAAAAAATACGCGGATCAACTCACCCCGGTTCTAACCAGACTCCTAAACTCCTTCAAAGATAGCGGCAATGTGACCCCCACAATGAACGAAGCAAAGGTCCTGGTTTTTCACAAACCAGGGAAAGACCCATCATCCCCTGCCTCATATAGACCAATCTCATTGATAAATATCGACGCCAAAATATATACGAAGATATTAGCAGCTAGGCTATCCCCGCTCCTCCCGAAGCTTATTCATTTAGATCAATCAGGCTTCATCCCGGGAAGACAAACACATGACAACCTCAGAAGGATCATCCACCTAGTGGAAAAGATAGGAGTAAAGCAAACCCCAGCAATCCTCCTGGCACTTGATGCCGAAAAAGCATTCGATCGTGTTGAATGGTCCATGTTATTTAAGACACTACAATGCATGGGATTCGGGGAACACTTTCTGGCTAGAATCAGAGCGAACTACAACACCCCAACCTGCAGAGTGGCCATCAATGGGGAGGTAACCGAAAGGGTAAACATATCCCGAGGAACAAAACAGGGGTGCCCACTATCACCACTTTTATACGCCATTTTCCTAGAGCCCCTACTGATGAAAATCAGGGAAGCCACGCATATAAAAGGGATAGAGATGGCAGGTATGCAACATAAGGTAACCGCATATGCAGACGATTTGCTGCTGGTACTAGGAGAGCCGGAACACACGCTGGCTGCAGCAGTGGGAGAGCTAGAGAGCTCCGGGGCCATCTCGGGGTTAAAAATCAATAGAAACAAGTCAGAAATACTAATACTAGCAGGAGACGGGGAAAAGATAAAAAGAGAAGCAAGGGCACTCAACCTCAAAATAGCAGAAGAGGGTATCAAATACCTAGGAATCACCCTCACACATAAGGTGGAACAACTATACAGCAAAAACTACCCGCAGCTACTGTCCAGCGTCCGAGGAGACATGGGTAAATGGAACCCCCTGCAGATCTCATGGTGGGGTAGGATTCAGGCGGTAAAGATGACCATTCTCCCTAGGCTCCTTTACTACTTCCAAGCCCTACCGGTAAAGATTCCCCGCTCATTTTTCGGCTCACTCCAAAGGGCGATCTCTACTTTTGTGTGGAAGGGGAAAACTCCAAGACTGTCCAGGGCTGTCTTAACATCGACAACAAGGGAGGGAGGGATGGCGCTACCCCACTTCCAAAAGTATTACCAAGCCGCCCAACTAAAGGTGCTCCGGGAGTGGCTGGGAGAAGACCCACAACAACTATGGGCAGTTCAAGATAGGGCGGTGGCTAGAACCCCATTGGTGGAACTACTCTGGAAACAGAAACAGCATAGGCATCCCAACATAGGGATCAGCGAAATACTGAGCACGACCTTGGAGGCTTGGGATACCCAAACACGTAAGGGCGCAATGTCCACCACACTAGGTCCATTCACACCCATATGGAGGAATCCGCAATTCCCACCAGGGATGGAACAGGGCGCTTCTGATGATTGGGAGGAGGCGGGCTTAACGAAAATTGGGGAGATGTTCCACAACAAAGAAATTAAACCATACGAATCATGCCTCACACTCCCAAATAGGACCACAGGGAACAGATATAGATATGAACAACTTAAACACTGGTTAAAATCCCCCGAAATAGCGAAGGCGGCAACGAGAACCCTAACCCCATTCGAGATATTCATAACATCCAACTCAGGGGCAAAGAAATGGATCTCGTCACTATACACCTTTATAAACAAGCAAGATGAAGAGATCAAATGGTCATATATGAGCAAATGGGACAGAACACTGGGAACGGAGCTAACGAGAAAACAGTGGGAGGACATGTGGGCCCTAATCCCCAAATTGAAGAGATCGGTGCAGATGAGAGAAATGTGGACTAAAATAGTGACTCAGTGGCACTACACGCCAGAGAGACTGCACACCATGTTCCCAAAAACGTCTAACCTCTGTTGGAGGGAATGCGGAGAGGTGGGGACGTGGAAACACATTTGGTGGTCCTGTAAAGGAATAGTGCCGTTCTGGGAGGAAGTTAAGGGAGAAATGGACAAAATGTTCCCAGATGTGGAGCAAATAAGTGAAGGCGTTTGGATGTGCGGAATGAGAGACGACACTACAAAAAGATACACGAAAGCACGATTGAGAAGCTTTGTGGGACTCCTCATAGCGGCTTGGGCAACAATTGCACAGAGTTGGAAAAAGAGAGAAACACCACTAGTATTTACATGGCTACAGAAAGTCTGGGCACAGTCAACAATGGAAAAAGTCACCCACACAATCCAAGGCACAAAGGACAGGTTCGTCAAAGAATGGGGCAGTGTCATGGAACACCTACAGTCGGACTATATGGAACAATGGTGCCCCCACAATATAAAGGTTGCAGACGTATTCAATGCATAGAATAATCCTTCCGAGTTAAATATCATGTGTCCCGGGGGAGTTGGGGGGGGGGAAAGTTAGTACAAGTTGACTGTACGCTGTTCACTAAAATAATAAAGATATGTTTTAAAAAAAAGAAGTGTGCCCAATATCCTAATAGTCTAATATCATCTGTATAGAATCTAGGTACTGTGCCTAATAGTCTAAAATCCCTTTTATCCAAAACTAAATCTAGAGGTAGACCTAATACCACCTCCAGTGTACAGTCAAATCTAGAACTATACTTAATAGTACCTAATACCCTAACACCATCTCGTGTACAGTTGAAGCCAGAAGTGTACCCAACAGTCTAACATCATCTCGGTGCAAATTGAACTTGGAAGTGTACCTAATAGCGAGCTCCCACTGAATTTAGAACTACAATTAGAAAGTCCTCCTAAACTCCACCTAAAAGTCCAACTAAAACCATACCTGGAGTGTTGCTACATTAAACTTCTCCTTAAATAGCCTACCCATATTCCAGCTTATTAGAGGAATGCCAGCCCACTAAAGAAACTCTACCAACTGCGTAACTGTGCTGTAGCTACAACTAAATAGACTGCCTAACTAGCATAGCCTAGGGTCTAGCTACACCCCAAAACGGCCCAATATCTATAAACTATAAAGCCCAATAAACTTAAGTTTCAATTGAGACCACTCCTAACAGCTCGTACTAAGCATGAGTGCACCCACTCCAACAGAGTCTGTTGGAAACGACCACCGTGGACTGCCCTCACTTCCCGGTGTACCTTCGGCCTCATATCCCCCTTTCCAAATCACCCCACCCTCCTTTGCACTCCCTACCATTCCACTCTCCAAGCACCAAGCCAGAGAGGCACGATGGCGAGCCAACCACCCTAAGACCACTCCTCCCCTGAACCCCACCACCGGCCAGCCCACGTTAACCACGCCCTCTCCCCTCACTATCTTAGCGGTCACACCTTGCCCTGCAAGCATCCACCTCCCGCCTTGCCCACAACCCCCCCTCATCACCTTCCCCCCCGAACACACCCTTTCCCGTCCCTAAAACCTGCATGCCTAGCCCTAGCAAGAACCAAAGCCGCATCCCTCTTCCCCTCTGACCCCCCCCCTTCCCTCTCTCATACTCCAATCGCAACAAGGAAACTAAAGAGGAATCGCACCTGGTCCCCCTCAATCTCTCAGCACTCCTCGCCTCCCCTGTCCTGACCCCACCTCCACTTTCCCCCAATCACCTCCGTCCCCCGTAGCTTTGCCTGTCCTGAAACCCGTCTCCCTCGACTTCTCATCAACTAATGGAAACTCCTAACCGCCCACACCCCACTTTCAAATCCCCCCCCGAGCCAAACCCGATCATCCCAACTCACGCAGCCACCCAATCCCGCCCGAAGCCCGCCAATCCTTCTGCCTGCCCACTCTTCCCACCGATCATCACCCACCCCCACCCTCCCTCCCCAGCTTCCTCTCGCTCCGCCACTACCCCTTTCCGCCCCAGCCCCGAGACCAACCTCGCCTGCCGACGTGAACTGCATCCTATTTAATGCCCGATCCGTAGCAAAACAGATTCTCCATCTTTGACCTCCTCACCTCTGACAATCCAGACCTGGTTTTCATCACCGAAACGGGGTCCTCCGACGACTTCGCACCAATCGCCAGTGAAGCCTGTCTCCCCCCCCCCTCCCCAAGACTACTCCCTCATCCCACTGAACCGTCAATCTAGAGGAGGTGGAGTCGCATTTGTCTACAAGTCTTTCTTCCACGCCTCAATCATCGACAACCAACTTTCCATTCCTTCCTGCGAATCACTCCTCGTTAAACTATCCCTCTCCCTGTCGCTCTTGCACAGCTTCCTAATCTACAGGCCCCCAGGCTACGATAGACAATTCGCAAACAACCTCTGCGACTCAATCCCCACCCTTCAACTAAACCATCCCAACCTCACCCTTCTTGGAGACTTCAACATTTGGCTTGACATCCCCACCAACCCTATGACACACTCTCTGGTTGACGGTTTAGACGCAATTAACGTTCAACCCCACATAAATGGCCCGACTCACTAAAGGACACACTCTTGATGCTATCTTTAGCTCCAACACCCGCCCCCCCAACCATCTGGGCCGATCACTTCATTCTCTCTTTTGCCATTCACTCACCCGACCCCAACCCTGTATGTGAATCTGAACCACCAAATCTACGCAAATGCTGGAAAAAAATCTAATTGTCCCGGACCTAGCCGACGCACTCCTCCAATCTCCACCATCTACATGCCAGCCAGCTGACTAAACAACTAGCCCCCGAAGCCTTTGACTCATGGGTCAACGCATCTCTGATGCCGCTCACACCCCCTTGTAAGCCATCATCCCGCCGTGTCCTTTTCCCCAGATGGAAAAGGTTGAAGACCACTAAACAACTATATAAATACCTAGAACGCAAATGGCAGAAAGACAAAACCAAGGAGAACAGGACCATCTTGGCCCGACACCTATCAGTACAAGGCCGAAATCCGGAAAGCAAAAAAAGCCCACCACAACTCCCGAATCGTAAACTGCGAAAACCCAAGCAAGGAACTCCACAAAATCATCTCCGAGTTCCCCAAACCGGCTTGCACCACGACCGTCCCAACCCCCTCTTAATCTCTGTGTGACTCACTCTCCCTCCACGGCTCTCGAAAGAACAAAAACTCTAGCCACCAAACTGGCTCTCTCACATCCACCAGGCAATACTCCCCCCACCCCCCTTAGCGGCCAACCCCCCAGCAGCGACCACTACACAACCAACGTTCGAATCCTTTAGTCCAATATCACCAGAGCAATTTCACAAACTTCTATCTGCCCACAAACCATCTGGCTCCCCGCTGGACACTTGCCCGGCCACAACCCTCAAAGAAATTTTCGCTTCCACCTGCGCAGGAGAACACGCAAGATCCATCATAAATGCCTCCCTTTCCTCAGGTATCTTTCGGGACGCATTCAAAACGGTTCATGTCAAACCACTAATTAAAAAACCTTCTCTCGACCCTCTCCAGCCCAAAAACTACCGCCCCATCTCAAACACCAGACTCCTTGCAAAACTCATTAACCGAACCGCCTACTCCCAACTAAATGCCTTTGTCGAAGCCAACAATCTCCTAGACCTGCACAATCAGATTTCAGAGCCTGTCACGGAACCGAAACCACCCTAACCTCAATCTGGGATGACCTTAAAATGACGGCAGACTCTGCGGGATGCGCAGCACTAATCCTTCTTGACCTGTCCGCCGCCTTTGACACAATCAAGCATTCAATCCTCCTAGACCGCCTCTACTCCCTAGGAATTCGTGGAACCGCTCTTAAATGGATAGCGTCATTCCTCAAAGATAGGTACCAAATAACAATACTCTCCTCGTATACCTCCCAATCCCGACCAGTCGACACGGGAGACCCACAAGGAGCATGCCTATCTGCACTCCTGTTCAATCTCTACTTGATCACCATCCTTCCAATAGTTCGTTCACACAACATCCTGTGTTACAACTACGCCGACGACACTCCACCAATTCTAAAACTAAAACTCAAACCCAAACTCCTGACCTGACCTGGCCTCCTGCCTCCTCGACATAGAACTCTGGATGACCCAAAGCCACCTATTGTTAAACCCCTCCAACTGAAATCATGGTATGTGGCAACTCCGAGCTTCTTCCGCAACCACTACCCTGGCCACCCGCCATGGGCAGCTCACCGACCCCCTGCAAATCAGTGAAAAATCTTGGATGCATCCTTGACTGAGTTAACACTCTCGCGCCAAATCAACGATGTCTCAAAATCCTGCCACTGCCACCTTAAAACCCTTAGGCGCATCTTTCCATATCTCTCCTTTCCTAACAGACTCTCCGCGGTCCAATCAATTGTTATGTCAAGACTGGACTATGCAAACCCCCTATACCTCGGTCTCCACGCATACCAACTGAATAAACCCCAAAAGGAGCAAAACGCGGCAGCCAAATTGCTGCTTGCGCTCAGCCCAAGAGACCACATCTCTCCAGCCCTTAAGACACTGCACTGGCTTCCAGTAGCCCGAAGGGTGACTTTCAAAACATTATGCATCTCCGATCGAGCACTGCATAAAACCGGACCTCAATATCTTCAAAACAAACTAAAACCCCCATCACCCCCCTCGCACCCTAAGATCAAGCTCAGCCAGCCTCCTAGTTATACCTAAGACCAACTCAGTCAGATTAGGCGGATCATCATTCTCAGCCTTGGCCCCCACCCTGTGGAACTCACTCCCACCCCACATCTGCCAAACGGAGGATCTAACATCTTTCCGCAAACTGCTGAAAACCTGGCTCTTCCCCTAAAACCAACCGATAACCAAACCAACCCAACCCAAACAGACAGACAGCATCTCAACGACACTAACCCTTCAAACTACCTGAGACGAGAAATGGACAGCTGATAACCCCGAATATAAACTAGAAAGACAAACAGAATTAAACGAGTAAAGTAGATCAAAACAGTGAAGTGGATAATAAGAATAAGTCATATGGAAACAGTAAGGAGATGTAAACTGCTGAAATGCACATAATGCGTGAGGAGGGAACAAAATAGCATCAATGAAATAGTTAGAATGGATGAAGCGTGTGAACAGATGAATGCACTGAATGAAAGAATGCATGAGTGGAAGAACAGTTGACTATATAGATTGAATAAGTGGGTAAATCGAACTAGTAAGTACATCGGATAAGTGTATAGAATGGATGAACATAAGCGGCCGAGTGTGTAGAGTGGTTAAGTGTAAACAGTTGAATGCACTAAGTGGAAGAATGCATGAGTGGAGCAACGGATGACTACATAGATCGAATGAGTGTGTAAATCGAATGAGTATGTAGATTGAATGAAGGTATGGAATGGATGTACATGATAAGCGGATGAGCATGTAAAGTGGTTGGGTACGTAGATCAGACGAGCGCGGATGGCGGACGAGGGCATAAAAACAGAGAAGGGAATATAGAACTGATAATTGCACAGAACGTATGAGCGTGTAGAGTGGGCCAGATGAGAGCAGATGAGGCCAGAGAGCAGATGAGGCCAGAGAGCAGATGAGGCCAGAGAGCAGATGAGGCCAGAGAGCAGATGAGGCCAGAGAGCGGATGAGGCCAGAGAGCGGATGAGGCCAGAGAGCGGATGAATTTATAGAACAGGATTACTGCATATTAACGAATGACTCTAAAGGAGTGATGAGTGCATACTAATGTTGAATGCATGGAAAGCATGAGTGCATAGAGCGGATGAGTGTGCAGAGCTGGTGAGTGCAGAGAGCTGGCGAGTGCCTGGAATGGGTGAATGCGGGGAGCGGATGACTGCGCACGGTGGGTGAATGCGAAGTACAGGCGCAGACAGGGTTGGCGGGCTGTCAGGAGCGCGTGGGGTGGATTGGAATGCACGAGTACGTCGAGCAGACCGGAGTGTGTAGCACTGACGGAGACGCATGGAATGAATAAAAGTTCATAGAACGTATGAAAGAGCATGTAACCTATCATATCACACCCCACGCTTACTCTCTTCTTTACACCACCACTCAACTAGAACACAGAGATACTATGACACCATTCGGTATAACTTCTCATACCAACACCTCCCACTCACTCCCCATCACTCCAAGTAAACACTGCTGGTTAAACACCCCCCAACCAGGCGTTATCCTCAGGCCTAACGCAGCCGCAGTCGGTCTGGATAAATCCTGCCAGAACAAACACATACCCCTGATCTCAACCACCACACCTAACGCTAAGAAGCAGCTATTTAACGAAAACCGCACCAGCTGCACACATACCCGGTGCGCACATGCGTTGTTGACTCTCCCTACTCTCTCTACTGACCTGAACTTCGGTTCCCAAGGACGTTCAACCTACCAGCGCCTTCAGACCATACCAATGGTATATAAGGCACTATATTAAGTGCAAAATAACATAACATAACATAACTTACTTTACTGGAATAATCCAGGCCCCGGGAGCTATGAGAGGAAGAGCCACGGCCGCTGCGTTGCGGCAAAGCGGCTAAGCGGAACTTAATCGTGAACTTCCTTGTGCGCGTGCGCTGTGCGCGTGCGTGGAGACTATATGCCCGTTAAATTTCACCAGTTCCTGGGTGGGACAACAGTATCCTGTCACTCACAGGGTTGAAGTGGGCAGGAAAGTGTTAATTAAATCAGGAAAAAGTCTGTAGCAAGCGGAACTTAATCGTGAACTTCCTCGTTCACCACTACTCCACAGTCCTTCAGGCTTGCAGCAGGGAAAAAGCACCAACATCAGGAGGGCATTGGCCAACCATCCTCTGCTACCACATGCAATAAAAGGGGTAGCAAAGATGATAGGCAATAGGAAATCCCACGGCCAAAAGATTGAAGAATTAAAAAATGTGCCAAACACCTGTTTTATTGAACAAAACCCCTATAAAACAGGGGCAGCACGAACATTAAGCAAATCTCCTGACTCATTTCATTCCAGGCTTGACAGTGGCTTAAAAAGGAGTACGATATCACAATTGACATTTCAATCTATAAAACCTAAAGTGGGAAGGGATTGGTTAGGGAACTCAACTAGATATACATTCTATAGGGGTTAGTTAATTCATTGGCTGCACTCTGTCTGGTGGCCACACCCGAGACCACCTACTAAAACGATACAAGTGAAAACAGGTCATCATAGTGCAGTATAATTGGCCGTTGCAAAATTGATGGATGAGCGTTAAAGGTGGGCAGGGATTGGTCAGCTGTGTCTTTCACAGCCTTGGCACATTGGAAGGTTACCAGCACATGACAATAGTGGATGGTGAGAATGGCACAAGGGTACTCCTTTTCTCAATAATGTTCATATTTCCGATTCTCTAAGCCAAAAGCCAGGACGGTTACCTTTCAACATTACACTACCTTACATCTTTTGTCCCGAGAACTGGATGGGAACGAAGGTCTTAGTCTCTGAATCTAATAAATAGAAATTATCCTCCAACTGCAGGTCAAGCGTGGAGACCACATTATGAATCATTCTGCTAAGCACTTATGAGGATTTTAGCTCCTATAAATGCAGGTGTCTTTACCAGTCTTGGTATATAGAGATTCAAGCTACTTTTTCCTCCCTAATATTAAGCCTTAGTTAACGGGAATCTGACTTTTCGGCATCATTGGTTTCCTTGCTCAATCTAAGAGAAATGTGCCTCATGGCTGGGAACTGATCGTCTGTCCTCTTGGCTGTCGATCCAAACTTCTTTACAGAGTAACCTTGGTGAGGCATGAACACACATTGTCTGGGCTATTAAATTTGACTTTTCTGCTAACTCAGCGGACCAGGTCCCCCTGCAGCATCAGGGCTTCTCGATGTCAATGATTCACCCGAAAGTGGCTGTGCCATCCATCACGTTATACACGGCCACTCGTTTTAGTTGCATTCTGCATTAAGCAAGCTTTGTGTGTGTTCTTGTGAGTCTTGCATTTCAGTGTATAAAAAGCATGTGTTTTCTAACCTATTGGATGCAAATATATTCATAAGTGCAGTTTGACCTATAGTTTGTGGGTCTTCATGATGGATGTGCATGTGCTTCCTGTCTAATGCACCTACATTTGTCAATGTTCAGAATTTACATCATTTGCTTAAGTCACCTTTATCATAGCATGTTCATATCCTCCATAGCTTGCAGATTCAGCTCTTCTACGATTCTGCCAGGGTAGGGTGGTCTCTAGGTACAGTCTCTGGAACCTGTACCTAGAGACAGGGGGTGGGAAAGACTCAGATGCCATAAGTGAGGTGCATCTTCCATTTCTGTAGCATCGAGACAGGGGAGGAGGGGGCCAACGTAACGAATGACACACTAATTTGACTGCCTTCATGTTGAAAGAGAAAGACGTTTTGGGACTATGATTTTAGCGATTCTCCCTTACGTGGATTTTGGCAATGAGCTCCATCTTGAGATTTTATAATGCAGGTAATAATAGTTACCATGCAGAAGCGAAGCCCAGTTTCTACTTATCATAAGACCTAGATATTTAACAGATTGCGACACTCGCCTATAGTCCCCCTATGTCACAGGGTTCAGAGGATACTGGAATAATAGGGATTTGGACACTTTTATGTTAAGACTCTAGTACTGTACAAATTTGGTTATATATTTCTTGTGTAAGTGGGCGAAGGTTGTTCTCCGGGACCTTGACATAGAGCAGGATAGTCTGCATATAGGGATATGATTTTCCTTTGACCATTGAGCCTCTTTCTATATTTATTTAGTGTTCATTTATAACGTGCTTAATACCAGCAAGTTGTTTCTAAACGCAGGATTGGGATTCGAACCTATGTTGCGCAGAGATGTCTTGCTTCCAAGACAAACACGTTGCCCCTGAGCCATCCTTCCTATGCTCAATTCCAGCAGCAAATGCTAGACCGCAAGCGTGAACAGAAGAGGCGAAAAGGGGCAGCTTATCTGGTCCCTAGTCTAAACGGTTGTAATAATCTGCCGAGATGGTTGATTCATGCAGTGGGTTTGGAGCATATCAATTTCACACACTGAAAAAGAATAAAATAGCCAGAGATTCCCACTTTCTCTAGGCGAACACAGAGCAACTCCTATGAGAGTGAGCAGAACGTGTTTTCAGCATCTAAAAGCACTGCCACTACTTGGACCTCAGGATCATTTGGGGCCATGGTTGTGAAAAGTGCCACAAATCTACCATTGGCCTTGCCCCTAGTGGACGACCATGTTGTCTCTCTAGAAAAACTCCTAGGGGGTGTGGATCACTATGCCCCCCACCTCTTGTATCTCAGGGCCTTTGTGCACTGTGTTACTCCCATTTTACTCCAATAGACACATTAACATAAGACACAAAGAAAACATGTGAATCGATTAAACAATAGAAACACTTTTATTCATACATCGTACATAGCAATGCATGATGCAAACACCACTATAATGAAAATCTCGAATTTGCACCTTTCATGCTTTTGGTGCAAATCTACCAGCAATGCAATAACTATAAGCCTTACAGGCTTCTAATGCAAGTAATCTAATAGCCACACCATTCCTCTCCATTCCACACCATACTTCACACTCTCTCTCTAAAACAAACTCTAAGACAAACCCTGTCCGATTACCCCATCTATCATGTCAGCCAAAGCTCTGTGTGAGTCTCTGTTCTAATTCCTCATGCACTTGTCTTATTCAGCAATACTCCCCTTTTTCTCTTGTGTTGCTCTGTCTCTCCTCTCCCTCCAACTCTGCAGCCAGCCAGCCAGCCAGCCAGCCAGCCAGCCAGCCAGCCAGCCAGCCAGCCAGCCAGCCAGCCAGCCAGCCAGCCAGTCAGGGCCAGGCCTCTCTCCCAGATCCCTGCCAGATCTCATCAGCTTTGCTCAGAATGCTTCCCCAATGCTCCCTTGATCTCAGAGTCATCCAAACGTCTCTCGATCTCTCAATTTCTCAGAGAGCAGCTCCATCCAAGACTCATCTCCAAAAACTAGAAACTCCCAAAAAACTCACCTCTCATACTGTTCAATGATGTATCCATATCCATGGTTACACTTGTTCTCCAAGTTAAAATGCCTCTCTGTCAGCATTTCTAAATATGAGCAGTGACTAAATGTCTCTGATGCATGTACTGTACTTTTCAATCACTGCGTGTTCTGGTCAACGTGACATTTTCTACATATCTATCTTCTGTCTGCCTTACCAAACACCATCTCCTCATATTTCTCCATTCACTCTCCCTCTCCTTCTGCCTGTCTCTCTGTGCAAAGCTCTTTCTTCTCACTCCATGGCGCTGCCTGCCCCCACCTTCTCTGTCTGTGAAGCACCAGCCCAGGCTGATAAAACCATCTCCGTGCCTCTACTTAGGCAAAGGCGACCTCTTAACAACCAAACTGTTTACGCATTCCTGTACACTAACTCATAACAACTTCCCGCACTCTGCTGCGTTTCTGTGTATCTCAGTGGAAGGGCTTCAGTGCCGAACACATTCATACCAAGCACTATACTTAATGCATATTATAACTGCACACTCAATGCAAGTCTCTACATGCATACATAATACATAACATATCTCTACATGTGTTTCTACAAATATGACATGCGTCTCTACTAATCAGAATGTATGATGGATAACTGGATCCCTAAATGGGTAATGATTCTCTAATAATGGGTAATGATTCTGTAATAACAAACCAGGCTTCTCCATACTATCAGGTTTCACATGGTCACAAACAATCGCCGCAAGTTCAGTGCCGTGGATCGCACAGGGAGGAATCCTGCCTGGTCCAGGTGAATTCATGATGTCATCTGCAACATCAGCCATCAGCAAAAATGTTGGCAAATATTTTTGCATCATGGTTTATCAGCAATATAGGCCTGCGTGAGGCAGAGGATGTGGAGTCCTTAACAAGTTTTATGATCAGGGTAATTATCGCCTCGCTGATGGTTGGTGGAAGAGTGCCCCTCAGTGAAGGTGGCCATACCTTCAGGAAATGTGGTGCTAGTTTTGGCCTGTATTCTTTAAGGAATTCGGCCATTAGGCCATCAGATCCCAGTGCATTGGAGGAACAGAGTTCAGAGAAAGCCTTAAGAATGTCAGTTGCACAGAGGCATCATCTAGGTATTTCAATCTCTCTTGGGGGAAAGACATGTGCCTTGGGCTGTGTATAATTGTTCATAAACATTCTGAAATGCTTTGACAATATCCTGTGGGTCAAATGAGTATTCTCTCCTTGGTAAGGATGGCAGGTATACCAGTGGGGCCCTGCCCATTGTAAAAGTTTATTTGTAAAGCACTTATACACAGGTTAAGCGCTTCAAGGCGAGAAGGGAACAAGGGATTACAGTCGTCATTCTTTGGCCTTTAAGATTCATTGTGATCTAACAGTAACTAGCATTCTAGGCCAGAGGCATATCTGCTATTGTAAGTGCATGACAAAGTGTGGGGAGAAGCGGCGGTGGGAGGGGTGTACAGTACAACAAAAACTACAGTTCTAGGCCTGGCTAGGGAGGCGAGACAGAGGGTGGAACGGACAGACAGACAGACTTGCTAGGCCTAGTACATTTAAGGTTGTGCAAGTGCGCAGAAAACAGGCAGTGCGAGGAAGAGGGTAAATGCGCCCAGCCCAGTAGGGGGCAGGGTTAAGTGCAGAGAGGTTACCCCCTCTCATGGAGCAGAATGCAGTAGTGCCAAGCAAAGTACAGAGGCAAGTGCAGGACTGGCAGGGGAGCCTGGGACCTGTAGGATTCTGGAGAGGCACCAGACTACCAGTGAGCAAGCTGAGCATGTTGGGGAAGAGAAAGAAGGAGCGAAGGAAGCAAGGATAGAGAGGAGGTTAGCAGGGGAGAGAAGAGGTAGAGAAAAGGGCATAGGAATTACTGGAACTTAAGGTCTGGTTCAAGATGTCGAGAGGCAGGGAGGCTGTTCCAGAGGGAGGCACCTGCAGAAGATAAGGATCTACCCCCAAATCTCTGTTTGGAAAAACGGCTTACACACAGAGTTGGAGGAGGCCGAGCAGAGGGCTCTAGAAGGAGACTATTTGGGAAAAGAGCGTTGTAGATTGTAGGGGCCCCGTCCCCAGAAAGCTTTGTGGCCTATGCAGAGGGACTTGAACTTGATCTCTGCAGCCAAGGGGAGCCAGTGCAGCAATTTCAGTGCCAGAGAGATGCAGTCCCTGGGCTTGAGGCCAAGGATAAGTCTTGCGGTTCTGTTCTGGATAAGATGAAGAGGTCAAAGAGAAGAAGTAGGAAGATTAAGAAAGACTGTTGCAGTAGTCCAGTCTGGAGCGGAGCAGGGCTCTGGAGACAGTGAACCTCTGGGGGAAGGTGAGAAAAGGTAGAATACCTCTGAGGAGGTGCAGCTAGTAGTGAGATTTCTGGACATATCCGAGATGTGAGAGGAGAAAGAGTATAGTTGATGATGACCCCCAGATTTCTTGCCGCACCAGTTGGTGGGGGTAGAGGTACGCTAGAGGGGGGGGGCATGGGACCAAGGGAAGCCAGTCAGAGTGAGTGGGAAAGTAGCAGTCGGTGTCCCAATGAGGACGATCTCCGTCTTGCTGGCATTAAGGCAGAGTCATCCCGTATCATGTGTGCTAGGAGGCGACCAGGTTGGCCCTCTTCCCCATATCTCCCGGTTTAGAATAGGGGTGGAGATATACCTCTGGGTCTGCAAGTGGCTGAAATAGGTCCAATTTGGATTTTATGGAGAGAAGGGCATCATCATTATTGGACTGTTCCAGTTCTGTTTCGAGAGCCCGAATGTTGGCTTGTAAAGTAGGCTACTACTACTCTTCAGGAGCCCTACACTGTGATACTGCCAAATGGGATTTGCTACCATATGTGCCACTGTAGTTTTGCTCCTGTGTGCCCTTCAGGGTTCTTACCCTCCATCAAACTCCATTACACATGTGCCTTCGCTCCCCGATGCCCAAAGTATTTCACATGCCCGAGTCCTAGATAGATCACACCTAAACCTCAAAGTATTCAGAGTTGCTCCTAGGGACTCCCACCAGGACTCTGCACCCCTGAATCCCTACCGTGGACTCTCCCCAGAAACTATTATCACCCACTCAGTTCTTGGTACTGCAATGAATCCTATGGATCCCTCACCAAATTCCTAAAGTTTCCTCTGAGGTGGGCCAGGGAAAGGCAGGCGCTTCCTGGTCCGGACCTGGGGGGTGAAGCTCCATCACCTGGGAAGAGAAAAGGCTCAGGGAAGTGAGAGGAATCAAATGGGGTGAGGCATGGTATTTACCTTCTCTTAAGGAAGAGATGTTAGAAATGGCAAAATACCTAATTGCTTGTTGTCACAATAATATAACTGTTCCACTTGTTAAACACCTAAAAGGTGGGTGAAGTAAACCAAAGCTCATGTGGATTAGAAAAATGACTAACATCCATTCTAGAACCTTTAGAGCTAAATCTGTCCTTAATCTGAAAGGGGGTAATGGAAAGCAGTCAGTAAATAATTATCGCCAAAAACCTTATTCCTCTTTCCAAAACAAACTGGTGACTGATGTATAATAATCCTTTAATCAATATTACAGAAAGTTAGAAAAATGTTTATATCAAGGACTACAAGTCCCATAAGTCCCTCAGTACAGGAAGGACGAAGAGGGAACAAGATGAACGAAGACTCAGGAGTGGAATTGGGCAATATGAACCACAACTGAGGGAGGCCCCTCTGGTGCAAGTCAGAAAGAGCAGGAGGGGGAAGAAGCAGGACTGGCGAAAGCAGTGCGGGCCGTTTATGCTGTGGGAAGCAAGATTAGGAGTCAGAAGACACCGGGACCAGAGTCGGTCCCGAGAGGGTCTGTGCCTCTAATACGGCAACATGCAAAGGTCTCCCAGCTGGAAACATGGAAGGGAAATGCTCACCCATTCAAACCGCATTGTGGGGAGATTACGCAGCGGGAAGCAGCGGTAGTAGAAGCAGCCAATAGGTTGCAGGTGGCAGGGTGCACTGAACTCTCGGGAGCCCCGGCAGTTCCAATTCAACGTGGCAGATGCAAAGGCAATCCAGAGGAGAGTTTGCCTGACCGGGAGAATCCATAGGTGCAACGCACCTGCGAGTACTGAACGGAGCATAAGAGCTACTTACCCGGTGAGTCTGCAGCGCATGAACGACTCTGGGTTCTCTGATGCTGGCCGTGTGTGTCATGCAGACAGTTTCACTCGCGAGTGAGCGAGGACTGTGCAGATGAATGTTATGAATATCCAAGCCCACAAAAAGGGTATTCAGTGAAAAATCAAAAGATCTAGAACAGACTACGCCAATTGCGAGAACCTCCTACAGCCCAGTGGGGGAAGCCCTATTGAAATCCCAGGTGTGCAACCAATACCCAAGGCAAAAGGGGTTAAATATTAGGAAATATAATTCCAAACATTGCCAAAGACCAGAGGGGGATTTTGAAAAGCCCAAGAGTTGCAAACACTAGTACTCAGATTCTGGGAGACCTATGCCTGCAGTTGATACAAACATACATGGTCAAAGTCAAGATAGAAAAAAGGGGAGATTGTCTTAAAACCCATTTGGTTGTTGATGAAAAGGGTAATGAAAGGTGGCAAACAGGCTGCCCTTCTGGAGAAAAAGGGAGCGAGAGGGAAAGAGAGAGAAAGAAAGAGAGAGAGAGAGAAAGAAAGAAAGAAAGAGAAAGAGAGATCACAATTTCCAAGGAATTGTTTCCTTGTTTCCCCATAACTTGTTGCAATGCTTAAGAAGGCTGATAAAGTTGCTGTTTTCTAAAGTCGGAAAATACCACTGAAGCAGTTGTATTGTTGAAGTAGACGGGCAGGCAATACACCCATAGGCTAAGAAGTTCTTGCCTCACAAAGCCTGGCCAGGAAGGAGCCAGACAGTAGTTGATACAAGTGCTGAACTTTGGATAGTACAACTTAAGTCGACTTTTTCAGAATTTTGAAAGCTTGAAGAAAAAAAAAAAAATCACAATTCCTTTTGAAACTATGATAATAGTAAGTCATCCTGACAAAGACATTTGGTGTTACTACAAAGGTGAAACTTGTTCTTACTCCAGGAAGAGTGGGAATAGTTTATTTCTTCGGAAGCCAGAATAGTGTGACAGTTATCCTAACAAATCTAAGTGTTGTTGCTTGTTTGGAGTAGACACACGTACTCCAGGAGGAGTGGGAACCTGTCATTCTTTGAGATATTTTAATGAAGCAACGGAACTTGGTGTGACAGAGTATAAAACCTTAAGAACTGTATTGTAACTTTGTGCTAAACATGATTTCCTTTTTTTCTATAAACTTTGGGGAAAACTCTTGGTTCACATCTGGAGAAGGGAAACTCAGAAACTCACGCAGGTAACGAGAAGAGACATTGGTCCTATTGTGACTCTGTGTTATACATTGTTCTTGAATTAATTGGTTTGCCGTATACTTCCTTTTTTGCTTTATTTGCTGTACAAGTGTGAGGGTCAGATATCAAGAGTTTATTTTAGGTAGAGAACTCCTCATCAGGGTAGGGATAGTGAGGAGTTTATCCAACCAGTTTACTTAGTA
This sequence comes from Ambystoma mexicanum, assembly GCF_040938575.1. Taxonomy (NCBI): domain Eukaryota; kingdom Metazoa; phylum Chordata; class Amphibia; order Caudata; family Ambystomatidae; genus Ambystoma; species Ambystoma mexicanum. The sequence continues at coordinate 703,944,959 of NC_090941.1, read as the reverse complement.
AAATGGCTTAAGTTGAAAACAGTTGTCCGCCTCACATTTCTGACCCGTCACAGTATCTAATGCTGCACGCTTCCTAGGTCTTTCGCTCCTTCCCCGACCCTCATCCAGGACCAGCCGCTTCACACTGTCCACTGCCAGAGATACCAGCCATCTCCTCAATTATTTTCGAATGCCAACCGTACTGAGTGGTCACCACGGCCACACAGGATAGATGCTTCCAAGTTGTCCACTGGGCAATACATTAACTTCCATATAAACATTCTCAACTTCCAAGCAAAGAAATATACAATACGCACAATAACAAAGCCACAAACCCAAGACAACAGGATAAACCTCCAAACAGACAAACACCAGGACGGTTCACCTCTACAATCAATTTACATATCACAGTACCAGGCACTACATTCCATCACTATGGGAGCACAAGGCTCCGTTCAGGACAAAAATGCCCATATGCACTCAATGTCCAACACCTAGAAACAGTCCGAACTGCAGAGCACATGGTACTTAAGACAGAGGAACACAACAGCAAAGATGTATGCATCAGATTGTGCAAGGAATAAATAAACTATGCAAAAGTATTAATTGCATTATGGTACAAGTAGAAACTCATAATCCAACAGTATTTCGTCTTTATAAATATAAGCTTGGCTATGTGACAATGAAATTCGGCTTTGCAAGATACATATGGCTGTGCAATAATTAATCTAGGCAAACTGCAAATCCTTGTGCTAAACAAGGGGAGTCTGGCTGTGCATCAGATAATCTGATTAAGCAGAAATATATATCTGGCTGTGAAAATTGAGTTGTGCTTTTTGAACAACTGATCTAATCAAATAACCAGAGAAATCTAGCCAACAAATGTCAATTGTGATTTTGCAACATAATCTGAATAAGCAAAGAAATAAAAACTCGCTAGGCAAAGTGTTTCTGGATGTGCAGCAATTAATTTGATTAAGCAGTTGAGCAAAAATAGCTACGCATGCAATTCTGGTGACAGAACAATTGATTTAGCGGGATAAATGTTCATTCTGATGTGCAGCGATTGATCCGATTAAACAATGTGGCTTTGTACCACATTTAATTTCCTATGAAACAGATTTAAGTGGCTATGCAACAATTTATCAGATTGTGCAGCAAATCTGAATATGCAAATAACTGACAATCTAAAATTATTATCGATATTCAGTAGCAGTAATACGTTGACTGTTGTTGCTTAATCAAACACAATGAAAGTATTAGTATTAAAATGAATCAGGCTATGCAAAAAAAAAAAAAGTCTAGCGAAACAATTTATCAAATACAGCAAAAGATTCAGCACTACAAACAAATGTGAGCATATGCAAGATGCATCCGACAATGCAGCAGTTAGTCCGCTTGTGCAATGAAAATGTATGAATGTGCAGCAGTATATCACTCTAACGATAAAGTTCGGCCTCAATTAAAATGAGTCTAATTTCTTTCTATAAAACAAAAGGGTCTACCAGTATTGACACATTAATCAGGCTATGCCACAATAAAATTGGAGATCAACAAGTCAATTGGTCTATGGTATCATTCCTCACCTGACATTGAAGCTGTAACATAGGTAGCATGGCAAAACAGTTGCCCTTTGCCAGCCGACTGGGCAAAGCTGCCCTGGGCAGCATAAACAGTGAACAGTTGTGGGTCATGTGACACAAAATTCACAAATACGCTCTGCAGGGTTGGAGGGGGTAAACAATGGAAGGAGGGAAGTGAAGGAGATGTCTAAAAGCACAGTGTAGGTTGCAGAAGTATTAAACAAAAATAAAAAACAAAAGTAACTGTGAGGGACCCCGAATGCAACTCTTTTCAATAGCTACTCACTGACCAAAAGGGTTTTGGGAGAACTATGTAAAAACCTTACATGCAATTGTGACTAAAATGTACAGATGTATCCAAATGCCCTTCTTGCACATGTGCCCCTTGTAATAATGGCCATTAGACACAAAGTTGTATATGAATTTAAAGACTTGTGTAATATCCTCTACGGCCTAGAAGGATTGCTTCAAGCAACTCATTGCATGCCTTATACGGTTAGCTAAACAAACTAAAATTGCATAGGCTACACAGACTCGCCAGGAACTACTGGGATTTGCCAGATCTTGTATTATATTTTGTAATTGCACTGGCTCACCGAGATCTGTTTGCCAGCAAACATGAATACCCATGCATAAAACAGAGAAAGCTATTTCTCATCCTATAGTGCAAACTTCCATTTTATGGTAAAGGTCAACGATTGTAACTACAGACCATCTATACCACATGTTAGTGTGGTCAAAACAGGCACACCCTCTATTCTCCCTCATTCACAATGAAAGCAACAGTAGGAGTCAACCCTTTTGAAAAACATTTCAGACCCACTTTCGGAAATTGGGTTTAACTACATTGCAGGATTTGTATGTGGATGGCACATTTATCGAACTTGAATAACAAAGGAATAAAGGATTGAGATGAATGCCTGATGATTTTTCTATACTTCAAGATTCTCCACAACTTTATGGCACAAATACTGGGCCTGCCCAAGAGCTTTCCAGTTCAATAGGTGGCCCACTCGCCAAGGTATAGTCCAGTAATATCCATGATGTAAAGGTTGCTAACCATTGGAAGGGGAAAGTTCTCACGACAGGGCACATAACAAATGGGAAGTATGAATACCCAGTTCTCGGATGAAGAATTGTACCTGGCTTGTAAGCAAACAAGGTCAAAAACAGGCACAGACTCATTTCCAATAACTTCATTGATCGGATTATACCTTCCTCCAAGAAATTGCATGCTCACACCTCTGCATGCGTTAATGCATTGCGTCACACTGCAAATAGACTACCAACATCTACCCTGGTTCAGCCCTAAAATAGGTTTGTATTGGGCACAAGAGGCAGAACAGTGAAAGCAATAACCAACGAAAATATCTCAGATCCCACAGAATTGGCTACTGGAGCTATTTCACAAGAAAAACGTGACGACAAATCCTTACCGTGCAAGGTATACATTAAGTTTTAAAAATCTTTTAGCAAATTCTGTCAACTGCATGTTTCTTGCTTAATAATCCAACCTTTTAAAAAACTATTTAAAAAACACTTGGCGACACAACATACACATGAAAAGAAAGCATTTAGCCAACTTCAACAATTTTATTATTTTCACTCTTAATATGAAATTGTTATCCAATGGAACCAAAATAAACATAAAACATACAGGCGGTGTATGTTCTTCCGAAACGAATACGAGAAAAAATGTATAGTTTGCAGAATAACTGAGATGAAAGTTATCTGCATGAAAGAGCACAATTTAAGAAAACCCTACCCAAGAAATAGATATAACAAAATGCTGTATAAACAGTTCCAGGGCCGACTCCTTTGCAGTCATGATGTGGTTCCTGCCCATTTGTCTAAGGAAATGATGCAAAGAAAAGCCTGAGCTGGCCAGTAAGTAGAATTTATGACATTGCCCTTAACTGACAACAGTAACTTTTTTCCCACCACTCTCTTGTACTCGCATTCATTTGAGAGATGCTTCTCTCCGTCACGTTTGTTCCCATCTCTTCTGGGATTTTTAAAATTGTACTTCGATTGGAAAAGGTAGAACTACATGTACAAGAATGAAAATAATAAATTCAGGACAGACTTAGCTACTTACACTTTAGGGACAACTGGAGAGCTTGGACTGTCGTGGTCTATTTTGCTATAAACAAACAATATAGTCAACGTAACAGCATAGAGTTGGATACTAAGCAGAGTTGGTGTTGCAACATTCAGGCTTCACGGCAGAGGAGTCAAAAGATCATTTATTTGTGGTTGCTTGCCACTGGTCAAGCTATATTGCTTAAAGCACAGGGCAGATGGAAAAGAATGAGTGTTTAGGAATTTAAGATTACTCTGTAAATTGAGCAACCGTTGCACTTTTCGATAGATGTAATGTAGAGGGAACAGGTTCTTCATCCTAATAAACTAGCTACGTATAGTCAATATTTTTTGCAATCTGGTAGAGCAGCCACTACTAAAATCTATAACCCTGCAGGACACAGATCAGTTTTCAATCATCTGAAAGGGGCTGTGATTATCTTGGGCACTTCCGAAAGTTCTCGCTTGCCATCCCATTTGAATTGACTTTCTCCTGCACAAAATGAGAATAGGAGAAACTAACGCACGTATGTGCAAAAAGAAATGTATTCATGTGTTTTTCACTTTGCGGGTACAAGTGTGTTTCTTCAGAGAAATCCTAAATGGTTCTTCAACAATAAAGACCATGACAGAAGATTCGGGCTTAAAGGTAGTAAAAATAAACCTAGTACTTAATTTTCACTTTATTCTGTTCGTTATATGTAATGAATTTTAACAGAATGACTCAAGTGAACATGTGGATACTCAATTCACGCATCACCACTGGGACTGAAGGGTATTGAGAGAGTGACGCTGGACTGTAGGAAGGCAATAAAAGCTCCATTTCCTTTGAAGTGGGAACATCTCACCCACAGTGCTAAAAATGATAATGTAATTGCAATCTCATGATAGGACATAGAACATTGAGATGCAATACTGCTTAGCGTGTGCCTAGGGCATAGCCTCTGTGGTGGTACAAAAGGGGATATGGGAAGAAAAGAGCAGTAGAGTGTGGGGGCACATTCTAATCGGGTGACATACTACTTCGTGCAAGTAGTACTGCATTTTAGAGTGTAACAAGTGTGTTTAATGGAAGAAGCGTATGAAGTGAATGGCAAGATACATTTGAGATATTGTTCTAATAGGTAACCAAGTTGCCGTTATCACTGCTGAAGAGTTATTAAGGTACCTATGCAGGCTTCAATTGTTCCCCCTTGTGTGCAAGGATGCATATTGGTTTAGTTGAGGCTGGGTTATGTATTGGTACTACATCACATGTGTTAGAGGGGTGGTGAGGGATGTAGGAGGGCTAGGGTTGAGATGAGGCAATTTGCTAAATACTAGGTCCACGAATTATCAGACTAAATTCAATGGTCATAACACATACAAACAGAATAAGATGGGTTATCGTACACACTCAGACAGGAATGGGATTGCAGTAATGAGCTGGAACGTTAGGGGATTAAACAACCCCCACCAAGACACGCAAGCTCCTTTCCCATATTTTGAGGCACAAAATAAGTATCTTACTGTTGCAAGAAACGCATGCCACTAGGAAGGTGCACAGGTTTTTTGCTAGAAACTGCAGGAATGTAGCATACGTCCTCGTACTCTGACCATTCCCTGGGTAATTGGACAAATAAAGCAACTCCCTGGGAGGTGTAAACTGCTAGCCTTACTTGATTTAGCATTTGAAATTAACATCCGGAAACACATCAATATCTTTTTTTTTTAAATTCTGTCCCCACTATAGGATTACTGTGGCCAGCCGTCAAAGCCCATCTATCTTTGGGGGAATAGCCAGGAGTACTGAATTAGGAGTGCTCCTCAATAGTCGCATAGCACTTCTAGCCTCTAAGGAAAAATTGAAAGATATCGAATTAACACACGCGGATGTCAGAAACATCAGTTTTAGAAGATATTAAGTTGAAACTTGACAAGCTCTGTGAACTGCCATTAGGGACACCAAATATTTCTGAATACCAGTCAAGGCTAGCAATGGTTGAAACACGTGTCGACTGATCTGAAAGCAACCAATAAAATATCTAATACAAGACCTAATGAGACATCGGTTCTGTTCTTGTTTTGAGATAAGCGCATAAGCCTAGCAAACAACCATTTCATGTGTTTCAAAGTTTCAAAATAAGGGGGAAAGTCTGTTTTACTAGGCTCCAACTATCAGTAAGTAGGAACTAAGACTCTTTCAAACCTAAGTGCACCTGCTACTCAGGCAACCCCTGATTCTTGTAAAATTACTCGAGGTGCAGCTGGCAACAGGGCTACACTGAAGTGGCGGAATATTTGCTCAATCGAGAAGATCGAGCAGTTCTTTTTGCACCAAGAGGAAGCATTAGCAATGCATTTAAGGCGAGATCTAACCAATCGGAAAATGTGCGCCAAACATTTCGAAGACTGGAAAGGCTGTCAAAGAAAGATTAATAAATATTGGGAGAAGGCATCCATGAAAACAAAATGAAGATTCCCAGAGGACTAAGGGCCTAATTTTTCCAGATTTTAATGACAGCAAGGATCAAGATCTAGAAAATGGGAAGATTTGATTTTTGCATTTTTAAAGCGCTCATACAGCTCGTGGGCGTCGAGGCGCTGTTACAGGAATATATGGGATACATTACTCACCGTAATCGTATTTCTGATGCTTGTATCTGCTTAGATTCACATGCTGTGCATAGGCCGACATCTAGTGGAAGCTGCGGAGTATTACAGTTTGTTTTTCGAAACTCGAAAATGGGCGTCGACACAGGCGTGCCAGTAATACTATCCCTAGTGTGACGTCCACTGTACCGAAGATCCCTCACGCGTCTAGGATCCTCAGATTGTATTTTTTCTGACATGAGGAGTAGCGTGAGTACAGATAATCCAAGCAGATAGACAGAAAGGTAAGACTACAAGCAATCATGCGCCTTCTCTCGGAGGGGAGGAAGGGTGGGTCGCATGTGAATCCAAGCAGATACAAGCATCAGAAATACGATTACGGTGAGTAATGTATCCCTTCTGAGGCTTGTGGAATCTGCTTAGATCACATGCTGTGCATAGATTAGCGAGCAGTACCAGCAGAAGGAGGTGGGATGTGAGAAGGGTCATGAGCAAACAGGTGTCTTAGAACCGCTTTTCCCACTTGTGTATCTGTCTTGGAATGAGTGTCAATGCAGTAATGCTGAGTAAAAGTGTGAATAGAGCTCCAAGTAGCTGCTTTGCAAATGGTGTCGAGGGGAACATTTGCAATGAAAGCCAGAGTGGCCCCAATGCCTCTAGTAGAATGGGCCCTTGGCGTAAAAGGCAGAGTTTTTTTCAGAAAGAGAGTAACACAGCTGTATACAGTTGATAATCCACTTCGAGATCGCGCCTTTAGAGACCCGATCCCCCTCTCTGCCTGTAGCTACGGAGACAAACAGTTGATCTGTTTTCCTTAGCGGTCTGGTTTTATTTACATAGTAGAGGACCGCCCTACGCACATCAAGGGTGTGTAGTTTCACCTCAGCTGAGCTTTGCAGGTTTTGGAAGAAAGCCGGAAGCTCGATGGACTGGTTTACATGGAACTTAGATATAAATTTAGGTGAGAACCTAGGGTGTGTGCGTAAAACCAGTTTGTCTTTGTGGATAGTAAAGAAAGGATCCTGCACTGACAGAGCCTGAATTTCACTGACCCTTCTTATAGAGGTAATGGCTACTAAGAAGGCCATTTTATAAGTCAGGTGTTTGAGACTACTTTTATGCATGGGTTCGAAAGGGGGGCCCATGAGCTTAGCTAGCACCACATTGAGGTCCCATCCTGGCGGTGGGTTCGAAATAGGAGGGTGAAGTCTCTTTACTCCTTCCATGAAGGCTTTAACTACTGGTACTTTCCACCACGATACTTTGTTATGGGATGTGGTGTAAGCCGAGAGGGCTGCCAGGTGTACCTTCAGAGAGTTAAAAACCAAACCTGCGTCCAGCAGGTGGAGCATGTATGTTACAACGTTGGAAGGAGTGCAATCAACTGGGTTTATTTGTTTATTCTGGCACCAAATAACAAATCTCTTCCACTTGTCAAAGTAACAGTGCCTTGTGTTTGGTTTCCTGGATTCTTTTAGGATGTCCATACACCTCTGTGGTAATTTGAGATGCCCAAACTCTATGACCTCAGGAGCCATGCTACCAGGTTCATTGAGTTGGGATCCTGGTGCACTGTTTGACCTTGTTGCTGGGACAGTAGGTTGTACCAGGCTGGGAGTTTGATGGGTTCGCACACCGCCATCCTGCGTAGGTGTGGAAACCATGGTTGTCTCGCCCACATGGGAGCAACTAGGATGAGCGTCATCGATTCCTTGTTCATCTTGTACACCACCTACCTGATGAGGAGTTGGTGGAAAAGCGTACGCAAACATCCCTGACCAGTTCATCCACAGGGCGTTCCCTTGGGAGTCTGGCTGGGGGAACCTGGATGCAAATCCTGGGCATTGTTTGTTTTCGCTTGTGGCGAATAGGTCTATAGTGGGGAAACCCCACTGAGAGAAGAGATCTTCTACGATATCTCTGTGAAGGACCCATTTGTGTTCTTCTGGGAGGGAGTCTCTGCTTAGGGCATCCGCTAGGGAATTGAGCTCCCCTGGAACATGTTGTGATGACAGGAAGATGTTCCGTCTGAGTGCCCATATCCAGATTTTCTGGGCAAGCTTGGACAGATTTGGCGAACGAGTCCCTCCTTGTTTGTTCAGATAGAACATGGCTTTCGTGCTGTCCGTCCGGATTTGCACCGACAAGTTTAGCAGATGGGGCTCGAACGCCCAAAGCGCTCGGAATACTGCCAGAAGCTCTAGCAGGTTGATGTGGTTCTTGGCTACTGAGTGAGACCAGAGACCCTGAGCTGTGTGGTGGAGAAGGTGAGCTCCCCACCCACTCAGGCATGCATCTGTAGTTACCACTGCCTGTACTTCGGGATCGTAAAAGGGTTTTCCCCTTGCGAGATTCTCTTGTCCACCAGTGTAAGCTCTGTACGAGTGTTGGCGAAACGACCACTAGATCGTCCCACTGACCACTTGCCTGAGACCACTGTTTTGCCAACCATTCCTGCATGGGACGCAGACGCGCGTGGGGGACCAGGTAAATGCATGACGCCATCATGCCCAGTAACCGCATTGCTTTGCGTACCGTTATTTGTTGACCGGACTGATAATGTGGAATTTACAGTAGTATATTCCGAATTCTCTCTTCCGAAGGGAAGGTCAACCCTTTCTGAGTATCTAGGATTGCTCCTAGGAACTGTTTTGAGGTGCTTGGCACCAGACTTGACTTCTTCTCGTTGATAGAGAAGCCTAATTCGTGGAGGAGGTCGATAGTCCTCTGAATGTTTGACCTGCAAATTCCTGGGGTTTCCCCCGTTATGAGCCAGTCGTCCAGATAAGGGTACACTGGGATTGCCTCCCTGCATAGGTGTGCAGCTGCCACCGCCAGTACCTTGGTGAATACCCTTGGTGCTGAAGCTATCCCGAAGGGCAGTACCTTGAATTGGTAGTGGCGACTGTCCACCTTGAAGCGCAAGTATTTTCTGTGCGCTGGGAGCATGGAAATATGAAAATAAGCATCTTTCATATCCAAGGTTGCCATGTAATCCCCTTTTTTAGGAGGGGGATTACCTCTTGTAGCGTGGTCATACGGAATTTTTGGGGCTTGACATACTTGTTGGCAGGCCGTAAGTCCAATACTGGGCGCATTGTCAAATCTTTCTTTGGCACAAGGAAGTAGGTTGAATAGATACCCTTGTTTACCTGGTGTCCTGGGACGAGTTCTATCGCGTCCTTTTCTAGCAGAATTGCGATCTCCTCGAGAAGGATCTTCTGATGTTCTAAGGAGTGTATTCTTTGTCGTGGAGGGTGGTTCCGGGGACGCTGCAGTAATTCTATACAATATCCTGTGGACACTGTTGACAGCACCCATCTGTCTGAGGTGATCCCTTCCCAAGCCTGGGTGAAGTTGGAAATGCGTCCCCCTACTGGGGTTGCGTGAGACGGGACCCTGAACTGAGCGTCACTGCTTTGGTGGAGGCGTGCCACCTCCCTTGTTGGGGCTGCCTCTGCCTCTTCCACGACCTCTCTTGTTACCCCTGCCGTAACTTTGGGTAGACTGCTGGTTGTTGTTCCATTGTGTACCCTGTCCTTGGGCATAGTTGCCTCTTTGTGAATTTTGGCCGCGTGGGCGACGAAAATTACTGTTCCCCCTCTGGTTAGGGGGTTTGTTGGTAAGTTGGCCAAGGGATTTGAGAGTCTCGTATTCGTCCTTGGCATTTTTAAGTGCGTCTTCGACCGCTTTCCCAAACAATAGATCGGGTTCCACCGGCTTGTCTATTAATGAAGCCTGGGTTTCTGTTTTGAACCCCGACTGCCGTAACCACGCATGTCTCTTGATAACAGTACCTTCTGCTATCAATCTTCCTGCGTTGTCCGCGGCGTCGAAAGTTGCTTTTAATATGCAACCAGACACGGCTCTCCCTTCTGCCGAGATCCGAGCCAACTGGCCATTTAACGGTTCAGGAGCAGAGGCTATGAGCGCCGCGACCTCTTCCCATTGATGGCAGTTGTAACTTGCCAACAGGGTGGTGGAGTTTGCAATCCTTGCTTGGTAGGCGGACGTTGAGGCTACCTTCCTGCCAAACCCGTACAGTTTTTTGCTCTCCTTGTCGGGAGGAGCTTCTGACGACGATAAGGGTGTCCCAGCCCTCTTCCGAGTGTTGGTAACCACTAGGGAGTCTGGTTTAAGATGTCCTCTTATATAAAGAGGGTCAGACTGGGCTGCCCGAAAAAGTTTTTCAACTCTGGGGTTGACGGCTCTGGTAAGGTTAGGATTCACCAGGGATGGATCTATTCTACGTTGGATGGATTTAAGGATAGGGATGGTCTGAGCGAGCGGCCTCCTCTCTCCCACCAACTCTTCTGCGAAGTCCCTTTCCTCCTGTACACCGTGGGTGTCGATGTGAAAATGTTCTGCTGGGCGAGCGAGAACTTCATTAAGGAGGGGCTGGTTATCAACTGGCGAGTCGGTAACTGGGGCTTCGCTCTCTACCGGGGAATCTACTCTGTAAATTTCCTGCTCATCTTCTACCTCCTCCAGGTCCTCATCATCCGCATAGTATTCAGTCCCGGTTTGTTCCTCCATAATTTCAAACTCCTGGTCCCCTTCAGGGAAAGGCTGTCCTTGGTATCTGGGGTGTGGAGCAGAGTATGGAGTAGAATAATGCTGCACCTCTAAGGGTTCAGCTCTTTCGAACCGGGCCTTTTTACTTAGGGGGATAGGATCAGAGGAGCCTGAGGGTGTGGCCCCTTGAGGGTCATACGAAAGGAAATGTTCTGGGTTTTTGTCATAAAAATCAGCTAAGGAAGACATCCTTGACATGACCCTGTCTATGTCTTCACTGGACCATTCTTTGGAACAGGGTATGACTTTAGAAGGCAACTTAGAGGACTTATCAAGGGTACCCTTGCTGGATGTTGATGTCCCAGTAGATTTGTGTTTGTCTGTCTGCTTAGGGTGGACGGATGGTCTTACAGGAGTGGAAGGCTGTGCTTTCCGCTGTTTCCCCCCCTCCCCGTGCGTGGAAAAATGTTTTCCCTGCCCCTTGGAGGCCCCAGAGACTTTCAACGCCTGGCGTCGAGGGTCGGGAGAGGTATCTGTGTGTTTCGAGCGTGGGGCCTCGCTGGTGTTAACTGCGGCCTCGGTCTCCTGGAGCGCGGCCTGGGGGTGGAAGTCGTCTTCGTCTTCCGACGATCGAACTTCCGTTAATCTAGGGAGCGAGGCACTCTTGGCAAGAGTGGATGATTGCCTTGCGTCATGAGGCGATCTCGATCGAGAGCGCCCAGAGGACACCGAGTCGGACCGTTCTATCTGTGCCTCTTTCCGAGAAGTCGACGTCGTCGAGGTTCGGTTGGACTTAGTGTGCTTTGTGTGTGTAGGGTGTGTAGCGCTTGCGTCGCCGGGGGTCTTCCCCATAGCCGCCCTGCCGGACAACCTTCCGAGGTCGGGGACCTGCGCTCGGCAGTCTTTCGACGCCGTAATGCCCTCGCCGTCCGAAAGTACGGCGTCGCTGCCATCGCTGAAGGTGCCCTCCACTGCCATGGCCGCCTGCCTGGCGTGGTGGGCCCAACGCTTTGTCGAACGGTCCTTAAGTGTCTTAGGCTTAAACCTACTGCACGCTCTGCAGTTCGCTTCGGGGTGGTCCCTCGGCAAGCAGAGATTGCATGTGGCGTGCCTGTCGACCCAAGGGTATTTGCGGTTGCACTTGGGGCAGAATTGGAAAGGGGTACCCTCCATACGCACCTTGAGGCAGCGGGCTAGTAAGTGTAGGAAATATATAAGGTGTACCTATATACCAAGAGTGAAGAGTATGTACCACCCCCCACTCTCCCTACTTGCAGGGCCGAGGCCAGCGGCCTACTAGGCCCGGGCCGAGGCCAGCGGCCTACTAGGCCCGGGCCGAGGCCAGCGGCCTTCCGAGGCCCAGATCCGTCGTGCAGCAGCCGACGGTCGATGTCTTCTCCAGCCGTCGTCGAGTGTCGAGGGTCGACGTTGGGGTGGGGAAGGATGTCAATAAATAATTTTAAACTTCAATAATTAGCAAAAGTATGGCTAAGGCCAGGGGACTCCGCAAGATGCTTCCGACCAGTATGGCGGAAAAAAACAATCTGAGGATCCTAGACGCGTGAGGGATCTTGGGTACAGTGGACGTCACACTAGGGATTATATTACTGGCACGCCTGTGTCGACGCCCATTTTCGAGTTTCGAAAAACAAACTAATACTCCGCAGCTTCCACTAGATGTCGGCCTATGCACAGCATGTGATCTAAGCAGATTCCACAAGCCTCAGAAATATATATATTTTTTTGTCTTAGTTGCGTATTTATAATGCGCTTAAATACCCAGAGGTTTCTAAGCGCAGACCCAGGGATTGAACCTGTGTTGCTTTGTGTCGTCTTGCTTCCAAGGCAAGCATGTTGCTGCTGAGCTATCCTCCCGGGACAAGATAATCTAATTAGTAGCTCGAAGATAATGACAGTATTAATTATTGAACGTGCAGCAAGGGAGCATGCTGGAAATAAACTATTAATTGATCAGGGCAAAACAAGAAATGGCTGACATGGATAGCCTTGAGACCCCTAAACAAAAGCTTTCCACTAAAATGCATGCAATTCTAAAAAGGAGTATCAAGATGAAATCAAATTGTGAAAATAGAGGAAATATTTTAGAGATAACAAGGACTATAGAGAAGACCTGGTATTCACGTTTCAAACCAAATATGATGAAAGTAGTTGGAGTCCCTCAAAAAGTGCTACCCAAACCTCCTCTCCAGGTAGCTCGGAGGTGGATTCAGAAGGGGAAACTACCAGCCTAATATTCGCTTCTAACATTACCAGCACTGTGAGTAACAAAGGCCCTACCAGTCAAAGAAGAGGTTTTTTGGAAGAATGCAAACACTACAGAAAAGGGAATCAACAATACAATTACAAACATGTATGATTCCAGGTACCATTGGTACATCAACACAGGGAACGTCAGAGGAAGAAGAGGAGGAGGTAGGCGCAGTACCAGGTGGAAAGCAAGACCCAAAAGAATTATGATGTCAGGCTCGCAGAAGCAAATACTCAAAAACCAACACAGAATCTTATCACTAACTTATCAGAGTTTGACAGATGCTGAGAATTCTATTCAGAGGTTTCTCATTCGCACCAACTGTGGAGGTTAATACAAATGTTTTCATCATGAAGTGGCAATATATAATCAGGGGTGAAAATACCTCCAAGTCGGTTGACTATATTGTATATTGAAAATACAAATCTATTATCTTTGCAAATAGAGTCCCAGAAAAGGTATGAGCAAATTTGTCAAGAACAGGGTGTCCATCACAACAACACTAAAATTAAGGAACTCAAACCCAGATCAAAATTCAGTCCACAATCACCCACAGAGTGTCATTGAAACATTCCACAAGGCAGTAGTGAAGCAATGCATATGGGCAAGAATAAAGGCCTCCTGCAGTTGTAACAGACGTAATTTGAATAATGAAGGAAATACCAGCATTACAGACTGCATCTAAAGACAGCTCTATAGTAACTAAAGAAGCCTATAAGGGTGGAAATGTGGTCATCCTCAATCGGGAAGACTATGTACAAATGGGTTATTGACACCAGGATGTTACAGAAAGGCGGAACAAAACCCGACTAACACTGTAGTGAAAGGAATGTTAGCACAAACAAAATAGCACAAGAAGGGTGTAGAAACAGATGACGAAAACATTTTTGAACAAAATACATCCAACCAGGCCAACATTTTACTTTCTGCCAAAGATGCATAAACCTTATGAAGGTTTATCCTTAAGTATGATCAATCGTATGTGGAATAGTTTGGGCTACTGAGGGATTATCAACATACATACACTCTAGAATTAGACATCAAGTGGAGATCTTACCCTCATCCATCAGAGACTCAACACATGATTTACATATTTTGTCAGTGATTTATTGACAGTAGGATTTATTTCTGGCGACTCTATTATAAAGTCCTTATATACTTCCATTGCTCTTGTAATGAAGACAATAGACTACACCTACACAGGTTTTTCAGCCTCAAATAGGCAACATGTGGAAATGGTTAAAGAGTTTTTGAGATTTACTTTGGAAAATAATAATTTTCTATTTAATAAGGAGTACCATCTTCAAACTAAAGGGGTAGCGATGTAGGCTCAATATGCCCCATCGCTAGCCAATTTGTTTACGGGACAATTTGAGAAAACTCATTTACTGACCAATACTGAATTCCCTGATATGACATGCATTACTTACTGTTAAATCATTTCTGATGAGTATCTGCTTAGATTCACATGCTGTGCATAGTCTGACATCCAGTGGTCACTGCGAAATATTGCATTTTGTTCTTCGTAGTCGAAAAGGGGACGTTGACATAGGCGTGTCGGTAATACTATCCCTATAGTGACTTGCAGTGTACCCACAATCCTTCACGCGTCGAGGTCCCTCTGTTTGTATTTTTTCTGCCCTGAGGGAGCCTTCTTAGACGCGAGTGAGTACAGAAAAGAGAGAAAGTAATAAGATGTCTATGTTCCTTCCATCCGAGCAGGGAGAAAGGGTGGGCGCATGTGAATCTAAGCAGATACAATCATCAGAAATGCTTTTACGGTAAGTAATGCATGTCTTCTGATGCTTGTTAATCTGCTTAGAATCACATGCTGTGCATAGACTAGCAAGCAGTACCCGGAGTTGGAGGTGGGTTGTGAGAAGGAACAGTAGAGAAAAGATGTCTTAATACTGCTTGTCCCACCTGGGAATCAGATCTAGAATGGGTATCTAGACAGTAGTGTTTTGTAAAGGTGTGTACAGAACTCCAGGTTGCCGCTTTGCAATTGGACTCAAGAGGGACATTTGCAATGAATGCTATGGAAGCCCCAGTGCATCAAGTAGAATGTGCTCTTGGCTTGAAGGGTAGTTCTCTCTTAGCGTAAGTGTAACAGAGAGTGATGCATTGGACAATCCACCTAGATAGTGGATTTTGAAACTGCATCTCCTTCTCTTCCTGCTGCCACCAAGACAAAGAACTGATTTCTCAGTGGTCTAGTGCTTTCCCTGTAAAACATGACGGCTCTGCGCACATCCAGTGTATGCAGGCTTTTTTCTCCCAAATTAGATGGGTTTTGAAAGAACGTTGGTAGTTCTATCGATTGGTTGACATGGAATTTAGAAATGAATTTCGGTGCAAACCTAGGATGCATGCGTAGAACCACCTTATCCTTGTGAACTGTTACAAAGGGGTCTAGTATAGAGAGCACTTGTAGTTCACTTACTCTCCTAATGGAGGTGATAGCTATTAGGAAAGCAGTTTTAAGAGTGAAGTTCTGAAGTGTTGCCTTGTGCATGGGTTCAAAGGGTGATCCCATAAGCCTGGTTAGTACCACATTTAGGTCCCATCCGGGAGCTGGGTTAGATATGGGAGGGTGGATCCTCTTTACTCCCTCCATGAAGGCCTTAATAACTGGGACTTTCCACCACAACACCTTATGTTGGGACGTGGTGTATGCGTAAAGTGCAGCTAGATTAACTTTTATAGAATTAAAGACTAATCCTGAGTCTAATACGTGAGTCAGGTAGAGAACAATTTGTGTGGTAGAGCAGTGAACGGGGTTGATGCTCTTACCTCTACACCAGATGACGATTCTTTTCCACTTGCTAGAATAGCAGTAACGAGTGTTAGGTTTTCTTGCCTCCCTAAGAATGTCCATGCATCTTTGAGGGAGCTTTGCCCCTGTCCTGTGACAGCATGTTGTACGGGCAGGGTAGTTTTACAAGTTTTACAGGTGAGTGAACCATGGTTGCCGGGTCCACATTGGTGCCACTAGTATCATGGTGACTGGTTCTTGGTGCATCTTGTGCACTATCTTGTTGAGAAGGGGGGTTGGGGGAAAAGCATAAAAATTCCCTGACCATGTTATCCAGAGACCATTCCCCTTGGAGCAGTTCTGGGGGTACCTGGAGGTGTAATCTTGGCATTGGACGTTCTCCAGAGTTGCGAACAGATCTATTTCTGGGAAGCCCCATTGTGTGAACACGTCGAAAGACGATGTCTTCTTGTAATCGCCATTCGTACTCTGAGGGCAGAGGGAAGTCTCTGCTGAGTTCGTCTGCTAGCAGATGGAGTTCTCCGGGTACATGTTGTTTGAGAGCCCACTTCCAGATGTTCTGGGACAGCTTGGACAGTCCTGGAGAGAGTGCCCCCTTGCTTGTTCAGGTAGTACATGGCTGTGGTGCTGTCTGTGAGGACCATCACTGTCTTCCCTTGCAGGTGTGCCTGGAAAGCCTTCAGTGCCTTGAAGACCGCTAGTAGTTCCAGCAAGTTTATGTGTTTGGACGCTACACTCGGAGTCCAAACTCCATGTGCAGTCTGATGGGATAGCTGAGCCCCCCATCCTGTGAAGGATGCATCTGTGGTTAGAGTGGGTTCCACTGCGGGAGTGGCGAATGGTTTCCCCATTACGAGGTTTTCCCCTTTAAGAGGTTTTCCTTCGACCACCACCGCAGCGAGAGAACCAAGGTCTGCGAGACCACCACTGGATCGTCCCATTGTCCGCTGGCCTGACACCACTGGCTGTTGAGCCACTCTTGCCTTGGGCGCAGACGCGCGTGAGGTACCAAATATATACATGACGCCATCATTCCTAGCAAACGCATTGCTTTGCGTACCGTCACCTCTCGACTGGCTACATATTGAGGGATCTGAAACATCATATTTTGGACGAACGTCTCGTTGGAGGGGAAGACGAGGCCGTCCTTTGTTCGAATTAGAGCCCCTAGGAATTGTTTGATCATGCTGGGGTCTAGTTGATGGAGAAGCCCAGTTAGAACAAAAGGTCTACAGTCATTTGGGTATTTGAGAAGCATGTCTCGTAGGAATCCCCTGTTATGAGCCAATCGTCGAGGTAAGGGTATACTGGGATGGACAACCTGCGCAGGTGGGCCGCTGTCACTGCCAGTACTTTCGTGAATACCCTCGGCGCTGACGCTATGCTGAAGTGTAGCACTCTGAACTGGTAGTGTTTGCCCTCTATCATGAACCCGCGGTATTTTCTGTGCGCTGGCAACATCAAAATATGAGTATGCATCTTTCATGTCCAGTGTTGTCATGTAATCTCCCTGTGAAAGCAGGGGGATTACTTCCTGTAAAGTCACCATACAAAATTTTTGAAATTTGACAAATTGTTCGCTGGGCGCAGATCTAATACAGGGCGCATGGTCAAGTCCTTTTTGGGTACAAGGAAGTACACTGAATAAATACCTTCCGTTACCTGTGATAGAGGCACGACCTCTATTGCTCCTTTTTCTAGTAGCAGTTAGACTTCTTGAAGAAGGATGGCGAGGTGCTCCAGTGATAGGCGTCGTCCCCTTGGGGGTCTGTACATGGGGGACCGACTGAATTCAATGCAGTAACCGTGGGCTACAGTTGATAATACCCAGCGGTCTGTTATTCCCTCCCATGCTGGTAGAAAAGATGTTAACCGGCCTGACCGGCGATGCATGGCAGGGGACCCGAACTTTTGGGTCATTTGGTGTTGGTAGCCAGGGAACCTCTAGAAGTGGGGCCCTGACCTCTTCCCTTGCGACGACTTTGTCCTCTCCGAGTGTATTGGCCGCTGGTTCCTTGAGTAGAGGATCAGTTGCCTGCAGAGTACTGCTGCTGTTGTCGCTGCCGTCGTTGACTTTGGCTTTGAAAAAAGCGTTTGTTGACGTATCCTTGCTTATTGGGAGGCCTTGAGATCTGGTCTAGAGTCTTTAGGGTATCAAAATCCTTCTTAGCGGTCTCCAGTGCGTCGTCCACCACTTTCCCAAAGAGGTTGTAATCCTCGATTGGTTTGTTGATGAGTGACGACTGGGTCTCTGGCTTAAAACCTGAGTCTCGGAGCCAAACATGACGCTTGAGAAGTATCCCCTGGACTAAGGAGCGGCCAGCCGTTTCCGTAGCATCTACTGTGTTTTTGATGATGCTTTGGTTAACCAGCATTCCTTTCATTACAGTGGTTAATAAGAGAGTTCGTAAGGGCTCAGGGACGTCGAGGTCTTCGCGAACTTTCCCCATTGGGCATCAGCATAACTTGCCAGTAAGGTATTGTTATTGGCAATTCTGGTGGAAAAAGCTGCCAAGGCTGTAATTCTCTTACCCAGGGCGTAGAGCTTCTTTCCTTCCTTGCCTGGGGGTGCTTTGCTAGTTGATAACGGAACCCCTGCCCTTTTCCTTGTGGTAGTTACTACCA
Organism: Ambystoma mexicanum; assembly: GCF_040938575.1. NCBI lineage: Eukaryota > Metazoa > Chordata > Amphibia > Caudata > Ambystomatidae > Ambystoma > Ambystoma mexicanum. The sequence goes on along the minus strand of NC_090941.1, from coordinate 703,926,538 downwards.
AGGAATCTGGTATTGAGTGACCCTTAATGTATAATGGGTCCGATGGAGAGGGACTAAACAGTTTTTCAATTCTTGGGTTGACCCCTCTAACCAACGCCTGTGTTGATAGCAATGGGCCGAGTCGTCGCTTGACTGAGGCGAGGAGGGGAATGGTCTGGCTAGTAGGTGGTTTCTCTTTAATTATTTTTTCTACAAAATCTATTTCGGGAGTAATTTCCCCAGTCTCAATATCAAAATGCGCTGCCTATTTCCGTAGTAGCGCGTTGAAAGTGGCTTGGTCATCTATAGGTGACGGGTTTCTTATTGGTGTGGTTTGAGGATAGGACAGGTCCAGGACATCCGGGTCTGTTGACGCTGCTGGGGACTGCCAAGGCTGTGAGCCACCTTCATCTGGGTCTTCTTCGAAGCCCCCCTTAAACATGTCTGGGTTTTCCTCAAAACCTTCTTCCAGGTTTTGTTGATCTTCACTATTTAGGAACTCCTCATCCTCTTGGAAGTGAGATTCTTCTTCAGTGAGGTCAAATGTTTTAACCTCCTCTTGAAGGGGGTTAAATAGTCTAGGGTATTTAGCCCTGGGATCCTCATGAAGTACCTCTCTTGCCCTCTTGGGTGTTATATGTTCAGGAGTGGACATACATCTATCCAGCTTGTCCATACATGATTGCAATCTTTCAAAGGTCCAATGTGGTAACCCAGAGCGGTCTGGAGGCGTAAAGGGAAGCTCCTCCGCCTGTAGCCGTCTAGATCTGTCCCATAACGTCGAGGATAAACTCCCTTTGCCTTCTGAGAACCTTTCTCGGAGGCTAGGTCCTTCCTTCGATGGAGGGGGCGGTCCCTGCCTTCCTTCCGGCATTCTCTGCGTCTCTCTGGCCTTGTGAGCAGGGCTTGGCATATCCCTCGCCGTCCGTCTCTGACCATCATTGAAAGCTATACGAACCAAGCTCTCGACGATTAATTTCTCCGTCGAGGGTTCGTCTGGCATCGTGTTTGACGATGCCGAGTCCTTCTCGCCGACGGCTGCACTCTTACGAGGCATGTCGTCTGGCGTTTTGGTGGTAACGCCCTTATTTGAGGGTGGCCCAGTCGCTATTCGCGTCTGCGGTGGCGGGGAGGGCTTGCGATCCTTACGGTCAGCGGAGGTAGTCGGTAGGCCCGGCGTCTTAGTTGGCACTAGGGCTTTCTTTGTCTTCGACGAAGAAGTGCCATGGGTTGTGTGTTTGTGTTTTTTGTGTGAGTCAGTCTCACCGGGGTGTTCATCCCCAGAACTTGTCGGGGCTGGGGGCAGACGCTGAGGAGCGGGTACACTCCCTAGAGAGATCTACAACATCTGAAACTGAGGTAGGGTTATCACTGTCCTCGTCACACTCAGCGGCGGCGGGTGAGGAACCAGCTCTAGACATAGCGTAGCCTGACCCCCTCTTGACCTTGCGGTCCTTTAAAGTCTTTGGGCAAAGAAGTTTACAGGCCGCACAGCCGTCCTCGTTGTGGTCAAGGGGTAAGCAACGGTTACACCACTTGTGCTTATCCTTCCATGTGAATTTTCCCTTGCAGCGCAGACAAAATCTAAAAAGGAGCCCTCTCCGTAGCTGAGGATACAGTTAAAAGTGATAACGACCCCGAAGGAAAGGGGGGTGAAAGAGAAAGGCATTCTTAGAAAGAAACAAATGCCCCACAACCCCCACTCTCCCTACTGTATAGGCCGGCAAGTCCGGGCCACGCGTTCGGCAGCGCCGAAGGATCGCCTCCGTCTAAGTCACCGCCGGTGAAGTTCTTAATTGGCAGTGAAAACAGCTTCGCCATCGAAGGAGGGATCTGATGTAATCTTTAAAGAATAAAGACCAAGGGTCAAATAAATATTTTGCAATTTCTCTCTAACGAACTCCGCATTAAGGCGACCAATATCTGGGCAGAAGAAAACAATCTGAGGGACCTCGACGCGTGAGGGATTGTGGGTACACTGCACGTCACTATAAGGATAGTATTACAGACACGCCTATGTCGACGTCCCCTTTTCGACTACGAAAAACAAAATGCAATACTCTGCAGTGACCACTGGATGTCGGACTATGCACAGCATGTAATTCTAAGCAGATTAACAAGCATCAGAAGTTACATTTAGGAAATAATTTGTTGATGACATTATCATGATTTGGAACGGTACTTCAGATTTACTCCACAATTGTGTTGACTCTCTCAATCATAATGAATTTGGTTTGGAACTAACAGGCCAAAGTAAACAAAAGTGTATAGATTTTTTGGATCTACATATCTTTATTGAAAACAATAATATTGAAAGCAAGGCCTTTAGAAAAACGACTGAGGTTAACCATACTCGGTTTCCCACTAGTTATCATCGTAAATCAACTTTCATATACATTACATCTAGGGAATTTTATTATGCACGAAGAAACTGTAGTCTGGACACAGACTTCAATGAAGAATGTAAGTTACTAAGTAACAGATTCAGTGAAAGAGGATACGCTAATGATTGTATAACAAAGCATGCAACAGGACAGATTCTGGTGAAACCAACTGTGGGGAGAAAAAGTGAACACCCACAACAAGTGAGCCTTATTACTAAATACTCTAAAGATAGCAATTTTGTATATAAAATGGTGAATAAACCTTGGCATATCTTACAAATGAACAATGATTTGACAAAGTATATTTGTGATAAACCCACTTTCAATCTATATTTGAGCACTGACAGTCAAGAATAAATTAAGTCCTTCACTCCTTCGACCTGAAGACAAGCATGACAGATATGATTGGCCAAGACCATGTACTCGTGGTTTCTTTAAATGTGGAACCTGTAGCCTATGAAGGTGTGCGTATGCTTAATGCAAAGAATCTGAATGTCATAATGGTATAAAAAGGTAAAAACGTACAAGATCTCATTAACTGCGATCAAAATGCATAGTGGATGCAATTGTATGTGTATCCCAAAAGGTCTATGTAGGGAGCACGATACAGGAATTACAGATCCGTATACGTGAACATACAGCAAATCTTAATAGTCAAGACATGAGATTGCTAGTAACTGTACATTGCAAGAATCACACCAAATGGCTAATGAGAATGAAATCAGATGTATTGGTCTACAAAACGCTAAGGCACACAGGGAGGGGACAAGAAAATCTTGAGGCAGTTGGAATCTAGAATGATCTGCAAGGTACGGTGTGTAATAACTTGTCTCAATTGTGAACACAAGATGAATGAGTTTTTGTTAAGAACTTGATAGTATAAGAAAATATATATAGGAAGTTAGAAACTGACCAAATAATATGACCTAGCCGAGGTTTCCAAATTCAATTTCGTAAAAATGTATTTGAGGTACTGTGACTCTGTAAAAGTGTAGTTGCACACCCAGATCAGTAAAACTGTTTAACTCAGCATAACTTGCTAATTCATGAAAATGAAGACCACATATACATTAGACAACCACCCTTTGATAACCAGGGGTCACCTTCTTTAATCATATAACGCTAAATATAATTTAATGTACTACCTTCTGTAGTTTATCAAAGGAACTAGGAATAGTCGACATTTGGTAGAACTGATGACAACACGGAAATGTAAAGTAAGGACGAAAACTTAAGTAAACATATAAACATCAACTTACTGTATTCCAATTATGAATTGTACTATTATAGTAAGTGATGACAAACATCTGCAACTAAGATGAGCAAAGCAGGAGCGAATTATCTAATCCATATTATTTAGGGCTTAATATTGATCTACACTTACGATACAATTGTAACCCTTTATAATCTTCAAGTTTTCAAGATCGTTCCTAAACTATTGGCATAACTCATCCAGAACTATACCAACCAGTCAATTACATGTAGACATTGAAAAAGCACCAGAATCACTAAATTGCATCAGCTTTAAACACTTGGAATAACGCGCATAGCATGAATGTCTGTTTACAATCACACTGGAACGCAATTACACGTAGCGTGCAATGTCATCGCGTCACCGTTATGCAGGTTTAAAATGGTGGCTAGTAACTGACTCACTGCATTCGGATGGTGAATCCTGACAGGAAACCCATCTGACATCACTGGAGAAGGAAATAGCCGTATAATTGGTAAGAATGCAGTGGCAAATAAAAAAATAAAAACATTTATGTATTCATGTAACTATATTAGAACATACCGACTTATTTAATTATGGTAGACCATACGTAGAAATCTACTTGTATGATAAATGCAATCGATATAGCACACTAATCAGTCTTTAATCTTTGTTCACCAATTAGATGCTGGACAATTTGAACAAGCAAATCACACCTAAATCAAGATTTGGGAGTACATATTTTCTATCAAGATATTCAAGTAACTAAGGAGGGTGAACATCTCTTATGTCACCTATTTATTAATTTATACCAAGATGGTAAATAAACAAAGCATATTAAGATTTCTAATACTGAATCATGCTACTCATTTAGCTAATCCAATAGCTTCCCTTTCGAGTGAGATCTGGACCAGAATACCGAGAGTCTTAATAATTTAGGACTTTTGATACCACAAGCATGGTTATAGATACTTAGCGGGACACACCGCACTAGAAGAAGTATTTATGATAGTTCCACATTTACACGGGTGTGGGTGACCAACTACTCTTACGGTACCTTATGAAATGGTTAATCTCACCATTTTGTAATTCCTAACTATTGATGATTCAGCTAATAACAGCATGTTTAATACACCTTATTGAAGAAATAAGTTATAGTTATGATTTAACTGTCATATCGATCCTAGAAATATTGATTGACGCATTAGCCCCGTTTTTTCTTGCTTTTCTTCTGTGATATTCTCTAGTGTTATTTCTTGTTTTGTTATGGGATTTCACATGCTCAAATTTGTATTTTATTTCCCTCCTAAAACTTCACTGTTGGTATGCAATTTCATTTCAAATATGGTCAAACTGATGCATCTCAAGCTGGTTTTGCAACTTTATTTTAAATGTGCTCAAACTGATGTTTTCTCTTTATGGTGGTTTTTTTTGTTGATATTTTGATTGATGAATTTCACTGTTTGGCATCTCATCTCTTGGAGTTATGACTGATGGGTCTGTGGGTCTATTTGTTTGAAATGTGTTGCTTCCATCGAAATGTGTTCATCTTTTTAATTTTATCTACAACTTTTCTTGCTGGTTTCTTGACAATGGTCACTGACTTGTTTTAAATGCGACACAAAGTATGGATTTTGTCTATATTGGGACCGACCAGGGCAAACTCTTCTTTGATCATGACTCTGGGGGACGCTTTCTTCAATATAATAAATTACTATGCACTCACCCACGTGGAAAGTCTGGTGCAGAAAATCAGGACATCTTAAACTCATTGCTGACTTTGAAACTCTCGGCCGCAGGTGTGTTCCAGATTGAAGAACCGATCTCAGGAAAAAATAAGAGGCCATAGATACGCTCTCCAATGGCAAGGCTCGAGAGAAAGATGGGTTGTGCTCAGAGTTTCACAAAACATGCAGGCAAGTGTTGTGCCCTTATTTATTGCAGCTTTGGGAAGAACCCTTGAGGTTAGAAAGCCAGCTGGCAACGTTCAGGTAGGCTAGAATTAAACTTATGTTGGGGCCAGGTAAAGTCCCAGAGGAACATGGTACCTATCGTACCCAGTCACCCCTAGATGTCATATCAAAATAGATGCTCACTTTTTTGCAATTTCATTGCTGCTGGTCATATCTAGTGCATCCTGATCAGTCAGACTTCATCCCTGGTCACTCTACATCATTGAACTTTAGGAAACTCTTTAACATAATGTCTCAAATGAATCCAAAAAGGGGCAGTCTTGCTGGATGACAAGAAAGCTTTGGATTCGGTTGATGGGGAATTCCTATTCAATGTGCTAGAACACTATGATTTCGTGCCCCATATAATCTATATACACCAAACCGATGGCCAGAATTAGAATAATGGATTCTAGTTATTATTCCTATTGGGACAATTATTCCAAGACATGGGTGTCCCTTTGACCTCTTTTTGCTCTGATTATTGAGCCATTGGCCAGTCTCTTGCGGCATTGGCATGTACAGAAAGGAATAAAGTGTCACATTATACGCAGATGAGGTGTTCATTTTTTTTTTTTAATAAAGGGATCCGGAGATCTATTTCCACCCTATAATAATGTGTGTAGAGGGATTGGGGGATTGAGGGAATACTCCCGATTGATCGTAGACTGGTTCAAATCTGAAGTCCTCCCGCCGCCCCCACAGAAAAAACAACTTTGGGGATTTCGGTCTCCAGAGATCATGTTTAACTGTCCTCCAATAATAGTTGCAGACTCTTCAAAGTAAGTTTGCCCATCAAGGACATGGGTAACCGGGCCGACCAGGTTATCAAATGTGCTCGATGGGCAGAATTGCACTGCTAGAAATAGTGAGGTTAACAAAACTATTGCGTTTCTTCAACATTCCTACAGCGATGCCTGAAGGTTTCTTCAAAACTTTGAACAAACAATCCACCCGTTTGTTCTGGGATGCCAGGGGACACAAATGAGAAATTGTGAATATGACCACATCTCACCCACAAGGTGGTTTCCAGGGCCCTGATTTTGAATTGGATTACTTAGTGACCCAAGTTAATTTTATTTCTTATTGGGCTACAAATGCAACAGGTTAGCCACACAATTTAAAGCAGAGCAGTGAGCCCGATGACACTTGAGGCAACTTTGCTTAGTAAGGCATATAAAGATGCCAGACCATATGATTCTGTCAGCCACTCTCAAAGCCTGGAATACAATCCTGAATAACCTACAGATCAAATTTCCATATAGTCATAAGGCGGCTATATGGAGCAGGATTGATGTTGCTCTGACGCTTGATGGTGGGATTAGTAGAGCTTAGACCGGGGTAAAGACATGCCTGGGGACCTATTCTTAAATGGTGCCTTTCTATCAACTGTGGATTTCTAAGCGAAAATAGGGTCCATTGCCACTAGCCTATTACAATAATTGCGAGTCAGAGCAACTGTTAGTTACAAATGGCTCTCTTTTCCTAATGAACCAGAACCCCATAACTGTATGGAATTTAGGTCACTGCCCTGCCGCAGCTTCATTTATGTATTTAATAATTTAGTTCAAACTGAACAAGAGGATGCTGCTGTGACGGCTAGGAGTAAGTGGGTATGATAGCTTGGCATGGAGATAGATGATGTATGCACACTTGCTAAGCCAATCTCAAGTCAAATTCTGAGCAATTCATTTCAAAGCTGTATACAGGTTGCACTACATCCCCAAGCTCTAAAGCAATTTCACGAGAACAGAGATGGAAATTGGCCTAGATGTAACTGAAAGGTCAGACCATTTACATATGGTATGGTCATGTCCTATTCATGACAGATACCAGGTGGAGATCTGCAGGGCACTGACTTTAATGACCGGCATGAGTACCAGTCGACCCTATGTGGAGCTTGCTGGTTAATTCTGGCGAACTTCCAATTTTGAAACGTACAATTTTGAACATTGCTTTTCATTTGGCAAAGATTTTTTTGTTGGACACATTGCCATCCGCCTGAATTGAAACACTGGTGGTCGCTCTCCAGAGGTTTTCATTTACAACTCATATGACTCCCTCACTACTTACTATACTGGCTGGGCTGATGGGCGTAGTCCAAAACCTCTGGAGAGCGAAAAGTTGCAGACTCTTGCCCTAAGAGAAACATTGGATTGAATAGCACATATAGATTATTTCATGTGTATGCTTTCAATCTACTATTTATTCGTGAAACGAAGTACCTGTGTCTGATTTAATGGACGAAGGAACTAAAGATTTTTTTTTTTTTTTTTTAAAGGTTTTGTTGGATGACCAACGTTCCTCAAAAAAAGTGCACATTCCCATTTCGTACACAAACGCATCCTTTCTAAAACAGCTCTTAATTAAATCTTTTATTACTTGTCAACCATCTTTTTATTATTTTATGAAGGGTATGAAAAGACTAACAATGCTGAATACAAAAATAAATCACTATACTCTGTAATCATAAAGGTCTGCCCCTCCACCCTCCCTGATCTTTCCCACCTTTTTTGCAGACCAACAAAATGATAGCAGGACTTCGACCAAATCAACAGAGGAGACCACCACAGTATTTTTTACAGTAATTCTTTTAGTATAGCCAAGATACTCCCATTGCCCCGCATGTAATTTCAATAATTTCTGTAACCCGCTTCAATTTCAATGAAATATCTGAGTAAGTCCAGTTTGTTCTACATCAACTTGTAGTTCAAATAAGTGTGTGTAGATGCTGAGTGCATGTAAGAAAATTAAAACCCTTAGCTACGAGTGTTAGTAGTGGATCCACTTTTTGGAGAAAGCAAATCGATCTTCTAATACATCCATGGGGATTTTCTCCCTGACTACTATGTTCTATTGTTTGTGCCACCACATATCAACTGGGGCTCATCCGGATTCTATTCATGAAGTCAATGTGCAAGGGATAGATCTAGTGAATTGTACTGGACCAGCATCAAATGGGAACGCTTTGCCTATAAAACCTTAGAGACATAATCAATCACTGCCTGTCAGAACTTAATCACTTTAGGACATGTCCACCAAATAAGTGTCAGGGATCCACATTTTATTTAGCCTAAGTGGGGGTGCCATTGTAAGTACAAGTTATGGGCTAGTTGCCTATATGGAGTACAAAATGACAAGGATTTTGCATGGGCCGGGATTAATAACCACTCACGATCTAAGAGGTTTCTTTCCAGGCAGACATAGATGATCTACTTTTAAGAGGAGAAGCAGCTAAGAGTATATCGTAAATGCATGACATTGTACCCGTCATGGAATCTGGCTTGCAAATACATTTTTCAAATCGTTTTAAGGGTCTTATAGCCGTTTCTCCAATCTTTCTGCATGACCCAATGTCTCACCTGAAAATAGTGAATGCCGTCTTGTTCCTTTAGCTTGAAGTCCTGCTTGCAGGTCAAGGAAGATTTAATCTATCCCAGTTTGAATACATTATTTTAAGGGTTGCTTTTACCTTTCTGTATGACAGTGCTGTTGCCGAACAACTCCTTCCTGCTGCATCCTCTGCAATGAGAGCGTGTGATGCATATGAAGGGTTCGAACTTGCTGGAGGAGAAATGTAGCTATTGGCTAGATCACAGGAGAGAACGGTTGACTTTACATAGATGGCTACATTTGGCTCCCAAGGCCATATGGTACCAAACAAACATGCCTATGTGGGTAACACTGTGTTCCAAACATGCATACATGAGCATTAGAACACATCTAAAGGATTCCAAGATGGCCGTCAAGTACTGAAGGTTGTTATAGCTCCGCGCCCCATCGGAAGCGATATATATGAAGAAATCGGCTTCAAATACAATAATCACCTGGAACCTGCATTGGGCAAACGCAGCAACATTGGAGGCGATTGTCCCCTTTAGAGAGTCGTAGAGAGGCAGCCCTGACATGAGATCCGCGCTGCTCTCGGTGAGGGTCCCGACATGTGTACAGCAGTGGTAAAATAGGGCTTCGAATCAGACAATGCTTGAAGCTCTGCAGCGTTCCAGAGGGAGCCGTCAACAGGTGTGTTCTCGCTGCTTTAATTTGGCGTGTGACCTACGCTTTGCACGATCGCCCCCCTGCAGTGTTCGGAGGTGGTTTTGGAGAGCAGTGGGCTGCATGCAAAAGAGGAGAGACTTGCACAGCAGTCAGCCGGTAATTCTCTCTTTTGTCTGTGCAGGACTTATTCATATTGCACGCTGTAAGAAAGGGGAGGAGCAGATGCTCGGGAACCAGACAGTATCTTAAAGTGTTGATGTTTTCCAAACCTCAGTCAATGAAATAAAGCCACGGAATGGACGCAGTTCTGCAATTAAGTTACAAGAGGCATATACTTTCTGTAAAGTTTACCCTCTTGATTAATATCCACGAATCAAACGCAATGGAAACAGAGGCAGCCCCGCACCAAGTCACAGTTTGTTTTGTATTTAAAATGTATACTCATACACAGATCACCAGTAAGCCCGATAGAAGGGCTTAGGGTTAACAAGGACAGCCTGAGATGAGGACCTATGGAGACCACCACTACATATGGAAATACCCTGGGGAAAGGTTTTCTTGAATTACAAGTTGATTGGTACTTCCCTTAAAGAGCCATTAGACTCTCAGCAACTCTTATAAGTCGATTGCTGTTAATTCTGCTACGGCACAGAGATCATTTTGCAGGTATTAACATTGCAAGGCAGAAGCAATCTATGAGCAGATATGGTTTAACATTTTGGGACAATAGGGGAAAACCCTTCACAACAGAGATTGAGTGAGACGCCTTCAGGAAGTCTCAAGCTCTACAGTGCAGATCAGAATAAGGAATGTACCTACTATAGCCAATCAATAAGAGCAGCTTTGGGGGTGCATTTAGTCAATGTCAGGGTCCAACGAGAAAAGAAGAGCGCCTCGCCACGCTTACACCCACCCCTCAAGAGACTCCTATTAGAACCGGCTGGCTTAGGTCAGGAGACGCTCCGAAACAATCCAAACACTCAACTGAATTGCTGGAAGAACAGAGGGACAATACAGAGACTACTATGGCAGCTTCGAAGGAAGACATGGAACGGTGCTTTCAAGACATACTTCCTCTCTACAACTGCAATTTGATAACTTTAGACAGAATTTAAAATCGGCGTTGGTTGACGTACGAAAGGACATTGCCCCCCCTTGGAGAGAACCAACTAACGAGAAGGCACTGCAAGACCTGGCCCAGGAATCCACGCAATCAGAAGAGCTTCATGACCAACTGGCACCAGCAACACACAATGTTGAGCTGCAATGTGAGGATCTAGAGAACAGATCGAGAAGGTCCAACATTCATATATGAAACATTACAGAGTCTGAAGGATCAGCCTTGAAGGAGGAAGTTACGGGAGTCTTCAATGATCTACTGAACGTGGAAGCAGAGGTAACTGTTCCCATTGATATACTTCATCGGGTAGGTCCGAAGCGTCAAGACCCGGCTGCACGGCCCAGGGATACCTTAGTGGAATTGGCATGCTACCTTACTGCATTGTCTGTCCATGCCTCACCTATGTCACTATTGGGTGCTATCACCCCCACTGCCTGCATATAACTGCTATTTAAATTGTTCTAGCATCACTGTTTATTACCATGTACTATGTCTTGTAACCTTGTACTAGCGCCCCTATACTCATGGGGCCGCAGCGCTATAGAAATAAAATAACCAAACAAACCTTCAAAAGGAACAAATCTTACGGGAAGCCAGAAAAACATCTCAGAGCACACTGAATGGGAACGATATTCAATTATATCAGGATCTCTCTCCACTCGCATTACAAAAAAAGATATACGAAACATTTTGCAACATCTCTTTAGATAATTAGCTTTACCAAGATATCTGCTGGGAGTGACCTACTCTAACGATCAGCGCCTGTATGCTTCCGGCCCATTTTGGTTGCGTATAACAAATAATAATTTGCAAACACAGAAACCGCCATATAGATGGACCTTCCCATTTGGTCTATTATTTACTTGTGAGGGTAAACAGTACTGCATTAAAACCAAGGTGAAAGGGGCTCGTATTCTACATATCTACCATGGGGGGGGGGGAATCAGGCGAATCAAAGCACTGCGACCGGGGTTCGTGCCTCCCCGAGGTCCGAGACACTGGGAGTGGACAACTGCTTGACGACAGCGAACCAAAATTCAAACGGGTCACCCAACGGCCGAGGAACAACCCCCAGCATGTTGAGGGATTGAGAAGTGGTTTAGGCATGTGGAAGGAACAACGAGGTGACATAATAATAATTTAGCATTTATGTAGCGCTATGAACCATCAGGCATCTGAGCGCTGCTTATTATTACCCACGGTGTGTGGTGCTCATATATCAACCTCGCCAGGATAAAAGGCTGCGTTTGGCCTTGCCAGGATTCGAACGTGCGTCAGCAGTCTTCGCACAGATGTCAAAGCGAGCGCTCTACTCACTGTGCTATCGGACCGGCTAATAAAAGGTACATACCCTTAAAATCGGAAAAGAAATATGTAACATTGGGGCTCAGATGAGGCTCATCTTGGAATCTACAAAAAACAACGTATACAGTGGGTTTTAGGCTACCCGGCACGTATTCCTGGTTTAGGTGGTGGGCCACCTCTGAGGACGGAGTCCAAGGAGGGAGTAGCAAGGATGGTCTTCACCAGGGAGAGGTTATTGTTGTTGGTATTGTGTTGGACGGGGAGAGGGACTGTACATGAGATTGAAATCTGAGGCGGTTTATGAAGCGTCTCCTGGGCAGCACATTAGTGATAGACTGCCGTTTTCAAATGCTTAACACTTAATATCAGGGGGCTTAAATTCTCCTGTTAAGAAGAAGGAAACTGGAACAGGTATTAAGCACTATCAAACAGATCTCATTGCCCTACAGGAAACATATCAAGTACCAAGAGTAATACAAGTTGAAAGTAAGACAAATTCCGATTCTAAGGCAGGACAACGCTAAGGGCAAGACAGCGGGGGTGCTTATAGCTTTTAGGGCAGGAACACAGATCTCCATTAGGAAAACACAAGCTGATAAAGAGGGACGGTCACTTTTTCTTTTGGTACAGATGGGATCTTTGATTTTAACATTAGCTTCCATCCATGCCCCAATATTGAGCAGGACGGCTTTTTGAAGATGGTATTAACCAATCTGGAACAATTTGCTCAGGGTGAGGGGATTCTGATGGAGGATCTGAAATTTGCATGGACTCAGTACGAGATGGAAACTATCATTCAAACAGCTCGACCCCGCCTTCTTAAACGCAGAGACAGAAATTTGATCAGTTGAAGCTTAAAAGACATCCGACCTACCTTGAAAGGAGATGAAAGGGAATATACCTACTACTCGCACGTTCACAAATCCTTTTCAAGGATAGATTATTTCTGGGCCTCAGTTAGATTAATAGGTAGAGTGATGCAGACTGATACCCATACCGTTACCATCTTGGATCATGCCCCCCTCGCGACTGACTTTGCCCTCCCTAAATGTATTCCCACACTATGGAGCTGGAAATTCCCGAAAGACATAGTCGGACCGGGTTCTAAGCGACAAATTCGACGGCAAGATACAGGATTACTTTAGATCTAACATTTTGGGGGGAGGGGCAATTCTAGATAAGGTTTGGGATGAGTTTAAAGCGACCCATAGAAGGGAACTTCTTGCTATATAAGCGGATAGGGGGAAGCTAAGGCAAAAAAGTTGACTTGGAGGTAAGGGATGTCTTGAGGCAGACACATCATTACAACTTCATAAAGTAATATCTGAGCACACAGGGCAGACAATACGCACCAAACAAGCAGTCAAAGGCTTATTGTACTTAAAACAAAGGACATATATAAAAGGCTAATAAAGCAGATAGACTGTTAGCTAGACAATTAAAACACAAAATAGCAGTCCAAACAATACACGGGTGGAAGAATCAGTAGGTTACATAGTAACAATGACAGCAGAAATTATAGATCAATTTCAAGCATTTTACATGGCCCTATATAAAATCTGATTCCCCAAATCAGGCGCTGCAAAAGGATTTCTGGTCAGTAACCCAGCTGCACAAAGTTTTGTAACCTTCGATAACAATATTACCCTGGAGGAAGTGTTGCATGTGATATCTTCCTATAAACAAGTCCCCCAGGGCCGGAAGCGTTTGTGGCCTCTTATAAAAAATGTAAAATCAACACTTGCCCCGAAATTTACTGACCTTTACAATTCTTTTAGTAAGACTGGCAAAGAAATAAACTCAATTGAAGAAGAGACCAAAATAATATCAATTCCGAAAGCGGGGAAAGTAAAATTTGGCTCACATTGTCCGATTGCTAAATATTGACGGAAAAATGTACACCAAAATCGTCACTAACCGATTGGAAGCCATTATGCCCAATCTCATCCACCCAGATCAGTCTGGATTTATAAAAGGGAGACAGACACATGACAATAAACATCAAATATGTCACCTTATAGAAAAAGGCGGCTAAAAAGCAAGATAAAGCCATATTGGCGTCATTAGAGGCTGAGAAAGCTTTTGACTGCGTGGAATGGTCTTCTCTTTTTAATACATTAACCACCATGGGTTTTGGTACCAGGTTTCGAGCCATGATACGAGCCTACTATGCGAATCCCTGAACCAGATTGCTTATAAATGGCCAGATCTCGTCACATGTTCCCCTCCGTAGCGGGATGAAGCAGTGGTGTCCTCGTTCACCTCTCCTTTACGCTAATCACCTGGAACCTCTACTATGGCAGCTCCGACATTTGGACAATATACAAGGCATACCTTTTGGAGGAGGGGGTGGTGGGAAGAGACTCACAAATTAATGGCATATGCAGAGGATATGTTACGTGCGATCACTGTCCCGGGAGATTAGCTACCTGCGGCATTTGAAAGTTTTGGCAAAGTAGATGGTTTAAAAATTAATATCACAAAGTCTGAAATCTGAAACCTTGGGCTTACACAAAACAAATTATCTACAGCAATGGAAGCATCACAGCTCTGCTGGCAGCCGAAAGGTATTGGGAATTAACATAACACAATCATTTGGGGAAATGGATTACTCTAATTTCTACCCATTGTTGGCGGAGATCCAAAAGCTATTTCAATCTCAGTCCCTTCTTATGGTATCTTGGCTAGGTCAAATCCATTTTGATTAAGATGGTAATTCTACCCAAAGTATTGTATTTGTTTCTGGCCCTTCCGATAAAGGTTCCGGATGCTTTTTTCGTACATCACATAAAATAATATCGAAATTTATATGGAACAACAAACCCTCTCAGGTTGCATTGAAAACGTTAATGCTTCCCCCAAACAGAGGAGGAGTGGGACTCCCTAACTTTAGAGCAAACATAATCGAGCTGAACAGTTGCGAGTGCTAAAGGAGTGGTTTGGGGGAAGGCTCTAATAAAATAAGAGATGGTGTCATATGGAAAGAGCTACAGTGGGGCCTAGAATGTATGTATGTATTTGTATGCATTTCATTTTTACTCCTTACCGCTTAAAAAGAAAAGAATTCAAATACATCTCAAAGCTAAACTCCCATATATACGATGCACTTCTGGTAGACAAAAAGGAGGGCATTGAGGAAGGCAAAGCACCTGGCGACAAAAGCCAACTCCCATGAAAACAAAGAAAAAGCCAAATATGCTGTAAAGGCATACAAAAGTTGGCTGTCAGGCCACCGATTTAAAATGTACCAAGCAGATTCTCAACAAATGCTCCGAGTGGTCTGTGGAAGGAAGTCAAGGGAATGTTGGTCTTTAATAAAAGTAACAACTAATGACATCAATGACTCCCTACAAATCAACGTAGGAGAAACATGGGTGAATCACTTCACAGCACTTTTCCAATAACTAGCCGTGGACCAACAAGCCTTGCGAGAGAAGACAACAACTTGGGACATCCCCTATGACGCGGAAACGACACTGGAAAAGATCACCAAGTTAAACACCTCAAGGGCGCCAGGCCCAGACGGGATTACCAACGCCAACCTTAAAGAACACCCAAACGAATGGGCCAACTTCATCCATGAGGTGTTCAAAAAGTGTATACATACGAGATCAATTCCAGACTCATGGAGGACATCAATGGTAGTTCCAATGTATAAGGAGGGGCGCATAGAAAACCCAAGGAACTACCATCCAATCGCCCTATTGGACATAATCGGCAAGGTTTTTGGTTGACTGGAAAGTTTTCAATCACGGGCAAGATCTGCGGTCTGTGCAGACCCGTTCCAGGCAGGCTTTTCTAAAAAGGATGTGGGAACAACTGCAAACATCCTGCTCCCAAGTACCCTGAAGGGGAAGATCATGGAAGGAAGCCCTAGGGTTTTTGTAGCTTTCATTGACCTGGCCAGGTCAATCGCGAAACCCTTTGCAAAAATTGCCAGACTGGAAGTGTCCGATAGAGATCCTAGAGCCCATACAAGCACTCCATAGCAGCACATCTATGAGAGTGAGGTTAGGCCGCTTGGGTCCCTTATCTTCGGAAATCTTAATGGCAAGAGGGGAGAAGCAGGCCTGCCCTCTCGCTCCTGACTTGTTCAATTCCTACCAAGGAGATTTTCAGTACTCGGAGCAGGGAATCTGATCACCCCCCCATCCCCCGAACAATAGGCGGCGCTAAAGTTACACGCCTCCTATACGCAGACGGTCTGATCCTGCTACACCAGACAGCTGTTGGCCTCCAGCAACAACTAAACAACCTATTGGAATACAT
This sequence comes from Ambystoma mexicanum, assembly GCF_040938575.1. Lineage (NCBI taxonomy): Eukaryota > Metazoa > Chordata > Amphibia > Caudata > Ambystomatidae > Ambystoma > Ambystoma mexicanum. Next base: position 703,910,317 of record NC_090941.1, on the reverse strand, counting down.
CAAAGGGAACAATCTGGAGAACAAACAAAAAACTAAAGTTATGGCCTTTGAAAAAGCATCCAAGAAAATAAACTGCACTGGTATGTGGATGGATCACAGATCGAACAAGTGAAGGAATTTAAATATCCTCGGTGTGATACTGAACAACTGCACAGTCAAAGCCTTGATGCAAGCTGTGAAAAGATCAAAAAATTAGCAGCCCAAACAAAGGCAGCTGACAGAAAATGTGGCCGCTTCACCATAACACCATCTTAAACTTCTATAAGGCAGGTCCTCCCCTCACCGACATATAGAGCCAAGGCAATGCCAAGACTTCCTGAGAAAATCTGGTTGAGGCTAGAAGGATACTTCTAGCGACGAGTCCTGGGCCTCCCAATGGCATCCATATGCCGAAAACTGGGCCTGGTCTCACTCCAAGCAACGATCGACAGGAACAGCCTGACCGAAAATCTTCGATATCATCTACAGTGAACTAATTGGGGCGAGGGGGAATACAACATATTGTTGACGAACTGTCAAACAGAAATAAAGGTATACTGGAAGAGATAAGCTGTATGGAAGATGACCTCAGACAAAACCCAACAAAAGTAAAGAAATAATTGGAAGAACAGGACTGGGGGACTGGATACAGACCATCGAAACAGTGAGCACAAACAAACTGACAACTAGCCTACCGTTGACGTAAAAAAGCCAAACCAACTCCAGAGTACATGAAAAAAATTCCTTAACAGGGCACTTCGAAATATCTTCTTGAGGGTACGTCTGAACCTACTTGCAACAAACTAAATCATGGCAATTCCACTTCAAATAAATGCTGATATTGTGAAACCGACCAGTTTGACGTGAGACATCTGTTACCATCTTGTCGAGGCATCAACAAACTCGGAAATATGTATATGGGTCACCACTTTTCTGACCTACAAGTCTACGAAGAAGACTGGTGTGCCCATCTAATAAGTGGAGACAAAACGTCACTGGTGATTGTGGTGGCATTATTCTTCCAAAATATCGCTCTGCAAAAAAGAGGAAAGAGTGGTAGTTAAATAAGGAGTTAAGAAAATAAATACACGCAGAGTTGAGGATGCAAAGCGAAATCAGAATTGACTAACGAATTTTATGAAGCCTTTGAGAACGAAGCGACAGATGTTCTCTTGTTTATCAATTGAATCAAGTAAAATAAAAAAATAACATCTTGTGTGCTGCTCTTTAGATTGTGTATTTGTTATAGCCATACATTGATGACATTGCTTCCCTAACATGAGACTAATGTAGGCGTTTAGTGTAATTCACTAGGATCTTACTTTAAATGATACAATTATTGGATTTGTAAATGTGACTGATGTAGGGATGTTTTTGTGTAGTCAATGATGTTGAAATAATGACCGGAAAGCGCAAGAAGTACAACTAGAATGTTTACTTATTCAGAACTTAGATATATACATAATTGCTAATGGAACTGAAGGCGTGCGTGTGTCAGAGCTGGATTCTTGCACGCAGGTTATAGTTTTGTTTTCTGTAGACAAACTGCCTTATAGTGCAAGAGTGTAATGACTTCCCTTTCATACAGTCTGGGCCCCCACTTAATTGCTCGATTTAATAAAAAAATTAGATTTTTGAGCAAACGGCCTGTTTCTTGCCCAGAATTGTGAGGCAAGACTATAGATTAAGGGGCATGAAATTGGGATGTCCACTTAATGAGCAACTCAAATATTTATTGATGCAATATATCTCACAGGCTGCACGGCATCCAGACACAAGGCTCTTATTTCTCGCCATTCCCTGGTGAGCTAGTCAGTCACCTCCCAACCCCTTGTGAGGCCGGCAGTAAATCCACTCACCTCTCCTGCAGCCCAGCAGACAGGACACATCAGAAAGCAGCATACAGTTCACTCGCTCTTTGTTAAGGAAAGCGTTTATAAACAATGGTTCATTTCAGCAACCACTTTTTTTTTTCTACACGACCTCACGTTCTGGTGAAAAAATGCAATTTGGACATTTGTATCCAAAAAGCACACATGGAGCACAAGTGAGCTACAAAAAACTGCATTTCTTTCAAGAAAATGACAATATGTTGCACACACAAACAAAATGTAAAACCCTTAATTTTGATGTGAGCTAATATGACAGAACAAAGTGTCTTTGTGTAGAATGTATTTTTCTTACATCATTGTCGAGCAATGAAAAAAAAAACAAGTTACCTTGTCAAAAATTATGTTTTGTTGAGAATCTTTAATTCTTGAAAGTGCATTAACAAATAACAGGTTATTTTTTCAGGATTGTGCAGAATTGCAATCTGGCATGTGTAGTCTCTCATTCAAGATAGGGTGAAAATAACTCTAAAATCATACTCTTCGCTTACATTTTTTTTATAACAAATGTATAGGTTTGTCTGAATAATTCATTATGATTTGCATACTTTTACCTCTACGTAAAGCCAAGTGTTGTGGAAAGCCACTATGAGGAACAGGCAGGGAAAGGAGGAGAGGAAAAATGAGTCAAGACGATTCGGCAGGGATGTTGGCCTTGAGAGGTTTTCCCTGGTCTCTGCCCTTACTTACTGCCTCAAAACCTTCCTGGTAAATGGGCTCTGCTTTCTTCGTACGATAATATGATTACTTACTGGTAATCTGCATTACTCCTAGTCCTACTCTCCCCCGTCCCAGTACTTAAAACTTTGAGGAGTCCTGTCCTCCTAGTGACTTTTTGCTTCTGCTCCACCCCTCCACGGAGGTATAACCTCCCACTAACCAATGAACCCAGACTAAGTCCAAAGGCAGAGACATGGGCACCTTCACACACAGGGCAGGAGAGGAGGGACGTCCATACTGGGATGAAGAGTAGGACTAGGAGTAATTAATATTACCAGTAAGTAATCAGAGTATTATCTCTGTGTCCCTCTTCCTCGTCCCAGTACTTAACTTTGAGCCATACCAAAGCTAGAACATAGGAAGGGGCCCATGTCATGTCCAAAAAGCATACTGACACCAAGATCAATGCTCCACCTTTCCATCACGCGGTTTACAGCGCAAAAGGAAAGACTAACAAAGCAGCATAAAATAAGCAGTGTCACATAGCAAATTGCTATGCAATCCTGTAGGTTTGCTAATTAAATTGACACTTGTGAAGCAAAGCAAGCTATTAGAGTTACCCTGTTCAATGCAAGTACAGTTTATCCTGCATTCCTGCCTTGCCCTTGGGGCTCTCTGTGCCTCTTTTCTCTGTTCACTGCAAGTTCAAAGTGGCTAATGCAGAGTGAGCGCAGCAGTAATCATCTTCTCCACTCTCAAGTGGTAAAGGCCTGTGTGGGAGTGTTAAAGATTTTTCTTTCATGTTCAAATCATTGAAAACTAGAAGCAAATCGGGATTATCCTTTTATCATGCTATCTATATTTTGTCTGTCGAAATACAAGTTGTCATACAATTCAATTCCTAAAAATGTAGGTTACAAAATGCATGAATACAGTGAAATTTAGCTTAGTGCATCAAAATCGCAGTATCAACTATATTTTATTTTGTTGGGGAAGATGCATCACATTGACTGACAAGTGACCACTTATGAAAATGTACATGATCACATGGCCTAATGCTTTTGATGGCAAACCTAGTTCTGTGACCTGCTGGTTGCATGCATCTGTGCAACTGGTGAATAACCCATGCGCTGATCCCATACTCCTTCACATTCTAATTTTATTACCCTGTTACTTTATACCAGCTACCCTTAAAGTAAGATGGTTGCAAACTACAATATTCCACCCAGTTCTATGCCTGCTACGCCATCCACGCTGCTGAGCCTCTTACTTTCTTTCCTCTTACATAATGTATACACAAAGCTAACTAAATGTTTACACAAACTAGTGATCAATAGTTCCATCCAGGCTGTACATCTACAAATCTACTGCAATATTGTAAACACTGTAGTGAGCCTCCAGAGCTCACTTTGCTCTAGGATATTATATATTAGCACCTACGGGAGAGAGCTGGTCACAATGTTTTCAGAGCCTTTTATCATATCTATTCATGCAGCTAATCTTTTACATTTTACAGACACTCATCTAGGACTTGCGATGTCTACTTTATGAAGGGGAAGTACCATTTGTAGGGGATGTTTGAAACGTATTTAACATTTACTTTGTTTGCAGACAAAGGTTTCACTGTATATTGCCGACCTGTGGTTGGCAGCAGTGTAACAAAACATGGGTTTGTGGTGACATGCAGTATTTTACAGAAAACGCCTTCAGACTTTTTGTCATCCGTTGCCATGTGTCGAGTGTATGTCTCTTAGGTCGAGTTACTTGACCTGCAGGTGCAGCAGAAATGTTAACACATTTACAAGGCCTGACATCTCACTAATGTCTTTAGATACGCAATACATAGAAATGCTGTGCTGTAATGATGCTTTTGTTATGTTTTGGGTACAAATATCTTCTGGTGATATTAAAACTATTAGTACAAAATTACTAATCAAGAAAATTCTAATTAGCAGATTCTGCTCATCAGTTTTCGAAAATAATGTATGCCTTGAACAAAACAATGCAAATATGCCAATGAGATATAGATCAAAAAGCTCCTACCCCATACAATGTAGATCTGGGACAATAAATGTGGCATTGATAGTGTCAAATAAAAGTTTTGGGGTTAGCCCAGGTGGCAGCTCTGCAGATGTCAAACAGAGGGACTCCTTGACAGTTAGCCCAGGAAGCTGCCACCCGTCTCGTGGACCGACCCAGAATCCCGCCCATAGGACTGCGGTCCGAGTACTTGTATGCCATAGGAATCACAGACTTCATTCACCTGATAATGGTGAGAGTGGAAGCCTTCTGACCACAGCCTCCGGTGCGAAAGTTCACGAGCAGATGATCAGTCTAACGGACAGTGCGGTCAAGATAACGCAACACTGCCCGCTTAACATCCAGTAATGCCAAGCTTCTTCCGGGGCACACAGTTCCAGAAAGAAGACTGGGAGGACAATCTCCTGAGAACGTTGGAACCTGGAGGGTACCTTAGCGATGAAAGACAGATCACATTTCAGAACGAGTCTCCTCCCCGACCACCAGAAAGGGGGGGGGGGGTTTACACAGGAGAGCTCCAATTTAACCAAACCACCTGGCCGAAGTGATGGCCACCAAAAAAAGGCTGTCTTCAGTGTCAACCACTTACAGACAATACTCCCAATGGGCACAAAGGGGGGGATAAGGTAACATGGACAGAACCCAAATGAAGGTCCTAGGAGGGTCACCCATGGGAGTCAGTGGCCTAGACACCGATAAACGCTTAAGAAGTCTAGTGATCATAACCTCAGCCCCCCCCCCCCCCCAACCCCTACAGGAGGTGACCAGGAAATCTGAAAATCCTGTATAGCAGATTACTGAGAGTGAAGGGTAGAAACAGCCAACCCTTTCTCAGCCCTTTCATAATTGCAATATATCAGAGAGACCACAATGCAGGGGACACTTCTTGCCACACCATGTGAAAGTTAGCCCAATGCTGATCATAGGTCTTAAGGGTGGAGGACCTACGGTCTCTCTTGACTGCCCTGCCATACTGGCAGAGAGACCCAAGTCATGCAGCCCCCTCCTCTCAGTTTCCAGATCCCCCATGGAATGAGTGGGGATGGCAAGAGTATCCATGCAGCAGAGGGGGCCAACTGGGCATTATCCAAGGGGGAACCCATTGCAGTTCCAGGAGGCTCGGGAACCACCCCCTCCTGGGCCAGTAAGGGACCATCCGAATAATCATGATCCCTCTGGATTAAGGGGAAAATCGGTAGAAACGCGAGTAGAGTCTTTGGCCAGGAGAAGTTGGGAACATGCACCCCTCAAGGGCCCAGCGTCGGAGCCCTGGAACAAAACCAGGGGAGTTGCGCATTGCAAGGGGAGGCAAATCGGTCCACCTAGGGCTGACCGGACCTCCTGAAAATCCCCTGGAACATTGCAGGAAGAAGGGACATCTACCCCGAAACAGGGAACACCCTGCCGAGTGTCTGCGGCCCCACAGCCCAATCCCCGGATGCAGACCACATGCAGTGCAGACAAGTGGGATTCAACTCTGCTGCCTATGGACAAACCCAGGTTTTCCAGAGATCGAGAACCAGTGCCCCCTGGATGATTCACAAACAGCAGGGCAGAGTTATTGTCGGTCCTCACGAGAATCTCCCTCTCCTGAACAAACTTCTTGAAGAACAAGGCTCTCTAGATGGCAGTCAGTTCCTTTCAATTCGATGAATGATTGTGCTCCCTGAGAGTGCACCTTTCCCGCGACAGATCCAGCATAGTGCCAACCCCCAGCGCCCACCCTCCTGCTGGTGTTGGTATTAAGTATGATCTGAATTTCTGGGGACATACCCACTCCCTCCCGGAGGGGAGCACTGGAAGACCATCACTGAAAAGCCCTTCTCAGGGAAGGCACGAGAGGGAGAAAGTAGTAGTTCTGATATGCTGGGTTACAATGGGACAGGATGTGCTGTATTAATGGTCTCATATGCAACCTCACCCAAGGAACCACGAGCATGCAAGATGTCATGTGGCCCTGAAGAGACAACAGCTTCCCGGTGGTCACCCAGTGCTGGTTTAGGATGACATACAATTGATTCTGGAGCCGGAACGCCCTGTCCTTCGGCAGCCTCACCCTCCCATCTGAGGTGCAAAATGGAGTTCCAACGAACTGCAACGTGTGCAACGGCATCAACTCGTACTTCAGTAGATTCAGCAGGAAGCACCATCTGTATGCCCTCTAGGTGCAGGGATGGAACTAGGGGGCCAACAGCTTTGCAAATACCCTCGGGACAATTTGAGACCAAAGGGGAGACCTCGGACTTGGTAATGGCCCATGCCTAATGTGAACCTCGGGAAGGTTAGATGGTGACTGAAAATGGGGACATGGTAATAGGTGCCTGTAAGTCTACCGAGACCAGCAAATCTCCCTTCAGGATCTCCATATGATCTATTGCAAGGTTTCTATCTTGAACCTCCTTGTCTGCAAGTAGGTGTTCAGCCTCTTCAGCTCTACAATGAGTCAGAATGATAGACCCCCCCCCCCTGGCTTGGAACTAAAAATGCTGGAGTAGAACCCTTATCCCCTTTGCAACTATGGCGCCTTGACGATCGCCTTCTTCAGAAGGTCCTGGATGGCTGTGAGCATCACCATTCTCTTCAGGGTCCACTGGGCAGCAGAGTCTCCAGTCCTTGAGGCACAAGTGACATCTGCCTGAGAGAGAGGAGCCCATGGCCATAGCCATTCCTTGCACCGCATCATAGAAAAGATCGGGCATAAACTGTCTGCCTCGGCATGTCAGTAAGATGTTGGAAGCAGTCTGCACAGTCATCCAGGGATTGCTTAAGCTTCTTATACCAGGTCAGCGCCGTGTCAGCCATATAGGAACCATAAGTGTTGACAGCAAAGCTAAATGGGAACCAACATAAGATCCTTTGAGAGCAGTGTCCACCTCTCATCCATTAGATCTCGTACGGCTGCCACCTCGTCTAGACAGAGGAGCATCCTACCAGTATCATCAACCTCCACACTAGCAGGTAGCCTTGTCGCCTACCCCGTGGGGGGGGGTGGGGGTGTGGAGGCATAATTTCTGGCAAACCTCCACCCCTGCAGCCCCAGAACCGCTAAGCCCAGAGGCTCACTTACCTAGCACCCGGGGAGGGGCAATGAACCCCTTCCCAGGGAAAGAAAACTCTCCATGAGCATGCAGACTGGCAGGTCCTCTGGCCTCTCATGTCCCACCGTCAGATCCTAGACAACCTCTGCCTGACCCCACAGCCCTGAAGGGGAATTTGGCAGACTCAGGTCCGGTGCTCCCCCAACCCCCACATGGGTGCAGCTTGGACAAGTATCACCAGACGCTGCTCCATTCATGCCCCCGCACTAGGAAGGTCCAAAAGATCTGGCAGGAACTTAGATAAACTGTGGGTTCATGGGCAAGTGGGAGGGTATACCTCCTGGGTGCAAGAAGCTTGAAAGATGGAGTTCCTGGGAGGGCAGGATGCCTCAAAAACAAGTACTGAGACGAGGAAAAGGGCCATAGAGGTAATAGGGCAAAGTGACTAATGCAGGATTAGTCTGCCCCATTGGTTACAGAAAGGCACATATGTTAAGTAGCTCGCCTTATGGTTTAAAAATAATAAAACTACTGCTTAGAAATTAATTTGACAGTCAAAATAATAGTCACCTGCAGCTTCTGAATTAAAGAGCATCTTGCTAGTTTGGACAATATTGGAAAATAAAAATAAAAGCAAGCAGGAAACTTGCAAAAACAACAAACATTCTGGTTTGTTTGAACTGCATTCCAAGGCCAGAACAGACGGTCTTTTCAAACCAAATTGTAGAAATAACAGACAAACCACATTTCTACCAACTACAGCTGGGAAGGCTAGTCTCCAATCCTGGCTTCACCATTTAAGATTAATTGCCATGGCGAGCACACTTTGGTTATCTCACAATTCCGCTCACATTGTCCACTACTACAAAAAGCATCCCTTCATATTCAGAAGTTAAACATTGTTTGTCGCTTGGCTTAATCCTGGCAACTTCTTTACCCATTATCCCCGTGCCCCCCTCCCAGTACCACACTCATTCTGTGAAGTTATTTGATCTCATTTTCTGTGATGTCATGGATGTCCCTATGTATGCAAATGACATGTTTTGATGGCCGACGTCCTGGAAATCCAAGGTGATTTATTTATCTAAAACAGCTCAAACTAAATGAGACCGTGATGCATTCACAAACGCAATCAGAGAGAGATGCATTTACAATCTGCTGAATGGATGTAACGCAAACCACATGAGACCATGCAGAGTGACCTAAAATACATACTATATCATGATGTATTGAATAGAGCAAGCAGCTTTGACCTAAGCCGCCTGTCTGCCCACCACCCGCAATTCAGTTCTGCCAGAGGAAAAAAAACTCACACCACCTCCTCCCCCTCCTCCTCCTCGGGCCAGAAAAAGCTAAATATGGAAAGAAAACAACCGGTTTACAGAAAAGTAAGAAATTGACTTCCCGTCGGATGTTTTAACGCCACACGATGTCGCCCACATCGGACCATCCTACAGTACGTGACACGAAGAGGCAGCACAACAAAGGGCTCCAGCCTGACATCCGCTTAAAACCTAATCCCCTTTCCCCCTCGCCATTAGGGTTTTAACGGTGTGTCCGTCATTTCCTGGCCGACAACACGACGGATGCTTCCGAGCTCAATTATACCTACACCGTGCACTTAATGAAAGGTTTGAGAGTTGCAGAGAAAGCATTGCTACAGTGCATTCTCCACATGACACCTTCATTGCTAGCTGGACGGATACAAGGGCAGTTCCCGATTAACTCGTTTGGATTAAACACTACAATGCAGCATGTGCTCACATTCTTACACAAGTGGAGGGAATGACGCACATGCGAAGGATAGTTCAAGTAACTTTGACAATGTGCTTTTGTAAAATAATTCACCCAGAGGTAAATGGTCGCCTGCTTAGGAGTTGTGTAAGGTATACAATTGTATACTTACAAAACCCACTGTCTTTAACCCCCCCACCCCCCTCCCCGACCAATCCTCAAATCGAAACCGTTATGGGTGTTCCTAGGGGAGTACCCAGCATGGCAGGAACGAGAGGGTTGCAAACTATTCCAATATCTGCCATGTCACCAACACTACACAGGAGCCTTTTAGAACACGTGTGGCCGTTGCCTACCCACAAAGAAAAAGCATGCCCCTCAATATAAACCAGCAATGCCCCCACTTTTGCAGGTTCTGATGAATTCAGATGATTAGGTGTTTTGTCGGTGAGGGCGCGCCCTGGTGAGGACTTCCCAGTTTACAAAATACACAGATACGGTTGTTTCGACAGTGACCCTGTACTTGGGATAACCTCTTGAGCACAGGACAGCCCCCCCACCCTTTTATTAACTTTACGTTGTGACGCAGCACGTCACAACACCTTAAAGGAGCCTTTTCCATATTTGTGTGACGCAGCACGTCACAACACTCCTCCTTTTCCATATTTGAAACAAACAAAACATGTACTGTCCTCATGGCCACAACGGGTGGCAGAACAACCATTTATCAAAACTATTTTGTGACAACACAATCATTAACTGATGCATCATTGTGGTCAAGGGAGACCTACTTCAAAGTCTTGCAGGTAGCTTCTCTGCCTGCTTGCATAGGATAGCGCCTCTCCCCTCTAGGACCTCCATCACCTGTGTCCACACCTCCACTTTGATCCATTGGGCCATCTTCGTCACTACTGGACACCGGTCACTCTTGGTCTGACCCCTCGCTCTCTAGGCCTGGCCATCGTGGTAGAGACCCTGACTGCCCCCTTCTCTTGGAGCTGGACTCTGGTTATCTCCAACTTCAGGAAGAAGCTGGAGTTACTGGCCATCCAAAACTGTAACCATCGACCTCTTTGTATCCATCACTGTAAATGGAATGGAGTCGGGAAGAGCTTTCTTCCCTTTTGGGTGCCTCGGCTGCAGCAGCCCCCTCAGGCAGCTCTGGAAGAGTGCTTCCACTGGAGGTTCCCCTGTTGAGCAGTGGGGAGAGGGAAGGGGATGCGATAATCTGACAAGAACTGATAAATGAAATGGGCACATCGTCGCACTCCCCTCCTTGTACATGTGACATTCGAAATACTTTAGCCAGCGCATCAGTCTTTCGACATCCGCTGATGTTCTACTCCGAGAGTCTGCAGGTACTCTGATAAACCCCAGCTTTGGAAGGGAGGTCCGTTGTCTGTGCACAGTTCTACAGGGAGGCCATGAGTGACAATTATTTTCTCCAATGCGGTTACAACAGCATCAGCGAATTGGACTTAAACTCTACCTCCAGGTATCGTGACCATTGGTCCACTAGGACCAGGAAGTTTGTGTGGCTTGACGAGTGGACCCGAGGTCCATGTGAATAATCGCCAAGGCACAATACTCCGGTCCATTGACTTGATGCAGGGTACTCTTTGGTGGGGTAAAACCACTTGGCACCACACACAGTTGCTAATAGTTCTCCACATTTTCTTCGAGGCCCGGAAACCATACTTTCAACCTGAGCTGCACTTTGGTCTTTCCGACCCCTTGATGACCTTCATGAGCCACCTCCAATACCTTCGGCATCAAACTGGCTGTGATCACCATTCTCAACACTCGCAGATTGAGGCCATCATGCATGAATGAGAGTTCTGACCTTATGCACCAATTCTGTTTCAGCTCCTTTCTCGCCTCATGTGTACACACGTCTAATTTCTCTAGGACCCTTCTCCATTCTCTGTGTGCGCCCGCTGAGTGGAGTATTCGGAAACATTAATCACCGGCTGATGCCAGAATGCGCAGGAACTCGTCTGTCTCCTCTTCCTCCAGGCACTCTACTTCTTGCCCTACCTCCACGGGGTGTCAAGACAAGTAGTCTGCTGCATTGGCGTTTCCTGGGCAGAAAATCAATTCTATGTCCTACTCTTGCAGGGCAAGCATCCACTTCTCTATTCGAGCTGGGGTTTTGGAGGAAGAACCAGCAATTATCAGGATGAGGGGCTTATGATTGGTGACAACTGTCATAGACTTCCCATAGACATGTAGGTGGAAACTTCTATAGACCCAGAGTAAAGCCAGTGCCGAACGTTCAATTTGCGAATATTGTTGCTCAGTTGCAGACAGGGGTTTACTTGCAAATGCTATGGGGTAATCAGAACCGCCCTTATCGGGTTGCATCAGCACCACTCCCCGCCCGAACGGGCTGGCAGTCACAATTTCTGACCTCTTCCCAGGATCGAAGAAAGCAATGGTGTCGTCGGCGGTGGTATTTTTTGTAGCAAAAATACTTGCACAAGCTGTTCCCTCCCCCCCCCCTTCAAAACGTACCTTTTTTCTTTTTCAATAGCCTAAAAGATAGGAACGGTTGACCATTTCACACATGAAGATATCTCCTTAAACTGTCCTATAGCCTTTACTAAGTTAAAGACATGGGCAGAGCCCAGAACTGCCTTTGTGAAATACCTATCTGCTTATGATCATTGTTTGACAAAGGCACACATCTTGTTATGCACAAAGTCCACAACATTTGAACATCAAACAATCAGCCGTAACACGTAACAAGAATTGAGACGTTTGAGAGGAAAGGTCTACCCCTACATTGTATGCCATGTCCAGTGAAGCAATTAATTACACTTGTACCCATTAGAGGGCCATGGCTGGAAACAAAGACAAGTGTGAAAAATGATTTGCTTCCCAGAACCCTTTCTACCACCTATAAGGCCATCCTCGGCACCTCAGCAGCAGCTGGGGGAAAAAAAATAAATAAATTCCACGACTGCTCCAAAATCTCCAGATTCTTTGAGAGAGTGCCGGAAAAACTATCCCTCCGCCACTTCTCGGATCGGTAGGGCAATGGTGCACCCTGCTCCTGTCACCTGAAAAAATTATGGTTTCCAAATTCTTCCCATTGTATGCAGAGAAGAACAACATGTACTGCACCTCAATTCTAGTTCTTCTGACACTTGGAGATTGCTTCGATCCAAATTCCAATTCCAATTCTTCACATTGCTTTTTATTTGCTTCTCTGGCAATTCCATTGGTATAGCCGAACAGTTCGATAACTGTTTCTTAAGCACTTTTAGACATTCAAAGCAGCAAGGAAGGGCAACCAACGAATGGAGGAACCCAGATTGCATGGTCATAGTATAGCAACCAAAGGCAGTCAGCACACACAGAAGCAAGCCCTCCAAAAGTAGCACAATCTTATTTTTTGGACAGCTGTGCCATCCTCTAACCTGGGACAAAGCTAAAGAATAACTAGCTAGAAGTTACCACGGTCTACATAGCACAAAACGGAACACAAAGACTAAAACCCCTTCCCGAGTATACGGTTCTAAAATATAGATATTGTAATAAATGGGCTCGCTCATTAAGCTTCAGGTCCTCTAGTTTCATAGAAAATGCCCCTAACAAGAAGTGAGGTTTGGCAAGTGCACAACTGAAATGTATCCTAGCACGCTCTAACCCAAAAATGTTGAGTACCATAATTGCATGTATATAAGAAATGTACCCAACAACCAATATAGAGACACTAGAGATCCATAGCTCCCAAATTATGGAATTACCTGCCCAAAGGTCTAATAAGGGCTGGGCTGAGACCTCTCTCACGGCCTTCCGTAAAGGCCTCAAAACCAAAACGAATTAACAAATTTTCCACCCCCATCCCTGCCCTCCCCACCCCCCCCCCCCGTTCCATGCTTCAGTTTACTTTGCTTCTCCTGCACAGACTCTCTACCTTGTGTGATTTATCTGCCTCACTTCACTGTAACAAAGTTTTTTTACTGTAACCAGCAACGTTTTTCTTACTTACTGTAACAGTGCCGCGATGTCTGCGGGCTGCTGTGAGCTTTATAAAATGTTAATAAACTAAGCAAAGGTATCCTTACATAGAGGCAAAAAAGGAGAACCACTTCAGAAAGATAGAACTTCTAGACCATCGCGATCAATGGTGCTCCCCCTTTCCTACCATTGGTTGCACTCAATATCCTAAGCCAATTCGTTTCCATCCTGTGACCCCATTTATAACTATGCAGATGAAATGCATGTATATCCAGTAGTGAAGCCGGCAAAGGGGGTAGGGGCACTACGAAGGGGTGTGCTTGGCCTCCCTGGCTCCACCCTGGTGCCCCGTGCACACCCCCTTTGGCTCCCAATGGGCCTAAGGCTGTGCAATTTGATAACGGCACCAAGGCGCGTTGCGCACGCAAACAGTCACACACCGTCCGTAAATAACATGTGCCACCTGCTGCGAGCATCCGCGAGTGCACGCGGCTGCTTAGACTCCGTCTCATCTCAACCTGCCTTGCCTGGGATCATGATCATCCAGGGCAGGCAGGCTCTCCAGCGTTTGGTAGAAGGTGCAGGCGGCGGCCTGGGTTAAGAGGACATGTGCCGAAATTGGAAGAATGAAAATTGCACTATGGTCTGAATGAACATGACACTTAGCTTCTGCAAAGCTGCAGTTTCGATTTCTTCAATGAATCCCTGGGCCCGCCCGCCCAGACTACCTGGAGCCACCACACACACGCTGGCTCACGGCAGCCGGGCACATTTGCTATAATGTAGCCACCCCGAACCAATCAATGTGTGCCGTGCATGCAGAAGCACTATTTAGTCAGAGAGTCAGTCTAGTCACCGTCTGTCTCAGAGCCTGAGTGAGTAAGAGAGCCGGCCCATGCCACACCTGTCCTGACCTCCAGTGAGTTCAGTCTACTCCACGGCGGCCACAGAGTGTGCAACAGCAGGAGCAGGCCCTGCTGGGCCACAACAATGTGAATGTAATGCCTTTCCTCCTGCTGGTGCTGCCTGCATGCCCCAGGCCTACCTGCCCAGTCAGCCCTGCCTGTGCAGTGCTGTGCCAGTCAGGTGAGTAAGTTGAGCCGCAGTGTCCGAGCACGGCCCATGGGGTTTGAGGCATCTGACTGTTCATTTGGCTATGGAGAGTGAGTCACGGTTGGAAACCCATTATATTATAGCTTGTTTTCAGTGAAATAAGCCAGAACATCAATAAAATTACCATTATAATATTGTAGAGGAGGTCCCAAGCACGATTCGCACTCCAAACGCTCATTTTGAAGCACCAGGAATGTTCACGCCGAAACATGTGACGTAGGAGCAAATAAACCAGCAGAGAGCCGCAGTGGGGCTCTGTCCAGTACCTATCAGACTGACAGCACCTATTGCAATACCAACACCTAAGAAAACCTGGACAGTGAGGTACCCATTGAGAAAACCAAATCGACAAATGAGACAGAATGATGGTCAAAATGCAATACCCGAAGAAGCCAAGAAGATACTAAAAGAAGACGTATGACGACATCATAAGAACCCGGACTGACTCACATATAGAAGATATGATGACCTGTGAATGATGAAGAGACTAAACACCATGGATAAGCGACACGCTGAATTTAAAGTGAAATGATTGATGTCAAATATCAGAAACTTATGCCAGGAGAATGTTAAAGATATCCAATTAGTTTAAACGTGTACATATGCAAGAAGAGAGAATTCATGCGGCTTGCTTAAGCTTAGTAGTAAGACAGGTTGCGGCAAGCGCCACCTATACATATCTACCTCAAAAAGTATACTTCCACTATGCACAAGAGCAGAATCAACCAAAGGTTATTAAAAGGTCTCAAGAGGAGAGCCTCGCAGCAAGCAAATCATGAATTAAAGACAGAACGAAACTCAGACAAAGGCAGCTCATGCCAAGAAGCCAAGGTCGTATCAGCTGAAATAGCCCAACAGTGGATACAATTAATGAAGAGAAGAACAGAGTATCCTATTCTGAAAGGTCAAGAGAAGCCGCAGATGGCTGGCAAAATTAAATCAAATACACAAATTTCATGGAGAATAAGACGATTTCACAGTGTCTAAATCACGTGACTGAGCAAGCAAAAGGGATGAAACCTTTCACACCTACACATGGATTTGTGCCATGCCCAGACACCTTAACTTTTCCAGACCAAGAAGCAGTCTCGAGGCCAAAATACAAAGAAATAATTGATGCATGACCACTGAAGTGATGATTGATTGTTGCAATAATTGGAGGGATGCTGGGGGTGCAGACGAACTCCCTGCAGCTGGACGGCTATTCTGCATGCTGCTAAGCTACTGGAATACTATGAGTGGGGTTGATGCCAACCCAATCATAGTGGACCAAGTAATCTAGGGTCCTATAGTTAGTAGAACCAATGAGGAGACGTACTTTTAGTGACGCCTACAGAAGCCATTTTGAAGGAAGGGCTTAGATGCCCCACCTGACACTGTTTATCCAATCCCCTCACTTTGTTACCATATACAGATATACCACCTATATTAAAGTTACCTCCCTAGAACCAATAGAAATGCATGCCAAATTTTAAGTATTACACGTCAGCAATGATGAATATTTAGGATAAATGATGTGTTTTTATGAAATTAGTTGAAGAAAGAAGGAAGATCGAGCGATTGCTGATATTCATTAACTCCCCGTTTTTTGTACTCGTCATTCAACGGACCCCCTTTGCCAAACCATTGAGTTGTCATTATTGATTTGATGCATGAATATTAATCTGCATCCCCATCCATCTCACGGGTGCTGCTGCCTCATCTTAAAGTGCTATTGGGTAACCCCCAACTCTATGGGCCGGTTGAGGTCCTAGTGCACAATATGTACAAATCACCAAAGGATGAAAGGCGCAATTCGTTTTCAGTCATCACCAGAGCATTATTGCACTTTATGCAGATCCACAGATGTTAATCACACTTCGAGCCTACTACTATATTGCATGGAGTCTGAGACAAAATCACAGTATTTCCCTTGGAAGGGATTTCACACCCGCAGAATGTCCCGCAAGCTGACTTGTGTTGTGGAGCCCTGCTCACCTGTCAAGGATTCGGTAGGGCCGCTGCAGATTTGGGGTTGTTAGGCTTTGTGCAGATTCTGTAATGTGAACCACAGATGCTGTAATCTGAACCACAGGTCTATTTCCGCACATGTAGAAAATGCTTGCAGACGTTAACGCTTCTGTGTCGTTTTCTTCAGAATTGTAGCCCTATCTAGGGCAGTGTACGAGCTCCCACAGTATAATCCCAGTATGGTTCCCAACTTCCCTTGGCCACCAACATCACTTGCCCCTTATAGTGGCATGCTCTGCAGTGCATGTCCACACCCCCACTGGTGGAAGGGGCACATGAAAAGGTCTATTGAATTTGAAGGAGTTGGGGTTCACATGACGAGAGGCTGCCTGCAGCTCCTTGGGGATAAAGGGGGGCTCCTGTAACTGTTTCCTTTGCCGACACTCCCATGGGGTGCTGGGGTCACTGTGTGCATCTTGCTGGATATTGGTCAGCAGGAATGTTTTGTCTTCACACTTCGATGCCAGGCTGCCCACTGGCAGCTGAGGTCTCCAACCTGTTAAAAGGTTGGATGTGCAGCATAACAAGTGCATATTTGAGGGTTCAGTATACCTGTGTCCGGGAGGAGGGGGGGGGGAGGAGGAGTACAGGCCATTTCCGGGTTAGATTGAATGGAGGGCAAACATTCATTCACTTTTGTCGAATGACTCTCCAATCGGGAATTCGTGCTTGCTGAAAAACCAAAATATACACAACAGTAATGCTCTGACGCGTGGCCTAGATTTCCGAAGCGCCACTTTTATGGCATGTGGGGGGGGAAATGAGGGAGAGGGTTGTTGGAATTCAAATGGCCATTATAGCATTAGAATTTCTATAAAAATAAAATAATAAAACAATAAATAGTCTGCCTTTTGAAAAAGGTACACGCTGCAAAGTGATATTTCAAGCAGGTTATAATTTTCACTGATCATGTAGCCTAAGATGTGGATGCAAACACAAGAATGTAATCTCCTGCATTAGTGCCTTTGAATGTGTGCTTGTTATCTTGTGGGTTTGTGTGTTTCAGTATTCCAAATTCTATATTTTAAATGTTTACATGGTTGGTTCTCTCTGGATTTTACAATTCAGCGTGACAAAGCGTTTGTGCAATGTTTTTCCAGTATTATTATTTTTTTTATTTGACTTAATTGTATGTACAATTTTTTCAAAAATAAATGAAAAAACCAAAGTTCCAGTTCGCCGGTTATTGTCCTTTTCCAGCCTTACAAAACCGGCCCTTGTACCTCCCTTGCATATTCGTAGTTAAACAGGTAAACAAATTTCTATTAGGTCTCTTCTACCGATTATTTTGATCCACGAGGAGTCTTCCTAAAGTTCAGTTTACTTTGGGGTCAGCTCAAGGTTTTTAGAGAAAGAAAGATACCACCACTATCATATCTTCTCCTGCATTGAAAGCCGACCACCAATTATCCTCCGTTAAAGTGGTGAAAGATTGCATTTTTTTTTCCTAGAAAGATGGATCTTACACTCTGTGCTCCTTCGCATTGTAGGAGGAGATGTCGACTCGTTTCAACTATCTGATGATTTGCAATATCTGCACATGTTCGCTGGTGAGCATTTTCTTATGAATTGAATTTCGTTAGTTTTAAGTTGATTCAGGCGGAATCTCAAGATTATTCTGCCCAGACTTTTATCCAGGAGCTTTTTTCAGGTAGCTTCTCGCGTCATATAGTTTTATTGTTACTGTTGGAAAATGTTCAGTCAACTTGTATGATCTTGCTGTATCTTCTGTCCGAATCCAGTCCGCTTCAAAAAGTTGTTTGGATACTTTATCTAGATTTGATTTAAGTACATCTTCCAGAACATTTAGTTCTTCCAGAAGGCCGATGTTTCTGAGCTTCCAGTCTTTCAATACTTAAATCTTACCAATTATCATTTCTTTGTTCACCAGCTCCAGTGCTTTTGGTTTATTCTCCAATAGGACTTTTCAGTATAGCATTAGCAGGTTTCTCTCCTGGTTGGTCTTTAATGATACAAGGCATAGTTCCCTCCTTAAGAGTGGCATCAGTGTTGATTGAGCCAGATTTAGGACTTTCTTCCAGAAGTAACTCTCCAGTTTAATCCAGAGTATTTCTGGTAATAGAAACATTGTGTCTGCTCCGTATAAGATCGATGGAACCACCTTCGATTTATGGAAGTTAATTACAGCCAGTAATGAAAATTTCCCATACTTTTTATATATCATCCTGGCTTGGGTGGTTAAAGTTTTTGCCTTTGTCCATAGAAAATTTTGCATTGAAGTTTCCACGAGACTGGTGCACATCAGGACTCCCAGGTATTTGAAGGTGTTTACTTTCTCCAGTTTTAGATCTTCTGCGAACCAGTTTAGGTTATTATAGTTCTTCTTTCTCTTGCCTTCCCAGTACATTATCTTGGTTTTTTCAGCATTCAACCGTAGATTGTTCGGCTTCAGATATGCGATCAGGTTTGAAAGTTGTCTTTAGAGCCCAATTGAAGTGTTTTCAAGCAAGATGATGTCATCTGCATATAAAAGGCGCAATATTTTAGCACCGCCAATCGTTGGGGGGGGGGGAAGTTTCTTATTTCCTGCTCGTGGTCTGCATAATCAGCGATATACGCATTATACAATGCAGGAGCCAGGGGGCACCCTTGTTTCACTCCCCTGAAGGTAGATATTTCCTTCGACAGCAGTCCTTCTTGACCAAGCCTTACTTTGATCGAGGTTTCCTGGTATAGAGTCTGAATCGGGCCCATTATTGAGGCAGGGCATTTCATGGCTTCCAGCTTTTCCCACAATAAAGGTCTGTTGACCTGGTCAAAAGCCTGGAGCAGGTCAACGAATGCCATGTATACCGGTTGGCCGTTCTGCCTGGACTTAGCTTTGATCGGTCAGCATGAGAATGTTGGTCGATGTTCCTGCATTCTTTACGAATCCTGTCTGGAATGGATCGCCAAGAGTTTCTGATGTAAGCCAGGCTTGAAATGCTTCCAAGGCGAGCCCGCCGAATATTTTCCTGATAACGTCCAGTAAGGATATTGGACGATAGTGCCAATGATCCTCTCGATGTCCACGTTTGAAGACTGGCACCACTATAGCTTTTCTCCATGAAGCTGGGATATTTTGTTCCTGGTTACAGTTCTTTAAGATATTACTAATCAGGGGGGGCTATATATCCTGATGTTTTAAGTCGCTATTCGAGATCCGTCTGGTCGCGGGGCTCTCAGATTGAGTTTTTTAATTTTAATTAGGAGATTTTCTTCCTTTGTTATGATGTTCCATATAGAATCCGAGCCCCCTTTATTTTTATGTGGATTGGATCTCTCCCTCACAGGCAGAGGTGCATATAGATTAGCAAAGTGAGACATCCAGGTTGCTTCCCCCACACTGTTTTGTAGTGCATTATTACAGGACGTCGTAATGCCCTTTATTAGCGACCAAAACTCTTGATTTTTTTTTTCCACATAATGTTTTCAACATTAATTCAGAGTCTGCCTAATATAGAGAATACCTTTCTTGTATTATCCAGGATTTATAATTCCTTTGAGCGTGTTTCCATCTTTCTTGAGCCAATTGAGTTCCTGATCTGTTTGATATTTGTTTTAATTTTCATAGTATTCTTCTTCTCGCTACTAGTTCCAAGTTATAAGTATGGAGATGGTTCTTTGGGATCTTGTGGGTCTTTTTAGTAGTACGTGTATATTTTTTTAGCAAGAGCGTGTAATCCACCAACTGCTCTGTTTTTTTTAATTGTATTATCCTTACCTGTTATTATGGTAGAATACCTTTCAACAATTTGCTTGAACGCATTCTCCGTCAGTTTTAACCCAGAGCCTTTTCCATTCACTTCCAGTTCGTGATTAAAAACTTGTTGGGGTTTCTGTAAGTTGGTCCATCTTGTGTGTTGCAGGTTATGATCGCTGTTTAAAGTCTTTACCATTGAAAAACTGACAATCAGTCCCAAAAGATCCTTTGACACATATGTATGGTCAATTGTTCCTGTTTGCTCCGCTCTTTGCCAAGAAGGGATCTCCAAGTTTGGTTTTGTTCTTAACCAATGCAAGTTGTGAAGGTCTCTTGTCCCCAATGTTTTTTCGAGGTTCATACCTCGTTTCAGATTAGGTGCAGATTTCAGTAAATGTAGTCGTTGATTTCCAATGTCCCTACAGATGGCATTGAAATCTCCTGTGATTATTGTATGGTCATAAGATTGCTTTTCTGTAGCTTCATCTAGAATATGGTTGATGTTTTCCAGATATTGTTCATCCACACTTATTTCCTGGTAGGTATTAATCAATAATATCTTTTCTGCCTTTTCTGAGGACAATTATCTACATATTTCCAAGATATTAATAGAACTTGAAATTGGTCAGGAGAAGATCTGTACCATCACTTCCATGCCACAGCCTGCCCGTATTGCTCTAAGTAAGCCAGCTGTAGGACGTCCCATCGGTCCCTGTTTCGCCGGTATGGCGTATGTTGAATATCCATCCATCTCTGGTTTATGTACTAACCATGTCTCCTGGAGACATAAAATATCCCATTGGCACGGGATAACGTCATTTTTTGCAGTTAGGCGAGTGAATCCTCTCGTATTCCAGGAGGCCATAATCGATGAAGGATTTTTCCCTTATTAATAAAGCACATGATTTTAAGGCTTGGTCTTCCTGCAAGGTCCTTTTCGGGCTTTGTAATTGCTCATGTTTTTTCTTTAAATGATAATCTGAGGATTTCCAAGACCGGTGCGGTGGTGATTTCCTAAGGGTTTCCGAAGTGCGTTTAGGTGCACGGATTGTCGTTTTCTGGTCTGACCTCTTTTCTTGAAGTATACATGTGTTCTTGGGATGACTCAGTGCTACATTTTTCACGGAAACGTGTCGCGTCTCTTCGATATCCTTGTGCGGTTGTACTTAACTTCTCTTTGGGGACCTCTAAATATCTTTGATGTTGCGTCCCATGATTTCTCGTGAGGCGATTCTTCTCCAACCTCTAATCTTTGTAGATGTTCCTTATATTTTTCCCTATTTCCCCTGAGTTTTTTCCTACTTTTTATTGATCTTTTTTTTTTTTTTTTTTTACTTCCTCTAATTTCTCCGTAAGAATCTGCAATTCTCGCAGATTGTATCCTAGAATATAAAAGTTTTCTGCTTATTGTTGGAGCATCGTTCTTATAACTTCCGACCTAATGTGTAGGTACGAGCAATCGTTCCTCCGCATTTTACAAGGTTCTACCATCCATAGGTCTTGATTTTGTATATCTCGTAACCTCAGTATCTGTTTAAATAGTTTAATGATGGTATTCCTATTTAAAATCAGGTCGTCATTTGTCCTTTTTTTTTATGTTCGAGACGAAATACGCAGCAGCTTTTAATTCTTGATGATTGAGGTTTTTCCTTTTGCACCTTTTTTGGGGGCGTTTGCCTCAGCTCTTTGTTCTTCATTAAACTGCGACATCTAAGTGGCGAATCTCTCGTGGAGTTGTTCCTGAACTTACTTCTTGGGGTGATTGACGGTGAATCCTTCTTATGCTCCCCAGTTTTCCCTTGGCCTCCTTTCTGTGCTGGGGCATATTTGTCTGTTTGTGTTCCTCAGGATTTGGCTTTTTCTTAACCGATTTAATGGGTCTTTCTTTTTGATTCTTTACTTCCTTGTCTTTTGGAGTAGTTTGAGCCATTCGAACCGGTGAGGGTTCCTTTTCTATGATACGCATCTTCTTTTTTGGTTCCAACTCCGGGTTAGTGAGATCCAATATCGCTGCTTTTCTTTTGAATCTTGGGGATGCGTTGTTTTCAGTTTCATATTCGTCAACTGTATATACACTCCATTCACTTATGTCACTTTGAGTCTATTGTGTCATCTGCTGGTTGACTGCAGTTGGTGATGCCCTTATTTATTTTCTTAATGCCCTTTGTCTCTAAGGAGGTCTTTTTTATTATTGGTTTAGGCTTGACCTTAGAACTCTCAACACTTAATGAAGCGGGTTGGTTGCTCAGAATTGATTTTTGGTTATTGAATATTCTGAATGTGAAGCTAGATTTGTTTCCAACCACTTTCGTTTCCACCGTCTGTCCAATAGCCACTTTTTCTTTTTGAGGTTTAAGCTGGTTATTCTTGGTATCCAACACCACTTGGATCTCCATTTCTGATGTTTTAGTATTTTTTTTGCTTCTTTTGAGGACAGGCTTTTTATACCCTCTGCTACTTTCATCCTTCCAGAGTCAGAGTCCAAAGATAAAGGCTACACGTTCACTTTCTCTGTCACATCCTCCTTTTGTTTTTTGATTTGCTCATCTTTTGCTACAATATAACCCTCTAAGTAGGTTAATTTAGTGTTCAAAGCAATCAATGAGGTCTGATCCTTTGCTGTATCATTTAGAGCCTCATATAACTTAGTAAAAGGAGCTAAAGCGATGGTTATAGTCGACATTAAGTCCATTTTTTTGTGGTGTATCTTTCATGGGTGTTAAAGTGACGTCACTGCATC
Organism: Ambystoma mexicanum; assembly: GCF_040938575.1. Classification (NCBI taxonomy): domain Eukaryota; kingdom Metazoa; phylum Chordata; class Amphibia; order Caudata; family Ambystomatidae; genus Ambystoma; species Ambystoma mexicanum. The sequence goes on along the minus strand of NC_090941.1, from coordinate 703,887,445 downwards.
TTCTACTTGCAATTGGTGTACTGAATGGTGGTGGCATTTTGATTTGCAAGGACTTGAGGTTTTGGTTTAATTTTTTCGCAGTTAGATCTTTTGCGTCATCCTTAATAAAGTTTATATCCGTCTGTATTAATAAGAGCCTCAGCGGAGACGCAATCGGTTCAATTGATGAAGGTGTTGTCGGAATCTCAACTGACATTCTTTTTATTGCAGTCTGGTCTGTTAATAATTGTGTCGTCTGAGTATCAGTTGATTTTGTTTCTGGTCTCAATCTCTTGCCATCGCATACGTGAGGTCTACGTGAGATTCTCACTGGATGTTCCCTGTGGGAACGGGGTTTTCTTAAAAAGCCATCTAACAGGCGTAGAGCTGGGTTCCTCCAACATACCTGGAAGTTCCACACACTTAGCTCGGATGCTCTCTAGCTCTTTAGGCTACTCCATCGAGTGTCGTAATCATCAGTTTGCAATGCACTGTTTAATAGGTCCGCACCCGAGATTTCATCCGCTCTATGAATTTCCTTTGAATCTTTCTGTCAGACCCCCCCGGGCTGAAGACTCCCAAGATCCTGATCCTTCTACCTCCTCCTCACCTGACAACCAGGAATCAGAAGTAACCTCTACGTACGGTCTCCTGGAGAGATAGTCCTTCTTTCTTTTGTCGACAGTGTCAAGCTCCCGAAGAGAAGCCACAATGGATAGTTGAAAACATCTTTACCAGTGGCCCCTCCCCCGGTAAGGGACTAATGGGGAAAAAGCCGTGAGGCATAAAAAACCCCAGCCGAAGGTGGAAGGTGGGCTCCGCAGGCTCGAACGATATCCGGAACAAAAGGGGGAAACTTCCCACAACAACGGAGCAGGACTGGAACAGGAGCGGTGAGATGAAGCACACTGGAAGAAAGACCGCGAGGAGGAAATCACAGAGAAACCAGGTAAGTGAGAGGCGGAAATGGAGAGCTGGAAGACAGGGCATAGAGAGACATAGGCAGCGGCGGGGCTGCAAGAGGGAGAGAGAGCCAGGTGAAAAGCCCAATGTGGGAAGGAAAGAGGAAAACTTAGCACAGCAAACCAAAGACGCTACAGGTTCAGAAGCGAAATCCGGAACTGAAGCGGTTGCAACGTGCAGGGAGGGCGTGACCTATAAGCCTCCCTGAACACAATGAAAAAACAACTAGACCGCTACAGTATGCACAGCAGATACGTGGCGACACCCATAATGGTCGCCTTGTAACCGAACTCAGGGGAGCAGGCGCCACAAAGTGAGGCGTGTGACACTCAAACCAAAACAGGTTTTTATACAGTCTGCTTTTGCCAAGTTTAGCAAAGTCATTTTATAGGCAGATTTTTTTCTTTGGCCTTTAAATTTAGTAGAATTGATCAATGATATTTTATAGGACTGTTGCTTTTGAGTTCATTCCCCGCTTCACTCTGGGACCCTTGACCCTCTTCATGGAGTTTATTCCCTTAATTAACTGATCTAAAGAGTTACCCTTCAGGGCGTTGTAATCCTTAAGTGGAGTTCCCTGGATGGCGGGAATCAAGTCGTCTCCAACATTCAGCTTTTTCTCTCCAGTCGTTTTTGTTGATATTGAATTCGGTTCTACCGTTTCATGGTTTAAAAGCTGATGAAGATGGTCATATAGTGCCGCATTCGGGTTTCCAGCTATATCATCTGTGTTTATAACTGTGTTTATAACTGTGTGTTGGTGTCTTATCGTCTGATATTTCGTCCATACTTGATGATGACTTGCTTAAGTTACTTAAATTCCAGACTGCACTTTGTGGGGGAGTTGAGTGCATTTCCACTACGAGCTGCTTCCCCTCCGTATTTTGGGAAGCCATCCTGCTTTGGTCTAGGGGGGGCGGAAACACTTGGTGGTAGGTCCATTAAACCGCACTTTCCCCGAGCTTGCTCCATTTGTGCTATTAATTTGAGTGAGCCGCTTGGGTGCATCCCTCCCAATAGCTTAACATCCTGCAGGATCTGTAACTTTTGCCCCAAGACATTCAGGGCTGGACAGCCATGGCAGGCATCGACTAGGGGCGGGGACTCTTTAATCACCTCTCCTCCCACCTCTGCTGGTGCGTCCTTGCCTTGAGCGATGGTTTGTGCATCGCTAATACACTCGCTGTCCACACCGATATGCAATGTTACGGATGACAAATAGCTAGCATCCGTAGCCGCTACTGGGATGTCCATTAATTCCTTAACACTTTGTTCCAATGAGGACTCCTCTGTGGGGACCTCACTTGAATTAGCCCCACAGTCCATATCACATGTGTTAAGATGGATTTCTGAACTCGGACCTGGAGGGGCAGAGGTTCAGAAGGCTAGCCTAGTTTCTTGGAACATGGTAACCTCTGGACAAGCCAGACCAATCAGGGTAGCGATGGCGGCGGTCAAGACCAAGTCTCAAGAGGGGTGAGGGTGACTGAAAGACCTCAATGAGCACACTAAGCAAGGACACTTACAAATAATTCCAGACAGACGTTATATTAAAACTATACACACATTTATTACAAGGCCTTTGTAACATCGACCATAGCAAAGAATCACAATAATACTAAAGTAAACCAACACATCACAATCAATACAATATATATACACACACAAGACTGAAGGGCCTAAGGAGTTATGAGCATGTAATATGTAGACCACCTAGATGGGGAGGAAAGCAGGCAGTGCAAATAATCATTAGTCCCAGTTCTACATCAGAATTTAACTTAACTAGGAGTAAGTCCAAGCCCTACAAAGAGAGGAGCCTTATGCTCAATAGTACATGCACATGCTTGTGCCAATGGACAAAAATAAGGTCTCTTCAAGAGTTTCTGACTGTTCAGAAAGGTGGATGAAGCGATGAAGAACAGGTCCCCCACTACTCGAGCAAGACCTCCACTTGCGGGCGGAGGCAGGTTGAGAGTGCGGGACAGATCTCTTCCACCGCTGTTGCGAAATAGCAGAAGTGGGTTCCTGCGCTAGGGGCCATCGGTTGGGGTATGGCCATCGGTTGGGGTATGGACTTCTCACCTGTCCCCGACGCAGGCAGACCCAGACTTCGCCAGTTCAGTTCACGTTGCTGGCAGGTTCAGATGGGATGATCAGGATGTCTCGACACCGTGTAGATTCCGCGGTAGCAGGATGCAGGGGCGAGGGTGTCCCAAATGCAGCGAACGTGAACAGGTCCTTACCACAGCAGGGCAACACAGCAACCGCGTTTACTCTGGTCCGGGCGCACTCGTCTCACTTCAGACCTGGGAATGCCAAGTGTACGACTTCGGTGTGAGGATGCCGTGGACACAGAGTTAGCAGTAGGCCAAGTTTCGAGGGCTTCCCCGAAACGGTGGCTGTGACAGAGCAAATCGTCCTGCGTAAGATGGTCAGCCCACTGGTTGGCCCAGGGACACTTCCGAAGAGGCTTACTTGCAGGGTTTGATGAAGGTGCCGAGAATAGTTGGTCCCACTATTCCAAGGGGTCGAAGCGCCCTCGTAGACCTTCTAGGACGATCAGATGCAGAGGTGTCTCGCTGGACGACAGCGGTTCAGGGTGCCAAACCTTCAGCGGGTCACCAGCAGTTCCTCGACTCAGCTTCTTGTTGCAGGATACTTGGCTCGTTATCCCTCGTTCGGTGTGAACTCAGGAGATCGACATGGTAGTGGTGTTTTCAGCCTCCTCTTATCCAAAGTTCCCTTTGCGTCACAACGGAGAGGACCCAATGGGAGATCTGCTCACAAACACTCACACCATACGTGGACCTATCACGGACCACGGTGGTCGCAGGCATTCAAGACACTCCAGACTCTCTGGCACCCAGGATGTGTATTGGGAACAGACATCCCAGCCCACATCCTGGAGGAATACACACAAGGCATCCAGAAGCCCGCAAAAGCGTTGGGTTTCGCGGTAAAGTGCATGACCAAATAAGGACGGACCCGGGTCGGCTCGACCTGGGGAAGGTGAAGGGGCAAGATGGCCAAAGGACAGGACAAAGAACCGCGTGGCATGGCCATTTTGGAGCCAGTCCACTTATTTGTGCCAAACGCAGTAAGCGCGGATAACATGGCAAAAAGAGTTCAAAAACATAAGAAAAACGATAGCTGCCACCAGTCCTGTCCGTGACACATTTGCACAGTTTATAATAAGTCCAGCGAGAGTGTCTAGGGCCTTTGGAATGACTAGAGACCGGTGCGGTAAAGTAAGTTACAGTACACTCTTGTTACATGTTGCACAAAAGCTGCAACATGAGGAAAGGACTAAAGGAAACGAAGTCTCCCAGTACTGACTGTCTTAAGGGCATGTCAGTTACCCCATAAGAATGGAGCGAAAGCCCAGAGGAGTGCGGTGGAAGGCTGCGCTTCTCTGGCAAAGTCTAAATCAGGCTGTAAAACAGCAGCAAAAAGTTGGGGGGTTGACACATGGAGGGAAAATTACATTCAAATATGAAATCTTTACTAACACCATGTCCGCATCGTTCTTGCTCTGTTCCCCTTTAAGGAGCTTTTCAGCAATGGTCCTGTAGTCCCCGACCACCCTGCCCCTTTTTCCTCCAAACCAAACGAAGACTGTCGGCCTGGAGACACACGGTCTTTTGGCTCGCTTCGCTGCAGGCCATTTTATTTTGGCCTGCTGCGAGTCCTTCAGTGGAGCCTTCGGTAGCCTCAGGGCACGTTTAGGTTTCATCGCGGGGGAGTCCCGGATCCGAAGACCTTGACCCTGGGGTGATGCAAGTAACAGAGGTATGGAGGATAGGGAAGGTGCGGGTGAAGGAAGAGGAGGAGGATAGGGAGATGAGAAAGATGTCAAAATAGTCTGCCTTCCCTCTGCTGCCACACTCTGCGCGTTTTTCCTGTATTTGTAAAATGTCAGCAACTCTGCTTTGTAATTAGTCACCTTGTTCAAGTTAGTGTCTGAATGTGCCCCAATAAGCTCTTTTAGCAACCCTCCAAACGGTTCTAAATAAGCCAACTGTTCGTCTTTCACCCTACAGACACCTACACCCATGTTTAAGCTTCTCAACCCAGCCATATCCTTTGGCTTGCTACAGCCATTCCGGAACCTCTGCTTCTTTGTAGTCCCTGCAGAATATTGAACTGTAGTGCAGACTTGTGATCCATGGTAAACAACATTTAGTTTGATCCCCAGTGTTTTACTTGAATGGGCTACTTGCCATGTTAATGATTTATTTATATAGCGCTTTCGCCAAAGCGCTGTACATACAATTATTATCCCAACCGAAGTTGGTACTCATTTAATCGACCTCGGAAGGATGAAAGGCTGAGCTGGCCTTGCTGGGATTTAAACCTGCAGATCACACAGATCGCAGCAGTGAGCACCCAACCAACGGAGCCATCTGACCCGCTTGTTAAGCACACCCTTAAATTACATGTAATGACAGACTGTTAAGGCCCAAAATTAACCAAATGAAAAACGAAAAACAAAATCTACTATCTTGTTTCTTTTACCATTGTATTATTTTTTATTTAAGTGGCCATTTTGACCATGGCACACGCCTAATAGTTTTGCTACCTTGGTCCGTTATCGGCAGCCATCGTGCATACACCCCCCCAGCCCCCACCAATCAGCTTTTCTGCAGCAACAGCCCCGAATAAAGCGCAGCTGTGCCCAGAACAGCGCATTGGGCTTTGTAGAAAAGTAGGGTGGGCTTTTCCCCACGGCCACAGCCAGGTAAACAGCCCCACATCAAACATGGCCACAGGCCAAATCTGCTTTGCAGGAGTATGTTGCAACAAATAAATGTTGCAACATACAGACAAAAAAAGTATACCTACCCATCAACAGTTCCTAGTTATACCCGCCAAATTAAGGAAAAAGGTAGTGACCCTGACCCCCTTTCTGACCAGACCGGTCCCCCTCCCTCTCCCAGGCCCACCACTTCGTACCGATCCGGAGGGGTCCGGGTGGGGGGTGGGGGATTCAAGGGGTAGCTTTCCCTCCACCACCGGGCTCCACTCAAAACTGGCACATTTGTCTCAGACCTTTTCCCCCAGCTGCAAGCTCAGGAGTACCTTGTAGCTGAAAGAATGTGTTCCGCTGCAAATCATGCTGGTGTCCTGGGTGGCAAAGTTTTCATGCCGGTCTTTGTTTTTAGCAATGCCCTGCTAATGGGCAGCAGTTAAATGTAACAGCCCATCTCATTCGAGGCTGTTATTGAAGGGACATACTCACTTTCACGAGCAGTAACAAATGCAAACAACAAAAGGCAGCTTGCAATTACTGCTGTAAAACATTCCTTTTGTTAGAACATCCCCTTGTGTTCTCATTTTGCTCGACCTCTCTTCTGCCTTTGACATGGTCAACCACACCATCCTGTTCAACCGTCTCCGTGATAACCTGGGCATCACTGGTCAGGCTCTGGCGTGGCTGACCTCCTTCCTCTCCAATCGACCCTCCTTGGTCCAACTCTGTTCCTTCCTCTCTGACATCTTTTTCTCTACTTGTGGTGTCCCCCAGGGATCTAACCTCTCCCCCTGGCTGTTCAACCAGTACCTGGCACTTCTTGCTCACCGCATCGCTGCTCTCTGTCCCAACTTTCAGTGCTATGCAGATGATACCCAGCTCATTTTCAGGCTACCCTCGGCCTCCTCCTCCCATTCCCTCATCTCCGACTGTCTTTCTGCTATCCAGGAATGGTGTGCCGCCAACAACCTCTGCCTTAATGCCAGTAAGACTGAGAATCTACTTATCGGCATACCCACTCCCTCCTTCCCTGCAGCTCTCTGGCCGGCCTCCCTTGGCCCTCTTCCTGCAAGGCAAAAAACCTCAGGGTCATCTTCGACTCCACACTCTCCTTCTCTCCTCACATATCTGACGTCTCTAAGAAGTCACACTACCAGCTACACCTCAGAGGTATCCTTCCTTTCCTCTCCTTCCCCCAGAAGCTCACTGTCTCCAGAGCCCTGGTTCGCTCGAAGCTGGACTACTGTAACAGCCTCTATCTAAATCTTCCTGCCTCTACTCTCCGGCCTTTGCAACTCATCCAGAACAGGACTGCGAGACTTGTCCTTGGCCTCAAGCCCAGGGACCGTATCTCTCCAGGACTGAAATCGCTACACTGGCTCCCAGTGGCTGCGAGGATTAAGTTCAAAACCCTCTGCATTGTCCACAAGGCCTTCTGGGGCCTTGGGCCAAAATACCTTCAACTCTCTCTTCCTAAATATCTTCCTTCTCGAGCTCTTCGCTCATCCACCTCCAACGACCTCAGGGTCAGCCGCTTCTCCAAGCAAAGAGCTGGGGTGGATCTCTCTCCGCAGCAGGGGCCTCCCTCTGGAACAGCCTTCCTACCTCCCTGAAACTTGAGGAGAACCATCTCCGGTTCCGGAATCACCTCAAAACCTTCCTCTTTGCCTCTGCTTTCTCTCCCTCCCTCCCCTGCTAAAAATCACTGAACCTGCACTGACTCTGCAACTGGCCACTCATCGATCTCGGTGCTTGGCCCAGCCACTCTTCCCTGCACTGCCTACCTGCACTACAGGACTGCCTCTGTATCCTACAGCCCCGTCTCCCGGCACTTACCTTGCACTTGCCACTAGCTGTCCCTATTATTTATCTTGTATTCTACTAACCATGTACTGCACTTCCCCTCTCCTCTTCCCCTTGCACTTTTCCCAGTCCCCCTACCTTTGCACTTGCGCGATCTGAATGACACCTGGCCTAGTAGGATCGTTGTCTGTTCTCCCCCCTGCCTTGTTGCGCCTTGAAAACACTTGTGTATAGGCGCGTTACAAATGCCATAGCAGACCCTTTTCTAGGCACACGTGATTATTAGCATCTTGGCAGTGATTTAATATGTTCAAATTAAAGACGCCTACTCTCCTTCAGGTACCTACCAAATATGTGTCTGCTACCAGGACAATTAAAGTGATTAACACAATAATGCTTCTTTTAAATATTCAGTTATGTCCACAACGAGCACTAGCTTGGCATGCAAAAAAGGGTTGCTTATATGCGAGTAGTCCAATGTTCTTCTAAAATCATGCATAACAGCAAGCTGGACGTTTGCGACACAATCACTATACCCAGTTGACTTTACTACACAGTTTCATTTAGTGTGCTAAATGTACAGTGCTGTAAAGTACCTCAAAGTACAGGTTGAACATCAAAGGCAGGTTGTACATTCCATAGGTATTTGGGGTCCTGAACCCAGTGTGTTAGTCATGACCAAAGTTTGAAAGCAGACCCTTTATTGACTGGGTGCCTGTGTAGGTACTGCAGTGTTGGCAGTCATTTTAAACCCAGGATGTTGGGCTGCACGATTTCTTACTAATTAAGCGCTGGCCTCAGATCTCAGAATTCTGGTATGGTGGACTTGGCCCATCAACCTTCAGAAATTGATAGAAAAGAGGAGGATCTTCAAGGTACGCAGTCTATCAAACCAACTATAGAACGTATTACCCAGGTGACAACGCACAGACGACGATCACCAAGTCTTCAGAAAATCTCTCAAGACCTGGCCATTTACTAGACTGCAATAGAAAAACTAGCATGACACCCTCTAAAGATTCGAGCCAGAGGAACGTTCAACTTCTAGCTGCCCCAGGCTGGGACTGGAAGACTCCATACAAACATTCAGATGAACCACCATGGTCCTGCATCTCCCAAGGGATGGACCACTTGGATTTTAAACAAATACAATAACAATCAAAAATCTGGACACAGATTAATCTGAGAAATAACCTTACAAACCAAGATGAAGTATAGACTGGCAGAGTAGGTCAGCCTCACAGACTTGTGAAATAACACTGTGCACAACACTTAAGAACACCTCTGAGATCATAACCCAGTATGGCTAGTCTCCCCAACTTTTTCTCCCCACTGGATGCAAGACACCGATACCCAACAATCATCATAAAATGTAACCTAGAACAGTAACAACACCTCATCTTGATGGCTACCACAACTTAAACTCTACCTCTTCGGTCTATCCCTACAATTCTGATTATATGACTTGGAGATCTGAAATCACCTCCCGATTGCCCAACTAATGAACTGACCTTTCTCTCGATTAGCATTGTTAAACTAAACAAAGACTTAACACAGGCAGTATTTCCTGCTGGTATTTGGGGGAGACCAAAAAAAACCCAACAAATGCATGAAACAAAATGCCGAATTTGGCAGTGGAAAAATAAGCAAAGATTCAAAATGTCGAAGAACGGGACCGGCGGCTGTGTGGGGGTGTCCCCGGCTCCCCTTCTTTAACATTAGGGGAATTCAGGAGTGTCCCCCACTTCAATAACAAGCACAGCAGGGGATGAAGATTTCTTTTGTTTTATAATTTACAACAAAAAAAAGAAAAGGGGGGACCCTGCGGCAGAGGTTCCGCCTCTCAATGGGTTGGTGGAACTTGCGTTGCAGGAACGGTGCCATGGCAGTGCAGAGGTAAATAAGGATCAAGTGGAACGTTTTACAGGCTGGGGGGGTGGGGGGATAATACCGGGCAGGGCTCATGTACGTGATTATTTCTATACGGTCATGTCAAATTCGACATTTTCATATACAAAATAATGGTATGACGTCCTTTCATCGCCTGCAATTGCAACGCCAGGCATTTCAAAGTGTGTATTACAACGAAAACGTTCATCACATTTTTTAGGGTGGGTGGGAAAAGTAACCCCCACCACCTCCAAAAAAAAGAAATATTTAAATGAATTTGTTAGAATGTACACGTTCTAATGCCTGCCGTAATTGCAGGCGGAGAAAGAACATGGTACCGAAATCATTGCTTACATCCTTTCCTGCTAGCACCATTGCAACCAGAGTAATTTGCACGAGGAGCTCAGAGCTCAACCCACGGCCTGCTACATCTCTGGCTTGATCACCAACAGTGCCTCAACGTTGTCATCTAATAGAGATTACGTTTTTCTCTCTGGATATAACACATACCCTAGTGTCAATGCCACAAGCCACATACCTGCATTCAGGACTACTTCTGGCCCATGCTCCCAATGCCACATGTTCCACACCTACCTCGCCCTTATAACCTTTTCTTTTTGTTGGCAGGACCTCAGGCCACCACAAATTTCTGAGATGCGTTATACAAGACCAATTGACATTACATTACCATTACATTTAAATTGGGTAGTAACAACACTTAAACAGGGGAGGAATTTGCTATGGTGGTTAACATAAAAATGCAATATTAAACTTTAAATAATGGAAACCGGTTACAAAGAACATTGTAAGGGTGATCTATTTAAAGCACTGAATGGGCACTTTAAGGAAGACAGTTGAACGGTTAAGTTGGTGTTTTAAAATGTAAGGTTGACTGGAGTGCTGTGGGTTACACCTTAAAAAAGGTATAGGAAGAAGGGGAAGAGTGGGGTGATTGCAGACTGGATTTCAATGGTATATATGTTTTAATGTTTTAATTAATTGATTTAAAGCGACAACAAATGTTGGTGCCACTGCCCCCCCCCCCCAAAAATTGATTTCTAGCGACACCACCGAGTACACGTTAAGGGTTCTCGCTGCTAAGTTCTTTTAGTACAAGTCCGCAACTGGAGTACAGCAAAGAGGTTCGGGAACGATTGGTATTGGCACATGATTTCCTTGGGGAGCTTAACACTTGTTACCAGGAGTCATGCATCAACACTGCCTACGTAATCCCAAAATCTCCCTGCAGTACAAGCACAGGGCACTGCATAATGGGAAAACTAGTCAACTCTGCCTTTACCATCGATCTCACATACATACAGGTGTCCAAGGGCATTAAGCACTTTTAGTGGCCCCATTACTGGAGCCTCTTGTGTTGCATTAATGCTCACTTGCTTTATCATGGATGTCTTGTGCACTACCCTTTTCTGCAATTGCAGCCTTCCGCAGCGTCCCAAAGCGCTCGCAAGTTGCCGAAAAAGCAGCATGTTCTTAATATATATCGCAGAAATAGCTCAGTGAACTAAACACTACATATAGATATCGGAGCGTAACCGGAAACAGGACAGAGCTGACAAAGCTCCTCATCCTTCCGAGATCGATAGATGAAATGCCCCCCAATTGTGTAACACTAACAGACCCATCATTACAGCACTTAGAGCCGGCCGGAATCCAATATGAAGCACTGAATATTACTTTTTAATTTATTTTTGTAAAGCAACAAAAGATACTAACGTCCTCAAATATTGTCTGGGATTAGCAACCATTCTGGAACAGGTCATTATAATGGAAACTCTAAGTTTAACACTGTACAGAACAAGACACAATTTTCAGGTTGAGGTAATGTAGCAGTGTACTGAGCAGTAACAATTTGCCAAATAATTAACCATGCCGCAATCAGTTCGAAACTATACAGTGAAAAGTGCCCGTATTGTGAATTATACAATTTAAAAAAAGGATTAATATCATCATGAGGACTCAAATGTAACACGAGAAAAAACAAATGACAACACAAACGCTGGAGTCGTTCATTAAAAACCTAGAGTGCGGATACGTTAAGGTACTTAAATCATATCGGGAATTTTGACACATTAGGAGGATACACATACAAAAATAATGTCTCCTAGATATTAGGACACTGCCTATGACCTGCTTTCTAAGGAAGACCCCCCGCCAATGCATGGAATACCTTTGTGCCAGCTACTTGGTGTGGTACTGATGTTATTACTGTGGCGCCCCCTAGAGTTAGGTCACAGAGATACAGCACCTCTGCCAGTCACAATGCCCAATTCCGCCCTGCATCCTACCCCTTCTCTCTCTACCCTGTTTGGGAGAGGTGCCGGAGAGCACGTTGGCACTACTCACATATACACAGCTCCAGAACGTAGGCATAATAAGACCAGCACACAACCAGCGCGATGAACACCACCGGGATCCATCCCAGCACCCGCTGGCAACACTTCAGGACGTGTGAGGGCGCCATCTTGGCTCCGGTGCAGGGAGCAGGGTGGAGCCCTAAGCACAGCGGCTGTCATCTGTCAGAGTAGGCGTGGCTTGTCCAAAGCCGTGTGATGTCAGCGCCGCTGCTTGTGTGCAGAGCTAGACGCAGAGGCTTGATTCTGGGCTTCAATGTCGCGCTAGAGCACCGCATTTTCCTATTGGATGAGACATGAGCCTTCCTATTGGTCTTTGCTCACAGGACCGATACAAGGAAGAAGTGGAAAGTGCAGCTTACGCTGTTTGGTAGGCAAACGTATGAAGAAGATTCAGTAGCTTCCTCTAGGAAAGGCAACAGATTGGTAAAAAGGAAGAGTAGAAGCTGAAAGGAGTCCATGTTTGTCTCGTCGGACCTGCAGTTTCAATTAATCAAACTATTAGCATGTGTTCAGCAGGGGAAATGGAAAAAATGTAGAGGGGGATCCCACAAGGGGTGGAGTTTGGAGGAGGGGGCGGAGTTCCAAGGGGGCAGAGCTTTGAAACACAATTTCTTGATGTATAAGCACCTTACAAATGCTCAATAAAGTAAAACAATAAACTCTGCTCAAAGAAATGTTCAAAATAATAGTTTAAAAATGGTGCAATTGCTTTCATGCTGCTTCTTTTCAAACTCAACACCATACATCAATTTCACTTTAAATCACTTCCATGGAAGTGGTGCACCCAAAATATGTGCCACTTTAAAATCGCTTTGGGATCCCATCACCTGAAAAATAACCTGAGAGATGAGATCTTCTAGTAACTACACCGGAAAAGTATGAAAGGTGCTTACCTTTTAAACCCAGCAATCTATAGTGAAATATTCCCTGCTAAACAAAATCCAAACATGAGACAATTTTATGTGGTCTTATGGGTAAGCGTCAACACTGGGAACGTGACAACCTGGGTGAAATCTTGGTAGCCGAACACTTGAGTAAGCTTGCCAACCTCAAAAACACCCGAGGGGTGTTGCGTCTGCCCTCTGAAAAAAGCAACACTGTCCACCCACATGTATCCTTTACTTGTGCCCAATTACTAGAACAGCAGAGGGTGGCATAGGTTTGTATCATGGTGCACTGACAGAGCTACCTGTGTGCTCAATCACCAGAATAGCAGTGTGTGTATGTATTGCCGATTATGGTTGAGAAGCATTGCCAGAGCTGTCTATGGGCTCAATCACTGGAGCAAACATATGTGCTGTAGGTCAGGGTGAAGGTGAACCATCAGAGCGATCTGTGTTCTCAACTACTGGAACAGCAGAGTGTGCCAGAGGTCAAGCAACACTGTCCACCCACATGTATCCTTTACTTTTGCCTAATTACTAGAACAGCAGAGGGTGGGATAGGTTTGTATCATGGTGCACTGACAGAGCTACCTGTGTGCTCAATCACCAGAATAGCAGTGTGTGTATGTATTGCCGATTATGGTTGAGAAGCATTGCCAGAGATGTCTATGGGCTCAATCACAGGGAGGGCGTGGCCAGCGACAGGCATCCACAGAGCTCCGTCCGTGATCCTAAATTAAATGAATAACTATCGCTAATTCTAAGCCTGCAACGCGAGGCAAAAACAGAATATTGCAGGGGAACCGATTCCCGGCACTCAACAGCAATCCTGGCCGGAATCGGAGAACAGAAGCCAGAAAACGAGAAGCCCGAAGCCGAGCCCCTAGGAATCCAAGATGGCGGCGCCCAACGCGGAGCGGAACTAAATCAACCTCGGCCCCCTGGGCCATCCTACGGATTACCGCAGCTGGGGGCGCCGCTGCGGACGAGCCAGCCGCCTGCACCACCGACCGCATCCTGGCCCAGACGGGTGGACGCTTGAGAGTGGAAAACCACAGCCGGGGACCACTGCGGCCGCGGCCCGAGGAGAGACTGGTGCGCGGGCGCGGCCTGGAAGGAGATCTGCCCGCTGGGGACAGAGGAACAGGAGAAGAGGAGCTGTGCCCGCGGCGCTGACCCGACTGCAAGCGGGTGAGACCGGGTAGGCGCACGGCCGAGCGGAATCACGGATGGCGCAACAGAAGTCGGCGAGCCCCCATATATAACGCGGAGCACGGGACCGGGATCCCTCCACATCCCTCCTTCACGGGTCCACTCGAACTCGCCTCACACGACCTCCCAGCACCTGGGAGGAAGGCCTGCTTTACCTTGGCCCCTGGACAGTGGGAAGGCGCCGGGGCCTGCACCTAGCAAAGCAGCCCACGCGCACAATAATAAATGCACCACCGCAATAGCTGACGGCACAGGAGCGGCCTGGGGACCCCCCTGAGGGACTGCACTGAAAGCGGCTGAAGACCGTCAGCCCACCTGAAGCCTGGTGCCCCCCCAAACATACATTGGTCACTACAGCAGCAACAGGACAACCAAGGTGCAACTGTTAATGCATGACACACGGTCATAGGGATACCCTTCACTGGAACAAGCCTCAAGTAAACACAAGGCACCAGTAGTTGGGGCAACGAGAGAGACTGGGCCCGCCCAACACCAACTCGAAGACCAGCTTGAAACACACCCTATCAGCACAAATCAACGGGCAAGAAAGTGAGGCAGAGAAGCCCGCATTACAACCTAAGAAGCTGGTCACTGGCCAGATAGGGAACCGGCCCAGGGACCCCACCGAGCAACACCAGACCTACAGCACTAACAGCAGTAAATGAGGGCCACAAAACCTGTTGATCAAGACCTGGAACAGGCCACCGAAGGGCCCTGGGGAGAGAGATGTCACCCCCCAAGGGCAAACTGAAACTGGTCACGATGGACTCTTTCACAACAGCCAAACCCCAGAGACAACCACAACAGGCCCAGGAAACCTCGGGGGAACCCCCACAACAGGAAGAGGATCTTAAACACGCGCAGGTTTTACAGGCAATATCGGCCCTCCGCACATCAGTGGAAGGGAAGATAGATGAGGTGAAATCGCACATACAATTTATGCGTCAGGATGCTCGCAACCTCACTGAAAGGGTCACGACGGCAGAAAATACACTACAGGACACTGTGGAGGGTACCCAGGAATTGAAAACGAAAGTACAAGAACTTGAGCAAAAGGTGGCGAGGCTGGAGGCGCGCTCAGAAGATGCCGATGGCCGAGCCCGCCAAAATAATATTCGCATATTAGGAGTTCCTGAGCACTTGGAGGGCCCAGACCCGACCAGGTTCATTGAGACACTGCTACTACAAGAGATAGGCCCAGGGAATCTTTCCCAGGGGTTCTCCGTGGAGAGAGCCCACAGATGCCTTCAGAAACGCCCACCGCCAGGCTCACACCCACGGCCAATTATAGCCAAAATTCTGAATTTCCGTGATCGTGAAACCATACTACGATATTCGAGAGATGGAGGAGAAATCAAACGGAAGGATTCGACATTAGTCATATACCCGGACTATACACCCACTGTGCAACGAGCAAGGAACTCCTTCATTCCAATAAAAGCACAATTACGGAAACTCAACCTAAAATACATGCTGCTATACCCATCACGCCTCAAGGTCCTACACAAAGGCAGAGCAATATTCCTGGAGAGTCCCACCGCAGCAAATTTGTGGCTGGAACATAACAACCTGGCTGATGGCAAAGATGACACACCGAGAACAGAAATGGGATGACGACCTACCCACCGTAACAAGAAAAATAGGGAGTCCTCCCCAAGCGAGGCCACCAAAGTGGACAATGAAACTACAGCGGAATTCTATTGAGACGAAAGCTGGATGAGACGAGAGCTCGAAGGATCACACGAGCACGAAGAAGCAACCCACCCCTACGGAAACAGTGTGGGCAATCTACCTACACGCATCCTGATCCGGAAGGCTAGAAGTGGCCTGGAAGGCTCGGGAACCCCTGAGCGTTGCAAGGTGGAAGCAACTGCTGGGGGCAGTTTAAAGTTGCACTGTTTGCAGTTTCCATTCAAAAGAATGGACGTTACTACTGTTGGTAAGTCTCCGAAAGAGGAAAGAGGGAGAGGAGGGGATGAGCTGAGGGAGGGGGAAACCCACACTCTGACCCATACGGGGAAGGAATCATCAACACCAGTACCAGGCTCATGGACACAAAGAGTGGGAGAACAGAACGACCACCATACCCGCTTTAAACCACCATGACCTCAACGGCAATTAAAATCTTGACATGGAATGTGCGAGGTCTGGGGACATATATCCGCAGAAACAGAATCAAGACTTACCTGCATAGAAAAGGGGCGATGATAGCGCTATTACAGGAGACCCATTGTACAGCTGACTCAGTGGCCAAACTCCAAACACACTGGGGAGGGCAGGGATTTGGCACAACATACTCCAAATATGCCAGGGGAGTGTACACCTGGATACACCCACAGCTCCCCTTTCGCCTGACTAAATCTGAAGTAGACCCGGAGAGAAGGTTTGTAATGATAAGGGGGCACATAGAGGAGACGGAAATATGCATAATGAATTCCTATTTCCCTAACAACAATATACCGGCCCACCTGGACTCACTATATCCCAAAATTGTGCAACATAGAGATAACCTGCTCATATGGGGGGGGGTGATCTTAACTGTGTATGTGATCCGGCACTAGACAGATCTATTCCCCACCCGAAGGGCCCATCAGCAGCAACGATGGCACTGACCGCAATGATAGACAGGTTGGACCTGGCAGACGCATGGTGGGAAGCACACCCAACACTAAGAGGATACTCATACTACTCGTCCCCACATACGCTTGTATTGCTCTCCTCTAAAAAGTACACGGAACTACCATAAATCACCAGTGCAATTATAGAGCAAATACTTCGACCCAAAAACAGACACAATAATTCACAGCCACGCACACTTTAGAAGATAATCAGCTCTTTACGGCTATTTATTCAAAGCTTACAGGTACATAGAAATAACAACTCACATGGGCATAGATCACAGAAAACATAAAGAAGTCAAAGAAAGAAATACATCACCGTGGGCGTAGCTTAGTGGAACTTCATCTGGCCAGAAGCGGCTGAAAGACCCCGATAACAGCCAGGCCAAGAGCACAACAACCCACAGGAGTGTCGGACCGAAGCGTCCCCCCTCCGACTGAAGTCTTTGTGCTTATCCCGCCTGACCGTTGAGGGCTTCCGCATATATGCCCTCCTCAACAAGGGGTGGCAACTTCTCGAACCTTCTGGCAATGCGCTTGCGCGTTGATGGGTGACCGTTGGTTGCCAGCTGGGTCAACCGACAGTAACCTCAAGGAGCAAAGCACTTCTCTCTCCTAAACGCCCCGGGAAACAATTCCATAACTCATCTCAAAACCTTGGCACAGGCCGAGCAAACCCAAAACAAACTTTGCTATCAGGTACCAGCCGGCACCTGCGGATCTTAGCTTTCCCAGTGCCGTGTCCTTGGCTGGGAAGGCCTTCATTCCAAGCCCATCAGCGAATAACGTTGAAAACATGTTGTTTCGCAAAGCAAGTGTAGCTTTCCACTGAGGCATGGATAAATATCCATCATGGCTCTGAGTGCTCCCAGAATGCACTGCGCCCCAGCGCCATATTTTAGCTCAACCATCACAATCCACCCTTGGATATTTACTTTCCATAGCCCAGTGGCAAAAGAGGCGGTCTTTGAAACCGACGAAATATTAGAACCAGGTTGGGACTACAACAACAAGCTATTATGATAGCTAATATAATACAAATACAAGCGAAAGCATAACGCAGTGTACCTCCAATATCGGGAACCCAATGAAATAACCAATCCCACCAATTCCCAGTATGTTCTTGGGACACTTGAGAAATGAGAATATGATCATGAATGGTCACTTAAATTGAAACAACACATCCCTTCAACTGCGTTACAACCTAAATTATGTTTCAGCAATAGATAATCAACAGCAGCTCTGTTTTGCAAAGTAACTCTTCTAATAACTTCACTATCAAGGAGTAACTCTTGTAAAGCTTGCGAAATATGATTGATTGAAACTCTTAACTACTAAACATGCTAATTTCATCAAAGATTTGTAACCCCACAGCAGCTAAACCCCAAACACCTACTAATGAAAGGGTTAATGCTTAAACCTCAGCTTCTGATAGCAAATGTACATGTGAATCACAGTCAGGAGATAATCCCATACATTCAAAAGTTGACCTTTTACCTCGAGTTATCACTGAGTGTAAAGGAAACATCATTAGTTCCAATCAAGTCAAAGCACATGTTACCACATGGAAAGAGCCATCCTGTTTCAAAGTTACCCATCTCTAATTAGAGCTCACACACTTGGCAGCATTACTACAAATCAAAGGCCTTAATCGCACAGTTAACTTTGGTGTGGGCATTCATTTTATCTCAAAATATATTATGCTCCTGCTCGCCCAACCCTGCTGCCCAAACAATTCATGAATCATTTTCCTGGCCACATGAAATGTAGTAATTTTGGAAAAGGCAAAACATAAACATCTCTGGTTAAGGCAATTCATGGCAAAACATTTCATTTTCTCTTTTCACATATTAATCTCAAAATGCATTTAAGAATTAGGTTTCAACATGTTGGCATTCAAGTGCTGTTTCACACAGCTGTTTGTGGTGCATGATGTCACAGTCCACAACTCATTGTCCACAGTTCTTTAGACAAGAAAGGTAAAACGTATCAATAAGGTCATTACAACCGTCGACTGAATCATTTGAATATGCAGCATCAAATGTTTGACAATATGCCAAGTCCGCACCATGACAGTTCAGCAAAAGTTATTACTTTGTTGTTGGACACTTCTCACAGGTTGCCGAACAAATGTTTTCACTTTTCACGCACGTTAGCAGCCTTGAGTGCGGTGCAGGACAGGTTCAAAGTTGAAATAGCATGTCGCAGTGGCTCGCTTCCTCTGAGAATGCGTCTGCTTGACTGATCAGTGTTACCCGGCAATTGCACACGTCTACCCCTTAATCTACTTTCTTGGTTATTTGCCTAGGCAAAATACAAACAGAAAGGTTAAGATTTCATCAAAAGGTACACTATCAGTGTTATCCACATTAGGATGTCATCAAGACTTCAATATCAACGTTGTCCACCCCTTCCCTTAACACCACCCTTCTGCATGTTACTGGGGGCTTATTTGCACTCAACCATACGGGGTGTAACCGCCTACTCACAAACTCATTTGTGCAATGTGATCATAGTTGGTCAATGGTACCTCAGACTGATCTGTGATTTTACAATAGCCATATAATAAGTACCCAGGTCGCACTTCTCAATGGTCTTTTTCACCAAAGCAATCACGAATGCCATGCACCAACTTGCTTCCAGTATTTCATGATCTTGATTTAGATTGCCCTGCTGGCATCACTCCATTTTTCATAGGTAACGTCTTTTCGTCCAATACTGCCTGCAGTTTCACAAGCAGCCTTGTTTATTTTCTCTCCATACAGGCAGTGTCTTTCAAGCCTCTGGTTTTCCACTTGTCATTTTCCCAAAGGGTGTTTGTGGGCCACCCTTTTGAGAGCGATAGTTTGAGTCAGTTCCCTTATTTGCTTCAACAAATCATTCATTCTTGCACTAAGCCGTGAGGCTTATGGATCATGGCTAATGTGCAGTGTTCATGTTATACTCCAAAGCCTCGCTCTGCATGTTGTCTCTTGCAAAACGGCTATCTTTGTCAGTTTGCTTCCATCTGGAACACCATAATGTCTTTGTCAGTTACTCCAGCCCTGGCAATGTAACTTGCATTTTGCCGGCTGTGTGACAGCTGTGTATTTTCACTCACAAAGCGCCTAGAGGTTTCTTCTCCAGTGCACAGCGCTTTACTTCAGTTCACATCACATGGGGCACTGGAATGCAGCTTGCACGGCAATGTCTCTTGAAATGGGCAGCTGTGTCTTTTCTTAGCCCATTCACAAATGCACAGTTTTCCCCAAATGTTCATATGCGCGATGCGCCCAGTCTGCCATTTGATACTGGGCAAATTCTTTACTTGCATACATCATCCTTCAGTTCAGTTTCAGCATTCTGTAATTGCACCCCCCCTCCTCAGTTTTTGACAGTGTCTCTCACAGGGGATGGAATGCAGGAATGTCATTGTTTATCTTTCGCGCAGCAAGCTTATCTCTTTGCTCTATAACTCTTAAACTGTGGCGGCTTTAATGGAAGGCACTCGTTTCAGACAGTTCACTCAGATTAACTCTTTCCTGCACTGTTCCAGCAACTTAGATCTGCCAGCTTCTGTAAACACCATTTCACCGAACAGGAGTGCTTTTTCTGCCTTCCTTCAACAGTTTTTCTTTTTTCTTTCGCGCACCTCGCCCAAGACAGTGCAAGTTATCTCCAAGCCACAAGCTCCGCACAGCAAGACTCCCATGTTCAAAAGAGGCATGTAATTTTGCAAAATGTCTTTTTAGCCTGTTTAAACTGATGTCCCATTTAAAGGCATACATTTTTTTTCTTTTTCCTCGTAACCTTGTAGTTTAGCTTCACAAACTCAATCCAATGCACTGTGCGATCTTTCAACCCACTAAATCTTTGTGCTGTCTTATCACACACAGATTTTCCATTCTGTTGTACCATTGCCAGAATATAACCACTTATGTCAGTGCATTTAAAACATGTCATGTGTAGTGCAGCTCCCTGCACGTTATCTACAAAAGCAACCCACACTCTGTATTGCTTGTGGGCCGTTAATTTGTCAACAACATTATCACTATGCATCACAATCAACTTGTCCTTGTCTCTTATAAAACATACATCCCTTAATAACAGTACTTTTGCTTTTAGCAGCAATTCCATGGTATAGCGTGCGAACAGTCAAAATACTCTAGGGGCAATTTAGAAAATACAAATTGTCTTTTCCCCCCAAACCAGTGCAAACTGGTTCTGCAATTTCAAATCAATACACAAAAATCGAAAATTCAAATGCCATTCACTCATTTTGTTTTTTCAAGTGAGCCTCTCACCCATTGTAAACATGGCACAACAGGCAATTTTAGTGTGTTCCTTAAACATAATGCACCGCCAGCACATGGAATTTATAGTTGCCAAAAACAAACCCTTTAAGCTTTCAACACCGATGTTACTCTTTCTCCTAAACACGGCTCATTCCCACGTTATCTTCAGGAATGTGAAGACTTCAAAAGCATACATTATAAGAAAGGCGCATCCTCGCCTCCTTGATATTACAGCCCCCCACTCACTAGCACACTGGGGCTGAATCGCAATGTTTAATGTTTAAACACTAGTTCACAATTTGCTCATCAAATACTTGCAATTGTTTCTTTCTCTGCTCTCATGCCAAAATAGAGCAAGCTTTCACTTTACAACTTTGTCAAGGGAAACCGCATGAAAAAATTCTTTACTAATTGAACATAAATCTTTAATTCATCATTCATCGGAGCACTGTGAACATAGACATTTTTTCCTTTCTGCTCACGGCTTTTCGGCTCCTTGGTTTTATTTCCCAGCAGTAAGTCAGCCACGACTGCTTTACTGAAGGGGCAAGATCTCAACCACAAATGCTATCGGCCGCGGCAGGCCAACACAAAAGGTACTGTCTATTGGCTGTCTCAGAGCTGCAGTGAGACGACCAAGGAAAGGCGACAGCCTGCTCTGCACTCTCTCACACAATCGTCATTTCACAGCAAGGGAAAAGGAAAAAAACAAAACAGCTTAACACAGTTCAACACTCGCTGCCCAATTAAAACAACCTTTCGCTCGTTCAAACAGATTATTTGGAACACCTCATCACAAATAACTCAGCTTCAAACAGATTATTTGGAACATTTCATCACAAATATCTCTGCTGCATACAGACGGATTCTTTAATATTTGGAGCAATTCATCACAAATATCCCATCCTCGTCGCCAAAAATGTATTGCTCTCCTCTAAAAAGTGCACGGAACTACCATAAATCACCAGTGCAATTATAGAGCAAATACTTCGACCCAAAAACAGACACAATAATTCACAGCCACGCACACTTTAGAAGATAAGCAGCTCTTTACGGCTATTTATTCAAAGCTTACAGGTACATAGAAATAACAACTCACATGGGCATAGATCACAGAAAACATAAAGAAGTCAAAGAAAGAAATACATCACCGTGGGCGTAGCTTAATGGAACTTCATCTGGCCAGAAGCGGCTGAAAGACCCCGATAACAGCCAGGCCAAGAGCACAACAACCCACAGGAGTGTCGGACCGAAGCGTCCCCCCTCCGACTGAAGTCTTTGTGCTTATCCCGCCTGACCGTTGAGGGCTTCCGCATATATGCCCTCCTCAACAAGGGGTGGCAACTTCTCAAACCTTCTGGCAATGCGCTTGCGCGTTGATGGGTGACCGTTGGTTGCCAGCTGGGTCAACCGACAGTAACCTCAAGGAGCAAAGCACTTCTCTCTCCTAAACGCCCCGGGAAACAATTCCATAACTCATCTCAAAACCTTGGCACAGGCCGAGCAAACCCAAAACAAACTTTGCTATCAGGTACCAGCCGGCACCTGCGGATCTTAGCTTTCCCAGTGCCGTGTCCTTGGTTGGGAAGGCCTGCATTCCAAGCCCATCAGCGAATAACGTTGAAAACATGTTGTTTCGCAAAGCAAGTGTAGCTTTCCACTGAGGCATGGATAAATATCCATCATGGCTCTGAGTGCTCCCAGAATGCACTGCGCACCAGCGCCATGTTTTAGCTCAACCATCACAACGCTATACACAAGATTGGATCACATCCTCATAGGCAGGGAACATTTGCCCCAATTGGAAGGAGCGCAATATTTGGGAAGAACCATATCTGATCACTCCCCACTCTTGGTAACATGGAACCACAATGGCCCTAGACCCCCGATTCCCATGTGGAAAATGCCGGCGGAAGCTCTCAAAGACCCAGATTCTACGGAGGAATTACAAGACTCCATAGACAGCTACATAGAAATTAATGTGGGAAGCGTAGAGCATAGCAGCACGGTGTGGGATGCCCTGAAAACAGTGATAAGGGGGGAAATCATTGCGAAGGCAGGGGGAATCAAAAGGCAGCTCAGGAGGGATCTAGATCAGCTGGAGAAGGAGATAGAAAAATTAGAAGCAGCGCCCACAGGGGCTTGTGTTAGGGACAAGGAACTTCAGAAACTCAGGGAGGAAAATGATATGGCGTGGAGTAGACTAGAAAAGCTCGACTACACAGCCAAAACGAATAGAACACACACTGAGGCGGACAGACCGGGCAGGCTGTTGGCCTGGCTATGCCGAAGGGAACACCCCAGGCACCCTACCACCTCACTGCGATATGAGGATGGGAACATACATCACATGCAGCAGAACATAAACAACACCTTTAAACGCTTCTATGCACAACTCTATTCACATGAGGAACAAGTCCCTCCAGGACAGATCACTTACACTCTGGATGAGATAGGGCTCCATAAGATGTCCCCCGAACAAGCTCTGATACTAGACGCTGCAATCACGCTCGAAGACATAACAGAGGCCATCAGGTCCCTGGCCACAAGCAAGGCGCCTGGAACGGACGGTCTGCCCTCAGAGTTTTACAAAACATATGAGCCATCCCTTACACCTCTGCTACATAAAGTATACCAAGAGGCATACGAGAGGGGAGTACTGCCCGAAAGCATGAGGGAAACACTGGTGGTCCCGATCCTCAAGCCAAACAAGCCAGCAGATCTATGTGTTTCCTACCGCCCATTGGCAATGTTAAACTATGATGCGAAAATCTTAACTACAATACTAGCCAAGCGACTGTCCAGAATAATAGGGGACATAATACACACAGACCAGAACGGCTTCATACCAGGCCGAAATACATCAATGAATCTGCGCAGGCTACAACACATCATAGCGCAAACTAATGAAGACGGGAGCTCATATGCACTAATGTCCCTAGATGCCATAAAGGCGTTTGACTCCATCTATTGGGAGTGGCTTGAGGCCGTGCTCAAGGGATTCGGCTTCGGACCCGGGTTTATTAGATGGGTTCAGATACTATACACCAGACCAAGAGCTAGAGTGAAGTCCGGGAAATATGTATCAGAAGCCTGGGACATACAAAGAGGGACCAGACAAGGCTGCCCTTTATCCCCAATGCTGGACATATTGGGGCTGGACCTATAGTGATCTATTTTAGGAAGCAGTTATTTGACGCTGGTATAAGGCTAGGAGGGGTAGACCACATCATCTCGCTTTACGCAGATGACATCCTCATATATGCTAGAGATCCACAACTAAACGTGCCCACCATGCTAGAAGTCCTGGATAACTACTCCAAAGTATCCAGTATCCAATTCAGCAAGTCAAAATCCTGCATGTTCCCCCTGGCGGCCCTGAAACGCGCAGACATAGGGGCACTTCCGATGGTAGGGATTAAATGGCAAACCACCACATTCAGATACCTAGGCATCCAGATAATGCACACCCCCACACTGATGCATGAACACAACACAAGGGCAGCACTCCCGGCCCTGCGCAGGTCCATGAGCTTCTGGTCACGACTCCCCCTGTCAATGATGGGGAGGGCCTCAATAGTCAAAATGATTGTATTACCGCGATTCCTATATGGGTTCCAAAACTTACACTATTATATCAAAAAACCCTTTTTCTGACTGCTGGAGTCACTAATAAAGGAGTTCATATGGGGAGAAAACAGGCACAAAATAGCGCTGTCGACACTAACCCTGCCATACGCACAGGGTGGCATTCAGCTTCCTAATTTAGAAAAATATTACTTAGCAGCCCAACTTAGCTTTGTATCTAAATGGTTTTCTGACAAACCTACCGATGAAAATCCCCTGCTACAGACCATGAGTCTCCCGCTCCACCTGAAAGAACTGGTCTGGGTACCCTCCAAGCTGCTGGGAAGAGCACCCCACATAGTCACCCTGGGGAGGGACATATGGCGCAGAGCGAGAACACTCACCCACACGCAGAAGGCTTACGCACCAGAAATCCCACTGCTTGCAGATCTATACACAACGGCCACCGACCTGAACCAAATCAGATCATGGGAAAGGGAGGGGGTGTACACCTGGGGAGACCTATACGAGGAAGGCACCTTCACAGAATTTGCCACGCTACAGGACAAAGAAGGCATTCCCCCGGGACAGTTCCTCTGGTACCAGAAGGTCCGTGCCGTGGCACGAAGCAAATGGGAAACATGGCCGGAAGAACCGGACACTGAATCACTATTAACCTTGCTATACAACATGGGAGAGGGATGCAGACCAATATCCCAAATATACAGTCACCTGAGTGATATACCTAACCCCCGAAGCACGGAGATGAAAAGCAAATGGGAAATAGATATAGGCAGAGAATTGACAGAGGGGGAGTGGAACAGAGTGCTCATATTTCCCAAAGAGGTGTCAAGAAACCACCGATTTCGGCAAATACAGATGAATGTGATGCATCGAACTTACTTAACTCCGAAACGGATAGCCAAATTTGGCAGACAAACGCAGTCAAACTGTACCTGGTGCACGAGGGAAGAAGCAGATCTAATCCATATGATGTGGGAATGCCCCAAAACGAAGACACTGTGGGAAAAAGTGAAACAGACATGCGAGAAAACAGGCATGACCAAATACAAATGGTCGCCCGAGGAGTGTTTGTTGGGAACCTATCCCAGATTAGCCAAGTTAAAGCACACAGTCAGACTTATGGACATAGCGTGCAGATTGGCCAAACGAACTACAGCCATGTCCTGGAAAAAAACAGCTGGACCACAATATAAAGCATGGCAAGGAGAGACAGAACAATGGTTGCTGACCGAGACTAAGGCCTGGGAAGAAAGTGTGGCCAGATCTACAGACGTGTCAAGCAGAGCCCTCGAGGCATGGAAAGAACTCAATAGGAACATGCTTCTCCCCACCGACGACAAACCACCTTGAGCCAATGTCCCGAAACGAACATACCTGCAAGTCAGGCAAGGAAACCCAATGGGACCCAAAAGAGACACTATAAGCCCCGGGAAAGCACCCCCCCACACCCCATGAGCAACCTGATCGGCCTTTTCCATTCTCCCCTCCCCCCCTGGTACGAGGGAAGCTGAAACATGCGAATATATCAAGGAGACAGTTGTTGTTGTTTGTTAAAGTTAAAAGTAAAATGTATTGCATTTGAGCATGACTAAGGCACAATGTGGAAGATATGTAACCACTATTATTGAAAATGCCAATAAACAAATTTTAAAATAAATGGGCTCAATCACTGGAGCAAACATATGTGCTGTAGGTCAGGGTGAAGGTGAACCATCAGAGCGATCTGTGTTCTCAATTACTGGAACCGCAGAGTGTGCCAGAGGTCAGGATTGAGGGGCTTTGCCAGAACAGTTTGTTGATTAAACCACTGCAGTCGGGATTGGACTGGGCACCAAAAGAGGCCCTGGAAATCATTTTGAAAGTGTCCAATTATTACACATTTTCAGAAAGCCCAATCCTTTTCCTTTGTGAAAATGTGGAAATAAAATAAGTTATCACACAAACGAGGCCCAGGGTGCAGAGGCCTACCAGGAATTCACCAGAGTTCCCCATAGGCCAGTCCACCGCTGACTGCAGTTATAGAGTGTGCAGCAGGTCTAGGCTGAGGTGCACAGCCAGAGCTGCGTGTGTAGTATCAATTATTGGAATAGCAGGGTATGTTACAGGGCAGGGTACATGGCAGGGTTGATGTGCACCACAAGAACTGTGTGTCACTTCAATCATTGTAATATCTTTGTCCCACAGGCCCGTTTTGAGATGCACTACCAGAGAAGTGTATGGGCTCATGCACAATAATGGCCGTTGAGGATGCAGGATTCCACTGTCTCTATTTATTTCGCCGCCCACTAAGCGTTGACCTGTGGTGCGCAAAGTTTGCTGAAACCTTTTCCACAGGAGCGTGCGTGTGCAGTCTCTATGCAGACAGAAGGCCAGACAACCGACAAAGGAGCCGTGCTTCCCATGGAGGGCAATGAGCAGAGTTAAAGTGGCCTCTGCAGCCTGTGCTCAGTGCAGGGCCATGTGGAGATCATCTCAGAGACCCAAGATCACCTGCTCCTCAGCCAGCCTCAGGACTTCTGAAGCCCCTCCCACTCACTCGTGCGCGGAGTGGGGGAGGCTGGACAATGCAAGGCAGAGAGGTGCACAGCAGGAGCGGGCCGCAAACATCACACTGCACACAGCGGGGGTGGATAAAGTCCTTTCCATACCACAACCTTTGTCTTTCAGGTGCTTCCCCAGGCCGGGGCTGAGACAGGCCGGGTCCCGAGATCCAGCCAGACATCTGATGCTGGATCCCGGACCCTGCAAGAGCTGGCCCATTGACCAGCACTGCATGTGTTAGTCTGCGTTTCCTATGCAGTTGAGGCAGGGACACAGGGAGAGCAGATGTTGCATGGGGTAAGTGTTTACTACGCGTGGCTACAGTTTATGTCAACAAAATGGGCTTCAGTGCTTGTCCGTGTTGCCCTTTGACAGCTGCAAATTTTACGGTAGGTAGAGCAGAATGCTGTGTAAACCCAGTGAAAGATGCAGGCCGAGCAGTATGCTGTGTAAGCCGCGTGAAAGCTGCAGCTACTGTTAACCAAGTTAGTATTTACAGTGGTGTGAAGAGCCAGTATAGGCCCAAGGTACATAGACCAATTTAGAGCCTCAAACCCTCATGTCAGTCATTTCATAGCACTGCAGGGAATGAGCACAAAAAAAGACTACCCGTGCTACCAAAATGTGGTGGGACATGTGTGCTGTATGAAAATAGCCATGGCAATAGCATAGTAGGTTGAGCATATGCTGCAGAGATAATTCACCTGCAGATCACAGATTTCAGTCCCAAATAATTACTATGACTAAGGGAGCCTGTTCTATTGCAGTGCAAACAGATAAGGAGAGTGCATTCCATCCTGTAAACGCTCACGATAACAGAGTTACTGGGTTGAATCATAGCCCTTCCGGTTTTGGTATGGATAATGTGAATGGTCAGAAATGCAAGACGGACTAGTAGAGTTTTCTGACAATGAGCTATTTTATCAAATTAAAAGGGTGAGAAAAATGCCTCACTTTCCCTAACCTAACGAGGATTTTCCTACCTGTCAAACTAAGACTAAAGGAAACACTCTAAAAAGGTGTCTGTCCCTCACACTTATACATACAACAAAATCATACAGGTATCCTATGGGTGTTTAAACTCAAGAAAGTAACAATTATATTCAAACATATATCCTGGTAACCACGGTCGGATCCCCTTCCCCAGGATTAATTCAGGCTATTTCAAACCAAAGTTCAAATAAAGAAAGTTCTTTCTTTCCATTCTATAACTTGGAGTCTCTTATTGGTAAACAGGATTTATCACTCTTCAAAAAGGATTGTCAAAGTTTTCACAAGCTCTTGCTTGATACACTAAAAATAATTTGGGGCTCAATACAAGTTTGGGAGTAAGTGGTAAAGTTGGCAGTAACAATCTTAATGCCAGCTTTACCACTATGCCAAATTATGACTTCCAGAATATTTGGCTGTAACACCTCATGCAGAGTTACCACGGGCGGAATCACCTCCAGTGGTAACTCTGACAATAATTTGCAGAATCCGAGCCAGAGGTAATTCTATTTGCAGAATTAACTCCAAAAATCAAAAACCTATTACCTTCATATTACAAGTAAAAAAACGCAGAATTACCTCCAAAAATCGAGGCAATTCCGTGAAAAACATTACAATTACAACCACCAAAAAGGTGGAGGTAAATGCAAACAGGTGTCACAAATCAAGGTCCAGGTGCACCAGATCCACTCAGGAGGAGTATAAAAGGCCCACATCCACCCCAACACACACCCAAACAACATGCAGCCACAGACAGACATAGATAGGGGCTCCACAACCTGCTACTCTACATTGTGCTACAGCAGCATGCCGGACCACAGCAGGGAATGAGACAGGCGCAACCAAGGCATAGGAGACGCAAGCAGCAGAGGGCACCTATCCCATGTGTCCGACCATCCCCATTGACAATCACGGACAGGCAACGAGTCACCTCATACAGACTGGACCGTCCAACCATTGCAGACCTGCTCACCCTTACACAGGCACAACTGCAGAGTGCCATTTCTATAAGAACAGCCACCCCCAGCCCCTGCTGAAGCTTGTGTCTGTCCTACATTTCTGTGGCACCGGTGCCTTCCAGCACACAGTAGGGGCACTACATTGCATGTCTCAGCCCACATTTTCTAAGGTACAGCACTAATTCCTGGATGCCCTAATGATGCACGCACACCAGCACATCTCCATGCCCATCACCCAGGCACAGGTACGTGCAGCAAAGGCAAGGTTCTACAGTATCGCACATTTGCCCAACAAAATAGCGGCATTGGAATGCACCCGTGTGGCATTGGTACAACCCCAGACAACTGAACAGGCATACCGTAACCATAAACAAATCACTCCATGAACATGCAGATGACCTGTGATGCCGATCTCACCATCAGTCAATGTTTAGCCCGATATCCTGGTGCGACACATGATGTACTCATTCTGCACAACAGCACGCTGCCTGCATACATGGAGAGGCACAGAGGACAGCACAGCTGGCTCGTGGCTATGTAGCACTCAGACCTGATTGGCAAAAGCACTCACATGCACATGGGGCACACCGGTAGTGGTGAAGTGAATGAACCCCAAGTACCATGATGCAACAACAATGACACCCAGAATAGGCCAGGCACCCTCACTGACCCACACCAAGACACAGACTTGACACATGTGATGAATCGTGGCATCCAGCCATGCTAGGCAGCACCCCACAATCATGTCAACGTACAACACATATAGGCATATCCATGTACCCCACATAGCATAGTGCCACAGCATAACTGACCAGTACATTGCCAATGCCACATCATTGACAGACTATACATGAATGGCGACTCCCATAATGCATATGACTACAAGGTAGTCATGTTGACCATGCCCCTACAATCCCTATGCACACAAGATGCCCTGTGCTGTAAGTAACCTAAAGGTGTCTCCCTGTCTAGTCCCTGGGGATCTGTCATCTAGGTGGCCAGGACAAGCCCATCGCTTTTGGATCCTGTTCCTGGGGGTGGACCAGTACAGGAGGATCACGTGGATGGGGGTCCTTGGAAAGTGGGAGAGGGACACCAACTGGTGAGACGCGGTGTCCCCCTTCTTTAAACACCCTTTCCCATTCCTACCACGTAGGATATTCCAGAACACTGCCCCCCCTTCTCTGACACAAACAATTTCGCACAACACGAAAGACAACGGACTAACACCAGAGCCATTTACCTAACATGTCCCAATGCAAGGGTCAGGCAAAGTCAGGCAATTGATCAGAATCACACACACCTGACGGCCCTTTGCCTTCCTCACAGGGATAAAAGGTGGAGCACAACAGCACACTATGAGTAAGGCAGACCGCACAACGTGAGAGCTAACTCAGCACAGCAGTCCAAGAGAAGGTGAAAAACGGCAGAAGTCGAGAGGATACAAAGAGGAGAAGTGACCTTGCCCTTATCGACAGAAACCCTTGAAGCTTCAAGAGGAGAAATCGTAAGGCCGTGGACAATAGCCACCCTCTGTTGCAGCAGATGTCAACGGTACCCGGGTACCTCCTCCGCTGACAGCCAAGCCGAGGGGAGACACGTGGCCCAATGGTACCGGCCTTGACTCTACAGACAAGAAAGCAAAGTAATTCATCACAGAAGGTGAGTCAAGGGGAGAGCCGATAAAGAAACCGAACTGTGTTGAACGAAAGTAGCAAGTGGCTAATTGAACTTTGAATAACAAAGAACTGTTGATTTAAGAAAAGGGGAAGGCCAGCATAACAGAATCAAACACCACGTGGGTGTTCACTTGAGAAACGCTAGGCGATTACCCTGCAATTGAACCACAGTAACCAGAAGGCTTTAGGAAAAGGCGAAAGGGGGTCAAAGTGGTGATACAGGGGTCTTGTCAACTCCTCCGAACAGTCAAAAGTCTTTGACGGGCAGATGAATGGGAAACTAAGGGAACCAATTCCAGCTTGATATGAAAAGTACATGAACATTGTGTTGGCAGGAGTGAACCCGGCAGAGGGATGTCAACAGTGAACTGTTTTGCAACAATTGGCAAAGTGAACCTGAATGAGGGAGACTGGTAATCAAAAAGGGGTCCAAACCCAAAGGAGGGAGATCCAGGGGTGGAAAGTTATCACCCTTACCAGTACCGCATGAAAGGAACGGTTTAATCGAATTGTCGAGTACGACTGTGAGGGGTCTGAGCCCAGAAAATGGGGGACCCACGGGTGAAGCCGTCACCCAAAGCCATACAAGGAATAGAACTCTTGTGTTTGTTTGTTGAAACTATCAGGCCCTCGAAGGCAAGAGACTTTTAAAGAAAAGAGACTTTAACCATCGAAGAACTTGATAGCTGGAGTGGAACTGTTGGCTCGTGCTGGGAAAACTCGAGTGTGTGCTGTGCTCACGATACCCACCTTGTCCCGTGCTGAAAACATGGGGAATGGAAACCCCTGGCAATCACATCCTGACTTTTTATTTGTGAACACTTCTTTATTGAAAACCCTATCCCACATCCTTTCTGGAACTAGAATGTGGCAATATGTTTGTATTAGTATAGGCCTTTTACTTTGACAAGACGCCACAATGACTGCCTTATTTTTCATTTGATGGTCTACGCTTGCTCCCATCTTAGATTTAGGTTAGGCATTTTTCCACACTGCACTTACAGTTTAATAAACACCCTTGAACTGTGATATGATATGATATGATATGGCATTTATAACACGCCTATACACAGGTGTTTCAAGGCACAAATCACTTGTGTCTGTCTTTACTGTTGCCACCATGGGTTCCTTACAGTGCCCATCCACTGAGACATGCACATAGGAGTATGCACGTCATGACCATGCACTTGTACACGGTCAACACACCGCCATGTCTCACATAGTCCATTCATGTCTTGCAGGTGACGCTGCATTCCCGCAGATGCCATGGCTAATGACCCCCGTGCGAAACCCTGCCACACCAAAGGAGATGACCTATAATGATGCACAGAGGAGAACACGATCTTGGCTTGAGAGGACATTTGGCATTCTGAAATCCTGGTGCAGGTGCCTACATCAAACTGGCAGTACACTGATGTACAGTCTCGAAAAAGTTGGGGAAATCATAGTGGTCTGCGTCATGCTGCATAACATGTGCATACGCAGGAATGTGGCAATGCCCACAGATGAGGACAATGGCTCACCTAGCACTGATGAGGAAGAGGCTGGAGGAGTGGACCGGGCACCCCAGGCCCTAGGTGGGGAAGCAATGGAAGGACGGATGGTCCGCCATGAGCTCATAGAAAATTATTTTTGCCACCAGAGACATGACACCCATACATGCAATGAATACATCTGTCTAAATTGTATTAAATTGATACTACCAACACAAAGAAGATTCAAGTGTGTTTAATACTGGCAATAAGGCAACAACATCCCCTACTACAACCACCTCCCCCCAACAACAACTACCACCCCGCCCATACAACAAGTACCACCCCCAACAACAATCATGTGAGGGGTGGTCCGGTGATCAATGGTTGCTGTCAAAGGGGCCTGGTGCCGCACATGGGTGATGATTGCTTTCTGCCTGCATGGTTGTGCGGTAATCGTTGCATGTACTAACCACATTCAGCTTGGCTAGCTCCTAGCTCTACCATGCCGACGCTCTCGATCCCGACCATGTGCAATATCCCATTGACCATCTCCTCCCACGGTGTCAGTAGCAGGGGTTCTACTGTGCCACCTCCAGTGGCAGCGGTCTTCGCTGGTGATTGGCGATGCGGGTCTTGACACTGGACTTGAAGTCAATCCACCTCTTCTTCATGTCCTGTACGTCATGTTGGACGTGCCCTACAGCCACCACCATGTCCCGGATTTCTGCCCATGTGTGATTTTGGTGCTGTTGGCTGGTCTTCCTGTGAGATGGGCCATATAGCTCATCTGAGTTGGAAAACACTTGCTCTGCCAACACTGAGCTCCTGCTTGCTGAATTTTGGCTTCCGCTGGCTCATATTGGGCACCCTGCATTTGCCCTTTCCTGTGGACATGTTTGGCCTTAGCTGGGTGTCTGGATGGCACTCCTATATCGAGATATTTGATGGATTGTGTTTTTCAAAATGGCTGCTGTGGAACTTTTTTATATCGATGACGAATTTCCGCACGCGGAATTACCGCAGGTGGAATTTCTACGGACCGCCATGGCAGTGACGGTAACTGCAAATTATTGACAGAGTTAAGTCATACTACAGGGTTTTCAGCAGTAACTCTGTAAGGCAGATTTACTGTTACCGCCATTGCTATGTGTGTGTCCGCCAGGTTGTAATCTGGTGGAAAATCTGCCCAATGCATGGTGGTAATAGTAAATCTGCATCACCGGATTTACTGCCGAATTTCCGCCTAACTCGTAATAAGGCCCTTTGCCTTCACACTTCAATGTAATTTCTTTTCTTTGAAAAACAACCATTTATTCACCTTTCCTCTTCATAAACAATATCGTTTTGTCAGGATGGGTTTGCAACAAATCTTCGTAACACATTTAGTGGACTTGTAACTTTCTTTCTACTACAACCTTATACCACACTACAGGACTTCAAGTATCTTCGTCCTGGTCCACTTGCCTGCTAGGACTAACCACTAATTGTCCCTTTCGTGGTATACTCGCCTGCTAGGATAGAACTCCTTACTACTACTAGTACTCTGTGGTGATGTTTGCTTGGGACTTTCCACACTTTAAATCCTCATTGGAGAAAGTAAATCAAAAACCTCTTCTTGGATAAGCCTTTTGACTTTGAACAACAACAAAGGGTTTATGACTTCTTTCATAAGGATACAGCAGACATTGACAATGGGGGTCATTACGAGTATCGTGGTAGGGGCTTAACGGCACCGTTAAGGATGGTGGTGCCGTTAAGCCCATACTGCCATATTCCGAGGTCCCTTAGCGGGTCCCAGCAGGAACAGCTGGTCTGACCAGCCGTTCTTTGCAGGACCCGTTAAGGGACCTTGGCGCTAATAACGGGCCCGCAATTAGCGCCTTCCCCATTCCCATTGAGCCCTATGGGGGCTCAAATGGGAATGGGGAATGGTTTACTGAATGGGGACTTACCGGGTCCGCATAGGTCGGAATGTCCTGGTAAGTCCCCATTCAGTGAGACCGGATCCGGACCCGGGTTTGGAGGCAGTCATGGCGCTAATAGCGCCATGGCTGCCTCCAAACTAGTAATGACCCCCAATGTCTTTAACATTGATTCATTTTCCATTGGCAATGCATGTTACATTTCCCTTCCTCTTTATGATTCACACAAGGAAGGGTTTCCTCCTGCCATCCTTGGTTTCCTTCGAAATATCCCTTATTAGGAAAGTCGTATCCATTTCCATTTATAATTGCCTTTCTTTGGTTAGGCAATGCTGATTATAATCTTCTTTTACAAGTAGGCTTCATTTTTGTAGATCACCTTCACTTTGTTTGAATATGCTTTGCTTTTGGCTTGGGCAATGAAAGTTACAATATTTCTTTTACAATTTGGTTAAATATTGTCCGTTTTTGGCTTTCACAATGGTGGTTACAATATTCTTTAACTCAATCTCTCCTAGAGTAAGAGTTGCACCCACATTGTTTCTATTCAATAATTCGGTATTCAGAAGTTTCGTTTGAAGCCAGTGGTCTGTTTCCGAGCACCCAGGAGTTACCTGACAAAGGCCAACTCACCAGTCTTTCTGTGCATCTCCGCTGGACCCGCTGCTTCATGTTCTGGCATTGTCGGGTTTGCACAGGTGTCTCACAGCTCTGGCAACGTTCCCATTACTTGCACCTCCTGTATTTGGAGCTCTGTTGGCTCCGCTCACAGTTCGGTGAACACCACACACCAGAGCCACGCACAGAAACAGGAGAGCTTCTCTCTCCCTCGGGACAGCTTGTTTCTGTACTGCTTCCAGCTGCGTGTACTCTGCAGTCTACAGGGTTCCCAAAATCTACCACTTCATTGACACAGTGTCCTGCATCCAACACAGCGGAGGCTCTGTGTCGTTCGTCTTCCTCCTGCTTCTGCTGCATACACTGCTTCTTCCTCCTTCCAATGGTCTGCACCAGAAAGGGTTTTAAATGTTTAAAGTTCCCGCTCAGGTATGGGTCATTATAACCACCAGACTGCATACTACAGTTCTGTGACTCTGAGCCCCTCTTGCTCGTCTCAGTACTAAGAGCATTATTGGACTTGAAGTCTCCAATGTTCTTATTCATTTTAACATCAAAGTAGTCATTTTTAAAATAGACCATTAAGACTGTGGATTCATTAGAGAAGTTAGTTAGAGGGTTCTCCCATTCCTCCTGACCTAAGGCCCCTCGCATGTGATCCTCCCATAGAACACCACTCCCATGGCCAGGATCAGGTAGCAGCTGCCTTTCCATGGCCACATGAGAAGGGTTCCAGGCCAGGGTTTTTGGGATGACCACCTCTCATTCATCACAATAAGAAGCAGTCTGAGGAAGGTGCTGATGAAGCAGTCTTGAGTTCAAATAAATCTGTTTCTTTTCTTGAAGGACAGCCTAGGATGCCCCGTACAGGAGAGCATACTGGGATTGGAAAACAGACTGTGTCTGGGTCTACCCCTGCCTATCGTATCTTGAGGGGCACAGGTGGTTTGGATAATTCTGCATGGGCAAGGCATGACAAGCTCCTAGGCCCTTAACATGGAGAATGTGCAGCCGGCATCCTGTTAAAGAGAATAAACCTCCGATCAAGCGTCGGATGAATAGGATCCTGGTTGAGAGTTTATCAAGAGAGAACAAGCAATTGACACTGAAGCGATTGAACATGTTGGCCCTATTTGCAGATTTTCCGAACCTTCGTGCGAGTACCACAAAGGATATCGATCGTGTGGAGTTTATTGAATCGATCAGTACTGACTTGGTAACCTTGGATATTGGTTCTAAAATTCTTTTTGATACCATCATGAGAGAATCTTCTTCCCTTCGGAAAGTTGGGTTCGATATTACTGAATATAAGTCTAGGAACTTATATAATGATGCCTCTAATAATAACTTCCAGGGATCTAATTTTTTGAAGGATATAGTGATTTCTGTCTCTGATGGGGGGTATGGGCTCTAGGGAAGTACAAATGATACATGCTCCAATACGAAAGCAAATTGAAAAGAATTACTGGTCCTTGTTAGCAGGCGCTCTGTATAGCAGTTCTAGGGACCCGCAGGGGGACCATGGCCTTTAATGTAAATGTTTACTTAGATGTTTTATCCTGGAATTCTCGCGGATATGTGCACTTTTTACAAAACCCTATTTAGGATTAATACTGAAAACGATTGAGGTCATCTTACTACAGGAAACCTGGCTGGTGACTTCTCCTATCTTTGACGGAGACAAGATATATTTTCAGCCTGCTCTCAAATGTTCTGTTGGGCTCCCAGCAGGTGGCTTAATGCTTACTGTCAAATCTCGTCCAGATTTAACTAACATTAAGGAATATAACATTCAGCAAGTGGCCCTGGCAGTGAAAGTTAGTTTCTGTCTACAAAAGCAGACAAGAAAGCTTTTTAGTGATTATTTATTGCCATATGGGTGTCTGTTTATTAAGTACGTTTTTAGACACTGTCTTAAATTATATTTTCAATTGGCTTGCCTCGATGGATAATGGACCAGTAGTTTTAGTGGGGGATTTAATTCCACTTGTTTTAATTGGGTCAATAGTATTTAAAGCATGGTTTGTCTGCCCACAGTTGGTTCAACTTCTTAACAAAATGTACATGGTTTAAAATGGACCACTAGTCACATTGGCACTCCAAATGTTGAATGGGAACATTGTGGGTGATATTTCGGTATGCTGACATGGCCCAGAGGTAATTGGATTATATTTTCATTGATCAGTTTTTATACAATTGCTCTACTCCTATGCAGGTCGTATGAAATGTGTGGAGTATTCATAGCATGTTGATGGCTGCTATTAATCTACCATTGCCGAGGTGTAAGATGAGTAGCCCAGTAAACCTGGAGCTTAATTAGGGATATAATAGTTATCTGTTGAGTGATGTAGGGCCGAAGGAAACACTGCCCGACAATACGTAGCATGCTTCGCTTAGTCCACGCATCTGTGCCTATAAGAACCGAGGTATGGACCCTCTACGGCAAAGCCTTCGCAGGACAAGGCTGCAGTGTTGAGTGACGCAGGTGTTTGCAGCATTGGGGTTGCAGCGTAGACAGTGAGTACAGATGACTCACCCTCCTGTCTGCAGCCGCCAGGTAAAAGTTTGCTTCACTCCACGTAACCCCCCTGACCTGGTGCCCCTTCTCACTCTTGCAAACGAGTTTCTCCATCGGGACCTTTCCTTCTGCCCCCCCCCTCACCACCTGCTCACTTGGCTCCCTCGCAATCCCAGTTCGCGTGCACTCACTTGCATCCTAGGCTGCGTGTGCTCCTTTGCAGTTTAGGCTGCTTGCATTCTGTGAGAAACCGGAGGGTATTCTCCAAAACAGACCTCAAGAATCCCTTTGTTTGGGTGGCCAGGGAAGGGCTGGTGCTCTCAGATCCCAACCTTGGGGGTGGACAAGCAAGGGAGGATCACCTGGGTAGGGAAGCCCGGGGTTGTGCTTGGGGAAATACCCAAGGGGTGGCGCAGTATTATAACAAGGAAGAAGGAGAGGAGGACGAGATCCCCGAGACCTTTGTAGGATGTACCACATCTGCCTCCCTTCCTCCCAATGAATCTCTCTTGACCAGACGACCACTCCATATCTGGTAAACCCCCTGGGAGCTCAAACCCTGTTGCGCTCAGAGGCCACATCTCACAGAATCCCTGTTTTTCTGTTCCCTACCCGAACGCGCCTAGTTATTCTTCTCCCTGTCCCTCTCCTCCTTGTTTCCAGTACTCCCAGTCTGCATTAACAACACCCTACCATTAATCCCCCCTGCTCAGGTCACAATAAAAACTCTGGTCATTTCCGTTAATTCCACAACCCCTACAAAACTCACTTTTCTGAGTTTACCAACCCCCTATACAAGGGCTATAATCCCGTATAACATCTTTTCTCCATTCCACCCCCTAGGATACTTAGGAGCTATACTGCCCTCCTTTTCCAACACAAACCCTTTCTTACACTGCGACACGCAAAGGACTAATGCCAAAACCGTTTACCTGACATGTTCCAACCAAAGGGTCAGGCAGAGTCAGGCAATTACCAATAATTACACACACCTGATGGCCCTTTCTCTTCCCCATAGGGATAAAACACAATGCATGAAAGCACACTACGAGCAAGGCCGACCGCACAAGGAAGCAGCTAAACCAGGAAGGCAGTTTAAACGGAGACAAAAGGTGGCGAGAACTGAAAGGAGGACAAGGAGGGAGATGCCCTTGCCCTTTTTAACCCAGACCTGCAAAACCTCTGAAAGAGAAAACATAAGACTGGGATCTACAGCTGACGTGTGGAGTAGCAGATGTCAACGGTGCATAGGGGCCTCCCGCATTGATAACCCACGCAGGGAGGCACGCTGTCTACTGTGATACTGTCCTTGACTCCGGAGGCAAAGACAAGCCAACGGGTTCCGCACAGCCAGTGAGTCAGAAAGAGCTGATAGCAAACCAAACTGTGCTGAGCCCAAGGCTGCAAGTAGTAACATTGTGAATGTGAAGAATTGATTAGCAAAGAACTTGTGTGTTGATGAACTTGAAGG
This sequence comes from Ambystoma mexicanum, assembly GCF_040938575.1. Classification (NCBI taxonomy): domain Eukaryota; kingdom Metazoa; phylum Chordata; class Amphibia; order Caudata; family Ambystomatidae; genus Ambystoma; species Ambystoma mexicanum. The sequence continues at coordinate 703,848,933 of NC_090941.1, read as the reverse complement.
AAAATCCCAGTTTTGGACCAGGTGCAGAGGGGTCCGGCACCACGTGGGTGCTCATTCGAAAGACTCTGACTGGGACCTCTTTTTGAAACTACAAGCACCAGAAGGCCCTAGGAGAGGGCGGGGTAATGCGTCAGAGTGGTCCTACAAGGGTCACATGAAATCCTTTGTATAATCGAAAGTCTCTGACCCGTTGCCGAAACGAAGCTAGAAGAAGGAGAACCAACACTTTCTGATAAAATTGGGCAAATTATGAACTTTGTTAGAAATTCATGGAATGTATGAAAGATGGCTATGAACCTGATGGAGGGATCCCAAGGGGAAATCTACTGAGAATGAATCCTGCATTGAGATAAAGCAAAGTAAAACTAAGGCAAGTGAGAACCCGACAGAGGGATGCCAAGGGGAGAGCTAACGAGAGTGAATCCCTTACTGTGATAAAGCAAGCTGAACTGTGAATTTGAAAGGCCGTAGTGAACCCGACTGAGGGAGGCCCAAGTTGCAAGGAGGATCTGAGTCCCGCGAAGGTAGATCCTAGACGCGAAGAGTGATTGCCCAAGGTGCAAGATCACTGAAGGACATTTTGTTTGTTTGTTGGTGTGTTGCTTGGAACCAGCAGGCCTTCTAAGGCAACAGACTAAGAAGAAAGAGACTTGGACCCTGAATGTGCTGGTATCATTGAACTGGAACTGTAACCTCATGCTAGCGAGGCCCAGAAGTGTGCTGTTCTCAGAAGTACCGCCTTGTCCTGTGCCCAAAATGTGGGGAAGGGAGACCCAGCCATACAATCCTGACTTATCATTTTGCGAACTCTACTTTCTTTTCTGGTGAACATTATCCCACACTCTTTTTGTAATTTAGTGATAAGAATTAGCAATAGTTTTCTTTAGTATGAGCCCTTTTTATTTGACAAGACGCCTCTAGGACTGCCTTATTATTATTTGATGGTCGTAGCTTGCTCCCATTTTAGATTTAGGATTAGACTAGGCATTATTCTCACCCATTATTAAGTTCAATAAACACCCTTGAACTGTTATCACTTGTGTCTGTCGTTACTGTTGCCCCCATGAGTTATTTTTATATGGTGTCAGTAGTGGGATATGACCCAATTGAAACAAATTGGGGACCCCACCAAAATGGAGACCAGAATGCCCAAAAACCCAGTCTTGAGGAAGCTGGTCAGCCTCAATGAGGCTCCACCTTTAGAATGGGGGTTACCTTTTACGCTTTAAGGCCCCAGGCAATTCCACCTGAACGGAAAGCAGTAGAAGGCAACAGTTATTACCTCTGATGTCCCCATAACTAGCTGATACCAGGGAGAGATAAAGTAGTGATCACTCTGGAATTGCAGATGAGTTGTCCTGCCACCTCAGCCATCTATGAGATACCCCACAGGAAGGAGGGTGTAGAAATATTCCATCTTCTATCCTGTGCGGATGAGCTAAAATGTGCTTTGCTGAACTTTTCTCCTTCTCCTAGAGAATTTCATTGAGGGGAAATACTGGGGCCCCTTATATATGAGAACATGTGGAACTCTTTAAGAGAACCACTAAATCCCAGGTGGGTTTGGTGAATGTCAGATGGATCATCCCTTCCTCTCCCCAGAAGACCCATATACGGTAACACAGGAATTGAAAGTCTCAATAAACCACCATCTCTCTTTGCATAAGAAGTATAAAACCCTGTCACTAGGGAAATGACTTGCAAATTCATTCCAGGGAAAAAGAAAAAGTGTAAAGGATACACCAAGCCCCAATATCTTAAGGGCCAAGGAGGAGGAAAATCTAGGAAGTTTAGAAAACAAAATACCCAGAGAGAACTAAAAATATGAGATCTTGGGAAAGATATCACCTAATACATCATCAAGAGGAGGTCTAGAGACCCTTTCTACAGAAATTAAAATCCTGGAGTTCCATCCTTACTATTCAGAGGGAAAAATAGGATTTCAAGCAAATAAGGGAAGAAGTAAGAACCTTAGGTGGGAAGATGCAAGGAGAAACCTATATTGACAGGGAAGAACAAAAATTGGAGAACAACAATACCCTGAAATATTCTCTCTACGGCATCTAATAACTTGGCTGAACGCTTCAAAATCTGCAAGGTGCTGGCCAATCCTGCTGCAGTCTCTACCTCTCCTGTTCCCTCCCATGCCCTCTGTACGGCCTTGGCGTCTCATTTCATCACTAAAACTCAGGACATCCTGTCTGCCATCTCTTCCTCTTCTTAGTACTCCTCCACTCCTGGCTTTCCTGTGGCTGCCACTCCTCCTCCCTTTTCTTCCTTTCCCTTGTTCATCCCTGACAACGTTTCTAGACAAGTCTGATCTATGAAAGTCTTGTCAAAACAGGTTCTTCCCTGTTCTTTCAGAACCATCAAGGACCACATTGACGCCCTTGCTCCAGCCTTGGCTGATTTCTGCAGTCACTCTTTTGCCACTGAAGCCTTCCCCTCCCCCTCCCCCTGAAGCACTCCCTTGTGCACCCCCTCCTTAACAAGTCCTCTGCCGGTATAGATGCAAGTGAGCGTTGAGCTCATTCAATAGCAAATTGTAGTGATAGCTTGAGTGGAACCAGTAGGGAGAGAAGGGTGCGTTCCACAAATTCCTCCATCGGCCCTGCAATGTTTTCTTCCAGCACTCCTATTATTCTCAGGTTGTTACGCCTTCATCATGAACCCATAGGCCCTTTAAGCGAGGTAACGCTTTATTGGATGGATCGATGGATGGATGGATCGATGGGGATGCCGAATTTACTCTTACACCAATAATAAAACCAACTCAGGAAGTTGGCAAAACATAGCTGTTTTATTAACAATTGTCTAAAACTGGGAGTACAACGGACATCAACGGACGTCTCACAGCATATCTCTCAAAGTTTTACATGAAAAAAAAAAACATTTATAGTAAAAACTCATTATCATTGACATCATACTACGTGGCAAACTAAGAAAACCTATCTGGGGTTGTGGTTGGTCTATGGGGAACATCTAGGTATACTTTATATGGGGGGTAGGATTATGATAGGGTCTCTATGGTCAGGTGGACAACTATGCTCACCCCTAGTGCAAGTCATCTTCATTGTCATGAAATACACATTGTTTCATTCGCTCTCAAACTATAGGGCTCTTTGCTATGTGGCTCTCTATAATTGGTTGGCACGCTTGTACCCTTCTGGAATATTCCACTCACCAGCACGCAAGCTGGTACCCAGGTGCTTGTAGGTAGACTTGACCATGCTCCCCACCCAATTAGCCCATCATCCATCATCACTCCTGCTGTCTGCCATTCGATTTGTCTTTGAACTCAGCCTTGCAAAGTATCACTGTAACTGAGAATAGAAGGGAGTGTGAGCACGTTTGTATCTTCAGTCTCGAAGTAGCTTGCCCAAAGTCTATTTCCATCTACCCCATGTGGCAGGAGAACATGTTTTAGCTCCTTTTTCACATTTAATACTATCAAATGAATAAAACTTAGCACTCATAGGGCCTCATTACAAGTTTGCCGGTACAGTAACAATGGTACCGGTAAGCTTGCCGGTACCATTGTTACCGTACCGGCAAACTGCGAGTTCTGCTCGTGGGTGCCTTTTTCGACCGCCAGGTCTGACCTGGCGGCGGACCGGCACCCACGAGCAGACCATGTCGGATGCACCGGCACCATTCTGAACGGTGCTGGTGCATCCGTCTTCCCCATTCCCATTGAGCCCTATGGGGCTCGAATGGGAACAGGGAGTATTTATTTCTGGCACCCGGGAATGGGCCGTAATGACATAGTAATTGTCCATTCCTGGGTGCTGGAAAAAACCGACTCAGGCGGCAAGCTTGCCGGTTTTAACAGCACGGCTACCGCCGAAGCCGTAATGAGGCCCATAGTGTTTTTCTATTGCACCTCAACAGGAGCTTGCCTTGCTTCTCACGTTTGTTGTATCTTCTTGAATAGATAACCCGTTTATTGGCTGCCTCAACCCTTAACACTGGGCCAGACTGTGTGATTATTATTCTCATCACACAGAATCCAAACATGATTATCACCAATAGTGTTCCGAGAAACTTGAAGATATTCGCCATCCATTATGGAACCCATGAGAACATTGATGCAAACCAGCTGTTAAATGTGATATCCTCTGCTTCATCTTCGATCTTAATGTGCAAGTTCGTTAGCAACGTTATGGCCTCTGTCAGGGTCCCATTCTCGTCATCGTGAGAAGCTATGAATGTGCAACATTATTCTCCGATTTTGGCACAGATACCTCCATCCATTGCTCTAATCATGTCCAGGACATATCTGTTCTGAAGAGTCACCAGTCTTATGGCTCTCAACTCTTCCTTGATAGTGTTGAATCCCTTTATGGTAGTGTTGATCGTTTGCAGGAGCTTCCAGCGAGTGATTTGCAACCACTTCGCTTTCGCCATCGTCTGGATCCCTGGCATAAAGATAGTCATGAATACTGCAGCAGTTTGACTGAATAACCTGTGCTCAGATGGAATAGAATCAAAGGCTTCTATGGACTTAGCTGAAAAGTAATTCTCCCTTTTTGTTTGATTGAGAAACCCCACTTATCTCCTCTTTCTCATGTGAGCATCTGCTTTCGGAAACTCTCCAATGTTCAGGTCACTCTTCGGAATCACCAATGCTGGAACATGAATGAGATCTATGGAACACAGCCCTCCCCAGTCTTTGGGCAACTTCATATACGCTCTGGATCTACAGGCCCAGTAGTGGTTCATTATCACTTCTGTTCCATCCTTCATGCCTGGTACATCAAAAATTTGGCCACACTGCTGATTCATTCCAACCTTTCCTGTGCCATTGTTTCTGAAGCACAGCTCTGCACTTGCTAGAGGCACTATCTTTAAAGGTCTTCCTTTATCATCGACCCATGTCAGCAATTTCACAATATTCGACCAATGATGCTTGCATTCATTCTCTGCAGTATCTATGACTGGTTCATAGTATCCTGTTAGTGCTAATACGTTACATACAATCAGGCCTTCAGCACATCCTTCTGGAGTCAGCACCGTTCCCTTGATTTGCAGCTGCCCTCTCTCCTTGCACCTTTGTATTTCTTCATGGTTCTTTCCTTGATAATTGAGCAATTTGTTTTCTTCTCTTCTGATTCCTGCTCCATTTATTCGAGGATGTTCATATGTTATAACTTGATTTCTTGTTTCTGATTTCCCTTTTGTCTTTAAATCTTGCACATAGTTATCTTCTCTTGGAGCCGTCTTCTCAGTCACCCATACCAAGGATGCTGCTCGACCCTGGAACTGACCTCTCGTATGGCAGAGTACAAGGTGTGTCAGCCAATGAGTTTTTTGGACTGCTACTTCTATAGCTATGAATATCTTAGAATTTCCCATAGCATAAGCTATGAGAGCACAAACATAGCAACTCTCCTTGGATGTTCTCTCTCCCACCTTTTTCGTGTGCTGATATCACATGTTATCACATGTTATTACCCAAGTGTGCTGCACTGTCTAAATAATTATTTAATTCATAATCATCTTCCCTTGTGCTTCTCCTGTGTCTCCCTCTTGCAAAGTGAGTGCTAGCATAATACTCAAGAAGTATATCAGTAATAGTCCTCCCTACAGGGGAGATAGATAATCGGTACACTTGTCATAGAAATAGGCAACTTCACACGAGCTACTGGTGTGGGGAAAATCACAAATGGTCTTGGTCTTTTAGTAATAGACAATTCTGTGACAGTCACTGGAGTGGGAAGAATGAAAGGGACTTCTACCTTGCTTGGACAATGAAGTAAACAGTATGGATTAACAGAATCAGGAAAACACCAATAAATGCGGAGCATGCATATATTACGCACCAAAACATTAATTCCCACCATCTACGATTCTCCACACATCATTGAGTTTGCTCACTTTCCAAAACTGTACAATTCTTGACAGTCCTCATTGTTCCTGTATACTGATTTAAGGAAGGAAAAAACCTTTTCACTCAGGGAACTTTGTTAAATGGTCAGGTAACTGCAGGATATGTTCATCTATCGCCACAAGCAGCCTCCTGATCGCAGGGCCATTTTTACAATCATGCAGGAAAGTGTGTATATCAACACTGCATCCATCAAGAGCAGGATAAGCTTGAGGAATGAAAACAAAAACAGAGAGAAGGAGCCTATGAGCATCGGCATCTGTCAGGACCATTGAATTAACCAAACAAAAACCCAGTGAGGAACGAGTCCGGAAAGTGCTCATGTTTTCAGTTGTCAAAGTCATACTCTAGGTTTGGCATATTTATAATACTTCAACACTTTCTAAAGTCCAATTCAGAAGATTCCTGTGTCTCAAGAACTGAGTTTGCACGCCTGCTATAATATCTATAAAGAGTGTCCGGGGTGAGCCACAGTCCAAATGCACACTTGGATTTATTTAATTAGCAACCGTAGCATCCTTCTTCCTCGTCATCGATCGGGTCTGCACGTGCTGAATTTCTTCTCCTTGCCTTGCTTCCGAATCGATAGTCGGGGGTGCGTCGGTCTCACCAGCATATGGCTTTACGTTGCTTAAATGTATCCAAGTGTCACACTCACCTGTGTCTCTGCAGGAGCGATGGACGAGCCTCCCTGGACCCCGAGTCTTCGCTTTCCCTGTTTCACCCGGAGGAATACCTGTCAAATACAAGGTGTACACTCAGACCTGAATTCACCCGAGTCCCCTGGGCCCTTCCCTTCTCTTTACTGTGTGCTGGGATGTCCCCATATGGGTTTACCTTGATCTTTAGTAGGGTGTGCACTCCATCCTGCATTTGCTGGGGGGCAATTCACTCATGTGATTGGTGCCAATGTCTGTAGGCTGAGTTCAGATGGCAATGCTGTTTTATGCCTTCACAACGAGGCCGAGAGTTCAAGGCGCCAGTTTCTTCACTGGCTAGAAAGTCCTTCCCACAAGTGAACATTGTGCATAGAATGTTGAGTGTCCAAAATTGTCTGTATTGTCGGTATTTTTGTGGGTGAGTAGCGCTTCGTGTAGAAGCTAGCTGCTGGTAGGTTTGTGCAGCGCCTTCAATTCGAGAGCACCTGGTAATGTGTCTCCCTTTCCTTTGCAGGAGAAATTATGTGGTATTAGCGCCTCACGTCCGGGTTCAGCGCAACTGGAGACTTGGTGGTTAGGGAAGTTTTCACTGAAGCTTTTGGTAAGTATGCACCGCGTAGAGAGAGAGTGCAGTGAAATAAGTGTCCGCGTTATTGGAGTGAACGTAATGAATAATGTCTCTTCTTTCTTACATAGGTTTGTGCGCTCATGCAACTAACCTGGATTCCAGCGTCGTGGGAAGACTCGGTGAGTATGCACAGCGTTACTGATGTGTGCATGTTAACGCTGTTCTTCTTTGTTCTTACAGGTGCCAGTGCAGAAGTCCCCTCTTGACTGGAGATAGCTGCGGCGTGGAGTAAGAACCAGGTATGCTGATGCTGAATGATCCAGAGCGGGTAAGCAGAAGTAGGATGATCCGGAGCAGGTAAGCAGAATCAGGATGATCCGGAGCAGGTAAGCAGATGCTGGCTGATCCAGAGCATGGCAAGTGTGTTGCTGATACAGCTCACAGTAAGCAACACGAAGCACTGGAAGAATCCTGGGTGTGGCTTATATATCCAGCCACACCCAAACACTAGAGCGCTCATGAGTTATCATGCACTTCCTGTTTGGCAACAGGAAGTGGGAACCAGGTAGTTACTACAAATATTAGGAAGGAATGAAAGGAGGGATTTGTCATGGGTTCTTTGTGTGCCTATGCCAGGCCTGCCAAGCCTCCACCCAGCTTGCCCCAACTACCTGCCTGATACCCATGACACCAAGCATGTCTCTCTTGGAATTTTACTGCTGAGGGAGTAATGTTTTCCACAATATAGGGACCACTAAAGCATGGCTCTTGCCACTTCCTGGTGAAATTACGTATTAGAACAGAATCTCCAATAAAAAGTCTAGGTACAGGTAATAGTTCTGCAGCTCTGGTTGCTGAATGGCCTTCATCTGTGTCCTGAGACCGACCCCCCTGGCGTTTGAGTTGATCTGAAATGACAGAGATACTAGTGGTCATACATGTCAAATAAGCATGTAACTAATTACCTAACATTTCTGCAGTCCTCTGGGCATCACTTCTGCTCCTCGATGGAGGAGACAAAGGTGTTCTCATTTGCCTCTCGGTCACTAGCTCTTGGGGTGTGAAGTGGCGGTCCGAGCCAGGCTGACTCCTTAATACATATAATGCGAGGGTCAGGCAATACAGTCATCCCTTCTTCAGTGTCAATTTGAGTTTCGCAATTCTCTCCTTAAGGAGACAGTTGAGTCTCTCACATACCCATTTTGCTTGCGGTGATAAGCAGAATAAAACTTGTGTTTTATACTTAACAATAGGCTAATCTGTTCAAATACTTAATTAACAAAATGCTCGCGGTGATAAGCAGAATAAAACTTGTGTTTTATACTTAATAGGCTAATCTGTTCAAATACTTAATTAACAAAATGGGGCACATTGTCGGATCTCAGCACCTCACACACTCCCCATCTGGCAAAGACTTTTCAGACTAAAAACCTTGCTGTGCAAGTGGCATCAGGATGTGTGCAAAGACCTGCTTCGATCCACTTGGAAAAGAGGCACACCACCACTATCATACATCTGTATCCACTACATACTTGCAGCATGTCAACATAATCAATATGTAAAATGCTGGAAAGGACCATTTGGTCGAGGAATCATTCCTCTGATTGTTCGCAGCAGTAAACCTTTGACATATGATACAATTTACTACATAAAATGCAACGTGTTCTAACAGGTTCAGTATGAACCAGTCCTCCACAATAGTTGCTGCAAGGCTTTCCCTAGTTACATGCGCTGGGTAGTGCAGCTGTTCAAGCGCTACCTTTAACAATGCTACTGGCATCACCAGCATTGCAGTGCTGTTTTGTCACCATAATGCTTCAGAGGGGGATAAAGAACATCCCCTTTATTTCCATAGCTCTTGCTCTTCCTGCGGTGCACTGCCCTGAACATCCATCAACTGTGTTCTCGATAAATGATTAAACCTTTCATGTACTAACATGATTGTGACTACCTTCTACTTTACATCTGGAGTATCAAAACTTGAAATATCTAGCGAATATGCAACCCTTTTGGCCTTTACATCTGTGGCTTGGTTCCTGAGAGAGATAAAGTCAGTTCGCTTAGTATGTGCTGTGCATTTAACTATTGCAATGGCTAATGGGAGTTGTAGTGCCTTAATAAGCCTGTCCAATAATGCTGCGTGTTGCACTGGAGTGCCATCCGCTCGGAGATAGCCCTTCCTTTTCCAATGTGCTAGCCTTACGTGCACGGTTGACATCACATAGGCAAAGTCACTGTACACCATTTTTTCCTGCCCTGCGTGTTTCTCAAGCGTGACAATCAGCATCACCAATTCTGCTGCTTGCGCTGAAAAGTGAGACGGTAGTCTTGCACTTGCTACAACCTCAAATTCACCATTTGTTCTGTGTTTTACCATAGCTGGGACAGAATGCCTCTCCCCACTAGTTTGATCAATTTTCAAAGAACCATCAATAAAGAGAATCTCCCCCCTACTAACGCATTTTCCTTTACACTCGGGATGTCATTGTAGAATTCTTTATAGTTTGTGCAATCACCACGGGCTCAGCTACAAACGTGGCAGGGTTCACTATTTTACACCTGACTATTTTGATTGCTGGATTTGATATAACAACCTCATATGCAGAAGCTTTCTGAGATGTCAATGTACCCTTATGGTTTTCCAAAATGACAAATAAAGCATGCTCTACAAAGAGTGTCATGGGACCCCCATCACAATACTGCCAGCGACTGTTCGCAAAGGAAAGTGCCCTTTCATAACAGGTTCCAGAATCCCACTATTCTATGCCAGAGGTTTGTACCCCAATGTGGTTCTCTGTGTAAGCACTGCTGTCATGACTGTCCCATTCGTGTGCAAAAATAAAAATAACTCCTCATCATAATTGGGAATTCCTAAAACTGGAGCTGTACAAATTGCTTTCTTCAATTCTTCAAACGCTTCCTCCCTTTCCTCAGTCCATTCTAGTTGTTCCTTATTCACTTGTGCTTTGTTTAGAGCCTGCAAAAGGGGTCTTGTGTACATACTATAATCAAACACCCACGCTCTAACATAGTTGCATAATCCCAAAAACTGTTGCATGTGTTTTACTGTGTGCAGTTTTGCTGTTTTCATGATCGCCTCAGCTCTCTCAGGTATGACCCACTTTCCGTCATGTGAAATCAACTGGCAAATATACAACACTTTTTCTTGACAATACTGCAGCTTCGCTTTGTCTACCTTATATCCCTTGTCTGCCAGGCTAGTCATTAACTGAATCGAGTCTTGTCTGCACTCATCTTCTGTTGTGCTACAAACCAAAATATCATCTACGTACTGCATCACAACACTTTTGAAATCAATATTGCCTAAATCCATAAGGAGGACCCTACCAAAAATCGATGGAGGCTTGCAGTACCTTCGCGGAGTGCTTTTCAGTCTAGTTTGGTGAAACGTAAATGACATAAGGTCTTGGGAGTTCTTGTGCAACAGGATTGATAAATTGCATTTTTAAAGTCAATCACCATAAAATATTGTGCTTCTGCTGGGATATGCAAAATATTGTCTCCTGATTAGGAACTAAAGGAAACTCTGCCTCTACAATCTAGTTAATCAGTCTCATATCTTGTATGAATCTCCACGACCCTCCATTCAATTTTTTTAAATAGATACTCTGAAGTATTACACAGTGACTCTGACGTCACTAAGATACCTTGTTCCATCAGGGCTGAAATAGACTTAAAAATACCCTCATCCGCCTCTCGAGACATTGGGTACTGTCTTGCTCGAGATAAAATTGATCCTGGGTTCAATTTTATCTTGACCTCCCCTAGCCCCTTCAATAGGCTTAAGTCATAAGGGCCTATAGTCCATAAAGAGTCTGGTACTTTTTCCAAATCTTCATCAAAAAATGCTGCACGCTGTCACACTATTACCATTCCCTGTGGGATCTCTCTTTTCTCTATTCTGATCCAATATGTAATACTCATCTTGAGTATAACTTCATCATCTGATGGATCATCGCTAAAAATGTCTTTGTCAGTGACGTCAGTCAATCTACACTCTTCCCCAATGGCAATCACTGTTCCATGGCTTGCCATTGTCATCTGTTCCTTCAAGCATGGCCATTTCCCCTTGTACTATGGCTGCATTTAATAGTCTGTCCTCCCTCTTCATCCATAGGTATCTGTGGCCTGAACAAGAATTCATCAGGTATTCTCATAATCCTTCCCACTAAGCTGGGTATCCATGTCAACAAAATGCGTACCCCATAAAGAAAAACTTCTAGTTCCAGTGGCATTCCTCGCAGAGCCATTTGCCTTGTAAATGCCAATATAAATTCTCCCACATTCATATAATGTATCCCTGGAATAGAGCACACTATGCCTTCATCAGTAAAATAAATCGTCATGTTAAGCTTCGTCATTAAATCTCGTCCAAGAATGTTAACTGGGGTCTGCCTGGAATACAATAATGGAACAGACACTCTCCTATAGAGACTGGTAATTCGTTAGTAAAAGGAACTCAACTCGTGGCTCCAGAGAATCTTTGAGCATTCATGGCATTTCCAGACATTGGGTATTTTCCCTCTCGTATACATGAATGAGTAGCCCCAGTGTCTACTAAAAAAGCAAAATATTTGCCTCCTATTGTCACATCAACCCTTGGTAGTGATGAACACATCAAGTTGCCCTGTGTGCGGTCCTATTGTGGATACATGCATATCCACGTACCTGTGAAAGGACTTCCTCCCACCACAGTGACACCCCCTACTCTGGTTGTCAATAACTGTCCCATGTTTGCATTCTGCTGTATCTGCATCGGTGCGTGCTGCGACTGCCCTTGTGGGGGATTCAATGGTGCTTGCTGTGGTTGCAATGCCTGTTGCATTTGCTGCGCTTGTGCTTGATACACTGTCTGATCTTGGACAAACCCGTCCCTAGCTTGTGGGCTATATGCTGGAGGATAAGCTGTCCTGCCTATTGAGAATCGCACATTCTGTTCATACCCTTGGCTTCCACACATGCGCTCAATGTGCCCTGTCATCCCACATGTCCAACATACAGGAGGAGCTCTTCTGACTAGTCCCCTTGGTTAAATCCTCCTTTCACATTCTGATTATCATTCTGCATACTCTGAAAACCACCTTGATTGTTCTGAAAACCACCTTGATTATTCTGAAAACCACCCCTTCCTCTGTAGCCCATTCCTCTGCCTCATGGTACAAATCCATTCCCTCCTTGATCCATTTTGTGCTGATTATTCGCCTGTGATGCACCCACTGCTTGCTGCATTCCCAATCCTTCTCTGCTTGTCAATACTGTCCCTTCTATGGCGTACTTTGACAATTTCTTCTAAACTAACTTGGCTTCTTCAAGTTTTCTAGCATCTTCCCTCTTCCTATTTTTCTCCTGCAACAGCCGACAGTGATGCACTATGGTCAACTGTATTTCTGGCCATGGCTTCGCTTCCATTCCCACTAATTTCTTGAGCTGTCTCTGTACTTGTTCTGGCAATCCCTCACATAAAATGTGGTAAAATATTGCCACTGTTTTTCCCCACAGTTCCTGCATTTCAAGAGTCCACCGTTCCTGAATACGTTGAATGTAAGCAAGCGGATCTTCATCATTTTTCATCTTACGTGCCATAATCGCACCCATGTCTGATGTGTCAGGATACTGCACCTTAAGCGCTCTCCAGACATCTGCTCTACAATTGTTAAATGGCGCTCTATCGTGCACTGTGTTCTGTGCTGTGACACTTGAATAACCTGCTCTCGTCCAAATGATATCAGCCCTTTCCCCAAGAATGGCTGCTAGGAGACCCTTAATGTCCCCTATTGCTAATGTATTTCCCCTGTCATTTTCTCTATCTTATAGATCCCTTTACCTGCACCCGCCATTAAACTGGGAAGTTTACATCTTACGTTATCCTTATCTATTTGTGGCCATGGAATATACTGTGGTCTGGTCCCTCCTTTCTCCAATATTCTTGTCCATTATGTTATCGTTTATTTAGACGATATCCTGATTTTTTCGTCTTCTCGAAACCAACATACTCGTCACGTACAGGAATTATTAAGTCATCTACAAGACAACCATCTCTTCTGTAAGTTCGAGAAATGTGAGTTCGCTCAAACCAAGGTTTCCTACTTAGGATACATCCTCTCTGCAGAAGGAATCGCCATGGATCCTGTTAAAGTGTCTGCAGTACTACACTGGCCCACTCTTACATCAGTGAAAGATATCCAGCAATTTTTGGGGTTTGCGAACCTTTACTGGGGTTTTATCCCAGGGTTCTCCGATGTAATCTGCCCTTTGACCCAGCTACTTAAGAAAGGGACTCCTTTTCTATGGTCCCCTGAATCACAAGCTGCTTTTGACTCTCTGAAGTTAGCCTTCACATCTGCTCCTATCTTGACATCCCCGGATCAGAACAAAAGATTCATTCTTGAAGCTGATGCCTCCCACCACGCACTAGGAGCGGTTCTTCTCCAGGAGAGTGACCAGGGAATTGAATGCCCGATAGCCTACCTCTCCAAAACTTTAACCCAGTCAGAACTGAACTATACTGTGTTGGAAAAAGAACTGTTGGCAATCAAGAGAGCCTTTGAAGAATGGAGGCACCTTTTATTGGGAGCTCGACATCCTATTGAGATTCGCACAGACCACCACAATTTGAAGTCTTTGCAGTATGCCCAGACGCGGAACAGCTGTCAAGCACGTTGGGCACATTTCTTTTTTCTCCTTTTAACATTACTTTCACTTTCATTCTGGGCCGCATTAACTTTAGGGCTGATGCTTTGTCTTGGAAGGATCCGGTTTCTTTTCTTCGCTTTCAACGGTAACCTATCTTTCCTAGGCCTTTGTTTGTCAATCTGATCTGGGGCTTCCTACAGAAGGTCAAGACCAAAACTGCTAGGTACGAAATCCAATATCCTCACTTCAGAACTGAGTATCAGTGGTGTGTGATGATGGTTGCTGGTACCACGAATCCATCATTTTCCTACTTAGTGCTATCAACATTATGAGGAACATCAAGCCCTCTAACTGCAAAGGTGATGCATGCCCAGCCTCCATTATCAAAGACTGCACGGAAGCGCTAGCGCCCTTCCTAACAGCCTTCGTTAATGCCTCCTTTACCACAGGGAAAGTCCCCGCCTCCCTCAAGGAAGCTTGGGTCCGACCTCTCTTGAAAAAACCAACTCTCGATCCCACCTCCCCCAACAACTACAGACCTATCACCACTGTCCCATTCCTCCTCAAAATATTGGACAAAGCAGCCTACTTGCAGGTCCAGCATTTCATTGAAGAGAACAAACTCCTTGGACTCCGCCAATCTGGCTTCCGCCCTAGACACGGGACCGAAACCGCCCTACTTGACTTGAAGAACCAAATGGACGATGCTAGAGACATGGGTAAACCAGCACTTCTCCTACTCCTTGACCTATCCGCGGCATTTGACCTCGTGGATCATGGCGTCCTTTGCCACCACCTTTCCTCCACCGCCAAATTCTCCCCAGAGGCCACATCTTGGATCACCTCCTTCTTACAAGACAGAACTATGCAAGTATTCTCTGACCTAGCCGCCGCATCCCCAACTACTATACTTTGTGGTGTACCCCAAGGCTCCTGTCTCTCCCCCACCCTATACAACATCTTCACTCGACCCCTCTTCCTCATCCTCGACGCTATGGGCATCTCATACACCAACTACGCCGACGACACCCAGATCCTCCTCACTCTCACAGGTATCTATGACACCGACTCCCTGACCCTCAACAACCTCTACAACACCATCCAAGCCTGGATGGCCGACAACGGACTATGCCTCAACTCTGACAAGACGGAACTCCTCCTGGTAGGTTCCCCCGACACGCTAAAAAACCTAGATGTCCAATTTAGCCACTTCACCATTGACTCCATTAAAATCCCGGTCTCCGATTCTGTCAAAACCCTGGGAGTCTACCTGGACTCAAGCCTATCCATGGATAGACAAGTCAACGCAATAGCATCCGCAGCTGCATATCATGCTAAACTTATCAACGCATTCAGGCCCTTTCTATCCAAAGAGAACTGCACCAACATAGCCAGAGCCATCACCGGCTCCAGGCTAGACTACTGCAATGTACTCTTTCATGGAACCTCCAACAAAAACTTAGCGAGACTACAAGTAATACAGAACAATGCTCTCCGGGCAGCCCAAGGCATTGCTAAAAGAGAACACATCTCTGAAGCCAGGAAACTAGCCCACTGGCTCCCAATAAAGGAAAGGATTGTATTCAAAGCCCTGACACTGACCCACAAGTGCATTCACTTCACTGCTCCTGCCTACCTTTCTCAAAGGATCCACCCTGTCTCCACCACCAGGCCAACCAGATCCCCGTACACCAACATGCTCTCTGTGCCACTAGTGAAAAGAGTAAAAGCGGGTGGGTCCAGCTTCCCCTACCTCGCGCCCACCCTCTGGAATGCCCTACCTCCCACCATCCGTGGCGAGGACTCCCTCACCACCTTCCGCAAAACACTGAAAACTACCCTCTTCACATAAGGACCGACACATCAGCACAAATACTTATCATTTAGGTTTTTAATTATAGCCCAAATGCTATATTTGTAACAACAGTATGATTTCCTGTACTACTCATAATGTGTCAACAATCGCTATCATATGTACCATGTAACTAAGTTATTGCAAGTAACAGCGCCTCAATGCCCCTGGGCTGCTTGCGCGCTATATAAATTTAAATAAATAAATAAATAAATAAATAGTGTTCAAATAAATCTCTCAGCTGGTGTCATGATGCTTTAACGGCAGGTTATCGGGGGTATCTAATACCACTGTACTACTTCAGAGACACTTCTGGTGGCCTAAGCTTACTCAGGATGTTAGGGAATGTAGTTCCTCTTGTGACATCTGCCTTCCAACCAAGACACCTCCTATTCCCCCACTTGGAGACCTGGTTTGGATGCTTCTTCTGAACAGACCATGGCAAATTATCTCCACAGATTTCATAGTGGAGCTGCCATTCTCATATATGTAACACTATTATGGTTACCATTGATACACTCGCGAAACTGGCCATCTTTGTTCCCTTGAAGGGGGATCCTACGGCGGCTCACATGGCCCGGGTATTTATTGAACACATTTTCTCCCGACATGGACTGCCAGAGGTCATCATTTCAGAGAGGGGCCCGCAGTATGCATCCAGGTACTGGAAGCACGTTTTCTCCATCCTGAACATTAGACATGCTCTCAGCTCTGGATACCATTCTCAGAACCAATGGGCAGACGGAGAGACTCAATCAGACATTGGAATGCTATCAACTGTGCTATATCTCAGCTTCTCAGGACAATTGGACCGATCTTCTGCCCTTGGCAGAGTTTGCATATAATAATGCGACCCACACTTCTCTCAAGGTCAGCCCCTTCTATGTTTCTTACGGCTTCCATCCTGTGTGTTTCCCAATGGGTCGATCCCCAGCCACGCCCCTTCCAGATGTAGATGGGCTGATTGCTAGGATCAAAGTTGCTCAGGACTGCATCAAATTATATGCTCATCAGCCTCGCACTTCCGGACCCAACATTGCTGTGGGTGACAAGGTTTGGTTGGCCTCTCGATTTTTACCTCGTCATCTGGTTCCTTCAAAGCTGTCTCCCAGGTATTTTAGTCCTTTCATGGTGCTGGCTCTTTGTGGGGAGGCAGCTTTCCTCTTGCAACGTCCTCCTTCCCGGTCCTGGATCCACCCACTGTTCTATGTTTCCCAACTGAAGCCAGATGTGCCGGATCGCTTTGGGCATGGTCGCCGGGTGTCCACTTCTTTGGGCCCGGAATATGAAGTCTCTGGTATTTGCGACTCCTGGTATCGTCGAGTTGTTTTGCAATACCTGGTCGATTGGAAGGGGGACTCTCTGGCGGATAGCTCCTGGGAACTTGCTTTGGCTGTGCATGCCCCTCGCCTGATGTGTCCATCTGCTCCATCCTGGAAAAGCCGGGTGGTTCCCCTTTGGAGGGGGCATACTGTCATAAGGACCAGGGTTCGCTGGTCCTTATGGCGACGATGCAAGCGGATTGAGGCTACTTACATGTCATCGGCCAGTCACTGCAGTGTTCCACTCATCCAACAGCCAGAAGTGTCCCAGGCTCTGCCCCTTCTACAGCTACTGCTTTTCAAACTTCCCAGACAAACGCTCTCCGTGTTGCCTCATTTCAAAGCGAACGCTCTGTATGATCGCTTACTTCCTATCCTTTGATGTTCTTCCCATTCCGTCTGCCGAAGAAGGAAGAGCAGCTGCAGGGTTTTCTTCCCCTGAGGGTTTCCCCAGGAATTCTGTGCCCATTGACCCTTTTTTGGAGGTAAGGGGAGCAGGATCTTCAGGAGGGCTCTCATATTCACATACTGCTGCATTGGATTCAGGTCAGTACGACTCTGGCTATTTTTGAGAGCGCAGAGTGCGTTGTACTTTGTTTATCACACCCTGCATCTCAACACTTGGTATTCAGTTTGTCCTGCCTCGCTCAGCGCTTTGTTGCTTTCCTGTTCCTTGCCTTTTGCATCATTGTGTCCACCGTTTTCCTTGTCCTTCCTTTCACCTTCTGTTGGTTCCTTGTCAGTGCTCCTTGTTCCTGTTATGGTTTTCATGGTCGCTTCCCTGCTCCTTGTTGATTTCCTGTCTCTACTTACCATCCTTGGAGTGCCTACTTGCTGGATTGCGTACCTGTTCTGGTTTTCTTGGTCGCTTCCCTGCTCGTTGTTGATTTCCTGTCTCTACTTACCATCCTTGGAGTGCATACTTGCTGGATTGTATACCTTGTACTGGAACTACAGCTTAACCTGTCTTTCTTCGGATCTTCATTTCAAAGAACGTAAGCTTCTGGAGCCATCACAGATCTCTGTTTTTTTCTTTCCTGTTGAGGAAGGTTTTATCTCCTGGTTTTGGCTTTCTACTCCAGACTCCACCCCTGCTGGGAATTCCATCCACCGGACAGGGTGGCATCCAGAGAGTCTTATCCCTTTCTTCATGATACCCGAACCCGACAGAAGACTTACCAGGGATCGTCTACAGCCAAGTCATCACGCAAGAAGAATCAAGTGAGCCAATGCATTGTTGATACTGACACTCACTCCATGTTTTACTGCTAGCCAAAAACAAATAGTGAAAGCCCTCTGTCAAGCTACCATGCATTCAGGAGATTACATCTACCATTTGCCATACTTATCAGACCATAAACCCGATGGCCGACTCTTTCAGCAGAGCTCACAGCGAAGGTTGAAGTTAATTATTCACCCATCCTCTGTCCTCTGAAATCCTGCAGAATCAGTTTCTCAAAAGTCAAAGTTTACTTTGCAAACAACCCTAACTGCTGTGTTGTATTCCATTTGCTAAAAGCCCACTACTTTTCATCAGCTGGTAGTGAACCAACTGTAACATTGTAGGACATTATCTTGTCTGATCCATTCTGCCAGTGGTTCCCAAGCTGTTATGAATAGAAGTGGGGATAAGGGACAGCCCTGTCGGGTGCCTCTCTGTAGAGGGATACAAAGCAAGCTAAACCCATTCACCGTAATTCCCTTAGAGGATTCATATATAACAGACGTACCCATGTCATGTATTTCTTTCCAAAACCAATATTTTCCATTACCACCTACAGAAATGTCCACCTAATGGTATAGAATAATTGTTCTGAATTCAAGGAGATGAGTTCTATGGGTTCCCAAGATGAATCCGACATAAATAGGACATTATGAAGTATCAAGTTTATTCTCGTAGCTCACCCTGGGAGCAACCCAGACTGGTTTGAATGGATAATGTCTGCTTCTATTTTAGTTTCAACCTTTAGTAGGGAGATGGGATGGTATGAAGAGCAAGATTCCGGAGGTTTCCCTGTTTTAGGTATTACTACACTACCTGCTATTCATAGGTGTCTAGGTAGCTCTGCCACGTCTCCACTTGTCAACAATAAGTTCAGTAGGTGTTGGTTGATTTTCCCTCCCAATTGTTTCCATAGCTGTATTGGATACCTGTTGGGGCCTGGAGCCTTCCCTGCCTAACGTTTGGCAATTGCACCCTCAATTTCTTTGATTGAAAAATCTTTTTCCATGGCCAGGCCCTGCTTAGGTGTTAGACGGGGAAGTGTGATGTCCCTGAGTAAACCCTCTGTCTGTTACATCACTTTTATTCGTGGCCTTGTATAGTTGTTGGTAGAAGGTTGCGAATGCTTTAGCAATTTGCTCCCCAGTTCTGCAACGCTAACCCCCGGATATCGAGACCTCCCTTATCCATCAGGCCTTTTCGTCTTTTTTCCCAACCATGCCAACTTTTACCCACTTTGGACCTCATTACGAGTTAGGCGGACATTCAGCAGTAAATCCACCAAAAAGTTGGCCATAGGAATTACTGTTACGTCACTTGATCAGGCAGAATATCCGCCTGATTACAAGTGGTGGTGGTGGTGTAATGCCTCCTTTATTTTAGTCCATTGGACCCAATAGGGCCCTTTTGCGGAATTAGAGCAGCGGAATTACTGCTGCAGTAATTCCAACCAATTCTGCTGATTTTTCGGCATTGAGTGGGAAGATTTACCTCCAGGGGTTTCCTGGAGGCAAATCCTCCATTCAAAACTCAACCTCATAATTTGGCATAGTGGTAAACTTGGCAGTAACTCATTTACTGCCAATTGTACATCTTACCACCTAACTCATAATAAGGCTGACTGTCTCCCATCTTGTATATTCCACACTTTAGTCCCAAAAAGCCTCCTTGGCCATATTTGTCACAACTGACTTACAAAGCCTAAAATAAGTAGTGTCGCATAGCAATTTGTTATACAATTCTGTAGGTTTGCTAATTAATTGGCACTTGTGTAACAAAGCTAGCTATGTAAGTTACTCTGTTCAATTCAATCACAGCTCACCCTGCATTGCTCTCTTGTCTTTTGGGCTCTCTCCCTCCCTCTTTTCTCGGTTCAATGCATGTTGAAAGGGGCTGATGGAGAGCGAGTGCAGCAGTAATCCTCTCCTCCACTCTTAAGTGGTAAAAGCCTGTGTGGGAGTCCAAGGCAAGATTTCTTTTCGTATTCAAATAATTGAAAACCAGAAGGAATCAGGATGATCCTTTTATCATGCTATCTATGTCATGTCTGCCAAAAATCAGCATGTGTTTTTTTTATTATTAAAGAAAAGGTTGTCATGCAATTCTGTTCCTAAAAATCTATGTTGTTACAAAATGCATAATAACACTATTGCTACTGTAAAGTTTAGCTTAGTGCATCAAAATCTCATATTTCAACTAATTTTCATTTTGTTGGGGAAGATGCATCATATTGACAAATAAACACTTTTGAAAATATGCACGATCACATGGCAAAATGCTTTTGATGGCAAACCGAGTTGTGTGCTGGTTGCTTACATCTGTGCAACTGGTGATCAACCCATGAGCTGATCCCATGCACCTTGACATTCTATCTTATCACCCTGTTATTTTATAGCAGCTACTCTGAAAGTGAGATGGCTGAAAACTAAAATATTTCACCTAGTTTGCCCAGTTCTATGCCTGCTACGTGAGCCACTCTGCGTAGTCTCTTACTTTCATTCCTCTTACGTAATAAATATGCAAAGTTAACTAAATATTAACGCAAACTTGTGATGAATAGTTCCATCCAGATTGTACATCTACAAATCTACTGCAATACTATAAACACTCTAGTGAGCCTTCAGAGCTCACTTTTCTCTATGATTATGATTGCATTATATATTAGCACCCGTGGGAGAGAGCTGGCCAAAATGTTTTCAGAGCCATTTATCATATCTATTCATGCAGCTAACCTTTTACATTTTACAGACCCTCATTCAGTACTTACAATGTCTACTCTCCCACTCACACAAATAGATATTATGAAGGGCGACTAGCATTTGGAGGGGATGTTTGAAACTTATTTAACATTTACTTTGTTTGCAGCAAATGTCAGATAAAGGTTTCACGGTGCATGGCTGACCTCTCGGTTGCAGCAGTGTGCCAAACATATAGTGGGTTTGTGGTGACATGCACCATTTTACAGAAAGTGCATTTGAACTTTTTATCAACCGTTGCCATGGGTTGAGTCCCTCAATCTGCAGGTTCTGTGGAATTTTAAAGAATTTGCAAGGTCTGACTCATCTCACTAATGTGTTAACATCCACAGTACCCACAAATTATGTATTGATGCTCATTTTAGGTTGTGGGTACAAATAACTTCTAGGGAAATTGAAAATATTGCTACAACATTGCTAATCAAATGTGTGTGCTAATCAGGAAAACTATAATTAGCAAACTCTGCTAATCAATTTGTGCAAAATAATGTATGCCTTGGATTTATAGGCCTCCGTCACCCTTTCCAGCTGTTTGAATTGAATATCTCTGAGGTTCCATTTGCTATGTATCGCCTTTCCCATGCCTTCATAGATTCCTCTTAACTATTTGAACTCCCTCATTGTTTCCCTTTTTCTTGCTGATAATGTCGATATTATTCTCCTCCTGAGGACAGATTTGTAGGCCTCCCAACGAGAAAGGGGACTGTATACCGACCGCTCATTCAGGTGAGAATATTCTCCAGTTTCTTTTTCCAGCATTTCCACTACTTCGAGTGTTCCTATATGGAATGCCTTCAACTGCCATGTTCTCTGGCCCCGGGTTCCTCTGTGGAAACTCTGATTCGCAGGGGAGAGTGGTCAGGTATACCCCAAGGTAGGCACTGGCCTCAGCCATGTTGATGTTTCCTCATTATCAATCTGCAGAACATGCCTTCAGAATGCAGAACGAGTGCAGTCCAGAATCTCACTGTGGGGTGGGCCTGAGCTGTGTGCATGTGGGCACACAGGGCAACATTATTTTGGGGAGACATTTTCCTTAACAGGAATCAGTGGAGTAACTTTGCTGAAAATGTTGGGGGGGGACATGACATCTGATGAAAAGGTGCCCCAGCCAAATGAATGGGGACAAAATGGTGTGCCATGAAAGTTGGGGGGGACAAACACCCCTCTCCCCCCTAAAATTACGCCCATGACGGGAATGTATTGTTTTGCTCGTTTCAGAGACCAGGCTTTGCAATTTAGTTAGCCTACAAATTCATTGGTAACTGATTCTCTTCTGCTGCACAGCAGTGATCTGTATGCAAAGTGAAAGCTGTGTAGCCATTCAGAAAAGAGTTGTGTGGCCAGGACAATGCCCTCTTCCTAACCCATCTTCATCATTCACAATCTTGTTTCATTAACATGCACTGAAACAGGTCTCCCAAATCATGCTCAGCAATTGCAGTATTGATCCTCTTAAGCCAGTGCCTCTTCACAATGGTTTAACAGAGATATGTTACAGCTGTGTAGTGGCCTGGAAGGATGACAGGACACTATTGGGGTTTGATTGGGTGTTTATTTGGACACCTGTTTTAACAACAGAGTGGGGTGTGAGCATTATGTCTGGGAGAGGGTTGATTCCTGTACTCACAGTTATACTGTCCAGCTCAGGCAGTTGACTTCACTGCATGGAAGGTGTCAGAGGCTTTGACACACTTAAACAGCAAGAGCACCCAGGAGGCTGCCCTCAGCCTTGGTATTACGCTCTGCTGTTTGGGGGCTCTGGTAGGCAGGCCCTGTGATGATCTTGGCCATTCTGCAGGAGGAGCTCCGGGACTGACCTGCTCCCTCAGCCACCTGCTGAGTTCTCTCTGTCGTGCTCTTGGCACGCTTCACACTCATTCATTCTCACTAGATCACGTTCGCGAGAGGGAGTCCCCACACACCTCCTTTGGTGGGAAAAGATGGTTACTAGTTCATGATGAAGTCGGTGAACCTGGTGGGCTTTCTTCTCTCCCTTTGGGGTCTGTTCTGGTTGGAGATGGCGCTTGGAGATTGGGTGGCGATACAGGGTATTTCGGGTAGGTTGGAGTCCACTGGGGTTGCCTCCCAGTGAGGTTCTCTGGACTGGAATTGGGGGCTCGTGTATGCATGTTCCCTTTGGTTCATTTCTCCTGAAGTGTGCGGCTCGCGTTGTTGGTGGTGGCCTGCTGAAGCCCATTGTTCATAGTCATTCCCTGCTTCCGTGGAGGGGTAGTTGGTGGACGTTCTTTTGCGGTACACAGCCACTCTTTCCAGGTTCCACCATCTTCCATCGCCGGTGTGGACGTGTTGGTTCCCTTTCGAGTGACTTCTAGGGCCTTGCTGTATTTGGAGCCTGTGCTGGTGTCTTTGTGGGGTAGGTATATTTTTACCAAATCGCCTTCACTGACCTCTGTGCAATGGGCGGCTCTGCGTTTATCACCTTGAGATTTCATGACCACCTTGTTTTCTTTTGCAATCGGAACACAATGTCACTCATGTCTATGTCTTCGTCCTCTCTGACTTGGTGTAACCATGGTGGTACCAGCGTGGATGCAGCCCTTCTCCCTCTCAACATTTGAAATGGAGAAACTCCTGTGATGGCATTGGGTGTGAGGAGGTGGGCCGCAGCGGCCTCTTTGACTATCTTGTGTGGATCTAAGCCTGATGCGCATGCCAGTTGCAAGGTGCTTTTGATGAAGCGGCTCGCCCTTTCTTCCAGTCCATTCACTTGTGGGTGGTACAAACTTGCTCTCAACTGGCGGATATTGTGTTTCTTTAAGAACCTTTCCATTTCACTGGAGACTAACTGCACTCCATTGTCCGTTACAATCTCTTTGGGGAGCCCTTCTCTTTGAAAAACGGCACCAAGTACTTCTATACCTGTGCTGATGGTGATGTCTGGCATAAATTCGATCTCAACACACTTGGAGAAGTAGTCCACCATAACCACTCCGTATCTGTGGTCAGCTGACACGCCATCCAGCGGGCCAATGAAGTCCAGTCCTTTGTTGTGCCAGACGCTGTGTGGGATTTCTGTGGGTATCATGGGTGCCTGTATCACTGTCGGCCGTTTGTCACTGTTCGTGCACTTATGGCACCTTTCGATCATTGCCCTTATGTCTTGATCCATGCTGGGCCACCAGGATGCGTTGCATACTCTGCGTCTTGTCATGTTGCTGCCTAGATGGCCTTCATGTGCTGTGCACAGTATTACTTTGCAGATGCCTCTTGGTGGTCGCCTCTCAGTATCAGGCCATCCATCACTGTGATCTTATCACCGACTTTCCAATATGGACGCAGACCCTCCGTGACTGCTCTCTCGTTGGGCCACCATTTGCAGGCCCACTCTGCTACACGGCGCAGGGCATCGTCCTGTTCCATTTCTTCTTGCCAATATATCTCGCTCATCTCCAAGAGGTCTCTGTCCCTCAGATCTCCTATGGAGGACACTTCACATTCGTCTTTGAGGAACGTGGTTCCTGGGGTACTTTGGTCAAGCATCCTGGACATGCAGTCTGCTTAGGCATTCTTCCAGCCTGCAATCTGAGTGATCTCGTATGTATACTCCTGGAGCTTTGAGGCAATTCTTGCCAGTCTCAGTGTTGCTGTTTTCGTGCCGCCAGTGCTCAGCATGTGTACCAAGGGCTTGTGGTCAGTAACTAAGTGAAATTTGGTTCCCCAAGCGTATGATCTGAAATATTGCATGGGCCCAGGCACATGCCAGCATCTCTTTTTCTACGGTGGAGTCGTTTTTTTCAGATGTGGACAGTGCTTTGGACACAAAAGCCATTATGTTTTCCGTGTCTCCCTTCTTTTGGGTAAGGGTGGCACCCAAACAGTATGCACTGACATCTGTCGTGATGCATGTTTCCCATTCGGGGTTTAATGGTTTGAGACAGGGCGCGTGCAGGATCCTTTTTTTTATCTCAGCGAAAAAAGCCTCATCTTGTTTGCATTCCCATATGTATGCTACACCCTTCTTTAGGAGGTCTTGCAAGGTGTGTGGGAGCGAGGGGCCAATGGGCCCCTCCCTGCCATCACTTCTCAGTACAAAACCCGGACCAAGTGCCGCCAGTGGTGGGTACGCCCCTCACCCTTATGCGATGTTAACTTTGGGTTACATTTGCGTAGATGGGAACACTGAGCAGGACACGGGGCATCCATTTTTTGTACCCACTTTCGACTCCATCTTGGTGACCAGGCCTCACTGCGATAGTACAAAATGCCTCTCTCCCTTTCCCCGCCGCAGCAGCTCGGAGCACATGGCCCCCACCCTCGTTCCCACTCTGACTGAAAAACTCTGCAGTTCCATTCTCACGCTGAAGCCGGAGATGCTTGCAACAAATAATACATGTTACACATCTCTTTTCCTCTGAGATCACTGTCCTGCATGTGAACCAACATGAGCCAAGCACATAGCTCGTCCATCTCCACAAAAGTGTCCTTGCCCTCTTACCCTCGCCAGTTCAAACTTATTGCCATTCTAACCCTGTGTCCCTGCAAGATTTTCCTTTCATGTGCCAGACCGCTGACCATGCTATGAAGCCCACCCAACAGACCCCCAAGTAACATTAGACCCCTGCTGCAGTATATCGTGCCTAATACTAACATATGCCACATACCTGAGATTCTTGTGAGACTAATCCCACAGTTCAATGAGAGTATTATAGTGGTCAAGAACCGTAAACCTGTGATCTGTATAACCCAAATGTTACAGAGGATATAGATACCTGTGTGATTTGTATAGTGACATGATAAACTACTGAGTGTCTTTTTGATCAACCATTATTTAGTGCATGTATTATTTAGAATGTAATTTCTTAGCTTAGACAGTGACCACCGTGTTTCACAGTGACCTGACCTTCACCCATCCGGAGCACAGATGTCTGACGTCAATCCTCCCGCCAACCAAGCAACCAACCTGGAGGAAGAGATGATGCCCACACCTAGGACACCACCCTGGCTGACCAATCCGGGTCCAACATAGCATCATATGTTAGATATGTCAATGTGCTTATATAATATGGTGTAACCTTGATGTGGCCAGAGCGCTCTCAGAGATCTATATAAACTTTTCCTTGAACTCTCGCAGCCAGCTCTTTTGTGCCTTATTCCCTGTGCAGGGAGTGTCTGTTTTATTCGTTTTACACGTGTAAGTCAGGGAGGGCACAAACAAAGGGCAAAGTGATTTCGGAGAATCTGGGGACGGATTTCACATAGTACTCCGAGAGACCCAGGAGCGACCGAAGTTTGTCCTTTGATGTCGGGCTGGGGCATCAGTTATGGCTTTCAGTAGATTTTTCTTGGGGCTCACTCCTTCTTTCGAGATGCGATAGCTCAGGTTCTCGACTTCTCCAGCACTGAATATGCACTTCTCGTGGCACAGGTGGACTCCCCCACTCTTTAGCTTGCTCAGCGCCTTGCTCAGTGTTTTGTCGTGGGTTCCTGTGTCCTTGGCGTATACCAAGATGTCATCTTGGAAATACGATACTTTTTCGATGCCGTGCAACAAAGAGCTCATCATTTTCTACAAGGCCGAGGCCGTGGAGGACAGGCCGAATGGCATGCGTTTGTATTGATACGTGCCAAAAGGGGTGATGAAAGCAGTGAGTGGGCGCGAGGCGTTGTGCAGGTTTATTTGATGGTATGCATCCTGCATATCAAGCCTTGAAAATATGGTTGCTTCCTTCATCATTAATACGATTTCATTGATGTTGGGAAGTGGAAAACTGTCCATGACCACCTCTAGATTCAAACTGCGTAGGTCTATGCACACTCTTAGCTCATTAGAGGATTTCTTCTTGATGAGTACCACCGGGCTCAGCCACTCGGAGGACTCCACTGTCTCTATGGTGCCTTCTTTAACCATTTTCTGGAGCTGGGCTTCAATTGCTGATCTTGCTGTCGCTGGAACTGGCCTGACTTTGTGCTTTACAGGTACTGCATTCGGCTAGAGGCGAATCTTGTGCACATAGTTTTTTATTTTCCCAGATGTTTCGTAGAACAAACCGGGGAATGCTTCTTTTAGGTTCGGCGTTCCTCCTGAGACCAGTAGCACTGGATCGGGTGTGCTGGGGTCTAGTCGAATGCTCAGCTTGTGTTGGTCGTCCCACCCCAATACAACTGGGGCCTGAGACGAGAAGTATAGATTTGTGGTAGTGGACCTCTCCGTGAATTCGATTTTTGCTTTGATATAGCCCAGTAGATCTATGGTTGCCCCTCCGAAGACAGTTGGCTTCTGCTTGGTGCTTCTGATTTCGACCTGCTCGTGTCCCATCATTTCCTTGTATGTCTGGATGGGGAGGATGATGAGGTCAGACCCGGAGTCGTCCATGACATGCGTTTCCAGCCATCCACTCTTATGATGCATTGAGGTTTCTCCCTCCTTGCTCGGGGTAAGTTGACCATAATCACTAGGGGCTTGTTGTACTGGTCGTCGTCATTGCTCGACTCCCTGTCGCCGTCGAGGTGGGAAACAGTCTTTTCCTGCCAAGTGCAGGCTGCAGCTACGTGGCCGAAATGCCTGCACCTGGAGCATTCCTTATTCCTCGTGGACAGACTTGATTATTCGCCATGTGCTTGGTGCTGGCACATCTATAGCACTTTGGTGTTTCTCTCTGTTTTGGTCCCTTTTTTCTTGCAGTCTCCCGGGGCTGTCTTTCCCTGCGCCCTCTCCACTGCAGAGCGGCTGGTTCGGCAACAGGCGATGGCCCACCGGCATCTCTGCACCTGCTCAAGGTTTCCTCTTCGGCCCTGGCGATTTGTACGGCTTTATCTAGGTCCATTTCCTTCTCCTGTATAAATTTGTCTTGGACCATTCTCAAATTTGTGAGGATTACCAGCATGTCGCAGATGATTTGTTCTACGTTGTCGCCAAACCCACACAGTGTCGCCATTTCCCTCATGCTGGTGATGTAGTCATCTACAGGTTTGTTGCTCTCCTGCTTCCTTGTGTTAATTTATAAGTCTGTGAAGGACCCCATTTTCTTTATTGGTGAATCTTTTGACGATGCAATGGATCTCCTCCGTGTAGACGTCGTCGTCGTCGCTTGCGACAGGCATGGCTTTGAGCCCTGCAAAAATGCATTGTCATTCAACACCCATGGCGTTGAGCAGCATGGCCTTTCTTCTGGCTGGTGCGTAGCCCGTGCCACCTAGTGCCTCCAGGTACGTGGAAAACAATGGCTCACATTGTTGCCATGCAATAGCCGGCGTGCCGGGGAATGGAAGGAAAGCGGAGGCGGTGTGGTGCCCTGCATGGTCTGTGCGGGTGATTCCGGGTCCTCGTCGCCAATTATGTAGTGGCCTGGAAGGATGACAGGCCACTATTGAGGATTGATTGGGTGTTTATTTGGACACTTGTTATAACAACACAGTGAGGTGTGAGCATTAAGTCCGGGGTAGGGTTGATTAATGTACTCACAGTTATACTGTCCAGTGCATGCAGATTACGTCACTGCATGGAAGGAGTCAGAGGCTTTGACACACTTAAACAGCAGGAGCACCCAGGAGGCTGCCCTCAGCCTTGGTATTACGCTCTGCTGTTTGGGGCACTGGTAGGCAGGCCCTGTGATAATCTTGGGTCCTCTGCAGGAGGAGCGCCCGGGCTGACCTGCTCCCTCAGCCTCCCGCCGAGTTCTCTCTGTCATGCTCTTGGCACGCTTCGCACTCATTCATTCTCACGAGATCACGCTCCCGCGATCTCACGAGACGGAGTCCCCACAAGCTGCTACAGACATATATGTGTAATGCAAATGCAATGTGTAAAAGTCATGTGTAAGACTTTTACACATTAAATTTACATTAGACCTCATTTTCATTCATTTGTTTGGCAGAGAGGAGGAACGGAGCTTAAGTTAACGTTCCACGGCCTCCATCATCTCCACCATATTAGTACTCCAGCATTTCATGCTGGGATAAATGCTGTGGGTTCCTATGGTACCTGGCTACGTTTTACACCAGCACTTTGTAAAGACTGCCTGCCACACGCAAATGACAGGCAGCATTTGCTAATTTTGCATGGCAGAGTGCAAAAGGGTGGTGTACGAGTGAGTACGCCACCGTTTCACACTCCCTTTTTGCACTCTGCGGTGCAAATTATGACGATTACGGAGAGGGGACCTGGGTAAGCCACGGCGTGAATGCAACAGGTCCCCTAAAGTATGCAGAACTCAGAAATGAGCTCAATAGTGATCAGCAGCTCACAATGGTCCCAGCTCGTTTAGCCATCTGAACTCGGCCTGTCTGTGTTCCAAGCTGGCACTTATGACTGGTAGTTACTTGCAGCCCCTTGACACAGTTCCTCTGTGTCTAGCGCCCGTGTTCACGTTAAGATGGCGTCTGCATGTAATGCTGATGAAACTTGCAGGGCTTCTTTGCAGAATAATGTAAGAGTTTACCTGCCTGGGAACCCATTGGGCAAGATTCTCAGGTTGAGGACAAATGTAAAGTGTGAACCACTCTGGAAATTGTACACAGGAGCAGCACGGTTATAGTACATCTACAAAGCAGATTGGGATTCATACGCAGAAGGGAACGTCAATCTTTATGATACTACAAGGTTGGGCCGCACGAAAGGCGGGGTTGGATCTTGGAATGGTAAGTGAGACCCTTTACACATTATATATATTTGTTAATCGAAATACTGCTGGTTGCAAAGCTCTCACTGGTTGGCTCCTTAAATTGTTTCTGCCCAATAATCTAAATTAGTTTGCAATGTAGAATGGAGTCAAATCTCTGTGCCCGCTTTCAAAATTGCCCACATGGGTGTGTGGTAAGTAAATTGGAAAAATAACACTTTGGAGAGTAACGAGTAATGTTCAGTAATAACTCTTTATTTATTCTCTCATATGGTAATCTTCATGTGATAATCTTCACTTGGTTAATTCTCTCATGTTGTAATCCTCATATGATAATCCTCATGTTCATTTTCATTTTCTTCTAATCCTCTAATCCTCATACGAGAATCCTCTACACGTGTTTCACCACTAATATTATCGTGGCACATCAGGAGGGAATGTAAAATTCTGCTGGTAGCTAAGTGGTTCAAGTATTTTCAGGTTTTTCTTGTTGTATCCACAGGAATTTTTGGTCAGAATCCCTGATTGTGTATTTGTGAAATCCCCTTGTCAGATGATGATCCCTTGAGTTCCGGGTAGACGACTGGAATATTTTCACCAGCACTGTTCAACTTATTCGCTGATCCAGGTGGATCCACAGAGATTTGACTCCATTCTACATTGCAAACATTATATTTATTTGTACTACTCCCATGACATACACATGTTGAGGATGTGGGCTGATATTTCATAGGTTGCAGTGCTTGATATGCAGCACACAGCACTGCACAGCGGCCCGGGCTTGGATCACTGCCTGAGACTGTGAGTGCATATTGGTGGGTAGGAACACATGGAGCGGCTGTAAAACCCACCCTGTGTAGAATGGCCATACATTTTCGGATGAGAGCGGTGTCTGAGGACCTCCCTGCCTTTAGTAGTGAAGGCCGTTTATCTGCTGTGGGTGGTATTTCAAAGATAAATATGAAGAGTACAGGTTGGTTTCTTGGGGCGCAGACAGTTCTAGTGATGGCGTTTTCTGTCCCTCATACTCCTGTCTGATTGCACAGTTGATGTGCTGTGAATACTGGAAAGAATTCTCAAAGTATGGCCTGTTTACTTCATAGCGCGTGGGACATGCTTTACAGGTGTCTGTAAGGAAGGATAACCAGCAGGAGTGGGGAGACCCTGGGAGAATCGTACGCAATGTCGTTCAATATTTTGTTTTGTTGGTGTAAGAGGACAACCCATCGTATGGGGTCTGTTTCCGTCATTGCGTAGGTTCTGGATGAGGTGACCGGGTACGGTATGTCTGCATTCTGCAGTTGAGCTTATACTTTTACCGAACAGCCTTCCTATGTAGGGGCACTGAGCGCCCCACCCTAGTTCAGGTTTGCTTCACTTTGTTAGCAGGGCTGTGTTGGCCTGGCTAGCATCTATCTCAAATATTGCTGATATAGTTCTTATTTGAACGACATCAACTTCAGATAATGGCTAACACTCTCTTCGTAAGGCAGACTAACATATCTCTTTGTTTACACAATAATATTAATGACTTTGACTTTCATTCTTTCCAAGTGACAAAGCACGGCATGGTGACACTGGAGCTTTAAACTATCTATCTATCTATCTATCTATCTATCTATCTATCTATCTATCTATCTATCTATCTATCTATCTATCTATATTGTTTTTTAGACAGTAGTTGGTTTGTGCCTACACTCCTTTGCGCCACATTCTTATGACAGTCAAATAAATTTCCAGAGCCAAAATTTCTTTATACAAATAACTCTTGATTTATTTGTTTTCTTATTCGCCCTTGAATGGATGACACGTGTTTCGGCTCATGCGCCTTTTTCAAATCCGGGCTGGTTATATACACAAAGAAAATAAAATAAGAATCAAACAAAACAGAATTAAAAGATCACTTAGATTTACATTCTAACATAGTTTTAAACACATTTCATGAATACTATGGTAAATTTAAGTAAGTGCTTGTACCTAATATCATCCTTAGTTAAACATTGCCACCAAAATGTTGTATTCTTCCAACACCTCGTGAAATAATAGATAGGTCCATCAACATACATGAAAAGTACTTTGAATGGTTAGTATAATTATGAACGTTGTGGAGACGTATTGGTGGGGGCAGGACGGAGAAAAATGTGATTTATTTGATAGTAAAAGTACATCTCAGTTGGTGTCTTACCCTTATATGCTTAAGTCGAAATCCCCCTTTCCCGGGAAATAGATGTGTATATGCAATATCACTTAAATACACACCACCACTAAGGCCTGGTTCATGTAGAGATCCCTTAGTAGATTTACGGTAAAATGAATACCGAAATTAACAATATATGGAACTACGTCAACCATAATGCTTCACTCATAATATAGTGCTATATTGCAGGTTGTAAAGTGGCATTAACTTGACAAACAATTGAGATTATGCTACCAGTCATAACACTGTGGTCCCTAAGGGAGCTAAGCTTCTGGAAGCTCCTGATTGTGATTGTTGTGTTCCTAAGGAAGTATTCTGCCTGGGGTATTCCACCTGTCAGAGGAGCCATCGGTAGCTAGCCGTATCTGCTCTGCTATTGAAAGGTCTGATTACGACAACCTTCCTCCATGGATTGTGCATTGACTGGCTGCAGCCTTTAGCATCTACAGGAGGGAAGATCGGAAATAATTCAGGCTTATGATGAAGGTCCTACGATGTTGCATTCATGTCTTGCTAGTTCATGGGGCCCCCAGGATATTTAAAGTGTTACCTGGTTAATCTCATCTCTAAGATAACGTGTGCTATTTGGCTTCTGAGGTGGATCTGCCCTGGGAGGCTTCTCTGATTTCCTAAAGTTTAGGT
Organism: Ambystoma mexicanum; assembly: GCF_040938575.1. Taxonomy (NCBI): domain Eukaryota; kingdom Metazoa; phylum Chordata; class Amphibia; order Caudata; family Ambystomatidae; genus Ambystoma; species Ambystoma mexicanum. Next base: position 703,816,592 of record NC_090941.1, on the reverse strand, counting down.
GGGCCATTGTTAACAGGGTCAGGCCTTTTGTGCCCAATCTTGGATGTGTTCTCTATTGTGGAAGATGTGAGGTGGTGATTGTAGAAGACTGCCTTTCACACTTGCAACACCCCTATGTGACTGATCCCTTTAATTGGGTAGAGCAGAGTGTCCTAGTACAGATTATGGCTCGTCTTCTGGATCTCTTTGGATACAGAACTCCTATTGAACCAAAGTAGTAAGTCTGGCTGCATGCTACCCGATTCAGGGTTGGGAAGTGGCTTTCCTAGACAGAATGCCACGACTAGCTATAGTTGTGGCAGTCTGTCTGCTTGCAGTGAAATCTGGGGTTCTGTGATTTCTCCACAGGACCGGTTCTCATCAGTTTTGTAGGCTGTCCTTCCATACTGTTGATAACTAGGTTAATTCTGTCTCGAATATAGCCTCTCTGTGAATACTTCACAATAAATGTTGTTGACATTCTCACATTGGTCAGAATGGGGAAGTCTTTTACAAAATCCTTCTCCTAGGGATGGGGCACCCATCTCATACCCTGCCACTGTACTCTGATCCTAGCAGTTGCAAGTTGTGTCCTCCCCACCTGATAACTTTTGGAGCACTGATTCCTGTTGTGGAGTGACCCTCCCATGTGTGTTTCCCCTTTAAGCGGATGTATCCCTCAGATGCGTCATGGCCCAGGCTAATAAAAGGGAGCCCTGCAGGCACGTGCAACAGAACGGCTGCAGACTCCAAAACGGAATGATCTGAGTGAGTCCCTCTTATTAAGGCCTGTAGGCCCTCCCTGTGTAAGCAGGGCCTGCAGGCCAGGTTGCCATGGGCCCCTCTGCCAGGAAGGCAGCCGGGGTCTGCATGAGCTGGCAAGGCTTGCCCTACCCTTCAAAGACTGGGTGTACCCCCAAGCATTCAGGGTTTTATGTTATCAGAAGGATAGGGGCGTGACCTAAACAAATAAAAATGGGCTCCTATCATGATCAAAAGTAGGTACTGTAACGAGGAAGAGTAGATCTGGGAGTCACGACGATTACCGATGAGCAATCCTAACATGTCTCTGACTGTTGAACAGCGGTTGTGGCTGTCCTTTTTTCCTCAGCTCCATCCCATTTTGTATTGAACGAGGGCACGAGGGCACGCGGAAGCTTCTGTGATTACAATAAGTGCCCTGCTTTTTTTTCAATACTGTCTGTAAAGTCGTCTAGCAAGCAAAGCGGCAGGCAAAGCGCAGACCTATTGTTTTTTGTCCTGCGACAATACAAGTATAATTTCTTTTCTTTGGCCTGTTGGTATAAGACGACCGCAAGGTAGCCCATTAGTATGAAAGTCCGGGGTGTGCAAAATGTGCATTAGGAGAGAGTGTATCCAGCAGGGAGCAGAGAGTGGGGCCGGGGGAGGGGAGCATCGATGCAGCGCTTTGTCAGTGTTGAGAAAATAACTAATGTACTGCGCCAAGCTAGGAGGCCTATGCATCATTCGGCCGTCGCTAAAGCAAAAGAGGGCCACGACTGCACTATTAATCCTTTGATGGCAGACTTAAAGACCGAAAACAAGCATAGCCTGAAGAGGTGTATAGATGATAAAAGCAAGAACAGGTTTTTAAACAGCACGTGTTACCACATTTTCTACCACTGTACATAACAGTGTTATTGTTGGTAAATGTAATGTTGCGCAGTTTATTAACCTAGTAAAGATGAAAGGTTGAGCCTCAGCCATCCCTCACCACAACCCCTTTCGACCTGTGACCTCCATTTACACACAGGCCTTAGCAGTAAGCCTTAGCTCACTGAACTATTTAATGTAGATTACCCCTGCTAACTGCGCAGGGAGTATTAATTCTATTAAAGACTAAGGAGGCGAGCATTATGCTTTCTCTTCTTTATTTACTCTTCAGCAGTTTCAACTATAACATGAGGAAAACAGAAAAAGGTGTCTCTGAGTTCAGCACTTTTCTTTTTCCCATAACAAAAACTACAAGTCCCAAGATATTCGTAGTCCATATCATACAGTCCTTTGCTATGACTACATCCTGTTCCTTAGGCTCCTCCTCTTCTTTTAATGCTCTGAACTGCATTCTTCCAACTTGACCCAACGACTGGTCCAACGAAGAGATGAACTCTCTGAACTGGTGCCTGCTTGTGCTGCGTAACCCGCTGCGAGGCGAAAACTTCAAACCATCAATGGACGTCCCGATCTTCCGGTCTCAATTGCTCTTATGGTCTTCCCCTGAGGAGCATAAACAACAATATCAGGGTGGTGTTCAGGTACTGCAGCTCAAAGTCATAAACCATACAAACATTATGCTTTACGATACAGTACGCCTGCGGGAGGGAAAGTAATGCTCGCCTCCTTAGTCTTTAATAGAATTAATACTCCCTGCGCAGTTAGCAGGGGTAATCTACATTCTATGACAAGACTGGAGGCGAGCATTATGCTTGTTTAAAGCTTCCTTAATACAGTTGTTGCTATCCCTCTAATAGGTTTGAAATAAAACTGTTTAAATGTACAATCGCTCGCCCAGTCTGCCGCTTTCATAATATCCTGAAGGGTTACCCCCGCTGTAAATGCTTTGGACGCCATGGCCCCTCTCACTGAGTGTGCTCCGTATTCCCTGAGGTCTATGCCTGCTAATTGCATCACTTCGCGCACCCATCTCGCTATAGAAGCCGTAGCAACTGCCTGGTAAGGTTTCCTGCGCGCTATTAATAATTGCGTGGTGGTGGCATCCCTGTACTCGGCTGTTCTGTACTCGTATTCTTTAATACATCTAGCAACGCACCACTTGGGATTATCTGGAAAATATGGATAATGCACTGAGGTAGATCTCGTCTTTGTCCTCCTCATTATCGAAAAGGTAACCCCGTCGGGGCCGAAAACCTTCCTATTAATCTCTAGAGCTCTCACGTCTGCCACTCTTTTACAAGATATCAAACACAACAGCATCGCTAATTTGCCGGATAGTTGTTTCAAAGATAAGAACCTGTCTGATGGCCAGCTGTCTATCAGCCTGAGCACAACCGTGACATCCCACAGTTGCTTGTATCTCGGCTCGGGAGGTGCCTTGTATCGAGCTCCTTTTATGAGCCTGGCTACTGCCGGGTGCTCTCCTGCCGGCATTCCCTCCACTGGCAAGTGGCCCGCAGAAATGGCTGACCTGTAAACCCCAATTGTCCTAAAGGCCTTCCCGTCCTGCAACAGGTGTGCCAAAAAATTCAAGATTGCAACTATAGGTGCTGAAATGGGATGAAAATTTCGCCCTCTGCACCATTTCGACCACTTGGCCCAAGCCGCGTCGTAGCTCCTCCGGGTGGAGGGCGCCCAGGATTCAGCGATAAGCTCAGCAGCTTGAGCCGAAATTCCTGGCAAATCCCAGCGTCTCCTGATACTCTGCACGCTATCAGCGGGAGCGTCCCCCTCACTCTCAGAGGGTGAAACGATCCAGCTGGGTCCGTGAGCAGGTGCTGACCCTCCGGAAGCAACAGAGGAATGTCCGCGGACATCTCCATCAACGTCGGAAACCAGACTTGCGACTTCCACATTGGGGCTATTAGGATCAATTCCGCTCTCTCCCGACAACACTTCGCTAGCACTCTGCTTATCATCGCGAAGGGAGGGAAAGCGTAATGAGTCTGCCCTGCCCACTTCTGCAAAAAGGCATCCGTACCCTGTGCTGCTGGGTCCAACCTCCAGCTGAAAAAATTTCTCGTCTGAGCGTTGAGCCGCGATGCGAATAGATCGTAGTGCACTGGGCCCCATCGCTTGTTCAAGAGCAGAAACGTCTGCTTCTCCAGTCTCCAGTCGCTGGAGTCTGTTAGATAACGCGAGTTCCAATCGGCTCTCACGTTGAGTTCCCCTGGTAGGTATTCTGCTGTGACTGACGTTCCGGACTGAAGACATGAGTGCCAGAAGTCCTTTGCCAGTTCCGCTAACAGTCTGGACCTCGTACCGCCCAAGTGATTTATGTACCTGACGGCGGATATGTTGTCCATTTTGAGCAGTACGCAAGAACTCACTCTTTCCCTGGTGAACGCCTTGATGGCGAATGACCCTGCCAGGAGCTCCAGGCAGTTTATATGAAGCTGAAGCTCCTCTTCGCTCCATTTTCCTCCGGTCTCCAGGGACCCGCATCTCGCACCCCAACCCTGTCGGCTTGCGTCCGACTCTATCACTAGATCTGGTTGGTCTCCGAAGATGGCACGCCCATTCCAAGCGTCCATATTCTTCAACCACCACTCCAGTTCCGTGACAGAATCCCGGTCTAGGGGTACTTTCTGGTGATAACTCAGCCCCCGTTGAAGGTGACTGATCTTCAATCTCTGCAGGGCTCGATAATGTAAGGGCCCTGGGAAAATAGCTTGGATCGAGGCAGCCAGCATCCCCACTATCCTCGCTAGTCTCCTGAGGGAGATCACTTGCTCTTTCAGGCAGTCTCTGATCTCTTTCTTGATATCCTTGATCTTTCTGCTCGGTAATTCCAAGGTTGCCTTCCTGGTGTCTAGGACGAAACCTAGGAAGTCTAATCTTTGCGCGGGCTTGGTCTGTGACTTCTCCTTGTTCACTAGGAAACCTAGAGATTGGAGTAGCTCCTGCACCCAGTCTGTTTGGTAGATCAGGGTATTCCGATCTTGAGCTAGCAGGAGAAGGTCGTCCAGGTATATTATCATTCGTATCCCCTTCTCCCGGATCGCTGCTGCTACTGGCTTCATCAATTTTGTGAAAGCCCAGGGCGCAGAGGCTAGCCCGAAGGGCATTGTGCTGAAACGCCACAGTTGGCCCTTCCACTTGAATGCTAGGTACTCCCTGAATTCTTCTTGCACCGGTATGGTGAGATAGGCATCCTTTAGGTCTATCCTGGTTAGCCAGTCTCCCTCTCTCAGGGTATCCCGAAGCTGGTGTATGCCTTCCATTTTGAAATGGCGGTATACTATCCAGCCGTTCAGTTCTTTTAGATTTATAATGGGCCGCACCTTCTCTTTCCTGTGTACCAGGAACATAGGACTGACAAAGCGAGGGTTCGACGCGCAGATCTCTATCGCACCTTTGAGCTGCAGTTGCTGCAGTTCGTGATGTAACTTGGCCTGATCTGCTTGCTGCAGGTAGATCTCTGCTGGTCGAGATTCTTGCGCGGGCGCCTGAATGAAATCTATGTGTAACCCTCCTACTGTCTGGAGAACCCATGCGTCGGAGGATAGCCTGCGCCAATTGTCCCAATAAAGGTGTGTTCTCCCCCCCACTGGAGGATAGTCCCCTTCTCTCACCTGGTGCAAAGTTCTGGCCACGGCCGGCTCCTCTTCCTCTGCGACCTCTAGGGAAACGACCTCTCGATGGGAAGAAGGAGTCCTGCTGCTTTGATTCCCAATACTGGGCCCTTGGATTTTGAGGTCTTCTTCCTCCTTGGCGACCGGCCGATCGACCCCGGTGTCGGCCGGTCCCGGCAAAAACTCTGCCAGGAAAAATCCTGCAGATGGAAGCTTGAGCTTTCTCTAGGGAGGTGTAAGTGGAAACGAACTTGCCCATTTCCCTGCCGAAAGTATCCCCAAACAGGAGTCCTTGAGCAGCCTCTCCCGCTTCGTAGTTCGCCAGGTCGCTTAGCTTGGCGTCGATCTTTAGTAGGAGGCCGCGTCTCCTTTCGGACGAGATGGCGCAATTGGCGTTCCCCAGCAGGCATACTGCCCTTTGGGACCAGTTTGCGAGGGTCTCCGCCTCAATCTCCTCTCCGGTATCTCTGGCCCTCTCGGCCAAATCCATTATTTTAGCCAGGGGTCCTGCGATGTCCAGGACCTTCTCTTGGCAGCTCCGCCAGGACCTATCAATGCCCTTCCTGGGGTCCTTGCTTGATTTTGCTACAAAGGCCAGCATCTTCGGATCTAGTTCCGGCGTGTCCGCTACCTTGCCTGGTAGATCTGGGCGAGGGCATTCCGCCCGTAAGCGCTGCCTCACCTCTTTATCTAGGGCTTTCCTTAGCCTGGCCGTCATATATTTTGTCACTCTTGGAGATGGTTGCCAATCGGAGGCTTTCGGATTCCTAATGCTATCGGGGTCAAACATATCGGAATCTTCCTCTGGCTCTTCGTCCAGGTGATTCTCTTTGCGGGTTCTCTTACCGCTGGGCTTAACCCATTCCTCCTTCTCATCTCCTTCTAGCGAGGATCGTTCGTCCTCCGCTGGCTCTTCTTCCGAGCCTAGGTCTACTGATCCCATATTCTCTTCCCCTGGGCAGGGGGTCTGGAGGCTTGGCACAGCCGAGCGCTGTATAAAAGCTTCCTTAAGCTTGGAGAAAGCGTCGGCAGCCTCTGGGGCCTTATCAGGTACCCCGTATGCGCGACCCGGGGGGTCATAAGAGGCCTTCCTCTTACGGGTCTGTGTCTTCCCCTTATCTTCCGTGGGCGTGCTGTTATTTTTCGAGGTGCTCTCCCTAGGCTGGGTCAGCATAGACTCCAAGGTCTCCAGCCTGTCCTGAAGGGGTTTCACCCCTTGTGCCACTGCGTCCGCCAACGAGCTCCCCAGCACTTGCTTGAAGCTGTCCGCGAGGTCCAGGGACTGGTCCTCCTCGCTCCATTCAAACTCCGACATTTCCTAATAGTGCTGTGTGCCTAGTACCTTTGCGGTGTCAATTGCACGCCCACAGCTTCGTTGGATCAGCAATCTCTCCAATATAGGAGGTTCTGAGCAAAGCAATTAGGTGTAATACCTATATATATATATATATATATATATATAAAGCGAATTTTTTTTTTTTTTTTTTTTTTTTTTTTTGTGCAGTGGCTAGCACCTGTGACTCGCTGAGTTTCCAAGCACTGTGTTCACTTCTACTCACTGCAGCCCACTGCTGCTCTCTCCCTGGCAGAGCTCCTCTCTGCCCTGCTCGTGAGCTGATTGTCCCACACAGGCTTCTAAACAGGTTGGGGTTCTCCGATCCGTGGGCTATGTCCGCTCGCGAGCGAAAATCATTCGTTCTTTATTCAGAACGTTGGAATTAAGTGCCGGTAACACGCGATCGGCTCTTACGATTGTTTGTATTCGGGCGAATGCGCGAGGGAAGTACGTCACGCTACTTCCTTCGCTCCGCCCCCCCAAAGGTGGGGGCCGCTGCGCACGGCCTGGGAGAGGAGAGGGAGCCCCCGGGCGTGTCGTGAATGCGACACGGGGCTCCTCTGCCTTTCCTGCCGTGCGCCGGAGGCTTATAAGTCTTCGCTGATGTCTGTAAATCCACCGCGCCTGTGAAAACGCGCGCGCGTGTCGAGGCTCTGATCTCCAGCCCCAGCTGAGGCGGATTAAATGCGTTCCGACCTTGCATGCACTGGAAAAAAGTCGCGCTTCTAAAGAGGCGCACTATCAGCCTTTAAAACATGTTCCTAGTTAATGGTATCACCCCTAGAAACAAACCTACTTCACAACCCCTAAATTAGCCTGAGCGCTCGTGGGAGATAAAAAATGCACTTATCTCTTTGAAGAGCAGGAAAAGAAGAGGAGGAGCCTAAGGAACAGGATGTAGTCATAGCAAAGGACTGTATGATATGGACTACGAATATCTTGGGACTTGTAGTTTTTGTTATGGGAAAAAGAAAAGTGCTGAACTCAGAGACACCTTTTTCTGTTTTCCTCATGTTATAGTTGAAACTGCTGAAGAGTAAATAAAGAAGAGAAAGCATAATGCTCGCCTCCAGTCTTGTCATAGAATCTTGAATTATCAAATCACAATCCCATCCACATACTGTAAAGACTGGAGGGGGGTATCTGTACTCCGGCCCTCTATATGGCAAAGTAGAAGCACAGAGCACCCCAGCCAAGGTTCTTTATATGGTAAGATGGACGTGCAACCAAGGCTTAAGCTCTCAGGTGATGCGGGCTGGTTCTTAAGTACAGTGTAGTCCTCAAGCCCCCCACAAAGGAATGTCCACACACTATGTTATGTGCTAACACAGTTCTTTATATAAAAATAAGGTTCAAGAAATATACATCAATTAATAACACACTTTGTACTTTGGCAAATAAAATATGGCAAATATATACAATGGGCCTCATTATAAGTATGGCGGTAAGGCAACAACGGTGCCGGTAGCGCTACCGGCACCGTTGCTACCGTACCGCCATACTACGAGCTGTGCTCGCTTGTGCCTGTTAGCCCGCCAGGCGGCAGAGCGGCACCCGCGAGCACAGCATGTCGGATGCACCGGCACCGTTGTAAACGGGGCTGATACATCCGACGTCCCTATTCCCATTCAGCCCTATGGGGCTCAAATGGGAATGGGGATGTAACGGGCCTGGCACCCTGCGAAAGGGCAATTACCGGATCCGGCTGGCCCGGAATAGCCAGTTAATTGCCCATTCGCGGGTGCCGGACCCGGATGCGAGTTTGGAGGTAGCCTTGCCAGTTATACCCGCAAGGCTCCCTCCAACCTCGTAATGAGGCCCAATGTCTATGTGGTACCACACCTAACTATTGACTCCTTTAAAATGCATCAACTGCTGACAGTTCTAATGGCATACAAATCAAACAGTAATGTGTATCAGCATAGGACATAGGAAGGAAGACAAGTTAGGTTAAACAATGGTAGAATGGTACTCTTGCTACTAAGACACAGTTCTGTGTGAGGATCCACCCAACTGGGCAACCTGTAGTAAAGAGTATTAACAAGCCCAGTCCATTAATGTTTAAATAGTCTTGTTTCCTGGTTAAAATGTTCCACTACCCCAATGTACCTGAGTTTAGCAGAGTTTCTTTGACGGTTCATCGACGGATCCCTCAAGGGTGGACTCCCTTTTAAGCAGGAGCCACAGGGCGGCAAGAGTACTCGAAGAAATGAGAACCGCTGCGTCAAGAGTCCTCGAAGAAAAGAGTATGGTGCCCCAAAGAAGACTCAATGAAGAATGTAGGCCCGTCAGCAGGCGTCGAGTGTCGGCGTCGGATGTCAGCATCGACAATCGGGACATGACCACGGCTGGACTTCGGATCTTAACTTGTCGGCGTCTTTGTGCACTTTGGGTGGCAGGAAACCCACCAGCGGATTCTCCTCGGTCGTTGACGACCTCAACTTTCTCTGGCGGGACAAAGCGGTCGACGGTGATGGCAATGGAGCCCTTCTTTCAATGTTCTTATGCAAAGGACTATAGCAGTGGACTTTTGGCTGGAGTACTGGCCAATCAGATCCATCGCCTCCAAAAGGCACAAAATGCGGTTGTTAGATTGGTCTTTGATGTAGCCAAAAACACCCATATTTCTGGTCTACGTCGATCACTGCTTTGGTTGGCGGTGGAGGATCGGATTAAATTCAAAATTGGGTGATTGGTCTACAAATGTCTGACTGGGCTGGCACCGGCTGACCTGATTAATAAATTGAAGTGATACCTACCAACTCGAGATCTCAGATCTGAAGAACAACTTCTTCATGTTATTCCGAGGTCAAATAGGCAACTTCTTTGTTGAGATTTAGAGCAGGCCTAAAGACCTATCTATTTAAGTAAGCTTGCTGTTTGCCAGCTTTGTTTCAAGTTCTGTGCAATCTGGTTCTCTTATGATTATGGTCTCTCCCTATTATATGTTATCACCTGTGCCAGGACACGATTATGTTTGTTGTGTGCGCGTTATATATTTTTCAAATTTCAAGGTTGAGCGTTGCGGCTCCGGTCGTCGAGTAGCACAGCGCCGAGCTGTCCTCGCTTCTGGGCAAGACGACTCGACTGGCTTCCAGCAGTTACGGAAATCCTCCGAACCCCGATCGACGGCAATGGACTTCGATGGCCTCAATGTCCTTGTGCTTTACTTCAAGATTTCTCGGCGAAACCCCATCTCCGGTCGACAGCCTTCCGGGACTGGCTTCCAGGGTGCCTCGATGAAGATCAGCTTCTGCACGATGTTCCCTCGTAGCTCGATGAGAGGTCTCCTAGCCAGGTCCTCTCTCTGACCCATCCTCGACAGACTTGATAGCTTTTAGATTTCGTCGAAGGAAAGCAACAACAATTCTTCTTCTTCCAGCTGGGCTTCAAGGATAAGCATCTTCAAGTTTCAACTTCAGCTTCTGAACAAATTGGGACATGAGAGGTCCACAGATATACAAATCTATCCCTCATTCACACTGCTGAGCCAAGCTCAGTCAGCCAATCAGACAGAAGGGTATTCCTGCAGGCAGCCAATCAGGCTCACAGTACATTCAGGCCATTCACTTCCACCCAGACACCCATAACAAGGAATGTGGATTGGGGCAATTACCTAGCCTTTCAGCACACCACACTGCATTCAGGTCAGTTTCAGGCAGTGCTGTCTCATTCTTTGTGTCACACACAGAAACCAGACACCCATAACATGGAATGCATGTTGGCCACATACGCCATTCAGACAGGTCCCACCCCAAGGGTGTACCCACAACATACAGTCACTGGGAAGGCTCCAACAAGTCTGGCCTGGGCTTCCCCACAATACCATATATGGTTCTTCCACCCAACAGCCTGTCAGGGGAAGGGACAGAGTCAGGGCTTCCCAGGTCTTTGGGTAAACAAGGTAACAGGAAATAGAACCCAAGAAGCCACAGGGGCCATCTTGCCTTCTATCAGGAATCCACTGCTTCCTATGGCAGGGCCTGGGTATCCCAAAATGGAGGATACTCAGAGCACCTATCAAATTCAGCATGGAGCTGCCACCAGCCCATACCCATCTCTGTGGGCCAGACACAGGTGCCCAAAAACATACACTAGGGGTACAGGGTTGTACACCCCCCCATGGGTGCCATAAGGGTATCCCAAGGGTCTCTGTTCACCACAACCAAAAAGAGCAAGAGCTGCACTGCCAGGAGTCCCAACTGGAGTCCTGTGCAGAAAACAACACAGAACACACATGATAAGGGAGTACAGGACAAGGATATGGAGGTCCTGTCCCTCTAATGCATTTCCAGCATCACACATACCACAACAGGGGTATGTGCACGTGTTTCGCCCGGGTTGTTTTGGGGGAATGCATAGGCTAGCGAGCTGGGCAGAGTGCCACTTTCCTGGGGGCTTATAAAGGGCAGGGAAGGTTCGGGAGCAATCAACGGTTGGTGGCGTTTCACACGTCCACTCGTTGCTCCATTTCCTTCCCTGCGGTTGGGCCAGGTGTTGGCTGGGCGGTTCAGGTCATTGAGGCAAGGTTGATAGCTGTCTGCAGGGGTAGTAGGGGTGACTCGTATCAAAAAAAAGTTTTTGATTAATAAATATATATTGTATTGGTGGTTTTGTATATAAATTACCATCTGGAAGTTACCTGCCATGCAGTGTCAGTGGGTTACTGTGGGGAAGGACGGGGGGGTTTCGAGTGCTTCCCATGCTGTGGTTTTCGACCCGCGGGCGGGTAGACCTCCTGCTTGGTGCTGTAGTGGTCAGGTTTGGGATTTAGCACAGGGCAGTTTCAGGTGTGTAGAAGGCAGCGAGTGTTAGCGTGAAGGTGGGAACCTGTTCTGCAGCTCCGGTGGGCAGGCTCTGTAGCGCAGTGCGTGCAGTGGGCTGCCAGGGGGCAGTGTGGTGCACAGCCCGTTAGATTTCCCTTCGGGCTGGTGCAGTACTAGAGGCAGCCGCAAAGGTTGCAGTGTTTTTATTTTGAGAATATGAAAAAAATATTATAATAATAAAGAGAGGACTGGTGTCTTGTAAGCCCTAAATTGGGCCCACGCTGGGAGGGTGCAGGTCTTTGTTGGGCACCTGGGAGTCAGTTGGGGGGGTGGGGCTTTAAAAAAAAAGAGAAGAAAATAATGTATATATATATATATATATATATATATATATATATATATATATATATATTCAATGAAAAAACTTAGTTAAGGGGACGTTATGGTTAAGTTGCACTAATAAAAACCTATGAAATTCAATGGAAAAACATTGTTACAGGGACGTTATGGTTATAGGTAAAACCAAAAAACCTCAGAAATTCGCCAGTTATGGTAAGCTAAGCAACCATAACTCGCGCCACCACTGTGCACTGCTAAGACTAACACCCAGGACAACAAAGATGACATCACAAATCATTTTCTACTGATCCAGAACTTTCAACTTCAAAATTTCCCTTGCACACCTCCTACACCTTTTCGTACTCATTATCCATTACCAATCTAGTACACAGTACATACTTGGAATGTTATCAAAACGGCTATTTATCTTAAAAATGGCATCAGTTATTGCCATCCCTCCTCCCCAAGAGCCACCACCAGCTGGAGGACATTCACAACAAAAAAAGCACAGTACTTTCAAAGACAATGAAGAGGACCAAGAAGATGAAGTAGAGGAAGTGCCTACTTTTAGCACCAAGATCGAATCATGGGTGTGCCAGTTCTTTGCTACTTTTGGGAGTGTACCAAAGGCTAAAGCTACCAAAGTGAAATGCACTGAGTGCAATTTTGTACTCAGTTGCAGACTACCTGGACAGTACTCCTATGGGACCACCTCCATGCACCGCCACACCAAATCCAATGACCGCAATGCTCTCAGAAAGGTTGTTCCATTCTCATCAAGTAGTAAGCTGTCTTCCTCCACCTCATCTTCCTCAACAAATACTGTAACCACATCGATTGCAGCCCCTGAAATATGGGATAAAAGCCATTAGCACCCCTGGTTCCCAAAGCGGAACCCAGGGTGCTGAAACATAGATTTTTCTTCCTATAGCGGGACGCCTATGGCGTCCCGCTAAGATAGAAGGAAAATCCTTTTCCAAGACAGCCAACATGGAAAGGGAAGGCGGGGCTCCGTACACAGCCCCTCTTCCTTTGCGATGGCAGCCTGAAAAACCCTATGAACATATTACCACAAGCACTTTTTTTCCCTTTCAAACCTATCCTACCTTCGAATAACTTTACCACATAGCCGGTCCCAGGTAGACATAGCCACTTTAACACTATTTTCTGTCCCTAGCTGTCATGGCCAGTAGCCAGATTGTCTGCGTCATGACCTTATGCCATGACCCAGACAATCTGGCTACTGCCCACGGCCACAGGCTATACCTCAGTCACCAAAGGTATATGACTATTTTTTGTACCTACATTATGACACTTGTCAAAAAATAAAACATGGGCACATTTGCAAAACCATGCTTTAATGTCCTTGCCAAAGCTCCTCACGAGTTTGCTTGAAATCCGACCACGTTTTATTTTTTTTAAAGTATCAAAATATATGTACATACAATAGTCATATAACAGCCCCTACTTGACAAAATCCATTCAGTCTTTACACAAACATTGGAGGTTGGGTCTATAATCTTTCTCGAAACCTTTGTCCACATTCATCAAATAGCAACAACGTTATAAGCCATCTAAAAATGTTGAGACACCCCCTCTAATTTCGCCCCCTCTTGAGAAAATCCCACAAAACTTCAGAAAACCATTTATATCTAGATCCAAAATCGTTTTGCCAAATGTTGTGCAGATTCATCAGATGGCACCACATTTATATGCCTTTACAATATGTTGGGACTCCCCCCTCTAATTTTGCCCCCTCTTGACAGAATCCCACAAACCTTTGCAAAACCATTCAGGATTAGTTCTAGAATGAAATTGCAAAGTTACATGCAGTTTCATTGAGTGGCGCAAAAGTTATAAGCCATCCAAAAACTGCTTTTCCCCAACCCTGTAATGCAGAAATAGGTACAGATGTCCTAGGACATCTGAAGTGTCCACGAATGCCACAGGACTGCCACAGGACATCTGGAGTGTTTGCGGACTTTCGGGGGGTGATCCTCATCCCCCCATGTCCCAAGAGATTGTTTGTTGAGTTTGACAAGTGCAATGCTGCTTTTTAAAAAAAATATTTTCACTGCGCTGTCCGCCGACCCCCAAAAAAGTCTGCAAGGCGTTTCAGGAAAACCAACACATTTCATGTTTTCTCACCACCCAATCAGCGGCCGTGTCCCGAAGTCCGCGGACCATGCAAAAGTCAGTGAATTTTTCTGGCCAATCACAGGCCAGTCCGTGGACCGAACAGGGAAGTGAGTCTGCGCAGCGGACATAGATATCACTAATTTGTTTGCCTTACATTTTGGTCGTTAACACCAAATTAACAAAAGCACGCATTCGGGACCAAGCCGCAGTTCCTGCCGCAAATTTGGTGAAAATCCGTCCAGCGGTTTGGGCTGTAGGCGTGACGGAAATGTTTTCCCATTATGTCTATGGGGAAAAAAAATGTTGAGACTCCCCCTATAACTTTGCCCCCCCTTGACCAAACCTCACCAAACGTTGCAATTCAGAGTGGGCCATATACTACTTTTGCAAAGTTTGGTGAGGATTCGTCCAGAGGGAGCAAAGTTATAAGACACCCAAAAAGTGCTCTTCCTATGGGTTTAGCAACTTAACCATAACTACATGGCCACTACCGCAGGCCATGTAATGTAAAACGGTAGCGGGCGTGTAGTTATGGTTAAGTTGCTAAACCCATAGGAAGACCACATTTTGGGCGGCTTATAACTTTGCTCCCTGTGGACCAATGTTCACCAAACTTTGCAAAAAAGTATATGGCCCACTCATAATTGCAAAGTTTGGTGAGGTTTGGGCAAGGGGGACAAAGTTAGAGGGGGGTTCCCAAGATTTCATGAATGTGGCTAAAACTTTGCCAAAAAAGTATATGTGTCCCGCTGAAATTATTTGGAACGTTGGGTGTTTCGTGGACGAGGGGCAAAGTTATAGGGGGGGTCACAATTTTTTTTTTTCATAGACTGAATGGCCAAAAACTTTGCGCATGCCTACTGGCCGAACAGCTGGACAGACTTTAGCCAAATTTGCGGTAGGAGAGGAGGCTTGGTTCCGAAAGCGTGGTTTTGTGTGTTTGGTGGATATCCAACCAGTACTTTTCTTGAAAAGAACTGAAATGTACGTCTCAAAAAGTTTGTGATATCTGGCTCCGCTCCGCGAACCCATGTCCCTGTTCGCTCCGCGGACAAAAGTCTAATTGGCTTGCAGTTCGCCGTGATGTCGGCGAACATTGCACGCGGCTGGTGGTTGGCTGCAGGCTGCGTCAACATTTTTGGGAAATGCCGCGATAGTGTATCGGAGGACAGTGCGGCGCTGTAAGGGCCTGGCAAACATACTTTATGCCATTTAGTGGTGGGAAGAAGGGATGGAAAGGGTCGGGGAGTGAGAAGTAGTTCATCTGAGATATGTTATTAGGTGAAGAAGACGGTGGTGTGCCTGCAGTATCTGTGCATACTGCAGCAATTCGCGGGTCCCGCCACAGGCGACGACCATGTGTGGGGAATGCAGGCAGCCTTCGTTACGGCACAGTAGCTTGTGCCGCGACCCCTTACCGTGGTGATTGGTGACAGCTCAATTGCAGAAGGGGAGTGCATTGCACATGACAAACATTGTAACATAGCGCTTGCTATGCTGTGTTGCGTGTGGTAAGCCCGTAGTCCCTTCCATGCATGGCTGGAGGCCTTGCACCGACAACTATGGGCCCTGGATGCAAGTAGGTTTGACCTTGTTGCCTTGTGTGTGTGGTTTGTCAGCATTGCATACATTGTTGGTTTCATGGGAGCACCAGAAGTGAGCTGACATGCGTATATTGTTGGTTCTATCGGTGTGGTCATTGTTAGAACATCCTACAGTTTCCGGTGCATGGCTGGACATGGTGCAGTGCCAAGTTCTGCAGTGTGCACACTGGGTGCAGTGTTGGAATACTGTCAATGTAGAAGAGGGTATGGTCTAAGTGCATCTTCTATGTGCTTGCTTCGATACTGCAGTGTGTCAACTGGGTGTAATGTTCTAATAGTGTGTGCATAGAAGTGGATAGGGTTGAAGTGCATATTTTATGGGCTTGGGTAGTGTCCATTGCGCGGAGTGCCGACTACTGTACTGCACTGTGAAGTATTGGTTTTGTGGACTCAATAGACTGTTGGGAGCAAGGCTACTGTTGTGAACCATTTTTTGGGTCGGTTGGCAGTAACAACGTAGTATGTGAATAAATGTGGGTAGGGGTGCCGGAGGCTGTATTATGTGTGTAGATCCTGCTAACTGTTGCATGTTTCCATGTACAACTGTATCATGGTGCAGAGATTGGGTAGGAGTGCCGGTGGCTGTGGTAAGTTTGCGGATTCTGGTACTTGGTCACATGTTGGCATGCATGGTTGCATTATGTTGCAGTCAGTGTGTCCAAAGCCTAGACTCTTGGCTGCATGGCCAAAGGCCGTAGGCCATAGGCCATGCACCCACGAGCCAAGGCCTTGACCACACCCACTGCAGCAATGCAGTTTGCGCTCTGCCTCAGTCAGAGGGTGGGGACCTGTAAAGAATGGTTGTGGAGCACATTTTAGACTTGATAGAGCACCAGAAGTGAGCTGACCTGCGTACATTGTTGGTTCCATGGGTGTGGTCATTGTTAGAACATCCTACAGTTTTCGGGGTATGGCTGAGATGGTGCAGTGACAAGTCCTGCAGTGTGGCCACTGGGTGCAGTGTTGGAATACTGTCAGTATAGAAGAGGGTGGGGTTGAAGTGGATCTTTTATGTGCTTGGAAACTCTGCTTTGTGGGCATTGGTGGGAGTAAGGCCAATGTTGTGAAGATTTTGTGGTTTGGTTGACAGTGACACAATACTAAGTGAACGGAAGTGGGTAGGGGTGCCGGAGGCTGTGGTACGTTTGTGGATTCTGCTAACTGTTACATGTTTCTATGCATCGCTGTGTTATGGTGCAGGGGTTGGGTAGAAGTGCGCAGGCTATGTTACATTTGTGGATTGTGGTATCTGGCCACATGTTCGCATGCATGGCTCCATTATGTTGTGCTTGGTGTGGGCAAGGCCTAGACTCTTGTGTGCATGCCGGAAGTTGTGATGGGTGCCGCTCTGGATGATTTTGGATGCTGAAATTGTGGATTCTTTTGCAGAACTTTCTACTGGAGGGGCTTTGGAAGCACACGCTACGGGCACTTGAAGTGTGTAACGGTAAATATGGAGTGCTGTACAGAAATGATAGTGTTGGATGCCAAAGTCTTGGCTGTCATTGGTGCATGCGTGTGCGAATATTTCACTGTAACCAATGAGGGAGTGCTGGAAAAAGAACAATGTAAAGGGAAGAAGTCCTGTCCCTGCTTTACTGGGGCACGGCCCTCGCTGTAGCTGGGAAAGCGCACGTGCCACATCCTGCCATTCTGAGCAAGGTGGGCATGGAAATGGAACTGTGGGGATTATCCAATCAGGTGTTCAGGGTGTGGTTTACTGGAAGGGACGGTTCTCATTTTTTCCCAATACTCTGTGTAGTGAGGTTAATAGAGATGGAGAGATGCACAGTGCTGATCATGGGTGATACCTTTGTGCAACATCTGCAAAGAGGCGTTGCTGCTAATTTCGGCTTGGAAGGAGTGGATGCTTTGTGGGGCAGTCTCTATGAGTGCAGTTTCCACAGGATGATTTGCCTTTGCAGATATGTGGCCTCTGTGGCTACCGTTAATGTTGTTGTGGTGCATTATGGAAGTCTATATTTGGGTTACATGTCGTGTGGACGTTTGCTCTGTCACCTGAAGAAGTTGCTGAATGCAGTGATTCGGATATTTCCCACTGCCAAGGTCATTTTCTCATGCATAACACCAAGAGGAGTATGGGACCTTGCCGGTGTAATTTGTCCCGAGCCAGAGCTCAGAAGGTGTCTTATAAACAGAAGCATGTGTGAATTTATGCACACTGCTGGGATGTTCTCCACCCACTATGAGATCATGAGGTCGTAAAATTCGCAGTGGTTCCATAGAAATGGCATTTATTTGACCGCCATTGGCAGTGCCATTTTCTTTTACATTGTGCAAGAAGCGTTGATCAGAATTCGGTAAAAATGTAAGGAGGAGAAGCAATCAGAAACATATATAATGAGAAAAAAAGGTTGTTTGCAAGCACATAAAAAAAGCACAAAACAAACAAAAAAAAATATTTTCAGATCCACCACTACAGAACCAATTCGCTAGCCTGTTTCAAATTTCTTTCCCCCTCCCCTTCCTAGCACGGTAACGACACAGATTCAGCTGTAGTTTCAGGATTACACGTGCCACATCCGGCCCTTTTTAGGATGGCAGGCATGGAAATGGGACTGTGGAGGCTAACACATTGTTCTATAAGGTTTCTGGTTGTGGTGTGTACGCAAACACTGTGGCAGAAGGTCTATTTGTACAGAGACCTGAAGAAGGCTGTAGTTGAAGTGTGCAAGGTAAAGGGAAGGCATCCTGTTTGTATGCATGGACTGTATGTACTTGATGTACATTGCTAAGAAGCATTGAATGCTGCTTTTGAGCGATATTTTTACGAATT
This sequence comes from Ambystoma mexicanum, assembly GCF_040938575.1. NCBI lineage: Eukaryota > Metazoa > Chordata > Amphibia > Caudata > Ambystomatidae > Ambystoma > Ambystoma mexicanum. The sequence goes on along the minus strand of NC_090941.1, from coordinate 703,798,362 downwards.
TTGTAGGAGATGGGTAAGTGCGGAACAAAATGTGTAGCATTGTCGGAAGGAAAGAAGACAGTTACTGTTTGGGTATTAGAATGGCTAATATGGGTAAATGAAAATGTTGAAAGCATATTCCATTGCAGTGGCACTAGATGGTAGGTGATGGGAGAAAGAACAGAACGTCTTGAAAGTACGTTGTGGACGTTCAGCGGCAGACAGCCTGCTCAGAGTTACTTATAACAGAGTTGTAAAAATAGTGTACAGAAAATATTTCTACCTGTACTTTGCGGTGATGGGTGGCCATATGGATGAACGTGGATGCAGAAATCTTAGATAGTTTTACAGAACTTTCTACTGGAGGTGCTTTCGAATGACACAGCACTTGCACTCTGAATGTGTTATGGTACATATGAAGTGTTGTACAGAACTGACAGTATTACATAATGACGTCTTCAGTGTGATTGGTGGATGCTTTTGTGACTATTTAACAGTACCCAATGAGGTAGTGCTGGGCAAAAAATTGTGGAAAGGGAAGAAGGACTGGTCCTGCTTTACTGGGGCACAGCCCTCACAGTACTTGGGGAATGTCATGACCTCTGTAGCACTCACCCCTCCAACCCAAAAAGATTCATATACTAGTGCTCCTGCATCCACTCACTGGGCACGATACCTTTCCAAATGGAGAACTAAGAAGCTATGCAGTTGGTCCAGGGCATGGCATAGGTGGCATCAGCAGTTTCATACCAATATGGAGGGATGCTAAGCCTGAGGAACGAAGCGAGCAGTCTAGTTTCTGGGTGTGGCTGGCTATATAAACCACACCCAGACAGAACTCCACGCTTAGCGTTGTTTTTGCCCAACGGAAATAGCACGTTCACTGCAGCTCCAGAGCTGTGTTAGCAGAGTCAGGACACTGCTGCTCCATCATCGATCGTTCGGGCTCGGCTCCCCTCCGAGCCTGTTACTTACCTGTCTTCAGGTCCAGTGTCGTCCTTGGCTTCTCTTAACGCTCCGGTTGCCACAACGTTCACCGTCTTCAGCTCCTCCAGGAACTCTTGTGAACTCGCGACCCCTCCGGCTCCTGCATCCGCGGCACTCCAGCTCCAGCTTCCGCCGCGGCTCAGCAGCTCCCAGCATTTCGCCTGCCGGCACGGATTCCAAGTAAAGACTTGCGTGAGATAACGCATAGGCGATTAAGGACAGATACAGCGTAAAACTGTAAAGCAGACTCAGTGAATCCTACATGTATGCGTGAGGTAATGCATGGTCTTTGCATACAGCAGATTTAATAACATGCATGTGTGAGGTAACGCATGGACTTTGCATACAGCAGATCGAGTCAAAACTGTGAAGCAGGTTCAGTGTGAATTCCAGCAATTGAGGAAAGCCACAAAGACTGATACAAGGCGTGTGCCAAGAAACAAGCCTTAGGAACCTATGGCTCTCATATAAGCAAAGACAAGCAAGGGACTTGGATTTGATAGAACAACAAAGCCTCTGTGCCATCAGTGAAGCAACTGCTGGACTAATGCGCCCCTGCTGAGAGAGAGAAAGCAGGATGGAGAGTTTGCCCACTATTTACCTAAGGTGAGCAAGTACACAGCAGGGTTTAAGAGCGGGTAGGAGGAGTCATTCACAGATCATACATTACTCACCATAGTCTTGTTCTTGGCTCCTGATTTAGACGCAGTTCCCCAAGAGTTGACCCAAGGCTAAATACAGCGCAGAGAATCCGGATACTCCTGCAGAGCCAAGGTGAGCGTGACAGGGAAGCGCACGTGCCACAGTCTGTGCTTCTCACCATGCGGGCCAATGTAACTGGGACTGTGGGGGTTATCCAATCAGGTACTGAGGGTGTGGTTCACAGGAAAGGGCGGTAATACTATTTTTCATTACTCTGCGTAGTGCGGAGGGCTGACATGGAGAAACACATTGTATTGCTTTTGTGGTCGATCTGCACAAGCATGCCCAGGGAAGGCACGTTGATGGCGATTTCGGTTTGGAAGGAGTAGATGCATTGTGGTGCGCTGTGGATGTCCACAGTTTTGGTGTTATTGTTGACCTTTGCAGACAAGTGGCCAGTTTTTCTACAGTGCACATTGTCGTTGTGCATTATGGCGGCATGCATTTGGGTTACATGACTTGTTCATGTGTGTTCCATCAACTGAAGAGGTTGATGAAGGCAGTGAAGAGGCTTTTTCCCCCTGCCCAGGTGGCTTTCTCTGCCATAACATCAAGAAGAGTATGGGACTATCCTAATGTATGCTGTGCCCAGCCAGAGGCTGCAAGGGGTCTCATAAATAGAAGCATGTGTGATTTTTTGTCCACTCGTGGGATTTTCTTCTGCAACCATGACAGAATTCATTCTTGAAATGCGGTGTGTTTCCATGCAAATGGCATTTCTTTGTCCAGCATTGGTGATGCTCTTTTTTGCCCATATACAGGAGGAGTTGAAAAGTTTATTGTAAGAATGTAAGGAGGAGAAGAAAACAGAAAACCCTATAAAGACCGAAAATAAAAGTGTTTCTCTAGAAGCATCTACACAAAAAAAGGCTCTTTTCAGAGACACCACTGAAGACGAAATCCCCTACCCTGGTTGCAATTGCAATTTATTCCCCCACGCTCGCACACAGCACGAGAGCCACATCCGGAGCTTTTGAGGATGGTGGGCATGGAAGGGCAGTAGTGAGCAGGTTGCAGATTTGACTCGATTATTGATGGCTAACAGCACCAGAGAGTGCTTTTGGTGGACTTACCTGATGCAGACCATGCTGCCAGATCCAGACCTCTTTGAGGCCTGAAAGGAACTACTTTACCTGTGGGACTATTTTTGCCACTCGGGCGTGGTCAGGGAAGGATACATACCTGGTTGGGGAAGGATACATACCTGGGACTTCTTTGGAGGCTATTTAAGCCACGCCCAGACAGCAGCTCACGTTTCGCGTTGCTCTGCTCCTAGCAGCTGGACGCTCACCGTGTCTGCCCCTGCATCCTGACTCCAGCCACACCCGCTTCAGTTCTGGAACACCTAAAAGGAAGAAGAGAGGAAGAGAAGGTGAATAAAGGACATTACCTGATATTGCATGGGATCCGGAGCCAACATGCCGACGATCCTAAAGGGAAAGACATTATTTTAGGATTCCTCGCGTTGCTCGTTGCAGCGCTGCGCTCAACTCACCTGTCCACATGGAATCTCGTACTCCTACGACCATCCGCACGTTCCGCTGCATTCCAGCACCTAGGAAGGAAAAGAGAATAACAAAAGGTGAGCCAGAGGAGACATTGGGAAAAGACTGATTTGCCCGAAGGCTTACCTGGCGATTGGTGGGGGAGAATCCTTCCTCATCTCGGGTCGGCACGCCTTTTGGCAGTACCGCGCCCCGGCCCCTATGGGGAAAAAAGAACACGCGCATTAGTGGGTGAACATACAGACATTAGAAAAACCACCCCAACATAAGCTCACCTGAATTATCCACAGCAAATTGTCTTCTCTACGTGGAATCTTCGCTCAGCACCTGCGCTAAAAGACTAAAAGCAGTCCATTGAAAATAAAGGCCAAACAGGAAGGGAGAACAACCCTTGAACTTGATAAGTCATATACTTACGAAAGCGCCGTATTCATCCAGAAAACCAGTGAAGCAACTGGACCTGAATGCCCGTCCGATAACCAGTGAAGTAACTGGATTCTACCGCACCCCTGCACCAGAAGCAGGATGGAGAGCTCGTCATTTCAAATCTTAAGGTGAGAATTAACGGGAAGGTTCAGAGGTGGTTTGAAGAGAGAGTAAAAAGGGAAAAGGAGGGGTTCGACTCGTCACTCCGCAGGTGATTAAAATCCTTTTCCCCATCTACAGAAAGATCTTCCTACGCATCAGACAGGCGAGCTTTGGGGGTCCGGCCCAGTCGTTGTTCCGAGTCCTGCGCATCACCATAGAAGAGGCCGCAGCAGCCCAGACCTGGTCAGCGTCTCCGTGGGAGTCAGGTGAGCGTTACAGAACGCAAAGCCTTCCTACAATTTCCCATCCGGACGCTATGGAGACTTCCGAAACCGATCAGCTGGCCCACCTATTGGGGGAATTACAGGCCAAAGTGCATTCCGCACGTCAGGAGACAAACGCTCTCAGGAGAGAACTAATTGTATCTAAGGAACGAACTGATGACCTTGCCAGGCAGTTGTTGCAAAGTCAAGCTGGACAAACTCCTCGATCAGGTTCGGGGGGTATTCCCGCCCCAATGGTTTCAAGCAACCCTGTGCAAATTAATCTACCGGGAAATATGCCATTGGCCCCACCTGAACGTTTTGCGGGGGACCCCAGAAGATTTGCTGTATTCATGAATCAATGCCGATTACACTTCCTTTGCAGACCGGGGGCCTTTCCTAACGACCAAACCAAAGTAGCCTTCGTATTATCATATCTCAGCGGCTGCGCTGCAGATTAGTTGGTTCCACTGGTCACTCAAGACGACCCGATACTCCGAGACTTTCAAGGTTTTCAGACACGCATGGAAAGATTATTTGCTCGGCACTCTCAGTGACAGGCCCTGGACAACGAACTTCTGTCCTTACGACAATGTAACCAGGATCTATTAGCCTATATCGCAAACTTCAATAGGCTGATAGTGGAGACTGGGTGGCCAGAGGATAAGAGAATCACATTATTTCATCGAGGTCTACGTGGGGAACTTAAAGATGTTCTAGCCCAAGTTGTAAATCCACCCCGAGACTGTATGGAATATATAGACTTAGTGGTCCAATTAGACCATAGGCTTCAAAATAGAAAAGCAGATCGGTCCAAGTTTGAGACTCGCGTGTTAGTCAAGACCCACGTTAACCCCAAGAATGCCGATGTTACCGAACCTATGCAAATTGGAGGGGTTAAAGGACCGTTATCTCAAAAGGAACGTGAAAGAATCGACAGATGCAATTGTGTCTTTATTGTGGGGCTTCTGGACACTTTTTACAAGATTGCCCGGTGAAACCACCCAAGAAAACGGTAGGAGCCGCGGATAAGAATCATATGGAACCGGATTCGGGAAAAGACCACGCCTGACAAGCGTAGAGGTCCACTTGTCGAGCCTGAAAACTGACTCTCAGACCTCGCACTTCATCATGCCAATGATCCTTGTGAATCCGGAACAGCCTGGACAGTTGCATGCTATAAAGGCATACATCGACAGTGGAGCTATTGGGAACTATGTGGATCATGAATTGGCTTCTAGGATCAACCTCCCTCTTCGTCCAAAAACCACTAAAGAAGTCATCACCACAGTCGATGGATCCGAAATTGCCTCTGGGCCAGTAACACATTCCACTGCAGAGGTGACACTAGTAGGTCAGGACGGGCATCGGGAGGCTGTTGTGTTTGACGTAATCAAGGCCCCGCAGTTTCAAGTAATTCTAGGGATCCCTTGGTTAGAAACACACAATCTTCGAATTGATTGGCGAGAGAAGAGGATAACCTTTCCTGATTGCGCACAAACCTGTTATCCAAAGATAGGCCTGGCTACAGTAACCCCTGTCACTTTACAGCTACCGCCGGAGTACATGGAGTTTCAAGACGTCTTCCAGAAGGAACAGGCCAACACGCTACCCCTTCACAGCTCATACGATTGCCAAATCGATCTGATGCCGGGTGCGCAACCCCCGTGTAGCAGAATTTATGCTCTTACGGAACCTGAAAATCTTCATTTGCGACAATATTTAGATCAGTACCTAGCCAATGGTTTTATTCGCCCGTCAAAGTCTCCTGCATCCTCGGCCCTGTTCTTCGTGCCAAAAAAGAAGGCGACCTCAGAACTTGTATCGACTATCGCGCATTGAACCAGATAACTGTTAAAAACCGTTACCCTCTGCCCCTAATCCCCGAACTTCTTGACCAAGTAAAGGAGGCCTGCATATATACCAAATTAGATCTCCGGGGGGCTTACAATCTGGTGCGAATAAAAGAAGGCGACGAATGGAAGACCGCCTTCCGTACCAAATATGGACTATTCGAGTACCAAGTAATGCCTTTCGGATTGTGTAACGCCCCTGCTGCCTTCCAAAACTTCATGAACAATGTACTTCGAGAACTCCTGGATGTTTGTGTCGTCGTATATATCGATGACATTCTGATATACTCCTCTTTCGGAATCTGAACATATAAGGCATGTTAAGGCAGTTCTCGAGAAACTGCGCCAACACAAACTATTTGCGAAAATTGAAAAGTGTGTTTTCCATACCACAGAAGTCGAGTTTCTTGGTTTCATCCTGACACCTAAAGGAATCCGAATGGATTCACGAAAAGTGGATGCCATCCTCCAATGGCCATCGCCTAGCTCTGTGAAAGGCGTACAAAGCATGCTTGGCTTTGCCAACTTTTACCGCAGATTTATCCCGGAATTTTCGCGGATCGTTCAACCCATCACTGCACTCTTGAAGAAAAATAAACGCTTCGAATGGTCTGGGGAAGCCGAACAGGCTTTTCAGGAGCTGAAAGCCAAATTTACCTCCGCACCAGTACTGAAACACCCGCGCCCGGATCTTCCATACATACTTAAGACCGATGCATCCAGTTTAGCCATGGGAGCTGTTCTGTCTCAAAGAGATCCCAAATCTAATCAACTACACCCCGTAGCCTTTTGGTCCAGAAAATTCTCGGCACCTGAAGTTAACTATGCAATCACTGATAAGGACTTATTGGCCATTAAATCCGCTTTTAAGGATTGGAGGCACTATCTTCTTGGCGCTAGACATACCATCACGGTGATCACAGACCACCGGAACTTGCAATATTTGAAAACTGCCAAAGCTCAGTCATCACGTCAGCTCCGATGGGCTTTGTTCTTTGCTGAATTCGATTTTGTAATCACCTATCGTCCTGGCAGCAAGAACGGTAAAGCTGATGCCCTTTCCCGAATAGGAATGGGTGAAATAGATACAAGCGCAGAACCAGTACCAATAATTCCCGAACAAATAATTCTGGGTATGATTACCTTACAAACTCTGGAGGACATTCAAACTAGAGTTAAGCAACTCCCGGACCGTACAGCCTTGCAAGATTGGATTTTAAAGGGATCTAACTCTACTGTTAAGGATGACCTACCTTACTTCCAAGGGCGCCTATTTTTGCCACACAAAGAACTACAAGAACTAGTTATTTCTCGTTATCATGATACCCTGATAGAAGGACACCCAGGGATTGCCAAAACGGAAGAAAAGGTAAAACGACAATTCTGGTGGCCCTCTTGGCGAAAGGACATTAAATCTTTTGTGATGTCATGTGGTATTTGCGCCCAAAACAAAGGACAAAAGAGGAGACCAGCTGGTCTTCTTCAACCCTTAGACATTCCACCAGCACCTTGGCACACCTTGTCACTGGATTTTATTACGGACCTGCCTCCTTGCTGTGGATATAACTCTATCCTTGTTATAGTGGATTTATTTTCTAAAATGGCCCACTTCATTCCATTAAAAGGCTTGCCTTCAGCTTCAGTCCTAGCTAAGGAATTTCTGGAAAACATTGTTTGTTTACATGGATTCCCATGCATACTAGTCTTTGACCGAGGAAGCCAATTAATTTCCCATTTTTGGAGAAAGTGCTGTCAGCTGCCTCAGATTGACGTAAGATTGTCGACCAGTCACCATCCTCAGACCGATGGTCAAACTGAGAGAACAAATCAGACCCTTGAACAATATCTACGGTGTATGTTGCATCAATCCGAAAGTAATTGGAAAGATATCCTTTAGATTGCTGAATACGCATACAATAATTCGATAACTCGGGAACTGGACAAAGCTCTTTTTATACCATATATGGACATCATCCTCGGACCTCAGACCTTGATTCACCTCAAAGCCTCGAAATGCCCGCCGTAAACCATCTACATTCTACAATAACTCAAGCCTTCAAGGAAGCAACTGCGCATTTACTGCAAGCCAAGAGAAAGTACAAGCAGAATGCTGATCTACATCGAAGTGAAGCACCTCAATACCAAGTAGGAGACCAAGTATGGTTAGCTACCAGACACTTATCGCTCAAGCGACCTTGAACTTTTAACCCAAGATATGTGGGGCCCTACTCAGTTACGGCCATCATCAACCCGGTGGCCGTCAAACTCGACCTACCAGCTAATGTGCGTATTCATCCTGTTTTTCATGTATCACTTTTGAAACCGGTGCAACCTGGAACCCGACTAATCAAGCCACCAGAACCTATCCAAATAAATGGAGAACCCGAGTTCAAGGTGAAAAACATTTTGGATTCCAAGGTGTCAAAGTTCAAATTGTACTATTTAATAGATTGGAAAGGATACGGGCCTCAAGAAAGATCCTAGGAGCCTAGTGATCATGTACACGCACCTCGGTTAGTCAAAAGGTTCCACCAGAATTTCCCAAACAAACCGAGACCCCCGGAGAGAACGATCTTGGGAGGGGCCTTGGGGAGGAGTGCTGTCATGATGCATACTCCCGGAGAGCCAGTCCAAGACCGGCAGCCCCGGAAGCACACATCAGGTACCCAAGGGAAGGTCCAGCAACCCCAAATAGGGGCCCTTTGGACACAGTCCTGGCGTCTTAGGCGCCAGGCTCATTTTGGACACAGTCCTGGCGCCTTAGGCGCCAGGCTCATTTTGGACATCAGTCCTGGCGCCGTAGGCGCCAGGCTCATAAAGGGAGTGCTTTTGGTGGACTTACCTGATGCAGACCATGCTGCCAGATCCAGACCTCTTTGAGGCCTCAAAGCAACTATTTTACCTGTGGGACTATTTTTGCCACTCGGGCGTGGTCAGGGAACGATACATACCTGGTTGGGGAAGGATACATACCTGGGACTTCTTTGGAGGCTATTTAAGCCACGCCCAGATAGCAGCTCACGCTTTGCGTTGCTCTGCTCCTAGCAGCTGGACGCTCACTGTGTCTGCTCCTGCATCCTGACTCCAGCCACGCCCGCTTCAGTTCTGGAACACCTAAAAGGAAGAAGAGAGAAAGAGAAGGTGAATAAAGGACATTACCTGATATTGCATGGGATCCGGAGCCAACACGCCGACGATCCTAAAGGGAAAGACATTATTTTAGGATTCCTCGCGTTGCTCGTTGCAGCGCTGCGCTCAACTCACCTGTCCACAAGGAATTTCGTATTCCTACGACCATCCGCACGTTCCGCTGCATTCCAGCACCTAGGAAGGAAAAGAGAAGAACAAAAGGTGAGCCAGAGGAGACATTGGGAAAAGACCGATTTGCCCGAAGGCTTACCTGGCGATTGGTGGGGGAGAATCCTTCCTCATCTCGGGTCGGCACGCCTTTTTGCAGTACCGCGCCCCGGCCCCTATGGGGAAAAAAGAACACGCGCATTAGTGGGTGAACATACAGACATTAGAAAAACCACCCCAACATAAGCTCACCTGAATTATCCACAGCGAAGTGTCTTCTCTACGTGGAATCTTCGCTCAGCACCTGCGCTAAAAGACTAAAAGCAGTCCATTGAAAATAAAGGCCAAACAGGAAGGGAGAACAACCCTTGAACTTGATAAGTCATATACTTACGAAAGCACCTTATTCATCCAAAAAACCAGTGAAGCAACTGGACCTGAATGCCCGTCCGATAACCAGTGAAGTAACTGGATTCTACCGCACCCCTGCACCAGAAGCAAGATGGAGATCTCGTCATTTCAAATCTTAAGGTGAGAATTAACGGGAAGGTTCAGAGGTGGTTTGAAGATAGAGTAAAAGGGGAAAAGGAGGGGTTCGACTCGTCACTCCGCAGGTGATTAAAATCCTTTTCCCCATCTACAGAAAGATCTTCCTACGCATCAGACAGGCGAGGTTTGGGGGTCCGGCCCAGTCGGTGTTCCGAGACCGGCGCATCGCCTTATAAGAGGCCGCAGCAGCCCAGACCTGGTCAGCGTCTCTGTGGGAGTCAGGTGAGCGTTACACCTACATCGTTGAACCAAATACATACATGTGCAATGGCACATTGTGGGGAGTTTGTAAGCGTGCAATTTCCCAGTAACACTTCGTAGATCGCAGAACATTGCACTTTTCAACTGGTCGAGGGTCCGAATTGTGTCCGCGCCATAAGGGCCCACGCGCAGCGTGGGTGCGGTCGCATGGTGATGTCGCGCATGTTCTCAATTGGGACGGCTGTCTGCATGACGCGTTTTGGGCAGAATATTTTGTGCACATGTGCATAGGTGTCCTTTGCACACCGTTGGGATCTCTGCAGTAATTAATAGCGCAACACACGTGTGCCGACCATTTTGGGACACGCTGGGTGTTTGTAGGGTATAGTAGGTGGGATGTTTATGTGTACAGCTACCTGTAGGACGTAGGTGGGCGCCTCGAACTACTTAAAGTTTGTCTCAGGTTTCTTCGCATATGCTGGACAGGGGCAGTGTTACCAGGAGATAGAGGAAGAGATGCGCATGCGCGTACTTGTCCAACGGACAAACGTCCACTCCCACAACTAGTTATAGGTGGTTCACAAGGTGCGGACATGCAGTTCGTACTGGCGTGGTACAGTTGCCTCCATTGGGATTGCGGATAGGCCGGCCAGGTGCAGTGTCAGTAGGACACCTCCCTTTTCGGTAATTCCCACCAGTACTGTGTGCCGCTGAGTCATAATGGCATTTTAAAACCAAAGGAAAAGCCACAAGTACACTCAGCAACAATTTACATATCAACGTTTACTTCCACACATTCATACATGCCATTAGGAAAGGGAGGGGGTAGCAGAAGTGGATACTTATTGTGGGGAATTGGGGACTTGCACAAGTAGGTCGTGAGGGGAGGAAAAGATTGAGGTAGCAGCGTAACATCTCTAATCACACAGATTTTGAGGGGATGGCGGGTTGTGAAATGGGCGAGGGGTACATGTGCAGGTCGGGCAGTGGTATTTTATTTTGACATTATTTTGTCCTTGTACGTCATCATTTAAGGCGTTCGTTCTTTGAAAACATTTGTGATGTCATCTTTGATGTACTGGGTGTTAGTGGTGCAGGCAGTTATGGTTGCTTAGCCTACCATAACATATGAATTTCTGGGGTTTTTCGGTTTTACTTTGAACCATAATGTCACGTTTATAAAGTGAATTTTTTTAGTGAATTTCACAGGTTTTTAGTAGCGCAACTTAACCATAACGTCCCCTTAACAAAGTTTTTTTTTAACTGAATTTCACAGGTTTTTAGAAGGGGAACTTAATCATAACATCTCGTTAACAACATTTTTTTACTGAATATACACCTGCATCATGTGATTTTGGGAGATATGTGATATAATTTCCATACTTTTTGTACAAGTAACATAGAACATACTGAACCCCCTCGCTAATGATATTTGAAAGGCACGGACTGAGCGCCTGTCTGCGGACGGGTGCGGACGAGATCAACACTACCCAAACAGTCGGGGGTATCTGAAATTGTACTATTGTGTTATATGGAAAATGCACAACTTTGAAAAAGAACACATAAAGACATTATAAGTACTAATAAATAACCAATTGAACCTAAACGTCTGAAACATTATCCATGGATTTAATGACCATGTAGAATGAAATGGATTATACCATAACAAAAAAAGGTATGCCTCCAACGTAATTACCTCACAGAAACTGTGCAACCAGGAGCGACAGCAGACGCACACAGTACAACGAAGACAAATAACAACAAAATAGTAAGTGAACTTAATTTTTTTTTATATGTGTGTGTACTTTTTTTGTATGGGGGCAGAAAAAATAATGTATTTCTGTTGTTTTGACACAGAAATGTGCAGTACTTTGGATGTGGCTGGAGGAGAATTTTCCGCATGGGGAAATGTCGGAGGATAGCGATAATAATGGTACACACTACTCTGCATAAGCAAATTAATGGTCAGTATTTTATGGGCATTTAACATATATATATTTATTTTTAACAGACCAGGTAAAAAAAGAAGAAACTCCAACAAAGGACACAGAGCAAGACAGGAAACGGATGGAAGTGAAAATGGACATACTAAATGACAATTTTAACAGCTTAAGGCAATTTGTGGAGGAATATGTGAGAGGAAAAATACAATATCACTGTCCCACCTGTACCTGCCCCTCTTCTCCATTTCCTAGTGAACCATCCCCAAACCTTCAAGAAGAAAATAAAAGTTTTGAGGAAACATCCATCCCTTCATCCCCTCACAATTCATCCCCTCACAACCAGCCTGTGTTAAACCCTAATTCCCCTATATTCGTTTCAGTATCTGCTTCCCCCTGTATTTCTCTTGATTGATGTGTGTGTGTGTTTGTGTATTGACATTTTTTTTATGTTAGTTGTAGTGGAATCGTTTGGGGCAAAACATTTTTTTTAAAAGAGTTCAAATGTCCACAGACAGCGCGCGCCTGTTCGGGCTGGCCGTAAGCAATAGAATATGGATGTTCTAAGGGCAATACACCTACCCGTACCAATCGTAACCAAGATGAAACTCATCTTAGGACGCACCAGCTGTTCAAGTTGTCCGTAATTGCACAGAATTGGGCGTCCTAAGGACATTATACCTCTCTGTACTGCTCGCAAACAAGATAAAACATGTTCTTAGAACACACCAGGTGTCTGGGATGTCTGTAAATGAACAAAATGGGAGTGTCCTAAGGACACTATACCTGTCCGTACCGTCCGCAGCCAAGATGGAACTGTCCGCAGAACAGGCGCGGTGGCTGGCATGTCCATAGTCAAACAAAATGGAGGTGTCCTAAGGACACTGTACCTGGCCGTACAGTCAGCAGATCATGTACGCACATGCGCACCACAACCATAAGTACTGCGATCATCGCGCCTGTCCGTAACTGTCCGTGTCACTTGTGTCGCACTTTTAATTAGTTTCATGACCCGAACACTGCCCGTACAACACCCACGCGCATGCACACATTCGTTACTCTGCATTTGCTGTCCAGCGGGCACCCATTTCCTTCGTGGATGTGTTCAAGACGTCATCATGTGACCGCACACACGCTGAGCGTGTGGACTAATTTGCGCAGTTTGTCTGCTTCCGCAACATTTCAAAAGAACTTGTACAAACATGGGAAATGATTTTACAGTATAAAATCATCATTTCACATGTCCCATACAATGGCCCTACCTTGCAACGTATTGTTTAGAATTTTTGCATTGCTTTTGAGTGATCGATATGGTCTTGAGCCGCACCCCTCCACCCCTATAAATGGTCACACCCCCAAGGTCATCTTCATTGTGCTTCTGGCTATAGCAGATTGAGTTGTGCTGCCTTTACTGCTGTAGTGAACATTAGCCGACTAATCCTTATGGCATCCATGGCTGCTGTTGCTTCATTAGCCTCAGCAACACCCCCAAACCCTTCACCGCTACCACCTCCCCAAGGGCCTGCAGAGGGAAATACGGGTGAGGATGTAGAGAGCGAGGAAGAAGAGGAAGAAGAGAATGAGGTGGAGGAACTCCGCACTACAAGCACTAGCCGGGAGTCGTGGGTGTGGCGGTTGTTTACCGTTTTTGGAAACGTACCAAACGTACCAAAAGCACGTATGAACCAGGTCATGTGTAAGCAGTGCAACTTGGTGATGAGTCGCAGGAGACCTGGCGCGTACAGCTTTGGTACAACAACCATGAAGCGACACCTAACTTCGCTCCACAGTGCGGACATCGCAAGGTGGTACCATGTGAAGAATGTAGTAGATTGAGTTCCTCCACAGCAACCTCTGTGTCCGATCCTCTCACCACAATAGACACTCCTGTGGGGGAGCGCATCCCTCCAGCTGCCTCACAGGCCATTCACAATACTGTTGACCCTTACCTTGCGAGGGTCACAATATTGTGTATGTACTGTGACGCAGTACTCTGCAGGGGGGAGAGTCTTCGAAGTGCTTTTGGGACTATGGTCACCGAGCACCAGAAGAACTGCTCCCTACCTAAGTAAAGCATACCCTACATCTTTCTCTCTCCACCTGCCCTTTCTTATCCCCGTGGTTGGTGTCACTTCTTTGCCCTCCTTTACCCTCCCCTCCTAGTGTGTTGTGTGCTGAAAAGCAATAAACTGGAAAACAACAAAAATTACAAAAAAGGCTCTTTTCAGAGCCGCATTTTTCAGTTTAACAAAAGAACTATCAAGTGACCGGTGTAGGCCCCCACGCATTTTTCAAAAAGTCTGCAGACAGTCGTAAGACGCACAAAAATGGAGGGTGCAAGTGGAGCAAAACCAATGCATTTTTCGCTGGGAGTGAGTGGTGGATCTGAAAAGAGCCTTTCGGTGGTGTTTTGCGTGTTTCAAAAACTGTGGATTCGAACAAACGGATTGCCAAATAGGTGACTATGAATCCAAAAAAGGTTGCAATGCATTTTGTACATTGCGAAGAAAAATCTGATTGCCAACATATGTGAGATGAACTCCATCTCTGCAAAAAATGAAAGTGCTGCGAAACAAAATGTTTTCATTGTGGAATGAGGACATGCCACCATCTCTTAGAAAGGCACAAACAACCTTATTGACATTGCGCCTCGCTAACTCCATTTGTGGACCAAATGCAGAAGAATGCAGCCATATTTGTCTTTGTGCAATACGGGAAAAAACTATTTTGCAATTTGGAAACATGTCCTTCCTTCATTGCAAATTGCAAAGAAATTCCAGAGACATGGCCTAAACTGTTTCCTCCGCAATTAATGATAATTATATCAGGATGACGCTCTGTCTGTAAGGTAGCACATAGAGGTACCGAGTCCAGCCACTTCATTCCACGCACTCCATGCCAATGCACTTCCACATGAGAAAATCCTAGATCTGCAGATAGATCGCAACTTTCTGCATGCACCTTCAACCAATGTATGCATGATTCTCCCAAAATCCAGATAATCTGTTTTCGAGCACACAGAGCCATGGCTGTCTGTTCATCTGTCAGGGAAAAGACGTTCTCACTACATTTCTCCGTTCAGACCACACCCATTGAACTTTACTGACCAATCCCTACCTTCGCACATTCTCATTTGCATGCATCTCCACCCCAGAAACCCCGTTGGTAATACACGCTGCCTGCAGACTACCGCCATGTCCGCGGACACGTAGAGGATCAGAGCGTGACGACTGTACATTTAAATATTATTCCCCTTTTCCCCTTTAAGGTGGGCTCTGAAAAGAGCCTTTTTTTGTTTTTTGGGCAGATGCCTTACAGGCACCTATTATTTTGTTTTTTAAAAATATTTTTTCTTCTTACTTTACTCCTACAATCATTACAGAACCTTCTCCAAAGCAAGCCTTACATTCCAAAAGAACATGGCAGTTCCCAAAGAAGATAACGCAACACCATCTGCTTCAAAATAAGACGCATTACTGGGAACAATGTACTTGTGGCTGCAGAAAAACATACCAGCTCGTAACATGAAAGCACGCATGCCGCGATTGATGTTACACAGCCCAATACTTTGATCAGGACAGAAAACAGAACTGTTGTCCCATTTTCCTCTTGGGAGTAATCCAGAAAAAATTACTTTCGCAGTTGGAAAAATGTTAATGACTGCTTGCACCAACTGTTCCAAATCTTCCAACAAAGTAGGTGAACTCATGTAGCCCAAATGGCAAGCACCGTAGTGCAAAAGTACCACATGGGGACTGGTCATCCAACGCATGTCTCTGCAAACTTGGAGAATTGCTGCAACATTGCGATCAGTCTCAGCGCTCCACACCACCTCCACTCCTCTCACATCGAAATTGTGTGCCACATGCCTACTTTCGGAATAGTGCTGTAAACCATGGACAAAAATATCTCCAAGCACCAAATCCCTGACTGTCTCCACCTCTGCCATCTTCAGTACACGCACCGTCTTTCGACACAAAAGAACAATGTGAACATCTGATTGGCTGATGCATACAGCCCCCTTTCCATGCTGCATTTGCTGTAGAACCCCGTATGTGACATGCCCTACCCACAGACAAGCGCGGTCTATGTGCGGCACGTAACTCTTAGCCAGTCCTTCTACCTTTTCCACATCACTCATGAATCCATTCCCTCATTGGACACAGCTAAGCAGTCACACAACCATCCACCAATCACATTCAACATCGCTACATCTAACTCCGTCATCAAAATTTTGCACTCAAATGTACTACTGATCACTCTGAATGCAAGTCGCATTTCATTGCAAAGCACCTACTTCAAAAACTACTGTGCAAGTGTCGCAGATTTCTACGTACAGCTCCATGCATGCGTACATGCCTGAGTACAAAGTACAGGTATGCATATTTTAATCAGAGAACATGTGCAACACTTATGATTTCATTTAAACAAATGAATGCCACTAAATCTGCATAGCCAATACATACCAACGTTCCCCCTTTAGGTGCAAGACTTCTGATTTTTCATTGACAAAGCGCACTACTTCTTACTGTCTCCCGCATAACCTATACATACGTAACAACCCTCTCGATTTAGCGCAAACCTCGATTTTCCATTAGAAAATGTCACCATTATTTGCTGTGTACTGCCTAAATTAATGCTACTTCCAATGCGATCGTATGAGAAAAATAAACGTTCCCGATTGCTGTGGTGGCATCTCCCTCTGAGGGTCTCCCGAGTTTTTCGGATTCATACTTATAATATGAAAGTAGTGACATTTTTCCCATCTACTATAATGACCTATCACTTACAAACCTCTCTGCTATCGACAACACAGCCTAATAAAAACAAGGCATTTTCATAAACTAAAAAGTGTACTCATTTGCGAATCAGGTCAACGAACATACTGCAAATAACATATAAAGGCAGCACATAGTGAAATGCACACATGCACTGTGTTGAGATATCAAAGGGGAATACTCAGACGAAAGATGCAAAATTAACGTGTACAGTAACATCACTGCTTTAAACACAAAAAGTTAATAACTTCTTCTTTTTACAATTGCAGTGAAGATTACTCTCCAGAAAATCAGCAGCATCTACACTCCAAACGACATATCCGAAGAAACCTGGTCATTTCGCAAACAAAAGTAAATACAGTACTACCTTTATATTCTTACTGTTCCTCAAAGAGACTGTGTGGGTTATTTATGTAATTTGCTCACTGAAACAAACATTGATTTCTGAACCATTCTACCCACAAATACCCATTTATTAAAGAAAGAATAACAGGCAGAATGGCTCACAAATCCCTGTGTTTTTGGAACACAAATAACATACAGAAGCCTTAGAATGTTAGTACTAGAAAACAAATAGCTGTTTCAATGTTAAACCATTACATTTACTATTAATGTTTCTCCTCACCACTAGCTCACTTTCTACTCTCATCTGAAGCACAGTGTAGTAATATACAAACAGAAAAATAGCCTTCCCAACTCATTGTAACTGCCCAATGTAATATAATGTAATGTAACTGCCCAAAGTAATATACAAACAGAAAAATAGCCTTCCCAACTCATTGTAACTGCCCAATGCACACATACATTGTACAACAGACCAACAGACCAAACCATGCCTTCTTTTTTTTTCAACAGACCCCAAAGAATACCTACCAAAAAGCAAGTCCGTAGAAAGGAACTCAAAAATAGAGCACATGAAAATAAAAGTGTCCAAAGTAAGCATCCATCTGTAGCAGAGTTTGTAGAGAACCTTGGAACAAAACAGCTAATACAGTCGTTTAGGGAAACAAAGGAAGCGTCAACTACCGAAACTTTGCCTCCTCTATCAAAATATGGCACGAAACAGAAAACGCTTTACAAAAAATCAGCTACCAGTACTGCTAACAATGCTGCTATTAATCCTGATATAGTAACAAGAACCCATAGTAAAAAAAGTATTTTAGCAAAAATGTTTCACCACAGAGTCCTTCAGAATCTAATCAGAAGAGGATCATCCTCAACCCTTAAAACCTACCGTAGAAAATTAATCCTACAAACTCTCGTAGACAGTGCAATCCTTCTCAAAAGGAAGTTATTTATTTTAGTGTTTAATAGGTTGAAACCACTAACAAAACTAAGTACTAAACTACAAAAGAAACTTATCAATAAACGGAATGTCAACAAAAATAAATTCTTAAATATTTGTGGAGGTGCATGGAGTCACACAACAACCACATAACCATATTTTAATGAAGAAGCATACAAACAAAATCAAACAAACACAATTGCCATCCATAGCAGTGGACGAGGGTATGAAAAAATTGATAATACCATCATGGAACAAGAAACACTGCTTACAAAACTAGCCCCTGAAAACTCAGAATTACCTCTCCATTTGACTGAACCGGACCGTCCAAAGACTATAAACAGTTAGAATACGCCAACAGGTATCTAAGTGCCCAAGAGTGTATAACAACCACACAGATGGGGGGCGTGGCTAGGAAGCCATGTGAAAGGACGTGTCTGTACGGGGGCTCCCGAAGATCCGTACATTATCCGACTGAAAACCGTGCAAGGACCGATGTAATTTGGCTGAGACTGATATGGCTGCGTACATGAATCTCAGGTGCACGTGTGGACACATTTCGATACGGGCCTGCACCGTGAAAGCGCAACAAGAAGCTAAGAGAAGAATTGGAGGCGAGAGTGCGAGGAACGAGAAAATGGCCGCCGCCGCTTAACGAAGGAACAAAGGAGTGATTGATCTGGGCGCCTGACGATCGCACTGGAGCGGGGTGGTAGTGAAGGAGCATGACTCGGGTGCATCGTGGTCATTAGGGACACCCGGTCCCGTGAGGCCGACGGCGTGGACCTGGGAAGGGAGCAGGGCCTGGCCGAAGGTACTTTGTAACCGGACGTGCGGATAGCAGGGGAGCGTGCGGTGTGACCTGAAACTGTGCCCCTGACTCTTCATGGCCTAAAGTGCGCTTCAAAGGGTGAGACGTGACCTGGCCTAGCTAGGTAGTGGACAAGATGGCCGGGGGAGACGGAGGACAAAGGAACTTTGTGTCGGAGATGTGGCGATAGCGAGGGGACACCCGAAGAGCGCACTATGACACCCTGCCCCAGATCCGAGCGGGGATAGAAGGACGGGAGACATGTCTAATAAGCTCCTGAGAGCGAAGAACAAACAGCCCACGCTCGACGAATACGCTAAGACGCCTCCCGGCCCAGACGGAGCCAGAAGCAAAGATAAAACTCAGGCCAAGGAAATGGCCGCCGGGGGCGCGAACCAGGAGGTCCTCGCTGCGATCGCGGACCTGAAAGCGACCTGGGAGACCAAGCTCCAGCTCGCTGTGGCGGAACTGAAGACCGCAATGGAACTCCAGGTTGGGGCGGTGCAGGAGGACGTGAACCTCCTAAGGCAGGACGTGCGTACTCTGGCAGAGCGCACGGAGACTTTGGAGAAAGAAATGGGCCCTACCGCGGCGGACTGCGCTGTGCATAAGCGTGAACTCCATGCCCTGGTGCAACGTGTGGGCAATTTGGAGAGTAGGGCGGAGGAGGCAGAAGGACGCGCCCGGAGGAACAACATCCGTATCGTGGGCCTGCCGGAGGGAACTGAGGGCCATTATCCAACGGAATTTATCGAGAACATGCTACTGCAGGAGATCACAGGAGGCACCCTGTCGCAGGGTTTTGCTGTGGAGAGAGCGCACAGAGCCTTAACTAGGAAGCCACCGCCGGGAAACCCGCCCAGGCCGGTGATTGCCAAGATCCTTAATTACCGGGACCGGGAAAGGATCCTTGAACACTTCCGCAAGGGAGGCACAATACAACGAGGAGCGGCGAACATAACTGCCTATCCCAATTATACCCTGCAGGTACAGCGCAGTCGTATGAACTTTGGATCGGTGAAGAGGAGATTGCGGGAAGCGGGGTTTAAATACATGTTGCTCTATCCGGCCAAACTGAAGGTTTTCTTTCAGAGCAAGCTGCTGTTCTTTGACACTCCGGAGGATGCCATGGAGTGGCTGGATGTGCAAAACTGCCCTCAGGAGCCAGATGTTCAGACGGCTGGCGAAAAAAAGACGAGATAAGTAACGCTGTAGGCCCGGTCGGGTTACGAACATTGGGACTTGAATATAGTCATTGAACTCGCTGGAGAACATGTGCGCGTCAGTGGTTATGAAACATGGTCCGTGAGCACGGACATGGTTGCGAGGGAGAGGAGCCTCCAGAGGCCGCTCTTTACACCCCCTTTTTGTGTTTAGTTTAGTCACTGTTAGTGGGGTGACACCCTGTCGGGTTCTCTAGTTGGGTTTCCCAGAGAGGACCGAACACAGGGATGCCTGAGATCCAGGCATGGAGCTGGGCAGTTGTTTGGGTTAGGGGTTTGGGGTGTTTTAGTTTTTGTATGAGCCTGGGAGTGAAATCGGGATTGGGTGTCCGCAAAGTGGGGAGGGATTGCCTCGGATGGGGGGAGGAAACTACTGATAGGCCATGGGAGACCTCAGGATATTAAAGTGGAACGTTAGAGGGCTTAACAGTTATCTGAAGCGAAATAAAGTCATGTTGTATCTTAAGAGGCAGAAGATAGACGTAGCCCTGCTACAGGAGACACATCTAAAGCGAGAGAAACTGGAGCTGGTAGGGAGGAAGTGGAAGGGGACAGTGGTAGGATCAACGTACTCCGCCTATGCCAGAGGAGTGCTGGTGTGGGTGGCGCCACATGTCCCATTTAAGCTAATTGAGGAGGTTGTGGAGGCGGATGGGAGGTTGGTTATGGTGAGGGGGCTGGTAGAGAACAAAGTAGTGTGCATTGTAAACACATATGCGCCTAACCAGGACACGGCGACATATTTTAGGACGCTGTGCACTAAGCTCAGTGTCGGGATGGGGGGTACGGTGATATGGGGTGGCGACTTTAATTGTGTGTTGAATCCCAGGGAGGATAGGTCGGATGACAAGATGGCTAAGCCCGGTCCGGCGGCCAAGGTATTGCAGACGCTGCTGGCGGATTTTGGCCTGGTAGATGTGTGGAGAGCGAAACACCCGGGCAGGAGGCAATACTCACATTATTCGGCCCCGCATCTACTGCACACGAGGCTTGATTACTTTTTCGCCACGCCGGACATAGTCGCGGAGTGCGACCATATAGACTACAGGGCGAGAGTCCTCTCTGACCACTCGCCCCTGGTCATGCGATGGCAGTTGTATTCCCCACGAGCGCGTATACCAACATGGCGCCTCAGGGCGGAGGCGCTCAAGGACCCTGCCTTCAGAGAGGATATGAGGGAGGAGATAACTGCTTATTTTGAGGTGAACACAGGTAGCGTTAAGTCGGCTGGCACCTTATGGGAGGCCTTTAAGGTCGTAATGCGGGGGATCGCCATTGCGAAGTCTAAGGGATTGATGGGGGGAGTCCTGGCGGATCTGCATAGAGCTGAGACTGAGCTGGAGGAGGAGCTGGAAGGTGGTGGGATAGATGCGGAGGCGGTCTCCAAATTGCAACAGAAGTGTGCGGTACATTGGGACAAGCTCTGTAATCTGAACTATAGAAAGTATATTGAGAGACTGCATGCGGGGGGAGACAAAACGGGCCGACTCCTAGCTTGGCTGTACAAGAGCGAGACCCCACGATCCCCGATCAGATTGGTAATTAACGAAAAGGGTGAGGAGGTGGACACCCAAGAAGGCGTAAACAGGGCATTCGTGGAATACTATAAGGTCTTATACGAAGATTGCGAGGGGGGCAGCCAGGAGGAGATAGACGAAGTGCTGGAAGATGTAGGCTTGCCCAGGGTCAGTGACGAGGAGCGAGAGGAGCTGGATGCTCCGATCACCCTGGATGAGTTGAAGGAGATTGTGAGGCAGTTACCCACTAGCAAGGCCCCAGGGGCGGATGGGTTCCCCAGTGAATTTTATAAAGTATATGCGGAGGAAGTGCTCCCGCCCATGCTGGAAATGCTCAACGAAGCGTACGAGGTGGGACGGCTGCCGGAGTCACTCAGGGAGGCGATTATAATACAGCTCCCCAAGCCAAATAAACCAGGACACGGTTGTGGCTCCTACAGGCCCCTGTCGATGCTGAACCAGGACAGCAAGATCCTGACAGCTGTCCTGGCTACTAGAATGCGTAGAGTGATCGGCAAGTTGATCCACCCTGACCAGACGGGCTATGTCCCAAACAGGAACATTACTCACAACCACAGACGCCTCCACAGGGTGGTCGAATGGGGATGTAGTGATGACGGCGAAATGGCGATAGTGGCATTGGACGCGGTTAAAGCGTTCGACTCTGTTCGGTGGCCTTGGCTGCTGGCGGCTCTGAGATGGTATGGGATGGGACCAGGTTACGTTAGGTGGGGCGAGATGCTATACAGTGCACCACTGGCCAGGGTCCGCACGGGTGCAGTGGTGTCAGAGCGATGGCAGTTGGGCAGAGGCACTAGGCAGGGATGTCCCTGGTCCCCAATGTTGTACATCCTGGCCCTAGAACCCTTGGCAATTTACCTCCGGCAGCAATATGACCCGGTCGGCATCAATGTAGGAGGAGAGTGTCACCTTATATCCCTGTATGCAGATGATATGCTGCTATATTTAGGATATCCAGAAGAAAATTTGCAGTATGTCTTAGAGGTGATGGGGAGGTATGCCTGGTTGTCCGGTATAGCAGTAAACCCCCAGAAATCCACTCTATTTCCGCTGGGAGGCTATGTGGGGACTCCGATGGAGAGGTTGCCAGTGTTGCAGAACCCTTGGGCGACGAGCTCCTTCCGATACTTGGGAATTGACGTTTATCACACGACTGAGGAAGAACACAAGCATAACACTGAACTCGCTGTGGGAAGATCGAGAAATGCATGAGGTTCTGGGAATGATTGCCATTAGCGATGATGGGCCGGGGAGCCATGCTTAAAATGGTGGTACTACCCAGGCTTTTGCATTATTTTAACAACATTCCTTACATGATTCCTAAGAAGTTTTTTGTGAGGCTACATAGTGTTTGCAGGGAATTCCTGTGGCACGGCACGCGTAACAGAGTCGCACTGTGGAAGCTGCAGAACTTCTACGAGAAGGGCCGAGTTAAACTGCCGAACTTTGAGGCATATTATGTGGCAGCGCAGCTGCAATATGTGTCCAGATGGCTCTCTGACGATGAGACCCCTGAACACAGGCTGTTTGGGAGGGATTGTTCCCCTTTTTATCTGCGAGAGGTGATCTGGGTGACTAATGCATGCATGAGGGAGCGGCCTAGAATGCTAGCTTTGGGACGGAACATGTGGAGACGGGCCTGCCGGATGATGGGTAACCCTTTGCCGTGTGTGCCGCAGTTACCATTGGTCGCACTGGCGAAGGGAGACGGGCAGCTCAGAGCAATCATCCGGACATACTGGGAGTCAGTGGGGTTGGTCACCATGGGAGATATTTGGCAGGACGGGACCATCATGGAGTTCGAAGAACTAGAGGCAGGGTCGGGATTGCACAGGGGTCAATATGTGACATATCACAGGATAGTGCAGGAGATCCGGAGTAGGTGGCCTGAAACTACCTTGGCCGATGAACCGGACGCCACGGTGGAGATACTATACGACACATCGGAGGGCGGGCATGAGGTCTCTAGGTTGTATGAGACGTTGAACACAAAGATTTGGAGTGATTTAGTGCACTTGAGAATGGAATGGGAAACGGAAATGGGGGCCCCGATGGCAGATGGGTTGTGGGAGCGTGCCTTGGGGTATCATAAAAAAGTATCGAGGAATGCCAGGTTTAAGCAAATACAGCTTTATATAACGCACAGGGCATACATGACCCCCTTGAGAATATCCAAATTTCGGGACGTTGGACGCCAGGCGTGCCCCAAGTGTGACAAGGAGAATGCAGACATGATACACATGTTCTGGGCGTGCCCAGTAATTGCAGGCTACTGGGGTGAAGTGGCGCAGAAACTGGCAGGGAAGGGTATCACGCTCAAAGTGGATTCAGCCTGGGCCTGCTTACTGGGGGGATATCCCAGAGCGCGTAAACTCAGACATGTTGAGAAATTGAAAGATCTGGCTTATGTGCTTGCTAAACGTAGGATTGCAATGGGATGGAAGGAGTGTCATAAGCCACGAGTGGAGGTCTGGTGGAGGGATCTCCAAAAATGGGCGGAGGCCGAGACGGCGGTGTGGCGGGATACCAGTATTGCAGGGGAGGAGGAGGAAATGTGCTCCCTCGCGGCATGGAAATTGATGACAGCCGAACTGTTTGGAACGGGGTCGGCTCCAATGGAATCTGAGAGCGATGACGCCCCTCCGTTCACAGCGGATACCGATGGCGGACACCATACAGGCTCATAGGGGGGAGGGATGTGGATTGCAGTGTTTTTGTTGTTAAATGTGTTTATTTATGTTCTGTTGTATTGTTGTTTGGTTTATATATAAAAATAAAAATATATTTTAAAAAAAAAAACAACCACACAGATAAATGAATGCCACAGATCTGTAACAGAAAATGCACAGTTCGAATACGCCAACAGGTATCTAACTGTTTTTAAAAATCAGCAACAAGCCAACAGACATAACATTAACCAGAAACAACAAGTAAACACTCAAAGAAAACAAAGAAATAGTTTGTAGCATAGCAACGAAAGTTTTTTTTTAATCCGACAAGGATTTTTTTCCCCCAGACCCAAGGATTTGAAAAACAAACACAGAAACTGAGCAAAATGCACAGTACACTGGTTTGTAAACTAAATATGAGGGTAAAAAAAAAATCTAAAATGTCTATTGTACAATGTAATAAGTCTTTATAAAATACAAATACTAACATGCTCTTTTCTTTTATCACAGAAATTAAAAAAGGATATTTCCGCCAAGTACTAAAGTCATGTAAGAAATATATGGAATCTCAACAAAGTAAACAGTAAGTATAATTTCACACATGTCATACATATTCAAATTTATACGTCTAATCTATGGCAGTAATATGGTGCAGTGGCTGTAGGCAGGGCCTAGCGTCTTGGATGTATAACCCACGACCTACACCCTGCGGCCAAGCAACCAAGACTATAGGTCCTACCCACAACCATCGCAGCATATCAAAACCATGGTGCTTATAATTTCACTACTTATAAGTTTACTCTTGGGTGCATGATCTGCAGCCATGCACCTAAGACTGTAGGTTGTGCACACATCCACCGCGCCACAACACACATATGCTGATTTATAACCTCATTACTACATCACCGTAAAAGAGTTTATGTTACTCCTAATCGCCACTGCAGCGTACGGACAAATGGGGCCCGGTCTATCATCCCACAAGATTGTGACGGTTAGGAAGGCGATCACGTGCATCTGGCGTGGAAAAAATCTATTGCTTGGCATCTGGAAACCATGGCACTCACAATGAGGCAGGATGTAGCTGGTGGGAAAACAGAATAGGAAATACGTATCAATACCCAACCTTTAGCAAACAATTTAAAAAATGCCAAAAAGAACGAGGAAAGTAATAAACAAATCGATGTGGCCATACAAGACATTGTAAAGAAATATTAGCGTTCAACATGGGTGAATGTCGCGATAGCCTATAAATACCGAGAAGCTACACTCTCCATAAGTAATAAAAAATTACAACTGCACAAAAAGATAGTAAATCAGTTATATTGCCAACATTAATATTCAGATAGTAAAAAATTAAATCTCGTGATTTAAAAAAAGACAAAAAGAACGTGGAAACTGATACACAAATCGATGTGCTCATACATGACATTGCGAAGAAATATTTGCGTTGCACATGGGTGAATCTAGGGGTAGCGTACAAACGCCGAGAATGTGCACTCTCCGTAATTTAAAAAAATTACAAATACACAGAAAGATAATACTTCAGTTACAGTGTCTAAATTTATGTTCTATTAATAAAAAGCTAAATCGCGTTCCGGCGTAGAGGCGTGAAAAGCAAACTTACATGATATTCACCGGTTCCATTGATTTGGTACAGCTCAGACAGCAATGTACTTGCAGCAAAGATTCTTCTGCAACTGATATTTCAAGTGCTTTACAAACGGTTTGAATACATAACCTTATCAAACAGTATTTTTCACAAACTGTCACTCCCTGCATTCTTACTGAATCTTCCCTTTCGCTGAAGGTCAAAAAACAATTGACCCTTATGACTTCAGTGGGATGTGTGGGCCTACTAAGCTTGCAACCAAAAAAGCAAAGCAAGTGACCTTCGCTCAGAATGTAAATACATTCTGACTTTGTAGCAACATGTCTCAGTGGCTTCATAAGAACTGGTACTCCTATACAGTTGCAGAATCGCTGTTTCCATCAAACAGTGCAGATGGCTGCCTCAGATTTCAAACTCTAGGACGCTAGTTCGACGGCAATATTTTTTTTAAGTACATTGTTACACAGACACAGTAAATGGGCGTCTGTACTTAATGGACACTATAGTGAACAGTAACTTTCAATTTACCCTTTGACTTGGGTGACAAGAAAACACCACTTTTTGACTTCTTGCTGCCACATCCCATCCCAGCCTCATTGAGCCTCATCTTCCGAGACAGTATTTCATACGTTTAATAAGTGCAAGGGTGTGTTATTTTTTATGTGTTAGTGGCAATGTCCGCGTACACCAAAACACGAATGAAAGATGGCGGGCGCAGTGAAACAATCTGACGCACTTGACGCTGAGCAACATCCAATCAGTGAACGCGTCACATGTCCGCGAACATGACGCTATGGATATGCCAATCGTTATCTTGTCCGCGGAGCGAACAGGGAAGTGTGACCACGGAGCGGACATAGATATCACAAATCTTTTTAGACATCGTTTTTGGTCGTTTTACAGAAAACTACTGGACGGATTGCCACCAAATGTACAAAAGCACGCTTTCGGGACCGAGCTCTAGCTCCTGCCGCAAATTTGGTGAAAATCTGTCCAGCGGTTTGGCCTGTAGGCGTGCGCAAAGTTTTTCCCCCATTCAGTCTATGGCAAAAAAAAGACGTTTTGGCACCCCACCCCAAACATCACCAAACTTTGCAAAAAAATTCAGAGTGCCCCATATACTTTTTTTGCAATGTTTGGTGAGGATTCGTCCAGGGGGAGTGGAGTTATAAGCCACCCAAAAAGTGCTCTTCATATGGAAACAGCAACTTAACCATAACTACACAGCAGTGCAGGAAGTCATGGGGGAGAAGGGGCCTAAGGCTGGACGGCCCCAGTGCAGAGCGACTTCTGACAGGGCCCTCCCCGTGGTGGTTGCATGTAGCTCGTCGGCTGGGATGGGGGAGGCTTGGGAAAAGGGGGCGAGGAGGAGCATGGGGGACATGGCCAGGAGTGCAGTGAGGAGTGGAGGAGTGGATCGTAAGGGGTCGAGGTGCGGGCCTGGGGCACCTCCTGGGGGTTGAGGGTGGACGGCACGCAGACGAGATCGGTAGGGGTAGGGATTGGGGTGGTGGTAAAGGGGGCCAGGTTAGGAAATGTTGGGGCACCTGGGGCGGGGGTGAAGGACGGGGGGTGCAAGCTGGGACCCTGGTGAGGGCGGGAGAGGTGTAGCCTCAGTGGTAGTACAGACAGATAAGGTTTCGGATCATGGGGTGCAGGCGGTGGCAGAGGTACCTGCTGAAGGACAGGGAGAGAGCGCAGAAAAGTTTAAGAAGTTACCCTATGTGGGCATTACGAAGCAGTTGGGCACGCATTTGATGGGGGCTTTAAAGGAGAACATTTGGGCCAGAGAGTTTGTCAACATATTCAAGCTTCTACACAGGGAGGTGAGCGCTAAGGAGGGGTCAAAAGAGGAAGAACAGGAACTGGCAGCAAGGCTGAGGGTGCCAGTTACGATCGATAATTGGATGTTGGCATTTCTAATATATGCTAGCGTCTATTGTGAGAAGTAACCTGAGAGGTGTGTAGCTTTGTTTAAGTATATGGATGTGATTAGGAAAGCTTTTACGAGTTTCAGAGGTTGTGCTTGGGTGAGGTACGACGAAGAGTTCAGGGCAAGGATGGGTGAGGACAAGCAGGCAGTTTGGGGGGAGATTGACATGGACCTGTGGTTGCAATGGATGGCACACTCACGCCCAGCCCCAACGCGTGATACAGTGAGCAGTTTACCCGTGCCTTACCGGCTCTTTATTGGTGACCTCGCCCCTGAAAGGGCAGGGGGGGGCATGGGACAGCCCTCAGCGGCATGTGCAGCCTTTAATAAAGAAGGATGCTCTAGGCCGGTGTGCAGGTTTGGACATGTGCAGGAAGGCATCCAGTCAAGCAATGTTTTGGAACAGGAGAGAGAGAGAGGGAGGAGTCTGGTGCAGGGCAAGGGGTTGTGGGGAAAGGCCTATACTCCAGTTAAAGTGGAGGTTTTGGAGGAATGGCTCTGTTTTAACCGGATAGGGAGGGGGCCACTATTTTCGGCGTGGGTTTCCGGGAGAGTTTTAAGTTGGGATACCAGGGGCCAAGGACGTGGCGGTGGGCAGGAAACCTGAAGTCGGCACGGGAGAATCCAGAGGTGGTAAGGGCAACGTTTTAGAAGGAGTTGGCTGAGAGACGCGTGGTTGGGCCGTTTCCGGATTTGCTCGGTGATCTGGTGGTATCTCCCTTAGGGGTTGTGCCTAAAAAAGCAGACAGTGAGTTTAGGTTGATTCACCACTTGTCATGGGCAGAGGGCATGTCCATGACTGATTTAATTGCCCCTGAGGATTGCGGTGTGTCCTATGCAAGTGCGAATCAGGCGGTTGGTTTGGTCGAGGGAGAAGGGGTGTGGTGCTTTTATGGCCAAGTGTGACATCAAGTCAGCTTTTCGGTTGTTGCCGGTGCATCCAGAGGATTTTTGGTTGCTGGGGATGCAGTTTCAGGGTCACATTTTTGTGTAAAAAGCATTGCTGATGGGCTGTGCAGAGTCATGTGCATTGTTTGAGCGTTTTAGCTCCTTTTTGCAGTGGGTTTTTACTTACAGTTCTTATTTTAGGGGATTGTTGCATTATTTGGATGATTTCTTGTTCATCAGTGGTGTGGGTGAGGAGGAGGTGTGCCAGTGGATGATGGAGGTTTTTCAGTCGTTGATGCTTGAGTTGGGAGTGCCATTGGCAGAGGATAAGACTGAGGGGCGGGCAGTGGTGTGAACTTTTCTGGGAATTTAACTGGACTCCGCGACTATGACCTCATGCTTGCCAGACGACAAGGTGAGCAAGCTTGTACAGTTGTTGGAGAGGGCTGTAGTGACACATAAGATGACGCTGGTGGACATGCAGGGACTGGTAGGGCATCTCAATTTTGCGTGCCGGGTCGTGGCTCTGGGTTGCACAATTTGTAGAAATATGGCCAGTTCGATGGCAGGGGCGAGGTACCCGCATCACAGGGTGAGAGTTGCAGGAGCTGTCCGGGAGGATTGTAGGGCATGGCTGAGATTTTTGGAGTAATTTAAGGGTGTGTCTATGTGGTTGTGGAGACTGTAAGGAAGGCATGGTATTGAAGTAAGAAAGACAGATGTGACCACAGTTCAAGGGTATTTATTGAACTTTAACAAGGGTGTGATAAACACCTACCTTAACCTAAATCTAACGATGGGAGCAGGGTAGGACCATCAAATAATAAAGAATGCAGTCCTAGTGGAGTCTTGTCAACATAAAAGGGCCTATACTAAAAAACCTTGTTGCTAATCCTTACTACTAATTTACAATTAGTGTGGGGTGAAGTTCATAAAAAAGAAAGAAGTGTTCAAAAAATGATAAGTCAGGATGATTGGGCCGTTGGCCTCCCTTCCCCAAATTTTCAGCACGGGACAAGACGGTTCACTCAAGCATTGCACACTCTTGGGCTTCTTCGGCACGAGGACACAGTTCCATTACAAGCATCAGGGCCTTCTATGCCCAAGTCTCTTAAATTATCAAAAGTCTCTTGATTCAGAGGGCCTGATGTATCAAACAAATGAAAATTTCCTTTCCAAGTATTCAAGTAGGGCGATTCACTCTTCTCCCTGGATCCCCCTCAGTCAGGCTCAGATCCTTTTGCACAATTAGTCTCCTACAGCCGGGCTCGGACCAACTGCAGTTCGTACTAGCTATTGAAGACTTTCGAATGTGCACAGGGTTTAGCTTGACCCATTGCAGGACCACTTCGATTTCACAGTTCACAATCTCAGTTGGATACCTAATAGAGACCTTCGATTGAGCACCCACCTGGTGCCGACCACCCTGTATATGGTATCTTTTCCTAGCCTCCCAAAGTTCAGTCCCTCCAACTCACCAGCTGTGCTGTCTTACTGATGCTGCTTTCTTCGGCAAGGCTCACAATGAAGGCTTCCCTCAGCCAGGCTCGAGCCTTCTCACATGTAGCACAGTTGACATTGAAGGCTTCCCTCAGTCGTGTTCGAGCCTCCCTTCACGATTCACAGCTCACTACGAAGGCTTCCCTCAGCCGGGTTCGAGCCTCCTTTCAAAGTTCTCAATTCACAAAAAAGGTCTTGGGACTCCTGGTCACTGGGAGCTGCAGGAGCTAACAGGGGATGTTGATCTGAGGTCACAGTCTCTCCACCTCTCACTCAGAGACTTGGGTTTGCCTGCATTGCCCAGCGGAGGAGTCGTGTTGTGGGCACCGCCAGGCAACCCTAGCTGCCCCTGGTGTTGCCTTCTGGAGGTACAGCTCCCTCTCCACAGTGCATTCTCCTCTGAACTCTCAGGGCCAGTATCAGGGCGGTTTTCTCCTCCTCCAGGTCTCCCATGGTCTCTGCAGCCCTTGTGGTCTTCCTCTGGCTTCCTGCACCTTCCAGCTTCCCCAACTCGCTCAAAGTGTGCTTTCCTGCTCAGCCTTATATGCTGCCTGGGAGAGTCAAGTGAAGTCAGCTGTGAGTAATTGTAATTAAGTGCCCAACCCTACCTGATCTCATTAGCAGGACAACATGAGGGTGATTGGTGGTAGTCTTTCCTCTGTGGCGTAAAGTGTTTTATATTTTATACAGGCAATCTTTACTACTCCCAATCGTCTCTTCTTCTTCATAGTACTATGTGAAGATGGGGTGGAGATATTGTGTGTTTAGAAATGTCCAAAAAACGGTAGAGCGGTTGTGCGATTGGGGTAACTGCAAGAAGGGGGATACCACGTCTCCCCATCAGGTGTCTGCCCCACTGCCCAAGGACCTCTCACACAGGTGATCCTCTGCACTTGTCCACCCCAGGGTCTGGATCCAAAGGTGATGGCCGTGCCCTGGCCACCTGAGCAAAGGATCTCTGGGGTTTTGGCAGTAAAACACCTTCTGGTTTTTCACAGTACCAAGTGGCTTGGGAGGTGAAGATTTTCTCTGATGCATCGGGGGCTGGAGGATTTGGCTGTACTGGATGGATAGATGGTGCATGTAAAGGTGGCCTGAGCAGTGGAAGAGGGAGGGGGCAGCATAGCTTTTTTGGCATTTTTCCTTCCGTTGGTGGCTTTGGACTTGTGGGGCGGAATCAGAGAGTGTCCAGGCTAATGAGGGAATTTGTGCTGAAGTGCCTGAAATGGAATGTAGTATTTAGGGTGATGCACGTGCCAGGGAACGATAACGCATCGCTGATGAATTATCTTGTTTTTAGTGGCAGAGATTCCGTTGGCTGGCACCGGAAGCAGAGGTGGAGGGGCACCGGATCCCAGAGGAGCTGTGGCGGCTAGGAGATTGAGAGCCCTGCATTTAGTAGAGGGTTCACTGGCCCTGACATCGCGGGCTGCATGCAGGAGAGTATGGTTTGAGTTTCTGGGGGTGGGGGGAGCGCGAGGGTTGATGTGATTGACTTTATATTGAACTGTGTGGGTAGGGGTTGGTCCAGGTCAAAAATAGCGGGGAAGCTGGCAGGCATTGCTTTTTATGTAAAGTGGTTCTGGGGCTTCATGTGTTCTTCCTGATACATCTGTTCTAGCCTCTGGCTACTCTTTATCTTATGTTCATCCTCTTTCAGTCTTTTTTCTCGTTCCCTGTCTTTTCTGTGCTGCTTGTCTTGATCTTCCCTATCCTAACTTCCTCAATACTTTTCCCATGAAGCTTGGGCAATATTTGTCCACCCATCCATTCGTTCTGTACGAGCGTTACCTCGTCAGCTTTATCCTTTTCTCCTTTCCATCTCTTAATCTCTCGTTTCTATGACTGTGGTTACATTCAATCGTTCGCTTTTCTCCTCCTTGTTCTGTAAGATCTTAAAGATCTCCTCCTTTCTTCTAGTTTCTTCTGGACTATCGTCACTGCTATGAGCAGGCGGTTCATATATTGGATTACTATACCCTGTCGCCACTTTTAGTTCCTTTAAAGGATACAAGTCTACGTCTTCTGTACTTCCGGCGAGGTAAGGGGAGCAGAAGGCTCAACACCTTCCTCCTCATGCTGGCTAAGCATCCATTCCTCAGGCGGCGGGTCCTCCCGCTCCACCTGGTACACTTTCCAGAGCTCTAAAATAGCTAACTTTTTCTCCAATTCCTTCACTGTGTATTAAGCGTGCAAGTGTGTGGTCATGTGTTGCAATACTGCCTTCGACAGCAATCCCCCTTGTGGCCATGGAATGAACATTTGATCTGAAGTGGCCTTTACCCATTCTGCACTATACTGTGAGCATAGGCATGTGTTTTGGCAATATTTTACACAGGTACATCAGTGGAGTAATATATCCCATTGTGACAAGTCTTAATTGACTGTCAATACTTACCATCATTTGCACAGATACGTTTCAGAAAAACAACAAATATGAGTGCGCTCCAACCTTCGCCGCTCAAAGCCTTTATTTCTCAATGATCTCAACCTACTTTTCGGTCAGTGCTGACAATGACCTAAAATAGGCAATACATTTGTATCTCTACTTCAACTTTACACAGCTTATTCTTGATGCTCTTCAACACCTTTTCCTTTTAATACACAACACACAGACAGACTAGTCAACTCTTTTTACATATATTCCATGGTACTCCTTTTCACCTAGCCCTTAAAATACTCTAATTGGAGCTTGAGTCATTCCCTATCATAAACCTGTTTATGTGCCGCCCATTTATACCCCAATTGGGGTTTGAAATTACTCCTTCTAGACCTGCCTTGAGGTAGGAAACCAGCCTCTTAAAACATTCTTCGTTTTACTTTAAACGCTCTTCGTTATACTTTAAACGCTCTTTGTTATACTTTAAGCAATGCCCTGTTACATTTTTATGTTACCACAATCCCATCCCCTTACTTTGCCATTTCCCTCAGTCTACTCACCATTCACTCTTCAGCTCAAGGCCTTCGGTATCGTCTCCCCTCCTCCAATCAGCCATTTTCAACTTCCATCCGCAAGGCGCCTGTGGAAACCAGGAGGGATTTCGTCAAAGAGGGGCCTGTCCCACCTAAATCGATTTTTCATACAAGAATTCTATATCAGCCGCTCTCCACAGGAAACTTTGAGATCTTCCAGCTAGATGGCGGAGGATGTCCGATCGTCTGAAGTACTGGAAACTTACTGGTTGATGGCTCTAACCGACCTCTGCTACCACGTGAACCTGTAGGCCCTTTTAATGTGGTAATGCTTTATTGGATGAATGGGGATGCAGAATTTACTCTTACACCAAAAATAAGACTGACTCAGGAAGTTGGCAAAACATAGCTGTTTTAATATCAATTATCCTAAACAGTGAGTACAATGGACATCAACGGACGTCTCAAAGCATATCTCTCTCAAGGTTTTACATGAATAAATACACTTTTATAGCAACGACTTGTCATCATTGACGTCATACTACGTGGCAAACTAAGAACACCTATCTGGGATTTTGATTGATCGGTCTATGGGGAACCTCTAGTTATACTTTCTATCAGGATAGGATTATGATTGGGTCTCTATAGTCAGGTGGACAACTATGCCCATCCCTAGTGCAAGTCATCTTCATTGTCATCAAATACACAACGTTTCTTTGGCTCTCAAACTATCGGGCTCTTTGCTACATGGCCCTCTATAATTGTTTGGCATGCTTGTACCCTTCTGGAATATTCCACTCGCTAGCAGTAGGCGGGCTGGTACCCCAGGTGCTTGTGGGTAGACTTGACCATGCCTCCCCACCCAATTAGCCCATCATCCATCATCACTCCTGCTGTCTGCCATTCGAATTGTCTTTGAACTCGGTCTTGCAAAGTATCAGTGTG
This sequence comes from Ambystoma mexicanum, assembly GCF_040938575.1. Taxonomy (NCBI): domain Eukaryota; kingdom Metazoa; phylum Chordata; class Amphibia; order Caudata; family Ambystomatidae; genus Ambystoma; species Ambystoma mexicanum. The sequence continues at coordinate 703,764,466 of NC_090941.1, read as the reverse complement.
CCTGAGAATAGAAGGGAGTGCGAGCACGTTGTTATCTTCAGTCTCGATGTAGCTTGCCCAAAGTCTATTTCCATCTACCCCATGTGACAGTAGACCATGTTTTAGCTCCTTCTTCGCATTTAATACTATTAAATGAATAAAACTTAGCATTCATGGTGTTTTTCCATTGCACCTCAACAGGAGCATGCCTCGCTTTTCACGTTCATTGTATCTTCTCGGATAGATAACTAGTTTCTTGGCTGCCTCAACCCTTGACACTAAGCCAGACAAGCATTCTCGATTCTTCCTCCATCTTCAGCTGTTTTTCTCTGCTGCCCTGCACTTTCAGCCCTTTTGCGACTGAGGTCCTGGTTTGCTAAAATACGACGTGGAACATTCAGATTCTATACACTTGTCTATATTGGCGGTACCACCTGCAGTCTATTCACTATGTATAGCTAGCCTTCATGGTTACTCAGTCTACTTGCGTTGCAGCATCTGTACAGTTACAAAGCGACTTATAATTCCTTCAGTGTTCTACACACATGCAATCTTCATTCCGCAGATGAAATGTTACTCGACTCTTTATTTCATCATTAGATTCTATAAGGTCTATTCACCTTCTCTCTTGGCATCTTTTCTTGGCGCGTCATCTTTGCTTCATGTGACGTCACCAATCTCTTCTTTCCTACATCTTTACACTTCTTCACGAACCTCCTTCAAGAGACTGTCATCCCTCTGCGGGTACATCATATAGGGCTTTCTCAATGGATACCTTGTTTCGAGGATTGTTCGTGGGATAGGTACCATTATCAGCATCGTGCTTGTCAAATTTCCGGCTTCCAACATATAGGCAAAATAGGGCTGGGATTTCCTGTAGAGGCATTTGGCTCCTCTACAGTTGGACGTTAGGTTGAAGGTGGAGTCTATCATAAAGGGGTGGAGGTAGAAGGGAGTGGGGGGGGTGATGGGGTGGGGCAGAAAGAACACCTTAGGGGAGGGTTTTTCTGGTGCCGGGGACATGGCCCTTTGGAGGCTGGTTGGGGGAAGCAAAAAGGTGAAGTGGCGCAGTAAAGGAGGGGGGTGGCGCGGCTTGCTCGAACAGACTAGCCCGGGGGTACAAAGAGGGGAAAGAGCTATTGAAGAAGGAGGGGCCTAGCCTTGGGGAGAAGACGGGGGGAGAAAGCCAGAATGAAGGTTGAGAGGAATTGAGGGTGATGGGAGGGAATAAGGGGCAGGAACTGATGAATTGTTGAATTGTTTGGTGATTGTTATTTGATCTGTAGTCTGTAAGGCCAGGGAGCTGGGTTAGCTTGTATTTGTACGGTGTGGCATGTCACATTAAAGTGACCTTTTCCACTTCAAGCAAGTCTGGGATTTTTGTGCTGTTAGCCCAAAAGGGATGCATCATGCGCTTTTATTTCACAATAAACGTTCCAAGAACATCCGGCGATTGCCATATTCAACCAAATTGGTAATTTCTTTCTTTGTTCTCGATCCACAAATGTTTATCGTGAGTCATACGGTGTTCCTTTTGGGTATAAAGAAGTGCATTGGACGCACTGTGAATCGCAAGTCTTCGGCATCAGCTTGGCGCTAGACCACCGTAAACAATGTCAGGTTGCTCCTTATCGCTAGTACCGCGAAAGGGCATATCGGCCCAGGGCAATCGTCCCAAAACAGCATCATTGTAATCCAGCCATTTAAGTGTAACTGCAGCAGCCGGCTAAAGAAGCCATCAATTGGTATCTGGAATAGATGACATTCGCAGAAAGGCAGGATGTAGCTGTGTAGAAAACATAACAGAAATGTGTCTCAGTAGCCATTCTTTATTCTAATTTATCAATTTACCCATTAATTCTGCATTGCGTGAAAACTAATGATGAACACAATCGTGAAACAATGAAACACAGAAAACATTGTTGAAAGTTGGAGTGTATAATGTGCTTGAGAGGGTAGTGCTATGGAGTATGTTTAACTCGCAATGGGATGTGGAAGCTGACAGAAGAATTCGAAGAACACATAGACGGCATTTTAAGGTAATATTAGCATTGAATTTGGCGTTGGTGGAACTTTGGGGAACCTAGATGTGGACTAGATGCATTTCGGTGCTGTACTGCCCATGTGCCCGGGACAAAGACAAGTACACACAAGTTGTTTTTGCGTGTCGTTGCAATATGCTACAAGCAACAACCCATTACAATGTAAGCCAGCAATAACGGTCAGAAAATTAAATCTTGGCTCTTTTGTCTATAAAATCGTCTACATAATAAAAATTAGTCTATAAAATCATTATATACATTATATATGCATTATAAAATACATGATATATACATTATAAAATATATTTTAAAATTTGTCTATAAAATCGTCTACATTCGTTGCCTGCAATTAGCGGTAAGAGGGAAGCTGCCTGACCCCACGGGAGGAATTAATTCATAAGGGATTTCAATTGATTGTTTTGCATTAACTGCTTTTTGAAGTTTCATTGTGCTGTGTGCTTTGGAATTAATTGGCACACCTGCGTAGGCCCAATCCACTGCCCTTCCCTGCTTACCACCATTGAATAAAGCGTGTTTAAGTTGATTGTTTTGCATTAACTGCTTTTTGAAGTTTCATTGTGCTGTGTGCTTTGGAATTAATTGGCACACCTGCCTAGGACCAATCCACTGCCCTTCCCTGCTTTCCACCATTGAATAAAGCGTGTTTAAATTGATTGTTTTGCATTAACTGCTTTTTGAAGTTTTATTGTGCTGTGTGCTTTGGAATTAATTAGTGCACCGGCATAGGCCCAATCCATTCTCCTCCCCTGCTTGATAGCCCGGCCCGTTTCCCTCCTCCCCCAACCCCTACTGTGATTGGTCCTTCATCCCTTTTTGCATTACCTCCCAGGGCAGCCCTCTGCCCGTGCAGCCCTGTGGCGAAGGGCCCAAGGCAAAGGGCGGCTCCTGAATTAGCAGCTCCAGTCAGTGGGCCTGATCACGACTTGCCGTTACCGCCGGCAGTAATAGCCCTACCGCCGAACTCCCCAGCGCTAATAGCGCCTGATCACGAGTTCGGCGGTAAAGTAATTCCACATTCCCCATTGAGCCCATTCAGGAATGCCCCATTCCCCATTGGGCTATATAGGGAATTTTCGCGCTCTAACCGCCGGCGGATTTCCCGCCGGCGGTAATAGGGCGAATTTTCGGCGGGTTTCCCCCCAGCTCAGAGCTGGGGTGAAATCCGCCAAAGCCCTGATTCGGCGGACCCTTAAATCCGGCAGTATTAGCGCTACCGCCGGATTTAAGAGTTACCGCCAAAGTCGTGATCAGGCCCAGTGTCTGCCGGTGTCAGCAGGGGAAGCCAGGGCCCTCCTACCATCTCTCTCATAAGACTGACCACTGCACCTGCCTCCCTGCAGCACTTCCACGTAATAAGCGCACCCTCCGCCTAGCTTTCCCTGACCTAGAGGCACAAGACTGATCCATAGACCCAAACTACAGCCATCTAACAGTGGCTGCATGATCATCTCACCACACCAGCAATTGGAGCGAATAAGGTAGGAAAAATCTATTCTATCAACAACATACATTGACTCCATCATACATACCTCTTGTACAATACTGCATTGTGAAGCTTGCCCCTCTCTCCCACTATATAGGACCCCTGTATTCTGAAAGTGCACTGAAACGGCTTACACTGCATTTGAACTGCATCTGATATAACAATTAATTCTTAGGCCTCTCCCCTCTATACAGCACCTTTCTAAGTGTGCTCCCCCATAATTGAGGCTACATTGAAACTACATTTGAAGTACTTTGAACCTTTTTGAAACTTGGGCCTCTCTCCCACTTTATAGGACTCTCGAATCTCTGTATGCTCTGCTGTAATATGCTGTACTCTGAAACCTAGGCCTCTCCAACTCAATGCAAGACCCTTAGGTCCACTTCCCCTCCTGTATCAATGTGCACTGTGAAAAGACTACTAGGTGTCCTCACCTCCATCTCATAACTTGAACCTGCCACATTGTGAGGCCGGAGCCTCTCCCGCTATCCAGGTGCTCCAGCCTAGGCGTTCAATTGCTGCCTGGGTCTCTCAGTCTAGGTTAATTGCTGCCGGCCACTTAGATCCTTGAACTTTCCTCCCGATATCTAGACGTCAATTTTGGCCTTAATTACCACCATCCTTCTTCAAACCCAAGCCTCCCACCCACCCAGGCATATCAGACGGGATACTTGACCACCACTGCCATCTACAAAGCCAATCCCTATCCTGATAGATTAGATTAAGGTCCCAATCATGATCACAGCCTGCCTTGCAAAACCAAACCTACCCACTGCTGTCCAATGATCAGAGTCAAACCGTTCAATCAGCTTTCGATCCCGCCAAACCTACATCACTTCGGACCTCTGATAACCTACTCCCAAGATTACAATATCATTGTAAACCACCTGTAAAATTTCTGAACCCTTAACCTCCTGTCCAATAGTCGTCTAGGCATTATCAGTAGCTTCTACTACTGAATCCTAAGGACCTGAAACCCAGGACATCCAGGAAACACCGAAGCCTGTAACTAGTACCATAATCCCCTCCACAGTTAACTGCACCCCAAGCCCAATCCATATGCCCACCCTAACGTACAATACCCCAGGACAGCCCTTGTTGTAATAGGAACAGCATATCCAACTGACAGAACAAAGACAAACCCTTGAAAACCTCCAGACAGAACAATTTAAGAGGATTGGAAACAACTGACAGAACAAAAGTCCCACTGACCCAATACCCAACTGACCGGAAAAACACACTCTCGGAAACTATCAGACGGAACAACTGAAGATTAAAATCTACACTAGCCTGGCACGAGGAACCACAATTGGAAACTGCCCTTATAAACCTAACGCCTAGACCGACTCCTCCCAACTAAGACCAAGATGGCCCGACGCAGAATTGGACGCAGACAAAGAGAAAAGGAACACGGTACAAGCAACACAGAAACACAAGCGCAACCGGCCCCAGCAGAAGACGCGTTCAATACAGAACACACCCCGTAGAACTATACTATCAACAGAACAAACTTCACAAGAGAAAAATTCTTATACCTTACACCATACCTCACACCAACCAAAGAACCTAGATACTCCGACACCAACATTACCAGATGGATAAAAAAACACCAGAACAACGGAACAAAAGAAGAGAGGACCAGAGGAGAGAATGGGATGACACCAACTCCCTTACTCCCTACATCACAAGAACAGATGGGCATGATCGATACCAACACCAAATGACAGGAGATGAAGAAACAATAGAAGTCAGCGACCCAATTATCAATCTCACAGACCAATTCAACGAGGAAGCTGCCTTCACAGAACCTCTACTGCTCGCAGGCCACATCAATGCACCCCAACTGAACACCCACAAACCAAAACCGAGAACAAAAAATACACCAAATGACATCAAAAAGATCCACTGCAATCTAATCAATGCAAGATCAATGTCCAAACCCGCCACCGAAATCTACGACTTCCTAAGTGACGGAGGCATCGACATCCTTTTCATAACCGAAACATGGCTAGATGACAACTACAAGATCACCCTCAATAACTGCCTGCCCCGATTTCTTCAAGTGCATCCAAGTAAACAGGAAAACCAAAAGAGGTGGTGGACTAGCATTCATCCACAAGGAACACCTGGAAATCAAAGCGGAAGACCCATTAAACATCAACAAATGTGAATCCCTAATCATACGTCTATCAACAAATCCAAAAACAAACCTGAAATTCATACTGAATTACAGACCACCAACGTACAATGCGGCCTTTATAGACAACTTCATGGAAGCAATCACCAACCTAGCCATCGAGCGTAACCAACTGATTATTCTCGGAGACTTCAACATCTGGTTCAATGAAGAAACCACAACCTCACAAAAGTCACTTACCGGCCAACTAACAACAATGGAACTACATCAGCTGGTCAAAGGAACAACCTACACAGCAGGACATACACTAGACGCAATTTTCACCAACAGAAAACTAATTACCACAGCACCACCGATTCTGATCCTGTGTAGCGACCACCTCATCATCCCATTCGTAATCACATTGCCCTCCCCAATTACCAAGAAACAAGAAAAACTACCAACCATCATGAAAAGAAATTGGAGAAACATAAAAAACTCCAACTTAACGGAACGACTGGAGATCACCAAACCACATCCATGGCTGAAGCTGACCTAGACCCTAAAATAGATATACTTCACAAATGGATCACCACAACAATCGACGAGATCACAAAAGAAAAACCTTTCAATCCATCCCGCAACAGAGCAACAGCAAAATGGTTCACTCCACTACTAGGTGCCATGAAAAGGAAAAAACGAAAACTAGAATTAGAATGGAGGATCAATAAAGACTGCAGAAAAAAATTCAAACTTCAACAACATACCCGTTCATACAAAAAGGAAATACAAAAAGCAAAAAGGAAATATTATGACAACAGAATCCTCAAAGCACCAAACACCCAAAAAGAACTGTTTAAAATCATAAACAAAATAAAAAAGCCACCCGGCTGCAACAACACTCCAATATCATCGAAAAAACTATGCAATGACCTTGCAGACCATTTCAAAAACAATATCATGACCATCCAACAGACCATACATAACAGACCATGCAACCACAACACTGAAGACACCCACTGATGCAAGAAACACCAGAACAAACTCTGAAACTTCCCGCACATATCAGTGTAGACTTTCATCAAACTCGTAAATCAAAGCAACAAATCTGGCTCCTCTGCAGATTCCTGCCCCCCCGACATCTACAAATCAATCCTCGCACAAGGAACACCAATGGAATACTACAGAAACATCCTCAACCAATCAATCTCAACGGGAAGAGTGCCTCAAGCCTTCAAATCAGCATACATCAGACCACTCCTCAAGGACACAACAGGAAACGTAGAGGACCTCTCCAACTACAGACCCATCTCCATAATCTCCTACCCAGCTAAACTCCTGGAAATGCACATATAAACAACAACCCAAGACTTCATAGAAGAATATCACCTATTAAACCAGACACAAGTAGGCTTCAGACCGATGAGAGGAACAGAAACAGCACTTACTTCAATCTGGGATGATCTAAAGTTGAACGCAGACTCAAACAACAGCACCGCTCTGATACTCCTAGACCTCTCTGCAGCATTTGACACAGTTAACCACGACATCCTCATCACGAGACTGGAAGAATTCGGAAACACTGACAACGCCTTACTTTGGGTCAGATCCTTCCTAACGAACAGAACAGAAACAATATGGATGAAACCTTACAAATCAAGCCCCCGAGAATCATCATGTGGAGTACCACAAGGATCATCCTTCTCGCCACTTCTATTCAACATCTACCTGTCACAGCTAATTAAAATCATTGAAAGACATGGCCTCACCTGCTATAACTACGCTGACGACACTGAAATAATCTACAAAAAACAAGACTTACAAGAAGACAGCGCAACACTAGAGAACTGCCTTTGTGAAATATACAACTGGATGAACTTAAACTACCTCAAACTCAACCCAGGCAAAACAGAAATAATGATCATCACAAAAAATGGAGAAGACAACTTCTATATCCCATGGCCAACTGAACTTGGTGAAACCCCAGTCCCATCATCAAAGGTAAAAAACCTGGGAGTCCTGATGCACAACGAACTCACTCTAGAACCACAAGTAAACACCCTAATCAAGAAATCCTTCTTTCTACTACGATCGGTTAAAAGAATCCTACCATTCCTCTCATTCACCAACAAAACAACTGCCGTCATCACCCTCATTATGTCCAGACTAGACTACGCCAACAGCCTATATCTAGGCCTCCCTGAACGACTCCTAAATAAACTCCAACGCATACAGAATGCGGCGGCCAGACTGCTCCTTAAACTACCTTGAAGAGAACACATCACACCAGTGCTGAAAATGCTACACTGGCTACCCATCAAACAGCGGATCAAGTTCAAATCAATGTGCATAACCCACAGAGCAATCCATGACCAAGATGCAGAGTCCATCAGAAGAAAACTAAACATACATCACACTGCAAGGCCACTCAGATCCAGCAGCGACATCCGTTTGGAACTCAAATCATACAACAAGAGAAAACTCAGAGAATCCTCTTTTTCTCACCTTGCCCCAAAAACCTGGAACGAACTACCAAAGAACATACGGAACACAAGTGATCACCTACAATTCAGGAAACTCCTCAAATCATGGCTCCTCACCCCATAACCAGAAATAATGCCCATAAGGACATACACAGAGAAACTAGGCTGAGAGAAGAGCCTAACCTGGCTCCCTTAATCATCAACCCTTATTAAAATAAGGATATACGGACATGTAAGATATCCACTTATCAATTAAAAACAATCCTCACCAATCATAACAAGAACACCCACAGATCAATCGGAAGGGAGAGCAAGGTATTACCCAGCAATGGCACCTGGCAACCTTGAGGGCATAGGCAGCAATGGACCATAAACAGTAAAACATAGGAAAGAACGGGGATAGATAATATAACCCCACTACCTAAGCAGGATTATGCCAACCCCCTAGGTGTACCTAGCTCAATAACCTAGCTGGAGGCTAACCTCATCCCCCGGCCCAGATACTAGACTGTCAGGAAAAGGAAGAGAAGTTATACCACCCAAGAGTCTACCAACAGTAAATAGATAGAAAGAGGCTGGTTAATGATAATAAACACCACTATTGATCTAGGGACAAGGCTCACTGAACCAGGGGTACTATGTCAATTAATCTGCTGAATCAGCAACAGTATCACCATAGAAACTAGAGTATCAATAAACCTAGAGAGAGAATATACCAACCCAATATGACTACCTGATACATAAATTGAACTACAGGGATTATGAGACATACAACTTACTAACTAAAACCTCTAATTTCTGCTTACTTAATGCACACAAAACCCACACAACCACCTCTTTCACAGCAAACCGCACAGACTTCACCACACCCCAACAACAAACAATCAACACATAGATCGCAACAACAGCATGCAAGGACCTGCTTCGATCCTATCTGCACCCCCAAGCTCGGTGCACGGTGAAAACCGAACTGAAGCTGCCAACAGTACGCCACCTCTCACTTTCCTACGCCCTCTTCACCCACTAACCCACCCCGTCCACCTTTTTTTACAGATCCGCCTGAGCGCCTGGAGACCAACTCCGTTGGTGACGGTGCGCTATATAAATACCTTTGACATTAACATTACAGTAAAACGTACACAATATTCGGGATTTCCATTCTCTCGGCGTCTCTGTTCAGATCAAAGAATTTTCATAAAATGAAATTACATGTTCCTTTGTCCAGTTTTGGAATGGTGAACCTTATCATATTTGACGGTATTACACACTTCCTTTCATTCATTCCATTCGGAATCCTCCCTTTCTTCCAAGGACGAAAAACAATCGAACCTTATACTGTGTAGGATGCATGGGTGTGCACAGCTCACAAGCAAAATTTAAACGCAGTGACCTTCACTTCCAATGGGAGCGAATAGCCCTGCAGATCACAGTGGCATTTGAAATATTTTTGAAAAACAAATAAATTGATTGCTGGCATCCATCAATGCTGTGCTAAATTTCTAATGATTTACCTTTTTTAATGAAAACAGTTACAGTTAGTTTACTTCCAAATGCCTTATTTTTAGTGTCCCTCTGGTGAACTGCTCACTCTCCCAGTGCCTCGCACAGCCAGCCCACACCACCGGTCAGTTCCGCCCATCTACTCTTCTAACAGCAAATCAGCGAATCATTTTTGCAAGTAGCGAATCTCGATCCCTGACAAAATGTGCTTGTACGAGAATGTCAGAGCAAGCCCTGCTCAAACCTTAGTGCACAATCCGTCTCTGCTCACTGACTCATGCCATCTCCAACTCCCTCTTGTCAGGCCGCGGTCCCCTGAACCCATGATCCCTGTTCCCTTTCAACGCATCTGGTCCCCAGACCCTACCCCCGCACCACCTCAACTTCACTTCCCATATACCTAATCAGGAGTGGTCATATATTTTGGTAACACTGACACCTATCCCCACTGCGTTTGAAATCGTAAGATTCCGAGGGCCACAAATTAAGATCAGCCCCTCTGATAGGGCATCCGATAGCCACGACCCCTAACACATGCCCTCATAAAAATATAGGTCAGAATGCACCTATTTCTCACCAACAACCCCCTTTGATGCGTTGTTTTGCTTGCAGTCAGTAGTTCTTGCGTGCCAAGTTTCTTATGTAGCCTAGGTCTCATTCCTTTGTGGGACGCGTATTTATTCAGCTATTTGCACACATGTCGATATCCATCTGACCCTCCCCCGATCAGTGAAGGACATACAAGAGCTCGACGAAAGCGGGAAGTGTGAAAGCACAGCGTTACACTGTATGGCATCCTCCAAAAGGCACTTCTTGCAAAAAAAATGGACAGAGAGGATACATTTCAAAAGACAATTTGGATGTTTTATTTGGACACTTCATATAAACATTGTTGAACAAATAAATAGCTGCAAATCTGCTTTCGGTGGACACGGCACGTTTGCAATGTTTTGTGGCAATGTATGGGTCCTAGGAGCAAAATCATGAGCGATTCCATGAGTATGTATGTCCAACACAGTCAAAGTGAGATATTTCATAAAATCGAATTCCATTTCCTGGTATATTGGCTTGACCACCCATTTTTTGCTTATTTTTGTAAAGGCCATTGTGTAACGAAACATCCCAAAGTTTCCTGCAGTCCTCGATTGTTCTCTCCCTACGTTCTCGTTATGCGCTAAAACCGCTAGTAATGTCCGATATTGCATACCATCTATGCCGAAATGCAATCTCTTGGGCCTGTACTTTAGACACATATTGTGGAACACCTCCAAATCTCCCATGTGACAGAATTCTGTGAGTACCTTCAGATCTCTTGATAGAGTTTTATCAAACATGATCTTCTCAAGAGCTTTGTTTTTAAGTGTAGATGGAACCAACCACTTCTTCTTGCGTTCCTGCTCCTCCGATAAAGGTCCATGTGCACATTGGTGCATTAATGAGCGCCATTTCTCAAGCAGAATTTCCACAGACCCACCACAAGTTTTGGAGCTCCACCAAAGATGGTTGCTCAAAGACTGGGACCACTCTAAAATATTTTCAGAACCTTTTTTTTTTACCAGCAGCTGTGATTTTTTTATTGATTGATTTGGCAACGTCCCATACATCAAATTGATGGCGAATGTTTGGAAACTGCTCCTGCATGGCCTTGGCTATTGAAACATGTCTGTCGGTGACTATGAGGTCTATTTGCATTCCCCTCAATTGGAGATCTTCCAGGGATTTTATAAAACCATGTTTCTCCATGGCCACTGAGGATTTACCTTCGGATACCTACACGACCAACAAACTCACAATTTCATTAGTTTTCATGTCCTGCAAGTGGTATGTGCAGTACTTTGCTGAAAATCCGGGGCTGTCACACTGTCCATCGCCAGCTAGCCTGAACCGTTTGTCAGAGAATGTCCTTTTAATTGACATTTGTTCAATTTTCCAAGCTTCACTAATAGCAGGGAATACATATTCTTGTTGATATTTATAGTACTGTGTTTTAGCAAGGAACTGAAGTCCCACAAATTGACAGAAACTGGACAACTTACTAAAAGTAGAGCCACTGAAAAGTAAAGCTGCTGCACACAGTAGATTTCCAGCTGGCACTTTGCGAATCATCGTTTGAGTGGACCATGAAAATGTAGCATGGAGCAGGCCACAGGTGACTTGGATTTTCATGTTAGTGTCTTGTGATACACATCACATTCACCAATGGCTGCCCGCATCCTCCCCCCCTCACTGGATGGACACATTTCAGCATCAGTATAATCTCTACCAGGCAGCTGTCGAATGCAATGTATTTGGGCTCCTTTATTAGACTATCGTCCTGCATGAATGTGGTTTGTGGCTCAACTGTGGTGGACCTATCGGCCGAACAGGATACACTGAAGTCGAGATCTTTGGCTAGTTCCTCGGTCAATTGCGTTGAGGCTTCAGCGTCAGTTATTTCAGCTTGTGTTATTTGAACACGAATTGGAGAAACCATCAATGTTGATTGTTTATTGGGTGTCCCTTTTTTTGCGGGTGTAGATTGTGTGAAGTGGTCACTGAGTAATTCAAAAGCATCTTCCTTATATTCAGTTTCTTCTTCGTCTTGTCAAGTTCTCACATTGTAGCAATGGTCTAAAAACACTTTGCTTGCTTCGCTGGTCACATTCAATGAATTTTGTGGCATCTCGAGTTTGCTTATTGACTGTACTACGTCGCGCCTCAGATAATAGTTAATCCATGGTAAAATCTGTTTGGCAAGCAGCATCTTTGGTTTCATTTGTTGTCTGTGTCTTCATACTTTGTTTTCTTCTGGGCCTCTAGGGGATCGGTTGTAAAGAAATGTTCACTGAAAATCCAACATACTGTATATAGCACTTTAGATTTTTTTTAAAGCATGTTATGAAGATAACACAAGCCCAAACAACTTTTTGTAATTGAAATTGTTTCTTAGTTACCTTTGTTTTCTTGATTTTCTGTGAAACCGTGTTCTTCACTGTAACAACCGCACCAGCAAGCTGGACCGCCACCTCTGATCCATGTGCATCCTCTTCTAATTCCCGACCTTGTATACATCCCTTGAATAGAGTATTCATTAAAAAAAAGTCAATCGTATTTGAAATCAAATTCTTTCCTCGCACACATCGCTTACATACATACCCTTGTAAACTGTGTACGTCATTTAGTCAAAATATACATTTTGAATTTCACCTGATTGATGGCTAGTGTACTCGATCAGAGATCACTGTGTGAAACCCACTGATCGTAATGTTGCACTCAAGCATTTTGCATTGTATTCAGCATTAGGGTAGAAATTGTAACGTTAGAACTGAAATGGTAAAAATGTATAAAGATGCTGGTTTATAATAATGTCACTGTCTAATAGTATCAGATGTAGGATATACTTTCTTTCATTAAAATGAACTGTCAGTACACATACCTCATGCTCTGGACCAGCTCCAAAGGATGATGTAATTGTAGTCAAAGTACCAGCATCCCCCTCTTACACAGTACTTGTTTTAGTATGGATGAAAACACTGAAATTGAATAGACACAATCGGATGCAGCGAAATAAAACTACCTGATAGGCACTCGAGGTTGTTGTTGACTCCTGGAAAGAAATGGATGCAGAATCTTGCTCCTTCATTTTCAGTGCATTGTCACGAAGTGGTAAAGGGAAAATTAGATTTGCATTAGATATGTGGGAAGATCCAACTCTCAAGAATATGAACTTCAGCAAGTCTGTATGGCTCACTAGTGGTATACTGGACATGTCAGTGATGTCGTCACTACCGATAGTCTGTGCTTCAGTCAATATGCTCACCTAAAAGAATTGACATGTGAAGCAACCAATTACGAAAAGATTATGCTTATTTAGAAGGGCACTATAGCATAGTTTTCTATGTTCCTAAATAATGTTCTATGATGCTCCTAAAACCAGGGACAGATGTCTAGCAAAATGGGGTATAGTTATAAGCAATACAATCTGTTAAATAAGCAAAGTTTAGTAAGAAACATTTACACCAAAAGCACCAATCCGTCCATGTAGTTACCTGTTCAGTACCCTAAGGCCTACAGCTAATTCATGAACCGTGACTAATGTTCTGAGTCGATGCTTTTTTGTGTACTGCGATTAGTCGTACATATTCGGGGTAAAGTGCAGGCTGCAGATGCCAAATCGATCGCCCCTCAAGTCCCCCAAGGCATCCTGGGCTATACTTTCAAGCTCGTCCGGCGCAAATCCGCAATATCTGACCCATCTCTTATTAGATCTATATTGCTCGGGAATATATACATTATTGTGCGCCTAGGTTTGGTATGGGTCTTAGAACGGCAACGGTAAACCATACAAGCAGGCATTGTTGAAAAGTATGTAAAAAAAAGTCCTCATTGTTAAAAAATTATTTTGCATGAATGCGTGAGAAAGATGGAATTATATCCTAAATTTTTCTATGCAATATTTGTTTTGGTCACAGAAGCAAAACCTGTGTAGCATAGCCGACTGTACACTAGGATAACTTTCATACACAATCGATTGATGTGACACAAATCGTAACGTGTTACTCGTCCCTTGAATGTACTATCATGCATCAAAAGGAAACATGCTTTTAGACACGGTCCGCGAAGGATGCAATTCTATCCCAATTGACCCCGATGACAATTGCTATATATAAAGAACAGAACAAATTAAACAGAAGTCAATGGTTATGGCAATGAGATGAATGAACATTACACTACTGGGTACATTTGTTCGAAATAGATTGAAATATAGAGATCAAGAAGAGATGATTAGGTGACCTGCCTTTACCTTGACCAACAAACAGTTAGATTCAGCAAGCAGGGTAATTAGTAGCAGGAGAGCAGGTAGCACGATGATGAGCTGACTTTCAGTGGTCACAGATGTTATCAGGTAGCACAATCACAAGTTGATTTGCAGTGCTCACAGATGTTCTCATGATAAAAATCAAGGGATTTATAAAGAATTAGAAAAGTGGGTGTGTATGTGAATGAGTGACGTATATATAGCGTGGACTTATGTGGATTGCAGGGGCGCGGCTTGCTTCTGGGGAGCCTGCCTGGAGACACAGGGTCTGGCTAGGCCATATGTATAATGGCCCCTGCGCGGAAGATACCTTTGAAGTGTACATGGTGTTTGGCACCTTGGCCGTTCCCATCCCTGCCAGTCCCCTTGGCAGCACACATCCACAAGTGCGAACTGCCGTTGAAAATGGAGGGAGGATGGATGTGCATGATGCTTGCAGACAAGGCCCGGAACACTGCTGAATGGAGAAACACGTATGTGGATTGCAGGGGCACGGTCTGCTTCATGGGTCCCTGCCTGGAGACACTGGGTCTGGGGAGGCCAGGTGGACAATGGCCCTTGAGCGTAAAATACATTTGAAGTGTACATGGTGTTTGGCACCTCTGCCGTTCCCACCCAGTGAGCCCTGCCAGGACAAGTGAGCATGTCCTTGATTCCCTGAAAAATTGAAACAACCATTCATAAAAGTTCAGTTGTATTTTATTTTGTTGCTGATGTTTATGGCACAAATGTACTACACATTATATACTTCGGGTTGCAGCACAGTGTGGGAAAATCCCCTGTACTGGCCGATGTCAATGGGGAATGTGTTTCTAATGGCACCAACCACACAGGTGGGTATTACTCGTCAAACGCGGTGTCCAAGCCTCCCATGAAGCCATTCTGTAAACGCAAGATAGGCCACCAGCCTGTACCACCTGTGGAAGAGAAAGATACAAACTGTATTTAAATGAACAAGGTAAGTGTATAAAACCTTAGTTGAAAATGCAATCTTGTATCCTATGGCATTGTTGCCAGTACAAATGTTACTTCACTGATCAATCAACTTGGGCTTTAAAGTGTAGACACACTACAAAAGTGAACAACTATGCATTCCATTACATTTGGGACACAGAGAAATATTGTCTCTTGGTTGTACTTGAAAGACACATAAGATGACCACTATGATTTCCCCAAATCGCGATTGATGTATAGAATTGCAAAACTACATTCATTTACCAGTGATAGATCAAAGTAACGACAATATAAGAGACAAACATGAAATGTTAGTGGCCTAAGTGACATCACATCTAGAGTACACTTACTCATTACTTAGATTGCGAGGGTGAACTGTTGCGGGAAGTTCGTTCATAAGCACCATCATAATCCTCAACACGCACCGAGTGAGGCAGGCTGCCCTGAAGTCATGCAGCTCGGTAACGCATTGCGGCCGTGTCTCGTCTTCCTATATGTAGGACAAGCATCCAGAGTTTTCTCAGCAGCAGTTCTCCTCCTCGGTTGGCATTACCTCGCACCGATTGCGGGTACACCAGCTGGAGACGTCGTCCATGCGACTATGCTCAGGCTCTTGATCTGGTGATTCGTCCTCCCAACTGTCGTTCGAAGCCCCATCGTTTCCGCATCTTTCTCTTTCGAGTAATTACGCCTCGTAATACTCCGGCTCATACTGGTAAGGCTGTATTGTTGCCATTATGCGACAAAATTATAATAGATAGTAATGATAGTACTAGTATCTGTTCGCATTGGGCCACGAGCAACGAAGATAGCTGAACAGAGCAGAAACGAGCCACAGGATACACAAAAAAAGACAGTGAAACGATTGAAAAAGGAAATCTGATGTTGTCTGATGAGAAGCGGTCTGTTTATACTTATTGAGGAAAGAGCAGTCCTGCCATTTCCATGGAGACACGTCATTAGCTGGAGCGCAGAGAATGTTGACACGGGACGTGCATTGGCGTTGTGAAATGGGCCGTACGCGTCTAGTGATGTCAGCTTCAGGGGGCGGTGGATATGATTTAGTGCCGCCAGGGCAATTCACCTTAGGGCAATGCGGCAACGGATAAGATTTGCACAAGATGGCTGCGCCCTGCTGCCTGATTTTGCATATGTAAAAGTGAGGAAAACATATGCCCGAACGCTCGGGACAATAATATTTTTGAGGGCACTATTCCTTTAAAGGGAGATCTCACGAAGGGCGGGGTGGGGGCAGAGTTTGGAGGAGGGGGTGGAGTTCAGAGCGGTCGGCGCTAGCAGTTAAACTCTGCTCAAAGGAAATGTTAATAATAATAGTTTAAAAATGGTCCAACTTCTTTCATGCTGCTTCTTTCCAAACTCCTCAATGTACATCAATTCCACTTTAATGCACCCAAAATACTGTTGGTAATGCAGTGATTTTGAGTACATTAGGGGTCAATAGACACACTCTACAGTAGAAGGCTACCAGGGTAGCTTAGTAGGTTGAGAGACCGTTGCTGAGATGCTATGTATTATAAACTTGTTGTTAATTGTATGACTTTTTGCAATTCCTTATAAAAAAAGTGCTATAAAATGTGTTTGGCGGCTGCATGGTTTGGGCTGGTCGTTTGCATAAATTCAGGGTGGAGATGGGGGTATTTCTGCCCCTGTAGTGAAAATTTAAAGTTGGCACCCATGTACCCACAGTTTAATTTCCCAACAACAGAAGCATTTATTTGTGATTAAACAGTTTGACAAGTATATAACATCTTCATTAAAGGGTATTTGTGTGGTAGTCTGACAATAAAACTCATGAATGCAAGTTTAAGCAGTATTTTTGAGTTTTTTTTCTATGAAAGTGTAAAATGCACATTTGGAAAGCAATAGTGTATCCAGCATGTAGAATTCCTGCTTTTAACAGTGATGGCCCCACCCCAGTGATAGTCATTGCCCATTGAGTCCTGTGGTGTCGCTTTCAGACCAGAAGAAAGACACAGGCTTAGCAAATATAGTCTGCAAATGTGCGAATGACCGCTGGGGACAGGAGCACAGAGCAGATTAGATCACTGAGCCGCCAGCTTCCCTCTGCGAAGCTGGGGGCTCGGTAAAGCCTTGTTAGAGCTGAGGCAGGCTGGGTCCAAGATCGTGGGAGACATCTGATGCCGGATCTCGGACCCAGCAAGAGCTGGCCCTTTGACCAGCGATGTGTTAACCCACATATTAACTACCACATGGACAGAATTATGGGCCTCATTACAAGTTTGCCGGTCCGGTAGTAGCCCTATGGAGCTCAATGGGAATGGGGAAGAATATTTTCCGGCCCCTGGGAATAGGCGATTAACGGGTCTGGCAAGGCCATAATGACCCGGTAATTGCCCATTCCTGGGCACTGGAAAAATGTGCACGTTTGGCGGCAGCCTGTGGTTGCCGCCAAACTTGTAATGAGGCCCAATGGTGGCCTAGTGGATTATATTTTTGTCTGCAGCAGGTGTACAGGCAAGCTTTGTCGGTCCCGCTCTGTGGGTTTCTGCTTCGGGTTGCGGTGTCTGTCCGCTTATATCTTCCACCGCTTCACAGCCTGGGTCGGGTCTCTTGGGCACTGGAGCTGCAGTCCCATGGGTGGTGATTCTGGCGTTCTGCGGCTCTTCTTTTTGCAATGCTCTTATCTAAATCGGGAAACTGATACTGGCAAGTGTACATGCTTGGAGGCAAGGCTGGAGACCTGGTTCTCCGCAAATGTAATTTGACACTGTGGGAGCAGGAATGGAGCCCCTCTCTGCTGCCACCCTCCACCTCAGGGGCATTGACTAAAAGGGGGAAGGTTCCCCAAACTTATCAAATGGGCCACAAACCATGAACTGTCAGAAAAACCTTTTCAACTTCTCCAATGTAATCGAGTGGCAAACCCGCATGGAAAAAAATAAGTGGGACTGGGCCCACTTTTGAAACTTTTCCCCTGCAGATAGACCCCCTGGAAGGGGGTAAGACAAGTAGATTAGTTAGGGACACATGGCCAACAGCATCAGGCAAAGGATATAGAAGCAAGAGAGGGGAAATAGGAACTGTGAATGCATCGGATGAGGTCAGAAGAGGAAGTAGACGGTGGCCAAAAGACAATAGGCAGAAAGAGGGAGTGGCAGATTATGAAGAGTTTTGGAACAGGTGAGGCATTATTGTGATAGTAGTTCTGCAGTGTAAGAGACAAGTGAGTAGAGAGGGTAGTATAAAATGCCTGTGAGAAGGCTGATATAAAGTGTAAGGAGCATGAATGAGTACTGGTCTGGGTGCATTAGTGTGGGAGGAGGATTAGTAGTGGAGAGGAAGAGTAGTAGTGGGAACGTAGTAGTACTAGTGCGGGAGGAAGAGGAGTGGGAGTGCTGTAGCAGAAGGAGCTGTAGCATGGGGAGGAATAGTAATGTGGAAGTAGGTGGAGTAGAAGTGTGGGAGGGGGAGTAGTAGAGTGATAGTGGGAGGTGGAATGGTATTCATAGAGTGGGAGGAGAAAAGCAACGAGTTTACATCAACAGGTAGAGGTAGGAATGAGGCAGGGTGAAACATCAGAGGGACAGAAGGTTGGTGTGAGGAGTCGAGGAGAGGAAGAAGGTAGAGTAGAAGGGTACCGTAACAGTGGTCGTGAGTGAAAAGTGGTAACTCTTACAGAGCAATTGCAAGGCACAACCGCATTCCTGATCAGAACCCTAACCCATAGGGAGAGTGGGGAAACATAGGA
Organism: Ambystoma mexicanum; assembly: GCF_040938575.1. Classification (NCBI taxonomy): domain Eukaryota; kingdom Metazoa; phylum Chordata; class Amphibia; order Caudata; family Ambystomatidae; genus Ambystoma; species Ambystoma mexicanum. Next base: position 703,745,360 of record NC_090941.1, on the reverse strand, counting down.
CGTCTCTGAAGGAGTCAGTGAACCTGTTTTTAGGGAAACATCATTTGTCTAAGAAATACATTAGACAGCAGGGGGGTCAACAATCGAGAGGTCTAACTGCGGATACAGGTGTGTGCCCTGTCAGTCTAGAAAAATTGATACCTCTACTGTGTGACCACAAACGTATTTTGGTGGCCGTGGGCCAACTGTCTCATGCACGATATGGCGGAATATAGGTTCTCGAGTTTACCAATGAACGGCCATTTTGATGTAACAAGAATCGCCATTTTGTTTTCTAACCATTGCTCATTGCTTTCTGTTCCTATTGCTTCGCAGTATTTTTTCTGCTTACACTGCTCTACTGTAAAACATTGTTGTCTGCACGTAAAAAGGACAAGGCCGCAGGGCCGTGAGGATAACAAGAGTTCGTTGAAACATAACGTAGGCAGCGCCAGGAAGAATGCCCGGCTCCCTCCCGAATTTAGCCTTGAAGCAGAGCTGCAGGACATTTAATCATTTCGCAGCTGCCAGCCAGTCTCGTTATATGGTAGAATATGTTAGAATAACACAGCTATAGGCTTGAATTATGCTTTTCTTACGGCCCCCCTTTGCTGAGCCCCGCTAGAGTGTGTCGGCTCCCAGGACACGAATAGCACCTAATAGATAGCAAGGTCTGGAATGCAACTCTTCCCCCCGTATGTAGCCCGCTTCCAAGAACAGAAGCGCTGTGTTCTATTCAACAACTGAAAGATGCCTCCGCACTCACAAATTGCAAATTGTTACTAGAATAGATGTTTGAAGGTGTCATAGTTGTCGGAGATGTCCATCATCACACCAAGTTCAAAGAAACCCAATAAAAGGGGGGTGTTAAACATGTCATAGCTGATTGTTTGATATGCATTTTGTATATATGTAACTGATGTACGTAATTCACTCTCTTGTGTCCCTCGAGGTCTAGAGATACACGTCGCGGGGCGTGAGACCGAGTTGGCCAACTGAGACTTTTGCTTTGCAATAAACCCTACCTTTGGGAATACAACCTTGTGTCTGGCGTATCTATCGTGTGTGGTGACTCGCCTTGTTTCCATAGACGTTAGGTACCTCTAGGGGCCCCTTTCAGGCCCCTGGAGGAAATTTGTGGTAAGGCAAGTGAGAGCATGAGGGACTGACGAAGGACCCACAAAGAATTTAATGAAGACCACTGAAATGTCCTTGGGACTCAAAGTGTTTTATGTGACATCTGTGGCAGTACACAACATAGGCAAAGAAGTGTGCGGCTGAAAAAAGGCAGGAAACACCTAAATGACAAATCCAAACGAGCTATGCAAGAAGATGCGTTAGGTGTTCCAGTAAGTCACATTTGGCTAATGGCAAACGACAAGATATGCACAGACACCTCAGAGCGGGAGCAGGCAGATCGAACAAGAAGAAGCGGTCATGGATTCTTGTATTGCATCCAGGCACCAAATATTGCAACATGAGAAAGAAACCACATTATGGCATCAACATAGATGGCGGCATGTGAGAGAGTTGGAGGATTCAGATACATAAGGATGCCGTTTGCTCTCTTTTGCAGCGTTTGTGTTCCAGCGATTGGTAGATACAATACTGAAAGAGATCAACGATGTAGCATATTTCCAGGATGATATTTTGATTTATGGAGAGAAAATACAAAAGCACAATTACATGCTGGATGAAATAGAGAATGTAACTGCAAAAGGTTTAACACCAAAAATGGATTTGTTGGAAGTGATCACTACTGCACCTCACCCCCAGAAGAAAGAGCAGCTGAAATCATTCATGGAACCCACCGAGTATTACACTATGCTTGTGTAGACATTTCTGAAGAAGAAACAACCCAGATTGTTAAGACCCAGAATGGAATTTCTGTGGAATGTAGAAACTCAAGTTGTCTTTCTCACCACTAAGGAAGGAAATGCAACAAGCCCATGCTGCGCACTCACCCTTTGAGCCAAGCTGGTAGACATCAATCTCAGTGGACACCAGTGCATATAGGAATGGTACCACACTAATGTCAAAGCCGAGAGGGAAATGGGTGAGTTAATAATAAAGGGCAATGAGCTTTTGAAAACAGTATGAGGTGGAGGCGCTGTAACATAAAATGCTAAAAGCAGCTGCTGCACAGTGGTATTCATTTGCTGTTCATTCTTGTGAGCGTGTTCACATAAATGCAATGTACGTCTTTTGTAGTAGCATGCAGTGCAATTAAATCAGTCTCCCTCGTCACAGTCTGCCACCCCGAGACATGACTAGGTTCTCTCAGGTGGTTCCACCTTGACTACCGCCTCTGGCTATTGGGCGGTGCTGAAAACCACCCCCTTCCGAATGGCGATATCAGGCTTGGCTGGAAGCGAACCTCCTGGCACTACGAAACAGCATCTCTCTATTAAAGTGGGGTGCAAACACTGGAGAGAAGAGCCGGGATGATGCCAAAGTATATTCAATAGTTCTAGGTAGAAGAGCACTGGTATGGGTCATCTCTTGCAGGATGTGGTCCAGTAGAATGCAGTCAACAGCAGCTGGAAAGACCGAGCGAGTGGAGAGTGTGGTGTACCACTCTGGAGAAGGCCACCCAGCACAGAGTGAAATGAATGGGAATGGCTAGAACCAGAGTTCCACTGCTTTTTGTTTTTACTGTTAACATTTCCACTTCTTTTTACAACCCTTTTCACCGTTCCAGAAGTGTACTTTTTGAAGTTAGCGCATACCTCTTCACTTTTCCATCCTATAGCAGTTGCAGCTAAACTGAAATCTGACCATACATTTATGAAGCCTGAATGGCACAGCCTGCGTGGATTCTACCGGACTTCATTTTAGCCAGGGGAAGATGGAGGAGGTCCTGCTAACAGTAATAAGGAATTTCTCCTCACACTCCATCTCCTCCTGATATTTGGAAAATGTGTCAAGTTTAGTTTAGTTTAGTTTCTTTATTTGTACCACGCACCGAACCCTCAGGTAACTGGGTGCCAAAAACGTATGCAAGTTTTACAGACAATTTACAACTACAAAAACAACAACAATAAGTGCAGGCCGACCATAGTTACATGGAGGTCGAGAGAAACAGTTACAATACAATACGAGAGAATCAGTTACAATACCAGGCTGCTAGTGTTTATCGAAGGTTACCTTCTGAGACAATATCGTTTCAAAAGGTCCATATAAGGGTATATAAGATGTGTCCATTCATGCCCCAGGCCAACTGTTAAGTTGCATTAGGAGCCTTAGTGGCTAGTCACTTGGACTCCTTGGGCTATTTCAATGAAATTAATGAGCAGACTCTAGGTGGCTCAAACTGATTGGTTTCTGGAGGTAGGAAAAGTGACCATGTCCAAGCTGTTCACAGGAGCAAGCTGTGGCTTCCAGAAGAGTAGAGAATCCCACTTAAAATTCTTTGCATCCTTCTCAGGTGCATCTGTAGGGCTGCTCTTGCCAACCTCAATGAGACCAACACATGGTATATATAGTCCAGGATGGGACCTTTGGTGTATGGAGGATCATAGATCATTCATACCTAAAACATTTTATCAGACCAGAGGAGATTAGACTTTCAATCTTGGTCCCAGTATTAGAAAATAAATACAACACTCGGGTCATTACAATGGAAGCTTTTTCTAGTTCGAGGACCCTGTTAAAACAGTCAGGTAGATGCTAGCTGTAGGTTCTAGCGGAGTTACGATCATCGAGTTTAGGCAATATATAAATGCTCCCACCGACTGACAGACTGAAAAAAAGAAATACAATACAGGGCCACCCCCTTCATTTGCCGATTCCACCCACTTGGCTGTCAAAACCACCTCAGCCGCAAAGCCTTGTCACATGTGGCACTATACTCCCACCTACTCCACGTCCTGCTGAGGTTGCAATTCCACTACTTTTCTTGGGGCACTTCTACCACTACGCAGGTGCAAAGGCAGAAGGAGAGACAGAAAATAGAGCAGGAGATTAAACAGGTAAAGACAAGGTGGGGTTGAATTAAGGGGGCAGATGCAAGACAAGCTAGGAAAGGCAGACAAAGAAAGCAACGGGGAGGCACAAAGGAAGATAACGTGCTCAGGAAAAAGTAGGAGCCGGTACCTGTTGAGATACAACCTTAGCTAGAGGCAGAGTGCTTTATGAGTGAAGCGTGAACTGCCCCAATGGGGCGACTTCCAGCATCTATTGGCAGTGAAATATTTGGCGCCCTGTCTACCGTGCTTGCGCAGGCCACAAACTGTCCTCTGCACCCACTCACCACCTACAACATGGTGGCATTTATTCCCCGCAGAAACCGTCTATGCAGAATGCTGCCTCCAGCTGCACCGCCAGATTGCCATCCTCCAAGAGGCGCTTACAACTTCCAATGCGGTTGCGCCCGCCCTGGAGTCCTCCACGGTCCTGCTAAGCAGGAAACCTGATGGGGCCACTGAACCATGTGTCCTGCCATGGGCACGGCACCCCACTCTTACAAATAATATTTATTTAAACCCCTCCCTTTCTTCCAGTTGGGTATAACGAGCCCTCAGGCACACCAGGACTGTGTTTTTTCTTACCAGGCACTAATACATTGCATATATTATACATTAGCACCTTGAAGGGATGTCGTGCGGCTGTACTGTATTAGCACTGCCTTCTGAGCTGCCTGGACAGCCATCGCCCGGTCCCTTCCTTGCTCTCCCTCACCATAGAACCTGTGTAGTTTCTTACACGGGTGCTAATGGTGTCCTCAACAAATAAAAAGAAACATACTTTCCTGCGCTGCCCACCGTCAGCATAGCTGCTGTCCCCTCAGTCCGTTTTCCATGCTGATGATGTCAAAGTCATCAACATGGAAAACGGACTGAGGCTTTCAGCAGTGGGCAGCTCAGGAAAATGAAGTCTCTTTTTATAAAAAAAAAATTAAATAGAAATTGCATCCGTGTAGGGAACTACATGGGTACTAATGGTGATATGCCCTTTGTGGCGGGCCAACCCTTACGGTAATGGTACCGCCACCCGCTCAGGCCCATTACTTGGGCAGCGTCTGTTACCTACAGGGTCGGCCTGCCAGCTCTGGGCATATATAGCCTCAAGTATACTGGGATGGGAAGGAGAGTAAAGGACTGTGATGAGAAAGAGCATGAGTAAATGGGGGAATTAAGGCCTCACTGCTCTATTATAGACACTGGATCACAGCGTTGCACACGCCTGACCTGTTTGCTTCTTCTTCTACACAGTAACTCATGTATGTGACGTTTATAGGAGGCGAGAATACATAGCTCTCAACCATTTCTGTCGCAAAGGCGGGTGAAAACACCCGATTTTGTTTTTGGTGGGTGAGAGGCCCATTGAAACGCCCATTGCAGAAGGCTTGGCGAGTGAGGCAGCTCTTTACAAGCGGGTGACACCCACCAAAAGCGTGTCAGTTGAGAGCTGTGAGAATACACATAATGATAGAGATTGTAGAGCTGCAACTGATAAGGCGTCTGTTTGACAAGAACGAGAATGATCCCTCTAGCCAGTCCGGGACTTGAAAGGACTGGCTTGAAAGGACTCGGGGTAGGACTATTTTAGGAAAAGTCTTTTTACAGCATTTTTCTCACACTGCGTCCACGCAAGGCTGTCGATAATAATAACAAATAACGTGCAAGCCAGGCTTGATTTCACCTCGCAAATACAGTACTTTATTTAGCAGGCCTACCCTTTTCTGTGTAAATGTTAGGCTACTGTGGAATGCCAGCCACGCCCGGGAACACGAGCTGCGTGACTCAGGCTCCTTGTCTCATTGCTGTGGGTACGCAGGTCATTGCACGAATAATGTGTGATATTCAAAACTGCCGTGACGCAGCGTGTGGTGGTTTGGTGTGGGGTTGGCAGAGGGGCTAGGCATGGAGGGGAAAGCTTTGTCGAGTTGGAGGAGAGTAATGTGTGTGTGAAATACCGTGTCTAGTCAGTGTGAAACTACCATTGTCCTTGGGTCGAGGCTCCATGGTAACTGTTGTGTTGGCATGCAGCTCGAGGCCATAACGCAAAAGACAACACCTTCTTAGTATTATGTTCCGTGCCTTGTGGGCGGTGATCAAGATCCTAACATTCTCCCTCTTTGATGCATACACGTGCACCATGTTGGGCGATACAGGTCTCAAAACTCAACCTTTATTAAGGAACTTGGATTTTGTGGAGTCATCGGCAAGGATCGCTTGGGAATCAGGAGCCCCAGCCTTGTCACACGAACCCCACATTACACAGAGCACAGCGAGTGAACCCGCCCACCTGAAGAATGATGTTAGCGAAGGCGTCTCTACTCGAGGACACGTTTTCAAAAATGGGGAAAACCACCCATTTGACAACACATTTCTCACCTGTGCGTTCAATATGAACTAAAATGTGGTATAGTTTACGATCTCAGCGTGATTTGTAATCTCTAGGAATACTGGGAAAAAGAAATTGTGAACAGAATACTACCCCGATTATTTACTAGGAATCTACAGTCGTATTTGTCTTCCTCCTCGACCATGAAGGGATAACTTGGGTATTACAGGATGAGCAGGGCCGTTTCCCTTTTGCACAGGAAGTGATGTAAGAAGGGAAAATAACTGAAGAGGGACAAGAACTAGAATGGATTGCCCTTTGTCCCTCTTCTGTGTTTTCAATATATGTAGTGACAATTGCCAGTGTTGGGAGCAGCCACTTGTCATTTTGTAGGAAGGAGGTCGGAGAAGCTGCACAGTCACACTAGATACGATAGAATGAATGAGGGTAGAATCTCTCCATTAATGAGTCAGAAACGTTGTTTCTTGCAGCAGTGGAACACGTGTTTTTATTCATGTAGCTGACACGTGTTTCGACCCTCAGGTCATTTTCAAGGCTAAGCATTGATATTTGAAAGGATACAGGCGGCACAGAAGATAAAGAAAGTTCTTTTTTTAAAAGGAGCTCCCCAGAGCCCTCCGTACTTTACAGCCTCACAATTCAAACTCCAGCAACTGCCTCTTGTGGTCACGCGGCTCGCATTCTAAACAATGCCCACGAGTGCACGTGACTGCCACGAGGCGAAAACATGAGTCTCTACATACCTTTCCCCTTTACAGGAAACCGAATAAACAATTTATGTGAATAAGAAATATTGGAGAAAATACCATAACCAATGTAACCAAACTCAGTTACAAAAAAATATAAAACATAAGAAAACAATAGTTAAAGTTTGTGCATCATATATGTCATACAATTCATATATTAATTTCAAGATTGATAATCTCTCATCCACACAGGTTTTGATCTAGACCTATGCAAACTTCTTTCACCAGTTCTCCCATCTTCGCCGGTTCTCACACCAATTTTATTTTTGTTCCCATCTACTGCCCTTCCTTCCATTTCCTCTCTCAATTTCTTATCATTGTTTACATTCACATCTACTGCCCTTCCTTCCTTTTCCTCTCCCAATTTCTTATCATTGTTTACATTCACCTCCCTTCCTTCCGTCTGTTCATTCAACTTTCTCTCTCACTTCCCACTCTTGCTATCCTTCCTTTAGACCAGACCTCTCCTCCTTCCAATATGACAACATTACTCTTTACTGCACAAATCCTCTTTGGTCCTAAGAACTTACTTTCTACACATTTGTTTACTAGCCTAGGGTTTTTAACATACACCAACTGTCCAATCTTCCATTCTTGTTCCTTCACCCTCATCCTGTCATCAAACAGTTCTTTATTCTTTTCCTGACTCAATTTAATGAGTTTCATTATGTGATCACGATCTACATTAACCACTTTGGCCATACCTAGCCATCCTGGACAAAGCCTTGTTCCAGGTTCTCTGCCTTTCATAGACACAAAAAGAGATACACCCGTCACCGAGTGCGGCGTAGTGACATAATTCCATGCTAGCATCCTCAAAACCTCTCTCCATGGCTGTCCCGATTTCATGGGCATTTGCAGGCCCCCTTTTATGTACCTGTTGACTCTTTCAACAAGACCATTCGCCTTGGGATTATACAACGCTGTTCTCGTATGTTTTATGCTATACCCTTCCAGAAATTTTCTCATTGCCCCCAGACACAAACTGTACCCCGTTATCTGACACAATTTCAGCGGGTACCCCTTCCTTAAGAAAAACTCTTTCCAAGAAACTAATCAATTCCTTAGCTGTGACTTCCTTCACTGCTTCCCATTCAAACCATTTGGAATGAAAATCTACCACCACAAATAGAAATTTCAGAACTTCTCCCAACCCTGCTACAGGACCCATGATGTCCACTGCCAACTTGCTCCAAGGCTGGTCTGGTATCACATTAGGTATTAATGGGGCTTCTCTCACCACTTTACATTTGTCACTAGTTTGGCAAATCATACAATCTTTGACATACCCTTCAGCACTTTTATCAATCCCCGGCCACCAATAATTCTGTCTCAACTTCCTTTTCATGGCAGCTTCTCCAGGATGTCCCTGATGTGCCAACTTCACCAACACAGATCTAAGTGACTATGGAGGAACAATGCACCTTCCCCTCCTCAGCCTGCCTTCACACAAATTCAACTCATCCCTTATCTCCCACCAGGTATTGAATTTATTATCTATGTCTCTTTTGGCTGGCCACCCCCTCACTGTCCAACACTTTATAAGCTTAAGATCTTCATCTACCTCTTATTCTTGTATCCACTCTTCCTTCTTTACAGCATTCTGAATTTCTGCCACTACCAACTCTTCCTCTTCTTCCTTTTCTTCCACAACATTACTGTTTACTGGCAGTCTCGACAGGCAGTCTGCCACTACATTTTTCTTTCCAGGCAAATAGCTTACCTCAAAGTTAAAATTCTGAAGTCCCAAACCCCACCTGCTAATCCTTGGGGAACCCAACGCCCATCTTCCACTCTCAAAAAGCTGAACCATGGGCTTATGGTCTGACCTGACCACAAACCTTCTTCCCCACAAGAAATACTTGAAATGGCTCACAGCCCAGAACATTGCCAGGGTTTCTCTTTCTATAACGGAATATTTGCACTCCGCACCTCTCAGTGTCCTAGACGCAAACGCAATAACTCTCTCTGTATTGTCCCTGTCGTACTGCACCAATGTCGCTCCCAGCCCAAGCATACTCGCATCGACCACCAAAACACTCTTGTCCTTGGGATCGAATCTACCTATGGATGGTGCTTCACTCACCGCTTTCTTGACACTCTCAAAAGCCACATCACATTCTGCTGACCATTCAAATGTCGCACCCTTTTTGAGCAACATTCTGAGAGGGGTGGACACTTTGGCAAAATCTTTCACGACTTGTGATAATATTCGGCCAATCCTAAAAATGATTTCACTTGTTCCTTATTCTCTGGCACAGGTGCAACTTTCACTGCCTCCACCAAACTCCTCTTGGGCCTCACCCCTTGTTGATCTATCTCATGTCCAAGATATTCCACACTATGCACCGCAATCTTACACTTACTCCTTTTAACCGTTAACCCTGCCTCACCCAATCTATTTAACACTTGTCTCAACACTCCATCATGTTCTTCAGTGGAACTAGCATATATCAGAACATCATCTTGAAACACAATAATGTTCTTTACTCCGCTCAACACTGTCTCCATCACCCTTTGGAATACAGCTGCCGCCGAGGCGAGTCCAAACGGCATCCTACAATACTTAAATGTTCCAAACACCGTAATAAATGCCGTCAAGTGTTGACAATCCTCCTTCAGTGGAACCTGATGGTTTGCCTGAGAAAGATCGATGACTGAAAATACTTTGGCATTGTTCAACACTGACAATTTGTCACCTATTATTGGCAGGGGATGTCTATCTACTAAGATATTCCTGTTCAGATATCGCAGGTCTACACATAGTCTAATGTCTCCATTAGTCTTCGCTGCCACCATCACCGGCGACAGCCATTCAGAGCTTTCACTCTTCTCAATGATTCCTCTTTGGAGTAGAGACTCTACTTCTTCCTTCAGCTTTTCACTTAGTTCATGAGGCACTGGCCTCACCTTGTGCACTTTAGGACTGGCTCCTGCCTTCAGCTGAATTTGATGTTCAAATCCCTTTAACATTCCCAAATCCTCTTGAAACACTTTAGGGTATTCCTTCTCCCACTTATCTTTCAGCTCGGCCACATCAATAGGCCTTTCCGCATTCGCTTGGATCCTGATACCCAACTTCCACTGTTCACCCCATCCCAGGATTGACGAACCTTCTTGAGTAACATATATCTCAGATTCACAGCTTCTCCCTTTATACTTAATGGAAGCCCGGAACATTCCTACAATTTCAATTTTTACATTCCCATATGCATAGGGTTCAATATTGTGTTCCTTCAACTGCTTTACATCACCCTGCATGCAACCCAAGAATGTTGCCTTTGACATCAAGGTCCACGGTGAACAACTGTCCACTTTCATAGTCACTATTCTCCCATTGATCATGAATACATCTGTTGGTGCACCTCCCTTGTTAGAAACTTCCGATACTTCTAGCACATGTTTTGCTTGGTTGCTCATTCCCATAGCATGATCCTCTTCTTGTTCAGGTACTCTTCCTCCTGCTTCAATGTTTTGCACCATCCCCGTTTCCCGGCAGACTCTTGCGAAATGACCCTTTTTCTTGCATTTCAAACACGATATATTCCTGGCTGGACAGAACATGCTTGTTGAAATGTGACGGTTACTGCCACATTTGTAACATCTTATTTCCTTGTTAGGAGTGCCTTTGCGGAATCCCCTCACTGCGGCCACTTCTCCTTCCAACTTGTCACCTTTCATGGTATTCATATATTTATGGGTCTGTTCCATGCTTCTTGCCGTGTCTATGGCTAACTCCAGTGATGCATCTTTTGACAGTAGCCTCTCTTGTATTTTTACATTATTCGTGCATCTAACTAATTGGTCTCTTATAAGAGAGTCCGTGAGTTGCCCAAACTCACACGTATGACTAAGGGACCTTAATGCTGCAATAACATTTTCCACTGGTTCTTGCGAATCTTGTACCCTCTGGAAGAACTTGTGCCTTTCAAACGTTATGTTTTTCTTGGCTTCGATATGGACTTCTAACTTCCTCTCCGCCATGGAATACTGATCCACGTCTCCTTGGCCTTGTTGTGGCAGATCAGGCAAACCATCGTAAACACTTCTGCCTTCAGTTCCTAAATTGTGGAGTAATATTGCTTCTTTTCTCGCTGACGCAAACTTATCACCACCTATGGCAATCAGATAGGTGTCAAATAACTTTTTCCACCTATCCCACCTTATTGGTGGAGCACCAGGTTCTGGTAGAAACGGTGGTGGTGGTGCCATACTTGCTGCAGCCATTTTTATAAAGTTTGTGGTGTGCAAATTGCCTCAATTCACAATTGCCTTCCTTATGTTCTGTATAGTGTACTCCCCACTTGTACAACGCCTGCTATGTCTCTCTCTTTTTTAAAACTTCCTCCTCCACACAGTCTTGCCAATCCAAGTCCTTTGCAGACCAGCCAATCCAACCTTCCTTTACTTGCCCCTTATCCACAACTCCACTGGTGCCCAACTCCTCCTCAAAATTCTTTGAATTACTTCTGGGCCTGTTGGCTTCAGTTAGCCACTCCTTTCCCTTCTGGTTGTGCCCTGCCCCACACCCCCTGCTCCTCACCTTATTGTCCAATGAAGAGCCGGGTGGGCGGCAGCAACCAGGAACAGGACCCACTGCGCAGGTTTCTTCAAGCTTTTCCAAGTGCGAGCGGAGGTGGGGAGAGCATCCTCCTGCAGCGCCACGCTCCCTGGGTGCCGCGGAGACAGCCGCTCGTTTCCAAAGTGAGACAAGTCTCTTCTGGCAGCGCCGTGCTTCCAGGGCGCTGCGGAGACAGTCCCTTTGCGGCTCCTCACCTCACCGCTCACTATGTAGCCTGTGCTGCTGCTGGTCGCGACCGCAGCGCCGTCACCTCCCTCGGCCTCAGGAAGGAATCTCGGCTCCGCGGCAAGCTCCTAGTGCCTCTCCTAATCCTCGTCGCCAATTGAAAGGATACAGGCGGCACAGAAGATAAAGTAAGTTCTTTATTTAAAAGGAGCTCCCCAGAGCCCTCCGTACTTTACGGCCTCATAATTCAAACTCCAGCAACTGCCTCTTGTGGTCACGCGGCTCGCATTCTAAACAATGCCCACGAGTGCACGTGACTGCTGCGAGGCGAAAACATGAGTCTCTACAATATTCATCATATTATTTATTAAGGGAATCACCCATTTGCGTGTTGTGCCCAATTGTTATTTAAAAACAGATTTTGATGTGGTATTGCATGTTGAGAAGTTGGCAATTAAAAACAATACATATACGAAAAACATGAGTAACCATTGAGCAAGTTGAATTCATTATTAATAAAGATAATGGAAAAAGAAACAGTGTTAGTTCTGACGAATACAGGTCATGTCGGATGCATCATTCAGAGAGAGAGAGGAAGGGGAAGGAATGCGTTTGAATATGTAAATCTCGCCCCCATTGGTGTGGGCACCCGTATGGTCAATACAAGACAAGGACAATCAGTCTTACCGATAAGTGATTGAGGGGACTTGTTAAAGTCCTGTTGTGTGTTGAAGTGTGGTGCCCCGTAAACTGGTTCAGTGGGTATCCAAAAGGGTAGCCAGAGAAAGTGTGAAGTATTGCAACTTTGGCCCACATTGCGAGTATAGCGAAAGTCCATAAGTATTTATTGCATGAGGAAATCTGAAGAGCACTGACCAATTACACCATCACCCACGTCGGACCAAAACAGTGCCCAGGAAATTCTCAGCCCTGTGGACCTGAATTGTGCATTGTCCATCCACCTCAGGACGGTGGATGCAACTGCAAACCGGTGAAACAACCGTGAGTGTAGGGTCAGTTAGCTGGTGGCAGTACACAGGAAGGGGCGGGGTGCTATGGAAGATGGGACTGTGCCTTCATTTGTCATGCTGCCATTGGAGGAGAGGGCAGTCTCCCTATCAGACCTTGGTAGTTAGAGGGTTTCAAAAGCCAAGACGTGGGAATTGGACCCTCGACAGCTGGAGGCGAGTTCCAAAACGAAACAGAGTTTGCAAATGTGACCAAAATTGTATATGTGCTGAACTGTACACATGACCACATGCCATGTAAAATTAAACTAGAAACTCTGCATCACCCAAATACTGCCAACATAACCCCCCGCCCCATAGCTGAGGCCAATAAATTCTCATTCTCACCGCTATCTATCCCTGACACAATCAACATCATTAATAGTTTAAAACCTTCCAGATGCAAAGGTGATATTTGCCCGGCAACACTAATAAAAGAATGCGCAACAGAATTTGCCCCTTTTATCACCAGTCTCATCAACAGCTCACTTGCCTCCAATACAGTACAGAGCGAACTAAAAAACAGCCTGGGTTCCACCCTTACTTAAAAAACCAACGCTAGACCCCAACATCCCCACAAACTTCCGACCAATCACCACTGCACCATTTTTATTAAAAATACTCGATCGCGCAGCATACCTGCAGATCTAAAAACACCTGGAAGAGAAAAACCTCTTGGGCCTAAGACAATCAGGTTTCAGACCAGGTCACAGCACAGAGACTGTCCTCCTAGACCTGAAAACGCAAATGGATCAATATAAAGACAAAGGGGAACTGTGCATCCTCCTTCTATTAGATCTCTTTGCAGCCTTCGATTTGGTCAATCATGGCATTCTTTGCAAGCACCTAGAGACCGCTTCCCAATTCTCAGTAGACTCCATCATTTGGATCAAGTCCTTCCTTTCCAACCGAACCATGAGGGTCTTCTCCGTCAACTCGGCAGCCCCTCCAGTCCCCGTAACCTGTGGCACACCGCAAGGCACCTGTGTGTCTCCCACATTATACAATGCTTTCACCAAGCTACTGTTCGATAAACTTGACAACATGGGTATCACATACACAAATTATGCGGATGATACGTAAATACTCATACCCATTACTGTATGCTACGACGCTGATTCCAAAAACATAAACAAGATATATCTGGCCATCCAGACGTGGATGGCGCTCAACGAATTGTCTCTTAATGATGACAAAACCAAGCTGATGCTAGCTTCCCCATCATAGCTCCCAAATTATGGAATGCCCTTCCTACCCATCTCAGAAACGATACCTCTTTCTGGTCCCTTAGAAAACACCTAAAAAGTCTTCTCTTCAGGACATACCTACCACATTAGCTGCTTATGCACCTGCTGAACACTGGAACTAACTGTGTATATACCTGTACATAACTGCATTTTGTATAACCTGTATAAAGTCTATCGTGTAACCTTGATGCAATGCTCCTAATACCTGTAACCATTTTCTTAAGTATGTAACAGCGCTTAGTTGCCTCTAGGCTTGGAGCGCGATACAAATGACTAAATGAATAAAATAAATAAAAGTAGAGAGAAATATACCTATGAAAAGATCATGAACATAAATTAACAAAATGACTATAACCTCATGTGAAATGTGCATGCGCTATTCATGCATGGTGCATGAACCCCAACAACATATTCCCAGTCATACCCATGCACGATGCCGCAAGCAATATCCATGACTCACAAACAAAGCTCTCAAGTTTCCCAGGTCTGAGTAGGTCATCAATTCCTTTGCTTTTCTTCCCTTCAGGGACTTGTAGTCCTGATTTTAATACGAAATGAAGAAAAACAACAAGCCCCAGAATGCAAGAAATGAAAAGAGGGCTGTATAATCCACTCACACATGCCACAGAGGAGCATAACGACACACTCTCTCCCAGCAACCCCCACAAATCCCCCATCCCATATTTCCTTTCCCAAATACACGCCTTGCATTTTGCGGTAAAAAGTTGTCAGTCAAAAAAGCTGCTCTGGAAAAAATGCGATAAAAAAATGGATACCACCCATTATCAGCTTCCAAGATACAATTCATTTGGTAAATATTATTACATGGGAAGACAGGAATGCGGGTCAAGGAGTGAATGTGCATGTGTATATCTGTAACGGAAGTCTATGGAAAGAGTGCAACCTACTAGAAAGGCCCTGACCGGCCTCACTGGGAGAGGGCCTGGACCAGCCAGGTTTCTAACCAGTGAGTGTCTCCACAAAATTCGCACTGAATGAAAAAGGGGTAACTTTAAAAATGTTACCGAGTTCGACTAAACTGTGTGCATGGGATGGCTACTGTGCGAACTTTGTGGAAGTGGACGCCTGGAGGAGGGAAAGAATTGCACTCGGGGACTGGGGACTCTGCCACACAATCGGATAATAAAACGGGCAATGGTGATCCAATGTGAAATAACTTCAGCAAATGAAACATATTCACAATAGGCGGCTTAATGCACACACAAGAATGAATACAGACCCAAGGCAATCATTACTGACAGCAGGGATGCCGGTTAGAACTTGGTTTCAGTGAAATTAATTGGCAGAATACAATGCAAGGTAAATGCAAATGATATACAGCATGGCATAATAATATGCAAGGTGAATGCAAATGACATACAGCATGGCATAATAATATGCAAGGTGAATGCAAATGATATACAGCAAGGCATAATAATATGCAAGGTGAATGCAAATGATATACAGCATGGCGTAATAACATGCAAGGTGAATGCAAATGATATACAGCAAGGCATAATACTATGCAAGGTGAAAGCAAATGATATACAGCAAGGCATAATAATATGCAAGGTGAATGCAAATGATATACAGCATGGCGTAATAACATGCAAGGTGAATGCAAATGATATACAGCAAGGCATAATACTATGCAAGGTGAATGCAAATGATATACAGCATGGCATAATAATATGCAAGGTGAATGCAAATGATATACAGCAAGGCATAATAATATGCAAGGTGAATGCTATACAGCATGGCATAACAACATGCAAGGTGAATGCAAATGATGGCCAGCAAGGCAGAGTAATAGCATCTTACTCTGACATGGACGAGATGATATGAAAGTAGAATTGGCTCAATAGGGCAACCTTTATTTAGGTTGAAGAATACACCAGTGCAATACATTCAGACAGTTTAAAATATGCAGGGAATGTCTGTCATGCAGAGGCAACTGAAACTGCTGCAATGGGGTACATTTTAACTTCAACAAGAGCACTGAATCATCTTTCTTTGGCGAAGCCTCACATGAGTTACGATTTCACACACAAGATAATTCTTTGAACAGCACACTGTATTTTTTCAAAACAGGCACTGGTTGTCATTGTTAACGATACCTTTGTTTGTATATCCTAAACAATGAAGGCACAGCTTCAAGGGCTTGGGGCTTATTTGCAATAACTTGACTTATTTATCCTGCCTTTTAGAGACATAAGGAGACTATCCAAATAGTACTTAAGGGAGGAATAATGGGCAGGTCACCGCCTAAGTTACTCTAGGAATGTTCAGCCAGTGATAAACCTAGGAGGGTATAGAGTTGGCCCGAGCACAGCTTTACTAAAGATAATTCCCGCAGAGCAGAAAAGAAACATACCGGTCCCCCAGAGAACAGGGAACCCTTTCTTTTGCCTATGGACTTTGGACATTGCTGCTGTCAAGATGTGGGGATGGGTAGCCATGGCAACCTTTCTCCTTCTTACAGTTACCAGGGCTGAAGGTTTCCAGTTTACAGGATGGGCAGCTGTAGCAGAAGTGTTGCAGATCTTTCTCACTCCTCTCTGGTTGTCGGGCTTTGGAGCTGGAGCATCGTTCTCACAGTTGGAGGTGGGCTGGGGTTGCAGCAGTGGACTCAGCCACCTCAGCTGAGTTGCCAAAACAGCAATCCAGTCTGGATGCAGGATCAGACAGGATACAAGGTAAGACACTCAGCAACAAGGCCTCAGGGCAACATCTAGCCCAGAGTACAACTGGATGCAGGAACAGGCTCCATGGAAGAGGGTCTGGGAAGCACAGGCTGATGGTGTGATGAAGTCACTACAGTTCTGCGAATGTACAGGCATGAGTAGTGTCTATATTTCAAAAAAGGTAGCAGGCGCTCCTCTCCAGAAAGAACATGGCATGATAACCTGTTCTGAGATGAGAGTTTGCAGCACACGCTTTTTGCTCACTGTAGCTTTCACAGATGGGAAATATCCATTTGCATATCAGTCTTTGTCCCGCCCACATGGCAGTCCAGCACCGAAATGCTATGGCAATTCGTCTCTGAACAAGAGCACCAACAGCAACCCCATACAAGTGTTTCAGCCTTGTTGGGCCTCATCAGTGAGGTGAAGCTGTGCCTCTCTGAGCACAGTGAGCAGGGAGTCCACGTCTGGTTGCCCCCAGGTAACTCAGGGTGACCAACCCCAAGTTCCTTGCAAATATTTCAAAAAAGGTAGCATGCGCTCCTCTCCAGAAAGAACATGGCATGATAACCTATTCTGAGATGAGAGTTTGCAGCACACGCTTTTTGCTCACTGTACCTTTCATAGATGGGAAACTGCTTACTCAGCCCTTCATTACTATAACACCATCAGTGATACCAATCATAAAGGTGAAACAGACACAGCCTGACAGGTATACTTCCTTCACCTCTTACACAGGCTGAGAGGAGGCTATACTCTTCCGGAGGTTTGTGAGCTGATAACAGTAGCAACCCAAACAACCTAAGTGCAATAGTCTGAAATATAAGAATATCCAATGAAGTTTCTATAACAATTTAGACTTTTAAAACAAACAATAAAATGAAAACAACTAATCAGAAACCACCAATATAACCCACCCTGTAAAAGAACACAGAAAATAATGTGGACATTTTTGAAAGGGCACCCTGGGCAGATGAGCAAAGGTGTTCAGATACACCAGTGGGACCATATCACTGTTCAAAGGATATGTCTTTAAGAACAGGCTGGAGAAGGAGGGCTTAAAAGTCACTATGGTCACCAAAGCGGAACAGGGTACAGGTCCTCTTCACAGTACCATATGTTTTTGTCTTTGGGGTTTAACATCATTGGGCCAGGCTTTTTTGCATCAAACTTGGAGTCTCTATGCTTTCCGCGCCAGGCGGTTCTCAAGTCGAGGAGCAGCGTCACTGGGTTAAATGATGGAGTGCTGTTCAGCAATGGCTTACAGGCCGATGATGCTGGGGATAGCAAGCAATGTTGGGTTGGTGGTGCTGGAAGACTCTGCATCCTTGGGTATGGAGAAGTTGAGATTCACCCTTTACGATGAGCAGGCTTGGCAGGCTCAAAATGGCATAGAGGTACTGCATGTTGGCGATACCAGAAGACTCAGTGGCTCTCAGATGAAGTGATGGCAGAGCTTTGGCATCAAATGAAACTCAGAGATGCTGAGGAGATTGGACATCAAGGTCGAAGAAGACTCCTGTAGTTCCTGTGCAGCATCTTCGATGGTGTTGAAGACACTGTGAGAAACCAAAGGGTGTCTCATCCACCTAGCCCTTGGGATCTGTAATCCAGGTGTCCGGGGCACGACCATCGCTATTGGACCCCGGATCCCAGGGGTGGACCAGTGTGGGAGGATCACCTAGATGAGAGGTCCCGGGGGAGTGGGAGTGGGGCACCCCAAGGAGAGATGTGGTGTCCCTGTTCCCATTTTCCTGTATAATACCCTCATTCCATTTTCTATCCAAGAACTATACCCCCTCACCCCCCCACCCCTTTCCTACACACACTCTGCTAAACGGACCAAACCCTTGAAAGGAAGACAGACTTATAAACAGCCAGTATGGTTGACATGTCCCAGTATCATGCACGGCCAGGCACTTGATCATGAATACTCACACCTGAATCCTCTTACCTTTCTCCACTGAGATAAAAGGCAGAGCATGAGAGCACCAGGAGAGCAAGACGAGAAGGGCAACTGAATCGAGCAAGACCAGCAGAAATGAGTTACTCACTGCAGTGACTAACGTACTCTTAGTCCATAGTCCCCTTTCCTTTATACTGCATGGGCGTCCCTTCCAAGGGACAGGAGACGGAACCTTTTTCACTAGAAAAAACCTTCTTCCCCTTTAAATTTAGAGGCGCACAGGGGTGCGCCCTGGGAGCAAGTGCTACGCTGACACTGCCCCCCAACGCCACTCATCAGTCCCCATTGACGCGTCGACAATATTTAACATTGCCTAATGACACCAGTATTACAGTATTATTAGGAGGGAGGATGGTGGGACGTATGGAGTAAAGGGGACTATGGACTAAGAGTACGTTAGTCACTACGGTGACTAACTCATAATTACTCTTATGTCCCGTCCCCGTTCCTCCATACTGCATGGGCGATTACAACTGAATGTATCCCCAGGGTAGAGAGGAGACCATCCTTAAATAAATAAATTCCTTAGAGCCGCCTTTCTGAAGGCCACGTCTGATTTAGAGCTGGCGTCCAGACAGTAATGCTTACAGAAAGACAAAGGGGTTGCCCAGGTGGCCGTGGGCTGGCCGAAGGGGTGGCCTGCTTATGAATTGCCACAGGACCTGTCGCTGGAAAGCGATGGCCGTGGCCTTGGCTCTGACCATGTGAGCGTGCATGTTGGCTGGCAGTGGCTTCTGCTGCCCCTCGTAGGCCTCCTTGATGGCCACGACCATCCACCGTGCAATAGAAGCCTTGAATGCCTGATAACCAGGTGTGGAGCCCTCGAAGGTGACACAAAGTCTGTCCAACTTGCGGAAGCCATTGGTCCTGTCCAGATAGAATTTCAGAGCGCCTCTGACATCCAGACAATGCAGGACTCTCTGAGCCTCGTCCCTGGGGTCCGCGAAGAATGTAGACAAGACTATTTTCTCGTTTAGATGAAAGGCGTAGGGTACCTTAGGTAGGAACGCCGGGTGAGTCCCAAGGACTACCTTGTCCCTGTGGAAGGTGGTGTAGGGTTCTGAGGCCACCAGTGCCTGGATCTCGCTGACTCTGCGAGCGGAGGTAAGTCCCACCAGCAAAGCAGTCCGAATGGTGACCAGCCGGATGTCCGGGGATGCCATTGGCTCGAATAGTTTGTGCGCCAAGGCGCCCAACACCACATTGAGGTCCCACATGGGGTGTGGCCTCCTGATGGGCGGGTAAAGCCTGGAAAATGCTGCCAGATGTTTCTTGACAATCGGGATGGACAAGGAGAAGACCTCCTCTGAATTTCTGTAGGCCCCTATGGCTGCCAAATAGGTTCGACCTGTGTCCACCTGAACACCTGAGTGCGCAAGGAACATCGAGAAGGAGGGCACGTCGTCCAGCGTGCACGTACGGGGGTCAAACTCCTTTGAGTCCGCCCAGTGACAGAACCTGCTCCATTTGCTCTTATATTGGCTCCTGGTAGCCTTGCACCTGGCACCCTGAATGCTCTCCAGGTTAGCCTGTGATAGGCTCAGGTGCTTGAGTGTGATCTTCTCAGGAACCACGCTGCAAGGGCTAACTTCTGAGGCACGGGGTGGAGACCCATGCCCCCTGCTGGGACAGGAGAGGTGCCAGGCCCAGCGGAAGGTGAATGGGAGGCCTATCTGTGAGGCTGAGCAGTTCAGAGAACCACAGTTTCTTTGGCCATCAGGGAGCTATCAAGATGATGCTGAGGTGACCAGCTTGCTTCATCTTGCGGAATACCCTGGGGATCAGGGGTGTGGGAGGAAAGGCATATGCTGTCATGCCTTCCCATTGAATCTTCAATGCGTCTCCCAGGGAGCCGGGGCCCAGCCCCTGCCAGGACGCAAACTGTTGGCACTTCCTGTTCTTCTATGAGGCAAATAGATCCAACGGAGGGTGGTCCCAAGTGTTGAAGACCACCTGCGGCACCTGGTCATTCAATTGCCATTCATAACTGTCTGCTCCCAGCCTGTTGAGCCTGTCCACTTCCAAGTTGGCTTTTCCCGGGAGGTGGACGGCCATGAGGTAGATGTTGTTTTCCAGGGCCCATTCCCACATGCTGACCGCTAGGCTGCACAGCCGAGGGGACATGGTACCCCCCTGCTGGTTGACATAGTACATGCTGGTGGAGTTGTCGGTCTGGATGAGCACGGTCTTGCCCCCAATGAGCGGTAGGAAGGCTCTGAGGGCTATCCAAATGGCCCTTAGCTCCAGCCAGTTGATATGTGACACCTGCCGGGTCCAGACTACGCTAACAGTGTGGCTGTCCAGAGAGGCTCCCCAGTACTCTAGGGAGGAGTCTGTAGTGATGATGGCCTGCAGGGACGGGTGCCAGAGGGGCCTGCCTGTCCGCAGGTTGCAGTCCCTGGACCACCACATGAGGTCAGAGTGCAGAGAAGGTGGTATGCTGACCAGCTCTGCTTGGGAGCTCCTCTCCTGATCCCATGAGGCTGCGAAGTGCCGCTGTAGTCTCCTCATCTGGAGCCTTGTGTGTGGCACGGGCAGGAGGACCGCTGCCATGATACTCAGTAGGTGGTGGTACCACCAGGCCGAGGTCACTGCTCTGGTAAGGAAGTTCATTGTGACCTTCTTGAGGGCCGTAATCTTGTCCTCCGAGGGAAAAACCTTCTCGGAGCTCATATCCCAGATGAGGCCCAGGAAGATGAGGCTCTGCGCAGGCTGCAGCGGAGACTTCTTGAGGTCGATACTGAACCCCAGGTCGTGGAGAGTGTTTATCAGCGCAGAGGAAGTGTGGGTAACCCCCGCCAAGGGATCTCGCCCTGACGAGCCAGTCTTCCAGGTACGGGTAGACATGGTGTGCCTGGGCCCTGAGGAGGGCTGCCACTGCATTCATGAGTCTGGTGAATACCCTGTGGGCTGAGTTGAGGCCAAAGGGTAGCATCTTGTACTGGAAATGACAGCCCATGATCCTGAAGCGTAGGAAGGAGCGATGAGGTTTCCAAATCGGGACGTGTAAGTAGGCGTCCTTCAGATCCAGGGAGCAAATCCAATCTCCCCTGCCTAGTGTCTCTGTAATGAGTGCTGGCGTAACCATTTTGAATTTCTGAAGAGGGAGGGAGAGGTTGAGGGTGGATAAGTCCAACACAACTCTCAGGCCAGCCTGGTTCTTCTTTTGTATGGTGAAAATCCTGGAATAGAAGCCTAAGCCTTTTTCAGAGGCTGACACTTCTTCCACTGTTTGGCTCTCGACGAGAGACCGGATCTCCGCCAACAGAGTTCCCGTCCCAATCTGTGGGAGTGGAGGGGAGGAGGGAGGAGAGGGAGGTATTGCTAGGCGGTACCTCTTGGATACTACAGAGAGAATCCAGGGGTCCGTAAAGTTCTGGTGCCGGAAATGCACATGAGAGGCAAGCCTACCACGCACTGGAGACACGTGGACCCGAAGGGACACGTCATTCCTTTTTTTCCGTCAGAGGCTGCGGCTGAGGAGGAGGACTGGAAGAAGCCCTAGCTCCCCCCCTTTTTGTTGCTTGCGCCGGTGCTGACTCGGCGAGCGGTCAGGTTGTCTTGACCTCTGTTCCAGGAGTCCCCAGAACCTCCTCAAATGCCTGGCCCTTGTCGGAGCGGTGATGCGACTGGGCGTACTCCTTGGGCGTGGCATTCGTCAGGACAGATAAAGACTTTGCAGTCTGCAAGCTGTTCTTCTTTTTATCTAATTCCTTGTCAGTGGTAGAATGGAAGAGGTCACTACCCTCGAACGGAAGGTCCAATATGCGCTCCTGGGCGTCGGGGTTAAACTTAGTAGCCCGAAGCCAGGCCGTCCTTCTCATGTCCATGGCAATGCAGATGGCCCGGCAAGAGGTATCGATGTGGGCCACTGTGGACTCCGTGATGTCCTGAGCTACCAGCTTGGGTTCTTCTAGACCCACTTTGAAGCGTGCCTGGCTCTGCACCGAAAGTTCCGGAAGTAAGTCTGCTATTTCCTGCCACAACCTCTTGTTAGCGGCTGACAGCTTCTTCCTGTACGCCTCCAAGATCTTCTCCTCCTTGCCTAGCAGCACCGAGGATGAGGTGGTTGAGGCTTAGAGTAGGGTCATGCCGCAGCGATCACCGAATAAAGCGGCTGGGGGTGCGTTGATAACAAGAGTGTATCTCCTTCCATCTGTCTATACTTGTCATTGAGGTGCGGATTGACAGGTTTGGCCGAGTGTGGTTTGAGCCACCCCTTCTTTGCCAGAGCCACAATGTCTTTCTGCATCGGGACACCCGTTTTGGTAGGGGGTCCTAGGGTGAGGACTTCTGCCAGGACCCCCTCCTCGGGCTGCTCGAGCTCCGGTTGAGGAAGGCCCAAATATTCTGCCAAACCTGAAAGCCTGTCATGGAAGGTCTTCACTGATGACGGCGTCTCAGGCTCCTCATCCTTGTCTGTGTCCACCAGAGTGTCCGGCTGGTCTGGCGCAGGTGGAGGAGTGCTGGGTGTCGTGGGATGCGTGTGGAGACTGGAGGCTGCTGCGGGGCTGGTGTGGAACCGCCTGTACTGTGGGAGGCAGGGGAGCCGTAATGGGAGGAGCCGGCAGGGGCAGCGGGGACTGTGCTGGGGCCTCTGGTGCCGGACCATGGGAGGAATAACAATGGGTGCCGGTGGAGTGACCAGAGGGAGCAGGTCCCTGACAGCATCCCGTAGGATGGCCCCCACCTGAGGGATTCACATCAGCACCAGGAACCTTTCGAAGAACCTGTCTTCAGAGGCAGAAGCGGGGGCAGGGGATGTTGACAGAGTGGCTGGGGGCTTCTGGGGCCAGAGCGCACTCTGTTTAGGTAGCAGGGGAAATCTGCCCTGTGCTGCTAATGGATAAACTGTAGGCCACGTACCTGGTTGACACCAGTCCCACCTTGAAACTCGTTCACCCGCTTGCTCTGTTCCGAGGAGTGGCATCGGACGAGCAGCCATGTTTTCTGGTGCGGCAGCCATTTTGTCGAGCTGCGTGCCAAAGTCGTGGTGCCTGGCTCCCTGGGTCCAGCCTCCTCCAGAACTCTTGGTTGTGGAGCGTGAGGCCTACCCGGCACCTCAGGTCTGGGACTGGAAGGCGTGTTGCCCTCAGCATTGCTGCCAGTAGTGCTGTGTGCAGGCGCCCCCTCGGACATTGAGCCGGTACTAGGGCATTGCCCTTCGGGTGCACACCCGGTCAAAGAACCTTGCGGTCCCTCAGCATTGATTCTGGAAGTGTCTGACAAGCCCTCGGCCGTGAGGCCGGTAGCTGGACTAGTCTCAATGCGTGTGCTGGCAGTAGAACCCGAGAGGTTCCTCCCGCTCGGCGTTTCCTCAGGAAGGGGTCACCCTTATGGGGTGCGATGGAAAATAGAGGCCCACCTTTGGGCCTCGATCTCTGCTTAGCGAAGTTCTTCAAGTCCTCTGGAGGTGACCTTTCGAAGAGCTCTCTCCACCTGGTTAGCCTGTTCTTCAGTACACGTGGAGTCAGTGCGTCACACGCGGTACAACCTTGCCAGCCGTGGTCAGGGCCAAGACAGCGAAGGCAAAGAGCATGGGGGCAGATGTAGGGAAGAGCCCCTCGCAGGCTGGACACCTGCTAAAGCCCGCTGAAGTCGACATGCGCTGGGGAGGAGCGTGACGCCGGATGACCGAGTACCTGAATGACAAAGAGAAGACAAAAAGATAGAAGATGAAGAAGAGTTCGGGGAAGAGCGTGTGATATTACATGGCTGAAGCCAAACCCAGGAGCGCTGGTGAAATCAGCCTGTTCCCATTGACGTGGAAGGAGGAGTGGCGCTGGGGGCAGAGTCATGGTAGCGCATGCTCCCAGGGCCGCACCCCTGCGCACCTCTAAATTTAAAGGGGAAGACGTTTTTTTCTGGTGAAAAAGGTTCCGTCTCTCGTACCTTAGGGATGGAACGTAAGAGTAAAGAAGGACAGGAAATTCCAGGAAGGCGACACAACCATGGAAGCAGAGCAGATGGGTCCAGGAGGAGAATGAAAGGCTGTGGTAATACCAGCTGCAGGTTGAAGGTCACTGCAGAATCTCAAAGGGACAACTCCCTGCTACTGCAGAAGGTCAAGGCTGTACATCCTTCATGTGCGGTGTGAGGAGATGAAAGGAGGCGAGCCGCGCTGGGCCAAAAGCCTTGACTAAATGGATGGTCTTGATAAACTGTATCAACCGCTACCGGTGAGTGAAATGGGAGACAGACTTGTGTTGATAAATGAAAATGACATTACAGTTTGAACTGCTCATTGGGTTGTCGAGAAACTGTGAGCGAAAGCACATTTTAGCAAGAATGAAGAATACCGAGATTGTGCATGTGAGAGAAGCCGTGAAAAAACCTGAAGCACGTGAGAGTGTAACTGAGAGAAGAGGTGAATAGTCAAAGTGGTCATACAAGGGTAAAGTCAAGGGTACAAGCCCGCCTCGTACAGTTGAAAGTCTTTGACAAAAGGTGAAACGAAGTATAAAGCTAACCTAAGGAATTATTAGCCCCTTGATGCTAACTAAGAACTTTAGATACCAGAAGGCCTCGGGAGAGGAGGCCAGTATAATCCTTTGAACTGTATCCAGTCTTGTGGGTTGCACCTAGGACGGCAGCCGTGAGAAAGAGAAGCCTGATGGTTGAAAGTAAACGCACTTGCTACAATATAACAGAGTGACCTGGCGAGCCTATTGGAACTCTCTGTATTGAACTGGCAAGTACTTTGAAGTGAAAGCGTGAAAGATTGCAAAGTAACAAGTGTGATGCTAGAGGTTTGAAGGCTTGCGTCTGATCGCGGGAAGCCAGAACTGCCTACAGAGGAAGGTCTGAGTCCAGAGGAGGGGGACCTGAGCGAATCGATGAAAGTGAACCAAATATTTGTCAAAAAAGACATTAAGAGCTCCTGAGATTTATAAGCTAGTAGAACTGGTATAGTTTACTGAACTGTGATTTGAAGGCTACAGTGAACCCGAAGGAGGGATGCCAAGCAAAAGACATTGATTTGAGCGATCATGCCTTTTCTGAAGAAACTGCTTCCTGATGCCTATAGACTCAAGCAGTCCTGAACTACTGAAACCCTTTTGGACATTTCAGTTTGCACTACACTCTTTTGTTATACATATCATTCTCCCACACCCTTTTGTTGTATAGAGTAAGGATTTGGCAATAGGTTTATTAGTATAGGCCATTTTGTTTTGACACAGCACCACCAGGACAGTGTTTGCTTTATTTTGATGGTCGTAGCTTGCTCCCCTCTTAGATTTAGGTTTAGATTAGGCATATTTCTCACCCATATCCTGTTCAATAAACACCCTTGGATTGTACTCCTTTTGTCTGTCGTACGTCTGATAACCATGCCTTCGTTACAGCACCCAGACCTGAAACAACAGTTAAGAGATGCAGGGAGAGCCATAGATCACTTGCTCGGTTCTGTGGTTGCTGGTAGTCCCAATCCAAGAGCCCCAGACAAGGGGAGTACTTCTGCATTTCCACCTCTGAGAGCTTGGCTTGCACTTACAGGGGACCCTTTACCTTCAGTGAGCAGGAGCCAGGTACCAGTACAGCCAGTATAGAGACCTTGCTCCAACAGCAGTCACCCCCACTGTTTCCAGTGAATGGTTAGGGGACATAGATCTACTCTGCCATGGATGCCTTCAGTCTTCACCTCTCTGGCAGAGGACTTGGGGATAGACGGTTTCACCAACAGAGGTCCAGATAACAACTCTTGTCCTTGTGGAAGTTCATAGATGAATCAAAGAAATGGGGGGCACCCCTCTCCTTTATTAATGTCACAGGGGATTGGATTGGCCTATTTTACATTGTTGTAACAAGTGCCTTATGTCACTACACTGAGTACACTTCCTGCAGGAAATGAGGGGACAGGAAAGAGAAGAGAGCCTCAACAGAAATCAAGATTGTGTGAACCTTCTCCTGGCCTAAGTCTCCCTTCTGGATACCCTATGTACCACCTTCCAGCTCCTTCTGTAAGTGCTGTCCTCTGAGCACAGGAGATCTCTTGGGGGAATTTCCTGTGCCCTGAGAGAAGAGAGTTTCTCTTCCTGCAGGAGAAACAAAGGGACACAAACCTGATCACTGTCCACAGGGCTGTAGCAAAGACAGTCAGACCAGACACCAATTCACATCAGTCCTGTCATAAATGCCTCTGCTCACCGGGCTGACACTGTATGATATTACTTTGGCTGTATAATTGTGGACTCTCATCTGTCACCTTGCAATAACTAGGCATGGCATAGTTACAGATTTACATACTACTAGACTGATTAAAGCACACCATCTTTACAATGTAGGTCAGAGGTGCAGAAGATTTAAAAGCTTCCTCTGCAGGAACATTGTGTTGCAGCAGCTGTCAAAAATGCACATATGACTTGGAACCTTCCCTGTGCAATTACAGAGCTGGGACGTAGGCGTTCGTGGGCTATCTCAGCAAAGTCATACGTCTGTGCTGTAATGTTTTGATGGTGCATTTATGAAAGGGGTCTTGATTAGAAGACTTCTCTTTCAACAAATAGATCACATCTATCATTTGATGTTAGGAAAAAAAAATAAAACATGAGTTATCTCACCCTCACCAGATGGCCATTCTGTCACAGATGCAGCAACAGGCTCCTATGGAAGTTACAAGATAGGTGTGACAAACTAGCACATGGCTCACATTTTTAAATGACTCGGAATATACCAAGGACAGGTGAATATACCAAATTGGAAGGATGTACCAAGTCACAAACCTGGCATGAGGAATTAAAACAATGTTAATCCACACATGGGTAAATGAGTTACACAATGTTATATGATTAAAAAGGTGAGTTAATTAAAACATCCACACATGCCAAGTGCACCTCCAGGGTACTAGGGTACTATCGTGTCAGAGGAGGGGGGCATCCTCCTCCTCCTCCTAAATTGTCAGGAAGTCTGCAAAACAATTAAATGCAAAGTATTGGAGAATAACTGGTGGGAGGAAAAAGGATTTGCAATATGAGGGTTTCATTTGAGCTGACAAACAGGCATACACATGGCAAAGATGGGGGTGACAGATACTTGGTGGATTCCCGATGGGTTTGAACGTTCAGAGCTGAGAAAGGTTGCAGCTCTACTGAGTCTTTGAGCCTCATTATAAGTTAGCCAGTGCAGAATTAATGTGCTGGTATTAATGGATTCCAAGAGGGCCACTGACACCAGACAGACGTGTCAGCAGCCGCTCCAGGAGCCCTGCAACTCTTTCGGCTCTCCCACCATGCCGATGGCAGATAAAGTTGCAGGCAAATGTTGGAATGGAAGGGGGGATCATTGGCCCCCTGCAGAAGGAAATTGTGGGACAGGTTGGACACCCAGCTGCGAGACCCACACAGAGTGCAGAGGCTCTGGTGATTTTGCCTGACCCCCCCATCATAGTGTGGCATCCACCAGCGGCGGTGTGTGCAGAGCCGTCGGATCACTGGGGAAGGCTTCTGTAGCCCGAGCAGAAGACCTGGCCCCACACCGGAGTTCTGTGGCGGCGGGAGTGTCACTGTGGTCCATAGCGGGCCCCCGACACACAGGGTGTGGAATCTCTATCGGGCCGGTGCTCCAGCAGACAATCAAGGCAGGCGGAGGTGTCCCACGAGGGACGGCGGGAGTGCCCAGGCCGGTGGACCCAAGACAACTGGAGAAGGTGAGGAGACAGCCAAGCAAGGGCGAAGTCCCGGGTCAGCATGCAGCGGTGACGGAGTGAGTTGGAATCTCCTCATGGGGGGCCCACAGGAAGGTTGGAGTGCCCCCTCAACAATGGTGAGGATCGCGGTGGCCCCCAAGCATGGGGTGAGTCAGAGGAATGGAACCGAGCCCAGTCCCTCAGGGGACAGGATGAGTAGCTGGATGGCTCACAACTAGGCTGATGGTTGACAATAAAGACTTAGGGGGTAGGAGCCGTGGCCCTGCGGCTGCAGTGCGAGGACGGACTGTGGGCAGAACTGGACACTATAGGAGGGCTAGCCTTACTTTGGCGGAGGAGTGTCTGGAGACCACAACAGCACCAGGGGTGGAAGAGGTATTGAGGTGGGCTCTGACACCACAAACAAGTGGAAATCATGGCACAGAAGTTGGCACTAATAGCAGTGCTTGTGTAACATAGCCCCATCACATCCAAAGTGTAAAGTCACACAATTGGGGAAGAGTGTCTCGGTAGGAACTATGGCAGGAGAGTACCAACAGGACCTGGACAAGTGCATCTCTGGGTAGCCCCTGGGGCCCTACGGCCAATCCTAGTAGAAGGACTGGGGAGGAGCCCCTTACACATGACTAGCCGTCTCCCTGGCCCCCTCCCCCGCACTAGGGAACAAGGAGCAACATTGAGAAGCCCTCGCTGGACACCCAGTGGCAGGGGCGAAGGGGGAACATTGCTCCAAAGGACCTAGGACACCAGGAAGCAAAGCCTCCCAACGAAACAGCAGGAAGGTCACATCTATGGGCCAGAGGGGAGTCAAGTAAATGTCAAAGGCCCGATCTAAACCCCAGAAGCAAACCTCCACCATAGTAGAATCACTGCGTACCCTTCCCACCATATGGGGTCCCGGCGAGGCTTAGAGCGAGCAGTAAGACAGCGAATATCATGGCAGAGCCGGGGTCTGCAGGTCTGCCGTCCTCCGTGAACCAAGGCATTTCAGGAGCAATTTCAGTGGATGAGAGCAGATCTCGACACGCTGCTGTTGGAGATAAGGCAAGAAGTGGGCCAACATAGTGAAGCCATCGAAAGGCTAAATGTAGCAACACAAAACCTGGAGCTGCAGACGCAGGACCTGGAAACGAGGTCACAGAGAATAAACATCCGCATCTAGGAAGTGTCCGACAAGGAGCTTAAGCGACCGGTCCAGAAGATCTTGGCAGACATCCTGGCAGACACAAACCCGGAGGATGTGGGCTTAGACCGGGTTCACAGAATGGGAGATTGACAAGGGGCCCCGGCGGCAGACCCAGGGGTGTCCTGGTGGTATTCTCATCATACTCGCAAAAAGAAGAGGCTCTCTGAGGGCCAAGACCGGAGGAACCACTATCTTACCAATGCTCACCAATTCACCTCTATCAGGACTTGGCAGGGAGCACCCTACTCAAGAGAAGACAGATGGGCCGGGTAGTCCGAGAGCTGGCCCGCAGAGGCATCCGATACAGGTCAACCTTGCCCTTTGGACTGGCTTTTGAGTGGGAGGGTCCAGAAGCACATAACATCTACACAGGAGGAGCCACACTGCCTCAAATAGACATTGACCAGGTAGTTAAGGAGGCCCGACGACTGTCAAATGAAGGCTGCATGCGGCCAAGGCCTTGGGAGTGGATCGCCATAGGTGGAGAACCCCTCCTCCCACGGAGACCCCAACCGGAGAGCCCAGAGGAGGCCCGAGGAGGGAGCCCCAAGAAATGACATGGGGTGGGGGGGTACCACACCACATGATTGTGCCTTTGTAACAGAGGGATGGTGGGAATGAAGTGTAAATTGAGGGGTCAAAGCGGTGCAGGAGGGTAATCCGTCTTGTTTACCTGAGGGTGATTTTGCCCAGTGGGGACAGGGGGAAAGGAGGGGAAGGGGGTAGACTGTGGGTCCTGAAGTTGGGCAGCGGGACAGGGCAAGGGTGCAGGGCCAGCAGGGTGGGCTGGGGAGCATATCTGGGATCTGACTCCGAACGGAGGGAGGTTCACGGTGGGGCCAGGGGTGTTTGAGAAGGGGTTTCCACAACGAGACAGGGGGAAAAGAGCAATGCGGATGGAGAATAGAATGGAGGGGTTGAGGGGGGAGTGGGATCTGGGTAGGAATTATGGGCAAGTGCCTCAGGCAAGATAACCTTCAAGTGGGCAACTCATAACGTGAGGGGATTGAATTCACCTCTCAAATGGAAGCAGTTGGAACTCTAAATCGTATGACCCGGACGACCTGGCCATTCAAGGGACCCACCTTTTGCAGAAGGATCAGGCGAGGCTTCGCCTGAAGGGTTTCTCCCGGATCGTCCACGCTTCAAGGCCCAATAAAACAACTGGGGTAGCTCTTGCCTTTTGGGATGGCGTGGACCTCCGGATGACGGAGTCTAATGCAGATAAAGGGGGCAGATTTGTTATGGTCACGGGAGAGAAGGAGACGACGGCCTACACAATAGCCTCAATTTATGTCCCAAATGTGGAGCAGGAAGCCTTCATCAGAGATCTGTTGATCCAGCTTGAGGGATTTGCGAAGGAAATATCATACTGATGGGAGAGCTCAACCTGGCCTGGTTGAGGGAGCCGGTCAGGAGCTCATTGTGGGGGTCCTCTCATAAGGGTGGGGGGTTGGCCTCGGCATCCCTGCAGAGTAAATTTGAGGCAATGGGCCTCTGGGATGTATGGATTGGGATGTGGGGAGATGAAGAAGGGTTTACATTTTTCTCTATGGTGCACAGCTCCCAATCCCGAATTGACTATGTGTGGGTCTCGGCCCCCCTGATGGGGGAGACATCAAGGTGGGCCCGATGGTGATAGCCGATCATGCAGTGCTTTCGGTTGACCTTAGATTATCCTGCTGCAGTCCGGGGATATGGGATTGGAGGAACCTGGGTGACCTATTGTGAGACTCAGCTGTAAGGAAGGAACTGGAGAGCAAGATCACTAGGTTATTTTACCTGGACAGGGCGGCGGAAACGGGGGAGAGCATCCACTGGGATGTATTCAAGGTTACTATAAGTGAGGAGCTCATTGCTGTCAAGGCGCAGAGAGTCCGGCAGTGGTACTAAGCTAAAGCCAACAAGGCAGACAAGCTCCTATTGAGGCTATTAAGGGGGCATCCGAGTCCAAACTTACTACAGGGGTGACTGATGAGCAGGGTCAGAAACACTCCTGTACGGAGGATATCCTTTGCACGATACTATGCCAACCTCTATTATTCCCAGAACCCCATAGACCAACTCCAGGAACAATTCCTGAAAAAGATTAGATTGCCATCATTGGGGTCTGAGGCAAGTGAGGGATTGGAGCGAGACATAACGGAAGAGGAGGTGCAGTTGGTTATAAAAGTGCTGAACCTTAACAAAGCACTGGGGCCAGACGGATTCAATAAATCACAGTGATTTTTTATAAAATGTTTGCCAGGGTCCTAGTTCCACACCTTGCAGGACTATTTAATCACTTCCACAGCGTGGGCTGTGTTTCAGCATCAATGGAGGAGGCAAAAATCATGCTCATTTCCAAACCTAACAAAAACTCCACAAGACTCCACAAAATGTAGTTCCTACAGACCAATAGCACTAATCAACGTGGATGCTAAAATCTACACCAAAATCCTCACCAGTAGACTGTAGGGCTTTCTCCCAGCCCGGATTCATCCTGTCCAATCAGGGTTTATACAGGGGCGACAAACATTTGATAATATCAGACAAATTGCCCATCTGGTGGAATGGTCCTTTATGTTCAAGGTGATGGGCAAAATGGGACAGGGAAGCGCTTTCGTCAAGATGGTCGGTGACAACTACAAAGCCCCTTCGATATGACTCCTCATAAATGGCTCCCTATCCAGGGAATTCTCGCTGAACAGGGGCACCAGACAGGGGGTGTTCCCATTCCCCCTTGCTGTATGCCATCTACCTAGAGCAGCGCTGCAGTCCCTGCAGGAAGCTGAGAGGGTTTGTGGAATCCCCTTTAGGGGATCCAGCATAAAGTTGCAGCATTTGAAGATGTCATGCTTCATTCACTAATGAAACTGGCGTAGTCACTGGAGGCGAGTAAGAGGGTGACCGTGGTAAAGATGATCACCCTCCCCACCTTTTCCATTTATTTCAGGCCTTTTGCCGGTGTCGGTCCCCCAAAGCTTCTTTTTTAACAACTTCATCTGGGCAGCCAAGAGACCCAGGGTTAGCCATCACATGTTAATGTCCTCAAAGAGGGATGGCGTTCCTTGATTTCCAATTGCATTTTGAAGCAGCACAGATCGGTTACCAGTCATTTGGTCGAAAATAAATGGTCGAATGACCATTTGATCGATGTAAAATGGTCGAAATAAAAGGTCGAATTTATTATTTTTTATTATTATTTATTTATGGGGGGGTTCCCCCCACAACCCCCTTTTTTCGTTATTAAAAAATATTTTTTAAGCAACCAAACTAAAAAAAATAAAAATAAATAAATAAATTCGACCTTTTTTTTTCGACCATATTGATTCGATCAAATGGTCATTCGACCATTTATTTTTGACCAAATGACCGGACACTGCACAGATCAGGATAATAAGGGAATGGTTTGGGGGCATAAGGGTAAGCATTTGGGTGGGTATGGACTGCGCAGTGGTAAAGCACAACTTGAGGAACATTCTATTGCTGTCACGACCAGACAGGCCATGTCATATGTACTTAAGCATAATTATGGAGCTAATAGCGGACACCTGGGATAGGTTGACAGGGAAGTTCGACATCACCTCTTTCCTGTCCCCCTTTGTTTCCGGAATTCCAGATTCTCGCCGGGTATTGAGCCAGGGGCAATCCACAAGTGGCAACAGGGAGGTGCTCTAGGCTTAGAGACATGTTTCAGGGCCAACGATTAGATCATTTGTTGAGTACAAGCAATCCTTTGGGGTGGATGAAGGAGAAAGAGTGAGATATTTTCAGATTCAGCACTGGCTCCTGAACCCGGTAGTCAAGGCAGCTGCAACATGCCAGTTTACACCCTTCAAATGTTCTCTTAACTCACCAAGGGGCTCATATCAGGCCTCCACAAAATTCTGGATGACTCCGTCCAATGGGCAGCGTGGATATACATGGAGCGTTGGGAGGAATCCCTGGAAGGGAAATATCTAGAGAAGACTGGGAAAGGTTGTGAAGACTCATCTCAAAGTTGGTTAAGTCCTCCCAGTTACAGGAAACCTAGTATACATTACTTTTTTGATGGCATTATATTTATTTATTGAATTTATTTCTATAGTGCTTGGATGAAGCCCGTAGGCATAGAAGCGCTAAGACAGAGACAAACATACATATAACAATCAGGTTAAGCAATAGAGACAGCAATCAACATAGTCCAGAGAGATTATTCGAAGAGGATGGTTTTCAGCTTATGCTTAAAAATTGTTAAAGAAGAGCAGGATATGAATTCTGGAGACAGAGCATTCCACAATCAAGAGTCTGCCATGGGGAAGCACCCATCTGAGACAAGAGTCAATGTTGCCTTGGCGGTTTGCAGGAGGCATGAGTTGTTTGACTTCAGCGTATACCTAATCGGTAGCCAAGAGAGCCGATTAGAAAGATAGACCAGACTTTTCCCGTAGAGGCAGGCATGGGTAATACACAGAGTCCTGAAAGTAATCTGTTTACCAATAGGTAACCAGTGTAGGGTACTCCTTGCCACCGCAACATGGTCATATTTCCGAAGGCCCTTGACCAGACAGCATTGTTTTGTACCACCTGTAAGCGGTTTATTACGGTATTAGGTCAAGTGACATTTTTCGTTTTTCCAAAAGGAAAAAAGACCGATTTAGAAAGACCACTCCGTGACCGCACAGAGCGTTCTTTCTAAATCAAACTGTCAGCCCCTGCGCCGCACACGAGTGCGCGCAGGGAAAACAGGAACAGCGAGATGGAGTGGACGAACTGTGGGATTCAGAGGTAAGTGTATGTGTAGTCTATGACTCCATGGGAATGGGGACACAGAAGCACCAACACTGTTGCGAACGATGCCAGTGCTTCCATGACAACTCTACCTACTGGGGCATTGCACCCGGCAGGACAGACCTGCCAGGCGCAACGGCCCAAGAAGGCAGAGTTGGAGTGTAGTGGTCTGGAAAGGGTTTTGGTACGTTGTGACCGGCATCCTTATCTATGGACCGCCACACTTGTAATGAGGCCCCATTTCGTGGTATACCCCAGCCAACCTAGATGCTGAGTTGTAGTTTGCAAGATTATCTAGAATTAAACTCCAGTCTGTCGCCATAGGATTTACCCAGGCCACTCAACCTCCTGCTGGGGCGGGGTTGTAAGGAAGGCATGGTATGAACAGTAAGACAGGCACAAGTGACCACAGTTCAAGGGTTTTTATTGAACTTTCACAAGGGTCAGATAAATGCCTATCTAAACCTAAATCTACAGATGGGAGCAAGCTACGACCATCAAATAATAATAATGTAGTTCTAGTAAAATCTTGTCAAATTAAAAGGGCCTGTGCTAAAATAATGATTGCCAATCCTTACTACTAATTTGCAAACAATGTGGGGTGATGTTCATGATAAAAAAGAAGTGTTCACAAAATGATAAGTCAGGATGTTCGGGCCGTTGGCATCCCTTCCACACGATGTCAGCCAGGCTCAGATCCTGTTCAAAACAAAAGTTCAATGTTGGATCCCCCTCAGTCAGGCTCAGATCCCTTTCAAACTATGTTCAGATAATTCTTTCTCGGGTGACTCACGGTACACCCCGGATCCCCTTCATTCCCTCATTTAGTCTACCTCAGCTGGGCTCGGACCAATTGTGATGTACTTTGAACTATTGAAGACTTTCGAATGTGCATAGGGGTTTTCTTGACCCGTTGCTTGACCACTTTGATCTCAATATTCCTTTTTGTCACACTCAGCATCAGTTGGATACCTAACAGAGACTTTCGAATGAGCACCCACGTGGCGCCGGACCAATTTGTGTATGGTATCTTTTCTTGGCCTCCCAAAGTTCAATTATAAAGTTCAACAACTCATTTTGGTTTCCACATATATCGGCGTCGCTCTTTGCAAATGCCTCACACACTGTTCTCTTTGTAGAATGTTGCCGCTTGCAACCTTGGTTCAAAACACGAGCTGGTTTCGTATCAGTCTCTCTGACTCACCGGCTGTGCTGTCTTTTCTGATGCTGCCTTGTTGTAGGAGCCCAGGACAGTACCACAGCGGCAATCACTCCCCCCCACCTTGGTTATCAACGCAGAAGAGCCCCGGGTACCTCCAACACACTGTGCAGGTTTGATCAGCCTTAGTTCATGGTCTTTGGTTTCTTAGTTTCCAAGGCTCATGAAAGTAACAGTCTTTAGAGGTCACAGGTACTTCCCTCCTTGCGACTCTCTCTTATCTTGCTGTCTTTCTCCTTGTATTAAACTACCATGTTGGAACTGCTGTTTCCTTGTGTGGTTTGCCTCACTCAGAGTGTGCATTCGTGCTCCACCTTTTAGCAATGTGGGAAAGTGTGATGGAAGTCGGGTCTGTGTAATAATCCGTAATTGCCTGACCTTGACTGTCCTTGGTGTTGGGACATGTCACGCATACAACTCTGGTGTTAGTCCGTTGTCGCTCATGGTGTACTGCCTGTGAGAAAGATTTTGTGTGTGAGAAGAGGGGGGTGGTGGAGTAAAATACCTAGGTATCATTCCCAGTAGGATGGGGAAAAGGTATTTTTGGGAAGGGGATACCGCGCCTCACCCTCCAGTGTCCCCCTCCCACTCCCCGAGGACCCCTCATCCAGGTGATCCTCCTGCAATGGTCCACCCCCAGGAACTGGATCCAAAACTGATGGACGTGTCCTGGCCACCTGGATGACAGATCCCCGGACTAGCGGGTGAGACACCTTCAGGTTTCTCACAGTGTAGAGGGACAAGTTTGTTGTCACATGTTTGGTGGGGGTGCTGTGAGAAACCTGAGGGCATCCACACATATTATATCCTGGGATCCTCTGCACAGGTGGCATGGGAAAGGCCATCACTTTTGGATCGTGATCCTGGGGGTGGAGAAGCGAGAGGATCACCTGGGTGGAGGATTTTTGGAGAATGGGAATGAAGGGTCCTCAGATGAGACATAGGGCCTGATCAAGACCTCGGCGGTAACGCTAAAGCTATTAGCGCGGGGGCTATTAGCGCGACCGCCATAGCCCCTGGCGCTAATAGCGCGGGATCACGAGTTGGGCTGACTTGGAAGTCCCCATTCCCCATTGAGCCCATTCGGGAATGCCCCATTCCCCATTGGGCTCAATAGGGAAAAATTGCGCTCTTAATAGCGCAAATTTTTGGCAGATTTCCCCCCAGCCAAGAGCTGGGGCGAAATCTACCGAAGCCCTGATTCGGCGGACCCTTAAATCCGGCGGTAATAGCGCTACCGCCGGATTTAAGGGTTACCGCCGAGGTCGTGATCAGGCCCATAGTATTTTCCCTTTCCATTTCAGGATGACCCCTTAGTCCCAGAGGCCTTGATGGGATATTGTTACCCATTCACCTTTGTCGAATGACATCAGGAGAAATGATAAGCCTCAAAGAACTAGAAGCAGAGTGTGAAAGAATAGGATGCCATTGGGCAAGACAAGGTATCGCCCTTTCCCCATGGTCAACCAACCCAATCCTTCCCCAACCTTCATGGGCTGTTATAAGCCAGTTCCCCTCATTTCGCCACAATTGACACTTGACAGTACTGGGACGAAGAAGAGACAACTAAGAGCAATGAAGTCTAGACTCTTTAACCACTCTGGTACTGGGACGAGGAACGTGCTTAACAGGAGCCGTGAAGGTCAGGCATGTCCCTTTAATTGTGGACAGGCAAAAATAATTAAACAGTCCCACCTGTAGCCTATCACGGGGTTACAGGTGTACAAAAGGAGACCAGCCCAGCAAGGCAGAGAGCGACAGGAGGAGCAGCAAGGAGGCCAGTGTAAGCAGTGGAAAATCGTGCTGGAGCAGGATGCCGAGACGCTGAGACCTACAGAGAGTGGCAGTTCATGGGAGAGTGGTGTGGGAGTTGGGACTCCCTCGAGCAGAATGAAGTGAGAGAAGGGAGCTTTCCCTTATGCTCGAGGTGCTTGTTCCCCTGTTTGGAAGGATCAACAAAGGAGTGTTGTTGAGGCAGGAGCTGGAGCACTGACACCAAATACAGAAGGCTGTGTGATCTGCGCTGCAGCCCGAATTGTCAAATCAACCAGTGAGTTTCTAGTGAATGGAAACCCGGTGCACACGCGTGTGAACTCTGTTATGCAGGAATACTTTGTATCGGAGTGGTCATGTGTCTCAAACAAGCATGTTTTCGAAAGTCTATAATTATTTCATTGTCAATTACAGAACGGCTGGGAATACTTTGTATCAGAGTGGTTGCGTGCATCAAGAAACATGTTTTCAAAGTTCTCCAAACACCAGGCAATTCAATTAAAGTAAAACAAATTAATATTGAACAACAAATAAAGCTAAAGTACCCTTAGGAGGTGACTATTAATGGTGTGGGGAGGGTGTAAGTGAGGAGGAGGTAATATGAAGGGGCAGTGGTCCAAGTGTACGAAAAGAAGTAGTGGAACTATGTTCCCTACTGGCCTGCACCGCTCCCCACAAATCCCATTGATGCACCCCCTCCCATGCACAATAGAAATCCCAAAACACATGCACCTGATGTTTAAGGGAACATCCAGTGCAGTGCACTGACAGTGCAAGTTTCAATGTGTTCCTACACCTTTATTTTAAAACGAAACCGTTCCGGAACGGTTTCTTTTAAAAATAAAAGTATAGGAATGGTAAAACCTATTTAAAAGAAGTATAGGAGCACCGCTCCCGACCGCTCCCACCCTCTTCGACCACTGTGAAGGGGGAAGGTATTGTGGAGATGTTAAAGACAGGTTTGTATGTGGCATTTCTGACCCAATTTACCTAGTTTTCCAGGACCTTAGATTCATGGATGGGGCCCGGGGAGCTTGCCCAGCACACAGACATGCAAAGTTTTGAATCACATGTCTTTTGCACATTTATGCTGTGCTGATTGGGGAATATGTGCTTCCTTGGGTAGGGAGGAGTCAAGACAATGTGGGTGTAGTACAATGCCCCAAAAGCATTGGGGAAGCCATTGATGTCAAAGAAACATGCTTTGGCAACACAGTGGTCTGCCTAAGTGGTGAGGAGGGAGATATGCCTATGAGCACATGGAAGGAGGGGCCTCAAAAACCTGACTGAATATGCAGGCTGGGCCATGCCATGCACCATTCCCACAGTGTGCTGAAATGTGCCTGCAACTCAGAAATGCAGCACAGCCAGAGGCTTCAGAAGAGGGGCAATAAATGTGTGGTTGGCAATGCCACTCTCTATGTCCCCCTGGATGAGCTGCAGGCTGGTAAGTGTAAGGCAGTGTAATGGTAAATGCAAGGTAGAATACCCCTTGCTGCCTATATTTTGGGTCCATTTAGGTTTTTGCTTTATTTGTGTGGTGCCATGACTATTTTATCCATGATAGTTCCATTCAGATATCAGCGAGGCTGTGACTCTTATATGTTGGAGGCCCTTTGCCACCCCAAAGGTGATGGCTACGACCAAGGTACTCCTTGATCTTCCTGGGTAGGTATTCTGGCTGAGAAAGTTATACTGGTTCTGATTTGTGGCAGTGCACTTTAACAGAGATGATGCACAAGTTGTAGAAATGTTGTCTAACAGGAAGCCTTTTCTTCCTGGAGGCTCCCAAAATGGATACTAGTGTTGAGGAAGCCAGTGAGGAGGCAACTGTTATTTGCAACCCTTGAGCATGATTTGATGGAGACCGGGAATGACCATGCATTGACATTTTCTGATGTCAGCTCTGGCCAACAGCTCACAAAGCAATAGGTGGGGGTATCTGGGCATGAGTGTAGGCGATGGATGTCTGGGATTCCTTTGAAATCCACATATCCCTGAGTTTTCCCAGGAGAATTCCTGTGAAAGTGTTTGTGCAGTAGTGTAAGGAAGGCATGGTATCAAACAGTGAAGACAGACACACCTGATTACAGTTCAAGGGTGTTTATTGAACTTCAAAGGGGTTGATTGAATGCCTATCTAAACCTAAATCTAAGGATGGGAGCAAGCTACGACGATCAAATAATAATAACGCGGTCCTAGTCAAGTCTCTGTCAAATTAAAGGGCTTATATTAATAAACCTATTGCCAATCCTTACTTTTAAATACAAAAGGGTGTGGGACAATGTTAATGTTAAAGGTATTTATATAGTGCACCGTCACCAACCGAGTTGGTCTCCAGGCGCTCAGGCGGATCTGTAAACAAAAAGGTGGGGGGTGGGTTAGTGGGGGAAGAGGGCATAGTAAAGTGAGAGGTGGTGTACTGTTGGCAGCTTCAGTTCAGTTTTCACAGTGTGCTGAGCTTGGGTGTACATGTAGGATCGAAGCAGGTCCTCGTGTGCTGTTGTTGCAATCTATGTGTTGATTGTTCATTGTTGCAGTGTGGTGAAGTCCTTGCGGTTTGCTGTGAGAGAGGTGGTTGTGTGGGTTTGTGTGAATTAAGTATGCAGAAATTTGAGGTTTTGGTTAGTGGGTTGAATGTCTCATAATCCCTATAGTTTAGTTCAAGTATCAGGTTGTCATACTGGGTCGGTATATTCTTTATCTTGGTTTATTGATTGTCTACTTTCTGAGGTCATACCGTGGCTGGTTCGAGCAGATTGAATTGGCTAAGACCCCAGGTTAGGTGAGAAATGTCCCCTAGTTCGAATAGTGGGGTTATATTATCCTTAACCAGCTACTTGCTATCTATTTATGTCGGTGGTCCATTGTTGATATAATCCACTTTTCCCTTTCCTGTCTGTCTAGTTTCAGGGCTTGGGTTGATGCTGGCCTCCATCTAAGTTTGACCTTAGTACACCCAGGGGCGAGCATAATCCCTGCTTAGGAGGTGGCGTTTATTATCATTCCCGCTCCGTTCTATCTATTAATGTTGTTGGTCCATTGCTGCCTGTGCCCTCGAGGGATGCCAGGTATCACTGCTGGGTCATACCTTGCTCTCCCTTCCGATTGATCTGGGGTGTTCCTTGGAAATGATTGGTGTGGTTTGTTTTAATTGATAAGTGGATATGTTATAGATCTGTATATCCTTATTTATAGGGTTGATGATTTAGGGAGTCAGGGTAGGTTCTTCTCTCGGCTTAGTTCCTGTGTGTATGTCCTTATCGGCGTTCTTTCTGGATATGGGGTGAAGAGCCATAATTTGAGGAGTTTCCTGAATTGTAAGTGATCTCTTGTGTTCTGTATGTTCTTTGGTAGCTTGTTCCAGGTTTTTGGGGCGAGGTGAGAAAAAGAGGATCCTCCGAGTTCTCTCTTGTTGTATGATTTGGGTTCCAAACGTATGCCACTGCTGGATCTGAGTGGCCTTGCAGCGTGATGTACGTTTAGTTTTCTTCTGAGGAACTCGGCACCTTGATCGTGGATTGCTCTGTGGGTTATGCACATTGATTTGAACTTGATCCGCTGTTTGATGGGTAGCCAGTGTAACGTTTTCAGCGCTGGTGTGAAGTGTTCTCTTCTAGGTAGTTTAAGGAGCAGTCTGGCCACCGCATTTTGTATGCGTTGGAGTTTATTTAGGAGTCATTAAGGCAAGCCTAGATATAGGCTTTTGGCGTAGTCTAGTCTGGACATGATGAGGGCGATGACAGCAGTTGTTTTATTGGTGAATGAGAGGAATGGTAGGATCCTTTTAACCGATCTCAGGAGAAGGATTTCTTGATTAGGGCGTTTACTTGTGGCTCTAGAGTGAGTTTGTTGTCCATCAGGACTCCTACGTTTTTTACAGTCGATGATGGGGCTGGGATTTTGCCAAGTTCGGTTGGCCATGGGATGTAGAGGTTGTCTTCTCCGTTTTTTGTGATGATCATTATTTCTGTTTTGCCTGGGTTGAGTTTAAGGTAGTTTAAGTTCATCCAGTTGTATATTTCACAAAGGCAGTTCTCTAGAGTTGCATTGTCTTCTTGTAAATCTTGTATTTTGTAGATTATTTGTGTGTCATCAGCGTAATTGTAACAGGTGAGGCCATGTCTTTCGATGATTTTAATTAGCTGTGACAGGTAGATGTTGAATAGCAGTGGCGAGAAGGATGATCCTTGTGGGACTCTGCATGATGATTCTCGTAGGCTTGATTTGTAAGGTTTCATTCATATTGTTTCTGTTCTGTTTGTTAGGAAGGATCTCACCCAAAGTAAGGCGTTATCAGT
Organism: Ambystoma mexicanum; assembly: GCF_040938575.1. NCBI lineage: Eukaryota > Metazoa > Chordata > Amphibia > Caudata > Ambystomatidae > Ambystoma > Ambystoma mexicanum. The sequence goes on along the minus strand of NC_090941.1, from coordinate 703,703,798 downwards.
GATTCCGAATTCTTCCAGTCTCATGATGAGGATGTCGTGGTTAACTGTGTCGAATGCTGTAGAGAGGTCTAAAAGTATCAGAGTGGTGCTGTTGTTTGAGTCCGCGTTCGCCTTTAGAGCATCCCAGATTGAAATAAGTGCTGTTTCTGTTCCTCTCATCGGTCTGAATCCTACTTGTGCCTGGTTTAATGATGCTCTTCTATGAAATCTTGGGTTGTTCTACATATGTGTGTTTCTAGGAGTTTAGCTGGGTAGGGGATGTTGGAGATGGGTCTGTAGTTGGAGAGGTCCTCTGCATTTCCTGTTGTGTCCTTGAGGAGTGGTTTGATGTATGCTGATTTAAAGGCTTGAGGCACTCTTCCTGTTATGATTGATTGGTTGAGGGCCTTCTTGTAGTGTTTCATTGGTGTTCCTTATGCGAGGATTGATCTATCGATGTCAGGGGGGCAGGGATCCGCGGGGGGAGCCAGATTTGTTGCTTTGATTTACGAGCTTGATGAAAGTCTCCACTGATATGTGCGGGAAGTTTCAGAGTTTGTTCTGGTGTTCCTTGCATCGGTCAGTGTCTTCAGTGTAGTGGTTGCATGGTCTGTTTTGAATGGTCTGTTGGATGGTCATGATTTTATTTTTGAAGTGGTCTGCAAGGTCACTGCATAATTTCTTCGATGGTATTGGAGTGTTGTTGCAGCTGAGAGGGTTTTTGATTTCATTTATGATTTTAAACAGTTCTTTTTGGGCGTTCGGTGCTTTGAGAATTCTGTTGTCGTAGTATTTCCTTTTTGCTTTTTGTATTTCCTTTTTGTATGAACGGGTATGTTGTTGAAGTTTTAATTTTTTTCCGCAGTCTTTATGGATCCTCCATTCTAATTCTAGTTTTAGTTTTTTCCTTTTCATGGCGCCTAGTAGTGGGGTGAACTATTTTGCCGTTGCTCTTTTGCGGGGTGGATTGAACAGTTTTTCTTTTGCGATCTCGTCGATTGTTGTGGTGATCCATTTGTGAAGCATATCTATTTTAGTGTCTAGGTCAGCTTTGCCCAAGGTTGTTATTTGTGGTTTGGTGATCTCCAGTCGTTCAGTTAAATTGGAGTTTTTTATGGTTCTCCAGTTTCTTTTCATGAGGATTGGTAGTTTTTCTTGTTTCCTGGTTATTGGGGAGGGCGTGTGATTATGAAGGGGATGATTAGGTGATCGCTCCAGAAGATCTGAATCGGTGGTGATATGGTAATTATTTTTCTGTTGGCGAAGATTGCGTCTAGTGTATGTCCTGCCTTGTGGGTTGCTCCTTTGATCAGCTGATGTAGTTCCATTGTTGTTAGTTGGCCTGTAAGAGATTTTTGTCAGGTTATGGTTTCTTCATCAAAGCAGATGTGGAAGTCTAAGAGGATAATCAGTTGGTTGCGCTCGATATCTAGTTTGGTGATTGCTTCTATGAAGTTGTCTATGAAGGCTGCATCGTACGTTGGTGGTCTGTATATCAGTATGAATTTCAGGTTTGTTCTGTGATTTGTTGATAGACGTATGATTAGAGATTCACATTTGTTGATGTTTAATGGGTCTTCTGCTTTAATTTTCAGGTGTTCCTTGTGGATGATTGCTAGTCCACCACCTCTTTTTGTTATCCTGTTTACTTGAATGCACTTGAAGGTATCGGGCAGGCAGTTGTTGAGGGTGATCTTGTAGTTGTCATCTAGCCATGTTTCAGTTACGAAAAGAATGTTGATGCCTCCGTCACTTAAGAGGTCGTAGATTTTGTTTGCATCTTTGGACATTGATCTTGTGTTGATTAGATTGCAGTGGATCTTTTTGGTGTCATTTGGTTTATTTTTTGTTCCCGGTTTTGGTTTGTTGGTGTTCAGTTGGGGTACTTTTATGTTGCCTCCGAGCGGTAGAGGTTCTGTGAAGGCGGCTTCGTTGTTGAATCGGTCTGTGAGATTGGTAATTGGGTTGCTGACTTGTATTGTTTCTTCATCTCTCGTCATTTGGTGTGGGTATCGATAGTGCCCATCTGTTCTTGTGATGTAGGGAGTAACGGGGTTGGCGTCTTCCCATTCTCTTCTCTGTTCCCCTCTTCCTTTGTTCCGTTGTTCTGGTGTTTTTTTAATCCATCTAGAAAAGTTGGTGTCGTTGGAGTATCTAGGTTCTTTGGTTGGTGCAAGGTACGGTGTGAGGTATAAGGATTTTTCTCTTGTGATGTTTGTTCTGTCGATAGTATTGTTTTGCGGGGTCTGTTCTGTATTGAAGGTGTCTTCTGCTGGGGCCGGTTGAGCTTGTGTATCCGTGTTATTTGTATCATGTTCCTTTTCTCTTTGTCTGCGTCCAATTCTGCGTCGGGTCATTTTGGTCTTAGTTGGGAGGAGTTGATCTGGGTGTTAGGTTTATAGGGGCAGTTTCCTATTGTGGTGCCTTGTACCAGGCTAGTGTTGATTTAATCTTTGATTGTTCCGCCTGTTAGGTCCGAGGGTGTCTTTGTTCAGTCAGTAGGGTCTAGGGACAGTGGGACTTTGTTCTGTCAGTTGTTTCCAGTCCTCATAGGTTGTTCTGTCAGGGGGTTTTCAAGGGTTTGTCTGTGTTCAGTCGCCTGGGTATGGTGTACCTCTTACTATGGGAGGGCTGTCCTGGGGGTATTGCATGCAAGAGTGTGGGCTTATGGATTCGGCTAAGGGTGCAGGCAACTGTGGAGGGGATTAAGGTACTAGTTACAGGCCTAGGTGCTTACTGGATGGCCTGGGTGTCCGGTTCCTAGGATTCAGTAGTGGCAGCCACTGACAATATCTAGACGGCTAAGAGACAAGAGGTTGAAGAGTTCAGAGTTTATGGGTGGTTTAACGAGATGTACACTTGGTGTGGGTTATCAGAAGCGATGGAGGTTTTCGCTGGAACCAAAGCTGATTGAACAGTTCGATTTCTGATCCCTGGACAGCAGTGGGCAGGTTTGGTTCCGCAAGGCAGGCTGTGATCGAGATTGGGACCTTAATCTACCGGGAGAGGGTTTGGCTTTGCAGAATGACAGGGGTGTTCAAGTATCTGGTTGGAGATGCCTGGGTGACAGGGGAGGTTTAGATTTGAAGGAGGATGGTGGTAATTAAGGCAAGATTGACACCCAGATATCGGGAGGAAGGTTCAAGGCTCTAAGTGGCTGGCAGCAATTTACAGCTAGACGGGGAGACCCAGGCAGAAATTGAACCCCTAGGATAGAGTACTTGGAATGCGGGAAAGGTTCTGGTCTCACAGTGTGGCAGGTTTAAGCTAAAATGGGCTGGGGACAAGAGTAGTCTTTCTCACAGTGCACGCTGATACTGGAGAGAAATGGACCTAAGGACCTTGTATTGAGGTGGAGGGGGCTAGTTTTACAGAGTGCAGTATTTAGCAGGAGAGCACATTGAGATTCGAGAGTCCTGTATAGTGGGGGAGAGGCCTAAGTTCAAATGCAGTTTCAATGCAGATTCAGGCTATAGGGGTCACACTTATAAGGGTCCTGTATTGTGGGAGAGAGGCCCAGGTTTCCAATACAGCTTCAAATGCATAGCAGTGTCACATGCAGTTTAGATGCAGAATTTGGTGCACTTTCAAAACAGGGCACCCTTAAGGGTCCGGTGTTGTGGGAGAGAGGCCTAAGTTGAAAGTGCAATTTCGAAGTAATTTCAAATGCAGTATAAAAGCAGTTTCAGTGCACTTTCAAAACAGGGGGCACACTTGGAAGGGTCCTGTTTAGTGGGAGAGAGGCCTACTTTCGAATGCAATTTCAAAGTAATTTCAGATGTAGTTCAAAATTCAGTATAAAAGCAGTTTCAGTGCACTCTCAAATACAGGGTGCACACTTGGAAGGGTCCTGTATAGAGGGAGAGAGGCCTAAGTTGGATATGCAATTTCAAAAGCAGTTTAAAGCCTAAGAGGGCTAGGTTTCACAATGCAGTATGGTACAAGAGGTTTGTATGATGGTATCAGTATATGTTGAATGTAGAATAGATTGGTCCTACCTTATCCTTTGATGCTGGTTGGCGGCAACCTACCTGTCATGGGTCTTGTCAGGGTGCTGTGGCCTGTCGCAATTGCTAGTATGTTGAGATGACCATGCAGCCACTGTTAGATGGCTGTAGTAGTGGGTCTATGGATTAGTGTTGCGCTTCCAAAACAGGTCTAGCTAGGCAGAAGGCGTGCTTATAACGTGGAAGCCACAGGAAGGAAAAGTGGTTAGTGTGGGAGAGTGTTAGAGGGAGGCCCCTGGTTTCCCCTGCTGACACCTGCAGACACTGATTGGAGCCGCTACTTTGGGGGCGCCCTTTGCCTTGGGCCCTTAGCCGCCGAGCTGCACGGGCAGAGGGCTGCCCTGGGAGGTAGAGTTAAGGGGCCTTGTGCCAATCAGGAGAGGGGGCGGGAGGGGGAGGGAACCAGAGCCGGGCTAATCAGCAGGGGAAGGGGAAATGTAAAACACATGCGCAGGAGCGCTTATTTCCAAGTTGATAAATGAAAAGGGCGCAAGTTTCAAATTAAGGGACACCAGACAAGCTGCCTCTTACCTGGGAAGGTCGGCTGCAGTGACGGAGACCTTGTGTGGGGCTAGGGCCTACCGGTCCTTGGGCCAATCAGGAGAGGGGGCGGGAACCTGGGCCGGGCTAATCAGCAGTACAAAAATGTCAAGTTTGAGGATACAATGGAGGACATCTACATAAAAACAGCAAATAGATCATGAGAAGAACTCCCCACAATTGAACCGTTCAATAAAATCAGATTCATTACAAACTACTCATCTAATACCAAACAAATCAAAAATATCCTAAAGCAAAATTGGCACATTCTAAAAATGGATGCAGACATATCAGACTATTTGGCTGACCAAGTAAACATCACCTTTCGAAAATCAAAAAGTTTACAAGACATCTTAAGTCATTCTCATTTCTCTACAAAACTGAAATCCTTTTACCTAATGGAAAGCTGCACAAAATCCAAAACTTTATCAACTGCAACACTAAGGGCCTCATTACACGGATGGCGGTAAGGATTTACCGGTACCGGTATCTTACCGGTACCGGTAAATCCTTACCGCCTTACTACGAGGTCCCTTTGCGGGTTGGGGAATTTAACGCCTGCTTTTTGCAGGCGTTAAAAACCAACCCGCAAAGGGACCCAGAGAGCTAATTACGGTACCGCAATTTGCGGTACCGTAATTAGCACCCTTCCCCATTCCCATTATGCCCTATGGGGCAAAAATGGGAATGGGGAAGGGCTATGGTGGAAGGGGGAATTACCGCCCCGCCGACCTTGGAATGGGGCGGTAATTCCCCTTTCCACCAAGGCGGTGCCGTTATTTTACCGGCATGAACCATGGCGCTAATAGCACCATGGTTCTCCGCCATCCGTGGAATGAGGCCCTAAATGTGTGGTATATGCCATTCAATGTATCTGCAACAAAATATACGTTGGCAGTACCATTAGGAAACTGAAGACAAGAATCCAAGAACATTTAAGAGCAATTATCAAAGAAGATCTAAGATATCCCTTAGGATATCATCACTTAATAGAACACAAAGGGCCTCATTACACGGAAGGCGGTGAACCATGGCGCTATTAGCGCCATGGTTCATGCCGGTAAAATACCGGCACCGCCTTGGTGGAAAGGGGAATTACCGCCCCATTCCAAGGTTGGCGGGGCGGTAATTCCCCCTTCCACCATTGCCCTTCCCCATTCCAATTTTTGCCCCATAGGGCTCTACGGGAATGGGGAAGGCGCTAATTACGGTACCGCAAATTGCAGTACCGTAATTAGCTCCACTGGTCCCTTTGCGGGTTGGTTTTTAACGCCTGCAAAAAGCAGGCGTTAAATTTCCCAACCCGCAAAGGGACCTCGTAGTAAGGCGGTAAGTATTTACCGGTACCGGTAAAATACCGGTACCGGTAAACCCTTACCGCCTACCGTGTAATGAGGCCCAAAGAAACAACCAAAAGTAATATCAGATACTATGGAATAGACAAAATAACCCTCCCACCCAGAGGAGGTAAAATTGAGAAAATATTACGAGCGAGAGAAGCCTACTGGATCTATACCCTGGACTCGTGCTATGGAGGTTTGAACATTGAAGCAGAGATAATCAACCTGCTATAAAGGACTTATGAAATTCCTGAGCAAAGCTGAAAAAACTGTTACTTCCATTATTATTCAAAATATGAGACATTACAAGGATATTGTGAATTATAAGATTTATTCCAATTTGTAAGGTAAAAACTACTTATTGACTAGCCCTTTGAACCAAGGACCATAAATCACGTGGTATTTTTATGGTTTCTGATGCTAATAAGACTACCAGTAATCGAATTTTCAAAAATGATTAGTAACTAGAGGGCAAACAAAGAAATGAGGGAATCATGAGAACTAAATTTCAGGATAATACATTCTAATCTCAGATCATGTGACCACACTGTCACATGACCCTGAAACAGTAATTCTTTCCGAAAAAGGTTACAACATGAGAAATGTTTATAACAAAGAAGGCTAACAATATTGGTAAATAGTTAAATCCACAACTGATTAATGAATAATTTCACATTCTTAAAATAAGAATGTTACTAATCATTATAGCGGCAACATATTGAAAATAAAAAAAAATAATCCCATTCTAAGATGGCGGCCCCGCAATCACGTGATTAGAATGTACACGCGATTGCGAGTCCGTTTGAAACAAACAAAATAAATGAGAAACTGAATAGATGTAGATTTACAAGCTGGGATTACTGAAGTGGAAAGCTAACTTAAATTATGAAAATTTAAAGAATATGTTAAAAGATGTATGTTGCAATCTGTGCAATTACCCCATTCCAAGATGGCAGCCTCGCGACCACGTGACAAATATATACACGTGACCGAGAGTGCTTCCATTGAGTGAAACAATCTCGGACAAGCAGAGAGAACGCTGGTTATCACGCCGGACCCTGCAAACGTTTAAGAATAACTTGGAAGCCTGACTGTAAGGTAAGCGAAAATAGCCAATCTAAAGCCAGATACAGCATACCTGTTCTGCGCTAAGGAAATTTAACAGAATATATTTAGGCAGCATTGTAAACAATCCTAATAGCAAAACTTGCCCTTCTCTAGGCACAAATTGGAAACAGACACCCTGAATCCAACTCTAAGCACTAAAGAGAGGAAACTAAACCTCAAAACAAGGCATACCTTCCTTTTTGACTCTCCAAGTCACAACAAAACTCACAATACAATGTAAGTATCTATTTCACTCTCTGTGCAAGTCCCTGGTTCAAAAAGGCTGACCTCATCGATTTATCTAATAAGTGAAGAGAATTGTGTTCACTTCGAAAAAATGTGTTACAAATGTTAGACAAGACAAAGACAAGCACTACTTTTCATGACATGATTAGAATTTGTTTTATTTTTGATCGTTTCTTTCTAGCTGTGTATAGTAGAAGTCTAATGTGGGACTATCCCTCCTGAAGATCTGTCAACAAGACAATGACAGTGAAACACATGTAGAGGGTCTGTTATTTTTGGATATGAAAACAAAATAGTTAAAAAAAAAAGGTCTGGAAATAAAGACACTGCAAACTTACAAAAGGTGTCTTGTCTAACTTCTAAATGAGGCAGGTATTTTGGAATACTATTCACAATAAAGTAGTAAGGAAGTATGCAGTAAGGGCAAAAGAACCCTCTTTTTTGGTGGGGGCCTGACTCCGGAGGGTTTAGGCAAATATATTGAAAAAAGGAACATGGAGTCAAAGGCTACCCTTGTCAGTGACGCTAAGGTGGTTTGTCTTTAAAAGTGCAGTGGAGCTTTGGATACCGAATATCAGTATGCTCTTCCAGAAAAAGTGGAGACAGTTAAGTTCTGAAATTTATTAGTTCACATCCGATAAAAGAGTATTTAAAATAATGACATATGCCGTCCTGGGCACAAAGAGGTATTGTATATAGATCACAATACTTTGTACATATTTCAGTGGGTTAGTACAATTCAAGTGACTGTGATGTTATGTATTGCTAATAATAAGGCAGTACACAAGCATGGTCGACACACAAACAATTGAGGTGTTTCTGGTGCGGTGGATGGGTGGAGAAGACCAGCGGTTGGAGTGGTCGTGACCTGCTGGTGATGGGACCGCACTGTCATCAGGACTGAGGGAAATTGGAGCACAAAGGTGACGTAAGGAGAATGACATGCGCCTGTAATTGGTAAAAACATAGGATGGGGTGTTAGATCTGGGGTTCATTGAAAAAGTCAAAGTACAATTGCACAAAAAGGGGACACTGCAGAAAGAACAGCCTACCTAAGGTAGTTCAAGCGTCATGACTGTTTGTTGTTGAAGGTGCCGGCGGTTGAGTGCCTGGCGTGTTGATTGTAGTCCGCAAAGTGGATAGGTGATCTCTGTGGTTGCTGAAGAGATTCAAAAGAGTTTTGTGGTTCAAGGGAACTGGCACATTGAATGTGATATAGAGAAAGGGGGTAAAGCAAGGGATAATATTACCTTTGCAGGATCGATCTTGAGTTCAAGTCGAAGAAGTGGCGGGAGCCCGTGTTTAATGGCTACGTCTAGTGACTGTGGGAGTGCTGTTGAAAAGGGAAAGAGCGCACATAGAAGGGTTCCACTGTTCCTTTTCTCTATAGTCTTCTCAATATTCTGATCAGCCTCAGAATTGGAACCTAAGTGCTGCCGCTAACACAGCCAAATCAAGTCAATATACAAAAAAACCTAAAAAACATTCAGAATTCGCCACAAGTTGTGACAGGCTGAAATTTGTCATGTGCTAATTTAACTAATCGGCAACAACATAGGCAGAACCTGAAATCTCATAAATATACAACAATGGCTTCTAATTGTGAACAAAGAGAAAAAGAGGCAGAACAGCTTTTCTCAGGATACCAACTACCTAATAAACACACTAAAACACAAACAAACAATCTTTCAAATCTTTATTTGAACAATTGGAACAATTACAAAAGAGAGAGCTTTCAAGATGGTGGGAAGTTAAGACAATACTCACCCTAACATTAAAATGTTTGTAACCATGAACTATACATCCTCATTTGGAAACCTTACGTTTTTGGATGCAAGTATAAAATGGCTGCAACATCAGCCACTCAAATGGGGTTCTTTTGCTTCTTGTTTCTGAAGAATTTTAGAGGAATAAGGGCTGGGTCTCAGTGAGGGCATGCCCAACCCCAATACAGAAGCATCTTTAGGGAATTAACTCTACAGACAGGGCAGGCTACCGCACAAGCGAGACCCAATAAACAATGCAGAGAAAGGCTACACAGGAAGGATTGTACCTCTTTCAAACTTTAGCCTGACCAGTAATGAGCTGGTGAAGCATTTTAAACAAAACCGGCTTCTGATGCGTGGTAAAGAGCCCATAGTTCCTCAGACACTACCTCCTCACCATTGCGCAGGCCTCAGGGATTATTTTGGCAAAAAAGAGCAGGCCCATGCTTTATCTAACCGAGCTGGCATTAGCATCTCTTATTAGTGCTGGCCTGCAACTAGTGAAAATCATGGTGGGGCAGTGTAGAGAGGGGTTCTGGCCTCGTGGATTTACAATTTGAGGCAACTTCTTTGTTTGCTTTATGTGTTTAAGTGTGGGCACAGTATGGCATGCTCGTCAGAGTCACATACACAAAACAGTCCAGTGTGCTCTTGTATGGACATTTGGCACATCAGACAAAAACAGGTATATGTGCTGTTACATAAGGGAGCACCACATAGAAACCATTGACTAACAGGGTGGCGACTTGTGCAGCATACAAATCATTGCTGCACACATCACTGCATTGATTTCCATGGACTACTGTCTCCATGGTGACACACAATGAACTCCACTTTCCTAATCAAGGTGCCAAGTGACATTGAGTTGCCACCTGGTGTGCTCGCTAGGCAGTGGGTGGCTTGTTTAGACAATTAAAAGACATTTGATGCTGAGAGGATGCATTTAGTCCATGTTCCAAAGCAGCCACTAGAATACTTAAGCAAGAAAATTACAGTTAAACATTTCCAGGGATGCACCATATGTAACTAAAAAGTAATATTAGAAAAAAACAAGTTTTGGTGTGTCAAATAGAGAGACACGAAAATAAAGAAACTAGCTTTAAAATGTTCTGTGTGGCACGTTAATTCTCTTTTGCATAGGTCTGGTCAGCTAACTGATACTTGTGCTGGCCTGGTGAATATAAATGCCCCATGTTCAGGTCTTAACACTGAAATAGCACATACTGTGAAAAATAAATTGGCTTGTTCATGAGCCATCACTTATAAATTGCCCACTTGAAAGGCTGTCAGCACAAAGAAAGAGGGTCGCATGTTGTATGACTCCAGAGCATCTCACACGATGCGTTTGAAATATGCATTCCTTTGTTTGCATATTCCAAACGCATCGCAGTCATCTACAAGTCAACAGAGATCAGCCAGCTGCACATCGCAGAGCAGCGCTCACCGGCACAGCAGACTGCTTAATCTGTTGTCCGGCAGCTTTTCAGGCTGTGCATGTGCATATGTAACTAAAAAGTAATATTAGAAAAGAACGTTTTGGTGTGTCAAATAGAGAGACACACGAAAATAAAGAAAATAGCTTTAAACTTTTCTGTGTGGCACGTTAATTCTCTTTTGCATAGATTTAGTCAGCTAACTGATACTTGTGCTGGCCTGGTGAATATAAATGCCCCATGTTCAGGTCTGAACACTGAAATAGCACATACTGTAAAAACAAATTGCTTGTTAATGAGCCATCACTTATAAATTTCCCACTTGAAAGGCTGTCAGCAAAAAAAGAAAGAGGGTCGCAGTGGCGATGGTTTATGCAAAACGAAAAGTGTTCAAGAAATAATATGTCAGGACAGTTCAGCAGTTGGCTTCTCTTCCCTTTCATCATGGGGCAAGGCGGCACGTTTGAGCTTTGCACACACTCTGCTTTCTTGGCCACGAGGATACAGTTCAAAGCACAAACATCAGGGCCTTCTGCCAAAGCCTCTTTTCTAATAACAGTCTCTTACTGCAGAGGGTCTGTCGTAACAAACAAAGTCTCAAAGTTCCATTCCCATTAGGATTTTTACATGCACAAGTTCTCGCTTTCTGTGTTCATCATAGGTCTCCCTCTTCAGGCTAGTAACCCCTTTTATCACAATGTTCACAGTTGGTCTCCCTCGTTCGGGCTCGGACATGGATCTCCCTCCTTCGGGCTTGGATCCTCTTAATATCTCAATGTTTACATTTGGACTCCCTTGTTCTGGCTCAGACCATGGACCACCCTCGCTCGGACTCAGATCCTCTTTTTACCAAAATCGAAGACTTTCGAATGTGCGATGGGTTTTACTTAAACCGTTGCAGGACCACTTTGATTCACTTTACACAATTGTTTTCCTCAATCTTCTACTTTCCTTTCTCTTGGCGGGATACGTTACAGCAGATATGCCAACATTGTGGAGCCCCTGAGAGGGCAATTTCACAACAGAAATCGGGAGAATGCAGAATTCCCATAAAACTGCATTGGGCTTATAATGATTTTAGGTGGGAGACAGTACAAAATAGCATTATTTTTAATTGAAAAATCGGGAGTCGCCTGCCTAAATCAGAAGGGTTGGCATGTATGCCTTACAGAGATCTTTGATTGGGCACATTTACAGTGCCGGACCACTATACTCTTGCAATGGTATCGTATCTTGCCTTTTCAAGTTCAAACATTCATCAGCAGTTTTGCTTTACTCGCATCTTTCATCACACGAGTTTAACAATGTTGGTTCCAGCACTCGTTATAAAATGTTACTGCTTGCAACCTTGACTTCAACACACACCGGTCTTGGATCGGTCCCCCCAACTCACCGGCTGCATTGATCTCTCTTGCGCTTCTTTGTTCTTGGAGCCAAGGTCGATACCATGGCGGCTGCTGCTGCTCCTCCCTGTCTTGGTCAGTTACACAGGAGGGCCCTAGGTATCTTTCACAAACAATGCAGGATTCTTTAGCATGGTTTCCTGGCCTTATGTTTTCTGCCTTGAAGGTTTCTTGAAAGTAACAGCATCTTGCCGAAAAGGTCAAGGGTATTTCCCTTCTTACGATCCCTTCTGGGTTTGCCATCTTTCTCCCCTCGTTCAGCTGTCGACTCAAACTGCTGTTCCTTTGTGTGCTTTGCCTCGCTCACAGTGTGCTCTCGTGCTCTGCCTTTTATCTGTGTGGGGAAGTTTAATGGAAGTCAGGTGTGAGTGATTGTCAGTAATTGCCTGACTTCACATGACCATAGTAGCGGGACATGTCAAGTACACTGCTTGGGTGTTAGTCTGTTTACTCCCAGATCGGGTTGTCCGTGTGAAAGTTTTGGAGAAGGGAAAGTGGGGGGTAAGGGTGCTGCATACTCTACCTGGTATGAGGGGGTAAAGGTGTTGCAGGGGGAGGGATACAGCGTCTCGCCATCTGTTGTCCCACTTCCACTCCCTGAAGACCCCTCACCCAGGTGATCCTCAGGAACTGGACCCAAAAGCGATGGCCGTGTCCTGGCCACCTGGATGACAGATCCCTAGCGGGTGAGACACATACCCTTCCCTTATGCGAGGTGGATATGCTTGGTCTTTTCCAAGGTCCTCTAATTTTAGGACCGTTGAGAGAACAAGAAAAAGATGTATGCAGGTGCTCTCGCATATTCTGGGAGTTTCGTTTCATCTGGTCTGGTAGAGGCGGGCGTTCATATTTGTCTTCCTAATGTATCCTATGAATTAGGATCGAGGTGGTGAACCTGTTATTAGGTGTTCGTTGTGTTTGGTGTAAGCTTTTGGTGAATGGTAGACTCATGTGATTCTGGTTCCATCCACTCCCACAGCTGAGAGTTTTGCGAGTAATAGTCAGGTTGCCAACAGTTCTGGGGTATACATTCTCTATGGGGATTTGGGAGATCTTTTAAGAGAGTAAAAAATGCAGGGAAGTCTCTTCCCACAATGACGTCTTCGGGGGGGCCAGGAATAATGGCGGATGACACTAGCCGTGATTCACCCCTGATGTTAATGTACACAGGTATCTTGGGATAGATTTCATTATCTCTGTGTACACATGTGACTCTAACGAGACTTGCATTTTCTAAATCTGCTGTTGTCACCAAATCAGCCCTTATGGCGATCTATTTGCTTCCTGCATCAATTAGCGCGTTTATGGGCCTCCCATTTACTAGGGCTTTTTCATATGTAAAGTCAGTGGAAGACTGCCATAGACATTTGCTGAAGGTTGCTAGATCATCCTCTGTTTCTTCCCACTCGTCCCCTATGAGGCACCCTATTTCTATAGGTTCCTCTTTTAGATTTTTAGGAAATTGTCGAGCCAGATGGCCACTTTCTTTACACGAAAAACAAATAGGGGGTGATGGTTTAATCCCTTTAAGTACTTCTCTCCTGCTTTCCTCTCTACATTTTGGGTCTGGTCTTTTGATTTCTGTTCTTTCTTTCGGGGTCCACTCATTGAGTTTAGAGAGCCCTCGCCCTGTATGAAGTTCCTGGGTTTGAGAACTGTATGGGGGTTTGTGATCCTTCCGCTCTTCACCTCTGTGTACAGAATGAAAATGTTTTGATGCGTCTTAGTGGTTTTGGGCAGTTTCAATAGCCATGACTAGGGTAGGTTGGTTTAGCTGCAATACTGCTTTATGTACAATAGGAGGTAAAGAATTGGTAAATTGCTCCAGAATTATAATTTCTACCAATTCTTGCATGGTTTTGTTGTTAATCCAGAGGGCTAACGTGTTCTTAATTCGTTCCCCCAATTCGAGGGGGTTTCACCGTCAGGTCTCCAGATAATGTGAGTATCAGGCGCTTTCACGCATGAAAATCTTGTAAATACGACAGCTTTATTATTTTCCTGTGTAAATTTACACACAGGTTTAGAGCAGAGGGCAGTGCAAAGGTCAGGTTACTTGACAGACACCAGAAGGCTTCTTTTGATTTTTATCTACATGGATGTAATTGCAAGCCACCTCTGAAACAGAATGTATTTCTCGGAAGCCTTTTAAAAAAAGAAACTGCACACTGTGATAAAAGGAATTGTTTTTTTCCATTCAGCTTCAGAAGTACTGTGCATATTTTCCTAGAATTATAGGATTGTATAATTAATAAGATCAAAAACTAAGTTGCAATTGAGAATTAATATTTTGTAGTAAATTATGCTTTTTTCAACGGTGAAAGCAAACAAGTATTGCACAATTGAATTTTTCAGAGTTCCGGTGCTATGTGCATAATCATGCAGTTTCAGATAACTTTTACACTCATAATTTAATTTACACTCTAATTATAAAGTGTGTAAAATGATGACTATGCACAGTATAGTTTGCATCCATTCAACCTTGCAGTCAATGGGGTACATTACTAGAAATGGTCAGTGGCAGCAGAATCTTTGTTCAAGGGTGAGTGGTTGTCATTATACCAATCACAGGTGAAACTAGCAAACATTTACTCAGCATGTTGAAATCTGCACTGGAGAAGAGAACATCTATGCATGTGTGGTGGTCAGGCAAGGTTATACAAAAATATTGGTCTGGAGTGAACTCTTGGATAAAGGAACTGAGGAGACCTTGATCCCACTCCTGATGTTATTCGGAATAAGATATGAAGCCTACGGGGAGCTCCACACATGCTTGGAAGAGGGCCTGCCCCCATGCAAGGAGGACTGGATCAGAAAGCCAAGGAACTTTATGTGATAGAGAAACGTACTGAGTGGCTGAATGACGCAGACCTGGACCTGGACGTAGACTTGGACCTTGAGTGGTAGCAATTCTTGACTGAATACGGCCCCGGTTCTGAGTTCGTTACCTGAACCTAATTAAGAAGATGAAAAACGAATGCCCCATAAGAACTCTCAAATTTAAATTGTAGGGAATTTCATCAGATTTGTCCACATTGCGTAAAAGTTACTATAACATTAGAGTACCTCCAGCCCATAAGGGGAGAGGGTTTAATTAATTGGGGGTGTTGCTGTTGAGGTTGGGGAACAAACAGGACTAATGGATATTTTTTAGAGAAAAAGCACAAAAAGCACATGAGCCAAGTTTGTCTACCATAACTTTTAGAAAACGAAATAAAGCGCTAATGAAAAGAATACATCGAACAAAATGCAATGTTTCATACGTTTTGCTGGACTAACTGAAAATACTCTGCTGAGATGGGAATTTCATTAGACTTCTTCATCAGATGGTGCTCACAGGATTAATGAGAAACAAAGAACATCTCACGCAGACCTGGAAATTGCTTTTACATAGAAAGAACCAAAATCTGAAGAAGTCGTCTCTGGGAAAGAACCATCTCAGCCTGAAAATAACTTTTCAATTTTAATTCCAAAGACATAATGCAATGACAAGCTGTACTTGGTTCCATAAGTACAATTAAGAGAGTGTGTGGCTTTATAACTCTCTCCGCAACTGACACAATAGCTTTGACTGACACAAAAAAGGAAAATTCCTATAACAGGGACCTCACCATGATGTTCTCAGCCATACATTGTGAAGCAGCCTGCTACCTTTGCAATATAAGAATAGTAAACATAAATGCAGGACATGGGTGGGAAAAAACAAAGGTACTAGACAGGGTAGACAAAATGATCTCTTTTTATGCAACATTCTACAAATGTGCCCCAAACTTAGACAAAAAAATAATGGAGCTTCTGCCATGATGCACTTGGCCATGCATCGCTGTGCCGCTGACTGGCAATAGAGTCCCTCTAATAGATACGGGTAATAGCTTTGGCATAGCGCTAGTGCTCTCTATAACCAGACCTTAAGGGGACTCATTTGCTCATTTGAGGAGTGTCTTGAATTTAGGGGGCACAAAAGAAGAATCACTTTTAAAATGTTTTTGAACATTGACAAGTTGGATTCACCCTATTGATAAAGAGTAAGAAGCAGGGGATCCCTCCAGAATTGTGCAAATTGTAGTACATTTTATAATACCCACACTCACAAACACATCTACTTGTGGATATGTAGTTAACATAGATGTGTCCCGCCCTCGTGACTCTTCAAAGCTTTTAGAAAAGGGGTGCACTACAAATAATGCCCAGCCACTTTAATACTGAGAACTGTTTATACTGAGTCACTGACGATACTGAGCCATTGCTAATTGGTGATACAGAGACACAGGGGGTCATTACGAGTACGGCGGTAGGGGGTTAACGGCACCGGTAAGGATGCCGGTACCGTTAACCCCCTACCGCCGCATTCCGAGGTCCCTTAGCGGGTCCCACTAGGGCAGGCTGGTTTTACCAGCCGCCCTTAGCGGGACCCGGTAAGGGACCAGGGAGCTAGTAACGGGCCTGCAAATTGCGGCCCCGTTATTAGCTCCTTCCCCATTCCCATTGAGCCCTATGGGGGCTCGAATGGGAATGGGGAATGGTTTTAGAAATGGGGACTTACCGGGTCCGCAAGGGTCGGAATTTCCCGGTAAATCCCCATTCCGACACCACGGACCCGGACACGGGTTTGGAGGTAGCCATGGTGTTATAAGCACCATGGCTGCCTCCAAACTCGTAATGACCCCCCCAGATGTTACTATGCGGCTGATAACGCTGAGCCACAAATAATAGTGCAACTGTTAATATTGAGTCATAAGTAATACTAAGTGATCAGAAATACTGAGCCACTCACAATGTGGGGCACCTGACAGTACAGAGCCAATGATAATATCCAACCATCAATGATTTACCATAGCCCACTCCTTCAGACTTTCGCTGTTAATGCTAAAGTATGTTTAGCGAAGGAAGATGTGCATGTATGTAGTTGTTGTCGAGCTGAAATGTGGCTTTGATGCCGTCCCTAGATCGAAGCTGTGGAAGGCCCTGCAAGGATTAAATATATCCCCTGCAGCTTTCATGTGGATACGGGGCCTGTACAATGGTAACACAGCTAGTGTTAGGTGGAATCAAGCAGGTGACTTAACGGATCCGATTGCCATTGAGCAAGGGGTGAGACCGGGGTGCGTTCTCGCACCAACATTATTCTATTTGCATTATTAGTAAAATCATAAACAGGCTTATTGATCTTGAGACAGATGCCCCCTTGTTAGGTGCGGAAAAAGTCCAGCTTCTATTATTCACGGACGATGCAGTCTTGCTCTCTGCGGCCCCGGCGGGCCTTATCCAGCAGGCGGATGCGTTTTAGTTTAGTTTAGTTTATTATTTGTAGAGCGCGCCAGACCCTGGGGCATCAGGGCACAAATGACAGGAATATGCTCAACTTAGTTACAGGTACATGGTAAGTAGGACAGTACAGGGACATCAGACAAGTTACAGTAGGCAGATATATACAAGGCAGTATCTAGGTCCAGAAACAAAGTTTTACAGGTGCAGGTATTCTTGAGAGGATATAAGATAATAACATACACAGTAATAATATACAGGCACCAGGAACATTACATTGCAAGGAGAGAGAAGCAGATTCAAATAGCCTGGTAATGGGTGCAAGTAGAGCTTCAGGTTGGTGCATCAACGGATACAAGCATGTCAGGGTAGTTAGGTGTCATTTGCTCTCAACCAATTGGTCAAGTTCTGTCTGAATTTCGCAAAGGGCTGGGGTTCTCTGAAGCCATGGGGTAGGGAGTTCCACAGCTGCGCAGCCTCGACTGGGAAGCTGTGTCCTCCTATAGTAGCGAGTTTAAATCGCGGGACTTGTAGGCAGTTTGCGTTCGCTGTTCTTGCGGGTCTGGTCGAGGTTCTTATACATAGCCTATCCTTGAGGTAGGGTGGTGCTTTGTTGTTGAGGCACTTGTGGGTAAGGGAAGCAATTTTGAGTTGAATTTTATCAGAAGTGGATAGCCATTTGAATTCTCTTCTTACCGAAGATATATGCTCATTTCTGTTAATCTTGAGAGCTGGTCTGAAGGCATTATTCTGCAGGACCTGGATTTTATGGATGGTCTGTTTATTAGCCCCAATGTATAGTCCATTACAATAATCCAATTTGGAAAGTATAAGGGCTCTGGCAAGCGTGATGCAACTGTCTGTAGAGAGGAATTGTTTGCTAGCTCTGATAAGTTTGCATGTGTATGCAGTAGCTGAGGCTAGAGAGTTAACTTGTTTAGCAAAGTTCATGGTGGCATCTAGGTAAAAGCCTAGGGTCTTCACTTCCTTAGCTACTTTTATGTTATTCCCCTAGATAATGAAATTGGCATAGTCAGGGCTAAGTTTGGATATGTATGTCGGGGTGCCTAGGATAATGAGCTCTCTTTTGTTATCGTTAAGGCATAAGCCGTGTGTGGCCATCCATGCCTGAACGATGCTGTAGATTCTGTTCACTAGGGCCAGATCCTTGACGTAGTCTCCTGATAGCGGAAGGAGGATCTGGGTATCGTCTGCGTAATTCGTGTAGGCGATACCCAGATGATCCATTTCGTCAAAGAGGGGCTTTGTGAATACATTGTAAAGGGTAGGTGACACACAAGATCCTTGTGGTACACCACATGTTATGGGGATCGGGTCTGCCGAGGCTGATGGCGAGAAGACTCTCATAGTTCGGTTACTCAGGAATTACTCGATCCATATTATGGCCTCTTTAGAGAAGTGGGCTGCAGAGTCTAAGTGGCTGCATAAGACTGTATGGTCAACTTAATCAAATGCAGCTGAGAGGTCTAGCAGGAGGAGTAGGGCTGCTTGGGCATTGTCTCTGCACTGATCTATTTGGGCCTTAAGATCGATTAAGGCTGTCTCAGTCCCGTGTTGCGGGCGGAATCCGGATTGGCGGGTTCCGAGTAGCTGGTCGGATTCAAGGAAGTTTTGTATTTTCATGTACGCGACTTTGTCTAGAATTTTTAGAAGAAAGAGCATGGTCGTGATGGGCCTGAAGTTAGTGGGAATGGCCGGGTCAAGGGTTTGCTTCTTTAAAAGTGGGAGTACCCAAGACTCTTAAGTTATTCGGTACAGTGCCTGTGGTAAAGGATGAGTTGATGAGTTTAGTTGTGAATGGCGATAATTCTCTCACAGCATCTTTAATCATTTGGGCTGGGCATTGATCGCCTTTACAGTTGGACGGTTTAAGTCCCAGAATAACCTTTTCTACCTCAATGGTCGATACCTTAGAGAAGCAGAATCGCGATTCTTGTTTGGGTTTTGGTGGTGGTGCTATAGTCTGCGGGATGTGAGGCATTAGTGATGCTTTTTTGAGGGCAATTTTAGTTTGTAGTTTGGCTACTTTGTTGGTTAGGGCAGACTGTATGCTGGAGCACCATTTTTTATCCTTGGTGCAGTTTTCTTGAGGAACAATAAGTGTTTCCAGTTCTTTCAGAATGCTGAACAATTCTCCGACACTAGATTTAGAACGAGATATTCTAGTATTATACATTTCCTGTTTGGCTAGTAGGATGTCTTTCTTGTATTGGGATGATGCCTTGGAGAGGTTAAGTTTGTTTTCGGCTGAAGGAGAGAGTCTCCAAATAGTTTTCTTTTAGTTAGCCTAAGATTTTTTAGATGAGGAGTGAACCATGAGTTAAGATGTTTTTTCGGTTTACTATTCCGTAGTTTGAGCGGAGCTATGTGGTCAAGGGCTGTATTAATAGCTTAATTATATTGTTCAACTAGCACATTGGGATCCATATTGTCTGGGACCGAGTTCAGTTGCAGTAATATAATGGGCAACAGTTTTTCCGCTGTCATGAGTTTTTTGTTCCTCGTGGGCACAGGGGGGGCAAGTGAGGACTGGGCCGTGGCAGTGTTCGTTGCTGCTGTAAATAATAGCAGATGGTGGTCAGTCCAGATCTGGGGTATAGTATCTGTGATGGTTACTTCACAGTTGTGTTCCGCTATCCAGTCAAGGATGCGACCTTTGTTATGTGTGGGAAGGTTAACTTTCTGGGAGAATCCCAGCTCTCTTAGGGTCAAGGCAGTAGCTGTTGACTGGATATCCTTAATGTCATTGTAGCCTAAGTTGAAGTCACCTAGGACTATTGCTTGGGAGGTATTTTTTAGGTTATTGCGTAGAGATATCCTCAGCGAAGGTTCCAATAGGACCTGGAGGTCTATAGAAAAGTAAGAGGTTTAATGTTTGGGAGCTAGCGGTGGCAATTTTGACCGTGAGGCATTCACAGGATTTCATAGTGGGGGTTGTAGTAATTCTCATGTCAAGACTGATCTAAGCTATGATTGCTAGACACCCAACTCGAGAGGTGTGTCTGTCTGCTCGTAAAATGGTATAATTGTCGGGAACTGCTAATGATAGGGCAGGGCCTGCCGCATCATGAAGCCAAGATTCTGAGATAGCCAGGAAATTGAGGTTCTCTGCGAGAATGATATCTGAGATCTCTTTTGCGTGTGCGACTAGAGATCTAGCGTTTATAAGCGCACCTTTGAGATAATGTTTGTGGCTTTCTGAGTTGGGGAGCGTGATACTGAGTCCATCTATAGCGGTAGGTTTAGTGCAGTTTTGTGTGGGTCTTTTGGGATTGCAATATTTCCTAATACACTCTGCAGTTGCCTTCAAGGGTAGGTGTTTTATGAGGCTTGTAAGAGCTATGGATTCATTATTAATTATGAGAAAACAAAGTGTATGGTCTTTCATAAGCCTGGGCAGAGGGGGTTCTGATAGAGGGGCATCGGATTGAGTAGGTTAACACTTTTTTGTCTACCTGGGCATTCATTTTTCCGGTAACGGTAGTTGGACTAGTCAGGTGGATCGGGCCATGCTTACACTTGAGAGACAAAGCAACGTTATCTCAAAGTTTAGGGCCTCATCACGAGTTGGGGGCCAATACCGCCGCATTTAAGGGCTGGCCCTATTACGAGTTGGGCAGAAAGTTTGGAGTTTTACCTCCAGCTCCTTGCTAGAGGTAAAAATCCTGCTTTCCGCCCCTTTTTCGCCAGTAATAGAGCACCCCAACCCCATTGGGTCCAATGGGGGATAGGAACTTACTGCTGTGATGCTACTCGGGATCTGGCACTAAAAGCGCCAGACCAAGTAACGTAACACTATTAGCATTGGGCGGTATCCCAACCCCTGATGAGGCCCTTAGTCAAGATCGTGGCAATGGCACTTTCCAACCAGTGTTACATCTTGATAATCAACAGGCTAGAGCTGCCACTCCCTTCAGTGCAGAGATTTGGGGCCACTCACCTTCGTCCAAGTAGGCCACAATTGAGAATCAATTCCTAAAAAAAGGGCTGTGTCTTCCCGCTTCGACTCCTAATTTAATGTTATGGCTGAAACTTAATCAGCGCTCCAACTCAGTTATCATTGCAATTACTCAGGCCTTTTATTGCCTTTGTTTATGGTGCTCACCCTATTTGAGTAGATATACATAGACGATGGTGGATGTGTTGTCCCAAATTGGAGGACAGGAGTTGAAATGGTGCTCTCATGTGCATGATTTATTGTAGGAGGTGGATCTTGCAGAGCTTTGGCACAATCCATAACAAATCGTTACCAGCTCCAAGTGTATCCTTGCACGCAGATTTGAATCTGTCCTGAGGGAGAAGACTAACCTAGCATGCCTTGGGACCAAAGTTTCCATTGATTATTGGTCCATTAAGATGGACTTCAGCTAGGAAAAGTACCTAGATATTGTTACTCCTGGTTATCTCTGCTCCCTTGATATTAAATTCTGCGTAGGAATTCTGCGGCTGCAAGATCGGCTGTTGGTGTGGCCTAGAAGCAGATCGGTTATATATCTCCTCTTTGTTAACTGCATTGGGAGAATTCGCCACATTTTATTTGCAATGTCTTTTTTTTATAATCTCAGGGCACATTTTCTTAAGCCTTTGTTGAGATCACATGGAGTCCGAACCCACACCCTTGCTCTATGTAAATCGACTTCAAAGAAGGCAACCATTTTTGCAGTGTCCTCATATATTTATAGGGATTGGGCCTTGAGAAGTAAGGCCCTTACATTGCTGGCACAGGAATCCGAGGCTATCATTGCCAGGAATCTCAAGTAGGTGGATAATAATGAATGCAGTTCTTATTAAAGGATAAACGGCCTCATTACGAGTTTGTCGGTAAGTGGTAAAAGTTACCGCCAACTTTATCACTACGTCAAATTACTAGTTTCGGCCTGAGGTGCAGGATTTGCCTCCAGGAAAATCCTGGAGGTAAATCATCCAACTCATCGACAAAAAAATCAGCAGAATCGGTGGAATTACGGCAGCAGAAATTCTGCAGCGGTAATTCCGCCAAAAAAGCCCTAGTGCGTCCAATGGACTAAAATAATGGGAAATTACTTCGCCACCACCACTTGTAATCTGGTGAAAATTGCGCCGGGCCAAGTGGCGGTAACGGTAATTCATTTGGGAAGTATTCCAGCAGATTTACCCCTGAGATACCGCCCAACTCCTAAATAGGCTAAAAGTCTTGATAGGCCTAATCCTTGGCATTTTAGGTTTGATCATTGTAGGGAAGTTCTAGTTCTATAATGTACCCTCGTTTCTATCTGGCACAGCAAATATTTACTGCATTCATTTCTAGGTAACATTTCGCATGTTATCAAGTGTGTTATACAGGCAAGGTTCTTTAATAATTCTATTGGTTTTTAATTTGTGAATTTGCTGTGTTTGGGTGCACAAGATGATGACCGGCATGATCACTTCTTGATTGATTGATTTATCTTTTATCCCAGTTTTGTAACTTTTGGAATTTTGCTGATTATTTAGTATGTAGATTTCATTGTTTGTTTAATGTGCTCTGTGTGTACTTTTATGGCTGTTGCCGAAATAAAGTTTTTATTGATTAATTGATATTGAGCCATTAACTTTACTGAGCATACATGTGTCTGTGTGTATGCGAGTGTGATGTCTACCGCCAACCCTATGATTTTGGAGAAATTGTATTGTACTTGTCATTTGTATAGCGCCTTTTACCATTGTCCTAGTCTCAATGCACTGTTAGTGGGAAAGCCCTTGGAGGACCGAAGTCCAGAGTGTTGGAGGTCATGGAGTATGATTAGGATGCCTATGTTAATTTGGCCAAAAAAGGGTTAGCAGGGCTGGCCAGGCTCCGGTATAGAGCAACCCATGCGGTCGGGCATGTGTATGGGTGCTGGGAGGAGTCGGGAGATGGTGTGATTGCTAGAGACTTGCTATGTGTTCACTGTGCCTGAATTTGTCTTCGGACTGTGCTGAATTCTGCTGTCCAAGGTGTTTAGGCGTAGTCTGGTGAAAGTAGGCGGAGAAATATGTGAACAGCATGACAGATTTTTGTTTTAGTTCTTGCTGTATACTGATGTGTGTGGCTAGCAATGCCTGCAGCAAGTAGTGTGTTATACATACCTTGCCAAAAATGTATGGTGCTTTGTTGTTTGAGTTACCCGCTCAGGTACTTGGCTTCTTCTGTTGGTTTTTGCGGCTGTGATGAAATGGTTAGAAACTGCGACAGTCTATTTGCCACAGGAGGGGCACGGGTTGTACTTCCAGATTCTTCTAGGTGGATAGGTTTGTGAGACTACCCAGATATCGAACGCTTAGTGAACATTACTGAAGTTACCTTTACCAGGGGTGGCCCATCCTATGGTTCATACATACGCAATACCTGCCCTTCCTCCCATTCCTGGGCAATGCTGGGCTGGTTCTTGATTGCCCCCCCGTAGTGTTGCACGGGGGATCCTGCCTGCTGGTTCGGGACATGACCATGGCGGCACGACCTCCCATAACAATTCCCTGCAGTGCATCCCAATCTGTCCGATTGGGATGATGATGGTTCTAGCACACCACTGTGCTTTTACCACTATGTTTCCGATTTGCCAGTTTTCCTATACATGCCAGGTGCAGTCATTCATCAATCCTGTGACATTACATATATGAGGGCTGTGATTCAGCTTGAGGGGAACAGGGTATAGGTGTATGATAGTGTAATAGTGTGTGTGGTCCAGGCCACCATGAAAATAGGAGTTGGCGTAGTCCAGATGGCCAGTATTGCAAAGACTCTTTGGGGGTATGAAAAGTAGGGAAAGATTCATTTTAGGATCTGTAAGTGGAAGTGGCAAGTTCTGGATGCAGAGTTGATGTGTTTGGGGAGAGATAGGCTTGCGTCCATGGTGCATCCAAGATTTTTAACAGAGGGGGAGGCGGCAGGTGGGGCTCGAAGGGCACCTGGCCACGGTAAAGGTTGGCAAATCAGAGGAGCTTTGCTGCATATATGGATCTCTGATTTGCCCGGGATGAGGATTAGGTGGTTGTTAGTCATCCAATGGCCGTCAGGCCACCAGATAATGTGAGTATCAGGCGCTTTTACGCATGAAAATCTTGTAAATACGACAGCTTTATTATTTTCCTGTGTAAATTTACACACAGGTTTAGAGCAGAGGGCAGTGCAAAGGTCAGGTTACTTGACAGACACCAGAAGGCTTCTTTTGATTTTTATCTACATGGATGTAATTGCAAGCCACCTCTGAAACAGAATGTATTTCTCTGAAGCCTTTTAAAAAAAGAAACTGTGATAAAAGGAATTGTTTCTTTCCATTCAGCTTCAGAAGTACTGTGCATATTTTCCTAGAATTATAGGATTGTATAATTAATAAGATCAAAAACTAAGTTGCAATTGAGAATTAATATTTTGTAGTAAATTATGCTTTTTTCAACGGTGAAAGCAAACAAGTATTGCACAATTGAATTTTCAGAGTTCCGGTGCTATGTGCATAATCATGCAGTTGCAGATAATTTTTACACTTATAATTTAATTTACACTCTAATTATAAAGTGTGTAAAATGATGACTATGCACAGTATAGTTTGCATCCATTCAACCTTGCAGTCAATGGGGTACATTACTAGAAATGGTCAGTGGCAGCAGAATCGTTGTTCAAGGGTGAGTGGTTGTCATTATACCAATCACAGGTGTTCTAGCCTCTCAAATCTTCAAGACTACAATTAAAACATCCAAAACCTGACTCTCCAGGAAGTCCAAGCATTGTTCAAAAACAAACAAAGGAAAGTTACATTGGTAATTGAAATAAAAACTCAGCAAAACCTGTCCCTGTGATAATCCAGATAGGTATTAAACTTTATATAGCTCTTCATGAATGGTTCGTCCAACATCTAGGTACTGTGATTATTACACCTCAGTCGATACTCAGTTAACCAACCTCTGAAGGATGTTAGCCAATAAGATAGCTCAGCCGGTTGAGTACTCGTTGCTGCAATCTATGCATGATCTGCAGGTTGCCGGTTCGGATCCCAGCAAGGCCAACTCAACCTTTCATCCTTTCGTGGTCAATTAAGGAGTACCAAATTTAGTTTGGTGATAAATGTGATAAATATGCTTTATTTACAGCGCTTTGCCAAAAGCGCTATATAAATAACCATTTGACCATTAGATTAGATTTAGAATTTAGCATGGAGTCCTTGCCCTTCTGCACTGTTGCATCATAACATTGGCATACCATTAGGTAGTAATAACTCCAGGAAGTTAGGACTTTCATTAAACATCAAAAGTCAATTCTGCTATCGAACCTCAACACACACAATACAATTCATGTTTGCTTTATGTAATTGGCTAGGTTTTTTGATTTCAACATTTAAATATATACAGGAGAGATCAAATGGCCAGACCTTAGAGAAATAATGAAAGGTTTATTCTGTCACAGTGCAGAAAGCTGCTGCACAGTAATGATTTTCATATAGTTACTGCACACGTCGGCTGGATGTCACATACATTTTACTCTCTTGCAAAGGAGAAAAGTCATTTTTACTCTCTTAAAATCACATTTACTCTCAAAGTTTAAAAATAGGGAGTAAAATACTCCCACCTCAAATTCTTATCTGGAGCACTATTCACTGTGGTTTAATCTAATAGCCCTTAGTTTCTGTGGGTAAAATGTACTGGTTTGGCCTACTCTTTTAAGAAGTCCCTCTTTTATGGATGTAAAGTTATCCCCCTGGCCAAGGTTAAGTAGCTGGTAGGCGGTTTGTAGCTCGATTTTCAATAGGAGTTCTAAATTACATTTTTTTTAGATTTTCTTCCCATCCCGATTGCTCAGCTAATCGCTCAAAATTCAAAAAGAAATTCCCTAGATCTTCACCCTTCTGATAGGGTTGTATTATTCCTTGGGGTAGAAAGGGTCTGGCCTGTAACTCGACAAATTTTTTTACATTCTTTTGAAGGCAGGGTTCGGCCTGCATCTGATGGGCAGCCAGTTGGGCCATGACATCTTCAAGGTTGGCTATGTCTTAAGTAAGGGTTCCCTCTGTGACACTTTCTGAGTCGGAAAAAATAGGTCTTAACCTCCGAAAGGGTTTTGAAGTCGTCTGACTCCTCTGAACTTGATCCTGATGAAGTGGAAGACCGGGTGGGTGGATCTCTACACCAGAGGGGCCAGGAACTAAACTATTCTGGTACCAAACAGAAAAGGTTTGGGGAAAGGTGGATTCAGGGTGCTCGGTCTAATGAAGATGTGCGCAGGTCTTATTTTTAAGACCATTTGATCCCATTGTTGGATATTATAGTGGGAGAGCGGCAGGGTTTCTAATAATAACTGGGTTTTGAAAAACAAGTCAATACCCAGATCATTTTCAAAATCCCCAAGATTCAAGCCTCCCCACCACCCGACCTCACCTCTTGTCTATATATCGACCATTGGATGACTAACAATCACCTAATCCTCGTCCCGGGCAAATCAGAGATCCATATATGCAGCAAAGCTCCTCTGATTCGCCAACCTTTACCGTGGCCAGGTGCCCTTCGAGCCCCACCTGCCGCCTCCCCCTCTGTTAAAAATCTTGGATGCACCATGGACGCAAGCCTATCTCTCCCCAAACACATCAACTCTGCATCCAGAACTTGCCACTTCCACTTACAGATCCTAAAATGAATCTTTCCCTACTTTTCATACCCCCAAAGAGTCTCTGCAATACTGGCCATCTGGACTACGCCAACTCCTATTTTCATGGTGGCCTGGACCACACACACTATTACACTATCATACACCTATACCCTGTTCCCCTCAAGCTGAATCACAGCCCTCATATATGTAATGTCACAGGATTGATGAATGACTGCACCTGGCATGTATAGGAAAACTGGCAAATCGGAAACATAGTAGTAAAAGCACAGTGGTGTGCTAGAACCATCATCATCCCAATCGGACAGATTGGGATGCACTGCAGGGAATTGTCATGGGAGGTCGTGCCGACATGGTCATGTCCCGAACCAGCAGGCAGGATCCCCCGTGCAACACTACGGGGGGGCAATCAAGAACCAGCCCAGCATTGCCCAGGAATGGGAGGAAGGGCAGGTATTGCGTATGTATGAACCATAGGATGGGCCACCCCTGGTAAAGTTAACTTCAGTAATGTTCACTAAGCGTTCGATATCTGGGTAGTCTCACAAACCTATCCACCTAGAAGAATCTGGAAGTGCAACCCGTGCGCCTCCTGTGGCAAATAGACTATCGCAGTTTCTAACCATTTCATCACAGCCGCAAAAACTGACAGAAGAAGCCAAGTACCTGAGCGGGTAACTCAAACAACAAAGCACCATACATTTTTGGCAAGGTATGCATAACACACTACTTGCTGCAGGCATTGCTAGCCACACACATCAGTATACAGCAAGAACTAAAACAAAAATCGGTCATGCTGTTCACATATTTCTCCGCCTACTTTCACCAGACTACGCCTAAACACCTTGGACAGCAGAATTCAGCACAGTCCGAAGACAAATTCAGGCACAGTGAACACATAGCAAGTCTCTAGCAATCACACCATCTCCCGACTCCTCCCAGCACCCATACACATGCCCGACCGCATGGGTTGCTCTATACCGGAGCCTGGCCAGCCCCGCTAACCCTTTTTTGGCCAAATTAACATAGGCATCCTAATCATACTCCATGACCTCCAACACTCTGGACTTCGGTCCTCCAAGGGCTTTCCCACTAACAGTGCATTGAGACTATGACAATGGTAAAAGGTGCTATACAAATGACAAGTACAATACAATTTCTCCAAAATCATAGGGTTAGCGGTAGACATCACACTCGCATACACACAGACACATGTATGCTCAGTATAGTTAATGGCTCAATATCAATTAATCAATAAAAACTTTATTTCGGCAACAGCCATAAAAGTACACACAGAGCACATTAAACAAACAATGAAATGTACATACTAAATAATCAGCAACATTCCAAAAGTTACAAAACTGGGATAAAAGATAAATCAATCAATCAAGAAGTGATCATGCCGGTCATCATCTTGTGCACCCAAACACAGCAAATTCACAAATTAAAAACCAATAGAATTATTAAAGAACCTTGCCTGTATAACACACTTGATAACATGCCAAATGTTACCTAGAAATGAATGCAGCAAATATTTGCTGTGCCAGATAGAAACTAGTGTACATTATAGAACTAGAACTTCCCTACAATGATCAAACCTAAAATGCCAAGGATTAGGCCTATCAAGACTTGTGGCCTCTTTAGGAGTTGGGCGGTATCTCAGCGGTAAATCTGCTGGAATACTTCCCAAATGAATTACCGTTACCGCCACTTGGCCCGGCGCAATTTTCACCAGATTACAAGTTGTGGTGGCGAAGTAATTCCCCATTATTTTAGTCCATTGGACGCACTAGGGCTTTTTTGGCGGAATTACCGCTGCAGAATTTCTGCTGCAGTAATTCCACCGATTCTGCTGATTTTTTTGTCGATGAGTTGGATGATTTACCTCCAGGATTTTCCTGGAGGCAAATCCTGCACCTCAGGCCGAAACTAGTAATTTGACGTAGTGATAAAGTTGGCGGTAACTTTTACCACTTACCGACAAACTCGTAATGAGGCCGTTTATCCTTTAATAAGAACTGCATTCATTATTATCCACCTACTTGAGATTCCTGGCAATGATAGCCTCGGATTCCTGTGCCAGCAATGTAAGGGCCTTACTTCTCAAGGCCCAATCCCTATAAATATATGAGGACACTGCAAAAATGGTTGCCTTGCTTGAAGTCGATTTACATAGAGCAAGGGTGTCCGTAAGGGTTCGGACTCCATGTGATCTCAACAAAGGCACAAGAAAATGTGCCCTGAGATTATAAAAAAAAGACATTGCAAATAAAATGTGGCGAATTCTCCCTATGCAGTTAACAAAGAGGAGATATATAACCGAGCTGCTTCCAGGCCACACCAACAGCCGATCTTGCAGCCGCAGAATTCCTACGCAGAATTTAATATCAAGGGAGCAAAGATAACCAGGAGTCACAATATCTAGGTACTTTTCCTAGCTAAAGTCCATCTTAATGGACCAATAATCAATGGAAACTTTGGACCCAAGGCATGCTAGGTTAGTCTTCTCCCTCAGGACAGATTCAAATCTGCGTGCAAGGATACACTTGGAGCTGGTAACGATTTGTTATGGATTGTGGCAAAGCTCTGCAAGATCCACCTCCTACAATAAATCATGCACATGAGAGCACCATTTCAACTCCTGTCCTCCCATTTGGAACTACACATCCATCATAGCCTATGTATATCTACTGAAGTAGGGTGAGCACCATAAACAAAGGCAATAAAAGGCCTGAGTAATTGCAATGATATCTGAGTTGGAGCGCTGATTAAGTTCCAACCATGACATTCCATTAGGAGTCGAAGCGGGAAGACACAGCCCTTTTTTTAGGAATTCATTCTCAATTGTGGCCTACTTGGACAGAGGTAAGTGGCCCCAAATCTCCGCACTGAAGGGAGCGGCAGCTCTAGCCTGTTGATTATCAAGATGTAATGCTGGTTGGAAAGTGCCATTGCCACGATCTTGGCTAAGGTCCTCATTAGGGGTTGGGATACCGCCCAATGCTAATAGCGTTACGTTACTTGGTCCGGCGCTTTTAGCGCCAGATCCCGAGTAGCATCACAGCAGTAAGTTCCCATCCCCCATTGGACCCAATGGGGTTGGGGTGCTCTATTACTGGTGAAAAAGGGGTGGAAAGCAGGATTTCTACCTCTAGCAAAGAGCTGGAGGTAAAACTCCAAACTTTCTGCCCAACTCATAATAGGGCCAGCCCTTAAATGCAGCGGTACTAGCCCCCAACTCGTGATGAGGCCCTAAACTTTGAGATAACGTTGCTTTGTCTCTCAAGTGTAAGCATGGCCCGATCCACCTGACTAGTCCAACTACCGTTACTGGAAAAATGAATGCCCAGGTACACAAAAAAGTGTTAACCTACTCAATCCGATGCCCCTCTATCATAACTCTCAACCTAACAGACCCCCTCTGCCCAGGCTTATGAAAGACCATACACTTTGTTTCCTCATAATTAATAATGAATCCATAGCTCTTACAAGCCTCATAAAATGCATCCGCCTGCTGGATAAGGCCCGCCGGGGCCGCAGAGAGCAAGACTGCATCGTCCGTGAATAATAGAAGCTGGACTTTGTCCGCGCATAACCAGGGGGTGTCTGTTTCAAGATCAATAAGCCTGTTTATGATGTTACTAATAATGCAAATAGAATAATGTTGGTGCGAGAACGCACCCCGGTCTCACCCCTTGCTCAATGGCAATCGGATCCGTTAAGTCACCTGCTTGATTCCACCTAACACTAGCTGGGTTACCATTGTACAGTCCCTGTATCCTGCATGAAAGTTGCAGGGGATATATTTAATCCTTGTAGGGCCTTCCACAGCTTCGATCTAGGGACAGCATCAAAGCCACATTTCAGCTCGACAAAAACTACATACATGCACATCTTCCTTAGCTAAACATACTTTAGCACTAACAGCGAAAGTCTGAAGGAGTGGGCTATGGTAAATCATTGATGGTTGGATATTATCATTGGCTCTGTACTGTCAGGTGCCCCACATTGTGAGTGGCTCAGTATTTTTGATCACTTAGTATTACTTATGACCCAATATTAACAGTTGCACTATTATTTGTGGCTCAGCGTTATCAGCCGCGTAGTAACATCTGTGGGGGTCATTACGAGTTTGGAGGCAGCCATGGTGCTAATAGCACCATGGCTGCCCCAAAACCCGTGTCCGGGTCTGTGGTGTCGGAATGGGGACTTACCGGGAAATTCCGACCCTTGCGGACCCGGTAACTCCCCATTTCGAAAACCATTCCCCATTCCCATTCGAGCCCCCATAGGGCTCAATGGGAATGGGGAAGGAGCTAATAACGGGCCCGCAATTCGCAAGCCCGTTATTAGCTCCTGGGTCCCTTAAAGGGTCCCGCTAAGGGCGGCTGGTAAAACCAGCCGGCCCTAGTGGGACCCACTAAGGGACCTCGGAATGCGGCGGTAGGGGGTTAACGGCACCGGCATCCTTACCGGTGCCGTTAACCCCCTACCGCCGTACTCGTAATGACCCCCTGTGTCTCCGTATCACCAATTAGCAATGGCTCAGTATCGTCAGTGACTCAGTATAAACAGTTCTCAGTATTAAAGTGGCTGGGCATTATTTGTAGTGCACCCCTTTTCTAAAAGGTTTGAAGAGTCACGAGGGCGGGACACATCTATGTTAACTACATATCCACAAGTAGATGTGTTTGTGAGTGTGGGTATTATAAAATGTACTACAATTTGAACAATTCTGGAGGTATCCCCTGCTTCTTACTCTTTATTAATAGGGTGAATTCAACATGTCAAGGTTCAAAAACATTTTAAAAGTGATTCTTCTTTTGTGCCCCCTAAATTCAAGACAGTCCTCAAATGAGTCCCCTTTAGGTCTGGTTATAGAGAGCACTAGCGCTATGCCAAAGCTATTACCCGTATCTATTAGAGGGACTCTATTGCCAGTCAGCGGCACAGCGATGCATGGCCAAGTGCATCATGGCAGAAGCTCCATTATTTTTTTGTCTAAGTTTGGGGCACATTTGTAGAATGTTGCAGAAAAAGAGATCATTTTGTCTACCCTGTCTAGTACCTTTGTTTTTTTCCCACCCATGTCCTGCATTTATGTTTACTATTCTTATATTGCAAAGGTAGCAGGCTGCTTCACAATGTATGGCTGAGAACATCATGGTGAGGTCCCTGTTATAGGAATTTTCCTTTTTTTGTGTCAGTCAAAGCTATTGTGTCAGTTGCGGAGAGAGTTATAAAGCCACACACTCTCTTAATTGTACTTAGGGAACCAAGTACAGCTTGTCATTGCATTATGTCTTTGGAATTAAAATTGAAAGTTATTTTCAGGCTGAGATGGTTCTTTCCCAGAGACTTCTTCATCAAATTTTGGTTCTTTCTATGTAAAAGCAATTTCCAGGTCTGCGTGGGATGTTCTTTGTTTCTCATTAATCCTGTGAGCACCATCTGATGAAGAAGTCTAATGAAATTCCCATCTCAGCAGAGTATTTTCAGTTAGTCCAGCAAAAGGTATGAAACATTGCATTTTGTTCGATTTATTCTTTTCATTAGCGCTTTATTTCGTTTTCTAAAAGTTATGGTAGACAAACTTGGCTCATGTGCTTTTTGTGCTTTTTCTCTAAAAAATATCCATTAGTCCTGTTTGTTCCCCAACCTCAACAGCAACACCCCCAATTAATTAAACCCTCTCCCCTTATGGGCTGGAGGTACTCTAATGTTATAGTAACTTTTACGCAATGTGGACAAATCTGATGAAATTCCCTACAATTTAAATTTGAGAGTTCTTATGGGGCATTCCTTTTTCATCTTCTTAATTAGGTTCAGGTAACTAACTCAGAACCGGGGCCGTATTCAGTCAAGAATTGCTACCACTCAAGGTCCAAGTCTGCGTCCAGGTCCAGGTCTGCGTCATTCAGCCACTCAGTACATTTCTCTATCACATAAAGTTCCTTGGCTTTCTGATCCAGTCCTCCTTGCATGGGGGCAGGCCCTCTTCCAAACCTGAGCGAAGCATCCCCTGGCTCCCAGAAGCATACGGTGAAGCATGTGTGGAGCTCCCCGTAGGCTTCATATCTTATTCCGAATAACATCAGGAGTGGGATCAAGGTCTCCTCAGTTCCTTTATCCAAGAGTTCACTCCAGACCAATATTTTTGTATAACCTTGCCTGACCACCACACATGCATTGATGTTCTCTTCTCCAGTGCAGATTTCAACATGCTGAGTAAAATTTTGCTAGTTGGGCCGAGGAGGATTGCCAGGTTGTCCTCCCATCAGTCTCTGAAGGCTTTGATATCCATCTCCAAGCTCTCAATTATACACACATATATTGTTGAGATCAGACCTCTACTGCTCTAGGACATTTCTAGCACCCTCTCAAATCTCGTAAGGGGGCGGCCACATTTTCGTTCCGTTTCTGTTGCAATAGGATTTCTCTTAACTGAAGGTACTCGAACACAGATAGCTTTCCTATACCCAGTGCATTCTCCAGCGTGTCTATTTCCAGAAATCTACCATCCTTACAGAGCTGGTTTGCACTTTCTTGCCCACAGCTGAAACCGTTCAGGGGCTTCAATGTCTTTTAAGAAGGGGGGAGCTCACAGGGAAGGGCAATGTGGAAAGCCACTCTGCCTCCTTGGTCTTTCTCCACATTTCCCATGGTGGACCAACTATTGGGGGTGTTCTATCTCTGCTATGCAGATGTTTCTCTGGACCCACAGCCATTCACCCACCATAACAGGGTGCATAGTTGAGTTTTCCAACACAACCCACTGTCTGTCTTTGGATGGCCTCAGGTGGTAATACAATATTCTTAGGTGGGCAGCCAGGTGGCATGCCTCCTTGTTTGGGAAGCTCATGCCCTCTTTGACCTTTGGTTGTATTCACCTCTTGTGTGGGATTCTAACCCCTTTGCCTTCCCACAATAATTTAGAATGGCCATTTTGACCTCTATTAGGACTTGCTTTGAGAACACAAAAGGGAGGGAAATGAGTAAGAACAGCAGTCTGGGTAATGTGTTAATTTTTATGCAGTTCAACCCCCCTTTCCACCCCAAGCCCAGAGTGCTCCACCTTCCCAAATATGTCTTTATTTGGTCCCACAAGGGTAGGAAGCTGAGCTCCCACAGTTTTCCTGTTTCCCTCCCAAGCTTGACTCCTAAGTAGTTTTGGTTGTCTTGGCATATTTTAAACTGGAGTTCTTTTACCTTGTCTTCCATGTCCCATGCGTCGGAGCCCAATGGGAGTAGACCTGATTTTCCCTCATTGATTTTATACCTTGATAACTTCCCATACTCTTCCAACTCACTCAGTAGGGCTGCGAGGGTCCTCCCAGGGTGCACTATAGTTAGTAGAATATCGTTGGTGAACAGACTAAGTTTTTACTCCCACCCGCCCACTTCAAACCCTTTTATGTCCCTCGCCTCCCTGATACTTTGCACTAGTGGCTCTATCACAAGGGTGAACAGTAGGGGGAGCCCCGTCTTGTCCCTCTCTCAAGTCTAAACATGTGGGAAGTGGTCCCAGTCAGGTCCCTCTCAGCGGCTGGTGAGGTGATTCCTTACAGGTCACTTGTTTTTGCAAATAACAACACATGAGAGGGACCTGACTGAACACAGCAGAGCATAGCGTTTGGAGATGATTCCTTACAGGGCACCTATGTCTATATGTAATATTCCCATGAGAGGGACCGGACATATGTAGATGGTAGTTTTGGAGGTGATTCCTTACAGGACGCTTCAAGTATCAAATCTGGTAATGCATCAAGAATTTAATAGCCTTGAAAAAGACATTGTGTCGAAATACATGTTGGCTGGTCTTTTGCATAAGAAAATAAACTGGACTTAACAAGCCAACTTAAGACTATATGGCCCTCATTACGAGTTCGGCGGCCGCCGAAATCGCGTCCGGGTCCTCAGAATGAGGAATAACCGGGCCATTCTGAGTTCGGAAGGCCCGGTAATTCCTCCCTCCAAGGACCCTGTCCTTCCCCATTCCCATTTCAGCCCCCATAGGGCTGAATGGGAATGGGAGAGGGAGCAAACAACGGGCCATTACGAGTTGGCCCGTTGTTTGCTCCCTCTTCCCCTCGCGGGACCCGGTAAGCACGCCTGGTTTGACCAGGCGTTACTTCCTGGGTCCCGCGAGGGGACCTTGTAATGAGGCGGTACGGGGTAAACGGCGCCAGCACCTTTTACGGCGCTGTTTACCCCGTACTGCCAGGGTCGTAATGAGGCCCTATGACTTTTAACTAAAGCATTACTAAAACCGAATAATCTTTTGTCAAACATGTTGTAGAGCTGCATTTGCCAAGTGCAAAGTGCGAGTGGTTTCCTTCTTTCTTTACTTAGTTTTAAGTGGTACAAGGGCATTTATCACTCGCCTCGCTGCTGGTAGAGTATACACCTTAGAACCCAGTGCATTGGACACAGTCTACCCTTGCCTAATTGTGCTTTTCCATGAGGGGGTCGCCCAAGATCCAAATTGCCAACAGTTCAACCGCCAGGATAAATAGTGAGGGACAGAGAGGGCAGCTCTGACACGTGCCCCTCTCCAGTGGAAAGGACTTAGATATCCTACCATTGACACAAACATGTGCCATAGGGCATACATACAATAGATTGACCCACCGCATGAAATTCGGCCCAAAGCCCATACCCCCCAGTAACGCCCAGACACATTCCCAATAGATAGAATCAAATGCCTTTTCGAAGTCAATGGCCACTATTGCCAGCGGGTCCAAAATGTTGCTAATCTTATCTAGGGCCACATGAAGTCTCTGAATATTCATGTGCGTCGCTCTTTGTAACAGAAACACATTTTTATCCACATGGATCATGTCAGGCAAAACCTTGTTCATTCACGTTGCCAGTACTTTGGCCAGAACTTTAGACTCTATATTGAGGAGTGAGATGGGTGATAGGAAGCACATTAGTTCGGAGGTTTGTCCCTCTTCGGTATCACAATAGCAGTCGATTGAAACAAATCTTGGGGCCACCTTCCCTCATTCTTACTACATTGGACCATTGGCAGCATAGGGTCAACTATTATCTCAGTAAGCATTTTCCACAATTCGGCTGGGAACACATTAGGTCCAGGCGCCCTCCCAGACTGTAGCGATGCTATCGCTGCAGCCACTTCCTCCCTTGTTATATCCACTTCCAGAGCCTCTACTAGGGGATCTCTTCCAGAAAATCAGTATGCGCCACCCCACCATACCCCGTTGAAACTGCATAGAATTGCAGATAGCAGATATTCTGCAAATGCCTCACAGATATTATCTACCTCCTTGATCTCCTCCCCCTCTATTGTGATTACGGAATGCACATCACTGGAGGGCGTTTCCCACTGTTCCAGCAATGCCAGCAGCCTCCTGGCCTTGTCCCCAACCTCATATACCCTTGTGCGTGACACCAAGTGAGCTTGCTTCGCTGTGTCGGTGTCTAGTAGGGTATACAAGTCCCTCACTTCCAACAATTGATGTTGTTTTGTATGGGAGTGATCACTACGAAATTGCTCTTCCAGATGCATCACCTGAAGTTCAGTGTCCAGCATCTTCACCACCTCTGCTTTTCTGTAGCAGCTAGGGTTCAGATGACCCCCCCCACACCCCTCTAGCACTGCCTCGTACCCCCTCCCATTGTGTCCCGGCAATGTTCACCAAGGAGGTATGCACCTCAAAATATTTCTCTATCTTCACCTGCAATTGGTCCATCACCTCCGGTACCACAAATAGTATGCATTTAATGTCCAAGAAGAACGTTCCCCCATCTGTGCCATACCCATGGTAATCAGCAGTGGAGAATGATCAGAAACGGCTCTTGGCAGAAGTTGCGCGTCCCTAACGGTGTAGGAGCCCGAGCCAGGAAGACAGGAGTAGTCTATCCTTGAGAGAGCGAGAGACGTGCCACTGATTAAAATGAATGACCTGGCTTCTGTGTGTGCCTTTTGCACCATACATCCACCATTCGCATTCACACACACACTAGGTTTTTGTGCGACCCCTGATTAACCCCTTTGGATCTGGAAAGCAGCCCTAGCTGCTATCCATTACTTCCTTAAAGTCTCCGCCCACCAGCCAGCGGACCACCTGATGTTTTACAAACAATTCTTGGTAGTGGCGGAGGGGGAATACACACAGAGCAACCCCAGAGTTTCCCCCTTACATGACCCCATTACCAACAAATACCTCCCTCTATTGTCACAGAAGATAAAATAAATGATGTGTGTTTTCGAATCAGCACCATCACCCGTCTTGAGCCCCAGTGAAACCGGCAGGTATATTCATTGCATAGTTTCACCTTTTGAAAAACATACGTTCCGTTCCCATCAGATGCGTTTCCTGCAGGAACGCAAAGGTGGGCCTGTATCTGTTCAGGGCTTGCAACAACATACTCCCTTTGATCTTGTCACAGAGACCATCTATGTTCCAGGGCATACAATCCACCGTTTTATCCTCCGTTACACCCATTCAATCCGCATGCGACATTGAGGGAGCAATAGTATATGGATGCTGCCTCCATAATGCATATTACCTGCCAATACTACTTATAAATACGTGGTTAAAGCAACACATGGTTAAGCCATGGGGCCTCATTACGAATTAGGCAGAAAATTGGAGGTAAATCCTCCAAAAAATAGCCCTGAGGAATTACTGTTACCACCATTTGGTTAGGCGGAATTTCTGCCTGATTAGAAGTGGTGGTGGCGGTGTAATTCCCCATTTATTTTGGGTCCATTGGACCCAATGGGGCTTTTTTGCGGAATTACTGCTGCAGTAATTCCACCAATTCTACTAATTTTTCGGCAATGAGTGGGAAGGTTCACCTCCATGGCTTTGCTGGTGGTTAATCCTCCACTCAAAACCCAAACTCATAATTTGGCGTAGTGATAAAATTGGCGATAACTCAGTTATCACCAATTTTACCACTTACCGCCTAACTTGTAATGAGGCTGATGGTGGTGTACCAGTAGCACGTTTACAGCCACAATTAAGCTATCAACTCCTCTGACTGCTTTGTAATACCACTGCAGAACCTAAATAACATGATATTTGATGTCACTGCTTGATAGAGGTGGATTGCAATGTAATACTACTTATCATGCTTGCTTTATCCAAGATGCTCAGTAACAAATGTCCTGCCACAGTAAGCAATGGCTAGACTGGCTGTACCAAAATGCCAGTCTAACCATGTAATAACACACATGAACTTGGCTTTGCCAAAAATACCAGTAAAGCATGCCAAGTACATTAAGAATGTGTCATGCTCTAGTAATCCCCAGCCTTCCATGGTCTTACACACTCACACTCATCCTCTTTCAGCCACTCACCCATACATCATCTCTCACATTCATTAACACTGCATTCTCCACACAGGCACCCACCCACCCAGAATGTTCACTTACAGGCAGTCACATTCATACCCACCTACCAGTCACTCACCTATATACCTTCTCTCACATACACACACACAGTGGCACCACACACACACTGGCAACACACACACACACACCCACCCCCCATTCACTTACATATAAACCTACTAAAACTGCATTCTCCACACAGGCACACACCCACCCTCACAGAACATTCAAACACACAATATTACATTCTTACTCATTCACCCATCAGTGGCTCACCGATAAACCTTCACTCACAACCGCTCACACTGCATTCTCCACACAGGAACGCACCCACCCACCCACCCAGAACATTTTAATACATACTATCACTTTCATACCCATTCACTCACATCCACTCACACTGCATTCTCCACCCAGGCATGCACCCACCCACACACTCAGAACATTCAAACACACACTACCACATTCCTACTCATTCACCCACCCCTTACTGACCCATCCCACATACATACACCTGACACACCTCACACATGCAAAATACACATACACTTTAAAAAAAGAAAAACCTTACCTGTTTTTCCTGTTAGAGCTTTGGTCTGTCACTCCAGGCCCCTGGCTCCTCTGTGCTGCTCACAACAGGAACCAGGAAGATTCCTGGTTCCTGTATTTGACAGCAAGAGGAAGCTGGAGAAGGGGTTAGAGCTGAACGTGGCACATGTTCCGTTCAGCTCCAAACCTTGTTCAGCGACTCCTTCACACGCTGTGAGCCCTGACATAGCCTTCTCCCTGGTGGGTGAGGAATGGGCCAGGTCCCCCCTAGACCTGGTGTGATGGGCCCCCCAAACCTCAGAGGATGCAGAGGCCCCTGCTACACCGGTGCCAACAGGTATTAAGGAAAGTATGGCCCCAGCCTGAGCTCCCTTTTCCTTCCCTCCACCACTCCCCAAACTCACCCCACTTACCTTGCGCTCCTTTGTCCCTCGCCGGCACCAGGAAGACTCAGTGTTGCCATTGAAATGGCCACCCTGGAAAGGGAGAAGGGATTGCATGTGGTTCCTGTCTCCCTAATCCATGGTGGCAATGTTGGTTTGTAGTTTTAAGTTGCAAAGCTGCAACCGTGCTGTTTCTCAACTTAAAACAAATCTATTGGCATCCCAATAAACAAGATGGGATGCTAATAGCAATAAACCCCTCCAGAAAGCGGGGGTGGCTGCTTTACCAGAGCAGGCAATGTCCAGGCAGTGTTAACCTGGCCCAGTAAAGCCCTCATCCATCAGGGCTATTGCTTAATTAAAATCATGTTTACTGCTGATCATTTTTTTTTATTTTTACTGATGGCAGTACAAAATGAGCTCTCTTAGTAGGCAGCACTACAATATGCAAACTTTGTAGCCCCAAGGGCTGTCTCCAGTCTTTTCATAAATATGTGGATGCTAATGGCAGAGCCGCACCGCAGCAGGTTGAAAGCCCAGCATTTCAAAGCCTGGCTGAAGGTGAGCTGGTGCCCATTTCAGAATTGATATGATATGATATAATATGGCATTTGTAGCGCGCCTATACACAAGTGTTTCAAGGCGCGACGAGGCGGGGGGGGGGGACAAGGGGAGACATACAACGATCCTACTAGGCCAGGTGTCATTCAGATCGCGCAAGTGCAAGGGTAGGGGGACTGGGAAAAGTGCAAGGGGAAGGGGGGAGGGGAAAGTGCAGTACATGGTTAGTAGAATACAAGATAAATAATAGGGCCAGCTGGTGGCAAGTGCAAGGAAAGTGCAGTACATGGTAAGTAGAATACAAGATAAATAATAGGGCCAGCTGGTGGCAAGTGCAAGGTAAGTGCCGGGAGAAGGGGCTGTAGGATACAGAGACAGTCCCGTAGTGCAGGTAGGCAGTGCAAGGAAGAGTGGCTGTGCCACGGACCGAGATCGGTGAGTGGCCCAGTTGCAGATTCAGTGAGTTTAGCAGGGGAGAGAGGGAGAGAAAGCGGAGGCAAAGAGGAAGGTTTTGAGGTGCTTCCGGAACCGGAGATGGTTCTCCTCAAGTGTCAGGGAGGCAGGAAGGCTGTTCCAGAGGGAGGCCCCTGCTGCGGAGAGAGATCTA
Organism: Ambystoma mexicanum; assembly: GCF_040938575.1. Taxonomy (NCBI): domain Eukaryota; kingdom Metazoa; phylum Chordata; class Amphibia; order Caudata; family Ambystomatidae; genus Ambystoma; species Ambystoma mexicanum. Next base: position 703,663,634 of record NC_090941.1, on the reverse strand, counting down.
CGCCCAGCTCGTTGCTTGGAGAAGCGGCTGACCCTGAGGTAGTTGGAGGTGGATGAGCGAAGAGCTCGAGAAGGAAGATATTTAGGAAGAGAGAGTTGAAAGTATTTTGGCCCAAGGCCCCAGAAGGCCTTGTGGACAATGCAGAGGGTTTTGAACTTAATCCTCGCAGCCACTGGGAGCCAGTGTAGCGATTTCAGTCCTGGAGCGATATGGTCCCTGGGCTTGAGGCCAAAGACAAGTCTTGCAGTCCTGTTCTGGATGAGTTGCAGAGGGCGGAGAGTAGAGGCAGGAAGATTTAGATAGAGGCTGTTACAGTAGTCCAACTTCGAGAGAACCAGGGCTCTGGAGACAGTGAGCTTCTGGGGGAAGGAGAGGAAAGGAAGGATACCTCTGAGGAGGTGTAGCTGGTAGTGTGACTTCTTAGAGACGTCAGATATGTGAGGAGAGAAAGAGAGTGTGGAGTCGAAGATGACCCCGAGGTTTTTTGCCTTGCAGGTAGGAGCAGGAAGAGGGCCAAAGGAGGCCGGCCAGAGAGCTGCAGGAAAGGAGGGAGTGGGTGTGCCGATAAGTAGAATCTCAGTCTTACTGGCATTAAGGCAGAGGTTGTTGGCGGCACACCATTCCTGGATAGCAGAAAGACAGTCAGAGATGAGGGAAGGGGAAGAGGAGGCCGAGGGTAGCCTGAAAATGAGCTGGGTATCATCCGCATAGCACTGAAAGTTGGGACAGAGAGCGCCGATGCGGTGAGCAAGACGTGCCAAGTACTGGTTGAACAGCCAGGGGGAGAGGTTAGATCCCTGGGGGACACCACAGGTAGAGAAAAAGATGTCAGAGAGGAAGGAACCCAGTTGGACCTGGGAGGGTCGATTGGAGAGGAAGGAGGTCAGCCACGCCAGAGCTTGACCAGTAATAGCCAGGTTATCACGGAGACGGTTGAGCAGGATGGTGTTGTTGACAGTGTCAAAGGCAGAAGAGAGGTCGAGAAAAATGAGAACACAAGGGGTGTTAGAGTCAAGGTTTGAGATCAGGTCCTCACGGATGTTCAGGAGAGCAGTTTCCGTGCTTCTGGCAGCTCTGAAGCCAGACTGATGGTCATGAAGACTACCAACAGATTCAGCATGGAGATTAAGCTGGGAGATGGCCAGTTTCTCCAGGAGCTTGCCCAAGAAGGGAGTGATAGAGATTGGGCGATAGTTAGCTGGGCAGGAGGGGTCGGAAGAGGGTTTCTTAAGAAGGGGGTGCACAAGGGAGTGCTTGAGGGGGGATGGGAAGACTCCAGAGGCGAAGGAGTGATTGCAGAAGGCAGCCAGGGCAGGCGCCAGGGAGTCAATGTGGTCCTGCATTGTGGCCCAGTCCCAAGCCTGAGAAGCCCAGGACAGGTGCAGGCAGCTCCTGGCATCCACTCCTAGTGGCATTCATACTGGTACACAATAACGCCTGCAAAGTAAAAACAAACAAATGGTGCTTTCAAACTTACATTTTTTACACCTTCACATGAGCAATTTATTTATAAAGGATGAAGAATCTAATGACGTGATTTATTTCACTACTTCAGATGTCGGGTGTGGGAGTGAAATTGTTCAGAACATTAAACAAACAAAAAAAGTAAATCCTAGTGCGGCCTACCATTAGTGATGTCTGTAGAAAAATGCTGGCGTGGAGTGCCAATACAAAAAAGTACCATGTGTGCCCTTTGTAAATATACGTACATTTAGAAAACATTTATCAATCACCGTTGGGATAGTCAATTTCTTTTTTTTTTTTTTTAAGAAAACCATGACTCAAAGTGATGCCGGCATTAGCGAGCAGACAATTCACCCAGCAGTGTGCACTATACAATTGGTTCATATCATAAGTGTACATTGTTTGACTATTGTATTTCTCCATATATGAGTCAGACTATTCTATAGAAGATAATGAATTGATCCAATGCTGTGTGATACCAGTAATGGTAGTCAAGGGAAACAGGGTGCAGTGAGAAGTCATTCGCTTAGGATCACATTACATAGGAAACTGGATTTTGAATCTTGGTTCCCAGGTTCCACAATTTGCAGTCGAAATAGTACAGTAAACTGTTCCATCTTCAGTTTTAAAAACAAAATACAGTGCTTTGTATATGTCTTTGGTTTTTTTCTGTTCACCTGGGCTATTTAGTGTACCTGCAGCGCTAAAGCAGCACTTTGTCTTTTCTGTGGCAGACTGAATTTACCAAATATTCCCAGATCACAACTCCCAGAGCTGCGATGGTGTCTGCGGGGTAGGAGCCCTTTGAACCACCTTCACCTGGGTTATTTAGTGTGCCTGCATCGGCGGAGTGGAGGACGAAGCGGGCTGCAAAGCTGTAGGCTTCCCCTTCGCACTCAGCAAGAGCATCAACCCTCTTGACCAAACTAGGTCTGGAAAATGATTACTTTGGAGTCGAGTGTGTTAAGAACAGTAAGATTTAAATTCACTATGAACAATTATGAGGATACAGAGACTAAAATGACTCACTATTTTGCTCTCATTACTGAAAATACGGCCAATACTATGCCCACTCCTGGTCAGAGCCTAGATAGCTTGACATCTTCTTTGGCCTGGTTAGGAAGCGGGCTCACGCAGGACATATTATAGTCACTGACTCCCAAAGCACAAAATACGGGTAGCCCCATTTCGTATCTAACCAATATGGTAGAAAGTAACATCAGCCCAAAGGGCTGAACAATAATAATATGCATTCTACCGACCTAGCTAAACACTAGACCAATGGCGCCACACCCTAGTATTATCACCAGTATTTCACATAGATTTGAATACATTCTGACAAATTCCAGTTTGGCATCTATTCTTTAGTGGTTTTGTCGTCAACACTTGTTTCGACCTCATCAAGAGGCCTTCCTCAGGGCGTTATCTATAATGATGATAGGACCAAATCATCTCTCAAACCAATTGGTGAATCTTCACCACAGTATCTTACTGTTGGGCAAATTTGAAAGTTTGTGTCACGATTGTGCCACTGGCGCACGATTTGGCACCCATCGTGGACTATTTGGGACTCAATTGTTTCCGTAATACTCCCTGAACAACACCTATTCATATTATTGTCTTTACTTTCATTTACAAGGCTTTGTAACGTTCGTATTTACTTTTTCATCAAGAGGCCTTCCTCAGAGCGTTATCTATAATGATGATAGGACCAAATCCTCTCTCAAACCAATTGGTGAATCTTCACCACAGTATCTTACTGTTGGGCAAATTTGAAAGTTTGTGTCACGATTGTGCCACTGGCGCACGATTTGGCACCCATCGTGGACTATTTGGGACTCAATTGTTTCCGTAATACTCCCTGTACAACACCTATTCATATTATTGTCTTTACTTTCATTTACAAGGCTTTGTAACGTTTGTATTTACTTTTACAAACTACATGTCCCATAATGCACCTTGTGGCGGTTCCCATTTCCTGGCTATTCCTATACAGCAGTTCTAGCACTACAATCCCCAGAAGCCTTAGAGAACAGTGCAGCTTTCGCTTTCCCAGGACTAGAGAGGGCGGAGGCCAATTACATTCAGGTGTGCTGCTCCAGGTGCTGCTAATTAGCCTACTTCAGCACAGGGCAGCTCAGTATTTAAGCAGCTGCCTGCAGGAGCACAGGCCTCTTGCATTGAGCTTTCTACCAGCCCTTTGTTGCCCTGTTGCTTGGATATTTGCTATGTCCTGTGGCTTCCAGTTCCTGCTCTTGTTCCAGAGCCCTGTGCTTCCTGCCTTGCTGCCCTGCTTCTCAGCCCTCTCTCCCCTGCCTTTTGCCTGCACCTCTGTGACTTCCATACTGCAGCCCTGCTTCCTTGTTTGCAGCCCTCTGTCCCCTGGCTACAGCCCCTTGCTCTCTTCCTTGATTGCAGCCCTCTGTTTACTGGCTACAGCCCCCTTGCTCTCTTCCTTGCCTGCAGCCCTCTGTTCATGATTCCTGTCCTTGTCTTCCTTGAGTCTTCAGTCCTCCCCTTTGGTTATCCACTTCAGTTATACTGTTTCCTTAATTCCCCTCTGCTAGCTTTCTCTTGTCTTTCCAGCCCAGAGTTACTGTTCTTAATTCCCGTGTACAGTTTCCGGTCGCCATTCCCTGCATTTAGACACTAGGTTTATGCCCTTCTTTTCTTCCGACTCTCTGTTCTGAACCTTGCTCTATTTTACTTCCTTTTCCCTGGATATTTCTGTTCTTGTCTTCACTTGTGTTTTATGTAAATCCTATGTACAGAGTTTGAATGTTGGATTCCAGCAGGCAATCTCTGCCCCTTCCCTTTGTTTCGTTTCAGTATTGTACTTCGTGCCATTGTTTACAGTGTACTGGTTCCTGTTTCAGGAAGCAGTCATTGTTCGGTTCCTGCTGGACCTGTACAGGCTTCAGTCTTGTGAGTACTGTCACCTTGTTCGTGCCTTAGGGTTCAGGTACAGACACCCACTGCTGTTGCTCCCAGCCACGAACATTCAGAGTGGGCCCCTGTATTAGCAATCTGTGCAGAAGGCTGTAGTTTTTCCATTCTGCGCACACCCCATGAGGGAACCCAGCGCGTGTTTGTATCTTTGTATTCCTTGCCCCTTATTGTTCACAGCCTCTGTTGCCTATCCTTTCTTGTCTAAAGGACTCCTTGTAGTCCAGCTTCGTGTGTGCCTTTCACTCTTTTGCTTAGTGGGCACGCCTCTACCCTCAGGCCCTTCCTGACAGTTTGTATATCATCCTGATTGGCTCAGACACCATGTATCCCTTCCAGGTGTGTGAATGTTCTGCTCAGCAACATGCTGTCAATCTCAGGGTTCCACTCCCACTTCACGGAGCTCTAATATCCTTATATTTGAAACATATTGGCCCTCATTACAAGTGTGGCAGTCCGGTAACAACGTGTTGGTAATTCCAATTTCTGGCACTTATTACGGACCACAGCACTACGAGATGGAATGGCGGTAACAATAGTGCTGGTAACAGCGTGCACTGTGCTACCGTTGCCGGTACCACAGGTAACTAAAACTGTGGGACCCTCGTGAATCACAGAAAGAAGGTGGAATTACAACAGTGCCACTGGGAAAATCATTCAGAACACATCAGCACTGTGGAGCAGGCAGTAAGCAGGCACAGGTGTGGAGGAACAGGCCACAGGTAAACTTAATTGACCCAGCTGCACACAATGAGCACAGGGGCTGCTGATAAGGACCACACCCACACAGCACACACCTTCCAACACAACCATGCTGCCACCCGTAGCAGAAATCATGGACATGGAGATGCTGCATGCAGGAGTGCAGCTCTATGAGCAGGAGTGGCAACAGGCCAACAGACAGTGGAGGAGGATGAGAAGGAGAATGCAGAGGAATAATGTGCAGCAAGTTGTGCCCCGGAGGCCGTGCACCTATACCCCGCACAATGGCCCACCCTGGTCCCAGACTGACAGGCAGATCCACACACTTTACTGCCTGAACAGGGAGACCATCCTCGCAAGAGTGGACCACATCCAGGATGACATCCAGAGCGTCACTGGCATCCTGACTGCCATACCCCCCCATGTAGAAGGGGGTGACTGTGCTGCATTTTCTTGCCACAGGAACATTCCAATACACAGTCAGGGAGCTGCATGGCATCTCCAAGCCGTCATTTTCAATTGTGCTCATGCAGGTCCTGGATGCCCTCCTGCATCATGTGTCCCAGCACATCGCCCTACTAACGACACAGGCGCAGGTGAGCGCCACCAATGTCTGCTTCCATGCCCTTGCTGGCATGCCTAATGTATTGGGAGCAGTGGACTGCACACACATAGAGCTAGTGGCTGCCCATGCCAAAGAGGAGGTTATCGGAACAGAAATCTGTACCACTCTATGAATGTGCAGGTTGTCTGTGATGCGGACCTGACGATCGCACACTGCTGCACACGCTTCCCGTGATCAACACAGGACTCCATGGTCCTGCGCAATAGTATGCTGCCTGGGTACAAGGCGCGTTACGGTGGACACCGGACCTGGCTATTGGATGAGTGAAAGGATCAACACACACCACATTGCATGTGCACCATGGCCTGGGTGATTTTGACTGTCACCAGTGCATGGGCCACAGGCTGCATGCAAATGCAGGGACACATTCTGCATGCAAGAGTGGGTGGCAATGACTGGCATGTACCACATGGATCTATGGAAGGACACACCAGCACAATATGGACATGGATGGACAGGCACATTTGAATGCATTACTCCCATATCACAAAGCACAGCAGATCCTCACTATGCCCCACCCACCACCACCAACACATCCTTGGGAGTTTGATCCTACACATGTCCTGACCAGCATTACCTGGGACAGGGTGCAGCAAGGTGATTGACGGCTTGCAAGCGCACATACCCAGATACATGTGTCACACATCCACATCTCAACATGCATGCACAGCCCAGTCACCTCAATAATGTGCCCCACCCTGTGTCCCTTTACATGCAGGTGACTCCGGCTACCCCTTACTACCATGGCTGATGACCCCTGTGAGACATCCACAAGCCACCAGGAGACAGCATACTATTGTGCACACATCAGAACAAGGGGGACAATTGTGCGGTTTTGTTGGAAGATAGTCCTGGCTTGTGCCATGTTTGCACAATATGTGAATCCGGCGGAACATTCCCCTGCCTCTGGCCATGGACATGCCTCCAGTGGGTGATGATGATGATGACAGTGACGTAGCTGCAGACATGCAAATACACCATCACAGGGATGACAAGGATGGGCGTGCAACCCACCAGGAATTCATACAGAACTACTTCTGAGCACACAGCACCTGCACACGGGCAATGGCACACAATGCATGTGATGCAGCTCAAAAATAAAACACTCCACTACACAAATTGAATGTCCAGGCATGAATTCATATGCAGAACCATGTGTATTATTGCATGAACCGACAACTAGAAACGTGTGGCCCACAACCCCCTCCCCAACTAGTCCCTCCACCAACCCCCTCCCCAACTAGTCACCCCCTCCCCAACTAGCCCCCATAAGCCCCTTCCCAACTAGTCACCCCCTTCTCAACTAGCCCCCCGCCGCTGCCTCCCCAACTAGCCCCCCACATCACCCTCCCCAACTAGTCCACCCCCACCTCACCCCCCTCCAACTGGCCCCCCAACTAACCCTCCCAAACACACATCCCAAAAACACTCCCTAGGTAGCAGCAGTGTCACTTGATGTTTGCCACTGGTTCACTTCTGTGGCTTCTTGTAATTGGACCTGCCTTTCTGTGGTGAGCCTGACAGGCGCAAGGACCTGCGTCTGGAGCTGTTCTGTTGAGAGATGGCAGGCGTGGTGATGGTTGATGGTGGGTCTGACCCTGGCAAGTCCCTGCGCTCCAGTGCCGCCTTCAGGGAAAGGGTGAGGGACTCAGCTAGTGCCGAGATTGCCTTGTTCCCCTCCTGGACTCTCTGTGCGAGCAGGGCCATTGCGCATGTTGAGAAACCCAGGAACGGTGGCCTGCACGCTCTCCCGCAACAACATGTTCTCCTCCTGCATCAACCTGGACTCCTCCAGGTGCTGGCACATGAGACCCACCATCCGTTCATGCTGTTCCTCGATGCACCGTAAGCGTGCATCCATGTCGCTGATGCTGGTAATGGGTGGTGGAGGTGGGCTGTTGAGGTCAGAGGGACTGAATGAGGTATGGTGGTAGGGAGTGTGTTCAGGTGTCCCCTTGGCTGTGTCCCCAGCCTTCTGCCTGGCATCGTCATCTGTAGAAGCGCTGATGTAAATGGGAAGCTCGAGTGGGAGGGACGAATTGACGTCCTGTTGGTGCATGAAGCTGTGTATCACGGGCTGCTGGCTGTGTCTCCGTTGAGGCAGTAGGTGTAGCAGCAGGGGCTGCTGGCTGTGCCTCAGTTGGAGCAGCAGGTGTAGCTGCAGGGGCTGCTGGCTGTATCTGCGTTGGGGCAGCAGGTGTAGCAGCAGGGGCAGCCGGCATGCTCACCGGCCCTATGCTTTGTGTGGCTGGTGCTGGAGTTGCCTTGGCAGCGGGTTTCTGTGGCGTGACTCTCCTCCTCTAAGTGGGTGCCCGTGAGGTGCTTGGTCCTCCTTGGTTGCTGTCAGATGATGTGCCTGTGGGAGTGAGATGGGCATGATGTTAGTCACTTCTGTGCCATTGTATGGCCTTGCAACATGCAGTACAAACAGTGTGTGACATGATGCCTGGCATGGTGTTTACAGTTCACGCATTGCACTATTTAATTGCACATATTCACAAGTGATTCCAGTCGCAACCAGCAAAATGGCGGCGGACATGGGTGGACAACATAGGCGCTTCCGCCATGCTGGGGCTTGTGTCATTGTCACCGTGCAAGTGCAGGGTTAAATGTTGTACAGGGGGGGAGGCGTGAGGGGACCGGGATGGGAGGGGGGTGGTGCAGGCGGTGGGGACCACAAGGGGCTGAGTATGTGTTGATGGGAGCCACAGGGGCAGGTGGAAGGGTTGAAAGGGGTGTAAGGGAGTACAGTGGAGGGATGCGGTGGTCCAGAATCAGGCTAGTCCAGGGAAGTGTGGCAGTAGGAAATGCTGGGGGTGACTGGACAAGGATGGACTTGCACCAGTGTGACTCATGGGGGACCAGGCCCCAGACAGTATTGTGTATGAGACAGAGGGTCTTGGAATTGATCCTTGTGGTCACAGGGAGCCAGTGGAGTGAATCCAGGGCTGGAGAGGAGGGGCCCCAGGGACTGAGGCCTAGGTTGATTCATGCAGCACTATTCTGGATCTGTTTGAGGGGGCAAAGGGAAGGAAGGGGTAGATTGAGGGAGAGGCTGTTGCTGTTGTCCGGCCTAGTGGAAACTGTGCTCTGGTGACATTGGGCTTTTGGGGGGGTGTGAGGTAAGGGAGGGTGCCTTTGAGGTGGTGGTGGTGCTGTAAGTTGGACCTCTTGCCATGGTCCGTGATGTACAGAGGTGAGGTGTGGGATGAGTCAAAGTTGACACCAAGGTCTGTAGCCTCTCAAGGGGGGTGTGGGGAGGGGGGCCATGGAGGGTGGCCAGGAAGTGGGTGAGTAACAGGGCACAGGCACCAAGATGAGGGGCTTTTCTGTCTCGCTGGCATTCGGGCAGGGATCATCAGCAGAGCACAGAGCATGATTAGCAGTCAGGCACTCATATATGAGGCAGGATGGAGAGGATGTAGAGTATGGCACATTGAAGTTGAGCGGTGTCTTCAGCATAACACAGAGAGGGGTGCAATGGTGGTGGTCGAGTGGGCCAGAGGGGCAAGGTAGCTGTTGGGGAGCCATGGCAATTAAATGGTGCCCTGAGGGACGCCACAGGTGAGTAATGAGGTGGAGGTGAGGGAAGGGCACTATTGCACTTCGGGGTGTCGGTCTGACAGGTAGGCGGTCAACCATGTCAATGCCAGTTACGTTAGGGTGCTTTGGATGCGTGTATGCAAGTGAGTGTGTCACGGGGCAGATTGCGTGTGGTGCATGCATGCTGCCTTGGAGGGTGTGTACCATGTGTATGTGTTGCTTCCCATGTCATCAATGTACGCATTTGTCTGTTTGGGGAGCAATGTTTGTGCACCCTTGGCCAACGGCCATGGTTAGTTGGCCACTGTATGGGTTGGATGTAGTCTGTTGTCGTGCAGTTGGATATGTGCCTGGGTGTTGTGCACTATATTCGTATGCCCGCTGTCATTGTTTTGGTGTTGCCCGTTGTACTCACTCCCTTCTCCAGGTGTTCCTGTGCCAGCCTCCGCCGCTCCCACTCCCTCTATCCCTTAAAGGTGCAGCACACTGTTGCATTTCTCCTCCATTGGCATTAATTTGACTGGTGAAGCGGTCCCACCACCAGTGGGCAGGCATTCCTTGCAGTGGGCCAACAGCAGGTTGTGGACCCTCAGGTGGAGGTCATCCCACCGCTTATGGCAGTCACGTTCTGTGCAGGGCCCAGGTCCCACGGCTGGCATCTTCTGCACCAGCTCCTCCCAGATGGCAATCTTTCTGAGCTGTGTACTGCGACGCTGGTCTGTGGCAAACAGCTCTGCAGTATGCTCTACAATGCTGTCTGTTAGGATGTTCAGTTCCTACTGGGAAAACCGTGGCTTCCACTGCTGTCTTTCTCTGTATGTCCGAATGGCTACAGGAACTGGGTGATTTTAAGTGTATTGCATTTTCCAAAATGGCCACTGGTGAACTTCCAGTTCCAGTGGTGACATTTCCGTGCCGGTGTTACTGTTGCCGGTATTTCTGTGAGTGACATGCTGTAAATGGTGCGACTGGCATCGATGCTGGTGATGCCACCGATTTCCCGGCATTCCAGAATGCATGCTCCTGCAATGTTGTGATGTGCCAGTGATTCCGTGCAAACAGTTGCCGGAAATCCTCACCGCATCCATGGAATCACCAGCAAACTTGTAATGAGAGCCATTGTTTCTCATATCAACATCAGCTCTGTGTTCACACTTTTATTTAACTTTATTTTGGTTAATTTAGACATAACAAATACATACTACAACATTGCGCCACGTGGAACCCGAACCCCCACTCCCCCACAAAACGGCTGTCAGGGTTTTTTGACAAACATGAGTTGATATTACAATATGTTCACAGCAGTTGCTAAAAGAAAGGGTTCTTCAATCACTTTAATGGATATAACAGGGCTGTATGACGTAGTTCAGTCTGATGTTGTTAGTAAGTGATTGATGTAGGGACCCCATATGTCCAGAGGTCTTGCATGTACGGGCAAAGTCTTGATGAAATTCAACTCCATATCTTGACAGTACACTACATCTTGTAGCCATATTTGCAATGTGGGAGGATGACCTTTCCCCCAGTTCATAGCTATCCTTCGTTGTGCTAATACCAGCAGTAGTCCGGCTACTCTCCTCACTGAGGGTTGTAGGTTTTTAGTGTACCCCAGCATCGCCACTGTTGGGTTTTGTTCGAGGCGTTCTCCTGTTAGCGTTGAGATCTTATCTAGTACGCTCATCCAGAATTGACTGATCATCGGACATTCCCAGGCTAAGTGTAGGAATCCTGCTGGGGATTCACTGCATCTTTCACAGGCTGCAGATATGGTTGGGCATTGTCTATGTAGCCTAGCTGGCGTATGATACACCTGGTGTACAAAATTGAAATGTATGAGCTTGTATCTCGAGTTTAGGGACACTTTTTGTGTCTGCCATAGTATGTATGACCAATCCTCCTCTATTGTGTCCCCTAGTGTCCTTTCCCACCTCTCCTTTGGGACCGTTACCTGGTTAGTGGTGTCCGACAGTAGGTCTTTATAGATATTGGACACTAGCCTATCCTCTCCTTGCGTTTGAATCACGCCATGTAGGAGTTGCCATGTGGGAGGTTGTGTCGGGAAAGTAGGGAAAAATGATTGGAATGCGTGTCGAAGACAGAAAAATACAAATACGTCTCGTATTTGTTGGGTCGTCAGAACTCTCCTGTCTATGAACAGGTCTTTTATTGTGTGTCTATCTGTAGCTTATCGGCCTATTGGAGGTACACGTTCTCAGCTGTGAGCGGTATCCCTGGGACGATTCTTGCCGGGAGAAGGGGGGAGAACCTAACCTTGAAATTCTTTTCCATATCTCATACGTGGTCAACACTGTGTTCAGAGTTTTTGGAGGTACCCGGAGTTTGCCTATGATGGCCACTTTCAGAAGGGAAGGTTATCAGGGCTCGTTCAATTTGAACGTGTGTTCGGATAGATTGGATAGTGTACCAGTGTCCAAGGAATTGCGCCTGTGCAGCCCAGTAGTAGCGTTCTAGGTCAGGTAGCGCTAGTCAGCCTTTTGCTATGGGCTGAATGAGGGTTGTATTAGCTACTCTCGCTGGTTTGCCTGCCCCTATTAGTTCGAGGATTAGGCTGCGTAGGCGTTGGAAGAATTTACCTGATAATATTAGTGGTAGGTTTACAAATAGATATAACAGTTTGGGTAGTATGAGCATTTTCACTATTGAGACCCGGCCCCATAGTGTGAGTGGCAGGTGCCGCCACCTAGCTATCTTGTCATGAAATGGGTCTATCACCCTCCCATAGTTGTCTCGGAAAAAGTCTTCGTGGTTCCTGGACATCATTATTCCCAGGTATCTGACTCCCGTGGACTCCCAACTGAATCCATAGTCGTCTTTAAATTCAATCGTGTCAGGGGTTAAGGGGAATATGACCGATTTTGTGTGATTCATTTTCAGGCCCGAAAAGGCTCCGAATTGGAGCACTCCCCTCATGACTGGATTCAGATTTGTCTCTGCGTCACTGATAAAGAGGGCCACGTCATCTGCATATAAGAATAGGATCGGTTTGTGGGGACCCAGGGTGAGGCCTTTTTCCAGTTGCCTAGCTCTAAGGCCAGCAGCCAGAGGCTCCATTGCCAGTGCAAACAGTAGGGTTGACTAGGGCTGACAGGGGTTAACTCTGCCTAGTCCCTCTTTTTAATTCTGTGTGTGTCAATTTTGAATTTTGCTATCCCTAGTATGATATTGGTGAAGGGGTGTTTGTATAAGAGCAAGACTAGACCTAGGAAGTAGTTCCCCAGACCCAGTTTTTCTAATAGTGTGAAGAGATATGGCCACTCGACAGAGTCAAAGGCCTTTTCTGCATCTAGCAGGACTGCTACCGCCTGAGCCGATGGGTTCAGCGCTTTGATGATATCGAAGAGTCGTCTGATCTCAAATGATGTATTTCGCCCTGGTATGAATCCTGCCTGGTCTGTGAGTACAATCCCCGGCATCAGAGGAAGCAGTCGAGAAGTGAGGATCTCAGCAAAGATTTTATTATTGACACTGATCAATGATTTTGGTCTGTATGCCCTACTTCTGCTCTGCTCACCCCCCAGGGTTTAAGTTGTACCAGGGGGCTCGGGCAAGCTTGGAACCGCCTCTGGGCCCAGGTTCTGTGCTAGCAGGATCCGGAAGGTGTAACAGTGGGCGCAGGCAGCGGCTCAGCAGTGGTGTCAGGTGTGTTTTGGTATGGTTCGGCTGAGGCTCACATCAGGAGCGGCTATTCCGGGGTCTGCACCTCTGTACGTGCTGCGGACCCTCTAGGCTATCCGTTCATGCGGGCAGGGGGTGCGGGAGCGATAGACCTACCTCTCCAGGCAAGTACCGGTGTCTTCGTCGAGTCGCTGATGTCAGTCCCCCAATCATGGAATTGAGTTAGGTTGGCTGCTAAGGATGTATCACTTATTTTCCCCCCTCTTGCACCGTTGTCTGAATCAGTCCATGGGTTATTGTGGTCCTTAACTTGGGCCTCAGTCACATTGTTGACTGCTGCGGATGATGGCCGTGCCCCCTGCGGAGGCGTGGCTCATTGTGGTGTGGCGCGTGGGGGCCATGTTGTTGTGTGTTCAGTTCAACTACCCTGCATCCTCTCGTGCCAGGTTGCACCGGGGGGCTCGGTGCGAGCCAGGGGCTGTCTTGGGTTTGGAGGAGGCAGCAGGGGGCACAGCTGGCGGGCTAGCAGCAATGTCAAGTTACGCTCAGTTAAGCTTCTGCCGAGGTGTGCCCCAGGCGTGGTTGACACAGGGCCTGCACCCCTCCCTGCATTGCGGGCACTCCGGCCCACGGTTCGCGCAGGGCAGGGGGGGGCAGGAGCGGAAGGCCTACCTCCAGAAGAGCATTGGTGTCTTTTATCGGGTTGTTGATGTCGGATCTCCCCAAGTTTGCTGCCGGATCGTGGCCGGCTCCTCGAACCGCCCAGGGTGTGGATTTTCACTGGCTCGAGTCTGTTGCTTATTTCTCTCGCTGGGTTTGTGACTTGATATGTCCGAGGCAGGATCTTTGCAGCCTCCGCTCTGGTTGGGACCGCCTTGTGGTCCTGGGCACGGCTGATCGCCCCGAGGCCTACTCTTTCAGGTATGCCGCTCCCGCTATGCTTCTCAGTGGGGTGATCTGGATGGCGCCAGGCATTTGTGGGGTCTGTGGTAGCTGTTTCCGCTCTTCGTGTTGAGCAGTCTCCACAAGCACTCTCTGACCCTCTTGGTGTCACCCCGCCCGCATGCCTGCTGTCTCTTCTTGGTTGCTGTTCCCTGACTCAGGGCAGGCATTGGTGGGAGCTCCTGTGGTGCTGCTGTTCTTGTGCCACAGCTAGGGTTATTCCATGGCAGCTGTGTCATTGCTGTGGGCTGTAGAGGAAGCCTCGTCTTTCGTGCACTCAGACGGTCTCCGGATGGGAGGTTTTCATCAGGATACTCTGACGGATTTTCAGCGCCATCCTTGCCTTCCAGCCAACCACTGGTCCCACGTTTTGGGAGTTCTGTCGGGAGCTCACAGAAGATTGGTTGGGCTCTCTAGCGCCCTCTGTTCATACTCTTTTTGAAAGCAGTCCACAATGGTCCTTTAGTCAATATATTTCTACATCAATTAGCGAGATCCCGTTGGCTCTCTCAGCGGCGTTCCGCTTCTGCAGAAACAATATGTTTGGAATATAAGGATATTAGAGTTGTGTGAACTGGGAGTGGAACTCTGAGATTGACAGCCTGTTGCTGAGCATAACATTGATACACCTGGAAGGTATACATGGTGTCTGAGCCAATCAGAATGATATACAAACTTTGAAATTTGCTCAACAATAAGATACTGTGGTAAAGATTTACCAATTGGATTGAGTGAGAATTTGGTCCCATCATTATTATAGATAACGCCCTGAGGAAGGCCTCTTGATGAGGTCAGATAACGTGTTGGTGACAAAAGACCACCTCAGAGCATATACTAGTACTAAACACAATTATGGAACAAACTGCCCCAAAAAGACATTTAACAAATGCAGCCTGCTTGGTGCTCGATGCTGTTGGTTCCTCAGAGGACTACCCATCTTTGGATTTGCCTACCAAGGTGACAAGGGATCCTCCACTGATGGATGAATAAAACACGAGAGTCAGTAAAAACCAAAAGAAATTCAAAAACAAAAGGAAAAGGAAAAGGAAATCCCAGCCACAACCCAAATAGCAATAAGACTGGATTGATGAATACAAAATCCTCATTACTAAATCTCATCACCAATGAAGAGTGCACATTCGACATCATTGAAGAAGTTCCCTAAAAACAAAAAGTCAAATTATTAGGAAAGAAACAGAGCCTGACTGACAAATGTAATAATACTCTCTGCATAGATGAAACTAAGACGATTGGTGGAAAGAAAAACATTTATCAGGTGTTGGAAGGCAGGGGTGAAAGTCACAGGCCCTGTGGTGATTCAGGACATGGCAATTGTAGAAGGAAGTGTTGCAGGAGATTGAGGAGATCGAAGGGGGAGAGGGACTCGCTCATAAAGGTTAAATTGTAATGTAAACGTATCGAATTGTGCACTTAGAACTATGTGTGTGAAGAAACCCCATTTTAGAATGTAGACGCCATTTTGAAATTGAGGCCTAGTGCTGTGGCTATGCTAGTATGCTTACAGTTAGTCCATAGGGTTAGAAGGGTGTGCAAGCACTCTTCATTCGCAACCCTGGCAGCTCCACCAATGGTTAATTTCCTGGAGAGAGAAAACACACACACACACACACACTGACCTGAGACCCGCAAGTTCGAGTACACTGACCAGCCCAAGACCCCTGTCCACAAAACTGTAAAGTGACCAATTGATCAGGAAAATCAGAGACTAAGGACTGGCTGCCCCACCCCCATCTAATGTGATTTGTGCTGCGAGCTGGCAGGGGAGAAGGTAACAAATGTATGCCAAGGGTGGTAAAGATGCGGAGGTGCCAACATGTCTGGGAAAGGAGCGGGGGTACACTTAGATCTGAGAAAGTTATCACAACCTCCAAAGTATCTGCTTCGCTCATGTCCTTGGTACCAGGTGCACTGTAGAACTGTGAAATAATTAGTTGTGTGTAACTTAATTGCCAATTAATGCTTTGTACTTCGCTGATGAAAGAAGACGATCCCACGTGGAAGAATATAGACAGAAGATGCTAGGACCAATTGCCTAGCATCCCGTATGGAGCAGGCTGTATATGTATACGCTCACACCAACAAGCTATTTGGATTTGTAACCAATGTGATATACGTCACTTGTGATGTGTACCTTTAAAAGCTATTGCTCATGCTGTTTCCGTGGCAGCAGAGGTTTTGGTTGACGTGTACTTGTATTTTTATGAGATTAAACCTTGTTCTCCTTGCAAGAGATGTGCTGGGCATTTTTCCCTAATGGGTTGTATTTTTTCTGGTGTGAGCGTTGAGGGGTTACTCTACACAGGCAATGGAGACATTCGCCAATATCTACCGATGCAACCTCTGGTTGATAATAATAATGAATTTACTTGATGAATGAAGAACGGAGAGACATTGTTGTCATAACAGTACATAATGACTCAATAACTCCTAAATGTATTGAAAATGTGCTCATAGAGCCTAAACTGATGGTGAACAATCCACGTCCGCTTGAAGAACGAGAGGGTATGGAAATGGTCTCTGCCATATTGGTAGCAAAGAGAACTATAGGTGCTCACGCTTGGACTAACACTGTGCCTGTGATGGAGCAATTGGCATCGACCAAACCACTCACAAGAAATCGCAACTAATATAAATAGGACTAATATAAATAGTGGTAATCTCAAGAGCTCCACAGATAATCTCAAGAATTTGACAAAAGTAATCAGATTATAGCGTTTTTTCTGTACTCAGTCAGATTGTGTTTTAAATCCTTCTACGTATCTAGATTTATGTGACCAAATATTACTTTTTACGCTTGATTAGAACTTCCGACATTGATCATGTGGAGATTTTGGAAAGCAATGCACATGCTTGTATTTTGGCATTTGAAGCAGATTTTATAGATTGGGATATGGTTGCACACTCGAGATTATCACACAGACACAAGATCATTATGACTTAGAGGACTGTATTGAGCAATCGCCTTACATTCTGAATCACGTAAATAGAGAAATAGTTAAAAATATATATACGCATGGTGGGATGCGATGGCCAAATATAGCAATCTTCTTAAGATTTCTAATGTTCGAGGTGGGCTACAAAATACTCACTACCCTGCGCCACCCTTGGAGAATATCATGATCATATCCAATAAACAGGTAATTAGATCTGTGCACTTCGTCAATATTGAGGATGACTTTAATGGGCATGAGGAGAACAATTGGCAGTGACTTTCCTCTTTTCTTCCTACCAATCCCCTGAGCCGATCCTGACAAATGCGTATACATTACATCATGAAATACTCGGGGCTTCACCGTCCTGTTTGAAAAAGATGGCCTCACGCATAACAAAGTGAATTAGCGTGCTTGCATGATAAGAAACATGGCTAACCAAAGACTTTACCCTTGAGTGCATGTGCACTGTACAGATAGCTGCAGTAAATGGTAATATGGGATGATCCCCACCCTATCGTTTTTATACCATGTTACAAATTCATCAGTTTGCAGTTGGTTTTGTAGGGCAACCCATGAAGAACTCCAATAATGCAAGTCACCAATAGTGCACAGGAACATTTCCCAACACATTTTCATGAGGCTTTGCCCCACAATATATGCTAGTATAAAAAATATTTTCAAGCTGGCTGTGCCCATGTTTCCTTGCTGTCTGCACCGATATATGCCAGTATTCCCATATAAGAACCTACTTGTGTTTGCTTTTCTCCCAATGCCAGTAATGATATTATTAAAAAAAGTATCCAAGATGGCTGTGTCAATATTGGTAGACCCCACTCAAGAACATACTCCTGTTGGCTTTGTCATTCCACAATAAGAATTGTCCAAACTGGTTGCAGCAATGTAGGCCAGTCTAGACATGTATTAACACTTGCCATTTTTGCATTATCAAATATGCCCAGTAAAATGTGTCATGCCACAGTAAGAAATGGCTAGACTCATCAGCATTAAACATACTTTTAATTTAGTCAATTTAAATAGTTTTTCGGATTCTATACTCGCATGTATGGCCAACTGGCTCTCTCGGAATTAGCTCCTCAATCCTAATAGTTAATATTTGTGATCCACCTGGGAACTAACGGCTAGTGAATATGGTTAGAACTATTATAGAATCATATCGCAATAGCCATTTAATTCTGGTCCTTGGAGGTTTTCAATGCTAAAATCCCTCCATCATTGTACTCCCATCAAGGGATACTCGACTTTACTTCAAATGACCCAAGAGACCCAAGATAAAAGAGGCATAGCTTGGGCTTGTTTATTTAGTTACTATGGTCTGTGCATGCTTAATGTACATTGCCCCAGTGATACTCTGGGAAACTTTACTAGGGTTTCTGCAAATCGCGCTTCCACGACCAATTATATGTTTGATCACAAATCACTGTTCGATTTGGAGGTCGATTTGAACATCATACCAAGGGAGGAGCGTGATCACGTTGCCCTATTGGATACAATTTGGATTTCCAAACCCCTACCAAATCATGATAGCATAATTTGAGTAGAATTCAGTGCTGGTAAGAATCGCATCAGTTGGACCTAGAGGAATTTGAGCATGGCGAATGACAAGCTAGAGGACCTTGAACTTTTTTCATTTTAGGTGGAGATGTTTTGATCAATTTATCCTGGTAGTCCTCTGGGGCCATTAGATATGAGCAGGAACTTAGAAAGTAATTTTGACTTCTGATCGGAATGGATGGATGGTAATGGCTTCTTCAATGTGTTCCTTATATACAGAGTCAATATCCACCATCACGAGAGAGATCATTACGGATAGATCTCCTGTCAGTACCCTCACTTATCTGAACAACAACTTGCGGTACAAACATTTTGATTATAAAATCCACCAAGAGAAAAGAAATATGAGGAGAGATTTGCGAAAATTAAGAGGTTTTGCCATGCTCATAACTTAACCCAAGTAGTAGAGTAAGGAAAAAAAAAGGAAAAAGAGTATAGCAGCTGAATGAAAAAATATCAAAAAGAATTGAAAATAGCACAATGGCAAGATTTTATCATGACAAGTAGGACTAACAATGTGCAGCGGCTTTGGAAATTGACAAGTCCCACGTATACCTCACATCCAGCATTAGAGGTGGCCCCCAAAGAAGCATGACAAATGCATATTGTAGCCCACATAGGCTGCACTAATACCCAAATATTCCGTATTGATCTATCCAATGCCAAGTGGGAGTTTAAATTGCAAGTTTACAAACTAGTAGCCGTTATCAATTCACACAAAAAAATACTCCTGCCCCTGGTCCGATGGGGTATGTAATTGTCCTCATTAAAATGAATCCATCTTGGTGGGCCCATAAGGTTTGCTCATTGTTTAAGGCTATTAGTTTCATCAACATAATTCCCCCTACTTGGTGTGAAAGCATAATTGTCTAGGTGCATAAAAAGAGCCCTAGAAAAGCCCCGAAAAACTACAGAATCTTGGCCATGCTTGATGCTCTGGCAATATCTTCGCAACGGTCCTTTTGTTAGAATTGGACCAATGGGCTTCAGAGAACAAAATTTTATCCCTATACCAGACTGGGTTTAGGAAGGACTCTGGCACATTGATTAGTATTTTGGTTTTAGCAGCGAACTGGGTGAGTTCATCGAAAAATGTTTGTCGGCCTGTCTGGGAACTGCGCATACATTTACTGCACACGTGCAATCAGGTAGAGGTGGCGGAGTGAGAGTGAAGGAGGGGGTTTGGTGAGGGGTGTGTGTATGTGTGTGTTTGAGACGTGCCTGTGTGCGTGTATGTTGTTTGTTGTTTGTTTGTTTTATTATTTATAATGCGCATCATACCCGGGGGTAATATGGCGCAGCAGTTACAAGTATATGCAAGGCTTAGTTACAACAGAAAAGGTATAAAATCTACATGCAAGTCATTAATTACAAGAGGGTATATACAGATGGTACCTATTTACAGGCGTAGGATACAAGAGGGGTATATACAAATGATACATCTTACAGAGGCAACATATACAAGGTTTAAGGTGTTTATAGATATAACCGGGTGGGCGGAGATAAGTACAAGTGTACAGGCAGTGAGTAGGGCAGTTGTGGTTGCGACAAGGGTAGCAGGTCGAGAGAAGCAGGGAAGGATATACTCCATACAGGCATAAGGAGTTATCATTAACTGGTCATTAGATTTCAGCCACATAATGATGTTGGATCTGAAGTTTTGATAAGATTGGTCTATTCTCAGTGTGGGAGGCAGGGAGTTCCACAATTTGGCTGCATTCACGGGGAAGCTGTTGCCTCCGATTGTGGAGCATTTGACACTAGGTATGGAGAGGCGATCTCTGTTAGCTGATCTAGGTGGTCTCAGGGAGGTCTGTTTATGGAATCTCTCGGCCAGGTAGGTGGGGGCAGCATTGTTGAGAGATTTGTGGGTGAGCGACAAGGTTTTTAGAAGAATTTTGTCATTGGTTGGGAGCCAGTTGTTCGGTCGGCTGCTCACGGAGATGTGATCTCTTCTGGAAATGCCTAATGCCGCTCTAAGAGCTTTGTTTTGTAGTGTTTGGATTCTTCTGATAGTAGCTTTAGTCGATCCTAAATAGAGGGCATTGCAATAGTCCAGGCGAGACAGGATGAGGGCTCTGGCCAAGATGGTGCAGCTACTGAGAGAAATGGCTTGCCGGTGCGAATACGTTTGCACATGCAAGCCGTGGAGGACGCTAAAGAATTTACCTGTTTGGCAAATGAGTGGTTTGAGTCAAGATAAAAGCCTAGTGTTTTTACCTTGTGCTCTACTTTAATGCTATTGCCATCAATTATGAATGAGGAATAGTCAGATCCTAGTTTATTTAGGTTAGAGGGGGTGCCCAGGATGATGAGTTTGGTTTTATCATCATTCAGGCATAGACCATGCGTGGCCATCCATGCCTGGATGATGAAGTATACTCTATTCACCAAGTCCAAATCCTTTTCATAATCCCCTGAAAGCGGGAGGAGGATCTGGGTATCATCTGTATAGTTACTGTAGGTGATACCGAGATGATACAGATTATCAAAAAGGGGCTTAGTAAAAATGTTGTAGAGTGTGGGCGAGACGCAAGATCCCTGAGGCACACCACAGGTGATGGGTCTGCGGTCAACACCTGCTAGAGGTGAGAAGACCCTCATTGTTCTACCGTTTAAGAAGGATCTAATCCAGGTAACAGCTTTGTCAGAGAAGTGTGCTGCTGTATCAAGGTGGTTGCATAGAATAGTGTGGTCAACCAGGTCAAACGCAGCCGAAAGATCTAGGAGGAGGAGTAGGGCTGATTTGTCATTATCTCTAAGCTCATCAACTTGGGTCTTGAGATCGATGAGGGCTGTCTCAGTTCCATTTTGGGGACGGAAGCCTGATTGTCTGGCTCCTAGTAGGTGGTGTAATTCCAGGTGCTTTTGGATTTGTATATAAGCAACCTTGTCCAGAATTTTTAGAAGGAAGGGCACTGTAGTAATTGGCCTATAATTGCTAGGTGTAGATGGGTTGAGAGTAGGTTTTTTTAGGAGTGGGAGTATCCACGATTGTTTAAGGTTGGTAGGGATGATACCAGTAGAGAAGGATGCATTGATAAGTTTTGTTATGAAGGGTGATAGGTCACGGGCCGCATCCTTGATGAGCTGCGCAGGGCAGAGATCGCCCTGATAGTTGGAAGGTTTAAGGGACAGGCATAGAAACTTTGGTGAAGTTGAATCGGGTGGATTCATCAGCATTGGTATTCCCAGTTGTTTTGGATGGAGGAGGGTCCTTTAGGGAGGCTCTTTTACAGGAAATTTTGTTTTGTAAGGTGGATATTTTATTGGCTAAAGCGTGTTGGATATCTGAACACCATTTTCTATCTTTAGTGCATGTGTCAGGTAATGCTATATGGGTCTCTATTTCTTTAAGAATGGTGAATAGTTCCTTCATATTGGACTTGGCTTGGGATATGCGCGTGTCGAAGGATATTCGTTTAGCTAGGCATATTTCTTTTTTATAGAGGGAAGACACTTTGGTGAGTTTAAGTTTGTTGGCTTCTGATTGATGTTTTTTCCAGGCAGCCTCACAGTTTCTTTTTTGTTGCCTTATGTTTTTTAGGAAGGGTGTAAACCATTTATTCAAGTGAGTTTTCGGCTTGATTGGTCTACGTTTGAGGGGGGCGATCTGGTCCAAAGAGGTGGTCATAATTTTGTTGTATTCCTCGACCAAGCACTCAGGATCGGTGTTGTCTGGGAGCGGGTTGAGGGTGGGAAGTAAGGCCGGGATAAGCCTGTCCGCAGTAATATTCTTTTTGTTTCTAGTTAGTGTGGGTGGAGCCCTAAGGGCAGCTGGAGGTGGGGGTCTGTTAGTAGAAAGCATAAATGACACAAGGTCGTGGTCAGTCCAAACTAGTGGTGAGATGGAGAGGATGTTGGCCTGACAGTTGTAGTCTGCCACCCAGTCAAGTATTCTACCTTTGTTTTGGGTGGAAGTTTTATTTCTTTGGGTGAATTCAAGTTCTGAGAGGATGTTAGCTGTAGTTAGGGCAAGCTGGTCTGATGGGTCATTAAAGCCCATATTAAAGTCTCCAAGTAGAAGTACTTGCGTTGCGCTTTTAAGATTACTAGACGGGATAGCGTTAATATCATCCTCAAATGTTCCGAGAGGGCCCGGGAGTGGAGGGGGCGATATATCAGGTGGATATTAAGGGTTTGGGCATTGGTAAGTGGTACTTTAACTGATAATAGTTCACATGAGTGGACGTCGATCGGGGTGGCTATTCTCATAGAGAGGTTCCTTTTTTAAATAATAGCAATGCCTCCTCCTCTGGATTTTGGTCTGTCTTCTCTCAAAATAGAGTAGCCATCAGGGACTGCTAGCATAAGCATAGGACCTGCAGCGGGGTGTAACCATGACTCAGTGATGGCGAGGAAATCTAGGTCATCTCTCTGGATCAGGTCGGCAATTTCCCTGGCATGTGCTACTAGGGATCTGGAGTCTATTAGAGCTCCTTTGATCTGAGGGCTTGTAGCGATTGTTGTTGTCGGTTGGGAGGCCTGTGGAGGTTTGGGTTTGCTGTGCTTGGCTGTACTGTTTTTTGACCTAGGGCCACAGTAGTGAACTAGGTTTGTGTTTGTCGTCGTTCGGCTAGGCAGAGTTTTAGGAGTCCTTATTCCTATAATGGTAGGGAGAGAGCTGACAGGAGGCTCGTATATTTTGGCTAACCTAGCTCTAAGGCGTATGTTCCTAGCTGTGGTTGGGCAGGGATTACTTGGTATGGGATTTTTAGAATCTTTCATATCTATGAATAATTAAGTAGTAGTATTAATCAAAATAGTGGAGGACGTCAAGGTGGGTGGAGACCCAAGGGTTGGTGTGTGGAGTAACATGATGTAGTGTATTTAAACAAAAGGAAGGAACATATAACAGACTGCATCAACACAGTATATATCCTCAGACAGCAATTTCTTGTAGCAACCATGAAACAAATATAGGCTGCATTATGTGTTCTCAATAATCATCAAAAAGCAGTATTACCAAAAAATATCATTTTTAATATATTAATCACTCTTTAGCACAAGTAATACACTCATTTGTTTTAAAAAACATATACACATAACATAGTCATATACATCTTAAAATCATGCCACCTCACAGTGTACAGAATTAAATGCCAAAAATGTCATTAGCACAACACAACAATGGCAACTCAATTGTTCACATTTCCCATTGTGTGAACCAGCCCAACTTATATAGGTTTCAGTCCTCTGTGTTTCAAAGTAACCGGACATACATCAGGGGCAGAAGTAATCCTGTGCTCCAGGTCGATTCTTCCTACATATACACCAGGTTGCTATCTCTAAGGATACAAAGACAAACACGTATCACTAACACGGGCATAATCAGTGTAATCAATCACCATAGCTAAACCCTAATCACCAATAGGGTATCTAGTACACACTACATCATGTACTGGATCTGCGGTCAGAAGCAATATGTGTCTTTGGCTCTTCACTATTACAGCAGTAAGTGAAATTCGTAATTGAGTACCTAGAGGAATTCTACCAATGGCAGTATTTTTATTTTTATTCACCTCCTAATCCCGAACACAAAGAATTTAGGGAATATCCAACCACATTAGAGCCTGGCACAACAACAGAAACCGGCTCACCCTCGGGTGTTAAAAACTGTTTAGTTGGATACAGTCACAACTCAGTGGCATAGTCACCCATAGTCTTTCTTTCCAATTTTCTAAAACGAACTATCAGTGCCTATTCCAGCGATTTTCAATTCTCCAAAAAACACTACAGTACAAGTCTGTATAGATAGGGCCTCTTCCTTCTACAATTCCTCTAGCTCTGAAAGAGTAAAAGTGCTAAGTAAATACATCGCAAAGGCAAGGAGCATCTTCTGCAGAGTGTTAGGGTTAAAGTTACTTCCAAAGGCATCCCCTCGTTCTTACCTTATCTATGCCAACTGATGACCTGAAAACAGGCAGAGTACTACATCTCACACCCGGGATAACTGTGGATCAACACCCTGAGACTACGGCCCAAAAACCGTACTGAAATCCCCATTCCGCGGCACTCGCGTGACGCGATGACGTCATCACGCTCCGCGGAACGCGGTAACGCGATGACGTCACCACGCCCCGCGCCACGCGCTTGGGAACACCCATTCAAATCAGGCAAAACATGCCCGAGTTCCTAAGCAACTAAGGCCACAGGTCCGCCAATGGAAAAAAGGGGTGTGACTCCCATCATACCAAGAGAAAGGGCAAAAATCCCAAACAAGACCACAAACGGATCAAATATAGTGGCGAAGTATGCAAAACATGTGAGGAAAAGGTGTAGGCATTCTCCACCAGCTCTAAAAAGAGCATTAACTGATCCAGGACACGGTAAAAGAGACCTGCTACCCCTGATCATGTCCAAGGAAAACCACAACAGAACATCACTCACGGTGGAAATTCTCTAAACACCGAGACAACCACATAGGAAACAACCCCTTGAGGCAAATTGTTTGTGGCCTGTATGACAACAAATTGCATTTCTTCACATAGAAATAGAGATTCTCCCTCAATGGGTACCAACAAACAGTGCAACACTCCTAGGACCTCCAAAGTCCCTTCAAGGTAACAGGTAACTTGCTTATCTGATGTTATGCCACTCGATGTTCTCATTCAATCCTGTGACATGACTGTTGGTAAGAAAGATAAGCTTTTGTTCCAGATTAATCAGTTTCCTATTAATTTCGTCTTGGGATCTACCCTTGATCTTTTTTAAGATACACCATTCAAAATCAGAGAAAGTATGTTTTTTATCTTCGAAATTTTTGACTAGAGGAGCTTTATCAGTATGATGTTTTAAACAGCTCCTATGCTCGATCATCCGAGTCTTGCACTTTCTGTTGGTTTTGCCTATATAAATTAGGTCACACGGACATTTAATCATATAAATTACATTTTCCGTTTTACAATTAGTGTGTTCATTTAGCACCCATTCAGAAGTGAGACCCAAATTCACAGTGGTCATTTTCTTGGTAAATGGACACATGACACATTCTCCACATGGATGGTGACCCTTCACTCGAGGCAGACCCCACAATGTACTTTGGGCACCCTCCTGGCTAACCACCTGGTGTATGTCATTCTTCATCACAAGATTACGAATGTTGGTGCTCTTTTTGAAAGCTATCATAGGTAATGGACTGTTCATTGTCTTTTTCCAATTTTTACATATGATATTCTTGACTTTATAGGAAAGATTACTAAAAGTGTTGACAAACACCAATGGAGTCTCATGGTTAGCAGTGTCTTTCTTATTCTTTACCAGCAGAGCTTCCCGGCTGTTATTAAAAGCTCGTTTGGCAGACTGCCTGACAACTTTTTTGGGATAGCCTCTATCGATCAATTTATCCATAAGTAAATTGGCCCCGGTTTCATAATCATAGTTGGTACTGCTGTTACGTTTCAAACGTAAAAATTGCCCAAAGGGCAAATTGTCCCGAACATGTTTCGCATGGTGGCTTCTATAGTGCAGTAGTGCATTTTTGTCAGTGCTTTTGACAAACGGTTTAACCCATAAATGGTTATCTTTTTGGTAGATAGTGAGATCTAAATAGTTCACTTCTGAGGAGCTCATTGTCGCTGTGAATTTCAGGTATCTATTCTGATTATTTAACCATGCCAAAAAACTATTGGCTTCATCCATCGAGCCATGCCACAGCATAAATACATCATCGATGTATCGTAGCCATTGTGTTATTTGTTGCTTGAGAGGATTAATTTCTGAATAGATTACCGTTTGTTCCACCATATCTACGTACAGATTGGCCAAATTAGGAGCCATGGCGGCACCCATGGCTGTACCTTCAACCTGTAAGTAGAATTGTCCCAAAAATTGGAAAAAATTATTTGTCAAAGTTGTTTCTGCACGTAACATGATGTAGAGCATAATGCTTTGTATAAGGACTGTGATGTAGACAGTCTGGCTGGTAGCTGTAGGGAGCATAGTAGGAAATGGTGGAGATAAACTTTCTATGGAATATTAACTGGGGTAGGTGGCGAACTAATAGAGGTATTAATGTTAGAGGCAGATGATCGCTCTTAAAAGGTGAAGTCAGTGCTTGGGCCTCGTGCCAAGCTTAGTATGATGGCGACAATCAAATAGGGAGGCACCTAGGGCTAAGTGCAACAATCAAATGGGGCACATATGAGCTAGATGCAGCAGTCAAATGGGGAGCCACCTAGGGCTAATGCAGCAGTCAAATGGTAAGCAGCATATGGGCTAAGTGCAACAATCAAATGGGGCACATATGAGCTAGATGCAGCAGTCAAATGGGGAGCCACCAAGGGCTAACGCAGAAGTTAAGTGGGGCACATATGAGCTAGATGCAGCAGTCAAATGTTAGGCAACAGGATGTCTAATTGGCTACAATGGCAATAGTTCAAGTAAAGCTGCAACATGAGTACTAGGCTTACTAGATTTAGTTTTGGGAAGGGGACAAATGCGGCGTAGTTGACAATTGCACCAAGATTACAGAGGAGCGAGTGCATGGGCAAAGTATGACTTGCCTAGTAGGTAAGCTAGTGGTCACAGTAGGAGTTGGCCATAACATATCCATTGCATGTCAGTATTACATGGGATGCTCAGCAAGGGGTTGGTATGAGAGAAGATACATATGCAATATGGGTAAACAATACCGTGGTAAGCTTGTATAGGCTGATGGTGAAGTCAGACCTCGAGTGGGTAGATGCGGATGAGAGTCATGTAGCGGTAGTCGACCTCGCGCTCCAGAGTGCTAACAGGGGTGCCGACAGGGCCTTAGGTACGGGCCTTTGGGGATAGGGCCGTCTGCGCCTGCTGGCTCGAGGATTGGCTCAAATTCAAGGTGCTGTTGGCCCATAGGGTCGCAGCAGCCACAGCAGCCAGACCTCATTTTAGGGTGCGCACTGGTGCGCGTGTGGCAGCCATTTTGGAAAGGCAAGAACAGATGGTGCAGATAATGAATGGGCAGTCACAAGGCCCGTGATTATAAGGCAATTGTTGGTAATGGAGTGCGTCAGGGGAATAGGACTATGGGGGACAGGGTGGAGGGGTTGTCCCCCGGCCAATACACGTTTGGGTATGGGGGATGGAGGTTGAGGAGTAGTACCACGCATTAGGGCACTCAAAGGAAGGGGGTACCACAATGGAAAAAATGAGTGCCCACAGCACCGACAACAAACAAGGGCAACCAGGTTTCGAAGAAATGGCCTGCACGGAATCAACGTACAACCCCAAGCTGCATAGGGAATCCGAAAGCAGACTATGTATGTGGCCTTTATCGATTATAGCGCCGCCTCCTCCTGTGGGGAAAACTATATCCGAGGCATTCCGTCGGGTTTACTCAGAATGATAATGGCATTGTATTCCGAGTATAGTGCGCGAGTGCTGGGCTCGGGCCATATTAGCGCTCCCATGAACACCACTGTTGGAGTAACGAAGCCGTGCATACTCGTCCTATTCCGTTTGACATCTTTATGTCTGACCTCCTGGGGGCTTTGAGCACTCCGGAAGCATCTCTACCAAAGCTTGGCGATCATCTGGTACAGTGGCTGGGGTACACCCATGACCTGGCCATTGTGGACAGCACTCTAAGGCGGTTACAGTGTCTACCTGATAAACTAAGTTCATAGTCTGCTCGCAAAGGCCTCCCGATTAATCCGACTCAGCCCAAAATGATGATTTTTAGCCGAGTCAGGCCAAGAAGGCGAGGAACAATACCGGGATGATAGACCAGACGCCCATTGAAATTGTACAGCAATTGTATTGAGTATTTGGCCGCCATGATTGATAATAACCTGTCATGGCTAAAGTACACCAACAATTAGGGGCCTTGAAGAACTTTGCAAGAACGCATGTAGGATACTCCATTAATTCAAAGCTAAAAGTGTATCTTGCAAACATCCCCCCTTATATTATATGGTGCACACACTTGGAGTGCTACATTTATTTCCAAAATCATGAAATTAGAGCGCATGTGCATGAAAACCCTAAAACATGTCCCTACAAATCTACCAGCAGAATATTTGTGTTTAGATTTACAGTTACAGACTACATGCAGCTCGTAAGGTTGCGGATGCTTAACCTATACAGACTGCAAGGCCCGTGCACGTTCTGTGGAGGAGACAGAAACTGTCAAATGCCTGTTACTTGTATGTGATGGTCTGAGTGAGATTAGAGGAAAGCACTTCCTTGGGTATGGTAAAGTGCCTAGAGTGGACTCCTCTACTCCTAATGAATTATGGAATGTCTTTTAATGATGCCACGGTGTACATTTGATATCTCATTTCTGGTGTCATTTTCAACAAATTATGGACGGCCTGATTGCCTAAAAGGATATTCATATTATCATGTCAATTCTTATCAAATAATGCATTATGATTTTATATTAAACACGGTTTGAACTTTTATCTAATGGTATTAACATGTATATAATTTTAACATTAATGTAATGATAGATTACTCGTATTCTGTATTAATTAGAGTGGTGTATATATCTGTATGTTGAGTTTTATAAAAGAAAAGCCTTACTGGCTACATTATACAAAATAAATAAATATGGGTTTTGAGGCAAAATTAGGATTTTCGTCAATAAATCTGACTTGCAAAGTCCCAAATCGCGCGATAAATCAAGCCGAGAACATTTGACCCGAATAGAAACAGGTTTGCTAAAAGAAGTACGATTAACTTTAGAAAAAAGAAAGAGACCGAGCGAGACACACAAGGATTACAACGGCTGCAGTGCTGCACAGGTTACCTACAGATCTCAGCAACAGTCCCAAAACTTGCTGTGCTAGCCAATATTCGAAGACAAGGGGAACCCTGACTGAAAGAGTAGATGTGTATACAGCAGTAGCTTTCAGGTGAATGGATGGGGCGGTCTTTCCAGGCAGGCAGGCAGGTGGGCTTCGCTCTCTCTTTCCTCATAGGGCCAGCTAAACACATGCACAACGTGTCTCCGTAGACTTGTGTGCCCTTGCTGCTATGCATTTAAGTCTAATGACTTAATACAAGCAAGGAAAGTATGAGAAGCATGCGTTGGACATCTACATACCTAATGGCTGGGTTTCCAGACACTGGCACCCACTGTTCAGTGGGGGGCCTGCGGAGTTGGGGGTGCGAGACATTATGAAGAGGGTACCAGGACTCCGTCTGGCACCCCCCTAGAGACACCAGTGAATTAGTGATATGTAATGACACTACCTGCAGATCACAAACCACTTAACCTGGGTCTTCATTTAGAGATTGGCATACATTTCATTGCGTCAAAATGATTCTTACGCGCTGACTATTTTTAGGGTTTGGCACATAGATGTGGCATTAGCAGCACCTGGTGGAGCATAACGGTATGACTAGTTGTAAAATGTGTATGAATTCATAACGACGCGCCACATTTACCCCTGCTTTTAGGGGTTTCCAGTAGTGTTACTAGTGTGGTGCGCTGAAAGGGGAACATTCTGTATGGGCCTTAGTTGCGGTTGCTTTCATTTCATTTTCTGTCAGTTTCATAAAGAGCGTCACAGATTTCCGAGGCTTGGCAGAATTGTATTTCTTTTGCTGTATTTTTTTTGTTTGTGGTATGTGCCCATTTTGTGGTAAACACTTGAATGAATACCATGGTGTGAACTTTATGGCTTCCCTTTAGTCGTGTCATAACATTTATTGGCCCACTACCGGCTGCTATACTGCTGCTCAGGTGGCACTGCCAATTCAGGGCACCTTTGCTCTACCAAGCAAACATAGAAGCAAACAAAAGATGGATTCACTGATCAATGTGGGCATGGAGATGGCTTTCACTTTTTTCTGCCATTTTGATCCACCAGCAACACTTGCAGACATAGTTGAAATGGGTGCAAAAGGACAAAGTCATTATAGAATTATACATTACTAGCAAAAAGTACCCATTTTCCGAACAGGTTCTGTAGACGGACATGACAACACACTCATCAATTGTTGAATATCAATCATCCTGCAGGCCGCTGTTCCGATTCGCGTACCGCTTGATGTGCTTTGCACCCTGAAGTAAATTGCACTAAGCATGGGCGCATGTGGCTGGCTGGCATACCCCAGAGAAGACATTGGGGGAAGGCGAGAGTTGGCGTGCTGCTGCATCCTGGGACTCTCTGTGCTTTCTCCCCAACTGTCGCCTCACCCTGGCGTGGTGCAGTTCATTGCTTTGCAAATATCTCAGAATCCGTGCATCCTAGGGTCTTGAAACGTGGTTGTTTCTCGTGCCGAGACTGGCCCTTCTACAACCACATTGATGTTTTGCCGATTTCAGACAACTGTCTCATGTGTGGAGGTGCTGAAATCCAGGGTAAGCGGTGGGGTGTCCAAAGGTCATGTAGCCAGTACTCTTCGGAGGGTCTTAGCAGGTAACTATGCAAACTTTGGTGCGGATTGGTAAAACGGTGGGGAATTGAATAAGGAACAACACTTCACACCAAGCCACAAACCCACAAAGTTTGACTTTTGCTGAAATCCAGAGAAAGGGGTGGGTGTCCAAATGCCATGTAGCCAGTAATGTCCTGAGGCTTCCTAACAGGTAACTATGCAACACTTGGTGCAGATTGGTGTGAAATTGAATAAGGAACAACGCTTCGCCAAGCCACAAACCCACACATTTTTACTTTTATTGATATAGATGGCAAAGGGAGAGTGAAGGTAATAGGGTTGGAGAATACAGACTGCACACCACTTGTTGGGTCAATTTAAGTGCCGCCTGGTCCAAGCCTCTGGCCTCGCAATTTAGCTTTCGCCTGAATAGTTTATCACTTTCAATCAGCATTATTTAAGATATACATAGATTTCACAAGAACCAGAGAATACAGTTTTCCGATTTCATGTAAAAAAAAATTTAAAAAGACCCTCCCAGACAAAATGATGTCCCTACATTAAGCATTCCAAACTCACATTTTTATGGATTTTTGTGCTTTACCTACACTGGAAAAAATAGATACTCATACTAATTGAAAGCAAAATCCACCCTACATTTTGGGTTAGGCAAAACTAAAAATCAAGATGCCGTTTTTATGGACTTGTCCACCAACTATGTAATGTGACTAAATAGCCCCTGCTGACGTTCGGCACCTACACTCTCCAGCAAGACAGCCACTCCTCGCAGGAGTTTAATCTAGTATAAGAACTCTGACTGTCTTCTCCAGCAGCTTTTAGACCGCCACACTATTAGGCAAGGCATTCATAGCAGCCAACACTGGAAGGAAGTCTCCCATGTGACCCTCCTCTTCCCCTGTACTTACTGTGTCTGCCACCATTTGTGACCCTCCCGCATGACGACCGCTCCTTCCAGGATCTGAAGGAACAAGAAGAGCTCCACCTGATTTTTAGTTTGGGTTATTAGGTGGTCCTTGCAGTACCTATGAGCCAGAACAATTGCATTACAGTACAGATGGATAGCAATGGCATATGAGGTGGGCCGTGCTCATCCCTATGGCCATTCCCAACCAGTTCCTGCCTGACCCAAAACACCTCCTGGGAATTCCTTGAGCTCACCTTAATCAAGCCTTACCATCAGACTTTGCACTCTAATTGACTGCCAGTGTGGAGTCTCCTGGGAGTCAATGGCTCAGTTGGAGCTGTGTAGTGTGCTACTGGTGTAATAAAAATGTCCTAACTAGGTCTGCCTTCAAGCACTATGCATGTCCTTCACTGAAGTCCTGTTTAAAACACACATCGGCAAAGCCAACAGTTTTGGCTTGTGTATAAGTATGAAGATTAGCCAGGCACTGCTATTAGATGCCTAGTCACTCACACCATTTTGCACCTGCTACCATCAATGGCCAGTTTATACCACTATGGCAGGCTTGGCACGTGCCTTTTCCATGCCTACACAAAAGTCCAAACTGTTGGCATTGCCAATGCTCGTTTCCTCTGCGGCAGCCATTAGACTGTCAGGCACGCAGGCTATTTGGTAAGTCAGTCACTTCACCTTTACAAATTCAGGCCACAGGACCTTACTGTTTACACTTTGTATTTTGTCCCTCCCTCGCCATATTTAGGCACGTTTGAAAATGATCACTATGAGGCAGCACTGCCCCCTGCCGCCCTAACAGGTACATACACACACAAATCACATCTCTCTCTATATATATATATATAGGTCGTTGCAGCAAACTGTTCCCCAACATATTAGATGGATACAGAACTGTTAGCACCCGCACTAGCATTTCAAACTTCACTCAGATGCAGGAACTGTATAGTATGGACCGCAGTACAGCAGGCTTCACCCAGCAAAAGGACAGTTGGAGCAGGGACAGCGCAATCGTCCTACATACCGAACCGCAATAGCATGGGCGGCAGCAGTATATACATACACACACACACACGCACGCACGCGCCCACATAGAAAGGAGAAGCACACCAAGGGCAGGACCAGTACAAGCTTCCCTCACAGAAAGGAGAAGCGCAGCAAGGGCAGGACCAGTACACGCTTCCCTCATAGAAAAGAGAAGCACAGCAAGGGCAGGCCCAGTACAAGCTTCCCACATAGAAAGGAGAAGCGCAGCAAGGGCAGGCCCAGTACAAGCTTCCCACATAGAAAGGAGAAGTACAGCAAGGGCAGGACCAGTACAAGCTTCTCTCACAGAAAGGAGAAGTACAGCAAGGGCGGGCAAGATCCCATTTGGAACAGGTGAGAAGCGAAAGACAGCACAGTGTCAATCGTTGCCACCCTGGGCTCCAGCTTTTTGGCTAAGCACCAGTGACAGAACCAAAGCCATTTGCTTCTGTACTGAGACCTTGTCGAGGGCTTCCTGGCTGCCTGGATAATGCGCATGTTGTCAGTAGACAGCTTGAGATGCTCTAAAGATCTGAACTCAGGCACCATGCCGCCAAGCTGAACGATTGTGGGGAGGGGTGCCATAGCTGCCGATCCCTCTGGTGAAGCAGATCGGGAACCAACGGGAGCCTGATCGGTGCACACACCGACATATGGTGAAGCTCTGAAAACCAGAACCTGGCCAGCCACCACAGAGCTATGAGCAGAAGAGAACAGTTCACCGTGTTCCTCAGCATGCAAATCGTCTGATGAATCAGAGGCAGAGGCAGAGGCGGGAAAGCATAGGCCCTCATGTTGTACCAAGGAATCTCGAGAGCATCCCCCAGAGAGGAGGCTCCCAGCCTATTTCTGGAGGCATACAGAGGAAGTTTCTTGTTTGCCAATGTTGCAAAGAGGTCCACTTCCGGAGTGCCCCAACACAGGAATATCTGTGAGAGGACCTCCGCTTTCAATTCCCACTCGTAGCTGACCATTGTCCATCGACTGAGGGCATCTGCCGTGACGTTCAGCTGACCCAGGATGTGTACGGCTACCAGCCAGACCCCATGCTGAACTGCCCATTCCCAAATCTGAATGGCCAGATCCACAAGAGGAGGAGACTTGGTGCCCCCATGCTTGTTGATGTAAAACATTGACACCACATCGTCTGTGCAGACCCAAACCACTTTGTTGGCAATGACCGGCCTGAACGCTTTCAGTGCCAGGAAAATAGCCAGAAGCTCCAGATTTATGTGAAGGAACTTGTCTTGGGGCGACCAGAGGTCGGCGACCTGAAGAAGCTCCAACATCGCACCCCACACCAGAAGGGAGGAGTCCGTCACCATCGGAGCGGGGTCTTGAAAACCTGCGCCCACTGACAGGTTGCTGAGAGACGATCACCACGCCAGATCCACTCTCATGAAAGCCGGAATCGATATCATCTTGGAATCCAGACCCACAGCCTGACGCCAAGAATTTAATCTTGAGCCGAGCAAGAGGAAGAGCCAATATGCTCGAGGCCATGAGACCCAGAAGCCTCTGGAACCACCAGGCCAACATGCTCTCTGACTTCGCAAACATCTGACACGTGGCCATCAGATCCGCTATTCTGTCCCCGGTCAGGTAAACTCTGCAGTCGATTGTGTTCCAATGAAAACCCAGGAAAGTCAAGTCCTGAAAGACCGTCATGGAAGATTTCCACCAGTTCGCCGACAGCCCAAGGTGGAACAGGAGCTGGAGGAGAGACTGAAGATTGTTCGAGGCTTTCAGCGGGCAAGGACTGCGAAACAGCCAATCGTCCAAATACACATACACATGGATACCCTGAAGCCAAAGATAAGCTGCGATAACCGACATCATATTCGTAAAGACACGCGGTACCAAGCTGAGGCCAAAAGGGAGCACTCGGAACTGGAAGTGCTCCTCCCACACAGAAAACCGTAGGTATCTCCAGTGTGGATTCCAGATCAGGATATGCATATACACATCCTGAAGTTCCACCAAGCTGAGCCAATTGCCCTTCTGTAAAGAGGACTTTATCTGACCAGGCGTGATCATCTTTCATTTCTCTTGGGGTAGAAAAAGACTGAACTGGGAAAGGTCTAGGATGGTGTGCATGCCAGCCTGGTTGGATTTGGGCACTGTAAACAGCTAGGAGTAGAAGCCCTCCCCTCATTCCCCAAGGGGAACGGGTTCCACCGCTCTGAGATCCAGTAATTTCTGAATCTCGGCTCTGAGGGAGGGCGACCCAGACTGCTGGAAGGGAGGATTGATGGGTCGGGTAGGGGCAAGGTGTAAGCGGAAGCCCGTCCAAGCGACTGACAAGACCCACCGGCCCTCGGTGCTGGTCTGCCATGCTTCCCAATGAGATGCAATGCGTCCTCCAACCGGGGCTTGGTGCGAGTGCAGAAAACCCTAATTTAGCTGGTTTCTTCGTGGCGGCACCACCTGAACCTGAGGAGGCAGCTGAGGAGCGGGAAAAAAAACGACTCCGTTGCTGCCTTCTGTGGGAATTTCCGGAAGGGTTGTCAACCCTGTGGGATTTTCGATCTAGAAAACCCCTGAAACCAGAGGAAGGCCAGAGTGCTGTCCTTCATTTTGGTCAGCTCTACGTCTGTTGTAGAATGAAAGAGCTCCTTGCCATCAAAGGACAGGTCCAACACCTTATCCTGCACCTCCTTAAAGAACTTGGTGTCATGCAACCAAGCCTGAAGAGAGGTAACCACGCTGAACATAAGGCCCCGGGCCGAAGTGTCAACATGATGCGCTGCAGCCTCCAGCAGATCCTGTGCCAGGGCACTGGCATCTGACAATCCCACCCTGAATAGAATAAACTCCTCAAACTCCGATAGACCTTTCCACATTTTCATATTTGCCCCCGCTAACACCAGTTCTGCATTGGCTGGACGCAGTTGCAGGGCTGAATTAGCAAAAATCTTCCTCCCAAGGGAGTCAAGAAGCTTATCCCCTTTGCCCAGAACCTGTATAGCCGTCGTAGAAGAGGATGCCGCAGGCCTGGATTGCAAAGTGGCCGCAACCACTACCGTGGAGGAGGGGGCGGACATGACGCTAAGGCCACCACTTCCGAAAGAATGTAGCGCGCATCAATTTTCTTGTTGATAAACAGTCCAGAGTGTGGTTTCTCCCAGACTCTACAGGCCTCGGCCAAAACATCCTTCTGCAAGAACAAGCCGGTACACTCCGAAGGAGACAAGGTGAACGCCCCCGAAAGCACGCCCTCCTGCGGGTGCCTCGGGTACTGGAACATCCAACAGACACATGTTCAGCACCTGGTCGTGAAAGGCTCTGATAGAGAGGGGTTGGTCTTCGCTGTCCTGATCGCCCTGTTTGTCGTCCGACACGTCCGGATCAGGCTGAGTCGCATCAGGCACCACACTGGCCTTGTCCACTGGAGACAACGGAGGCAGGGGTGGAAGAGTCGGCGGAGGCCCAGCAGGCAAAGGCAGCATCGCGGAACCACAGGAACCGCAGCTGGAACCGACGACGCAGGCGGGCAAATCTCCCTAAACAAGCCTCGAAAGTACTCCTTCATGGGTTGGAACGCATACGTTTTTGAAACTTGCCAAAAAAGGCGTCCTTCACCGATGATTTAGGCGCGACCGGAGGAGGCCTCTCATGAGGGGAGTAATTCCAGGGAAGCAAGGGAGAGGGTTGCCAAGAGGGCCCTTCCCCAGTGGTGTCCACATAAATCAAGGGCACCTATGCTGGAGGCAGCGAGACATTGTGCAATAGGGGCATCTGAGCATTCCAGTCATAAACTGGACAAAACGGATGTGCATAAGGAAACCGATGTTCACCCACAGAACCACCTCCTACACCTAGGGCCGATGGCGTAGTCGTAAGGGATGTATCCAAAATGGCGGGAACCTGAGGAGAACTGCGACACGTGTGGAAGTGAGACAGGGGTCCCCACAGGTGGGTCAGGGGTCTTCATTTTAGCCTTAACACAAGGAACCTCGACCGGGCTGGTACTGTGTGGCCTAGGATGTTTCTGTGACATGCTAATAGCCAAACTAGCCTTCACAGGAAGGACCTCGGCGCTGCCGGAAAGGGAGGAATTAAGGTTCAAAACCTCACTCCCTCAACAGATCTGGAGTCACCGCAAGAGCGGGAACGATGAGGAACACACCCCAGGCATACCCCAGTGTTTTTACGGGAAGCTCCAATCAATGAGTCCTGGGAGCAAGCTCCGGTACCCAACGCCTCAGTAGAACTGGGCCCACAAACAGCCCCCAAAGGAGGGGCCTTGGAATGTAATGCGGTGTCAATCAGCCCCCTACGGAGACCCTCGGAGAAAACTCTATTACACTTTTTAGGCCTAGACGGCACCTCAGAGCAAGCCTTGGTAACAGAGCTTTTGACGCTCCTCCCAGACCAGGAAGACCCCGGGAAGGAGACCCCTGGCCGGGGTGCCTTAAAAGTAAAGAACTCACTGGGCATTTCTTCTTCTCGTCAATGAAGGATTGAAAATGCGCAGGGGGAGTGCGCTGAAACACCTTCCACTACCACTCTAAACGACATTGAAGCGCCCGGACCAAAAGGGAATTGCAATAAAAACATGAGTCCCACCGGTGGTCAACCCAAACACTCTAAACAAATAGGATGGGGATCCGCCCTAGCGAAGCGTTGCTGACAGGAAGAACAATTGTAGCTGAAACAGCATAGACAGACTACCACGCGATCGCTAAGCAAGAGCCAGAGAGGAGGAAACTGGAAGAAAAAGTCTTCCGCAGATGCAAGTGCCTCCAGTCTTGAACGAGCAGAGAAAAGGACTGATGGGACATGCGCTGGGCGGAGCTAAGGTGGGCGGGATACGGCCGCGTGCGGTACCCCGCGTACAAAGAGAGGAAGGACAAAATGTTTGCAAAATTGTGATGCTTTTACAAAGTGCTCCGGTCCCGTCCCACAGGACGGAGGAATATCCCATAAGTATGGAGGAAAGGGGACGGGACATAGGAGTATTATGGAAACACTGTGGCATGAGGCAATACTTGGGATATGAAATTGGTGTTTGGCTATTTTGGGGTGGTTTACAGGCAGTGGTAGAGTGGCTATGTGTTTTTCATTTGGGTGTTTCTGTACGCTTTGACCTTTTTACTTGAGTGAGGTTATCACGCCATAATTTTGCAGCAAAAAATGCTGAATCCCAAAATACTGAATGGCAGGACCCCATTTCACTGTATGTGTGTATATATCTCTGTGGTAAAGTTAATATAAAATGTGAAGGGGTATTGGGGGGTGGGCTGCAGGGGCTATACCCCACATATAAATGAAAATTTTAATGGAAATGGGGGAAAAAAAACATTTTGGGATTCAAAATAATTTTTTTTAAATGATCTCATAGATCCAAGGGGAGTGGTGGTGGGGGTGTAGGCTCAGGGCAGCGGGTAGAGAGTTTCAGATATTTGGAGTAGGTGAGAAGAAATACTGTCAAAGTATTTGCTATTATCTGAACTTCAGATTATCTAGGACAAGGATTCTCCTACTGTGCAATGCGCATGTGCCGCTGAGTTTCTTTGCCAGGAAGATTACAAATCTGACTGATCATGGCTTCATAGGTTTCAATTCACACCAACTTGAATTCTGTTTTTATTAACTGTGTTTTGATTGTAATGTATATGTCCTGATGAGGTGCACCAGACGGAAGTTGTATAGACCGTTCTGGCAGCCCGAAACTCCAGTCGGCAACACCATAGATCCTACTCCTCCCAGAGTTGGCTTTAACTTGGGTTTACATAAATAAAATATGGGGATTAATATGGGTCCATGAACAATCACTTTGGAATACCTACCCAGTGTTCTTATATCCTTTGATGGAAAAAATACTGTTAAATAGGCACTTTTGGAACTACTAAAATATCAAACCCATGCGGATGGGATGTTCTGATCACAGAACAAAACTATCAGGATTGCGTCTTTTGCACAAGTATGAGTGGTTTTTTGTATGCATGGGGATGAAAGAGTACGCAAGGAATGATTTGTGAGATGTGAGCTTTTTTTGTTGATGTGATAAAATGTGTGTTCTTAACAATCTTTTTTTATAGATGTGTTATTAATATATTTGATATACCCGTTTGTAAAAGTTTTTTACAATTAAAATATGATTTAATTTGTTTTTTGTTTTGGAGGGGATTATGCAGCGTCTTTACGCATAAATTCATATGAATCAATAATAGGAGGGTGTGCAGTTTATCCACGGATAACTGTATTTTTGTTTTGTTCATAGGTTAAGCAGGCAGTCTGGAAAGGGGCTTCTGGTCTAATAGTGACCCAATGCAGGATACATAACATCAGGATCAGACAATACAGACGATAGTTCGATGGGACTAGATATGTACACGCTCCTAAAGTGCAGTGAGGTAAGGAATGAGGTAGTTATGGAGCAGGGGGTCGGGGTGGTTGAGCCAGTGAGTTAAGAGTGCTCCTTCTGGGCTTAGATAGCTGAGTTTCAGTGCAGACTGAAGGAAGTGGACAGTCATGGTGTTTTAGATGCGGGAGGGTAGTGTTCTAGTGGGGGAGGAGTGAAAGTGAGAAGATGCACAGGGTGAAGAGTCAACAGAGAGATTAAGGAGAGTGTCCGAGCAGAACTTGTGCAAGGGAGAGTAGCAAAGATTGTGTTGGCCAGGTAAGGGCAGAAGCACATGTCTGGATTCGCAGACAAAGCAGTAGGAAATTTGGAAAGGGATCAGTTTCGCATAGAGCCAAACAACATGAAGGCAGTGTTGGAAACCAGTAGAAGAACAGGGGTGGCGGGGGGTTACAGAGGGTGAACGGGATGCTGTTTAGTATTTTGTTAAGCCAGTAGAATGCCCAAGGGGCAAAGCCAATCAACAGAGGCGAGTACAATAGTCACAGCAACAAAGGACCAGAATTAGTGATTGTATTGGCAGAGTGATGGGGAGGACAGAGCCAATTATTCTGATATTAAGCAGGCTAACCCTGTAGATTCGAGGTAATGGTATTAAAATTTGCAAATTGTCAAAATGAATACCAATATTTTAGGCCTTGGAGGGTGGAAAGAGCAGGTCAGGGGTTAATGAGATAGAGATATGTGAGAAGAGGAGGGGCAGCGCAGGCTGGGAGATAGAGGACTTTAAGGAGTAATGCATGAACAATCAAATTGCCTCTCAGCTGCCCACCAGTAGATGACAATTAGAAATATGTGCAGGAGAGCGGGAATGAGAAGAAGATTGGATTGTTATTCGCAAAGAGATAAAATGAGAACCCAAACAAGGCGATGAGCTGACCAAGGAAGGCATTGTAAAGATTGAGGCGTAAAGAGGGAGGTTGGATCAGGGCTGCACTTGTTGCATGAGATCAAGGCCGTGAAATGGGCAAGATTGGCCTCAAACCAGTCAAGAACGGTATGCTGGATTTCAAGGTCAGAAAGGGGTTGAAGAAGAAAAGGGAGGCCACCAAATCATGAAGAAGAGAATTCATAATAAGTCAGACGATGGGATGAAGAAGTGTGGGCTGTTTCAGTAGAATGATGGCTTTGGAAACCGGACTGGAGGAGATCGCATAGGTCATTAGAGTGAGTATAGACAATTCTTTCAAGGATTTGAGAATAGTAGGAGAGATACAGGCCGATAATTAAGAAGATTTCTGGGGTCAACAGCAGATTTTCTTTTGTATGCTAAGTAGGACATTAGCTAGGTTGAGGCAGGGATGCTAGATTCCAAGAAGAAGGGAAAGGTAAAAGAGATATGAGCAGATTAGAGGTGCAAGTTCTTTGACTGTTAACATGGGTGCAAGAGTTGGCTGCCCTTGAAATAGGCACCATTTTAGTGGGAGAATGGGCATAGGAAGTGGTGGGAATAGGAGGGGTTGGGGAGGAGGAGGAATCGAATAACGAGTATTCTAGATTTCACAGATTCTGGAAGAGAAATGCTGGGCAAAGCAATTAGCAGAATGTGTATAGGAGATAGCATAAGGACATGAAGGAGCTAACATGGCTTGGAGTGTGGAGGGGAGTTTGTGTGCGTGAGAGTGAAGGTAGTAATGACATTAGGGGGAAAGTAATAAGTGGGTATGGTTATTGCACCTCTTGTGGAGGTGGCCTTGCATGTGTGCCTTCAAGAGTCAGATCTGATGGGTGATCCAGGGTTGTGGGTGAGGGGTAGAGGGAGGGAAGGTTTGAGATGGACAATGATGCTTGAAGGGTGAGAGGAGAACCAGGTTAAAATTAGAAAATGCCTGTTCAGTCGATGAGACCTAGCGAGGCGCAAGAGATAGAAGGGGGCCCAGGGAGTGCGGTTTAAATGTACATTTTGAGATATAGTAGATTGGCGAGGGAGGGATGGATGGGGGTCGGCACTAGTGCTGAAGTGGAGGATTAAGTGATCATCAGAAGGGGAGTGGTGAATGGTGACATTACTTTAAGATACACTACGAATATGCTTTTTAGTCTCCTGGATGAATCATGCCATGTCACAGTGAGGTTAAATGGAGCCACACCACTGTTTTCGTAGTGGGTCTGTGCAGGTTATAGTTGTTGTGTCGTTGTGTGAAGGAGCTCATTTGTTTCTAAGAGTGTATGTTTTTTAGAGATGAAGATGGTACATTTTAGGCACATTTTCAGTGAGCAGTCTATGTGGAGAGATGACTAGCTTGTTTAGGTAATATTGTGCACATGTTCTGACTCCAATGGGCAGGTATTGGAGGTAGGTTATGGTGCTACATAACCTGCTACCATCAATGGCCAGTTTATACCACTATGGCAGGCTTGGCACGTGCCTTTTCCATGCCTACACAAAAGTTCAAACTGTTGGCATTGCCAATGCTCGTTTCCTCTGTGGCAGCCATTAAACTGTCAGGCACGCAGGCTATTTGGTAAGTCAGTCACTTCACCTTTACAAATTCAGGCCACAGGACCTTACTGTTTAGACTTTGTATTTTGTC
Source organism: Ambystoma mexicanum (assembly GCF_040938575.1). Classification (NCBI taxonomy): domain Eukaryota; kingdom Metazoa; phylum Chordata; class Amphibia; order Caudata; family Ambystomatidae; genus Ambystoma; species Ambystoma mexicanum. The sequence continues at coordinate 703,622,077 of NC_090941.1, read as the reverse complement.
CCTCCCTCGCCATATTTAGGCACGTTTGAAAATGATCACTATGAGGCAGCACTGCCCCCTGCCGCCCTAACAGGTACATACACACACAAATCACATCTCTCTCTATATATATATATATAGGTCGTTGCAGCAAACTGTTCCCCAACATATTAGATGGATACAGAACTGTTAGCACCCGCACTAGCATTTCAAACTTCACTCAGATGCAGGAACTGTATAGTATGGACCGCAGTACAGCAGGCTTCACCCAGCAAAAGGACAGTTGGAGCAGGGACAGCGCAATCGTCCTACATACCGAACCGCAATAGCATGGGCGGCAGCAGTACATACATACATATACACACACACACACACGCGCGCGCCCACATAGAAAGGAGAAGCACAGCAAGGGCAGGACCAGTACAAGCTTCCCACATAGAAAGGAGAAGTACAGCAAGGGCGGGCAAGATCCCATTCTGAACAGGCACAGCATAGACAGTTCCAGTGTAACCTTCCCTCTTAACCTGCTACAGGAGCAGCATGGGCTGGGCTAGTGTATTCTTCACTCAGAAACATGTACAGCATGGGCAGGACCAGGGCAAGCCACCCTAACAAGTGACAGCATTGCCCGGGTCAATGCAAGCACATCCCAAAAAGCACCACATTGATACGTCACTTATAAGGCGCCTGTACACAGGTGTTTCTAGGCGCGACCTTGACTATAGGCAGGACCAGCGTAAATCTCACTCACACATGGGTCCAAGGGTCCTGGCCAATACAAGCTTCTCTGACACATTCAGACTAGTAGCTTCTGTGCAAGCCCAGCACTCTGCCCACACATGCTTCCCCACCTCTTCTCAAGCACCTCTTTTCCATGGGCATGTAGCTGTTGTGGGGGCAAGTGGCATTGGAATGGGCAGCCGCACACGGGCACGTTCTGGCGGTCTACTGCACTTGGTCCCAGACATCCCTGCCAGTTGGCGCTCATCCCTCTGGGGCTGCGTGGTAAAGCATGACCATAGGGGGGCAGGTCAGGGTGTGGCAGGCTGTGGCTGTTGGCAGGCCTGCATGTACGCTGTCTTGTTAGTGTGCTCACATGCTGAAAAGACCTGCAGGGCTATCGTCATTGGCCAATACTACAAGGCTCCACCACACTGCTGAGTGCCCTAAACATCCCTACACTCCCGCTGGAACCACCTGTCCATCCACGCCTCCTAGTACCGCTTTATACATTCCATGCAAACATGCATACATTCAAACGATCCCACTCTCATTGGTGGGTATTTCGAAACATGCTGTGAGGGCAAAGACCAGGCAAGATGCATTGTAGTGAGACAGGCCTGCACATGTCATCTTTAGAGCTGGGACTTTGGCTGTCCATATGCTTCTGTGAGCATTGCTCCCTGGGCTATATGTCCAGGTATGATCCTCTTTTTGGCCAGGTATTTCTCAAGAATATTTGCGACTCAATAGAGACTACCTTCTCAATGGCACTGCCGATAAACAGGAGACTTGTGAATGGCTGGTAGATTACCAGCTCTTTTGCAATGAGGCTGTTTTTTCTTCTTCAGCGATTGGCATACAGGCCCTGTTTTTAGGACTTCCATGAATGCCACTCCCCTCTCCGCCCCCCCCCCCCAGGGAGGTGCTGACTATTCTAAGAAGAGCAGTAAGGGCAGAAAAGGTACGGTTTTTAAGGATAGCAGCCGGAAGGATGTCATCAGTTTAAAAGGTCAGTTCTAAGGATGTGTGTGTGTGTGTACAAGAGGGCCTCGGACAAAAGGGCAAGCAGTCAACTGAGGGTTTAACAGCCCATGGGGGAATATAGGGAGGGTGCCATAGGATTTGGAGCCCTCGTTGTAGAGCGTGGTGGTATCAATCTTGCTTATAAAGAACGAATTCATAGCCTCACGCTTCTCCAAGGATTCTGGTACCTCCGAGTCTGGTGTAGCATTTGAACAGTTTTGACTGCTGCAAAAATGGCATTGCTCCTGTTACAGGCTGCTGTAATAGTGGGGGTCTAAAGAGTAGCCCTGGATTCGAATATCAGGATCTGTCATTTGGAACATAGGGCCGTGAGGGATCGAGGTTCCTCTGGTTTGCAGACCATGGCTCAGCATTTCTAAAGAGCTCTAATGTACCATTTGTTGATCGAGAGCTCTTGTGTATACCAGAGGGCGTATAGTTTGCTTCTGGTACGGCCCAGGTTTTCCAGAGCGAAAGTGTCTGCAGTCTCCTTTGAGGGTTGACTAAGGGTTTCTAACAGCAAGGTGATATTTGCAAAGATGGGGAAGTTGGAGAAACTGTAACCCACCGGTTCCACTGGAAAGGTATTCAAGCAGCAAAGTGCCACCATGTGGCATTTCTCCTGACCCTTGTAGACTGTTACGAAGCACGATAAGAAGAATGGGATGGTTGGATTGTCTGTCCAGTCCAGCGCAATGGGGTCCGCAGAGCGTAGGAAGTGAGAAGAGGATAAGATGAGGTCTAGGGTGTCGCCCCTAATGTGCGTGGAAGTTGGTAGGCATTGGGTTATGTCCAGTTAGTGTTCAAGGGAAAGGAATGAGTCTCTGATGTTTTGAGATGCTTGGGACTAGGAGGGGTTGAACCCTCTAAAGAAAATGCCGGTCATGTGAGAGACTCAAACTGGAGAAATTAAGCCCTAATCTCATCTACGAGAGTACCATGCCTGTGAGGTGGTGTGTAAATGAAGTGGAAAGTGTTTGTCCTTGTGTGATCGATGGAATTTGGCATGTGAGAGTCTTAATTAAATACAATAACGATTAACTGTGCACAGTAGAATGCCGGTCAATTTTGTGGAGGACTGCCACTACTACTCCTGTTTTCTCCAACCTTTCTAAATGTTACGTGCTAAACCCAGGTTGGAGGAGGACATCAATGATGTGAGACACGGTTTCAGTAATGAAGGTACCATCAAGTTTATTGGCAGTGATCAAGTCCAAAAGGCCTGCTCCGGGTTGGATGTCTGAGTGGTGAGCAGTCACTAGAGAGATCTGGTGAAGGTTGGCTGGGTTAGATTTGTGATGTGGACAATCGTGTTTGCCCAGGGGCTCCATTCAGCGTGTGCAGTGGCTGGGTGTGTGAGAGACACATGGTTGTCTTACTGGTAGTGAGGCGCAGAAGCTCAGGTCGGTACAGGCAAAAACAGAAGGCATCCTGGTCTTCGTGCGTCCTTTGCTGAGGATGTACGCTAATGAAGATGCCATGGGGAGAGGGCTTAAATGAAGTAGGCGGTGGGAGTGGTTAGCAGTAAAGGCAAGAAGAGTGATATCATGTGACCTACTCTCACCACATCTGCTGGTGGAGGCCGGTTCAGTTTACGCCACTGGTGTCCCTTAAGTGAAGCCAGAGGTGGGTGTGGTTATCAGTGGATGAAGGGAGATGACAGGAAGAGCGAGGTCACGTGACCTGCTCTCACCACATCGAATGCTGTAGGCTGGATCAGGGTATGCTGCTGAAGTCCCCTAGGTGGGCTTCATCGGCAAACTGAAGTCCCCTAGGTGGGCTTCATCGGCAAAGGATGACAGCTTTGAGTCACATGGCTCTTGGCAATCTGCCACATGAGGGCAATGATGGTGAAAAGGTACAATATGTTTCCTTCTCTTTCATTTACTCCCTTCTTCCTATCCTATTTCACTCCCTTCATTACTTCCTTTCTGTCTCCTGCCACTCCCTCTTTAACCCTTCAACCCCTTTCTTTCTTCAATCCTTCCCTTGCTTCACTATGCTTTAAATGTCCTTCCCTTCACTCCCTTCATTCCATATTCCTCACCATCTCCCTTCCTTCACCAAGTTCCCTCTTTCACCCCCTTACCTACCTCCCTTCATTCATTCTCTTCACTCAATTCAATTTTTCAACTGCCTTATTTTACTCCCTTTCTTCTTTACCTCGGTCCACCTTGATCCCTTTAGTCAATCTCTCGTTTACTTCCTTTCAGGTTTCCTTAATCCCTGTCACTGTATCCTTCACTCAACCATTTTATTAAATGTCTTCTTCCAACCATTCCCTTCTTCCTCCAGTCGCTTCACTTCCTTAACTACCTGCATTCCATATTTATGTCCCATGTAGTTCTACTATACCTTCCTTCTTGTCATCAATTTCATGTACTCTCCTTCCTTCTAACATTCCTCCCTTTACTCCACTTTGACCTTTTTATTAGCGTTTCGTTTTTTATTCTTCATTCCATTTCTCTTCTAAACATCTTCCTACATTAATATGAATCCCCATGCCTCTTTCACTTCCCCACTCACTTCCTTAACTGGCTTCCTGCTGTCCCTCCCTCCACTCGGTTCACTTAATTCACTCATTACCTTACTTCAATCCTCCCTCTTCTCTTTTCCTTCCTTGACTTAAATCCATTGCTTAATTGCCTCCCTTCCTACAACCTTTACTCCCTCACTTACTCTAATCCATTTACTTTCTTACTTCCTTCGTTTGCTCCCTTTGTCCCCTTCCTTTCTGTACTCTTATCACAGCCTTTCTTCTTTCACTCTCCCGTTCTTGCTTTCACATGCATTCCCTTCTTTATATCACTCCCCTGCCACTTCCTCCAGTACCCCTCTTCCTTGCTTCTTTCACTCCATTCCTTCATCCAACCCCCTTTCTCCATCCTTGACTCCTTTCCTTCTATCCCTTCCCTACCCTTCTGTTTTCTCCCTTCTTCCCTTCCCTCCATTTATTCCTTTCCTTCATTGACTTCACTCCCTACTTTCCTTCACTCCCTTCCATTAACATCCCTTCCTGGTTTTACTCTCTTCCCTTTTCACTTCCTTTCATTACTCTCTTCGTGAATTTCTTTTAACATCCTTATTTGACCTCCTTCCTTTACTCCCTGCCTTCACTTTCTTAATTGTTCCCTCTTTTTATCCAGCCCTCCATTTTCTAGGTTTTTGGGTCCCTCCCATGTCAGCACCTTTCTTTCCCAACACTGCATTCCGTTCCCCTCCCCAATCTGAAAACAGAAATGGAGATACCCTCCCCACCCGATTCACATAGCAGGCACATTTGCAACAATATTAAGCAGTGCAATGCCAGCATGGCACTCACCAGCCAAGCCTGCTCCCTTCTAACCTTTTAATGTCATTCCCATTTGTATTTATTTGCAAGTAGCTGGGGTACCCAGCGTTGCCCATGTCCTGTTCAAGTGGTGTTGCATGTGCCCTGGAGGATGTTGCTCTTATCCTTAGGTCAGCAAGCCTTGTTTCAGTTTTCTCTGGCATCCCATTTGCCCTGGAGAAAGTTGCACTTGTCCTCTGGACGGCAAGTTGTGCTGCTTTTTGTTGTGTTTCAGAAGCTCTTGATATTGATTTTCACTTTGCATCAGATGGAGCTTTTCCAATCAATGTTTGTTTTTTGTGCTGCATGTTTCAGTCACTCAATGGCTACAGCACATTTGAGAAAATGTCCAAGAAAGATTGATTGTGCTCTCTTCTTGTGAATGAACTTAAGTAAACTGTAACCTTACCATTTCCCAGTGGCATGATTAAAAAGAAAAGTTACTTTTTTTATTCCATTTAAAAATGCTTTAATAAACACTTTTGAACTGTATACAGTAGTAATACATTTCAAAGGAATAACCAACACATCGAACATTTTGCTTCAGACACTTCCAAAGTTTGCCTCCTTCTAGTACCTACTGTAGTGAATCGGAATGAGCATCCTTAAATAAAGGCGTCTATGGAGTGAATTGCTTGCGCCCAAACAGACTACAATCTAGCCACAGACAAAAGAGGACTCCATGCAAACTTTGGTAGACATGGGAACACTGGTGTGGATTTGTATAGCTGGACACAAACACACACCTTTATAAATAAAGACATGGCACAGAAATCATGTTTTAAATTGAAGTAAAACTGAACATATCATGACGCAAAAACAACAAAATGGACCACACAGGCCTCCCACACCTGAGATAACAGACTTAGCGACTGACCTTAGGGCAGGCAACACTTCATCATTCAACTCATGTGACTTGGAGGGCCATAAAACATTTCCTGAAAGGCCTCATTCAGCCACAGGTCGCATGTCCTACACACCTGCTCTAGATCGTCTACTCTCACTAGCCCAGGCAGTTTACAGACCAGTAGCACTGCAGGGCAAGGCCAAGGATACAGAGGGTGTGGCAGCACAGTCCTTTTATTTGCTCAACCAGGCTATTGGGTAAATATGCCCCTGGGTAGGGACAACGGGTATGTTCTTTCAGTGTGGTGAGGTAATGAAGTAGGGGAGTAATGAAAGTGGCACGTTGAAAACTGTGGACAACATGGGGATAGGTTCTAATGGTAATATGAACCTGTCATGGGGAATTCTGAGTTGATCTGGCAATATTAAAGTGGCGTGTGTTTCTGTGGCTAATGTGGTATGGGACAATACTGCGAGCAATTTAAAAGTGGTGTTGTATAATAATAAGCGTACTCAACGTAGTGACCACCTTACTCCTAGTCCATGGCCCCCTTTCCTCCATACTTATGGAACAGGACCGGAGCACTTTGTAAAAGCATCAACATTTTGCAAAATGTTTGTCCTTCCTCTCTTTTTACACGGGATACCACAAGCAGCCGTAACCCGGCCCACCTTAGCTCCACCCAGTGTATCACCCATCACTCCTTTTCTATCGCCAGGTCAGAGACCTTTAACCAATAATAGAGGAACCTTATTAGAGGGGATGGCAGGCAGGCGTTTGGATGAAAGGGGACTAGGAGTAAGGTGGTCACTACGGTGAGTAACCTTATTATACTCCTACGTCCCGTCCCCTTTCCTCCATACAAAAGGTTCTTCAGCACAGCCTGGCCAAACTGAGCATCAGATCTGGAGCTCAAGTCCAAACAGTAGTGTTTACAAAAAGCCGATGGGGAGGCCCAAGTAGCCGCTTTGGCGATGGTCTCCCAGGGGACATATTTTTGAAAGGCAACCACAGCTGCCTTGCCCCATACCAGGTGTGCATGAATCCCATTAGGAGGCTGGAGACCCTGAACAGTGTAAGACTCCATAATACAGGAAGCGATCCATTTGGAGATAGTCGCTTTAGAGGCCTGTTTACCTTGTGGATTACCAAAGGTCACCAATAGTTGAGAAGAACTCCTAAATTCAGATGTTCTGTCCAAATAGAACTTTAGAGCTCTTCTAACATCCAAGCAATGCAAAACCCTCTGCACTTCTGAAGCTGGGTTTGGAAAGAAGACAGGCAGGGAGATTGACTGACTCAGATGGCAATCAGAAACCCTCTTTGGTAGGAAAGAAGGATTTGTCCTTAGGACCACCTTATCCTTGCGGAAAACCAAGAAAGGATGCTCCACCGACAGAGCTTTGAGCTCACTCACACACCTTGGCGAAGTAACGGCGACCATGAAAGGTGCTTAAGATATACCGTGGCCATTGGTTCGAACGGCTTATGGCACAACGCCGTAAGGCCACATTCAGATCCCACGTCGGGTGCGGCTTGCGAACCGGAGGGATTGACAGTGAGTAAGAGCACTGGTCTGTGGATAGATACGCAGCCACAGCCGAAAGATAAGTGAATGACAGAACATGAATGCCCGACTCTGCTAGGTGAGAAGCGAAAGACAGCACAGTGTCAATCGTTGCCACCCTGGGCTCCAGCTGTTTGGCTAAGCACCAGTGACAGAACCAAAGCCATTTGCTTCTGTACTGAGACCTTGTCGAGGGCTTCCTGGCTGCCTGGATAATGCGCATGTTGTCAGTAGACAGATTGAGATGCTCTAAAGATCTGAACTCAGGCACCATGCCGCCAAGCTGAACGATTGTGGGGAGGGGTGCCACAGCTGCCGATCCCTCTGGTGAAGCAGATCGGGAACCAACGGGAGCCTGATCGGTGCACACACTGACATATGGTGAAGCTCTGAAAACCAGAACCTGGCCAGCCACCACAGAGCTATGAGCAGAAGAGAACAGTTCACCGTGTTCCTCAGCTTGCAAATTGTCTGATGAATCAGAGGCAGAGGCGGGAAAGCATAGGCCCTCATGTTGTACCAAGGAATCTCTAGAGCATCCCCCAGAGAGGAGGCTCCCAGCCTATTTCTGGAGGCATACAGAGGAAGTTTCTTGTTTGCCAATGTTGCGAAGAGGTCCACTTCCGGAGTGCCCCAACACAGGAATATCTGTGAGAGGACCTCCGCTTTCAATTCCCACTCGTAGCTGACCATTGTCCATCGACTGAGGGCATCTGCCGTAACGTTCAGCTGACCCAGGATGTGTACTGCTACCAGCCAGACCCCATGCTGAACTGCCCATTCCCAAATCTGAATGGCCAGATCCACAAGAGGAGGAGACTTGGTGCCCCCATGCTTGTTGATGTAAAACATTGACACCACATCGTCTGTGCAGACACAAACCACTTTGTTGGCAATGACCGGCCTGAAAGCTTTCAGTGCCAGGAAAATAGCCAGAAGCTCCAGATTTATGTGAAGGAACTTGTCTTGGGGCGACCAGAGGTCGGCGACCTGAAGAAGCTCCAACATCGCACCCCACCCCAGAAGGGAGGAGTCCGTCACCATCGGAGCGGGGTCTTGAAAACCTGCGCCCACTGACAGGTTGCTGAGAGACGATCACCACGCCAGATCCACTCTCATGAAAGCCGGAATCGATATCATCTTGGAATCCAGACCCACAGCCTGACGCCAAGAATTTAATCTTGAGCCGAGCAAGAGGAAGAGCCAATACGCTCGAGGCCATGAGACCCAGAAGCCTCTGGAACCACCAGGCCAACATGCTCTGACTTCGTAAACATCTGACACGTGGCCAACAGATCCGCCATTCTGTCCCCGGTCAGGTAAACTCTGCAGTCGATTGTGTTCCAACGGAAACCCAGGAAAGTCAAGTCCTGAAAGACCGTCATGGAAGATTTCCACCAGTTCGCCGACAGCCCAAGGTGGAACAGGAGCTGGAGGAGAGACTGAAGATTGTTCGAGGCTTTCAGCGGGCAAGGACTGCGAAACAGCCAATCGTCCAAATACAGATACACATGGATACCCTGAAGCCAAAGATAAGCTGCGATAACCGACATCATATTCGTAAAGACACGCGGTACCAAGCTGAGGCCAAAAGGGAGCACTCGGAACTGGAAGTGCTCCTCCCACACAGAAAACCGTAGGTATCTCCGGTGTGGATTCCAGATCAGGATATGCATATACACATCCTGAAGGTCCACCACGCTGAGCCAATTGCCCTTCTGTAAAGAGGACTTTATCTGACCAGGCGTGATCATCTTTCATTTCTCTTGGGGTAGAAAAAGACTGAACTGGGAAAGGTCTAGGATGGTGTGCAGGCCAGCCTGGTTGGATTTGGGCACCGTAAACAGCTAGGAGTAGAAGCCCTCCCCTCATTCCCCAAGGGGAACGGGTTCCACCGCTCTGAGATCCAGTAATTTCTGAATCTCGGCTCTGAGGGAGGGCGACCCAGACTGCTGGAAGGGAGGATTGATGGGTGGGGTAGGGGCAAGGTGTAAGCGGAAGCCCGTCCAAGCGACTGACAAGACCCACCGGCCCTCGGTGCTGGTCTGCCATGCCTCCCAATGAGATGCAATGCGTCCTCCAACCGGGGCCTGGTGCGAGTGCAGAAAACCCTAATTTAGCTGGTTTCTTTGTGGCGGCACCACCTGAACCTGAGGAGGCAGCTGAGGAGCGGGAGAAAAACCGACTCCGTTGCTGCCTTCTGTGGGAATTTCAGGAAGGGTCGTCAACCCTGCGGGATTTTCGATCTAGAAAACCCCTGAAACCAGAGGAAGGCCAGAGTGCAGTCCTTCATTTTGGTCAGCTCTACGTCTGTTGTAGAATGAAAGAGCTCCTTGCCATCAAAGGACAGGTCCAACACCTTATCCTGCACCTCCTTAAAGAACTTGGTGGCATGAAACCAAGCTTGAAGAGAGGTATCCACGCTGAACATAAGGCCCCGGGCCGAAGTGTCAACATGATGCGCTGCAGCCTCCAGCAGATCCTGTGCCAGGGCACTGGCATCCGACAATCCCACACGGAATAGAATAAACTCCTCAAACTCCGATAGACCTTTCCACATTTTCATATTTGCCCCCGCTAACACCAGTTCTGCATTGGCTGGACGCAGTTGCAGGGCTGAATTAGCAAAAATCTTCCTCCCAAGGGAGTCAAGAAGCTTATCCCCTTTGTCCAGAACCTGTATAGCCGTCGTAGAAGAGGATACCGCAGGCCTGGATTGCAAAGTGGCCGCAGCCAGTACCGTGGAGGAGGGGGCGGACATGACGCTAAGGCCACCACTTCCGAAAGAATGTAGCGCGCGTCAATTTTCTTGTTGACAAACAGTCCAGAGTGTGGTTTCTCCCAGACTCTACAGGCCTCGGCCAAAACATCCTTCTGCAAGAACAAGCCGGTACACTCCGAAGGAGACAAGGTGAACGCCCCCGAAAGCACGCCCTCCTGCGGGTGCCTCGGGTACTGGAACATCCAACAGACACATGTCCAGCACCTGGTCGTGAAAGGCTCTGATAGAGAGGGGTTGGTCTTCGCTGTCCTGATTGCCCTGTGCGTCGTCCGACACGTCCGGATCAGGCTGAGTCGCATCGGGCACCACAATGGCCTTGTCCACTGGAGACAACGGAGGCAGGGGTGGAAGAGTCGGCGGAGGCCCAGCAGGCAAAGGCAGCATCGCAGAACCACAGGAACCGCAGCTGGAACCGACGACGCAGGCGGGCAAATCTCCCTAAACAAGCCTCGAAAGTACTCCTTCATGGGTTGGAACGCATACGTTTTTGAAACTTGCCGAAAAAGGCGTCCTTCACCGATGATTTAGGCGCGACCGGAGGAGGCCTCTCATGAGGGGAGTAATTCCAGGGAAGCAAGGGAGAGGGTTGCCAAGAGGGCCCTTCCCCAGTGGTGTCCACATAAATCAAGGGCACCTATGCTGGAGGCAGCAAGACATTGTGCAGTAGGGGCATCTGAGCATTCCAGTCATAAACTGGACGAAACGGATGTGCACAAGGAAACCGATGTTCACCCACAGAACCACCTCCTACACCTAGGGCCGATGGCGTAGTCGTAAGGGATGTATCCAAAATGGCGGGAACCTGAGGAGAACTGCGACACATGTGGAAGTGAGACAGGGGTCCCCACAGGTGGGTCAGGGGTCTTCATTTTAGCCTTAACACAAGGAACCTCGACCGGGCTGGTACTGTGTGGCCTAGGATGTTTCTGTGACATGCTAATAGCCAAACTAGCCTTCACAGGAAGGACCTCGGCGCTGCCGGTAAAGGAGGAATTAAGGTTCAAAACCTCACTCCCTCAACAGATCTGGAATCACTGCAAGAGCGGGAACGATGAGGAACACACCCCAGGCATACCCCAGTGTTTTTACGGGAAGCTCCAATCAATGAGTCCTGGGAGCAAGCTCCGGTACCAAACGCCTCAGTAGAACTGGGCCCACAAACAGCCCCCAAAGGAGGGGCCTTGGAATGTAATGCGGTGTCAATCAGCCCCTTACGGAGACCCTCGGAGAAAACTTTATTACACTTTTTAGGCCTAGACGGCACCTCAGAGCAAGCCCCAGTAACAGAACTTTTGACGCTCCTCCCAGACCAGGAAGACCCCGGGAAGGAGTCCCCTGGCCGGGGTGCCCCAAAAGTAAAGAACTCACTGGGCATTTCTTCTTCTCGTCAATGAAGGATTGAAAATGCGTAGGGGGAGTGCGCTGAAACACCTCCCACTACCACTCTAAACGACATTGAAGCGCCCGAACCAAAAGGGAATTGCAATAAAAACATGAGTCCCACCGGTGGTCAACCCAAACACTCTAAACAAATAGGATGGGGATCCGCCCTAGCGAAGCGTCGCTGACAGGAAGAACAATTGTAGCTGAAACAGCATAGACAGACTACCACGCGATCGCTAAGCAAGAGCCAGAGAGGAGGAAACTGGAAGAAAAAGTCTTCCGCAGATGCAAGTGCGTCCAGTCTCGAACGAGCAGAGAAAAGGACTGATGGGCCATGTACTGGGCGGAGCTAAGGTGGGCGGGATACGGCCACGTGCGGTACCCCGCGTACAAAGAGAGGAAGGACAAAATGTTTGCAAAATTGTGATGCTTTTACAAAGTGCTCCGGTCCCGTCCCACAGGACGGAGGAATATCCCATAAGTATGGAGGAAAGGGGACGGGACATAGGAGTATTATGGAAACACTGTGGCATGGGGCAATACTTGGGATATGAAATTGGTGTTTGGCTATTTTGGGGTGGTTTACAGGCAGTGGTAGAGTGGCTATGTGTTTTTCATTTGGGTGTTTCTGTATGCTTTGACCTTTTTACTTGAGTGAGGTTATCACCCCATAATTTTGCAGCAAAAAATGCTGAATCCCAAAATACTGAATGGCAGGACCCCATTTCACTGTATGTGTGTATATATCTCTGTGGTAAAGTTAATATAAAATGTGAAGGGGTATTGGGGGGTGGGCTGCAGGGGCTATACCCCACATATAAATGCAGTGAAATGGGGGAAAAAAAAACATTTTTGGATTCGAAATTATTTTTTTTTAAATGATCTCATAGATCCAAGGGGAGATGTGGTGGGGGTGTAGGGTCAGGGCAGCGGGTAGAGAGTTTCAGATATTTGGAGTCGGTGAGAAGAAATACTGTCAAAGTATTTGCTATTATCTGAACTTCAGATTATCTAGGACAAGGATTCTCCTACTGTGCAATGCGCATGTGCCGCTGAGTTTCTCTGCCAGGAAGATTACAAATCTGACTGATCATGGCTTCATAGGTTTCAATTCACACCAACTTGAATTCTGTTTTTATTAACTGTGTTTTTGATTGTAATGTATATGTCCTGATGAGGTGCACCAGACGGAAGTTGTATAGACCGTTCTGGCAGCCCGAAACTCCAGTCGACAACACCATAGATCCTACTCCTCCCAGAGTTGGCTTTAACTTGGGTTTACATAAATAAAATATGGGGATTAATATGGGTCCATGAACAATCACTTTGGAATACCTACCCAGTGTTCTTATATCCTTTGATGGAAAAAATACTGTTAAATAGGCACTTTTGGAACTACTAAAATATCAAACCCATGCGGATGGGATGTTCTGATCACAGAACAAAACTATCAGGATTGCGTCTTTTGCACAAGTATGAGTGGTTTTTTGTATGCATGGGGATGAAAGAGTACGCAAGGAATTATTTGTGAGATGTGAGCTTTTTTTGTTGATGTTATAAAATGTGTGTTCTTAACAATCTTTTTTTATAGATGTGTTATTAATATATTTGATATACCCGTTTGTAAAAGTTTTTTACAATTAAAATATGATTTAATTTGTTTTTTGTTTTGGAGGGGATTATGCAGCGTCTTTACGCATAAATTCATATGAATCAATAATAGGAGGGTGTGCAGTTTATCCACGGATAACTGCATTTTTGTTTTGTTCATAGGTTAAGCAGGCAGTCTGGAAAGGGGCTTCTGGTCTAATAGTGACCCAATGCAGGATACATAACATCAGGATCAGACAATACAGACGATAGTTCGATGGGACTAGATATGTACACGCTCCTAAAGTGCAGTGAGGTAAGGAATGAGGTAGTTATGGAGCAGGGGGTGGGGGTGGTTGAGCCAGTGAGTTAAGAGTGCTCCTTCTGGGCTTAGATAGCTGAGTTTCAGTGCAGACTGAAGGAAGTGGACAGTCATGGTGTTTTAGATGCGGGAGGGTAGTGTTCTAGTGGGGGAGGAGTGAAAGTGAGAAGATGCACAGAGTGAAGAGTCAACAGAGAGATTAAGGAGAGTGTCCGAGCAGAACTTGTGCAAGGGAGAGTAGCAAAGATTGTGTTGGCCAGGTAAGGGCGGAAGCACATGTCTGGATTCGCAGACAAAGCAGTAGGAAATTTGGAAAGGGATCAGTTTCGCATAGAGCCAAACAACATGAAGGCAGTGTTGGAAACCAGTAGACGAACGGGGGTGGCGGGGGGTTACAGAGGGTGAACGGGATGCTGTTTAGTATTTTGTTAAGCCAGTAGAATGCCCAAGGGGCAAAGCCAATCAACAGAGGCGAGTACAATAGTCACAGCAACAGAGGACCAGAATTAGTGATTGTATTGGCAGAGTGATGGGGAGGACAAAGCCAATTATTCTGATACTAAGCAGGCTAACCCTATAGATTCGAGGTAATGGTATTAAAATTTGCAAATTGTCAAAATGCATACCAATATTTTAGGCCTTGGAGGGTGGAGAGAGCAGGTCAGGGGTTAATGAGATAGAGATATGTGAGAAGAGGAGGGGCAGCACAGGCTGGGAGATAGAGGACTTTAAGGAGTAATGCATGAACAATCAAATTGCCTCTCAGCTGCCCACCAGTAGATGACAATTAGAAATATGTGCAGGAGAGCGGGAATGAGAAGAAGATTGGATTGTTATTCGCAAAGAGATAAAATGAGAACCCAAACAAGGCGATGAGCTGACCAAGGAAGGCATTGTAAAGATTGAGGCGTAAAGAGGGAGGTTGGATCAGGGCTGCACTTGTTGCATGAGATCAAGGCCGTGAAATGGGCAAGATTGGCCTCAAACCAGTCAAGAACGGTATGCTGGATTTCAAGGTCAGAAAGGGGTTGAAGAAGAAAAGGGAGGCCACCAAATCATGAAGAAGAGAATTCATAATAAGTCAGACGATGGGATGAAGGAGTGTGGGCTGTTTCAGTAGAATGATGGCTTTGGAAACCGGACTGGAGGAGATCGCAGAGGTCATTAGAGTCAGTATAGACAATTCTTTCAAGGATTTGAGAATAGTATGGTAGGAGAGATACAGGCCGATAATTAAGAAGATTTCTGGGGTCAACAGCAGATTTTCTTTTGTATGCTAAGTAGGACATTAGCTAGCTTGAGGCAGGGATGCTAGATTCCAAGAAGAAGGGAAAGGTAAAAGAGATATGAGCAGATTAGAGGTGCAAGTTCTTTGACTGTTAACATGGGTGCAAGAGTTGGATGCCCTTGAAATAGGCACCATTTTAGTGGGAGAAGGGGCATAGGAAGTGGTGGGAATAGGAGGGGTTGGGGAGGAGGAGGAATCGAATAACGAGTATTCTGGATTTCACAGATTCTGGAAGAGAACTGCTGGGCAAAGCAATTAGCAGAATGTGTATAGGAGATAGCATAAGGACATGAAGGAGCTAACATGGCTTGGAGTGTGGAGGGGAGTTTGTGTGCGTGAGAGTGAAGGTAGTAATGACATTAGGGGAAAGTAATAAGTGGGTATGGTTATTGCACCTCTTGTGGAGGTGGCCTTGCATGTGTGCCTTCAAGAGTCAGATCTGATGGGTGATCCAGGGTTGTGGGTGAGGGGTAGAGAGAGGGAAGGTTTGAGATGGACAGTGATGCTTGAAGGGTGAGAGGAGAACCAGGTTAAAATTAGAAAATGCCTGTTCAGTGGAGGAGACCTAGCGAGGCGCAAGAGATAGAAGGGGGCCCAGGGAGTGCGGTTTAAATGTACATTTTGAGATATAGTAGATTGGCGAGGGAGAGATGGATGGGGGTCGGCACTAGTGCTGAAGTGGAGGATTAAGTGATCATCAGAAGGGGAGTGGTGAATGGTGACATTACTTTAAGATACACTACGAATATGCTTTTAAGTCTCCTGGATGAATCATGCCATGTCACAGTGAGGTTAATTGGAGCCACACCACTGTTTTCGTAGTGGGTCTGTGCAGGTTATAGTTGTTGTGTCGTTGTGTGAAGGAGCTCATTTGTTTCTAAGAGTATGTTTTTTAGAGATGAAGATGGTACATTTTAGGCACATTTTCAGTGAGCAGTCTATGTGGAGAGATGACTAGCTTGTTTAGGTAATATTGTGCACATGTTCTGACTCAAATGGGCAGGTATTGGAGGTAGGTTATGGTGCTACACTGTTTGTCATTCATATTAGGATACGTGTGTGCTTATTTTGTTCCACTGAAGCACCATGCTACTTGTGCAGCGATAGTTTTTCAGTGGCAATGTATCAAGGGTGAGTTGGTTTCGTTTTTGTTCACTTTAGGGCAAGTCTGTATAATGATATTTAGGGTCCCGTGTAACGGCCCACTCCCCTCCCTGCTTGAGTACTATAGAAGCAAACTCCTGTGGGCCATCTTATTACAGAAGCAATGCCCCAGCAGAAGGTTCACGAAAAACCTGTTTTAGTCCAGTGGTAGAGCTGATATCAAAAGAACTTAACTAGTGCCATATTGGCCAAGCGTACTTTCAGGCCAGCAGATTACTGATTACAAATGTGTTCTTTTGTGATACATGTACTTAAATAAGGGAAAACAGTACGACTCCTATAGTGCTTGGAGAGATTTATTTTGTCATAACCCGATAATCCTAGGAGCATAAGAAAGGTCTCAAAGGAGCCTGTTTTGATCATGTGAGGTAGATTGGCAGGGGGGATTTGGATTTGAGGAAATGATGGCCCCGGGTGTAGTAGGACTTGTAAGACATGCTATGGATCTGCAACTATGATATGATATTCATTTGGAGGCTTGCAGCCAACGGTTGGGCCCCACAGTAAAATAGATATGCTCCCAACTAGAATGACCTTCCAGCAGACCTGCCCACAGAACAAAACCCTCTGCTATTCAGGAAGAAACTAAAAACCCTTCTATTCAAATAGCTTAACCCAACCTACGATCATCCTTTCTGTGTCCTGTCTTGAACGGAAATGTCTGTGTGTCAATGTTCACCCTGATGCCTACAGGCTATGGTGCTTTAGAAATAAATAAATTAATAAAGTTTTCACATTAAGGCAAGTTGCTGTTTTGAAGGCACAACATAAGCGAGTGGGGGAGATCCAACTAGAGGCTGTTCCTATAAAACATGCTGGATGTATCAGTCTGTGGATAATAAAAACAAGAAAATTCAACTAAGAGAATGTACGTGAAATAAATATGCCTTGACCACTTCATTCATTTTTTAAAGTCAGGGCTCCAGCTTCCAGAAGCTAAAGACAGAAACTGTTCCCATTGGCTAAGGAAGAAGCCAAGATCCAGCAGTCCAGGCATCACGAGGAAAAAGATTGGGTTTGTTCCCAAAGATGAGCACTTCACTTTTGGATGGGTTAAAGAAAAGCTTGTTTTTGATCTTTCAGTGGCAAAGGGATTGTGGACAGAAAGAAAAAGGAGGGGCGCGATTGCAGCCAAAGAAGGCCACAGTCGGTTTAATAAATTAAGAGCTGATTGATCCCTTTTATTCATTCCTTGCATCAGAATGTCATTGAGAATGAGGGAATATCAGGGGCGTGACCGGTAGCCGAGAGGATGTGAGGGACCGTAGCTCTGCTCTCCACACCATTGAAATCCTGAGGTATTCTGCCCCTAAACCCCATAGGTGAGTTACAAAAATGGGTGTGAGTAAACGCTGTAGGACAAGAACAGCTCTGATCACTCTCTGGAGTGGAACTGGTGGTGAGGGAGAAGAGGGCTGGCAGCAACAGCTCTGGCTGCCATCTTGCGGTGGTGTTGGATGCTCCGTGATGCATGATCCTCCGGCTGGGCGGTGGAGGTCAAAGAAACTCAGCAGCGAGACTGGACCCATGAGGGTTCCCTGAATCGTTGTGCAGAGCCAGCAGCCGTGGGGTCAGGCGGCTCACCAACCACCATTTTGGAATGTGCACTATGAGGCAGGAGGAACTGCACTGGAAAAACCCCACAAAGTTAGCCAGGCAGCGGGCACAGAGGATGGGGTGCAATACCCTGATACACGTGGCAGTGAGGAGGCTGTGGTGGAGGCCGAAGAGGCACTGACCAGTTCGCTGTTGGCCCATCCGAGAGGCCTTCCTCATCTGCTGCTGGCGCTGTAATGACACGGCATGCTGAGGGATCTGGTACCTGCCTAGGAGAGGCTGTCTACTGTGTGTGCCCGGCCCGGGGGACCTAGGGTGCCGTGGACTCAGTGGGCTACTGGCCCCGAGCCTTAAGATCGTGTCAGACCCAAACTCCCCATTGGGGGGGGGGGTGGGTTGCCTGGATCGCCTGTAACTACACAGTGGGGTGCCTGTGCATGCTCAGATGCCAGGCTAGAAGGGGGTGGAGAAGACTGGAAGAGGGCACACAACACGCTGTCTGTCACCATGGTCAAGGGTTAGCAGCAACAGAAGCTTGAAGAGTGTTTGGGAGGCAAAGGGAGTCGGTTTAAACAGGCCCAACATCCTGCTGGTGAGATTGGGAGAGCCATGGGGACAGACTGTGCAATCGCCATGGATATGCTGCTTGAGGTGATTCAAGACTCCAGCTCCTCCCTAGAAAATAAGGTGCAGAGGGTGGGCATTGAAGTGTCCCTGATTAGAGTTAACTTCAGTAATGTTTATGAGAGAGGGATGGACATTGAGACGAGAGTGGGGGAGGTGGAAGACACGGTCACAGTGTTACATGCCAGGCTTAATGCTCTCACTGTATGTATTGTGATTAAATTATGTATAGTGTTAAAGGTTTATTTAACCAATACACTTAAAAAAATATTCTATAACCTCAGCAACAATGTCTTTAGAGGAGAGAGCAGAAGATGCAGAAGGCTGCTCCCGTAGAAGCAATATGAGAATTCTCAGAGTGGCGGAGGGAGATGAGTGCCCTAGTATGGAGCTGTACTTGGAGGCCCTTATTGTGACCACTCTAAAGATTAAAGGCCTCTCAAAGTGGTTCTCAACTGAGAGGGCACATAGGGTAACTTTCTAGATATACAATTCTGCAGGATACCAGAAGAAGCTTGGCTTACTTGAGAATGGGCAACTTGAGAATCATGATTTTGCCAAACATCTCCGAAGGGGGGCAGAGACAACACAAGTCTTATGATGCAGTGAGGAGGATGCTGGGTCGCGCTTATGTATGATGTTCTTTCTAGCCAAATTAAAAGTACTGGCAGAGGGCCACTCCTTTTTTCACAGTCAAAATGCGGACTGGGACTGGTTAGAGACCCAACAATCGAGTAGGGTGGAGGACAGAAATGGTGCTGGAAGAGGACCATTGCCCAAACTGCAGAAACTACAACTATCAACTTCCCCACTTGAAGGGTATTGATGTGAGCAGATTGTTCTTTGGAGGAAAGATCACAGGCTGCTGTGGATGGAGTTGACCGAAATCGTGATCTCGGGGTTGACCGGAGTTGAATCGGTGAAGACACTGGGAAGTTGATTTGCAATGGTGGTGCCACTGTCCTGGTTGGGGGGCGGGAGCTATGGGGTAGGAGGTACATAAAATGTGGGATAAAGAGGGTGCCGGTATATATAGGCAAGGTCTGGCAGTGCCACAGCACCATGGAAAAGGTGGTGAGGGCTACCTGGGGTGGGGTGTGTGCTATACGTCCAAGGGTAGGGAAATGGGAGAATTCATCCTGGGTTCCTCTTAGAGGGGTTTACTTCTCTCTCGCCACCCTCAATACAGTTGGATCTACGTTCAATTTATTTTTAAATATGTTTATTGGCATTTTTATATGAGACAGCGGATGCACAGCATCAAATTTCGCATGTATAACACCTTACAGCATATTCCAATAAGCCAACAACTTTTTAGAAGAGAAGGAGGAGAATGGGGCGGGGGGTGAGGAAGGGTTTGAATCGGAAAAGGGGAAGAGAGAATGTGGGAAAAGTCCTGGTGACATAATCAAACCTTGACAATCTTTCCCAGGTTGGCTCGATAGTTGGATCGAGCCTCCTCCAGTGTTAGCCCAGGAGATGCTGTGTGTGGTTGTAATGACTCTAGTTCATTAACTTTGATCTCCAATTTCTCCAGCTCCTCACTTAGTTGTCTCCGAATGCCCCCTGTCCCAGCAAGAATCTCACCCCTAGTGACCACTTTAAGGGTTTCCCAAACCGTCCAGCACCTTTTAACACTGCCAATATTTTCTTTAGGGAAGAGATCTAATTTATCATGATGCTGTTTTCAGAAGGCTTGACCTGGGAGTGCATCTACAGGCATGCACCACATCGGGACAGGAGTGTGTGGCATCCCCCTATTCCAGGCAACTCTAAGCGGGGAGTGATCCGATATGACACAGCCCATGTATTTGGCACTCAAATTCTTGCAGCTCGTCAGTGCCCATGAAGATGTAGTCTAACCTAGTATGTAGGCCGTGTGGGGAGGAGAAGGAATACTCTCTTGAGTCTGGGTGAAGCTCTCTCCAAACATCGACCAAAGCGAGGTCAGAGCATTATTCAGTGCCACTGTGGCCGAAGGTGGTCCACCATGTAGTGGTATAGACTGGCCATGTGCTGTATTACAAATATAATTAAAGTCCCCGCCCCAGATAAAGAAGGCATCTTTGTAGGGGGCCATACATGCACACACTGTTTGAATATGTGCCGGTATAGCATGATTCGGGAAATAAGAGTTGACAATGATCAGTTCTGTAGTGCCCAAGTAACATTTGAGGATCAGATATCTACCTTCCACATCTCTTTCGGAATTCAGTAGCTGAAATGGGAGCGTAGCTTCCACCCATGTGAGGACTCCCCTGGCATATTTAGAGTACGGGGACCCATGAACCTTGCCTCCCCAACATTCTTCTACCTTTTGCTGCCGTCAAATGGGTCTCCTGTAATAAAGCTATTGAAACCTTTTTATGCTGCAAGTATGATTTGATCCTGTTCCTGCTTATGTATGTACCTAGGCCTCTCAGATTCCACGTCACAATCTTAATCTGTTCCATGATCTACACAGTTCCCTTCCATAATAGGACCTCGGAGCATAATTTCTCGTGTCCTATCTGATCGAAGGCAATATAACTCACTCTGCACCCGTCCCATATGTCATGAGCATGTCTTCATTGGTTCCGTTATGCATTATCCAATACTGTGTGACTCTTACGTTTGTGAAATACATCCGGCAATGGGTGTAACAATATGCGTTGATTGGGTACAATAAACTAAACATGAACAACCACCCCTGGAACATGGGGTACCAACTGTGCCCAACCAATGCGATCGGTTCTGGCTTGCCGGTGCCTGCGTCTCCCTGCAAGCTCCGGCATGAAAGTTCGACAAACTTTGCATGTCGACTGTCCAGTAGGATTGGGGTAATGTCCATCAGAGCTCAGTGGGCTTGGTCACAAGCTCCGGCAATATAGCAACAGTGCTCACGGTAGTTAGTATACTTCACTAGAAACTCCCTGCGGTAATACTCCCATCTTGAATTAATCCTGCGTATGCACTAGCAGCCCATTTGAACCGAGGGACACTCTCAGTCCAGTCGGTTCAGGAATTGTATCACTGCGTGGGTCGACGCTGCACATCTTTTGCCGTTCTATCAGGGTCTAGGGATCTATCCAGCCATTGTTCAGAGTCCAGGTTGTTGTATTGCAGCCACATCGTCATTGCATCTGGACTGTCGAAGAAGCAGGACCTTACTTCATGTATCACTTTTAGTCTTGCTGCGTACGTAAGCATATGTTTGATCTTCTTTTGACGCAGCCTGGCCTTAACTGAGATACATTTATTATTTTGCTTCAGCACTAAGGGTGTATATTCTGGGTATATGGTTACATTTAAGCCACCGTGCAGTATTACCCCGCCATCTCTGGAGAATTTCAGAAGCATCTCTCGGTCCGTAGAATTCAGTATTTTGGCTATTACAGGGCGTGGGTGTGATCTGGGTGGTGGCCTCTTTTGCAGTGACCAGTGAGCTCTGTCGACAACAAATCCTGCGACAATTTGTCTATGGCAACCTCCTGAAGGAATAGGTTCTCTATATAGGTTGTCAGATCTTTGCCTTCAGCATCCTCCGGTATGCCCAGGACTCGAACATTATTTCTGCGAGAACGACCCTCTGAGTTCTCGGCTCTTTGCTCTAGAAAACAGTTCTTAGTCTCAACCGGGTGGCCAGATAGTCGGTGGTGGCAGCCATGCTTTTCAAGAGTTACTCAGTATTTGTAACTCGTTCTGCTAATGATCTCACGTCAGTGCCTAAGAGTTGCACATCTATCTTGACCTCTTCAATTTTGTGTTCGACTGAGGCCCTCAGTGCTGCAATTGCTGCCAGAACCCTATATTCTTGTGGCTCTGCTTGTATTTTGCTTTCTGTTGGTCTCTTTCCGTTCCCAGACATGGTTGATGTCTGCGTTCTCCCAAGACCTGCAAAGGAATCCATGATGGTAGCTTTTTGTTTGCTTTTTGTTGAGGGCATAACATTGTGTTTGATGGGCTACAAGTACAATGCGGTCTGCTAACCCATTGGTAGTGTCTCTTTGTTGCGTACTTGACCCAATGTCTCACTTCGCAGGGCCCTACCAGGCACCCGTGAATACTTTATAGTCTAGACTGTTTGGCCTCTCACAGTGTTTTGGCCGGAGCGCTGTCAGTCATCAGTAGCAGTGCCACCCCTCAATTGTCTGGCCTATGTAGGCGTTTCATCCGATCCAGGGTGCTCAAATTTGTAGTTGGTGTTGTTGAAGCTATACAGGTAGGGCAGTACCTAGTAGTGCGACAGCCTAAACTGAGCCAATGTTTCATCAACACACTGTACTGAGAAGGCAGGAGTTTGATCAGGAGCCAGGTGCTGGTGTTCAAGGGCCTCTTCAGAAAGCAATATTTAGAGTTGTAGATCTGTTAAAGAGGCTGGCACAGCTACTCACTAAGACAGAGGCTCTCTTGCCTTGTTAATCCACGGCAATGCAAGGATGCCACAAGGAGTGGAGGGATACGGCTGTCAGGTGAAAAAGGCCATGTGCACTGTTAGTGGGCGTGGACACTCTGCAGGGGCAGGGGGAGTCACCGTGTGATAGGCATGGCTGTTGGAGCACTCCTCTGTGTGCCTGCTATGCAGCATTTGCATCAATTATTTTCCGCTCCCCCGTTTCACTGCTGGGTCAGTGCCCGGCTCTTACTGCGCAGGATAGTGTGACCACCAGCAGCCAGGGGGGGCAGGCAGGCTCCCATGCCAAGCCTGTATGAGTAGGCTCCTCTCTTCACCACAGAGAGAAGACAACCACATGCTCGCTGCTTCCCTGCCGGTGGCGGCAACTCAATCACTGACCTGACTGGTGCCTCCCATCAACGCGGGACATCCTCAGCTAGTGGCCTTATCGAGACACTGTTCAAATAAAGGCATTTGCCGTCAGCTACTCCGTAGTGGTTGGAAGGTCTCACCCACCGGGTATCGGCGTAGGTGCACTGTAACGCTCTCACACCGAAAAGGAGCCGCTTTCCAGGGCGCTCCAGCGCAATTGGTGTAAGCGTATCTCTCCTCCTCCCCACTCGTGCAGCAGCACCATTCGGGCTGTGAGTTGCTCCAACACCAGCGCCTCAGTGGTTACAGAGGCTCCACTGCCCCAGTCTTTGAGCGTCTGCACTTCATACAAGGAGTCTGCTGCGGTTGCCCGCTCTTCATTTCTCCCCGGCGGAGCAGCCAATATCTCGCTTCTGCACTCTAATATCGTAACGCATTTGCCTTGAGGTCAAGCCGCCAGCAGTCGCCGCCATTTTATTTTCCTCTGTGTGACATGCTGGCGCAGACCTCTGTCGCGGTTATCTAGCTTTAGCAAAACGTAGGCACACTTCACGCCTCCTAGACCTTGCATACAGAGGTTCACAATTGTCTGCTTCAAAGAGGGGAAGTAGTAAAGGCAGTCATTCTCTGTGTTACCGGATCATTGTCGGATTAGCGCCGGAGCTCAGCACGAACACAGCCTTACGGCAGGAGCTCCAGGCCAAGCCCCCTTGGATCAACATTGAAAAACCATGTTGAAAAAGCTTGAGCTACAAAATAGTTGAGCCGAACTGCTTGCATTTTTTAACTCAAGCTTTTTTTGTCGCCCGCTTTACATTTGATGTATGCAGGGACACCCCTGCAGCCCATAATGCTGAACTAGGAGAGCGGGGGACACTGCCGCCCCCCCTTGTTCAGCATTATGGGCTATGCTTTTTTACAGAGCGAATGCGCACTGAGAGGCATTTCTGATCATTCTCCGTTGTTGATTTCTATGGGTAAAACACAGACATGGTTCTATGTCATTTTAGCGACATATGTTTTTTCTAAAAGAATGTTGTTGAAGAAATGATTTCATCCCTATATTATTTTTTGAGGGGGATTCCCGGAAGTGGTAAGCAGACTGCAGGACAAAACAGTAGACTACTCTGAGTTGAACACCCCTTTGGTGAAGAGCCCCAGGATACTCTGGGAAGGTTAGAAGGCAGTTATTAGGGGGAGGCGCTCTCAGTCCTTGCTGCCAGGGAACAAAAGAGGCTTGCAAAGTTGACGGACACTGAGATAATGTTTATGAGACTTGAACAGCAGTTACTGATCGATCCCAAGGAACAAAGCGCCAACTACACCCTTGCAACCAACAAGCCACCCATCGTACATCCCACTCTTGAGTATACGAGGTAGGAGATAAAACTGGGAAACTACTGCCATGGCTTGAACAGCAGAACTAGCCCCCAGATTTGTACATAGAATCAACACTCGTGCGTGGAAAGTGGTTACAGAGGACAACAAAATCTGTGAGACATTTGCGAATTATTACAAGCAATTATTCACAATCCCAGATGAGCACAGTAGACTGGCATACACAGATCTCTTGGAAGAGGTCTCCTTCCCTCAAATTTGGAACTGAAGGCAGAAGCTCTGCAGTCTGATAACTCGAAGGAAGAAGGGACTGCGGTAATCTCTTCACTCCAGTTAAGGGAGGGTGATGGGACCTAATGGTTTCCCAGCAGTTTTGGAAAAGGCTTAGCGACGTTGCTTCTGAAACTGTGTTATCGATATTTCAGAACAGTGAGAGAGGACTACCCCATGACTTGTTTCAAGTGACAATTCTAGTCACACCTAAACAAACAACAACAAAAACACTGGATGACTGCGCTTCTTACCAGCCTATTACGCTCCTTAACAGAGTCTAAAATACTGGCCAAAGTCCCCGTGACGAGGATGACTAAGAGCCATAGATCCACCCGGATCAACATGGATTCTGCCGGACAGGGCAACTCCTATGAATATTCACATACTCCATATGGCTCTGGACAAAGCAGACTGCATTCCGGATCCACTGGCAGCAATGGGAATTTGTCTGGGCAGTGTTGATGGGTATGGGCTTTGGGACGACTTTCCTGCAATGGATTAAACGGGTGTATGAACGCCCCCTGGTGACGTTCCGAGTCAATGGGGCGACACATTAGCATTTCCTGCTGGAAAGAGAAACGCGTAAGAGCTGCCCTCTCCCGAGTCACTATTTATCCTAGCTGTCAAGAGCCTGGCAATCTGGCTCACGTGGGATCCCCTAATGAGGTGATTTGTGTGGCCATCAGGACAAGAATACGGTTGCATGTAATAATGTCCCTTCAAAAATATCGCCATTCAAAAAATAAAAATCGCCGAAAAATGGCTGTTTTTTCTGGGGACATTATTACATGGAACATGCGGGGAACACCCCTGCAACCCTTTTTTATTTTTTATGTGGAGCACGGGACACGCCCGTAGCCCCTGTCCATATATATGGTCACCTATATAATGTCACTGCAACCTTTTCCCGGCGACATTATATACGGTGACCATATATATAGGGATATTATTACCTGATACCAAGAATACAGCGTTTTGTTGTATGCCGATGACCTGCGGCTGCTGCTGTAGGGGAACCTCAGAGGTCGATCCCCAGAATGACAGAGATACTACAAATTTACAGATGGCAAAGTGACTTCAGGGTCAACTGGAGCAAGTCAATGCCATTTCTGATTAATGGGGGTTCTGACTCGGTCACCTTTCTCGGGTGCAATTTGACACCCATAAATGAAAGGTTTATTGCCGATACAAAATTTTGGTCGGCTCTGCCCCTGTCGGGGCGTGCAGCAATGTTTAAAATGAGGACTTTACCTAGATATTTGTATATCCTTCACAATACCCCTGTCACAAAATCCGCAATCTTCAACTGAGGCGGCTGCAGGCAGTGCTGATTTCTATAACACAATTCCCCTGAAGTGTGCAGTAGCTACACCTCGGAATGTTGAAAAACTTCATAAACTGTAAAGGGTGATGCACCGTGCAGCACAACACATTTTATGACCTGAAAAGACGCAAAAATATCACTGGACGATGAAGCTATTGCATTGTTTGCAGATCAACAAACTAATTGAGTTCAAGGTCCTATATCTGACCTGCAAAGCAATCCCTGGACAGTCCTGTCCAACTCTAACCCCTAATCCACGTTCTGCTATTTCACCAGGGGGTCCATTGTGGTTGGCTTCCCATAACCTGTAGGCGTTGCGTCTGTTCAAACATGCCATTTATGGAATTAGAACAGTGAGAAAATCAAGGTTCTTCCCGGTGTCCCTCACTCCATATGGACCTAGATTTATGAAGCTCAGACTTAAACGCAAGAGCAACATTGTGCTTGATGTGTACAGATGTTATACTTTCGTTCCTGGCTTTCTCTTACCATCTTTGCTTTCCTTTATAACCTTTCTCACCACATAGTGATTCAAACATACATTGTTGTTTGGCAACACAAAATACACTCAACATGAACCAGATGGGATACTTTACCATTCAGTTGAACTCAATCCATGTGCCCCCTCCAGCCCACCAGTCTGTTTGGTTGAGAGCCTGTGCATAATTACCATGCAGAACCGATAAAATGTTATAATACATGCAGAGAGTTGCAAAGAGAGTTTCTCTGAAGCTTACATAGACACCTGGGTATCCATAAGAGATTACCAGTGCCACTTTTTATAGAACACCTAAAGGCTTTGCAAGAGATATTTTACACAAAAGTTGAACTGCACCAATTAATTTGTGTTTTTTGCTCTTTATTATATAAACTCAAAACATGATCACCGTGAAAAAAAATCACAAGTAATGGTATAGTACAGAAAGAATTCCTGTTACATAAAATAAAGCATTACTATAGGCCTCCTTACTAGTTGAGCGGTAAATCTGCTGTAAATACCACCCAACAGAATCACTGTTACCGCCACTTGGTCCGGCAGATTTAGTGCTAGATTACAAGTGAATATGGCGGTGTTAGTCCCCATTAATTTGTAGCCCATAGGACTCCATTGCGGATTTTGGAAGAATTACCACTGGTGGAATCACCGTCACGATATTACCACTGATTTTTCGGCGGAGAGTGTGAAGATTTCTGGAGGTAAATTCCCCCTCCAGGGCCATACTCATAGTATGACACTGTGGAAAATAAGTGGCACTATTTATATCTTTTAACTTACTTCTATCCAGGTAGTTCTATCACCAATCATGAATGTGTAACATCATCTGAAAAATGACACAGTAAAATTGTACTTGCAAACCTTCTGCTGCTGCTCAAAAAGAGAAGGATACTCGTCCAGAGAGGGGACAATGGGGGTGTCATTACGAGTTGGGCGGTAATTCCTTAGGGGTCATTATGAGCTTGGCAGCTATTCTGCTGCGGGGTCCGACAGAATTACCATCGCATTACAACCTGTCGGGAGCACACACCCACCATTGACGGAAAAGGGAATTCCACCCAGTGGAATTACTGCCAAAACAGGCTTTCCCTGATGACAAATCTGCCACCATCCGGCATTATTACTGTTACCGGCATGCAATCAGCGCTAAATCCCGCGGGAAAAAATTACCACTGGTGGAAATAGCATGATCACCAGAATGGAAAGCAGGGAGGTGGCCATTTTAAAAACTCAGTCAATCTCAATCCACCACTTCATGTAGCCATCCACAGCAACAGGATACAGGAACCATGTCCCAGGACATAACCAAAGCCAAGGTGCCAGAATACAGACCTAGAAAGCACAGGTTCAGTGTGCGGTAGCTGGAGGTCCTCACTGACAAAGTGGTGGCACATGCAGATGAGCTGTATGGCAGCCATCACAGGAAAAGCTCAATACAGTGCACCTCAGCCATGGGCATCCATCTCCCAGAAAGTAACAGCTCTGGGCTCAGTCCCCCGGGATGGGGAGGACTGTAGGGAAGAGGTGGAATTACCTCAGGGTGAGGGTACGCAGCATTCTGCCACAATACCGGCAGGAGTCATTGGCCACTGCAGGCGGTACCATGGAGCGCCTCGTCCCTACCCCTTGTAAGGAGAGGGCCTCCTCCATCCTGGACATAGATAGGACATAGGTAGTCGGTTGAGCTGAGGCAGGAGCCAGCAATCAAGACCAACCTGGTGATTATGAAGGCCCTCCCTTACCCAGGCAATGCACTAGGGGGATTGTGCACAGCTCATCAATATTCCCTATGTGCTGCCAGGACCAATGCCATCACTGTAGGCAGGGGTAGGTTGGCAACTGTGCACGTAACCATGCACAACAGTATGATTTGATTTTTAAAGTTATATTGCACGTATCTGATGGAGTCGAGCAAAATCTGCATCTGGGCGAAGATGTAAAATTAGTTGAACAGCGAGCTGAGCAGTCATTATGGGCTTCAAAGACAAAGGTTTCTAACTTTTTCCTGAATTCACACAAAGAGTCAGTCTTATGTAAATCATTTGGCAACATGTTCCAGGCTGTGGGCCTGCAGAGGAAAAGCATCTATCAGCCCAGGAGACAGATCTAGATGATGGGACTACTAAAAAAAGTTGTCCCAAAGATCGAAGTGAGTGGTTTGGATGGTAAACAACAATTTTCGAGGATAGGTGTGAGCCAGGCCGTGAAGACACTTGAAAACCAGACAGAGGATCTTAAACAAGACCCTTTGCTGCACTGGCAGCCAATGGAAACTTCTACGCATCTGAGACAAATGTGAATTCCTAGGCAAAGAGAAAATGAGCCTAAGAGGCGAGTTCTGAGCAACCTGCAATCTCAGCATTTGATTTCTTGGGATACACATTAGCAGGGCATTACAATAATCCAGCTTGGAGTTCACTAATACCCCGACTACCACTGGACTGGGCGATCCTTCTCTAAAATAAGAGGCAGCAGAGGCTCAACTAGTTTAAGATGAAAGTAAACTTCTTCCACCATTTGATTAAATAAGCCTGCCAAATGCATCCGAGGCTCTTTACCTTAGATGAGAAGATTGTTGGGACTTCGAAGCGTGTGGGACATGAGACACATTGCTGGTTTACTCTTAAACCCAAATACAATAACTTCGGTTTTCAAAGGATTCAGTTGAAGCTTATTCTCCAGCAACCATGTTTTTATTTTGTCTGCACAGGATAATACTCTTATCAACTGCTTCCACTGGTTGTTTTAACCAGATATAAATGTGTGCGTCATTGGCATATGAATGATAATGCAAATCAAATGGGCCAAAAATACTCAACAGTGGATGCATTTAAATATTAAATAATGGGGATAGAGAAGAACCCTGGGGCACACCACATTTGACTGGAAGAGAGTCTGACAAATGAGGGCCCAGCTTCACTTGTTGGGTAAGATTAGTTAAAAAAGAAATTAACCATTTCAAGGCATCATCAGATACCCGGTCCACTGTAGACAATCTCGAAATAAAAATGTCACAATCAATGTCAAAGTCAACCCTGTCAAAGGATGGCAGTAGGTCCAGCATTACTAGCATGCCAAATCAGAGATAAGTGCTGTCTCAATACTGCACCCTGCCTGAAAACTGACTGATACAAATCCAGAATCTCATGGGTTTCCAAGAAACTCTGTAGTTGCATGGTGACAATTTTCTCCAGGATCTTGGCAGGCCAATGTGCATGGGGGCATCAGGGCCAGGGTGCAACATCAGCCCCACCATAGCCCCCTGCCAAGGCAGCTACGGTGAATCATTCAAGGGCTCCTCCGAGATGGCGTGGTGAGGGGTGAAGGCACCCAATTGAAAGGAAATTTATCCCACTCTCATGTTGGTGCCAGGCGTTCCAGCACGGGTGCAGGGCGCATGCCATTACAATAGGGTGCTGATGCCAGACCAGCATGGGGCAGCTGACCCCATGCTGGTGTAGCAACAGCACCCTAATGAAGTGTTTAACTCTCCACTCTGGCATGGGAACAGGGAGTCCAACACTGAAATGCGCAAAGTCAACCAACCCCCCGATCTCCCTATCCGAGACACTAGGGTGGGTGGGGTTGCCAACATCACTGTCACCCTGGGCAGTATCACAACCATGTCAGATAGCACAGCGAGTAGAGCACTCTCTTTGACAGCGTGCAGATCCTGCCAACGCAGGTTCGCATCCCAAACTCAGGCCAAACTCAGCCTTTCATCCTTCCAAGGTCGATAAATGCGCTATATAAATACAAAATTATTATTATGGACGTCCCTGTGTAGCAACCATGTGTGCTGAGTATGGCCCGGTGCAATAGCGCCCCACTCTAAGACACGCCATGGAATATCCACCTCGTCAGTGCTGAAGGGCAAAGAGCACCTGTCAATGGGGAGTACACCCTCATCAGCCACTACACTTACCTCATTGGGGTCATGTGCAATGGACAACAAATTACCATACACTATACTCCACATGTATGGGATGTAGCATGTGTGACTAGCAAGCCAACGTACCAGTATGCTTTTTGAGTGACTGCATGTAATTGTACAGCCAACTCAGGAGGAGTGTGAAGGGCCATCAAACTCCCATGGCCAGGCCTCCAGGTAGACACCAATGGCCACCACCCCAGCATCGACGGTAAGGGCAGGCGAAGGGGATGGCAAGCGATACCAGGATCCATCTGCACTACACCTGCCAGTGCCAGCCCTGCACCCATTGCCAGTGATGGGGACACTGCCACTGGAACTGCACCCCTGTCACCAGTGACAGCCCTGCAACAGCCGGTCAATGTTGAGGTGACGGACGAACCAGCTGCTGGTTGGTTCCTAGAATGCAGTCTTTGGATGATACATTTATATAACTGCCACTTTGGAGTAACTAATTGCAGCCTGTAAGACAGATTCCAGTGGGAGAGGATTGCAGACTGGCTTCAGTTTATTATGAAAAAAGCATACACAACATATCAAGTAGTTGCACGTTTGGCTGGAAGCACTCGTGTTATCTAGGGAATCGTGCAAAAGGTGGTAGCACGAACAAATGTACAATAGACATCAGTACGCCAACTGTAGTAGAAAGGACATTTACGTCTGTGAATCTACCTGCGTCTTGTGTTATCCAGTCCTAATAGACACAAGACCACCTTCCCAAAAGATTCTGTGTTACCTGGGGTTTTACCATTTAGAGGAGGGGGGCAGAGCCTATGCCCTCATGCCCTGACGAGAGGAATATAATCTGTCCCTCCTTAGAAGGCCAACCCTCACACTCAGGATGGCCATTGTGATTTAAGTTTTCCAGGTACTCAGGAACTTTATGTCAGGAGTAGCTACATCTCACTCTTCTGTCAGACACCTTAAGGTCTTCTCAGGGACACCCAAAGGTGCAGTAGGATATGTGGACTTCTTTCCCCTTTCAGCTTTGGCTTGCCCCTTTGGCTTCTAACAGGTCTTAGTAGAAGACAGTCTTATTTTGTACTAAGATCTGGTGAATGTGGACTCAAAGGTCTGACCCACGAGATACCATGTTGAATTCTTCGAGGTCACTTTCAAGTAAAACCTTGCATGGACTAATTGCCTGGAATCGCACAGGAATAGTAGCATTCTAGTTTGTGATGCTGGTCGGTGACATTACACCAATCTTTGAGATGCATTTAGCTAACCAACTTGTTCACAAAGGAGCTTTAGCATATTCCTCTGGCTGAACCAGGTCTTTTTCAACCATAGGCAGACTTTCACTGGTCTATCTCAGGCCTTTTGTCCCACAGCCGGCGAGGATGCAATTTCACTCACTCAGTCGCAGTACATTGCTCTCAGGACACAAGGGGGACTAAGATTAGAACAGCTTGAACTACAATGGGTTCTTCAAGCAAGCAAACAGACACATGGACACTCTTTACCCTTTTTTCTGAGATGAAGGCCAAACTGGAAGTTAGGACCCCTGTAGATTGGCCCTTATGCGTAGGATTCCCCTTCATATGATCAGATGCGACAAAAGCCCAGCATGTGCTAATGATTCTGGGGACTGTACTTTGATTGCATGACTACTTGGAAGGTGTACCACTAACCTTACGCCCACTACATGGGACTTACCCAACCTTAATTTGGGGCCTGTTTAGTGGGATGTGTATTTGACCCCTGGCTATGTTTCATAGTCTCCTCAGAGACTTTTGAGGAGTCGCCTTTTGCTTGCAGATTGCTCTATGAGAGATCCATGTCAGAACATATTGCCAACTTCTATGGGTCTAGCGTCTGACTATGTAAAACATTTCCTCAATAATGTCTATATTAATGATGCCTTTAGCAGTCCACTTTGTGGCTATCCACTCAACCATGCACACTTTATCTGTATACCTAATTCGACTAGGTTATGTGCTCACTCTTCTCGAAATCCTTGCATATCTTGAAATATTGGGCAGAAGCTTTCACAAAAGTAAAATACAAAGCTTTTTTCAAGCTTCATCAAGCACATCCAACTCCAGAATTCCTTCTCAGCCACTCTGGGGGTGCCTACTGACATGACAGATTGGCCGATATTTGACTTTCAGGCCATGCAAACTGCAAGTGACTTCCAACGAACTCAACTAAGCTAACACAGTACTTCGCCAACCCCTCATATGTACTATGTCCTTAGTGAACATAAGACTATGGGAAGACCTTGAGCCACAAAAGAGTTGGAACCCAACACCTTTGCAGCCTCAAGTTCCAATTGCTTAATTTGAAGCTGGCGTGATCCATCCTAGATAAGCAAACTTTGAATGCTCTATAGACGCCTGATCTCCAGATCCCTAGCCTTATCAGGTGCAGCAGGTTGGGGCTGCGTTAAGTCCATATCACTGGCTTTCAGTCATACAGACTAATTTACAACTTCTTAAAAAGCACCTGTTTAAGTAATACTAAAGGTAGTAGAAGGGGGAACAGAGGGGGCAGAGATTGAGGATTCTCCCAAGTCCTTCCCTTCTGTGGTAACATTATTTTGAAATTCTAAAATGGCTTTTACCTAATTAACCTTGGATCCAGCTGCAATAAGGCCCCTGCCCAAACACAACTCATTCAATGTGTCACTTCTAGGTTTAGCTAGGTCCTTAGCAATAAAGATATCCATCTATGTGGCAGGTAACTACTTTATAGTATACTGTATTGGTACATGTGGTTTTCACTCAGACTTTCTACCATGAATCCCATCATGACCACGACATTGTAAGAAAGACTTTCCACAAGTCCTCTGGTGCGGTCTTGAGAAGGCCGACAGTGTATGTGCAGCGTTTCCTTCAAGTAAGTCCCGAGTTTCACAAAGCCAAAGTGACCGAGCAGTCTGGCTTCACTCTTAGGATGGGAGAAGGCTGGTAAAGTGTAGTTGACACATTCATCAGCACACAATTAACTCATAACACCAGAGGTGGGGGCCTTCGCCGGACAGTTACGGCTAGGAGTTATCTTGGGCCCATGGAAATGGAAGCTGGGGCTCTTCAGAGACCCTCTTCCATTTTCATGTCATGATGTAGCGGTGCCAATACTGGGGGAGAAAGCAAGGTGAGGTAGTAGGGCGCAAGGACATGCAGCGGGTTGAGGGGACCAGAATATGTTTTGGTTCAAAGGGTGATTGGGTAGGGGCAGTGTGGGTGAAGAAAGGTGACCGGGATTCAGAGGCAAGGCGAAGATATCAAGAATAAGGAAGGAACACGTCAACTTTCAGGAGTTAATGCGTGCTTAAACCAGTGTTGAGGCAATGTTATTTACTCTTGTATTTGTATTTGCAAGTGCCCCTATGTGAGTAATACTTTCCTTCATTCGGCCTAACCATTCTTTAAGGCAGACTTTACTCTTATTGGGTATCCTCGAAGTTTGCTCTTGGCAATGCTGGTTTTATCTGGAACTTTAGACATGCACAGATCATATCCACAAAACTGTGGTCTGTCACTTTTTCCTGACAAGGTTGTGTTGGATGGAGGTCTGGAGGCCAGACATTAGATAATAAGAGACTTCAGTGCACTATATTGAAACGGTCACCCCTGGTTGTACACAAAAGAAACAAAGCAGACCCATTCATAAATACATTGTGCATGTACATACCAATAGCCTGTATATCTTTGAGCTTAATAGCACAAAGATTGGTAAAAAAGAAACAATGCAGGACCAGTGCCATTAAGCTCAAAGATATATGAGCTATTGGTATATACATCCACAATGTATTTTTGAATGGGTCGGCTTTGTTTGTTTCGCTCTGGAGGGCCGGCCAGGTTTTTGTGGTCAGCCCCTGGTGTATGGTCTGTTCTTGAAAGAAAAATAAAGTGGCCCCTGATTTGTCACTACCCTAAATTGAAGTCCACGTTTGGTTTCTCGGACATCAGGAAATTCAGACTGTGTTCTGGCCTTCCCAATTGTCTGGTTGTATACTTACTGAAAAATACTCTTTAAAGTGGGCATTACAGTCAAATCTACAATACAGACAAGTACAAATAAATTTGAGCTAATTACAAAAACAGCAAGTAGGTTTCAGAGGGCACTGCAGAATAGGTAACCTTCAGCCTACCGACTATGGAGGAGGGGATCCAGACCCAGGTTCAAGGACGGAGTTCTTGTACAGAAGACTGCAGAGCAACATCCAGAGAGCAGAAGGCTTGCAAAAGCCTAACCACTACAACAGACGTTGTCCAAATGCTTACTTGGAGCTGTGACAGGTGTTGCCGCTTTAGAATAGTGGTATACCCAAGGCAAGCCTTTGGATAGGGTTTGCTTTCTACCCTCAATGCAAGAGAAACCACTACACCGGAGTACTTGGCTTTTACTGCTGGACAGCAATATTGGTGTGGCCCTCAGAACAACTTGGGAACCAATTCTTCTTACTCTTGTGTAAATGATTAATATTAGTTGTCATCAATAACTTCCCTGCATAGTTTTATCACTAAAATAACAAGCATTTACACTTGCAATTTATTACCTTTTTATACTACACTAGAAAGACACAAAGAACGCTCAAACTCTTCTTTAGCATTTTAGTACATTTAGTGTCTTGGAGAGATAGTATAGAACCACTTAAAATAGTATAGTCAATCAATACGCAGCCAACAATATGGTCAATATAGTAGTTGAAGATAGCTCTAGCATCCCACACTTCCCCTTTTCTCTTAGAGAAATCAATGAATCAAAAATGTGTATGTAAAAGGTAAAGAGATACTAGCGGCAGCGTTAGCAGGCAATTCCTGCAGTATGTCATGCTTTGTGTTCCAAGAATAACGTGCACCTGTTTGGAAGAAGGAGTAGCCAAAGCTGGGTATAATTTTCTCCTGAGCCCAAGCGTCCATATAACGTCAGCGTTAGCAAGCAGTTCCTGCAGTTCCGCTCCAGGGAGCCTGAAGGCTTATGCCAGTGGCAATGCCTGCATATCGCAGACTCTATTGCTGTTCGCCGAGCCATTAAAAGTGGAGAAGCGTTGAAGAAAAACTCAAGACAGTTCCTCAGTAAAATCTGTATAACGGCTCAGGCCCTTTTCATCAAGGGGAAACCGCCAAGCATCTCACGGCTCGACGGGGCTGAGACGCGAACAAGTGAACGAGTGAAATTGACCTGATCTGTTTGTCGCCTGTAACAGAAGTTTAAAGTAGAAAATGAATTGTGTGAAACAAACCGAATGGCAACTTTGTTGCACTGCACATTCCTAAAGATTCGGAATATACATTTGTTCGCTCATATTCTGAACTGGTGCTGTGTCTATGTTTAACCACAGAGTCGAGAGCTGCAAAGAGCTCTGGTATTCGAGAAGCGGAGAAGCGAAAGCCGCGACCTTTGGAGGAATTTTGAGACAAAGGGATTCTAAAAGAAGAAGGCGGATTAGAGTGACTGCAACGCAGGTGAGAATTATCCTCACCCTATTATTTTACTATATACCTTTCCTTGTGCAGTAAGTCTGCGCAGCTAGAAAGCTGAAACAAGTGTTGCTTTTACTAAAGTGTGAGAAGACTGTGGGCTCAGTGCCTTTGATCCTTCATTAATCAAGATCCTGAAAACAAAATTACCTCACAATCTCGACACGCAGATACTAGTTACTGTGACACTGCACCACTGACATCTGTTACTTGACATCTATGGCACCATGGGTGATTGGAGGAGTCTGAAAATGAATTAGCGTGTCGTAGCGCTGCAGAGTCCAGGTGCTCAGGTCATCGGAAATAGCTAATACAAAAAAACATAAAGCAAAGAAAAAGAGAAGTGTGGACAATAAGTGGCAAAGGTAGCTGCTGGTGCTCGTCTGGGATCTGTTGGGCAAAGAGGAGATAGAGTAAACTTCACTATTTACTCCAGTCTTGCCGGGCTCTGGTGAGCCTCAGTAGCAACGTTACAAAGCAGTGGCAGAATAGAGGTAAGAACCTTATGCTACGGTAACAACTTCAACAGCTCTAATAAAATTGAGAATTATTCCTTTTCACAAATTTTATATTATTAAACACAGATTTTTGTCTGGCTCGGTGTTTATCGCCTCTAATTAAACATGCCAGGAAAGAGTTGTTCTAAAGTGTACAATTTAAGGAAAGATAAGCATCATAAAAAGGCAGCAACCCGATCATGCTCTACTAGTACTGAGCAGAATGGTTCTGGTCCAATTAATCCACGGCAGTACCCACAGTGGTGACACAGGACAAATCCACCAGTGGGCAAATTACTGCAGATTTTTCCCTAGCAGCAGAATAAAATGGTAGTATTGCCCGGGAAACACGTGGTGAGGACCTCTTAACTGCACCAATTGAAGAACCCCTCTCAGGGAGCGCCAACAAATCTATCACTGACATCGATAATGACTCCCTTCTAGCCCTCTGCTATTCAGTGCATGGGGATTCGTAAATCCTGCAGGACTCTCAAAGAGTAGATGTACCTGTTATAGGGGCCCCCCTCTGTGATAAAACCCCTCTACACCCACCTTCCACTAACAACGATAAGTCACCCCGGATGTCTACTACACCCAACATATTTCCTGAGACTGAAGCAGATCAGTCAGATAAAGAAATGGCTGATGGTCGCCATTCCAGTACAATAAATACAAGTACAAGGAGTACAGTAGCAAATCTTAATTCTGGTGCTTCCTTTGATGTAAAAATACTCCTTAAACTCTGTGGCCGTAATATACGAGGACCAAAAACAACAAGGGCAAACTGTTTCACACTTGAAATCACTTCTGGATCAGAAACAGGCCCTCAGTAAGCCTCAACCGCTGGTGCCACAGAGATCATTGGTGACCTATTTGTGAACGGTGCAGATAGTAAATAGAGTGGGATTGATACATCTACATCAGGTAACAATGACGCATCACCACTCACATATAAAACTCAGACAGAGAGCAAAATGGTCAGTTCGCATTACGGAAAGTAGCCTTTATATAACATTCACCTGGGGTTGATGCTGTAGATACTCATTTAAACTCTATCATCGTCACTAGTACCACACAAAAACCTAAAAAAACAGAAAAGAGAGATTGGAAGGAAAAAGAGAGCAAATGAGTGTGGGTACCTTAACCAGCTGGCTTGTTAAGGAGGTTCAACTAGGCCGGCACCTGGTACTAAAGTAGTATCACCGAACAGTTTACATTCTGTCCGTCTCCTTGAGGATCAGATGAACACCTCAGAAGTGAACAGCGTGCCCAGAAAAGGAAAACCTACAACCAACTTGGCTGGCAATGTTACATCAGGCTCTGTTCAAGGCCCCACATTAGTCAGACCTGTCCTGGCTCTAAAATCCTTACTATTGGGACAGTGAAAGCATTGAAGGACTCTAAGCATTTAAATCGTCAAGCCGTGTTGAAATTACTGGCGAAGATACATCCTTAAGGATACTAAACACTACTGATTTTGATTTTATAGAGCAGTTGAAACCCAAAGAAGGAGGAGTAACTCCACAGTTGCCTGGCTGAAATAGCTGTTCTGATTCGTTCACACGAATCGACTCACTTGGCGATGTGTTGGCCATTAAGGTCCCCGATGAAAATCTACCCAGTTGCTGCGTAAAATGTAATTAGGAGTTTAATATGGGGATAAAGGAAACCATAACAGATGTAGGACATATCCCCACATCTACTGGTAATTTCCAAGGCTGGGAATGGCTCAAATGTTTCCTGCCCCAAAAATGTATGGTCTCCAATTGAAATCTAAAGTTAATCTGCTGGAACACAGGAGGCCATCTCACTCCTGTTGGAGCAAAATATCTATGTTCCAGGAGACTTACAGGCCGATTCATGGAATTAATGTGCGCTGAAAAAACGGCGCACGCATGCGAAAACGTGCGATTCGCAGTGAAATAGCGAAAATCGCAGTGCAAGTGCGATTATCGCACAGAAAACATTGCACATCAATTCATGGAAGTCCGTGCATGCGCAAAATGTGGGATGTGCGCTGAAAAAGTGCGCGGCGCACGCTGGCGCACAGGTCATCGAACGCCGTGCGATAAGACCACAGCGAATTTGCACATAGCGCGGCACACATAACAAAAGTAGGCGTAACACAGGGGGTCACACGCAGAATGGGGAACAACTCGTGAAAATGTGGGCGTCACGGGGGAAG
Source organism: Ambystoma mexicanum (assembly GCF_040938575.1). Lineage (NCBI taxonomy): Eukaryota > Metazoa > Chordata > Amphibia > Caudata > Ambystomatidae > Ambystoma > Ambystoma mexicanum. The sequence continues at coordinate 703,583,674 of NC_090941.1, read as the reverse complement.
TACAGGAGGCAAGTGCGCAGAACGCCCACACGCTCGCCTACAACACGTATTCATGGAATCGAATAGGGAAAAACAGCGCACGGCCAAAGACGCGCACAGGCCCATACATGTCCGCCACACGAAAGCAGGCGGTAGCGTCCCTGCGCAGGAAAAAAATGTGCGCCAAAGTCCTAAACGCGCGAGAAGGCCCACACGCGATCGGGCCTGGGGGAGCGTGTGCGTGTATTTCAGAGGTGCGCGAGAAGTTTCACACGCAATCAGACCTGGGGGAGCGTGTGCGTGTATTACAGAGGTGCGCGAGAAGTTCCACATGCGATTGGCCTGGGCGCGTGTATTCCAGAGGTGCGCGAGAAGTTCCACACGCGATTGGCCTGTGAGCGCGTATTTCAGGGGTGCGCGAGAAGTTCCACACGCGATCGGGCCTGGGGGAGCGTGTGCGTGTATTTCAGAGGTGCGCGAGAAGTTCCACACGCGATCTGGCCTGGGGGAGCGTGTGCGTGTATATCAGAGGTGCGCGAGACGTTTTACACGCAATCTGGCCTGGGGGAGCGTGTTCGTGTATTTCAGGGGTGCGCGTGAAGTTCCACACGCGATCGGGCCTGGGGGAGCGCGTGCGTGTATTTCAGAGGTGCGCGAGAAGTTCCACACACGATTGGCCTGGGCGCGTGTATTTCAGAGGTGTGCGAGAAGTTCCACACGCGATCTGGCCTGGGGGAGCGTGTGCAAGTATATCAGAGGTGTGCGGGAAGTTGCACACACGATCGGGCCTGGGGGAGCGTGTGCATTTATTTCAGAGGTGCGCAAGAAGTTCCACACGCGATTGGCCTTGGCGCGTGTATTTCAGAGGTGCGCGAGAAGTTCCACACGCGAATGGCCTGGGCGCGTGTATTTCAGGGGTGCGCGAGAAGTTTCTCACACGCGATTGACCTGGGCGCATGTATTTCAGGGGCTCGCGGGTGTTTTTAAACGCAATCGGGCCTGGGGGAGCGGGGTACGTGTATTTCAGGGGCTCGCGGGTGTTTTTACACGCGATCGGTCCTGGGGGAGCGGGGTACGTGTATTACAGGGGATCGCGGGTGTTTTTACACGCGATCGGGCCTGGGGGAGCGGGGTACGTGTATTTCAGGGGCTCGCGGGTGGTTTTACACGCGATCGGGCCTGGCATGCGATCGGGCCTGGGGGAGCAGGAGCCACTCACCGTCTGCCTTGCGTGTAGAAGAACGCGTAGCCAACACCCACCCGCTGTGAAGTAATAGCGTGTGAACCCCAACGCCTGCAAGACACACGCACCGCACCCTACCCTACGAAAAGCAACGCCCGTGCGCGATACGTCACAGACACGCATATGCGCTAAGGGCCTTTGGTCCAATGGAATCGCGTATGCGTGCATACGCGCTAAGGGCCTTTCCTCGATTCACACGCTGACTTGCAGAATTTTCACGTGCCAAATCACTCCGTATCAAGCTGGCCACGCGTAAGCACACGGAAGACCGTGCTCCTGCCCAAAAGGCCGAATTACTCCCCCCCAGAGCCCCGAGTAGCCTCCCACGAGCCATCTGCTGCTGCCTGCCTGCCTGCTGCCACCGTGCCCTGCCATTTGGTGCCTGCACATCAGCCACCTGCACGGGTCCAGTTGCTGTGTCCACCCCTGCTGGAACAGAACACACTCCCGACTGGGATACCATCGCTCCACAGCCCAGCCCCAGGATCCAGTTGCCCACCCACGCTTGCCTCGGGGGTCGCCATGTCGGGGCAAACACCATCCGAGACCACTGGCGACCCCCAGCCAGAGGGGCAGAGGGCCACCAGCTTCAGTCAGAAGGAAGTTGGTGTCCTGGTGGAGCTTGTCCTGGGGCATTATGATGCCCTCTTCGGATCACCACGTGCCGACAAGGAAGGACGGGACAGGATCTGGGACGACTTTGTGGTTGCCATCAACGCGGAGGGGGTGGCAACCCGCAACATCAAGCAAGTCAAGAAGCGCTGGGAGGACTTCAGGTCCAGGACCCTCATGAAGGCCCGGCGCCTCGTGGAGGGGGGCCGGGGCAGCATGAGTACCATCCAGCTGAGGATCCTGGAACGCGTACGCCCAGCGCTCCATGCCCAGATCCTTGAGAGGCAGACCCGTCTGGAGTCGAGCGGTAAGTGGCCAAGCATTGCTGTGAGAGACAGGGCATGTTGCAGCGTGCTGGTTGTCTGATACTTGCCTGTATGTGTGACATAGGCCATGTACGCGTGTGTGTGTGCAGGGACATCATGGTCATGCATGTGAGACCAGTAATGTGTGAAGCACATGGTTGGTGTATGTGTTGAAATGTAACATGGGGAGCCCTATGTGGAATGGACACATGAGAGCATGCCAGTCTCTGTTCCTGGACATGGGTGTGGGTGAGGGATGGGTGCAGATGCCATGTACATGTATGGTGTCCATGTCTGTGTTTCTAACCTGCGTGTCTGTGACTTGTGGATGCCATGGATGCATGACACATGTCTGTGACAATGTTCAGATTCACTGATGCAGCCTAGTTATCCTTGCATCCACTGTGTCTGGGGTGTACGAATCCAGATGGATGAAAGTACGTTGAAGTGTGTGCATGTGATAGGCATGACCCATGATGCATGTGAGTCCAAAAACAACATTGTATGCTTCAAGAGTCCCTTGGACATGTTTGCTTATGTCAATAGCATGCACCATGCCTGTTACTGCATGTGTTTTGCCTGCACTGATCCATGTGTTGTGGAGGGACATGATGGAAGTGATCTTTGACAGTGCCACTCATCTGCTATTGCTTCCTGTCTAGGGGACCATTGTACAGTATCCTGATGCTTGTGTTCTATGTCTCCCTCTACACAGCGCAAAGTGAAGAAGAGGGCGGAGACGGCGCTGTGGAGCTAAGCGGCGGGGATGCCCCCACGGCTGCAGCGGAAGGGGTGGGTGAGCCCCCACAGGGGCTTGCAATGGCGGAAGACGGTGTGGAGCCATCCAGGTTGGTGGTTTCCACTGAGGAGGAGGAGGCCGCTACTGAGCCGCACATGGGGCCTGGTGGGGGCATCCCTGCTGGTGCAAGTGGTGCAGTCCAGGGGCAGGGGCAGGAGGCAGCACAGGTCGCCGTGGAGGTGCCTGTGCATGTCACTGTCCCTGACACTGTGACTGCACCACCATGCACCAGCAGGGATGCCCCATCCCAGGCCCGTGCGCAGGTAGGGGGGATGTCCATGTCATCTGACTCCCCTCCACCTGCGGATGAGGGGACCCCTGGCCGTATGGAGAAGGTCCTGATTGGTGTCGCGTTGCGCATGGCTGTCATTCGTGATGAGGTGCGTGCTTCCCGGAGGGAGCACGCACGTCATCACGAAGAGCACCGTGCCAACGTGGCCCAGTTAGGAGCGGTCATGGTTGGGGGTCTCGTACATGTGTCGGGCACTCTGGCGACCCTCTCCTCCTCTGTGGAGGCTATGCGCCAGTCGCACTCCATGCCGTCTTCCGGCCCAGATGCCACCAGGGCCCGCTGCGGACCTGCCCCGACCAATGCAGCCACCTCAGTGGGGATCCCATCCCTGCCACAGTCGGGAGTCGGAGGTCCAGCAGGGGTGGACACACCAGCAACTGGACCCCAGCAGATGGAGGATGTGACGGCATCATCGGGCAGGGCACGTGCACGACGGCGTCAGTGGTTTCCATCAGCCTGGATGCCGTCTTGCTGGCACAGGCATTTGCATCGGAGGCAGCGGCAGGCTCGACGTGGGAGGCATCATGGCTCGGGGCCATCAACATCAGGGGTGCAGGCATCGGCCGGAGGGCAGGAGAACCCTGGAATAGCAGTGGCTTCCGTGTGGGAGCGGTTGGGCCAGCAGATAGGTGCGGAGCGGCAGCGGGCAGAGGAGGAACGGCTCACAATGGTCAGGGTGGAGAACTCCATGCGGAGGGCCCTGAGGCGGGAAGAGTGCCTCGAGGCAATCCGCAGGGGGTTGGAGGTGGACACGTCAACGGCGCTGCGGACCCTCGGGGCCATGGAGGAGGACCGCCTCCGGGACATTGAGCAGGAGTTCGATGATGCCCTGGCCCGGGACATCCAAAAGTGAGCCGTCAGACTAGCCCGCTGCCTTTGTGCATAGTTATGTAGGTAGTGTTAGGTTTCCTTTTTTTTAATTTATTTTGGACCTTTTGGACATTGGCCACATTTTTGTATATAGTTTATTTTATTAGTTAGTGTTGTTAGATAGGTTTCATTTCTTTTGTTGGGATAATGGACCCTGGCTTGTTCGTCTGTACATAGTTCACTGTTGGATTTAATTTTTCTTTCACAATTTACCCATGGAGCAATGGCTTTCAATTATTATTTCCCATTGGATTTACTTTTGTGGACAGTGACTTTGGACACCATTACTTTGGATTATGATTTTTGGTTTTGCTTTTTTTCACGGACATGCTTCTTTTCATTTTTGTACATTCCCATTTCAGTTTATTCATTTTTGAATCTATTTATGTTTCCTTTAATACATATTTTTTTATCGAACTTCAATGTGTAGTATCATCTCATTGGTTTCATGCATATCATGATATGGGTTTTGAGATTCACTGACACCCATTGGGTGTATGTGAGGGACATTGCCATTTCTGAGTGGGTGGATGCATTACTCGGGTGGGTGTTTTGCATTTGGAGGCTGACCATAGGGACCAGGGATCTAGATTGTGATGACATGTTGGCTGGGGAACATGAGTTGGGGCCTGCTGGCAGGTGCCCCGCAATGCTGGGGGTGGGAGTGGTGGGAGACATGGGTGGGGGCCTGGTGGAGGGTGCCCCTGCACTGCTGGGGGGTGGGGGTGGTGGGAGACATGGGTGGGGGCCTGGTGGAGGGTGCCCCACAGTGCTGGGGGGTGGGGGGGTGGGGGTGGTGGGGACATGAGTGGGACATGAGTGGGGGCCTGCTGGCAGGTGCCCCGCAATGCTGGGGGTGGGGGTGGTGGGAGACATGGGTGGGGGCCTGGTGGAGGGTGCCCCTGCACTGCTGGGGGGTGGGGGTGGTGGGGAACATGAGTTGGACATGGGTGGGGGCCTGCTGGCAGGTGCCCCACAGTGCTGGGGGGTGGGGGTGGTGGGGAACATGAATTGGACATGGGTGGCGGCCTGCTGGCAGGTGCCCCACAGTGCTGGGAGGGTGGGGGTGGTGGGGAACATGAGTTGGACATGGGTGGGTGCCCCGCAATGCTGGGGGTGGGGGTTCAAGGGGACATGAGTGGGACATGAGTGGGGGCCTGCTGGCAGGTGCCCCGCAATTCTGGGGGTGGGGGTCCAAGGGGACATGAGTTGGTGATCATTAGTGCAAGGAGACATGTGCCTTTGCTGGGGGGCATGCCCATGTTGGGTGGGCTGCCTGCGGGACATGACCAGGGATGCAGGGTAGTCCCCTGTGGTGTGGGCTGCCTCCAGGGGCCGTGGAGGGTGTATAGGGAACACCTGGGAGGACCCACACTGGCAAATCACATGTAGGACTCCCTGGCACCCCTGAAATACACGTACCCTGCTGAAATCGCGTGTAAAACGTTCCGCGCACCCCTGGTATACACGCACACGCTCCCCAGGCCAATCGCGTGTGGAACTTCACGCGCACCCCTGAAATACACGCACATGCTCCCCCAGGCCAGATCGCGTGTAAAACTTCGCGCGCACCCCTGAAATACCCGCACGCAGCCCAATCGCGTGTGAAACTTCTCGCGCACCCCTGAAATACACGCACACGCTCCCCCAGGCCAGATCGCGTGTGAAACTTCTCGCGCACGCGCGTTCCCGAAACTCGTAATACGCGTTCCCCGCTTTGCGTTTGCCAGTCCGGTAAACTGGTACAGGGTTGGGACAGCCCTTTGCGATGGTTTTGCGATCTTGATGGCTTTTCCTTGCGCAAGGGCGTTCTTGGGGGCGTAACTGGCGCTGCTGCAGGGTCGCTGCACCACTCTGCGCCACGTCTGCTTTTGGAGGCGAGAATCCATGAATACGCTGTGCACGGAAATTGATTTTATCGCACGCGGCTGGCGCAGACATTCGCACGGGCACGCTGTGCGCCAGCCGCGTGCAACACTTTTGTGAGGAATTACATGAATCGGCCTGTTAGTTATGTGATGTGGTGTACCTTGAAGAGTTTATTATCTACCAAGTTTTGACTAACATAAGCCATTTGGGAAGGCCATATGGCAGTTTTATGATCGGGGTCAGGAAAACCTTATATTCTGTTTTACTGACCATTTATCTTGTCAATGACAACATAATGGCTGTAGAAGTTAATCATGGATTGGAATGCAAAGTAAATACATGCTTCTGGTAAAGGTGTATGATCCTCCTGGAGGGGATTGTACTGAAGAAATATTTTCTCATTTAGACATTGGGCCTCATCAGAACTTTTGCGGTAACCCTTAAATCCGGCGGTCGCACTATTACCGCCGGATTTAAGGGTCCGCCAAATCAGGACTTCGGCGTATTTCGCCCTAGCTCTGAGCTGGGGGAAATCCGCTGAAAATTTGCGCTATTACCGCTGGTGGAAAATCCGCCGGCGGTAAGAGCGCACATTTTCCCCATTGAGCCCAATGGGGAATGGGGCATTCCCGAATGGGCTCAATGTGTAATTACATTACCGCCAAACTCGTGATCCGGCGCTATTAGCGCCGGGGAGTTCGGCAGTAGGGCTAATACCGCCAGCGGTAATACCGCCGGCATTACCGCCAAAGTCGTGTTCAGGCCCATAGTCTGTACAGATTGGGGAGGTGCTTTTGACCATGATCTTATCTTAGGTTGGTGGGCGAGACCTGAACGCGCATTGCTGAGATAAAGACTGGTGCCCTCCCTTTAAGAACATCGGGTCCGAAAGAGTCCCTTGCAGAAAAAAGCAAATATAAGGGGCCACCGTTGGGTCACACTCTTTAAGGAATGGGAGCTCTTATTACTGAATGGTCGCACCAGTGGTGATACCAGGAAAGGAAACATGGAGGAGTGGTCAAAGTTTGGAAACACTATTATGTTTTTGGAAGTATCTCAATCTTGGAATTATTACTAGAACTCCATGTTTTGATACATTCCCACAGTGAACACTCCGCACTCACGTTGCCCTTGCAGCTTCCCGTAGGTGTACCTAATGAATCAAAAATTAAAAGGCATACTCCCTAAGTCACTCAAGTCACTGTATAAACTGGTCCAGAGCAAACATTGACAACGCTGCATCAGCTGTAAATAATCTTGTTTTACCTTGTTGGCAATTATTTAAAGCTTATACAGCCGAAGAGATGTAGACTTGGTTAAGCGTCCTTTCAACCGATGTGGCTTCAGGATGCTTGTTGACAGTCGGAAATGGTATGTGTAAGCCCATCTCATACCATCTCCCTTGTGGCCACGGATTGTGGCTGCAATGATATCCGGTCGGCTTGACTATTGTAATTCTCTTCATCTTACTGCAGGCGGAGGATCAGACCCTTGGGCTGAGTGTCTCCAGAACTTCGTAGCCCGGGTGGCGACTGGAACACCTTATGGTGCCCACATCTCTCCGGTTCTGCGTCATCTGCATTGGTTACCGTTGGCCCAATGCACCGAATTTAAGGCACTCTGTATTGTGCACTGAGCTCTGCATGGACAGGGGGCAGAATATCTTTGTACTAAATTCTCTCGCTACCTCCCCAGGCGCTCTTCGAGATCCGAATCGGCTGGCTTGCTCTGTGTCCCATCATTTCGCCGTGCTCGGCTTGGTGGACGTGCTTTCTCTATCTGAGCAGCTCAGCTGTGGAACAAGTTGCCTGCCGAACTGAAAAATACTTACAGCTACTTGGCCTTTAAAAAGGCTTTAAAAACACATATATTCTAATTATGATGCTGTATGGTTGATGGCTGTGCTCCGGGGCCTCTTCTCCTCTCCAGCGCAATGCCGCCTTTGGGCAACTATGCGCTTTATAAGAAGTCCTAACATAACATTCAATATCGAAATTCACAACGCAAAAAGAGTGATGCGCAGAGAAGTTTGAAGTATTAGAAAGACTGGGCTCTTCGGACTTGAGTTGAATCGCGAGTCGAATAAGATTAAGAACGGATATCGAATTTGACTAAAAAGCTAGAAATTCTCAGTGAGGAATACACAGTGGCAGCAGATGACAGAGGCTCTTCTGGAGAAAACACGACAATATGGCAATTACTGTCCTTCGCCAAAGGTCCAAAGGAGACCCAGATTATAAACCGCCTTGGTGAGCAGGCCTGGCAAAGTTATATTGAGGAACATTTCAAGTCTTCTGCTATGATGATCTCTTTACAAACCATAAAGAACCCCAACCGATGGCACTTATATATTTCTTCTAAGACCATGATAGCTACCATTAATAAATTAAAAGTTTCTAAGGCTCCCAGTCCCAACGAACTAGCTAATTTAGTCCTACAAAATGACCCTGTAGGCTGGGCTTCTCTTTTAGAGGTTCTATTCAATAAGGTCTGTACCAAGCACATAATACCAGCCACATGGCAGCAGTCTGTATTGATTCCTGTCTACAAAAAAGGAGACAGGAGTCTGCTGGAAAATTACAGAATGCTGTCCATGTTGGACTTGACCGGTAAGCTGTTCTCTGGTTTTGTCTTCAAAGAGATCCAGGCCTGGGCTGAGTCTAATAATATTCTCCACAGCTTCCAGACCGGGTTTCGACCCGGTTCTTCTACGATCCACAACATTCAATTATTGGCTCATCTGATCCTTGAGTCTGCCCAAAAGGAAGCTCCAGTCCTGTACATAACATTTGTTGACTTTAGGTCAGCTTTTGACTTAGTAAATAGGACAAGACTCTGGGATAAGATGAAGACTTTGGGCTTCCCGGGGTGATTGCTCAGTATAATCCAGACCCTTCATAAGACACAAGCGTTAAAGTTCACTTGTAGAACAATGGTAAAGTGACCTCCTCTATGCAGTTAAACAGGGGAGTTAAGCAAGGTTGTGTGCTGGCTCCCCTGTTATTTAACCTCTATGTAGCAGACATGCCACAGCGTATGTTGACCAGTTCAAATTGGCCTCCAAATATTGGCAAGACGAAAATCGCTAGCATGTTATATGCCGACGACCTCATCATCTTTGATCATACTCTTTCGGGATATAGATCCATTGTGGAGGAACTGGCCAATTATGCAAAGGCGAACAATCTCGTAATGATTTATGAGAAAATCAAGACTCTGCTGATTTCTAGTAAGAAAGTCAGCAGAGTCGCGATGACCTCCAAAGTCAGAAATATTGATTATCTAGATCACTATCCATATTTAGGGCTAGAGATGAGTGCAGCGTTGGATTATGCTCATATTACATGCATTAAGAAAAGCTAGCCTACTAACTCATCTGTTCTGCAGGTTTGTGCACCAGACTGCAGGTTACTCCCTCGAGGGAATATTAACATTATACAAACAGTGCTTCTTCCCTGCCATAACATACAGTCTCGAAGCACTGAGAATGAAAGATGTAAGCTGGCTTAACCAAGTGGAAGGAGTCTTTTGGAGGAAGATCTTGAAACTCAGATGCTCAGTATCCATGGAATTGTAGTGTTTGGAACTGTGGTTGATTTCGTTAGGAGGACAGGGGGATAGGAAGAGGGGAGAAATATACATAAAATCCAAGTTAGCACCAGCATGCCCGCTCTTGTAAATCTTGGGTATTAATTGCGGGAGGGATCGTATTACTAGAGGTGATAGTTTTGACGACCTTGCAATGCTATCATTCAAAACTATAAACTGGTTCCCAAATTGGAAATCAATGGACAGCTATCAGGTGTAAAAGCCTCATTTAAAGCTACCTATAATTTATGGGACGAACAAAAATTACGAACACATTATTACCCTAAAAAGTAATAGGCTAGTGTCTAGAGTGGTACATGAGTTTAAAAGACCACAACTGTACATTATTCAGAGTCCCAATCCTGAAATATGTATGCTTTTATTGTGCCTACGAACAAACCAACTTACAAACTTATATTACTATCAGTAGTGGGCGCTCAGTTGAAATTATCTCTAGATGAAATAAATTGTGTCTGTAAACTTTACAACTTTTTGGAAACCGCAAAACATCTATTTACAGTGTGTACGACATTGGGTGCTCTTCATATGTGTGCTTATGAGAGTCGTGTAAGTGATTATGACTATAAAAGCGGATGACTTATGGAATTATTGTTTAAATTCTCCCTCAGTCTTGGTACATATTGTACTCTACAGGGGTTGGAAACAAATAGGAAAGCAAATTGGTGTAGGAGTAAATGCCGAACAGAAAAAGTGATTAATGGATTAATTATATACACATTTCTATTTGCACACTGTGACTTGCACAGTGTAAAATAACTGTACTCAAATTAGTTGAATATTGATTCCTACCTATTCGTATAGTGTTAACTGCGCATTGATAACCCCAATTGCAATTTATCTATCTACTTGTATATTTGCACATTGTTTTGAGATCATTAACAGTGCAGTAGAACAAGTTACTTTCTTACCTGGTAACGTTCTTTCGATGGGATGGTCCGACGACGTATTCCATATCTATGACAGGTAATCACCACAGCTGTGCTGCTTCGGAAACATTTTTCGTGTCTGCGTCCTGTGTCGATGACGTCGATGCGCCGTCGTCGAGGACCTCCTCCGACGTCCGACGTCATTCGATGTGATAAGTAGGACGCACCACGCCCATAGCCTCAGTTGTAGTTTTTTCCCCCAGAACGTGTGACATTAGTCTACTGCCAGTCAGACACAAAGCCTTGCGAACGTACGCTGCAATCGCAAAAGAAATTCTGCAGCGGGGAAGGTAGGGAGGGAGCGATATGGAATACGTCGTCGGACCATCCCATCGAAAGAACGTTACCAGGTAAGAAAGTAACTTGTTCTTCGAGGGGATTGGGTCCTCCGACGTATTCCATATCTATGACAGACTCCCAAAGCAGTACCAGTTCAAGGAGGAGGGAAATGTAACGCTCACCTGGTTCCCACGGAGGCACGGCGTCGAAGGCGCAGAACTCTGAAGATGGACAGGAAGGGCCCCTCTATTCTGGCTTCCCTGGCTCGTTGGATACCCTCCTGTGCGTGAAAAGGGAGTATTACCAACTGTGGAACAATGCTCAAGCCTCCCACTCCCTTCCAACCCTCCACGATACCTCCTCCACGATTCCCCGTGAAGCCTCACCTTAGGGTTTGGAAGGATGAGCTCTCCATCCTGCTTCTGATGCAGGGGCGCGTTGAAACCCAGTTACTTCACTGGATTGAGGAGAGTTCAGGTAAGCTCGACTGTTCAGGTAAGGCGCTGTAAAAGTTCTGTTCAAAAGTTCAAGCTTAATAATAATGTTCGTTGTCTAATTGCAGCAAGCGCTAATGCTTATGTCTTTTTCCCCTTAGGGGCCGGGGTTCAGAGTGCCGGAGATATGGCGCCGACCCGAAGTGAAACAGTTCTGGATGAGCGCTCAGGTAATGTCTTTGCATTCGCTCATTCAATGTCTGTCTTTTTTCCCCATAGGGGCCGGGGTCCGGAGATGCCAGGAAGCGGCAGGACCCGAAATGCAGTGGGAATAATCCAACAGGTAAGACTTAAAAGGAAACTGAGCTTTCCTTATTCCTTTTCTCCCTCTCACCTTTGTTCTTGTCTTTTTTCCTCTAGGCGCCGGGGCGTAGCTGAATCCGGAAGATCGCTGCTGAAGATGGAAGCGCCTTGCAAAGGTGAGTAAAATGCAGCGCTGCAGCGATCGAAACGAAATGCCTTTAAAATGATGTCTTCCTTTTCAGGGCCGTTGGAGAAATGACTCCGGGATGCAGATTTAGCAGGTAAGGGCTTTTCTTCTCCTATTCTTTTCCTTTCTCCCCTTGCAGGTGTTCCAGGGTGCTGGCAGGCGTGGCTGAAGTCAGGATGAAGGAGCTGACACGGTGAGCGTCCAGCTGCTAGGTGCAGAACAACGCGAAGCATGTGTGGCTGTTCGGGTGGGGTTTAAATAGCCTTGGAAGAAGTTCCTGGTATGTATCCTTCCACCAATCAGGTATGTATCCTTCCCCGACCACACCCGGGTGGTGAAGTAGTCCTACAGGTTAAGTAGTCCCATTCAGGCCTCAAGAGGGCCTGGATGAAGCAGCAAGGTCTGCATCAGGTAAGTGTGCACCCAAGCACTTAAACACATATCCTCTTCTATGAGCCTGGCGCCTAAGGCGCCAGGACTGGGGTCCGCTATGAGCCTGGCACCTAAGGCGCCAGGACTGAGTCCAAAGGGCCCCGACTTGGGCCCGCTGAGACTTCCCTGGGGAAAATGATGTCTGCCTCTGGGGTTGCTGGGCCCGGCCTGGCTCCTTAGAGGTAGGCATCATGACAGGAAAGAATTTAGAATCAAAATTTAGAATTGCCAATCAAATAGCATAGCAAAGGACCGCCTTGCCAAAGGCCAGATCCTGTCCTCGGATGGAATCGAGGGAATAGTGACGTACAAATGTATGTACTGAAGCCCAGGTGGCTGCATCACAGATGTTGCGAATAGGAACACCCCTCTGCAGTGCAGTGGATGCAGCCATACCCCTGGTAGAATGGGCCCGCAAGCCAGCCGGTGGGTCCTTACCCGCCAACCGGTAACACTCCGAGATGGCCAAAATAATCCAGCGAGACAAAGTCTGTTTCGTCACAGCTTGTCCCAAACGCTTTCCAGCGTAACCAGTAAAGAGTTGATCGTCCACTCTGACCCGGGACATGCGTGAAACAAAAGCTTAAAGCTCTCCTAGGATCAAGCCTATGGAGACTCTCCTCTTCCTTACCAGGATGTGGAGGAGGATAGAACGCCGGAAGAACAACCTTCTGGCTCAAATGAAACCACCTTCGGAAGAAAAGAAAAGAAGGACAACCCTGTCCTTGTGAAATACAGTGAAGGGTGGCTTAACTGAAAGTGCCTGTAACTCACTCACTCTGCGAGCGGAAGTAACCGCAACTAAAAACACAGTTTTCAGAGTTAACAGCCTCAAAGGGCAAGAATGTAAAGGCTCAAACGGAGCACCCATAAGAAACTTAAGAACAAGGTTTAAATCCCAACCGGGCACCAGGAAAGGTGACGGAGGGAACACATTAGTGAGCCTTTTCAGAAACTGTGAAATTAAAGGGATTTTAAAGTAGGAACACTCTTCAGACGAGCGCTTAAAGATGGACAGCGCCGCCAGGTAACCTTTAATGGTACCCACTTGCAAGCCCCTTTGGGCCAAAGAAAGCAAAACCATGGGGATGTCACATGCAAAAGGATCCACATTCTGAACTCTGCACCAGTCGCAGAACTTGCACCAACGGCAACGGTACAGAGACTTTGTTGCTGGCCGTCGGGCCGAGAGCAACACCTCCATCACGTCTTCAGGGAGGTCCCAATCCTTATACCTCAACCTTTCAGAAGCCAAGCGTGAAGGTTGAGGGATCTGACCTCTGGATGGAGAACCTGACCCCCCCCTCCCGTGAGAGCAGATCGTCTCGGTAGGGAAGACGACGTGGAGGACAGACGGACAAGTCGAGAAGGTCCGGGTACCACGTCCTCCGAGCCCACGCCAGAGCAATGAGGATCATCAGGGAACCGAACTTCCGTAACCTCCGCAGCACTTGCGGGATGACGGGGACTGGAGGAAATGCGTACAGCAGTGGGAATGACCACTCCACCACGACCGCGTCTCCTAAGGCTCCTTTTAGAGGAAATTCCCGCAAGCAGAACCTCTCGCACTTCCGGTTGACACTGGAGGCGAAGAGATCCACTTGAGGGGTCCCCCAAAGGGCGAAGATCTCCAGGAGAATCTACTGAGCCAACTCCCACTCGTGAGAGATCGTGCTCTGCCTGCTCAGAGCGTCCGCCGTCACGTTTTCGTCTCCGGCCAGATGAACTGCCGAGATCGAAACTTCCTGCTGGATGGCCCAGAACTCGAGCTGCATCGCCTCCCTGCACAGAGGAAGTGACCCTGCCCCCCCTTTTTGTTGAGGTAGTGCATGGCCACTGTGTTGTCCGTCAGGATCAGGACATTCTTTCCTCGCACAGTCGGCAGAAAAGCCTTCAGGGCTAGCCTGACGGCCCTCAGCTCCAACAGATTGATATGGAGTCTGGACTCCGACGGAGACCAACGACCGCTGACTGTCAGCTCATTGGCATGAGCTCCCCATCCCGTGAGGGATGCATCCGTCACGATCGTCACCTCCGGCCAGGGAAGCCAAAACGGAGCCCCCTTCATCAAGTTGCCTTCGACGGCCCACCACAGAAGGTCCTGGGCGACCGAGGGCGGCACCTGAACCGGGTCCGACATCCTGCCGGAGGACTGCGACCATTCCATCTTGAGTGCCCACTGCAAAGATCTCATCCGCAGGCGAGCCTCTGGCACCAGAAGAATGCAGGATGCCATGAGGCCGAGCAACCTCAAGAACTCGAACGCTGGGAGCGTCTGGGCATGCTGAAACTTGTGCACCATCTGCTGAATGTGAAGAGCCCTCACCTGGGGAGGAAAACACTGCCCCAGGGAAGTGTCGAGCACTGCTCCGATGTACTGGAGCCGCTGTGTTGGCGTCAAATGGGACTTCTTTAAATTGAGGGAGAAGCCCAGCCTGTGAAGGGAGTGGCAGGTGACGGACAGATGATCCAGGAATTGTTCGGGAGAGCTCCCCCTGATCAACCAATCATCCAGGTAGGGGTAGACGTGAATCCCCCTTGCCTGAGATGCGCTGCCACCACCACCATTAGCTTGGTGAAAACCCTCGGGGCGGAGGTCAATCCGAACGTCAGGATCCGAAACTGAAAGTGCGAGTCACCAACCGCGAACCTCAGGTACTTCTTGTGCTTGGGATGGATCGGCAAATGGAAGTAAGCATCCTTGAGGTCGAGAGACACCAACCAGTCCTGAAGCTGAAGGGCCTGGAGGACTTGAGAGAGACCATCTTGAACTTGTCCTTCCTGAGGAGTTTGTTCAAACCGCGCAAGTCCATGATGGGTCGCAATCCCCCGTCTTTCTTCGAAATCAAAAAATAAGGGGAATACCATCCCTTGTTCCTCTCCGCTACAGGCACAAGTTCTATGGCGCCTTTCTCCAGCAGGGCTTGAATTTCCTGCGCAAGGAGCGGATCTGGACTCTTCAAAGAGAGGCTCCCTGGTGGATTGTCATGAGGCCTCTGCTGAAAGGGAAGACAGTAGCCGTGGGTTATGATCTCCAGAACCCACACATCTGAAGTAATGGCACGCCACTCTACAAGATGCTGCGCCAGCCTTCCCCCAACCGGCGAACCATGGGACATGGCCTCATGACGGAGTGGTAGCGGCTGCGGCGTTGCCTGAGGGCAAAGAGGCAACTGCCTGAGCGGCCTTGGCACCACGGGTACCCTGTCGTCCACCTCTGGTACCCCTGCGTTGGCCTCTTTGACTGCTAGCTCCTCTCGCTTTACTGAAGGACTAATAGCGAAAGGAACCACCCCTCCATTGCTGTCCCCTAGGACGAAAAGGCAGAGGTTGGCGAACTGCAGCGCCCAACGACTTCGCTGCAGCTTTGGAGGTCTGCAAACTCTCAAGGCTCTCGTCAGCCTTGCTGCCAAAAAGGTGTTCACTGTCAAAGGGCATGTTGAGGAGCTGGGACTGCACATCAGGAGCAAACCCCGACTTCCGCAACCACGCAAACCTGCGAATCACGGTGCTCGCCGCCATGGACTTGCTGACGCATTCAGCCAAGTCCAAACCCGACCGAACGGACTCGCACATGGTATCCTTACCATCCTGGACCATAGCAAGGAAACCATCCCGTTCGTCCCCTTCGGGAATATGTTCAGCTGCTAACGCAACACAGTTCCACAGAGTGTGTGTGAAACGAGACAATACACATATGGGGTTGGCCGCCTGAAGCGCCATAACCCCAGAAGAAAACACTTTCTTTGCCCAGCCGTCAAAACGTTTTCCGTCCCTATCAGGAGGGATGGTAGGGTACGACGCCTGCTTTGCCGGGGCCGTGGCCGCCTGCACCACCAAACTCTCCGGAGTGGGGTGCCTGGTCAAGTAGCAGGGGTCGCTACTGGCTGGATGGTATTTTCGCGACAAGGACCTGCCTACCGCCGGGAGACTCTCCGGAGCAGTCCAAGCCGCCACCACCCTTCTCTGTAGAGCCATATGAAACGGCAGTACCGGGTCAGTTGGGGGACCAACATCAAGGATGTCCATGAGATCATCCTGCACAAACTCCCCTGGGGAGCAGACCATCCCAAGTACTCGGAGACCCGAGCCATAAGGCGCCAGTACGAGGAATCGGCATGAGAGCCAGGCTCAGGCCTACAAAACTCCACCTCCGGAGAGGTGTCCAGTCCACTGGCATCATGCAGTGACTGCCTCAAATCGTCAAATTGACTATGGCCCGAGACCATCTCATCTGGAACCTGACTAGGAACCAGGCCATCAGAATCCTCATCCACCTCCAAAATATATTCCAGGTGGTGAAAAGAAGGCACCCGAGAGTGGTTGCTCTTAACTAGAGCCTTTCTAGGGGGTTCCCCTGTGCCACGGGGTACCTCCGAAACCCCGGCCTCGAAAGGCGTCAAGGGCGTCGAGTGAATCGGCGCCGGCGTCGAATAAATCGGCGTCGACATCAGATGCAGCGCCACCAGCATCGACGGCGTCGACACAGTCCTCGAAGCCGGAGCTCCGAGCGTGTCCTTCGACGACCTGAGCGTCGACGACTTCCTCTGAGCCGGAGCCTTGAGAAAGCCTGTCGACGCCCTCGACGCCTCAGGCGTCGATGTCTTCCTCAAAGACATCACAGGTGCACACGGTCTGGAACGCGTCGAGGACCGGGACCTGGAACGGGTACGTCGAGAACGAGTTCCCTTGTCCGAACGGGACCTCTCCCGTGACTCGTGCCGACCACTCTTGCGAGCAGTGTCTCTCGACCTCTCACGACCGACCCAACTCGGGGGCGCGGACGGCTTAGTACCCTGCGACTCGAGAATCGCCAGCATTTTCTTCCCGAAGGAAGCCCATTCCTCCGGCGTCGCACGGCTTGTGGGGTAAGGGACGTGCCGGGCAGAGTCCTCAGAAGAGGACCTGGAAGACGACTGCTGTCAGCGCTTCCGAGAATGCCTCGAAGAGGCCGAGGAGTGGCGAGACCGACTCCTAGAAGGAGACCCACGAGACTTCCGACAACGACGCGGAGAGTCACCTCTCGAATCATCCGTCGAAAGCCTCGCAGACTTCGACTTCCGGGGCTTGGACACCCGACCTACCGACAACAACTTCTTACGTTCCCGTAAGGCTTTGGACGTGAGCGACTGGCAGTCGATACAGTCATCCGTGTCGTGGGCCTCCCCGAGGCACCAGAGGCAGGCATTGTGCGAGTCCGTCACCGACATCTTGGACCCACACTCCCCGCAGTTCTTGATGCCCGGACGCGGGGTCGAAGACGAAGTAGAAGACATCTTCTTACGAAGGATTTTCGCACAAAAACGAACAGGTTCGAAGAATCGAGAAGAACAGAACTCCAAAGAGTCGAGGCGTAACCGAGATTCACGAAGCAACACGTTCGCGGAAAGAACAGAACTGAGGCTACGGGCGTCGTGCGTCCTACTTATCACATCGGATGACGTCGGAGGAGGTCCTCGACGA
The DNA here is from genome assembly GCF_040938575.1 of Ambystoma mexicanum. Lineage (NCBI taxonomy): Eukaryota > Metazoa > Chordata > Amphibia > Caudata > Ambystomatidae > Ambystoma > Ambystoma mexicanum. The sequence continues at coordinate 703,566,072 of NC_090941.1, read as the reverse complement.
CGGCGCATCGACGTCATCAACGCAGGACGCAGACGCCGAAAAAAGTTTCCGAAGCAGCACAGATGTGGTGATTACCTGTCATAGATATGGAATACGTCGGAGGACCCAATCCCCTCAAATAGACTATATAATCGAATTAACAATAACACTGATGTCTATGTATTTACCTGAACATTGTTTATTTGCACATATACCTCCTGTGCATTGAACACTAAACTGCCTTTTATTTATTTGATCTATTTTGCTTATTTGCACATGGTACTAAAACACCATTAGTGCAGTATGAGCAGTACCAATTGTGTGTTTTTAGTAATATTATTGGTGTATGGAATCACAAGGGGTGTGTTTGGCCCTCTTTTTTGGTCAAGGGGGCCTATTTCATGAGGGTATATAACAGTATTTTTTAACACAGGGACATAGGCTACCCCACCTTTATGACACTTGCCGGTAGTGTGATATCGCACTAAAGACTATGGCATTGGTCTTTGCATAAAACAGAGTACACCAATATTCATTCTTATATGTAAATTTATTTTTCAATTAAAGATTTTTTTTAAAACAAGCCTATGTAGGCTGCTGTATATATGTCACCAATTTTCAACTCCTTTTTCATGGAAAATTACATACAAAAGCCATCATATTGCATCTTCATATGACTAACAAATTGTAGTACTGATAACTTGTGAGGGTTAGTATCAAAAGTGACTTATGATGTGGTTAAGCTGTGGTTAAGCTACATAACACATCTATCTAGTCGACACTTGGAGGGAGCTTGGAGGTATCTCTTGCGTACCCCTTTGGTGTGACATTATGAAAGTGAGTAGAAAAACTAAAATCAGATATTGGCGTCTGTTTGTAGGGATAAAAATGCCTACATGTTGTTCTGCGACATCGTCCTACCTGAGCCAGTTAGTAATGGTGTCACAGGTATGCAGAAAAATGCTCTGTTCTTCTATGAAGGAGTACGGTTCAGAAGTTATGAAGGTTTTAGTAAAGGTCGATTTTTCTCAAAAAGAGTCAAGATTTCAAAGGAGTTATGCACTTTTGAAGATTACCACAAGGATTTCTTAACACTAAGGGAGGCTATGAAGATGCGAGATACCAACGGTACAGCCACCAGTCCAGAGGCGCCTCTGTCTGATCTTTGCCCGCTGCGACACTTGCCTTTCTTCAGCAAATATATATTAGTGCAAAGACGATTTATCACTACAATTATCACAGGATTATATGGATGAAAGAAGGATTCAGGACAGACAAAACAGATTCTACAATGCAGTTCTGGATATGTTGGAATGGGTTGGATAGGATTACTTAAGGATAAGAGATTGACTATGGACAATCCTATGCTAAATACTCACAACTATGATTTTGGAATAGGCCCGTCAGTGATCTGGTCAAGGGGTTTGGACTGGAATCTGCTCGCCACCGGACAGGAGTCAGGGCACCTAGTTCTGCTCTCAGCACGGCACTGGGTGTCTGCACAGCCTCTGGTTCTGGATCTGACAGGTTGGTTCTGGGTTACAGCACTGCTCTACTGCGTTGGATCTCTGGGTTCAAGCAAGAGTTCTTGGCAAGAAGCAGAAAAACAGCACAGCCCGGCTGTTGAATTGGTCGTGCCCTTTGGAAGTTTGTGGTTAAAATCAGGTTGCAAGATTTTAAAGGCCAGCTGAGAAGGGTTCAGCTTTAGATTGGGCCTTCTGCTTTCAGAGTTCTGGAGTCTTGGTCTGGGTTCTTCCTGCAGAGCGCTTTGCCAGTAAATCAGTTGATGGGTGAATGTGTGCGTCTTTCTAGGTCCTCAACAGTACCTATTTATGTATTTCCCAAAGGGGTGGGTAGGCTGATTATACTATGCCCAACCCTCTAAGAAGTCTATTGGTTAAGATATTCCCCCTCTCCTGATTTGAGAAGCAACCAGAGTGTCATGATATGTCATAGTGATGCTGCAATTTACAATCCAGGGAAAAACCTTCCCTTTGTTCCTACCCAGAAAAACTATTTTTCATATAAAACATATTTCCAATACCACCAACTTGCTAATAATACATATTTACATTACATATTAAATAAGGCACGTATCTGTCCAAGTCTCATCTTCCTAAGAGTTTCGGTTCACAAATGACAGTTTTTCGCGCTTTTGGTTGATTACCCAGTGTCGGATCTGTACAAATTTTTCCAGATACATGCACATAACATCTGGGCATACTCCTGTGAAGTTTCATATTTTTAGCATTATCACAACGCTTACAAAGTCAACATTTTCGTGGTTCAGTCTCTGAATATCGGACAGATTCCAGAGTGGTTTTAAAACGTGAGCAGAAATTTCATTTTAACACTATATTTACAGATTTTACCAATTTTGTTCAGTTTTCTATGAGTCTTTTTCAAAAAGATATTTTCTGTGCTCTCCGAATAAACAAAACTGTCTGTCTCTGCCCCCAAGGTTTTGGCTGGGCCAGAGCAGTCCCAGGCTTCTTCCTGCCAGCAGTTGTTTTCCGTCACACCCGAATTTGCATTTCCTTTCATTAAAGGGAGTCTTTTGTTTCTCGTCAGAGCAACAGGCCAAAGTCCCCTCCCATTTCCTTTCACACCTCCCTGCCAGTTCTTCAGCAGAGGGCAGGGGGGAAGATTCCTTTGTTTGGGAGAACTGTGGAATGTCTTTGAAGCTCAGTGCGGCTGGCTTTAACTAACTTTTAAAACAATGTTTAAAATAGTCTTTCTCTAAAATACAATTTACATTTTTACAAATATAGCAACAAATCTCTTAATTCCAGCCTTTTTAAAACAGAAATTGAATTGTCACCCTATATTGCTTTTGATGGGAAGTCTCTTCTTGTCCATACTTGGATTTTAAGGCACAAGTTTAAATAACAGTATAAGTAATAGTTAATCAACTGTGAAATAATCATTTAACCTCTATATCCCAGGAAAATAGTCTACCAAAACACTGAGCCCTCAGACGATTTTTGAAAATATAAAACTGGAAAGTATAAATGCCTTGAAAAGTGGCAGGGTTGGCAAAAAAGGAGTACAAAATGCTTTTTTCTCTTTGTCCTTTTTCTTTTATTCTTTTTTATGCTAGGAAAAAATGTGTACATTTGCAAAGAAATTGTGTAACTTGTTTGTTTTTTGATCTGATATTTTGTAAAGGCTCATTGAGCCAAAACAAATAAAAAGAAAAATAACAGTACAAGTAAATGCCGGCTTCTGACACAGGCGAGCGGCGGTACTGCGCCCATTTTTTACATTTTTACCATGCAAGCATATTTGAATGTGGATTTTCTTCTGATAAAATATGTTTCTGCTGACATTGTGCTTAAGTGAATTCATTAAATAAAGTGATGTTTAACACCCAACAAGGATATTGGATCTTCTGTGATGTTTGGGAACCATTATTTTTGCACTTTCCACAGCCAAGGAAAAATGGATTTTTAAAGCAGTTCTGGGTTTTCCTTTGCAATCCAGCCCTGCTTTTTCAAGTAGTTTCATTTCCCTCTGTGGGCAGCCAAATGATACGTTTTGGCAGTGGTCTCCTGTGTTACCACTGACATAGGCAAAATGGATTGGCGGCCTATTTTTCAGGTTTTCCGGCGCACTTTCAGAGATTTCTAGCGCAAAGATCTTTTCGGCGGCCACTCTGTTTCTGATGCAAGCAGCACACAGTGATGTTGCAGGGTATAGACTAGTGGGTTAAAACATCCCACACACTGCAGTTAGGAAAAAGGATGGTTCCTGAGATATAGTGTTAAGCAGAAGTTATGCATAAAGGATCTTTAAGTGAGGCAGCTCTTTTGAACAGCAGCACTGTTTCAGTAATATGGCGGTGCTCCCACATGTGTCAGTACAGCACATGGCACAGGGGTTTTAGCAGAGTTCAAAAAGGCAGAGTATGATCCGACTTCCCATAGGAGTATGGGGAAGAAGCGCCTGAAACAAAATTCCTCTGGTCGGAGAGGGATGGATCTTCACCTGAAGGAGGATCAGGAGTAAGCAACAGAGCTTTCAGTAAGGAGTCCTCACAGTCATCTTGGTCTCTCAGATCCACAATGGCTAAAGTCTCCCTAATTATAAACAAGTAAGGCAAGTTTCAGGCTAAATTCAGAGTGTAATGCGCATGGGTTTGTCAATGATCAGTGCTGCTAGGGACAGTGTATTACGACTGCCCAAGCCTGTAGAAATAATCTGTATCTATGCTACACAATGCACAAGTTACTTAATGTTAGTTTACTCCCTCTACATGGGTCCTGATACTGTAATCCTAAGGGGTCTAATGAGACCAAAGAATCTAGGTACTATTTTATTATGTTTTTACTGCATCATACAGTTTAAATGAATAACTTTTAATAAATATCATCTTGGCCAGGCCTTGTATACAAGCATAGCCCACCAGTAAAATACATTTAATCAAAATACATTTCTCAAGTAAAAGAAGTCCTACCAATTAGATGGAAAAAAAAGGTAAGAACATTCACTCCTCGAGCATTTGAATTATGCCATGCACCTCGCTCCACATTTTAGTGAGAAAAAAAAAAGGAGTCCCTCATGGGAACCAGACATAAAAAGATCCCATAGGAAGGCCGGGGGGAGAGGAAATTCCAACCTTGATGCTCTAAGGGCCCTTCTACGCAGCTCAGTCATGGCGTCACAGTGTGAAAGGCGATGTTGTACCATTTCCACCTCATCATTGCCACAGAAGTGACAGCATCTGTCCCTCTTAGGTGTTCTGGACCACCTGCCAATAATCTCAAATGTATTCACAGCATTGGGCGAAGATAGTCCCACACAATATGGTTACCCAGGAACTTACAAATATAGGGAGGGACCAGCTGACTTTCAAGTATAGAAGGATAGAACCAGTCAGCCATAGACTTGGAGGCCAAGGTGACAATCATGTGTTCATGGTTGAGTGTCACCAAGTTAACCCTCATCACACGCTTGAATTGGTTCACACTTAGCAACAGAAGATCCTCCCGGGTGCTACCGAGCCAATGATCAACAATGTGCTGCATCTTTTCCAGTGTTGAATACTTCATGTAGACAAACTTAGTTGTGAATTCCTTGTACAGAATCCGCATCAGAGTGTTTCTACGGGCATGTGCAAGTCTCCAATAGAGCGTCAAGCTGCTTAATAGGATGCACTCTCGGATCAAGAAGAGCTCAAACTCCAAGGCGATCATCTCAGCTGGAACATAAGATGGTAGTCTCAGAAGATGCCTGAGAAGTTTGATTTCGATTTTGGTTAGGACCCCCAGTGTGCCCAAGCCCCAGACTTCAGCTATGTAACTAAGGATGGCAACAATTTTTGCAGCAAATAATTACCTTTAAGCCGAGACATGCCCCTGGGACCTGCTTTTAGAAGAATGCCAAGATAAACCATACTGGCTCACAACCCCAATTGGGGTTCCCTTCAAATTCCAACGCACTCTAACTGCACATCTGCGGGAAATCTCAAAGATCATGATCTTAGTTTTGGCAGTATTTACCCTCGGAGTTCAGGGCCGAGTAGGAGTTGAGGTTATCCAACGAGGTTTGGAGGCCACCTGGCGTAAAGTCCAAGACGACTGTCGTCTGCGTACCCCATCCATAGTACCACCATATCGCCAACTTGGGCGGGAGACACTTATGTCAGCCAGAGCAAGCCCCATTTCAGAGAGGTATAGATTCAAAAGGATGGGCACCAATATGCAGCCTTGCTTCAGGCCGACATTTGTGTGAAACCAGGCCGAAGTTCACCTGTGACGCTCCAATCTTATTTTAACACAGGTCTCATCGTGCAACAGCATAATCATCTTTACCAAGCCAGATGGAATCCCCCAACTATCAAGCTTCCCCCACAAACTGCAACGGTCAACCGTGTTGAATGCAGCACTACAATCCACAAATGCAGCGTATGAAAGTCTCTTGCGAAATATCTGTGCTTGCTCGACAATGATTCGAGAGTGCCAGTATGTTGACAGATATCAAGCAGCCCTTTCTGAAGCCAGTCTGGTTCCAGGGGATAATTATACTAGCCTCTGCCCAATTGGTCCGCTTGTCCAGTAAGATTCGCGCAAAACCCTTGGATGAAACGTCTAACTTGGCCAAAAGGCGAGAATTGCGGGGATCAGCTGGAGCGCCCTTCTTGTGTACTGGAACCAGGATGCTGTCATGCCAAGAGCAGGGGAGGGCATGGATAATAGCAATACTGCTAAAGAGTTGATGGGAGGACCCTTGCTCAGAGGTAGATATCAGCCTTGATGATCAAATTGCAGAGGCCATCCGGCCCGGGAGCTCTGGAGGATTTGCTAGCAACAATGAATCCAGCAACCTCCTGTGTGTCATCCCCAAACATCCATTGCCCCATACCCCTAGGGACAAAGGACTGTCTCAATTGAAAGTGTCCCAGGACTCGGACACCGTTGATGAGTGACGGAGGAGAGCCTTGGCCATTGACAATCTGCCAGAATGTTCTCGTATCGTTGTTAATTGCAGTCACCACCAGATCGCCCCACTTTTGGCATTCTCTTGCACAATTGTGGAGTTGAATCCACATAAATTAGGTGGCCTCATCATCCTCCTGCAATTAGCATGCTCCTCTAGGTTAGCCACCCCCCGCGACAGTTTCTGCAACTCTTTGCAGAGCAATCTCTTTTTGTCGGGTATGATTCTATCATAGTAGTGTCTGTGTAGCTGAACAGTGCCAAACATCATTATGAATAGGCAGTCTGCAAGAAATACTTTTGCTTTTCTTTAACTTGGCTACATTTGAGTAGGAAAACATATTCAAAGGAATGAGATTCCATACCCTATGAGGTATGAGTAGAAATGAACGAAAAAAGAAAGAAATTGGTGATGATTGGTGGGCTGGCATCACCCCCAGCCCTTTACTTATTTATTAGTGTATCTATGCTACACCGTGCACCATGCGCATGTTACTTAATGTTAGTTTACACCCTCTACATGTGTCCTAATATTGGAACCCTAAGGGGTCTGAGACCAAAGAATACAAAACGTACTATTAGTATACTTTGTTTATTTCACAAAGTTCCCCAAATTCAGAAATTGCCCATTAGTGGGTTACAATAAGATTATTTCAAAAAATTATCCTACATGTGATCCTATACTCAATCCTAAAAACACTTTTTTCATAATTCCCATTGCAGTCTGAGTAATCCAGTTTCCCATATTGAAAAATGTTCATCCTAACAATCTTTTCAAACACAAATGACACCTTGTTAAACTCACAAAGTTCACTCCTTCTCGCTTATGAGCACATCAACAGTCACAAGCTCAAATATGTCAAAATTATATTCTAAATTGTACTCAGCCTCACTGGTTTGACACTTAACAGTTATAAGCACATTAGCAATCACAGGCTCATATGTTCATTGTAACAATCTGTTCAAGCCCAAATGTTACTTTTTTAACCTCCAAAAGGTCACTCCATCTCAGTTATGAGCACATTAATAATCACAGACTCTTATTGCACATTAGTCATCTTGTATCCTAACACTGCCCTCACACAGTTTTCATATTATTAATCTCATATCCGAACACTGCCCTCACACCAACACGTGTTTCTATCCTTTTGGTCTTTATCAAGGCTGAGCTAAAGTTTGCCAATTTTAGAAAGCGCAAGTTAAATCAGGTATTTCTCCTCGAATTAGTAAGTATGGACTAGTTGATGCTTGGTGTCTATTAGCAAGACTATTATAATAATAATTATAATTGTTCTTTGGTAACACGCTTAATACCAGCAACAAACCAACTACTGAACCATTGTATGGAATTCAATTTAATTTTACTTTGGATGTGATGTTACATATATATAATTTATTGCTTACTTTGCCAAAATGTGATGAATTTCTTTTACAATGCCTGACTTCATCAATGGCACTTCTGTCATTTTTATGTTATATGCTCACATTTCTATTCTCAATTATTATTTACCTGCCTTTATAACGATCCGAAGGGTCGAAACATGTGTTGGCTGGTTTTTCACAAAACCTGAAACCAATATAAAGATTATATTTGTTATATCACAAGAGCTGATGTGAACGAATATTTCTTTTTACTTGGACTAATGCCAACAACAATATCCAGGATTTGCGCATTGGATGTACCTTCAATCTGTATCTTCTATATTGTGAATGATATTCCTCATTCTTTTTTTTATAAAGTGTGGTAGTCCAACTACTCCATAAGCTGATCAGTGCATAGAAACTCACCTGATCCTGTAAGGGTCAGTGAAATTCCTACATTGTTCCAGGCTTCTGCGGGCTGTGTGTTTTCAACACGGCCGGCATTTTATTTGAGATATTTATTCCGGAAATGACTTCATGCGCTAATGTGCAGCATGTCACGTCATTGTGTAGAGAACGCCCGCCAAATGTGACGTCATATGCCACGCACACACTACAAAATATCAATATTTACCATAGAACAAAACATCTAACGGTGCAACTTATCAGAATCATAATGTATAACAATATATCTCTCTAGAAATATGATACAGTACTATATTGTACATTTAAAACAAACAGGATTTGCCTTGAAACAGACTAATTAGGGGTCCACCCTAGTTGATGGAAACATCACTATTCGTACATAGTGCAGTGGTTGTGCTGTACTTTATAAGCATACTGCAATTAGATTAGAGATCCCTCTAAGCAAACTTATTTCTCTGAGTATCTGAATATACATTGGACTCAACCATTTAAAGGTCCACCTTTTCAGATTCGTGTAATGGATTAAATCATCCCTCACTCATAGTAATATTCAGTACTGTAATGTACATTGTTGTCAAAGAGCATTTAAACTCTGAAGACCCTTTGGGTGTTTCATTCACCCAAGTGTTTTTAACAATGCTCTTATTCCCTGCACCATTTAGCACCCAACGAGGCTTATCTGTCATGGGATAATTAGCAATGTCGGCCCGTTTCTTTTACATATCTTCTAATTAGTAATGTATGGATTGAGTATATTAGATCTTAATTCTTATACGGCTATAGATATAAGAAAGTCATTTGTGCTTTATTAAGCTCCCTCTAGTTAATAATATGCATATTGCATCATTTATTACAAACAAGCATCGGACCACGCTAATCTTAAGTTGACATTTGCAGTCCTTTTCCTATCTTCATAAAGCCTGCTACATACACTTTATTTGTTCATAAAACCCCCTCATTATATCATGTCACAAGAATGGTCTAAGTTATGTCTAATTATACTCTTTCCTATCCTAGCATCACTATATACATTCTTGAAAAAACTGGTAATTATTAGGCATATATCACTTGCGCCCATAGGTTGCTCACATAGTCCAAGTTTTAGGCTGAGGTATATTCTTATGGCACCACAATCACTATCTTATTACATACGGAGTCCAATCCCTTAAGAGTCCTGCTTCATAAGAAAACTGTCATCTCATGATCGGTGTTAAGCCTGTTGAGGGTGAAAGGGGCCCTTAGGGGTCCCTCGAAATATGGAAACAAGGCAATAACCATACACAAAAGGATGCGCCAGACACAAGGTTCAAATTCCCAATGCTAGGGTTTATTGCAAGCAAAATAGTCCCAATTGGCCAACTGTGGTCTCACGCCCCGCGACGTGTATTCTCTAGACCTCGAGGGACGCAAGAGAGCGAATTACGTACATCAGTTACATATATACAAAATGCATATCATACAATCAGCTATGTCATGTTTAACACCCCCCTTTTATTGAGTTTCTTTGAACTCGGGATGATGATGGACATTTCCGACGAGTATGACAATTATGACACTTTCAATGTCTATTCTAGTAACAATTTGCAATTTAGAAAGTGCGGAGGCATCTTCTAGTTGTTGAACAGAACACAGTGCTTCTGTTCTTGGAAGCAAGCTGCACACGGGGGAAGAGCCACATTCCAAGCTTTGCTATCTATGAGGTGCTATTCGTGTGCTGGGAGCCGACACGCTCTAAAGGGTTTTGTGAAGGGGGGCCGTAAGAAGAGCATAATTCAAGCCTTTAGCTGCTTTATTCTAACATATTCTACCACAGTACGAAACTGGCTGGCAGCTGTGAAATGATTAAATGCCCTGCAGCTCTCCCTCAAGGCTACAGAGAGGGAGCGTGGGCATTCCTTTCTGGGCTGCTCATGAGGAGTTTCAACAAACTCCTCAGTCCCGCGGCCTTGCCCTTTCATATTCAGACAACAATGTTAACAGTTGAGCAGAGTAAGCAGAATTCGCAAGAATTGCAAGCTGCAAAGCAGTTTAGACAGAAAGCAATGAGCAATGGTTAACAAGCAAAATGGCGATTTTTGCTACGTTTAAAATGGCCGCTTGTTGGTCAAGCATAGCAGTCTGTATTTCTATAATTCTGTGCATAAGACGGTTGGCCTGCGGCCATCAAGATACGTCTATCATCCAAATGAAGGGTATTCATTTTTCCAGATTGACAAGGGTAGTTCGTAACTTGCAAATTAGATTTGCCTCAGTTTGGCACAACTTCAATTCTTGATCCCCTCCTCTCTTGCCAACTGTGGCTTTCAGCAATCCAATAAATTGTATGCCTGACTTGTCATCCCATTGGTGCTTCTCCTGTCAATGGGTGGCCAGCGGGAATCTCTGGTCCTGGCTTCCAAGTGTTGCCAGGTGTTCAAGTATCCTCACTCTCAGTTGTCTAATTGTGCTCCCCACATATTTTGTTGCACAAACATTATCACAAACACCACAAATATGTTAAGACAATTGATGAAATATTTGAGGTTAATTGTCATCCCATTATCATGAACATGTAACTTGGAATTATTAGAAGCATATTTGCACATTGTGCAACTCCCACATTTAAAGAATTCTGCGGTTGGTGGTTGAAGCCAAGTTCTTACAGTATTTGTAGTGCCCATTTGTGCATGCAGAAATGAAGGACTTGGTTCCTGAGTGTAGTTGCCTTGGTGTAGATAATAGCAAGCTTGGTATCAATACATTGGCTCAAATCATGAGCTAGGTGCAATATATGCCAATGAATTTATCTGAAAACTTGCCTTGTCCGTTATATAATTAAGCGTGTGCAGCAGGACAGTGTAGAATACTGGAAATGGCAGAAAATACTTATCACGAAAAGAGGACACCACAGCACTGTTTACCCCACAAGACAGTACAACTCCTCTCTTCAGAAGCACTGGATCATTCAAGGAAGATCTGAGACAAAAACATGTACGATTGGAGAGATTATCTAAAAAAGAGATAAATAAATATTGGGATAAGGTCTGCATGACTGATTATTTAGCTAATGATGAAATATCTAGGAGCCTAAGAATCCTGATCTTACCAGACTTTAGCAATATAGAAGATGCAGACATAGTGCAAAAATGGGAAGACAACCCGACCCATGGCTCCAAGATCATAACTGAATTGCTTATTGCATGCTAAACGTGAGCATTAAAGTATAGTTTAACAAATAGATGCACTTAAAGAAATCACCTGAAACTGCTAGAGAACAATTATCGCAAAATGTATAACATCTTAAAGGATTTTCAAGACGTCAAGCTAAGGAAATCAAGGACATTCTTTAGAGATGAAAGAGATTAATGGGAAGACTTACGAATTAGTATTTTGATTAGCTTTTTACTTTGAAGTGTGTATTTGAAAAATACTGTTTTGTAGTGTGTTTACTGCCTTGAATATCACTGTAAACATTAGCACGGGCTTTTAGGAGGTGTATATTATTTTTAGCATCTTGTAAATTTTAAAGCGCAAGTTGAATCAGCGGAGCCCTTCTCCCCTGCGCGTGCTCTTGTTAATCAGAAACTACATTACCCAGCAGTATTGTAGTTTCTGGAAATAAACAACTAGAATCCCGGCGCAGAACACGTCGGCGCGGACGTTAGGGGCAGTCTGCAGCAGTCCGCTGCAAGGACGTGTAGGTAAGCACATAGCATTACAAGATGGGCTTAGCAGAGGTATTAATGCTTTTGCAGATGGAACGTAATAACACTTTACAACAAACAGCAGATGTCCCCGCTCTAGAGATGGCAAACAATATTGAACACAATAATTTAGATGTATGTGGGGTTACAGAGACTTGGGGGTACGAGTCTCAATTTAGCAATACAAGCAGGTTACGTTGTGGTGCGCAAGAATAGACAGTAGGGTAGAGGGGGCGGTGTTGCTTTTATTCTAAAAAAGGAGCTTTCTATTTGGTAAGTCCCGGGCTTTATCACGGAAGAAATTGACACTTTATTTATTAAAATTGGAATTAACACCGAGGCTACAATTAACTTTGTGTTGATCTATCACCCACCATCCATGAAGGACAGTTGGGCAGAGGCGTTTTCAACTTAGTCCTACCCCGATTAAAACCCCTTACTCGCTTTATCATTTTGGGAAATATAAATTATTGGCTGGGTGATTCTGAAGACTCTTATGCAAGTAATTTAGGCCACTCACTTGCGGATCTAGGATTCTATCAACAAGTGACAGTACCAACCCATGAACTAGGACACACGCTAGACTGGGTAGTAACCCTGAACACCATTTGCCAGGATCTATCTATTACGTTATGCCCTTGCTCGGACCATATGCTAATACATTTTTCATTAATTGTGCCCTTCTCAATGAAATAAAAAAACAATTCAAAGGCCACATGCTGGCCCGTAACATAAAACATCTTACCCTTAACAATATAGTACCACCATTAGATAGTAATATTGAATTCCCCTCAGACACACTACTCAACCATATGTCTGCTCATCTGATCAGCGGTATGGCCAACATATCTAAAACTCTAGCTCCATTAAAACCAAAGAAACAAAAAAACTCAGACCTAAAAAGTCAAGCATGGTTTATAGAGGAGCTGAGAAAGCATACATCAGCAACGACTAATGCTTATTATGCTTGGAAAATCAACCCCACTCTGATATCCCTTCAATCGTATAAGACACTAATGATGGAATATAAAAGTGTGGTGCTGGCCGCTAAGAGTAATTTTCATAACTCGCGTATTGCGAATGCCACTTCGGATGCCAGGGACATTTTTTAAAACCTGAAAGAACAGGAAACAACCCCTCCGTCAGAAGACCAAATAAACATCAGAGACTCTGCATGGTGCCAGTGCATACAAAATGGTATGCAAGATAAACTACTAAGAATTAGAACAGGGATGTTAGAAAGAAAGAAACAGATACCTGCTAAGGTACCTTCCTCACAGCAAATATCCATGAACACTAAAATCACAGTAGCTGAATTGAATTTTTTGCCAATTACAGAGGAAACACTCCAGGATATAATAGAAAAACGAAAACCTTCTAGCTGCAAGGGGGACTTGTGTGCCTCCCTAATTATAAAATTGCTTATTAAATCTATATGTATGTTTATAAATGCACCTCTCAGAGAAGGTAAGGTACCAGAAGACCTGAAGCAATCAATGGTAACACCTATCCTTAAAAAAGTAGGCCTGGATAAGGAAAATCCTTTGAATTACCGTCCAATTTCTAACACACCTTTCTTAACACACCTTTCTTCCTTAAGATTCTGGATAAGGTGGCGCATATTCAGATCTCAGAACATATTAATAAATGCCCTATTATGAATGCACACCAATCCCGTTTTCGGAGGAGTTTTGGAACAGAAACCTCACTTCTTGATCTTAAGTCCAAACTCCTAGATTGTATGGATAAAAGCTCTCTTTCCCTCTTAGTATCTCTTGATCAGTCTGCGGCTTTCGACTTAATCGACCACCATATACTGAAATCCAGACTATTGGAGATAGCTAACTTTTCACCCCTGATCGTCTCATGGACAGTGTCGTTCCTGGAGAACAGACATGGCAGAGTCTGTTCAGAGATTGCAGAAGCTACCCCCATTCTGGTTCTCTTTGGGGTTCCACAGGGTGCCTGCACTTCCACTAGTATAGACAATCTGTTTATGGTACCAGTCTTTGTCCAGTTTGAAGCAGAGGGGATCATATTTTCTAACTATGCGGACGACACGCAATGTGTCGTCCCGCTCTCCGGCTGCCATTCAAGAGGCAGAGTTAAATAGAGTGTTCAACTTATTTGAAACTTGGATGCCCAATAACAACCTAGCATTAAATAAAAGCAAAATGGAACTGATGATCATAGGAAGTTCTGCCGCCATCAGCAAGCTGGATAGTAAATTTCAATCATTTAGGGTGGGTTCAGATCATATCAAACCGGTATCACAACTTAAAATTATAGGAGTAACATTAGATCAAACGTTGTCTATGACAAATCACGTCACTAGTGTAATTTCGGCATCACCATACTACATCAAACTGCTCCACCACCTCAGGCCACTCATCTAACAGGCAAATTCAGAAACAATCGCAAGAGTCATAATTGGTGCAAAAATAGACTACTGTGGTAGTTTATTAGTAGGTCTAAAAAAAGAGATGTCCAAAGATTACAGATAATGCAGAATAGGGCGGTCAGAGTGGTCCTAGGGCTGACCCAAAGAGACCATGTAACAGAGGCTAGGCGCTCTTTACACTGGCTTCTGGTGGAAGCACGGATTAAGTGCAGGATCCTGACAATTACCTTTAAATGCAGACAAGACAGCATTCCAAACTATCTACAGGATGTCATTACCAAAAAAGCATGTGGTCGAGAATTTAGATCTTCCGGTCAGAATCTACTCAATTCCTAGGAGTAGATCCTCAAAAGCCGAGAAAGGAGCTTTCCAATTCACTGCCCCAAAATTGTGGAATCAACTTCCTCGCTCACTGAGATTCCAAAGCTCTCTGGAGAGTTTCAAGAAAGATCGGAAAACATGTCTATTCACACAAATTTCACAGACCGCTTTGCCAGAAACCATAATGGAGAGATTACCCTGTAGATGCAATGTCATGCCTTGTATTCCGTTTGTCTTATTTTTAGCGCCTTAATGCCCAAGGATCTACAGTGCGCTATATAAATGATGTAAAGTAAAGTATACACCTTTCAGAACAAATACGATGATTGTAATAAAACACACTCGCGTGATAGCACTCCGGCTACCTCTCCAGGCAGCTCGTATATAGATTCTGAACCAGATGTAGATTCTGGGACTACAAGTACTGTGACTAGCATTTCGAAACAGACTGACAAACAGTAGTACAGAAGAGGGTGTTTTAGACCAGATTCTGAGATACAAGCGAGGCAATCGGAACAATTATACAAAACACACAAGATTCCAAAAAAGATCCACTAGAGGTCAATACTATAATACATATCAGACCAGAGAGGAACAAGAAGAGGGAAGACTAGGACAAGGCATGGAAGAAGGCCAAACACAAGAAGACTTACATGAGCGGGATTCAGGAAACAGAGGAGGGGGAGGGAACAGCCCTATTGATACATTTATCAGATAGAATATTGAGTTCTGTAGAAACTTCAGTGCTAACAAAGGTCTTTCATTTACGACTTCCAGGGAG
This sequence comes from Ambystoma mexicanum, assembly GCF_040938575.1. Taxonomy (NCBI): domain Eukaryota; kingdom Metazoa; phylum Chordata; class Amphibia; order Caudata; family Ambystomatidae; genus Ambystoma; species Ambystoma mexicanum. The sequence continues at coordinate 703,550,682 of NC_090941.1, read as the reverse complement.
AGTGATCCGATAGAATTCCAAATTGATTTATTAAGTTTATTCTAAAATTTCAACTGAGAAGATTCTTTCTAAACAAACCCATAAGAAGAGAATCAGTAGAACGTGGTCCGATCAGTGAATTGATTTGAGCAGCTATCCAAAATACTCAACTACTCCTTTCATCAGAGGAAGAGCAGGAGTTGGGGTATGCACAAATTCTAAAGGAACGTAATGTTTCCACTAGAAACCTAGATATTGAAGAGTTTAGACCAGGCTCTAAATTCATACCACCATCTCCAACAGATAGTATAATTGATACATTTCACAAAGCGGTGACACTGCAAATGCAGCGACTTCTAAATAGCACATAACCTAAGCATATTCCAAGTAACACGACAAAAGAAGAACTATTGGCATTGAGCAATGGAGGTAATATTGTTATCCTTAATACTCCAGACTACATAGAGATGGGACTGCAGCACTTAGGTACCCCGGGTGCTACTCTAAAATTCTTCCAATCCTTGCAAAGACATTAAACTATCTATGATGGAGTTAATAAAACAATGGTATAAACAAGGTTTACTAACGGACCAGGGGAGAGATTTTTTTGTGTGTGACCAAAACCACCATACCAACTATATGTTTTTTGCCAAAAATACACAAGGCTTATGATGAATTGCCTGAAGTAAGACCAATCATGAGCAGTGGGAAAATTACCCCAATATATTGATACAGCTATTAGGGTGAAAGTTGTTGAATTTAGATCATACCTAAGGGACTCCACGCAAGTATTAGAGACATTAATGAATACCAGATGGGACACCGGGCTAATACTGGTGACACTTGATGTTAAGGCCTTGTATACATCAAGTAAACACAAACTAGCTATATTAGTGATAGATCACTCTTTTAAGAAGGAATCTGCATCATACTTTACCCACATTGAGATGATCAAGAACATGCTAAGATTCACATTAGACCACAACATTTTCTTGTTTAATGGTGATGATTACTGTCCAATTAAAGGTGTGGCAATGGGTGCCAAGTATGCACCATCTTTAGCCAACCTATTCATGGGGAAATTTGAAGGTATGCATGTATATAATGACCACATTTACCATGACCATATTGTGAGAAACCAAAGGGTGTCTCACCTGCTACTCCTTGGTGACTGGTCATCCAGGTGGCCAAGACACTGCCATCACTTTGATCCAGTTCCTGGGGGTCGTCCAATGCCGGAGGATCACCTGCATGAGGGGTTTTCTGGGAGTGGGGGTGCAGTGACCGATGGTGAGATGCAGTATTCCCCCCTTTACCTGTATCCATGACCCCTCCTATTTCATAGGTTTTTTTGATGTCCCAACTACCCTCCCCTTTTCCACACAAACACTCGGCTGAGGAAGAGGGTGACAGAGTAACAAGACAGCCCTTACACATCCCATTGTACATGTCCCGCTAATCGTGTCAGGCAAAGTCAGGCACTTGACTTTAATCACATACATCTGATACCCATTAGCCCTCCACACATGGATAAACGGCGGAACACAAACACACTCTGAGAAAGGTGGAACACGAGAAGCAGCAGAACTTTTGGGGCGAAGGCGAACCTACTGGAGCAGAGCGACAGATGGAGGGACGAGAACCAAGGGTAAAGGAACCCAGGAGTTCCCTGCAGGAGGTTGTTGCCTCCAAAGAATCGTAAGATATGTGGAGAAGGCCAAATTCCAAACAAGAAGACTGCATTGCATTTGAAAGGCACCTCAACCCTCTCGGGTGAATGACAGAGTTGGGGAGGCGAGGCCAAGCCTGTGGTATTAACCTTGACTCATGAATTAAAGACAAAAGACAAGAAAGGAATGCACACAGACTGCGAGTTTGGCAAGCGACATGAAAGACCTGTGTGAGTTAAGGGAAGATTCAAGTTGCAAAGGTATATCGCACAGTTGAAGGCTGCATGCGTGTGGATGAGACGCAAGGAAAGGCAGACCTGTGGTGAACTTTAAAATAACCGATAACTGTGAAGCCAGTGATACAGAGTAGCAGAGTGGTCCAGTGAAACGAAGTAGACCACTCGAAAGTTCCTGCGAATGGTGAAATGTTTAATCAAAAAGCAACAAAGTTAATTAACTTTAAAGAGCATGATGATCAAGATTGAGTGTGGCGAAAAGGGAAGTAAAGAGTGAATACTGAACTTTTGTGCTCATGAGATTGAACCACATAGACCAGGAAATACTGGGGCAAATAACACAAGGGGGAGAGTTGAAGGGAAAGTTGGAGTTGTCCTGCATAGGTCTATAGTAAAAGCCTTCCACATTCGAAAGTCTTCAACATCTGAAAAAAGATCTGAACCTAACTGAGGGAGACTGGAAGTGAAGTGTTATAAGTTAGGGGAATGGAACCCCTAATGAAGGCGAATAAAGGTTGGGGAAGGGAACCCCTACAAGTGCTGTTAGTGAAAAGCCCAAGTCCGACCGAGAGAGGCCTATGAGAACATTTGTTGAACAGTGAAGCTTTTGTTGAATTGTGAAAAGAACTTTTGGAACATTGGGAAAGTGACTAACGTGGAAGGCCAGACTGGCCTCAGTCTACGTTTTGAACTGCTTTGTTTTTAGAACCTTAGCTAGAGTGTGTCATCTTGTCTATAGGGACCAACTTACTCCGTGCTGTCCAACGTGGGGAGGAGAGCCGAATCAGCCACTTTGATTCTTTATATTCAAACACTGATTTTCCTTTGCATACATATCCCCCTTTACAAACCTTGTATACAAGAGATAGGGCAGGCATTAGGTTTTGTTAGTAAAGGACATTTTGATTCGACAGAGACCGACTAGGACTGCGTTTTAAAAAAATTATTTGATGGTAGAGACTACTCCAATTTTTCAGTATAGGGCAAAGTTGGAGTTTTTCCAAAACCCAGGAATTGTAAAGGTTTTTACAAATTATACCTTTTGTGTCAGTGTCATACTTGTGATACCATGCCTCTGTTACAGTATATAGATGATGTACTGATATGGAGTGGAATTGAAATGCAATTAGCTGACTATCTGAATAACCAGTTTGGCATCACATTTACTTTCCAATGTAATCAATGCAAGATAGATTTTCCTGAGTTACACATATATGTATCTAATAGAAACATGTACCTTCAGGAAACCCACTGAGGTTATTTTTACCTTGCATGTGACGAGTTGTCATCAAAGGAGTACTAGCAGTAATATCCCAGTGGGGGAATTCGTTCGAGCTAAAAGAAACTGCAGTGATTAAGCAGGCTTTAACAAGGAATATACTCTGCTAACAAATAGGTTCAACGCAAGGGGGTACTCAGATTCATGCGTGTCTAAGGCACGAGAGAAGGTATTAAATAAAATTAAAGAATCCACTTTGCAACATAAACCTAATCAAGAGTATTCCTTCTTACACACTATGAAACATATTACAAGGGATTGAACTTTGTAGGTAATAAGATAGTGATTGTGGTGCCATAATAATATGCTTCATTCCAAGACTTGGACTATGTGAGCAACCTATGCGCGCAAGTGATATATGCATAATAATGGCCACTTTTTGCAAGAATGTATATATTGATGCTATAATGATGTTACATTCCAAGACTGACTATGTGGTCAATCTATAGGAGCAAGTGATATATGCATAATAATTACCACTTTTTGCAAGAATGTATATAGTGATGCTAGGATAGGGAAGAGTATAACTGGACATAAATTAGAACATTCTTGTCCCACATGATGGTATAATGAGAGGGGTACTTTGAACATTTTCAGCCTGATTCATGGAATTATTTGAGCATAGAACGCACATTTGCGCGCCTTTCTGCCCGAAAATCCCTGTTTAAGGTATGGGGATTTTCAGGAAGAATAGCACGCAAATGTGCGTTTTATGCGCAAATAATTCCATGAATTAGGGTGATAGTGTCTATAGCAGGCTTTATGAAGATAGGAAAAGGACTTCAAATGCCAACGCATTATTAGCGTGGTCAGATGCATGTTTTTAATAAAGGATGTAATGTGCCCAATAAAGCACAAATGACGGTCTTATATCTATATGTAGTAGTACAAGAATTAAGATATAATAGACTGAATCCATACAATATTAATTAGCAGATGTGTAAAAGAAGGGGGCCCACATGACAAAATCTTGTGTGTCAGATTAGCCTAGCACGGTGCTGAATTGTGCTGGGAATTGGAACATTGTTCACAACACTTAGGTGAATGAAACACCCATCTTTAGAGTTTGATTGCTGCTTGACAACAAAGTACATTACAGTACTGAATATTGCTCTGAGAGAGATGATTTCAATCAACTAGGGTGGACTCCTAATTAGTCTGTTCCAAGGCAAAGACTATTTGTTTTAAATGTACAATATAACACTGTATCATGTAATTTCCAGGATAAATATGTCAAACAAAATGGCAGCTGCAGTGAAAGCACGCAGACCGCTGAACCCAGGAATAATGTAGGCATTTCAGTGACCCTAACAGGATCAGGTGAGATTCTTTGCGCTGACCAGCATATGAAGTAGTTAGACTACTACACTTTTAAATAAAGGAAAGAGGAATATCATTCACAATAGAATGATTTATTTTTACAGTGTCGACAATAATATGCACATTTCTTGATGGTTTGTATATGAATGTTTAAATACTTTCACCATTAAATGATATGAATTCCAACAAACTTAAATTCACACCAACTAACCAGTCTAAGTGATAATATCTCAATAATTAGGGGGACACTTTCCGTTATAGGTTATATCCTGTTGGCGCTAATTATCTGAAGACCCAAATCAGTGCAAACTGCACTTATCGCTATCTGGTGATAATACATTACTATCAATAGTCTTGCTAACAGACACCAAGCATCAACTAATCCATACTTACTAATTCAAGGAGAAATACCCGATTTAATTACTCCTTACAATATTTTCTCGTGATAAATCCATAGGAAGTGGACCACTAAACCTTTTATGGGTATAGAACATTCACCCTAACCAGGCGAGTGTGTAATCCAAAAGGACTGTTAATGAATACATTATGACACACTGAATAAAGGATAGTTTGGTAGTTCTTACAATATGGGGTAGATTCACATCACATAGTATGTGTTGCATGATAAGCAGATCAACTACTAGCATGGGGTGACAAGACTGTACATGAACGGTGATATTATGAGGCACAGATAATGTTGATATATGAGCTAAACTTAACAGATATGGGTGACTACCAGCACTTTAAAACGGTGACGGAATACCAATGGGATATAATGAAAATGCAATCCTTCTAGTCTTAATCCTCATTTGCCCCTAATCACCATTCCATTTCTTTTTTTTCCTACCTGCCGGCAAACTCGCTCTTTCTAATTTTGGCAGCCTTTAGCCCAGCCTTGATAAAGACCAAGAGGGTTCAAACACGTGTTGGTGTGAGGGCAATGTTAGGATATAAAATGAATAACATGAAACATATGAGCTTGTGATTGCTAATGTGCTCATAACCGAGAAGGAGTGAACGTTTAGAGGTTAAAGTAACATTTGGGCTTGAACAGATTATGTTACGATGAACATATGAGCTTGTGATTGCTAATGTGCTCATAACGGTGAAGTGTCAAACCAGTGAGGCTTACTGAGTGCAATTTAAAATCTAATTGTGAAATATGTGAGCTTGGGAATGTTAATGTGATCATAACCGAGAAAGAGTGAACTTTGTGAGGTTAATAAAGTATCATTTGGGGTTGAACAGATCATGTTACAATGAACATTGTTAAATATTGCAAACTGTATTACTCAGACTGCAATGGGAATTGTGAAAAACAGGTGTTTTTTTTAGGATTGAGTATATGATCACATGTAGGATGATTTTTTGAAATAATGAATCTTATTGTAACCCAATGGGCAACTTGGGAATTTCGGAACTCTGTGAAATAAACAAAGTATACTAATAGTACCTTTGGATTCTTTGGTCTCATTAGACCCCTTGGATTTCAATATTAGGACCCATGTAGAGGGTGTAAACTAACATTAAGTAACATGCGCATGGTGCACGGTGTAGCATAGATACACTAATAATAAACAAGCAAAGGGCTGGGGGTGATGCCAGCCTACCAATCATCACCAATTTTTTCTTTCCTTTTTCGTTCATTTCTACTCATACCTCATAAGGTATGGCATTCTATTCCTTTGGATATGTTTTCCTACTCAAATGTAACCAAGTTAAAGAACAGCAAAAGTATATTTTTTCAGCTTGCCTATTCATAATGATATTTGTACGATTTTTAAGTTTACAGTCATATGGATGGTTCTATGAACCTTTGCTACATTTTTTTGCCAAATGCATTTTTGCTTAATTTTCCACTTTATTTTACCACAAACAGTGAAGAGAGACCGTCTGTCTCCCCTTTTCACCCCCGCTTTCCTCCTTAATATACACCTTTCCTATACTTACCATCTGCAAGTTTGTGGTAAAGAAAGTGGACAAAACTCAGCGAAAATGCACTCGGCAAAAGTAAACTACACCATACGAATTATTTTATGAAACATGCTTTTGTCATTTACTGTTATTATAATTTTTTTTTTTTTATTGTAATATTGTAGTTGTTTTATTATCAATTGTTTTTATTACACAACACAACCAAGCCAATCAGATGCAGCGCTACAAAAATGTCCTCTTTAATAGACCTCAGGATTGCACCCCAGATTTCTCTGGAACCATTCTTTTCGCCATGACCTTTTCACAACGATTCATTGCTCGGTAAAATTTTTTCTAGAAAATTTATCACCGCACAAGTTAGTTGAACATTATTACTGGTTAACATTCTAAACCACCATTCTTCCGAGTTTCCATTGAGAGGCGCATATTTTCCTAACATTATTGAGCGTGCACTTACTAGTGCTTCACATTCCGTGATTATGTGTTTCAACGTTTCATCAGATGTTTTGCAAAATCTACAGATGTTATCTATTGTGTTTACGTCATGTCTTGTCCAAAGCACTTCCTTGGTATGATAGACATTTAGACGTAGTCTTAGGAATTTATTCCGGTGGTATCTAGATGGAAATTGCTTTAGATATTTAGGTAACTTATCCAAGCTATTTTCCGCGGTTCCTAGAGCTAGTGAGGTCTTCATCTTCCCACGGTCGGCTACATTCTGTATCCAACTCCATTGACGTAGTTTTTTTTTAGCTAGTTGTGGTGTCGCCATCACCAAATCCCACTTGATGTTTGCAGAGTCAACAATGGTTTTAATTTTCACGACCCAACATTTTAATAAACCTCCATACTGTCGTTGCGTGGTTGCTGACAGAATTCTGTAAGCCGGTGCTGGATCCTTCAGATGCATTTTCCTTGCCGATGTAATTGACTTCTATAAAACCGTTGTATACAAGGAATCAAGGCCAAGTTCATGTCTGATGGCTTTAATTGAGACATATGTGGGAAGCCTTAGTACACGTCTCCAAAACTTTCCCTCAAGAATGTCCCAACAATGCGCATTCAGGTTCCACCCAGCTTCTGACCCAAAAGTAATTGCTGGTACAACTTTCTGTTTAAAAAACGTCAACACTGGAGTTAATGAGAATTTTCCATAGTCAGCATGTATGCGAGCTCCCTGAGCTCCAAAGCCATCCATACGATTTCTTAGGTCACACCACCAATCGCATTCTCTTATAGAGTTATTAAAGAGAATTCCTAAATAACGTATCGATGACACTATTTCGATATTCTCCTGGGCAATTGTCCACTTAAATAATCAATCTTTATTGGTTTGTACCTTGCCGACAATCAGAATCTTTGTTTTTTTTTCGTTTATTGTTAACTCGTTGACATCGCAGTATTCTTCAAATTTAACCAGGACCCTTTGTAGGCCAATTTGTGTGCGGTCCACTAACACAATATCGTCAGCATAAATCGCCCAACTTAGATGTTGCCCGTTCACCTTTGGCGGAAAACATGCCGCTTCTTTGAGTCCAGTTGCGATATCTGAGATATATAGTTTAAACAATAGAGCCGCCAAGGGGCAGCCCTGTTTCACGCCTCTATTTGTGGGTATTTTGTTTGATAGCTCCCCCTAGAGCATTCATGCGTACGCGCATTGTAGTGTTCGAATGCAGGGCTATCACAGGATTTAATAGTGCGAGAGGACAGTTCCACTTAGCTAGCTTATCCCATAATTTGACTCGATTTATTGAGTCGAAGGCCTGCCGCATATCAATAAATGCCAGATAGAGCTTTGATTTGTTCTTCAACGTTTCCAGTTTTAGCAGATTTAATATTAACAAATTCACCTCAGTACCCACCCCTTTGGTAAAACCTGTTTGTCTACAGTCTAAGAGCTTCGCGTCAGTGGCCCATCTGGATAATTTACGCTGGATACACATAGCAAACATTTTTCCAATGGTGTCCAAAAGGGCAATCGGGCGATAATTTGAAGGGTCGTCCCGACTGCCCTTCTTGAACACCGGGACCACAACAGCTGTTCTCCATGAATCTGGCACTTCTTTCACAGTTGCAATCAGGTCGAAAAAATACACAATAAAGCACGACCAATTTTCTTTTTTTTCCTTCAGCATGATGTTTGTTATGCCGTCGGGTCCAGCGGCTCTTGAGTTTTTTAGATGGCCAATTATAGCAATGATGTCTTCTGCCTTCTCGGTGACATCCCATGCACCACTGCAATCGGCAGCTTCTCTCAATGTGTCAGCTGATGCAACTCCAAAAACGTTGGCAAAATGTTTTTCCCATTTTGACCTCGAAATTCCATTTAACTGCGCATATTCTTGAGATAAAGTGCCATTGTTTAGGATCTGCCAAGTTTCTCTTGAGTTATGGGTCAAGAACAACTTTAGCATTTGTTCTCCTCTTTCTTGATCTCTCAGAGAAGCAAAGGACTTTAGCCAATTTCTGTATTTTGATTTCCTCTTTTTAATTTCCAAGGAGGCATTCGTTCCGTTTTGTCTCCTAAACTGTCTAAGATCTCTTCGTAGAGATTTTTTTTCATTGTACACTGTACGGCTAAAGACATGCTCCCGCTCCTTTAATTTTGGTCCAGGTTTGTTTTTAAGACGAAATTCTGCTAATAATGGAGCAAAATTTATTTTGCTTCTTGGCGATAAGTTACCCATCTTAATGCCACAGTGGAATTTGGTTAGTTGTTCAGCATTCATTCTTAATCTATTTCCTCCATGATTGACTGTGACAGCAGACTCATATGTTACTTCAGGCGTGTACTTATCACACTTCCAAGTAAGATGTAATGGGTCGTGGTCACTGTTAGAACACCTTTTGACTTCGAAGTCCACAATGTCAGACCACACATTATTTGATATCCATATATAATCTAAAATTTTATGCCTGTGGCCGCAATGCCACGTGGACTTAGGCGGATTGTCACTTTTCGTCGACCCATTTAGCATTTCGCAGTCACGGGTTTCCATGGCCATCGTCCATTTACGTCTTCTCTCAGCGTTAGGATTACCTAGGTCATTTGTGACATTTTTTAGCAGGTGATTCTCATCCAACCATGAGCAATTTAGGTCGCCACATATGATGATCTGTAATTTGTAACTTATTAGCAGACTGTCGTCGATGACTGCAGTTATTGCTTCTAAATACGCACTAGTTGAAATCATCTTCGGATTCCAATAAGTGTTGATTAAAAGTAATTTCTTTGGGTTATCAAAGATGACAGGTTTGAATTCCAACAACATACCTTGAACAAACAGGTTGGGCATGTATGTTTTCTTTATTTCCCATCCAAAGGCGTTGTTCAGCATTATTAAAAGCCCAGAGAAAGGACGGCCAAACTGATTTTTGCCTGCAGGATTGAGTAATAAAGTATACCCATCTCTTGCAGGAGAGGCACGGAGCCACGTTTCTTGTAAGCATATTGCAAAGGTGTTGTCCATACAAAACGGTGACTCCAACAGCAAATGACTGAATCCGCGTGTGTTCCATGAGATCAGCTCACAAGTTATCTTTTCATTTTGCTGACCTAGTTACTTGTGACGACGTGCTACCAAATTTGCACCTTGTTTTACTTGTGCATTGTGTTTCGACTCATTAGGCTGGATTTTGAATACCTCCTTTAAAATGTCTCTTCGCTTTTCGTTGGTTGTGCGGAGATCTTCGACTGATGCTGTACTCTGTCCTTTGTGTTTTAGCATCTTCTTTCTGGTATGATACCTCGAAACCGTAGGCTAAGAGATCATCTTTCGCCGAAAGTAACGTTTTTTCAACAGCTTGTGATCGGATGTGTAGCAGTACCTGATCAGAACAGGTCTCTGAGAGATATTCGACTATTCTGATGTCTTCTGACGAGATAGTACGAAGTGATGGAATTACATGAAGTAACCGCATTATATTACTTCTGTTTAGGTTTACTTCATTCCCATCAGGGAAGATATTTTCAATCCGTACTTTCCCACACAGATTTTTCATCACACTCTTTTTATCGAAGCGCACTTTTGACTCTTGCACTGGAAGTTTTGACCTTTGCGCTTTAGTTAATTTTGGATTTAAGGTACTATTTAACGGAGAATTTTTGTGTTGAAGACCATTGGGCTGTGCATTTGGAATCCACCTGTCTATTTTCGGCACAGTAGACTTTGAGACTCGTTCGTCAGTGAATTCCGTAACCTTGTTTAATTTTTTGGCTCTACAATTACAAGGCGAATGATTTTCTAGGTCGGGAACAACAGTTGTTGATCGCGGGGAACCAACAAAGCCCACCTCATTAATTTCACTTGGGGTCTCTTCATCGTCATCAATTGAGTATGTTGACCATTCACATACCTCATTTGACTCTTTTGTAGGCTCCGTTTTCTTCAAGTCTGAGTCGAGTCTTTGCCGTTTTTTTGGATTTGCTATTTGTCCGACTGTTGGAAGCTCATCTTTCTTTGACTCCCCTTGTTGGATACTTTTTACTCTCATGGGAGGATGAGACTTTACGACGGGTGCTCGCTGGAAGAGGCCTATTTTTTGAGGTGTCGATAGATTTCGTATAAACTGCTTGGTTTTTGCAGGATTTTGTTTTTGTCGACGTTTGTTTTTCACTTCCTTTGACTTGCTGGTAGTCTCAGTGTTTTTCTTGTGAGTTACTAATGTCTTAGCGGGACCCACAAAGATCCCAAATGTGTTACACGGAATTTCTTTTGGTATTGGTGCTGCATGCTCTTCAGGCAGCACTAAAGTGATACAGGAGTCTGCGATCATACCCTCTCCAATTTGCTCCTGGATTTTAGCGGCGGACATCACTGGAACATCAGAAATCACACTTGTTCCAGCTACATTGTCTAAAACAGCTAGCTCAGGTGATGGAGCATCAATGATCACGACCTTCGTCAAATCTTGTTGGATTCCTTTGTTAGGCAATTTTGCTCTCTCAGTAACATGCTGACACTCATGTCGGAAGGAACAAGGAGTTGGCGCCGACAAACGAGATGCATCAAGATGGCGAAACCATTTCATACATTCCAAAATGGCGTCCATCAAGTTCGCAGACTTATTATGGTCATTCATTGCCAAATCGCCTAATCTATGTTGCCATTGCATAGAGACGTTAGCATCTATTTCACTCTTTTGCTGTAATAAATCAAAATTGTGATTCAAAGCAGATAGTTTATGATCCAAGTTAGCAATCACTGCCCCTTGATCTTTTATGGCTTCACTTAGTGACTCATACAATTTTACAAAGGGGAGAAGCGCCACGGACGTAGCCGCTAAAACATTATTATGTATTTGTATTGAGGCCGCGACTGATATATTGGCCTTCGTTGCGCTTTCGGTGGACTTATCTTTAGGTGAGTGAGCTTTTTGTGAGAGATTTTCGATGTCATCATTGGAGACTACTGAGTCGTCCCCATTACTATTTAATTTCTCTTCAGTTGAATTCAAGCCGTGTTGGGACACCGACAGGTTTGCTGACACTCTGCCCCCTTTAGCACAAGCCATTAGTCTTATTGTGTAACTGTGGGGTACTGGTTCTGTCTCTGTTCGATGACGAACGGCTTGCCCCTGCCTTGCGCACACTATTAAGGGGTGGCATTTGGTCTTCATATATAGCAGTATGTCTTATGTCCTGGTGGGAAAAACTTTGAACCAATCTGTCTTTGATTTGTTGATAATCTTCAGATAGGCGTTTTGACAAACGGGCTTCCCGCTCAACAGCCTCAGAACTGCTTTTTAAAGATTGACATATTTCTTTGCAACCTGTCTATACCTGCGGCGTTCTCCTTCCACCGCATGGCATCTCCATCGTGTGTAGCGTCTCTGTTATATGTGGTAGCCTTGGAATTAATTGAGTCCTGAGAACCACATTTCACAGACTCCTCATTATCTCGCTTATCCCCATTTGGGTCTATGACCTCGTTGTGGTTAGCTTCAAAACACACCAATTGACATATCTCATCACGGCTCTTTGTAAAAGGAAGCGCTGTGTCTGAGCATTGCGAGGATTTCGCCGGCAAATAATTACATACACAAGTTCTAGATGGTAGTGGGGTTGCTGGGTGGGAACTCGAGGCAGCACTAATCGATGTCACGGAGCATGCTGCTTTCACTCCCATCACTGGATTTCCTTGCAGTTTCAGATTTGGCCGCTGAACTTCGTCAACCACAATGCATTGTGTTTGGTCGTCTTGTAACGACGGACAGAACGCCACTTCTCTTTGCTCGAGGGAACGCCTTGGCACATGTATTTCCATCAGCTCCGCATCTGTGACATCAAAAGGCGATTCAACCTGCGTGGGGTCCATGGTTATATTAAGTTCATGCCCACATCGCGAGCCGGTCGTATTAATATGGGAAGTTGGCATACCGACTATTGGACCCGCTCTCGCTCCCGCTCCCTCTCCCGCTGAATATGCGGTTTGTGATTCAGGTAATACACTTTGTGTTTCCTGATACGAGTGTACAGTTAATAGATCCTTGTCCTTATTTCGTGTTCCACTTGTAACACTTATACCTTTGGCAATGTTCTTTATGTACGCAGATGCAAGCTCATGTAGCGTAGGTATGGCAGGTTGCAACCCAGTATTTAGCAGCATTTCAACGCTTACCTCATCATTAGCCTTGGATGAAGGCAAAGGAATCATAGTCCGCGGTAATCTGGACTGCCGCTGCTCGAACAGCGTCCTTTGCCGTGTATGAGGACCCGGCTCAGACATAAGTCCACTGCTGACAATTTTCTTCGATTTCGCTCTCCCCAGGCCTTTCGCCGTCTTGAGGCGGACTGGGCAGACTGGGACTCCACGGGACTCGCGCGGCGCTTCGCGCCTGCAACACCTTTTTAAAGGTGGAGTCAAACAGATAAAGGGCCAGTACAGCACTTTGTAGCAGTAGCAGCAGCTCCTCTCAGTGTCAGAGTCCTGGGCAGACTGGGACTCCTCGTTTACTTTACTGTTATTATACTGTTGATTTATTTTGTACAGCGCTTTGAATAAAAGTGCACTAATAAACACTGTAATAAATAACAAATAAACCTACATTCAAAATGTTGGTAGCCACCCAATCAAGGTAGGTAATTTCTCGCGGGCAAATGCATACACACCTAGGGATATTTATTGAGGCTTCTTCAGACCCTAACCAAGCTGAAAATGAAGTTAATTCATTCAGGTAAGACTGTATACTGCTACGAGTAGCCCTACGGATAAGGGGCCACTTTTACTCCCTAAAAATTGACAAATACTCCCCAAAAATAAAAATAGGGAGTAGAAATACTCCCAACAAAAAATTGGAAAAATATCTTGTGCCCCTGCGTTCAGCTCCATGGATATGTTTGGACCCGTAGTGCACAGAGTACCACAGGAAGAAACCACTATTTTAACTGCCTGATTGGAAGAAGCCAACACGTATCTTTTAATGTGCATAAATAACTAGGTGTAAAGAAATAAATATTATGAAAACATTTCAGCTTTTCAGTTAAAACATATTTTCGTCGCTTATAAAATACTCTCGTTGGGAATTGTACTTACGTTATTACTACCTACAAAATCATTTAACTCCCAACTTTAAAAATAGGGAGTAACATACTCCCACTTCCAAATCTTATCTGGAGCATTGGCATATCAGCAAAACTGCCCAAATGGCCTTTCGTACCATGGAACTTGTGCAAGGAGGGCCACAAACACAATGCCCAGGTTACCAGACTTAAATACCTGGTGGTGACTTTGTTTCTGTCCAGAAAGAAACAAGTTACTTACCTGTAACTGTTGTTCTCCAGCATGGGTCTGGCATGGATTCACATGCTCATGAATATTCCCCGTCGTCAGGCTGGGAATCCTCGGTAAAGAAAAAATCAGTATCAGTTTCGTTTCGGATCTGTCCCTCGTAGTAGTAGTAACCAATCACTGATCTCTGCGTCATACTGACCACAGCCAATGACTGCCCTCTACCTAAGCCCCGCCTCTGGCAGCCATCTTCAGATTTGGTAGCACGTGAAGTGGCAGTATGACCAAGTGAAGGGCCGCAGAGGGGTAGGCGTGAGGGTTCGCATGTGAATCCATGCCAGACCCATGCTGGAGAACAACAGTTACAGGTAAGTAACTTGTTCCTTCTCCAGCATGGGGTCTGGCATGGATTCACATGCGCATGAATAAAGAATACATAGCAGTACACACATGCACAACCACGGGAGGTGGCAAAGGCTCAACATTAAGCATTACATCAAACTCAACATTAAGCAATTCTTACCTCCTCACCAGGCTCACTTTAGGCGAACAGATTGCACAGCACTGCTTGGCCGACCCTGGACTCCTCCCTGGAATCCCGATCGACGAAGTAGAATTTCGTGAAGGTGTGCGTCGACCTCCACGTAGCAGCCCTGCAGATGTCCAGCAAGGGCACACCAGATAGGAACGCCGTGGTAGCTGCGATCGCTCTGGTGGAATGGGCTCTCGGACGGCCAGGCAGCGGTCAGTTTGCCAACCGATGACAGTACATGATACAGCCGGAGAGCCATCTGGAAATGGAGGCCTTTGAGAGAGCCTTCCCCTGATTGACAGGTCCGAAGTTCACAAAAAGTTGTGACGTCTTCCGAAAACACTTCGTGCGGTCCACGTAAAACTTCAGCGCTCTAGCCACATCCAGCGAGTGCAAAGTCCTTTCGGCCGGCGACGAAGGCGACGGGAACAAAACAGGCAACACCAAGGGCTCGTTGAGGTGGAAGTCCGACGGCACCTGGGACATGAAGGAGGGGTGCGTCCTGAGCACTACCCACGTGTCGGGAAAAGTCAAGTACGGGGGCTTGCAGGAAAGGGCCTGGATCTCTCCCACTCTTCGTGCGGAGGTGATGGCCACAAGAAACGCTGTTTTTCACGACAAGAACTTCAACGGAGCCGAATGCAGAGACTCGAACGGAGGTCCCATGAGCTTGGTCAGCACCACGTTGAGCTCCCACGCCGGGGCCGGAGCCTTCACCGGCGGGAATGATCTGAACAGTCCCTTCATGAATTCTTTCACCAGAAGATGAGACCACAAAGACGCTGCAGGGGCCAGGCCTGCAAGTTCAGCGACTTCGGGTCGTGATGGAGGATGGCGCCTCCTTCCCTGCAGAGAAGATCCGCGTCCACTGGCAGCTTGATTGACGGGGACGCTGACAAGTCCAGAAGGTCCGGGAACCATATCTGCCTCGGCCACGCGGGTGCGACGAGGATCATCCTGCACCGTGACCTCTTGAGCTGGTTGATGAGCCGGATCAGCAATGGCAATGGAGGGAACGCGTATAGAAACAGGCCCCCCAGGGGAACGAGAAAGCATCGCCCATGCTCCTCGGCTGGGGAAACCTGCTGGCGAACCTCCGGCACTTGGAGTTCTTCGCCGTCGTGAACAGATCGATCTGGGGTGTGCCCCACCGTCAGAAGAGGCGGTCCACTAGATCCTGTCGTAGTTCCCACTCATGGCACGAGCACAGCTCTCTGCTGAGCGAGTCGGCAATGGTGTTTTTTATCCCTGCCAGATGAAACGGAACCAGAAACATCCCTTGGGCGATGGCCCAATGCCACAGATCCTGCGCCTCCTTGGACAGGGCTGGGGATCTGGTACCGCCCTGCTTCCTGATGTAGAACATGGTGGTGGTGTTGTCGGTGAAGATCCTCACCACTTTGCCCTTGAGGGACGGAAGAAAGGACCTGAGGGCCCAAAACACTGCACTGAGCTCCAGGATGTTGATATGGAGGGACTTCTCCGTTGGAAGCCAAAGGCCTCTCGCGTGCAGATTTTCGGTGTGCGCTCCCCACCCTTCCAGGGAGGCATCCGTGGTCACTGTCTCCTGGAAGTCCATGCCCGCCGTCAGATGCGCGCGGGTGCCCCACCACCGGATCGCTCGTCGGAAACTCTCGTCGTGTGTGATCCTCTCCTCGAAGCTGCCCGTCGTCTGGATCCAGCGCGCGTCCAGGAACTCCTGCAACGGGCGCATCCGGAGCCTGCACAGGGAGATGAGATAAATGCAAGAAGGCATCATTCCGAGGAGGGACTTGATGGACCTCACCCTGGCCGCGTCCGCAACCAGCATCCGCTGCACCTTGCCCAAGATGGCCATCGTCCTTTCCTCCGACGGAGAGGCCAGAAGCGACACTGTGTCGAGCTTCGCTCCCAGAAACAGTGCGTCTTGTGCGGGCACCAGGTGGGACTTGGCGTAGTTTATGGAGAATCCCAGGTCCATGAGTAGTTGGACGATCCTTGCCGTGTGCTCCACGGCGAGCTCCTTCGTCTTTGCTCGGATGAGCCAGCCGTCCAGGTAGGGGTAGACGTGGATCCCCTCTCGGCGCAGCTTCGCCGCCACCGGTGCGAGGCACTTGGTGAACACCCTGGGTGCCGACCTCAATCCGAAGGGAAGGGCTCTGAACTGGTAGTGACGCCCTTGGACCACAAACCTGAGAAACTTTCGGTGTCCCTTTAGGATGGGAATATGGAAGTAGGCATCCTCCAAATCCAACGACGACAGGAAATCCCCTCCTCCAGTTGACCCAGGACGTGTTGGAGGGTGACCAACCGGAACTTCTGTGCCTTGATGAATTTGTTCAGTCGTCGTAGGTCCAGGATGGGACGCCATCCTCCCGTCGTCTTCTTCACGAGGAAGTATCTTGAGTAAACTCCGGAGCCTCGAAGCCTCTTTGGGACGAGCTCGATGGCACCCTTCTAGAGCATCGCCTTTACCTCCAAGAGAAGTTGAGGGACGTGATGTTCTTTCCTGGCCACAGGGGGGACGCGCGGGCACCTCTTTAGAAACTCGAGCACGTGACCCTGAGCTAGGGCGTCCAGCACCCAACTGTCGGTGGAGATGGACTCCCACACGCTGACGAAGCTCGCCAGCCGGCCTCCCACCGGGGTGCTTCGGTGGGGGCCCGACCCCACGGCTGGTTCAGTCCTGCTTCAACGAGGCTTTGCCGCCTTGTCCTCCTTGGTGACGACGGCGGGGTCCGCCTGACTTGCCTCGTCCCCTGTAAGCTTCCTGTGACGACGAACGGGCCGCTTGACGGTAGGTGGAAAATCCGCCGCTGGAACCTTTGGAGGCACCCTGTTTGCCTCCGCCGCTCCGAAAGGGCGGCCGCCGTTGCTGGAGAACCCCAAGAGCCCGGGCCGTCTCCGTGTCCGCCTTGATGGCTTGAAGGGAATCGTCCACTGTTTTCCCAAACAGGTTGTTTCCGTCGAACGGCATGTCCAAGACTCTGGTCTGCACGTCCTGACGGAAGTCAGTAGCCTTGAGCCATCCACGCCGCCTAAGGCACACGCCGTTGCCCAACTGGCGAAATCCAGTGTCAGCGATGTCCGTCGCAATCGTAATGGCGTGGTCCGACGCCACCTCTCCTTCCTGCGAGATCTCTAGGGCTTCCGCCCTCTTGTCACCTTAATCGTCGTCGCTGCCGACGAGATGACTCTGCGTCCCATCGTGTCTAATTTCTTTCCCTCGCCGTCCGGCGGGGAGGTTGACGTAGAGGCCGCGCCCCCCCCGCTTTCTTCCTGGCCGCCGCGGAGATGAATGAGTCCGGGGTCGGCTGTGCCCGAAGGCACAAGGGGGCCGCGTCCGGGACCCGGTACTTCTTCTCGTACCGATCCCTTCTAGCCGGCGTCGTGGATGGGTTCTTGAGGAGGGCGAGGCCCTCATCCCAAATATCTTCTAGTAGAGGTACAGCGAGGACCGTCTTCCTCTTGGTCTCGCGCCGTTGATAAAGGAAACCTTCCTTCTTCTTCTCTTCCGGGCAGAGCTGGAAAAGCTCGGATGCCCTGGCGATCATGGAGTGAAACGATCCAATCTCGTCGGGCGGGGAAGCCCGGGTGGGAGGTGACGACGGGAGATCCTCGTCGTAAACCTCGTCTGTACCCGTCGCGGCCGTGTCAGTCCCCGTATCATCCCCACGTGTCGTGGACGGGGAGGAGGGCTGAACAGGGCGCGACGGCTGAAAAGGAGGTGGAGGGTGAATCCTTCTTCTCTTAGGGGGAGGGCTCCCAGAAGGGCCTGGCTCTGGGTCCCCCGTCGGGAGCGGTTCCTCCGTTGGTGGTAACAGCAGTCTCGTCCTGATCTCCGAGCATAAGGACTGTATAGCCAACAAAATGGCCGCCGAGTTGTCTTGCGGCACTGGTTGAGGGAGATCCGACGGGCGATCAGGAGCCCCGTCTGCATCCTCGACGCCCTCGTCGTCTTCCAAGTCGGGGTCCCTCCCGACAGGATGGCCTTCTTCCACGCCAGAGCCGTGGCCTAAGGCTTCGACCAGCTCCTCCTCAGAGGTTGAGGCCGAGTCCACGATGACCTCCTGCCCCCCCTTTTTCTTCTCCGTCGGAGGTTTCACGGGGGTCCTGTCGATGGGCACGAAAGAGGACTCCCTCCGCGGTGGCAGGGAGATTCTGGGCCCGGGGTCGCCACCACTGTTGTAGCCTCCACAGGCTGAGCCAGGAGGGTCGCTGCGACTGTCTCGATAGAGGCCTTGGCCGGATGGATCAAGGCTTTCACCACCTTAGGTGCGCTCACTGCCTTCTCCTTGGGGGGAGGGTCACCACCTCGCTCCCCCTCCGATGGGGCCTTAGGGCACGACCGGGGTCTCTCCAGGAGTTTCGCCGGGTGCTCGGCCTTCCTCTTACCCGAGCCAGAGCGTTGGCTCGTGGTTGATGGTGCCAGGGAGGATGCGCCCTGCCTGGTGCCCGTAGAGCCCGACCGTTTGGTGCTCCCGGTGCCAGCGGACTCGCGGTGCTTAGCCTTCTGTTGGACCCCCGTCGCCGGGGCGCCCTCAAAGGTCTTAGAAGACCGCTCGGACTTCTTCTTCTCGCCTGACGGGCTCTTTCCTTCCAGCCAGTTGGCGAGACGTTGATGGCGGTCCTTCATGGTCCGCTCTGACATATTGCCGCAAAACGCACAGTCCTTCTCCACGTGCGTCTTGTCCTCATGTAGGCAGTAAAGGCAAAGGGAGTGTTCGTCCTCCTTAAAGACATTCTGAAGCTGCCATCCAGGGCAGACCCTGAACAGCTTTCCGGGCGTCGAGATTCCCTTCTCCTGGGCCATGTCCGAGATGGGCCTGAGAAACTTCTGGAGTCCAAAAGCGTGGCCCGACGAAATCTTCACCCTTGAGGGGCGTAGACGAATCCGACACGGGTCCCCGTTGATCAGATGAAGAAACGGTGGAGCTTGAGGCTCTTTTGACCGAAAAAAGAGAAATTTTTCTGAGAAAAAACGTGAAAAATAGCACTAACGCTCGAGAGCAATAGCACGAGGATCCCAACACTTGAACGTGCGGTAAAAATCTGAAGATGGCTGCCAGAGGCGGGGCTTAGGTAGAGGGCAGTCATTGGCTGTGGTCAGTATGACGCAGAGATCAGTGATTGGTTACTACTACGAGGGACAGATCAGAAACGAAACTGATACTGATTTTTTCTTTACCGAGGATTCCCAGCCTGACGACGGGGAATATTCATGAGCATGTGAATCCATGCCAGACCCCATGCTGGAGAAGCAAGTGACTACCAATGCAGCAATAATGCTACACTGCTGTGCAACCAAGTCAAATGTACACAGCTTCGGAAGCCTGAGACTATCACACTTTCAGGGAGAGGAAACTTACTCAGGCACAAAAGGGAGAAACACTTAAACTTGCATTATTGGTGTTTGGTAAAGCAGTGACCAGTGAGGCTTTCAAAAAGAGACTCACTGGTGACAAAAATAGTTCAAGACACAGGAGTTCCTTACCCTGTCAGCAAAAGGAAGATCTTCCCATTTAGTGCCCTACTTGTTCTGTTTTAGCGACACCAGGGCGGAGGGAGCTCTTACCAGGCACAGGGAGCCATTTGAGGACCTCTACTAGCCCTACTGTTTGCAAGTTTATCACCTCATTAACAAGCCAAACCTTTCTTTTTTTTTCACTTAAATTTTATTGAACATTTTCCAAACGCATGTTTCAGATCCACTAACCATAGAGCAACAGTAACCTCAGAAAACACCACAAAAAGAAAACCCCTCTCCACCACCCTCACCCACTCCCCGCTCAATAACAACCACATCATACCGAATAGTAAGTCAATAGTGAGATTTAGAGTCCAATCAATCAAGGATCGAACATTTCACGATGGCTGACATATCAGGCTCAAGCTGAAACAGAAAAATAACTAACAGACAACGGAAGGCACACACCCCTTAAGGGTCAGATTATAATCAGAAGGATCATAGCCTCATCGCTTCGCAGCTCTCGTGGAGCAGCACCAAAATCCAGTCTTGGAGGAACGAGTTCATGGTGTCGTGTGTCAAAGCAGAAAGTTTCTCATATGTGAATATAGTCCAAAGCTTAGCCTCTGACTTCACCGGCACCAAACCATTTTTCCACTTCTGGGCTAAAGCCAATCTCCCTGCCTTGAGCATTGCCTGAACTACCCCAGGCAAGGGAGCTGAGACCTCATCAGGTGACAAGATGCCAAAGAGGAACACAAGGGGGTTTACGGACAGGGGAACACCCATAATCTCATGAATCCAACCCCACAGGTCTGACCAATATTCCTGAACACCCGGGCATTCGCACCTTAAATGGAACCAAGAACCCTGTTGACCACATTTCCTCGGACAGGCTGGGGACACCCCATGAAATATTTTGGTGAGTCTCGCAGGTGCAAAATGCCACGCGTGCAACATTTCAAAGTTGTGCTCCATCGCTGCCGTGTATAGGCGGCCCGAGAAAAGGAATTTAAAGATGGCTGCCCAGGTACCTTCCTCCACCACCATCCCCAACCTAGTGTCCCACTGTTTCTTAAACCTCTGTCTACTCTCTACCTCTGCTGTAATTAGGACCCTATAAAATCTTGACAGGGACCCTCTCCTCGACGAGGATTCAAAAATAATTTTCTGAAGTGGCAAAAGGGACTGGGCCAGCCCCTCCCCCCCATTGGCTATCCGTCAAAACCCCCTTCACTCGAATGAACTCACAAATTGGCATTGGATAGTCGCCCATAGCCTCCACCAATCTGGGATATTCAATAAATTCACCCTGAGGAAAGAACTGCGCCGCTCGTTCAAGGCCTGCATCCGACCAATCCTGTGCCCCACGTAGATCTCTTTTGGCCAGGTCGATTAGGGGGCCCCACAAGGACGACAAAGGGGAGGGACAGGAAGAAAGAGCAGAGTTTTCCCTGTTGTCCCTCCATAGCTCCCACAGCACAGACAGCGTCGGATGATTCCTAACTTTAAGCGGGAAGGATTTAGTAGGGGACTAGAGGAAATTGCTCACCTTCTTGGGATGAACTGTAAGACCAGTAGGTTCTCAAGTCATCTCTTGAGTGTTGAAGCATCACTCTTAGTTGAGCAGCTTTGTGGTAAAGCCTGAAGTCTGGTAATCCAAAGCCCCCATACTGTTTCGGGAGCGTCAAGGTCCCATGGTTGACCCTTGCTTTTTTCCCCTCCCATATAAAGCTCTGGATCACTAAATGAAGAGATCTGAAAAAGGACCTCGTTATGGAGATCGGGAGAGAAGAAAACAGATAGAGAAGCCTGGGCAATACATTCATCTTAACTGACACCATACGACCAAACCATGAAAGGGTCAAGGGGGCCCAACGAAGTAAATCCGACTTTATCTTAGCTAGGATGGGAGGATAATTTACTTCGAAGAGAAGGGATAAGTCTCTTGGGAGTAGAATGCCCAAATAGGATGTGGTCTAACCGTCAATTCTAATGCCCCCCCCCCACGCCTCCCTCACCTCGACTTCCACCTCGGCTCTACCCATCGGCATTAAACATGATTTTCCCAGGTTAATTTTCAGCCCCGAAAAGCAGCCGAACTCTCGGATCAAATCCACAAGGTTCGGGAGCGAGGACTGAAGGTTGGTCAAATACACGAAGACGTCATCCGCAAATAGGGAAAGCTTGAACTTGAGCTCCCTACAGCGGAAACCTGTGATCCCTTTGTGTTCCCTTATGGCTATTGCCAACGGCTCCATCGCAAGAGCATAGAGAAGGGGCGAAATCGGACATCCATGACGGGTCCCCCTCGAGAGGGAGAAAAATGCAGAGACCGTCTCATTCACTGCCACTCTGGCCATTGGGCCATTTTAAAGTGCTGAAATCCAGCTACGAAACCTACCCCCCAGACCCATCCTCTGCAAGACCCTACCCATGTCAGCCCACCCAACCCGGTCAAAGGCCTTCTCAGAGTCCAAAGATAACAAATAGGCCTCCTCGCCTGTAATCACTACTTTGTGCATTAGGACCAAAGATTTCCTAATGTTGTCCCCCCTGCCTCCCTGGGATAAAGCCACCTGGTCACCGTGCACCAGCAAAGGGAGAAGTGGGGCCAACCTATTATCCAGAAGCTTGGCCAACACCTTCACGTCCATATTGAGAAGGGATATGGGACGATAGGATTGGCATTGTCTCGGGTCCATTCCTTCCTTCGGGACAACCACAATGCGAGCTGGAAGCATTGACTGAGGGAGTCGGCCCGATTCTAAAACCACATTAAAGAGCCTAGCTAGGAAGGGTGCAAGGACAAGACGAAAGGACTTATAAAAGAAAATCGTAAAACCGTCATCCCCTGGAGATGTACCCGACTTCATTGAGCTGATTTTATCGATCACTTCTTGTGGTTTTATTGGTCTCTCCAAAGGGTCAGACCTCTCATGGGGGAGATGGGGAAGCGAAATGGAGTCCAGAAACCTATCAATGTTGGCTCCGTCCCCATCATATTCTGAATGATACAGGCGCTCGTAATATTGACAGAACAGCTCTGCAATCCCTGGATCGTCCCTACAACTAGTCTCATCTGGTAGGGTCAGTGAATCCACCTTTTTATTATTTCTTAGTTCCCGAAGCCTCCATGCAAGGATCTTGTCAGCTTTCTCACCCCTCTCCATGTCCCTTTGCTTAAGGAAGTTTGCCCAACTAACAGGGAGGCGAGTTTCGCCTTTGGTTGTTGAAGCTCAGCCCACTTGCCGGGGAACATCTGAGTCCCAAGTTTGCCCCTTGGTCGCAAGGCCTCAATTTTGTCCCTGAGCTGCCTCTCCTCCCTGCTTCTCTCACACTTTCTCGCCGCGCTCATCCCTATGAGAACACCCCTAATTGTGGCCTTAAAGGCCTCCCAGGCACACTCTGTCCCCACCTGCCCGTCATCATTAATTTAAAAAAACTCCTACATAAAGATGTCAGGTTTATTGTGGTTTAATGCATTTTTAAAATCAATTTGTCGGGGAAACTGGCACGAATGAGACCGGGTGTAGCACTCATCCTAAACATGGGCATCCTCCACCGTAGACCAGGCGCTCCTTGTCCCCAGGACAACCCTGGTGTATCTTAAAGCAAGGTAACAACTACTACCTTCCTCTCTATTCTCAGGGGGAAACCTAAAGGCTCTGACATAGCAGACTGATAATTTCGTTGGATTGACTGGAACAACTTTGTCTTTCAACCAGAGATCATTGCAGGTCCATCTCCCTGGACCAAGGACTCGCCACGGCACCCCCAACTGGACCGTAACTAAGTCGTGGTCTGACCACGGGGTTACTTCCACCTCCGCTCCCGTGATCCCCCCACAGAGCGCCTTATCAATTAGAATATAATCCATTCTAGAGAAAGACAAGTGGATTCTAGAGAAGTAAATAATGGGTCTTGGTTCCCCCGGACCAAGTGAGAATCCCGCAACCCCAATTCTTCATTAATGCTCTGGAAAGAAGTCGCTAGGCGTCTTTGTGTCAAACAATCTGTGCAAGGACGCTCAGACCTCCCATCTCGGTCCGGGTCTAGGACCATATTAAAATCCCCTCCCACCAAAAGGGCGCCCTCAGCAAAGGACATGATTTTAGACTTCATTTCCAACCAGAAGCGATCCTGGGCTTTGTTTGGGGCACAGACAGAGACCAGCTAACCTTAGAACCTCTCACTTCCCCCTTGACCATAATGAATCGACCGTCGGGGTCCCTATTTTGGGCTTTCAGGGAGAACTGGATGTTTGACGAGACCACAATTGACAACCCCCTCTTCTTAGTATGACAGGACGCATGAAAAACCTTCTGAATAGACTTAGCTTTCATGGACGGTTCCCCACCTCTCACCCAGTGGGTTTCTTGCAGAAAGTGGCAATCCAGCTTTAACCTATTGAACTCCCTCACTACTAGGGAACACTACCAGGGGGAATTAAGACCACGAGCATTCAATGAGCCCAGCGTCAGCAAAAGATCAGGATCCGCCATCAGAGGAACAGTATCTAAGCTCTACTTCACTCAGCATGCAAGAACCCCCAAGACCTCTCCCTTGACTGATTGGCCACCTGTTCCCCACCAAACATTTCTCTCTCTTAAGACCTGACACTCCAAGCGGTTGATACCAACATTTATATTCCACAAAAAAACGAAACACCCCCCTCAAACTCCCCACCCTCCCTTTCCCTGAGCGCCTGGAATACCTGCGACATTGAACCGGACGCAAAACCAGGCCACCAGAGATCGCCTCCACCAGGGCGCTTTATAACACTACATGACCAAAACATTCCGAGCCCCCCCAACATTGAGAACACATCAAATTATAACTGCTTCCTTCACCCCCCCCCCCAGAAAACATCTACACCAAGTTAAACAGAGACCCCTTGCACGGGTCTGTGAAACTGGGCAAACCCCCCCCCCCGATCCGGGGGGTGGAGGTGCCCCGGGGCTGAAACCTTCGATCCGCTCAAGCCAAGTAAGAACATGGCCAAGTCAGGTTGCTGGCTGATCAGGAGAGGAGGGTGTTATCCTTCTTAACTTTCGATGGCCTCGGATGCAGCACCTTTCCACGAAGCTGCTTACGTTGTGAGGTTCCATTGCAACTTTCTCACCATTGGACTTTCCCTCCCTTGTCACCGGATCACCCAGAAGCTCCTGGGAGACACTATGTATGTCGACCTCTGTAACCAGAGAGTACTTGCAGCCTTCCACCTCAAACGAGAGGGAAAAGGGACATCCCCACCTGTACCTCACGCCTTTGGACTGCAGCCATTTTGTCAATGGGCTGCAGAGGCGCCTGCGCACCAATGTGAGGGCCGACAAGTCTTGGTATATAGAGATTTTGGAGCCTTCCCATTTGATGGGCCCCTTCCTCCGTGCAAGCTCCAGGATCTTGGCCTTCTTAGAGTAATAATGGAATTTCGCCAGGATCGACCGGGGCCCTCTCGAAGGTGCACCCGCCCTATGGGCTCTCTCTCTATTGTTGGCTAACTGGTGTTCCCCTCACCGAAGAGCTTACTTACAAGTACCTTCACTATTCTTGCAATGTCCGCCGGCGTATCCCCATCGCGTTCAGGAACACCAAGAAATCTCAAGTTACAACGCCGCTCCCTGTTTTGTAAGTCAGCCAGTTTAAGGGAGACCTTCTCCTCTCTCCTCTCCAACTCCGACAGACGCACATAAAATTGAGACTCGAGGATATCCACTGAGGATTGATTGGCCTCCAGGGCTTGGACTCGGTCGTCTACCGAATCCACCTTTTTGTCCAAGGAGTCCATTCTTTTACTAACATCGGCCCTAAACCTGCGAATCTCATCCAGCAGGGCCACCAAAGTACTACTCATTGATTGGGTATTGTTAGGAAAGATTTCGTAATTGTTGGTAATTTTCCTTCCATGTGGCAACCCCTATACTTTTTGCCGTTGTTTTTCACCTTGTTCTCGACTTTGCCAGAGAAGTGCAGCCTTCTGCCCCTTTCTTACGGGGAAACTGACATGCCCTTAAGACAGTCACTACCGGGAAACGCTGTTTTCCGTAGTTTCTTTTATCATGTTGCGACTTTCGTGCACCATGACACAAGAGGGCACTGTAAGCTAAGTTACTGCTCTCTTGGGTCT
Source organism: Ambystoma mexicanum (assembly GCF_040938575.1). Classification (NCBI taxonomy): domain Eukaryota; kingdom Metazoa; phylum Chordata; class Amphibia; order Caudata; family Ambystomatidae; genus Ambystoma; species Ambystoma mexicanum. The sequence goes on along the minus strand of NC_090941.1, from coordinate 703,524,422 downwards.
CTAGCCTTCTACAGGCCCGAGATACTCTTTTAGGATTGTAACTGATCGGTGCAAGTGATTCACAGACGGGAATGGTGGCAGCGATCGTTTGTGTTTTGAGCTCCTTTTGGCGTTTTAAGCGCGTTTCTCGCGCTTAACCCAAAATGGTGGCCTGGCTCCCAAAATGGCCAGACCACGAGGCTCCTTTGTCCTGTCCGCTGACCGTCTTGCTCCCTTCACCTTCCCCAGGTCGAGCCGACCCGGGGCCTTCCTTATTTGGGCATGTACTTTCCCGCGAAACACGGATGCTTTCGCAGGCTTCTACATGCCTGGTGTGTGCCTCCAGGATGTGGGCTGGGATGTCTGGTCCCAATACACATCCTGGGTGCCAGAGAGTCTAGGGTGGTGTGAATGCCTGGGACCACCGTGGTCCGTGATAGGTCCATGTATGGTGTGAGTGTTGATGAGCGGATCTCCAATTGGGTCCCCTCCGTTTTGGCGCGAAGGGAACCGTGGATAAGAGGGGTTTGGAAACACCACTACCATGTCGAACTCCTGAGTTCTCACGAACGAAGGAATACAGGAGCCAAGTATCCTGCAACCAAGAGGCTGAAACCGAGGAATCGCTGGTGACCCGCTGAAGGACTGCTCCTCTGCACTGCTGTCGCCTTGTGAAACCCTTTTCACCTTTGATCGAACCAGAAGGCCTGTACTGGTACTTCGACCCTTGGAATAGCGGGGACAGCTATTCTCGGTATCTTCACCATCTCCTGCTAGTAAGCCTTCGGAAGCGTCTCTGGGCCATCCAGCAGACTGACCAGCCTACCCAGGAGTCTTGCTCTGTAACCGCCGCCAGGTTGTGTAGTATTTGGAGTCCTTGTCACTCTCAGACGATTCGTACACTTGGCGTTCCCAGGTCTGAAGTGAGTAGTGTACATTTGGCTCAGATACGCACGGCCGCTCCGTTGCCCTGCTGTGGTAACAAACTGAGCGGGTTCACTTGGTTTGGGACGTCTTTTACTCAACTCTGCTGCTGCAGACTCAACACGACGATGAGACGTCCCCTGCTCTCCTGAACCTGCCAGCGACTGAAACGGACGCGGAGAAGCCTGGGTCTGCTTGCATCGGGGACCGGTGAGTAGCATAGCTAGGAACTGGTCGCCCTCCTGCAGGAGCCCATAGCTTTTCCCCGCTGTGTCAAAACAGCACGCCTTTCCGTACTCGCGCTCTGCTTCTGTCCACAGTGGAGGCTGCGCTTGAGTCGCGGAACTCTGTTCCTCTTCATTTGTGCACTAAACTGAACTGCCTGATTTCCCTCGAAGAGATTCCCCTTTTGTCCGTTGGCACCAGCGTGTGCAGGTACTTTTGAGCACAAGGCTCCACTCTTCATAGGGCTCGGACTTCCTTTTAGTTAGGTGCCTCTGAAGGCGGACTGGGTCTAAGCATTATTTCGCACTGCCCGTTTTCCTTACCTTTTAGGTGGACTACACATTTCGTGCATCTAACGCATGAGACTTGTTTGTATTTGTATATATATTGTATTGGTATGGTATGTATTGGTTTACTAGAGTTGTATTGTGATTTCTCGCTACGGTCATTGTTTTAAAGGCCTTGGAATAAATGTGTATATATTTTTAATATAACACCTGTTTGGAGTAGTTTGTAAGTGTCCTTGCTTTGTGTGCTCATTGCGGCCTTTCTGTCACCCTCACCCCTCTTGAGACCTAGTCTTGACCGCCGTGATCGCTACCCTGATTGGTCTGACTTGTCCAGAGGTTACCCTGTTCCAAGTAATTAGGTTGGCCTTCTGAACTTCTGCGCCGCCAGGACAGAGTTCAGAAATCCGTCTTAACAGGTATCCATGATGTCTGGACGGCCGCTGTCGGACATGATATAGCTTTCTTTTGCCTCCGCAGAAGAATCGTGGAACCTTCGCAGAGATTTCGCCCAGTCCATTGTGGGGGTGGGGGGAGAAGAATCGCCACGGACACCCACACAGCCTTTGGAACTCCAGCAAGCCACCCTCGCCCCCGCTTTCAACACAGTACCACTACAAAGTAGTGCGGCTGATGAATGAAGGGGCTCCGCAGTGCTCCCAGAGCGACCATGCGTGGTCACCTGGCGATAGACAAGCGACCCACCAGCAGAAAGAGGTAGAGGGAAGTTTTGCCTTGACACTTGAGTCGTTGGCACCTGCTGGAAAGAACAGTCCAGTAGCTGGCCCGGCTCCCAATGCCCCCCCAGGTGTTGAGGCCACCCCTGATTGAGGCAAGTCCTTTGGGGTAGAGAGCCAGATGAAGATCAGATAGGAACTCAACTGACCACAACCGGCATCCCCCAGTAGATAAGGCTGCAGGGGAAGGCGAGTTCTGACAACTCAGGTAATGCTTACACCCTGACAATATGCGAGGCTTTTATTTCACCAGCATTTGAATGTTCTAACAGCCAGAAAGTATCAGGTATCAGTTATGCATGTCACCATAGGGGAACCATACCCTGACAGAGGCCTGTATTGTTATGGTAAAAGCAAATCAGGATTAAGACCCATTAAAACCTCTGCCCAGGCAATAATGTAATTCAGTCCAATGGGAACCAGCCTGAAAGTAACGCCCACCCATCTTGGGAATGAGATTGTACCGATGAAGACTTCCAAGGATCTGATGGCGCTTGTCACAGCGCTCCGACGCCACCGCTTCCTGCCTCCTCTCAGCGGGCTCACCTTAGGGGCAGATGTGAACCAGACAGTCAATCATGTTGAAGGTGTCATAGAATGCAAACCAGCAACTGGTAAAATGCCACCAAACAACTCATTTTACACAGAATAATCTCTAGACTTGTTCGAGATTCAAGCTTGTGTAGCCAGAGGACAAAAGGCCACACATCACAATGCTGATTGATGTTGAACCACTGATTCACTTGATTTGGAGAACATTGAATGCATGTGAATGATTTTATGGTCCTGTGCGACAGGGTCATAGGCTTCACCTCGTCAGGATGGGCAAGGGAGGGCGGAGTCCGCTCCGAGCTTGGGGCAGCCTATCAGTGTTTTTTCTAGAGCCAGTCCTGTTCTAAAGGTGGGGTGAGGGAGTTGGAAGAGCCCCCCACACAGCATGTAATGTGTTGAATGAATACAGTGCCACTGTGAATCACACAATTTGCTGTTTCGATGATCAACTAAGTTATTTATTTTAATTTCAGAATTACCAGTACCAGCATGCTTAGTTGCCACCATGGACCACACGAATAAAGAACGAAAGGTGTGGTCCCATCCAAGTCTTAAAATACCCATGATCAAGGAGCTGCATGCCATGTCTACTCAACAGTACTCACTATAGCATTTGAAGACAGCAGAGCTGAGCAAACATCAAACTATCCAGAGCACAAAATAAGACTTGAATGTTGCGTGAGAACAGGGGGTAGGGCCTAAAGGGGCTCATTAAGACTTCCAGTGTAAAACAGCATCTCAGTGGGAAAGAGCAGAAATAGATTGGTCCTTACCAGACCACGGTAGAGAGAAAGATATTAACAGGAAGGGAGAAGTATAAAAGGCTGGTAAATGGAAGACATATTGAAGGGTGTTCACATGAGGGGAGAAAGCAGATTGAGAGAGGCAGGTGAAGGGCAGACAGTGGAACAGAATGTTTAGGAGTTTGTGGTAGAGATTGTTACAGTTAAGGTGTTGATGGTGAGAGAGAGAGAGTGGTGAGAGTGAGGCTTTGTGCAAGTATGTGTTTGGGTGTTTTAGGATGAGAGGCGTGAGACGAAAGAGGGGAGGAGAGAGGTTGGATGGGGAGAAGGGGAGACGGGAGAGGATAAAGTGGAGAAGGTGAGTGGAGAGGGGCAAGGAGAGAATGGGAGACGCAGAGAGGAGAAAGGTGAGGAGGGGAAGGGGAGAGGAGGAGAAAGGGGAGAGAAGCTAGGGGAGAGGTGAGAGAAGATAGGAGGAAGAAGACAGGAGGAAGGAAGAGGTGGAGCAGGCAGAGGGAGAGGTAAGAAGGAGGGAGAGAGGGGGAGCGAGGATAGGTGGAGAGGGTCAGAGACGAGAGGGTGAGAAAGGGGGAGAATGCCAAGAGTAGGGAGGAGAAGGTGAGATTAGAGTGCAAGAACATCAGAGGGATAGACGAGGAAAGAGTGTAGAAAAAAGGTAGGAGGGATAAGAGCAAGAATAGAGTGGGGTATAGGCAGAAGACATATCAGGGAAACGCGAGCAGAGAGAGAAAAGAGGCTGGTAACTGTTAAGGCACAATACCAAGAAAAAAGTCTTTCGGCCCTCACATGAGCTATATTTAAGATAATAGGGATTATCGATTGATAGTTGACAATTTGAGGTTTAGGGACAGATAGGATAGGTGGGTGGGACCCTATAGGAAGAAGAGAGAGAGACGCTCACTAGTGTGTTACAATAAAAACTCCTGAACAGCACTGTTGAGTCTGGGAGTTTGTGAGGCCATCTATTTAGTTTAGTTTTGATTGATAAGATCAGTGTGCTCAGACTAGGTTTGATTTCTAGGTGATGCAAAAGAATCTGTAGCATGAGCACACAATTAGCCATTAAATCAAGGCAGTTGGGTAACAGCACCCCAACTCGTTGAATAAATATGTGTGTAGGAAAACCTTGAATGGGTGTATTAAACTGGCAATCACAGTGTTTTACTATATTGAAAGTATGGTCATTTATGGATGAGAAAGGCAATCTTACAGTTTATGCAACTAAAGTTAGCAGGCAGTCATCGTACTCCCAAAAAGAATCCAGTTATTGGACTGTTTTCTTATTTTATCGTTGAATTCATACTTGTACATTTTACAATACAAGAGAATAAAGTCAACAGATCGTAAAAAAGAACATAACCCAAATGTCATGTTCAAGTTTGACATTTAGAAACACTCCTTGCTGATTCAAGTAAACAAGACCACGGCATCGCAAAAAGCTTTATGAAAATATCTAATCTTATCACTTACAGGTATTTCTTTTCATTGTGCAACATGTAAGGATTTTCAGTATATAGACTCACTATTTCACTGTACAATATAATTGTTTCATTATATAAGATACACATTTCATACTATTGAACAGGAGATCCAATATTTTTTGAAATGAGAAATAGGTGTTGGAAATACTAAATTATGTCTCTAATGGCTCCTTAGTTTACACTTCATGTCAGAAAAAAGGAACAACCCAAACTGAGATTTTGCATTGTGGATATCAGTGGGATTTATATAGATCTTTTAATTGAAAGAACCCCAACAGCACAGCATGTGATTTCACTTCATACTCTAACTACTGAACACAGCATTGCTGATCAGGGGAGGAGGAGAGAAGGAATTGGAAACAGATCTGAGACAACACACCCTGATCAAGCGATTTCTTTGATAAGTACACATCAAAGGTTGGATATTTGCAAATATAAAACACATTGATCAATATTGTAAAATGCTGACCTCCTTTCTTAAGAAATAAAGGCAGTGGCAAAGTACTCACCTGCACAGAGTACCAGTCTATTGAGTAGATGTCATTGGTATTGTAATTATGTGAATTCCACTGATAGTAATTACAATATAATTTCCTACAATTTAGTAGCTTTATAAATTATTGCTGGGGGTGGGGAGGCGAACATAAAAAAGTAATGCACAGGATGGGTGAATCAAGAAAAACATTCCATTTATTGTTAGCATTTTATTAAACATTTGAGAAAAAACGACACATGGAAGAGTGATTATAAACGATTCACACATAAAATACACGTCTCTTCCTACCGCAAGGTCTATGTAAACATAGCGGGCGTGACCGCTGATTAAACAGGTGCAAAAGTCAACACCATTATTTCTGAAAAACCATGCTGACACTGCCTAAGAGGCAAGCTACAAAAAAAAGAGTGCAACACTGTTCTCCAGAATTTTCCAGAAAGTTCCCATTTTCGAATAAGGACCCAGCACAGAGGCTTGTTTATAGTTCCAGTTTAGACTGAACAAGAAACCTTACCTTGCCCATAGTGTTAACAAAACACAATCATGCAAAGCAATAGCAAATTACACCCAAAATATTTCGAGAATGCAGAAAAACAAACCCCATGTGATCTGCACATTTAAAATAAAAGATTTGTTAAAAATAATTTTGTAAACATTTTTCACCACTTTTTAAAACTGTACTTTGCTTTTCCAGAATCCCATAGAAAAACATTCCAGCAATTCCATTTAAAAATACAGTGCAACAGCTTAAATATAAAATGTTAACTGTAAAAAAAAAATGTATTAACCAGAAAACCAAAATCCATTGTTACAGAAAGACATACGTAGAACGAGATTTGCCACTGTATAAAGACACGGATTGGCACGGACGCAAGACATGAGGTCTTTTAGAATGGACTTTTCCCTGTTTGCTTCCAGGCTTCTTTTGCTCCTTTGATGGTTTCTCTTTTCACACATTTCCAGAAGCCTTGCACTCCCTGCTGCTGTGCTACCTGCTGGAAACAACACAAGTCATTGCATGGAATACATATAATTTAGTTTATTTTGACATTACAATTTTATCGCATGAAGCTGCTGCTTAGGATCTAGTGGCACACACTCAACACATGTCCAGATATGTGTTCTGCAAGAGGTTAGCCAAAATTGCTCTTCTACCATGCTCCTAGACCCCGAGTTGCATTCAATGTGTAATGTCTAGCCTGTCTATGGTTTGTTTTGTGCCAAACTAGAACAGTCGGCTTTGGCACACTGACTTTGCATGATGGTTAAGGAGAGCCTCTCAGTTTTTTTGTTTTGTAGATCATTTTTCATATGAAACTACTACAATTTTCAATTTACATACAGGCAGTAACTCATTCAACTAAACAATAATTGAACGCACAAAATCCCTTCCCCCTACCTCTCCCGTTCCTTATCCAACAGTTCTCTTTTATTAAATCATAGGGCTCTGTTCCATGGGTATCTGTAACAGAGATATTTGTCCATGGCACAGAATCAGTGTCTTCAAGAAACAACGATGATGCTCATAAATTGAATGGGCGTGAGCCCCTCCATTCGGATCTGTTCATATAATGCACAAAGGGTTCCCAGATTGCATCATATCTCGATACAATTCCTTGCATCATCGCTGTGAGGTTTTCCATCGCTAGGATTTCTCAGACTTTCTTCAACCAAGTGCCACTAGGTGGCGTGTCCCATTTTCTCTAAAACGTTGTTGGTGCCAGTTTGATTGTTAATAAATGGCTTTTAAATGAGAGCCTCTGAGCAACAATTACATATTTAGCTTCCCTGCCAATCAATGCCCAACACAATATAAAGTGGACCCCGATAAAATTGGATTCCAGCATTCCCTTAATTATGGATCTAACTTCCAACCAAAGCGCTCCATGTTTGGGGCATTCAAAACATAGGTGACTAAGGGATCCTTTCCCAATGCAGTCCCTCCAACATCCCTCATCCCTAGCCAGGAACATTGCTTTCCTTTTAAATGGTGCAAAATACCATTTTAGTAGAATTTGTATCTGTGTTTCAGCTTGCAAATACATTTTTGTACCCCCCTGTGTGCCTCCTCCCACATCTACACATTGCAGTTCCTTCATGCCATTTGATTGTTTGAGACTACATGTGAGAGTCCTTTGCTTTCGCCAATATAGAATATATCTTCCCAGTTAGACCTTTCATCTCTTCGGCTTGTAGGAAGACGTTTTCTAGACTTTCAGAAAATCTAAAGATTCCCTCTGTTTTCTTTATGATTGACAGAGTGTCTCAGTTTGCTATATCTACATTTTTCTTTTTGTCTAAGTTGAGGTCTTCCTTACACACCTCAAACGATTTCTCCCCTAAATCCCCTCCCCAACCCATTTATTAAAGCCTTTATCTACTATGGCAGGAGTGAATTAATTATTCCTTTGGATTCGGATGAACAGTGAGAGAAATTATGCCCCAGGCTTCTAGTGTCCCATTACTAACCAAATACTAACCAGATTCATATTAAGACATCGTTTCTGTTTTTCTTTAGCCAAACTTGACTCCAAATATGTTGTCCTGCCACCGCTTGTTCAAAAAAGATCCAATGCTTTTCAGATTTAACCTGCATCCATTCAGCCAGAACTCTAAATTTAGGAGGCAAGGTAATATTTGAATATATCTAGGCACTCCAACGTGCCCCTTGCTTTGTGCGTGCCATAAGGATCTCACTACCAACCCTTGGTTTGACTTTTCCCCATAAAATGTGACCATTTTTAAGGGTTTGGAGGGGAGGGGGGTTCTCTTGGCACATTTTGGAACTATATTCGTCTGGGGGAGTGTATTTTTTGTTTTGTATTTTATTGACTTTCTGTACACAACAAATTATGTTACATATGTCCAAAAAAAACAAAAGCAAAGACTCAAATATTAGCCTGTTACATCAAGGCTCTTGTAAGCATGCATATTACAACTTCTCTGTGCCAAACTTGTTTCTCTTTTGGATCTCTCATCTGTCCAAAGAATTTTATTTTGGGGGGGGTGGGACACCACACCTCGAAGTCTATGAACTAGTCACCTCGAGAGGCTATCGGCTCAAATTCTCGCAATACCCATATCTCTTCACCATCTCCCGTGCTTTATCGGTTCCCCTAACTTCTAAGACCCTTCTATATAAATGTAAATGCCCAAAAAACATGAGGTTTGGGGTGTACATTTGGGAAGTAAATTTCCTGAGCAAATTGCATAAATGGGTTCCAAGCCTCCAAGTATCTTGGCATCTCACTCTTAATGGAGGCCTCAATGTTGTGCATGACTTCTCAAAACCAGATCTTCAACCACCATTCCCAGATGTTCGGAATTGCATTTACCTTCCAGTTATGGGCTATTTTAACCCTGGCTGCCACTAAATAGTGCCTCACCAGTTTAGAACTCTTACTAGATAGTTTATAGCAGACCTCTGGGTCCTCATTTCCCAAAAGTATTGTTAAAGGCTCTAATATGTAAAAGCACTTCTTTCCATTATTGCTGAATATGTAGAGTGGCCTGTCCTCGTCACCAACAGTTAGGGGAGGCTGTCAGACTCATCTGATGAATCCTTCATGGAGCGAGATACCAATGACAATGTGATTTGTAAGTATTTTCTTTCAACTGTACACAGTTCGAAGATTTTGACGCTCAAGTCCAAATATTAAACCATGCCAGTTGTTTGATGGGATACCCAATATCCACTTCCCAATTGTGTCATGAGTGTGAGAGCAGCTACCATAAGGGATCTTATACATAGAGGAGATCTTTCGACTTGGTGGGTCTCCTATAAACAGATCCTCAAATTTAGTTGCGTCTCTGCTTGCACCTGGAGTTACCTTAGAACAGCTAATCCAATGTCTTAACTATATAAGTATATTTAGTCGATTCTGGGGGACTAAATAACTGCTTGCACTCGTTAAAGGATATAGACCTCTCACTTGTAAATAATTGCCCCAATCTCCTTAGTCGGCCCTCCCGCCATGGATTGTAATGCATCGGGTTTAAACATGGGGGGGTGAGGTGGGGGGTGAATTCTCTGAAACTGGATCAAGTGGTGAGGGGAATGTAGTTGATTTATACTTCCTCTCTGCTCCATCACAATAATAGATCAGGGCCCGCTTAGCAGGAAATATTGTCCATGTGCACCGCCTGGCCCTTGAGGAGATCCAGCACCATTCATGTATTGGAGTTCCTAATCCATACTGTTTTATTATTACCCACTGTTTGGCTTCCTGTTAAAAAGTTACTATCTAAGATCAGGGCCAACTGAGACACATATAGATAACTAAGGCAGGTACTTCCAGCCAACCAGGTTCTCTAGTTTTAATCATCGTCTGGCGGGCTACCCTAGGTGATCTTTTAGCCAACATGAATTAAAAAATGTGTGTTTGTAGATCTTGTAGGGTCTTTTTCAGAAACACCACAGGAAGGGCCTACATTAGATAAAAAATCTTAGGCTGGAGAGTCATCTTTACTGCTGTGACCCTGCCCAACAAGGACATTTTATTTGATTCACTCGGCATATTAAATCCTCTTTTGGGTTCTTACATAATTTTGGAATATTTTGTTCATATAACCGTGCATGAATTGTTGTTAAGTCGATTTCTAAATAGGGTAGGAAATCCGGATTCCATCGAACATCATATTTTGTTTTGAAGGTCTTCACTACCAGTATCAATTCTGTAATGTTCAAAATATGTGATTTGGTGCAATTTATTTTAAAGCCAGACACCTTATGGAACAGTTCTAGCATAGATACTTCTATAGGTAGGGTTGTAATTTAATTGTGCATGAAAAAATAACAGATCATCTGCGTACAATGCTATTTTGGTTTGTGATTGGGAGATTTCCTTTTTCTAGTTATGGTGCAGTGGACTCTCTGAGCTAAAGGCTCTATAGATAGTGTGAATAGTAATCGAGATAGGGGGCACCCCTGTCGGGTACCTCTTGTCAATGGAATTGGCCACATAAGTTGTATAAACTGCTGTTTAGTTTTACCCTCGTGGATAGGAGAACATAATTGGCCAGCACAAATCTTTTCAAATTTGCACCAAAACGGAAATATTAATGTCCTAAGATATATCCGCTTGGCATGGTCCATTGCATTCGCAGCGTCAATGGAGAATACCGCTAGGGAAGTATCATTTATTTTCGCCCCGTCAATAATGACCATTGCTCTACAAATATTATTGTGTGCTTGCTTCCCTGGGATGAAGCCTGTCTGGTCAATGTGAATAAGATTTGGGATGACTGCTGCTAATCAATTTGCTAAAACTTTGGAGTAAATCCGATCATCATAATGGGGTACTGCAATAGGCCTATAGTATTTGCATTTTGTCACATCCTTTCCTGGTTTTACCAACAAAAACAAATGTTGATTCTCCCATTGAGAATTGTGCATGTTAAACTATTGAAGAGGACAGCCAGGTGTGGTGATGCAGTCACTGCTGAAAATTGTTTATAACAAAGGGCAGAGTTTCCCTGTGGACCAGAGACCTTACTTATTGGCAGGTTTTTTTATGACTTGTGCAATTTTCTCTTGGGAAATTGGGGCCCCTAAGGTTTCCTTATCCTGCTCAGACAGCTTTTGGAAGCACAGCTGCATACATTAAGGACTCCTCTGTGTATTATACTCCAGTTGATCTGCCCTAACTAGCTGTGCCTAGTATTTTGAGTGTGTTGGCATCTTTGCGGGTTCAGTGACCTGTATGTTTGCCATACTTCCTCAAGTGCCTCTATTGCATTTCTTGTTCTTTGGGCCTTCATCTTATAAGCCAACTGTTGCATGAGCATGAGTAATCCTGCAATACTGACAAAACGGTCAGAAGAAATAAGGAAAGAAATCTTAGAACAATAATGTTAATGCTTAGGTGAAAATGTTAAATTGATATCACTCAACTGGAATGATAGAGCGAGGCAAATCAAACTCTTCAATAGAGTATTTTGGACTCCGGCAAATCTAAAAGAAAGGGGTTTGAGAGACTCAGATGCATGTTGGGGCTGCAATCACAGAAGGAGCACTCTGGAACATTTGATATGAGAGTGCTGTCGCATTAATATATTTTGGAAGGAGATAGATATGATGATTAACACGGTTTTAAGAACAGATGCAGACTTTTCCTTTGAGGCACTAATTCAGGGTTCAGATTCACATATAGAGCACTTAACACACATTCAGAAATGTTTTTTTAGAGGTACTATAGCTGCCAAAACATTAATATTGAGGAGCTGGAAGTCGATTAAACCTCCCACCAAAACAGAATGGATAAAGATCCGTGAAGAATATCTCTTATTGAAAAAATTCTATGGGGTAGACAAAAGAAATTGAAAATGTATGAGGGGTTTGATTACGCTTTATTGAAAGTGGAATATAATTTGGGATAATAATGATAGAACCATTATGTACTTTGTGTGATGTAAATCTTTTTTTTTGTGTTCGGTTTGTTTTCATTTAACTTTTTATGAGTTTGTTTGTACATATTGTAAAACGTGAACAGAAAAGGTGTCGTGATGCCTTGGTAGAAGTGTTAAAATAATGTTGTTTAGTTTTCAATAGTTTGTCAAAGATATTGGAGGCCCATAATACCTTCATCTCTGCTCTAGCGATTTGTAATTTGGCGAACCATCAAGTTTGTACCAGGTTTCCAGCGACTGTACCCGTGTTTCTGCCTCTGTTCTCGGAACGGTCATTTTCTTCCTTGCTGAAGCCCGACTAATGAGTTCTCCCCTAATTGTAGGTCTGAAAGCCTTCCATAATGTATCTTTTAGGTTATCAGCGACCGTGTTTTCAGGAAAATATTGGGTAATCCTTGTTAAATCGAGGACCTATATGGTAGATCGCCAAGTAATTAATCGTTGCTATGCCAATTAAAGGGTTTAGAGGCTTGCTGGCTGACCAAATCTAATAGCACGTGATAGGTGAATGATCTGAGAGTGTACTGAGTTCAGTAGAGGGAGTGGAAATCGATATCAGTGGGCGTGTAATTATGAAGTAATCCAATCTTGAATAGCTACAATGAACATGTGTATAATCTCTTGTATTTGGGAAATTATGTCTCTAAACGGCAATTAGATATAGGTCTGACATAGCCTGTTGAAAGGAGGGGTGGGGGTAAATGTGTTTCTCAAGAGCCTGGTGGACGAGATCGATCTAGGTCTGCATTTAACACCACATTCCAGTCACCGCCTACAATCAGCTCTCCCGTTTGAAATTGGGCTGTTTGTGTGGAAATTCTATCATAGAATTGCTCCTCCTGTTTGTTGGGACTATAGAGTGAGAAGACTGACACGTCTCTCCCTCAGCAGTTTATGGTAATCCCCATAAACCTGCCCTGGTAATCTTTATTCTCAGCCAGCTTCTTATAAGACACTGTCTGCCGATGATGCAAATAATTGGGGCAGGAAGAATGTTGGCCTAAGTCTGGACCAAAATCTATTTTGAGGAGGTGAGTTTCTTGGAGTAATGCGCCATCTGCCCCCAGCTTCAACAGCTTAATGAGAACACTTCTTCTTTACAAAAGGGTTAAGGCCCTCGACATTCAGGGAGACTATTTTAAGGTTAATCATTTTAACAATTTCTCCAGTCCAGCAGTCTCCCAGCCAATTGTGATTTTTCTAGTAAACTTTCTGTCCTGAATCATGCCTTAACCTCTTTCACCCACCCATGGTAAAATAGTCTTAGTGCCAAGAACTCAATATTTAAACAGAATAAGAAACAATAGCAGTAAAAAACCTATGTTAAACCAGAAAAGTATCAGCCCTGTAAAGGGGAAACATGAGGTATAGTACCCAACTGGGGATGCATGCTCCCCACTGCAACTGAATAACTATCTTATACTATTATCATTACCATAACTGAAAGTACTACCAAACCTGCATTTCCCTACTCAAACATTGCAACCACTTGGGTCCACCCCTGAACCAGATCAGGGAGATGATCTTTGTGCCCAAATGACATTGCTCACGGGGCTTGGTGGAGTCAACCCTTCTCTCGTTTATCCATTGAGGGTGTATTCCAATTCTGACACTTTTCCATCATAGATCTTGTCAAAGTCCATTCCGTTTAAGTCGATGATGAATTGTTCAATTCCGATATTTTAATCTCCGTTTGGGGATTTACGAGTGTCCAGCGACGCCTGAAGTGAAGAAAACTGGTGTTGGGTTCTGTCATATGAAAATATTATTCTAAAGCGATATCCCCATTGATATAAGGTATTCCTCTGTTGCAGTCAGCTTGTGAGAGGCCTCATTTCTCGAAAGATGGTTGTCAAGGTTAGATCCTGGAATAGCTTAATGGTGGCTGCTCTGAAGCAGATATCACCTTGCAATCTAGCAAGTTCTTTTGATTTGAAAAAAAAAAAACAGCCTTGACAGCACATCCAGAACCAAGCCCTTACCCTGCTGATAGTTAACACCCTTTGGGATCAGTCCACCGTCAAATCAGTTCCAGATGCATCTCAAATAATTGCCTTGAACAAGGCTCAAACATATTCCTCGAGCTCTTGATTCAAACTTTCTTTAAGGAATCCCCAGATCCTAAAACGGCTTCTCCTCAATCTATTTTGAGTAACCAGCTCCAAGCCAGATTGGTTATAAGTATCCTCACAAAATGCTGGTTTGAGATCGCTAAGTCACTGTTCAGTCGCATGAGCATTGTGATCGAGCACCTGAAGGGACGTCCATCTGTTGCATGGATGTGGCTATTTCTTGCTGCAATACCTGTAGCAAATGGGCTACATCTCCTTTCATTGCTGGTTGAGCGTCTTCTTCCATGTGTGCTGGCGTAGATCTAATGGGTGTAGATGATGTTGAACTTTAATGAAAGACATTATTCCTTTGGATTTACGTGGGCTCATTGTAAAATGTGTGGAAGCCCCCCGACACCAATTTCAGTAGTCGGTACAGTGTGTGGGCTGTGCGTGCCACCCGGGTTACCTTGCGGCAGACTGGCCTCCAGTGAATCCCATTGTTGGGTTTGTTGGAGGGAGGGTCCCCTTTTCCTGCTTCACTCAGATCTTTTTGTCTGCATGTATTTGGCATCACTGGACATGGACTGTAAGTTGATGGCATTCGTCCAGCGCTGTACCCCCAATCACTATTTCTTAAAACCTATGACCTCTCCAGATGCCAAATGTCAGCCTTGCTGTCCCACTCCTGACAGTTCTCTGGTCTCCGTCTACTTTCCCAAGATCAGAAAGGAATGAAGGAATAAGGGGAATTTAGAAGGTTCTGTTCCCCGAGGAGCCCTGCACGGTATACTGTTTTCAATCCTGCCCAGAGGACTGTGTACTCTAAGTTGAAGCCTCTCCTGTCACCAGCTTACCTCCCTGGCCGTGTGCTCCATCCCCATAGCTTGGCCTCGCTCTCCACATGTCAGAACCCAGTAGATGCTCTGCGGCTAGTCTTCCCGCCACAGTAACGAGCCAGCCGGAGACTGGTCGATGCTCTGTGCCTTATCTTCTCGCCTCAGTAACGGTACAGGGTTAAAATCGCCTCACCCCACATGCTCCATCACAAACTGCAATGTCACTGTGCCTCCTCACGATTCTGGCTCCTCTCCTTCACAGCCTCTCTCTTCCCAGGTCTGCCATCTTGCCGGATCAAGATGCATTTCTGAGCACCAAACTCGGTCAGATGATTTCTCCTTTCTTACTGGAGACCAGCCAATTAAAGCTGAAGCTTTATGTCCCTGCCTGGTTCACGAGTGGCCCACCACACTCTCTGATGTATAGCTCTGTAGTTTTCATGCTCTTTTCTCGCAGTGCTGTGGAGTTTGAGAGTCAAGTCTCCAGCAGGCTCCTGCTAGGCCACACCCCCGCCCAAACCACCAGTATATCATTTTTTTACTATGTAAATTCTACCTACCCATGACACACACACACACACACACACTGCCATCTGTGCCGATTTCTCCTCTGATACTTTTTAATATCTCAGAGTAAGTTAACTGTTGGGTATTCCCGATCTTTATACCTAAATATTTAAACAACCGTGTGGCCCAGCTGAATGGGGCCAGTTGCACCAAGTCCATTTGTTGTGTCTCATGAATGGATTAACTTCAAATCTCTGATTTTCCCCACAATAATCTTGAAAACTGAGATTCTACTAAATTCTTCGATTTCTCTTATAACTTTTGGCACTGTATTGGAGGGGTCTTTCATAGATGAAATATCATCTGAGGAGAGGTTCATTTGGAATTGTGTCACCTGTATCGTTATTCCTTTTATTTCTTTATTACTTCTGATCCTTTCTGCAAATGGTTCCATTATCAAGATGGGTGATGAAGGGCACCCTTGCCCAGTACCTCTATAAAGCTGGACTGATCAGTAAGGGGGCCCCTAATCTACATTTTCGCTATATGTTATATATAATTATCATGTTCATTATATATGGCCCACGGCCAAACTTCAGCAATACTATGTGAGAAGGACCAGCCCACCCTATTAAATGCTTTTTCAGCATCCAGGGAGAGAAGTATGGATGGGACAGGTCCTCTACTTGCTTTTTCGGCTATTAACACACTTTTTCTGATATTATCACTAGTGGATATCCTATTAATAAATCCCGATTGGTCAGAATTCAAAAGGTTTGCATTACATCTTCTAATCTTATAGCAAATATTTTATGAATATTTTGATATCCAAATGTAGAAGAGAAATGTACCTATAACGGGCACAGTTGCATGGGTCCTTCCCTTACTTCAGATTTGAAGAAATGTAAGTCTCTTTTATGGATTGCGCTAAACTGTTTCCTCCCCTAAAGTACTTGAATAAATCAGTTAGTGGGTGTTATAAATCTGGGACCATACATTTATAAAATGGGCCAGACTTTCACCAATTTTTTGTCCTTGAATAGTTCCCGGTACCTCAATCTCCTCTACTGGTCTAATCAGAATTGATCTTCCTCTGTAAGTTTGGGAAGTGATACTTTCCCCAAATATTGATGTTGCACTTTTGTATCCACTTTGCATTCTGCGAACAGAAATGAATAACATTTCCTGAAGGATTCTCTCATATGCTCTCCTTTCCCACTCTACTTCCCCTGCTCATTATACATTCTCTGAATGTAAGCTTCATTGGCTATCATCTTTAGCCTACTCACCAATATTCTTCCCGCTGCATTTCCTTGTTCTTCAAATGTTAGTTTTCATCTCAACAATAGCTTTTCAGCTTTATTTACTCTCACAGCTTTCAACCGTCCCCTTACTGACACCAGTTTCTTTTCTTCTTGAGGGGGTACTCTTATGTAGCCGTTCTAACTCCTTTATCTCCTTCAGAAGCCTTTTCCTCTTTCAGCCTGCCTGTACGCTTCATCGCTGGAGCCTTGGATAGAAGGCTACCCCCTCACAACTGCTTTTAATGCATCCCAATGAATGCCTGGGTATGTATTCCCTACATGATTGGTCATCAGGTAACTTAATTGTATTCATGATATTACTCAGAACTATAGTATTTTATTAATTATTTTATTGTTCATTTATAACGCACTTAATAACAGTGAGTGGGTTTTAAGCGCCGGATCGGGATTCAAACCTGTGTTGCACTGCATTGTCATGCTTCCAAGACAAATGCATTGCCCCTATCTATCCTTCCTATATGGTACAGTTTAAGATTGATTCAACCAATCTCTAACTTCCCCTCCAGCAGATTATCGCCCCAATCATAGTGTTATGATGAATGATCTCAACGTATGATACCTATACCCACCACTTTACTCAGGATGATTGACAAGGCAAAAATAGTCAATTTCCGAATGTGTATGAACATTGGGAAAAGTCAACTTCTTCTGGATGACAGAACATTTAAACATCAATAATTCCTTATTCAGTCAACTCTGAGTTTTCCAGTAGTTTGCCTCACCATAGCTGAGGATTGTTCTGATCTAGCCTTCTTGACTTCTAATTCCCCTTTCGAAACTCCTTCAAGGTCTCCAAAAATGCCAATAGGACATTTTTTTTTTATCACGAGCAAAGAGTGATGCCAATGTCTACCATTCTCTTTCCAATAACCAATTCACTAGCACAAGTCTTCCTTCATTATCTGAAACTATCTCTTCCACATTATATTTTGCCCTTCTATGTATCGTGACAGCACCCTTGCTCTCTTACCCTTATTGCTGGAGTGGAATTGGGTGTTTTATTGATCATTCCATAATCTGCCTTGATCACAAAGCAGTATGTGTGTCTCCTGTAACAGTATTATATCAGTGTTTTCAAGTATTTTAACAGTTACATGCTCTATTTGGGGCTGTTCAACCTTCAAACATTAACCGTTCATTGTTTCGTAATCCTTCCTTTAGTTTTTAACTCCTAGTTTCTCACTCCATGATTCTTGGTCATCTCCCATATTTCCTCCAGTTAACATCACAATACTCTCCCAAGCCCTTCCCTTAAAATATTTGTCTCAACCCACACGCCCCACGCCTCCAAACTCTCTCCATCCCCACTGCCGAATCCCACTAGCCCCCCCCACCTCCCCAATTCATTCTGGAACACCAATTCAAATCCATGTAATCCTCCCCTGTCATCCCTGAACACTAATAAAGTTTAACCAACTCATTTGATTCCATATTTACCCTTTCACCTTCCATTGTTGGCATTGTAAGATCCACAGATCATAACCTAGGCTGTGTTGAGTTATGACCTTTCCCCGTCCAATCAGAATGCTAGCAACCTAGTCCTGTAACTTCTATTGCACATATTGAAGAGGTTTCTGTATCTTTAATTTCTTTTTCAATTTCCTGGACATCCATAGCAAGTTCTCATTTCCTTCATGATCTGAAGTGACTTGCAATGTATAGACTCCCACCGTGGTAGAGAAATCCAGAGGAGGAAGGAGAGTGATAAAAAACATAAACCCACATGAGAAAATTCTGAAGGACAGCTCAGTAAAAGCGAGCATCCTGGGCTGACAGGGAATCCATTCAGTAATGTTTGGCAAGCCCATGTAGCTGCTTGACAGATGTCCATGGCAGGGACCACCCTCTGCAGAGCAGAGGTGGCTCCCAGAAGCCTAGTCAAATAAGCGGTGGGAACATCAGACACATGCTTTCTAGCACCATTAGAACATAAAAAAATGCAGAGGATGATCCATCTCAACAGGTTCTATTTAGTAACAGCTGTACAGCACACGCTCCAGTGCAACCTACAAGGAGATGGCCAATTTTCCTGTTGTCCCTCATCTGAAAGACTCAGTTGCTGAGGGCCCAGAAATGATCCAGCAGATAGAATTTCTCCTCAGTCTTCAAGGGATGAGGCAGAGGGAAAAACACTGGCCAGTGGCTCTTCTAAGAGAGATGAAATTCTGACACATCATTAGGTAGGAAAGACGGTCTCCCTTCCGATGTCACCTGCATCTTGGAAAACACCCGGAATGAAGAGTGCCTGGACCTCACTCGCCCACTTTGCAGAAGTGATTGCAAACAGGAAAATCACGATATGGGTGACCAGTCTTAAAGAACATGAATGCGGGGTCTCAAACGGAGCTCCCATAGAAAGGGTCAAAACTAAGTTCCAATCCCACACAGGAACATATTATTGCGGTGGGGTTAACTGGTTACATAAATCACGTGAAAACTGCAAAATTTGCAAAATTGTGGAGATAATGAAAGAGCATTGCTGAGGGGTCTGTTTAAAGAGCGAAACGGTGTCCAGGTACCCCTTGACAGTGCCAATCTTCAAGCCCACAAAGGAAAATAGGAAATCTATTACAGGAAATGTGTCCAGACCCCTGTACCTACAACAAGTCGAAACCTTATGCCACCTTCAGGAATATACAGATGGTGGCAGCCATCAGAGTGGAAAGGAGCACATGCAGGATGCTGTTGTAGCAAGTCCCACTCCTTATAACTTAGACTCAGCAGCCAAGTATGAAGGTTCAGGCTGCTGAGGCTGGGATGTAGGACCCTCCTCACCCTAGTGCAAGAACAGGGTCATCCTTTCTGGGAGGCATCATGGAGGGCAGAATGAGACATCAAGAAGCTATGGGTACCACCTACTCTGGGCCCAGTCTAGAGCGACCAGAATCTACGTTCACCCAAACTTTCTGAGTCACCTGTGAATTAAAGGAATCAGAGGGATCAGCACAAAGGCATTAAGGGTTTGTAAGTTTCACTCTATAATCAATACATCCACCGTGATCCCCATGGAAGAAATCCCTAGAGCAGAACAATTTGCTTTTCCAGTTCACACTCAGAGCAGAGAGGGTACTAGAGGGTGAACATTTCCAGAACGTCCTGGCAAAATTATACCGTATAATATTTCGTTTTTATGGGAACAAAATAAGGAGGATCATTCCAGGTGGAATCACCTGCGCTCTCTTGGATGGGCCGCTTATCCACCATAAAGATGAAGGTTCTCGCCAGGCTCTTGTTTCTCTTTACTGCCCTACCTATACAAATCCCTGATTGATTTTTTTGCATGTAAACAAAATCATTGCTATCTTTCAATGCTAAAAAAATAAAAAAATTCTTATAACACCATAATTGAACTCCCTTGAAAGGAGGGGTTGGCTTTCTTGATTTTGAAACTTATTTTATATCTGCATAATTGAGAGTTATTCCTGATCATTTAAAGAAAACCCCATTGAAACAATGGATTACGATAGAAAATAGAGTTCTACACTCCATCGTAGTAGGAGAATCACTTTGGGTGCCGAAAATGGTCCTGCAAAGCACCATTAGAAAGGATCTGGTTTTGGAATCTTGATGGGAGATTTGGAGAAATGGGAGCCTCACTTAGACAATCTCCACATGGCCCACACCACTGATCGCTATGGCCCCCTTTTTTGGCAGAAATGCTGCATGCAGTTCAATTCTAGGCTTGGTTTGAAGCGGATTTACAATGAGCTGTTCAGCTATGGAGAAACAGTACATCTCAAACATAAAAGCCGCGAAAAGCAGAATAAGCCTATTTTTTTAATACCTTCTACTAAAGTGAGTCGTGCGCCCAAATAAAATGGAGTTTGCATTGTGCGCCTAAGAAAAAAAAAGGTCTTTGACAACTTTGGAAGATGTCCAAAATAATATGCTCTGTAGAAGGGACGCATATCTAGAATATTTGCAGCTAGTTTAAAGGGTACGAAATCCAATTTTCCAAAATTAAAACCATGCTCGCAAGCAGACTTGGGGGTTACTGATAAGACATTTGTCTGAGGTGCGACAGGTTATAGAAACCTGATTTGTTTTTTATTCAAATTGCATGGCATAAAGCTGTTGCCCCAGTTTCAGCTCCACCTGCAAGACTGTCCAAAATATTTCTGGGTACGAGTACCTTATGTTGGAAAGATTGTGGGCCTCATTACACGGATGGCGGTAAGGATTTACCGGTACCGGTAAAATACCGGTACCGGTAAATCCTTACCGCCTTACTACGAGGTCCCTTTGCGGGTTGGGGGATTTAAAGCCTGCTTTTTGCAGGCGTTAAAAACCAACCCGCAAAGAGACCCAGGGAGCTAATTACGGTACCGCAATTTGCGGTACCGTAATTAGCGCCTTCCCCATTCCTATTATGCCTTATGGGGCAAAAATGGGAATTGGGAAAGGGCAATGGTGGAATGGGGAATTACCGCCCGGCCAAACTTGGAATGGGGCAGTAATTCTCCTTTCCGCCAAGGCGGTGTCGGTATTTTACCGGCATGAACCAGGGCGCTAATAGAGCCATGGTTCTCTGCCATCCGTGTAATGAGGCCCTGTGATGAGGCAGGAGCCTACAGGCATGTATAGTGGTCCTGCATGAAAGTTCAGTCTTATTGATCGGAAGTCCTGTCCTAGATTAAGGGCCTGGATGGAGAAAAAAGACCTTTAGAGTCACTATGAATTGCATTTGGCTCTTTACCGGTAGAGGCGATAAATTACCTGCTGTATAACACCATTTGTTGTTGGCTGCCAGAGCATGTGTAAAAGACACCCCTCGCCCCCTGCTGAAGACTGAATGGGGGCATGAAGTATGAGAAGTTAACAAGCTGGATTAATGAGCAACACTCTGATACTGATATTAAATGGAGTTTATTCTTGGTTACGCATAACTGGACGTGCCCAAGATCAATGTCTGTAGATTGATTTGCAGGTACTATGACCTGGATAGAGAAAGATTCCTGATGGCTCGATGGTGCATGGAGATCTTCTGGCACTACCCCATTTCACAATGTCCATGGTCAATGTGGGTGGGAATCTGACATAGACCAAACTTAGTGAAGGTGTATTTTCTTTGTATGCTGTTTAATGGTTGGGGTATGGGAGTTGATGGAAAGGGTTGAAAAAGATAAGGGGCACAAGGAGATTTGATTTTTCGACACACCTCTGAATTATAAGGATTGGTGATCTTAGTGTTGTAATAAAGTACAGGACTCTGAGGTTTACTGAATGAGAATTATTACCAGAAATTATTTGAGCTGTACAAATATTATGGTAAGAATAGGGGAAAATAAAGGTGTTCTTCATATGCCCCATTTACCACTGTGGTTTTGGATATCCATATATTGTGCTTCCTTAAAAAAATAAGAAAACAATAACAGCATCAAACACGCATTGACAATGCCAATAGTTTTGGCGTTTACTGACGTTATTAGCATGTATAGGTGCTAGGGTGCAAGTAGGAGTTTGGAGAGTTTCAAAGTCGGGTGCGGAGGTGTGCAAGAAAATGAGAAGAAAGAATAGAGCAATAGCCACCAAAATATGCTAAAACCAAAAAAGGTGCTGTGAAGAAGGAGCCAAGATAGCTGAAGCATAACACCTAAATAGCACATGAAACCAAAACCTTAATAGACCTCTAAATAAACTAAACCAGGCAAGATATGTGGTCAAGTACCTAAATTGCCCACATCCCAGTTTCACCACTTAACAGAAGTGTGTTTTCTTGTACAAATCCTTTAATTTCATTGTGTCTTATCTGGAATCCCGGTAAGTAATTCAGTTGATAGCTTATATTATTAATAGTTGAATACAACATGAACATGTGGAATCCGTATTGTGCTTTTAAGTGTGCTTGTGTATCAGCATATGAGGAATTCCACTATTGCTGCATCCAGGTTAGACCAAACGCTGAACCCCACATGCTTATTGTGTAATTTGGAAAGACTTTGAAGAAAACAAATTCATTAATTAAGCAATATAACCAACATTCTAATTCAAGTTTACAAAACTATACAATGTGAAATGCACTATAAGAAATACCATAGACAAGCTTGCAATTGCAAATAATGTTCCAACAACCCAGAAGAAGTTCGTAACAGGTATTGTATGAATATTAGACCTATGTTGCAAAACACATGTTGGCATATTAGAACTATTCTCCTGATGTGGATGTATAGAATTGGAAACGAGGGATAATATTTTCCTTCGAAGATTATCCAGACAATTGAAACAGTAACTAGTAGATGCAGTCTTTAAGGGGTTAGAAGGACTCCCCCCCTAACCTGCTTTCATTTGACCCTCTAACCTTAACAATAATGGTTGGTGGGGGCCTATTTTCAAGTCAAGTTGTAGTTCAACCAAGTTCAATGTTGTTCCCAAGGGGCCAATAATTTCTGTGTCTAAGTTGCTGTGATTGTGCTATATATGGACTGGTGCTGCAGGTAAGCGACAGTCTGCAGACCATCCCGGACTCCCTGCACAATGTTATATGCCAGCAGCCTGAAATCTATGGCTATTGGGCAGGGCATTCTGAGAGCAGGCTGCAGGGTAAACATGTCCATGCAGGGGCGTAGGAGACACATAAAATCTGGGGGGACAGGGGACATCTTGGGGAATTTGCTTTATTTATTTATTTATTTATTGTGTTTTAGTAAAAGAACTCGACTTTTCACAAAATTAGAACATGTCTTTGTATGTTGCATTTCTGGATTTTTCATCTGACTATGAGCTCATGGTAAGAGAGAGGAAATAGCAATTACTTCCAGTGGGCCACAGCTAGGACGCTGGCTCGTTAAGAGGCAGATTACCTGTAAGTGGACTCCTGCCAAATCAAGGAGTTAAAGCCTTGTTCTTCCAACTGCAAATTGCTTTTTTTTGTGTGGGGCATGGAGATGTGTGTGTCTCTTGGAATGGAAAGATGGGGGTTTCAAAGAAAGAGGAAATCTTGTTTGTACCTCTGAGTAAGCCCTGTTATGTGTGTGATGTTGCTGCTTTGACTGTCCTCCGGGGGAGGTTGGGGGGGTACAGCAAACAAGGAGGATGAGTGATCGCAAGCCCACCCCCTTATAAGCACTCCCAAGGTCCGCGGCGAGGATGTGTCGGACCCGGGGGATGCCTAGTAGGTGGAGTGTATATGGACCCAGGGGGTGGCCAGAGGGGCAGCCCGCTATGTGGGCTGTCCCTGCGAGGGCCGGGTCAGCCTCTCACGATGAGTCTGGTCCCTCTTATTCCATCTCATGCTGGCTTCAGAACCTAGCCTTTCTTTGCCTTTGTTATTCTGAATGCAGAGCTGGACTATGTTACTTTCTCGTTTAACATTTGCTGCAAAGACTGATCTATTTGATTCTCTCATATGTTACTAGGACGGCAGAGCATGGGTCCTCTGCCCTGTTACATTATTCAAAGAGCCCCTCTGGCCCTTCTTTGCCTTTCCCTTGTCTCACTGCTTTCTTGCTTAATACATACCTCCTTGCTTGAACACTCAACATATTCTCCCTAACACAGCAAAGGCAGTTGCAGTCTATCTTAACTTCTATTTGTTCCGTGTCTTGAATTGGCCTCTTATTTCCGCTTTTCTGTCTGCAGGGGAAAGGCATTTGTCAGTCACTGCCATGATGGTTCTACCTGGCCATAAGAGGGCAACAGCTAGCCAATATTGGAAGAACATGGGCATATTATGCCAGAGGCTGGCAACTGCCTTCCTAATGCCTACACAAGAGACAAAACTCTTGCCTTTGTTTCTAACAGTAATTCAATGGATGAAGAAATGCAAGAGCACACATATTGCTTATAAAGGAAGGGGATGATGTCACACTTGGTTAAGACATTTTGATCACCCCAGGAGCTAATTTCTAGCTGCAATTAAGCAATTACCTTTTAGACTTCTGGCTTTAAATAATGTTAGTATCACCTGGAAAGCACAGCGGTTGCTCAATAGAGTTCCTGGAGCATGAGGGGTACCCTACTCGTGGGCATGGATGATTGGAGGGCATTCTTGCCCTGCTTTGGAGCCTGGCCCCTACAGCCATGATGGGGGGAGGGGCCTATTACTTTTGGTTGTACGTACCCTTTCAGGGTGGGCAGACATTGCCTCCTGCTTTAGCCCACTAACAGCTCTGCTTTGCAACTTTATCACACATACCTGTCAGGTGGCATGTAACTCAATGCTACTAATGTTATCAGCCTCAGAAGTCTGGAATCCTTTGCCACATCAACTAGGGTACAGGCTTGCCACCTGAGACTTACCCATGTCTGAGTCGGCATCTGTCGCCCTATGGGGAAGACACACACAGAAGGAGCAGGGCTGAGTGCCCTTGTGGGTTTTTCACACTTCTTCCTCGGGTGGGCACAATTCACTCCGCAGAGAAAGTGGCACATGCTGGGCAACATTCTCCCACTTGGACAATGTCACCCAAAGAGCGAAATTGGCCATTTGAAATAGCTCTGTCAACTGACTATTGCACAATCCACACTGATGGGTTTCAGCACCTGCTTAACGCGAGATGGCAATTAAGGGCATTTGCCAACGCACTCAAGAAGCACAGGCCACCCTCTTACCAGCGACATGCCATGCTCACTCATTCTGATCACAAATTGGCATTTATCTGGGGTCATGTTAAATGTATTTATTTATTTATTACATGTGTAGCATCACGCAAAACCCCCAAGCATCAAGGCGCAAAGTAAACTGTATGGAGTGGACCACTTACATTGGCGCACATTTTTACTTTTCCGCCACAAAATGGAAGATTTTAGCATAAAAGGCAGGTGAAATCATATTGCTTTTCCACTTTGGAAGAGTGTAAATACCTCAAGCAATTAGCGATAGCTGGCGGAATTGACAATGGCTTCCTCTGGACTCCGCCCGCTTCTACCAGGTTTCATTTCCAAGCAGATCCCAGAGGAATCCCTTTCCTTATTTCCAGCATGAGAATCCATGCTGGAAGTAAGGCCCCATTTGTCTGGTGGAGCGGGAAATACAGGGGGTCCTGGTGTGTCCACTCGGCTCCCGAACTCCACCAAGAAAATGCACGAAAATCTGGCCAATTAGAAAAAGCGACAGTAATAGTGTTTTCCACCACTTTTTCTGAACCAATTGACCTGGGAAATGGTGCTGCATCGGAAGCCGAATGCATTCACTCTGCCTATTATCACACCAGAAGATTAAGCCAGGTGCTGAACACAGGTGTTACATATTCCTGTGCACAATCCGCATTTGGAGAGTTAACTAACTGAGCTACTTTACAAATTATATCTCCTCTGGGGCTTTACCGTCTTAACCCTTTAACTGCCATGGGTATTTCCCCCCAGTGCCGAGGCCTTTTTTGGTGATTTCGGTATGTCGCCATTCAATCCCTTGTAACTTTTTTGTTACAAGAGATATCTCGGCCAAAGTTGGCCCCTTTTTTCCCACATGTAGGCGGTCGTAACGCCACCCAGGAATCCTAATTTGCTGTAAGGGGGTGAGAGAAAATAACCAAAAAGGCGAACATTTGTTTTTTTTTCAGAAAATGCCAATAAAATGTTTTACAAAGAAGCCTGTGGTGTTTTCCTTGTAAGAGCTAGGAACAAATGGTTTGCTGTGCTGGATTAGCCATTTTCCAGGCTTTCAAGAACAGATTGAGCAGAAACCAAAATAACATTTTGATATGCTAATCAGCCGTTTTGTGAGAGGTAGGCGATTTTGGCGTTTTTTGTCCAATAGGACATGCGTGGACGGAATGGAAGTAAAGGGTAGGAAAGCTGAATGGGAAGCCAGAAAGGCATATATTTCTGAAAAGTAGACAATATTCCAAGTTTAGGAAGGGGTGATTTGCACAGGTCATGCAACAACTATGTAGGGAAAGATTCCATAGTTTGGGGGGAAATCGGGGAAAATGACAGAAAAAACCCCACAATTTCCGCACATTTCACTCTGGTCACCCACCGAAACACGCAGCCAACAACACATTCCTACCTTCCCGCGTTCCCACAGGTTTCCCGATGAAAACGGTACCTCACATGTGTGGATGCACCTACCTGGGTGCAAAGGGAAAAGCCTAAAACACTGGTAACCCCAAGTCTTTTTTCGCACAGCAGATTTTCTGGAATTTTGCTCATGTGGACAACCTACAGATTTGGGCCTAGGTGTGTCGAAGCCACGAAGGAAAACAGGGAACCCCATGTATTTCCGAAAAGAAGACACCCATAGGAATCCACAGAGGTCTGACTTGCGCAAATCGCCCTGTAATTTATGACCCACAATCCCTGACAAACTCTGAAATTTAGTGGAAAAAACACAATTTTCATTTTGTCTGGGATTGTGGGTAATACATTCTGGGGCGATTCAATCAAGTCAGACCTCTGTGGATTCCCACGGGTGTCTTCTTTTCGGAAATGCATGGGGTACCCTGTTTTCCTTCGTGGCTTCAACACCCTAGGCCCAAATCTGTAGGTTGTCTCCCCAAACCCTTTGGGGTTTACCAGTGGTTTAGCCTTTTCCCTTTGCGCCCAGGTAGGTGCACCCACACATGTGAGGGACCGTTTTTGTCGGGACACCTGTGGGAACGCAGGATGGTAGGACATGTGTTGTTGGCGGCGTGTTTCAGTGGGTGGCCAGAGTGAAATGTCTGAAAATTGTGTTTTTTTCCACCAAAATTCAGAGACATTTCCCTCTGCCCACCCACCGAAACACACCGCCAACAACAGATGCCCTACCTTCCCGCGTTCCCACGGGTGACCCGACGAAAACGGTACCTCACATGTGTGGATGCACCTACCTTGGCGCAAAGGGAAAAGGCTAACCCACTGATAACCCCAAGCCTTTCGGCAAAGCAGATTTTGCTCATGTGGACAACCTACAGATTTGGGCCAAGGGTGTCGAAGCCACCAAGGAAAACAGAGAACCCCATGCATTTCCGAAAAGAAGACACACCGTGGGCACCCCCCTTTCCACTAAAAACATCCATGGTGGTTTAGTGACCCCCACACTCACCCAAAACAAGTTATTTTTTTTATTTTTTGTTTTTGTTTTGCCTCTTTCCTAGGGGAAGATTGTGTTAGCAATTTGCCCCCAGGGAGGGCTACATGAGATGCCCCCCATCCATTTGGGGTGGGGGGGGAGGGCCACCCACCTTTCCACTAAAAACATCCAGGGTGGTTCAATGGCCCCCCACACCCACCCAAAACAAGTTTTAATTTGTTTTATTTTTGTTTTGCCCCTTTCCTAGGGGCAGAGGGGCACATGTGTGTGGCCATCTGCCCCCCGGGGGGGGGCAAAACGTACTGCCCCAGGCTTGGGGGGTGGCTCTGCCAATATTTGCAGTGGCCTCACCCCATCCCAAATGGATGGGGGCATCTCATGAGCCACTTCCTAGGGGAAGACATCTGCCCCCAGGGAAGGCTACATAAGGTGTCCCTCATCCACTTAGGGTGGGGGGAGAGGGCCACCCCCCCTTTCAAAACACAAATAATTCTGGTGGTCTAGTGGGCTCCCACCCAAAACAAGTTATAATATATATATTTTTGTTTTGCCCTTCCCTAGGAGCAGATGGCACATGTGTGTGACCATCTGCCCCCAGGGGGGTGGCAAAACGTGCTGCCCCAGGCTTGGGGGGCGGGGTGGCTCTGCCAATATTTGCAGTGGCCTCTCCCCTCACCCCAAATGGATGGGGGCATCTCATGTACCCCTTGCTAGGGGCAGAAATCTACCCCCAGGGAGGGCTACATAAGGTGCCCCATCCACTTAGGGTGGGGGGGAGAGGGCCATCCCCCTTGCAAAAATCCCTGGTGGCTAGTGGCCCAACCCACACCCACCCCACCCAAAACATTGTTTTAAAATAAAATCATCTTTTTGTTTTTGTTTGCCCCCCTTCCCTGGGGGCAGATGATCCCCCATCTGCCCCCAGGGTATTGCCCCCATGCTTTGGGGGCAGGGGGGAGAGGGCATCTTACATAATAAGCAGCCCCTCCCCCCACTTCAAAAACAGATCCCTGCACGACACACTAAACACATATTCTGGGGGGGATAAATGACATTACATCCCCCCCACTTAAAATTGTGGGGGGATTTGTCCCCCATGTCCTACGCCCATGTGTCCATGCCTGCAGAGCATGACTAGAGCATCACTGCAAGATTCATCAGAGAATAAATTGCCAGATGCAGACGAGCTTTGGGGGCACTGTGTGGGTTAACGGACACCTTCCTGAGCTGCAGCGCCATGGTAAGACAAGCCACCACCGACAATTAACTCCTTTGCACATTTTCAGAGCCAATTTAAACCAAAACATAACTATTACACTACCTTGTTTATTTTTAATTAAATAATACTGTGAAATGTGTAGCATCAATTGAAAGCGGAAGTAAATATATTTTAAAGCATCAATCAAGTCAAATAACTTTTAAATAACATTAATAGATAGTGGTTGCCATTTTGGAAGTAAACATGGCTGACAAATTCACCACACAATACAAATTCAGCCAAAGAGGTGTAGTTGTAGGGAAAATGGGTGGGAATGGGAGGAAAACCCTATAGATTTTACTTTGCAATGAGCGCTAAATGGGCGGGACACACAGCCAAACTTCATACATCGATCCACATATGTCACCTGCATTGAAACGCATTACAAACCTACATTCAAAGCCCCTATTTCAAGCTCTTATGTTAAAGCTCTTATTTGAATGGCAATAGTTTTGGCTTTAGCACCACCTAATAGCCAAAAATAAAGGTTTCACATTATAGTGTCAGTAAGAGTGCTGACAGAACATTTTCATAAAACCTGAGTAAACATACTCCACATTCCTTACCTTCAATCCACGATGCAGTCTGTTCTTCATAACTCCAAGAAACTCTCCATGACTAAGGCAGTTGTCTCCATCTAAATCGAAGATCTTGAAGATGGTTTCCAGAACATTCTTGGAAAGGTCTTGTCCTGTTGCAACTTTTACAGCTCTCATAAACTCCGCTAATGAAACCAAAATAGTTTATTGCAGATGTTACAATTTAAATCCACTATTTATTGTAATTTGAAAAAACTGTACATCACCACCTTTGTGTTTCCTCGACATAAAGAAAAGTACCTTGATAATTACAGTTTGTATTGTCCACACTAATTTCTTGTCCAAGGCATAACGTGCATATTTCCACCAGCTTTATTTTAAATGTATGCACAGCCTGCTTTGAATGAACCATCTCCACAAGTGAAATCTATTACATTCTCAAATCTGTAAATTTTCTGTCAAGGCTGCAATAATGTAAATGCAAAGAATAGTTTATCTCAAACATGCTAAACGTAAAGCCATTCTTTTTCTTCATAAACTTCAGTAAAAGTTCCTCATGTACTCTTATTCCATCAATGCCCCCCACCCCCATTGTGTATTACTGTCAGAGAAAACATGAGACAACTACCAAACCACTAAAAATCCAAATGTGGACCCAGCCCTCCAAATAAGGTGTGCATGAGGCCTTTTTACACACAGAACTCTTGTCAATATGGCCCTTTTAATTCTTCCTTGCGTACAGCTTACCCCCATAAATCATGGAGTTCCCTGGTGACAGCCTGGACAGCAGCAGCTTGCAAATCCACTTTTTACTTTAGCAATCCACACAGTTCCTTGAAAGAAGCAATAGGAATGAGTCCTGGTCTGTTTATTTTTTCAACACTCTCCTCTGTTAATAATTCTATCAAGATAATTATTTGAGTAATGCATAAGGGAATTTGTGTTTTGTTCACTTTGTTCAACTGCCTGCATTTTGTAGGTTACAGTGTTATTAAAGCATGTTGAATCACTAACATGCTTTTCACATTGCTTTAGGGCACACCTTTTTGTGTAAAATGAAAACTGTCTTAAATTAGAGCTTTATTTTTGCTTCATTTCCCTCGGTTTTATTCAGCTTAAATAGAAGCAGCACAGTTGCAGCAGAATGGGCACTTCATACTTTATTTTCCTTTCATCACAGAAGCACTTTAATTGCATTTAATGTCTTGAAGTTTTAGGAAAACCACCCAGCAAGCAGCGGTTTGGCATTTGTGAGAAGGAAAAGAATTTGGTTTTCTATATGGAGATGTGTTATTGTTTTGTCTTAAGATTGCATGTGTATGCATAAATGGGCACTGTACTTAGTTTGGTGTCTTAGAGAGCACGGAATAGCTGGGTATGTGGTCTGAACTTTACTTTAGCTCCCTTTCTGACCACCTACCCAACGCTAGCAGGTATAATGGATGCAGATAGAAGCAGTGCTGTTTAGATTTTCAGTGGCACAGATTGCACCGGTACCTCTCAACATGACTACTATATGTTCAGAAAAAATAGTCTAATTTATGAGCTGAGCTGCTATACGCATGTCATGGTACAATGCTCATTATTCACAGCAGGGCTGATTGCATCATGCCCACATTTCTTAGCAGGGCTGCTGTGTTTTGTGACAGTACCTCAATTTCTTAACAGAGCTGTTGTAATGACAAAGCACAAACATGTGTTGGAATTCTCTGCAGCGAGCTAAAGTACTAAGCAAGAACAGTGTCATCAATACACAATACTGAATCCCATTACTGCTAGTTAGAAAACCCTGTATGGAAAACAACAAATTTCCCCCAAATGTGAGGGTGTGGAGGTTGGGTAGGGGTATTGAATTAAATTAGGGGGTGGGAGGGGACCTGTTAGGCAGAAACCTGTGCAATTCCCTTAGGGACCACTGAAAAAAGTTTAAGACTACAGGTGTTGGCAGTAAACCTTATTGGTAGCAGTCTGTACCACACAGATTTACCTGGTAGCTGTGGCTGAGCAGTCAGACTTCTCTCAAGAAGAGTTAGGCAGTATATAGAGTATACACATTAGATACAAAAATACAGTAGTACAAGCAAAGACTGACCAGAGCTTGGGTATAAAAGTATATAATTATTTATTTAAAAACACACTTGTAAAAATACACTGGCACTAATATGTCAAGCAAGTTCAAACACAGTCACTAAAAATATATACACCTCCCTGATTAATTATTCGACTAGTCTTAGGAAAAGAACACCACTTATTATCAATACAGAGGTGAGCGCTTAACCAAGATGGCACTCCAATAATTATTTAAAAAGGGAGGGAAAAGGCAGAATTAGGAAAGCACACAATACCAACACTTTTAAAAGAACCACAGCAAGTCAAGAAAGGCAGAGTCTACTGTAGAGAAAGAAGGTTCATAGGCCAGGCCCAATCTTGGAGAGAGCAAGGCGGAATGTGCCCAAGATCACACAGTTGAAGTACACTTTAAAAGTCTTTGCAGATAGTTCAAAAAGGAGTTGGATCAGTTCAGAAAAGTTAGTTAACAGGTCCCAGGTCACCCCAGGATAGAGAGTCAAGGATTTACGGGACACCTTGAACAGTCTGTTGCAAGGGAGACCAGACGGGACACAGTCCCTGAAATGGTGAGAAAGCTCCATCGGGGGCAGTTGTTCCTGGCAGCGGTTGCAAGTTGGTGCTTCGTCCAGGGGAAGAGAAGATCTCGACGTGGAGGAAAGCTGGAGGTCGTTGCACTGCCAGGGAAGAAACCAGCAGCAGAGTTTCCCGGTTAAAAGGTACTACCCTTTTATTTGCGGTAGTGGTGAAGCGTGGCTATCCGGCCGCCGGGGTGCTTGGCACGGGTGATTCGACCACGAGACGATGCAGGAAGGCGAAAAGAGGGCGAACTGGTTAACCCCACCAGTTGAAAGGAAGAAGACTCTCCAGGAAGAAGATCTTCTCTGTCGTTGGCAAGTGGTGAGTCGGTTCAGCAGGGCTCCACCGGTGGTGATGTTGTTGCAGGTCGGCTCAGCTTCTCCCTCTTCGGATTCTTTAGGTCCTGTGGTGACTTCTGAAGTCCCAGTCCCCAAAGCCCTGCTTTTATGCAGAAAACCCCCATTCATCAATCCTAGCTGTCACTCAAACATGCTAAGTGGTGAGCCGGGTGGCTCACCACTGGGCCAATCACACAAGAGTGCGACTTGAGTTGCCGTGGCAACTCAGTCCAGGGTGCCTATTCCCCCTCCCACACATCCTGTAGACACAGACAGAGTGGCACCACTTTTGGAGGCTTCTGTGCAGAAGTCCGCCAAAAGTGGAACAAAGGGCTCGTCTTGGGTTGGAGTTACAGAGGCGAACACGAACGCCATTTTAAAACCGAGTCCTGGCAAAAAGACCCAACCGGGGAATAAATATTAAATAAATAACCCGGCGGTATCTTTAACATTGCACCAAAAAAGTGGTGCATTTAAAATGAATGGGAAAATCCCATAGGAAATATTCCGGTGGAATATTTTGCGTGGTAACCACTGCCACCAGCCAGAAACTCGACGAGGGGGGGACTGCACAGTGCCCCCTCGAAAAACAGACCCAGGGGCCATCTAATTACCCCTACCAGTACTTCCACAATAGGATGGTTTGTACTGGTTCTGTTCACAATCGGTCAGGTGTGTGCCGTTATTGTCAATTGCCTGACTCTGCCTGACCCTTGTATTGGGACATGTCAGTTAAACGGCTCTGGTGTTAGTCCATTGTCTTTCACGATGTAAGAAAGTGTTTGTGTTGGAAAATGGGGGGTTGAGGGGGTAGAGTTTCTAAATTTCCTACGGCTAGTGTGGGGAAGAGGGGGTTACAAGGAAGGGGGTATCCCGTTGCACCCTTCGGTGTCACACTTCCACTTCCTGAAGAACCCCCCATTTAGGTGATCCTCCCCCACGGGTCCACCCCCAGGAACTGGATCCAATAGCGATGGTCGTGTCCTGGCAACCTGGACGACAGATCTCTGGGAACTAGCGGGTGAGAGACCATCAGGTTTCTCACAGCTACTATACTTGTAATGGCTCAGAACAGCCGCATTCCATGAGGGATGCTAAACTTGTAATGGCTCAGACCACACATCTCATCTGGGCTGCTACTCTTGTAATGACATGCAGTGCTAGTAAAGCATCTGCATTCAAGCAAGTGCTGCATCTGGTCAGACAGGGAGCACTCAATGGTAAAGCTGCACTAGATTTTTAAATGGAAAAGACATTTTCAGCTTTTTGAATATTTATTGGTGCTATGTCGAAAGACAAAAAGGAGAGGAAGAGCACGAACCGAAGCAATACAGGAGAACAAATTGGGAGGTGTGAGGCTAGGCTGAGAGAACAGAGAATGTCCTAGACAATCCAAAACAGGAATTCGAGCAATTGGAAGAGAGACCAATGAGCTACATAAGAGAGCAACAAAGAAAGTGAGAAGGAAACAGAGGTAAATAATAGGACACACACAATAAGAGTGAGGGATCAAAGCAGAGTACAGAGACATATAGAGACAGTACAAGAAAACACAGAACAGAAGACATGGGGAGCCCGAGAGCCCCAAATGGGAAAGCAGATTCAGGCAGAAACACAACGCGGTTGTGTTGGAAAACGCTGCGGTTTTTGTTTCCGAGTTTCTCAGGCTCCTCCGAGCCAGAGGAGCCTGAGAAACTTGGAAAGAAAAACCGCAGCGTTTTCCAACACAATAACGTTGTATTTATGTTTGCGGTCGCTTCAAAAGCGACCGCAAACATAAATACAACGTTTTTAAAGTTGCGGTTTTATTTCTAAGTTTTCCGGGCTCCTCCAGCCCAGAAGACTTAGAAAAAAAAACGCAGCTAGTGCTCATTTTTTTTTTTAAAATAAATAGCACTTACCGAGATTCAGCTGCAGCTTTCCTGCTCTGGTCTCCGGTCCCCGTCCTCCGCGTACAGCACTAATGAAGGGAAAGCCACCCAGCGGTAGCTTTTGTTTACTACAGCTGGCTGGCTTTTCATTCATTAGCGCCGCAAAAGCAAAAGCCAGCACAGGAGGGCATCCATTTCACAAAACGGATGCGCCCACGTGCTTGCTTTTGCGAATTTTAAATAGGAAGTTTTAAAAAAGAGAATCCTAGTATTTTTTTTTATGTTGACTATCTATTTTTTAAATAACATTTTTTACTAGACCATGCCTTTAAATATGGACAGCGCCGCCTGGTAACCCTTAATGGTACCCACATGCAGGCCCTTGTGGGCTAAAGAAAGCAAAAAAGACAAAACCAAAGGAATGTAACATTGGAGAGGATCCACATTCTGTACCCTGTACCAGTTGCAGAACTTCTTCCAACGGCAACGGTACAGGGATTTCGTTGCAGGCCTTCTGGCCGAAAGCAACACCTCCATCACGTCTTCAGGGAGGTCCCATCCTTATATCTCAGCCTTTCAGGTACCAAGCATGAAGGCTGAGAGACTTGACCCCTGGATGGAGAACTTGACCCCCCCTCCCGTGAGAGCAGATCGTCTCGGTAGGGAAGACGACGTGGAGGGCAGATGGATATGTCTAGAAGGTCCAGGTACCACGCTCTCCTGGCCCATGCCGGAGCAATGAGAATCATCCGGGAACTGAACCTCTGCAACACTTGCGGAATGACGAGGACTGGAGGGAACGCGTACAGCAGTGGGAAGGACCACTCCACTACAAACGCATTCCCTAAGGCTCTTCTTGGAGGAAATTCCCACAAGCAGAATCTCTCGCGCTTCCGGTTGACACTGGTGGCGAAGAGATCCACATGTGGGGTTCCCCAAAGGGCAAAGATCTCCAAAAGAACTTCCTGAGCCAGCTCCCACTCGTGAGAGACCGTGCTCTGCCTGCTCAGAGCGTCCGCCGCCGCGTTTTCGTCTCCGGCCAGATGAACTGCCGAGATCGAAATTTCCTCCTGGATGGCCCAGAACTAGAGCAGCATTGCCTCTTCACACAGTGGGAGTGACCCTGCCCCCCCCCCTTTTGGTTGAGGTAGTGCATGGCTACTGTATTGTCCGTCATAATCAGGACATTCTTACCCCGCACAGACGGCAGAAAAGTCTTCAGGGCTAGCCTGACAGCCCGCAACTAACAGATTGATGTGGAGTCTGGACTCAGACGGAGACCAACGACCGCTGGCTGGCAGGGATGCGTCCGTCATGATTGTCACCTCCTGCCACGGTTGCCAAAACTGAGCCCCTTTGAACAGATTTCCTTCGACGGCCCACCACAGCAGGGCCTGGGCGACCGAGGGCGGAATATGAACGGGGTCCGACATCCTGCCGGAGAACTACGACTACTGCATCTTGAGTGCCCACTGCAGAGATCTCATCCGCAACCTGGCCTCTGGCATGAGTAAAATGCAGGATGCCATGAGGCCGAGCAATCTCAAGAACTCGAACGCCGGGAGACTCTGGGCACGTTGAAACTTGTCCACCATCTGCAGAATGTGGTGAGCCCTCACCTGGGGAGGAGAACACTGCCCCAGGGATGTGTCTAGCACTGCTCCGATGTACTGGAGCCGCTGGGTAGGTGTCACATGAGACTTCTGTAAGGAGGGAGAATGGCGAAGCCCAGCTTGTGAAGGGAGTAGCAGGTGACGTACAGATGATCCAGGACTTGCTCGGGAGAGCCAGCCCTGATCAACCAATCGTCCAGGTAGGGGTAGACTTGAATCCCTCCCTTTCCTGAAATGCGCTGCCGCCACAACCATCAGCTTGGTGAAGACCCTCGGGCGGAGGTCAATCCGAACGGCAGGACCCGAAACTGAAAATGCGAGTCGCCAGCCACGAACCTCAGGTACTTCCTGTGCTTGGGATGAACTGGCACATGAAAGTAAGCATCCTTAAGGTCGAGAGACACCAACCAATCCTGAAGTTGAAGGGCCTGGAGAATTTGAGAAAGAGTAACCATCTTGAACTTGTCCTTCCTGAGGAGCTTGTTCAAACCACGCAAGTCCATAATAGGTCTCAAGCCTCGGTCTTTTTTCGGAATCAAAAAATAGGGGGAATACCATCCCTTATTCCTCTCCGCTACAGGTACCTGTTCTATGGCACCTTTCTCTAGCAGGAATAGGATTTCCTGCGCAAGGAGCGGATCCGGACGCTTCAAAGAGAGCTTCCCCGGTGGATTGTCGCGAGGCCTCTGCTGGAAAGGAAGACAGTAGCCGTGGTGATCTCCAGAACCTACACATCTGAAGTAATGGCACGCCATTCTACAAGATGCTGCGCCAGACTTCCCCCAACCGGCGAACCAAGGGACATGGCCTCATGACTGAGCGGCTGTGGCAGTGCCTGATGGCAAGGAGGCAACTGCCCGAGCGGCTTTGGCACCTCGAGTACCTTGCTTTCCACCTCTGGTACTCCTACGGTGGCCCCTTTGACTGGCAGCTCCCCTCGATCTACCAAAGGAAGACTAGTATCGAAAGGAACCTCCCCTCCATTGCTGTCCCCTAGGCCGAAAAAGAGGAGGTTGACGCACTGCAGTGCTCAAGGACTTTGCTGCAGCTTTAGAGGTCTGCAACCTCTCAAGGCTCTCGTTAGCCTTGCGGCCAAAAAGATGGACACCATCAAAGGGCATGTTGAGAAGCTGGGACCGTACATCAGAAGCAAAACCCGACTTCTGCAACCATATAAATCTGCGCATCACAGTGCTCGTCACCATGGACCGGCTGACACAGTCTGCCACGTCCAGACCCGACTGAACGGTTTCACACATGGCATCCTTGCCATCCTGAACGAGGGCAAGAAAACCATCCCGTTCCTCCCCAGGGAATATGTTCAGCCGCCAACGACACACAATTCCACAGAGTGTGCGTGAATCTTGCAAGGGCACAAACAGAGTTGGCTACCTTTAAAGCCATACCCCCAGATAAAATACCTTTGTCGCCCAACCATCAAAGTGTTTATCGTCCATATCAGGAGGGATTGTAGGGTACGCAGCCTGCTTTGCTGGGGCCGTAGCCGCTTGCACCGCCAACCTCTTCAGAGTAGGGTGCGTAGACAAGTAGCAGGGGTCACCACTGGCTGGGCAGCATTTTTTTGGCAAGGACTTATTCACTGTCGGGAGACTCTCTGGAGCAGTCCAAGCCGCCGCAAACCCTTCTTTGTAAGGCCATATGAAATAGCAACACCGGGTCAGTGGGTGGACCCTGGTCCAAGATATCCGTCCGGTCACCCTGCAGAAAATCCACAGGTGGAGCCGACCATCCCAGATACTCCGTCACCCTTGACATGAGGCGCCTGTACGAGGAGTCAGCATCTGTACCAGGCCCAGGCCTGCCAAACTCAACCTCCGGGGAGGTATCAAGCCCACTTGCGTCATGTAACGATTGACGAAGGTCTTCCAACTGGCTATGACCAGACAACAGGTCATCAGGAACCTCAGAAGGCACAAGCCCCTCTTCATCAGCCCTTCCTCTACCTCTGAAATGTCCCCCAAGGGTTGGAACAAGTCCTCCCTGGGAGGAGGAACAGAGTATGGGTCAAATACAGGCCGCACAGACTTGCTGAGCTCCTTTCTCTGAGCTTCCACAGCTCTCCGGGGCACCTTTGGCAAATTTTCCTCAAAAGGCGTCGAGGGCGCCGATGGGAGTGGCGTCGACGTCGACCGAGGTGCAGATGACTTCGACAACGGCTTCGAGGATGGAGCCCCGAACGTGTCCATCGATGGACAAGGCCTCACAGGCTCCACCGGTCTCGACGGCATCGAGGACCTGGATCGGGCACGGTGGCGATCATCCTTGTCCGATCGGGACCTCGATGGTTCCCGATGACAGCACCGACCGCCCGGGCCTGAAGGCGTGCTAGCGGTGGCTCTAGTGCGTTCCCTGCCGGCTTCACTCGAAGGCGCAGAAGGAACAGTGCCCTGCGATTCGAAAATTGCCATCATCTGCCAGCGGAATTCATCCCATTCGGCCGGCGATGAGTGTTTTGTGGGACAAGCCACCCGTCGTCTGGCGGAGTCCTCTGACGCAGACGGGGAAGCCGACCGGTGACGGCGCTTCCTTGAATGCCTCGAAGAGCGAGACCCTCAGGACTTACGCTGACGCGCAGAGTCGCCCCTCGAATCGTCGGTCGAAAGTCCAGCGGATTTCGACTTACAGGGTTTGGAAACCCTACCTACCGACAGCTTCTTCTTCCGCTCCTGCAAGGCCTCCGACGTCAAACACTGGCATTCGTCGCAGTCATCGGTGGTGTGGCTCTCGCCGAGGCACCAGAGGCAGACGACGTGTGGGTCCGTAAGTGACATCTTGGAACCGTAGTCCCAACACTTCTTGAAGCCCGACTTCGGGATAGCAGAAGACGAAGACATGTTTCTCGTAACAACAATAGAAGAACCGATTCAACAAGAGAGAACCGAGGCACGCCGAGATATTGAAGCAAACACGTTCGCGGAAAAAGCAGAACTGAGGCTACGGCCGTCGTGCGTCCTACATATAACATCCGATGACGTCAACCGTCGGAGGAGGTCCTTGAAGG
Organism: Ambystoma mexicanum; assembly: GCF_040938575.1. Classification (NCBI taxonomy): domain Eukaryota; kingdom Metazoa; phylum Chordata; class Amphibia; order Caudata; family Ambystomatidae; genus Ambystoma; species Ambystoma mexicanum. Next base: position 703,485,606 of record NC_090941.1, on the reverse strand, counting down.
AGCGTATCGACGTCATCGACGCAGGACACCTACGCCGAAAAAGTTTTCCGAAGCAGCACAGCTGTGGTAATCAATGTCAAAGATGTGGAATACGTCGGAGGACACAATCCGCCGAAATACATTTCTCATATTGATATAATGGGTTATTTATAACGCACTTAATACCCAGATGTTTCTAAGCGCGGACCCGGGGATCGAACATGTGTTGCTCCGTGCCATCTTGCTTCCAAGGTTCGGACGTTGCCACTGAGCTATCCTCCCGAGACAGTACAAGTACAAGCAGAATGAGTGAAATCAGTGATATGGGTGATGGATGCCAATATACACAAATACTGATCAGTGACAGGGGTTGAGAACAGTAAAAACCCAGCATCCACTAGTTACACACACAGTGTAACATATCTCAAATCTTTAAATAGCATTCAGGCCTGCTTTTTCTAATGCACTTCATGCTTTGTTATGAAACTCACTTGTAAACCAATACTCATAGAGAGATCAGTCTTGTTATGTTATTGGGATTTAGACCATGCTCCGCTGTCATCTGCATGTCTCCAGTAGTTCTGGTAAATCTGAAGAATTGGGGGGTGGGTGATGTTAGTAGTGAGAGAGGGGAAAATGCAAGGAAGCTTTATTGTTGGGTTCATGCATGCAGAGTGGAAGTACCCCGAGCTCTGCATGGCGGGCCATTTTAGGTTTTGTGTGTCTAGAGCATAGAAGCATTTGTATCCGAAAGAGTGCTGTGTATGCATGTGGTGCTAGAATACATTTGAGGTGAGGTATGGAAGTTGGTTGTAGAAGTATAAAGTTTGGATGTCTGTTGTGAGAGCTGTTCAATTTCCCTATCTGGGTGGCTTAGTTGGTATGCATATTTTGTCTTGGAATGTATAATTAGAGCTAGTTAGTGCAGGGAGCAGTAAAAGACTGCAATGGGCAGACAAACCTGAATCCACAAATATCAGATGATGGCACATTCTTTCCTTTTTGCATGCCTTGCTATGCTATCATCACAATGCATTAGAAGTCGAAGAAACACCTGGAAAAGGTCTTACAAAATGGTGGTGTAACAATGCTTCTACCACCGGTATCTCACAGACTGGTTCCATTTTACTTCTCGCCTTGCCACAGTCAAAGCCTGCCTGTCTCCATCTTGCTCACTAATGCATACTTTTTACACTTTGTGCCACAAGGATCTGGTAAATGGCAGACGCAGGAGGATGGAAGTCTGGAAGCTCCATTTATTACCATTGTCAATGTGCCAAGGGTTATGGATGCCAAGAACCGTTGACTGAGAGAAAGAGTTGCTTGAAATATTAAGACTCCAGGCAACCTTTCCAACGTCCTGAGTATTCAGGTTGGCAAGCTAATTTTTGTCACAAGCCTCACACTTTAACTTGCTCAGGTGCTATGCTCAGTGGCCAGCTGGGACGTGTGCCTGTCAAAGTTACCATTGGGCATCACCTTTGGCTATTTGCAGTGGCCACATTTGTTTGTTTTTTTACTCCAGGATTTAGCCATGCCTTTTGTGATGCTGGAAATGCATTGGAGGGGATAGGGCCTCCATGTCCTTGTCCAATACTCCCTTATGTGTGTTTTGTGTTGGTTTCTGCACAAGAGTACTGTGGGCAGGACAAAGACTGATATGCAAATGAGTATTCCTCCTTTGAGAAAAGTACAGTGAGCTAAAAGCGATGGCTCTGGACTCACAGTGGGTAAAAACCACAGGACAGGTTATCATGCCATCGTCCTTCGAGAGAGGGGCGCCTGCTACCTTTTTTACAAATCACCAACAGCCAACTTCTGGTGCTTCACTATGACTCTCGCCGAAGAACCTCTTATAATGCCTTTGAGCCTCCTCCACCACCTTCATAACCTCCTTGCGGCCCACTTCCACTGAGCAAGGCACACCCATCCACCGTGGACACAATTTGGCACCAGGTGGTGACCCTTCAAAGAGACAAGGAGACAGTGAGGTGTGGTACAGTAACTCAACGCCATTCTACAAGACCACCCTGAGCTCATGGCTAACTGGATGCCTCCCTTAAGAAACTTGTTCACACTTTTGGCCATGGGATGATAAAGAGCGCTGCACACATGCAAAATGGAAAACTGCAGCCGGTACTTTCTCACAACCTCTGAGAAAATAATTGAAAGCCATTATCGGTGACAAGCTCGATGGGAAACGCCTCCCAGAAGAACACTTCTTCAAAGAATCTAACTAGCTCCACAGTGGAAGCTCCTCTCACCACCTTCCATTCTATCCATTTGGAATGGTAATCTACCATGACAAATATGAATTTGAAACCCTCAACTAGACCCTGAATGGGACCCATAACATCAACAGTAACTTTCTGTCATGGCTGATTTGGAACTCGGACGGGTAGGAGCGGTGTCTCCTGCACCACTTTGGCTCTCATCACTGACCAAACATTCATTACAATTCCTAACTACTCTCTCAACGCAACCACCCATCATTGGCCACCAGCACATCTGATGCAACAATCTATTAGTGTCATTCGCACTCAAGTGCCCCATATAGGCTATTTCCACTAGCTTTCCTCTGATACCATCGGAGGCAACCAACTTTAGCCCTCTCCTGAGCTCCCCCGCACACCCCTAACAAGGACAACTCATCCTCCTCTCCAACACATTTCTACTGGGCCAACCCACCACAGTCCATTCCGCCAGAATACTAAGAACTTCAACCTCAGCACCGGAGAGCTCCCACTCTCCCTCGCTCTGAGCACACTGCTCGACACTGGCCACCACCATCTCCTTTGATAACATTCCTTGTTCCGCACTATTGGCATCTCCCATGGGGAGGCAAGACAAGTAATGAGCCACCACATTTTTTATTCCAGGAAGATAAACTTGGAAGTCATAATATTGTAAACCCAACAACCATTTTGAAATCCTAGGCGATTCATTTGACCAACCGCCACACGAAAACATCTGAATAAGGGGTATGTGATTTGTCCTTACAATAAAACGTGAACCCACAAAAAGAATTTGAAATGGTGGATTGCCCAGAACAATGCTAAGCCCTCCCTCTCTACAACAGAGTAGTTCACCTCGGCACCCCCGAGTGGCCTGGAAGTGAACGCCACCACATGCTCCTCCTTCCCACTATTGCATTAAGTCAGCAACGTCCCCAGCACCAACAAACTGCCATCCACCGTTAGATATGCCTTGCTTCCGCTATTGAATTCCCCCCCCCCCATGAGGGCGCATGGGCAATCCCTTCTTTAATTTCTTCAAACACACTCTTGCACTCCTGACTATAGAAACTTGACACCCTTCTTGAGCAATGACCTTAGGGCTGTTGTGGTCAGTATGCAGCTGAGCAAAAAACAAGTGGGAACTCCAGGTAAAGGAAGAGCATCCCGGTCAACCCTGGAAACAACAATAGGCAGACAATATACAGAGATTGGTCACTGTATTGTATCCAAAGGCAGAGCAAACACGTATATACGGCAAACTCAGGGGAGCGACTACAAATTCAATAGTCACACTCTGCAGGTAAAAGAATAATGAATATTTAGAGTGCTTACTTTCAAAGGAGACTGCCGGTTGCTCGGCCATTTGTTATTGGCGTTCTCACGGGTCCTTCAACTCTATCTATGGCCATTTTAAGTTAGTCGGGCCAGTAAACTCACTTGATATAGAATCATGTGATGTAAACATTTAGGCAGCAGATAGCCATAGTCATCTTGCCCTGGGACCAGACACTGCATAGAGGCTCGAGCATGCGCCATCTGATTAGAGAATGGACTAAAGTGCATTCTCGTATCTGCATGGACCAACAGGGTTAGAACTGGTAGGGATCCTTTCTGAACACACATTATATTAAAGTGTGATAGTGCATGTGGAATTTGGAAATAGTCAATTTGAAAAATCTTCGTGGTTTATATAGATCGATACATGTCTGGTCTCCAGCTAGTCACTGGTGCTTCTAAAGAACTACATAAGCAATTCACTGGTTAGTTAATTAGATGCCAGTCTATTGTCTCATTAAGCCCCAATTTGTGGCTTTTAGTCAGGAAGATCAAGCATGTTTCCTCCCTTGTGAGTCTGTCTTTGTCCATCAGTAAATTACTGCTCTGATGGAGTTTGAGTAGTATGTTAATACTCTGTTTCTTATACGGCTTTTGTGCTCTCGGATGCATACTTTCACTGGTCTCTCCATTTTGCCGATGTACAAAAGTTCACATGGGCACCACAACGCATAGATCACCCATGCCATGTTGCAATTTGTGAATTCCTTGTGTTGCCGTGGTTTATTAAGTCCTGTGTTCAGTGTTGTGGTTCTGGTGGTTAGACTGCAACATCTGCAATCCCCACAAGCACTGTGGCCTCTCAATTTGTTAAGGCCTCAAGACTCAGTTAAGATGGTCTGTCTCATGGCTGTCTCGAAGACGTCATTCTTAGTAATAGATTAATTCAGGTTTCTACTCCTTAATGACACAATAAAGGAAAAGGGGTTGTGTCTTTTCGCCCTGAAGAAGGTGGCCATCACGAACAGCTATGAGTCACATTGGTTTGGTTGAAATTATAATTGCCGCCGAAACACAGCTTGTGCAAGGGGGAATACAAAAAACAACACTAGGGTTAACAAACTGGTACTCTTAGAGACGTGGCCAACGTTTATTTGATTGTTGCATTTGAATTTCGGCATATGTTTCTCAGAATCTTCATTATAACACACATGTCAACTTGTAGTGTGGCATATTCCTTTCAGAATTCCTATTACAACAAATACATGTCAACTTGAAATTAATATAGGTCAACTTAACATGTACCCTGATTTCTAGACATACGTTGTGTGATTTATGTGGCACTACTTTTTCAGAATATAAGTTTTGTATTATCATGAATATATGTTAACTTGATGTGTGCACTTACTGTTTATTGTTTTCCTTTGAGAACTAATCCAGTTTAGGAGCCAGTTTACTCCCTCCTTCCTTCCTTCTTTTTGTGACAACACTTCTTTGTTTAAGCAAGCTTTGATATTTGTGTAAATGTATATTTCTTTCAATACAATTATTTGAACTCAGTATGCAGCCCCTCTGTGTGTGTTTCTTTGCGGACAGCACTATGGGCTATACACTTTGGGATTAATTCCACTAGTAATATGTCATACCTGCCTCCCCATCCGGCTCCATTGCTACACCTACACGTTCCGGTTTCCCGGTGTCATCAGCTTTGAGAACGGCTAGACCGTTCTATACTCAGTGGAAGCTGTCCGGGAAACGCTATCGCTAAATTACTCATCACATGACCAGCGCAGTGACGTCTACGTGCGTACGCATGTCAGCTGACCCCATTTAAGGAAGCGGAAGCTTCACACATGCGCTTCTGATCGTTGTTTATGATCCTCGCGTTCCGGAGCTTGTCTGCTGTTTCTCGCAGACACCTGCCTTCCAAGGCATTTACATCGGAGATTTCTGCTACTGTTACCTTGCAGTTGCCGTACTCATCTAGGCACGGTTGCCTTCCTGCGTTCCGACGCAGTTTTCCCGCTACTCCAGTTCCTCCTCAAGCTCGGTCTCATCCGTGCTCTAGACGGCACTCCTCTGCTCTTCCTGACGGAGTCGCCGCACAGCCCTATTTCCAGGATACACCTTAAACCCGCTCTGCTTCTACCGATTTCAGACCCTGCAGAGTCCCGCTCTGCAGACTGCTCCATTTTAGACCTTGCAGAGGCCAACTCTGCATTCTACTCCGCTCCAGTCTACCAAGACTCAGCTCTACCTTACTTACCGAACTTCTACGGCTTGGGCATACCTTCCAGGATCAAGACTTTCCTCACATCTTCTACATGTGCACGGGACTGTGGACGCTCTCCTGCGTGTGCACCAACCCGTCTCTAGTGCGGCCCTCGTTTCGCTCGGGTCAGAACCCTCACTACCCTTCCCTTACCGTTGTTTCCTTGGATTCTTTGGACTTCCCAGGACTTCCTTGGCTGCATCTACAGGTCAGTGCTTACAACATAGGTTCATATTGTCCTACTTTGCAAATAGAATTCTAAATAGCCCCTCTTTTTCTACAGCTTGGTGAATCTTGGTCCACTCATGCCCTTCCCACCAATAGCTCTATCTGACTGTAGATCGTACTAGTCAGAGTGTGACATTAGTTAGAAGGTTCTCTTTTGATACGCTACATCCTACCTCCGACGTTCCTGTTGGAAGAAGTCTTCGAGTGTATCCTTTTATTACTACCAGCCTGTATCCTTTACAAACCTTGCGTTATTCTCTGGTGTTCATTTTGTTTAATTGTCTTGAATCAAAGCATAACAGAATCAGAAGCCATGTTGGAGGAGTCTGATCCTCTGTCTGTTCTCACCCAATTGGTGTCTGATTTAAGGCAAGAAATGATCACTGCTCAGGACACCATGCACTATCGTATGGACGTAATGCAAGACGCCATACATACTTCCTCACTAGGAAGGGCTGCCCCAGTTCCTGTTGCCTCTACCTCAGGCGCGTCTGTACCGCAAAGGGAAACTGTCCAGGTGTTGATGCCAACCCAGTTTCCTCTGGCTCCACCTGAAAGGTTTACTGGAGACCCAAAGAACTATCGCACGTTCGTTAATCAGTGTCGTCTCCAATTCTTGTGTAGACCCAATTCGTTTCCGGATTTGACAACCAAAGCGGCTTTCGTATTGTCGCATTTGCGGGGCACTGCTGCTGCATGGGCGAATCCATTGTTGGAGACCAATAGCCCCCTGCTATATGACTGCGATGAGCTGTTGTCAGCCATGAGCAGGGTTTTCGACATGAGGTATTCTACTCAGGCCACCGATTTAGAACTGTTGAATCTACAACAGGGTAGCCAAACTTTAGTGGCCTATCTGGCACGATTCAACCAGTTGACAGCAGAAACACAATGGCCAGACGATAAGAGGACTGCACTCTTCTATAAAGGACTGTCTGAGGAATTGAAAGACGCCTTGTCAACAGTCCCTGTTTTACCCTCAGCATACATGGAGTTGATCGATCTTGTTCTACAAATCGATGCTCGGAGAACCGCCAGAAAAGGCGAAAAGAAACCCTTCCTGTCCTCACCAAATCTTCCAGGAGTTTCTCAGCCCTCTTCTGGCGAACCCGAACCCATGCAAATAGGCGCTATTCGGGGCCGATTATCCACCGCTGAGCGAGAAAACCGTCGCAAGAATAACCTATGCATGTACTGCGGTTCAGCGGAGCATTTACTGGTTGCTTGCCCTAAAAGGCCAACAAAAAAGCCGGGAAACGCCAGAGCTCGGCAATAGTGGGAGTCCCTATGCCGGGTACCAAGACGGACTCCGCTTTGTCACTTACTGCTTCCATTTCCGTAGTAATGTCTTTATGCTTCAACGACACCACTGTTCAGACCCAAGCCATGATAGATTCCGGTGCAACGAACAGCTACATGGATATTGCTTTCGCCAGACTATCATCTATTCCTATGTCTACTAAACCGGTACCCGAGTCAGTTAAAACGGTCGATGGTTCTGCACTATCTTCTGGTCTGGTAACGGAGGAAACAATGCCTATAACGGTCACCTTACCTGATGGTCATACTGAAAAGATGGTAATTGACATAATTACGGCACCCCAATATCCAGTGATTCTGGGTCTATCTTGGCTGAAGCTACACAACCCTGTGATCGATTGGGTTACCGGTCATATCCAGTACCCTTCGGACCATTGTAATGAACACTGCTTTCTGGATTCCGGTGGGGTTCATAATACCCCTGTCTTGGCTTTTCTCAAAGGGTTGTCCAGGATAAATACTATGGCATCACCTAAACCATTGATACCTCCAGAATATCGACAGTTTGCTGATGTGTTCGACAAAGGCAAGGCTGAGGTGTTGCCGCCGCATCGTCAATACGATTGTCCTATCGAATTGATTCCTGGAGCCAAAACACCTACCAGTCGGGTTTATTCCCTTACCAAACAGGAAGACGCTGTCCTGAGGGACTACATCAACAAAGCACTTCAGACTGGGTTTATTCGACCGTCTCAGTCCCCGGCTGCTTCTCCTTTGTTTTTCGTCCCTAAAAAAGAAGGGGACTTCTTAAGACCCTGCATTGACTACAGGGCTCTAAATGCCATAACGGTTAAAAACCAGTATCCCCTACCTTTGATTGACGTCCTGTTGGATCAGTTGGGCTCTTCAGTGGTTTTTTCTAAACTAGACTTGAGGGGTGCTTACAATCTTGTAAGGATTAGGGCAAGAGATGAGTGGAAGACCGCCTTCAAAACCCGACATGGTTTATATGAATACCTTGTCATGCCCTTCGGCCTGTGCAACACCCCCGCAACTTTTCAGTTCTTTATGAACGATATATTCAGTGACTACATGGATCAGTTTGTGGTTATTTACCTGGATGACATTCTGATATACTCTACATCCTTACAGGAACACCTACAGCATGTATCCAAGGTACTTCAAAGACTAAGAGAGAACCATCTCTTTGTCAAGGCAGAGAAATGTGTCTTCCACTCACAGGACGTGGAATTCCTGGGGTATGATATTACCAATCATGGCGTCAGAATGAGTCGATCCAAGGTAAAAGCCATCTTGGACTGGCCGGTACCTGTTTCCAACAAATCCTTGCAGTCTTTTCTTGGATTTGCAAACTTTTATAGACGCTTTATCCACTCCTTCTCAAGAGTGGTGGCACCGCTTACCGCGCTAACCAGTCCTAAGGCTCCATTTCACTGGACCACAGAGGCTCAGAGGGCATTCGATCTGCTCAAAGAGGCTTTTACCACGGCTACGATCCTGCAGCACCCGGATCCTGATCTGCCATACATCATCGAGGCGGATGCTTCTAATTTGGCCGTAGGTGCAATCCTTTCTCAGGTATGCAAAGATTCCGGGGTGGAACACCCAGTGGCGTTTTTTTCCCGCAAACTAGCCTCATACGAGAAGAACTACACGGTGACCGAGAAAGAATTGCTGGCCATCAAAGACGCGTTGCTCGCATGGCGTCACCATCTTCTTGGTGCAAAACACCCGGTGACTGTCTACTCCGATCACCGCAATCTACAGGCCATCAAAACCATGAAATGCCTTACTGCCCGCCAGGCCCGCTGGCACTCGTTTTTTGCCCAGTTTGACTTCCGCATCTCCTACAGACCCGCAAGAGACCATACCAAGGCCGACGCTTTATCCCGTCTGCACTCTGGGGAGGACGACTCAGACAGCACTAAACCGCTTCTCTTGGCAGACCATGTAGTCTGTGGTTGTTCTGTTCAACCTACATTAAAGAAGGATATACTAGAGTGGGTTAATCTTCATTCCCGGGAGATACATGACCTTCATCTCGATGTCAAAAGAGGTCTTCCGTTCATGAACGGACTCCTGTACTTACCAACGGAGGAAACGCGTACCAAGGCTTTGCATTGGGGTCACGATTCTCTGGTCGCAGCTCATCCGGGTCAAAGGAAAACGTTGGAACTTCTACGACGATGGTGCTGGTGGCCCAAGATGTCTAGAGATGTTGTGGATTACGTCTCCTCGTGTGCCCTATGTGCACAATGTAAAAAAACACAGAGTAAACCTATGGGATTGCTACGACCGTTACCGGTTCCTCACAGACCCTGGTTCATGGTTTCCATGGACTTTGTAGTCGAACTGCCTTCTGTCCAAGGTTACGACACGGTCTGGGTAGTAGTCGATTACTTCACTAAAATGGCCTTGTTCGTACCTACTCAAGGTATTCCTACTGCTAAAGATCTGGCCGATATGTTCTTGAAGCACGTCTTCCGGTTTTTTGGTTTGCCCTCGGTTATTATCACAGACAGGGGCTCGCAATTTGCATCCCGATTCTGGAAAGCACTAACGTCTGCCCTACTCATGGAGGATCGCATGTCCAGTTCCTATCATCCTCAAACTGATGGGCAGACAGAACGGGCTAACGGTACCATGGAACAATACTTACGCTGTCTTTGTCTTCAATACCAATCTTCTTGGTTTTTAATGTTGCCAGCAGCTGAGTTCGCCTACAATAACTCTTGCCATTCCTCCTCGGGTATGTCCTCGTTTTATGCTCTCTACGGACAACACCCGCGATCCATTCCGATGGATTTGGAACTGACCGACACGGTGCCTGAGGCGACTGACAGATTGAAAACCCTGGCCTCCCTTCATATCAGTCTGAGGGGACATCTATTGAAGGCCCAAACCAGGGCAAAATTCTATGCTGACCGGCACCGTACGGCGGCCCCACGATACGCAGCTGGTATGTCTGTCTGGTTGTCTACCAGGAATCTAAGGATCCCAGGGAAAAGAAAACTGCTGCCTCGTTTTATCGGGCCATACAAGATCACACAGGTTATCAACCCTGTTGCTGTTCGGTTGGATCTGCCCGCACGCTGGCGGGTACACCCGGTGTTTCATGTGTCATTGGTCAAACCGTGTGCATCGAGAACCCGGTTGCCTGTCCGACCTTTGGCGGTTTCTGTGAAAGGCACCAATGAATATGAGGTTCGTGCTATTCTAGGTATGAGAATGCGATCCGGAAGTCCTCACTATCTCATTGATTGGAAAGGCTACGGTCCGGAAGATCGTTCCTGGGAGCCTTTGTCAAATATCCATGCCCCTGTGTTGTTGCGTCGCTTCCATGCGGCGAGAGGGGTGGGGCGTTCTTTGGGGGATGGCACTGTCATACCTGCCTCCCCATCCGGCTCCATTGCTACACCTACACGTTCCGGTTTCCCGGTGTCATCAGCTTTGAGAACGGCTAGACCGTTCTATACTCAGTGGAAGCTGTCCGGGAAACGCTATCGCTAAATTACTCATCACATGACCAGCGCAGTGACGTCTACGTGCGTACGCATGTCAGCTGACCCCATTTAAGGAAGCGGAAGCTTCACACATGCGCTTCTGATCGTTGTTTATGATCCTCGCGTTCCGGAGCTTGTCTGCTGTTTCTCGCAGACACCTGCCTTCCAAGGCATTTACATCGGAGATTTCTGCTACTGTTACTTTGCAGTTGCCGTACTCATCTAGGCACGGTTGCCTTCCTGCGTTCCGACGCAGTTTTCCCGCTACTCCAGTTCCTCCTCAAGCTCGGTCTCATCCGTGCTCTAGACGGCACTCCTCTGCTCTTCCTGACGGAGTCGCCGCACAGCCCTATTTCCAGGATACACCTTAAACCCGCTCTGCTTCTACCGATTTCAGACCCTGCAGAGTCCCGCTCTGCAGACTGCTCCATTTTAGACCTTGCAGAGGCCAACTCTGCATTCTACTCTGCTCCAGTCTACCAAGATTCAGCTCTACCTTACTTACCGAACTTCTACGGCTTGGGCATACCTTCTAGGATCAAGACTTTCCTCACATCTTCTACATGTGCACGGGACTGTGGACGCTCTCCTGCGTGTGCACCAACCCGTCTCTAGTGCGGCCCTCGTTTCGCTCGGGTCAGAACCCTCACTACCCTTCCCTTGCCGTTCTTTCCTTGGATTCTTTGGACTTCCCAGGACTTCCTTGGCTGCATCTACAGGTCAGTGCTTACAACATAGGTTCATATTGTCCTACTTTGCAAATAGAATTCTAAATAGCTCCTCTTTTTCTACAGCTTGGTGAATCTTGGTCCACTCATGCCCTTCCCACTAATAGCTCTATCTGACAGTAGATCATACTAGTCAGAGAGTGACATTAGTTAGAAGGTTCTCTTTTGATACGCTACTTCCTACCTCCGACGTTCCTGTTGGAAGAAGTCTTCGAGTGTATCCTTTTATTACTACCAGCCTGTATCCTTTACAAACCTTGCGTTATTCTCTGGTGTTCATTTTGTTTAATTGTCTTGAATCAAAGCATAACATAATATCAAGGGTCCCCAATTAGATTTTTTCTGAACATAACCAGTGTGGGAAGAACCCTGCAGTAGCAGCACTTCTTTTTTGTTTGATGGTTATGATTGCCCGAGTCTGCTACCAGTCACTGTGGGCAAACCGAACTTCTGTGGTTGGTTAAACTAAAAGGGAATCTGGTCAACTCAATGCACCTGCTCAGGGTATAGTGCTGGGGTAAAATATTCCAAAGTTCCACGACCGATAGCCGTACAAGATGGAACTGCAGGGAAAGAAAAGCGACCTGGGCAACCATAGAAACAACAATAGGCAGAGAATATACAGAGACCGGTCGCTATATTGTATCCAAAGGCAGAACAAACACGTACATAAGACAAACTCGGGAGCGACTATGAATTCAATAGTCACTCTATGCAGGTAAAAGAATAATAAATATTTAATTAGGTGAATGTTCACTCAATATAGTATCAAAAAGTTGTTTTAAAAAGTATACAATAATCAAGAAAAATACAATCTATAAAATAGATAGTTTATCTTTACACGGTCATGGTGGCCAAAGACACGTCAGTTAACACACATTAAATAATCAAAAAGTGCTTCATACTCAAAGTTAATCAGTATGCAGCTGATCCTTCAGGTGGTGGGACACTGGCCGTACCCAGGAGACTACCTGCCTAGTCCTCCCTCTCACTTTGATGCAATGTTAAAAGTCCTTCAATCTTCCATGTTCCTCAGGGAATACCTTTGGAAAGTCCAAAGCCCACTTGTCTTCCATTTCTGCCACTGTTACAGGGTCACTTGAGATGGCTTGAATGCAAATCCCCAAGCTGGCCTGCACCTCCCATCCCAGTAGTGACGATCCCTTTCTTGCGACAAAAATATCTGCAGTGCATACTCTCCCTTTGTACCCAATGTCTGCACGAAATGTACCCAGAATTCAATCTCAACTTTGCCATGACCACAGGGTTGAATGTGGTGTTCTTCCAGATCCTGGTTGTCCCTTGCCAAAACCTCAGTGAATGTCTCACTCGAGATGATTGTCCATGGGGTGCACTGTCCACTTTCATTGATAGGTCCTTACCATCTATGGCAAAAATATCAACAGACCCTCCTTTTCCACCCGTAACGGCCGAGGTCTCAAAAATGTGTTGAGCACTACACTCAACAGAGGGCAACTGAGAGATTTGTGCAACTTCTTGCTTTGGGCGAGTTGGCCCCTATTCAACAAAATTCACTACAGCCTCCTTACAGACCTGGGGCAAAGTGTCCCTTGCCCTTGCACTTAATGCAATTTGCGTTTCTAGCCGGACAACACAGACTCGAACACAGGTGCCTTGTACTACCACACTTGAAGCACTTGACATCCTTCCCCACTTCATTGACTCTCTTCTGCTTGAGGGCGCACCCTTCGTAATTAGACTTCTCCATTTTCATATTTCTCAAATAATGGGCAGTTTGTTTGATGCTTCTGGTTAGCTCTACTGCATGCTCCAGAGCTAAATCCTTCAACAATAACTTCCCTTGAACCGTGGGGATGTTAGTACATTGCACCAACGAATCCCTAATCAAGAATTTGTCAGAGGACCATACTCATGAGAGTTAGTGTTCTCAACACGGCCACATAACTTTCAACTTGCTACTTTCATCCTCTGAAAAAATGTGTGCCTCTCAAAGGTTATGTTTTCTTTTAGTTCAAAAATTTCCTGGAGCTTCCTGATCGCAATGCCAAAATCATCCAGATCTCTGGCACCTGCATCCGTGAGTTCAGGAAGACCATCAAAGATGCTGCGACCCTCTCAGCCCAGGTTGTGGAGCAGCATTGCCTGCTTCCTTGCCGGCAAGAATTTGTCACCTCCCATGGCCACCAGATCTGATTCGACAATCCTTCACCACCTCTCCCACCTGATGGGTGGCATGCTGGGCTCAGCCAGAAATGGGGGTTAGGAGATGGGATCACTGCTGTGACCATACTGGACGCAGTGGTTCAGTACCCCTGGGAAACAGTAGCTGGAGAGGAGCCAATCCAGAAGCTTAATGCATGAATATGAACAACAAAGCAAAGAAAAAAAAAGCAAAAGTGGAGGCACTTCTAATTCGTATTGGTCCACCCAACACAGCACTATCTTGGCTTGGGCAAAGCTTGTTGTGCTGATGGAGCCCAGCAGAGTTCCTTCAGCATTACTGGAAACCATGTCAACCTCACAGAAGATACATGTGTTGTCACGTTCTTGGGTTTGTTCTTGGGTTCGTTCCTCTGAAGTCGGAGCTGGCAACAGCTGCGTGTGCTGGAGTTCCCACAGCCCCTAGGGTCCCTAAACCCCTCTGGGGCTGCTGATGTGTACTTCTGCGTGAAGTGACAACAGGTGCGATCTTAAAGGGTGCGCTCTTGCACCGTTACAAACAGGATGACCTCTCCTGCAGAAGCGCAGGTGCCCGTGCTGCGTGAAGCGAGGAGGCCTCTCTGTGTGCCGTTCCACCCCCCTGTGTGGAATCTCATCGCCAGTGAAAAGACTTGAGCCGCGGGTCAACAGGTAAGCAGTTTATTACACACACGCAGGGCGCAGCTGGCACCCTTCACAAAAAGGAAATGGTCGCTCTTCAAACGGAGCAGTTCCAGAGTGGTCTCCGAGCCCTGGCACATAAACTCCTTCTAGTCTAAGTGTTCTGTCATACCGACTGTTTGATCCAAACACACTTTCCTCACCTCAGACTTGTTAGAACTGAACTCTGGTCCCTCAATGTGAACATTATTACAAGAAATCACAGAGGGCTCTCCTAAGGCATTCCAAGTTGTGTCAGTTTCACTTTTACTTTTCTTGTTAATCTGTAAGGGGGCTTCTCACGTTTAAGTTTCTGTGCTTTGTTATGTACTGGAAAAGACAAAAGAAATATATAAAAAAATGCAGACCATAGATCCACTACTGTAAGTGTGTTGCAAGAAGAAGGAATTTAAGACGAATTAGTTGTGGGATTGGGAACAATGGAGATATCAAGCAAAACTGCTATGTTAGCAGCACAGGGATATTGTACACATTTTTCCCCAGTTTTGGCGGCACAGGCCTGGAACGAGTTGCCAGAATCACTTCGGAAGAAGGAAAACCATCTTGCCTTCATGAAACTATAAGAGACTAGGCTTTTTGTGTAAATAATATGAGACGTTGGATGCTTCCACCTCATAGCTGTCTCTCTATTCAGCGCCTGGACGCCCTAGGGCTTTGGCGCTTTATAAGTGAAATAACATAACAAGGTTGCTTTCCTTGGTTTCATGACAGGTAGAACAGGGGTATTGCAGGGACTTTGGCTAGGCACACTAATTCCTAGATTAATGTCTCAGGTTCGTGCCTTACCTGAGATGTTTGGCGTTTGCGTTCTGGGAAGAGATAGGGTCTATCCTGTCGGGAAACCACCCTGCCCCCGATGACACAGGAAGGCAAGGAGGGCCACACCTTAGGTTGAATCCTGAACTCGAGGGGAAAAACCCTTGCAGGAAAAAAAACACTGCGCAGACGTAGAAGGCAGAAGTCGTTGAATGAAGAGCAGTTCTACGGTAGAAGCAAGTTTCGGCAGAATGTGGCAAAATGCTAGGTTTCAAGCAAACTTGTCAGGAGATGAGGGGAGCGATCCAGGAGCAAAAAAAAAGCAGGAAGCAAGCGAGGAACAGGAGTAAGCAGGGAGAACGATGGATGAAGCAGCAGAAGGTAAGGAGCAAGAGTCCAATGCAAATAAGGATCTAGGATCTGAGGATACAGGGGAGATAGGGCAAAAAAAAGGGAGAAACTTTGGAACAGAGGACAAGGAAAGGAAGAGACGAGTGTCCGTCAACGGAGGGGAGAAAGTTGCAAGGCAGCGTCTTACAGGAGAAGCAGCTACTTGTAGTTTGGTGCTATCCATAGCCATGGTGCCTGAATGCAGCATCCGGAAACGGAAATGTTTTGCCGCCATCTTGATGAGGTCGCTGTGACAAAGGGTGGCCGCCATCTTGGTAGCTAAAAAACCCTCTGATATTGGTACCATAGGGTGGGAGGAGGGTGTAACCTGACCCAATAACTTGTTTCCTGCCAGCATCCTCTTATTTTGAACTGGGATACTGCAGGATGCACGGAAGAGGTTTGGCTTGGTTTAGAGTAATATGAACTGGCTCCACATTCAACATTTGTTCTGCTTCATAGGCATGCATGGACCACAAAAGCGAAGGAACTCGGTCCACTAATCCTTGTTACAACCAGGAAGTGTCTTTCTGTAGCTGAGTTTTCAAAATTTGAAGACTTGTGCAACCCAGCAGAAAATGCCAGTTCCCTATGTTTTGGATCATCTAAATGAATAGGGGAGCAATAGATGGTACAACATATGTTTTACAATGGACCCAATCCTAATAAATCCACTAGGGGTAAAAGGGCTCAGAAGGAAAGCAGGATATTCAGAAATAGGACCCAAAGTGATTGTCATAGGTCATGTAACTGGATGAGGTATCATTCTATCTCAAATAGCAACTGCATGTACTACTTAGTCTCAATAGGGGACATGTGTAAATTAAGAAGTTCTCAAACTGGAGAATGATGCCCCAGCAAGAATAAATTAAATGCTCTTTCTGCTAAACAGCACAATTCAGATAAATGCAGAACAATCGATTCAACATATATCTATCTTGAGCTCCTGCCTTGACCCACATTAATAGGGCCTCCTCTTCCTCTGCCCCTAAAGCTAGTACCCGCTTGATGCTGGACCTACTGGATTTGTAATGCCATTAATCTATCCCCAGTCAAATGCTTACCAGCCAATGAGTACTGCCTTAATTCCATTGGCAGTCTTGGGCTTCAGCCCCACTACGAATGCACAAACCATGGCTTGTTTTGCATTAGTTGCTGCAATGGGGATCTTCGAAAACTGACAAACATTGCTTCAGTCTCTCAAGATAATTGACTGGATTCTCGTCTATACTTTGCATGCATTGATCTTAGTTCAGTCTGTTTTTCTGGGGCAATGCTCACTTATTGTGCAGAGTAGCCAGTCAAAATCTTTTAATGCCATGCCCAGGGGGTTCTTGCAATGGTCAATTGCTTTTCTGCTGCAATGAAGTGAATGTGTCAGGAGAAAAATGGCTGCTCTCAATATCTGACTGAGATCAGAACATGTGAGACTAACGGTCAATAATGACCTGCAACTCCTCTTGAAACTTTACTGTGCCCAGCGCAACATCGTCAGCATCATCAGTGGTACAGTGATAGGGGTATGGAAAGACAAATATTACACACACACAGAGGTGGCCCAGTGACATTTAAGAAAGCGCAAGTCACAAATTGCACTTAGACAGGATGTATAAAAATACAGTTATTTAATTATGGCCAAAACACACTATAGAAAAATGTATACAAGCAGGTAGACTTATCACACAATACTATCAAACGAAATACATATATACATTCACTTGGTTCAAATGCATACTACAAATCAAATACTCATGCAAAGGAATGGATAGACAAGTAATATACACAAGAAGGTCCACAGAGATGATCCCTAGCTAAAATTGTCCAGCCCTAAATTGCCAGGGGTCTTGTGCCCTATTGTTCAGGATACAGTACGACAGAATTTAGGATGCAGGAAAAAATGCAGGTAGGGTCTCTGAGGTCCAGTGAAGGGTCTTAGAGTTAGGGTTCAATGTAGACTAATTCTCAAAATTATCCCCAACAGTCAGAAGTCTTGCAAAGGCAAGCATTGGCAAAGCCAAGCATTGGCAAAGCCAATAGTGTTAGAAATTGGATTATTATAAGCCCATTGACTTATAATGGGAGTATAGGGGTAGGTTAAAAGCTCAATAACTTGCCCCTGTTACTCTGAATCTTCCCCAGACTTGGTAGAACAAAGGAAGGGTGACTCATGTTGCGTTTTCCACCGAAATCCACAGTCCTCGATTTCCAGGGGTTGCAGGTTCGAGCTTCACTCCGGTTGGTGTCTTTTGCTGGTGCAAAGACTCTCAGTCAAGGAATGCAAAAACAAATGATGCAGCACCCATCTCAGGACTGTCAGGTAAGCAGGTTTCGGATAGTGCACGCCGCGCACAGCGATGCAACAGGACTCAGTAGCCACAGCCAGACTTTCCAGTCTAACTTGGGTCCTCTTTGAGCTAGGAAGCCGCTGCTGAGGGTGTACCAAGTTTCAGGCGGAAACACGGAACGGCAACAAAGTTAGCACAGTAGCTTAAAAACTAAGCTGGTCAGCCATAGGACGGTTCCAGGGCACTTCCAAAGGCGGTTTCTGTGCTGGGCACTGAGCAGACGTCATGAATGGATGGTCCCGCCACTCCAAGGGTCGTAGCACCTTCGCAGGTCTACTGAAGATCACGAGCAAGACAGGGCTCCACCATGGCTGCAGCAGAAGTTGGTTGCCAGGCCTCCTCCAGTCAGGTTTCAGGTTTCTACACGGGTCTCACAGCTAGACAGGATACTTGTCTCTTTCAGGTTTCTGCAGGATCTCTGAAGAATGGGTGCAGGGGTCCCCTTCTTATCCTAAAAGCCAGGTAGGAGCTGAAACTCCCACTAGCCAATAGCAGGACTAGCAGACACACCCCACAGTGGTCAAATTAGGACCACCGACGTGAACACTCATGCATACCACACAGACACACAGAAACCAGTATGTGGATTGGAGTCAGACTGGCCCAGCCCACATCCTGCCTGCATACACACATAGCCCTCCGGTAGCCCGCCAAAAGCTGCTGCTTTCCCGGGCACTGGAAGTCCTTATAAGGATCTTCCTGGACTCTGAGGCCAGAAAGAAGGCTAAAGAACAAGATGGAAAAAGAACAGGTGAAAAATCTCATGGCAAAGCCATGTTTGACCAGTAGCCACAGTCAGTAGCCAAACGTGGTAAAGCTAAAACGAAATTCCCCAAAAAGTGGGGAAAAGTGACTGCTGTCACCAGCCCATCTTTTAAGCACATCTAGAGTGACCAAAAATCCTCTGAGTGTTAGTCTAGGGCAAAACAAAAATGCACTCCATTGCAGTGCAATGTAAGCTAATTTGTGCAATGATAAAAAGTTACCACAAGTGATACAAAAGTAACCACAAGTAGCAACATAGTAACATGACTAAGGGAAACACCGTTTCCCAGTACTGTAAGGTGAAGGACATATCAATTTCCCCATAACACGTGAGCAAAGGACAGTGCAGTGAAGTTTAAGGCTTCACTGTACTGCAAAAAGTACAAGTCAGATTAAAAAATAAAAGCAAAAGGTTTGGGGTTCAATAAAGATGGAAGGAAAGGTGCAGTAAAGAGAATCTTTCCTAACAACGGGTCTATAGCTGCAGAAATGAGTCGGATTTGCAGCAAATGGACAGACCGATAAACTCTTGACCCTTTTCGGCACCTGTGCATTATTCTCCATCACCGACCCGATATGGCAAACCTTTCCCGGTTACTTTTTGTGGGACTCGCAGGAGAAGTACAAAGCAGTCTGACGGTTTTGAATTGTGCACAGACTTTTTTTTTTAACACATTCATTCTAAAACTATCCATACAAGATTACAGACTAGTGTAAAGATGAGAGACGGCTAAGAGTGCTCTTAACAGATCCAGAATAACAGTAGACATAGACCGACACAATAAACAAATACAAACAGACAAAAAACAGTTAAGTCTTAATTATTTATGTGGACCCATCCTCTGTAAAAAAAAAAAAAATACAAAAACAAAAAAAATACGTTCTTCAGTTGACAAAAAAGGCTTTACCACAGCTAGGTACACCCCTCAGCGGAATCCACATTGAGACCAAGCATCGTACCTACTTCGGTGGGTCCAGGGTATCTCAGAGGCGCTTATCCGCGACTCTTCTCGGCATACTCTTAGCCAGTTGAAAAGACACCACATTCTGTAGAGGACATCAAACTCTCGATCCGAATCTTGGGTGAGCTTAGTTTGATAATTCTTTAAAAACATTGCAGGGCAAATACAGAAATGGGCAGCTCACGATCCCCAAATAATTCTGAATCCTGAAGATGTGTCCAAGAACTATTTCCCTTCCTTGCATTGGAATCTGTATACTAAGAGACCAATATAACTTCACTGGGGTGGATTTTACTCCCTCCAACTAGTACAACGGACTTATATGAGGGGACATGCACACTTGTTCTTCCAAGGTCTCTCCTGCCACTTTTAAGAGACATCAGTACAGATGTGCATTCATTTTCAATCAAGACTCACTTTAATATTCGTTTGACGCAATTTTGTTTAGTACATAAAACACTCCTGCACGAGTAAGCGAGGTAAAAAAATGTGCCTTACGGCACCAGAAAGCGCGTGTGCGAGGAAAACACTGCTTCAGTGTGCCAAGTCCCTTCTTTCCATTCTGACATCAGGCATAGAATTCCAAATGGAAACTCTCTAAACTACATCAGGCCTTTCCTTATTTCCATTTAGATTCACTTACGATTATATTTCCCATCTACATTCTTTAGGAAATCATTGACATAAAACCACATTTTCCCTTCACAATACTAAAGGGCACACAGTGAAGTGAACGTGTACATTTGAATAGGTGTATACATTTTGAGAAGCTTTACACTGCATGCCACAACATTTAGCTACATTTCACTCTAACGCCTGCTGGGCTTGTGCATTTTTCAATTGTTTCAGCACAAAAACAAGAAAAAACGAAGCAGAAAATTTGGGGACAGGTTCTGAAAATCGAGATCCCCATTCTAACTAACTGAAAAAATGCACTTATCAACTTCTCACAAAATCTAGGTTTAATCACATCAGATTCGGCCACAAGTTCTGAAGTCATAGGGTAACATTTCTTTATTTTTCCTATGTAGCCTTACATATAGAAAAAGCGCACAAAAGTGCGCCTCTCTTCTATTTTCATTCCCGTTCAAACTCTACAGGACACTGACCTGGCCACATCAAAACACTCGTTTAATCAACATGTTCATGCTGACTAGGTTCGCACAAAAAAAAAATGGAGATTTGATAGAGGCAGAAAAAAAATGCCCAATTTTGACCACATAATACTATTTAAACAGACGTTTATACTGCACCAATCAAAGCCATATCAGTGTTCTGGTACCAAGGACGTGTCTGATAACTTGGGGCATTATGACCAAGCCAGGGATACCCAGACCGCAGTCTAGAGTAAGGAGGAGTCAAATGGATGATTGAGTGTGTGCATGGTTCTAGGAGTACACGCAAGTGCATGGGCTGTGGATGTGACCTTTCAGGATTTATGGTTATGATGCATACTAACATCTGTAATTTGACAAGTTGCTTATTCCTTTAGCTATTCTTATGAAGGTCCAACGTGGTCTTTTGGTGTGTGGACTTGAGAACAGACGATCCTCTGTTGCAAGGTCTGACCGTAAAGTGAAGTGCTAATTTATTATGATGTACTTGCAACTTGTTTTTGGGAAAGTAGTAAAAGAGGGTCTTTCAGTTGATGTGTAAATATCATGCAAAATATAGATTTTGAGCAGTGTTTTGTGAGCAGCCTGCAATAGTTACAGATATGATATATGATATGATAGGTTATTTATAACGCACTTAATACACAGAGGTTTCTAAGTGCGGACCCGGGGATCGAACATATGTTGCTCCGTGTTGTCTTGCTTCCAAGGCGAGCACGTTGCCCCCAAGCTATCCTTCCAGGGCTAATTGTCTATCAATAAAGTTTTCTGATTTCACGAATAATGGTTAGATGCATTTATTTGGGGCAGTTATCTGTATTTATTTTTTATTTTCTTTAATTAAAATATTTTCAGTACACATGGTACTTTTACATGATATTCAAATAATTTTCACTACAATTAGAAGATAAACACAACATAATTCCAAATAACCACACATGTTGCGGCTCCTCTGAATACAAATTAATTGCTAGTTTTGCCATCACAATATACATCACAGAATACTCTACAAGGCACCCCATCACTTCCCTCCCTCTCAAAAAGTGGGAGATTGGTGCACTTTATTGCGAATGCCCTACACGATTGCCACCAGTTCCTCTACCTCAAGCTGAGCTGTCTTCATCACCTCATCCTGTCTGTAAAAAATGACAAACACTTTACCAATGCCAACAAGAGACAGATGGGCGGTTGTCATGAGTCTATGCCATAGTTCTGCTGTTATAAGACATGCAGGGGAGTTGATGAAGGGCACAAAAGTTGTAATCCTCTCCTCCAATACCCTGCAGCAGTACATCAACGGATGTTGCAGCGACTTTAGTACCCCTCCACACAATCTGCAGAGTCGTAGCTCTGCAGGAATCCCAAATTTAGGCCCCATCACTGGTCGCCAAACATTTAAATCTAAATTTAAGGTAGCAATCTCTCAACATGGTCGATGGGAATTTTTTGACGTACGGTCTAACCGATTCTAAGTGATCCGACGATGGCTGAATTTGCCACAGCCGGAACGTTTGCATGGGAAAGGTGCGAACTACCAAAAGCTCGCACCTTTCTCATGCGAACACACTTACGTACTCACACAACACACCCATAACACCCCCCCACCCACACCCTTACCCCAACATAAACCCCACTTACCTTCTTCACGCTAGGTTCCTGCAGCGCCAGTTCCCTTTCACTTCTGTGATCGGGAACCGGCGCCGCAGGGTCCTTTTTTTTTTTTTTTTTAACGGAAGGCTGCGGGGTGTCCCCCGCAACCCCTGCTCACTATACCATAAAGTATATTGAGCGGTTGATGCGGGGGGCACCCCCGCAGCCCCTGTTTTTTTTTTTTTTACAATGCTACTACCAAAGATTTGAACTTTTGGTGTTCAAACCTTTGGTGGTAGTATTTTTAGATCTAATGATTCATACAAACCATTAGATTCGGTCAAAACGACCAAAAATGTCTAACCTCCCTCGGTGGCAGATACCAAATTTCAGGCCCACCGTACCTTTTTTAGGCATCCTATGTCTTGGAGATCTGCCAAAGTACCCCATCTCTTAACCCTTGATTTTAGTAGGTCACCAGAGACCAGGTCCAGCTGTTCCATAAATTCCTCAAACCTTTTCTTAAATTTAAGCAAGAAGGGGGTTTGCTCCCTTGGTGTTGTCAGAGTATAGCATCTGAATCGTAGCCAGAAGACCCGTGTCGATGTCCCAATTTACCAGCTTCTTCCATAATCGTGGAATATCCATGTTATCAAAGGCTGCCAAGAGGTTGATGGCGGCTACTTATAAATTTGTAGGCCTGCTACCATTGACCTACGAAAGACAGGCATGGAGGACTAAACCGCTCTGTAGGGTGTCCACTCAACTCCTGAATCCTGTTTATAGGGGGTGCAGGCGCTGAGTCGCTTCTGCCCAGGTCCTCCGCTCTCGCAAAACCATGGTGGCGAAAACCTTGGAAGACGTGTCTATGAGTGAGATGGGGCGATAACTCCCCGGAGCTTCTCCATCACCCTTTTTAAAGATGGGAATCAATATTGGGTGGTGTCAGGAGTCGGGGCATTTGCCGTACTTTGCCATTTGCTCAAATAGATTTCCCAGAATGTCAGCCCAAAGAGGGGGGGCTATTTTTCAAGACCCTGTTAGTCACCCCATCCAGCCCACTTGCCTGTGAATTATTGGTGATGATTAATTCTAGGTCCTCCGTATCAAATATGGCATTCCATACCGGGTCTTGATCCACTGCCTGTAATTCACAACTCGACATCTCCCCACCTCGATAAACCTATCCTGAAAAAACGTCTCCCATGCTTCCTCTGCCACACCCGAAGTTTGAATTGGAGTCTGTTATTATTAAGCGTCCACCAAATACCTTGAGAGTCTTTCTTTACAAGCTTTACCAATAAGTCCTGATTATTATGCTTATATTTCTGTGTTTTCCAACGGCTACACCATGTTACTGATTCAGGAAGTTAATTTCCTTTTTCATCTCCAACTTTTCTTCAGGGAAGATTTTTTAGCGCTCTCAGTTTCTTTTTTTAGCAGGCATTTTCTTTCACAAACTTCATTATCAAATGGGTGCTGCTTGGCATCTAGAGTCAAACTTAAGGGCCTCCCCGATACCAAGACCGCCACTCTTCCCAACTTACTTAACAGTTTTGGAAAATAGTCTGGCGCAGATGCCCCCTCCCATCTTCTGAGCGAAGATCATTCCATAACAGGACAAGCCTCTTATTGATTTTCCCTACGTTGGCACTACGCTGGAACAGTCTTCCACCATAACCTGAAATTAATAGTTTTCTTCCACCGATGGACTCCATTTTGTTCAGTGGTGCTGCTACTAACACCGTCAGCAAGAGGAGGCACTGGTCGTTCCTCTTAGTTTTTAGAATATGTAGATCTCTCAACCTTGCCAAATCTATGTTTTTTATAAAAATTCATCAATCGTTGTGAATGTGATTACATTGGCCCAGGTTGGGGTATCTTTTAAGGATCTGTCAATGATCAAATTGGATTGAATGAAACCCCATCTCTACAGGAAGTGTGGCCATTCCCTCCGAATGTTGGCCCTTTGTGAAGTCCCAGCGGTTAGTCCACCTTTTTCCCTCCCTTCTAGCTCCGCAAACACACTGGCTATAATCATGCAATTCGAATTAAAATCCCATCCCAGAATAACGGGACCTGCTGCCCCCTCTTTTTGCCATTCCCATAGGGCATTTTCAATCTCATTCATGACATTCTGAGAATCCCAGATGTTAATTAAGAGGGTCTGAACATCTTGGCCATTGATCACATCCAATACATTAGTGATCAGCAGGCCTTCCCATTCGTTTTAACAAGTTGGAGCTGCCTCTGCCTCTCGATTTTTACCGCCACTAGTATCCCCCCCGCAGCACCCGTTTGCACCCTTCTTGCCATTATTAAAAATAGACATGTATGCCTAAGCCATGTTTCTTTTAAGAAAATTATGTCCGCTCCCTTGAAATTTGCATTCAGAAATTAATTGTAACCTCGAGAGTTCCAACTACAAATGACAACCATCGAGTCCTTGGAACACTGGACGCTTTCTTGTTAGAACAGGGAGCGAGCTGGAGAGCCATCACCAGCCTGGGAAAATGCCCCCTTCCTGGTCGACCAGCCTCCGTTGGTCGAGGTCAAAAAGGCACTGTACAGTCAAGTTAAACCTCCCTTGTTCATGGGCCTCCTCCCCTGTCTTTTTGGGATAGCATGTCTTGAAGCCGTTCAGGAGCAGGGCTTCTTGGGATTCACTGACCAGCGTTTTCACCAACTTTGAAATAAAAAAGATTGCACATTTCCCAAGACGACATCGGTCAAACAAGTGGAGAAATATATGTCAGCCGAGGAAATAGCCTTTAGCACGGCAATCGAGATCAGGAGGGATAGTGTGCCCCGTCTATTAAGTGTGACATTCTTGTCTTCTTCAAATACAGATTCGAATTTGATAGGCTGTATTCCAGACTTCTGCTGCGATGATTCCTAGCAGCCGACGTCTTCCCCCTTCATACTGTCCGAGTCCTGGAATGTTAGTGGCTTCAGGCTGCCTTAATAGTCCCTAGGATGTTCCCGGGTTGAGTATACTGCCCTAGGTAGCATCCAGGTTGCATTCTTTTCTCATAGTTCGATACACATAGGCACTTCATCTTTTCGGATGCTGAGCATGGGCGTCACGTCCTAGGTTCTAAGTGCATAAGCGCAACTCAGCACCAATATCGAGATCCTTTTGCCTGTTCTTTGTTAGCCCACTTTTTGAGTTGTTCTGCCGCTGCTGCACTTTATTCGCTTGTCTGGGCGCTGACTTTGTTGCCTCTTTGGTGCTCTTAGTTACATCCAGCGCTATCACCTCTACGGTTCCTGGCACTCTGCCGTGATGGGTGGATTCTTCCAGGTCCATAATATGCTCCGTCTGGTCCTCTATAGCAGAAGTCCAGATATTGTTTTTGTGTCTCTTGGAGGACCACAACCACATGTGCCTCAGAAACTTGTGTGAGCCCCTATTATTTCCTTTGGGCCCATTATTGATGTTTTTGGATTTCTTGGCAACTGTCAAGTTCCACCCTTGAGTTGGGCCATCGTTTTAGTAGGCTCAGCCACTTCCATTCGTTCTGCCGATATCCAAGGGCCCTGATCATCTATGTTAGCCCCTTTAAAAGTTGTTTCTCCTGCCCCGCTTTGTGCAAAGTAAGCCTCATTTGAGGACCCCCATTGCCATGGCTGGGGAAGTGAAGTGCGGACACACTGCCAGTTGTTTGTTAATATGAGATAAGTCAATAGTATTTGCTTTCACTTCAAGAGCAATTAGGTAAAAGTCTAATGAAGGCTTGCAGAACGATATTCAATGCTGCAATTGGCTTTGGACCCACCTCGAGGGGTGGGGGGGGGTTCATGGCTACAAGTCTTGCGCCCTGAAATGATAATAAGGCACGATCATTCAAGGAAGAAAGGGTGTCCGTTCACCTCAGCATTTTGAGTTTTGAAGAGCGCAGAGAGATGCTAAGACACTCATATGCACTTTCTGCCGCTCTCATGTCATTTTCAAGACAGGCACATACTTCAGTCAGGGGCATACTTGCTTCTGCTTTCATTTGCACAATTAGCATCCCCAAAATGTCTAGGTCCTGGTCAGTACATTCCACTCCCCCCACCATCGAAGTGTCTTCAGCTGTGGTGTCAGAGGAAAGGATGCGACTATACAATGTTTTCCATCTCTGTGGAAAGAACTCCATATTTTTGCCTTGAGCAGGGTTCTCCCTTTGGGCCCCATTCCCAAGGGACCTACTTCCAAGCTCTTAACAGCTGGCAGTTGTATGGAGCTCCTTAGATGATAGCGCTTTGTATTGTTTCTGCTTTTTCCTTTCATGCCAGGCTCGGATAGTAACAGTACGACCAGGCACACTACGGGTCAAAGGAAAATCCTTTGTAAGAAATGGATATGTGTATATTGAATGTTTTGGGTTTCAGCAAGCATTCTGTTTGCAGATGTACGTGCACACCAGACATCATTTGGGGCTGTTATCAGGTAGAAATGGTGCAACGCTTGATGGGGAGTGATTACTTAGCACGCAATATGTTTTTTTCTGCGTCACTTGTTTCTAGGTTTGAGTCCCATCCTTTTTATTTATTTCATTCTATGTACTTTTGTGGGTAGGAACTATAGTAATAATTGTACCATGTTCTCTTTTTACATGCACATTTTGTAGAGTAACCCAACTATATATTCAGTATCTTTTTGTTCTGTTGTGTGCGTTTAGGGGAGTGATGTCTTGATAGATGCCAGCATTAACTTTGGAAAGGTGCAAAGCATTCTTTTTGTCCAGTGAAACGTGATTCGACAGTTTTGATACAATTGGGTCAGTGCAATGCCAAGTTGTAGGTTTTTTTTGGGACTATATGATGGAAAATGTCTCGTTAGGTTGCGGGTTGTGTTAGGTTCAGACCGAATTCTTTCCTCCTAAAGCGCAGTTTTTGGTAAATTGTATCCTTAGTTTTTTCATGGCTGAAATGATTCTCCATGTGTACCATGATGACTATTTGTGACTAGATAGGATCCAATCCACGGATTAAATGTTCCGTGAGTATCAATGATTGATACGAGGATAGGAATTTTATTTTCATCCAGTATACTGACCTGTTTGGTTTTTTTTCCATTTGTGTTTAAATCGTTGACTATTATGCATCATCGTTTCTTAAAGGAAGGCTCTTCCTTTCCATCATCTCTCCTCTTCAATTACTGTACTCCCCATAACTTACAATCGGTTAATAATGAACTTTTGGACATCCCAAGATTCTCGTTGAGCATTGCTGCCAGAGAATCGAACACTCTACCCCTTCAACTGCATTCCAAAAGTAACCATCTTTCCAGGACACCCCTCTTCAAGCAAAGACTGTCAATATTATGAACAAACCTAACATTCTTTACTAAAGAAGTAGAGCCCACATCAGAGGAAGATAGTTGTCTGGATCTGAAGGTAAGGATATCCAATGAGGCTGAAGATCACCTATGACGCCGATGGTACAGGGTTTATCACAATTTGAGGTTATGCAGCGGAAAAAAGGGAAGCATCACCAGGGCCTCTTGTGACAGAGCAAATGCATGTTTCTGTGCCCAGTGTGTATATACCACCAAGGGATGGTCGGAATGCAGCCTTTAACAGTCAGATAAAGCCTCCATTTTAGACTTGATTGGCTAGAGAGCTGGCCAAAGTCAGAAGAACAAAGGAGAAGCATGGAATGCAGGCTTCTATTGGTGGGTACAGCTGCAATTTAGAAGAAAACATGTTCTAATATGTTGAGAGCTCAAAGCCAAGAAAAGACATTGTGGTGATTTTGCGCTTTACAAATAAAAAAGGAAGTAGAAATACTTTTCTTGAGATATACTTCAGCTGTAATTTTTCGCTACTTTTGCCCTCACTTATTTTTTAGGAGGAATCCCGAGCGCCTTTATCCAGGTGGACTTTGTGGCACATGGAAATAGTGATATGCTATCTCGGAAATTATTTTCAAGAGGTTTCTTTTGAAGCAGATCTAGCTGGGAACTGAGCTAGCCAGCATGCTTTTACATTAAAAAAATATATGTTCCAGAGTTCTTGCACACAGTAGATTTGAGGAAGAAAAATACCTATGGCTAGACAGGCGCATGTCTGCACTGATTACACCATGTGACAATTAAAAATCGGTAAAAGCCTAGGTTTGCTTCATTTCAAGATTAGTCATTGACGAAGTGTTCCTGTCTGTGACCGACTCTCTTCCTTTGTAGCTCTTAGTTTCCATACTCTGTACTTTTTCTTTGATTTCTTACTCACACTGTTTACCCCGACCTTCACTTTCGGATCCAGCACTGTTTGGCACTACTCCCTTGTCTCCCGAGACTACACCGTTTACTTCTGTACCCCGGTTTCCTGACCAAACAGCCAGACACTGTAGAGTGCACTGAACAGCAGGTTTTGCCAGTTTCCTCTCCTATTATGCCTTCTCCTACATTTTTTAACGTTCCTTCGCTGGGTCAGGGAGCCAGGATGTAGAGAAACGTGTTATTGGGTTTTCTCTGCCCGGCTTTTCCTTCGTTACCTGTGGGTTAAGTGTTTTATTTGTTTGATTATCTAG
Source organism: Ambystoma mexicanum (assembly GCF_040938575.1). Classification (NCBI taxonomy): domain Eukaryota; kingdom Metazoa; phylum Chordata; class Amphibia; order Caudata; family Ambystomatidae; genus Ambystoma; species Ambystoma mexicanum. Next base: position 703,456,799 of record NC_090941.1, on the reverse strand, counting down.
ATTTTCACTTCTGCCCAGTGCTTCTTTTTCCTGTCGAGCAATGAAATCGCTACCATTGTTTACTGCAGCCTTAGTGTTACTAAGCGTTTGCCAGGCCCAACGTCCTATGAGGGCACTGCCTTTAAGTTACCGGTCATAACTTCTTCAAAGTGTCTGACATTGCTTGTCCTTTTACGTGACAAGAGCACACACAGTACCATTAAGAGAAATCGTGGGCGCGGACTTTCAGCGGGAATGCTGGGAACTCTCTGGGGCTTAACTCCACATGTCATTCTGCATTTTTCTAAAAGCTTTCTTTTAAAAAAAAAAAAAAAAATGCCATACAGCTTTCCGAATCCATGTTCATTTAAAGTGCTGGCACCCTATGTGATTGTAGGTAGACTTGCCTTGCCAACAATTCGGATCCCCCCCGTCCCCCAACCCCGCCCTCCTTCCTAAACTATCCCATCCGTGTGATAGTGGGCTGGATTTTTTTTTTTTTTTCATTTACTTTATACAAACTTTTTGAAAAGGTTACATTATCCCTGCTCCTATAATGTGTCGGAGGGCCTTGCAGAGGCAAGTTTTGGCAGTATTACAGTGCATAATGACAGAGTTTTTACCGCGGCTAGGGTCTTAACTGTCTTATGGTTCTCGTTAATTCCTTCTAGTTCAGTCAACTAACTTTGTTTCCACCGCTTCAGCATCAAAAGACTGCTTTTGACGCAAGTTCACACTTCTTCATCTCCGACACATTGGTATTAGTTTCTGTATGATTTACATTCCTTTCTTATTGGGATTTTAGCAGAGCCTCTAGAGATTGTAGAAAGTTGGTCAGCCCATATATGTCTTTTTCACGCGGACTGTAGAATTTTCGCCAGAGTTCGTCGCCGCATAGAGTAGAATATTGTCGCACCAGGTCTCCCAAATGCACAGATCTCATATCTTTCAAGCCTTCGCAATATAGAGTTAAGTGTTTGAGAGTCTCTTGCTGTCCGTTACAGAAGCGACAGCTCAAGGTCGCTGTCATTTTTCGTGCCCCGTTTGCTTGACTCACCCTGGTGTTAAAGAGATTTAGTCGAAATTTCATATAGATAGGTCGATGTTTTACATTAGCTGACTTCATCAGGTATTGCAGCGGTTTCTTACGATCTTTAGCCTCAATTGCTGCGTCTTCCATGAGCTTGTGACGATTCCGATCATCAATCGTGGTGCACCAGTCGAGCTCCCATAGCTTTTTTTTTTACATAGTTTGGGTTATTTTTCAAAGTGACTTGATCTGTACCCAGGAGTGTTAATTGATTGTCACATTCAGTAGCCCATTTACAAAAAAGCGCTTCTTGGTTGCCTTGCAGTGCATCTTGTAAGATCTTAAATTGAGGAGTGCAGTTTGTTAGGATGATTTTCCTGTATATGGATAACATATTCCATAACACTTGGGCTTGCATAGATATTAGATTGAGTTCATATCGTGCGCAAGCACTCGAGATTCCTTTTTGTAGGTGTACTACTCGCCTCCAGTACTGGTTTTCTAGTTCTGGCCACAACGTTGCTGACACTCCTAGGGCACTTTCAGCGCCATAGATCAATGTTGGTGTCGCTTTTTGATTATAATGGGCTAACACAGGTAACAGGGAGAATTTTCCAAATTTTTTGTTTATAATTACTCCTTGACATGCAAGTTGTTTACATTTTTGTTTAGCATTTTCGACCCATGGTGCATCCGTTAAGTTACTGTTGATCCAAGTACCTAGGTACTTTGCCTTACTTACGCATTTCAGATTTTCGTTAGATAATCTCCATTTTGGTGTACATTTCATGTTTCTCTTGTTGGTTCGAGATAGATCTTGGAGTATTATTATTTCCAACTTTGCAGGGTTGATTTTTAGTTTGTTTTTTCTTACATACCCTTCAAGAGCAGATAGTTTTCGTGTTAGACCAATGGGGGTTAGATCCAACAATGCGATGTCGTCCGCATAGAGCATCCAGTTTACAATCATCCCGTTGATTTTTGGTGGGAAAGAGTTGACAGCTTCAAGATCTTCTCCAATATCTGACAAAAATAGGCCAAATAGCGTGGCTGCCAACAAGTAACAGCCTTGTTTCACGCCTTGATTTGTTCTTATTGATTTACTTAAGGTTCCGCAGGCGTCTAATCTGACCTTAATGTCCGTGTCTGTATGGAGCGCTTTTATAGGTTGAAGTAGGTTATCCGGACATTTCCATTTCATTAACTTGTTCCAGAGCATCTCTCGGTCGATGTTGTCGAAAGCGCTGGACAAATCGACAAAAGCCACGTAGATTTTCCTATTTTGGCGAATAGCTTCCATCTTTATGAAATTTAGGATTGTTAAATTCAGCCCACAGCCAACCCCCTTCACAAATCCGGATTGGCGTGGATCGTATCTCTTGGAATCCTGGATCCACTTTAACAGTTGGTTTTGAAGCTGGGTGGCAAAAACTTTCCCCACCACATCTAGCAGGGCTGTTGGCTGATAATTCTTTGGATCTGTGCGATCTCCCTTTTTGAAGATGGGTACGACAATAGCACTTCGCCAGGACGATGGAATCATTCAGTTCTGTAAGTTTGATTTAAACAATGAGTGGCATAAATCTGCCCAGAGTTCCGGATGTTGTTTTAAGAGATGATTTGTTAAACCATCCGGCCCAGGGGCTCTTGATGTACTCAGATTTTTGATGTTGCAATATAGATCTTCTTTCTTTATTTCGATTGACCACTCAGACTCTGCAGTGGATGGTACAATTCCTTTGGCGGTGTCATTGTAGAAAATTTCAGTGTAATGTTTTATCCATATTTCTTCCGAAATTATGGATTTTATAATTGCTCCTTGGGGACTTGAGATGTTATTCAGGTATGCCCAAAAGTCCCTTATATTTCGATTAGCAAGCGTTGTCATCATGTTTTCTGCGTCTCTTTGCAACATTATGTGTTTATGGCTGATTAGCCAGTTCTAATACATTTGTTTCAGTTGTTTTATTTTGCTTTTGCTGGTTGGATCAGTTTTATTCTTTATCAATCTTAGGTCTTTGTTCAATTTTTTTTTTCCTTAGATTAAGCTCAGCATTCCATATATCACGTTGTGAAAAATCAGATCTATTTTTGTGGATTTTCTTCTCTCGATAAGTTTCCAAGAGAGTAGTGTATTCAATTTTATCTGGATCTTGTTTTTCTTCTAATGATGTCCGCAGTGAGATTATTTGGGTCGCGTTTAGTCGTAGACTATTGCGGCCTGGTCCCACTTCAAGAGCATTTTTAACTGCATCGCTTGTTCTCCCGCATTGTTGTGGTTTCACATACAGCTTAACTAGGCTATGATCACTAGATTTCATTTCGATGATTTTTAGCCATTTTACTTCACTTCTTACCTTTCCATTTACGAACATATAGTCAATTGTTGAGCTTGACTCATTTCTTCGCCATGTTGGTTGGGCGGGGATATCTCCTGTTGTCTGTCCGTTTAGCATCTGTAGATTCCATGCGTTCATTTCTAGCATCCAGAGTGCTGCCGCATGTCCATCTTTGGTTTTTTTCTCATCGTGCTCATTATGGTTTTTATCTTGGAAACAATTTATGTTGAGATCGCCACATATTAAAATGTGTACATCTTTTTCATGTCTTTTAATTTCGCAGATGATTTCCGAAATTGTTTCAATTAAATTTTCCACTTGTATGGCAGCATGTTGCCAGTAGATGTTTACCAGTATTAGCACGTTCTCCTCTGTGCCATGTCTCACCGGGAATTTGATTTTGCATACTTGTACATACGATGATACATTAGTTGATGATAAAATACGTATGCCACTTTTGATTTTTGCAAGGATCGCCATCCCTGACATGGGGCGTCCTTTATTCCCTTTGATCGCTGGGTTAAACGCAATTTCAAATCCTTCTGCAATGGGTGGTTCCATTAACCAGGTCTCTTGCAGGCAAAGTAAATCTACGTCCGCAGTTCCTTGGGTATGTTTCCAAATAGATGCGTATGCCCTCGCGTGTTCCATGAGGCTACGCATGTATTGCCAGGATCCTTGGGATTTAGACATTAGCTGTTTTTAGTGATGTTGATCGTTTTAGCGACCCAGGTCCAGTCAAGATCTTCGTTTTGTAAACTGGTATTCTTCTGTATTTCAGTGTTTATGTTCACATCTGTTACTATATTGCAGTCGATGATCTGATTTTGTGTTTCATCACTGTTTGTTCTCGTGACGGAGACAAATTTGCTCTCTAAGCTACTATTTTCGCCTTGGTGTCGAGGCCCATAGTTAGATCCTGTTTCATATTTTGGAGGAGATTCTAAGTCTCTCGATCGCTCTTTCTCTTTTTGGTTCCAGATTTCATTTATGTCAAATCCCAATGAGTTCAAGATCGTACCCACGTTTAATAATGAGTCACGAATGATTTTTGAGGCTATGTGTAATATCACACAGTCGTTAAGTTTTTCCTTTTCAAATTCTACCACTTGGATGTCTTCAGAGACCACAGTTCTTAATTGTGGTATGTGGTGTAATAGGTTCATCACATTTTTCCTGTTTAGTAAGAGTCCATCTCTTTCTCTTACTATTCGCTCAAGTCGCAAAAGATATTTCCCTTTTGTTTTGTTATTTCTCACTTGACGATATTTACGGTCAGAGTCGTTGTAGATATCAGCGTTCTTTTTTGAGTGATTATGCCTAGTCTCTGACAATGGTTGCAGATGGTCACATGGTCTCTTTGATTGCGAGAATAGATCTTTAGACAGCTTCTGAGAGTGGCATTCAGATTTGTTCATGTACAGAGCTCCACATCTTTCTTCAATCTTTGGTAGAGCTTTGGTTAAGCCAACATCCATTGAAGCCATTTTTGCCTCAAGTGCTCCAAATTCTTGCTCATATTTCCACAAATTCGTATTTCGAGTAGTGGACTTCATGTCAGATTGATCTCGTTTCATCGATGTCAATAGTAATATTCTTTTAGCTTCAAGTGTGATACATTTTTTAGATGAGTCTACTGCTAAGAGTGGCGAATCACCATCATGTTTCGATGGATCTATAGTTACACCTCTTTGCGGATTTACAAGTTTCACACTCGGGATACAGCTTAAGTTGGAGTTAGTTCCATTTCCAGAAACAATTGGTGGCATATTTGGCATAGTCTCTTTTGCAGATGTTATAACTTCATCTAATGGAGCAGTGAAGTCGATGTTAAATAGGCCATCAGTAGGTGCACGTTCTTCATTCAGTACTAAATCAGGGATCTCGGTCAGGCTGCCTTTGTCTGTTTCACATTCATCATACGCGGAGAAGTTTAATAGATCTTCGGTAGAGCTCTCAACGGCCATTGGCTCATCATTTGATACCTCGATGTTATCCCTTTGGTTGACATTTGCAGAAGCTATTTGAGTGGCAATATTGGCCTTTACCAAAGGACCCGCTGCATGCTTAGATGAAGTTGTGAAGCTGAAGCTTTTGATGTTCCTTAGAAACGAACGCACACTTGCTCTAGTTCGCATTTTCCTTTTCTTCATGGTTTTCATTTGTTTCTCATCTTTTGATCCCACTATTTTAAGATTTTTTTCTGGCTCCGTTCTCTTTGGGTCAAAAATTGCGAACACTTCTTTTGAAGTCGCTTTTGCTTTCTTTGACATAACATCCTCTACCTCGTTCTCTTTACAGTTTTCCAGGTTATGATTATCTTTAGACTTGGTAGCCAGATTGGCTTCCAATTGATCAGCATCTAGGGCAGCTTCACTCTCCGCACTTTTATTCTGATTAGTCACTGAACCTCCATTTCCAGGTGGCAGCGGTGTTGGAACAGCTGTACTTTTAGGATACATCACTTGTGATCGAGGTAAATTCAACTTTTCTTTCTTTCCAGTACTTGCAAGAGCGCCATTTATTACACCAGGTTTCTCACTCGGTTGGACGGCCTTGTTGTTACTAGTTGGATCATTTAATCGTTTCAGTTTTTGTTTGCATTTAGTTGGTCTGTCGTTCATACGATCTTCTCCATTGCTTAATTCTTGTTGGTTCGTCTTTACAGCTTTTCCAGTCTTCGGGACTGCGGATTCCATATTAGGATCAGTTGAATTAGTAATCGATGTTATTTTCACACTGTCGTACAGTTGCTCTCTGTTCTCATTTAGTTCCATCTCGGTGGATGTGGGATTCAACTTCTGTTGTTTTAACAGGGCGATCGCTTCTCTTGCTACTTCTGCAAATAGTCGTTTGTCGAGAGCACTGTTTTTGGTGTGTTCCAGTATGATTTTCACATTTGTTTCAGCTCTTAAGTGGTCATCTTGCCGTGCTTGTTTTGTAGTTTTCAGATCTTGCTCTACGTTGATCATTTTTGTGTTCATCATAGCTAAAAGTGTTGTTTGATCTCTTAAGGTCTCATTCAGTTGTTCATATAGTTTCTTATACGGCACCATGGATATGGTATGTGCGGACAAGTGCATTCAGATCTCTGGAGATTTATTTCGATAGGCGTTCTGCCATATTTTGTGTTTGGAAGTTTGATTTGTTGTTGTGTATCATCCTTAGTTTGGTTGTTTTTGACATTTCTTTCCGACGCTTCTTTTTCTTTGTGGAGGAATTCTGTATAAGGGGATCAGCAGAAAGCAGCACAAAGTAGGACTCAAGTCCAGGACAATCCAGACCCGCTGCTTCTCGCATCTCGGCATGTCTTTTTTGCGATGTGAACAGCTGGTCTCTATGGTCATCACCTAAGGAATCAAGTCTTTTCCTTTTAGGCATGGGTTTAAGCCACGGGTTCTGTTTTTCATGGGATTCTTGGATTTCAGATCGTAAGTTCACAATATTCTTTGTATTTTCCACTCGGAGCTCCATTTGGGGCTCGACTTCTTGTTCTTTTCGTAATTCAGTGGAGTTTGCTTCCGCTTTGTTTTGAGCAGTATACTTACTTCCCATTCAAGTATTTATTTGAATTAGATCTTTTAGTACTTTGTCCACAGCAGCGATCGAACTGCGTCGATTCGGGCTTCTAGTGATACAAGCTAGTTGGTCAGATAGACAAGCTGGGTTAGACCACATCACATTGTTTTGCAAGCCAGTTGTGCTGGCTGCTAACAGTTCACTTCTGGGATTAAGTAAATTGTCATTTATGCACCTTTCGCTTTGCGTTTGGACACGGTGGGTTGATGTAATAGAGTCTTTACAGCCTAATTCAGTGTCCTCATCAGGATCCTCGTCAAACGATCGATTAGGGCTCTCTTCACTTTCACGCTCTCTCTCACTCTCCCCAGATCTGACTTTACAGTCACTTAAAGAGTGAACCCTTGACTGGAAAGTCGTGATAGAGAGAGTCTCATAAGCTCCAGTTTTATTAAGGGCAGTGATGGTCTGATGAGTTTGTGTGTCGCTAAGAATTTCTTTGTTTCCTACATTATCGTCAGTAGCAAGGTCAATAATAGCCTCTGAGAATACTTCAGGCATAACAGGGCTCTTGTTTACTCTCTCGTCATTTGTCTCGTGGGTTATATCAGTTATGTCACTCGCTGTATGTATTGTTGAGAGAGCCTGAGAGGTAGAGGGGGTGAAGGGAGTAGGGGGGGCTATAGCCATAGCAAGTAAGGGAGAGCTACTGGCTCGACAGTCAAAAAAAGTTTCAGAGTTAGTTGAAGGAATAGAAGCACAGGTCCTTTTGCGGGACCTGCTACAGCTTACCGGCGGTACCACTCTCAGTTCCATTGGCGTGCTTCCACAGGCAGCGGCAGCCAAGCAGCGGCGTTGCTGTCTCGTAAGCGGATGCACTCCTCCATCGTCTCCCAGTAGTACTGCGGCCGCTTCGGTCAGGAAGAGACCCGAGGGCCCTGGCTCATTCATTCGTCTTTCAGAAAACGCACAATCGATGTTCGGTTTTGAGAGGACGGTAGTTTTGGAGATTCGGAGGGTGAGTGTAATATGTGCAGTGTGCCTTGCACCTCAGGCAGCAATCAACTTCACTCAATAGCACAAGTGTTGGCAGGATACCATATGGGGATCAAAGAGGTGTTTCCTCCGCAGTCTCCCCCAGGCTCCGCCAGCGCCGAACAGCCGCACAACAGCCGGTGGACTTCACTCCTAACGGGCTTAACGCCACAAGGGTGCCCTCGCCCTGTTTTCAATGGCAGGCAGTGTCACGAGAGCAGTCACGTGAGCGTCACGATGCTCCTCCCCCTCCAGGAAGTGGGTGTCGGTGAGGCGAGAGTTAAGGAAACTCCCAGCGCTATTCTCCCACAGCCAGCACAGGTACAAATGTTCGTTTGCCTTTCACATCAGGTTCACTGCTGGATTTTTGTAAATATGTTTCAGAATGTCAAGACATTTTTCTATGAAAAAGACTAAATGTGGCCTGTTAATCTTATCACAGATGGAAATATTTTGCAGTAATAATATAAATAAATATATTAATCCATATAAGAAAAGATTTGCCTTGTTTACAGAGGCGTGCCTCCTCCGATTTGGTTTACTGATTACAATCTAGGAAAACAAAAAGCAAACTTTCCAGCAACACATTTACTTTGCGTTTACCTTTTGGATGTTTTTCCCCATCGTGGAGAATATTTTTTTGTGTCCGTTTATTTATATTATAGATACTTATGCCAGCCTTGTACTTTAGGGTGCTGCATACTTACCCAATTTGACAGCTCGGTTCGCCAGACTAAACATCTGCATTGTGATTGAAAAGTCCTCCAGGTTGTTCATGAAATTACAGAAACTCTTGAATTCTTCCAAGCTGATACCCTAAAATACAAAAATAAATGGCTTTATAGTCAGAATATACAACCTTTATTGATAATATCAATAACGTGCGTTTTAAGAGCAACTGCAGAACGATGCAAACTGATCTGGAAAATCACCAATCAGGAGCCTGGGAATATGCTGTATTTTTTATACGATGCTTCGAAAAAGAGAACTGATTTTGAAAAGGGTTTAGAAAACCCTATTTAGAAAGTTCTAAAACAATAAAGGAGAGCTGGGGAAAGTTATGATCAGAGGCGGTAGGAGGGGGAGAACAGGATGGCATGGAGGAGCCACATAAAATAATTTGCGGGGAGGGGGATGGCGGCAAAAATGTAGAAAAACATTCATGTTACATTCGATGTAACAAAAGCACCCTTCGAAGATAAACGTCAGTCTTGCTTAACTTCACTCTCAGACCATGCACTGAAACCTCAGTAATAGTATGTAGATAATATTTGTACAGGGATAAAAACTACGATTGTTGCCATTGCTAATTTTTTTCTGCATGCCGTCAACAACCCGAGTCCTTTAGGATGGGGGAAATTGGATTAGAGAGAAACAGGAGTACTGGCAAGCATGGCCGTTATTTGGTTGGTGGGCCTTCTAATACGAAGGCCTTCGGTTTATTTCCAACCCATTTCTGTTGCATACCATTTGTGATCAAGTCCCCTGCCTGGTTTTGGAGACGAGCAAGGGAGCAAATCAACAACCCTGAGCTAGGGGTAATAGAAAGGATTCCTGGTAACCCTCCACCTTGGTCCCGAACTCATAGCTGAGCACATTCAGAAAGGCCATCACAGGCCAGATGTGCACGCCTATGTGCTTCCCAGCCCACCAGCCCAGTAGGACAGACCAACCCTGAAAGTGTAAATCCAGTCACATCCCCTTGTGAGACCCTAAAGGGCAACATTTGTGCAACCCTATTAAGAGACACAAACTTTTAGCAGGATAACCAACAGGGACAGATATTTAAGAGGCTGAACAGAGAACATCACAAGGAGGTGGTGGTGATGGTATGGTTACTAAAGGTAGGACAGAGGAGACTGAGGAAATAAAATCAAGAGGAGACAAGAAATCTGAAAAAAAAGACCATTAGGTCAAGCAAAAAGGGAACTGGAGGAGAGAGAAATCACACAGGAAGATTTCAGGAGACCCGGCTTGGGGGTTGGGAGGAGGATCATCTTCTGGTCAAAGACTTTCGACAGTACAGAGGATTTTGCATGACCCCTGTATGACCACTTTGACCTTTCGTCTATCTCCCAAGGTTTTCTGGTATCTACAGTTTCCCAACAGGGCAATCACCACAAGTGCGCACCCATGTGGTGACTGCCTCTGCTGGTTTTCCCCTGTTCTCTTAACAGTTCTTGGTATTTAAAGTTAAAGTAGTCTCTCATTACTTCTGTTGAGCACAATTCGGTTTCTTTATCGGTTCTCCCCCTCGACTCACTGATTGTGATGCATGGCGTTGCTTTCTCGCCTGTAGAGTCAAGGCCGGTACCATGGGGCCATACGTCTCTCTCCAGCTTGGCTGTCAGTGGAGGAGATGCCCAGGTAACATTGACATCTGCTGCAACACACACAGGCTATTGTTCCAAGCCTTACAATTGTTTCTTTGGAAGCTTTACGGGACTCTGTCGAAAAGGGCAAGGTCACTTCTCCCCCTGGTCGCCTCTCGACTCCTGCCGTCTTTCGCCTCCTCTTGAACTGCCGAACGGAACTGGCTGTCACGTCATGCTGTCTGCCTTGCTCATAGTGTGCTCTTGTGCTCCACCTTTTATCCCGGTGGAGAAGGGAAAGGGCCGTCAGGTGTGTGAGATTCTGGTCAATTGCCTGACCTTTGTATTGGGACATGTATTAGGTAAACAGCTCTGAGGTTAGTCTGTTCTCGTTCGTGTTGTGTGAAAGTGTTTGACTCGGAAAAGGGGGGGGCCGTGTTTTGGAATATCCTACGTGGTAGGATGGGGAAAAGGTGTCTAAGAAAGAGGGATACCGCATCTCACCCATCAGTGTCCCACTCTCACTCTGCAAGGTCCCCCATCTAGGGGATCCTCTTATACTGGTACACCCCCCGGAACTGGATGCAAAAGCGATGGCTGTGTCCTGGCCAACTGGGTGACAGATCCCCAGGGACTAGAAAGGGGGACTCCTTCAGGTTTCTCACAATAGCTGGAAAGGTGAATAATGATAACTGCACCCTTCACCTCACCCACTAACACTCGTGTGCGAGCACGTACACACACACACACACACACACACACACACACACTCTGTTTTTAAAAACATTTTTAAAACATTTGAATTGTTCTGCAGTTTTACAGTCTTACAAGTCTTAGTGGTTCATTAAAAAAAACAGGGTACATAACAATGATTAGATGATCGTTGTTTAGCCTTCATTACCAATAAAGGTGCGTCTTAATGAGGTTCAAAACCTACTCCAAAATTTTCACTACCTCCATGTAAATGTGCCCTTTTTAGACCTAGGCATCCCTTCCAAATTTCCAAATTTGCCTGGCGTAAAGTTCAAAACATCCTGTCACAAGCCAGTTGCAATTCTCTTACCATCATTTCTACAAAATGGCCATACTTAAGCCAGAAGATTTTATTTGTGTGACAGACAACAAAAGAATAACTACTTTAGGATAGGACTTTTTAAAAAAACATTTTTGGAGAAAAATATTTTTTTCAGTTGTTGCATCATCAGATACGTAATGCTAAGAACCCTCACGTTGCAAGCAAGCACATGTTTGTTCTGATAAGATGATTAAACATGTCAGGAGAACCAAAAAATAGGTTTGTGACACAGCAATGTTCCTTTATTCAGATTAATGTACATAATGCCCTCTAAAGACAAGGCCACACGTCCTCCCCTCTCCAAACGTCCCCCTTCTGGGGTCTAGAACCCCACTAGACTCGAAGAACTTTAGACCAGTGTTCTTAGGATGGGCCGGCCAGAGAACAGAATGTCAACACGTATACGGGTATATAGCCTTGCTTTAGGGCAGTTATATATACAATTTAAAGGCATGGTCTAGTAAAATGTTTTATTGTCCCTACGGGTCGGCCATGTTTTTTTAAGCCTAAGTGGCTCGATTTTAGAAAACTTTCTTATGGACCTTACCCGAGTTTTCGTCCATTAAACGCACGCGAAAACAAGCACCAGGGAGCCGCCATTTTCTGATAATCCTATCTTTTCCCCCATCGCCCTGGCTGACCTGCTTTTGCGGCACTAAATCAATTCCCCCGCCCCTGAGCCTGTCATCAGCAGACTCGTACCGCCCATTTCCCAACGCCAAAGCACGTCTCGTGTGAACATTCGCTGCGCTTCAGCTAATGACGTGTCGCCATGGAAATGGCAGGACGCCTCTTTCCTCAATAAGTATAAACAGACCGTTTCACAACACACAGCAGCAGATTTTCGATTCCATTCCTCTCTCTGTGTTACTCTGAGTATTCTGTGACTTTTTTCAGTGCTCTGGTCAGCTACCTTCGCCGCTTGTAGCCCGTGTGAACAGATACCAGTACCACCGCTATAAATTATTTTAGTTTAACACACAATGGCTACAATAATGCCCTACATGTACGAGCCCGAGTATACCGAGGAGGAACTACTGGAAAGGGAAGCATGCGAAAACGATGGGGATTCGGACGGCAGTTGGCAGGACGAATCAACAGATGAAGAGCCTGGGCCTAGTCGAATGGACGGCGTCTCCACCTGGTGCACATGCAATCGGTGCAAGCTAATGCCAACTGAGGACGAGAACTGCTGCTGCCGAGAAAACTCGGGATGCCTGGCCTACATTTCGGAAGGCGAGCCACGACCGCAATGCATCACCGAGCTGCCAGACTTCAGGGCAGCCTGCCTCACACGGGCCGTGTTGAGAATAATGATGGTGCTTATGCACGAACTTCGCACAACAGTTCGTCCTCGTAATCCGAGTAACGAGTAAGTATACTCTGCTTGTCATGCCACTCCTATTTCATGTTCTTCTACTATATCCAAAATTACATCTACATATCATTGTAACGCATGTAAGTCATTCAATAGTGTGCATTGTCCAGATAGCATTTGTCCATGCAGAATGCCATTAGTTACAAGAATTGTCATTGACAACAAACGTTTATTAAACTTATCTTGGTCATTTAAAAACAGTTTCATTCCTTTTCACAGGTGGTACAGGCTGGTGGCCTATCGTTCCTTTACATGGTGGCTCCACGGGAGATACCCGCCTGTGCCGTTCGTGCCATTAGAGAAACGTTCCCGAGTGACAGCGGTCAGTACAGGGGATTTTCTCTCGCTGTGCTGCAACCTGAACTGTACAATGTTTAAAGTCTTGTATTTTTGTGTCATCAAAATAAGATACAAAATAAAACACCACATATATTTTAACAACGGTTGTTTCGATTTTTTAAATGAATCAAGTGTGTCTCCATTCAAGGATGGACGTCAGACATCTGTGCTCCGAATGGGTGAAGGTCTGGTCGCTGTGAAGCAGGGTGGTCACTATCTATCTAAGCTAACATAACATATTCTCGATAATGCATGCACTAAATAACACTTGTTCAAAGTCTTTCAGTGGGTTATGTCTCTATAAAAGTCACACATATGTCTATACTAACAATTACCATTGGATTATACAGGCCTTGGGTCTTGACCACTATAATACACCGGTTGAAGTGTTGGTCTGTGCTCACAAGAATCTCCGGTATGTGGCATTTGTTATTGATAAGCACCGGTGGATGCGCGCTGGCATGGGGGGCTGTCAGGGGCACGAAAGGCCAAGGTGCCAAACTACATGTACACTTCAAAAGGTATCCCACGCCAAGGGGCCATCGGTCACATGCCCTCCTCAGACCCCGTGTCTCCAGCCAGGCCTCCCCTTGAAGCAGGCCGCCCCACTAAGACCACGACATACATACGTCATTCATTCACAAACACACCCCTGTTTCTAATACTTTATAAACCACTTGATATGTCTCATGAGAACATCTTTGTACTTTGCAAGTCAACCCCTGAACGTGTTACCTGGCAACCACTGAGATCTACGCTAATCTGCTCGTCGTCGTGCTATCCGTGAACTTCTCTGACCGCTTAGAGCAAACCCATCAGTGTGCTTACCTGTGGCCACCCACCTATTCTCCTGCAACATACTGCTCTGCTTGCTGAATCCAACTGTTTGTTGGTCAATGTAAGGCCATGTATCCTAGTCATATTTCGCAGATTTTTAAATTTCTATCTATTTGCGAGTTGAGTACACAATAGTGCTAGGTTCATTGGTCTCATTGCTATTGACTTGAGTTTCCATTGCTATGCTATCAATAGATCTATTTATTTTCATCTGTGTCTATTGTCATCGAATTGGACCCTTCGGGGGTCCAGTCTATAATGTAAGCATGTTTCCTTCTTGTGCAATACAGAACATCCAAGGGATGAGTCACATGTTCAGTTTTTAGTTACATCATTTTTACATTTCTGCAACTTATGCAAATAGTAAGCCGCACATAATGAACTGGTATAGTTCCTGCGACCAAAACAAACCTTGCATTGATCATTGTATGATTCATTTACTTTTGTATCAAATCTTTATTGTATAATAATGTCGATATTTACTTTTCAGATTTATCAACAATGCCTGCCTGTTCGATTAGCAGTCGCCCTTCGAAGACCCATGCTAAATCTGAAGGCAATACAATGCATGTATTCCCGAAAACTGTTGATCGAATAAGAGAATGGGTCAGACATTGTGGATATCCACTGGATGAGCTGGAAAGTAGAGTCCAACAAGTCTTACAGGACAAGAGGGGTGATCGATACCGCATCTGCAGCCGGCACTTTTCCTTGGACATGTACACAACATCTTGGGTAACAAAGAAGAATAAACGGCGAACGACACGGAAATTGCTTGCAAACGCTATTCCCACTCTATTCGTCCACATTCCGCCACCGGTGAGTCAAGTGTCCGGATTTAGCTTTAGGCCTTGCGGTAGTGTGTAGGTATCCGAACGGATTAATTGATATTGTAGGTGTTCTATCCCTTGTAATAATTTCGATATTGATATGAGTGTATAGTTTTTTGAATAATGACATTTACCAATATATTCTTTTTCAATTTCATAACCCACAAACGCAATGTATATATATGGGAACAGGGAACTGTGCTGTATTGAGCATTTTACAAGTATTCTGTCGCCTTACATGGCTATTTTTAATATTGGCATTTCATTATCAATCATTAATTTACCTTTACAACTTCTTGACTATCCCTTGAATCTGAAGCAAGAACATTCTACATCCTTGACGTGGTCGCAGTTATCAACCACTTCTAGCGCGTATCAGGTAATCTTACTAGGCTAATCCGCTACAGACTTGTTTTATGCATGTCAAGTAATATTTTTATTTTATCGTGTAATCATTTTACCGAATGTTTGGTTAGTGCTTTCCAATTGATATACACCTTAGTTATCGTCCACTGGTGTTTGTTTTCAGTTATAATTAGTATTATCCATACTAATGCAAGTACTGTCTTTGAGGGAGATGCTGAAGCGTCCGCCACATCTACAACATTTCTAGATGTTCTTCAACAGAAGGAGGTATGGATACTCACAGCTCCATCGAGCGTCATCATCAGAGCTGGAATTCTTGTCGTTTGATTGTTCTACACAATGTTTCATTCGTGGTTAGCCGTTGATATGTACCTGTGCTGTCGACCCCAGGTGTGTGTTATGTTTTCACTATTGTAATCCTCACTAATGCAAGTACTATGTTTCAGGCAGTTGATGGAGCGTCAACCCCTGCACTTGATGCAGAGCCTGACATTCAAGTAAATCCAGGGGAAGTGGAAGTGGGACCATGCGTATACAAATCAGCGCAACAGCTTTTGGAAGTGCGCACTACATTTGCAACATCCATAGATATTCTTCAGCAGCACGAGGTATGGATAATGACAGCTCCATCATGCGTGATCATATAACGTGATTCCATTTGCTATACTTTCTTCCCTATTAACGCAAGTGCTGTGTTTCAGGGAGACGACAAAGCTTCCACTACAATCACAGCATCCAATTTAGATGATGCAGATGTAAATAAATTAGAGAAATAAGTCGATGAAATGTGATCATATTTAGATTTTCCTTGATTCTTTTGGACAATGCATCATTTGCGGTTATCTCTTTATATGTACCTGTGCGTTCGACCCCAAGTGTGTGTTGTGTTTCCAATATTGAAAAGCATACTAACGCAAGTACTGTGTTTCAGGGAGATGATGCCTCCTCTCCAATACAACCATTCATGGCAGTCCATGCAGAGCCAGAGGTATGGATACTGACAGTTCCATCGAAATAGATCATCACTGGTCGAATACTTGTCGTTTGATTGTTGCACACAATGTTTAAATCGTGTTTGGCTTTTGAGATGTACCTGTGTGTTCGTCCTCACGTGTGTTTTATGCTAACAATATTTTGATACATAGTAATGAAAGTACTATGTTTCAGGGAGACGATGGAGCCTCATTCCGTGCTGTCTATGCGGATACAGAAAATATAGTCGTTGCAGCGCAAGAGGAAGGGAGGACATGCGGAAACGAATCGGAGCTACAGCGTGCAGATGTTGAAGGTCGAGTCAAAAAAGTTGCAAAGAAAAAAAAACAAAAAAAGGTTAGTTACAAACAGTTCATAACTTTAAAAAAATGTTTGTGCTGGGGACTATTTTATGTTTTTTTTCCAGTCAATTCTACTACACTCAATCTTGTGTTTAAACTGAACATCCCTTTTCCAATCTCTCCTCCAGTTACCCGTGGGTGTCAGAACTATACACACACAGACAGTGAAGCGAATGAGAGATGTGGCTTGCCAGACCGTGTACACTATGGAGGAACTATTAATTGAGGCGAGGCGTGTTCAGGCTCGAGATGCTCATGTCCAATGGCCAGAACATGAATTAACTGTGTTTGGAGACTACAGCAAAGTTGCATTGGACCATAGCTACAGTGCGACCGCACCACCACAAGATGATGTTATTGAATGTATGAAAGATAGCTCTGAAGTAGTTGCAGATCAATTTACACACTCTACACCCGCCAAAAATTTGCCACCAAAAAACCTGTCGACATTGTTGTGTTCTCCCATCAATGTTGAAGTAATAGATGTCGAAATGACAGAGAATGAACCAGCCGCAGCATCCATAGACGCATCAGAACTTGATATCAGCGATATTACTTTCCAATGTGTTGAAATCTCCACAACGTCACAGGCCGAAACAACGTTGACGCAGGATGACAGTCTAATGAAAGAGAACAAATATATTGTATTCGACAGTTGTTTGATGGAAATTATAAGTATGCTGAAATGTGCGCATTCCATTAGAGGGAAAGTATGTGGGAAGCCATTGATTAATGTGACTCGTCAAATAAAAAGGTAGTAACGTCAAAATAAATGCCGCCTGTAGATTAAATCATAGGTTCTCATGGTCTGCACAACCGATGCTGGGGAAACTGCCAGCAGGCAATCTACTGTGTGCAGCTGCATCACTTTTTAGTGGCTCCAGTTTTAGAAAGTTAGAGGCTTTCTTTCAGTTTGTGGGACTCCATTTCATTTCTAAAGCGCTGTACTACATATGCCAACGTATATCTGTTTCCGGCCATTAGTGATGCTTGGAAAATTGAACAATTGTCTCTAGCAAGTACATTCGAAGGCAAACGATTCAGGCTAGCCGGTGATGGACAGTGTGACAGCCCTGGATTTTCTGCCAAGTACTGCACCTACCACTTTCAGGACATGGATAGTAAGAAAATTGTGAGTTCGGTGGTCGTGCAGGTAACACAATGTACATCGTCAGTGGCCATGGAGAAACTAGGATTTATAAAATCAGTGGAATATCTACAATCAAGGGGAATGCACATCGACCTCATAGCCACGGATAGACATGTTTCAATTGCCAAGACAATGAGAGAGCAGTTCCCACATATTAAACATCAATTTGACATATGGCATCTTGCTAAATCAATCAATAAGAAAATCTCGGCTGCAGGGGAAAAAAAGGTTTTGAAAGTATTTTGCAGTGGTCACATTCTATCACCAACCATCTTTGGTGGAGCTCAAAAACTTGTGAGGGGTCAGTGGAAATACTACTTGAAAAATGGCGGTCACTGATGCACCACTGTACCAACGTTCACTGCTGGACAGCAAATGAACATTTCCACCAATGTGAACATGGCCCTTTGTCCCCAGAGGAGGCACGGAAGAAGAAGTGGTTGATTCCATCTTCACCGACACACAAAGCCATTGAGAAGATTGTTTTCGACAAAACTCTATCACGAGATTTGAGAGGACTGACAGAATTCTGTCACACAGGAGATTTGGAGGTGTTCCACAATATGTGCCTAAAGTACAGGCCAAAGCGCTTGCATTTTAGCTTTCGGGGCATGAAACATAGCACTATACTAGCGGTCTTGGCCCATAACAGCAATGTCGGACGTGAATAATCTAGGACTAGGAGTAAACTAAGGATGCCTCTCTACACTAAGGTGTTTTCAAAACGAAGTAAGCAATGGGTGATCAAACCAGTCTATGATGAAATGCAGTTCGACTTTGTGAAAGGCCTTATTGTTGCTGTGTTAGAGAAGCACAGATATGGAATTTTGGACGTTTCTGTGCAGAGCAGTGATCCATTGCCACCGAACATTGCGACTGTGCCATGCCCACCCGAAGCACAGCTGATTGTGAAGTACAAATCCCGGTTTAAATAATTGCAATACGATTGTCTTTTTGTAAATAAATGTTATTGTACAGTGTACCTGTAAACCTAACCCCTGCCTTCACCATCATGGCTGGCGAACAAGCTTGGTGTCATCTTTGAATTCTCTCTATTCACCTCACATATGTGTATGTATATATTTTTCTCATGTCTCATCTCATGTAAATGTAAATGCTGCGCACTGTTAACGGAGGGGAGGCTTGCGTATTGCAAATAATAAAACAAAGAAACAAACAATAAATCTCACTTTTAACTCAACTCCTGTGGTACTTTATACTTTCCCTGACCTTCCGCCAAACATTAAATGTCTCAATTTGGGCTGCAAAGCTCGCAGACAACGGGGACAAAATTGGGGCACTTAGAACGCGCCAGCCAAGCGGGCCGTGGCATTTGGGAGAGAAGCCAGTTCGCATTTGCAAATTGAGGCGGACTACATAGACGGATTCTAAACTTCAAGTTCTCACAGATGCCTATACTACGTGATGTTGCAAATAAAGAATGCGAAGGACAGCGCCCAGATGAGGCCCACAAGTCGCACTGGAAGTATAAGGGTCTATTGTTTTTTGACCTTGAGACAGGGACCACGCCGAAAGAACTACATTTGAAGGGAGTGCGCAATAACGTAAGAGACGATAAGGCAGAAAATTCAGAAACTAGACCGAGTTTCATTTTAGTTCAGTATACAAAAAATCGTTGTCAAGAGCACGGTCCGTTTTACAGACTGCATTACGAAGAGACACAATGGAAATTTCAAATATAATGTAAGTAAATCTTTACACGCTTTTATACCGGAATGAAGATTTAATGAATGGATGCATGAATAAATGAATGAATGAAGAGCTAGGAAAAGTAAGTAAAACGTGTTCGTAGTGGGCACATGGGCATGCAGGTCAACTGGTCTCACCGATCTCGGTCCTTGGCCCAGACACTTTTCCCTGCACTGCCTACCTGCACTACGGGAATGTCTCTGTATCCTTCAGCCCCTTCTCCCGGCATTTACCTTGCACTTGCCACCAGCTGGCCCCATTATTTAATTTGTATTTAACTAACCATGTACAGCCCTTCCCCATGCGCGATCAGAAAGACACCTGGCCTAGTAGGATCGTTGTCTGTCTGCCCTTGTTCCCCACCTGCCTCGTCACGCCTAGAAACACTTGAGTATAGGCGCGTTACAAATGCCATATCATATCATTCCTCACGCATGTAGACTGTCGTTTATCATTGTGTGTTGGCCTCGATTTATTTCGTTACTTTTCGCATTGATTTTAGAGCCGAACATACTCCATTGAACTATCCTTGCAAGCAAATAGTTTCTGATCGGCTGTAATAAATAAAATAAGTAATATTAATGAAGATCGGCTGGCGAGACTAATTATAATTTTTTTGTTTTCATAACAGGTATTTGCTCCCCTTCTGCTACTGCCATCGGTTTGAGACACCAGCAGATGGCTTTTACAGTAGACACCTGCAGCTTCGTGTGAACAACTGGAGCACACTGACAATTTTATGGGACGATCGCCAAGGGCCCACATGCCCTTACGCTGTACTAGTGTCTAGAAGCAACATATCAACCTTTACGATGGACTAGTGCCTAGTTGATGGAACAGCCTTGCAGTTCACCGTGCTTCCAAACTGCTTCTTTTAACGAAAAGCAACACCCTGTGTACCATGGCGGATACAGATAAAATAAAATAAATGGCTTTCGGAGTTCATATGGCAATTGCTGAATATTCTCTAAACATTTAATGTAAAATAAATGTACCGTGTTGCTGTTTGATTTTAAAGTAAAGTTTCATATTCCGAATTGTGGCACGCTGTGTTGTGAGATGGTCTGTGTTGGTTTCCGGGTTCTGTGTGGAGTCGCGTAGAAGACGACTGGGCGCGTTTGCCTACGCAGCACAGTAACGTCACGGAGAGAGGCGGGGAATATGAATGTTTTGATAATGTCAGGCTCAGGGGCGGGGGAATTGATTTAGTGCCGCAAAAGCAGGTCAGCCAGGGTGATGGGGGAAAAGATAGGATTATCAGAAAATGGCGGCTCCCTGGTGCTTGTTTTCGCGTGCGTTTAATGGACGAAAACTCGGGTAAGGTCCATAGGAAAGTTTTCTAAAACCGAGCCACTTAGGCTTAAAAAAACATGGCCGACCCATAGGGACAATAACATTTTTTACTAGACCATGCCTTTAAGTTGTAAAATATGAACAAGACTAATCAGTAAAAGGGATGTAGCATATCTCTTTCTCTTTGACATTATAGCAACCAACAGACAAATTAAATCAAATGAGCAACAACTGTAGGAAATACCTGTTGCATACTTAACAGACAACACAGGCTATTAGGTGACACTTTAGGTCTCACCAATGTCACCACATTCCAACCCCCCACAAGGCGCACTCCCTCCTCAAAGTAATCAACACCACCCTTTCCTTGTTCCACACCTCATGACCAACTTCACAGCATGACCTAAACCCTCTCTGTAAAAGCCTTGGAAAAACCGGATCCCCTTTATGAACCCTCCTGGGGGATTTGATTTTAATCTGAATCTCCTCAGGCATGGGAACCTCTTGTGTTAGTGGTTGATATGTTATCCTTGTGTACAATGCACTCCATCATATCCTCCATTAGCTTTGCTATCTCTCCTTAACAGCCTTTCCTTCACTTTGACCATTTCAACAACCACCTTTGCGGACCTTCCCATTCAATCAGGGCACATTTTCGTGTTAGGCATTTGAATTCTCAAATGGGTACATGCCCATTGTGTCATGGGGGTGCCAACCTTTACTGGAATATTCGTTCCTTGATTGATCTCACCCAAACTCCTGCAGTGGTTGTGGATATGTGGATGGCATTCATGAGCGTCATACTTAAATGCTCCACACAAGTGTTTCCTTTGGGGTGATAAAAAGATGTGATTGTGTGCACAATTCCACGAGCCAGCATAAATGCCTCAATCAACCTTGAAAAAAAACGGAGGGCCATTGTCTGAAATCATTTTCTTTGCAAAACCCTCTCCCCAAAAGACTGACACCAGAAATTGTATGATCTTTCTTGAGCTAATGATTTTCATTACACAAATCTCCGGTCACTTGGACAACACGTCAACCACTATCACAACGCAAGTATCACCGGCTACTCTAACATTAAGTGGATGCAAAATATCAACGGCAATAATGTCCCATACAACCTCTAGAATGGCTGGAACTGTCCTTGTACGCGTACCTTATCACTATTTATACACAGAGACACACACACAGACACACACACAGACAGACAGAGACACAGACACACTACAGTCCTTTAACTTACTTTCAACATTTGAATCCATTCCTGGCCACCAGTAAACCTCTCTAATGAGAACCGTGGTCGTAAATATTCCAAGGTGCCCCTCATGTAACACATCAATAACACTTTCTCTGATCAGTTCTGACACCGCCAATTGATGACCACTCACCAAAAACGTCATCCTTCATTCTTTTGTAGCCATTGATGGCTTCCTCTGCCACTTTTTACAGGGTCACCCCACCTCCGAATATTTCAACATTTTGGAATAATCAGCATTGGTTCTACAACACACATTCCACATGCTTTCCTAGATGTGAGACCAAAATCTCGTTCACCTTGTTTGCCTAGACTGCAGAAATTGTCAAAAGGGCATCAGTTACTACATTGGCCTTCCCAATGGTGTGCACCACCTTAAACTTCAACCCTTCCATGCTTGTTATCAATCTCACAATTCTTCACGGCACAGCATCTAAAGTCTTTCTATTAAATATGACAACTGGTAGCTTGTGTTCATTTACTTTTGTAAACTCTCTGCACTACAAATAAGTGCAAATCTTGCTCACCCCCGGATTAACCAAAGGCCTCTGTAGAATCCTACGGATCCCACACTGAAACCCTGCCTAAGGTCTCCTCCCAGGTGGTCAGGTGAAGGCAGATGCTTCCTGATCCCAACCCTGGGTGTGGTGTACTGCGGGATAACCTGGGAGGGGATAGGGCCAAGGGTGGTGCAGATATTCTGTGGGATAAGGCACAGTGGTTTTCCTCTGATATTAAGACTCTTTCCAATGTACCTAAAGAGGTAATGGCTTGTTGTTGTTGTAATGTCCCTTACATATACTAAAATTAGAAATGTGGCCACAAGTCTTATAAAAACAGAACAAAGCTTACCAAAGGAAAGATCTTTTGGGGTTTCCCAAATCAAACACCCTCCTTACTTGCAAGGGTACAATGTACAGGGATCTGGAAATGTTCTTAATAACTGATGTTCCTCTATAACAACTAATTGTAACAGTTCCTCTCTTAATGAGCTCAGGGAAATTAAATCTACCCGTAAAAAGAACTCAAATGTCAGAAGAACTCATTTTGTTGAAGGGGACAACAAGTCCCAGAATCCTAGAAGTACTGGGACAAGCAAGGGGCTGAAGAGGCATGCAGATGTAGCAGCCAGGCAATTAAGCCTACTGGCCATTGCAGTAGTCAGGCAAATGAGCTTAACAGCCCACACCTGGAAATTGTCAATGAACCTGGCAGGCATAAAAGGCCCCCTCAGGAAAGGAGGGGTAGAAGGAGCTGGAACGAGAGCTGGAAGGCCGGTTGTAGTAGAAGTAGAGAAGTAGCACAAGGCTGACAAATCACAAAAAAGTGGGAGCACAGAAGGGACGCCCGAACGTGGAGATGGCAGAACTACATGTTCCGAGAGAGTCATGTTCTCCCAAAATCTGAAGTGCAGAGGCTGCGCAGTGGAAGACATGCAGGATACCAACTATTCCAAATGTGAGCCTTATAGCTCTGATGGTAGAGCTGAGAACGTGAGACTGAGGCCAGAAGCAAGAGGCAAGCTGAGAGTTTGGGGAGGAAAAGGAACTCCCAATTTAAGTGGCCGAATCAGAGACACCCATGCAGGAGAAGGGTGTGGGTCTAAATCATTACCGAATAGCTAATCTTGACAATACCCGAGTTACAAGTTACAAAGTCAGAAAACCACATAAAAAAGAGGTTGCATGTGTTTAATTGTGATTCCCAAAGGAAATCAGAACTTTATCCTTTGTTATTACACCGGAATACAATTCTCTCTTCATCTTTAAACCTCGAAGTGTACTTTTTAAAGAGAGGTTGCGTGTACCCAATTGTGGTTTCCACTAAAACGGAACTTAAAGTGTTTCCAGAAGTCACATTCTTTCTAATTCTACTAAGTAAAGAGTTCCAACTATTGAAGAGAAGAACACGCTTTGCCCAAGCCAAGAGCCAACCCTTTTTTATAGTGAAACCAACCTTTCCAAGAGTTAAATAATACTCCAACTGTATTGTGAAGTTGTTAACAATCAAGTGGCCTAAAATACAAGTGTACCAGTATTACCTGAAGCTGAGAGAGTGGCGCCAAAGCTTTTGGGTAATTACTTGGGGCTGATGGCTAACCGAAAGGTAGGAGTAAAGCAGGGGAAGGGGAAATAATTGCTTGTGAAGAATATTCTAAAAGTAGATACAACCAGTGGTGCCAAATACAGCAGACGCCAGAGAGAAGTGAGCTTTGTGGGCAGAACCAGGTTGTTACTGTGGCAGACAGACAAAAGAGGGAAAGAGGCTGTTCCTTTGAGAAAGCCATTAAAATGAAGAGTCCCTTGCCTACCTGAAGAGGTTGAAGAGTCTTGTCAAAACCTGCCTAACAATTCAAAGTACTGAGCTGTGGTAGTAGTACTTGAACTGTGGTGGTATAAAAAGTTGTCAGCAGATGCAACATTGAAGTAGTATGAACCAGTAACGTACTGTGGTAGAAAGGTGACTGTTCTCATAGTACCAACAGTAGAAGTATGGTTGTTGAAGTGGAAGCAGCACTACAAAGACAAAAACATCCTGACAAATATACCAATGTAAAGTTGTAATTAACAAAGTCCTAACTGTTGATTAAGAACTGTGTGTTGTTGACAGTGGGGCATATTGCACCTTCTTTTGAACAGTGGCAACCTATCTGGAAGAGGAGACAATTTATTTTAACGAGTACTCCCATTGGTGCTATTTCTTTTCTGGAAGTTAGAAGTGGAGCTTTCATCCAGGAACACATTTCTTTACCAGTGGATTTCTGTTTGATGAACTTTTGCCTTTGACTTGGAACTAGCAAGGGCTGGCTAAAAACCTTTATTTTTCCTTTGTTGAACATTTTGAGTTGACTGAATCCCTGGGAAGGGACCTAAACAAGGACAGGAGAAGGCCGTTCACA
Source organism: Ambystoma mexicanum (assembly GCF_040938575.1). Taxonomy (NCBI): domain Eukaryota; kingdom Metazoa; phylum Chordata; class Amphibia; order Caudata; family Ambystomatidae; genus Ambystoma; species Ambystoma mexicanum. The sequence continues at coordinate 703,432,116 of NC_090941.1, read as the reverse complement.
CATTGTGCTAGTATTATTTATCATATTGTGTGGCTACATATTTTCTGTATATATTTTTTGTTTAGTTCGAGTGCCAGTTATCCCATGCTAGAGAATATTTCCTTACCTGTTAGACTAGGCAGGGAATTCCTCTGTAGAGTAGGGCAAGCAAGGTATTTTCTTGATATAATTTCTTTAATAAAATGGCATATTTTGAGAAATCTACAAGAAGTTGTCCCCCTTGCATTACTGACCCTCACATCTCTCTCCACCAGAATATCTATTCTCTCTCCACCACAGAGTATCTCTTCTCAACATCTTTAAGTGTATGTGAAACAAATGCCATGGTAGACATTATTCCAACAAAACTGCACTCAATCCCGTCCTCAATGACAACAGAGGGTGCAAGTTTTTATCAAAACGTTTCTGTACGGGTGAAGACACAGGTCTTTCCTAATCCCACTGAATACTCTTTCACAACTCTCGCTCCGGTTCAAGTGGCATATTTCTATGTCAACTACCCTTAACTGTTTTATTTGACAAATTCTTAATTAACTTCCTGTAAAATTCTAGTATATGCCTCAACAAATATAGTTTAACTCTATTTTTAGTCTGTGGCATGTTCAGAATCACTCCTAATGCATCATGCTCTGAACGTAGACCATCTTGAGAAGGTTGTTGCCCAAGATAGTCAACCACCTCCTTCCTGAAGTTGACAGGAGAGATTGCTAATGCTGCTTTATTCAACTTTGTGTGAATTTGGAGTAAACAATGATGTCCTATTCGACTTTCACCCAGACCAAAATGTCATCTTGCTGGCACTTTACTCCATCCACAAAGTCTACTAGTCTGTTAATTATTTTCTGAAACACCCTTGTGACAGATACTAGACTGAATGGTACAGTTTGCACCAGAATAAACAAAACAGTGTTATGAATGAGGCCAAGTCCATGGACTGAAGATGCAGACATACTTGATGGCATGATGTTTTTAGGTCCAAGATGGAGTACATGGCTGCTTCTGAGATTTTTGAAATGCGCTAGCAAAGGTTCTGCAGAAACGCTCTCCGCCACTACATTTTGATGGAGTCCTCTGAGGTCAATGCAGAGCTGGAGTTTTCTGCACCACAAACTGGGGACGAAGCCATCCTGGTGCGTATTTAATAATTCCTTCAGCAGACATTCTTTTCAACTTGAGGTCTGATTTTATAGCCAGTGGAACACCTTACTTTTGATAAGGTTTTTTCATTTTGATATACAATTGTGGTGGCAATTCTCTCTCTGATGGCACAGAGCAGGTTCAGGTCACAGGTGCCATCTCGACAGCTGCAGTGACAGCCTCCCTTTGATCCATTTTGAGGGCAGGTAAAGCCCACTTCAGTGAGACAGCCACTTCACATGGACGTTGCCCTGGGAACAGGAATCAAAGTGCACACCCTTCCCAAAAGGTCTAGCCTCACCACAGAGTGCTGTAAACTGTGACAAATCGAGGGAATTGATCCATTCTCTCCAAAAGAGAGCCTGCCTCCCAACCCCCACCCATGAGGCTCAGGAGGTGAGCCTACTTCACAACACCCTCCCTAGGGGTCGAGGCAGATGGGACCTCACCAGGAGAGACTTCCCCCTTTGGTGGACAAAGACTCCCGTTCCCATCAGGAACTCCCTAAATCCTGCATACTGTGGCCTATATAGGAGGCTCTAAAATCCCAGAAACGTTTAAATACCAGGACTGGGATGAAGAAACACCTACTAGATGCCATTATTTTATGGCAAGAAAACATGTCCCTTTCAATACAAATGCCCAATCCACTGGGAGGAGTGATTAGTGTATACTTGAGAAGCCACAAAGAAAGAAGAGAGAGAGGGGCACACATACACAGTCCGTGGAAGGCCCAAGCTGCGTAAAACCTGGAGAAGGTGGAAAAGCCAGGACACCTGCAAGTTTCAAACTCCCTCGATACTAAAGAGCGTAAGGCCAAAGCTACAGCAAACCTGAAGCACGAGAACCTGACAGTGCAGGAGGCCGGAAGAAGGTGGTGAAGAGACCACAAAGGAGGATCCTTGGTGGACAGCTGGTCCACAAACCATCACCAATATCGAGCCACAGGATGTCCCAGTCGTGAATCGGAGCACGAGGCCACCGAGGAAACAAGAGACTGAGGAAGGAAACGCCAACGAAGAGAAGGCAGGAGCGGCCCTTGACAAGAGAGAAGGTACCAGAGGAACAAGGCTCCCAAACACTTTCTGCTTCAAAAGCAAAGGTAACAGGGAGAATGGTTGCCCGCAAGGGAATCATACCGCACAAGCTACTTGTCACAGTAGAAGCCATGAGACAAGTTGAGCTTAAACCAAATTAACTGAAAAAGTTGTGATGCAAGAGAAAGTGATTGAAAATCTGAATACTGAGAGAAAAGAGCAGTGGATCGCAATACCCTGGGAAAAGAGAAAAGTAACTCGATATTTGATGCAAGAAGAAAAAGACTAAAAAAGAGAAAATGTTATGAGCCATAGTTTACAGGTACTAAACCACAGACATATCCAAAGTCAAGTAGACCAAAATAAGATGAACTATAATTGCCCAGGAGGAAAAGCCTGCCAGAGCAATAGTATCTTTCAAGGATACGCTGAGACCAACAACCAGGAGTGTAGATGTTTTAAAAGATCTGCAAAAAGGATTCCTAAAGAGGAGGGAAAACCCAATAGCCCATTTGAAGAACTACAGAGACGGAGTCAAAAAGTCACAAGAGACAATTTGAGGGTTATGTATTAAGAAGGAACCCTACAGAGTGGTACTAGAAGTACTTTCAGGAGAAGGGAGTCATTGGGCCTCATTACAAGTATGGCGGTAAGGCAATAACGGCGCTGGTATCGCTACCAGCGCCGGTATCGCTACCGGCACCATTGCTACCATACCGCCATACTAGGAGTTCTGCTCATGGGTGCCCTTGCAGCCACCAGGTCTGACCTGGTGGCCATACCGGCACCCGCGAGCAGAACATGATGGTAGCACTGGTAACCTTATTAACGGTACCGGTGCTACCACCCTTGGGCTCAGATCCTACTCGACTGTTGGCCTCCCTCGATTGGGTTCACTGTGGCTTTCAATGCAATTTCATCTATGACATTCACAAATCTTAATATCTTTTTAAACAGTTCACTGTGCACATCCCTCTTTCGGGTTCACTCTTGCCAACTTTGTCAATTGCATATTTTCTCAATCAGTTCTTATGATGCAGGATTCACTCCCCTTAGCTTCACAATCATCTGTTGGTCAAAGACTTTCGACTGTACAGAGGATTTTACTAGACCCCTCTATGACCACTTTGACCCCCTTCTCGCCTTTCCAAAGGACTTCTGGTAATGGTATTTTTAACAATTGGGTAATTGCCCATAGTTTCCTGAGTGAGCACCCACATGGTGCCGGACTCTTATGTTGCTGGTTTTCCACTTTTTCGATATCAACAGTTGTTTGTACTTTTACTGTTCAATTAGCCAGTTTTCTACTTTTGCTCAACACAGTTTGGTTTCTTATCGGCTCTCCCCTCGACTCACTGGTGATTAACCGCTTGGCTTTCCTTCTGTTTGGAGTCAAGGTTTATCAACGGAGGAGGGTCTTGTGTACTGTTGACATCTGCTGCAACACACGCTGGCTATTGTTTGCGGTGTTACAATTCTTTCCGCAGACGTTTCATGGGCCTTGGTTGGAAAGGGCAAGGTTGCTACTCTCACCCTCTCGGTTCGTGACATCTTTCTCCTCCAGTTGAACTGCTGTGCTGAGTTAGCTCTCTTGATGCGCAGTCTGCCTTGCTTGTATTGTGCTCTCGTGCTCCACCTTTTATCCCTGTGGGGAAGGTCAAAAGGGCCTTCATGTTTGTGTGATTCTGGTCAATTGCCCGACTTTGCCTGGCCCCCGTGCTGGGGCACATTAGGTAAATGGCTCGGGCATTAGTCTGTCGTACTTCGCGAGATGCGAAAGTGCTCGCTTCGGAAAAGGGAGGGGTAGAGTGTGTGCGTATCCTACATGGTAGGTTAAGGCAAAATAAGGGCGATACCACGTCTCACCTGTCGGTGTCCCACTCCCACTCCCCGAGGACCCCCATGCATGTGATACTCCCTCACTGGTCCACCCCCAGGAACTGGATCCAATAGCGATGGCCTTGTCCTGGCCACCTTGAGATAAACATTGAAGTGTTCCCGTGTTTGCACAATTAGTTAAATAATTTAGAAACTACCAGTAATTATTAAGCTGGTTGCTGTAATGAATTAATCGCAAAATTTAAAAAAAAACATGGCACCTATCATGCTGTAATGAATTAATCGCAAAATTTAAAAAAAACATGGCACCTATCATGCTCTGCTTGTGCAGTATATGCTTATTGGCAAAGATAACAAAATAAACAAATCAAAACCATATATGTACAGTTTTTTAATAATATATCAATGGTACACAAAAAATGTTGGAAGCAACAATTACAAAATAAAAATCATGTAAAATCAAGAAACAGATATAACCAATGTATAATACAAAGAAAATTGACCGGAGCTGGTTGATTCCAAATAAACAACACACAATAATTGACAAAATGCAACATACAATAATTGACAAAATGCAAGAATGCAGTTTATAAAAATGAAGTAAATTTAGCCAATCCGGCTCAATGTGATACAAACATTGTACCAGACTATATCTGTCTGTACGATTTTTCCAAAAATAACTAACTGTCCCTGACTTAATTGAAGCGAATTAGCCTCTAGTGACATGTAGACAACCAAGAAATTATTTTTTGGTTTGGTACTGCATAGATGTTAGTCACAGGGCTTAATACAGAAAAAGGGAATGAGGCTGATATGTTGTACTGTTGTACACGCCATCCGCTTCTACGAGTGATAAAAAGCGTGGTTGGCCACCATCATCAGTCACAAGTGTAATCACAACCCTCGTGTATGAACAGTGGCAAAACTGGCATTTCGGTGGTAAAGTAAAAAAGATAAACCACCTTCGTCAGGATAGTAGATTGTTTGTTCAGCCCCAGAGTGATTGCTTCGATCTGAAGCATAAACACATGATGCTGCCATATTATGAAAGGTCATCCCTCCATTTGGTAACTCAGGAATGGCAAGGTATATCCACTAAAGTTCAATGAGATCTGCTTTAGATGCTGCAGGCATGGTGATCAATGCCGTTTGTTTAGAAGAAGCCTGTGAGTGAAGGTGTGGCTCCAAGTGGCTCACTCCATGGTGGCGAAGTGCCGGTGACGAGAAGAAGTAAACAAACCTGTGGCCAGCAATTGTCTGGCTGCGAAGGAAATACACCGTCGTTCTGCTGCTGGACGTACTTCGGGTCTGCTGCGAGAGATGAAACACTGCTTTGCCAAGTGGCCACCTGGAGGACAGACCCTCAGGGACTAGTCAGGGAGACACATTAAGGTTTCTCACACCACGTCACGAGAGTATGTCTTACTCCTGACTTGCCACAATACCAAAAGAGCTTTTGATGCTATTGACAAGGGAAGGGGTGGAGTAAGTGTTGACAGAGGCAGCTCTAATCAGCTCAAGGAAGGTTTCATAATCTTATCCGGTTACAGCATCCCAAGGAAGGTTACACCATCACATTACCACAACAGGTGAAGGAGGTTTATCTCTCTTCCTTCCTGTCCCCTCCACCTCCTTTAACACAAATTACTCTAGGTGTGATGCCAGAAAGTAAAGCACAATTGTTACTAGAGCAAGGGTTGCACCCTTATAGCAGGCTTGCTTTTATTCAATCACCTGGAGACTTTTGCCTTTAAAAGAAGGGGTCTCCCACTCCTTCTCAGATTCACGTTGGACCAAACACTTAAGGAGCAATTCGGTTGGAACTCAGTTGGGAGAACAGACTTTCCAAAGACCTTCACCAGTGAGGTGAAGGCTGAGCGTCCAAGGCAGAGGAGAGCTCTGTTCCCTACCCATCCCCAGAATACATTGGGGGTTACCTGCTGCTGGAACAGGACCTAATTTTTGTGAAGGACCCCTGGAAGTGTTCACCAGGCTCTCTTGCACTTGGAGCCTGAGAACAAGGACATTTGCGCTGTGACCCCTGAGAAGGACTCACAGAAAGACCACCAGGATTCCTGCATTTCCTGCCATCGAACCGCTGTGAGTCGCGAGGATCGACTGCATCGAACCATCAGGACCCTCCGGAGCTGCCTTTTGCACTCACCCCATCTTCAAACATCTGAACTCCACATTTGAACCAGTTTGCTGCCACACTGCGCTTGCTGAGCGCGTTGTTGCCTCGGCTCAAACTCATACGTTGCATCGACCGCCTTTGAACTGCTGATCGACGAGCCAGCATCTTTGCTGACGATAGTCATTGCCACTGAAACCGGCCCTGGTGGCCCATCGAATCACGATCATTGGATGGTGCATCAAACCACCCGACTAACTGCACATCTAGTCATCAGCATCTTTGCATTTAAACCAACAAAATATCAACCCGGGGTGACCCTAACAATCCGCCTTTCTTCAAGAATTGCTTCGAACCACAGAGAGCTCCGGTTTGATCCCTGCTCGACACTGCTGCTTGTCTAGAACATAACCTCTGCATTTGAGTCACTTAGAACCGCACAAACCAAACCTATAATCCTGGTTCACCATTGTACCACTGACCGGCAACTGCCCGTGTGTACATTTTTGTGCCCTAGACACTAGCAAGGTCACCATTCATCCCTTTTAGCACCAGTACATTTCCTTTTTACAATCAATGTGGTTAATTATTGCTTTTCCTCCCCAGCTTCATTATCCACAGGGCTGCATCTTCTATTCTTGAATGCTTTAAAGACGGGTTAAGTTGTACTTGTTCGTTCTATGTGGCATATTGTTTTGTACCGCGCACTATCTTGGGGAGAACCGTCTCCTTTTACGGAAGCACCTCAAAACCTTTGCTTCTGCTTTCTCTCTCCCTCTCCCCTGCTACAACTGGTCCACTGTCTGCGATCTCGGTCCTGGGCCCTTCCACTCTCCACCTGCACTCCCTGTCAACCCCTGCACTGAGGGACTGTCTCAGTATCCTACAGCCCCCCCTTGACGTTTAAAACCCAGTTGCACTGTCCTAGCTATGAAATAATTTCCCGACCGAATATATAAAATGAATAATTTTAATAAAGATCTGATGGTGAGACTAATTTAATTTTTTATGTTTTTCAAACAGGTACTTCACCCATTATTGTCTGTGTCACGAGTACCAGACACCGGCGGATGGCTTTTATAACCGCCAGTTGCTTCTCCGCGTGAACAACGTTACCACCCTGACCATTTTATGGGACGATCGCCAAGTACAAGTATGCCCTTACGCGGTCATAACAGCTAGATGCAACATACAGACCGTTGTGGTGGCCTAGTGCCTCGTCGTTGGAACAGCCATGCGATTATCAGTGCAACCGAAGAGCTTATTTTATCGTAAACCAACACCCTGTGTACTGCACACGAACATCGCTTGCCTGAAGACGAACTATTTTGGATCGAGAGCAAATAAAAATGAAAATCGCTGAATATTCTCTAAACATTTGATGTCAAATAAATGTACTTTACCAAATTTACAATCTTGCGGTTTGATTTAAAAGTACAGTTTCATATTGCGAATTGTGGCGCACTGTGTTGTGTGAGCTGATCTGTGTTGATTTCCGGGTTCTGTGTGGAGTCGCGTAGAAGACGCCTGGGCGCGTTTGCCTACGCAGCACAGTCACGTCACGGATAGAGGCGGGGAATATGAATGTTTTGATAAAGTCTGTTTCAGGGGCGGGGGATTTGATTTAGTGCCGCAAAAGCAGGTGAGCCAGGGCGATGCGGCAAGTGATAGGATTATCAGAAAATGGCGGCTGATTTCGAGTGCGTTAATGGACGAAAAGTCGGGTAAGGTCCATAGGAAAGTTTTCTACGATCTACCGAGTTATGCTTAAAAACACATGGCCGAACCGTAGGGACAATAAAAAAAAAGTCCCGGAACTCTCCTTTAAGTAAATATAGTTTCATAGAACCTTGATTGGACATTCCCTTTATTTTGGACTGTTATACTTTGCTGTTTGGGTTGCTACTAAATCGCATTCACATCCCTCCTGAGTGTACAGCCTTCCCTCGGCCCACGTTATCACAAAAGGCGAAGAAGGTAGGTCATCTCTGGGATCACCGTTGATTTGTACAAGTGAGAGGGCTGAGTAAGTGGTTTAGTCACTACTCACTCATAATCCTCCAGAGCAGAAGTTATTTTGTCGCACTTTGGACACCATGGGTCGAGCACCTACCTTCAATATTATTTAGTGCGTGAATCCCTTTCATTACTATACATGTTGGGGGTACCAAGTGGTAATGTTGTGTGAATCTTGATAATTGTCCTCATTTTGCATGTTAACTATCAAAAGTGTTCCGTGGTACATGGGATTGAGCTTGATCCCTGAATCTGCCTGGGGATTCCAGGATAAATTGCCACCTTTCTTGTTTACATGTACCATACCTTTATCTTTGTGGCCCTTAAATTGTAATTTGGCTTCAAACTCCTCTATAATTTCTATAGGAAGTGTACAGCAGTTTAAGTTCAGTCTTCCAAGTGAGTACATCCATCAAAGTACACTCCATCTGCCCTCTATTACTATATCGACTTTTGTCCTTTGAAATTTCACTACTTCATGCAGTTTGATACTTTTTGGTGCTCCGTTAACCACACTGACAGTATAAACATTGTCACTACCTTCAGTTGGCAAACTGTGTCAGATTCCATCCACTTAGTCACCTCATGAACTACTTTGTTGTGGGTTTAGTCTGCATCACCTAGCCAAGTTACCCTTCCTTCCGCATTCTCTCCATGTGAAAAATACAGCAAAGCATGTCTCGACATTGGCGAAATGTTCAGTGCTGCCACACCGAGAACTTCTTTTGGGACCATAGTTCGGTTCTCTATTTTTGCAAAGGCCTTCTGTTTCAGTTCTTTTTTTGCAAATTTTTTTGCTCATCTGCTTAACCCTGTCCTTGTTCCCCTTGTAAACATGCACACACTGTCTTGGACCCTTCAGAGTCTAGTTCCTTGATGCAGCTCTCAGTATCGTTGTTCGCCTTTTCTCAGGAGAGATCACCTTCTCACCACTCTGTTTCCCTTTCACAGTTAAATTTCCTCAGCTGTGCAAACTCAATGAGCCACATGCAAGTCTGGACGAGTTTGCTTACCCAGCATCGAATAGCTCGTTGGAAATGCTGGCTGGGGAACTGCACGCCTGTATGTGCAACTCCTGCACCTCCTCGCACATAAGGACAGAGCAGGCTGGAGTGAGGCATCCCCGGAGCCCACGCTCAGGCCCCTTGCACGCATGTGGAGGAACCAGGAAGATTCCTGTTCATGCTTGCAAGGGGTTGGAGCATTGGAATCTGCGGCAGACGGGACGTTTGTTTAAGTTAATTTTCTTAATTTAAATTATGTGTATAGATGTGTGCATGCTTGTGTTAGGTGAATGTATGATGATGGATACTGGTGTGAATTAGAGTGCTTTCTGTGTGCATGTTGTGTAAATGTGTGTGTTTGTTCATTTATTTAGTATTCAAATATGTGTATGGATGCTTGTGTTAGGAGTGAGTGCATGATGGATGCTTGTGTGAATGAAACCGTGTTTGCTGCATGTGTTGTGTAAATGTGTGTTGGTGTACTCCGAGACCCCTAGCTGGCCAATAGAGCCGAGGTTTGCTCAGAAGTACTTTAAGACAAGATAGCTGCACCCTTGAGATGGATGGGGGTGCAGATTCATTACTCCAATACCAATCAATAAGGACAACTCTATGGTTGGGCAAAGGGAGTCTGTTTAATGACAAGTACAGAAAACGGGGAGTTATGGATATCAGCAGTGATGCGATCGCCCTTCTCGCTTCAACTCCAACTAGCTTCATGCAAGTTGTAACATTTATACTCAAAAATCGTCATCATTGACGTGTAACATTCAAAAGTTAACATGCAATTCTATTGGTTAGGAAAAGGTAACTTTACTATAGGTACTATATCAGTATATGGTAATGCAGTGAGGGGATTGGGTAAACACTGTCAGGTGGGCGTCTAAGCCCTTCCTTCAAAAATGGCTACTGTAGACATCACTAAAAGTACAACGTCCCATTTGTTCTACTAACTATAGGACCCTAGATTATTTGAGCCATTGTGATTGGGTTGGCACCAACCCCATGCATACTTTTCCACTTCGCTTAGCAGAATGGTCGGCCAGGTGCGGGGTGCCCCTTAGTTACCCGGCCTTCCTCCGATTATGGTTACAATCTATCATCATTTTAGTAGCCATGTGTCAATTAGTTCACTGTGGTTGGCCTCGAGACTGAATCTTCATTCTGGAAAAGTTCTAATATCTCCGCCTGGTCAGGTGCCAAGCATAGGTGTGAACCCTTGCTTCTTCTTGCTCGGCTGGTCACGTGATTCCTACACCGTGAATTTGTCTCTTTTCTCTCAATTTGTGTATTTGATTCTCATTAAGCCCGCCACCTGCCTTCGTCTTCTTATCTCGACCTTTCAGAGGCAGGATATTCTGTTCGCAGTTTCAATTAGATGTAGCTACTGTTCACCTCTTTTATTAGTATGACCTTGGCTTTCCTTGCACGAGTTGCTTCTGCCGAATTTCGTTTCAGCCGAATTTCGTTTCAGCCGTCTCTTCTTATTTTGCTAAATATGGATCTTTCTCATTTGGCCTTTAGTAACCTGGGTTGATTCTGCTTCTTGTGCAAAGTAGAAATACACTTATAATACTGTGCTTCGTTTTGAGGTAGATTATGTATAATGGCGCTTGCTGCACTATTCTTCTACTAAGCATAGCAAGCAGCACTGTTTTATTAGCTTTCTTGCGGTTCCAAGCAAATTTACAGGTGTAAACTGGTCAAATGTCTTCATCTTGCTTACAGCTTTAAACTTCTTTGCATTTCGACATCGTCCTTTCACTTTAGGTTCACGATATTCTTATTCCTGGCGTTTCGTCTCTTTGCATCATTCTCTGGTTGTGATTTCTTCTATCTGCAAGTCAGTCCGGGTCCTTGTGACGTCACCATTCGTCTTCCATCAAGACCTTTTTGGTTTCTTACGAGACTGTACTTAGGCAATATTAATTTTGTTTCATTTATTGGTAGGGCTTTCTTAATGGATACCTTACTGTCCATGCTTTTTTTGGTATTGGTACTTCAATAGGTGCTGTTCTTCTGCTAGGCACTGGGCAGAGCACTAATGCGTCTCTCTGCTGGTTTATTTGCTAATCATAGGTCACATATTTTGGTGTGAACGTTCCTGGTACTTCAAAATGGGTGACTGGACTGCAGGTTTTATTTGGGACCTCCTCTACATTTGTATGCTCATTTATTCATTATTTAAGTATGTGTCTGGATGTGTGTATGCTTGTGTTATGAGTGAGTGTATGATGGGTGCTCGTGTGAAAGAGTGCTTGTGCGTATGCTGTGTAAATGTGTGTTTGTATGTTTATTCAAATATGTGTCTGGATGTATGTATGCATGTGTTATGGGTGAGTGCATGATGTGTGCTTGTGACTGTGAATGAGACAGTGAATGCTTGCTGGGTGTATGTTGTGTAAGTGTGTGTTTGTGCTGGACTGAGATGATTTTGGCGAGTGGGGGGTAGGAGGTTTGTACAACAAAGGCATTTTAAAAATACCTTTGTTGCACAAACCTCCTCCCCACCGGCCAAATTCAGACCTCCCTCTGAGGTGCTGTGGGGCCCAGGGGACAGGAATGTCTTTTATTTTACTTGACATCTATGATAAATGTCTAGTAAAAAATACCATACCTGCCCCCGGCGCGTGTGTGTGCATGTGTGCGCGTGTGTCGCTGTGAAGCTCCCAGCAAAGGGAGAAATGAGACTGAATGCAGCGGAGCGCCAGGCCTTGACCTTCAGCAAGAGTCACCCTCCAATGTACCATGGGACTGGATAGGGAGCAGTGATTGACTCTGCCTTGGAGTCATTGCTTCACCTCAATGGTTGAGGGCTTTGGCAATGTCACACTTTCCCCAAAAGAGGTCCAAATTAATTCTTCCTCATGTCCTGGATGGTCCAAAAGCGAATCAAAGAAAGAGTGGAAGACACCCCCACCCCAAAGTCTGCTTTAAGCTGTCCAATCCCTGTTCTTGTGAAAAGTTCAAACGCAACACTCCGTCCATGTGGGTAGCTCACACAGGAAATTATATTCAATAGTTCAGACTTTTATTACAAAATATTTTTATCAACATGTAATTTATGACCAACAAGTCATCATTCATAAGTTCATATATAGATGGGACAGTCATGTCGAAGGATCAAATTAATTGTTTAATTAGCTTTAAGGTGTCTAATCCTTGTTCTTGTGACAACTGGCCTTTGCCTGCTTGCATCATACTCAAAGCGTTTTTTGCTAAAAAGAGGTAGACAAACAAGATGGTGGAAATCTTCCCCACTTGTGCTGAGCTCTCCCTGGCTACACCAACTTCGTCCCCTTCCCAAAACCATAGCATCAAAGGCCTTTTGGTATGCAGCATCCTAGTGTGAGGCAAGTCCTTTTGTGTATGGTGTGCTCTTTAATTATGGTTTCCTAGGACAGCTCCTGCTGAGGGGCTGTCTTTCTGGTCAGAGATGTTACCCGACCTCAAAAGATCAAAATCGATGTAACTCCCACTGGCTCCTACCCTTCCGGTTGCAGCAGTGCCAGTCAGTCTAGGCAGAATACACATGATTTGTCCATGGTTAGCCTAGTTCACAGTGTTGAATCTTGTATGATGCAGATTCAAGGCTGGTTTTAAATACTATATGAAATAACAGTCACCGGCCTCAGGTATGGCTTATATTTAAAGGGTTCTGTCTGAGTTAATCGAGAAGAAATCACTGAATCAGATTTCATTGATTTTTCTTTTTTTATTCAATTTGGCCACAAATATATGCAGGGGGTAACCGCTTTCCCGCCGCAGCGACTCCCCCACTTCTCCCACCTTAATTATTACCGTTACCAATCCACCCCTATTTGCGGGTAAATTAGTTAAAATAAATTATACGAATTTGAATTCGACAAATTCTCCTGTGACGCAACCTCCCCATCCCATTTTAAGATTATGACTTTAGAAAGAGAGAACATTCTCACCTATATGGAGATATTGGTCAGGATTCAATACATTGTACGGTTAGCCACAATTGTTCTATGGTCATTTGATCTCATGCTCTTTAGTGAGGTGTAGCAGAATGCAGGATTTGCTTTTCTTGTTTTTCTCTTGTCTAGCGTCTGTCATATAAGGTTGGAGTCGAGGGATAGGACTTGGCTGTAACTTGGAAATGTTTCAATGGTTTATGCTTTCATTAGAAAGAATTGGTTGTAATGAATGAGCTTGGTAAATGTATCGACTGATGGATGGCTCGCTATAGTTTTCTTTATTATCTTGTTTTCACTATTCTGGTTTAAATGCTTCAGTTACTGTCATGTAAAATGTCACTATATTGGTTATGGAGTTTGTTGTCTAATAAAAGTTATATTTATTAAAAAAATGAATGATTTCTTATAATTATGTCATTTGGCAACAGAGGTGCATATTTTAAGTAACTTGGCTGTCACTGCAGCTGTCAAGAGGGCACCTGTGACCTCTGAACTTGCTCTGAGCCACTGGAGAGCAGACACTGCAGATCGGGATACTGTTGGAGTAGGGCAGAAGTTTAAAGTATGCTTTTGGCATGGAGGTTGCAGAAAAGGGGGTTTGGTTAGCAAGCCACCTTTTCTGAGATAGAACTGTCGGCTGCATTTTCTTATTAATAGAAATGTAAAAAGCCCAGGCTTCTAACACCCTTGTCATTTGGCAATCCTTCATAGCAGCGATTAACAGAAGTACCTCTGCAGGAAACACTACATAACCCACCAATTTACTTTTAAACAGAGCATGCTACAGTAAGGGACTCATCAGGTGGGCTGTGCCCAGTGCTTTAAGTGGGATACAAAACGAAGGGGAGGCTGGGGGGCCTCTGTAAAAGGCGGTATGGCAAAATTGTGCTCGGAGTGATAAAGGAGGACGGGGCGGACTTGAGCATGACCGCCCACATGCATTTTCAGCTGGCACGGAAATCACAAATAAACTCAAAGGGCATTGTGGGAATACAAGAATAAACAAAAAACTTTAAATGTGACCTATCTATGACAGTCATTCAAACCTGCTACAACCCCTTTCTTAGCACATGATGCCCAGTGGTCTTCCTGCATCATTCATTCACAAACTATTTGTCATCCGTACCAAACTAGAGGCATCAATGCACACGCTCAGCTGTCTGGTGCTTCCTTGCCCTCAGGCTGTCACTCATGCACATAATCAGATGCTGGATGCTTACTCTGGGTGGCTGGAAGAGCCCCAGTAGCACGGTGGTTCATTGGTGGTTTTTGGAGACTGCAGGGGCTCTGCATCGCCTAGCCCCGGCCCACTTAAACACTCGACACAGAAAAACAGATATTGTATCCTTACAGCAGTGAAATGTACTGAAGAGTGAGATAGCATAGCTAGATAATGAGAAAAAAACGCAGCGCAGTTTGTGGTGGACAAAGTTCATTGCTTTATAACAGCCCTTGGAGATCAGCACCTCTAATCGGAAAAGTGGTTTTTGAGCACCACAATTCAAGATCTGTGCAGGTTAGAAATAAAAAGCCCTGTGGCATGTAAGCTCTCTAAAGAAAGTCTGCCTTGATTGAAGCATAACAAATTTGATGCTAAAAACAAAATACATTTTGTGAAATGTCTTGTTCCTCTGCCGAGCCATATGCACAGCTGTTGATGGGAACAGAAATTCTTAGCAACAGAACAGTGTCTAAATGGCTGTACTTTGAATTACAAAATAGTACATATTTAGGGTTGCTGGTGGTTTTATGCAGACTGAACCTTTAGTGGTGAGACAAAGCACGAATTACAAATGTTAGCCTTTTGCTATGGGAGGCTGAAATCACTCTTCAGGGGTACGCAAGCTCTTCTTATGCTGGCTTTCTTTTGGGGCTCTTTGCTGCTCTCTGAATCCACAAAATGTATGCATTTCCACACAGATGACTGGCATTGAGCCACCTTCGGTCACAATGAGTGGCAGGCGATCTCAGAGGAAGCTGTCCATAGCAAATATGTAAGGAGCTCCCGAACTTACAGGGGTTGCAAGTAGTAGCTGGGAAGGGCCCCATCACTGCGGATACTCAGGCCCTTGGGAAGAAGCATCAATAGTGGATAAGAGAACCTCAAAGAGTATTACTCGAGGGCTATCTTCATGAGATGATCAAGGTTTAGTGGCCTCAATAGTTTCCAAATTCCCCCATGGTGGTCAATCTCCTACAAAGCTGGGAATGAGCAAAGGCAAACCTTTTTCCAATCTACAGATTAATCTCGGCCATCGGATTAACCCAGTCATTAGAGCAGTTTACTTGCACACACAAACGGGCAAGGGTTCAAGCCCACAGCATGGCAGAGGACCTTGCAACATGTAGGTGAGTAGCACACCAAGCAAACTATTTCCTATTTAGGAAGCCCGGAAGATAGCTCAAGTGCAATGTGCTTGCCTTGGGGACAGAAAAATGCTCTGTGGCATGCATTTAATACCCCAGTTGTGCGAACTCAACTCTTCATCCTCTTGATGTCAATAAGTAAATACCATACCATGAGTGGTTATAGTGGTGACCCTGAATATTACAGTGCTTGAAAACTGGAAGAATCAGGTACGAAACACTAAAGCTGATGATAGGTTATCCATCAGAGGATCATCATAAGAGGGTGGGAACTGGGCCACAACCAAGTAATTACAAATACCAGCTCAGAATCTACTTTGTTCATTTGGGTTGTTATAGTTAATCCAATAGTCTATAATGACTGGTCCTACAGTAAGCACCAATAGTACCATCTGATATGATATAAATCTCAGAGAAATCAAACATTCTCATCATGCCCACATGGGTTTGCTACTAATAAGCAAACATTTTAGTACACATGGTTTACCGTCTATGAATGGACATCAACTAAATAAATGTATAGTGAATGACTTAATGTGAACGACAATTTGTTTTATATGAATGATATTAATTTACTTACTTTTTAACTAATGGGTATAACACCTATAATTGTTTACAGATTGAAGAGATTTCTCTGTGAGATTTATATTATATCAGATAGTACCACTCGCACTTAATGTAGGGCTAGCCCTTGGAGACGATTGGATTACACTATAATGACATAAGGCTTGAGTGTCAGTGACCGGGCAATAAGCAGATCCAATGGCTAGTTTCAGTCTATATTGAACTATTATTTGAATTCAGACCAACTGATTTTTGAAGATTTTTTCGTGTTCGGTGGGGTTGTAAGCTGCATTTTCTGTCTCCAAAGAAGTTGGTTTGGTTCTTAACAGGTTATGTTCTCCTTGGAGCTGCAGAATAAGGAACCCATCTCTGACAGGCAACTGGTTATACCCTCAGGGTACATGGTGATCACTTCTTCAGGAGTAGTTCTCATGCATATGTGGGTAGGGGGAGACTTGTAAGAAGAATGTTCTCCAATTGCTGGAGGACAAGTGGAGCCGACCAATGAGAATTGCATGGCTCAGATTCAAACCTCCACCAAAATAGCAATCGGAGTATAGATACAAATAAAGAAGGATTGGGCACTTCGAGTGTCCAGTCTATACAAGTCTGATAACCTAATAAGCAGACTACGAGTTCCTCTGTATAGAGTAAATGTGCAGCTATTTCAGGACCTGACTATGGTAGGGTCTTTGAAATGTGGTTATCTCGGAGTATCAGGTTACCAAGCCCACATTAATGGATACAAGAGAATAATACTACATTTCCTACACCTGGCGTTTTGAATGTGCAAGAGTACATGCCATACACTAGGAACCTGCCTACCTATTGGGCACTGTTGACCAGGTGTTCTGGTGTTTCTGAAACATTTGTGTGAAAAGGTTCGAAGTTGAGGCAGTGCAACCTATATGGTTTGTTTAGGAATTAACCATCAGGATAAGGGTCCTCGAATATGTGGTCCTCTGTCCTCGCCGGTGACATTATTAGGGGAGGGCAAAGAGGCATGTGTCCCTCGCCCCCACATGGTTGCTTGATGCAAAGAAGTCAGGCCCATTTTATTTTCCAAAAACAACACAAGATATTCTATATTTAAGTTTTGAACCTGTTGCCTGGCTGGTATTGTTGAGTACATTCTGATATGACCAATTACTGAATTCATCATGTAATTAGTTTTGTGTTCACTGTACCACATTCAATTTGTGCATTCACTATAGGACACGTCTTGTAGCGTTTTCATCTTTCTGTAAGGAATTAATTGAACACGTGCAATATCTAAAGTGAAAATGGATTTTGATAAGTGTAAGTGCCAGGATGGTTTAGAAGGCAGATGTGTGTGCTCAGCACTTGTTGCAGAGGTCTGTGTTCATTTCCCGCACTAGATAGCGGTAGATGGAATCAAATATCATTGCATCAGTATGGTGTAGGTGTAAAGCTGTATTCCTCCAAATGAGGGTTGTACAAACTGGGTAAACATCCCCAATGAAGAGCATAGAGTGGTAGTCTAGAGAAGTGATTAGGTAGCAGAATTTGCGACCGTGGAACTAAAGGGATGAGGCTCAAATTCTTGCTTTGCCACGGGGCAATAGTGATCCTGGACAAATCGCATCTCCCCTTATAGTACTATGTTGCGCTTTGCCCATTCTCATTGTTTAACCCATTGTTTGCTTTTTCTTTCCATCTAAGCCATTTGAGCAGTAGGGGTCTTCTACAGTAGAGAGACGACCAATGCCCCTGGCAAGCATATTTTCATGTCTGCTAATATGACGCCATGTGTCTGTGTTCATTTAAAGCTTTAAAATACAGTGCTACAGCCCAGGTGCATTTATTGTAGAGACACGAATTAGTATTTTGGTACTTGTATACTTCTTTTGCTGAGGGCGATGTTGAAGCTAGAATAAATCTCCTTTTGCACGACCGGTTTCTATAAAGATTTTTTTTAAACTATTGTTGATGGATCATTATGTGATTTGGTTACTTTCAAAGGCAGTGCTAGAAAATAAGGAATTATTCTAGATAAAGAAGGTCAAACATTCGCAAGCAGTTGCACCTTGCTGTACGACAGCAATGTGGTAAAGTGCGGAAACCGTAGAGTGGGCTCAAAATCCAGCTTCACTACTTAACCAAAGTGTTCGATCATGGGCATCTCATTTAATCTGATAATGGCACCCATGTCAAAATTGCCAGTTCCCCATTTTTTTCAAACTTGCCAGCCCCTAACAAGGAATTCGTTCTTAGGGTACACTCTTCAAAAAACTAAACGTGGTTTTGTTTTGGTTCACATATAATAACAGTGACCATTGATATAGGTTATATTTGATTTTACTGACCAAAATTACAGAGTGGTAAATTTCATTGCGGAAAAATTACTGAAAAACACTGAATTATCTTTCTTTTTTAAAAAATTTGGCAGACCCCCAGACCTCTTTTTTTACCCTTATAATGCCACCCCAACCCGACCCATTTTAACCCGTTTACCCCACTACCCTTTATTTAGTCAATGTCTGCAGTGCTTTTTTCGGTGTTATGGTCCACACTGTAATGTTTTAGATAGATTGACTGGGTACCTTGATGATATACTGCACACCAGAAAGTAATGTGTTTCTTTGCTCAGTAATGCAAACACAATTTGAAAACTATGGTCCTCTTACTAATCTGTGTACCCCAAACCCCCTACCCCCAAAAATGAATTAAGATGGCGGCCCTGATTTATTCATCATGTATTCTAGAAAAGTACACCAGATGGACAACCCAGGGTTACCTTATTCTCCCCAGTTTAAATAGACAACTAATCATGAGATTTTCCATATCTGGTTGAATGACTGCCACCTGCCCACGCCTGCCTTTCTGATGGTTTAGAACGGACTAAGTATGTTCTCCACTAAGAAAGTCTAGTCTGCTTGCTCAGTAGTTGCAAAATAGAATGTCGAGTGCATATGAACCTTTTTTCCACACGTAGTGTGTGGCTATATGGAACTATTCCGTGCTACGTTACCGGATGAGTCCTTTACTTCATCTCCTATGTACTACAGAAAGGGGCTGGATCTGAAGCGCACCTTAAAGGCGTTTTAGTTGTGAAACAGCCCCAGAGATGAAGATGATGGAACCCTGGTGAATCACTGGTTCCAAGGCTGTGCTTCAGGAATTCACCTGCAGGGGTCTTTTTTACCTCATGGGACCTCATTGTGGTACTCCACGCACCACAACTATCCAATGGGGCCACTGACATTGCTGTCATGTTTCCATGTCTTTCAACTTACTAGATTAGTAGCCAGCTCCATAGTTCAACACACAGTGAACCGGGAGCCTTAGGATGGCAGGCATACACCCCTTCCCCCATCAGACATGATCAAGTAATTCCTATTATGGGGAGGAGGCCAACGGGATTGTGCCCTAGTCGAGATGCTCCACGAGAACAGGTGACACCCTCATATTAAGGTGTCAAGTGAAATGTATAAACCGCTCTATCGCTTTGGGTGAGGGCAGAGAAAGATCCTCTTCTACAGGTTACGACATGAGATGTGTTGTAATTTCGGCACCTGTTTGAATTTACACTGACGTCCATTTGATTTCCAAGAAGGTGTACCATAACTTTGTCAGGCTGCATGGTCGGAAAGAGCCCATTTAGCGAACTTGTATAGCAGCTTGATGTGTCTCTCTGTAACTTTATGAAATGTTACAACTGGGGTTGGGCAATTTTTCAAACCACTGGGCTGGGTTCAAGGAGCCTTCCGATCAGGTGCCGCCAAACTGCTTGTGACAGTATTACAGCACTAGTGACTAGTTCACCTAATACATGGCTGATCATATCACTGCTTGCAAGATCTTCATTAAGTACGGAATGTAATGATGATTACCCGACATTCCCGTGCGTTACATGGGCCGATACTATCTGGCTCCAAGAACGGACACTTCATTATTTACTTCTCACACAGAACTGGGAATCAGTGCAATAGGGCCAGGTTTTCCAGCACTGGAAATTGGCAAAAGTTGTCTCAGTGGCTAGACCAGAATCCCATGACCAAGCCGACATACAACATAGATTTGCGTTTATAAACTGAGACAAGCAGAGCAGGAAGCCTAGAGGCAGTATCAGAAGGCTAAGAGACTCACTCACAAGCTCAGACAAGATCTGCGTGGGTGTGTCTTTCTTTGTTTAAATGTATGCACATGAAAGAAACAGGGCTGGACAGGGGCCTCTCTTGCAATGGAGCCTATTACATTTCCTTTAAACATTTCTGTTGGTTTAAAAAGAGCACTTAAAACAGGAAGCGCATATGGTAAGATGGCTGAAGACTCAACCGTGAGAAGGTAACAGGCATATGGCATGGGCCTTAAGAGGTGCACAGGATTTACTGTGTCTCTGCAAATCTTGATTATAAAAAGGTAAAACCCAGAGGAGAATTACTTTTGATTGAGATTAGTTTGCATGTTGGTACTTGAAGGTTTTCATTTGGTCAACTTGTACAATGATTCATGGTTTTATTATGTATGTGATCTGTGCATGCTTCAAGTAATCTCTATAAAGCAGTGCTATTTTAGACCTGTTTTGGTTAATACTTTTCCAAACCTATAACTAGCCTCCAATAACTCCAGCCAAGATGCAAACCCATTGCCCCGGCCTCATCCACAGCCCCCAATAACATTCTTACAGGAGATAGGTTCCCAGGTGCATTCCACCCCCCCCCATCCCCCCACCCTCCCACCCCATTCCCTGCAGTAGAAACAGCATGGATGTGACTAGATAGGACTAGGAGAAGCTACTATAAACTACGGGGACTGCAGGAAGCTGCTTTACAGCTGCAGAGATGACATGGCAAGTAACCCATAAGGTGATTTCTGCTGCATGTAGGATGCTATTATTCTGTCCCTGGTCTCTCGCACTCCTGTTTCTTTCTATTCTTTACTCTACTTCTTTCTTGCTTCCTCTCACTTAGCCATGTTGCCCTTGCCCAATATTCTTGTGCGAATACCCTCTTTTTCCGTAATACATATATTTCACTCTCATACTCCCACATTCTCTCACCTGGGAAAGCCATACCTCTTTTGCAAACACTGTCAGTCTACATTTACTCATCCTCGCCTCTCTTCCCTTCTATTCTTTCCATTTGTCTTTCTTTCACACTGTTTCTTGATGACTTTCTTACTTGGTGCAGTGGTCTATTTCTTCACATTCTTTCCTATTCTTTCTCCTGGCTCTGCTCCTCTTTCTCTTGCCACGCTTAGTTTAGACTGTGCATGAAGGCCTGATTGTGTCTGGCAGGGCCACTAACTGGTGGAGTGTCCGTGTCCGACGGAAAAACTGAGCGGGGCGAAAGTGCAGGATTATAGGCTTAATGGGGGACTGTACCTGGATAGGTTTGACTGTACTTGGAAAATGGGCAGGCTACTTGATGTGGCGGGTTGCGCTCATGGGGGATTAGGTGGAGGAATATTTCTAATATGGTGGCTAAACCCGAGGTAATGCTCATTCAGTTCTGCCTGATGGTGCCTGATTGCTTCCATAAAGCGCCAGCCCAGATAAACGATAGACCTAGGGAGTGGTTTCAGTGCAGGGCCAATCAAGTGAAAGCAGCATATTTGCTGAAATTGTTCCACTCACCCATCCCTATGGTGATTGTTGAGCCATATTTGCTGCCATTGGAAGTACTTTGATCAACCCATTCAGATAACAGTGGGATAAACCCAACAAACAAAGTTGAGAAATTATTGGTACAGATTATGACTTTCACACAAAGCAACTGTTAAAATTCCATGGACACCGATTTTATTTAAAACAGTACATGTTATACCACCCACGGTCACTCCCTCAAATCAGATCGCAAAGGTTGTAAACCGCCATGTGCAGCAACAGGCATACATGAAGTCATACATTTCGGGTTGGACAAGCTTCCAGCCCCGTCGTTCTTACCCTGAATGGCATAATCACAGAGATGCAGGAATCCAGGCAGCACAATGGGAAATGGAGAAAAGAGCATTAAAAAATGACGATAGGACACCCTTCATTCACTAGGCATATACGTTTCCAACTTGTGCGTACACGTTACATGCACGAGTGAACGTCCGAGGAAAATTGTTTTGGATACAATCAAATAGATTAAATCATAAATGTCACGAAAACAAGATCGTTTTGCCGCCAAAGAACCAACAAGACAAAGTGGCAACATGCAAAACGTACAAAGGCCTCATTATTAGTATGGTGGCAACTGTAAAAACATGTTATTTTAAATACCACTTTTATTTTTAAAATAAGCCTGATAATCAGATGGGAGCACTTGAGATATTTAGCAGATAGGACATGTAGAAAGTACTGCATGAGGTGAATAACCCATATTGAAGGAGACTGTAGTATCCTGGCTCAGCTGTGGTACAAGTCCAGCAAAAGATGTTATGGCAGCGGCACCGCAGGTAGGGTTGCAGACAGGATTACTCAACCTCTTCCGATCCCATGAGCTCCTGCCACTTGAATTCAAACGCCTTTGGCTACAAAATGATTGCCACCTATTTCTGGACAAGAGCATCTACCCAAAACTCACTCATTAAGTGCATACAGCCACATCTACCCACTGTTTGGGTGGTACACAAGCATCTTCTTCCTCTTTGTTGGCCCATTTAAGGTCTTCCGATTCCATAACATCCCAGTGACCTTTCCGTCAACAAAGTAGGATAAGTGCAAAGTACGGAGTAGACACACTCCTGTCCTATCCCTGCAGTCACTGGTCATCAGACTCTGGGCCACACTTACTCTATTAACCTATTAATGCGTTTTGCCATTATATATTTACTCCATTTTACCCTACTTTTCTTCACCCCTGCCAGCTTTTCCCCAAACCATTTGTAGAAACAAATTAAAACACAGACTGCCCCAATTTAAAGTGAAATAATGCATCACTTCATTCTTATTGTTCTACACCAACTACTAAAAAAAGGGTGCACTTGCGGAATGCAGAGTGTACTTGCTTTAATGAGGGACTGCACTCGACAAACAGCACAGAGTTTGCCACGCATAAGGAACCTTACTGAATCTTAAGGCAAGTATGCACCCTATGCCGATTAACATGGCTTTGCAGAATTGTAAGTATCACAATACAGTGTATGTTGGAACCTTTTTATATAAATAAAACGCTTAACATTGACCAGGAGGATAGCCAGCTGTTTTAAATGGTGCGCCTGCCTTCACATATTTGGGGTCATCTTCGACTCCTCTCTCTCCTTCACCACTCGCATCTTGGACCTTGAAGGCCCACTTTCAGCTTCACCTCCTTAGAGGCATTCTCCCTTTCCTCACCTTCCCCCAGAAGCTCAATGTCTCCAGAGCTCTGGTCCTCTTTAGTCTGGACTATTGCAACAGCCTCTTCCGCATTCTGCTCCTCTCCTTCCTTCACCCCCTTCAACTAATCCAGAATAGGGCTGCAAGACTTATCCTTTGCATCAAGCCAAGGGACCATATCTCTCCTACGCTAACATCTGTCCACTGGCTCCCAGTGACTGCAAGGATCAAATTCAAGAGACTCTGCTCTGCCTCATCCACAAGGCTTTCTGGGGCCTGGGACCACGCTATCTACAACTTTCTCTCCCTAAATATCACCCACTAGAGCCCTCCGATCTTTTATCTCCAACTTTCTACTGACCAAACGCTTCTCCAAGCGGAGAGTAGCAGGCAGGTATCTATCTTCAGCTAGTGCCTCCCTTTGGAACAGCCTCTCTCTCCCTATCAGACTTGAGCCGGACGTCCTTAAATTCTGGAAAACTTCTTAAAACAATTATTTACTCGACCTCTTTCCCCCTCTCGCTCGCTCCCCTGGCAATTTCCACTCTGCCACTGAGATGGGCGGCCTTGTCCTTATTTATTTATTTTGTCATTTCTTTAGCGCGCAGAACCTGAAGGCACCTGGGTGCTGAATTGCATAAAGAATGTGATACAAAGATGCATACATAAAGATTAATAAATGCATAAAGGTTACTGGTTAAGAGCATGGTCATTTTTACAAGGTGGGCTGTGAAGTCACAGGTAGGTTTGCAGTTCTTGTGTGAAGAGCCAGGTTTGGAGGCCTTTGAGGAAGGACCAGAAGGCGGCTTCTGATCTTACTGAAAGCGGAGGTGCCTTCCAGTGACTAGCTACCACCACAGAGAAGCTACGACCCCCTGCTTTCTGCTGCTTGCATCTGGGGATGGTGAGTAGGTGCGAATCGAGTAGTCTTTCTGGATTGCGTTTTGGAGAATTTACTAGTATTTCGGGGCAGTATTAGACAGACATTTGAGAGACAAGGCAGGGTTTTGAACACAATGTGTTCCTGAAACAGGAGCCAATGGAGATTCTGTTTGGCGGCGGGGATGTGTTTTCTTTTTTAGGGATGTTAAGTGCAGCTCTTAGTGCATTATTTTGAATCACCTGAGGTTTTTTGATGTTGTGAGTGTTTGAGCCTGTGCAGAGGACATTGCAGTAGTCTATACTGGATAGAAGAGCTCGGGCAACCGTGATGCAGCTGTCGGAAGTCAGGAATGGTCTACAAGCATTGATACATTTGGAGATGTATGCTGCCAGTGGCATCTACCTGTCTAGTTAAGGATAGAGCGGAGTCCAGGTAGACAGCCAGGGTTTTTACTTCTTTTGAGACTGTGATAAAGTTCCCGTCAATGATGAAGGATTTAAACGATCCGCTAAGTTTGTTTAGTAGTGTTTGTGAGCCTATGAGGAGTAGCTCAGTTTTCTCGTTGTTTAAAAATAGGCTGTGCTGTGCCATCCAAGCCTGGATGGTTTGATACATTTTGCTCAACCACTTGGAGTCAGTGTCATAGGTGTCTGAGATAGGGAGGACGATTTGGGTATCGTCCGCATAGTTGATGTAGGTGATACCCAAATCATCAACTAGGTTGAAAAGAGGCTTTGTAAAAAAGTGTAGTGTGTTGGTGAGACACAGGAGCCTTGGGGAACTCCACAAGTGGGCCTGCTGCAGCGACAAAAAGACCCTCATAGTTTGGTTAGTTAAAAAGCCCTTAAAGGTTACCATGCCCTCTGCCCAGTTGACACCAGCACCCATTTACCTCAGCACTGCCCTAAGGACCCCCAGCCGGGTGGCTTTGCATCCCCCCTTGCGACACCTTCGCCCAAGCTCTTAGCAGTGGCCTCCTCCCCTGGCTCTGCTCAGCACTACCCTCCTAGGCTCCCATAAGCACTTGCCAAACCTTGCTCCCTCCTGCCCTCCTTCTCTCCTGTACTTCCCTCCACTTTATTTGCACGTCCTAATGTCACAAGGCCTAGTAGGACTATGTGTGTTTGTTCTGCTTTTGATATGGTTTTATTTACGCCCCTTCGTCCCTCCCTTCCTTCCTTTGCCTTGTGGCGCTTTGTAACACTATTTTGTTGTACAAGCGCCTTACAAATACTCAAGAAATAAACACAAACAAACACATGAAGAGCAATGGCGAAGGCATCAGTTACAAAGTCTGGGTGCTGTGTCTCTGAGAACGTGAAGGAGCCCAGTGTGTTAGAAATGTTCCAATGTAAACACTATTTCACTTGGTTTATTCCTCCAAGAATAGGCATCTAAAAACATAAAAATACCACCCATTATAAACGCATGGGGATCCCACATTTGGTTATTATATAAGGAGTTGCACTGGCCATATTTAAAACAAAGGGAATACATTGTGTACACACATAAGCCATCTATAGTTTTCTCAAATGGCTTAGAAAAGTGCATGTTTTGCATTGTTCTTGATACTCTAATTTAAACAATTGTTCAACCCAGCCTTGCTGTGGAGGTCGATGCTTCAAGAGATTTGGATGGGCCATCTGGTGTGAACAGGGTAGGTTTGCCTGTTGCCATGAAAACCTATTGGGCTCAGAGAAGAACCAAAGGCGCTGTGAAACAGCCCCCCCACCAAATGAATGAGCGGCCCCCACCTTTGCAAGTCCATCTAAAGAGAAGCTGTTTTAATAAATACAGCTTAAAATTCCACCAAGGCTGAATCTATGGTTACAGGATAAGAATCAGAATTGCTCCCCATCACAATCAGGCCTATACTCCTAAGTACTAGGCTGCAAAGACATTTCTCATTGCACTTAGCAGGTCACATTTCGACCCTACCTCTCCATAAAGTCAGCCTAATGGCCCGCAAATGGAAGGAAACAAAGACGACTTGTCAGGTTACTGAAATCAACCATTGACTGAAGACGTTACACATAGTTGCTCAAATGAGTCATCATTTTGAACATGAGGTCCCATGTACACAGTTGAAATGGTGGGCATAATCTAACTGACATTATCTGGTGCCATACAAAAATGATTAACATATCTCTGAAATGATATGATGTATGATCAAGCGGAAGGATGCATCATCATGTGATTCTCCTCTTACCTAATCAGTCAAAATTTGAATGTCTTATGTTTACTGAAAATGAACTAAATTATTATTGATAACTTTATGGAAAAGAACTCCACAATTATTTTGTAATCCAGATATGCATGAGGGCCGGGGGATTACAGAAATCTGTGTTTTATCAATGTGTCATGTTACAAAAAAAAAAAGTAAAATTGAGAAATAAATTAATATTACTCCGAGTAAATCGCTCCCACCTTTTCATATTCAGACGGATGAACATCCAATGGAGACTGAGGGGTGAGCTAAGGTGGGAGTGTGTAATACTAGATAAGCCAATGGAAGAACTTGACCAATCAGACTGTGTCAATCATGTCAAAGCGTGGAAATAGGAGTGACAGGAACACACAGAGAATAGGGGAATCAAAAGCTACACAGAAGGGTCCCACCGGCTCCAATGATATTAGTGCTGAAACTGGACATTAACTACAGAATTGGGCCCTATCCATGAGGAGAATATTACCTACAGCAGACTTGCTTTCCAAGAGGGGGGAGAGGATGAATGGGAGCAATTTTGAAAATTCAGGAGGGACCCTTCTAACTTGGTGCTTTAAAGAATGTTTTCAATTGAGTATAAAAATCCCCCAAATTAAGTAATATAAATCCCAGAGAATCATTGCCCTTCTAAGTCGATGGAGTGGGAGGGGATTTCAGAGGTGAATTCCACTAGGGGGCACCCATTCCAAATAACATTTCTTAGTATTTTCTATGAAATGCAACAGTACTTTGACAATATTTACTGTATTAAAGCTAAAAGAGAGTATTCTGCTTGTAGAAAACCTGGCATTTTCTGTGCGCAGGGGATGACAAATTGATCAATCAGAATGAGGGTAGGGTATTGTAGTTTGCTAGCATGAGTTATATGCTACTTTCATTGTTCTAAATCTGGGGGCGATTACATTTAAATAAGAACCAAAAATACTTTTTCTGAGTTGTGTGCACAGGGTAAAAGTTACAGAACTTCGGTGCAAAATACATACAGTTCTTTGGAGCTAAAAAACCAACTCAGTTATACCCAAAGCATTTTCACAGATCTATTTAATATTGGGCTGTGGTTCAAAGGCGGCCCACACCATAGCCTAATGAAGACTTGCTTGATAATGTGTGATCTGTGAAAAGCAGATACTTAAAAAGAATCATTCACTTCTGCTCAAATAGAAAATGGTGCTAATGCAAATTTCATTCATTAAACTCATTAAGGTTTACATTAAAACTGAAATCTTGTGCGATATTACTGATTCGATATTCCTTATGGGCCCAATGGTGAACGCAGACTCGCACCAGCGTTCCAGCACAACATAGGGTATACAAATGTATACAACTCTGCTTCCTTCTGCTGCCACAATGCTTGTTTCTTCGGTTTCCCCTGCGACTCTTGTTCTTCTGCTTTCCCGTCCTTTTATGACTTTTGTTTGTCTGGCGTTCCTGGATTGCTACTCCTGTTTTCTCATGCCTACATTAACCAGATTACTCCAAGGATCACATTCACTAGCAAACATAGTTCAACATCACTGGAAATTTTAGATGTTGAAATCTGTGTTAAGGATGGTCCTTTAAATACTACGGTTTACACTAAACCTACAAATAAAAAATGCATTTTACTAGCAACAAGCTTTCATCCTAAAACTACTATTGAAAGTATTCCCTTCAGTCCATTTTTAAGATATAAAACAGATTTCAAAGAATCAACAATATACACAAGAATCTTGTGAATTGACAAATACATTTCTGAAAAGAGATTACTCGAGGACCAATAATGAACAAGCATCCCAGAAAGCAAATGAGATAGTAAGAGCATCTAGCCTCTCAACTAAGAAGATGGAATCTAAATAAGAACTGGTATATGTGACAACGTATTCACATCAAAGCACTCAAATTAAGAGGATTTTGAAGATTAACTGGAAAATATTACTTTTAGATCCTATGATTGGACGGTATCCAGTTACATTGTCGAATGCACATTTTCAAATGCCTTTTTGTCGAAAACAAATTTGCAGAAAAAAAATGTCTAATTTTAATTTTATGTTTATTTAGGTTTAGTTAGTAAAAATAAAGTTTAAATAAAAAACGGGGGGTTGGGGGAGAACCCTCACAAATAAAAAAATTAAAAAACATTCTAATTTTTTTTCTGCATATTTGTGTCGAGAAAAATACATTCGAAAAAAGCTGTAACACAGCTGAGCGAGAGCTGCAGGATGGTCGGAGCTGCTGCCACTGGCCCTTATTGGTCGACCGTCCCCAAGTCGAGTGGCGGTCACAGGGAGCCCTGGCAGTGTGACAATGCCTCGCCAGAGAGAAAAGCTGTAACGCTGCCCAGCCAGAGCTACAGGACGATCAGGGCTGCTGCCCCTGGCCTTGGGCACCTGTCTCCCATGTTGGGCGACCGTCCCAGTGAGCCCCGGCAGGGTCCCAGACCTTTCCCAGAAGGAGATGCTGTAATGCAGGCCAGCCAGACCTGCGGGATAGTCAGGGGTAATGTCTGTGGACTTGGGCAGCTGTCTCCCATGTGGGTCGACCATCCCCAAGTCCAGCGGCAGTTTCAGGGAGCCCTGGCAGTGTGCCCATGCCTCCCCAGAGAGAAAAGCTGTAATGCAGCCCAGCCAGAGCTCCAGGACGGTCAGAGCTGCTGCCCTGGCCTTGGGCACCTGTCTCCCATGTTGGGCGACCGTCCCAGTGAGCCCTGGCAGGGTCCCAGACCTTTCCCAGAAGGAGATGCTGTAACGCAGGCCAGCCAGACCTGCGGGATAGTCGGGGGTAATGTCTGTGGCCTTGGGCAGCTGTCTCCCATGTGGGTTGACCAACCCCAAGCCTGGCAGTGGTTCCAGGGAGCCCTGGCAGGGCCCCCCTCCTTTCCCAGACAGAAAAGCTATTACACAGGCCAGCCAGAATTCCAGGATGATCGGAGGTGATGTCTCCGGCCTGGGGCACCTGTCTCTCATGTGGATCGACCGTCCCCAAGTCCAGTGGCAGTTCCGGGGAGCCCTGGCAGGGTCCCCATTCACCCGTGGTCGGAAAAGCTGTAAAGCAGCCCGACTAGTGCACCAGGCTGGGCTTGGGGCAAGTCGACCCACATGGGAGACGGGTGCCCAAGGCCTGGGACATCACCCCCTACCATCCTGGAACTCTGGCTGGGCTGAGTTACAGAATTTCCCTCGGGGAATGGATGGGCACCCTGCTGGGGCTCCCTGGGACTGGTGCTGTACTTGGGAATGGTCGACCAACATGGAAGACGGTTGCCCAAGGCCAGGGACATCACACCGAGCATCCTGGAGCTCTGGCTGGGCTGCATTGGAGAATTTACCTCCGGGAAGGGAGGGGGAATGTGACAAGCCTCCCTGGATCCACCGCTGGGCTTGGGGATGTTAAACCTACATGGGAGACAGACGCCCAAGGCCAGGGACATGACCCCCTACCAAGCGTTACAGCTTCTCCCTCTGGGAAAGGACGGGGACCCTGTCGGGGTTCCCTGGGACTGCGCTGTGCTTGGAGACGGTAGACCCACATGGGAGACAGATGACCATGGCCAGGGACATCACCTCCAACCGTCCTGGAGTACTGGCTGGCCGGCGTTACAGCTTTTCCCTCTGGGGAGGTATTGACACACAGCCAGGGCTCCCTGGTGGGGAAAAGCTGTAATAGGCCATCCAGTGCTCCAGACTGGTTGGGGTGATTTCCCTGGCCGTGGGCGGCTGTCTCCCATGTGGTTTGATCGTCCCCAAGCCATGCAGCCGTTCCAGGGACCCCTGGAAGGTTCCCCGTCCTTTCCCCGGAGGGAGAAGCTGTAACGCAGGCCAGCCAGATCTCCAGGATAGACGGGGGTAATGTCCCTGGCCTTGGTCGGCTGTCTCCCATATGGCGCGATCATCCCCAAGTGCAGCGGCTGTCCCAGGGAGCCAGGGCAGGTTCCCCATCCTTTCCTGGAGGTAAAAGCGGTAACGCAGGCCAGACAGAATTCCAGGATGGTCGGAGGTGATGTCTCGGGCCTTGGGCACCTGTCTCCCATGTGGGTCGACCTGCAGAGCCCCAGACTGCACCTCTGGCTGGGCTGCGCTACAGATTTTCCCTCCATTGAGGAATGGCGACCCTGCCGGGGCTCCCCGGAACTGCTGCTGGACTTGGGGACGGTCGACCCACATGGGAGATAGGCGCCAAAGGCCAGAGGCATCACCCCCAACCATCATGGAGTTCTGGCTGACCTGCATTACAGCTGTTCCCTCTGGGAAAGGACAGAGATCCTGCCGGGGATTCCTGGGACTGCTGCCGTGCTTGGGGATGGTAGAGACACATGGGAAACGAATGCCCAAACCCAGGGACATCAACTCTAACCGTCGTGGAGTTCTGGCTGGGCTGCATTACAGCTTTTCCTCACCAGGTAGCCCCGGCAGTGTGCCAATCCCTCCCCAGAGAGAAAAGCTGTAACGCAGCCGCCCAAGGCCAGGGACTTGACCCCCCCCCTACATCCCTGGAGCTCTGGCTGGGTTGTGTTAAAGCTTCTCCCTCTGGGAAGGGAATCCTGCCGAAGCTCCCTGGATCCGCTGCTGGGCTGTGGACGGTCAACCCAGATGAGGGACAGCCGCCCAAGGCCAGGGACATCACCCCCAACCATACGGGACCTCTGGCTGGGCTGTGTTACAGCTTTTCCCCACCAGGGAACCCCGGCAGTGTGCCAATACCTCTCTGGAGGGAAAAGCAGTAACGCAGCCCAGCCCGAAATCCAAGACAGCTGGAGGTGCGGTCCTTGGCCCTGGGCATCTGTCTCCCATGTGGATGTACCATCCCCAAGCGCAGCAGCAGTTCCAGGTCCCCCGACCCTTCCCGAACCCCCCCCCAAACCCCTGAGGGAAATTGGGTTGACCGTCCGCAAAGCCCAGGCTGCACCTATGGCTGGGCTGCATTACAGATTTTCCCTATAGGGAGGAATGGGGACCCTGCTGGGGCTTGCTGGAACTGCTGCTGGACTTGGGGGTGGTCGATCCTCTTCAGAGACAAGTGCCCAAGGCATCACCTTCAACCATCCTGGTGTTCTGGCTGGCCGGCGTTCTAGCTTTTTCCTCCGGTGAGGGATGGGGACCCTGCCGGGGCATTTTCATTTGACAAGATGCCACTAGGACTGCCTTATTATTTGACGGTTGTAGCTTGCTCCCATCTTAGATTTAGGTTTAGATTAGGTGTTTTTCTCACCCATTTATAGAGTTTAATAAACACTGTTGAACTGTAATCACTTGTGTCTGTTTTTACTGTTGCCACCATGAGGTCCTTACGTATGCTGTCATGAATGGGATGCGTGCGACTCAATTGAAACTAATTGGGAAACCCTACATTTTCGAGCTTCTAACCCCTTTCTTGCCACAAAAGAATCGATAGGGTTCAATATCTGTAGCAGTAGGGAAGCGGTCATTACCCCTGGAAAAAGGGGAATGATTCCTACCGATTTGGTTCTGATACCCCCTGGGGGCGTTACATAAGATTAGCCCTAAAATCTGGTCTAGCATGGAAGTTCGGTATAGACGTTTTAGCAGGCGTCTTTTTTTTTTTGAATTTATTTTTATTTTCAATAAAACCAAACAAAATAACACACATTACAACTGTTTAGGACGTACATAATCAGCATCAAACCATCACATTATACAGTATAATTCTCTGTCCTCCCCCTTCTCTCCCCACAAACTAGAGCCGGCTCACTCATGTCATCTATGGGAGCATTATCAGGTATCGCAGTGCTTGTGCACTCACACTCATCAGAGTCCTCTGATTCGCTATTGTCTTGGTGAGGGTTTGCCATAGAGGTCACCAATTGCCGCCAGGCCAACAAGGGCCCTACTTCCTCCTCCCCCCCCTAGTAACCGCTTCAAACCAAACTACGGATTCCGCCTCCGCCCATCTGAGGAGGTCCGTCCACCATAGCTCCACCTTGGGTCTGTGGGCCGCCTTCCAACCCATTGCGATCCTGCGCTTGGCCAGGATGTAGGCTAAGTCCTTCATTTTGCTTATGTGCTTTAAATCCCGTGGCCTGGGAAAAATCCCGAGCATGCATGGCCAAGCTGATCCCACGTCCAGCTCCACTCCCCCACCAGCCAATTTAGTTTTAATCTCGTCTCAAAATCTGTGCACCTCCGGGCAAGTCCAGAACATGTGTAGAAGCCCCGCTTCCACCTCCCCACACCTGGGCATTTCTGCGTAGCCGAGCCTCCAAACCTTGCAATTTTCCCGGGAGTCAAATAAGCCCTGTGGGTGACATACAATTGGAGTTGTTGGAGTCTCGCATTCCGGGATACCTTTTTATGGTACCTTTGGGCTCTCTCCCATTGCCCATCTGTCATGGGTCCTCCTACTTCCTCCTCCCAGTCCTGCCTCAATTGAAGCAGCTCCTTCCCTACCTTTGCTCTTAGAAGCTCGTATATATTCTAGATATCTCGTGCCCGCCCTCCGAAACATCATACCTCATTTCCAGGGAGGCATCAGGGTCATCCGCTAGCACTGTCTCCGGCCATCTCTCCCTTACCCGTTTCATGAGCCTAGCGTAGGTTATATACTGGCCTCTATGCACCCCTGTCTCTTCTTGCAACCTCTGAAATTCCAATGCCTCCCCTTCCTGCCATATGTCCCCAAGGGTGGCCAGGCCCACCGGTTCCCAATATCTACAGACCGCTTCGAACAGTTCTGCTGAGAGAACGGCTCTATGTCACCCATCATTCTCCACATTCTGCGCCAAACCTCCCAGCCCAGCCTCAACAGCCGCCCTCTTCCCACCAGTTTGTTCTTTTGTAACCACACCACTTCATTCAAAAAGTATGGGGCCGAGTCTCCCCGCAGAAGCCTGGCTTCCGCCGAGTCTTCAGTCGACAGCCACCTGGCCACATACAGCAGCTGCTCCGCCAGATAATAAAGCTCAAAACTTGGCAGGCATATGCCCCCCCATGTCACATGGGTTCTGGAGTTTCCACAGGGCCACTCTGTTCCTGGAGTTACCCCATATGAAGCCCCTGCACACGCTATGAAGTCTCACAAATAGGCTCCTGGGAATCAAAAACGGGACATTCACAAAGAAGTGCAGGAGTCTGGGCAGGACCACCATCTTAAGCAAGGCCGCTCTACCCATCATGGTCAGGGGCAATCTGGACCAAAACACCATGCTGTTCTTGACCCCCTCTATTGCTTTCTCTGTATTATGTTGGTGCTCCGCCTCGATCCTGTGGTAAATATTTACTCCCAAATACCTAAATGTCTCAGTCTGCCATGGTATCGGCAGGCTAGGCAGCCTCTGTAACGGGACATTCCTGTATCTACCCAAGGGGAACAGACTAGACTTCCTAGGGTTCACCGATATGCCCGAGAGGGTGGAAGATCGGTCCATCACCTCTAGCACATACTGCAAGTTCTCCTCCGGATAGCGCAGATAAAGGAGCATGTCATCTGCGTACAGCGATACCAGATGTCTACCACTTACTGTACTAATCCCCACCTCCCTGTATTGTTGCCTCAGACATATTGCCAGCGGCTCTAATGCCAGAATGTATAGCATGGGCGACCAGGGGCATCCCTGTCTGGTCCCCCTGCTGAGTCGCCAAGTATCTGAGATTATGGATCCTGTTTTAACTCTCGCCACCGGGGTGCTGTATAACAACTGAACCCACCTGATATACCCAGGTCCCATTTCGTATCCCCTCAGGGCTGCTTTCAACCACGGCCATCGCACCGAGTCAAAGGCTTTGACCGCGTCTAGCGACATGATGGCCAGCTCACCCGTATCTTCCTCAGTGTGGTCAATGATGTGGTGTAGCCTCCTATGGTTATCTGTGATGTTCCTGCCGGGGACATATCCCGTCTGGTCTGGGTGTATTAGCTTACTGATCACCTCTTCAGCCTATTGGCCAGCACTGCCGTAAGTATTTTGCTGTCCTGATTCAGCATGGACAAGGGTCTGTAAAACCCACACTCCGCGGCCTGCTTGTCTGGTTTTAGGAGTGGGATGATCATCGCCTCGCGAAGGGACAATGGCAGTTCCCCCTGCTCATAGGCCTCGTTGAACATAGCAAGCAGTGGCTGAAGCAGCTCCTGTTTGTATGTCTTGTAGAACTCGCTAGGCAACCCGTCCGTCCCGGGTGCCTTACACGTGGGCAAATGTTGGATCGCCACCTCCAGCTCTTCCGAGGTGATAGGGGCGTCTGATTCCGCGCGTTCTAGGTCGTCCAGGGTGGGCAGCTCTATGTCCTCTAACGTGTCCAGTATGTCTTGGCTCCTATCCTCCCCTGCGTCCTCATATAAGTGTCTGTAAAACTTGAGGAACTCCTCGTTCACCCCCTCCTGGGTATTACAGATGCGACCTTCCTCATCCCTTATCTCACTGATCACTATGCGGGGGGGTCTCACTCTTATACAGCCAGGCCAGCAATCTGCCCAGTTTATCGCCCCCTGCGTGTAGCCTCTCCGTGTATTTCTTGTAATTTAGTCTACATAGCCTATGCCAGAGTCCACTGCAGGTTAACTGTAGGTCTTTTATCTTATCAGGTATTCTTCCGGGCGGTATCCTCATGTCGCGTGAGGCCCTCCAGCTCCCTTTCCATTTCCTGAAGTTCCCTTTCAATGCCCCCCTGGAGCCCTTTAGATTTCGAAATGGCTACTCCACGCACCACCATCTTGAATGCCTCCCATACTGTTCCAACCGAGCGCACACTGCCCATGTTTATATCAAAATATTCCTCGATGGCCTCCCTCAAATCCTCCCGGAACCCCTCATCTTGTAATGCCTCAGTCCTAAGTCTCCATGTCTGGATCCGCACTCTGGGGGGTTGGTGTCGCCACTCTACCACCAACGGCGAGTGGTCAGATAGTACCCGGGCCTTGTATTCCGCTCCCACCATTTCTCCTGCTATCTCAGCCGCTACGAACACATAATCTAGCCTCGTGTGCAGGTCATGTGGTGCTGCATAGTGCGAGTATTGCCTATCCATTGGATGCAACCTTCTCCACACGTCTTCTAGGCCTAGATCTTTTAACAATGTCCCCAGTGCTTTGGCCGCCGGCGCCGGCTTCCCCGCTTTGTCGACTGGCCTATACATTTTGGGATTCAGGGTGCAATTAAAGTCCCCTCCCCACACCACCGCACCCCCAACCAGGGGGCTAATTTTGCTGTAAAGGGATCTAAAATAAGCCGCTGTATCATGGTTGGGGGGATACAGATTTATGATATGCACTTCCCTGTTCTCCAGGATTCCTGTCACCGCCACCATTCTGCCCTCTGAGTCTACCATTGAGATAAGCACCTGGAGCGGCACGTGCGGCGCCACCCAAGTGATAACCCCTCTAGCGTACGCAGAATACGTAGCCCCCACAACATGTCCCCTCCATTTTCACCTGACAACCTCCAACTTCTCCCTTGTGAGATGAGTCTCCTGCAGCAGGGCTACATCAATGTGCATCCTTTTCAGATACAGCATCACTTTGTTACATTTCAGATAGCTATTAAGGCCCCGTACATTCCAGGTCATAATTCTGAGGTTACCTGATGCCATCTACTCGGTTTGTTCCCAACCCACCTCTCTCTCCAATGCTTCCCTTGATGGTTTGTTTTCTGGCTCTCTCCCTTCCCCCCCTCCCTGTTCCCCAACTCCCGTCCACTGCACACAACCCAGCCCCTCCCCCCACCCTGCCCTACCTCAACAAATGCCCAGCTCCATCCCTGGATCTCAGGCGCACCCGCGTCTGGTCCTGTCCCGTCACCGAGGACTAGGACCCCGCGGGGCGTCACCGATCTAACAGCGACCTAACTAAGTATATTACTATTGGGTACAAGGGATGCCTCCCAGGAGCTCCCAGTCGTCTATTTTAGGATTGGTGCGTCCAGCGGGTCCAGCCAGTTGATACTACAACACACTCCCCACAAGCTTAATACAACTCTATAATCAAGTCTCAATGTCTTGGCCATGTCACCCTAGGTGCCACAGCCGTCCGCTACTTATCTCCTGCAGCTCCCATCTGGACATCCGGTTCTTGAGGTCGGCCCTGCATGTCCAGCCAGTCCATTGCCTCGGTCGGCGTCTCGAAAAAAAGGGATCTGTTCTTATAAAACACTTTCAACTTGGCTGGGTAGAGCAACATGTAGCGATGGCCTGCGTCCTTCAGCCTCCTTTTCACCAATCCGAAGTTCATCCTACTACGCTGTAAAAGCAGCTTATAGTCCGGGTAGGTTGTGATTTTTGCTGAACCCTTTTCAATCGTTCCTCCCCTCCGGAAAAATTCGAGGATCTTCTCCCGATAGTTCAGGATCTTTGCGATCAGCGGCCGCGGGGGGGGCTCCAGGGGGCGGTCTCCTTGTCAAGGCCCTGTGCGCCCTTTCAACCGGGAACCCCTGGGTCAGCACCCCGCCTGTTATCTCCTGTAAAAGCATGGATTCCACATATTCTGTGGGGTTTAACCCTTTCATACCTTCCGGCAGGCCCACTATACGGGTGTTATTGCGTCTGGCGCGTCCTTCTGCTTGCTCAGCTCTGTCCTCCAGATTGCCCACCCGTTGCACGAGGGCATGAAGCTCCTTTCCATGTGCGGCGCACGCCTCTGTGTTCGGGGGCCATCTCCTTCTCCAAGGCCCCAGTGCGCTCCGCAATCGTTCGCACGTCCTGTCTCAGTAGGTTCACCTATTCGTGGACCGCTCCGATCTTGAGGTCCAGGCCCTCCTGCAGCTCTTTCATTGCCTGGCCCAACTTAGTCTCCCAGGCCACCTTTAAGTCTGCGATCGCTGCCAGTACATCCTGGATCGTGCCCGGTGTTTCCGCTCTGCCGTGGGGGTCTCCTTGCTCTTGCCCCCTCCGCTTCTGGGGGCGACCTGGCGTAGGTCTCCATCGTGGACTGTCGGATCCTGGGTCTAACCACTTTAGAGGACATCCTACTATGTTAGCTGGGCGAGGGCCTGCCGTGCCTCCCTCCGCACAAAGGTCCGGACCACTCTCAGCAGGCAAAGCATGTACTTGTATGTACTTGTCTCTTCCCTCGCGCCCAAAGTGGGCCGTCTCCTCCCATGTGCTCGTACCCTTTTGGTGTCGTGGCCCGGTCTCTGTCGTGTTCCTTCCGTGGCCAGTGCTCGAGTGCGCTCACCTATTCGCCGCACTCCCTTTGTTTTCCCTCTTCCGCGATCACAAGGCCATCCGGCCCACAATGCCCAGGCCCAGAGGGGCCGCTCTAAGTGCAGGGGATCAGCAATTGTCTCGCATCGGCCCCAACCACTGGCCTGCGCCGATGTTTCGTCTAACTCTATGGGATTTCTCCCATCATCCTGTGTATACAGAGTTGATCCACTGCGCTGTGGAAAACTGCAGCCACCACCGCCCGCTCGTTCGTTCGCGTCGGCCCCAGGATCCGCGGCCACCTAATTGGTGCACTGCCACAATGAATCCTCCTGGGTTCCGCCGGCGTTCGATCCGATTACGCCGCAGGCCCAGCGTTGGTTATCAATGTGCTCGATGAGTCTCCGCAATGCACAGGCGTAGGTTGTACCCGCTCTGGGTACGTGTGCCCACAGATGTGCGCTGCCTCAGTGAAGCAACAGCGCATTCCGGTCAAGTGCCGCAGTCTGCTTCTAATCGCTGGTCTTGGAGTTCGATGCAGGGGCTTTACAGGACCTACATCTCGTGACCCCTGTTGTCCTCTTTGTCTCTGCCGCCATCTTGTTCCACTCGCTGATCCGGGGCCCGCGGCCCGCGGACAAGTATAACTCAGTGTCCTCACCCTCCACTTGCATCAATGTTTCAGCGAGTGTAGCCATCATCTTCACACGCATGGGCATTATTTTTCAGTGCCGGGCGGTTCCCGTGCACGCACTTCTCCTCCAGGATCATTGTAGGATCAGCGGAGCTCCACGAGAGCACGTCCCTTTACATGGCCGTTCAAGCCACGCCCCCTTTTAGCAGGTGTCATTGATCCCAAACTCCGAGGAGAAGTAAAGGTTCTCTTACAGAATCATGATGAAATCCCATTTGAAGTATATCGTGGGGACCAAAATTGCTCAAGGAATTTTGGAAAGGGCATAATTGCTACAGTTTAAATAAAGTGAACCAGACGAAACAGAAAGAGGGCCACTTAGGACAATCCAAAACACAAGCACACCTCAGTGGGAAGTTTTACCAACCAGGTATCCACGCCGATATAAAGACCTTTATCTAAACGTGTGAAATATGTTTAAAAAAACAGCACTCACATCCCATTGCCTGCCCCTCTTAACCTTTTACCAATCATATAAGTCCCTTTTTCACTAATTGGTATGGACATTGTTGGACCTCTAGAAACATCTAGACTATGCAACAAATACACCCTTGTAATTGTTGATTATGCAACTAGATACCCCGAAGCATTCACAATGCGAAATAATACCACACAGCAAATCTTTATACGCTCCCTCTAGCGTATTTTGACAGGTTGGATTTCCCAAGGAAATCTGACTGATCAGGGTTCAAATTTTATAAGCAAGCATATGGCAGAAGTCAAAGAGCTATTCCATATTACCACTGTACAAACTTCTGTGTACCATCTCCAAAACGATGGCTTGGTACAAAGTTTCAACAAAACCCTAAAATAAATCCTGCGAAAACTGGCAGACAATGACGGGAAAGACTGGGACTAAATGATCCAGTGGGCACGGTTTGCAGTGATGAAAACCCCACAGTTCTCTACAGTATTCTCTCCTTTTGAACTACTTTATGGCAGAGAACCCAGTAATGTCCTGGACATGCTCTGGGAAACCTAGGAAGAATGAGAGGAGGCCCCCATTCCCATCTCGCAAACTGCTACCCAAATGGGAGAACATATGAGACTTGTTTGAGATCTAGTCTGCACTTTTATGGAAAAAGCCCAGAGCCAACAAAAATCTAATTACGCCAAGAAAGTAAGCTTGAGATCATTTTCCATAGAACAGAAAGTGTTGGTCCTATTACTCATCTCAGAAAACAAGCTTGATTCTAAGTGGCATGGGCCCTTTGAAATATTAGAACAAACAGGAACCTTTACTTCTAAAGTAGCCCAACCGGACAGAAAACAAAAGTTCCATTTATATCACGTAAATCTCCTAAAGGAGTGGAAAGAGAACCCGTCGGCCACCCACGCCAGAGTCCTATCTTGTTTGGTTCCAGAAGATAGACAACTTTGAACGAATTCCTTCAGCGCTATCGATTTAACAAAAAGATCTAAAAGATGTAGTCCCAGCATTTCCCAATGTATTTTCAGAAAAACCAGGAAGGATCAAAGGCACCTACCACTATATTAAAACACCCAAGAGAAAAGTGGTTCATTTAAGACTGCATAGACTCCCAGAGGCCCATAAACAGGTAGTGGTTGAGGAAGTAAACAAATTGTTGCAAGCAAATATTATCGAGCCTTCTTCGAGTCCATGGTCCTCCCCTATCGTATTGGTCACCAAATCTGACCGTTCTTTAATGCAATTTCTCACTTCGATGCCTATCCCATGCCACACATCGATGACCTAATTGGTAAACTCAGAGCAGCTACCTTCTTATCCACCCTAGACTTAACAAAAGGGTACTGGCAGGTTCCAGTATATGGGCCAGATAAGGAAAAGAGCGTTTTCAACGCCCCTAGTACTGTTTCAATTCAAAGTCCTCCCTTTCAGCTTACACAGCACACCAGCCACTTTTCAATGCCTAATGGATAAAATCTTATGACCCTATTCTGAGTTCTGTGGAGCTTATATTGACCATATCGTTTATAGTAAAATCTGGGAGAATACCACCTTTTCCATCTTGATACTATTATGAGAGTCCTCAGAGAGGCTGGCCTAAATGCTAACCCATCCAAACGCAGACTGGCCGAGTCAGCCGTGAAATATCTTGGCTTGTTTGTAGGGAATGGGAACATACAGCCCCAACATGAGAAAGTGAAAGCCGTCCTAGATACACCTATACCCAAAACTAAAATGGATCTTAGAGCCTTTCTAGGGTTAATAGGATATTACCATAGGTTTATCCCAAACTTTTCGGACAAAAAAGCCAAGTAGGCGGATAAACTCAAGAACGCCGAACCATAAAAACTTAATTGGACTGACTAGGATGGTATATGTTATAACAGCTTAAAGCAAACTCTATGCCAGAACCCAATCCTGAAGGTAGTAGACTTCTCTAAAGATTTTATATTGCAGACGGACACCTCCCTTACAGGGTTAGGAGCAGTCCTATCTCAGGCTTATGACAGATTAGAAAATTCCATCTTGTTTACCAGTCGTAAACTCTTCTGACATGAAACAAATTACTCTATGGATTAGAGGCTCTGGCAATCAAGTGGGCCATTACCCACCTTAGATACTACCTCTTAGGAAAAATGTTCACTTTAGTCACAGACCATTCTCCCCTAGTTTGGATTAGCCAACGCAAAGATTCCAACCCACGTGTCATCCAATGATTCCTAGACCTGCAGCCCTACTGCTTCACAGTGGAACACCGGAAAGGTAAAGACCAGGAGAAGGTAGATTTCCTGTCCTGGTTCCCCTGTGAAGCAGATGCTTCTACATCGCATGTAGAAAGAATATGTGAAAGACCTGAAGGTGTCTCACCTTCTAGTCCAAGGAGATCGGTCATCCAGGTGGCCAGGACACGGCCATCGCTATTGGATCCAGTTCCTGGGGTGGACCAGTGGGGGAGGATCACCTGGATGGGGGGGTCTTTGGGGAGTCTAAGTGGGACACCAAAGGTTGAGACATGGCACCCCCTTCCTTGTAAAACCTTTTGCCCATCCTACCCCGTAGGATATTTAAAAACTCTACCCCCCCCTTTTTCGACATGAACACTTTACACTGTGAAAGACAACAGACTAACACCAGAGCTGTTAACCTGACATGTCCCAACACAAGGGTCAGGCAGAGTCAGGCAATTGACAACTACACACACCTGACAGGCCTTTCCCTTCCCCACAGGGATAAAAGGAGGAGCACGAGAGCACACTTTGAGCAAGGTCGAACGCACGAGGAAGCAGCTAATCCAGTCCGGCAATTCAAATGGAGCAGAAAGACGGTGAGATCTGAAAGGAAGATAAGAAGGGAAGTGCCCTTGCCCCTTTCAACTCAGATCCACGAAGCCTCTGTGAAAGGACTCATAAGATCGGGAATTACCATGGTACCGTCCATGACTCCAGAGACAGACAAGAAACGCCAAAAAGTTCAGCACAGCCGGTGAGTCGGGGAGAGCTGATAGTAAGCGTGATTGTGTTGAGCCAAAGATTAGGAAGCCTTAACTATGCACAAGCCATAGAATAAAGTACATCTGAAGGCAGGGTACCTCTGGATAAGGGAATTTCTACATTATAAAGTCCATAAAAACTATGTACTGCACAGTTTACAACTTAGGAAATTGGGTGACATTCTGTAATTCTGAGATGCCTTCAAAATTGAGTTGTTTTTTGAAGATTGCTTTTTTTGAGTTGAACATTTTAATTTAATACATTGTTTACATTAAAAATGTTTCTTTTCTTTATAGAAATGTTATACATAAAGAAAACATGCCCCTGATGAAGAGTCTTTGCAACTCGAAACGCGTTGGGCCAACTATTTTTGTATGAATAATAAATTGTATTGTTTTTGAATATATCTTTGAAATTGTCAAATTGAATTGTTTGGTGAGATTCCGAATATATTTAAGATACCTAAAAAGTTTTTACATCTTTGTTAATTAAGGGTGGTAACCTGTCTTATATGCCACCTAACTCTCTAATTACCATTAGGCTCTGGGCTTCTAGATAGTGTGCTGGGGACGAAGCTTTCCTGTTAGGAAAACATTCTCTTTTTGTCCTTTATCTCCAGCCTAGGTACCAAGGCTGAGCACCTCTCCCCTGCACCTTGACTTAACCCAACATTTGTTACAATCTCTTGATAAAATGTATACGACTAATACGCAATAAGATTCTCCACAATAGGGTGTGCTTAGTGTGTTATCCATTTTTTCACTATCTGAAATGTCGTCAGGGCCGAGTATGATGGTTAATTTCATATCCTTACTGTTCATAGCCTGTAAGAATGTCGTATTTTCCCTTGTTCCCTCCCTTGCCTTGAAGCGCTTTGAAACACACTATGTATAGGAGCTATATAAATAAACTATATCATATAATATATTACTTGAATGAGGATATGGGAGTAGATACTTTTAAATAAATGCTATGATGAATCAAGGGAATTCTTCCTTTCCCCCCAGGGGGGAGCCCCCCCCTTGTGAGGCTAGGGAGGTGAGCCCGCTCTGCAATACCCTGCCCTAGGGGTAGATGCAAGTGGGACCTCATCATGTGGGATGTATTGACCCACACTGCTATACTATGCGGCCTCACTCTGCTATCTATGGTGCGAGAAACAGCAAAATGGCAGCAAAACCCTTGTACACGCCAAAACCATGTTTTCAACACGAGCGGTAGAGGCCTTTTCCGATGGCCTTTGCCGTGATGCGGCTTTGCCTGGCGGTCGGCCTCCTCTCCCTTTAAA
Source organism: Ambystoma mexicanum (assembly GCF_040938575.1). Taxonomy (NCBI): domain Eukaryota; kingdom Metazoa; phylum Chordata; class Amphibia; order Caudata; family Ambystomatidae; genus Ambystoma; species Ambystoma mexicanum. The sequence continues at coordinate 703,389,235 of NC_090941.1, read as the reverse complement.
GCAGGAGAGGAGGGGCTGGCAGGTGCGGAGGATGCATCAGCTGGTATCAGCTCAGCAGCTGATTTGCACGACGTTGCTGTGGCGACCTGGGGCTTCGGCTCCAACAATGTTGCATGTTGCATAATGGCGGCAGGGGGAGGCCATCGGAAAAGGCCTCTGCCGCTCTCCGCAGCTCTGCTGCGAGAGCACCCACCCACGCCGCCTGGCTCCGTGGATCAGCATCAGGAAGCTGCACCAGCCTCATCACGGCCCCCCGCCGCCATTATGCGACATGCGGCATTGTTGGAGCCTAAGCCCAGGTCGCCACAGCAACGTCGTGCAAATCAGCTGCTGAGCTGCTATAAGCTGATGCATCCGCTGCGCCTGCTAGCCCCTCCTCTCCCGCTTTAAAGGGAGAGGAGGCCGACCTCCAGGCAAAGCCGCATCACGGCAAAGGCCATTGGAAAAGGCCTCTGCCGCTCTCCGCATCTCTCTGCTACTCGAGGTTGCCGGATGACGGCACTCTCTCTCCACAACAAGGTAAGGGTCCTGCAAGCCACTGCCCACCCTCTACCACTCCACTTTCGCTCGTCTACAGGAACGAACGCCTCCGCTCACGCCTCCTGCTGGGCCAGATCGCATCTGCAAACCCGAACTGCTCTCTCAGGAACTCCCGCCTGTGGGCAAGAACCCTGCAGCCCTCCACACGCCATGCACCCCCGGACTACCTCCACCACTCCAGGCATCCAAGAGCCTCCAGCACTTGTTTCCGCACCCTCTGCCCACATGTACAAGCATGCTTAAGGCATTTGCTGCCCGCCACTAGCGCTCACACTCCATCTCATTACATTCTCAAGTCTCCTCCCTCGCCAGCAAGTAATCAGACAAACGTGAACACTCAGGCCTCTGACCAACAGGTATTGCCTGCTGCACCTCATCCAGTGTTGCCCACTGCCATGCCTAATACTGTGTCTTTGCCTGCATTCATGCCTGCTGCTCCTCATTTAGTGCTGCCCACTGCCATACCTAGCACCATGCCCCCTAGCCATGACATCCCACTTAAATGTGCTCTAGTCAATGTACCCTCCTTGCCAGCTCACGCACTGGATGTACATGATCTCATCACCATGGACAACCTTGATCTGCTCTTTCTCTCAGAGACTTGGCTTAAAGATTCCTCTGGCCCATCCCTATCCCTTGCCATCCCCTCCAGCTACACCATTTTCAGACAAGATCGGGTAGACCAAAGGGGTGGAGGTGTAGCTGTTATCGCTAGGGCCACGCCTGCCCTCAGACAGATTGGAGGTCAGCTGAGTCACAACTCAGACTACCTCCGTCTCAAACTACAGCTCACGCCCAACCATACTATCACGCTCCATGTCGTCTATCGCCCACCAGGCCCAACTTCAGATTTCCACGACGCCATCACCCATGCACTCTCCGACAACCTCAAAAACTCATCACAAATTCTGCTCGTAGGCGACCTCAATCTTGGCTTAAATGACCCTAGGGACACCAATGCCATGGCCCTGCAGAAAGCTCTATCCACCCTTGGTTTCTCCCATGTTATCTCGCAGCCCACACGCGCCAAAGGTCGCACCCTTAACTGGGTGTCACACCACAACTGCTCCCTCCTGATCTCCGATATCTCACCTAACCCATGGACGGACCACCACTGCATCAAATTTGACCTCTCATCCAAGGGGCCTCCGAGATCAACTATCCCACTCCCAGCTGCTCTCGCGAGAAGTGCACGTAAACTCACTATGGAAAACATTGCTCCTTACCTCGCGGTCCCGCGCTTAAACACCCGCTCCCGAATGACCCGGAAGTCCTAGCAGCCACTTTCAATCAAGTCATCACCTTAGCAGTGGACACAGTAGCCCCGCTCACCCTCAAAAAGGCTAAGAAAGTTAAGCAATCTAACGCCTGGTTCACCGAGGAGCTCTTAAAGCTTCGCTCCAAAAAAAGGGCTGCCCTAGCTAACTGGAAAAACCGCTCAAACGATACTACCAAAGCTGTTTTTAAGGCTGTCTCTAAATACTCCAAAAGAGCCATCATTCAGGCTAAGCCTCCTCCTATAATACCAGAATTCAAGGCGCCAAGTCAGGGACTAGGGAAATATTTGCTATCTTACGAGAGCTGGAGTCGCCCGCTCCCCCCCCCCCCCCCGACTATTCTAAAAGATGACACTTGGTGCAATAAAATTCAAAATGCCATGCTAGACAAACTGGGAACTCTTCCCACCAAAATCCTAGCACACCAAAATGCCCTTTCCAACCTTCTTGACAACTCTAACAGCACCAATAGGGTGGTAGCCCCCTCCACCCCCGCGCCCATGTTCGACTTCAAAGACATGAGTGAACTTGAAGTCACTGCCCTCCTTAACTCCATTAAACCTTCCAAATGCAAAGGAGACGCCTGCTCAGCGAAGATCATTAAAGACTGTGCCTCTCCTCTGGTCCCCCTCATCACAGCATTCATTAAATCATCCTTCCAGGCTGGACACGTTCCACTGGACTCAAAGAAGCTTGAGTCAGACCGCTCCTGAAAAAACCCTCTCTCGACCCTTCGATCCCTGGAAATTACAGTCCCATTACCACAGTGCCTTTCCTGCTTAAAATTCTGGACAAAGCAGTTTACCTGCAAGTCCAAAAATGTATCAAAGACAATCACCTCCTAGGTCTTCGGCAGTCCGGTTTCCGGCCGAGACACGGCACGGAAACAGCTCTGCTCGACCTAAAAAATCAAATGGATGACTTAAGAGACACGGGCAAACCTGCGCTGCTCCTACTCCTCGACCTCTCCGCTGCCTTTGACCTGGTGGACCACAAGACACTCTGCTATCACCTCTCCAACGCAGCCAACTTCTCCCCGAGGGCCTGTGTATGGATAACTTCCTTCCTGCAGGATAGAGTCATGAAGGTTTGCTCGGAATCCTCATGCGCTAACCCCAGCCTCATCAAGTGTGGGGTCCCACAGGGATCGTGCATAGCTCCCACACTCTATAATCTATTCACTAGGCCCCTATTCAAAATTCCTGACGCACTGGGCATCTCATACACTAATTATGCTGATGACACCCAGGTGCTGATCCCCCTCTCTGGTGACTATATATCTAAGCTCAAAAACCTCAATGCCATTTACTCCACAATCCAATCCTGGATGGCCAAAAACTGGCTTTGCCTCAACAGCGAGAAAACAGAACTCCTGCTGATTGGGGCCCCCCTCCACCTTGGGGAAACTAGATGAACAATACCAATCCTTCACAGTAGATAACATCCCTATCGCTGTTTCCAAAGTCATCAAGACGCTGGGCGTATACATTGAACCTGACCTATCCATGAATAGGCAGATCAACGCAATTGCCTCCTCTGCAGCGTACCACTCTACACTCCTCAATGCAGCCAGACCTTATCTTTCCCAACCAAACTGCCTCACCATAGCTAGGGCAATAATTGGGTAGAGGCTGGACAACTGCAATGCCCTCTTGGTAGGCACCTCCCAAAAAAAACTGGCCAAATTACAACTAGCTCAGAATAATGCCCTCAGGGCCGCAACAGGCATCTCAAGACGTGACCACATCTCCGAGGTCAGGAGGAAGGTCCACTGGCTCCCCGTCAAGGAGAGAATTACCTTCAAAACACTTGCCCTGGCGCACAAGTGCCTACACGGTCATGCTCCACCTTACCTAGCTCAAAGGATCAGCCTGCACACTCCCATTCGGCCCACCAGACCGACCTATACCGACAGAATCCTTGTACCTTATACCCGCAGAGTGAAAGCGGGCGGTACCAGTTTCCCTAACATGGCGGCCACGCTGTGGAACTCCCTTCCCCCTTCCATCAGGGGGGATTGACTCCCATGCAACCTTCAGGAAGGCCATCAAAACTATACTCTTTGTCTAACAACCTATGTTATGTATACTCTTAACATGATTTTGACAATGTACTGCTTTTATGCCCAACTGTTTTGAAACTGTCATGAAAATGTCCATTGTTAACCTTAACTAGTTTCTGTCTTCAGGTTTTCTGCTGGGGCCGCATTCATGTAACCCTGAATCAAGCCTCCCTAAGCCTTCTTATAGCGCCTCAATGCCTAAGGGCTGCAGTGCGCTTTACAAATGCAAAAAATAAAAATAAAACAAAACGATAGCTGCACAACCTGCCACCCATGGTGCGTGTGTGGTGGAACAGAGCAGACGCTGCAGAAAAAGGGCCAGTGGGCTCCATGACAAGTAAACAGAGTGCAGAGGGAGAAGCAGCGCTTTGCAAGTGAAACTCCAAATTTTGCCTGTAAATGACATTTACTTTGCTGCTGAAACTTCAAAATGCTTGTACATAACACTTTCCAACACTCAAAATCTTGCTTGGCGCTAAAATTCAGTTAATCTAATGAAGCACTGTGAATTTACAAGGTCCTGAAATGTTAAGAGCAAAACATTTTCTCAGCAAAACTGGATTGCCTGTGAATGACAATTCCTGCCAAAATTCTGTGTGCAGTCACCTGTGAGTGACAGTCCCTGTCAAATAGGCTCTCCTGATTAAACTTTAAAGTTGTCTAAAACTAAAGATCTGCCGGATTAGCAAATATAAAAGGACTGTTGCTGAAAGGAACACAGATCTCAGTTGTTTTGATCCGACAGGTTTAAATCTAAGAATGTAATTTGTCTGTCACCTGATGCAACAAGTTTGTTTTATGCTGGATTTCAAGTAAAGAAATTAAGAAATTAACTTAGGCTGGCTGGGCCTGCAAGAGGTTGAAAAACATTTTTCCACCCAAGGGGAGGGCATTTCTCTCAGCAGATGCTCACCGACACATTTTCATGATGCCTACTCCCGGAGAACCAGTCCAGGACCAGCGTCTCCGGAAGCAGACATCATGTTCCCGGGGAAAAGGCCAGCAGCCCCTAGTAGGGGCCCTTTGGACACTGTCCTGGCGCCTTTGGCGCCAGGCTCATTTTGGTCCTCAGTCCTGGTGCCATAGGCGCCAGGCTCATAAAGGGAGTGTTTATGTGAACTTACCTGATGCAGACCGTGCTGCCAGATCCAGACCTCTTTGAGGCCTGAAAGGGACTATTTTACCTGTGGGACTATTTTGCCACTCAGGCGTGGCCAGAGAAGAATACGTACCTGGAACTACTTTGTCTGGGCGTGGCTACTATTTAAGCCACGCCCAGACAGCAGCTCACGCTTCGCGTTGTTCTGCACCTAGCAGCTGGACGCTCACAGTGTCTGCTCCTGCATCCTGACTCCAGCCACGCCCACCTCCATCCTGGAACACCTGAAAGGAAAGAAGAGAAGGGAAAAGGTGAACAGAAGAACATTACCTGCTTCTACCCGGAGTCCGGAGTCATCACGCCGGCGATCCTAAGGGAAGACATTTATTTTAAAGACTCATCGCATTGCTCGCTGCAGCGCCGCGTTCCACTCACCTGTTCATGAGGCATCTCCGTGCTCCTTAGTGACCATCTGCACGATCCGCCGCATACCTGCGCCTAAGGGGGAAGAGAAGAACAAAAGGTGAGCAAAAGGAACATATTGAGGAAAGCCAGATTTTCGCCATAAGACTTACCTGATTATTGTTGGGAGAATCTTTCCTCATCTCGGGTCGGCGCCGCTTCTTCGGCAGTACCGTACCCCGGCCCCTATGGGGAAAAAAAAAACACGCATTAGTGGGTGAATATAAGGACATTAAGGGAACCACCCATCATAAACTCACCTGAGTTTACCTTCGGCGAACTGTTTCCTCTACGCGAAATCTTCACTCAGCACCTGTGATAAAAGGGATAAGAGACGGACTACTGAATATAAAGGCAAATAGAAAAGGAGGCCAACTCTTGAACTTTTACAACAGTATACTTACGGCACCTTGCCAGGAAAGTCAAGTAAGCTTGGATCCTCACCAATCCGAATACCAGTGAAGTAACTGGATATAATCGCACCCCTGCACCAGAAGCAGGATGGAGAGCTCGTCTTTTCAAACCTTAAGGTGAGAGTTAACGGGGAATTTCAGAGGTGGTCTGAGGAGAGTGAAAGAGGGAAGTGGGAGGCCGACGCGCTACTCCGCAGGTAGTTAATCCCCTTTCTCCATCTGCAGAAGGATTCTCGTGCGAATCAGACAAGCGAGATTTGGGGGTCCTGTCCAGTCGGTCTTCCGAGTTCTGCGCATCACCTTAGAAGAGGCCGCAGCAGTCCAGACCTGGTCAGCGTCTCCGTGGGAGTCAGGTGAGCGTTCCACACATGATAATTGTGGGGTAGGACAGACTTTTGTCTGCAGCCAGGGACTGAACAATGGCAGATTCTCCAGGACAGGAAATGGACGTGTGAAAAGGTCGTAAACTAGGCTTGCAGAAGGAAATCCCAAAGTTGGGGGCTGCTCCTTGCCTCCAGAGACAGACAAAAGGCTGACCATTTGCTGCTAAGGAATATGTAATGAACAATTTTTAGAGACTTATAACTCGCTATCAGAAGTGGTGAAAAATATGAAAAGGGCAAATTTGTTACTTTAATTTTTGGCCCTACATTTCAAAACGTGGTGGAACTGTGTAGCATATTCTGAACAGGAGTGGCAGTATATGAGGTTTTATGGGAACTGTATTTATGCTAGAAATATTAAACTTTGCACACACATTCCTATGGTAAACATGCATATTTGTGGAAATTTGGAGAAAGTTAGTAAAATGTTTTCATGGTGAAATGGACAAAATGCTGCAAAAAGGCGAAACAAGGTCTCACAGCTGTGGGATTTTGATGAACAGATACTCCATAAAATATGTAATCCTTGTATGTGATTTTCGTAGAGGTTACAAATGTATAAATATGTATTTAGGACAAAATTCCATTTTGATACTAGTGGCTAGGGGAGGTTTGTAAGTATTGTAAAAACCAAACCATATACTTGACATCATCAGTCCTTGATCCAATCACTCGGATGCAAGGCGGGGATGAGGCTCTTATCCAATCCCAATTCACAGGAGCGAGTTTAGTTAAGCAGGCCCATACACCCATTTTTGTGATGTCATTGGAAAGGATAAATAGAGACCGCTGACAACACATAGACACTCACTCTCTTCTGATTCCAGCGAAACACTTTGTTCCAGCATTCAACATCCAGCCTTCAACATCCTTCTAGATCCAGATGCCAATGACCAGGCCAAGCCGCAGCTGAACCATTTTCAGCTAGGCCTCATCCTTAACTAATCCTTACAACTCAGTGAAGCACTGTGGTGTAAGGAAGCATCCTGAAACTATCTGGCTTGCTACCCTAAGGCTTGCCGGATGAACTTGCCATCCCGCTGATCTGAAATATCCAGAAACAAGAAGGTCAGCTCCTGTGCGGTTCTGGCGACCGGCCTAGCTGATCCTAGCTGATGGGCTGTCCTTCCCTGATAGACCGATCCATTGACTAGAATCCTGACGGGCTAAAAATCTTAAATCCCAGTGGATTGTGAGTATTAACAGGACGGTAGAGAGCTATTGTATACCTTGCTTTATCTTGTTCCACCCCAATATCTGAACTATCCTTACTTTCATAACCAGTAACAGTGTCAAAATCTTAGTGCTATCTTATTCTATTTGCTAAAGCGTCATTTTCATTTGTGTAACTCTCATTCAAAAATCCCACTTTGAGTGTTTGGACTGGTTCCGCCGGGTAAGGCGCTGGGGATCTGCTACTGAAATCATGAATCAGTCTTAGAGCTTACTTCGTCCCAACCTGGTTGTCTAGCCTGCATGCTCTAGTCTTGAGTAAAAGTATAATCCATATTTTCTGGTTTTAAACCGAAGTTCTTGTCCAAATTTGTGTCTTTATTTTTGAAAAACACCTCTCACTAAAACCTCCATAACACCCTCAGTTTTGAAGATAGAAACAAAATGTCAACTCCCACTGATACCCAACATCCTTAGCTACATCCACAACCCAAAACCGCATTGTGCGGTTGACCAGTTTTTATCAAAAATCGCATAGTAAATGTTTGCCGCAAATTTACATTTTGCAAAAGTTTTACACGTGGGAATTGTCTTTAAATGATTTCCCACTTTGCCTTTGAGATTCCAATTGTTTTCTTTTGATTAAATCATTTCTTGTGATTGCTTGCATCTGTTCAAAGCCGCTCCCGTAGAAATGTATAATAATTTAAGCATTTTGAACTCATTTAGTGTTTTTCTCAGCCAGTTTCAAAGCCAGTCTGACAGTTGACAAGTCAAATCTGTTTTTCTCTTGTGTTTGTGGAGGGAAGGAGGGAGTGATATTCTGTTTGGTCTGTATTATTCCTGAGTAGTACCTGCTCTCTCCTCACATCTAGTTAAATTGCCTATTGGTGGGCTGAGGGGTGTCGCAGGGGAACCTCTAACCATAGCGCTATCTGTTCCAAACCAACCCAAAAGTATCCTTTTCTGTGCTGCATTCTTTTTGTGTTCATTACCTGATTCCCAGTGCATTAAAGATATTATTCAGTGTTCTTATCACCTCTTGGTGATTGTTACCAATTAAATATATATTGTGATTTAAATTCCAAATAAATAAATAAATATTTACCGTTCCAAACTAGCCTGATTCCTGTTTCAGTGTGACCGGGGGGGTATTTTGAGAAGGGTGTGATATGAGTGGTGTATCATTGAGAATATTGAACTTATAGACAAAAATAAATAAGGGTTTCAGTTGTGCACTACATGATAGGCGAGACTTGGGTGTGTACCTGATTGAAATCCCTTTACAACCGGGAGAGATTGCCCCCTTAGGAGACAAGGACTCCCATTCCTGTGAGGAAGTCCCTAAACCATTTCATGTGATGGCATACATGGCACTATCTAATATGCCAAATGGTTTCAAGCCCTGAGACTTTACTGAAGAGAAAACTAACTTGCACAATTATAAGGGGAAAAAAAGGAAATTGCACTTTTAAATGAGGACCTCCAAATAACAGACGAGTATGTTGGAGGAGTACACGCTGAACAAAGGCAAGAGAGAGAGAGGAACATACGCAGGCAGTGGAATCCCCCTGGACATTTAACAACTGAGAGGCTGAGGCAGAGTGAACGAGACGGGAGTCTGAGACGAGCAGGCCAGCTCTAAATGGCAGACAGAGACTCTGGAAGCCCAGCATGTGCGCGAAGGGAGAAACAAGGGACACAGGAGCCACAACCTTGCAGCGAATGGTCTGGTTATCTGGAAGGACCGAGGTCCAGTGAAGGAGAAAGAACTGCAAGGAGAGGATAGCAGCAAAAGAGAAGGTCTCAAGCCAATACAGATCCCAGAGAAGTTCCCCCGGAGCAGTGAAGTTGTGAAGTTAACGGGGAGAACGGGAAGGCCAAAAAGGACCCGTTATGCAATCCGAGTTACTCGTCCCAATTATAATAAGTGACGAACACTTGAAACAAAATCAAATGAACTTCAACTGTATGAATGTGAGAAAGATAATCACAGAAGACCCTGAGAGGGAAACCAATGGTACTTGTGGATCACTACCCTGGGAAGAGGGGAAACCATCCCATGGTTCAACAAGAAAAGAGTGGAATATAACAGAGAGAAAGCAGTGTAAACTGAAAGACTCGACAAACCCCCAAGATAAATAATATACAAAAGAGACCAGGCTGGAAAGAGTTGAACTGGAATTGTCCAGAGAACAATAGCCACATGTGGAAATACACTTTCCAAAGATCCAAAAGGTTAAAGAAAGATATTTCTATAGAAGAGAGAAACGCCAACAATAGCTTGAGAGAACTATGTGAATTGATAAAGAAAGTAACAAGAGACTATTTAAATATTGTATACTAACAAGAGTAAGAAAGAAGACAACTGCAAGAAGCAATTATCAGGAGAAGTCATTCTCCTGATCTTATAGAATAGTGGCAGGGTCAGTTAAGGCTAGTTTTGGACATGGAACATATTCCTTTTGGACATTCACTGATGACTGACGAGAATCTTAGTTAGTGAAATAGGTAGGGAACACCCCAAAATCATAGGGAAAGATAGGCCTCATTCTTATTCTTTGATAAACACATGTTGGAAATGTCCTCAGAGTGTCCGTGTCCTTCTGACCCGCCACAATGCATATTTGAATAAAAGAGGACTAGCATGAATTTCTCTTGCAGGGCGTCTCTCAAATATGTACTAAAATTATATTGACTCAACCCTATGTCACATGACCTGTACCCGTAGGTTTCTTGTTCATAGCGGACATTATAGGTTTCGCCCATCTCTTTGACTTTGCCAGAGCCGGTTCACTGCATGGACCCTTATGGGCGACAGACCAAAACGCATCTTGGCATAAACTGGTGCTTAGGTGCCACACCCATATGATTGAGTTTGCTGGTTAAAACAAGTCCAGACAATGGAACTGCTTACTCCTGACTGGAAGTCATCATGGGGTGGAGGTCCAACACTCCTTGGAAATGATCAAACAACCTGAAGATGTCACATGATATCTTAAGCAGAAATGTACACTGTGAACAGACTGTTCATTAATGAATGGGGTCATTGTTTCGCCATGAATCTGTCCTTCACTGTGGATACCTGGGAGTTAAGGAAGGAAAGAAAGCGTGGGGTACGGAAAAGGCACTGGAAACAATTGTCTATCATTAACAGGTAAGCAGGGATGAGGTTATGTGGCCACGAATAACGTGCACCAGTGGACCAACTGCGAAAGAAAACGAGCAGTGGCAAAACCAGTTTTGGCTCTGTGTAGGTGTGTATAGGCGTGAAATGGAGACTTGTCAGGCACTGCCATAATGGTACTATCTGGCCTGTAGGATGGCAACAGCCAAGACCATTTTAACCCCTTTTGGAGCCTGCGGCATGAACACCTTTGGGGCCCCCTCCACCAAGCCAAAGACATTAAGAGACTCAGAACATTTGGTAATGATGCCCTTGTCGCAATCACAACCCATAACGTGATATGCTGCTTTATGGTAATCAAAATTAACATGGGTACTCCCTTTCAGTCCCCTTACTCTTTTCATTCTTGGTGTAATCAGAATAATAAACAGGTAGCTTTTCAAGAGCAATTATAGCAGTGCACAATGAGGGTACATGTGTTCCAACACAGGTACAGGACACTTATCAATAGCAGCCACGAGGAAAGTATGTGGGCGTATAAATGCAGAACGCAAATCACATGAAAAAGGTGCACATAACCCAGAATAGACAGAGCACTCAGATTAGCTGCCTCACAAAACGCAAAGGTGTAGAAGCATGGATAGAAGGGACCAATTGGAAGCAAAGGGAAAGTTACACATACCATAGCATAGATAGTGGATGCAGATTAATAGCTACTTGGAAGGTGTCTGTATTCAGACAGACAGATTAAAATAGGGAGATGATTTTAAAGTGCTGTTGCTATTAGACTGTGTTGTGCCATATATCAATGCCCACTATTATCATAGATAAAGCAACACCATAGCCTGTGAAACCCTAAGTGATGATGTTTTGTAGATCATACCCGGATAATGAAATCACTCTGAAGGGCCTACAATTCTGAAAAGGTTAGGACAATTTTGACAGGGTAAGTAATGTGCGTCCAAATTATACAATTAGGCTCACAAATTGGTTAAGAGCTGGAGCCGGATTTGCACCCAATCTGCAATTTACTACTTCCTTGTACAGTAAAATAACCACATGTTATAGAACGGACTTGGAAAGTGCACAAATCACATAACCAAACATGACAATTTTGCAAAACAAAACATAGAAGCATAATATGCAAACTTGGATTGATTGTAGCTTCATTGTCTCCACCACCAAGGTAAGTATTTAAGTACCAGCATACTAATTGTTGTGATCTTAAAAGTTCATTGGGGTTTCTCTTTTGCATTTTAAATCTATAAATACACCCAAAGCACAGCGGATTGCTATGTGCAGAAAACCATTGAATTGCACAAAAAAGCTATCTTTTTGTGTCAAATAGGCAGACCTTAAAAAATGCTTGCTAGAGGCCTGTGATATCGGGACTGCTCTCTTTTCAGGTAATGGGTTAAACAATGGTACCAGCAAGTGAGAAGGCTCAGAAGAAGGCACACGAGCAAGCACAGTATCTTCAGTGACATAAAATGATTTGACCAGGATCACTATCATCTGCTGGAAAAGCCAGGATACAAGCATGAACGGTTTAGTTCTCCAGTTTTTAATTTTGATACCTAATTACCTCTACAGACTAACACATTATGCTCATCATTGGGGTGGCTGCCTTGTCAAAGCCCCTCAGTTGAACGAACCGATTTCTAGACCTTCACCATACTGATGCTGTGTCTGTTTCTATAGCAACCTCTATCTGGTGATGGTACATTGCTGATAATGGGACCTACTGAGCTACAAAACAATGCATCAACTTCAGGCATAGGAAAGGCTGAGCTGGCCTTGCTGGAATTTAGTGTTGTAATCTTGAATTTGAACACAAATCTCTGCAATGAGTGCTCAACACACAGCCATCTTCTTAACCATTCTGATGTAACTGCTTATTGAGAGGCCACCATCAACACAGGGAGTTCCTTCTCTCCCTAAGCCAGGTGGCGCACAAACTGTTTAATCTCAGTTCTATATTCAGCCCTATTTTAGATATATATAATGCCCCTGGGATCCCTCCCCCTGAGCTACCTATGAGTCAAGATCCAGGCCGGTGTACAGGAAATATATGTGTATTTATTTGAATGATTGTAATGGAGATCACACTAAAACGACACACAACACCTTCTTTGTGGCTCACAATCAAACTTGCTACGTGAATAAATCACACACATTGGTTGGGAAAAACACAAATCACAATTGTTTACTTTATCCCAGTTTCAGTCAAGAAACAAACAACACTGGTCAGTGAACAAAATCAATATACATATGCAGTGCTTTGCAAATTCGAGTGCTTAAAAGGCTAGCAGTTTGATGTACAGATTTGTACAAATGCATATGGCAATTATTATTGCACCCACACCTTTGGTTTAAATTAAACACAGGATGATTAGGCTGTTTGTTTTTCAGACCCCACACCCCCCTTTAACTTTTGTCTGTGTTGGGGAATTCGGACCGGGAAATTGGGATGATTTTGGATTTCAGACCACCCCCTCCGCTTAAAGGACCGTGTGGGGAAAGCTGGACCAATACGATTACCCAATTAAATAACAGGCTATGGTTTTCAGCGCACACTGGGAATGAGTTTCGTTAATATCGAAAAGATTTGGTTTTATTTTACTTTGTATTAAGTGTTCAAACAATACAGCTCAAAACAAGGCCAAATGCACAATACAGTTCCAAAATAAGCATTTAACACAGGCCATTATACACACTGCCCTTGTTCACCCAGGCCCCCTTCTCTCCCTTCCAACCTACCTGCTCTGACCTGGTCTAGATCTTCCACACTCTATGGCTCAGATAGGTTTCAATAAACCTAAAGTTGTTCCATCTCGTTTTATGGTACCACCTCCCGATCCCTGGTCTCCCTCCCTCCGCTCTCTCAAACCCTTTCCCATCCAACATTTGGAGGACCTTGAGCTCCTGCAGCACACATCTGCACTTTCAATGCGCCCTTTCCCCCACTGCCTCACCCTCCGTGGACATGTACCTTGTATGGAATTCACCCCATCCTGCTTCAAAACTTGCCACACCACCATGGATAGCCACTGTGATTAATTCCATTAGATAGATGTTCTTAGAGGTGTTAACCCATTCCCTTTTTCCTGGGAGCAGCACCCTCTTCCAATGTGTTGCCAAACACGCCCTTCCTGCCAATAACTCCCCTCTTTAGATTCCAAACCGGATAATACCAGCAGTGGAGTCCTATCCAGAGAAACCCCATCCAGCTCTTTAATCCATCCTAGCACTTCATCCCAAAAGAACTGCACTCTCACACCCCCACCCCATGTGTCAATAGTACACCCGCACTCCACACTGACGCCAACAAAGGGGGCTAACCCCTAACATTTTTGATAATCGCACTGTGACATAGTGCCACTGATGCAGTAGCTTAATCACGTGATGCTTATACTGACATGCGATCAACACTGTGAAAGCTCTGCAGCACCTTTTATGCCATAAAGGGACTTCCACTTCCACCTCCCACAAAAGCTTACTGTGTCTAGAGCTCTGGTTCTCTTTAGGCTGTACTATTGTAATTGCCTCTTTCTAAATCTGCCTGCTTCTACTCTCCGCCGTCTGCAAATCATCCAGAACAGGACTGTGAGACTTGTCCTTGGCCTCAAGCCCTGGAATCTTATCTCTCCAGCCCTGAAATCTCGTCATTGGCTCCCAGTGGCTGCATGATTAAATTGAAGACCCTTTGCATTGTTCACAAGACTTTCTGGGGCATGGGTCCAAAATACCTTAAACTCTTTTTCCGTAAATACCTTCCCACTCGAGCCCTTCGCTCCTCCACTTCCAACTCCCTAAGGGTCAGTCAATTCTCCAAGCAACGAGTTGGAGTAGATCTCTTTCCTCGGCTGGGGCCTCCCTTTGGAACAGCCTCCCTGCCACTCTGAAACTTGAGGAGAACCATCTCCAGTTCTGGAAGCACCACAAGACCTTTCTCTTTGTGTCTGCTTTCGCTCTTCCTCTCCCCTGCTGATCTGTCTGCTTTGGCACTGTGCACCTGGTTAACCTCTGATTGTCACACCCTTCATCTCTGGCCCTTGCCGCCAGATGTTCCAAATGACCCCTAGAATAGCATAGACTCCAATCCTTCTCGGGATCTGTTCCCTTGGCACCCACAGCCATTCTGCAACTGTTGCTGGCCTAAGGTGAAAGTTATCCAATTCTACCCACTGATATTCCCTTTGCTCCCTTGGGTAATCAAAATTCGATGTTGCGCGGCCTTGTAGTAAAAGTACAGATTCGGGAAACGCACATCACCTCTATCCTTCGGGAACACAAGGACCTCATACGCCACTCTAGCCTTTTTTCCTTGCCACAGGAACCGCAGAAGGTGCCCCTTCACCTCATGAAAGAGCAATTCTGGGATCTGATTCGGTATCATCTGGAACAAGTACAAAATCTTCGGGAGGAAAACCATCTATATGGCACTAAGCCGCCCAAGACAAGAGATAGTTAATTTACCCCACTTCTCTAGGTGCCCAAACAACCTCGAAATCAGGGAGGTAAATTTGCCTCGTAGAGCCCCTGCACGTCCCTTGTGACATTAATTCACAAATATCGCAACTTATCCACACTGAGCCTCGTTCCCAGAGGGTTCAGTCCCTTGACAGTCCCCCTCCCCCATTTGACCCAATGGAATTAGAATGGAATTCCCTTTATTGATTTTGAACCCTGATGGCTTTCCGTATTGTTCAATCAGTTCCACCGTGGCTGGGACTGAGGTAACAGGGTTCTGTTTGTGCCACAACATATCATCTGCGTATAAACCCAGTTTATATTCCACCCATCCCACTGCTATTCCTTCCACTCACTGGTCATCCCCTCAACTTCTGGGCTAACTGTTCCAAGGAGAGAGCGAATAAAATTGGTGAAAAGGGACAGCCCTGTCTTGTCCCCCACCCCAATCCAAACCAATGGGTAAAGCCCCCATTTGTGGCCACACGCCCTCAGGTCAGAGTAAACTGCCATGATTACCTATAGGAATTTGTCCCCAAAACCGAACACGAGGAGGACTGCCCTAAGAAAACACCATTTGACACTGTCAAATGCTTTTTCTGCATCCAATAACAGGAGAGTGGGGTCTCCTCCCTCGTCTCGAGCACCACTAATCCAATGCAAGGATTTCCTCATGGTTTATGCTCCTTGGCGTCCCCTTACAAAGCCTGCCTGGTCTGGCTGGACCAGTCGCGGCATATAGACCTCCAATCTTGAGGCCAGGACACGGGTAAATATCTTTGCATCGACATTGAGGAGTGAAATTGGGCGATATGAACCGCAAACCCGGGGGTCTCGACCCTCTTTAGGTATTAAGTGTGCGGACAAACTATTTGGGAGCCTGGCTGGTTTCCAAGATGTTGTTAGACAATTCAACCAGGAACGGAAGTACCACACTTGCAAACGATTTATAAAAACACAAAGTGAATCCATCTTCCCCCAGCGCTTTACCCAGCTGAAGCCATCCAATCGCACCCAGAATCTCCTCCCCAGTGATAGGCACGTCCAACCCCCTAGCCCCCTCAGGGGACCTCCATAAAATAACTTTCAATTCCCTCCACATCGGGGTTCCCCCTTCATATAAACCTTGTAAAAGGAGGCAGAGGTCTCCAGAATCCCTTCACATGTCACTTCTAAGACGTCGCTCTTGCTCCGCACTTCCGATATCCACCTATCAGCCTGCTGCCCTCTCAATATTTCTGCTTCAGAAACTGGAGCTTACAGACTATCCTGCCTTCCTCCAAAAGCCTCAATTCTTCCCTCTTTCCCCTCACCTCTTCTATCCATTCTCCCACCCCTCCCTACGATGCCTGAATGCGCCTCTCCAGGGCCTCAATCTCCATACGCAATCTACTTTCCAGCAGCGTCCTCTCCCTCTTTTCCGAGCCCCCTCTCTGATCAATAAACCCCTCCAAGTTGCCTTAGCAGTATCCCACACCGCGCCCCGGTCTAGCTCTCCTGTATTGTTATGAAGAAAGAATTCCCTAATTGCCTCCTAAAACTCCTCCCTAAACACCAGGTCCTTCCATAGGGATTCATTACATCTTCACATTGAGCTCTGGGGACTTACCCCAGCCATGATAAGTCCAAAGAGACCATGGGCCTCATTACACGAAAGGCGGTAAGGGTTAACAGTCACTGGTAATGGTACCGGTGACCGTTAACCCTTACTGCCTTACTACGAGGCCCCTTTGCGGGTAGGTACTTCAACGCCTGCTGTTTAGCAGGCGTTAAAAACCAACCCGCAAAGGGACCAGGGTGCTAATTACGGTACCGCAATTTGCGGCACCATAATTAGCGCCTTCCCCATTCCCATAGAGCCCTATGGGGCAAAAATGGGAATGGGGAAGGGCAATTGGGGAAGGGGGAATTACCGCCCCGCCAACCTTGGCATAGGGCGGTAATTCCCCTTTCCTCCAAGGCGGTTCCAGTATTTTACCGGCATGGACCAAGGTGCTAACAGCACCTTGGTCCTCCGCCTACCGTGTAATGAGGCCCCATGTCATGGCCCGACCAACTAATCAGGTGAATCTCAGATCCCTGCGCAACTTCCTACAAATCTCATGAAAAATACAAAGATAATCAATACAGGTAAAGGTCCCATGAGGTGGCGAGTAAAAGGTAAAGCCCCTCTCCCGAGGGTGAAAGAAGCGCCATGCGTCCCACAGCCCATGTACCTCTAAACTCGCCTGGAGACCATTGCACCTCCCCCCAGAGATCTTGTGTCCCACTGGTCCCATGACTTGTCTATCCATCCTGAAATCTGCCCACATATTGAAGTCCCCTCCCACAACAAGGTGACGCACTCCATCACTCAGCACCTTTGCCAACATCATCTGCAAGAATTTCATCTGGCATCTGGCCCTGATTAGGGGCGTACAGTGTCGCAAAGGTGAACCGTAGCCCCTTTATCAGACCAGAAACCAACAGGGCCCTTCCATCCACTTTCTTCCACACCTTCAGAACCTCCATCCGCAACTGCTTGTGGAACAAGATGCCTAAACACCTTTTCTAGAGTCTCCTGATCCCCAATATATGTGTCCAAGAAGACCACAGGGAACCGTCCTCTCTTCCCCCCCCGAAGGAACCTAGTCTCTTGCAGGAAGAGAATGTTTATCCCCGTCCTCTGAAATTCTGTAGTCACCAGGGGTCTTTTAGTTGGTGAGGTGAGTCCTTTCACATTTAATGTGCAGATTTGCAGGCGGTTCTCCCTGTCCCTCTGCCATCACCATGCCAACTCCTCCACCACCACCACGTGCTTGGCCCCCCTCCCATTCTGAGAAATCTTTACTAGAGTTGTATAATGTTCCATCAACAAACACCCTATATGAGGACCTCACAACCCCCTTATACCCTGCATGGCCCCTTTTCCCCCCATTCCCACGCCCTCTGCTCCGCTGCGTCCAGTTCCTACCACTAAACATCACTGGTCAGGAACCAGACTACCAGTAGGACCTGGTCAGCCGGGCAGCCTCCCCATGCTCCTCTAATAACAGAGCCCTCCCACCACCCCTGTAGCCCCCTTAAAGCTCCTAAACTCCCTCCACTTTTCCTCTTCAACATTTAGTTTAACCAATGCTCCAAACCCAAATTTGAGACCATTCTCCTGCAAGGTGTCTCATCAAAGTCCATATGATCGTGAGAATAAAGCAGAGTGCGTTATCAGACTATCAAGGACCACGCAAACAAAAGATTCTCAAGTATATGCAACATGGGAAGCATTTAGTTTCCTGAATTTCCTAGACCTCGGGACTCGACACCTGCTGGGCCCCTTTATGCGCCATGGTCCATCTTTAGGTCCCTTCACTCCATTCCCGGGGGCCGCTCTGGCCCCTCCAGTCAGTCTCTCATAACCCTATAAATGTCATCTTCAATGACCAGATTGTAACTGTAGCCCCCCACCTCGAAGGAGATGGAGAAGGGGAAACCCCATCTAGATCACACGCCCTTCTCATTTAGCCGATACATTAAAGGGGAGCACATACGTCTCTTAGCCAGAGTCAGAGTAGACAAATCTTGAAAGACTGATTTTGGCATTGCTCTGCATCACCGGACCTGCTGACCTCGCCATTTCCAGTATCTTCATCTTGTCTGGGTAATTGCGAAAGCGGACGAGGACAGACCTTGGCCCCCCCCCCCATGCACCCTATCCATTTTTGGCTGATTGATAATGTAATCTCCGAACAGACTCTTCGCAAGTCTCTTTCTGTCTCACCTTCCTTCATTCTCCTGTATCCCAAAAACTCTCAAATTCTTCCTTTTCTTGATTCTCGAAATCATCCATCTTTAGGATGATTTCTGCTTCCCTTCTTTCCAGCTCCGCCATACGCATGTCCATCTGAGTTTCCAATGTGTCCAAGGACGACTGGTTATTCTCCACTTCTTGCAGCCCCTCATCCATTGTGTCGATTCTGGTATTAATGTTATCCACTTTGCCTCCAATGTCTGCCCGCATTCTGCTTAATTCCTCCAGCATTGAAGCAATGCCCCCTCCCTTCCAACATATACTCCAATATAGCCCCCTCTCGGGCACTTGTCTCTGTAAATATTCAAATCGCCCCAACCTTGCCTTCTAGTCCATGTATAGTATGGGGTGGGGGTTCCCCAGGTCCAGTATAGACACTTCTTCCCTCTCAGGCCCTCACAGGATCTCTGGGTTTTCTGCCATCTTTCTTCCGGTCAATCCTTCAAGACCTCTCCCCTTCATCAATGAGTGAAGACTTCCTCGGAGCCGACTTCCCAGGCCTTGAAAGTCCAACACAAAACACCTTGCTGGTTGATCAGCTTTTTGGCACCTCGCAAACCCTCAAGGGTCATTTTCCATGATTCCAGCTCCCAGTCAGGAGCTCTCCCCCATGGGTCATTACTCTAGAGGACATCCTAATGCAACCCCTGATTGACAGGGCTCTGCATGCCCCACTGTTCCAGGACGGCGTTACTCAAAACCAACACAGGCATTCACACCTTAGGCCCCCCAGTCTGTCCTCCAAGCTTTATTTGTCCCCCTTTGAAAGTTAGCTCGGTGAGGCGGACACACGCCCCTGGTCCCAAACAGGGGGCCCACACCTCACCAGTGATTCCCCAGGGCCAGGTCCCTGTACCAGTATCCGGGCCTTGAGAATCAGGAAGATTCAGGCCACAGCTCCGTTCCCTCACAGGCCCTAGGCCTCAACCAGTCCCAACAGCACTGGGGTATTGTGCTCCTTGGCTCCACCCTTCCAGTGGACGGTGCTCCACTCCAAGCCCAGCCCATCTCCACCAGGCAATCCGGGGGGAGATCACAGCTTCAACTGCAATGCCTGGAACTTCGCTGCATTATCCCTCACCTCCGCGTGCAGTGGGCCGGATCACTTACCTCCTTCACCAGAGCACTGGAAGCTAGCACCAGGAGTCTAGTAACCCTGGCTCTCGCAATGCCGGGATCCTCCCTCCGCTCCTGCCTCACTCTGTGGGGCCTGGGCCACTCCTACAGCCCGTTTGCCTTTCTCTGTCAAGGAGCTCTGTGTCCACGGGAGCACTAACTTTCCGGCGGCTGCACTGCCTCCGATAACTCATCTCTGTGGATCAATCCTGCCAAATTTTAAGCGACATGTGCCCCACGGTATCAGCTGTCCACTGGTATGGCAATTATCCACCCAGGGGGTCAAAAGTGTAGGCTCCGTCCACTTTGTGACCTGCTGTACCGGGAGTCAAGCACTTAGGCTGCCATCATTAACGCGCCCCCTAGTGGCCTCCACCATTCATACCTGGATGGTAGAAAATTCTATGGCCCTTAACGCGGACAAGACCGAGATACTCATTGCAGCCT
Organism: Ambystoma mexicanum; assembly: GCF_040938575.1. Classification (NCBI taxonomy): domain Eukaryota; kingdom Metazoa; phylum Chordata; class Amphibia; order Caudata; family Ambystomatidae; genus Ambystoma; species Ambystoma mexicanum. Next base: position 703,368,879 of record NC_090941.1, on the reverse strand, counting down.
CAAGTCCTATGCAAAAAAACCTCTCTCCTGAGTATGTCTCCTTCGCAATTTTTATATTTCAAATTTTAATAGATATCACCTGTTGTGTTCCACCAAATGGGGAATCAATTAACTTAATATTTTTAGTTAAATAGGCTAATGCGGTACCTTCATATGTTTGCAAATATGAGCACCCTCTCCTCCAGGTCATTTGCCATTCCTGCCCAGCATGTGACCAGAACTTCCTGGACTGTTTTTATTAAACTGTATTTTTACTAGCCTCTTTGTTGTTTGAAGTTAGCAGGCTGCTGGTCGCAAATACTTGTGAAGGCCCAGCTACACAGAGATCCCCCACTTCAGATAATGAGCTTGGCTGGCCCCGTGACATCACAAGGCCCTGCTGACATCTGGCATCCTGTCCTGTTATCTGTAGTAGACCACCATTTCGATCTGAATACCTCCTATTTTCTTGCATTTTTTTTCCAGAGTTTCAGCTTCCCTTGATTGTAACCCCTCCCACATTCCCGTCACGCACTGGCTAGAACATTTGTACTGCACAGAGACAGCAGGTCTGCAGAAACTTTGTTTTCAACACCCTTTAGGCAGGCCACATTTTATTCCAGTTGTAAATATTTGGGATGCACGTGCAAGGCTTGCAGTGGGGAAAGCCATTGGCAAATTCTGCCCAGAGACCCACCGATTGCACTTGGCTGAAAAGTACTCCGATATTGCATTTTTTAACATCAGCCTTTATTCTTTGACATACTGGGTGTTTTACTAATTAGGGTTTACTTTGCTTTTGCACTGATGGATTTCTTCTTTCTTTTCACACGGCATTGTTTTTTGAAGATGACAGCTGAAAATATAGGGCTATTTCTTTCAGTCATTAATAAAATACACTTTCAATTACCTGCTAAAAAGTGGGTCTGCACTGTCACAGTGCACCACCATTTGATGGGTGGTAGTTTCATGGAAAATTATGCATTTATTGTTCAGGCAGCAATGTGATGTGCTTTTCCAATCTGCACTTGGATTACATTTTTGTTTTAGCTTTCTCTGGATTTCAACTGCAAAAAGACAGCCACATAGTCTGCCTGAAAAGGCCCATTTTCAGCGTGCAAGTTTTTTAATGCTGGCAGGCCATTTTCCCAGTGGGCCCTTCGGTTCTGTTGGTTTGGGGCCTTTGATTAATCCCCACACTGACATGAACATTTATCAATATACATTTAAAGTTTGGCTATTGCACATGAATATAATCCCCAGACAGGTAAGAATACGACAGAAGTTGTGCTGTAGTGAATGCACAAACTATATATATCATAGTGAACAGAGAAAGCCTTACAGGGTGGATTTATCAGAGAAGAATGTACTTGTCAACAACAGCAGGTTTAGAGCCCCAGCAGCATGCCATAAAATATCCCGACTGACTTCTTTAGATCAGGCAGTCATGTGCATCCCTGGCACTCCCCTCCCCACACAATCAGGCCAATGTTTGATGGTATTGCTTAATCGAGTTAGTTCAAAGAGATCCCAGTGGGATGTGTTTTAGGTAGGGAGAGGCAGGCAGCGGGAGGTAATGACCATATGGATTAGCATGACCATGGGCAGACAATGGGTGAGTAAATAACCAAAGAAACTGTGTCCCCCCTCCAATCTGTACTCTAATGCAATAGTTTGGGCTCATAGATGGTGTTTAAGTGCCACCTAATAGCCAAGACAGAAATGGCTGGTAGGTGGATTAAGAAGGGAAAGAAAGGCATGTTGCAGACAAAGGGAACAGATTAGCAGTGATAAACAGGAGGGGGTGCAGAAGTAATGCAACCTCCGCCACCCCTTGCACAGGTCGACCATGCTAAACAGCATCTTTTGCACATTAACATTTCATAGGTACAATAAAGCCAAGTGCACCTATACGCCTAGTAACAAGACTATAATTCAACTTTCCTTTCAAATACAAATTGGATTGCTTTCTTTTTCACAAAGTGCTGTTGCACTTGATGAACACAGTGATACAGTGCCATACAGAACCCAGGATTGTTGCAGAAATATGTGGCTTTCAGGTGTCACTACACTGCAGGGTGGGATGGGCGTTCACACGCAGCTAACAGGAACAAAAGCCCCAGAACGAAATTGTTCTCTGTGGAGATTTTACTTCTAGTACACTTTCTAGTGCTGCTTGTTGACCCCTGTTAGATTGGATCACGGGGGTTGAATATCGCCCACTCAAAATAAGCTTTTTCATAATATTGCTACTCAAAGTAGCTATATGCTCAAAAACTCCCTTTCATCGAAGCAAAATACAATTGTTGGAAGATTTTGAATGTAGCCGATTCAAACAAGAGTGCTTTAACTATTGGAGTAGATTAAGCAGTCAGTTCAGGAAATCGGATATTAGAGTTTCACTTCTTAGAGGAAGATGGGTTACAGTAACTCCTCAGAGAAAATGGGCATGTGCCCTGTGGTTGTGCCTATGTGGGGGACAGAGATGAGAAGTGAAGGTTCTGGATCACTATATCACTTGAACAAAGGGATAGTCCGTTTAAGAAATCGGAGGCGAGGGTCACATTTGTGTGTATGAAGGATGGGCTATGTGCGTCCACACAAAGTAGGTATGTGTTGTGGTTGCAATTTTGGTAAAGAGCATAAGGGTGTGATGAGTTTATTATGGTCATGCGTAGGAAGAGGGTGGTTTATGGGTCTCCCGTGAAAATTGGAATGTGTGTTGTGGTTGCACATAAGGGGGGCTTCAGGTTTAGTCCTACCATCCATGTGTTCCAGACATTCTTGAACAGGGGTGATATATTTTCAACTCTGATTACTTTTGGTGTGCCATGAGACCTAAGCTATTTTGAGGATCGCTGTTCTGCTACTCACTAACATGAACCCAAAGCGGACCAAGAGTTTGAGGATAGTTATTCCCATGAAAGCTGTGCAGGGTGTAGCTCAGGATTTGTAAACGTTAAATGGGGTTTCCCCATCTACATGGCATTATGTGGAATATTAGAATCAGAGCTTGCAATAAACACGGCAGTACCCAACTCAAAACGCTTGGTCAGATGCTGCTTCCTCCACATATGGCAAGGAGGTTTGGCGCTTTGCCGCTGCAGAATTAGAGTGCAAAATACTTTCCATGTTTTAAATACATACACTTTTAGATTTGACTAGCTACTTATAAATGTGGCATGACAGAAACCAACAATGTGTTTTACTTTCTACATTTAATTACTTCAACTTTCAAAAATATACACATGTCTAAAACATAAGTGTTACCAAAATAACCTACAGAATAGAAAGCAAAAAGTCAATAAAAAAAAAAAATGTATATAAGTATATAAGAAAATACAAAAATTCCATCCTCACCTCGCCAGCTGGAATGCGGTCACTCACATTTTGCCAGTAGGTATCTTTGTTTTCCTCATCAGTGAAATGGAGTAACCACTCTGCAAAATCTTCTTTCCTCATGAAATTCATACCTTTGGAGAATTGTATGAATTCCATTTCCTGCACTTCTGTTTGCAAATTTTCTGTAAATCTAAATTTGAGGCAGCACAGGTAAGTACATTGTCATGGCTAGGTTTAAAGAACTATGTTCCCCTGTGGGTCTGGACAAAGTAAAAATGAAACATACAGTAGTAGGAAAGTCAAATCATAGAACAATGATTGATATCTGACACAGTGTGGGGGATTGATTGCTTTTGGCCCAAGTTACCATATTCAAAATCAAATTGCCCACAAGCTGTCAACAGGACATAAACCACTATTGGTTCCTCATTGACATTTGTCAGCGCATGACTGATGATCCATCTCCTTTCTCTTCAGATCCCAATTTTGGGTACATCCATGGGGTCCCCCATAGAACCCGCATATGCCAATTTATTCATGTATGCTTTCGAGACCAAGCACATCCTACAACACCCCACTTGGAAACCGAAATTGGGAGAATGGAAAAGATATATTGACGACATCTTTGGAATCTGGATGGGTCTCAAAGAAGAAATACAGATATTTCTGACATACCTTAACGAACGACACACGAGAATTATATTCACACTAGAAATGGGCACCACCAGTGTCCACTTTCTAGATGTTCTAGTGACACCTTGCGATAACAAACAAGACTTTCATCTATCAGAAACCGACCGATGTGAGTAACATACTGCACTACACCAGTTATCACCCACCGTACCTCAAAGATAATTTACCATTAAGTCACTATGAGAATACAGAGGATAATTTCAGATGGACCAACCTATCAAGAAGCCACTGAAGATGTTACTAGCAGATTTCAAAGAAGGGGTTATCCGATTACGTCACTAGATGAAGCTAAAAGGAAACCTAACATCAAAACGAGAAAGAATCTTAACTCCCAAAATACACATGTGAACCACCGCTCATTCACCTAATGAAATGATCTAAACAAAGTGGACAGATTAATCGACTTATCAAGAAAGATTGGCAAATTACAAGACTAGAACCACAATTGACAATTCTTTTTCCAAAATCACCGATTATAGCGTACACAAGTGGAAGAAACGTCAGAGAGCCTTTTCAAAGCTGAAAGAAACATCCAGACCAAACAAAGTTTCTTATCTAAACGTAAATATGGGAAATTTCGAAGTCTACACTGTGGACACTGTAATAATATCCAAAAAGGCGATTGAGAGACATTCCTAAACTGGTCAAAAATTCAAATTAGGACAGTTCGCCACATGCAATTCTAAATTCCTGATATATGGCTTGATATGCCCGTGTGGACTCTACCATGTAGGCCAGAACATAGGCAAAATCAAAGACAGGATCACGGAGCACAAATTCAACATTACAACGGAAAATGTAAAATCTCCAGTGGCAAGACATTCCACTGAAAAGAGGCATTCAATAGCACAACTTAAATTCATAGTACTGGAACTGGTTAGAACCCCACCAAGGGATGGCAATACTAAAATATTACTGTCTAAACGAGAAATGTTCTCGATTCACAAATTAGACTTGAACAATTGGACTGGAATGAACAAGGAATTCTCACTTCCGCCATCCTTATGAATCCCTGTTGAAACAAACTCTTGAACATCCAGATAAGTTATTGTCACTACTATGAGTAGGAGTAGGAGTTTGACCATCCTCTGAACCTAGTATATCTCACCTGTTGCTTTTCAAGTATTTCGTTTATTCGATCATCATGAATTATTGGAGTCATTGGTTGACACAGAACACCTCCATTCCAAAATGCATTATCATGTACAACAAAATTTGTGAGAATATGAATCTAATTTGTTCATTGTTATTCACCAGATCAACTGTAATGTATTCATTGCTTTTTATTACTTATGTATAATTAATACCATGCGAGTTGCATTAAGTATTGCATGAGGATCACTTGTAAATTGTTAAACATGTTTTAAGTTGTATAACATTAATCATCTGACAATGGCTTGTATCGCCCGATAGGTGATCATGGTAGATTGAACTTGTTAAACTGAAAGCATCTATGTACCTCATCAATCGGAGATTTCTCATATTAGATCAACGCATATCTACCTTGAACTCACTGAATTGAGAATCTCATCTCCATGACCCACTAGCTATACTTTTTGATTCAAGAGTAATGTATATTGCGGTTTTTGCGGCACAATGTGTTTTACAGACAACCCCACATTTTATTCAGGCACGCGGCAGAGTCCCTTGGGGACCTTATACTCTATTTACCTATGACACAGACACGCCCCCACTGGCGGCACGTAATCGAGCTATGAAGTAGCTGTTCCACTACATATACAAATCGAGAGACTATGTCAGTCTCCAGAATTAGTTACAATTCTAATATCATTATGTGATGCTTTACCTTAATAGCTAGTTTTTAAGCATTACGCATCCTCATTTGGACTCGGGCACCATCGTGGTCACCTCAATGACCATCTCACCTAGCATCCCTGGAGTAAGCATGCCTGATAAAGCACGTTACATGGCGTACATAAGATGGCTTGTAATCTATCCACACCCCTCTTGAGCCTTCAAACCAATAAAAGCACACAGGAATACTAGATCACGGGTGACTTTGCCATGGCTCCATTTAATTATATATATCTAGGATCGTGAGGACTATCCACCATTTTATTTCTACAGACTAGTCAACTACAATTCCCGCTCCGCATATCTCGCACACTGGACCTACTTCCCTCTATAATTCATGAGTATACACTAAGACTCCATCTGGAGGTATGTGTTCATTTAGAAATGTAGTTCTTGACTGAGACTGTCTACAACAGCGAGAATTAGACAATTGTAAATGTGTTTATACTCTCCACAGTGATGAAACTGCGTCTGTTCCACATTATGAACCACCTATAGGCATCGAGAATCTAATGAGACCTAACAGTAGAGGTAGGTTCAGCGGGCTCACCATGGCTTATCCTATTATGTAGATACCATCCAGTCCTTTGATATTATACATACATATATTATGCATACATCATTTACATTCGCCCACAGAACGTAATAACAGACAACTATATATCTGTTCTCTGACGTCATAATTCTTATGAATCACACTGGAACACTCTGAGGGCCCTCCTATAACTCGTAACAAGGTGACATTTAATTTTGTATACACTATCAGTGTCTGATTAGATTAATTAATATTGAGAATGATCCCACTTATGAGGTCCTTCTGTTTTCCTTTGTAGACTTAATTTGAAGCTACACTGACAAACTACACGATTTAAATGAAAATGTCGCTCCTGATGAAGGGATTCTCTTCCCGAAACGCATAGAGCTCTTTTTAATTTCCAATTATTTTAAATGTACCTATGTTGAATTTCTCATTTATAGAAAATGTTCATCAAAATGTGTAATAACGTATGCAAATTGTTGTCACTAACTTGATACTTGTATATTACGGTGTCTTACTTAACCATAATCAAGGTCATGAATTTCAACAAGATTTGACTGATGACTGTCAATAATAGTGGTGGGCAGGAGACACGAGTGTCCATTAGTTTAGGACACTTTCTTTTCAACAAGTGAATTGAACTATTAGGTCTGAAATGTCCAGACCACAAGCAAAGAAGATCCAGGTTGTGGTCAGCTCCGTGCATGGATACACAGACGAGCTATGCAAGCCTATGCTTACCAATTTGTCCATGGCAACTGCTGTATATTTAGCGTGTAGGCCCTTAATCCTCAGGTTCAAATCCCCCACTGATTCATCTTTTGCGGTAGGGATGAAGAAACTTGACTAATCTGATCATTCTGTTTCGGCAGTTTGGGTTCTAACCTGATTTACAACAGACCAATACATTATAAAGTGTCAAAATCCTGCAGGCATTAGGGTGCACATAAAAACAAGACAAAACATACAACACATGACAAGCAGAGGAACAGGTAAAGCAGAGCATGGAAAAACGTATTTAAAGAAAAAGGTCTTCCAGGTTTTGTCTGGTTGTCATGTACTTAATTGAGGTGTGGTTGGGAATGCAACTTCAGAGATGATTTTGTGGATTGACCGATGCCCCTTTGCTAGAGGCTATGTCCCTGTGAATGGCTGTGTTGTGTATTAGTATCTCAGCAAAAAGGTGGGATGTATAGTTGGTATACCAGAGATATATCAATCATAGGCACTGGAACTGTTCTTCCTCCAGCTCGTTACGAACATTGTGCGATTTCATGCATGTTAACCGAGTTGATTAAACTGATCTTGAAAGTGGCAGGCCTAATATCTTCTGATGCGGGGCGGGGGGGGGGTGGGAGGGGGGTGAAATGCCTTGTGTCTGTTGTGGGCTTTTGTACCGCTCTTGTGAGTCTTTTGTGAACAGGTGGGCTAATGTCTTGCGTGCAGAGCATTTTCCCTGTGTACGAACGGAGGGTGGGATTTGTGGTCAATGCAGTGCTCATAAGAATCCCCATGACCAACTATTGCCAGTTTTAAATCTAGCCAGCATGCTGCCACCGGTCCACTAACTAGGGCAGGAGTTATCTGTTTTAAGTAATCCCCAAGATATTTTATGTAATGTTTAAGTACTCAAATGAAAATTTCAGGATGATCTTGATAAGCTGAAACTCACTCTTTATTGTTAGTAGAAATTCCTATAATTAAAACCTTAAACATTAAAAATGTTTATGGAGAAAACCCAGAGACATGTTTAACTTCCACATCAGCCCTGCATTTCTTTATGAAACAGGTAACACCCAGTATTTTTGCGTAACAACTTATTTTTTAGTTTCAAAAATGTCTATGCTTAAGATTAATTTATTGGATTTGTATTCTGTCAGACACCAATCACTGGGCAAGACCTTTCAATATAAAACGTTTAGATAAAGTAAATGACTATTTTGCCTAAGACACCTGCCTTGCCTTTTTTTGGTGATCATTTATTTTCTTTTACGTGATTTGTTTCACAGTCCAGGTTTGCATTATTTTATAAAGTAAATAGCTTTGAGTTTCTCCTCCCAGATTGCCGTAGTTTTTTGTATTTTATACTGAAGCGAACTTTACCCTACAGTTCAACATTCATGTGGTTACCCCCAGTTTTCAGTTCGGCAGCATTTAAAGAACAGTTATATTCAGGTTGCCTTTGTTTAAAGAAACACAAAAAGTGATGCCTCACGGACCGGTAATTTCTTCAATTATATCATATTCAGGACTTCAGACTGTAAGTGTGTGATGTGTCAGTGAAGGGTTGTCATAAAAAGTACGTTTTTATTTTAAGAAATACATTAAAAATATGTTCAATAAAACAAAATATCACTGAATTCTTTACAAACAAATCATATTTCCAAAAAAACATATTCCATATACATATAGACCGAAGCATATCCGGGCAGCAACTTCAATGTGCAAAATACGCATGATGAAGGGGCAGCCATCCTTTTGGTTTGCCTTTCTTTACAGATCAGGCATTAACGCCCTACTTCCAACTCCCACCTGCCCCCCCCCCCCCCATTGCTTGCACAATTAATCACTGAACCAAAATATTCTAATACACATTTCTCTTTTTCTAAACTGCTTCAGTGGTTTGTTTGCATTTTCTTTCATGAAAGGTTGCACCTGTCATTGTACATGCACTGGTAAAATAGGTGTTTCTTTCCTTGGACTCCATGAGCTAAAGGCAATTTATTCTCCCGTGATGGTGGTACTCGTGTGGCACTGGCCATAACAAACAATATATGTGATCTTGCTTTCCACTTCTAATACTTTTCTTTAGCTTTTGAGTAAATAGCGGGCCTGAACTCATGGATGGAAATACAGCGTTTCAAAAAGAAAGATTAGAGATTAAACATTAAACCACCAGAAATGGTCATCGGACGACTGTGCGAGCATTACAAAATGATGCATTGCAAATTAGTTTAGGAAAAAATAGATCATTTCCACTCTTGTTGCGAATGAACAAAACGAGATTTACGCAGAAAAGCAAGTAGGGTGAAGGGTTTTAGCGCAGTAAAAACATAACTGGATATGATCGATATTATAGAATTTACATCAGCAAGCAGTAATCCCAAATCCAATGGCGGTGGAAGGATTTGGCGAAGTCATCGCCTTCCAAGTAACTATCCTAAACATAACGTACCCTTTGGGCTATGCCTTTTCAGAGCATGATATTGTATGCAACATATGGTGCAGAATTGCTTACCTCATCAATAATATTTTGGAAATAGCCACGTAGGTTAGTCGTATATATGTCTTGTATTCTCCTGCAGTTCTAAATGGATGTATTACCTCTGTGGTTACATGTTGTTAAATATGATCACGTGTGTGCAGAGCCCATGTATTATTTCACTTAAGACTGCTTACTGGATTTTACTTTCGGTTTGAGTAAATTACCTTATATTTCATTCACTATTGTGTGGTGTAGAAACCAGAGCGGCACACAGTTCAGGGCCTGTACACACCCTTTGCATCGAGCCTGGCTGACATTCGTAACATAGAATGTCAGTTCTTCACGTGTCCCATCCCTCTGGCTTGTGTACATGTCTGGAGCGAGGGACCAGCGGTTTCGCAGAGCTCCTAGCGTTACCAATTCAATGAGCGCGAAAGCCACAGGGCACTGAGTTTTTCTTGGAATTCTGGGATTTGTCGTTTTGTATTTTTTATTTAAATTTAGGACGTCAAATCCCAGAATTGCACGGAACTGGTAAGCTCGAGCTCTGAAAATACCACAACTTGATTGCCTCTTTTGCAGATGTTAATCACAGGAGCATGCTCCGCCCGTGTGTAGACCTTGTAGTTTAGCAATTGCACATTTGAATCACTCAGAGACTACCTGTGTTTTAGAGAAGGGCAGGAGTGTGTGTTTTAAAGACTGACAGTCACTATAACACCTCGAGCCCGGCCGAGCTCGTTCACATTTAACTAATACTTATTTCGGAAGTGATTCTAAAAAAGATATGACTTCAATGAGTTGAAACAAGGGTTGTTTTGCACTTGACAGCAATATGTGACCTAGAGGCGCCACTTTGTGTTACGGTTAAGGGATACGCATTTACTGTAGAAGTGAAAATACAATACAGGCAGTGGATATTCTTAATTCGTGGTTGGTACACAGAGTGCAAAGGCACAGTCCCTGTACATTTTGAGTGGGTTTGGCGACTACACACAATTAACACTTACTCAACCTAATTGGCGATGCTTAAAGGGAGACTAGCATCGCTCATGAAAAGTGGGGCCTTCATACCCAAGTAGTTGGGCCACGTAGTAAATGTCCCATAATAAACAGCAATGGAAGTTCTGCATTTGATTTGTAGCAATGGTGCTAGTTTTTTGCTTCAACAGAGTGACCACTGGAGGGCGCCTGAAGCCCATCACACGTATATTGCAGCAGCCTTTCCCACACAGGTTTCTCAAAATCATCCTATAGCTGTGCAAATACCACACGACAAAACATAACTGATGAGCAATTGGTTTAACACCACCTGAAGTCACCCCGGAAGTAATTTACCTCTGCAAGTATGCCATTAACATGTTCAGTGCATAGATGGTTTAGTCTGCCAGGTTATTTATTCATTTAGAAAGCAGTAAAGTGTTAAGGAACTAGCGAGTTACAGAAGTGGGCATGAAGGGAGATGTGCGCTTCATGAAACATGCCACCTGGAGAGAATGGATTGGAAAAGTCACACCACAAGATGGAGGCAGTGTGGCGTTGCCCCGTGAGGGGATACGCACGCGGCGGCGTGACGTTGCACGTCGCCGAGTGCGCCTTAAATAAACGGGGCGTTCCCGGCCGCGTCAGAGCGACCGGGGAGCCCGAACCGCACAGACGTGTCCGTGTGGAGTCTGTGGGTGGAGGGGCTCGCGGGCACGCAGTGGGGGCACCCAGAGACTCCCAACAGTGGCGACGAGTGTCGGATGCCCGGGCCCGGCGGTGAGCGCGATCCCGGACAATTTTTCTACATTAATGGGAAACATCCGTGGGTGTTTCGCATCACGCTGAGGCCGCGGACCACACGCGGCTGGCGGCCATTTTGCGCACGAGGTGGAGGATCTTCCGTAAGCTCCGGTTTGGAGTAGGAAGGCCATCCAAGCCTAATTTTTGGATTTCCTGACTGCGGGCAGCACAACCCGCAGGCCCATGCCAGAATTTTGATATTTTGGCCATTTTTCAGGCGATGACGTCGAGTTGTAGCTGGAAGATGGACTGAGGTGGCTGGGCCTTCTCAGCCCATTCCTTTTCAAAGCTCAATTTTTGGGAACTTTTATACACAAATCCTCTTCAGGACCCTCTTCAACCCCTTCATCATCATCACGTGGGGGATGACGCTCCCGCTTCTGCGGCCCACGTGGACACAAGGCACCTCGAGGTACTCTCCTTTAACCCTTTCATCATCACGTGGGTGGTGGCAGTGTGGGGAGAAGGGCAAGTTGCGGCCCTCAGGATTAGAACGAGGGTGCCTGTGCGCTTGCGCCTATGAGTGATCCCCGTGCCCTTGGGGGTGCGACAGCCTCGGAAGATTCGCAGGACGAAGACTCAACAGATCAGATCCAGCAGCAAACCCCACAGCCGCGCCCGGTTGCTGCCGTTCCCCCTCCGATTCAACCACCACCCCTGGCCATGGCCCAAGCCAGGGCGCAAGCGGCCCTACAGCCTATTCCGGAATTTGATGCTACGGGCCCCCCATCCAGCCTGGGGCCCCGATGGAGGAGATGGATCGGACGGCTGGACATGTACTTTCGAGCCGCCCAGGTCGCGGATGATGACAGCAGGGTGGCCACGATGTTGTACTCCGCAGGAGCGACCGTGCAGGAGATCTTTGAATCGTTAACTCCAGCGGGTAACTCCTATGATCAAGCCAAAGCTGCCCTCCTCGCGCATTTCGTCCCCCTTGCCAACGTGGATTTCGAAAGGTTCGTCATGCTGTCGGCCAAACAGAAGGAGGATGAGACGCTTGACACCTTCTATGGCCGCCTGCGCCGCCTGTCACAAGGGTGTGCGTGGGGGGATGCGGAGGACATGATAAGGACCATGCTGATCCAGGCAGGCTCATCTGGCAAGCTGAGGCGACAAGTTCTAAGAGAGCCCGGACTCACTCTGCCCAGAATCCTGGAGCTCGGGAGGTGCCATGAGGTGGCGGAGGCTCGTGCCAACAAGATGGAGGCCGGATCCCGTGCGGCGAGACCGGAGGAAGTGTGCGCTGTCTGGCGGGGCGGCAGAGGGGTGCGAAAACCCGGTGTACCTCCCAGAGACAGAGCAGGGAAGCCGGTGGAGTCGTGCCAGAAGTGCGGCTATGACCTCCCCCACTCATCGGAGTGCATGGCGAAAGGAAAGATCTGTGGACGCTGTGGGGTGCCTGACCACTTCTCGAGGGTGTGCAGGGCGACCCTGCCTGTACTTATTCCGAGAGGACAACCTCGTCTATGGGCCCCGCGGCAATACCGCCCACCGAATGTAGCTCAGGTGGAACAAGCGGAACCCGAGGAGGCGCTGGCGGAAGAAGTGGAGGAGGAGGATGAGGAGAATATCTTCTTCGTCTCCAGCATGGAGGTCCTCAAGGGGAGGAGCAGAAGACAGCCGAGATGTGTCGTTGAGGTGAACTGCTCGCCGGTCCCGGTGTTAGTCGACACCGGGGCCTCTGTCAACGTAATGGCGAGAGGACATTATGCTGCGCTCAACCCACCCCCGAGGCTGGCGACGCCAAGAGCCCGCATCTTCGCATTTGGTGGGCGTGAGCCCCTACCACTTGATGGGGCGTTTGTCGCCAAGGTGGAACATGACGGGTCGAAAATCAGGGCCCGATTCTATGTGACTCCGGTGAGCAGCAACACCCTGCTCAGCTGTGCGGCAGCGGAGGCCCTTGGCATAGTCAGCTTTGCCTATTCAGTATACTTGGAGGACATCAATGACCTGCTGGACAAGTATGCTGACATCTTCAAAGGGATTGGGAGAATGAACGGTGACCCCGTGAGGCTCCACATTGACGAGTCGGTACAGCCCGTAGCCCTGAAGCACAGGCGGATCCCAATTCATCTAAGGGACCAGGTGGACAGGGAACTCGATAACCTGGTGAACTTGGACGTAATTGAAAAGGTGGAGGGCCCCACACCATGGGTATCCCCCATCGTAGTGGCGAGGAAACCTAAACAACCGGACTCGGTCCGAATCTGTGTGGACATGCGGTTGCCCAATAAGGCCATCAGGAGAGAACGACACCTGACCCCGACGATGGATGACATCATCGCAGAAGTGCAAGGGGCCCGGTTCTTCTCGAAGTTGGACTTACGAGCTGGGTATCACCAGGTTGTTCTACACCCAGAGTCCCGTTACATCACAACTTTTACCACCCACAAGGGGCTCTATAGATACAAGCGGCTGAGCTTCGGAGTGTCGTCTGCGGCCGAGGTGTTTCAGAACCTAATCCGTGGCGCTCTCGCAGACCTGGAGGGCGTCCTGAACATTAGCGACGACATTCTGGTCTTTGCTAGGACTGAACCTGACCATCTGAAACGCCTAGCCAAGACCCTTGAAAGGCTGCAGTCGCTGGGGCTCACCCTCCACAAGGACAAGTGTGAGTTCCTCCGCCCGACCATTGAGTTCTTTGGTTTCATCTTCAAGGAGGGCGGGGTATCCCCTGACCCCAAGAAGGTCCAAGACATCAAGGCGGCACGCCCCCCTGAGTCAGCGTCAGAGGTGCGGAGCTTCCTGGGTATGGTGACGTACTGTGGGCGTTTCATCAAGAATCTCGCCTCGAGGTCGGAACCTCTGAGGGCCCTGACGAAAAAGGATACCATCTGGCAGTGGGGCCCGTTAGAACAGTCGGCATTCGAGGACATCAAGGGTGCCCTGACAGCAGAGGACACAGTGGCTTTCTTTGACCCCTCCCTGGAGTCGGAGATTATTGTGGACGCCAGCCCATTTGGCCTCGGGGCAGTCCTCACCCAGGTGGGCAAAGATGGGGGAATGAGGCCCGTGGCATACGCGAGCAAGGCCCTCTCCGAGACCGAACAGAGGTACTCACAGATTGAACGGGAGGCCCTGGCGGTTCTGTGGGGCTGTCGGCATTTTCGGCTCTACGTGCTGGGGAGACCCGTGACAGTGGTAACAGACCATAAACCACTGATTCCGATTATGGCCGGATCCTCTTCCAAACCACCCGCCAGGATCGAGCGATGGTTGCTGGCCCTCCTGGAATATGGCGTCACCCTGATCTACCGGCCGGGGGCCAACAATGCGGCTGACTACCTGTCCAGGCATCCGGTGGGCAGGGGCGGACCCGCACAAGAGTCGTGTGCGGAGGAGGCTGATGATCACGTCAGCATGGTGGTCGAGAGCGCCACCCCCAATGCAATGCCGCTACCCGAGCTGGAGAGTGCTGCGGCCAACGATGAATGCTTCCGCATCCTGAGGAGATCGATGCAGTCGGGGTCCTGGAAGGCCGTGCTGGAGTTGGTGGCAGGGCGCACTCAAGAGGCCAAAGTGACCCTCGAGCAACTCTGGAAGGTGAGGGACGAGCTGTCCTTCACAGAGTCGGGCCTGCTGCTGCGGGGCGATCGCCTGGTGGTGCCGGGCTCCAAGGTCCACGAAGTCATCAACCTGGCACACCAGGGACACCAAGGGGCCGCCAAAACGAAGGCGAGACTGAGGCTGAAGGTGTGGTTCCCCGAGTTGGAAAGAAAAGTGGACGACTTTGTAGCGGCCTGTGTATGGTGCCAGGCGGCCTCCCCAGTACAGCGGGAGCCGGAAATTGAAGTAATGCCACGGGGGACCCGCCCGTGGGAGGTAGTACATGCGGACTTCGGATCCACGGCCGTAGGTACTCACTTCATAGCCATCGTCGATGAGTACTCGCGATACCCGGAGGTGGAGTTCGTCGAGTCGGTGGCGTTTGAGCACGTGGTCGGCGCAGTGGAAAAGATCTTTGCCACCCATGGGTTTCCCGTGACCCTGTGCTCGGACAATGGGTCCCCATTCCAGAGCGCGAGATTCTCGGAGTTTCTCGAGAGCTGCGGAGTGGCCCACCGGAAGGTGTCCCCGCTGTGGCCCCGGGCCAACGGGGATGCCGAGAGGCTGATGAGGACATTAAACAAAACGTTCCGGATAGCCCAGGGACAGGGCCAGCCTCTCCAGCGGGCGCTATACCAGTTTCTAAGAGTATACCGTACCACCCCACACGCCTCGACTGGGGTAGCCCCGGCTGAAGCCCTATTTCGAAGGTGCCCCCGAGGTCTTCTCCCGGAGGTACAGGAAAAGATACCCGGTGTAATAGATGACCAACGGGTGGAAGCGGAGCGACAGGCGAGGACACTTCAAGAAAACACACGGCGGGGTCTTCGTCCGCAGCGGCTGGAACCGGGCGACGAAGTGCTGATCAGGAATCGGCATCCCCATGGAAAACTCTCGCTCCCATATGAACCCGAGCCGCTGGACGTAGTGGCAGTGAAAGGATCAATGGTAACGGCCTCGGACGGGAAGTCGCCCGTCACTCGAAATGTGAGTTTTTTCAAGAAACTGGGGGACTCTCGAACTGTACTCCCGCCTGACCCGGATGAGACTGTCCTCCCGGATGAAGATACCCCCCGGGGGGAACTCGTGGGGTCACCAGAACGAGGCACTGGAGCAGCAGGGAGTCCGGCGGCTGAGGTAGGTGGGAGGTACCCCCAGAGGGCTGGGCGAGGGAGACCTGCCTACCTCGGAGACTACGTGCTGGGGCCAATTGACTGTGTTCCGTAGTGAAGGGGACCTGGGAGGCTGATAATAAAAGGGGGCATGGGCTTTGAAGTTCGCAAGTGACCTTGTGTGCAGTGCTATGGTTTGACGTGTCTGTTTGTTGTTGTTCCTCCCGGAAAAAGGAGGAGTGTGGCGTTGCCCCGTGAGGGGATACGCACGCGGCGGCGTGACGTTGCACGTCGCCGCGTGCGCCTTAAATAAACGGGGCGTTCCCGGCCGCGTCAGAGCGACCGGGGAGCCCGAACCGCACAGACGTGTCCGTGTGGAGTCTGTGGGTGGAGGGGCTCGCGGGCACGCAGTGGGGGCACCCAGAGACTCCCAACAGGCAGGTAGAAAAACAAGCAGGTACAGAAAAGGAGGGTGAGTCAACTTCAAAAATCGATTGTTTTAAATGGTGATGTAAAAGACGCGTTAGCATAGAGGAGTCTTTTCACAGAAAACATGCATTGACAGAATAATCAATATGATTAGAACTTCCATTTCGCATACACATTTAGGTGCTTATTATCTAACTCACTTAACTGTTGGCAACCGATTAGGGTGTCATGTTGGTAGGTGCGCAGTTTCATTTTTTCCCCTAACTTGCTCATTGGTTAAGAAGCACTTATCCAAAATCCACAACAAGTAAAAGGCCTGACCTGTGCCAGGTTGAAACAGGAGTAGTTGACTCTCCGGAAAAAGAGGAGCACTTCAGGAGAATCAAACCGGCCTTGGAATGTGTGCCCTGATGATGCTTTGCCCCTCTTTGGCCACTCCCCTGCTTAATATCTTGGATACTCCAGGTTCACGCCGCAGTTCTCGCCGATCGAGGCAGACACCGTGGCTCTTTTCAGAAAGCCTTTGCCCCTGCCTCAGATGGCTGCCTTTGCGTGCGCTCGCAGCCCGCTGCCTGCATGTGGCGGGTATTGTGACAAGGAAAAGGTCACTCTGCGCAATTGCGATTGCCTCAGGTAATCTCTTACTCATCCCACTCATTGCTGTCTTTGTCGAAACCAAAGTCAAAACATTAGTCCCTAAACAGCCATGTGTATAATGTAGGACTGATGCTGCTGGATCTATCCTCTGCTTTTGATCTTGTTGACCATGTTTTGTTAGAGGATTGATTCCGTTCTGTAATTGGATGTTTGCATGAGGCAACTCAATGGATCTCTTCCTTTCTGTGCCCTTGGAATGCCAGAGTGAGCGTTGGTGAGGTTTTCTCCAAGCCTACCACGATTACATGTGGTGTCCCGCAGGGGCCATGTCTCTCCCCCTCTCTGTTCAACATCTATATCATCCCCTTTCTGAGACTTCTTGACAGCCTAGGTGCTCAGTATGCAAATTATGCAGATGCCGCCCAGGTTGTCGCAAAACTCTCTGGCACTTACTCTGCGGCCCTGGCCAATCTTAATTCTATTCATGCCTCATTCCATGCTTGGATGGCTACCAATTCTCATGCGCTGAATGCCAAGAAGACAGAGCTCCTGATTGTCGCCTCTAGCTCTAAATTGAAATCTCTCTCGCCTGAATACAAGAGCTTTCTCATCCATGGCACCACGATTCCCGTGGCTAAGAAGGTCAAAACTCTTGGTGCTGTCTTAGATGCCGAGCTCACCATGAATCGGCATGCTGCCCAGACCAGATCCTCCTGTGGTCTGATACACTTATGTAACATTCGACTATTTTTGACCCACGAAAATGCAGCAACACCTGCTACAGTCCTCATTAATTCTCAACTGTATTACTCCACAGTCTAACATATTCTCTCTTCAGGTTGTGCAGAATGGAGCAGTTTGTGCTGTCCTTGGTCTATCAAGAAGAGCTCATATTCCTGCATCCAGGGAGGACTTGCATTGGCTGCCAGTGAATCTCAGAATAAGACATATAATCTTTACCCTGACCCACAAATGTCTCCTCAATTTGGCTCCTAAATATCTTGTGGTCCGTCTCCAGCCATATGCTCCGGCCCGTACCCTCAGGTCACCGAACCTACAAAAACTTGTGCAGCCCAGATTTAAACTTGTTAAGGCTGGTGGGCGCAGCTTTAATGTTCAGAGCCCAACTTCTTGGATTCTGCTCTCATACTGCCTCAGGGCTATTCCGACAATGGCAGAGTTCAAGAAAAAGCTGAAAACACTTCCCTTTAACCCACCGCCTGACTAAAAGCCCCAGCTCCCTCTCTTCTGTCTACCGGCCTTTAGATGTACGTTTCTCCTGTAATGCTCTGTTTGGTTTGTCTGTTGTGTGTGCGCGCGCGCTCTGAGGCCCACGGGCATGCAGCGTGGTATACAAGAAATTTGAATAAATACATAATAAATAGGTATTACAAAGACTCAATATATCGCCCATTTGAATCATATTGTCAGATTAAAAATAATTTACAACACTTCTTGGAATGGTCCTCGTTTGTGATGTTTCATATGTGGACACTACACTTTCATATGCATTCAATTTGGTATTTTAGCCCATTTACTCATCACTATATTGTTTTAATATACTTTGGAAGAACAAGTTACTTTCTTACCTGGTAACGTTCTTTCAATGGGATGTTCCTCCGACGTATTCCACATTTTTGACATGGATTACCACAGCTGTGCTGCTTCGGAAAACTTTTTTGGCGTAGGCGTCCTGCGTCGATGACGTCCATACGCTCCCTCGAGGACCTCCTCCGACAGTCGACGTCACCGGATGTTATATATAGGACGCACGACGCCCGTAGCCTCAGTTGTAGTTTTATTTCCCCAGAACGTGTGGCCCCAATCTCCTGCCAGTATTACTACAGAAAGCCTTGTGGAAACAAAAACTGCTATCGCATAAGAAATTCTGGAGAGGGGCAGGTAAGGAGGGTACGATGTGGAACACGTCAGAGGAACATCCCTTCGAAAGAACATTACCAGATAAGAAAGTAACTTGTTCTTCGAGGGGATTGTGTCCTCCGACGTATTCCACATCTTTGACAGACTCCCAAAGCAGTACCAATGTAAGGAGGCGGAAAAGAATTTAGAATTTTTTAGAATGCCCAATAAAATTGCAGAAGAGAGGACTGCCTTACCAAAGGCCAAATCCTGCCCATGGATAGAGTCCAGGGAATAATGTTTCACAAAAGTATGGACAGAGGCCCATGTGGCTGCTTCGCAAATATTGCGAATCGGAACACCCCTCTGTAGTGCTCTGGAGGCAGCCACACCCCTAGTAGAATAAGCCCGTAAGCCTACTAGAGGGCCCTTTCCCGCCAACCGATAACACTAATAGATCGTCAAAATGATCCATCTAGACAAGGTCTGCTTGGAAACAGCCTGACCTAAACTCCTTCCAGCGTAACCAATAAAGAGCTGATTGTCCACTCTGACCCGGGACATCCGTGAGAGATAGAAACTCAAAGCTCTCCTAGGGTCCAACCTATGGAGCCTCTCCTCTTCCTTACCATGATGTGGAGGAGGATAGAATGCCGGAAGAATGACCTTCTGGCTCAGATGCAATTCCGACACAACCTTCGGAAGAAAGGAAGGCCGTACCCCAAGGACAACCCTGTCCTTATGGAACACAGTGAAGGGTGGTTTGGCGGAAAGTGCCTGCAACTCACTCATTCTGTGTGCGGAAGTAACCGCAACTAAAAATACAGTTTTAAGGAACAGTCTCAACGGACAAGAATGTAAGGGCTCAAACGGAGCACCCATTAGGAACTTTAAAACCAAATTCAAATCCCATCCCGGCACCTGGAAAGGCGACGGTGGAAACACATGAGTTAGCCCTTTTAGAAACTGAGATATCAAAGGGATTTTAAAATAAGAACATTCCTCAGACGAGCGCTTAAATATGGACAGCGCCGCCAGGTAACCCTTAATGGTACCCACATGCAGGCCCTTGTGGGCTAAAGAAAGCAAAAAAGACAAAACCAAAGGAATGGAACATTGGAAAGGATCCCCATTCTGTACCTTGCAACAGTCGCAGAACTTCCTCCAACGGCAACTGTACAGGGAATTCATTGCGGGACTTCTGGCCGAAAGCAACACCTTCATCACGTCTTCAGGGAGGTCCCAATCCTTATTTCTCAGCCTTTCAGATACCAAGCAAGAAGGCTGAGAGACTTGACCTCTGGATGGAGAACTCTACCCCCTTCCCGTGAGAGCAGATCGTCTCGGTAGGGAAAACGACGTCGAGGGCAGATGGACATGTCTAGAAGGTCCGGGTACCACGCTCTCCTGGCCCATGCCGGAGCAATGATGATCATCCGGGAACCGAACCTCCGCAACACCTGCGGAATGACAGGGACTGGAGGGAATGCGTACAGCAGAGGGAAGGCCACTCCACTACAAACGCGTCCCCCAAGGCTCCTCTTGGAGGAAATTCCCGCGAGCAAAATCTTTTTCGCACTTCCGGTTGACACTGGTGGCGAAGCGATCCACTTGTGGGGTCCCCCTAAGGGCGAAGATCTCCAAAAGAACTTCCTGAGCCAGCTCCCACTTGTGAGAGACCGTGCTCTGCCTGCTCAAAGCGTCTGCTGACGCATTTTCATCTCCGGCCAGATGAGCTGCCGAGATCGAAACTTCCTGCTGGATGGTCCAGAACCAGAACTGCATCGCCTCTCTGCACAGTGGAAGTGACCCTGCCCCCCCCACCTTTGTTGAGGTAGTGCATGGCCACTGTATTGTCTGTCATAATCAGGACATTCTTCCCCCGAACAGATGGCAGAAAAGCCTTCAGGGATAGCCTGACAGCCCGCAGCTCTAACAGATTGATGTGGAGTCTGGACTCCGACAGAGACCAACGACCGCTGGCTGTCAGCTCATTGGCATGAGCTCCCCAACCCCTGATGGACGCGTCAGCCACGATCGTCACCTCCGGCCATGGTTGCCAAAACGGAGCCCCTTTGAACAGATTTCCTTCGAAGGCTCACCACAGAAGGTCCTGGGCGACCAAGGGCAGAATCTGAACGGGGTCCGACATCCTGGCGGAGAACTGCAACCACTGCATCTTGAGTGCCCACTGCAGAGATCCCATCCGCAGCCTGGCCTCTGGCACCAGTAAAATGCAGGATGCCATGAGGCCGAGCAATCTCAAGAACTCGAACGCCGGGAGGCTCTGGGCACGTTGAAATTTGTCCACCATCTGCAGAATGTGGTGAGCCCTCACCTGGAGAGGCGAACACTGCCCCAGGGATGTGTCTAGCACTGCCCCGATGTACTGGAGCCGCTGGGTAGGTGTCACATGAGACTTCTTGAAGTTGAAGGAGAAGCCCAGCTTGTGAAGGGAGTAGCAGGTGATGATCCAGGACTTGCTTGGGAGAGCCCGCCTTGATCAACCAATCGTCCAGGTAGGGGTAGACGTTAATCCCCCCCTTTCCTGAGATGCGCTACCACCACCACCACCATCAGCTTTGTGAAGACCCTCGGGGCGGAGGTCACTCTGAACGGCAGTACCTGAAATTGAAAATGCGAGTCGCCAGCCGCAAACCTCAGGTACTTCCTGTGCTTGGGATGAATCGGCACATGAAAGTAAGCATCCTTGAGGTCGAGAGACACCAACCAATCCTGAAGTTGAAGGGCCTTGAGAAAGAGTAACCATCTTGAACTTTTCCTTCCTGAGGAGCTTGTTCAAACCAGGCAAGTCCATGATGGGTCTCAATCCTCCGTCTTTTTTCGGGATCAAAAAATATGGGGAATGCCATCACTTGTTCCTCTCCGCTACAGGTACCAATTCTATGGCACCTTTCTCTAGCAGGGATAGGATTTCCTGCGCAAGGAGCGGATCCGGATGCTTCAAAGAGAGCTTCCCCGGTGGATTGTCGTGAGGCCTGTGCCGGAAAGGAAGACAATAGCCGTGGGCTATGATCTCCAGAACCCACACATCTGAAGTAATGGCACGCCATTCTACAAGATGCTGCGCCAGCCTTCCCCCAACCGGCGAACCATGGGACATGGCCTCATGACTGAGCGGAAGTGGCTGCGGCAGTGCCAGAGGGCAAGGAGGCAACTGCCCGAGCGGCTTTGGCACCTCGAGTACACTGCTTTCCACCTCTGGTACTCCTATGGTGGCCCCTTTGACTGGCAGCTCCCCTCGATCTACCAAAGGAAGAGTAGTATCGAAAGGAGCCTCCCCCTCCATTGCTGTCCCCTAGGATGAAATGGCAGAGGTTGACGCACTGCAGCGCTCAAGGACTTCGCTGCAGCTTTGGAGGTCTGCAACCTCTCAAGGCTCTCGTCAGCCTTGCTGCCAAAAAGATGGACACCATCAAAAGGCAAGTTGAGTAGCCAGGACTGCACATCAGGAGCAAACCCCGACTTCCGCAACCACGCAAACCTGCGCATCACGGTGCTCCCTGCCATGGACCGGCTGACACAGTCTGCCACGTCCAGACCCGACTGAACGGTTTCACACATGGCATCCTTGCCCTCCTGAACGAGGGCAAGAAAACCATCCCGTTCCTCCCCTTCGGGAATATGTTCAGCCGCCAACGACAAACAATTCCACAGAGTTTGCGTGAATCTTGCAAGGGCACAAACTGAGTTGGCTGCCTTTAAAGCCATACCCCCAGAAGAAAATAACTTCTTCGCCCAGCCATCAAAGCGTTTGTCGTCGCTATCAGGAGGTATTGTAGGGTATGTAGACTGCTTTGCTTGGGCCATAGCCGCCTGCACCACCAAACTCTCCGGAGTAGGGTGTGTAGACAAGTAGCAGGGGTCACCACTGGCTGGGTGGTATTTTTTCGGCAATGACTTATTCACTGCCGGGAGCCTCTCTGGAGCAGTCCAAGCCGCCGCCACACTTCTTTGTAAGGCCATATGAAATGGCAACACCGGGTCAGTGGGTGGACCCGGGTCATCCTGCAGAAAATCCACAGGTGGAGCAGACCACCCCAGATACTCAGTCACCCTCGACATGAAGCGCCTGTACGAGGAGTCAGCATGCGTACCAGGCTCAGGCATGCCAAACTCAACCTCCGGGGACGAATCAAGACCACTGGTGTCATGTAAAGATTGACGAAGGTCTTCCAATTGGCTATGACGAGACAACAGGTCATCAGGAACCTCAGACCCTTCCTCTACCTCTGAAATGTACTCCAAGTGTATAACAAATCCACCCTGGGAGGAGGAACAGAGTATGGGTCAAACACAGGCCGCACAGGCTTGCTGAGCACCTTTCTCTGAGCTTCCACAGCTCTCCGGGGGACCTCCGGCAAGTTCTCATCAAAAGGCGTCGAGGGCGCCGATGGGAGTGGCGTTGACGTTGACCGAGGCGGCGACGACTTCGACAACGTCTTCGAGGCCAGAGCCTCGAGCAAGTCCCTCGATGGACATGGCACTTATGGCGTCGATGCCTTCTTCGAAGGTCTCACAGGCTCCAACGGTCTTGACGGCGTGGAGGACCGGGACCCGGAGCGGGCACGGTGGCGATCATCCTTGTCTGAGCCTGAAGGCGTGCGAGCGGTGGCCCTAGCGCGTTCCTTGCTGGCTTCTCTCGAAGGTGCGGACGGAACAGTGCCCTGCGATTCGAAAATCACCATCTGCATGCGGAATTCCTCCCATTCGGCCGGCGACTAATGTTTCGTGGGACAAGCTACCCGCCGTCTGGAGGAGTCCTCTGACAAGGACGGGGAAGGTGACCAGTGACGGTGCTTTCCGTGAATGCCTCAAAGAGGCAGAGGAACGGCGGGACCCACTCCTGGAACGAGACCCCCTGGACTTAGGCCAACGTGGAGAGTCGCCCCTCGAATCGTCGGTCGAAAGTCCAGTGGATTTCGATTTATGGGGTTTGGAAGGTCTTTGATGTCAAAGACTGGCATTCATCACAGTCATCGGTAGCGTGGCTCTCGCAGAGGCACCAGAGGCAGACGTTGTACGCGTCCGTAAGAGACATCTTGGAACCACAGTCCCGACACTTCTTGAAGCCCGACTTCGGGGTAGCAGAAGACCAAGACATATTTCTCGTTAACAACAATAGAAGAACCGATTCAACAAGAGAACCGAGGCACGCCGAGATTTCGAAGCGAACACGCTCACGGAAAAAACAGAAATGAGGCTATGGGTGTCGTGCGTAATAGATGTAACATCCGGTGACGTCGACCGTCGGAGGAGGTCCTCGGGGGAGCGTATGCACGTCATCGACGCAGGATGCCTATGCCAAAAGTTTTCCGAAGCAGCACAGCTGTGGTAATCAATGTCAAAGATGTGGAATACGTCGGAGGACACAATCACCTCGAAAATGCATTGCTGATCGATACAAATATATTTTCACTTGATTCTGAGACACCTTAAATATTAAAAAAAAAAGTATCTCTGATACAATAAGGGGGTCTTTTTGTGTTGCAAACTAGAACCTTTATAGAACCTCAATAAATACAATAATAATAATAATAATTAGGTCGATGATAGGCCGACCTCCACTTTTGTTGAATACATTTTTACTTTTTGTTATGCTTTCTTTGTGGCAAAAATGCATATGCTAAGTGGGGGGTAGGGTATCTATGCGGTGGAGGAATTAAAAAGGTGGAAAAATCAGGAGAAAAGAAATGCGGCCAACGTTCATAGAACCCATCAGACTGTTCATCTATTATAGCGACAAAGACCAAGACTGAGGAATCCACCAGGGAGTCCCTTGAGACCTCCATTGACTTTTGGCAATGAGGTGCCAGGTCAAGTTGGCAGGCTTCCCCAGAATTAATCGAGGCAAAGCCATTGTAAAATCATCGGTCTAATCCATCTAACTCAGTCATGTTTTTCTGGGCCACAAGTCAGACCCCAATCATCACATGTCCTGCAGACAATGCCTGAAAGGACCCCTCTTATCTCAATGCCAGGCGCCAAGTGAAATACATCTAAGCTGAGCTTTTGGATGTCACAGTCCCCATTGTACAAGAGCGCGCTATAGGAGATGTATGCAAGAGCAAAAAGGCAGACCATGCAAACCCTGTAAGATCCAATGGGGCAACCTTTCCTTGAAGATTCAAGGGCAAAGGTCCTTATGCCAATCGAGACGCAACTAGTGACGGCCCCTCAAATCTGCCCCAGATCGTCTAAACACACAGTTAGCTACCCAGTGAACCGTCAGAATAGTCACTGCCAACTACTACTGGGAACCACCCAGCAAAACAAATCCAGACGTCCTAAAGAATCACAGAGCAAGCGATGAACCCCCCCTTACTGTGGGACCTTAAGGGAAATGCACTGGTGTGCGCATGTACAAATGCTAATGATGCATGTGGCCTTCATTCACTAACCATGAAAACAACTGGGATGGGGTTCCGCAATTGTCACATTTATTACAGTGCACCACCGCGAAGGTATGTATTCCTAACGTTTAGCACTGGAAGCTGAAAACCATTTTACATTACTGGACAAGCTCAAATGTGCAGGTTGTTTTTTAAACTCACATGTACACAATATGAGCAGCAGTACCGTGGATAAATACACTTTATATGTAATAATGTATAGAATATAGTTGTGATTATGAAACAAACTAAGCACGATATTCAAATAAACAACATGTACAAGTACGCACTGTTAGGAAACATTACGTACTGAGGTAGATATTTAATGTTTGTTTGGTGCATGTTGCAAACAGTGGGCCCATTCCATGATCTTTCTCCTCTTGTCCCTTTTCCGGAATCCACCTTCAGTACCTCCCTTATCACTTAACGCACTTCTCAGCTGCTCCCCTCCAGCCCCCCCCCCTCCCCCCCCCGCCTGCAACCCTCCCTGCCAGTCCACATTTTGTATCTGTGCTGACCTGGTGCTGATCCCCTCTATTGCGCATCGTCAAGTTAGACCCTCTTTGTGAAATGGCAGAGACCCCCGCTACTATCTCTTCTTTCTTGCCTGCTAGCCCCTTTCTTTGATCCTTTGCTCCGCTCCATGCGGGGTGGGGAAGGGGGGGGGAGTCCCCTGCAACCCCTCCCTCCCCTTAACTTTGGTACAGCCACAGCTCTCGCCTGCCCAGGGCACCAGCTAAAATTTTGACGTGAGAGTATTTTACCTCCCATGTTTTAAATTTGGGAGTAAAATGATTTTTAGGGAGTAAAAATCTAAGTCCAATTCCCAATGGGAGTATTTTAAAAGAGTACAGGTGTAACTGGAAAACAGTAATGTGTTTGTAATAATTATTCCTTTGCACATAGTAAGTCATACACATTAAAAGATACAGGTCTATTTTTCCAATCGGGCAGTAATAGTAGTTTCTTCTGTGGTACTATGTGCACTACTGGTCCAAACATATCTATGGAGCACTGTGGGTGAAAGCAGGAGCACAAGGTCCTACGTGTCTGTTTCCTATTTTTTGCTCCCCATTTTTATTTTCTGGGAGTATTTCCTTATTTTTAGGGAGTAAAAGTGGCCGCTAACCCCCTTATCTGTAGGGCTGCACATGCCTCACGTTCCCAGCACAAATTTTCTTCCCGTCTACCTCACAGACTGCATGCGCCGCTGTCAACATGTGTGAACACACCATCAGGAAAATGGGTCTACACATCCACAACACGATTAGTTAAATATTGTATTAGTTGCAACTATATACACAAACCACAGAATGTACACAAAAAGTCCAAAGGTACTTGTGCTAAGGAGAAGTATAAAGGGTATCCTACAATGGTTAATCCATTAATAGGGTTACTGCATCATAAAAATGCCCTTCGAGGTAAGTGTGGTAATGCAAGTTATTCGCAATAGAACAGCCTCACCTTAGGGAAATAGCCACAAAGAAAGTCTTAAAATATCAGTCAAGGTGTGTGAAACATGCACACAAATAGGAGACCAGAGCCACAAACCATAGGCTTTGGCAGTGACCAGTGTGAAACCGAGCAGTAATCACAGGGTAGGTTATATCTGCTCTTAATGTATAGATCATCTGGTCAATTCTCTCACCAAAGAGAAGACAAAAGACTAGTACGCGCTGTCCATATATGGCTCCCACCATGATGACAATATAATTGGCTCTGCCTTATTAGGCGCAATGTTCCCATCCACTTGACGCTTATTCCAGAGGGTGATCCAAGGGTGTAGATCAATCTTAAATTGGGACTATAAGCATCAACAGAATGTTATATTTGTGTTCTCTCTATTAAAACCAGTCATGTCATGTCATGTTGTAGGCTGTGTTCGAATCAGCCTCTTTCCGATCAAAAGGAATCTCTCGTAGGCATAATTCAGACACTGGATTAAACATGTTGAGAGTGTTAACTAAAACAGTTAGGGTTTCCATTTGGAACAATCCAACTACAATCAAGAAGCTATTACTCCATGCTGTAAAGAGGGCATATGAGGATAGGGCTATTGGTGTAATAAAGTTAGGGGAACTGGCCTCTGAGAGCACCACATCTTCCATGTCTTGCCTTCGAGTCCAATTTGGATTGCATTTGCCCTTTCCAGGTTAAAACCCTTGGCTTGAGATTTCACCTTGGCATACTAGCGTGGGCATCACGTGTACCAAACTGCTCGCCGGAGGCCTCGGGCAAGTGCTCACAGTGTCATAGTTTTAGGGAAGATTACACTTTTCATTTTCGTGTACTGCTTTTACCAACATCAAGACAACTTACCTCACACCATTGTTGAAGGCCTGTGAAGTTTGATGGGTGTACTGTAAATCTAACTGTCGAACTGCTGTGGCCTTTTCTGTATCTAACTTTTTAAATCTGCAGTGGAAAAGCCAACATTTTTGTTAAAATTTTCCTTTTGACTGATAAGAGGTAGGTTTGCTGCTTGACAGGTGTGGCATATTTTTAATGTAATTTTAATTACATGCGTTGTTTTAAGTAATTTTATTGGCTGTGAAACGTCTTGTGGTATTTCTGAGTGTTTGTTCTGAGGTTGCCCATACCTTTTTACTTAACGTGGTTGGATTTTTCAACTAACTTTCTGCAATTTGTTGTGCTGTTATTAGGTGAATGTATTAATTGTAAAGTAAACATTGTTTGCGATTTTTATCTGCATGTTATTTTTGAGTGGACAGTAATTTCTAAATTAAAGGTTGTGTTTAACTTAGGCTATTGAAATCATCTATTAGTATGACGAAAAAGATGGGAAAGGCCCCATAATTGTAGTTATTGTTTTCTTTCTCGTTATTTAAGCAAGACTCTGAGATATGTATTATACAGTGCCTTGAATGTGGCCAAGCGCTCCACCTAACGGTCAAAGACCCTCTGGATATCCAGCAGGATACAGAATCAATCAGAATGGGTCTTAATGCTCAGCAATGCCTAATGCGTTCAACCAATTGGATCTATCGAGCTGGCAAGAAATAGGGTGGGAGATGTATATTTGGATTTATGAACAGAGGTTAATCAAGCAAGAAAGTAATAGCTGGGAATAACGAGCAGGAAGATCACAAATGGAAAGCCAGAGAGTCAGTCAGAAAGGAGTCTTGAGGCCAGACAGTTTTGAGGCTGCAGCTAGGGATCAAGGGACAGTGAACGAAGACTTCCCAATGGGTGAACCAGAGCTGCATCTGAGGAATACCTGGGTTTACGGTATTTCGGGCAAGCAAATGTTCCTCTTGTAATGTGTGACAAATCCAAGATATTTGTCCCTTCTGCCCCAGTGGGAGCCTGCCCCTTTGGGACTAGGGAGGGGAGCACGTTACACAATAGCCTCCCTAAGGGACATGGGAAGTGCGATTCTACCGTAGGTGGCCCACCAACCCCCTCTTGGGACAAGTGATGCCTAAATTACAATCCCACCCGCCTCCCATTAGGTGGAGGTCCTCAATGTTTTTGGTTACATGGGGGTTGAACAAGATAAACACGTACAGGGTGCCTT
The DNA here is from genome assembly GCF_040938575.1 of Ambystoma mexicanum. Taxonomy (NCBI): domain Eukaryota; kingdom Metazoa; phylum Chordata; class Amphibia; order Caudata; family Ambystomatidae; genus Ambystoma; species Ambystoma mexicanum. The sequence continues at coordinate 703,340,024 of NC_090941.1, read as the reverse complement.
TAACATGGATGGCTTGGTTTCTGACCTGTACTTGTAACCGTCTTCTGAAGACCAGGAACAATGGCATCGTCACTTGCCTTCAGGGGAGAAACTTAAATACCATTGGATGCCAGCAACAAGAGGGAGAAAAGGACATCAAGAGAAATGCTGGCCTGCGCGACTGTGCAGAGGAGGGAGCCTCTTCCCAACAGGAAGGAGGAAGAACCACATCTTTAACATGGTGAGCAGAGACTCGCAGAAGCTTATGTAACGTTGCCACTTGGAGGCTAAACAACCAAGGTCCTGCCAGGAACAGCAGGAAGACATCCCGCAGACGAGAGGTACAGGGCCCACCCGACCAGAAACAAGGCCCCTGAAAAGGAAGATGCAACCATGCAGACAGCCGCAAGGTATGATCTGCAGAGCCGCACTGACCAGAGATGCTGAAGCCCTGGAGAGACCCCACCACTGGAAGCGAGGTACGCAGCGTCATACAGAGAGAGCAGGTGGAAGGCGGTGAGGCCACAGCAAAGCACAAAAAGGTCTATGAACCTGTACACCCCCAGAGGGGCTGAGCAGGTCTGTGTCCCATGCAGGGCTGAACTTAAGAATGCCACAAGAGGGGTTGAGCAAAATAAAATACAGAGCAGGGCAGAACAGGCCCATGCAGGGATGAAGATAATACCCCAGGAGAGTTTGAGCTAAGCAAACTACCAAGGAGAGCTTAAGAGGCCCGTAGCCCACTCAGGCCTGATCATACAAGTAATACAGGAAGAGTCGAGAGAAATAAGCTACCACGCAGGGCTGAGTAACCCACCCAGGGTTGAAAACCACTTACCCAACTAGGGGCTGAACGAAAGGACACAACACACACGAATGAGAACATTTCAGACAAGACGAGAAGTGAACTTGTTTATTTTATCATTGCCAATCGATACAGATCCGGAAGAGATTTCCCCGGAGAGAGGCTAAAGTAAAGACTGTGTGGAGCGCATGACAAGGACATTGTCTTGGCCTAAAGAAAGCTCAGACACATTTTGTTTTGTTTGGAACTTTTTGACACAAGATCCAGAAGTGGAAAAGATCGTAAGGACTCCTCTGTGGGAGTCAGAAAACCACCCTCCACTGAATCACTACCAGGGGAAGTAACCCCATCCTAAGCTCAAGCAAAGGTTCTCTTTTGTTTTCTTTCTTTCATAAGCAGTAGGGTTAGTTGTTTGGTTTGAAAAGATGTGGACGCAGTACAGCTGTTTTGTGAGACCATCCTGATGAGCAGCCATTTTGTTATTTTGTACAGTAGGCACTCCTTCATAGAAACAGTGTTATAGGAGGGTTTCTTTCATTTGTTTAATAAAGATCACTGTTAAAGGGTGCCCATCCAAATGTGCAGTCAATATTACTACAGAAAATATTCGCTGATGGAACTTTAAGGATTAAGGCAGTGCGAGTCGGTGGGACTCGGGTAAGTTCTTTCCATACTGGCCATTTAAGCAAAATACTATCAGCAGCCTAGGAAAATCCATTGGGTTCCTCAACTGCAAGTCTAATTCAACTAAAACCGTAAACAATAGACTACCCTGTGGCAGGTAGAACAAACTAAGATGCTTAGTTATGTGAATGCATTTCTTGATACAAAGCTGTTCATATTTTATTTAAATTGTATTTTATTGGTGTCATATATAGGCGTCAGATCGCTCTAGTGCTTCAAGGCACTAACGTCACAGCCTTATGTAAAAACATGTACGGACCCTTCTAATTTAATTCGAGTTAGTAAGCAAATACTTCCAAGGCACAAGAATATGTTCCAGAATTGCTAAGGAGACATTGAGGGGGCAAAGGGAATGGGTGGGCAGAGACAGGAGCAATGAAGGGAGGGTAGAGTTGGAAAAAAAGTCAGTGCAGTTTAATGAAGAGGTAAAGTGCTATGTTGTCTGAAAGTGCATACGAGGCAAGTGCTACTGTGGCAAAAAAGGGAGATGGAAGGAGGGTGAGAAGGTGTGGTGGGAAAATGTTAATCAAGGTGAAAGGAAGAGTAGGGAGGGGTGTCTGGCATGTCTATATAGTTGAAAAAGGGGGTTTCCCGACAAAGGGGGAGTGGTATCATGCGTGTGAAGTGTTAGGTGTATGAACATTGAAGCAGGTGGTGTGTTAGGTTTGGGATTGGATGATGGCAGTGTCCACGTCTGTGGATCGTTTCTGAAGGTGCTGAATTTGGGTTCTTGCGAGATGTAGTCTGGTAGTTTGTTCCATGGTGTTGGGGAAATGGGAGAGAATTATTTGTTTCTGTGTTTTTTGTGGTGACATTTGAGAGGTGTTAGCTTAGTCATATTCGATGACTGTAGGTATCTGTTCTGCGTGAAATGGCAAGCTTAAGGAATTAATGGAGATATTGGGGGCTACAAGCGTGGATGTTTTTGTGGGCAATGTTTACGATTTTGAGTTCCATTTTAGTTTTGATGGGTAAACAGTTGAGTGTTTTTAGAGCTGGGATGATATGGTCATAAGACTCGAGGTTTTGTACACATCTCGAAGTTTTATTTTGGATAGTGTTATGAGGACAGACCCATGTAGAGGGAATGCATTATTCTAGTTTAGAGAGTATTAGTGCATTGGTGGTGATCATTATAGGGGGTGGGGTATCTTTCTGAGGGTATATAGAATGTATTTTGTTTTCTTAGTAAGTTTTTTCTATATGTGGTTTAAGGGATAGGTCAGTGTCTATTAGGATTCCCAAGTTTGGTGCTTCTGAAGTCAGTGAATGGTTGGTTCCTACATCAGCAGCCCATACAAAAGGAAGGCGGTGAATGTGTTGGGTGCCAAAGACTAGGACCTCGGTTTTACTGGAGTTGAGGCATAAGTGGTTTTCAGACATCCATTTCTATATGGCTGTAAGGAATTGAAGATGGAGTTGTTGGATTTGATGTTTGGTGAAATGGAGAAGGCAAGTTGTGCATAATCTGCGTATCCTTGAAATGTGGGTGTGAATAGTTCTGTAACGGTGGAGTCTGCAACCTTTGGCTCTCCGGATGCTCAACAAATCCTACCAGCCCTAGCCAGTATTGTCAATGGTTAGGGATAAAGGGAACCATAGCCCAAAACATTTGGAGATCCACAGGTTCCAGACCCATGTTCTATAATCTGCAAGAGCAGCTTGATATAGGCACTGAATTGCTGTGGGGACCAGATGGATCTCTTAGTGCAAAGAAAACCTAACTAAGCATACACCTAGTCTAGGTTCTAAGGGAAAATCTCCTAGCATACACAAAACTGTCCCTCACAGTAAACAACAAAACATCCTAATTAAATCATAAACAACATAAACAATTGTTTACCAAACAACCAGTGATTTGGATGAACTTCACCTGTCCAGGGCAGATCCCTTTCCCAGGATTGTCCAAAGTTAATCTCTCCAAGTGTTCTTAAATAAAAGTAAAGTCTTGAATCAGGTCTTGAGAGTTCCAAAACAAATAAAAGTTCACCCAAACAAAAATCCACTGGTAACATTTCTTTATCTTTCTATTGAAAAGTTTGCCTTCCAAATCCAGCAAAGAAAACTGCACCAATGGTAATCCTGGATATCCTCCTTCCAGGATGGTATTGTTAGAGTTCAAAGACAAAAGTACCAATTCTGCTTCAACAATTGTCCCTCTGGTTATCACTTCTGCAGCATCTTTAGTTTGATTTGTCAGGATGTTTCTTCTCAGGGTGTTGCTACTTCTTGACAACCCCCTTCAACTGCAGTTACTGTGGCGGCAGGTTCCTTTGCTCCACAGTAGTCCACTGCTTTAACTACTTCGAATGAAACATTCACTGACAGTTTTGAAAAACATAAGGTGTCGCACCACCCTAATCCCTGGGGATCTGTCGTCTAGTTGGCCAGGAGACAGCCAATGCTATTGGATTGTGTTCCTGGGGGTGGAGCAGTGGGGGAGGGTAACCTGGAGGGCGGCTCTTCGGGGAGTGGAAGTGGGACACAGACGGGCGATAGGCGGTTCCCCCTTCCTTCTAACCCCTTTTCCCCATCCTACCCCAATTGGATACTAAGAAGCTCTACCCCCCTTTCTGACACGAACCCTTTCCTACACTGTGAAAGACAGACTAACACCAGTGCCATTTACCGGACATGTCCCAACACAAGCGTCAGGCAGAGTCAGGCAATTGACCATAACTATGCACATCTGACGGCCCTTTCCCTTCCCCACAGGGATACGAGAGCACACTTTGAGCAAGGCTGAATGCCAGGGGAAACAGCGGACCAGCAATTCAAGCAGAGGAGAAAGGCGGCGAGACCTGGAGGGACGACAGAGGGGGAACTGCCCTTGCCCTTTCCAACTTAGACCCACAAAGCCTCTGAAAAGGAAATCATAAGACCAGGAAGTCCAGCTGGTGTGTGGTGTGACAGGTGTCACGGGCACACATGGCTCTTCTGCGCTGATAGCCAAAGCGGGAGGAAGCGTTGACGGCGTGGTGCTGTTCTTGACTCCCGAGACAAGAAACAGTTCAGCACAGCAGGTGAGTAGGATAAGAGATCGTAAAACCGAACTGTGCTGGGCCCAAGGTTGCAGACGGCAACCTTGTTGAACAAAGAACTTGTGTATTTAAACTTTAAATAAACCCTAGTATAAGGTTCAGAAGCAGAGTGTTCAGGCATCACGGGACGCTCATTCGAAGGACTCTGACTGAAGACTTTATGGGTTGTGTTTGGTGAAACTACGAGAACCAAGAGGCCTTAGGAGAGGCCAGCGTGGAGTGTCAAAGTGATCGAACGAGGGTCGAGCAAAACCCCTCATACACTCAAAACCTTTGACACATTGGAGAAAACCGATTGAACTGTGAAACTGGCAAATGTGAACCCGACAGAGGGATGCCTGTGCATTGAAGGTAAACTGGGATTTACCCATGAACATTGTGGCAAGTGTGAACCCGGCTGAAGGATGTCCACAATGGATAGTTGTTCAAAAGGACATTGAAACTTGTTGAATGATGCGTTTTGAGTGAAAGGACGCAGTGAACCCGATTGAGGGGGGCTAACATTGCAAGAAGGATCAGAGCCTGGTTGAGGGGTACCAAAAGGGGCAAAGAGCAATCATCCAACGTGAAGGATTACCCAAGGAACTATTGTTCCTTTATTGTTTATGGTACAGCAGGCCTTGCAAAGCAAGAGACTTTGCAGGAAAGAGACGTGGCCCCAGAAGGTCCTGACATCGTTAAAAGGGAACTGTAACCTTGTGCTGGTGAGGCCCAGGAGTGTGCTGTGCTCAAAGGTCCTGTCTTGTCCTGTGTTAAAAACATGGGGAAGGAAGACCTCAGCCCTACCTGACTTATCTCCTGACTTATCATTTGGTAAACACCTCTTTCTTTTCTTGTGAGCATTATCCCACACTACTTTGTAATTTAGTTGTAAGGATTGGCAATAATTTGTTTTAGTATAGGCCCTTATTATTATTTGACAAGACCCCACTAGGACTGCCTTATCACAAGAGTGCGACTTGAGTTGCCAAGGCAACTCAGTCCAGGGTGCCTAAACCCCCCTCCCACACATCCTGTAGACCCAGACAGAGTGGCACCACTTTTGGAGGCTTCTCTGTAGAAGCCCGCCAAAAAGTGGAACAAAGGGCTCGACTTGGGTTGGAGTTAGAGAGGAGAACACAAACGCCATTTTAAAACCGAGTTCTGGCAAAAAGACCCAACCGGGGAATAAATATTAGATAAATAACCCGGCGGTATCTTTAACAATGCACCAAAAAAGTGGTGTGTTTGAAATGAATGGGAAATCCCATAGGAAATATTCCGGTGGAAGATTTCGCGTGGAACCCACTGCCACCAGCCAGAAACTCGACGAGGGGGGACTGCACAGTGCCCCCTCGAAAAACAGACCCACGGGCAATCTAATTACCCCTACCAGTACTTCCACAATATGATGGTTTGTACTGGTTCTGTTCACAATTTAAGACTAGTAAAGACAATGGTGACTTTACATGCCCTGGGAGACAGTAGTCAGTCCCAGGGTATGGAGTCTATGTTTGGGGGACACTATGACACCCCTGAGTTACTGCACTGAGGGTGCTGTGTAACACACTTACCAAAACCACATGAAACCCTATGGAGTACAAGACCCCATAGCCCATAAAACACATTACCAAGTCAAAGGATATCTCAAATCATGTCTAAGAGTGGGAGACAAAGAGTCTCACTCTTAGCAGGAGAAAAAAAGGAACCCCAAAAATCCAGCAAAGCTGCTGGGGGACTCACTAGGTTTGGGAAATTAGCCTTAACAGAGAATTCTCCCTAACACCTTTCATTAGTAAGGATTAATACTTCAACGAGAGGTCGTGTGTGGTCAGTTATGAGTCCTGATGCAAGTCAATGTAATATCCCTTGTAACAGCGTGTGAAAATCAGTTTAAACTTTCCGAGTGATTCAACAAAGCGTTCTCTCTTCTCAATTGGAGACACGCGACCACTCCAGTACGGTTATAAAGTTCAACAATGGAAATGAAAAGCTTTTTAGTTTACGCGAGCATGCGGACTTGCTCGATATATTGCCTTTGCTCTTAGGACTTTTCACAGCAACTAACAACTCGGAACAACTTCCACTTGCTTCTGCTATTACGCGAATAATAATGGCACTGGTAACAGTTACCGGCAAGAACTTTTCAGTGAATTTGAATACAGACCTTCACTCATCGGCTCCAGAAACACTGCAGTTGCAGCTGCTTCCACTATCCGACTTTTCTTCCTTCTACTAGTACTTCAGACAATCCTGGGAGCCACAACCCTCTTCAGCATGGGTGTCTCCATTTCGGCCTTGACCACAGGGAGTCTCCTTCACTCCTCAAACCCTCAGCTGGCTTCTGCACACTGGCCTCAGTTGCAGCACGATTTCATCTTTGCAAATACAGCCAGTAGGCACACCTGGCAAGACCTTCAATCTCGCCATGTCTCTCTCAGTGCAGCCACAGCAAGGCAGGGTTTATGAACACAGGACCAGCTCAGAACCGGGAGGTAAAATCTGCTCTCCTCTCGTCCCGGTGTCCCTCAAGGGATCACATTTCCTCTTGAAATGCCAACCTCATACTCTTCTCCTTCTGCTACTACTGCCAGCCTTCCAACTTCTGCTCCAGCTCCTTCCTTCTGCTCCTTCCTGCTTCAGCATTATGCCTCTCAGGTGGTGGTAATTAAGTCCACGTGCAGATCCTTAGTGTTCATTGCCTGACCCTGGCAAAGGCTATTAAGCCTACTTGCCTGTCCTACACCTCCACATGCCTCTTGAGCCCTCTTCGTCTCAGCTCCTGTAGTATTATATGACTTGTAGTTCACTTAAATGAACTTCGGTTTTTCCACTTCTTCTACACTTAAGGGTAGTTTTCATTCCCTTACTATTTTTAGGTTGTGAGGTTAATCCGGTTAGAGACAGATGGTATGGAAAAGGCAACACTCACTCTTCCAATTAGTGTTCCTTAGGTATTGAGGCGGCCATTTGTGTTTAGGGAATTAAAAAAAAATCGTTCTTTTGATGTAATCGGTTTAGGTGTTACAATCTTAGGTTTTACCACCCTAGTTTTAATGGACGGCTGAAAACCATTAGAATAATAAGCCATAACTTCTTCTGGAAAGGCGGTACTAGTATTTCTGTCAGAGGTGAAATACTGTGCCTCATCCCACGGAATCGCCTCACTACCCCAGGCCTTTTCTCCACCCAGGTGATCCTCACACAGTACACCACCCCCAGGATTGGGATCAGGAAGCGTCAGCCCTCTACTGGCCAACTGCGAGGAGACTTTAGGCAGGGTTTTGGTGAGGGATCAGCAGGATTCCCCACACTATACTAGGGGTTTATAGGAAATCTGAGATTGTCCTGTGCAAGCCATTCCCCCCCTCCCCAACGCTCCAGAGGCGCATTGGATGTGACTGTCACCTGGCATAGGGGTATCTGATCTTATCAAGTGCCTGTGATCTGCTGCCACCTGGGGTCTCAGAATTCCTGGAGGGGCTGCATCTGGAGCCTGCAAAAGGGAACCAGACATCATTCCCAAAAGGGGTTTGAGGGACCGGATTGTTTGTGATGGACGCGGTCGACAGCCGCTGAACATTCCCCAGGATGGGCTTCACCCTTTCCTCTCAAGTAGTCGCCAGACACGAGATTGTGTTGAGCTGGGGACTAAGGAACAGTCCATTCTGCGATGGAACCAGCCAGGACTTTGGATAATTGATGGATAATCCAGTGAAGTTAGAAGATGTATGGTCGCCCCCATGTACTGGGTCACCAGTGGGTGAGAGCTGTACTGAACAAGCCAGTCAGATATGGGTAGATGTGTATCCCCCTGAGGCACAGGTGAGCTGCTACTGGGGCCAAGCATTTTGTGAATACCCTTGGAGAAGACTTAAGGCCGAGGGGCAGAGCCTTGAATTGGTAGTGCTGCCCCTGTACTACAAAACGCACAAACCTCCAATGTTTGCGATGAATGGGAATGTGGAAGTATGTGTTCTCCAGGTCCAGCGTTGCCAGAAAATCCAATTCCTCCAGCTAGTCGAGCATGTGCTGCAACATGACCATCCTGAACCTTTGGGAGTTTAGGCGTCTTAAGTCTAGGATCGGTCGCCACCCTCCTGCCTTCTTTCTTACCAGAAAGTATCTGGAGTACACTACAGAGCCTCGGAGGCGCATAGGGACAGGCTCTATTGCCCCTTTTCTCAACATGGTCTGACCCTCCTGCAGCATGTGAAGTTCATGAAGTGCCATAGGAGGATTGCGGGGGCACCAGTTTTGGACTTCTAAAGCGTAGCCCTGCTGAAGAATGTCCAGCACCCATTTGTCTGTGGTGATCTTTCTCCACTGCTTGACAATGTTCGATAGTCAGCCTCCCACACGGTTGCAAAAGTGGGGGTGCGGGTCCATGGCCAGTTGAGGTCTGCTATGGCGCCTGTGTCCTGGATGATTACGAAGCTGGTTTCCACTGCCGTAGGCCTCGGAGTGGCCTCTATAGGTCTCCTCAGAGGTGGAGTGCGAGGGCTGACGATAGGGCGTAGTGTACCCCTTGGCGGACCTGGAAACTCTCCACCTCAGGAACGAGAAGACAATCTCTTTTGCTGCAGGGCCCCTAGTGAGCGTGTTATCTCTGTGTGCATCTTAATGGCCTAGAGAGTGTCATCGACTGCCTTCCCAAATAGGTTGTAGGTTGTCCCCATCAAACGGCATGTCTAGAACCTTGGTCTGCACATTCGTGTGAAAATTCATGGCCTTCAGCCAACCCTTGCGTTGGAGGGCCACACCATTCACCATCTGGCGGAACCCTGAGTATGCTATGTCAAACTGTAATGGTGTGATTGGACGCTACCTCTCCTTCCTTGAATAGGGCCAAGGCCTCTACCTTCTTGTCATCATGGAGAAAATCCAGGATGGGTCCGAGCTTGTACCAAAGCTCCCTGCCATATTGAGACAGAATGGCAAGGGCGTTGGTGGCCTTGATGGTGGAAGCTGCAGTTTAAATTCTGTGCTTGCCAGCCGCATCCAGCTTCTTGCCTTCCTGGTCCGGAGGCACCATGGAAGATGACGAGGGGTTAAATGACCGCTACCTGGCAGCAGCCGACACCACCGAGTCTGGAGAAGGCAGAGACCTGAGACACCTGGGGGACAAATCTGGGACTCAGTACTTCTCCTCCAGCCTGTCACGGTTTGATGGTGTGAAACGCGGAGCCTTCATGATAGCCAAATTGTTCTCCCAAACATCGTCTAACAATGGGATCGACAACAGTTTTCCTCGAGGACTCTTTGCTGAAAGAGGCAGCCTTTCTTCTCTTCTTCCGGCACCAGATTTAAGAGCTTGGTCGCCTTTGAGATGGAGTGGAAGGAGCCAATTTCATATGGTAGTGAAGCCTTGGTGGGCTTGTCAACACCCGGAGGTTGCCTGTCAGTGGTAACATAATCCTCAAACCGATCAGTGTGAATCATTGTGGTATCGATGTCAGTGCCAGTGTCTGGTTCCTCCTCCATGGGGGCAAGACTGCAAGTCCGGGTCCAGGTACGACAGGAGCCCTATAGGGCAGTGTCAGCTGGTGCCTAAGTGGCCCAATAAGGAATTCTGGCGAGTGGTCTGTGCACTTCTGGCTGGACCAGGTACAGGAGCAGCAGGCAGCTGCTGTTGAATATCAGCCACAAAAGCATGCAGGGTGGTGAGGATGTTCAGTGACATTTCCCTCAGCGCAGTGGCCGGGCTGAAACCCCTTGGAGGGTCAAACGGATGGTAAGGCTCATGAGACAGTGATCCCTCCTGAGACAAAGGTCTCTGGCCTCCTCATGGCCTGAGTAGAAGCCTTCAGGAAGATCGCCGCACAAACTGGTGTAGATATGAGGAGATTTCCTTTGAGATCCCACGCGAGTTGGAGGAGACACCTTGGCTGGGCCTGGGCAGGAAATCAGACAGGGGAGGCAAGTCCCACCATCATAGAATGAAATAAGACTTATAGAACAATATATGGACTGGGCTTGTGATATATCTATTTTACAGGTTGCCCAGGTTGGGGGGGGGGGTCTCCACACAAAACTGTGTCCAACGGTAGGGGCCAGTATTCTGCCAATTGTTCTAACCAACTGCTTTCCCTCCTATATCTATTGTTGGTTACCTTTATTAATTGATTTGTGTGACATTTGACCAGAGTATAGTTGATGCACTTTAATGAGATCTGATAAGGATTGTGGTACCACTTAGAACTGTATATATTTGGCATTGTAGATTTACTGAGCTCAAAGTTAGTTATTGTGATTGTGTATATAACCTTGAACCTTAATTATGTAAAGACTGTTTTAACTAATACAGTGTGTGGACATTCCTTTGTGGGGGCTTGGGGACTACTCTGTACGTAAGAATCAACCTGCATCACCTCCTGAGAAGCTAGGCCCTGATTGCTCGTCCATTGCTACCAACAATAGAGAATCTTGGCTGGGGTCCTCTGTGCCTCTCCTCTACCATATAGAGAGCAGAAGTACAGACACCCCCCTCCAGTCTTGCAGGGGGTTGGGGCAAACTAATGGGCCCTCCAGAGAAGCCGGCCTGGGGGTTGGGGGCTGAGGGGACCCACACTGATGTTTCCAGATGGCGAGGGGGGGGGGCACTCCATCGAGGGGTGATTCTTGACACAATTGACATTGACAGCTTTGATGGTGCTGATCTGTCAGGGTAACTGGCTTTGCTCCGATTTGGTATTTGGCAGAATTACTTCTGTGTTTTTTTGGGCTGGAGGGGGTACAGTATTGGGGGCCTGTGGGGGATTATGCATGGTCCTCTGTGGGGGCTGCATAAGCTTTAGAGTTGTGTGTCAGGCTATATTGTTGTGGTGGGGGGCCTCTTATTTCAGAGGGACTTTTTTTGAAGTTTCACGGGGTCTGGGAATCCCTGGTGGTCCGATCCTAGGCCAGTGATGGTAACTGGGTGGGGCTGGATGCTGCAGGGATGGGGGAGGGCAGGGGGAATTAGAAGGTTTGGAGAGGGATGGGGTAGGGCGGAGGGGTATGGACGTATTGTTTTGGTTGCTTTGTAGCACCTGGGAAGTGATTAGGTTTGAAGGTGTGTTCTGGGGACCTGACCTTCTAATTTTATGGCCAGGGTTATTGAGGGGCAAGGGCGGACCATCTGCCGGTTTGTACTTTGAATGTGAAGGGGTTAAACTCGCTGACTAAACGATCAGTGGTCTCTAGGGAGATTCGTAGGGCGGGAGTGGATGTGCATTTCCTGCAGGGAGAAAGGACTGTCCTGTGTGGTCTTCTCGGACAGGATGTAATGGCCTTCAGGTAGCTCCAAAAAGGGTGGAGTGGGCATTCTTTTCCATAAGAAATTGAGGTTGGTGGTTCTGGGTCTTGTTAAGGGTGTAAGACTCACGTTTGCAACAATTCCAAGGGAAATTGCTGTTCCTGCGGTCAACAATAACAAGGCGGTGGAGAATGTAGGGGGCATTTGATCCTGTGGGGGACCTCAAAATGTGAGTAGATCCACTGCTTGACAGATGAGTCGCAGGAGAGGTTGGGGGGCGGGGGGCGTGGCCCCTGTGAGCTGCGATTGTATGCAGGCCTGTTTTGACTCACACTCTGCATGATCTGTGGCATCTATTTCATCCATGTAACAGGGGTTTCACTTTTTACTCCTTGTCTCATGGGACCTATACTCGCATTGACTATGTGTGTGTTGCAAGAGAGTTGCGGGACAGTGCGTTGGGGCGCGAGTCTCTGATTAGTTGGTCAGATCATGACATGTTGACAATGGATGTATCATGGGTAAAGCATAGTACTTGTCACTCGTTGTGCAGATGTAATGACTCGCACTGGAGGGAACAGGTGTTTAGGTAGGATTTGGAGGGCGCGATTAAGGAGTACTTTCTTTTGAATGATACAGGGAGGTGGATGGTCTACTGTCTGCAATGCTACTATGACAATGTGGAGGGGACTGCTGATTAGGGAAGGTGCCCGGAAGAAAAGGGGAGAGGTCTTTATTGGAGCATAGGCTGCGCACAGAGATTAGCATCCTGGAAAGGGCAATACAGGAATCTGATGTGGGAGTGGGGGAACTGATAAAGGAGGTTCAGGGGGGAGTTGAGGTGGGGAGTTGAGTCCCTTTTTGTGCCAAGTATTATGAGAAGTGGGAACAAGGCAGATGCGCTCTTGGCGGCCCACCTTTGTGGACAGCGTGCCGACAGATTGCGTTGAGACAACTTCGGAGGGGCTTGCTTCCTTTTACAAAAGGGACTGTATATGGGCGGGGGGGAGGAGGATGCAGGTGATTTGGAGGCCTACCTGAGTGGGATCTCTCTCCTGGTACTTTTGCCTGAGGAGGCGGCCTGTATAGATGGGGGACGAGGTGTTGGCAGTTATTCCCCGCTTACAGTTGGCAAAGGCCCCAGGTGCAGACGGCTACATGCCAGGATTCTACAAGTCTTTCTCTGGGGTCCTGGTGCCTCATCTGGCGAGGGTAATTAATGAAATGTTCTCATAGGGACGTGCCGTGGGTTCCTTTGTAAGGGCCCTCATCATCTCAGCGATAACCAGGGAGGGGAAGGATCCCCTGGCCTGTGGCTCCTATTGGCCCATCTCGCTTCTTGATGTGGATGCCAAGATTTGTACCCACGCCTTGAAACACTTGCGTCTACGAGCATTATAAATGCCACATCATATCATATCATATCATAGCCTACAGATTCGACATACACATGCCCTGACTTGTCCACTCAGATCAGGTGCGGTTTATAAGGGGACGCAAGGGTGCGATACAATGCAGAAGTCTCTGCATCCGAATGATTGGGCTCGGAGGGGGAAGGGGAAAAATCCCACGCTGTTGTCCCTCGATGCCGAGTAGGCCTTAGCGTTGGCTGGGCCTTTCTGGAGGCAGTGTTATGCAAGTTTGGACTGGGTAATGGGGCCTTGAACGCAATTATGGCCCTGTATTCCAGCCCACAGGCATGTGTGGCAGCGAACGGATGGTTCTCCCGTTGGTTTGACTTAGGCCGAGGCACGAGAAAGGGCTGTCCCCTTTCGCCACTTCTGTTTGCACTTTCGTTGGAGCCAACGGCCCGAGGCTCGGGGAAGAACCACAAGCGCACGTTATTTTCGTGAGAAAGGAGGCATATTGGTTACTAGGGATTTGCAAGGTTTTATGTGGCTAACTATCCACCATTATTACAGAGGTTATTCGATGATCTGGTGAAATTGGATAGACTTACTTGTAATGGATGGGACGTCAATGCTATAAAGATGAATTTCCTTCCCAGGCTGTTGTATCTATTCCAGATGCTACCCCATAGGGGTCCCCGACTCCATGAATGGAGACATAAAGGGACGCCTGTTGATGTTTCACTGGCAGCAGAAAAAAGCTTGGTTGGCTTACGACATGTTGGTATTACCGAAGGAGAGTGGTGGTGTAGGCTTTTCTGACCTGTACTTGTACTACAAGACAGCTCCGCTTTGGGTGGTGGTACCACATTTGATGGAGCAAGTGGAGCGGCAATGGGTGGGGTTGTATAACTATCATATTTCGACCAGCAACGGTGGGGGAATGGTTGTGGGGACCTCGAGACAGGCTTCTGAGAAGAGTTAGAGAGCTCCCAATATTGGATGTCATTTGGCACATCTGGCGTAAGGGACCCGAGATGCTAGGGGTTACGACTTGGCCTTCTCCTTAGTCATTTGGGGGCCCCAGGGTTGAGGGATTATATCCCGAACTTGGAGAGGTTTCAAAAATGGTTCTAGGCAGGCTTGACGAGAGTAGGCCAGTTATTTATTTATTTATCTGCATTTTTAAAGCGCTCACACAGCCCGGGGGCATCGAGGCGCTGTTACAGGAATATGTCTTAGTTGCGTATTTATAACGCGCTTAATTACTCCAAGCGAGGACACGGGGATCGAACCTGTGTTGATTCATGTCGTCTTGTTTCCAAGGCAAGCACGTTGCTGCTCGAGCTATCCTCCCATGAGGAACAGGAAGTTTATTCCTATATTGGAATTGGAAAAGAACCTGTGGATCGGGAACTTATTAGTGTTCTCGTATTTGCAACTGAAGGTGGTGATTATGGCTGAAGTCTGGAAGGCTCAGGTGCAGCAGGACCTCACTCCACTGGAAAGTTCTTGACTCTCGATCGGAAATGAAAGGCTTGATCTCCCTGTTGTATGGTGCTTTGGTTGAAACCGGTAAGCACTGACCAACTTCAAAGTAGATGGGGAAAAGATCTGTGTTCAGGGTTAAATGGGGACTTGTAGCGCAAACTGTGTTGGCACATGAGGTGGGGGTGTGAGAGTGCAGGTTTTTTAGGATGAAGCCCTGGGATGGATAAAGGAGATTGAAGGGGTGTCTCGGGAGCACACACCGTTACTGGTGCTGTTTGGTCTGGAGGAAATTGAAGGGGATTTTCTGGGCTTATCCCATCTAACACATTGATTGTTGTTGTTGGCTAGGGCAAACTTGGCCATGCATTGGAAAAGCTTGGCGCTACTGGGTAAAATGAGTGGGTCCACACAGCAAAAAATATTTATGTAATGGAAAGGTTCACAGCGGCAATCCATGGACGTGCAAATGGTGACTGACGGAGCGAATTCCGTGCTTGGTTTAGGCCCTCTTGAAGTGCTATGGGAGTGGTACTGGGGTGCCGCGAGGGTTGATGGACTTATTGAGGGTGGGACGCATTGTTTTTTAGCAGGCTGGGTTGTGTGGGGTTGGGTTGGCTGTCACGCCAATGGGTTAGGTTTCTTCCTTTTTTATGGTTGGCATCGCACATGAGGTTTGTGGACGTTACCCAGGTCTGGAGTGGGGTTGTTTTGTTGGGGGGTTGTCTATACCAGGGGGTTTGGACACGCAGATGGGAGTAGTAATTGTTTGATCGTATGCTTCTTCTTAAGGAGGTCTTGTTTGCTTCCTCCAGTCTTGTTTTTTGACAAGTGACATGTGAATAAAAATAAATTTAAAAAAGTACCATTATCTTATGGTAGAAACAACCATTTCATAGCATACAGTCCAGTAGATCTGGGCCTGCAGAGTTTGAACCAGATCACAGGCTAATTATTACTGCCGACTGCCTAGGGAAGGCATCTGTAATCTGCAGTTCTCCTAATGTTTTGGATTACAACTCCCATGATGTCTCACCATTGTACTGGCTAAGGCTGATGGGAGTTGTAGTCCAAAACATCTGTAGAGCAAAAGGCTGCACAACCCTTGAAAACCCCTGAGAGAATATTGTGATGGTAAAAGCCTTGTTGTGAACACTAAACTGAATCCAACACCCATGTATGTGATGTTGGAATGGTATTAGGTCAAATGATCTTTTCCTTTTTTCCAAAAGGAAAAAAAGACTGATTTTAAAAACCGCACACTAGTGCACGCAGGGGCGACAGGGAGGAAAAGGAGTGGGAATCAGAAGTGTGTGTGTAGTGTGCGCATGAGTGTGCCAAAATGTGAATGTATGTGGATGGGTTTGCAGGGGGCAGCAGGGAGCAAAGGTGGTTGGGGGGAGTGAACTCCCCCCCTACCCTCTGAGAAAAGAAAATTTGCAGTGATGTCCCCCTTGTTTTCTGGGAGACGCACAAAATCGACCGAAATAAATCAGGTCTTTTTGATATACGACAATGACATAGAACCGTTGCAACTGGTGTTAGCTGTCAAATAATCAATTATATAGCAGCCTAGTATCACACTGGAATTTGAGATAACAATATTTGGCATTTTGTAGGGTCTTACACTAAATATTGTTAGGTTTAAGACATGGAACATGAAGCATATTGTGACAGTCTGGCCCAACGAAATACAAGGGAGTGCAAAGGCTACTATATTCAGTGCCAGAACTTGTAAAACAAGAAAGGAGTCTCTCCCTGCGAGGTCCTGCTTACCGCCACCCCTAGGGGGACTGTAGCAGGCTCACCTACCTAGCCTCACAGGAAGCAGCTCCCCTCTTGGGGGAAGTGACTGAATCCTCTATTTGTCACAGTACTTACTGCACGATTGTTGTTTGTAAGCTTCCGATGTTGACTCATCTCTGGAGATTATATACTGTACTCGCTCATGTTACCAACAGAGGCGAAAGATGTATACTAATCCTGTTCTACCTATTTTACCTTTATAAATTATAGACCTCTATGCCGAGTTGTTTTACAAGTTTTACAACCATCCAGACCTCATTCACCATTTAGGACTACTGGAAATGGTTATTTAAGTTTTTCAAAGCAATTCTCAAAAGTAAACTCCAGCTCCCAGAACGACAAAATACTGGGACGAAGAAGAGGAATCTAGCAATACAGAGCTAGAGAGGATACAAGCACAGCAAGCGCTCTATTGGTTGCTTGCAAACAACTGTGCCCGATGTAAAGACTGGAGGGGGGTTATCTGTACTCCTGCCCTCTATATGGCAGAGTAGAATCACAGAGCACGCTGGCCCAGATTCTCTATTGTTCGTAGCAATGGACAAGCATTCAAGGCTTAGCTCTCAGGACGTGATGCAGGCTGGTTCTTAAGTACAGTGTAGTCCCCAAGCCCCACAACAGGAATGTCCACACACTATGTTAGTGATGACACAGTTCTTTATATAAATAAGGTTCAAGCTATAGACACACACAATAACATACTTTTTGCTCAGTCAATACTAAAATGATAAATATGTACGATATCTATGCGGTACCAAAATTCACTCTTGACTCCTTTAAAATGCACCAACTGCTGACAGTTGCAATGACGTACTACAAGTCTAACAGCAATGTGAACCAACACCAGACATAGGAGGGAAACAAGTGGTTTAACAACTGGCAGAATACTTTGTCCCTACCCAAGACAAAGTTTTGTGTGAGGATCCCCCCACCTGGGCAACCTGTAAATAAGATATACTGACAAGCCCAGTCCATATATTGTTTAGCAGAGTCTTGTTCCCTTCAGAAAATGTTCTACTACACCAATGTACCTGGTTTAGCAGAGTTCGTTGACGGGTTGTGAACGGATCCTTCTTGAGTGAACTCCCTTTAAGGCAGAAGCCAAGGATTGTCGAGATCCCTCGAAGAAAAGGTGAATAATGTTGTTGAGACGGCAGCTTCGGCCTTCGCGGTGCTCGTCGGCGATCGATTGTCGACGTCCTGCGAAGATTAGGCGTGCTGTGCACCTCGACGACGATAGTTCTTTGCCGCAAAGAGTCAATGAAGAACGTAGGCCCAGCAAGGGTGTCGGATCGTCGGCGGTTAGCGTCAGCGATCGGGACTCGACCACAGCTGGCTTTCGGATCTTCGACTGCATCTTTGTGAACTTCGGGTGGCGGGAAACCCACAGGTGGATTCTCCTCGGTTCGTCTGCGACCTTGACTTTCTCAGGTGGGACAAAGCGGTCGACGGTGATGAGCAATGGAGTCCTTGATTGAAATGTAGCAATGGAGCGTTGCGGCTCTGTTCGATGAGATTACAGCGGTCTTCCGAACCTCGGTGAAAGGTGGCGGTCGTCAATGGCCTTGACGTGCTGGCGCTTCACTTCAGATTTCTCGGCGGTCCCAGCCTCCGGTCGGCAGCCTTTCGAGGACTGCGTTCGAGGGAGCCCTGGTGAAGATTAGCTGGTGCACAATGTTCCCTCGTAGCTTGGGAAGAGGTCTGCAAAACATGGCCTCTCTTGGATCAGTTCTTGGAGACATGACAGCTTTCGGATTACATTGAAGGAAAGCAGCAGCAAAGCCTTCTTCTTCCAGCTGGGCTTCAAGATAAGCATCAATTTTCGACTTCGGCTTCTGATGATTCTAGTCAGTGAGAGGTCCCCAGATACACTGTTCTGTCTCTCAGTCATACTACTGGGCCAAGCTCAGCAGCCAATCATTCAGCGGGGCATTCATGCAGGCAAGCAGCTAATCAGGCTCACAGTGCATTCTCCATCCAGAGACTCACAACAAGGAATGTGGATTGGGACAAGTACCCAGCCATTCAGCACTCCACACTGCATTCACGCCAGTTTCGGGCAGGGCTGTCTCAGTCCTTGTGTCACACACCAGAAACCAGACACCCATAACACAAAATGTATATTGGTCACACACCCTAAGGGTGTACCCACAACATACAGTCACTGGGAAGGCTCCAGCCAGTCTGGCCTGGACTTCCCCACAATAACATAAATGGAACTTCCACCCAACAGCTAGCCAGGGGAAGGGACAGAGTCACAGCTTCCCAGGACTTTGGGGAAACAAGTTAACAGGCAATGGAAAGCAAGAGGCCACAGGGGGCATCTTGTCTCCTATCAGGAATCAACTGATTCCAAAGGCAGGGCCTGGGTATCCCAAATTGAAGGATACTCAGAGCACCTGTCAAATTCACCATGGAGCTGCCACCAGCCCATAGCCTTTTCTGTGGGCCACACACAGGTGCCAGAAAACATACACTAGGGGTACAGGGTTTACCCCCACCCATGGGTGCCATAACGGTATCCCAAGGGTCTGTACACCAAACCAAAAAGAGAAAGAGCTGCACTACCAGGAGTCCCACAGGGACTCCTGTGCAGAAAATAACACAGAACACACATGATAAAAGGACTACAGGACAAGGACATGGAGGCACTGTCCCTCCAATGCATTTCCAGCATCACACCCAGGAACTTTAAAAGGCACCTGAAGCAGGGAAACTGAGTCTGCTGCAGGCAGGAGACAGCCGCGTTTTTCTGCGAAGGTGAAGAAACTGAAAGGCAGTTACTGGCGTAGTAGAGCCAGGCGGCTCACCAACGTAGAAGAGGCTACGAGACAAAGACACGCTGCGGGAAAGCCAGGAGCCAGTGAGAAACTCCTGGGCATTTGCAGGTGACAGAGCAGCACTTTACTTATCAGAAGTCCAAGGAGAAGTAGACGTGTAAAGTGGAAGCTGTGAGACGAAGGAATCAACAGGAGGCAAGAAGGAACTGAATGGAGATGCATCTCCGTTTGACCGTCAGAGAAGTTAAAGACACATACACGAGCTGGTGAGTCCACCCAGAGGCAGTGGGGACCACAGGGCGTGTCAGCAAAAGTGTTTATAACCAATAAAGAGAGAATGAATTAACTTTATGTAAAAAGGCGTATTAAGCAACAAACACCTTTCAAGGAAAAGGATATATGTTCTGCACATATGGGGAAACCCAAACCAAATAGTATATCTGGGGGACAGATTGACAAACCAAGAATATATGCAATTTTAGGGAAGAGCAGAAGCTCCATGTGAACATAAGAAGTCCTAGCAGGAGAGTATACCAGGCAATCACAAGAGTGTGACCACAAGCCCTCACAGGAAAATATACCAGGCAATTACGAGTTTCTGAAAAACAAACCCTGGCAGGACAGTACCAGGCCACCACAAGTGCGTGAAAGCAAGAAGCCCTAGCAAGGGAGTATGCCAGGCAAAAATAACTATGATATGAAGCAATCCTGAAAGGGAATATCAGGACTATAAAAGAAATGTGAACCTGGAGAGGAGAGAAAAAAAGCCTGGCAGAAAAGCATACCAAGTGATTAGTTGGGGGATTCGAACTGGCTTATTAAAAATGATAATGATGTTGCATGAATAGGCAAGGGTCAAAGTGAAGGGTGAAGGACATCAGCCCATAATGAAACATCTTTTATCAACAGATTGCATAGACCCTCTGGGCCAGGAGGGTAGGATGACTTGCTGATACTAATCAGCCTTGCAACTTCCTCCCTGTTCTTTTTAAACTCCCAAACCCCAGACAGATGATTGATGCCCTTTTGTCTCAAATTAAGACCACAAAGGGTCTCGGAAATATATAGGACCCAATCAGGCTCAGAGACTCCAGTGATGTACTGCACACTATTTTAAATCCCCTGGGGAAAGCAGTGAATTTAAGAATTTATAGGGTTCCGGATATAATTTGAGAATTGTAGAATATGCCAGAGTCGGACATCATTGAGCTTTCAGAAAGTCATTGGTCCTCCCCAATAGTCCTGGTATCAAAACCCAATCGTTTGTGGAGATTTTGTATTGATTTCATGAAGTTAAATTCCACTTCCCAATTTACCAATTATCCTCTGCCAAGGATCGAGGATTTAATTGACAAGGGAAAAGCAACTTTTATCTACACGATCAATCTTACCAAGGGTTATTGGCAGGTTACATTGAATTTGAATGTGGAATGGCATGGCTATCGCAGTGGAAAATTAAATGTAAAGACGTTATGGAGATACTTGTTGCATATCATGACAGTGGCAAAATCACAGATGTAATTTTGATTCATGCTGGAGGTAACAATTTAGGATTCCAAAGAGGGACTGAATTAGATCTCGACTTGAAAAATGGCTTGGTCTGGCTATCAGCATTTTTTCAGGAACCAAAATTGTATTTTCATGCTTGCCAGCATATTGTACTTGGATGTGTGGAAGTGCAAATCATCTCAAATTAAATTGTGCTCGTATTAATGTTATAGGTTGTTTATATACATTTGCAGTTGAACATGGCCTACATTAGATTTTTCACAGCAAAATAAGTCAAAATGAAAGTCGTTTTAGAGTTGATGGAGTATATTTAACTCATGAGGAGAATAATAGTCAATTTGTAGCCAATATTATTGAAGGGCTCTGCAGTATAGTAGTCATTGGCTGCTTTATTTTATTCTGTGTACATAGCATGTTTATGTTTTTTAGGTTAACACATTATGTATTTCTTTGCTTTAGTGTATATTGTAATGTGTACACAGTGGGGGTGAGTGCAGATGTATATGGTCATGATCATTCTGGCTGCCTATCGTTGCTTGAATTATGCATTTCCTTGCATGAGTGTAGGTTTCTAATGTGTACTATGAGACAGGCATGGTATCAAGAGAGAAACCGACTCAAAGGTGTATGTTTTCAAACCTTTATTTATTTACAGAGGTTCTTGGGTTGGTGCAATGCCCGACTGGCCCTAAAGGGATGGTTCCCTTAACTGATGTTTCCAAAGGCTGTCAGTGTCTAATAGTCCAAAATAAAAGTCGGTCTGTCTAAACCTATGCTTTACAAAAATGTGATAGGAAGTCTTTAAAAAGGAAAATCGTGGTTCACTGAAAATTGGAAACCAAAGATGGTATCAGGTGGTCTTCTTGCCAGGTGTAGTTTGGTCAATGGCACGAAAATGAGTTCAGTCAAAAAGGGCTGTTCATAAGACCTACTCCACAGAGTCCTTGCAGTGGTGGTCTCAAATACCTTTAGGCTCCTTGGCGTTCCCTTACCCAAGCTTCAACTTGTTCAAGTTCCAAACACCACAAAAGAAATATAACCGTTCCTTTTGAGCCTTCTCAAGGTTCCCTTCCCCAAGCTCAGGCCCCTTTCAGCTTCAAATACCAGTTCAATCTGTCAGGATGTACCTCTGCTTTTGAACACAGTTATTTCACACACACTTTACTTGTGGGGTAAAATCAGAGACTTAAGAAACTGCCTGGTTCTTTGCTCCTCCTAGGCGTGAACACTGATCTGCAACCCCTCTCTATTCCTTACTCTTCTTTAGACCTTTAACCTTCAGGTGCTTCCTGCACCCCTTCTGGTTTTAGCTTCTTTCTCGTGCACACTTGCACCTTTCCTTTTCTATTCCTTTCGTTTCACCTTGCACTTGTTTCACCGTGGCCACTTGCACTTTCCTTTTCTTACTGATCATGACTCTTGCGCACCTCACATCCTTTTGCCTCCTTGTGCAATCTTGCACTATCAGTTTCTTTCTCGTGCTTCTCCTGCACATCTAACACACTGTCCTTTTTACTGTGTATGTATTGCATTTCTCTTCACTATACACTCTTTACACTCTGTACCCTGCCTTTCCTTTTGCTTTTCTCCTCTACCGCGCCGCTAGCGCCCCTACCTTTCTTCCATTTCTTTGGCTTATTTGATGATACTTTGTCCTTTGCACAGTTTCAAACCTTTCCGCTCTGTGCCGCTTTATAATTGTGTCTTTCTCCTGCTCCCCTTTAGTCAAATGAACAGTCCCAAGATTCGCTCAGTCACTCACCGGGCAGCGTTACGTTGACAAGCGGTTTCACTGGATTCACAGGGTTGAGTTCAGGGTCTCACCACCCATCCCTCAGACACCCTTGGGATCAGGACACGTCTCATGGGAACTACCATTTTCTGAAACGCTATCAGCAGGATACAGGCTCCTTGGAGGCACGGCTCCCATGCCACACTGCAGACCCTTTCAAAGATAGGGCCAGCATCTCAGCACCCCGTTCTCCTCCAGGCTGTTTCCCCTGCTGCTCTGTACTTCCTGGCTTCTCAGGTCTTGACAGCATCCCCAGCTCTCTATAAATGGTGTGGTAAAAATGTAGAGAAGTGCGAGTGGTCATTGTTTCCCTTACTTTCCCCATGCTGTTTCTATGGGTAATATTTACTGCTCTTAGTTGGATCCTCCTCGTCTCTGTATTTGTTGGGGACGGGATGGGGTGAAATTGAAAATACCCCATGAAGGCTGATGGAGAGTATGTTGTGGTTTATTGGGTCCGGGGGAATGCCACCTCTGTCTCGTTGATCTCGGCTGTGTCCTTTTCTTGCAGGTACTCTCGTTCTTGCCGTATACTTGTACTGTCGACTTCCGTATGTTTTTTCACTCTCCTAAGGTTCCCTTGACCATAATTCTGTTCTTGCCCCGCCCCCCACCCCTCTGCCTGGTTCTTCCCTGCTGTGTCCTTTTTCTTTCAGGTTCCCTCGTACTTGCGTTGTTAATTGGTTTTGTTCACAGCTACTTGACTTCTCGTCTTTGCCTCTACGAGCCCATCCTGTATTTTACAATTTTGTTTGTGTCTCGTCTGCTTGCACCCCTCCTCTTGTGCCTGCCCCTATCCTCCTCTTTGATAGACGCTTCCCACACCTTATCAACTTCCTTTCCTCTCCTGCTGTCTCTTCTTTCCCTACTTCGGCTTACTTGCCTCCTTCCTCTGCCACCTCTCTGGCGCCTTCATCCTCCTTGGCTACCTTGCCCTCTCCTTCTGCCCTCCCTCTGGCTCTTTCTGCACTTCCGCAGGGAGTACCTCTGACCTGTACCCCTCCCGGAAAAGTCTTTGAAGGGTTGCAAACTTCGCCACATTGGCACTCTCAACTCTCGCTCAGCTGTCAAACACCCCTCGGACATCTGCTGTCTCCTGTAAGAACTCGACACCTTCATGTTCTCGGTCTCACCTAGACATGGTTTACGGCCAGATCTGTCACAAATTTTGGCACTCTCCTCCCTGATGGCTACAAGATCCTCACCACACCCAGACCCAACCGTGCAGGTGGGGGTGTAGCTTTGACCTTCCCGGTGTGGATCCCTGCCTCTATCACTCCTATGCAGGCCTACTCCTCCTTGGAATGCCAGGTCTGCAGGCTCTCTCTCTCCTGGCCGCCCTCTCATTGTGGCCATCTACCGGCCACCTGGTCAGGTAATCTCCGTCCTTTCTGAGTGGGCTGACCACTCCTCTTCCCTCCTGGCCCTGACCACTCAACAACTCCTCCTCGGAGACCTCAACATCCACCTGGATGCTTCCTGTCCCTCAGCTGGACTCTTGTGAAACCTCTGTGACTCTCTTTCTACTCTTCCCTCTAGCCTGACTCACTCTGCAGGGCACACACTGGATGTTCTGATCTCCTCAGACCTCCCCCTCTCTTTACCTCTCACCACTCCTCTCTACTGGAGTGACCACTTTCTCCTCTCCTCTCATCTTTCACACTCTACCCCTCAGGCCGAACCTACCCTTGCACTGCCACACACCTTTTCGGTCATCCGACCCATGCAGCGTGTGTCAACTGAGGCTTTCGCTGCCACTTTCTCTCCCCCTCCTGCACCTCTGGCTGACCCACATCCTGACAGTCCCTTCCAACCTCTATTCTTCCATCTCTGACACCCTTGATGCACGTGACCCAGTCATGAGGATCTGCTTGAAGCCCAAAGCCAGGTGCAATGTTTGGTATGGCACAGACACTGTCAACCTTAAACGCAAGTGTAGAGTGGCTGAGAGCAAATGGCTGGCATCTTGTGCATCCTCTGATAAACTTGGCTGCCGCCTGCTCCAAAGGCAGTACCGACTCTCTGTCCACACTAAGAAGAGAGCCCTCATCCAAGCCTGCATCTCAGTGGCATCTAACAACTCGGCTGAACTCTTTAAAATCTGCAAGGAGCTGGCCAATCCTGCTGCAGTCTCTACCTCCCCTGTCCCCTCCAAGGCCCTCTGCACTGCCTTGGCATCACATTTTATCTCTAAAACTCAGGACATCCTGTCCACCCTCGCTTCCTCTCCTCCTTCCTCTACTTTCTCCTGTACCTCTGGCCTCCCTGCAGCCACCTCTTCTCCTACCTTCTCTTCCTTTCCTTTGTTCACCCCTGACAAGGTTTCTAGACAAGTCTGATCTAGGAAAGTCTCGTCAAAACAGGTTCTTCCCTGTTCATCCAAAATGATCAAGGACCACATTGACATTCTCACTCAAGACTTGGCTGACTTTTGCAACCATTCTTTCACCACTGGAACCTTTCCTTCCCCCCTGAAGCACTCTTGTGCACCCTCTTTTTAAGAAACCATCAGCCGATCCATCCTGTCCGGCTAGCTATCGCCCAATCTCCATTACTCCTTTCCTGGGCAAACTCTTGGAAAAACTGCCCATCTCCCAGCTTAATCTTCACAATGAATCTGTCGGTTGTCTCCATGAACATCAGTCTGGCTTCAGAGCAGCCCGAAGCACGGAAACTGCTCTCCTGAACATCTGTGAAGACCTGCTCTCTGACTTTGGTGCTAACCACCCCTCTGTTCTCATCCTACTGGATCGCCCTTCTGTTTTTGACACGGTCAGCCATGTCATCCCGCTCAACCAGCTCAGTGATAACCTGGGTACCACTGATCAGGCCCTGGCCTGGCTGACACCTTTCCTCTCTGACCGACTCTCCCAGGTCCAACTTGTCCTTCCTCTCCTCTATCGCACTCTCTACCTGTGGTGTCCCTGAGGGGTCTAATCTTTCTCCCTGGCTGTTCAACCAATACCTGGCACCTCTCGCCCACTGCAGTGCTGTTCTCTGCTCCAACTTTCAGTGCTATGCGGATGACACAAAGCTTGCTTTCAGGCTCCCCTCAGCCGCCTCTTCTCCTTCTCTCATCCAGGATTGTTTGTCTGCAATACAGGAGTGGTGTGCCGCCAATTATCTCTGCCAGTAAAACTGAGATCCTACTCATTGGCACACCTGCACCTTCCTTTCCCGTCACACTCTGGCTGCCCACTCTGGGCCCTCTTCCTGCTCCCACCTGTGAAGCTAAGAACCTCGGGGCATCAGGGTCATCTTCGACTCCACACACTCCTTCTCTCCCCACATCTCTAACGTCTCTAAAAGTCAAACTACCAGCTGCACCTCCTCAGAGGTATTCTTCCTTTCCTCACCTTCCCCCAGAAGCTCACTGTCTCCAGAGCTCTGGTTCTCCATAGTCTGCACTACTGCAACAGCCTTCTAAATCTACCTGCCTCTACTCTCCATCCTCTACAACTCATCCAGAACAGGACTGCAACACTTGTCCTTGGCCTCAAGCTCAGGGATGGTATCTCTCCAGCCCTGAAATCTCTCCATTGGCTCCCAGTGGCAGCAAGGATCAAGTTCAAGACCCTCTGCATTGTCCAGAAGGCATAATATATATAACACCAAGAAAGTTATGATGGGTTTAATTTATATATATATATATATATATATATATATATATATATATAAAAATACATTAATCATCGTAATTGTATTTCTGATGCTTGTATCTGCTTAGATTCACATGCCGTGCATAGGCCAACATCTAGTGGAAGCTGCAGAGTATTACAATGGTTGTTTTCGATACTCGAAAAGGGACGTCGACAGGGTGTGCCAGTAATACTATCCCTAGTGTGACGTCCACTGTACCCATGATCCCTCATGCGTCGAGGTCCCTCAGATTGTTATTTTTCTGACATGAAGTGTAGCGTGAGTACAGTTGTGTCCAAGCAGATACGTATCAGACAAGCTCATAAGCATCCATGCGGTGTCTCTCCGAGTGGAGGAAGGGTGGGCGCATGATACAAGCATCAGAAATACGATTACGGCAAGTAATGTGTGCCTTCTGAGGCTTGTGGAATCTGCTTAGATCACATGCTGTGCATAGATTAGCGAACAGTGTTAGAAGAAGGTGGTGGGATGTGAGAAGGTTCATGCGCGAACAGATGTCTTAGAACAGCGCGTCTCACTTTTGTATCTGTCTTGGAATGAGTGTCAATGCAGTAGTGCCGATTGAAGGTGTGTATTGAGCTCCATATAGCTGCTTTGCAAATGCTGTCTAGAGGGACATTTGCAATGAAAGCCAGAGTGGCTCCTGTGCTCCTTGTGGAGTGAGCTCTGGGCGTAAAAGGCAGTGTCTTGTCAGTTAGGGAATAGCACAATTGTATACATCGGACTATCAACCTATAGATGTTTAGGAGAGATTTCCATTTCATGTGTAATTTTCTCTCCAGTTGTGTACCCCCCCCCGACCTTTTGATGATGTTAAACACCTTAGTATGACTTTACCAGAGGAGCCCAGCCTTCTGCTGCACTCCTCTGGGCTTTTCTCTCACTTTTTATGGGGAAACTGACATGCCCTTAAGACAGTCAGTACTGGGAGACTTTGTTTCCCTTAGTCCTTTCCAATGTTGCAACTTTTCTGCAACATGTAAACAGTGTTCAAGTACAGTGCACTTGGGTCTATTAGTCATTTCCAAAGGCCCTAGATACTCGAAGGATTTATTTAGGAGAAGTGCAGATGTGCCTTGGACAGGGCTGGTGGCAGCTTATCATTTAAGCCGACCCGGGTCAGTCCTTATTTGGGCATGCATTTTCCTGCGAAGCGCCAAGCTTTTCCGGGCTTCTGCATGATTTGGGTGTGTGCCTCCAGGATGTGGGCCGGGATGTCTGTTCGCAATACACATCCTGGGTGCCAGAGAGTCTGGAGTGTTGTGAATGCCTGGGACCACTGTGGTCCATGATTGGTCCACGTATGGTATGCCTGTACATGAGCAGATCTCCCATTGGGTCCTCTTCATTTTGGCGCAAAGGAGATTCTGGATAAGAGAAGGCCCCAAACACACATACCATGTCGATCTCTGGAGTTCTCATTGAACAAAGGATAGGATCCAAGTATC
Source organism: Ambystoma mexicanum (assembly GCF_040938575.1). Taxonomy (NCBI): domain Eukaryota; kingdom Metazoa; phylum Chordata; class Amphibia; order Caudata; family Ambystomatidae; genus Ambystoma; species Ambystoma mexicanum. The sequence continues at coordinate 703,312,467 of NC_090941.1, read as the reverse complement.
CTGAAACTAAGGCGGCGAGTCAAGGAACCGCTGGTGACCCGGTGGAAGGTTTGGCACCCTGAGCCCGTTGTCATCCCGTGGGACCCCTCTGCATCTGGTCATCCTAGAAGGTCTGCGAAGAGGCTTCGACCCATTGGAATAGTGGGAAAAACTATTCTCGGCACCTTCATCCAACCCTGCAAGTAAGCTCTCTCGGAAGTGTCCCTGGGCCAACCAGTGGCCTGACCAGCTTACTCAGACTCTTTGCCCTGATACTGCTGCCGTTTCAAGGAGGCCGTTGAAAATTGTTACGTCGCTAGCTCTGTGTTCACGGCACTCTCACACTGAATTTCGTACACTTGGCGTTCCCAGGTCTGGAATAAAGTGAGTGTGCCCAAACCGGAGCATACGCGGTTACAGTGTCGCCCAGCAGTGGTGACGAACTTTGCAGGTGTGCTGCATTTGTGGCCCTCTTGCCCCTGAAGCCTGCTGCAGTGAAACTGGCCTGATCCATCCACCAGGAGCGGAGAAATCGCCACTGTCCCGTTTGGGATAATCGCTCTATCTTTGTCGCTGAAAGCCGCAGAGCCGCCAAATTGCCACACTTGAACCTGCAATTGAATTGCACTCGACTGCCAAATTCTGGTCCGGAGTGCGCCAGGGGTGGTGAGTAATCGCAACCCTAACCGTGGCCCCTAGCACCTCCATCCATTTTTATGCATGAGTGGCCCCCTGGGGGCCCCTCTCCTTTCCACTGCTAGTGCGAACTAGCAAACTATTTCCAACTCTTGGAATTGACTCTGCCCTCAAGTGGAGGCCTTCCTCGAATAGTGGGAACCTATTCTTCATCACCTCACCCACCTTCCTGAGCTGCTCCAGGCCCCTGAAGAGACCCGTTTTTCCCATTTGAACTGCCGCGTGCACCAGCAGTGCAAGTACATTTGAGAAATAGATTCCACTCTTCTTAGGGATTGGACTGCCTCTTAGTTAGGTGGGTGTTGGATTCAGAAGGGACTAAAGACTATTTGCACTGCCTGTTTCCTACCCCTTTTAGGTTGTGGACCCATTTTGTGCATTAACCCTTTAGACCCCATTGGTCTTGTATATATTTATTTAGAAAGGATTGTGTTGGTCTAAAAGTATTACTGTGATTTGATTTGTGTGTTGAAACTCAAAGGCCTTGAAATAAATGTATTTGTATCTTTAATATATATATATATATATATATATATATATATATATATATATATATATATATATGGGATACATTACTCACCGTAATCGTATTTCTGATGCTTGTATCTGCTTAGATTCACATGCTGTGCATAGGCCGACATCTAGTGGAAGCTGCGGAGTATTACAGTTTGTTTTTCGAAAGTCGAAAATGGGCGTCGACACAGGCGTGCCAGTAATACTATCCCTAGTGTGACGTCCACTGTACCCAAGATCCCTCACGCGTGTAGGATCCTCAGATTGTATTTTTTCTGACATGAGGAAGCATGAGGAGTAGCGTGAGTACAGATAATCCAAGCAGATAGACAGAAAAGGTAAGACTACAAGCAATCATGCGCCTTCTCTCGGAGGGGAGGAAGGGTGGGTCGCATGTGAATCTAAGCAGATACAAGCATCAGAAATACGATTACGGTGAGTAATGTATCCCTTCTGAGGCTTGTGGAATCTGCTTAGATCACATGCTGTGCATAGATTAGCGAGCAGTACCAGAAGAAGGAGGTGGGATGTGAGAAGGGTCATGAGCAAACAGGTGTCTTAGAACCGCTTGTCCCACTTGTGTATCTGTCTTGGAATGAGTGTCAATGCAGTAATGCTGAGTAAAAGTGTGAATAGAGCTCCAAGTAGCCGCTTTGCAAATGGTGTCGAGGGGAACATTTGCAATGAAAGCCAGAGTGGCACCAATGCCTCTAGTAGAGTGGGCCCTTGGCGTAAAAGGCAGAGTCTTGTCAGAAAGAGAGTAACACAGCTGTATACAGTTGATAATCCACTTCGAGATAGCGCCCTTAGAGACGCGATCCCCCTCTCTGCCTGTAGCTACGGAGACAAACAGTTGATCTGTTTTCCTTAGCGGTCTGGTTTTATTTACATAGTATAGGACCGCCCTACGCACATCTAGGGTGTGTAGTTTCACCTCAGCCGAGCTTTGCGGGTTCTGGAAGAAAGCCGGAAGCTCGATGGACTGGTTTACATGGAACTTGGATATGAATTTAGGTGAGAACCTAGGGTGTGTGCGTAAAACCAGTTTGTCCTTGTGGATAGTAAAGAAAGGATCCTGCACTGACAGAGCCTGAATTTCACTGACCCTTCTTATGGAGGTAATGGCTACTAAGAAGGCCGTTTTATAAGTCAGGTGTTTGAGACTACTTTTATGCATGGGTTCGAATGGGGGTCCCATGAGCTTAGCTAGCACCACGTTGAGGTCCCATCCTGGCGGTGGGTTCGAAATAGGAGGGTGAAGTCTCTTTACTCCTTCCATGAAGGCTTTAACCACTGGTACTTTCCACCACGAGACCTTGTTATGGGATGTGGTGTAAGCCGAGAGGGCTGCCAGGTGTACTTTCAGCGAGTTAAAAACCAACCCTGCATCCAGCAGGTGGAGCATGTATGTCACAACGTTGGAAGGAGTGCAATCAACCGGGTTGATTTGTTTATTCTGGCACCAGATAACGAATCTTTTCCACTTATCAAAGTAACAGTGCCTTGTATTTGGTTTCCTGGACTCCTTTAGAATGTCCATACACCTCTGTGGTAATTTGAGATGTCCAAACTCTATGACTTCAGGAGCCATGCTGCTAGGTTCATAGAGTTGGGTTCCTGATGCACTGTTTGACCCTGTTGCTGGGACAGTAGGTTGTACCAGGCTGGGAGTCTGATGGGTTCGCACACCGCCATCCTGCGTAGGTGTGGAAACCATGGTTGTCTCGCCCACATGGGAGCAACTAGGATGAGCGTCATAGATTCCTTGTTCATCTTGTACACCACCTTCCTGATGAGAGGAGTTGGTGGAAAAGCGTACGCAAACATCCCTGACCAGTTCATCCACAGGGCATTCCCTTGGGAGTCCGGCTGGGGGAACCTGGATGCAAATCCTGGGCATTGTTTGTTTTCGCTTGTGGCGAATAGGTCTATAGTGGGGAAACCCCACTGAGAGAAGAGATCTTCTACTACGTCTCTGTGAAGGACCCATTCGTGTTCTTCTGGGAGGGAGTTTCTGCTTAGAGCATCCGCTAGGGAATTGAGCTCCCCTGGAACATGTTGCGATGACAGGAAGATGTTCCGTCTGAGTGCCCATATCCATATTTTCTGGGCAAGCTTGGACAGATTTGGCGAACGAGTCCCCCCTTGCTTGTTCAGATAGAACATGGCTGTCGTGCTGTCCGTCCTGATCTGCACCGACAAGTTCAGTAGATGGGGCTCGAACGCCCTTAGCGCTCGGAATACTGCCAGAAGCTCTAGCAGATTGATGTGGTTCTTGGCTACTGAGTGAGACCAGAGACCCTGAGCTGTGTGGTGGAGATGGTGAGCTCCCCACCCAGTCAGGCATGCATCTGTAGTCACCACGGCTTGTACTTCGGGATCGTAAAAGGGTTTCCCCTTTGCGAGATTCTCTCTTGTCCACCAGTGTAGGCTCTGTACGAGTGTTGGCGAAACGACCACTAGATCGTCCCAATGACCACTTGCCTGAGACCACTGTTTCGCCAACCATTCCTGCATGGGACGCATGCGCAGACGCGCGTGGGGGACCAGGTAAATGCATGACGCCATCATGCCCAGTAACCGCATAGCTTTGCGTACTGTTATCTGTTGACCTGACTGATAATGCGGAATTTGCAGAAGTATATTCCGAATTCTCTCTTCCGAAGGGAAGGTCAATCCTTTCTGAGTATCTAGGATAGCTCCTAGAAACTGTTTTGAGGTGCTTGGCACCAGACTTGACTTTTTCTCGTTGATGGAGAAGCCTAATTCGTGGAGGAGGTCGATAGTCCTCTGAATGTTTGACCTGCAAATTCCTGGGGTTTCCCCCGTTATGAGCCAGTCGTCCAGATAAGGGTACACCGGGATTGCTTCCCTGCGTAGGTGTGCAGCCGCCACCGCCAGTACCTTGGTGAATACCCTTGGTGCTGAAGCTATCCCGAAGGGCAGTACCTTGAATTGGTAGTGGCGACTGTCCACCTTGAAGCGCAAGTACTTTTTGTGCGCTGGGAGCATGGAAATATGAAAATAAGCATCTTTCATATCCAAGGTTGCCATGTAATCCCCCTTTTTTAGGAGGGGGATTACCTCTTGTAGCGTGGTCATACGGAATTTTTGGGGCTTGACATATTTGTTGGCAGGCCGTAAGTCCAATACTGGGCGCATTGTCAAATCTTTCTTTGGCACAAGGAAGTAAGTTGAATAGATACCCTTGTTTACCTGGTGTCCTGGGACGAGTTCTATCGCGTCCTTTTCTAGCAGAATGGCGATCTCCTCGAGAAGGATCCTTTGATGCTCTAGGGAGTGCACTCTTTGTCGTGGAGGATGATTCCGGGGACGCTGCAGTAGTTCTATACAATATCCTGCGGATACTGTTGACAGCACCCATCTGTCTGAGGTGATCCCTTCCCAAGCCTGGGTGAAGGTGGAAATGCGTCCCCCTACTGGGGTTGCGTGGCAAGGGACCCTGAACTGAGCGTCACTGTTTTGGTGGAGGCGTGCCACCGCCCTTGTTGGGGCTGCCTCTGCCTCTTCCACGACCTCTCTTGTTACCCCTGCCGTAACTCTGGGTAGACTGCTGGTTGTTATTCCATTGTGTACCTTGTCCCTGGGCATAGTTGCCTCTTTGTGAATTTTGGCCGCGTGGGCGACGAAAATTATTGTTCCCCCTCTGGTTAGGGGGTTTGTTGGTAAGCTGGCCAAGGGATTTGAGAGTCTCATATTCATCTTTGGCATTTTTAAGTGCGTCTTCGACCGCTTTCCCAAACAATAGGTCGGGTTCCACTGGCTTGTCTATTAAAGAAGCCTGGGTTTCTGTCTTGAATCCCGACTGCCGTAACCACGCATGTCTCTTGATAACAGTACCTTCTGCTATCAATCTCCCTGCGTTGTCAGCGGCGTCGAAAGTTGCTTTTAAAATGCAACCAGACACGGCTCTCCCCTCTGCCGAGATCCGAGCCAGCTGGCCCTTTAACGGTTCTGGAGCAGAGGCAATGAGCGCCGCGACTTCTTCCCATTGATGGCAATTGTAACTAGCCAACAGGGTGGTGGAATTCGCAATCCTTGCTTGGTAGGCGGACGTTGAGGCTACCTTTCTGCCAAACCCGTAAAGTTTTTTGCTCTCCTTGTCGGGAGGAGCTTCTGATGAAGATAAGGGCGTGCCAGCCCTCTTTCTAGTGTTGGTCACCACTAGGGAATCTGGTTTAAGATGTCCCTTTATATACAGAGGGTCAGACTGGGCTGCCCGGAAAATCTTTTCAATTCTGGGGTTGACAGCTCTGGTGAGGTTAGGATTCACCAGGGAAGGATCTATTCTTCGTTGGATGGATTTGAGGATAGGGATGGTCTGAGCGACCGGTCTTCTCTCTCCTACAAACTCCTCCGCGAAGTCCCTTTCCTCCTGTACACCGTGGGTGTCGATGTGGAAGTGTTCCGCTGCTCGAGCGAGAACCTCGTTAAGGAGGGGCTGGTTATCAACTGGAGAGTCAGTAACTGGGGCTTCGCTTTGTACTGGGGAATCTACTCTGTAAATTTCCTGCTCATCTTCTCCCTCCTCCAGGTCCTCATCCTCTGCATAGTAATCTGTCCCGGTTTGTTCTTCCATAATTGCAAACTCCTGGTCCTCTTCAGGGAAAACTTGTCCCTGATAACTGGGGAGTGGAGTAGAATATGGAGTGGAGTAAGGCTGAACCTTGAAGGGTTCAGGTCTTTCGACCCGGGGCTTTTTACTTAGCGGGATAGGATCGGAGGAGCCTGAGGGTGTGGCCCCTTGAGGGTTATATGAAAGAAAGTGTTCTGGGTTCTTATCATAAAAATCAGCCAAGGAAGACATCCTAGACATAACCCTGTCTATGTCTTCACTGGACCATTCCCTGGAACAGGGTATTACTTTAGCAGGTGATTTATTTTCAAGGGTAGACTTGTGTTTGCTTGTCTGCTTAGGCTTTACAGGGGTGGAAGGCTGTGCTTTCCGCTGTTTCCCCCCTTCTCCGTGCGTGGAAAAATGTTTTCCCTGTCCCTTGGGGGCCCCAGAGACTTTCGACGCCTGGCGTCGAGGGTCTGGAAAGGTATCTGTGTGCTTCGGGCGTGGGGCCTCACTGATGTTAACCGCGGTCTCGGTATCTTGGAGCGCGGCCTGGGGGTGGAAGTCGTCTTCGTCTCCCGACGATCGAACTTCCGTTAGTGTGTGTAGCGAGGCACTCTTGGCAAGAGTGGATGATTGCCTTGCGTCGTGAGGCGATCTCGATCGAGAGCGCCCAGAGGACACCGAGTCGGACCGTTCTTTTTGTGCCTCTTTCCGGGAAGTAGACGTCGTCGAGGTCCGGTTGGTCTTAGTGTGTTTAGTGTGTGTTAGGTGTGTAGCGCTTGCGTCGCCGGGGGTCTTCCCCATAGCCGCCTTGCCGGACGACCTTCCGAGGTCGGGGACCTGCGCTCGTCGGCTGTCTTTCGACGCCGTAATGCCCTCGCCGTCCGAAAGTACGGCGTCGCTGCCATCGCTGAAGGCGCCCTCCGCTGCCATGGCCTCCTGCCTGGCGTGGTGGGCCCAACGCTTTGTCGAACGGTCCTTAAGTGTCTTAGGTTTAAACCTACTACACGCTCTGCAGTTCGCTTCGGGGTGATCCCTCGGCAAGCAGAGATTGCACGTGGCGTGCCTGTCGACCCAAGGGTATTTGCGATTGCACTTGGGGCAGAATTGAAAAGGGGTACCCTCCATACGCACCTTGAGGCAGCGGGCTGCTAAGTGTAGGAATATATATAAATGTAACTATATATCAAGAGTGAAGAGTATGTACCACCCCCCACTCTCCCTACTTGTAAGGGCCGAGGCCAGCGGCCTACTAGGCCCGGGCCGAGGCCAGCGGCCTACCGAGGCCCAGATCCGTCGTGCAGCAGTCGACGGTCGATGACTTCTCCAGCCGTCGTCGAGGTTGAGGGTCGACGTTGGGGTGGGGAAGGGAATGAATAAGAATTAAAATTATAATAACAGCAAAAGTATGGCTAAGGCCAGGGAACTCCGCAAGATGCTTCCGACCAGTATGGCGGAAAAAAACAATCTGAGGATCCTACACGCGTGAGGGATCTTGGGTACAGTGGACGTCACACTAGGGATAGTATTACTGGCACGCCTGTGTCGACGCCCATTTTCGACTTTCGAAAAACAAACTGTAATACTCCGCAGCTTCCACTAGATGTCGGCCTATGCACAGCATGTGATCTAAGCAGATTCCACAAGCCTCAGAAATATATATACACACACCTGACTGGGAGTGACTTGTAAGTGTCCTTTGCTCTGTGTGCTCATTGAGGTCTTTCAGTCACCCTCACCCCTCCTGGGACCTAGTCTTGACCGTCGCCATAGCTACCTTGATTGGTCTGGCTTGTCCAGAAGGTTACCCTGTTCCAAGAAACTAGGCTAGCCTTCTGAACCTCTGCCCACCAGGTCAGAGTTCAGAAATCCATCTTAACAAGATGGCATTCTTTCAAATGCAGTCACCTCTGCCTGGCGCTATGGAGACAAAAAGTTTATCTGTTTTTCTTAGGGGTCTGGTCTTGTCTACATAGTAGAGGACCGCCCTCCTCATATCTAGTGTGTGGAGTTTGACCTCTGCTGAGCTGGTGGGTTTCTGGAAGAAAGCTGGTAACTCAATGGACTGGTTTACGTGAACTTTAGAGATGAACTCAGGGGGAGAACCTAGGGAAAGTACGTAAAACCAGCTTGTCTTTGTGTACAACAAAGAAAGGATTCTGCACTGACAATGCTTGAATTTCACTAACTCTTCTTATGGAAGTGATGGTCCCGAAGAAGGCAGTTTTTTAAGTCATGTGTTTGAGATTAGACTTAAGCATTTGCTCGAAAGGGGGTCCCATGAGCTTAGCGAGTACAACATTGAGATCCCATCCTGGCAGCTGGTTCAAAATTGGAGGGTGGAGTCTCTTTACTCCCTCTATGAATGCTTTGATACCAGGTACCTTCCACCATGAGACCTTATTTTGGGAAGTGGTATAGGATGACAAAGCCGCCAGGTGGAACTTCTAACCCTGCATCTAGCAAGTGGAGCATATAAATTAGAATGTGGGAAGGAATACATTCTATGGGGTTACTTTGTTTAGACTGGCACCAAATTACAAATCTCCTCCACTTGTCAAAATAACAGTGCCTAGTGTTAGGTTTTCTTGATTCTTTTAAGATATCCATACATCTCTGTGGCAAATTAAGATGTCCAAACTCTATGACCTCAGGAGCCATGCTGCCAAGTTTATTGAGTGAGCTTGAGGGTGCACTGTTAATCCCAAGTGCTGAGTGAGCAGATTATACGTGCACAGGAGTTTGATGGGATCGCACATCGCCAGTTTGCGCAGATGTGGATAACGGGGTTGTCTTGCCCACATAGGAGCTCCTAAGATGAGCGTCACCTGCTCCTTGTGGATCTTGTTCGCCACCTTTCTCAGAGGTTCATCCATAGGGCGTTCCCCTTGGAGCATGGCTGGGGAAACCTGGACACAAAGTCTGAGCATTGCCTGTTTTCGCCTGTAGAGAACAAGTCTTTGTGGGTAAACCCCATTGAGAGAAGAGGTGTTCTATGACCCCTGCGTGTAGTTGCCACTCGTGTACTTCTGGTAGGGGATCTCTGCTCAATGAGTCTGCGAGAGAGTTGAGTTCCCCTGGAACCTGCTGTGACGATATGAATATTTTCCGTTTGAGCGCCCATTTCCAAATTTGTTGCGCAAGCCTGGACAGATTTGGAGAACGTGTGCCCCCCTGTTTGTTGTTTTAAAACATTGGTGTAGTGCTGTCAGTCAGGACTTGCACAGATTGGTTCGCTAGGTGAGATTCAAACGCCTGAAGGGCTTTGAATACTGGCATTAGTTCTAGCAGATGATGTGGATATGTGCTGCCGCGTGAGACCACACACCCTGAGCTGTGTGGTGAAGGTAATGAGCCCCCCCACCACCCAGAGAGTGAGGTGTCCGTCGTGACAATCGCTTGTACTTCTGGATCGTAGAAGATTTTCTCTTGTCCACCAGCAAAGATTTTGTACTAGTGTTGGCGAAACCTACCACTAGATCATCCCACTGACCACTCACCTGAGTCCACTGTTTAGCCAACCACCCATGCATGGGTCATAGTCGCGCGTGAGGAACCAGGTAAATGCAAGATTCCATCATGCCTAGCAAACGCATCGCTTTGCGCACCCCTGAAATGTGGTATTTGCAGTAACATATTATGGACTCTTTCCTCTGGCGGAAAGACCAACCCCTCTTGTGTGTTTATGACAGCTCCTAGGAACTGTTTGGTTGTGCTTGGCAATAAGCTTGATTTTTTTCTCATTGATGGAAAAGCCCAATTGGAAGGGTAGGTTGATAGTTCTCTGAATGTTTTGCCTGCAAATTAGGGGAGACTCCCCTGTAATCAGCCAGTCGTCCGGGTAAGGGCACACTGGGATTGCCTCCCTGCATAGGTGTGCTGCCCCCACCGCCAGTACCTTCATGAATACCCTTGGAGCAGATGCTATTCCGAAGGGAAGCACTTTGAATTGGTAGTGCTGGTTTGCTATCTTGAAACGCAAGTATCTTCTGTGTGCTGGGAACATTGAAATACGAAAATGGGCAACTTGCATATGCAGTTTTGCCATGAAATCCCCCTTTTTTAGTATTTGTATTTATTGTTTTATATAGCGCCTTAATCCAAGGCGCTTTACAATGAACAACAAAATGTACATTGAACATGGAACAGTAGAAGCTATAACGGTAAACATGACTCAAACCAGAAAATCAGCATGTAGAACAATTTACATATGAGAAAGAAGAGGAGAGGAGGGGAGGGGGTGGAGAAAGAAGGGGGAGAGAGAGTAGTGAGTAAAGTGAATAGTAGTAAGAAGGGAGATTTAGAATAGAAGGGGAAGATAAAGAACAAAGATGGGTAGAAGAAAGAGGGAAAGAATGGTAAGAGTTGGAAGGGGATCAGAGAGGGGAATGAAAAAGATTTCAATGAGGAGCGGAAGGAAGAATAGAAAGGGGAGGAACGGATAGAGAAGGTTAGGGAGTTCCAGTGTAAGGGGGCAAGGAGCTGAAAGGAACGGAAACGAGAAGAGGCACAAGGGGTGGGGAAACAAAGTAAGTAGCGATCGGCAGAACGAAGGGAGTGAGAGGGGGTGTAAAATGAGAGAAGAGAGGAGAGGTAAGGAAGAACAAGGTCGTGAAGAGATTTAAAGACCAGACAAAGGACGTGATATTTAAGTTGGAAACGGAAAGGAAGCCATCCTAGCTGTAAAAGTGAGTTGGAAATGGAGTCATGAGGAGAGAGCAGACAGAGGGTGCGGATGGCAGAGTGATAAAGGGATTTGAGGGGAGCAAGGTGGGAAGCGGGAAGACCAAAGAAGCGAGAAGAACAATAGAAAAGATGAGAAAAGATCAGGGAGGAGATTAAACGTTTGGCAGCATGGAAGGTGAGAGAGGAACAAACTATGCCCAAGAGGTGAGGGAGATATGATGGGTAAAGGAGAGGGAAGAGTCAAAATAAATGCCAAGATTACGAGCATGGTTGGAGATAGGGAGACTAGAAGGGGGAAATTGAATAGAGGGAGGGGGTGAAGGAGGAGGAATTACCTCCTCCTTCAGTAGAGGGATTACCTCTTGTAGCGTAGTCATGCAGAACTTTAGTGGCTTGACATATTTGTTTGCAGGGCGTAAATCTAATACTGGGCGCATTGTTAGATCTTTCTTTGGCACAAGGAAGTAAGTAGAAAAAATACCCTTGTTTACCTGGTTGTCCGGGACGACTTTGATGGCGTCCTTTAGTAGAAGTGTGGCAATTTTCTTCGAGGAGGATGCGCTGGTGTTCCTTGGAATGGGTCTTGTCGTGGAGGGTGGTTCTAGGGTTGGTCGAGGAGATCTATACAATATCCGCTTGTTACGGTCGATAGCAGCCATCTGTCTGCGATTTCCTCCCATGCGTGGGTGAAGCTGGATATACGCCCTCCTACTGGAGAGGCATGGGAGGGCACCTGGAGCGTATAGTCACTGCTTTTGAGGTGGTGCCACCTCGGGAGGAGTTGCCCCTACTGCGACCACATGATCTGCACGCTCCTCTAGGGTAATTCTGGGAGGACTGACCCCGATTGTTTTCCCAGGCAGTACCTTGGCTCTGGTTATAGGTGGAACCCCTCTGAATTTTGGCCATGTAAGCGATGAAAATTCCTGTTTCCCCTCTGGCCAGTAGGTTTATTGGTCAGTTGGCCCAATGACTTGAGAGTATCATATTCTTCTTTGGCCATCTATCAGGTGTCCTCGACAGCCTTGCCAAAGAGCACATTTGGCTCAACGGGCATGTTGAGGGTAGCTTGCGTCTCTGGTTTAAAACCAGATTGGCGCAACCAGGCGTGATGCTTGATAATAGTCCCTTCTGCTATTATCCTGCCTGCATTGTCCGTGGCGTCAAGATTGGTTTTTAATAAGCAGCTTGACATTGCCCTGCCTTCTGCGGCCACCTGGGCAAGCTGAGACTTAAGTGGTTCTGGGGCCGATGATAGTAAGGCTGAGACCTCATCCCATATGTGGCAGTTGTAACTAGCCAACAGGGTAGAATTGTTAGCAATCCTGGTTTGTAATGCTGTGGAGGCACCCTTTCTGCCCATTGTGTAAAGTCTCTTGCTTTCCTTGTCATGTGGGGCCTCAGAGGAAGCTAGGGGAGCACGAGCCCTCTTCCTTGTTGTAGTGACAACTAATGAATCGGGCTTCAGTTGCCCTCCGATATACAGCGGGTCAGAAGGGGCGGGTCTGAACAGTCTCTCTATGCGGGGGTTCACTGCCCGCGTAAGAATAGGGGTCTCCAGCGATGGCTGTATTTATTTTGCTGAATGGACTTGAGGAGAGGGATACATTGGGTAACAGCCTTGTTATCTCCTAAGATTTCCTCTACAAAATGTTTATCTTCTTGTACTTCCTGAGTTTCTATCTCAAAATGCTCTGCCGCCTTGACGTGCACTTCATAGGATTGTCAATGGGTGAGTCCATCACCAGGGGTTTTCTGATTAACAGGTGAGTCCATGAGATACATATTTGTCTTGGGGTCAACCTCAGGGTCCTCGTCCCCGTAATAAGGGTCTGCTGCATCATCCCCATATTAAGGGTCTGCTGCCTCTTGAATAGAGAGGTCTTCATAGTCGGAGTCCGGGTCATAGAGGTCAATCACTGTCTTGCACTGGATTCTCAGGGCGAGACCTCTTAGCAGGGGGTTGAGCAGGGATCTGCGACCCACAGGGTGCTGTAGTGGGGGGAGTGGAGTGGAAACTTTTGAAATAAGCAGGGTCCTTTTCATAGAAGTTGGCCATGAAGGACATCCTCCTCATGATCCTGTCTATATCCTCAGCCGACCATTGGGCAGGACTAAGGATCACCAATGGTTGAGAAGGGAGCCCTAAATCTTCATCTGTTGGAGGAAGTAAGGTAGAAGGAGGCGCCTTCTTTTTCAGGGTGGAAGACAGAGAATCAGGAGATGCAGGTTTTTTGGGTCTAGCATCCTGAGATTTCTCCCTTTGAGGGGGTCTTATCCCTATGAGGGGGCTTTGAGGACTTTTTGTTGGACTCCCTTTCTTTACCCTGGCCCCCTGAAGCGTGTTTCCCCGACTGTTTGTGGTCTAGTACCTGACTTGACGCAGAACATCGAATTTCGGGTGTGGGCTGTACCGGAGCCTGGTCAGCAGACGATCGGCACTCGGTGGGAGTTTTTCACACAACGTCTGTACCGTCCTTCGACGGCCAGGACCTGTCATGTGGTGATCTCGATCGAGTGTGCCCAGAGGACAGAGATTCCACAGACCTTCCCCTGGATGTCGTGCGTTGATGTCTGCTCGACACGTGTGTCGAGTCTCGGCTTTGGGTTATGCGCTTAGTGGAGGATGAAGTGATGGCGCTTCTGCCTCCAAGTGGTGTCCCCATAATAAGGCCGCCATAACCAAAGTCACCCCGTCACCTTCGCAGTCAGAAACCGCGCCATCGCTGAAAGCACCTTCTACTTCCATGGCCTCGAGCTGCCTGGCGTAGTGGGCCCAGCGTTTAGTAGATCGGTCCTTCAAGGTCTTGGGCTTGAAGAGCCTACACACTCGACAAGAACCCTCAACTTGGTCTCTCGGGAGACACAGGATACAGACTAGGTGTTTATCGACCCATTGAAATTTTCCTATTGCACTTGGGGCAATATTTAAAGGGGGTCTTGTCCATAAAGGAATGATATGGCAGTAAGGCGAATATAGTCTAAGAAAAGAGGCATATACATTCTAAAATGACCTCCCCCCTCTCTCCCTACTATGTGGGCTGGAGAGGCCTTCCAAGGCCAAAACGGATCTGTCGCGGGAGTCTTTCGACAGTTGTTTTTCTTGTATTCACTGGCGTCTGATGTTTCGATAGTCGGTGATATAAAGGATAGTAAAAATAAACTATCTGTAATTGAATAATAATAAATGGCTATAAGCCGAAAGAGAAACTCTGCTATAAGTGTCCGACTAGAATGGCGGAAAAAACAATCTAATGGACCTCGACGTGCGAGGAATCATGGGTACAGTGGACGTCACACTAGGGATAGTATTACTGGCACGCCCTGTCGACGTCCCTTTTTGAGTTTCGAAAACAACAACTGTAATGCTCTGCAGCTTCCACTAGATATCGGCCTATGCACAGTATGTGATCAAAGCAGATTCCACAAGCCTCAGAAATACATACACACAAACATATTATAGTGCAGTGGTCGCTGACTATGGTTAAGTATCAAGTACCATAGGAAACCTGAAAAAATAAATTGCTAATAACTTCTGACTTGTACAACGGATTTGGCTGACATTTTGCAAACAAATTTACTTACACAACCCACCCCACCCATGCTCTTCCTCTCCACCCACCCTCCTAGAAGCGTCAAGCAGGGAGAAGACTCTGTCCAGGCCAGGGACCTATCCCGGATGGTTTTAGAGTTGTGGCGGCGAGACAAGACGACCCAAGGACTCCATGCTGGCGTGGAATGTCGGAAGGCCAAAGGGACACCAGGCTGCTGTTGTAGAGTGCTGCCGGTGAGACATGAAGCCGCAGAAGCGGAAGAAAGGAGGCGGCAGAAGAAGAGGAGGAGAAGCTGATCCACGGGCTTCGCACCAGCAGGGAGGGAGAGTATTGCCGGTGAAACGCAAAGATGCAGAGACAGGAGAAAGAAACGTGAACAATGCAATACACTGACACACAGACTTTGTGCTAGTGTGGAGAGCCAGGGTGCTAGAAAAGCTGCCCGAACACCACAAAGGTTGGAAGTAGACCTGAGTGGGGTCGAGCAAAGTAGAACCTGAAACACTATTGGTGAGCACACAGCAGAGGGCTGGGATGCCAGGGAACCGTTTTAAGATACCAGAGAAGGAGCTTTGGTTGTGGAGAGGAGGGAGCGAAATACCCCTTTTGGGCATTTGTAAGTAATCATCATAGTCTCAGTACTTGAGAAGCTGGGAAGACAAAATAGTAAAGAAAAGTGATAGACTGAAAACAGAGGCAAACCAAAGGAAGACGCATACCGCGTGGTTTTTGATGTATTATGAGAAAGTCCTGGCAGGAGAGTATACCAGGCAATTTGCGAGTCTGGAACCCATCCCCAAAAGATAGGTGATCCAGTGTAAGAAGTTCTGGCAGAAGAGTACACCAGGCAGGGATACTCCTCATAGCGATAGGGTGAGATAGGTCTTTTTCCAACCCTCCTTTCTGTTAATAGTTTATAGCAATCAACACAATGCCCTTGTATCCAAATCTTACTCCTGATTCCTTAAAGAAGTCAGGACTCGGCTGCTCTTCTGCATAAAAGACATCAACACAGGACATGAGCCTGTTACAACTACAAAGAAGCTAAAAAACTGTAAGAATAGTGATGTCATGCGCTTGCAAACCTACAAGAAAATGCTGCAGGACCAACCAACCCACTCTATGGACTAACCCTCAATTTCTCCACCTTACTAAAAACATGCAAACTCTGATTGGCCAACCACTCATGGCTTTTAAGAGACCACTCCATAGACACCAAAAACCGCAACTCTACCACTAGCACCAACGGACACACTTAGCCCCCGGCCACACACCCCAACAGGAATTATGAGGTTGCATCTCTGGAAGCAAAGCCCTCAATGCTGCCGACACATCACTCCAAGAAAGCGGTCATGCACACAGAGCTCATCATAATTCTAATCACTGTCAATGTAAAGCACTGCAATTTTGCTTTTTTCCTCTCCTTCCAACTAACCAAAACAATCCAGTCTCTTCCAGATCCCCAAAACCACCTGGAGACCATGCAAACAGCATTGGTGCGTGGTACAAATGATGACAACAAAGCACTGTGTTGCATGTGAAATCTCTAAAGCAATCCATTCCTGGGATTTAAATCACCAATGGAGACATATTCTAGGCTCTGTAAGCTCTGGCCTGCAAATGGTGCTAGCCCATGCAACTCTAGTGTGGCATGGAGAAGGACCTCAATAGTTCGAACATCATTTTTTCACCTCTTCCACTATCACTGCCACGTGGAGTTAGTAGGCTTTTCTCCAAGCTTTTGTTGGATTTATTTCAATGGACCGAATCCGTCCTTGCACCTGGAACCTATACATGAACCAATGTCTAATATTATAGTGCACTCTAAATACCTCAACATTTCTTAACACTCTCCCTTACTTGTACCATAGCTATGCATCACATCCTCTCCCAAATTCAATTTGATTTGCTCTCTGTATTTCTTAGGATCTTGCCAATGGTAGGTGGTTAACCCTTTCAATGCCATTAGGACCTATACAGATTTCCTAATTTCCATAGGAAAGCACAGAAATCTTATAAGTGAAAGGATTAATAAGCAGACGCACGTTATCCGCACCAAGCACTGGATCAGCACACGGAAAAACATCACGGATATCAGGTCATGATTGTGTGATTGGTGTAGGCAATGTGGTTCCATCCCCTCCCCATGTGAGTGTGCATTTACCCTATGTGTAATCAGGTGTTTAATGTCTCCTAATAATTCAATTTGACTTTGCCTGCTGCCACTGCGACCCAAGTTCTCAAATCGTTTCCGTTTTTGGGTCTGGTTCAGCAATTACGACAGCTGTGCAGCCCCACGTTCTGATGGCAGCTGCTTTCAGTAATTGTTCTGACTTGCTCAATCCAAGTTCCTGCTGTGCGTATTTGCTCTGAATGTCTCCTCGCAGGATTTTGCTCTGCTTCTGCCCCACTCTACAATCAGCTCTGTCCTGGTGGCTAAACTAGGCAAATCTCCCTGAAGGGGTGGCTGCACAGAGCAAGGCGGGTGCCTTTGGGGCAACGGTGGGGCAGTGGGTAAGGCGATCCCCATAGCACATCCAAACGTTGCATCACATTCATGGTTGCTTCCCCAGGCCCCAAAAGTACTGCAGCTCCTTTATATGCCCCCCCCTCCCCAGGAGGTGCCTCCATCACAGTGCACAAACTGAGAAAAAATGCATAATTGATCAAACGTATAAAAATGTTGGCTTGAAGTCCACATTCGAGACCTTTGATATGGAACAACTGAACATGTGGCATAGGTTCTTCCAGTGGTTATTGAGAGTAACCAATAAATAACCCATCTATTTTGTGCATATTTAGCTTTTCGGTAGTGCAATTAAAAAGAGAAAAAAAAAGAACACAGTTTTACAGCATTCCATAGTGTACCCTGCCAGAGTTTATCCTAGTACCTGAAGCTTGAGTACCACCCAGTTCCGACACCAACAGTTCAGATCGAGGACTACGAGTCCACCCTTGCGCCCACACCCTGAATACAGCCCTTTCCCAACACCATCTGTGCAGACCAATTACCCGGAATCTATGCTTGCAAAAGCACCCTGAGGAGCGACCTGCTCCAACACTATCAGTGCAGCCCTGGAACCTAGAGTCCACTTGTGTACCTGCATCCTGAAATCCACCCAGCCAGACACCATCAGTGCAGCTTCTGGACCCTCAGCAGATAGAACAATGCATCCTTTGCAGCACCATTTTTTTTTAGAGCTCATGAAGAACTTCACAGAGGAAAAACAGGATTTTGACTCACAGAGGGTTGTGCATTTGACAGAATCTGTGCTACTGTAGTAGTAGCTGTGAATACTGTGTGAAGGTGTGATGCCGAGGAGGGTGGTATAGAGCAGCTGGATTTACACATTCATAGTGTAGGTCTTGGGCGAAGGTTCGGCCTTCAAATTTACATCAGTCATTGTTGGAAATGTTCAACGGGGACAAAATGTTAGAAAAGAACATATGCACAAAATAACCTGCTTGTTCTCTGCAGTAATAGTTCTCAACTGGTAATTGAGCAAAGAGACACCTGCGCCTTTTCTCATTGGTAACATTAAGCATGGCCAAGCGGTGTGTGTGAATATGGGTAGAATCTGAACTGGTGGCCATTTGTGAAGATTTAAGCAGTCTCCAGAAAAAAACAGGGTACACATGATGGGTGCACAGGAAAGAGGGCAGTTGAATATTCCCAGGGCTACAGATGTTGTGGGATGTCAGCAGGCCCAGTCCAGAAACCAGTCATGTTATTTGGGTAGGGTGTCATTGTAAGGGAGATGTGAGCTGAAGCTGTGGGTCTGATCCGCACGAGTGTGGATGAAAGACAGTCGTGGTTGTGCTCATGGACGTCTTTTGGGTGTCACAGCTGTGACCATAAGCGACTACCCTGCAACTCCTAGCATGGTGTCTATGACCGCTGGCATGGAGATGACCCTTTTTGAAATAGTTTTTTGCGTTTGTGAACCTGATTGGTTCTGGGGGAAGAGACGGAGTCGCCTTCTGCTCGTGGGGGCCTCAGTGTCCTGCGAGGAGGGGCTGCGCTGTGGCAGCTCCAGACTCTCAGCTGCAGCCTCCTTCTCACAGTGCTGTTTCTTCTCGAGTCCCCAGCTGTTCTTGGCAAAGATGCCCCAAACAGCCAGCACCACCAGGTCAGTTGCCGCCCAGGAGCACCAGTACACAGGTCGGTGATGGCGATCAGGTAGAGGTCAAGGAGACCACCCTGGGCCAGCAGCACTCGAGCCAACGCTGTGTAGCAGCCGCTGCAGCAGGCAGCACACGAGGAAAAGAGAGAGGGGCAAAGAACGGGTTACTGCGTATAGAAACTTTACTCATCTCATGTTAAATATCACGAGCCATGCATGCTTCTGGAATAACTGAAGCAGGGCAATAGTAATCATTGCACACTTACCCAGTGTGAGCAACTCCACGTGCCACGTGTACACCAGGAGAAGTTCTCCTTCTTCCAGAAGGACACACTTCCCCTACCTGCATTCTGCCCTGAGCACTGATCACGTGCCCAACTTTGTCAAGTCTCTGGCCAAGAGAGGGGGCAGCTGTTCCCAGTACTTCTGCAGCCCTTGGCCCTGGTTCACAGGCTCGACCTGCTCAACTCCTGCACCTCTCGGGAGCTTGTGAACACCTTCTTTAAAGCCCCCATCGCCCAAAGAAAAGTAGCAGAAGTGCTGCTGCCTCCGGCCTCAGCGGGCTGTTGTCATGTTCATCTCCATTGACAGATAACTTTTTCGTCGCCATGAGAGCTGCATTGGCCGGCCCAGTACCACCTCTGCGAGCCCCGCCCCAACAGGTAAACCTCACCCACATTACCTTTTGTTATGAGTGTTTAAGTCTTGAATGTACATTTTCAAAATCCGCATGTCATTTTTATGCCTTCTGCAGTAATGTCTGCTGGTGTTTTTAGTCTTCCATTCAAGGTGAGGGGAATAATGGAAGAATTGTACTCGTTTTGCCTGGCATAATTCTATTTGGGTTTATTTATTTGTGTGAATGCTTTACTATGGTTTGTGCACTTTTCAGGTTCCAATGCTGTATTGTTGAAAGTGAAACGTGGGAGTGAGAAGGGTAAGGATGAGAAGCCAAGTGAGTCATGAACAACACATTACCAAATGCTGTGATATGCACATTTAAGGATAAATAGCTGGTAAAACGGCTCAGTGGGTTAAGTGCTCACTACTGGTGTCTGTGTGTGTTCTGCCAGCCATACGTTTGAATCCTAGCAAGGTTTATACTCATCCATATATGGCACTGACCATATAGCTCATACATGCATGGTTAATAACATAGAAGGTCAGTGGCATTTAGGAGTACAATGCCGTGGTGTCAGCCTCTTTGGTCTGCCTGATAAACCATGTATGTATTCCCTTTGTTTGTGAATGCACTTTTGATTTAAAATTTGATTGATTATATTGCCTCTACAAAATAGACCTTGATATTATGATGAAAGTCTTTCTGTAATAAAAATAAATAAAGGGTTCTTTGTTACTTAATACAGTGTGTGTGTTTTTGTCAGTTGGCAGTTCCTCTGACTTTATCCCATACCAGGTCTATGAGTTATTAACTGATGCAGGGTGGCATTACTGGACATTTAAGGATGCACTTTGCATATGAAAGAAGCAACTGTATATATAAAGCTGTAATTTAGCTGTGTTGACCATACATAGGCTGTGCGGCTATAACAGACTTTGGGTGGCAGTATCCTCAAAGGCTACAACAGCCACTCCTTATTATGGCAGCACCAGGGAATGCGAGGTTTTACTTGGCATACGATTACTTGACCCGACGTACAGCAATAATTGGTATGATTTGGCAATACATTGTCATATGAGGCTAAAGTAGCCTATGCATGGCAGTGTCCCTGGCTTATTTTGGTTTTACGGTGTGTTCCCCTCTATGGTATATTAAGGCAGCTCCATTCTTAAAATATGGTTGGCATCTAAAAAAGTCTCATGTTTGCTTTAGTACCGGTTTGGTATTTCATGAATTATAAGCTTTTGTGCATTTTTAGATCTGTCTGTCCTTTTAGGTGTTAACAACAGGGTTAAATGTCATGAGATGGCATTGAGGTCAAAGGTCCTATGACATCACTTTAAGTGATGTCATCGGGTGTGCGATGCCACTTCCTAGAATTTTGACGAAATGATGTCCTTGGTTGTGCTGGCTTTGTTCCTTCAGTGTGATGGGTTGAAGAACTACATTTCTTTCCCCCACACGAACCTGCCACACAATGTAGTGAATGTAAAGAATCATGGTATTGGCCAACATAACGTGTTCTGTCCAGCTTCTTCACTGGAGCTGCCAGGATCCCATGTTCCTTTTAAACAGTCGCTCAATTCCCACAAAAGGCACAAATGCTGCTTCTGGCTGCAAAACTCATTTTAGAATGACCTCACCCATGCATGTTGGGAGGCTCTATAGATGTCTGGGTCTTTTTAAGCCCCCAAAAGTATCTCTCCTGCCATGAAGCTCACTCAACCCGTTATTAGTTTCTACAGCTGCATGCACATCTACCCCATCATCCATAGGTTTGCCTGATGTTTTCTCCGATTCCATGGAACTCTTATATGCAATGGTACTTTCAAGCTTCTTACTCTAATTCCTCGTCCAAAAAGGGTCCTTGCAACATGTCAATCACTGAAGTGGCTAAAAGGAAAGAAGGAGGATACAGTCAGTTGCTTTCATATGCATACAGCCTATTGCAAGATACAGCCCTGTATGTAGTGTACTGTGAGGGGAACACAGGCCACAGTGGAGCACAATTGGAGAAGGATTCTTAACTGTAGGACAAACTCCAAATTCATAAAAATGTTCTTTGTTGACTGCGGCTCCAAAATAAGCATACAGTAAGAGAGCATTATTTGATAGGGGGCAAGATGGGCGAACTAGGTAAAATTAATGAGTTGAGGCCTAGGACTCCCTTCTGCGATTCTAACAGTTAAATTACCAAATGTTGGGCGTTGTGAAGGCATCATGACATAGACACAGACAAGTGAAGGAAGTTTGGTCTACAAACTTTTATTAAAATAAAAAGAAGGTTGCAAGAAGGCCTAACTTGTCGTATGTTCGAGATGAATTTCCCTACCTAACAAACTAATGATAGTCTGTGTCAGGAGGTCCAAAGCAAATGTCTGTGTCCAAAACCTATGCTTGCCCTCACATCCAAATGTATACAATGTGTAGGGATATCAGCATCAAATATGAAGTGTTCAAAATAAAAGTTCAGAGCTTCTTCCAGCTCTTAGATGCAAAAGGGGTCTCCCTTCCCCAAGGTTCAACTTGTTTAAGTTCCAAAAGAGGCGTTGCTTTCCCCACACTTTCAAGTCTTTCAATGTTTCAAAATGATACAATTCCTTGAGATATTCAATGTTCCAAAATATAAAGTTCAGTTCCTCAATTTCAGCTCACACAGATTTTCTTCCTTTATTCAATCACAGCAATCACAAAGTGGCTTTTCCTTAGGTGGATGTGTTCGGTCTAGGCACAGTTGTCTGACCACACAGTCCACCCATTACTGGTCATGCAACCAACAAACCTTACCTGCTTCTGTTTCACAGATATCTTGCCACAGTTTCAGTTTCAATTTGAGGCTTGACTTAATCTCCTTTCAAGTGCCCTCAAAGCTTTATTCTCATTTGTTTTGTCATCATTCACCTGTTTATCAGTTCCACTTGTAAAACCAATTTAGGCTTCCCAGTACACTTTCCTGCTAGGAAACTTATTCTCTGTTTCAGGTTTTTTTGAATATCACACCTGGCACCCTTTTCACAGGTTTATCTTGCATACAAGCTTTGTTACAATTAACTTTATTTCCACAATGATTCTTGGCACTTGGCAATGCTTGCTTATTTAACACAATTATTCTAGTCTCCTCGCAATACTTGCAACTTGGCAATGCTTGCTTATTTGACAATTTTTCTTAGCTCTTGGCAATACTTGCTTTCACGACTTCTCATTAGGTTCATTACTTTTTCACATTGGTTTTGCTTCTATTCAATTCAGAAATACCAAATTAAATGTCTTTCTCTTAGCAGCCCATCCACTGTGTCCTGGCCCCCTTTTCACTGAGGTGGACTCACCAGCCTTCTCATGGTTTGCTTTCCACTTTCTGTGGCTTTCCAGGGGCTTGTCTCCTTTCGTGGTCTGTTTGAGCTTGTTCTCTCTGTCATAAAGCGTTGTCCACTTCCCCCACTGCTTATGTCAGAGTTCCGGTAGACTGCAGTCAGGGGTCCTGCACCTGTGAGCATTCAGGAGTCTCTCTGACACTCCTGGTGCCTTCGCTGTGTGCCGCCCTGCTTCCTCAGCTCTGCCTCAGACTGCCAATGAGCCCCTCTCGCCTGCTACACGGGATCACGCTCTTTATACCTCCCAGCATCTTGGGAAAGTGCCTTTTCGACGCCACAACTTCTGCCCTGGAACTCTCCTTCGCACTGTCCGTGCCACTCTTTACGTCTCTCTGCTGAGCCATTTTTAAAGTTCCCAGTTCCATAATAATGAATCCAACAACTAGACTGCTCGTGTTCCTTCTTCCAGTCTGTCGTCTGTGTTAATGGTGGCCTCCTCATCTCAGTACCTAAGTGGTGTTCGCGTATGTAGGAATCAATAAAGAGAGGGTGTAGGGTTCTGGTGTGTATCTGTCTTGTCCCAGTACCTAATTGATGTTCACTGGGAGACGATTTATAGAAAGTATAGAGAAGGGACTGGTAATAAATAACCAATGTGTGTCTTCCCTCCTGTGTCTTCCCTGCAGTGGTGATGTCAGTGGAATGTGGTGAGGTCACTGTGCTCAGAGTGTTGTCATCTGAATGGTGTTCCATGGGGGACAGTTGGAGATAGAGAGCTGGCTGGCAAGGATGTGCCGGTGTTTCCTGCTGTGTACTTAACTAATAAACCCATATAACTTACCTGCTGGCTCAGGTGTGTTGATGACAATATGACATTGTTACACTGGCGACGAGGATGGGATCCTGTCGTGGAGGGGGCAGCAGTCCGGACCGGAGTTTGCAGTTCAGCAGGCCGGGTGGTGCTGAATAAGAGGAGGAGGCTCCTGATGTGTGTTGAGAGTGGGAGCCTGGACTGTCTGGAGTGCCCAACTGTGTTTTCCTCCAGCCTGTAGCACGGGTTTGGCAGCGCGTTGCCCTCGGGACCCGTGCCGAGTGCTGGAGCACCTAGTAAGGCGTTGCGAGTGCCAGGTGGATCAGTGGTACTCAGCAATCTCCGTGGCGGCATTCCACCGTCTGCAGCAGGGGCCTGTTGGTGTGGATCCTTGGGTCCAGTGCCGGTGCAGAATTATAGTGGTGCCGGCGTGTGCCGGCGTGGAGGAGATGGACCTGGTGAGCATGGTGTCTTTTGCTCCAATGCCGGAGCGGAAGAGTAGAGGTGCCGCCGGGGAGCAGATGGCAGATGGCCTTGCCAGTGTTGCGTGCAACTGGGGGCAAGGAAGAGAGGTGCCTCTGAGAATTGGTGTCAGAGTGTGTCCCATGAGAGGACATTGTTTGCCCACCGTCTCTGTGGATGGAGAACGGGATGTCCTCGGGGTCCGCTGTACTCCAACTGCTGGGCGATGTGACCCCTGTGGCGCTGCAGAGAAAATGATGACGTTGGGTGGGAGTCACCATGCTTGCCATTCTCCATGGATGGAATCTTGCGACGTAGCTGAGTACGCGGCACTTGCCGTCCGGCATGACTTTCCTGATCCCGGAAGCAAAATACGTTGGTCCAACGTATTTGCCAGCTTGGTGCGGTTTGGCTGTCAGGGCGTTGGTAGCCTGCGGGCGGTGGACTCTGGATATGGTAACATCAGAGAGGATGGAAATAGCAGGACGTTGTGGACCAGATTTTTTCCAGGAGCAGGTGGTAAGGACAGCGTTGCAGACAATGGGTTTTTCTGCAGTAACTGGAGGAGAGTTTTTCCGCGATTTTGTCATGGGAGAAAACAGCGTGGTGAATTTTCGACGACCAAGTGCGGGGATGATGATTATGCAATAAAGTAACAGTGTTTGTAGGGGTAGGGCTAGTTTGTATGGAGTGGCGTATTTGTGTTGTGGCCCCTATATTAGGAAATGTTTCCGTGTTTGGCCAGTATGGGTGCGAATATCGGTCTGAATGTTCATGTTGTGGCCTCTTTTATGCAACGTTAATTGCTTGATTATAATGTCGTGTGCATTAACTTGTTTTCTTACAGGAGGGGTTCGGAAATTGGCGTCGGAAGATGTGTTATTTTGAAGTAATGGTGACATTTAATTTTATCGTTCTGTGTATTTGAACAGGCGGTGCAGTTCCGGGACTTGTGGAGATATTGACTAATGTACATTGGGATCTTGGTTGCGTTGAACTTGGCTGGCGTTTTGTTTTTGCCAGTTAAGCTTTGTGACAATTTTACCAAATTTCGTTTTTTTAAGTAGAGAAATGTTCTACACCATAGCACACCCCAGTGTGTGAAGCATCCTGCAATACTTATGGTATTTTTGTGTCTTTCAAACACTCGCCATTGTGTTATGAGCTCCTGTACTATTTATGATGTATTGTGTGTCAATTGTTGTGGTGTGAGAGTGGGTGCGAGTGCGCATGTTGGAGTGTGCGGATGTTTATAGTGCGTGTGTGGAGTAACCACTGTGGTAGCTTAGTTTGGTGCTAGAGGTCCCACTTTAAGGTGGTCTGTGCCATTTTGGACGTTTTTGGTGGGTGTGACCACCGTGGTAGCCTTGCCGGTGCTGGGGGTCCCACTGTAGGTGGTGGTATGCTGTTTGACAGGGACTAGCGGTCCCATGGGTGTAGAGGTGTCTTATATTTGGCGTGGAATAGTAGAAGTGTACTGTTTTGGCAGGGACTAGGGGTCCCGGGTGTGTAGAGGAGTAGTGTTTTTGGCAGGAACTAGGGGTCCTGTGGTGTTAGGTGTGGTGTCTAGGTTGCACGTGGGGGTCCTTTTAGAACCTTTTTGTGAGCTTGTGCGTTGGTTCACAGGATCTAGTTTTGCATAGTAGTTTCAGAGTTGGTTGTGGTCAGAGTTAAGAGTTGCCTTATTTAGGGGTTTTTGAACTGATGTTGTTAGTCATGCTTGTTGTTGCTCATTTGAGTTGGGTTATTGCCCGGTGGTTGCTTTTTTGAGTTGGGTTGTGCCCGGGGGTGGCAGCCCTGGTGCGCAGACCAGGGCGGAAGGATGTAGGTGCACTGAAGGGTTGTGGTTGTTAGTGGTATGTCCGTTTTGGGGACACTGGGGTGTGGCAGGTCCTAGGCTTCAAGGGGCAGCTTGAAGCAGGTGGAGTTCTTGTTTTATTGTTTTGTTCCTCGAGTTGTTATTCCAGTTAAGTAGTAGGGAGTTGCAGCCCTTATTCCATGTTGGTGGGTTCCTCTGTTGTGAGTGATTTGGTGGACAAGGGATAGTTATAATGTTGTAGGGTGGATCTGTGTTCCGTTTGAGTGGGAGTCATTGTGCAAGGTTATGTTTCCACCGGTTTAGTGCTTCGGGTTTTATTAGTGGGAGATAGTTTCAATGGTGTCAGTGTGCTTCTTACCTTTAAGGTGGTGTAGAGTGTTTGTGCTCTGTTGTGGGCCTTGGTGTGGGAATGGGCTTCATGTGGACCGTTTCCTGGGGGTTGGGTCTCGTGTTCATATGAGCTTGGGTGTTGCTGGGCAGGTACGTGGTGGCCACGCGTATTTGTATCAGTATTGTGATAGATGGTACTTTGTGTATGAGAATGACTAGTACTCTACAAATGTTGGTGTGTCCCATTATTTATTTATTTTTTTAAACTTTTATTTTTGGCGGCAAAGGTTACCTGGTACATACATCAAGGCAACAAGCACAAGTAAGAAACATTAGGTGGAGCAGTGCATGAGCAGTTGTACAAAATCACAATAATGTCAGACAATAATCATACAAGATACATATGAGTACGGGTTTATGTTGTAGCAGTGGACACTGCAGGGGTGGGGGACGATCCAGAGCCGGGTGTGTCTTCACTACGACTGTTAAGGTACGAATTGAATTCCACCCAGATATTCTTGGGTCGAGAAGTGACGGGGAGCATGGATATAAATTCCTCCTCACAGTTCCGTGCCCAAGTAAGCATATGGAGCCATTTCTGGTGGACCGGGGGGATGTGACTTTTCCAGTTCTGAAGTATGCATTTTTTGGCTATCATGCACCCAATATTAAGAAACTTGGCCAAACGTCTGGTGTCATCCGTTTTCCAGGCTCCAAAGAGGACGGCTAAAGGATCAGGGTCAATCACTGTGTCAGTGATAGCTGTGAGCATTTCTAGGATGCTTTCCCAGAACCTCACCAATTTATCACAAGACCAGAACATGTGTAAGTGGTCGGCTGCCGTCGCTCCGAGCGGGGACAGGGGTGCGCCGTATCACGGGCGAACCTCGAAGTCCTGTGTGGAGTGTAGTAAAGTCTATTAAGAAGTTTGTACTGCATGGCGCGAAAAAACAGAAATTGAGGGCGACTTTCCGAGTGTGTAGGCACATATCCCCCCAAACCCTATCTGGTATTTCTAGATCTAGTTCGGCAGCCCATTCATCACGTGCCTTGAGAGTGGGAGTAGGGGTAGCCTCCTGTAGGATCTTGTAAAGTGATGAGACTACTCCATGGGCACCTCCAGAATTGGCAATATATGCAATGGCTGAGTTGTCTGGGGGCTCATCGGGGAATGTGGGCCATTTGGTGCGAAACGCAGCTCGCAGTCTGTAGTATTGGAGGGTCTCCAAGGGGGACCCGGTGTGCCCCGGTTTCCAAGTTTGGGGGTCGATGAACCTGCCCTCGGGGTAGAAGTCCGTCAGTGCTTGGTATCCCAGCATCCCCCAGTGTCGGGCCAGTGCCGCATCATGAGTGGGTTCCAAGCCGGGAAAGGCCCATACAGGAAGCCACTTGTAGTATGGAGAGGCTTCAGGTGTCTGAAATAGCAAGAGAGCCCAGGCTTGAAGGGTCCTGCTGATTGGGTCAATGGGAGAGTCTGGTGTGTAGTGCCGATGTAGTATGAGGGACATTAGATTGATACCAGCAGCTGCCATTCGTTCCAGTTTGATATGGGGACGCACCGGGGTGCCAGGGTACCAGTGGGTGGCATGTTGGGCCTGGGCCGCGGACCAATAAAGTGACAGATCTGGAGCCGTGAATCCCCCTTGTTTATATGGGAGTGCCATGTCCGTCCACTTTTTGCGTACTGCGCCAGAGTGCCAGAGAAACTGTGCACATAGTGTGTGTAGTCTAGTAAAATATTGCCTCCCGGGCCATACGGGTACGTTGCTAAATGTATATAACAGTTTGGGGAGTAGGATCATTTTTATGAGGGAGAGCATCCAGCAATGGATAGTGGGAGGGCACGCCACCGTAGGAGTTTAGTCTCAGCTATTTGTGATATCGCGGAATAGTTGTCGGCGATGAGGGTGGATTTGTCTAGCGATATTTGCACACCCAGATATCTTATACCATTCGGTGACCAGCGGAGGGGGTATTCAGTGGTGGGTTGTCGAGTGGACTTAGTGAGTGGGAAGATCTCCGATTTGGAGTAGTTAATAGTGAAACCGGAGTGGGTGCCAATGCGGGTGATGTCCCTTAGTATGGGGTCAAGGTGTGTTGCGGGGTATCTGATGTATAGTAAAACATCATCCGCATATGAAGATATAATTTCAGGACTGTCTTTCAGTCTTATTCCCTTGCGGGCGTGATGAGCACGGACAAAGTCTGCCATCGGTTCTATTGCTAGGGCAAACAGAATAGGAGAGAAGGGGCATCCCTGTCGGGTGCCCCTGAAGAGGGTGAAAAGGTCAGATGTCAGTGTATTGGTCCTAACCCGCGCCACAGGAGAAGTGTACAGTAATTTGATGAACCTAATCATGTTTGGGCCTATGCCCATGGTCTCCAGCACTAGCCATGTGTATTTCCAGGAGACCATGTCAAAGGCCTTCTGGGCATCAAGCGTAACCGCCACAGCCTGTACATCTTGATCAATGCGGGACATCACGTTAAACAGTCTCCTTATTTGTGGGAGGTAGACCTACCGGGTACAAAGCCGGCCTGGTCTTCATGGACTAAATACGTCATAAAGGGCAGGAATCGGTTGGCTATAATTTTTGCAAAAATCTTTGTGTCGGGATTCATAAGGGAGAGGGGTCTATAGGACCCACATTCATTGTCAGGTTTGCCAGGCTTGAGCAGCACTGTAATGGCCGCTTCGCGCATGGAGAGGGGGAGGATAGAGGCACGGAGCGATTTGTCCGAGACCTCAAGCAGCCTGGGGGCGATTATGGCGACGTGCTCTTGGTAGAAATCGGCGGTTAGGCCATCAGGTCCCAGGGCCTTGCCTTTGGGCAGGTCAGAAATGGCTGTTACAATTTCATCTACTGTGATTGGGGAGTCCAATCGTCACGAGTAGCGGAGGAGATCTCTGTGATGGGGATCTGGTCGAGGAGTTCACGCATATGTTGTTCTGTGTGTTCAGCGGGTTGAGGGTAGAGGGACCTGTAGAACTCAGCGAACGTATCTAGGATTTGTTGGTCGGCCCATTGTGCGTTGCCATGTTTATCTTTAATAGAGGTGATCTGCGTCCGGCCAGATTCCCATTTTAATAGCGTTGCTAATGTTCTCCCAGGCCTGTCTCCCTCTCCATATTTCCTGGCTGCCTGCGGGCGGGTAAAGTATTGTGTTTCACTGACGGCAAGCTTGTTGTATGCCTGGAGTTCATCGGCGACCTGAGCAAGTATGGCAGGGTCAGCCCTAGTGGCACATTGTAGTTCCAATTGCTTCAGTTTGGTTTCAGATCGATCCAGTGCGGCTCTGATCGATTTCAACACCCCAGCCTCCCGGGAGATGGACATACCCCTAATATACACTTTGAAGGCGTCCCATCTGACTGCAGCCGAGGTTTCCGAAAGAGAGTTGTGTTCAAAGAAAGACAGAATGTCAGCAAGTATTTCAGCCCTAAATACAACATCCCTAAGGGCCTCGGATTTGAAACGCCAGGTGGTGAACTTCGGGACAGGTATCCCCAGCCTCGCCGAGAGTGTAATTGGGGCATGATCAGACAGTGTGCAAGGTAAAATCTGGGCTTCCACCACCCCACCCATGACTCCTTTTGATACAAGAAATATGTCCATTCTAGAGGAGCTATCGTGCACTGATGAGTAGTAGGTGTAGTCTCTCCGTTGGGGGTGTAGCTTTCACCAAGCGTCACAGATGTCAAGTGTCATAATGTGGGCTTGCAGTCTGCGTGCAGCACCGGACAAGGAACGAGGAGCAATTCCAGTTCTGTCCAGGACCGTGTCGAGGATAAGATTGAAGTCCCCACCCCACAGGATCGGTATGCCCACAAATCCCAGCAGTATGGTGGTGATATTGTCAAAAAATTTCGGGGGAATCCACATCAGGGCAGTAGGTATTAACAAGCAAATATTCTTTGTTAGCCAGAGTGCAGTATTACATAACGACCTTCGGGGTCGGTGTAGTTTTTGTGCAGTGTAAACTTAATGGATTTGTGGATCATCGTTAGAACACCCCTGGATTGTGTGGAATAGGAGGTGAAGAATCTCGCCGGTCCCCATGCAAGGGCCATGGTTCTTGGTATGAGGCCATTGGAGTGCGTCTCCTGTAGGAGCAGTAACTTGCAGTTGTGTCTGTTAGCATACGCTATGATTTTACGGGCCTTGGTGTGGTTGCTTAGCCCACAGACATTCCAGGACATTATGACGGTAGACATTGCAGTAGTAAAGTAAATATCCTAACATACTGCACACATTTTTAGTGGACATCCCAGACCCGGCAGTGGTGTGTGCCCCAACGTTTGACGTCGAACATGCATTCATGGGCCTTTAATGCTCGCACCATGCAACCTTGTGTGCCTTTTTTAGATAACAACCCATTCCCACCCACCTCCCTCACCACTAACCCAAATTTAGTAGTGTAAGCGCCAACCCACCCTCTCTGTGCACCGCCGGATCGACCCCAACCTGAGCCAGATGGTGCAGGAGCCCAACGGGGGCTAACCCATAACAACAGTATAAGAAACAGTGCAATCGCAATGGGGTGCGCTATTGCCGTGCGCTAGCATGCTTGGAGCCCGGTGGGATCCTTGAGAAAACAAACAGTGTTTGCGGTATAAAAATGCATGTCGCTGCATCTATGCCGGGCCTGCGTGTGGAACAGAGGAACGTTACACTAAACAACATTAGGAAATCAACATGGACAAGATGAGAGGATCAGTATTATGGTAATCTGACAGTGCGTTTTCAAGAGATTAGGTGCAGTGAGTACAGCCAGGGCTACTTAGGAAATGTAAATAGAACAACCAGATACTTGTATAGCCATAAGGACGCCCGGCCATAGGGCGATCAGAGGGAGCAAGCCTCAGATGGAGTTCAGTCATTCTGCATCATATCCTCAGCGGGTGGATGAGGGGGAATGTGTGCCTCTATGAATTTCACCGGCTCCGAAGGCACCGTAAAGAAGTAAAGTTTGCTGTTGAATGTGAATTTCAAACGTGCAGGGAATAGTATGGCATAAGGAATGTTCCTTTCCTTGAGCAGTTTCTTAACTCCAAGGAATTGGCGACGTTCCTGCTGGACTCCAGTCGAGAAGTCAGGGAAAATTCGGATCACCTGCGAGTCCATTCTGAGCTCACCCTTCTCACGTGTGAGGCTGAGGATCTGGTCCCAATCTTTAAAACTCAGGATCTTCGCAATGATGGGTCTTGGAAAGTCCCCAGGCCTGGGACGTGGGGCCAGTGCCCTGTGGGCCCTCTCGATCATGAAGAAAGGGGACAAAACCGGGTTGCCCAATAGATCCTTCAAGAGGTTCTCGACAGCCAGTTCGAGTCGGCCCTTCAGCGCGTTTTCCGGGACACCAATAATGCGTATATTATTCCTCCTCGATCTGGATTCGAGGTCATCACACTTAGCCTTCACTGACTTCATGTCCGTGACAAGGGTGGCCACTGTACTCTGCAGTGTGGCTACAGTATCTTCGCTGGCACCAATTCTATTTTCAGCCTCAGTGAGTCGCGTCCCCTGTTGATCCAACTTGGCCCTAAGAGATGCCACATTCGCATTGATGTCGTCGAGCTTTTCATGAAATGCAGCGAAGTTTCTGGCCATAGTTTCCATCATGACCGTCAGGTCCACCTGAGGCCCCTCCGCAGGGAGCGGTGTGTCGGTCTGATCGCATGAAGAAAGGGCTGATTCAGATCTCGAGGTGGCTTTTGCAAATTTATCCATAGCCCCAGTCTTGCTGGTATTCCTGGATCTGTTGGACATTATGTGATTTATGAGCTGGGGCTATGTAGAGTGAAGACCAAATGGAGGAACCCACTCTCTTCTAGATGGTGTCGCAGTAACTCACAGAGTCATCCGGAGCTATCAGGGGAGGCCGTGTCAGGGGAGATGCCTCAATAGGTCACAGGAGAGCGGGCTGGCGTAGTGAGGCCCCAGGGGTGTATAACACGGGTGAGGGCGCGAGGGCCGCAAGCCGAGCGGAGGGATCACAGGGACGCCCGCGCATGGCAGCCACCCCGGCTCCTCACCTCAAGCCAGCGATCAATCCAGATGACAGGGTCCCCAGCGATTCCACCCGTCACCCGCAGGTGTCACACGGGTCTGGCGGCACAGCAGTGCACAGTGTTGCACCGCAGAGTTCCCCGGCAGCGGGGGAGATGTCCTCGGAGGTCCCGTGGAGAAACAGAGCCATGGGAGGGAGGGAGCCAGGCAGCGGCGCCACGAGAGCGCAGAGCGGCAGCCGGCCACGGGAGATCCCAGGTGGTGAAGTTCGACGCGGGATCCACCCACGCGTAGCAGGGTGGTGAAGGCGGCCCTCTCGCTCCAGATCAGCCCCCAGGCGACGGTAGGCCAGCGTCCAAGCGAGGGAGGCGGGTAGTAGGATCACGTGAGCCGCAGGGCCGCAGGCAGCGGCGAGCCCGGCCCAGTCGGCCCACTACGGGGGGCAGCGCCGACGGACAAACCCAGGCTCAGAAGGACCGGTTTGGGCCGAAATTTCACAGGTAGGTGGCTCCAAG
Organism: Ambystoma mexicanum; assembly: GCF_040938575.1. NCBI lineage: Eukaryota > Metazoa > Chordata > Amphibia > Caudata > Ambystomatidae > Ambystoma > Ambystoma mexicanum. The sequence continues at coordinate 703,280,455 of NC_090941.1, read as the reverse complement.
TGTCTGGAAGGCAGGAGCCGGGTTTGAAGATGGGGCAAGATGTTAAACCGCAGATGGAAGCAGATATAAAGCGGCAGCACACGGAGCTGGAAAGCTAGGCAGCCATTTTGTCGGCTGCTCAACAGCGCCCCCTGGTGTGTCCCATTATTAAATTAAAGGAGGGAGAAGTGTTATAATGTGTGTCTTCCCTCCTGTGTCTTCCCTGCAGTGGTGATGTCAGCGGAATGTGGTGAGGTCACTGTGCTCAGAGTGTTGTCATCTGAATGGTGTTCCATGGGGGACAGTTGGAGAGGATGTGCCGGTGTTTCCTGCTGTGTACTTAACTAATAAACCCATATAAATTACCTACTGGCTCAGGTGTGTTGATGACAATACGACATTGTTACAGTGTTCGTGTATGTAGGAATCAATAAAGAGAGGGTGTAGGGTTCTGGTGTGTCTGTCTTGTCCCACTACCTAATTGATGTTCACTGGGAGATGATTTATGGAAAGTATAGAGAAGGGACTGGTAATAAATAACCTACAAAAGCCTTTGGGCTATTGGCTTAATTAGAAAAGGGAAATGGGGTATACTGTGTCTCACGCAAGGGTGCCTCATCCCGGCTCCCCAAGTCAACTCCACCCAGGTGATCCTCCGTTGCATATCCACCCCCAGGCTCAGGATCCGATAGCGACAGCCTTTCCCTGGTCCCCTGGCAGTAGGATAAATTGGAGAAAGAACGGAGGACGCTGTCAGGTTCCTCAGAGTCCTGCTTTTAGCATCTACACTAGATTGTTTAGAATCTGAAATACACAATTTTACTTACACTATATGTTATGTTATCCAAATTTGTATAGCGTGGTGGTCGCCGGAAGTCATCATGGCACTGATGGAGGATAACAGGCAGCAGGTGTGACTAGTCAGACAGGGATTAGAAGAGTAATGTTTTGACTTAACGATGGAACAAAAGATGGTCTTCAGTGGGGCAGATGGAGAGTGGAATCGAATTTCAGAGAATGGAGGCAGCAATAGAAAAAGCCTGACTAACTCTAATACTACGGAACCCGAGGAAGCTAAATGAACAGGGCACTGGGAGAGCAGAACAATCTGGGGGAATATAGGGGTGGAATTTGTACTGCATAAATGTAGCTCTATACCCATAAAAGGCATGGTGGACGATCGAGGGGGTCTTAAATGTAATTTTGCCAGCTACGGGGAGCCAATGTAGAGCGTGTAAAATGGGAGAAATATGCATACGAAAGGAGAAACCAGAACCCGCTCTTGCAGCTGAGTTCTGAAGGACTTGGAGGCAGTGAAGCAGACACACATTTGCAATAGTCAAGGTGGCCAAGCACAGCAGAGGCAACAACAGGTGCACGGAGTATAGTAGTTTATGAGTTTCCTGAACGGCACAGAATATTGTTTACAAGAGTAAGGAATCAACGCATGAACCATCCAAATAAGTCAACATTATGGTTACTGTAGTGCATGTGCGAGTTGCATCCAGTTATCTCATGTTTTCACTAAATGTTATGGGAGAGCATCAGAGATGCAGGTCAAACACAAGGCCATATGGCTGCATGCTACCTTTTGGCAAGTGTTCTAACCTCTGGTCTATCCGCTAATACTGCAGCAGTGTGCATTTTGCATGCATGATGATCACTGTTGACCGAAAACGGATACAATTGGAGATGCATTGTCTTTTTACAGCACTTAACCTGCCTTAAATATTACAAGAGAACATACGTGCTTCGACTGAGCATGAGAGTTAAATTCTGAAAATAATACTTAGACTGGGAAGGAGGGGTGTAGGGCAGGGCAGACCATGGTTTGCAATTTGGCTGATTTTAAGAATACAGACTGCAGTTGGCCAAGTATAATTAAAGTAATATCATAGTAATATGGCAAGTAAAATATTTATATGCAACAAAGGATTAAATTAAATGAGTAAATCGCTGTCAAGCACAGGTAAGAGGAATAAGGGAGAGTGGAAGGAATCTAAATCACACAGCATAAGAAATTCGTAATCTGTCTGGCCATGATCACAAGGCTGAATTAGCAAGTAATCAACGCACCTCCCACTATCAACTGGTAAATCAGCTTCATCGACATTATGTGCAAGGCATTTCAGCACTTTGACATGACACACGTGTACCTGCTCATTCCAACCCGTCAAGTGAAACGTATGAAATTGTTGACGAGGCCCAAGCCCGAAAGGGTCGCATGAGGTTATATGCAGAGTAGTTGAATTAATAATATAACCTTTCAAAGTGGTTTGTTTTCTAGGACTGCAGTCGCCGTGGAGTGGCCATTAAAGCTCGCTGAAAGGTGCCTGCTTTCTCCAACATCTACTCAGGTTCAGACTGGCCGATAGGCCAATGCCAAAGTGCAGGCCCACATGGCAGTGAGTGCCAGTGTTTTTCGTCCAAAATGGGCCCGATTGAAGAGTTACTTAACTGTCCAATGCAGCTCGTATTGTTGACCAGTGTTACTGAACTGAAGTCCTTTAGATGCAAAATTTTCAACACATTTAACCAAAACAGCTGGTCACAAAAGCAACGAAGTTCCATTTTCGAGAGTGGGCCCCCTTTTCTGTGGAGCCCCACCCAGTGCGACCCTGCATCTACTTTCTACTTACCAGCTATCAAAACGAAGAGCTTTCCCATTGCATTGGTACTCGCATCAGTCGGTGCCTACAATCAAACCACTGAGTTAACACATGCCCACGTGCTCCAGGTTTCAAGACAGAAGCAACAGGCTGCATTTGAGCGAAGTCCTACAAAAAACAGCAAACGCATCCACCGCATGTTCCCAACTGTCTAGAAAATGATGTATGTCTCGGAGGCTCATCAGTCATCTCCTGTGAAAACAGCGTGGCACTTTGATCACACAATCAACAATGGCTTCCCGTGTGCGGTAAACCGGCGTGCAGGACATCAGACAGAAATCCCATTTCCCAAGAACAATAGCAAGGCCGCCAAAGATGTGCTCGATTTACTTACAAATAAAATCACGTGAAAAGTGATATCTCGCCGAAGCTTAAGACACACCGAGCCTTTTATTCAACATTCCCCGGCTTAAATAAACTCCCATGTCAAGCTGCAAGTTCGACTGAGCGAACGTGAGGTGATAAAAAGGCGCATTCCAGGCCGATGAAAAAACTGCCACTGTTGAAAAATGGCTGGCATTAGACCCTACACTTAGCCCGCAAGAAGTTTAAGAGCAAGATGTGGGAGTCTGATTTGGACGGCCGGCCCTCGATCTGTGTGGTAGGCAAAGGTCTTTAACCTACAGCGTTTCTGTCTGTGCTAGGTACATAGCTCCAGCAATGACATGTCGACATGGGTCAGAGCAGGATTTTATCTCAAAACCCGAGACATTCCAGTTTAGGCAGAAAATGCAAACAAACCCTTTTACTGGCTCACTCCGTGCTCCCTTTTGTGAAAAGGAGGGGGTTTTATGGCAGGGTAGCTATGGGGAAGAGGAAGATTGGCGAGCATTTGAAAACTAAAAGCTTCAGAGGGCGAAAAGGTTTATTTATGCATTTATCCAATCGCTGCTTTGTGGCTGTCAGAGGGCGTGTGGGAAGAAAAGCGCTGGTAAACTACAGTATATTCTTGGTTCGGTTTTCATTGACGTGCAGAGTCTCGTCTGCAGAGTCTCTGGAGCAGTAAGCATGCGATTGCGTTCATTTCAGCGATTGCTGATGTAAATTAGGCATAGAAGCGGATACTAACTCGGCAGTACCAAGGAAGAAATCGTCGTCTCTTGCCAATGATTTCTGATCTGAGTTAGCAATGCTGCAAAAGGAAAAGACAAACGTTGCGATTCCACCTGTTGGGGATGGAGTGGTGATGGGGTGGATTCAAATGACAGGCTTTTAGAAGGTGCAAAAACAGAGCTAACAAACACCCGGTTAATAGAGATTACTTGAAACGTGCCCAAATCCCATAATCAATGAACCACACAATATATATATATATATCAATATAGTTACATGTTGAGAAAAACGTGTATGATTGTATCTATTTTATTCCACCAAGAATGGGAGCCTGCATTTATCAGCATGCAAAATAGTGTGAGCCCAAAACATCTTATCTGGGTTTCACTTTTCTCTTAAGAAACAGTGAAAAAAAAATCACATGCTTGAATTGATTTCACAGTATGCAACTTTTTTCAGCCCTCCTATTTCTAATTTACCAACTCGTACGATACAATGGTCGCCACTCCCAGTCGCCCACTCACTGCTTTGTCTGCATCCATCTCACATAAATAGAATCTTAATGTGCCTAAAAACACGCCTGAGGGTGGTGAAAGCTGATCACTGTGGGTGCGGAAGTGTGATGGCCTAGGCATGGGCCTTTTGTTACTCTAGATTCCGTGTCTGGGTAGACCATTTTTGTCAGTTTCCAAATCCCAGGGAATCCGTCTCTATTCCATCCAGAGCGCATGATGTCTCCAGGCATATTGTCAGTATTAAAGAGGCAATACTTCTCTTTTGCTCTTGCCAATGATTGGCATCTAAGTTAGGAAATGAGGCACATATTCTATCTACATAGATATCCGCAGTACTAAGGGTGAGACTACGGTCTCGCCAATGACTGGCCATCTAAGTAAGGCAAGCGCACATAAAACACACAAATTTCACACTGTCATTTTACAAAACCACAATCTGACATGATAAAATACATTATAACAAAAGAACAAGTTACTTACCCCTGGTAATGTTCTTTCGATTGGATGTTCCTCTCACATATTCCTCACCTTTGTAAATTATCTTACAACTTCAGAAAAAAATGTTCTCAACAGAGGGTGCTGTGCGTTAGGGTCGATGACTTGATGCCGCTCGAAGGCCTCCGTTCCATGGTTGACGTCATCCGCAGTATATGTAGCACACACAGCGCCCGTTGGCTTCAGTTCTTGTTTTTCCATGTTTAGAGGAATTACTAGTGCCTTCTTGGATTTTAGAAGACTTCTGAGAGAGCGCAGAGTGTAAAGCACGTCAATTCTGCATCAGGGTATGTTGGGGGGGCGATGAGGAATATGTGGGGAACATGATATGATATGGCATTCATAAGGCGCCTATACACAAGTGTTTGAAGGCGCTACGAGGCAAGGGAGGGGAAACAGGGAAAACTGAGACAACGATCCTACTAGGCCAGGTGACATTTAGATTGTGCAAGTGCAGGGGAGAGGGGAAGGGGAAAAGTGCAGGGGAAAGGGGAGGGGGCAGTGCAGTACATAGGAAGCAGTCAAATTAATAAATACAATAAAAGTGTGGCCAGCTGGTGGCAAGTGCAAGGGTAAGTGCAACCATCAGGTGTCAAGTGCCGGGGTTGCCAGGGGGGAAGTGCAAGTGTGCAACTGGCATGGGAGGGGACCTGGGCCCCAGCTCAGCTCAGTGGGTAACCGGGTAACCAGGTAACCAGGGCAGTTTCAGATTCAGCCAGGAGATCAGCAGGGGAGAGGAGGAGAGAAAGCAGAGGCGAAGAGGAAGGTCTTGCTGTGCTTCCAAACCCAGAGATGGTTCTCCTCAAGTTTCAGAGAGGCAGGGAGGCAGTTCCAGAGGGAGGCCTCAGCAGAAGAAATATCTACCACCAACTTGCTGCTTGGAGAAGCAACTAACCCTGAGGGAGTTGGAGGCGGTTCAACGAAGAGCTCCAGAAGGAAGATATTTAGGAAGAGAGAGTTGAAGGTATTGAGGTCCCAGGCCCCAGAAGGCCTTGTGGACAATGCAGAGGGTTTTGAACTTAATCCTCGGTGCCATTGGGAGCCAGTGCAGAGGTTACAGTCCTGGAGAGATACGATCCCTGGGCTTGATGCAAAGTCCTGTTTTGGATGAGTTGTAGAGGGCAGAAAGTAGAGGCAGGCAGATTTAGAAAGAGGCTGTTGCAGTAGTCCAGCCTAGAGAGAACCATAGCTCTGGAGACAGTGAGCATCTGGGGGAAGGAGAAGAAAGGAAGAATACCTCTGAGGAGGTGCAGCTGGTAGTGTGACTTCTTAGAGACGTCAGAGATGTGAAGAGAGGAGCAAAGTGTGGAGTCAAAGATGACCCTGAGGTTTTTAGCCTCACAGGTGGGAGCAGGAGGAGGGCCAAGATAGGCCGGCCAGAGAGTGACAGGAAAGGAGGGAGCAGGTGTGCTGATGAGGAGAATCTCTGTCTTACTGGCATTAAGGCAGAGATCATTGGCGGCACACCACTCCTGGATGGCGGAAAGACAGTCGGAGATGAGAGAAGGAGAAGATGTGGCTGAAGGGAGCCTGAAAATGAGCCAAGTGTCATCCGCATAGCACTGAAAGTTGGGGCAGAGAGCGGCAATGCGGTGGGCAAGAAGTGCCAGGTATTGGTTGAACAGCCAGGGAGAGAGGTTAGACCCTTGGGGAACACCACAGGTAGAGATAGAGGAGAGGAAGGACCGAAGTTGGACCTGGGAGAGTCGATCGGAGAGGAAGGTGGTCAGCCAAGCCAGGGCCTGATTGGTGATACCCAGGTTATCACGGAGACGGTTGAGCAGGATGTCATGGTTGACCGTGTCAAATGCAGAAGAGAGATCATGTAAGATGAGGACACAGGGGTGTTGGAATCGAGGTTGGAGAGCAGGTCTTCATGGATGTTCAGGAGAGCAGTTTCTCTGCTTCTGGCAGCTGTGAAGCCAGATTGATGTGATGGTCATGAGACAACCAACAGATTTAGAGTGAAGATTAAGCCGGAGCTAAGGACAACAACCAGTCCGGTACCTGTAGCCCGCTCAGCCACATACTGCCCCATGTTCCAGAGGAGCAGGAGTTCCACACCACTGCCGGAGCAGTGGCCCCCACCTCACAGCTGACGCTTGCTCTGAGGTAAGCCAATGGAGCACATCACAGCTCTCTACTCGATGAAATCCCAAGCAGCCACTATTATGGGGATTGAGACATAATTCTGCCTGTATTTGGCGCCTTGAAACGGAACATCTTTGTTCCTAGAATCACTATCTGAATTGCCCATGTGTAATTTTTGCCTGAAATCCATTGATGTCCACGAGGTCCCTGCCCTCTCTAAGATGGCCGATCCCTCTTTGTTTGCCTGAATACAGCCGAAAGCCCCCTTCCTACGCAGGCTATTGCCAATGATTGCCTGCTGGCCTCATTTAACAGCCAATTACATGCCAGCGAGGCGTAAGCTGGCCCACTGACCAAAGGATCACAGAGCTAAGGAACATAACCTGTCCTGTTTCTGTCCAGTCCTGCCAGTCGGCATCGCCAGAAAGCTCTGCCTGATTGACCCTTGCACCCTTACCTGCTCCCACCATATAACTAGCACGCAGACTGAGCTGGATTCGACTCTGCTTACAAGCTGGTAAGTCCCTGCCATGCAAGAAAACAGTATCTTCGTTTACGCACCGCTCCCCCTATACGAACTATAACTTTGCCACTCCACCGTCAAGTGACACCCTCATCCTCGCTGCACAGAAGAACATCTGCAAGTGTAACCTACACGAGCACACAAGTACCGGCACTAGTCTGACTAACGTAATACTACTGAGCCCTTACCAGTCAGTATATGTAAACTATTCTCGGACATCTATTTCGAACTGCACTGGGAACTTAACCTATTGCATTCTGCCCACACCGTTGCTTATCTAGCTCACTTGACCCCGCACTTACCCTTGTTTATGTGGGTTTAGCCGGTTTCAATCACTATTGATTCTGGCAAACACTGGACTAGCATATTGATCTGCTTCAGCCTACACCTATGTTAAAACGAAGCTAATCACACACTCATCTATGTCTCGCTTGAATTAGCCACTTGACTTGTACTGGCCTACACCCTTGCTGAATTATCATAGTCAAAACTGCTTCTGCCTGCCTATGTTAGACTAGCCTACTTATCCTGCATCGGCCCATATTATGCTAGACTAGCCTACTTTGAATTGCTTTTGCCTTACCTAAATTGGACTAGCCTATTTAAATTGCATTTGCCCTACCTTTGCTGGACTAGCCTATTTTGAATTGCCCTACCTATGTTGGAGTAGCCTGTTTAAATTGCATTTGCCCTACCTCTGCTGGACTAGCCTACTTTGAACTGCTTTTGCCTTACCTATGTTGAACTGTTGCAATACTTATTTGAAGTTCAAACTGCCCAGCTATTCTGAATGAACTCCCTACATTGTTCACATGTAATACTGTCTTTTTGAATATCACATCCACACCCAGCGCATCTCTTAACATTTATGTATTGAATCTGCTTAGCTAGATCTGTACTAGCACTAGACACAATATTGTCACTGTACTGTACAAATGTATCCTCCCATGACCCGCTCGACAGCGCCTCCACCTCAGCGCACTACACTTCACCTCAACCGCCTTGCCATCTCACTCATCACATTCGCCCTCTGGTCTATCTGCAGCATGTCCCTCACGCACACAGATCTCTCACCACCACTACACCATAGTCGCATCACATCGTGCCCATTACAGAACACCCAGCCATTAAGCTCAATGACCAAACCTTTCTCACCCCAGGCTCTGCAGACTTAAAGCATGCACTAAGCTGCACATCGCTCACCGCAGCACAGCACCCCGCCCACTATCAACCTCAGACTCAGCTCTCACACCCCAACACTGTCTATACGCACACATCTCCCACACTACCAGCTGCCCCACACCCAATGACCGGGACCCAGCCCCAATTCCTCTCATCCATGCAATCACTCACTCACTACACCCCCTAGCTCTTACTTCAGCACTCACGTCCAACGACCATTTACACCATCCCACACAGAACTGAAATGCACGCTTATCAACGCCCGATCCCTCCCAGCACATGCACTGGAGATCAACAACCTCATCACCTCCCATAAACATGACTTACTAGCCATCTCTGAAACCTGGCTCCACACAGCATCATACCCCTCCCTCTCCCTTCCTCAAGGATACACTATCCTGAGACAGGACCACAAAACATCCAAAGGTGGAGGTGTAGCCCTCATCTTCAAAGACACCCTCTCCATTAGACTCTGCAACTAACAGTGGGAAAACAACGCTGATCTCCTCACTGTCAAACTGTCTATTTCCCCCAACTGCACCATAAATATCCTAATCACTTACAGGCCACCTGGCTCACCACCAGACTACCAAAAACACCTCCTCCAAATCAAAGGGAATAACCTAAAAAGCTCAACCAAAACCATCCTGCTTGGTGACCTCAACCTAGGCCTGAATGACCCCACCGACAAAGCAGCCGCCTCCCTAGCCAAAGAACTCACTCACATTGGGTTTGAGCATAAAAACACTGCACCAACTCATTGCAAAGGCCGAGCCGTTGACTGGATCGCAGACCACAACTGCTCCTCATCCATCACTAACATCTCAGCTCTCCCATGGGCAGACCACCACCTTATCCAATTTGCTATTCCCACCATTCCTAATCGTAAAATACTCTCGTATGCCCCATCCGCCAAAGTCAGAAGCTCAAAAAAACTAACCAAAATCAACCTTGCACCACTTCTCGATATCCCTGAACTTAAACCTCCATTTAACAACGACCCCATCTCTCTGGCCAACACCTCTGCACAAGTGCTCACCCAAGCCATTAAGACCATAGCTCCCCTAGAAGACGAAAGAGAGAAAAAAAATCAATGCACTCTAATTCATGGTTTACGGAAGTACTATCTACTCTACGCACCAATAAGCGTCGAGCTCTAGCCAAGTGGCAATCCTCGCCCAAACAATCCTCTCTAAATTAATTCAAAGAGCTCATCCACGTATAAAAAAGCCATATTCCTAGCCAAATCAGAATCATTCAACCAAAGAATCTGCAAAGCGAACTCAAAATCTAGAGAAATATTCTCTATCTTCAAAGATCTCACCACCCCCGCCACTACCCCAGATGAAATCATCAAAGACAAAGCCTGGTGTTCCAGCATTCAGGACGCTCTCATCAACAAAGTCAAAATGCTCCAAGAAAAAATAATAGCTAAGCGCAAAGCTCTTCCCAATAAGGACAGTCTTCATCCGCCCCCCCTCACCTGAACCTCTCTCTCAAATAACCCTCTTCATCTTTAGAGACGTCAAAGAGAGAAGTTACCGACCTTCTCAAACATATCAAACCTTCCATTTGCAAAGGGGACATCTGTCCCCCTACCATCATCAAAGAATGCGCAGACTCACTGATTCCCATCATTACAGCATTCATTAATACATCCTTCTCCTCTGGAATCGTACCACAAAGCCTTAAAGAAGCCTGGGATCGCCCACTCATAAAAGAAAACACCCTAGACCCCGCTTGCCCCAACTACCACCGCCCCATCACTACTGTTCCCTTCCTTCTCAAAATCCTGGACAAAGCCACCCACATCCAAATCCAACAATATCTGGAATCCAAGACAATCAGGCTTGCGCAAAGGCCATGACACAGAAACCACCCTCTTAGAACTTAAGAACCAAATCACCAAAATAATGGATAATGGCAAACCTGCTCTCCTGCTCCTCCTTGATCTCTCCGCCGCGTTTGATCTTGTTGACCATGATATCCTCACCTCCCACCTGTCCAACACAGCCCACTTCTCTTACAAAGCCACCTCCCGGATAACCTCTTTCCTAGAAGGAAGGGCTATGAAGGCCTACTCTGACCACCAGGCCAACGCAGCCCCCACCACCATCAACTGTGGAGTCCCCCAGGGCTCATGTACTGCACCTACCCTCTATAACCTGTTCACCAAACCTCTCTAACATGTTGGATGCGCTCGGCATAGCATACACGAACTATGCCGACGACACCAAAGTCCTCCTCCCCCTCACTGGAGAATACGACCGTGACTCAGAAGCTCTCCTCCAGATATATGCCACCATCCAAACATGGATGGCAATCAATGGTCTCTGCTTAAATGGGGATAAAACTGAGATCATCATCTTGGGCCCCAAGAAAATTCTTTCCAAATTCAACACTAAATACACTCACTTCACCATCGACTACACTAATACATCAGTCTCTACATCAGTAAAGACCCTTGGAGTCTACTTAGACTCTACACTCTCGATGACAAGACAGGTCAGCGCCATCTCCTCCGCCTCTGCTCTCACCACAAAACTTATAAATGCCATAAAACCCTTTCTAACCACTCAAAACAGCTTATCCATCGCCAGAGCCACAATAGGAGCTAGACTCGATGCCTGCCAGTAGGGCATTTCAGTAACCTCAACAAAAAACTTCAACAGGCTCCAAATAGTACAAAACAACACGTTCCGCGCAGCCCTATACATTCCAAAAAGTGACCATATATCCCAGGCCAGACGCAAAGCCCACTGGCTCCCAGTCAAGGAAAGGATCAACTTCAAAATTCTCATCCTTATGCACAAATGCATAAATCTCTCCGCCCCATCCTACCTATCAGAAACTATATCCAAAAACATCTCTGTCAGCCCCATAAGGAGCCACCATGCAAACCAACTCTGCGTACCCTCCATAAAAAGAGCCAACACTGGCGGCATCGGCTTCCCCCACGTAGCACCGAAACTCTGGAATGCCCTCCACAACGCACTTAGAGCAGAACCTTCCTTGTTCGCCTTTTGCAAATCCCTCAAAACCACGCTATTCATATAACCCATACTACACCCTAGCGCCCAAACTCTCCTCGCCCGGCAAATTCATAAACTGCACTGTATATGCTATCTTCTATGTACTATGTAACTCCAGGATGAACCGTAAATGCAAATATCAATGTAACTACTAAGCCTTCCTTTGTAACCAGCAATGTATATCTGTAACAGCGCCACAATGCCCTTGGGCGGATGTGCGCTTTAAAAATATGAATAAATAAATAAAAAATAAATAAAGCTAGGAGATGGCCAGCGTTTCCAGGAGTTTGCACAGGAAGGGAGTGATGGAGATTGGACGATAGTTAGCCGAACAGGAAGGGTCGGCAGAGGGTTTCTTAAGAGGGTACACAAGGGAGTGCTTCAGGGGGGAGGGGAAGACTACAGTGGCGAAGGAGTGGTTGCAAAAATCAGCCAGAGCAGGAGCCAGGGTGTTAATGGGGTCCTTGATGGTTTTGGAGGAACAGGGGTTAACCTGTTTTGATGAGACTTTCATAGATCGGACTGGTCTAGAAACCTCATCTGAGGAGAACAGGGGAAAGGCAGAGAAGGAGGGAGGAGAGGTGGCCGAAGAAGGGCCAGAGGAACATACAATCAAAAAGAACATCACCAGTGGTAAGAAACTCGACTCCAACACTCCGTGTGTTCTCATTCTGCTCGATCTCTCTTCTGCCTTTGACACTGTCAACCATGCCATCCTGCTCAACCGTCTCCGTGATAACCTGGGTATCACTCGTCAGGCTCTGGCGTGGCTGACCTCTTTCCTTTCCAATCGACCCTCCCAGGTCCAACTTGGGTCCTTCCTCTCTGACATCTTTTTCTCCACCTGTGGTGTTCCCCAGGGATCTAATCTCTCTCTTTGGCTGTTCAACCAGTATCTGGCACTCCTTACCCACCGCATCGCCGCTCTCTGCCCCAACTTTCAGTGCTATGCGGACGATGCCCAGCTCATTTTCAGGCTACCCTCTGTCTCCTCCTCTCCTTCCCTCATCTCTGACTGTCTGTCTGCTATCCAGGAATGGTGTGCCGCCAATGACCTCTGCCTTAATGCCAGTAAGACTGAGATTCTACTCATCGGCACACCCACTCCCTCCTTCCCTGCAGCTCTCTGGCCAGCCTCTCTTGGCCCTCTTCCTGCGCCTACCTGCAAGGCAAAAAACCTTGGGGTCATCTTCGACTCCACACTCTCCTTCTCTCCTCATATATCTGACGTCTCTAAGAAGTCACACTACCAGCTGCACCTCCTCAGAGGTATTCTTCCCTTCCTCTCTTTCCCCCAGAAGCTCACTGTCTCCCGAGCCCTGGTTCTCTCGAAGCTGGACTACTGTAACAGCCTCTATCTTAATCTGCCCGCCTCCACTCTCCGCCCTCTGCAACTCATCCAAAACAGAACTGCGAGACTTGTCCTTGGCCTCAGGCCCAGGGACCGTATCTCTCCAGGACTGAAATCTCTACACTGGCTCCCAGTGGCTGCGAGGATCAAGTTGAAAACCCTCTGCATTGTCCACAAGGCCTTCTGGGGCCTGGGGCCTAAATACCTTCAACTCTCTCTTCCTAAATATCTTCCTTCCCGAGCCCTTCGCTCATCCGTCTCCAACTCCCTCAGGGTCAGCCGCTTCTCAAAGCAACGAGCTGGGGGTAGATCTCTCTCCGCGGCAGGGGCCTCCCTCTGGAACAGCCTTCCTGCCTCCCTGAAACTTGAGGAGAACCATCTCCGGTTCCAGAAGCACCTCAAATCCTTCCTCTTTGCTTCTGCTTTCTCTCTCCCTCTACCCAGCTAAATTCCTCACTGAAACTGCACTGAATTTGCAACTGGGTCACTCTCACCGACCTCGGTCCTGGGCCCAGCCACTCTCCACTTGCACTGCCTCCCTGGCAACCCCTGCACTGCGGGACTGTCTCTGTATCCCTGCAGCCCCCCCTTCCCAGCACTTGTCTGCACTTACCTTGCACTTGCCACCAGCTGGCCCTATTTATTTACTTTTATTCTACTTACTTTGTACTGCACTTCCCCCCCCCTCCCCTTCCCCTTGCCCTTTTTCCTTTCCCCCTACCCCTGCACTTGCACGGTCTGAATGACACCTGGCCTAGTAGGATCGTTGTCTGTCTTCCCCTTGTTCCCCCCTCCCTGCCTCGTCGCGCCTTGAAACACTTGTGTATAGGCACGTTACAAATGCCATATCATATATCATATCATATCATATATCATATCATTGTGTCCTCCCATGTATTCCCCATTCTTCATAGCCTCCCAAAGCAGTAATAGTCTTGGAGGTGAGAAAAGAATTCAGATCTGTCTTTAGCAGTTATCATGGACAGAGTGCACGACAGCTTTCCTGAAAGCTCCCTCTTGAGTAGAAGTGTCCAGGGGGTAATTTTTCACAAATGTGTGTATGGTAGACTAAGTAACTGCTGCACAAATGCCTTTAATAGGTACTCCTCTCTGAAGAGCGGAAGAAGTAGCCATGCCCCTGGTTCAGTGAGCTCTTAGACCCTATATGGGATCTTTACCAGCCAGTCTATAGCATTCTTGGATAGCCAGAATAATCCATTTGGATAGAGTCTGTTTTGTTATTGCTAACCCCAATTTATGACCTGTATATCCGATGAATAGTTAGTTGTCCTGGCACATTTTTGACATTCGCAAGATAAAAACTGAGAGCCCACCTACGGTCCAGTCTATGTAACCTCTCCTCCTCCTTTCTAGGATGAGAAGAGGGGATAGAAGTCAGACTATTTTTGGCAGAAACAAAGGTCTTACTTTAAGAATAACCTTATCCTTATGGAAGACCGTATATGGAAGTTTGCAAGACAGTGCTTGCAATTTGCTCACCCTGCGGGCAGATGTGATTGCAACTAGCTAAACTATTTTTTGTGTCAATAGTCTCAATGGACATGAATGCATGGGTTCAAAAGGAATGCATGTTAAGAATTGTATCACAAGATTTAAATCCCAAACAGGTACTTGAAAGGGAGGAAGAGGAAACACATTAGTGAGTCCTTTAAGAAACGGAATGATTAAAGGGATCTTACATTATGAGGTTTCCTCTGATGAGCACTTGAACATCGAAAGCGCTGCCAGGTGACCTTTTATTGCTGTGATCTGGAGCCCCAGATTTGCTAAGTGAAGTAGAAAAGGTAACACTGTGGTTGTATCGCACTGAAATGGATCCACATTCTTATCCCTATACCAGCTGCTGAACTTGTTCCAACGACATCGGTATAAGGATTTTGTTGCTGGCCCCTTCTGGCTGAAAGCAAAATCTGCACTATATTTTCTGGGAGGTCCCAATCCTTTTACCTCGCCTCTCAGAAACCATCCGTGAAGGTTCAGTGTTTTGACCTCTGGAGGGAGAACCTGACACTGCTCTCGCGAGAGAAAGTCCTCTTTTTGTGGAAGACGTGCAGAGGGCACATGGACATGTCCAGAAGGTCTGGGTACCACGTCCTCCTGGCCCAATCTGGAGCAATTAGGATCATGGATTTCCTGAACTTTCTCAACCTCCTGATCACATGAGGAATGACGGGGACTGGAGGGAACGCACACAATTGGAAATCCCCAGTCAATAACGAACGCGTCTCCTAGAGCTCTTCTGAGGGGAAATTCTCTAGAGCAGAATAGCTTGCACTTCCGGTTGACACTGGTCGCGAACAGATTCACTTGATGGGCTCCTGAGCTAGTTCGAGACTGCTCTGCCTGTTCAGAGTGTCCGCCGCCGTGTTCTCTCTGGCTAGGTGAACTGCTGATAGGGAGATTCCTTCTTGAATTGCCCAGTACCAGAGCTACATTGCCTCTCTGCAGTGGTAGTGACTCTACACCTCCTCTCCTGTTGAGGTAGTACATGGACACTGTGTTGTCTGTCATTATCAGGACATTCTTTCCCTGTACAGAGGCTAGAAAGGCCTTCAGCGCTAGTATGATTGCTCTCAGCTTGAAAAGAATGATATGCAGTTTTGACTCTGATGGAGACCAGTGACAACAGCTGATTGTCAGATCATTGGTGTGGGCTCCCCAGCGAGTGAGGCGTTCGTCACTACTGTTATCTCTGCCCAGCCCATGGTTGCCAAAAATGTTCTCCCTTCAGAATGTTGTCCTTGCAGGCTCACCACAGAAGGTCCTGTGTGTTTCTCTGACATCCTGCCTGAGAACTTGGACCATTGAGTCCTGAGAGCCCATTGGAGAGATCTCATTCTCAGGCGAGCGTCTGGCACCAGAAAAATGCAGGATGCCATGAGGCCGAGCAACCTCAAATAATTGAAGGCTGGACGACTCTGGGCAGTCTTAAATTTGGTGACCATCTGCAGAATGTGATGAGCCCGGACCTTGGGTGGCGAGGCTTTTCCTGAGTAGGCATCCAGGACTGCTCCGATGAATTGGAGTCTTTGAGAAGGTATCATGTTTGACTTCTTGTAATCGAGGGAGAAGCCCAGTTTGTGGAGAAAGTGGCAAGTCATGCTGAGATGATCCAGGGTCTGTTCGAGAGAACGAGCCCCGATCAGCCAATCGCCCAGGTACGGGTAGACGTGAATCCCCCTTCACCCGAGACTCGCTGCCACCACCGCCATCAACTTGGTGAATACCCTTGGGCCAGAGATCAGCCCAAATGGTAGAACTCGAAACTGAAAATGAGAACCAACAACTGCGAAACTCAGGTACTTTCTGTGCTTGAGATGGATAGGCTCATGACAGTAAGCATCCTGAAGGTCCAATGATACCATCCACTCTTGGAGTTGAAGGGCCTGAAAGACCTGAGAAGGGGTAACCATCGTGAACTTGTCCTTCCTGAGGAACTTGTTCAAGTTTCTTAAATCCAAGGTGGGTCTCAATCCTCTGCCCCTTTTGGGAATTAGAAAATACGAGGATTACCAACCCTTGTCCCTCTCTGCTGCAGGTACTGGTTCTATTGCACCTTTCTCTACCAGGATCAAAATTTCCTGCATAAGGAGCGGATCTGGAAATTTCAATTAGCTGTTTCCCGGTGGATGATCCTGTGGCCTTTTTAGAAAAGGAAGGCAGTAACCCTGGGCTACTGTTTCTAGTCCCTAAGCATCTGGAGTAATGTCTCACCATTCTTTCAGATGCTGTGAGAGCCTGCCTCCCACTGGGGTCTTGTGGTTTAAGTGAAGAAGAGAAGTCCAATGTATGGACTCTCCCATCCCCTAGTCACTTTAAATGCTGAAAAGACAGCCAAGAATTTATGAAAAAAAGTCAAACAGATTTGTAAAATGTTAGGGCAAACATTATGCAACACAAGAGTAAAAAAGATGAAGATATTTATCGCTTCAGTTTTTTCTGGAGGTCGGCAATCTGATTTAGGCTGACACATTTCAGGGTCAAAACCCCTTCTTCAAGAGCAAATCAGAGTGTAAGGAAATATCAAAACCAACGTACAAAATATTATAAGTTACTCACCATAGTGACTAACGTACTCTTATTGTACATAGTCTCCTTTCCTCCATACTGTATGGGCGTCCCTTCCAATGGACGGGAGACGGAACCTTTTTCACCAGAAAAAACCTTCTTTGCCTTTAAATTTAGAGGGGTGCTGTGGGTGCGGCTCAGGGAGCATGCGCTGCCCTGCCTCCACCCTCCTGCGCCACACCTCAGTCCCCACTGACGCGTCGACAATAGATTTGACATTGCCTAATGACACCAGTATTATTAGGGGGGAGGTTGGTGGGACGTTTGAAGGAAAGTGGACTATGGACTAAGAGTAAGTTAGTCACTACGGTGAGTAACTTACTATTACGTCCCGTCCCCTTTCCTCCATACTGTATGGGCTTGCAGAAAGCCGAGGGAGAGGCCCACATGGTCGCCCGGCTTATGACCTGCCAAGGGACATGGCGCTGAAACGCGATGGCCGTTGCCTTGGCCCTGACTGCGTGGGCATGCATGTTGGCCAGGAGCGGCTTGTGCTGGCCCTCGTATGCTTCTTTGATGGCAGAGACCATCCAGCGGGATATGGAAGCCTAAGAGGCCGGATAGCCTGTCCTTGAGCCTCCGACAGGGCATCTGATTTGCGGAAGCCCTTGGTCCTATCCAAGTAGAATTTCAGGGCACGCCCGACATCCAGGCAGTGCAGCGCTATCTGTGCTTTGTCCTTGGGATCGGGAAAATACGTCGGCAGGACTATTTCCTCTCTCAAGTGGAAAGCAGATAGAATGTTGGGCAGAAATGCTGGGTTGGAGGAGGTCCTCGAAGACGGCATATCGACGTCATCGACGCAGGACGCAGACGCCGAAAGATTTTCCGAAGCAGCACAGCTGTGGTGATTACTGTCATAGATATGGAATACGTCGGAGGACCCAATCCCCTCGAAAAGTAGTATATGGTTCCGAGGCGACCAGCGCCTGTATTTCGCTGACTCTATGAGCTGAAGACAGACCGACTAGTAAGGCTGTCTTGATGGTGATCAGCCTAATGTCCACCGACACCACTGGCTCAAACGGTTTGTGCGCCAGGGCGCCTAAGACTGTGTTAAGGTCCCACACCGGGTGCGGTCTCTGGACGGGCGGGTAGAGCCTTGCGAGTCCCGTCAGATATTTCTTGACGATAGGGTTGGAGGAGGAAAAAGTGCCCTCCTCCGAGTTCCTGTAAGCCCCAATGGCTGCGAGGTATGTGCGGCAGGTGTCCACCTGCACGCCTGAATGGGTGAGGTGCACCGAAAAGGAGAGCACGTCATCCAAGGTGCACGCCAGGGGGTCGATCCCCCTTGGAGTCTGCCCAGTGGCAGAATCTGGTCCATTTGCTTTTGTACTGGGCCCTGGTAGCTTTGCTCCTGGTGCTTTGTATGATCTCCAGATTGGCCTGTGAGAAGCTAAGGTGCCAAAGCGTTACCTGCTCAGGTACCACGTTGTGACGGCTAGCTTCCCTGGCGCAGGGTGGATGACTCTGCCCCGCTGCTGTGCCAGAAGATGTGCTGGGCCCTGTACGGAGGTGATTCAGGGGCACTACCAAGTTGTTGAGCAGCTCCGAAAACCATGGCCTGGCCGGCCACCATGGAGCTATCAGGATGATGAGGAGTTGGCGAGACTCCTTGATTTTGCAAATTACCCTGTGAATCAGGGGAGTGGGCGGAAAGGTGTATACTTTCATGCCAGTCCACTGGAGGTGATATGCGTTACCCAGAGAGCCGGGGCCCGACCTTGCCAGGATGCAAACTAGGGACACTTCTTGTTGTGTCAGCTGGCAAAGAGATCCACCTGGGGGTGACCCCACCTGTTGAAGATCTCCTGATTAACAAGGTCGTTTAGCTGCCACTCTCAATTGTCCACTCCCAGCCTGATGAGCCTGTCCGCTTCCAGGTTGGATTCCCCCGGGAGGTGGACTGCTGGAAGGTAAATGTCATTTTCCAGGGCCATTCCCACATGCTGATCGCCAATCTGCACAGAGGAGAGGATCTGGTGCCTCCCTGCTTGTTGACGTAGTACATGCTGATCGAGTTGTCCATCTGGATGAGGACAACCTTGCCCCTGAGAAGTGGTAGGAATGCCCTGAGCGCCAGCCAGATGGCTTTCAGCTCTAGCCAACTGAGCAGGTGCCGTGGACCGAGAGATCGCCCTGGGTGGCTCCCCAGCCCTCGAGCGAGGAGTCTGTGGTGATGGTGGCCTGAGGAGTGGGCGGCAGAAGGGCTTGTCCCTCCGCAGGTTGCAGTCTCTGGACCACCATGTGAGGTCAGAGTGGAGAGATGGAGTAACAATCATCTCGGATTGAGAGCCTCGCTCCTGGTTCCATGAGGCCGTGTAGTGCAGCTCAATCCTCCTCATCCTTAGTCTTGTGTGCGGAATGGCTAATAGGACCACTGCCAGAAGACCCCAGAGATGTTGGTACCACCAAGCCGAGTTAACTTCTCTGCTGAGGAAGTGGGTGGTGGCCCTCTTGATGGCTGAGATTTTGTCCTCCGAAGGGAAGACCTTCTCGGAACACGAGTCCCAGATAAGGCCCAAGAATTTTAGATTCTGCGTGCGCTGCAGCTGCGACTTCTTGAGATTGAGTGAGAAGCCCAGATTGTGCAGTGTGTTTATAAGGACATGGGAAGAGTGGTGAATCGCTTCCGCAGATGTAGCCAGTCATCTAGGTGTGGGTAGATGTGGAGGCCCTGCGCACCGAGACGGGCCGCCGCTGCATTAATGAGTCTGGTAAATACCCTGGGGGCCGAGTTGAGGCCAAAAGGGAGGACCTTGTATTGAAAATGGCAACCCATGATCCTGAACTGTAGGAAAGAATGATGGGGCTGCCAAATCAGGACATGTAGGGATGCATCCTTCAGATCCAGGGAGCATATCCAGTCTCCCTTGTCCAATGTCTCAGCTATGAAAGCTGGCGTAACCATCTTGAATTTTTGCAGGGGTAAGGAGAGGTTGAGGGTGGAAAGGTCCCGCACAACTCTTAGGCCCGCCTGGTTGTTCTTGTGAATGGCAAAAATCCTGAAGTAAAAGCCAAAGCCTCCGCAGAGGAAGAGGCTGAGGATGACTGGGGCTTAGAGTATAGTGATGCTGCAGCGATCACCGAGGAGTGTGGCTGAGGATGGGCTGAAAGCAAGAGTGTATCCCCCTCCATCTGCCTGTACTTGGCATCCAGGTGTCGATTGACCGGGGTAAGGAGAGGTTGAGGGTGGAAAGGTCGCGCACAACTCTTAGGCCCGCCTGGTTGTTCTTCTGAATGGCAAAAATCCTGAAGTAAAAGCCAAAGCCTCACTGAGAGGCTGGGACTTCCTCCACTGCCTGGCTCTCTACAAGGGACCGGATCACCGCCAAAAGAGTTGCTGTCCCAACCTGTGGGGGTGGAGGGGAGTGGAGGAGAGGCTGGGATAGGAAGGCGGTACCCTGTGGATACTACGGATTGGATCCAGGGGTCCGCAAAATTCTGGCACCAGAAATGTGCGTGGGGAGCAAGCCTGCCCCCACCAGAGACACGTGGACCCAAAGGGGCGTGTCATGCCTTCTTTCCCTCAGGCTGTTGCTGAGAAGGGGGACTGGAAAAAGCCCTTACCCCCCCCCCCCTTTTTGTTGCTTGCGCTGGTTTTGAGAGAGCGATCGGTCTGGCTGCCTGGATCTGCGTTCCAGGAAACCGCAGAACCCTCTGCATGTACAACCCCTTTCTGAGCGCTGCTGAGATTGAGTGTATAATTTAGGCGTCGTCTTTGTAAGGATGGATAAAGACTTGGCTGTTTGTGAGCTGATTTTTCTTCTTGTCCAGCTCTTCATCCGTAGTGGAGTGGAAGAGGCCCCCCCCAAAGAAAATCGAACGGTAGATCTAGTATGCGTTCCTGGACATCCAGGTTGAATTGTTGCCCGGAGCCAGGCTGTCCTTCTCATGTCCGTGGTGATAAAGATGGCACGACCTGATATATCAACATGGGCCACTGTGGATTCCATGGGGTCATGCGCCACTAGCCTGGCCTCGGCTAGCCCAGCCTTAAAGCGTGATTGGCTCTGGATGGGGAGTTCCGGGAGGAAGTCCGCAATTTCCCGCCATAATCTTTGGTTGGCGGCAGCCAGCATGGCATCAGCATTGGCTTGACGTAGATGTAAAGACGCGTTGGAATAGAGTTTATTGCCATACGCCTCAAAGATCTTCTCCTCCTTGCCTAGCAGCGCCGCAGAGGAAGAGGCTAAGGATGACTGGGGCTTGGAGTATAGTGATGCTGCAGCGATCACCGAGGAGTGTGGCTGAGGATGGGCTGAAAGCAAGAGTTTATCCCCCTCCATCTGCCTGTACTTGGCATCCCGGTGTCGATTGACCGGCTGAACTGAGTGGGGTTTGAGCCAACCCTTCTTGGCCAGGGAGACAGACATCGGTCTGCGTAGGAATCCCCGATTTGGCAGAGGGGCATCGTGTGAGGACTTCTGCCAGAACCCCCTCTGCCGGCTGCTCGACCTCGGGTTGGGGTAGGCCCAGGTACTCTGCCAGATCAGCAAGACATTTGTGGAAGGCCCTGGCTGAGGATGGCGTGTCCGGATCCTCCTCCTTATCCTCCGTATCTGTATCCTGCGGATCTGGAGGATCCTGTGGGGTAGGAGGAGTAGATGGCGCCGGAGGCTGGGGTACAAGGACCGCGGCCGGAGGCTGAGGAGGGGGCAGAGGTTGCGGAGTTGGCTGTGGAGCTGGAGGAGGTGGCTGCACCGGGGCCTGCGGGCCCGATGGAGGCGTCTGTGGTGCCGCTAGCATGGCGGGAATTACTTCCCTGATGGCGTCCTTGAGGATAACGCCCATCTGAGTTGACGCCATGAGGCCGAGGAACCTCTCGAAGAAAACCTCCTCACTGACTGAAGTGGTGGTAGGGGATGCTGACGGGGAAGCAGGGGCCTGCTGATGCCGCTGCAAACCCTGTCCATACGGAGGCAAAGGAAAGGTGCCTTGCGCATAAGAGGGGTAGACTGTAGGCCACGTACCTGGTTGAGGCCAGTCTCACCTTGACACTCGTTCTTTGCCGAATTCCTGGAATGGCGTCGGATGAGAGCCTCTGTCTGGCGCGGCGGCCATTTTGTCGAGCTGCCTGCCACGTGCCTGCGACGTGTTGCTTAGCGCGCTGGGCCCAGCCTCCTCCAAGACTCTTGCTTGTGGAACACAAGGCCTACCCTGCTCCTCAAGGCTATGCCCGGTAGGTGTGGAACCCTCAATCCGTGGGTCGATAGAGCTGCGTTTAGGTACCCCCTCGGAAGGATTTTCGGTATTAGGGCATATCCCCTTGGCCATGGTGCCAGTTTAAGGGCAGAGCCCCTCGGGCCGGTAAAAGAACCTTCTGGTCCTTCAACACTGTCACCGTGAGGATCCGAGGATTCCTTGGCTCGAAAGCCACTAGTTGCAGCAGCCTCGCTGCACGCTCGGGTATAAGGGCCTGACCGGTCCCTCCTGTGCGGGAGAGTCCCTGGGAAGGAGTCCCCCTTGCAGGGTGCGATGGAGAATATCGGCCCTACTTGAGGTCCTCTGGAGGAGACTTCTGTAAGAGCTCCCTCCACCTGGCTAGTCTGTTCTTTGGCGCTTTCGAGGACAGCGAGCCACATGCTGAACAAGCTTGCAAACCGTGCTCTGGGCCAAGGCAACTTAGGCAGAGGGCGTGGGGGTCTGAAGTTGGGAACAGCCCATTGCAGGCTGGACACCAGCTGAACCCTGTGGAAGGCGTCATGCGCCAGGGAGGAGCATGACGCCTGAGGACCGAGTTATCTAAATGACAAATAGACACAGGGCAGAGTCAGAGCAGCGCATGCTCACTGGGCCGCGCCCCTGCGTGCCTCTAAATTTAAAGGGGAAGAATGTTTTTTTCTGGTGAAAAAGGTTCCGTCTCCCATCCCTTGGAAGGGATGCCCATACAGTATGGAGGAAAGGGAACGGGACGTAAGAGTACTGTATATACATACAAATCAACAATCAAGGAATATCTCGCTTATAACCCTGCGAAGACTCATGTGTTATTCATGCCATAATTATATACCACATTGCATTGCCAGGTAAAATTAGAAATCAAGGCTATCCTGGATGTAACAGTTTCAGAAAAAAGGGGTGAATGCGAGAAACCCAACTAACCATATTCCACATCTCCCTGGTGTAGCCTGCTGTGTCCATGCTTGGAAAAATTAGTCAGGCCAGGAAACAGCCTCAACAAGAACGACCTACCTGGCCTCAAAGTAATATGATAATGAAACGCACGTGAAACATGCTAAAAAAACAAGAATATATAGCCTGTATAAAGTGAAAACGGAATAAAGGTCATCAGGCATTGCTAAAAAGCTCTATAACAAAAAAAAGTAGCACTAATGCGAGGTAACGATCAAGGTGCCCCAATGACCTTGTCTTCTAACAAAAATCAGCCATTATATTCAAGGTATCCTTAAGATTTGTGCCATTTCCCGCAGTAGCTGACATTATGTAAATTAATCACGAGTCCAAGAACTCATAAGCTGTTCTCTAAAGAAAACATAAATGTCCGGGCATAATGTTTGCCCTAGCTTTTTGCAAACCTGTGACTTTTTTCATAAATTGTTGGCTGTCTTTTCAGCATTGAAAGTGTGCAGGGGATGAAAGAGTCCATAAATTGGACTTCTCTTCATTTAGTCCATTTTGTGATCTTGTGTCAGGGTCACATTTCCTCTCCCGCACCTATAATCCTATTTATAATTGTTATTTTAATGGTTCAACATCCTGGTCTACTTTCAGTCTTGTGGATCAAGGCTTCAGAGGTTTTGAGGCGGCTGAAGCAGCGGCTGAGTGTTGGGCTGATTTAGCACCTCTCCCTCGCCCACCATGAGGGAATTGTCTTTGTACTCTATGACCGGCTTGTCCTCTCCCTCTTCCAATTGAGGGGTAGAAACAAAAGGACCTACTCCTCCAAGATGATGTAACAGAGTAGGAATGTTAAGGCTGTCGCTTTTGAGGTCTGTAGACTTTCCAAACTAACATCAGCCTTGCTACCAAACAGTCTTGAGCCATCAAAGGGCATATTGAGTAATCTAGATTGCGCCTCTGGTGCAAATCCAGATTTCCTCAGCCACGCAAATCTGTGTAGCACGCTGCTAGTCGCCATGGATCTGCTAATACTATCTGCAGTATCCAGACCAAACTGGAGGCACTCGCACATTGCCTTCTTATGATCCTTGATAGCCAGGAAGCAGTCTCTCTCTTCCCCTTCGGAGATGTGGTCAGCCATTATTGCTGCGCAATCCCACAGGATGAACGAAAATTTTAATAAGGCACAAGTGGCATTTGACGATTTCAAGGCCATGCTACCGGCAGTAAATTATTTCCACGCCCAAGCATCCACTCATTTATCATCCATGTCTGTAGGAATGGTAGGTTAAGCAGATGTGGCCGTTTGGATCACCAAACTTTCTGGAATCAGGTGCTTGGTCAAGTAATCTGGGTCACTGCTTTATGGGCGATATTTCTTGAGAAAGTTCTTACTAACCGCAGAAATAGAATCTGGGGTTTCCCAATCTGTTATAACCCTTTTTTGCAAAGCAATATGGAAGGGCAAAATGGGATCCTTCTGTGGCCCTGGTCCAATATGCCTGTCAAGTCATCCTGTTGAAAATGAGGAGCAAGTCTATTCCATCCAAAATATTCTACTACCTTGCTCATCAATTGTCCATATGAGCTGTCAGCATGATCGGCAGTATCTGACTTTTCAAGTTCCAGCTCAGGAGATGTATCTTCTCCACTGGCTGTTTGTAAATTATCATAGAGATCTTTAAGTCTAGATTCATCTGAAATGAACTAATTTGGCACATTTGGAGTGCCATATTGAAGACCAAATGGTGTTCGATCACCATCATCAGATGGTTCATGTTCTTCATAGATTGAAGATTGATTTGAAGAAATTCTTTTGTGGTAGAAGTGTGTAAGATTTCTGTTGTGTTGCCTTCAATGGCTCAGAAAAAGTCTTCGGAGTAGGCCTTGAGGCACATGGCGTCGAAGTCTTCAACTTGGGCGTCAATGATTTCGATATGGGTGTCGAAAGTTCTGACGTTGAGGGCGTCAATTAAACTGATTTTGTTTTTATCAGAGTTGTCTTCAACAAAACCCTCGAAGGGCTGGATTCATCGAGGTCCTTGACACCTTTTCACTCTTTCAAGGCTTTGAAGGCTCTCTATGTTCGTCAGGTTTGCGTCCGGACTGGATGGTGCATAGGGTTTAGCCTTAGACTTTCCCTTGTCGTTTTTATGCAGAGCGACGGGGACATGGTCTTTCTTGCGACCTTTCGAGGGAGTACGGGCTTTTCTCTCAAAGATTTTCATAATCCCCCTCCGAAACTCTTCCCATTTTGCTGGGGAGTCGGATTTAGTTGGACATGTTTTTCTCTCGGGTGCAAAGTCACTCTAGGAAGAAAGAGACCAATGACGTCTTTTCTTCGACTTCCTGGAAGATGAAGAATGACGCAAACGACTTCTCGATCGCGATTTCTTTGATCTTTTTTGGCGATGAGAAGGCCTCGACTCATCCAAAAGTATGTTTTTTCAGGACAGAAGGGGATTTGGAATTCTACCAACTGCCAATTTACCTTTGCGCTCTCTCAGATCCTTGTTAGTCATCACCTGACATGATTTGAACTCCTTCGCATGATGCTGCGTGCTGAGTCACCACAGACAAACACGGTGGGGGTTGGCGATTGACATCTTTGACCCGCAATCCTGACATTTCATAAAACCAGTCTTGGGCGTAGATGGAATTGACGGTGAAGATATGACCTTTTATTAAACGAACCGAAGCACGCCGTAATTTCTCTTGAAGCGAAAGCTGCAGCAGAAAAACAGAACTGAGGCCAACGGGCACTGGGCGTGCTACATAAACTGTGGATGACGTCTACCATCGGATGGATGCCTTCGAGGGACATCGAGTCATTGACGCTACCGCAGAGCACCCTCTGTCGAGAAATCATTTTTCCGAAGCAGCTGAAGCTGGAAGATCATTATCAAAGATGTAAATACGTGGGAGGACACCATGCATTCAAATTAAAGATTTTTTATATGCCTCTGATGATTAAACTTGCATGCAGAATATTGACAGTCTTCAGAAACAAAGCTGGGCAACCTTTTTTTAATTAATTTTATTATTAAACCATCACAACACTTTGTACATCAATGTCAACATCTAGTAACATCCCTCCCCACAAAACACCCCCCCCCCCCCAACTCCCCTCACAACTTGACTCTACTCATGATACAATGCATCGGGGCTTAGCAAGGTCACCCTTAGGGTAATTCACCATAGTAGATCTGTGCTCATCTCCAGTTTTTGTTCCCTTAGTGCGTTTTCCCATACTCCTGTTTCTGCGGCTACCCATTTCTTCAGGTCCTCCCAACACTGAAGTACATTAGGGACCCTAACGTCTTTCCACTTCATGGCTATGCAACGCTTAGCCAATATATACATTAGGTCTTTCAGTTTATTCAGTGGTTTGTTTTTTGAGCTCCTTTTGTACCTGCCCAGAATGCATGCATCAGGGGTCTGTACGTCCAGACACACGCTGCCCTGGGCAGCCTTATGGGCTACCTGCTCCCAGACACCCCCAGAACATGTGTGTCATTCTGGCCTGCTCGCCTTTGCATTTAGGGCATTCATGTGTGCCTGCACCTCTGAATCTGGCGATCAACGCTGGCGTAAGGTATGCTCGGTTAGTGATAAAAAACGGTATCAATCGTAACCGAGCATTCCTAGAGACCTTTTTATGGTACACCGCTATTGAATCCCATTCCTTTTCACCAAAACATTTGCCCAATTCAACTTCCCCACCTCCCCTTGCAGTTGAGTTTGACTCTGGAGGTACCCCAGAGCAATACGTCGTAGATTCTAGAGATTTCATGTCTACCCCCGCAGTATTGAGCAGGCACTCCACATCCTCACATTCCATTACCTCACTTGAGAAACAAGGCAACCTCCTGCTAACCACACCAAGCACTGCCCCATGCAGCAGGAATTGCCCTGCGGGTATATCTGAAATCTCCTGCAATGCAGCAAACCTCAATAACCCCTCCTCGTTCCTTAAATCTCCAAGAGTGGCAATTCCACAGGGGTCCCATCTGGTCCGCACCATTGTGCTGCCCCATGTCTACCCTATCATATCTGAAAACTGTGTTTACTCCGATTTGTGTGTTGACCACTTCTAGTTCTTCGGTTTGAATAGAGCATATTGGGATCCTAGGGGTTTCGCGTCTGTAGAGCCAAGCAAGCATTCTACCGGGTTTATCACCTTGCGCGTGGCTTCTTTCCACCTGTCATGCATAGTTGAGTTTCCCCAGCCTATCTCATTGCAACAAGCATGTTTCCGCAATTTGACCTCTTTTTTGATATGTGCCAGTTCCACTTTCGCTTCCATTTCTAGAGCCCTCAATTCCCCCTCAACTCTAGCCAGGGTGTCTTCTAAACTCCGCCCGAGGCTGCTATCATTTCTCCCCTCATAACCACTTTGTACGCCTCCCAAATCGTACCCACTTTTTTGACACTGCCCTCATTCATAGCTATAAAGTTCAGCGTACTCCTCTTCATCTGTTCCTGAAACGCCATATCTAGTAGTGCCTCGCTTCTCAGCCTCCATGTGTGGATGGGCAGTCTGGCAACAGATACCGTCCAAGTGACCACGAGTGGGGCGTGGTCACATAGGACCTTCGCTAAATCTCTCCCATCAGAGAACATCGTTGCATGACCCTCCCGCTAACACAATGAATTCTAGTGTGAACCCTGTGTGGGGCCTAATAGTAAGAATATTCACTGCTGTCTCTGTGTTGCTCCTGCTGTCTCTGTGTTGCTCCCTCCACAGGTCCCTCTATTGGAGGCACCGTAGCAGCGACACCACCACTTTGGCAGGTGGGGATGGTCTTTTATGTTTAACATCAGATCGATCCTTGGTAGGATCCAAGGTGCAATTAAAGTCCTCACCCCATAATAGTGGGCTAATCCGATATGGACCCAGTCTCGCATATAGCGACCGGAAGAAAACTGTTGCATCATGGGTTGGTGCGTATGTATTATTTATGCAAACCTCTCGATTCTCTAACATGCCGTGTAAGAGAACCATCCTACCTTCATAATCAGTCTTGGTTGCGAGAACCCTTAAGGGGATGGCCGGGTCTATCCAGATTAAAGCTCCTCTTGCATAGGTTGAGTATGTGGAGCCCACCAGCATGCCTCCCCATGCCTTCGCCAAGTCCCGCTGTTTCTGTGCGTCCAGATGGGTCTCCTGTAGCAGTGCTATCCCCACTGTATTCCTCTTAATGTACCTGTGCACTCTGTGACGTTTGACATAGCTATTCAACCCTCTAACATTCCATGACATAACTATGATCTCGTTAGCCATCCCTCATAGGAGCCCAAATTATCTTACTGACCGCGTGGTTGGCCGCATCTCTAAAGTTCCATGTACCTAATACAGCCCAAGGTGTGTCTGGTGTCCCTCCACCCTCCCTCCCCTTATCCCCATTAACTCCCACT
This sequence comes from Ambystoma mexicanum, assembly GCF_040938575.1. Lineage (NCBI taxonomy): Eukaryota > Metazoa > Chordata > Amphibia > Caudata > Ambystomatidae > Ambystoma > Ambystoma mexicanum. Next base: position 703,251,974 of record NC_090941.1, on the reverse strand, counting down.
CCCCTTCCCCCACCCAACTGCAAACCAAACTCAAACCTAACTTGTCCAGCTAAGCAACTCCAACTAGGACTACCCCATGTCCGCTCCATTTGACCCTGTCCTAGATTAGCCTACTGATGCCCTACGGGCGGGCAAATACAGGGGAGGAGGGGTAATGGAATGCTAGAGCGTCCCGTAATCAGGAATTTGTGCCGCTTATGCTTGCTCCTGGTATACTGTTCGGATCATCGTGTCCATATATATGGGATACATTACTCACCGTAATCGTATTTCTGATGCTTGTATCTGCTTAGATTCACATGCTGTGCATAGGCCGACATCTAGTGGAAGCTGCGGAGTATTACAGTTTGTTTTTCGAAAGTCGAAAATGGGCGTCGACACAGGCGTGCCAGTAATACTATCCCTAGTGTGACGTCCACTGTACCCAAGATCCCTCACGCGTGTAGGATCCTCAGATTGTATTTTTTCTGACATGAGGAAGCATGAGGAGTAGCGTGAGTACAGATAATCCAAGCAGATAGACAGAAAAGGTAAGACTACAAGCAATCATGCGCCTTCTCTCGGAGGGGAGGAAGGGTGGGTCGCATGTGAATCTAAGCAGATACAAGCATCAGAAATACGATTACGGTGAGTAATGTATCCCTTCTGAGGCTTGTGGAATCTGCTTAGATCACATGCTGTGCATAGATTAGCGAGCAGTACCAGAAGAAGGAGGTGGGATGTGAGAAGGGTCATGAGCAAACAGGTGTCTTAGAACCGCTTGTCCCACTTGTGTATCTGTCTTGGAATGAGTGTCAATGCAGTAATGCTGAGTAAAAGTGTGAATAGAGCTCCAAGTAGCCGCTTTGCAAATGGTGTCGAGGGGAACATTTGCAATGAAAGCCAGAGTGGCACCAATGCCTCTAGTAGAGTGGGCCCTTGGCGTAAAAGGCAGAGTCTTGTCAGAAAGAGAGTAACACAGCTGTATACAGTTGATAATCCACTTCGAGATAGCGCCCTTAGAGACGCGATCCCCCTCTCTGCCTGTAGCTACGGAGACAAACAGTTGATCTGTTTTCCTTAGCGGTCTGGTTTTATTTACATAGTATAGGACCGCCCTACGCACATCTAGGGTGTGTAGTTTCACCTCAGCCGAGCTTTGCGGGTTCTGGAAGAAAGCCGGAAGCTCGATGGACTGGTTTACATGGAACTTGGATATGAATTTAGGTGAGAACCTAGGGTGTGTGCGTAAAACCAGTTTGTCCTTGTGGATAGTAAAGAAAGGATCCTGCACTGACAGAGCCTGAATTTCACTGACCCTTCTTATGGAGGTAATGGCTACTAAGAAGGCCGTTTTATAAGTCAGGTGTTTGAGACTACTTTTATGCATGGGTTCGAATGGGGGTCCCATGAGCTTAGCTAGCACCACGTTGAGGTCCCATCCTGGCGGTGGGTTCGAAATAGGAGGGTGAAGTCTCTTTACTCCTTCCATGAAGGCTTTAACTACTGGTACTTTCCACCACGAGACCTTGTTATGGGATGTGGTGTAAGCCGAGAGGGCTGCCAGGTGTACTTTCAGCGAGTTAAAAACCAACCCTGCATCCAGCAGGTGGAGCATGTATGTCACAACGTTGGAAGGAGTACAATCAACCGGGTTGATTTGTTTATTCTGGCACCAGATAACGAATCTTTTCCACTTATCAAAGTAACAGTGCCTTGTATTTGGTTTCCTGGACTCCTTTAGAATGTCCATACACCTCTGTGGTAATTTGAGATGTCCAAACTCTATGACTTCAGGAGCCATGCTGCTAGGTTCATAGAGTTGGGTTCCTGATGCACTGTTTGACCCTGTTGCTGGGACAGTAGGTTGTACCAGGCTGGGAGTCTGATGGGTTCGCACACCGCCATCCTGCGTAGGTGTGGAAACCATGGTTGTCTCGCCCACATGGGAGCAACTAGGATGAGCGTCATAGATTCCTTGTTCATCTTGTACACCACCTTCCTGATGAGAGGAGTTGGTGGAAAAGCGTACGCAAACATCCCTGACCAGTTCATCCACAGGGCATTCCCTTGGGAGTCCGGCTGGGGGAACCTGGATGCAAATCCTGGGCATTGTTTGTTTTCGCTTGTGGCGAATAGGTCTATAGTGGGGAAACCCCACTGAGAGAAGAGATCTTCTACTACGTCTCTGTGAAGGACCCATTCGTGTTCTTCTGGGAGGGAGTTTCTGCTTAGAGCATCCGCTAGGGAATTGAGCTCCCCTGGAACATGTTGCGATGACAGGAAGATGTTCCGTCTGAGTGCCCATATCCATATTTTCTGGGCAAGCTTGGACAGATTTGGCGAACGAGTCCCCCCTTGCTTGTTCAGATAGAACATGGCTGTCGTGCTGTCCGTCCTGATCTGCACCGACAAGTTCAGTAGATGGGGCTCGAACGCCCTTAGCGCTCGGAATACTGCCAGAAGCTCTAGCAGATTGATGTGGTTCTTGGCTACTGAGTGAGACCAGAGACCCTGAGCTGTGTGGTGGAGATGGTGAGCTCCCCACCCAGTCAGGCATGCATCTGTAGTCACCACGGCTTGTACTTCGGGATCGTAAAAGGGTTTCCCCTTTGCGAGATTCTCTCTTGTCCACCAGTGTAGGCTCTGTACGAGTGTTGGCGAAACGACCACTAGATCGTCCCAATGACCACTTGCCTGAGACCACTGTTTCGCCAACCATTCCTGCATGGGACGCATGCGCAGACGCGCGTGGGGGACCAGGTAAATGCATGACGCCATCATGCCCAGTAACCGCATAGCTTTGCGTACTGTTATCTGTTGACCTGACTGATAATGCGGAATTTGCAGAAGTATATTCCGAATTCTTTCTTCCGAAGGGAAGGTCAATCCTTTCTGAGTATCTAGGATAGCTCCTAGAAACTGTTTTGAGGTGCTTGGCACCAGACTTGACTTTTTCTCGTTGATGGAGAAGCCTAATTCGTGGAGGAGGTCGATAGTCCTCTGAATGTTTGATCTGCAAATTCCTGGGGTTTCCCCCGTTATGAGCCAGTCGTCCAGATAAGGGTACACCGGGATTGCTTCCCTGCGTAGGTGTGCAGCCGCCACCGCCAGTACCTTGGTGAAAACCCTTGGTGCTGAAGCTATCCCGAAGGGCAGTACCTTGAATTGGTAGTGGCGACTGTCTACCTTGAAGCGCAAGTACTTTCTGTGCGCTGGGAGCATGGAAATATGAAAATAAGCATCTTTCATATCCAAGGTTGCCATGTAATCCCCCTTTTTTAGGAGGGGGATTACCTCTTGTAGCGTGGTCATACGGAATTTTTGGGGCTTGACATACTTGTTGGCAGGCCGTAAGTCCAATACTGGGCGCATTGTCAAATCTTTCTTTGGCACAAGGAAGTAAGTTGAATAGATACCCTTGTTTACCTGGTGTCCTGGGACGAGTTCTATCGCGTCCTTTCCTAGCAGAATGGCGATCTCCTCGAGAAGGATTCTTTGATGCTCTAGGGAGTGCACTCTTTGTCGTGGGGGATGATTCCGGGGACGCTGCAGTAGTTCTATACAATATCCTGCGGATACTGTTGACAGCACCCATCTGTCTGAGGTGATCCCTTCCCAAGCCTGGGTGAAGGTGGAAATGCGTCCCCCTACTGGGGTTGCGTGGCAAGGGACCCTGAACTGAGCGTCACTGTTTTGGTGGAGGCGTGCCACCGCCCTTGTTGGGGCTGCCTCTGCCTCTTCCACGACCTCTCTTGTTACCCCTGCCGTAACTCTGGGTAGACTGCTGGTTGTTATTCCATTGTGTACCTTGTCCCTGGGCATAGTTGCCTCTTTGTGAATTTTGGCCGCGTGGGCGACGAAAATTATTGTTCCCCCTCTGGTTAGGGGGTTTGTTGGTAAGCTGGCCAAGGGATTTGAGAGTCTCATATTCATCTTTGGCATTTTTAAGTGCGTCTTCGACCGCTTTCCCAAACAATAGGTCGGGTTCCACTGGCTTGTCTATTAAAGAAGCCTGGGTTTCTGTCTTGAATCCCGACTGCCGTAACCACGCATGTCTCTTGATAACAGTACCTTCTGCTATCAATCTCCCTGCGTTGTCAGCGGCGTCGAAAGTTGCTTTTAAAATGCAACCAGACACGGCTCTCCCCTCTGCCGAGATCCGAGCCAGCTGGCCCTTTAACGGTTCTGGAGCAGAGGCAATGAGCGCCGCGACTTCTTCCCATTGATGGCAATTGTAACTAGCCAACAGGGTGGTGGAATTCGCAATCCTTGCTTGGTAGGCGGACGTTGAGGCTACCTTTCTGCCAAACCCGTAAAGTTTTTTGCTCTCCTTGTCGGGAGGAGCTTCTGATGAAGATAAGGGCGTGCCAGCCCTCTTTCTAGTGTTGGTCACCACTAGGGAATCTGGTTTAAGATGTCCCTTTATATACAGAGGGTCAGACTGGGCTGCCCGGAAAATCTTTTCAATTCTGGGGTTGACGGCTCTGGTGAGGTTAGGATTCACCAGGGAAGGATCTATTCTTCGTTGGATGGATTTGAGGATAGGGATGGTCTGAGCGACCGGTCTTCTCTCTCCTACAAACTCCTCCGCGAAGTCCCTTTCCTCCTGTACACCGTGGGTGTCGATGTGGAAGTGTTCCGCTGCTCGAGCGAGAACCTCGTTAAGGAGGGGCTGGTTATCAACTGGAGAGTCAGTAACTGGGGCTTCGCTTTGTACTGGGGAATCTACTCTGTAAATTTCCTGCTCATCTTCTCCCTCCTCCAGGTCCTCATCCTCTGCATAGTAATCTGTCCCGGTTTGTTCTTCCATAATTGCAAACTCCTGGTCCTCTTCAGGGAAAACTTGTCCCTGATAACTGGGGAGTGGAGTAGAATATGGAGTGGAGTAAGGCTGAACCTCGAAGGGTTCAGGTCTTTCAACCCGGGGCTTTTTACTTAGCGGGATAGGATCGGAGGAGCCTGAGGGTGTGGCCCCTTGAGGGTTATATGAAAGAAAGTGTTCTGGGTTCTTATCATAAAAATCAGCCAAGGAAGACATCCTAGACATAACCCTGTCTATGTCTTCACTGGACCATTCCCTGGAACAGGGTATTACTTTAGCAGGTGATTTATTTTCAAGGGTAGACTTGTGTTTGCTTGTCTGCTTAGGCTTTACAGGGGTGGAAGGCTGTGCTTTCCGCTGTTTCCCCCCTTCTCCGTGCGTGGAAAAATGTTTTCCCTGTCCCTTGGGGGCCCCAGAGACTTTCGACGCCTGGCGTCGAGGGTCTGGAAAGGTATCTGTGTGCTTCGGGCGTGGGGCCTCACTGGTGTTAACCGCGGTCTCGGTATCTTGGAGCGCGGCCTGGGGGTGGAAGTCGTCTTCGTCTCCCGACGATCGAACTTCCGTTAGTGTGTGTAGCGAGGCACTCTTGGCAAGAGTGGATGATTGCCTTGCGTCGTGAGGCGATCTCGATCGAGAGCGCCCAGAGGACACCGAGTCGGACCGTTCTTTTTGTGCCTCTTTCCGGGAAGTCGACGTCGCCGAGGTCCGGTTGGTCTTAGTGTGTTTAGTGTGTGTTAGGTGTGTAGCGCTTGCGTCGCCGGGGGTCTTCCCCATAGCCGCCTTGCCGGACGACCTTCCGAGGTCGGGGACCTGCGCTCGTCGGCTGTCTTTCGACGCCGTAATGCCCTCGCCGTCCGAAAGTACGGCGTCGCTGCCATCGCTGAAGGCGCCCTCCGCTGCCATGGCCTCCTGCCTGGCGTGGTGGGCCCAACGCTTTGTCGAACGGTCCTTAAGTGTCTTAGGTTTAAACCTACTACACGCTCTGCAGTTCGCTTCGGGGTGATCCCTCGGCAAGCAGAGATTGCACGTGGCGTGCCTGTCGACCCAAGGGTATTTGCGATTGCACTTGGGGCAGAATTGAAAAGGGGTACCCTCCATACGCACCTTAAGGCAGCGGGCTGCTAAGTGTAGGAATATATATAAATGTAACTATATATCAAGAGTGAAGAGTATGTACCACCCCCCACTCTCCCTACTTGTAAGGGCCGAGGCCAGCGGCCTACTAGGCCCGGGCCGAGGCCAGCGGCCTACCGAGGCCCAGATCCGTCGTGCAGCAGTCGACGGTCGATGACTTCTCCAGCCGTCGTCGAGGTTGAGGGTCGACGTTGGGGTGGGGAAGGGAATGAATAAGAATTAAAATTATAATAACAGCAAAAGTATGGCTAAGGCCAGGGAACTCCGCAAGATGCTTCCGACCAGTATGGCGGAAAAAAACAATCTGAGGATCCTACACGCGTGAGGGATCTTGGGTACAGTGGACGTCACACTAGGGATAGTATTACTGGCACGCCTGTGTCGACGCCCATTTTCGACTTTCGAAAAACAAACTGTAATACTCCGCAGCTTCCACTAGATGTCGGCCTATGCACAGCATGTGATCTAAGCAGATTCCACAAGCCTCAGAAATAGATATATATAGATACAACTTTTACAGTACACAGCATGTATATGTTTACATATCTTAGACTTGTTTCCGCTGCAGCAGGCGCCACCTGTAGTCTGGCAACCCACACGCGTGAGGGATTATGGGCACAGGGGACGTCACAATAAGAATAGTATTACTGGCACACCCTATTTCGACGCTCAATTTCGAGCTTCGAAAAACAACTAATACTCTGCAGTTTCCACTAGATGTCGGCCTATGCATAGCATGTGATCCAAGCAGATTACACAAGCATCAGAAATATACATACAACTTCTAAAGTACACAGCGCGTATATGTTCACACTTGTGTCCGCTGCAGTAGGCGCTGCCTGTAGTATGGCAGTATCGGTTTCATTTAGTTCTCATGATTCTGTTCCTCCGAGTCCGTCATCTATGTAGCATCCATCCATTCCTGGGCATCCGCTGCCGACTCAAAGAAGAGGGTCTTGTTGTTGTGGAACACTTTCAGTTTTGCCGGATATATCAACATGTATCGCAGCCCAGCTTTCTTCAGCCTCGCTTTAATATAAATGAACTGTGCGCGCCTCTTTTGGACCTAGAAAGTATAGTACGGATACACCGCAATCTTTGCTGAGTTTTTGTTTGGTGCCCCCATATATGGAGAAGGCCAGGATTTTTTCCCTGTCTTTATAATTCAGTACTTTAGCCATCATTGGTCGCGGTGGAGCTCCAGGTATCGGCCTCCTAACCAAGGATTGATGGGCCCACTCTATCGTGAACCCTTGTGTGAGATTATGTGCCCAGATTTCCTGAATCAGCAAGTTCTCCACAAAATTGGTGGGGTCTGTTCCTTCAATTCCTTCTGGCAGGCCAACAATGTGCATGTTATTTCTGCGCGCTTGACAGTCTGCCTCTTCAGCCCTGTCTTCCAGTAGCTTGACTTTCTGCATAAGGATGTGTCTTTAGTCGTTTGTGTTCTCACCTTGGTGTTGTCCTGGACTTGTTCCTCCAATTTAACTGTCCTTTCTGTTAGGTTCTGGATATCCTGGCGTAGCAGTGCCAGGTCAATAGCTACAGCATCTATTTTAGTTTCCAGTGTGACCTGGAGTGCCGCCATGGCCTCCAGAATCTGCCAATTCCCAGGTTCTGCTGTAAGTTTTGCAGACAGTTGGTCATTCGCTTTGTTTCCATCTCTAATGTCTAGTTGGTGCGACGCGCCCACCATGAAGGTCTGCAGTGGGGTCTGCTTGCTATTGTCCTTAGCCCCTTTGGAGGCCATTTTGTTCCCTGATGTGGCGTGGTCTTGGAGGCAGTGGTCCTCCGGGACAGCTTCCTAGACTATCAGGAGTGGTGTCTTATTTTTCGCACTGGGGATCCTCCTCACGGCACAGCAAGTTTGCAACGAGGGTCCACCATGTCCTGGCTTGCACGTCCACTTACTAAATCTTCACGTTGTGTGGATGGGGCCACTGTTGTATCCATAGATGGTCAGTGCGGACTTCTGTACAGCAATCTTCTAATAGGAATGCGTGGGGCTGAGCCTTGTAAACAGTGGGTCAATTGTCTCGTCCCACACAGCGCTGGGACGTGGGGAATGCTTCACGTTTCAACATCTACTATCAGGGGCCAGTGCCATTGGCATGCAGCGAGTGGGCTCAAGGCAACCTGATTCTCCAGTCCAGGGGATCAACTAGGCCACAGGCTCCACAGTGTCCTCAGGAAGCGTATTGTGTATGTGGTCTTCTTCAGATCCCATGCACAGTGGGGATGGACTCGCCCTGTTGTGTCAGGTAGGCATAGGGAGCCAGGTATCCCAGCACCCAACACTCTAAAGTCCGGTCCGCCGTAAATGGCCGCAGTTGCCCGATAGGAGCATTGGGGGGGGCCCACCTGTCTTTAATCAATGGGCCTGTGCCATGCCTAGGGCCTCCCCACCCCCAACTCCTTACCCTAAACCTCCAGCACCGCCACCGTCTTCCGCTTTGTTGCTGGTTGTGTGTCGCCACAAAGGCAGTTTTGGGTAGCGGGCTTCTCAACTGCAGCTCGTGAGCAGCTGCAACGTATCCGCAGATGCCCACTACAGAAGGGCCTCCTCGAGATGCCATGCCAATGCGTCCTCTTTGTGGCCGTTTCTGCCAGGGGTGCTGCAGGCTGTGGGTTCGTACGCCTCTGTAGTGGGTGGCATACACAGTTCCTCCTTAGTTGTACTGCAATCGTAGTATCATGCAATATGTTCGGCCAACACCTCGTATCACTCAGGCCAAGGCGTTCCAATCATCTGATCACAGTTTCTCATCAGCTCTGTGTAATATTATAAGTTCAGTCAGCCTCGTTAGGGCACTCCTCTCACCCGTGCCTTAGTGCCGTGGGCTCCGCTGTCTTCCTTTCTTCTGCAGCACTGTTCATTGCTGGGGACGCTTCGCCGCGACCGCCTGCACAACCTGTTCCATTTGGGTGCTACAATGTATTCCTGGGACCGGCGTGTCGATTCTTGCTCGACTTCTACACTGCTATCGGCTATAATGTGTCAACGCTAGCATTGCCTCCTTCCCTTTTCTCAGTGCATCAGCTGGTTTCTCATAGGGAGCGGAGCTCCGATTCACGCTGCCAGCACTTCTCATGCTAAGCCTTTGTTCGAGTCCCGGGAGGGCACCATTTTCTTTCCGTTCTCCTCGGTCCCTCGCTGACTTCTATAGTCAGAAATTCTGCTTTCTGCTGTTAGTTTTCTTCGCGGTTAGCATCGGAGCATGCCCCTGTGCTTCATACAGCTGCTGCTACAGAGACATATCACACTGTCACCTCGAAGTGCTTATTTTTGTCCGGATCAATGTAGGATCTGCAGGAGCGTACGAAACACATGTCCTACCTCACGTCCATGTACCCACAAAGCTGGGCAAACATGACCACTCCGCAAGGTCAAAGGTCATGTTTTTTGCCCAAAGAGAAAAGGAAACAACATTTTTTTGATTGATAGGCTGGTGTAGTACAGCATCACAATTGTACACCCTGGCAAAATGTGGGCCTCTGCCTCCAGTGATTTCGGCATTGCTATTATTGTAGGTGAACCATCAGCCCCCTGGTACGCATTGCTGAAATAACATTTTGAATGGAATCCAGTCGGAAACAAGCTTTTCACAAGGTGTCTTCTGGGTATTGCGAGAAAGAAGCGAGGACTCGGGAAAATGTGAAGGGGATGGTGGGGAGCTAGGGAGGGGCTGTGTAGTGAAGGGGCAGAGTGGCAGTAGTTCCGGTAATGTACCCCAGAGAAGGACACACGTGGGGGGGAGACAGCAATGGGTGAGAAGGATGGACTTTCGCAACAGGACTCACATAGAGCCTTGATGCAAAGCGAGTTGCAAAATTGATGCATCTCTAACAGATCATGTTGGTCCAGACTGTCATAGGAATGGTTCTAGAAGAAAAGACATTAATGTAGAAAAATAATACGAGCCAAAAAAACCACGATTGCAAAAATGCATTAAATATTAAATGCATTGGTTGCAACCATGAAAGAGCATGGGGAGGCGAAACTAGTGTCCAGGAAGAGCACAATTATCATTGCTAGTCATGTGAACCGGATAGGGTAATCGAATGACCAATCGAAATGACCAATGCCTATTTAGCATTGCACCTAAAATACTATTTTACTGCTCACCCCAGCCAATGAAACCATAACATTCTTAAACCCAACCCTGTTCCTCACGCATGGCCACCCAGACTCCTCAGTTGAGGCAGACATCTGCTTGGCACCGGAGTCCCATCTCTGCTTTCACTCCTGAGTTTTATTAGCAGCGATTTAGTTTAAGAATGTGACACAGTAAATGGAACGCCGGGACATAGTAAGAAACTATGCTGTGGCATGTCAGTGAATGGAACAAGTTCAAGCAATGGCACATTCCAGGTATTACAATTCGTTTTTATAGTTTGTGGAAGCAACACCATAGTTAAGGTTACACAACACTTTATTTAGGACAACAAGAAAACATGTTCCTATGTACCTTTTCATCTCTTTCATGTACGTTCACAAAGTACGGCAAAAATCTCCAACAATGCTCGTCAAAATTGGCGACAGATTAGCATATGGCAAGAGAGTGAAAGCCTTGCCTTTTTTGATTTTTATTAATTTAATAAAATGTGGGTAATTCCATCTCTGAAAAGGTAATCTGATCAGATTCCCCCCCTTCATAAACTCCATGCTTGTGCACTGCAGCATTAGTAAGTATGTGTGCCCTCTCTTGACAGCCAAAGTCACTGCAACACAGGGTTAGTATTTAAATTATGCACCCCGTTCCAGAATATGAGTAGCCCATGCTGGTGGCAGGGTAAACACTTCATTTAAACCAGGCCCGGGTTTAAGAATAGTGCATGGCACTGCTCATAATAATTGTAGTCACATCCAATTTGATATCACACGGGTCAGCTTTTGTGAGCAGCTCGGGTGTGGAAGGTAATGTGTATTCTGGCCAGGCAGGCAAGTCCTGCCAAGTGACCTGAATGGTCCTGACTCTTCCGTGATCCCTTTGTGAGGGTAGGTGGCGCTCTCCTCCAGATATAGCCACTCAAAAGGAGGCTGTCATGGGCCCAGGAATCAAAAGGATTACATCCATTTAAAAGGAGCAGCCTCATGCCTGGGTGCTGCATACCAAAGGGGCCTTTGATCTTATTGCAAAGGGAAGGGAGCAGGGTTAGTGTAGACAGGGAGAGCTCTGTACATTTGGATGAAAGTTGCACCATCTTGTTTCTCTCTTCCTGCATCTCTCCTTCCTGGCCTCTCCACTTCCTGTGGCACAAAGCACTTTGGGTGTGATGTCAGAAGACAGTCCACTTCTTTCAAGATCAGGGGTGGGACCACCTAAAGCAGACTAGCGTTCGTGCAAGCACCTCTAGGCCTTTGCCTTTAAACAAAGGGGTTTCACACCACTTCTTCCAATCATCTTTTTGAATCAACCCCTTCAAGACGATTTCAAGGGACCTCTGTTGGGAGAGTTGAACTCTCTAAAGTCATCCACGTGAGGGGTCAGAAACAAAAGCCAGGCACAAAGTGGTCATGTTTTTGGATAACGACTTTTATTGAAATAAAAATGGGTTGGGAAAATGCCTCTCTGACCCTATGCTAAAAAGGAGTTTCACTACCTAAAAACCAAAAACTAAGGATCTTTTTATGTCAGGATGTCAATAAATGAAAAGATGTCCTTCTGTCCAAAGTCCTATCCTGACCCTCTCTCTACAAATACAACAATACAACGGTATAAGGAAATGTCTTCAACCTGATAGTCAACAGGTTTTCACAACTAAAGATTAGAATAACCAACAAAAATGTTCTCGAAGGTGAAAGACCCTGGACCGAGAGGGTGGTTCCCTTCCTCTGGATTCGAAATGGATGGCAATATCTCTTTACTAACAGTTCCTTGTGTGTGTCTCTTGGATTCACAATGTTCCTGTTAGGGAAAATGTTCTGCAACAGTTTTTCTTTAACACAAATGTCTCTTGTATAGCAAACACTGTCCCTCTTTCAGTATTACTTGTAGCTTTGCAACTCTCCTGGTATACTCCCCTGCCAGGATTCTTTGTGCAATTCCAACAGCTGTCTTTCCCTGCCAGGACTTCTTATACGTTTCAATTACTTCTTGTATTATCAATCCCATTACATTCAAATTGTTGTTTGTCTGGTTGCCGGAATGCCCCAGGGTTCCCACTTGCTTCGGGTTGACTCACCGGTTCTCTCCAGCATTCCCACTATGGATCATGCAGATGCCCTTTCTGCTTCCTTCACGGCTTCGCAGTCCCACGTCTGCTTCCTTTCAGATCACGGTCTGGCAAACGCTGCCTTTTTGAGAAGCCGAGCGCCATGCGTCTCCTTCACGGCTCCGAGTGTCACCATGGCTCTTCCTGCTCGCGCACTGCATTTCTCCTTCTGCCTCGACAGATTCCTCTTCTCCGCAACACCCATATATGTCTCACGCCGGGAAGCCTCTGCTTAGGAGCAGACGTCTTCGCCTGCACTGCCACTCTTAGTAATGCCATTGCCATATTTATATGTCCCGCACATAGGTGATTCGGTAAAATAACTAGTTTGCACACAAAGCTTTGAGCTCCTGTTACCTTGGACAAACTCCATCTTCCTCGTCTCAGTACTGCAGTGATTATGGGAATCGGAGTCCATAGATGTCATCGGACATAAAGAAATTTGGTAGTTTTCTCAGTGGTTTTACATGAGAGAACACTTTCACATAAAGGTATAACAGAAGCAAAAATGGTTTTGCAGCTGTGTGTCTAGGTCCTAAATGGGGTTTTGACCTAAGGAATATGGGAAAGAGATGTTTTTACTTCCTCTACCAGGGGGAACAGACAGTTGACAATAGGCCTTCAAGGTCGTGAGCAGGGGTCGTCCTCATGGGAAAAGGTGGGAGGGAATACTGTATCCCGTCCAATGAAGTCATAGCATCTCCTCAGTAGTTGTCTCCTCCCATGTGATCCCTCCTCAAACAGCCGGCCCCAGTGTCAGGAAGCAGCTATCGTCCCCTGGCCACATGGGAGGAGGTCTCAGCTGGAGAATCCGTGATGACTCAATTCGATTCATCACAGCCACCAGTGAGGTGAGGACAGTGTCCAAGGCAGAGGCGAGCTCTGTCCCCTAACCATTTCCAGGGACCGTTGGGGATGACCTGCTGCTGGGACAAGACCTGCCCCTCTTCCAGCCACAACAGTACCCAGGAACTCACGGTGTTGCAGGACACCTGCAGTTGTAGACCAGCCCTCCCTAATGTTTGGGAGTACGAGAAAAAGGACAGCTTATCTTTGAGCCCCTGGATTGGGCCTCATAGCAACCAGAGAACCACGCCAGCCAGGAAATCCTGAGTTCTCGAGTCAAACCACTTTGAACCGTGATTCGAGCCAGATACAGTGTCTTCGAACTAATCGGCCTCTCCTGAGCCGCTTTTCTCTCTATATCTCGCAGCACATTTCTGTGTGTTCAAACAAGTTCACCATCGCACCGCACCAGCTGAGCTAGTCATTCCCTTGGCTCAAACCCAAGATCTTTGTTGCAGCTGAAGCCTTCGAAATACCAGCACCTTCACTGCCGATCTTCATCGACCGTGGACGAGGCGCTGGGGGACTCATTCATACAGCAATCTTCAAATGCTGCCTCCAACTGCTCGATCCTATCTGCACATCCAGTCACCAGCATCCCCGCCGTCACCTGGACAGTCAAACCGACACTAGTGGCCCTTCCGATCCACAACTCTTCAAGCACTGTTTCAAAAAGTAACATACTTCTGTCTCGACCCAGCTCAACAGCTGCTCGCCACCTGAGGCCACACAGTTGTTGCCTTCTAACTCTTGACTGACATACTTGTACTAATTGAACCATCTCAATGCTGCCTCGTACCTCGCCGAGTCTGCCACCTATCAGGCTCTAATCAACTTCTCCTTGCCTGGTGTCGATTCGATCCAGCTCGACCTCAAACCCCCACCTCACTGAACTGCACGCTGGAATATCATGGCCACTACTACAAACCCATACCGGACCTCGGCGTCAAACTGCTGGAGCGTCACACAACAATCCTTACCACCAGATACACCTGTCTCGAACTGGTTCATCTTCAAACAGAACTTGATACACATTCTGACCTGCATCGCGCGAGTGCTGACTTTGAACTCCTGAGCTCCCATATTCGACTTGACCCCCCCAGTCCATGCTTGGATCAACTACGATGCAGTCCTCGAACTTGGTCCAACCCACTTGAACAACAGCTCAAAACCTGGTTAGATGCTGTCAAACCGCAAATAACAAAAAATAGGTACTATTCACTATTAACTGCCCCCTTGGTCCAGTTCTATGACCCTAGAGACAGGTTGGCTCACCAATTCCCTTTGTGCATCCAAGAAACATCCTTTTTAAAGAACATTTTCGTTTTTATCGCTTACACCCTTGATTCTTTAATCGGAGAGCAGCACTGTGCTAACTTTGCATATTCTCTGTTCTTCCCTCAGGGGTTATTTTTGTGTAGTGTTTTTCTATTTAGGTATATTGCAGATGCTGTGTTTTATTCAAGTATATCCTATTGAATAAGTTAAGCATTACCCATACCTAGGTCGAGAAATGAGTACATATGCAGCCTATCGCCTTATATGGGGAAAAAACAGGAAAGGTAGACAGCTCACCCAACGTTTTAATATATTTGCAAACCAGACTGCAGGTTACTCTATGGAGGCAATTTTGAAGCTATACAAAAAATGCTTCTGCCCTGCAGTTCTTTAGTGGCCAGAGGGCTCGACTAGGCGCAGTGTAGCGTGGTTAAATTGCCTAGAAGAACAAGTTACTTTCTTACCTAGTAACGTTCTTTCATGGGATGGTCCGACGACGTATTCCATATCTATGGCAGGTAATGTCCACAGCTGTGCTGCTTCGGAAAATCTTCGGCATCTGCGTCGATGATGTCGATGCGCCGTCCCCGAGGACCTCCTCCGACGGCCGACGTCACCCGATGTGATAAGTAGGACGCACGACACCCATAGCCTCAGTTGTAGTTTTTTCCCCCAGAACGTGTGCCGCCAGTTTTCTGCCAGTCAGACACACAAGGCCTTGCGGAACAAGCTGAAATCGCAAAAGAAATTCTGCAGCGGGGAAGGTAGGGAGGGAGCGATATGGAATACGTCGTCGGACCATCCCATCGAAAGAACGTTACCAGGTAAGAAAGTAACTTGTTCGTCGAGGGGATTGGGTCCTCCGACGTATTCCATAACTATGACAGACTCCCAAAGCAGTACCAAGCAAGGAGGTGGGAAAATTAGAAGAGAAATTTAGCATGCCCAATCAAATTGCGGAATAAAGGACTGCCTTGCCAAAGGCCAGATCCTGCCCTTGGATGGAATCGAGGGAGTAGTGCCGTACAAAAGTATGTACTGAAGCCCAGGTGGCTGCATCACAGATGGGACGAATAGGAAACACCCCTCTGCACGGCAGTAGACGCAGCCACTCCCCTGGTAGAATGGGCCTACAAGCCAGCCGGAGGGTCCTTACCCGCCAAGCGATAACACTCGGAGATAGCTAAAATAATCCAACGAGACAAAGTCTGTTTCGTCACAGCTTGTCCCAAACGCTTTCCAGCGTAACCAATGAAAAGTTGATCGTCCACTCTGACCCGGGACATGCGCGAAATATAAAAGCTCAACGCTCTCCTAGGATCAAGCCTATGGAGCCTCTCCTCTTCCTTACCAGGATGTGGAGGAGGATACAATGCCGGTGCCGGAAGAACAACCTTCTGGCTCAAATGAAATTCCGAAACCACCTTCGGAAGAAAAGAAGGACGAACTCTAAGGACAACCCTGTCCTTATGAAACACAGTGAAGGGTGGCTTAACTGAAAGTGCCTCTAACTCACTCACTCTGCGAGCGGAAGTAACCGCAACCAAAAACACAGTTTTCAGAGTTAACAGTCTCAAAGGGCAAGAATGCAAAGGCTGAAACGGAGCAACCATAAGAAACTTAAGAACAAGGTTCAACTCCCAACCGGGCACCAGAAAAGGTGACGGAGGGAACACATTAGTGAGCCCTTTCAAAAACTGAGAAATTAAAGAAATCTTAAAATAGGAACATTCTTCAGACGAGCGCTTAAATATGGACAGCTCCGCCAGGTAACTTAACGGTCCCCACTTGCAAGCTCCTGTGGGCCAAGGAAAGCAAAAAAGACAGAACCATGGGAATGTCACATTCAAAAGGATCGACATTCTTAACTCTGCACCAGTCGCAGAACTTTCTCCAACGGCAACGGTACAGAGACTTTGCTCTCGGCCAGGCGGCCGGCAACAACACCTTCATCACGTCTTCAGGGAGGTCCCAATCCTTATACCTCAACCTTTAGGAAGCCAAGCATGAAGGTTGAGGGATCTGACCTCTGGATGGAGAACCTGACCCCCCTCCCGTGAGAGCAGATCGTCTCGGTAGGGAAGACGACGTGGAGAGCAGATGGACAAGTTGAGAAGGTCCGAGTACCACGTCCTCCGGGCCCACGCCGGAGCAATGAGGATCATCCGGGAACCGAACCTCCGCAGTACTTGCGGGATGACGGGGACTGGAGGAAACGCGTACAGCAGTGGGAATGAGCACTCCACCACAAATGCGTCTCCTAAGGCTCCTTTTGGCAGAAATTCCCACGAGCAGAACCTTTCGCACTTCCGGTTGACACTGGAGGCAAAGAGATCCACTTGAGGGGTCCCCCAAAGGGCGAAGATCTTCAGGAGAATCTCCTGAGCCAGCTCCCACTCGTGAGATCCTGCTCTGCCTGCTCAGAGCGTCCGCCGTCTCGTTGTCGTCTCCGGCCAGATGAACGGCCGAGATCGAAACTTCCTGCTGGATGGCCCAGAACTCGAGCTGCATCGCCTCCCTGCACAGAGGAAGTGACCCTGCCCCCCCCCCTTTTGTTAAGGTAGTGCATGGTCACCGTGTTGTCCGTTAGAATCAGGACACTCTTCCCTCGCACAGTCGGCAGAAAAGCCTTCAGGGCAAGCCTGACGGCCCTCAGCTCCAACAGATTGATATGGAGTCTGGACTCCGACAGAGACCAACGACCGCTGACTGTCAACTCGTTGGCATGAGCTCCCCATCCCGTGAGGGATGCGTCCGTCACGATCGTCACCTCCGTCCAGGGCAGCCAAAATGGGGCCCCCTTCATCAGATTGCCTTTGACGCCCCACCACAGAAAGTACTGGGCGACCGAGGGCGGCACCTGAACAGGGTCCGACAGCCTGCCGGAGGACTGAGACCACTGGAGCTTGAGTGCCCACTGTAAAGATCTCATTCGCAGACGAGCCTCTGACACCAGAAGAATGCAGGATGCCATGAGGCCGAGCAGTCTCAAGAACTCGGACGCTGAGAGATTCTGGGCAAGTTGAAACTTGTGCACCATCTGCTGAATGTGAAGAGCCCTCACCTGGGGAGGAAAACACTGCCCCAGGGATGTGTCGAGCACTGCTCCGATGTACTGGAGCTGCTGCGTTGGTGTCAAATGGGACTTCTTTAAATTGAGGGAGAAGCCCAGCTTGTGAAGGGAGTGGCAAGTGACGAACAGATGATCCAGGACCTGCTCAGGAGAGCTCCCCCTGATCAACCAATCGTCCAGGTAGGGGTAGACGTGAATCTCCCCTTTCCTGAGATGCGCTGCCACCCCCACCATGAGCTTGGTGAAAAGCCTTGGTGCGGAGGTCAATCCGAACGGCAGGACCCGAAACTCAAAGTGCGAGTCGCCAAACGCGAACCTCAGGTACTTCTTGTGCTTGGGATGGATCGGCACATGGAAGTAAGCGTCCTTGAGGTCGAGAGACACCAACCAGTCCTGAAGTTGAAGGGCCTGGAGGACTTGAGAGAGAGTAACCATCTTGAACTTGTCCTTCCTGAGGAGTTTGTTCAAACCGCGCAAGTCCATGATGGGTCTCAATCCCCCGTCTTTCTTTGAAATCAAAAAATAAGGGGAATACCATCCCTTGTTCCTCTCCGCCACAGGCACCATCCCTTGTTCCTCTCCGCCACAGGCACCAGTTCTATGGCGCCTTTCTCCAGCAGGGCTTGAATTTCCTGCGCAAGGAGCGGATCCGGACTCTTTAAAGAGAGGTTCCCAGGTGGATAGTCGTGAGGCCTCTGCCGAAAGGGAATACAGTAGCCATGGGTTATGATCTCCAGAACCCACACATCTGAAGTAATGGCTCGCCACTCTACAAGATGCTGCGCCAGCCTTCCCCCAACCGGCGAACCATGGGACCCGGCCTCATGACAGTGGTAGCGGCTGCAGCGTTGCCTGAGGGCAAAGAGGCAACTGCCTGAGCGGCCTTGGCACCTCGAGTAACCTTGTTTCCACCTCTGGCACTCTTACGGTGGCCTCTTTGACTGCTAGCTCCTCTCGCTTTACTGAAGGACGAGTAATAGCGAAAGGTACCTCCCCTCCATTGCTGTCCCCTAGGACGAAAAGGCAGTGGTTGTCAAACTGCAGCACCCAACGACTTTGCTGCAGCTTTGGAGGTCTGAAACCTCTCAAGGCTCTCGTCAGACTTGCTGCCAAAAAGATGTTCACCTTCAAAGGGCATGTTGAGGAGCCGGGACTGCACATCAGGAGCGAACCCAAACCACACAAACCTGCGTATTACGGTGCTCGCCGTCATGGACCGGCTGACACAATCTGCCATGTCCAAACCCGACTGAACGGCCTCACACATGGCATCCTTGCCATCCTGAACCATAGCAAGGAAACCATCCCGTTCGTCCCCTTCGGGAATATGTTCAGCCGCTAATGCAACACAGTTCCACATAGTGTGTGTGAAACGAGACAAGGCACATATGGAGTTGGCCGCCTGAAGCGCCATACCCCTTGAAGAAAACACTTTCTTCACCCAGCCGTCAAAACGTTTGTCGTCCCTATCCGGAGGGATGGTAGGATACGACGCCTGCTTTGCCGGGGCCGTAGCCGCCTGCACCACCAAACTCTCCGGAGTGGGGTGCCTGGACAAGTAGCAGGGGTCGCTACTGGCTGGACGGTATTTTCGCGACAAAGACTTGCCCACTGCCGGGAGACTCTCCGGAGCAGTCCAAGCCGCCGCCACCCTTCTCTGCAGAGCCTTATGAAACGGCAATACCGGGTCAGTGGGGGGACCAAGATCAAGGATGTCCTTGAGATCATCCTGAACGAACTCCCCTGGGGGAGCCGACTAACCCAAGTACTCGCTGACCCGAGACATAAGGCGCCGATATGAAGAATCGGCATGAGTGCCAAGCTCCGGCCTACAAAGCTCCACCTCTGGAGAGGTGTCCAGTCCACTGGCATCATGCAGTGACTGCCTCAGGTCATCAAACTGGCTATGGCCCGAGATAAGCTCATCTGCTACCGTAACCGGAACCAAGCCTTCATCAGAGCCTTCATCACCCTCTGAAATGTACTCCAGGCGGTGAGAGGAAGACATCTGGGGACCAAAGCTGTGCCTGAACTTAGCCAGAGCCTTTCTAGGGGCTAATCCGTTCCACGGGGCCCCTCCGACACCACCGAAGGAGTCAGCGGCGGCATCGACAGAAACTGCGTCGACGTCGAGCGAATCGGCGGAGCCTCGAGAGAAATCGTCGACGACCTCGGCGCCATAGGCATCGACGTCTTCTTCGAAGACGGCACAGGATCACGCGGTCTCGAGCACGTCGAGGACCAGGACCTGGAACGGGCATGACGAGAATGGCTACCCTTGTCCGAGCGGGACCTCTCCCACGAGCCGTGCCGACCACCCGAGCCCGAAGGCGTACGAGCGGTGTCTCTTGACTGGTGTCGACCGACCCCACTCGGAGGCGCGGACGGACCGGTCCCCTGCGATTCAAGAATCGCTAGCATCTGCCTCCCGAAGGAAGCTCATTCCTCCGGTGTCGCTTGCATGGTGGGATAAGCGACCCGCCGACGGGTGGAGTCCTCGGAAGAGGACGGGGAAGGCGACCGATGCCGGCGCTTTCGGGAATGCCTCGAAGAGGCAGAGGAGTGGCGAAACCGACTCCTGGAAGGAGACCCACTGGACTTCCGACGATGACGTGGAGAGTCGCCTCTCGAGTCATCCGTCGAAAGCCCCGCAAACCTCGACTTCCGGGGCTTAGACACCCGACCTACCGGCAGCTTCTTCTTCCGTTCCCGCAAGGCCTTGGCCGTAAGCGACTGGCAGTCGACACAGTCCGATTCGTAGGCCTCCCCGAGGCACCAGAGGCAGGCGTCGTGCGAGTCAGTGACCGACATCTTGGACCCACAGTCCCCGCATTTCTTGAAGCCCGGACACGGGGTTGAAGACGAAGTAGACATCGCCACAAACAGGTCTTCACCAAAAACCGAACAGGTTCAACGAACCGAGAAGAAAACAGCAAACTCCAAAGAGTCGAAGCATACCGAGATTCACGAAGCAAACACGTTCGCGGAAAAAAAGGAACTGAGGCTATGGGCGTCGTGCGTCCTACTTATCACATCAGGTGACGTCGGAGGAGGTCCTCGGGGACGGCGCATCGACATCATCGACGCAGGACGCAGACGCCGCAGATTTTCCGAAGCAGCACAGCTGTGGACATTACCTGTCATAGATATGTAATACGTCGGAGGACCCAATCCCCTCGAAGGAAGCTTCTAGAGAGCAATATTAAGACGCGGTCCCTCCACTCCAATGGAATATCTAAGAGTGGAGTTGGGACTGGTTTCTCTAGGTGGTCTGGCTCTGAGAAAACGTGGAGAATTATACATCGAATCTAAAGTTTAAAGTGTATGGCCGCTTCTGAAATAATTAGGGACCAACAATGATGGAGATCCATTGACCAGAGGCCGCAACTTCAAGGAGCTAAATGTAACAATTTTTAAACAGATAAATTGGGAACCGAGGGCTGACTCGAATAACTATGAAGTAATTAAAGATCCTGCAAAAGAAAATTCGACATCTGGGACTGGAACACATATATATATATGTATCAAACGTTGCCCACTAATATCTACGACCCCAGACCTATATGCTCCAGAGTCCAAACCCTGCAATATGAATGCTGATCCTGTGTTTATGAATAAACCAGCTGCCTCTGCTCACTGTTCTCGGCCCCCAACTGAAATTACCTCCATATCAGAGATTCTATAGGGTCTGAAAATGATCTCATATTGCTGAAACATTAAAGACATTTATTCACTGAATCCGTGAATTTTGGTGCCATATATATGTTTACATATGAAGGTCTAGTACATAATGATGACATGATTAGATCTACCAACTTGTGCTGCTACTGTCTTAATTCTGTCTCAATGTCATTACACATAGCTCTGTATCGCCTATGGCTACAAATAGAAATGCGTTTAAGCCATTAAATAAATAATCTTGCCATAATTTCCACTATGCACATTTTCACACCCACGTTTAACGTGCACTTACCACGACGCTAAATATGGTCTAAAATGGAATACAATTAATGTTGCATCAATGATTTTATATATTTCATTGCGATCTGATTATATACAATGGTAATGTGTTGAAAATTCTATTTACCTCTTTTCTACATGTTTTTATGTATATTATGCATTTATATGTATAATATGTATGTCTATGTAATTTTAATTTGTAAAAAAAAGTGTGGCTGTGAGTGTGCAGTCTTTGGCAGTCACTCTACTCTTTCTACAGTTCCAGTGGGAGGTGTCCCGACTCCCTCCACCTTACAAAACCTTCACTCTCCCGCGGAGCGGGCCGCGGAGTGTGGCTGCGAGTGTGCAGTCTTTGGCAGTCTGTGCATGGCTGCCATGGCGCCTAGGCTAGAAATCGCGCCTACTTTGGACCCCGAGCATGACTTTATGAAACCTGAGGAGGGCCGCTTGCTCAGAAGTGCGTGCCCGCGTATTGCAGTAAAAACTCATCAAAACCGCTGCGTGCATAACCCGGTCTCCGCGGGTGACAACCCCAAAGCCAAACCCTCCTGTTCTCCAACTTGGCCCTTTACCTCCGGCCATCTCTGAAAAGGGCCCAGATTACCCACCAACTCCCCACCCGAATACTGAGTCGGCTAAGGCGGCTTCCCAGGGAAACACTGACCCCGCTCAACCAAAAACCACGCAAATTTCAATTCAAAGTTCACCGCACTCAAACATACTGACAAACGAGGTCCCAGCTATCCCAGCTCTGGCTGGGACACAGAACCCCCACGCATCAGCATCCTGAGTACAAAGGGCGGTCGTGACCACCAACGGACAGAAGCCTGGAAACTCAATTCAAGATTCACGCCCCCCTCCAATTGATAATGGACTGCCAGCTCGTCCCCTGCAGGAAGGTGTGCCCCCTGACCACCACCTCAAATCGCTGCCGCCCGATCGGGCTAGTCGTGGCCCTTTAGACTTACCACCTATGCCTGTAGTCAGACGACTTTTAAACGAGAGCCATATATCAACTCCTGCTCCTAAACAGCGCCCTCAACCACCGGGCTCTCCAATGGATCCTCCTTTGCAAAACAAGCGGGACATCCGATCAAGAATGTCCGCAGTCACCATTGCCTTGAACCCGTTCACTAAACTTTACAAAGGCATTAATGAAAACTTGAAAGGTCACACCTTCATCCAAGCATCAATGTACTCTAAATTAACTTTTTTAGAAGGCTACATCACTGCCTTAGATGGTCAACTAAAGTCCCTCAAGTCCGAGGTGGAAAAAGGGCGCAAAGACGCCGCGCCCATTCTTTCAACAAACTTAACGGAACCTGTAGTAGGTGCTCCAAACTCGTCCGTGCATCTTCAACCTCCAGCACCCAGCCCCGTTACCAAACTGTCAGCGGGATTCGGCAATTGCAGGCCAGAAAATCAAGAGGTCATTGACATTACGGACGACCCCCTGCAACTCCCTTCAACTTCGAAAACAACCTTGAGGGTAGAAGACAGCGCATACCCTCTGTTCTCAACAGCGAGATTAGAAAAGCCCAAACCATGCAAGACCCAAATCCAAAAAGAAAAACAGGGCAAGCCACCGGCTCCATGCTCAAACAAAAGAGCAGTGAAAGCAGGAAACTCGGTCCAAAGCTCGAACCCCCCCCCAGCTAACCAAAAGGGAATCAAAGTTTCTCCTCGAACAACGGAAGACTTTTTGTCAGAAGAAGATTTGATTAACATTTCTCAACACATCGAGGACTACCAAGCCCCACTGTCGGCCAAGGGAGGGAAAAAAGGCCAGGAATCCCACTTTTCGGTCTCGCCTGTGGATTCCGGCTGCCAGGTCGAGCCGGAAATCATCGAAGATCCGACCGAAGATTATACAGGCTACAATTTCATCACCCTGGAAAATCGTAGATAAAATCTCCATCAGCGGCTAAAACGGATGTCCCTTAGCCCTCCCTGCGTCCGGATGGTGTTGTTTGCATCTTCGAGGCCCTGCTACTCGCCAGGCCGTAAAAGGCTGTCCTCCCGCGACCAGTCCGCCCATCACAAGTACGGGGGGCGGGAGTCTGATCGCTGCCCAAAGAAACGAGGGAGACAAATCAAAGTGGAATGACAAAAAGGGGGTCGTACTCGACTCTCCACTATACTTCGAGAACAGAGCAATATTGTAAGGAAAAACAACATCCGAGTGAGTCCCCCATCAAGCTGGAACAACACATAGATAACGAAGACGACATAATTCTGAACAGAAGAGGTATCCTCACACTATTCGGCTTCATCCCAGCTTTACGTGGAATAAAATCCTCTGACTTAAAGATAGTGGACCCATACCACTCGAACGACAGAGCAAAAGCCTATATTTATGCTGACTCTAACAGTGCCAAAAAGGAAATCGCCCGTGCAAAGGAGGAATTGGCCTCTCTAGGCTATATCGTGCATAACCAAAGTCAAAAACTCCATCTCCAGAAGTCAGGTTACTCAGAGAGAGAATCGGGTCACCAGGCCAAAAATCCAGACGATAATGGGTGTGAAAGCAGAAGAATCATTGGTATCCACCGAACAGCCGATAAACACAACTCGAAGCTCTCAGCAACTTCTACTGCCACTTCACAGGAAAAACTTAGGTCGCTCAAGTTGACAAAAACCTTTGAATGTCAGGCAGCCAACTCTTCTAGGATCAACACCGAAAATGCTGAATCGGCCTCTGCCCTGCGCTCTGCGCAGAGAAACAGAGAAAGCCCTCGAGCGATAAAAGAAAGCTCTGGCTCCAACTCAAAACCAAGAAATAAACTACAGGGGCTCTGGGCTTGGCTTCCCAAGGCGTTGACACAAACAAAAAAATAGCAATCCGCAGGTCGGCCCAAAGGGTCAACAGACCATCTGACTGTCGACCACAACCCTTCCCCTCTTCATCTCTGCTCATGGAATACTCGCGGTCATCTCCACCTGACAACGATGGGCGACGCAAACTTAACTTTATTTGATATCATCTGCCTACAAGAGACTTGGCCGCGGCAAACACCGGCAATGGATGGTTACGACATCATCTTGGCACCCGCCAATAAAGGTCTATTGGGCCGTCCGACATCGGCCCTCCTCATGGCCTGCCGGCAGGGAATTGGACTGAAGTTCAAGGCCACACTTCAAGCAAATCTCTCAATCCTGGCAGTGCTACGCGACTGGGTAGAACAACCGCATTCCAGAACTTTGCAATTAGCAATTGTTAACACCTACTGGAACCCAGCAGCCATAAATCAACAGACTTATCTATCTATGATGGAGAACCTGGTAGACGAAATCCAAGCTACACACCAGGTTCCTTCAATTATAATTTGTGGGGATTTGAACGCCCAATGCCTTGACAGGCTTGTAAAGCCGGATGCAATCTCAATTACGACGCCTGCCGCTAAAAGAGGGGGCCTTTGGTCCTTCCTAATGTCTTCCAGAAAATTGGAGAACCTGGACTCAGCCTTCCCACTTGGTAACAAGGTTCCCTCCATGCCACCATCGATTACATCTTCGCCTCTCGACACCTCCTGGGAAAGGTGAAAGACTTTGAAGTCCGTAAAACAACAGCCAGTGACACAACCAGCTTACCATGCCCTTGGACAATCATTTTAAACAGCCTGCACCGTACGTCATGGGGGTTGAATCACATTTTCGGGGAAACCGCTTGAACTTGACAGCGCAAGCAGTCACAACTCTGCTGGCAAAATATGTGTATGATGGAAGCACAGAGGGAAACGAAATCCTGGATTATGTTCCCTTATTAGTCCAATACAGGGCAAAATCAAAACAGTCAGTCTCTACATTTATCGTGCCCAGACACACTTTTGACGCTACACTGGTAGCAAAAAGACGTGAACTCCGCAGGGTGAAGAGGTGGCTTGAAACCTTCCGCAAAACAAAGAACTAAAGTTGGCAATATCAATTTATAAAAACTGGGTAAAATACCATTGACAACAACTCTATCAGCAGGATGCCGAAACTATGCTAAAGGCCATATGTGGAAATAAAGTGAAAGAGTTTTGGTCCATGTTAAAATCTTCGGTACCCTCATACAACAATTCGATCATTAATGCCATGGCTGAGCAAAAATGGATATAGCATTTTACTTCCCTTTTCCAAGCCCCCGAAGCCAACGTTTCATTCGGAAATAAATTGTTCAATGCAGATTGGCTGAAATTGGACGACCAACCTGAAATCAGAGACCACATTAAAAAGCTGAAGACCTCTAGAGCAGCGGGCCCGGACGGAATCTCAAACATAGATTTGAAATCAAACCAAGTGGAATGGGCCTCGCTGATTGCGTCAATCTTCAGGAAATGTGCGGATCAGAAAGCCCTGCCGCCTTCATGGACTAAAGCCATCATCGTCCCGATTTACAAGAAGGGCAACATTACAGACCCATTAAACTATCGCCCCATAGCCCTCTTGGACTGCATTGGTAAAGTCTTTGGGAGTCTGCTTCTGAAAAGATTCCAAGCGTGGGCAGAATCGGCCCCCTGCAACGACAGGTTCCAAACGGGCTTTAAAAGAAACATGGGCACGGCAGCAAACATTTTACCCATCAGCACCCTGAAAAGCAAGGTTTTGGAGGTCAAACCGCAGATCTTTGTCGCTTTCATCGACCTCTCTCAGGCCTTTGACCTAGTCGATAGGCATTGCCTGTGGAAAAAACTAGAGGGTTGGTGCTGCCTTCAGGAGATTCTGCACGCAATCAATGCCCTACACTCGGATACCACTCTCAGGGTCCGCCTGTCACAAAGGGGCAACCTCTCAGGCAAAATTCAGACCGGGCGAGGGGTAAAACAAAGTTGCCCCCTAGCCCCAGCTTTGTTCCTTGCCTACATCGGTGACTATGGGGCCTCAGAAGACCTGGCACGCACCTTTCCACCGTCAGTTGCTACTGTCAAAATAAGCCACCTACTGTATGCTGACGATCTCATTTAACTGGATCAGACCCAGATTGGCCTCCAGAGACAGTTATCCAACTTACTCATCTATACCGCGGAAAACAACTTAAAAATAAACAAAGAGAAAACTAAAATCATGATTCTGGAAGCCGGCCAGAAAAAAAAGCACAGATAAATACAAATGGTGCTTATGGAAGCCGGACAGAAAAAAAGCACAGATAAATACAAATGGTGCTTAGAGGAAAACGAGATCGAGAGGGTTACCGAATACAAATATTGGGTGTTTCGTTAGACAGCTCGAAACACAAGTCTTCCATGCAGGCAACCCTTCAAAACAAAATCAAGAAGCTGGCTTCTCAAGGCAAGGCGATCGACATAAAATTTGGAAAATTTTCATGCATCCCAGTGATAGAATTCTACAGGAAAAAAGTTGTTCCTTCTATCACCTATGGTGCTGAAGCCATGCCGTCGATCCCAACCAAAATCTGGCCGAAACTAGAAAGCCTGTTCTGGAAGGTGGTCCTCTCTCTTCCAAAATCCACATCCATTGCTGCAATTCGTCGTGAGCTTAGCCTCGTGTCATTAAAGGCCACAGTAAACATCAATGCCCTCAGGTTATACAGAAAATGTATCATGGACGACAGCGTTGAAATGTACGGACTGCTAAACAAAGAGCTACATTCTGGTAAGGTGAAAATGCTAACATCTTTGAAAGAATCTAACGGGGCCTTACTTGAGTCAGTCACCGGTTCGGAAGCCGACCTCAGTGCAAACCCGACTACAGTATTCATGAAACTGAAAGACTTAGACTGGATCCAAACACAAGAGGCAGCAACCAACAACAAACTCCTCCTTCACCTGCCTCCATCATTCTGTAAACTTAACGAGCCAATGAAGTACCTTCAAAAATTTCCCAGCAGGGGGGCGCGAAACTCTCTGCTAAGGATAAGCCACTTTTGACCCTCAGTTTTTCTACTTATTTTTTTGTAAAGTTCTCTTTTTGAATACATACAAATAAAAAAAATAAAAAGTCTTAATTGATTAAATACAAATAGATAATATTATTAAGCCCTTTATGTCTATTTTTATAGAACCTTGACTGGCCATTCCCTTTATTTTGGACTGGCATGCTTTGCTGTTTGGGTTACTACTGAATCACCTTTAGGCACGTCTTCAGAGCATAGCCTTCCCTTGGCCCACATTACCACAAAAGGTGAAGGTGATATATCGCTTAACTGTGCCCGTTTTACCTTTATGATTGTGTTGGCACTTGGTTTGTAGCAGTGTGAGGGCTGAGTGGGCATTTTAGCCTCTGCAAGGCAGAATCCAATTTGCCACAATGTTAAAAAAAGAAAGCGGACAAACTTGGTGTTTTTGCATTGAGTTTTCCACAGACCCAAAAGAACCAATTGTTCGGGACTCACTTTACACATTAGGGTGCTGAGTTCAACTGTTAAGGGGGGTATTGTGAAGCAGTGGTGGTGTATTATGGTCCAATAACAAAATTCAGTGGTTAGGGTGACACAATTAGCCATAAGGCCGTAGGCTGAGCACATTGCAAATGTCACTCGATCCAGAGATGGCACTACTGGATCTCACAAGTTATGCATTATTTTATGTATTTACATGTTAGGAAATACGCCGGTTTCACATTGGGTGAATTCTTAATTCATGACGATTTTTAAATACGTAGCAAACACGTTATATCGACATACAGATACATTATACCATTATGGCTATGGCCTTCACAACTGCTATTCACTTTCTGTACTACATACTTGCGCCCTGGTCACTGATAGTGTTATCTGTGGACGGATCCACTGCCTTCTGGCCTCAGTAAGTGCTGTGCAAATTCTTTCAAGAAACGCATAGTACATACATATTAGAGCAAGGGGACTAGAATACCTCTGAAACTGCGAGTACTGAAGTTTTTCTCGGCCTCCTCGTCCAAAGAAATGCACTAGCAACGTAGTATTAATATCTGGGCTGTCCACAGCAACGTCCTAAAAAACAAAAGCATACATCAATAACTGAGTGGATTGCGCTGGCAATCATACACCTGCAACACAGATCTGTGGGCCACCTGTAGGTCATACATACAAATCTCACTGGCTCCGACTTTTATCCTTCCAACATCAACAAAAGTATATACTACCGAATTGGTGGAAGGGTCACACAACTGCAAGAATGGGGCACCAACTACGACACACACTGGTATCAGGACTTTTCAGTCTAAGTCTACATCAGAGTTAAGCAAGCTGTGTTAATTGTTATATATTATGTAACCCAAAAGAACGGTTCTTGTGTTAAGGAGGAAGACACCAGGACTCTACACCATATACTCGTGCAACTGAAAGAGCATATTGTAAGTAAGGGACAATGTGTCATCTTTTACAGATCACGGAGCATGGCGCATTGCTAATCATGGACAGGTTGCCAATCTATCCATGGGCGCCTGGAGCAGATCTACCCATACAAGAAAAAAGAAAGGCGAGTTCACCAACAAGTGCACCCAACTCCAGAGCGTCCCAACATGGACAGGGTCGAGTTACAGCAACCCACAATACAGCTTTGCAGAGGAGTTTACTTTAGGGCAATTGCGTTTCATTTTGAAAATCCCCATTTATTGATACCAACTTTGCAGTCTATGTGACCAATCCTTTCTAATAAGAGGAACTCACTGTGCGCCTTTGCAACCCATTCCCCATTTTGTTGCGAAATCCGTTATACACCTTTGCACCAGTCGTGCCGGGTTGAAATTCTAAATCAATTTTTTGGCAAGATAAAAAAAAAGTTAGAGAATAGAACATGTGACCATCTTGTTTTAAAGCGAAGTTCACGCTGCCATTGGCTGCATACAGCAGCACTATCCTTTCCACAAACGTGAAACCATTTGAAAAGAATCAAAAGACGTTCCTGCATCTGTTAATTTGCACAACGTGCTCCGTTAACTATATACAATGTAATCATATGCCCAGGTACTTCCATCGCTGGCATTACCATCATTTTGGCCATGTGCTCATATTAGATGGAATGTATTGCCACCATTTGACAGGCACGCACGTATCATATTTCCAGATACTTGGCATGCGCCACGGCATAGCATTGGCGGGCATTGCCATCGTCTGCCAGGTACCCTCACCTTATGGCAGGGTTTCCATCAGACGGGAAGGTACTCGCATCGTTTGCCAGGTATCTATCATTTGACCAGGTATGCTCGCGATATGCAAGACATTTTCAGCAAATGCCCGATAGTCGTGTCATACTGCATGCCAGGTTTTGCTAACAAATATCCAGGTTATCATACCACACGTCAGATACTGACTTCAACTGCCAAGGAACTCTCCCCATATGCCAAGATATTCAATCAAAAGGGCAGCGGTTCCGACCATTTGCCCAGGAATTAAAGTGCAGACACACCATGCACACATTTGTATAGAATGAATACGTCGTTCCGCTTTGTTGTTTAAGTCTGATTATTCATATCATATCAAAACAGCACAAAAGTGTTACACTACAACCCATTACATTAGGAGTATTAACACATTCAGAAAACGGCCAACACACACTTCACAGGAAAGACCACCCCACCTCCCCTCTGGGCGCCACCAAGGTTTAAATACAGCAAATAAAATGGTCAATAGGTCCTTCTGCTGAGATCCCCAAAGTTGCCCATATAACACTCTCCTTCAGTATCCTTCAAAAAAATAAAGCCGATATAGCAATGTGAGGTGGGCGTACACAGGTACACCAAAAAACCAAGCAAGTATTACATTTGCTCAAGGCCTCTGCTCAGTGAGTTGGGGCAGAGGCCCCAAGGAGAGCACCTAGGTGTGAATAGGTCCCTGGTCCCATGTTCAGCATACTCATAACAACGTTTCCTAAATTGTGTGACTTTGTTAGCCACAAAGTGGAAGGACTCTTTACTGTAGCCTGCAGTCCAAAACATCAACATACTCTAGTACTCTACTACGACCAGACATGAACTACTCATCGAAAATCCAGCCTACAGCTCACTTCCTGGAAATGGCCGCTGGTCTCCACTTTTGTGATACGAGAGGTAAGAGGCATGCAAAATGGCTTCATGCGGCATCGCGGGGCATTGTGCCTCAAGGTAAAAAAGACAAGGGGCCTGATTTACAGAAAAAAGCGCTAGGTTCATGCAAAAGTGTTTTGTTTATGCGTGCACTAAGATTGCGTGGCCCAAATGCAACGTGTGAGAAGGCCATTAACAGAAATAAGTGCAAGCAGGGCCCTACAGTGCAAAGAAAATAGGTTTGCACCAGACAAGTCCACAGTGCAAACCAAGGACCCACTGAAATAGACAATTTTGTGCGCAATGTGACCCGTGGCAATAGATGCAGCAAAAATAGTCCAAAACTGCAGGATGATTACTCACAAGTGATCACCTTCACTTGCACTTATTCTAACCATTCACAGTCCTAGTAGTGTTACAAATCTGCGCCCGCCAAATGCAAATTACACCTACGCCTACTATTCCTATTCCCTGTACAGCCACCAATCTGCACCCCCCTAAAGCAAATTGCACTTATGCCCACTAGTCCAACTCAATGTACAGCCACCAATCTGCACCTCCAAAATGAAAATTGCACCTACACCCACTATTCCTACTCCCTGTACAGACACCAATCTACACCCCACACACAACACTGCACCCACACATCCCCCACAAAGTACAAGCACCCACAAGGAGCACCCCAAAACCTCTCTACTTCGCACCCACATATTCCCCACAAATTGAAACATAGGACATATGGCTGACACATGCATTTGTCTCAGGCCTGTCACCTTTGGCCCCCACTGGGGGGCATAATAGTGGATGGGAAGAGTCCACCTAAGGTAGTGCCTGAGTGGTGCAGCTGTTGGACGCCCCCCCCCCCGTGCCTGTACATGTGCACCAGGAAGGCAGCAAGCCAACCAGCCCAGAGGTGGCCTGGGTGCCCCGAGTGCAGGTGTTGTCCAATGGCCCTGAGCCCAGAGTGAGGCCAGAAGCTGGCAGGGGTCCCAGCGAAAGAGCTGGCAGGGCTCTGGGTGGTGGACTGGGACACACTGGGTTGTCAGCCCAGAGCACTAGGCATCCACCAAATGGAACAAAAGGGCCCAGGTCTGCACCCCACAAGAACCCAGTCCTGTGGGCACCATCCTACGATGCAGGGCGTCAGCTCATCCCTAACCCAGCTCTGGTCTTCAAGTGTCAAAGCCCTCACTGGAGTGAAAAATACCATGGCGCCGAGCCCAGAGTCCTGGTCCTTTGGAAGCAGACTTACGTGACCCTGCCGATGAACTCCAAGGCCACCCAGCATGATGGGGAGTAGGGCCACCCCACCAGGCCACCTGCTGTGCATGCATTGTTGTGCTGGAGCAGCCTTCATGCTTGCCCCAGCTAGTTTTGGGCAGCTGCTGCCTGCAGCCGCCAGTTCTCCTGCAGCCCTGGCAACCTCTCCGCCCAACCCTGTAGCCCCTCCACCAGGGGAGGGGGTCTGCCTTTTAGTGGCATTTAAATGGTACATGCTTATTATCAGGTCAACTAAAATGTACGTATTGGGGTCCATGCGTTAGTAACAGGTAATGGATGTGGCTCATTATGGGATGGTGTGCCATGCTCTTTGCTCTTTGTCTGACATTGTTAAATGGGTCATGTCCATGTTACTTTATTGGTTGATCTGTGTAGCCCAGTTACCCAGTTATCTGTATTTGCATGCTTGGGTAAGTGACTTGGGGAATGCAATATGTAATATTAAGGAGGTTTTCAGGTTTTCATGTGAAGGATGCGAGGATGTGTGTTATTTGAGAATGAAGCACACACCGCATGTCCAACCTGGACTGCCATTCTCAGGTTATGGCCCAACTGTACTTGCTGTGTTTCATCAGCAAAGGCGATCAGAGATGTGGCTATGGTGTGACTTTCACACTGGATATTATTCATGTCAAGTACGAGCTGATTGCGTATGTGCTGGCCCCCTCACCCTTTGGCCTGCTAATGGTATGGGTACTGCCTGTGGCTGCAACCCCTCATTCACCTCTATTGGTATGCCGTGATATGTGGCTATTATACAAGATGCAACATGCCAATATGATTTAACATGACACAGCTGGTGCATACTACAGCACTCCACCTGAATGGTCCAGGCCGCGGAACCATGATTTCAGCACTCCAAATGTCTGCTCAATTATGCCTATGGTTGCAATGTGTGCTGTATTGTAGCGTGCCTCCATGGTGTGGTGGGATTTTGGATAGGCGTAATCAGGAAGGGTGATAGCGGGTAAGCACTGTCCCCTGTAAATGACGATCATCAAATATTGTTATGGTATGTGATTCTATAGTGGATGTGACCCACAGTGTGTTTTGGGGTGTGTGTTGGTTGATACACACCAATGAGCCTTTTATTGCCGAACGTTCACGATGGCATTGCATCCCGGGTAGTTTGTGTTCACATCCATGATGTGACCCTTAGCATCACAGATGGCCTGCACGTTCAACTAAAGCAATTTTTGTGGTGTTGATATATATATTCTGTGGCTCGTGGGGGCTGTAGTGCTACATGTGTGCAATCAATTGCCCCAAGTACCCGTGGGAACTGAACAACTGCATAGAATTGAGCCACTCTTTGCCTTGCCAGCACATTGCATGGCATGTCTATGTGGCTGTGCACGCGTGCTATGATGCAGCGTAGGACCTGTTTGAGGCAGCGTGATTGTGTAGGCTGTGAAATACCCCCCCCACCCCCACGACAATGGCTCTGGTCTGCTGGAATGTGCCAGTCCCCAGGAAGTGAAGGGCAGTTACGAATTTCACCAAGGGTGGTATTGGCTGCGAGCACATGGTTGGGGACAGCAGGTCATTCTCCCACTTACTGACCAATTCAAGGATGACATAGGGGAGGATGGAAGTGGTATGTGCCATATACTTCCTCATCAGGCATGTCCAATATCATTGTGCTTGTATGGTAGATTGTGGCCCTTCTACTTTTCTTCCTCCTACTCCTCCTCCTCCTCCTCCTCCTCCTCCTCCTCCTCCTCCTCTTCCTCCTCCTCCTCTTCCTCCTCCTCTTCCTCCTCCTCCTCCTCGTTTTCCTCGTTTTCCTCGTTCCATGAAGCAGTACATATGCGAGCAATGCAGGAACTGGCATGGTCGCACGTTTCTCTACGATTGCATTGCAGTTTTTAATTTAGGATTGCATGGCATTTTTAAAATTTAGGATTGCATGGCACAGTCCTACTTTGCGGATGGTTATGGGAGGCAGTAAACTGAGTCTTTCACAGTTTGCACGGATGCACAATTGAAACTGTAAATACAAGTCTGTTTGCACTTCATGGGGCTTGTTTGTATATTTGCAGGGTGCCTCACTCTCCAGGCACATGTTATCCCTCATTTCCCTACTTTAATGAGGACGTTTGCATATTCCGCCCCATTCTTCTACTGGGCGGGAGGGCGCAAAGGCCCTGAGCCACGAGAGGGCTCAAACATGAGAGGATATACAGCTTGGGACCTGCACCTGAAGCACAAGCGTCAACCTCAGATCACTCCGGTAAGCGCTGAGCCCTCGGCCGGTAGTCGCAACGCCCTGACTCTCAAACCCTGAGCAAGCAGCGGTAGGCTGGGCGCCCTCGGCACCTGTGCCAGTAGTCGTACTGGATCATGCCGAGGACTGACTCTTGGAGGGGTCATCCGATGATCCTTTACCCCCTTGGGGTAAAAGAGGAAGAACTTAATCGTCCTTCCGAGGACAGCCCGGTAAGGCCTCTGAGCCCGTAGCCTTGACACCTCAGGTCTAAACCCGGAGTTTCCAGAAGAGCCTACCCGTCCCTCTGCTTGGGGGCCGGTAGCCTTAGTGGCCTCAGGTCTGCCAGAACCTGAATCTGAAGAACCCTTGCCTGTGGGAACCCCCAGAAAAGATTTGCTGCGCTGAGCAGTCATGCTGAACAGATGGCCTACCTTGTCTTGACGAGAGGCCCTGGAGATCAAGCCCTTAAGGTGCGCCGGAGAAGTGTGGAATATCTCCCTCCAACACGACAACCAATTCTTCAATGCCCTGTGACAGAGTGCTGCAAGCTGCGCACGCGTCCCAGCGGTGGTCGGGCCTCAAGCACTCAAGACAGAGTGCATGGGGGTCTGAGCACAGGAACGAGCAGTCACACGAAGCACATCTCGTGAATCCTCCTGCAGCCAACATTTGTAGGGGGAGGCGAGGCGCCGAAAGGAGGTTAAATAAGATCGAAAAACAAGTAAGGTGAGCAAGCGGAAAAGTAAAAAAAAAAAGTCTCTTCACTGGCTGGCAGGTCTGTCACCGTCCGTGCGGAAAAAAGGACAGATGAGGCGCCGGAGGGCAGGGCGTCACCACACCCGAGTTCATGCACCGTGTGTTGTACTAAATTTAAATGCGAAGCTAAATTTTTCGCTGGCGAAGGTTTCGGTACTACCCCATGTTTGGGGACGCCCACAAGGATAGAGGAAAGGCGATGGGACGTACGAGTAGATATTGAAGTACTGCGTTGTGGTTTAAAGACCGTGGAGAAGTGGTGGCAAGGCCACTGTACATGAATTTTTGAATCATTGTGAATCATCCTGACAAACTATTTCTGTTGCTATTAACGAACTGTGAAAGTATTTTGGTTCTTAAGAAGAAGTTTATTACAAGCGGAGAAACAAAGAAGTGTTATTTCTTTTCAACTATTGGAAAGGTCCATTAAAAGACTTTTGGAGCAAGAAGAACCTTGTCACCAGAACTGTGTTTAAAACCGAAGTTTCTGATTTTGAACTATTGTTACATATTGCTGCTTTGAATTTGGGGAAGGGAACATTACCCAGGCCACAAAGAGAAACAGTTACTATGTTTAAGTGTGAAATAACTGTGGTTTTGTTATATTTTAAATTGCCATATATTCCCCTCATAATTTTGTTATATGAATAAGTGTGAGGGACAGATTAAGTTTAAGAGTTAATAAAATGGCATCTTATGAAAATCTTTTTATAAAAGTTGTCCGCCTCACATTTCTGACCCCTTACAGTAAACACAGTTAATTGATATACACAAGTCACGTCAAAGTACAGCAGGCAGTGTACAGCCCATTATAGTGCACTGTGACACACTTCCATGCATGTAAAACCAGTTTGCCGTCTTCACTTGCAAGCTGTTTGAAAGGATTTATCCATATTCACAGACCCAGTCAAGGTGCAGATGCGAGCTCAGCATCTATCATTGAGCTAAGGTGAGTCTTAAAAGCTTATAATACTAAAGTTACTGAGGATTCGCAGTCTGGCGGCGCCTATGTTGGCGGCACAAAAAACGCATAGTCACGTGTACTCTGGGTGGACACAGCCTACAGACGCAGTCCTGTCATGTTCAGCTGGATAGTGGCAGCCACAGGCACATCAAAGCATCTCAAGAAGGGGGAAGGCAAAACCTTCCTCCTGCCATAGCCAGCCTCATTAACCGACAAAGGTTCCATGGATCCTCCCTCTCCTTTGTCCGCCCTGCTGGTGGCAGCGCATACTGATGAGAAGTTAATTGAAGCAGGCCTGTGCGAGGCTTGGTCGCAGGACTAACAAAAGACAGAATACCCAACACCCTTTTGATATGCATCTGTGTCAACCTGAAGCCAGCTCCCGCCCCTTTGTCCGATTTGGCCGGTTCCGCTAACTCCCGTTCCTCCCCACTCTCCTCACCTGATTCAAAGTCCTCCGGTTGCAGTTGCCTGTGAGAGAGATAGTCCTTCTCCTTTTTGTGTTGAAAGTATCTGTCTCGAGAGGAAGCCACAGTGAGTGCTAAAGTATAGCAAACCCGGGACCCCCTTCCCGAGGCGAGACAGTACGAAGGGAAAAAGCCTGTTCAGGCAGAAAAAACCCTCCGAGGAGTGTAGCGGTTTGAGAGGATCTGGAGCAAGCAGTTGTAGTTCTTGAGGCAGTTAGCTGATGGGAGCAGGCAAAGCCGGACATCCGAAGCAAAGAAGGTTCCGGAGAGAAAGATAGCCACCGGAAAGGGTACCAGCAGAGAAAACAACTCCGGAGCAACAGGAACCAGGGCGGCTGAATGACAGCGCAGCCGAAAGGTAAGGCAGAGGAGGCGGGCGTGGAGAACAGCGCACCGTATAGCTGAGGGAAGGAAGGGAGAGAGAGATAGTCCGGAGAGGGCGGACCGAAAGTACAGAAAGTGACCGAGGAGGTCAAGGCTGAAAAACTAGCGTGTAAACCCAAAGCAGAGAGCTAGCGCAGTGAAGGGGGTTGCAACGCCGCGATCGCTGGGAGAGGAGGAAAGAAATACTACCAGCGACGCCATGTTGGAAAACCACTAGACCGTAGGGTGAGTAACAGAGAAATCACGTAGTGGAACCTCCGCACGCCCTTCCAGCGCGTAATCGCCAACGCGGATACAAACGCCAAACAGGACGGTGAATGACAGTCTTAGTATCAAGGCCAGTGAACTGTCATGTCTGGGGCAAGTGTTTACAGTAGGCAACCCCGCAAGGGGACCCCCTTTCAGAGGGTAGATATATCTGATTTGATGGAGACAGACTTCTGTTCTCGCCACAACTTCAAGGGAGACGGGCGCTTTGATCAGGAACCACAGAGCTCAATTAACCGGAGAGACCCTTTGATCCACAACAGACAGGAAGATGGGTAGGACTTACTAGTACATGTTTTCACCCTGTTACCTTTCCTGTCGTAAAGCACTGAGGTTATGACCTCACGGATAACAGAAGATTGTTGGTGGGGGATCCAGGATTGGTTCATTAAGGTAGGCTTAGCCTACACCAATCACTGGGGCCCATTTGGCTTTAAAAGAGGGCTGAGCCCCTCTTTTAGTAGATCATCTGAATACTTTGCAAGGAGTAACAAGGACGACTCATTTGGACCCTGGCTGAAGGTCCATTCTTCCTTCACTGGCGGATTTTCAAGAGGGAAGCAAGATCCCACCCCTATACATCTCCCAGCAAACAGAGGGAGATGCTGAATCCAGAGGACCCTCTCGCAGCTCCAGAACCGGTACCCAGCCAGCACACAGTGTGCCCTGCTAGGCTCTGCAAGCAAGTTTCCTAGGTGGGAAGTGCCAGTGAGTCTCTAAACCAAACCAAAGAAGAGAACGTTGCCTGCAACACTCTCCTCAGTTTTGGGCCGTCCGACTTAAAGGATGACACAAGCCCAGCAAAGAAGTTAGGAGGACTGCACTGACGAGCATCAACCAGTGTCCACTTTTAAGGCAATTTTTGAGGCAGTCGAGTGCCTCGAGCTGCAACCAACTGCACCGCTGACTGTTATCATGCCAAAGTCACTCACACCATCAGAGATGCCTCGACCAGTGCTTCAAAGATGCCAACCAGCACTGAGGAGTCCTGACCCAGAGCCGCCGCGTAGGCGAGCCTGCAGCCATCCGTCCAGCCTCGTTTGCCGAACTGCCTGCTGCTCGATACCGCAGCCGTCTCCTGTCTTGAACACTGTCGTAGAAGATGCAAAGCGCCCTGAAACCCACTTGATGCTGTCGAGCACCAAGAATTTCTACCAACACAAAGCGCATTGTGGTTCTGTCCCCCTGGTCCTTCTCCAAAGGCCCTGTAAGAAACCAGAAGTTGTCTCACCTGCTAGTCCCCGGGGATCGATCTCTCTCAGGTGGCCAGGGCACAGCCATCGCCTTTGGATCCAGACCGTGGGGGTGGACCAGTGCGGCAGGATCCCCTGGGTGATGAGTCTTCGAGGAGTCGGACGCCGGATGGTGAGACGTGGTATCCCTCCACTGTATCACCTGTACACCATCCTACCTGGTAGGATACTTAGGGACTTTGCCCCCCCCACCCAGACTTTCCCTACACAAACACATTCACACAGACAGCCCACTCTGGGAGAAAACAGGCTTGCACCCGAGCATTACACCTGACTTGTCCCAATGCTGTGGTCAGGAAATTATGGTTAACCACTCACACCTGACTT
Source organism: Ambystoma mexicanum (assembly GCF_040938575.1). Taxonomy (NCBI): domain Eukaryota; kingdom Metazoa; phylum Chordata; class Amphibia; order Caudata; family Ambystomatidae; genus Ambystoma; species Ambystoma mexicanum. The sequence goes on along the minus strand of NC_090941.1, from coordinate 703,213,809 downwards.
CCATTAAGATTCCCCACACAGATAAAAGGCAGAGCACGAGAGCACACTCTGCGTGAGGCAAAGCACACAAAGGCATAGCGTTTTCCAGATGGCAGCTGAACGAGAGGAGAAAGACGGCAAACCAAGAAGGGACAGCAAGGCGGGAGATACCCTTCATCTTTCCACTGAGAAACCGCTACTTTCCAGAAACCTTCAGATTGGAAAGCGTAAGACCAGGAAACCAGACTAAAGAGTCATGCATTGTGTATCAAAGATACCCAGGCCCTCCTGCATGAATGAGCGAGTCGTGGAGGAGCTGCAGCCGCTGTGGTGCCGTCCTTGGCTCCAGGATCAAAACCACGCCAGCGAAATCAACACAGCCGGTGAGTTGGGGAGTCTGATGCAAGACCAGTATGTGCTGAAGTCAACGTTGCAAGCGGCAACATTGTCTGAGGAAAGCAAAAGCAAAGAATTAACTTGTGTAATGAAAGACGCAAATAAAGTTCAATTGCTGATGGATGTATGAACTCTAATGCGAAACTGTGAAGGTGCAAAATAAAGTAACGGAGGGGTCCGGCACTGCGGGTGTGCCCAATCAAAGGTCTCTGTAAGGTATCTAGCCAAGATGTGGCAGAAACTAAAGTGGAAGATTTGTCAGAACATTGTGTGAAGTAAATCGAAGTGGTCCTGCAATGGTTTGAACAAAACCCATTGCACATTTGAAAGTCTTCGATTTTTTATATAAAGAGGATAAAGTAGAAAGAGAGAATACATGGTCCAAGCCCGAACAAGGGAGATCCATGGGCGAGCCCGATCGAGGGAAACCAATTGTGATATAAAGGGTCCGAGCCTGAAAGAGGGAGACCCATGATGAACACTGGAAGTGAGAACTTGTGAATGTGAAAATCCTTAAAAGAAAGGAACTTTGGTGCTTGTTTGTTACGACAGGCCCTCTACAGTAAGAGACTGGGAAAAGGCTTTGTCGGAAGGCCCGGTTAACTATGCTTTGAACCGTACCCTTGTGGCAGAGAAGCCAGAGTGTGTGTGAAGCTCGAACGTGCCGACTTACCCCATGCAGAAAACGTGGGGAAGGGAAGCCAACTACTCAACTATCCTGACATATTATTTCGTGAACACTTTTCTTTTTTAATACACTATTGTTCCACACCATTTGTATTTAGAAGTAAGGATTGGCAATAGGTTTATTAGCATAGGCCCTTTCATTTGGACAAAGACAAAACTAGGACTGTTATTATTTGTTGGTCGCAGCTTGCTCCCATCCTTAGTTTTAGGCTTAGATAGGCATTCAACCAACCCACTTAAGTTCAATAAACACCCTTGAACTGTGATCACTTGTGTCTGTCTTCACTGTTTGATACCATCCTTTCCTTACAGCCTTTAGTGACATTTTACGACCCCTGGCTTCCTTTGTGCTGAAACCAAGTATACTTGAACTATTGTGATTAATTACTTGCCGGCTACCCGCGTGTCAGTATCCAGACTGCACCCCCTTTCCTTCTTGAAACTGTCTATCCTCTGAATTCCTTTACAGGGTGGGTTGTATTTTGTAGTGGGCTACAACTGTCTGTTGTGATAATAATGAAGTAGATATGTGTATACAACCTTGACTGGACAGTCCCTTTTATTATTGGGTTACAATTGTATTTTCGCTGTGTTGTAACTAACCAGCGATCCACGACCTTGCAGAGATGAGCCTGCCATTCTGTCCACGTTACCAAAATTGTCCAAGGAGGTTTATAATTTACTTGTGTTTCCAATCTGTTTGGATCCCTTCTGGTGTACTAGAGATGTGGGGCTGATTGATGGTTTAGAAACATATTCATCCGTGGACCACAAGTGCCCCAGAAGTTACTAAGGTTATCAAGGATTCTGAGCTTGTCGGCAGAAAATGGTTAAAGCATGCGTATCGATGAAAGATCCAATGCTGGAGAAATCTTTTTTTTATTAAGGATGAAGAATGTCATAGCGTGGCTGACCTAACGGACATGGGCTGCTTAAGGTTTCACTGTGATAGCAGCACGTTGCACAACAGTCTGACAGACCCGGATCACTGGGTAGTGTTGCTGCCCTTAAGGCGCTTTGGGAAATGAGGCACTGAAGGAAATGGGAGTTTTGAAGGTCGGAATGGGCCGTGTAGTACCCCATTAACAGACTGAGGAATAGGTTGTGCTGGTGGGAAGCAGGGCATGGGGTGGTGGGCAGCGAGAGGAGACCACCTCCCCATTCATAAGAGAAGAGTAATACGAAAGTGCCAGGGCGGGACTGAACAAATTTTGCCAAATCACTGTTACAATCGAGAATATCAACATGACTAGTGGGTATTGGGGAGGGGTAGAATCAGTCAATCATGATCTGTGAATTCATCTAGATTTGATTTAAACACGTGTATGCAGTACACAGAACTACAAACCTCTCTGCAAACACCACCACCACCACCACGACACAGTTCTTGGTCCTGGTCTGTGAACTGTTGTAAACTAGTCCACAGGCTTCTCTGGAAACTGCTGTAACCAGTAGCACCCATTAGAACTATAATTATTTGTTATGAGAGGTTCCTCACATTAACACACAAAAAAAGATCCCAGTTTGCATACCTCTATTTTGCACAATTTTGAAATTCACTTTGCAATTGACAATCCCAGTATAATTGCAATAGTAAACATTGTCGGTTTTATAGGGGGATTGGTGAGATGGCACTGAGGATTTGATTAGGTAGAGGCATCTGGATCTGCTGGGGGAAGTTAAGTGTCATGGAAAACTTGGAAGGAGCACTGGACTGAGGATGGTGAATCTGGATATCAGGATGGGGAGGGACCACTATGTTTCTGATGTGGAGGGTGAACATTTCAGACATGATGGGAGAGGTAATACATGGATATGATTCTTGGGAGAAAGTGGTATTGGGGGACCTAATGGCACTGACGGTCACTGAAGACCTGAAGGTGGGCATACTAGGAGCCTAATCTGGGCATAGTGGGATCCGGATGGTAAGCATTCTGACGACTATGGTGGTACCTTTGACTTAACGGAGAAGAGAGACAATAAAGAGGTACTTATGGCCTCAGAGTGAGAGGTGGGCATTGAGGACCGGATGGGGGCGGTAGACTCTAAGGTCTTGGGTTGTGTGGGTGGTACTGGGTACCAGCTTGGTGATAACTTGACAAAAAGGGAGGAAATTGGTCACTAGGTAAATGAGAATAGGGTGCTCATGAAGACCTAATTGTGGATTAGAGCAGCCAAACATTTCTTGAAATTGTCTGGATTAAATGTAGCTATTGTTATGATGCACACACAGTACTGTGAACTGCTGAACAACTGTTAAAAATGGATTGACACTTCTGAGAAATAAACAGTTGAATTGAAAATGTAATAGCAAATGCATTTGGCATTTCGTCTTCAGATCAAAGTCCTTTCGCATGAGCAGTACAACTAAAATACTATCTTAAAGTAACAGGATGTCCCCAAAAATTAAAAAATACTTTTCATCAGCCATGCGTGCTCTTGAACGGTCAATAGAAAAAAAATTCTTGACTCAAAAAATAAGTAATTGGCTATTAGCATTAATCAAAAGTCATGCTTTTCTGAAATTGGTTCTTGTTAGGGAAGATTTCTCTTTACACCACCTTTCCTTCCATCTTTATGGAACCCCCAAACTTTTTGCTTTTATTTTTGAATCTGACCTGTACTTTTTACAGTGCAGTGAAGCCTTAAGCTTCATTGCACTGGCTTTTGCTCATATGTCATGGGGAAACTGACATTTCAGTATTGGGAAACCTTGTTTCCCTTAGTCGTGTTACTCAGAGGATTTTTGGTTACTCTAGGTGTGCTTAAAGGATAAGCTGGTGGCAGCAGTGACTTTTCCCCCACTTTTGGGTAATTTTCCTTATAGCCTTACCGCGTTTGGCCACTAAGTGTGGCTACTGGTCAAACATGGCTGTGCCACAAGATTTCTTGCTTGTCCTTTTGCCATCTTGTTCTTTAGCCTTACAAGGACTTCCAGTGCCCCGGGAAAGCAGGAGCTTTGGTGGGCTACTGGAGGGCTGTGTGTGTTTGCTTGCAGGATGTGGGCGGATAATGTCTGGTCCCGATCCACAAACTGGTTTCAGTGTGTCTGAGTGGTGTGCATGAATGTTCCCATCAGTGGTCCTTATTGGACCACTGCTGGGGTGTGTGTGTGGCCTAGTCATGCAATTGGCTAGTAAGGGCATCTGCTCTTACCTGGCATTGAGGATAGGAAGAGGAACCCTGCACCCATTATTCTGAGATCCTGAAGGAGCCAAACATCCTATCCAGCTGCGAAACCTGCAAAAAAAACAGAGACCTGACTGAAGGATGGCTGGCGACCAACTTCTGCTGCTTTCTTGGAAGGGCCCTGTATTGCTTGTGATCTTTAGAAGGCCTGCAAAGGAGCTGCAACCCTTGGAGCGGCCCTGCCAGAGGAAGCCTTCGAATTGCACTGGAACCGTCCTGTGGCTAACCAGCTTTGATTTTGGGCTACCATACTGCCGGCGTCACCGTTCAGAGTTTCGACCTGGAACTTGGGGGATCATCAGTTGGCACTACGAGACTGACCTCTATGAAATTTCGGCGTCCTAGCTTCGAGGGGACCCGATCTAGAAAGGGCAGTCCGATCGCGGCCGCTGATTCCCTTTACGACCACGGTCCGAAATCACTTACCTGACCCGAGTCCAGTCCTGCATCGAGTTCTGCTGCATTCTTCACTTGAGAGTCCTTGCAACAGTGAAAGACACCAACCGGAGATCAGCTCAAACCTGCAAACCCTGTGAATCGAGGACTGAGACTTTCAGTGGGAAAAGCAACCTCAGACCCTCTTCCTTTGTCCTGTCAAGTCTGGGGAAGAATCTGAGTATGGGGGTAAGTTACAGAGCTTCTAAACTACCCCTACACTCCAATTATAAGTCAATTGGCTTATAATAAACCTTTATTCTGACAATATTGGCTTTGCCATTATTTGCTTGGCAAAAGACTTATGAAAGTTGGGGCTAATTTTGGTAGTTAGTTTTATTTGTACCCTAACCTAAAAACCCTTCCCTGGCCCCAAAGACCCTACCTGCATTTTCTTCGGCTTCATAACTTCTGTGTAACCTTTACCTGAACTATTGGGCAAAAGGCCCCAGACGGCTTAGGGCTGGACAATTTTCATTAGGGATCATCTCTGTGGACCTGAAGTGCATGATACTAATCTAACCTTTCATTTGCAGGAGTTTCTGATATCTATTATGCCCTATAATAAGTGACTGTAGATATGTATCTATTGTCTATTAGTCTTGTGTGATAACTACTTGCTAGGAGTCATTTTTCATAGTGTGTTTTGGCCATAAATAAATAACTATTTTTATACATCCTGTCTAAGTGTAATCTGTGATTCCCATTGTGTGACCTCATTGTGGACCCTTTCCAAGCTCATCACCTCTGAAGATCTTAGCCTAGACTGCCTGTCACTGTTACCTGAACTGGCTTGGTTACCGCTCCCCAGAGTTGTCTCCGTCACAATATAGGTTGGTCGTCTATATATCTGCCCACCAGGCCAGAGTATAGAAAATAAGTCCTAACAGTCCTCTATATTAACACAGAAGTTGTTTGCAGTAATTTTAAATGGCTTACAAATGTGTAGTTCATATTGTAGTCTTAGGAAGGCGGGGGATCGTTTACTGTACACTTGACAGGAGTTTGCTGTAGCCGGGTATGATAACGCTTTAACTTTTATCTTGGCCCTTACCCTTGACCCTTACGCATCACGGGCATCCCTACTCACCCTGAGTCCTATGACAACTGGATTGTGCAGCACTGGGGCAAGAGGAAGGAAAGATAATAAGTGCAGGAATGGCCCACACCTCTCGGAAAGGAAATACTAGGTTAGATTACACAGAAAGTGACACAAGGGTAGGTGGTCAAAGGTATAAATGGTTTTATATATCCACAAAAACAGAGGGCGTAAAACACACTCTTCCTGAGGTATTCGACATCTCCCATGCGCAACCAAAGCAAAGATCAGAAACTCTTATCCAAAATTAGAAACAAGTTTATTTGATTCAGTTAAAAAATATCAGCATACGCAAAACAGACAGTGGTAGGACGCCATGGGGGAATCCTAGAACACAACGCGTTTCGCGCTTCCCTGAGCGCTTGATCACGTAAGGAGGACAAAGCTTGCAATCCCAATAAGTATGCAGGCATAGTCCCTTTGCTGTTTCGCCTATCTCCACAAACTCATTCCATGTGTGATAACCGTGGCAGCCATGTTGGAGTGGATCAAGATCCCGTTCTGTCAATGGATACCAGACAGAAACACCCTAAATAATGGGTAAAAGAAAAGATGGTGTGTGCCAATAATTCAGGAAACGTACTAGAACCCAAAGTGGGAACAAAGACAAAACCAAGATAAATAATACTTGATATCCCACCAACAATGGTTAGCCACGGGTAGTCACAAGAAATAACAAATAACAATAGGCCAAAAATTACACTATCACATTTGCCCAATACGCTATTTATGCAGTACGGCACAGTGCCGCCAATGTAAGACCCACAATATAGTCCATCCATAGCAATGAGTCAATACATCAAAGAATGGAAATTGGGAAAAAATGGTGGTACATGCAATGCAAAAAAGACGGAATTAAAACAGGCAGATATTTGATAAAATACTAATGTAGATACGTAGTACAAGGGAACAAAAGTATTCAATTATATTTTTCATATGGTGCTAGTGCACATGTACTAATGCAATCACAAAACGAATGCAGACGCATAAGCATAAAGTGCTAATGCAAATATACTGATGCAGCAGCGATGCAAATACAAACACATACATTCTTGATAATAAAGTGCAAGTGCATTCGTAAACAAATATCTCCCAATCTACAGTACATAAACCTTGAGAATAAAGTGCAAATGCATTCGTAAACAATCTACAGACTTAAATGCATGTACAGTAGTATATCCATAAGTCCTTGTAATATACAATGTCAATTGCTATAAAACAGACACTATTGGTAAAAAAAAGCCCATATGGTAAAATGGTGCAGAGTAAGCAAAAAGACAAGCCAAATTATACTTCATCCTGCAATAGTCATAAGATAGCGTTCCCCAGATGTTAAAAGAAAAGAGCCATAGATCCAACAAATGGGATCTATTGTGAAATAAAAAACGGAGGTTTAGAGGCATTCCCAGGTCTAGGATGTGTGCCATAAACACCCGCATATATATGTACACCAGCAGTTTTGTGTTTTATATTAAAAAAGACGGGGTAAACACCTGAAACACCACACACTACCATTAAAACCTATCCCTAAGCAGCAGCAAAAGATCTTTATGAATACATTTTCATTGTCTATATAAAGTGCACTTTATACTTGAAATGTATACAGAGGCGTCATTAATTTACTGGCATTCTGGCCATCCACTCTGCAGAGGCTTTTCGCCGAGATGTTCATGTGCCGGTTGTTAGAGGGTTGACTCCCTGGGCCACGTGTGCTGGGTGGTGCAGGGCAGTAGCCATTCCTCAGCCAGGCCGAGTATGTCAGGGGTTGCCTGGCACTTGTCACTACAGCAGGGCCCTTCTGATGTTCTTACACAAAGGCTGCGTGGCCTGGGGAGATCAGGCAGGCCTGTCTATGTGTCATTTCTAATGCAGGGGTACACTCCCTTACAGCCCCATAGGGCCCCACTTACCAACAGAACAGAAGTGTAAAGGGGGCCGGAATTAGACAAGGACAAGGGAGACCCAGTCATGTGGAGAAAGCAAGGAACGTAGAGTAAGGCAGAACAGTAAGGAGAGTAGTAGGGAGTAAATCGGATGGTGGAGGTAGATCATAGTGAGAGGAACATCAGAGAGGGAGAGTGGAAGAAGAGAGGAAAGGAAGGAAGTGGTGAGAGTAGGGCAGTAGGGGGGGGAGAGACAGAGTGGAATAGTGGGGAAACACATAGAAGAGCAGGGGAGTGCCCAGATAGATTGGAAAGCACGGGGCAGCTGGGGTCCTGGATAGGCGTCTCATCGATTGTAGCCTGAGGAAGTCTAGACAGATAGGTTATGGCCTACAGGCAAATGCCTCATCAATAAATAGCTTTTAGATAGTAAGGGTTACAGAGCGCTAGTGCCAGTCTGGGGTTGAGGGACCCCTGTGCTAGGGTGGGATTGCCCATACCTAGGTTAGACAGAGAGGGACAGCCATTAGGCCTGCTGAAAACTGAAATAAAAACCCTTGAACGTTTTCTGAGAGTTAGTTGTGGCCGTCTGTGACAACTGTCATGAATGATGTCATATGCAGGGGTGTAAGGGATGCATTTCAGATTTGCATAGCTAGCCTAAACTGCTCAATTTAGGGTATCTTTAGGTTTTGTAACAGAATCTTAATGCCCCTTTAACTGTCATTTTATCATGGAATTTCTTTTGTAAGTATGCATGCTTCATAAGGAAACAGCAACTTCAACTTTAACCCTAGGGTAATCCAGACATGGACCCCTTGCTCACTGTGCTTGGAGGGGCAAAGCTTCACCTCGATGAGGAGGTACAACAAGGCTAAACTACGTGTCTGGGGTTGCTATTGGTACTCTTGTTCAGAGGAGAAGGGCTGGACTACCCTGGTGGGTGGGACCAGACTGATATGCAAACATATTCCTCCACTGTAAAAGGTACCTTCCTGAGTGGGAAACCAACCATAGAACAGGTTATTTGAACCGTGTTCGTTTTCAGAAGAGGGGCTCCCATAATTTCACCAAAAATCCCCAGGCGGTTCGTTGGACTCCTAAAAAATAGGTTTTACAGCACCATGCCACCACTTCTAATCTCGTGATAAGACCACAGGACCGAGCAGCGATAACCACTCTTTTTCACCACTTAGAAAGCCCCGCCCACCTGTTGCCCTCCTGCTTGCCGCTCTTTTCCCTACTTAAGGAGCCCTCCAGCCTCTTTTCCTTTGCAGCTGGGGAGCAGGTGTAAGTGGATCTAGGTCACCGGGCTTAAGCCTCGCCCACTTGGTGGCTTCCTGCTTGCTGCTTTTTTCCCCACTTAAGGAGCCCTCCAGCCTCTCTTCATTTGCAGGTGTAGTTGGATCTAGGTCACCTGGCCTAAGCCCCGCCCACTTGGTGCCTTCCTGCTTGCTGCTCTTTTTCACCACGTAACAAGCCCCGCCCACCTGGTGCCTTCCTGCTTGCCGCTCTTTTCCCCACTTAAGGAGCCCTCCAGCCTCTCTTCATTTGCAGCTGGCGGAGCAGGTGTAGTTGGATCTGGGTCACCTGACCTAAGCACCGCCCACCTTCTTAGCCCTGCCTCTTCCTTCCTGCTCTTAACTCTTAGATCAAGGGGGTCTTTCGCCTGGGGTCCAAAGTGAAGGGCAATTCCTGTTTGGACCTGTTCGGACCAGGAGGATCCAGGGTCCGACACCCTGCTAAGACAGCAGGTAAGCATGCACCAACATGTGTTACAGCCTCTGTCCCCACAGGCCATCCCCACCCTCTCTGGTCCCCCCGTGTGGTTCCCTTGCGCCCTCCCCCCCTTCCAGCACACAGGAGTCTGTACTGATACCTTCTGGTTTCACCATCACTGTCTTGTGGCCAATGCTGGATTTTACTTTTATGGATTTCATTGATTTAGGGTGCGTCACCCTTTCTCAACTCTCATGCTGGACTTCCTTTGCATCTTGTACTCATGGTGGCCCTGAATCATGCTGTTCCCATCTTCATCTTGTATCCTGGCTTGCAACATTATGTGTTACTTCTGCAATTGTATTCGCTCTTGCTTCACTCTTTTTGACTGCTTACTCCCAGTTCTCTCCTCCCTCTCCCTTTTCCTATCTCCTCCCCTCCTCGCCTTACTTTCTGGACCTAGTATGACAGCAACCTCGTCTGTCACTCCCCTTCCCCTTCCTGTCCCCCTCCCCTCTCCAGCACTATCTGAAACGTTGTCTGGGCTAGTACGATAGTCGATTGTTTTGTTCCTCCCCTCCCTTTCTGCACCCCTCTCCCTCACCTTTTGTTTTTCTCCGGCTCTACCAGAAATGTCTTCAGGCCTAGTACGGTAGTCGCCTGTCTGTTTCCATTACCTTCCCACTCTTCCCCTCCCTTCCTTATCTATGTCTTAGCTCTTGCACTATCTGAAATGTCGTCAGGCCGAGTACGATAGTTAATTTCACATCCTTACTCTTCATGGCCTGTAAGAATTTCGTTGTATTTTCCCTTGTTCCATCCCTTGCCTTGAAGCACTTTGAAATACATTGTGTATAGGCGCTATATAAATAAAATATCATATCAGATCATATCATCATAACTAAGATTTATCACACATTTACCAAAAAACTTGTATTGAGGCCAAATGCAACACAAAGTCATATCGGCCTCATTACGAGTTTGGTGGTAAATTATTGCCAAACTTGTCTACTGTTAACACCAATTGGAGCTGTGGAATTACCAGAGGCTTACAAGTATGGACAGGTTAGTGTAACTCCCCATTTTTGGAGGTCAAAGGACTCCATTGGGATGTTTGGGCGATTTACTGTTCCCGCAGGGTAAATCCTGCGACTTCTGACCTTTAAGTAGAGAATTTACCTACAGCATCGTCCTGGAGGTAAATCCTCCACTTAAAGGTCAAACTACAAATTTGGTGGTGCAGTCAAAATTGCAGTAATTCCATTATAACCCAAAATATTGCAGTAATGGAATACCACTTTTTACCGCACCACCAAACTCGCAATGAGGCTCAATGTATTCTGCCACGTTATCAAACGTAAAAGGAAACAAAAATGGGCACAAACACCAGTTAATTTATTTGGTTTCTGTCCCAAAGCAACCCCATTTTACACAACTCTAAAAACGCGAATTCATCTGGACGGTTCTCTATTGCTTCAGATAACAAGCGATTAACAGCTCTTAGCAGAGGGGTGCAATTGTACACTGCAAACACCGGACACAGCGTATACACGTCGATTCATTGGCAATCTTTTACGAAGGATGGCGTATTTGGACATGGCCTTTAAAGTGGTAGAAACAATGCAAACAAGCGAATTCATACATCTAAAGTGTTACCAAACAACCTTCCCGTACAAAAGCATATTTGCTTAACTTTTTACTTATAAATCAGGTTGTTTATATTACATATTAATTTTCTGGTAGGTAATTTCAAAACAATGGCCCTTTACCTTCAATGTTTCCACAAATAATGAAGCGAACTCCGTACACAATCATGGACTCTACAAGCAGATCTCTGGAAAGCTGAAAACCACATAATGCGCCTGGGATTTCACTGCTGCTTTCTTCTGTCACCACGAGGAAAGAGGCCGCCTTTGAACACAAGCAAACCCCGAGCAGCAGAAAGAGACTTTTTTGGATGCCCGGGTGGATTTCAACAGTGCCATTCTTGTGGCATCTAAATAGCTCCCGTGTCTTTTATCCCTCTGAAGAGGTAGGATGAAAGACGAGAATCTTTGCATGGGATTTAATATTAATGGTTATTTAGCTTTCAGCATCTTCAGCGAGGAGGCCCATTAGCCCATGGGGGCATCCATGTTTACTGCCGAAGGGCCAAGCTATATTTGCTTTTTAGCTACAAAGGTAAAATTCCTTGCTCTATTCTGTCACCCTTGACTGAAGACCTGCAGGACTTGCAAATCTTGCCTGTTTCCACTTGACCGACACATTGCATCAGCCCAAGAGCAGGACTTTGGATGTCCAATTGCTGTAAATTGCAGGCATGTCGACCAAGGTTTCAGTAAGGAACAGACAGCCAGTCGGCCTAAAGCTTTCTCAACCAATATCTTAGTGTTTTAACATTTTTAGGAGTTAAAAAAAATATATATAATCAGCATGAACGTAGAGACAAAAGGATTGTTGGGGGCGGGGGCGTCACATTTCCTTAGCATCACACAACTGTTCCATCTGCTCACACGGCCATAATCCCACGGCTTCATGCAGCCGCATTCAATTTGGAAAGGTCTATGGCACACGTCTACGATAACTTTTTTTCCAAAACGAAGTCCACTCTAAGGCGACAGACTTTTGCTCTCCGTTTTCTCCAGACACACACAAAGACGACACAAAAAGAACCCATATCTGGGGCTTAACTGAAACCTGGCCCAACCCTAGACTTAAAATAAATGTGCATCCGCTTGTTTGCTCGCATCTCTTCAGCTTGCTGACATTCCAAGATGAAATTGGCTCTTTCCCCAAGAACAATGCTTGTGGGAGTGTAATGACGGGGCATACACATTGCAGAACATTACCGTTCTTTAAGATTGATAAGTGGTATACGATGCCCAAAAACCTCACCGTAGGATAAGGCTGCAAGGAAAGGTCAGTTTAACCATTACACAACTATTATCACGGCATTAAACGTGCACGTTCATAGAATACTTATACTTGCAGGTGGATTTATTTTACCAAGAATATATACTCTGTCAGACCGCTTAAGAACAGTAAACTTTTCCCCGCCAATAGCAGCACTATGGGCACTGAGATGAAAAAGTGCCAGCACACTAGTGAGAAATCTTTTCACTCAGAGGGTTGGAGTCCTTTTGAAATTCAGAAACGCCAACAAGCCTGCCTTTATATTTGAGTCATGGAGAAAAGTGGAGATTCCAACACACAATTAAGGTCAATCACCCAAAGTGTGCATATTGTGGGGGAATTGTTCCTTCCTTTTTGACAAAGCAGTTTCTGATACAATAAACCAGCCCAAGTTAAAGCAAAAATTGAAGGTCATGGGAACAGATCCTTGGTCACTGAAATGTGCATGTATACAAAAAGAACAATAATCAGTAAACGCTATTTGTATTCAATGGGTTTTAGGCTGGCCATTTCTCACCTTCTTTTGATAAATGGACTAAATGGACTCTAGCTTTATCTCGGCTTAGGTCCTCCGTTTCTGTCCCAGCATGCTAAGAGTTGCGTAAACTCTCTGGGTGAAAACGATCCCAGTGTAACAACGTGTCTCTGTCAGTTGTTTTGGTAAAAGACTTCGTTTTAAGCATCCCACCATCACCCCAAATACAGAAATCAAGGAACGTGATCTTCTCCCTATCATAATGTATGCAAATTCTGATATGTGGGTTGCATGTATTTAACCAATTGCAAAATGCCACAAGTTCCTCTGGTGAACCCTCCCAAATCAGGAGGATGTCATCAATGAATGTGTTCCTTAATTTGACATGTTGTCTGAACGGGTTACCATAGGACATGACAAAGTTTCTTTCATACGAATTCATATACAGGTTGGCTATGATCTGTGCAAATATGGCCCCCATACTGGTCCCTTTCATATGACGATATAAAATCAGGTTTAAAAAATGAAGAAATTCCTGGTCATCGTCATTTCTGTTAATTTCACAGAGATTTCAGTGGGAGTTTCTGCGGTTCACTTCTTTGATCCAATACATTTATTTATTGAGAATTTATAATGCACCTATACACAAGTGTTTCAAAGTGCAACAAGACAAGAGGCGGTGGGCAGGAATGACCAGAACAAACACGGTCCGACTAGACCTTGTGACATTCGGATCGTGCAAGTGCAGCAACAAGAACTCCCAGTTATGCCAGAGGATCACACTGAAAGTCTGCAGACTTCGGAGAGCCCAACACTCTTCCCTCAGAGCACAGAATACTCGGTGAACAGCAAGTTCAAACTGCAGTTTATTACAGACAAAACCAACAGGGATCAGCACAAGAACAGGAAAAATCCATGCACATCACGCTCTTCCTCGGTTCGGAGGCCGCTTTTACTCTAGTGTGGCGCCAGCGCCACGTCACAACTTGGGTACTGAGTATTTTACTACCTATAGTGGACACTACACATGTTATTCTACTGGCCCTTGCATGTCAGGTGGCTGGCCTGGTCCATCCCCAAGTCACCATCTATAACAATGTTGCAGTGTGGAAGTCTTAGCATTGGTTCTTGTCCATTGCTACCCATCCCATGGATACTGAATTGTGGTTGGCTATAGCCGACGTCCCCAGCCCTGAGAACTGCAAAAACTTTCAGCTCTTGGTGTATCTCTTCAAGGTAATAAGAATGACTATGTGTCTGCATTGTAACTTGTGTAAACCACCTCAGTCTATGAGAGTGCTCTTATTTTCGGTGCAACACCATATTGTAGCATATTTATTGCATTCTTCTGTCTGGTAGTCTGAGATCGGCTCTCTTTCCCAACGTTGGTCGCTGTCCATTATCTGCTTCGGCCGAGTCATGTGTTCAGAAACCACAAATTTGAGCTGTGCAGCTCTGAATTACAATGAATTATTCATATTTACTGCAGCTGGTGCCTTTGTCGTCTAGGGAGTGGAATGACATCTGCATCTTGTGGCCTTGGCTGCGGGTCCCATCTCACAAGTCTGGCTCACTATCCAGCCTGAATTCAGCTCAGGTCGGCTCTTGCTGAGAGGCCTGTGGCCTGTTGTAATTCTCCCAAACCCGTATAATGCGGTTAATCCAGTGTCCATGCTAAACTGCATTCTCCATAGATTAGTTGCACTTGGTTCCGTCAGGTCCCATAGGTGCTCCTGTCGTTCCATAGAGTTATTTCACATGTAAGCATCTGCAAGACTTGCTCCGGATCTCTTGCTTCTTGCAGTTTCTGGGTTGCTGCATTTGGCTAGTGACAAAAATAATAAAAGCAATGAGAGTATGTATATGTGCTGAGAAACACGGGAAACTTTTTTATTTCACCCTTAGACCTCCGCGACTTCCATTAGTATCACAATGATTTTAGTATCTTTAGTGTCGCATTGGTGCGTCCAGAAACCGAAGACAAAGAGTTTCCCTACTTCGTTTAGGTTATAAGTAGAAAGTATTTGTCTGCACACATCTATTACTGCGCCACTAGGAAGTATTCAATATCAACCAGAGTCAATTTCATAATTTTCTTCCTGTATTTTATTTTCTTGCCCTTTAGGATGACACGTGTTTCGGCACTCTTAGCGTGCCTTTATCAAATCCAGGCATTTTATAACCTATCGTCGGAGTGTAAGTTCCTATCTAATGTTGTGATCCTAGAACGAGTCCCATCAGACTCGCAAGCGCCTATAGCACTTCAAAATCCAGGTTCCTGCTTCACGCGTCGGGTTGAGAAGCTATGTATATGTGTTTGTCCTCCAACTATAGAACTGTACACTCGTGTTCTTCATGTATTCGAGTGCGTGTTTGTGTCCGGAAGTGCGGATGGCATGTGTGCTTCATGACAAACGCAGCTGTGTTGTGGTGTCTCTACATCAGCAACATGGCTTCTTGGTGCTTTAATCAAGATGGTCAATTGCGGTGTCTTTGGTCATGATCTGGGGCTCCTCATCCACGCTGGGGTAAATTTGTGCTGCACCTGGTCTGTAGGGCTGGTTGAGGGTGTATGGCTGGCTTAGGGGGTATCGCTAGACATACTTGTCAATCATAGGACCACTGGGAATTGGTCCAAAATAGAATGGGTGATTGCAGTGTTTCTTCCATGTCATGAATTTCATGGGAGGGGTGGTAGCATTCCCCGACCCTCTCCAGTCCCCCCTGTGGTCAACCTATCAACCACGTCCCTCTACGACAGCCCTTTTGCTCTGGGCTGCCGTATGTTCGTTATTCATCCAAGGTGTCCATAATAGTTTGTGTGGTCACCGAATGACCAGTTCATGTAACAGCAGACTCCTTCGGGATTGCACCAAACCCACTTCCCTACATAGTACTTTGCATCAAATGGATTGTCCAATTTCATTGATTCGGTTGTGGACAGATCGCATTGAGCGACAATCTCGTCCTTTGCCCCTCCCATTTTCACATACATCAGGATCTGCATTCCAATAGCTTCTTCGGCTGTTTTCTTGCACTCTGCCGTACAGATTCTGATCCCACACATTGATGTGGCTGCCTGTCCCAGTGCTCACATTATCACTTTTAGTCCATGTGATAGCCATGATGGCATCCAGGACCATCTACATGCTATCCAGCTCTGGTCTTTCCCCGTTCCCCCTCGCCTCATCTTCCGTTTTGGCATGCATCTGTGCCAGTTGTCCCACTCCATCCGAAAGAGTTCCGTTATCTTTGTTGTTGGCAGGTATGAATGTGCAACAGGAACTCTATTTTTCCCCAAACTCCTCCTTCCATGGCTGTGAGGAGGTCCAGAACGTACCTATTCTGTAGCACCACCAACCTTATTGCTCTAAGCTCTTCCTTTGTGTTGAATCCATTCACTGTTGAGTTGATCGTTACCATCAGCTCCCATCGAGCGATGTGTAATCCGTTGGCGTTTGTGTACGTCAACACCAAAGGTATAAGTGATGCAAAGAACATTTGCATCCTGCTGAACAGCCTGTGTTCTGCTGGGATCTCATCTAGTGCCGTTTCGGATACTTCTGAGAAATAGTTCCCCATGCTCTTCACTCTGCTCAATACTGCTTGCTTCTCTGTGTTCTCTGCCTGCTGGTGCCACTTGGATCACTTTTTTCTTTTGTTGTTGTTCATTTTCGGGAACTCATTAAGCTTTACATCCTTCCTTGGCATGACCAACGAAGGCATTTGAAGTGTAACAACAAGCAAACTACTCCCAAATTAGGTGGCAGCTTCTCGTATGCTTTTGAACCGCAATATTACGCTCACCTGGTATCCACGGGGATGTCCGTATGCCCTGGTTGCTGGATTCACCCTGGACCCTTCCCGGTTCCGGACGATGCCTTCTATGGCGGTCGGGCCTTGTTGTGATGTCTGGGCGTGCTTTCTGTCCTGCCTTCTGTGCAGGGGCGCATAGTTTTCTGCGGGTTGGAGCGACCGAGTTAACTTCACTAGTGCTAACCCCTTCAAGTGTCTTTAAGGAGGGAAGTCTGGTTATAGCAGTCTTAAAATGTCCTTGCTTTCTTTTCTTGCTATTAATGTCTTTTCTTCATTTATTCCCCCTTAGGTGCACAGATGTTCGATGGGTGCGCTACTTGGATCAGGCTCCTGCCAGGATGATGGATGCAGGAGCGTATGATGGATGGTAGGTTAAGCGTGAAGTGTGGCGCGGTAATGTCTTTTCTTGCTAACCTGTATTCTTTATTCCTTTTCAGGTCGCAATGGTCTTTCTGGGCATATGAAGATTTCCGGAGCGGAACCGGACAAGAAATGCCCAGCCAGGTGAGGATTTCATGATTACTGCCGTGAATGCCGCGAGTAACCTGTTTAACGTCGTCCTTCTTTCTCTCTCCCTCCAGGTGCTTTGTTCCGGTGCGTGCGTGGTGTTCTGATTATGCTGCCAACTGTATGGAAGTCGATGGATGGAGAGTTGCAGGTAAGCAGAGACTGCTAATGATGATCTTTTGTCTCCTCTGCAGGTCCGCTGTTCAAGGATCGCCGGGTGCTGGTCTCTGAACACGATGAGCGTCACGCTGCAGAATAACGCGACACACGTTCTGTAGCTTGGGTGTGGTTTATATAGCCCTCTGTAAAGTAGTCCAGGTAAAGTAGTCCGGGCTACCACACCCTAAAACACTGCACCGCACAGTCTGGTTCTTAGGAACTAGACTGTGTGGGTAGCTTCATGTTGGCTGCAGGCCTTCACAGAAAAAGTAGTTCCTTCAAGACAATGTCCCAATCTGAACATGAGCCTGGCGCCAAAGGCGCCAGGACTGACTCCAGGAGAGTCCATGATGATAATGCAAGGCCCTTGGGGGCCCGAATGATCCCCGAGTTCTAACCCTACCTGGCATGTGACCATGCCAGTGGGGTTTTGGGTCACGGGTCGTGACACGCAAGCCCAATAGTGATCCATCAGTACTGCTGTTCCCGCTCTCATAGCAGCAAGTTCGATGCTCTTACACCCGACATTCTTGCAAACTTCAACTTCACTATTGTTCAGATTGCACAGTGCCGGTGTCTTCAGAAAGATTATTGGCATTGGTCCAGCTTTTTCCACCCATGTCAGTAATTTTGCGCTCGCTTCCCATTCTTTCAGGCATTTGTCATTTTCTTCCTGGACCTTGTTTACTGAGGATTGGGCTTGTATCAGTGCTTTGCTTCCCACCACTCCCATCTTGCCACCCATCGTTTGTGTACACTCGTCCATACACTAGTATCTGTGGTCTTTCCCAGCAGCCAGGCTCTCTCTCCTATCTCCTTCACGCTTGTCCAGGGACATGGCAGTACCTTCAATGTGTTCGTCTTTGTTTCTCCCTTCTCAGGTCCATCAGTTATGTACTGTATAGCTTTGGCTAGCTGCCAATAGTTGTTCATCATGCCCAATGTCTTTGTGCACTTATCTCCGTACGGGAATGTTCCTTTGGACATCCATCTCAATTTTGCTGACTTCCCATGATATCTTCCTCGTTTTTGCATCATCGCGAGGTACATCAGGCATTGTGCTCTTACTGGTGTTTCAGATGTAGCCAGCGCTGCGGTGGGGGCAAGTAACTTGGGGAGCAAGGAGGGCGTAAGGGGAGGGGGAGAGCACATGCTGCAGGACACATGACCTGCGCCTCCCCTCTCTCTTCAGCTACAAAGAAACCGAGGACAGGATGGGGCCCCAGCAAGGTGCAAAAGCACATTAACATGTGCTGCATCAACAAGAAAGATCCAAAGGCAGGAAACAACAGCTGGTGACTTGCGAGGGTCACCAGGAGGCACAAACTGCTGTCAGCACCAGCTGGCCTGAGACGGGGAAAGCCGCCCCCCACCCCAAACAAGCAGTGCCTAGGGGCATTCCTGACAGGATATAAGGGGCTGCCTGGCAGCAACCAGCACAACACCTGGGTGCTCTGTACGGAGCACCACAAGTGATCTGCTTACGCAGATAACTTCTCTTTTCCCAAGAACCCACCCACCCATGAAAAGAAGAAGAAAATGTGAAGAGAAAAGAAATACAGGGCCACGAACGGAGACCCGCGTCACAGGGCCATGAACTGGCCCCACACCGTCGTGGTTAGAGGAAGGCGGCACAGGCCAGGGGGCACAACCCTGGACCTCGTTCCCAAAAGTGTACATTATGTATGATATGGTTTTATTATTACGACTATTTATTTTGTGTAATATTACGTAACGTACAACAAAAACCCACAGCCTTTTTATTGGCAACACTTACACAATGTGTCAGTAATCATTGGGGAAACATAATATGAGTAACTGTCCCCAACATCTTGGCTACACTGGTTACTATGAATGTTCTAGAGGCACTCATTGCATAGGCGATTAAAGAGCAGACTTAACAGCTCTCCCAGGTGGTTTCCTCATCTACTTTTGCCATGTGTTTGTACCACGTTGCTAGACACCCGAGCAGTGTCGGTGAGATACATATCTACTCTCTTCATGTCTTTGTCAACACTGCGCTTACCTCTCCTTAGCAGTGTTCTCTCATCCACCTGACATGGTCGTTCCACCTAATTGGGTCGGGAAATGTTAGTAGAGGGTACAGCGGTAGTGCCAACAGCAACATATAGCTGCCAAAAGACTAATCCCATCAATCCACTGGGAAGGAATAGACACGACATAATGACCATGTTCTTTTTTGTTTCCTTCCTTTCCACTTACGCTGCTTGATCCTTGCAGCTTGAAGATACAGTTGCCCGCCTAGAATGCGCAAAGAAGTGCATTACTGTGTTAGTATTGTCAATGCTCTTAAGCCCTGTGGACCAAATAATCACTAAATGCAAAGGCAAACACCTCCTCACACACCTTCCTTACTGATGGGTCTCTCGTGGCCAGTAAGGGGGGTTCACTGTACTCAAGTTGTGGATATGTTTGGGCTAAATACTCTATGAAGACAAGGTAATATACTCCAGGGTATCGTGCACTGAATTGGTTGGGTCTCCTTACAATGTGCAAAACTGGTTAGAGAAAGTGTCTGAGTGACAGGTGGAAGGAAACATGGGTGAAGACAAACAGTACAATCCCCCACGGCGTTTACGTAGGCTCTGCGTGTGCGGAAAGGAAAAACAGACAGTGTATCCTTAATCGATTTCTACAAGTGTTCCAGTCACCACTTCTGCTGCTTGGGAGCGCGTGACCAGTCAGTGTCCTTGTTTCCCTAGTCGTGTAAGTTCAGAACGCATTTGTAGCTATTCTAGGTGCTGAACGTTGGCCCCATCGGTCACAGACTTTGTTGCCAGGTGAGGCCAATGCTTTGTAGGGCATGACTTCTTTCAGATGGTTCCAGACCGCCTTACTGACTAACTTGACAGCACGGTCATCCACCTGTTCAACCACTTGAGGGCCGGTAAACCAGGGTGCATTCCATTGCCTTATGAAATTATGTAAGAGAACAAGGTCACCCACTATTTCACAGTGTTTTTGAGTTCAGTCTTGTGGTGCGTTGTTGCAGTCTGTCTCTTTGCCGTCTTCTGGTGGGAGATAAAAGAAGCGCTAGCCACCAGGGAAGTGATGTATTTGTACATTTCCTGTCCTAGCACATCTGCATTACTCTCAGTCCTTCAGTGCTCTTGTGGGAGGATCCAGGGGAAGATGCATGCGCCGTCCTGTCACCACCTCATAGGGGGTTAAATGGTGGTCTGACCCTGACTTATTGTGCAGAGCAAACAAGGCAAGGGGCAACCAGTGCGACCAATTGTTCTTGGTGCTTTGCTGTGTCTTGGCTATGCACTCCTTCAGGAGTCCATTCAGGCGTTCAAACACCCCATTTGCTTGTAGGTGGTATGCACAGGCGAACCTATGCCGGATGCCTAGCGGGATTGTGATGTGCTGAAACATTTAGTTGGCGAAGTGAGAACCGTTGTCAGACTGCAGGACCTCACACGCTCCATCTCTGGAAAACAGCAAGAACCTGGCCGCTCTGAGGGCATCAGCATGTGAACAGGGACCTTCCTCAATCCACCTGGAGAATGGGCAGACAACCACTATCATGTAGCGGTATCCTTGGCAAACTTGGATCATATACACATATTCCACGTGTAAATGCAGAAATGGGCCTACTGGTTTTGGTATGGCTCCTTTCACAGCTCACAGAGTGTGCCCTGCTGTAAACTTTTGGCAAGTCAAGCAATTACTCACAAATTCGTCCACATGTTCATTTAAATTGGGACAGAATCACGTTTCTCTAATGTGTGTAGCAATGACCTCCTACCTTGTGTGTGTTGAATAGTGCAATTGTGCTGATGTTGTTTTCAGTAATACTAGTGGCATGAAGACTTTTCCTGTGTTGTTCTGTCGCCTTAAGGCATCTGTTGGAGGCAATGAGCACACCCTCTCCTCACCCATAGCTCTTTCCCCTCCTTGGGTGCAGCTACCTGCAGCTCTGTAATCTGTGTCTCAGTACATTGTAACCATCTTTCAGCACCATGTTTCTCACCCCTCCTTGTGCATTTTGTCTCTCTCTTAGTACCCACAATTCCCAAAAGTATGCTGCACATTTTGCCTCAACATCTGCGGCTTCATTCCCTCTTGAGATGGGGTCTTCCCCCTTGGTGTGGGCTTGGCATTTTACTATTGCTAATCGTTATGGATAAGCAATTACTTCTACCAATCTGCTCAATAGAGGTGCATGCTGTACTGGAGTCTGTCTACCGTCCTGAATCCTCTCCTAAGCCAACGTGCTAAACCTGAGTGTACTGTGGATGTCACGTAGGTGGAGTCCGAGTACACTGTCACTTCCTTATCCACACTATGTTCCAGAGCTAGTATTAGTCCCTTTAGTTCTGCTGCTTGTGCTGAGTAATGGGATGTAGTCACGTACTTGCAACCACCTCACTTGTCCAGTCTTCCTTCAGTCTTACTACTGCAGTACCCGTTTGTCGGACCCCATCAGTTTGATCAATTGTGGAAGAACGGTCAATGTAAAACACGTCTCCCCCCTCAAGTGCATCTTCCTCTACCTTGTGTGTCTCATTGAACATTTCTATGTTTTTTGTGCAGACGTGTCCATAGTCTCCTACTTGTAGGACATCTGCCACAAATGTTTCTGGGTTTACAGTCTTGCATCTTACTATCTTCAAGCCTGTATTTGATAGTATTACCTCGTACCTTGATGCTCTCTATGTAGTCGGTGTAATCTTTGGCTTTTGCAGTATTGCAAAGAGGGTGTGCTCCACGTACAAAGAGGGGGTGCACCCCATCGTTGCTGCTGCTGACTTCTGCACTGCGAAGGCCGCAGCTGCCGCAGCTTGTTCGCACGGGTAATGTCCTCATTACTGGGTCAAGTTGTCCACTGTAATAATCTATTGGCTTAAGGCCCATACTTGTTCTTTGTGCCAGCACTACCCTTCAACACTGTACCGTCGGTGTGAGAGAACAAGAATAATTTCTTTTTGTAGTTTGGGATCCCCAACACTGGTGCTTCAGTCATCTCAGTGGTCCATGTCAGTGTCTGGTTTCTCTTCTGTGATTCCTACAGGGTGCACAATAGCGGCCTCATGTATGTGCTGTAGTCAAAGACCCATGCTCTGCAGTAATTGCATAAGCCCAAGAACTTGCATTTCTCTCACTGTCGTGGGCTTAGGTGTTTTGCATATTGTCTCTGCTCTCTCTGGGGTGATCTGTCAGCCATTTTGTGTTATTGTCTGTCCAATGTATAGTACTTCCTTCTGACATTACTGTACCTTGGCCTTGTCCACCATGTACCCTTTTGTCTGCTAAAACAATCAGCCTGTGTACTGAGTCCTTCCTGCACTGATTTTCTGTTTCGCTGCAAATCAAAATGTTGTCTACATATTGTAAAACTGTGCTTTCCATCTGTATCACTCTGTTAAAGATAGATGGTGACTCGCAGTACCCCTGTGGGAGCGGAGTGCGTTTCCACTTCTGGTTTCTATACATAAAGCTAGTTAAGTCTTGCGAGTCTGGATCAAGTGGTACTGAGAAGAACGCATTCTTCAAATTGATGACCGTGAAACAGGCAGCTTCCGCCAGAATGCTGCACAGAATTGTCACTGGATTTGCAGCTAAAGGATACTTTGCTTCTACAATATGGTGAAGAGGTCTTAGGTCCTGTATGAAAGGCCATGACCCTCCCTTTGCTTTGTGCACAGGATACACTGTGTTGTTACATGGGGATTCTGATGGTACAAGGCTGCCTCTCTCAATTAGTGCTGTGATTGTTTCATAAATCCCCTCGTCTGTGTCCTTTGTCAGGGGGTACTGCTTTACTCTTGGTATAATTGCTCCTGGTTTCAGCTTGATCTTCACTCCCCCTATGCTCTTTATGCAACCCACATCATAGGGACTTGTGGTCCATAGACTGCTGGGTACCTTAGCCATGTCCTCCTCCAGAATGAGGGTGGCGCCTCCAGCGCCATCGCCATTCTCTGTGGCACTTCTCTGTAGTGTATATATGTAACCAGTAGGTTACACTCCTCTTGAATACCATCTCTAGTTCCGGTCTCTACTCCTTAAATAGTTTGTCAGTCACTGGTCAGCCTGCACCCCTCTGCAACTGCGATTATTTCTTTCCATGCCCGCCCTGTGTCATCGATCCCGTGCACTGCAATCCAATCCTCTCTTACCACCAATGCCTCTATTTCTATGAGCACTATTGTTCCTTCTGGCTCTTCCAATGGTAACTCAGCCTGAAATAGGTACTCCTTTGGTACACCACACACCTTCCCTGCAATCCCTGGAAGCCATGCAATCGCAATGTCTGTCTTGTATTGGAACATTTCTGCATCCACTGGCACCCCCCTCTGTACTGTGCGTCCACAATATGCTTGAACAATCTGTCTTACATTTAGCATGTGTATGACTGGTGTACAGCAGACTATGTCCTTGTCTGTGAATGAGATGGTCATATTTAGTCTGCTCATAATGTCTCGTCCCAGTAGGTTTACAGGTGTCTGTCGAGAGTAGAGTAAAGGCAGTCCTAGATTGTGATCTCTGATAGAAAGTCAGATATTGTCTGTAAAAGGAACCACTTCCCCGAGAATCCTTGAGTGTTAATGGCATTGTCTGACACGGACTTCGGGCAGGATGATTCACAAGGGGCTCCTGATGGCCTTTACACAGGCACGCGTTTTCCCATCTTCTCGAAATATGCGAGGGTCCTGCACCCTCTCCAGTTCGGCGGCGAAGGAGATGAATTGGTGCCGGGCTGGCACAGCCAACCATCACCTCTGCTACCAACTTGTTGGGAAGAACTCCCAGGTATGCTAGAGGATCACAGTGGAAGTCCACAGACTTCAGAGAGCCCAACACCCTCCCCCAGAGCACGGAGGATTCAGTCAACGGCAAGTTCAAACTGTGGTTTATTACAGACATAACCAACAGAGATCAGCAGAGGAACATCACGCTCTTCCTCGGCTTGCAGGCCGCTTTTACTCTAGTGTGGCGTCAGCGTTAAGTCACAACTTGGGCCCTTCTCCAGAAAACCTATCAGCCCTCCTAATTGGGTGCAGAGTATTTTACTACCTATAGTGGACTCTATACATGTTATTCTACACACCCTTGCATGTCAGGTGGCTGGCCTGGTCCATCCCCAAGTCATTATCTATAACAATGTTGCAGTGTGGGGGTATTACCATTGGTTCTTGTCCGTTGCTACCTACCCCTAGGATACTGAACTGTGGTTGGCTAGAGCAGACGTCCCCAGGCCTGGGACTTGCAAAGATTCTCAGTTCTCGGTGTACCTCTTCAAGATAATAAGAATGACTATGTGTCTGCATTGAAACTTATGTGTACCACCTTAGTCTATGAGAGTGCTCTTTTGCTTGGTGCAACACTTGTCTCATATTGTAGCATATTTGTTGCAGTCTTCTGTCTGGTAGCCTGAGATCGGCTCTCTTTCCCAGTGCTGGTCGCTGTCCATTGTCTGCTCCGGCCGAATCACATGTTCAGAGACAACAAATTTGAGCTGTGCAGCTCTGAATTATGAGGAATTATTTGTATTTACTGCAGCTGGTGCCTTTGTCGTCTAGGGAGTGGAATGTCATCCGTATCTTGCAGCCTTGGATGCGGGTCCTGTCTCGCAGGTCTTGCTCCCTGCACAGCCTGTATTCAGCTCAGCTCGGCTCTTGCTGAGAGGCCTGTGGCCCGCTGTTATTTTCCTAAACCCTTATAATGCGGTTTCTCCAGTATCCATGCTAAACTACATTCTCTATAGGTTAATCACACTTGGTTCTGTCAGGTCCCATGGGTGGACCTGCAGTTCCATAGGGTTATTTGCATGTAAGCATCTGCAAGACTTGCTCAGGATCTCTTGCTTCTTGTGGTTTCTGCATTGCTGCATTTGGCAAGTGACAAAAATAAAAGCAAGGCCAGTATGTATATGTGTCTGTCCTCCGACAGCCGGCTTAGTCCGAGTCTCCGCAACTACCTTCCCTAGGTCTACGTGGCAGCATTCTCAAGACTTGTGCATGCCTCCTGCCATTCTCTGGCCACTCCCTCACCTCAAATCTCAGTCCTCCTAGACTGCCGCTGGGCCATTGGCTGTATCAGGTGTCTATGGATAGGACAGAAAGACTATTGGTGCTGTGGTGTTCTTGGCATTAAGGGACATTACCAAAGATGGGAACACCAACTAACGTCTCAAGATGAGACTACTTATCACATGAAGCCAAGAACCATCACAAAAGGGACTGTAATGCCTGCTTACTTCCAAAACATAATATGAATGATAAATGTTTATTTGGGGAAAAAACATATTGCGTATGGATTGCAAGATATAAAGTTTGTACTGTTTTCAGTACAAATATCTCAGAATAGAATCAACGTCAATTGGCACATTATAATAGGCATTCCAAAAATACAAAAGTGTTTCCAGGACAATTAAGCTTACAATCGCTTCATTAATGAAATACATTTCAGATGTTCGGATTCCATGGTGTTTGATCAGAAACATATATTTAAGAGCATCCACTTCATAAAAGGCATTAAGGCACACATACAATCCTTAAGCTACCAATGTTTACACAAAAACAAAGCCTGTTAATTGAACTAAGGACATTTAGATCTTGAAAGAGCCATATCTTTCCGTTTAAAGATGTGTGTGTTATTTAAGCACTTTAGCTGGGGTAGAAATGTGCTATGGACCCTGCGTCAAGTTATTTGGCAGGAATGCAGAAAAATATCCTTAATATAATAAAATTAAACTCTAAAAAGAAACTCCAGTATTGTCAAAGAAATACATGAAACTTACTTTCAGAGGGGTTTACCCCAAACTACCATAAATATAATGCCGAATGCGCTTTTATTGCGGATTCAGCAGCATACAAAATGTTGCAACCCAAAATGCTGAACTAGGCGAGCATGGTTGCGGGGGACAGGTTTGCGGTATCCCCTGCACGCCTAGTTCGGCATTATGGGCTTTGGGTCCCCTGCATACATTAAAGGGAAAGCAGGGGGCAAAACCAAAATACGAAAAGCTCGGGTCAGAAAATGTGAACAAGTGGGCTTCGCAATTCTGTAACTCAAGCTTTTCGTATTCGGTATTCTAAAGTTGATCCCTTACAGAGTACAGGTAGATTGTGTGCTATAGAACATAATTCATTTAAAAGAAGGGTTACATTTGGAACACTGGTTTCTCATATAAATAGGTCCAGGTTTAAGGACAAGCCTAGGTACCCCAAACTGGAGCGGTTGGCTTCTTAGTAACCATTTCTGTTCGAGTAGTTCAAACACAAGGCTCAGGTCACATGGTGAAGAGGTTAGAAGTAACGTTCAGATATTAAGGTGTACCCTTGATGAAACGCACTGCAGTTCATGCTGGAGATCTGAAGAGCTCCAACTGTGTTATGAAGACCATAACTGAACTTACATTGTAAGTAAGTTCCATGTAATCTGAGTGGAGTTTAATGCACAACACGTTCTGAAAGCAAGCTATGACAATATGGGATAAGAAGGCATACAGTTCTGTAGAAGCACAGGTATGCGAAAGGACATGTCATACATTACCTGAGAAGTAGCTGATACCCCAGGGGTTGATTGCACTTCATCTTTATGGCCAAGGATCTTCTGCAACTAAAATGTGACAGAAAAAGAAAAACGTGTTACATACACTTTTAATGTAAGTGCTTTCACACAGTTCGCCAGAAAGTAAGTGTTGGGGAAGCTCGAGATCCAAGCAAGACAGGGAAGCAAGACAGGGGAGCAAGACAGGGAATTAGATCAGAATGGTGAACAGGTAACTCATTAGACAGCCTCCACCCCCAGAACACAAACCTGCAAAAGTTTGGACTTCATCTGGAATCAGTCATACCTCAAAATGCTACTCTCTCGTCTTATTACTTACAACATGATGTCCCATTCCCATACAGGTACATTGTAATCTTTTACCCAGAAAATGTTTTCATATTTTCATGTGCTCCTCATTCAAAGGGGCCTGCCAAAATATAAAGTCATTGTGGGTTGATGATCTCGGAAAAACAGGAGGATAGGATGGGTCGAAAGTAATGTGATCAAAGGTATGTCTTGGAATGATAAAGATAACGATTACATAAGGCTATTTCCTCCCCATCTCTCTTTCTTGTCTATCTTGTACTAAGAAAATACATTTAAAAAAATCTCACATTTTCTAATGTAGAGAATTAATCCACATGTACACACTTGGTGTACTTTTGTGGGAATAGATCTCAGAACAGAAACATTTCTCCCAAATTAGCAGCCATTTAATCAGAGGACAAGAAAACATCAGAATACTTGTGCAAGTAGTAATCAAAGACTTATTTTGTAACATAGGGAGGATTCAAATAAGGTAACCAAATGAGCGCAGATTTTGTCAGAAGATCATGAGTGTTCATCAGTAAACAAACAGTGCCAATAATGTTTGTAAAGTGTGGAGCATGGACCATTATGGGACCATAGTTTTAAGTCCTTAAAGATTTCGAGTGTTTCATGTCAGGCTGCGCTTCTCTGACTTATGTATCAAAAAGGAAATGAAACAAGAGAAAATGACTAATAGTTCTTGGATTAATGGTTTTTGAGACCCCTGATCAATACTGCTTGTGAGCTTTGGCCATCTGGGCCATTGTTGCCCTCATGGGCCAGCTGCTGTAGCCTGAGTGAGACATAGTGACCTAGCCCTTGCAATTATTTGCCCTCTGGGGCAGTGCTCACTGGCATATGTGGACTCCATAGGATCAGGTCTCCTAGTGAACCGTCCTGATCAGCCTCCTGATCAGGTCCTTGGTGGACAAGTGTTCTTTCTTTACATTGATTTTTTTTCTTGATTGCCTATGTTTAGGCATGACCATGAGCCTCTTATCGCCACCTCATTTGAGGCTGTGAAAACAGACCCCTGGTCATCAGTTATTCATGTTAAAACTCACCCTAGGCTGTGTCTCAGCATTAAAGGACAGGCATGCCCTAGGTTCATGTGCTTATCAACATGATTACACAAATTCACTCAGGATTTTCTTAGACTTAAAGAGATTACTCTGAATTATACACTTGAAATGGGAGTTCTCATGTTAATGCATTTAATATGACCCGCCACGCCCCTTTATCTTCTGAGGGTTCTTATTTTCATTAACCAAGTAAAAGCAGAAACATAACATCACACCTATGAACAAGATTGCCATGTGGGCAAAGAGCATGTCTGAATGGATAAATAACTGAACAAGTGGTGGTTTTAGTTTAACAGCATGGGTAACCTTTATCTCTCATTAAGCTACACTATACTATACCATACTATAGTATATCATACTATACGCCATCAGTCTCCATGCACCCAGCAAGACCCCACCTGTCACTCATGTTTAGAGCAGCGTGTGCTTCAAATGAAACAGCTCCTTCTTGGGTTGACAAGTTCTGCTTAGCTGAGACTGGCTGTCTCGCTCGTATGCTGCTGCTGCTGCTCTGCTCTGCTCTCCTCCCCAGCCCCTCTGGCTTGAATGGACTGGCAAATCTGCTGGGCTACCCCCTTTCCCTCTTTTTGTGCTGGGCTATATATGTATCAAGTAACATGGTGGTCCTGCACGTGTGCGTTCGTCATATCTGCTGTTTGGAACAGTGAGGGCTAGAGCTAGTGTGTTGCTGTGTTTGTTCGAGGTAGGCTTCCTTTGTAAAGCTACATTAGGTGGCTTTTTGCACCTCACAGTGAGATCCCTTTACCCTTTTAGTAAATGCCTTCACTGTACTCTATGGCATCTGTGAAGTTCTGCAACATCGCATCTTCACAGTGCTATCTTTGCTGGCTGTTTTATCTAGGCACATCTTTCTTACTGGTTACCTATTTTGCTCCATGATACTCAATGGGCCTTAACTATGCGAAAGTGCACAATGCTTCTGTTTGACTCTGTCAAATTTCTTGAATCCTTATCAGATAGAACACTTTACCCGTGTGAGGTTAAAAAGCTGCTCACAGAGAACACCTAATGGTATGAAGTCAAACAGGTTGTGAGCTGTCATTTGGGTATTGACATAGTTGACCTAATGCCGACATGACCTAATTCGGTAGGTCAAATGGTACATTTGAATTAAAAAATAGCTGTGGTGTGGGGCAATGGAATAGGTTGAGGTGGGGGTAAAGTCAGGGGGAGGGATGCAGTGTGTCTCCCCCATCATTAGGGGTGGTTGCGGTGGGTCTCCCTCCGCAGTAGGTCAAAAATAATGAGGTCAAAAAAATTAGGTCAAATGGGCAGTAGGTCAAGAGTTTTAGGTCAAACAACCCATATCTGTCATTTGTGGTCGGCTGATCTGCCAGAACAGGAAATCACAATTTCCTGGACATCGGCTGATCTTGCAGAGCCTACAAATATTTGTTCAGCTAATTTCACACACTAACTTTCTATGTTAAAGTGTGCTGTATGTTTGAAGAACACCTTTCATGGCTACAATTTCTACAGGTCGTGGAAGATATGAAAAGCTATCTTATGTAAGTTTTGCCAATCCCACCAGATACCATGCCAGGCTAGGGTTCCTGGCTAGCCTATCTTACTTGCAGGGTCTTTAGGCGGTGGCCCTACCACTTTTCGTTCCCAGGATCACAGGGATCGCAAAACTTTAAGCACTCATCATTTAGCTGCACCTCCAGCTCCAGCCACACAGTTTCAACTATTGGTGTCTTCGTATTGCCCTCTAGCCTTTGGTCCCCCTGTCTTGGCCAAGGCAGGTTTACCCACTGCTTCCTCCCCCCTCAACCCGCCTATCTTCTCCCTCCCTCCCTCTGCTCCTCTCTGATCATCCACCTCCTCCTCTGACAGATGGCGCTCTCCACTCAGCTACTTTGTATCTTTGTCTTTTAACAAATGTTCTCTTCCTTTGTGTTTTATTGGCACACACGCAACCTTCAACTTTAAAATTACAGCCACTTTCCCTTTAACATCAACCAGACTTTTGTTACCCTCGATAACTCACTGGCTACGTTATTCAGATGGCTCTCATCTCTTTCCCTCAGTGCAAGGCCTCTACCAATGTCTCTTCTGTTCCTCCCCAACTCTTATGTTCATCCAGGAGGGTCGCAGGCCGCTTTTTGGCAACTTTAAAGTTCTTCATTCCGTTCGCTCGGCTTTGCTCTTCAAATGTTCACGGTCTCCCCAAAGAATGGAAATCTTGCCTGGCTTTCTCTTGAACCTCTACACTGTCGATCAGCCCACAGGCCTACCACCTTCCAAAGCCTGGTTCGCATCAGCCTCGGAAGAACTGTTCCTTTCGTACCCAGCCTCGCTCAAAGTGTGACTGTGCGCGCCACTTTATCTTCACAGGGAGTGCTAATAAGTGGCAAGTGGACATTGTTAAAGTTACGTGCCTGACTCTGCCTGGCCTCATTACAGGAACAGGGCCCATGCAAGTTAGGGGAGGTAATCCTTCTAACCTCATTCCTCATCTCCCGTGGCGCAGTCCTTTTGTCACGACAAAGTGGAGAGCAATTATGGGAGTTGTAGTTTCCCATAAAAAAAAGCAGGGATAGGGGTTAAATGGGTTGTGGAAAAGGGGAATACTGTATTTCATCATTGGTGGTTTATCCCCCACTCCCCGAGGACCCTCTACCCAGGTGATCCTCCCTCGCTTGTCCACCCCCAGGGTCTGGATCCCAAAGCGATGGCCTATCCCTGGCCACCTTAGTAGGAGATTCCTAGGCACTAGGTTGTGAAACACCCTCTGGTTTTTCACACAGGGCTGTCTGAGCTTTTCATCCCCATCTCAGGTAAATACATTAAGTACCATTCAAAATGGGGTAATAATAACACCTATTACAGCGCTTAGAAGCTGGAGGAGTCTGACAAAGTACTATACAAGTAAACAATATTATTAAGCAAGTCCAACAGACACAGATTCCAACTACCTAAAGCAGGATCTATATTCAAGTAAATAATAAAGCCCTCTCCCGCGCCATCCCCACCTGCATGGTTCTCACAACCAAAGGGCAATTCCGTATAGGAAAACACATTTTCTCCCAGAGGTTGGCTAAGGCAAATGTGTCCCAGAATCTCGGCTCTTCCCCTCTGGTTCGGTGAATGACAACACTAGGCCCTTAGCACGGATACTGCCAGACTCTTTAAAAGAAAACCTTCATGGTCAGGATGGGAAATATGACCGGGGTCACTGCCAAGTACAAAGTATGGAAAGATGGCAGTGCCTAGAAAAGGACTGTAGAGTTGGCCTTCTGGACTGCTGAATGTCCACCACCAAATCTTTACTCTGAAGCACTCTCCTTACAATGCTCAGGCCATAAGTGGAAGACCAACATGTCCGACTGGCAAGAAGTGGAGCCGAAAATGCAAGGTAAAAAGAAAACGGTCAATCCTTATCCACCACCATCATCATCATCATCATCCTGAGCAGTGGAAACTATAGCCCTCACATCCAGAATTGCCCTGCCATTACCAAGATTCCCTCCCTCTGAAATTAAAGCCCTGAAAAGACACATGAAGGTAAGGCAAACAACATCCACATGTCTTCTGTGTCCAGGTACTGGGATCTGGGAAAAAAGTCTTGTAATGGTGTGTGGCGATCCTTCGTTGGCGTCACTTCTCCCCAGGAGGCAGCCCCTTTACATGAGGCCAGGGAGGTGAGGCTGCTACCTGATAGTCCCCCTGGGGGTGGTATAACGTGGGAGGATCTCAAGGGGAGGGACTCCTCTGGCCCCCTGTCAGGAATAAGGGCTGGTGCCGCCGGGGAGTAACTAAGTTTGCTTATTAAAGCATTGGTAAAGAGAACTACATTTTCCAGCATTCCGGGGAGGACCTGTAGTTCAGCGCAAGTTGCTGCGCGTTGCCAGCTGCAAGTAATGAAGGGCAGCATAAAGCCAACACGCTCGCAGCCGCAGGTGTGGCTTATTTTGTGTTCCTGGATGGGTGCGGTCGGAGCGAGACGTGAGCGAAGCTTTCCTTACAGCCCGTAAGACTTTGGAGCAATACGAAGCTGGCGGACTGGCTGGCAGTTGTTACAGCGTTTTCTTCAGACTGGGGCCGCTCGGAGCTCAGATAAGTAATGGGTACATTACTCTGGTAAATACTGTGAGCAGGAGGAATGCGGGCGGGCTGGCTGACATTGGTTACGGCATTTTCTTCAGACTCCGAGTGGTCCCGTGGGGCCGCTCGGAGCTCAGATAAGTACTGGGCACATTACGATTTTTACAGCAAAGTGTGTGTTTCAGTAAATCCTTGTTAAGGACTTCGATGCTTAATACTCGTGTGTTTAAAGGCACACGGCAGAGTGTGGACCATGTTTAGGGTTGCTAAATCAGCAACATACAGTACAGGACATTCAGGGTTCGGGGCTGTTTAGGCACACCAGTGATCTGTGTCCCTGTCTGGGCATGTACATTATGGCTATATGTGTCCAGTGTTGCTTCAGCTTGCCCAACGGGCCATGTGTCATGTATTTCATGTATGGAATTTAATTCCATTGTTGGTGTTCATCTATGCTTGCTATATGTTTATCTTGTTACATGTTCACACGTATTAAGGTGTGTTTATACGATTTGGAGGTAGGCTGGAGGCAAGATTAATAGCGCATAACCTATGTGTTTAGTTTAGGAAAAGAACTAGGAGGTTTTTTCCGGTGCTTCCCCTTTCCTATCCACCTTAGGAGTTCCCTAACCCTCTATCCGGTGTTCCTACATCCCTACCCTATCCACAACCTCTTCCTAACTCCTCTTCCCCCCCATTGGCTGCCACGTGGTGTCCTGTGTCTATAATCAGGCGCCTGTGCCAACCACGGGTGGAGGGTCGAATTCATTCGGCTTCTGTGGTTCGGGGGAGAGTGTCGATTCCTCTCCTCCATTATTGTGTGCATACTGACACCCCCCAGGCAGAAGGATGACCATCTAGGGTATTCCCCTTATGAGAACATCAGACCCCCGCACACTCTAGCCTCTTCTGCTAACTTTTTTATAGACAACAGACCATGTACTTACAGGCAGACTGCCTCAAGTTCTGGAAAGCACTGAGATGAAGAACAACATCCAGAACATAGGTAATCCAAGTACTGGGACATGGTGGGAGACAGGAACAATGAAGAGCAATACCAAGAAGGCACTGCAGCGGTACACACCTCCGCAAAGGTGTAGTTCCTCCTACGCCATAAACACCAAAATAGGACTACCTATCAGGGAGAAACAGTCAACCATGATGAGAGACTGAAGGAGATGCAGAGAAGGGCAAGATGGAGCCTAGAGTATTCTGCGCATGGAGTTGAGAGGACAATGGGACTCATTTGTCCAACGGCATCCAGACGGTAACGGGAGGCTGGCAGACATCAACGCAACCGCTAGAGGCAGAGTCTATACCATCGGTCCAAGGGCCAGGCAGGAGATCTGCAAAGTTAAGGCTCCAAGACAGTGAGATGCTCACGCAGGATACAGAGTAGGAGAGGGACCCCTGGAAGAACCGGCCACACATCCCAGGAACAGACAAGGTAACAGGAGAGATGCGGGGACCGGTAGGGGCTGGAAGGTACAGGAGGCACAAACCCTGTACAGATATAACAAGCAGGACTATACCCCGTGTGTCAGTACTTGGCAAGCGAGGCAGCCAAGAGAAACAAGGGTCGGGGACCCAAAACAAGAGAGTCATACAAGTAATGTTCCTTGTGACAGTACTGGCAGGGAAGTGAACCAAGGGGGCCCAATCAAAGAAGAGGAGAAGTCAGGGTCGCAGACCCTCCTAAACACTCAAGTTGGTTGTTGTAGGTGTGAAATCTAATGAAGAGATTACCAGGAGAAGGGAGTCATTCTCCTGGTAACTCGGACCACAGGACTGGGGAAGGGGGTCATTACCCCAGGCTATTTGAGACAGAACACCAGAAGAGGGGGGGCATTCTCCTGGCCTACGAAGTAAACATTGTTTAGAACTTTGTGACCTGGAGAAGGGAGTAATTTTTCCAGGCGATGGAAGACTGGACGTCAGGAGAAGGGAGGCATTCTCCTAACCCACCAAGGAAACCTTGTATGGAACCTTGACCAAACCCAGGAGAAGGGAGGCATTCTGGTGGGACGAGAATAGTACTGCTTTATTCCTTAGTTTAACATGAAAGGTACAGAAGTAAGGTTTTCTTGACACAGGACGGTGGACACTTGTTTAAAAACATCTTATTATTCAACGTTTTCATATTATTTTACATTTTCGTATGCATATAATCACAAAATCATAATGGAAGGTTATCGATAACAGTATAAGATCATTGGTCAACACGTACAATAGTCATATTAAAACATGGCAGTGTGTGTTTCCCATTTTGGTCCCCTCTTTTTCCCATTCATCACAGTTGCCCAACCTCATATCCCATCTTTTTTCCACGTATCATGGTTGGCACCTACTCCCCATGTTCAGGGGGGCTTCAAGTCTGCTGTGGAAAGCAGTTCATTCAGCAGTTGGCTCCAGTCCACCGTCACCCCCTTTTCCAACATCGGATCCTGGGCCCGCTGCAGGATATCCAACTCTGCCATCCCCCACCTACGGATATTTTCCAACCACTGCTTCAGAGATGGGCCTTGGGGCTTCTTCCATGCCATGGCCACCCTTCCTTTGGCCAATAGCAGCATAAATTGGGCTAATTGCTTTCTCATTTTATGCGGTTTTCCACCTGGTAACAATCCCCCTATAGACACTCTCGGGGCACACTCAGAATTGGAGCCCAGTACCGTATTAATTTTAGCCACCACAGACCGCCAAAAGCCCGCAATCACAGAGCATCCCCAGATCATGTGCCAGAACCCTGGCGGCCCCACTCCACATCTTGGACAGTCCGGATTTAAGGAGTTATTCATTGCGTGTAGCCTTACAGGAATCACATATACCCTATGTAAGACATTAACTTGTATCAATTGTAATCTAGCCTTTCTTGAAACCTTACAGATCTGTTCCCACATTGCCCTCCAATCTGCCTCCGAGGTCTGTTCCCCCATATCCTTCTCCCACTTGTCTTTGACTGCTAGCTCTTCCAATGGGGAACAGCCCTGTCAATGCTGATACATTTGAGATATCCTGGCTCCCCCTCCCTCTTGTGTCATCAGTACCTGTATGAGGGCGTTCATAGTGGGTTCCTCCGGGATGCCTGCCCATATTTTTGCTAACAGGTTTAATATTGCCCCATAGGTAAGAAACTGTCCCCAGAGAACCCATATTGCTGTCTCCACTCCCCAAAAGGCATCACCTTCCCTCCCACCGAGTCACATCCCTTCTCCATGAACCCCCGGAATCCCATTCTGTGTACGGCCGACATGGTAGACTTGCGCAATAGAGCACCACTGCTTGTTTATTCCTTGCAGAGGCCCCATTAGCAAGCCTCCGCAACCGAGACCATACAACCCTCCCCCAACTAGGGGCTCCAAAGGGAGGTGTTGTTGTTTCTGTACCTGGGTATCCAGATCTTTCACTGTATGGGGGAAACGTTTACATATAACATGGGTAGGACACTCTCAGGGATAGGAGACTCAATCCATTCTGGAAGAAACTACCACTGTCATTGATGGGTAGAATAGCATTATGCTAAATGGTAATTCTTCCGAGGCTCCTCTATTATTTTACAAACATCCCCTATCCCATCAAGAGGATCTTCTTCAAGATGCTAGATGAGTGGGAGAACTGTTAAGGAACTCAGGGAGAAGGATCTCATTGGCAACGCTGCAATGCCCACATCAGGAAGGGGGCCTCAATCTACCGAATTATGAGTGGTATTTTATGGCAGCGCCATTGCAAGCCATGTTGATGTGGGCAGACTCTGGGGGAGGGTGGGAATTTTTAACGGTTCTATTGCGATCCCTGCCGGCCCATCGAAGCAGAGCAGAACTACTGTGGGGGACTGTCGGGGGTGGGGGGAAATGGACAACAGTGATATTCCGGGTGGTGCAGGAAGTCTGGAGGAAACTTTTAAGGAGTGGACACTTTTACATTAAGAGAAATCCTGACAGATACCTTCGATCTTTAGATGAGGCAGGCAAACACCTCTTGGGAATAGGGAAAGGTTTTCTCTTGCTTGATTATTTAATATGTCTTTAGCCCCAAACATGCCACCTGTGTGTCATGTTCTGCACCCTTACAGTTGGTATTGGAGTGCCAGTTAAAGTCTGGCGCTCCATAATGCTGACATTTCTGGGGAAAAAACTCATTAATTAATCTTTTATTTACGCACTTAATATCAGAGACCAGTCTAAGCGCGGGATCAGGATTCAAATGCGTTGCCCTTCAGCTATCCTCTCCAACAAATTCGTAGAGATAAAGAACACCTGGCTCAAATGATCCATATTTTTGCTCCGTTACTGGAAAATGAAACGGCCAGAAGAATTGCTGATGTTTTTCTGCCGAGGAACCCAAACCCACTGCAATTGCATTCTGGGAATGCAAGCGAGTGCCCCCTCCTGTTAACATAAACATGAACCACCCTGTTGTCTGTGTGAATTCCTACAGGTTGACCTTAAATTTTAAGAGCAATGAATCAGAGGGTGCAGACTGTTGCGGCTCTAAACCT
The DNA here is from genome assembly GCF_040938575.1 of Ambystoma mexicanum. Lineage (NCBI taxonomy): Eukaryota > Metazoa > Chordata > Amphibia > Caudata > Ambystomatidae > Ambystoma > Ambystoma mexicanum. Next base: position 703,177,070 of record NC_090941.1, on the reverse strand, counting down.
CTCCAACGACCAACACATGACTGGATAAGATAATGGCCCTCCCATCCAAGAAGCTGGCATCTGTTGTCAGAACCTGCAACCATAAAGGAAAGAGTAGGCATCTTCTTGCCAAATTAGGGTCTCGATACAATGGTGGCTGAGATTGCACAATCTGGGAATCACTGATGGTCTCCACAGGTTGGATAAATGACACCAGCAGCCTTAGATGTCGCCATGCCAAAGGTACCACATACAAAAAAGCCACCATGGGCCTCATTACAAGTGTGGTGGTCTGGAAATAAGGGTGCCGGTCGCACCATACCATCACCCTTTCAAGACCACCACACAACAAATCTGTTGTCGGGGGCCGTTGCGCCCAACAGGTCTGACCGGCCGTGCATAACGGAACCCGCCTGCAGAGTTTTCACTGAAGTACTGGCACCGTTACCAACAGTGCCGGTGCTTCCGTCTCCCCACTCCCAGGGGACTTCACGGGAATAGGACTCCACGGGAATGGGGAACAGCATTTTCCGACACCTGACATCCTGGGCCGCCTGGACTTATAATGTCCCGGTGGCACCAGGATATAAGGTGCCAGAAAAGTGTTACGAGTCCGGCGGTGGTTGCCCCGGCGGGTTACCGCTGGACTTGTAATGAGGCCCCTATGTCTCTGAGACCTCAACCATATCCTTGCCATAGCAGTGAGTAAGCAATTCAACCCTCTTATGTGAGATTGCTGTACATCCAATATTGACAAAACCTTGATCTGAGACAGGACCCTATAATCTGAAAATCTTGAATAAGACCAATGCAGATTTGCACCAATTCGGGACAGGACGAAACCACTAAAGGGTGTTGCAATGCCCTCCATGTATTGTCTATGCTTCATTGCAAGATACTGTAATGTGCAACCAGTTGCCCAGATATGGATGGCATAGCATGTCTTCCGCATGGACCAATCTCAACATTGAAGCCAGCACTTCCATGAACTTTAGTAGGTCTTGAGGCCGAAAGGAACTCTGATTGGAAATTATTGCTCCTAAAAGCAAAGCTATGGGAGCACTGATGTTCCTGCTAGATTGGAATGTGCAGGCACCAGTCGATGGAGCCAAGGAAGACTCACTTGCTCATCAAGAGAACTCCCAGCTGAAGAGATTGCTTTGGGCTTCTGATCAACAGATATCAACTCGGCTTCTTTAAATCCATCACAAACAGACATTCCCAGATATTGCCAACTAGAACTTGATGGCATAGAACATCTTCCCTACTCTAGAGACAGAAACGGGATCACTGCACTTGTTTGAATCAGAGTGAATCCTCCAGAAACAAAGTATTCCTCTTGATTAGATTTCTTGGGACTGGATTTGGAAGCACTGCTGAATCCGGAGCCTTTTACAAAAACTCTCTGCTATTGAGCTGCAGTATGTTTATCACTTAAGGGTCCATCATTTCAGCTTCCCAAATGAGAAGGGACCATCAAGTGGGCCTTTCTGTTCTACCATCATGTCATAGTCAGGATCTTTGAATGTGATGACTGCTGTGCCTGAGTGGGACTCTTCACCTTCCTTGGCTTTCCGGAAGGTTAAACAGGCTGACGTCTCTTTGCTCCCCAAGTAAATTCTGGTCCAAGAATGGAGGTTTCAAAAGGGTGAACCTCTGTGGGGTCTCAGCGTTTCAACCTGTGCAAAAATGCTTTGCCTCCCTAGAACAAGGACTTTGAGGGCAAGGCAGTCCATCTGAGATTGTCAAATGTGTGATCAGACCTCCACTGAACCAGTCTTTGGGGGATAGCAAGTACTGACTTGCAGTCAGAGCCCTCATCCAATGTGCCAAGCTAGAATCAGTTAATGATGCATCTGCCTTACGTCCTGTATATTCTTGGGGCGGCATGTCCTCTGTGATTGAGGCCCCCTTCCTGATGTGGGCATACGTTGGATCAATTAGATCTGACAATGTATCTACCAAGACAAGATCAGGCAGAAATGGATCAGACTCCCCGTAGGTTAGACATGTATCAAAAATAAGGATATACTCCTATTTTTATATCGTATACTGGGAGGGTTCCTAATTTCTAAATGTATTCTGGAATCTACGAGGCAGGTGGAAACTCGTGATGGAAACACCAGATTATCTCTCAAGAGTTGGTACAATCTATTTATATATTTTGAAATAGATCTGCCCCTTAGCTCTTTGGTATCTCCCCGTTCCTCTCCTGGGGTCTTTATCTTGTGCAATATGTTCACAATCTTCATTTGTGAAGACTGTGTGAAATGGTACAGCTCCAAGATCTGTGCAATTTAAAACAAATGGGGTCCAAGTATTTGCGTTTTGCCAACTTCATCCTGTCTTTTATTCTGAGAAGCAGAGGAACAAACGCTAGGACAACATCAAAAGGGCGAGGTCTCTTAAATACTTGTTGCCCCCCACTCACAGGAAGAAAGTGCCCCTTTGATGGGATTCCTTGAGTGTTTGAATGCTTCCCCCCTACAAATATCTTCCAGGTGAGGAGGAAACACTTGGTGCTCAAGAGTCATGACCCGGAACAACCGCTGCCATAGCCTCAATATTTACTCAATTTAGCCAGTTCAAAAGCTGGCGACTTTACCCAGACGCCAGCAATGGGGGTGGGGGCACCATTCATGTACATTAAGACAAAGGTAAGATTCACAACTCCCACATTACATTATACATTACAGATTAGAGCACTTGTCTAGCTCCTTTTTATGGTCCCGATAAGCATTCCACTGTGATTAGGTGGGCTTATCGCTCAATTCCTTCTTTCTTCATTTCAATAAAAAAGGTTCAGAGTTTTACAGGCTTGCACTGCCATCTGTTCAACTGTTCCGAGATACAGTTCCCACAATCCTTCCACCTATCACAGATCTGAAGTGGTGTCAGATGAGGGAAAATACAGCACAAAGCAATACAAACTTGTATGCATACGATTTACTTTTTTGTAATGCTAATTCTGTGGGAAATAAATCCTATAATTACAAAGAAACCAATTCAGAGAGCCACAATGCATGGCTAGAGCAAAGGCATATTCAGATAAACAACTTTATGAATATCAAAATCAGTAATGGATAGACTTTAATGGAAATGAGGTTTTGCAGCTAAATGCACTACAATCTCCTGCCTTAAGTTGCATTTTCCCAAAACCTATGTAACCAAATGAGGAGCAAAGCTTCTGTCGAAAGGTACACAGGGAAGATTAGGAGAACACAATTATTTATAATTCACAGACTTTAGAATGTTAAACAAAACGCCCCCACTGACCTTGTTTTATTTACACCGGATGCCCATGCTTTAAGCTACTATTGTGAGAAAATGGCACAGAAAGAAGCCTGGATTTGTATCATGGAAAGCACTGTGAAGGGGCTAAGTAGAACCTGTGGAATAATGTTTCCCAAATGTGAGCAATCATTACAGATCGATTCAGCTTAATATGTTCTACACAGTTTTAAACTCGACTGGCGAAGACAACAATTTTGACTCCATTAAAGGGATCTGCTTTGGCTACACTGGTTCCTCCCAGGTCTCAAACCTAGAGACTGGTGAGGCAACACACATGGTTAAAGGAAAACAAGAATGAGGGGGAGAGCAGGGATGCTGCACTTTTCTCTTTTCCATCCGCCTCTCCTGTCCCATTGCCCTTCAGTATTCACTGTCTGTTGCAAGCCATACAGCTAAAAACTAAATAGACACTTTCCGATTGGTATAACTGTGCCACCAAGGAGCAAGTACTAATAGTGGTCCGAAAGCACCACCTATGAGCCAAAACGAATGGTAGACCGAAAGCACCATCTGAGATAGATGAAAGAGGACGAAGGCACCTGCAAACACTTCCTGCCTCCAGAACTCTACTCAAGGAGACAGAACAACTGGCTATCCAATACCGACAAAAGCACGCTCAAAACTGTCTCCCTCACCCATAAATGCCTCAATGGTGCTGCCCCACGGTACCTCGTACAAAGAATTGTCAAGAAATCCTACCTACGCCCGACCAGGACAGCTAATTTATCTATAGAATTCCTAGACTTGGCACTCTAGTTAGAAGAAGGCATGATCCAAACCAACCTATTCACCAAAAAAGTCAGTCAATATACTACGTGCGGATAGTAATCATCCAGCACAGATAATAAAAAACATCCCCTATGGAGAACTCCTAAGAGTGAAAAGGAATTGTAGCTCACCAGAGAAATTTGAACACCATGCAAAGCACCTTAAAAAGAAATTACTACAAAGGGGATACCAATCAAAGCATTTTAATCAAGCCTACTAAAAATCACAGAATGTAACAAGAGAACATCTACTGAAGGATAAACCAAGAAAACAAGACAATATGTTCAAGGTCAACTACATACCTACATACATACTTTATATTTTTCTATATACCCAATGTCTTTTTCCATACAGCTAACAGATTGCAGACATTGCATTCTATTAACAAATCTACTCAATAACCTAGATGGAATTTGTTGATCTCTAAATAGTATTCCCCAAAATTAGTAACCAAGGTAACCATAGACCGAAATATCTCTAAAAAATATAAAAAAATGTAGAATAAAAAATCCAGCAGAGATAAATTACTATTCTCTATTACATAATGAATCTTATTTAGAGAATGACCACTGAGTGTAAAACAACCTCCAAAGGAAGCGTCATTGATGATGAATAGAGATAACTAATCCTGCAATAAGAAGCAATCGACTGATAATGAGCATTACAAATAAATGCTTTTTCCAAGCAAATGTTTTTTCTTAAATATAGGAGCACTTTCCTCTTTTTAGATGCAGGACCTTGAGGTGGATGCATTATGCGGTTACAAATAGTTTAAATAGCATTTAGCATTGATATAAATGTAACCCCATGACCGGCGACACTAACATGGCCGCCGCATGCCAAAACGTGATGATGTCATCATGCAAAAGCGACGCCATTTCCGCCGCTTTTTTCCACGAATAAAAAGGAAACCAGATGCAAGTTGTACTCAGCGCAGGAAAGACGCGGAGGACAATCGCATCCTGGAAAAATACAAGAACAAAGGTAAGAAGCCGGGGATGTTTTGCAGCAAAATCTAGCAACAGCAACCTCTCTAACTATTCTTTTACCTTTTTCTTTGGGTGAAATTTGCCTACTGGTAATGGGGGCATACTCTTTGAAATCTGCAAAACTATTTGGAGTAAATGGAATTAGAGCAAACAATGACAAACAACCTAGTGATAAAATAGTGTTGTGTACCATTACTGCAGTTAGCTGGTTTGGACCTGCCATGAACTACACTATGATTTATTGTGAAAAAATATAGAATTCACTTTGAACTGGCATTGAGTTAAAAAAATACTGACTATTGTTATAGAAACTAATAGACCTCACCAACTCGTCCTCTCTAAAAATAACGACATCTACACGTCTAACCAAGAAAATAATATAATGACAACTGAACTCACGGCCACACATTTACCTATAAGAAACTACCTGAACATAAGGAGGAGTAATCTAACTAGTGCCATAGCACAAAGCGGGTAGAAGGAAATCCGAACATAATTTAAAACAACTTAACAGGGCAAGTGCATAACAATCTGTAACACTACTGACAATGTATAATTAGATATACCACATGTGTAACAGCAAATGAGACAAAATGTATGCTTTTCCTCGACAGTTTGTCTACTGAGGAACCATGGAGATATATCCATGGAGAAACACGCGTCAAGAGGTAACTATGAGGACACATAATGTGTGGTAATAAGTTACACCGAGGATAAACCACTAAAGGAAAAATAACCCTATCAATGAAAAGCCAATTGATGAGGGAACCAATCAATCAATTCATATTTAATTGATGAATGGCATTAAGTGATGTGTGGTATGTTTTGTAATCTAACAAATAAAAGAATTCAAGTAAAATCAATACACGTGCGTATGTATTTCATGAAGAAATATAGCTAGCGCACTGCTTGACTGGTTCAGATAAGGAACAAACCGCCAATTCATTCTGTCTGGTCGTCCTCAGATTCAAACACAGGGGGGTAGTAGCTTTCCGGTCATGGCGGCGAAGCTGTGGAAGGCCCTCCCGCCTTCACTGAGAGGATCAACCCTCCTTGCATTTTAGGCGTAACATCATAAAATGGCCCGTATCTAAGGACACCGGAGACATTTGACTGACCTTGCCTTGCTATCAGTAGTAACCTGCCTAGCTGACAGTTGAAACCCTATTGTACCACTATGTAAATACTGTCTGTTTTTATTATTTATATATCAATTGTAACCTTTGTAATTCACTGAACTGCAACACTGTAACCTAAGCCTAATGTACTCTTGTATTTCCGTGCCAATGCACCCAGAAACCTCCGAGTTTAGTGCGCAATACAAATCAATAAAACAAACAAAAACAAACAATATGCACACAGGCACACACAAAAAACACCAAGATGTTTCATCTTAAAAAGCATTGTTCTGAATCCAAAACTAAAAAAAAGTAATATGCTCTTAAGAGGCTGGGTGTCCCACGGCATTGGCCACAACCATATAAAAAAATTAATTAAAAATCCCTGGTCAAGGATCATAGAGGCAATAAGAGACAGAAATTAAAGGAGGCTTGGACTGTAAGCGATATTCAATCAACACTACAGCTAAGTCAATGCCTAGTCTGGGATGCTGAGGAAAACCCTTATTGATGTATTTTTATATACAGTTCAGTACTCTGGATGACAACCCTTTTATAACACACCCCTCTTAGAATCCCCCTGACCCCACTGAGCCAAGAAGTAGGTTTGTTCTGCAAATTAAAAGGTTTATTTGGACAATTCAACAATATATATCTATCACACTTTATAAATAAATTGATAACTGATATCACACTTCAGAATATGACCGTGATCAACAATGGATAATGTTACAGGGGTACACTGATTTGGTTACTTAGGAGTAGTGTAGAGGATGAGGTAGCTGAAAATGCTTGATGGTTTCAAGGAAATGCAAGGTGGAATAAAATGCAGTACAGAAATAACTTTTAGCAAAAGGTAATATGATCACTTTTTCTTTTGACAATTCACTCCCCCCCTATGCAATGCAAGAATTGGAAGGCGCGCACACAGTCTTCAAGAATCCCAACAAATCACACTATCATGCAATACACAGTTCCAGTTCCCTCAGCAAGCTTAGAGAAAACAGGGATGAGTTTTAAACACAGGCAAATTACTTTAATGTGGTTTGCAAGGAAGTGAAAAGGTGCTAAGATTGCTTTTAATTCCCTCTAGAGGTTCAGGGTAGGTGATGGCTACTTTATATTAGTTCAGGCTCACTTTAACAATACTCTATGAATGATTAGCAGATTGCAAACGAATTTTAGCAAAGAGAAGCAAAAAGCTGCTGATTTCTACAGATGAAGAAATCGGGCCAAATCGCAAATCGCGGTAAACTTCGCGAGTGCGTGTCTCGCGATTACGGAAAAAGTATAGGGAGTAGGAAGTCGGGTTTAGGTTCGTTGAAAAGCCTAGAATCACAGCTTTAAAATGAAAGTTAAATTTCGTTCCTAGCCCAAACGGTTCCAGAGATACGGACGATTAAATAAAGGTAGTTGTTCGGATTTAAAGTAAACTCAAAATGACAGGTGATAGCTTGCAGCTGCAGAATTGACAGGTGACAGTTGTGCAGCTTTAAAAATGACAGATGACACGATTTCTAGGAGGCTGTTCAACTTAGGTTAAAATAGTTTGGATTAGATTATTTTAACTAAGAGATTGGTTCTGCACAGTTCTGCTAGGTACTCACAATATCAATTTGAAATAGGCCTCGTCACGGTCTGGTCAGGTTGGACGGGACTTCCGGCGGGTGGTTCTGAAGTCCCGGCTATCTGGGTCAGCTCTGCTCTCTGGGTCTGTCAAGCACCGGATCTGCTCACAACGGTCTGGTTTGTGGTTCTCTCCGGTTCCGGATACAGCACTGCTTTCTGGATACTGCTACAGGTTCTTGCAAAAATTCTTGGCAAAATTCAAACAGCTCGCTCGGCTGTTGAATAGTTTGGTTGGTTTTGAGGCCTGCTGAAGAGGATTCAGCTGGTGGATTCAGGCCTCTCTGCTACAAATTCTGGAGTTAATTTCTGCTACAGGTTCTGGAGATTGATGGATTTGAAGTCTGGATCTCTGGATGTGAAGTCGTCGGTCAGCATGCTCCGCAGCAAATGGAATTGAATGTCTCTACCTGTCCCAGCAGTCTCTTTTTATGTGTTTTGAAAATGGGTGTGTGCCTGGGCCTAGCTAAGCCTGCCCCTCTCTACTTGTCATTGGCCCAATTCTCCCCTCTCCCATGATTGGGGGAAGGAAATGGATTGTCATCATGATGAGGTCTGTTTATGGGTCAGAGGATCCTCCCCTGGTCAATTTGCACACAAATCTATTTCTGACCCAAATACATATTTATCTATGTACCATTTTTCTAATATTATAGGTCCAGTTACCATATTTTCTGTAGCACCAAACCATCCGATCCCTGTCTTTGTACGATGTCGTGTCCACTGATGACAGAATTCTCCCCTTCTCATCCAGATAACGACTTCTAAACCTTTCCAGATTTTACACAAATGTGCACCAGGGATATGGGTTTCAGATGATAAAGTGTCAGATTTTTAACATGCAGACATTTGGAGTAAGACCCTATTTTCCGCTAGCAACCCCCCAGAATACACCACAGGGTCCTAACACCTCTTAAAACGTGCACAGAAAAATCACAAGAATAATGATATTATTTATATAATTTTGACAGGTCCGTACTATGAATTATCCATCTTTTTAAAAGTATGCCCTGGTCAAAAAGGGGTGTGGTTTCCCACATCACATGGTGGAATAACTGGTTTATCCACTTCCCCCAAGCCAGCTTGTTCACAGAGGCACAGCTGCCCCCCAGTTTCTCCCAAGAGGAAGCTATTTTACGACGCCCCCAATATAACGTTTGCCTGAGTCAAGGAAGTTGCATTGTTCTGTCCCTTCCAGTTCCCAGGTCCCCTCCCTTAATTCAATCAGAGAGGTGTCAACTCCTTTTGGCAAGGGGCAGCAGGATGCAGCTAGGCCTGGGAAAAGTGGCTGAGCAGGTTTCAACTCCTGTCGGGGGTAGTTGTCAGGCAGAATTCAGCTAAATGTCACTTTAGTTCCCAGTTTTCTACATTCAAATCAAACTGACAATTTTTACATATACATTAAATAATTACTTCCTTCAAGTCATTTCAGAATATAGTTTTACATTGTATCCACCTCTTAGGAAGTCTTTCCTTGGTCTGGTTTGGGTTCCTCTGTTCAGTTTTACACAAAAGTCTGGTGGTTTTAGAACGCCGGCTTTCTGATAGTGGTGAGTACCGGTATTGCAACCATTTTTGGGATTACGAAAATGAATTCCCCACAGTTCTGAGTTGCTTTTTGGCAATCAGCATTGCCATTCCCAATGGTTTCAGGCTACTGTGTGTGTAGCCCAATGGTGGTTTTAGGCAGTGCCCTCCTGTGCTCACAACATAGGCAAAAATGGGTGGCAGCCTATTCTTCATGTTTTCCCTGTGCACTCTCTGGGGAGTTCTGGCCATCATGATATTTTCCATGCCAGTACTGCACCGTTTTATGGTAGGGCTTGGATGCATGGGTAAAAACATCCCACAGGACGAGAGCCCACTTTACTTGTAGATGCAGCTATAAACTGGTTTTACAGGCAGTGGCAGAGTGCTTCTTTCACTCCCTGGTTGCCACCGCCCCCTCTACAGTGGCTGAGTGGGAACTTGAGATTAGGTTTCTTGACAACTAAGCAAGAATGTATCCTTTGTCTGCCCAGGCGGCAGTCACACGTGCACTTTTCAAGCAAGTATCAGAGCCTGAGTGAGTACCGGACTTCGCAGAGATCAGCGTGGGCCCTTTCCCCGACAAGGAACGCCCCTTCATGAAGGACACCTGCTGGCTCAACAAGACCAAATTATGCATCTTATGCTACAGCTGGGACTCATCCGTGGAATTGAAGATCTCCCTTGAGGACAATGTCTCGGGGGGTGTCAAGTGCTAGCGGATGCACTGGGCCTCGCTGCAGTGCCAGATGAAGCTCTTAATTTGAGTGCGTAAAAGGGAGATGAACCGACGTGATGCTCAGACTAGGTGGGTGAGTGCCCCTTCAGTTCTAGATTTCTTTAATTGTCGCTAATTGATTGAGAGAGGGGGGTACTGGGTTGCCAAGTCTGTGCTCCCATGAAGCCCTGGGCCACACTGAGGGAGGGTTCTATGAGGGGTCAGTAATGTGAGACTCACTACAGTGTTTAGTTTTCTCAAGATTCGACATTTTATAATACACCAAATTATCAAATAAACCCTAACTAAACCTATTCTATCGCGGGATTCCCTACCTAGTCTATGATCTAAGGGGAACCTCCTAGCATTCACAAAACTAACCCTCACGCTAAACAGAATACACATTCAAAACATGAAAACAACATAAATAGAAGCTTACCAAACAACCAGTGTCTTGGATGACTTCTACTGGTCCTGGGCAGATCCTGCTTCCATGGAAAACAAAGTCTTAAAAAGTTCCAAAGAAACAAGTTCACACAAATAAAAATCCACTGGTAAAATTCTCTTCTTTGCTTGATGAAGATTCCCTTTTCCAGTTCCACAAAGAAAATAACCACACCAATGGGGTTTCCTGGATGGCCACCTTCAAGAAAAGGTAAAGTTGAAAACAAAAAGTACCACTTCTGCCTATATTAACTTCTCTGCTTTCAACTTCTGCAGTGTCTTTTATACACAGTTTGTCAGGATGCATCTGCTTATGGTTTGCTTCCTCTTCAGCAGGTCCCTTCTACTAGTAAAACTATGCGAGCAGGCTCCCTTGCCCCACATTTGGATTCTGCTTCTACATCTGTCAGCTACTACAATTCTGACAAGAATATTGACGACCACAGTTCTACCGCTGCTACTACAGCTTCTAATATTATGCAGGTTTGCTGCTACTACCGCAACTTCAGCTTTAGGCAACTTCAAGAAGACTTTTCCGGCTCCTACAGGCTGGCAAGGCACTCTACTCTCTTGAAAGGGCAGCCTCTTTGCCTTCTGTCGTGCAGTTACCACAAAATCTGCTTCCAGCTTTTAGACCACTTCTTTGAAATTGTCTCAGCCATGCAGATCTTAAATCAGCTTCTTTTAACAAGTATCCAACTCCCTTCCCTAGCTTCATGTACACCATTTCTCCAATAGTTCCCCGAAAGCTGATGCGCCACTCTTCTAACTTTGGATAGCTTTGTCACTTTTACTTTAGAGGACTCTGGGGTAACATCAACTTCAACGACTCCAAAATAAAGGTGTATAGTTCTTAATAGAGCGGTATACACTTTTATAGATTCACTTTATGGGCTTGGGTAATGATTGCTCTTGGTTCAGCTTCAACCACTTTTACGACTTCTACTTCAGTCTTTGATATGTTACAAGATGTGAACTTCTTAATAAAAAGGAAATTAGGCACACGCCATTTCATTTGCCTCTTCAACTTCCATTTCAAAGAGATACACGTTCCCACCTTTCGGTCGGCATTCAGCTTCCACAGTATCGGGAAACATTGAGTCATGCACAGCTTCTTTAAACAGGTGTTTGTAACATCTCGGGAAAGCCAGTTCTACTTCAATTAAGTTTACTGGCAACGTTCTACGTGTTAACAGGAGCCACGCGACCGCTCGGCAAACCCCTGCTGACGGAACTGTCTGCTGCACCGACTGGTTGCCTGGCTACCCTTTGAGCACACCGGGTACCAGGCTCCTCCATGATCAGTCTCCCCTGCACTGCCTCTAGGGCACAGCACACTTAGGGGCTGTAACTGTAACCTCTAAAGTCCCTTGCCTCCCTGCACTTACCCAGAGCAGAACTGCCCTGGTTGCACTTGCTCAAAGCATTACTGCCCTGATCGCAATTCACCTCCCTCTCCCTGGCACACTCCCCCTCTCACTCCCTCTTACACTTTGGTGCTGTCGCACTTGCACAAACTGAATGTTACAAGGCCTAGTAAGATCGTTTGTATTGTCCTCCCTCCGTCTTCCCTCCCTTGTCTTGTCGCGCCTAGATACACTTGTGTACAGGCACTTTATAAATGACTTATATCAAGGTATTTCTACTAATGAGGAAGAGAGATCCTTTCACTACGTGCAAGTACTTCAACTGGTTAACATAAGCATGTGTTACATTTCTCTCCTTAGAAAGACTTCCCACTTTCATCATAAATGGCTTCTACTTGCTTAGATGTATGCACAGGAGCAATTAAAGCTGGCTACATTTCTAATGTTCAGAAGTACATAGCTTCCTTTTCTGGCTCCCCAATTACGACTGAGGGCTGATGCTGCTTCGCGGCTTGTTTTTTTTTCCTCCTGCTACGGGCACTCTTGGGACCCACACCCCTCTGCTCAAGGCCATCTTAAGCGCTTTTGGGGCCCTGGGCACAGACATCCTTGGGTCCCCCCTCCACCAAACCGAAGGAATTAAGGGATCAAGAATACTGTCGTGCCCCCCAGTCCCACCCGGCACGCTCACAAACTATAGTTTGATATGCCGTCTCACAGCATAATAAGCATGTTTACTCCCTTTATGTCCACTTGCCCTCTTCATTCTTGCTCTAATCAGAATGCTAAGCAAGTAGCATTTGAAGACCAACATTAGCAGTCTACAAAGGGGTTACTGTTCTCGTACATACAGGATACTTTTTATCTATAACATCCAGGAAGGTAGATGTAGTATTAATGCAGGACCATATGTAAAAGGTACATGTAACCCATAATAGACAGAGAACTCACATTAGCTGCCTCACAGAATGCAAACGTGCTCATGCATGGGTAGAGACCACCAATTGGAAGGAAGGAGAATGCTACTGTAGCATGGATCGTGGAGGCAGATTAGAAGCTACCAGGAAGGTGTCTTTATCCAGACAGACTGTAATTAGAAGTGGGATATGGTTTTCAAATAGTGTTGCCATTAGATATCAAAGGAACACATGTCTGTGCTGTGCGATATAAATAGGCTCCCTATTAACACAGTGAAACCATGAATAAGGCTTTTATGAAGATCATACCATGAGAAGGAAATCACTCGGAAGGGCTGACAATTTTGAAAGGTTTAGGGATTGGCAATATTGAGAGGTTAGGCAATACAAGATTAAATTAGATGCCCAGGATCACACATTGGTTAAGGGGTGAAGAGGTGAAGCTGGGATGTGTGCCAACTCTGCAATTTCTGCATTTAAACACTTTGTTTTAGTTCATGGTAAGAACTGGAAAAGAATCTAATTTTTATTTAATTTTTTAAAACGGGCTTGTAAAGTACACAAATCACATTACCAAACATGACCATTTTTTTAAAAAATATTATAAAAGGGAGTTATGCAAAATGGGAATGATTCTAGCTTCATTCTCTCCATCATCACAGGCAGTACATCAGAACCAGCATACCAATTGACTTAGCAAATATAATATGGTTTTGTCTTTTGTATTTTAAAGCTTTAAATACTTCCAAAACAAATGCTTTTGACATTTTCATTTATAAACGTGCATAAAATATACTTGCCTGAGGCATGCAACTAATGGTCCACTCTTCTGTCTACCAACCCTTCCACCCACATGGCCTACATAAGAAGAAAGATCAACTAATGGGCTAAAAAATACCAGCAGCATGCAAGAAGACAGCACAGTATTGTAAGATATATTAGATGATTTGACCAGGATCACTATCGCCTGCTGGCAAATCCAGGATACAAACAGGAACGCTGTTGTTCCATAGTCTTGAATTTGGATACTTATTCACCTCTTGGACTAAGAGTTTATGCCATTGTTGGAGACGATTGCCTAGGTTTTACAACAAACCAATTTCTAGACCTTCATCATACGAATGATATGTTAGTTTTTATAGCAACCCCTATCTGGTACAGTTACATTGCTGATGATAGCAGATGTTGTTCTGCAAAACCAAGTACATATGCAGGCAGGTTGATAAACTTCAGACATATGAAAGGCTGTGCCAGCCTTGCTGGAATTTGATATTCTAATTTTGCGTATGAACATGCATCTCTGCAATGGGTGCTTCACACACTGAGCTAACTTCTGAAACATTGTGGCACTCAATTTATTAATATGCATTTCACCATTGCCCATTGCACATGATCAACATAATTTCCACAGGAAGGAAAGAATGCTAGAGTTGTGCCATAAGGAACACACACACTATGTATACCAAAGTGAACATAGAAAGCAATACATGATGAATTGATCAAGGCAGAATGCACTTGCCAAAACAGAAAAGCACTGGGTTTAGAGCCTCAGCAGCAGCCCATAAAATATCCTGATGTGTGCTATTTAGGACTGGTGAACAATGGAATCTTACTTCTTCAGATCAGCTAGCCTTGTGGGGCCCCCTCCAAGATGGAGCCCTGGGCAAGATCCCCTTTTGCCCTCCCATACAAACGTCTCTGCCTCTGCTGCACGGGTGTCTCCTATCCAGCCTAATCAAAGGAGAGTCATCCACTCACCAGTTTCCCTCAACTTGCTTCTGCACATGGTCCTTGGGAGAATGCACGACTTCAGCACTGCATTAACAGTAATTAAGTGCACCTGGAAAGACTACCTGTTTCCAGTCTCTTCCAATGCAGCCACATCCAAACAGGGTTTGTGAGCACAGGGCCAACTCAGAGCCTGCATGTGAAATCTGCCCTTCCTCTGCCCCGGCGTCCCTTCTGTGGTCACACTTCCTTGTGAACCGCCAGCCTCGTGCTCTGCTTTTTCTGCTTCTACTGCTGCCAAGCGTTAAGCTCCTGCCCCAGCTTAATTCTACTGCTCATCCCTGCTGCAGCCTTTTATGCCCCTCAGGTGGGTTCATTGGTTTCAGGTACAGGCCCTTAAGAGTAAATGCCTGACCTTGCCAAACGCCATTAGGCTTGCCTGTCTGACTTGGACTCCTGCATGCCTCTTCAGGCCTCTTTTTCAGTTCCTGAGGGATTCTCGGACAGTTTATTTTGGGAAAGTTCAATATCTCAACTTTTAAAAAAAGGTTTCAAGATGGATTATTCTCCCGTGATATTATTAAAAGAGGAATTTTAAAGATGAACCCTCTTAGAGACATAAGGGATAAGGGGCATAAAAGGTCACATGTTCACTGTTTTTGTAAGCATACCTTTGATATTGTGGGGTATATATGAGGACTTAGTGGTGTAAAAGAATGGTTCTGGAGAGGCAGTGTCCTTGGATATTTTAATCCTAGGTTTTACTGACTTAATTTGAACCATAGACTGACATTCAGCAGAAAGGCAAGATGCTATAACCTTTTTTGGAATGATCCCATAGTCCAAGGAGTGGTACCGTGTCGCACCCTGTGAAATGGTCTCACTCCCCTGGGTCTTGTCTCCACCCAGGTGATGCTCCTGCAGCACACGAGCCCAGGTTTGGAATCAGAAAGTGTCTGCCCTCTCCTGGCCACCTGGGAGGAGACTCTAGGTAGGATTTTAGTGGGGGACCCGCAGGATTCTCCACAGTTTACTCAATGGGTGAGGAGGTTGCTTAATCTGTGCCCTTCTACCGTTGGTAGTGGGGAGTTTATGTGGGGGCAGATAGGGCTTCATTCCATGGATGAAAGGGATTCCGTTCTCTGGGTATATTTAGTTACTCATCTGTAAAGAATTTACAAGTAACAGCTTGATGGAGTGTGTGTGCTAGGCCAGACGTATGTGGAATCTGTGATGGGGACAGCAAAAGAAATGTAAGGGCGAATTCAGGACGTTGTCAGAGAGAGGACGGGGCACAGTCAAAGCCTGGACCAGCAATGTATGCGTCCGTTGGGGGTATTAGGCTGAAGGCCACCTACATGGAGCTCTTGTGCAATGGTGTATGTGCATTATGCCCCACAAATGGTCTCTGCTGCAATGTGGGTCCTCTGGCTTCAGGATTTGGGCACAGCTAGAGCGTTCTGTTGCAATGCACTTGACTGGTTAGTTTGCAGAGGTACACAGCACAAAGTCTGTCTTTTTTTCTCAATATAGTGAAGGTGAAATGGAATTTGGAGTCGTATTGGGGGAGTATGGACAGGAGATATCAGATTCCACTTAAATATCATGCCTTTTACACATTCTCTTGTCACTGAAATGCTATAGAAAACGAAGGCATGAATTCCATACATTCGTGCATTGGTGCACGTTGTATTTCTGGGTTATATTGCTTGAGTTGTGTTGCTGTGCACGGGGGAGCATTCCAGATGGTAGTGGAAAATTGTGCTAGAATCAGATGGCCTAAACTGCTTGCCACTCTTGCCTTTTAAGCATGCGGTCGGTATGAGCACCCAAAACGTACATAATACACATACAACATGGTGGAACACGCCCTGCACAATAATCCAGCACCAGGTGCAATTTAGCAATGCTGCTCCAAAGTATTACAAACATGCCATTGTAATGCAACAATTCTGTGAATATGTTGGAATGCCGACTTTACAAATGGTGTAGCGTGGGGGACGAGCGGCACGTTTTAAAGGTATGCTGATTGATAAGAACATTAATTAACTGTAAATAATGCAATGTTTCATTTTAAATTGTTGGGTTTAAAAAGGTACTTTTATACTTTGCCAGCATAGTTATTGGAAATTCTCCTCGCAGGCGATTTTTCCAGTGTTGATTACTTGTTTAGAAAGGTAAATACTCATTTGTCCTCTGCACTTTCTTCTAAATGGAAAGGTCAATTGAACTAAATTTGTATTTTTCACTGTAAGATATATACACTTACTATGCATATATTAATGGGTTGCAGCTTTTTGCTGTATGGGCAGAAATTCCCACACTGACTGGCAACGGAGCTGTACCTATCCCCCAGGTCGAAACACGATTAACAGCGCATATTACAGCAGGAATGGAAAAAAGCCATATGATTTAATCTCTCTGAGCTATCCTGTCACAAGAAAACATGCTATAGAATCAATTGTGCAGTTAAAAAGAAACATTTCCGATATCTTCCCACCAACCTGATGAGTTCTTTAAAAATAAATATCGCACTACTATTATCAGGTTTACTTGTGCACCATGACATATCCCTGCTGCTTCTAAGCACTTTAATAAGTGCTATGTTAATAAAAAAAATGTAAAACGTAACCACAATTGCCCACACTTTACCAAATGCTGTGGTATGCACATTTAAGGATAGATAGCTCAGTGGATTAAGTGCTCACTGCTGTGGTCTAGCGGTGTTCTGCCAGTAATAGGTTTGAATCCCATCAAGGTCTACTCAACCATATATGCCACTGACCAAATAGCTCAGACATGTATGGTTAATAACATATAAAGGTCAGTGGCATATAGGAGTACAATGCTGTGGTGTCAGCCTCTTGGTCTGCCTGACGAACAATGTATGTATTCCCTTTCAGTTTGTGTAAGAACCTTTGATTTAAAATTTGACTGAGGATATTGCCTCTATAAACATGACCGTGATATTATGATGAAAGTCTGATCAAAAGAAGATATAATGTGTTACTTGCTACGGTGTCTGGAGTTTTGTGTCAGTTCCTCTGACTTCATCCCATTCCAGGTGTATGAGCCACCAACTGATGCTGGGTGGCATTACTGGACATTTAAAGGGATGGTCTAGTAAAAAGTTTTATTTAAAAAATAGATAGGCCACATAAAAAATAAAATACTAGCATTCTCCGTTTTAAAACTTCCTATGTAAAATTTTGAGCTATTCAAGCTCAAAATTCGCAAAAGCAAGCACAGGGGTGCAGCCATTTTGTGAAATGGAGGCCCTCCTGTGCTGGCTTTTGCTTTTGCGGCACTAATGAAGGAAAAGCCAGCCAGCTGTAGTAAACAAAGGCTACCGCTGGGTGGCTTTCCCTTCATTAGTGCTGTAGGCGGAGGACGGGGACCGGAGACCAGAGCAGGAAAGCTGCAGCTGAATCTCGGTAAGTGCTATTTATTTTTTTTACAAAAAATAAGCACTAGCTGCGTTTTTTTTTCTAAGTTTTCCGGGCTGGAGGAGCCCGGAAAAGTTAGAAATAAAACCGCAGCTTTAAAAACGTATTTATGTTTGCGGTCACTTTTGAAGCGACCGCAAACATAAATACAACGTTATTTTGTTGGAAAACGCTGCGGTTTTTCTTTCCAAATTTCTCAGGCTCCTCCAGGAGCCTGAGAAACTTGGAAAGAAAAACCGCAGCTTTTTCCAACACAACCGCGTTGTTTCTGCCTGAATCTGCTTTACCATTTGGGGCTCTCGGGCTCCCCACGGGGAGCCCGAGAGCCCCAAATGGTAAAGCAGATTCAGGCAGAAACAACGCGGCATTGCGGAAAACAACCGCGTTGTTTCTACCTGAATCTGCTTTTCCATTTGGGGCTCTCGGGTTCCCCACGGGGTGCCCGAGAGCCCCAAATGGGAAAGCAGCTGCAGGTAGAAACACTACGCGGCATGTAAACATAACCGCATGTGTTTCTGCCTGCTGTGGCTTTCACTTTGGGTCTCCGGTGCTCCTCGGAGCACCGGAGACCCAAAGTGATAGCCACAGCAGGCAGAAACACACGCGGTTGTGTTGGAAAACGCTGCGGTTTTTCTTTCCAAGTTTTTCAGGCTCCTCGGAGGAGCCTGAGAAACTTGGAAAGAAAAACCGCAGCGTTTTCCAACACAATAACGTTGTATTTATGTTTGCGGTCGCTTCAAAAGCGACCGCAAAAATAAATACAACGTTTTTAAAGCTGCGGTTTTATTTCCTCCTCCAGCCCGGAAAACTTAGAAAAAAACCGCAGCTAGTGCTTATTTTTTGTAAAATAAATAAATAGCACTTACCGAGATTCAGCTGCAGCTTTCCTGCTCTGGTCTCCGGTCCCCGTCCTCCGCCTACAGCACTAATGAAGGGAAAGCCACCCAGTGGTAGCCTTTGTTTACTACAGCTGGCTGGCTTTTCCTTCATTAGTGCCGCAAAAGCCAGCACAGGAGGGCCTCCATTTCACAAAATGGCTGCGCCCCTATGCTTGCTTTTGCGAATTTTGAGCTTGAATAGCTCAAAATTTTACATAGGAAGTTTTAAAACGGAGAATGCTAGTATTTTTTTTTTATGTGGCCTATCTATTTTTTAAATAAAATTTTTTACTAGACCATCCCTTTAAGGATGCACTGTGAATATGAAAGAAGCAACTGGATATATAAAGCTGTAACTTGCACGTTTTGACCATACACAGGCTAAGGCTCAGCAGACATTGGGTGGTAGTATCCTCAAAGGCTACAATAGCCACTCTGTATTATGACAGCATCGGGGAATGTGAGGCTTTACATGGCATACGATTACCAGACCCAACATGTGCAGCAATAATTGGTATAAATTGGTAATATGAGGCTAAAGTAGCATATGCATGGCAGTGTCCCTGGCTTATGTTGGTTCTACTTTGTCTACACCCGTCAAAATATGACCCCCTCCAGGGCATGTTAAGGCAGCTCTGTTCTGAAAATGTGATTGGTATCTAATAACGTTTTGCGTCTGCTTTAGTACCTGTTTCATGAATTGTGAGATTTTGTGCATTTCTATACCCGGCTGTAACTTTAGATGCAAACAAGAAGGTTCAAGGTCATGTGACGGTGTTGAGGTCAACGGTCATATGGCATCACTTCCTGTAATGTCATTGTGTGTGCGATGTTACTTCCGCTACACTGGGAATTTTGGTGAAATGACGTTTGTGATATCAAACCTGTTAAATAATACTGCCTCCAATGTTAACCTACCTCAGCATTAAAATAATCTTTAACTCGGCCAAAGAGGCCAAGCTCAGCTTGCTGCCTGACCAAGAAACTGGCCCAACACAGTTAGACCAAGAAAGTAAAATGCCCAGAGGTACTCGTGATAATGCATAGAGACATTGCTGAGCCCCATCTAGCCCCTAGACACGTTTGACCCAAATGCTAGCGGCTGGGTACTTTTGAAATCTTCTTCATTCAACTCAAGTGGCGTTTGAATCCAAGAACAGGATGTTCGCCTACATATAGAACAAACCTTCCAGAATTTCTGAGAGACAACATATTTAAATACATTTTAAGCTGCATCTCATCCACCTCAATCTGCTTCTGAGAGTGTTCTTTAGGTTGCTCAAGCAGGACTACAGACTGCAGAGCGAACCACAGCCTGCAAGCTAGAAATCAGACTATTGCGGTCCTACCCAGTGTCCTACATGCAACTTTGAATCAAGAAGAATATTACTAATTACATGAAACATTTGTTTATCATGAAACTGTGCCTAAACGCTGGGTGCTTCAAGGGATTAGCGCAAGGGCAAAAAGAGCACCATGTTCCAAGTGTTAAGTGGTTCATTGTTGAGTGTCCCCTGTTTTCCAGTATGGAAGGCACACTGGGTAAAGAGAAAGGATAGATGAGCACCACCTACCATAAGGGTGCCGAGAGAGTGCTTTTCTGTTGACCCTGTGCACTAGGAACTCCTTATGGTGAGAAACTGGCACTGTACTGCCAATGAACACATACCACCGTCCAGACTCTACATTTTCGAAAACTCCTATATGCAACTCCTGGAAGCAGCACAGAACATACATGTGCCCTTTCCTTCCCTCATTTATCTGAACTTTTAAATTGACAAAAAAAGACATCAATCTCTACTGGGTCATATTTTAATATACAGTACAACTGCAAAACAGTAAGTCAGTGTGTAAAGAACAGGTAATGCAAAATATCCCCTGTGAAGGCATCATAAAGCAAGACACAGACAACAGACTTAAAGTTCAAACAAACGATATTTATTAACTTAAATGTCAGGATGGTAGAAGGCCAAACTTGCCCTATACTACCCTACCTGAACTAAACTAAGGAAAGTCGGAGTCAAAGAGTTCAACTTAAAAGTCTGTCTCTGTCCAAAAACCTATTCTTGGCCTCACAACTAAAGCTAACCAATGTGTAGGGATGTTGATAACAAAAGAAATGGTGTCCAACTCAAAGTTCAGAGCTTCTTCCAGCTCGAAGCTCTCTTTCAGCTCCCCTTGCCCAAGTGCAAGAAAGTTCCACAAAATTCAAGATTATCTTTCTTAGGTTCAAGGCAATACAGTTCCAAACAATTCTCAGGGTTCCCTTCCCCAAGTTCCAAGCAACTAGTTAAACAAAAAGGTGTCGATGCTCTGTTCTCAAGACAGCACATGCAGTTCTTCATATCTCAGGATTCCCTTCCCCAAGACTTTTAACTCTGCCACTTATACTTGTTTCAGTCTTTTCAAAAGTGAAACGTAACTCTAGGTCAGCCTGACCCTCCTTCTGCTGTGCGTCACCAGAACACCTATAATTCTTCTCATTGGTTTGGTTTCACAAGGTCTTTGTTTTTTTTTATTCAGGGCTCACTGGTCTAGGCTCTGTTGTCAGACCACATGGTCCACGCATCACAGGTCTCACAACCAGCATCCCTAGGCTCTACAGCCCACACAGCTTCTTCAGCACATGCCCCAGGTTACCTTTACTTAATTCCCCTTTGTTGGCCTCTTGGCTTTATGTGCAAATGTAGACTTCTCTAGCTTCTCCTTGCCAACCTCTTGGTTCTGCCATCATGTGTCATACATCTTGCCAATTTTAGGCCTTGCCGCACTGCATTCACTCATAAAAGTTCACTTAGTGTGGTTGTTGTTCATATCCAACCTTTCAATGGCACTTCTTCACACTTGTGCCCCCTTTTCAGTAGTTTGCTTTCACATGGGCACGTTGGCTGTCCCTGGATATTTGCTTTACCCATAAAGTTTTATTGCATTCAGTAGTTAATTTGTCTAACTTCAAGGTTCCATTCAGTTTGGCATTTAGGATGCATGAATTGTGCCTAATCTCACAGTTCGGCGTTTAAGATGTATTCGTTACACTTAATTTCATATTTCTGTTCAGTTTGGTATTCAATATACATTAGTTGCATTAACTTTCAAAGACCATTACTTGTTTACGGTCCGTTAGGAGCGCCCCGATACCCATGTGCAACACTCAATGGCTCTCTGCATCTCCTTCCAATGGCTTGCGTAGCTTCATCTCTGCTTGCGAGGCCGGCGGACCACCTGTTGAGAGCCCTGATCGCATGCAAGGTATTTTCCTCTGCACGCCAGCAATGGAAGGGGTTTCTCTCCGGACATGGACGGCGCCCCCCCTCTCCTTGGTTCTCCTGCTGCACCTGCTGCTTGCTTTGTCCTGGAGGCTCCTACACCAGTGGTAACGGCACAGCCCACTTGTCTTGGGCCCTACAAGTTACCTGTGGTATCTGCCGGTGACCTGGCTCCTGCTCCGGTTCCACCATGGCTGCCTTCACATGGAAAGTGTCACCCGCTGGTCTATCCCATGCATGCCTCCCTGTTACTCTCCTACTCCTGTTCTCTGACCCTCATTTTATAAACCTGCAACCACTTAACAGGTTGCAGGTGTGGACCCTTACTCAGGTTTGTCTGACTAGGATTAAGGGGACATGCCTTAATCTTACCATACTTTGCAGGCATCTTCTTCATCCCAGAGTGGTCAAATGAAGGTGTAGTGTTTTAATTAGTCTCAGTCTCTTCTTCCTCGTTTCAGTACTTTCAAATGCTAAAGGTGGGGAAATGAGGGGATCAGTCTTGCAATAGGCCATAAAGGTCGGGGAAGGGTTAGGTTGGTCAGAATTATGGCAAGGGGGGAATACCATGTCTTGCCCGTGTGCACCCCACTCCCAATCTCCAAGGACCCTCCACCAAGGTGATCCTCCCTTGCTTCTCCATCCCTTGGGTCGAGATCCAAGAACGATGGCCTTTACACCGCCACCTGGGAAGAGGATTCAGGGAGTTTAGGAGTTAGAATACCGCCAGGTTTCTCACACCCTTGCAGCAGGCTAAATGGGTAACTGCTCCCGAGAGCACAAACCATCACCACAAGGGCATCAACAGAACTCTGGAGTACCCCAGGTTGCCAGGATCAGTATCCCCCTGCTATTTTCAGTGTGATGTACTAATATCTGCAGAACGAGAGCCACTACTATTGGAAATGGATTGTTAGGGGCAGGGAATGTGTGAGACTGATGGATTGTTGGGGGTAGGAAACCTATTGCACTTGGATTGATTGTTAGGGGTAGGAAATGTGTTGCTCCTAACTAACCTTACTGAAAACTCACCATTCTGCAAATTCACCCTCAAACTCTGAACTAAAATACAACCATACCTCTACCGCACCACAAACCACACACACTTCACAACACCCAACATGAAACCAAACCATGCACAATCATACCTCAACACTATATGATGGCTACCAACCGAAAACACATCAACGTTTGGTGACTGGTTTCTCCGAACTGAAGCTGCCAACAGCACATCAAAGCTCTCTTGCTCTTCTCCCACTCAATCCCACTTACAATCCCCCAACCCTTCTTCCATTGCAGATCCAACAGAGTGCCAAGAGACCACACAAGTGGCAACAGTGTGCAGTACAAGACCCCATAACATATGTATTTGAGTGTGTCCTTTGTCCTGCCCAATAAGGCAATTGACAAAGTCAAATGCGTGACTCAGTCCCAAGACATGGAGTGGGCTCTGCCAACCAGGAAAACCAGTCTACCAGTGCCTTGCTGCCAGAGCCATGAGCTCATTTTTAAAATGATCTCTGATGGTAGATCACCATACCACCTGTGAAAGACAAAATACCAGCTTATGAGAAGCCCTCTCTGAGAGTACCATATGTGAGGAAGTAACCTAGCAGAATTCTGCATGGATCATGCAGTCAAGAGAATAAGGCCTATAGTGATGCAGTTTCTCATTTGCTAAGGGGTACCCGTGGGCAATAAATGTGGACAGCGCCCTACAAAGAGAAACAATGTCTCTGCTTCTGAATCTACTCAGATGGATCTAGTCTATCAGTAGTGTGGGATGTTTCAACCAACTAGCCCAAGCCCTGCAACATTACTGTGCATTGCTTGCAGCAGAAACATCAGAATAGCTGCCGGAAAGCATGCTGCTCGCAAAAAATCACCAGAAAGTGAGCAGTAAAAATCAGAAAAATAGGCCGAGGAGACCACTGCCAAAACCCATCATTTGGCTGCCCACAGAGCAAAATCATTGCAAAAGAAACACAGAGCTGTTTTAAAAATCGTTTTTTCCCCTGGCTGTCAAAATTGCAAAAATCATAGCTCACAAACCACACAAAAAGATCCAACCTCCTTGTTGGGTGGTGAACATCATTCTACTTCGAGAATCCGCATAAATACAATGTCCACAGAAGTATATATTATCTGAACAAAGTCCCCTTTTGAGGATGGTCGAGTTGGAAGAAATCTGTCAAAAATGGGTGTAGTACCATTACTCACCTCTGTCAGAAGCCGGTGATTTAAAACCTATCAGGTGTAAAGTTGTACATTGGACTCAAACTATTCCAAAGAAAGACTTGCTATCAGAAGCCTAAGAGGTGGATACAATTCAAAACTATATTCTAAAAAGGCTTGAAGTAAGAAATTGATTGATGTATTTGTTAAAAATGTAAGTTAGATTTTAAGACAAGACACTTTCAGACATTGTGTTTAAAAGTTAAAGTTTCCCACACTGGGCTTCAAACACATTCCACACCTCCTCCTCAAACAAAGGAACCTTTTCTCCTGTGCTCTGCTAGGAAACTGGCAGGCTGGTGTGAAATGGAACTGGGAGGGGCACCCTGGCCTGTTGCTCTGAGTGCAGACAAAGGGCTCCCTTGAGCTGAATGGAGATGCTAATTTGGGGTGTCAATAGAAACTGCCCTGGCAGGAAGAAGGCCATGTGACTCTCTGATTCAGCCAAGACCTTGGAGGCGGGCCAGACTGAAAATGTGGATTTGACATTGGATTAAATATATGTTTAAGGAAAATACTTCTAAAATATTGCACCAAACTGACAAAAATATGAAACTTAGAGATTATTAAAATGAAAAATGTGCTCACAGTTTAAAACTAATCTGGAATCTGTGCGATATTCTGAGACTGAACCACAAATGTTTTTAATATTGTAGCTAGTGTGGTTGTGCTAGGAACATGAAAAATTACAGAACTATGATCAGATGGTATGTGCATGTATATGTAAAAAATTGTACAGATCCGAAAATGTGTAACCAACCAAAGGTGCGAAAAAACTGTCATTCGTGAACCGAAACTCGTAGGAACATGGGACTTGAACAGAGACGTGCCTTACTTAATCTGTGATGTGTATATGTAATATGAACAAGTTGTGCATATGGGAAATATGTTTTTTGGGAAAATAGATTTTCTAAGTCAAAGGGGAGGTTCTTCTCTAGATTGTAAATGGCAGCATCAATCTGACACATGATGACACACTGTTCCCTTCTCAAATCAGGGGACAGGGAATTCTCTGACCTATCAGATCCTTATAGGGTTGGGCATAGACAATCAGCCTCCCCACCCACTTTGGAAAATGGATAAATAGGGACTGTTGAGGACACACAGAGACACACTTTCTCACTCATCAACTGATCCCCTGACGAAGCACCCTGCAGGAAGAACCAGACTCCAGATCCAGACTCTAGAACCCTGAAGCAGAGGCCTAATCCAAAAAGCTGAACCCTTTTCAGCAGGCCTTTAAAAATCTTGCAAACCTGATTTTAACCCCTAAACTTCCAAGGGGCACCACAAAATCTAACAGCCTGGCTGAGCTGTTTTGCTGTTCTAGCTACGAACCTCATACTAGAACCAAGATCCAGTCCCATAGAGCAGTGCTGTACACAGAACCAACCCGTCAGATCCAGTCCAAGAGGCCGCGCAGACCAGAGGGCCTTGCTGAGAGCAGAACCTGTGCCTGAGACCGTCCGGTGGCGAGAGAATCCCAGCCAAACGCTTGACCAGATCTTTGATAGGCCCATTCCATTCCAAAGCCATAGGAGTGAGTATTTAGTACAGAACTGTCCATAGTCATCTCTTAGTTTAAAGTAATCCTATTCAATCCATTTCAACCTATCCAGAACTGCATTATAGAATCTTGTGTCCATCCTGAATCCTTCTCATTATGTAGTCTGTGATAATTGTAGCGATAATCATCTGTGCGCAGATATTTTCTGGAGAAAGTCAAGTGTCCTGGCGCACAGCAATCAGAGAGGAAGGCGCCCTGTTCTGGTGGTTGTCCCGTTGGGTATCTTGTACTTTCATAGCAACTTAGTATAAGTCCATCTTGGTTCCTAATCTTTAAAGCGCATCTTTCATTTTGAATCTTGGCTCTGTTTCTGAAAAATGTACCTTCACAAAAACCTCTAACTTTTGAACCGTACGTCCTAGAAACAAAATCTACATGTCATTTTTAAGCTAACATCATCGGCTTTCAAATGAAATTCCATTGCTGTAATCGTGTTTCCCGCACACGGAAAGGTTGCCGCGATTTCCCATTTGGCTCAATTTCACTCTATATAAAAAAGCTATTTCTTACTTTCAACTTCTAAATTTTGTTTTCAATCTGCTAATCATTCTACAATCCTTGCTAGTGTTGGCCTGAACATATCCAAAGCAACTATCACCAGTTCTGAATCCCATTTAGCGAATTAAAATAATTTTTTGCATTTTTCCCATTCAATTCAAACCACATTTAAAGGCAATTGACCGGTTTAAAATCATACTTGTTCTCTCTAAGCTTGCTGGGGGAATTGGGATTGAACTGCATTGTTGATTGTTATTCCTGATACCTGTGTGCCCTCATTCCATATCTTCATATTGCATGTTGGGGGGAGTGAGTAGCAACAGGGGAAAGAGTGATCATATTGTCTTTTGAATGAAGTCATCAAGTTTTATTTCTGCGTTGCATTCCTTCCTATCATTGCAATCTCTTTAACTCATACCAAGTAATCTCTGCTACATTAATCCTCCTATTGCTACTCCCAATTGATTAAAGGGATTGTTGATATGGTAATATTACCCATTGCTGATCATTGTTCATATTCATAAGTGGAGATATTCAGATAGTATGCATATTTATAGAAGTGTAATCTATATATTGTTCAATTCTTCAAATAAATCTTTTAATTTGCAAAACAAACCTATTTCTTGGTTCAGTGAGACCGTGGGGCCGGGGGGGTTCAAAGAGAGGGGCGTTATATAAGAGTACATCATCCAGAATTAAACAAACATTTGACATAAAAATACATAAATAAGGGTTTCCATTGGGCATCCCATACTAGGCATCGACTTAGTTGGAATGCTGGATTAAAATCACTTACAGTAGGGATCCCTGCAAAAACCACCAAGCCTAAGTTGACATCTACATTGCAGAGGACAAAAGTGTTTTCGCAGGCTGTGAGGCAGCTGAGGAGCCATGAGGAACCAGTGCAGAGCGGATCGAAGAAGGGAGTGCCGCCTTACCAAAGATAGCTGCCATGGTTCATGAAGCCTCAGGAAGTCCGGAACCTTCAATAGCGGGAGTAAATTATAGGATCAAGGCACAAAACTTTCCCTGATGCTCCACACAACAGATACCAAAAAGTAACAGATGCAGGGCCACAGGAGATCGGTCCTGAAGAGGCAAGGCTATGTAAAGCCAGAAGAAAACTGCAAAGAGGGATCCAGGAACCGAGGAGCTTCCAAGATCGAGAGCCTGGCAAACAGACCACAATGAAACAAACTCTGATCAAGAACCATGTTCAACTACTGCCGGATAGCAGTGCTGAAGGAACCTGAGGGTTCGGTAAAGACTGAGACGCCTGAAAGCTTTTGGCCCCGAGAGAGCAAAAACCCCTTAAAGGCCTGAAACTACTGAAAAATGAGCTTGGCACAATATTCCTTGAAAATAGGCTGAACAATATATATTCCTGAAGGTAAGGTAGGCACCATATTCCTGAAAGGAATAGTACGCTCAAAAATGTTATTGTCCCGAGCGTTCGGGCATGCAGTTTTAAGCAAACTGTGATCGATCGTAAAGACATTTCCTATGCAACTTACCTTAGTTTTCCTCACTTTTACACATGCGAAATCAACAAGTGGGGCACGGCCATCTTGTGCTAATCTTATCCGTTGCCGCGTCACCCTAAATTCAACTGCCTTTACGGCACTAAATCATATCACCCGCTCCTGAAGCTCAGATCACTAGACGCGTATGGCCCATTTCACAAAGCGGATGCACGTCTCGTGTCAACGTTCTCTGTGCGCCAGCTAATGGTGTGTCTCCATGTAAATGGCAGGACGCATCTTTCCTCAATAAGTATAAACAGCCGCTTCTCATCAGACAACATCAGAGTTGCTTTTTCAATCGCTTCACTGTTTTTTTGTATAGCCAGTGACTCGTTTCTGCTCTGTTCAGCTATCTTCATTGCTCAGAAGTCGTACTAGCATTACTATCGATTTTAATTTTGTTGTATAATGGCAACAATACAGCCCTACCAATACGAGCCGCAGAATTAGTTGATGGAGAAAGGTGCGGAAACAATGGGGCATCGGACGACAGTTGGTAAAATGAATCATTGGATCCTGAGCCAGAGCCTAGTCGCATGGAAGAAGTTTCCACCTGGTGTACCTGCAATCGATGCAAGGTCATGCCAACCGAGGAGGAGAACTGCTGCTGCCGAGAAAACTCTGGATGCCTGGCCTACATATCGGAAGAAGACACACCTTCGCTATTAGTTACCAAGCTGCATGACTTCAGGGCAGCCTGCCTCACAAGGTCCGTGTTGAGGATTATGATGGTGCTTATGCATGAACTTCGCGCAACAGTTCGCCATCGCAATACGAGTAACGAGTAAGTGTAGTCTAGATTTGATTTCACTTTGACCACCGAGGTCACTAACATTTCTTGTTTGTCCCCTACATTGTCATAACTTTGATCTATCACTGCCAAATGAATGCAGTCTGGCAATTCAATACATCTCTCGCACTTTGGGGAAATCATAGTGGTCATTTTATGTGTCTTTCAATTTCAACTAAGAAACAATATTTCTCTGTGCCCCAAACATTATGGATTGCATGGGGGTTCAACTTTTGTAATTTGTCTACACTTTAAAGCCCAAGTTGATTTATCCATGAAGGATACAGGATGCATTTTCAAGTAAGGTTTCTACACTTATCGGGTTCATTTAAATACAGTATGTAAGTTTCTCTTCCACAGGTGGTACAGGCTGGTGGCCTATCGTTCCTTTATATAGTGGTTTCATGGGAGGCTTGGATACCGCGTTCGACGGGTAATACCCGCCAGTGACAGCGGACAATACAGGGGATTTTCCCACACTGTGCTGCAACCAGAAGTATACAATTTGTAGTACATTTGTGCCATCAGCAACAAAATAAAATACAAATGATCTTTTATGAATAGTAGTTTAAATTTTTTAGTGAATCAAGGACACGCTCACTTTATGAGTGACATGCAACAATGGTTGGTGCCCTTTTAATACCATGTACACTTCAAAAGGTAACTTCCGCACAGGGGCCATTGTACACATTGCCTACCCAGACCCAGTGTCTGCTGGCTCCCCTCAAGCAGACTGCGCTGCTGCAATCCACATAAGTGTGTCTCCCTTCAGCAGTGTTGCAGCCCTTTTCCGCACGCCTCTTGCCCATCCATTCCCCCTCGACTATCAATGGCAGTTCGCACCTGTGGCCTTGCACTCCCAAGGGGGCTGGCAGGATGGGAACGGCCAAGGTGCCAAACACTATGTATACTTCAAAGGTATCTTCCGCACAGGGGCCATTGTTCACATGGCCTCCCCAGACCTCTGTGTCCACAGTCTCCCCTCTTGCAGACCCCGCACATGCAATCCACATAATTGTCTCCCATCAGCAGTGTTCCGGACCTTTTCTGCACGTCTCATGCCCATCCATCCCCCTCCACTATCAATGGCAGTTCGTCATCAATTTGATGTATGGCACATTGTCAAATCATTAAAACAAATTACAGCTGCTGGCAAAAAAAGGTTTCCGAAAATATTTTACAGTGGGCTCAGTCTTTCAGCAACCATCTTTGGTGAAGCTCCAAAACTTGTGATGGGTCTGTGGAAATTCTACTTGAAAAATGGTGCTCATTGATGGACCACTGTTCCAACTTTCACTCATGGACAGAAAATCAACATTTTCACGAATGTGCACATGGACCTTTACTGGAGGAGCAGGAACGCAAGAAGAAGTGGTTGGTTCCATCTTCACCTCCACACAAAGCTCTTGAAAGGATTGTGTTTGATAAAACTCTTTCAAGAGGCCTAGAGGCCAACTTAGAATTCTGTCACAATGGAGAATTGGAGGTGTTCCACAATATATGCCTAAAGTACAGACCCAAAAGGTTGCATTTCAGCATACACAGTATGCAAGCTAGGACATTACTAGCCGTATTAGCGCCTAAGGAGAACGTAGGGAGAGAACAATCGAGAACTGCAGGAAACTTTGGGATACTTCATTACACCTGTGCCTTTGCAAAACAAAGCAAAAAATGGGTGGCCAAGCCAATATACCACGAAATGGAATTCGATTTTGTGAAAGATCTCACTTTGACTATGTTGGCCATGCATACTCATGAAATCAATCCCGATATTGTTCCTAGGACACATACATTGCCACAAAACATTCCAAATGAGCTCTGTCAACCTAGAGCAGAACTCGTTGAACATTTGACTTCCCGGTATAAATGATTTGCAGCAATGTTCTTAATGTACCCACTGTAACTTTTGAAATATGTTCCCCAATGTGTGTGCATTGTAAAAAAATAGAATGCTATTAAACTCGAATTTCAAAGCTTTTAAAAGTATTAAGAAGCATCCTATCATTCAGATTTAATCCGGTTTATGATTCATCAATTTATACTTCAAACGATAACATGCATGTCTGTGCCTGTTGTAGGATGCCATACAGTGTAACTCTGTTTTGCCCCCTGCCGCTTTCGGCCCGCTCTTGTGGGTCCTTGAATGATCAGGGCATGGGAGGGTCAGATGGACATCAGCATGAAAGGAAATGCACGGTCTGAGCTGGTGGGCACAGGCCTGGCGGGGTGGAGGCTGTGAGTGCACAGGAATTTCAGTGGAGATGAATGGGCACTTGGATTTATGACTTGTCAGTGTCTCAAGTTATCCTCAGAGCACATTCCTCCGCAAGAACAGGTCCCGCTCAGACGTGGCAATTGGGAGGAGATGGTGTGGGCTGGCTGAGCTATGCGTTGGGGATGGGAGAGCTGAATTTGTACAGAGATGGATTTTCGGGCCTAGCAGAAAGATGTCATTCGGCCTATTTGAAAATCGTTTCCTAATTATCTGTTTTAATTACCCTAACTGCAACTGTTATCCAAAAATATCTAAATCACTAGCACTATTGATTGGTAAAAAATTATTCACAATAGCGCGGCATTGGTGGATGCCAGCAAACAATTTGTTTATTTTTCGAAGATATTTCAAATGCCACATTGGTCGGCCGGGCTAATCGCTCCCATGGAGTGAAGGTCACTTTGTTTGATGTTGCTTGTGGGGAGTTCACGCCGACGCGTCTTGTACAGTATGTTTTTTATTTGTGGCTTTCCTTCACAACAATGAAAGCTACCAGGCATATATGCTCAAAATAAGCTTCAAATGTTGTTCGACCTTGGAAGAAAGGGAGGATTCGGTATGGATTGAAGGACGGGAGGTGTCGAATACCCGCAAAAATGATAAGGTTGCTATTTTAAAAATTGACATTGGAACAATTATTTTAATTCTATGAAAATAGTTCTGAGCGGACATTCTGCGTTACGCCAAGAGTATGGAAATACCAAATATAATGCAAGTTTGACTGAAGACTAGTTTATAGACTAACGAGTAAAGGTTTCATTTTCTGACCAGTATTGCTGTCTTACATTGTTATGTTTTGTTGGTTGGGACATATTGTGATGACACGCAAACACAACCTGTAAGCAGGCTAGTGATATCTAAACCCCTTCATCCCATGGCATATCTGTGTGTTATCAACGTATTATTGGGTGAGCTGGGTGCAGAACATTTTCCAAAGGGACTTGGTTCGTTTGTCGAAATTTGATTTTGCCAGTTGTTACATTTTGAAAAAAGGTAGCAGGCGCCCCTCCCTAGAAAGAACTTGTCAAGATAACCGGTTCTGTGTTTTATTTTCCCACTGTGATAGTCCGCAGCCATTTGTTTTAGCTCACTGTACCAGTTATAGATGGGAAATATGCGTTTGCATATCAGGCATTGTCCTGCCCACCTGGGCAGTCCAGCACTGAAATGCTATGGCCCTTCCCTTCTGAACTAGAGTACCTACAGCAACCCCATACACGTTTCAGCCTTGTTGTGCCTCATCAGTGAGGTGGCGCTGTGCCTCTCTGAGCACAGTGAGCATGGAGTCCACGTCTGAGTTCCCCCAAGTTCCACCAACCCCAAGTTCGTTGCTAATATTCCATTATAATGCTGTCTATGTGTTGTTCGAATTTTTCGGTCAGCTTCCGCATCCCATTGGGAGCTAAACATTCACAGCGCTAACTTCTCAAGCACATCGCCAACTCCAACTTTACCCGATATTTTCTGTGTGTTTCCATTGTT
The DNA here is from genome assembly GCF_040938575.1 of Ambystoma mexicanum. Lineage (NCBI taxonomy): Eukaryota > Metazoa > Chordata > Amphibia > Caudata > Ambystomatidae > Ambystoma > Ambystoma mexicanum. Next base: position 703,144,635 of record NC_090941.1, on the reverse strand, counting down.
TGTGGTTTGTGTTCGTTATCAGGTTTCACCCGGTGCAGAATTAAAGGGTAAATGGATACATTTGAATAAAGAACGACTACTGAAATATATTTTTATTATGTTTTCTACACAGCTACATTCTTCCTTTCTGTGAATGTCATTGTTTCCAGATACCGAGTTATTGTTTCTTTAGCCAGCAGTGGCAGATACGCCTAAACAGATGGATTTCGATTACGCTGATATGGGACGATCGCCTGGGACCGATATATGCCCTTTGGCGGTACCAGCGACAAGGAACAATCTGTCTTCGTTCACGGTGGTCTACCAAGAAGCTGATGCCGAAGCCTTGCGATTCAAGGTGCAGCGAATGTGCATCTTCTCCCGAAAGGAACACTGTGTGCTTCATGATAAATTTTTGATAATATAACCCAAGGACTTTCAATAATTGGTGGTAAATTGAAATCACTGGATGTTCACCGAGCATTTTCTGTGAAATAAAAGAATATTGTAAACTGCAAGAGTATTGATGTTTCCTTTAAAATTAGTGTTTTCCATTTCGATTTGGGACGCGCTGTGCTGTGAGAGCATGTGTGTGTTGATATTCCGGGTTCTGTGTCAACTGACGTTAAGACATAGGTGATGACTGGGCACGTTTGGCTACGCTGCCCATTAACCTCATGAAAATAGATGGAGAATATTGCTAGGAATAGTGATGTCAGCTTCCGGGGTGGGTGATACGATTTAGTGCCGCCAGGGCAGTGAACTTGGGGCGAGGCAGCAACGGATAAGATTAGCACAAGATGGCCACGCCTGCTCGTTGATTTTGCATGTGTAAAAGTGAGGAAAACTAAAGTAAGGTGCATAGGAAATGTCTCTACTATCAATCATAGTTTGCATAAAATCACATGCCCGAACGCTCGGCACAATAACATCTTTGAACACACTATTCCATTAAGAGCTGGAAGCAGTGATCCAGGCACTATCCCCCCTGAGTGAAAACAATATAAGTTGAAACCATACTTTTTTGTCACATGTATTATTAAGTCACCACAGGAGCCCTTTATGACCTCTGCTTTTATGGGCGTTTGGAGATTCAGGGTTAAACACCAACCCAAACAGTATTCTTTGTCATCCACCTCTGCAGAAATGTTTCACACAGAGGTAGGTAACTTTTACTGGCAGGATGGATTATAACGGTTGTGTTGTGTTGACAGAGTCTTTTACCTTTGAATTCTGAAATTTGCAAAAGCTGTACACATTTTCCCCAACATAGCACATACCTGGTAGCAATTGGAGTGGACCTTGTTACAGGAAAACACTCCTAAAATAAACATCTGAAGTGAGTGGATGTTGGTAGCAATGATTGTTTTAGAAGAAATACACCAAGGAGGAGTGCATGTTGGCCAAATAAGAGTACGTAGAAGGTTCAATACTGTATCAGACACGTCAGTCTAACTAGGGGCAAGAGCCTATTTTGGATTATTTCACAGGGTTAAATAATGATTTCCAGAGTCACGGTGTTCAGTGCAGATAATTGTTCTCACAGACTCGAGTCCAATTGCATCAATGTGCCATACGTTTCCAGTAGATACTATTTTTAATGGGAATTCTGTTAACTTCTGTTTCCTTCTGAGGGAAGGCAGTATGGTTATGGGAAAGACATAGGCCTCTCCAGATGACAAAGCACAACGCGTTGCTGGGGTGTCCAGACGGTGACAGTAAAGAAGTCGGAAAGGGCAATTATCACAGAAGGGATTTAAAATGGGAATGTCCCTACCTGCTTTCCTAGTTTTTCTTTAAATGCCTCCCTCTCCCTCATAGTCAAAGGAAAGACTGAATATCAATGGCACAGTGCTGAAAGCTTATCATATATCCTGGAATTTCCTTGCAGTTATTTATATTTCTTGTAATGCAACCATAGAATCGTTTAGCTGTTTTAGAGCATGAGAGCCACAATGAAGCAGCTAGGAAGAGGGGTGAATAGGGAAGTGTGATGGAGAAAAGAGGAATCAGCGGATATTAAAATGTGAGGCCGACAGCAGACTGTTGAGTATGCAAACTTCCATTAAACAAGGAGGAAGAGCAAGGTACTTGGGAGACACTGGGATGACTCCCTTGGTGACCAGATAATGATGGTATTGAACAAAATTATTCACATTTCTCCATAGACATCCCTTTTTCAAGCAAATTAGCGGTTAGTTCGCATATTTGAAGGCATCTTATGTCATAGCAAAATACTGAACGGATTCCAGCCAAGTGCATCATGCTTGCCTGGGAATAAGGCAATGAGGTAGCCATTGGTCCAAAGCTGCGGTCGTGTGACTCAGCCTTCACCACACCATTTTACCAGGTGATAAATGGACTGCCACTAATGGGCAACTGTGACATCAATTATTTCAGTGCTTAGAAACTGTAGGAATCTGGTATATCATTAATAATGGCAAATTATCACAGTGATGGATACTGTAGGAGAAGAAAGACACCTCTTAAGAACAAAATCACATGTCCGTTGAGAGCATATTGGGCTGTAATTTGGTGTCTGACAGATGGGTATCAGCCCAGAAAGTAGCAGACCAGTGTTGATAAATATGTAGACTGGAGAAAACCCCCCAACGGGCCATGCATCCATATCAATATGGTCACTATTTGTATTCGCAGAGTAAATTACAGCAATGATGACAGTTAGGTCTGGGGATGCTTGTGGTCTAGTCCAGAAGGGATATGACCAAGCAGTTAAGGGTGGACTGCCCCTTTTGGGGTGGGCCCAAGCCTGATTTGCATATGGTTTTTCCTCTTTGGTAATGACTTGGCAGGCAAAGAACCATGGTCTGGAGGGTTGCCTAGAGCAATGCCAGAGGTTAAGATTAATTCAAAACCTTCCATCCATCACCTCTTTTGTTTTGCTTTAGTCAATGATAATCAGACAGAAATGAGTTCTTACATTCCAGAATGCATCGTGAAGTATATAGGTAGGCAGGACAGACAATGCAACTTGTGTTCTTGCTTTAAGAAGATAAATCTATTACATTCTGATTACAATGTCATCACCCTTACCAACAAAAGGGGTGCATACTTCACAGCAAGTAACGACGAAACACTTAGAACATTTGCTAAAACAATAGTCAGGGCAGCACATTCCACAACCTTACTGTCAAGGAATACATTCCTGGAAAAAACAAACATTCTGGGGGTCCAAGTGTAAGACTAGGAATTGTAGTGAACATCACTCCACGCCTCAAATCAACTCATACTGATACAGGTCTCAGGGCTCCAGCCCCATTAACATTAATATCGATAGATTTATTTTTAAAAACACACCAAATTACATCAATTTAGGAAGCAATGTTACTTTTGAGTTAACGTCAGTTTGCATTTGGAGCCCATACAGTTCTAATCAAATGTTTGTTTCCGGTTGGTATTTTATTTTCTCAAAACATCTAAAAGGGGCCTCCACTCTACGCAACCCATCACATTAAGGATATCGACCCCATTTCTCCACCACCATTGATGTATAATGGTGTCAATAGAGAAACCATTTTGAAAGAGAGGTCCACCACTTAGCATTGACACCATCCTGAAAACGACCAGACCAAGGCGAGAGATGGTCACTTTGCTTGTTGACCTGACAACCATTTCCCTTTATATACCAAACAGTCACCAAAGACACCTCTTCTCACAAATAATTAAGTAACCTAATTGGCCGTGCTGCAGGTGGATAGCCTTGAATTACAAAGATTGTAGGAGCCAGTTCGACCAACTTAACCTCTGACAGTGGGACAGCGCTTGAGAAAAAAACGCCTCTTGGACATTTCAGCAACCTCTGGCTCAGGAATGGGAAAGAGGGGTATACACACCACCCTTATCCCAACACTCCACTAGACCTTACACCCATTCATATTGCAGATTTGTTTGTTTGGTGATGCGTGGGGAACGCTTCAGTTCATGAGAGTTGCACACACCTAGCTCCAATTGAGCACCCACCCTAAGAAATGACCGATTGCAAGCCCAATTCAACCACTTCGCAGTGGTCAGCACTTGAGCCCTTTCCATCACAGTAAACGCAATTTGCACACGGAGGCTAACTCACTTGAAAAATCGCTCACATTGTATTCACAGGAGATGAAGAACGTAAGCCTACCCACTGACTGACTTCTAGCCCAGTTCTTTTACCACGGTACTACAGCCCCCTTACATTTCAGGAACAACAAACAGGACGTTTTTAAAAACCATATAAACACATGGAGACACTGCCACTTTAGAATTCGAAAAAGTAACAGGGCAGTAAGTAACCTAGCCTTTTTTTGAAAATCCAATCTGGAAATCACTTTTGCACTTAGGTAAATTCTAATAACCGCATGTTTGAGCGAGATATACATTCAAGTTAAACGAGTCCTATCTATGCAAAAGCAAACAGCCTGCCTTATAGCGAGTTAGTGGGGGAGGGAAGTTTGCAGTGTATCCCATGCTAAGTGCAGTCGCTGTAAAGTAGTTTCTTCCAGGTGGTCATCAGCGCTCTGCAACAGATGTATACACACATCATATCTTCTACTCAACGCAAAATCATTAGAAATGCTGGCTGTAATTCTAACCTTAATTCAATTTGTCGGCCATTACATTTGAGGTCAAAATTCCACTTCAGAGGTATCTGGATACGAAGTTTTCCCATCGTCAGCACTTCAGTCTGGCGCTGAGAATGATGCGTCTCGACATTGCTATGGTTTGGATAAGATTAAAAAGAGTTATTGTTTACTCAAGAGTCATTAGGAATCTCCTGGCTCTTTTCAAGAAAAATTGGAGTTGCTAATGCCAAATGTTTTGCCAACTGGTCTAAAACATTCTTCACTTGCCCTGTTGTAGGCAGGTTTACAAAACATATTGAATATTTGAAAAGGGAGGGAAAGGCTTTCCACAAATGGCTGCTGCCATGCACCATACCATTCTAATGAAGGTTGCTGAAATTCCTATTAGCCAAGAGTTTCCAAATTAATTAGCAGTCTCGAGGACTTCCGAAAAGAAGAAAGAGCGTACTAATGGTCTGCAAACACCTGAAAAAAACTAAACATGAAGCTAAAGAGGAGGGCTACTACCTCACACGAGGATCATTATTTATGAAAACAAGCATTGGCAAAAGCCAATAGGCCGGACTTTGTAAATGTAGGTGGTTGGGATTTGTTTCTAAATCCCCAATAGGACAAAAAGAGTTGTTGCCTCTCCAATTGCAAAGCCACACATATTGGCGGCTTTGCCAGTGCTGATAATGGTACACTGCAGAGCATTCACAATGCGTCCACTTCATAAGGTCCGCCCATCACCAGTTCACTCTGCAGCCATAGTGTTTTTAATTCATAAAACCAACACCAATAAAGCATGTTACCGAAAGCAGCCACGTCTCATTTCCATGCCCTGAAGTCCTGATTCGGGTAGACAGTGCTGCTTTCTAACTGTAAATCATGTCCTGCTCATGAAGGATGGATTACTTTGGGGTGAAAAAAGAGCTGAAAGATGGGCAGAAGTGTGAGAATAAACAACCAGATTTAAAATGTTCAAAACAGTGATCTATAGAGCCAGCAATGCCGACTGTAGTTATGGTTCAGTTGCTGTTTCCTTAGGAAGAGGCAATTCTCAGATGCTTAAAACTTTGGCGCCATTAGCACACACTTCTGAATTTTTTAGGAACGTTCTCTGAACTTCTGTTTCGGGGATGGTGGTGCCAGAGGCGTTGCTAGGGGGGGCTATGAGGGCTATAGCCCCTGGTGTTTTGGTTGTAGCCCCAGATAGAATCTCAGGAGCCACAACCAAAAGGCTAGCTAGCCCCCAGTCCCGACAGTTCCGACATTAGCGTAGCCCCGGGTATTTTCCAGACCTAGCAACACCCCTGGGGGGTGCTAAGCTATAGATGGGGTGTGGGGTGTCCCAAAAGTTGCACGCCCAATTTAAATTTACATAGTGAATATTTGCTCTCATTGGACACAAACTTCGAATCTGCAGATCCATATTTTTTGCTTAAATTTGATTGTTAAAATAGAAAATAATTCACTTTGATTGGCTGGGCCCGGATTTCTGGATATTTGCAGATATTGGACAATTCTCCATGTCAGAACAGGTGTGTCTTGACAACGGGCCTATGAACATTTTGAAACGCCAGTCATATTGGATCCATGGAAGCGACGCAACACCAGCAGGTCTAGCATGGCAAAATGCACCAGGAAAAAAAGGAGCATGTAACATGTTCTCATCCAGCGGTGGCAGAGGATATGCCCCTTAGGGGTGATGTATGGCTTTTGAGGGCAGATAAAACATTGGGTGTCAGTCACTGGATCCATGTATCCACTGATCTGGATAAGATCCATGGAACCTGGAGCATCAAAGCACACTGCAAAATATGGAAATGTGCCATGTGTACCCATGGATAGACAGATATATGTATACATCTATATACATTATTGCCGGATAACCAATTTGACCAAGATCCGCGGATCCTTGCGCAGTACAGTGTTCTACATGGAAAATAAGCCATGAATGTAAGGCATGGTCCACGGGCCAATTATGTGGGTTGAGCGACCACTGGCTACTGCACGCGGCTTTTCAGGTACGGGGGGCATGCCAAAAGGCCATTCCCTAGGTTATGAGGCCAATGGCCAGTGCCCATTGAACCCAATGTGGGTAAAGTAGCCAATGGGCCCATCCACAGGTCAGGGCCTGTAGCCACTTCAAGTGGCTTAGCAGTGCCTTGTGCATGACCTAAGGCCTTGCCAACGCAACCTTAACTTGCGGCATTAGCATGCACTGCTCATATCAAAACACAGCAATATTCACTGCAATAGGGATGTTATGATTAAGTTACATATGTAAGAAGAGGGCTTTTTTAATAAGGTGTTTACCATTGAAGGAACACTATGTTATACCAACCATTGCAATTCAGTGCAAAGGCTATTTTAAGGGAAGTTATAGCCAAGCTCATGCTTTGAAAAGTGTAGAGTGCTCTTACATGATTACTGGTCCCCTAAGAGATTGAAAGTTGCTGCTTGGTGAGTAATGTCCAATGACTTTGCTTGCTGAGTGGTGCATCACCAACTGCCAAATGGTCAGATTCATCTGGGGGGATGTTTTTGATAGGATCACACTTGTAACAGATGTTTATCTCCCCAATACATCAGCAGTTCCTGTGCTCAACTACCTGCCCAGTTCCTTGCAGCTTTCATTCTCCATATGGTGTTGGGTGAATAAAGCATTGACACATGTGCGATGAATGTGGTCTCATAGCTCTGGACCTAGCCTGTTGGGCCAAGCGCTGAAGACTGGGTGTCCTATATGACTGTCATGGCAAGGGAGTAGGACAGTGTATGATGGGAAAGACAGGTGGGATGATTAAGATGATTTGCGGGATATGTTCAGACTGTTTTGTCTCTCCACACTTCTCTCCTTTGAGTGCTTTGGCGAGTCAGGAGTACAACGACATGAGTTTTCTATTCTAGGGTACTTTTATTGAATAAAAAACACCCAACTTCCCCAAATCTATGGGTGCTCCCTACCTAACAAACTAACTAATGTGTTCAGTCAGTGATAGTCTAAAAGTAACTCCAGTCTGCAGTCTAAAACAAACCTACTCTGACGTCACCACTATTGGTATTGAATGACTCCCTTCTCCTGTTATGAGGTCTCTCAGCCTCAGATAGTTCCAAATGGTGCTTTTTAGTGAATGGTTCTTGATCTTAATCACCACTTCCTGTTAAGAACTTGTTGGGGTGGTCAGTAAAGGTCCCAATGAGGAAGAGGGGTTCACGTTGCGTGCGCCATATTGATGACTGGGGGAACGGCAAAGTTGATGCACTGTTGCAATTTTACATATATTTAGTGTAGTTAATGGGAATCTGATACGTTTACTTTTAGTACTACTTCGTGTTTAAATTGATACATTTTAGATTGCATGTGCGCTACGAGATAAATGTTATGTCATGTTATTTGGTATTTATATAGCGCTCTATATATCAGTGGTATGTCCTCAAAGAGCTGGTAGGTTGAAAACCCTCAGGGTCCTTAGTCCAGGTCAGTTGAGAGAGTAGGGTGTCGTAGAGTGACTGGGTGCACCAGTTATGTGTGCAGCTGATGTCATTGCCCGATGGTAGCTGCATCCTAGAATTGGGTGTGGTGGGATTGATGTTGGTTGAATGTGTGCAGTCTGGTGGGTGGACACCAAGACTGGGTTCTGGCTGCATTAGGCCTGTAGGACACATGTGTGCAGCTAGGCCGGTATTGTCATGGGATATAGCTGCATTTTATTAGAATGATGAGGTGTTCATGGGGTAATGGTCGTATGTGAGCAGCTAGGCCGAATTGATCGAGGGGTGTAGCTGTACTCTAATTGTGCGAATTTGTAGAGTAGAGAGCAAGAATAGTGATATGGGATGAGAGTGTTTGCGTGGAGTTATGATCTAAGGAGATCGATATTCTGTATTTCAGGCATGCAGTTGTTTAATAGAGCGAATTCAAAAGTTATGACATTGTTCGGGATCTCATTGAGCATTAGTCATCGGGTTGCTGGGGTTCAATCGCTTCAGAAGGTCGTGGTTGATATTATGGAAAGAGCCACTTTTTAGAGCTTTGCGGAACATCAGTCTTGGGTGTGTCGAATATGAGGGGGAATTGAGTTCCACAGAGTTGGGGCCAAAGTTGAGAAGGCGGTTCCTCCTATCTAGACAGAGTTAGAGGTTGGAATCACTAGAAGGAGGGCAGTGCTTGATCTTAGGGTGCAGGATGGGAGGTATGATATATGATATGATATATGGCATTTATAACGCGCCTATACACAAGTGTTTCGAGGCGCGACGAGGCAAGGAAGGGGAACAGGGGGAAGACTGACAGCGATCCTACTAGGTCAGGTGTCATTCAGACCGCACAAGTGCGAGGTGGAGGAAGAGGGGAAAGTGCAGTACATGGGATTCATAGAAGAAAAAAAAATAGAATATAATAATATGGCCAGCTGGTGGCAAGTGCAAGGGAAAGTGCGTGCATCAGGTGTCAAGTGCTGGGAGGGGGAGTGTTGGGATACAGACAACAGTCCCCAAGTGCAGGGGTTGCCAGGGAGGCAGTGCAGGTATGCAACTGGTGGGAGGTGACCTGGACCCTAGATCAGAGGGTGGTCAGGTACCAGTGCAGTCTCAGTCAGGAATTCAGCAGGGGAGAGGAGGAGAGAAAGCAGAAGCAAAGAGGAAGGTTTTGAGGTGCTTCCGGAAGCAGAGATGGTTCTCCTCCAGTTTCAGGGAGGCAGGAAGGCTGTTCCAGAGGGAGGCACCAGCCGAAGAAAGATCTACCACCAGCTCGTTGCTTGGAGAAGGGACTGACCCTGAGGGAGTTGAAGGCAGATGAGTGAAGAGCTCGAGAAGGAAGATATTTGGGAAGAGAGAGTTGAAGGTTTTGCAACCCCAGGCCCCAGAAGGCCTTGTGGACAATGCAGAGGGTTTTGAACTTAATCCTCACAGCCACTGGGAGCCAGTAAAGAGATTTCAGTACTGGAGAGATACGATCCCTGGGCTTGAGGCCAAGCACAAGTCTCGCAGTCCTGTTCTGGATAAGTTGCAGAGGGCGGAGAGTAGAGGCAGGCAGATTTAGATGGAGGCTGTTGTAATAGTCCAGCCTAGAGAGAACCAGGGCTCTGGAGATGGGGAGCTTCTGGGGTAAGGAGAGAAAAGGAAGAATACCTCTGAGGAGGTGTAGCTGGTAGTGTGACTTCTGAGATGTGAGGAGAGAAGGAGAGTGTGGAGTCGAAGATGACCCCAAGGTTTTTATCCTTGCAGGTGGGAGCAGGAAGAGGGCCAAGAAAGGCCGGCCAGAGAGCTGCAGGGAAGGAGGGAATAGGTGTGCCAATGAGTAAAATCTCAAGAAAAGATAAGGTTTTATCTTTTCTTGTAGGTATATTGGGCCAGAAGCACTGCTGGGTGAGTGATGCATAGGGTCTTGAAGGTGCCTTTCGTCCGAATGGGATCCAGTGGTTGGTTCGGAGAGCTGGCGAGATTTGGTCTCTTTGACCCAGGGCGAGGAGCAGTTTTGCAGCAGAGTTTTGGGCTCTTTAGAGTTTGTTGAGTTGGTATACTGGGGCCCCTAGGTATAGGGAGTTGGCATAGTCCAGTCTCAACATCACAATAGACATAACTGCGGCAAGTCTATTTGGGTAGGAAAGATAGGGAAAATGCGTCTGAGAAGTTTGAGGTAATAGTGACAGCATTTTGACAAGTTATTGATCTGACGGGAGAGGGACGGGCCTGAGTCCATAGTGCAGCCTAGCTTTTTCACTACCGGAGAAGGGGGGAGGTGGGCTGAGGGATGGGGGCCATGGGAGCGGATGTGGTAGAAGGGATATATTGCTGCACATCATGATTTAAGTTTTAGCAGGGTTCAAAAGGAGGTGGCTTATTGTCATCCACCGATTAATATCGCAGAGACGGGCTTCAAGGTCAGGAAGGGGGTTGGTGCCTGACTTGGGAATTCTTAGGATGATTTGGGTATCGTCAGCGTAGTTGTAAAAGGAGATGTTGTGCATGCAGATTATTCCTTGTAGAGTGGTCATATAAAGGTTGAACAGGAGAGCAGACAGGCATGTGCCTTGGGGTACTCCAGTGTTCACTGAGCGAGCACTTGAGACATAAGGGGAGAGGAGGGTTATTTGTTTCCCGTTGCTGAGGAAGGAGGCAATCCATTTGAGAGCAGTGCCACGGATTCCAAGGGAGTGAAGGCGATCAAGGCGGATTGAGTGGTTAACCTCGTCAAAGGCTGCAGAGAGATTGATGAAAAAAAATCAATGCTGCGCAGCCTTCAGAGTCTGCAGTGACTTTGAGATCATCCCAGATAGATATCCGAGAGGTTTCAGTCCCATGTCGAGGTCTGAAGCCCGATTGTGCGGGGTCGAGGAGGCAGTTGGATTCTACAAAGGAGTGGAGTTGGGAGTATGCAGTCCGGTCAATGAGTTTTGTGAGAAATCTGGTGTTGGAGATCGGTCTGTAATTCTTGAGGTCAAGCGGGTCAAGGGATGCCTTTTTTTTTTTTTTTTTTTTTAGAAGTGGCTCGACATGTTTTTTTTTTAAGGCATCAGGGAAGATGCCAGAGGTGAGGGATTCATTTAGAATGGCTCTTGCATGTTCTCCTGTGCAGGTAGATGAGAATATTTCTTTCAGGACAGAGGCTGGGCAGGGGTCGAGGGGCGAGCCGAAGGGTTTGCTGGCTGATAATAGGTCAAGGAACTAGTCTCTGGAGATGGGTTTGAGGGAGTCGAAGGTAGGGAAATCGGGCGTCAGGGCAGTGGGATCAGGAGCGGTCAGTGATGGGGAGAGGGGGAGAAGGGACTGTTTGGTGTTAAGGGATGTCGTCCTGTCGAGAGCAGTGTTGTAGAAGTGTAGAGAGAGGGAGTCGAAGAGTGATTGTGTGGGGGTGGATTGGGTAGAGGAGCAAGTGGGTTTGACGAATTCAGATATCATGTTGAGTTCTTTGCTGCAGTTGCCACAGTTGAGAATTCATTTATTGTAATGGGATTTTTTGGCCCTTCGGATTCCAGCTTTGTAGTTGCGGTGGTGCAGGGCAAGCATGGTTCTGCTGAGATCGGTTTTAGATGCTCGCCATTTGCGTTCAAGAGAGTGATTCTGTTTTTTAGCATTCCGCAGGAGGGGCGTGAACCATTTGGGGGACGGTCCATTGCGTGAGGATGCGTGGAGCGAGGGGGTGAGAGGAATTAGTGAGTCATTAAGCCAAGAGTTGAAGGAGTCAATGGTTACGCCTCAATCGGGGGGAGCGTTGCAGTGTGAAAATGCATCCATTCTGTGTCATTTTGAGTTAGCCTAGGTGCACTCATTTAAGTACGGTCCTCAGACTCCATTTTGGTTATTTTGCTCCCTTATGAGGTTTTCATGTCGCCTGCAGAATAATTATCACAGCCCGAAAAAGACTGGTGAATGCATTTGTGTAAAGAAAGCTTAGCTAATGGAATTCAGCAGCTCTGAGCCTTGAGCACGCAGACATGGATGGAGAGAGATAAAGAATAGTTTATATCTCTCCCTGTCTCCGGCTTGCCAGAGCTAATTGTGCGACTAAATGTTTAGGAAAGATGGCATACCATGCACATCCTTGGTAGGGCCAACTGAAGTACTGACCCGAATGCAAAGTGTCCTTCTTGGTAGGAGGAAGAACACAGATAAGGGTGTCCAGGAATGTTTCTGTGGGTTGGGAACAGGGTGAACCTTACTGCTCCGAGACAGTAAACTGTATAGACATAACGGAGCGAATCTCCTCATGTTGCCATGGAAAATGGACGTGTTACGTGGGTTGTAAACTATGTTTTATTTCAGCAACCAAAGCCGATTTTGAAGTGCACTTGTGGCTGTCTGTTCACCATATGAATGCTCAGTTTCTCTATGGCTGTTCGCAGACATGGCTGAAGCTGAGACCCCGCTTGAAGTGAGAATAAAATATTGTTATATATTTGTTTCGTGTCTGATGTGTTCTTCATTTACTTGCAGTTACTCAGATTTGGGACTAACAAATGGTGCCCAACATGGGGCATCTTCCGATGACGACCCATCGCTTTCCGAGGGCGAAGTGGACGGACAGATACCAGTGAATACCGGGGGACCCTGCACAGGAGACTAAGTTTCTTGCAGTCTGCTACTCATGATGTCCGTTTGCTGATTTGCCCAGAGGTCGTCACGGCGAGAGTCCTGGACTGTATGCAGCAACTGTGGTTCGTTTTTGGGAGACCACTAGCCACAAAGGGGTTCGTTTGAATGGATAAGGGAATGATTTTGTTTTAATCAGGTGAGTTTGTTTCAAATGCACTGTTTGGATATTTGTTTGGATAAAATATTTTGAGCAAAATATTTGCCAGATAATAATTGTTTTTGGAACTATGCCTGGTTTCAGTAAGTTGTCAACTTGTTGGGCAATGCTTTGTTGCAAGAGAAGACAGCAGAATGACTTGGAACTTAGTCAGCCGGCACCGCCAGAAGGTCACCTGCCTACAAGATGTACGTAAAGTATGGATTGGGATCTATAGACTTTAACAGTATTTGGCATCGCCAGACCAGACATGAAGCGGACCTTCAATGGCCTTCGTTGGAATGTTTTGAGGCGACTAGAATTCAATACGTAGAGTCAGTACTATTGAGGAATGGAGCGAGACCTGCTGCCTTTGACCCAATTAGGGATTTGCGGATAGAAGCCACCCAACGCCTCAAAAGTCGGGAGACATTTGCATGTAGACACATTACCCAAGCTGAAAAGCCATTAGCACATGATCAACAGAAGTAAGATGTGGCTATGAGGGGAATGGATAGAGGGTTTCAATTACAAGTACAGAAAATTGACCTGTCAAACGAATTGCATGCATCTGATGAATTAATGAACAAGCTACTGAAGGAAAGGCGAAAACCTCCTACCGCACCTCCTCTGTATGTTCCTCCACCTGCAACACCAGCACAGCCACCATTACCAGCACCTGACACACACACTGACGGTTGGCCACCACCCCATACCACACAGGATTTATTTTTGCCATTAGTAACCTCTGCCACTACGGACCCACAGATGAACTTATATATCCTGTTTCAGTGAGGCTTCTTAACGGACACTGAAAGACTATGCCACTGTTTGGGGCACGTATAAACCAGGACATGGAAAATATTGCCACTGGAACAAATGCATTTTTGTAGCATCTATTATGCTTGTACCAATACCTGTATTATGGTTTTTGGAAAGTTCACATCCTCTTATCATACTGTTGCCTACTGTCAGTACCACTACCTTGTCTCCTCTCTATATAGACCCTCATACGTATTATGAATGATACAAATGCTATCTTAAACAGAACAAACTGCTGGGTATGTTCTCACCAGAAAGGTTCAGGTTGGTACATATATCCACTCCCATTGTCAACTGCTTGTTATGCCTCTTTTAGAGTTCTATTCTTTGGTAAATGGAATGATAGTACCACTAGTAACTTTGATGGGACAAACATCAACGAATTTGATCGACACATATTGCTGCCACTAGGATGTGCTGGTTTTGCTAATAAAAGCACAACCAATGTTGCCTCGATTAAATATACAGATAAAAGAACTAGACCCTACCAATCAATGATCTCATTTAGAATGTCACCAGTAGGAAATAGGGAAGCAACTCCACCATCCTACACCATTAACCATGATCCTGATACAGTACCATTCTGTTTAAAGAAGGTTTGTTCTCGGTATATGGGTAAATATGCCAAATGTATGCACACTGCAACTTTGATAAACAAGACAAGGCCCTTATACATCGGGGGTCCCATTTACTTTGTCTGTGGGAAACAGGCATATCCATAGCTACCCAAGGATTGGCAGGGAACATGTTACTTGGGGATACTGTTGCCAGGAGTTTACATAACATCAACAACAGAAATACTAAAACATCACCCTAGGTGAGGGAATCGATGATGACACAGCTCTCCAGATATTAGGGGATGTAGCAAAATTCATGATTCTTTTTGGGGACAAATAGTAAACTCTCGCGATATTAGGAAATTGGCCAGAGTATTGGAGAAAACCATTAATGAAACAACTGAAATAATGTTTAATATGACATTAGAACAGAGAGCTATTAGACTAGTTGTTCTTCAAAATAGAACAGTCTTAGATTTCATGTTAGCTGAGCGTGGAGGAGTTTGCAAAATGGTCGGATCAGCATGTTGAGTTTATATACCCGACTCCCCCCCTACTGTATTACAGGCTATCAAAAGATTGCATACAATAAGTTCTGAAATTCATGTCAATGAAGGAGATTGGAACATTGGGACATGGGCTTGGAATCTATTCAGAGAATATCTTCCAACCCCAGGTTCTGCACTTGTAATTTTCGTTGGAATAATATTGTTCTGTTGCTGTTGCATACAGTGCTTACCGGTTTTAGGTTCTTTACTAGGTGACTGCTGCTCTAGAACTCTGGGGAAATTGAAACATGTACCTTATTCATCTATTAATAAAACAAACCCCTTGATCATGCAGGATGTAGAGATTAGACAATTTATTGCTTTTGATATATGTGATAATGATGATGATGATATATGACTTCAATGTGTTCGCTTAGGCTAAAAGTAGGGTTTGTGAAAATACATCAATTTTGTGTCATTTTGAGTAAGCCTAGGCACACACATTGAAGTACGGTCCTCGGACTCCATTCCGGTTATTTTGCTCACTTATGCGGTTTTCATGTCGCCTACAAAATAAAGATTGCAGCCTGAAAAGGCTGGTGAATGCATTTGTGTACAGAATCCTTAGCTAAATGGAATTGAGCAGCTCTGAGCCTTGAGCACGCAGACACGGACAGAGAGAGAGATAAAGAATAGTTTATGTCTCTCCCTGTCTCCAGCTTGCCAGAGCTAATTGTTAGACCAATGTTTAGGAAACATGGCGTACCATGCACATCCTTGGTAGGGCTAATTGAAGTACCGACCTGAATGCGAAGTGTCCTTCTCGGTAGGAAGAAGAACACAGATAAGGGTGTCCAGGAATGTGTGTGCGTTGGGAACAGGGTGAACCTTAGTGCTCTGAGATAGTAAATTATATAGATATGACAGAGCGAATCTCCTAATGTTGCCATGGTAAATGGCCGTAATACGTGGGTCGTGAACTATGTATTATTTCAGCAACCAAAGCCGATTTTGAAGTGTACTTAAGGCTGTCTGTCCCCGATATGAATGCTCAGTTACTCTACGGCTGTTCGCGGACATAGCTGGAGCGGAGACCCCGCTTGAAGCGAGAATTAAATATGGTTATATTTTGTATTTGTATTTTATTAAATTTATATAGTGTTTTATTCCTAAACGCTTTACAAGAGGAACAAGCAAGATACAACAAACATTAGATACAAGCATTAGATAAATTGAATCAAACCAGAAAACAGTACAAGAAACAATTTACATTATAGATGAGGATTGGTGAGAGAGAAGAGGGATCAAGGTGTGAGAGGGAATAAGAGGTATGAGTAGTGGTAAAAGCAGAAGTAAAAGAGGAAGCAAACAGTGATAGGGAGAAGAATGGAAAGGATAAGAATTAGAGATGCTGGAAGTAGGGTAGGCGGGAGTAGAGTGGAAGGGTTAGGGAGGTGAATGGAAGAGACAAGATTTTAGAGAGGTGCGGAAGGTAGGGTAGGAGGGAATAGAGCGGCTAGAGAGGGGGAGGTGGTTCCAGTGGAAAGGAGCGAGCAGTTGGAAAGAGCGGAAGCGGGAAGGGGCGCAGGGGGAGGAGGAGGAGAGTGTAGGAAGAAATCAGCAGATCTGAGAGAACGAGAAAGAGTATAGAAAGTGAGGAGGGAGGATAGGTAGGGGGGGCAAGAACATAGAGGGATATGAAGACTAGGCAGAGGAAGTTGAATTCGAGCAGGGAGGGGAATGGCAGCCAATCTAGAGAGGTAAGAGAAGAAGAGATGGAGTCATTAGGTGATAAAAGGTAGAGGGAGCGAATAGCAGAGTGGTAGACAGATTTGATATATATATTTGATTTTATATATTTGTTTCGTGACTGGTGTCTTACTTGCAGTTACTCAGATTTGGGACTAAGAGGAGGGGAGCGAAGAAGCAGGGCTTCGGCTAGGTCAGGAAGGATCATGACTTTGTTCTAGTATTTGAGATCCTGGGGGCCGAGCTGTCGTAGGAGGGGCAGGGGTGCGGATAGAGAAAGGGATGGCATAGCGGTCGGTCCAGATGAGTGGTTTGGGACGGGATAAGTAAACCAGGTCATGTGAGCTGAAAATTGCATCAAGGGTGTGCCCAACTAAGTGGGTTGGCCCAGTCGTGCGATGGGAGAGGATGAGTGCATCAAGAGAGTCAACCAGCGGATGAGTCATGGGGTTAGTGGGGATATCGAGCCAGATATTAATGTCTCCTAGGAGTGTAAAAGATGGGTGATTTACTTGAATGGTACCTATTGAATCACAGAGGTTGTTGGCAAAATGTCTGTCGTATACAGGGGGTCTGTAGATGAGGAGGAAGCTGTGGGTGAAGGTCGTGGTAGAGATAGTTTTACTAGAAGGGATTCACAGGAGGCAGTGCATGTCTGGGATTCGACGAGTGAGATGGAGAAATGATGACTGAAGAGGACTGCCACTACGCCACCTCCGGAGGGTCTATTGTGGCCGATGAGCGAATAGCCAGGGAGGGAATGCTTTGTGTGCTACAGTGGCAAAGTCGACGGAGAACCAACTTTCGGTGATAAAGATGAGGACAGGCTTGTCAGAGGATAGGAAGTCAACAATGTTGTGTCCGTTTCTTGCTACTGAGTGGGCGTTGAATGGGGTATTGGAGGGGTTGGGTGCCTGTGGTGCCGGAGTGTATGTGACAGGGTTATGCCGATTGGGGGTGGGAAGAGTAGGCGGGCTGAGGTAGGAGTGTGAGAAATGAGGGGTGGATCAAGGGGGGTTGGGAGGGTGGTGAATGAGTCGGAAGGTGTGAGGGGGTTTAAGTGGGCAGATTTTGGAATGAGTCTAGGGGGCCTAGGGGGTTTAGGTGTACAGGGTGAGAAGTCAAAAGAAAGGGAGTGGAAACTGGGGGAGGGGAGAGGCGAGCGCAGTGGGTTAGGGGAGGGAGAGGCTGGCCTGAGGTAGAAGTGGTGAGGAGTAAAGGGTCGACGGAGAGGACCAGTCAAGTTTTCTGCATTTTGTGGGTTTTGGTGCTATAGGGGTGTGAGGGAGGGTGGGGGTGTCAGAGGGTGTGGGAGATGAGGCTACCGTTCTAGCAAGGGTGAGACACGCAACATTCAGAGAGGGGAAGGGATAATAAGGGGTTGGTTTATTAACAGGAGTTGGAGGGGGTGGTATTGGAGGTTGGTCGTGGGGGTGGCATGTTCCCCAGTGGGCTAAGGGGGAGGGAGTGGGCGGCATGGAAGGTTTGTAGAGAGAGGGGAGCTCCTCAGAGGGCACAAGGATGGAGTGGAAGTGGGTTTGCACTGTTTGGAGCGCAAGATAGCTACCCTGGCTTGGGCGTTCGATAGCGAGCGTAGTGTATTGGCGGGGGTGGGTATTGGTGTGTTCTCAATAGATGTCAGAGGGAGAGTAGGAGTCGATGTGTTATGGTGGGATGGGGAGAGGGGGTAATGCGCTTGGGGGAAGTTGTTTGGCACACCAGAGTGCTCCTCTGATCTTAGAGTTGGACAAGGGATGATGGTAGGAAAGTGGGAGGGTATCGTCTGAGTATTGATGTACAGGGGAGTGGACGTGGTTTGTGATCAGATGGGGGATTGTGAAGTTGGGGGCTAGAGCGTGGGCCATGCATCGCGAGGGGGGAGGGATGGGTGTGGGTACGGTGCGGGGAGGATAGGGATCGAGATGGGTCGGAAAGGGGGTATATCAAGCGTGGTGATCTCCATGCTGGGGGAGGTCTGTGCAGTACCTAGGTTGATGAACTAGTAACAGTAAATGTATAGGCCCAAAAAGTACAATCTGCGTCTATATTCTGGTTGCTGGGGCAGTGGAAGAGGCCCAAAGAGGGTAGCGGTCGGGAGTTCTAAGTGGGCGACAGAGGCAACTAAATCACAGAAATATCACAGTGGGCACTTTCTAGGTGTGGATCAAGCTAACATGTGCAATTCCAAGTGAGCAGCACAGGCAAATAGACCACAGATCTATCTCAGGGGGCACCCTCCAGATAAGAATCAAGATACCAGGAACAGTTTCTAAGTCACAGAGGGTACTTTCTAGATGAGAATCAATGCAGCGCAGGCACATTTTTAAGTGTGTATTTATAAATCAGGAGTTTGGCGGAGGCAACTAAATCACAGAAATATCAAGGTGTGCACTTTCTAGAAGTGCATCAGTCACAGTGGGTACTTTCAAGATGCAGATTAAGCCTCCAGGAGCTATTGCAAGCGAGCAGCGCTGGCAAATAGATTAGAGTTCTAAGGGGGCACCCTCCAGATGCCAATCAAGTTACTAGGAACAATTTCTAAGTCACAGAGGGTACTTTTTATGTGAGAGTCAATGCAGCAAGAGCAATTTCTAAGTGGGACAGGCTGAATAAAAAAACAGTAATAACTCGGGGGCACTTCTAGATGCGATTCAGGCTAACAGGAGCAATTCTAAGTCACACAGGGCACTTTCTAGACGAGAGTCAATGCAGCAATAGCAAATTTCTAAGTGTGTGGAACAGCTAGATCACAGTAATATCTCGGAGGGCACTTCTAGATGTGCGACAGGTTGGCAGGGACGTTTTCTAAGTGTGTGGGACAGGCGGAATAAACACAGTAACATCTCAGGGGGAATCAGGTTAACAAGAACAGTCTTAACAGAAGGCACTTTCTAGATGAGAATCCATGCAGCAAGAACAAATGTCTAAGTGTGTGGAACAATTAAATCACAGTAATATCACTCTATTAGAACAATTTCTAGGTGTAGAATAAAACACAATAACAACTCAGGCAGATTACAGCGCAGTAATATCTCAGGGGGTACTTCCAGATGCGAAATCAGGATAACGGGAACAATTTCTAAGAGTGTGAGACAGAGAAAACAGTAATATCTCAGGGGGACTTTCTAGCTGCGGGTTAAGCTAATCGGAGCAATTCTAAGGGAGCGGCACAAGTAAGTAAATCAGAGTATTTTCTTAGTGGCACTATTGAGTGACTAAATCCTTGAAAGTTACACTGAGTCACATCAAACGAAGACAGAAACGTAGTGTGTGACAGGGGCAGTTTTGTACTATCACATTGGGCGCTTACATGAGAATCGATGTAGCGGGAACAAATTCTAGGCGAGTAGCCTTTCTAAGTCTGTGGTGGAATAAAATCACAGTAATATTTTACTAGGCACTTTCAGATATGGAACAGGCTAACATGAACAATTCTAAGTCACAGTCGGCCTTTCTAGATGTGAACCAATGCAAGAAGAATACATTTCCGACTCTGTGGTACAAATAAATCACATTGTTATCTCAGTGGTCACTTCTTGGAGAGAATCAATGTAACTTTCTGGTGTGAGTACGTCTAACAAGTCACAGTGGGTGCAACAGGGACGGTTCTAGTACAATAGAGGTAATGGAATAAAATCTAAGAGAGAGGCAGAGGCAGCTCAATCACAGAGATATCACAGTGAGCTCTTTCTAGAGGTGTGTTGATGCAGCCAGAAAAGTTTCCAAGTGTGAACGACGCAGGAAATTAAATCGCAGAGAAATCTCAGTGTGCATCTTCTGGATGTGAATTAGGCGAACTAGAACAATTTCTAAGTGTGCAGGATAGGCAAAATAGATTACAGTGATATCTCAGCTGGCAACTCTCTAGATGTGAATCAAGGCAATGAGAGCAATTCTCTAGGTGTGGGGTACAGATAGATCACAGTCTATGCAAATCAAGCTAAACGGAACAATTCCTAAGTAAATAATTCACAACAGTATCACGGTCAAAACCGCCAATGAAATATAAATGCAAAATAGGTATGGTGTGTCAGGTAGCGCCTAGAAACTGGGCAATAAGGAGCTTTATAATGCGCATGTGAGAAGGGAGATTTGCAATGAAGAAACCACTGTAAAGAGGATGCAGTCATTTTAAACATGCGTGCACTGACATACATACATGCAGGTCTTAAGGGACATATATTTGGGACAGTTGGGGTTACATGAGGAATGTACAAATCTGTATTCCATGTGCTTTTTCATAGTTTTGCGAGGCCCTGCAGCAAAGGTTTACGCAGTGAACTCTGTGCGACTAGGAAAACTGGTTTTGCAATCATTGTCCAGGGGAGTCCGGCCATCTGTTTGTGGCTGAGTAATAAATCTTGGGTGAATGGACAGAGTTGACCAATACTTTATGGGTTGCGATTATTTTCTCAGGTTGTGTCCAGAGGCCACGAGTGATGAACTGCTCATCGTTTAGATTAGAGTGAAACATGGACGCCAGCAAGTCGGGGTGGGTGAGATAGTTATCGCCAGTTCAAAGGTAACTGTTTATTCTCCCCCTCCTCATATTGTTTGAGGGGTTCTTATAAACCATGTGCATCACACATCCAGAGTAGAAGGTCCCAGGCCAGCTGGAACTTGTAATGAACTATGTTTGTATGTTAATCTGTAACTATGTGATGTCATGACCTACCACAGAAGATCTCAGGAAAGGGGTGTGCTACAAATTTGAGCGGATGATGATAGTTCGATAAATATGACCAATGAGAAATTAGAGAAGATTGGATTTCTTTTATATAGGTTTGACAAATCATGTGTGGGGGGATAATTTGTAATAAAATATGTGTGAGTGTTTTAACTGTTGCAAAATGTATTTAATGTGAAATGTTTGTGTGGTTCTAGGAGACTCGGGTTAGTGGGAATCTATAGTGTCATCTAGCTCCTCCCGGCCTTTTTTACAGTAAACTTGCTTTACGGACCAACGTGCACTCTCTTCTTGAGAGGTGGGCCTACTATGGGTTAGGGTGATTGGAGGTTCGCCACCCTACACACCTTTCTCAAATTATACAGTTCTTTTTTCGGGCTTCTCAAGATGTTATCTTCTTCTTCCAGCTCTCTGGTTATTCTTTTATTATCTCTATATAATTTCTGCCCTTTCCTTTTAGGATATAGGCTTCTTCCGTGCTCTATTTTCTTACTCAATATAGTCTCTTTATTCAATGTCCATTCTTTGTATGGATTACAACCTGTCAATTTATTTTCACTAGTAAAAAAATTACAATGTCAATTTCCACATTCTTTTCAACCTTTTTTAGACTTTATCTTGCCTGTGACTCTCAGGACTGTTCTGATTATTCTCTGCCCAGCTTTATTTTATTATTAGTTCTTTTTGACTGAAACAGGTACGATCATCCCAACAATGCCTCTCACTCTCTTGTTTATCTATACTGCTGGCTTCTGATTGGGACGAGCATTGACATTCCAATATTGATCTCCCTTCTCCTGTCTTATTGCCAAGACGGACTCTTGTCTGGGACGAGTATACGTGTTCCAGTAATGATCCTCACTTGTTCTTGACTCTATTTTTACTGGGAAGAGTATGATTGTTCAAATAATTATTCACACTTTCTTCCATACTTGGTCATTACCAACACCGTTGCTCCCTGATAAGGGGCTGCTGCTCCATTTGGCACACTTGCAAATAGGTGTCTGCTTTCGGTGGCTTGTTGGTTGGGTCGGGGCTGGTGTGGCTGCAAGGTCTGTTGCTGGTGTAGTGGGTGGTAAGGGCCAGGGATTTGGGGAGGCAATTGGGTATATGCTTGGTGAATCGCCTACAGGATTAAGGACTTCCCTGAACAGGTCCTTGGGGGCTAGCTGGGTGGGGGTACCCACAGGGTTGTTGATTGTAATTCTAGTTCCCTCCCTGCTGCTGCACCATTCTCTCAAAAAAGTGTTCCCACCTCCCACACTACCAGCACTGTTCTGGCCTGCCACCCCTGGGTCCTTGTCCACCAAATCCCCCTCCTCATTGCCCTCTGGAACCACCTCGTCCGTGCTGTTGCCCCTCCTTGCCACTGTGGCCCCGAAAAGTGTTTGTTTCCTCCCCACTGTCCTTGTCCATTGTCTGCCCACACGGCTGCCATCCCTGCTTGTGTTGCGATGGAGACAAACCCTTCCTCTGTCTGTTCTGGGGGCGACACTGGCAATACCGCTGCCACCTTCACTAGTTTATTTTGAACTAGTTTCACTTCCCTCTGCCTGCTGCCTCTGGACAGTTTCTTTCTCACGCTCTTTCATCCTCCAACAATGGTGCACTAGGATTCTTTGAATCTCGGGCCACCCCTTTTTTTACCACCCCAGCTATCTTATTGCACGCTTTCTGCACTTCTTTAGGTAACCCCTTATTACCTAGGGGTAGCCCCTTTTCACAATAAAATAAAACAAGGATATTGATTGACCCCAGGCGCTGCCCGTTTCTGATCTCCACATCTTTTGGACCCTGAGAATATATTTTGCAGCGTCTTACTCATCCCCCATTGTGCATTGCATTAGCGACTGTAAGCCTGGGGTGTCGGGGGAACGTTTGTCGCAGTGCATCCCATACTCGCGCTCTAATCTTGTTAAATGATGCTCCATCATGGGCGTTGTTACTCAGTGTTACTCCCGGGTACCCAGCTTTAATCCACACTCTCTCTGACTGATCTCCCACTGCTGCCGCTAACAAGGTCTTAATGTCCCCTATGGCTCGGGGTACCCCTGCATTGTTTTTCTCGAAAGCATAAATCCATTTCCCCACTCCCGCTGTAAGTTGTGGGAGGGCCTTAAGGCGATTTTTTTTGTCCATTTGCACCAGAGGGACATAATGGGGTCGCCCCGCACTGTTCAGTATTAATGGCATTTGCAGTTTCATCTTTCCTCTTCCCGCCCTTTATAGCACTCCCCTTCTTCCGTACCAATGCTAGCCTACCAAAACCTTCACTTAATCTTCCGTCCATAGGCTTTCTACTCTTGGTATAGTCAGGGGTGCTTGCTCAGCCCTTCCCTCTGTATTTTCTTCCATGTCATCGAAGTCACTCCAATACTTCTCGTCCCCTCTTTGGGACCCCACATTCTCATACCCCAGTCTGTCTGTTTCTCCCTCCTATTCTACACGAACGGCTCTTATGGGTGCATTCTCTATTCTGAACAGGAAGTCACCAGACTTCCACTCGACCCCGGGCAGCTGTGGGGGTGCTCCGGAGGGCAGCATCGGAAAATCTGCCACCCGTGTTGCCTGACAGGCTCCCCTCAACCTTGCCAGTTATGTAGGTGTTGAGGCGAATGCTACCTCTAGGCCTCTTGCACTTACTCCTGTGTCGGTCGACAATGCAGAGGGTGCAACATACAGGGGGGTGGGGCAGTACTTGGGGCGACCATTATGGTTCCCCATGACATACAGGTCGGGTTGGTGTACCCTTCTGCAGGCCGCGTAGCTAGCGGGTATATCCCATTTTTTGTTTCCCCTTTTTCACCAGCCTCCTCTGTGCTGGTCTTCTTGACCTTATCAGCTGTCATCCCCCCCTTCAGCCGGTACCTCTGTTTCTTTGAACATTCTCCAGAGGTCTAATATGTCCTGTCTATTTTGTAGCTGTTTCCCCTTATATTTTGCAGTCAAGTAGGTGGACATATGATCTAGGGCACATCTGTCAAAGGATCCCTGCTCGGGCCAGGAGTAGGGCATTCTCTCTTCTTTAGTTTCAGTCACCCATTGGATGTGATACTTTCTAATTTTCTCACAGTATAGGGGCATGGCTCTACATATATGGTCTAGAGGTGTGCCCATGTCTATGGTTGCGTCTGGAAAATGCCCGGTGTCAGGGCTGTGTGAGTACTGTTGTGCCACAGTTAAACCAGTGATGCGTCCAATATCACTCAAAAAAACGTACCCCTTAATCGTGTCTCTAGTACTAGTCAATACTGTCAGAAAGTTTATAACAAAATAACATCAATTCACTTTCCCTCCTCCCACATTCCCCACTAGAGCTTTTCATTCATTCCCTACATACTCCCCTGATACACTCACACACATCAAACACGCCCCTCCGGGTCCTCCTCTGTACACGTTAAAATACACCAACAAAATAAACTAAAATAAGCTAAAACAACAACCAATAGTCTTCTAGAGCTCTTTAATTATATGGAACTCCTATATTTCCTATCTCTCGCACTGGTCGGGACAGTGCGATGTGGCGCCACCCTCTCCCCTTACTCGAGGAGGCTCCTGTATTCCTCTTTCCTTATCCTTAATACATTTTAAACAATAAATGAACAAAAATGGCCAAGAAAACATCCACAATCAGCAAACCAAAATACACTCTCCCTTTCATTAACTGCGTGTTTGTCCATTTCTCACTGCTTTACATCCCTAACCCTACTTTGTTATCTCTTGCAGGCTATTCTCACATGTCCACGTTTTTCCGAAAGCCTCCGTTCACAGGGAATTCACAACAGGCCTGACCTCTCCCCGAGGCCATATCCTGCTTCAACAAGCAGATGGTAATTCTGCAAAGACTGCACCCGGAAGCGCCACTCGGCATACGCGTTTTGGGTCTGGCCACGGCCCTTCCGGAAAGGCCACCTGGATACCTCCGCAAGTACAGGGGTGATGGAATCATGTTGTACTGGTCACCAAATGAAGGCAAGTCCCTTTTTACGCACACTCCAAGACAACTCGATAGGTAAATCGGCCAGGAGATAGCTTTGCAAGGATAACAAGGTTTAATAGTACAGAATACAAATATCAGCAAAAGACTCTGCTGCTCGAGAGCGCTCTCCTGTTCAGCTAAAAACATGGGCTTAAAAACTCTGAACGCGTCACCACATACAGTACTAATTGGTACCACTGATTGGAGCGCTCCATAGGGGATGCCAGGCTGTAATTGGTTGGTTGTCTCCTGTCGGTCAGGAGACATGTGGTCAGCTGGGCTGATCTTTGCGGTGAAGGTCAGGGCAAACATAACCAACATTGTTTCTCTCTAAACTACACATGCCAAGTCTGGGTATGGAACAAGTTACTTACCTGTAACTGTTGTTCTCCAGCATGGGTCTGGCATGGATTCACATGCTCATGAATATTCCCCGTCGTCAGGCTGGGAATCCTCGGTAAAGAAAAAACCAGTATCAGTTTCGTTTCTGATCTGTCTTTCGTAGTAACAACCAATCACTGGTCTCTGCGTCATACTGACCACAGCCAATGACTGCCCTCTACCTAAGCACCGCCTCTGGCAGCCATCTTCAGATTTGGAAGCACGTGAAGTGGCAGTATGACCAAGTGAAGAGCCGCAGAGGGGTAGGCGGGAGGGTTCGCATGTGAATCCATGCCAGACCCATGCTGGAGAACAACAGTTACAGGTAAGTAACTTGTTCCTTCTCCAGCATGGGGTCTGGCATGGATTCACATGCTCATGAATAAAGAATACATAGCAGTACACACATGCACAACAACGGGAGGTGGCAACGGCTCAACATTAAGCAGTACATCAAACTCAACATTAAGCATCTTACCTCCTCACCAGGCTCACCTCAGGCGAACAGGTTGCGCAGCACTGCTTGGCCGACCCTGGACTCCTCCCTGGAATCCCGATCGACGCAGTAGAATTTCGTGAAGGTGTGCGTCGACCTCCACGTAGCAGCCCTGCATATGTCCAGCAGGGGCACACCAGAAAGGAACGCCGTGGTAGCTGCGATCGCTCTGGTGGAATGGGCTCTCGGACGGCCAGGCAGCGGTCGGTTTGCCAACCGATGACAGTACATGATACAGCCGGAGAGCCATCTGGAAATGGAAGCCTTCGAGAGAGCCTTCCCCTGATTGACAGGTCCAAAGTTCACAAAGAGTTGTGACGTCTTCCGAAAACACTTCGTGCGGTCCACGTAGAACTTCAGCGCTCTAGCCACATCCAGCGAGTGCAAAGTCCTCTCAGCCGGCGACGAAGGCGACGGGAAGAGCACAGGCAACACCAAGGGTTCGTTGAGATGGAAGTCCGACGGTACCTTGGGCATGAAGGAGGGGTGCGTCCTGAGCACTACCCTCGTGTCGTGAAAAGTCAAGTACGGGGCCTTGCATGAAAGGGCCTGGATCTCTCCCACCCGTCGTGCGGAGGTGATGGCCACAAGAAACGCTGCTTTCCACGACAGAAACTTCAACGGGGCCGAGTGCAGAGGCTCGAACGGAGGTCCCATGAGCTTGGTCAGCACCACGTTGAGCTCCCACGCCGGGGCCGGAGCCTTCACCGGCGGGAATGATCTGAACAGCCCCTTCATGAACTCTTTCACCAGACGATGAGACCACAAGGACGTCCGGCCCGTGGTTCTGGTGTATCGGGAGATCGCAGCAAGATGAATCTTGATGGACGCGTGTGCCAGTCCAGCTTTGGCCAGCGTCAGCAGGTACGGCAGTACCTGGGGAGCCGTAATCCGTAGAGGGTTAATCTTCTGTGCGTGGCACCAGACAGAGAACCTCTTCCATTTGTGTCCGTAGCATTTAAGAGTCGAGGACGCCCTGGCCTTTGCAAGAACCTCTCTGCAGTCGGCCGGTATGTCGTATCCTCCAAACTCTAGCGCTGCAGGAGCCAGGCCTGCAAGTTCAGCGATTTCGGGTCGTGGTGGAGGATGGCGCCTCCTTCCCTGGCGAGAAGATCCGCGTCCACCGGCAGCTTGATTGGCGGGGACGCTGACAAGTCCAGAAGGTCAGGGAACCATATCTGCCTCGGCCACGCAGGTGCGACGAGGATCATCCTGCACCGTGACCTCTTGAGCTGGTTGACGAGCCGGATTAGCAGTGGCAAAGGAGGGAACGCGTAGAGGAACAGGCCCTCCCAGGGGAACGAGAAGGCATCGCCCATGCTCCTCGCCTGGGGAAACCTGCTGGCGAACCTCCGGCACTTGGAGTTCGTCGCCGTCGCGAACAGGTCGATCTGGGGTGTGCCCCACCGTCGGAAGAGGCGATCCACTAGATCCTGCCGTAGTTCCCACTCGTGGCACGAGCGCAGCTCCCTGCTGAGTGAGTCGGCGATGGTGTTTTTTATCCCTGCCAGATGAAACGGCACCAGAAACATCCTTTGGGCGACGGCCCAATGCCACAGGTCCTGCGCCTCCTTGGACAGCGCTGGGGACCTGGTTCCGCCCTGTTTCCTGATGTAAAACATGGTGGTGGTGTTGTCGGTGAAGATCCTCACCACCTTGCCCTTGAGGGACGGAAGGAAGGACCTGAGGGCCCAGAACACTGCACGGAGCTCCAGGACGTTGATATGGAGGGACTTCTCCGTCGGGAGCCAAAGGCCTCTCGCGTGCAGATTTTCGGTGTGCGCTCCCCACCCTTCCAGGGAGGCATCCGTGGTCACTGTCTCCTGGTGGTCTGGGGTCTGGAAGTCCATGCCCGCCGTCAGGTGCGTGCGGTTGCCCCACCACCGGACCGCTCGGCGGAAACTCTCGTCGAGTGTGATCCTCTCCTCGAAGCTGCCCGTCGTTTGGATCCAGCGCGCGTCCAGGAACTCCTGCAACGGGCGCATCCGGAGCCTGCACATGGGAATGAGGTAGATGCAGGAAGACATCATTCCGAGGAGGGACTTGATGGACCTCACCTTGGCCGCGTCGGAAACCAACATCCGCTGTACCTTGCCCAGGATGGACCTGGTCCTTTCCTCCGACGGGGAGGCCAGAAGAGACACTGTGTCGAGCTTCGCTCCCAGAAACAGTGCGTTTTGCGCGGGTACCAGGTGAGACTTGGCGTAGTTCACGGAGAATCCCAGGTCCGTGAGAAGTCGGACGGTCCTTGCCGTGTGATCCAGGGCGAGCTCCCTTGTCTTGGCTCGGATGAGCCAGTCGTCCAGGTAGGGGTAGACGTGGATCCCCTCGCGGCGCAGCTGCGCCGCCACCGGTGCAAGGCACTTGGTGAATACCCTGGGGGCCGACCGTAGTCCGAAGGGGAGGGCTTTGAACTGGTAGTGACGCCCTTGGACCACAAACCTGAGGAATTTTCGGTGCCCCTTTAGGATGGGAATATGGAAGTAGGCATCCTCCAAATCCAACGACGACAGGAAGTCTCCTTCCTCCAGCTGACCCAGGACGTGCTGGAGGGTGACCATCCGGAACTTTTGCGCCTTGATGAACTTGTTCAGACGTCGCAGGTCCAGGATGGGGCGCCATCCCCCCGTCTTCTTCTTCACGAGGAAGTATCTCGAGTAAACTCCGGAGCCCCGAAGTCTCTTTGGGACGAGTTCGATGGCGCCCTTCCTCAGCATCGCCTTTACCTCCAGGAGAAGTTGAGGGACGTGAAGTTCTTTCCTGGCCACGGGGGGGACGCGCGGACACCTTCTTTGAAACTCGAGCGCGTGGCCCCGGGCCAAGGCGTCCAGCACCCAACGGTCGGTGGAGATGGACTCCCACACGCTGACGAAGCTCGCCAGCCGGCCTCCCACCGGGGTGCTTCGGTGGGGGCCCGACCCCACGGTCGGTTCAATCCTGCTTCGACGAGGCTTTGCCGCCTTGACCTCCTTGGCGACGACGGCGGGGTCCGCCAGACTTGCCTCGTCCTCTGTAGGCCTCCTGAGCCGACGAGCGGGCCGCTTGACGGTAGGTGGAGAAACCGCCGCCTGAACTTTTGGAGGCGCCCTTGCCTCCGCTGCTCCGAAAGGGCGTCCGCCGTTGTTGCAGAACTCCAAGGGCCCGGGCCGTCTCGGTGTCCGCTTTAATGGCCTGAAGGGAATCGTCCACTGTTTTCCCAAACAGGTTGTTCCCATCGAAGGGCATGTCCAGGACTCTGGTCTGAACGTCTTGACGGAAGTCCGTAGCCTTGAGCCATCCACGCCGCCTAAGGCAAACGCCGTTGCCCAACTGGCGGAACCCAGTGTCGGCGATGTCCGTCGCAACGGTAATGGCGTGGTCCGAAGCCACCTCACCTTCCTGCAGGATCTCCAGGGCCTCTGCCCTCTTGTCGTCCGGCAAGAAGTCCAGTAGGGGAGCCAGTTTGTACCAGAGCTCCCTGTCGTAGCGGGCCACGATACCCAAGGCGTTGGCCGCTTTAATCGTCGTCGCCGCAGACGAGATGACTCTGCGTCCCATAGCGTCCAATTTCTTTCCCTCGCCGTCCGGTGGGGAAGTCGATGTGGAGGCCGCACCCCCCCCGCTTTTTTCCTGGCCGCCGCGGAGACGACGGAGTCCGGGGTAGGCTGCGCCCGGAGGCACAGGGGGGCCGTGTCCGGGACCCGGTACTTCTTCTCGTACCGGTCCCTTCTAGCTGGCGTCGTGGAAGGGTTCTTGAGGAGGGTGAGGCCCTCATCCCAAATGTCGTCCAATAGAGGCACTGAGAGGACCGTCTTCCTCTTGGCCTCGCGCCGCTGATAAAGGAAACCTTCCTTCTTCTTCTCCTCAGGGCAGAGTTGGAAAAGCTTGGATGCCCTGGTGATCATGGAGTGGAACGATCCAATCTCGTCGGGCGGAGAAGCCCTGGTGGGAGGCGACGACGGTACATCCTCGTCGTATACCTCGTCGTCCGTATTCGTCGCTGCCGTGTCAGTCCCCGTATCATCCCCTCGGGTGGACGGGGAGGAGGGCTGGAAGGGGCGCGACGGCTGAAAAGGAGGTGGAGGGTGGATCCTTCTTTTCTTGGTAGGGGGAACACCAGAAGGTCCCGGTTCTGGGTCCCCCGACGGGAGAGGTTCCGTCGGCAACGGTAGTCTCGTCCTTATCTCTGAGCATAAGGACTGTATAGCCAACAAAATGGCCGCCAAGTTGTCTCGCGGCGCTGGCAGAGGGGAATCCGACGGGCGATCAGGGGCCCCGTCGGTACCCTCGATGATGTCGTCGTCACCTGCGTCGGGATCCATCCCGACGGGCCGGTCTTCTTCCACGCCGAGGCCGTGGCTTAAGACTTCGACCAGCTCCTCCTCCGAGGTTGAGGCCGAATCTACGACGACGCCCTGCCCCCCCTTTTTCTTCCCCACGGGGGATTTCACGGGGGTCCTATCGATGGGCACAAAAGAGGACTCCCTCCGAGGTGGCAGGGAGACTCTGAGCCCCGAGGTCGCCACCACTGGTGTAGCCCCCACAGGCTGAGCCAGGGCCGCCGCGACAGTTTCGATAGAGGGCTTGGCCGGATGGATTAAGGCCTTCACCACCTTAGGTGCGCTCACCGCCTTATCCTTGAGGGGGGGGGACACTGCCTCGCTCCCCCTCCGATGGGGCCTTCGAGCTCGACCGGGGCCTCTCCAGGAGCTTCGCCGGGTGCTCGGCCTTCCTTTTACCCGACCCAGAGCGTTGGCTCGTGGTTGATGGTGCCGGGGAGGGTGCGCCCTGCCTGGCGCCCGTAGAGCCCGACCGTTCGGCGCTCCCGGTGCCAGCGGACTCGCGGTGCTTTGCCTTGTGTTGGACCCCCGTCGCCGGGGCGTCCTCAAAGGTCTTAGAAGACCGCTCGGATTTCTTCCTCTTCTTCTCGCCTGACGGGCTCTTCCCTTCCAGCCAGTTGGCGAGACGTTGATGGCGGTCCTTCATGGTCCGCTCCGACATGTTGCCGCAAAACGCACAGTCCTTCTCCACGTGCGTTTTGTCCTCATGTAAGCAGTAGAGACAAAAGGAGTGTTCGTCCTCCTTAAAGACGTTCTGCAGCTGGCATCCAGGGCAGACCCTGAACAGCTTTCCGGGCGTCGAGCATCCCTTCTCCTGGGCCATGTCCGGGCCTGAGAAACTTCTGGAGTCCTCCAAAAGCGTAGCTCGATGAAATCTTCACCCTTGAGGGGCGCAGACGAATCCGACACGGGTCCCCGTTGATCGGATGGAGAGTCGGTGGAGCTTGAGGCTCTTTTGACCGAAAAAACGAAGTTTTTGAGAAAAAACGTGAAAAAATAGCACTAACGCTCGAGAGCAATAGCACGAGGATCCCAACACATGAACGTGCGGTAAAAATCTGAAGATGGCTGCCAGAGGCGGTGCTTAGGTAGAGGGCAGTCATTGGCTGTGGTCAGTATGACGCAGAGACCAGTGATTGGTTGTTACTACGAAAGACAGATCAGAAACGAAACTGATACTGGTTTTTTCTTTACCGAGGATTCCCAGCCTGACGACGGGGAATATTCATGAGCATGTGAATCCATGCCAGACCCCATGCTGGAGAATATATCATTGTGGCAGGCACCTGGGCTGCACAGGAAATGGTGCCAGGGGGAAAGGGAGGATAAAATACAGTCACGCTGATCAACACATTCAGGGGGTCGTTGATACCACAGTTCCTGCACTCGAGGTCTCCACTCGGGGTTTTGATCTTTAATGTATCTCTTCCTGTACCTCGTTTTGCAAGAGATATGTTTTCATGCTTGGGGAAATCCAGCCAAGTATGCTCCGATCTTCTGCAGACACTGGATTTGTGTTGGGCCAGGGGTATCGTGTGCATATTGGGGGGTACAAAGGTGGGTTGTCAGGTCAGGGGTGTGGGGCTGGCATCGGACTGGCTGGGTGGGGGTTAGAGGCCTACTGGCAGTTTAGTGGAGATGAATGGGTGCAGTGCAGAGCCTGGTGTTGTCTCACGCTCTTGCAGGGGCATTCCTTTGGAAGATACTAAATATTCGCAACACTGGAGGGACGAGGGGGAAGTGAACCTCAGTGGGAACGGGGCTCTGGATCAATTCTGTCTTGCAGAGATTGGGCCTAGAGACCAGCAAATGTGAACAGCGCGAGCCTGCAACTTATTCTTTGTAGGCCTAATACAAAATGGAGTCATGTGCTATGGGTTTTCTAGTGCTGCACATCTACTTCTAGGCGCTCCAGTGCCCCTACATGTTGCCTCATAGTGCGGTTTGCTCCCCCCTTATACGCTACATCACCTCGTATGGTGTTCGCCTTACCTGAAAGCACCTGGGGGTGGAGTGGAAGGCTTATTTCCAGCTCAACACTGGGCAAGCCTCTGGAAGCTCTGCCGATCCTCTTTGGGTGCTTGCAGTTGTTCGCCGGCTGTGTGAGGTGTTTCTCTGCTCGCTGGCTCTGATTCCATGATTTATGTTATCGGTATTGGCTTCCTACTCCAGGTTTGCTCAACACCACCAGATTCTTCATTCCTTCGACAACGGAGGGATTTCTTCTTCCCTGCATCTCGTTTGAATCTCCCAGGCCAAGCAGTTTTTCTGCTTCAGCTGCTGGTGCAGTGGTCTCTCACTCCAGTGCATTATATCCGGCTTCAGACAGTTCGGACAGCCCTTTGTTGGGTTTTATCTTCAGCTCCCAGTCTCTCTTCTGCAGAATACTAGAATGGTGATTTCCATTCAACCAGGTATTCTGCATCGCTCTGTGCCTCATATTCGACTCAGTATAGGTCCGCCCTATGGTCTTGTATGCATACATGGGGTGGTTAGGCAACATGGAAGAGGAGGGCAAGGAATATGAGGATGTATGGCAGGAAGGTATGGGGTTAGAATACTGTGTCTCCCTTGGATAGTTGTCCCTGTCCCGATAGGGGGAGTCTCTCCCCAGGAGGTACTCCCGCTGAGTACTACCCCAGGGGGATGATCATGTAGTGGCCTCACCTCCCGGCCTCATGGGAAGGTGCTCCCCTTGGGGAGAAATTACTAAATTCAAGGATTCGTCGAAATATGTCATGTCTATATTGTTAAAATGTACACATGCATTTAAATTCTACAATTTGTCCATGATTAAATCCATATTTGTGAATTAAACAAAAAGGTCACTGCAATGTGACCATTTCTAAACACTTTAATAGCAGTATATAAAAATGTTATTTTACAAAAATGAATGATTTAAGATGTCTGCCGTTACATAGACCACACTTGTAGAAGTCCAGACCATTACATCTGAGGAAACGACAGACAAGTGAAATATCCAAACGGTGAGCACTACGTTCGTAAAATGATTTATGGTGTCTGAAATTGTCTATTTTGTACTAATATATCTTTTCAATTGACAATTGTTACGAATATACAAATTGAATAAAGGAACAAGTTACAACATCACCAACTATTCTGGAATCAACATCAAGCTCACTTCTCTTTCAAGTAATATCTTTTCCTAAAATTGATAATTGTTATTGATTATGTTTTGTATTGGTAATACTTAGAATGTAGGATCTTATCACATTATCTATTCTCTTTTTATTGTACTTTATGTTGCTTTACTTCTCTTGCAACATTACAATTGTAAAATAAAAAATGTATATTTTTCATTTTATTTTTGATTGACTATGATGGTTATGGGATTTTATTCTGATTGTGTTTTTTTGTCCAATATCAACTTGTAACGGTTTAAAGTAAACCGAATGCAATAAAAAAATAAAATATATATATATATATATATACACACATATATACATACACATACAGGGTGATGCAGCTACTTCTGCAACATACTCTTCTTCTACTGCAACCGGCCAGGTGGATAAGGTACGAGACATGCTACTTTATTGAATGCTTTTAATGATTGTTGATCAATACAATTTTGTTTCCAAGTGATAAATGATAATTTTAGAATTATTAATATTTTCAAAAAAATCTGAATGCATGCCATCATCAATATTGTTGTGTCATTCACCTTACTACATGTAACATGGTCAGTAATCCAACCCAAACACTGTTTGTAGGAGAATTACATGGAATCTTTTATTCTCATAATTGTCTATGTATGTATTAATGACTGTTGCACGACATCTAAAATGAAATTCAGCATTACAATATAGCATATTTTTTGTATCAATAATTTAATGTGTTTATTTTTAAAGGCCGACAGCATAGTACTAACTCTTATGCCAATTCCCTGTGACATCAGTGAAGTTCAACAGGTACATTTCAAAATCAATTATTGTTAAAATTGTATATTTACTTACAATGTTCGACTTAACTTTTCAAGTAATACATTTTTATGCGTTTTTACTATAAATCTCTTCAAGTGATTTACCATTTCTGTGCTCCATGGATAACCAATGGTGGATAATCCCAGACAACTTTACTTATGAAGATGTAATCGTTGTGATCAAAGTTGTTAACATTAAATGGCTTAACCAGTATCCTATTTTTATTGAATGTGTTATGTACAAGGAGACTACTACTGAAGCGTTCATGATGGAAGAGACATCGATCACAGGTATACAAACAATAGTCAAGTCATCATTTATCATCTATTACACCTTTAATCTAACTTTGATTGTGTGTGAAGTGTTTTTCTAGTTTGAAATTGTGTTCCTGTTGTAATTTCATGTTTATTTCGTGAAATGGCATAGTATTACTGCTGTTTACAACTTTTTGTGAATGCTATGTTATAGCTGGGTGATGAAATCGTTGAGTCAATATTGACTATCAAAGCACTCTCCGAAAACTAGGGTAAACACCCTCTATGCTTTTCAGTTAACAAAAAAGTGGTTGGTTTACAAATTGATGAATTGCTGCTACATTGCAAGATTGATATTCATATGTTCAGTAAGTGTGAAATTAGTAATGCTTGTTTTTTTAATGGATCAGAGGCCTAGGAAGAAGAGCAGGAAGACTCAAGAGCATACCACTAACATATGAGGTTTGTTACATTGACATTGTTAACAGTGTCAATTGGGAGCAACTAAAGTTTGAGGTTGAGAATGCTCGTCTGAAGGTTCAGAGTTGAGATGCCAATGGTCAGTGGCCGAAATTTGAATTGAATATCACAAGAAAACCAGTAACGATGGATCATTGTTACGTCCAACAACGTCCACAAGAAATGACAGACAACACTGAAAAATGTTCGTCTGTCACCGCCCTGCACAATTGGAGTCTCTGGAGGAGATGGAAGATCCTCCATTGAATGTTCCATAACGTATCCACTTGATTATGCTGCCTATTTCATCCTTTGTCCAGTGGCGCTTCAATAGCAGGCTCTGCCCCCTTTTTGGCGCGTTGCAACCTTGTTTAATTTTCCGCTTGGTTCAAACGCTGAATGTGTTTTTTGCTACCCTTCTTGCTCTCTAGCAAGCCTTCTGCCTTTTTATAGACACGGTTGTCTCTGCCCTCTTCTGCTGGCGCTCAGCACCGTTCCTGCTTGGCTCACGGTTTCCCAGGGACAGGGACTTGGACTTCCTTCTCTCTTTGTGACTTCCCTGTGCTGTTTTCAGCTGAGCCTTCCCCATTAGCTTGCATCAGCCAGGCTCCTTGGGCCTTCACCGTGCACCGTATTCTTGCACTCATTAATATCTCTGCTGCCTCACAGTGATTTACTTTCCCTTGCAGCTTCTCAGCGCACTGAATGCCTGCAGCTGCTACAAAAAACCACAGCCTTTCAGGTAACTATTTCCTCATGGCTCATCCCTGCATAGCATGCATGCAGAGTTCTTTGATGCTCCTCCACTTCCTAACAGCCCTACAGCCACTTCTAGCTCTGCTGCATTACCTCAACCCAGGTATCCACGCAGCTCCTCTGCTCTCTGTACACAGCGTTCTTTCCTTTATAGAGAGGCTGTTTCCTGAGGTTCATCTCCCATATAATAGCACTTCCACTATTCCCTCTGTTCAGCTACCAGACCCATTTTGCCCATCTCTCATGATGAGATTCTCCTCTTAGGCTCCTTCTGCTTCTTCCGACCTTCTCTTTGGATTTTTTGGCTTGCATATTCTACCACCTGCTGGATCCCAAAGCTGAAGGACACCGATTCCACAAGGAGTGGTTTTTTGTGCCACTGGCTTTTTTCTCTTCCCCATTGGCAACTCCTGGGAAGTTGGCCACTTGCCTAGCTGTTTCTCCAGCGGGCATAGAGGCTACTTCCCAGGTTCGGCCTTACCTCTACAAGGAAAGAAAGACTTCCAAGAAGAAGGGTTCCATGATTCCATCAGACGAAGAGGAGCTATCCCCAGAAGAATATTCAGGAGAAGAAGGGGTTTCAGTTCTTGTTGAGGACATCATCATTATGAAATATCTCTGATTTAAATAACTGAAGCATCTTCAGAATTGATAGACGACTAGGTTCTTGACCCTCTTGACCCTCACTTCACTATTCCTAGTGTGGAAGACTTATCCACCAGCATAGAATCACAAACCACTGAACTGCACAATGAGCTTTTACAGGAGCCAAAATGCCTTGTATTTGACAGTTGCCTGCTACAGATTATACAAACGATTAAATGCAACCATAGGATAAGTAGGAGGATTTGTGGAGCGTGTGAGGGCTCAGAAATGTGAGGCAGACAACTTTGGGAAGATTTCTTAAAGGATTCCACTTTATGAACTCAAAAGGTTGGATGAATGCCTCCACTATCTCTCTTCCCTGAACAGGACTTCCCTGTCTAAAATAAACTAAAGGAAACGCTCTAATAGAAAGGTCCATGTCCCTCACACCTGTACATAAAACAACGCAATACGTTAATATGGTAGATCAAATATAACAGTTAGATTCACAACCTCTCCTTTTAATCTGGATGAATTCCCCTTCCCCAGATTCAAGCAGAATGTCATTCAACAGTTCTAAAAGATAAGGAAATCCTGTCTTACAATAAAAGTTCCAACTCATTTCTTTTGGTTCCACTTGATGACAATATAGTTCTTTTTATTCCAACTTGAATTCTAGTTCAAAAGCATTCAAGGTTTTCTTCTTTTCACTTGTGACAAAAGAGCTCAAGACAACTTTTTTCCTAAGCCAAGAATATTTCCATAGTTCATGAGGATCAACAAAAATGTCTGTCCGGATAATTCAATAACAGTTCATAAAACACAATTGTAGATAATTCTGCAGCAGTTCATACCAAACTTGCTTCGATCATATGAATTTGTCAGGATGATTCAGTAACAGATCAACAAAACATCTTCATGGTTCTGTCACTTCTTAAAAAGATTTAACCACACCAGAGTCCTTCAATGACTTCACCTGGTCCACTCACCTGCCAGGCCTCTTATTACAAAGGTCTCTGCCCTGGTGTACTCTCCTGCCAAGACAGAATAAAACCACCAAATACAAGTACTTCTGTGCTAAAGGTTAGCTTCTTCAACAAGTTTGCAATGTCTCCTCCTTCACATCATCAAGTTTAAGTATTTCATCTTGGATAACAAGAAACACACCAGTGTTTATTAAACCCTGGCGATTGCCACATGCAATACAGGTTATGCTGCATTCCTCAGTACCTCTTATCAGAAGAGCAGCCCTCTGACACACTTGTTTTCCCACTTCCTCATTAACCAACTGATGACAATGGTTGTCTCACACTCTTACACTTCTTTGCCTATGTGGGTTTAATATAGTTCCTTTAATTAGCTTCTTTGTAAATGGGAAATATGTTTTATAAACA
The DNA here is from genome assembly GCF_040938575.1 of Ambystoma mexicanum. Classification (NCBI taxonomy): domain Eukaryota; kingdom Metazoa; phylum Chordata; class Amphibia; order Caudata; family Ambystomatidae; genus Ambystoma; species Ambystoma mexicanum. The sequence continues at coordinate 703,106,988 of NC_090941.1, read as the reverse complement.
TTTGGATTTTTAATTGCCCTCTCTTGACTTTGGCAATGTTTGTTCTCTTCAATTTACTTGGATACAATTCTCTTTTGACTTGGGTAAGAGTTGTTTGTTCGAATGATTGCCCTCTCTTGTTGCTAAAACCAAAAAAGTGATGGGTGGAAGGTTTTGAATTAATCCGAACCACTGGCACTGCTCTAGGTAACCTTCCACACCAATGTTTTTTAGCCCGTCTGCGCCATTGCAAAAGGGGTTCAGATATATGCAACTCAGTCAGGTACTGCCACCGATGGGAGCAGCCCTGCCCGAATTTCGAGGCCAGGTCCTGCCTGGAGACGCAAGCTACTCCTCAGTGATGAGGCTCAACAAGGCTGAAACATGCTTGGAGATGCTTGTCTCATACAGAAGGGATGTGACCAACCGGTTCGAGCTAGACTGCCCCCTTTGGGGTGGGACCAAGCCCGATTTGCATATGGTCTTTCTACTTTTTGTAATGGCTTGGCAGGCGAAGAACAATGGTCTGGAGTGTTTCCCAGAGCAATGCCAGAAGTTAGGATTCATTACAATATATTTTCAACAAAAGCAAGGAACAATAAACAACCTACCCTCAGATAGCAATTTCTAAAAACAGCCGCTTAACAAATATAGGCTGCATTCTGTGTTCTAGGTAATCATCAGAAAACGTATTCTTAACAAAATATCATTTTTAATATATTAATCTCTTGTTCAGCACAAGTAATACAAAAACATTGTTTAAAAAACATATACACATCACATAGTCATATACATGTTAAAATCACTCCACCTCACAGTATCGAAACACATATGCTGAAATATTCAATCAGCACACCACACTAATGGCAACTCAATAAATCTCATTTCCCATTGTGTGAATAAGCCCAATTTATATAAGTTTCTGTCCTCTGTGTTCAAAGTAACCAGACATTTATCAGGGGCAGAAGTAGTCCTGTGCTTAAGGTAGAATCTTCCTATTCATACACCAGTTGCTATCTCTAAGGATAACAAAACAAAAAAACGTATCACTGATACGGGCATTATTGGTTTAGTTATTCACCATAGCCGAACCCTCATCACCAATAGGGTGTCAAGTATGCAGTAAATCATATACCTGAACAAGGGTCCCAAGAAATCTATGTCTTGGACCTAACAAGCCAAACACATTCTGACTCTTCACTACTAAAGCAGGCAGAAAACAATATAGAGTACCATGAACCGTCTATCAACAAGCCATAATATGGTCTATCAGATTTATAGCGACAGAGCCAATACCCAAGCATAAGGGGTTGTAGCATATCCATTGACAGTGGAGCCATATTTGTATTTTTAATTTTATAAAAAGCTGCTCACCCTAGGATGTCCAAGCCGAAATACTCCTGGACACAACAACAATCAAAGATGCGGCGACAAACAGTGTCCCCCTTGTGACTTCCTGTATGTCTTCAGGTGCCTAAAATGCGAGAGGTCAAAAAATAAGAACCATTGTCCCAAAGATTACCCATAGTGACCCTTACGTCTACCTCCCACTAGGTGTTCTTACCTATCTCAGGCTGTTCCAAAAGCCCTCCAATATGCATTCAATACAGTGCCCGTAGAAATCGGACCTCTTCCCTCTATCAAACTGATAGACCTCTCGTTCTGGAATAAATAAGAACTGAGTGAGCCCAACACGGTGAAAAATGTCGGCGAGAAAATCCTTAACACAGGCCTCATTTTACCAGAACAGTCTATCCTAGCACTAGATTCATTACAAACCTTCCAGCCATCACCTCTTGTTTTGCTCTCTTGTTGCAGGCCTTGAATCTGACCCATATACACACAATCACACCTGGCTGGTCTGAGGGTAAAGTTAATATTCTGCCACTTGCTCCTTTTACAGTCAGTTTGGCTTAGTAAAGAATGATTAGTCTGCTTTGTATCAGTTCGGTATTTGAAAACACACTTTCTTTTCCATTTCACTCTGCTTATAGTATTTCTGTGCTTAAGGCACCCAGAACTGGCCAGCAGGCGGTTACAGAGCGCTCGACTGTCACAATCTTAGTGAACTCACCGGGTCTGGCATGCACATCCGTTTGCCTCACTGCCACCAGGTCTTCGGCTTTTGCTTTCCTTTGCGGCCTGGCAACCTCTGCTTCTTGGCTTGCTGTGGCCTGCGCCAGTCGAAACAGGAGCTCTCTCCTTGCTCCCATGGCTCTCCGGTGCTCGCCTGCCACTGGAGCCTGACTGACAATGGGGAAAGCTTTCAAATTGTGCACTTTCCGCTATGCGACCTCTGCAGCTGCGACTCTCGGGTGGAAAGCTGTCAATTCTAACACTTCCAACTGCACAAGCTCTGCAATTAAGGTCTTGGAAAGAAGAGACCCTCACAGGACCTGCATTCGTTTATCTCACGACGTTGGTCCCTAACTCTCCATTCTTATCCATTTTCTGCTTCTGCTGCCACGTGGAAGTTCCACAACTACTCCCCCTCCTGCTGCTACTCTCCTTCTCTTCTCCTCCTTCTCTCATATGGCCTGTACCTCAGGGGGCCTTTTATGCCTCCCAGTCTCCCTCAGGTGTGGGTCATTACCATTAATTGGCTGCACTTTGTACTTTCTTGCCTCTGCAGTACTCTTCTTTGTTCCAGTAATTTGGGGGACTTGGGAGTCCACAATGTAAAGATCAGCTTTCCTAATGAAAACACAATATCCAGTTCATTTCTTTCCTTATTTATGTTCCTTAAAGGAGTATTATAAGGCTTAAATGAAGGATTTCATTTGATCAAGTAATTACGTTTTTCAGATTTTACATAAGTAAATCTACAGACTCATCTTTAATATTCCTCTGGGAGTAATGGGAACATTCATCTCTATTAATGTCCATGATCTCAAAAGGGTTTTCCTTCTTCTTTCCTTCTTCCAAAGGCATAAATGGTTAGGACTGATTTCACCCACATTGAAATAGTTAGCTTGGGAAATAAACAGTTCTCTCTGACAGCAAGCCATTACATATTTTGGTATCATTGACATTTCCTTCCTTGCGGAAGATAAATACTGCATCTCACCCAATGGAGTAGTCATGTTCCCCTTCTCCTCCCAGGTGATCCTCCCGGCTAATACTACCCCCAGGGTCGGAATAAGGACGGATCTGCCTTTCCCTGGCCAACTGCGAGGAGATTTTAGGTAGGGTCTTTGTGAGGACTGCCAGGATTCATCACAGAAGCCATTGGTGAAGTTTACTTGAGTAGTGAAAGGCACCAACCTGAAGATAAAGGGTAGCTGTGTCCACCAACACAACACATTTTTGCCTTCTACGCAACAGATTCTTGGAAAAGTGCCTGCTTGTAATTTGCTTTGTTCTTCTGCACTGTTGTTCACTGGATCAATATTCAGTAAGATTTCAAGTTTCTGGGGGGTGGGGCGTGGCCAGCCGAGGACACCGAAGGATGTCTCCTTTGGTGAGCTCTGGGACTCTTTCCACGTCCCGATTCCCTAAAACCCCCTAAAACACAATAAATACCCTGGAATGCAGCTTCGCGGGTCCCCGTGACAGTGGAGAGTGCCCTGTGCAACTGACAGCCCGGGGATCCTTTCGTCAGGGAGAGAGCAGCAGACGACTCGGGAGCCCGGCGGTCGCCAAGATGGCGGGCGCAATGTGCGGATAAGCCCGGGGCTTACCTGCTCACCCCGGCGCAGTGATAAGCTGAATTGGGCTTGGCCCGTGGCACCCCTGCGGGCAGAAGAAGTGGAGTGCCAGCTCGAGGTCAATCCGACTCAGACGGGTTCCAGCATGTGGGCTGCGCTCGCCCATCCCCCAGCTTGGCTGGGGCCCCGCAACGGAGGAAGCGAGGCGGCGCGGGAGCCTGCCAGTTGGAGTGCCCCGAGGGGGCAGGCGGCACGGCCCATTGCCCGCCTTCCAGAGGAGGAAGCAAGGTGCCCGCCGCGGACGGCGAGGAGGCTGACCCGGCCTAGAATCAAGCGCGGGTGTGCGGCGCCCAGTCATCTGGCCCCCCGGTCTGATTGGGGCCGGCGTGTGGAGCACGTCCACTCATTCCCTGGGTTGGCTGGGCCTCCGCGACTGAGGAGGTGAGGCGGCACGGGACCCCGCCAGTTGGAGTGCCCTGAGGGGGCGGGCGGCACCGCCCGCTGTGCGCCTGCCGGAGGAGGGGGCAAGATGTACAGCGCTCTATCATGTGGTCCCCCAGTCTGGCCGGGGCCTCCGCAGCCGGAGAGGAGGAGCGGCGTGGAAGACTGCTCTCAAAGAGGCAAGAGGTGAGGAGGTGGGCCACGGTGGACAGGGTCCTGGCACCGTGGAGGCATGCATGCAGTGAGGCAGTGAAGCGAGGGTACCTGCCTAGTCGGTGCTGGATGTGCTGTGACAGGCCCGGAGGGAGAAGGGCTCTGAGGCACACGGGAGTATCCCCCCCATGGACAAGTGCTGCTAAGGTGAGACAACTTAGGTAGAGTGCGCTGGCTTGTCCTGGACAACTTGAAGGGGACGCCTCTGTGCAAGTGCCCCCCCCGTAGCACAGATTGTGGGGTCTGAACCCTCAATGGAACTACCAACTGGAGCCTCTCATAGCTAGCCACCACCCAGCAGCCCTATGGGGCCCATGAGGAGGAGAAGAGTGGTGGGCCCCGGGGAGAAGGGGACTTGACACCTGAGTGGAGCGCTCAATTGCATGAGAGTGGAGGAAGCTTCAGAGCACCCCCGTGAACAGAACAGGTGAAGAGTAGCCTAAAGGACCAAACTGCTACAATAGACGTTAAGACAAAAAAAGGCCAGTACTGCAACAGCGGAGCGCTTTACTTATAAAAGGACATCGCGGACCTTGGGGGACCCTGCTCATCGCCGGCAGGAGGGATACGGGAAGCACTTGCTTCGTGAAGTGGTGCTGAGAGCAGTGGCAGACTGTCTAAGCAGTCAGGGAAACCCAAAGGTTCAGGTCGGGAGACATCAAATCCATGATGCAGTCCGCGGAGAGCCAGAAGCGCAGACAACTACAAGCGCAAGCCGAGATCCACTCTCCTCCTTCCGGGATCTTAGGGGATTGCGATGATCTGCCAATTCGCAGGTCAGATCTATTAGCAATGTTACAGGAGTTGAAGAAGGACATTAAGGATAGTGCCACTGAACTAGCCAAGTCCATCGCTGACCTTAACAAGGGGATAGTGGTAGTTGAAAGAAGGGTTGATGAGATGGAGACCACAGTAGCCGAACAATGCCACGAACATGAAGAATTAAAAAAAAAAGGGTCCAGATCCTTGAGCAACAAATGGAGCGGGTCCAAGACTGACAGGAGGATGCAGAGAATAGATCCTGGTGGAATAATGTATGCATCCGGGGGATCCCGACATCTGTCACGGATGGAGACCTGCAACAATATGTGACAGAGCTGTTCCGTCACCTCCTGGGCCCGGAGGTCGAGAGGGATATTGTCCTGGACAGGACGGACAGGGTCTATTCAACGTTCCAGTTAAAGAAAAACTTGATCCCGGATGTGTTAACTCGGGTACACCTATTTCAACTGAAAGAGCTTATCATGCAAGCCTCACGGGAGAAAGAACCCATAAGCTTCCGATCTACACCCATTCTCCTGTTTCAAGATCTCTCTCAAGCTACCCTGAACAAGAGGAAACGGCTGACGGTCGTCACGGACTGGCTGAGAACAAGGAAGGTCCGTGATGTATCCTGCCTCCTGCAGGATCTACCCAGGGCCAGAAACACACAAGGAGCAGGAACCAGGCTGACCCAGGTAGGTGAGAAAAGAAACACGCTTTATTCTCTTGGTTACAGGTTCAGTATAGAATATAGGAGAGAGAGATCATCAGTAGCTTCTTCCCTGGTTCCCTGCCCAGCTCCAAGTCCCAAACAGTCTCTCCTGGAATCCCCAAGTGCCCCAACACTCCAAGCTCCCCTAGCATTCCAACACAGCTCTTACACTGACTCAGACCTCATTCATACATATGCAGGATACAACACACCCCCCCCCTTTTACAATCAAAAGAAAACGCACAAACTCACAACCATGATAGGCCTAACAACCACAACATTTCTACTACTCCTTCCACCCTGGCCTGCCACACCAGGGTCTCGGTGCCGCCACCACCAAGCACAACCTTGCCACAATGGACAAACAAAAACCAAAACTACAAACCAAAACCCACCAAACAAAACACCTTCCGCCAGGCCTGCCACTCCTGGCCTCAAGTCTGCCACACTTGAGCACAAACCCAACACCCCGACAGAGGCTAACTCACCTGTCAAAATAGTGTAGCCACAAATCTAGAAAACTTACACAAAGGCCAAAACAGATAGTCCTAAACATGCCAACAATGATCACATGCACTCTAACAAATATCCCAACAACCATGCCTCATCCTCCTCCCCTAAAGAAAACATGAAAAAGGAATGAAAAATCTAGAAAAGAGACATACGACACAAAGATCACAAAAATACAACACGCAACCACAATAGGAAAAGGTGTGGCGCGAAAATATGCATAGCAAAAAGGGCTATGTTAGGATGAAAAACAACAGACCACTACTAAGATGGGGAATAGTAGTGCAGTGCAAATATCCAAATTTTGCACACCCAAAAATCAGACACACCTCAAAAGATTGAAGAAATAATGGTGTGATCTGAAAACTCAGAATTAAAAATTTTAATAACTTAAACTGAACAAAGCCCAGTAACCCATGCCAGTGTAGGGACCCTAATGATCCAATTATCCACTACAACTCCACAAAATAACCACTGGCCTACCACCTGTGTGCCCTCCACTACAATTCAAAACCAACATTTGAAACTGGCGTGCAAAAACAACAAAGTACCTCCTTCCGTATGCACCGCCTGGCACTACAGAAACAAAGAGAACAAACTTTGCTCCTAACTAAGACTCGAACCTTAACATAGAGGAAAAGAATTGTCAAGCGATAACATTCAACGCAGACAATTAACTACTACTCTGAGGACCTAAGTCCCCAGATTTCTTGCGCATAATCTGCGATGAAAACTGACTACAGACCTCAAACAAAAATAAATGGGCCCCATGCGCTAAGGTCAACACTACCGGAACACTCTACTGTGTCCAAACTGACTACAGACCTGAAAAATGGGCCCCCTGCCCTAAGGTCAACACTACTGGAACACTCTACTGTGTCCAAACTGACTACAGACCTCAAAAATGGGCCCCCTGCCCTAAGGTCAACACTACTGGAACTCATTCATACCATAACTTCAATATATGTAATACACACACAAATATTGCATTTCTAAATTTTTGCATTTCCTAAAATTTGCCTTTTTCAAAGTGCACCTCTCATTACGTATAAGATTATCATAATACCCCAACAACATATAATGTGCATTTTCTACAATAATTCGAGCAATTCTACATAAATACTTCAAAAATTGTGTGTATCGTGCTTCAATTTCAGTTAAAGTGCCTATTTGTGTTACCAAAGTCCTCTGCAACAAAAGAAAAATCTCATCACTATGAAAAGAAAATTTTGCTTCACAATATCTCTAATTGTGCCTATCTAAAACAGAGCAAATCGTACTGATTGCATTTCCTTTATACAGTGCCTATAAAACTCACACTGTACTTAACAGCCCATGCATCTCACCTCATTTATCTCCAATAATCCGTAAACTCAAACACAATGACAGTGTTCAGCAATAACCCCACAAAATAGCTTAAAATGCATCATTTGTATTTCAGCATGTAATGTTCATTTTATACTGAACATTTTCTCCCGGAATTAAACGTGTCAGTTTAAACAAAACATTATACATGTTGCTCCACATCTCAAATGCTGCCTCCACAATGCTGCAGAATAAGTAATTCGACCGCAGGTGTCAGTATACTATGAGGCCAACCCGTGGCTCAGTATTGGTGTCACTACAATAATATGCAACTCCTTTGCTCGTGCGCCGTAACTCTGCGGTCGCATATACAAATGTACCTCACTCTGCAGGATCCATCAGTCCGCTATCGCTGGGTGTTCCCGACTGGGCTGCGCTTTGATTGGAAGGGGCAGAGGTACACGATAACAAGAGAGGAAGAAATGGACAAGCTCATGGGAGAGGGGGAAGGTAGCGAAGGCAAGGACCAAGCGAGATCCCCACGTGGGAGGAAGGAAAGAAAAGACTCTTTGGCAGAGGAACAATGGAAACCAGTGCGCCCCCGCCCGAGAGGCCACAGAAGGGATCCTAAAGCGGGGGACCCAGCGTGAACGAGAGAGACAGTGCTTTCCCGTGAGCCGTCTGGCACCTACTATCTCAAACTTTGGAAGGGCCTTGTTTCTACTCTGTATGCCTTGAGGGTATTGGAAAACTAAGCAGCAGTCGCTGAGCATGAATAAGGGCGGGGGGAGGGTTGAGATGGGGGGGAACAGACCCTAAATTTCAGGGGTGGCAATACGCCCGGTGATACTCTGTGGGGTCGCCATGGGGCTTGTGTTTGTTGAAGTTTATGGGGTCAAAGTAAGTTGGGGGGGAACAGTTAAATATCCTTTTGGGGTTGAATCCATATATGGTGGGATTGAGACGCCTAGGAGGGTGATCCAGCTGAAGAACATGGGTTTGGGCATATTGTTACTGTATATTAATGGCTGACTTAACCTTTGTCGCATTAAATGACCAGGGCCTTAACTTCCTAGTTAAAAGGAAATCGTTCATGAGCAGGCTCAGGGACATGCAAGCCTCGGTTGTTTGGCTACAGGAGACGCACCTGCTCCCAGAGGATGAACACAGACTGAGGAACAGGGCCTTCCCCGTGCAATTCTTGCCTCTAGTGGGACAAAAAAAAGGGGAGTGCGCATCCTCATGGCTAAAGTGATCCAATTTGAGAAACAATTTGTAAAAAGGAACCCGGAAGGGCCGTTACCTAATGTTAGGTGGGTCATTGATGGGCTAGCAGGTCACACTGGTGGCAATGTATGCCCCCAATGAGAGGCAGGATCGCCTTTTGCTAGAGGTGCTACCCAAATTTGCAAAGGCGGGAGTGGGGCAGATCATGATTAGGGGCGATTTTAATGGGTTGATGGATGCGACAATGGACAAAACTCTCCCTGCCACCTCCAGTGATTCCACGTTTAGACAGGCTCTGGCAAGATTCCTCAGGGAATTGCACTTAATAGAAACGTGGCGGTTTTTTCACCTGCTGGAAAAAGCGTACACTCACTATTCAGCAGTACACAGGGGTCATTCCAGAATTGATATGGTGTTGATTTCAGACTCCCTGGTCCTGCAGGTCACGTGCCTGGACATTGGGGTGCGGTGCCCATCAGACCATGCCCCGGTTTCCCTAAAGCTGGAGCCGCTTACCCCGCAGCCGCAGACTCGTAGGCCCTGGCGTTTAAACGAGGTGATCCTAAAAGAACTAGCCCTAAGAGCAGATGTAGAGCGAGTCCTGAGGGATTACTTCCAAGAAAATGTCACACAGGAAGTAGACTGGGCCACAATTTGGGACGCAAGTAAAGCGGTGGTACGGGGCGAGTTTATAGCACATACGGTGGGATATGTTAAGAGAAAGGAGGGAGTGAGGCGGGAGTTGGAGGTCAAGGTAAGGGATGCAGAGGTGGAATACAAGGATAGAGGCTCACAAAGAACTTGGAGGGATTTGAAAAAAGCCAGAGCGGCCCTAGAAACGCACCTGGCGGATGAATCCACGCAACTCCTTTTACGGACCAAATAGTCTTATTACATAAATGGGGACAAGGCCAATCGCTTTCTGGCGGCTAAACTGAGACAGCAGAAAGCGCTAAATCATATTGTACAGCTTAGGGACCGGAGTGGGAATCTGGTGAGCGGGGAGAAGGAACTAGAGGGGGTTATGCACTCGTATTATACTGACATCCTAAAGGGGGGAGAATGTAGAGAAGGGAGCACAGGTGGCCTTTTTGGATCAGGTGACCCTGCAACAAATTAGCGAGTCTGACTTATTGTGGCTGGAAGCACCCATATCCGAGGAAGAAGTGGGGGAGGAGATAGGGGCACTGAAGGGACATAAATCCCCAGGCCCGGATGGGTTAAGTAACGCGTACTACAAAACGTTCAGGCCGATCCTGGTAGGTCTTCTGACAAAATTATTTAACTTTATCAGGGATACAGGGCGAGTCTCAGGGGATATGGGCCCGGCTACCACAGTCCTTTTGCTAAAGCCGGATAGGGATCCCTTAGATTGCGCCAGTTACCGCCCCATCTCATTATTGAACGGGGATGCAAAAATTTACTCCACGGTATTGGCCCGAAGACTAGCAAGGGTTCTCCCAAAGATAACTCACCCGGACCAGGCGGGTTTTGTAAAAGGGCGGCATACATATGACAATATATACGCAGGGCCATAGATAGAGGTTTGGGTGCGGGCCGGTATTTACACGCATGGTGATGGCCAACTTTGTTAATCCGTCAACACAACGGATGAACAACGGACGGCTCACAGACAGTATTCTTATCCAGAAGGGCACGAGGCAGGGCTGCCCGTTATCCCTGTTGATTTTTGCCATGGCCAGGGAGCCGGTAGCACAGCGAATCCGGGATGACCAGGGTATCCAAGGTGTGGAAGTGGGGACAGACGGGCCTCAGAAGGTAGCCCTCTACGCGGACGACATCCTCTTGCTCGTGAAAGACATGACAAACTCCCTCCCCAGAGCCATAGACCTGCTGGACAAGTTTGCAAAGGTCTCGAGGTTTCACTTCAATTACCCCAAATCTAAGGCGCTTAATATCACAGAGGCTATGGAGCAGGTGTCAGGATGGGAGAGCCGATATCCTTTGAAGTGGGAACAGAAAGCTATAAAATACTTAGGGGTTCACCTGACCCCCACCTACGATAGGCTATATGGGGCTAACATTCCGGGCCTTCTGAATTCACTGACGCAAGATCTTAAACGATGGGATCTGCTGGAATTATCATGGCTGGCATGCATAACGGCAGTCAAGATGAACCTACTTCCTAGGTTCCTCTACGTGACCGGCGCTTTGCCGATACGTATACCAAACCCAGCAATTAAAAAGCTACAGGCAGAGGTGATGTCCTTTATCTGGAAGGGAAAAAAACCAAGGGTCCCCAGGAAAGTCCTATTTAGACCACAAGTTCTGGGTGGCTTGGGGGTGCCGGAATTTCGCAGGTATTTATGGGCAGTACAGGTGGCACCCATGCTGCAATGGCCACCAAGGGACAATCAAAATCGGTGGGTGATCCTGGAAAAAGAAGCATCTAAGATACCCCTGGACAGCCTGGGTTTCCTCGCAGCTCAGCATAGAGGCAAAGGGGGCACACTACTGGAAGCTTCTAAGGCTACCCTTTGGTATTGGGACAAAGCCCTAAGGGGGAATAAGGTGAGGGTGAGGGAGGCCCACTTGCCTGGGTAGCCCACAATCGGGACTTCACGCCAGGCTTGTAGCACAGCTTTTGGGCACATTGGGGAGGGGGAGGGGGAACGGGCCCTAGCGTTGGGGGATCTCTACGCAGAGGGTACGCCGTTAACATTTGAAAGTTGCAAAGCCAAATTCCAGATACCAGAGAGGGAACGCTTCCACTATATCCAACTCAGACATTGGATCCCAACGCAAGGGTTTGAGAGAGAGCAACTAGGGCCCCCACAGGGCTGGAGTTTACGGTACAAGAGGGAAGGGATGAGAAAGGGGTATCAAGATTGTACCGGCTGATGGAGGAGGCGGACCCGGAGGAAATTCTCCCATATATGCAAAAATGGCTATAGATGTGGAAAGACCCATCTCAGGGGAGTCATGGGGTTGTATATGGCACCGCATTGTTAAGGGCTCTAAATGTACTTCAATTAAAGAGGGGCGTACAAGCTTTGCCTACGCTGGTATATGACACCACGACGGATGCATTCTATCAACCCAGACTATTCCATACTTTGCTGGAGGGGCTGTGAACAACCCGGGGACTTCATTCAGATGTGGTGGAAGTGTCTGGTGGTGGAGACTTACTGGAAGGAGGTCCTAAGCCATATAAGGGAAATAACTAAGACACAATTGCTGTTTGACCCGGTGGTTGTGTTGCTAGGTGAGGTGGTGGAGGGGAGCTATGCCAATTCCATATGTAGGGCTGGCCTCGTCACCCACATGCTGAGCGCAGCAAGAATCACCTTAGCGCAGGCATGGAAGAACAAGCAGGGGCCGGTAGTGGCCGCATGGTGGGTGAGACTCTGGGGGGTGATGGCCATGGAGAAAGTGACAGCAATTGCCTATGGCTCCTACTCGAAATATATCAATACCTGGACACCGCTTCATGAATTCATGGACGATAGGGATCAGATGTATTTCAAACCTAGGTTACTCCGCAATGTCTCTATCCTATGACTGGGGAGAGTTGAGGGGCGAGAAGAACTGCGCCCAAAGGACCTCCTGGGAGGTCGGAAGAAGATGCCATACTCCACCCAAATATTGAGAGGTTATTGAGGCGGGGGAGAGGGAGTTGTACCAGTTAAATTTCAGCAGCAAACGGCATCCCAGATGGGAGTAGTTGGCAGGAAGGACGCTGGTGATGTTATTGTTTGGTGTTCTTTAAAACAAGCAATTAATCAGGTCTAGAATCTCAAACAGATCTCCATAGACAATGCTCTGACAGGCAAAAGGGTCAGGCTTGCTGGTGATGAGCAGTGCAACAGTCCATGATTTTCAGCCAAATACTGCGAATAGAATGGATAGCAACTGACAGGCACCTCGAAATACCAAAGGCCATGCGGGACAAGCCCCTGCACATAAAACATCAATTTGATGTAAAAGAACAGCTACCGGTAAAAAAAAAAAAGGGGGGGGGCTGAAGATATTTTAATATGGTCAGTGTCTATCAGCAACCATCTTTGGTGGAGTTCAACAACTTGAGGGTTCTGTATATCTTGTTGAAAAGTGGCATTCATTGCTCCACCATTGTTCAAACATGCACTCCTGGGAGGAAAATCAGCATTTTCAAGACTGTGTACATGGAACATTGAGTGAGAAACACAAACTTAAGAAAAAGTGGTTGGTGCCAGGCGCCCCGCCTCACACAGCCATCGAAAACTGTGTGTGTGACAAAATGCTGACAAGAGATTTGAAGAGCCTGGCAGAATTCTGCCGCAATAGTGATTTGGAGGTTTTCTATAATATGTCCCTAAAGTACAGGCCTAAAAGGATTCATTTTAGCATAGATGGTATGGTATTTTTTATTTATATAGCGCCTGCACAAAGACAAATGTTTCAAAGCTCTCAAGGAGGTTGGGGACATGGGGAAAAACAAACAGTCGCTCAGAGCCCTTGAAATTCTGAGAGATTAGTCTGAACAGGCAGAATATGTGCGTAAAAATACATTTAACAATTTGGGAGACAGATAATGGGCCTGACGGCGATTCTGCAGTTTTAAACAGTGCAATTTAGGGGGGAAGACAAGGGAGAACTAACAGACCATCTTCAGGCGCGGTGCATACGGATCGTGTAAGTGCAAGAGGGTCACAGGGGCGGGGGGAAAGTGCACCAGTCGGTTGAGACTGAGGCAAGTGCAGAGAGAGACACTCTCTTGGATTAATTTCCAGTGAAGTGTGGATGGGGTGAAGGGCCCAGGGGCAAGTGCGAGATAGGGATTGGAGTGGGTGCGGGGGACAAGTGAGACTCTGAGGTACACCTGGCAGCCAGTCAGCATGCTGTAAGGAAGAGGGGCAGAGGGGGAAAAACAGAGAACTGGGTTAGAAGGGTAGAGGGAGGGAGAAGGAAGAGGAGAAGAGGAAAGTGTTGAGGAGTGTCCAGAATTTAAGGAGATCTGTCTCAAGACGGAGGGAGGCTATTCCAGAGGGAGGCACCTGCTGAGGATAAGGATCTCACTACAAATGTCTGCTTGGAGACTGGCTCACTCACAGAAGGTTAGAGGTAGATGATCGGAGTGCTCGGGAGGGACAGTATTTAGGTAGGCAGCGTTGCAGGTAGGTATGGAGGCCAGAACAAGGCTGGCTGTACTTGTACACATCGAGAACATTGATAGATAACCAGCAAAAACTGCAGGCACATTTGGTATGCTTCGTTACACCATGGCATTTACAAAAAGAACAAAACAACGAATGGCAAAGCCAATATTACAGCAGAAGGAATTTGACTTTCTGTTACGCTCACCTGGTCTCTGCGGGGACGTTGGGGCACAGTTGGAGCCCTCCCAGGAGTTGACTACCTTGGATCGCTTCTCTCCCCCAACTTCAGCGGTATCGAGGACCCGGGGTGCTGGTACTGTACCTGAGAGAAGATGAGAGGCGGTGAGAATAGCGTGGTGGTGCCGTGATTCCCTTCAACCTTTTCGTGCCAAAATGTAGTGCGCAAGAGTTTGCCCATGCAAGCTCTCCTGTTTTGATGTAAGGATGGTTTCTCCGTCCTGCTTTCCTTCAGCAGGGGCACTGTGGATGTACCTAGTTGTGTCACTGGTCCCGAGTGTGGAGGTCCAGACCGGCTGCGGCCATTCCGTCTTGAAGATAGATTTATTATTATGATTATTGTCCGTATCCTTTGTGATAATTTTCCCCAATGATTATTGTCCGTAACCATATACTGTCCTTTCTCTCCCTAGGTATGAAGATGGCCCACGAGCGCGTGAGGATAACAAAAAAAATCTATCCCAGAGGATCTACTTGTGGCAAGTAGACTGTTCCAGAAACTGTACCAAGTTTGTGAGTTGCGCTGCTTAACGTGTTATATTCTATGCAATTGCTCACCTAGTGTTTTCTTATTCCCTTTGCAGGTGCAGCTGGACAGTGTTAGCTGGTGAGCGGTTTCTGGACTCCTGCAGGCTGCCGGAGATGAAGATCCGCGTGGATGCTGTGCCGAAAGATGGCTCCGTGTTTATGGGGATTCGGGACAGGTAAGGATGCTAGGCGGCACCCGCGGAGGCCTCTAGAAGACTGGTAAGTGGAGTGCAGCTGCTGCAGAATCAGAAGCGGTAGCAGTGCTCCTTCAAGCGATGGCGAGGCTGACTCATGTGAGATGCACACGGAGACTCAAGAGTTGGAAGCAGGTAGCAGGAATTCCAGCAATGGTGTGACCTCAAGGTAAGATGCGCGCGGCGGCTGCAGATGGCAGTGCTTCCAGCGATGGCGTGGATGGTTCCAGGTAAGATGCTGGAGGGTTCCGGAGAATGAAAATGCATGTGCTGAACCAGGTAAGAGTCTTCTGGACGGCGGTAAGCGCTGCCCTGCTCTAGCAGACAAACGCGAATCACCTGCCTGCGGGTGGGGCCGGCTTATATAGCCTGGCCCCAGCCACTCCCCTTAGGCCCCGCCTTGTGGCCCCACCTTGCCACTCCTCCTGTCTTCTGCACGTGCCTTCCCTGTATTGGTAGGGCCCCGCCCGGCCTAGATGCACGTGCTTTCTGTATTCTGTGTGCACAGCACACTTTGTAATGAGCTTGGTGCCATGGGTGCCAAGACTGTGTCCTTTGGGACCCTGCAGGTGGTGAAGTAATTGGCCCTTGACCAGTGGCCATGACACTTTGTGAAAGATATCACATTGACACTGCTGGCCATGCAAACACATGGACAGGCATCAGAATATGTTTACAGGGTCCAGCTAGGCCACAGAACATTGCTAATCTGGTTTGGCCTCCAAAACTTTAACTTGTTGAAAAGTTGTTTTCAAGATTCAAATGAGGTGTTGGGGTGTTTACGATTTCATTCAGAGCAAGTTTCAATCATGTATTTTATGTTGAGAAGCTGTGTAGATATATAAAATATGTGTTTGTACAAAAGTCAAACTGTACATATTTTAGAATTTGTTTTATTTAATATCTATTTGCTGTTTTTTTTATTAAATGTTACTCGATATTTATTACTGAATGTGTTTTTCATGACCTTTTCATTATTTAATAGCCTCAATAGTATCAATTGATATTATGACAATAAATGGGAATGTCCACATTTTATGTCTACCTTTTTTGTAAAAAGCATTGTAAAGTATTTTTCTTATTAAAATTCTACATACATATGGTTAGTTTATTTTTTTATCATTTGTATTTGTCATTTTAAATTGTTGAACTATAGAAAAAACACAGATCTAAAAGGACAGCAAGACAAACATGGAAACATTATAGTCATAGACAATAATATGGTTACTTCTGACTTTTTTGATCCCGGGGAGCCTGTTTCATAGAGGGGAGACACAATATAAGCTACAAAAAACCAAAGGAAACAGGCTAACCCTCCCTTACTCATGTATGTCTGTGGGCTGCAGCTATAACCTGAGCTGGAATGGAATCAATACACACACTCTCAAAGATATGTTAAAAAGTAATGTAATGTACTAAATTCCATAGTGAAAATATACACAGACACAAAAACGTGCCTATACATAAACAATGTACAAATGACCGGTGCTTGACCTAGAAGCTAAGGTCTCCAAACCTAAAATATAAAAGAACGACCTCATCAACAATGTGGGCTTAGTAAATAATTGTGAATAAATAACCACAATTAAGAAACTTGTAGACCAACACAATGACAGTGGGAAACACCACTTTAACATGGAACCACTCGTCATATCTCTACTGCACTTTCAGACAGTTATTTAAGAATAGCAGTCTCTTTATTTCAAAAACACTAACATAAGGTGAAATCTCTGCACCTCCCCAGAGACTGGTCTGAAACGTAGACACATTTGCTCACTCATTTGTAGTGTACAGAAAGATGAGGCTAAATGGAGCGGGTAATATCTAATCAGTCACAAAAGGGGGCGCCTGACCTTTCTAATTACTGCGCCAGACATTAGGTCGACACATTGTGTTTCTGGCCACTTGGGTGGAGCATGCCTAATAGACAAATATATATATATATATCAATGTACATAGCCATCAATGTCTGTCTATATACCTTGATCCATAGGCATTTCTTGATGGCTGTATCCATCTCTCCCTGCAAATATAACTATATGGGATACATTATTCACCGTAATCGTATTTCTGATGCATGTATCTGCTTGGATTCACATGCTATGCATAGGCCGACATCTAGTGGAAGCTGCAGAGTATTACAATTGTTGTTTATATAAATGTATACTTTGATCGATCGGTATCCATCAACATTTATCCTACTCCATATATGCATCTTGAAATGTGCCTCCATCGATTGGTATGTATACATCAAGCTCTTTACGCAACTGTATCCATCACACTCTATGCATCCATCTAGATCTGTATACATTTATTTTGGTGATCTATTAACATTTTGGCCAACTCTTTAGCACTATAGACCATTCTCCAACCGAAACAAGTATTCCACACCCTCGGTCTGTTTCTCTGTATGTCTTTAGTATTGTGTTTTTCAATATGATATATTACATGCTCTAATATGTATGCCATTGGTGTGCCCAAGAAGCGCTGTGTACTTTAACAGCCTCTTGAAGATCATAGTCAGTCATGGGAGATGTGAAGAGAGGATTGTAGAAAAATCAGTTATTGTGTTTTTATCCATCACAGAAGGTGAATTGGGAGTGGCTAGGTAGCTAGCGGCAACACATACTATCAGTTGAGGGAATAGGTGCAGTGACTCATTTTGAAGGCGAGAGAGTCAAAAGGGTGAAATGATGTAACTGATGGACAAAATATTGCATGCATCTAAATTGTATTGGGTTTGAGATGGCGATGCATGTTTTCAGTGTTTGTAATCAAGTAGTGTTTATTGAGAAGATGGGTTGGCTGTGGCTGGGCATGATAAGGTTATGCAATGGGGTGTTTGAATTTACATTGAAGATAGACTGACGCCCGATTGTAAAAGCTCTTGCGAAAGTAATGCCATTATATGAGGGATCGATTCACTGAAAGTAGTGTAAAGCACAAACAATTATATAAATAAATCCAACACTCAAGACCCAGAGCACTGATCCCCCCCCCCAAGCTCACATCCAGCCTCCCCAACACACAGAACACAAGCCCTATACCTTGCATATTTCAAACCTATTGCAGAGACTACAAAACCCATGGATGGGACCCTGTTACCTGCCACCCAACAGCCAGAGCATAAACACAATACTTGGCACCTATTGGTGCCTATGTGTAAAAACGTGAGTGTTTTTCCCGTGTTCGATGCAGGCTGTCTCCATAGAGAGGATGCAAGTACAGAAACACGTGAAACAACCTGTCATCTGGGTGTAGGTCTTGGTGGTATATTAAAAACCATTACTACTTTTCCCACCAAATGCACCTTGGACAATTAATTAAAAAAAAAAACTTACACACAATCGTTCCTGCACCCCATATGGTGAATTGAATCAGTACTCTATCCCAGCAAACCTTCGGGCAGGGGTGGAACAATGAGCGGTTTGTTCAGGCTGTGCATCTGGCTGTGCCCCTTATTGGGCCTGCAGTGCAGTCGATGTCCTGGAGTGCGACACAGATGGTACTCCTACTGTGCCACCCATTGTCCATGTGGTTGTGTAGAGCATGAGCATATGGCCAGACTGCTGTATGTGTCCTGCTCCAGGCAGCCAGGCTGAGCAGGAACACATGTCAACACTACTGTCTCCGACAGGATGCCCAAAAGACAAGTCATCAGGCCACAGCAAGAAAATGGCAGCCACAAACAGCACTCTAGCCAAGCAACAGCACACATTATGCTTGGTTTATAAAAAATAAAGCATGGTACACGTCAACACCTTGCCAGACCGGAACCTTAGGCGCAGGCAGTGCAGCTCCCCCACCCTCCACTGTTGTGCGATGGCCTCCCTTCTGGGCATCTATGACAAAGCTTATCATACATGCACAGAAAAAATAAGAAGCCATGCAACAGTAAGCAGGCACCTGCGGTGCCCGTCCCCTCTGGCCACGGGTCACTGGTCAGCTGTACAGACTGCCCATGCCTCGGGCAGCCCGAGCACACAGCAGTGTGTGATGTATTTGGTCCCGCACCACTGCTAGAGTGGGCCATAGCAGGGTAGCAGAGGGTGCCTGGAGACCATGAAAATGGAAGCGGTTTGCGGTATAAAATCAAATCATAACATGGACACCTATTTCTGGTGTGCTCCTGCTCATACAGCAACAGACTTGTCTTTGTACTGGCACAGCCCCCACAGTGGACCCCACATATGACGCCACTGGTCACTATTGTAGCAAACTCACATAAAACCGTGGATTAAAGTGTCATTTTTTCCATAGTACACTGTTTTGGGTTGACAGAAGTTACTGATTGTAAAATAAAATGTTTTTGATAAGTTATAAACTATTTGCGTTGTAAAATTAGCTGACCACAAACATTCCCATGTCTGCATGTAGTTTTGCATGTTAAAATTATTAAAATTAAAAAAGGTTAAATTAAGGATGTGTTTACTTATACTAAATAAAGAAAATGTTTGCTTCTTGTTAAGTGTTCAAGCCTTTCCTCATCTTCAAGGCACAGCTTGCTATTGAAAGTGGATGATAATATCATTCATTTTGGGGTATTTGTTCCTGGAAATGAAACCCTACTTTGGCAACGTGCACGCACGATACAGGGTCTCTGTTATTTGTCCCTGACTCTCGTACTCAAATTTTCAACGACACAGTGGCGAGCAACCACAAAGAACTGATAAGATTCACGATAATGAAATGTAACGTACGGAAGTTAACTTTATATTCATAAGAGCTTTCCAATGTAAATTGCTACAATGAAAAATCAGCCAATTATGTAAGTAAACCTTTACATAATATTTATGCAATTGTATGCTTCACGATGTACAGAATTGAAATTCAAGTAGACTCAAAGAGTGTACATTGTAAATGTCAATTTTAACGAAAATGTTTTTAATTAACATGTTGATTTATTATCTAACTTATTTTTCCAATTGGATACGAATATATATTTTTGCCTTGCCAAACAGTTACATCATTTCGATGTGCCTGGGCCATGGATACAATCTTCCTGCGGATGGGTTCTTTAACCAGAACTGGAAGATGACCATCAATGACAGAACAGTAATGACTATATTCTGGGACGATTGTAAGGCACCAGTTTGCCCATTTATGCTGCCAGTGATAAAGAGCAACATGCAAGCATTTATGGTCTGATTACGGGCGGATGGCAAAGTGCTGCATTTTGATGCGAAAGAAAACCATTTTTCATCACTAACAGAACACCATGTGCATCCATACAAAAACGAAGAAGGAACACAAGTGCATTAGAACTTTAACTTCACAATTCAAGTACAGATCAATCGAGGCAATCTGAAATATTTTAATGGAATGTGACAATCAAACTAAACATCAGAAATATGCCTTGTAGTAAGTGTTTTCTTAAGATCATATTCTCAAATGTTTTCAGTGTTCCATGTTTTACTTGAATTTAAAAATATAACAACTTGGTATAATCCTGACTAGAAGTATGTTCTTAAAAGGTTGTTTTCTTCTTTATGTGAAAAGAAAGTACACTTTTAGGCTGGGGGCGGAGGGGAGGAGGGTGTGTGTGTGTGTAGCTTCCTGGTCTTGCGTTCGGGAACCTGATGAAGTGATGACAGGGTACGTTTGGCTACGCTGTGCACCAATGTCGTAAGAAGAGGTGCAGCATATCAGTTTGGCATGTCACTGTCATCTGAAGGCGCGTGTGATCCAATTTATTGCCAAATGGGCCCTTAAATTTAGGGCAATGGTTCAAAAGATGAGCACAAGATGGCGGTTTCCAACCCGTGAGTTTCGCATGTGTAGATGTTAGAAAACCCAAGTTAAGATGCATGGGATTTTTTTTTTGGATCGATCCATATATGCTCAAAAATACATGCCTGATCCATTGGGCCCATACAATTCCTGAGAGAACTTCCCCTTTAACAGTTACAAGCTAGGCTGCCCAAAGCCAAAAATGTTGCTCTATTTTGTCTCTGGCTGTGCAGCCTGAGAATGTCCCCAAACAATTATTTCAAATCTACAAACAACTGCCGATTCAACGACCTAAACATTTCCCTTTCAATACTCAAATTACCTTATTTTGTGACAACATGGACTTCAACAAGACAAACACTGACAGGGAGACAATGTTTCCTTTGGTAGAACTTCATACCAAAATATATATTTTACAGTTGATCCCTATTCAAGAGGCATGCATCAGGTCAAGCCTGCCATCTCTTGCAATGTGCAAAATATTTGTACCTTTCTCAAGGAACCCAGATGGTGTGACACAGTTTTATCGCAGGTCTACAAGGCCTCATGTTTAACCTGTTAGGGTTTAGATACAGCTAATTTGTAAATGTTTAAACATATTACCTCTTTTCTCATTTTGTGAATACAATTTTCTTAGTGTGTTGATTTTTGCCAAATTTTTGGCTCAGTGGAATTACATTGTCACTCTTTCCTGTTTGCCTCCCTCCGCGTACTGACTGTTTCACCCTACTACCTCCTCTAAACTTTTCTTTTCCCTGGAATATCTTCCATCTATTGAATTTCCACAGGGCAGTAAATAATACAAGCTTGAGTCGGGTAATACATCCACTATATAGATCAGTTTAAACTCATCGTCACAGGTTCTAATCCCAGAACGTTTTCTCTGCCTATTATTCTTCAGAGGTCGATAAAATCACTACCATCAAGTTGGATAACAAACTTGTGTTATCCGTGTCGAGGCACTGCTCCAGAAGTGCAATGTCTAAATATACCTTATTTGCTCCCAGAAGTGGGGAAAAGCTCCCAGACCGGACCTGATACCGATCGATCTAATTATGGACGAACCAACTGTCTGGGTGCCTGTGTTATGGCACCTTGTCAACACAATCCTTAGATTTAATATGGTCCTCAGCCCCTGGCAAAATGCAACAATAACCCTGATCAACAAAAAAGGATGGTGAAAAGGTCCAGGGAACTTTAGGCCAACCTCCTTATTGGACAGTGTGTGGAAGTTATTTGCCAGAGCCATCTATGAACACCTGCAGGCGTGGGTGATGCAGGAAGATGTGATAGACCACCTCCACGCAGTGTTTCGAGCGAAAACAAGCATCATGGATCAGGCATTTTGTCTACATCTGGTCACGCAGAAATACACAGTCCTGAAATACATGAAAGTGTTTTCTGTGTTCATCGATCTCAGGACCGTGTTTGACTGCGTGTCACAGGAGATGCTGTGGTTAATCTTGGCTAAGAGGGAGGCACCAGCCAACCTACTACGACTCATAGTACAATTTTATTCTAATAACAGTGCTTCAGTACACTGGGGGTTGGGAGGTGTATTATCTGATCCCTTTGAGATGACCAGAGGGGTGAGGCAAGGATGTGTCCTTGCCCCCCTATTGGCTTTGTTATATATCAAAGTAATACGCCATGTGAGATTGAATCATCAGGATCAGCCGAAATTAGGCCATAAAGTGGTCCCAATGCTCCTTTTTGCAGATGATGCTGTTCTTCTATCCACACCTGCAAAGGGGCTTGCAACCACCCTTGAAGCCTTTGTGGAGAAATGCTCTAAGCTTCATTTTAAGATCAATATTGGGAAAACAAAATCAGTCAAAAAAGTATTTCGGCCCAAATTCAAAACATTTATGAAACTCCAATTGAACATCAATGGATCTCCAGTGGAACAGGTGCAATACTAAGATTACCTTGGGGTAAGATTCAATGATCAAGGTAATTGGACATTGCAGATGCTCAAATCCAGCATAACACTGGAAGAACACGGGGGGCAATATGGAGATTTTTTACCACTCACGACCAGGGCGCTGTCTCCCCGGCCTTCACAATGTATGTTGCACAGGCCAAATCAGCTGGTATGTATGGGGCAGATATTTGGGGCCGCTGGACCAGCAATAAATTGGGCCTGGTTGAAAGACGCTTATTGAAAAGGCTGCTTGGGCTGCCAACATTGTGTCCGGGTAACCCTGTTCATCTCAGGAGGATAGCTCAGGGGCAACATGCTCGCCTTGGAAGCAAGATGACATGGAGCACCACAGGTTCGATCCCCGGGTCCGCACTTAGAAACCTCTGGGTATTAAGCGCGTTATAAATAACCTATCATATCATATCATATCTGGAACTGCGCCACAGGGAAATCCAGAGCTTTGTTACTCTTAGGTTGGCACTTTATTGGCTCAGAGTATGGCTAACTCCCAAACTCAAAATATACTGTGAGGCTTTAATACACATGTTGGAAACTGAGGGTGGTAGATCTTTATCCTGGTTTACACATGTCAAAAGATCCCTGTTGGACATGAATCTGGGAAATCTGTGGCACAACCCCCGGGCTATAATATCCAGTGACGTAGAGAAAGTTAAAAGAACCTCATGGGAGATAGCCAAAGTGAAATTGGTTAATGCGTGCAGTGGGTTGCCCATGGGAATTTCATATCTGGCCAGTAAACCAGCCCTGTGGTTTGAAAAATATTTAGATCTGGTTAACCCCCTAACCCCCTTGCATACACCTCGTACCTGAAATTTAGTTTTTTCCAACTGAACCTGGCTTACCGTACTAAAAAGTGGGAGCCTGCCGGAAATGATTTATGTTTGATGTGGGAATCGATTGCCCACTTTTAGTACTTTCGTCAGGGCTATCGAGTGGCAAGATGCTAGTTCCTAAAGACAATATTTAATGCACACGTTATACGCTGAACAGGTGATGCTCTTTTGCTCCTTAAGAGCAGCAATGACATAAATGTAGTGTTTTTTTAAGCAAGCTACTTTCATCAAGCATGGCGCACAAAAATACTGAAAGCCAGAGAACTTCAGAACTAACATGCTAGCATGTCAACACATTGACCACTACTCATGTAACTTTATATGCACTTTATTGCTTCTTGCACTTGGATGATGCTGCCAATACACTGATCAATGCACTTTCCTGCTAAGTTTGGCATATTTCTTTTTTAGGATTGGGCATAATATTCTGAAGGTGGTACTCACTCTTCTAGGTTTTCCAATGCCTCGGCACTTGCTTACGTACTGAGGTCCCACTTCCAAATTACCATTACCTGGCAAATTGTTTTATATAGGGGGACAACAATTGGGATCAATTGGGATTCCACTTGGGTGTGTGTATATATATATATGTGATTATGATTATGAGGTGATTATGAGAACATGCCTAGATGTTTTTAGAATGTGCTTCGTTTGCTTGTTTTTCATAAAACACAACAGCACATTGATATGTATAAACTGTTGTTTATCTTGTGACGGACACTGTGAAGTATAGTTTTAACTGATTTTAGAATGTTGCTATTTACTCATATTTGCTCTCTGCATAACACAACGGGAAAATTAGAGGCTTAATATGTGTATTCATTGTTTTATTTTCGTATTATTTTTCTTAACCTTTATTCTTCTAAAATAACGGTCTTATTATGTGTTTTTGGCTAATGACAATTGTCGAATGAAAGCCGTATGAAATGAAATATACCTTATGTTCTGTTTTAGTTTACTTTTCCATTTTTGTGGAAGATTTTCTCGAGTCTTTTGTGCTAGCCTGAGCTCATTTCCTGCATACACTTATTCTTTAAAGGCTCGATTTCCTGCGTTACATGGAACAATATTCCCTTTGTCGTTTAAAAATACTTGCCAACATGACTGTACACAGCGTGGTTTAGTTTTCTTTCTTACCACGATAGACTGAAATGGTCACATTGTTATCGTAATCCCCCCATCCTCCCTGGGTTTACCTTTGGATGAATGGTTGTCCTTTTGGCAGCTATTATCCTGCAATGGGGCAGAGTACTGCATCTCAAGCCTGGGAAAATAGATCTGCTACAGATAAGAGCAAGAGGAGTGGACCCTTTAGAAAGGAAGAGGCTCTATCTTTACAGGCATCTACTGTAGTGCATATTGGAGTATTTAGCACCGCCTAGATAGGCACTGGTAGGCCGTTTAGGAAGTCGGAAAGGAATATAATGGATGATAATGCTATTGAGATCTGACTGTATCCAACTAAAGAACAGCCTGAACACCCGAGGAGATAGCAACCTGGTGTATATATAGGAAGAATCGACCTGGAGCACAGGATTACTTCTGCCCCTGATGAATGTCCGGTTATTTGAAACACAAAGGACAGAAACTTATATAAGTTGGGCTGGTTCACACAATGGGAAATGAGAAAAATTGAGTTGCCATTGTTGTGTTGTGCTAATGACATTTTTGGCATATAATTTTTGACACTGTGAGGTGGCATAATTTTAAGATGTATATGACTATGTTATGTGTATATGTTTTTTAAACAAATGAGTGTATTACTTGTGCTGAAGAGAGATTAATATATTAAAAATGATATTTTTTTTGGTAATACCTACTTTGATGATTGAGAACACATAATGCAGCCCATATTTGTTTAGTGGTTGCTACAAGAAATTGCTGTCTGAGGGTATATACTGTTTGATGTAGTTTATTATATGTTCCTTCCTTTTGTTTAAATACATATTATTTATCCTCACTTACTAGGAGGGAATATCACCAGAGCGTGGGGGTTACCCCTGTAGAAAAACTATAATGTCAAATACATTCAATACATTGCTATACTACTCAGAGCACTTCAATGTAGAGAATTAGTAACAGCTAGCCAATATCAATAAATAGTTCCAAATGCCTTTGATTCTGGCTGTAAGAATAGTACATATAGGATTTTTACCAACATTTTTATACTACCACACACTCTCGCAGCAGGCTCATCATGAAATAACCTTCTTCATATACAGTAAAGTAGCAACTCGACAACACATTGTCAAACTGGTGGCAGAAGCCACTTCTATTGCAACAAAATATAAGACCAGTAAAGCGTTAACAGGACTTCAGCTGTATACTGTCAGTGGAAGGGTATTGTACCCCTAAAACCAGTCAAGTCCCTTAGAAACTACATTCCACCGTCTCTTTGATAGATGAGTTGTTCAAAGATGTTCAAAGACTGCACTGTTGTCCATGACCAAAAGATATTGCCACCTTAATAGCAATCGGCGAGCTTGAGATATCCATTCTTTGCTAACAGCAGGTGTATGATTTAATTTCGGGGAACTATGAAGTTGCCAAAATGGAACATGCTTGGTGCCACACATTCCTAATGAAATAAGGAATTACGTCCCCAAAAATGTAAACAATACCAAAATGCATCAAAACAAAAACACCCAACAAAATGTGTGCATGGAGAAAAAAATAAAGTACTGGCTGGGGTTCAACTTCCGGTAATACAGTAGTTGCACTGGCATTCATAATATTGGTCGACAAGCTATGCATATCGTTATGTGAGAGAGTGTCTTTGCAGAGAGTTCTAAAGAGAAAATAACGGCTACTCATGACTGAGCAGCACGCATGGTGACTCAATGCTGACTTACGGAGATGTGATCATCGTTTTAAAGCTTATGTATGCTTTTCCAAACTTAATAGTATAGCGTCATTTGTGAAAAGGGAGCAGCCATGTGAGCTAGGTAATGAATCTCACCACCTCCAATGGCTTTTTCATTGGGCTTTTTTAAAATGAATGTGATTGCTTTTGTTTACCAGTTGACTAGTACAAAAACCCAGGGAATCTCTGCATAATGTGCAATAATGCTGGAGAGGTTTACCTAATCCATCCAAGCTGTTGTATAGTACTCTTTAAAGTCACACTTTTGTATTTAATAAAGTATTAAATCAAAAACACAGCTTTATTTTTTTTTTGTATTTGGTTTATTTTGAACAAGCAAAAAAGAAAACCTTTTACATTTACTCATCATTCCTAGTACTATATAAAAAATCCTCCAGCAAGAACGGAGGAGCGATGAGAACATACTCCCTAGTCAAACATCAATTTAATAAATTAGCAATAAAAACAATGCCTTCCTCAAAGAGGGGAAATAAAATCATTCCTTAAAATGCATTCAATTAATTTCAGTGTGGCTAAAACCATAAATACTTTTTCACCAATTAAAAACATCTCCCACCATTCAATGGCCGATAGGGATTTTATTGCCGCATTCCAGGTTTCGAAATAACGGGTGCGAACATCTCTCAAAGCACTGCAGACTCACTAAGTGAAATAACGTTTCAGGGCCTCCACTTTCCCCACAGAATCTGCAAAATGAATTACCTTCTGATAAAATCCCCTGAGTTCATTGAATCTCTCTAGTTGGAAGAATATTATAGCAACACCTCAAATATTTCTCAATAGTGGGCTTAGGGGAATTTTTGGAGGTAGGAATGATTGGGATTTAAGCCTTTTCCTACCTGAAGGGATTTGATCGCCAATTTATTTTTGGCATAGGCACCTTGCGTTTTTATCCAGTCCCTTTCTTGCAGTCTTTTTTCGTTGTTGCTTTTAATGGATTTGCAATGATCATAGTTAAAGGGATATCAAATTGCTCCAAGTGTGTCATACAGGTGGCCAGGTATGTGATGAGTCTACCACGTCTAGTTTTTCCTCCCCGACCCTCCATGAGAAAGCGTCATTTTGTCTCCTATGAGCAGATAAGACCAGGACCACGTTTGGACTATTATGCTGCAACATTTGGTGTTGTGGGCTTAGAAAATCCAAGATGGCCGAAAAAGCCCACATTGCACCAGAATCCAGGAAAACTGCAGTTTTGGCGCACACCAAAATGTTCCCCTGACCTGCCACCCACCAGTGCGAGCGTGAGGGGCCAGGAGTGCCATGAGTGCCATGAGTGAAATGTGTGCCAAAGGAAAAACAGCAGTGCCGGTGGCTCAGAAAGCGCTTTGAAATCACCTTTGTTTCTCTGAAATGCAAGCTAAAAATGCCCATTTTAAACATTGCAAGATATTCAAAAATCTCAATGAACACCAGCAGACCTTTGGCAGAATGTATTCTTGTGTGCATACGAAATCTGGAAAGAGAAAGAGCCCAAAATAATATTCATAATGAAACTGGCTGAGCTGTGGATGTCAGCAGCCTAAATTAAATTGGACTGAAAAACACTAAAATCTAAATGTTTAAAATAAATGAGTGACCTACTGTTGAGTGTCACACAGTTTGCAACTGTTAAATGTCATAGTTTTGAACTTCGAATCAGCGTTCTAGCTGCATGTGTAAAAATTGTAAGTTTGATTTGGATGAAGAAAAACTGGGAACCAAAGTGACATTTAGCTGAAGCCTGGCTTAACGAGATTGAATTCTGCCTGACAACTACCCCCGACAGGAGTTGAAACTTGATCAGCAGCTGTGTTCCCAGACCTGGTTGCATTCTGCTGCCCCTGCCAAAAGGAGATGACACCTCTCTGATTGAATTAGGGGAGTGGCACCTGGGGACTGCAGGAAACTGAACAAAGCACTGTCTTGGGCTCAGGCAAATGTTATATTGGGGGGGGGTCGTAAAATAGCTTCCTCTTGGGAGAAGTGGGAGGAGAAGTGCCTCTGTGAGCAAGCTGAGCTAGGGGGAAGTGGACAAACCAGAAATTCCACCATGTGCTTTGGAAAACCACACCCCTTTGGGGCCAGAGCATAATTTTAAAAAGATTGATAATTCATAGTGCGGACTTGTAAAAATTATATAAATAATATCATCATTCTTGTGATTTTTCTGTGCACATTTTAAGAGGTGTTAGAACTCTGTACCATGTTCTGAGGCATGAACCCCATGAATTATGGAGATTGCAGACACGGGGTTCACGCTAGAAAAATGAAAATTTACTGGAATATGTGTAGAAAGGCGGTGTACATTTGTGCCATTTTTGGTAAACGTCCGATATTGGTAAACCAACTAAAAACGAAAATAATTTGTCATTTTTGAATGCAAGCTCTTAGGAAGATCAGAGTCGAACAAGAATGTACCTTAAGTCATCTGCAATCTGTACATGTAATGTCAACCAATTGTGTATCTGGGAAATATGTTTAGTTATGAAAAGGATTTTCTAAGGTAAAAGCAAAGGGGCGTTTCTTCAATAGACTGTAAGACTCTGACTCAGTGCTCCCTTCTCAAATCAGGTCAAAGAGAAATCCTTGACCTATCAAATCGCGAGTGGGTTGGGCAAAGAAAGTTAGCATCCACACCCATTTTCAGAAGACATCAAAAGAGCCACTGGAAGCCAGACAGGAACATTCACTTTCCACTTTCTTGCGGGACGCTTTGCCGGGAGACTCCAGACTTCAAATCCATCAATCTCCAGAGACTACAGAACTTTGAACCAAGAAGGCCTACTGCAAGCAAAAGTATTCTCAGCAGGCCTCAAAATCATTTGCAAACTATTCAACAGCCAGCGAGCTGTTTGAATTCTTTGCCAAGAACTTTTGCCAGAACCGGTAGCAGACCCAGAAAGCAGTGCTGTATCCAGAGAGACCAGACCCAGACCAGATTGCTGAGAGCTGACCCAGATCGCTGTGCACAGAACCAGTACTAAGTGGCGAGAGAACCGCAGCCAATCCTGACCCAATCCGTGACGAAGTCGCATTCCTGTCCAAAATTTAGTGTGAGTACTCAGCCAGAAACTGTGCGAAACCAATCTCTTAGTTTAAAATAATCTAATTCAAACTATTTTAACCTATTGAGAACTGCATCATAGAAATCGTGTCCCTCCTGTTGATTCAAAGCTGCAAAACTGTCATTCTGAGCTTTACTTTTATTTTGAGAATCTACCTTCACGAAATCGTCTGTATCTCTTGAACAGTTTGTGCTAGAAGCGAGATCATTTTAAGGCTAGGAATCTGTCCACTATACTTTTTCCGTAATCGCGCTCGACGCACTTGGAAAAAGTGCCGCGATTTGGCTCAAATTTCTTCACTTGTCAAATAGCAGCTTCCTGCTTTCCTTTGCTGAAATTCGTTTGCAACCTGACAATCATTCATAGAGCATTGTTAAAGTGATCCTGAACTAATTTAAAGTAGCTATCACCCACCCTGAACCTCTAGAGGGAATTAAAAGCATTTCAAGCATATTTTCCCTTCTTTGCATACCACCTTTAAAGTACTTTGCCTGTGTTTAAAATCATCCCTGTTTCTCTAAGCTTGCTAGGGGGGGAACTGAATTCAGATGGTACTGTGATTGTATTCCTGAAGACTGTGTGTGTTACTTCCATCTCCTTACATTGCATAGAAGGGGGGTGAATTGCCAAAAGGGGAAAAGTGATTATATTATGTTTTGCTGAAATCATATCAAGTTTATTCCTGTGTTGTTTTTTCCACCTTGCATTTCCTTGTACCATATAAAGCATTCTCAGCTACCTTATACTCTATACTACTCCTAAGTAATTAAACCAGTGTGCTAGTATAACATCATCCATTGTTGATCAGTCACTGTCATATGTCTAAGTGTGATATCAAATATTCATTTATTATCAAAGTGTGATATATATCTATTGTTTAATTTTTCAAATAAACCTTTTTAATTTGCAACACAAACCTACTTCTTGGCTCAGTGGGGTCAGGGGGATTCTAAGAGAGGGGCGTTATACAAGGGTTCATCATCCAGATTATAACTTGTCATAAAAATATATAAATAAGGGCTTCCCTTGAGCAATCCCAGACAAGGCACTGACTTAGTGGGAATGCTTGATTGGAGTCATTAACATTTAATAGAAGGAAATCCATAAAAGAGTCTAGCCAGGGGGGTCATGGCTTGGAGCCATGGCAGTCGGAGCGGCTCTGTGAGAGCTCCGGGCTGGTGCCACGCTGCCAACTATTATGCACTGGTGAATACTGAGTTCCAACATCCAGAAAAAACCTATGCTGAAGCTGAAGCGAGACGGCATGCACTGACCAGCCCTCGACCCTCTACGGGACCTAAAACTGCGAATTTGGTGGTCCTGCAGCAGTGGAGAAGGAATAAGATAGGGGTACAAAATGGCGGACTCCTCCCCAGCCTAAGAGCGGCCTCGAGGTGGGCAGCCCAAGCAGAGCCAACCGATTGGTAAAAAGCAGCAGTAGACCCCCGCATCCCCACTCCTTCCCGAGGCGGGCAATCAGCACATTCTGCCGGGGCGACTGTGAGGGTCCGACCCAGAGATCACTCTCCACCCACACATAACCTCCTCTTCCCGCCTGTATATCCTGACGGAAACGACAAAAGCAGCAAAGTTGCAGAGCACCCCCAAGCCGCAGGGTGCATCACTCAGCAATCGGTCAGCCTCTGACCCAACACTCTAGCGCAACAAGGCTGAGGTCCCTCATCTCCACCCCTCCCTCAAGCCTCACTCTCACCGGCTGGGGGAACCACTGGAGGCAACGAGGTCAGCTCCCAGGGGCTCTCCTGAGCTCCAAGCACAAAGTCTCCTTCTCCGACCGCCTCGCCACCCTTAGAGCAGCGACAACTGCAGCAAAAGTACAGCCCGCTAGTCGAGCCCTCAGAGACGAGCGGGCATCATCCTGCAATAAGTGATCCCTGGAAGACCAGCAGGTGCCGAGGCTCAGCAAAGCGTGCAGCAAGCCTACAGAGAGGTGTGCGCCCCTTCAGCCCCTACTGGAGCAACGCCTGGGGATCCCTCCGCACTGATCTCCATAACCTAACCAACCAGCAGCACGGCCTAAAGGCTCCGAGTCCAGCCACCCAAACCGTCCTCCCTACGACACCCCTGAAGTGGGCCCGCAAACCTAGCTCACGAACGGCAAAGCCCCCATACCTACGGGCTGGACCAAGCACCCGTAGAATCCAAGAGGGCGGCATACACTCACCAGCCCCCCCACCAGCCGGCAGCGGGCCCACACTAGAGGGACACTCCACCTAAGGAAAACAACTCATCGGTGGGCGGACGGCCAAAAACTCAGCACCCAGCAGCACAACAAATGTACACTGCGCAGTGCCTCAAATGAGTCGGCGGCCAGGGACCAGCCCCAGGGTGAGAATTTGATTCCTCCCATCAGCCCAACGCAAGGTGGCACCTGCTGCGCCCATTGGGGGGCCTCCTCAGGTGGCCAGGATCCCTTAGATCCCCTGTGCATCCACCTCTCCGGGGTCAGAGAGGCCCTCTCAACGATGCCCCAAACGCCCAAGGGACTCTCCCCAAGGCTACAATTTGCAGCTACTGACTCCCCCGAGACCCGCGACACACCTGACACCTCGGGCCTCCCAGCAACCTCCGGGCGGTCTAGGTGAGCCACAAAACTATATAAGACGTGCCACTAAGCCTGGCCGCTCCACACCCACATCCACAACCAAAGCCTAGCGGCTGGGAGGGTCGGCCGTTCCTCAAGGGGAAACATTCCTGACGCCCTCACTAATACTGCTTATTGGGTGCTCCAGACGCAACAATCTATGAGCTAGGAGTCGGTAGGGGACCCAACCTAACAGAGGACTCCCTTCACGCAGGAGTTCCTCAAACCACCAGAGCTGGGAGCCCAAGCCGCACTATCACCTGCATAGGAAGAACAGCTAGACAATGCCTCCGGAAAGAACACCCAGAAAGCAGTGAACCACCCGGCCCCCGAGTACAGAGGGATACAGCAGGGCCCTACCCCAGCAGACAGCCCACATCCCAGAATCCGACCCTAGCAAACGTGGAAGCATTGAAGTCAGCTTATATAATATCTCTCACGGTATGTGGGTGGCACAACTGGCAGGGCTTGGGGGGGCCATCCTTACTTGAGGGGTGTCAGGTTCTGCATCAAGCAAGCGAAGTGGGGAGCACCAACTGCTCAATTCCACCAGCCCCTCTCGGAGTAGAATATATGGCGACACTAGGTCTAAGACCCTCAAAGTATCTAAGCGAACAGACATTGCAGTATTACTACCATCACCCATGGGAGAAAAAGCTAAAAGAAGGTAGCGAAACGACAGCGGGACAGCAAGTACCCAACCTGAAAACAGCTCTGACATGGCGATTTAATCAGTCACGAAATTTGATCTACAAGAGCTCTTATCAGCCCTCACCAAGGAATTTCTAAAAGGAAATGAAGAGGTGATTAGCAAGATCTCAACGCTCGACAAGCGAGTGGGGGAAATAGAAACACGAACGGAAGAAAGCGAGACCACACTGTACGAACAAAACTTCGAGATCGGAGAGGGGGCGGACAGACTAAGCATACTTGAATCCAGATGCGAAGCGTTAGAAGCCAAGCAGGAAGACACAGAAAATCGATCCAGGCGTAACAATATCTGCCTGAGGGGAATCCCGCTGTCAATCCCTGATCGAGAACTGGAAGCCTACGTAAGCAACCTGTTCTGCTTTATCATCACTCTTCCAGACAATTCCCCACTTGAACTGGAACTAGTGCACAGAACGAGATCCAGCCAGAAGTCCCGCCTCAGCAACAGATGTGCTAGCGAGAGTTCATTTCTTTAGGCTCAAATAAGAAATAATGCGGGAAGCCAGGACCACAGACCGCATCCACTTCCGAGATGCAACAATCTCACTGTACCAGGACTTGGCGGCATCCACACTGGCAAAAAGAAAGGCTCTCAGGTCTATGACCGAATGAATCAGAGAAAGGAAAACCATATACCGATGGAACTTCCCTACTGCCCTCGCCTTCTTATGGGAGGGCAAGCCTTGGCATATCCTCTCTCCAAAAGAAGCCAAAATCTTCATGAACCCTGAAGCTGAGGCGGAGGATCCCGACAAGCCAAAGTCCAACACGGAATTGGCAGAACGGGTGCCCCTGCGTTCCTGGTACCGAGTGGAGGTCCGTTGCAGAGTGTGCGGCCCCCCCACTAAGGGCAAAAAGCAAAACAACTGATAAACACACCCCCTCGCAAAGCCATATGCTCACACCAAGTCACAAGTGCTGGCATGATTATCCTGAATCCAAGCACTACGGAGCTCTCTGGAAGCCAAATGAAGGCTACAGGTCCCCTTCGAGAGACAACCGACCCGACTCTGAAAGCTAACCCTGGAGAGGCATGGGATTAGCCCACTTACAACAGCAAAGGTTGCCAAAGGAATCAGCGTATGGCAAGTCAACACAACAGCAATCTCACCAATACAACAAGAGGCGCAACTGCCGTTTACCATATTGGCAGCGTTGGCCCAGCCGATTGCCCCATTGGTAGAAGGCTGGACCAGAATACATGTTCTCGTTTCTTTTCCTTTTATGTTTCGTTCATTGTTTGGTGGATGGGGGAGGCGGGCTAGGGGGACAATACGGAGGGGCAAGGATTCATCTAGTAAGAGGAACTACTTACAGGAAGACGAGACCCGAAGCAAAACCATCGCAACAAGAGGAAACCTGTCATCAGGGGAAGGGGAGCCGAATGGCGCACAAATCACCAGGGGCACTCAAAGCACAATATTGAAAGAAAAATACAAATGACCCTGCTGGAAAATGAACTCTGTCACGTAAGTGGAAATCATTGGAACATAGACTCTCCCAGCTGGCGGCGGACATTGTCTTCGTACAAGAAACTCACCTCCTAGCGGCAGACGAAAAGCGAATCTACTTTCAACGCTACCCAAGACGTTACTTTGCATCCACAGTACAGAAGAAAAGAGGAGTGGCCATCCTACTAAGCTGAGACCTGCCACTAACACAAATCAGTCAAAAAAGACCCAGAGGGGCCGTTACATACTAAAGAAAGGCATGCTGGTAGAGCTGCCCATCACCCTAGCAGCAATCTACTGCCCGAAGAGCGCGCAAGGCACCTTCCTCCGCAATCTCCTGCCCATCATCGCAGCCTTCACCGAGGGCGACTTAATAATTGGAGGGGATTTCAACCCAACACTGGACCCGAACCTGGACAAAACTCGGCCTCCAACGAAGGAAGACTTCACCAAAGCACTAGCCATGGCAGAATTTCTTAGAGAAACTGAAACAATTGATGTGTGGAGACTATCCAACATGAGAACGAAGGACTTCACATTCTTCTCACATACCCACCTGGGGCACTCGAGGATAGACCTACTGCTACTCACCAATGCACTCATCCCCTCTGTGGAAAACATCCAAATAGGGAAGAGAGCCTTGTCGGACCATGCCTCGGTTACAATGAGCCTCAGACTGTAGGGCTTACCAGAACCCCTGCAACGATACTGGAGGTTGCAAGACCAGATCCTGACAGACCTATCTATCAGAGCGGAAATGGCAGAAGCCCTAAAGAATTACTTCAAGGAGAATACAACACATGACACGCCGAAACCGATCATCTGGGACGCGATGAAACCTGTCATCCGAGGGGTCATGAATGACTGCGCAGCGAGGCTCAGGCGGCTGAACAAACTGCAACAGAACAAACTGGAGCCAAGGGTCGCAGAAGCAGAGAGCAATCTTAAAGGAGGCCAAACTAGGAAAGCAAGCCACAAACTCAAGAAAGCAAAAGCAATATTAGAGATGCACCTAGCAGACAGAGCGGCCAGGGCTTTAGCCTACACCAAGCAATTCTATAACATACACAGTAACAAAGCAAACCGCCTCCTGGTCCACAAACTTAAGAAATTGCACTCAAGTAATAACATTCAATGCCTCACGGACGACCAGGGCACCCGTCGCTACACAAACCCAGAGAAATTGGAGACCATGACCGCACATCACAAGGAAATCATGACAGGGCCCCCAACTGCTAAATCTGCAGAACTCCAATACTTAGCTGGGGCCCGCAAGGGCCTGACGCACCCTCAGTTGGAATCCCTAGAAGACCCAATCACAGTCAAAATGGTGAGCGATACTATCCTAACAATAAAAAATACAACCCCAGGCATGGATGAGCTCTCGGCCCAATTTTAAAAAAAATGTGCCTACATCCTCACACCCCAGTTGGCGAACCTGTTCAACTTGTTCCTCTCAACGGGATCCACCACTCCATCCATGGAGGAATCTTTAACGGTACTCATTGTGGAGCCGGGGAAAGAGCGTGATCAATGTGCATTTTACAGACCCATCACATTACTAAACAACGATGCCAAAGTGTTTGCGAAAATCTTAGCGAACAGACTGGTGTGTCTGCTTCCAGATATAATCCACCTGGACTAGGCCGGATTCATCCCAGGTCGTGGCACCCAAGACAACATCACAAGATCGATAAATATAATCGAATCCGCCAAAAGGAAGGGCCTGGGAATGATGATCCTATCACTCGACGCACACAAAGCCTTTGACATGCTAGACAGGGGCTATATCCAAGAAACACTACGGCACTATGGGTTTGGTCCAAACTTTATAAAATGGACCCTAGCCAACTACAAACATCGTTCTACCAGGCTCAGAATGAACGGGGCGAGATCGGACAAAATCAATATAATGAGAGGCACCAGGCAAGGATGTACCCTATCCTCTCTCATATTCGCACTCTCGATGGAGCCGTTCACCAACAGAATCCGCCATCACCCAGCAATCTACGGCCTGGATGTCAAAGACCAATCCTACAAAGCCGCCTTATACCACGACGACGTCCTAACAGTCACCCGACCGGAGGAATCCATGAAGGCGGTTTGGTCAGAACTTAAAGCATTTGGGAAGGCATCAGGATTCCAGGTCAATCTCTCCAAATCAACAGCGATGAGTGTCAACCTTCTGGAAAAACTTATAAGAACACTGGAAAGCGACTATCCGATTCTGTGGGCAAAATCACAACTTAGTTACCTAGGGGTCCAGCTGCCAAACAAGCCACAGAGAATATATAGAACAAACTTCCCCCCACTACTCAAAGAACTCAAAAGCGACCTGAAGCGCTGGCAGAAACAAGACATTTCATGGTTTGGAAGGATCACAGCCCTGAAAATGAACCTAATCCCCAGACTGCTATACCACTGCTCGGCCCTACCAGTAGCCATCCCCAAAAGAGCTGTATATGATCTGCAAAAGAACATCATGAAATACATATGGGAAGGAAGAAGCCGCAAATACCCATGCAGATCATGCTTCGAGGAAGAGCGGTGGGCGGCCTGGGGGTCCCAGACGTTGCGAGATATATCTTCGCAGCACAACTCTCGCAGGCCTTCGATTGGAACACAGTCACTCAGAAACACTGATGGTTGGAGCTGGAGGAAGCCTGGAGCCCTAGCCCACTAGACACCCCCCCCACATATGAAGAAGCCCAGTGAACCACGAGCCACAAACCTCTATCAGCAACGGAAAATACCCTGATGAATTGGAGCAGAGCGGCTCGCCAATGGAACCGCGGAAGCACGATAGGTCCGCTCACCCCATATGGAATAACCCAGACTTCTCTCCGGGTACTAGCCCAAGCAATTTCCACAGATGGTAAGAAGGAGGACTAGAGAAAGTAAAAGACTTCTTCGAGAACGGAATCCCACTGAATTTCGAAGCCTGTAAAGCGAAATTCAAAATTCCAGAAACAGAAGAGTTAGGTATTTCTTTATTGCATTGCTTGAGAGCCAATGCTTAAGCTGTGTGTATCTAAAGTATATAACTCACAGCCCTAGAGCGGACCCTCACAGCAAATCCCTCCAAAGGGAAAATATCGACCCTATACAAGCTGCTGGACAGAACAGACCCAATCAACAAAGAGGCCTACATGTTAAAATGGGAAAAAGACATAGGGAGAGTAAATGAACCAGAGGAATGGAGCCACATCTGGGCCAGAGCGAACAGAAGCTCCAAATGCCTAACTAACAAAGAAGGGGCATTCATGGTATGCTACAGATTGTATCGGACCCCGGAGACCCTCAGCAAATGCAATCCCACAATCTCCCCTCTCTGCTGGAGGGGATGCGTGGACAAAGGCACGCTGTATCACCTACTGTGGTCATGCCCCAAAGCCTCCCAATTTTGGAAAGCCGTTCTAGAACAAGTCAATGCGATCACCGGCCTGACGATCCCATGGGATCCAGGAATTGTCCTGCTGGGAGCGAGAGGTGAAGACCAATTCCCCCTGACGGGCCGAAGAGCACACCTATGCTCTCATTTACTAACAGCTGCGAAAATCTCAATAACCAGGCTCTGGAAAAAATCCTCAAGGTCTGGCAGTCCAGATGTGGTGGTCCAAGTGTTGGGACATAATAGCAGCTGAAAAAAAATCACAGCCCTACAGTTTGGGAATAGAGAAATTCCACCAAACTTGGGCACCCTTTCTGGACTACACATACCAATTCCCAGGGCTAGCAAGACAACCCCCCACCCTCCGATGGATGGAGAAGCAAGACTAGAAACAATGCCAGAGGCACAGGGCATAAGCACAAGGCAACCAAGACCGACGCAAATGATACATGAAGAAGGCTCTGGACAATTTGCCGCTCCCTCCTCCTCCCCCTGGAAAAGCCAACACAGCTGATCAAAGGATTACGACTGCAGAGACGCATCTCTCCTCTAAGCCAAAAAGGAACTGAAAGAGCCATCCGCACGCTCCTCCCCCCCTCCCCGAGGGCCCTGCTCCCCCCCTCCGTCCTCACTAAGACTATATAGATTAACTGTTTCTGTTATTTGACTCCTCTGTTACCAAACAACCAAGTTTGAAATAATGAGCTGGCTATGAAGTGCAATGCTGTATGCTTGTTTGTACAAAGCCAATAAAAAGAAGTTTTAGCCGGCGTTGCTGTCCAATCAGGGTTTGGTCGATAAACACCAAATCGGCGGCATAAAGGATCCATGGGAAGCGTGTTGGATTGATTATTGGCGGGAAAGCCCGAACTGTTTGTTGAGATTCCCCCAAATTCAATATATAAAGATTGAAAAGAAAGGGGGCCAATGAGCATTGTTGCTTCAACCCACGATGTGTAAATATTCTCCTAGAGAGAGCCCCCTTATCTGATAATCTAACCTGGATCAAAGTATTAGAATAGAGTGCTTTTATTGCATCCACCTGTCCTCGGGGGCAACCCCACTTCAAATGTTTCGCCCATAGCCTCTCCCAACAAACCCCATCAAAGGCTTGCTTTAGGTCCATGAATGCCAGGTAGATGTTGGGCTTGGCCCCAATAGCTCGATGCTTCAACAGATTCAATAGGAACAAATGTAATGATGTACCTACTACTGCCTTTACAAACCCAGTCTGGCGAGGGTCAGAGCAGCCCAATCTGACTGCCCAATCGCTTAGCTGTCTCAGGAGGACAGATGCATAAACCTTACCCAGAGAGACCACTAGAGCTATTGGGTGGTAGTTTTTTGGGTCGCTGCCTCTCTCCATGATCACGGGATCTGCATAGTTGCCACTATTTGAGGGAAAAGCTCAAAGGTGAATTCAGCCCAGGAGTCTATGTTTTCTTTTATCCTGGCATTCAAAAGACTGTGCAGCCCAGCTGCCCTGGAACTGCTTCATTTGCCTAATATGGTTTGGATGACCTCTAGATCAAAATCCAGGGACCACTCAACCCCTTCATTTACACTATCACCTTCTCTCATAATGGTTTGTGCATCAAAGAGATTGGTAAAATGCTCCACCCACCTATCTTCCCAGACTTGGTTGATACTAGTCGCCTGTTGAGAGGTTTTAGCATCATTGATTAACGCCCAGATATTTTGGGTATTTCTTTTACACAAGACCCTTAGCATATGCTCGGCGTCGTGTTGCCGTCTAGCAGCTCTAAAAGACGAGAGCCAATTACGATACTATTGCTTCCTCTTCTCAATTAATACACCGCCCCGAACCGTATTTAACTTCTTCATATACCTGAGGTCTGTTCGCAACAGTTTCTTAGCCTCTGCCACCTCCCTATTATATGAATGTCGTGGTTTGAAGGATGATTCACCCCTCAGGCCTCTACCCTATAATCCCAGAGAATCCATTCATAATCCAGTCCAGTAGGATTATTGGACACAAACTGGTTGAAGCGCCCAGCAACCACCTTGACCTTGCTAGATTGAATCTTCACTCTATTTCTGCCCCAGGATGTCTCCACGGGGTTGGACCATATTTCATTGCATTCACCGAGGGCCACTTCCCAGCTAATAACCAACAGGTTATGGTCGGTTACTGCCATTTTTACAACCTCAAATTTGCTAATTGCTGTTAGCACATTCTCTGAGACAAAGTAATAATCCAGACAAGCCTGTTGTAGCCCCCTAGCGCATGTGCATGCTCCTGCAACGTCCCCTTTCATCAGGCCATTTAGCATTGATAAGCCATGCTTCTTCGACTCATTGGCCCAGGAGAGGGCTCTCTGTGCTAGTGATGAATCCCTTAGTACGTCTCCTTTGGTGTCAAAGTAATGCAAGTTGTAATCCTCGCACACGGAAATGTGTGGATTAGTGATGGCAGTGAGAGGGTCATCTGACAATTCCATCACACAATTAATAAGCCCCTGTGCCGAACACATATTCACACTCCAATACATGTTAATAAGTAAGATCGTCAACATATCATCATTATAAACAGTTAGTCATTCCAAAAGCAGCATTTGAACAAAAGGGATTTGGCTGTATAACTCGATCACCCTCAGATTACTGTCCATTTTCATCAACGTCAATAAACCTGAGTAGGGTCTCCCAACCAATCCTTTGAGAGCCTTGTTTAAACATGGCAGGTAGCGATCGGATATGGGTGTGGATCTCAGCCATGTTTCTTGGGGGCAAATGATGTCATACTGGCCCAGACCCAAGTTGTTGTTAGAAAAAAGGTCTGCAAAGCTTCTCTAGTTCCATGATCCAATTATGAGAGCCTCCTTTTTAAGTCATCATCTGGCACTAGCAGTGACGGGGCTCCAGCCGGGCAGAGGCCAGCCAGGACCAGTCCTTAGAAGGATATCTTCCGGCCGCTGCCTCCTGCACCCTTGTTTGGCCTTGGGATCTTACACCTGATGCTCGATCAATCGTGACTGTGAATGAAGGCAATATGCCAGCGTTTGTAGTTTGAGGGTCTGAATTTCCCTTAGTCAACTACAATTTAGAGTCATGTTTACCCGTCACTGCACCCCTAGTGGCTGACCTACCTTCCTGGGGAGCAGGAACCTCTTTGGAGTCGGATTAGTCACTAAGCTCAACACCAAAAGGAAGCAGTTGGTCACGCACATCCAAAAGAGCCGTCTTTATCAAAGCTGAGGTCAAGTGAAGAACCACCCAATCCAAACATTTCTCGTTCACGAACTGCACTATACGGATGTCCTCTGGAGTTATTAAGCGTAGTTTTGGAATATGCTGGAATAGATTCATCACATTTTTACAATTTAAAATGGATGAATCTTCCGCTGTGAAAAGGTTTTCCAAGTAAATTTGGTTGTCCAGACGGCTACGATCATTTGTAAATCGACTTCCATAGCGACGGTTTTCCAGATTCAAAGGAGATATTTTGGTTTCCGATAGATTCTTACGAGTGTCTGGGAGAGTTGCGATAGATCATATTGCAGAGTTCAAGGCTGGAATTTTCACAGCCGAAAGTCAGTTCCTCTTTTCTTCCATGGTTCTGAAGGGGAGGTTGACCAGACCCTTGGGTCTCAGTAGATCACTGTGTTTGTGATTAAGCGAAAGGCGAACTGAGGGTCTGCCAGAAATCTGTGTCACTTGTCTATCTCAAAAAGTTCAAAAAAAAAAAGTTTCCGTAGTCATTAAATTCTTCCTCTCTAGCCATTGTGTTAATTAGATCAGTCAGGCAAGACTCAGAAATCAATTCAGTGTCATTATCTTCCAATCGATTTTGGGGAATGTTCACAGATGTCACTGAAGGATTACCAGGGCACGACCCCATCAGTTTGGAGGTCATCAAGATGTCATTATTGGGCCATTTTTTGTTGGCGGAGGGGATACAATGGAGGGGACCGCAAGTTTCTCAAAAAAGCCCTGACCCATTTGATTTCCATTTTGTTTTTCTCACTTGCACTGTTCCTTTCCCGGCTTAGATCTCCTTCATTTATTTCCTGTGGTTGGAAGATAGAATAAACACTCCCACCAACGGAGGCCGTGACTTCTGGACCATGTTTAGACTTAGTCGAGGGACCCTGCAGGGGTAGCCTCGCCTCTTCAATTATTTGGCAATCCAAAGAGCCATTCACCTGCTGCAAAGGTGGTAAAGTGCTAGGAGCTGGATTGGATCTACTTATCGTTTGAGGAGAGATCCCCTGCACAAGTTTCACGTTATTAGGCCTTGGGCTGGATATCTAAATATTTTTTCTCTGCTCATCTTTAAATTGGCTTCTCATCCACTTGCAATATTCAAGCAATGCTTCCTTCAGGATTGTCTCAACTGATTCTTCCCCTCGAGCCAAATCGCATATAGTGTGTTCTGCCAGTTTGCTGAAGTTTCGGATTTTTTATCGAGCCCATCTTGGACCTTAGCCACAAAACTTTCCTCATAGTTAAGTTTAGTGTGAGTCATTGCTCTCAGAGTGGCTTGGTCTTTCAGCAAATCATTCAGGGCCTCATATAGTTTTGAAAAGGGGGCC
This sequence comes from Ambystoma mexicanum, assembly GCF_040938575.1. Taxonomy (NCBI): domain Eukaryota; kingdom Metazoa; phylum Chordata; class Amphibia; order Caudata; family Ambystomatidae; genus Ambystoma; species Ambystoma mexicanum. The sequence goes on along the minus strand of NC_090941.1, from coordinate 703,064,984 downwards.
AAGGATATAGATAGTGCCTCCATCATACTGTTTTGTAATTGCGACACTTGGCACTCGGTGGCATGAAACACAGAGTCCCCACAAGAAGGCCGGGATGCGGTTGTTGCCGTGCTTCTACTAAAACTTCAACACCCCTCTCCATTCATGGGCCTGCTGATTAAAGGAGGAGCTGAGCAGACAATACCGGCTTGTACCCTATCCTGCAAGCAGGGTTCACCTACAGGCGGAAGCTGCAATTTTTGCAGATGATCTTCAGAGCTTAAACATCTGTTTCCTTGTATGTACTCTGTCGAAATTGCATGCCCAGTTTTTTGTGTATACTTGCCAGACTCAGCCTTTTTTTGCAATGCAATCCGAGTAGGAACCAATATATATATATATATATCTAGATAGGCTAGCTGCCAGGTCAGGAGATTTAATTTCCTCTTTTCTTGGTGAAGGTGGCCGCCTGTCCTCAGGGTGACCAACATACTCGGGAAAGGTGTTCCGTTTTTCAGTCGCCAGCAAAGCGAGGGTAGGATCTGATAGGCGAGCTGCCAGGTCAAAAGATTTAATTTCCTCTCTTCTTGGTGAAGGTGGTCACATGTCCTAGGAGCTACCAACATACTCAGAAATAAAGTTACAGCAAAGGGAGGGTAGGATCTGTACCCTCCACAAGCATCTGATCTGGACTCACCGTGGTAGCTATTTCTATTGAATATGTCCCATTTGGGCCACAAATATTATATTATATAATATATAAAAGATAGTGCCAGGACCTCAGTAGATTTCAGTTAGGGACTCTCAAGTGATGACTCCATATTTGATGTACCACTAACGGAGATCAAAAGTGACCTTTCTCAGTGAGCTGCAGTTGATTGTTGGATCGAATAGCCACCAGTGTTTCCTTCATAAGTCCTTTCCCATGTATTACTAATGAGGGGACCCTCTCTTCTTCCCCCCATATTACGGCAAGCATCTTGGCCATACATAAGCGGAGCAGCCGGGGGGCTGCCAACCCGCGATGGCAGGTCGGGCAAGGGGGAGGCTTTTAGCATTCTGACCTGCTGGCATGTCCTCAGACTTCATACCCGGTGTCCTCCGGGGAAGAGGCTGGCCGATGGCCGCACACACCATCAATCACCCCAGTCAAGTACCTAGTCCAGGGGGAACTTCCAGTTAAACCGCTGGCTCACAAAGATGTTAAGATTGTCCAGCCCCACAAAAGAGCTTGTGGCCAATATGCCTTTTTTGCACCTTATTGCACTATGGAGGTAGTACCTTTAGATGCAGTCCCCCCCTTTTTTCCCCCTCACTCCAGAAACATCTACAAACCACATTCCACGGATAGCTGATAGGGGTGAGGGCTGTTGGAATAGAGAGGGGAGGCCGCTTAGCACTGGGGGCTCGGCAGTGTGCAGTAAACGCTCACTGCCTTTCTACCCAGGCTCACCAGGCTCGAGCCGCCTCCTGCTCACGCTCACCTTTGGTTTTCACACCCACACTCTGGACCTGACTCAAGCCTAACTCCTTGGACCAAGCTCAGTCTTGACACTCGGCCGTATCGCACCACACCTTGCTTTGCCCGGCTCGCAGGGGTCTTTCTCCGACTGCGGAAACAGGCTTGCAGGGCTCGGAGCTTGAGGAAAGGACCCTCAGACGTGAGAAAATGTGTCAAACTGCACTGCCTCAGGAACAATCAGTCACAGGAGCCGACACTGTCACTTGCTTTATTGAAATATGCATTTTGAAATATGCACTACTGTTTGGGACAACTTTTTAAAACCGTCTTTCACTACAATTGCGGGTTGGTTTACTCTGAAGAGAGGGTGCCCCATCATCGCGTTGTTAACCTCCCTGCAGAGTTCCTGATACTGCCTCTGAATGTCAACAGACCCTGAAGAAGGCGCTGCACATTATTGGCTGAATATGGTACTTCTGAAATCTTTTTTAGGCTCTGGACTTCTATATGCCTTACATACCCTTCCTTCTCACATACTACCCATTTCAAAGGGCTATTTTTAAAGAGCACCGTAGGTTTATTTGAGGTGCATTGCAACTAGTGAGCTACTTTCCCTGCTGTACTCAACTTTTCTTGTGACTGGGTCAGGGACTTGATCCTGTCAGGGGGAAACAAGGACACCCTCTGCGACTTGGGGTAAGCTCCCTACCAAAGCATCATCGCGCCTTGAAACACTTGTGTATAAATGCCGTATCATAGGCCAGAGCTGTCCCTACCCATTGGGGCCGGGTGAGGGAGTTGGGGGTCATTCCCTGTGCCCCACCCCACCCCCTTGAGTGTGCCTTGTGGGTTCAATGTGCATACCACAGTCAATCACAAAATACATTCCAGCTGCTGAGACTGCACAATCACCAAACAACAAAAAAGGGGCAAGGCCTAGCCTTGATTCCCTCTTGACTCGACCGTGCCCCTCATCGACTACGTACATAACATCAGTCACCGTACATATAACGCGTCACTTTACCCCTGTACTTCAGTTCCTTTTTTCCTTGCGCTACGCACGCTGCTATTCAGAATGAAGAAAAATTTAACAAGATTGTTATATTCGATCTATTTTGTCGATCTGTCCTGTGAGAAACCTGACGGGGACTCCCAAACGAGGCCCCAGGGATCTGTCATTCAGGGTGCCAGGACACGGCTATCGCTATTGGATCCAGTTCCTGGGGGTGGACCAGTACGGAAGGATCACCTGGATGGGGGCGGGGGGTCCTCGTGGAGCGGGAACACCGACCGGTTGTAACGCTCACCTGGCTCCCATGGAGGCGCTGGTCTGGGTTGCTGTGGCCTCTTCAAGCGTGATGCGCAGAATTCGGACCACCGATTGAACAGGACCCCCAAATCTTGCTTGTCGGGCCCGTAGGATTATCCTTCTACAGATGAGAAAGGGGATTAACTGTCTGCCGAATAGTGTGCTTGCTCCCCCCTTCCCCCTTTCGTTCCTCTCGGATTCCTCCAAAACCCCCGGTTTAAGCTCACCTTATGGTTTGGAAGGATGAACTCTCCATCCTGCTTCTGGTGCAGGGGCGTGCGTTCGTCCATTTACTTCAATGGTTTTCAGAGTGGCGCTGGCACATCCACTTGACTTTTCTGAGCAATACGCTGTAAGTATGAAGATGCAAAAGTTCAAGTGTGAGCCTCCTTTTATGTTGTCTTTTCTGTCCTTTATTTCAGGTGCAGAACAAAGGCGATGCGTTGAGGGGTTAAATTGCCGTCGGTAAAATCAGGTGAGTTAGTGATGAGGGCGACCCCTCTAAATGTCTTTATAATTCCCCAGTAATGTCTTTTGTCCTTTCCCCATAGGGGCCGGGGTGCGGTACCTGCCAAAGATGCGGCGCCGACCCGAGATGTGGAATGATTCACCAAGAAAAGCCGGTAAGTAATATGGCTGAAAATTCGGCTTTCCTCTTGTGTTCCGTTGCTCACCTTTTGTCTCTTCTTCTCTCCCCTAGGTGCAGAGATGTGGCGACCGGTGCTGAGCGCCGCGATGGAGCCGGGCGGCGTCTCGGGAACAGGTGAGTGAAGCGCGGCACTGCAGCGAGCAACGCAGTGCTTTTAAATGGAAGTCTTCCTTCAGGAATGCTGGCGTGAAGATTCCGGATGCAGGTAAGAAGGTTGAATAAGTTCTTGGTTTTCACCTTTCTCTTCTCTTATTCGCTTACAGGTGTTCCAGGTTCGAGGCGGGCGTGGCTGGAGTCCAGGTGCAGGAGCAGACACGGTGAGCGTTCAGCTGCTGGGATGCAGAACAATGCGAAGCACGTGTGGCTGTCCGGGCGTGGCTTAAATAGCTTTGGAAGAAGTTCCAGGTGAGTATTCTTCCACAGCCCCACCCAAGTAACAAGATAGTTCCATCAGAAAAATAGTTCCTCCTAAGCCTCATTTGGCTTGGTTCTTCATGCAGCATGGTCTGCATCAGGCGAGTGTGCAGCATGGTCTGCTTCAGGTAAGTGCACCAAACACTTCCCCTTATGAGCCTGGCGCTTATGGCGCCAGGTCTGATGTCCAACATGAGCCTGGCGCCGACGGCGCCAGGACAGAGTCCAAAGAGCCCCTATAAAGGGCCGCTGGGCTTTTACCCGGTGGCGTGATGCCTGCTCCCGGGGGTGCTGGGCCTGGCCTGGTGCTCCGGGGGTAGGCATCATGACACCGGTGAGACGCTGTATTCCCCTTCTCCCAACCCCTCATGCCTATCCTACTACATAGGACACTCAACCGCCCTGCCCCCTCACACCCCTTTTCCGTCAGGAACACTTTCGCATATCACGAAAGAAGACAAACGCCAGAGCCGTCCATCTGACTTGTCCCAACACAAGAGTCAGGCAATTGACCAGAATCACACACACCTGATGGCCCTTTCTCTTCCCCACGAGAGCACAATACGAGTAAGGCAGACCGCACGACGAGAGAGCTATTCAGCACAGCAGTTCAAGAGGAGGAGAAAGACAGCATGAACCGAGAGGGTGACAAGGAGAGAAGCGACTTTTCCATCCAAGGCCCGTGAAACCTCTGTAGAAAGAACTGTAAGACCTCCAACAATAGCCAGCGTGTGTACAACCTTGACTCCAGAGAGAAGAAAAGCCAAACTGTTCATCAGAGCCGGTGAGTCGAAGGGAGAGCCGATTAGGAACTAAACTGTGTTGAGTGACAAGTGGCAAATGGCAAATTGAACTGTGCAGGTACAAAGAACTGTTTGATACCAAATGGCTGTTGATAAGTACTTGTGTATGCGTATTTCACTAGAAGAAACATACAAACATATTTATTTTATACCACTAGTAATGCGGTTTTGTGGGTCTGTACTGTCTCTTCCGAGACCTAGTGCCATATTCGCGCTAGAGCCTACCTGGTAGGTATTATCCTTCCTCTGATATAGCTTTGTGGTGTGTATGTATTCAATCTCCCATTATCCTGCAAGAAACTGAACCCATGATTTCCGTATCCCAGTAAACCATGGTGCATTGTTAAAACATCTATATTAATTGTTGCATGTTTGTTGCAATTACATCCTGCTAAATATTAAGTAGTAGGTAGACTCCCTCACATAAATCTAATACAGTCCATCCAATACTGGGTATCTGGGGCTAGCCCAATATAAGATACCAACTATGATATAATCCATTTGCAATTTACAATGCCAACATGCTTTACTCAGCGCATTGGTTGCGTGAGGTGTTCACAATACCCCCCCAACGCAGGAATACTATAATATGGCGGTGGCTTAACTTAGCAAGTGAATTATGCTGTGCAAATCAGAGCGGGAGTTGCCCGCGCATATTAGTTTTCCGACAAATACAGTGATTGCCAAAGGAACAATTTTAAAGTTCTACGCAACGCGCCCTTTGCTTGTTGAGCAGTCGCTGATGCGAACGCTACGCACGGGAGACGTCATACGCACGCACGATCATATAAACAAACAAGCAACATGCCGCCCGCATGCTATACACGTGCAAGGTCCAGAGGAACCTTCCTTTTCCAGTGCAAACTCCTAACAAGGTAGGAATCTTCTCATATATGTCCAACATCTTAACCAATTGTTTTGCAGTTAATGCACAACACATGTGGCACTTTTCCGCGACATTAATGTATAGCAGCATATGCGCCACTAGAGTTCAGCCTTAGCAGGCAAGCCCTCTTCCAGCTATATTCCAGTTGGTGGGGATAGTGCTAAACAGGGGCCAGCCCCAGATACCTGCTATTGGAGGAACTATATAAGATTTAAATGAGGGACTATACTCGCTACTTAATATTTAGCAGGATGTAATTACAACAAACATGCAACAATTAATATAGAAGTTTTGACAATGTGCCATGGTTTACCCGGATACAGAACTCATGAGTTCTGTTTCTTGCAAGAAAATATAAGAGCTCAAATACATACATGCCACAAAGCCATATGAGAGAAAGGAAAGCTCTAGAGTGATTATGGCAATAGGTCCGATAAGAGACCGTACAGACCCACAAAAGCACGTTACTAGTGGTATACAATAAATATATCTTTATATTTCTTCTAGTGAACTAAGTAGACACAAGTACTTAACATTACTTATCCTCACTCAAGCACCTACTCGCACTTACAGGGTAAGTGATCAGCTGGACACCGTCCATTGGAGAATGCTATAAAAACACTCACTGAATCTAGGGTACACTTATGCCTATACGTACTCCTTACAATTTTCCTTTTCTATTGTACAGAAAACACAAGCTCGTTGACTTTGACGAGTCCTTAAACTCAACCTAAATACTCATTCATCATTTGGGGACACCATTTTAACCTCAAAATTGTATGTCGGGCAATAACCACAGTCATCACTAGTCCCTAATAGGGCCCATGGGAATAACCAATGCTTTTGCATGAAGAGATAAACACCTAGAATGGAGATATTTGTTGGGTGCGCCATGCAAACTTCACTAGTAATCACAACGCGGGACAGGGACCACTTACAGCATCAGCTGAGACTCAAACAGATAACCTAATACTTATCAAATGTAGAGACATCTGAGAGCACATGACTAATATGTGCCGGACGTGCGTTTAATATATATTTCTGTCTGTTCATTTCCACTGTGTAACCTGCTTGCCCCAAACCTACGCATATGGTATGCGATGGCAAATTAATGTTTTAATTCTTTATTTCTTCGTCTTTGAAACTGTACAACTTGGTATTTATCTACATTACCATGCCTAATCATGTCATAATTGTCAGCCTTGAAGACGACCTTGGTGCAAAATACATGTCGGCTGCAAGCAATCACTCGTATCTGTATTAGAATAAACTACGAATATGACAAATTGTGAAAATATTGGATGATTTCTGAATATTTGCTGACGAGCAGTACATACTTTGCTGGCCAAGTGCGATCTGCCAACCTAATCGGATAACCACTATACCAATTCTGGATGGGGTGGAGCCTCCTTGTGCTGGCGACGCAGCAGGCTAGAACCTATATTTGGTGGCCAGAGCACAACCACGAGCGGCCTTAGCCATCACTGTTTTAACCCTTATTCTTTCTCAATACTACTTGTTGAAAATAACATTCTTTTGTCAGGATAGCAAACTACAACTTGTTTCATTGATGCTATGATTGTTCAACATTGAATAAAGCATCCAAGTTCTTTTCATTCAACAAAAGAATCTTTCCCCAACTCCTGTTGCCACAAGATTATCAAATCATCAACTTCTTTCCTGGCCCACTGGCCTGCCAGGACTAACTACTATAGGCCCTTTCCTGGAATACTCACCTACCACTAACCTCAAACCTGTTGGTTTTATTGCAGTATTCTCTACACCAGTCTTCTGATGTGATTTCACAATTTCTTGACTGTTGGTATTGTGAGATAAAAGCTTTTCCAGAACTATATTTATTAGAAGGGAATATATGATATGGCATTCATAACGCGCCTGTACACAAGTATTTCTAGGCGCAACTTATGCCTTGGTTGTATCCTTAAGGGTCTCTCATAACCTCTTGGCAATGCTAGATATGAATATTTCCCATGCTTTGTCTCGATTTTCTAGACATGTAGTTTCTTGCTGACAGCCAATGATGGTTAGAAACTCCCCCCACTGGTACTTTTGCCCATAGTCTCTTGGCAGCCTCTTGGCTATAGGCAACACTGGTTACAACCTTTCCCTTTTGGGTGTTTGCACAAAGTCTTAAAACAGCCTTTTGGATGTTGGCAATCCTTCTTCGTTGCCACTTATCTTAATTTGTTTTTATTCAGTGATATTCATTAAATATATTCTGTTTGGAATTATTAAATGTTTGGTATTCAAAAACCTTAAATTGTAACAATTTTCTTTCATGGAGTGCTCCGGTGTCAGTAAACTCTCTCTAAACACCCCCCGACTCTTCGTAGCGGCTCCCATTATCTGGCGGTGCTCCGGATGTCACTTTGTCCTTTCCCCCATCTCGGTGAGCTTCAGGTAAAAGGTGCGACCGTCCCCGTGAGCAACAGAAGCTCTGTTGGTCTTTAGCTGCTTCTCCAGCCTGCTTCACATTGCTTTGGTAACCTGTCGTCTTTGCAGCTGGGCTTGTCTCGAGTATGCCATCTTCCGCTGCGCATACTGTGCAGTTCTTCGGATTTTCACTTGTTGGGGTGACTTCTGCTGGCAGGGTCCTCTCCTGGGCGACATGTACATCGAGGACGGCACAAGCTTTCTCTGCTGTGCCTCTCGCACGGATCCAGACTGCTGCTTCCTCTGCTTCAACGTCATTACTACATGAACACAACTTCACCAGCTTGCTCTTATCCTGGAATTTAAATATCCCGCTCAGGTTCTCTAATTGGCAATGACTAGACGGCACCTTTGGATACTCATACTTCCGAGTCCCCATGGCCTCGTTCCTCTTTTCGTCCCAGTACTTTCAGCAATATGGGAATTGGAGTTCTTAAGAGAGTGAGAGATATTAAATTGTTCTCTTTTTTTGACAATTACATTACATTGTTCTATAGACAGAGTTTCCAGAGAAAGCAGTTTCATGACAAAGACAATTTCACATTAGAGGGAAAGGTTCTCTTTAGGATAGAATCGCGAAATTCATATTGTCTTTTTAACTCCTGAGCCTCCAAGGTACAAATCTGACTCTGCTTTACTGGTTCTTCATAACAGGTTTCTGTAACCCTGAAGTTCGAAGGATTGGAGCATTGATAGTATGCCATTAAATATCCTGGAATGATTTGCTCTTCATCTTCAGAAGATGAATACTGCGTCTCTCTTAGTAGAGTCACCACCTACCCTGAATAGTTGTATCCTCCCATGTGAACTACCCTCAGAAACCGCCCCCAGGGTTAGGATCAGGTAATCACGGCCTTCCCCTGGCCACATGGGAGGAGACTTTAGGCTGGGTTTTAGTGATGACTCAGGATTCATCGCATCTCCTTCAAAGGGAAGCACGTCCTTGTTCAAATGGACAACACAGTGGCCATGCACTACCTCAACAAACAGGGAGGTGAGCCCCTCTCTGCAACTATGCAAGGAGACACTGCACCTATGGGTCTGGTTGCTAGAGAACCAGATCCCTGCTTCAGCTGTCCATATAACAGGAACAGAGAATGGGCTGGCGGATGCTCTGAACAGGGAGAGCACGGTCTCACAAAGTGGGAGGTTTGCCAGGAAGTTCTCAAGGTCGAGATCTTCGCTCAGTGGAGTACCCTGACACTAGATCTGTTTGTCATGAGTTCCAACAAGATCTTCAGACGGTTTTGCTCGAGGAAATTCCCAGTGAAAGGTGCACTAGGAGACACACTCCTGGTGGAGTGGGTATTAGACCTCCACACTGCATTTCTTCTGATATCTGTCACCCCGTGGGTTCTCACAAGGTTGAGATTTCGAGTCACCATCATCTTGATCACCCTGGAGTGGGTGAGGAGAACATGGTACTCTGAACACTTGGACTTTGTCATCTTTCCACCTCTCCGGTTTCCTTGACGACCTGACCTATCCCAGTTGGAAGGTCGGGTGCTCTACCTGAACCCAAAATCCCTCAAATTACATACGTAGCTCTTGAAAGGATGAGATATGACTGGGACCTCTTGGAATACGTACTTTAGGTGCTACTGGCTGCAAGCAGAACATCTACCAGATCCCTGTACATGTGCAGATGGAGAGGCTTTGATGCATGGTGCAGGGAATGCAGGATAGATCCCATCACTTGTCCCACCGCTACAGTGATGGAGTGCTTTCCATCTCTAGCCTTCTCAGGCCTCTTCAGGCTAGTTGGCTGTTGTGAAGAGGGCACCTCATCTCCTAAAGGGCGGACCCATAAAGGTGGCTTCAGCTTAAGCACTGGGCAGGACTGCAGAAGGTGGACTGCTGCTGTATAGCAGGGGCACAAGCCAGTGCTGGGGGACGAAGGGAGCACAGCATTAGAAAGGCTGCAGGGAAGGGGAACGGAGGAGGTGTGGCAGTACAGCGAGGGAAGGGAGAAAGTGGAGTCAGGTGGGGAGCCAGGTGCGAGGGGCTAATGAGGTGTGGTTTTGTTTGTCTCTGCTCACGGGCTGCAGGGAAAAAGAAGGAGGTGTGAGGGATGGAGCAGAACACTGCAGAACAGGCCTTTGTGGTGGCTTATTGAAGGATGGTGAACGAAGCGGGCTGGTGCCGGGGCGGTCTCATGCATGGAGACAAGAGAAGAGTAACTGAGCTGGGAAACATGACTCAGACGGGTCATCAGAAGAGCAGAGCTGAGCTCCTGTCTGTAGCAAGGTTGACCGGCCATGCAGATCGCCACCAACGAGGAAGCCACAGAGACAGGGGTCCTTTCAGGCTCCAAAGAGCCCATGATAACAAGGGTGCAAGGGATTTGAGAGAGGGACTGCCATATACGCCACAGGGTTCCTGCAAAGTGGTTCACTGCCAACGAGGGAGCAGCAGCCAGGGCAGGACCTTTGACAGGCAAGAAGGGTGCAGGAGTCCCAAAGGGGCACAAGGACTGCCAGAGAGGAAAATTAAACTAATTTGGGCACACTCTGTTAATAAACAACCCCAAACGAAATATCACGACTGCATCTGTGTAATCTTCCCAATACCTCAAGCCGGAGACAGCGTCTTTGTCCGTTTTGAAGAGGTCACCGGATCGAGGATCCTTCTTCATGATACCAGTTAGTACTCAATTCCTGGACGGCCTTGTAAATAGTTGTCCGCCTATCTAGTTTGTGGTTCCAGATTGGGGCCTAAACTTGGTTATTACATTCTTGATGGCGGCTCTGTTTGAGCCAATGCACTCATGTGCTGTAATACTTCCAACTCTGAAAACAGCTTTCCTGGTGGCAATCACATCCGCTAGACATGTAAGTGAATTGCAGGCCTTATACTGCAAGCCTCCTTTCCTCCGGTTCTTTAAGGAGAAAATTTCACTCAAGGTGTGGCCTAGATTCCTACCTAGAGTGGTCTCTGAATTCCAAATGTACCAGAGAATTAATTTGCCAGTTTGTTATCCTCCTCTGCATCCTTCTAAAGATGAGGAAAGGTTGCACAGGTTAGATCCTAAAAGGCCTCTCAGCTTTTATGTAGCTAGAACAGCAGAATTCAGGTGTGATGACCAACTTACTCTTAGTGCAGGAAAGTTCAGGCTGTGTCAAAAACAAAATCTCCTGGTAGATAACTCTGCATTGCAGAATGTTATCAAGAAACAGATAAAGATCTGCCACCAGACCTCGGGGCATATTCCACTAGGGGCATGGCAGCATCATCTGTGTTGGAGAGTAACCAGTAAGGGAAATATGTTTAGCAGCAACGTTGTCGTCGCTCCACATGTTCACCAAGCATTACTGCCTGATGTAGCATGTGGTTCCGAAGATCGATTTGGCAGAGTGGTTTTGCAGGGCTTCCTTGTCTAAGGGCTTTCACCCCGCCTCTGCACTCTGTACTGCTTTTGAAATCTATCTGATGAGGAATCTGCAGGAGAAAGCAATCCATTGAAGGAGAAATTACTTACCAGTAATGTTTGTTATATGGATTCTTGTCCTGTAGATTCCTCATCTGGTCCGGCTATGAAAGTGGTCTGCAGTTTCTATTTGGTTGTCCTCTTCTATTAGGACAAGGATATGAATTGTCATGTGTTAGGCAATTTGAGGCCTTTCTGTAGTAGTGCTGTTAGACACTGACTTTCAGTGCAATCCTTTTCTTCATTAAAAATAAAAAATAAATTGTTAGGCTATTTTACTGTTTTAGGATGTATCTTTGGATTCTTCCTCTGTCCGGCTGCTGAGTTGGGGGGTGAGTGAGGAACAGGGGCATAGTGACGTGCTACATGTCACGTCTGGAGTCAACAAATGGCACGGTCGAGTCGTACTACGCCCCATGTGGAAAAAAAAATTTGGAGCAGCTGACGCTGGAATGTGTATCTAGCTGATGAGGAATCTGTGGGAGAAGAATCCATAGAAAGAACATTACTGGTCAGTAATTTCTCCTTCGCCAAAATTGTTATCTTTCATAGATTAACATGCTGTGTGAATATTCCCAGTCAGGCTGGAAACCCTCGGTAAAAGAGCAGTTTATTTTTTTTTAACTGAAACTTCAGTGCACTATTAGGCATTTTTTTCTGCCCCTATCCAGAAAGAAGGGATCCCTTAGCTCCACCCCTGGTAGCCATCTTCAGATTTTGGCATGGCACACGTAAAGTGGCAGTATGAGCCACAAAGAGCCAGAGGGGTAGACGGGAGGGTCATGTGAATCTATGAAAGATTCCTTCTCTAGTATTGGATGTTTCATAGCTTCAAATGCTGTGAACAGATTACAAAGCAGTACAATATAACCATGAGGTAAGCTCCTTGTAGCAACACTCGCCACAGGAGACACTTATGTAGGACCGCCTGGCCTACTCTGGACTCTGCGGCAGAATCCCTCTCGACACAATAAAAATGGGTAAAAGTGCTGACAAACCTCCATGCCGCAGCCAGGCAGCTATCCAGCAGGGGAACCCCTGAGCGGAACGCAGTTGTGGCAGCCACGGCTCTGGTGGAATGCACCCTGGATTTACCTGGGAGAGGCCTGCCAGCCTGTGGATAAAGAAATGCAGGTCGAAATCCACCTGCCAATTGAACACTTGGAAAATGCCTTCTCTACACCAGAGGGACCAAATGTCACAGAGTTAGGCGGTCTTTTAGAAAGACTTTGTGCAAGTGATTTAGTACTTCAAAGCACATACGCCATCTAGAGTGTAAGGATCGCTATGCCGGGGACCCCGTGGCTCCGAAGACCACCGGTAACACTACAGGTTCATTGCGGTGGAATGCTGATCGGACATTGGGGACAAAGCACCGATTAGTACGTAGGACCACCTTGATTTGTGGAAGATCAAGGTTGGCATCGTGCAAGAGAAAGCTTGAATCATGGCAACTCTGAGCGAGTGATGCCAACAAGAGAGAAACTTGAGTGAAGCCTTGTGTAGGGGATCAAACAGAGGTCACATTAGTCTCGACAGAACCACATTCCGCTCCCAAGCCGGTGCTGGGTGCTTGGTAGGTGGGAAAGAACAAAAGAGGCCCTTGAGGAACTCCTGGACAAGACAGTTACACCAAAGGGAAGACCGCTAAGAAGAACATGTGTACGGGGACACTGCAGCAAGATGCATCTTGATGGAGGAATGTGCTGACCCTGCTTGCGCCACAGATAGCAGGTAAGGTAAGATAGATTTACCAAAGGAGGTTACACTGATGTATGCATAGGACGAGCTACAAGAAAGGTGCACAGCAAGACAAGAGATGAACTAATGGCAGATGTGCCGGACAATATAGGAAGTAAGAAACAGGGAGTGAGATTCATCACAAATTATAACAACGAAAGTGATGTAATCTACAAAATGTTGAATATGCATTGGTATTTGTTGAAAATGGATGGGGTATCGAATGAGTACATTGGAAACAAACCTACCATTACCTACAGCAAGGCCCCAACACTGAAAAACAAGATTTGTCCTAGTTATATGAGACTTCTTAGAATAATGGGTAACTGGTTGACAATTGCATGCATAAGGTGTTGGGTTTTCACAAATGTGGATTTTGTCTGTTGTGTGCCTATGCCCTGGACACCACTACAAGTTTTTTTTACAAAGTGGATAACTATACACATCAATATGTTTCTGAGCTGCTGTACTAAATATGTGTTGCACTTCACTGTATGTGTATGCAACAAACTTTATGTAGGAAGCACAATCGGCGTGCTCAGTTTCCGGATGTGAGAACCTTCTCATTTTTGATGGAATTCAGATCTACATACCCCACTTGCCCAACTTTGGCTTGAAATGCATAGGTCCGAGGATAAAACCACATGTAATTCCTAGGCTTTGATCATATGAAACCACTACCAAGAGGCTGGAACAAGGGAAAAACTGAGGACAATGGAGGCGAAGTACATCTGTAAGCTGAGATCAACTATGTTTGGATTAAATACAGATACCGAAATTGAAGTTTTCTTATGACAACTCTCTATGGTGGATTAAATGATGTGGGGGAACTTTGTAACACAAGCAGGATGTACATGCCATTCTGCCACCCCTTGTGGAACTATGGGGGGGGGTTGCTTTTCTCACAATAGGTCTATAACCTTATGATAAGTAGCAGCATGTATCAAGTAATGAAGAGGGCCATGGCAATAAGGTTAAACACGGTACAATTGAATCCATTTTGTTTATCTGAACTTTTTAACAAGGAATGCAACTAGTTATTTGTTAGCACTTCCTACCAGAAATGAGATAAATAAACACAGATTATTGACATTAATTGAAGAAGAATTAAAAGGAACAGTGACTTTGGTTCTTTTACAAACAGGACTATGTGATTTAGCATGCGAGGTGTGATAGATACTTGAAGACACAATATTATTCAGAGACGGTTGTGCTACACAATTGGCGTTCAACGATATCCATGTTGTCATATTCAACACTATTGAATGACTACTTTACCTTAGAACGAATGCACCTAAATTAACGCGGCTCTTGATCTACTGCAAATACACGTATGATTTAGATTTGCAAGGAGGGTTGCACCGAAATTTGGCTTCGAGTAAGTATTTCCCCAAATTCGGACTGAAAATTAGATATTTGGCTACAGCGGAATACTTACTTAATTTTCACTCTAAGCCAAATAGTTTCCCCTACAATATACATTAAGCACTGCTTTGCTGCCAGTGCCTGGAAACATTCAGGCATGTCATGTTAATCCTTTAAAAGGATCATTAAACAAATGCTGTGGTCACTTTATTTGATTGACTGCATACAGAGGAGGGGTGTGGTAGTGCAAATAAATTAACTTCATGTGCTGGACAGACAGACTTTAATCTGGTGGTCTGCTGGGGTGGGGTGAGCTGAACAATCTTTATGTGCAATAAGATGTCTCTGGTCTCCCTTATTTTGCAGTTGAAAACCACTGAGCTGGAACAATAGTTTACAAAGTCGCTATTGGAAAAGGGAATTTTCTTTAGGGGATTTATTGACTTACTGAAGACGTGGTTGAGTAATATGAAAGTTACAGGTTCCAATCCACCAATTGCCATTCAAGTAATATAATGAAGCGGATTAAAATAACTGCTGTGGAGATCCAAACTCTGAGTAAAATATGTGCCTGCAGCAACACAACTGTTCTCAGCCTGCAGGCTAAGGTTATGAAGCAAGTAAAATGGATCAGTGCACAATGTGCCTGCAGCATAGATTTGCTTGTAATAACGAAGCATAGGTTACAATTCCTGCCCTCCAAATGTCTCATGTTGACAAAAGGAGTCTTTTCAAATTGGGTAAAAGTGACAGATGTTAGTAAGGAATGTGGCCATCCAAAGGATTGCGAGTTTTACAAAGCAATGTGTAACCAAAATGCCACAGTCTGTGGCGGCAGAAATATTCCTTCCAACATTAAAGAGTTTAAAAAAAAGTGACATTTGTGTAATAACGATGAGGAGATACTAGTTTACAATTTAGAAACATTGGACCAAATGGATCTACAAGTGAAGTAAATAAGTAAAATAAGCATGTACATGCCAATTAAAGATCTGAAAATCAGAACTGCCCCTCACCTTTAGGGTCAGCCGAGAACCATGGAGAACTCAGCATTCCCTATATATTCTTTGTTGGCGTCTTTTACCATGCCCCAAAACACCAAACGCATACCCCACCCGAAAAGCAAAGAAAAATACGATCTATAGATGAAGACATGTTTCAAATGCCAGATTCACACTCAGTACCACCGGTAGAAAGCATGACTAACATCCCAGAGGTTTGTATTCAGTAAAACTTCAGCAGTGTGCTAATTGATATAACTTCTTTTGTGTTTCAGTGGATTTCTGGAGCCAGAAGGCTAAAGACAGGGAAGGCCCAAAAAGAACAGTTGAAAGTACAAGTTGACACATCTCAATATCTCATCACAGTGATTGCATACATGCATACTATACTTTTGGGCTAGTCTTAGTTACTTGGGTCCTGCCCAACAAGCGACACCCATGAATGCACAAGAATACAAACTGTGTTGTTATTGAACGGTCTATTTCTGATGATGTAATTCCTTTCATGGTTTGCACAACCATCTTCTGTAGACAGCAAAGAGGAGAAATGTAATACAATATGGATGTACATATTTTAAAGTGTTTTTCATTTACAAAGTGTTTTTCTTGTCTACATAACTTTATTTATTAAAATGGCAACTATTCGGCTCTGTCCAACTATTCTGCCAAATACTTTATCTACTATTCGGTACACCACTATTTGCAAGGGAGCGGATCTTATGGACTGCAATCCATCTCCTTCATTGAAATGAATGTGACACGTAATTTGATGTAATTATGATATGGTGAACAGCGGATGAACAAATCATTCGATAGGAATTCAAATTGACTACTTGCAAAGTCTCTTAGCCAAGTATAGTATAGAGGTAGTAGAGGATCAGTCCAACATGGCGTGCACATAGAGCAATTTGCAAGTGAGCAGGTTTTATGGACTCTATTCTACATTATTTTGAAATTATTGTGACACTAATTTCACAAATATGCTTGTGTTCATTGCAGGTTAAATGACTATTGCACTAGAACACCAACTGAATACTCGCAAGAGTTCTATGGGTCACGCCGTCACGCAACGCAGCACAGGCATACATAACATAGGGGCAACATGGCACTGGTGCACAATATGCCGACAAGTTTTGGGACATATATGGTACGTGAACCCTAAAACAAAGGTGAGGGCATAACTTGGGAGCTGCAGCATGGTGTAGATAGCAATACTTACGATATATGAACGGACTTACAAATAGCGTTTTATAAAATTTATTTAGCAGTTTGATTTCAAAATGAGCACTCGGGATGCTTATTTTGCACACTACGCATGGTATTCAGCGCAATGCTTACATGCATTGTCTTTTAAGAACTCATACACATCATCCACATACGGGAGGACAACATTTGTTTGGTGAGCTGAAGTATGCCATCAAATTAGATGTTTTAAATGAACTCTCAAACTATTTGAAGTTCGACTATATTGTTATTCTGTATTTTCTTGGGCAGATATGTAATGGCGCTATGAACATTAAAGCGGCTACACTTTGACCTGGGTGAATCAATATTTTTTGAGGTTGTTGAAAGGAGTCTAGCAAGGTAACCCATTCTAGTTTGCATCTTTTGATGTGATATCTCACTAAGTTAATGAATGAGAAGTGCTTTTTTGGCCAGTAGGAACATCAGAATGGATACTTACATTTTTTGTTCATATATTACAACGCCTTCTTTTAAACATTTCTTCTCATTTGCAAACCTTACATGGACTAGTTTAACCTATGATGGCATTTGGTTAAGGTAGATTTACTCGGCTCTAACAAGGTGCTAATTATAATTAGAATGGATGTCTTCACAGCGTAAAGTGGCACCCATTTTTTTGTTGTTCCATGAGTTTAACTAGTACAGTTGAACTAACATTTTTTTTCTTAGTGTGTCTTTTCTTTCCCCTTGTCAATCTTCATTCTCTTTGTGAATGTTATACTGGTTGATTATGATTTTTGTAACTAACAATTCCATTTGATGACTTATTGGTCGTTTTCTCTTCCACCCCTACATCTAGGCATATTCTGACTAGCTTAAAGACTAGAGCAATTTGCACTGACAAAGACCCTAGAGGAGTGAAACTGATGGCCATGCAGTTGGCCAAATTTCCGTTAGAATAATATATACTCAAACACACATTCTTTTGTTAGTTACTGTTTGTAGCTTAAGGATGTCACTCAACTAACATATGCACAAATCTTTTTATGTGATGCTTTGCACCAGACTTCATCTGATGATATTCTAAAGAATGTATGTGAATCCAATTGAAATTGTTTTTCTTCTTTTGGTTGTTCATTTGAGCAAACTGAGTCTGATTATAGGTGAATCGCATCTGAACTTATAGGTGTCACTAACATTTTCAAAGGTGTCCGGTCAAAGGATGGATTGAATGCCCTTTTTTTTGGAAACCAAAAGGACCGAAAAAAAAAGTTTCGAATGCTTTCATATTTATTTATGAATATATTTTTTAGTTTAGTGTGCAAAAAAAGGTTTTTTTTTAAAAAGGAAAACGGGGGTATGGGGGAGATAAAATTTATTTAAAAAGCATTTGAAACTTTTTTTTCCGGCAATTTTGGTGTAGAAAAAAAGGCAGTCGATCTTTTTGTTTTAGAAACTTTCACCTACAACCATTTTCTAAATAGGAGTGCTTGCCTGCTGGGATCTTTACTCCTAAATTAGATGTCGTTTTGTGGAACAGCAAACTGGTCTAGACCCTGTGTGCCACACCAAATAAAGTATTTCCATTTGCTCTTGTAGCAGGTGGGCGTAGATGTGGCTCACAGCAGAATGTCTCTGCAGTCTCGAGGCAGCGGGATGGAGTCAAATTCTAGGAGCACAGGAGCCAGGCCATCAAGTTGAGCGAGGTTTGGTTGTGAAGGAGGAATGCACCCTCGTTCCTGGATAGTAGATATTGTCGAGGAGGACGCCTCATTGGAGGGCTAGAGGCTAGGGACTGGAGGTCGGAGTACCAGAAATGTCTTGGCCAGGCAGGGGCCACTAAGATCAGTCTGCACTGATGATGTCTGAATATGCCAAATACTCACGCCACCAGGTGTATGGGGTAATCGTACAGAAAGGTTTCCCCCAGGGGAACATGTAGGTACCCCCAGGCTCTCCGGATGTGGGAACCTTCTGGCAAAATGCAAGCACTTCTTGTTCTCATAGGTGAGTGCCCCAGTGATGGAAAATCAGGAGGAGCCGAGACTCCTGCTGTTCCCACTCATGACAGGAGCCGGGTTCCCTGCTGAGGGAATCCTCCATGGTGTTCTGAACACCTGGAAGGTGCAAAGGAATGAGGAACATGTGGTGTTTCCGTGCCCAGAGCAACAGACCTGTGCCTCTATCGATAAAGAGAGGGACCTGGGTCCTCCCTGCTTGCACACATAAAACATTGTGGTGATGTTGTCTGTAAAGATCTGACTCACCTGACCACTAACCTGCGGGAAGAATTACCTGAGGGCCCAAAACACAACGCAGATCTCCAGAAGATTGATCTGGAGTGTCCACAAGCCACTAGCGTGAAGATTTCCTGTATGCTGGCCCCAGCCTTCCAGGGAGGCATTAGTCATAACAGTGACTTGGTGAGGGGGCAGGCAAACCTGTCCTCCCAGAAACCTGGCACTTGCCCCCATCGTGCATCGAGGAACTCCTGCAACAGTCGCATGTCGAGCCTGCAGTGTTGCAGCATGGGGATGCAAGAGGACATAATTCCCAGTAGGGACTTCAGGAGGCGGAAATATGCAGTTGGTAAGCAGGGGAGCTGTTGTACCTTGTTGAAAAGGGCTTGAACCCTCTCCTATGACAGGTCACCCTGCAAGAGCGTGTGTCTAGGCGTGCACACAAGTAGAGATCCTGCTGAGATTGGGTCAGACAGAATTTTGGATAGTTCACAGAGAACCCGAGAGACTGCAGGCATTGAATGGTGTGCTGGACCGCCATCTCGAACAACGATGCCTGCACCAGCCAGTCATCCAGATCGGGATAGACGTGTGCGCCCACTTCGCGCAGATGGTACACTATCTTGGGGCTGACCGGAACCCAAAAGGTTAGGGCCTTGAATTGGTAGTGGCAACCTATGACCATAAAGCAAAGGTAGCGGTAGTGTATCCGGTGGATTGGGACATGGAAATAGGCATCCTCTAAGTTCTAGTGATGCTAGAAAATCCCCTTCTTGTAACTGGAACAGAACCTGCCGCAGCATTACCATTCTGAAAGTTTGGGCCTTCAAGAATTTGCTAATACTAAGCGGTTTAGTATGGGTCTCCAACCCCTTACTTTTTTGTGCCAGGAAGTACCTTGAATTGACACCTTGTCCTTGTTGGTCGAGTGGCACTTTCTCGATGGCACCCTTGGATAACAGATTGAAATTCCTGCAGCAGCAGATGTACGTGCTTCTCCATCTTCTGCAGCGGAGGAATGGTGGGTGGTTGCTTGATAAACTCTAGTCTGTGGCCTTGGTTGAGAATGGAAAGCACCCACTCATCCGTGGACCTGTTCTACCACTCATGGACTGTGACAGCCTTCCCCCCCCACTGGGGTACCAAACTGAGATGGGTTAACACAAGGTGGATGAAGTTTCTTAAGCTGGTTGGCCCCTGGTGTGTGAAGAGCCTCCTCTGCACCGATTCCCCCTGTAGGCTTGCAACATATTTCTGTAAGCGTCTGATGCGGAGTAAGAAGCGCACTTGTACAATGACGATGGGGACTGGTAGGAAGGTCAATACTCCTGTATAGTTCTTGAGAAACTGGACTTCCCAGAGCGAAAAGACTGGTGCCTTGGCCGTAATGTGCCCAGTGAGGGTGCATTGTCTGTATTGGTATTAATGGACTACAATGCTTTGTCAACCTTCTTTCCGAACAGATCAATGCCATTGAACGGCATGTCAAACACTTTCACCTGAACCTCCAGTCTTAAATTCGTAGCCTTGAGCTAACCTTGTCTGCGAAAAGCATTGTGCCATTTCCCAGCTGTCAGAACCTGGTGTCTGCAATGTCCACCAATAATGATATTGCATTATCAGACGCCACTTCACATTCCCAAAAAAAGGAAGCCTCCTGTTTCTTATCGTCTGGTAGGAACTCGAGGATGGGACACAACTTGAACCAGAGTTCTCGGTCGTATCATGATAAGATGGCAATCGCATTGGCTGCCTTGACGTTTGTAGCAGCTGTCGTAATCACCCTTTTCCCAAATGTGTCAAAACATTTCCCTTTTTTGGCCAGGGGGACTGAAAAGGAAGAAGAAGAGTTGGCAGAACGTTTGTGGGCTGCTGCAGACACCACAGAGTCTAGGGCTGGTTGTGATCCAAGACATGTGGGGGCACTTTCTAGCACTTTACATTTCTTATCAAACCTCTCCTTCTTGGGAGGAGCAGAGGAAGGTTGGTCATTGTCAATACGCTGTCTTCCCAGATGGCGTCTAGCAGGGGTATGGCTACCACAGATTTTCGGTGTTGCTCCTGCCGATGGTAGAGCAAGCTGTCTCTCTTTTCTGCTCTTCAGGGGCCAGCCCAAACATGTTAGTTGCCCTAGACATTAATGCATGGAAATACCCTATTTCGTCGGATGGAGAATCTTGCAGGGTATCCTTGTCCCGTGCAGGTACAAGTTCATTAATCTGTGCCCTTGTCTGTTGTGCGTGTGGAGGCTTGGTCATCGGGAACGTCATTCTCCAACTCTGTCTCAGTTAGTTGTGCTGGCACCGGGGGACGGTGTTCCCTCCTACCACAGGGGGCAGGGGCATATAGGCTGCTTCTGCTTGGCTGAGGTGCCGAAGGGTCGAGTAACCTGTGCTGTAGCTCTGACACTAAATTTCAGAGTGTCCAGAATGTCAAAGGACACATTTTTAGGTTGTGTGAGGTGTAAGGGGTGAAGGAGGGGCTACTCCTGGTGAGACAGCTCTAGGAACATGAGCATGGGCTGCCTTATGTGGAGGCATCACCCGCTGGGGCTAGAAGGAATTCTCTCTACAACCAACTCTTCTGTCAGGAAATATTGCTATTGGACTTTCTACGTCTGCACTGGGCTGGACGATATCATTTGGTGGGGTCATTGATGATCCTGCTCTCTCTGGGGTGTTCCCAAGAGCTAGTGGCAGAGGGCGGGCTAGTCGGGATAACACAGCCAATGCAGACACCTGAGACGATGGTGCCATACTAATATACTTGATTGAGCCCGTCAAAGGTGATTGAGGATGACTGGGTCGAAGCCTTTGTCGTAGTTGTCAATGGGATTGATTTTTTGAGGATGATGACTGTGTCATAGCTCTTGTCGTGGTTGTCGATGGGATTGATTTTGAGGTAGATGGTTACGCAGCTCTCAACAGTGTCATGGTCATGGATGTTTGCGTTGAGAGGCACATTGACAGGCCTTTATCTCTTGCGCAAAGGTCTGTTGTGAGCCATAGGCGTGAATGACTGTTTAGATGATTTCTTCGATCAAAATGGAGCAGTGTATGAGAGTTTGTCCTGCTTATTGATGCCTCCTCGTACAACCTCAAACTTTTACTTGACGTGGTGGGCTGTGAAGGTCTGTCTGGTCTGAGAAAGGTATGACTACGGATTAAAGCTGAGACACAGGTCCCCCTGCCCCACAGCGTCATCGAGCCATGCTACTAACGGTCAGTCGCGTTCTTGTCGTTTTTTTTCCAAAAACGATTGGCAGATGTTGCACTCCTGTATAATGTGTGTTGGGTGTAAGCAGAAAAGGCTTTTGTCGTGGAGATCCTCCACTAACACATTCCCAAGCCTGCACCATGCACAGGCATTAAATAGACTCTTGCTCTTGGTTTCAGCCATGGTGTAGGCCTCAGTGCCGGAGAACAGTTGACAAGAATCTGCTCACGGGGAAGACGGACCAACCAGAGATAAAATCCCAGGCTTCGCCAGAGCACAAGATCTTTGAACTGTCGGAACTGGAAATGTTTATAGAAAAATAGGAAGGAACGTTGAATTATTGTGGGAGATTTTTATGAGGAGTGCAAACATGAAACGTGTAGTAAAAAATCTGAAGCTGGCTACCAGGGGTGGAGCTAAGGGAGCCTTTCCTATTGAATAGGGGCAGTATGGCCCAAAAGTGACTAATAGAGCACTAAAATGACTGAAGTTTCAGTAAAATAAAATTAAACTGGTCTATGTTTCTGAGGATTCCCAGCATGACGCTAGGGGAATATTCACACAGCATGTGAATCTATGAAAGATCCAGTGCTGGAGAATATACTGATCAACCATGCTGCTTTTGATGTTCAGTCCGCTCCCGCATTTTTAAGACCTGAGGATGCAGGTGTTGAGGTCAGCTCGTGTGAGGAACAGGTGAATCTTGCCTCTCGATGTGTCCTTCTGTGTGGCCAGGTACTGGCTGCGTCTGCCCCTCACCGAAACCTATTAGTGGCAGGCATAGACTGAGTTTTCTGTGTTGCAGGCTTGGGCATCAGTCATCGGAGGCAGCATGCCTCATTCGGCTAGCTGAGAGGAGGACCAGCGTTGCTGGCCCAGAAATTCAGGAGACAACAGTGGACCCTGTTCCAGAGTAAGGAGGAGGAGGAAAAAGCTTGGGTCTGGTGTTGGGCCATCAGACCTGTTTCTCCAGCAAGATTGGCTAGTCGAGGTAATTCGGGGGAGGTCTGAGGCGAACAG
Source organism: Ambystoma mexicanum (assembly GCF_040938575.1). NCBI lineage: Eukaryota > Metazoa > Chordata > Amphibia > Caudata > Ambystomatidae > Ambystoma > Ambystoma mexicanum. The sequence goes on along the minus strand of NC_090941.1, from coordinate 703,041,834 downwards.
CTTTGGATAAATGGTGGGTAGAAAAATAAAAAAAAATTGCCATTTAGATCAGATGCCAGGAAAATTAAGACCAGGACAACCACTCTGGAAGACAACAGCTGCATGGCAGAGGATCCTCATATACTCTGAACCAGTATCTCTGCGTTGAAAATTATGTTTGCAGAACTAAAATCCAGTATTGACACTGGGTAATACAATGGATTCCCTAACTTGTTATGTGGACAGCATGCAGGGGAAACTTAGTCAGCATGGGCTGAGTCTTGAAGCAGGACAGCGCATCTCAAAATCAGAGAACACCAGTAGGGCAGCAGCCATTGATATGGCAGAGAAGTGGCGGTCCCTCTTGAAAGTAATTACAGCCAATGCCAAAGAAGGAGGAATCATTCAAGAATCCTTGGAATGGCAGAATCCAGTGAGATGCAAAAATGAAGAACTATTTGTGTAGAAGATGCTTCTGATATCTTTGGCAATGATAACTGTTTTTTATCGTGGCGCGAGCCAACAGGGATCTTGGCACCAAAAACCGTGCAGGAGCCCTGCCAAGTGTGATAGTTGCCACGTTTCTGAATTACAGAAACAGGACCAAGATCCTGGGGGAGGAACATAGGAAAGGTACACTTCGATACCAGGACATGACCACCTCTATATACCTTGACCTCACAAATTCTGTTCAATCATCCCGTAAAATCCTTTTGGGAAGTGAAACAGAGGCTATGTAAGATCCAACTCCAGTATTCCATACTGTGAACTGCAAATCTCAGACTCACTTCTTCACCGCTCCTTTCCAGGTGGAAGACTTTCTGAAGGGACAAGGCAGTGTCCCCCCTGCCCTCTCCACCCCACCTCCCCCAGAGATGAACTCTCTGGTCTAGAGAGAAGTGAAATGTAAGAGAATGATTGAACTGGATTGCGCCATTATACCTTCCTAAGAAATTCGTTTCTCGGCATGGTCTTGTTTGGGAGCAGGTCGAAGATGAGGGTTATTAGCTACTTCATGAGACCTCTCCTATTTCTATCCCAGCAGGGTTGTCTTATATGATGTGTATAATCCTTTAGGTGCTCTGGTGTCACTGCAAGCGAGCTGACCCCCAAGTGCACACCACCTGGTTCTCAGATTCTTGATTTGTTACACGACTACTGATTTGGATATCCATCAAAGCGGAAAAGTTAGAAGGTTACCAGTCACTGGTCTAATTAAGGAGCTGGTGTGTGTGGGGGCAGGTGGGAAGTTCAGAGTTGATGACAGCCTTGAACACAAATCGGTCACTCTACAGACTTTAAGACGGTTGCTGGTTTGTGTCGAGCCGGCTTTTGCCAGACAACTCTCCGAAATGTGTAGGGTTGCTACAGGCCACATTGCAGCAGAATGAGAATGGTTGGGTCCGGTGACAACAGGGCAGGGAGAGTGGAAATGGAACGGAAAATCTTAACCTGGAATGTTAGGGGACTCAATTACTCCTTTAAAATTGTTTACGCTATTGCTCTACTTGGAGCACCACAAGATGAATGTAATGGGGCCACGTTGCAGGACACTCACCTGTGAAGCAGCACGTGGTCTGCTGTGGGCTTGAAATAGGGGGTGGTCATAGTTATTTTTCATTCTGTCCCTCACAGCCATGAGGTGTTGCAATCCTAATACATAGGACCTTAGGTTTTAGGATGAGGTAAGTAAAACAGGACGCAGAGGGAGTGCTCCTTGTAGTCAAGTGGACATAGCGGGTTATCAGGCAATGCTTGTTAACACATATGCCCCAAATATAGGTTGTTCTGAATTTGTTCAGTCTGTCCTCAGAATTGGGCCATTTATGAATACATTACTGATCTGGGGAGGGTACTTTACCTCGGTTAATGACCAGCGACTGGATAAATCCACAACCACTCATAGACGCACTCAAGCCGGTCAAGAGATTGTGAGCAAGTGGTATACAACTACCATTTTAGGGCTTTATGGAGGGAGAAGCATCTGACAGCACATACTGTTTCTCCTACGCTCCTTTCTGTCCAAAATGATGCATCTCTCCCACCAAGATGATAACATAGCATCTCCCCATTTATACTGCATTACCACACCACAAGCAAAACGTATAATTTTGCAGTATGGCTATATCAGGTGATTAGCCCGTAAACTGCGTAAACAAGCAGAACTCCTAAATTGTTTGAGAAACAACATTGTTAGCAAAGTATTGACACAATCCACTCTGATTTGGATCAGTATGCGTCTTAGCCAAGGTAAAGATGATATGGCAGAACGCACAGCAGCTCCCAGAGCTCTTTAAGATACATAAGAGAGACCCTGGTGTCAATCAGCTGGTAAGTGATGCAGAAAGAGTTCATTAGAGCAAACACTATTATAGTGTCAGACATTTTGTAGGATGAGTGAAACTGTTTATGCTGGGGAGAGATTTGTTGAATGTCTCATTTAAAGCTTAGTGTTTTCCATGCTGCTTGGTACAGTGATGCATTTTCCACTTTTGTGCTGCATTGCCTTGTGTTTGTTATCTTTGTTGGTATTATCATCATTGTGATCTATATTTATTCTGCCTAGGTGTGTGCGGTTTAAGTGTCACAAACCTATTCATGGTAAATTGTGATTAAATGAAGAAAACAATAATCCATAAAGAAGCAGGAGTATTGGGATCTCCCTGCACAATGTTGCTACCGAAACCAAAACAATAAAGAACCATAGCAAGAGGAAAATCAGTTCCCAGCTACAATAAGGGCAACAAGGTGGAATGAGTTGCCAGTTAGCAATGCATGATCAATCACCTTCGGGCATTTAAAAAATCAGTTGCTACATAGCTTTTTTAATGATACATCCATTGACTATTTCTTGAGATCTTGAATGCCCCAGGCAATATATGTAAAAATATAAGTTCAATTATAGTAATGCTTTAAGTTTTTCTTTAAAACAACTCTTATCGCCGTCAATGGGCTGGGATCTGGTCAATCACATTTCACGTTTTAAGTAAGAATCTATAATGATAATTGAAGGGACTAGTGATCGAAACAGATCACCCTTCAAATAAATGTGCCTTTTGTATGCACACCTTTCATTGTGGCCCAACTGTTATTCAGCACGGTCATTGTTTAGTCTGAGCCAGTTTGCCTTCATTTCATTTAGGATGGTACTGTGGTGGCAGCTTAGGGTAACTTTGAATAATGAATGGACTTCCAAGTGGTCCTGAAGTGAAGTTGAGTGTAATAGGTTCTGATTTTTTAGAGCAGGGGTGGAGGGGGGGCATCTTAAAAGGGTTTAATTTAGTTCTTGAAGATTCATCACAAGGATTTTATACATGACAATATTCCCAATCCATAATGGTCTGCACTAGCTGGAGACAATGTTGCTTAGGTCGTCATTTCTATATTTTTCTAATGGTGACCATGATGACATGGGAGACTCACAATATAAAAGTGTACATGGCTCCTGATCCATCATGGTCATTGTTCTAAACAACGAAATACTGGCTACTGCAGTGTTCTGCATGAGCATTGCCTGCGATTAGGTGTCACCACAGAGGAGTTGGATAGCGTGTCAGCACTTGTTCATAGACGTTGTTCCTCTTGCATACTTTGAACCATTACAGGCTTCTCTCATAATGGGAAGTCAGAAAAAGTAGGTGATTGGCATTTTCTACGTGATTTTTATTTTTAAATACTTCCATTTTAGTCTACATTTTACCTGCATGGCATGTTCTACAGCAGGCCGTGGCATCTATACCCACAAGAACCACATGGCCTGAAGTCCAGACACAGAAGGGACTTCTCTATTCATGTATGAAGCAGGGCAGCTTATGTTTGCCCTCCTGCACTACAGCTGAGTGACAGGGTGCAAAGTGTGATGATGGCAGTAGGCCTCACCGTGGAATACACGTGAGGGGAAATTGGGGGCAATAAGTAATGTGACATGGTGAGAGGACAAACAACATCTAAAAGGCCCTTATCGGGCATAGAGTATAACCCCTATCTCAATTACATCACTATGTCACATAGAAATGGGACTCCTTTTAATACTTAACTCAGTTTTCCACTTAACTCTTTTTGTATCAATCAACCTCACAAAAAAGCTATGCTTGTTCTATATTTGATATTCTGACCCTAGAAATCCACAATTGCATCTAGCCCACAAATAACCCGTTATATATTAATACACATGTTATGTGAATTTTGCGAGGAAGTGAAAATATACAACAAACTACATTCAGAAAGGGTAATCTTTACATTATTGTTCCCTCATCTGAGTGTGAATGAGGTTTCTTGCTTCACTATTGTTAATCATTAAAGTAGAAACTATTTTAAAGTCATATTTTAAAATAAAAACTAATGGCACCTACTCAATTAAAAAATGGCCCAAACAATTGGTCGACTGGTTTCTGAAACACATGAAGTCTGCTGCATTCTTCAGGGCCATAAAACCTATAGGGTGATCTTGAATTGTTTAAGTGAGTGATACATCTTGCATTTCAAGATTCTGCAGGAATATCAGTTCCTTCTAAACTCTTGTTCAGTACATCTCAGTCTTTTCAAGTGCGTGGCTTTTGTAAGTTCCACTTACAAAACAAGGATAGCTGTCCCAGCAGTGGGCTATCGCAGGTCCGGCTGAATTCAGGGCATGGGTAGTTGTGGGTGGGTGAAGGGAGTGTTTTCTTCTACATTTTGAGTTCTCCCTAAAATGGGTATCCGAAGATCTAGGGGCAGATCTGTAACCATTATTTCTTTTATTCTGGCTAGTAGCTTTTTGGCCACATGTGACCCAGCTTGGCACATACCCTCCAGCATTTAGATGAGCAACCTGGTATAAAACAATGAAAGCAATATGGGGTATTGTACCATCTCAGAGACATTTTATAGAGGAGCTCCTTACTGGTAATGGACCTTGACACTTTAGCGGCTTTGGCCCATTTGGAAGACCATGTCTCTATTGGGATTTACAGGCCTAGATCCTTCTCCCATATAAGGGAACACCTCATCCCATTCACCCGTGTCCAGCAGGCGAATAAGCTTAGATATGTTCACTCTCTGGGTATACTCTCCAATTGTTAGTTCAAGTGATGCAGGTTGTCTATTTCCAGCATCTAAAATGGTTTAATTTGCAAGGCAGTGGCGCAGCTGTATGTAGAAGTATCGATCACTTTCGAAGAGGTTGAACTTGGCCTCTGAGAAAGTCAGCAGCTGGCCTTGTAAGTAAGATTTTTCAGGCCGCCTTCTACCCACGTACTGAAGACTGCGTGATTGTATACCGGTGTGAAGTCCAGGTTACCACAGCCTGATGGTATCCCCCACAATTTCTGGGCATCATCAAATAAAACAATGAGGCAGAGGTCAATTCTCTCAAATGGCCCCAAGCTTTACGGGTCTCTCCAATAAAAGATCGAAGGTGCATCAATTGTATCTTTGTGTCTGCCTGCTCAATTTGGCTCCAGTTTGTGTCAGTGGGATTGTGCAACCATGTGAATATATGCACTATTTGAGTAGATCGCAGATATCTATTGCATCACCCAATAAGCTATTCACGGAGGTCGCCTTTTCAATATGAAACCAAACATTTTCCTCTGCAGTGACAGCAGGACCTGTTTCACGATCTTAACTGGAACGCTGCTGTACACATAAAGCAAACTTTGGGACCTGGTACATTTTCTCCCTAGCCACCAAATGTCTTGACCAATCCAACGTCCAAGATCTCCACTAAGATTCTTGAGTAGAGGGGACAGATGTCTTATGAGGTTTCCCCATTTTCTTGTTAGTTTGACCCCCGGATAGTCTAGGGCGGAGGACTCTCATTGCAAGATTAGGGAGGGCGGAATGCTTTTTCTCTGCACTTTTCCTTTTACCCAGAACTGTCCTTTCGGCACATTCCCGAGTCTTTTCAGCAAGGGGTTTATAGGTGGAGCTTCATCTCCCGACTCAGTCTTCTGGATGCAGCAGGGTCTTGGCTTCCTGTGGGCTAAGTACTGCCCAATTTCACTGTTCATACGTAAAAGGAGAGGGTGCTGGTTGGTCACCATCTATATTTGGTTTCTTAGGCATGTAGCCAGACAACTACCTCGTGCAGGGCCCACCGCTTGGTGAGGGTGCCGATTGAGAGATCCTGGAAGATTGCGATGTGCGAGAAGCAGAACTGTACCGAGGGTTCAGTCTAGCCAGTCCTAGTATGCGTTCCTTATCCTGGAAGAAATTGACGTCCGGCAGCAGGTCTTTCTCTTTCTGATCCCTGGCGTAGTCTCCATAAGCATGGTCCAGCATGACAGGTCCGGCGCGCTCAGATGTGAATCCCAGGAACTGAAAGAGCACTTGGAGGTAAACTCACCAGGTATTGGTCTTGAACTGAGGTAGGGATGCCTCTTATTCTCAGGTTGTTTTACCTGGAGAGATTTTACATGCCCTCCTGTTTAGCAGTCAGGTTACCCCCAATGTTTCAAGGGCATCAACTCTATTTGCCAACTCAGAGATGTCATATGACTGCTCACATGTGGTATTTTTCAAGTCACTGATGTGATGTTCAGCCTCTGCGACCTACCCATCCAGTGTTGAGACCTTTCAAGTAAGTTCCTGCATAGTGTCTTGGTCACCTTTGTGGCATCTGGATGTTCTCGGGATTCCGCCGCATGCACCTGGGCGATAGTGTTGTTTCAGGCTACTGCCCCACCGCCATAAGTGCCAGGACATCCCCAAACTTGGGGGATTTGGTGTGTTTGGCCATATTAGGGTGCTTACACTACTCTTATATTGAAAATGGCTCTGGCACGATGTGCCTCCTGCACCTGTTGTGTCGTGAAGCTGGTCCGCCTGATCTGCATATGGCCTGTGGTGAATGTTGAGGAGCCTCTCTAGACCGCAGCACCATCTGCCAGATCTAGTATGCCGCCGTCTGACTTGGAGCCACACCGCTTGCTGCGGCCTAAAGGACGGTGTCACTGTTTGTTGGGGGGGCACCCAGGCCCAACCCTCTGTTGACATGTCATCCGGGTTGATGGATCTCCTTTTCCCTGTCTAGCTATCGACCTCTTCTCCTGCAGAGGCTGCCCGCAATGCTCTGCAGCCACTGTGGAGTTGTTATGCTGCCCGCTCCGCTGGAGTCTTCTAGGTGAGCCTCCATCTGCACACTCCAAATGTTTTATGGGTGCTTAAGTCTCCACTCCTGCACCCTGCTGTGGGCGGTGGGTATGGTACATGCCCTAATCGACAATGTAAATCACTACTTGAACAAATCCCACAGACGAATTGATGAAAACTCTACAAGAACTTTGCACTCAAGGCATCGAATCTGGCTTCTTGACCGTGGACGAAGCACGCTTCTAGATGCCCAGAGAATGCAACTTACCAACCATATATGAATTGCCTAAAATAAATAAAAACTGTGTAGACCCACCAGGCAGACCCATTGTCTTGCTATGCATATCAATGTTTTAGCCTTGTGGTAAATACATAGAAAAAGTCATCCAAGAGTTAGCAGAGGACACAATCTTTCTGCAAGGATACCATGGCTACCATCAACCATTATGAGGGATGGCATTTGATAGTGAGACCAGTTTATTAGTCACTCTAGACATCACTGCGCTGTATACAAATATTCCACAGAAAGATGCCTTAGCGTGTATCGAACATAGGTTAAACAGTCACCGCATGCCACAGGCAAGACCTACAAAATGTGTATTAAATCTTCTACAGATTCCACTGTGTAATAACTTTGTTCAGTTTTTGGAGGATATCCATGTACAGAAACAAGGCACGGCTATGGGGGCAGCCTTTGTCCCAAGTCTAGCCAACATCTATATGGCAGACTTCGAGAATAAATTAATCTATACTAACAATCCTTTCACAAACCAGGTTTCCATTTGGAAACAATACATAGATGACATTATCTTTGTATGGCAAGGCACCAAAGAACAACTATGTCTTTATAGGCTGGCTCAATCAATGCAACTGCAATCTCGCCTTCACTGGTCATTCAGATAACTAACAATGACCTTTTCTGGATTTGGTCATCGCAAATCACGAGGGATATATTTATACCTCTCTCTATCGAAAACCAACGGCCTGAAATACCCTTTTGGAGTATTCAAGTCAACACCCACATTCCCAAAAGGACAATCCGCCCTACAGACAATTTTTGCGGCTTGGGCATAATTGCACGACCAACAGTGACTTAGAACATCACGTCAACATACTGGGGGACAGTTTATTAGAAAGAGGATATCCCTGTAAACTCATTAAAAATAAATCAGCCAAACGAGCACGTTGGACACCTAAAGAACATCTACTATGCCCACGTGAGAAGAGAACTGACTCTGAATGCATAGTGTGCGTGACCACATTTTTTTAACAAACAATCGGCCTTAAAAAACGTATCAAAAAACATTGGAATCTGGTAACTAGCACGGGATGTACCACTGGTCTACCTCCATTTTCTTTAAACGGGCCAAAAACCTTTGAGATAGTCTTGTACACTTCAGATTAGAGCAACGTAAGGTGAACTTTGCACAAAATACCTTAAGAACTGCATGGAACCTTGAAAGAGAACAGGTACTGGGTCATCATGCCTGTGGTAATTGTAGTGTATGTCATTTGACATCTAAAACAACTACATTTGACCAGGGGGGGATTTCAACTGGCAAATATGACAATTTACCAATTGCCAGTCTGCCAACATAATCTATGTCATTAGATGCCCCTGTGATCGTATCTATGTGGGTATGACCACAAGAAAGATAGTCTCGCGCATCAACAAGCACCGATTATGTAGCAGGACAAAAAAATATATATCGGCGCCATTGGTACAATACTTTTTGGCAGCTGAACATAGAGAGGATGATATGCATTTGATTGTGATCGACCAATTAAAACATGATGCGGGTCAATACTCAATGCAACAGATTACTTCTCTTAGAACAACGTTGGATACATTGATTAAGAACCCATGAAACAGGCCTTAATAAAGAAATACAATGGCCTATTCTGCTACATCAATAAGTATCTCTCCTTGCACAAATTGTGTATATGGATTGGGGACTATATATCTTGTTCATCAGAAATACTTGTAAGCTGCAAGCGGTGACGTACAGGTTTAGACTTTGGTTCCGTGGGGTCACACAGCACCTGCAGTACAAATAGGTTATATTCGGTCCAATGGATGATGACTGCACTGATTTGGCGCGGTGCGACAGAGGGTGTTTTTCTCACTACATTTAGCAGTTTATTTTTATTTCTGTGGATGTATTCCATTTCACAATCATCAACGAGTGCCCATTCTTTAGTCAGGGATATCAGATCTGCACCCGGCCTTAACGGTAATTGTGGGTTCATTTAAATTGTTGAGCAGGCATCAGTACACCATAAGTGATGATTTACTACTTCACTTTCCATTTTTCAACAGCAATATGGATTAATTCCCGACACCCAGTCCATCATTACGGCCATGGTCGAACAGACTGAGACACTCCAGTGGCAAGAGGCGCTGTCATGTGATGTTTTCATGCATAGAGAGACCAAGTATCATGCTTGTTCACGTAACACATACACGTACATATAACTTGTACTGCACCCACCCCTAGGGCAGTCCGTGTTAGCAGTTTTGCACCTCGGGAGTAGGTAGAGCGAAGCGGGGTGTCGCATCACCAAGGGGATGCAGCGGGAAGAAAAATAACACTTCTGCACTTACGAAGGTAAAACATGGGAATGGAGCTGGGACAGTTATGGAGCTCAGGGAACGGCACGGGTGAGCTGGGCGGAGCCGTGCTAGGCGTCCACTTTACATGCCTTGTCTAGGCTGACTCTCTGATGAAGACCCTAGCTTTGGGCATCAGAGAAGGGGGTCCTAGGGTGTGATCTTTTGGAAGACAGCAACCGGTTTGCTGTCTAACCCAAGGGCCCCTTGGACGTCCCAAGTTGGAGGTGCTATCAGGCTCTATACAAAGAGGAGCAGTAATCTTGTACCGCTGCAGCATATATATGGCACTGTTTTTTTCCAAGTGCGTAGAACTGCTTTGCCACAGATGGGAAAACATTTGGGGAGCACTCATGGACAAGTTGTTCATGACAAACTTAAGTGCTATGCCCATTGAACGGGACTATATTGGCAGCTGGCGGTTAGAGCATTCGGGAGGCAGCAATCGGTTTGCTGCTTCCCTTAATGCCTCCCACGTCCTTGTCTGGATTGTTTGAAAATTGACATATGTCTTTCTTGGACACAAAGGGCCATATCATGCCACCGATGTGTGTCCATGCTTTTTTCCGCTGTAGATTGATATCATATTCAGATGAACAGATACGGCGACATGCAATGGGAAAGAATGTGAAATGACCTTTCCTCTTTTGGAAAGGTCAAACACTAAAAGAGGTAAACTTGCAATCTTCCACAATTCAACTAACAGTTTTTTTTTTTTGTGGGCGATGCCATGGTTGATGTGCTGCAGTATGGGGTAATATGCAAGACAATGAATTTCAACCAACGGTATGCTAATTTTGAGCCAATACCTGGTGAGTTACAATGCGCTAGGTCAGCATACAAATTTGAAATGACTGAGCGATGGAAGATTATAAGTAAATTCTCTCAGTCAATCCACATAGATGGGAAGGCACTTAATATATAGGGATTGACGTGCTGTATGTAACACTGCATATTACATTTCTGAAGATTGATCTGTAGTCCACACGAAGCAGAAATAGATGTGGCCAAAGAACAGAAACTCGCCAATTGGGGAGACTGCTGCATCATAAAACAAAAATTGCACACTTTTGCCGGGGCGGGCATTAATATCAAACTGGCACGGCTGGGATCCCGCCCATCGATAGCTGAACATCCAAGAATTTGGTATGTTGATGTCCTGGGCGAGGAGGCAATTGTGGAGACCGCCATGGAACATTGTTAACTATTTGTGCATCTGTATCATGCACTTTTTAACCAACACTACGGGTCCCTTTTTGAAGATTAGAACCGGGTGGGATCCTTGCATCCAAGAGAGCAGATTTGCAGGCATTGAATGGATATTCAATGGGAATGGATAGTTGTTATAATCAAAATTGATTGTTGGGATAGCCGCATAGATGGATAAGGAAAAGTTTTTTGTATTAGATCTGCACAGGAACTCTGTCATGGGGACAATATCCGTGAGACACAGTTTTGGATGTGTGCCATTATAACGCTTTTTATATACATTTTTTGGATTTTCCCATGACCAGTAAATCTGGTGTAATCAGTAATGGTGTGGTCACTGTTCACATGGGGCAAAAGACATCAATGCAAGGTACATCCTGTATACAATGTCTGCAATCAAACATTAAGGGGAAAGAAAAGCATAGTATTGTTGCATTTGTTGCATATTTCCATCTCTCATTTTTCTCTTTGGGATGTCTCTCTCCCTTTTCTTTTATCTGTGGTGGTAATGCAGGAAACAGACAAGGCAGACAGGCTCTGGTCAAACTGTCAACACACACATATGTGATCAGAAATGGATTCTTTGTGTGTCCTGTTGATGGCTGCGGTATGAAAACCACACTGAATAGCCAGCCGAAACTCAAGTCGACATAGTACTAGTTTAAACTCCAGTTGGATAACAACTTGGACAGTAATATAACACTTGTGGAAAATTATTGTATCTAAATTAGAGTGATAAATGCCATGATTGTAAATTACTGGTACACTAATGGTTACAAAACAGCATTTTGCACTTGAGGTCAAATGGTGTGACCCATTTACCTGAGTTAAATTTTTTTATTGCGTTGTTTGCACAGTATGGAAGTAGCTGAATGGGAATGAACGAGTTTGATCAATGATGTGGATGAGTTAGAATGGTAGATCATAGCATGTTGTGTGTGTTGATATGATTAAAATGTATTGTTATATCATTGATTCAGCCATGTATTTTTTTAGAATTATTTAAAATTTTGCGCACATTGTTTTTGTATGCTCTTATGTACTTTATAAAATAAAGAAGAATTGTGACAATGAATTGAAGTCGATCCTTATAAAAAGAGAATTTTTTTGGCATAGTAAAACAATTAAATGCAATGAGAGTTTGTACTTGCCTGTGGGTATTTCGACGTTGTGGTGGGCGGAGGGGGAGTCACAGAGCACCATTACCCCCACGTGGCACCAGCCCGGTGTCCTCTCCACTGCTACCGGTGCAATGCTGGGGCCCACAACCTCTTACAAAGGCACCGTGCTTCTGCTGGTGGATGGGTATCGCTGTTCGGGTTGTGGACTTCGACCCTGAGGTCCGCTGTCTCCTCCCGGTCCACCAGCGCCTCTGTCTCGGTTGGCGCACAATCGTACACTCACCTTTTCAGGGACCTAGTATCTGTCCCTGCCAGGCGGCCACATCACACCTACCCCCTGCCACTGTGCCATGGCAGGCGCGCTCTGCTCCTGGAGAAGCCCGCTCCTGCCCTGTGGCTCTATGTAGGCCAGACGGCCGTCCCGTCTCGCCTAGCCAGTTCTTCGGATTCTCTGCAGCCCTCCACCACATCGCTCACAATGTCTGCCCGCCATTGTGCGCGCCAGGCCACACCACCCTGAATCCCATTTTTATTGTGCAGATGATGTAGGTGTGTGGTCATTCCTCCAGTGGTGGGGTTTGGAATGCTCAATGCCACTAATGGTGAAATGAATGGAATGGGAGTGGTTGCCATGTGATACCTTGCCTATATGAGTGTCTGTAGCATGATCGGAATGACAGTAGGGAAGGAGAGAGTAGTTGCCTTGTCAATCCCTTGGTTTCCATAGGAGGCACGATGTCTAGTAGTATGCATCTGCGGACATGTGAGTGAGAATATGTCTTGTGTTTCCTTGTGGGAGGGATGGAAGGGGATGGTCGTGTGTGCATCTCTGTACATATGAATGCCTCAGAGAGGAGGCTGAAAGAATGTTGCGTGTGACTGAGTGTTCCATGAATGTCAGTTAAGGAGACGAACTGCCGAAGGTAGATGTTCCAATGGATATTGAGTTATATTTACTTCACTTTACTAACAGAAGATACACAATAAATATGCTCTCTTGATGACTTACCGGAGGCTGAGGTGTGTTCTACAGAGTCTGCACCTTCATTTGCAAAGGACTCTGCTGTGTCAAATACAGCCCTGCAAGCAGTTTTGAAATCCCATGTTCACAACGCCCTCTTACTGTGCTATGTAATCTTCCAACGTTGGTCCCTATCGCAATCTTCGTGCACCAATCCCTTATGGTCCAACTTGCCTGCTTTAGAAGACAGCAAACGAAGAAGGTAACGTAATGAACAACGTAAACATTCAGAAGCTCAGTCACCTGAGGGAAGACCAGATGAAAGATCTGGGGGGAAAAAATACAGCTTTTCATGATCCATTGTCTTTTTTTGGGCCTGGTTCTGCTGTTTTTTTTTCTTGTTCGACATCCCTTCATTTCATGTGTGCACATTTCTGAGGATGGCCATTGGCTTTCTCCTAGAACGACAGGCACCCGTTTTTAGAGGGGCCATGGTGTCAATCATCTTCTCAGTGTTAATGAAATACTACATCATGGTGAAAGCTTTGCTACAATGTTGGTAATTTCGTACAAACTAGTGTAATTGCGTAAGCTGCAAAGAGAATGGTAGATGATTGCTTTTTAAGAGTTTTCGTTTTCAGGCCTGTTGACACATTTATGTTTTTTCACATTTGTACTGTGTTTATATGTGGTTAAAGAATATAATTATGTTCCCAATTGATAATGAGCGCATTAATCACTCACTGCATTATATTATAGGAGAACATCACTGTGCTGTTGAATGTGACATGCAAGGTAACAATACATTACAGTGAACACATCTTTGCAATATATCATAGGAGAACATTTTTACCTAGAGACTAATATTTTTGCATTCGAGTGTGATTCTTTTCTATACACGGCTCGTATATGCACTCCGTCAGGGCACCATGTATGCCCCTAAACAAAACAATCAACCCTGGTTTCCCTAAAAGTGTGCCTGTGGTTGTCAAACAAGTAACCCAAATAGGTTTACAAAAAGCTTTGCATATCATCAAAGAATAGTGTTTATTAGAAGGCTTCAATTCGTAATACAATGAACATAGTGAAAACAATGTGAGAGTAGAACCTAGAATAGAGTATAACCTCCAAAGATACTTAAAAGCCACCTTGGTTTACAGGAATCGGTGCTTGCGCAAATTCGGGCAAGATCTAGCAGACCCAAAGCGGAGGAAGTGGGACAACCAAAGAAGGGAGCAAGCTTGGGAGCGGCGAAGGTCAGTGGTGGAGGGACATTTTGGCAGAGGGTGTTGAGAGGTGGGTGGAGCCGGCAGAGTCACAGGGATTAAGGGACACCAACCACTCCCCTACATACAAAATTGACTCAAATTAGAATGTGTTCGTTCTATAAGCAGATATGGAACTGCATGACACACAAAGGACACAAAACATGTTCCTGGCTATGTATAACTGCAATGTAATATAATCTTGATTCATAAAACATTGCAATACATGAACTAGAGAGGCGACCAGTACTCAATAGATTTTACAGCTTTGTTATTTTTCAATAAATGTAATTTAGTATTCCATTTACACATAGTGTGACAGGCATCAAATAAGTGGTTTCAGAGAGGGTGGGTTATTCTTAACTGAAGAAAGTAGTGGCTTGAGATCCTGGACATATCAGATGTTCAGAACGCTTGTATTTATGGGGAGGAAAGAAAAGCAATCGGCCCTTGGACATGGAGCTATTCATTGCAAATCGGCCTGTGATCCTGGGTTAACACCACAGGCACTTGGCGTTCCATGAGGAAGAAAGGAAGAAAATCAGCACTCTAAAACCAAGATATTCATTAGACTGTATGCTTGTAAAATGGAAAGGAATATATCCCGAGCTCTTGTGTTACATGACAATGGATAAAAAGCAATCGGCACTTATTGAGGTGTAAGTATTCATTACTGTATAGGCTTATGATCATGCAATTTATTGCAAGGTAATATTTCCCATGAGGATGAAAGGCAATTAATCTGCACATGGAGAGGAAGGGATTTAATGCATTGCAAACATGTGAACTTTGGAGAACCGTATACTTTGAACTTGTGTTCCACCCTTGGGGAACAACTCAACCAGCACAGCAGCCAGTACTGGGGTTGTAGGGATTCATACAGTGCAGTATTGTGATCTTGGGAAAACAGTACATCCAGAGTTTTTTTGTTGCAACAAAGCGACAGGAATTTAAGTGATCAACACTGGAAAGAGAACGATTACTGTACATCAGTGCAGGGGCTGACTTACCTCGGTACCGGCAGTGGTCAGGAGGTGGAGAAGGGGGAGGGTGGGTTTAACCACATGGTAAAACGCCTGTTCCAAGCCTTTTCAGACCTGGAGGCTGCCATTTTCCGCCGCTAGTAACGTGGTGAGTGTGCCCCTGCCCTCCCTTCTCCCACCCCCCTTTTCTATACATTTAATCCCCCCCAACCCATGCCCCATTTACCTGGCGTTCCCTTGTCCCTTGCCGGCACCGGCAACTCTAGGTGTGGTTCCCTTCTCCCTGATCCATGGCAGCCATCTTGTTTTGTAGGTTCCCCCCCAAGTTGAGAAGCGACAACACCTTGTTTCTCAACTTGAAAAAATTAACTATTAGTATACTGGTACAACCTGCCGGGATACTAATAGCAATAAACCCCTCCCGGTGGGGGCATTACCTGCCCCGGGCTAATGTTAAAGCCCTCGCTTCACACAGGCTTCAAACTAGCCAGGGCATTACCTGGCTCGGTAATGCCCCTGCCCTTAAGGGTTTATTGCTCAAATCTGAGTAACTTTGCAAGGGCCTTTCTTCTTATTTCGTGGTTCTGCCTATCCACACCCAGCAAATGGGGCGAGCGTCCCCCTATCATCCAATGAGTCCCAATAAAAAGGTATTTTCAGGTGGGTGGAAAAAGAGGGGCAACTGAGGACTGTTTGCTTGAGATCTGCAAATTGAAATAGTCAGCAAAGCTCCCGAGTGATATCTGCAATCTTTCTGCTTTGTTAAAACCGCAAAAAGCAGATTTTGAACTAGCAGATCACGACTTGCCAGTGATAAATTGTAGTGTTGGAGGTCATGTCAATAGCATTAATGTTTGATAACCATTAGCATCCAGTACTCATCTGTAACCTACATCAGTAATGTTCTCATACTGCTGCATTGCAACATAAAATGTTTCTCATTTCTCAGAAAATGTTTACCTTCTTAATGAAAGATAATACAAATTATAAAGTTAATATTACAACAATGAAGACAATATGGCCACCTCAAAATGCCCTTTTGTCTCGTTTTTAATATAATAAGCTGCCACAGCAACATTTGGCAGTACCAATCCATGGGACAGTCAGCACAACCATAACAGGCTTTGTAGGTACATTTGAACCTCCAATAAAACCCTCTGCGCACCCCCCTGAGTAATTGGTTCTGTGAAGTTTTACAAAGATGCTGGGGGAAACGGACTTTAGTTGAAGCATGTGATACACTGCAATAAAATTAACAAGTACTTCTTAAGTAGAAAGAATAAGTGTGTACATATAGAACACCATTTCAAAACATTTTAGGATGGCCATGTTTATTGCCACAACACTGCCCACACTCTCCACTCAGCCATTTACTATCCCATTCAATGTGACAGTGTAACATGATTTGTAGCAAAAAAGCAGCCATGACTAATCCAAAGAACAGTGAATCATTGATATACAAATTAGACCTGTCTGATTTCTGGAGCAATTGTGTGTGAGCCAATGAAAGAAATAAAAACATAAATAAGGATCTAGTGCAAACAGGGAGGTTGGGCATCTAGCAGACCTTACTATGTGGAAGCCTTTGGAACGGTCTATAGAGGCACAGCTACATTAATATTCCATGACATAGCCAAAAGGTCTAGCTTTACAAATGTAAACCAAGTCTTTTTGTCCTGGGGGGGTCTACAAATAGATTTTATCCTTCATCACAAAGTGTGGGGAGTTCCCCGAACACCCATATCTAAAATTAGGGGTTAGCAGTCAGCTGCGGTTGATGCTGGTCTGGCCACTACCCAATATGCCTCCCCAAGGACAGGATGAGGTGGGATCCTGCAGGCCTGCTAGTCTCCACGAGACACATTTTTGCCCAATCAGAACGTGCTTGAGGGAGCTGGCTCCTCTGAACTGCGTTTCCCAAGATACCCTAGATCACTAGCAGGATAGAGGAAGCTGTGCTCCAATAGTCCCAGCGTTACGCCAGTATCAAGAAAACAGCATAGATGCAAAACCATGCAGCCCCATGTCCCACAATGGGAAGAGATTCTTAGATGGTGGCAAATGCCATGCGCATCTTTAACACCTTGCTGACCCTCATTTGCAACAATCAAACCTATCCGGTAATTATCAACTCTGAGGGAGATGCAAGTAGCAGAATGAGAGGGATTAAACAGCACTTATGGACTAACCAATCAGATCTGAGACTTCAACCTGGAACAAGAAACAACCTTTTAGATGTTGAGAGTAGAAAACAAGCCCATTTTCAAGAAGTATAAACAGGGATTGGGCAGGGACAAGAGGCAGACATACCTGCTCACGCACCAATGATGAAATTGGAGAGTCCATAAAGAAGAAACCCAGGGAGAAGTACTGAATGGCGGAAGGCTGCAAGCTTCTGGAGAAAGTGCTTCTGGAGAAAGTTGGAAGAGACCAGACGTCGTCCTTGCCTTGGAACTCTGGAAGGCAAAGCTAACCCGGGTATTCAGACCAGCGCTCCCAGGCCTTGAGGGAATTGGAGGGCCAAGAGCATAAGGCATTTACCAGAGACTCCAGGGTAAATGGGAGAGAGATTGACACGCGATAGGAGGGAATAACATCAGCTGCCTGACAAGGAACCTAATGGGGGGCAGGGGATTCGGCCAGTCGCGAAATACTCATTATATTAGGTAAACAAGAACCAAGGACACGGAGGGGCCTGCTAAACAAAAGTCCAGGAGGGACCTGTCAAAAGGCACAAGGACCCAAGTCCAAGAGAGACTTAGTTAAGCTACTGAATGGAATGCATGTCCACGAGGGACCAGCTACAACAGGTTTCTGCAACCTTTGGCTCTCCAGATGTTTTGGACTACAGGTCCTATCAGCCCAAACCAGCATAGTCAATAGTGAGGGATCAGGAGACTCGCAGTTCAAAACTTTATGCCCGTCACCGATCCAGACGATTGAGATGCTGCAGTGCTCGTGGACAAGGAAGTTGGAACATGCATCGACTTTGCCTTTTTAGGCATCTTCCCTTGGAAGCGTCCCCAAAGGATCTCGACCTCTTGCCAGAGGGAGTGTGATCTTTGGGCCTACTAGCCTTGTCAGAGGCATGACTGCGCACAGACACTGAGTCAGAGGCCTTATCTTCAATCCAGCCATCCATGAGACTGGTTTCCAATGGCGATCCTTCCTCATCACAAAGGAGAAAGACTGGCAAATAGAGCATCCTTCCACATTGTGGTCTGGGTGAGGCAGCAAATGCACTTTTGGTGATGAAGACATTCTTCTGACCGCATCTGGAGCAGGCCTTAAATAGGCTCTTCTTCTCAGCCTCCAACATGGTGCGTTTACTAGGCCCAAAGCTCGGTTTAAGGCCTCACATAATGTAGTGATCCAACGGATGGTGGGATCGAGAGCGGCAACGGGTCCCCACTGCCGACAAGTCACAAAGGTGACGGATTGAAGAAAAATTGGAAATATAACTATGAAAAATAGGCAAAAATACTTGAGAAACTCGAGGAGCAAAACTCGAGGACTCCCAACACAAAAATGTGCAGTAACCGTCTGAAGATGGCCACCAGCGGTGGAGCAGTCATTGGATTGGGCAGTCTGACCCAAAGTGACAGCAATAGGCTGCTATTCAAATGACAAAGCGCTGTAGCTTTAAGCTAAAAATTGCATTATTTTACTGAGGATTCCCAACCTAGCGACTGGGAATATTCATAGCACGCAAGTCCATGTAAGTCCCCATGCTGGAGAACATTCAAGACCACTTTACATTGTCCCTATCATTTCAGTTTATTTGAATAGAGTTATATTATTTGTAGCGTTTACCTGTAGAACCAGTAGAGCGCTTTGAAACAGTATTTACTTCCTGTATAAGTGCCTAACAAGCAAACAAATAAAATTGACATTTTAACTTACCCTTCACAACCTCTTTAAATAATATGTGAATCAATAACTTGTGACACGTGTCCCACTGCTCTCCCTACCATAAAAGCCTCACGCCCTGTTTTGAGACCGAGCAACGCCATACCAATACACATTTTGGGCTTAAAACGGGTGTTTAAGGACGTTTGAGTAAAGAACATTATAGCGTAGAGCGAATACAGAACACATCCTGGGAGGATAGCTCAGCGGCAACGTGCTCACCTTGGAAACGAGACGACACGAAGCAACACAGGTTCGATCCCCGGGTCCGCGCTTAGAAACCTTTGGGTATTAAGCGCGATATAAATACACAACTAAGACATATTCCTGTAACAGCGGCTCGATGCCCCCGGGCTGTGTGAGCACTTTAAAAATGCAAATAAAATCAAAATAAATCTTGCTATGGAAAGACATTTGTAAAAAAGATTTTAAAAGGACTGCAAGCGTTATTTATGTTATACAAGGAGACGGGAAGAATACCTTAAAAAATTCTTTTTTTTCAACCTGTTCATTGTCATCGGTATCCAGCATTTTGAAAGCAATGTTAAATCCAGTCTGAGGTTCTGTAAAACAAAAAGTAATTGGCATAGTTATAGCGATTGACTATGGCTAGAAAGCTGATCAATGTAAAACGTTGCATTCTCATGATGAACAGTTGAAGTCGAAGCATGTGCCCAATTCTGTGCTCTGCTAACGTCAGACCAATCTGACGGAAACGTTCAGTGTCATTTTCTGCAACCAGAAATGCCTTTGGCTATATAACCCTACTGGTAATTAGAACATTCACTGGGTCACTGTACTCTGCAGTCTCCCAAGCCACGAAAACCGAACAGGTCCAATGGCATCCTGAAACCTGTACCTTGAACCTTCGAGCAATGTTTTTTTCTGATAAATATGAGGTGGAAATATTTTAGTTTGCTTTTTTGTACTATTACTTAAAAGAGCAGCCGCACGTCTGTCCCCACAGTTTATCTCACCTCGCCAGGATTTTTGTTTAGGTTTCAAGGTGGCTGTTCTAGATTAGAGCCACCAAAGTCTACTTCGCTACAATACCATTCAGCTGCCTGGACTCAACATTATATATGTATGCAAGAGATGGTGAATGCGGGGGATATTGTTAAATGACGAGGTAGTTGCCCAGCTACTCGCATAGTGACATGTTGCTGCAAAGTGCCGTGGCAATCTCGTACCATTTGTGAGAGTATTGTGGGACTGCACAAGCACCTTTGGTAACGCTAGGGACGATTGGGGGCAAAAGAAACATACACAAAGCCCTTTAAGAACAACTCTGGATTGTGATAGAAGTGTTCAAAAAGTTGCTTAAAAAGTAGCAACATAGAACAAGGAGACAAGAATTATTTGGGAAGAGGTACATTACCACCTTATCGTGTTCTCTGTATAGGTGTGCAAAATTGCTTCTAAATAAGATAGTCGTGTAGGGTAGTTATCGACTGTCAGTCCCGTAATGTATAATTTTCTACAATACAAGACACTGTCACGTAAAGCAGTATCCACCAATACCCCCAGGCCCCCCATCCCTACTGAAGAATGACACAGATGGCCTAAAAAAATCCATACACAAAAATGTCAGGTTAATTGTGGTTTAATGCATTTTTAAAATCAATTTGTCGGGGAAACTGGCACGAATGAGACCGGGTGTAGCACTCATCCTAAACATGGGCATCCTCCACCGTAGACCAGGCGCCCCTTGTCCCCAGGACAACCCTGGTGTATCCTAAAGCAAGGTAACAACTACTAGCTGTCCTCTCTATTCTCAGGGGGAAACCTAAAGGCTCTGACATAGCAGACTGATAATTTCGTTGTTTCCTAACCAGTCCCACACTCCCTACACGCATGCACACACTCTTGGTTTCCACTTTATTTCTGTCGCTATATTTATCCCCTCTCCTCCCTCTGTGTTCTTACTCTTCCTCTGGCTGTACACCTCTTTCCTTATCCTCACTGCTCTTCTCTCCGCCTTTCCCCTCACTTCCACCACCTTCATACTACCTGCGCCCTCTTCTCACCTCTCTATTCCTCTCTACCTGCACCGCTCCCCCCACCTCTCTCCCTCAATAACCAGTCGCCTGATCTTACTCCCGTTGTCTCTCCTCCCGATTCACTCTGCCCTCACCACTTCTGCCTTGCACACCGGCAAAACTCTTCTACCATACACACCATCACTTCTACTCCCTCTCAAAATCACCCTACACATCTTTCTCTATGTCTCTCTCACCTTTCGCCCCACCCTCACCACTTTACACTCAGCAGGTACTACTCTCCTACACGCTATAAACTTACTTGCACTGGCAAAGTCTCCCACAGCATTCCACTGTCCGCCCTCTCCCTGGCTTCTTGGTCCACAACTACACCACCTGACCTCGTCATACATCATCCAATCTCCTCTGTGCTGCCTACGCCCAGCCTACAAACTTCCAACACTACTACCGGCTTCCCGTGGTCAACCTCTGACTAAACTATCCCTTTGAGGGATGGGACTTGGTCTGAGCAGCTTTAAGAAGGGTTTCAGCCCTACCGCCTTTTCAGTCTGCATTTGTAGCATGGCAGCCATGTGCTCAGGCTACTTGTTTGTTGGCTGGCTTTCTTCCTGTGCTGGTAATATCTGTTCCCAAATGGGTCTGAGAATGATTTCTGCATCTCCCCTGCAGCTTCTCTCATTCAGTTTGTTTCTGTTGTTCCACCATCACCCTGAGGTCCATCTGCAGGAACAAGCCCAGTCTATTGCATGCCTGGTCTCTAAGCCATTCCCTCCCTTGGTGCCAGTCTTGTCTTTTTAGGAACCACAAATCCCAGAATGCACTTCGGCGCAACCATGAAAATCCAAACACCTCTGGCAAGGCATTGTGAAGAGATAGTGGTAACAGCAGGAACCGCTCAACTCCCCCAACCCCAGACTCCCTTAATTCGCCTCTGGGATAAAACTGTCTCTGGTACACAACCTGGAAGGTCACCTACCCCAGGTCGGCAGGGGTCCTTGTTCTCCCGCTACAGGGCCTTGACCCCCGACTCTGTCACATGAGCCTACAGACAAACTAACCTCTCCATTCACTTTATGGCATGAGGGCAGACCCAAACCTTATGGTCCATACACTAGTTTTTGGCCATACCAAACGTTACATTAGCCAATGTCCGGCAGAGCACATTGAATGCCATGACCAAGATGGCGCGGACCGCATGGTGATGGGACTATGCTATACTTAAGCTTATGCACACTTCTGCGGGGTTTAGGATCACATTGGTAGTGCAGCGGTTTGAATACTCGGCATGGGGAGCATCCAGTGAGCTGGGCTTGGACCAATGCTTTTTTTGAATGGTCTGAAATGACGTAGGATTTATAAAAAAAATTATCAGATCATGATAAGGTTTAAAACATTTTAGATCTGAAAGAAAAAGATGCGTCACAAAAGAGCAACGTGGGGCACTGTAATGTCTGCAATCTTTTTATTTTGGGCAACCATCATGAATTCAGCAGCCAAGGAGGATCAGCTGCCGCCTGTCCACGGGATAGAGGTAGTCCGCCCAGAAGTGCTCCCCTTCTGAAAACGTAGACAATTCATGAATGTTTTGTTTTGTTTGAACAGTAACAAACATTTTAATTACTAAAAAATAAAACACTGCTTGATTGAAATACGGGCTATTCGTGAAGCTAATCTTGGGAAGGGTGGAAGGTTATCTTCATGAAGCTGCATTTTTAAGTTTCGATCAGAATTTGGGACTACACTTTACATAATTTTTATTTATTTAAAGCATTTATCATAAATTAATACAATTTTTGCTTAACATTCCTATTTGTCTTTATCACCAAGCCAAACATTTTACAGCTTATTGTTCGTCCGAATTCTTTCCACGATCTTAATTGTCCTATGTTAATGCATTGCGCAGCTAAATGAAAGCGCAGGATGCTGCCGTGCTTGTGTTGTAAGATTAGGAGTGGGTAGCTGCATCCAGTGGGCCAGATTAGATTTTCAAGTGGGAGCATTTTACTTTATAGTTGGGAGTAAAACTATTTTTTGGGGAGAAAACATTTAAGCCCATTTCCCAATGGGAGTATTTTAAAAGCGAGTGAACATGTGTTTCCATTGGAAAACAGAAACGTTTGTGTAAGGATTCCATTGCACCTATTTATACATGTACATCAAAAGATGCATCTTTACTTCTTCCAATCCGGCAGCAATAACAGCAGTTTGTTCCTGTACACTACTGGTCCAAACGTATCCATGGAGCCGTTTGGTTGAAAGCAGGGGCACATGGTAACACGTGCCGGTTTCCTATTTTTTTGGGGGAGTATTTTTACTCGCGATTTGTTTTTTTGTTGTTGAGTATTTGCCTATTTCCTTGGAGTAAAAGTGGCCGATATACCCCTTATCCGTAGGGCTTGCTGCACCCAACCAAACAGGATTATTGTCCAACACAACTCCGAGGAGTACAGATTGCTTGAATTGCATGCCATTGTTTGGAAACAGATTTCTTTTATATTTAGCCAAAAAGCTAACATATGTTTTCGATTCCAGTGAGGAGCTAAAAGGTGTAAGCAGAAAAGGGCTTCAATTAACCATGGGAACAGTGCTCAACCCACTCTGCCACCACTTGCTCATTTTACACAAGTCCAGACCCCATGTTGTGTGGGATAGGTCAGTACCTGTGTTGTCTCAGGGCTTGGTGTCCTTGTTGTGAGGTCCTTCTCTCATGGGACAACCACTGATATATCATTTGTTAATCTGCCAAAAGTACTCTATACTGGTACTAGTACCCTCTGCCCTTGTGCAAGGTGATGATCAGTACCTTTTTAGATGGGCAATTTCAATCTACGTGGGACACAGGCCAGCTGCCCTGATTAATGTACCAAATCGCAATAGCTGTATAGTATCATTCTATGCAAATGTGACCTACTTCATCAGCCTTTTGAAGGATCCATTTTAAAGACTTTTTTGCGCATAGCAACTCGTGAGAAAAAAAGACCCAAGATACCAACTTGATCTGGTGAAATTTCCCATTAGCAGAACCATTGTTTTCTGTGCAGGACATTCCAAACTGCCCTTTGGCACTTTGGAATGCCCTGTCACTTCATAGAGCGGAACACTAATACAGGTTTTGACCCTTTATGATATTTCAATTTTTTCTATTAGCTTTCCTTTGGCCTGTGCAAAAAATTGCCATATATTTTTGGTGTTTGTAGATTTTAATGTAGGAATCATTTTTTGCCATGCTGAATTATGATGCAAGAAGCACCACCTGTCCCAGTGTCTATACTTGGTTTAATAGCCATAAATATTCTTAAAGCAAGTATAGAATCAATTTTACTTGTTTTAATATAGCTTATGTCCCTTCACATATGTCTTGTGATCTCTGATGGTCCTATCATAAATGGCCTTCTTATTGATATCACAATCGACAAGCCTTATTCTATGAGGGGGGTATTCCAGTGGTAAGTTTGTCTATCCAGTTTTCAATGTCATAACATCAAGGGTTTCAAAATGTGAATGTACGTCACTGTACAGATTAATCATGAATCTTTCAAGACTTGTGTTTGACCAAAAAATTCTACTGCCTGCATGGTTGACACTAATAGCTCTTATATTCTCTTGTTTACGCTGTGTCTATGTACTAATAATGCATAATGAAAGGATTGAACGGTCACTATAATCGTTAGAGTCATCCCCTTAATAAGATGGAATAATTCACAATTGGCCAAAAAATCGTGTAGTGTGTGCCTTTCCTAGTTCCAAGTGACCACGTGTATTAGCCCGGGCTGTCTCATTGCACAACCATTTATCATCATTAGCTCCCAGTCGTTTAAAAAGTGGAGCTAAAGTTCACCCTGTTTGTTTGTTTTACTCTGGAGCATAGTGCTTAGACTTGTAGATATCTGGTCACCAAGCATTCATGTTTACAAATGCATCGAGCATTTAGACCCACCCCTCAGAAGTACTTACTCCCTTTCATCACCCGATGTCCATGCAGAAAGTGTATCTGTAATCGTCTCACAAATTGATTCAGTCAAAACCCCTCCCAGTGGATCATAGATTTTTAATATCAATAATTGTCCATTGCCAACAGGACCAAAACTCCCCACTTCCACTACCATTACATTATCCTCACATGTAGTCAGCAGAAGTCTAATAGCCATATAATTTAGGCTTACACCCATCATCAGGCCTCCAAATGGTCTGCCTTGTTCGCCTTTATCAGTATATGATTGAAACACCTGGTAGCCATCCAAGTAAGAATCTGCTAACAGCCAGCATTCCTGCAGGATAAAAATATCACTCTCCAGCAGCAACTCGTAGTGGGGGGACTAGTTGCAGAAATGTCATCAGATCAAAGCGATTTATATTTTTGTTATTCCCTTTTGATTTAGTTGTTTTATGGTAAAACATTTTAAATATTTTTTTTAAAACCCTTGCTAACTCTAGTATCATTATTATTCACAGGGGGTTTTCTAAGTGTTACTTTTGCATTTGGTTGCACTCTATCCGGTGTGGAGCAGTGTTCTATAACAGCCATACTATTCTCTACAGAGACATCAGCTCCCCCATAAATGTCATCCGCTTCTTCATCTGAGTCAATACTGGTGTTAAGGTTTGGCCTATTTACAAGCAAGCTGGTTAGTGACAAGGCATCATTGGATAAACACTTCTTTTTCCGTTTTACAGTTTTACTAGCTTTTTTGGTGAGTTTTTCAACTGCTGGAACTATTACTGCTACCTGATGCGTTGGTCGCTTTTTTTCCATTAAAGATTGCTTGTTGCCGCTGGGCCAATCTTCTTTGTTTACGTGATAGATCAATCACAGAAGTTTCAGTTATAACCGAGACATTCAGAGTCTCCAAAATTGCTTTGTCCATCGATTATAGACTCACTACACAATTATTTGGTGAGGATTTCGGTGGGGTGTTGGGAGGAAGTACCACGGGTTAGATTTTCATGGATTTTCCTGCATAGTTTTAATAAGATTTTCAATGCAAATTGGATGGTGCTCATAAAAGATTGAATTTCAACAAAAAGGTTCTATCGAATCTTCCAACAGCGATTTTTCTTCTGAGTCAGTTCTTTGAAAAAGGTTAGGAGCAGCAGAAAGTCTATCGTTCTCAGCATTCGTATTTCTTTCCATAGATGGAATTCTTGTTTCCACTTCTGCAGTGTTGGCCAAATTAGTTTGAAGGGGTAAGACTCAACTGCTGCTATGTTCTGCTGTAGGGAATAGCATACATCCAGCACAGATTTATTGATGTCACCCATTATGCTCTAATATTACTCCTGATTGGGGAACGATGGGGACCGTCACACGGACAAGATTGTCAGTATTTACTATATCATGAGGGAGAGGACTTGCTGCAGCATGAAAAAAGGTGATTTTACCTTTAGCCTTTTGAGCTTCAGGTTTTGCCCAATTTAACGCCATGATCTTCGTGAGAGGCTTTGCCAATAACTAAATCAGTGGATTTGTTTTCGTTTTGTGTGGGGTGAGCAATGCGAGGTGGACAACTGTTTGTTATTTGTAAAAAAAATAGTCAATTTTATTACAATAAAAATAATACCAAAATACCTCACTGGCCCTACTTTACTGTGGGCTCTCTATTTAACAAAGCTAAGGGGAAGAACAAGTTACTTTTTTACCTGGTAACGTTCTTTCGATGGGATGGTCCGACAACCTATTCCATATCTATGACATGTAATCACCACAGCTGTGCTGCTTCGGAAACTTTTTTCGGCGTCTGCGTCCTGCGTCGATGACGTCGATGCGCCGTCGTCGAGGACCTCCTCCGACGTCCGACATCATCCGATGTGATAAGTAGGACGCACGACGCCCGTAGCCTCAGTTGTAGTTTTTTCCCCCAGAACGTGTGACATTAGTCAACTGCCAGTCAGACACAAAGCCTTGCGGAACGTAAGCTGCAATCGCAAAAGAAATTCTGCAGCGGGGAAGGCAGGGCGGGAGCGATATGGAATACGTCGTCGGAC
This sequence comes from Ambystoma mexicanum, assembly GCF_040938575.1. Taxonomy (NCBI): domain Eukaryota; kingdom Metazoa; phylum Chordata; class Amphibia; order Caudata; family Ambystomatidae; genus Ambystoma; species Ambystoma mexicanum. The sequence goes on along the minus strand of NC_090941.1, from coordinate 703,014,743 downwards.
CATCCCATCGAAAGAACGTTACCAGGTAAGAAAGTAACTTGTTCTTCGAGGGGATTGGGTCCTCCGACGTATTCCATATCTATGACAGACTCCCAAAGCAGTATCAGAGCAAGGAGGAGGGAAAGAATTTAGAATCAAAATTTAGAATAGCCAATCAAATAGCAGAGCAAAGGACCGCCTTGCCAAAGGCCAGATCCTGTGCTCGGATGGAATCGAGGGAATAGTGACGTACAAATGTATGTACTGAAGCCCAGGTGGCTGCATCACCGATGCTGCGAATAGGAACACCCCTCTGCAGGGCAGTAGATGCAGCCATACCCCTGGTAGAATGGGCCCGCAAGCCAGTCGGTGGTCCTTACCCGCCAAGCGATAGCACTCCGAGACGGCCAAAATAATCCAGCGAGACAAAGTCTGTTTCGTCACAGCTTGCCCCAAACGCTTTCCAGCGTAACCAATAAAGAGTTGATCGTCCACGCTGACCCGGGACATGCGTGAAACATAAAAGCTTAAAGCTCTCCTAGGATCAAGCCTATGGAGCCTCTCCTCTTCCTTACCAGGATGCGGAGGAGGATAGAATGCAGGAAGAACAACCTTCTGGGCCAAATGAAATTCCGTCACTACCTTCGGAAGAAAAGAAGGACGAACTCTAAGGACAACCCTGTCCTTGTGAAATACAGTGAAGGGTGGCTTAACTGAAAGTGCCTGTAACTCACTCGAGCGAGCGGAAGTAACCGCAACTAAAAACACAGTTTTCAGAGTTAACAGCCGCAAAGGGCAAGAATTTAAAGGCTCAAACGGAGCACCCATAAGAAACTTAAGAACAAGGTTTAAATCCCAACCGGGCACCAGGAAAGGTGACGGAGGGAACACATTAGTGAGCCCTTTCAGAAACTGTGAAATTTAAGGGATTTTAAAGTAAGAACACTCTTCAGACGAGCACTTAAAGATGGACAGCGCCGCCAGGTAACCTTTAATGGTACCCACTTGCAAGCCCCTGTGGGCCAAAGAAAGTAAAAAGGACAGAACCATGGGGATGTCACATGCAAAAGTATCCACATTCTGAACTCTGCACCAGTCGCAGAACTGACGCCAACGGCAACGGTACAGAGACTTTGTTGCTGGCCTTTGGGCCGAAAGCAACACCTCCATCACGTCTTCAGGGAGGTCCCAATCCTTATACCTCAACCTTTCAGAAGCCAAGCGTGAAGGTTGAGGGAACTGACCTCTGGATGGAGAACCTGACCCCCCTCCCGTGAGAGCAGATCGTCTCGGTAGGGAAGACGACGTGGAGGATAGATGGACAAGTCGAGAAGGTCAGGGTACCACGTCCACCGAGCCCACGCCGGAGCAATGAGGATCATCCGGGAACCGAACTTCCGTAACCTCCGCAGCACTTGCGGGATGACGGGGACTGGAGGAAAAGCGTACAGCAGCGGGAATGACCACTCCACCACGAACGCATCTCCTAAGGCTCCTTTTGGAGGCAATTCCCGCGAGCAAAACCTTTCGCACCTCCGGTTGACACTGGAGGCGAAGAGATCCACTTGAGGGGTCCCCCAAAGGGCGAAGATCTCCAGGAGAATCTCCTGAGCCAACTCCCACTCGTGAGAGATCGCGCTCTGCCTGCTCAGAGCGTCCGCCGTCACGTTTTCGTCTCCGGCCAGATGAACTGCCGAGATCGAAACTTCCTGCTGGATGGCCCAGAACTCGAGCTGCATCGCCTCCCTGCACAGAGGAAGTGACCCTGCCAGCCCCCTTTTTGTTGAGGTAGTGCATGGCCACTGTGTTGTCCGTCAGGATCAGGACACTCTTTCCTCGCACAGTCGGCAGAAAAGCCTTCAGGGCTAGCCTGACGGCCCTCAGCTCCAACAGATTGATATGGAGTCTGGACTCCGACGGAGACCAACGACCGCTGACTGTCAGCCCATTGGCATGAGCTCCCCATCCCGTGAGGGATGCATCCGTCACGATAGTCACCTCCGGCCAGGGAAGCCAAAATGGAGCCCCCTTCATCAAGTTGCCTTTGACGGCCCACCACAGAAGGTCCCGGGCGACCGAGGGCGGCACCTGAACCGGGTCCGACATCCTGCCGGAGGACTGCGACCATTGCGTCTTGAGTGCCCACTGCAAATATCTCATCCGCAGGCGAGCCTCTGGCACCAGAAGAATGCAGGATGCCATGAGGCCGAGCAACCTCAAGAACTCGAATGCTGGGAGCGTCTGGGCATGCTGAAACTTGTGCACCATCTGCTGAATGTGAAGAGCCCTCACCTGGGGAGGAAAACACTGCCCCAGGGAAGTGTCGAGCACTGCTCCGATGTACTGGAGCCGCTGTGTTGGCATCAAATGGGACTTCTTTAAATTGAGGGAGAAGCCCAGCCTGTGAAGGGAGTGGCAGGTGACGGACAGATGATCCAGGACTTGCTCGGGAGAGCTCCCCCGGATCAACCAATCGTCCAGGTAGGGGTAGACGTGAATCCCCCCTTGCCTGAGATGTGCTGCCACCACCACCATGAGCTTGGTGAAAACCCTCGGGCGGAGGTCAATCCGAACGGCAGGACCCGAAACTGAAAGTGCGAGTCGCCAACTGCGAACCTCAGGTACTTCTTGTGCTTGGGATGGATCGGCACATGGAAGTAAGCATCCTTGAGGTCGAGTGACACCAACCAGTCCTGAAGCTGAAGGGCCTGGAGGACTTGAGAGAGAGTAACCATCTTGAACTTGTCCTTTCTGAGGAGTTTGTACAAACCGTGCAAGTCCATGATGGGTCTCAATCCCCCGTCTTTCTTCGAAATCAAAAAATAAGGGGAATACCATCCCTTGTTCCTCTCCGCTACAGGCACCAGTTCTATGGCGCCTTTCTCCAGCAGGGCTTGAATTTCCTGCGCAAGGAGCGGATCCGGACTCTGCAAAGAGAGGTTCCCCGGTGGATTGTCGCGAGGCCTGTGCCGAAAGGGAAGACAGTAGCCGTGGGTTATGATCTCCAGAACCCACACATCTGAAGTAATGGCTTGCCACTCTACAAGATGCTGCGGCAGCCTTCCCCCAACCGGCGTACCATGGGACATGGCCTCATGACTGAGTGGGAGCGGCTGCGGCATTACCTGAGGGCAAAGAGGCAACTGCCCGAGCGGCCTTGGCACCACGGGTACCCTGTGGTCCACCTCTGGTACCCCTGCGTTGGCCTCTTTGACTGCCAGCTCCTCTCGCTTTACCGAAGGACGAGTAATAGCGAAAGGAACCACCCCTCCACTGCTGTCCCCTAGGACGAAAAGGCAGAGGTTGGCGAACTGCAGCGCCCAACAACTTCGCTGCAGCTTTTGAGGTCTGCAACCTCTCAAGGCTCTCGTCAGCCTTGCTGCCAAAAAGGTGTTCACCATCAAAGGGCATGTTGAGGAGCCGGGACTGCACATCAGGAGGAAAGCCCGACTTCCGCAACCACGCAAACCTGCGTATCACGGTGCTCGTCGCCATGGACCTACTGACGCATTCAGCTAAGTCCAAACCCGACTGAACGGACTCACACATGGCATCCTTACCATCCTGGACCATAGCAAAGCTATGGTCCAGGTACCATCCTGGACCATAGCAAGGAAACCATCCCGTTCGTCCCCTTCGGGAATATGTTCAGCCGCTAACGCAACACAGTTCCACAGAGTGTGTGTGAAACGAGACAAGGCACATATGAAGTTGGCCGCCTGAAGCGCCATACCACCAGAAGAAAACACTTTCTTCGCCCAGCCATCAAAACATTTGTCGTCCCTATCAGGAGGGATGGTAGGGTACGACGCCTGCTTCGCCGGGGCCGTGGCCGCCTGCACCACCAAACTCTCCGAGTGGGGTGCCTGGTCAAGTAGCAGGAGTCGCTACTGGCTGGACGGTATTTTCGCGACAAGGATCTGCCCACCGCCGGGAGACTCTCCGGAGCAGTCCAAGCCGCCGCCACCCTTCTCTGTAAAGCCATATGGAACGGCAGTACCGGGTCAGTTGGGGGACCAACATCAAGGATGTCCGTTAGATCATCCTGCACAAACTCCCCTGGGGGAGCAGACCATCCCAAGTACTCAGAAACCCTAGCCATAAGGCGCCGGTACGAGGAATCGGCATGAGAGCCAGGCTCAGGCCTACAAAACTCCACCTCCGGAGAGGTGTCCAGTCCACTGGCATCATGCAGTGACTGCCTCAAATCGTCAAACTGACTATGGCCCGAGACAATTTCATCTGGAACCTGACTAGGAACCAGGCCATCAGAATCCTCATCCGCCTCTGAAATATATTCCAGGTGGCGAAAAGAAGGCACCCGAGAGTGCTTGCTCTTAACCAGAGCCTTCCTAGGGGGTTCTCCCGTGCCACGGGGTACCTCCGACACGAAAGGCGTTGATGGCGTCGAGCGAATCGGCGCCGGCGTCGAGAGAACAGGCATCGGCGCCGAGAGGATCGGCATCGAGGAAATCGGCGTCGACGTCAGATGCAGCGCCGTCAGCATTGGCGGCGTCGACACAGCCCTCGAAGCCGGAGCGACCTGAGCGTCGACGGCTTCGACGACTTCCTCGGAGCCGGAGCCTCGAGAAAGCCTGTCGACGCCCTCAACGCCTCAGACGTCAATGTCTTCCTCAAAGACCTCACAGGTGCACACGGTCTCGAACGCGTCGAGGACCGGGACCTGGAACGGGTACGTCAAGAACGAGTCTCCTTGTCCGAACGGGACCTCTCCCGTGACTCGTGCCGACCACTCTTGCGAGCGGTGTCTCTCGACCTCTCACGACCGACCCCACTCGGGGGCGCGGACGGCTTAGTACCCTGCGACTCAAGAATCGCCAGCATTTTCTTCCCGAAGGAAGCCCCTTCCTCCGGCGTCGCACGGCTGGTGGGGTAAGCGACGTGCCGGGCAGAGTCCTCCGAAGAGGACCTGGAAGACGACCGGTGTCGGCGCTTCCGAGAATGCCTCGAAGAGGCTGAGGAGTGGCGAGACCGACTCCTAGAAGGAGACCCACGAGACTTCCGACGATGACGCGGAGAGTCACCCCTCGAATCATCCGTCGAAAGCCCCGCAGACTTCGACTTCCGGGGCTTGGACACCCGACCTACCGACAACTTCTTCTGACGTTCGCGTAAGGCTTTGGACGTGAGCGACTGGCAGTCGATACAGTCATCCATGTCGTGGGCCTCCCCGAGGCACCAGAGGCAGGCGTCCTGCGAGTCCGTCCCTGACATCTTGGACCCACACTCCCTGCACTTCTTGAAGCCCGGACGCGGGGTCGAAGACGAAGTAGAAGACATCTTCACACGAAGGATTTTCACAAAAACGAACAGGTTCGAAGAACCGAGAAGAACAGAACTCCAAAGAGTCGAGGCGTTAACCGAGAATCACGAAGCAACACGTTTGCGGAAAAAACGGACCTGAGGCTACGGGCGTCGTGCGTCCTACTTATCACATCGGATGACGTCGGAGGAGGTCCTCGACGACGGCGCATCGACGTCATCGACGCAGGACGCAGACGCCGAAAAAAGTTTCCGAAGCAGCACAGCTGTGGTGATTACATGTCATAGATATGGAATACGTCGGAGGACCCAATCCCTTCGAAAAACTAACACGGAAATGCTGGCCTTCACACTAAATATCAAATACAAAAGAAAATATATGGCAATTCAATCAACATCAACAATGACATTCATAATATATTGGTAACTTTATAGCAACCTGGATGAACTACCTTCCCCAGTACTCAAGGTTTATTCCTCTTGAATGTTCCTCAAGAAAAAAAAGTATAAGGAAATCCACATTGGTAGCAAAGTCTCAGTACAGTTCTTGAAAAGTCCATATCAGGGTATAGAATTGTCAACCACAGTTTCAACAACAACAGAAGAAGTTCTTCCGATGATAATAAAGACCTTCCACTTCCTTAGAATAGCATCAATGGTTTTACTAGTCACAACCTTGTCCTTTTAGCCAAGATGACTTGATACAGTTCAAAACGAAATACAACTTCTAGAATGTTATGCAAGGAACTCATGGTGGCAAAAGTAAAGACAGACAAGTGATCACAGTTCAAGGGTGTTTAAACTGTATAAATGGGTTGTAAAAACTCCTAATCTAAACCTAAATCTAAGATGGGAGCAAGCTACGACCATCAAAAATAATAAGGCAGTCCTAGTGTCGTCTTGTCAAATGAAAAAGGCCTATACTAAAAAATAACTATTGTCAATGCTTATAAATAAATACAAAGAGTGTGGGATAGGATTCACAAGAAAGAAAGAAGCATTCATAAATTATAAGTCAGGATGTGGTAGCCGTGAGTCTCCCTTCCCCACAGGACAAGGTGGGACTTTGGAGCACAGTACACGCTCGAGCTTTCCCAGCACAAGCCGACAGATCCTCTCTCAGATAGCAGGATCGCCGATGGTTAAGTCTCTTTTCTACAACAAATCTCTTTCCTTCGGAAACCTAATGTATTTGAAACAATACACAAAAGTTCCCAGTCTTCCGGGCTCAGATCCACAAAAAGTTCTTAATGGTATCAGGACCTTCGGTAGTTACGTTTTCTTGCTTCTGAGGGCCTGGCAGGTTCAAAGCACTGAACAAAAGTTCAACAAAAGTTCTTTTCTGGTTGCACTTTGGGTGATAATTCCTCCCCTTGGGGCCCACTCTTGAATATCAGCCTCCCTCCGTAGGGTTCGCTCTGGCTTGTATTCAAATAACTTGGTCTGTTATCTTCACGTGGCGGTGGGTGTCGGGTTCCCTACGGCTCTCACTCAAACACTTTCTCTTTTTGCATTCACAAATCTTCCAGTGACGGCTGTTCACCCCTTGGATCCCCCTCTTCCCGGTTCAGACCCTTCCTGAATGTTTGCCTTCCTTTGTCGGGTTCACTATGACTTCAACACAATCTTATTTGTGACATTTACCAATCTTAATGTCTTTTTAAACAGTTCACTGTGGACATCCCTCTGCTAGGTTCACTCTTGTCAACACACTGTATATTGGGACTTCAGACTTTGCCCCCTTTTCATCAGCATCCTTTCTTCGGGTTCACTCTTGCCAACTTTGGCAATCGCACAATTCCTTGATCAGTTCTTACAATGCAGGATTTGCTTCCAATAGCTTCACAATCATCTGCCGGTCAAAGACATTCGACTATACAGAGGATTTTACTAGAACCCTTTATGACCACTTTGACCCCTCTCTCGCGCCTCTCCCAAGGCCTTCTAGTAACAGTAGTTTCAACAATAGGGTAATTGCCCAGAGTTTCTCAAGTGAGCACCCACGTGGTGCCCGACTCTTCTGTAGCTGGTTTTCCCCTCTCGTATCAACAGTTCTTTGTACTTTCTTCAATTAGCCATTTGCTACTTTTGTTGAACCCAGTTTGGTTTCTTGTCAGCTCTCCCCTCGACTCACTGGCTGTGATGAACCGCTTGGCTTTTCTTGTCTCTGAAGTCAAGGCCGGTACCACAGTGGCAAGCGTCTCTCTCCACCTTGGTTATCGGCGTAGAAGGGCCTTGTGTACCGCTGACATCTGCTACAACACGCGTTGGCTATTGTTCGTAGCCTTACAATTCCTTTCACAGAGGTTTCAAACGCCTGGCTCTGAGAGGGCAAGGTCACTTCTCTCCTCGTCACCCTCTCAGTTTGCACCGTCTTTCTCCTCCTCTTGAACTGCCATGCTGAGTTAGCGCTCTCGTTGTGCGGTCTGCCATGCTCTTTGTGTACTCTCGTGCTCAACCTTTTATCCCTGTGGGGAAAGGGCCATCAGGTGTGTGAGGTCCTGGTCAATTGCCTGACTTTGCCTGACCCTTGGATTGGGACATGTCAGGTAAACAGTTTCGAGATTAGTCCGTTTTCTTTCGTGGGGTACAGTGTTTGTGTTGGAAAGGGAGGGGTTAGTCTGTCTGATTGTCCTACAGAGTAGGATGGGGAAAAGGTGTTATATGGAATCACAACCCTGGTACCAGGGGGAGGGTGGGGCTAAAACTCAGAAGGATGAGATTAGTAGAGTTTAGGAAACAAACGGGAATGACCGGGACTATTATCGTAAACTGAACAGGGGGGAATTGTGGGAACGGTAGTGTTTTGTTAAAGTAGACTGGGTGTTCGTGGAAGAACAGGCAGAGGGACGGGGAGAAGAATGATTGGGAGTATTTGGGTAGGAAACAGGAAAACAGGGAGTCTGGGAGAGATTGTTTCTGGGTGCAACTGGGTTTGGGATCCTAGAGCATTTGTTATATCCGGAGGTGTTATGGGATTTGGGCAAGAAAGATTTATAGGGAGGAAGGGAGCCATATGTGGTACATCCTACAAATGTCTCTGAGATCTCCTCCTCTCCTTCTCTGGTATAATACCGTGTCTCACCTGGGGTATTTCTCCAAGCATAACCCCAGGTTCCCTTATCCAGGTGATCCTTCCTCGTTAGTCTACCCCTAGCATTGGGATTTGAGATTGCTGGGTCTTGCCTGGCCACCTGAATAAGTAATCTCCAGGATCTACTTGGGGGAATACCCCCAGGTTTCTCTCAGTTAATGGAACAAAAGTCTTTGTTAACAATAATTCTTTGTTTATTCAGGTTAGAAAATACCAGTGGGTATATTTGTCAGGATGACTTCCCCGTTCTGCTGGTAACATTTCAAAAACGTCACCTCTACCACAGTTTAGCATGAGGAGATTCTCCTTGACCCCATAGCATTCCACTTCATTTGAACTACTGCAGTCTTGCATCTACTCACAATCAAAATATACCACCACATCTTCAGTTCTTTTTTGGCTGTAGTACTTTGTATTTTAAAGACTGTTTTAGACAGGATTCACTTTAAGTTACAGCAACACCTAAAAATAGACAAGGTACCCTGCCTCTGAATATCTCTTCAAAAGCGGCAGCCTCTTTACCTCTCTTGTCTTTCTACAACCATGACAACTTCAGCTTTGTATATGAGCAGCAAGGTTTCCATTCCCAACTTTGCCGTTCCCTCTTTGCCAATGTCAGCCAAGCAATTCTATAGCGAGACAGGAGGCGAGCATTATGCTTTTCCTTCTTTATTACAGCAAGTCAGCAATTTCAAATCTTCAACATTTTTTAACTTTTTTAAAACAATTTAACTGGCTAAGCATTTTGTTTCTTTCATGTAGAAATCAAATAGGTTTGACAGTTCAAGTTATTTCTTTAAAAAGTTTCTTAACTACAAATCCCATGAGTCCATGCTTCCCTGTAGGCTTCTCTGACTCCTGCATCCAATCAGTCCGACCTCAGGTATATATCCTCTGCATCAATAGTCCTTCTCCTCTTTCTTTGTTGCTGCTGAGTCAGTTAAGTGCCTTTATGTTTTTGTAACGAGCTTAGGCCTTTATATGTACTTGTTAAGAATATACGGTGATCAGCGCAGCGTTTACATAACAGTATAATTATAAGTAAAGTGTGTTGGTAACGTGTTACGTTTTTCGTCATATATTTTCTTTTATATTTTGAGAAGGTAGGAGCTGCGGGCGAATGCACCCGCGTGAGTCCTCCGGCTCCTCCTTCTCCCACAGCAGCGCAGAACGAGTTTTCCACCCTGTTTCGCGCTCGGTGCGCCAGGGCCTTAGGACCCCGCGAGCGCCGTGTGAGGGAATCCCCTCACGGGTTGAAAGCGTCACGCTCGTACGCGCACACGCCAGCAGAGGGGTCCCCTTGCAGACAAGGTGCGCAGCGGGCTTTAGGACCCCGCGGCTGCCGGCAGGGCATTCCCTCTGCTTACACGACGCAACGTATCTCAGCATTGAGATTTCGTTTGCGCTCGTTTTAACAATGCTGACTACTTCTCTCGACAGCATCGGATAGCGGTTTAAAAAAAAAAAAAAAAGAAAGGAATTATTTAAAGCGTGGAATACACTGCGTGTGGCATAAGCCTGTGTTCCCTCTAACAGCTGTTAAGCTAAAGATAGAAAATTGCACAATATAGCCACACAGCCTCACGCAGTACATCTCCTGAATGGAGTGCTGAGGAGTGGGAAGAGCAACATGTCCCAGAAGAGGACCTCTCCCTCAGCTTCAAAAATGTTCTGGGTGACTCTCCATCACAAGCAGTGTCACAGGGCATGATGCCCCTAGCACAGAGGCTAGATCACCTTGAAGCCATCCTGTACAAACAGAAGGCAGAGGACAAGACTCCCAGAAGTAAGAGGGCTTTGAGCCCGGGGGAGAGAACATCAGGAAGACACCCCGATACAGGGGTAGAACAGGGCTGTAAAAAGGCTTGGAAGAGGACCCCCTCTTTGACGCCCCCAAGCACAACAGAAGGGGTGGACCTGACACCTCAAGAGTCATCCGACCCAGTGAGCAGGCTTAAAAAAGCCTTTATAATGAGGGCGGGGGTGCCAGACTCTCGACCCCCTGCCCCAGGGGTGGATAATGAAGGGTATGAGGAGGATCCAGGTTATTCGCCTGATGATGAAGGCGAAGAACGCATTATAATGCCTCAGCCAAAGCAGGCTACACACCCTCTAGTAGAGGAGGAAGAGGGCCTTCTAGACATGTTTTACCTGGAGGTCATTGCACATCCTAGTACCTCGGAATGGGTGCTGTCACCGAGAGTGGCTCAGTATATGACGCAGCACCTGCGAAAGCAGCTGGACAGAGAATTAAGGGCAGAGATGAGAGCGGAATGCCCTCGCCCACTCCTACCAGGGAGAGTCACAGACACCCCAGAGCTGGACCCCAAGATGGTGACGTTTGTCACTAAAGTGACCAAAGATATTAGGAAAGGAGTAGACAGAGCCTGGCGAGGGTGCCAAGACAGGGTCCTGGACCTGGCGGGCCCGCTTGCCAAGATAATGGATCTGGCGGAGAAGGCTTCAGACACTGGGAAACCAGTAGACGCAGTGGCCCTAGGTAACTGGGCACAGAGAGCCGTTTGCCTCCTAGGCAACGCTAATTGCGCTCTCTCAGCCGAGAGACGCAGGGGAGTATTGCTGAAAATAGACAGCAAATTGAGTGACCTTGCCTCGTACGAAGCGGGAGGAGAAACAAAAAGTCTACTGTTCGGCGACACGTTCGCAAAGGAAATGTCCCAGTTTGTGGGGACTTACTCAGCGCTAGAGAAAGCGCAGAGTTCTATCAAACGAATATTCCCAGGTCGGGTTTTTGCCGGGACCGGACGGCAGAGAGGTCGGGCGTCCGGTCGCTTTGGACAGTCTAGAAGACCTCCAAATAACAGAGCCCAATACTGGGAGAATCATCAGCAAGACAACTTCTTCCCGCCCAGAGCTCGCTTCCCTAGGAATCGCAGAAACAGGGGAGCCTACAGACAAGCCAACGCACCACACGGTGAGTGTTCACACGCCTCCCCTTCCTACGATCGGAGGCAGGACGCGCTGGTTTTTGAATGCATGGCCGAGATTGTCAAGCGATGCTTGGGTTCTGCAAGCGATAACAGGGATGCTCTTAGAATTCGTGGGCACGCCTGCGCAGACACGAGAACCAGCAACGATTCGTATACCGCTAGAAGAGCAGCGACAGCTATTCGCCGAGCTACGCAGTTTAGCACACAAAAAAAGCAATAGAGATAGACCTCACAGAGGAAGCAGGTTTCCTCAGCAATATGTTCTTGGTGCGCAGAGGGGAGAAAGTAAGGCCAGTTATCAACCTAAAAAGTCTCAACGAGTGGGTAGTATATCGCCACTTCAAGATGGAAGGCATACACCATCTGCGAGACCTGCTCAGAGCAGGAGACTGGTTAGTGAGACTAGATCTAAAAGACGCTTAACCTTACCATTCCAGTACAGCACCGGAGATATATCCGCTTCCGTTGGGGAGTGGAAGTGTGGCGGTTCACATGTCTCCGGTTCGGACTGGCATCAGCTCCTTGGGCTTTTACCAAGATCATGCGTCCAGTAGCAGCAGCGATTCGAGAGAGGGGAATCAGGATGATCCTCTACCTAGACGATATCCTCATTCTAGGACAAGACGCCACAAGTCTGCAACAACAAGCGTCTTGGGTATGTCAGCTCATGTCCTTGCTCGGATTCATAGTGAACGAGGAGAAGTCCGACCTACAGCCCTCTCAGAGGATAGAATTCTTGGGCTTCATGATAGATACCAGGAAAGCCACCTTAGAGCTCCCGCAAGCGAAGATAAAAGGGATAAAGAAGGAGCTGCGAGCTACAGCAGCGAAGAAAGTAGTTTCCCTTCGCAGCCTAGCCCGTTTAGTAGGATTGCTAGCGGCATCCATTCAGGCCATATTTCCCGGGCCTTTACATTACAGAGCTCTTCAGAGGCTGAAGATACGTCACCTCAGAGGAGGTTTAGGCTATCACCAACTAGTGACATTGGATCAGGAAGCTATCACCGAGATCCATTGGTGATTGCACAACATGGAAGCCTGGAACGGCAGGGCCATCTTCGGAGAGACCCCGGACCTCGTGATTGAGTCAGACGCGAGCAGAGCCGGGTGGGGAGCACGCTGCGGGTCCCTAGAAACAGGAGGGAAATGGTCCGAAGAAGAATTGTCCCTAGACAAACTGCCTGGAACTCCTTGCGGGGTCCTTCGCGGTGCAAGCCTTTACCAAAGAGCGAGTGAAATGTTGCGTACTGCTCAAGATGGACAACATATCGGCAGTGCGATACATCAACAAACTAGGAGGCACCTGGTCCAGGATGTTGGCTGAATTGGCAAAAGATTTTTGGCATTTCTGCCTCGATCATCGGATATCAGTATCAGCAGAGTATTTGCCAGGCAGTCAGAACACCATAGCGGACTGGAATTCACGCTATTTGGTAGACTCCAGCGACTGGAGACTTTCAACAGACGTGTTCCAGAGATTCCAAGAATTATGGGGTCTGCTGGACACAGATCTGTTTGCGTCCAGACTGTACGCCCAGATTCCGAGATTCTTCAGCTGTAGGATAGACCCAGTTGCAGCTGGGACGGACGCATTCCTACAGAATTGGGCGGGAGCGGTCCACTACGCCTTTCCCCCATTCATAATGTTGACAAGAGCGCTAGCAAAAGTCTGCAGAGAACAAGCGGAGCTAGTGATAGTGCCGATATGGAAATCGCATCCATGGTTTCCAGTAGTGATGGAACTTTCTACGGATTTTCCGAGAGTGATTCCTCACAAAGTAGACATTCTGCAGGGGCCGAGCGCGCAGTTCCATCCACTAGTACTAGAAGGAGCTCTGAGTTTGATGGCCTGCAGGATTTTGGGCAGAGATGGCAACTCCCAGGCATTTCGCAGTTCACTGCCGAGTGCATCAGAGACTCGTGGGCTCCATCAACCATTAGGAGCTATGGTGCCGCATGGAGGCAGTGGACCACTTTCTGCACAGGAGTTAATGCAGATCCCGTTTCGGCCCCTGTAGTGCAAGTGTTAAACTTTTTAGCTCAGAGATTTGTGGAAGGAGCCGCCTACAGAACAATTGGCGTGCACAGGTCCGCCATCTCAGCTGGCCACTGAAGATTGAGGGAAAGCCAGTGGGAGAGCATCCTATAATTTTAAGATTATTAAAAGGAATGAAGATGCGTAAACCGCCAGCTCCCAGATATTCGGCTTTGTGGGACGTGAAAGCAGTCTTTAGTTTATTTCTTTCATGGCCGCATAACAAAGACCTCTCCCGATCTCAGTTATCCGGCCAGCTAGCCATGTTACTGTGCCTCATATCGTGCAGAAGAGTATCTGATGTAAAGGCCTTAGAGTTAGACAGGAAAATGTTCTACCCAGAGGGAGTAGCATTTAATGTAGCAAACAGAACAAAGTCATATTCATCGATAATATCTTATCCATAGTTCCCCAGTAACAGCAAGTTATGCGTGGCACAGTGCATTAAAAATTACAAAGCAGCTACTGCTTCTGGTAGGCCGAGAGAGGTTACACAACTTCTTCGAAAATGGCGCGATGGGTGCGAGAAGTTATGCATTGGACAGGCATTGATTTATCGCAGTTTGGAGCACACTCAGTAAGGGGCGCGATGGCCTCTAGGGCATCTTCAGCAGGCGTACCATTGCAGGATATTATGAAAGCGGCAGACTGGTCAAATGAGGCTAAGTTTAAGACTTTCTATTTCAAGCCCATATATCAGATAGCGAATACAGTGATTAACAGCTTTGAACAAGCATAACGCTCGCCTCCTCTCTCACTATAGAATGAAGTTTGCCCATGCTGAGAGTGCTGGACAGTCTTGACACTATTAAAGACAAGAAGGCGAGCATTATATCCCACCCAGGGATATATGACATGAAATGCATATTTATGTATTGCACTCGAAGCATTAGTTCAATGTCATTATATGTACCGAACTGTGTGAGAAGCCCCCCCCCCCTTTATAATTGATTTCAGGGGAACATCAGAAGCAAACCTAACTACAGTGAGCTCGAGAGCGAGTGGTTGATTGTTCGGTTCCGCCAAAGCAGGGAGCTACGAGAGGAAGTTCCAGTTGAGCTTATGGCAGAGTTATGGTTGTTTTAAGTGTTACATAGACTTTAACACCAAAGAAAGAGGAGAAGGACTATTGATGCAGAGGATATATACCTGAGGTCGGAGCCTGATTGGATGCAGGAGTCAGAGAGAGCCTACAGGGAGGCATGGACTCATGGGATTTGTAGTTAAGAAACTTTTTAAAGAAAGAACTTGAACTGTCAAACCTATTTGATTTCTACATGAAATAAACAAAATGCTTAGCCAGTTAAAGTGTTTTAAAAAAGTTATAAAATGTTGAAGATTTGAAATTGCTGACTTGCAGTAATAAAGAAGGAAAGGCATAATGCTTGCCTCCTGGTCTTTAATAGAATCAAGACTGTCCAGCGCTCTCAGCATGGGCAATCTTCATTACACAGAAGCCTTGGTGCCACTCTCTTGCCTTCAGATAATTCTTAAAGACTGATCTTCTATTGGGCTCACAATAATTATCAGAATAGTTTCTGGCTTTGAGAAAGGCTGCTTCACTCTCAATAGGGGAATACTCTTGGCTTGGGCAACACTTGCTCTCTCTCCAACTTCAGATCTAGAATTAAACACTTAGGAACAAGGATTGTTCGTTTCAATAAGGAGGTAAAGTTCACTCTTTGAAAACGTGAAGTTTAAAGGCTTTAAGTATTTAACAATGGTGTTTTGGTAGTATTCAGCTTCTACGCGAGTAAAGGAAACCTTTCCATTCACATGTGAGTGCTACTTTCCATTGTTCCCTTGTTAGACAACGCATCAAACAACTTCACCTCGCTTCTGCTCGAACGCGAGTGAAGGAAAAGACTAGATCCTGTTGCCAGAAGTGCTTATGCAAGGAATCAGAATGCCAGGTTTGACTCACCTGCTTCTGTTATCCTTGTTCTGCTGGTTGCTCAACTTCCATGACTTCAGGTAAAACATCTACTGCTTCTGGCTTTACAGGGACACACACCGTTCCTCTGCCAGGTGTCTCCGGTCCGGCCACTTGATCAAGGAGTCCCCCTCGTTCCTGAGCACTGCGACTCGCCCACAGCTTCTTGCTTTGGTCCCTGACATTTCCTTCCCAGCAACCACAGCAGGCTCACATGGGCAAAGACAGCCTTCTTTGCACGTTTTCTGCTGCACAGCCTCTGCACTTCAGGACCCTCTCAGAACAAGCAGGTGAAATCTGCTGTATCCACGCTCCGGCGTCTCTCTGGTTCTCGCACTTCTGCTTGGTTTGCCAGCTCTGTATCTTCTTTCTGCTTCTACTGCTACAGGACACACTCCAGTCATGGTTCCAACTCCTTCCTATCCTTACTATTGCCGGAACCTTAGGGGGGGGCTGTAATGCCTCCCAGGTTCCTTCAGGTGTGGGCTGTTAGGCCTAATTGCCTGACTGTTACTGCAACATGCATCTTCAACCCCCTTCTTGTCCCAGGACTCATGGGATTATGGGACATGTAGTCCCCAACAAACTTATTTCTCTTGAGTGTTTTCAAAACTTTAAGGATAGTTGTATTTCCCTAAAGGTTATTGAAAATGAAACCTTTAGAATTTGTTGGTACAGGGGAAAATACTTTATACAAGGGGACATTTATAGATTCCTGTACATTATACCTTTGCGGGTAAGAAAGGACTTTATCCTGAATAACTTTAAAGGATCTTTCCACTGGTAAGGCTTGTTCAGATTTCATGTAGGTCAGGGACATTACAATGACAATATGCCATTACCTGTTTTGGAAACCTGGAAAGGGTTTCTTTGTCAAACGACAAATACTGTGTCTCACCCCATGGGATCTCCCCACCACCCTGGGTCTTGTCTCCTCCCAAGTGATCCTCCCGTAGTACACCACCCTCAAGGTCATGATCAGGAAGAGTCAGTCTTTCCCTGGCCACCTGGGAGGAGACTTTAGGAAGAGTTTCCGAAGGGATCCATCGGATTCATCACAATTTCCACGTGGGTTTTTTTGCCTTGCGCAGATTGTACTGATCATTCTTAGGCTTCAGCTTACTAGGCATTGTTTTCATCACTTAGCTCTCGTGTCTAGTACAGAGTCAAATAGTGAATAAGACACAAAAATGAAATTATATCAGGTAGCTCTCACCGTGGGCTGCAGGACTGCCACTTTCCACCATTCAGTGCTGCGCCAAATTGGATTTTTGAAAGGCAGCTTCCAGTAAATAAAGTTGCTCACAGAGCAAACGGGCAAACAGTAACCCAGCAGACCTTGCTGGTGGAGTACAGAGCTTGCGCCACGCAATGTAGTCATGGCGAACATTCTCAGGGGAAAGCAGTCTTCACTGCAGGACTGCCACTATTCGCCACCCGCTGCTCCCTAACAACCACATTACTCAGAAGCCATGAGGTAAACATCGACACACCTTCCCAAAGGGGCGTGTGGGCACAGTGTCTGCATGCAACAGGGGAGCTGAGCACGCCTGAAGTGGGAGCAAAGACGGTCAGGACTACTCGTTTGTTTTCCTTTTCCATGTGCCCAGAGAGACAGTTCTAGAATGGTGGTGATAGAAGAGGAGCGTGCTTCTCCGTGAGTGGGGGCAACTAAACCCCTTGACCCTTTATAGTATGGATTTCTACTCTGCATAGGCTACAGATTATAACGGTCTGCCTATATCAAGCACTGCTCAATGTTGCATCTACCAAGAGGACATGTTAGTACTGTTAATTTTGGATAGGCAAACAGCAGACTGCCCATATGTCACTCATTTCTATAAGAAATGGCCTTTTTCTGCCACTGTGACCAGACAGTGTGTATTGCAGATAGTACAGCACAGGGTTCACAAAATCTTTCATGGCGAGTACAGTGATGTAGAAATGTTTAATTTGCAGCAACGTACTTTGCAAAAAATAGCTAATAAACTGTCACCGTGCGTGGGTGGCCTCTGGGTTGCAGCATTGAGCCAATTAGGATATTTATTCAAGGTGAAATGCACCAATCTAACAGGGTTGAGCATAATTTGTGTATTGGGGCGGAAGAGGTTAGTAAGTAAGTAAGCCATGCAGGGCTAGTGACATTTGAATAATTTGGAAGGTCTGCAGCAGATGTAGTATCCCTATTTATTATATAGATATGGGTGGCATGTCGCAGGTGCCATCGCTGCACCATACAGTATCTCTTTCAATGTGTAAGGTATTCAGCCATGAAACAGCAGTTTTACTCAACCTGCGTTCTCCAGATGTTTTAACCTACAACTCCTATCAACCCTCATCATTGACTCACCGTTTTGCAAAGCCCTGTTTTGCCAAGGGCTGTCTGTGGTTGCTGTGTTCCTGATCTGTTGGAAGCTAACCTGCGTACTACAACGGGAATTGCCACAGTGGTTTTGGGAATGTTTTTTTTTTTCCCCCAAAGTGGCTAAGCCACTCTTTGTTTCCCAGAAGGCTATTTGAACTAAGGTGCTCACGCTATTGCGCAAAACCGTGTTTTGCCAAGGGCTGTCTGTGGCTGTCTTGGGCGGGCTTGAAGGTAAGTGAACCAAGCCTTTGTAAGTGTTAATTGCATCTGTGTGTCAACCCGATGTTATTCCAAAAAGATCACTAACGTGTATAACCTGGGAATTCAGCTGGGCTATTTGGTTGTAGCGATCAACTCGCAAATACACGTGTATAGTGTCAGTTGCTTTTTCCTTCCTTTCTGGGTATTTTAACGTGCAATACGAACGCTGATTATGAGTCTTTTAGATATTTGTTGAAGAAGTGACCGTAGCAGCGTGAGTGTGTTCGTTATTAGTTCATTATAAATTCTTGAACGAAGTAAAGGAAATGTCCACCAACATTACAGAAAAAAGCTTGTCTTCCTTAAAAACGGGCATGCCGGCAAATGATAGGATACAAGACTGTATGCGGGCTAGTAGAACTTATTGTACTCCTGCAGTGAGCGCTCATACGCCCATGCAGAAAAAACAGCCAAGTTGTGTAGCTAATAAAAAAAAGCCCTGAACAAAAGCCAGCAACGCACCAAATCAAATGGTACGGATATACGCACGTATTACAATCATAGTGCTTCACATGAGGGTGAGACAAGCAAATTAAAACATGCTAAGGAAACAGGTGTAACACAAAACAAATTAATGGAATTGGATATGCGTCTTAATGTTGAAATTGATGCAATTGGGGCCAATTCAACTGAAAATGCACCAGTTGTGAAAGTTAGCAGCATGCTCTCAGATACCACAATGGAAAATGAGAGCAAGCGCTGCAATCAAGATGTATTATTGACAAATGAAGTTTCGAATCAAAAGATGATGAATCCCCACTTGGTATGCTCTGTTGAGGCACAATAAAAACTAAGGGATGCTCATCAGGCACTTCATATCACTGGGCAGGTAGATGAAGACGCACTTAGGAATCTGAGTCATAACTCTGATAATAATGAAGAGGTGGTAGTTGTGCACCCCAACACGGGTGATTTCATGTAAGTTGACAATCTATCTCAATTAAAAGTCCATGTGGAAACATCCTCCCAATGTTGAAAGATGATGGGAACGGGCCACAAACGGCACTAAAACATGCATCCCTGCCCTCGCCAGTAGCTTCTGATTGTTCAGCCCGCTCACTATAATGTATTCCGCCCACTCCCCGACGAGCAATATCAGTCTGGGATTGCCATCAATTTAAGTGTGCACTCGAAAAACAAAAAGTAGGTGTTAATCCTCAATTCGATACAATGGATGCGAATGTAACCTTGATGGCAATGAATATAGCACTCCTAGCTTTGGCAAAACTCTATGAGGCATTGGATCAAAAGATAAATTACCAAACAATCCTTTTGTCCCAATTAACAAATCGTAATACTGGGAGTATGTCCAGTGGGAGAGCGAATGTAAATGATCCGGACTATGACATTTTTAGGCATTGTGCACTAGCAAATGTAGGATCACAAACAGAACATATAGCCGACTATGGAGGAACAGTCCTGGAACAACAAAACAACTGGTTTTTGAGAAGAACCTGCAAATAGGCAAGGATGAAAACATCACCAAAGTCAAACTGCCAATTCATATTGATAATAATGACAGTGTTGGTAGTACTGACATTAGTAAAATGTTTAAAAACCAGGTTAACGATGATTGTAAGACTCCACAAGGAAATGCATTTTTTTTCTAAGGATGATTTGATAAAGGACAAGATACGTCAACCAGTGAAATCTAATAGAGTTAAAAACAGAAGATATTAAACATGCAAAAAATGAATAAAGCTAGTATGAAAATGCGACGATTCTTTAAGATTCTAAATTCCACGAATGAAAAAAGTGGGGAAAAAAAGGGTGATAAGAATGTATGTAGTGGTGTATCGCAGCAGGTTTCTACTAGCCTGGATAAAGCAGTAATTGACTTACCATATAAACCACTTGATGACCTTGTTGCCGAATCAGTCTTATTAAAAGAGAAAGAAAAATGCGTAGTGCAAAAAATTCTGGACACTACAAAAATCCCAAGGAGAGAAATAGTGCAACTCTGTTTGTGGTGAATGCTCCAAATAGTTTGTCTGCTGATCAGATAAGAGATGAAATAAACAAAACAGTCGAGCTATATGTGGCTAGCAGGCAGAAGGAGCAAAACATTGAGTCTATTAAGGAAGGAGAATCAATAACACCTCTATTACCACCCAACATTAAATGGTCCTTGGCCTGTAAATGTGACAGGTAAAGTTAATTCTCAACATCATGTGGACCTTGAGCAGAACTCGCAGTGGAAAACAAATGCCCCAATGTTGCAAGATCCGGCATACAAGACCAAGCCTAATAATAATCGTGCACAAATAAGTTACCATCGATTCATAATCGAATGTAGGGCCCATCCATTCACAAAATTTGACTTGATTCGAACAAGCATACTGAATATTTGCAAAGAACTTCAACAGCTACAAAATATAAATACAGCATATATCGATAGAGTCGAGTTCTTGGATGACCAAGATCTCTCTAAATCACACATTTGTATTTGATCTTCTGTATTAGCTGATATTATGTGGAGGGAGAAAGTTGTGTTATATGAGATAGGTTTCAACCTATATCAAGATTATGATCAAGCTAATCTGGATGACAGACAAGCGACATCGAAGAGAAGTCTGCGAATATTCGGTGCTGATCGTGCCAGTCGTTGCGTAATGGATGGTCCCCAACAACAAGCGTAACAATCCAGAACATCAGAAACTGTTTCTTTGATCTCCTGGAACACCCATTGTTTTCACCATTTCATCAATTCTAGAAGCAGCGAGTTGAATAATCACGACATAGTAGTACATCAGGAGACATGGCTGGTTGAGCTTCCAATCTGGGATTACTTTGAAATACTATCAATACCAGCCTTGACACCATGTAGGGGACGCCCTATGGCGGGACTAATGAGAGCCATGAGGAAATCAAAGGAATTTACGGCTAGTATGCACTCCACCTATACCCCTTTCATACAAGTAGTTAAATTAGTGAAACATGTACATACAGTGATAATAATTAATATCTATTGAGGAGATCGCATTTGGATCCGGACCTTTTCTTTAACTATGTAGAAGAAGTCCTTGCCAACTTGGCCCTAGAATGGCATATAGACTTTATCCTACATATGGGTGATTTAAATCTCCACCTAATACCGAAAACGGGAGAAAGTCATACTGAGGAAGAGCAAAGGTGATGCCATATGATGGAAGAAAGGAAGTATATAATGTTAAATGGCACGATAGAGGGTGATGTGCCGGCAGGTTATATGTGGCATAGAGGCACCTCGCAAGCAACTATTGACTATATATTTACAAACTCTGCATTCATGAATCTGGTTAAGACCTTGGAGATTAAATCAAACGCTAATAGTGATCACAGCCAATTATGTCTGACGTGGGAATGGGAATTGCCTTGGTACCAGAAAGAGAAAGAGAAAGAGATATATGGGTCAAGTGACTGCCAATAACAGTAGAAATCGAATCACATGGTCAGAAAAATCACGAATCGATTTTAACTACAAACTGATGAATGATCCGGGGAATTGCTATGTATCATCTATGCAAACGTATGTGTATGTGAAGTCAGCTGTACAAGGCTCTAATTTTAAACATCCTCACTTATTTGACTATGATGTAAAATGTAAGAAAGCTCAGCGGAGACGACAAATGAGTCTATTGAAACATCTGCCTCTGAATGAGAGTTGTCCAAAACCAAGCATTTAAGATCTGTGTATAAAAACTGACAACGAGGGAGGAAAGCAATATGTTATCAAAATGAAAGCGAACATATGATGAGGAAAATGGCTCCCAAGTCATCAGCTGGGGTATGGAGCCTACTCAATGAGGCTACCTATAAAGATCAGGGCTCGGTACAAATAAACTCAATCCAGGAACAAACATGGTGTGATTATTTCCAAAAAATGTATCAGACCCCATTATCAGGTTTTCAGGTACATTTGAATAGTGGAGGTTGGAATCATGAAATTCAGTTTACTCATGACGATTTGCTTTATTACATCTCTCAGTTGAATACATTGCGTGCCTTGGGGCCCAATGGACTCGATAATAGAATGTTGAAGAACCATCCTGAAATTTGGGCTGTAATTCTTAAAAACATTTTTGACAAAGTAATAAAATCAGGTGAATTCCCACGATCATGGAAGAAGTCTTTACTGATTCCACTATTTAAAGGAAACAGATTAGGCCAGGTTTGTATGGCCTATAGCCTTATTGGATTGCCCGGGGAAGATCTTTGCCCGTTTGGTCCTTCAGGACTTTAATTCCTGGTTGACCGAAAATAACTTAAGAGACCAAAGTCAAACGGGTTTCCTCCAAGGTCTGGGAACAGGTATTAGCTTGTTCACCATAAATGCCATCATTGCTAAACACCGTAGTAGGAAACAACCTCTATATGTAGCGTTCGTCGACTTTAAAATGGCGTTCGACTCTGTAGCAAGATAATTGTTATTTGAAAAACTCATGAAAAATAAATGCACGTGGCATATTCTAAAATGGTTGATTGACTTTCATGAACAAACAAAGTACATTACAGATAAGATTGAATAGTGATGGACTACTATCAGAGCCAGTTTCCACATCGAGGGGGCTGAAGCAATGTTGTATATTTGCTTCAGCCCTCTTTAATTTTTTCATATTGGACATAGGATTGGGGTTTGCAAATATTATAACTGACTCTGCCAAAATAGGAAACCAAGTGGTAAAATGGTTATTATATGCGGATGGATGACCTTTTGCTAATAACCCAAACTCCAATGGGATTACAAAATATGCTCCAGGCCTTAATAAAATACGCATTGGCCAACAAAATAATAATAAACATTGACAAGACACAAGTCATCCAATATGGCAATATGAAATAGCGTAATTTTGTACATACTTGGTTATTGGATAAACAGAGGTTGAAAGTGGTGCCACACAACATTAATCTTGGTGTAAATGTCAACCATCATTTGAAAGATCTACCATATATTACCAGTATAAACCTGAAATTGAATGGATTATCGCAAGCGCGAATAATAAATAGGAAATATTGTAAGTTCTCAATTCAGCCTCTAGTTATAGTTTGTTTTGCCCATCATATTACATGGGTCCGGGACCTAGGAATGCAGACCAGCAATTTTCTGGAATAGCAAAGAAGGGATAATCTGGAGGGCATTGTTAAAACTGCCATCTTCAGTACCTATAGCACTGATTAGTCATGAAATAGGACTAATATCCATATTTGCAATGTACAAATGGAGGGTGTGTATGCTTTATCAGAAATCCCTGCTAGTCAACCGTAAGAATGTCTTAGTCATAATATTGTTGAAATATCTACAAAACCCTGATTATGTATTTGTAAAACAATGGAAATTAAAGGCGCAGGAGTTCATGCTTGAGGCAGATATAACTGAAGAAGTGTGGTTACAAAATCCTAACAAACCAAAGAAAAAATGTGGCAAAAAGATTGAATACGGACCAGAGAAATATATGGCAGATATAAGATCTTTGAGAAGGATCCATTTGCATTAAAGCGCTTTGGCACCAGCGAACCATATCTTTTGGAATCACCTAATCCCAGGCATCGTGCAGATTAAATTTATAGAAGACAAGAGAGGTTTCTGCTAGATGGCGGGTGTAGATCAAACAGACAACACATGTGGCTTTTGACAGACTAGGGTTGAAATTCTTGAGCATATTATCACTGAATGTACGGAATTAGGGTATCTACGAATCAAATATTTCAGAATTTTTTTTTAGCTTTGTGTCTCATATGGATGCTAAAGCTTTATGGATATATATATTTCATATTCATTCCAAATCAATAGGCTATGTGACAATTTTTTAAACGAGTTGAAATTAGAGAATGAAAATTTGAAATGTAGAAACTGAATTGTTATAGGGGTTGGATATGGTCTTATAGATCTTGATGACTATTAATTGATATAATTGAAAGAAATGCAATTAGAATTTTAATGTTTTCTATTATGTAAAGTTAGTATTTTAAATAGGTTTTTTAGTTCTTTTTCGTTTTTTTAACAAATAAAATTTCTTTTAAATGTTAAAGATTGTAATGTTGAGAGGTTGAATATTTCAGCCGAATCAATAAAATAAAAAAATAATAAAATAAACATGGACTATACTGGTGGCTGTATTCAGGTTCCTATAATTTTCTAATCCAAAAGTATGGGTTGCCTTTGATCCTGAAACTACAATGATTTTGCTTCAGTGCAGGTTCCCGGGACTGTTTTCACTAGGGGTGCACCGAATAGCAGTTTTAAGTATTCGTCCGAATGCCAAATAGTTGGGCAAGTATTCGGCCTGAGCCGAATTGTTGCATTTTTAACAAATAAAGTTATGTGGACAGGAAAAACACTTTGTAAATTAAAACACACACTTTAAAATATGTATATCCATTCTTTATTGCATTTCTTGTCTTTGTTGTCTACAGAAGAGGTTTGTATAAACCCTGAAAGGTACACATTATCAGAAAATAGACTATTCAATAACAGCAGTGTTTGTATTTTTTTGCATTAATAGGTATTGCTTGCTCGGCAGGGCCCAAGTAACTAATACTAGTACAAAAGTATAATATGTGTGCATGCAATCATTGTGAGGGGGGCCTGGTATGTGTCTACTTGTACTTTCTCATTTTGCTTTTGAGCCTGGCCATCTTTAGTCTTCGGTCTCTAGCAGAGCACTGAAACACAAAAGGAGTCGTCACAACCCATTTACTTAAACATTTACACATTAGAATAGGCCCTAATAGAAACTACTAAGTAATTCCCCAGTCTTTCCAAATCAATTCTTGCTCCATCAGTAAAAGGTTAAGCTTCTTCGTGAAATAGTGTTCCATGCCTGGTGTGCTGAGAGCACAGTAGATGAATGCTTGTGTCTCCTTTTAGCTACAGGGTGGGCCCTGAAGGAGACGTGATGGGCACTGCTTGTGGTGGAGACTGGAGAGAGCAGGGATAGAGCCTTGCTTTCAGTGCTGTGCCAGCCCCTTCTACCTTTTGTGCGAAGCCTCAGTGATGTTTTTGGTGGGTGCGCGGGGAGCGCCTGGTGGGTGTGGTGCTGTCCTCCGTGGGTGAGTTAAACTCCCATTGTCGCCACACCTCAATGCATCTTTCGACTGTTCTCTGTGTTTTATTAACTATTTGTACGAGCATACGTTGCAATTGCTGTGAAGAAATGCCACTGTTAAGTGAACTTGAGCCTTAATAAAGTCAATTGTTTTCCTACGGATTGCCAAGCAGACCGATCCCATCCCCTGCCCCCGAAGCAATGAAACTACGGCTGATCTTTTCGCATCATAACACACCGAGCCTGGCAATTATATGTGTGAAATTGCTAAGCTCATAAAACATCTATTTGCATAAAATACAGCACAAGTGATAACAGTCTCACCCCTGCAATACCAAGACTCTGCAGGTAGGGCTGTGAGTCACACCCATTGGGTATGGATAGGACAATGGATGTTTAGCAGAATCCGTTAAATGTCATTTCTCTCGGCAGTGGAAGTGCACGCCCTGAATCTATGTGCGGTATTGCTGAAGACTAATCTACTGCAATTCACACTCACTGCTAACAACATTTGAATGAACTATTGCTTTCCCTTGTGGGGCTGGCTCTTGCAGACTTATCCGTTAGTGGTTTAGTTGTTTTTAACTTTAGGACTTCCTTTAAAGTGCATGTTCTATTCTGGTGCATGCACTAGTTGGTGTACCTCTTCATTTGGTAACCCCGTATTTCTTCTTGCCAGTGCGCCTCAGGTGTGCGGTTGAATTTGGTAACACTGCTGTGGCCTCCCACAGCTCGCGTCTTCGGTAGCTTTGCAGAGGCTCGCTCGATGGTTGCTGTTGCAATCCTCATGCTGAAATCTCTTTACTACAAAAGTATAGGATGTCTTGGCAACTGGAACCCACCCTCGTCTCCTTTCCTCTTTTGTCCCATATTACACTCTCACGTCTGTCCTACTAGTATTTTGATCAGTCTGCCACCTCCCTCCATCTGACCGGCTACAGCTTTGAAGTGGTTTACTCTGCCCGTATAGCATGATACAAAACATCAATAAAAACATGGCATGTTTAGGCAAGTGCTTTGAAATCTGCATGTTTCTAAAATGGGCACATTTCAAGGCAATGACCACCCTTCTGTATTTGTTTAATTTGCCATAATCTCAGCATTCCTACTTCTACTCAGTGGTGCTTTGTGGAACAAACGTGGTGTGGTTAATCTGTCATTTTGGGAAGACTAGACAAATATTCCATTGATCTGTTGCTAAAGAAAACACCTCGGGTGAGGTCATTTCCTCTCGATGCAGTCCTTACTTAAACATTCTGCATGCGACACCATTTTATGGGAAGATGTAATTATATGACAAGAGTAGATATAACAGGCAGCACTTTTTTCATCTTGGCAGTGTAATACCCCCTGCAAGTAGCAGAACAGTTTTCGGATAGATTCCTCAGGTCCCCTCATGAAATAGTGGTTCCATTAGTGGAACACTGCTGAGTCCCCGATAAGCAGACACCTGAGTTATTGTTAACTAAATCAACCACTTTGAAGACAAAGGTGAGTCCGCCATTTTCTTGCAGGTTAAATCGACTTAATATACACTTCTTTTGTTAGAGTGCCATTAATGCAGCATAAAAACAGTCGTCTTTCATGAGGCTAGGTGACGCGGTCATCTAGTGACTAGCAAACTACATTGTATGCAACTCAGAAGAAAGTGGAGGTTTTGCGGTTTTCACTGTGTTAAATGTATATTTTTGTTAGGCGTGAAAGTTCAGCTTCGAGTAAGAATTCAAGTACGTATTAGGCCGAAGCTGAATACCTGCTTTTCAGCCGAAGTTCAGTACAGCCCTAGTTGTCACCAACTTGAAAATTGCTTAATGACTACCCCCTGCCCCATCGCCTTTGCTAAGTGAATACCCCTGTATCCCTATGTTCCATTCATGTGTACCCCCCCTTTGCCTGTTTCCGCATCACTTACCAACAAACTCTGCACTTGACTTCACTTTTTTCCTTCCGATGGACATCTGTTCCCCTCCACTACTAGCAGCCTCTTCTACCCACCCGTCACTGTACTCCCCCCCCCCCGACCCCCAACCCTCCCTTCCACACTTCACCTCCACTGCATTCCCTTTGCATCAAGGCCCATCTTTACTCTCCTTTTTCCAAATCCCATTCAGGGTAATCGCAAATTAACTTGGTCCATGTCATATTCATTCTTATGTGAAAACTTCTTATATGACAGCGACATTGAATGAAAAATAGCAGTTTGCACTAATTTGTTGTCCATTTACAGCATTTGTTCTCCTGAAGTAGGAAGTGAAGCAGAATGGATGGCACTGATGGGAGTGTTGTGTCTTCTGTAAAGTTTATAGAAAATTCCTCAACTGGCATTTTCTGGATACAGGATTACTGCATTCTCCTATTTCTCTTTCTCGGGATGTGGGAGAAGGTTAAAGGCAATCACTGATTGCAGCAGGCAAACACAGTAAAGGTGCTGAGTAGAGATGGAGGGTTTGTAGTTTCGCACAGTACCCAGGTGATCATTTTGTCCACTGCAATTCATGGGATCGCGTCACTTCTCCCCAAAGTGGAGCCCTTCCCTGTGAGGCTAGGGAGGTGAGCACACTATGCAACATTTCCCTTAGGGGTGGCAGAAAGCGGGACCTCACAGGGAGAAACTCTCCTCATGGGGACAAGGACTCCTGTTCCATGATGGAACTCCCTAACCCTCTTGCCCTTGGGTCCCTCAAATCTATAAAGTCTGCTGAGAAACCCACTGTATGTTATGGTATTACTTCTTCTCTTCTTAATATTGATACCACCCAGATTGGGAAGACTAAAATGGACAGAGTCTGCTCTGAAGTCATCTTCAAGGAGTACTGTGAAGATGATTGATGGAGTTATGCAGACTACTCCTTTGGAAAATACAGAAGGTACTGGGACAGGTGGCCTGAAGGAGGCATGAAGAATGTCTAATGGGCACAAAGGACTGACACTCAGCTGGGGAGGAACCAGCTCAATGGAATAAAGAAAGGATCCAATGAAAGGCAAAGCAGGCGTGAAGCCTGACAGACCCGAAAAAGGTCAAAGCTGGGAGTAAGAAGCAACTTTGGGGAAGTGAACCTCCAGTTGGGAGGAAGCAGATTGCAGGAGTCTTTTTCAGGCCAACCCTGAGCAGACCTGACTGGAAGCTGTAAACCGATGAACGGTGGCGTGACCTCGAACAGGTAGGCCGAGCGATCCATTAACCGCACCAATACCGTCGGGCTGGGGACTCTGCGGAGCCCATGCACGGCAGCGGGGAAAAGGAAAGAGAAGCAGTGAGAATGTAACTTGGAAAAGCATCGAGCAGACACCCCATAAATAACCAGAGGTGTGACTCCAGCCACAAAGAGGTAAAAGGATTCAAAGGAGACCCGGTAACGGATTAGGGAAGGGTGCTGAAGCTAAAGAAGGTATCAGGAGTAATCTCCCTCATCTGAGTCACTGTTAAGTACTGAATGCGAAGACGACATTGGGAGTAATCACCCTCGTCTCAGCAATTGTAACAAGAGTACTGAAAGGAAAGGCAGCCTCAGGAGTAATCTCATTTGTCTCTAGAGTTGGGACAGAAGCATCAAGTGTGAAGATTACATCACCAGTGATCTTCCCCACCTCAGTTGTGTTAAAGAGACTGAAAAAAGAACATATTAGGAGTACTCTCCTTCAACGCCATCACCAAAATAGGCATTAAGGCTTGAGAATGACACGAGAATAATCTCCTTTGTCAGGGTCAGAAGTAGTCAAAACACTGCAGGAAAAGTTCCCCTTGTTTTCACCGTCAAGAGTAGGGGAAAGAAAGAAGAGAAATAACTGTGTTGGAAACAACAGGAGTGTTTGACTTTTAAACAAGTCCTAAGAGAAGCCTGTGAAGTAGTGCAAAGGTTGATATAAACTGTTGCAGGAAACTGTCCAAAGTTAGCCAAAGGCTGAACCAACCGAACCAGGAGAAGGGAGATATTCTACTGGGTATTTCAACTAAATTGTTGAATCCGAAACTAAGGAAAAAGGTTACTAAACAACAGCTTGGAGTCTGATCAAATCGACCAGGAGGAGATAGCAGTTGTTGCTCTGTGGGACCAAGAGATGGGAGCCATTCTCATGGTATTCTCTTCAAGTGCAGAACTTGAACTATTATCAGAGACTAGCAGACATACGGCCCTACGGCTGATCCCATTGTACCAGGAGAAGTAATTCTCCTGGAGCCATTTATGTTAATGTTTTGCTAGTGGTAGGGCGAGAGTGGGTTACTTTGGACAGAGGACAGACACAGAATTTGACAACCACCCTGATGACGAACACCCTAGTTCTTCTTTTGTTAGGCAGTGTGATGAATCCCTAGATGTCATCACTTTTCCCCGTGGGGGGAGCCCCTTCCCATAATGTCAGTCAGGTGAGGCCACTACTCAATAGTCCTCCTGGGGATGTTATAATGCGGGAGGATCTCATGGCGAGAGACATGCCCCTAACAAACTCTAACCTCTTTTTCCTTGAAGAAGCTTTTTGCAGAGAGTAAATGTATGCACTGCTATCAGGTTAGTGACTATAGGGAGCCTGAAAGTAGTCTGACGAAGAAGAAGCATATAGTCAGGAAGATCACTCTACAAAACCGAAAGCAACAGTCCGGTCTCCAACGAGGGAAAACATTTGAACACTTTAAAAACCAAAAGAGGGCAACTGAAGGAGCCTGGCTTGTAAGGCACACAGAGCTGAGATGCTGCGAGATGCAGGAAGTTGGAATCCTGAGACTGGAGGATGCTGGCCAGAAAGGGAGAAATGCTATGTCCGATACCAGGAGGAGAGAACGCTGGCCACCGAGAGGAACTGTTACACTATCCCGAGAAGTCAGACCAGGAAGTCTGTGGCAAGTGTTGAAACAGTAGCCAGCAGGAAGATGCTGACCTGCCGGGAAAAGGTGAGATAACAGGAAAGACCAGCAAAGCCAAGGAGACCCTGCTTCCAGTCACAGCAAGGTCCAGAGACGTGCAAGTTTCTACAATGTAACAGGAGGCCCAGGTCTGCCAGTGGGGGCACGAGGGAGGTGAGAGGGTCTCTGTGTGGTCCCTGGTGCAATCCCTATTACATGAACATTAAGAGAAGGGTCACAGACCCCAATAGTCAAGAGGACTATTTGTGCATCAGAGGTAATCTTCCTCATGTCAATGGAAGGAAAAGAACCACTGACAATCCGAGAAACCCAGGTCAAGAATCCAAGCCCAAACAGAGACACAAGTCATGTTCCTCGTGGCAGTATTTGGCAGGTTAGTGAACCGGGTCTACCAACTCAAAGAACAACTTGGGTCTGGGACCCAAGCACAATTGCAATTTATAGTATTGAATAGAGGAGACATTGGAATATCCAGTAGGGAGTCATTCCCCTTGACCTCTGATTACAAAGTATTAAAGTAACTTCTCAATCAGGGGAAGGGATGCATTGCCCCTGACACGTCAATAACCCAAGAGGAGAACGGTTGTTGGCCTTGCTTTCTTTGGTTTGTTTGAGGACACTCCCCCTGGTGAGAACTATTGATGTTCCTGAAGTGAAATTTGACCGTAAACCCAAGCAGAGGGAGTCATTCTCCTTGGAAACGATCACTTTAGCCTTATCTACTTTAGTTATAAGTGCGAGGGACAGAACTAGGGATTTTGACACAGGACGGTGGACATTTAAGTTAAATAGACATTCTGCCAGATCCTTTTATTCTTTAGTTGAGGCAGGGAAATCCGTCCTAGAAGTAGGGGCAGTTAGGCCATTTTCCTTTCTTTTAAAGAAGAACTCTTTGCCAACCATCATGCCACCTTTGTGTCGGTCTCCTCCTTCTGCATTCTTACAGTGGGAGAAAACCCTTAAGAGATAGGGGAAGGTTGGTCTTTTTCATTACTATTTAAATAAAGACTGTTGAAACTGTGCGGAAAGCGGCTGCATGCTAGTTTGATTCCGACTAGCAGTGCAGCTTGACAAGTTCTCAGTATGTCTCTAGCGCCTTTCCTCTAATCCCTTTCGAGCGGAAGTTGCAGTGTTCCGGTTCTTCTACTTCAAGAGCCGCCGGCGACGGGACGATATACAGCTTGCCTTCCCGTGATTAGTGATCACCGCGGGCAAGTGACCCCAAGGCTTAGAGACTGAAGCCCAGTAGCTGCGCTTTGTTCCTGTACTGGGGCTGTGACCAGTGACCTGCCTGGTCTTGACAGAGGAGTAAGGTTTGGGGTGGGTACCTGGATTGGCTCTCTCCATTTCAAATGAAAATCAGGTGAGTGTAACTTGCTGGAGTGCCTTGAATGGAGGGTTTGGAACGAAGACAGAGCTTGGCGTTTGGGACCTGTCTTCCCTTCGGTCTTCTATCACTTGGGCTCTCACAATTGTCTGCCATAGAAGCTACCCACACATTTACATCACCTCATTCTCCCTGCTCCATCAGTGACTACCTATTCCTACAAAACCCTTAATAAGGCTTCACCAACCGTGCCACTGTTGCCCAAGCCTCTGACTCCTTGAACTTGCAACCCACTACCCTAAAAGGTGCCCTGATCAATGCCAGATCAGTACCCGCCCACGTCTTGGGCATCCAAGATGCCATCTCTCACAATTCAGACCTAGCAATCACTGAGACATGGCTTCACCCAGCCTCTTGCCCTGTGCTATCACTTGCCATACCCACTGGATTCACTATACCAAGAGTAGACAGGCAGGAGACCAAAGGAGGCAGTGTTGCCCTAATCTACAAAGACTCTCTCAACATCAGGGAACATCCTGCATAACTAGAGGGGAATTGTGACCTTCTGTCCCTTAAACCCACTACCTCACCCACTAGCTCAATAGCCTTCAACCTACTTTACAAACCACCAGTTCCCATAGGCTCCTTTGAGGAAGACATTGTTCACCTCATCAACACTAACCTTAAACCAACGTCCAAAGTCATTCTCCTAGGAGACTTCAACCTGGGCCTAAACGACTCAGCAGACCACAACGCCTCCTATCTAGCAACTGCATTACACACATTAGGCCTCACTCTCAGAGTCAACACCCAAACCCACGCCAAGTGGCACACCCTAGACTGGCCAGGTTATCTGAACTGCGCAGTCGACGTCACAGACATCCCCCCATGCCCCTGGTTCCACCACTTTGTCATGAGTTTCAACATCCCCCTGCCACGAATCAAGTGCCCTCCTGGCACCCTAATGCCACCCACCTAGAGTTCCCGTAAAATTACTAGTGATATCACCTCCGCCCCCCTCCTTGACAACCTCCACCAACACTGCCTTGTCCCATGGACAGACAACCCAACAGCACTGACAGACCTCTACAAAAAAACTCTAGAGAGCACAGTTAACACAGTTGCCCCTTAGGCCCTTCGCAAGGCTAGAACGCTCTTGCACACCAACTCATGGTTTTACAGATGGCCTCCAAATCCTGAGAGCGAATAAGCGTCAGGCTGAAGCCTCTTGGAAAAAACGTCAAACTAACACCCATAAAGATGTATTCAAGTCCGCAGCCAAGTCTAACAGACTAGCCATCACCTCAGGCAAAAGCCACCTCATACAAGAGAATTGCTAAAGCTAACTAACACAAAGAGCTCTTCTCCATCCTCAAGGAATTAGAAGCCCCAGCTCCTGCCCCCTAGGCATTACCAAAGATGAAACCTAGTGCATGAGCATCCAAGAAGCCCTCCTAAAAAAAAGTGCCCACGCTCCAAGACAAAATTGCCATCAAACAAACCTCTAGCGCAACCGAGCCACCCACGTTACCGCAATCTGACTTCCCAAACTCATTCCAGTTTTGTCAGGTTTCGTAAAATGAAGTAGGTACCATCCTGAAATGTCTTAAACCCTCAAGATGTAAAGGAGATATCTGCAACGCCCCCATCATTAAAGAATGCGCTGAAACTCATTCCTTTCATTACCAACTATGTCAACGCCTCCTTCACGTCTAATACCGTTCCCATCTCTCTGAAGAAAGCCTGGGTCCTCCCCCTCTTAAAACAACCTCACTTGATCCTACCACGACAAACAAGTACTGCCCCATCATCAGTCACATTCTTACTGAAGATCCTATATAGGGCTGCCTATGTTCAAATCCAGCAATACCTAGAATCTAACCTGGTACTGGGTCTACACCAATCTGGCTTTAGGCGAGGTCATGGAACAGAATCTGCCTTATTAGACCTTAAAAATCAACTGGACTCCAATCAGAGATCAAGGCTAGCCTGCCCCCCTCCTTCTACTAGACCTCTCTGCTGCCTTTGACTTGGTATACCACAATATTCTCTGCCACCACCTCACCTCAGCTGCCAATGTTTCAGATAATGTCTTGGGAAGCCGCCTTCCCTTCTGAGAGAACTATGCAAGTCTTCTCGGACACCGCCTGTGCCCCCGCCCCTATCTCTTGTGGAGTGCCCCAAGACTCATTTGTCTCCCTGACACTCTACAATATTTTCCCCAAACCTTTGTCATCTTGGATTCTATCGGCATATCTTCCACCAACTATGCCGATGATACTCAAATTCTGCTATCCCTTATAGGTAATCACCAGGAGGACTCCCACACATTAAAAACTATCTACACAGGTATCCAGGCGTGGATGGCCACTAACAGCCTTTGCCTTAATGACAAGAAGACAGATCTTGATAGTCAGCCCATCATCAGTCTTTAGAGATGAGGTCCCCCACCCACAATAGGTCAACTTCAGTATTAACAATTTACAGATTGCAATCTCCACTTCGGTAAAGACCCTTGGAGTTTACCTGGACTCCTCACTTTCCTTGACTCAGCAGGTCAATACCATCGCCACATCCCTGCCTACACGAGAAAGCTCATTAACATTGCCAGATCGTTCCCAGCCCCAGCAGACTGCCTTACTATTACGAGAGCGATAGTCGGAGCCAGACTGGATTACTGCAATGTCCTTTTTGTTCTGGGCAGAGGTGCCAGCATTCACAAACTACAAGTGATACAGAATAAAGCAATCTGGGCGGCCTTCAATAGCCCAAAAAAGACCACATCTCAGAAGCAAGAAGAATGCCCACTGGTTGGAAATTAAGGAAAGGATCATTTTCAAAACTCTTTCAATCACCCAACGATGCCTGTCGAACTGTGCACCACAGTACATCTCACAAAGCTTTGTTAAACCCCAAACCTCAAGACCCATCAGAAGAGCCTATGCCCAAATTCAAGCTTGCTAGGGGTGGAGGATCTAGTTTCCCCTCTGTGGCCGCACGTCAATGAAACTGTCTCCCACCACACCCGAGAGGAGAACAGTCCTACTGGGCCTTCAGAAAAGCACTGAAAATCTGGCTGTCCACATAGCGCCAGTGACATTTCCTACCTTGCTACTCGACGTCAACCTATTCCTATCCCACAATGTAAGAGTACCAGGTTGTAACAGCGCCTCGATTCCCACGGGTTTTGCAAGCTTAATCAAAATGTAAAAATAAATCCTTCACCTGTTATCAGCTCTCACCACATTTAAATCACCTGCGTTTAGGTCTTATGAAAAACAAAAAGCAGCACTGTATGCCTTATGTAGTGAATCCTGGCGAGGAAGTGGGGAAGCAAGTGGAAAGCAGTCTCAGCAGCCCCGGAAGAACCAGAGGTCTGGGTGTCTTCTATGATTCCACCCCCCTCGTTAAACAGCCCCTTTGATATAAAAGTGAGTGCAACTAGTCAGCACAGCACAGCACAGCATAGCATATATATCGAAGTGGCGTGGAAGCTTATCTTGAGCCATTTAACTTGAAAGGAACCAAAACTCTGTTGGGTTCAGACTAAAAGGTCAGGAAGTTGGCAGAAAGGGCTGGTACTCGCCGAGTTCTGGTAAACTGCACCATATTGGAGTGCCCCTGTTCTACTGACGTTTTAATGGCAGACTTTTCCTTACTGGTGAGTCCACTTTGAACTTTGGCCCCGTTTTACGAAACATCTTGTGTGTCATGCAATGCCAATGAACTGGTATTCGATTTGCAACAAATCAAGAGACGGAAGAAAGGCTGCCTCATTGCGTGATGTTATGACTTCCTCAATCGAGTCCTGCCCCGCATATTGTACCATCATCTCCTATAGGCATGCTTGAGGATGTTTCTGAACTTGTGGATCTGCCGCAAGTTAACGCTATTCCTCTTCCCTCTACTATAACTTATTCTGTTATGTTGCATGTGGACTATGTAAAACGAGGATTGTCTGATGCGTCATTAAGGGAGGATGCCAGCCTCTTTGATCAAGACCCGGAATTAGTGCAACCTCGCCGTATAGCATTCTCATTCGGTGTATGCATAATTCCGGACAACAAACCTGTCTCAAAGGGATCGAGCCAGAGATAGCTACTCTTTACCATCAGGTGAGCAAGCAACCAGTGGGATAGCCATATGGCGACTTCATTTATATCACTAGTACTCTTGGACAATCGAATATGAGGGATTGTATAATAATTGTTGTTTTTTGGCTGGAAAGTTCCAAGTAAATTATTTTGTCTTTGGATTACAGCACAATATATTACGAGGCATCCAATTGGTTACATTTATCAGGCATGTAACGGAAGAATAATTTTGAGTCTTTCGGGCCTATGTTTCACCACAAACTGTTTTATCGGGATTACACTTTCAAATCAATACAACTGATCAGTATTACTCCTCTTACAGAATCTTCATTAAATTGGAGTTTCTATTCTTTGCGATTCCATTTTTGCGATTAAACTCCATCAAATTTATTCCTATCAATTCTTATCAATTCTGGACGACAGGTGAGACATTATTCTTGCTATATTATGCATGCAGCACTACCTAAGAGTAGACAATCACTAACTATAAAATAAAACATATTTGTTTATCACAAAAAGACCAACTCTGCCAGTTTCTTTTTCTCTCTTCTAATAGCACCTTACTCTGTGGTGGTTTCTAGTTAATAACAATTGATTTCTCTTTTTGTTGGGACAATTCAACCAATTTTCACTAATTGTACCACATGGTATATAAATAATTTTGTTGTCAATTTTGCTCATAATTGGATGATATTGCTAGTCTTGAAAACGACGCTTGTTGAAACACGCGTTGGCTGACGTCTTCTGCTAATAAAAATATTCTTTCAAATTGCCAATTAAGCTGTATTTTAAAATGTTGTTTAGGAAAACCAACAAAGATTTAGATTTATAACCAGTGGGTAGAGTGCGGTTTGCCAGTCATACATTAACTCATACTGCACAATTTGTGGGTGCTTATGGGTGCAACCTCTTTTTGACTTCGACAACGCAGCTTCACCCAAGCTCTACTTCCAGTGGGTATAACACACATACTGTGGCCCTATACCCTTATCCATATTCAGTGTACTGTCTCAAAACTCTGCACTCTATTTCTGGTTCAGTAAAATCGACAGACCTAAATACCTCTCCAATTACAAAAATAATTTGTCTTTGGGTACATTGCGAATAACATCGATCACTATCTTTCACAGAGGAGAAATATCCAAACCTGATCAATCTTTGTCCTGCAGCAGCCCAGCACCGAAATGCTAGGCAATTCTCCTCTGATCAAGAGTACCAACAATTTGGTCTGGTTGGACCTCATCAGTAGGGTGGAGCTGTACCTCTCTAAGAATAGTGAGTAAGCCCTTCTCCCTCTGCTTCTTTGCAGCTCACATACAGGAACCAGGAAGCTCTAGCAGCTTCCTGGTTCCTGTTTGTGAGCAGGACAGAGGAGCCGAGGGGGCCTGGAAGGATGGACCGAAGCTGCAAGAAAAAGGTAAAAAGGCTTTTATTTTATTTTTTGATGGTGTTTTGCATGCGTGAAGTGCGTGTCAGATGTATGTATGTAAATGGTGGGTGAATGTGATGTGAGTTCCTGAATGTTCTTTGCGTGCTAGTGCGCAGAGAATGCAATGAGTGGATGTAAGTGAAGGTGTGACTGGTGGGTGAACGAGAGGTGATGTGAGTTTTTGAATGTTCTTTGGATGTGTGCCTGTGCGCAGATAATGTAATGAGTAGATGGAATAGTAAGCATCAGTGACTGATGGGTGAATGAGAAGTAATGTGATGTGCATTTTTGAATGTGCTGGGTGGGTGGGTATGTTTCTGTGACGAGAATTCAATGAGTGCATCTAAGAGAAGGTGTGAATGACTGGTGGGTGAATGAGCATACATGTGGTAGTTTGTGTCTGAATGTTCTGGTGGGGTTTGGTGTGCGCCTGTTTGGTGAATCCAGTGTGAGCGAGTGTGAGAGGAGATGTATGAGTGAGTGACCATGGGTGAAAGGGGACGCATGTGTGTGCAAAGCCCTGGGAGACTGGGGATCACTGGAGCATTTTTAACACATCCTTTATAGACTTTGCATGTTTTACTGGTATTTTTGGGCAAAGGCAAGATCATGTTATTGTTATTTGCACTTTTAGTGCATCGAAAGCCCACAGGCATCAGGGCGCAAAAAGAAAGAGCAGATGAGAAATATCAAAGGCTAAATGCACAAGAGGGAGAGATTATCCCAAAACAATAGTTTTCCCTCCTTTCTGAAACTTCAAAAGGTTTGTTTCAGCGCGTAAAAGTTTAGGAAGCTTTATTCCACAAGGGAGCAGCCTGAGAGATGAAAGACCTGCCCAGCCCTCTAACCCGCTTGCTCCTTCGAGCCGAGAGGCTGATTCCTTCGCTTGATCTAGTAAGCCTGGTCGGGATATGGATTTTGACATTCTTTAAGGTAACTTGGTGCTTGACCATTTATACATTTGTGCACTAATGTCAGCACCTTGAACTGGATACAAGCCTCCACAGGGAGCCAATGACTGTTTCTCCTGTGGGAAGATATTGGCTCGGGTCTAGGTATGTTCTTGACAATGCGTACCGCATTATTTTGCAGGGGCACGTACCAAAGTGGCACGGTTTGCCTCAGAAACAACTTAACTAACCTAAGGAGACGTAGTACGTACTGTGTCTTATTCACTGCACTCTTAGTATTAGCATTGATGCTCCAAGAGGGTTCAAAAATGACTCCCAATGTCTAGACCCTGTCTGCAGTTTCAATAGCATGGCCTTCCACACAGAAAGCAACATTCTGTGGGTCCAACTTGGATCTTGCCTGAGATGAGCCAAAGAGCATCATCTCGTTTTTTTTTGGCATTTAAACACATCCCATTGTTGGTCATCCATTACTGGATGGCGATATACACTCTGTTTATTAGGCACTTGCCGCTTAGTTTGAACACGAACTGGGTCTCATCGGCATAGTACGTGAAATGGACACCCAGCCCATCCAAGAGGTCACACAGAGGCGCAGCAGTACACATTGAAGAGGGAGGGAGACATACACGCAACCTGAGGGATGCCCCATTTCAGAAGTTCCTCGGGTGAACATGCATTTGCCCAAACAATCCTTGACATACGACCCGTCAAAAAGGACCTAATCCGTCAAAAAGGACCTAATACGTTCCAAGGCATTACCTGACATGCCTCCCGAAATCCTCAACCTGTCCAGCAACTTGTCATGATCGACAAGTTCAAAGGCTGCTGATAAGTCCAACAGCATCAGCAGCCCGAATTTGCCTTTGTACATGACCTGGAGCATCTTACATTTCATATTTAGCAGAGCCTTTTCCGTGCCTTAATTGGTCAGAAAATCCAATTGTCGGAAATGGAGGGCTCCAGAATTTGCCAAGAATTCTTGAAGCTGCAGTGTAGCCATCTTATCACAGAACCTCAAGAAAAACAGAGCGTTGGTAATAGGTCTAAAATTGGCATAATCCTTTGGATGTAGGCCAGCTTTATTTTAATAAAGTGTGCCATTCCCTGGCTAGACTGGCATTTTGGTGCAGTCAGTTTAGCCATTGCTCACTGTAGCATGACATTTTATTAACTGTTTTATTAACTGAGCAAACAAGATAAGTGTTCTTATGGGTCTAGACTGGCTTACCTTGGAATTGGAACCAGTTTGGACAGGTTTTCCTATTGTGACATGTTGGGTGTGTTGGCATATATTGGCAGAGCCAGTTTTGTGCATAGTGCCAGTAATGATACTATAGAAAAATGTCTGAAAGTGAACCTAAATATGGTCTTATATGACAATAATATCATATGTTGGTGGAGTCGGAATGGAAATGTATGGGGACAGCCAGCATACAAATGTTTTTTATACTAGCATATATTGCAGGAACCGGCATGATAATGCATTGGGAAATGCCCTGTGCACTTTTGGTGACTTGCATTCATTGTACTTTTGTTAATGATTTACTCTACACTATACAAAACCGATTGTTGACCTTTTACCCACATTTTCCCAGAAAGTGTGCTTTGTAATGCACCGTTTTAACCCATTATTAAAAACATTTACACTGGGGAGGGAGAAGAATCGACCCCCCCGGGCCCCTCCAACCCATTTTCGTTAGTTCGGGCTCCCTCGCTATGCTCATTCGCAATCACATACTAGTGGCAAATATTTACACCCTCCAAAAACACAACTCACCAGCCACCAATGGTGGCTGGTATATTTGTGGACCAGGCACTGCCCCTTCTCTCTATGTTACTTTACAGAGTTAAGCTTTGATTGAAAAACATATTTACTTCTTTCACTTGCAGTAGTGCAAGCCCCTGCAACGGCATAATCATCATGGACATTCCGCACACGTGGTGGTCCGGACCGGCCTAGGGTGTGGTGTGCCCTGTGCTTTGCTGAGGAGCTTGGGGGGAAGGGCGCCGCAGCATGGAACGCAGGGGAGCTGCCAAACCTTGTGCTATGCCAATGGGCACCACTGGGTGTGACAAAGGGGTAGTGTA
Organism: Ambystoma mexicanum; assembly: GCF_040938575.1. Taxonomy (NCBI): domain Eukaryota; kingdom Metazoa; phylum Chordata; class Amphibia; order Caudata; family Ambystomatidae; genus Ambystoma; species Ambystoma mexicanum. The sequence goes on along the minus strand of NC_090941.1, from coordinate 702,975,104 downwards.
CAGTGTGCACCTTGAAGTCTGCCAGTGAGTCCCCAGGTGAGAAGAAACTTGTGGGCATTTTCAAATTTAATTGAGTGATGCTAAGAATTTTTGTGTGCTGAAATGATATTACATTAAATGGTGTATTTTTTTAAAAAGTCCTCTGGCACCCAGTATTACGCTTAGATAATACAAACTATGGGGGGTATTGGGTATATTGAAAGAAACTTTTCCACGTGCTATACTACAGCAATGATAACATTATCAGGTGCACTTCCCTTTCTGCATGTAGACCAGTCTAACAGGTTTCTTCTATCGTAGTGGTATAAATACATACATTTGTATCGTAGTCTTATATACATTTATAACTAGGCAACTTTGATACTAAATCCTGGTCAATGATCACATTTTCAGACCTTGCTCGTGCAGCATTTTTCTCTTGGTTAAACAGCAGCGCACGCCTCCCCAGGTCTGTGCTTTTTTGGCCTGTTTAACACAGGAACACCACAGATAACACATACTTCTGTGTCCATTGATCTATAGATGTTTCACACACTAGCTCTAGCCTGCGTTACAGATTTCGGTTACCCTGCATTATGTATGTTTTACATATAGACCCCACGTCGAATCTGGAAAATGGCATTCCCCAAATGTGTAATCGTGGATAAATCATGCGTCCCTCTATGTCTCAGTTCTTATATCTGGCTGAAATGACAGCACCTGGAAACACGGGTGCTAGCTGCATCTAAAAAATCTGACGGTCACTTGCCACCACTTCCTGTGATGTCACTTGGGGCGGGGTCAAATTACATCACATCCTGGGATGTCATCAGGGGGTCAAGGGTCGTGTGATGTCACTTCAGCTACTCCTGGCATTTTGGTGAAATGACATCCCGGGGGGAATGTAAAAAACCCAAACAAATTAAGGAGGGAGCTGAGACACGTCCAAAGTCAATTGGAGACGCTCAGAACTTAGCAGGCAGAGAAGGCGTTATTTTATCTGGAGCAAGGGCTCTATGCGAAAACTAAAATAGCGGATAGGCATCTGGCTAGACATTTAAACCTTTATTTAAGCCGACAGGTAGACAGATTGGACCCGGGTCCACAACCCGTATGCTTCTGAGAATGAAACATACTGTCTTGGTTCATTTAGCATAAAAGTTTACCAAATGAATTGCTTCTTAATCAAATATTTGCGGATAATGTTCCCAGGTATTCATGTAACGATCCCCAAATTTCCCTTGGACGACATGCCCCAGATACAGTCATTGCATATCCCACCTCTTTCATTCACATACGTCAATTCACTAAGCCATTTATCATATGTGGGCGCACTTTGATTTCCATTTAAGCAGTAAACATTTTACTGCCACTAAACAAGATATGTTAAATAATGTACGTTTTAATGAGGAACATTTTCAAATTTTGCCCAGCAGGTACTTAAGTGGGAGAAGTGTAAGTGGTACCCCAACCATATCATGCAGCATTGTCGCGACCTTCTGCCAGAAACGTGCCACCAGGAGACATGTCCAAAACCTGTGAAACGAATCTGCGTCCTCCCGCCCGCATTTCATGCAATTATCCTCTGCGGCTGGGAAAAAACAGGCCACTGTAGCAGGGGCGTAGTGCAACCAATCAAAACTTTGAATTGGATAAATCGTAATCTTGCATTTAATGAGACTTCCCTCGTCAGAAGACAGTATCTACACAATCTTGCCTCATCTATAGATCCCTCTCCCATTTAGCCATTGCTGTTATCCATGGGGGCTGAGCGGCCTGCACCGCTCTATACAGTCATGCAACCTGCCCCCTAAGTCTGTCCTTTGAAGTTATCACATCAATAATTTCATATGATTCTGACTCCTGTGGAAACGATGGCCATCTACGGGGTGCTTCAGCCCTAATTCGGAAATATTGTAATAACCCAACTTGGCTCGCCCCCAGCTTCTCAGTGAATTCTTCTTGGGAATAAATCACCCAAGACTATTTCTTTACTCGGGTCCCTGACATCTGTGTCAGTGTTATACGTAGGTGGAATATCATGGCAGTTCCAGAGTTTAATTGTTCTGCTATACGGAACCGCTATTTCTATGCGCCTGAACAATCGGGCCCAAGTCACTGTTGTACATACCAGGTCAAATGTGCACGAGTCATTGTAGTGGTTGTCTGGACTGCCTTGAGATCTGTTGGGATCTCTCCATGCTGCTCTAAATCTGTATGTACCGCTCTGGGAGTTAGTGTGTACCAGTACCCTGCATATTGTGCCTGGGAAACCAGATAATACAACTCAAAGTCAGGGGAAGCTAGGCCTCCCCGTTCATATGGTTCTGTCAGTCTCTCCCAGCTCAGACAAGGTACTCCGCGCCTCCCCATACAAACTACACTGCCACGGATCAGAGTTTTGCAAATAACTTTTTACCCGGCCGGGGGGGGCGTGGCTAAATGGCTACGTGAAAGGATGTGCCCTTGAGTAGCTCCAGCAGATCCGACATCGATCCTTTGGAAAAACAAAGTTTCCAAGAGAAAAAGCATGCCGGCAGCATAGCCAGAGATGTATGAAGGACTGGTGCATACATCGAGCGCTACGAGGGCCTGATCCCAGCAAGAAAGGGAAGCTACGGCCACCGAAAAGTAGCCGGGTGTCAGGGATCGAGAGACTGGCAAGATGGCGGACCGTGGACAAAGGGCCATAAACTCGGCACAGTGTTGTGGCCGTACACACGGGTTGGTGCGGCCGCGATTAAGCCCGTTGCGGCTTTAAGTAACATGTGAACCCAGCCCGTGAGCAACTTAAAGGATCCGGCCGGAGGGGTCCTGCCAGACCGAGGGGTGGACACCGCGGTCCGCGACAACCACCGAGTGCCGGATGCTGCGCGGGGCCGGTGCGGATCGCCCCTGGCGGCGCTGCTGCCACGGAGCACAGTGGGGTGGAGCAGCTGGCGCTGTGCTCTTTGAGCTTCGCGATTGGACTCCGGTGTGCCTGGCGGAGCGGAGGCCCCCACGGTGTCGGAGCCTGGGGGGCTGGATAAGGCGAGAGGCGCCGGCCCTTACAGCGACCCAAACCACCGGGGGAAGATGCCGGAATCATTTCTGTATGGCTGCGAAGGGGTTTAAATCAGTTAGACCCAGCGGGTGCTTTGACTGGCCGTGTTGCGACATGTTACACTTGGGAATAGTGTAAGGAGGCCTGCAGTGGAGGCCTCTCCGGGCACTGGGGGATCCATTGGATGGCCGGAGCGCCCCAGGGGCTGCACCCGGCTGGGCTTCCTCGGGGCACCTAACAGGAACGAAGGGTTGCACACCCAGCCCTGGAACACGTGAGAGGGCACTGGCCCCCTATATAGTGTGGCACCCGCAGCAGCTGAGAGGCTGCCGCTGTAAAGCTCAGGCTGAGAAAATGGAAACCTGAGCGCCTGGGGACGCAAGTGGGTTGCACTGGGGCCAGAGACATTCACATGGTGCCGGGGCCCCCACGCAAATAGCCAAACAAAGGAGAGGGATCAACGGGCCGCCTAGACGAGGCCCCGGTGCTGAAAGACCCTGATACCAATAGAACAGGGCAGATCAAAGCAGCTCACTCAAGGGCATTTGCCAAACTCGGGAGCATGCAGAAAGCAACCTGGGCCGGTACGGGGCTTGGAAGAGGCGCTAAAGACACTACTGTGAGTCAAGGAGCCGTGGGGTCCGGTCAGGGCCCGGAGCAGAAGCGTGTGATACCAGCGAATGCGCCCGATCACCAGTGCCTGAATGAATTACAGCGCACACCTGTGGAAGTAGTCTGAGCCAGGCCTGGCACGTGGGAGGACACAGCCCATTCCAGGAGTGTGGTAGATAGTCGGCATATACCTCCAACACGGTCAAAGTGGGCCCAAACACCAGGAACCGTCCAACACTGCGCAGGCCCTAGGGCGAGAAGTTGTTGCGCTGGCCCACACCTTGTTGGTGCAGACGATGTCTAACAAAACTAAGATTGAAGGGCAAGCAGCCCACGCTGGATGACTATGCCAAGACATGGCCAGGGGAAGAAGGGGCCAGGAGTAAAGATAAAACTACCACCGGGAGTGCAGAGGCCCCAGGCACAATCCAGGAGGTGCTCGCTGCGATTGAGGACCTGAAAGTTGCCTGGGAGACTAAATTGGGGCTGGCCATGAACGAACTGAAAGTGGCACACGACCTTAAGGTCGGGGCGGTCCAGGAAGAGGTAAACCTACTTAGACAAGATGTAAGAACATTGGCAAAGTGCACCGGGGACTTGGAAAAGGAGATGGCCCCGAACACGGCAGACTGCGCTGCCCACAAATCGGAGCTTCATGCCCTTGTGCAGAGAGTGGGCAACCTAGAAAGCAGAGCAGAAGAAGCAGAAGGATGCGCCCAACGCAATAACACCCGCATCATTGGATTGCCAGAAGGATCTGAAGGGCCTAACCCGGCGGAATACGTTGAAACCATGTTACTGCAGGAAATAACTGGAAGGATGCTGACCCAGGGATTTGCTGTTGAAAGAGCGCACAGGGCTCTGACGAGGAAGCCGCTACCTGGGACCCCTCCCAGGCCATTGATCGCAAAGATCCTGAATTACCGGGATCGAGAAAAAATACTGGAATTCTTCCGGAAAGGTGGAACGATCAAAAGGGGGACGGCGAAAATAACCGCATACCCAGACTACACCTTGCAGGTGCAGCGCAGTAGAATGAACTTTGGAGCGGTGAAAAGAAGATTGCAGGAATCAGGCCACAGGTGTATGCTGCTTAACCCGGCCAAACTGAAGGTGTTGCACAAGAACAGAACTTTGTTTTTCGAAACTCCAGAGGATGCCATCGGGTGGATGGATACGCAGAGCTGCCCCCAAGAATCGGGTATCCAGACAAGAGCTGAAGAAGATAAGTAACATGAGACTGTGGCACCCAGGGTGACATAGTGCGAGACACTGGGACTAGAATATAGCATTAGATAAGGCTTACAGGGAATGTGCTATTTGGAACGCACATGCACACAAGATCCGTTTAAACTGAATAATCTGAATCATATAAGCAGGAGCTCCCGGGAGCCAACCCTTGTACCCCCATAGCATTAAGCTTAGTTAGGTCACTAGTAGTCCGGTGACACCCCGCTGGGTCCTGGTCCACGGTGTTCCGGGGAGGGACCAGACACGGGTGGGCCTGAGATCCAGGGATGGAGCTGGCCATTTGTTGGGGTTGGGAAGGGAGGGGGAAGGAGAGAGTTGTGTGCATTGGGTTGTAGTTTGGGAAGGGAGGGGAGGGGTGGTTGTTGGGGTTGGGAGGGAAGTGAGCCAAACTCTGTGTTACCAGGAACGACATGGGAAACTGAGGGGAGAGGCAGGATATAGAGTGAATGGCGTCGGGTAATGTTAGAGTGGTGACCTGGAATGTGCGGGGCCTCAACAGTTACCTAAAACGCAATAAAGTAATGATGTATCTGAGGAGGATCAGGATTGATATAGCCTTACTACAAGAAACCCACCTCACCAAGGAGAAACTGGAGGTGGTTAGGAGAAAATGGAAGGGAAGTGTCACGGGAGCCCTATGCAAGAGGGGTTATCATATGGGTGGCTCCGCATGTGCCGTTTCAGCTGCTCCGGTCGACAACAGACCCGGAAGGTAGAATGGTGGTGGCGGAGGGACTCCTGGAGAACCGAGAAGTGAACATTATACATTTATATGCCCCTAACCATGATAACGCGGCCTACTTTAGGTCTTTATATCGTAAAATCAGCTCCCTGTTAGACGGCGCGATACTGTGGGGAGGAGGTTTTAATTGCACCCTGAACCCCGGGTTAGATAGGTCAGATAGTAAGCTAGGAAAACCCACTCCAGCGGCTAAAGTGTTGGCAGCACTGTTGACAGACTTCAAACTGGAGGATGTGCGGAGACGGTTGCACCAAACAGATGGACAATACTCACATTACGCAGCGCCGCATGACCTGCATACTAGGCTGGATTACGTGTTAGCTGCCGCCGAGATAGCAGGAGAAATGGTGGGCGCAGAATATAAAGCCAGAGTGCTTTCGGACCACTCCCCTTTGGTTTTGGAGCGGCAGCACCATCCCCCTAGGGCACGTATCCCGACGTGGAGGCTCAGAGCTGAGGCCCTACAGGACCCAGGATTCTGAGAGGACCTAAGGGAGGCCATCACGGAATATTTCGACATTAATACCGGCAGCGTGAAATCAGAGGGAACAGTATGGGAGGCATTCAAGGTGGTGGTGCGTGGGGTAGCTATATCAAAATCCAGGGGGCTCCAAGGGGGTATAGAACGAGAGTTGCAGGTAACGGAAAGAGAGCTAGAGGATTTGATGCGAAGGGGGGACCACCCGGGAAGACGGTGCAAAGATGAGGGAGCTGCAAAAGCTAGCAGCGAGCTCTGGGATAGGCTGTGTAAGCTGAATTATAATAAGTACGTAGAAAGGCAGCATGCGGGTGGAGACAAGCCGGGCAGACTGCTTGCCTGGTTCTATAAAAATGAGACACCCCGACTGGTGATGAGAAGGCAGGGGCGCGGAGGGCCAGATCCGCAATACCCAGGAAGGTGTGAACGAAGAGTTCCTCAGATATTATAAACGCCTGTATGAGGACGCAGGTGGAGACATGGGTCAAGAAATTCTGGAAACACTAGAAGATATAGGTCTGCCCACTTTAGACGACTTGGAACGAACAGACTTAGAGGCCCCGATCACCTCAGACGAACTGGAGACAGTGATCCAGCACCTGCCCACGTCTAACACGCCTGGGTCGGACAGATTACCCAGTGAATTCTATAAAGCATACAGGCAGGAGTTGCTCCAGCCGCTGCTGGCCATGTTCAATGAGGCTTACGAACAGGGGGAGATGCCAGAGAGAGTCCCTTCGAGAAGCGGTGATCATCCAGCTCTTGAAACCGGGAAAGCCAAATGCGGACTGTGGGTCCTACAGGCCCTTATCGATGCTCAACCAGGATAGCAAAATACTCACAGCGGTGCTCGCCAACAGTCTTAAGCTAGTAATTGGCAGATTGATACACCCAGATCAAACAGGCTACGTCCCCGGCAGAAACATTACTGACAATCATAGGAGGCTACATCATATTATTGATCAAACAGAGAAAGACCCGGGTGAGCTGGCCATCGTGTCGCTGGACGCGGTCAAGGCCTTAGACTCAGTGAGGTGGCCATGGTTGATGGCGACCCTGAAAGGGTACGGGATGGGGCCGGGGTACATAAGATGGGTCGAGATGTTATACAGCTCCCCGATGGCAAGGGTTAAAACTGGCGCCATAATCTCAGATAAATGGCGACTCAGCAGGGGGACCAGACAGGGATGCCCCTGGTCGCCCATGTTATATATTCTTGCGTTGGAGCCGTTGGCGATTTGCCTTAGGCAAGAATACGGAGAGGTGGGGATTCGTACGGCAGGAAGCACACACTTGATATCATTCGATGACATTCTTCTCTACCTGCGCTTCCCGGAAGAGAACCTGCAACATGTATTGGAGGTGATGGAACGCTATGCCACCCTCTCGGGCATATCAGTGAACCCCAGGAAGTCCAGTGTGTTCCCCTTGGGGAGATACAAAAGCATTCCACTAGAGAAACTGCCCATTTTGCAGATACCCTGGCGGACCGAGACGTTTAGATACCTAGGCATAAATGTATACCACAGTATAGAGGCAGAGCATAAATACAACACTGAGAAAGCAGTTGAAGGTATCAAAAATAGTATGTTGTTTTGGTCCAGATTGCCCCTTGCCATGATGTGAAGAGCAGCTTTACTCAAGATGGTGGTTTTGCCCAGTCTGCACACTTTTTTGTGAATGTCCCGTACTTGATCCCCAAGCGCTTCTTCGTTAGACTTCATAGCCTGTGCAGGGGCTTCATATGGCACAATTCTAGGAATAGAGTGGCCCTCTGGAAATTACTAAATCCGTGTGGGGGGTATAATTCTGCCAAATTTTAAATTGTATTATCTGGCGGGACAGCTACTATATGTAGCTAGGTGGCTGTCTGAAGATGAATCGGCGGATGCCAGGCTTTTGCGGGGTGATTCTGCCCCCTACTTTCTAAAAGAGACAGTGTGGTTGCCCAAAACGAGTGTTGGAGATGGAGAGACTGTTGGTGCTGGGCTGGGAGGTCTGGCATAGAGCATGGCGAACTGTGGGTGACCCGGACCCGCACTCTCAGCAGGTCCCGTTGGTGGTGTTATGTGGGGGAGACTCCCAACTGATTAAAGGGGTCTGCAGATAATGGGAACCGGTGGGCCTGGCCACCTTTGGAGACACATGGCAGGAGGGGGATGCATTAAGATTTCAGAGATTAATGGAGGAGACCGGGGTGCATAAAGGCCAATATATGACTTATTCCAGGATTATGAAACAGGTGAAGGAAAGATGGCCCGAAACAGTACTTGCAGAACAGCATGATGCCACCATAGAAATGATGTATGATGTCTCAGAAGGCGGGCACAAAATATCTCGGATATATGAGCTGTGTATGAAGGCGGGGATGGAACTACTTCAACTGAGGCATGACTGGAAGGAGGTGGGGGAACCCATGACAGATGCACAATGGGACAGAGCCCAAAGGTACCATAAGAAGGTGTACTGGAACGCGAGACTCCAGCAGATCCAACTATATGTTACCCACAGAGCATATTTGACCCCCGGTAGAAAAGCTAGGTTTGGTGGCTTGGCTGTACAGAAATGCCCCAGGTGCGGGGAGGAGGAGGCTGGGTTGTTGCCTATGTTCCAGGCTTGCCCGGAAGTGAACAGATTCTGGGTAGAACTGAAAACCAGAATGGCCAGCAGTGGGCTGGTGCTTGACGTGGGGTCTGCTTGGGCATGTATGCTTGGGAGCTTTCCTAGGCCACGTAATCTACAGCATATTAGCAAGATGAAGGACCTGTCTTATATCTTGGCCAAGTGCTGAATTGCAATGTGCTGGAAAGCGGCCCACCGGCCTAGAGTTGAGATGTGGTGGGCAGACCTCCTGAAATGGGAGGAGGCAGAAACTGCGGCCTGGTATGAAGCAGTCACTAGAGGTGGGGAGGAAGAGGTGGGTCCCCTGATAGCCTGGAGGCAACTGGCGACTTCGATGGTAAAGCCCCACCAGGCGGACCACGAAACAGATGACCTGGAAGGGTTGATAACAGGGACACCTGAAGATGCTCAGGTGGATGACATGGATACGATGGCTCGAGTTAATGGGGATGGAGGGGGGAGGATGGAAGAGAGCATTTTATAACGTAATTTAATGTTTTAATATTGATTGCAAATGTCCTAAATGGTTGTAAATATTGAATTGTTGTTTGTTTAAAATAATAAAAATGGTTAAAAAAAAAAACACTTTTTACCCGCCCAAACCGGGATATTTGTCAAATAATATAAGAGTTTGGGCACCACCACCATTTTCAACAGGGATAGTCTACCATATAGGGGCATCAGGGATTTCCTCCAGCGTTCCAACTTTACAGTGAGGGTATTAATGTATATCTCATGATTCATTTCATATAGTGTCTGTTGCATAAGCGATACCATCACTCCCAAGTACTTAAAGCTTGTTGGGGGTCCATCTGTGCCCCTTAAGCTCGGTTGGAATTCTAGTGTTGTCTGTAAGTGGAAATAGTTCAGATTTAGTAGTGTTAATGTTATAAACCCGTGTAAATGGTGAACTTGGCCACTTCATCAATGACTGGTCCTAAGTGTACTTCTGGATTCCCTACAGTAAAGAGTCATCCGCATATAAGGAGATAATCTGCAGCGGCCCTGCTATGTGTATCCCCCCGTGCGCATGCTGTTCCCTCATCTGTGGTGCCAGTGGTTCTATTGTGAGTTCAAACAGTAATGGTGAGAATGGGCATCCCTGTTGTGTTCCCCGTTTGAGTGTGAATGCCCAAGAAAGAGCCCTGTTACTCCTTATTCTAGCTGTCGTGTTTGTATATAGGAGTAACACATTTTATAAAGTAGCCTCCGAACGCAAAGCAACCAAGTACCCCAAACAAGTAATTCCAAGACACAGTCAAAAACATTCGCTGCATCAAGCGATGCTGCCACCGCCTGAGCCTGTCAATCTGGGAGATTATTCCAAAGAGGCTTTGTAGGTTAAGGGCTGTGGGTCTAGTTGGGATAAAACCTGACTGATCTGAGTGTATAAGATATGTCATGTGTGGAAGAATTCCATTTGCTAATGCTTTAGCATAAATCTTAGCTTCAGTGTTAATTAATGACAGCGGGTGGTAGGAAGTGACATCAAACGCTGTTTTGCCCCGTTTCAGTAACACAGAGCTGCCTCAGTAAGTTTGGGCAGTAATTTCCCAGTTGCCAATGCCTCCTCCAATACCTTCAGCAGTCGTGGGCTAAGGATGTTGGAGTGAGTCTTTTATATAATTCTATAACCAGCCCGTCTGGTTCGGGACCCTTGCCTGATGCGAGCATGTTGATTGCGTTAGTTATTTCTTCAACTGTAATAGGAGAGTCTAGTGTCGTCCTCACCTCTGGGGGGTGGGTCTCCCGGAAGAGGGATTTCTTGTAGATATGATTCCATTTGCTCTACTGTGCGTGCACGTGTCTGCGTTAGCATATAGTTCACTATAGTATCGTAGAAACTCCTCGGTAATCACTTCGGTGGTTAAGAGCTTCCCGTTTGTCCCCACAATTCCTCACCATAATTCCTTGCCTGGGCAGGCTTAGCCATGTAGCATATCTCTTGGTCAGCTAGTTCTCACAACAGCTTGCCCCTTATCACCCAGAGTAGTGCTTTATCTGTTTTTATACCATGCTGTGACCAAAATCTTTCTGCCCCTCAACCATGCCTTGAAGGTCTCCCATATTGTGGCGTACTTCAGGACCGACCCCTCATTTATCTCAAAAAAACATTCAATCTTCTGACGGATATTTTCTACTAGCACATTATCAGTAAACACAACCCCAAGGCATACTCCACAAGGAATGAGGTTGTGGCGTGTTGCCAATCACGAGTGACACCACCACCACCGGGGAGTGATCTGATGGGGTGCGAGCCAGGATTCTGCTGCCAAGCAGGCGTGGCACCCACCTTGCTGAGAGCAGCCAGAGATCGATCCATGACAGAGTTATATATATATTCGCCACACCCAAGTGTTAATTTCTCCATACGTCTATGAATTCTAGTTGGCTCATTATTTGCTTGATAATTTTGGCTGTGGCAGACAGATCACGCTGGGTGGCTCTCGATCGGTCTATATATACATCCAAGATCGTATTACGATCGCCTCCCCACACCTGTGCTCAAACATTTCCCTTGAATTACTCAGACCCTCTCCTCTCATCTACCCCAACTTGATGTCGTCCTTGGAAATTTCCATAAGTGCGTCTAGAGCAGCACAGCAGTAGGCTGGCCCAACAACCGCATCCTCGGCTCCATAACAAGATTTTCTACATCGCGGTATATGCTATAAACATTAAACAGTGTCAGTGTAATATTTCTCTATCAAACTTCCTCACCATTATGTCTAGCATCATCTTCTGGGACCTGGTTCGGCACTCTCCCGCACTACGGTAAAGGTAGCGGGATCGACGATTCAATGTAAGCTGTAGCGTCAGCCGGGTTTTTGAAGAAATGTGCCCTTCCTCCATGTTGAATGCATAATTTCGCAGGGAACATAAGAGTGTATGGGATATGCCTGTCTCTCAGTAGTCTCTTGACCGAGTCATATGATCTTCTTTGTGCCTTGATTGATTCCAGCCGCCAAGTAAGGATAAATGTGAATGTTATTAGCTTCGTAGTGCAGTATTCCACATTCTCTTTTAATGACCCAATGGTGGCTATGATATCATCCAATTTGACATTGACTGCCAAGAATCCACTTTGCATAGCGGTCAGTAACTGGTCATCATGAGTCTCGCCGCTTGAGGGGGCAGAGGTCCCAGCTTACTCTGGTGTTGCTGGTCTGGAGCCTGAAACCCAATTGCTGGTGAAAGAGTCCATTGGGCCACGTTTCTTCCCAGCCCCTTTGGTCATATTTCTCCACCTGCCTCCTCTTTGTCACCACAATAAAGCCTTAGGGAGTGCGCCCCACCTCTTTATGCCAGAGGATCTTCAATTGGATTAGGTTCTAACAGTAGGGTCCTCTAGTTAGCCCAGCATGTCCCCAGAGGATCTAGTCACCGGTGAACCAGCGTAAACCTTCGACCGTCTATAGGATGTCACCAGATCGGATGAGCACATCTAAAAACCCCACATAGTCCCCGTAATAGTCTTATATCTGCCAACACTAGGAAGGAGCAGGTTGCAGGTCCTCACATTTACCAGATGCAGGAGCGTAGCGGATTCGATGGCATGTGATCAAAGTGGCTCAATAATTATGTGGGTCAAATATTGCCTCATGTCGGCAGCCTCAGGTGATCCTCCTCCACCCTGTTTCTATTTGCTTACCTCGCCAGTTATGGGCCAGTCGAGGGGTTTATGGTCCCAGGGTCTAGACGTGCCCTATCAGTGTGAGGGGGCTAGGATTTCTGTTTTGGGTGCTTCAGTGTGTTCTCCACCCCTGGATGTCTTACCAGGCAGTGCAGTTCTCCGGTACAGCCAGAGGGCCCATCCAGCATCTGCAAGTGTAGTCGTTCTTCCCACTATGGTCCCACCATCAATGCGGGTCGGTGGGTTGTCAGCTGTCCCCCACAATGTCATATTTTCTTGTGGGCCTAGTGCGCCCCCTTCACTCCCAGAGGGGCCTGGGCACATGGTCCCAGAGCAGTAGGAATGAGAAGATCATAGTTTGAGTGGGTCCTGCTCCTAATGCTTGCAGCGCTGTACTCATTTAGATGGAGGGAGCCGGCAGCATGTTTCGGGAGGCCAAATGGTGCAGGGCCTAGGTCTCCGGTATGTTGCGCGGCACTAACCCCTTCAACGGAGGAAGAGGTAAAGGAGATTAAAGATTTACCAAAAAATAAGGCCCTGAGCTTGGATGGATAACCAGCGAACTTCTACCAATGATTCAATGATTTAGGGAGATCCTGGCCCACCCACGCTCACAAAACTTTTTGAACACATTTAAGATGAAGGGTGCAATCAAGCCATCAATGAATGAAGCTAAACTGGTGGTATTCCATAAGCAGGGCAAAGACCCAATACTTCCAGGATCATATTGTCCAATAGCGCTAATAAAATTGGATGCAAAATGATATACAAAAAAAAGTGATGAACAGGCTGGGGGCGAGAATGCAGCTCAACCATTTGGAAAAAGTTATAGCATAGTTAGGCGTAACCCTCACAAAAAAGATAGGGCAAATGTATGGGACAAGCTACCTGCAGTTGCTGGAGAAAATTAGAGCTTATCTTAAAAAATGGAATCCCCGCAACAACAACATGGTGGGGGAGAATAACAACAGTAAAGATGGTGGTACTACCGAAACCTTTATATTATTTTCAGGCACTACCCATCAGAATTCCAAATCATTTCTTTAGGTTCTCCAATAAGGCTATATCGGCGTATATCTGGAAAAAAAGACCCCCCATGTTAGCAATGTCCACATTAATGGCACCAAATGACAGGGGTGGTCTAGCTTTCCAACACTTTTATAGATATGATGAGGCGGCCCATCGTCTTGTCATGAGGGAATGGTTAGCTGGAAGTCATCATAAAGTATGGACACGACAGGACGGCAATGGGATCTTCCCTCTCTGGACTCATGTGGCTAAATAAACGAAATAGACATCCTAATGTTAGGATTAGTGAGATAATTGGAGTAGGAGTGGAAGTTTGGGACTGCGCAATTGAACGTGCAGTGCCAACGGTGAAACCATCTCCATTCTAGCCTATGTTTGGGAACCCAAAATTTCAGCAAGGGATGGAAAAAAGGGGCCTTCAGAAAGTAGGAAAGGGTAGGTTACCAAAGGATACGGGATATGTACCAGGGACATACCCTTAGGTCATTTGAGAAATGTGTTCAGAATATAGGCCTGACACGGTGACCAGTATAAAAATAACCAACTGAAACTGTGGTTAACAACCCAGCCATCAAGGAGTCAGCAACAACACAACTGACATATTTTGAAAAATATAAAACGACTCACACGGGTTCAAAACATTTGGTGTCAAATCTCCATAGGTATTTGAACGGCCAAGAGGAGCTAGTCCAATAAAATTACATGAGGCAATGGGAAAAAACTCTAGGGGAGACCATTTCAAGAAGACAGTGGGAGTACCAGTGGGGAACAATCCCAAAACTAACTCGGTCTATTTAGGTAAGGGAAATGTGGATCAAAGTGCTCCTACAATGGCACTATACGCCAGAAAGGATCCATGTAATGTCCCCCCAAGCATCAGATCAATGCTGGAGGAGATGCAAGGCAGTGGGGGACTGGATACACATTAGGTGGAACTGCCCAGTGTTGCAGCCATTCTGGGTGGGGGTGAAGAACCAAATATGAGTGATGTACCAGTGAGTGGAGCAGTTGGATGCGTGGGATGTGGGATCTCGGATCGTAAACCCTCACTAAAATTCAAAAACAGAGATTCATGATCCTGCTGATAGCGTAGTGGCTGGTGATAGCACAAAGGTGGAAACAGCAGTCAGCGCCCACGACTGGCTGCAAAAAGTCTCAGGTTTTGGAGCACTGGAGTGGGTAACATAAGATCCAGAGGGTTCAGGATGCATTCAAACTGGAATGGGGCTCAGTATTCACTTATCTACAAAGTGACTATATGGCACAATGGTGCACAATGGTGCCCACATAAGAGCAGAATTTGTGACATATTGTGAACCGAACGGAACTCAAATCAATAAAGAGACAGATTTCCCTTCTGGAGGGTTAGGGGGGGTAGAGGGGGAGAGTTGATGTTGGGATGTTCAACTCTTTCTGCCTTGTATTGTGTAACATAACTATGAAAACTAATAAAAACACATACAAAAAAAGAAATTAGAATCTCTTCAAGGATTTACTCCAATTGAGGGTAGTCTGCCTGTAGTTGGTGATAGGGTTATGGTGCACAGGGAGGTGGGCCAGTTCTTAGAAGGCCAGGAGTTTTCAAATCAGCCCTTCTTAACATTAGGAGAAAAAAGGAAACTCCTGTCAACTGCTCCCCAAATAAGGACATGGTGAGACCAGTTCTACCTCTCCCTGTCTCTAGGGACCTGCCACCACCACATAACAAAATAGTGAGTCAGCTTACGGTGGCCTCGCAAGGCAACCCTCTTAAAACTAAATTGAGGCTGGTGGGACCAGGTGCTGTCAAAAATCTTTTTGCGGAGAACCAAGTACTATACATTGAGCAAAGTCTTACGGATAGCTCTGTATTTCCTTTCAATCGTCACCATGTCATGGTTTTGTTCTCAGAGATCCCGAACCTCTGTATGGTTACAACAAAAGGCATTGCTCAAGTTGAATTTGTGTCCGACACAAGTGTGGATGTGGCCAAAGTGTATGTTTTTCAAGGATGATTATAAATGTGGTCCTCTGAGAATTGGAAACTTTTATGTCTTTGGGTTATGATGTTATGCAAGTAAAAAGAAAATGTGAATGAAAATGAGGTTGCCTTTAGAGCTGAAACAAGCTCAAATGCGTTTGTGTCAGAGGCGATTAGTCGGCCTCTAAGTGTAACTGTTTCCTCTGGACCAAACGTGGTTCTTGCCGTAGTCAATCAATCATATCACAGCACTTTCAAGGCATGATTGGCCTTCCATTTTCTCCACCTTGCATGGAAATTAATCAGGGGGTGAGGGGGAAGTCAAGATTGAAACAACCTCTTTAAAACTGCTTCTTGGAATTATAGGGGTCACATATTTTTCTCTACGCACTTTGACACCTTCCACTCCTTCTCCAAGCTATGCCTACAGGAGAATTGGCTCATGGGCCCGGTTTGTGTGGACGGCTTCACCATCTGCACCGTAAATGCGCTGCAGGGGAAGATAGGCTGGCCGACATGGGGTCTTTTATGTTGCCTTAACAAATAATGCATCTTAGGATGATCCCTATGGAAACAGTGGGCGGATATACTATGGGTTAGATATGTAAAGAGTGGGGACTTGGACGCCGGAGTGCCTTTTTGTGTTTAATCTCTACTTTAACACCAAATCATCATCCATAAAACCTTTTTTGGACAATATCAGAATTTTGGTAGATGCAATGGAGGCATCTGGGAGTAGTACTTTTATTGTTGGAGATCTGAAGAGTGAATGTTTAGATTTACATTACTAATGGTTGAAAATTAGGCAAACGGTCACCTCTGTGGTTTTGGGCAGGGGTAAACTTAAACAGGAGGAAATGAAAGCTTGGGACCTCTCTTTGGTCAATGGTAACATTGTTGGTGATATACCCCTCAGGTAAACACTACACTAGGTCTTTGTTTCCACAGATTTGACTGGACTATGCTGGTTACTTGAGGTGGTTGAAAATTAATTCTAGTGACTTGCTAACTTTCATTGTCCGTGGATCTAGCACATGTAAAGAGAGTTCCTATAAACTCAATCTCCTCTACTGAAGTAAATTCAAGGAACATGGCCTTGGTGTGGAAACCAAGTTGGCAAACCTTTTTAACAACAAAGTTCTGTCCATTGAAACTTTTGAAAAGAACTTGCTCCTTAATCCACAGAGATACGACTCTGTGGTTCACAGAATATTGGCAGCCATGTGTACACACCAAGTCCTTCTGTACTATTCTTTAAAGGGGCAGCATCCCCATAAACAGATACGATAAAAAGATAAAAGATTTAAGACATGTACAGAAGGACTCTGTGTGGGAGCGAGGGGCGATCAGGCCCCTCGCATCCTCTACTTCTCAGTACAAAACTCGGACCAAATGCCTCCAGTAGTGGGTTTGCCCCTTGCCCTTATGCGATGTTAACTTTGGTTGACTTTCGCGTAGATGGGACCACTGAGCAGGACACGGGGCATCCATTTTTGTACCCCCTTTCGACTCCATCTTGGTGACTAGGCCTCACTGCGATAGTACAAAAACGCTTCTCCTCCCTTTCTTGCAGCGGCCAGGCGCGCAGGGCACATGGCCCCCATCCTCATTCTCACTCTGACTGGAAAACTATGCGGTTCAATTCTCACGCTGAAGCCGGAGGTGCTTGCAACAAATAATAAATGTAACACATCACTCTTCCTCTGAGATCATTGTCCTGCATGTGAAGCAGCATGAGCTAAGCATATAGCTTGTCCATCTCCACAAACGTTTCCTTGCCCACCTCACCCTCGCCAGTGGAAACTTACTGCTATTGTGACCCTGTGTCCCTGCAAGATATTCCTTTCATGTGCCAGGCCACTGACCACGACATGATGCCCACCCAGCAGATCCCCCAACTAACATTAGACCCCTGCTGCAGTATATCGTTGCCTACCACTAACAAATGCCACATACCAGAGATTCTTATGAATGCAGACCTCAACTTCAACCAGTGTATTATAGTGGTCAAGACCCTTAACCTAAGACCTGTATAATCCAATGTTATTGATAGTATAGATATACGTGTGACTTTTATAGAGACATGATAAACTACTGAAAGACTTTGAACAATTGTTATTTAGTGCATGCATTTTTGAGAATATATTATGTTAGCTTAGATAGTGACCACCCTGCTTCACAGCGACCTGACCTTCACCCATTCAGAGCACAGATGTCTGACATCAATCCTCCCGCCAACCAAGCAACCAACCCGGAGGAAGAGATGCCACCCACACCTGAGGCATCGTGTGGACTGACCAATCCTGGATCAACGTAGTATCCTATGTTAGTTGCGTCCTTCACCCTATAAAATGTAATGTAATGATAACTTGGGCAGATCGCTCTCAGAGATCTTTTGAATGCCATTCATTAGACAAACCTTGCCTTGAACTCTCGCAGCCTGCTCTCTTTGCTTTATTCCCCGTCCGGGGTGTGTCTGTTTTATTCTTTTGCACGTGTAAGACGTGGAGGGCACAAACATTTGGTGACCCCCTGCGACGTGATTTGGAGAGGTGCCTCGAGGCCCGCACCATGCGGCGAGATCCGGGACGCCCCCCAGCAAAACCATTGCCACCGCTGCCGACCAGCCTGTGCACACTACAAGAAAGGGCCAAGGGTTCCCGGTTGATGAATACCCGACTGAAAAGCTGCTTGCCGAGGCGGGCCACGGCTTGGTTGGGGAGCGGACCTGACTGGGGTCAGACCGTGAACGGTGACCCACGGATTACCTGACCGAACACGTGAGTGCCGGTTGCGAAGGTTTCCGAGGAAAGGTAAGGGGGAAAAATAAGGGAACCAGGGAACTGGTGATAGTGGGTTAAAACCGAGAGTAGGGACTGTGTGAGTGATGTTGAGGCTTTTTTGATCTGTCCTTTATATGGCCATTAGGTTTTGTGAGAAGAAGAGAAGAGGTATCCTAGCCCGAACGGGGTAGAAGGCGGCGCCGCGTAGCATTGTCTCGTCCAGTGCAGATAAATAAGTGAAGATAAAGAGAAAATAGTAGGAGTCTCGTATATTGAGTAGACTTGGAGTAGATTATTTAGAATATTCTTTTTCCGTGTAAGCAAGAATTCTTGGGTAAGAGTAAGAGGGTGGAAGAGGTGGGGAGTGAATGCGAAGAGTAGGTAAAACAGGGAAGGGTAAAAGGATTTGGTAACGAGAACAAAGGGGAAATAAAGGCACGCAGGTAGTGCATGTGCATGTTATGTGTTATATGTTTTTCGCTTCTTGTCCATTTTTTGTCGCATGTGTCAAAGTATTGTAAGTAATTTGTTGGTAAGGGGTATAGATGCAAAAGTGAACTGTTGAAATTGGAAATGCAATAATTACAAAGGTAACATTGAATATTGATACACAATAACTGCCAATAATTGAGAAACGCTTGACATATTGTTGATCTATACAAGGGGACAGGTGGTTGGAGGGTGTGATTAGAAGGGAGGCTCAGGTGCAAGCGCACATACAAGTGAAGGGAGGAATATCGTCATGGGGGGGAATAACACTGTTAGCTCATATTTGCCAGCACCTCCCACTATATAGTGATAGGATACAAAAATACCACGATCAGTGGGTGACGAAGATAAAAGGGGAAAGCGTGACACCAATTTGGCCAGAGGGAGGGTCGTTTGACAAAAGGGTGTTAGATTTAGTGTCCACGCACTTATTGGCGAGATATAAGGGGAAACAGTTGAAGAACAGAAGGGAAGTATTGGACCTGTGGCGAATGTTTGAGGAAAATGCCCCCACAGCAGAGGTAAGTACAGAAAAAACAATCGAAAAACAGAAAACGCAGGAAGAGGTAAGCGGAACGCCGAAGGGTGAGTGCACAACGACCACAGCTGAGAATGACACAACCAAAATATACCCCTTAATGACAAGACCAGCAGTAGGATACAGCGAGTCTCTGTACATACCGGCATGCCCCACCCCCGCTCCCTCAAATGGAGTAATAGCTACAGCACCACTGCCATATGACAAAGGAGGCCTTTATGGCCCAATAAGTGCGCCCGCAGTAAATTTAGCACGATTAACCGGAGATTTAGACCACCAGCTAGCGCATGCACAAATGGAAATAACGTGGCTAAGGGCACTGTGCGACCGAGGCCAAATGCTACCGGGGGGAGGGGAAGTACCACCGTTATCTGTGGCAGATCTCACACCCCCGCTAAATGCAACAGGGGAATTAGCCCCAGCGACGCCAGAGCCAGCGCAGTCAGTACATTCTCAGGGAACACCTACATCTCAAGGGCGAGAAAAAGAATGCCGATCTTGAGAGTTCCTGTTCCATCTGAATGATAAACCAGTGAGAATTATACGCCCAGGCACTCCAGAAAGTCAGTGAGGGGAAGGAAACAATGAGAATGGTGAGCAAGAAGAGGAAGTAGAAGAGGTGTGGAGTGACCTAGAGGAGTATGAAGAGGGAGCAGCAGCTTTGGGATGCCCGCTACTGTCCCAGCTCGATGACTTCGATGAAAGATCACCCCCACGATGGCAGGCTATATTTAGGCAGCGGGTAGGGAATATGTTGGTTAGTAAGGTAAAGAAAGGGACGGTAAGTAAAACAGGAAAGAAACATGAGTTGCAGATGCCGTTGATACATAAGGGAGCAGGTAGGCCACACTATATTCCGTGGGCCCAGATGGACAAAAACAACCTGTTGAAACTCCTCCCCCCACTTGCGGGAGGAGCAGGGAAATGGATACATGCGTTCAAGAAAAAAACGGTAGGAGTACCATTAGCGATAGGTGACGTAAAGAGTTTGTTGGTGTCTGCCGTCAGTGATCAGGCAGACGCAGTGTGGGAGAAGGCGGGGTTCCCAGGAGTGACAATGAGTTGTGACCGCCACGATGGATCACCCTTCAACGATGTTCGAGCGCAAGTATGGGACGCATTGCGGCGCACATTTCCAGACATCCCAGATTTACATTTAGTAATGCAATGTACGATGGAGGAGAGCGAGGATCCTACGCAATTCATACTGCGGGTGCAAGACTTGTGGAGAAGCGAGACTGGCACAGCGTGGAACCAATCCACCGCCTTGTTCTATTTTATCATCAAGAAAGGGCTCGCGAAGGAGGTACAGAAGGCTTTGGACATAATAGCTGGGATAGAAGCCAAGGGTTGGCCTGAAATTCAGAGTATAAGTGTGCACCACTGTAGGAGGATCAAAGAGAGAGAAAAGGAGATAGCACAAAAAAGGTTGGCAGACGAAGCGAAACTGGTGCAGAACAAATTGGTGAAGGTCACCGCCATAAACGCCAGTGTAACCACCGATAGAGAGAACGAGGGGGATGAAAGTGCGGGAAACAGACCAGTTGGGATAGCAGCGCTGTGGGCAGCAGGAGAACAAGGACCGTGGAATGGAGAAGAGCCACACAGAGGACCACAGTGGCAAGAAAGACCGGCGAGAGGAAGAGGTGGGTACCGTGGCCAGAGAGGGGGGGTTCGGAGGTATGGGGAATAGGGGATTCAGTGGGCAAGGGATGAGAGAGGGACAACAAGGGTCATGTTGGAATTGTGGGAGATGGTGACATTATTCAAGAGATTGCAGAATGCGGCCTTAAGGGTATTGTCAAGGGCAACCACCCATGGACAATGAACAGGTATGGGGATGCCCACACCCAGGTAGCCCCTACGGACTACCAATGGGAGGGGGAAGACCACAGGACCAGTGCTATAACGAACCCAAAATGCAACAAAGACAGCCACCCCCACAACCACATCACGATGCATCACAGCCCATGGCAAGACAAAACACTGTAGGGAACGCCAGCAATAACAGTCTCGCAACAGCTGCAAACAGTGCACCTGCACCATTCCGTGGCGTAACAGTAGTTGGAGATAATGTCTTTTCAGTGCCAGGACAAGAAAGGTACGCAGATTAGGACAGTCCACAGGGAGCACTTGCGTATCCAGTCCTATCCATCACCCTACGTGCAGAAGAGGAACCACTAGTGGGGGCAGAGATAGGAAACAAGCAGTTTATCTTTATGGTAGACTCAGGAGCGGAAAAATCATGTCTTATGGAAGGGCGGTTTCCGCTCTCAGGCAGGAATTTGGAAACGCAGGGGTTCTCTGGGGCAATTTTAAAAGTTCCTTACACCAAAGATCTTGATATAACGGTGGGGGGAAAAACAGTGCGTGCACCCTTACTGTACCACGAAGACGCGCCAATCAACTTGTGGGGTAGAGATTTGTTAAGTAAATTGAACATGACCATTTCATTGACTGAGCGGGGAATAGTGTGTTCCACCCCCGGAGTATGCCCAGTACGAGCAATGTTGATGAATAGCACAATGATGAATGAAGTTGTAGTGCGAGGCATACCCATTGACATAGAGATGTTTATCTATGGCATCAAAGTGTTAGCCCGAGTAGTACCTAAGATAACGAGAAAAGAATGGAGGACACCATCAGACTTTATATTCCGCCCAATTGC
The DNA here is from genome assembly GCF_040938575.1 of Ambystoma mexicanum. NCBI lineage: Eukaryota > Metazoa > Chordata > Amphibia > Caudata > Ambystomatidae > Ambystoma > Ambystoma mexicanum. The sequence goes on along the minus strand of NC_090941.1, from coordinate 702,953,276 downwards.
AAACACAGATGTCGTGCCAGGCACGATAATGTCCATAGACATCGAGGCAGTTCAGGTATCGAGTAAACGTATTGTGGTCATAGGCTTGGACACTCATGGGTGCGAGTGGAGAACTGTGTTATGCATAGATCCGAATATAATGCTAAGAGTCATAACTGACGAAGAATTATTCACTGATAATGAAGACGATGGAGAGATAATAATGGAAATAAGCATACCGTGTGACATGATCCAATACAGGGAGGTCCACAACCCACTTGTGGCTAGTGTTAATGCCCCACCGTCAATATTTGAGGAAGACATGGCAAAAGTGGCACCAGAAATTTGGACTACAGGCCCCCATGATGTAGGGTTACTACATGAAGTAACATCAATAAAGATAAAATTCAAACCAGGTGCCATACCGCCAAGAGTGAAACAATACCCGATATCCAGAGAAGCATAGGAAGGGATTAGGGAGACAATAAATGCACTCCTGAACCAAGGTATCATAGTGCCATCAAACTCCACGTGTAACACTGCCATTTTCCCGATCAAAAAAGCAAAAGGAGGGGCACGGAGGATGATCCAAGATCTCCGCCCACTCAATGACATCATTCAAAAAGAGTTTCCATTAGTGCCTAACCCGGCATCAATACTGTGCAGTATATCTAAAGAATCTATATGTTTTACTGTGGTTGACTTGAAGAATGCTTTCTTCTCCATACCACTTGACCCGGGATCGCAGTACCTAACAGCATTCACACTGGGAAACGACAGATATGAACATCGCAGACTCCCACAGGGGTATTGTGAAAGCCCCAGCATCTTTAACAGAGTACTACGTGAAGATATTGGAAACAGATGTAGAGAGCACCATTATCCAATACGTAGACGATTTACTCGTCTGCAGCAAAACAGAAGAAAAGTGCAGAGAAGACTCCTTAACACTATTAAACGTGTTAGCTACCAAGGGGTAAAAGGTGGATAAAGGGAAACTACAATACTGCCTTGCCGAAGTTGTATACCTCGGACAGTTAATATCAAAAGATGGAAAACGAATACTCCCACACAGGGCAGCTGCTATACGTAACATAATCATACCAAAAACAGTGAAGGACATGCAAACATTTCTTGGCATATGTAACTATTGCCGAGCATGGATCCTTGACTACGCAGCATACACACATCCATTACTGCAAGCATTAAAAGAAGAACAGAAGAGTAGAGCCCCAATAAAATGGACACATGACATGATGACTCAGTACTTCCGACTAAAAGACCTTATTGCAGATGCCCCAGTCCTCGCGAACCCAGATTATGAGAGGAAATTATTCTTGTTCTCGCACTGCAATGGAACACTGATGACAGCAGTGCTGACACAAAAAACATCATTAGGCCACAAACCGTTGGCCTATTATAGCGGAACACTAGATGCAGTGATGCAAGGTCACTTCGCGTGCAAACAGGCACTCGCAGCTGGGGCCTTCGCCATTGAAAAGAGTGCCACAATTGTGATGGGATGTTCAGTAACGTTATATGCAGACCATTCATTATTTGCTATTCTTGAGCGGTCAAAATCAACATTAACACCACAGAGAGCAACCGCATACGAGATAATAATTTCAAGCCCCATTGTGCATGCGGTCAGGTGTAAAACAGTAAACCCAGCAACATTCATTACAGAACCATGTACAATGGAGGACGTGCAGGAACACGACTGTGCAACCTATGAGGGGGAGGGCGACGACATTCCCAAAGCGAGTGAAAACGCCCTGAAGGAAGGAGAAGTATATTTCATAGATGGGTCAGCATCAATAAACCCAGAAACGGGGGAGAAGCCAGCTGAACTAACTGCATTGATTGAAGCATTACGCACAGCCAAAGGATGTACAGTGACTATATATTCAGATTCAGCATATGCAACTACCACGGTCCATTCAGGACTATCTCACTGGCGTAGAAGGGGGTTCAGAAGAGCATATGGCTCCCCAGTACAGCATGCCGTGCAATTGAATAAATTGATAAATGCATTAGCGGAGCCATTGGTAGTGGCAGTGTTGAAATGCCAAGCCTATACCAACAACACAGATGCGATCTCATTGGGAAAAGCGGCAGCCGACACGGCAGCAAAGGAGGCCTTGTATTTCAATGTAACACCCGCATCCGAATGCATTGTAAAAGCAGCCACTACAGAGCCATTAGAATAAGCTTATAAGCAACACACCCATAGCACAGTTAATAGAGCTACAGAGGAGAGCACCACCGGAGGAGCAAGAGTTGTGGAGCAAGCGGGGCTGCAAACAATCAGCCACAGACCTCATTTGGAGACAGGAGACAACGGGAAAGGTGGTGATGCCAGTAGAATTACTAGCAGTAGCATTCCAACAGCTGCACTTCCCAGCCCATGTAGCAAAACAACACATCGCCGCAGACATCCAGGAACATTGGTTTGTCCCCAACCTACAGGAACACTTGTCAAAATTTGTCATAGGATGTACAACATGTCAAACATACAATTCAAGGATGACATTGAGGACATTGCGAGATACTTTGCCACGACCAGCAGGGCCATTCAGGGAACTCCACATATACTACACCGACATGGGAGAGAGATGTAACGGAGCAAGGTATCTAATTGTGGTGGTTTGTCCCTTTTCAAGGTGGGTGGAGGCGGGTCTATGTCCCCACCCAGATGCGAAGTGTGCAGTGAAATTGCTAGTACGTGAAGTGTTTTCCCGGTGGGGAATATGTGATGTAATACGGTCACACAACGGCACACACTTTGTGAATGACCTCTTCAAGGAAGTGACAACACTCTGGGGGTAAAGCACAAACTGTCTTCCATTTATCATCCGATGGCCAATGGGGTGGTAGAAAAGATCAACGGCCTGCTCAAGAGTAAATTATCGAAGTTGTGTAATACACTAAAGAAAAACTGGGTATATTGTCTGCCCCTAGCACTGTTCCAACTCAGAACGCACAGAACCAGAGCTGTGTATTACTACAGAGCAAGCCCAAATGCACTCCACAGGGAAAGAGATCCCTATATATAGGTAGATAGCTTAACTAGATTGACGCCGAATAGGCGGATTACTGTGTACCGAAGTACCTGGTTGTGTTCAAATACTTAATGTTGACAGTGAGTAGGAATTTCACATTAGCTAAAGGACATAATGTTTAAAACACCAATGAAGAATGTACATATAAATCAGAGCCTAGATTATAGAGGCAACTCTTGAATTTTTAATTCGTCAAATCCAAAAAGTTGGTAGAAGCGATAGGATCAAATTTCTACAGTGTCCTCTATTAAACCATAGAGAACAAATTAGTCCATGTAACATACAATGCACAGCACCTTTATCAAACATTGAAAATGCCTTACAACAACTGGCATTGTGTAAATCAGCCACAAGTCTTTAGCAGGCTGTATCGCTTCACACATCTAGAATCAATAGTTCAAAGCAACATCAACTTCCAGTGGAAAAGTCTCTTTTTTTCATAGATGTTAAACAAAAAAGTGACCGAAGCGTTTCGGTTCAAGGAACCATCTTCAGGGTATAGACTTTCACTGTTCCTATTTCACACCAATATTCATAACATGGACCCTGTAGGGTAATAGAGAAAAAACACTATTCAGTCTAATGTCTTATATTTTCTAGAGTCTGTTAGGGTGATAGAGAGGGTAGAATACACTAACCTTGCTTGATATGGAAGCGAGGCGTCCAGTAGAAAAGCCTGCCTTCTGGTGGACAAGCCAAAGGACAGGGCTGAGATGGAATGCAACCAAAAGAATATCTAAAATAAGATCATAAAAGACCCATGTGTCAATAGAAATCACCACCCTGGCAGGGGCAGCCTGCTAGTCGGTACGAAATGGTGAGGGTAAAAGGCACGGCATTTCCACAAATGCCATGTGCACGGCAGAGCCGCGTCATGGGCAGTGGTGTTTGGTGTCTGGATCAAGCGTAATCAGGAGGCTGACTGACAACCTCATTGGCATACGCGCGTCCATCAGAGGGTAAAGGCAAGGTATTTACATAAAAGCCATGTACATGAAATTGTGACAGGGAGGCGAATACACACACCACTCTCCCCGATTAGGAGAGCATCAGACGCACACAGAGATGCCACAGTGCTGGGGGAAGAATTTAAGGAATGCTCGACTCCGCTAACACGCGCAGTACGCAGCATAGCGCGACAAATAACACCGCCTTTTACTGAGAATGTGGTAACTGACACCACCACACCGGCTGAAGACAGCCCAAGTGGGCCACTGATGCCAGGGGCACAGGTTTACTTGAGATGTTTTGTGACGAGATGGAATTCACCAAGGTTTCATGGCCCGTACAAAGTAACATATAGCACGCCCACTGCAGTAAAAGTTAAGGGACTGAAATATTGGGTGCACCTCTCAGATGTGAGAAGGGCACGCGCTAGTGCACTCCCTCAGAGCGAACAGGAATGTGCAAGTGGTACTACAAATGAGGCTGAGAAACAATGACAATGTGATTTAATGCAAAGAAAAAAAACTGTAGGGGCGAAAGTAATGATGCGTCCTCTGATTTGCCATGCCCTATGCCTGTATCATTCTTCCTTTCATTCTCTTTTCATCACTATATATCTCTCTCTCTTTCTCTCTCTCTCTCTCTTGCTATAAAATGCCTAAAACAGTGGACATAAGTGAAACAAATGTAAAAAAACAAAAAACAAGCAATAGTAAACAGAAGTAATGAGTAAACATGAAATGTAAATATATATATATATATATATATATATATATATATGGGATACATTACTCACCGTAATCGTATTTCTGATGCTTGTATCTGCTTAGATCCACATGCTGTGCATAGGCCGACATCTAGTGGAAGCTGCGGAGTATTACAGTTTGTTTTTCGAAAATCGAAAAAGGGCGTCGACACAGGGCGTGCCAGTAATACTATCCCTAGTGTGACGTCCACTGTACCCATGATCCCTCACGCGTCTAGGATCCCCAGATTGTGTTTTTCCTGACATGAGGTAGCATGAGGCGTAGAGTGAGTACAGATAGTCCAAGCAGATAGACATAAAGGTAAGACTACAAGCAACCATGCGCCTTCTCTCGGAGGGGAGGAAGGGTGGGTCGCATGTGAATCTAAGCAGATACAAGCATCAGAAATACGATTACGGTGAGTAATGTATCCCTTCTGAGGCTTGTGGAATCTGCTTAGATCACATGCTGTGCATAGATTAGCGAGCAGTACCAGAAGAAGGAGGTGGGATGTGAGAAGGGTCATGAGCAAACAGGTGTCTTAGAACCGCTTGTCCCACTTGTGTATCTGTCTTGGAATGAGTGTCAATGCAGTAATGCTGAGTAAAAGTGTGAATAGAGCTCCAAGTAGCTGCTTTGCAAATGGTGTCGAGGGGAACATTTGCAATGAAAGCCAGAGTGGCCCCAATGCCTCTAGTAGAGTGGGCCCTTGGTGTAAACGGCAGAGTCTTTTTAGAAAGAGAGTAACACAGCTGTATACAGTTGATAATCCACTTAGAGATAGCGTCCTTAGAGACGCGATCCCCCTCTCTGCCTGTAGCTACGGAGACAAACAGTTGATCTGTTTTCCTTAGCGGTCTGGTTTTATTTACATAGTATAAGACCGCCCTACGCACATCTAGGGTGTGTAGTTTCACCTCAGCCGAGCTTTGTGGGTTTTGGAAGAAAGCCGGAAGCTCGATGGACTGGTTTACATGGAACTTGGATTTGAATTTTGGTGAGAACCTAGGGTGTGTGCGTAAAACCAGTTTGTCCTTGTGGATAGTAAAGAAAGGATCTTGCACTGACAGAGCCTGAATTTCACTGACCCTTCTTATGGAGGTAATGGCTACTAAGAAGGCCGTTTTATAAGTCAGGTGTTTGAGACTACTTTTATGCATGGGTTCGAAGGGGGGCCCCATGAGCTTAGCTAGCACCACGTTGAGGTCCCATCCTGGCGGTGGGTTCGAAATAGGAGGGTGAAGTCTCTTTACTCCTTCCATGAAGGCTTTAACCACTGGTACTTTCCACCACGAGACCCTGTTATGGGATGTGGTGTAAGCCGAGAGGGCTGCCAGGTGTACTTTCAGAGAGTTAAAAACCAACCCTGCATCCAGCAGGTGGAGCATGTATGTTACAACGTTGGAAGGAGTGCAATCAACCGGGTTGATTTGTTTATTCTGGCACCAGATAACGAATCTTTTCCACTTGTCTAAGTAACAGTGTCTTGTATTTGGTTTCCTGGACTCTTTTAGAATGTCCATACACCTCTGTGGTAATTTGAGATGTCCAAACTCTATGACTTCAGGAGCCATGCTGCTAGGTTCATAGAGTTGGGTTCCTGATGCAGTGTTTGACCTTGTTGCTGGGACAGAAGGTTGTACCAGGCTGGGAGTCTGATGGGCTCGCACACCGCCATCCTGCGTAGGTGTGGAAACCATGGTTGTCTCGCCCACATGGGAGCAACTAGGATGAGCGTCATTGATTCCTTGTTCATCTTGTACACCACCTTCCTGATGAGAGGAGTTGGTGGAAAAGCGTATGCAAACATCCCTGACCAGTTCATCCACAGGGCATTCCCCTGGGAGTCCGTTTGGGGGAACCTGGATGCAAATCCTGGGCATTGTTTGTTTTCGCTTGTGGCGAATAGGTCTATAGTGGGGAAACCCCACTGAGAGAAGAGATCTTCTACTACGTCTCTGTGAAGGACCCATTCGTGTTCTTCTGGGAGGGGGTCTCTGCTTAGAGCATCCGCTAGGGAATTGAGCTCCCCTGGAACATGTTGCGATGACAGGAAGATGTTCCGTCTGAGTGCCCATATCCATATTTTCTGGGCAAGCTTGGACAGATTTGGCGAACGAGTCCCTCCTTGCTTGTTCAGATAGAACATGGCTGTCGTGCTGTCCGTCCTGATCTGCACCGACAAGTTCAGTAGATGGGGCTCGAACGCCTGCAGCGCTCGGAATACTGCCAGAAGCTCTAGCAGATTGATGTGGTTCTTGGCTACTGAGTGAGACCAGAGACCCTGAGCTGTGTGGTGGAGATGGTGAGCTCCCCACCCAGTCAGGCATGCATCTGTAGTAACCACTGCCTGTACTTCGGGATCGTAAAAGGGTTTCCCCTTTGCGATATTCTCTCTTGTCCACCAGTGTAGGCTCTGTACGAGTGTTGGCGAAACGACCACTAGATCGTCCCACTGACCACTTGCCTGAGACCACTGTTTCGCCAACCATTCCTGCATGGGACGCATGCGCAGACGCGCGTGGGGTCCAGGTCAATGCATGACGCCATCATGCCCAGTAACCGCATAGCTTTGCGTACTGTTATCTGTTGACCTGACTGATAATGCGGAATTTGCAGAAGTATATTCCGAATTCTTTCTTCCGAAGGGAAGGTCAATTCTCTCTGAGTATCTAGGATAGCTCCTAGAAACTGTTTTGAGGTGCTTGGCACCAGACTTGACTTCTTCTCGTTGATAGAGAAGCCTAATTCGTGGAGGAGGTCGATAGTCCTCTGAATGTTTGATCTGCAGATTCCTGGGGTTTCCCCCGTTATGAGCCAGTCGTCTAGATAAGGGTACACTGGGATTGCCTCCCTGCGTAGGTGTGCAGCTGCCACCGCCAGTACCTTGGTGAATACCCTTGGTGCTGAAGCTATCCCGAAGGGCAGTACCTTGAATTGGTAGTGGCGACTGTCCACCTTGAAGCGCAAGTATTTTCTGTGCGCCGGGAGCATAGAAATATGAAAATAGGCATCTTTCATATCCAAGGTTGCCATGTAATCCCCCTTTTTTAGGAGTGGGATTACCTCTTGTAGCGTGGTCATACGGAATTTTTGGGGCTTGACATACTTGTTGGCAGGCCGTAAGTCCAATACTGGGCGCATTGTTAAATCTTTCTTTGGCACAAGGAAGTAAGTTGAATAGATACCCTTGTTTACCTGGTGTCCTGGGACGAGTTCTATCGCGTCCTTTAGGAGCAGATTGTAGATTTCCTCGAGGAGGATCTTTTGATGTTCTAAAGAGTGGACTTTTTGTCTTGGAGGGTGGTTTCGGGGACGTTGCAGTAGTTCTATACAGTACCCCTTGGATACCGTCGACAGCACCCATCTGTCGGATGTTATCCCTTCCCATGCCTGGGTGAAGCTGGATATTCGTCCCCCTACTGGGGTTGCATGGGAAGGGACCCTGAAATGAGCGTCACTGCTTTGGTGGAGGCGTGCCGCCTCCTTTACTGGGGCTGCCTCTGCCTCTACCACGTCCTCTTCTACTAGCCCTACCATACCCCTGGGTAGACTGTTGTGAGTTGGTGTTCCACTGTGTACCCTGGGTGTGGGAATAGCTATTTCCTCTATTGGAATTTTGGCCGCGACGAAAATTGCCGTTCCCTCTTTGGTTAGGTGGTTTTGTAGTTAACTGGCCAAGGGATTTGAGGGTGTCGAATTCCTCCTTAGCGTTTTTTAGTGCGTCCTCGACTGCCTTTCCAAACAGGAGATCACTTTCCACTGGTTTGTCTAAGAGTGCAGCTTGTGTTTCTGCTCTGAATCCCGACTGCCTCAACCAAGCATGTCTTTTGATGACAGTCCCCTCTGCTATAATTCTACCCGCATTGTCTGCGGCGTCTAAAGTTGCTTTTAAAATGCAGCCTGAGACGTTTCTTCCCTCTGCACAAATGCGAGATAGCTGGCTCTTAAGGGGTTCGGGAGCGGAATCTATTAGTGCTGCCACTTCTTCCCACTGATGGCAGTTGTAGCTGGCCAACAGTGTGGTGGAATTCGCGATTCTGGTTTGGTAGGCTGCCGTGGAAGCTACTTTTCTACCAAAACCATAGAGTTTCTTACTTTCCTTGTCGGGGGGAGCCTCCGAGGAAGATAATGGGGTTCCAGCTCTCTTGGGGGTGTTAGTTACGACTAGAGAGTCTGGCTTAAGTTGGTCTCTAATATATAGAGGGTCCGACTGGGCTGCTTTAAACAGCTTCTCTACTCTCGGGTTTACAGGTCTTGTCAGGTTTGGGTTGACAAGGGATGGTGCTATTCTGCGTTGAATAGATTTCAGGATGGGAATGGTCTGGGCTACTGTCTTCCTTTCCCCTATTAGTTCCTCCGCGAAGTCCCTCTCTTCTTGGACACCTTGTGTGTCTATGTGGAAGTGGTTAGCTGCCGGAGAGAGCAGTTCATTCAGGAGGGGCTGATTATCTATTGGGGAATCAGACACTGGGGCTTCCCTTTCGACTGGTGAGTCCATTCTGAAAATATCTGGGCTATTTTCTGGCTCATCCTCGTCTTCGTCCTCCCCGTAATAATCTGACACTGCGAGATCTTCTGGTGTCTCAAAATCCTGGCCCTCTATAAGGGAAGAGTCTCCTTGGCCTGTAGGGAAAAGGCAAGAATAGGGTTGGACCTCGAAGGGGTCTGAAGCCTTTACTGGTGTCTCGACCCGGGGCCTTTTATTTGAAGGGATAGGGTCCCTTGAACCTGAGGGAGAAGATTCCTGAGGGTTTAAAGCTAGTAGTTGGTCAGGGTGTCTTTCGAAGAAATTTGCTAAGGAGGACATCCTTGACATTACTCTGCCAATGTCCTCGCATGACCAGAGTTTTGAGCTTGGGGTGACCTTGCTGGAACTCTCTATGGACTGTCCCTGAGAAGACTTGGACGGGGAAGTCAGTTCTATTGTTGTGGGGGATTGCAAGGGTTGTTTCCTTTGTTGCTTACCCCCTTCCCCGTGGGTGGAAGTGTGTTTACCCTTTCCCTTATCTTTCGACGCCTGGCGTCGAGGATCGGAGGTGGAATCCCTGTGTTTCGAACTAGGCTTCGAAACTGGGCCCTCCAAGAGATGGAAGCCGTGTTCGTCTCCGGACGAGTGATCTTCCGTGATGTTAATGGGCGAGGCACTATGTGCAAGTGTGGAGGCTTGCCTGACGTCGTGCGGCGACCTCGACCGGGACCGCCCAGAGGACGTCCTTTCGGACCGCTCCTTCTGTGCCTCTTTCCGAGGTTTCGACGACGTCGAATCTCGGGTGGGTTTTTTGTGTTTAGCGTGTGTATGTGTAACGCTCTTGTCGCCGGGGGACTTCCCCATAGTCGCCGGGACGGACGACCTTCCGAGGCCGGGGACGTGCGTTAGGCTGTCTTTCGACGCCTTGGTGCCCTCGCCGTCCGAAAGTCCGGCGTCGCTGCCGTCGCTGAAGGTACCCTCCGCCTCCATAGCTGCTAGCTTGGCGTGGTGGGCCCAACGCTTGGTGGAGCGGTCCTTAAGAGTTTTTGTCTTAAACCTGCTACAGGCCCTGCAACCCGCCTCGGGGTGGTCTCTGGGCAGGCAAAGGTTGCACGTAGCGTGCTTATCTACCCAAGGGTATTTCTTATTACACTTGGGGCAAAACTGAAAGGGCGTACCCTCCATACGCGCCTGTGGGCAGCGGGCAAGTGTGTGTAGGTAAGAAGGTGTCTATAACCGAGTGTGGAAGTGTACCACCCCCCACTCTCCCTACTTGTAGGGCCGAGGCCAGCGGCCCAGGCCCGAGCCGAGGCGGAAGCCTCAAGGCCCAATCCGTCGGGTTTCGACGTTGATCTCCTCCCCGGTTCGGCGTCGAGATGCTGGTCGACGTAAGGGTGACAAAATGGGGCAAATTAGAATTAGTTTTAAGTGTAAATATGGCAAAGCCAGGGAACTCCGATGAAGTGCTTCCGACCAGAATGGCGGAAAAAAACAATCTGGGGATCCTAGACGCGTGAGGGATCATGGGTACAGTGGACGTCACACTAGGGATAGTATTACTGGCACGCCCTGTGTCGACGCCCTTTTTCGATTTTCGAAAAACAAACTGTAATACTCCGCAGCTTCCACTAGATGTCGGCCTATGCACAGCATGTGATCTAAGCAGATTCCACAAGCCTCAGAAATACATATATATATATATATACATATTCTGGTGACTTAACAAATTTGTATCGCCCCTCCAGGTGATAAATGGCCCAACAAAGCGCAATCATGGAGAATACATTAATGTTCGATAGTGACAGGGACGCCATTAGGGCTAAAAAGTTTAGCAATGTTGAATGCGTTTTGAAATGTGCTGCAGTTTTGTTTTCAGTGATGATTTTCATGGCCTGGTACTATACTCTCTTATCTCTGGTTAATGACATGCACAAAGGGGGGAGCGGGGCTAATATGATACAAGAAGGATCCAACCTAATATGGACTGGAGTAAAGACAATGTGGGTAGAAACATATAACATTGGTACTAACAGCACAAATGTAACGCAACCTTCAAAACACACCGCTGCAGGTCCAACAATTGTCTCCTTGTCATATCCTGGCATAAATATGAGTAATGATTATGAATCGAATGAATATGATGGTGACTATTATTGGCCGAGCAACCTAGCCAACACAAGTACGCATGCACAGATAGCCATAGAACCCACCTCATATTACGCTGCTGCTACTAATAAGTATACACATGCCATATTCAACAGCAATGAAGCTGCCTGGGCTGGAATGTTCCCAATACATTACCAAAAAGTGAGAAGCCACAAGGGGGGAGGGAGAAGGAGAAGGAGAAGGAAAAGGGGGGCGGGAGGGAAAAGATACAACATTTATCATGACCTGGGGTTAAACGAAATAGAAGACCCCCGCCACCCTGATCAATCTAACAAATGGTACTCGGACATGAGTGCTACGGCAAAGCAAGCACAAATGAAAGCTGCTATGTCTGTTCATTCATACCTCATGCATCAGGGACACCAAAAATGTTGATACCCCAGGAAGTGCCCCTGTCGGAAGCTCAATGTTTGATTAATTTAGTTCTGTGTAGGATAGAAAGCACCTTCCAGGCACACACCATCAGCCTAGAGAGACTGCAGAGTGAGAGAACATGCACGAGCCGGCGTCAAGGATTAATTTGCCTCAGAGAGCCATTTCTTGTCATAAAAGGGACGAGGTATGCAGAGAACAAATGGCACAATGAAACTATTGAATGCAAAGCAGAAGCACTCCGGGGGCTAGCTGAGGGCGCGTTCCAATGGATAAAAGGAGTGTGTACCCCCATCTGGTCACAGCACGTCCTTAAACTAACATGGATTACAGCACTGGAAAAGCCTATAAAAAAACAAAAAAAAGTACCACACGAACTGTGCTTCCGTGGGGAAGGAAAAGTGAACATGGGGGAAGCAAGGAAATGCAACAAGACAGTAATAATACCCGACATAAAGAAAGGCACCGCAGCCCTCATGGACATGTACTGGGTTTGTGGCAAATAAGCCTACCTGCGTCCTGGAACGGTACTTGCGCCTTAGCCACTCGCCATACAGCCTTGATGGTAATTTTTTTTTTTTATGTTTTGTTTGATTATATAAACTTTTCATTTTATCCTTTACAAGATGAAAAAGAACAGGGACAGACAAAAAAAAACAAGAAAAAATTGAATAAATAAAAACAAAAGAAAAAACAAAAAGGTGAAAGAATTGGATTGACATACATGTTTGTGTTTCTTACAACAGTCTATCGTTCAAAATCGCACTCCAAAATTTGATTACTGTAAAAATTAAGTTCTTGTCGTGTCCTTTCAGAAGATGTGCCCATCGTTCCTCTGTACTCATCTGCTTCTGAGAGATTTTAAAGAAGTCTTTGAACAAGTTTCTTTTGTCCATCAAAGCATCACAAACCATAATTACATGAAATAGAGTCTCTGGTGTTGTCAATTAAACAAAATCGGCAGTCTGTGGTCGTCGTTGTTGGATGTTTTATGCTAAATAGGTAATCACGAGTTGGAAGTATATTTAAGCGGAAGCGTAGAAAAAGGTCTCTTATTGATTGGTCTGGAAAACATACTAAATATGGAGGTAACTCATTGAGGGCTCTTACTTCTATTGAACAGATCATTGTTTGTTTATATTTAGATTGTTCCTCTATTGTTTTGATCCAGTCATTTTGTTGTACTCTTCTTTTGGCATATTGTGGTCTGTTTATAAGCATATCTTCACTGATGTCTTCAGTCTTCATTTTATTTTTTATCTCATTAGACCAGTAATGCACGGCTGTTACACATACAGGGTTCTTTTTTTCTTTGAGTATCTCTAGAGATGGAATTTTGTCCTGGCAAATTATTTTTCTGTAGAGGTCCATTTTTTCCAGGTAATGATTGATTCAAGGGATTGTAAGGCCAGTTCAAACTGAATTCTTTAGATTGGAAATGAGTTGGATTGGCCAAGAGTTTTTCTCCAGAATATTGCCTCGTATTGTTGCCATTTCATTGTGTGTTGATTAATTATTGTTTCTCCGGCGTATGTTAAGATAGGTACCACTTTTTGTCTATATAATAGAATTATTGCTTTTAGTGAATAGGTTCCGAATTTGCAGTGAAAATAGCATCCCAATCGAGCTAGGGATCTTGCCTTTCCCTCGATGTGATTTTTCCATTCTTGCTCAGTTGGTGTTGGATTTATCAATGCACCAAGATATTTGAATGTTTTGGTTTCTTCAATCTCTTGTCCATCTAGTTGTAGTTTCACACTTTTTCGTCCGGTGCTGTGTAAGGATGTTAGTCTCATTAACCTGGTTTTAGAAATGTTGATTTGAAGGTCATGATCTTTCATGAAGGAGCTCACTTTGTTTAATGTTTTTTGTAGACCAGATTGTGTTTTGTCCATGACAATAATGTCATCTGCATATATTAAGGTCTTTAGTGGTTCATTATTGATCGTCGGTGGATTCGCAAGTGGATCATCAATTGCTTGTACAAAGCCGAAGGTGTATAGGTTGTATAAACATGCAGCAAGGGGGCACCCTTGTTGGAGACCATTCCAGGCAGTGATTGTGTCTGTTACTGCACCATCTTTTGCCAGTCTTACTCTGATCGATGTATTAGAGTAGAGTTGTTTAATCGGATTTAGAATGGCGGGAGGGTAGCCCCAAGCCGTTAGTTTCAGCCACAATTTTTCTCTATTCACTGAGTCAAATGCTGTTAGGATCTATAAAAACTGCGTAGACTTGTTGTTTCTTTGCTATCACTTCATACTTGATCATATTCAATAGTAGCAGATTGACATTTGTACCGATTTTGTTTGCAAAGCCAGTCTGCCTCTTTTCTAAGAAACCATTTTCTAATGCCCATAGGTTGATTTTTTTCATTAGAAATCCAGCAAAGAGTTTTCCCAATAGATCCAGGAGGGCTATAGGTCTATAATTTGTTGGCTTTTTCCTGTCGCCAGCTTTAAAGATCGGGATCAGTATCGCCAAGGTCCAACTGTGGGGGATTTTATTTGTGTTCTTTATTAGTTTAAGAAGTTTTGAAAAAAAGATCGCCCATTCTTCCGGGGGCAGATTTTAAATTGGCGTTAGATAACCCGTCCGGGCCAGGTGCTCCTGATGGATTCAAGGAGACGATAGTTTTTCTAATCTCGTCTTTGTCCCATTCTAGGTCCCAAGAGTATTTGTTATTCCAACTGCTTGTTGGTGGTCGATCAGTATTTGCATTGTAAAGGTTTTTGAAGTGTTTAGACCATTCTTCAGCTTCTACCTCTTGTTGGCTTGTTAGATTTACTATTTAGGAGGGACCACAGCTGTCTGGTGTTTTTCTGTTTTAAAGCTGTCATCCGATTGTTTCATTATGGCTTTATGTGATTTTATGAAATTCAAATATTTTTGTTTTTATTTTTTTATTTCGAGCGCAGAGGCTATTGTCTTCTGTTGGCTGACTTTTTTGTATAGAGTCTTTTTCATTGCTTTAATCTCGTGGTTAAATTGATGTTTGTGTTCGTTTTGACAACTTCCACAAATTTTTGTTTGGTTGTTGGTATTTATGCAGAATCCACTCATAGTTGAGTTTTGAATGATCTGGTAAATTTGCATTCTCGAATTTTGTCAGTAGTTCGGACATTTGATGGTGTTTTATCCAAATTTTATTTAAGCCATTGTTTATTTCCAGCTCAGGGAGTGTTAATCGTAAAGTATGGGTTTGAGCGACGGTCCATGTTATTGAGATTTGGTGATGGTCGCTGTTTATTTGAGGCTGGTTAGCAGTTATCAGGTTTTTTTAAGATCTTTTCTGAAATGAAGATATAATCTATAATTGAATTGGATTTATCTCGAGTCCATGTTGGAGGAGGTTTGTCTTGGTCATTTTTTGGTTGCTCAGTCAGTGTTAAGTTTCTGATACAGGTTTCTTCACACCATTTTTTGGCTCTTGAGGATAGGTTTGCAGAAGTTAATCTCAAGCCTTCAGGACTGTAGAGATGAATATTCAGGTCACCAGCAAATATAAAATCGGTTGAATAAATTCTACCAATTGAGTCAAATTCATCAAAAATTGAATCAAGAAAAATGTTCTCATTAATTGGTGATGGGTTCCAATAAATGTTGAAGATTGTTAGGTAGCTTGGTTCCTCTTTTTCAGTTTGAATACAAATAATGATATATTGGGCCCATGAATGTAGATTTTGTTTTGATACAATGGACCAGGATGGGTTAATTTTTGTCATAATCAGCATGCCTGCTGACGGTCTACCTTGATGTGTGGTGATCGGTGGATTCATGAAAGTCAAAAAGCCTTTGCATATTACCTCATCGGTCAGCCAAGTTTCTTGGAGACAGATTATCATAGCATTTTTTAAATTTGGAGAACCTTCTTCAAAGAGATGATTTGAACCTCTGGTATTCCACGAGAATAAAGTGATCTCTTCTGTCTTAATTTCGTTAGCTTTTGGTTGTTATAGATAGGTTTTAATTCTTGCGTTTTGAGAGTCGGCTCGTAATGTTAGTTTTTGTTTAATTTGAGCGCTGTAAGACATGCCGAGATGCGATTGTTCAGTCCTGCGAATCGGGTGATCATTGTAAGAGGGTAGCCAAGTGGTAGTTTGCTTTTTTTCGTTGATCTTCTGTTTGTTTTGGTTCGAATACTCTCGGTTCAAATTTATTTTTGATTTTTTTGTGATCATTGATTTAGTTACAAGGACTTTTTCAGTTATAAATCCCAGTTTCATTAGGTGTTTTTTTGTTGATAGCACCTGCATCATCATCTTTTGATTGTAAAAGTCAATATGGACTTGATCCATCTGCTTCTTGTTTGGAAAGTGTAGGACATCAATGTCTCCCGAGGTAATTTGAGTCAGTTGTGGAATAACCGTGAATAGTCGCAGAATGTTTGATCTATTCATAATTAGTGATTCAATAGGATTTAGATTGGTTGCGACTAGTGATAGCCGGAAGATGTTATTTACTTTCCTTGGATCCACAAATGTTGGTCGAATGAGCCCTGTCTCGTACTTGGTTCCTCGCTTTTATAGGAGTTTTCGGTGTCTACTGAGCTCCAACTTTCCTCAATCGATATTGTAGAATATTTAAAGGATATATTAGTGGATGTGTTGATTGAAAATGAATTGGCGGTAGAGTTCTCCGAATATTCATCCAAGACAATTAATGGCTGGTCTTGAGGATCAAGCAGGGTTTCATCCAGTTCAATCGGAGTACTAGACTCTGGTCGGATTGTCAAGTCGGTTGTTGGGACTTGGTCAATAGCAGCTAGTAGAGCGTTGAGTGGTTCATCCTCTCGTATCGATGTTTGTCCTGAACCAGACGTTGCTCCTTTAAAATTTGTTTTTGCTGTTGTTGAGGCTTTTATCATGTCTGTTCGTATTTGTTCTTTCATAATTCTAGGATTTTTTTGATTTAGGTTTATAGGTGTTACTTGTTGTTTTTCAGACAAGTTGAGTTTCCTTAGGAAAGCTCTGGAGCCAGTCTGATGTTTTTTAGCAGTTTTCTTCTTTGCCATTGGCTGATTTCCTAGATGGCCTCGTTTGGTTAGATCGAAAATGTCAAAAGGAGTACATGATGATGGTTCGGTGTTTACCGTACTCGTAGAATGGTTTATAGAGTATACCCGAGTTTCGTATTGAGTAGCTTGGTTTATTTTGGCATCAAATATAACTTTTCCTTGTTTTGCGGATTCATCTGATTTGAAGTCTGCCCCAGGGTGTTATTTTTTTACTTTATCATCCAGCATTTTCTTTGTGATCATAGTTAAGGTGTCTGTAAGATTTTGTTTGTCAATCCGGTCAATTCTTGCGATTTCCGCTAATCGATTTTGCCATGTCCTGGAAGCTTCTGCCTCAAAGCAGAGGCGTTCTTGTATCGTGCTTATGAATGCTTCCATGTTGATTTGTTTTGTTAAGATCATAGCCAGTAGGGTCGCTTGATCTTTTTTTCGCATCAACCATTGCTTCGTGAATCTTCAATAAGGGTACCATGGCGAGTGAGAGAACGGCCACTAGCGTGTTTTGGAGGTCCAGCATTGTGGTTGGAATTCTTTCTGGAATCTCCATAGGGGTATTTGTTGTAATTTCGTCTGTTGCAGATTGGTTATTATCCATTAGAGAAACTTTTGCTTGAAAGGTTTGAGGGAGAGAAGTTTTAAATTGCTTCAATTTAATTTTATTATCAATTGGAGTGGATGTGTTGTTTGTAGCCAGTGTAATCTTGGCCTTTGGGTCTCCGAATATTTCTTTTCTTCGTTCTTGTGAGTCCAGAATTGCATCAATTTCAGTGATGTCAAGAGAGAGGCGGGCCGCTTGGTTTTCTAATTGTTTGTGTTTCTTTGAGGAGAATCTAGCAAATAATAGGACGATTGCCATTGTTGTTTTGCGTTTCGCGCTCTTTGCTTTAAGGAAGGGGTGATGGATGTCTGGATGTGTTTTTGTACGATTTTTTCCCGCTTTAGTAAATAGCTCGGTATTTGAAAGAGACTCACTGTTTAAGGGTGTTGAAACAGTCTGTATGATTTATTTTTTTCCTGCTTTATTGAAGGATTTGAGTCATGTTGTTCTTCCTTTCTTGCAGAGGTGTGTGTGGATGCTGAGGGTACCTTATCTTCTGTCTTGGGCTCTACCGTGGGCAACTGCAGAGGCTTGTTTGTTCTATTAGCAAAAGTGCTAAGTTGATCTTGGGTAGAGCTTACAACTGAGTCGATCAGAATAGGTATTTTTGGGGCATTGGCTAAAGTTCCTTCTAATTTTTCTTGTAATCTAGTGCGAGGTTTGATGGAGTCCATGATCTCTACTGCGCGGTAAAAGTCAAGATTATACAAATAAATGTTAAAAAAAGTTGTTGAGCTTACCGCGTCACCAGCAGCAAACAGCGACAGCAGATGCCCTTTACACTGCGGGCTTAACGCCACAAGGGCAGTCGGGTCTTCTTTTTGTCCGTGCTTCCGGGGGGCGTGGCTTGCTGGGACCTCGTGACCCGTGACACACAGCAGTTGCTATGCGAGCTGTAGACGCTCACTTCAAACAGCTATGGCTCCAGTCGTAGTCTTACGCGAATCGGAGCGTGTCAGGCAGGGAGTGATTAGAGTTCAAAGGCACGGCAGGTGCTCAGCAAGAGCCAAACTGGAGCAGCAAACAGCGACAGCAGATGTCCTTTACACCAACGGGCTTGAATATTGAATAGATCAATTGACGAATCTGGAAGAGGTGCCTGGGGAGTCTGTTGCGTGGGTCAAAGGAAGACCTGCAGTCCCCGCACGACAGGGTGTAGAGTTGCGCAGAAGAGAATGGTTAGCTGATTTGTTCGACACAATGTTTACCTGGATTACCTGTGAGACGGGCACGCTGTGTCTTGGTCGTGCAGCGATGCTTTTGTAAGTAAGTGCAGGCAAGCAAGCTCCAAGCTCCCAGCAAACAGCAAAACAGCAGGTATCCTTATCGCCCTTCACTTGCACGGGCTTAACGCCGCAAGGGCAGCTGGGGCAGCGATTTAAAGAGCCGCCTCAAAAGTGGACGGAGCTTACAGCCCACAAAAATCACAGCAGGCAGGCAGTTCGGGCAGCAAAACAGCAGGTATCCTTGTCGCCATTCACTTGCACGGGCTTAACCAGAAAGCCATATCCAAGGAGCGGCAGGAGATTCGGCTGGCAAATCGGCAGCAGGGCAATCGGCTGATCCATCGAAAGCGCCCCAACAAGTAAACACAGAACTTCCAGCTTATGAACTGTTATCAGAATAAGAGTTGAAAACAAAGTTGTCACGAAGCAAAAGATCATCTAACTATATTTCGCCTGAATCGTCAAAACTCCTTGCTGAGATCCCACAAAAATACAAGCTGTTCTCATCTGCAGAGACATTTTTCGCATCGCTCCTAGCACCAGGGCTCCAAGCACGAGCGAATGCCAAATGGTTACAAATAGTGCGCTGGGAGCTCATCCAACTGGCCAACGACACTGAAGAAAGATTCAACGTTCTAAAAATAGAGCTCCGCGCCTTGCGCCTAATGACAATGCAAAACCGATATGTTCTAGATCTCCTCACGGCGATGGACGGTGGGGTTTGCCGAAAAATCGGGGGGCCTGTTGCACATTCGTGCCATCTGAAGATGCAGATAACGGGACACTCTCACATGTGATAACAGCAGTCCACAATTTAGGGGAGATGAGAACAGAGGGCGGAGCAGGAGAAAGCACATGGTTTGACAACTTGTTCAGCTGGATACCATCATGGGTAAATGTGATGATGAAAATACTGGTCCGTATCATTGTCTTTGTGTTACTATTCTTCTGCGTGTGCCAATTAGGACTCTGGTGTTGTGCAAAAAGCATGCCTACCTCAACTATGATGATGGTAATAATGGGCCGACCGACAACGGTAGCAACTATGATAGATGCACAAATACAAACAGGGGAACATAACCCTCCAAAGTACAGGATGACAGCCATCTACAGGCAATATGGGGACAGGGTCGATAATTTATACCACACCACAATCGAGGAACCAACAGAATTGCAATGGTATAATGAGGTATGTGTAGACTTGGACGGGGATAGTGGGATATACTTAACATGCACTCCAGACGAATATGCAAGAAGAGCGAATAGCTTGAGAAGTGTATGCAGAGCATGGATGCCACTAAAGGATACCCCAGCCTGGGAAGAAGCAGTTGCTGAGGCCGAGTACTACCGAAGGGAGAACAAAAAGAATAAAGTGTCATAATTTGTTACTTTAGATGTAAAGAAAGGGGGGAATGTGTGCATCCTCTACTTCTCAGTACAAAACTCGGACCAAGTGCCTCCAGTAGTGGGTTCGCCCCTTGCCCTTATGCAATGTTAACTTTGGTTGACTTTCGCGCAGATGGGACCACTGAGCAGGACACGTGGCATCCATTTTTGTACCCCCTTTCGACTCCATCTTGGTGACTAGGCCTCATTGCGATAGTACAAAAACGCTTCTCCTCCCTTTCTTGCAGCGGCCAGGCGCGCAGGGCACATGCTCCCCACCCTCGTTCTCACTCTGACTGGAACCCTCTGCGGTTCGATTCTCACTCTGAAGCCGGAGGTGCTTGCAACAAATAATAAATGTAACACATCACTCTTCCTCTGAGATCATTGTCCTGCATGTGAAGCAGCATGAGCTAAGCATATAGCTCGTCTATCTCCACAAACGTGTCCTTTCCCCCCGCACCCTTGCCAGTGGAAACTTACTGCTATCGTGACCCTGTGTCCCTGCAAGATATTCCTTTCATGTGCCAGGCCACTGACAATGCCATGATGCCCACCCAGCAGATCCCCAACTAACATTAGACCCCTGCTGCAGTATATCGTTGCCTACCACTAACAAATGCCACATACCAGAGATTCTTATGAATGCAGACCTCAACTTCAACCAGTGTATTATAGTGGTCAAGACCCTTAACCTAAGACCTCTATAATCCAATGTTATTGATAGTATAGATATACGTGTGACTTTTATAGAGACATGATAAACTACTGAAAGACTTTGAACAATTGTTATTTAGTGCATGCATTTTTGAGAATATGTTATGTTAGCTTAGATAGTGACCACCCTGCTTCACAGCGACCTGACCTTCACCCATTCGGAGCACAGATGTCTGACATCAATCCTCCCGCCAACCAAGCAACCAAGCCGGAGGAAGAGATGCCACCCACACCTGAGGCATCGTGTGGACTGACCAATCCTGGATCAACATAGTATCCTATGTTAGTTGCGTCCTACACCCTATAAAATGTAATGTAATGATAACTTGGGCAGATCGCTCTCAGAGATCTTTTGAATGCCATTCATTAGACAAACCTTGCCTTGAACTCTCGCAGCCTGCTCTCTTTGCCTTATTCCCCGTCCGGGGTGTGTCTGTTTTATTCTTTTGCACATGTAAGACGGGGAGGGCACAAACAACTCCCTGGATCCTAAGACACAAAGCAAAGCTCTAAAACGAAATTATGAAAAGTGGCGTAAAGGCCATCGATTTAACTTAAACATTCTGGATGCCGAGGCAAGGCTTGGCTCAATATTATCCAAGGATGCACGTTCCTTTTGATGTTTAATAAGGTCTCCAAATATTCAATGTTCTTTACAGACTCAACCGATCGAGGCAGAAATATGGGAGGAACACTTTTCAAATGTATATAATAAGAGGCTGTGCTAATGAACAATGTCTGAAAATTTCGGTGAGATGGGATGAGAAAATGTTTGTGGATTTAGAAGGGGTTCAAGCTGTCAAAGAGAAGTAAGGCATCAATAGTGCCAGGACCAGATGGGCCTGCAATTGCAATGTTAAAATCTAATGTCAACATATGGGCCGCTATTTTGTGGGGCATGTTTCAGATCATTTTAGGATCAAATATGTTCCCTTTGTTTTGGAAAAAAGCTATTGCTGTAGTAATTTTCAAAGCTGGTGATAGACTGCAACCAAAGAATGATCGCCCAATTTCTCTCCTGGACCGTTCTAGTAAAATATTTGGCAATTTGCTCCTCCAGGAACTGCAGGGTTGGGCATCTAGGGTCGGCATTTATGATAAATTCCAATCTGGCTTTCGGGTGGGTAGGAGTACTAATCAAAATTGCGTAGTAATCTATCAATTGCAAGTTCAAATACAAAAACACAAACAAGTCTTATATTGTGCATTCCTGGATATTTCGTAAACCTTCCACTATGTAAATAGAGCTATGCTGTGGGCTAAATTAGATAAGTGGGGCTGCCCCCATAGCTTGAGCATGTTGATCGCTTTGCATACCGACACCGAAATCAAAGTCAGATTACACCAAACTGTTAATATCACAAGATGGATTAGTACAAAGCAGGGTTTACGCCAAGGTTCTGTTTTTGCACACTTTTTATTTAATGTTTATATCAGCGACCATGGCGAAATCTTCAAATAACTTAAATAACCCCACCAAACAAGGAAACCTTAAAATTAACCGCCTGGCATATGTTTCCGATGTTGCATTGTTTTCTTTGACCCCTTTGGCCTGCAGAGAGTTCTGACAGCGATAAACGCCCATCAGTTAACCTACGAAATTAATGCATATAATGTTCTCTCTCCCCGTTTGTGTAAACATCCCTCTGGATCCCATCAAAATGCAATGTGAAGTTTCAAACTAAACTTACTTCCAACAAGAGATGTTTTGGGTGCAAAGGAAAAAATACCAAGGACTCAACCACAATGTAGATTTTGTGCTCAAGATGTGGAAACTTCTCTTCTTACCCCCTATTGCAATCAGATCACTGCACCTTCTTTGCTTGTTCTTTTTCCATGAGGACTATACACATGATATACGAAGAAATGTTCCTGATAAAAATCATAGTTGTCCAGTTCACTTGTATTTCATTGAACTGTTTCATATCTTACCTCACTTGACGTGGCAAACAAACACAGATATTTACATCAATATAAAAACAACATTCAACAAGGTGCATCCTATAGCACAAACAAAATGGAAACAGACAAGACAATTTTGTGACCAAATAAATATACTCTCAAACAAATTCAAAACACCTGGCTATCCCTATCGAGATAACACCTAATAAATCTAGACATAGATGATTTAACTAAATATATAGAAACATACTATTGCAATTTTTATGTTTATTTTCACTAAAACCATTAGCGTCTCCTTCATCCTACTTCAATTCAGGAATTAATCATTAATAACCACAATTCCATTGATATAAATCTATATAGAGGCAGAAATTTTGGTGTATACATTTCTTCAGAAAACTTTCTTCTGGACCTAAATGCTTCTTCCTGAATCTCTGAACATGGCACCTAAATCGCATGTCACTATTATTTCATTAAATTCAATCTATAAATAGAAGAACAAAATCAGAAATACATTATATTAATATTCAAGAAAACACTCATTCTGCATATACTATGTTTCTTAAAGCAGAATGGTTAAGCCTTGACTGAACTACTCACCCCAATGAGACTTTAAATTGTACAGCATCATGTGGACATTGGTAAAACCATATTATAGATTACAGATGAGGCACTTGTTTCTCACAATGTAGAGGAGTCCGAATGGATATTTAGACTTCAGACACATAGTGAGGGTCTTAATGAGGCATTTCAGCCGGTTTAAAATTCCATGGGGGAGCGTGAAGCAGAGATCACATTTTTTGGAGTCTGAAACCTCTACAGACAAACTGCATATGTAAATAGAGACTCAACATGGCTGGCACTAACCAGTACTTTAACGACCAAGCATTATGGATCGAAAACTTTACGACCAAACCCACGCCAAACCAACCTTGCGCTCTCCACTTTAGGAACCTAAGATTAGATTCAAGATTCATCCTTAAATCGCCACGCACACTCCCTATCAAATCCTACCATTTCACAGAACCTAAAAACACAAGTATCTCAACTTTGTCAATAACTCCTAAAAACACCTTGACTTTCCATTCACACAATAATTCACACCATGCTAAAGATACCCTGATCAAAGGCGCCCTTGTCAATGCCAGATCGATCCCAGCACACGCGCTTCACATCGCCAATTTTATTGTAACTGAAGACCTTGACTTCTTAGCCATTACGGAAATGTGGCTACATGCAGCATCGTGCCCCACCTTATCCCTGGCAATACCTGATAATTACGCCAACATCAGATGTGACAGACTCCCTCCAATCTAAAGGTGGAGGCGTAGCCTTTATTCTCAAAAAATCTCTTGAACTTAGACCAATCTCAAACCTGCAGATTGACTCCGCTGAGTTACTAACCGTCAAATTGACGATATTACCTAACCAAACAGCTACAATGCACCTTATTTACAGGCCACTGGGTCCCATTTCTACTTTTGCTGAGGCTATGCTGAGGCTTTTGCTGATCCCTCTTAACCGCCAATACATAGCCTAATTCCCAAATTATATTACTTGGGGACCTTACTCTGGGCTATCAAGATCCAAATGACCATAAATCACTTGATTTAGCCAACTCATTAACAGACCTAGGATTTACCCACCATATTTAAGAACCTACTCACATCAAAGGAAGAACCTTGGAATGGCTCACTGATCTGAACTGTACTATTCATCTAGGATCTGTCACACCATGCATCAGGTCGGATCACCATAAGATAACCTTTACTATCAAATCCAACCCCCAGATGCCTAAATTGAACATTGCACCCGCTATTCACATCTGGAATAAGAAGGACATTGCCAAGGAAAAATTACTCCCACTCATCCTTCCCCTTCTTAACAATGCATCAGGATCCTGCTCTGACCCTACAGTCCTAGTAGACATTTACAATCAAACTATACTGAAGGCATGAAACTCCATAGCCCCACTTAAACTGCGGAAACCAAAACCCTGTGCACACCTCAACTCGTGGTTTACTCCTCAACTAAGAGATCTAAGCAAAGCCAAAAGAAACGCAGAGGCACATTGGAAAGGCCGTCCAACAGACACCAACAAAAAGACCTTAACTATTGCATCAACCACCTACAAAGAAGCAATAGTCCTAGCAAAAAAATACATTTATAATAAGTGCATTTTGCAGGCCCAATCTAACACTAAAGAGCTCTTCAAGATCCTCAAAGAACTTGAATCTCCGATAGCGCCCACTGACAAGTGCAACACCGACACCACATGGTGTTCTAATATCCAAAAAGCGCTCCTTGAGAAAATGTCCACTTTACAGGCCAAAATCAACACCAAAAAAGGCAGCCTACCATTAGATCCCACATCTAATTCCTTCGCCAATAATATATTTGCACCGACACACTCTGTCGAACCATTCAACTTCTCACCATTATCCATCTGGGAAGTGGAAAATATCATCAAAAAGATTAAACCTTCTAACTGTCAAGGCGATACCTGCCCGGCTCCACTCATTAATGAGGCCGCACAGGATCCAGCCCCCTTCATTACCTCCTTTATTAATGCTTCATTCAAATTCGGGATTGTCCCTGAGAACCTTAAAGGGATGGCTTAGTAAAAAATTTTTTATTTAAAAAATAGATAGGCCACATAAAAAATAAAATACTAGCATCCTCCGTTTTAAAACTTCCTATGTAAAATTTTGAGCTATTCAAGCTCAAAATTCGAAAAAGCAAGCACAGGGGCGCAGCCATTTTGTGAAATGGAGGCCCGCCTGTGCTGGCTTTTGCGGCACTAATGAAGGAAAAGCCAGCCAGCTGTAGTAAACAAAGTCTACCGCTGGGTGGCTTTCACTTCATTAGTGCCGGGACTCGGAGGACGCGGACCGGAGACCAGAGCAGGAAAGCTGCAGCTGAATCTCGGTAAGTGCTATTTATCTTTTTTTACAAAAAATAAGCACTAGCTGCGGTTTTTTTTCTAAGTTTTCCGGGCTGGAGGAGCCCAGAAAACAGAAATAAAACCGCAGCTTTAAAAACGTTGTATTTATGTTTGCGGTCGCTTTTGAAGCGACCGCAAACATAAATACAACGTTATTGTGTTGGAAAACGCTGCGGTTTTTCTTTCCAAGTTTCTCAGGCTCCTCCGGCTCGGAGGAGCCTGAGCAACTCGGAAAGAAAAACTGCAGCGTTTTCCAACACAACCGCGTTGTGTCTGCCTGAATCTGCTTTTCCATTTGGGGCTCTCGGGCTCCCCGTGGGGAGCCCGAGAGCCCCAAATGGGAAAGCAGATTCAGGCAGACAACGCGGCATTCCCCAAATGGGAAAGCAGATTTAGGCAGACAACGCAGCATTTAGCATTTCCCATTTGGGGCTCTCGGGCTCCCCCCGGGGAGCCCGAGAGCCCCAAATGGGAAATCAGCTGCAGGTAGAAACACTACGCGGCATGTAAACATAACCGCGTGTGTTTCTGCCTGCTGTGGCTTTCACCAGACCCAAAGTGATAGCCACAGCAGGCAGAAACACACGCGGTTGTGTTGGAAAACGCTGCAGTTTTTCTTTCCAAGTTTCTCAGGCTCCTCCGAGCCAGAGGAGCCTGAGAAACTTGGAAAGAAAAAACGCAGCGTTTTCCAACATAATAACGTTGTATTTATGTTTGCGGTCGTTTCAAAAGCGACCGCAAACATAAATACAACGTTTTTAAAGCTCCTCCAGCCCGGAAAACATAGAAAAAAAACCGCAGCTAGTGCTTATTTTTTGTATAAGGAAATTACACATATCTGACACTAGACAGAGCCTCCATGGCTCCCTGTTGCCCAAAGAATATCTCTCAAAACTCTCGCTCTTACTCAAATTCCAGGCAAACCGTGCCCCTGAGTACCTAGCTAGCCCCTTCTCTGATCACACAACTACTCGTCCTCTGAGATCCACCCAAGCTCACTCTCTATGCATACCAAGATTAAAGCTGCAAAAAGCAGGGGGATCCAGTTTCCCTGTCCTGGAACACTCTCCTAAACATACTGAGAATTGAGCCTTCCTTCCATCTTACAAGCATAAGGCCAAGAAATGGCTCTTCGAGCAGGACCTAGCTGCCTCTCGCACATAATCTACATTCGACCCACTCTTTAAAATTGTTCTGCCGACTTTACTGACACACCTTGTATGTCTTGTCCTCCTTTCCCTCTCTTTGTTACATGTTATTTAATATTATTCTCATTGCATCTATTATTTTCCTGTTAACTACTCCAATTGAACTGAGCGCTCTTCTGTAACTTGCTGTTACCTGCATGATACTCTGTAAATTTCTTACATTTTATTTGTATCTTCTGTACTGCTTAGAATAGTCTCATCTTTCTGTAACCTATGTAACCTATGGTTCTTCAAGATATGCGCCCAGATGCCCAAGGGCCGGGTTGCGCAATACAAATACAAATACAATGCTTCTGCTGTAATAAAGTTGGGAGACTGAAACGGGACGTCTAATATAGGTAATGCCCATGGGGAGTGAGTAAAACTGGAATCTCATTTATTATTTTCAATTTTATGCAGTGCACGGGCATCGCTTGACAAAAATAATATATTGTTGCCATTTCCAGAAGGATGCTCTTGCTATAAAAATACCCGCTAGGGTATTGTCCACTCCCGGAAGATGCTCTGCCTTGATTTACACCCCGTGGTGTAATGCCCATGCCCATAGCTATTGGGCTTCTTGTGACAGGATTTCTGATCTCGTGCCTCCCTGCTTGTTTGTGTAGTGCATGGAGGTCGTGTTGTCTGTCTGGACTGTAAGTACCTGGCCAGCTATCAGTGATAGGAAAGCTTTCAGTGCCAACCTTATGGCTCTAAGCTCTAACACATTAATGTGAAGCTGGGACTCTTGTATCGACCAAGTACCTTTGGTTTGGAGGTTTTGCAAGATGAGCGCCCCAGCCCGATAACAAAGCGTCCATCCTCACCAGAAGGGTTGATGTCGGTGCTTGAAATGGCATCCCCTGCAGAAGATTCCTCAGAACATTCCACCATCGAAGAGCTTTGTGCAACGTCAATGGGATGTGGACGATGTCTTTCCAGCATCCGAGAACTTGTTTCCATTGGTGGTCCAGGGCCTCCTGAACCGGTCTCATGGGCAGCCTGCAGTTTAGTATGAGGAATATGCACGATGACATCATGCCCAGAAGGGATTTGTAAGAGCGTACAGATGTTGTCTTTCTCCAGGAAGCTCGATGTTGAGTGTAGAATAGCTGCTACTCTTTCTGTTGATGGCCTCACCCTGGGAATGCTGGTATCGAGCTCGGCTCCCAGGAAAAGAGCTGTTTTGCTGGGAATGGGGCAAGACTTCGTGTTGTTTATGGAAAAACCTAACTTTTTTAGGAGGTTGATAGTCCTAGACACTGCTGAGCGAGTCTTTGCGGCGGATCTTGCCTTTATCAGCCAATCGTCCAGGTATGGAAAAACGTCCGTTCCTGCCCTCCTGAGACTTGCAGCTACAGGTGCCAATCATTTTGTGAAAACCCTTGGTGCCGATTTTAGCCCGAATGGAGCTCTACCACTGTGAATCTGAGGAACCGTCTGTGTGCTGGGTGGATCAGCACATGGAAGTATGCATCCTCCAAGTCTAAAGTGGCCAAGAAGTTGTGCTTGTTTAACTAAGGTAGCACCCCTTGTAAGGCTACCATCTTGAATGTTATGCGTTTGATTAATTTGTTGAGTGCCCTCAGGTCTAAGATGGGCCTCTATTGACTGTTTTTCTTTCTGATGAGGAAGAAGTGGGAGTAGAAACCCTTTCCCCTCAGAGTACGGTACTGGTTCTACCGCTGCCTTCTGGAGTAGTTTTTGCAATTCGGTCATGACTTGCCTTAACATATGCGCCCTGCACGAAGTTGGAGGCAGGGAAGGAGGTTGGTCTAGAAATTCTAAGGTGTGACCCTTTCGGATCACCTGCAACACCCATTTGTCCGATGTAATTGACTGCCAGCGTTGGAAGAACTGGCTTACCCTTCCCCCCACCAGGGTGTGGCGTTGAGGGGAAAGTGTTTGATAGTCAGTTTTGCTTGCCTTGTGACTTCCCTTGGGCAGAGCCACGGCTGCCTCTATGGGCTTATCTGTTGGATGACTGATATTTATTATCTTGGTACGTGCCGCCTTGTACTTTTTGCCCATACGAGGAGCAATCGTATCCTCTCAATTTGGAAGACGAGCCTCTGAATGGACGAAAAGAACGATGATCCTTATTTTTGTCCTTCAAAGAACTGATGGCTCGGGCTGTGTCCGTGTCTGCTTTGATTCCCTTCAGATGGTCATCTATCTTCTTTCCAAAGAGATCTTGTCCATCAAAGGGCATGTCTAGTATCTGCGCTTGGACTTCAGGCCTAACATTAGTAGCCTTCATCCAGGCCTGCCTTCTAAGTACTGTGCCGTGCGCCATCTGTCTGAAGCCTATTTCGGCCACATAAACCGCTGCGTCAATCATATGATCTGATGTTGCTTCACCATCAGCCATTATTGACCTAGCCTCTTCCTGGAACTCTGGTGGTAGTTGCTTCGCCAATTTGGACATGCAGAGCCAAACCTCGCGATCAAACCTTGCGGTCATGGCCAGTGCATTACCTGCTCTAATGGTAAGCGATGCAGAAGATGATACTTTCCTGCCCATTCAAGCTTACGCCTGTCTTTGTCCGGTGGTGCCAACAAGGGTGAGGCGGGATTGGCTAGTTTCTTTCTTGCCGCCACTGTGATAACTGAGTCCGGTTTTGTATGACCCCTCAAGCAAAGCGGTGCAGATTCTGGAGCTTTATATTTCTTCTCTGGTCTGGACACCAGAGCCGGAGTAGATAAGGGCATAGATAGGATCTTGGATCCAGATTCCCAGATGGGAGAGGGATGGTGGTCATCGTTCTCCTGCGTTTGTCCCTGTGCTCATAGAGCACCAATGTCCTTTCTTCCGAAGAAACTTTAATTCAATTCTGCAGCTTTTCCTATTATGGTGTGGAAAGAAACCAGATCATCTGGTGGTGAGGCCTCGCCTAGTGAATCTCTCCTTCTAGGCTTCTCGACTACGTAGTCATCCCACTCACTGGTTGCGTCAGGCTCCTGTGTTATTTCTCCTTCTTCTGGGTCAGATAATTCTCTAAAAGGATCCTCCTGCCAATCTGATACCGAAATGGTGGATGGCACCATAGTTGGATCCACATTCGGAGATCGAGGTCTATGTGATGACTGTGGTGATGGGACTCTTGTTGGTGAAGCACTGTGGGTGCTGCTGCTAGGTCTTCGAGCAGGTTCCGGTGATCTTGTGCGTTTCTGAAGTCTACTCCTGTGAGAACTTCCTGACGTGCCTGGAATTGGAGAGGAGTCTCTCCGAAAGGGATCTGATTCTATGGGATCAGTCGGAGCTTCTTTCTCCCTTTGTCGTCTGTAAAATTCCTCTACAATCCTCTGTACGGATAACATAAGTATTGGGTCATAAGGATATTCGGCCTCTGCCTTGGACGGTTGCCAAGGCGGACTGTGCTGTTTCAGGAAAGGACCGGTTCTCTCTTCCACCACTTCTGTATCTGAAAATTCTTCTTGGAGAATTACATCAGGAAGTTCTGCCATTTCCCCCAAAGGTGAGACTTGCCCATCAAGGAAATTGTCTTCAACGACAGGTGTATGCATAGAAGGCGCCTCGGACTCCAATTCCACCGAAGCTGCAGGAACCTGCGGTATCACTGAAGGTGTTGTAGGCGATGCTATCTTCGCTGACGAGCGTCCCGTGGACGGTGGTTCCGTCGACGGATGTATTTTGCATCCCGTCGACGAATGTGGTTTTCCCGTCGACGAGGGCTTCTTCGATGACTGCGATTTGGACCCTGTCGATGAATGCTTTGTCGATGGATGTGGTCTGTGCTCCGTGGACGAGTGTGTCGTGGACGAATGCCTCGTAGACGAGTGGTGTGTTTTGCTCATCGATGAGTGCTTCGTGGACGATAAGTCCGATGACGATGATCTTGCCGTCTTGCCGACGAAGTCTTATGCGTGATCGTCGTCGACGATGGTTTCGTCAATGGTATGGCCGATGATGTGCCTTTACCTTTCCCTTCACTCGTGGATGGCTTCCCCGTTGATGACTCCCCCTCTCCCCCTGTTTTTGCCAACTCCTCCTTACCTCTGGAGGCAGATTTTGCTGATGAATGTGACTTTTTCTGGCTTGATGAGTCCATCGGAGGCAGAAAGGGTATCAATTCCAGCTTCCTCTTACTCTTGGCCATGGGAAAGGAACTCCTATCCACTGAAGAGGACCTTCTCTTTGAAGTTTGCCTCTCAGATGGAATGCTGGATTGGACAGGAGCTGTCCTGACAGACTCTTCGCCCGAAGATTGATCCCTGGCTTCCAGGTGTAAAAGGAGTCTTCTATGCCTGTCCTGAAGGGTTTTGGTGGAAAATGTCTTACAAATGTTGCATTTCTGAATGTCATGTGGGTACAGACAATAAATGCAGTGTTCGTGGGGGTCTTTCATGTAAACCAATTTCTTCTTGCACCTCGTGCAGTCCCTTGCACCTCGTGCAGTCCCTGAACAGGGAAGGCTTCTTGACAGCCTGAGGTGCAGCCATTTCTGAAGAGGGAGTTCACATGACGACCGAGTCAAAAAAACAAGTTTTTGTCTCAAGGTTTCACTGAGAACAAAGCCCTTAAGAAGGGGGAACAAAATGGAATATATTTGAAAAATATATATATTCCACACAAAAGTAGAAACGATTTGAAAAGCTCAGAGAGCTTGAGGATTCCCTGTGTCTGTTAGACTGCGGTGAAAAATCTGAAGATGGCTGCCGGGGGCAGAGCTTAAGCCGTGCCACTACATTGGTTGGGGCTATAAAGGACCAAAGTGAGGTGGAGGGACTACACAATAGAATGGCTCATAGGCCATAATGGGCTATGTACATGCACTGCTAGGTAGCAATGTGTGTATATTAAAAAAAAAGTAATAATTAATTTTATCACCGAGGATTCCCAGTCTGACGACGGGGAATATTCAAGCATCTGAATCTATGAAAGATCCAATGCTGGAGAACACAAAGTATTGAAAAAGCGGAGCATAAAGTAAAAGTAATGCAAAGAAGTCAAACTTTAGAACATAAAACAAGAAGAAATTCGAAGGTACACAAAATACATTTTATAACCAAATATTGTAAAGGTCACTATAAAATTTGCAATATTCTGAACAGAACAGACACCGGCACCTATTACATTTAGATAAACGCCTTGCCAAATATTTAGAAGACAGGCCAACATTAATTTACAAGAAGGCAGGAAAGCTGAAGAATAGAATCAGCCTTTCTTTCTTACCAAGTGCAACGTCAGAACAAACATTGACTTGGCTACAACCGACGAGACACAGGTTTTATTAATGCGGTATGTGTACCATGTGCAGGTATGCACACACAGTTACTCAGGGAATTCAAGGGAACGCAGATTCAAATACACGATAACATCAATTGTAAACCTAAATATATCTTATATATGCAGTAATATGTGTATGTGCAAACATTTATATAGGGAGTACGATTTGAGAATTAAGAATTTGAATAAGGGAGGATATTGCCACCATTGGAAGTCAGGACCCAACATTTCCATTGGCACAAGACCTGAGATTTGTTGGATTAAAGAAAATCTCCCGGGGAAAGAGGCAAGGGTATAGAGAATGTGTACTAAGGCAAATTGAAGCCAGAATAAAACGTAAAATGAGAGCAACTGAATTTGGTCTAAATACAGACCACGAGATTAGTTCTTTTTATGAGATTTAATGTGTATACTGTATTGGAACATCTGGTTATACGAACGATAGGAGATGCGTAGGAACTTCTGTTTTATGCCATAATGGCACAACCAATTTGGAATACACTATAAATGTTTGAATTCATATATTCATAATGCAGTAAGCTGCAAAGTAATTAGACATATTTGTGTAGTGGGTTTAGAGAATACCATGTCTCACCCTAAATACTGTTCTTCCATAGGAAAGGGTACTAAATTATTAAATAAGGGAACCCGAGGTTCAGAAATTGGACACGTGGCTTGAATTGAAGCATTAACGCGATCAAAGTTTTCAAAATATGGCGTCCGGAAACTGGATGATGCAGTAATCTTTAATGCACCATTATGTATGTAGAAACAAGTGTTTTGCAAATTATAGTTCCGAAAATATGGTGGCGAGAACAGGTTGATGTGGCGTAGTCCAGCACCAATAGGTTTTTGTACACGTCAAACAGCTAGAATGCCGATCGCTTTTGGGATTCGAAACACAGATAGCAGACAAAACAAACAGCAATCTGACTACTGTTCTGTTACGCTCACCTGGTCTCTGCGGAGGCGTTGGGGCACGGTTGCAGCCCTCCCTGAACTTGAATCACCCCCATAAGGCCTCTCCCTCAGTAGAAAAGCTGTGAGCGGTAGTATGTGGTGCTACTGCTCCTGCGTGGAGATAACAGTGTGCGAGTGTGCCAATCTGTGATTGTTGTACCTTTCGAACACTTCACCCCAAAGTACGGTTTCTGTGAGCATACACCGGCCCATAAAGCTCACCTGTGAATTATGGAAGATAAGCTCTCTGTCCTGCTACTTCTGGCAGGGGCACGTCAAATGGAATTTAGTTCCTTCACTGATCCCTGATAAGGATTAGTCCAGTCCAGCTGCGACTATGCTACTCCTTATGATTGGTAAGTCTTTCTTGAGCTCTTGTGATGCTGTTCGTTCTGTTTAATGTCTTTATATGTTGCTCCTATTTATGCCCGCAATAATGTCTCTCTTCTGTTTCCTTCCTTTAGATGGAAATACGGTCTCAATGCAGCTGTGAGACGCGAGACTCAGCCGGATGGAAGATGGATGCTACCGCAATGTTCGACAGCAGATAAGTGATGGTTTAAGGAAAAGCATGAAGTATGGCGAAGCGCAACCTTAAACTGACTGTTTTTTCGATGTCTAACCTTGTCTTCTGTTTTTCCTTGCAGGTGCTGCTGTCGACGATGGAGTGTGTCGTGCTGCAGTGCCAAGATGAAGATTTCGGCGTTCCGGAAAGTGTACAGATAAATACTTGGTTCGCCAAAGAGATGTACAGGTAAGAACAGCTTCCCCCAGTTGGTAAGTATGCTGGCAGGAAGCAGGATGTCCAGGAAGCAGGATCTTCAAAGGCAAGTCTGACCTCAGGCGACGGTGAGCGTTACGCTGCTTGCAAGTGCAGAATAACGTGAAGAGTCTGTCTTGAGGATCGAGGCAGCTTATATAGCTGAGATCATGGGCACGCCCATTAGGGCCGGCTTACCAGCCACACCTAGAGAGTGAGCACGTGCAAAGGCAATCCATTAGCAGCCACACCAAAGAATACACTTGGGGCTGCTTAATGGATGGAATGTTCAAGGTTAATGCATCTGAAGTGCTATGTCCATAATAAAAGCTTTTTGGTGTTAAATGGATGTTCTTGTTTACTTTTGTTCATGAGCCTGGCGCCAAAGGCGCCAGGACAGTGTCCAACCAGGTCTCCTGTGCATGCAACCCCTGCATGCCTGTGCCCCTGACTTCATGACCATGACATGTTCCCAACGTATGGTCGGGGGGAATGTAATGCAACGGCACGGTTCATCACATGATGTCTAACTTGTTACTGCCAGTATATAAACAGTCTTAATGGCGCACTAAAATGTGAAAAAGTCAAAGAACTTTATATACGCGCAAAATCCTATATAACAAATGCATGATCTATTGCCAGCACAAGTGCCGCCATAATTTCATATCAAGAAGTTTGTTTTACGCAATAACTACTTCAAACCTATTCAACATGGCCGACGGCGCACGATGATGCCATCACATTGATGACATCATCACGCTCCACTCGCCTGGCCATTTCTGAAATAAAAATGAGCAGGGAACACAGGCAGTCACACCACTGCAATGCTGGTGTCCCGCAGATTCTCTGTTCAACAATTGAGAAGGCAAGAATCTATCATGTATAGTACTTTAGCCAGAAACTATGCACTTTTAGGAATCCCACCTAACTAGTGGCATATTTGAATACAAGGCACCAGAACAGGAACCCTTGAAAAACCCAGTGAGTAACAAAATAATGTAGGATCTGTACCAAATTATTCATTTAAAACACTTCGACTGAATTACAGAAAGAGATAGTAAATTTGTTAACATGTATGCATTGCAGATTCACACAAGGGCTCCAGACCAGAAATAACGCATCGATAATGTTAATGCACTAAGGGTGTCCAAGTAAAGAAACAAAAGCCTGGTAATTATGAGAATGTAACTATTAAGGAGTTGACAATATTTTTAAAACAAGAAATTCGTTTGAAAAAGGTTTACAATGATTATGATTTCCTGTATATATTATTTCTCTTTTTAGAAATTGTCCCTGAAGATTGTCACTAGGACCAAATTGCAAAGGGCTTTGATTTTATAGGCCTTTTCTTTCTTTGGAATAAAACATCTGCAATATATTACATGCATTTGAACTTTTTTGAACTACAGAATTATCTTATATGAAGAAAAAAAGAGAAAAACATTAAAATGGACTCAAAGAATAACAATGAACTTCGAGTGAGAACTCCCAGGTCTTTCCAGCTGTTTTGTTTATTACACCAAGACAAACATTTTCCTCAATTTTACCTATAACTTGGGGTATTACCTGGTGAAAGGACCAAACAACATACGGAACGACAAAACAACATATCAATAACCAAGCAGTGCCCGCTCAACCCCACCTGGAAATGAGGTAGATAAGCACAAAATAAGAGTACAGCGCACAAGAAAAGCAGGTAACAAACTAGAATGTTTTATTTTACAGTTTAGTTAGAAGAATGGAATTGAGTAAGAAATGAGAAAATATGAAATACGGAGTGAATGTGAAAGTACAAATCAACAGTATGTTAAGGCATCACCTATTCCAAGTATATTCTCCTTATACCAACTATGGGTTATAATAGACACTGGATGAATTGTTAAGCAATATGAATGTAAATAAGTGAACCTCCCTTACAGGAACAAGGGATCTATCCTTGCTAAAATTAATGAGGAATACCTCAATTTAAAGACCACAGGAAATGTCAAGGAAGTAGACGGTGAGTAGGAGTTTAATATTAGCAGAAGTATGGTATTCTTATGAGGTGGGCAGAACGAAATAGATTGCTAACGAGGACCAAATATATAATTATTAATTGAAATAACATTTCGGGGGTGTTCATGTAAATGTTGGGAGCAATTAATTAAAACAAACATGGGGGATGGACATAGTGAACCCTACATGTTTTGGTAATTGAAATACCGGAGGTTTATGCTAACGTTCGGAGCATCCAATTGATAATTATACATGTATGATGGATATAGTGAGTCTATATGTTTTAATAAATGAAATATCTTTGTGGAGTTTGTATTATCTGAGGATATTATTTAATATGTATGCTATTTTCTCTCATTACCCTAATTAAATCTCCCTACTACCAATCCTCAATTTCTGTCACTGTGTCAAAAGATGAATAGTGCTACTTTTACAATTTTTTTAAATTTATGTTTAAATAGTGCAATGATGTGCCAATTGTCTAATGGTGATATACTTTTGTATATATTTTCTATCATATGATTTATGTTCTATAGGAATACATTGTAAATACATACAGCCCAGTTTTGGCCAGGTTGGCAAAAAACATGGATTAAAAAAGCTTTGAATGAATACAAGAGTTTTGGAATACTTGTGAAGTGTACGGCGCAATGCAGGAGTAGATTACTTGTTATTTCCAATGTTACAAAGGAGTGGGTATATCTGCTTTACTCTAAAAAGTGTAGACAGCCATAATACCCAAAAAGAAAAGGGTTACTTTCCTTATAACAAGTATCGCCTTAGGAAGGCTTGTGGGTAATAACACAGCCTGGGGAAAACCCTAATGAAGGAGAAATTAGTACTTGATAATGAGAGCCTCTCTACAGGTATTACATGTTTCCCACTATAGCAACCCACACATGAAGGGCGAGCATTTCTATGGCTGAAACACACCCCAGGCCAGAGTAGGAGAAATATTTGCTGGTCTGAGAAGCCAAGCAGCATGTTGGGTGGCATATCCTGAGACTTGTCACAGAAGGCACAGGAACCCCTCCAACTCAGAGGCAGCTGAAGAGATTTTATTGATATTTTATTTGGCTACAGGACTGCTCCTCCCTCTTATCTTATTTAGTACTTCCTCCCTAACCTGGGCATCTCAGATCTCAGGTTAGTATGTACAGAAGGTTGACCCCTCCCTACTGTTTAATTTTGGTCTTATGCTAGGGATTAGGACCTAAAGGCTGATCGCCTTATCTAGATAATATCTCTCAGGGACTTTCTAACGTTCTCCCTAATCTATCTAGTTGTCCGTGTTCTACTGGGATTTGGGAATCGTGCTTACAAATATGCTGTCAAAATGAGTCCCTCTTCTATCACTCTCCCGCGCTTCCTTCTCTCTACCCACTTCTCAACGGGGATAAGCCCGTTCACTTTTTCTACACCAGAAAGCCGCGGACCATGGGTGGCCTGGTGTCTGGCACCTGTAGCGGGTCAGAAGGAGGACACCGACTTATCAGACTTTTCAAGTGTGTATTTATTAAAGAAAAGCATGAATGCCCATCTATCCCTATTTCTATGGAGTACTTCCTATCTAATAAACTAGCTAGGTTGCTCACGAGTCATCAGTGAATGTCTTAAAAGAATTGGTCCACTGTCCAAAATAAGCCTAACTGACCCTACTACTATCGTAACAACTAAAGAATAGGACCCAGGACTCCCAACTCCTGGGTTTTGCTTTTCGCAAACTTCTGTTAAATAGCTGATTTTCAAATGGTTTCTTGTGACTTCTTTGATCTCTTTGTACAGTTCTTTTAACACTTTATTATCCTTCTGATTCTTCTCAAAAGGAGATCCCTTAGACTGTCATCTTCTCCCTTGTTAAGGGTTTCCGTTTGTTTGTTCCTTTCTTCTGTACTTTTATACAAAGTTATTCTTACCTTTTCCAAGGGTAACCTTATCCAACATTTATGATTCTCTCTTGAGACTATTCCCTTGTGCATAATTAACAAGCTTGGTTCCTTCTATTGAATCTATCTTTGGATATATATATATCAGTTTGTCCTTCTATTCAGGCTTTTCTCTTATATCTTTGCTTTCTTTCTTGATTATGCTTTCTTGGATTTGACTGGGACAAGTATGAGTATTCAATATATCAATGCTCATCCACTTCTCTCAGTTTGTGTTATACTCTTGTTATCTTCACTGGAGTGAGTGTGAGTAGTCCCATAACAATTCTCACTCACTGCTCTTGCTTCTAATGTTATAGTGTCCTCATCTTAATTGGCACGAGTAGTCCCATAACTATTCTCAGTCTCACTCCCGGTCTCTCGTTTTCCCCTGTTACCTGATACTCTCAGGGATAACGGCACCAGGGCTTTTCTCAGTTCGGGATTGGTCTTCTGTGCCCGTTTGGCTTCCTTTATCCAGTCAAGGCTTCGTAATCTGCATCTTTGTTTTGGATGGCCCATCCTGTGTTTCATATACCAGGACGTTATTTGGCAATACATAGTGTTTTCGGCTTAGTTTCTGGCACCGCAGGTCAAGTTCTAGATCTTTGTGGTCATGCCATCACTCTTCGTTCCTCTATCTCTCCAACTTGCAGGACGCTGTGCGTCCAGCTCTTGGATTTCGGTCTGGAAGCAGTTTTGCAGCTCGCTGGCTTTTCCTAATTCTCCTGCCTTCTCAGGGATTACATAGCCATGGGCCTTCCCCGGCATACCTCAGTGTGTCTCTCTGCATTCTTGTTGCTCCATCCTCCTCGTATCAGTTAAATGGAGTTTTCCTTTTAAAGGGATACTCGCAGCTTCTTGCAGACA
Organism: Ambystoma mexicanum; assembly: GCF_040938575.1. Classification (NCBI taxonomy): domain Eukaryota; kingdom Metazoa; phylum Chordata; class Amphibia; order Caudata; family Ambystomatidae; genus Ambystoma; species Ambystoma mexicanum. The sequence continues at coordinate 702,914,797 of NC_090941.1, read as the reverse complement.
ATTACATACTTGTTCTTGCGTCATAGAAGTCTTTGCAGGGTATACCTAAAGAGGTCATGTTGGGCTGTTCTTTTGGGAGTTCCTCACAGGAACAGGAGTCCTTGGTCCCCACATGGGGAGTCTCTCCCGGTGATACCCTGCTTGCCTCTACCCCTCGGTAGTGTGTTGGGTCACACACCCCTATGGTTAGTTCCATGGTGCAAGTTTCAGGACCATCTCCTTAGTTCTGGTGGTCTAGGAAGTTTGTTGGCTGCTTCATGTGTTCGCCGTTGTTTCTCAGCAACAACGTGCAGCCCTTCTGGCTGCCGCAGCGTCCCTCATTCTCGGCTGTGGAACGCTGAACACTGCTGTGTGGCTGGTTGGCAGTAGGGTCTACTTGCCGCTGATGCGGAGCGCTGGATAACTTGTTATAATGCTTATTGGTGTCTCCCTCAGAACTGTCCCTAGAGAAAACACAAACACTGGCAAGTGTCATATATAAGAGGCACACCTTTGGACAAAGGTGTACTGCTTACATACATGCTGGCACTGGGGGTGAGGGAGGGAAACATGAATTGGGGCCATCTAAACTGCCACGGTTCACCTCAGTATGATGCTCTGGATTTCTCCACGGCTGAGGAGTTCTAGTCCCCTCTTGACAAGCCTAGACTACTGGCCTTGTTATTCTGTGCCATCAATAAGCATTCTGTGCACTGTAGCCCAGTAACTGTGAAGCCAAGAAGCATACTGGGAACTATAGCCCAGAGGCTAATGTGGAAGTCGGAAGCATACATGCCAAAATGCCCCATTTCATTCGGGAGATGCTACTCCAGTTCTGGTTTAAACTTTGTATTCTGGGACTAATAGTTCTGGATGCTCCCATTATAAACACAGGACTAAAAGTCCCAGAATGGCAAGTTAAACCCAGGACTGGACTAGTATCTCCTCAATGGAATGTAGCATGTTGGCATGCATGCATAAACATGTTGAGAGCGCTCTCTCAAAATGTATTTTGGAGTAGGGAAAAAGAAGAAGATCCATAGACCCATAGGATGACCCTTCAGGCAGATTGGAGGTCATTTTTTTAAGTCCCCAGAGTATACAAGCATGTGTAAAAGAGGTATCGAAAGGTTTTACACATGCTTTAAACTCCAGAAGGTTTTGCTAATTTTAGAAGGTGGTCAGCTCTCCCGCATGCGCTCAACCGAACAAAGCGGAATGCATTTACAACAGCATGTTATTTTCATGCTGCTGTAAATGCACTGGATTCCCATGGAACCTGATCCGTGCTAGCAATTTCAAAAGGAATCCATGGTGAATGCCTCCCGCAAAAAAATACATGGCGGGAGACATTTACAAATCCTTAACGTGCAGGGTGTTAAAGTGAGTCATAAACCTGTCTTTGCCCAGATATCTAGATTACCTGGACAGAAAGGATTCAAGATTGAACAGAGGAGACTGCAGCATAAGCAAGTGTACACATTTTCAGTCCCATTTGAGCAATTTTAAAGAAAAAGACCCCGCCTCTCTTACGGTTCCCCAACTGTGCACCTGTAACAAAGACAATTTGTTTTAGTGTGATTACCATTGCCCATAGAGATGATTATCCTACCCCTTAAGTGGAGGCAGGAGCCAAGGAAGAGGGTTGAATGGTCTGACCTAACAACTTTGCAAAGTACTAGATAATCGGGGAACATATTCCCACATTACATTAGAAACACATGCGCATTATAGTTTATGCTTTGCCGCTACTTTTTTGTTGTTGCTTGTTCTCAGAAAAGTATATCATGGTTTATTGTAGAAAACCGGATACTCTCATAGGAATTCATTCAAACCCCACCCCTGACTAATCAAACGTTTTGTTGAATTATACATTCAACTTTTGTTCTTTAGGTCTCTCCACAACCGCATGTACTCAAGTGATGAAAATCATCTTTTCAGCCTGTCTGTCGAAATGAATATCTCCAAGGTTATGGCACACTTTTTGCTCTTGAGTCTAGCATGGCTCTAAACTCTTGGTTCTAGAACTTCACAAAGGTGGCAGATGTGTTGCACCTAGAGCAAAGGTTCAAGATATTCTGGACAACTTCCTCTTGAGTTACTACCTCTGAGTCACTGGTAAATTAACCTTATAACCTGACCGGGATTGTCCTACTGTCCATTATGGCATACCGATGATGTTCTAGTCTCCTGGAGGTTTTCAAGCAAGTAGTGGTATTGGTGCATACAGCTGAAATAAAGAGGCACACCGTATGGGAAAACACAAGAGCTTTATTCGAGGCCCCCGGGGTTGTCGCAGTCAAGGACGAACTGTTGAGGCACTCGGAAAAAGAACCATACGTGCACGAGATTCTAAGGAGACCCGTGCACGTATAACCATAACATCTCCCTTACATGAGGCAAAAAAAAGAAAAGGGGGGGAAAGACAAGGAAGGGAAAGGAAAAGGACAAATAGGAGATTACAGAAGGAAGGTAGGTAAACCGGGGTAAGTTAGTAATAGACATAGTCGTCGTTGAAGTTTTGGATGATTTTGCGGTTTCTTCTGGACATTCTTCCAGTGGGGGCTCCTTGATGAATGGGGTGAAGTCTATCATTGTCCACATATTCGCGGAGGGATTCTCCTAGGGAATGTGAGGTGTGTTGTGATGGTCTGTCAAGACTGTTGTCCTTAGATATGCTGGGTTTGTGGATGTCTTTTGTTACTTTTATTAGATCATCTCCAGACCATCTCTTTCCATCATCCAGGATGACAGACTTCCCATGGCGACTCACAACTCTCTGTGGAGGTCTGAAGATGGATTCACCCTTGAGAGTTTTCTTCGGTTCTTTGACACAAACCCAGTCTCCTTCACAAACCATCATCTCTTTTACTCCATGTCTGGAATCATATTGTTTTTTGTATTTTGCTCGTTTTTCTCTTACTGTCTTCTGAAGTAGATCCATGTTCACCTTTGCTTCTCCCGTGTATAAGAACATCCACGGCGGCCTAAATCGGCTAGTTGCAACCCTACCTCGCATAAGGGTGAAGGGCTCTATGTTTGTGGTGGTGTGTGGGGTTGTTGTATACGCATGCAAAGCCTCTTTGAGGGTTTCTCTCCACGGGAGGTTGTTGGCCGTGGCTAGTTGAACCACGCTCTTCACGAGCCTCTTCATGCGTTCCACAAGTCCGTTGGAAATCGGATGGTATAAAGATGTTATGTGGCTGATGGACCTTTTCTTGAGGAAATCACCAAATTCCATAGACATAAATTGAGACCCGTTGTCCGAGACCAATTCCTTGGGGTCTCCCTCCCTGTTGAAGATCTCTGTCAGGAAGTCCGCAACTTTCTTTGAGGTCACATTGTCCTCAGCTATTCCCCATTCTGTCCATTTTGAGGTGTAATCGACAAGCACTATGATATATATTTTGACTGTTTCGAGGTTCTCGAATGGACCCATGATGTCTATTGCCAGTTTAGACCACACATGTTTGGGAGGTTCAATAGGCTGTAGAGGGGTCTTTCTTAAGATCTTAGACTTGTCACTCATGGCACACGTGGAGCAATTTTTGACCAGTTCTTCTGCTTCTTTCCACATTCCTGGCCACCAATAGTTGTTCCTCAACTTGTTTTTCGTCAAGCTCCTTCCTAGGTGACCTTCATGTGCCAGTTGGAGTAGTTTTTTCCTGAGTTGGGTGGGTGGGATCACTCGGTCGCCTCTAAAGATATGCTCATCGTCTATGGATATTTCTTCCTTGAAAGGAATGAAACTTGTTAAAGCCTCTCCCGTTTCCACCTAGTCATTGGCTATTGCCTCCCTGATTTCTCGCTGTTCTGGATCAGTGCTGGCACTCATTTTCCATTCATCTCTCGAGATAGCAGGGTTTACGACATCTATGATGTCCCCATCTGAAGATGCAATCTCAGCGTCGAGGTTGGTCGACAATCTGGAAAGGCAATCTGCTACTTGGTTTAGTGGACCAGGAGTATAGCATAGTTGGAGGTTCTATTGCATGATGTCGAGGAACCAACGTCTGATTCTCGGTGATATAAGGTGAGGGGTTTTGGACTGAAGGAGATTTACTAGAGGTTTATGATCTGTTTTCAGTAGGATGGGTAAACTCCAAATTAGGTTCCTGAAATGCTGAAGAATCCACCTCACACCCAGAGCTTCTCTCTCGATGGTGGAATAGTTTAGTTCAGCTCCCCTCAGTACTCTCGATGCAAATGCGATCGTCACAGTGTTCTTATTTTGTTGCTGTTCCAGGACACCACCAAGCCCGGTTTTACTTGCATCTACGGATTTGATGGTTTTGGCTTTACAGTCGAACATTCCTAAAGCTGGGGCTTGGTTAATTTGGGATTTGACTTCTTCGAATTCGTTCTTGCATTCAGTGGACCATATGAATTTGGCTGCCTTCTTCAAGAGGTTCCTCATGCTTTTGGTCTTATCAGCATAGTTGCTTATAAACTTGGAGTAGTATTCTGTGATCCCGAGGAAACTCCTTAATTGGTCTTTATTTTGAGGCTCAGAAATGTTCAATATGGTGTCCATGAGTTTCCTCTTGGGGCTGATGCCGTTGGCGTCAATGGAATGACCCAGGTATGAAACTCGGTCGCATTTTATGTTGCACTTCTCTAATTTAAGTGTGAGACCACTTTTTTGTATGACCTGTAAAACACCCACAAGTTTTGCCTTGTGCTCTTCTTCCGTACTGGCTGAGATGAGGATATCATCTTGGAAGCAATGTATGCAATCAAGTCTTCCAAATAGATGTGACATGAGTCTCTGAAAAACTGCTGCGGCTGAAGCGAGTCCGAATGGCATTCTGTTGAACATGAATGCACCCAGAGGTGTGACAAAAGATGTTAGGTTCTTTGAGCCCTCTTCTAAAGCAATCTGGTGATAGGCTGAGGAGAGGTCCAGAGTTGTAAAGTACTTTGCAGGTTTCATGGTAGATAGGAGTTCAGATATGTTGGGAAGTGGGTGTCTGTCAACCCATATGTTTTTGTTTAGGTCTCTCAGGTCGACGCACATTCTTATGGAGTCGTCAGGTTTTTTTACTAAAACAATTGGGGCAAGCCATTCTGAACTCTCGATGGGCTGTATGATATTTTCATCGCAGAGGCGCTTAAGTTCTTTCTTCAACGCCTCTTTTGTTCCAAAGGGAATTCCGCGGACTCGGTGGGCCACTGGGACGGCACCTCTTTTGAGGATGATTGTGTTGGAAACCTTTTAGGAGTCCGATCTTGTTGCAGAACACCTTGGGGAATTGTTTTGCTAGATTAGACTTGATGTCCGCATCGGTATTGAGCACACTCAGCACAGGGATTTCTTTTCCAGGGTGTATCCTCACTCGAAGGGCGGCTTGTTCTTCCCATCCCACAACAGAGGAGCCATCTTTGGCTACAAAGAGTTTGCAATATGATTCTCTGTCATGGAACTTGAGGCTCACCCACATGTATCCCATTATATCGATGGGTGTTTTTCCATAACCGGTAGCTCTTACACAAGTGTTCCGCAAGTCGTGTACCTTGCCAGAGAGTACACTCAAGAAGGTTTTGAGATCCACCATGGTGTAGGGGGAGCCGGTGTCTACCATTACGGGTAATGATATGCCGTTGATTTGCATGTTGACCCAGGGACCGTTGCTCTGTTGTTGAGATGTTACAGTGAGTATTTGTACCATTGGTTGCACTTGATTGATTGATAACATGTCATTGTGCCCTTGGTCTCTTTCAATGACTCTCACAGAGGATGGTCTGATGAAAGGTCGCCTGGTGAAATTGCCATATCTGGTTGACCTTCCCCGTGAGTTCTTGCAGACTTTGGCAAAATGTCCAATCTGGCTGCACTTATAACACTCGACAGCGATGGCGGGGCATTCTTTGTCAGGATTCGCATGCTTATACCATCCGCACCTCTGGCAGCGCGTTGGATTCTGGGAGTTGTAGGGCCTCGCTCTGTTTGAGCCAAATTTCGAACCTCTTGATGGCGGAGCCCTTCTCACTGCTGCTACCAGAGGCTCGTAAGGCTCGAACTCAGGGCTGACAGATTTTATCTCCACACTGGTCGTGTGGTCAAGTCTTTCCTTCATACACCGATCTCCCAATTCCATACTGCTTGCTATCTCTGTGGCTTGGTCCAGGGTGGGATTTTTGGTTTGCCACAGTTTCTGTTGGATGCGCGGATCAGCCACATTCAGCAGAAGTTGGTCTCTCAAATACTCATCACAGACACCTGTGAAGCTGCAGGTTGACATAAGCGCCTTGAGGGACGCTATGTATGAATCAATAGACTCGCCTTTGAGCTGCTTTCTGGAAAAAAACCTGTATCTTTCCAGGACTACGTTGGTCTTGTTGCCAAAATGACTGGTGAGTTTGGCCAATGCTATGTCAAACTTGCGGTTGCCATCTCCTCCCATGTTGCCAGGTTCGGGAAAAGTTCTGAAGAGTCTCAGTGCTTCTGCCCCTATGTAGTTCAAGAGGGTCGCCTCCTTAAGGTCATCATTGAACTTGCTGCCCCCAATGGCTCTGAGGTAGACGTGAAAGCCATCGATCCATTGTTCCCATGGGCAGGTTGGGCTCCCAGGGCATGGAAGAAACTTGGTGGGAGGCGGAACGCCCTGCATGGTGGGTGTGCCTGGTTCTTAGTTGTGTTTGGTAAGGGGACAACGAGCACCTAAGGGAAGGTAACCCGTCTGCTGCGGTGGACTGACTTGGCACAGTCTGGGTGCAACGCTGAAGGGGATCAGCAGTTATTATAGTGGGGTCTGTGTATCAAATGGTGTATGGCAGCTGTTCAGTGGCGCCTGTTGCTGTGGTGATAGGCAGAGGCTTGCAGCATTGTTGGCAGTCAATAAGGTGAGTTGGCAAGGAGACGCTGGGATTCAGCCTTTATTGAAGTGCCTGAAGGGGTAGTCTAGAACCCGACTCAGAGTGCCCAGATGGACCTGTACTGCAGAGTCTTTAAGCATCAGTATATGGATGGCCTTCAGTACAGATTGTGGCCTCACAATGGGCTGGAAACGCAGGGTGGCTGGTCCTGGGAAGACCTGATGGAATGTTCAATTGTGATGTCACAATGGACCAAGATACTAAGTAATTAGTCCCGGAAGGTCAGGGTGGCCATTGAGAGATGAAAGTTGCTCTTAGCCGTATGCGCGTTGCTGGACAACAGGTGGCAGCTTTTGAAAGTGAAGCAGGGTTCTAATCAGGGCGGCGGTGAGCGTTTTTATGAGCTGGGAAGGGAGGCTCACAAAATACCAATGAAAATGAAAGTGTACGTTTCGCTAATGAAGCGTTAAAACGGCTTGCAATTCGTCCTCCCCCCTCTTCTGACCTGGTAGATGGACAGCTCCTGCTGTCTGGAGCACTGTTGGAGCAGGGCAGGTGTGGATTGTGCGCCTCTCTAAACTCCCAGCGGGGAGGTGCGGCACCCTTCACAGTGGAGTACTGAAAGGTGGGGGGAAGGATGGCGAGGCCTCTCTTGCGTGTCCACAGCTGACAGGCAGGCCGCTGCGGGCGCTGGCAGCAGATGTCGGCGGCAGCAGCGGAAGGGGGGTGCTGAGCTCGCAGTCAGGTGGCAGGATACACTCCCGGGGGCCTCGGGGTACGGTGCCTCGTCGCCATATGAAATAAAGAGGCACACCGTATGGGAAAACACAAGAGCTTTATTCGAGGCCCCCGGGGTTGTCGCAGTCAAGGACGAACTGTTGAGGCACTCGGAAAAAGAACCATACGTGCACGAGATTCTAAGGAGACCCGTGCACGTACAACCATAACAACAGCCAATCTCCACTGGCTCCTTGGATGAGTTTTGAGGGCAGTGATACAAAAGATGACTGACTGGTGTGTGCTTTGAAAGATTTGTTAAGATTCCACCCTTCTGGTATCGGGTGAATTGATGAGGGGGCATGCCTCAAGACAGTGGTCTGCAACCTTTAGGTTTTGTAATAAACACCCCACCACCCCCCAATTAAAAAAGATGAAAATATTGATAACATGTTTTGAAGTTTGCAGAAGATTTTGGCTGATAATTGAACGTGTACAAAAGAACTATCAGTACAATAGCATCCAACATTTGAGACATATCGGAGGTGGTTAACTACTTCATCACAATAACTTTCAAGTGTCAGTAACATCTTCCCCGGTTGTTCACTAGCTAGCATCTTAACATTCTGAAACCTTTTGTCCATTTATCCTTTTAGCCTCAAGATTGCCTTCTTGATCTAAATAGATGCCATTTTCTGCATCAGATTCGATTTTTTTTAGATGTATTCCTCCCAACAAGATGAGGGCAACCTATTGACACCAAGCCGAGTTACCCTCTCAAAGGTGATAAAGAACACCACTATCTTCACCTACAGAGCCTTTTTGGAGAAAATAATTTGGAACATTTGGGGGGACACAAGAAGTAGCAACAGCCACTCTTGACCGGCCAATGTGAGCAACCTGAGGGTATTCTCACTCCTACTCCCCCTGGATCTTCTTCTCAGGTGGCCAGGGAAAGCCCATTGCTTCTGGATCGCTATCCCTGGGATGCAGAAGCGAGAGAGGATCACCTCAGTGGAGGGTCCTTTGGGAGTGGGGTGCCCTCAGGCGAGACACAGTATTCCCTTTTCCCCATGGACGACCAACCTAAACCTCCCCCCGACCTATTGCACAACCTTTCCCTTCATTTCCCCATCTTTAACTGCTGAAAGTACTGTGACGAAGAAGGTCTGCAGAGCACAGTGAGAGCCAGACATGTCCCCTTTCTCACAGTCAGGCAAGCCCAATTGAGAATCTACACCTGCAACCTGTTAAGTGGTTGCAGGTGTATAAAGAGAGGGCCAGAGAACAGCACAGGGAGCAACCAGGAGGCCTGTGGGGTAGAAACCAGCAGGGGACCCTTTTTCATAAGAGGATGTTGTGGTGGGACCGGTGGAGGAGACAGGATGCCGGCCAGCTGCCCAGAGAACCTGCACAGCCCAAGGGAGTCGGGCCAGTAGTCAGCAGCAGGAGCTGCGAGTGAGCAGGGGAAAGAAGGATGCCGTTCGAGTTTGGGCAAAGGCAGCAGAGACACCGACATGGGCAAGAAAGCCTTGTGTGTAAACGGAGCTCGCAGAAGCTGGCCCGCCGACCGACTGAGCAGAAAAGACACAGCAGGAGCCACAGAGGAACAACATTGAGGAACGGTGGGTGTGGGCGAGTGCTACTCGACAGCTGGGCCGTTCCTAGCGGGCTGCAAATGGGTAATGAATTACTGCACTGAATGGAAACTTCATACTCAACATATTGAATACTGAACTGAGTGCAAAACTGCACTTAAGCTTAAGCTTACCTGTTGCATGCGGAACTGAATGAAACAAGGACAGTCCAAGCGAAAGTGCCCATATGAAAACAACTTCTGGAAAGAGCGCAAGTCTGAAAGAGTGCCATAGAAAGTTGGGACATTAACAAGACCACCACAAAGTGAAATGAATGTGTAAATGAAGTGTGGCAAGGCCAAAGACTGGCGAGAAGTGTGTGACATGCTGTGGCAGAGCCAAGAGGCTAACCAGGAGAAGCCAGAGGAGTGTAAAGACTGGCCATAAAGCCAAGAGGCCAACAAAGAGAGACTAAGAGAATGTGACTCTGTACACAGGGACCAGTATAGAATAACCTGTGTGGGCTGAAGAGCCTAGGGATTGTGGATGTGTGGGATATATTGACCCAGTCAACAGCATTTCTCCACAGCACCAAGCTGCAGTTGCGCAGACACCATAAATGGTTGTGCTGGATCCTGTGAGCACCATGGTTCGAAACTGCGTTTGGCAACAACAAAAATGACTGCACCGTCCTGCCAAGCGCACATCGGGCAGGATGGAACAAAGGGGGCACACATTGAAGGAGATTGCCAGGGTGTTCCGAGATAAACAAAAGGAAGAAAGTGGAAAAAGCAGCGTTGCTTTGCTGCAAAAGCCAAAATCCTCATGGACCCCCTTTTTCACATTAAAAAAAAATGCTGTGATGCCAATTCCCTCTGTTCCTTAAAGTCACTGTGATTAATAAGACCTATCAAGCCATGTGTGTCTCACTGCGCCTCAGCAAACCCAGGCATGATTCTGAATTGACAAGCCCTGTGAAACCAACTCTAAAATTTTTTTTTAAAAAATGTAAAAAAAAAATAAAATTAAATAAAAATAAAAATCAACCAGGAACTTTACTTTTACTTACACAGGAAACTCGTTCATTTTCTTTGCAAAAGTATCCAAAACTCAGCTGATCAGAGAGAGACTCTAACTAGCTGAGCCATGTCTGTATCAATGTATCTGTGCTGCAGACCAACTCCAGCATTCAAGAGAATAACTATAGCTGCAAGGCAGTGTGTGAATCTGCTGGAGATGAAAAGTTGAGTTTAAGAAGTAAGGCCAGCTGCACCACGTGTAAAAAAATAGGCCTTTGCAAATTAAAGAAAAACAAATGCCTGTGTTTTCGAACAGTACACTGGTGAATGAAAGCCTGCCAGTCTTTAGCAATATGAAGGGTTTGTTGCTGGTGAGACGATAGAAAATGGGTTATTTTATGTAACTGGCTTGTTTTAATGCTGGATCTAAGATCAGAACTATGGTGGCTGGAGTTGCAAGTGAAAAACAGGTTTTCTGCTTGCAGGGGTGGCACCAAAAGGAGGGCTCTCTCTCAATACTGACAGCCCCCTGGTAATAACGGGGTTGAACAGACTTTCGTCTCTTCTGGGACTCTGACAATGAAGCTCCCAGGGAAGGAAGGTTGAAGTGTGAAGGGGCAAAAATTCAATGAAGAGAGAAACCCCTCACCACGCTCTGAAGGAAATGACAGTTGGCAGCAGTTGAAGGAAAGACAAAAAAATGACCCGGGGACAAAGGGACTGCCATTTTTCCCCAAAGACTATTTCAGGAATAAACTTTAAAGACTTCTATCTCTGCAGCAAGACTTTGAAAAATTGTAAAAAATGTCGCAGTTTAAAAGTGATTTTTTTTGGGCTTTCTTTTGAGACATGGTAGAACTCATTGACACCGTGGGGACAGAAAGGGCAAAGTAGTGAGGATAAATTGAAAAGTATCAATGTTGCAAACATCATTTTTGTACATACATACCTTGGGATAATTCGCATCTGTGTATAAAGTTATGGAATTTTAGGCCGAATCTTTCATGCTCAAAATTACCAAAATGTATCAGAAGGGCGAAACAAGATCCCACAGACTGGAGGATTGGACTGATATGTGCTGCACAAAATATGTAACCTGTGTATATAATTTGCCAAGAGATTGCAATTGTGTAAATGTATGTTTTTGGCAAAATCGGATGATTTTAAGTAAAGTAATTGTGGGAGTTTTTGGACATTGTAAAACTCAACTCATAAATCTGACATCATTCCTTTGGAAATCCAACCCATTGAGAGCAAGGTTGGGACTATCACCCATGTCCAATCCAAGTAGTTGAGAGGCGTGCTTAGTTAACCCTGCCCAGCCTATACTTTGATGATGTCATTATGCATAGGGTCCCTGACAAGACTCTAGACACACTTCCTGATTTCCTGCGCTGTGTTCCTGTTCCCGTCATCTTCCAGATCCTGACTCCAACTACAAGGCCAAGCATTGCCGATCCTACTCCAGGGCCAACTGCAAAACCCAAGCAGTGCTCATCCCATTCCCAGCAAGGCCTCAAATCTAAAAACCCATTAAATTTCCCATTAACAAGGGGAAAGCTGTGGTACCTTTTGCATCCTGATCCAGCCTGGCTTGCTGCCACTTACTGATGCTGCTGCAATCCTGCTGCCCTGATGAACTTTAGTATCCAGTGACCAGAATTGCCCGTCCTGTCCTTGCAAGCTGGGGACCAGAACCGCACAGCTGTTTGCCAGATGCCCTGCCGTTAAGTGACCAGACCCAGTTGACTGTCCAAAAAGCCCAAAACTAAAAAGTGGACTGTGAGCATTTCATCACCCCATAGAAATCCCTAGTATATCTTGTCTAGCATTGTCCTCATTCCACTCTATAAGTCACCCAATCCTTATCCTGATAACTTGTCCAACTGTCAGAATTCTCTGTGCGTTTTGTCATTAATCTCCAAGTATCAGCACTACTTTTCTCTTAATTCCTGTCTTGCATAGACCATATGTCATTAGCGATATTTTGATTAAATAAAATAATTTTCCTTAAAGAAAAGGGGTACACTGCGTGAAGGGTTACATCTGGGCATAACTTAGAGAATTCATGGGTGGCGTTCCTCTTTTCTTAGTCATTAAATCTAGTTCAAAGTAAAACTGTTCTTTTCACAAACTAAATCCCTTTCCAATTTCACCCTTCATTTTACTCAAATCGCGCCTCCTATCTTGTATAACTCTTTCAATTTACCAGCTAGAGACTTATTTTCAATACCATTTTGTACCTGTGATATATATCTATCCCCCAAATAAGTGTATTTCACCAGTTTTTATTAAAAACCGTTTGGGTAATTTTAGGCGGGAATAGCAAATGTGTACATTTAAAACGTGTTATTTGACTGCAATCTGTTTTAAACTTTCCACTCATTTCTGAACTGTATGCTTTTGGTAATTCATTCTTTATGATTATTAGTATCTTTGCATTGTTGCTTTAGTAAGGAATCATATTTGTTTCAAGGTTTTTAACACACATTCATTATTGATTTACCAATTTTCGAGTGTCACTTCACCACATTGCATTGGGTTTAAAATCCTTTTTCCCTCTTATTTGAGGGTGGGAAGTTCAGATTTAGATTCCGTTTTCAGTTTCTAATTCCTGAATACCTGCTGCTTCTTGTGTATCCACTCAGAATTGATTATTGGTAGTTTGAGGGAACATTGCAGGGGGAAATTCTAACTTGGGTGCTATGTGTCCTAAATCAAAAAGTGCTCCTATTCTGCTGTGCTTTGTATATGCTCCAATAAAAAGTCAAACCCAGTGCATTTCTCACATTCTCATTGTAACTATCACCCCATTGGTGATTGCTGCCCCATATTAAATGATTTCTATTGAATTTAAATAAACAAATATTGCATTTGACCAACCAGCCTGGTTCATGGTCCATTGTGACCCGGAGTATTTGAAAAGGGGGTGTGATATGAGTGGTGTATCATCCCAAAATTGAATCCACATAAATAAGGAGAAAAGCACCTCAGTTAGGCGCTACATACTAGGCCGAGACCAAGGTGTGCGTTGCCTGATTGAAATCCTTAACAGTTGCATGACCTGTAATAGGTGGCCTGTGTGGTCTGACAACTGTGCCTAGACCAGTGAGCCTTGAATTATGAGAACTAAAGACATTGGCCCTCATCACAAGTTTGCCAGTCCGGAAACAACGGTGCCGTACCGCCCACCAGGGTCAGACCTGGCGGGCAGAATGGCACCCACCCGCAGACGTTCACAATAGCACCATCACCGTTATTAACGGTGCCAGTGCTTCCATGGTCTCCATTCCCATAGAGTCCTACAGGACTCAATGGGAATGGGGAATCAACATTTTACCAGCGCCTGATTTACTGGACTGCCGGGGCTGTAATGCCCCAGTGTTTACGGCAATTCAGGTGGTGGTTAATCATTACGGGTCCGGCAGCTAGCTGACTGTTTTACCGGCACGGTTTCCACCGGACCCGTAATGAGGGCCATTGTGAAATAAACCAAGTGAAAGCACTGTAAGTGAACTGGTGATGCAATCCAGAAGGAGAGTCAGATTAACCTGGGAATCCCTGGGGGAAGGGAGTCCTGAGGCTTGAGGAGTTGCAAGTAGTGTCTTGAGAACGAAGACTCAAGACCCTGTTTCTTTTGAACTGTGTTGCCTGGAACTTCGGGAAGGGCACTCTGAAAATTGCGTGGAATTGTATTACCTTGAACGTGGGAAAGGTAATTTTGATACTTTTGTGGAACTTTCTTGAACTTGGGGAAGGGGAGCTAAAAGCTAAGAGCTGGCAGAAGCTCGGAACTTTGTGTTAATCACAATTTCTTGCATTATATTCATTCCTACACATTGTTTAGCTTTAGTTGTGAGGACAAACATAGGTTTTGGACACAGACAGACTTTTAAGTTTAACTTTTTGACTCATCTGTTCCTTAGTTTTGTTCAGGTAGGCAAATCCGACCTTAGCGTAGGTTGAGTTAGGCTTTCTACCATCCCGATATTTGCGTTAATAGAGTATTTTATTTTTAACTTTGTCTTCTGTCTTGCTTCATGATGCCTTCACACAAATGACTTGCTGTTGGCTCTCTTGGACTGCCAACAGTCTTTCCCCCTATGGGTAAGAGTGTCCATTTTCAGTCCCCACACCCCACAACTTCCAGGGACATTATGAATACATGTACGATACAGGTATTTCATGGGAAGATTTCTATGGTGGCAACACACAGATTTCCTTCATCGGGCTGTCTATTAGCATTCCTGGCCTCTCATTGATCCAGCTTTGGATTGGCTCTGAACAAAGAACGGGAGCATGTTCAGGACAGCAACTATCTGGTCTGGGCTCAAGACCTTACCAGACATTCAATTCCCTCTTTGTTGCACTCCTTCTCTGCATGGTCTAGTTCCTTTTTAGGACTGTGGTGTAGAAATCTCAGGTCTCCAAAAACAAAGTAATTTTTCATGCATCTTTCTTATGTCCTGTCTACCTTTGTAGGTTTCTTCTCTTACATGGCGGTGGTTGTCGTTATGGGTCATGTTGTGCAGTGATGCTCTCTTGTGCGTGGTAGGTGTGACTTTGTGCCAGCTCCATTTGCATATCCCTTCTCACAACATGGAAACGATTAACTAAGACATAAGATTGAGATCCATATTTTTAACAAAAGTATTATGTGGGCTCAAACTCTAAACCTTTGTTTTTGACACAGTTCTTGTTTCTGGTTTCTTTCCTTCTAATCAGGTGAATATATGAAAGTGGGCAGTGTACAGCATGCATTAGATTGCCTTACAGTCTCTCAAATATTCGGAGACGCTTCATTTCAGGCCATCAGTATTTCTCTTTAGGTTCACTTTTTCAATTAACTTCCTCCAAGTTGCAACATTTACATTGTCTCCACTCATTCTCACTGAGCTCTAGAATCTTTTTCCCTTGGTTCCATCCATTAGGGCTTCTCCTTTTACAATTTCAATGATGTTGGCTCAGGGCATCTCCCTTTCGTGCGTTGTCCTTCTCTGAAGCACACCACTTGCAGTTTAAGGTGTCCATGAACATTGACCTATTGGTTCTCTCTGCCACTGTCTTTCCATCCTTTGCTTTGGTGCATTGTCCCCCCCCTTCTCGGAGTTTCTGGAGGGGCATTGCTTTGTCTCAACATGTGGATTCCTCCTGTGAGGAGTCGGGAATGAGACGCAGAAACAGGAGACTCATTGTTTTGGTTACAAACATGTATTAAATGAAAAGAGGGGTGGAAAACGCCTCACTAGCCATAATCTAGGAGGCATTTCCCTACCTCAACCAAAACAAATGGGTCTGTTTTTTGTCAAGATGTCCCAAAGTAGGAATATGTCTTGTGTCCGAAATCCTATTCTGGCCCTTACACTCTAAACTAACTCTAAGGTGCAAAGGATATTGTCTCTTGTTTTCAAAAGTGTGCAAATGTTCCAATCTAACAAAAAAGGTATACCTCCAAACCAGAAAGTTCCAAATGGTCAATGTTCACAGTTCCAGGTGATGGCTACCTTCCCTGGGTTCCTTTTACCAATGCCAAATAGCTCAAAGTAAGAATAATCACGTTTTTTAAAGTTCAAAAGGATTTGGCTCTCCTTTGGATACTGCAATCGGATCTGTGTGAACACTGAGGAAAAAAAAAATACTGAAAGCAAAAATGCTTAATTCTTTTATTTCTCTTTGCGCAATTAAATGCTGGGGGAGAACCCCACACATCCCCATACTCCTCTTACATAATTAACCACCCTAACACACCCCCACATATAATTGCAGCAAAATCCAGAGAAAGAAACTGCATTTTCGCATTCTCTATTTCAGTCAGCTCAGTAATTTACGAACACCCTGCAATCCACTCCTAGGGAAATGGCTCCCTTCCATAGGTTTCGCTTCACAATCCTAAGGGTTACAATCCTAAAGGTGTCCTTAAAATTCTCCATTTAATGTTTCACACATTTGGTGCAGGTCCCAGACTCGTAGGCCACCTGGTGTTCTCCCCTGCCAGGTTCTTTGCAAATCTACAACAGCCTGAAGTCTCATGTGTAGGATTATTCCGTAGGCTTTCTTTCTACAGCAGTTTATCACGCATACTGGACGATGGCTGGTGTACTCTTCTGCCAGGTCTTGCATAAAGTCTCTTTCACTGCTTTTCATATAGTTAGATTTGCCTGCTGTATCCTCCTGCCAGGACTGGTGTGCATCTCCTTTTAAACACTGGGTACCAATACTTCTCATCTGCTTTTATTAATGTATGTCCGGTACTTTTCATCCGTTCAGCTTGTTTTACAAACTTCCGCTAGACATTTTCATTGTGGTTCAACATACAATGTCTTTCTCTGGCTTCTTCCTTCCTTCATCTTCCACAAGTTTGTACCGAGAGTACCGGACCCCAGTTCCACGGTCTAGGGCCTTCATGACACTGCTTGACAGTGGTTCAGCTTACCAACCCTTTCCCTGGGCTCATCGGCTTTCTGTTTATGGCTTCTCAGCATTCCCGTCTTGACTCCACGTCAGGTGTTCCTCCAGCTCTCGCGGCTCTCCTTGCTGCTGTTGGCGTCTTCGGTAAGCACATGCACTCTGGTCAGTGTCCCAGCTTTAGCAACCCTCGGGCAGCATTACTTCCTTCTTCGTGCTCTGCTTCCTGCAAGCCTCTCCAAAGAGCGTTGGTCACCGGGCAGCCCTCTCACACCTTGTTGCTGTCTGGGCTGCTCTGTTGCCGCTGGTACCTTGCCCTGCCATGACCTGGAGAACTATATGCTCCTCTCCCCGGCATGGTTTTAAACCATGTCGAGCCAATGGTCTTTCCCAGGGACCCGACCACTGCTCATGGTTCTCGTGGGGAGTGATGGTCATCACTCCTCACCTTTTTCTCCTCTCATTTGTTGTATTGTTTCTGATGCGCTGTTGAGAAAGGTGACATTCAACTTCATTGGGAGCAATCATCATTCCTTCCAGCTTCTTCCTCGTCTCTGTTAATAACCTAGTCTTTAGGGTGCCATGTGGAATACTTGAAGTAGACCTGGTTAGAAGTCGGAGTGCTAACATATGCCATCAAGGCATGGAAAAGAGAGGGAACAGCAATAAAAGGGGTTGGGAGTTATGGGACTGTTTCTGAGGACACAGCCTTATCCCCTTGAGGGTCCCTCCCCCATGTGGTCCTCCCCCATATAGCCACCCCAAAGGTCAGGAAGCAGCTGCCACACCTGGCCACATGAGAAGAGGTTACACCCAAGAAAAAGTGATGACATCTTCAGATTCATCACACTCCCTACACTTCTCACTCTTAACCCTGGTTCCACGTCACTGCTTTCGCCTGCCATTCGGCATCCACTTGAATGTCCAGAGCTTCACTTTTTTCGATATCAGACGATTCTACTCTGTTGCACCTCCACTTTTGGAATCTTGACTACCTGTAGGCACTCTGATTGCTCATAGCTCCATACAACTTCCCTCATGCTTGCCACCTCCTTCGCACAGACTTTTCTCTCTCCCATTTGGGCACATCACCTGATCATTTAAAGGTGGGGGGTATTTCTATACCTATGTTCCAAAGCATTCTGACAATAAGGAATATGTTTTGGACTGTTTCGACAATGTGCAAGATAAATGTGCTGAATGACTGTTTGAACAAGTGAGCGAGACAGCTTTATTGTTTTGTCATCTTGGGGTTAAAATATGTGACTAATGCAAAGAGACGTTTTCTGGAAAAGGTAGGGAGGGTCAGAGGTGATGGGAGAAACTTGCTTATGGATGTGCAAGTGAGCTCTCTTGCTAGGCTGTGGTCAAGTGGAGATCGGTTTGGTGCTAGTGGTTATTTTAGAGCCATCTATGTTGGTTGCTAGAATAGTGGAAGGGGACAGGGGAAATAGAATAAGGAATCCAGAGAAGGAAGGGTCCAACATGTTATGTTGGTTGCTACTATGGTCCTGCTGCCGTTATGCAAAATGCTGAGGGGGAGGCAGGGAAATGTCAAAGGGAGAAGTGATATGGGAGCACTATAAGGAAGAATATGGAGAGCGGAAGAGGCATACATGATATTCATGCAGGTTGAGAAAATATCACACATACTGCAGACTGAGTGCTAGGGATGGGGGTAGGGGGGTCAAGAAAGTATTCAGCCTGAGGAAGAAGTGAGCATGTTAAGTTATGTTAGTAGCGTGTATATCACTGACGCCATTCAAAGGCTTCTTCATAGAGCTCAGGAGGAACAGTAGTGCTGAAAGGGAAGTGCAGAAAAGAGAAGGAGGGAGCCGTAACACATATATATATATATATATAATACATTACTCACCGTAATCGTATTTCTGATGCTTGTGCTTGAAACACTTGTGTATAGGCGCGTTAAAAATGCCATATCATATCATTGTATCTGCTTAGATTCACATGCTGTGCATAGGCCGACATCTAGTGGAAGCTGCAGAGTTTTACAGTTTGTTTTACGAAACTCAAAAATGGGCGTTGACACAGGACGTGCCAGTAATACTATCATTAGTGTGACGTCCACTGTACCCATGATCCCTCACGTGTCTAGGACCCTCAGGTTGTATTTTTTCTGACATGAGGTAGCATGAGGAGTAGCGCGAGTACAGATAATCCAAGCAGATGGATAGAAAGATAAGACTACAAGCATCCATGCGCCTTCTCTCAGAGGGGAGGAAGGGTGGGTCGCATGTGAATCTAAGCAGATACAAGCATCAGAAATACGATTACGGTGAGTAATGTATCCCTTCTGAGGCTTGTGGAATCTGCTTAGATCACATGCTGAAATTTCAAAAAAGGTAGCAGGCGCTTCTCTCCAGAAAGAACATGGCATGATAACCTGTTCTGAGATGAGAGTTTGCAGCACATGCTTTTTGCTCACTGTACCTTTCACAGATGGGAAATATCCATTTGCATATCACTCTTTGTCCTGCCCACATGGGCAGTCCAGCACCGAAATGCTATGGCAATTCCTCTCTGAACAAGAGTACCAACAGCAACCCCATACACGTTTCAGCCTTGTTGGGCCTCATCAGTGAGGTGAAGCTTTGCCTCTCTGAGCACAGTGAGCAGGGAGTCCACGAACCTAGGGTGTGTACGTAAAACCAGTTTATCTTTATGAACCGTAAAGAATGGATCCTGCACTGACAGAGCCTGAATTTCACTGACCCTTCTTATAGATGTAATTGCTACTAAGAAGGCTGTCTTATAGGTCAGGTGTTTGAGACTGCTTTTATGCATGTGCTCGAATGGGGGGCCCATGAGTTTAGATAGCACCACGTTAAGGTCCCATCCTGGTGGTGGGTTTGAAATAGGAGGGTGAAGTCTCCCTTACTCCTTCCATGCAAGCTTTAACCACTGGTATTTTCCACCACAACAGTTATGGGACGTGGTGTATGCTGACAGCGCTGCCAGGTGTACCTTCAGTGAGTTAAATACCAGTCCTGCATCCAGCAGGTGGATCATGTATGTGACAATTGTGGAAGGAGTGCAATCAACCGGGTTGATTTGCTTATTCTGGCACCAGATAATTAATCTTCTCCATTTGTCAAATTAGCAGTGCCTCGTGCTTGGCTTCCTAGATTCTTTTAGGATGTCCATACATCTCTGTGGTAATTTGAGATGTCCGAACTCTATGACCTCAGGAGCCATGCTGCCAGGTTCATTGAGTTGGGTTGAGGATGCACGGTTTGACCTTGGTGCTGGGACAGTAGGTTGTACCAGCGCGGGAGTTTGATGGGTTCGCACACCGCTAGTCTGCATAAGTGTGGGAACCACGGTTGTCTCGCCCACATGGGAGCAACTAGGATGAGAGTCATCGATTCTCTGTTCATCTTGTTGACCACCTTCCTGATGAGGTGTTGGTGGAAAAGCAAACGCAAACATCCCTGACCAGTTCATCCACAGGGTGTTCCCCGGGAGTCTGGCTGGGTGAACCTGGATGCAAATCCTAGGCACTGTCTGTTTTTGCTTGTGGCGAATAGGTCTATAGTGGGGAAACCCCACTGAGAGAAGATATCTTCTACGATTTCTCGGTGTAGACACCATTCGTGTTCCTCTGGGAGGGGATCTCTGCTCAAAGCGTCCGCCAGAGAATTGAGATCCCCTGGAACATGTTGAGATGACAGGAAGATGTTCCATCTGAGTGCCCATTTCCAAATTTTCTGGGCAAGCTTGGACAGATTTGGCGAACGAGTCCCTCTTTGCCTGTTCAGGTAAAACATGGCTGTAGTGCTGTCCGTTCGGATCTGTACTGACAGATTCAGCAGGTAGGGCTCGAACGCTTGAAGCGCTCTGAATACTGCCAGAAGCTCTAGCAGGTTGATGTGATTCTTGGCCACTGAGTGAGACCAGAGACCCTGAACTGTGTGGTGGAGGTGGTGAGCTCCCCACCCTGTCAGGCATGCATCGGTTGTGACTACCGCCTGTATCTCGGGATCGTAAAAGGGTTTCCCCTTGGACAGATTTTCTCTTGTCCACCAGTGAAGGCTTTGTACCAGTGTTGGCGAAACGACCACTAGATCGTCCCACTGACCACTTGCCTGAGACCACTGTTTCACCAACCATTCCTGCATGGGACGCATGCGCAGGCGCACATGGGGGACCAGGTAAATACATGACGCCATCATGCCTAGCAAACGCATTGCTTTTCGTACCGTTATCTGGCGACCGGCCTGATATTGCGGAATTTGCAGCAGTATATTCCGAATTCTTTCCTCTGATGGAAAGGTCAACCCCTCTTGCATGTCTAGGATAGCTCCTAGGAACTGTTTGGAGGTGCTTGGCACCAGACTGGACTTCTTCTCGTTTATTGAGAAGCCTAATTCGAAGAGGAGGTCGATCGTCCTTTGAATGTTTGTTCTGCAAATTACTGGGGTCTCCCCCGTGATGAGCCAGTCGTCCAGGTAAGGGTACACCGGGATTGCCTCCCTGCGTAGGTGTGCTGCCGCCACCGCCAGTACCTTGGTGAATACCCTTGGAGCCGAAGCTATCCCGAAGGGCAGTACCTTGAACTGGTAGTGCCGACTGTCCACCTTGAAGCGCAAGTACTTTTTGTGCGCTGGGAAAATGGAAATATGATAATAGGCATCTTTCATGTCCAATGTTGCCATGTAATTTATGTAACTTTTTTAGGAGGGGGATTACCTCTTGGAGAGTAGTCATGCAAAATTTTTGGGGCTTGACATACTTGTTTGCAGGGCGCAAGTCCAATACTGGGCCCATTGTCAAATCTTTTTTTTTGGCACAAGGAAGTAAGTTGAATAGATACCCTTGTTTACCTGGTGTCCCGTGACGAGTTCTATCGCGTCCTTTGCTAGAAGATTGACGATCTCCTCGAGGAGGATCTTCTGGTGGTCCAAAGAATGTATTTTTTGTCGTGGAGGGTGGTTTCGGGGACGCTCTAACAGTTCGATGAAGTATCCTGCGGACACTGTGGACAGCACCCATCTGTCTGATGTGATCCCTTCCAAAGCTTGGGTGAAGTTGGAAATGCGCCCCCCTACTGGGGATGCTTGAGAAGGGACCCTGAACGGAGCGTCACTGTTTCGGTAGAGGCGTGCCGCCGCCTCTACTGGGGCTGCCTCTACCTTTACCACGTCCTCTTTTATAACTCCTGCCATAACCCTGGGTAGACTGCTGGTTGTTATTGTTCCATGGTGTACCCTGCCCCTGGGAATAGTTTGATCCTCTCTGGGAATTTTGTCCGCGTGGGCGATGAAAATTGCCATTCCCTCTTTGGTTTGGGGGTTTATTGGTTAGTTGGCCCAGGGATTCGAGTGTCTCATGCTCGTCCTTGGCATTTTTCAGCACGTCCTCGACCACCTTTCCAAACAATAGATCCGGCTCCACCGGTTTATCTATTAATGATGCTTGGGTTTCGGGTTTGAACCCAGATTGCAGCAACCAAGCATGCCTTTTGATAACAGTACTTTCTGCTATCAATCTGCCAGCGTTATCCGTGGCATCAAAGATTGCTTTTAAAATGCAACCGGACACGGCTCTTCCCTCCGCCGAAACTCATGCCAATTGGCTTTTTAAGGGTTCTGTGGCAGAATCTATGAGTGCCGCGACTTCTTCCCACTGGTGGCAGTTGTAATTCGCCAGCAGGGTGGTGGAGTTGGCAATCAAGTGGAGGCTACCTTCCTGCCCAAGCCATAAATCTTCTTGCTCTCCTTGTCGGGAGGAGCTTTGGACGATGACAAGGGTGTTCCCGCCCTCTTACGGGTGTTGGAGTCCGGTTTCAGATGCCCCCTTATGTACAGTGGGTCTGATTGGGCTGCCCTGAAAAGCTTCTCAATTCTGGGGTTTACTGCCCTAGTGAGATTGGGATTAACAAGGGAAGGGTCGATTCTTCTTTGTATAGACTTAAGGATAGGGATGGCCTGGGCAACATGTCTCCTTTTTCCCACTAACTCCTCGGCAAAGTCCCTCTCTTGTTGAGCACCTTGGCTGTCAATGTGGAAGTGTTCTGCCGCTCTGGACAGAACTTCATTCAAGAGAGGCTGGTTGTCGACAGGGGAGTTGGTAACTGGGTGTTCTTTATTTATCGAGGAATCTACCCTGTAGGTTTCTGGGTCGTCGTCCTCCTCCTCCTCCTCTTGGCCCTCATCATCCCCATAGTAGCCCGTCCCAGTTTGTTCTTCCAACATGCCCAAATCTGCATCCTCACAAAAGGATGGATCTCCCTGGTATTGAGAATAGGGCTGTATACAGAAGGGGTCTGAAGACTGTGGTGCTTCAACCCGGGACTTCTTACTTGGGGGTATTGGATCCTTAGAGCTTGAGGGTGCTGACCGACCCATCGGAGGTATAAGAGAGAAAGTGTTCAGGGTTCTTGGCGTAGAAATCTGCCAATGATGACATCCTTGACATGACTGTCTATGTCATCACTAAACCATTCTCTTGAACTGGGAATGTCTCTTCCTTGGAGGGCTTTCCCTGTTTTATCTCGACTAGACCTACTGGTTTGAGCAGGGGTCTTTGGGATAATAGAAGACTGAGACTTGTCCGTGTGTTTATGTGGAGTAGAATGTTTTTGAGGTGTGGAAGGAGGCTGAGACTGCTTCCTCTGTTTTTCCCCTTCCCCGTGGGTGGAAGAGTGTTTACTCTGTTTTTTCGCCCCTTCGGAGCCTTTCGACGCCTGGCGCCGAGGTTCGGGAGTATTGTCCCTATCTCCCTAGCGTGGAGGTTGGGACTCGGGAACAGCCGTTACGCGGCGTGCTGACACCGACTCCTGGAGTGCGGTCTGGGGATAGAGGTCGGCTTCGTCTTCCGACGATCGAACCTCCGTTACCTTGGGGAGCGAGGCACTCTTGGCAGCAGTGGATGGTTGCCTGGAGTCATGCGGCGATCTAGATCGAGAATGCCCAGAGGACACTGATTCGGACCATTCTCTATGTGCCTCTTTCTGAGTACTCGACGTGCGCGTTGTCTCGGTTGGACTTCATGTGTTTGGTGGAAGTGCTGTGGGTAGCGCTTGTGTCGCCGGGGGTTTTCCCCATAGCCGCCTTGCTGCATGACCTTCCAAGGTCGGGGACTTGCGCTTGGCTGTCTCTTGACGCCACGTTGCCCCCGCCGTCCGAAAGCACGGCATTGCTGCCATCGCTGAAGGCGCCCTCCGCTGCCATGGCCTCTTGACGCCTGGCGTGGTGGGCCCAACGCTTGATCGAACGGTCCTTTAGTGTTTTCGGTTTGAACCTACTACACGCTCTGCAGTTCACCTCGGGGTGGTCCCTCGGCAAGCAGAGATTGCACGTGTGACATGTCTGTCAACCCAAGGGTACTTGCGATTGCACTTGGGGCAAAATTGGAAAGGGGTACCCTCCAAACGCACCTTGTAGCAGCAGGCTAATAAGTGTAGGAATATATAAGAATGTACCTATATACCAAAGAGTGTAGAGTATGTCCACCCCCCACTCTCCCTACTTGCAGGGCCGAGGCCAGAGGCCTTCCAAGGCCCGGGCCGAGGCCTTCCGAGGCCCAAATCCGTCGTGCAGCTCTCGACGGTCGATTCTTTCTCCGGGCCTGCGTTGAGTGTGGAAGTTCGGTGACTCGACGTTGGGGTGGAGAAATGGGGAAATAACAATATTTTTGCAAAAGTATGGCTAAGGCCAGGGAACTCTGCGGAATGCCTCAGACCAGTTTGACAGAAAAAAACAATCTGAGGGTCCTAGACGCGTGAGGGATCATGGGTACAGTGGACATCACACTAGGGATAGTATTACTGGCACGCCCTGTGTCGATGCCCATTTTTGAGTTTCGAAAAACAAACTGCAATACTCCGCAGCTTCCACTAGATGTCGGCCTATGCAAAGCATGTGATCTAAGCAGATTCCACAAGTCTCAGAAATATATATATATATTATACATTACTCACTGTAATCTTATTTCTGATACATGTATCTGCTTAGATTCACATGCTTTGCATAGGCCAACATCTAGTGGAAGCTGCAGAGTATTGCACATTAAGTTTTTCGAAGTTCAAAAAGGGACGTTGACAGGGCATGTCTAATACTATCTCTAGTGTGATTCATCATGTGTCGAGGTCCCTCAGATTAGGGAGTGTAAGTTGTAAGCGTGGAGTGTAGCTAGAGACCATGAGGTGTGAAAGATCTATGTTTTTCCCAAGAACCTTCAACTCCAAGAGGGGAGGAAGGGTGGGTGCATGTGAATCTAAGCAGATACAAGCATCAGAAATACAAATACAGTGAGTAACGTATCCCATCTGAGGCTAATGGATCTGCTTAGAATCACATGCTTTGCATTGTGATTCTAAGCAGTACTTGTAGAAGGAGGTGGGTTGTTTGAACGTAGCGTTGCAAAGAGATGTTTTAGCACCGCTTGTCCTACCTGTGTATCACCCTTGGAATGTGTGCCAGACAGTAAAGTTGGGTGAAGGTGTGTAATGATCTCCAAGAGGCAGCCTTGCCATTCTCATCTAGGGGTACATTTGCTATGAAGTTTGGAGTTGAGTGTGCTCTAGGCTTAAATGGAAATGTTCTCTTAGCAAGAGAATAGCAGAGTTGGAGGCAGTTTACAATCCATTTAGAAATAGCTGATTTAGAGAGAAGGTCCCCTTCTCTTCTAGCAGCTATAGATACATTAAAAAGATCAGTTTTCTGAAGTTCTATGTCATTTCATTGCCGTTTTTTCCGGGCTGCCATTCAATTCATTGTTGTTTTTTAGGTGGTGGGTTACTGACCACAAGCCCCCTTTTACAACCTATTCCCCATACCCCTTGCCCCATATATCCCTTCAACCCCCCTCAACCCTCCAACATTTTTCAACAGGTTTTTGGGCAAATAGAAATCGGCAGAAAAAAACTCTGCAAAAAAAACAAACAGGTGATGAAAGATCGTACCATTTTCTGATAGGTTTAGTCTTTTGAAGGTAGAACATGACAGTGCTACGTATATCTAGTGTATGAAGGCTTTTTTTCTGCTGCGTTTGTAGGGTTTAGGAAAAACGCAGGAAGTTCTATAGTTTGGATTACATGAAATTTTGATATACATTTTGGTGAAAATCGAGGGCGAGTGCGTAGCACCACTTTGTCCTTGTGAATTACTACTAAGGGGTCCTGTACTGACAGCGCCTGTAGTTCACTGACCATTCCCATGGAGGTAATGGCTATAAGAAAGGATGTATTTATTATATGTTAGATGTTTAAGGCTGGCCTTGTGCATTGGCTCAAAGGGAGGCCACCATGAGCCTTGCGAGTACGATATTGAGGTCCCAGCTGGGAGTAGGATTAGAAACTGGAGGGAATCATTTTTTAAGACCCTCCATGAAGGCTTTAACTACAGGCACCTTCCACCACGAAATCTTGCTTTGAGATGTGGTGCAAGCGGAGAGAGCTGCTAGGTGCACAGAGTTAAGTAGATACATGAGGTAGTTGACTATGTTAGACAATGAACAGTAAAGTTGGATTGAGAGCCTGTGTCCTTCACCATAACACAAAAAACATTTCCATTTGTTAAAGTAGCAGTGTCTTGTGTTAGGTTTGCATGCTTGAGTATTTCCATGCACATTTGGTCTAGGTTTAGGTGACCAAATTCTAGATCCTCAGGCGCCAAGCTGCGAAGTTGAGCGTCTGAGGGCATGGGTGAAGCGTTGTCCCTTGATCCAGAGTTAACTGATTTTCTGGACAAGGTAGTTTCATGGGAGGACACAGGGACATCATCTGAAAGTGGCAGAACGAGGTCTCCCATGCCCACATGGGAGCTATCGGGATTAGTGTTACTTGTTCCCGGTGTAGCTTGTGGACTATTTTGTTGAGAAGAGGTGTTGGGGGACAAGCGTACACAAATCTCTCTGACCAATTCATCAGAAGTGCATTCCTGAGCCTTTCTTGAAAAACCTGGATGCATAATAACAATAAAATAATTATTATAATAATTTAGCATTTAAATAGTGCTACAAACCCTCATGCATCTTAGAGCTGCTTATTATTACCCACTGTGTGGTGCCCATTTATGGACCTCGGAAGGATGAAAGGCTGAGTTTGACCCTCCCGGGATTCAAACCTGCATCAGCAGGCTCTGCACAAGTGTCAAAACGAGCGCTCTACTTGCTGTAATATCAGACCGTCTAACAGACAGTTGTCTAACGGACAATTACTTGTCTGTTAGAGTGGCTTCGATTGCTGGTGCGTAGAAAGGCGTTCCGTTTAGCAGACTGCTTCTGGTCCACCACTGTAGCAATTGAACCAGAGGTTGCAAAACCACCACTAGATTGTCCCATAACCAGCTTGCTTGAAATCATTGTTTTGCTAGACACTCTTGCATTGGATGCATTCACAGCCTGGCGTGTGGCACAAGATAGATGCAGGAAGCCATCATTCCTAGCAGGCGGATTGCCTTTCGTACCGTCACCTGACTGGCTATATACTGAGGGGTTTGAAAGAACATGTTTTGAACCCTCTCTTCAGAAGGGAAGATTAGTCAGTCATTTGTTTTGATTAGTGCCCCTAGAAACTGCTTTACTTGGCCAGGCACTAGGCTGGACTACTTTTTGTTTATGGAGAAGCCCAACTGGAACAACAGATAGATTTTTTGTTGCTTGTTCAATTAGCCAGTCTATATGTAAGGGTACACTGGAATGGACTGCCTTTGCAAGTGGGCAGCTACAACTGTTAGGGCGTTTGTGAACACCCTGGGTGCGGATGCAATGCCGAATGGCAGCCCTTTGAATTGGTAGTGTTTTCTCCCAATTTGAATCTGGGGTATTTTGTGTGCGCTGGTATCATTGAAATATGAAAGTATGCATCTTTCATGTCCAGAGTTGCCATGTAATCCCCTAGTTTCAGTAGTAGGATGACTTCCTGCAGGTTGCCATCCTGAATTTTTGGGGCTTGACCTATGTGTTTTCAGGGTGCAGGTCCAGCACTTTCTTTGGAACAAGGAAGTACATTGAATAAATACATTAGTTCTCTTCCAGAAATGGTACCAGTTCGATTGCTCCCTTTTGAAGCTGAATTTCGATTTCTTCTTGCAGAATCTTGAAATGTTCTGAGGACATTGTTCTTATTTGAAGTGGATGGTGGCAAGGTGTTTCCAGCAATTCTACAGAGTATCCCTTGACCAATGTGTCGAGAACCCAGCGGTCTGAAGTTATTCCCTCTCACTGCTGGGCAACGAGTGTTTTATGCGACCCCTGACTGGGGATGCATGGGAGGGAATGTGAATCGAAGATAGGAGGTGAGCACAACTTGGTGGTGACTTCAATGTTAAGTTTAATACTGTCTCTACTGGTCAAGTAGCACACATTTCAAGGAGCTGACTGGTTGGGGAGATCCAAGACACAAGGATCCACAAAATATAAAGCGAAAAAACTTGGTGGGAACCACGCAGTTTGCCAGTCGCTCTCACACTGTTCCCCTTGCAGAGTTACTTGTAGAATTGTAGAAAGGTAAGTACAAGAAATATCCTTTCCAATTGATTCTTATGATGAACATGAACTTCGAGTAAAATAAAGTTTCAAATAAAGGTCATGACATTTTCTGTGGTAAAAAAGACATTTTTAATTTCCAACAGTAGGGGAGATCAGCTGTTGCCTCATCGAAAGAAGAGCTCTAAAGCCAATGCATTTTGGAGTGGTACTCCATCAGGGTTGAGCCCTGCAGTGGGGTTTCGAGGTGAGGTGCTGTAGGCGTGGCTACACCCAAGGGTGTGCTGTGCCTCAGTGTCCCATCCGTCTCCATGGAAACTCTTCTCAACTCCCGGAGGCGCGCTCCCCGCGCATTCTCCATACACTGACTGCACTCTAAAAACAGCAGGAAAGCGTCCTCTTTACATGCTGCTGTGTGTACTGTAAAATGTTCCTTTTCACCACTCTCCTAGCGATTACACTTGTACAGCTCATGCTGTGTACGCCAAGGTGTGGATTTCACATGTGTTGAGGTAACCATTTTTATTTGCTGAATTCCAGAGCGTGGAATAGAGTGTACATTGTACATATTTCTCTCGCATGAGAGTTCATAGAAATTGACCATTCGGTCATACCACGAAAGTACCAATGTCCTCTTTTTTCCTATTAAAAATTTCGTTTTTTCACAAAGACAATTTCATGACTTTTGTTTGAAACTTTATTTTACTCGAAGTACATGTTCATAAGAACCATTCAGAAAGGATCTCTTATACCCCTCTTTCTACAATTCTCTGCAAGGGGAACAGTGTGAGCAACTGGCTAACTGCGTGGTTCCAACTCCAGTTTTTTCACTTTATAGGGAATGTGAATAAGCCCGTCATTTGGCAGCAGCGGTTGCTGCGCCTCTAGAGGCTGAAACCCTGCCTGCCCTTTTCCAGGGCAAAACCCTCTCTGCTGATATGGGTAGGATGACTGGCCATGGGGGCTGTAGCAGAAGATACTGGATGTTCCTGAGCCAGATTGGTTGGATCAGTGTAACGCTCACCTGATTCCCGTAGAGGCGCTGGTCTTGACTGGGCGTATACCGTATCTTCAAAGGTGATGTGTAACACACGGCTGGCTCTTTGGGCTTGACCTCTGTGCACTGTATGTCTGACTTGAAGGGTAAGATGTCTGCAGATAGAAAATATGGGATTAATAAACTGGGTTATTGAATGTCTCTCTCTTCTTCCCTTTCTCTTCTCCTGTAGAACCCCAAAGGTTAACGCTCTCACCTTAGGTAAGTGAACGCCGTGCTCTCCATTTGCCTCGGGGCAGGGTGCTGTAACCAGTTTCTTCACTGGATAAGGGGAGCAGGCCTCTTGACTTCAGAGGACTGCTGTCCGTCGTTTACTGCACGAACGGTAAGTTTCGAGTAATTCTAATGTCTTTAAAAGTCTTTAGTAATGATGTCTCTTGTTTTGCAGGGTTCCGGCGATGGCGGATGACGGGCTGAAGTGAGTTGAAGATGGAGCCCGTGTGATGAATAGAAGCGCCTGGAAGTACGTAAGTAAGCTCTTGTTGCCTGCTTCACGATGCGCTCTAACTGTCTTTTTATTTTGCTGGTACAAGTTCGGAGCGGCTGCAGGGTGCCGGAATACCCACTGGGTTAGATGTGGAAAGGAGTAATGGCACGTGAGTATTAAAGTTCCCCAATGTCTTTAAACGCACCTTGTTTTGTCTTTCAGATGCGGGATGCAGCGCCGAAGGCCTCCGGAGCGTGCAAAGAGTTGGTAAGCTTTTATCTTTCAGATGCCGGAATGCAGTGCGAAGACCTCCGGAGCGCACGAAGAGTAGGTAAGCCTTTGTCTTTCAGATGCCGGAATGCAGCGCGAGGCGTTGGTGACAGCCGATGGACCAGGTAAGTGAAGCGCTGTCACTGAAGACCGTAATGCTAACCTGTTCTTTCTTGTCTTTATAGGTGTTGCTGAAGACTGGATTCAGGATGGTAAGCCTTTTTCCTTAGGCCCAGGATCAGATGCAGAAGACACGATGAGCGTTCTGCTGCAGAGGATGCAGAATAACGCAAAGCAAGATTCATCCATCGGGTGTGGTTTAAATAGCTTCCTGTAGTGCTTAGGTGTCTCCTTCCACAGCCACGCCTAGGTAAGAAAAGAGTTCCTGCTTTCCAGAAGAGTTCCAGTGTTCTGAACCTAGGGAGTGGCTCCTGCCCCACCCAACAGGAAAAGTAGTTCCAAACAGAAGAGGATCAGAGGCTCAACTGGCAGGCAAGTAAGCAGCATGGTCTGCTGCAGGTAAGTCCACCCAAGCATTATGAGCCCGGCGCTTCCAGTGCTGGGACTGGGCATATTTATGAGCCTGGTGCCACTGGCGCCAGGACTGGGTCCAAAAGGTCCCAATTGGGACTGGTTGGCACTCGGAACCTGGGTTATGGATCTGCTTCCAAGGGAGTTGGGAAAACCCTGACCTTTTGGAAGCAGAGATCATGACAATCAGCTGAAGCCCTGAGCATGAAAGGTATGGCGCTTATTGAACACCCTATTTTGTACAAAGGTTCTGCCTGAAATCTAATCTAGAGTTAATGTTTTCATGTTCCTTCTCGGAAGTCTCCAGCTGTTCATCCACAGCTTTAACAAAATGGAGTGCCTCCTCAACAGGCATATTTATAAGAGCTGCCTGTGTTTCTGTCTTGAAGCCTGAGTCTCTGAGCCATGAGTGCCTCTTTGGGCGTGTTCCATCTGCAATGATTTGCCCCAAGGTGTCAGCAGAGTCCAGTAAAATGTTTTAGAATATTCAGTGACACTTGCTTTCCCTCTGGCCACCTTAAGCAGGCATGCTTGTGTAGGTTCTGGCATGGAGTCTAGGTCTTCAGTGGCTTCATCCCATTGGGTGCTGTCATAGCTGACAAGCAGCGTAGGGTTAGCTATTCTAGTTATGAATACGCAACAGTTAGTAATACGCTTTCGCAGTGTGTAGAGTCATTTACATTCCTTGTTTGGGGGTGCCTCGGAGGTGGAGAGTGGAACACCAGCTGTCTTCCTCGTGGTAGTGACTGGTGGTCAGAGAATCCGGCTTTACATGTCCTCTAATATAATAATATAAAGAGGATCGGATGGCGATGGCTCAAAAATATTTTCCGTCCTTGGGTCGACAGCCCTTGCGAGTGAGGGGATTGACAGATTGAGAGAACCTTTTTTTGATGGATTCAAGTAGGGGGAATAGCCTGACTGACTGACTGGCTTTTTTCATTGAGGATCTGGCCACTCTCAACTGCTGTGGCATCAGTTAGATCTATAATGGTGAGATCTGGGTCCTCCTGATCTTGTAGGTAGATATCGTCAGGATCCTGATAAGGATCATCCTGATCGATGGCCCAAATATCCTGGTCTGCTTGATCAGACTGTCGGTCTCCCTGCTGAGACCCCCGAGAGGCCTCTCAGGGCGTGATGGGCATGGGTGACGGAAGGCGTTGGGGCTGAGCAGGTTCCAAGAGTTCTGGAAGTTGTTGGACAGGTTTCTGTGGAGTAGGCAACCTACTCATGAAATCGATAAAGCAAGATATTTTCAGCATGGTTTCCTCAAACCTTGCTTAAGTCCATGTTCCAGTAAGAGCTGGATCTGCTGGGGGAACACTACCACATGAAGGTTTGCCATGGGGGTTTCAACTGGGCCCACCTTGGGACAGTCAGCCCTAGGGGTATCCGTTGGGCTTTTCCTTCGATGCTTTTTGTGAAGGGATGATGAAAGATGAAGGGCCTTGCTCATAGCCTTCAGAGGCGCCAGGAGTCTGTTTCCTAGGAGCATGAGGCTCCTTGTGGTGTTTTTCTGAAGGGGAATGTGATTTGTGTCTTTGGCGGCTGTTTCGGTGTCTCCGTCGGATGGGGTTTATGCCCGCCCATTGCCGGAGTACCTTTGTGAATGCCTTGTGGTAAAGGCATCAGCGGCACCACAGCAGGCTTAAACGGAGGGGGAGTGTGAGGGGGAGAGAGTGTGTGTGTGTGGGTGTGTGAGAGAACTGGAGGATCCCTCAGTTATGTCTTCGAGCTCCAAATCAGAGTCTGAGCTGCCTCAGCCTTCATGATCTGATTTGAAGATTCCAGCAGCAGTCTCTGACTCCGCAAACATGGCGTGTGCCGCCCGCTGCTTTGTTCAACACTCCTTGAGGGTTTTTGGCCTAAAGAGCATGTACGATGCTGTGAGGCAGGCATGGTATCAAGAGATACAGACCCAAAACTAACCCCTTTATTGTTGGGGGGTTGGCGTAATACCTACATGGCCCTAACTCTAAGGGGGTTGTTCCCTAAACTGATGCTTCTAAGGGCCGTCTAAGTCCAAAACCAAAATTTGTCTGTGTACAAACCCATGCTTGCCCAAATGCGATAGGGGGTTTTCTTAAAGGTAAAATGGTGGCTCAGAAAGAAATCTAAACCACAGCTGAGTTCAGGTAACGTTACCAATAGGTGTAGTACTGCCAATTTCAAAAATGGTTCAACTCAAAAAAGGTTGCCCTCAGATCCTTCCACCTAGGGCTTTTGCAGCAAGTCAACGTTCACAAGGTATCTGGGTCTCTTGGGTTTGCCTTCCCCAACCTTATATTCTTCCCATTCCAAACTAAAAGACAGTTCCTGTTAGGCCTCTCAGGGTTTCCTTCCCCAAGTTTAGGCCCCTGTGATTCAAAATGAAAAGATTGTCTCTTTGCGCCCTCCCGAGTCTCCCTTCCCCATGGTCTAGGCCTCCCTGATCTTTATAACAGTGTTCTTTACAAATCTCTTTGGGCCTTTCGGGATTCCCTTTCCCAAGCTATGGCCCCTTTTGGTCTTTAAACAAAAAGGTTCTCCTGGTCAGGATGTACCTTTCAATGTATAGTTAATTCATGGGGGATGACCACTGACTTCTAGCCCCTCTTGTTATTCTCTGCACCTTTCTTCTGGCAGCTTTTCCCTTCTGTGCCTCTTTCACTCTGTTCTTTTCCACTTCACCATACTTCTTGCACCCCTTTTCTGTCAAGCACACTTGCACCCTCCTTTCACCTTGCTGTGTCTCTTGCACACTTCTCTTTAAAGTTTCATGCACTCTGGCGCCCTCATTTCCCATTCCTGTGCTTCTTAAACACTCCGTCTTCATTTCGGGGGTGCTCGCACCCTCTCCCATTTTCAGGTCACTTGCACCCTCCCTTTGTTTTCCGTTCTTTTTCTTTGTTTCTTTCGGTCTATTCCGTTTCAGGTGGCTTGCAACCCTTGCCTCGCTTTCGGGTTGTTCACACCTGCTCTTAGCTTTCAGTTCACTTTCTTTCTAAATCTTTGGTTTGTGCGCCGCTGGTGCACTTTCTCTTGCTCTTTCAGCCTTTTTAGGTTCCGTGCTGCTAGCGCACTTTCTCTTGCTTTGCTTTCTCTAGCATTCAATCATCTGGCCGCTTCCTCACTTCTGCTCCTGCTCCAGCCACTCGCACACTACCAGGTTTCTCTCTCTTAGTGAGGCCTATTAAGGTGAGTGAGTGATGTTAAATCCCTTTGTTTTTTGGGGGGGGATAACAAGGAGGAAAAGGGTGGGTTCCCAGCATAGCCTCTGGGTTTTGAGGAAGGAGAGACAATGTTAGTGTCAACATTTGTGAAATGGTTTGTTCTCCCTAGCCTTCCAAGTTATTTTATCTTCCCTTTACGTGAGGGAATGTCAAGGGTTTGGACGGGACTTCGGTGACAATATCCCATTAACAACGAGGGTGGGCAAGATGGATTGGGGCCAGGAATGGGGGGAATACCATGTTTCGCCTTCGGACGTCCTCTCCGCCGCCCCACCGGGGACCCCCTGCCCAGGTGATCCTCCCTCGCTTGTCTGCCCCCAGGGTTGAGATCCAAGAGCGTTTGCCCTTCCTTGGCCACCTGAGCAATGGATCCCCGGGGAATACTTGTGAGAACGCTCTCAGGTTTCTCACAATGCGCCATCGGACTCCGAGCGATCATGGGGAAGGTAGTGGTTACACACACTGTGTGCATCTTTCCACAGGAACGTCCTATTTCACTTGGGGCAAAATTTAAATGGAGTGCATTCCATAATGAAATCTGGACAAAGGCAGCAAGACAAAGGCAGTAGGGGCTGGGGATGGGTGCAGGCATTCTCTTGACAGAAAGGATCAGCTGCCCGCCCCCGCTCTCCCTACTAGTAGGCCGAAGCCAGGTGTAGGTCAAAGCCTGTTGTTGGAACCAACATCTTTCTCAGTGTCCGGGATCAGGTATCGAGATGGCCCTGAAGGTCGGTCTTTCCTTAACCAGTAGTTGGAATTAACTCCAATACAGGACTCCGCGACACACATCTATCCACAAAGGCGGGAAAAAATCTGAGGGACCTCAACGCATGAGGGATCATGGGTATAGGGTATGTCACACTAGGAATAATATTACAGACCCGCCCTGTCGACGTCCCTTTTCGAACTTCGTAAAAGTCCATGTGCAATACTGTGCAGCTTACACTAGATGTTGGCCTTTGCAAAGCATGGGATTCCAAGCAGGTCCACTAGTCTCAGAAAAAAAATATACATGTAGTTGGTAGGGGGCTAAATGAAGGTCAGTTGGTGGCTGCTTGAATGCATGCATCGGTCTACTTGGAACATCCAAGTGTCCGATTTGGTGACATGTTATTCTTGGGCCAATGTGAGCAGCCACTGTTGGAGGCTGTGTGAGTCTCTGCTGGAGACTGAGGCTTTGCGATGCAGAATGTTGCTTGTCGGGCTGCTTTAATAATTAGCATTACATGGTTTGATTTGGCTGTTTTCCCTCTTGTTCTCTATGTTCACATCTTTGTTTGCTATATGTACTGCATCTTGAAAATGTTTCTACATAGTACAGTATACAGAGCAAATGAAATAAAACTAAAAGTATCAGTTCCATACACTGAACCTATATCGAAATGCTAGAAGTAGCTCTTCCTGAAATGATTGTGCTCCTGAATGTAGCCTCTATGGGTAGCCTCCAACTTGGTATTTGGTTTTACACTGTTGACATTTGAGTGCCCTGCAAGTATATTACAGCAAGCATACTCATCACCATGTCCACTGCCAACAAAGATTACACTTGCACCGTCTTTGGCTTTAAAAGTGTGCATTATTTGCAATTCTTATCAGGATTGTTGGTCAATCGGTTATTCATAACTAACCACGATTTCCATGAGTATACATACTGCATTACGTTTTTCTTAGTTTGCCATCGGCTCCTAGGTAAAGAGTCCCTGGCATACATGTGTGTTTTTTTTAACTGTACCCCATCCTCTGACCCCACCATCATTATGTGGAGCAGAAGAATTCAGTAACACATTTGAATATTAAAACGGACTTCATTGATAAGTCGGTCTATAGTTGAAATTCTAGTCTTCAATATCTCTTAACTGTTATCAAAAATGGCATTTCTAACTATTTTCTCTATTCTTTCCGGCCCTTAACCTTTGGTGCCCTGCTTGGATATACGTCTCAACCAGAAATATGACACCATTGCTCTTAAGTGGTCAAACTGAAATGTTTTAATCATTTTCCACATATCAGCAAACATACGATTCAGATTACTATGCACATTTGTTACAGGTGCCCAAACCAGGCAGCAACTCACAAAAAGTTAATTTCAATACTTGAAATGAATTTCTTTTGAAGCTCTGCTTCTCGTCTAGATCCCAGGCACTTAAACACCATGTTCCGTTACCTTTTCAACCAAGCTCTAATATACAAGCTTTGTAAGTGAAGTAAATAACTTTAGGTTTTGCATGCGGGCCGAACTGGATTCCTTTGCCCAAATTGATGATATGGCCAAGCCTTCTTTTCATAAATGTTGCCTACTTTGTCATGTTCTCCCTTTAATTCCAAAAGAGCACCACACTATAATTGTTTGTTTATTGATCAATTTAAAAATGATTTATGCTAACATACTTTTTGCTAGCATACCCATATTTCACTTAAAACCTCTCCAACAGGTGCAAAATTCGGTGACCCCTATATTTGTACAATTTATGTATGCACTGGCTCCCAGCTAAGATTAACAATCTCTATTTTGCTTTTGAATGCTTACAGGGTCTATAAACAAAGCACCTAGAAAGCAACATTACTCTTTATGAGAACTCCCCAACTTTGCGCTTTGTACATCTTTGAATGGACATTTCGAAGTCAAAATGCCTCTCTAGAGGAGACTGTCCACTCTCAGTCTATGGTCCATGGCTTTGGAATAATCTACCATTTACTGCTCGTAATATCACATCCTATGCTTCTTTCCACAAAGCGTTAAAAACACATTTGCTCTGCTGACTTCTTTCTACTCATTTCTGTTCCTTTTGGCATGTCGAGCCCAGATGCAGTTAAGTCTGCCAGATCAGCATGTAATAAATTCAAGGGTATCCACCCCAAGAAGAATCCTGCAAAATGGCAATTTTGCTTTTCTTCTGCTCATACATATGTGCTTACAGCACTAGGAGTAGCTCACTACACCACCCAGAGGCCATCCCAAAATTACCTTTAAATTCCTCCTACAACTGTCAGAAAAGGGAGTAGAGAGTACATATTCAGACTGTGTCTGAAAAGGGCTACAAGTACAATGGGTAACTTCTAGCGTGCATTTCTACCACTTACTCACAGACTAGGTAGATTGCCAAGTTGTTACAAATCGGTTGTTTCTGCAGACTTGGATTGGTCCACTGCCCAGGAGAAGGAGGATAGTGGGAACAAGCAAAGGACAGCCAGGATCAGGCTCTTTGCAGGATCCCTATTAAGTGCATAGCAACACAAATTAGCTGCCAGCATAAATCCATATAGGGGCAGGGTTGTGAAGAATTACCCAGTAGAGGATGAAAGGCGGGGGTACCACGCTGACACCTTCCCGCCCGTCATGTCGGTATTTCAGGAGAGAAAGGCAGAAAACGGAAACATCGGGAAATAACTGCTACTGAGATACAGAATTCTTGCAAGAGGACCAATGGTAAAGGTGAAAGAGGATCAGCAGGAAAGAAGGGCAGACTGCTCAGGAAGGTAGCAGATGTGCACAAGATGCTAGCGCACAGAGCTAGGTGGCCTAATCTAGTGTAGTAGAAACATTGCAGCCAGAAATCGTACCAAGGAAGCTGCAGGAGCACCATAGCAGAAAGGGAGTCTTATGAGCATGCAAGGCCCACAAAGGCAGTATAAACCAAACACGGTAGCAGGACAGGAAGGAGTGGATAGAGAAGGGAGCCACACAAAAGGGAGCTGGAAGGGGTGCGCTGCTGAGCAGCCTGCGAAATGGCTGCGCTTCCGTCCGTTAGATCTGCCTGAAAGCCAAAACAGTGAAAGCTAGCCCACACTGATACACAAAGTTTGCAGTGGGAAGACTGAGCATAGTCTGGTGAAAAGTGGGGGATAGCAGCTGAGGAGGCAGCCTCTGCGGAGAGGGAGAAGCCAGCATCTGAGGTGGAGACCTCGACGCCAGCAGGAAAACTGCACAGCCGGTGCTCGCTGAGGACCCGACAGAAAACCGGGAAACCAGCTGCGCAGGTCCTGTGTGGGACACCCAGCGTACTTTTTGGGCCAGCTGCCGTGGGAGTGCTCAAAGATTTGGCGGTTTTGGGGGCGGAGAGGTCCTTGAGTGGAATAACTGGTGCTAAGGAGTGCTGAGGTAGCTAGGGTTTGTGAGCTCCTGGAGCATGGGCAGGCACGCTCGTCGTAAATTGCCTCGTCAGGCTGGAAACCACTGATCACACATATTGCTTGCTGGTGGCGGTACAGGCTGCCTCTGAACATCCCAGATGGCTGGTTCATCCACTAGCAGGACGGCTGCAATATAGTGCCTGATGGCACAGTGCACACTGTGAAGAAGGTGGGAGCAACACTTGGCACCGAGTGCACATCATGATTCTGGAGAGTTGCGAAGAGCAAGACGCTTTAGGACTAATGGAGGGGGTGCTATCAGGCAGCAGATAGCATGTGCAGTAGTTATCTGAATAGACATACTCAAGATCCAGCCTTGCTGACAGTGGATCAAACCAGATGTGTGTAGGCGACTGTTGAAACGTGTACCTACAAACTTTGATGCCTAACAAACACCCCCATTGGCTCCTTGCGCAACACCCTAACAGCCCGACACAATTGGGGTATCGTCCTGCAGACATGATGAAAAGTGTGGGTAACCAGAAAAAGCAGAAAAGCCTTAAGGCATTTTCACGTCAGTCTGGCAGGCCCAGGACTGAATCATCCGAGCAGAGCTGGCAAGTAAATCCACAAGGAGAACAGGACCCATCCACCACCCCCCGCTCTTCCCAGCAAGACTGCAAATACAACACCAGGGCAAAGTTCTTTTCTTTACCATACCAGATGAAGTTGTGGCCTACATTGAGGCCAATATTTCCAACTCTCCCCCAAGGGATACCAATGTAGAAATGAATGCTGGGCCCATTTGCCCGTGAAGGGTATATGATGTATTGATATAAGCAGCGACATGAACGAAGCGGACATGCCGTCCTATGTGGGTGGCGGGATGGAACCTATACTGGGCGGATCCATCTTGATTTCTGTTCTTGTATCCTGTTTTAAGCTGGGTGGGATAGTATCAGGGGCTGATTGAAGTTACACTAGTGGTCCCCAATGCAAGGTTGCTAGTTTAGGGTTGGTTTCAGAGTTGGGGTTGGAGAGGGATTTGCTGGGGGTAAGGGGGCTGACACCCTGATTGGGCAGGCAATGAGGGAGGGGGGTGGGGCTAAGTGGGGTTTTGAAAGGGGTTAGGTTAAAAAAAATATTCACAAGCAGTGGTGAAAACTGTCTATGGATGCTGTAGGCATTTGTTTGAATCTCCAGTACATGCATACGTATCTCAGGACGCAATGGGGACTATTCAAATACTGAGCTGGAATGTTAGAGTACTTGGGAATTACTCCGAGGATAGCGGCCTACATTTGTAGGCATAAGGTGCACATCCTATTTCTGCAAGAAACCCATGCACGGAGAAGTGGGAATGTTAGTTTTGCTAGAGGATGGGGCGCTATGGGTTCTACACAACTTCTCCACACAATCCAGGAGTTCTTACCCTAATACACAAGAGTCTGAGGTTTGAGTTGCTACACTTGCACATTAACTTAGAAGGTGATATTTCATTATACTCTGTAAACTACTAAACAAAGAAATACTACTGGCTAACTCATACAGGCCTAACTTAGACGACCTGGACTTCTATACAAATGTGGAAAACCTATTGGCGGCGTATCCTAGGGTACCTATAGTGTGGGGAGGGGATATGAAGGATATACTAAATCTACAACTGGATAGAACGGGCAGAGCGCCCAAATAGCTCTCAAAGGAAGCACACTGTACACCGAGTCAGATAAATGGGCTTGACCTATGCAACGTGTGACTGAACCAGGCATCCATCGATGCAGGGTTTCTCCTATTACTTCACGGCACATATGTATAGACCTCTTTCTGACTTTGAGATGCCTAATGGGACAGATGTCATGGGCTGACATACTCCCTCATACTTATTCAGACCACTTGTCTGTAGTACGGTCTCTGGACTGGGGTGGGAGGCCCTGGGACCATACAGCATGGCGGTTTAAGGCAGCGGTGCTACAGGACCTAGCATTTCGGGTCAGCATCGAGGAGGATATACGAAAAAAAATGTCAAGTCAATGTTAACTGCGCAGTATCACAGGGCATCCTCTGGCAAGCGTTTAATGTGTTTATTAGGGGAATGGTGATGTCCAGGGAGTTTGACGTGCTGAAGACAATTTGCAGAGATATAGCCCTTAGTGAGAGTAAACTCAAGGAGTTGGAGGATCAATATGCGGCCCGCCTAGCCATGCTATACTGCCAGAAATAGAAACCTATTAAGATCCATTTAATGGTCATGCGAATAGAGAAGTGAAATACTTTACGAAACCAGCTGCAGGTACACGGTATGGTTAAGGGGAATGACCTGGCAGGACATTGTCCAAACTGGTACAAATGGAAAGGGGTCCAACCTACATAGTCAGAGTTAGGGATAAACATCACACTTTGAAATATTCTGATTGGGATATTAATGCAGTTTTTGCAGACTTTTATAATGCACTATCAAGCACCCGACGTTAGCGAGAGAGAGAGGAGCTGTGTAATCTATTGCAATGGATTCCAATATCAATACTCTCTGAGGGTGCTATAGCCCAAATTAATTCACTATTCACTCTAAATGAGATACTGAAGGTGGTACTGGAACTGCCTAGGAAGAAGTCCCCTGGACTTACTGCTGAATTTTATATGGAATGTGGGTCCATTCTTGCCCCTTACCAATTAAAGATGTTGGAACAAGCTGTACAGAACAGACAAATCCCAGAGACACTCTGAGAAGCCACTATAATCGTACCTTTGAAAACCATGGAAGCCTAGAGAGGATTGAAGATCGTACAGGCCACTGTCTCTAATTAATGTTGATACTAAGGTATACGGCAAAACTATAGCAAATAGATTGCTACCCCTGATGCCCCGTTAGTCCATGTTGACCAGGCGGGTTTATATCCAGCAGATCCAATTCCTGAACCTTGAACGCTGGTTTAATGTTAGGACGCATGTTTTGCCTGCAGCTCAGGCGGTGGCGCTAGATGCATGCAAATCATTTGATATGGTGTCATGGTCCTACCTATTTGCTGTCTTGCAGAGATGTGGCATGGGGGATCAAATAACAATACATTAAACTCCTTTATACTAAACCAACTGCCACTGTATGCGTTAATGCGGCACACTACACCATCTGAACTCAGTAGGGGGGCACAGTAGGGGTGTCAACTCTTGCCTATTTTATTTGCTTTGGCGATTGAGCCTATGGTGGATTTGATTAGGGACAGTCATGCACACCGGGGAATTTGGATATCCGGTTGGCCAGAGATCATTTTGCTATATGCAGACAACGTGCTATTGTACGTGAGGAATCCCCAAGACAACTCGGACACGATTCTCCTTTACGGATAGTACAACCCGACCACGAGGGGTGTTTCCATTACAATGGGCACCAAACAGATTCAAGTACTTAGGAGTTATAATTTCCTGGGGCAAAGATGCACTAATGACTGATAACTTTGAAGCACATGTGAAATAAGTAAACACTAAAATAACCTGGTGCAGTCACATACCGATGTCACTGGTGGGACACCTGGCACTGGTCAAGGTGATACTTTTACCTAAACTGTTGCATCTCTGCTAATGTACCATGGCCGGGTAGACCGTTCTTCCGGACTCTCCATAAGAACTTGTCCCACTTTTTGTGGCATTCTGGGGACGTTCGGAAGAAATGGAAGAACATGGCTCAGCCTTACCACGTGGGGATGAGAGGTTCACAATTAACACATTTAGTTATTGGTTGGCAGCCGCTATTGGTACAGGATTGAAGGACTCCCACCGCATGTCAAGTTGGAGCGAGCGGCTATGGGGAACTCTGACACGAAGACACTGATTTTGGGTACAGGACTGCCCATTCGACCCTGTGCAGACTACGTTGTTTGACTGGAGATCCATCTTTGGGACAATAGGAGTGACAAACCTGTACTATAAATGGCTATATCACAAAAGAAAACCTGCATAAAGCAGGTGGACCACCCACCAGTTGATCCACAAATTGCTTCATTTTAGGTAAAAAGCCTCAGGGAAGGCAGAAAGTGAACAGCAATGTGTTTCGCACTTCTTGGTGGCTGTTCAAAGAGCTGGTTCAAGCCCAAACGCTGAATAAAGTTGCAGTCCATCATTAATGTCGGTGTTCCACCAAATGTTCAGTACAAATGTGAAACATGGCAGCCATCCCATACGAGAGTTGAAAAACAACTCTGCTTGCACCTCATACGCGGGCACATGCTGACTGCCAAATGTTACAGGCATGCACAAATGTTACAAATTATATGAAATAACAGTGCTTGAAACAAGTAACTGTAGTACGTGTGCGAAAACTAGCTAAACACATGGCACCACTCCGCTGCCATTTTGGACATTCACTTCCATTACCACGATGAAAGCCTACGTTTCGGTGGGCTCAGTAAGCAAACGTGAATTCTGCAACGGTTGCAAGGTCACATAATGATGTCAGATGAGCTAACTGTGGAGGATAGTTGTTATATTGGCCGCTGAAGGACGAGCCAAAAAGGGAGTCAGAGCTTTGCAGGTGCAGTGATAAGGGGTGCTAGGAACAAAAAGCAAGGGAGAGAAGCTGGGTGTTTCCACTCTTTGCTCCCAATGCTTGCTCTCTGCCCTTTGGCTGAGGGCAGTCTGGTAACCATGAAGGGGCAGGGATTTCCACATAAAGAGAAGAGGTATTCCTCATGATGCAGTCTCGCTGAGAGGGAGGACGCTACGCTCCAGACCCCGTTAGCATGAGTGATCTCTCTGCCTACCTGCTCTGGGACTAAGCAGTGTTGTGGTGGCTGAGCTGAAGGTGTCTTCTGCAACCATTCTAGCGGTGATGCTCTTCTTCTATGTTTATGTATAATCGACTGTATGTTATGTTTTAGTGATATCATTTGATACCGCTTCCAATAACATACAGAACATTATTGAAAAACACTGGCGTCTTCTCACCCTAGATCCTGATCTTAGGCCTATTCTGGCCAAACGTCCGACCATGACATACAAACGTGTGCCCTCCCTGAGAGATAAACTTGCGTCCAGCTTTTTGGCTCCAGGTGGTAAGAATCAGCCTTCTACTACCTGGCTTCCAGCTCCTCCAATGGGATTCACCAAGTGTATGAA
Organism: Ambystoma mexicanum; assembly: GCF_040938575.1. NCBI lineage: Eukaryota > Metazoa > Chordata > Amphibia > Caudata > Ambystomatidae > Ambystoma > Ambystoma mexicanum. The sequence goes on along the minus strand of NC_090941.1, from coordinate 702,872,153 downwards.
GTGTAAAGCATGCGCCTATGCCACCGTACAGAAATCATTTGTACATCCAGTCACGAAAACTCAGCAAAAGATCAAATTTTCCATCAATTGTGACACTCGTTTCGTCGTGTATGTGCTTTCTTGCCCTTGCTCGAGATGGTATGTCGGGAGTACGACATGTAAACTGAAACTCAGAATTTTACATCATCTAAGAGCTATTAAGAACTCTGACCCGACATACCCAATGGCCAAACATTTTAAATCTGAACATGACAATAATTTGAAAATGTTAACTTTTTTGCAGTGGCGCATGTACCACTTCACCCTAGGAGAGGTGATCGTGTCTTGAAATTGAGACAACTTGAAACCGTTTTTATTCTGGATTTTGACACCGAGCATCCCAAGGGTCACAATGTAGATGAGGAGCTGTACACCTTCCTGGGCACTTGATGATTTGTTGTTCTATGCATATTTGTATGTGAGATTCTGTTCCCACTTTGGCCTTTCCTTCTTTTTTGCTCCTTGTTTCTTTACTTGTTTGTCCACTTGGACTTTAATTGTGTGTTCCTGTGGGGTTTTTTTTAGGTTTGGGTTGCTTATTTTACTTTTCATTCCTTTCCTTATCCTTTGATTTACGATTCAGCTGTAGATTTTGCAATTTATGGGGAGTGGTGCACTTAATGTCATGTCATGTCATGTTCACCTCATTTCAGGGTTTACATGTAGTCCTCCATATGTCTGTGACTCTTGTTCTTTTAGTCTTTTGCGACTGTGCTCTTAATAGTGGTTTTCCCAGCTTTAGTCTTTGATCTAACTTGACTATGTCCTTTAACATTTTGTATTCATTAACATCCCCGACTGAGGTATTGGACCAATGGGAATATTTTTTGCTGCTGATGCATTTGCACTTTAATACAGCCTCATCATCTTGAGGCTGGATTGACAAACTGTTGTCTTGCTGCTATTTGCGTATTCTAGTTAGGAAATGCATTTGCACTTTAGTACAGCCTAATAATTAAAAGGCTGGATAGACACACTGTTGACTTGCTGCTACTTATGCACTTTAGCCAGGCTTTTTGCACTTGCACTTTATTGAACACAATGTTATATTAGCCGTTTCATTTACTATCCAGATGGAAGCTTTTAGCTGGCTTTCCCACATTCGACTAATGGACACAGTATAATTAATTGGTATATATGATGAGGGTATTTTTATTACCTTCGCGGTTTCATTGTGTATATTGTGGCCTGTCCACATCTTTCATATGCTTTTATGGTTTCAATATTGGATGATTGATATGTTTATATTAATGAATTATCAATATAGAACATTGGGCTGTTTTATGTGAATGTACATTGCTATTGATGAATTATTTGCCATCTTTGATGCCATATTTATTAGATTTATTGCTTATGTATTTTTATCCTCTCATTCCTTTATACATATGGTCTGACGCTAGGATTGCATATTTTCTTTTACACAGTGATTAGCTTTTCACAATTTGATGTTTTTTGCTAACGTGTATACAGACTATGCACTGTGCATTTAGCCTGCAATCCTGTCTTCCTTGTTCCCCCCCTTATCAATTCTTATAGGGGTTTGTTCCAGTGCCTTCACCATCGGCACTATATCTTTCCATGCATTTTGACCCCCTTCCAACATGGCCACCCTTGTGATTTCATCTTTGATGTCATGGGTGTTAGTCCTTGCAGTGCACAATGGTAGCGCGAGTTATGGTTGCTTAGCTTACCATAACCGTTGAATTTCCGGGGTTTTGCGGTTTTACCTGTAACTATAACGTCCCTGTAACAATGCTTTTCCATTGAATTTCATAGGATTTTGCTACTGTAACTTAATCATAACGTCCCTTTAACAACGTTTTTTTGTTAGTGAATTTCATAGATTTTTATTAGGGCACTATAAACATAATGTTGCTTTAGCATAGTGTATTTAACAATGATGCTATGTTTGTAGTACCACACCTTCACCATAATGTCCCTTTAGCAATATTTTTTGTCGCCTATTATGATATAAAGCTCCTTTCAGAGTGTCACAATGTAAGTGCCAATGAAGGGAAGCAGTGCGACACGCATCGTATACCCGCCACACAATTGTATGCTAAATGGAAGGAACCGTGGTCCTGTGGAAAACACTGCAGTGCTAACAGGTAGAAATGTGTGGCTGTTGAAACAGATGGTTCTGTGTGTTGCAGTGCATTTTGAAGAGCGTTAAGTGCACACCAGCAACCACAAACATTATTCCTATACATCCAAAAACGGCAGCAAGGCAATGTGTGTAGAGTGTGTGGAATTCCGAAATGCAGTAATATCAACAGGAACGCTATTTGTGGGGAAAACTGTTTGTGCTGTGAAACGATAGATTCACATTTGTACAATACCACAAAGGCACACGTTGTAAAAAGACTCAAATACACCTTCACAATGAACAGTGCTTTCTCCATTTCCGGACCAAATAAAAAACACGCCTACATGGGTGTCTGCATAATGGGATACACAATTATGCAGGAAATCGGAAACAGAAGCATTACCTGGCCTACTGCCTCCCTCAGTGCAAACGGCACAGAAGAACAAGTTACTTTCTTACCTGGTAACGTTCTTTCGATGGGATGGTCCGACGACGTATTCCATATCTATGACAGGTGTTGTCCACAGCTGTGATGTTTCAGAAAATCTTCGGCGTCTGCGTCCATGACGTCGATGCGCCATTCCCGAGGACCTCCTCCGACGGCTGACGTCACCTGATGTGATAAGTAGGACGCACGACGCCCATAGACTCAGTTGTAGTTTTTTTCCCCCAGAACTTGTGCCACCAGTTTTCTGCAAGTCAGACACACAAGGCCTAGCTGAACGCAAGCTGCAATCGCAAAAGAAATTCTGCAGCAGGGAAGGTAGGGAGGGAGCGATATGGAATACGGTTTATAGTGATTTGGTCGAAAACAAAATTGTGGAATGTCAAAATGTCGAAAAAAAAATGTCAAAAAAAAAAGTCGAATTTCTTTATCAATACGTTTTTTTTTCCCCCGAAATGGGGGGTTTCCACCCAACCCCCTTTTTTCTTTTTTTTTCATTTACCCCTTTTTTTACTTACCGAACCCAAAAAAAACATAAAACAATAATAAATTCGACATTTTTGTCATTCGACTTTTTTTTTCGACATTTTGACTGACCACCATGGAATATGTCGTCGGACCATCCCATCGAAAAGAACGTTACCAGGTAAGAAAGTAACTTGTTCTTCGAGGGGATTGGGTCCTCCGACATATTCCATATCTATGACAGACTCCCAAAGCAGTACCAAGCAAGGAGGTGGGAAAAGAATTTAGAACACAAATTTAGCATGCCCAATCAAATGGCGGAATATAGGACTGCCTTGTCAAAGGCCAGATCTTGCCCTCTGATGGAATCGAGGGAGTAGTGACGTACAAAAGTATGTACTGAAGCCTAGGTGGCTGCATCACAGATGTGACCAATAGGAACACCCCTCTGCAGGGCAGTAGACACAGCCACTCCCCTGGTAGAATGGGCCCGCAAGCCAGCCGGAGGGTCCTTACCCACCAAGCGGCAACACTCGGAGATAGCTAAAATAATCAAACAAGACAAAGTCTGTTTCGTCACAACTTGTCCCAAACGCTTTCCAGCGTAACCAATGAAAAGTTGATCGTCCACTCTGACCCGGGACATGCGCGAAATATAAAAGCTCAACACTCTCCTAGGATCAAGCCTATGGAGCCTTTCCTCTTCCTTACCAGGATGTGGAGGAGGATAGAACGCCGGAAGAACAACCTTCTGGCTCAAATGAAATTCCGAAACCACCTTCGGAAGAAAAGAAGGACGAACTCTAAGGAGAACCCTGTCCTTATGAAACAGTGAAGGGTGGCTTAACTGAAAGTGCCTGTAACTCACTCACTCTGCGAGTGGAAGTAACCACAACCAAAAACACCGTTTTCAGAGTTAACAGTCTCAAAGGGCAAGAATGCAAAGGCTCAAACGGAGCACCCATAAGAAACTTAAGAACAAGGTTCAAATCCCAACCGGGCACCAGAAAAGATGACAGAGGGAACACATTAGTGAGCCCTTTCAAAAACGGAGAAATTAAAGGAATCTTAAAATCGGAACATTCTTCAGACGAGCACTTAAATATGGACAGCGCCACCAGGTAACCTTTAATGGTCCCCACTTGCAAGCCCCTCTGGGCTAAGCAAAGCAAAAAATACAGATCATGGGAATGTCACATTCAAAAGGATCCACATTCTTAACTCTGCACCAGTCGCAGAACTTTCTGCAACGGTACAGAGACTTTGTTGCCGGCTGCCTGGCCGAGAGCAACACCTCCATCACATCTTCAGGGAGGTCCCAATCCTTATACCTCAACCTTTCAGAAGCCAAGCGTGAAGGTTGAGGGATCTGACCTCTGGATGGAGAACCTGATCCCCCTGCCGTGAGAGCAGATCGCCTCGGTAGGGAAGACGACGTGGAGGGCAGATGGACAAGTCGAGAAGGTCCGGGTAACACGTCCTCCGGGCCCACGCCGGAGCAATGAGGATCATCCGGGAACCGAACCTCCGTAACCTCCGCGGTACTTGCGGGGTGACAGGGACTGGAGGAAATGCGTACAGCAGTGGGAATGACCACTCCACCACGAACGCGTCTCCTAAGGCTCCTTTTGGAGGAAATTCCCGCGAGCAGAAACTTTCGCACTTCCGGTTGACACTGGAGGCGAAGAGATCCACTTGAGGGGTCCCCCATAGGGCGAAGATCTCCAGGAGAATCTCCTGAGCCAGCTCCCACTCGTGAGAGATCGTGCTCTGCCTGCTCAGAGCGTCCGCCATCTTGTTGTCGTCTCCGGCCAGATGAACAGAGATCGAAACTTCCTGCTGGATGGCCCAGAACTCGAGCTGCATCGCCTCCCTGCACAGAGGAAGTGACCCTGCCCCCCTCCCCTTTTTGTTGAGGTAGTGCATGGCCACTGTGTTGTCTGTTAGAATCAGGACACTCTTTCCTCGCACAGTAGGCAGAAAAGCCTTCAGGGCAAGCCTGATGGCCCTCAGCTCCAACAGATTGATATAGAGTCTGGACTCCGACGGAGCCCAACGACCGCTGACTGTCAACTCGTTGGCATGAGCTCCCAATCCCGTGAGTTATGCGTCCGTCACGATCGTCACCTCTGGCCAGGGCAGCCAAAATGGTGCCCCCTTCATCAGATTGACTTCGACAGCCCACCACAGAAATCAAAAAATAAGGAGAATACCATCCCTTGTTGCTCTCCGCTACAGGCACAAGTTCTATGGCGCCTTTCTCCAGCAGGGCTTGAATTTCCTGCGCAAGGAGCGGATCCGGACTCTTCAAAGAGAGGTTCCCAGGTGGATTGTCGTGAGGCCTCTGCCGAAAAGGAAGACAGTAGCCGTGGGTTATGATCTCCAGAACCCACACATCTGAAGTAATGGCTCGCCATTCTACAAGAAGCTGCGCCAGCCTTCCCCCAACCGGCGAACCATGGGACCTGGCCTCATGACTGAGTGTTAGCGGCTGCGGTGTTGCCTGAGGGCAAAGAGGCAACTGCCCGAGCGGCCTTGGCACCTCGAGTACCCTTGGTTCCACCTCTGGCACTCTTACGGTGGCCAATTTGACTGCTAGCTCCTCTCGCTTCACTGAAGGACGAGTAATAGCGAAAGGAACCTCCCCTCCATTGCTGTCCCCTAGGACGAAAAGGCGGAGGTTGTCGAACTGCGGAGCCCAACGACTTCGCTGCAGCTTTGGAGGTCTGCAAACTCTCAAGGCTCTCATCAGCCTTGCTGCCAAAAAGATGTCCACCGTCCAAGGGCATGTTGAGGAGCCGGGACTGCACATCAGGAGCGAACCCAGACATCCGCAACCACACAAACCTGCGTATTACGGTTCTCGCCGCCATGGACCGGCTGACACAATCTGCCATGTCCAAACCCGACTGAACGTCCTCACACATGGCATCCTTGCCATCCTGAACCATAGCAAGGAAACCATCCCGTTTGTCCCCTTCGGGAATATGTTCAGCCGCTAATGCAACACAGTTCCACAGAGTGTGTGTGAAACGAGACAAGGCACATATGAAGTTGGCCGCCTGACGCGCCATACCCCCTGAAGAAAATACTTTCTTTGCCCAGCCGTCAAAACGCTTGTCGTCCCTATCCGGAGGGATGGTAGGATACGACGCCTGCTTTGCCGGGGCCGTAGCCGCCTGCACCACCAAACTCTCCGGAGTGGGGTGCGTGGACAAGTAGCAGGGGTCGCTACTGGCTGGACGGTATTTTCGCGACAAAGACTTGCCCACTGCCGGGAGACTCTCTGGAGCAGTTCAAGCCGCCGCCACCCTTCTCTGCAGAGCCATATGAAACGGCAATACCGGGTCAGTGGGTGGACCAAGATCAAGGATGTCCATGAGATCATCCTAAACAAACTCTCCTGGGGGAGCCGACCAACCCAAGTACTCAGTGACCTGAGACATAAGGCGCCGATATGAAGAATCGGCATGAGTGCCAGGCTCCGGCCTACAAAACTCCACCTCCGGAGAGGTATCCAGTCCACTGGCATCATGCAGTGACTGCCTCAGGTCATCAAACTGGCTATGGCCCGAGATAAGCTCATCTGGTACCGTAACCGGAACCAAGCCGTCATCAGAGCCTTCATCACCCTCTGAAATGTACTCCAGGTGGTGAGAGGAAGACATCTGGGGACCAAAGCTGTGCCTGACCTTAGCCAGAGCCTTTCTAGGGGCTAGCCCCATGCCACGGAGCCCCTCCGACACCACCGCCTCGAAAGGCGTCGACACAGGCCTCAAAGCCGGAGCTCCGAGCGTGTCTCTCGACGACCTAGGCGCCGACAGCGTCGACGACCCCCTCGGAGGCGGAGCCTTGAGAGAAATCATTGACGACCTCGGCGCCACAGGCGTCAACGTCTTCTTCGAAGACGGCACAGGATCACGCGGTCTCGAGCGCGTTGAGGACCGGGACCTGGAACGGGCATGGCGAGAACTGCTACCCTTGTCCGAGCGGGACCTCTCCTGCGAGCCATGCCGACCACCCGAGCCCGAAGGCGTACGAGCGGTGTCTCTCGACCGGTGCGACCGACCCCACTCGGAGGCGCGGACGGACCGGTGCCCTGCGTTCAAGAATCGCTAGCAACTGCTTCCCGAAGGAAGCCGATTCCTCCAGTGTCGCTTGCATGGTGGGATAAGCGACCCGCCGATGGGCGGAGTCCTCGGAAGAGGACGGGGAAGGCGACCGATGCCGGCGCTTCCGGGAATGCCTCGAAGAGGCGGAGGAGTGGCGAGACCGACTCCTGGAAGGAGACCCACTGGACTTCTGACGATGACGCGGAGAGTCGCCTCTCGAGTCATCCGTCGAAAGCCCCATAGACCTCGACTTCCGGGGCTTAGACACCCGACCTACCGACAGCTTCTTCTTGCGTTCCCGCAAGGCCTTGGCCATGAGCGACTGGCAGTCGACACAGTCGTCCGTATTGTGGGCCTCCCCGAGGCACCAGAGGCAGACGTCGTGCGAGTCTGTGACCAACATCTTGGACCCACAGTCCCGCATTTCTTGAAGACCGGATGCAGGGTTGAAGACGAAGTAGACATCGCCACGAACAGGTCTTCACAAAAAACCGAACAGGTTCAATGAACCGAGAAGAAAACAGCAAACTCCAAAGAGTCGAGGCGTACCGCGTTTCACGAAGCGAACATGTTCGCGAAAAAAACGGAACGGAGGCTATGGGCGTTGTGCGTCCTACTTATCACATCGGGTGACGTCGGCCGTCAGAGGAGGTCCTCGGGGACGGCGCATCGACGTCATCAACGCAGGACGTAGACGCCGAAGATTTTCCAAAGCAGCACAGCTGTGGACATTACCTGTCATAGATATGGAATACGTCGGAGGACCCAATCCCCTGGAAACTTGTGTTACATCGTGTTCATTTGTTGCTCCACAGTCAACAACAATAATATCGTGATTGAGCATCACCAAAGTCTCACACAGACAAACCAAAAGCAATCTCTTCAGTGTAACTGCTCCATACGTGTACAAACCCACATGATACACTCCACACAACTCCCACCGGATTCACTGTCACGTAATGTATGTGCAATTCACCCACAAAGCATATGCTGTGGCTCGTACAACACACAGGCATAAGCTCACACTGTGCATTTAGGTCGACAAATATACCGTATACCACAGTCTGTGCGTGCACTCCACACCCAGAAAGCTTATTGCGCAATTTCGTGTCCTCCACAGCCTCAAATATAAGGTGGCCATGTGCAAAAGGGGTTACGTTACACGTACCACCCTGCAACTGTCGCAATTTGCACTGACTTTTCCAGGAGTGGGCACACTGGAATAGGGGAGTAAATGTCAACCAGGGTTGGGGATGCCCTTTGTAGTGGTGGATCTTAAAAAAGCAGTTTTATTTCTAATTTTTAAAACAACTTCCACAGTTATAACTCTTTTATCAGGCTTTTATAATTGTTTATTTGTTGCACTGCGCCTCACATTCTTACAATACTGTCTTCAGTGCAGCCTGTAGATTGGAAAACCAAATGTCATTGCCACTGGACGACAATGAAATGCCATTTCCATTGAGAAGGTGCACATATCGATCACCAATGTTGTCATTGTCACACGAGTACATCCCAGCAGCACGCAAAAAGTTACACATGCTTCTGTTGATAAGACATCTTCCCACCTCCAACTGCCGACAACATTCTTTGGGATAGTTATATAGTGAACTTGGTGGTATACGAGAAAAGCACCTTCGCACTGGCAAAAACGCGCAGCACTTTGTTCATAATATTTTTAGGTTGAGGGTACACAGTTGCACAAGCTATGGAACCCAAAAGCAATGCTCCAAAGTGCACTACCTCAATGTGTACAGTACCTAAACTGGCAACTCGTTGACATTCTGCAAGCAAACGCCGAAAGTACGGACAGCGAAACCGCACCACAAAGTCTCCACTTCGTCCAAATTCAAATTGCCATTGAGGCCTCTTTCCAGGGCATACTGCAGCAGCTCTAGCACAAAACGATCACCCTCTATGAAAACTGTACGTCTGGTCATCTCTGCCAGCCTCACTACACACAGTAATGAAACAAAATATGGCAGCCCTTTCCTGTGACGCATACTCTAACCACATGATTGGACAATTGCAACAATCGCATTTCCATTGGCCAGCATGTTCAAAAACGCAGAATGTAGCACGTGCACTGCGCAAAGTATCGTAATGGCTGCGCCCCAGTAAATCATGACTAGTCCTCCTTCTCTGTCCACAACGTTCTTCCCACCATGCCCTTATTAGGCATTGCTAAGTACTCACACACGCAACCACCAATGCCCTACAAGACTTCAGCATCTTACAATTTCTGTTCTCCACAAGACTTCATATGTACTGTTACGAAATCAGCCTGCACGTGTGCTGTTATTGGAAAGCACGTTCAGTGCAAAGGTCAGTGAAACATTGCATGAGTTATACATGCACATTCATCCACATAAGCACCAATCAACACAAAAGAAAGGTATGAACTGTTTTTTTGCGGTATGTTCACAACTCTGTTAAAAGTGCCACTGTGCACGATTTCTGCCTCTAAGAGTCCACTGCGTGTTTAAAAAGCATACTGATGTTCCTCCCATCTCCTTCCATAAAGTGGCAATTTGTTCGTATGTGCTTGCAACGTTTTCATTTACCCACATCATACACTATATTAGCGAAACAGGAACTCTATTCCTTCCTTCCGACAATGCTATGAAAATTGTTCCCCACTAACCCACCTACTACATAACTCGTAAAAAAAAGGCACTAAAGCCACCACTAAATGTATTTTAGCAACCTACAGTCACTTTCCAAAATGTCAGTGCCTGCATGGCTGTGGTGGTTTGTATGCTGCACTGTTGCCACAGGCTCTTTTTAAATCTCACAGCTTCCACTATGTGCCCTCAGCAACTCATCCGTAATAGGAGTGCACAACTTGTCCTTGGCCTGAACGACAGGGATCGTATCTCTGCTGGACTAAAATGTCTGCAATACCTCACAGTGGCTGCGAACAATAAACTAAAAGCCCTGTGCATTATGCAGAAGGCCTTCTGGTCCCTGGGACCTCAATACCTTGCACTGTCACTTAATATCTGCTTGCTCCAGCTCTTCCCTCATCCGCTTCCTACTCCCTCAGGGTCAGTTGCTTCTACACGCAACCACATGTTGGTAGATGTGGTTCTTCTGCGGCCTCCCTGTGGAACACGCTCTCTGTCTCCCTGGACCATGAGAAGCATTGTAGGGTCTAAAAGCACCTGAAAACCCTTCCATGTGCTTCTTCTCTTTCCCCTACTCACTTCCTGGCTAAATGTGCACTACTTTCCTACCCACCCTATAATCTGTGCCCCAGACCACCTCCCTCCCTACAGTTCCACCCCTGCACTGCCTTCTACCAACCCCCACACTTGGGGACTGTTTTCTATAACACTAACAGTGCAGCCACCACTTCATGTCTACACTTATCTTTGCACTTGCCAGCACCGGCCGCAGTTGCATACATTTATATTTATCATTGTTCCCATGTACTGCACTTTGCCCTCCCCCTTCCCATTCACTTGTGCACTCTCAATTTCAGCTGTCCTAGAGGAATCAATGTCTCTGTGTGCCCTCCACTCCGCCTCCCTTTCCTCGGCACGTCTTCACACACTTGTTTGTAGGCTCGATACAAACGGCACAAAATACCATAACACATCATATAATGCACAAACTGCATTCATAACAACATGATGCCTGCCATGTACGTTGTAAACTTCAGAATATCGTCTTCCTACTGTAATGCATGTAATACAAATGACAGAAAAGCCTCCACATAGCCAATGCCATAGTTGCCATCCTAAAAAGAGCCGGAGGTGCCACTTCTAATCCTCAAAGTGCTGCGGAATCCGCTGCATTACCGTGCTCGAAACTGGAGGTGGAGGGGGAGGAATGTGAAACAGGGATTGTGTCTTTAGGATTGTCTCTAAAACCACTTATTTTTTATTTTATTTTTGTCGAGTTTTTCTTATGTACGTGCATTCATACAGTTTTCTTTCCTTGTTTTTCTCTCTTTTGTTCACTGTCGGTTTGCTTCTGTTCCTCACATTTTTCTCGACTTAAGATCAAAGCTTATCTTACATTTCTACAGAATTCTCTGCAATGCTTTGTGCAGAGTGGCAAACAGAACAGCATTGCCAATGGAGGTAAAAAAATGCCATTTCCTTGAAACCACTGGAAAACTGGCTGGTTAGTAATCCTTTCATAGTCTGTGCAGAACATCCGAGCACTGCACATAAAGTCAGACATGCTTCTGTTTATCCAACATCTCCCGACCTCTGGCTGTGGAATATTTACACCGGCATTCTCCCATTGTCCTCTGCGTCATTGATGAGAAAATCACCTTTGCAGTAGGAAACATCTGCATCCCAGCCGTCATCAACTTCTTTAAGTAAGCGAGCAAACGAGAGCACGAAATGTGCGCCAAATGTAGTCCTCCAAAATGCACGACCACCACATCTACAGCACCAACTGGCCACACATTTGCAAAGACGATCCATGCACCCGAAACCCCACTCATTAACTGTGCCCCAAAAAGCCTGCACTCCTTCCAACTGAAAGTCAGTATTGAAGCCTCTTTCCACGGCATACCTGTGCAGATCGTGCACAAAAGGTATCGCCGACTATAAGCACTCGCCGTCTGTCCATCTCTGCCAACCTCACTACATCAAACTTTAGGATGTCACTGGCCCCTGCGGTGAACCACACCCTCAAATCCTCATTGGAGAATGCCCACAGTTCCATTTGCGAAGCCTCCATGCTCAGAAGGCCATGATGTGGCACGTGCGCTTTTCCAGCTACAGCTAGGCCCACGCCCCAGTAAAGCAGACACAATACTTCTTCCCTTTGCATTCAAATTTTCTAACATTAACTTTGTGCAGCCTATTGTCGAATATAAAATTACAAAAACGCCTGCACCAATCACATACTGAACCTCGGCATTGCACACTCATCATTTCTGTACACAAGTCCGAATTCCCGTTAAACACTCTGAGAGCACCTTCCCTTTCCTTCCAAAGCCCCTCCGCCAGAAACGTTTCCTACAGGATGCCCTATTTCAGCATCCACAATGCTCCTGCAGCGCACTCAGCACACCTTTCGCCATGCACACAACAGTCCACCCATACCCACAACCAGCACACTACTATGATGTCATGCATGCGACCATGTCGGCAGCTAACATTGTGCACAAACGTAACATACGTAGTGGCACTGCAACCCAACTCCCTCACACCATAAAACACCCACTCATGAAACAGGTCGCAATTAGCAGCATCCATAAACCTACCACGGCCTCCATCACCCCTACCCGCTGCCATTCACAAAGTATTGTGTCACTACCAACCTAACCACAACATTTTCACAACATTGGCCCTACTTCAACAAATCTGCACACAGCATAGTGAAGAACCTATACAAGATACACTTCAACCATACCCTCTGCCATACTGCCAGTATGCATACACTGAACCCAGTGCCCACACTTTGTGACTTTTCGTTGCACCATCTTCAATAACACATCCAAAACTTTACCATGTTCTACCAGCGCCCTCACCAGCGGAACCAAACATACACACCTGCCAGCGCACTTATGCTGCTCGATGGCGTCTGTAATGTACTACACAACCATTCTTTACAGGTCACCACCCTCTACCAGATACAAAGTAAAAATTGCATTAGTGGCGTGGGTTTCCTCAATTGCTAGGCTCTTCAATGCATGGCCTACGACCTTCAGCCATTCACCCAATAGTCTAGGCCTTGAACACAGGCACTGCAATGTAATGCCACGCATGCATGTGACCATATCACCAACTACGCCTATCCACATACACACCACTGCCAAAAGCACTCTTACCCAACCTGTACACGCACTCACCAATCACCCAATCACGAAATCAGGTCACGATCTGGACAATCCACAAACATACCACAGCCTCCACCATCCCTACCCACACCCATTCACAAAGTATTTTGTCACTACCAACCTACCCACAACCTTTTGCACAACATTGGCCCTACTTCAACAAATCAGCACACCGCATAGTAAACCAAGCACATTTAAGATGCACGTCTACCATATCCTCTTCCATACTGACAGTATGTAAACCCAGCACCCACACTGCATGACTTTTCACTTCACCATCACCAAGTGTACATCAAAAATGTTAACATCTTGTAACAGTGTCCTCACCTACGAAACAAAACATGCATGCATGCATGACAGCTCACTTCTGCTGCTGCATTGCACCCAATAGGCTAGGCCTTGAACACACGCACTGCAACGCAATGGCACCATGCATTTCACCATATCACCAACTACGTCAATCCACATACACTCCACAGCCACCAGCACTCCTACCCACCCCACACACACATCCACCAATCACATACTGAAACTCTGCATTGCACCCATTCACAAAAACAGGTCCCTATCACCAGAATCCACTAACATATCACAGCCTCCATCACCCCTACCCACACCCATTCACAAAGTATTGTGTCACTACCAACCTAACCGCAACTTTTTTCACCACATTGGCCCTACTTTAACAATTCAGCACACACCATAGTAACCAAGCACAATCAAGGTGCACTTCTATGGTATCCTCTTCCATACCAACAGTGTGCAAACCCAGCACCCAGTTCCCACACTGCATTACTTTTCACAGCACCATCGCCAAGTACACATCAAAAACTTTACCATGTTGCAGCTGTGTGCTCACCTGCAAAACCACAAATGCACTCATAGCAGCTCAATTCTGCTCTATTGAATCTGAAATATGCTCTACACCCAACTATTTACAGGTCACCACCCGCTAACTGCCATTGGCCATGCACCCAACAGGCTAGACCTTCAACACTCTCACTGCTACATAAGGGCACCATTCATTGCACCATGTCACCAACTTCGACTAACCACATACACAGCACTACCACCAGCACTCTTACCCAGCCTGCACACCGCCATGTAAGTATGTAGCAACAAATAGCACCAGTTACCATAATGTACAAAGAAAACACTCTCCTGCACCCCTCTGCACTTTCATTCACATACCATGGACGTCCCCACTTCCATTCCCAAACTATTATGTCACTGCCAAACTACCCACAATCAGTTTGCAACACTGCCCTACTGCAACCAATGGACACACACTAAACTATGCAAGCAGCACCCTGTACCGGATGCACACCCACACTTGCGTTACTGTGGTGGGTATGCACATGCCCTACTCTCTACGGCCTTTGCCCATGCACCCAATAGTCTAATCATTCCACAGAAAACGCAGCTTCCTGCACCTACGCATGCCACCATGTGCCCAACTACCACATTCCATCCGCATAGCACAGCCACCCGTGCTCCCATCCAACCTATGTCATGTGCACTTCATTCCCCTTCTAAAATTGCTATACCATCACTCACCACGGGAAAAAGTCGCTACAAACCGGTCGCAGCACAAGCTATCGGGCAGTTACGACACCTGCCTCCAATCACCACAGAAAGTACTCGCCTGTCTAGCTACCCGCGACTTGAAGCAGTATACGCGAAACCTGCAGGCACTCCTCTTCCGCCGTCTTCTTCCACCTCCCTACCCATGTCACATTAACCACTTCTCCCTTCCTTACCCGTTCCCTCCCTTATTGCCGCCATAGCAATATGGAAGGTACATTTTCCAGATTCTTCCGCCGCCTTACTGTCCTCCGATACACCATGGCGGCTTTCACAAAAAATGTTGACACACACCACGCTTTCCTCCAGCCAACCACCAGCCGCGGCCAAACTTATCTGACAGCACGCCGTACCGCCGGCCAATGACACTTCTATAGCGTGTGTGAGTAAAGGGCCTGTAATGAGACAAGCCATTGTTTATTACCAACTATTGGTCTAAGTGAGATTCATTGCCTCTCTGAGTCCAAGAACTTTTCTGGGTTCATGTAATAGGGTGCGTGAGTCTGAGGTACCTGCACGTGGCCGGAAAAGCAAAACAGTACTCAAGTTACATTGCTATAAAACCGACATAAACCAATCATCAAGCTTCAGCAATACCTTGCACAAAACTTAACTCACCCATAAAGTTCAAAGATGTAAACTGTGTTTCGTATTCAAAGGATATCCCACTGGAAGAACAAAGGGGAATGGTGTACCGATTCGGAGCATCCAGAAGCTTATGCCAGGTCAACACACAACATATAAAACCACGTAAATGTTCATACCATAGCCGACAGTTTACTTTGCATAGATGGGCATAAGCAACGTCATGCTAAGTAAGACATGTGCGCTACAACAATTAATTCATAATGATTAAAAGGGCCAAAATTAATGGAGTGCACAGGGCTTGACCCTGGTGAATCCATCAGAAAACAGAACAGACTGGGAGCAGCAACACCTTCTAACAAAACCTTTGAAATTCAAGGAACAAAACGTTAGTTGCAGGGACGTTAAGATGAGAACGCAACAAAGCCCCTGAAATTCAGCTAGAGCCACCTTAAATTGTGCCCCCTGTTGCGCAGCCTATGCAATGACATCACTGGTGACAGACACAAAAGTCAATGTATTAAAAAATTGGATACCATTTACAAATTACTTTTACTTTGTACAGTATGTGTTTCACGTTAATCACTTACAAAAGACACAGAATGAAATATACATCTATGCACATGGTTTCAAGCAAATTTTCAATTTTAAAACGTCATTTCTTTTCTATACATATATTTAGAGTAATCTTTTTTTTATATCCATGTATGGCAATCTTAAAATATATCCTAATACATAGTTTCTTGTTTTAAAGCACTTCTCATGTCTAGAAAATCATGTGTACACATCTGTCTTACTATAAAACAATTGAGTATTTAACCCCTTATGTGCCTGGCTATTAGGTTTCAATATGTTTCTATTTCTATGATTTTCTTTTGTAAATGTAAATACAGATTCCATTATGAATTATAAATTACTCACCGTAGTGACTAACTTACTCTTAGTCCATAGTCCCCTTTCCTCCATACTGTATGGGCATCCCTTCCAAGGGACGGGAGACAGAACCTTATTCACCAGGAAAAACCTTCTTTCCCTTTAAATTTAGAGGCGCGGCCCAGGGAGCATGCGCTGCCCTGACTCCGCCCTCCAGCGCCTCACCTCAGTCCCCATTGACGCGTCGACATTAGATTTATCATTGCCTAATGACACCAGTATTATTAGGGGGGAGGCTGGTGGGATGTATGGAGGAAAGGGGACTATGGACTAAGAGTACATTGGTCACTACGGTGAGTAACTTATAATTACTCTTACATCCCGTCCCCTTTCCTCCATACTGTATGGGCGATTACAACCGATTGTAGCCCCAGGTTGGAGAGGAGGCCCTCCTTAAGCAAATAGGTTCCTGAGAACCGCCTGTCCGAAAGCTGTATCAGATCTAGAGCCGGCATCCAAACAGTAATGCTTGCAGAAAGCCAAGGGAGAGGCCCAAGTGGCCGCCCTGCTTATGACTTGCCAAGGGACATGGTGCTGGAATGTGATGGCTGTTGCCTTGGCCCTGACAGAGTGGGCATGCATGTTGGCCAGGAGCGGCTTGTGCTGGGCCTCATATGCTTCTTTGATGGCAGAGACCATAAAGCGGGATATGGTAGCCTTAGAGGCCTGATAGCCTGGCCTTGAGCCTCCGAAAGTGACAAACAGAGCGTCCGACTTGCGGAAGCCCTTGGTCCTGTCCAAGTAGAATTTCAGGGCACGCCTAACATCCAGGCAGTGCAGCACTCTGCTTCATTCTTGGGATCAGGAAAGAACATAGGAAGGACTATTTCTTCGTTCAAGTGAAATGCTGATGGAACCTTGGGCAGAAATGCAGGTGCATCCGCATGACTACCTTGTCCTTGTGAAAGGTGGTATATGGTTCAGAGGTGACCAGCACCTGGATCTCGCTGACTCTGCGAGCCGAGGTAAGACCGACTAGTAAGGCCACCTTGATGGTGACCAGCCTAATGTCCACGGACGCCATTGGCTCGAATGGTTTGTGCGCCAGGGCACCCAAGACTATGTTAAGATCCCACACAGGGTGTGGTCTCTTGACGGGCGGGTAGAGTCTAGCGAGACCGGTCAGATGTTTCTTGACGATAGGGTTGGAGGAGGAAAAAATGCCTCCCTCCGAGTTCATGTAAGCCCCAATGGCTGCAAGGTATGTACGGCAGGTGTCCACCTGTATGCCCGAATGAGTGAGGTGCACTGAAAAGGAGAGCACGTCGTCCGAATTGCAGGCCAAAGGGTCCATTCTCTTTGAGTCTTCCCAGTGGCAGAATCTGGTCCATTTGTTTTGTACTGGGCCCTGGTGGCTTTGCTCCTGGCGCCCTGTATGATCTCCAGATTGGCCTGTGAGAGGCTACGGTGCCGAAGCTTTACCTGCTCAGGTTCCACGCTGTGAGGGCTAGTTTCGCTGGCGCAGGGTGGATGATTCTGCCCCCCTGCTACGCCATAAGATGTGCTGGGCTTGTCATAAAGGTGTATCGGGGGCACCTCCAAGAGGCTGAGTAGCTCCGAAAACCATGGCCTGGCCGGGCCACCATGAAGCTATCAGAATGATGAGGAGTCGGTGAGACTCCTTGATCTTGCAAATTACCCCTATCGATCAGGGCAGTAGGCGGAAAGACATAGGCCTTCATGCTGGTCTACTGGAGGTGAAATGCGTCGCCCAGAGAGCCGGGGCCCTGACCCTGCCAGGATGCGAACTGGGGGCACTTCTTGTTGTGCCAGGTGGCAAAGAGATCAACTTGGGGATGACCCCACCTGTTGAAGATCTCCTGAATAACGAGGTTGTTTAGCTGCCAATCGTAATTGTCAGCTCCCAGCCTGCTGAGCCTGTCCGCCTCCAGGTTGGATTCCCCTGGGAGGTGGACTGCCGAGAGGTAAATGTCATTTTCCAGGGCCCATTCCCACATGTTGATCGCCAGCCTGCACAGAGGAGGGGGATCTGGTGCCTTCCTGCTTGCTGAGGTAGTACATGCTGGTCGAGTTGACTGTCTGGATGAGGACAACCTTTCCCTTGAGAAGTGGTAGGAATGCTCTGAGTGCTAGCCAGATGGCGTTCAGCTCCAACCAATTGATGTGGTATTCCTGCTCCTGTCGAGTCCAGGTGCCGTGGACCGAGAGATCGTCCAGTGTGGCTCCCCAGCCCTTGATCAAGGAGTCTGTGGTGATGGTGGCCTGCGGGGAGGGCGGTCGAAAGAGCTTGCCCGTCCATAGGTTGCAGTCCATGGACCACCAAGTTAGGTCTGGGTGGAGAGATGGAGGAACGTTGATGATCTCGGATTGCAAGCCCCACTCCTGATTCCATGAGGCCGCGAAGTGCAGCTGAATCCTTCTCATCCTTAGTCTTGTGTGCGGCACGGCTAAAGGACTGCCGCCAGAAGACACAGGAGATTTTGGTACCACCATGCCGAAGTCCTCTCTCTGCTAGGGAAGTGGCCGGTGGCCCTCTTGATGGCTGAGATTTTGTCTTCTGAAGGGAAAACCCTCTCAGCGCACATGTCCCAAATGAGGCCCAGGAATGTCAGACTGCGTAGGGAGCAGCTGTGACTTCCTGAGGTTGAGCGAGAAGCCCAGGTCTTGCAGTGTGTTCACACGGGCATGGGAAGACTGGCGAACCGCTTCCAGAAATGTAGCCCTGACAAGCCAGTTGTCGAGATATGGGTAGATGTGGAGGCCCTGCGCTCTGAGGAGGGCTGCCACAGCATTCATGACTCTGGTAAAGACCGTGGGGGCCGAGTTGAGGCCAGATGGAAGGACTTTGTATTGGAAATGGTAGCCCATGATCCTGAACCGTAGGAAAGAACGATGGGGCTGCCAAATCGGGACCTGTAGGTATGTGTCTTTCAGGTCCAGGGAGCACATCCAGTCTCCCCTGTCCAATGTCTCTGCTATAAAAGCTGGCGTAAACATCTTGAATTTTTGCAGGGGTGGAACGGTCCAGCACAACTCTCAGGCTCGCTGGGAGGCTGGGACTTCCTCCACTGCCTGGCTCTCTACGAGCAACCGGATCTCTGCCAAAAGAGTAGCTGACCCAACCTGCGGGAGTGGAAGGGGGAAGAGGCTGGGATCGGAAGACAGTACACCGTGGATACTACGGAGAGGATCCAGGGGGCCGCGGAATTCTGGTGCCAAAATTGTGAATGGAGGGCAAGCCTGCCCCCCACTGGAGACACGTGGACCTGAAGGGGCGTGTCATGCCTTCTTTCCCTCTGAGGCTGATGCTGAGGAGGTGGGACTGGAAAAGCCCCTACTCCCCTCCCCCTTTTGGTTGTTTGCACCGGAGGTTCTGAGACAGCGAACGGTCCGGCTGCCTGGATCTGCGTTCCTGAAAGCCGCGGAACCCTCCATATGTATGACCCCTTTCCGAGCGCTGCTGAGATTGGGTGTACGATTTGGGCATGGTCTTTCTAAGAATGGACAGAGACTTTGCCGTTTGTGAGCTGTTCTTCTTGTCCAGCTCTTCGTCCGTAGAGGAGTGGAAGAGGTCTCCACCCACCGCCGAACGGCAGATCTAGAATGCGCTCCTGGACATCCGGGTTGAATTTCGTTGCCCGGAGCCAGGCTGTTCTCCTCATGTCTGTGGCAATGCAGATGGCAAGGCCTAAGGTATCGATATGAGCCACTGTGGATCCCATGAGGTCATGCGCCACGAGCTTGGCTTGAGCTAGCCCCACCTTAAAGCGTGATTTGCATTGGGAGGGGAGTTCCGGAAGCAAGTCCGCAATTTCCCGCCATAACCGTTGGTTGGCGGCAGCCAGCATGGCATCTGCGTTGGCTTGACATAGGTGCAAGTAGGCGTTGAAGTAGATCTTCTTGCCGTACGCCTCCAAGATCTTCTCCTCCTTGCCTAGCAGCGCCGCAGAGGAGGCGGCTGAGGACGATAGTGGCTTGGAGTACAGTGATGCTGTAGCGATCACCGAGGAGTGTGGGTGAGGATGGGTCGAGAGCAAGAGTATATCCCCCCCCCCATCTGCCTGTACTTTGCGTCCAGGCGTCGGTTGACCGGCTGGACCAAGTGGGGCTTGAGCCAACCCTTTTTGGCCACGCAGACTACATTGGTTTGCAGTGGAATCGCTGTGTTGGCATAGGGGCGTCTTGTGAGGACTTCAGCCAGAACCCCCTCTGCCGGCTGTTCGACCTAGGGTTGGGGGAGGCCCAGGTACTCCGCCAGGCCAGCAAGAGGTTCATGGAAGGCCTTGGCTGAGGATGGCGTGTCCGGATCCTCCTCCTCGTCCGTATCCTGTGGATCTGGAGGAGCTTGTGGAGGAGGAGGGGTAGATGGCGCTGGAGGCTGGGTTATAGAGACCGCAGCCGGTGGCTGAGGAGGCGGCAGAGGTTGCGGAGTTGGCTGTGGAGCCAGAGGAGGCGGCTGCAACGGAGCCTGGGGGCCCTATGAAGGCGTTTGTGGTGCCTCTAGCATTTTGGGGAGGACTTCCCTAACTGCATCCTTAATAATATCGAAGAGCACCTCCTCACTGGCCCAAGAGGTGGCAGGGGGTATCGACAGGGTAGCGGGGGGCTACTGGAGCTGCTCCGTACACTGTCCATATAGACGCACAGGAAAGTTGCCCTGCGCAAATGAAGGGTAGACTGTAGGCCACGTACCTGGTTGAGACCAGTCCCACCTTGACGCTTTTTCTTCGCCGAATTCGTGGAATGGCCCGTCGTCCATTTTATAACACTACAGAACCACTAGCCATAGACTCTGGCCATGGCCGGTGGGCACGACCACTATTTTAAAACACTTGTAACCCATTGTTCAAAGATGTTTATCAATCACAAATTGACTGACCTGTTTTTACAGCGGTATTGTTATGCATAAAAGATTGCAGGCTTTGAGAACTCTCAATGTTTTTGGCAACGCACAGCGAGATTAAATAATTTGCCAAGGATCACACACTTTGGTTAAACAACGTGCTAAAAGGCCCTTTTTTTATGGCCGGTCTCTTGGTGACTGTTGCGATACATCGCATGACCCCAACTAATTGCATCTAAGCAGCACGGAAAATAGAAAAAAATGACTGGCTGCAAGAATAACATATGCCCAGGTACTTTTTTTTCCCCCATAGCAAAATTCAAAAGCTGGCATCCATGAATATACGCACAGTAAGTGAACATATATCTTAACGTGATATATACAAATGTAGTTCAATTGACCTTCCCCTTAGAAAAAGTGTGTAAGACAAAATAGCCCTGGACTTTTTTTTTAAAAGTAATGAACACCAGAAACATTTTCTGAGAGAGGAAATGTTCCAATAAATATGCTAGCAAAGTATAAAAGGTGCTCACATTTAAAACCCTGCTATCTGTTGTGAAATATTCCCTGGCAAACCAAATCTCAATAGGAAACGTATAAGCTTATGATGACTATCCCCAAAAGAACACAGGAATCCTTCAGAACTCAATCTGTGAGCAACACGTGCACATGTCTAATTATTAATATAGTGCGTCATACCAGAATGAATTGGCCCCATTTTGCATTGCTCCCCATTAGCACAGATAAATATGAGACACAGTAACACGATGGGGGGTGAACTATACATTTGGTAGCTGCAATTCGAACTGAGGGCGCTTCAGAGCCTTATCGCAAGACTTCAGCCTGCTGGTGACCTTAAGACAGACAATCAGGGCAGGAACGGAAACATTGTCAATCAAAACTGTTGAGCCAACAGCCGTTCTATTAGTTTATCGTGTAAAAGCTGCTACAAGAAGCATCCAAAAGACCCCAAATAAACAGCAAAAGCAATAGAAAGATAGGCAGATTGATGAGCAGGGTAATTTGCTTTAAAAGTATGCAAACATATACTTACTGGTTAGTATTGTCAGCAAGAATAAATACTCCGTGTAAGAAATCAGTCCTGAAAGAGAAACAAAAATTAAGTGAATCAACCCCTTTAAAAAAAACACCGAAAAAGGAACAGCTTGCAGGTGCAGAGCAAATATACAAAGTGATGACCTTGCTAAATTAAAGCTTCCCAAAATATGACAGTCGTCAGGGTATTTCTCTAACCATTACTCGTCTCTTTGTAGCAATGACAGAAGGGTTTATTTTAGCATGTCGCTTTAACATAAATAATTACTTTGCCTCAAACCTATTTTATTTGCCGGGGCCTGGCTCTTGAACCTGAGCCTTCTGCTTAGGTTCAGCCGTGCACTGAAAGTGAACCCCGATTGCTGCCCCAGCACGGGCATCTGGGTCTGCACACTGATGCGCAATTAAAACATGAAGGTAGAGGGTATTTGTTTTCTAAAGAGCCCTGCACTAAATCTTGTGACTTTTTCAACTGAAAATATTCTGTGTTTATACGAAGGGCGAATAAATTAAACACGCTCTGTCATATTTAGTAGCTGGGAAAGGAACCGTTCTAATATTACTCAGAAGGATCAAAGTACGTCAACCCTGGCAGCCGAGAAAACGCGGGGAATAGTTCGCCTCTTATTCTCAAGGGGAGCAGGGCAACACGCAAAGCTGCCAGGCGGACAGATCACACTGATAGTGCAGCTGGGCCCCACGCCAAGAGGAGACGCCACACGTTTTTTTTTTTTATTATAAGAACGTGTCCTTTCTACAAGGTGAACTTGTTTTTTCTTCTGGCGGAAAATTCCAGCATTTCCCTTTGAAACGCCGGCTTAAATGAAAAGCTTGAACAAACAGAGAGGCTTGACAGCTCTTAAAGAGTAGCAGACAGTAAAGAGATACAGGGCAGGCAGGTAAACAGTGGGTTTAACCAATGAGATGCCGTCAATCTCCCCTCTGCGATAACGCCGACAGAAAATGTTACGCCAGCAATCGGGTTGACGCCTCTCGCGAAAATGTCACCAAAGCCCCCCTTTAACCTCTAACCGAAATATTATATTGTGCAGAATGAGAAGCCACTGGCGAGTGGCATGTTTAAGCTCTGCGATCTGCCACAAGGTAAACAATGTCCGACAGTTTATGTAGGGTTAATTGATAGATAAGGAAAACTCATCAGTCTCTCTGATGAACAATTACTCTCCCGTTACAGTAGGGATTTAGAGGCAATCGCTCGTTCCAGGATATAATTGGGCCAATAATGTAGTAGTGGAAATCTCCTAGTTAGTGCTCTGGTGAAAAATAACCTCCCATTTCAAGGAATCGAGAAGAATCATGGCCGTCCCAAAGAGGTCACAGACTCGTGCCGTTTCAAGACCGCTAAACAAGAAAGGAATTTTAAAAAGGATCTATGCGAATTTCCTGGGGTTGAGCGCCTAGGAACAGACGTTTTTTCTGTGTTAGGAAAAACCACACGTTAGTATTGGATGTACAGTAACATGAAATGTCATTAAAAGCAAAATTATCTTGTATTGTGTGTTTTTTTTTTTATCAGATGTAACAATATGTACACATGTGCCAAGACTGACATTAACGATACATTTAGCAAAAGATCGGAAATGGTACACGGAAATAAAGGCAGCCCGTGGAGCCTAAGCAGCATTTCCACCATTTTTCACATTGGATCGTAAATGCCTCCTACAATGCAGGTGCAGTACATGGAGGCATTTACACAGGTTCCTATTGAATCCACCTGCTTCTTACAGGTTCACAAAAAATGGAGATTCCATAGGAATCCATAGCATCTCTTAGAAATGACGTACAGGTATAGTAGTGGCTAAACCACCTAATCTGCCCCACACTACTACTAAACCAGCAGTGATCCCAATCATAAGGGTGAAACAAGCACAAACTGAAAGGTATACCTCTTTTTTGTTGTGTGGCAGCACAGGCAGAGAGCAGGTTATACCTCCAGGAGGGGTGTGAGGTCACAGTAACAACCCAATAACTTAAGTACATTTGTCCAAAATAAAAGAATGTCCAAGGTTCTCTAAAAATATAAACTTTTAATTAAACAAAATTGCAAATAACTAAAAACACAAGCAAAACCTCACCCGTGCAAAGAGACACATAAAATGCAACCTGTTGCAGAATAGCACTCTGGGAAGATGAGCATCAATATTCAGGCACAACATTGGCTCAGTGTTCAAGAAAATGTCTTGTAAGAAAATGGGAGAGCAGTGGGCTTAAAACTCACTATAGTCTCAAAGGTGGAAAAGAGGACACAGCCCCATCATAGTACTTTATTTCTTTGTCTTGGGAGCTCAACAATGTTGGGCAGTGCTACTAGGTGCTTCCCTGCAGTGGAGCCAGTGCCCAGCTGGGGCACATTGTGTTGATCCAGTGGCGCGTTAGCGTTGAGACTGGGCGTGGATCAAGATGGCGCTCAAGATGATACAATCGGTTCGATACGGCTGTCGAGTTGGGTCAGACCGTTGCTTCTACTGGGTCTATCGGCGAAGGACAAAATGGCAAAGTTCACTTGTGCGAGAAAGCAAAGATGGCTTGAAGGTACAAGTAACCAAATCAAAGTTCATGGAGTGCCAAAAGGAGACCACAGGTTTTGTGTCGGCTCGAAGGGCATTGAGCACTGTCCAAGACAACAAAGTAGTGAAACAGGATTTCAGCTGCTCTTATTTATTTATCATTCACTTGTTAGGCGATTACACAGGAAGCAAATACTGTTTCAGAGTGCCCACAGGGCAACAGGGAGGGGACATGGGATGATAGAGAATGTAATTACAGCAATGTTAAATAATTAAATACAACAAAAAGAAGAGAATGGGGCGGGGAAGACAAACCTACTATGCCTTGTGAGTGTTCAGAACGTGCATGTGCAGAGGGGAGGGGTGTCCGGGATAGGTGCTATGGTGCTCATGGAGAGCAGCAGGTGAAGTGCTATGAAGAAATGTAAGTGCAATCTCCAGTGGTGGAGGGTGAGCCGCAGCAAGTGCAGAGGATAGACAATAGCTGGGATGATAAAATGGGGCGGTCAGGGCCATGAGGATGCATAAGAGCCCTGCACAACAGTCAAGCTACTGTGTGATTAGCAGGGGACAGGGGGAGGGAATGAAGAGGTAAAGAGGAAGGTCTTGAGGCTTTTCAGGAACTTAAGGAGATCCTGCTCAAGACGAAGAGCGAGGCTGTTCCAAAGAAGGGAGCCCTCTGAGGAAAGCGATCGACCACCTGCTCTTTGTTCAGCAAACCGCTTCATGGGCAAGGAGATGGTGCCAGAGGAACGCATGTGTCTAGATGGGGAGTATTTGGTCAGAAGGATTTGCAGATAGAGTGGTCTCCGGCCCCAGACAGCCGCTTAGACATTTGGGTTCCTGAGAGTCCCAATTCAGGGGCATTGGAAAAAGATTAGTCCTTCTGATGCCCTAACACTCCAAGGAGGTTGGCTGGCACCTACAGTGGTTTTGTCACCTCCATTGACGGGGCCGTTTCCAGTGCAGCCATACTGTGACCTTGGTACAACAGTAGTTCATTTCCAATGCACTGTGACAAATCCATGGTATTCGTCACCCTGTTCCTAAGGGGGATACACCCCCTTTGGGACTACAGAGGTGAGCCTGCTAAGCTTAACACCCCCTAGGGGCTGGGCAAGTGGGCTCCCACTGGGGGGTGACCCTCCCTTTGAGGATAGGCGATTCCCCGAAAGAGATATCAGCATTCCTCCCTATTTTCAAGATCCCAATGCTTTTGTTGGCTATACAGGACTTACAATCCGCATTGAAGCAAGAGAGAAGAGAAACCCCATAGCCAAAGAAGGGCAGGCACCTCCTCCTAGGTGGTGTGGCAGAAAGAGGAAGACTCTATGCCAGATGTGGTGAATAGGGACTGCGACCAAGCCTGCAGAATGCACACAGCCTTGCCGGTCCAAGAGCCGGAAGCGCCCCGCCCAGAGGAGCAACACAAAGCACCCATCGCCAGAGAAGCAGAGAACTGGCATAGCAAGACGCCGGTCCCAGGGTCCCACAGGAAGCCCGACGTGGGAGGGGGCACGCCCCACCCATTTCACAAGACCTGAAGAGAACCGAAGAGGTGGTGCTGCCGACTTTTCCCAAGGAGCACTGGCCAAGGAACAGAGGTAAGTGGTTGCTCTAGGGAACCAGGAGTGGAGAGGAGGCCACAAGGTGGGCTGAGAGACCCGAGATCTAAAGGCGAGATAAGAGAAAAGAAACCCCAAGGTGGGGTGAGACACAAGAGACCCTGCACTTCCCCAGGTGGTGTGAAAGAAACCAAAACCCAAGGTGGGATAAGACCAAGAACTACCTAGCAGGAGAAATCACCAGGATTTCTCTTTTGAGAAAGACTACCAGGAGAACAGTCCGTGTGGGGAAACACAGGACAGACGCCCCCCCCCGCCCGACTGCATGAGATGTAAGACAAGAGACCTTATTCAGACTGATTTGAACCGTATAGAGAAGAGAAGCTGGGAGAGTCATTCAGCCTAAGGGCTTCTTATACTGAGCATGGGGGCGGGGAGACCCTATTAAGAAAAACACTAGGGTGGGGGTCAGAAACCAATTAGCAGTCATTCACCAGGGCCAAAGACCACTGTACCTTTGTTGAATGTATAGGTTTCAGTTATAGTGGTAGGGACACAACTCAGGTAAGATTAGGATTCTGGATGGAGGACTTTCTAGTTTGTAACAGACATCCTGATGTGTGCCCTTTTATATATTTTCATTCAACAGCAGGGCTAAGAATCAGAGATAGGGACAGTATATATTTTATCGTTATCTAAACAAAAGAAAGGTTCAATCACAATGCCACCTTTTCAGTCTCCTGATTCTGATCGATCACATGTTCCTAGGGATGGTTAGGATGCAGAGCTTTCCTCTGCCTCGGATGCCTTCTCTGTCTTCACTTACCTGGCAGAGGACTTGGGAATGGACTGCACTCCCAACAGAGGTCCAAAAGGAGTACTCTTCTGGTTATTGTTAAAGTCCAGGAACAAATCAAAGAATGAGGAGGTGCCCATCTTCTTTTATAGGCAAGATGCCATAGGGGATTGGTCCAAAGCAAGGATGATGTAAAGGGTACAATCCATGTTGCTCTAACAAGTACCCTTTACCTCATGACAACACACTCAGAGTGCCTTGTTTGCAAGAAATTCAGTGGACAGGAAAGGGAAGAGAACCCTAACAGATAGCATAAGAGTGGCACTCTTCTCCAGAGTGTAACACAAAAGAAACAAACTAAAATATTATTGCAAGTATAAATGCTGTAATGATTGATTGACAACTCTCTGGAACTCCTCACAAGGCATTATGGACCCGTTTATTAGCCCAGGCTGGTGCAGTCAAAGGGACGTATCAATTTATCCCACTTATTCTATGCATGGAGTGGGAGATGTAATCGGTGCTGTAAGCGGGATGAAATATCGAGGCAGCTCTAAAAAGTGGGTAAGGGCCACATGGTGGGTGTAGCCAAAAGTGGGTGCCGGCGGCTTAGACAAGCGCTGACTGCTCCAAGCAAGACATACAATTGGGAGGGGGGATGGGGACTGCATGATGTGAATGCAAGTTTTATTCCCACCAAAAAAAGGCAGTAAATGACAGCAATCAATGGATGGATTTCAGTTGAAGAAAATGGTTTTACATCGGAATTGTCCATGTAATTTAGTGTATTTCTTTAGAGAAGTTGAACCACCTTATCAAGACGAACGGTGCAGATAACTTATTTTTATAGCAAAAAATAACAGGCTGTTAAGAGTTAAATCTAAAAACTCTGAAGATCCAGTGTTCTTTGCTCAAAAAAAGAATCTGCAGTGTTTGTCCACAAAATGCAGTATTCCAGCCTTCACTAAAAAAGTAGATTGAGTTGCAAAATTAAGGTGAAACCCAGATTATTTGCTGCCTGTGACAGAGCAGGCCCCTCAGGTGTGATGTGGGGCCAATAATACTCTGAGTGAAATCCCCATCTGCTCTCACACGCTGGTAAACTGGAGTCAACTGCAACCAGTGTATATGCATTCTTCTTCAGGTAACAAATTCCCCAACAGGTGCGGATTTCATCTTAACTTGTTAACGCCCTCTCATGCAGCAACACGTTAAGTGCACTGCTTTGCCAGTACAAACCACACAAATCGCCACGGACTGTGGCCAGAGCAAATGGAAAGGAATCCATGGATGCAGATAGATCAGCAATCCAATCTCTTTATATTGCTTTGACTCCCACACCATCCATGTCTGGCTGCATCCTGTTCAGCACATAATGTTAAAGATTTTATACTGCACAGAGGTGCCACTTGCAGTTTGGGTTGTTAGTGGCCGTGCCTGATCTTCAGCTTTTCCGGTTTATTAGTTGTATCTTCCCTTCTTTCGTGTGCCCTTTCTAGTTGGATCAGTAAAGTCGCCTCTGGGTGAAGGGTTCTTGTACTATTTTGCTACTCCGTCTGTTACCCGAATTCTGAGTGCAGTCCCTATTTCTGACTAGATGCATGTTCCTAGCCCAGAGAGTGATCAGTGGGGCGGGAAGTTCTTTAACTGGATTCCCTTGGGGGTTAAGTTCTAGTAGGAGCGTCGTTAGTGTTTGTTCCAGTTCCCTCTTGTTGCCCTTACTCCTGGCATCCATGGGGTGGCCCTCCCTTTTCCATTTCCATTCCTGGGATTTCCTTGGCCTACTTTGCTGGCCCTAGCGTTTCTGGCTCATCACCCTCTTTTCCAGGGATCTATGTTGGCCAGGGAGGTGGGTGGATGGGTAGCATGCTTCTCTTTCCCGTGCTATCCCTCATTCTTGTTTTTCTTGGTTACTTCTCCTTTTTCCCGTGTTTTTGTTGATCGGGAGGTGTGCAGATGTCGTTCAGTCGGCTTCATTGGGTATGGAGTTGAAGGGCCAGGTTTTCTGCAGTTCCCTGAATTTTGTATGGTCCTCCGTGGTTCGAATTTTCCTCGGAATGGAGTTCCAAAGATTTACAACTAAGCAGGAGAATACTGAGCTACCCAGTTTTTCTTCCGGTACCAACTGGGTTCAAGACGGATGTCTTGCAGGATCTCAGGGTTCTAGCTGGTTTGTAGATGGAGAATTTATTTTGGATAAAGTCTGTTCTCTGGCCATGTATTGCTCTGTGCGTTATGGACAGGGCTTTGAAGGAGATTCTCTTTTTGACCAGGACCCAATGTAGCATCCTGAGTGCTGATGTGATGTGATCTCTTCTGCTGAGTTTGAGGATATGATAAGTCATGTATAACGCACCTGTACACAAGTGTTTCTAGGCGTGACAACATTCGAGGGAAAACAGGAAGATCTTACTAGGCGTTGTCTCATTCAGATCGTGCAAGTGCGACAACGCAAAGTGCAGGGGGAGGGGAAGTGCCAGGGAGAGGAAAGTAGAAGTGCAATCAGGGCAGCATTGCTCTGAGTAAGTGCAGCCAGGGCAGCACGGCTCTGGGTATATGTGCGAGGAGACAAGGGACTGTAGGGTTACAGTTACAACCCCAAAGTGCGCGGTGGGTCCGGAGGCAGTGCAGGGGAGACTGATTGTGGAGGAACCTGGTACCCAGTGAGAATCTGAGGGTAGTGCCAAGCAACCAGTCGGCACAGCAGACAGGTAGATCAGCAGAGGAGCGAGAGAGGGAACAGAGGAGAAAGGGAAGGTCTTGAGCTGCTTCCGGAACTTCATGTGGTCCGGTTCAAGTTTGACAGGGGCGAGCAGGCAGGCCATTCCAGAGGGAGGCACCTACAGAGGAGAGATCTCTACCCCCTACTCTGCCTGGAGCAGCGTCTGACTCTCAAAGTTTAGTTTTTTAGTTTATTTAATTTTCATAGAGCGTCACCTTCAGAGCACAGGAAGGAAAGTTACTCTGGCCACAACCAATGATAATGCAATCTGGGCTATTAGTTGAGGCCCATTCCTTGATTTGGACTCTTCGCAAGAATATTATGTTCATAGTTCTAAAACAACTTTTGCCAATTGTGGATCATAACCAAGCCAGGATTTTGTTTAACAAAGCTTCTCTCGGCTCTGGTTTATCCAATTTGTGAACAAAGACCATGTTTCTTCAGTCGTCAGTCAGACCTTTCAGGAATGGGTCAGTAATCTGGCATAGATGATTTACGAATACGTAAGACCCTAGGGGATGAGGAGTACGACTGGTGGTTTGCGGGCTTCCTGGCTTTCAAAAGCTTAGATAAGTCTGCGGACACCTCGAAGGTTGGGATAATGGAGCCATACAATATAGCTGTCTTAGGCATTGAACCCTGGGATACTTCCTTGGTCACAGGTAGATTGGTATAATACTTTGAATTAGTTTGGCAGCTCACCTCTGCCTTATTGGTAACTGTCTGTATTGCAATGATGTCTTTTAGGCATTCTATGTCCATTCTAACTAACAGTGAAATGTTCTTTTGAAAGGACTCAACGCAAACCTCACAATCCTGTACACTCACATTTGATGAGATCAGAAATAATTCTCTCCATAAATGTTTGGCAGTTGTTATTGGTGTGTGTTCCCTTTGCAAAGAGCTTGGGGTCGGAATAGCCTTCTGCAAGGACATCATCCATACTTTTGGAGGGGGTGTCCATTGCATCTAATATTGCAGACGTTAACAGGGATAGAAATTGAATTTCTGGAGAATGCTCATGTTGAGAGGTCTCCGGTGGTACAATGTTTTATTTATTTATTGTGCCTTTAGTCACTTTTTTTTTTTACACAAATTCACAAAGTTAGTAAAACAAGAAATAGAGCAATAAAATTAAATGATCATCAATTTGGTTCATTCTTGTTAAAAGAAAAGTCTCCATTATAGAAAAAGTTCTATAGAATGCATTTTGTTTAACAATTTCAGCAGCTCTTTTGATAAGAAGATTTCTTTACCAGCTGACAATCTGTACCAGAAATCTTGAGTGTTTAACCACTCGGGTGGTGGATAAATCTAGAGAAATATTTCGCTCTTATCGGAAAGGTGGCTGTACACGTTATGAGAAGGTGTCTTACATCTTGGATGTACCCTTTAACACATAAATCACAGTCATCCTCTTTAGGTTGAAGATTTTCCCATACCCTAGTTGTTTCCTTTGTTTTGACCAAATTTAAGCAAAAACTTAAAAGTTCAGTATGCCATTTCTTTTTGTTTTTGTTTTATTTGTATTTGGTTAGTTCAAACCTTTACAAAACACACAAGATCAATGACAAACAGAGAACCACATTAGGAAAAGAAAAAAAATCAGAAACTACTGTTTCAGAACACAGATAAAAAGATCAGCAACTACTGTTTCATAACAAAGATGGAAAAGATTTAAAAAAGGAAATACCACCATAATAAAAAAAGAAAAAGCCAAAAATTACAAATGTCACAGATTTCACATTTTAGCAAGTATTTTGATCTGGTGGTACAACCAAACGAGATATTCCCTAAAAAATCAGAGCTCTGTAGTACAGCGTTCCCAAGACAGAGTCATAGAGCCAACCTATACAGAAAAGGCTTAGTAAAAACAAAATATGACATGACTCAACCCTTCAGATACAGTCCTACCAACCTCTAAGTGCAGACACTTTATAAATCCAGCTAAGGCCAGCCCCTCACATATGTTGTCATTGTGAAGGCAATGTTTGCATATTAAGTCTTCGTCATAAAGATAAGGAGTCATAACCAGTTGGTTTAGGAAATTACCTCCAAGGCCCTGTAAGGAAGGGCATTCAAGTACCAGGTGCCTAGGAGTTTCCAATTTACCCTGGCAGAACCTACAAGATGCATTCTCCAGAGTTATAAGGGATCTTCTGAGTTGGATTTCGCGAGTGGGTAGCAGGTTCCATCTAACCCTCAGGAGAATACCTCGATAGAATCTATTAGGGAATTGTATCAAAATCCTAGATAAGGTACCTCGTCTTCGATGCTCATGTGCCAGATGACTCATCGATGGGTACGAATGGAATTGGTCGGTGTTCACTGCCCAATCATGATCAAAGAGGGCCCGCTTGGTCCTCACCGGATTATTGATTAAGGTATCTGCCATCATCCCAATCTCAGCCAGGATTGAGCCTGCTCGTAATCTTAAAGCCTTTAATACCTGAGAGTTATCGAGATTTCTCCACATTAGCTGGTAAAGAGTGTCGGGTATGGGCAAGATCATTTTGGACTAAAGAACCAGAAAGGCCCATTTCACCCAAGCCCATAATGGCACTAGGCCCAACTCAAAACGAATAGCTGCAATTGGTACTGCGTTCGGGACTCCCAGGATGCGCCTCCAGATTTCCCCCTCAATTTTATTCAACATATTACTGAGGTTATCAGATCTTAACTATGGTCCATAGATCATTTTAGGGACTATTTTTAGAACATCCTCGAGGGTTTTAAAGAAAATCTACCAAATTTACGATCAATTCGGAAAACCTGGGACTGCAGGATTTTTGCCTTGTGTAACAAGAGCTCATTCGCAGATTTAATGCATCTAGAGGCAAAAACCTGAAAGCCCAGGTACCAAATCGAATCCACCAGCTTCAGTGGCATATCTCCCACTGAACACACAACCTTGAGTTTTGCCTTTCTTTTTTTTTTTTTTAAATGCTAGGAACTTTGTTTTCGTCGGATTAACAGCCCGTTTTCATTTGCAAAGGTTTCACATTTCTTCAGTGATCTTTGTAGCCCTACCTAAGTGCAGTCAAAGATCAAAATATTGTCTGCATATATTAAGCTAACAATTTTCTCCTTGCCAATTTCTGGTGCAACTAGGCCCTCCTTAGCCAGGGATATAGTTACTTCGGAGAAATACTGATTAAAGAGCCAAGGCGCTAAAACACATCCTTGTCTTACCCCTCGGAAAGAACAAATTCTTCTCGATAAATCCCCTTTCTGATTCAAACGGACCTGGATACCACAGTTTTCATAGACCCCTGCAATAAATCTTAGCAGACCCTCCGGCAACCCCCAGTTGGACAATTTGGCCAGAGCCTTCCTCGATCAATGGAGTTGAAAGCAGCAGTTAAATCGATTGATGCCATGAACGGTGAATTCCAGGCCTCCTCTTGGATACATTTCAGGGCCAATCCATTGATATTAGTTGAATGACACTTTCTGAAACCAGTCTGGAATAGGTTTAGCGGGCGATGGATAGCTGATCATTTTTCCAAGTGAGAGAGCGGAAATGCCGAGAAGATTTCAGTCGGCATCGATCAATGATATTGGACGATAGTTGCTAGGATCTGTCCTGCCCCCACACTTGAAAATCGTCATCACATGTGCCGCATTCCATGAGATGGGGTAGTTCCTGTGTTGATGATCTCCTTAAATTCCAGGAACAGGAGATTGGACCAAAGGTTACGGTCGCCCTTAAAAGTAGCATTAGTTAGCCCATTAGGGCCGGGTGCCCGGGAATACTTTGATCTGATCATTAGGCCTTGAATAGTTGCTAGGTCTAAATAAGGGTCCCAGCTATCATTTTTCTCAGCTGGGGTTACTGTTAGGATATCACTGGTCAGCACAGGGGGCCCGAATCTATCTTCAAAGAACTTGACCCAAGCACATTCAGAGATGCAATTGAGCTGGGATAAAGCGTAGTTAGGGTCTTGGCCGTTCACAAGATACCAGAACGCACCCACAACAGCCTTCATCAGTATACCAAGCATCGGTTCTGCATCCTGTTGTAAAGCAATGTGCTTACATGATTTACAATGGTTCCTGTAGGCCTGTCTCACCTTTCTTATTAGGACATTGCATATATCTTGCTCAGGGTGATTGTTCCTAATCATACGGATCTCTTTCCTGATAGATTTTTTTTCGTCAGCAGCTACTGAATTGAAGACATGAGTGTGTCTAATCGCCGACTTACATCTACTCCCCTGCGCCACGCCGCCCCAATATCAGCAGCGTTTTGACTGCATTCCCAGCCACATTAGACGTTACAAGAGGCTGGGTCATGGAGACCCCAGTGGTATGAAAGCAGTCGAATGTGGCCATCAGAATAGAATGGTCGCTCCAGACAGTAGACTTTACCTCAAAAGAGTGACAGTGATTCATTAGGAAGGAGTCGACAAAGATGTAATCTATCATAGAGCTGCTTGGGCCTCTACGCCATGTATTCCAATCCACTGTGACGTTTCGGTTAGAGTTGACTCCCACAAGAGGATGGAGACCACGCCCCTCCAACCCCAATCTCTGTTTGCAGCCTTGTGATCTTTTTGCTGACACCACCTCAATTATGTCATCCCCGTTCCAAAGGGGTTCATGTTGGTCACAATCAGCATTAAGATCACCAAGCACCATCATTCTTCCGTTCAAGTTTCTCTCGGTCCAAAGATCAATAATATTCTGAATAGTGCCCAGGAACTCAGCTAAGGGTGCTATCCCCTTATGCCAACAAATGTTGATAACGAGGACCTTACTCCTATTGTTGCCCATACATAGTTCAATTCCCAGGGCCCCAAATGGCAGATTTTCAATATTAGCTCCCTTCAGCCCCCAAGGATTATCAATGGCTATCAACAGTCCCCCCCCGACGGTCTACCCCAGGTCCTTGTTTGCCAGGTTGAGCAAAAATAGTAAAACCATCTAGAATAGGGGCAGAGATAAGCCAAGTCTCCTGTAAGCACACACAGTTGGCTGATCTTAGTTCGTTAACACAATCCTGATCAGTGAAGAGGTGTGAATTACCCTGAGAATTCCAAGATTGAACCAAAAAGTGTTTATCTTCCCTCGTGGTTAAATCACCCGGCAAATGATCATGGGACCAATTTCTGCCACAGAGAGGAGATTATTGTTGCCCAATCCACATCGTTCGTTACTCCTGTGGCCCCTCTGTTCTGTAGGCCTACTTTACCCACAGAGGCAGCGATAGGATTTTCCACTTGGCGGCCAATGGACGACCTCTCTTCTTCCACCCTCTGAACATCAATGCCCATCTCCAATAAAGCATCCCTCTGAGTTAGGATGAGTTCCCCCACCAGTGGAGATGCCAGGTCGATGATACTCACACCCATTTGGCTCTTCACTGGGAAAGAAACTCTTTGAATATCCTTAGATACCACAAGCGCAAGTGGGGCTATTTCAGCAAAGATGGCCAAGGTATTGGCACGATTGAGACAGATGTTAATAGTTGGATGCCATTTAGGATCTGGAAATCGGGCAACACATATTTGCTCGATTCCTCGCGCACACAGACATTTTTTGTGCTTTTAAAGGATAGTTCCGGGACTTTTTTTTTATTGTCCCTACGATTCGGCCATGTGTTTTTAAGCATAAATCGGTAGATCGTAGAAAACCTTCCTATGGACCTTACCCGACTTTTCGTCCATTAACGCACTCGAAATCAGCCGCCATTTTGTGATAATCCTATCATTTCCCCCCATCGACCTGGCTCACCTGCGTTTGCGGCACTAAATCATATCCCCCGCCCCTGAGCCTGACATCAGCAGACGCGTACCGCCCATTTCCCAACGCCAAAGCACGTTTCGTGTCAACAATCGCTGCGCCTCAGCTAATGAAGTGTCGCCATGGAAATGGCAGGACGCCTCTTTCCTCAATAAGTATAAACACACCGTTTCACAACACACAGCAGCAGATTTTCGATTCCATTACTCTCTCTGTGTTACTTTGAGTATTCTGTGACTCGTTTCTGTGCTCTGGTCAGCTACCTTCGCCGCTTCTAGGCCTTGTGAACACCTGTACCATCTCTGTAAATTATTTTACTTTCTTTACCACACAATGGCTACAATAATGCCGTATATGTACGAGCCCGAGTACACCGAGGAGGAACTACTGGAAAGGCAAGCATGTGAAAACGATGGGGATTCGGACGGCAGTTGGGAGGACCAGTCAACGGATGAAGAGCCTGGACCATGTCGCATGGACGGCGTCTCCACCTGGTGCACGTGCAATCAGTGCGAGCTAATGCCAACTGAGGAGGAGAACTGCTGCTGCCGTGAAAATTCCGGGTGCGTGGCCTACATTTCGGAAGGCGAGCCAAGTCCGCAATGCATCACCGAGCTGCCAGAGTTCAGGGAAGCCTGCCTCTCACGGACCGTGTTGAGGATGATGATGGTGCTTATGCACGAACTTCGCGGCACTGTTCGTCCGCGTAATCCGAGTAACGAGTAAGTATACTCTGGTTGTGATGTCAGTGATGCCACTACTATTTCATGGTCGTCTCCCACATATAAAATTACATCTACATATCATTCGAACGCATGTAAATTGGTTCCATATTGTGCATTTTCTAGATAGAATTTTTTTCAAAGCAGAATGACATTTTTTACCTTCATCGACATTGATAAGAAAGTTTTGTCATTTTAATACCGTTTGCATCTTTCTTTTTCACCGGTGGTACAGGCTGGTGGCCTATCGTTGCTTCACTTGGTGGCTTCACGGGAGGCTCAGACACCGCGTTCGGAGAGTAATACCTGCCTGTGCGGTACTTGCCATTAGACAACATTTCCCCAGCGACAGTGGACAATACCGCGGATTTTCCCTGGATGTGCTGCAACCGGAACTTTACAATGTGTAATGTTTATTATTTATGTTCAATTGAAATTAAGATCTAAAATAAAACCCAACATATATTTTAACAATGGTTGTATTGATTTTTTAAATGAATCTAGTGTGTCTCCATTGAATAGTCTTCCTGTGCCTTGTCTTGTCACACCACATGTCTCCGGCCAGCATCCTCCCTCACGCTGGCCGCCCACCTTCAATCCACATAACCGTTGAACCCATATGCAGTAGACATACATATGTTATTTTGCGGGTTGGCATCAAGCCTCCCGGCCTTGCCTCCTCCCCCAAAAATACTTACCACACCACTTTGTTCAAGCGTTGGCAATAAAAGGCCGTTGGATTTTATTGATACAAAACATGGTTATAGGTAAATAATCAATATGGTTGATCATAATAAATCATCCTTTTGGGCACCGGGTACAGAGATGACCCCCTCTGGCCCGTGCCGCCTTGCCACCACAGGCCAGCCTGCTGCTGACTAACTGCCTAGGCATCCAGGGTCTCCAGGGTGAACTGCACCCATATATTCTCCTGGGAGGGTGAGGTATTTATAAACTCACCCCCCTGCCTTCCATGTACTAGATCCTGCAGCCTGCCTCTTACATGCAGTTAGATGGCCTCTCCTTGGTGAGGCCCTGCGGCAAACGAGTCTTGTCTGCACGACCACCGCCCCAATCCACCCCCCGCCCTATCAAAGGCAGTTCGCACCGGGGTACTTGCGCTGGCAAGTGGAGCTGTCAGGGAGCGATAAAGGCCAAGAGGTGCCAAAGACCATGTACACTTCAAAGTGGTCTATAGAGCATGGGTTGTTCTTCCCATGTCTACCTCCAGACCCCGTGTCTCCTGCCAAGCATCCCCCCTCACGCTGGCCACCCCCCTGCAATCCACATAAGTGTGTCTCCATTCACGAGTCTTCCTGTGTCTTGTCTGCACGACCACCGCCCCAATCCACCCCCCCGCCCTATCAAAGGCAGTTCGCACCGGGGTACTTGTGCTGGCAAGTGGAACTGTCAGGGAGCAATAAAGGCCAAGCGGTGCCAAAGACCATGTACACTTCAAAGTGGTCTATAGAGCATGGGTTGTTCTTCCCATGTCTACCTCCAGACCCCGTGTCTCCTGTCAAGCATCCCCCCTCACGCTGGACGCCCCCCTGCAAACCGCATAATGCCACGACATATTCACGTCATTCATTCACAAACACACCCCTGTTTCGAATTCTTTATAACCCACTTCATATTTCTAATGAGAACTTCTTTGCGCTTTGCTAGTCAACCCGTGAAGGTGCTGGTTATCTGCTCTTCGTCTCTGTGAACTTCCGTGACCACTTCGAGCAAACTCGTCAGTTTGCAACCTGTGAACTGCTCCCTGTTCTACGACAAGAAACTACTCTGATCCCTGCATCTGCTTGTTCGTCAAGGTAAGGCCATGTACCATAATCATTTTGCGTCCAATTTTTTAATTTATATCTATTTGCTAGTAGTCATCAAATTGCATCCATGTTTTCTTTTCGTTCAAGACAGTACATGCAAGGAACTAGTCACATGTTCTGAGTTTAGTCAAATTATTTTTCTATTTTTTTTAAAGTTATTCAAATACTTATCCGCATGTGAATAACGTGTATAGTTCCAAGAACCAAAACGAACCTTGCATTGAACCTTTTATGTGTCATTTAATTTTTAACACATTGGTATTCATAGAGAATTGTTGATCTTTACTTTTCAGAACTTTCCACAATGCCTGCCTGTTCCATTGGCGGTTGCCCTTCGAAGACCCATAAAAAATCTGAAGGTACTATAATGCATGTTTTCCCTAAGACAATAGATCAGATAAGAGAATGGGTCGGATATTGCGGATATCCACCGTCTGAGCTTGAAAGTAGAGTCCTAGAAGTCTTTGCGGACAAGAGGGGTGATCGATACCGCATCTGCAGCAGGCACTTTAGCTCAGACATGTACTCCACATCATTGCTAATAAAGAAGAACACACCGCGAGCGAAGTGAAAATTGCTCTCAACCGCTATTCCCACTCTATTCATCCACATCCCTCCACTGGTGAGTCAAGTTTATGGATTTAGCTCTCGGCCTTGCGGTAGTGTGTAGCATTAGCTAACAATAATTTCCCCATTTATGTATCCACTCAATATGAAGGCGGAAGATTCTCCATCCGTGTCGTTATTGCAGTCATCAGCCACTTCAAGCGCCTATCGGGTAATCTTACTTAGCTATTCTGCCACTGACTTGTTTTAGGCATGTAAATCAATAGTTTTAATTTATCGTGTAATTATTTTACCTAATGGTACACCCTAGTATTCGTCCTCTAGTCTTTGTTTTCAGTTATAATTATTGTTATCCAAAATAATGCAAGTACTGTCTTTCAGGGAGATGCTGAGGAGTCCAACGCATTGACGACAACCGTTGATGTCACTCAGATGCTCGAGGTACGTTTCCGGACAGTTCCATCGATGGAGATCATCAGATCTTGCATTCTTGTAGCGTGATTGTTACACACAATGTTTCTTTCGTTTTTAGCCATTGATATGTCCTTCTGTCGTCGCCCTCCTATGTGTCTTCTTTTTTCAATATTGTGTTCATTACTAATGAAAGTCCTATGTTTCAGGGAGTCGATGGAGCATTAGTCCAAGAAGAAGGAGGAGCATGCAGTTACGGGTCGGCGCAATGTTCTACAAGAACATCACCCCTAGTAGTTGATGCAGATCTCTGGGTGGTGACACTTCCAACGATCGAGCAAATCGAATCATATTTAGATATCCATTACTTATTTTAGACAACTGATCATTTGTGCAGGTCTATTTAGATGAGCCGTTGACGCCTGCACAAAGTTTATGTTCTTTTTAACAAAATAGAAAACCATACTAATGCAATTACTGTGTTTCAGGGAGTTGCTGAAGCGTCATCTTCAATAATATCATCAATGGAAGTCTATGCGGAGCCCGAGGTATGGATCTTGACAGTTCCATCTAACTAGATCAACAATGCGTGAATAATTGTCGTTTGAATGTTCTACACAATGCGTTCATTCGTGTTTTGCTATTGAGATGTACGTGGGTATTGGTCCCCAAGTACATTTTGTGTTTTCAATATTATTATACATACTAATGAAAGTTCTATGTTTCAGGGAGTCGATGGAGCGTCAGTGCGTGATGGATGTGCTTATCATGAAAATGTAGTCGTTGCAGCGCAAGAGGAAGTGGAGACATGCACACACGAGTCGGAGCAACAGCGTCCTGATGTTGAAGTTCGAGGCAAGAAAGTTTCAAAGAAAAGAAAGCAAAAGAAGGTTAGTGTCCTGGTCACTATATTATGTTGTTTTTCACTGTTAATAGTTCAATACTGTAAGTTGTGTTTAAACTGAACATCCCTTTTCCAATCTGTCCTCTAGTTGCGAGTGGGTGTACGAACTAGATCTACACAGTGAAGCGAACGAGAGATGTTGCTTGTCAAACCTTTTGGCAGGGACTTGAGACTGGAGATGCATCGTGCCAATGGGAAGAATATGAAGTGATTGACAACGGAGCTATACCACCACCAGCCATTGATAGTGAATGTCCTCCTGGTAGTTCGGATGCAGTCGGAGATCAATTCACAGAATCCACACCCGCAAAAACTAAGACCGCGAGAAAGTTGAAGAAATTGTTTTATTCACCCATCGCCGGAGAAGGAACAGATGTTGCAATGGAAGAGAATGAAGTGGACGACAATGAAACACC
Source organism: Ambystoma mexicanum (assembly GCF_040938575.1). NCBI lineage: Eukaryota > Metazoa > Chordata > Amphibia > Caudata > Ambystomatidae > Ambystoma > Ambystoma mexicanum. The sequence continues at coordinate 702,832,033 of NC_090941.1, read as the reverse complement.
ATCAATACCACTGAACATAGCGGAAGACGATATCAGAGATTCTACCTTTCATGTGAGTGACATGTCCTCAACGTTACAGGCCGAACCAGCTGGGATGCAGAGTGACAGTATAAGGAAAGAGGCCAAATTCATTGTATTCGATAGTTGTTTGATTGATATTATTATTAGGATGAAATGTGGGCATTCGGTTGGTGGGGAAGTATGTGGGGAGCCATTGATTAATGTGACTCGTGCAATTCGAGGCACTAACCTTAAAATACATGCCCCCTGTACAAAATATCATCCTTTTTCATGGTCTGCACAACCCATGCTGGGGCAACTGCCAGCAGGCAATCTACTTTGTGCAGCGGCCGCACTTTTTAGTGGTTCAAGTTTTAAAAAGTTAGAATATTTCTTTCAGTTTGTGGGAATCCATTTCATTGCGAAAACTCAGTTCTACAAATACCAAATCGATTATCTATTTCCAGCCATTAGCGAAGCTTGGAGAATGGTAAAAATGTCTATTGATAGTACATTCGCGGGCAAACGGTTCAGGCTAGCCGGTGATGGACAGTGCGACAGCCCAGGATTTTCAGCCAAGTACTGCACCTACCACTTTCAGGACATGGAAAGTAAGAAAATTGTGAGTTCGGTGGTCGTGCAGGTGTCACAAAGTACATCCTCAGTGGCCATGGAGAAATTTGGCTTTGTAGCATCATTGCAAGAACTACAATCGCGGGGAACGGTGATCGACCTGATAGCCACGGACAGACACGTTTCAATTGCCAAGACAATGAGAGAAGAGTACAAAAATATAAATCACCAATTTGACGTATGGCATCTTGCAAAAACAATCAATAAAAAAATGTCGGCTGCAGGTAAAAAAAAAGATATGCAAGGTATTTCACAGTGGTCCAAGTCAATCAGCAACCATCTTTGGTGGAGCTCAAAAACATGTGGAGGGTCGTTGGAAATTCTACTGGAAAAATGGCGGTCAGTAATGCTACACTGTAGCAACGTTCACCGCTGGACCACAAACCAACATTTCCACAATTGTGAACATGGCCATTTGTCCACAGAGGAGGCACCGAAGAAGAAGTGGTTGATTCCTTCATCACCCACTCACAAAGCCATTGAAAAGATTGTATTTGATAAAACTATAACAAGAGATTTGAGGGGACTCACGGAATTCTGCCACACAGGAGATTTGGAGGTGTTCCACAATATGTGCCTAAAGTACAGGCCAAAACGATTGCATTTTGGCATGGAGGGCATGATAAATCGGACTCTTCTAGCGGTCTTGGCACATAACCATAATGTTGGCCGTCAACAAAGTAGGACGACCGGAACTTTAGGGACGCTTCGCTACAATAAGGCCTTCACTAAAAGAAGTAAACAATGGGTGATCAAACCAGTGTTTCAGGATATGCAATATGAGTTTATTGAGAGACTTATTGTTGATGTCCTAGATAGGCACATACATGGAGTTGTGAACGAACCTGTGCAGGGGACAACTGCATTGCCACCCAACATTGCCTCTGTTCCATGTCCACCTAAAGCAGAGCTCATTGAGAAATACACATCACGGTTTAAATGATTGTAATTTGATTGTCTGTTCTCTCGAGTCTCCTCATGTTGCAGGCCCATTGAATATGTGTATCTATGTAATGTGTAAATAAAAGTGATTGCTCAGTGTACATGCAATGTGTCTCTCCACCGTTGCCCCTCCCTTCACCGTGCAGTTGTGCGAACCACCCGGGTGTCACCTGTGACTTTGCTCTGGAGTCTCCTCATGTCGCAGGCCCATTGAATATGTGTAGCTATGTATTGTGTAAATAAAAGTGATTGCTCAATGTACATGCAATGTGTCTATCCAACCTTGTTCATTTGCGCATTAAATTAAACCAAACAGTAATATAAATCATTTTTCAAAAAATATAGAATGTCTCCGTATTTATGGTTCTCTGGGGCTGCAAATGCATGCAGACAAAATGCAAAGATGGAGTGTAAATTTCAAGTCCTGTGAGATGGCCTTACACTGAATGTAGCTAACTAGGAATGTGTGCTCGTTCAAAGTGAAGGTCAGCTGCTTTGATTTTTTGCTCGGGTGCCGGAATGGCCCACGACTCAGTATAAGGTTCTATTGTTATTTGACCTTGACAGGCCGGGACCATCCCGAAAGACTTCTTTTTGGGGGTGTGGTGCAATAACGTAAACGATAATGAATATAATTTCAGAAACGAAAGCCATTTAATGTTCGTTCATTAGAAGAAATAACGTCGGCATAGAAGGAGTGGTATTTCGGGGCTGCCCTACGCACAGACACAATGGAAAATGCAAATATAATGTAAGTAACTCTTTAGATGAGTTTATACCGCAATTTAATTACTATACAGTAGCTTTAAAGACGCGTTAAGTTGTACTTGTTCGTTCTATGTGGCAAATTGTTTTGTACCGCACACTATCTTGAGGAGAACCATCTCCTTTTACGGAAGCACCTCAAAACCTTCCTCTTTGCTTCTGCTTTCTCTCTCCCTCTCCCCTGCTACAACTGGTCCACTGTCTGCGACCTCGGTCCTGGGCCCTTCCACTCTCCACCTGCACTGCCTCCCTGTCAACTCCTGCACTGGGGGACTGTCTCAGTATCCTACAGCCCCCCCCTTCCCAGCACTTGTTCTGCAGTTACCTTGCACTCGCCACCAGCTGTCCCTATGTATTTATTATTTTATGCTACTTACCTTGTACTCCACTTCCCCCCTCCCCTTCCCCTTGCCCTTGCACTTTTACCTTCCCCCTACCCCTGCACTTGCGCGATCTGAATGACACCTGGCCTAGTAGGATCGTTGTCTGTCTTCTCCTTGTCCCCCCCCCTCCCTGCCTCGCCACGGCTTGAAACACTTGTGTATAGGCGCGTTGCAAATGCCATATTAATGCCATATTATATCATATCAGTGACGAAGTGGTCCACTGGCGCTCAGGCGGCTCTGAAAAAGGCGGAGGAGAGGGGGTGGGTTACTGGAAATGACGTATAATACCCAGTTGCACTGTCCTAGCTATGAAATAATTTCCCGACCTAATATATAAAATGAATAATTTTAATAAAGATCTGATGGTGAGACTAATTTCATTTTTTATGTTTTTAAAACAGGTACATCCTTCATTATTGTATGTATCACGAGTACCAGACACCGGCGGATGGCTTTTACAACCGCCAGTTGCTTCTCCGCGTGAACAACGTTACCACCCTGACCATTTTATGGGACGATCGCCAAGTACAAGTATGCCCTAACGCGGTACTAATGGCTAGATGCAACATACATAACGTTGTGGTGGCCTAGTGCCTCGTTGTTGGAACAGCCATGCGATTATCAGTGTGACCGAAGAGCTTATTTTATCGTAAACCAACACCCTGTGTACTGCACACGAACATCGCTTGCCTCAAGACGAACTATTTTGGATCGAGAGCAAAGAAAAATGCAAATCGCTGAATATTCTCTAAACATTTGATGTCAAATAAATGTACTTTACCAAATTTACAATCTTGCGGTTTGATTTAAAAGTACAGATTCATATTCCGAATTGTGGCGCGCTGTGTTGTGAGCTGATCTGTGTTGGTTTCCGGGTTCTGTGTGGAGTCGCGTAGAAGACGCCTGGGCGCGTTTGCCTACGCAGCACAGTCACGTCACGGATAGAGGCGGGGAATATGAATGTTTTGATAAAGTCTGTTTCAGGGGCGGGGGATATGATTTAGTGCCGCAAACGCAGGTGAGCCAGGTCGATGGGCGGAAATGATAGGATTATCACAAAATGGCGGCTGATTTCGAGTGCGTTAATGGACGAAAAGTCGGGTAAGGTCAATAGGAAAGTTTTCTACGATCTACCGATTTATGCTTAAAAACACATGGCCGAATCGTAGGGACAATAAAAAAAAAGTCCCAGAACTATCCTTTAAGAACGGACAATGAGGCTCTTGTGGAAATCCAGTCAGTTCTCATCAAGGCTTGTTTGACAGTCAGGATTTGCGACCCAAATCTCACCAATTACTTCACACCGCTGAAGGATTTGATCAGCATCTCTTTTCAGATTATACAAGAATTTGCTATTCTGGGATTTTGAGTTGAGTTTTGGCATGGATCTAAGATTGATCGATATAGGAGTAGTAACTTCCAATCAAAGTATGATTGTAGTGATTGAAGTCCTAATTCATATCCAAGGGGTGCTATGGAAAGAGACATGGGAAGAGATAGAGCTTTTTTCTCCATATCCGGCATTCTAGTAGTGCCCAGTTGTATTTGCATGCACTTGGATTAATTTCCATTCCATACAAAATCGCTGGTATCAATTTACCCTTATAACATTTTTGCAGGGGGAGAAGCGAGAATCTGCAAAAGGATTTCATTCGTTTTTTTAGTTGACATATATTGTGTGGTTTTTATCTCAAGTTCATTAGTCAGATCTTTCCGTGATTGCATTGTTCTGAGATTAAAGCCTAGATATTTTGTTTTCACAATATGCAAGATGCAGTTATTCAAGCTCCATTTAAATATTTTTCTTTTATTAGGATGCTTGCCAAAGATCAGTATATTTGATTTTGTGGGATTACTAGGTCATTCACTTCTGGATATTGTTCAATGGCCTTTATTATGTGATGTAACCCAATGGCAGAGTGATCAATCAAGGCTATGTCATCAGCGTATGCTAAGAAGTGGACTGGACATTGACCTATTTTTGGGCAAATAAGAGTGTGCGCAAGCAGGTGATCTGCCATATCTGCTAGGTAGAGGTTAAAAAGAAATGCAGCCAAAATGCAGCCTTGTCTAAGAAACGATTGGTATATCAGGTGTAAGTTCTCCTTTTAGATGTAGTATAACTTGTGAGGTGGAGGGCTATTATAATGGCAATCAGGCCTTCTGGAATTCCCCATGATCTTAGTTTGTTCCACGGTTTCCCACTGTTAACCAAATCAAAAGCTTTTGTAAGACCAATTAGGGCAATACATGTTTGTTTTAATTTATTGCACTTAGATCTTTGAGTGTAAAGAATGAGCCCATTAAGTGTGGTTGTGAGGCCTTTCCAAAAACCTGTGATGTCTAGGAAGGATGGTTTTGCTTTCGACCCATTCCTCTAGATCTTTTAGGACCCAATTAGAGAAGATCTTACTGTCACAGTGTAAGATGGCAATGGGGCGGTAGTTGATAGGATCTGTTCTAGGTCTTTTCACTTTGTTCACGTTGAGTAGAGGGACCATTATTATCACTTTGTTGTCCCACGGCAGGTATGGACTCTTTTAGTAGTACAACCTTACTAATGGACGACAAAACTGGGGGTTGGCCGCAACCATCAATCAGCGGAGCGGAGTATTGACAAAGGTTGAGTTGTAAATTCCTTTTCTCTTTTTGTAAGCGCTCCCTTCTTAAGGAACTTCTAGCTTGAACATCAAGCATGCAGCAGTCACCCGGCGTTGAAGGAACAACCAACTCATCCGGTAACAAAAGGGACGCAGAGCCTGCTTTAAGACTGGCATGTTAGGGACCTCCAAAGTTACAGGGTGCCTAGGTATATGGGGGTTAGAGGACACATCAACAGGGCTAGATACTATTCTATATATGGTTGCTCTAGGAACAGGCATTTTGTTATAAAGGAACGAGAATAGAACCCCTAGAACAGGACCCCCGTTCATGCCCACCAAAACGAGATTAGCTAATAAAAGTGGGCCCAAGGAACCAGCTACACCAATTGCAAAGACTTAGCCATTAAATTCACCCAGATGGCAGAAAACACCCTGGCAACAGTAAGCATAAAACGCCAGCATCGCCCGACAACAGATCTCACTGAGGCCGACGTTACTTAAGGCTTCCAGCTCAGCCGCCATCTGCCCGGGACTGATAATCGGGAAGCAGCCACTGCCACCGCCGAGGCAACTGCCTGGGCCACAGCTCCCAAATCAGTCCCAGTCCCAGCTCAAGCTCCGCAGTTGAGCTCTAAGCGCTCCAGCAATAGACAATCAAGGCAGAGCACTGCAAATGGTTAGAGGAAAGACCCAAGAGTCATCAAGCCGCACCGCCTCGCAGCCGCTTCCGATAAGCGGCTATGCATCAGCTTCTGGTCCTGGTGCCAAAATAGCCTCGGTTTTCCTTGATGAGTTAGAGGTAGATGAGCGAAGGGCAAGAGAGGGAAGGTATTTTGGAAGTGAGAGATGCATGTAGTGCCGGCCCCGGACCCAGAAAGCCTTGTGGACGATGCAGACCGTCTTGAATTTGATTCTTGCAGCCACCAGGGGCCAGTAGAGAGATTTCAGGGCTGGAGAAATACAGTCCCTGGGCTTGAGGACAAGGACAAGTCTCTCCGTCCTGTTCTGGATTAGTTGCAGAGGGTGGAGAGGAGAGGAAATCAGATTGAGAAAGAGGCTGTTGCAGTAGTCCAGCCCACAGAAAACCAGGGCTCTGGAGACGGTGAGCTTCTGGTGGAACATGAAAAAAGGAAGAATACCTCTAAGGAGGGGCAGCTGGTAGGTCCTTCTTGGCAAGGTTGTTGATGTGAGGAGAGAAGGAGAGACTGGAGTCAAAGCCAAGGTTTTTGCCTCACAGGAGGGTGAAGGAAGAGGCCCAACGAGGCTGGCAAGAGGGAGAAAGCGGGAGGAGGGGGCCCAATGAGAAGGATCTCAGTCTTACTAGCATTAAGGCAGAGATCATTGGAGGTACACCAATCCCGAATCACGAATATACAGCCAGGAATGAGCGAGAGAGAAGAGGAGGCTGAGGGGAGCCTGAAGCAGAGCTAAGTGTCATCTGGGTAACACTGAAAGTTAGAGGAGAAGGTAGAGATCAGGTGAGCTAAAGGGGCCAAGTAGATATTGAAGAGCCAGAGAGAGGTTGAGCCCCAGAGAACACCACATGTGGAGAGAGAGCGGTGGTGGAGAGAAAGGACCCAAGTTGGACCTGGGAGGGTCGATCCACCAGGAAGGAAGTCAACCAATCCAGGGCCTGATCTGTGTTGCCCAGGTTCTCACAGATTGAGCATGATTGATCGTGTCAAAAGCAGAGGAAAGGTCAAGGAGGGTGAGGACAGAAGAAAGGCTGGAATCAATATTAGTGAGCAGATCTTCATGGGTGTTCAGGAGAGAAGTTTCTGTGCCTCTGGCTGCTCTAAAGCCAGACTGATGGTCGTGGAGACAGCCAGCAGATTCAGTGTGGAGAGTAAGCTGCGAGATGGCCAGCTTTTCTAGGAGTTTGCCCAGGAAAGGAGTATTAGAGATCGAGCGATAGTTTGCTGGACAGGTAGGATCAGCAGGTAGCTTTTTAAGGAGGGGGTGCACAAGGGAGTGTTTGAGGAGAGCGGAGAAAGATCCAGCGGTGAAAGAGTGATTGCATCAGTAATCAGCCAAGGCTGGAGCGAGGGTGTCAACGTGGTCCTTGATGGGTCTGGAGGAGCAGGGGAGCACCTGTTTCAACGACACTTTCATAGATTAGACATTTCTAGAAACCTTGTCAGGTGTAGTAGGTGAGAAAGAGGAGAAACAAGGAGGTGAGGGAGAGGTGGCCAGAGGGGGCCCAAGAGAGGTAGAGGGAGAGGAGTCGAGAGAGGATAGGATGTCCTGAGTTTTAGTGGTAAAGTGAGAAGTAAGCGCCGTACAGAGGGTCTGGGAGGGAGCAGGAGAGCTGGAGACTCTAGAAGGATTGGCCAGCTCCTTGTAGATTTTAAAGAGTTTGGCTGTGTTGTTAGAGGCCGCAGGGACGTTGGCTTGGATATGGACTCTCTTCTTGGACAGGACAGAGTCTGCATTGCCTTTAGAGCAGTCGGCAGCGCAGTTTGTCAGAGGTGCGCCCGAAGCCCTCCACTTCCTCTCAGCCGTCCTGCGCTTGCGTTTCAAGGCAGCAAGGTCGGAGTAATAGCAAGAGTTGCACTTGGAGGTAGGCTTCAAATGGATTCTCATAACAGGGGCAAGGATGTGCAGAAAGTAGGAGATCGAAAAATGTAAGCTAGAGAGGGCTGGGTCAGGGTAGAGTCAGCTGCAGGAATAGTAGGAGCAGAGAGCAGAAAAAGTAGAGGCAAAAGCATCCACTGATACACACTTAATGGGCCAAAACACCAAGAACGCAGGTCGCAGTGCTGGTGCAGGCTTTGCCTGAGGGAAAGAGTTTCAGGTGAGAGGAAAGCAGAAAGTGGTGAACGAGTTAGAGAGGGGGATGTCTGAGGAGATGAGAAGATTCAGTTCAGTAGGCTTTTATTCGACAATCATCTTGCCTTAACAGTCTTACAGAATACATAGACAGGAAAATCAGTCACCATATAAAATGTAACATTAAAACAGAGGTTCATAAAAAAATACAGTAAACAATACCCCATAGCTCTATTAGTGCAATTCATTCAGCTACGTTCACAAATAGATTTTATGGCATTTATGTGCTCTCTGTTTTTTCTGGCTCTAATTCACCACGCACGATTGAGGAATGTGGATACACAAAAAAACACTCTAATCTCATCACATTTTTTTTTTGAGAATCTTCAGTGCCTCATCTATTGTTATTCCATTAGATATCAACAAGGATACTAAATATCTGCGCCGGGCTCCACAATAGCCTACCCTTCACAGAAAAACAAAAAGTGTATCAACGACTAATCTGCTATCAGGCACACTGGGCAGGAGCCATTACCATTTGGGGACCACTTCTTGGTAACACACGCCAGGTGCAGGTTAGAAACTCTAAACCGGACATATAAATTACGCGACACTGGGGGCCTTACCATATAGAGATGCGTTTCAAAAACCCATCCCCGTCTTACTTTCCAAATACGAGATACCCCAAATACTACAGTCAATAACTAATTCTGCTTCAATAAGGGATCTTACTTTGCTCTTTGCAGCAGTTCCATCTCCCTGGGTGGTGCACTGCGTTCTATACCATAAGTCCAACAGGCCCAAGCTGCCCAAAGATTGTCTTACTTACAGGGCCCACGCAAGAGAGATCAGCCTCCCTCTAGTTTCAGGATATGCATTATAGATTTTTGGTTGATATGGAGCTATGATCCTCAGCCAAAAAAGTGTTGGTCTAAAACTGACCTCTCGCTGTATTGGACTAAGCCCCAATTCTAAATAAGTTTGATTAGTAGGAGCTGATTTTGGTAGGCCCAATCATTCCTTTAAGACTGCTTGTTCTAGTAGCCCCAATTTATTGCAGTCCGTATGTCCCCATAGTTCAGCTCCATATTTTGCCACAGCCTTCGCCTGAGAAGAGAACATTTGGATCGCCGGGGAGATTGAACCTTGACCGTGCGAGTGAATAAATCCCATTATGACCCTCCCTATTTTTCCATTTGCAAGCTACCTTTACCTACTTGTGGGGGCGAATTCCTTTGATCATTAAAGGGTATGCCTAGATAATCATATTCCTGCACTTGTTCTAGCGCTATGTTCTTAAGCAGCTATGTCAGTTTGGTATATTTGCTGAATTTGGGGTTGACATATTCATCTCCTGGGCCAACTCGGAGCATTTGGCCTCAAACGCCTCCAAGGTGGTCTTAAGCCTTTTAGGGGAAGTGGCCAGTACAAGAGCGTCATCGGCAAACAAGACCAGCAGGCATTTCTCTGCTCCCAGTTTGGGGGATCCAAACAGTTCTCCCTAACATGAGTCATCACCTCATTCATGTATATCAGGAAAAGTAAAGGGATGAGCATACAGCCCTGCCTAACCCCTCTTTGGACTGCAAACTGCTCAGTCAATTCACCCCCGAGATCCCACCTAACAACTGCCTTGTTGTCTGTGTATAGCTGTATGATTATCTTGAGTAGCCTGGTGTGTTGGGGGGAGTTCCTCTTTTAACCAGGGTTTTCCAGAGAACTGCCCTTGACACTGAGTCGAATGCGGTCCTCAGGTCGAAGGCAGAATATACCTTCACCTTCCTCTCCCTAAGTACAGCATATTTCTGAGTTACAAGATGCAGTCAAAGAGCCTGGTCTAGGGTACTAAATTCTAGGTTGGAATCCCACTTGCAGGTCATCGATAATGTCATTATGCACTACCCATTCCTGCAAGTGAACACCGATTGACTTAGCAAAAACGTTTGCCACCCCATCCAAAAACGATATGGGCCTGAAATTGAATGCGTTGTTCCTACCTCCTTTTTTATAGATTGGAATTATTATTGATGTAGCAACACAATTCAAGACAAGCGTTAAAGTGAAGCCATAGCAGGGGGGCCCATAGCATAGCCTCATTAAATAAATCTGCAGGGATGAGGTCAGGTCCAGGAGGCTTTGTTAATTGCCTCAAAGACTTATTTCAGTTCTAATTGGAAGGGCCTACTATTGGCCTCATCCTCCGTAGCCTACAGGAGCATCTGCCCATCCATGCCTTTTTTTCCCCCGCATATAACCGCCCAAAATGCCTAGTCCATACGTTAGGACTTCTTTTTTAAACCACTCCCTTATCCTGTCCACCATCGAGTCCATTCACTAACCTCCAGAATGTTTGGATGTCGGCCCCTGGATCCAGCTTCTTGCAGGGTGTCCCATTTGGTACGGGCAAAAACATTTCCTTTCCATTACTGCTTTGTATTTAGCCCTATGTGCTCCAAGTTCTAATTTATCACTAGGTTGTCGACTTTTTAAACAAGGATGGCACTCTCTGCATTTCTGCATTCCCCATCATACCATGGCCAAAGTATCGTCGCATGGCTTTTTATGCTCTTACTTGACTTCGATACGAAGGGGCGAATGGTCTCGCTACAAGCTCTACATCACTTATGTTGGTCTGTGCCAGGTCACCTATTAGAGGCAGTATTGCCTTATATCTGTGGTTTGGCTTGCGTGAGATCAAGATCTATCCATTTATTTGTTGTTTGGTAGAACTCTGTACACATATCAGGACACTATTAAGTTGACAGGTATTAATCTTATTATTGGGGGGGCCCTGCCACTCATTCATCTTTACACATAACGGTTTATGATCACTCTGTATCTAGGACATCAAAATCCTTTATCCTGACTCATTGTTCCACAGATACTAATATGTAATTAATGTGAGAGGAACCACCATGCCCCTCAAAAGTAGGCTTTGGCTGATCTTTGGGGAATCGACCATTGCATGCTTTCATTCTCAACCCCAATAGCGCTGCAGCACTTTTTTGCGCTGAGGGGCGAGTTCTCCGTGGAGGAGAAACCAGAGATGGTATATCCCACACTTCGCCTAGTTAGTCCCACTTCCCCCTCCAGGTCATCGAGAGGCTCTATGTTGAGATTTAGATCCCCTACAAAGATGATACGATGGGTTGCTTGCCCCAGATGTATTACTAGGTCCCTTGCCAGAGTAATATAATTGGGCTGGTCGTTAAGGTGTTTAAGGCGAGCTATATTCCAGGACAGTAGATTATCACCTCCTCACTAGCCTGATCCCTTTTAGCAGGATCAATTTCATGTCAATCATTGTCCTTCATATCACCAAGCATGGATCTTACTGGGCCCCTCGTACCCTTTGTGTCCGTCTGCTGGTAAGGGGGAGCAGCTTGGATGTTGGGTTGATTATCGGCAGCTAACCATTGGGGTGCCCTAGATATTCTTATAGAAATTCTAGATCCCAAGGGTGGATATGTCCTTGCTTCAATGGACAGAAGACGTCCCCTCAGCCAGCCATTTTTTAAGGTGACCCACACCCTATCATCCTCATTCAGGGGACCTCTCTCCCTTATACTCTCTACAATATCCTCTGTGATGATAGGTTTACAACCTCTTATCTCCCTAAAATAGTGTATCACCTTATTAGTGAAAGCTTCTGGATTCTCGCGAGACCCAAACCCCAATTTTCCCACATTGAGCAGGGTAACAGAGCATCCTTACTGTTTGAGCCTCTTACTATATATCAAATCCATGGCCATCGACCCCTTCCGTTATGGTGACCACCGCTCTGGTTGGAACCCAGTGGTAAAGCGTTTGGCTCGGATAAGCAAGATCATCCCGCCATCTGCAGACCTGTGGGATGTATTGACCAACTCCGCTGTGCTATGCGGCTTCACTCTGATAGTTATGATGCAAGAAACAGCAACAATGGTGGCAAAACCCTTGTGTGCACCAAAAACCTCCATGACCACGGGTTTTAAAAGCACAAAAAGATGGAGGCACAACCTGCCACCGATGGTCCATAGGTGGTGGGCTAGAGCACAAACTACAGAAAATGTGCCAGTGGGCACCATGACCAGCAAACATAGTGCAGAGGGAGAAACAGCACTTTGCAATTGAAACTCAAAAATATGCCTATAAATGACATGTACTCTGCTGCTAAAAACTCCAAAATGCCTATACACAACACTTCAACATTTAAAATCTTGCTGGGTGCTAAAATTCATGTGATCTAATGAAGCATGGCGAATATACAAAGTTCTAAAGTGTAAAGAGCAAAACATTCCCTCAAACAAACTGGATTGTCTGTAAACTGATAGCCCCTGTCAAAATGTGTGTGCAGTACCTGGGCTACCTGTCAATGTCAGCTGTCAGATGAGCTCCTGATGAAACTTCAAAGTATTTAAACTAAAAGTCTGCCGGATTAGCAAACATAAAAGGATTGGTGCTAAAAGGAATACAGATCTTAGTTGTGTTTTTGATCCCACAGATTTAAAGCCAAGAAAGTAATGTTTTTATGTGATTTGATGCAACAAGTTTGGTTTCTGCTGGATTTTTAATTAAGAATAAATTAGCCTGGCTGAGCTGTAACCCTTTGGAAGGGGAAAAACAGGTTTCTTCCAAGGGGAGGGGAAATCCTCTCAGCAGAAACTCACTTGTAGATGATAATTGTTGGTTAGCCCAGACTTTTGTCTGCAGAAAGAGAATGAACAACGGCAGAGCTTCAGCCCAGGAAACAGAGGTGTGAAAGGGGTCGTAAACTGCTCCTGCAAGGAAATCCCCAAAGGAGGGGGCTGCTCCTGGACTGCAGGGAGAGACAAATGGGCGGTCCATTTGCTATTAAGCATGAATAATTTTGAGAGACTCATAGCTTGTTATTCAAAGTGATGAAAAACATACAAAGGACAGATATGTTAGTCTACTTTTTGGCTGCACGTTTTAAGAGGCAGTAGAACTGTGTAACATATTCTGGACAGGAATGGCAATATATGTGGTTTTATGTGAACTGTGTTAATGTTAAAATTGTAAACCTTTACACACATCCCTATGGTAAACACACGCATTTGTGGAAAGTTGCAGAAAGTTTGGAAATTGTGTTCATGCGAAAAGGACAAAACTCTGTAGAACGGTGAAACAAGATCCCACAGCTGCAGGATTTTGAGGAACAGCTACTACATAAAATATGTAATCTTTGTGTAGAGGTGACCAATGTAAAAATATGTATTTAGGATAAAATCCGATTTTGAGACCAGTGGCTAAAGGGAGGTTTCTAAGGACCGTAAAGCAAATCATAAAATGTGACATCATCCGGCCTTGATCCAATCACTCGGGTGCAAAGCGGAGATGAGGTTTTGATCCAATCCCAGCTCAAAGGGGCAAACTTAGTTAAGCCGGCCCATAGCCCTTTTGTGATATCATGTGAAAGGATAAATAGAGACAGCTGACAACACATAATGACTCACTGATTTACTCACTTTCCTGATTCCGGCGAAGCACTCTGATCCAGCATTCTACATCCAGCTTTAACATCCTTCCAGATCCCGATGCCAAGACTCTTACTAGCAGTAGAGAACTATTGACTTTTTGCAGGGCCTAAATTCTCTAACTTATTCTCACAACCCAGTGAAGCGCTGTGGTGTGAGAAGGCGTTTTGAACCAGTATCCTGAAACTCTCTGGCTTGCTACCACAAGGCTTGCCTGAGGAACTTGCTATCCAGCTGATTGAAATACCCACAAACAAGAAGGGCTGATCCTATGCAAATCCGGTGGCCGGCCTAGCTGATCCAGTCCCGCGCCTGATGTGCTGTCCGTCCTTGACTGATCCAACCCATGACCAGAACCGATGGTCCAATTTAACAACTTATTCTGTGAGTATTAATAGGAAGAACAGTGACCCATGATATATCTGCATTGTATGATCCCAATCTCAAACCCATCCCATCTTTAATTCAGAACCATAGTATTGCTAGAACTATCTTTGTGGCATTTTCTCATCCGTGTTATTAAACCCTAACTTCTGATTGATTTGATTAAGAAAAGTAAATCCCAGGAAGAAGTAGAGTATCCACAATAGGCCCCTTACGCTGATCACGTGAATAAGATCCATCTGTGGCATTCGCTTTTTCAGCACCCGCGCCTTCACTTACACTGTGCAGTCGCGGCCGCTTTCTCTCCAGCTAGACGGGGAGTTTAACTGCACGCGACTGGACGATTGTGTGCCGCTTCGCGAGGGTTCCCCCTAGGACCACTCGCAGTAACCACGCCTGTCGCTGATGAAGAATCTCTGCACCACCATTCCTACCCATCAACTACCAGGTGAACTTTCACTTGTCCACCTGAAGCACAACGCTTTACCCAACGACTACTGCCCTGGGCCAGCTCTGTGTTCAACAGGACCTATTTGAGTATCCTCCCTTGCCCAGCCCCATTTCTGTCCTCAGGTGATTTGGATACCGAGTTTTTGGGATCTCAGCACCGGCAGGGTCGCCCCTACGGAGCCCTGATGAAGGCGGACACTACATTAATGCATTTCCGCCGAAACGTGCCCACCCGGGAACTGCTACATTCATCTGTTCCCGTCTGAATCAGACCCTGTTTATTCAGTCTCTGTCACGTTGGCCACTAAGATATCTTATTCTCCATAGGACAATATGCTGGAAAGTAATATCCAACTAAGCAACTTTCCACTAGGTTATCCATAAAGGAATTTCTAACCTTGAATTTCTTCACAAAGGACCTGTGTGTCCACTTCAATTGGTTCACTAGTATGCAAGGAAATAGAAAAGAAACCTCTGCTTAAGATTGACCTGTATATTGATAATACAGTACTCTTTGTTCACTTTGCTGTTAATACTATACTTTTGTTTCTTATGAATTTTTATTGATGGTATTATATGTTGTATTAACTTTTCATTTACGTATGTTGCACTTTTTTTCAACATTTGTTCTCAACTTTTATGTATTGAATACTTATCTATATAACTAGCAAATAAAACCTCTGTTTGCTACTCTTTGGTTTGTTTTAGCTCAGTGAGAAGGCAATACACCTTTGACCTTAGGTTTGGATCCATCACTTAATAGAGCAACCTACATATCAATTTGTGGGCAGGACCACCCTCCTGTACCTGTGAAGTACTTTAGCCTTGAGCTTGTCCACTAGAAAGGGTACCCCCCCCTCTTTTTTACATTCGCTTTTTCATGGTCATAATCTAGTGTAATCAAACCCATCTGTCATTTCAAAAGTGCATTTCTGTTTTTGCCATTCTTGCGCCTAATTTGCAAAAACGACGTACTAAAACCTCTATAACTCCCTCAGTTTTAATGATAGAAGCGACATTTAAACTCCTACTTGTACCTAACATCCTTAGCTATCCATAGAACCCAAAACCGCAGTGCAAAACGCCAGTTATAGCAAAAATCACTCAAGGAAAAGTTTGCCACGAATTGAAATTCGAAAGGTTTTACAAGTGTGAATTAGCTTTCAATTATTTCCCACTTCGACTTTGAGATTTTAAATGTTTTCTTTTGACTAATTCATTGTTTATGGTTGTGTGCAACTGTTCAAAGCAGCTCCCATAGGAATTTACAATAATTTAAGTATTTTTGACCATATTTGGTGTTTTTGCTCAGCCAATTCCAAAGACCTTTTAAAAGCCATCTGACAGCTGAAAAGTCAATTCCGTTTTTCTCTTGTGTTTGAAGGGGGAAGGTGGGAGTGATATTCTGTTTGATTTGTGCTATTCCTGAATACCTGCTCTCTCCTCACATCTATTTCATTGCCTATTGGGGGTTTGAGGGGTGTTGCAGGGGGAACCCCTAACCATAGTGCCATCTGTTCCAAACCAACACAAACCTATTTCTTTCTGTGCGGCATTTGTTTTTGTGCTCATTACTTGATTCATAGTGCGTTAAAAGTCTTATTCAGTGTTCTGTCACCCCATTGGTGATTGTTGTTTACCTATTAAAATATATTGTGAGCTAAATTCTAAATATATAAATAAATATGTACCTTTGCAAACCAGCCTGATTACTGGGTCAGTGTGACTGGGGAGGGGGGGTCTCAGGAGAAGGGTGTGATACGAGTGGTATATCGTTCAGAATATTGAACTTATAGATACAGATAAATAAGGGTTTAATTTGCGCACTACATGCTGGGCGTGACCTGGGTGTGTGCCGGATTGGAATCCCATACAGACTCGGGGCCCAGGATCGACGTGGACACCCTGTCCAAGCCCCCCTTGCCGCACCCAGAACCCCTGGACCCTGAGCATTATTCTTGTGTGGCTTCTCCCTTCCCACCTCAGGATCGGGCTCCCCCCCTTACATATCCTCCCTCAAAACCCTATAGTTTCCTTGATTACCTCATTCCATCCTATTAAGAGTACCCGTGCTCGGGTAATGTGGCAAACCTGAGGTACAAGGATTAGGGGTGTCACGGTATTAGTTCTATGACGGTATGATAACCTTCTAGCCAAATGACGGTAGATCATGGTTATCGCGGTATAGCAGGTGGAGTTAACTAATCTTAACAAATATTTTCTAAAAAGGTCTTAAATTGTCAGATTTATCATCAAAAACAAAACCAGGCACCCAAGGCCAGAATTGGGCTTTTCAACAAACTTTCCACTGAAATGCCACCCCTTGCTTCCCCCAAACACACGTGTGGTGCAGGGACGTCATTTCACAAAAATGCCAGGGGAAGCGGAAGTGACATCAGACGACCCTTGACAGGAAGTGATGTCATTTGACCCCACTCCGAAGTGATATCGCGGGAAGTGCTGGAACACGACCTTTCACCTGTTGACAAAACAGGAAGTGGCATCACATAGCACTGTACACTACGAAAAAATATGGTTACAATATCACTATAATGCGATGTACATTTCATACAAGAATGGATCGCCATATGTATCATTAAGATCAGTGTGTATAGGCCCATATTACTGTGAATGCAAGCAGACGTCCATGACCAAATGATAAATGTGTTATTATATACCATTTACGCTTAAGCGCTTTATATAGAAAAAATATACATACAATATCACCCAACCTGTGTTGGTACTCATTTATCAACCTCAGAAGGATGAAAGGCTGAGTTGAGGCGTTTAAGAACAGACTAAATCAGTGACTGACCCCTTGAAGTGTGCCTGAAATAAACCTTTAATGAGTCTAGCAATTATTGTATAGAATTCCAGAAAGACACATTATTTGGTATTCCTATTCTTACTTATTTAGGGTCAGTGCTGAAAGTGTTAGACTAGTGGCACTCCTGTTGTTATTTTTCTTCTTTTTTTTTTAAGGGGCCTGAACAAGAAAGCCAGCCCCTCCCGAAGTAAAGAGCCACATGGTGCTGGCCACAGCCCAGGAGCTTGCATTACAATTTTCTTTTTTTTCTTTTTTAGAGGTTGCAAGGGAGACCACAGAGGTCGCAAAGGAGATCTCAGAGGTTGCAGTTGCAACCTCTGGCGATCCCTAAATGACGTCCGTGGTGTGGAGAGGAGGAGTGGGGCAGGAGCCCTGCTGCGACTGGCAAAGCAAACTGAATAGCTTTTCTTAAGTGGTCATTTAGGCTTTTAGCTCCCCCACTGGCTACTGGTGAATATGAACATGTTGCCATCTTGATAACCTGCATGCCACAGATTAATGGAGGCTGATGGTCGTATACGCTTGTGCGCATACACACACATGCACACACACTCTCTCTTTACGTTACAGCCTTTAGTTTACTTGCGGGCCAAAAGGTGTTCAGTAATCACGGACATGTTACCCTTTGGTAAGGCAGCAGGGAATACCCAGAGAGATGAGTGAATTTCGCAGTGCGACTTATTATATGTAAATTCAATGATGGAACCAGGGAAATCCCCCATTGTCATATGTTTAGCAAACATTATCCATTATAAATATATAAACCCCAAAGCCGCAATCCCTAAGTAAACCCTTTTCCTTCTTGGCACTGTATTTATTCTTCCTATTGCTAACATTGATTTTATGTCAGGCACATGTGGTTTATGGAATGGCATTAAAAACTGCTCCAACTGAAACTACTTGGCAGACTGCACATCCAACAGTGCAAGACCAAGACTATGCAGCACTTGCTTACTGCAGCCTTTCCAAATCAGATTGAAAAGCACACTTAACGGTATAAACGGTATACCGGCATAAACAATGTGACGGTTATTATTGTTCAATTAAGTGGTTCACGGTATCTTTAACGATATACCGTCATACCGTTACATCGCTAACAAGGATCAGCCCTATTTGGATGTTGGACCTTGTACGTTGGTTCACTGCTTGCATGGGCCGGGGACACTTTTGTCTTTATGATTTTAAGTTCGGCTGTGATCTAGGCCAGATGGGTTTTGATCAACCTCTCCACCCTTGTACATAGAAGGTCCACTAGCCCCGGGACTTGAGGCCTGCCCCGTGCCAATACTAACAATGGGAACAGCCTCCACGATCTGGCACCTCATATCTCTTCTTTCTGGTTGAGCTTTCTTTTTTCTTGTGGTCGTATTACCTGTGACCATGTTCCTTTATCTTTACCCACCACCTTCTTTCCTTGGGTGCTGGGACTGGTGGTACCTTCCCCACGCTGGTCTCCCTCTCCTAAGGGATCATAGCGGTTAGAAGTTGGCACCATTACCTTAGGCTGTCCTTCCCTCATTTACTGCCAGGGATCGGATGGGACCTTTTTCCCTGCCATCCTCGAGGGGTATATGGGCCTCTTTCTCAGGTGTTGTTGCTGGGCTGTGCGGGAGCAAGGGATTGCCATTGTTACTATGTATCTCTATCACCTGTGCATGTTATACTCCTTGCTGGGTGATATGTATGGCATAGTTCTTGCCCCCTTCTAACCCCTCGAAGTGACCCATTTCATATTCAGCCATCAGATCCCTGGCTTTTTTTCGGCCCTATGTACGGACTCTGGGAACTGCACCAGGGGTTTTAAGGTAGGGACTATACTCTCAGTCAGGATTTCACAATCACCCATTACTGTGATACAATTTGGCGCCGCAGCTGGTTTCCTTTGAGGGGAGCACTTTAAGTTCTTAGTCTGTAACCTCTGACCCTCTATGTCATGCAGTAGGCCTTGGATTTCAGTTATTAGGATATTAACATCCTTAATGGGTTTGTAGAGAAGGAGCCAAGTACTCCCATCTCAACCACCTCGCCCATATTGCTTATATGTTGGTAGCCAGAGTATGAGACATGTACAGAGCCATTGAAACTACAGATACCAAGGAGAATCATGGAGGCAAGGTTCCCATTGAGAAAACCATACATGCATACGAGAAGACGTTTGTTTTTGTTTGTTTGCTTGTTTATTAATTTGATAATGTGCACCGAGGCCTTGGCCACCTGGGCACAGCAGTACAAGAATTCTCGAAACTTAGTTACAGTGTCTGTCAAAGTTTAGTACATACATGTGATTACAAAGTAGATTGCAATACAAAATACAGTACAGTCGATTGTTATAATGTGGATACAGTAAATGAGTTAGGGTAGTCATTTGCTGTTCACGGAGCATTAGGGGGTGTGCCGGATAGAAGTCAGTCTAGCACGACGTAAATTAGTGAGAGCCTATGGTTGCAACAATGAGTAAGAAGATAAGTAAGTCACATGTACTTTGATAAAAGCTCTTAGACAGTGAAGAGGTTATGGATCTTTCACGCGAAGCCATTTGATAGCATTGATTCTAAATCTAGCGTACGGTAAGGGGCGTCTGAGGTCAATAGGGAGTGTGTTCCATGCTTGAGCAGCTTTAACTGTGAAGCTGGTTCCTCCAGCCGTGGTAAGTTTGAATCTGGGAATCTAAAGCAGAAAGGTATTGGCAGATCTCAGGGGTCAGGAGGTGAGTTTCCTGGTAATTTCTTCCGATAGGTAGGGATGTGCTAGAGTGTTGAGACATTTGGAGGTGAGGGATATAGTTTTGAGGAGGATTCGGTCCTTTATTTTCAGCCAATGAGCTTCCTTCCTGAATTTAGACATATGCTCTCTGTGAGGGATGTTCAAAGCTGCTGTTAGAGTGTTTTTTTTGCAATCTTTGGAGTTTGTCAGTAACATACTTATTGGCTCCTGAGTACAGGGCGTTGCAGTAGTCTAATCTGGACATAAGAGCATTTGCCAGGGTAATGCAACTGGCATTGTGCAGGAATGGTCTGGCAGTTCGGATTAATTTACATGTGTAGGCAGTGGTGGAGGAGAGAGAGTTAACTTGTTTTTTTAGGTTAAGAGAGGAGTCCAGGTAAAATCCTAAGGTTTTTACCTCTGGCATAACCTTAATGAGGTTATTATGAATGTTAAAAGATGTGTAGTTAGGGGTTCGTTTTTTTAGGTTAGAGTCAGATCCGAGGAGTAAGATCTCGGTTTTATCGTCATTCAGGCAGAGGCCGTGAATTGCCATCCATGCCTGAATGAGGGTGTATATTTTGTTCACCAGAGCCAGGTCCTCTTCATAGTTGCCCGAAAGGGGTATGTGGATCTGGGTGTCATCTGCATAATTAGTGTAGGTGACACCCAGTCTATCAAACTTGTCAAATAGTGGCTTGGTGAAGATGTTATACATAGTGGGTGAAACGCAGGATCCCTGTGGGACTCCACGTTATTTGGATGGGATCGCACAAGAGGATGTAGAGAAAACTCTCATAGTCCGGTTGGCTAAGAAGGATTGAACCCACGCAATGGCTTCTCCTGTAAAGTTGGCAGCGAGTCTTAGGTGGCTACATAAGACTGTGTAGTCCACCAGGTCAAAGGCTGCTGACCAGTCCAGCAGTAGTAGCAGGGCAGTTTTGCCATTGTCCTTTAGCTCCTCAATTTTAGTCTTAAGGTCTAGCAAGGCTGTTTCGGTGCCATGGAGAGGGCAGAATCCCGATTGTCGTGAGCCTAGCAGATGATTCATTTCTAGGTAGTCTTGAATTTGTAGTTAGGCTACTCTATCAATAATTTTAAGTAAAAAGGGTACAGTGGTGATGGGTCTATAGTTGGTGGGTATTGAGGGGTCGAGAGTTTGTTTTTTCAGTAGGGGGAGGACCCAGGATTCTTTCAGATTGGTAGGTACCGTGTTTGATTTAAAGGAGGAGTTGATTAGCTTTGAAATGAAAGGGGCTAAGTCTCTGGCCGCATCCTTTCTTATTTGCGCTGGGCAACTGTCGCCCTTGCAGTTGGAGGGTTTCAAGGAGAGAATGACCTTTTCAGTATCGATGATTGAGATTGTTTTAAAGCTAAATGGTGGAATAATATTGTGCTCGGAGGGCGGTGGTAATAGTTGGTCAGCAATGGGCAGAGAGTCTTTTTTTTTGTTGTTATTTTGAGTTGGAGTGAGGAGATTTTATTTGATAGGGCGTTCTGTATATTAGTACACCATATCTTATCCTTTGGGACAGTGACAGTTTGTTTTATTTAGGGGGAATTCCATTTCACAGAGGATGGAGAAGAGTTCCTTTGTATTTGATTGGGCCTTTATGATTCTGTCATCAAATAAGTTTTTTTTGTGTTAATTTCTTTCTTATAGTGTTTGGATGGTTGGGCTAGTTTAGCTTTATTGTTGTCAGTAGGCGAATTGCACCAGATAGCTTGTAATTTTCTTTTCTGTTTTCTTAGTTCATTGAATTGGGGGGGGTGAACCAGGCATTCAAGTGCGCTTCCTGTTTGCTTCTACGCAGTTTAGTAGGGGCAATGGTGTCTAGTGCCTTGGTCATGGCATGGTTGAAGGTGTCCACTAGGGGGTCTGGATCAGTGTTATTTTCCAGGCCGTTAATGATGGGGAGGAGGAGGGGGATGAGTTTTTCAGCAGAGATATCTTTTTTACTTCTGGTAGGTAGAGAGGGTATCATGCTGATAGTTTTGGGGGTGAGGAGATCAAGCGAGGCAGTGAAGTTGATTAAGTAGTGATCTGTCCAGGGTTGAGGAACAATGTCGTAATGGTAATGCTACAATTAAGTTCAGATACCCAGTCGAGGATTCTGCCCTTTATGTGGGTGAGTGAAAGGACTTTTTGGGTAAGCCTGTGGTCATTGAGTAAGGCTGTTATTGGGTAGGCATGCTTGTTTTCTGGGTCATTGAAGCCGATGTTAAAGTTGCCCATCAGTATGGTTTGGGAATGATCTTGCGTATTGTTCGCTATGAGGCTAGTGAGGTCCTCTTCGAAGGTTCCTAAAGGTCCTGGAGGCCTATAGATCAGGTGGATGGTCAACGTGCGGTTATTGGAAAGCTGCAATTTGGCTGCGAGTATTTCACAGGATGAACAGGGAGGTGAGTTGGTCAGTCTGATAGGTAAGGTATTTTTAGAGATGATGGCAAGGCCACCACCTTTAGTTTTTGGTCTATCTACTCTGAGTATATGGTAACTGTCAGGTAGAGCTAACATCAGAGTCGGACCTGCTGCCTCGTGGAGCCAAGTCTCTGTGATGGCAAGTAGGTCCAAACTGCCATTGCTTGGAATGTCGGAAATTTCAGGGGCATGGGCTACCATGGATCTGGCGTTGATGAGAGAACCAGTTAATGTCACAGAACTTTTAGGGGTGGGGTTTTGTAGAGGTTTGATTAAGTGTTTGCCTTGGTTTAGGTGCTTCGTTGTATAAAATAGGGTAGGCACTGAGTTTGGGATCTCTTTTTTGGTTGCTTGTGCACACTTGGCTAAGTCGTGTGAGATTTCGGGGGAATACAGTAGTATTGTTATTTCTTTTAGGTTCATAGATGCAAGGTAGTCTTGCTCGAAGTCTAATGTTTCTGTCCAAGGGTGGACTTGTATTTAAGGTGGCGGAGGCCATGGTGGTGAGGATCGCAACCGTAAGTAGGAGGGTCAGAGTGTTTAAGTTTTTACTCGTGGTGTTGGGTGCACCTAGGTTCAGGATCCTCAGTGGTGACCAAGAATGACCTGTGCAGATAGATGCAATGGAGCTAAAGGTTTCACCTAGATTGAGAAATCACACTAAAAAGCTAAAAGTGCATGTGCAAGCAGACACAATTGAGCAGTAAGGTTCACCGAAATTCAAAATTCACAGATAGGGCTAAAATGGCATTTGCAAACAGATGCAATTGACCAGTAGGGTTCACCTAAATTCAAAATTCACAGATAGGGCTAAAATGGCATGTGCAAACAGATGCAATTTACCAGTGGGGTTCACCTAAATTCGAAATTCACACTGGGCTAAGAGTGGCATGTGCAATTTGAGCAGTAAGGGTTCACTTGATTCAAAAATCACGAATAAGGCTAGAAAGTGCAAGCAGGTGCAATTGATCAATGGGGATTCACCTGGCTTCACAGCATAGCTAAAGGACTAGGATGCAGTATCTGGACAGTAGGTACCGTGCAGCGCGAAGGTTCACCTAAATTCAGGGTCAAAGTAAGGGCGACTTTGGCGGGGCAGTGTAGATTGTCAATGCGGTAAGCCCTAAGAAGGCATAGTGTTTCATGACGTATACGGTTTTCTTTTCCTTGTAGCGTCTCAAAGGAGGGTAGTGCTGGAGGCATGTGAACAGTGTACAAGGTACTTTGGGAGTTTGGTGTCATGTAGCTAAAGGTGGTTCCAAATTTTGCAGCAATAAGTGGCGGCACTTCGAACTTTAAATTAGACAGTTTCTGGAGCGAGGAATAACTCGGTATCACTGGCGTTAGGGTGCGTGTTTATGGCGCTTACCATATCAACGGCGAGATTGCAGCTCACTGGGCGGGCGAGGAGAGGATCGAGGTGCAGGGGTTCCCGCCTAGCCTCTAGCCATTCTCTGGACAGGCTCGGCCAGGTCCTGCTCCTTTGTGTGTGGTCCTTCGTGGGCTGGTCCGGCGTTTGCCTTCCGGCGACCGATTGGCTGGAATACAGGAGTGTGGGCCAATGGGTTGCGAGGCAAGGATCAGGAGGCAGGGACAAGTAAGGCAGCTGCACGGCAAAGCCCGGCGGCCATCTTAGATTGGCGGCAGCCTCGTGTGAGGCAATGGTAGCATGAAGCCTGTGCTCAGCTTAATCACTTGGGGCGGTTTCTGGCCACGAAAATAATTTCACATGCATTGGTATCGCATGTCCATAATTGTGAAGCGACGTTCTCAGTTTTTCAAAAATAACAGTGGATCGAGCGCAGGTATGGCACAGATGCCACAGAGCCTACCTTGTGCTGGTGCTAAAATCCCCAGCTCAATTCCAAAGCGGGGCCACTGCTGCAGCAGTGGAGGAGCTCCTGCTCCTTGGGAGGGGTCAGGTGGTGTGTATCAGCTCGGCCAGGACAGACCGAGATCATACAGAACAGAGCTGACGTGCATAGAAGAGATGCATAGATGAGAGCATGCAGGCAATTCTATAAGGCCTCAAGAAAGTATCAAAGATAAGGGTCATTTTGGGATCAAGATGAAGAAGCTTATGCAACAAGATAGATAAAAATGTTAAGCTGTTTTACACGTGTACAGAGGCAACGAAACGCAAGCAGACGAAGTATTCTTGAGGCTAGCTTTTAAGTGAATAGATTGCGTCATGCGCCAATATATACATATATATGAGTCAGTAAAGAATGGATGTTTCCACCACGTAAAATAGAGCAGATCAAAAGTAGTAAGGCCGCTTTTCCAGTATGTCGCAGTTAGAAAAACAAGTGAAATTACAGGCCAATCTCAGAAAGGCAAGGATGGATAAGCCAAGTCAAGGCTGTATCGGTCTGGTGTGAGCAGACATTGGTTACAAATCTTGTGAAAGAATGAAGCTCCTGTTCAGAAGGCATGGACGAAAACAAGAAGACGTCAGAGGTCTAATCGAAAAAAATATTTTTAATACACTAGAAGCTTGATTTCGCGTTTGCACTTGCCCACATACAGTAGGTCACAAGGTCACTTTATGGCGTATACAGACCACTTGGTCTTACAGTTGGTGAAGGTGTTAAAAGTCCACGTCTTGCCATTGAGGTCAATTTGTTGTATGTTTTTGGTAAGGCAACAAACTGAACAGGTACAACATCTCTAATGTCCTTTTACAGGAGATAGGGGCCAAAATGTTTGTTTGGAGTTGTAGTCTGGGTTCCTCATAGGCATGAAGTAGCCGATCTTTTCAATTCCTACTCCTTTTAAAGGCAAAACGCGGTTTAGTGTGTTTGAATGAATCTGTATACAGGTTGTCCCAGTGTCGAAGGATGATTTTTCTGAGTGAGTTACTGAGGGGTGTAAAGGTAGTTACATATGTAGTTACATATGTGATTTTTGTCCTGGGATTTTTCTCTCCTTGTTGGAGTGAGGCAAGACTCTCTGGTAGTGTGTTTTACTCTTTTACGGGCTCTGCGGATGGTGTGTCCTGGGTATCCTCTTTCTTTGAGGCGGGTGGATAGTTCAGTACTCTTGTTCTCATAGTCCTCCAAGGTCATGCAGTTACGTCCAAGTCTTAGAAATTGTCTGTAAGGTAAATTATCTTTGAGTGCTGCCGGATGGAAACTGTTGTAATCCAAGAGGGTGTTTTTGATGTAGGTTTCCTATATAAGGTAGTGCCCAGGGTGTTATTGATGGTTTTGTAGATCTAGAAATGGTATGCGTGTTTTGTCATGCTGCATCGTGAATTTGATGCACATGTTTTGGGTGTTGAGCCATTCTAGGAAGTCTAATAGTACTGTCTCAGTGCCTTTCCATATAATGAAGACATTGTCTATGTAGCGACACCAGCGCCCAAAATTGGTGCTGAAGATGTCAGTGTCATGGTGGATAGAGGTTTTCTCGAAAGAATCCATGAACAAGTTTGCTACATCGGGAGCAAAAGTTGCCCCCATGCTTGTAGCATGACATTGTTGGTAGAACGTTTTTTTCTGAATGAAGTAATTCTCCATCAAGGCAAGTCTGGTGCATTCCAGTAGGAATGCTGTTGGTGGTTCAAGATTAGATCTTTGGTATAGGTAAGTGGCTAACACCTTAATGCATTCAAGTTGTGGGATGCTGGTATAAAGCGACTCCACAGAGTGTTACTAAGAGGTCTTCTTGGTTGATGGTTACAATACTGAGTTTATTTATCATGGCGGAGGTGTCCTGTATGTATGAGGGCATTTTGCTGATAAATGGACGTAGGAAGAAGTCTCTGTAGACTGATAAGGGTTCTAATATGGAACCTATCCTGGCGACTATGGGTCTGCCGGGGGCAGAGACTGTCCTTGTGTATTTTAGGTAGCAGGTAAAAGGCTGGCAAAATGGGATGGTGATTGACCAAGAAAGCTTTTTCGTCCTCGTCGATCCAGCCTTCTTGCCAAGCATGACACATTAGACTTTCTATTTCTAAAAAGAGTCTTGTAGTAGGGTTGATGTTGATTTGTCTGTGAAATTTGGTGTTAGACAATTGCTTGTTGACTTCATTGTCATAGAGGAGCCTACTCCATAGTACGATACCGCCTCCTTTATCCGCAGGCTTAATAAGAACATCATGGTTGCCTTTGAGGGATTGTAAGGCAACTCTTTCTTGTTGCGTTAGGTTATCTGGGAACCAAGTCTGTTTTGAGAACATGTTATGTACTTCCTCAGGATCCGATTTTCAAAGGCTAAAATTTCAGGACAGACCATAGAGGACAATGGTATGAATGTAGATTGAGGTTTTAGGCCAGTAGATTTAGGTGGGTCTCTTTCAGAGCTCTCTCTGAAGAAATGGTTGAGCCGTATGATCCTAAAAAACTTGTGCAATTCAAATTCAGTCTTAAATGTATCTGTATGGGTGCTGGGAACGAAGCCAAGTCCTTTGCTGAGAATGCTCATTTCTTTACTGAAGAGGATGTGGTCGCTCAAATTGAAAATGGGTATTACCACGTCTGTTGTGCTGGCGGAATCCATTGTCTTGTCTGCATTGGGTGTGGTCCTTGGTATCTGGGTCAGCCGAATTATCCCCGTCCTTGAAAAAACTGTTGATTTGAGGTGTTTGGAAGTTGAGGGTCCGGAGGTAGTCTAATCTGAATCACTACTGTTTGAACTGTTGGAGAAAATCACAAATTTCTTTTGGAACAGTCGTGAATTCTGCCTATTGGTTGGTGCGTTGAGGTTCTGCTGAGTGTAAAAACCAGGGACAAGGTAAGGGTATGTTTTTTCTTCCTTGTAGTTTTTTTACATCGTCTAGTATTTCCCACAATTTTTCTATTGTGAATTTGATTATTTCTTCTTCAATTCTTTCCAGGTGAGTCTTTATATCCGATATTGTAGGATCTTTTTTGAGTTTTTCTTCTAAAGTGTTTAATTCTTCTTTCTGGGTTTTGGTCTCTTCTTCGGCTGTTTCTATCACAAGAATTACCCAATCTTGTGAGCATTCATTTCCGACTCTGCTAAATTTGATCATGAATCTCGGGCTGTCTAGAAAGACCCGTGGAATATTTTTAATTTGAAGGCCTTCTGGGATTACACCTGCTTTTAAATACTCAAGCATGAGTTGTCCATGAGATTCTGTACGGATGAGTTTCTTTTTCTTTTGAAGTAGTACATCCAGGTCATTAGATGCTGGATTTTTATCTGCAGGTATTGTAGTAGTACCTAGGAGCTATGGTGCTTCTAGAAGTTTCTTTTAGAGGTCGTCTGAAAAGCTGACAATATTTACGCTTGCCATTGAGTTTTAGAATTAATCTTGCCCAACAACCAAAGGGTTGTCCGTGGAACTGAATATATAAAGGGGCAAAGGACCCTCTTGTTTGTGATTGAGGGCCTGACTCAGGAGGGTAGGAGAAGGCTATCAGAACAATATGTAGAGTCAACTGCTACCCCTTTTCCATAGACGCACAGGAGAGGCACCTATACTACAGTGTGGCTAGGTTAGCATATACTAGCACAGAGAGCACAGGAAAATAAAAGTAAAACAAAGTTTAATTGTTAACTCAAAGAACATTTTTAAAAACAATAGGCAAAAACCTGTATAACATGAATGGTAAAACCTACATGTGAAATCAAGAATTGCATTGGATGGTTAGTAGCAAAAAAGCGCAATTTCATATACTGCTAAATGAGTAGCAGTATGTAATCATTGTTGACACGTATAATGGGTGTTTCTAGTTCAGATATGACTTGAACACAACAGATATTGCGATGTGAAAGCAGATTTATTTTCTGAGGGTGTCGAACTGTCATCAGGACACTGGTATGAGTAGGGTGGATGGCTGATGAATGGGCTTGGTTCGCCTAAAAAGGTTGAAGTGTTTTAAAATGTGATCATAACCATTTTGAGAGAACAGAAGAACACTGTAGTGGGTGACCTACCTAAGTCGAGTGGACGTGTATAGAAGAGATGCAGAGATGAGAGAATGCAGGCAATTCTACAAGGCATCAAGAAAGTATCGAAGATAAGTATCATTTTGGGATCAAGATAAAGAAGCTCATGCAACAAGATAGATGAAAATGTTAAGCTGTTCTACACGTGTACAGATGCAATGAAACGCAAACAGACAAAGTATTCCTGAGTCTAGCTTTATAGTGAATAGATTGCGGCATGTGCCAATATATACATATATATGAGTCAGTAAAGAATGGATGTTTCCACCACGTACAATAGCAGAGCTTTGCAAAAGTAGTAAGGCTGCTTTTCCAGTATGTCGCAGTTAGAAAAACAAGTGAAATTATAGGCGAATCTCAGAAAGGCGAGGCTGGATGAGCCAAGAAGCCAAGGCCGTATCAGGCTGGGGTGAGCAGACATTGGTTACAAATCGTGTGAAAGAATGAAGCACCTGTTCAGAAGGCATGGACAAAAACAAGATGACGTCGTAGGTCCATTAGAAAATAGTATTTTTAATACACTAGAAGCTCGATTTCATGGTTTTCAGTCACATGGGCAGAAGTCGAACGAGCATGACGGTCACACCTATGCACGAGGGCAGAGCGTGCCTTCAATTCCCTAAATGTACCAGAGCAAAGAACACTCCCAAGGACAAGTTCAAAGCCCTAATTGACAGCAGACCTATCAGGTGATGATGGATATGCTAATTGGTGGGAAGCTAGGGTTAAGACGAGCTCACCAGCACCTGGCCGCTTAGTCAGTACATTCCCATCGTCGAATAACCGCATGCAGGCTGAGGTTAGAAGCCTACCAATGATAGGGGACCGCACGATCAAGGGTCCTATAGTTATATAGCCAAAAGAACCTCGTATATTTAATGACGTTCGCAGTGAGCTGTTTAAAGGGAGGGCTTAGTTGCCCCACCTGATGTTAAGAAGCCTATCACTTTATTCCACTGCCTAAACGAGTATGGATAGTATACTTAGATGTTTTCTTAGACCCATCACACTTGCCACTAGGTTTTTCTATTTTGCCACATAGAATGACGTTAGTAATACACAGGTTACCGTCACCTATGATGATTTTCTGTTATATAAACAAGCTTTTTTTCTTGAATGCACGGAGAGATTTTGCACCGAGACGTCCAATGATGTCGGTTGTACTCCTCGTTTTAGATAATTGATATTGAAACAGTTCTCCTTTTGCCAACTACCAGAGTTGTTTTCGATTATTGATGTTTGAATAATTTCCGCATCCATCTCAAGGGTTTTGCCATCTCATCTTAAAGGGCTGGGCGCTCCAGTTCGGGTTCCAACATTTTATGTGCCCTCTTACTGGAGCACTTTGGCGATAAGGCTTGTGCTGCCTTCCGTTTGGACATTTTCTGTCGGGCTACATTATTATATGACTATATGCTAAAAATAAATAATGGGTCTGCCACAGTGGACAAGCGGGCTAAAATGACACACGCCGTGTATGAACCATGTTTTGCTGTACATTCAAAGCAATCGCAATATAAGTAAGATACACATAAAACCTCGAATAGTTTAAAAAGAGGACATTTTCTATAAAACAGAATTACACGCAATTAAAAATTCATGAATACAGTAAGTATTGTTAAGTGCTTGTGCTATACTAATGCAGGCTGCCGGAAGTGGTCACTCTAGATCCAGACAACAAGTGGTCCAAAGGTTACGCGACCATAAAACTGGAGAAGCAGATAATTAAGAATTAAAAATTAAGGTGGGCGGGGAACACTCAACTGCTCAGGGATGTGCCAGAGTCCGTCTCTCCCCCTGACCAACATTTTAACTTTTGTTGCCTGCTTCTTATTTGTACCGCTGCCCTCCAAATAGAGTTACCAGATAACATAGCCAAATAACCCAGTTATGCCACCATCGTGACCAAACGTTTCATCAATATATGGCACACAGGGAAGGCTTGTCAAATCTTAGCCAAAGATGAGCTTTTAAACCATAGCGTGTTAACCAGAGATTAAAACCTCCATTGCAAAAAAAAAAGAAAAACCAGCAGAGGCTAGCGATTCAGTTGATATGGAGTTATGCCCCAGAGTATTCACAGCGTTCTTCTGCTGTTTGTCCCAATTGAGCGGGCACCCACTTATAGAGTTACGTATACGTTTGCACCGAGTTAGAAAACAATGTACTTTACTGATGCAGCTGTGGATCAATCCAAGTGGAAAGATGCATGTTGACACAGCGGGTACAGTATTAACCGTTGCTACATCCGCTCGGCCGCTACACCCGCGGACAGCCACAGAAAGACGGCACCCTTGCTAGTGGCAGGCTTACACCGCAACGGTGACCCGGAGTGGGTTACGAGTACTTCCTTGCTCCAGGGGGCGTAGCCAAAAAAAGCAGAATTTCGGGGGAGCTGCTGGGACAGCCACAGACAGCCGGCACCCTTGCTAGCGGCAGGCTAGATGTTTCCAGCAGATTGTGTTG
Source organism: Ambystoma mexicanum (assembly GCF_040938575.1). Taxonomy (NCBI): domain Eukaryota; kingdom Metazoa; phylum Chordata; class Amphibia; order Caudata; family Ambystomatidae; genus Ambystoma; species Ambystoma mexicanum. The sequence goes on along the minus strand of NC_090941.1, from coordinate 702,801,284 downwards.
GACCAGAGGATAGAGTGGAAAGAGAGGTTGTGGAAGAGTCCAGAGTAGAAATTAGAAGCATCCAGTTGGATGTTGAGGTCTCAGAGGAAAAGTTGAGAGGTAGAGGCAAAGAGAGAGGAGGAAAGGTCATCCCACTCAGAGGAAGAGGGCATCCTGGCCAGGAGTATGTAGATGGTGGCCACAGTCAGAGAGAGGCCAGGAGATATAGCCCGTCTGCAGACTAGGCATTCAAAGGAGGAGTAAGCCTGCATAGGAATGACAGAAGCAGGGAACCACTCTAGAAAGATCAGTGCTACTCCACCCCCATGTCGATTGGTTCTTAGCCCGGAGAGTATATTGTAGCCATTATGGAGAAGAGTGTCAAAACACGAGACAGAGCTGGCCATGAATAATGTCTCGGCGATAGCTATGGATGGATAGGACATCCGGGTGTAGTTCTTCGAGGAGGATTGACAGCAGAGAGAGATTAGCGATGTGGAGTAGGTTGCCACATGTGAAAGTCTTCCGGTGTGGAGTGCAGGCTTGAGGTTCACCTGGTGAAAGTGGAAGATGGGCCCAAATAGGGCACAGAAGGTAGCAGGAGGTGGGATAGTAGCCAGAGAGGTGCTAGTAGAAGTAGCATGAGAAGGAAGGAAGTTGATAAAATGGGGGGACACTCATCGAAGAGGAGGAAATTAGGCTCAAGGCCCTGGACCAAGACTGTGCCATTCAGGTAGACATTAATGAGGGTCTTGGAGGAGTGTAAGGAGGCCAAGAGGACCTCCCACGGAGTGCCACCATTAATGAGAGAAGAAGAAATAGGAGAGCAAACAGACCACATGAGGGGTCCATAGGTCTGGTGAAGGAACACCAAAGAGGATGTCGGTGAGAATCTGTGTGGAGGAAGCACTGATGCAGGTATCATCAATAGGGAGGCCTGAATTGGAGAGCAGGACATCGCTCTTGAATGTGTTCCTTGAAAAATTAACTTAGAGAGAGGGATAGGATAGGAGATAGAGTAGCAGTTAGAGAAGATGGGGGGACGACTAGCATCATAGAAGGTGCAAGAAGGAAAGTGGGAGAGTGGAAGGGAGCAAAAGAGAGAAAGGCAAGACACAGCCCAGCACCGCACAATGCAGGAAGCGCTGGGGGGCTGGTGGGGTGGGGTTTATGGGGCAGTCATACAGTAGGGGCACACAGGAGGAGCGACAGGAGGCAACCATACAAAGGTACCCCCAGCGGGGTGGGGACCTAGAGCATGGGAGACAGCCTAATGGGACACAGTTCCCAGTACAACAGTGACCACAATGCACAAACCACACAGATTTGACTTTCCTGAAAAGAGGGAAAGGCCTAGTTATAAACAAAGCAGCAATACAATGAGACTTTTCGTAGGGAAAAGAGAGGTGGCTAAACAAATCGACTAATTGAGGTGCAGAGGGATGGTGCGGAAAAGTAAAAATGTCATATTTTGAGGGGTGGGTCAGTTTAATGGAGTGCAGTGAATGCTCCCCCCCCCCCCCCCCCCGACTACACCTCACCTACCTCGTATGTAGCGGCATGTTGATGGCTGCAGGCTTCTTGCTTCCCCAGCTGACACCATCTGGAGCTTCTTCTGTAGGAGCTGCCCTTTGCAATCGGCCCTTAGCCGAGGGCTGCCCAGGCAGAAAGGCTGCCCTAGGGGGTGGGTATTTAAAGGGTTTCTACAGCCAATCAGCATTGGTGTGCTGGAGGGAGGGCACAAGCCTGAAACAGGAAGCCTTATTAAATCCGGGAGCCGCTGCACTCAAGGCGGCAAAAAAAGTTAAAACTTTCCAATCTATCCCCAGGTAATTGGGGTTGGGGGGGAGGGGGGGAGTCGAGCAGGTCAAGCAACAGGAGGAGTCTGGCTGCCACATTTTGCATTCATTGTAGTTTCCTCATTAGATATTCTGGCATTCTGAGGTATATGCTGTTAGCATAATCAATCCTGGACATAATGAGGGATATGATGGCCAGTGTTTTGTGCGTGAAGGAGCGGAAAGGTAGGATCTTTTTTATCGTTTGTAGGAGGAAGCAGCATTTCTGGATTATTGCATTCACTTGGCGTTCAAGTGTTAACTCGTCGTCCATGAGGATTCCAAGATTTTTTTAAACTTTGGATGGCGTTGGTTGGTTTTCTAGCTCTATTGGCCATGGTATGTGATGGCCGTTCCCTCAGCCTTCCAGTGTAATCATGATTTCAGTTTTGTCAGGATTGATTTGAGTTTGTTAATGTCCTTTCTGCGAAGAATGATTTGATCCAGAGCAGTTATTTGTCAGTGAGCCCTATGTCTTCCATTCTTTTTATCAGGATGTTGTGGTTGACTGTGTCGAAGGCAGCAGAGAGATTGAGTAATATCAGTGCTGATTTGGTGTTGGAATCTGCATTCGTCTTTTAGGGCATCCCATATTGAGACTAAGGCCGTTACAGTTCCTCTCAGTGATCTGAATGCTACTTGCGACTGATCCAGTAGTTGGTTATTTTCCATGTGCTCCAGTAGTTGTTCGTAGACATAGGGCTCTAGTATTTTTGCTGGATAAGGGATGTTAGAGATTGGTCTGTAGTTTGAGAGGTCTTCCACATCACCTGTTGTGTCCTTGAGCAGAGGTTTGATGTAGGCCATTTTGAAAGCTATTGGTACTTTCCCTGTTGAAAGGAAATGATTGAAGAGGTTCAGGTAGTACTCCGCTAGTGTGTCATGCCTTATCGATCGTGGTCGCTGTGGTCCTCCTGGAAGCTGAAGTCTCAGGTGACGGGCTTCATTTTTCCTTCCATAATGGCGCTCCGTCTATGCACCCAAAAGTGGATTGAGCGCTCTAGTTCTTCGGGAGATCATACGCTGTCTGCTTGAGCCTGCAGTTACTTATCAGGACACCAACCTGGTGTTCATCACATCTCAACGCTCGATATTATGTTTGTTACCCAGCACAGCGCTTCTTGTTATATTCCTCCTTGTTTCTATTCATTCTTGAGTTCCTTCTACCTTTTCCTGTTGCTATGCTGGTCGTCTCCCCTCTTCTCTGGCTACTGTCTTCCCTGTTTTGGACTGCTGGTCTCTTTGCTTCCAGTGGATTCCTGATTGCTACTTATTCCTGTTTCCTGCCATGCTCTGCTTCATCGAGTCATCGCTCCTGCTCGGCTCGCAGGTTTTTTTCCTTCCCCCATGGGAGGTTTCTTCCCTGAGTTTTGGCAGTTCCTCCACGGTCACCTAGCCTGAGCAGACACCTTCCAGGCAGGGTGGTGTCTGGGGAGGCTCGCCCATATATACAAGAATCCCACACCAAACAGCGAAGTCATCAAGGAAAGGACCACGGCAAGCTCTCACGAAAGAAGACACAGGTAAGCCATACTAGTGATTGTGCCAAGTCTGACATGGTGTGTCCTGTGGGTGGATATATTTATAGATGTCTGTAGGGCAGGGGTCCATCAGAGAACGTGCCTTGTGGCCCTTTTTCACCAAACGTAGTAGTTTCACTCCACATCTTTTGGAAGAAGTACATTTTGTTAGTTGGTCCCAGGGTTGGTGGTAGCTGGTGGGTTGTCTGGTCGACTGGTCTGCTTTGTATGATTCGGTGTATGCTGGTAATTTTGTTCTTAGAATGGTCTGCAAGATCATTGCATCGTTTTTGTGAGGTTGTCGGTGTGTTGTTGAATGCTGATGGGCGTCATCTTATTTATGATGTTGAATAATTCTTTTTGAGGGTGGTTGTTTCGATCCGCTGGTTATAGTATTTATTTTTTTATTTTAGAGTTTCGGGTTTGTAGTAGGTATTTTAATCTTTTTTCTTGATCCAGTTTGTTCCTCCATTCTTATTTCTTTTCATCACTTTTAGGTGGAGTGTGTACCATTTTGCCACCGCTTTCTTTCTTGATGGAATGATGCAGTTTTCCGGGCAGATGGCATTAATTGCAATCCATTTCTGGATTAGGTTTGCTTTTTCATCTATGTCTGTTGCACCCAATGATGTGGTTGCTGGCTTTGAGATTTCTAATCACTCTATGTTGCCGTTCTTGATGGTCCTCCAGTTTCTTTTCCAAATAGGTGTGTATTTTTTGTATTCTTTTTTAGGTGGCATTGATGGCATTTGAATCACGAAAGGGATAATGAGGTACATGGTCCATAATATTTGGATGGGTGGGGACGTTGTGACAAGGTTTTTATTGGCATTTGTGTGTCGCACATTTCACCATCTGTCAGAGGTTCATGGTTTTGAGTTGGTTAACGTTTTCTGCAAGTTGGGGTTCTCATCTTTGAACCATATGTTGAAGTCTCAGAGAATTAGCAGATGTTTATGCTGTATGGCTAGATTTGTAACTGCTCTTTATGAAGGTGTCTGAAAAGGTTGCGTCGTAGGTTGGTGGCCTATAGATTAGAATGAATGTGAGGTTTGATTGTGAGTCTGTGGCAAGTTGAAGGACGAGGGACTTGCAGTTACGGATTTTTAAAGGGTCCGCGGTTTTTATTATTAGTTGTTCTTTGTAGGCTACCGCGAGTCGTCGTCTTCTTTTACCTTTCTTGTTCGCTTGTTTGCATTTGAAGTTTTTGGGTAGGCACCTGTGTACGATCACTTTGTAATTTTCAGCTAGCAAGGTTTCTGTGATGAATAGGATGTCAATTCCCCCATCGCAGAGTAGGTAGTAGATCTTGGTTGCGTGCTTGGATATTGATCGGACGTTGATTATGTTGCGGTGTAGTTTCCTATTCAAGGTTGTTTGGAAAGAACACATTTGAGTCTGATTAAAACATTTCTTCTAAAATGGGTCATAATGAAATGCACTTCACATTTTAGCCACTTGGTGGTGGAGGAAGACTATACAGCTTTATTTTAAGTGAACAATCTTTAGTGAGGACAGCCCTGGCAGAGCCCCAGGTCAAGAGCAGTTTATGGAGAATGTCCTAGCTACTCTGGCCAACTCAAAGCACTTCCCTTTTAACTAGGACTCTCTAGGACAGCATGATTACTGGAGATTGGCTGTGCGACTTGCGTAGACCCACAGCCTGCCCCATTTAAAGATACACCACGTCTGTGGCCAAGGAAGCGCTATTAGTGGTTCAGGGAGGAGCCTTTCTTGTTTGGGTATCAAATGAGGAAGGAAGGGAGGCGACTAGTCTCATCTTCGTAGGTCACAACCTACTAGAAGTTAGGAGAATAAAGGATTCCCACTCCATACAGTCCATGAGGGGTGTACATGATATGGCTCCACGTATAAAGCATTTAATTTTAGAACTATTGGCCGACTGGCTGAGTAATACCATAACATCATAATGTTAGCTCCTGTGCTTTGTTATAAAACGCAGATTTGTATTAAAGGGTGGAAAGAAAATTATATTTTTTTAGAAACATAATGCTTATATGATCTCTCATTGTCAACCAACGCCTGCAACACATTCCCACTGTCCTCCACTAAGATGCATACGGACTTTGGATTTCTGGCAAATGGAGGAGCATTGCGTGTGTCAGACAGGACTCTATTCCTTTAAGTGGTACTGACCATTAAGTTATGTAGTGTGGCAATTTAATTACGACTCCCAGAAAGTAGGAAAACTCACCAGCCAGGGAATATTTACTTTTTTTTTTAAATCAGGGCCAAGCTTTGTTTAGTCATCTCATTCTATGTTGCAATGCTTTTCGATTCTAGATGCTGTGCATAGTAATAAATAAATGAAGGTGCACGCATTATGGTAACTTTCATATTTTGATGCAACATTTTTTTCTCCATTATTTCAAGAAATGCTGCACAAAGTCATTGGACATATCACATACTGCTCTTTCGCTCGCTTTGGAGGAGCTGGAATGTTAGCAAAAATATACACATCTGTGAAAGTAGATGTTTGTCTGCTCACTAGGCAGGAAGTTAATTCTGCCACTGATTATATTTGGTACAAATTAAGTGTGAAATAATGAGCTCATAGAATCAAAGAAACGAAGACTTAAACTAGAGGATCTGTGATTGGAACAGCCAGTATTACTTTAGAAAGACAGCATCACACAACAGACAGCATGGTACTCCTGATACAGGTGAGGGTTAAACCTTTCAAGCATGGTTGGACGCATAAGTTACCACTCAGGCGGTTTTACAGTACTTGTGAGGAATCGCACATGTACAAACTGAAATGTACAATCCTGCCACCCGCCTCCACTCCACATGACTGGAGGTGAGTGCCAGAGAATCATAGGGCATGGCCGAGCCAGAGGATCTGGCTTGGCTCTAAAAGCCAAATGCGAGCAGAGCTGGCAAAAGAATGGCTGTGTGAATATTGAATAGAATATTTTGTAAATCACAGTTTCAACTAAGAAGTTCTGAAAGGAGATGGAGACAGCTGCCAATATTTTATTTTGGGGGTGGTCTTAGATGACAATTAAAAGGATTGTTCGAAAACAAAAAATGTCCAGAGTGTCCAGAAACATCAGCTTGACATTAGCATAAGGAACTAATTTACCAATGTCCCATATTCTGATAGATATGCCCTAGTATGTAAATTCTCCTGAGGGGCAGGCTGGGAGGGCGATGTGGAACACGGAGGAACATCCAGTCGAAAGAACGTTACCAGTTGGTAAGTAACTTGTTCTTCAATGGATTGTGCCCTCCAACGTATTCCACATCTTTGACAGACTCCCAAAGCAGTACCATTAAATGGAGGAGGGAAAAGAATTTAGAGTACCCAATTAGATTGCGGAATAAAGAACCGCCTTCTCAAAGGCCATATCCTGACCATAGATTGTTTCCAGGGAACAATGTTTTACAAAGGTGTGGATAGAAGCCCATGTAGCGGCATCACAAATATTCCTAATAGGAACGCCCTGCTGGAGGGCATGCAACAGGAGGAAGTAGCCACGCCCCTAGTGGAATGAGCTCTCAAACCTTCAGGAGGATCCTTACCTGCCAATCGATAACACTCCGTAATGGTAAGGATAATCCACCTGAACAGGGTCTGTTTGATAACATCCTGTCCCAATCGGTGTCCAGTATATCCTACAAAGAGTTGATCGTCCACTCTGACCCTGGACATCGTAGAAATGTAAAAGCTCAGAGCTCTCCTAGGATCCAGCCGATGGAGTCGCTCCTCTTCCTTACCAGGATGAGGAGGAGGGTAGAAACATGGAAGAACCACCTTTTGACTCAAATGATATTCAGAAACTACCTTAGGTAGAAAAGAGGGACGTACTCGCAGTACAACCCTGTCCTTGTGAAACACAGTAAAGGGTGGCTTAGATCAAAGTGCCTGCAATTCACTCACTCTGCGAACGGAAGTAACCGCAACCAAGAACACAGTCTTGAAGGACAGTAATCTCAAAGGACAAGAGTGCAAAGGTTCAAACAGAGCACCCATGAGAAATTTCAAAACCAAATTCAAATCCCAAACCAGTACCTGGAAAGGGGACGACAGGAATACATAAGTCAGTCCTTTAAGAAACTGAGAAACCAAAGGACTCTTAAAGTAAGAACATTCTTCAGACAAGCGCTTAAATATAGACAGCGCTGCCAGGTAACCCTTAATGGTACCCACTTGAAGGCCCCTGTGGGCCAAAGAAAGTAAGAAAGACAAAACCATAGGAATGGAGCACTGAAAAGGATCAACATTATGATCTCTGCACCAGTCGCAGAACGTATGCCAACGGCAACGGTACAGGGATTTTGTTGCAGGCCGCCTGGCCGAAAGCAACACCTCCATCACATCATCCAGGAGGTCCCAATCCTTATACCTCAACCTTTCAGAGACCAAGCGTGAAGGTTGAGAGTCTTGACCTCTGGATGGAGAACCTGACGTGCCATCCCACCCCCACTCTCCACTCCAGTCCCCCCCCCCTCTCCCCTCACGAGAGAGCAGATCCTCTTGGTAGGGAAGACTGCGTGGAAGACAGATAGACATTTCTAGAAGTTCCAGGTACCACGCTCTCTTGGCCCAATCCGGAGCAATGAGGATCATGTGGGAACTGAACCTCTGTAACCTCCGCAACACTTGAGGAATGACGGGGACTGCAGCAAACGCGTACAGCAGTAGGAATGACCAATCCACCACGTACGCGTTGCCTAAGGGTCCTCTTGGAGGAAATCCCCTTGAGCAGAATCTCTTGCACTTCCGGTTGACACTGTTGGCGAAGAGATCCACTTGTGGGGTTCCCCAAAGGGCGAAGATCTCCTGAAGGACTTCTTGAGCCAACTCCCACGAGTGGGAGACCTTGCTCTGCCTGCTCAGAGCGTCTGCCGCTGCATTTTCTTCTCCGGCCGTATGAACTGCAGAGATCGAAATTTCCTGCTGGATGGTCCAGAACCAGAGCTGCATTGCCTCTCTGCACAATGGAAGTGACCCAACCCCCCCCTTCTTGTTGAGGTAACGCATGGCCACTGTGTTGTTCGTTATGATCAGGACACTCTTTCCCCCGCACAGAGGGCAGAAAAGCCTTCAGCGCTAGCCGGACGGCCCTCAGCTCTAACAGATTGATGTGGAGTCTGGACTCCGACAGAGACCAACGACTGCTGGCAGTCAAGTCGTTGGCATGAGCGCCCCATCCTGTGAGGGAAGCATCCGTCACTACTGTCACCTCTGGCCGCGGTTGGCAAAACTGTTCCCCCTTCATCAGGTTCCCTTTGTTGGCCCACCACAGAAGATCCTGGAAGACCAAGAGTGGAATCTGAACGGGATCCGACATCTTGCAGAAAAACTGACCACTGCATCTTGAGAGCCCACTGCAGGGAACTCATACGCAGCTAGGCCTCTGGCACCAGAAAAATGCAGGAGGCCATGAGACCAAGCAACCTTAAGAATTCAAAAGCCGGGAGACTCTGGGCATGTTGAAACTTGTCCACCATCTGCACAATGTGATGAGCCCTTACCTTGGGAGGCGAACACTTCTCCAAGGACGTGTCTAAAACAGCCCCAATGTACTGGAGCTTTTGGGAAGGTGTCAGATGCAACTTCTTGAAATTCAGGGAGAAGCCCAGCCTGTGGGGGGTGCGGCAGGTGACACCGAGATGATCCAACGCCAGCTTGGGAGAGCGCGCCCGGATCAGCCAGTCGTCCAGGTAGGGGTAGATGTGAATCCCCCCCTCGCCTGAGGTACGCTGCCACCACCTCCATTAGCTTGCTGAAGACCCTCAGGCGTAGGTCAATCCAAACGGCAGGACCCGAAACTGAAAGTGTGATTTTCGCCAGCCACAAATCTCAGGTACTTCCTGTTCGCGCAATGAATCGGCACATGAAAGTAAGCATCCTTGAGGTCCAGCGACACCAACCAATCCTGAAGTTGAAGGTCCTGGAGGACCATCTTGTACTTGCCTTTCCTGAGAAGTTTGTTCAACCAACGCAAGTCCATGATGGGTCTCAATCCCCAGTCTTTCTTTGGGATCAAAAAATAAGGGGAATACCTTCCCTTGTTCCTGTCCGCTACAGGCACCAGTTCTATAGCGCCTTTCTCCAGCAGGTTCAAGATCTCCTGCGCAAGGAACGGATCTGGAAGCTTCAAAGAGAGTTTCCCGGGTGGATTGTCGTGGGGCCGCTGAAGGAAGGCAGTAGCCGTGGGCTATGGTATCCAGAACCCACGCATCTGAAGTAATGGCACGCCATTCTTCGAGATGCTGAGACAGTCTGCCCCCAACCGGCGAACCACAGGACGTGGCCTCATGACTGTTTGGAAGCGGCTGCGGCAGTGCCTGGAGGCAAAGAGGCAGCTGTCCGAGTGGCTTTGACACCACAATTTCCCTGACCACCATGGGTACTCTTTCGCTGGCCCCTTTGACTTGCGGCCCCTCTCGTTCTACCAAAGGAGGAGTAGTAACAAAAAGAACCTCCCCTCCACTGCTGCCGTCTAGGACAAAAAGGCAGAGGTTGACGCACTGCGTTGCTTAAAGATTTCACTGCAGCTTTTGAGGTCTGCAACCTCTCAAGGCTCTAGTCAGCCTTGCTGTCAAACAAATGTGCGCCATCAAAGGGCATGTTCAGAAGACGGGCCTGCACATCCGGAGCAAACCCTGACTTCCGCACCATGCAAATCTGCGTATAATGGTGCTGGCAGCCATGGATCGGCTAACACTGTCGGCCGTATCCAAACCCGACTGAAGGGATTCGCAAATGGCATCCTTGCCGTCCTGCATGAGAGCAAGGAACCCACCCCTTTTTTCCCCCTTGGGAATATGCTCAGCCGCCAAGGAAACAATTCCACAGAGAGTGTGAAAACCTTGCCAAGGCACACGTGGGGTTGGCCAATTTCAGGGCCATGCTCCCAGCAGAAAATACCTTCTGGGACCAACCGTCGAAGCGCTTGTCATCTCTATCCGGAGGGATGGTAGGGTACGCCGCCTGCCTTGAGGTGGCCGTAGCCGCCTGAACCACCAAACTCTCTGGAGTGTGGTGAGTAGATAAATAGCTGGGGTCGCTAACAGAAGGGCGGTATTTCTTAGTCAAAGACTTATTAACAGCCGAAAGAGATTCCGGGGACTGCCAAGCCGCTGCCACCCTTTGATGAAATGGCAAAACAGGGTCAGAGGACGGACCTTGATCTAAAATGTCCATTAGATCATCCTGCACAAAGTCTTCAGGAGGACTGGACCAGCCCAGATACTCCGAGACCCTCGCCATGAGCATCCTGTACGAGGATTCTGCATGAGCTCCAGGCTCAGGCCTACCGAATTCCACTTCTGGAGAGGTGTCCAAACCACTGCCAACATGGAGAGTCTGCCGCAACGCCTCCAATTGACTGTCTCCAGAAAAAAGTGGATCATCATCAAGGTCACCAGGTTCCTCAACCTCAGACCTTTCTTCCTCTTCATAAATGTCATCCAGAGGGAGTTGAAACCCAGGCCTGGGGACAGAAGAGGGCCTGGAGACCAAAACTGGCCTCACAGACTTCGACGTAGCCTTCCTTGGAGGATCCACGATATCCGGGTACTCCAATGGCAAATTTTGAGAGAAAAAAAAATCACAGAAGGCGCTCATTGCGCCGCAGGCTTCGACGTCGAGAGCGTCGACAACCTCGACAACGTGATCGCCAAAGGCTTCGGCGTCAACACAGGTGCTGACGGCGTCGTGGGCTGATACGACAGCCAAGCGTCGATGTCTGAATCAGACGGACACGGCGCCGAACGAGTCAACGCCGACCCCGAGCCCGCAATAGGTTTCTGTGGTCTCGTTGGAGACGCGGTCCGAGACCTAGAGACACGTCTCTTGCGACTCTTCGATTCCTTGTCCGTACAGGACCTCGAAGGCTCCCGATGCGAGTCACGTTGTGTACCCGAGCCCGAAGGCATGCAGCCACGGTACAAGACCGATCATGGCCAGCTTCGTCAGAAGGCGCGACCGGACCCACGCCCTGCGTTTGGAAAATCGCTAACATGGATTGTTTGAACGCCGCCCATTCCTCCGGAGTGGAGGACTTCGTAGGGCACTAACCTTTCTGGAGTCACCATCCTTTGACTGGTGGCGGTGCTTCCTAGACTGCCAGGATGAGGAAGACGAGTGGCGGGAACCACTCTGGGACGAGAGATCCCCGGGACTCCTTCCGACGCGGAGAGTCGCCCCTCGAGTCGTCGGTGGAAAGTCTTGGAAGTCTGGGACTTAACAGGCTGAGAGCCCCTACCTACCTGGAGCTTCCCCTTCTGCTCCTGCAAGGCCTTGGCAGTCAGTGACTGGCATTTCGAGCAGTCGTCGGTGTCGTGCAACTCGCCCAGGCACCACAAACCAATGCAGTGAGGGTCGGTGAGCGACATCTTCGACTTGCAGTCCCGGCAGGTCTTGAAGCCAGACCGCGGAGTTGGAGGGGGTCGAAGAGAAAGACATTGTAATGATGAACACACAAGGCACACTGAGTCTCACGAAGTTAACACGTTCACGGAAAAAAACAGAACTGAGGCTCTGGGCGCCGCGCGTCCTATTCATAACATACTGTGACGTCGCCCTCGACGGAGGCCCCCCGAGGCAGATTGACCCAACCCCATTGACGCAGGACGCACTCTGCCGAAAAGAATTCCGTAGAGCACAGCTGTGGACATTACATGTCAAAGATGTGGAATACGTAGGAGGACACAATCCATTCGAAAAGAAAGTTACCAGTCCAAGTCTTGCTCTAAAATGAATTAAATTGAAAACTAACCAGACGGTGGGAAGGCTGCATCTTCAATACCGCTCTCCCCAATGTATTCACCTGATCCCAGACACATAGGTCTGTGCTGAGCATGGATTGTTGCATGATCTCCAAAAGTCGGGGAAGGTACAATATGAAATTGAGGCGTGTGTTGTCTTGGGTCTTCTGGACAAACCAAACTCACCATGGGTACAAACTTGTGGTTAATTCGAGTCTCCTGAAAGGCATGAAGCAAGTCAAGATGTTCACTTTCAGGAACACATGTCAAACCGCAGGACAGGAAATCTGCAGGTTTGACCTCGCAAAACGAAAGAGTATTCCACCACGGGGGGACTCTGAAAACCACATTCATTTAATTCTGCACCAGTCATTTGTACCTACAGAAGAACGCATACCAAATTATGGAAGGTCCACATGTGTATAACCTGATAAAAAATGCACAATCGCAGATGAGAGCTGAAATGGGTCAGGGGCTCCATTCCAACACCAACAAACCCAGCATGTCAGAGCTGAACTATATCCCAGAATGCCACAGTGGCCCAAGACCCTCTGCCTTTTATCAACAGCTTGCACCAAAAGGTCTGGGAATATTCACGTTTTCTTGCAAGCTTCCATGCTGCAAATATTAGCAACTCCTTCCGCATCACGCTCTTGACAAGTCCAGTTAACTTGTGAAATCTTGCAATATTTCTGGTAAACAAAACTGGACTCTTAAGAAGGGGGTAGGGGTATGCATATCTTTATATAATTGTATGTGATAGCATTGCAATAATGCATTTTTTTAAGTTCCTGTTCTTCTTGATTTTTGTAATAATTTTGTTTGAATGTTTAATAGAGATGTGGTTCTATATTACATTTTATATAAGTATGTGGCATCAGTTGTATAAGGTAGGATTAAGATCAATAGTTAGCTGTTAGTACCACTCAAATGTTATATGTGTACTAGCACCTAGGATAATATAATCTATCACCAATCCTTGATCTGTACAGACATAGAGCGGGGTAATTAGTTTCTCACTTTTGTATAGTGCAATGTCAGGACTGACAGGCTAATCAGTTGTGTGAACTCAGATCATTACAATGAGAAATGACTGATAGACATGAAAGAAGCAGAAACAAACTATTGCTAAACCTACTTTCTTTTATAAAGTATTTTATTGTTATTATCATAATACAACAATCACAATAAAGCAACAAACAAACAAATCAACTTAAAGACTGTCATGGTCATTCATAATCAGGGGAGATAGTACCCATAACATCAGAGGTCGAGCGGCTTCCTCAGTACATGTATTAATGTGTAATACAAAACACTCAGTGCACATTCCACAGCTTGTAGGAGGGATTCTCAGGTCGCTCCTCCTTCCCATCTATCCCATATTTTTGAGGCTTTGTTGGGACAGCCTTGTGCTGAGTAAATCCTATGCTCCATCATAGCGCATATGTCCATATCTGATTTCCATTGGTCCAGTGTTGGGGAATCAGGGGCTCCCCATTTCTGCGCTATGTTGCGCTTGATCAGTCCCATCGCCGTGTGCAGGAGTAATCTCTCCCACTTGTTAGCCTCTATCTCGTCAGGCACACCCAGGAGTAAGGCCCTTGGGTCCAGTGGTATGGTGCGGGTCAGAACTCGGGAGAGTTCCCCACAGCATGCATTCCAAAAAGTTTGTATCCGGGGACATGCCCACAAGATGTGAATGAAGGTTCCCTCCTCATCCCCGCATCGCAAACAGTTCGGGTTTGGGGCCCGTTTCCAGCCGTATAGGCGCGTTCTAGGGTAATAAACCCGGTGCAGTATTTTCAGCTGCACAAGTCGAAGCCTAGAGGAAATAGCGATTTCTCGGGGGTGCATGAGGACTTGTATCCAGTCCTCTGGATCCATCTCCCCCACATCCGCTTCCCATTTCGCCTTCAGCTCGTTCAGTTCAGGGGTAGCAAAGGAGGATATGGCATTGTAGAGGATGGAAGTGCATTTGGTGGGAATATACGCTGGCAGGATGTTACGCTCTATAGGGGTATAGTCTGGTATCTGTGTATCTACTGTTAAGTAAGGTCTTAAGGCGTGGGCTAGGCGTATGTAATGGTATCGTTCCGTGTTTGGGATCTGAAATTGCAGGTCATCAAATGAGGTCAATCTCCGCTCTGTGAGCATACCCCCAACCCTAATGACCCCCGCTTTCACCCATTTGGGCCATGGCTCAAACTTCCGGGTCTCAGCTAGGTTATTATTTTGCCAGAGGGGTTGTGCGGTAGTAACTTTGTTTTCCCACCCAATTAATCGGTGTGCCTGTCTCCATACCGTAATCATGTGTGTTGTGGTTGTGGGAGTTCTCGGGAGGGGTTGATAGAGGAGGGACAGCGGGTCAGTGTTCTGCATAGTGGCTATCTCAGCACATATATGAGGTAGGTCTCGGTTTCCATGAAGAAGATCATTAACCACTGCCAGTTGTGATGCCCAGTAGTACGTTTGGAGACGGGGAACTCCTATTCCTCCCTCCCAGATCGATCTCTGGAGTGTGGTTAACGCAATTCGTGGCTGGCCTGCCCCCCATATGAGATCTCTGAGAAGTGTCTCCACTTGGTGAAATTCCAGGTCTGGGGCATTCTGAAGGATGTAAAGGAATCTGGGAAGGGTCATCATTTTAAAGAGTGCCGCTCTTCCCATAAGTGTCAGGGGGAGGAGTTTCCAGTGTTGGACGTCAATAATGAAGCGGTCTGTGATCGGTCGGAGATTATGTTCTATGTAACTTGTCAGGTCCCTAGATATCCATATTCCCAGGTATCGAAAGCCCTGTCGTTCCACTTGGTACGGGCACTCCTGGGGGATTGCTTGTTCTCCACCATTTACCGGAAAGAAGACTGATTTCTCCCAGTTGATTCTGAGTCCGCTAAATTCCCCAAAGCGGATGAGCAGTTGTGTTACAATGGGGGAAGACCTTGGCGGGTCACCCAGATATACAAGGAGGTCGTCTGCGTACAGGAATGTACGATCCTCATGTCCGTCCGGCCATCTGAATCCCTTCCAGGCGGTGTTTTGGCAAAGCCAAAGAGCCAGCGGTTCGATTGCAAGGGCAAATAGAAGAGGGGACAGCGGGCATCCCTGTCGTGTACCCCGACCCAGGGGGAAGGACCTGGAGGACCAACTCTTTACTTTCACTTCAGCTTGGATGTTAGTATAAAGTAACTGCACCCATCCCAGAAAGGCCTCTCCGAATCCCATACGGCGCATGATCTCCCAGAGGCAGTCCCATCGAATGGAATCGAACGCCTTTTCGAAATTGATTGCCAACAGGGCCAAGGGTTCGTTTATAATTGGGGATCTCTCCAGTGCCAGATGGAGGCGGCGTAGATTCATCCGAGTCGATTTTCAAGGCATGACTCCACATTGGTCCGGGTGGACCAGGGTGGGTGCAACTAATTGTAATCGGTTCGCTAGTAACTTAGCGAGGACCTTAGCCTCCCCGTTAATCAGTGATATAGGTCTATAGGAGGCACATTCATGTGGAGGTTTGCCAGGCTTGGGAATGACCACGATAGTCGCTTTGCAAAGATCTGGTGGGAGAGTCCACTGTTCCGGGGCAGCAAGGAACATTCGATGCAGAGGAGCCGCTATTTTATCTGCCCCTAGCTTTTGCCAGGTTTCAACAGGGAATCCATTCGGGCCTGGTGCCTTCCCTGATTGGAGTTGAGATAGCGCCTCTGAAATCTCAGCCTCCAATAAGGCAGAGTCCAGCTGGTCCCTCTGTTGCCCCGAGAGAGTCGGCAGCGTTACCGCATCTAAGAGGGAGGGGTTTAGCGATGAGGTCGGGGCTCGGTACAAGTCTGCGTAAAAACTCTGCAAAGGCCCCAGCAATCCCAGCGTCTGAGTAATAGCTGTCGCCCTGTGGTGTAACTATTTCCCGGACATGGCGTTGTCCTTCGTCCCTTCTCTGCAGCCAGGCGAGCAATTTACCCGCCTTGTCCCCTAGTTCGTACACCCTCGCTCTAGCCTGCCGATGGGCCTGCTTAGCGTCATCCATCGCTCTGTTCCGAAGGCGCTCTTGGGTGCGTTGGAGGGATCGATGAGCCTCGGGCGTAGGGTCAGAGATATGCTTAGTCTCCCAGTTACTCACTTCCTCTTCGGCTTTTAGTATTTCCCGAAGCCTGGTGTTTCTTTTATGTGTCGTCCAGGAGAGAATCTCACCCCCGAGCACGGTTTTATATGCCTCCCATAATATCACAGGGTTGTCCACCGATTCCTCGTTAATTTCGAAGTATTCGGCAGATACTTCCTCTAGGCGATCTATCAGTTCTGGGAACCCTAGATAGTAGCTATTAAGTCTTCACGTTCTAGGGGGAAGGGGACCCTGCATACATATTTCAATTAAGAGAGGTGAGTGGTCCGAGATGCCCCGAGGGAGCAGATCTGCGGACATTGCCCTGTAAAGGTCAGTATGTGGTAGAAAGAAGTAATCCTGTCTGGACATGGAGCCGTGAGCGCAGGAGTGGAAAGAATACTCCCTATCATCCGGGTGTAACTCCCACCATACATCTCGGAGCCCAAGAGCAGATGTTAAGTTGGCTAATCTAGTAGGAGTATCTGGGTAGCGATTTCGGAGATGGGAACGGTCAATGTTATCATTCATGGTGTCATTGAAGTCTCCCCCCAGAACGAGTGTATCAGGGTGGTGTTTCCCTATAAGGGTAGTGAGGTCATCCAGTAACTCCTGTCCCAGCCCAGGTGCAGAATAGATTGAGGCAACAGCCACAGTCTGACCCCAGATTGTTCCCATGATGAACACATTTCGGCCCCTTGGGCCCCGTTCTACAGTTTGTTGAATAAATGGGATGCGTTTGTGTATCAGAATGAGGGTGCCCCCGGAGCCCATTGTGTACCCCGCCTGAAAGGCAAGGTGGTAGTTAGTTCTCTGAAAAAAGGCACAGTTAGATCCGGCCAGGTGGGTTTCTGTCAGGAGGGCCACATCAGGGGAATGTCTATTTAAAAATTGCCTGAGAAGACGCTGCTTAATTCCTGACCCCATCCCATTCACGTTCCAAGTAAGGAATTTGCGATTTAGTGTGTCACATGGGTGTTTTGCTAGTCTGTGCGGAGGATATTTATTACACATGATGGGGTTTTCAAGGGTGTAGCGATCAGTGAGAGATGGCGATATGGTACCCGCCTGTATCAGAGGGGCGGGGGTGCTCTGTGGAGTGGTACAGAGCGTCTTCAACCAGAGATAATGGTTCGTTTCACCTATGAGCATGTGACAGTCTTGAAATAACAAACAAGGTTTTGAACTTTCCCAACCCACCCCCACCCTATACTCCACCCCAACATGAAGTACCTGTCGCCCAAACATTGCTGAACCTTCAACTTAAGGTGTCAGCTCAAAAACCAGACCCTTGGGTAGGGTCTAGATAAGCAAGAAAGAGAGAGGGGGGGGGGGGGAAGAAAAAGGCTTGACTAGGGGAGGGATGAGAGCTTCCTCCAGAGTTCCCTCCCTTGCGCCCAATGTCAACATCTTCCATGGTGGACTACTTATGCGTCGGGCTCAGAGGTGCGAAATGTGCACGCCCACATGTCAGAGCACTGCTCCTAGGCCCCGGAGTAGGGGACAATAGTTTGTTTAGTCTTCTTCTTGTTCTGCCACTGGCTCCAGGATCTCCTGTCCTTCCCGCTCTGGGTTTCTCCTCGGGGAAGCCCGCCTAGGCCTCGGTCGGGGTCTTCCTCTCGGTCTCCTCGGTCTTGCAGTCCAATCGCCTTCTACATGAGCCTCCGCCCACTTCCATGCCTCTTGTGGGTCATTGAAGTGAACAGTAGTTCCTTTATGGTATATTTTTAGTTGGACCGGGAAGAGCAGGCCGTATTTCACATTCAGTTGAGCCAGTTGTCTCTTGAGTGGTTCAAACGATTGTCGTGCCCGCTGCACTTCTCGGGTATAGTCCGGGAAGAAGGCGATTCGGGAGCCATTATGGGTAATCGACCCTTGCGATCGTGACAGTTGCAGGAGGGCGTCCCTGTCTCGGTAGTTGAGCAGGCGGGCAATGATAGTACGTGGTAGAGCACCCGGGAGTGGTTTGCCCGGTGGCATCCTATGAGCCCTCTCCACTGAAAAAAACTGAGAAGGATGTGGCCTCGAAGATGTCCACGAGCCACTGTTCCAGGAATAGTTCCATGCATTGTCCCTCCTCCCCCTCCGGTAGGCCCATGATGCGGACGTTGTTGCGGAGGGATCTTCCCTCTCCATCATCCTCTCTTGATTCAAGGGTTTTTAGGCGGTTTAAGGCTTGGGACAGTTGACGATTGATCCCGCCAATGTTGTCTTCCACTTCAGAGATGCGTACTGTCTATTTTGGTCTCCATGGAGGATCGGGAGTTGGCAATGGCCGCCATTACGTCATGTAGGGAGAGAGAGCCGTCCCCCATGGGGGAGTTCGGTCGTGTTGCTGGGCCCGCCGGGGCAGTAGCGACGGCAAATTGGTCCATACTGCTCTGTGTGGATGGTTTTTTCTGCCTGTCTTTCCCCATAGCTCCGGAGGCCGTGGAGCGTCTGGCACAATGGGTCGAATGATATTGTTTATACTCAGTTGGATCCTCTCCGGTGTGTGGTGTTGCAGCCCTGCAGTGGGTCAGATGGAGAGCCGCGGGTCCCGCAGAGTGTCCTCCAACAGGCTAATATGTACTTTGGGCGCCAGGGGCTCGGTGTCCTTTATTGGGGTTTCACGGAGCCTCCAGAGACCGTGCAGGCCTCCGATGCATCTCACAGTTCACCTGCTAAGTGGTGGTCCCCTTATGCCTCCTGTGTGGCACCAGAGTTCGTTTTCTGTATGGAGCAGGGGGGGGGATCCCACCTACCTCTGGCGCGGTTGAGCCGAGCTGCTGCTGTCCTCCACAGTTTGGGCGCTGAGTCGAGACGGCCCAGGAACAGGAGCCGCCTGTCACCGGGATCGCAGGAGGGCTTGGGTCTGTCCGGGCGTTCTCCGGATGTCAGCAGGCTCAACTGGAGTCCGCCTTGTACTCCGCTCCACACCGCACCACGTCAGGCCGCCCCAAGCCCCAGCCATGCGGAGGAGGTCTGCCCTCAGGCCCCGGCGGCCATCTTGGTTTTGCAGTTCGGACGGGGCCGCCGGCCTTCAGCAAACTGTGGATTTGGCCCGCCGGGTGGGCAGATAGGTGCCCAGATTTCAGTCGATCCCAGCCCACAGCTTCACGGGCACGATCGCGGCGTTGGTGTCGCACAAAATCCCCAGGAATCAGGATAAAAGTGCAGGATTGTATCGGCGCTTACACGAGCTCACTCGGCTCACATCCGCATCTTTCGCGCGCTAGCCACACCCCCCTAAACCTACTTTCTTAGTAGGGATCTGCATTAGTGATTACGATGTCTTCTCTTTAAAGTTATGGATGTTACTCAATGTACCTGTTTTTTCACTTTAAATTGCCTTGGTTTTCTCTGGCTTTAGAATAATTATTAAAAGGGACGATTGAAGGTTGGCAAAATAAACTCTGCCTAAACATAAGCAGAGATTCATAGCAGACAGAGGGAATGCATAGCAGAAGGGCAACAAAACAAAAGAGGTGAAGACTGGAAGGTTTAGAATTGATCCTTACCTCTGGTATTGCTCTGGGCAACTCCCCCCACCCCAGACCATCACTCTTCGCCTGCCAAGCCTTTACTAAAGGTGGAAAGACCATTTGCAAATCAGGCTTGGTTCCACCCTGAACGGGATGGATAGCTCTGAAGCAACGCGACGGATAGCTCAAGGGGATGGATAGCTCAAGGACAGCTCTAAGGCAAAGCATTTGTCTTGGAAGCAAGACAACGCAGTGCAAAAAGTTTCGAATCCCAATCCCATGCTTACAACCACTCGCTGGTATTAAGCGTGTTATAAATGAACAATAAAATAAAAATATATAGAGGGCAGTCTAGCCTGAAACTGCTTAATCACATCCCGTCTGCACGAGACCACAAGCATCCCCAACCATGTTTCGGCCTCGATGGTCCTGATCAGTGAGGAGTAGATTGGGTCTCTAGGCTCTTTTTTTATGACTTGGCAGGCGAAGAACAAGGGTTGCCCAGAGCAATGGCAGAGGTTAAGATGAATTCTAAAGCTTCCAGTCAACACCTGCTGTGTTTCCCGATATATTGGAAGGGCAGCAGCCACTTCTGCATGGACACTACTTGTCCCCAAGCCTGAGGATATGGCGTCAAAATGGAAAACCTGGAGGTTTAACCGGACCTCAAACAGAACCACTTCAAAAGGGATCCAAAGCTTCTATGCTTCAGCTTTTCAAATGCAGGGAGTGCTAGCTCTTCATAACATTCATAATGTAAGACAAGAACTCTCCCTATACCGAAACGTGGAGGCCTAGCAGCAGTGTCAGAACTCTTTGCACAGCTGAAATATATCACTTTACGTAGTTCCTTTCAGATGACTTGTGTACCAGACTACAGACAGTTCCCATCCTCAGTAATACACAGTTTCAATTTGTCCATAGCAAAGCTCTTCAAAAGTGAAGGAACATACAAATCTGAAGAGAGCTTGTAGTCAAACCTGCTCCAGTTTAAGACCACCTTCTCCTTCTCCATTGACAATTGATTGCCCCTCACATCAACCAATCAGCACACCAAGCTAGTGTTCAATTCAATCATGATAGCTGCATTCTCCCTAAAAACGGTTTTGAAATTCCATGTATAATTTTGTCTCGAATACAATGCAAACATCAAAGTACCGTCTCAGATGCCCTTTCCGGACTCTTCAGGGCCTTGCAATATAGAGTTCCTGCAACACGGACACCTAAATAACATGCCTATCATCCCAGGAGGGGTCTGAAGTTAAAGGAATCTGTTTAATTACTAAGCTTTGCGCCATCTAAATCCTCTGCTGCTAATGAGAAAAAAAGGAATAGAAGCAACTTGGGTCTACAAAGAAACCCAGTAATTTGCCATCTTGATGCTCAACTTTTGGAAACTCGCAACAGATCACAGGGCCAGCAGCAACCAACCCGCCATATATCTGACTCTACCACTTCCCTGTCTTGTGTTCAAGCAACTGTTGTAAAGATGATTATATGCGCCCATGAGAAAAGTTAGAATAAGGAGCTTCGACCTTTAGAAAGCACCAGATGGGTGGAGAATAATCAGCATGGAAGTCAAGTCAACTTCCCCTTATTTCACACCATTATAAAATGTACAACCACTAACATGCCACCTTTTTCTTCTAAACTTGTGGAGTATTTGTTGCTCAGGAACCCCTAAGCCACCACCATCTCCTTTTCATTGCCATTTTAGGACCTCCCCTTGGATGAAGCAGCCCACCTGCATTTGGCTCTTAGCTTTACTAGTTGTGCTACCAAGCCTCCTACATTCATTAAGCACCCATTTATCTTCAATAGGCAAATCCAGCATCCCATAAATGTGACATGTCTGCCAAGCAGGTGTAGACGAGCAGGCTGCAAAATGTTTATCCACCACTAGCCATTGGCTGTTGATATTTAACTCTTGGCGAGTAAGAAATGGTGTGCTGTTTGTATAGAAATGAGGTGGCAAGAGATTTATGGCTGGTTAGTAGCTTGCAACTGTTTGTACCATGACATGGGAATAGTGTAATGTTATGGAGCAGATGCAGCAACAATTGGAGAATCTGTGTTGGTTGTGAATTATGGGGTGTAGGACGTCCGGGTTGAAGGAGTGTGACACCAGCCTTTTTTTTGTAGTTTAAAAAAAAGGACTATAGATTGATACATAGCTAGTGCCATGTGTACCTGATTATATTGAATTGTGTGATCAAATTCACAGAAGATATAATTTATCATTCAAAAGTGTATTGAAATGTAGAATTAAAAAAATGTTTAAACCAATTGTGACATTTCACCAGGCCTTCAAGTTTTCTATACTGTTTAAACAAAAGATAAAACCCAAAAACGACAGAACAAGGTATTTAAAGCAGACATTAAAAAAACGAAGAACATTTTTTAACACATTGCTCATGTAGCGAAGGCATAGAAAATGGAAAGGCAAGTCGATACAGCATCAATTAAAAATCATTTGCATCAGTGACATCCATCGGCTCAAACAGTGTGTCCCTCACACAAGCCTAGATGTCAAGCACCTACTTTAAGCTCAACCTAACAAATTACATTCTTCCGCCTAGGAATACCAAGGGAAGCTCAATAGATTCACACCAAGTCTCGTCTTGTGCAAAGTCTCTCTGCTTTACCATAAAGTGTTACCTCTTATTCAAAACACACACCATTGCATTCCTCCACAAAGTTAAGACCCTGATCCCTATCCTAAATTTCAGAACAGTCCTCTGAAGCCCTGGTCATCACCAAGCTGGGAGGTGGCAACACCCTACTTGCTGGAGACAGAGGTGCCACCTTGGCAACCACTGAAAACCATCCAGCAGACCGCCTCTCAAGACTAAGAACATTTTACTTTGTCACCCTCTCCTCACGAAGCTGCATACACTACCTTTTCAAGTAGTTTTCATTTCCAAGAAAGAATGCTGCATACCTACAAAGAAGTCACAACCAAAACACACTCGACCTGGACAAGAAACTTCCATCTCTGGAAGCCAAATCTCCCCAGATTGGAAACAAAGAACCGCAACAGGGTAAAAAACTAGGCATCATGCATTTTCCTGATCTGCACCCTGCCTTTGCAAAAAGCTCCCACGCAGTTTGGCCTCTCCACGCTACACTTCAGGCAGGAATGAATGGATGACCCTACTCTTCAAACTACACCTTACCAATCAGAATTGCTCTACTCAGCCCTACTTCTCCTCTACCCTTTGGCTCTCCCCTCTGTTTCCTATTTCTATTACCCTTCCCACTCATCAACCTCTGCTGCCCCAAAACCCTACCTGTAACCCCATTGGTACATATCTGAAGTACAGCACTCCGGAGCTTCCCATTTAGGTTGGCATTTTATAAATCTCATTCATTACACATGTCCATGTAGTGGCAGCTATCTGGAAATGGTTATCGCTATGTGTTTGAACTAGTTTCAGGGCCAATGGTATAAAGATAAGATACTAAGTGTAAACTGAAGATATAATATTACCTTTAAGACATGTTCTGTAATGAATTCGTGATGACGCTTAATTGACATCTATTAATATTTTACGAAGTATGCACTTAAGTTCCTGACAACAAAATGAAGAATTGTGAAAATAATCCTTCATGTAAACTAATTAACAAAATAATTACTACAGACCACAACACTCTCTGGTGTGCACCATATTTAAAACATTCTTTTGCCCGTTTCATCTTGAACATAGGATCTAAATTGTAAAGAATATGTTCTACATTATGAATGAACTATTAATGCGATGTCTGATGTGCATAACACTCAAAATATCTAGCAACATTCTGCTATGTATGGGTTTGTGGTTGGTCAGAATTTAATAAACATTTATTCCTATGCTGAATACGAACACAATCCAAGTTTATTGACATCAATAGCAATTATTGCATTCTATTGAACAATGTCATATTAACGAGCATGATTAGCTGGTCTCTTCTTTTCCCTGAAAGCTAACATACACAGCTGGATGCAAAATGGTCTTTGGTACTAAATGAATCACTCGTATATAACTAATACATAGTAAAGCACAGTTACGTGGAAAAAGTAATGGTTTTGGTGCACACATACCAATAGGGTACACTCTCTGGATTTGCCTTGAGCAATCTTATCCTCTTTCTTTGCAGGAAAAATAATAAAGTCGACTGATTATTGTAGGTAATGAAAAATTATACAACCCAAGGATACCGTGCTAGTGACAGCAGCATCGAGCCCTGATGGAGAAATGCTGTATAAAATCTTCCAATTTCTTTTTGTGCATTTTGGCAGGATGAAAAGTAGTCACAACCTTTTCCCGGACACTACTGTTTTCGCAGCTTAATCACTTATGTTGGATGTCAAATCTGCTAACCTGGGGTCACTTTTCCAAAGAGTCCCCATTCTCATTTCTAAGCTTCGTGAATGTTTATCATTATCTGAGCAGCAAACTGTTCTCTGGACACAGACTCTTAAGTTAGTGTCTATACGGAGTTGAGTACTTTAGCCAGTAGACCACATAAATCTAGTAAATGATACGTGCCAGGACTGTAGAACAATATCTGCTCGCTCTATAGCTAATGTTTGATACAATATGCCACATATTTAAAAGGACTATATTCTGGAGAAAGCAAAGGCTGCATTGTGGCGCAGTCTACCATGGACTACCAGAAAGAACTCAAGGTTCTGCCTTGGAAATTGAGTATCTTGTCCTTGGGGTCTTTACCTTCCTCTGGAGTCATAGCCCTTCCCCTTAGTCCAAAGAATAAGTGGACTTTATCTATAGAAATGGCATTGCTACCCTATGAAGAACCCTCCACAGTGCTAAACTGGCACTTTGGCCTATTAACTCCATATAATGGTTTCCCTCCCAGATGTTGAAATGTCACTCAAGTGGACGCCATGTGCCAACAAACTCACACTGCAAAGCGGGGGGCAAGGTGGGCGCAAGAGGGACAAATCCAAATGCCTAGAATTACCAGTGACTTTTCATTGCATTTCATGACATACCCCCATCTCCTATAACCGGTTGAAAATTGGGTGTTGGTGGGTCTATGCAAATCCAAAAACTGGGCCAGGCAACATGGGAGAAATCATTGGTCCACTCTGCAGCTGAGGAAAAATTGCCCACCCCTTCTGCAAGGCACTATTATCATCCTCATGTTTTTTGTAGGCTATTCTTTCCCCTTCGTAAGGAACTGCTGACACATTCAAGATCATCACCAATCTGTACTCAAGCTCACAAATGTAGGGATTGCCTCAAATACTGGGAGACATATGAAATGGATCACCTGGGTGAATACTCAGAACAGATTACTATTCCATGGCTCAACTGCATTGTAAAATGCCAAATTATGTTTTTAGGGCACCAGCCCTATCGGAAATATTCTATCACCTCCCTTGAAAGACACAGCCAAAGCACACTGGCTGCTGCTATCCAAGCTGAAAAAGCACAATTCATGTGGCAAGGACTGTGACGAATCAACTTCCAGGGCATCAGTGATCCAGGGTTGAATAACAGTTTCTAAACCATCAATCTGACCCACACCTCTACTACACCAGAAGGGATCCTAACAGATTGGAAACACAAGCAAATGATAAACCTTGTTGTCCAATTTTGGTAACGTGAACATAATGGCAGCCTTATCTCTGCAAGGTCGTGAATGTTGGTTAGTTGCAACACAGGGAAAACACAATTACGACCCAATGATAAAAGGGACTGTCCAGTCAAGGTTGAATACAAATATCTACTTTATTATCACAACAGACAGTTCTAGCACACTACAAAATACAATCCACCCTGTAAAGGAATGCAGAGCACTGACAGTTTCTAAGAAGGAAAAGGGATGCACTCTGGATTATTGACAGGAGGGTAGTCGGGATAGTAATCACAATAGTTCTAAGATCTGTGGTTTCAACAAAAAGGGGGCAACGGGTCATAAAATGTTATTAGGAGACTTTGGAGAAGGGGCAAGGGGACAGAACCTCAATGTACCCTGCGCTGTAGGTGTTCTTGGTGCTCAACAGGGTCGAGTCGGTTTCGGTGCACTTTGCAGCTTCTGCAACAGAGTTCAAGGGCAGAGACAGCTGCGGGTATCAGGTAGCAGGCAGTTCGTCAAACAAAGCTGAACGGACGGCTGGAGGCTGGCCTACACAGCGGCACAGGGTCAGGAATCAATGTCTTGGTGCTGGTCAGCAGTTCTGAAGCACTGCCCGAGGTGTCTCGCACAGCTTTAGCGACTGCGGTGTAACAGTCAAGAGGTGCAGTCGGTTGCAGCTCGAGGGGCTATACTTGCTCATAAATGTCCTTTAAGGCAGAAGTCGTTCGATGCTTTTCGATGCACTCCTCCTAGCTTCTTCAAAGGGCAAGTGTTGTCCTTTACAGCGGACGGTGCAAAGCTGAGGAGTGTGTTGCAGGCAACTGCCTTGTCCTTGGTTTGGTTCAGAGACACTCTAGCACTTCCCATCTAGGAAGCTTGCTGCAGAACCTTGCAAGACATGCTTTGTGCTGGCTGGGTACCGGTTCGGGAGGTACTGAACGGTCCTCTGGACTCAGTATCTCCTCTGTTCCCTGGGAGATGTTTAGGGGATGGGTCATGCTTCTCTCTTGGAGGTCCTGGGCTTCCTTCTATGATGGAAGAGGTAAGGCAGACTGTACCTTCGGCCAGGGTCAATGATGAGTTCTTCCTTCTGCTTCTGGTGAAGACTTTAGATGATCTGCCAAAAGAGGTGCTCAGCACTCTTTTAAAGCCAAATGGGCCACAGGGATTGGTGTAGGCTAAGCCTACCTTAATGAACCAATCCTGGGCCAGCACCAACCATCTCCTGTATGCATGACATCATAACCGGAGTGCTTTGCAACAGAAAAGGTAAAAGGGTGAAAACATGTAATACTAAGTCCCACCCACCTTCCTGTCTGTTGTAGATCAAAGGGTCTCTCTGGTCAATGGGGCTCTCTGTGGTTCCTGAATAAAGCGCCAGGTCTCCCGTGAAGTTGTGGCGAGACCAGACGTTCTGGCGCCGTCAATCCACATACTCGTACCTTATAAATGTGGTCTCCCTGCGGAAAGGACTACTGTAATACATGTAGTTCCAGACATGACATTTCACTTTTAATCGATACTAAGGGCAGGAGCTGGCCTCAGGTTGACAGTGCCTATGAAAGGGTGTTGAGGTTTCTGGTCTCCTTTGTTGGCCTCTAAAGCAAGCCTCCATGTAGGCATGTTTGAATTCAACTCTGATTAGTATGTGAATGCTGCCACCAGCTACAGAGCTAAACAAAAAGACATGGCGGATCCATGGAGCCTTTGTTAGTTAATTAGGCTGGCAACGCTGGTGCGACTGATTTACATGTGTAAAGAAGCAGGCATTTTGGTACTTGTGGAGTTAACGAGCGGTGAACCCCTGTGTTCTTGCAGCTCCACTGAAAGCACATTTATTTACTATGAATGTTTCACATATGAGGATGAGCCGAGAATGCATTTGGTTTTGGTTTCATGTACGAAGGTAGACTGGTAACATCATGAGACAAATGGTTAGGTAACCATGCTGGTTTTCTCCAGTAAAAGCAGTCGATCATCCTGCTAAAGGCTGTGCCTTCGAAATGCATGGACAAGGGAAGCTTCTCAAAACGTTACATAGTGAATTTTACCAATAGATCGACAAAGCAAGCAGCGCATTTTAGAAACTCCCAGGGGAGAAAACCTCTTAGTGGAATGTTACCTGCAGTCACATTTGCCCTAAACTGAATGTCATCTATGCAGGGGGTTCTCCTTAGGCGGAAGGAACACGTAGATGGGCAATTATCCTCACTTTGTCATTTATTCAAGCATATATTAAAATATTGTATGCATCATGGAGTGGTTTGTATGTGCCTGCCCGGGATACTGTAACACTGAAATTGACTAATAAACAAGATGGAAAGAACAAGACTTTCTCAGCAACATGTTATTTGTGAAACTCAAGAGTTGAATTTTAGGACTAACCTGCAAAATAGGCCGAACATTGAGATTTAGCTTATAAGGCTGAGGTGTGAAACAGTTAATCAACAGAATCGGTTTTGAATTTTAAACTATTAAAAGGTAGATGATTAACGTATGAATTACACAAGAGATGAGCCTGCTAAGAATAAACGACATGTGATGTATTCATTTACTGGGTTTTATTAATACAGAGTTTGCAGGACCACTTCAGAATTCATGAATCCGCACCAGAGCGAGAAATGTAGAGAGCAGAAAAGATCACCAAAGCAAGGATAGAACTGTCAGGTTTCGAGTTACTAGCCAAGCATAAAAAGTCACTTGCCCATAATTCTCCACATACACACCGAACCATTTCGTACATGCAAAGAGTCCATTATTTCTAGCCAACGGCTAGTGCAAAGTTTGAGCCCTGACCAAAGCATTAAAGTAGTTTGCATAAACTAGTTATGGCTCTTCTGATCTTTGTCAAAGATCTGACATGTACTTGTTATCACAGGACACTTCGTTTGGTCTTTAATTTGGCTTGCAAATGTTAAATCCTGTGAATACCGTAGCCCAAGGAGCGACTCACTCCTTGGGAAAAAATGCACACTGAAGCCTAATGTTATCCTCTATTCTTTGACATGAAATCAAAAGGTTAAGAGTCATTTAAAACATGAATAATGTAGCATGAACGTTTATTGGATCTACTGCAACAATCTGTGTGCAACCTACAGGTTTGTTTCCCAGCAGGGCCAAGGCATGCGTTCAACCATCAGAGTTGGTTGAAGTGAACACCTTCCGTTGGCAGTCCTATGACGACACATGGCGGATCCATGGAGCCTTTGTTAGTTAATTAGGCTGTAGCAGCATTTCAAACAGGCAGGTACTTGTATCCAACCGTCACGTTTAATAATATCAGCACACGTTTTAGTGTCAACTAACTTCCAAGAGTCTCAAGCATGGCAACGTACAGACCAGAGTCACTTCCTGGTTTTCAGAAGGAAGGCATGTAGATCTTTAATCAACATGGCAAAATGTAAACATCAAATTTGTCACCAGATAAGCACTGCCAAGCCAATACGGTTTCCCCATCTAACACACACCATAGGCAATACGTGGTATTCTGTATTATCCTTTCTTAGTGCATTTAGCCACATGCACCTGTACAGGACAATACAACACAAGAAAGGCGAACATTAAGACCTGTTAATGTGTGCAGCACATAGCACAGAATGAATCACTGAGGCGCATGTGGCCCCTAGATAATTGAAGTGCTAGCACCTCGGTCCAGACTGAGGACATAGGAGATTGAAGTCACACTTGAGAAGCAGCAGCACATGGTTCTTTAATTTGTCCCAACTCGTGACAACTCTGATGGGTAAAGAATTGCCTTTTTTCTATGCCAACAAAAGTACAGTCCTGTTTGCAAAGAATCCTGATGGGAGGTAACGTGATGGTGGTTTTTATGCTAACCTTAAATATGCCCACTGGAAACACTATTAAAAGTAATTACTCGAATAAGCGCCTCAACTCTTCTTTATCACAACTGACCAAGGGTACCCTTTGCTATAATGAAGACCCCTGAACTATTAATTCCTCCAGAAAATAAACATGTGAAAGCAAAGTAATCACTGTGTTAAACATGGTGGTTGTTCCACCAGTCCATATTGGGTGTGACTTCAGGTTAACCCGAAAGTGTAGTCAAGGATGACCAGTCTAGCCTCCATTTGAAGGTTCAAATGGCCATGTTCACGACCACCCGTTTGAAGGGGGTGTCTGGTTGTAATGGTGCGCAGTGAATCACAGTGGGTGAACATGTCCCAAAGGTAAGGCAGTAATGTTTCGTGTCTGCATTGCACCCGACCAGAGAAGCCACATCGAAATGATCAAGTCATCACTGAATTTCCTACATTAAGGAATTGTGAGCTCAGTCTAACACTTTTGTCAAAAATACTGTGGTACAAAAAACTGTGCCATCATTCACTTGTCCCCCTGACACTGGGTGCAATAATAAAAAAAAAGAATGGGCTCCTACCAACATCAATTGTGCTTTTGTCCCTCTCCATGGTTGGACTCGGGGCTTAGGCACATGTCTTATTGAGTGTTTTGTCTTTGCTGTTGGTTTACCCAAAGGAAGATTATGGGACTCTTGTCAACTGAACTCTTGGCTCAATGGCCGCCAGAGAAGTGTTTTTGGTTTTTCCAGTCCAGATTCACTTCACAGACCATACTTTCATCATTCTGAAAAAGTACCCACAATTCCCACGTATGTGAATATGCAGACCTACATGGTTTTCCATTTATAATAAATAGGCAAAATTAGCAACACATGCACACCTAACAGGACCATCAATTGATCAAAATGGTCTGCATTTACAAAGGTGCAGATTATGTCACCATACATTTTTTTTAAAATTAATAATGTGTTACAGTCAAACATATTACTTTTTACATATATTCAAATTGTATAAAAGAGAAAAACAGAAAACTTGCATACAATACAATTAACCTAACCAATCCTCCAGACCATAGCATCACTTCCACATAACTTTGCGACTTCTGCCCATATGTTTTTTAGAATTGTACAGAGCAATAACACCAAGACAGTTCAGCAATGTTAGTACCTCTACACTTAAAGATGTTTCATGTCCTCAGGATAGTCTCCCCCAAAAGTACTCGACCAGTCCAACTTATCCACAAATAGTTTTGGGTAGAACACCCAGAGATCTTGAACGGCAGAGCATTGAACCAAAATATGCCCTATGACTACCTTACACCTTCTTTATTATATGTTCTTTATCCCTTGCCACCAAGATTTCTCCTGTCAAAAGAAGGTTTAACCGAAATCGCAGAAATTCTGCTCTCCATCTGGAATTAGGGAATGGTTTTAAATAAGATGGAAGAACACCACACAGTTTGTCGAGAAAAGAAAATTATACAAATTATAACTTCTCAAGAATTATACAAATTATAACTTCTCATTTTATCGATGGTTAACACCCAGTCTGTTCTTCAGATTGCTTGTTTGGCTCCAACTGGGTGTACATCCAGCTCCTCAAATGTTTGAGAGCAGTTATCCAGGATTGAAGACACTATTCCTTCTAGCGTACACAGGAATTGACTGTTACCATCCTGGAATAAAGATTTTACATCTTCATATTAGGATTCTTTGCGTGGGTCCCTAATAAAATGATTCAGTGACACCAGCTTCCAATCTAAACAGACCCAGTTCAAACCACAGGCTCGCAAATTAAGAGCCTGTGGTCTATTTAGTACTTGTATTTACAGTCTACTTTCCAATCTAGCCTAATCCAGATCCCACAATTGAAATTCAACGTCCAACCCATACAATAACGCTGGAATCACTGTGCCCTTGTAGAAATGCATTAGCGGTGTAATAGAGAATCTACCATATTTGCCCTGTAGTTTCTTCATCTGGCAAACAAATAGGCCCATTTTCCCCCCTAAACCCAGTTCGAACATCTTGATATTGGAATGTGATGTTATTTTGAAGCTCAGATATGTAGCTACTTTGATCTGAGAAATCTCCTAGTCCACTTAATGCTGGGATTTCTCTTAGTTGGATTACTAAAGTGGATAATGTTTGATTTAGATGGGTTGATGAGTACATTATTTTCCTCTGCATAGTTCCCCAAAGCAGTCAATAGGCGTTGGAGGCCTCGCAGAATGTAATCTAAAAGCATGATGTCATCCACATAGGCGATCCAACAGTTTTTTGGTTCCCCACCTTTGGGCTCGCAAACACTCTACACCTTAGAGCATCATTTAGATCTGCCAAGTAGAGATTGAATAGGCAGGGGACAGAAATGCATCCCTGCATTACACCTCTTTCCATGGTAATTGGGCTGACTAGTTGTCCCAGCCCATCTAATCTGACTTCTATACTACAATGTTCAAGTAGATGTACTATAATATATATTAACTTGGAATGGTACACCCATTTCTGTAACATAACAAAGTCGCCCTCTATTGATGGTATCCAATTATTTTGATAAATCGATTAGTGCACCATAGAGGGATGGACTTCCCTTCGACCAAGCCTTACTCTGCATGACGTTAATGACAAGGCTGTTCCCGATAAGATTTTTTTTTCCGTTGTGAATACTGCACTCTTTTGGAAATAATTGTATTGCACATTTTGCCATGAATTCTCAACTGTATAAAAGATGTGTAATTATTGATGAACAAGTACATAGCTATGTGTGGGACTATCAGGTGAGGAAGCCAGCTCCAGCACAGAAGCATACAAAAAAAACACTGAGTTGCAAGAGCAGAGTCATCTACCAGCTTGAGTAAGCTGTACACGGTGCGCTAACTACAGTGATGGGAAACCGAGGAAGAATCTGACCAACGTTACAGTGAGGCCAGAGTAGCAGGAGGTGGTCTGAGGAGCGAGGAACACGTTTGAGGGGCCACTGGATGTCAGATACGGAGGACATCAGCACTGAATATAACACCGCTGCCACTTGGTGTGGGGCCAAAAAGATCCTTTGCTAACTGTTGTGAAAACTGAGGGAAAGGGTTGTACTGCGAACTGCTAGAGTATTCTGCGCCAACCTGCCGGGCCTCACTATCGTGTGGAACCTGAAGGATGACAATATGGAGAGTCCAAAAAGAAATGAAGGTGAAGCGCTTGCACATTAGAACCAAAACCCACAGTGAGGGGAGGAAATAAAGTCAAAACCTCCAAAAAGGAAACCAAGCCAAGAGGGCCTAGTAAAAAAACAGACTTGAGGGCAAGAGGTACGTAGCACCTTGGCAGGGAAATTGAAGTATAACACTGTATGGGAGAAGACAACATGTTTCGAAAGAGTAAAACTTCCCAGAGCAAACTTCTTCGAATACACATTTATGTCAAAGCTTAAAATGTCACTAATTTACTCAAAATTTTCACCAAAACCTTTTAGAGTTCTGAGAGTCAGTGATACAGCCCTGTCAGCAATAAGTCAGGAGGACTGCAAAGGTAACATTTAATAATGCAGTCTTTTTTTGTATGTGGTGGTTTTCTAGGGGCAAACATGAGACTATTACTGATGTAACTATCCAATATTTGAAGTGTGTTTGTAATAACCTTAATGTTTGCGGTCCCGCAGTTTGCAGGCTGCAACTTTTTATAGGTAGTAACTTTAACAAAAATGTTCTCTCTGATTTTCTTTTTTATTTGTATATGTGCCCGTCCCAAAATTACTAAACTTACTAATTAGTGTTTTAGCATTTGAGGATGGTTCTGAAATGTAGGTGCTGGAGTGTGTGTGTGGTGGGGGAGTGTTGACAATGTGTGTGAGGATGAATATGCATTCACTATAAACGTGTGTGAGAGTGAATAGGTATTCATTCAGAGCCTAGTCTTCGCGTGTATGTATATTCTAAGGGTATTGGCCATGTTTCTGTTCATCTCGACAGTATTGTCGAGGCCTCTGGGTTAGTGGCAAAAAACGGACCCAGACCGTTTCAAATATTAACGCAGGTGCGTGCAAAAACAATATCTCTCAGTAATACTAAATACAAAAGTATGAATCTTTAAATAACCATGTACAATTTTCAATACACATATAAAAACCAACATCACCACCAGTGACAGAGTATTGCATAACCACCACTGAAAAAAAGGCTTAATGCTGTATCAGTCTTCAAATAAACCTAAACATACTCATGTACAGTTTAGAGTATTCTATTGAAACACCGACTAGACAAGGTCTAACAGAGTATATAAAAAATGCAGTGTGACTTCTTCAGGGGACCGATAGTAAATACAATCGTACGGGGATTCTTGATAATCTTAAAATAAGTAGACCTCAGTACTCTTGTTCTCATTCCGCCCAGTATAATGAAGATCTTGTTCTTTTTCCGTCACGTATAAGCTTGAACAGTATACAGATATATATCGTGCCCTGCTGTAATCTGCAGACACCGCCTAGTGCCGGACACAAAGTAGAATCGGATACAGTTATCACCGCAGGCAGTAGTTGGTGGTAGTCGGCTCTTGTCATCCAAGTCTTTGCAAGACACCGAGGTGAACGGTCAATAGACATTTTTTCGAGAGAGATGACGAAGTGACCTGTCAATAGTAAAGTTCTCAATCAGTGCACCTGTGAAATAGTGCGAATGGCGCTCAGCTAAAATCGATTTTCGTTCAGCTATTGCTACATACGAATAGTTATTAATGTGCCAGGTTAGTGGCGCCTTATAAAAAATGAGCACAAATAAATAGAAATAAATTGCACATGGATGTTGCATGTGGATATTGAGCGTGTATTAGTTTATGTTGGGGTTACATTCTGTATTTATGTATTGTCCAGCTTTTGCTCAATCTTAACAAAACCGTATTGTGAAAATGTGTATTGCATGTTTCATATACATGTATAGAGTGTAATGTCTGCGTTCACTTCTGTTCGTTTTCATATTGTGCCTACTCATTTTCTGATCATATTGGGTTTACTTGTATTCTGTGCATGTTGCCTGTGCTTTTTCACATTTAGAATACTGCATGCATGCCTGTGTGGTGTTCTGACAAACTACGTGCTTGTGTGGGCCTGGTCTTCCAAATGCATTGTATGTGCGCACATTCATTGCGAGGTAGTGTTGATAGCCATCCTGTGAGGTTGAACGTTATGATCATCCCTAAACAGATGTTTTTGTCTGCACTCTGGAGGCCCCAAATACACTTACATCTTTGGCATATAAAAAAGTGAATAGCTATAATTTGCTTTATGGATTTATTTTTTGCAGAGTTCCAGGTGAGGGCTAGTTGTCTGGCGGGACTCCTCAAAGCTGTTCATATATATATATATCCTGAAAGGTTGATCTCTTGGGGTCTATGAAAAACAATTAAAATATCAACTAATTTTTACATTTTCTGAAAATATGTCTATGTGACCAGACTACTTGTTTGACATATTTTGGTCAACCGTTTGACGAGGCCAAAAGTTAGAGGAAAACTTGTTCTCGTTTTCCTGTGTAAAGTATCATGTGACTATAGTGATGCAGTAACACTATACAGATATATATCATATTCAATTTGAGCCAAGTTGCACATGCCACAGTACCACCTATTAACCCTCGCTAAAAGTTCACCTTCGGTTCGGACCTGCATCATCAAGGCTTTTCACATTCCAGGTGTAAGGTTTTTTTTTCCAAGCCTTTTTAAATCCACCATAATTTCACTGGCTTCTTAGATATGAGATACATTACTCACCGTAATCGTATTTCTGATGCTTGTATCTGCTTAGATTCACATGCTGTGCATAGGCCGACATTTAGTGGAAGCTGCAGAGTATTACAGTTTGTTTTTCGAAACTCGAAAATGGGCGTCGACACAGGGTGTGCCAGTAATACTATCCCTAGTGTGACGTCCACTGTACCCATGATTCCTAACGCGTGTAGGACCCTCAGATTGTATTTTTTCTGACATGAGGTAGCATGAGGAGTAGCGTGAGTACAGATAATCCAAGCAGATAGATAGATAGATAAGACTACAAGCATCCATGCGCCTTCTCTCAGAGGGGAGGAAGGGTGGGTCGCATGTGAATCTAAGCAGATACAAGCATCAGAAATATGATTACGGTGAGTAATGTATCTCTTCTGAGGCTTGTTGAATCTGCTTAGATCACATGCTGTGCACAGATTAGCAAGCAGTGTTAGAAGACGGAGGTGGGATGTGAGAAGGGTCATGAGCAAATAAATTTCTAAAAACCGCTTGTCCCACTTGAGTATCTGTCTTGGAATGGGTGTCAATGCAGTAGTGCTGAGTAGAAGTGTGAATGGAGCTCCAAGTAGCTGCTTTGCAAATGGTGTCAAGGGGTACATTTGCAATGAAAGCCAGAGTGGCCCCAATGCCTCTAGTAGAGTGGGCTCTTGGCGTGAAAGGCAGAGTTTTTTCAGAAAGAGAGTAACACAGCTGGATACAGTTAACAATCCACTTAGAGATGGCACCTTTAGAGACGCGATCTCCCTCTCTGCCTGTAGCTACGGAGACAAACAGCTGATCTGTTTTCCTTAGCAGTCTGGTCTTGTTTACATAGTAGAGGACCACATCTAGGGTGTGTAGTTTCACCTCAGCCGAGCTTTGTGGGTCTTGGAAGAAAGCCGGAAGCTCGATGGACTGGTTCACGTGGAATTTAGAAATAAACTTAGGTGAGAACCTAGGGTGTGTACGTAAACCCAGTTTATCTTTATGAACTGTAAAGAATGGATCCTGCACTGACAGAGCCTGAATTTTACTGACCCTTCTTATAGATGTTATTGCTACTAAGAAGGCCGTTTTATAAGTCAGGTGTTTGAGACTGCTTTTATGCATGGGTTCGAATGGGGGGCCCATGAGTTTAGATAGCACCACGTTAAGGTCCCATCCTGGTGGTGGGTTTGAAATAGGAGGGTGAAGTCTCTTTACTCCTTCCATGAAAGTTTTAACCACTGGTATCTTACACCACAACACCTTGTTATGGGATGTGGTGTATGTTGACACCGCTGCCAGGTGTACCTTCAGTGAGTTAAATACCAGTCCTGCATCCAGCAGGTGGAGCATGTATGTGACAATTGTGGAAGGAGTGCAATCAACTGGGTTGACTTGCTTATTCTGGCACCAGATAACGAATCGTTTCCATTTGTCAAAGTAGCAGTGCCTCGTGTTTGGCTTCCTAGATTCCTTTAGGATGTCCATACACCTCCGAGATAATTTGAGATGTCCGAACTCTATGACCTCAGGAGCGATGCTGCTAGGTTCATTGAGTTGGGTTGAGGATGCACTGTTTGACCTTGGTGCTGGGACAGTAGGTTGTACCAGCCCGGGAGTTTGATGGGTTCGCACACCGCTAGTCTGCGTAGGTGTGGGAACCACAGTTGTCTCGCCCACATGGGAGCAACTAGGACGAGCGTCATTGACTCTCTGTTCATCTTGTTGACCACCTTCCTGATGAGGTGTTGGTGGAAAAGCGTACGCAAAAATCCCTGACCAGTTCATCCACAGGGCGTTCCCCTGGGAGTCTGGCTGGGGGAACCGGGATGCAAATCCTGGGCACGGTCTGTTTTCGCTTATGGCGAATAGGTCTATAGTGGGGAAACCCCACTGAGAGAAGATATCTTCTACGATTTCTGTGTGTAGACACCATTCGTGTTCCTCTGGGAGGGGATCTCTGCTCAAAGCATCCGCCAGAGATTTGAGATCCCCTGGAACATGTTGAGATGACAGGTAAATGTTCCGTCTGAGTGTCCATATCCACATTTTCTGGGCAAGCTTGGACAGATTTGGCGAATGAGTCCCTCCCTGATTGTTTAGGTAAAGCATGGCTGTAGTGCTGCCTGTCCGGATCTGTACTGACAGATTCAGCAGGTAGGGCTTGAACGCTTGAAGCGCTCTGAATACTGCCAGAAGCTCTAGCAGGTTGATGCGATTCTTGGCCACTGAGTGAGAGCAGAGACCCTGAACTATGTGGTGGAGGTGGTGAGCTCCCCACCCCGTCAGGCATGCATCGGTTGTGACTACCGCCTGTATCTCGGGATCGTAAAAGGGTTTCCCCTTGGACAGATTTTCTCTTGTCCACCAGTGAAGGCTTTGTACCAGTGTTGGCAAAACGACCACTAGATCGTCCCACTGACCACTTGCCTGAGACCACTGTTTCGCCAACCATTCCTGCATGGGACGCATGCGCAGGCGTGCGTGGGGGACCAGGTAAATACATGACGCCATCATGCCTAGCAAACGTATTGCTTTGCGTACCGTTATCTGGCGACCGGCCTGATATTGCGGAATTTGCAGCAGTATATTCCGAATTCTTTCCTCTGATGGGAAGGTCAACCCCTCTTGCTTGTCTAGGATAGCTCCTAGGAACTGTTTGGAGGTGCTTGGCACCAGATTTGACTTCTTCTCGTTTATTGAGAAGCCTAATTCGAATAGGTCGTCGATCGTCCTATGAATGTTTGTTCTGCAAATTACTGGGGTCTCCCCCGTGATGAGCCAGGTCGTCCAGGTAAGGGTACACCGGGATTACCTCCCTGCGTAGGTGTGCTGCCACCACCACCAGTACCTTGGTGAATACCCTTGGAGCCGAGGCTATCCCGAAGGGCAGTACTTTGAACTGGTAGTGCCTACTGTCCACCTTGAAGTGCAAGT
The DNA here is from genome assembly GCF_040938575.1 of Ambystoma mexicanum. NCBI lineage: Eukaryota > Metazoa > Chordata > Amphibia > Caudata > Ambystomatidae > Ambystoma > Ambystoma mexicanum. Next base: position 702,763,566 of record NC_090941.1, on the reverse strand, counting down.
ACTTTCTGTGCGCTGGGAACATGGAAATATGAAAATAGGCATCTTTCATGTCCAATAGGCATCTTTCATGTCCAATGTTGCCATGTAATCCCCCTTTAGTAGTAGTCATGTGAAATTTTTTGGCCTTGACATACTTGTTTGCAGGCCGTAAGTCCAATACTGGGAGCATTGTCAAATCTTTTTTTGGCACAAGGAAGTAAGTTGAATAGATACCCTTGTTTACCTGGTGTCCCGTGACAAGTTCTATCGCGTCCTTTGCTAGAAGATTGACGATCTCCTCGAGGAGGATCTTCTGGTGGTCCAAAGAATATATTCTTTGTCGTGGAGGGTGGTTTTGGGGACGCTCTAACAGTTCTATGCAGTATCCTGTGGACACTGTGGACAGCACCCATCTGTCTGAAGTGATCCCTTCCCAAGCTTCGGTGAAGTCGGAAATGCGCCCCCCTGCCATAACCCTGGGTAGACTGCTGTCTATTGTTGTTCCATTGCGTACCCTGCCCCTGGGAATAGTTAGACCCTCTCTGAGAATTTTGTCCGCGTGGGCGATGAAAATTGCCATTCCATCTCTGGTTAGGGGGTTTATTGGTTAGTTGGTCTAGGGATTTGAGTGTCTCATACTCGTCCTTGGCATTTTTCAGCGTGTCCTCGACCGCCTTTCCAAACAATAGATTCGGCTCCACCGGTTTGTCCATCAATGAATCCTGGGTTTCGGCTTTGAATCCAGACTGTCGCAACCAAGCATGCCTTTTGATAACAGTATCTTCTGCTATCAGTCTGCCGGCGTTATCCGCGGCATCAAAGGTTGCTTTTAATATGCAACCGGACATGGCTCTTCCTTCCACCGAAACTCATGCCAATTGGCTTTTTAAGGGTTCTGGGGCGGAATCTATGAGTGCTGCGACTTCTTCCCACTGGTGGCAGTTTTAACTCGCCAGCAGGGTGGTGGAGTTCGCAATCCTTGACTGGTAGGCGGAAGTGGAGGCTACTTTCCTGCCCAAACCATAAATCTTCTTGCTCTCCTTGTCGGGAGGAGTTCCGACGATGACAAGGGTGTTCACGCCCTCTTACGGGTGTTAGTAACTACCAGGGAGTCCGGTTTCAGATGCCCTCTTATGTACAGTGGGTCTGTTTGAGCTGCCCTGAAAAGCTTCTCAACTCTGGGGTTTACCGCCCTAGTGAGATAGGGATTAACAAGGGAAGGGTCTATCCTCCTTTGTATAGACTTAAGGATAGGGATGGCTTGGGCAACAGGTCTCCTTTCTCCCACTAACTACTCGGCAAAATCCCTCTCTTCCTGAGCACCCTGGGTGTCAATGTGGAAGTGTTCTGCCGCTCTGGACAGCACTTCATTCAAAAGAGGCTGGTTATCGACAGGGGAGTCGGTAACCGGGGGTTCTTTATCTACCGGGGAATCTAGCCTGTAGGTTTCTGGGTTGTCCTCCTCCTCCTCTTGGTCCTCGTCATCCCCATAGTAGCCTGTCCCAGTTTGTTCTTCCAACATGCACACATCTGGATCCTCATAAAGGGATGGATCTCCCTGATATTGAGAATAGGGCTATATACTGATGGGGTCTGAAGTAGGAGCTTCAACCCGGGACTTCTTACTTGGGGGTATAGAATCCTTACAGCCTGAGGGAGTTGACCCGTCGGGGGTAAAAGAGAGAAAGTGTTCAGGGTTTTTGGCTTAGAAATCTGCCAATGATGACATCCTTGACATGACTCTGTCTATTGAACTGGGAATGATTCTTTCTTGAAGGCCTTTCCCGGTCTTATCTAGACTAGACATACTGGTTTGAACAGGGGTCTTTGGGATAACAGAAGACTGAGACTTGTCCATCTGTTTATGTGGGACAGAAAGTTTTTGAGGTGTGGAAGTAGGCTGAGACGGCTTCCTCTGTTGTTTTTCCCCTTCCCCGTGTGGAAGAGTGTTTACCCTGTTTTTTCGCCCCACCCGAGTCTTTCGACGCCTGGCGCCGAGGTTCGGGGGTAGTGTCCCTATCTCTGGATAGTGGAGGTTGGGACTCGGGAGCAGCCGTTGCGCGGCCTGTTGACGCCGACTCCTGGAGTACGGACTGGGGAGAGAGGTCGGTTTCGTCTTCTGATGATCGAACCTCCGTTACCTTGGGGAGCAAGGCACTTCTGGCAACAGTGGATGGTTGCCTGGAGTCATGCGGCGATCTAGATCGAGAACGCCCAGAGGACACCGATTCGGACCGTTCTGTATGTGCCTCTTTCCGAGTACTCGGTGTGCGCGTCGAGTCTCGGTTGGACTTCATGTGTTTTGTGGAAGTGCTGTGATTAGCGCTTGTGTCGTCGGGGATCTTCCCCATAGCCACCCTGCCGGACGACTTTCCGAGGTCGGTGACTTGCGCCTGGCTGTCAATTGACACCACGTTGCCCTCGCCGCCCGAAAGCACGGCGTTGCTGCCATCGCTGAAGGCGCCCTCCGCTGCCATGGCCTCTTGACGCCTGGCATGGTGGGCCCAATGCTTGATCGAACGGTCCTTGAGTGTTTTCGGTTTGAACCTACTACATGCTCTGCAGTTAGCCTCGGGGTGGTCCCTCGGTAAGCAGAGATTGCACATGGCATGCCTGTCAACCCAAGGGTACTTGCGGTTGCACTTGGGACAAAATTGGAAAGGGGTACCCTCCATACGCACCTTGTGGCAGCGGACTAATAAGTGTAGGAATATATAAGAATGTACCTATATACCAAAAGAGTGTAGAGTATGTCCACCCCCCACTCTCCCTACTTGCAAGGCCGAGGCCAGAGGCCTTCCGAGGCCCAAATCCGTCGTGCAGCTCTCGACGGTTGAGTCTTTCTCCGTGCCGGCGTCAAGTGTGGATGTTCGGTGACTCGACGTTGGGGTGGAGAAATGGGGAAATATAACAATATTTTAGCAAAAGTATGGCTAAGGCCAGGGAACTCCGCGGAATGCTTCCGACCAGTATGGCGGAAAAAAACAATCTGAGGGTCCTAGACGCGTGAGGGATCATGGGTACAGTGGACGTCCCACGGGATAGTATTGCTGGCACGCCCTGTGTCGACGCCCATTTTCGAGTTTCGAAAACCGAACTGTAATACTCTGCAGCTTCCACTAGATGTCGGCCTATGCACAGCATGTGATCTAAGCAGATTCAACAAGCCTCAGAAATATATATATATATATAGAGAGAGAGAGAGAGAGAGAAAGAGAGAGAGAGAAAGAGAGAGAGAGAAAGAGAGAGAGAGAGAAAGAGAGAGAGAGAGAGAGAGAGAGAGAGAGAGAGAGAGAGAGAGAGAAAAAAAACTAAGAGATAGAACCCTTTCATGTAATGAGCTGGTCACTCCTGATAAACGTTAATGTGCTGGAGTCCAGAATAGAATTCGCTTGGACCCCAGAGTGATTGCTTTGCAGCTTTTTCTTATAAGGAATCTGATGAGAGTTTATCTCTCACAGGAACACGGACCCTCAATTTGGGGTACTTCGCAACATAGTTAAGTTTTGCTGTAAAATAACAGACCTGCGCTGAACCAATCCGCTACTGTAATGCCACTGAATCACTGCCAATGTTGCGCTTAATATAGGGACCAGAAAGTTGATACTTTTAAAGCAGCAGCAGTTTTACATTTCATAAGATTACTTCAAAAACATTTCCCTAAAAGTACTGACGGGTTTTATATGGTTTAAATATATAGCCTGAACACCCAACTATAGTGGGGCAGTGGGCACTAAAGGCAATATATACCGATATGGAAATCAGGAGGACGCAAGCCATGATCAGGTCGCTAGGTACCTGCACCCCATCTCCGTGGGTGCCATTATGAACGGTGCTACATGATGCTGCCCGTCTGATGTCAGTTAAGGCGCAGTTTGTTGGTAAGTTTATAAAACAATAGTGTAAAAAACAAAAGTAGTATTTCAGAATACCAGAGGTCCAGCCTCTGTTATTCACTTAACGAATGACAGCCATATATGGATGGGGATTATATTAGTGATGAGGACCTGAGAAAATCAGTTTCTTAAACTATAGTAAAGAGTCCCCAAAAATGTAGGCAATTTGATTTTGTGCGATTATTCAAATTCACTGTGACATAGTTTAATAGCCTTTCAACATGCCCAAATCATCTTATCCAAATATTTCTATTCCTCTGTCCAAATAAATGTACCTTAGTCGGTCTATAGAAGGCTGTGGCATGTCTGACGTTCTCCCTTTGCTGTCAATTGCATTAGTAAAAACAAAGCTCTAGCCAAAATGGCAATACAAAAAAAAATAATCATCAAGTGGCAATTCCCCAGAACACGAGAGTATAAGCAAAAAGCTTACTAGCTCTCTACAATCGCAGAGGTCGAGATTCCTATGGGACAGAACATAATTGTGATCTTTTAAAAATACTATTGCATAGACTTTCTTGGTGATGAATAATCCATATTTACATTAGGATTCAGGTTTACTTTATGTATATAAACACATACTAATTGGGCCCGTTTGTCTAGACAGTCACACTCAAAAAAAGTAGGAGAAAAATTAGAAATAAAGTACAGAACATTTGGGCTCTAGAAACACGTCAAACAAATATTTCAGCAGTTTCGATTACAGGCATTTGGGGGTTTCGAGCACATCTACTTCAACTTCCACATTTTGGACAGGGAGAAGCCCGATCTTGAGTGTTGAATTACCACCAAGGATATTGATTGGTGCTGCTTTGAAGGTCCTGTTTAATCTTGTCCAAACTGGACCAGCTGTGCTGCTAATCTTAGGCATTAACCATCGGTGTATAGAACAGGACACCAGGGTCTACATGGACGCCACCTACACGGTGGACTATAATATAAGAGGTTTGAGCAGCAGCAATAAGGCTAACAGTAGAATTGGTGGTCAACCGATAACAGGATGTGAGGTTGACCACAGTCACTGAATCCTCTGTCAAACGTGATACATTTTGCACATTGGTATCAACATTTTGTTATACAAACAGATACTTTGCCATAGGAAATTGTTGCTTCAGGATACCCCTCATTAATATTCACAAGATACATTTGCATACTACATTCTAAATGTATGCACATTTTTTCATGAATATTGAGGGATATGCTGAAAACTTCTCAAGTTGGGGGCTCTTGAGGCCTGGAGTTGGACACCCATGCCTTAAAGGAAAAGGCCTTGAATCTAATATTAGTAGTTTGAGTATGGCTAGTGGATCAGAATGACTCCCCAGATTTGTTGTCAAGGGTGTCCTGAAGAGGAGCAGGTTTGTGCACCTTTAACAGCTGTCGGTAGGGGAGCTGAGTGATCGTGTAGGCAGCCCAGGGAGAACACTCACCAGTTCTTAAGAGTCGAGTAGAGGCTGTAAAATGTGGAGGAAGGAGGTGAAAGTCCTGAACTTTAAATTACATTAACAAACCAGAGAAACATCAGAAGTTCAAACTGTGGATCCAAAGACAAATCATAGAATACAAACTTTGGGAAGAAGGCAGAAAGATGCTCGGAATTGGGTCCACAGAAGAACAAATTACTTGCCCCTGGTAATGTTCTTTCTGATGGATGTTCCTCCCATGGATTCCTCATCTTCGATATACCTGATATGCTGCTTGCAGCTTTGGAATTTGACAGCAGAGGGCACTGTTCGTCATCGACTGGAGGTCCCTCGGTGTCTTCCATAGCACCCACGGCATGACGTTGACGCTGGTATAAATAGCACGCACCACACCCGTTGCCTCAGTTCTAGAGTTTTTACCCTCTTCTTACACAGCTGCTTTGAGTATACAAAGAAAACCTCTAGGTGTTGAAAGAGAGGAAGGTGTCATTACCAGGGGCAAGTCATTTTTTCTTCTAGTGGATCGTATCCTCCCACGGATTCCTTATCTTTGATGGACTCTCGTAGCAGAATTTTGTCATTGATTAATGCTGTGAAGGTCAGCCCTTCTACATTTAGTATCCTGACCTGACAAGGTAATGCTTTGAGAAGGTGTGCAACGAAGACCAGGTTGTAGTATTGCAAATGTCCTGCACCAGTACATCTCGCTGAAGTGCTGAAGTGGTTGCCAACACACCCCCCCCCAAACCAGTAGAATGTGCTCAGATTATCCTGAACATCCTTACCAACCATGGAATAGCATTCTGTGATACACAAAATGATCCACTGTGACAAGGTCTGCTTAGTGTGAGAAACCAGAAGGTATCTCACCCTGTAGTCCCTAAGAGCCTCTCCCCCAGGTGGTCAGAAACGGCCATCACCTTTGGATCCAGACGCTGGGGGTGGACCAGTGTGGGAGGATTACCTGGGTGCGTTGACTTCGGGGAGTGGGAGACCTGATGGCAAGACGCTGTATCCCGGTAGGATATTTAGGAACTCTCCCCCCCCCCCCACTTTCCCGACACAAACACTTTCACACGGACAGCTGGCCTTGGGAGAAAACAGACTCACACCCGAGCATTGTACTGGACCTGTCCCACTGCTATATTCAGGCAAATGATGGTAACCACTCACACCGGACTTCCATTAAGCTTCCCCACACGGATAAAAGGCAGAGCACGAGAACACACACTGAGCAAGGCAAAGCACACGAAGGAACAGTGTTTGAGATGGCAGCTGAACGAGGGGAGAAGGACAGCAAACTAAAAAGGGTGCACCAGGAGGTAGATACCGTGGACCTTTCCGGCGGAAAACCATTACTTTCCAAAGTCCTTTGGATTGAAAGGCGTAAGGCCAGGAATCAAGAAAGAAAAATCCTACACTGTGTTGGTGATACCCGGGGCACTCCTGCATGGCTGATCGAGTTAGGGAGCAGCAGCACCCGCCGTGCTGGTACTCTCCTTGGCTCCAAGATTAAAGCAGCACCAATAAGATTAACACAGCCGGGGAGTTGGGGGGACCAATGCAAGACAGGTCTGTGTTGAAGTCTTGCAAGCAGCAACATTGTATAAAGAGCGCAAGAACGAGACTTATAACGCGTGTAATGAAAGACGTGTGGAAAGCTGAATTGCTGATGGATGTTTGAACTAAGAAGAAAGACAACACCTGTGACAGTGTGGTCCGACGCCGCAAGTGTGCTCAATCGAAGGTCTCTGTAAGGTGTCCAGCTAAAAGTGATCAAAAGTTAAAGTAAAAGATTAGAATGAGAAATGAAGTGAATCCAAAGTCGTCCTGCGACGGTTTAAGCACAATCCATTGCACAACTGAAAGTCTGATTTTTTACACGGTCCGAGCACGAACAAGGGAGACCAATTGAGAACATTGTGCTAAAGGGGGTCCAAACCAGAAGGAGAGACCCATGGTGAATAGTGAACCCAAGAATTTGTGAATGTGAAAAACCTCGGAAGAAAGGAACTTTAGTGCTTGTTTGTTACGTCAGGTCCTTTGCAATAAAGAGACTTTGGCACAGAAGGCCCCGATACCTGTGCTTTGATTGGTATCCTCGTAGCAGGTAAGCCAGTGTGTGCGAAGCTCGAACGTGCTGCCTTCTCCCGTGCTGAAAACATGGGGAAGGGAAGCCAACTGCTGAACTATCCTGACATTCTTTCTTGAACACTTTTCTTTTGAATACATCGTTATCCCACTCCATTTGTATTTAGAAGTAGGGATTGGCAATATGTTTATTAGTATAGGCCCTTTTATTTTGACAGACTCCACTAGGACTGCATTGCTTATTATTTGATGGTTGTAGCTTGCTCCCATCCTTAGAGTTAGGGTTAGATAGGCTTTCAACCTACCCATTGAAGTTCAATAAACAGCCTTGAACTGTGATCACTTGTGTCTGTCTTCACTGTTTGATACCATGCCTTCCTTACATTAGTCACAGCTTTTCCAAACTGAAGCAACAAAAAGTTGGTTGCCTTGTATGACGTTAGCTATTCTGCTTATGTGAAAGCTTAACGCACTTCTAGGATCTACTAGGTGTAACCTCTCTTCATCCTTGGAAGGACGACGAGGTGGGTAAACAGCTGGTAAAACTTTGTTCTGAGATAAGTGAAACTCCAACACCACCTTAGGAAGAAAGGAAGGGCCCACCCTAAGAACAAACTTCTGCTGGGAGACAATGGTGAAGGGAGGCTTTAATGTCAAAGCCTTGAGCTCACTCACCCTGCGAGCAGAGGTGGTGACTACAAGAAAAATAGAGTCAGTAACCTGAGCGGACAAGAATGAAGAGGATCAAATTGGGCTCCCATACATTTTTATTTTATTTTAAAAAAAATGTTTATTGTATTTGGTTTGTTTGGATGTTAGTCTACGTCTCCGTCCTTTGGATGTTCGGTACCACGTCCTCCTGGCCGAATCCAGAACGATCAGGATCATGTATTTCCCAAACGACCTGATGACATGAGGAATGACGGAGACTAGCGGAAACATGTACAGGAGTGGAAATTCTCAGTCCAACACAAACACATCCCCCAGAGCACCTCTGTGGAAATTCACTGTAGCAGAACGGGTTGCATTTCATGTTGACAATGGACACAAACAGATACACTTGAGGGGTTCACCAAAGGGTGAAGATCTCTAGAAGGACTTCCTGTGCTAACTCCCACTTGTGGGATATCATGTTCTGCCTGCTCAGAGCATCCGCGGTTGTGTTCTCTTCTCCGGCTAGATGAACAACCTATAGAGAAATTCCATGTTGAATAGCCAGAAACTAGAGCTGCATTTCCTCCATGCACAGTGACAGTGACATTGCACCACCTCTTAGGTTGAGGTAATGCATGGCCACTTTTTTTCCCCCGGCATAATCAGGACATTCTTTTCCTGTAGGGACAGCAAAAAGGCTATCAGCGGGAGTCCGATTGCCCTCAGCTATGAAAGATTTATGTGCAGTCTGGATTCCGATGGAGACCAATGACCGCCGATTGTGAGTTCATTCAAGTGGCCTCCCCATCCTGTGAGCGAATAACCTGTGACTACTTATCTCTGGCAATGTTTTCCAAAAAGGTTCAGCTACCATCACATTCTCCTTGCAGGACGACCACAGGAGAGCCTGTGTGACCTTGCTCGCAACCTGAAGAAAGTCCATCATCCTGCAAGAGAATTGCTACCATTGGGATCCAGGGGGCCAACTGGTGGGACCTCATCCTTAGACAGGCCTCAGGCACCAGAAAAATCCAGAATGGCAAGAGGCCCAGCAACCTCAGGAAATCAAAGGCCGGCAGATGTTGGGCGTTGTGAAATCTTATCACCATCTGCAAGATGCTGTCATGATGCCTACCCCCAGGCATCCGGACCAGGCTCATCAGTCCCGGGAGCAGGCATCCAGATGCTTAGAAAAAGCCCAGCAGCCCTGGCTAGGGGGTATCTGGGTACAGTCCTGGCGCCATAGACGCCAGGCTCATATGCTTACACTTACCTCATGCAGACCATGCTGCTAAGAATCCAAGCCAACATGAAGCCTGAAGGGAACTACTTTACTTCAGGGACTATTTTCTTACTCGGGTGTGGTCTTGGGGGAACTTCTTACCTGGGACTACTTTGAAGGCTATTTAAACCACGCCCGAAGAGCAGCACACGCTTCACGTTATTCTGCATCCAGCAGCGTAACGCTCACCGTGCCTGCAAGTCAGCCTCCAGCCTTCTGCCACGCCCGCCTCGAGTCTGGAGCTCCTAGAAAGAAGGAGGAAAGATTAGAATAAGAACATTACTTCTATTTCTCACCTGATTCCGGATCCATCGCGCCTTCAAACAAGGAAAGAGACGTTAATTCTATACGCGTCACATCGCCCGCTGTAGCGCCGCGCTATTCTCACCAGCCTTCGCAGCACCTCCACGATCCGCCGCAGTCTCCAGCACATCTTCACCGAACTCCGGCACCTAAAGGGGACAAAAGAACAGCAAGGTGAGCCGAGAGAATAAACAAAGGCAATCTCTGTTACCACCATAGACTTACCTGATTTTACCTCCGGAGGCATTATTCATCAAGACGTCATAATTTCTCACGCCGCACCTGTGAAAGGAGGGAAAGCAACAGATTAAACGCAGGTATCATTTACCGGACAGTGTTGGGTAATACAGACTCTGCCTCGTGGCAGCTGGTAGTGTTCAGGTAAATCTTCTCTTGGGTCAAGCTGCGAGATAAAAGGAATCGGACAAGAGTGAATATCAGACATTTCTGAACTCTTACGAACTATATACTTACGGTTCCTCGCCATGGACCTCAGAGCCAATGTTGGTCTGGAACTCTCCCATCTCCTTCGACCAGTGAAGTAACTGGTTATCTACATGCCCCTGCATTCCACGCAGGATGGAGAGCTCATCTTTTATAAACATCAGGTGAGACTATGAAAGGAGATACCGGAGGTGATTAGTGGGAAGAACAGTGGGGTGTTATCACTCAAATCCACGGGTAGCTAATTCCCTTTCTCCACTTTCAGGAAAATACTTCTGCTTGATCCGTAGACGAAATTAGGCGGCCAGTCCAATCTGTCATCTCTGCACTACGCGTCAAGTTGGTGGAGACCGCAGCTGTCCAGTTCCGATCAATGCCCCTCTGGGAGCCAGGTGAGCATAACAGATATGCTGATTGCTTAAATCGGGAGGTGCAGCATTCCCAGAGGAAGAGTCCAAGACCGCTCCAATGAATTGCAGCTTTTGGGTAGGTATCACGTGAGACTTCTTGAAGTTGAGGGAGAAGCCCAGTTTTTGAAGAGAGCATCAGGTGCTGCAGAGATGTTCCAGAGTTTGCTCAGGAGAACACGCTCTCATCAGCAAATCGTCTAAGAAGGGAAAGATGTGAATAACCCCCTCCTTCGACTTGCTGCCATCACCGCCACCAACTTGGTAAACCCCCTCGGGAACCGAGGCGAGTCTGAAAGGCAGAACCCGAAACTGACAGTGACAACTGCCAGTGGCGAACCTCAGATACTTCCTCTGCTTGGAGTGTATAGGCACATGAAAGTGAGCATCCTGAAGATCGAGTGACACCATCCAATCTTGGAGCTCAAGGGCCTGGAGGATCTGCGAAAGACTGACCATCTCGAATCGGTCCTTTCTAAGGAACTTGTTCAAGCGTCTCAGGTCGAAGACGGGTCCCAGTCTTCAATCTTTCTTGGGAACCAGGAAGTAGGTGGAGCACCACCTACTACAGGTACCCTTTCCACAACACCTTTCTCCAGCAGGAAAGAATTTCCTGCAGAAGGAGCGGGTCTGATTCCCCAAGAGAATGTTTGCTCAGGGGGCAATCTGAGAGCCTTTAAAAAAAAACAAAAACAAAAAAAAAAACAAAAAAAAACTAACCCTGGCCCACTGTCTCCAGCGCCCAAGCATCCAAAGTAATGTTTAACCATTCTTCGTAGTGCTCGGTCAATCTGCCTCCCACCAGAGTCTTGTGTGAAAAGGATTTAATGTGGTTTCCGTGTTGTGGCTGCAGCGGATGGGAGAGTCAGAGCAGCTGTCACAGTAGTTCTAGCCCCACCCCCTCCTGCTCCGTGTGAACGTCTTCTCTCTCCTCTTTGGGCAATTTGTCCTCTAATTCCCGACAGAAGAATAAAAACAAAATGACCGACCACTCCAACTTTCGAAAAGTTGACCGAGTCTGTTGGGGTTGACGAATAGCTGCGCTAAGACTTAGCAGCTGCCTTCGCAGCTTGAAGCTTTTCTAGGCTTTTATCAGCTTTTGTGTCAAAGAAGTGGTATACATCAAAAGGCATGTCTAGTAACCTAGACTGCATGCCTGGAGCAAGACTGATTTATACACCCACAGAAATCTTCTTTCCACTGTGCTGGTTGCCATAGACTGTTCAACGCAGTCAGATGCATCCAACCCAGACTGTAAAGATTGGCACGCCACATCTTTGGCATCCATAATAAGGTTGACAAAGCCACCTCTAATTTCCCCTTCAGGGACATGTTGCGTTGCTTCTGCCACAACATCCCATAAAGTATGAGAATATCTTGCTAAAGCACAATAAGCATTTAAAGCTTTCAGAGCCATACTACCGGCAGAAATTACCCTTTTGCCTAAGACGTCAACCCTCTTGTCGTCAATGTTGGGTTAATTGTAGGGTAGACCGCTGCTTTGATGTCAAGGTAGTAGTCTGCACTACCAACCTCTCAGGTGTAGGATGCTTGGAGGGAATTCCAGGTCAATTGAAGGTGGTCTATATTTCCTGGCCAGATTCTTACACACAGCGGGCATGGCTTCTGGTTTCTGCTAGTTAGTATTCTTTAGGTTAGAATCAAATGGTAAAACAGGCTCCTTGGGTGGGGATCCCTTGTTCAGTATGTCAGTTAGATAATACTGCACTATGTGCCTGGCAGGACGACCCCACCCCAAGTACTCTGTAACCTTACTCAAAACAGATCATAAGCCCCACTTGACTGGGCAGAAGGATATGATGCGGTAAACTACACTTCAGGGGAAGTTTCACGTCCATTAGCCTCCTTTAAGCATGTTGCCAGATCTTTCAGTCTGGCTTCATCAGAAATAAGCTCCTTTGGAACATTTGGAGTACCATAAGCATAGCCAACAGGTGAATCAGTCATCCTCTTCCTCAAATATAGACCCCCATGAGACGAGTGTCAACACCTCTCAAGGAGGCCCCTCCGGCATGCGAACCAGCCCTTAGGCACGCAAGGAGTAGCCTGTGATGGCCATCCTAGGCACAATGGGGTCAGAACCTTTCCCAGGCTTTTTTGAGGGGCCGGTAGAAGCTGCCTTAGAAAACACCTCCAACATTTTGAGTCTACTCTCAGCACTCTGCATTAAAAGCAGATTTGTGAGGAAAGCTTACCTTCTTCCTGTTGGGCGAGGATTCCAAAGTTGAGCGATGAAGTCTCTTCTTTGATTTTTCATCGTGATAACGAGAACAGGAAACTTGCTTCTAGATCTTGAGAGCTTTGTTTTGACGGCTTCTTGGTTTTTTGCAGAGAGAAACCCCTAAGAGTTCTTCCGAGAACTTCCTTTTGGTAAGTGTAGACGTGGGGAATTTAGATGCTGATCGGCATTAGACGAATTGATTTTCCTCAGGCATTGACACGTCTCGCAATAGTCGACCCTATGCTCTGTACCAAGACACAAGAAGCAAATTCTGTGCAAATCTGTGATCGACATTTTCAAATCACAGCCCCCCACCTCTTAAATCCTGTCGTCTGAGTTGACATGTTAAAAGAGGGGTAAAACGCAGTAGCAAATTTGCTGAAGCGATCGAACCGTTCGAAGCGTGCTGTGCATGCACAAAAACAGAACTGAAGCAAATGGGCACAGTGAGTGCTATTTATACCTGCATCGATGTCATGGCCGAGGGCGGGAATGGAGGACGCCAAGGACTTCCAGTCGACACACAGTGCCCTCTGCTCAAAAAGTTTCAGAAGCTTCAAGCAGGATATCGAGTATATAAAAGATAGAGGTATCTGTGGGCGGACATGATCCATTAGAACGAAAGGTTCAGTAAAGCTTGCCAGACCAGGGAGAAATTTGATCAATGAGGAATCTAGGGCAACATTCATGAGTGAAGTAACCCAATGGAGAGGAGGAAACTGGCATTGAAACAAAGTAAAGCTGTGGCACGTCTGAACGCCATGTTTCCAAGAACACTGTACAGTACAGCTAGAGAAAGTTAAAGATCGAGGACAAAGTTAAACTGTTACAACTTCAAATGTGATGTTGTCCAATATGTGCATTCTAAAAACCATCTATAGAGTGAGAGAAGGCCCTCTGCACACTGGGAAATGTAGTAAACATCGCTTACAGAGATCTTAAAGATAATGACAATCAACTACCTTAAATGGCACTCTGCTTCACCCCAATCTCAAGATATTGGTCAACAACTGGCAGAACAATTCTGGTATAGAGGTGCATTGATCTACCCATCACACGGCCCCACAACCCGGATCCTCCCCATTAACTTCCCCCCCTTTTGAAACATAACATGTAAATGCTTATTTAACCAAACAGCATGCATCTCTCAGTGACTTTAATCTGTGGCTTGACTACCATGCAAACCAGTGCTACTGTGAACAAACATCCAGTCTTCAAGAGCAAACCCCTCCGTAATACACATATTGGAGGCCATCTTCTTCATCTTCCTATTGCACAAATCATCCCTCTGCCAGGGTGGGATCATAGTACTAAACTAGCCAAACCACACAATCGGCCCCACATAACCCATATGAATTCTATGGGAGTCAGACCCATGAAGAGGAGCCCTGCAGAACCTTTTGCCACTATCTTCATTTACCTTTCCCAGCAGATGAACTCACCAGAAATATTGCTATCCAACCTGCACAATGAGGTTACCAGAGCTCTGGGCATTTGTAGAGCCCTTTTAGCAAACATTCTTGGTATTACTGCAGGAGCGCAACTCAAATGCGAAAACAGTACATGGTCCATTTAGTTGGGTACGTGTCCATCAATGCCTACTATAACACTGTCCTAGTGCTAAAAAAAAGTCCTCTAGGCCCGTTCATCATAGATTCGCTCAACATATACAAACAACATTCAATAAAAGTACAATACATTAATCGGGGGCAGCTTCATTGAGCTTTCCAGTCGATTCCATAGCAGTTCCTTGTCTGTGGGGTCTGAATCTGCAGATGCAGACTTATATAATTTCTGTCCGGTAAGCAAATAACCTTCAGCCTAGAAGCAGAAACTAGCACTTTAACATATGATTTTTCAGTATCAAAACAATATGCAAAACCTCCTGTTTCCTGTCAGTCAGTGCATATGTGCAGAAATGTGCTCAGCATACCCTAGTTAGCCAGTCAATGACAGGTGTGCATCAAAGATTGCACTCACCATTTAAAATACATTATTAAAAGCCTCTACACACCTGTAGATGACCACACAAAGAGAACTGCTCTGTCTGACACTCACATTCACCCTGGTTTAAAGTGTAGTTGGTGGAGGAATAAAAAATGCAGGAGTGTAAAGCGAGCATTAAATAATACCCTTTTGGTTTGATCACAAATATTTCCGTGGTTTGTCAGCTATAAGGCATCAGCACGAAACGCCTAGGATGAATACTCGTGGACGAGTTGAGAAACTAGCCAAGACTGCATCCTTTCCCGGAAAACCCTTGGCAAGGAACTTGTGGGCTTGGCTCCCAAAGGCATTACAAAAGCAACATAAAAGTTAGCAATCCTTGACTCCGGAGCACAGCGATCATCTTCAACCAAACTTAAAGTCACCCACAAGAGAAATAAAGCTTTGCTCCTGGAACACAAGAGGCCACGGTCACCTTACGGCATCTAGTGACATAAAACTGACAGAATTCGACATCCTCTGTCTACAAGAGACATGGCTAACAGAACCGCCTTAGTCTTCTTAGCCCCTGCAAGAAAGGGCCCATTGGGGCGTCCATCGTCAGGAATCTTGACAGCTATTCGATACGACTGTGGTTTGTCACAAGTAAAAGTACTGAGAAGAAACCAATCTCATGATTAGTGCTGAGTTGATTGAGTCCAAAACCAACAAAACTAAGAACGCAAAGTCAGTAACAGTAATTCAGAATATTTTCTGGAATCCATCTTCTACAGACACCAGTAACTTTCTAAGATCGATCGAGCAAGCAATCGACGAGGCTTCCGCTCTACACTCAGCCTCACACTTACTGTTGTATGGAGACATCAACGCTTCTTTTCACCAGGAAAAACAAAAAGAACATTCAGGCCGCAACACCTCGACCTCAGTTTCAAGAGGGAAAGCCTGGGCAAACCTGATGACATCTCGCGAGTTACACTACATCAGCGAGGTCTTGCCCAGAGAAAACTTCCTGCCCACATGGGAAAGTGGCCTATTTAGCGCAACGATTGACTACATATTTGTCTCTGACTGTTTGGCACAATCAATCACGACATTCGAGGTGATACGGACCATCAGGAGTGACCACAACTTGTTGTATGTCACCTGGCCAACAAAACAGAGTTCGACTTTAAAGTCAATCGCGCACTTGGAAACAAACACTCGAGGATCAAAAATAAAAATGTCAGCAAAAGCAATCAACGACCATAAACACAAATATTGCACCCAATAATCTGGTCCACTGGCGAACCAGATCGACTACTTACCACTCCTAGAGATTTACAAAAAGAAGAGGGGCCCTAAAAACAACAGAGTCCAGGAAACACGTGTTTGACAAACTCCTGGTTGAAAAAAGAAAAGCGTTAAGAAAAGTGAAGAGGATAGCCCAAGTCATGGGCTCCACAAAAACAAATCAGTCTGTGATAGAGGCTATTAGGTCTTATAAATCATGGCTCAAACATCACCGGACGATACTATACCAGCAAGACGCTGAGGAAATCCAAACAGCCATACGAGGGTATAAAAGCAGAGAATTCTGGTTGCTTTTAAACTCAACTACACCAAAAGACAAAGCATCTGTAACCAACAATGTAGGTGAATCCGCATGCGTGAACTTTTTCAGAACTC
Organism: Ambystoma mexicanum; assembly: GCF_040938575.1. NCBI lineage: Eukaryota > Metazoa > Chordata > Amphibia > Caudata > Ambystomatidae > Ambystoma > Ambystoma mexicanum. The sequence goes on along the minus strand of NC_090941.1, from coordinate 702,747,232 downwards.
TTTTTGCCTTGCCTGAGACAACCGGGCCTGTATGGAAGAACCTAGAACCAGTAAAATGGATCATCTTGGATGATCGTGAAGACATAATTCGTCAGATTAAGTTCCTCAAGAACTCTAGAATGCCTGGCCCTGACGGTATCACGAATGTGGACCTCAAGGCTTACCCTGAAGAGTGGGCAGCGTTCTTGAGTGAAATCTTTCGAAGATGTGCACACTTGAAATCAGTCCCGCCATCATGGAAGTCAGCAACGGTGGGCCCATTTTTAAAAAATGAAGCAGGAGCGACCCGGCGAATTATCGCCCAATCGCCCTGCTAGACTGTATAGGCAAAGTGTTCGGTTCTCTTCTCTTAAATGAATTCAAAAAGTGGGCAAAGTCAGCGCCATGCGTAGACTGCCTGCAAACGGGGTTCAAGAAAAACTTTGGAACATCTGCAAACATTCTGATAATGAACACCCTGAAACACAAAGTTCTAGAGGGAGACCCCAGGCTATTCACCGTCTTCATGGACCTTACCCAAGCTTTTGATCGTGTAGATAGGTCTTTGCTATGGGACAAATTAGCGGCATGCAACTGTCCTGCTTCTCTTAGATACCAACATGAGGATGCGCTTGGACCCAAAAGGACTTCTCTCTGCCCCCATTTCGACGCAAAGGGGCGTCAAACAGGGATGTCCCTTGACTCCGGCTTTGTTTCTGGCATTCCTCAGCGATATTAAAAACTCTGAAGCAACCGTTCGAAGTTTCCCACCCTAAATAGGAAAATCTCAAGTAGGAAGACTTGTACGCAGACGACGTGATACTCCTCGACTATACGCCAATAGGGTTGCAACGTCAACTCAGCAACCTTCAGACATATATGGAAAGAAACAACCTGGAGACCAACAAGAATAAAACTAAACTCATGTCTTTGTCCAAAAATACAATAAACCACACAAAAACGAAACTAGTGTTGAACGAAAACCGGATTGAAAACGTGGCAGAATTCAGATACCTGGGAGTCATCTTGGACAATTCTAAAAACGAGACAGGTATGCAATATCTTTTAAAAGAAAAAAACAGAAAACTCACGGCACAAGGCAGAGCTATTGACAGGAAATTTGGTTGATTTTCCTTGATCCCGGTGATCAACTTTTATAAAATGAAGGTGTTACCAACATTAGTCTACGGAGCAGACGCCATGCCTAATATTCCAGCACCTATTTGGCCAACTTTGGAGGCCAAGTTTTGGCGGGAAATTTTGGGACTCCCAAAATGCGTCCCAATAGCTTGCATAAGGAAAGAACTTACTTTCCCTTGAGGGCTCAGTCAGATGCAACTCCCTGATGCTTTACCGCAAATGCCACCTTGCGGACAAACCTTCAGTCTACAACTTGATCCTACAAGAAATGAATGACTCAAGTTGCAAGATGCTAAACAGTTGGTCAAAACGGAACAAAGAAATCCTACAAGAGGTCTCAGCCAATGTGGAGAGCCTTAACAACAACCCAGTGAAAGTTTTGAACAGAGTGAAAGAGCTTGATTGTATCAAAACAGGCGAGAAAGCTGCCTCTAACAAACTAACGAAACATTTGCCTGTGAACCACCGAAAATTGAACGAGCTACAACCGTTCATAAAACAGTTTCCATCTAAACAAGCGAGGTCCCTGTTATTGAGAGCAAGACAGAACTTGATACATACCAACGAAATACTCTCTATACGGGGGGCTTGCCACAATAGATGGTTGCAGATTCTGTGGACTACCGGAAGAAGAGGAATCCATCCGCCTCTTGTTGCTTTCTTGTCCTGGGACTTTGAGGTTAAAATCGCTCTACTTGAGGCACATCTTCTCGGACTTTGTGCTGCAGGACGAAGACCTCTGCTGGGCAAGGCTGATGGTGGGTGATAAGACTTTGTGGCTGTTGGCAACCTATAACATCTTACGCCACATACAAAAAGCCTTTCTGGATTCAACAGATCTGACAGAGAACTATGTTTCATCAACACCCTCCTCTCAACAAACCACCTTGCCGGCACCATCTTGACTTTCTTTTAGAGACTCAGGAAATTCGGAAACTTGAAATCTTGAAAAATTTGTAAGCTCAAATACAGCTTTTACAGTGCGATCTTCTTTTTGTAAAAATCTTAAGGATTAAAATACTAATAAAACATAAATAAATAAATAAGGCATCTTCCATGTTCTCCACCAATCTCCTTTTTCAATACTTTCTTTTATAACTATATTAGGGCAATCAGCTTCCTTTCATCTTGGGATAATATAGTGTCAGGCAGAGGTCATAAAATGTTGGGTTGGGCAGGAAAGATGAGGCAAACCCTTTCAAAGGTGTAACGTGATATAACAAAGAAATACTTCCAACGACGACGTACATCCTAATTCTTTAAAAATCAGTCTAATGATATAAATTGACCTTTTAAAAAACAGATTTTACAAAGTATGTATTTTTAATTTACTCATGACTGACATATAAGCCATTTAAGGCACAGGGAGTCTCAGTTTCATACTCATAGCAGCGTGGAGAACATCTTGTCAATTCCATACTTAGCCAGTTTAGACCAAACTACAATATGAAGTTCCTTTTGGTGTTACAGAAAACCTCCCATTATGACAGATGTAGTCATGTGGCAGTAATTGCCCTCTCCACCTGCAGGTGAGGGCAAGCTGGGCATGGAAGCAGTACCACAAGGATGAAAACTGCCCATGAGCTACTGGATAATAGTATTTAGTGTCTGGCATGAAGAGTCCACCCAATTCCAAGGGCACAGAGTTTGGGCAAACAAATTCTTGCAGTTTTACCAGTCCAAATAAACATCAATATTAAACTCTTCAGATGTTTAAAGGTGGTTTGCATGTAACTATTGGGACATTTGTGAATTGGTAAATGACTTTAGAAAGTATTGTCATCTTAAAGATGTTCTGCCAATCAGTGAGAAAGGCACATCGCACCATATCAGAACAGCAGGTTTCAGTCCCATCCAACAATTTGAAGAAAAATAATCTTTTTTGTTCTGGATTACTTGTAATCAGGTCACCTAAATATTTAACTTGCTCCAGTTGCCACATGGAGCTAAGACCATCAACATTTTTATAAACATAATATAGTCTGCATAGAGCAACACAATCTTCCCATGTTTAATAATAATTGCATGCCTCTATGTAGATGTGTTTCACTAATTAGCCTGGTCAGTGGCTCTAGTTAAAGGGCAAAAAGCAATGGGTAGTGGGGACAGCCCTGTCTCGTGCTTCTACCATTTGAGCCTGCCTGACAACTTATCATGAATACGGTTTGTGGCTTGTCAGAAGAAAAACACACTGACTTTTCATCTCACTGTTATATTTTAGTAACTGAAAGGTGAGAACTATATTTACCTTTAATACGGGTGTTACCTACCTAACCAAAGCCAACTAAGGTGCTCGTTCGTAGTCCGTGAGTGTCCAAAGTAAGATCAGGCCACTGTCCAAACTAACCCATCATAAACCCTACCATTATTAGAATAGTAAAAGTATAGGAGAATGACTCCCTTCTCCTGTGGTTACTTTCTACCAAGTTCAGTTCAATAAAGTATTCGTAGGTAGTTCTTGGTAACTACTTTTATCAAATTATGCATTGGTTCTTTCACACGGTTAATCCTTCTCTCCTTCCTCTTCCTCTTGTTTTATTCTGGTCAATTCTGCCTCTCCTCTTAAGGGACCAGTTTGATCCATTCTCTTTATGTAAACATATTGTCTTCCTTTCATGTAATGTCCACACTACACTATCTTGTTTAGGACAATTTTGAGGGCTACAGTATTGATTCTCACTCTCTTCCTGTATTATGGACACTTTATCTTGACTGGGACAAGAATGTGAGTTCCAGTATTGATGATCACTCTTCTCGTATACTTGTAGCCGCACCTAAAAAAATGTATGTACATCGAGTTACAGATGACTCCTCATATTAGTACTTTGTCTTGACTGAGATGAAGATAAGGGTTCCAGTAATGCTCATCAGTCTCTTCAGATATTCAACCCTTTTCTCCAACTGGGATGAGTATGAGCGTTCCAGTAATAATTATCACTCTCTTCTGGTATTCTTAACACTTTATCTCTACTGGCACGAGAATGAGCATTCCAGTAATCATTATCACGTTCTTAAGATATTCTTAACACTGTCGCTCTACTAGGACGAGTATGAGTGTTACAGTTACGATTATCATTTTGTCTGTACTGGAACAAAAATGAACAATCCAATAATGATTAACACTCTTTTCAGGTCTTCTTAACACTTTATCCCGACTGGGACGAGAATGAGCGTTCCAGTAATGGTCTTCACTACCCATCCTGGTCCCGCTTTGCCCATTACCTGGTTATTCAGGGATAACTTCACTGGGACTTGTAGTAGTTTGGAACCTTCACTTGTCAGGTTGGCTTCTCGGATCTTCGTCGGTGTCTGGAACGTCACTCTGTTCATTCTTGGTCCGGTTCACTTCATGACCCTACTGTCATGATGCCTGCCCCCGGGAAGCCAGACCAGGCCCAGCAACCCCGGAAGCAGGCATCATGCCATTTAGAGCATGCCCAAAAACCCTAGTTAGGGGCTGTTTGGGTGCAGTCCTGGCGCCTATAGCGCCAGGCTCATAAGGATAAAGTCAGTGCTGGCGCCATGGGCGGCAGGCTCATTTCAGAAAACTTACCTAATGCAGACCATGCTGCACGAAGCCACCAGCCAAATGGGGCTTAGGAGGGACTATTTACTTAAGGGACTACTTTTTTCTCGGGTGGGGGCTGTGGAAGAATACTTACCTGGGACTTCTTCCTAGGCTATTTAAACCACGCCCGGACAGCCACACGTGCTTCGCGTTATTCTGCATCCAGCAGCGTAACGCTCACCGTGCCTGCAGCAGCTTCCAGTCTTCTGCCACGCCCGCTTCAAGGCCGGAGCTTCTAGAAAGAAGGAGAAGAGGTTAGAACAGGAGCATCACAGTAATCCTTAACTGAATCCTTGATCCATCACACACTCTAGCTGGAAGCAAGAAGTCACACGTGCGTCGCCTCGCATCTCGCAGCGCCGCGCTGAACTCACCGGTCTTTGCTGCATCTCCGCATTACAACGTGATCTTCAGCATCTCCCGGCCGCTCGCCTACACCTAGGGAGACAAGAACAACAAGGTGAGCTAAGGGAAAACCAAAGGACAAGTAAGCAAGCTACCCCCAAAGACTTACCGGTTTACCACGGGGGATACTCACCTCATCTCGGGTCGGCCCAGTTAACTCTGCATCACCACCGCACCCCGGCCCCTAAGGGGAAACCACTGAACATCACAAGCTACCCCCCAAAGACTTACCTGATTTACCGCAGGGGGAACTCACCTCATATCGGGTCGGCGCAGTAAACCCTGCATCATCGCCGTACCCCGGCCCCTAAGGGGAAAACCGCTATAGACATACCTGACTCTCACCAACTGCCCTTTGGACTCTCCGTGGTGGTTAAGTTGGCAACCTACAAGGAATCGGAAAGAGTGAAGATCAGACATTTGAACTCTTACAAACTATTGAATTCAAGAGTCAATACTGGAACTCACCAATTCCTCCACGCCAGTGAAGTAACTGGTCATCTACGCACCCCTGCGCTCGATGCAGGATGGAGAGCCCACCTTTATAAACCATCAGGTGAGAACAAGAGGGAACATCGGGAGTGGTCAGTGGGCAGACAACGGGAGTGGAAGGTGGGTTAACGCTCGAATTACGGGAGGTTAATTCCCTTTCTCCTTTGCAGAAAGATATTAATTCGAGCCGACAAACAAAGTAAGTGGGGGTGTCCAGTCAGTCATCTCGGCTCTACGTGGCACCAGGCCGGTCCAGATCGACGTCCCCGTGGGAACTAGGTGAGCGTAACACCTACAGTGGAAGCGGTCTTGGCGTGGTTAATGGACCTGCTAGTCCACCGTGGTCTACTTGCAGTCACGCTACCACCCATTTCCTGAACAGGCTCAGGATGCACGATATTCTACTTGGTTGCTTGCGTCGCTTCTCTCATTATTCTTTGAATAGGAGTTGTACCCATGCTAAGTTCTCCTCAGCCTCTACCGGTCAGCGGATTATGAAACTCCCGGGTTCTCTCCCTCTTGAGTTCTCCACCTCACGTTTTTTGACATTGCGGTGGTACTTTTCTGGCGTACTGTTAAGGTTGTCCTTCTCCGTTTGGCTCATACGCTGTATTCTTCCAATGGCTTTCCTTGTCCCAGTACCATATACATATTCCTTCACGAGTACTAATAGAGGATTTGAATAGCAATAACAGATTTTGATGTTCTCTTCATTTATTTCTTCACACCATGTTAATGAAGGAGGATTGATGATATTTTTCTTTGCGAGTTCCTCAGAAGAACATGAGTCCTTGTCCCGAGAGGGGGCAGTCTCTCCCAGTGAGATCCCTCTTACCTCTACCCCTAGGGGGGTTATTACGTAGCAGGATCACCTCTCTAGCCTTGCAGGGAAAGGCTCCCCCCTGGGGAGAAGTGACAGAATCCTGCGATTCGTCACATATTCCAATAGTGGATTTGTCATATAATAGACTACCCATAAAGATGAAGGGAGGTCACTGCCCTATCCTTCAAAGCCCAGTGAAGAGAAAAGGCCATTCGAGTGAATTGAGGGCCTTTTCAGCGTCAAGTAAAACTGGCACTGCCTGAAGTTCAGCCTGAAGGTGTAAAAAGGACAAATCTGTCTGAGGTTGTAGGAGGTCGATTTCTAGGAGATAAAACCTTACTAGCATGATGGCACACCGACCAGTGACTGTTTGCAAAACTATAGCTAGAATATAAGAGAATGGGCCCGTACGACTAGCAATAAGAAAGCCCCTTATCGAGTTTAAATAAGTTATAATGCATCTCACTGTTTTGGAAGTCCTTTTTTTACAGGATTGCATCCTGGTACATTCGGAGGAGATAAGGGGCTAGATTATCTGCAAAAGATTTATAAAATGTCTACCGATAGTCCATGAGATGCAGGAGTTTCCCCTTCGACCAATCTTCCTCTAGCATGTTGAATTTCCATAACAGTGGTTAGGTTATTAAGAACCTCTGTCTGTCCCAGATTAAACCAATAGTGACCTACTTGATATAGGAATGTATCAATCTGATTTGTTTCCAGTTTATCTGGGAGGACAATACTGAGGAGTACAATTTAACAAAAGTCTTGGGGAAATCAGCATCCTAATGAGGATTACCTTCTTTCTCCAACAAACCCTGGTTTGTTTACCCATTCGTCAGCCATGCTAAAGTCTACTATGCTGCTGTTTTCCCCAGCTTGACGTCCTGACTTCTGCTGATCCATAAACGTAACCTCTATCTGCATCTCAATCTTAGTTTACTTTCACAGTTAACTAGGATTGAGCTGATGGTGCTGAGGATTACATTCTCTGTGGATATACAGACTTGTCGTCCCACAGTATTGCATAAGAGTCTACAGAGTGCTTGTTTGTTTAAAAAATAATTTAACAATTTCTCTGCAGAAACGCATGGAACATGGTCTCAGAGCATCTGGTTAGACCCTCAATTTTTTAAATCCGATTACTGTTTGAAGAGAATGTCAATTTAATTTGACTAGGAGAACGATCAGAGTAGGTCCTGGTATTTTACCATGCCTTATCCATCTAGATCCCAGGTCTGACATAAAGAAATAAATCTATACTAGATGCTGTCCTGCACTGTGACCTGTCAAATAAAAAGTGAACTCTCTAAATCAAGGGATGCCTGGACCATCAAACTACGAAGATCAAAAATCTTCAAAAGCATTCAAGTTTTATCACTGTAGACAACTTGTTCAATTGTATGTCAAACACTGTATTTACTACCCTCAATACAATAATTGTATCTGTAATGTTTTGCAAATGATTTGTATTCCAATAATGTTACTCTGGTAAATATATATCTGGAGCACAGCTTTTAACAGTTATACTACCTCCCACCCCCTTAAAATCTTCAGAAACAATAAATGCACTGCTCTCTGCTATGTAGCGTTTATCACAGTTGAAAACCAATTGAGCGATGAATCAGTATTGCTACCCCCGAACGTGAGTTGGAAATGAAAACAGAAGTGCCTAGGACATCCCCATCATTTGGCAAATGCAACTAAGCAGGTTGGGAGATTGCAATACATTCATCTCTTATCAAAAGGAAACAATCCCAGGTCTCTAGAGGTACAATATGCTTTCCTTGTTTTTATAGGGTGATTAATGCCACACATATTCCATGTCAAAAAGTTAACAAAAGGTCCATTCAACTTTGCCATTAGGTATGAGTTTGAGTATCATGAACCATGCTAAAATCTCTAGATAAACAAGTAGACTGAGTCGAAAGGGAGTAAGCAGACCCATAAATGCTACATAACACTGGACAATTATGAATGGAAAAAGTTACTTGTAACCAAGGTTCTCCGGGAATGAAATCTTTCATCATCATAAATTCGTTTATTCAGAGTAAAATCCATCAAACATACACAATGTCATAATGCAAAATGTTACATTTTGAAACGTCAGCTACAAAAAAAGATCAAATAAGGATGAGAAAATATATGGTACTAGAATGATAGCTCATACCCTTACTGCTAAAATTAGCATTTTCATTCATTGATCAGCAGTACTGTCACAAATCATGTTTAGAAACATATGGGATACATTACTCACCGTAATCGTATTTCTGATGCTTGTATCTGCTTAGATCCACATGCTGTGCATAGGCCGACATCTAGTGGAAGCTGCGGAGTATTACAGTTTGTTTTTCGAAACTCGAAAATGGGCGTCGACACAGGGCGTGCCAGTAATACTATCCCTAGTGTGACATCCACTGTACCCAAGATCCCTCACGCGTCTAGGATCCTCAGATTGTATTTTTTCTGACATGAGGTAGCATGAGGAGTAGCGTGAGTACAGATAATCCAAGCAGATAGACAGAAAGGTAAGAAAACAAGCAATCAAGCGCCTTCTCTCAGAGGGGAGGAAGGGTGGGTCGCATGTGAATCTAAGCAGATACAAGCATCAGAAATACGATTACGGTGAGTAATGTACCCCTTCTGAGGCTTGTGGAATCTGCTTAGATCACATGCTGTGCATAGATTAGCGAGCAGTACCAGAAGGAGGTGGGATGTGAGAAGGGTCATGAGCAAATAAGTGTCTTAGAACCGCTTGTCCCAAATGGTGTCAAGGGGTACATTTGCAATGAAAGCCAGAGTGGCCCCAATGCCTCTAGTAGAGTGGGCCCTTGGCGTAAAAGGCAGAGTCTTTTCAGAGAGTGAGTAACACAGCTGGATACAGTTAATAATCCACTTCGAGATGGCACCTTTAGAGACGCGACTCCCTCTCTGCCTGTAGCTACGGAGACAAACAGTTGATCTGTTTTCCTTAGCGGTTTTGTTTTATTTACATAGTAGAGGACCGCCCTACGCACATTAGGGTGTGTAGTTTCACCTCAGCCGAGCTTTGCGGGTTTTGGAAGAAAGCCGGAAGCTCGATGGACTGGTTTACATGGAATTTTGATATAAATTTAGGTGAGAACCTAGGGTGTGTGCGTAAAACCAGTTTGTCTTTATGGACAGTAAAGAAGGGATCCTGCACTGACAGAGCCTGAATTTCGCTGACCCTTCTTATAGAAGTAATAGCTACTAAGAAGGCCGTTTTATAAGTCAGGTGTTTGAGACTGCTTTTATGCATGGGTTCGAAAGGGGGGCCCATGAGCTTGGCTAGCACCACATTAAGGTCCCACCCTGGTGGTGGTTTTGAAATAGGAGGGTGAAGTCTCTTTACTCCTTCCATGAAGGCTTTAACTACTGGTACTTTCCACCACGAAACCTTGCTATGGGAAGTGGTGTAAGCCGAGAGGGCTGCCAGGTGTACCTTCAGTGAGTTAAAAAACAATCCTGCATCCAGCAGGTGGAGCATGTATGTAACAATAGTGGAAGGAGTGCAATCAACCGGGTTGATCTGTCTACTCTGGCACCAGATAACAAACCTCTTCCACTTGTCAAAGTAACAGTGCCTTGTGTTTGGTTTCCTAGATTCCTTTAGGATGTCCATACACCGATGTGGCAAATTGAGGTGTCCAAACTATGACCTCAGGAGCCATGCTGCCAGGTTCATTGAGTTGTGTTGCTGGTGCACTGTTTGACCTTGGTGCTGGGACAGTAGGTTGTACCAGGCTGGAAGTTTGATGGGCTCGCACACCGCCATCCTGCGTAGGTGTGGGAACCACGGTTGTCTTGCCCACATGGGAGCAACTAGGATTAGCGTCATCGACTCCCTGTTCATCTTGTTCACCACTTTCCTGATGAGAGGAGTTGGTGGAAAAGCGTACGCAAACATCCCTGACCAGTTCATCCACAGGGCGTTCCCCTGGGAGTCTGGTTGGGGGAACCTGGATGCAAATCCTGGGCATTGTCTGTTTTCGCTTGTGGCGAATAAGTCTATAGTGGGGAAACCCCACTCAGAGAAGAGATCTTCTACGACCTCTCTGTGAAGAACCCATTCGTGTTCCTCTGGGAGGGAGTCTCTGCTGAGAGCATCCGCTAGGGAATTGAGCTCCCCTGGAACATGTTGTGATGACAGGAAGATGTTCCGTCTGAGTGCCCATATCCAGATTTTCTGGGCAAGCTTGGACAGATTTGGCGAGCGAGTCCCTCCTTGCTTGTTCAGGTAGAACATGGCTGTAGTGCTGTCCGTCCGGATTTGCATTGACCGGTTTAGTAGATGGGGCTCGAACGCCTGAAGCGCTCTGAATACTACCAGAAGCTCTAGCAGATTGATGTGGTTCTTGGCCACTGAGTGAGACCAGAGACCCTGAGCTGTGTGGTGGAGATGGTGAGCTCCCCACCCCATCAGACATGCATCTGTAGTGACTACTGCCTGTACTTCGGGATCGTAAAAGGGTTTCCCCTGTGCGAGATTCTCTCTTGTCCATCAGTGAAGGCTTTGTACCAGTGTTGGCGAAACGACCACTAGATCGTCCCACTGACCACTTGCCTGAGACCACTGTTTCGCCAACCATTCCTGCATGGGGCGCATGCGCAGGCCCGCGTGGGGGACCAGGTAATTGCATGACGCCATCATGCCCAGTAAACGCATTGCTTTGCGTACCGTTATTTGTTGACCGGACTGATAATGCAGAATTTGCAGTAGTATATTCCGAATTCTTTCTTCTGAAGGAAAGGTCAACCCCTCCTGGGTATCCAGGATTGCTCCTAGGAATTGTTTTGAGGTGCTTGGCACCAGGCTTGACTTCTTCTCGTTGATTGAGAAGCCTAACTCGTGTAGGAGGTCGATAGTCCTTTGAATGTTTGTCCTGCAAATTCCTGGGGTTTCCCCCGTTATGAGCCAGTCGTCCAGATAAGGGTACACTGGGATTGCCTCCCTGCGTAGGTGTGCAGCCGCCACCGCCAGTTCCTTGGTGAATACCCTTGGTGCTGAAGCTATCCCGAAGGGCAGTACCTTGAATTGGTAGTGGCGACTGTCCACCTTGAAGCGCAAGTACTTTCTGTCCGCTGGGAACATGGAAATCTGAAAATAAGCATCTTTCATATCCAAGGTTGCCTTTTTTAGGAGGGGGATTACCTCTTGTAGCGTGGTCATACGAAATTTTTGGGGCTTGACATACTTGTTGGCAGGCCGTAAGTCCAATACTGGGCGCATTGTCAAGTCTTTCTTTGGCACAAGGAAGTATGTTGAATAAATACCCTTGTTTACCTGGTGTCCCGGGACGAGTTCTATCGCGTCCTTTTGTAGAAGAATGGCGATCTCCTCGAGGAGAATCTTCTGATGTTCTAAGGAGTGTACTCTTTGTCGTGGAGGATGGTTTCGGGGACGCTGCAGTAGCTCTATACAATATCCCGTGGATACTGTTGACAGCACCCATCTTTCTGATGTGATCCCTTCCCAAGCCTGGGTGAAGTTTGAAATGCGTCCCCCTACTGGGGTTGCGTGAGAAGGGACCCTGAACTGAGCGTCACTGCTTTGGTGGAGGCGTGCCGCCTCCCTTGCTGGGGCTGCCTCTGCCTTTACCACGACCTCTCCTATTACCTCTGCCGTAACCCTGGGTAGACTGTTGGTTGTTGTTCCACTGTGTACCCTGCCCCTAGGAATAGTTAGATCCTCTCTGTGAATTTTGGCCGCGTGGGCGACGAAAATTACTATTCCCTCTCTGGTTAGGGGGTTTATTGGTTAACTGGCCAAGGGACTTGAGTGTCTCGTATTCGTCCTTGGCATTTTTCAGTGCGTCTTCGACCGCCTTACCAAACAACAGATCGGCTTCCACCGGTTTGTCCAACAATGATGCCTGTGTTTCTGCCTTAAAACCAGACTGCCGTAACCACGCATGTCTCTTGATAACAGTACCTTCTGCTATCAACCTGCCTGCGTTGTCCGCGGCGTCGAAGGTTGCTTTCAAAATGCAACCAGACACGGCTCTACCCTCTCTGCGGAAATCCGAGCTAATTGGCCCTTTAACGTTTCAGGAGCAGAGGCTATGAGAGCCGCGACTTCTTCCCACTGATGGCAGTTGTAGCTGGCCAACAGGGTGGTGGAGTTAGCAATCCTTGCTTGATAGGCGGACGTTGAGGCTACCTTCCTGCCGAAACCGTATAGTTTTTTGCTCTCCTTGTCGGGAGGAGCTTCTGACGAAGACAAGGGTGTCCCAGCCCTCTTACGAGTGTTGGTGACAACCAGGGAGTCTGGCTTCAGATGTCCGCTTATATAGAGAGGGTCAGACTGTGCCGCCCTGAAAATTTTTTCAACCCTGGGATTGACTGCTCTGGTGAGGTTTGGGTTCACCAGGGACGGATCTATTCTCCGCTGAATGGATTTAAGGATAGGGATGGTCTGGGCAACAGGCCTCCTTTCTCCCACTAACTCTTGTGTGAAGTCCCTTTCCTCCTGTACACCGTGGGTGTCAATGTGGAAATGTTCTGCTGCGCGAGCGAGAACCTCATTTAGGAGTGGTTGGTTATCGACCGGGGAGTCGGTAACCGGGGCTTCGTTCTCTACCGGGGAATCTACTCTGTATGTTTCCGGGTCATCCTCTTCTTCTTCCTGGTCCTCATCATCCCCATAGTAGCCCGTCCCGGTTTGCTCTTCTATTATACCAAATTCTTGGTCTTCACAAAGGGAAGCCTCCCCTTGATACCGCGAGTATGGTGTTGCGCCAGGTTGTACCTCGAAGGGTTCAGACCTCATCGGGGTTTCAAACTGGGCCTTCTTACTCGGGGGGGATAGGATCAGTAGAGCCTGAGGGTGTTGCCCCTTGTGGATCATACGAGAGGAAATGTTCTGGATTTTTATCATAAAAATCAGCCAAAGAAGACATTATTGACATGACCCTATCTATGTCTTCACTGGACCATTTTTTGGAACTGGGAATGACTCTCTCAGCAAGTCTATGGGATTTATCTTGAGTAGCTTTGCTGGTTGTGGACCTATCAGCAGACCTGGGCTTGTCTGTCTGTTTAGGGGGGGTGGAGTGTTTCACAGGTGTGGAAGAATGTACAGGTAGTTTCCTCTGCTGTTTTCCCCCCCTCCCCGTGCGTAGAAAAATGTTTTCCCTGTCCCTTAGTGGTTCCAGAGTTTTTCGACGCCTGGCGTCGAGGATCGGGAGAGGTGTCCCTGTCCTTCGAGCGTGGGGCCTATCTGGCTTTAATTGCGGGCTCCGACTCCTGGAGCGCGGGCTGGGGGTGGAAGTCGTCTTTGTCTTCCGACGATCGAACTTCTGTTAGCCTAGGGAGCGAGGCACTCTTGGCAAGAGTGGATGATTGCCTGGAGTCATGCGGCGATCTTGATCGAGAGCGCCCAGAGGACACCGAATCGGACCGTTCGGTCTGTGCCTCTTTCCGAGAACTCGATGTCGTCGAGTCTCGGTTGGACTTAGTGTGTTTAGTGTGTGTAGTATGTGAAGCGCTTGTGTCGCCGGGGGTCTTCCCCATAGCCGCCCTGCTGGACGACCTTCCGAGGTCGGGCACCTGCGCTCGGCTGTCTTTCGACGCCGTAATGCCCTCGCCGTCCGAAAGTACGGCGTCGCTGCCATCGCTGAAGGCGCCCTCCGCTGCCATGGCTGCCTGCCTGGCGTGGTGGGCCCAACGCTTCGTCGAACGGTCCTTAAGTGTCTTAGGTTTAAACCTACTACACGCTCTGCAGTTCACTTCGGGGTGGTCCCTCGGCAAGCAGAGATTGCACGTGGCGTGCCTGTCGACCCAAGGGTATTTGCGATTGCACTTGGGACAGAATTGAAAAGGGGTACCCTCCATACGCACCTTGAGGCAGCGGGCTGTTAAGTGTAGGAAATGTATAAGGTGTACCTATATACCAAGAGTGTAGAGTATGTACCACACCCCACTCTCCCTACTTGCAGGGACGAGGGCAGCGGCCTACCAGGCCCGGGCCGAGGCCAGCGGCCTTCCGAGGCCCAAATCTGTCGTGCAGCAGCCGACGGTCGATTTCTTCTCCAGCCGGCGTCGAGTGTCGAAGTTCGACGTTGGGGTGGGGAAGGATGTCAATAGATTATTATTTTAAATTTTAGCAAAAGTATGGCTAAGGCCAGGGGACTCCGCAAAATGCTTCCGACCAGTATGGCGGAAAAAAACAATCTGAGGATCCTAGACGCGTGAGGGATCTTGGGTACAGTGGACGTCACACTAGGGATAGTATTACTGGCACGCTCTGTGTCGACGCCCATTTTCGTGTTTCGAAAAACAAACTATAATACTCCGCAGCTTCCACTAGATGTCGGCCTATGCACAGCATGTGATCTAAGCAGATTCCACAAGCCTCAGAAATATATATATTTGTTTAAAAACTTAAAACCAGCATTACAAATCATCCTCAAGGTTATCTCAATATCTACCAGTTAGAATATTTGAATCTAGAAAGTGTGCTTAATAGCGTCACTGTGCCAAAGTTTGAACTTAGAAATTGTGCCTAATAGTATAGCTGTGGTATAGTTGAATTAAGAAAGTGTGCCTAATTAGCGTCATTGTGCTAAAGTTTGAATCTAGAAAGTGTGCCAAACAGCGTCACTGTGACAAAAGTTCGAATTTACAAAGTGCGCCTTATAGCGTAACTATGCTGAGGTGGATTCTAGAAAGTGTGCCTAATCGTGTCACTATGGTATGGTTGAATATATAAAGTGTGCCTAATAGCGTCACAGTTGTAAAGTTTAGTGGATGGAATGGATATATCCCTGTATATATCTGTATCTGTTATTTATGCTATGTATATGCTATGTACCTGTATGCCCGCGTTATCTATATCACATGTTTAGCCTATCCATCATGTTGCTTTATATACGTATGCCGCTATGTATGCCACCTGTCCTGCTCATGTGCTTGGTTGCAAGCGCTTTACTGATAACCACCATATCACACCACTATGCTTACTCTCTCCTATTCACCATCATTCAACTATAACACAGCTATGCTATGACACATTCGGCCTAGCTGTTCTCATACTAACATGACCCGACAAACACCACATCATCCTAATAAAACACAGCTAGCCGAGCACATACTGGCTAGCTTAAGCGTCTCCTCAGGCCTAACACAGCCAGAACTCAGTCTGGGTGTCCACCTTCCAAACTAAACACATCCAACTGATCTCCTGAGCACATCTACTGCTAGAAAGCGGCTATCATGCAACAACCACACCAGCTGCACACACATCCGGTGCGCCCATGCACCATACGACACTCTCTCTCTCTCTACTGACTTGAACTGCATATCCCAAGGGTGTTCAACCCACCAGCGCTTTGAGGTCATACCAGTGATACATAAGGCACTATATAAATGCCAAGTTACATAACATAATATATTGCATTGTGTTACAGAGCTTACGTGTTACATTAGGTTACTGAATATGAGAGAAGTATATAGCAAAAATTGGATAGCAAAAATACATTGAGAAAAAACAACATTGAAATTAGGGCATAGTAGGTATAATTCGTTGCAAGTAATGTATATTGGGAGTACATAGTTGTGAGAGTAGTTGTAGGGTTGTGGTTCAAACAGGGACTTTCTCAATTGCATGAATAAACAGCTTTTTATTAACAAATGCGGCCGGGAGAAGCAAACAGCTCTGTGGAACTGTTCTGACAAGCATCTCAACACCCGTATACCAGGATACAATATTTAAGGCGCGAAAAAACAAAACATTAATTCTAATCCTAGCTTTTCAATCGGCTACTGGCTACTCGTCATCAAGCCCCTAAATAACATTATACATTAAACACTGTGATTCGAGGTTTCCCTTCTCGTGACCATTGAAAGTACCACTACTCAAACATCACATAATTGTCATAAGCAGCATGAAATGTTGTGTTGCCATTGGTTGGCAATCTTCATGGCGCAATAGAGAGAAAAAAAAAAAAAAAGGTCTGCCCGAATTGTACAGCAAGACCCAAGACAGCTCGGGCTGTAGCATTCCACCGAGATGGATCAATCATATGGTGAGTGAAAATCAGGGAGGTCAAAACTTTGTTGCAGCCCATGGAACACCACTATACTGTCCCCATAATTGGCACTCAGGCCTTCCGTCTCTTGCCCCTTTGTCTCAAGATTTTTGCCAACTCTGGATCGGACCTTCTAATTATCTTCTCACAATGAATAGCTGCATGAAAAAAACATGCCCACAGCCTTGCTTCTGGAAGTTCATTCCTTCCATTTGTTTCATCATGCAATTTTACCTCTAAACTAAATGCCCTGCTCTCAGTGGAGGGCACTGTGCTCACATCCTAGTTCTTCAACTTGGCAATGCTACTGTGTGGGTTTTGTGTCTCTCACTGTGTCCTTCACAACTATTATATATTCATTTGGCCATTGTCTGGGAAGGCACCTGTCTCAAGTCTCACTTCAAGCTGCTGAGAACTTTCTCCCTCACAACAATAAGCTGAACACTGTTCTGCATCTCTTGCCATTCTGACCTTGGCAGCTTGGAGCTTTCTTGCCCAACAGCAGAATAAAACTTCAATTAAATGATCATAGCTTGAAAACGAGGCCTAGCACACTAGAATGGAAACATCTACAGCCTTTAGCAATTGTGTAATTTAGCATGGCAGATCTCTTGCTCAATACATCATCTTACAACTGCACTTCCTGAAGCTCAACCTACACAATCCAAATCAAATCAAAATTACATAACCTAAGCCAATACTATAAGGGTGATAGAAAAAACATAAAAAGATACTTTTCTGCATGTGTGCTTTTCTAAGCAGCACAGTCTAAAGCTCCCAGAAGTGTGGGAAAACGACATCTATTCTAAGTACAATGCCACATCACAGGAACATGTGACACGTAGGTCACTATCAGAGGACCGATGCCTTGAATTTTCTTATCTTGTACTTGCACCCACCTTTAGGACGTTGGACTTGCCCGTTTACACTCCTCCCTTTAGTTAATGTATTAACTCCTCCTCCTACTTAATATCCCACCCATCCTTTGTAATCCATATCTTACAAACACCACAAACTTTATCCTTGTGCTGCATACTACTCAGGCCTAAAGGTCATAAAAGCCCTAATCACATCAGCATTACAATCTACCCAGTGTTCAGTGCAATTCTCCAGATCTGGAGGTGGATTAGGATGTCCGCGGCCAACAAATCGGATTCCCCATCTGGATCATATAGTGTTCATTCCCGCCATTGCACTTATCGGTCTGTGTTTGAACATGTCTGGAGAGGGGAGTGGCAACGCCCATTGATTCTTCAATGTAACTGACATCATAGCTGTCCATTTAGGCCACTCCCTTCCAGCAACCCAGACAACTTTAAATCCACAAAGAGCAACGAGCACCACTAAGGAGAGGGACTAGCACTTTTACAATATTACTCAAACAAGTGGGCACCCAAGAAATATTTTTTGGCTAGCAATCATCTTCGACCACCCTGCTGCTTTCTTTTTCCATAGTGGCATGGAGTGTGTGACGTGCACTGATCGCTTCAGTCAAGCTTCCATACTCAACATCATTTGAGGGCACAAAAGTGCAGCAGGAGTTTCCCATCTTCGCACACACTCGGTTTTCCATAGCGGTTAGGAGGTCGAGCACATATTGATTCTGCAGAGTGGTGAACCTAACAGCCTTGAGTTTGTCCCTGATCGCATTTAAACCGCACTCAGTACCGTTGGCTAGCTGTAACAATTCCCACCTAGTAATCTGCAACCACTTGGCATTATCTGCAGTCTAAACACCTGGTGCAAGAAGTAACATGAAAAAGGTTGCAATTTTTGAAAAATGTCCGAACTTAGAAGGAATCTCTCTGCTGGTCTGTCTGAGAATTCCTGCAGCAAATAGCTACAGTTGTGACGGATTCTTTGTAAATTCAGGGACAGCCTGGTCCTCTTATAAAACAGATCTTTAATATCCGGTTGCTCAGCCAATGGCACAAGATCAGAATGCAGGACCACCAGTGCTGGTGAGTGCAGGGTAATAAGGGGAAAAACTCTGGTGCAACATGGTTGAAGTTGGGTGTAGGCCAGGGCATGCAAATGCCCAATAGGTATTGATTAGTGCTGCTGTTCTGCCTCGTAAGCTCGAGAGCACCATTGTACTTGTGAATTTTATGTCCGTTCCCAGTTTAACGCTACCCCTGGATCGAAAACACAAGGTATATTGGGTAAGTGCCTGTATTTTAACTAGTTGCTAATTTTCATCAAGCCAGGTTAGTGTCTGTACATTATGTTCCCAAATACTAAAACAAGTTTTGTTCATATGTATAGCTACTTCTTCTGAAAATCCCACCCACCAATCCTTCAGCCTTATATACAATGAATCCTTCAACCCACTCTGCCTAATAGAAAACAGCACCCTCTATATGCAATCGTGGTCTCATCCTACACCAGGGCAAAGCATGTCATGTTCCATTTTCGCAAGAAAGTGTGTGTTGTAAATGATAGCCCCCACCTCTTTTGGTCCCTTTGTTCCCTAATGTAGTACAATATCCTTTGTCTCTTCCTTTTCGGCCATTTCCTTTAGTTTGATATAATTATCTTCATAAACATCACCCACTTCCACCCACTGTACCCAAACCATGTGTCCATGGAACAACACCCTAACCCTGCATAAAGCCAGGTGGACAAAACAGTGGGCAGTCTATGCTGGTACTTCCTGTGGGATAAAGTGTTTGTGTGTGCTGGTCGAATGTGGAATCAGGGAGCAGACTTAACATGTCTGCAGACGTTTCATCTTCCATAAGACAGGTTTGGCCCGGCTTCACTGCCCCAGGCACCACCCCTTGCCTTCCCCAACGCCATTCCTCCCCAGCACTCAAGCCTTTTCAACCTCACCCCCACCCTACTCTCAAGCCCTGCCACTCTTGGGCAGTTTGCAACACTCACGCCTGTCCTCCAGAACCCCACACAATATAGCCCAAACAAGACCTATTGTAACGCTCACCTGATTCCCACGGAGGCGCAGATCTTGACTGGGTTGTTACCGTGTCTTCAATTGTAAAGCGCAGGACTCGGCTGGTTCCCTGGGCTGGACCTCTTCTCACGGTATGCCTGACTTGAAGAGTGAGGTGTCTGCAGGCAGAAGAACAAGGGGTTAATGAACGGTGGTTGGACGGACTTCTCTTCCTCACTCTCTCTTTCCTTGAGGCCCAAAGGATAGGTGTGCTCACCTTAAGTAGGTGAATGCTGGGCTCTCCATCCTGCGACTGGTGCCGGGGCGCGGGTACCAGTTACTCCACTGGTGATATTGTAAACCTCTTACTTGCAGAGGACAACTTTGAGCGCGAGGCCGTCGTTAACTGCACGATCGGTTCCTTATATGTATCTGAACACCTTTAATGAAGTCCTTTTCTCTTACAGGCTTTGGATGCGGTAGGCGATGTTTAATGGACGCCAAAGTACGTGCAAGCGCGTAAGTAGGTGGATGGCGCGCGTGAAGGCACGTAGGTTGAATGGCTGCTGATGGTTTTAAATGCACTCTTTAATGTCTCTTTTTCTCTTGCAGGTTTTGGATGCGGTAGGCGTTGGTTCATGGACGCCAAAGTTTGTGCAAGCGCGTAAGTAGGAAGATGGCACGCGTGAAGGCACGTAAGTAGAATGGCGGCTGATGGTTTTAAAAGCGCTCCTTACTGTCTTTCTTTATTTGCAGGTGCGGGTATGCAGCGCTTGTTGGAATCCGGAGCGTGCGTCGCACAGGTAAGCAGATCAAAATATGCAAAATGACTGATCAATGTTCTTCGCCTTTACAGGGATCGATGGACTGCCAAGGAATGCGGCGTGACGATTGGAAGATGCCGATGGATCGGGTTAGTAAAAATGCTGGCTTTTGGCTTTAAGTTGGCTTTTGCTAACCTGTTGTTTTTTTGTGCTGGCAGGTGCGGCTGAACAGGATCCCGGGAAGGTAAGAGTTTATTCCCACAGGTGCTGGAGCTGGGGTTTTCACTGGAAGACTGGAGCTGACTCGGTGAGCGTCCTGCTGCTGATGCAGAATAACGCGAAGCACGTTGCATCAATCGGGCGTGGTTTAAATAGTGTGCAGGAGTGCCACTGCCTCGCCTAGGTAAGGAAAGAGTTCCAGTTTCCAGAAGAGTCCCAGTGTTCCTGATCTTGGAAGTAGTGATCATGACACCTATCACTGTAGCCAACAAAAATGATAGGCTCTCTGCACGTACCCACCATCACATCAAAAACCAGCGCTCCCCTCAACAGATCCAGCCCACTATAACGCCCACACCAAATATGTCTCAGAAGGATACCAACGCCCAGCGACCCAGCATTTCCAATGAAACTACACAAAACATACCCAACACCCTAACGACCTCCCGCCTGACCCCTCAGACCCAGCACGCCCAAACCCAATCAACCACCACTAGGAGCCCTACTTAATGTCAGATCCCTTGGAGCCCACGCTACCGACATACACAAATGCATACTAGAACACATACTCGACTTCCTGGTCCTCATTGAAACATGGCTGCATACTGCCTCAGGGCCACAGATCACACTAGCCATCCTCAGAGCAGACCGCTGTAATGCCATAGGTGGAGGTGTGCAAAAATCCACAAAACCTCCCTACAGTTCAGGGAATGTAAATTGGATTCACTCACTGGATATGAAGCCCTCGCTCTCAAGTTAGCCATTAGCCCTAAGGTAACTATCAATCTCCTTATAGTATACAGAGCACCAAGCTCACAACAACCCTGACAAAAACCTACCGCTCTCTATTAATCACTCCCATGCTCAAACCCAAAACCAAGTACATCCTCCTAGGAGACCCTCAACCTAGGCTTTAATGATCCTTTGGACAGCAAAGCAAGAGCATGCCACAAGGCATTCTGCAAGATGCAAATCACTACACTGGCTCCCAGTGGCTGCAAGGATTAAGTTCAAAACCCTCTGCATTGTCCAGAAGGCCTTCTGGGGCCTTGGGCCAGAATACCTTCAACTCTCTCTTCCTAAATATCTTCCTTCTCAAGCTCTTCGCTCATCCGCCTCAAACTCCCTCAGGGTCAGCCACCTCTCCAAGCAACGAGTTGGGGGTAGATCTCTCTACGCAGCAGGGTCCTCCCTCTGGAACAGCCTTCCTGCCTCCCTGAAACTTGAGGAGAACCATCTCCGGTTCCGGAAGCACCTCAAAACCTTCCTCTTTGCCTCCGCCTTCTCTCCCCCTCTCCCCTGCTAAACTCACTGAACCTGCACTGAATCTGTAACTGGGCCCCTTGCCGATCTCGGTCCTTGGCCCAGCCACTCTTCCCTGCACTGCCTCCCTGGCAACCCCTGCACTGCGGGACTGTCTCTGTATCCCTACAGCCCCTCCTCCCTGCACTTATCTTGCACTTGCCACCAGCTGTCCCTTATTTATTTATCTTGTATTCTACTAACCCTGTACTGCACTTTCCCCTCTCCCTTTCCCCTTGCACTTTTCCCTTCCCCTCTACCCTTGCAGGATCTGAAGGACACCTGGCCTAGTAGGATCGTTGTCTGTCTCCCCTTGTTCCCCACCCCCCCTGCCTCGTCGCGCCTTGAAACACTTGTGTATAGGTGCGTTACAAATGCCATATCAAATCATATCATAAGTGGGCAGCGGTTTTTAGGTGGTGGCAAAGAATTTGATAATTGACCAGGTCGAAAGCTGCAGAGAGGTCTAGTAGGAGTAATATAGCTAGTTTGCCCTTGTCTTTAAGGTCCTCAATTAGCATGTTTAGGTCAATGAGAGCTGTATCTGTACCATGTCTGGGGCTGGAAGCTGCATCAGCTGTTTGCTTTTCCTTCGGAACAACCGTGTGTTCCAAGGAAATCCCCGCCTCGTATACAGTCCGGAGAAGCCCCAAAATGGATGCCGTTGTCATGGAGGCATCCACAACAACAACTGGTGCCGCGCAGTTCACCGCCGCAGGCCCAGGTTCCCATTCGCTGTGTCCGCCTGCCCGCCCCTCCCCTCCTGCTTTAAATGGAGGGGGAGAGGGCCGAGAGGCGAAGCCGACGAGAGAAGGCCAGGAGAAAAGGCCTCCTGTGCTCTTTGCAGCTCTTCGCTGTTCGTCTGCCGTTTGCCAAAAACCTATGCCGCACTTAAAAGGTAAGAAGCACTACTCTTGCAAGCTTCTCTCCAACCCATGCTCCACCTCAAGGCGTCTCAGGTTACGCGCCCGTACTTTGCAAGCCGCCATCAGCTCACAGCCCATCCCCACAAGCACCCGTAATGCCCGGCTATGCTCACGCACTATACAACCCTCCCTCTTTGCCAATAAGGCCAGGCACCTCTGCTCAACATCAAAGCCCGCATCCACTACAAGTACTACCAATACAGCGGCCGTCAAAGTACTTAACCCCTCATACAATTGCACTGCCTCCATACCAAATGTGATTCCACATGTGTCCACCACCACTGAAAATGAGCCCCCCCAGTGTAAAATCTGTGATGTGCAAATCTTCTACCAACATTTTGAATGCTATTGTGCCAAATGCTATCCCACATGTGTCCACCACCACTGAAAATGAGCCCCCCAGTGTAAAATCTGTGATGTGCAAATCTTCTACCACCATTTTAAATGCTATTGAGCCAAATGCTATCCCACATGTGTCCACCACCACCGAAAATGAGCCCCCCAGTGTAAAATCTGTGATGTGCACATTTTCTACCACCATTTTAATGCTATTGTGCCAAATGCTATCCCACATGTGTCCACCACGCCTGAAAATGAGCCCCCCAGTGTAAAATCTGTGATGTGCAAATCTTCTACCACCATTCTGAATGCTATTGAGCCAAATACTATCCCACATGTGTCCACCACCACTGAAAATGAGCCCCCAGTGTAAAATCTGTGATGTGCAAATCTTCTACCACCATTTTGAATGCTATTGAGCCAAACACAATCCCACATGTGCCAACCACCACTGAAAATGAGCCCCCCAGTGTAAAATCCGTGACGTGCAACTCCCCAAACACCCAAAGCACAACCTCCCCCTCCACCTCACCCCCTCTTCTCGTGAACCCCCCCAGCCACTACTGAACCCCACCTGAAATGCGCTATGATTAACGCTAGGTCCATCAATGCCCGCGCGCTAGACATCCACGACCTCCTAACCTCCCATGACCTAGATTTACTCATGATCTCAGAAACATGGCTACATGAGGCCTCCGGCCCGGCACTCTCCCTCGCCCTACCCCCTGGCTATTCCATCACTAGACAAGATCGCCTCTCCAAAGGTGGAGGGGTAGCAATTATTGCTAGAGACTGCCTCTCAATCAGGAAGGTAGAAAAATCCCTGAACAACAGCAACTACCTCCAAGTCAAAATAACCCTCTCTCCCCACTGCACCATTACTGTGCACACTGTCTACCGACCTCCAGGCCTCAAAAAACAGTCTAAAGCCATTCTCCTTGGGGTTGTCAACCTAGGGCTCCTGGATAGTAAGGATGTAGCAGCCAAAGCCCTTGACTCGGCCCTCAAGGCTCTAGGCTACAAGAACACCATCCTTAGCCCAACCCACACCCAGGGCAGAACGCTCGACTGGATCGCACAGCACAACTGCCCACTCGTCATCACAGGAAACACCCCCACCCCGTGGTCTGACCACCACATCACCACCTTTAGCATCCTCACCACTAGCTCCCCTACTGCCCCCTCACCTCAACCGCTCCCACCCTGCCTCGCCAGAAGCTCCCGCCAGCTCACTAAGGAAAGGCTACTGCCCTTCCTTAAAGGTCCAGCCTTCAGACCACCTTTTTCCTCAGACCCTGAAACACTCGCAACAACCTATGATGCTGCCATCAAAGCAGCTATCAACTCCATTGCCCCCCTCAAACTTCGCAAATCCAAACCCACTACCCACTCCAACTCCTGGTTCACCCCTGACCTCCTCACACTCCGCAATGAGAAAAAG
The DNA here is from genome assembly GCF_040938575.1 of Ambystoma mexicanum. NCBI lineage: Eukaryota > Metazoa > Chordata > Amphibia > Caudata > Ambystomatidae > Ambystoma > Ambystoma mexicanum. The sequence goes on along the minus strand of NC_090941.1, from coordinate 702,722,895 downwards.
GCGGCACTCACAGTGGCAAACGTCCCACTCTGACAAAGATAAGATGATCTTTAAAGCCCTATCTACCAAATTCAAAAAGGCAATCACCCAAGCAAAAGCCAAATCTTTTGAATCCAGAATCTCGGAAGCCCAATCTAGCACAAAAGAAATGTTCGCAATCTTTAGGGAGCTGGAGACACCCACCCCCGCCCCCCAGAACCTCACCAAAGACAAAGACTGGTGTGATGAAATACAAACGGCCATGCAAACCAAATTAAGCCTCCTCAAAAACAAAATACTAGCCACTAAACAAGCCCTACCCAATAAGCACATCCCTGCCCCACCATCTGCCCCAGATCCCCCCCCTACCCTTCTCCTTCAAACCCATTCAGGAAAAAGAGATCATCAACATAATGAGGAACATCAAACCCTCTAACTGCAAAGGTGATGCATGCCCAGCCTCCCTTATCAAAGACTGCACGGAAGTGCTAGCTCCCTTCCTAACAGCCTTTGTTAATGCCTCCTTTACCACAGGAAAAGTCCCCGCCTCCCTCAAGGAAGCTTGGGTACGCCCTCTTCTAAAAAAGCCAACTCTCGATCCCACCTCCCCTAACAACTACAGACCCATCACCACTGTCCCTTTCCTCCTCAAAATATTGGACAAAGCAGCATACCTGCAGGTTCAGCACTTCATTGAAGAGAACAAACTCCTTGGACTCCGCCAATCCGGTTTCCACCCCAGACATGGGACCGAAACTGCCCTACTTAACCTGAAAAACCAGATGGACGATGCTAGAGACATGGGTAAACCAGCACTTCTCATACTACTTGACCTATCTGCGGCCTTCGACCTCGTTAATCATGGCGTCCTATGCCACCACCTTTCCTCCACTGCCAAATTCTCCCCAGAGGCCACAGCATGGATCACCTCCTTCCTACAAGACAGAACCATGCAAGTATTCTCTGACCTAGCCGCCGCATCACCAACCATCATACTCTGTGGTGTGCCCCAAGGTTCCTGCCTCTCCCCCACCCTATACAACATCTTTACACGACCCCTCTTCCTCACCCTCAACGCTATGGGCATCTCCTACACCAACTACGCCGACAACACTCAGATCCTCCTTACCCTCACAGGTAACTATGACACTGACTCCCTGACCCTGAAGAACCTCTACAACACCATCCAAGCCTGGATGGCAGACAACGGAATATGCCTCAACTCTGACAAGACGGAACTCCTCCTGGTAGGTTCCCCTGACACTAAAAAATCTAGATGCCCAATTCAGTCACTTCACCATTGACTCCATCAAAATTCCTATCTCAGATTCTGTCAAAACTCTGGGAGTCTACCTGGATTCCAGCCTATCCATGGATAAACAAATCAACGCAATAGCCTGTGCAGCTGCATATCATGCCAAACTTATCAACGCTGTCAGACCCTTTCTCTCCAAAGAGAACCAATATAGCTAGAGCCATCACCGGCTCTAGGCTAGACTACTGCAACATACTCTTTCTAGGAACATCCAATAAAAACTTAGAGAGACTACAAGTAATACAGAACAACGCTCTCCGGGCAGCCCAAGGCATTGCTAGAAGAGAACACATTTCTGAGGCCAGAAAACTAGCCCACTGGCTCCCAATAAAGGAAAGGATCGTATTCAAAGCCCTGACACTGACCCACAAGTGCATTCACCTCACTGCTCCTGCCTACCTCTCACAAAGGATACACCCCGTCTCCACTACCAGGCCAACCAGATCACCATACACCAACATGCTCCGTGCCACTAGTAAAAAGAGTCAGAGCGGGCGGATCCAGCTTCACTTATCTCGCACCCACTCACTGGAACGCCCTACCTCCCAGTATCCGAGGTGAGGCCTCCCTCACCACCTTCCGCAAAACTCTGAAAACTATCCTCTTCACATAAGGCCCGACACACCAGCACGAATACCTATCATATTAGTTGTAATATATGACCAAATGCTATATCTGTAACAACAGTATGAAGTTTTGTAGTATCCATAATGTGTCAACAACCGCGATCATGCCTGTACCCTGTAACCAAGTTATTGCAAGTAACAGCGCCTCAATGCCCCATGGCTGCTTGCACGCTATATAAATATAAATAAATAAATTGCCGGAGACCGAGGAGTTTATTGGATTCGAGGTATTCCTGAATTTGTAAATACGCCACTCGGTCTAAGATTTTCAGAAGGAAAGGCACTGTGGTAATGGGTCTGTAGTTCGAGGGGTTACTGGGATCGAGGGTAGGTTTTTTAAAGAGGGATGACCCAGGCGTCTTTAAGGTTGTCTGGGACAGTACCTGATTTGAACAAGGCATTAATGAAGGTGGTAATGAAAGGGGCTCGGTCTTGGGGCGCTTCCTTGATGATTGGTGGGTACTCTCCCACAAAGCTGAAACACTCAATAACTGTATCTCCAACGCAGCCTGCAACACTAAAGAATTATTTACTATTATCAGGGAATTAGAATCCCCCATCCAACCCACTAGCCCCATTACTATTAGCAAAGCCGGTTGCACCACCATACAGGATGCACTATCCTCCAAAGTGAACACATTCCAAAGTAAAATAGCCTCACAAAAAAAATCCTAGAGCTCAACGCCACTCCTTCCCATCCTTCAGACACCAGCACAAGAACCGAAGTACCTGAATTCCACTTCTCACAAGTCACCAATGACCTAGTCCTTAAAACTATAGCATAACTGAAGCCATCCAACTGCAAAGGCGACAGTTCCCCTGCTAAAGTAGTCAAAGACTGCACCATCACTCTATCACCCATTATCACCAAATTTGTTAACAAATCTTTCAACTCTAGCGAAATGCCAGCATCTATTAAAGTAGCATGAGCCACACCCCTACTCAAAAAAATGTCACTAGACCCAGCAATCCCCACAAACTACAGGCCCATAACAACAGTGCCATTCCTCCTCAAAATCAGACAAAATAGCATATATCCAAGTTCAAACTCACCTAGAACAGAACCACTTATTAGGGGACAGAATCAGGTTTCCGTCCTAGTCACAGCACAGAAACCACCCTTAGACCTAAAAAACCAAATCGACTCTATTCGGGATTCTGGTAAACTGGGCATTCTACTACTTCTAATCCTTCCTCTCGGACCGTACTCAAGAGTTACCTTAGGGGAAGAAGCAGCTGATCCTATCCCTGTACCGCTGAGAGTACCACAAGGATCATGCCTCTCCCCAACATTATACAACGCCTACACAAAATTACTCTTCGCAGCACTAGATGCTATGGGAGTAATTTATACAAACTTTGCCGATGACACGCAAATACTTATTCCCATCACAGGTAATCTCGAACAGGACATGGCCTGTATTAACAAAATCTACTCCCTCATCCAAAACTGGATGGCCAACAACAGCCTTTGTCTAAAAGGAGAAAAAACAGATCCTCATAATCAGTACCCCAACCAGGCTCAGCAAACTCCACCCTGATTACACCTCCATAGTGATAGATGGCACTCCCATCAATATATCCCACAAAGTCAAAACCTTAGGAGTACATCTCGACTCTAATCTCACCATGAACAACCATATTAGTGCGCTTGCCTCCTCCACGGCATATACCGCCAGGCTCATCACTTTAAGCAAACCCGTTCTCTCCAATGATAACTGCCTGACCCTTGCCAGGGCCCTCATCCTAACTAAGCTAGACTACTGCAACGTTCTACTGCTAGACACCTAAAAACAAAAAAAACTATCCAAATCACAGCTCTGGGGATTACCAGAGGAGAACACATCTCTCAAAACAGATGGGATGCTCACTGACTTCTAGTACAAGCGAGAATCCTCCACAAAACTGTTACCATCACTCATAAATGTATCTGACACAGCCCCCATCTACCTCAACCGAAGTATCTCTCGGAAATCCACACCCAGAACACTCAGATCCAGCACCAATACACTTCTCCACATCCCACACTTCACTACTTCACTACTGCCAGAGCAGGCAACACCTGCTTCCCCATAGCAGCCCTGCGCATCTGGAATTCGCTCACCACCTACCTCAGCAATGAAACGTCCTTCCCGAAGTTTAAGGAACAACTCAAAACCTAGTTGTTCAACAAATACTAGCAGTGCAAGCACAACACAGACTGACATATTGCCAAATTCTCTCATTATTCCGGTAATGGCTGTAGTCGCATGTAACTACCCTGTTTGTAACTGCCCAATGTGACGAAGATGAATGTAACACAATTTGTTTGACTACGATGTATGTACGCTGTGATACCCAAGGGTTTGGGCATGTAATCAAATGCAATAAATAAAATAAATAATTTATCATTTGCCTTCTCTCTCCACACTGCCCTGATGTGGTTATACTACTTTGTTGTGTCGGTGTGATGCTCAGCCCTAGTGCTGCTCTAGACCAATTTTGAATTCAACACATCCCCTTTGTTTCTGGTCAAATACATTATTGTCCTTTATTACATCTATATCATCAATACTATATCTAACAAACCCCCCTGCATTTTCAAAGAGAAAAAAGAAAGAAAGCATCAATTAATCGCCTAAAAACACAGACGCGAAAAAGGTCACAGTTAACTGCCCAAAACTTCCCTTGCATCTGCCTGCAGGATAGGTGGCACCATGTCTTCCGACCAGCAACCTTGACGGCAGTTGCTGTAGCATATGTCACCATGAAGTAGCAGATAAAGCGAGGTTGGTGCTGCTTGCGTTTGCAATTTCAGATATAAATATTTTCTCTGGGACAAAGTTGAGGTTGCTGTAGCAGGGATGTTTCTTCTTGTGGCATTGGTGCTTCGGTTGCTGATGCTGGTAGCCTACTGCGACAGGGTTCAACCTGCTGGGATATGAACTTATGAGAATGGATAAGTTACCCAAGATAGAAATTCCTCCTCCAATATCTCTGCTGAACTGAGAGCATCACGCTGTACAGGCAGGAGTAAGCGGTGCTTACAGCCTCCTGTCTGTGACGGTCTTGTGCGGGGTGAGGTGTTGTCAGAATCAGGTTGGTTTCGTAAGGTGAATGAAGCTAAAGGCAAGCAGTGCAACCAGCTCTTATGAAGAGTTTTGCACAGCTACGCAAAGCATTCTCTTAGCAAGCCGCTGAGGCGCTCCACTATCCCATTGGCTTGGGCTGGTAAGCTGAACACAATTTATGCTTAATAATGCCTAATATGGAAGGGATTTCTTTGAAGAGGTAGATGAAAAAATGTGGTCCATTGTTAGACATTGGCCTCATGACCTCACAAATAACCCATTGTGGGAACAACTTGTGTACAAGGAATTTAGATGTAGGTTTGACATCAGGGTGCGTACAGGGATCTACGTCAAGCCAAAGAGAATGGGCACACCACAACAATCAGATAGAAAGAATTATTGCATCTGGTAAGCATATTTTAACAAATTTATGTGGAGATGTCAAAAAGGCCCTGAAGGGCAGGACAAAGTTTCCTTAATTGTTTTTAACATATGACCAGCGGTATAACGTTGACAAGTCACACAACTGGTAATGAACTTCGCCACATGTTCCTGCAATTTTGGAATAAACCAATCTTCTTGGACACCTGAAGCAATGTACTGTTTTGGAGGTGTGTACTAGGTAACGCAATTGTTCAAGTGAAATTTAAAGTAATTCCTGCGGCCGGACGGGCTTCCCTGAATGTTTCTGTCTCCATATTAAATCTGTGAAGGATAAAGAACACCCTCTCTTTGTCCATACTGCTTGCTCTTTCTGAGGGGCATGTTCTGTAACTTATCTGTGCCACGTATAGGGCACTGTACGGTTCAGTAATTTTACACATGCTGTTGTGGAATGTTTGTAAACGTAGGAACTTTTTCTGTAATGTATGGTAAATATGCTGCATCTTTTGCTGCTATATCTGCTACATCATTGCCCTGAGAAATATACAGGCGGTGCCTTTGGTATGGGCTGCACACTTCACAACTGCTAATGCCGAAGGAAGGGGCAGTACTTCTATTAATCTGGCAAGAAAATCTGCATGTCTCTCTTCTTCCATCTAGATAACCCTGAATGCACGGTTGAGGTTACATATGCTGAGTTCGAATAAACGGTGACACAACATCCTTTTGATATTTCTATTGCTGTTATTAATGCCACAAGTTCTGCTGCTTGTGCAAATAGTGTAGTGGTACTCTCATTTGACTCTACCTTAAACTCCCCCTCTTCATATCGTACCACTGCCAACCCGTAATGTTTATAGCCAGAAAAGTATTGCTCTTTCCTCCAAAGGGTCTTCCTTAACATGGCAAAGATCATCTAGATTATCCTGATATATAGCACAATCGTGCACATAGTCACCTTGTTCCATTGGCTCCATGACAAATGTTGCTGGATGAACAATGCAATGCCTTACTGTGTTAATTGAGGCTTTTGACAATATCACCTCATACCCTGAAGCTTGTTTGGTGCAGAGGGTAGACTTAAATTTTTCCAGGATAGCAAACACTGCATGCTCTACATAAAGTATCACTGGGCAGCCCATGGTAATTGTGGATGATTTTTAAATAGGAAATGCTGCTCTACTGCAAGTACTTGCTCACATGGAAAATATTCCTGCATAACAGGGTCCTAAAAACCACTGTAATAATCCCAAAACTCGTGCCCCTGTAAAGTTTTCTGGGTGAGGAAAGCTGTCATCACCTGACCATTAGAATGTGAAAAAAAAGGTTTGCTGTAATCTGGGGTTGCTAAAACGGGTGCATTGCTAAATTGGGGCATCTCAGGTGTCCAAATTGTGGGGCCCTTCACTTTCTTTGCTTCCTTTCACCCCTGTAGGCAGGGCCAGAATAATCAAAAATCCAAGAATAACTACATATTCCCAAAAACTGCTGCATCTCCTCAGTGCTCGGCTGTGGTGTGCATTGCACTGCTGCAGCTCTCTCTTGGGTAACACTTCTGCTTGCTGACATTATCTGCCCTAAATACATGATCTCTTTCTGGCAGTACTGTAACTTCTCCTTATCTACCGTGTACCCCTGTTCTGCCAAGAGTGTCACTGAATTATTTTTTCATTGCTCTTCTGTGGTGCTACACACAAATAGGTAATCTCCATACTGCATTACTATACTTTCTCTTTTTTAAGTTCCCACGGTCCATTTGTAACACTCTTCTTGGGGATTCACAGTTGCAGTTTTACTTTGCCTGGTATACTCTCCTTCCAGGACTTTTCTCGCATGGGCTCTGCACACATTTTCAAACACAATGTATCTTTCTGAATTTGCTTTATCTAAGACTGCCTGCTGCACTCTCCTGTCAGGGCTTTTCTTAAATGTATATTGAATAAACTGAAAGATTTGGAGGTCTCTTATTTTTCTTCTATTTTCCCAACAAACTGCCCACGGTCATCTTCCATTTGCAGCACTTTATTTGCCTCTTTAATGTTGATTTGTATGTGGCATGGCTGCCAATACACCACATTGTCCGCGTTTCTCTTTTGAAGACTCACTGGCTCTTGCTGGCGTATTTTCTTCTTCCAACGGCAAGCTGGTGGTGGTCGTACAGAGTCTCTCCCTGTTTTGTTGTCTTCATTCCTCAGCATCTCTCCCTTTCGCGGTTCCAGCTGGGCACTTCTGCTTCGTTACCGGCTTCTCTGAGGTAAACGCTGCTGCTTAAAACTTCCAAATGCCCAGGAGCCCTGTGCTGGCTTCTGGTGATCTTTCTCGCAACAGGTTTTCTTCTCTGCCTCCTTGCGCCAGGTGGCTCCACAGCAGTCGCTGCAGCTCCACAGGCTCCCAGTCCAAACCGAGAGAAACATCCTTCCAGCAGCGCACCCCAGTCAGTTGAGGCTGCTGTTTAAATCTCACAGCTAAAGATAGGCACGCACAACAACTAGAGGGCAGCTTATACTCTTATTCTTTTCCGATCCTTGTAGTTATGGGAATGGTAGTCCATTCTTGATGCTTTACATACAAGGTTTGGGTAAGTGTTCTTTAAGGGCAAGTCAGCTCTAAATGACTTGCAGGCAGAGTCTAAAAAGGTGTTTTCATGAGACTTCCACACAGATCTTGAGAAAAGGTATTCTTCCTGGATGGATGAGGGCAGGTGTAACAACATGCCATTAAGGCATTGGGTATAGATGGAGTACTCTCAAGAGAGGAAGAGGAATACCATGCCTTGTCCAATGGTGACCCTGCTACTCCCCCAGAGGTTGTTTGCATCACCATGTGATCCTCCCTCATATAGCCACCCCCAGGGTGAGTATCAGGTAGTGGCTGACCTCCCATGGCCACATGGGAAGAGGTCACTGCTGCGAAAGGAGTGATGACACCATCAGTTTCATCACAGTGTTCAGGAGATTCTTACATTCCTGAGAGCTTAACTAGTGATTGACTTACACAAACACATCAGTTTTGGGTTAGTGTTCATGGCTTAAAGTTCACAGAATGTCAATGCATCAAGATCAGTATTTCATAGAATATCATCTGTGAGAGCTGGAAGCCTGAACTTTTTAGATTTTTAGTAAAATGCGAGTAATTCTGTTTCTGCAAATGTGATCACACCCCACTTTCATAATTCACCATGCCAGAAATCATAATGTACACATGTACCTTACTGTGACCATCTCCCGACCCCCTCCAGCGGCTGCCATGCAGGGGCAGCAGGACTGGTTCAAAATTCACATATGCATTCTTGAAAACAGCTGCAGGAACCCAAAGTATCATCATAAAAAATTGGCTTTTAGCTATGCATCTGGTTTGAAACCTTACAAATGCATACCTCAAAAGTAGTTGTTAAAAACTAAAAAACAGCCATGTCTAGTTTTGACATGGTGGCTACTTAGATTGCACAATTATACAGTCACACAAACTTGATTTTGTTTTATTGTCAGCTTTGTGGACAATGGCTCGTCCATGACAAGGCCTGGCATGTTTTGAGCTGTGTGTACCCACAAAAACCATGTTGGCTCAAGCCCAAGAAGCTCTCTCTTTCAGCCCCTGCCCATCCCCCACACTAGTCCCCCCCCCACCCAAAAGGATTGTCCCTTTCATCCCAGGAAAAGGACACTCCCTGAGAGGTGCTTCAAAGGCAGCCCTTTCATTACACTCCACACCAGGGTGCTTATTACTGGAGTCCTTTTGATGTAGGCAGAGAGAAAGGGGCGGAATTACAATAGACAGCCCAGGAGAGCACTTCAGTCCAGAGAGGGGTTTGCCATCTTGGATTTTACAAAGGTTCCCACACTTTGTGACCTCTCCCCACTTACTGCAGACAAGGAAATCTGGGAATGACATCAGAAGGCAAAGGACACTTGTTAAAGCAGCCAGGAACGGACCCTTAAAAACAGGCTTGCTGTGGACCAATCCCATGTCATATTCTGTCTATATGGGGGAGGGAGAGGGGTCAGGGAGACTATCCCTCTACCTACCCTTAATTGATTCATAGTTGGATCCTGCTTGTAGAGCAATTTACTGTAACATGATTAAGAGCACATCTTACTCCACTCTGTTCTACGCCAGAGATGTGAAGACCAGCAGCTGTAAGGAAGAGGTGGGATCTTCTCCCTCACCATCCCAATGGCCTATTTGGGATGGCCAGCTGGCTCTCCAAGGCCTACTGAAACTCAGTCACTGGTATCCAGGAACCTGCTCACTGGAGGTGACAGAACCCGGCAAGTGCTCTCTACAAAACTTCCCCCTGGTTGGGAAAGGCAGATAAAAGGGCTTACTGTGCCCCCAACACCCTGGACTGGGTCCTCTAGCACTTAAAGAACTGAGGTAGCAACCCCCAGCACTCCCAGCATCTCTGAAAGCTGGTTGGGGCAACTTTGGTGCGGTCCAACCTGCTGCAAGGGAATCCCTGGAGTCATCTTCCACCTAGACCCCCTTCATACATCAGAGTTTAACTGGACACTGAAACGTCACTGTATCGGCACCAGACACCCACAGAGTCTTTTAGCATCCCCCAACTGTATATTGTCTACCTGGTTACGAGCGCTGGGCAGTCGCCACTGCAGTACCACAATGCTGTGCTGAGTAAGTTGAATCCGCTTGCCGCTGAAGACAAGTCTCTGCTTCTCCGCACTTAAGGGAGCCGAGCTCTCCAGCACCACCTACACAGAGTGGTCGGCTGTTCCTAGCGTCCTCAACCAACAAGCCATCACGCTGTCTCCCCTCCCCAACTTTGGCTCTTAACCAAAAACGCACAGCTTCCGGGATAAATGTTGAAAAGCTTTGCTCTGAAAGACAAGATCTGAAATGTATTTCAAGTTGCCCTGTCCCCCTGGCATGACTTAAAGGACCCCAGAGACTTTCAATCCCTCTTCTCTATCTTTTTGAAGGTATCCAGTGATAATAGTGAAAACAATTACAGAGAATACAATAACAGCGAGTAGAAATCAGAGAAAAGCGTTGAAAATTTTGAATCTATATATATACAGATATATATATAGATAAAGAGCTAAAAGAATTGGGTTGGGATGGGATGGGGTTAAAGGCATGGGAAATCAGGGGGTGTGGCCCCATTCCCAAATAGAAAAAATAAATAAATAAATAAAATAAAGAAATAGATATTTCTATCTGTTTTCTATTCACTGATTGTCATTCACTGTTTTCTATTAGTTGACTGTTTTCTATTAAGTGAAATCACATAGATCCTTTTTGAAAGACATTCTCAATAACAGATTTTGTTTCTGAAATCAGCGCGAGAGCAACCAAACCCAGAGTGCCCCTTCATTTTAAAGACGGCTTTCTCTGGATTTGCCCTTCTAGGGGGTGGCTTGCACTACCGTAATGGGTGAAGGATGAATACTTGCCAGGCTGTGCCCGTTTCACCTTTATTGTTGGGATCACTGCTGGTTAATGCTACTATGGGGCTGTTCTGTCCCATATAACAAAAATGTGCAATGTAACCGGGTTTAAGTATAATAATAATCTGAGAATATGTGGGTATATAAACCTATACTATATTTATAAATAATTGCATAATATACATTCAGATTTCCATTTACAACTGATATCTCTTCCTTTATGCTGGCACTTATTTAGCAGGATGCTTTCAAATGTGTAGCTTTAATGACATGCAATTTATTTACATTACTTGGGTGTATCTGAAAGCATGTGGAGCTTACATTTTTCTGTGGAAAATAGACAGATGCCAATATCACAATTTCATTCTATTTTTAATGCTACAACATCCCAGCGAAGGTATAACGGCCATTTGCTCCTAGGTCTTGAGCAAATTAGCTTAACGTAATGCCTTTCCGCAGCACACATCTGCTTCCATGTTAGAAGCCCCTCTGCCTGATAAATCTTAAGTGTTGATATCCATCTTCTCAACTCCTGTAACCTACTGTGTTTTTCTGCAGCCAGATCCCCTGTATTTGGATTCCAGAACCCCCAGTTAATTTAATGAAGTGCCCACGCTTTGTGTGCGAACTTTTCCAAGGTGAGCAGCCGCAACTGCATCATTGCACTGAAGCCTGAAACTCATCGTACCTAATATTGCAAGTCAGATTATGGAGACAAACTCAGAAATATAATGAGCAATATACCCCGCCCCCCAACACCTTGCCAGAATACATATTGTGGCAGTGATCATGCTACAGGGTTGTCATTTCATCAAAATGCCAGGGGTAGCAGAAGTGACATCACACGACCATTGACCTTTGATAACATCACAGGAAGTGATTTAATATGACCCCCCCCCCACCCACCCGAAGTGACATCAAGTGAGGCAATGTAACACAACCTTTCATCCATTGACAAAACAGAAAGTGGCATCACATAGAATTGTTCCTAAATCCACTACGAAAAATATGGTTACAATAGCACTGTAACGTGATATACATTTCATTTAAGAATGGATCACCATATGTATCGTTAATATCAGCGTGTATAGGCCCATATTACCAGAGGTCGAAGTGGGCGTGAACGGTCGGGAGCAGAGCTCCTATACTTTTTATGTTTCACTGTTTCTATACTTTTATTTTAAAAAGAAGCCGTTCTGGAACAGTTTAGTTTCAAAATAAAAGTGTAGGAAGAAGTTGAAGCTTGCACTGCACTGAAGATTCCCTTAAAAACATGTATTTGTTTGGGGGTTGGGATTGTGCGTGGGAGGGGTTTGTGGGGAGCTGGGGTATGCTAACAGGGAGCATAGTTCCACTACTTCTTTTCGTACACTTCGACCACTGCATATTACCAAATTACACTTCGACCACTGCATATTACCAAATTACTGTGAATTGTAATTGTTTATTTATACAGCCCTATACACAGGTGGAGTGCTTCAACGCCTTCAAGGCGAGAGGGGATCAAGGGAATACAGTAATCATTCTTAGGTCTTGAAGTTTCCAAATGAATCTAAAACAAAAAAATAGCATGTTATGATGTGTTATTATATAGCACTTACCCTTGAGCACTTTATATAGAAGCATCCTGTACTCTGGGCACTCGTTTCCTCCAACATGCAAACAAACATCCTGATCAGCATGCCATGGAGATAGGAAACATTCACATTACAAAAAAGTATTCATTGTGGCACAATGAAATCAAGGGCCACTTTATGTGCTATGGTCAAACATTTCTACACTGTACACAAGCTTTTAGGCACAAGGATTTTGTCAAGTGACCAAGGACACCGAGATGGAATGTCTTGTGATGATCGCAACTTGCAAAAAGCAAAATACATAGGGTCTGATCCACAGAAGCCTTTTATGATGGCGCAACACCTTAGGAAAACGCTCTGTGAATCAGGCCCGTAGTCCGAAATTGATGCTTATTCTACCCTAAATGCTTTTTGGAGGTTTTGTCTGCATTGTGACTTTGAGGTGTTTAGGAACAGACTAAATCAGTGACTGTACTAGACCTTTAATGAGCATAGTGTTGGATAGAATTCCAGAAAGTCAAATTATTTGTTATTCCTATTCTTTCTTATTTAGAGTCACTGCTCGTTGTTACACTTGTGGAACCCCCTGTTTTTTTTTTGTTTTTAAAGACGCCTGAACAAGAAAACCAGCCTCTCTTGAAACAAAAGTCACATGGCACTGGCCACAGTCCAGGAATTTATTTAGGGTAGCAAGGGAGACCACAGGGGTAGCAGGGGAGTACTCAGGGGGGGTCGCAGGTGTGACCCTTGGCACCCCCAAGTGACATCCTTGCCATGCTATCCTTGAAGCGGAGTGAACGATCAAGCTAAACGCGATAGTGATGGAGCTGTGATGTGATATATTTCGGTTTAATGGTGCTGACTCAAATATGTGACAGCAAAGTAATGTTCAGAAGGAAGCAGTCAATTGTAGTATCTGCTCTGGGGAAGTAGGAGCAAAAAGTATAGACTAGTTTCCGGGAACCTCCATTTTCATGCATCATTTAACCTCAAGGAGGCCAACATGTCGAGCAGCTCCTTGGACACTACATTTAGACTTCCACTCACCCTCTGAGGGGTCCAAATAGCATGACATCAGCATACTAAGAACGCCTTCCAGGACCACTTACCCATGGCAAAATGTTCCATTAGTCCTAAGATTTTTTACGAAAAAGGCTTCCTGTCCTTCATCTTGCATGTACATGGATGTGTTCTACTTTACTCTGCTAGATTTCAAGAGAGCAGAACATTGCAGTCTTTATCCAAAATCGATAATGATGTCGTAAAGGAGATGCTTCTGTGACAAAAATGTCAGTGCCCTCTGGCTTGAAGGGCGATAATGGCAGAAAAATACTCAGGACATTTTTATGGTGGAGTCTCTCTTCATGCCTACAGAGTAAATTAGTATCCACCTCCATGTCGCTCATTAGATTGGACAGTCCTCTTATTGGGGCAAATAAGCCCCCAAACCTTAAGCATCAAACAATTAACCATGGATGCCCACACCCCCAAATTCCATCGCTCGACCACTACCATGAAACACAACTGTTATCCCCTCATGATACAGAAGCAGATAGAATACTCTTCCAACCCGTACTCCCCGTTCTGCTCTCCCTGATCTCCACTCAGCCCCCTACCCCCTCTCATGCAATCATAACTTCTGGGACATTGCAGTCTCCTCCCAGCGGCTTCCAGCAGAATAACATTCCTCGAAAACCTTAAGCATGGAATACAATTGGGCAGGTCATGTTAAATTTAACCCAAGCAGCATAACTTAATTTATTTGCAGTATCTGGAACATTTTACTAAACCAGGCTTCTACAATGTCAAATCGGACTAGAAATCATCCAAACCTAGGATAACTATTTGCCCCAAACAAAAGATAAATGTAGCCCCTTCTATGCCTTTGACTCACATACTGAAAGCCATTTCTACTGGCAATCAGTGGCTTTCCCCCTGGAACCAGTTGCTTTTCTATTTGCTACTTATGAACCGTTACGTCCATGGTTCTCTTGGGCAGTATTGCTCTTCTGGCTTCCCTCTCGCTACTCGGTCGTTGCCTAAAATCTCACAGCCTTCTTAAGTGCAGGTAACCTGAACTTGCTCAACAATCTCCCGAAAGGATAGGCCAGAGAGGATGATCCATCGTTATTGAAGTCTGTCTCTTTGTAACTTCTCAGATTGGCCTGAACTCTCCTCCTCTTTGAAATTTCTCTTAATCTAATAGCAGGAGATTCTCGTGGGTTGTAAATGAGTGGAGTTTTACCAGCACCTCTGTAGATCGGTCCTAAGCAGAGGTTAATTTAGGGCCTGTGTGGTGGGCACTGTCAAAGTGCCGGTTCATCCTAGTTTTGTTCAGAAAAGGGGAGGCCAATGGGTCTCTGATGTGTGCACGTCTAAGGCTTCAGACCTCCCTTTCAAAAACGTCAGCCTTAAGTTACCCCTGTGGCAGTGGTGTTCTAAATCCCAACTTTTATCATATGGGTTGCCAACTTTATGAGATCTGCCACTTCATCATAGAACCTAGTGATTTCAGTGGCAAAATTAGCGATTGCAAACTCGCTGACTTTGACTCCCCCCCCCCCCCCAGTAACCAGAGTTCCTGCCTAATATACAGGCACTTTTTATTTCCTCCTATTGCCTAATAGATTCCGTCAGTTCTCCCTCTGAAGCTTAAATACCAGAGGAGCACCCCCCAGCAATGATGTGACAGTAGTCAAGGCGGATGGCCAGGGCAAAAAACCCCTACAAGGGAGGACCCAATGACTTGCCTCCTGTGGCCTACAAATTGCCTAATTTTTTGTTTTCTTACCAAGATTGAGAGGTTTTAGGAAATCGTCCATCAACAGGTTGAGGCTGTGTTTTGAGGCTATGCTGCTGGTGACCTTTGTCATCTGTTTGACAGACTAGTCTGTCTCCACCAGCCTGTCCTACAGGTGCAGGGAAGTATTGCTGGAGGCAGTTACCCGAAGAAGTGTATTCGCCTTCAGCTACACCTTCAGCTCCAACCTATTTTACAGTGAATCGCATGTGAAACTGTGGTGTCATGGGGTCCTCCACTGCCAGCCCAGGAACTCACCGCCAGACCTTGTTTGCATTTGCCATTTGACTCCCTGCCCCCCACAACCTCACCTCCACATCGGTACAGAAATCATACAATTTCTGACCATTGGATTGGGGGCCGGCTCCCCAGTCAGAACCACTAAACTAACAGCCATATTTCAGGGGAATAGCCCTCCTTCATTTTCGGGTTACAGTTAGAGCTATGGGCCCATCTCTCTACTTATGTGTGGGTTCATTGGAGCAATGTCTTGGCACTCTACTCCTAGACTCTGACCAAACCTATGCATCACCCTCCAGCAGTACAGGAGACAGCCTCCACCAGTTTATCCTCTCCCCTTAACCCCCTCCAGTCCAGGGAGAGCAGTCATTCCTACAGTGTCCATTTGCACAACCCCAGAAAGTGCTCACCTGAGCCAGAGGGGACACAGTCTGCCCTCACATTAATCTAGTTGTCGATCCTCTGTAGGCTCCTCTTCAGGAAGGTGCGCTTTCCAAATCACAGCCTACTTTGCCATCACAGGACGCGGCACATGTGCCCTTGGCCACAGGCTACCAGATTGGATTTCTCCCCAGGAATGCTCAGTTGAAACCACCACGACCAGAGCACTGCTTTCAGGTTTTGGCAGACTATAATCTTTAGCAAGGCACACTGCTTTCCAAAGCTCAGTGTAGGAGAGACCGACTATGCTGCCATCATTGCCGCCGCCTGCCATCTCAACCATCCAGTTACGTACTTCTGTGTGTTCGCTGTCAAAAAGAATTATGGGTGGGGGGTTGAATAGGCTAGTTGGTTTATTTTCTGTTAATCCCACCCCAGACCCCTTCAGGGTGCAGGGTTCAAATTGCAGTCCTATGAAGGATTATGATTAGTTGCCACTTTATTAGGCACTCTCTGGACAGCCTGCCTCTTTTTGTGATGTATACGCTTTCTCACTACCACCAGAGTGATTTATTGTTTAGGGAAAACAGCTCCACAAGGAAAAATTATTGAAAAAGTTCTCATTCAACATTTGTTACGGATGGGTACAGGCATCACTATTAATAACATAATAGTTAATGAAGGGGGGGCGTGGCTAACTAGCCATGTGAGTGGCTCAGTAGCTCTGGAGCTCCTGATGATCCTTAAGAATCCTTTGCAAGTCCGCCCGACAAAACTGAACGCACGCGGCCCCCAAAAGGAGTGGAGACTGGGGGAATGCGTGTAGAACATAGCGTGCTGAACCAGATCCAAAACCGTGAAGAAACAGAAGAGATATTTGCAGTAAACGGCCCGCGGGATCTCTATCAGGGCGAAACCAAAATGGCCGCCCGCTGAACAAAGGACCCGAACGGGAAGAAAAGCAAGCGCGAGGCAGAGTGCAGCAATATCACACGGAACGGGACTTATAGCTTAAAAGTCACGCACCCACCTGAAGGGATAGCTGGACAACAACTGTCTGCCTGAGAGAGGGATGCGCGAGATGACCCCCGCGACGTGCAGCATGAAGACGTGACCTGAACGCAGGACCCACAGAACATTGTGAGCCCGGGTAGAGTGTGCCACAAACCCATAAACACTGTAGCTGCAGAGCGGAACGCAAAGCAACTGGCACCCGACGGGGCATGAGATCCTGGTCTCAGCAAAGCGGAAGAGTCAAGAGGAGGAAAGCAGGACACGGTGGGCTCATTAGGGGCTGGGATAGAAGCAAGGAGTAAGACCGGTGAGAGGCCACATGAAGGTCCTACGCATATGAGGAAGCAAGACAGCTGACAGAGGTCTTGGATGCCCTATAGCCCCAAGGCACATGGAAACTACGCAGCGCGCCCAAGCCAAGGTGAGAAGGGGCCGCTGACGAACTGAGTCACGCAGCACCAGAGGAAGCCTGCAACGCGTGAGTGCAGGGCTGCTCTTACGGAGCTAGGAACATAGACGCAAATGCTTGCAAGATCCACAGTACTCCAAGTATGGTAATAAAGCTCCTGTGGATCTAGAGTTGCTGTCACAAGCCAGTAGAAAGTAAAGCCCCACAGGAGGTGAGGTCCCGGAGTGGCAGAACAGCCAAACTGTGCAGGCACAGAGACGGTCACGCAAGTAAGTGGGGCCTGCGCCTGGGAAACATTTAAGGCCCCCTCACCAACACATGGATAGGGCCTGGCACTAGAAGAGAAAAGTGCCACAATAAACATTACAGAGGACCCCCCCCAACCCCTGAAAAATGGTACAGCAATAACTAGAAGGGCAGGGGACCACATCTACTCAGGCAAAGAGGGCAACCACCGACACCTGTAAGGAGGGGCACTCCCAAGAAGGGTGGAAAACACCTGAACAGAACCCAAGTCCAGGGAAGTAGCCACAAGATAAGAAGCTGGATAGGGTGGGATAACCAAGGAGCTCCGAGGCAAACGTGGAGCAGCCAGATAATGAACTCCACCGAAACACTGCTAATAGCAGGTGCATCCTAGCCCCAGCTAGGACAACCAAGCACCTCCAAATACAGAACGAGGAGCAGAAACAACTGGCACATATTGGCATAAAAGACCCTAACTATATCAGGCAGAAACACCCAGTGACGCAGCAATGGCATCCAAACTGCCTAAATCCAAAGGAAAGCAACCCACCATAGCGGGAGTAGGCAGGAGCAAAGACAGTAACATGCAAACTGAGGCAACACCTGGGCGCAGTGACCAGCAGATTTTGGAAGCGATAGCAGACCTGCAGGCCTCATGGGAAACTAAATTGGAGGCAGCCATGGCAAACCTCAAAACATCGCTCAAATTCAAAATTGATGCAGTACAAGTGGACGCGAATCTACTAAGACAGGACGTGATAACGATAGCTGAGCGCACGGGCGAGCTGGCGAAGGAAGTCCAATCAAACACAACTGCCTGCACAACTCACGCATCGGAAATTCATACATTGTGCCAGCAAGTGAACAACCTGGAAAACAGGGCTGAAGAGGCTGAAGGGTGAGCCCGAAGGAATAACATCCGTATCGTCGGGCTTCCTGAAGGCTAGGAAGGGGCAAACCGCACAGCCTATTTGGAAACTATGGTGCTGCAAGAAATCGACAGAGGAGCACTGACCAAAGGATTTGCGGTGGAAAGAGCACACAAGCACCAACTAGGAAGCCCGCGCCTGGAGCCCCCTCCCCCCGAGGCAGATTATCGCCAAGATATTGAACTATCGGGACAGATAGAAAATCCTGGAACACTTCCGTAAAGGGGGAACGATATGGAGAGCATCTGCGTCTATAACAGCGTACCCAGGCTACACACTAAAGGTGCAGAGACGGCGGCTAAACTACGGAACAGTGAAAAGACGACTACACGAGGCAGGCTATAAATACATGCTCATGTACCCGGCGAAACTGAAAGTATTCCACAAAAACAGAGCACTTTTTTTCCGAGACCCTGGAGGAAGCAACGACATGGCTGGATGCGCAGAACGGCCCGCCAGGAACAGACGACCCGCGGGATGGCGAGACGGACAAATGAAACGACTACGCACAGAGACCGAGGTGCTGTGTAAACAATGTCAGTGGGGCTGGAATAAAGACTCAAACAGTAACCGGGAGATAAACCTAGAATATGGGCGGGCAAGCACAAAGAAGTATAAATACAGGAGATACCGAGAACCCACACTCGTACCCCAGTAGATAGATTAGTGGGGCTGCCAATAGTGTGGCAACACCCTGCTGTGTTCCTAATACCGACATATCCAGAATAACACAAAATGCGGGATAGCCTGAGATCCAGGGATTGGGGCTGGGCAACAGTTGGGGACCAGGAGGGAGGGATTTACAGGGAAGAGTTGGGGAGTTTGCAATGAAAATAGTTAGAGAGCGAGCTTATATCCACGCAAAAGCATACAGGGGGCGCAGGACAAGGAGGGATGGAGATGGGACGGGATATGGATGAAAATGGGAGACCTTAGAATAGTAACCTGGAACGTCAGGGGACTCAATAGCTATTTGAAAAGGAACAAGGTCATGATGTACCTGAGAAGGCAAAAGGTAGACATAGCCCTACTACAAGAAACCCACCTCACCAAAGAGAAACAAGAGGTGATAAAGAAAAAAGGAAGGGGAACCACCGTTGGGGCAACATATTCAGCATATGCCAGGGGAGTAATCACCTGGGTAGCGCCACACGTACCTTTCTAGCTGTTGCAGGCCACAGTGGAGCAGGACGGGAGGATGGTGGTGATGCGGGGTATGTTAGAAAACAGAGAGCTGTGCAACAACACATACGCACCTAAACAGGACACAGCAGCCTATTTCAAAACATTTTATAGCAAAATTAGCCCCCACCTAGGAGGCGCAGTCATAAGGGGAGGGGACATTAACTGCACGCTAAATCCCAAAATGGACAAATCAAACACGAAACTAGATCGACCTACCCCCGCAGCTAAAACCCTACAGGCCCTGCTGGGAGATTTTTGGCTGGAAGACGTATGGAGGCCGCAACACCCAAACGATAGGCACTACTCACACTATGCTGCCCCACAAAAGCTATACACGAGATTGGACTACATGTTCGCCACTCCCAAACTCATCAGGGAAATTGTGAGGTCAGAATATAAAACAAGGATACTATCGGACCACTCCCCCTTGGTTCTGACGTGGCGAGAGCAGCCTCCCAGAGCCAGGATTCCAACGTGGAGGCTCAGAGTCAAAGCCCTGCATTCTGTGAGGACCTAAGGGAGGAGATAATAGAATATTTTGAAAATAACACTGGCAGTGTAGAGTCAGAGGGCACTCTATGGGAGGCTTTTAAGGTAGTATACATATCCAAGCCCAAAGGGCTCTAGGGGGGCATAACGTGAGAATTACAAGAGACCGAAAAGAAAATAGAAGCAATCATGAAAAGAGGGGAGACTTCACAGGAGGAGGCTGAGACAATGAGCCAATTACAACAAGAATGTGGCGGGCTCTGGGAAAGATTATGCAACTTAAATTTTAAAAAATACATTGAAAGACAACATGCGGGAGGAGACAAACCGGGGAGTCTGCTAGCATGGCTATAAAAGAACGAGACACGTAGATAAGCGATCAGAGACATAAAGGGAGAAACAGGCCAACTATGGGACACCCAGGAGAGCGTAAATGAGGGATTCCTTAAATTCTACCAACACCTATACGAGGACGCTGGGGATATGACAGAGCAGGAGATTCAGGATTGCCTAAACTGAGTGCAGAAGATAGGGAGAACCTAGATGCCCCAATCACAATAGAGGAACTAGAGACACTGATCAAACACTTGCCCACCAGCAAAGCCCCTGGGCAGACGGGCTCCCCAGCAAATTCTACAAAACGTAGAGGCAGGAGGTGCTCCCCCTTTTACTAGCAATGAGGCCTTCGAGAAGGGGAGACTGCCGGAATCCCTGAGGGAGGCGATAATCATTCCGCTCCTTAAACCCAATAAGCCGAGCACAGACTGTGGGTCGTACAGACGGCTATCCATGCTAAACCAAGACAGTAACATTCTCACGGTGGTGCTGGCGAATAGACTTAAACGGGTAATAAATAAACTCATACACCCCGGCCAGACTGGTAGAAGTATATCTGATAACCATAGAAGGCTCCACCACATCATAGAACAAGCAGAAGGCGACCCATGTGAAATAGCAATAGTCTCGCTAGACGCGGGGAAGTCCTTTGACTCTGTAATATGGCCTTGGCTGATGTCGGCCTTGAAGGAATATGGGATGGGGCCTGGGTATCTGAGGTGGGTGAAATTGGCCAGAGTTAAAACGGGAGCGATCATCTCAGACAAATGGCAACTCGGCAGAGGTACTAGACAGGGCTGCCCATGGTCCCCGATGCTCTACATCCTAGCACTTGAACCTCTAGCGATCTATCTAAGACAACAATATGAAGAGATAGGGGTTCACACTAAGGTGGGACCGCACTTGATATCATTGTATGCAGAGGATGTGCTGCTGTACCTGCGGTACCCAGAGGAAAACTTACAATATATTTTGGAGGTGATGGAGCGTTACGCGACACTCTCCGGCATAGCAGTTAACCCCAAAAAATCATGCATGTTTCCCTTAGGAAGACACAAAGTAGTCCCACAGGACAACCTACCGACCTTGCAGATAGCCTGGGCAAAGATCCCCCTAGCTATAGTGGGGAGGGCGGCTTTGCTGAAGATGGTGGTCTTGCCCAGGCTACTACACCTTTTCGTAAACATCCCACACATGTTGCCCAGACGCTTTTTTTTATTAAACTTCAGAGTCTATGCAGAGGTTTCCTTTGGCACAACACCAGAAACAGAATTGCATTATGGAAATTACAGAACACATATGATAGAGGGGGCATAAACTTGCCCAACTTTGAGATGTACCATTTGGCTGGGCAGCTACAATATGTCGCTAGTTGGCTGTCGGAAGACACGACGGCAGAATCCAGAGCTAAAAGGCGATCGAGATTTCTGGAACTAGGCTGGAAGACATGGCACAAGGCGTGCCGAGCTATGGGTAACCCGACCCCATGCTCCCCGCAGGCACCACATGTGATGCTACATGGGGTGGATGAGCAACTAAGAAAGGTGATTCAGAGACATTGGGAGCGGGTAGGCTTGGCAACTCTGGGATATATGGCAAGAGGGGAAGGCATTGGATTTCCAAACGATAGTTGATGAAACCGGGCTACACCCAGGGCAATACATTACTTACACCAGAGTGGTCAAGTGGGTGAAGGGGACATGGTCCGAAATAGTGTTAGCAGAACAACCTGACACGGCAATAGAAACGATATACGATATCTCGGAAGGAGGGCATGAGGTATCTCGAATATACGAACTGGTGATGTCTAGAGTGGGTAAGAAGGTGTCCCAGTTGAGACTGGATTGGGAGGAGTACCTATGCAAGACAGAGATACCATAAAAGGTGTCCAGGAATGCAAAACTGCAACAGATTCAGCTGTATATAACCCATAGGACATATACGACCCCCCCCGAAGATCACAAGATACAGGAGCACAGAAGTATAAACATGCCCCAAATGTGGGGAGGTTGATGCAGGGATGATTCGTATGTTCTGGGCATGCCCGGAGGTGGGAAAATTCTGGGGGGGCGGGGTGGAGGCAGTTAACCAACATCTAACTGAGAAGGGAATTAAGCTAGATGTAGAATCCGTGTAGGCATGAATGGTAGGGGGATTCACCAGACCACGCAACTTGAAACACGTGAGCAAACTCAAGGACCTGACCTATATTCTGGCTAAACGTAGAATTGCTATGAGTTGGAAAACATGCCACAGACCCAGAAAAGAGGTTTGGTGGCATGATCTCTTGAAATGGGTCGAGGCCGAAACAGTAGTATGGTATGAGGCAGCAAACAATAGGGAGGAAAACAAAGTGGGACCTCTGATAGCATGGAGACAACTGGTGGGCACATTGTCGGGATCCACCCAAACCAGCCCAAGCGAACATGATCCGACCAAGAGCAGCGAAGGGGAAGAGCCCCCAGAGACATGACATCTGGAGGTCAATGGAGAAAGCTCGAGTTAAGGGGGGGGGGGGGGGGGTGAAGCTTGAAACCGAAACTGTCAGGAGTGTTGGTTGATATTTGTTTGTTGTAAAAACCAATACAAAGTGTTTAAAAAAAATAGTTAATGAATAAAGTCAGTGTGTATTTGCAGGCTTTCTCTGGCCATTTAGGGTCGTAAAAACCCTCAATGGAGACACTTTGGGAAAAGAGACACTATTACCACTGAGCGATTACAGGTTATTGACAATACATTACATTCTTCATAGACACGCACGCATGAATGTTCAGTAGCTCAATTTCCCCATGTAAACAAAAAAACTGTCCTGAGGAAACTGCATGATATTGCAAAAAAGATCCCTCTTCAGTTTCTTGAACAATTCAACACGTCAGGCGAGAAGAAACAGAATGGAAGATTTATTTTGGTCAAAGGATATATGTCATGTGGTCAACCCCAATCTAACAGCCCCCAATTATTCAGTCCCATCCCACAATTTCAGGCAAGAAACCGATTAGAAATTAAAGGTGATATCAAGGCCAAGGTGGTTTCCAGCATTATGCAGGGGAAGGGATCACAGTGTTACTATCACAGACAGCGGTCTACAAAAAAGAAAATGACCTGCCTGAATTTATCTCACTATTTCTCACATGCGAGCACTCATTTCCATGATTATATATATATAAGGTCTGAACAACACTAGACATTTTAATGACACTTCTACTGCTTGTCCGTCAGTATCTCAAAATCATTGACTTAACAAAAACGTCTCCCAATTACTCATTACGTCACATTTACAAATGAAGCAAAGAACTTTACTTTCCCCAATAACACCAGCTATTTATAGAAGATAACTGTTGCAGGTCCTCCATTATTCATGCTCATATCATTTTTCAATGTGATATCGATATTTTATAGCAGTTAGTCATCGCATTGTTATACGCAAAACTAGCAAAGATATCAATCTTGAAGGGCAAAGAGGGTGTACATAGACTAGGTTCTTGCCCACTTAAAGTGTACATGCGCATATAGTGTTTAACACAAGAGAGCTGTGAGTTAAATTGGCTTGCGACACTCTGGAGTGGTATTTCAGAGTATTTCCTATATATACTTTGTATACCGTTACTGTAGACCGGTTTGCCCTTTTGTTGGTGGTGTTGCTTTTTAACCAGCTCCCCTTCTTGCACTTCTGTGCTCTTCCAAGTTTCAGGACACAATTGCCCACATCATTTAAAATTACCTGTTGGTCATGGCTATCAATAGCTTCCAAAGTGTTGAAGACCATATGATTACCGGAACCAGTCACTATAAATACCAACTTTTGAGCCATAAAGTAGTGATTTGGACTTGTTGCATTTGGAGTACAGGCAGCTAGTACATGCAAAGGTTGTAACTGACAAAACGCCCTCTTACCAATCGTCTTCCCTCTGGCATTCAAAGGACCTATTGTACTACACACTGACTTGAAGTAGGTGGGCACTCACTGTTGGTACCACTTAAACTCACTTTACAAGAGCCAGAGCATTTAGCTGCGTAAAATCTGAAGTACATGGTTCGTTGGTCATGCACGACCCCACTAATTCACCAAGCATAGGCTGTAACCTCTGTCTATGCTTTAAAAGGTTAAAAATCATATTACATGGTCACCGGTCTGTACAGAGTGCCCCACACATGCAATTAACAGGTCTAAGGTTGCAACAAATCGCAGCAGGTCTTGCAAGGTGTGCACCAAACAAACATCTAACCTCCCCATAAACATCAGTGAGTATCATTATAAAACACAAGACATTTGCTAATACAACATGAAAGCATGGTTTTCTAAACTTGTCAGTCTAACTAAAATATTGGCTACATTAATTTTAAACAACGTATTTTTTTTAAAACTGTCTAAATAAATATCTGTAAAGGTTACGATTCAAACCCGTAACACCACAGAAACGAGCTTGTAAAGGTTAGCAATGCAACAGTAACCCTCCCTGGATTGCACTGCTCATGACCTCTCAGACGACTTCACTGATATCTATAAACATAGAAGTCTAATTAAGTCTCTTGGAAATTAAATAAAACCGTAACAAACAATTTTGCGAAGAACAAGTTACTTTCTTACCTGGTAACGTTCTTTATGATGGGATGGTCCGACGACGTATTCCATATCTATGACATGTAATCACCACAGCTGTGCTGCTTCGGAAACTTTTTTCGGCGTCTGCGTCCTGCGTCGATGACGTCGATGCGCCGTCGTCGAGGGCCTCCTCCGACGTCCTCCGATGTGATAAGTAGGACGCACGACGCCCGTAGCCTCAGTTGTAGTTTTTTCCCCCAGAACGTGTGACACTAGTCAACTGCCAGTCAGACACAAAGCCTTGCGGAACGTAAGCTGCAATCGCAAAAGAAATTCTGCAGCGGGGAAGGCAGGGCGGGAGCGATATGGAATACGTCGTCGGACCATCCCATCGAAAGAACGTTACCAGGTAAGAAAGTAACTTGTTCTTCGAGGGGATTGGGTCCTCCGACGTATTCCATATCTATGACAGACTACCAAAGCAGTACCAGAGCAAGGAGGAGGGAAAGAATTTAGAATCAAGATTTAGAATAGCCAATCAAATAGCAGAGCAAAGGACCGCCTTGCCAAAGGCCAGATCCTGTGCTCGGATGGAATCGAGGGAATAGTGACGTACAAATGTATGTACTGAAGCCCAGGTGGCTGCATCACAGATGTTGCGAATAGAAACACCCCTCTGCAGGGCAGTAGACGCAGCCATACCCCTGGTAGAATGGGCCCGCAAGCCAGCCGGTGGGTCCTTACCCGCCAAGCGGTAGCACTCCGAGATGGCCAAAATAATCCAGCGAGACAAAGTCTGTTTCATCACAGCTTGCCCCAAACGCTTTCCAGCGTAACCAATAAAGAGTTGATCGTCCACTCTGACCCGGGACATGCGTGAAACATAAAAGCTTAAAGCTCTCCTAGGATCAAGCCTATGGAGCCTCTCCTCTTCCTTACCAGGATGCGGAGGAGGATAGAATGCCGGAAGAACAACCTTCTGGGCCAAATGAAATTCCGTCACTACCTTCGGAAGAAAAGAAGGACGAACTCTAAGGACAACCCTGTCCTTGTGAAATACAGTGAAGGGAGGCTTAACTGAAAGTGCCTGTAACTCACTCACTCTGCGAGCGGAAGTAACCGCAACTAAAAACACAGTTTTCAGAGTTAACAGCCTCAAAGGGCAAGAATGTAAAGGCTCAAACGGAGCACCCATAAGAAACTTAAGAACAAGGTTCAAATCCCAACCGGGCACCAGGAAAGGTGACGGAGGGAACACATTAGTGAGCCCTTTCAGAAACTGTGAAATCAAAGGGATTTTAAAATAAGAACACTCTTCAGACGAGCGCTTAAAGATGGACAGCGCCGCCAGGTAACCTTTAACGGTACCCACTTGCAAGCCCCTGTGGGCCAAAGAAAGTAAAAAGGACAGAACCATGGGGATGTCACATGCAAAAGGATCCACATTCTGAACTCTGCACCAGTCGCAGAACTTACGGCAACGGTACAGAGACTTTGTTGCTGGCCTTCGGGCCGAAAGCAACACCTCCATCACGTCCTCAGGGAGGTCCCAATCCTTATACCTCAACCTTTCAGAAGCCAAGCGTGAAGGTTGAGGGATCTGACCTCTGGATGGAGAACCTGACCCCCCTCCCGTGAGAGCAGATCGTCTCGGTAGGGAAGACGACGTGGAGGGCAGATGGATAAATCGAGAAGGTCCGGGTACCACGTCCTCCGAGCCCACGCCGGGGCAATGAGGATCATCCGGGAACCGAACTTCCGTAACCTCCGCAGCACTTGCGGGATGACGGGGACTGGAGGAAACGCGTACAGCAGCGGGAATGACCACTCCACCACGAACGCGTCTCCTAAGGCTCCTTTTGGAGGAAATTCCCGCGAGCAAAACCTTTCGCACTTCCGGTTGACACTGGAGGCGAAGAGATCCACTTGAGGGGTCCCCCAAAGGGCGAAGATCTCCAGGAGAATCTCCTGAGCCACCTCCCACTCGTGAGAGATTGCGCTCTGCCTGCTCAGAGCGTCCGCCGTCACGTTCTCGTCTCCGGCCAGATGAACTGCCGAGATCGAAACTTCCTGCTGGATGGCCCAGAACTCGAGCTGCATCGCCTCCCTGCACAGAGGAAGTGACCCTGCCCCCCCCTTTTTGTTGAGGTAGTGCATGGCCACTGTATTGTCCGTCACGATCAGGAAACTCTTTCCTCGCACAGTCGGCAGAAAAGCCTTCAGGGCTAGCCTGATGGCCCTCAGCTCCAAAAGATTGATATGGAGTCTGGACTCCGACGGAGACCAACGACCGCTGACTGTCAGCCCGTTGGCATGAGCTCCCCATCCCGTGAGGGATGCATCCGTCACGATCGTCACCTCCGGCCAGGGAAGCCAAAATGGAGCCCCCTACATCAAGTTGCCTTAGACGGCCCACCACAGAAGATCCCAAGCGACCGAGGGCGGCACCTGAACCGGGTCCGACATCCTGCCGGAGGACTGCGACCATTGCGTCTTGAGTGCCCACTGCAAAGATCTCATCCGCAGGCGAGCCTCTGGCACCAGAAGAATGCAGGATGCCATGAGGCCGAGCAACCTCAAGAACTCGAACGCAGGGAGCGTCTGGGCATGCTGAAACTTGTGCACCATCTGCTGAATGTGAAGAGCCCTCACCTGGGGAGGAAAACACTGCCCCAGGGAAGTGTCGAGCACCGCTCCGATGTACTGGAGCCGCTGTGTTGGCGTCAAATGGGACTTCTTTAAATTGAGGGAGAAGCCCAGCCTGTGAAGGGAGCGGCAGGTGACGGACAGATGATCCAGGACTTGCTCGGGAGAGCTCCCCCTGATCAACCAATCGTCCAGGTAGGGGTAGACGTGAATCCCCCCTTGCCTGAGATGCGCTGCCACCACCACCATGAGCTTGGTGAAAACCCTCGGGGCGGAGGTCAATCCGAACGGCAGGACCCGAAACTGAAAGTGCGAGTCGCCAACTGCGAACCTCAGGTACTTCTTGTGCTTGGGATGGATCGGCACATGGAAGTAAGCATCCTTGAGGTCGAGTGACACCAACCAGTCCTGAAGCTGAAGGGCCTGGAGGACGTGAGAGAGAGTAACCATCTTGAACTTGTCCTTCCTGAGGAGTTTGCTCAAACCGCGCAAGTCCATGATGGGTCTCAATCCCCCGTCTTTCTTCGAAATCAAAAAATAAGGGGAATACCATCCCTTGTTCCTCTCCGCTACAGGCACCAGTTCAATGGCGCCTTTCTCCAGCAGGGCTTGAATTTCCTGCGCAAGGAGCGGATCCGGACTCTGCAAAGAGAGGTTCCCCGGTGGATTGTCGCGAGGCCTGTGCCGAAAGGGAAGACAGTAGCCGTGGGTTATGATCTCCAGAACCCACACATCCGAAGTAATGGCTTGCCACTCTACAAGATGCTGCGCCAGCCTTCCCCCAACCGGCGAACCATGGGACATGGTGTAACGCTCACCTGATTCCCGCAGAGGCGCCGGTCTTGACTGGGTGAATGCCGTATCTTCAAAGGTGATGTGTAACACACGGTTGGCTCTTTGGGCTGGACCTCTGTGCACTGTATGTCTGACTCGAAGAGTAAGATGTCTGCAGATAGAAAATATGGGATTAATGAACTAGGGTTATTGGGTGCCTCTCTCCTCTTCCCTTTCTCTTCTCCTGTAGAACCCCAAAGGTTAACACCCTCACCTTAGGTAAGTGAACGCCGAGCTCTCCATCTGCCTCGGGGCAGGGTGCCGTAACCAGTTTCTTCACTGGATAAGGGTGCAGGCCTCTTGACCTCAGAGGACTGCTGTCCGTCGTTAACTGCACGAACGGTAAGTTCTGGGCACTTCAAATGTCTTAAAAGTCTTTTGTAATGATATCTCTTGTTTTGCAGGGTTCCGGCGATGGCGGATGGCGGGCTGATGAGAGTTGAGGATCGAACCCGCGTGAGGAATAGAAGCGCCTGGAAGCACGTAAGTAAGCGCTTGTAGCCTGCTTCACGATGCGCACTAACTGTCCCTTTTATCTTGCAGGTACAAGTTCGGAGCTTTAGAGAAGCTGAAGGGTGCTGGAATACCCACTGGATTCGGCGTGGGAAGGAGTAATGGCACGTGAGTAATAAAGTTGCCCAATGTCTTTAAACGCACCTTCTTTTGTCTTTCAGATGCGGGATGCAGCGCCGAAGGCCTCCGGAGCGTGCGAAGAGCTGGTAAGCTTTTGTCTTTCAGATGCCGGAATGCAGTGCGAAGACCTCCGGAGCATGCGAAGAGTAGGTAAGCCTTTGTCTTTCAGATGCCGGAATGCAGCGCGAGGCGTTGGTGACAGCCGATGGACCAGGTAAGAGATGCGCTGCCACTGAAGACCGTAGTGCTAACCTGTTCTTTCTTTGTCTTTACAGGTGCTGCTGAAGACTGGATTCCAGGATGGTAAGCCTTTGTTCCCTTAGGCCCAGGATCAGAAGCAGAAGACACGATGAGCGTTCTGCTGCAGAGAATGCAGAATAACGCAAAGCAAGATTCATCCATCGGGTGTGGTTTAAATAGCCTACTGTAGTGCTTAGGTGTCTCCTTCCACAGCCACGCCTAAGAAAAGAGTTCCTGCTTTCCAGAAGAGTTCCAGTGTTCTGAACCTAGGGAGTGGCTCCTGCCCCACCCAACAGGAAAAGTAGTCCCAAACAGAAGAGGATCAGGGGTTCAACTGGCAGGGAGGTAAGCAGCATGGTCTGCTGCAGGTAAGTCCACCCAAGCATTATGAGCCCGGCGCTTCCGGCGCTGGGACTGGACATCTTTTTGAGCCTGGTGCCACTGGCGCCAGGACAGGGTCCAAAAGGTCCCAATTGGACTGGCTGGCACTCGGAACAGGGGTTATGGGTCTGCTTCCAAGGGAGTCGGGCAAGTCCTGATCTTTTGGAAGCAGAGATCATGACACATGGCCTCACGACTGAGTGGGAGCGGGTGCGGCGTTACCTGAGGGCAAAGAGGCAACTGCCCGAGCGGCCTTGGCACCACGGGTACCCTGTCGTCCACCTCTGGTACCCCTGCGATGGCCTCTTTGACTGCCAGCTCCTCTCGCTTTACTGAAGGATGAGTAATAGCGAAAGGAACCACCCCTCCACTGCTGTCCCCTAGGACGAAAAGGCGGAGGTTGGCGAACTGCAGCGCCCAACGACTTCGCTGCAGCTTTTGAGGTCTGCAACCTCTCAAGGCTCTCGTCAGCCTTGCTGCCAAAAAGGTGTTCACCGTCAAAGGGCATGTTGAGGAGCCGGGACTGCACATCAGGAGCAAACCCCGACTTCCGCAACCACGCAAACCTGCGTATCATGGTGCTCGCCGCCATGGACCTACTGACGCATTCAGCTAAATCCAAACCCGACTGAACGGACTCACACATGGCATCCTTACCATCCTGGACCATAGCAAGGAAACCATCCCGTTCGTCCCCTTCGGGAATATGTTCAGCCGCCAACGCAACACAGTTCCACAGAGTGTGTGTGAAACGAGACAAGGCACAAATGGAGTTGGCCGCCTGAAGCGCCATACCACCAGAAGAAAACACTTTCTTCGCCCAGCCATCAAAACGTATGTCGTCCCTATCAGGAGGGATGGTAGGGTACTACGCCTGCTTTGCCGGGGCCGTGGCCGCCTGCACCACCAAACTCTCCGGAGTGGGGTGCCTGGTCAAGTAGCAGGGGTCGCTACTGGCTGGACGGTATTTTCGCGACAAGGATCTGCCCACCGCCGGAAGACTCTCTGGAGCAGTCCAAGCCGCCGCCACCCTTCTCTGTAAAGCCATATGGAACGGCAGTACCGGGTCAGTTGGGGGACCAACATCAAGGATGTCCGTCAGATCATCCTGCACAAACTCCCCTGGGGGAGCAGACCATCCCAAGTACTCAGAAACCCTAGCCATAAGGCGCCGGTACGAGGAATCGGCATGAGAGCCAGGCTCAGGCCTACAAAACTCCACCTCCGGAGAGGTGTCCAGTCCACTGGCATCATGCAGTGACTGTCTCAAATCGTCAAACTGACTATGGCCCGAGACAATTTCATCTGGAACCTGACTAGGAACCAGGCCATCAGAATCCTCATCCGCCTCTGAAATATAGTCCAGGTGGCGAAAAGAAGGCACCCGAGAGTGCTTGCTCTTAACCAGAGCCTTCCTAGGGGGTTCTCCCTTGCCACGGGGTACCTCCGACACGAAAGGCGTCGATGGCGTCGAGCGAATCGGCGCCGGCGTCGAGAGAACCGGCATCGGCGCCAAGGAAATCGGCGTCGACGTCAGACGCAGCGCCTCCAGCATCGGCGGCGTCGACACAGCCCTCGAGGCCGGAGCCCCGAGCGTGTCCCTCGACGACCCGAGCGTCGACGGCCTCAACGACTTCCTCGAAGCCGGAGCCTCGAGAAAGCCGGTCGACACCCTCGACGCCTCAGACGTCGATGTCTTCCTCGAAGACTTCACAGGTGCACACGGTCTCAAACGCGTCGAGGACCGGGACCTGGAACGGGTACGCCGAGAACGAGTCTCCTTGTCCGAACGGGACCTCTCCCGTGACTCGTGCCGACCACTCATGCGAGCGGTGTCTCTCGACCTCACACGACCGACCCCACTCGGGGGCGCGGACGGCTTAGTACCCTGCGACTCAAGAATCGCCAGCATTTTCTTCCCGAAGGAAGCCCATTCCTCCGGCGTCGCACGGCTGGTGGGGTAAGCGACTTGCCGGGCAGAGTCCTCCGAGGAGGACCTGGAAGACGACCGGTGTCGGCGCTTCCGAGAACGCCTCGAAGAGGCTGAGGAGTGGCGAGACCGACTCCTAGAAGGAGACCCACGAGACTTCCGACGATGACGCGGAGAGTCACCCCTCGAATCATCCGTCGAAAGCCCCGCAGACTTCGACTTCCTGGGCTTGGACACCCGACCTACCGACAACTTCTTCTTACGTTCGCGTAAGGCTTTGAACGTGAGCGACTGGCAGTCGATACAGTCATCCGTGTCGTGGGCCTCCCCGAGGCACCAGAGGCAGGTGTCGTGCGAGTCCGTCACCGACATCTTGGACCCACACTCCCCGCACTTCTTGAAACCCGGACGCGGGGTCGAAGACGAAGTAGAAGACATCTCACAAAACGAACAGGTTCGAAGAACCGAGAAGAACAGAACTCCAAAGAGTCGAGGCGTGAACCGAGAATCACGAAGCAACACGTTCGCGGAAAAAACGGAACTGAGGCTACGGGCGTCGTGCGTCCTACTTATCACATCGGATGACGTCGGAGGAGGCCCTCGACGACGGCGCATCGACGTCATCGACGCAGGACGCAGACAAAAGTTTCCGAAGCAGCACAGCTGTGGTGATTACATGTCATAGATATGGAATACGTCGGAGGACCCAATCCCCTCGAAATGTACAGCTCTATTCAGCTGGATCAGCATGAAAAAAAACCTGGGTGTGCTTCTCATGCCAGGTGCAAGAAATATCCTTTAATGACTGATTTAGAAAGACTGCTCAGTGATTTTGTTCATCTGTGTCTACTTGCATTACTGCTAGAAAGGCAATTGTTCCAAATATGTTACTGTACAAATCCTACGGATCTCGCATATAACCCCTTCCTAAAGTCTCCTCCCAGATGACCAGGGAAAGGCAGACGCTTCCTGATCCTGACATTGTGGGTGGTGCACTGCATGAGGATCACCTGGGAGAAGACAAGACCCTGGGTGGGGAGGAGATCCCGTGGGATGAGACACAATATTTTTCATTTAAAAGGGAATACCTTTTAAAGTTACCCTAACAGGTAATGGCCTATTGTCATTTTATGATGTATCTAAACCACGTATCACATGTGTTGCTCTGAATGGAAATGCATTTAAACCTTAACAGGCCTTAACAGAAAGACCATGCAAGGTATTTCAGAATAAAAATCCTCCCTACTCCCAAAGGCATAATGGAAAGGATTGTAGAAACAGTGTGTAGGGATTTGGTATTATCCTGCATCCTAATGGAACCTTTGGTCAGTGTATTGATTGACAATGGAGTGTTAAGGGTTAGAATGTTTATGTGTGACTGGGGTTCTATGTGGTCAGTTGGGAGATGTAAGCCTACCTGGGAGGATGCAGGTGTATGTTGCTCTGAACCCAGATGTACCTGACATTATATGACTATCATAATGTACTGGAATTAAATAAAGAAGTTACTGGAACTTCACCTGAGGTCATGGTCATCTGTGGGGAACAAGGAGTTCTACATTGGCGACGAGGATGCTGGCTGTGCTGGGGGGACAGCATTGAAGATGGCACATACACCTCCCCCCAAACAAGAAGAAGACCTCCCAGGTAGGGCGAGCGCTTAAAACTGTAGGCGCAGAAGGGCCCAGCGCATGGAGCTCAGGGGCAGAAAGTAAGGGGCTGCGCCAGAGCCAGGGGCCAGCTGGCCTGTCACTAGCAGGGCAGGTCAGGCAAAGAGGAAAGCAAGAGACTGAGGAGGGGCTGAGGGCCCAGAGAATGATTGCTTAAGGGGTCTGGGACCACTAGCTGCAGCATGGAGGGCTTGGTGCCCATGGCAGTAGCAATTTGAAGAGGCCTGGGGTCTAGTTACGCCTGGAAATTATGAGGAAGCCATGCTGGGCAGCTGAGGGATATAGCCAAGGCAGTAGCAACAGGAGAGGCTTGGAGCCTAAGCTGCGCCTGGAAATTAAGCAATGAGGAGGCATGCTGTGCAACTGAGGACTATAAGCCCAAGGAAGTAGCAACAGGAGAGGCTTGGAGCCTAAGCTGCGCCGGGAAAAGAAACAATGAGGAGTTATGTTGTACAGCTTGAGGCCTGGAGTTGGGGCAGCAGCAATAGAAGAGGTTGGGAACCTAAGCTGCGCCTATATGTTAAATAGAAGATTGGTGGCGAATGTGAAAAGCGCCTGGAGCAGAGGAGGGTCCTGGGGGGCCATTCCAGCGTTTGAGGGGGCTTGGAGCCCATACCTGCACCTAAGAGACTTGTAGCCCGTGGCTGCACCTTAGGGGCTTAGAGCCCATGTGCAGAGATGAAAGAATATTGCCCAAGACAACATGTGCAGTGCCTGGAGGGGCAAGGGCCCATTTGCAGCAGCGCTAAGGAGGTGCATGTAGGAGCTATCACTTATATGAGGTGATGAGGATCTTTGAGGGCATGTTCTCAGTAGTTCCTGAGGTGCTTGGAGCCTACTTAAGAACTGAGAGATGCGGTAGGAGGCAAAGGGAGTACAATTTTTATAGCAGGCGGCTGGCAGCAATGAAAAGCAGCATTATGAACATACCAGGAAAGGAACGCTTCGGGAGGTGATATTTACAAAAGGAAGTGTGGCAGATGGATTGGTAAATCCATTTCTGTTGCGGGCGGCTGCATTTCCGCCCGTTGGAATTTTTTTTCAAAAAGCTTAAGTTGTGAATGATCTTAATTGCCGGAATGAATAACAGAGGTACTTTTAAGTTCAGAGATGATGCTTTCACGAGCATAAGTAAAGGAAGCAATTTGGTCTTGCCTTCATTGAATTGGTTAAGTAGTTATAATTAGTTATCGATTCAGAATCTGTTGTCATGTGAGGCCTGAATGGCATTTGGACAGCGTGAGTGCATGAGAGTGTGAACCTGTATGTTGTCAGGTGTAGTTTCTTGTGGGATAGGTTGTCCTGTAATAGGGGTACTTCATGGAAGTTGTTGAAGCTTAAGAGCAGAGAACAAAGTTTATAGTTTTTTAGATTGGATTTAGGTCTCAAGGGTGTTTGTAATTAGTCAACCAAGGGATTAAGTGATCCAAATGTGAGGTTTTATTAAGTAGGTTAAAGTTGCATATTAGTAGAAAGAGATTGAGATATGCGTAGTAATAGTGTTTTCTGAAATGCTATTTGGTATTTATGTTGTAGGTACATTGGTATGAGAGGTATCTTGCAAGTGGTAGTTCGCATGTTAGATAGGTGTGCACGGATGGTGTGTAAAAGTCGTGGCCTCTGTTACCTCTGTCAACAAATACATGGTAATGTTATGATGCAAAGGAAAAAATTGTGGTACGGTCATGTTTAACTAACACGCTTTTCCTTCCACAGATGGACATTTAATGAAATATAGGTTGCATTGACAACATTGCTAGAGTTTGGTATGTCGAATCTGAAGTATAGTTATGTGCACTAATGTTTTATTTCCACAGGTGGGACTTTTGTAATGCAGATGTATGAAGACCTTATTTAATGCTAAAGTTTAAAGTGCTAAGTGTCAAACAAAGTTTTTGTTTGGTTGTTTGGTTTAGAAACCATTCAGAGTTTCATGATGATACAGCAAAGACTATAGTAGAGTCATTGATGTTGGTATGATGCTGGTGTGAATGAAGTGTGGTTTTCCCTAATAGGAGCTGTATTGTATTTAGGAATACTTTCAACATGGGCAATTTAGGGGTAATGGTGTCACAAGAAGTGAAGTAGTTACCTGGGTATCTGGGATACTCAGTCTAGTTGGAGGTGGTGTGTATTTAGGTACATACCGGTTTGCATTGTTGGGTGTGAGGGAGATGTGTGTGTGTTCTTTTGTGGGACGATGAAGTCAAGTTTAGGAAGAGCGGTATGGGTGCCTCTATTTGTAAAAGTTTTAGTAAGGATGTTTGAGCAGTTGGGTGCCTTTTCCTCACTTGGTAGAAAGAGGAAGGGGCATTGATTGTAATTATGTCCCACGGCTGTGTGGACTATTTTGGAATATGTAATGAGACTAGCAGAATGTTCTCAGTTAGGAGTGATGAGGCAAGTGCATTGAACGTGGGGTTGTTTGTGTGTGTGTTGTTATTAGCCATTATGGTTAAGTTATCTACTTGTGTTTTTATGTCCCTAAGGAAGGGAGATATGTAGGGATTTGGTATTATCCTGCATCCTAATGGAACCTTTGGTCAGTGTATTGATTGACAATGGAGTGTTAAGGGTTAGAATGTTTATGTGTGACTGGGGTTCTATGTGGTCAGTTGGGAGATGTAAGCCTACCTGGGAGGATGCAGGTGTATGTTGCTCTGAACCCAGATGTACCTGACATTATATGACTATCATAATGTACTGGAATTAAATAAAGAAGTTACTGGAACTTCACCTGAGGTCATGGTCATCTGTGGGGAACAAGGAGTTCTACACAGTGCCTTAAATAAACTGTCCTCCTCTGTAACAATGCATTCTAATGGTTTATCCTTAAATAATTCTAAGGGAAATAAATCTACCCTTAGAACTAAAATTATTTTAAAGAACTGATTTTGTTGTTGGAAACTACGAGTCCCAGAAGTACTGGGACAAGGCAGAGGGATAAGAGTCATTGCTGTAGT
This sequence comes from Ambystoma mexicanum, assembly GCF_040938575.1. Taxonomy (NCBI): domain Eukaryota; kingdom Metazoa; phylum Chordata; class Amphibia; order Caudata; family Ambystomatidae; genus Ambystoma; species Ambystoma mexicanum. The sequence goes on along the minus strand of NC_090941.1, from coordinate 702,686,690 downwards.
ACTAGTCAGGCAATTAAGACTAATAGCCCACACCTGAAGGAACCAGAGAGGCATAAAAGGCCCCCTCAGGTGCAGGCAGTTAGGAGTTGGAACTGTGAATGGAGTGCATGCAGTGGTAGCAGAAGGAAGAAGACAGTGTTGGAAATCCAGGCAAAGGTGGGAGGACCAAAGGAACGCCGGGATCCTGATGCAGCAGATTTCACCTGCTTATCCTGTCCTGTGAGGGCCCTGTTCCCCCCAAACCCTGGTGAGCACAGGCTGCGCAGCGCAAGGCATGCAGAAAGACTACCTTTCCGCAAGTGAGCCTAATTGCACAGATTATGCAGCAAGAAGCGTGTCAGGGACCGTGGTGAACGGCTGTCGGGAAGCAGTGAGTCTCAGGAGCAAGAGAGGCCCCTTAATCGAGTGGCTGGACAAGAGACGCCTTCAGCGAGGAAGGGTGTCGGCCCCAAGTGAAGCCAGAAGTTGGTGCAATACGCGGAGAAAGGAAAATGGAAGCTGGTGTGAGCACTGCCGGCAACAGTATGCAGCTTAATAAGCACTTGCGTAAGAGTAGGAGCAATGCGAAGTTGTTTGTTCATTCTATAACAATGGGACACTTGAAATGTAGCACTCGCGTGTGATCGAGTAATTCTATTTCCTCTTGTGTGAAGAGCAAATGCTACGGAAAAGCAATTATGAAACCTTGTAAAAACGATGAAGTGGCTGCATGTGCCCAAGTAAGTTTCTCAAAGGAAGAGTTTATTCACGCTCTACAATTGCTTCTAAAGAAATGTCAAGTATTTAAACCATTGTATTTGAAGTTGGAGAGAGCAAGCATTGCCCAAGCCAAGAGTATTCCCTTATTGAGACTGAAAGCATCCTTTCCCAAAGCCTGAAAGCAGTTTAAACAATACTGTCAGCCCAATAGAACATTAACATTGTCCAAGATACAAATGTGCACGCATACCTGAAGCCAAGAGAGTGGCACCAAAGCGTCTGGGTAATTATCCGGGCTAACAGTTGGCTAAGTGATACAGGCAAGGTTGGGGAAGCGAAACTTGCTATTTATAAATATTCTTTGAAGCTGATACAATCTACATTTGCAAAGTCTATAGCTGGAAGAGAGAAGTGTGTGCCAAAGGCAATTATAGGTTGTTGTAGGATGCAGACAAGACGAGAGAGGCAAAAGGCTGCCCCTTTGAAAAGGGATAATCAGAGGAACTTGTCAGCCACTTCCAAGATGTTTGCTATCATCTAGATTTTCTTCCTTCCTAGGTATTAGTGGCTAAAGCCTTCCCGGTTGAAGACGATGGTTGCCACTTACTATCATATGGTAACATTGAAGTAATAAGGCAATTTTTCACAAGGGGAAAAGTGTCACAACTCTGCTTGCTTCCACGGCTACTGCAACATTCTTACAGCTTGATTCTTTAATCTGGCAAGCCTAGTCCAGATTCCACATATCCTATGGAGGGGATTAGACCTTGTGCTCCGGTCTGCACCCCACTCCTCCCAACACACATCTGAAGCCACTTACATTCCTTTTGCTCCATTACAGCGGCAGCAGGTAGGGCTTAGGAAAGGGTTACCCGCATTGGAGGTTCAAGATAAAATAGGGGCTTTGTGCACTCTTAAATGGACAACCTCAGGTTTTGGAATGTTACTGGATTATTACTCCCTGAGAGTCTGGCAAAGTGGTGGCCATCTTGGGTTCAGTTCTCACTATAAGCAATTGTGCACACCTGAATGGGCTCATGATTCTGGATCTGCTGCAAGGACAAATGCAGCACCTGAACATTCAAGTCTGCGCTTCCTTATAGCACTGGACAACCAAGCCAAACTTGCGCTTTCTACAATCAGTTAGGCTAAATAGGCTTAACATGTAGAGTATTTCAGGGGTCCAGTCCCAGTATAACCAGACCCATGTAGGGCATGCCGTTGTTTGCACTGTAGATTTTGGGTGATCTTTACCTTTTAGTTTAGAGAATCTGCAGTTTTCTATTGTAGGAGATATTTATGGGACAACAATTAATGAAGGGAGTTCTTAATCCCCCCAATCAAAAGTGCCACAACAATATACCTGTTGATATCTTTCAATCTAGCCCTGTGTGTGAGGCATAGAACACCACTATCAGCCCTCAACCCTGTGCCATAGGTAAGCCAAGAATCACGCAGGTGCGTAGAAAGAATATATATTTATTAATGAATAGGAAAATTCATATTTGTAAAAAAATCACAGCTCACACTACCTCACTCCGTTGCCCAAATGCTTAAACTAAGTTTTCACACAAATTGAAAACACTAGTTGGTTTAGGATAACACAAATCACAGACTCTTTAATCCAACACATGCACAGTTTTTCTATTTGACTATCTCCACCCTGGTTACATAGAAACACAGGTCTATAAAATACTTCAGATACTTGGGTCAATCACATAATACTCTTAATGTACAAGATTGTGCAGCACTCTGGACAGGACAAAACAATTTGACTCCACAATACACTTTGCATGGGGTTTACTTTAAATAACAGGCAACACTTTTCTGTTGGTAAAAATAAATCTGACAGCACCTAATCTCCCTGCACACGTGGCAATGCTAGCAGTGTTATAGCACAACCAACCCTTAAGAAGACCACAATTTTACATAGATGTAACACTTTTTACTTCACCCCTATGCAATGAAAAATCTCTCTTCGATCAGCAGTCACTGTCTCACTTTCTGCAGATATGTGCTTTTAAATCAATGTCTACACTCTGTTTAACTGTGCCAAGACGCCTTTTCCTATGCCACAAACCCAGCTATTAAGTTTACTATGGAAACCCCTCTGCTTTAAGGTATGGTTTGGGGAATAGGGAGCAATTTGGAATTTTGCTTTCACTGACCCCTCACTTTAAGGGATTGTTGAGTTGGCACAAAGAAATAGCAGTACCCAATTACTTTAACAGACTATATTTTATCCACACTGGAAACAGTGTTGTTGATCTCGAATTTCAACAAAATCACCCTGTGTTAGTTGGCTATAGGGGAATTAATTAAACAATAACTTGGTAAGAAAATGCTAAGGTGTGTGGAGCCCAGCTTTGGTATTTCCCTGGTTTCCTCCAATTCCGGTCTCCCAGGCAATGTTATTTTTCCAGCAATTTTTCAGTAGTCCCATTCAGATGATTTCAGGCAGCTCTCCCTTGTTCCCATTATGCATCTCTGATAAATCTTTAACCTCGCCACACATCATCTAAATGACCTGGGGCGAGATTCCAAGATGGCCGCCGGGACAGGGAGATGGGCATAGATCTCTCTCCGACCGTGCCGCCACTGAAACGACAATAAAGCTGGACAGAATCGATTAATAAGGCACGAAAACCTACCACAAACGTGCAGGGCAGCACCCGGCTGGCGAGAGTCGACCATGCAGCAGCGGGGACCAGGAGACGCGGGCTCACTGAAGCGGAGCGACGCGGCCACCCCTCCCCCTCCGGAGCCAGCCACGGGCTTCCGCGGAAGAAGGGAACCAGCAGGGAGACACAGGCGGCCGCGGCAGCACCCCGCGCACAGCGTCACCCGGATCGGGCACGCGAGGTTGTGAGAAGGTGCTCCCACCCTCGGAGCTCACCCGCCCCCCAAAGAGGAGACGAGCAGCGGCGAGGTGGGGAAGACAACACAGGAGCGCGTGGCCCCACTTTGTGGAAACGAAGGGCCGCAGCCTGAACACCACGCAGCACGCCATCAGCCGCCCCGAGGCGCATAAGGTGAGCACCCCCCACACCCCATCACTAATAAACACTGGTGGTCACTCACCCAACCCTAACCTCACATAAGCCCAACTCCAGGGCCGAGGAGAGAGGGGGAGGGGCAGAGGGGGAAGCAAGGACATTTAAGACTCTGCCGCAGGCGAAGCCCTATCGAGGGCACCCGCCTCTCACAGGACGACCTACAACCCCCCCCGCCCCCAACAACCCCACATAACAAGGGGTTGTCGTAATGGCGACAAGCAAGAGACACCCCCAGGGACCCTCCAAAAGCACATCGCGTCTCCCTGTATCCACAGGAGAACAGGATACCCCAGGGAAGGCATGCCGAAAGCAAAGGGGAAGGGGAGCTCGGTACTCCCGAACTCGCAGACCTCTAAACAAGATGCAAATCTAGTACAAATGTGGTCGGCGGAACCACAGGTCCATACTAGAGGAAGGGCTCAGGAATACCCCGCAGAGGACCGCAACCTCCCTAACGCTCCCCCACCACTTCCATCAAAGGAGGATATGCACTCATGGTTCGTGGAGTTACAGGATAAATTCATGACCATGGTCCAGGACCAGTTCACCACAATGAGTAATGAAATTAAACAGGTGGTGCAAGAAGTAAAGAGGGACATAGCCAAACTAGAAGAGAGGACCGACACGGTAGAGAGAATCATCCAAAACTTAGAAGACGAAACACGCCAATATGGCGAGACCCAGGAACATTTGGTGCGTTTAACCCACAACCTAGAGATCCAGTGCAAAGACCTAGAAAATCGTTCCCGGAGATCCAACATTCGAATCAAGAACATCACGGAGTCGGTACTCGACAAGGATCTCAAAAAGACAGTCCAGGAAGTGTTCAGAGATTTTCTGGAACAACAGGAATCGGACTCCATAGGGATCGACAGGGTCCACAGAGTGCGACCAAAAAGAACAGGGGCGCCAGGAGAACGACCAAGAGATGTCCTAGCTGCCCTCTCTTCATACCCACAAAAGGAACAAATACTAAAGAGGGCTCGAGAATTGGATCACATCAGGATGAATGGGACAGACATTCACCTGTACCAGGATCTGGCCTCGGTGACATTACAAAAAAGAGGAGATATGGCACCGCTAGTTAAGGAACTAGTGGCGAAGGAAATACGATACAAGTGGACATTTCCGTTCGGCCTCCTATTTACCTGGGAAGGCAAACAAAGAAGAGTGACCACATGCAACGAAGGTCTACAAGTAATGGACATACAAACAGAAGGAGCGAGGGGATTAGCCAACAGAATAAGCGGGGGGTACCACAAAAGGCCGAGAGGCTGGGAAGAAATACGGCAAAAGAAGAAGCAAAATGGGTAAATAAGTTAACACATTAAAATGTCCACGGAATGCACAAATCGGCGGCCCGGCAAGGAGCCCTTGGAACTGAAACTCAGGAAGGTCTGAGGAAATGCGGGGTATAGGAACCACCACAAAGTTGATACCGAGTTCACTGGGGCCGGGAGCGATAGGCTCAACGCCCTAGCAACCTTAGGTACCTGGGCCCTCCTCGGGAAGTTATTGTTTCAAAGTTTGAAGTTTGGGGAACAGGGTGGGAGGGGGGAGGTTTAATGCACCGGAAGAAGCAAGGATCTCACCGCACATGGAATCACAAACTCAATGCCATAATACAAAATGGGGAAACTTAGAATCCTAACATACAACATAAGAGGCTTGAACTCCCCGGTAAAGAGGAAGAAAGTAGAGACCTTGCTGAGGAGAGAAAAGGCGAACATTCTCCTACTTCAAGAAACACACATTAAACCCCAGGACAAACAGAAAATACATCTCAGGAGTTACCGGATAATAGCGCAATCCAATGCCAAAGGTAAAAGGGAAGGGGTCATGATAGCAATAAAAGGAGTGAATGTAGTCCTAACAGACAGGCTAACGGACAAGGAAGGGAGGCTCGCGATCGCGAACGTTCAACTAGATGGAAGTCGCCTAACCCTGGCCTCAATATATGCACCCAACACGGGTCAGGATGGCTTCCTTCGAGATGCTCTGGAGAAGCTCGAGGGCTTTGCGAAGGGGGAAGTGATTATGGGGGGAGACCTAATCTTAGCATGGCATCCACAAACAGATAGGAGTGCGGGGGGTCCCATCACACAGGGCGCTCCTTCCAAACTTCTTAAACAAAAAATTGACCAGCTGGCACTATGCGACGTATGGAGAACAAAAGGGCCTCCAGAGAGGCTACACGTACTTTTCACACGTATATAATACAATGTCAAGGATAGACTACTTCTGGGTATCGGTGGGCCTCTTGGGTAAAATTCAAGAAATAGAAATGGGATCAATATCCCTATCAGATCACGCCGCACTCTGGCTAGAAATGACGACCCCAGAAAAGGGGGGAGGGGTATGGCGCTGGAGGCTCCCACAGGATATTCTCCTGGACCCTGTACTGGGGGAAACGATCAGGGAGAAGATAATTAAATATTTTGCACAAAACGACACAGGGGAGGTCCCTTTAAGCACAGTCTGGGAGGCATTCAAAACAGTAACCCGTGGACACTTCATAGCACTAAATGCCACTAAAGAAAACCAGAGACACCGCTGGGAAAAAGAACTCGAAAAAAAAGTAACAGACACACAAGAAGAACTTCTGTCCCAACCCCTCCAGAACCCTCAAGAAGGCCCTAAAACACATACAGGGACAACTAGAAATGCTCCGCACCAAAGGGGCCGAAAGATCCGTCCAATACCTCAAACAACGACTATATATAAAAGCCAATAAAGCAGACAGATAATTAGCGAGACAACTACCAGAAAAACAAAAGACTACGAACATAAAGAGCATTCGAGACTCACAAGGAGAACTACAGACACAAACCCAGAACATAGGAAAAGTCTTTTGTGAATTCTATCAATCACTATATGCCACGGATCACCCGACTGAAACCGACCAAGACAGTTAAAATTCCTAAATCCCAGAGGAAGACAGAGAAGCATTAGAGAACCCGATCACGGAAGAGGAAGTAAAAAAGACAATAGCCGCATTCCCAAATGACAAGGCACCAGGTCCGGACGGCTTTACCGCCCCCTTTTCCAAAAAAAAACGCAGATATACTCATCCCCGTCTTGACGAGACTCCTAAACTCCTTCAAAGAAAATGGAAATGTGACTCACTCAATGAACGAAGCAAAGGTGCTGGTATTCAATAAAACAGGGAAAGACCCATCCCTCCCCAGCTCCTACCGGCCCATTGCACTGATTAATTTAGATGCCAAGCTATACACCAAAATTCTGGCAAATAGGCTATCCCCTCTCCTTCGGTCCATAATAAACCGAGACCAATTAGGTTTTATCCCAGGGAGACAAACGCACGATAACCTCAGAAGAATAATACACCTAGTGGAAAAAACAGAGATCACACGCAAACCGGCAGCCTTACCCTCACTAGACGCCGAAAAGGCTTTTGATAGGGTTGAGTGGTCAATATTATTCAAAACTCAAGCATATGGGCTTTGGGGAACAGTTTATAAAAATGGTAAAAGCCAATTACACCTCCCCAACAATCAGGATTGCCATAAATGGGGTGGTCACAGACAAAATTAAGATCTCACGGGGCACCAAACAGGGCTGCCCACTCTCCCCCCTTCTGTACGCCATATTCTTGGAACCTCTCCTAATTAGAATAAGTGAGTCAGTCCGCATAACGGGGATAGAAATGGGAGGCACACAACATAAGGTAATAGCATCCGCAGACGATATGCTGCTAGCCCTAGCGGACCCGGGGATGGCATTATCCATAGCTATCAGAGTGCTGGAGACATTCGGGGCAATCTCGGGACTCAAAATAAACAAGAAAAAAATCAGAACTGTTACTCTTAGCAGGAGAGAGGCCGGAAATAGAAAGAATAGCAGCAACATTAGACTTGACAATAGCTGAAAAAGGGATCAAATATCTGGGGATAACCCAGACACACAAGATGGAAGCACTATACAATGGCAACTACCCCCCCCCCTTCTGGAATGGGTAAAGAGGGACCTGGAGCGCCGGACCCCCCTAATGGCTTCATGATGGGGTAGAATTCAAGCAGTAAAGATGAACATCCTCCCTAAAATGCTACATCACTTTCAGGCTCTCCCAATAAAAGTTCCCAAATCATTCTTTAAAACACTATCTAAAGCAACCTCGTCCTATATTTGTAATAAAAGGCCCCCGTGCATCGCCAGAGCGACTCTTACTGCACCCACCAAGGAGGGGGGAATGTCCCTGTCACATTTCCGCAAATACTACCAGGCAGCTCAACTATGGGTCCTGAGAGAATGGCTGGGAGACAACCAGCAAACAGTATGGGTGACAAGACCGGGCGGTAGCCAGATCCCCCTTGGAAGAAACCCTATGGAAAGCTAAACAACATAGGCATCCCAACCTCCGTATAAGTGAAATCATGAAAACAACCCTAGAGGCCTGGGATGAACAAACGCGGAAGGGCATCATGACCACAGTGGAGGGTCCCTTCACACCCATTTGCCGGAACCCCCAATTCCCACCGGGAATGGAGCAGGGAGCCTACGAGAAGTGGGAGGCAGCGGGATACACAAAAATAGGAGAAATGTACCAACACGAAGAAATAAGGACATTCAAAGACTGCAAAACAATACTAAAATTAACAGAAGCAGACAGATAAAAATACGAACAGCTTAGGCATTGGCTGGCAACTCCAGATGTCAAAACAGCAGCCACAAGAGAACTCAAGCCATTTGAGAAGTTCCTAATAACCAACTCTGGATCAAGAAAACTGGTCTCCTCGCTGTACACCTACATCAACTCCCAGGAAGAGGAAGTCAAATGGGCATACATGGTCAAGTGGACTAGGACACTAGGGGAGGAAGTTCCACAAACCGCAGTGGAGAGACCTGTGGAATACCATTCCAAAAATGACCCGATCAGTCCAGAAAAGGGAAATGTGGCTAAAAGTAGTAACCCAATGGCACTACACACCGGAAAGGCTGCACGCCATGTACCCCCAAACACCTAACACGTGCTGGAGAGGCTGCACAGAGGTGGGCACGTGGAGACACATATGGTGGGACTGTAGGGGGATCAGAGCCTTCTGGTCAGAAATAAAGACGGAAATCATTAAGATATTCCCGGATGTGGAACAACTAGGGGAAAGAGTCTGGCTATGCGGAATAAAAGATCAGGCAGCCAATAAATTTAGGAAACCACAATGGAGAGGTTTCATGGGTCTTCTCATAGCTGCATGGGCGACAATAGCCCAAAACTGGAAAAAACAAGAACCCCCACTGATCTTTACATGGCTCCAAAAAGTATGGGCACAACTGACCATGGAAAAGCTCACACACAATACAAGGATCAAAAGAAACCTTCACAAAGGAATGGGGAGAGATTCTGGACTATTTGCAATCAGACTACATGGAACAATGCTGCCCACATAATATAAGAATATCGGAAATGTTCAGATCATAGACACTCCCTGGAACAACAAAGACATTTAGAAATCTTCCGGTGTGGGAAGGGGGAGGGGAGGGGAGGGTTGGGGGACAATATGTGGTCCTAGATTGTATTTTGAAAAGAATAAAATAAAACTTTTAAATGACCTGGGGCAAGCTTATTGGCTCTTGCTCTGGATTGGACATCTACTGTCCCCGCTTTTCTCGGATTAGACCTTTTTTGTTACTGGTCATCATCTCTTCAGAATTAGGACTGCAGCCTTTTGAAATAGCATTTTTAGCACTTCAGTTAAGACCTTAAAAACGACAACATGGCAAAAAAATGTTCATGTACGAATAAGTCAAAATATAGATCTCTAAATTGGTCGGACCATGCCAGACTTAACGAAATGTGTCTTATTTCGGCAGAAAGTTGCAGGTTTGAATGGCAGATTTTTGTAATTTATTCAATAAATGTAACAGTTATCAATACAAGATTCATTATACACATCTAATTCAACAAGCTACCGTCTCCCCAAATCTGTGCTTCATGACATTTTCTGGGAAGCCATCATCACATTTCAGCTTTTAACTCCCAAAGTTGAATTGTTAAGGGAATGGCCCAATCAAATGGCCCTATTCACAAGTTTTTCAATGATATGCGTCCCATTTTTGTAGGTGTCACGGTTCCCAAGATAATGGGCAAAGTATGATCCTCCATAAACTCCTATAAAACATTGACATGCATATTTTTCCCCTTCAATTAACTGCCATATTTATGTTCCCAAGATCTGTGGCTTTTGTTGACACAAGCCTGCCATAAAGGCACTTAACATTTCTTTCTCCCATGGCTAATGCCCATCTGTTTTTTATGTTTGAGAGTTGAGCAATACAACCCCACCCCCCCAACTCATGTGACCCCTCGGTTGTCCATCAAATATCATCCGCTCAGGGAGAGGGACCACGATGTACTTGAATTTTGGGCAATTATTCAGAGTTCACATTCATTAGCTGGGTCATTGTTTTCACAGTGTGGGTTAAATCACCCCCCATAAAACCCCTTCCCAGCCAGGCTCTGCACCCCTTCCTCGCTTTGCCACAGCTTCAAAAACATATTTCAGATAAAGAGAATAACAGAGATTGACCTTTGCATCTGATTGAAGGTGGTGAGCAGTTTGGGTGTTGAAATCTCATGAAATAATTTCTTGTTGGGCTGAATACAGCTTTTCTTCATGAACAGAAAACTTGTATTTTACTTTCAAATGTTACAAATTCTTTAAACATGGGGCCTTTTTTAATATCTCGCATCAGGCCATCAATGTATTTCTTTAAATTATACTTTATATTAAACTGGCACTAAATGGAGTTTCACGGGTAAATGTCAGATGCAATTTACTTATGTAATGGAAATGGGTTTCAGGCATTTGGCCTAGTCACTTTAACAGGGCCCATTTAGTGTTTGTATTTCTCTTTCTCTGAAAACAGCATTTTGATGTTTGTCAGTTGGAGTGAAATGCTGCCTTTTTGCCTGTCGACCAACAGTGTGCCTTTGAATTCCCTTCTGCAGTGTAGTTCATATTTACAATGATCCTTGTCCCAAGCTGCAGAATGCACATATTTCCATGGTCTATTTTAACAAATGAACCAGCATTTTTCATGGTTTTTAAGTTGAAATGAATTGCCGACTTTTTTTTTTTTTCGGCAAGTCCACATTGTGCTTTCTAAAAACAAAGTTACTCACTGTAGTCACTACCTTACTCCAAGTCCATAGTCCCCTTTTCTCCATACTTGTGGGGGACATTCCGTCCTTCGGAATGGGACCGGAGCATTTTTGTAAATAGCATCAACATTTATGTTTGTCCTTTTATTCTTATGCAGGGTACCGCACATGGCCATACCCACGCCCTCCTGAGCTATGCCCCCTCGCATCGCCCTTCAGTGCTTTTCTATCGCCAGGTCTGAGACCATATAAACAATCATTGAGGATACTTTTCAGAGGGGACGGCTAGCGGGTGTGTAGAGGAAAGGGGACTATGGATAGGAGTAAGGTAGTCACTACGGTGAGTAACTTTGTTATACTCCTACGTCCCGTCCCCTTTCCTCCATACTTGTGGGAGATTCCCAAGCACTCACCATAGTTAGTTTGGGAGGATGGAAAAAAAACCTTTACTAGAATACATTCTTAAGAACAGCCAGGTCAAATTGGGCATCCGCCCTGGAGCTCAGGTCCAAGCAGTAATGTTTACAAAAAGCTTATGGGGAAGCCCACATAGCCGCCTTGGTGATGGTTTCCCAAGGGACATAATTTTGGAAGGCAACAGCAGCCGCTTTGCCACGTACAAGATGAGCATGGATGCATTTTGGAGGTTGAAGGCCTTGAATGCTATGGGCTTCTGAAATGCATGAGGCAGTCCATCAGGAAATAGTGGCCTTGGAAGCCAGTTTCCCTTTCGCGTCTCCGAATGTGACAAAGAGTTGTGAGGAGCTCCTGAGTTCACTCGTTCTATCGAGGTAAAATTTCAGGGCTCGCCTGACGTCCAAATTGTGTAAGACTCCCTCAGCATCCGATGCCAGATTAGGAAAAAGACAGGTAAGGAGATTGATTGGTTCAAATGAAAATCGGTAGCCACCTTAGGCAGAAAGGAAGGATGAGTGTGAAGCACAACCTTATCCTTATGTAAAGTAAGGAACAGATGTTCCACAGAAAGAGCTTAGAGTTCATTTACTTGCCTCACTGATGTCACTGCGATCAGAAAGAAGATCGGAAGTGGCCATGGGTACAAATGGTTTATGGCATAATGCAGTGAGGAAATATTCTACAGGGGAAACCCCACACTTTGGTGATATTCCCTCCTACTACGTGAGGATATAAGATATATTCTTCTACAAAAGGAAGGAACTATCAACAAATTCCTTACAGATAGCAATTACGAGATACATCCCTTAAACAGATATAGGCTGCATTCAGTGTTTCAAATCATCATCAGAAAACATTTTCTTCACAAAATATCATTTTTAATATATTAATCTCTTGTTAAGCACAAGTAATACAAAAATTATTTAAAAAGCATATACATATTACACAGTCATATACAAAGTAAAAACACTACACCCTCACAATATCAAAACTAGTATGCTGAAATATTCAACCAGCACATCACACTCATGGCAACTTAATAAATCTCATTTTCCATTGTGTGACAAAGCCATCACACAATGGAAAATGAGATTTATTAAGCCAGTCTGGTCAGCACTTCCCCCACACTACCATATATGGAACTTCCACCCAACAGTCAGTCGGAGGGAAGGGGCAGAGGAAGGGCTTCGCGGGACTTTGGGAAGATCAAGGTAACAGGCGATGGAAGGCAAGAGGCCATGGGGGCCTACTGATTCTAATGACGGGGCCTGGCATCCCAAAATGGAGGACGCTCAGGCCACCAGTCATTTCAGCACGGGGCTGCCACCAGCCTGTACCCTGCTCTATGGGTCACACTCAGGTGCCCAAAAACATACACTAGGGGCACAAGGTTGCACCCCTACCCATGGGTGCCATAAGGGTATCCCATGGGTCTGTTCACCAAACCAAGAGAGAGCTGCACTGCCAGGAGTCCCACATGAACTCCTGCGCGGAAATCACGACAGAACACTGACAAGGATACGGAGGCCCTGTCCCTCTGATGCATTTCCAGCATCACCCAGATGCTGGAGTGCCCGGACGGAGAGGGAATCGCAATAGAAGCACGAGTCCCAGTGATGCTCCAGGCCTAGACACTAAGCAAAGAGTGGGGATCCTGCCTCGCGAAACGACATTCGCATGAAGAACAGGACCCGAATCCCAGACACGCCGGCATAGACGGAGCACCAGATGACTGTGGAACCAGAGCAGGAATAAGACAAAGGAAATAAGAAACAAAATTCCCGGTGATGCTAGTGCATCCAGCCCCTACCGCGCGGCGAAAAGGACTGAAGGGCAATGCATGGGGAGGAGCTCAGGAGGGCGAGGTTACAGCCACGTGCGGTACCCAACGTACAAATAAAAAGGACAAAAATAAAAAATGTTGATGCTTTTTACAAAAGTGCTCTGGTCCCGTCACGAAGGACTGAATGTCCCCCACAAGTATGGAGGAAAGGGTACAGGACATAGGATTGTTACCAGAACGTATTTCTACACTTTTAGGCCCAACGTGGCCAGGGGAAATTCATTTATGTTGGGGCTAGAGTTACCCCACATTCATCAATTTCATTCATAGTCAAGCATCTGTGGAAAACTGAGGTCATCACTGTTTTCAACGAAAATATCGATCACCCTTTGAAAAGCCTTCCTGGCAGTAAGCAGTTGTAGGCATGCCTAATGAATAACTAGACTGAAGTTATGGTTTCTTAGTATTAACAGTATTGCAACTGTGCAAATTGTGGAGTGTGAGCCATGTGTGTGACTACATGTGTTCAATAGTGCTTTAAGGCGCAGTGCATCCTGGGGAGGCTAGAGGGTTTCATCTGCTGCTGTGGAAGTTAAGTACTTGACATTACAGATCACCTCCCACGAGAACGAGAAAAATGCAATTGAGATTGGTAATGCAGATGAAAAACAAATAGATTGGTACTATGAAGCGGTTACCTCTGTCGCCAAGGTCTCGGAAAAAAGATGGTCCTGGCTTAGTCTTTGCCGCCTGCACCAACATGGCATCTACATCCTTCAAAACACAAATGGTATATTTTAATATTTTTTAAGTGTATATTTTAAATCTTCTATCTTTAAATATGTCATCACTTTGTCTCTTTCTTTGCAATGCCTAACTTAGCAAAAGAAAGGAACACATCTTTCAAGATAGAACTATGATGAAACAAGCATTTTATCAATCGTTATAGATGGTAAGGTGTACAAACCCTGGTTGACAGCCAGGGTAACTGTTTACTTTCACAAAAAAGGGGGTGTAGGGTTGCTCCCTACTGTATTGTTTTCACAATTCTTTGCTTAACTTGACCAAAATAGAATAAAATTCAATAGTATGTATCCCAACAAGCACGAAAAAGTGAAGAGAATCTTGAAAAGGTATTTTAATCTCCTTGCCCAAAACTCCTCTACCCCACCAAATAGTAAAGAATGACAACAATTTGAAGTCACACCTTGTTCGAAATACATTCAAAACCGAAAGGATCACAAACTAGTTATTTCATGCAGAGAGCAATACACTATCCCTAACAGGAGTCTTTAAGACTTCCTGTTACAATTCAAACAGGTTATTTCCAGCAATTACTTATATTCGTAATTTTACATAGTTCAAACTCTTACGTTGCTCCAACTCCAACAAAGGCTTCCACGGGATCACACAACTTGTATACAACTTTGAGTCCTTTCAGAGGTTATTCTTCTATCACAACTTCCTATATCTTAAAACACATGGTTCCTGAATGTTACCCCAATCAAAAAACATCAATTATATAAATATCGTCCCCACTTCATGAAAACTTGTCAATTGCTGATCGCTAATCTTTATATGTTGTATTGACAGCCAGTTAACAGCGGTATCTCTCATTCTGGATTTCGCCTTCATTTGTGTCTCATTCAACGATTTAGTGAGACTGTCGGAACAAAACAATTTTCCATAGTCTAACCAAGCAGTGTCCTTTTATAAACCATGAAATCACTCCAATAATTCTCATGTCTTTCCAAATATTATTCTAGGTAGATCTGGGTTTCACAGTTCTATTGTTTGACCTTAAACTACTCCGACCGCTGGTCTACTTGTAAGCGATTAATTTTATCTCGCTTTTTGCAAGGTAGGCAGGCTCGATACTGAAGTAGTAAAAGAAACTAAAGCATGCATTTTGCCTTGTTGCTTCACTTGCGGCTGCCAATATTACAAGTTCTACTAGTTCTAGCCATCTTGATTTTACCAATATTTCAGTAAACAAACTAATTAGTGGATATAATACCAAGATATGCATTTGCATCCTAGGCCCAGTGTCCCCTAAGAAGTAAAGTAATGGCTGTTTGAATTATTTGTCCTTGCAATCAAATCTGGATTATAATGTAGTCACTGCATATTGTAATACAGTGAATGTTTGATATTGTATACGTGTAATCAAAGGATTTGTGTTTTTCCCCATTTGTTAGAAAAAGAGAACAAAAATAACGCTAAAACAAACAACTTTCAATTAAACATAGTGATACAAAGCATGTTGTAAAAATGGGAAACAGGGGCATTTGTACAACATCCATGGCTTAGTGGTCTTGTGAGTGCAGTGATTCTTTTTTGTCTCAGATGTATGCTGTCATTAGCGGATCAGGTAGACAACCTCAGACCATGGCTGTGTTGGCAGTGCTTAGCTTTTGGTTGTATCTTCAATTTGGTGCGGTTTAAGATAACTTTCAGACCTGCAGACAGTTTATTATACAGGTTACGGTCTTAATTTCATCGCAAAGAAGTGCTTATTTTTCTTTCCTGGATCTTGTCATCCGAAATTGCATAGCCAATGAAGATTGCAGTATTTGTATGGGAACATAGTGCTTAAAAGGTCATTCGGATTTACATTTGCTTTAAGAATTGAGGTAAGGTACGTGCATTTCTGAGCAATCCCCTGTGCCTCGAGTACCAATGTAGGGCCAGAAGTGATGTGGAGCTATGAGTACGGGGCTTAGGCCCTATGATCATTCTCACTGATTATTCATAATCAAAATTGGGTGGTCTAATGGACTTCTTGGGTTGGCCTAAATATAGCCAATTGCAATAATGGAGTTTGCATAGGATTACGGCCTGCATTAATTCGACTTTGTGGTTAAGGTCTAAGAATTGTAATATCTTTTTTTTTAGAAAGTACAAATTAAAATGCATGTTCTGAGGGCTGAAGGTACTGCGAGTCAAAGACCAGGCCAAAGTTCTTGATTTTTACCCTTGGGTGCCAGTCCTAGGTTGTTGGATCTTTGTCTGATTTACCTAAAAAGTATAACAGTTTTGTCTCAGTAGTTTGGACACAGGGAATAAGCAGAGGTGAGGGAACAGTGGGTTGAGCACAAGTGAAATGAGAGGACACAGAAATCAGAAATCCTCAGTTGTCAAACATTTTGTGGCGAAGGGGCACAATGTGGCACAGATGCAGTTTATTATTCTGGAGGTGATACGTGACTCAACGAGAGGTAGATATTTGATGAAAAAGATGCTCCAACGAGACGTGTACTGTTATGACAGGCTTAGCACTGATCCCGAGGGGTATGAATGAGGACTTTTCTCTAAATTGTTTCATTTAATACAGTATTCCGTCATCATTAAAAGCATCTTGTATGGTGCCTTTGTACCAATTTTACATTTTGGGAAGACAATTGGCTTCATTGCAAGGCGGCAGTAACCCTTCGATACGATCGGCGGGTTGCCGCTGACCTCGTAACACCGTTCTGCCGCCTGCGATATCCTGGTGCCACCGGGACATTACAAGTCCCGGGATGTCAGGCGGCGGAAAGTGCAAGTCCCCATTCCTGTAAAAAGGACTCCACAGGAATGGGTATGCGGAAGCACTGGCACCCGTGCCTCTGTGAAAACCATGCTTGCGGGTGCCGGTGCTCCCAGCAGGTCAGACCTTATTTCCGGACCGCCAGACTAGTAATGATGCCCAATAAGTCTTTATGGTGCACATTATGTCTTTAAGGTACACACTGTGAGAAAGTGTGACATGCATCACTAGAGAGAAGACTACTTATGAAAATAATGTGGGATACAAATTATATTATGTCTGTTATCTTTATCTACACATTACATTTCAAAAGAAAGACCTTTCATGGTAATTCGAAGATTATGTTGGTGTTGATTGAACTGTTATGACTTGTCCGTCGGCTAACATTTAAATAATTGTTACCAAGGTCATAACACTCTGATCTCATTTTGTGAGATGTTAAGTGAGAAAAGAAACTGCAATACCATGTCATTTTCGATTTCTGTTATGACTATGAAGAAAAAAGGTTAAGCTCTGTACATGTGATGTGGAGCAATATTGTTAACACTGGATTTCTTTCCCATTACTTTTTATTTATGTGGATTTACACTCACGTTGTTGGTAACACTTGACTACTTTCTTTACATGTTTGTGTATGTGAATTCATGTCCTTCAGAAAGCAGACTATTTGGACTTCTTTACTCTTATAGTCAGTCCTTTATGGCGGTTTCTAAACATTTTCGATGCATTCTGCTGCTACGGGATAATGTTCCGCTGAGATCAGCTGATCATGCTGGTATACGTGTAGGCTGGTATTCATGTAGATACAATCAGGTGACCGCTAGCTTTAGATTATATATACTATTGGGCAACGTCACGCGAATATGCTAAAACGGCAACCTGTCTACAGAGTATAATTAAGCGATAGCACAGCTTTTCATCCTAGCGGTTTTAACATTTCAGTGAAGGTTTCTTTGGGCTCAGCTACTTTCTCAAGTTATCTTAGTTTTTGAGTGCTACTACAATTGGATCGGTTTTTTTTTTCCTTATACCAGGTTGGCGATTCTTTGTGCACAAATCAGGTACTTTCTTTTCAGATTTCAATCACAGGTGTGTTTTGAGATGGGTCTTTTTCCCTTTGTGACTTGATTTATGCTTTTTATAGATTGGCTGTTTCGCGCCATAGCAGAGTGTTTTAATCACCCCAGGATTATATAAGATACTTATGACCACTTTGGAGCCACTTGTGGCAGTATAAGGTTTACTATGGGTGATAGTTGGGCACCAAGAGGTGTTATTGTTTTGGATTACGTTTGTCACATATGGGTTTCAAATGCCACTCACTAAACATTAGGGCACGATTCTGGCAACAATTTGAAGCATTTGGACTATGTAACTCAATGTATCTGAAAAACCTTTTGCTGAACATGAATTCACATGTATCCATCGTTTAACAATTGGTAGTAAGGAGTAAAATGAGGAAATAATCCTAGGTTTTGGAAATGTATGGCTATTTTCTATATGTCTCCTTCATATACAATAAGCTAATTTGATGTTTTTGAATAATGTTGTAGATAACCCCTGAAGAACGGAATTTATTCCCGAAATGCGTTGGGTTTTGCTTAACCTTGTAAATATTGCAATTTAGGACAAGCTGTCAATTAACATGTTGTTATGAATAATTCTGTGATTGAAACATTTCTGGAACCATTGCCTGTTTCTACAG
The DNA here is from genome assembly GCF_040938575.1 of Ambystoma mexicanum. Classification (NCBI taxonomy): domain Eukaryota; kingdom Metazoa; phylum Chordata; class Amphibia; order Caudata; family Ambystomatidae; genus Ambystoma; species Ambystoma mexicanum. Next base: position 702,668,381 of record NC_090941.1, on the reverse strand, counting down.
GACTTAGGTTTGCAGGGGATGAGAGTCTCCAAATAGTTTGAGACCCATTTTACAATTGGGTCCACTTCAGTGTCTGCTCAATTTTCTTTATGGTGGAAGAGTATTTGGAGGTCATCACCAGGAGTTGGAAGGTTCTAGTGAACTCTGGTATTTTATCTTCTTAGGGACGAGTGTAGTGACAGGTTAAGTATGGTGCCTCGCGGCAGCCGCAATCGATGGGCAGATTTGACCTGGAGGATCGATCTTTGAGGAAGGGTTTATTTAGTCCACTTGCGGGCTCATCCATCTATGGTAATTGTTTGTTCGAGGCACTTCATGGGGGCACTTTGGTCCATGGCGTTATAGGCTGTTAACATATCGAGTATGATGACAGCACATGATTGATTGTCGTCCTCTGCACTGAGGATTTGGTCTCCCATGTCCACCAAAGTTGTTTCAGTGCTCCTACTGGGTTAGAGACCAGCTTGTTTGTTCTGGAATATATCATTGGATAGCCTGAATGTTTGCAGATGGGTGGTGGCACATTTCTTTAGAATGTTGCCCATGAGGGATAGATTCAAGGCAGCTCTGTATAGTTGGGTAGCTCTGTGCAGTCTGCATGGATTTTTTTTAATAAGCGAATGAAGGTTTCCACCAAGTTGGCTGAGGACATTACATTTGCAGAGAAACATGTTGCAGAATTTTACGATGGAAGGGCAAGTGCTCACTAATAATCTTCGATACAGTGCGTTGGACATGGTAAAAGGTGGGCTGTGGAAGCTTTGCTTTGAACTATTGCCTTAATTGGGTCCTTAATTGAGATCTGGCCAAAGGGCAATCAATGTATATGGGGAAAGCATTTTCATTTGTACTGGATGTGGAGAGCGCATTGAGATGTGAAGCGTTATATTGCACATCAGGATAGTTCCCAGTTTAGGATGAATATGACAACATCTGGCGGATTGAAGTTCCCGATAATCATCTAGGTCCCCACTTCTGAAGAGGAGTAATTTTGGGGAAAGACTTCCAGGGTGTGCATTATAGTGTTCATAAAGTATGACCTATGGTAGCTTCTAAAAGTGGATTAATAAAGATTATAGACCTTCTTAAAGTGTCATTGCAGTGGTGTGATATTAAAAAGGGTAATGCTCACTTTGAATTTAAATCAGGATGGTTTATTTTCCCACAAGTTTCTGGTTCCATATCAATGTGTCTATCCCAGACTATAATAAGGTGATAAGTTATATGAAGATTGCCATATTAGTGTGGAAGAGAAATAATTATGGGAAAATACAAATTGCAATTCTTTTGGGTGCATTGTAAATTATACCATTCCTTCTAATCCTGCCTCTGTCATGTAGTCTTAAAAAATGAGCCTGCAATAGAGCACTACAGGTCTCTATAACCTGAAATCCCAAAGTCTACATTTTTTGTCTCAAAATCATAAAATATATAGATGGCTGCAAAATGTTAAGTAGGTTAGGCAATCGCTTTTTAAAATTACGAGAACATACAATTAAAACACTTGCAGAGAGACCTAATTTAGTTTTAAATTAATTTGATATAAATCAATCCCAAGGATCACCACCTGCACTAAGGGGATCTATACACATAGTGAAAAAGATGCACAGTTTGAATCCCTGGTGAATAGCCCATGTATAAAGAGTGCAACTGTAGAAGACTGAACCAGTATACATGTAGAAGGTCCATCATGGAATGCCTTGATTGCTTTAATGATTTTCCTCCCAAATTCCATCGCTTAGATTACCACTAGAGCTAGTCGCACTCAACCCTATCAGGAGATTTTATTTTGGCATCTACCCTTAAAATATTTTGCGATTGGGACTACCTGTGTGGCAAATGTTATCGATGTCTGACTTGTGTTAAATTAATCCCTTCTGTTCACAAATCATTGCTGACATTCGGTCACTAGATTGGGGAAAACATTAAAGTGTTGTAGAAGTTTCCTTGGAATGTTGAGTCAATTTCAACTTCCCCTCTGCTAGATCGAACTGAACAATGTCTAACATTTTAGGTAAGTTCTGGGTTAAAGACCTTGTAAAATGTATTGATTAGGAATCCTATCTGGATCACATGCTTTATTTTTTGTATTGGGGGAAGCAACATTTCCATGCTTTCGATGAGTCCCACTGAATTTACTTTAATTACTGAAGAGCATTATCTTCCAGAAAGGTGTGTGGATGTTTTTCTCTCCTTTACAGGCACTTATGTAACTATTATTTTATAAAAGTTTAGTTAATGTATGCGAGGCAGCCATAATTCATGTGTCAGTTTTTAAACAGTTTTTTTTAAAGAAAAAGTTTTTATTAAATTTTTGAACAAACAATAAAACCAAACAAACAGTGCATGTTCAACAGTTTCATTACACTTTTTAAATTCCCTAACCACTACTCCCACTACCCCACCCCCCTTGTGAGTCTATCACCTTGAGTCATCAGATTCCACACCCTGTGGGTCGGTCTCCTCCTCAACAGGTTCAGTCAGGTCTTCTAATGACCCAAACAATCCGGCTATCAGTGATTTCCAGGCCATCAGGGACTCATTCTCCTCCTCCCTCCGTTGCTGCACGCCTCTTGCATTGCTATGGTTTCGGCTCCTGTCCATTTTTGCAAGTCTTTCCACCACACCTCTATCCTCGGCACATGGCAAGACTTCCATACCATGGCAATCCTTCTCTTTGCAAGCACATATGCCAGGTCCCTTAGTTTGCTTACATGCCTGAGTTTCCGTGGTCTGGGGAACCCCCCCAGCAGGCAGGCCCATACCGTGTCCACTACTATCTTGACCCCTCTTCCTTCTAGTTTCTCTTTTACACCCCTCCAGAACCTCTCTATGATCGGGCAAGACCAAAACATATGCACCATGCCTGCGTTCTCTTCGTCGCACTTGGGGCATGCTTGCTGACCTGCATTCTCGAACCTCGATATCCTCCCAGGCGTCATATAAGCCCTGTGTGTTATGTAAAGCTGTATCTGTTTCAGTCTCGCGTTTCTAGACACCTTCTTATGATACCTTTGCACCCGTTCCCACATCCCATCTCCCATTTGGTCCCTAACCTCCGTTTCCCAGTCCAATCTCAGCTGCATGACCTCCTTCCCCAGTTTAGACATCAACATCTCGTACAGTCTGGAGACCTCATGGCCCCCTTCAGCTATGTGATATATAACGTCTATGGTGGCGTCCAGTTCTTCCTCCAACAGAGTTTCGGGCCACATTCTCTTAATCCTCTGTACCATTCTGTGGTACGTGATGTACTGGCCTTCGTGCAACCCAGCCTCCTCCCGCAGCCCCTCAAAGGTAACACAAGAGCCCCCCTGCCAAATATCCCCCATCGTTGCCACCCCAGCCGGCTCCCAGTGGGTCCGGAGTATCAGTTGAGCGTCTGCTCCTGTCAATACCATCAATGGCATCTGCGGCGAGCATGGGGATGGGTTCCCCATCAATTGGCATGCCCTGCGCCACACCTTCCACCCCAGCAGCATCATTTTAGGGCGCCCCACCATCTCCGCCCTGGGTGCCCACATAACTTCTTTCAAATAAAAGGGTGCACAATCCCGCCCAAACAGCCTAAATTCAGAGGTCTCTTCATCAGATAGCCATTTGGCAACATATTGCAACTGGCTCGCCACATAGTACGCCTCGTAATTGGGCAGCTTTATACCCCCTTTGTCATGGAAGTTCTGGAGCATCCATAACGCCTCTCTGTTTCGCGTGCCATGCCACAGAAAATCCCTACGCATGCTATTCAGTTTGGCAAAAAACCCTTTAGGAATCAGATACGGAATATTCCCGAAGTAATGTAGGAGCCTTGGCAGGACCACCATCTTTAGCATCGCTCCCCGCCCCATCATCCCAAAGGCAGCTTCACCAAAAACCGCATACATTTCTCAATTTTTGGGATTTCCACCTCTGTATTACACCTATGCTCCTCCCCCACGGTGTGATATATATCTATCCCCAGGTACCGAAAAGTACTAACCGCCCACGGTACCTGGAAGACCGGTAACCTCTCTGCGGGAACCCCTGTAACCCCCCCAACGGGAACAGACTAGACTTCTGGGGGTTCACCGCTATGCCTGACAGCACAGCGTATCTCCCAAGCACTTCCAAAATGTACTGGAGGTTCTCCTCCGGATACCGCACATACAGCAACGTGTCGTCCGCATTTAGGGAGACCAAATGCCGCTCCCCGTTCACCTCGATGCCTATGGTGTCATATTGCTGCCTCAGATAGATCGCGAGAGGCTCCAGGGCCAAAATGTAGAGCATAGGGGACCACGGGCATCCTTGTCTAGTACCCCTACTAAACTGCCACCTCTCTGATATCACAGATCCCGTCTGTACTCTGGCCAGCGGTTCACTATACAAAATCTCTGCTCACCTTACATAGCCAGGCCCTAACCCATAGTATTTCAGGGCTGCCAGCAGCCACGGCCACTTGACAGAGTCGAAGGTCTTGATCGCATCCAGGGACACAATTGCCATTTCCTCCTCACTTCTGCTGCCAAACTCAATGATCCCCTGAAGTCGCCTATGATTGTTGGTGATGTTTCTATGGGGGACATAGCCCGTTTGATCCGGATGTATTAACTTACCAAGGACCTTTTTCAGTCTATTCGCCAAGACCGCAGTTAATATCTTGCCGTCTTGGTTCAACATTGACACAGGTCTGAAGGAGCCACAGCTGCGCCCTAGTTTATTCGGTTTAGGGAGAGGTACTATAACCGCCTCTCTCAGCGACTCCGGCAGGCGGCCCGTCTCGAACGCCTCATTTAGCATCTCTAGCAGCGGGGGGAGGACCTCTTATATATATACCTTGTAAAATTAGCTTGGGAGCCCGTCTGTCCCCGGGGTCTTACTGGTAGGCAACTGCCTCACCACCTCCCCCAGTTCTTCCAGGGTAATCGGGGAGTCCAATTTCTCTCTTTCCTCCTCACTTATCTTGGGCAGCCCCATATCCTCAAGCGTTTCTTCTATTATTGCCCGGCTATTGTCCCCGTCTTCCCCGTATAACACTTTATAATAATCCACAAATGCTTAATTAACCCCCTCCTGGGTGTCCTCTACACTACCAACTTCCCTCTCTATAGTTCTGATTGTGGCTCTGGGGGTCTCGCTCTTATATAACCACGCTAAAAGTCTCCCCGGTTTGTCACCTCCTGCATGCTGTCTCTCTATGTACCTTTTATAGTTAAGGTTGCACAACCTCTCCCAGTAATCCGCACATTTTTGCTGCAGCTCAAGTATCAAATCTAGTTTCTCTGCTGTATTGTCGCCGGCTTTTAAGGCCTCTTCCAATTTTGCTTCCGTCTCCCTCAGTTCTGTTGAAACCCCACCCTGTAGGCCCTTGGATTTCGCCATGGACGCCCCCCTCATAACAACTTTAAAGGCCTCCCTTAGTGTCCCCGCCGAGTCCACACTCCCAGTATTGGTTTCAAAATAATTTACTATCTCCTCCCATAAATCTTCTCTAAAGAAGGGGTCGCTCAACGCCTCTGCTCATAGGCGCCATGTCGGGATCCTCGCCCTCGGGGGGCAATATTGCCACGCAAGAATCAGGGGCGAGGGGTCCTCTCGGACCCCTCGCCCTGTACTCTATGTGCGCAATCTCCGCTATCATTTCTGGTGATGCGAAGACATAGTCCAGCCTTGTTGATAACTGCTGTGGGGCAGAATAATGCGAATATTGCCTTTCCCCAGGGTGCCACACTCTCCATGCATCTTCCAACCCAAAGTCATCAAGCAGTGTCTGTAGCGCCCTGGCTGCAGGGGCCGGTCTATCCGATTTCCCGTCCAATCTATCCACCCTCGGGTTCAAAACACAGTTCAAGTCCCCTCTCCAAATCACCGCGCTTCCCACACACACGCTCAGGTTCACACTCAGTGTCCTAATGTACGCTGCCGTGTTCTGGTTCGGGGCGTACGTGTTAACAATACTTATCTCCCTATTCTCTACCAATCCCCTCAGCATAACCATCCTCCCGTCTGTCTCAGCCACCACTTGCAACCGCTGAAACGGGACATGTGGCGCCACCCATATAAGTACTCCTCTTGCGTAGGCCGAGTACGAAGAGCCCACCAACACCCCCTTCCACTTTCCCGCAATCGTGTCCATCTTCTCGCGTGTAAGGTGGGTTTCCTGCAGCAATGCAATATCTATTTTCTGCCTGCGCAGATACAGCATAACCTTGTTCCTTTTTAAATAGCTATTAAGCCTCCGCACATTCCATGTGAGTATTTTAAGGTCCCCCATGGCCTGGTATGATCCCATTCCCTCCCCCTAGGTGCAGTGTAAGGAACAAGTTACTTACCTGTAACTGTTGTTCTCCAGCATGGGTCTGGCATGGATTCACATGCTCATGAATATTCCCCGTCGTCAGGCTGGGAATCCTCGGTAAAGAAAAAACCAGTATCAGTTTCGTTTCTGATCTGTCTTTCGTAGTAATAACCAATCACTGGTCTCTGCGTCATACTGACCACAGCCAATGACTGCCCTCTACCTAAGCACCGCCTCTGGCAGCCATCTTCAGATTTGGAAGCACGTGAAGTGGCAGTATGACCAAGTGAAGAGCCGCAGAGGGGTAGGCGGGAGGGTTCGCATGTGAATCCATGCCAGACCCATGCTGGAGAACAACAGTTACAGGTAAGTAACTTGTTCCTTCTCCAGCATGGGGTCTGGCATGGATTCACATGCTCATGAATAAAGAATACATAGCAGTACACACATGCACAACCACGGGAGGTGGCAAAGGCTCAACATTAAGCATCACATCAACTCAACATTAAGCATCTTACCTCCTCACCAGGCTCACCTCAGGCGAACAGGTTGCGCAGCACTGCTTGGCCGACCCTGGACTCCTCCCTGGAATCCCGGTCGACGCAGTAGAATTTCGTGAAGGTGTGCGTCGACCTCCACGTAGCAGCCCTGCATATGTCCAGCAGGGGCACACCAGATAGGAACGCCGTGGTAGCTGCGATCGCTCTGGTGGAATGGGCTCTCGGACGGCCAGGCAGCGGTCGGTTTGCCAACCGGTGACAGTACATGATACAGCCGGAGAGCCATCTGGAGATGGAAGCCTTCGAGAGAGCCTTCCCCTGATTGACAGGTCCAAAGTTCACAAAGAGTTGTGACGTCTTCCGAAAACCTTTCGTGCGGTCCACGTAGAACTTCAGCGCTCTAGCTACATCCAGCGAGTGCAAAGTCCTCTCAGCCGGCGACGAAGGCGACGGGAAGAACACAGGTAACACCAAGGGTTCGTTGAGATGAAAGTCCGACGGTACCTTGGGCATGAAGGAGGGGTGCGTCCTGAGCACTACCCTCGTGTCGTGGAAAGTCAAGTACGGGGCCTTGCAAGAAAGGGCCTGGATCTCTCCCACTCGTCGTGCGGAGGTGATGGCCACGAGAAAAGCTGTTTTCCACGATAGAAACTTCAACGGGGCCGAGTGCAGAGGCTCGAACGGAGGTCCCATGAGTTTGGTCAGTACCACGTTGAGCTCCCACGCCGGGGCCGGAGCCTTCACCGGCGGGAACGATCTGAACAGTCCCTTCATGAACTCTTTCACCAGACGATGAGACCACAAGGACGTCCGGCCCGTGGTTCTGGTGTAACGGGAGATCGCAGCAAGATGAATCTTGATGGACGCGTGTGCCAGACCAGCTTTGGCCAGCGTCAGCAGGTACGGCAGCACTTGGGGAGCCGTAATCCGTAGAGGGTTAATCTTCTGTGCGTGGCACCAGACAGAGAACCTCTTCCATTTGTGTCCGTAGCATTTAAGAGTCGAGGACGCCCTGGCCTTTGCAAGAACCTCTCTGCAATCGGCCGGTATGTCGTATCCTCCAAACTCTAACGCTGCAGGAGCCAGGCCTGCAAGTTCAGCGACTTCGGGTCGTGGTGGAGGATGGCGCCTCCTTCCCTGGAGAGTAGATCCGCGTCCGCCGGCAGCTTGATTGGCGGGGACGCCGACAAGTCCAGAAGGTCCGGGAACCATATCTGCCTCGGCCACGCAGGTGCGACGAGGATCATCCTGCACCGTGACCTCTTGAGCTGGTTGACGAGCCGGATTAGCAGAGGCAAGGGAGGGAACGCGTAGAGGAACAGGCCCTCCCAGTGGAACGAGAAAGCATCGCCCATGCTCCTCGTCTGGGGAAACCTGCTGGCGAACCTCCGGCACTTGGTGTTCGTCGCCGTCGCGAACAGGTCGATCTGGGGTGTGCCCCACCGTCGGAAGAGGCGATCCACCAGATCCTGCCGTAGTTCCCACTCGTGGCACGAGCGCAGCTCCCTGCTGAGTGAGTCGGCGATGGTGTTTTTTATCCCTGCCAGATGAAACGGCACCAGAAGAATCCCTTGGGCGACGGCCCAATGCCACAGGTCCTGCGCCTCCTTGGACAGCGCTGGGGACCTGGTTCCGCCCTGTTTCCTGATGTAAAACATGGTGGTGGTGTTGTCGGTGAAGATCCTCACCACCTTGCCCTTGAGGGACGGAAGGAAGGACCTGAGGGCCCAAAACACTGCACGGAGCTCCAGGACGTTGATATGCAGGGACTTCTCCGTCGGGAGCCAAAGTCCCCTTGCGTGCAGATTTTCGGTGTGCGCTCCCCACCCTTCTAGGGAGGCATCCGTGGTCACAGTCACCTGGTGGGCTGGGGTCTGGAAGTCCATGCCCGCCGTCAGATGCGCGCGGGTGCCCCACCACCGTATCGCTCGTCGGAAACTCTCGTCGAGCTTGATCCTTTCCTCGAAGCTGCCCGTCGTCTGGATCCAGCGCGCATCCAGGAACTCTTGCAACGGGCGCATCCGGAGCCTGCACATGGGAATGAGGTAGATGCAGGAAGACATCATCCCGAGGAGGGACTTGATGGACCTCACCTTGGCCGCGTCGGCCACCAACATCCGTTGCACCTTGCCCAAGATGGTCCTGGTCCTCTCCTCCGACGGGGAGGCCAGAAGGGACACTGTGTCGAGCCTCGCTCCCAGAAACAGTGCGACTTGCGCGGGCACCAGGTGGGATTTGGCGTAGTTCACGGAGAATCCCAGGTCCGTGAGGAGTTGGACGGTCCTTGCCGTGTGGACCACGGCGAGCTCCCTCGTCTTGGCGCGGATGAGCCAGTCGTCCAGGTAGGGGTAGACGTGAATCCCCTCGCGGCGCAGCTGCGCCGCCACCGGTGCGAGGCACTTGGTGAAAACCCTGGGTGCCGACCGCAGTCCGAAGGGAAGGGCTTTGAACTGGTAATGACGCCCTTGGACCACGAATCTGAGGAATTTTCGGTGCCCCTTTAGGATGGGAATGTGGAAGTAGGCATCCTCCAAATCCAACGACGATAGGAAGTCTCCTTCCTCCAGCTGACCCAGGACGTGCTGGAGGGTGACCATCCGGAACTTCTGCGCCTTGATGAACTTGTTCAGGCGTCGCAGGTCCAGGATGGGGCGCCATCCTCCCGTCTTCTTCTTCACGAGGAAGTAACGCGAGTAGACTCCGGAGCCCCGAAGCCTCTTTGGGACGAGTTCGATGGCGCCCTTTCTGAGCATCGCCTTTACCTCCAGGAGAGGTTGAGGGACGTGAAGTTCTTTCCTGGCCACGGGGGGGACGCGCGGGCACCTTCTTTGAAACTCGAGCGCGTGGCCCCGGGCCAGGGCGTCCAGCACCCAACGGTCGGTGGAGATGGACTCCCACACGCTGACGAAGCCCGCCAGCCGGCCTCCCACCGGGGTGCTTCGGTGGGGGCCCGACCCCACGGCCGGTTCAATCCTGCTTGGACGCGGCCTTGCCGCCTTGGCCTCCTTGGCGACGACGGCGGGGGCCGCCAGACTTGCCTCGTCCTCTGTAGGCCTCTTGCGACGACGAGCGGGCCGCTTGACGGTAGGAAGCGAAACCGCCGCCGGAACCTTTGGAGGCGCCCTTGCCTCCGCCGCTCCGAAAGGGCGTCCGCCGTTGCTGCAGTACTCCAAGGGCCCGGGCCGTCTCAGTATCCGCCTTGATGGCCTGAAGGGAATCGTCCACTGTCTTCCCAAACAGGTTGTTCCCGTCGAAGGGCATGTCCAGGACCCTGGTCTGGACGTCCTGCCGAAAGTCCGTAGCCTTGAGCCATCCGCGACGTCGAAGGCAAACGCCGTTGCCCATCTGGCGGAACCCAGTGTCGGCGATGTCCGTCGCCACGGTGATGGCGTGGTCCGAGGCCACCTCACCTTCCTGCAGGATCTCAAGGGCCTCCGCCCTCTTGTCGTCCGGCAGAAAATCCAGCAGGGGAGCTATCTTGTACCAGAGTTCCCTGTCGTAGCGGGCCACGATAGCCAAGGCGTTGGCCGCTTTAATCGTCGTCGCCGCCGACGTGATGACTCTGCGTCCCATGGCATCCAATTTCTTTCCCTCGCCGTCCGGCGGGGAAGTCGACGTGGAGGCCGCACCCCCCCCCGCTTTCTTCCTGGCTGCCGCGGAGACGACGGAGTCCGGGGTAGGCTGCGCCCGGAGGCATAGGGGGGCCGAGTCCGGGACCCGGTACTTTTTCTCGTACCGGTCTCTTTTCGCTGGCGTCGTGGAAGGGTTCTTGAGGAGGGAAAGGCCCTCATCCCAAATGTCGTCCAACAGAGGCACTGCGAGGACCGTCTTCCTCTTGGTCTCGCGCCGTTGGTAAAGGAAGCCTTCCTTTTTCTTCTCCTCAGGGCAGAGTTGGAAAAGCTCGGATGCCCTGGCGATCATTGAGTGGAACGATCCAATCTCGTCGGGCGGAGAAGCCCTGGTGGGAGGCGACGACGGAAAATCCTCGTCGTATGCCTCGTCGTCCGTACCCGTCGCTGCCGTGTCAGTCCCCGTATCATCCCCTCGGGTGGACGGGGAGGAGGGCTGGACGGGGCGCGACGGTTGAAAAGGAGGCGGTGGATGGATCCTTCTTTTCTTGGTAGGGGGAACACCAGAAGGCAGAGGGGAATCCGACGGGCGAGCAGGGGCCCCGTCGGTATCCTCGACGATGTCGTCGTCGTCACCTGCGTCGGGGCCCATTCCGACGGGCTGGTCTTGTTCCACGCCTAGGCCGTGGCTTAAGACCTCGATCAGTTCCTCTTCTGAGGTTGAGGCCGAATCTACGACGACGCCCTGCCCCCCCTTCTTCCCCACGGAGGGTTTCACGGGGGTCCTATCGATGGGCACGAAAGAAGACTCCCTCCGAGGAGGCAGGGAGATTCTGGGCCCCGAGGCCGCCACCACTGGTGCAGCCTCCACAGGCTGGGCCAGGGCCGCCGCGACCGTTTCGATAGAGGGCTTGGTCGAATGGATCAAGGCCTTCACCACCTTAGGTGCGCTCACCGCCTTATCCTTGAGGGAGGGGGCACTGCCACGCTCCTCCTCTGCCTTAGAGCTCGACCGGGGTCTCTCCAGGAGCTTCGCCGGGTGCTCGGCCTTCCTCTTACCCGACCCAGAGCGTTGGCTCGTGGTTGATGGCGCCGGGGAGGGTGCGCCCTGCCTGGCGCCCGTAGAGCCCGACCGTTCGGCGCTCCCGGTGCCAGCGGACTCGCGGTGCTTGGCCTTATGTTGGGCCCCCGTCGCCGGGGCGCCCTCAAAGGTCTTAGAAGACCGCTCAGATTTCTTCTTCTTCTCGCCAGACGGGCTCTTCCTTCTCCACGTGCGTCTTGTCCCCATGAAGGCAGTAAAGGCAGAAAGAGTGTTCGTCCTCCTTGAAGACGTTCTGCAGCTGGCATCCAGGGCAGGCCCTGAACAGCTTTCCGGGCGTCGAGCTTCCCTTCTCCTGGGCCATCTCCGAGACCGGGCCTGAGAAGCTTCTGGAGTCCTCCGAAGTGTAGCTCGACGAAATCTTCACCCTTGAGGGGCACAGATGAATCCGACACGGGTCCCCGTTGATCGGATGTAGGATCGGTGGAGCTTGAGGCTCTTTTGACCGAAAGAATCGAAGTTTTTGTGAAAAAGCGCGAAAAAATAGCACTAACGCTCGAGAGCAATAGCACGAGGATCCCAACACATGAACGTGCGGTAAAAATCTGAAGATGGCTGCCAGAGGCGGTGCTTAGGTAGAGGGCAGTCATTGGCTGTGGTCAGTATGACGCAGAGACCAGTGATTGGTTATTACTACGAAAGACAGATCAGAAACGAAACTGATATTGGTTTTTTCTTTACCGAGGATTCCCAGCCTGACGACGGGGAATATTCATGAGCATGTGAATCCATGCCAGACCCCATGCTGGAGAACCTTGAGTTCCATTCCAATCTATATAGGCTTGCATCCCCTTCTGAAAGTTGCTCAGCTCCATCCCTGGATCTCAGGCTCCCCCGCATCTAGCTCTTTCTGGCTTTCGCCTGTACTCGAAGCTCCGCTGGGTGAGGCCGCCCTAGTGGCCAACCTACTATAACTACAACTACAATTCGGGGGGTAGGGTGCTACCGCCCTGCCGCTCCAATAGCACATCAAAGAACTACACATTGCTATACAGTTCAAATATATGTAACCGCCACTATATTCAAGTCCATCAAGTCTCTCACAATCTGCAATATGTTATCGAATATCGGCCTCCTACAGCCAGGCCCTTCGTTCTCAGCCTTTGCCTAGGATGTTCGCTCGCCGCCATAGCAAAATGCATACCATATCTGAGTCACTTATCACGTCCATTTTGTGTCTCCTCCGTGTCTTGATCCGGGCAGCCTTGCAGATCCAACCATGTTGTTGCTTCTTCCGGAGGTGTCAAAAAAGTGCATTTTGCCCTTATACACGACCTTCAATTTCGCAGGGTACAGCAGCATATATTTTATCCCAGCCGTCCGCAGCCTCCTTTTGATGGTTACATAGCTGTACTGCTGCCTCTGGACCAGCATAGTGTAATCCGGGTATGCCGTGATAGTGCTCGAGGCCCTCTCGATTGTTCTGCCTTTCCGAAAATACTCCAATATTTTTTCCCGGTCTTTATAGTTCAGTATCTTGGCAATTATCGCTCGTGGAGGAGCCCCCGGTCTCGGCTTCCGCATGAGGGCTCTGTGTGCACGCTCAACCACAAATCCTTGCGAGAGTATACCGGCCCCGATTCCTTGTAGGAGTAAGTTCTCGATATAATCAGTCGCGTCCTGGCCCTCCTCGCCTTCCGGCAGACCCACCACACAAATGTTGTTTCTCCTCGCTCTCCCTTCTGCTTCTTCTGCTCGAGACTCCAAGTTGGCCACCTGTTGCTTGAGGACATGGATCTCTTTTGTATTGTTGGCACCGGTGTCCGTATTAGATTTCACTGCGCTCTCCAGGCTGCTTGTGCGTTCCGCCAGTCCCCTGACATCCTGTCTCAGCAGGGAGACTTCGATGCCCACTGCTTCGAATTTAGCCTCCAGGGAAGTGCGTAGGTCCATCATCGCAACCCCCCCAAGATTCCTTCAGCTCCGTAATGGCTTCCAAAATCTGACGATTATCAGCCGCTGTCGCGCCCTCAGCCAGTGCCATCGGGCCTTTGGTTGAGGTGGCCGCAGGAGACAGTTGTGCTTTCTCAAAAATGTCCATCGTGGGTTGTTTGGTCTTATTCTTGCCCACGGCCCCTCGCGCCGCCATTTTCTGGTTACCGTTGGGTCTCCCTATCACGATTCAGCGACCAAGTGTCTCCCCAGCTGCAATTTCCGCTCTTTACCGACTGTTGTGGTGGTCTCCAGGCAGTCGCAACCTCCACCTCCTCTCGCCGCTGCTAGTTCAATGCCAAGCGAGCGCTTCTCGTGCTGGTCATGGTGCGGCCTGCATTTTCATACCTCTGCTGCCCTGGGCCCCTGCCGTCTGGGCCAGCACCCAAGCTTTCACGACTCAAGACCTACAGCCCCCGGGGTTTTTTTTTTGTATTCCGCCTTCACCACGCCATTGTCGTTCTTTCCCCGTGGCCGCCGCCTTCTCTTCGGGTACCCTGGTTTCGTTTCTTTTGTTGTCGGCCATCTTGTGTGACAATGGACCGAGCCGCCGCCGTCGTTCGTCGAGCAATTCCTCCAGACTCCCGCTTACGATTTTTCTCGATCTTTATACAATGACCGAAGCATCCATTCCCATGCGTGTGTGATCGATTCTGGAACAAAAAGCGCACTTTTAAAAGGTAGTTTGTACGGACCATCTGTCGGATCCTCTGGAGCTCACCGGGAAGCATGTCCTACTCCATGGCTGCTCAAGCCACGCCCCCCCCCGTTTTTAAACAGTTAAAGCTTTTCTCAATAGCTTAAGATATGTGTTAGTGCTTTAGTGATTTGACCACTGTTCTCATATTGATATAATCTAGCTTGGTGGCATCTCACAAAAATGTGTATTTTTTTCATGTGTAACAATTGCCTGTCCCAATAGCACGCTGATCTTGCCACATTTAATGTTACGCAAAAATTATTATGCTGTTAATATTGAACACATATTTAATGTAATAATTATAAGATAGAGCCATCAATTAAACAGACTCAGATAGAGCCAACACGTGTTTCAACCCTACTGGATCTTTTTCAAGGCTGTACATCAGACAAATCACACAAAACATATGCCAGTGAACATTCAATCATAATCACCAGAAATATTGTTATGCTCAACAGAACGGGCTATATCAAATTGGTATCCCAATACCTCCAAACGCAAAGCTGCTATCAATTGAATTCCATCCCACCAACACAATTGTTAATGAATGCAAGAATATGCTACAGAAATGGGTTAGGTAAGGGTTGCTTACTGATGACGAATTATTATACATCACAGTATCAGCCCCCAAATGCCTACTATATAGTTTCGACATAAAGTACATAAACAATTTGACAGCATACCTGAGGGACGACCCATCCTCAATACTGGGGTCTGGGTACTGAAAAACTTGGCCAGATACATCCAAATATAAACAGGTTACTCACCGTAGTGACCACCTTACTCCTAGTCCATAGTCCCCTTTCCTCCATACTTATAGGACATTCCTCCGTCCTGTGGGACGGAACCGGACCACTTTGAAAAAGCATCAAAATGTTGACATTTTAGTCCTTCCTCGCGGGGTACGGCACGCGGCCGTAACCCCGCCCATCTTAGCTCCACCCCACGCATCACCCATCAGTCCTTTTCTATCGCCAGGTCAGAGACCTTTAAGCAATTACAGAGGAACCTTACTAGAGGGGACGGTGGGCGGGCGTATGGAGGAAAGGGGACTATGGAGTAGGAGTAAGGTGGTCACTACGGTGAGTAACCTGGTTATACTCCTACGTGGTTGATTCCCAAGCACTCCTTACAGGAACTATGGGTGGATGGAAAACCCCTTACTGAAACAGGTTCTTCAGCACAGCCTGGCCAAACTGAGCATCAGATCTGGAGCTCAGGTCAAGACAATGTTTACAAAATGCCGATGGGGAGGCCCATGTAGCCGCTTTTGCAGAGGTCTCCCAGGGGACATACTTTTGAAAGGCACCTGAAGCTGCTTTGCCCCGCAACAGGTGTGCATGAATACCTTTATGAGGCTGCAACCCTTGGACAGTGTAAGACTCCGTAATGCAAGCAGTGATCCATCTGGAGATGGTCGACTTAGAGGCCTGTCTACCTTGTGGGTTACCAAAAGTCACCAATAGTTGAGAAGAGCTCCTAAATACTGATGTTCTGTCTAGATAGAACTTAAGAGCCCTTCTAACATCCAAACAATGCAGAACCCTTTCCGCTTCTGGAGCAGGGTTTAGAAAGAGGACCGGCAGGGAGATTGACTGATTCAGATGGAAATCAGATACCATCTTTGGCAGGAAAGAAGGATTTGTCCGTAGGACCACCTTATCCTTGTGGGAAACCAAGAAGGGATGCTCCACTGACAAAGCTTGGAGCTCACTAACACGCTGCGCAGAAGTAACGGCGACCACGTAAGGTGCTTAAGGTCCACCGTGGCCATTGGTTCGAAGGGTTTATGGCACAATGCCGTCAGGACCACGTTCAGATCCCACGTCGGGTGCGGTTTGCGAACCGGGGGTGGGAGGGGTAAAGGCAGGACAAACCCGCGAAACGCCTCCTAATCACTGGATTAGCCAGAGAGTAAGAGCATTGATCCGTGGATAGGTAGGCGGATACCGCCGAAAGATCAAGTCCTGCATGACAGAACGTGAATGCCCAACGCTGCTAAGTGGGATACGAAGGACGGCACAGTGTCAATCGTAGCCACCCTTGGGTCCAGCTGTTTGTTTAAGCACCAATGACAGAACCTAAGCCATTTGCTCCTATACTGAGACCTTGTCGAGGGTTTCCTGGCTGCCTGAATAATGCGCATGTTATCAGCAGGCAGGTTGAGATGTTCCAAGGACCTGAACTCAGGCAACATGCCGCCAAGCTGAACGATTGTGGGGAGGGGTGCCACAGCTGCTGGCCGCCCTGGTAAAGCAGGTCGGGAGTCACCAGTAGCCTGCCCGGTGCACACACCGACAGGTGTTGTAGCTACGAGAACCAGAACCTGCTATGAGCAGAAGCGAACAGTTCACTGTGTTCTTTAGCTTGCAGATCATCCCATGAACTAGAGGCAGAGGCGGGAAAGCATAGGCCCTCATGTTGTGCCAAGGAATCTCAAGAGCATCCCCCAGAGAGGAGGCTCCCAGGCCGTTCCTGGAGGCATACAGAGGAAGTTTCTTGTTTGCCGACGATGCGAAGAGGTCCACCTTCGGCATGCCCCAAGGCTGGAAAAATTAAGAGGGGATCTCCGACTTCGGCTCTGATTCGTAGCTGACCATTGTCCGCCGACTGAGGGCGTCTGCCGTAATGTTCAGCTGGCCCGGGATGTGTACTGCTACCAGCCAGACCCCATGACGAACCGCCCACTCCCAAATCTGGATGGACAGGTCCACGAACGGGGGAGAATTGGTGCCCCCTTGCTTTGTTGATAATGACCGGTCTGAACGCTTTGAATGCTAGAAAAATAGCCAGGAGCTCCAGATGTATATGAAGGAGCTTGTCCCGAGGCGGCCAAAGGTCCGAGACCTGAAGAAGATCCAACGTCGCACCCCAGCAAGGAGGAGTCCGTCGTGACCATCACCATCGGGGATGGGTCTTGAAACCCTGCACCCACCGCCAGGTTGCTGAGAGACGACCACCACTCCAGGTCCGCTCTCATGGAAGCCGGAATCAATATCTACTTGGAGTCCGGATCCACCGGAGCAGAGGAATGTCCCATAAGTATGGAGGAAAGGGGACGGGACGTAGGAGTAAGAGGTAATCAAAATCCCCTCTTACATTATGGATACAATACACATGCTAAGTATCTTTCAGGACATTATTTGGCAATTGGATTATCTTTTGGTAATGCTGGATGTGAAAACCTTTTATACTTCCATCAAACACACATTGGCCGCAGCTAGTATAGATTGTACATTTCCACAACACCACCATCTCATTACACACATTTAGTAATGATCAAAGAATTTGAGTTTTCACTTACCAATAATATGTTTGACAGGCACCATTACCACCAGATTAGTCGTATTGCCATGGGCGCTAGATATGCACCAGCACAGGCCAACTTGTTCATGAATAAATTTGAACAAAAACATGCTCTCAGCCATCAGGATTAACTGACCAATGTAAAGTACTGGTGTAGGTACACAGATAACATCCTTATGAGATGGCATTGAACACAGGATGATCTACATGAATGTCACATTTGAATCACAATGACTTTGCAATCAAATGAAAATGTACTGTAAATGATTCAGTTATGGATTTTTTGGATGTACAGATTTCAGTTCACCCAGAGAGTCTGCAAACACAAACATATAGGAAACCTACGGAGGTTAACTCTGTACTATACACTTTCAGTCTCACACAAAAGCACCTACACACTTAAGACACTTATTTGTCCATCTTGCATGTCAGATACAGCACTAACACCACCTAACTGGTTGCAAAAATCCATTCCTCATAGCTGCTACAAATGTGGTTCTTGCTTCATGTGCGCTTTTGCGTTGAACACGCATAAGGTTGATTTCAACAATCAAGGTAATTTCTATATCCAACAATTTATCAACTGCCGCACAAAATATGTCAAACTATCATCTGTGTTTGCAAGTCAATCTGAATTGGCAGCACAATACAGGAATTGAGAATTAGAATTCAGGAACACCCAAGCATGTTGGAACACCAGGACACACAGTTTCCACTCACAACACACTGGCAGGAGAAACATCAACTGAACAATAAGAAGGATATCAGATTTGTGGACCTAGAGATTGCCTCCTGTGATGTTCGAGGAGGTGACAGTGAACTAAGGCTCCAACAAAGTGAATCCAGACAAATGTAAATTTAGTTCTGTAACACAGGGGTTACATTCGGATCATGAATTTAATGTTTTCCTATTAAGAGATTTATATTCCTGATCTTTAACAAGCAGCACGCGTGGTTGTCTGCCTTTTGGAGTGTTATTAGTAGCATGGGATATTATAATACTTATAATTATTATGGCACTGGTGAGACATTTAGCTTCATGAACTACACATTCCACTATGCTGTTCATTTTGCGCAAGCACAGACTATCCACTAACAGGAAGTATCTACTTCATATTAGTGTTATTAGGCGCATGGGACATTTCAATATGGCACCAGTGTCATTTTTAGTTTTACGAATGACACATTCTGCCACTAACAGGAAGTTATTATTGCTTGTATTCCTGGCACTGATGCCTATTTTTGCACAATCCAGTGTCGAGATTAATACCAGTTATTGATGAACTTTTCTGTGCATAGAGATCTGCAGTGACTCCTTCAGAACTGTCTTTATTATGCTTCATCACGATCCATGGATTTTGAAAGTTTATTGTTGGGTACTTACTTTGACCCAAACAGGTCCTGTCAGGGCCACCCAGAATGCTATTACACTTTCAAAAATGCACTTTTTTAGCTGGCCACTTGGTTTTGGTGCAGTATGCACATGTTTATTTATCTTGATACAGTCCGGTCTAGCTAGGGGTACCCATGATGTTAATGCTCCTTACTTTCTCAACAATTCTTTCTTCATCTGAGCAGGATGGAGGTCGCTGGGCAGCGCTACCATCCTCTGACTGCCAAGATTTCGACATTCCCTAACCTCACCATCACTTACAGGTACGCCCAGCCGGGGTGCTTCTGAGTTGCAATGGAGCCTTTTTACCTTATCAAAATTCACCATTTCCTACAATTGCAGGCTCGAGTGTGCTCACTCGGAGCCCGCCCCAATCCTCCACCATTGGCTGCAGTTATTAAGAGGCCAATCTGGGAAGCCGGCAGGCAAAATCGGCCCCTTTATTCAGGCCTCCTCCAAGGCCTTGCTCCTGTCTGGCCTGTCCGGCCGTAGCCAGCATGCCGCCTACCCCCCCCCTTCATCCCGGCTCCCCTTGCTTTTCACCACAGGGTATGTGCTGTGCTCATTGTGTTGCTGGGCTGCACGTGCTACATCTTGTTCTACTGCCCGAATGGCCGTTCCTGCGGCACCATCGCAATGCCTCCTTCTATTGCCTCATTGTCTTTCCTGATTGGCCTGGCTGCTGTTCCTCTCCGTATCTTGGTCTTGGCTTCTGCCTGCAAGGCATGCAACCGGACTCGAGTCTGGCTATCCTCTTCCTGATTCCACATGTCTCCCATAGACATTTTCGCACAGTCGCCTCTTCATTAACTTTCATGGCATCTCTTCACTCCTTGACTTGGGCCTATCACCGTTACTGGTTTCTTTTTACTTCATTCTTAAGGGCAGGCTTTTACTGCTATTTGGACATTGCACCATGCCAACTGTGACTTTTTACTGTGTGCGTATGTGGTTGCTCTAGGTCTTTTGCTTCTACCTCTTGGGCCGAATACTGCCTACTTGACCACACTGTTTTTTCCATGGCTGAGAGATCTGCTGTTTTACTTCAATATGGGTTGTGACTTTAAAACATACTCCGCCTTTTCGCTGTTCACCGTTTGCCTGTCAATGGCTGTATTCTTGACGTGGCTCCCCGCACCAGGATGTGCTTCCTTGTGATGTTGCGCACCTGTTTTTGCTAACTTTTAGCCCTATACCATGTTATGTTTCTTGCTCTAAATTTGTGCCCCCTCCATTGTCTCACCACTTACTGCCATGTTCCGTTGAGTCCTTTCACTTGCATTCATGTCCCTTCCCAGCCCTCCCTCCTTGGCATTGCTCCTTCCTCCCAGACCTGCTCCTCCCTTTCTTTTTTATGTTCCAGCACTTGCACGTTCCGAATCGCCTCCTGGCCTAGTAGGATCGTTTTTGTTTTTTGTTTTGCCCCTGCTCTTCCCTAACCTGTTTCCCCTTCTCCCCTTCCTTTTATGTTACAGCACTTTAATGTTCCAAATCGCCTCAAAGCTTATTAGGAGCGTTTTTTGTTTTTTCACCCATGCTCTTCCCTAACTTGTTTCCCCTCCCACCCTTATCCCCCCCTTCTCCCTTCCAGTCCACGTAACGGCACTTGCACGATTCAAGGCCTAGTAGGATCGGTTCTTTTTTTATTTTCTCTCCCCCTCACCTCTTTGCCTTGATGGGCTATTGTGCAGCTGCTATTGCACCACTACCTTTGTGTTCAGAAGCCAATTTATTAATTGTTTTCTCTTTTTTTGCTCCTCCTCCCTCGTGTTTCTTGAATGGAAAAGCTAACCATGTTGAATAGGTCTACTGTGATATTTTGCTGTACAATTTTAACACTATGGTTATCTTTATACTTTTGGTTCAATTAGGATATCCATGGCTAAATTCAACCCACGCTGTTGCTCTTTTTGTTGCAACTCACTTTCTGGTGATTATAATTGAATGTTCACTGGCATTGATACCATGTGTTTTGTGTGATTTGTCTACGACATACAGCCTTGAAGAAGACTCAGGAGGGTCGAAACACATGTTGGCTGTGTCTATCCAAACCTGTTTGTTCAATTGACGCTCTACCTTATAATTTGACATTATATATTTTTTCCAATATTAACAGCATAATACATTTTGAGTAACATTAAATGTGACAAGATCAGTGCGCTACTGGCACAGGCAATTGCTCTAAATGTAGGTACTCACCCCTCTGGAGACGAAAGGACACTGCCTCTGCTGCCTGAGCATACGCAGCTAGGTTTTTACCTAGACAGACCAGACAATATTGCAATCTACTTAGCACAGTTGGATTCCTTGTTCTAGTGCCTTACCTCAGTGATTACTATCATTTTTGATGTGCTAAACATGTAGAGAGTCTGAAATTATTCCATGTCGATTGACCACCTTAATTGTTGGTTGCTGGTTAGAGAGAATGTTGTGAAGATTGCGCTATGAGTCGGGGTTCCAAGTTTACTGTAATGGAGGCGAGAACAAATATTCGAGTTCTTGAACAACATTGGTGCGTGGGTCAAAAAAAACGTTTTCCATTTCTCTCAAAATATCTGCAAGCTCATGTATACTATATCATACATACTATGTATCAACTGCAAGATGTTTACTTTGTGTAATGCAAATAGTACAGATTAAGTTGCCACTAATTTTACCCTTAAAATTGGAATACTGTTTTCATCATTTCTTCCTTCAAGTCTCCTGATATGGCACACCCTTAACGGAATTTAAAATAAGTAATGTTGTACAACGCTCTTCTGTGACTATAAGTGGCCTCAATGAGGGCGCTGCAGAGGTGACGCGCACGATGGGGGCTTTCTAGTGCAGCTCCATGCACCAGTGGCATACGTTCGAAGGAGAGCACTTAGCCCATATTTCCTGTGCCCGAACTGGTCCGGCAACCAAGGATATTCCTGTGGTGGTGCTGGTGGTCAGTGTTGAATGCCCTCAATGGTGAAACTCTCCATAGACATTCTGGCCCGTGCCCTGGATGTGGATCAACACCAATTCCGCCGGAGGCTCCATGGTGAAGAAAGAGAGGGCTGATCAGTCGCTGTGCTGTCTGGATCGGACCATTGGAAGTACCCTGAACTTCACACAGAATCTACTGTGGGCAGTGCGCATGAGAGAAGCGCATTACGGAGCATTATGTGGGGGAGGAGAGGCCCGACTGGGACACTTGCCGTGCCAGGGCCACCTGGTTGAGTCTCATATTGTGGGGCTCCTGCTGGCTGCGCCCGACTGGTGCGAATACTGTGCCGTAGCCAAAAGGGGACCAGCAGCGCTGAGGGTGTTAAGAGGCTTCACATATAATGAATAGGTGGCATGTCGACTTGGAAAGCACTAGAAGAGTAGACAGTTGGCCCTCTGTGCAGAGGGTCATCCACATAAAATACTAGTTACCTCCTCCATCTTTCTGGTAATCAAGGCTGTGTAAAGAGATTGCCTTAGTCCATTCAGGGCCTATTCCATTGGTTGCTGACTCGGGCTGGGAAGCATAACCACTACTAAGATGCCTCTTGCTTACCCCCCTTCCTTGGGGTGTCATACTTACCGCATCTCTGGCTGCTGGGGGCTACTGTGCAGGAGAGTGGACTGTGAGGTGGCTGTTGGTGTCAGGAGAAAAAAGGGTGGCATGGATAAATTCACACATTCAGGCGCCAAGCCAAATGGTGCACCGCAACAAGATCCAGTGAGCGTGGGATAGTTGTCGGGTGCACAATTGTTTGGCCCACCAGATATTCAGAAACTGCTTACCTCCATGCAGAAGGGATTTCACTGTCAATGGCAGAGTGTATGACTTTACAGCCAACATTACATCCATACGGTCTCAGTTTGAGAGGGTGTCGCAGCATATCAGTAATGCAGAAGGCAGGATCAGCTCAGCAGAGGAAATCATAGTGACAATACAGAGCACCATCAACTTTCTCATAAAAGACATGAAGGAAGTGAAAGCTAAACATGATGATCTTGAGTCACGATCACACAGAAATAATGTGTGTATTAATTGGATCCCTGAGAAGGCACTAAATAGAAACACGGAATGTGTGATGGAAGAACTTGAGACATTTTGGGGAATCCCCCGCTGCCTACTCAAACCGACGCATGAAATGAAGTAGCTACGATATAAATCTAGTAATATATGTATATATGATACATTATTCACCGTAATCGTATTTCTGATGCTTGTATCTGCTTAGATTCACATTATGTGCATAGGCCGACATCTAGTGGAAGCTGCAGAGTATTACAGTTTGTTTTTTGAAACTCGAAAAAGGGGTGTCGAACTAGGGTGTGCCAGTAATACTATCCCTAGTGTGATATCCACTGTACCCATGATCCCTCACATGTGTAGGACCCTCAGATTGTATTTTTTCTGACATGAGGTAGCATGAGGAGTAGCGTGAGTACAGAGTATCCCAGCAGATAGATAGACTACAAGCAACCATGCACCTTCTCTCAGAGGGGAGGAAGGGCGGGCGCATGTGAATCTAAGCAGATACAAGCATCAGAAATGCGATTACGGTGAGTAATGTATCTCTTCTGAGGCTTGTGCAATCTGCTTAGATCACATGCTGTGCATAGATTAGCGAGCAGTGTTAAAAGAAGGAGGTGGGATGTGAGAAGGGTCATGAGCAAACAAATGTCTTTGTGTGAATAGAGCTCCATGTAGCTGCTTTGCAAATCGTGTCATGGGGTACATTTGCAATGAAAGCCAGAGTGGCCCCAGTAACTCTAGTGGAGTGGGCCCTTGGCGTAAAAGGCAGTGTCTTTTCTGTTAGGGAGTAGCACAGTTAGATACATTTAACTATCCATCTAGAGATGGCACTTTTAGAGACGCAATCTCCTTCTCTGCCTGTAGCTACGGAGACGAATAGTTGATCTGTTTTTCTTAGCGGTCTGGTCTTGTCTACATAGTAGAGGACCACTCTTCTCACATCCAAAGTGTGTAGTTTCACCTCAGCAGAGCTTTTGGGTTCTTGGAAAACGGCTGGTAGCTCAATGGACTGGTTAACATGGAATTTGGAAATAAACTTAGGTGAGAACCTAGGGTGAGTTTGTAAAACCAGTTTATCCTTATGTATAGTAAAGAAAGGATCCTGCACTGACAGAGCCTGAATTTCACTGACCCTTCTTATGAATGTAATGGCTACTAAGAAGGCAGTCTTATAAGTCAGGTGTTTGAGACTAGCTTTATGTCTGGGTTCAAAGGGGGGCCATCAACTGGGTTGATTTGTTTATTCTGGCACCAAATAACTAATCTTTTCCACTTATCAAAGTAACAGTGCATTGTGTTAGGTTTCCTTGATTCTTTTAGGATATCCATACATCTCTGTGGTAAATTGAGATGGCCAAGCTCTGACTTCAGGAGCCATGCTGCCAAGTTCATCGAGTTGGATTGAGGATGCACTGTTTGTCCTCCGTGCTGGAAGAGTAGTTTGTACCAGCACGGGAGACTGATGGGTTCGCACACCGTCAGTTTGCGCAGGTGCGGGAACCACGGTTGTCTCGCCCACATAGGGGCAACTAGGATGAGCGCAATCGATTCACTGTGTATTTTGTTGACCACCGTCCTCATCAGAGGGGTTGGTGTAAAAGCATAGGCAAACATCCCTGACCAGTTCATCCATAGAGCGTTCCCCTTGGAGCCTGGCTGGGGGAATCTGGATGCGAATCCTGGGCATGGTCTGTTTTCGCTTGTGGCAAATAGGTCTATAGTGGGGAAGCCCAACTGTGAGAAGAGGTCTCCTACAACTTCTTTGTGTAGACACCATTCGTGTCCTTCTGGGAGAGGATCTCTGCTCAAAGCGTCCGCTAGTGAATTGAAATCTCCTGGAACATGTTGAGATGACAGGTAAATGTTCGGTCTGAGTGCCCATATCCAAATTTTCTGGGCAAGCCTGGACAGATTTGGCGAACAGGTGCCTCCCTGTTTATTTATGTAAAACATTGCGGTCGTGCTGTCTGTTAGGATCTGCACTGACAGGTTGATTCAGTGGGGTTCGAACGCCCGAGGCGCTCTGAAGACTGCCAGAAGTTCTAGTAGGTTGATGTGATTCTGAGCCACTGTGTGAGACCAGAGACCCTTAGTTGTGTGGTGAAGGAGGTGTGCTCCCCACCCTGACAGGGACGTGTCTGTTGTGACTACGGCGTGTATTTCTGGATCGTAAAAGGGTTTCCACTTTGAAAGATTCTCCCTTGTCCACGAGCGAAGACTCTGTACTAGTGTTGGCGAAACGACCACTAGATCGTCCCACTGACCACTTGCCTGAGACCACTGTTTCGCCAACCATTCCTGCATGGGACGCATGAGCAGGTGCGCGTGGGGAACCAGGTAAATGCATGATGCCATCATGCCTAGTAAACACATTGCCTTGCACACTCTTATCTGACAACCGGACTGATATTGCGGAATTTGCAGCAGTATATTCCCAATTCTTTCCTCTGATGGGAAGGTCAACCCCTCTTTGGTGTCTAGGACAGCTCCTAGGAACTGTTTAGAGGTGCTTGGCACCAAGCTTGATTTGTTCTCGTTTATTGAGAAGCCCAATTGAAAGAGAAGGTCAATTGTTCTTTGAATGTTGGATCTGCAAATTACCAGGGTTTCCCCTGCGATGAGCCAGTCGTCCAGGTAAGGGTACACTGGGATTGTCTCCCTGCGTAGGTGTGCCGCCACCACCGCCAGTACCTTGGTGAAAACCCTTGGAGCCGAGGCTATACCGAAGGGCAGCACCTTGAACTGGTAGTGCTGGCTGTCTACCTTGAAACCCAAGAAACTTCTGTGCGCTGGGAACATGGAAATATGAAAATAGGCATCTTTCATGTCCAATGTTGCCATGTAATCTCCTCTTATTAGTAGGTGGATTACCTCTTGGAGTGTAGTCATGCCAAATTTCTGAGGCTTGACATACTTGTTTGCAGGGCATAAGCCTAATACTGGGCACATTGTTAGATCTTTTTTTGGCACAAGGAAGTAAGTTGAATAAATACCCTTGTTTACATGGTTGCCCGGGACGAGTTCTATCGTGTCCTTTGCAAGAAGAATGACGATCTCCCTCGAGGAGGATTCTTTGGTGCTCCAAGGAGTGTATTTTCTGTCTTGGAGGATGGTCGCGGGGGCGTTCCAACAGTTGGATACAGTATCCCGTGGACACTGTGGACAGCACCCATCTGTCCAAGGTGATCCCTTCCCATGCGTGGGCGAAGGTGGAAATGCGCCCCCCCACTGGGGATGCATGGGAGGGGACCCAGAGCAGAATATCACTGTCAGTTGGGAGGCATAGTGCCTCTACCTGGGCTGCCTCTCCCCCTACCACGGCCCATCTTTTGACCTCTGGAGAACCCCTGGGTAGCCTGTTGGTTGCCTCCCCACGATGTTCCTTGGCCTTGAAAGTAATTGGACCCTCTCTGGGAATTTTGGCCGCGAGAGCGACGAAAATTATTATTATTCCCTCATTGGTTTGTGGGTTTATTAGTTAATTGTCCAAGGGACTTCAAGGTGTCATATTCGTCCTTGGCTGTTTTGAGCGCCTCCTCCACGGCCTTTCCAAACAAGACATTTGGTTCCACTGGCATGTCAATGAGGGTGGCTTGGGTCTCAGGTAAAAACCCCGACTGCCTCAGGCAAGCATGTCTCTTGATTACTGTGCTCTCTGCAATAAGCCGCCCTGCACTGTCTGCTGCGTCAAAGTTAGCCTTGAGAATGCATCCGGACACCGATCTTCCTTCTGATGGAATCTGGGCCAACTGGCTCTTTAGAGGTTCAGGTGCGGAGGCAATGAGGACAGCTACCTGTTCCCATTGGTGACAGTTGTAACATGCCAGCAGAGTGGTGGTATTAGCAATTCTTGCCTGGTAAGCGGAAGTGGAAGCCACTTTCCTTCCTAGCCCATATATTGTTTTGCTCTCGTTGTCTGGGGGAGCATCAGAAGATGTTAGAGTTGTCCCCGCCCTCTTCCTGGTGGTTGTAACGACTAATGAGTCGGGTTTAAGCTGACCCCTTATGTAAAGTGGGTCGGAGGGGGCGGCCCTGAATTTTTTCTCTGCTTGTGGGTTAACTGCCCAGGTAAGATTAGGGGTGAGCAGAGAAGGGTCGATTCTGCGTTGAACAGACTTCAGAATTGGGATGGCTTGGGCAATGGATTTTTTATCCCCCATAATATGTTCTGCAAAGTCCCTCTCTTCTTGGGCCCCCTGATTATCTATCTGGAAATGGGCTGCGGCCTTAGCTAAGACCTCGTTCAGCAATGACTGATTATCCATAGGTGAGTCATTCACCGGTGGTTCCTTGGGAATAGGGGAGTCGAGACTATAGGCCTCTGCCTTGTCTTCCTCCTCCTCATCCTGGTCCTCATCTCCATAATAGTCGACCCCTGCCTGGTCATCCACTGTTTGTATTTCTGGATCCTCCCCATACTGCTGGTAAGGTTCAATAGTGAATGGATCTGAAATCAGCCCCTGAACTGGAGTCTCAGTACGGAGTCTTAGTAGGAGGTTGAGGGTCTTTGGATCCTGAAGGGGCAGAGGAAGCAGGGGTATTCCGATAGCTCTGAAAGTATTTAGGGTATTTTTCGTAAAAATCTGCATAAAAGGCATTCTCCTAATTACTCTGTCGATGTCTTCCGAGGTCCATACTTTGGAACTGGGAATAACCCTTTCCTGCTGTGGTTCCTCTTCTATTCCCATATCCTGGGGAGTGGGAGGGACAACTTTTGGCCTAGTGACAGGGTCAGGAGCCTTGGACTTCTCTAAAGATTTGGGGTGTTTATCCTTCTGAGCCTGTTGTTCAGAGGCTTTTTTCTGTTGTTTGTCCCCTTTCCCATCAGTAGAGGTATGTTTTCCTGACTCTTTGGCTTTCCCTGAATCGTTCGACGCCTGGCGTCGAGATTCGGAGCTGGGTTCACGAGATTCTGGAGTCTTAGAGGAGGGATGTCGAGTCTCGGAGGCAGACATCGTACGACCTGCCGGAGTCGACTTTGAACGTGCTGCTTGGGGGTAGAGGTCAGATTCGTCTTCTGACGACCATAACTCTAAGACCTTAGGTAATGTGGCACTCTTCCCAATCGTAGACGGTTGCTGTGTGTCATGGGGCGACCATGACCTTGAACGCCCAGAGGACACCGATTCTGCGGACCGCTCTCTGTGCCTTTTTCTGCCGCTCACTCGACACGGGTGTCGAATCTCGGGTGGGGTTAGTGTGCTTAGATGAAGGTGTGCGAGTAGCGCTCTTGCCGCCGGGTGTTGTCCCCATAATTGCCCCGCCGGACAGTCCTCCGATGTCGGTGGCTTGCGTCTGGGTGCCTAACGACACCCCTGTGCCCTCGCCAGATGAAGGAACCCACAGCGTCCATGGCCTCGAGTTGCCTAGCGTAGTGGGCCCAACGTTCGGTGGAGAGGTCCTTAAGTGTCTTTGCTTTGAAGAGCTTACAAGCTCTGCAATTTGCTTCGGGGTGGTCCCTAGGAAGATACAGATTACAGGTGTTATGCTTATCTACCCAAGGTAATTTACGGTTGCACTTGGGGCAGAATTTAAATGGAGTACTCCATATGTTAATATCTGGCAGCGGGCGGGGTGTATGTAGGAAAATAAAGGAGTGAGTATGTCCACCCCCCACTCTCCCCACTTGCAGGGCTGAGGCCAGTGGCCTTCTGAGGCCCAAAGTCCGTCGTGCAGTCTCGACAGCTGTTCGTTCTCCAGTTACCGGCGTCAATCTTCGGAATCTCGACGTGGGATTTGAGGAACAGGGATTTTTTCGTAAATTTTATAATAAATGGCTAAAAGCCAGGGAACTCCGCAACTATGCTTCCAACAAGTATGGCAGAAAAAACCAATCTGAGGGTCCTACACGCGTGAACGATCATGGGTACAGTGGACGTCACATTAGGGATAGTATTACTGGCACGCCCTAGTTCGACGCCCCTTTTCGAGTTTCGAAAAAAACAAACTAATACTCCGCAGCTTCCACTAGATGTCGACCTATGCACAGCATGTGATCTAAGCAGATTCCACAAGCCTCAGAAATATATGTATATATCCAGACTATTCCGTTTCTGTGCAACATGAAAGAAGATCTTTTCTTGGCATTAAGAAACTCCTCAGAGGAACATCCAATACACAATGCGGTTTTCAGCGTGACTTTGGTTCCAGTATGAGAATAAGACATACTTTTTAACAGTTCCTGAGGCTGCTGTAACCTTTATTGAAGCAAAGATCCCTCTCCCGGCAGCCCCTTAGCTGGGCGCCTCCCGAGGGTAATATCCATGATGATTGAGCAGCACTTGTATAGTAATAAAGGTAGGGGGGTGTAAAAATTAAGTGCCTTCTATTATTAATTTCTGATTTACGGATATGTTCAGAGGGTTGCCAATGGGCGTGAACACAGCCCAATGCGCTTGCATGGTTTCGTTTTTTTGTTACGTTTGGGGTGGGATTTACTACACTGCAACAGTTTGGATTCTGGTGAGGATGGGGGGTGGGTAAAGTTGGGAAGTTTGGGAGGAAACATGAAAATGGCACTTGGTGGATGCAAAACGGGAGAGGGCAGAGTAGGTAGTGGGAGCAGCCATGGTAAACTAGCGTGCAACAACACCTTTAGCTTGAATGGCTTTGTTATTCAAAGGAGTAGAAGGAACCACGCTCATTAGCTTGAATGTACAAGGTCTGGGTAATACAATCAAAGCTAGGAAGATACCATCTCATGAGCAGAGACATGGCGCTAGTTATTGTTTCTGCATGAGACACATGCGACTGCAGAACAGACCACTACTGGTACAAGGCAATGGGGCAACAAAAGATTCTACACGTCATACTCATCACGAGACAGAGGGGTGATGACCGTGGTGCGTACCGAATTGCATTGTTAGACCTTAAAAAAACAAATGGACAACTTCAGAGACACAGGCAAACCTGCGCTCTTTCTGCTCCTTGATTTATCCGCAGCGTTTGACCTGGTGGATCATAAGACACTCTGCCACCATCTCTCCTCTGCGGCGAACTTCTCCCCGAAGGACTGTGCTTGGATCACCTTGTTTCTTCAAGAAAGGGTAATGAATGTCTTCTCTGACTAAGCCTGTGCCCACTCAAGTGACATAAAATGCATAGTCCCACAGGGCTCCTGCATCTCGCATAACCTATTTACGAGGCCACTGTTCAACATGCTGGGCATCTCATACACCAATTATGCTGATGACACGCAGGTGCTTATCCCCCTTACTGGTGATTACAAGTCCGACATGAACACCCTCAATTCCATATACTCAACTATCCAAACCTGGATGGCAGAAAGCTGGTTGTGCCTCAATGATGAGAAAACCAAACGTGTGCTGATAGGATCACCTGCCAACCTGGACAAGCAATACAGCTACTTCATGATTGACAACATACCAATCACTGTATCCCAGGCTGTGAAGACCTTGGCTGTATATTTGGACTCTAAACTCACTATGAACAGACAGGTCAATGCCATTGCTTCCACCTCAGCATACCATTCTAAACTGCTCAATGCAGCCAGCCACTTTCTGTCTGAACAGAACTGCATCACCATTGCAAGAGCAATAATTGGATCTCGATTGGACTACTGCAATGTCCTCTTTGTAGGGACTTCTGGCAAAAATATCTCCAAACGGTACAAAACAATGCCCTCAGGGCTGCCACCGGTATTTCCAAGAGGGACCATATCTCTGAGACCAGGGAGCAGGTTCACTGGCTTCCCCTTAAAGAGCGGATTGTCTTTAAAACCCTCGCCCTTACGCATAAATGCGTCCATAACCTGGCACCTCTCTATCTGGTTCAAAGAATAGCCAAGCCAATCTCAGCCAGACCCATCAGATCGGCCTACACCAACCGAATCGCCACTCCTAAAACCCGGAGAGTTCACACAGAAGGTTGCCTACCATGGCTGCGACCCATTGGAACACTCTAACCCCCCACTTAAGAATTGATTCACACATAGCCTTCCGCAAAGCGATAAAAACTACTTGTGTCATTTCATAACCACTGGCACCCATTTAGGCTGTACGTTATTACCCTCTGTGATGAAACCCTCACTGTGACCATATGATACTTTAAATTTGTAACCACCAATGTATGTATTCTACTTTATTCACTGTTAGGTTAAACATACACTGTAACTATGAGCTATGCTTTCCTCTTGAACCACCTGTGTATGTATCCTAAGAAATTCCTATTGTTGGGCTGCACATTCAATGTAACCATGAGCCAAGCCTTCTTACTTGTAGCCAAGACAATCTCATGCAACAGCGCCTCAATGCCTTTGGGCTGTAGCGTGCTTTACAAATCCAAAATAAATAAAATAAATCTAGGAATTCCAAGTGCTGTGCAAGAAAATAGACATGATGAGGTGAGAAGTTAAAGTGCATGGGTAACTCAACTTATTGGAAGTATTGCTAGTCAATGTATACAGACCTAACACGGACAAAGCAGATTTTTACTGAGGAGTTTTTCGCTACCCCACTACAATGGTGATTTGGGGTGGAGACATGAATACAATATTAGATGTAGCTTTGGACCACACTCCGTGTGTGAGGAGAGTAGCTATGTTTACTCAGTTTGGAATCCTAAAGCAAATCAGGAAAGATATCCGAAAGGTGGAAGACCACCTTAAGTTGTTAATGACCTCACTCCACTGACGAGATCGGAAATTAAAACTGAATAAGATAACTTCAGGGAAGCTGCACAAAGGGAATTGAAATATTTTAATAGGCCGCTTATGGCAAGGCGCTATGGTGAAGTGGGAACAATACTACACGCTGTGAAAGCATCACGAGGTACTACACAGACAACAGATTCAAACAAAGTAATTTATGAATTCAAATGTCAGGATATTAGAAGCCCTAGCTTGCCCTATACTAAAGTGGGATTTCCATACCTGAACTAAACTAAGGAACGTCTGAGTCAAAGAGTACAACTTAAAAGTCTGTGTCCAAAACCTATGCTTGCCCTCACAAATAAACAATGTTTAGGGATGTCAATAATCAAATAAATGGTGATCAACCAAGTTCTGAGTTGCTTCAGCTCCCTTTCCCCAAGTTCAAGAAAGTTTCCCAAAAGTCTCTGAGTTACCTCTCTCCCACACAAGCTAACAGTTTCACACAATCCCCGGGGTCCCCTTCCCCATGTTCCAAATAATGCAGTTAAAAGATGATCTCAAGGCTTCTTCTCAAGAAAACAGGTATATCTCCTTCCGTCTCAGGGCTCCCTTCCCCAAGACTCCAGCTCTGCCAAGTATACCTCTTTCAGTATTTTAAACAATGGGGTTATCACAGTCCAGGGCTCACTGATCTAGGCACAGTTGTCAGACCACATAGTCCACCCATCACAGGGCACGCAACCAGGATGCCTCTCTTTGTTGGTCTCTTGGCTTTGGCGGACAATATTCACCCTTCTCTGGCCTCTCCTTGGTAGCCTTGTGGCTCTACCAGAAAAAGTCACATACCTCCCGCCAGCCTTTGGCCTTGCAGCACTGTAGTTATTTACAAAGTTCACTGTTTGGCTTTCTTCAGCCCGCAACACTACTCTGGCCTTCTTCTGCAGGCTCTCCCCCTGCTCCCTCATCTGAGTCCAGAAACCTGAGTCATCTTAAACTTCTCTCTCACCTTCCTCCCTCACACTCAGGACATTGCCAAGAAGTCCCACTTTCAGCTCTTCTTTCTCAAAAGATTTCCACCTTTTTCTCACCTTCCCCCAGAGGCTCAATGCTACCCCGACCCTAGTTCTCTCTAGGCTTGACTATTTCAATAGCCTCCTCCTGAATCTTCCTTCCTCCACTCAGACCCCTCCAGCTAATCCAGAATAGGGCAGCAAGACTTATCCTTGGCTTCATGACCAGGGACCGCATCTCTCCTGCCCTACAAAGTATTCACTGGCTCCAGGTTGCTTCTTGGATTAAATTCAAATCCCTCTGTATCATCCACAAGGCAGTCTGGGGCCGGGGACTACACTACCTGCAACTCTTTCTTACTAAATATTCCTCTTTAGACCTCTGCGTTCCTCTGGCACCAACTACTTGTGTGCAAAGCGGTTTGCTAAACAGAGCGCAGGTGGTCGATCACTTTCCTCAACTGGCTCCCTTCTTTGGAACAGCCTCCCCCTCCCTCTCCGTCTTGAGCAGGACCTTCTTAAATTCTGGAAGAGCCTCAAGACCTTCCCTCTTTACCTCTTCCTTCCCTCCCCTGCTAATCGCACATCCGCTCGATTGGTGTGCAGGGCCCTTCGGCATCCTCGGGCCCTGACCTCCCACACCATATCATCCCAGCTGCTGTCCATCCAAAGCACTTGCCTCAGCTCACCCTCCGCCCCTGTAGGCCTGCGCTTACCTTACATTGCACTTCACCTGCTGCTCACCCACAAGCACCACAGCACCAATCCCATTCCTTCTCCCTTCTGCACTTGCACGTTCTGAACACTCACAAGGCATAGTAGGTTCGTCTTTCCCTCACCATTGTCTTCTTTTATTTATTATATTTATGTATTGCAATTGTAAATCATCCCCTGTCCCCTCCCTGTTGCCCTGTGGGTGCTTTGAAACTGCATTTGCTTCCTGGATACACGCCTAACAAGAGAACAATAAATAATATAAACATACTTGACTAAGATTTGAGTTAAATTGTTGTGCAACATATATTCAATAAATCTTCACAACCTGCCTTTCATTGGAAAAATAAATGTATATTTATCTTGAAGGTTTCCCAACATTTCTTTAGTTAATTTAGCAAACACTAAAACCATTTCTGTGGCTTGTGCAACGTTTCTTTTCCCTTTTCAGGTTTATTACACTTTCTGTGTAAAGCCTTAATTGAATCACAAGGGGAAAGTTTGCAGATATTATTTCTCTTCTTAAGCTTTCTATTCGCTTAACAATGGCTTATCAGTTTGTTTCAACTCGCGTTTGAAGTTTAAGGGCACAGACAATGTGTCCGCTGATATGGTTGCTTAAAGGTATGCGTGCTGAGCTGCTCAGTGATTCCCTCTCAAACTCACCGGTTCTTGAGCTCTTGGGATATACATGCAGCGTTGATGAAGGATTCCTCTACTTCCACTGCTACCACAACGGTAATGGGTCTTCAGTATGGCCCAAAAACTCTCCAGCGTGTCTTTCATCACCCGGGAGCCAACGATCATCAGTCTTCAGGATTACGGGATCGGCCCAGCTCAGCACTACTTCCCACTGCGCAAACTCTATACAGGGTTAGGAGTTTTAAAGCCAGTCGCAAGACACTTCATCTCGGCGCGCAGCGCTTCCCAGAGTTCGCCACAGAGTCAATTTGTGGGGGGAAAAAAAGGGGAGCTGGCTTACAATAGCTCCTAAAGGTTGAAGAAGGGCTAGGTTGGTTGTCACTAAGTAACATAGCTACCATGTCCCACCCATCTTATATTTAACCCTTTGACCTCTCTTTCTGGTACTTTTGGGTCGATGGTATCTCATATTATTTTTCCTGGACACTGGGACATGTATGACAATACCCCATTACTGCCCTTGGTATAGAAAGGTCTTCTTGGAAGGGGCAGGAGGAATACTGTGTCTCGCCCGAATATATCTCACTCCCAATCCCCCAAGGACCCTCCACCCAGGTGATCCTCCCTCGCTTCTCCACCCCTAAGGTCAGGATCCAAAGGCGATGGCCTTTCCCTGGCCACCTGCGCAGAGGATTCAAGGGGAGTAGATGTGAGGACGCCCTAAGGCTTCTGACAACGCCAAATCAAACATTAATGACACCTTCTACCGGCACTAGTCAGAATTATATGGACCACACAGCTTAGTATCGGATTGTGAGTGCGAGCAATACTTAGATGGAATTTTCAAGTTTCTGCTTTCTAGTGAAGCTAGCATTTATCTCCACACCCCCATGTTTCTAGAAGAAATTCACACAGCTATCCATGAACTCCCAAATGAGCCAGGTTCATATGGGATGTGCTCAGAATTTGTTAGCACTGTACATGTTACAACTTTGGGAGGAATCTCTCTCTCCAACCCGATATTGCCAGAAACATTGAGAGAATCAGTAATAATATTGCTTCTTAAACAAGGCAAAATGGCTGAGGACTGCGATTCCCATCGCCCAACATCCCTTATCAATGTTGATTCAAAAATATGTTTTAGAGTAACAGTGACCAGGTGCTTGTCTCTTATGCCACACCTAATCCATTTGGATCAAGCTGGGTTCATCCAAGGTGCTCTACTAGTTTGAATCCCGAATGATTGTTCACTGTGAAATCACGTTGGACCCAAACAGCGCAGACAGCAGCCATATGGTAACATTGTGCCCGTCTCACCACTTATTACCAGTATGTAGCCCTCTTGACCCACATGTAACCAGGGTCCAGCCTTGTCTGTATTGCCCTGGATTGTAAAATGCCTGCACTTACTCCATGTTTATATGTAACTCAAGCGTCCAGCTACCCCAGGGTTTTGGCGCGCGATACAAATAATAAACAATAACAATATCTGTGGATATACAGAAGGCCTTTGATCCAGTGTCCTGGCCATTTATGTTCAGAGTTTTGGAAAAATGAGGATTCGGCCCTGGTTTTATATCCTGGGTTAGACTTCTGCATACGCAGCCTTATGCTAGGGTACAAACAAATGACCGTGTCCAGTCAAAGTTTCGAAAGACCTTTTTTTCGAAAGTCAAAGGGTCGGAAAAAAAGGGTTGAATTATTTTATTTATTTATATATTTTTTTGTTTGGTTTGGTAAAAAAAGTTTTTTTAATAAAGAAAACGGGATGGGGGGAACCCCCCCATAAAAAAAATGCAACCCTTTTTTTCGACCCTTTGACTGTCGAAAAAAAGGCATTCGATCTTTTTGTTTTCGATAGTTTAACCTAGAACCACAAATTACCTATTATCACCAACCCTTCATTTGACCTGGAGCCTGAGGCAGAGGGGTTCTCTCTTGCCCTTGCCCTTTGGGTTGGTGGTAGAACCATTGGCAGATATTAGCAAAGTTCAGGAATTCGGGTATCAGGTTGGGAGGCACACCTGAAACTATATTTTTATATGCAGATGATATTTTGTTATTTTTGAGGGTCCCGGATAAGAATATCAAACCAGTGCGGAAAGCAGTGATCACATTCAGCAAGTACTCTGGACTATATATTAATAAGTCAAAGTCTGAAGTGCTCCTTATTGACACCTGCAACCAGAGAACCTGCTAATTCTGGCAGCCTTAAATGGACTTCACAACCGGTTCGATATCTGGTTACAATGGCTTCTCCTTTTGATGAACATATGTTCGATTGTAATTATGGTGTGTCCATGGCGTGATGAATCCAGCAAAATCATGACTCCCTCTCTGGAGAAACTCTCTTCCTATATGGCCATTGAAGGTCAGCCACTACCTGATCCCCGACCGTGGTGTGTGGCTTCCCAAGGGAGTATCATATGGGGGAGAGGACCCTCATTGGTGGGAGGGAAATTGGTCTCAAGAAACGCAGCACCCACCTTTCCATTCTGGGTATAACAACCCCCCTAGGTTCACAGACTGTTATGGCTTATTCTGATATTGAACCCATCCAAACGTCTTATACTGACATCAGGGGTCCTTCTGACAAATTATATCATAGCACTGAGACGAGTGATGAAGATTACTAGAACCAGGAAGCCTCCTCTGCGTTCTAGTTGTTGACGGGAGCTACATAGTAGCAGGACATCAGCTGCGCAAAGGTAGGAAACCACGTAGAGTGAGACGCCGCAATGAGAACCTCGCTGCACGCGAAGCTGGTCAGAAGCTGGAAAGCAAGTGGAGTGCTGCCCGGCACTGGAAGGCTGCTAGAAATGCTGTCCAGATGAAGCCAAGAAACAAAAAGGTCTGCCTTAGTGCGGTCGAGGGCAGTGTTAGGCTGTCAGGAGACCAGGCGAGAAGCAGAGAAAGGGGGGCGGGGGGCACTGTACCGAGCTGCTGGCAAGCCACAGCAACTGCGTGAAGAGCGCCGGAGCAGCCAAAACAAACCGGGGAGCCCAAAAGGGAAGAGCGGGACACCAGAGCGCTTCAAGGCAAATGCTGCGCACCGTAGGGAAGCTTAAGGAGTCTGCTAAAGTGGGCTGAAAGCCCTGGGACAAAGAGTAAAAGACGCAAATGAGAAGCTAGAGGGTCACTGTCCCAACTGATAAAAAAAAGGGCATGGACAAGGCTGTTGCCTAGTAAAGTGTGCAAGTCTGAAACCCATCTACATTGTGAAAAAAAGTGGGTAAAGTCCTGGCAGGAGAGTAAACCACGCACTGTGCCAGTTTGGGACCTGCATCCATATATATGTGTGGAACAGGACCGAGAACTCTTTATATTTTTGGACATTCTGAGACTGACATCCTTTAGTTTCGTTGAGGCACTCCAGCTTCTTGTTTTGCCACAACTATCCATAGGAGTTAGCGTTGGGAATGGGAGCTTGTCTGACACTTCAAGGCAGGTCTCAACAAACAAGTGAAAGGCTGCCATGTACTGAGATCCATTTGCCCATGCTCAACACTGTGCCCAGGCTCATCTGCCACCAAGTTAAATGCAGTGCCTCAAAAACAATGGGACATAGAACATCCAAATACACTTAGAAACGTGACATTACTACGCCAACAGGCCATCAGAAGTATTGCAACTGAAATATATTCGTAGGCGTCTTCAGTATCAGTCCAGATATTAACAATAATTCATGTAATGCCACTGCTTTGGTGCATCTGCTACTCTTTAGAAAACAAATGAAATTACTGCTTCTCTAAAGGTACTGTCAAGAATTTAAAGATGCTAGTACACAGTAGAAGAGCACACACCATAGGTTCACCTCTTAAACAGCTTTTGAGAACAGGTTGTTCTCAACTTGCATGTATGCATGCTATGTGGTCGTTTTTTGCCAATGAAGTGTACTGCCCCAATGTTGTCCCGGCACAGTACAAACTGCATATGCATGGGTGGGTGCTGCAGCCACTCGGATTGCTCTAACTTAGGCTGACTAACAATCCAAGGCTGGCTTCTGAGTAAACTGTGGCAGTTCACACCCACCCTCCTGTCTGACGCAGCTGCCCGCTCAATGCTCTCCTGAAGCCCTGGCACCCATCCAGGATTCCCCCACTGCTCTTACCTCGACTTTCCCTGCAGTCTAACCAAAACCTTTGACCCTCTTATCTGTTAAAGGGTTCTCATTTCTCCCTTCGATGGACCGCAGAGCCTGCCATGGAAATGGACAAGGAGATCACATGGAACCCTGCCTTCCATTTCTCTAGGGTCACACACTCTCCATGGCTTCCTTTTTGAGAGAGAACTGCTATTAGCACCCAGTGTGCTGGAAGTTATATTCAGCATTCCACAGGTTGCACTGGGTGATAATGACCCACTGGATCCTCATTAAAGGACCTTACTATGCTCGGGCCTATTAACTAGGGCCATGTGCTGTTACCAAGTAGAGCCAGTGAAATTGATGATTATTGCTATAGTATAACATTGGAATGTTGGCGAACCATAATGGGCCAGCATACGGCCTTAACCACTGTTACACACGTGCTGTTTCACTCAGAACATTCCACCTTAATGCTCAATGTCTTCCTTAGGAAAAATACCACCAGGACAACCGTGAGGTTCTGGGCACCTTCCCCAACTGTTTTATTTCATTTATAATCTGTTTTAAATTTTCTTTATGTTTTTCGTATTATGAATTACATTTCTGCCCAGAGGGTGAGGGATGTAATAAGTGTCATCGTCCCTTATCCCAGACATGCCCCTATGCTTCGACCTCAGATCTGGGAGAGTGAGTGGCATATAACGCAGGTTACAAACCCCCCCCCCCCCACCCATGGGCTGCAATGTCTCATTAAGATGAAATAATTGTTAAATAATTTTAAACAAGCATCTTTGGTGACGCTCCATTTTATTTCTTGATATTTACCTGCCAAACATGCCAGTTTCACAAAAGTCTTCATTTTAGGCAAGTTGATTTTTAAACTGCTGCGAAACTCATCAGGGCTGGTTTAAAATTATCAATTTTTTTCAAAATGCACTACAACACTTTTTAGATTTTAGAGAAAGGCACTTATAAAGTATTATATCTTGATGTTCTCTTGTCTCAGAGGATAAAACATTTTTGAAGGACATAAAATTGTATTACATCTTACCTTCTTTGTCAGATTCTTGGCCAGAACTTTACCTGCAAAAAGAAAAAAAAACAAGAAGCTGTCATTTAATAATGTACCTTAGATATTCTGCACAGGTCAACAGAAAGACATTCCCAACATCAAACAGCGACTTTCTGATTGGCAGGTTGCATGTAATTTTCATTTTAAAGACAAGGACAAAGTAAAAAGAAATCCCATTGTGAAGAGCGGACAGATATTGTATGCTGGCAAGAGCGAAACTAAATTAGTGCTATAAAAGCAAGTGATAGATCTGTAGCCAACAGTTCTGAGATCTTGACTATAGTTGACCAAGGCTGTTTTTTCTTTACTTTAACTCTTTCTTGATGCCGAGAACGATGTATTCGAGTAAAGCAGCTGCAATCTGCCATTTCTGTCATCATGTTTGCACAAATAGAAGAATATGTGAATTTAATCTGGCTAAATTAGTTCACGCACGTTACACATGAACAAGAATTCAGTGGTACTACGGGTGAAGGGTATTACCCCCACACAAATGTTTGCCGTACATATAGTTGCCGGGTGGCAACATTATGTATGGTGACCATTTCTGTGGGGAGCAGGTGAGGGGGGTGGGATTTAATCTAAAAACGGGGGTTTGCAGCAACTTTTTTGCCACACAGCCTTTTGCAGGGACATTATCACATGGAACCAGAATAATCTATTTGACCCAAGACACATGCCACAGCCCCACCCAGTAGCCACCACTGGAAGTTCACCTCAAGTTTAGAGCCACATGAGCAAAGCATTGTGGGTTTGCAAATCAGACGAAATGCTGTTTTACAAGGCAGTGCTATTTTATACATAATTTAACAATCCAAGGCAGGCAGTCCTAAAGGCTGCAGACAACTACATAACAGTTTTATTTATCATTAGGGAGCAGTGTAGTATTGTCGGACAGCCTTGGAGTTGGACCATTGGGGCATGTGTAACAAACATCAGCAAAGTTTATGGTGAGTTTGACAAGACTTAGGGAGAAAAAAAAGCGTTTCACCTGAAAGATGAACGTAGAATAAGCCATTTGAGCCACAAATACCACAGCGCCACCAAGTGGCCATCAATGTGGAACAGGGGTAATGGCCCGGGAGCCCAAGTTAGCCAGAGCAAATCACAGGAACAAATGGGGAAGAAGCAACCCAATCAAGTCTGTGCACAGGTTCACACAGCTGCTTCACCACAATCACAGGACTTGCTGGACATCCCATCAATCAGGGTGGACTTAAGAGTTTTGGTCCTCGAGCTGATGCAAGAATTCCAGGGAAACAAAGACAAGCTTGAGGGGTCAATAGCAGAACTTAACACACATATAAAAGGCAGCCACAGCTCAACGGGAGGAAGTGGCAAACAAAGTAGGGGAGCAAGACCACGAACAAGATCTCCTCACAGAGAGAATGGACTACATGGAGCAACAAATTGAAACTCTCATGGCAAAGCAGGAAGATGTTGAGAACCAAGCACGGCCAAACTCCAGAATTTGTGGAATGCCTAAGCATGTCATGGACGTGGACCTGTGGGAATTTGTGGAGGGTCTGTTTCTACACATCCTGAGACTCACCACAGGGGACGAGATCATATTGGACCGAATCCACAGAGTGTATACCTCGTTCCAACTGAAAAACAAGTTACCCCCGTATGTCCTGATCAAGGTTCACTTTTTGCCAGAAGTACAAGATAATGCAGGAGGCCAGAAAGCAAAACAGTACTAGGTATAAGGAGGTCAAACTAATGCTTTTCCAAGATCGATCACAGATCACTCTGTTCAAATGAAGGCGTCTTAATGTGGTCAACATTGTGGCTACGTGAAAGAAAGATCATCTACAGGTGGGGCTTCCTATGCCGGTTGCTATTCAAGGTCAGGAAGGGGGTGGTAGTGGGAGAGGGGGAGTAGAACATCTCAAGGGAAGAGGTTTCCTCACTGTGGGTTGCAGAAGAACCAGCTTCTGCAAGAGTCTGCGATTAGCAATGACAGGAAATGGAGGAACCTACAAGAAAATTAGGCAAACTAAGGGGTTTGCTGAATAGAGGCAAGCCTCAGCCAGACAGACTTAACATAACCATAGCCGCTCCAGAGAGACTGGATTACTATATAGGCCTTGGTGATTGGGACAGATCGCCCACAAGAAGGACCAGACTGGCAGTAAGGACTGTCCTAGTAACCTTCTGGATGGATGGGAAGGGAATGAGGGGAAGGCATGCTTGAAACCAGGTTGGGTGGGAGAAGTGATGCAAAGCTAAGAAGTCTGCTCAGAGTCGAAGGCTGTAGGGATGTGGGGAACATAGGGAGAGTGAAACCCCAGTCTGACCCCAGTGTATGGGGCTGTGCCCATAAGGCTACATTTCTGACGAAGGTAATCAAGGCACAATACCTAGAGTCCAAATGCCAGGAATGTTTTGTTGTTACTTACTGTTGCTGTTTGAGTTTTTTTTTTAATCCCCATTTGCAAGCGTTTCAGAAAGAGGATATGCCCTCTGTTGCCCAGAACCCTCATCCCTACCCGTGCCGTTATCCATACTAGTCAGAAGAGGGATAATCCACAAGTCCAATGGCCGAATGAAGGGTAGGTTCATGGAATGTCCTGGGTCTCAATTCACTGGTAACACGTAAATCAGTTCTTGCAAGAATGAAGGAGCTCAGATGGGGGATTAGGTTTCTTCAGGATACGCACCTTTCGACCCAAGATGAAAAGCAATTGAAAGATGGGGAATTCCCACAGGCTCTTTTTGCCTCCTCAGGGCAGAACACTAGAGGGTGGCTATCCTTTAAGCTCCCAATATCCAGTATGAAGTCAAGGATCGACCCAGAGGGCAGGTATTTGACCATTAATTAATAGTTATATGGGTATCCAATAACCTCTATGGTGAAAATATTCACTAAAATCCTAGAAAATTGTTTGATGGTGCTTATCCCTAAATGAAAAAATACTGATCAAACAGGCTTCATAAGGGGACGATCTACGTTTGACAATATGTGGCGTACAATGCATCTAATCGATTGGTGCCCCCGCTACAGGAGAAAGAGGTCCTGTCACTCAACACAAACAAAGTGTTGACAGTGTGAACTAGGCCAATACACGAAAAGTGTTAACAGCATATGGGCTTGGTCCAAAATCCACACGGTTGGCCCGCACTCCTTTTCAATTCCCGTTCATGAAAATCAAGGTCAATCAAAATTAGACTAAACCCATTAGAATTGAAAGAGGCACACGTCAGGGGTGTTTTATGCCTCATATTGAACCCCTGACATACAAGGTCAGGAATGAGAACGACATTACAGCTATTCTATATCAGAAAAGGCAACATAAGATCGCACTTTACGCGGATGACACTATCCTGCTCCTGGGTAATGTTAAGGAATCCATACCATGGCTCATTACAAAAATAGAACGTTTAGTGGAATTCTGAGCATTCTCAATTTATGACATATCAGAGTATGAATATTACGAATCTGATCATACCCTGAGGGCTATCCAATCCGCCTCACAAATTAAATGGGCTAAAGATAAACTGGATTACTTAGGCCAATTTCCATAATCTATGTAAGCAATATGAAGAAGCTTAGATAGGTGGGACCATCACAGTATCTCATGGCTGGGTAGGATAGCAGCCATAAAGATGTCATTAATCCACATATTACTTCATGCTTTCCATGCTCTTCCTGTGAAAGTTCACATGAAAGGCATTTACTGGCTACAGGATAGAATTGTGCATTTATTTGGGGTAAAAAAAACCAAGGGAAACCCGGAAAACACTCTTGCGCTTGCCGTGCAAAGTGAGCCTGGGCGGGGCAGCTACAAGTTAAAAGATACCCCGATATTCTAAATAAGCACATTATTTGAATAGTCCCAACATGATTTAAAGACGTGTGTGGAAGTGGAACAGGGAGCTATGTCCCTACCTCTGAACAAACTACCATTTATATATCACACTGAAAGGGGGAAGAGAGTTCACTTCTTCATTACGCTATGCCTTCCCTCTTGCAACAAGGGATGTAGCATGTGTTAGATCCCTGCAGGGCTAGACCCGCTCTTGCCAGTCACTGTAACCCAGAATTCTCACCAGCAAAAGAGGAGCAGGCATTGATGGAATGGGAAGCAGGTGGCAAGCTTAGGTTGGGGCGCTTGTACAAGGGCACCAACCTGCTAACATTTGAAGAGTGCAAGAACAGGTCCTTGCTATCAGAGAATGAGAGCTACAGATACATGCAGATCAGACACTGGACCACTAACCCCAAACTTAACTAAAGGGGGACAAGGGATGCCAAAGGGTTAGAACTAACTTTAGTAGAGGGGATCACGAAAGGTAAAATGGCACAGTGCTATAAATTACTAGACCCTACAGACAACACCGCTAAACAGCCATATAGGCAGAAATGGAAATCGAAGTCCAGACAGGCTCATGGGATCATATTTGGGAGCGGGCACATACATCATCACAATGCACTGGCGTAAAGGAGTATGCCTACAAAAGCCACCTGCGATGGTGAATGCCCCCAAGCAAGCTAAATCACTGCAATTCTAAACAACGCATACCAAGTGTTTTAAAGCGCTTGGCTGCCAGTAATTATTGTGTTACAATCCCATGAACATTTATACTACAAACCGCTTATTCCGAAGAATGTTGCCTTATTGTAGCCTTGGGATTAACTGGTCTATTGCAAGGCTTGAAATGCACAGTAGCAACTGGGACAATGTTATATATACAAGGGCTGCAGGAGGAACATTGGGGTTCTGATTCTTGACAATGTAACGAAAAACAATTGATGTATTGTTAATTTTTTTCAATGTGTTGACTATGATCATTTTGGTATGGGGTTATAATTAATTGTAATAAAATATCAAATAGAGTTTGAAAAAAAAATAACCACCAACTTTAATAAAATCTCTGTTATAAGAGGTGTTTCTGCTGGGGGTGACCTTCCTGACATACGTGAGGGAAGCAGAACATGAACAAACCAGATTTATTCGCCATAAGACTGGAACCTCCTCCCTCCAGGTAGGCTCTGCCTAACTGATACAGATAGAAAATTGGAGATTCATACTTCCACACAGAACTCTAATGTGACATACTAGGCAGCTTGACCGAACAGGTTTGGGGCCACAGGACGCAATTCCTCCCCCTGTTCTCACACACCATTACCTGAACATAGCAGGAAGACAACCCCCTCTCCTCCAAGCGTTTACTCTACCTTCCACTGTATCACCAATGCTCTGGAGAAAGCTCTGTGGGGACACATTCGAAGAACTGGGCACACAGACTTAGGTTTCCAGGGGTTAGCATTGTCATTCAATACAGGGTTGGCCCTTACTTCTCACACTTGTAGGCCTTCATAAAACTTCTCCGCTTCCCTTGATGCAATGGGCCAGATAACCTGATTCTTACATAATCTCCAACTCACTGTCATTTGGCAAAAAGCACCTTCATTTATTTAATTCATAATATCAAAAGGTGTATTTGCTCTTCTCTTGAGTGGAAGGTGCTCTCTTAATTGTCTCCTGGTCAACCCAGCTGCTCAACCTTTTCCCAAACAGCCACCAGGGATGGAGATTGGTGCCTACCATCCTGCCCTGTATTACTTCGAAGAGACACAGTGCTGTCAAATATTGCACACTGTTTGTTAGTTTCACAGGCGCTCTCTCAGAATGCTCAGTTCGCCTGAGTAGGGTGGAGGGCCCCCTTAGAAGCACTGTTGAAACTCTACCTGACCAGTGCAAGAGGAATGATACAAAGAGGTCTTGATGTAGCTAACCCCACAAAGTTCTAGAAATGCCCTAATTTCGCTTGAATAGAACTGTACCCATCAGTGACCAAAACCGGGGATATCCCCTGCACCTGTGGGAAAAGAAATGGCACTAGATACAAAGAGGTAGCCACAAACCTGACCTTAGACCGTTTACAAAAATACACAACAAGAACTATGGCATACTGTCTTCCCATCAGACTTATAATGACTCCTAAAATCAAGGCCAGCTTGTTCCGAACTGCCCTT
The DNA here is from genome assembly GCF_040938575.1 of Ambystoma mexicanum. Lineage (NCBI taxonomy): Eukaryota > Metazoa > Chordata > Amphibia > Caudata > Ambystomatidae > Ambystoma > Ambystoma mexicanum. The sequence continues at coordinate 702,623,486 of NC_090941.1, read as the reverse complement.
CAAAACCTTTTTACTGCTGGAATATACTACAGTCACACACTAAACAATCCAATATTAAATCCACATATGGCCACTAATAGTCTTCTTTGAGCATTTTATGGGTGGCTGAGCCCATTACACCAGCTTCTAGTGCATCCCTTTATTATAAGTTCCCATTTATTATCATCCAAAGACGATGGAGAGCCAAAACCAGAACTTACAGAAACCATTGTAAGTCTACCTTCTAGGTCTAGTAAAGGATTGCAATTTAACATATGTTAGCTTTGGAAAAGCTAGGACTAGAACTCACAGAAAGCCTTGCAAGACCATCTTCTGTGTAGAATATAGTAGTGCATTAAACACTAGTTACCATATCACCATCCTAAAATGGTGAAAAACCAAGAACACTAAGCTATCCAAGTTCTCCTATCTCTAACAATGATGGATATTTTTAAAGGCGATAGGGACGGCATCCCAGTCGCGTTAGAACACGATTAACCACACAGTATAGACACACGCTGTGTCCTGTAAAAAGCGTACAAGCTTCACAATTTTACAGGTTAAGGTTGTACTGTTTAACTATGACCACTAGTCTTTCCCTTACACTTTAGTAGACCAATAACATTTTTAAAAAATTCACTACATATCTGAGTTTTTTCCAAAAAAATGACAACCGCATTAATAGTTTTTCTATTTTTCATATTTGCATTTATAAAGTATCCAGAGGAACAGTAGTCAAGAATAATAACATAATAAAACCACATAAAAAGGTACAGACAAATTGCCAAAAATATTTACAGAAAAGAAATATTAAATTTAAAATACTGTTAGTGACTAAATTACAGGTTACTCGCTGTAGTGACTAACATTCTCCTATTCCATAATCCCCTTAACTCCATACTGCATGGGCGTCCCTCTCTAGAGACGGGAACAGAACTTTTTCACCAAAGAAAGTCTTTTCCCATTTAAATTTTGTTGCGCAGTGGGCATGGCCCGGCAGCATGCACTCCCCTGACTCTGCCCTTTTTGACGCATCGGCTAGATTAAACTGCCTAACAACGTTCCTTTCTTAAAGGGGGTTGGATGGAGAGGATGGTGGGGCATATGGAGGAAAGGATACTATGGAATAGGAGTACATTAGTCACTAGAGTGAGTAACTTGTAAATTACTCCTACGTCCCATCCCCTTTCCTCCATACTGCATTGGCGATTAACACCGATTGAAGCCCTAGGGAGCTGAGGCGTTGATGACCTTAAGAGAACAGGTTCCTCAGGACCCCTTGCCGGAGGGCCGCGTCTGAGAGTGCACTGCCATCTAGACAATAATGCTTGCAGAATGCTGAGGGGTAGTCCAGGTAGCCGGCCTGCTGATTGTTTGCTAGTGCACATGCCACTGGAAGGCGACGGTCGTGGCCTTGGCCCAGACCATATGAGCATGAATATTTGTTGATACACCTTATGCTGCCCCTTTTAGGCCTCCTGAATGGCTGCAACCATCCACCTAGCTATCGAGGCCTTTGACGCCATAAAACCTGGCTTTGAACCACCAAAGCTATGTAATGCAATTTTTAATCCATACTCCCCATTCAGATAATGGAAAGCTCAGACATTCTGTCCCTATGCTAAATGTAATTACTCCCTTAGACAGCAGTGATTCCAAACTCTCATCGCATACCCCAGTTAACAGATATCTGCAGTGCAGTAGTTGATACTACAAAATGGTGACAGCTCAATAAAGGCTAATTAACTGTAAAGTCTGTACATCTGAGGCTCTTCCGGTTCCTTACAACAGTCCTCAGTGACTGGGCTCTACAAGAAACATATTAGCTAATGTTGTTAGAAGATGTGACTAATTTTGAATTACGGTTTTAATTTTGAATCTGAAAACTATATAAGCAATTGAAATTTGGAATGCAAGTTCTACACAATGATTGTTGGCAGAGTGACGCGAGAAGCGATTGGCCAGGTAGTCGGGTGATAGATTGTTCTGGGTCTTGTAGGCTAAGGCTAAAGTTTTGAGAGAGATTCTGTGCGCAACAGGGAGCCAGTGTAGGTTACGTCTAGTATCAGAGATGTGTGATCTCCTGGGTAATTTAAGGGCAGCCCTGATGGCATTATTCTAGGTGACTTGTAGCTTGTCAATGCTTCTTTGGCTAGTCCCTAGATATAAGGCATTACAAAAGTCAATTTTTGCCATGATTAAGGTTCTGGCAAGGATGAAACAGTTTTCGGTTGTCAGAAGCGGTCTACAAGCTGTGATAAGTTTGCACGTATAGGCCGAAGCAGACTCCACCGCATTAGTTTGTCTGGTAAGAGTGTTCAGTCCAGATAGATACCAAGCGTTTTAGTTACGTTGCACACTTTAATGATGTTAGAGTCGATAGTGAATGAATTATAAGCAGAATCTAGTTTAGCCAGTTTGCCATGCAAACCAAGGATCAGCAACTCCTTAAGGGAGAGCCCATGATGTGCCATCCAGGCCTGGATGACTGAGTAGACTTCATTGAGTGCTATAGCATCAGCAATATGGTCACCAGTGAGAGGAATGAGTCACTAGGAATTAAAGGCTGCATTAGAACACATGTAAGTATCAGCACCAAATCAAAATGTCAGTTGAGCCAATTTCCCTTAACACCTAATTTCAGGGACCAAGGCGAATTTTGATTCCAAGCAACATGCCTAAAGCTCAAAATCTTTCAACAGAGCCATAACTTGCCAACATTTGATAAGTGAAGCAGAACTTCCTTGGAAAGTCAAAAACAATACCACCCTTTTCTTCAACCTTACTCATTCCCTCATCCTTTACTTTTCCTGTTATTAAGTGAATCACAGTAAATATACAGAGTTTAGAAACTGCACCAAACTAAGGGGACACATTACACGTAGGCACAAGGGAGTATATACATGACTCGGTCGCTAAAGCAACTTGTCACACCTAGATTTATAGTTCTCGAAAACGCCAACGTCTATGCAGGTTTCTCATGGTATGAACTGCTCAGTTTAAATGTACAAAGAAAGAGGTTACCTCACAAGCGTCTTATGCTGATGTGCTGTCCGATCTGAAGGCTTCTAAAAACTACACACATCTGTTTAGGAATGACGAAGGCAGACAGGAATTTGTTTAAAGAGGCAGGAAAAATGTGTGATAAGAACATCAAAGAATCTCCGTGGGAAGAGCAAAAGGTGCTGGATCGGCAGCAAAGCTGTTGCCTTTCATATGTTCACCATTACATTTTCCTATTTTTCTGTTTTATCCTATACACAAATGGAAAAAATTCCAGTAATCAAGGTGCAAAATACTAAAACATTTAATTATGGCGATTGCTACTAGGTTTTATGGAAGTGGGACGGGGGTGGGTGCAGGGAGATGGGGGCATAAGCCAGTATTCTATAAATGACAAGCAGGAGAATATTATTCACACTTTCCAATAGCAGTAAGAAGTTAACACCATTTTCTTTTATTTCCCAAAACATTACAGATACTAGAATTCCCTCCCTGTGCATCATAGTTCAACACCCAGTTTTCTCTGCTTTCAAAAACATGTCCACCACCCCCAGGCCGTGTCTCTTTTCACGCATACAACACACCTATCAACATTCTAAGGCATGGCACACAGGCCATCATGCAACATCTAAAGCAAAGATCCCACAAACGTGTCTGCATGCATTGCAGGTGTGCATAAAAATCTATGAAAGACATGTTCATTGCACCAGTCTGCTAAACTGAGAATATCTTCTAATCTGGCCCCTGACCAAAATGCCATGGATGCCAACCATACCCTAGCTAAAAGGGTCACCAAATGGACAGCAAAGTCTTCTAGACATAACCCATCTCATCCAACAAGCTAGGGTGGGCGACTTGACAGGACTGTGCAGTTTACGGAAAGAAGGAACAAGTTACTTACCTGTAACTGTTGTTCTCCAGCATGGGTCTGGCATGGATTCACATGCTCATGAATATTCCCCGTCGTCAGGCTGGGAATCCTCGGTAAAGAAAAAACCAGCATCAGTTTCGCCTCTGATCTGTCTTTCGTAGTAATAACCAATCACTGTGTCATACTGACCACAGCCAATGACTGCCCTCTACCTAAGCACCGCCTCTGGAGCCATCTTCAGATTTGGAAGCACGTGAAGTGGCAGTATGACCAAGTGAAGAGCCGCAGAGGGGTAGGCGGGAGGGTTCGCATGTGAATCCATGCCAGACCCATGCTGGAGAACAACAGTTACAGGTAAGTAACTTGTTCCTTCTCCAGCATGGGGTCTGGCATGGATTCACATGCTCATGAATAAAGAATACATAGCAGTACACACATGCACAACCACGGGAGGTGGCAAAGGCTCAACATTAAGCAGTACATCAAACTCAACATTAAGCATCTTACCTCCTCACCAGGCTCACCTCAGGCGAACAGGTTGCGCAGCACTGCTTGGCCGACCCTGGACTCCTCCCTGGAATCCCAATCGACGCAGTAGAATTTCGTGAAGGTGTGCGTCGACCTCCACGTAGCAGCCCTGCATATGTCCAGCAGGGGCACACCAGAAAGGAACGCTGTGGTAGCTGCGATCGCTCTGGTGGAATGGGCTCTCGGACGGCCAGGCAGCGGTCGGTTTGCCAACCGATGACAGTACATGATACAGCCGGAGAGCCATCTGGAAATGGAAGCCTTCGAGAGAGCCTTCCCCTGATTGACAGGTCCAAAGTTCACAAAGAGTTGTGACGTCTTCCGAAAACACTTTGTGCGGTCCACGTAGAACTTCAGCGCTCTAGCCACATCCAGCGAGTGCAAAGTCCTCTCAGCCGGCGACGAAGGGAAGAACACAGGCAACACCAAGGGATCGTTGAGATGGAAGTCCGACGGTACCTTGGGCATGAAGGAGGGGTGCGTCCTGAGCACTACCCTCGTGTCGTGAAAAGTCAAGTACGGGGCCTTGCAGGAAAGGGCCTGGATCTCTCCCACCCGTCGTGCGGAGGTGATGGCCACAAGAAACGCTGTTTTCCACGACAGAAACTTCAACGGGGCCGAGTGCAGAGGCTCGAACGGAGGTCCCATGAGCTTGGTCAGCACCACGTTGAGCTCCCACGCCGGGACGGAGCCTTCACCGGCGGGAACGATCTGAACAGTCCCTTCATGAACTCTTTCACCAGACGATGAGACCACAAGGACGTCCGGCCCGTGGTTCTGGTGTATCGGGAGATCGCAGCAAGATGAATCTTGATGGACGCGTGTGCCAGTCCAGCTTTGGCCAGCGTCAGCAGGTACGGCAGTACCTGGGGAGCCGTAATCCGTAGAGGGTTAATCTTCTGTGCGTGGCACCAGACAGAGAACCTCTTCCATTTGTGTCCGTAGCATTTAAGAGTCGAGGACGCCCTGGCCTTTGCAAGAACCTCTCTGCAGTCGGCCGGTATGTCGTATCCTCCAAACTCTAGCGCTGCAGGAGCCAGGCCTGCAAGTTCAGCGATTTCGGGTCGTGGTGGAGGATGGCGCCTCCTTCCCTGGAGAGTAGATCCGCGTCCACCGGCAGCTTGATTGGCGGGGACGCTGACAAGTCCAGAAGGTCCGGGAACCATATCTGCCTCGGCCACGCAGGTGCGACGAGGATCATCCTGCACCGTGACCTCTTGAGCTGGTTGACGAGCCGGATTAGCAGTGGCAAAGGAGGGAACGCGTAGAGGAACAGGCCCTCCCAGGGGAACGAGAAAGCATCGCCCATGCTCCTCGCCTGGGGAAACCTTCTGGCGAACCTCCGGCACTTGGAGTTCGTCGCCGTCGCGAACAGGTCGATCTGGGGTGTGCCCCACCGTCGGAAGAGGCGATCCACTAGATCCTGCCATAGTTCCCACTCGTGGCACGAGCGCAGCTCCCTGCTGAGTGAGTCGGCGATGGTGTTTTTTATCCCTGCCAGATGAAACGGCACCAGAAACATCCTTTGGGCGACGGCCCAATGCCACAGGTCCTGCGCCTCCTTGGACAGTGCTGGGGACCTGGTTCCGCCCTGTTTCCTGATGTAAAACATGGTGGTGGTGTTGTCGGTGAAGATCCTCACCACCTTGCCCTTGAGGGACGGAAGGAAGGACCTGAGGGCCCAGAACACTGCACGGAGCTCCAGGACGTTGATATGGAGGGACTTCTCCGTCGGGAGCCAAAGGCCTCTCGCGTGCAGATTTTCGGTGTGCGCTCCCCACCCTTCCAGGGAGGCATCCGTGGTCACTGTCTCCTGGTGGTCTGGAAGTCCATGCCCGCCGTCAGATGTGCGCGGTTGCCCCACCACCGGACCGCTCGGCGGAAACTCTCGTCGAGTGTGATCCTCTCCTCGAAGCCGCCCGTCGTTTGGATCCAGCGCGCGTCCAGGAACTCCTGCAACGGGCGCATCCGGAGCCTGCACATGGGAATGAGGTAGATGCAAGAAGACATCATTCCGAGGAGGGACTTGATGGACCTCACCTTGGCCGCGTCGGAAACCAACATCCGCTGTACCTTGCCCAGGATGGACCTGGTCCTTTCCTCCGACGGGGAGGCCAGAAGGGACACTGTGTCGAGCTTCGCTCCCAGAAACAGTGCGTTTTGCGCGGGTACCAGGTGGGACTTGGCGTAGTTCACGGAGAATCCCAGGTCCGTGAGAAGTTGGACGGTCCTTGCCGTGTGCTCCACGGCGAGCTCCCTCGTCTTGGCTCGAATGAGCCAGTCGTCCAGGTAGGGTTAGACGTGGATCCCCTCGCGGCGCAGCTGCGCCGCCACCGGTGCAAGGCACTTGGTGAATACCCTGGGTGCCGACCGTAGTCCGAAGGGGAGGGCTTTGAACTGGTAGTGACGCCCTTGGACCACAAACCTGAGGAATTTTCGGTGCCCCTTTAGGATGGGAATATGGAAGTAGGCATCCTCCAAATCCAACGACGACAGGAAGTCTCCTTCCTCCAGCTGACCCAGGACGTGCTGGAGGGTGACCATCCGGAACTTCTGCGCCTTGATGAACTTGTTCAGACGTCGCAGGTCTAGGATGGGGCGCCATCCTCCCGTCTTCTTCTTCACGAGGAAGTATCTCGAGTAAACTCCGGAGCCCCGAAGCCTCTTTGGGACAAGTTCGATGGCGCCCTTCCTGAGCATCGCCTTTACCTCCAGAAGAAGCTGAGGGACGTGAAGCTCTTTCCTGGCCACGGGGGGGACGCGCGGGCACCTTCTTTGAAACTCGAGCGCATGGCCCCGGGCTAAGGCGTCCAGCACCCAACGGTCGGTGGAGATGGACTCCCACACGCTGACGAAGCTCGCCAGCCGGCCTCCCACCGGGGTGCTTCGGTGGGGGCCCGACCCCACGGCCGGTTCAATCCTGTTTCGACGAGGCTTTGCCGCCTTGACCTCCTTGGCGACGACGGCGGGGTCCGCCAGACTTGCCTCGTCCTCTGTAGGCCTCCTGAGACGACGAGCGGGCCGCTTGACGGTAGGTGGAGAAACCGCCGCCGGAACCTTTGGAGGCGCCCTTGCCTCCGCTGCTCCGAAAGGGCGTCCGTCGTTGCTGCAGAACCCCAAGGGCCCGGGCCGTCTCAGTGTCCGCTTTAATGGCCTGAAGGGAATCGTCCACTGTTTTCCCAAACAGGTTGTTCCCATCGAACGGCATGTCCAGGACTCTGGTCTGTACGTCTTGACGGAAGTCCGTAGCCTTGAGCCATCCACGCCGCCTAAGGCACACGCCGTTGCCCAACTGGCGAAACCCAGTGTCGGCGATGTCCGTCGCAATAGTGATGGCGTCGTCCGACGCCACCTCACCTTCCTGTAGGATCTCCAGGGCATCCGCCCTCTTGTCGTCCGGTAGGAAGTCCAGCAGGGGAGCTAGTTTGTACCATAGCTCCCTGTCGTAGCGGGCCACGATAGCCAAGGCGTTGGCCGCTTTAATCGTCGTCGCTGCAGACGAGATGACCCTGCGTCCCATAGCGTCCAATTTCTTTCCCTCGCCGTCCGGTGGGGAAGTCGATGTGGAGGCCGCACCCCCCCCGCTTTCTTCCTGGCCGCCGCGGAGACGACGGAGTCCGGGGTAGGCTGCGCCCGGAGGCACAGGGGGGCCGCGTCCGGGACCCGGTACTTCTTCTCGTACCGGTCTCTTCTAGCTGGCGTCGTGGAAGGGTTCTTGAGGAGGGCGAGGCCCTCATCCCAAATGTCATCCAGTAGAGGCACCGCGAGGACCGTCTTCCTCTTGGCCTCGCGCCGTTGATAAAGGAATCCTTCCTTTTTCTTCTCCTCAGGGCAGAGTTGGAAAAGCTCGGATGCCCTGGCGATCATGGAGTGGAACGATCCAATCTCGTCGGGCGGAGAAGCCCTGGTGGGAGGTGACGACGGTAGATTCTCGTCGTATACCTCGTCGTCCGTACCCGTCGCTGCCGTGTCAGTCCCCGTATCATCCCCTCGGGTGGACGGGGAGGAGGGCTGGACGGGGCGCGACGGCTGAAAAGGAGATGGAGGGTGAATCCTTCTTTTCTTGGGCGGGGGAACACCAGAAGGTCCCGGTTCAGGATCCCCCGACGGGAGAGGTTCCTCCGTCGGCAACGGTAGTCTCGTCCTTATCTCTGAGCATAAGGACTGTATAGCCAACAAAATGGCCGCCGAGTTGTCTTGCGGCGCTGGCAGAGGGGAATCCGACGGGCGATCAGGGGCCCCGCCGGCACCCTCGACGATGTCGTCGTCACCTGCGTCGGGATCCATCCCGACGGGCCGGTCTTCTTCCACGCCAAGGCCGTGGCTTAAGACCTCGATCAGCTCTTCCTCCGAGGTTGAGGCCGAATCTACGACGACGCCCTGCCCCCCCTTTTTCTTCCCCGCCGGGGATTTCACGGGGGTCCTATCGATGGGCACAAAAGAGGACTCCCTCCGAGGTGGCAGGGAGACTGAGCCCCGAGGTCGCCACCACTGGTGTAGCCTCCACAGGCTGAGCCAGGGCCGCCGCGACAGTATCGATAGAGGGCTTGGCCGGATGGATTAAGGCCTTCACCACCTTAGGTGCGCTCACCGCCTTATCCTTGAGGGGGGGACACTGCCTCGCTCCCCCTCCGATGGGGCCTTCGAGCTCGACCGGGGCCTCTCCAGGAGCTTCGCCGGGTGCTCGCCCTTCCTCTTACCCGACCCAGAGCGTTGGCTCGTGGCTGAAGGTGCCGGGGAGGGTGCGCCCTGCCTGGCGCCCGTAGAGCCCGACCGTTCGGCGCTCCCGGTGCCAGCGGACTCGCGGTGCTTGGCCTTGTGTTGGACCCCCGTCGCCGGGGCGTCCTCAAAGGTCTTAGAAGACCGCTCGGATTTCTTCCTCTTCTTCTCGCCTGACGGGCTCTTCCCTTCCAGCCAGTTGGCGAGACGTTGATGGCGGTCCTTCATGGTCCGCTCCGACATATTGCCGCAAAACGCACAGTCCTTCTCCACGTGCGTCTTGTCCTCATGTAAGCAGTAGAGACAAAAGGAGTGTTCGTCCTCCTTAAAGACGTTCTGCAGCTGGCATCCAGGGCAGATCCTGAACAGCTTTCCGGGCATCGAGCTTCCCTTCTCCTGGGCCTGAGAAGCTTCTGGAGTCCTCCAAAAGCGTAGCTCGACGAAATCTTCACCCTTGAGGGGCGCAGACGAATCCGACACGGGTCCCCGTTGATCGGATGGAGAGTCGGTGGAGCTTGAGGCTCTTTTGACCGAAAAAACAAAGTTTTTGAGAAAAAACGTGAAAAAAATAGCACTAACGCTCGAGAGCAATAGCACGAGGATCCCAACACATGAACGTGCGGTAAAAATCTGAAGATGGCTGCCAGAGGCGGTGCTTAGGTAGAGGGCAGTCATTGGCTGTGGTCAGTATGACGCAGAGACCAGTGATTGGTTATTACTACGAAAGACAGATCAGAGGCGAAACTGATGCTGGTTTTTTCTTTACCGAGGATTCCCAGCCTGACGACGGGGAATATTCATGAGCATGTGAATCCATGCCAGACCCCATGCTGGAGAAACAAACAACTGTTGTCAGACATTCACAGGTTTTCAGTACATAAATCATACTCATTGAGCATCAACACACAAGGATCGTATGGAGTGAAAAAAATTGTTTCACAAAACCCAGTTAGAAAAATAAAAATAATATCGATTTAGAAAGATCACTCTGAGACTGCTGCGAGTGGGCTTTCTAAATCGAATAATCTCGCCTCTGCCTCTGTGCGCAGGGGCTGACAGGTGCAGCAGGCCTGCTAGAGAAGTTGCAGGAGCACCAGGTGAGTGGTATTGTGTGCGTCAGCATCTGTAGGTCTGTGTGGTGGGGGAGAAGGGAAAATGTCACAGGGGAGGGGGGAAATGTACCCACGTGTGTATGTATGCGTTAGGGAAGTGAGAGGGAGGCAGCAGCTGAGGCGACTTCTAGGAAATCTCAGAATCTCACCAGCTTGTGAGAGGCTGTGGGCGGGCAGGGCAACGGCTTAGGTGGGGGTTAAAAACCCTGCAGGAATGTGGTATTTACGCGTTTTGAGGGGCACCTGAAATAAATTAGTCTTTTTGGTATGCATCCGTCAAAAAGCGGAAATATCACGATAGAACCCACAATGACATGCCTTCTGAAAATTATGTGAACTCAATGTGTGAAGTACCCGTCTTATTTCAGCATCAAATTCGAAAACCAAACAGATCACGAGTAAAACATCAGCCAGACAGATCCAGAATTCTCACGTCGGACACTAACCTGAAGGAAACCAGACAAATCAACATGACCAGTTTTGCAGACAACTTCTGCAAGGAGAAGTCTCCATCATCTGTCCAGTCCCAAAATATTTACAGAACTATACTGACATTCCACAAGGACAAATATCTCGCCCTGGTAGGTGCAGTGATCTGAACCTCCTTTAGGTACCTGCATATTAAAGGTATGAACACACACCAACTAACAATCAACAAGGCTATGAAATGAAGAAATGGTCGATCTGTATTAAGTGACAGTATGGTAAGTGAAAGAAGGAAGTTCATTCAAAATGTTCATCAGGATAAAACCTGCCTAGAAAGAAACCAAACAGCATAGATTACAACTACGAGCCCAAGTCGCCCAGAATGCAGTGTATGCTTAGACTGTACTCTGAGCCCAGGAACCCCAGATTAACCCTAAAGCCGCATATGAATGCCCTCTGGTGTTTATGCATCCCTGAAATATATCAGTTCACCAGCTGAAAGGAACCGGACAGAAGTTGCTCTGTGAATACTGTCAGTAAGATAGGGAAGTCTACCAACACCGCAATCACAATTGGGAACCACATCGGTGCACGCCACAAGGAGATCAGCATCAGAATTTCCCGATCCTTCTTGGCCCGAGGAAGAGAATCCATCATGGAGAACAGAGGGAAGGCATAGTGAATCCCTGCCAACAGATCGGAAACAAGGCATCTTTTGCCAGAATGCATAGGTCTCATCTTGAGCCGTAAAAACAGGACAACTGATCAATGAGGCAAAGAGATCAGTCTGGAAGATACCCCTATGGAGATGGTAGTTGCTGTATTCCCTCAGATGCAGGAAGCACCAATCCACTACTACGTTGCAGATAAGAAGTACTTTGCCCTGACTAATTTTGAATCTACTAGCTTATTGTTTAGCAGACTGCTGATACAGCATCCATAAGGGCACTGAACATGCACTTGGACCTCCACAGAGGCAACAGAGAGTTTTCATTGCAAACCAGAGAGATTTTGGGGGGGGGGCTATGACTTTCAATTTGGTCAGGTCGTCTATGGCCACAGCATGAAACTCTAGTTATAAACTCTTTAGAGATTCTTGCAGGATCCTTTGTGGTAAGTAGTTTTGTAAAGCATTGGTCTAAGTGCATGATCAGTGTTCATATGGACGATGGACTGCTCTGTTCAGTTCCCTCTTGATGGATCAGTCCTCAGAGTTCTGAAGCTGCAAAGTTGACCAATTGCAATCTATCAGAAATCCAAGGATCATCATCATGGAAGCTGGCTGAAACAATCAAACTGTTTCTCTTAGATGTTTGGCTGCCTACAGCTGTGAACCAGGGCCTAAGAACAAATACATGGGGTTTGATAAACTATGGCCCAAAACATAATTGCTGAACCTTAGACAGACTGGCAAAATTAGTACAACTGGAGCAAACAATATCTAATAATTTTTTTCATCAAGTGTTGCTTTTCAACCTTTGTTTTTTAGTTTGTTATAAATATGTAATTTTTAGGTTGTAAATACGTAATTGTTAGGTTGTATGAATGCAGTGAAGTAAAGTGAATGCCTTTTCTGGTGCAGAGCTTTGTGCCTGTGTGAGCAACCCTACCGCATTGGTGGTTGAAAACCATTTTCGGAAAATGATATTGCATTTGAGGGCTGGGGACCAGAATCTGCTTCACAGAATGAAATTGGGTATTCCCTCAATAGAGGAGGTGGCAAGATTAAAGCTTCTGGAATACTGGGTGAGACTCTGGCTGATGTTTAGGCTTGAGTTTACCAAGAACATGTCATGCAAGTGAGACTGATGCGCGTGACAGTGGACCATCACTGGTTGAGTCATTTAAAAGTGGTTCTATTAATTAAAAGTCTAACATATGATGGGGTCCCCCCCAACAAGCGATTGTTAAAAGAGATCCATTCAGAGGCTCAAGGCTTGCCTCTCATTGATCCAGTCGTGGATGTTCAGTGCTTACCTGAAGCTCAACCCCTCGAAGACTTAATTCCTACTTCTGACCAACAACACAGAACACCCCGACATCCAGACCTGGCTCTATGCTATGCACCTTTAGGGCTTCACACCCCAGCAGGCCACCTGTGCCAAGTCCCTTGGGTTCGACATTGAAACGCCTCTTCTTCAAATAGCACATAGCAAGGAACACACCAACAGCTGGGTAACAACTTTCTCTCCTGCGGAAAATGAAGCCCTTAATCCCAGAAACCAACTTAAGAGCGGCTGTCCAAGCCTTGGTCCACTCCCATCTGGATGGTGGCAATGCTCTTTAGGAAGGTCTTCTGGTGACTACCCTGGCACCCCTGAAATGTGTCCTGCATGCTGCAGCACAACTCGAAGGACTCAGCAAATTCTACCACATCACCCCAACCCTCATCGAACTGCACTGACTCCTGCTGCAAGCCTGTATCATCTTCAAATCTTGCAGCATCATCTACAACACTGTCACCATAAAGTCCCAAAGCTACTTCATTCATCTCTTGATGCCTATGATCCACCAAAAGTAAGGACATAAACAGACTTGAACGCCACCAGTGCAGGAAGGAAAGAACCAGAAGAGAGGCCTTCTCTTTGTCTACACCCCATGACTCTGGAACGTCCTCCCAGATAACATCTGACTCAAACCCTTGCTTTTATAGTTCAGGAAGGAGCTCAACACCCTCCTCTTCAAGGAATGGCTCCCCCTAACGCCGAGGCCCACACACCCTCCACTCCCCATCCTACCCGCAATACTGTGACCTGATCCCCACTGTTTCCTCCCCTGCTTGCTTTTAGACCCTTTGATCACAAATTGCCTAGCAACCCCAACCCTGTTAGGTCCCAGCTCATGTTCTTCTCTGCTTCCCTCACCATATTCTTCCTCCTATGATTTTTTAAATTAAAACAAAACAACATTTTTAGTACACACAGTACGTTTACATAATGTTTCAATAAACGCAAAAACATCTGGGATCCTCTCACAGTCTACCTGTTGACACAAGACACTGCTTCAAATTGAGGGGGGTCATACAAGAGAAGGGCATAGGACCACAATGTCGTCAGATCTCTATGGATTAGAAAGAACCAGACTAATGTGGGTTAATGAACATATCCGAACCATTGTAGAGAATACGTTTCAAGATAAATGTCAGTGCATATATGCAATTTTGTATGTTTTTACGGTGGTCTGATGTTGTGATGTGAACCGATTAATAAAGATATGTTAAAAAAAGATATATATATATGTATATAATGTTTCAAAATGAGAAAAACCATTTAAATACACTTCATAATATCCAGATACCAAATTCATTAGATTTCCTTACAAGCAAAAGTAAATGTGCTACCTAATTCCCAATAATCATTTGCGGCTTTTCCCACCACAAGTAACTCGGACTAACGGCCTTCCCGCTTCCCACCAGATCATCTAGTTCAATCTGAGCTGTTTCTGTCACTTAATCCAGTCTTCCAAAAATTACTATCAGGAACTTTATCAAGGCCAGCGTAAGTGACAGGTGGGAAGTAGTCTTGAGTATATGCCATAGGTCATCTGATACGACGTGTGATGTGCTGTCAATGAAGGGTGAGAACGTAGTTGTCCTCTCGTCCAATACCTTGGGGCAATGCATCACCAGATGTTGCAGTGGCGCAGTTTCCCCTCCACATAGTCTGCAGAGTCTGAGCTTGGTAGGAATCTGCAATTTGGGTCCCACCACTTCTAAGATCGAGAGGCAATTGGGTCTACATTTAAGGTATCAGTCTCAGCTTCGCCGATGGAAATCTTTTAATATACCGTCTGAGCTCACTCGTAGGCATGTACCAAACCTTCTGCCCTCCATACCTTTTTGGAGGTTCCAGGTCTCAGAGATCAGGTATGATATCCCATCTCTTAACCTTTGATTTCACCAGACCTACAGACACAGGTCCCTGGAGATCAAGTTGTTCCATGAATTCCTTGCACTTTTTCCTAAATTTGCGTAAGGATGGGTTAGCTTCCTGGCCCATGGTGGAGTTCAAATAGAAGTCAATCTGGGGGTGTTCTGCTCTAGCCATCTTAAAGTACAGGGTGAGGCTACGCTTCATCAGCTTAGCCTACCAAGACACTAGTCCCAGCTCCAATCTAACTGGGACTGAGGTGGGGAGCTCCAAAATCTTCGTCAAAATCCTGCCTTCCAGGAAGAAACTTTGTACCCTTTCCTTGAGTCAATTCGACTTCAAACAGGACATTAAGGGAAGTAGGGAAAATTCACACAACCTGCTTTTAACTGCTTTTGCCAACAACAGTCAGGCCCCTACTTTCTCTTCCATTTTCCCTTATTCAATTGTGCGTCACCGTTTGTGAGACACAGAAAAGCCTAAGTATAGGATGTACTCCAGTTTGCCAACCCAGGAATCGTTGATTTTCCACTTGTAGCTAATATGTTTTTTCCTCTTGCTAAAGTCATCACATGCGATTTAGCTGGGTTGACTGTAAGGTTGTTCTTTGGCAGGTAGGTCATGAATCCCGTAACACAGAGCTGCAGTCCTGCAGTAGTGTGCCATCACCTGCATACTCGATGCAGCCCACTTGCAGTTCCCCCCACGTCTTTGGTTCCTCCCACAAATCTGCAAGATAAAGATTAAAAAGAGTGGGAGCAACCATGCATCCTTGTCGTACCCCCCCTAACCACTGAAATAGATCTTGTGAGGGCGCCTCTGCTGTTGACCCCCACTTTGCAGTAGTATGCAAGCAAAGCATCTGAATCATTGCCAAAAGACCTGGATCAATGCCCCAGTTTGCCCGCTTTTTCCACAATCGTGTAAGATCCACATTGTCGAACGCTTCTGAGAGGGTCCATGGCTGCTACGTACAAATTAGTAGGCCCACTACCTTCAACCTCCGAAAGGCAATCATGTAATAGAAAACAACTCTGAAGTACTCACTCCCCTCCTGAATCCAGTTTCTAATGGATGCAGGTTGTGGGTAGCCTCTGCCCAGGTCTTGGAAGGATAGCTCAGGGGCAACGTGCTCGCCTTGGAAGCAAGACGACACAGTGCAACACATGGTTCGATCCCCGGGTCCGCGCTTAGAAACCTCTGGGTACTAAGCGCGTTATAAACAACCAATCATATCATATTATACCTCAGTTCTCGTAACACCATAGTGGCAAACACCTTAGAGAACGTATCGATAAGTGAGATAGGGGTGCACCAGGGAGCTAACGCCCTATCTCACTTTTTAAAATTGGGATCAGTATGGATTGGTGCCATGAATTGGGATATTTACCAGATTTAGCGATTTATTCGAATGGGTTTCCTAAAATGTCAGCCCAGAGAGGGGGGGTTATTCTTCATGACCCCATTCGTTACCCCACCTGGTCCGCTTTAAGGTTGGCTATGATGAGTTCTAAATCTTCTCAATCAAATCTGGCCTTCCATACTGGATCTTGGCCCACTACCTATGAGTCACAAGTGGGGAACTCCCTGCCCCTACTAAATTTGCTCTGGAAGAAATTCACCCATCTTCCTCTGCCACATCCGATATCTGTAGCGGAGACTGAAGTCTAGTCTTATTGTTCAGTGTCCATCATGTACCTCGGGTGTCTTTCTCACTAACTGCCAATAGCTTGCGATTATTATCCATATATGTTTGTGTTTTCCGATGCCTACACCGGTCTGTTTTTTCTTCAGGAAATTAGTTTCTTTTATCATTGCCACCTTTTAACCAGGGAGGATTTATTTGCATTCCTAATTTCTTTTAGTAGAATACGTTTTCTATCGTGTACTGTCAAATGGTTGCCCTTGGCGTCCACGGTAGGCGTTAAGGGCGTCAAGGGCATCCCTATTGTTAAATCCCTTACACTTCCCAGTTCGTCAAGCAGATTATAGAACACATTGGGCGCCATCACCCCACGTCTATATTCCAAACTAAAGTCATTCCACCAGCGGACAAGTCTTTTATTAAGTTTCTGCATGTTGCAGCAACCTTCCCCCATTATTAAAAGTTGTCCGTCACTCATTGAGTCAAGTTTTTCCAGCGTGGCCAACACTGACACAGTTAGTAAGAGGAGGTAGTGATCGCTTCTTTTTGGTTTTAGACGTTGTAAGTCTCTCAGCCTTGTGACCGTTTTTAATAAAGATGTAGTCAATCGTTGAGAATGAGAATGCATTGGCCCAGATTGGAATCTCTTTTTGGGACTGATCCCCGATCAAATTGGATTGGGTAAAGCCCTGTCTCGACAGGAAGTGGGACCATTCCCTACCAATGTTGGTCCTTCGAGATACCGATGGTTTCCCGCCTGTGTCTGCCTCCCGTCTAGCTTGACAAACTCACCAGGTGTCACTGTACATAACAGTTTAAGTCCCCTACAAGAATAATGGGACCCCCAAACCTCTCTATTTGCCATTCTTGAAAAGGAATCTTCTATTGCATTCATGGCTGTGTCAGAGTCTCCCAGGAGAGGATTGAAATAGATGTTTATTACGAGAGCAAGGCTTAAAATAAGCAGGGTCGTATAGCAATTTGCTATTCAATTCTGTAGGTTTGCCAATTAAATTGACACTTGTGTAGCAGAGCTAGCTACTGAAATTACCCTCTTAAAAGAAAGCACAATTCACTCTGCATTCCTCTCGGATCTCTCCAGCCTCTTCTCTCTGCAGGTTCAAAGGGACTAACAGAGAGAGAGTGCCGCAGAAATCATCTCCTCCACTACAATTACCCAAGACCTGTGTTTGAGCGCTAGGCAAAAAAGTTATTTCTTTTTCAAACAACTGCAAATCAGAAGTAATCTAGATGATACGTTTATTAAGCCAACTATGTCCTGTTTGGCAGAGGCCAGTATGTGTCAAGTTCATTTTTAGAACCAGTCCAGCAATTCCATTCCTAAAGATGCAAGTTGATCATACTGTATAATTACAGTATTGCTTCTATAAAACACTGCATTGTCTGTTTTTCTTTTAAGTTTAGGTGCTCAACCCAGGAGATGACCCCAAACCCCTTGACATTATATCTCATCACCCTATTACTTTATACAAACTACCCAGAAAATGAGATGGCCGCAAACTACAATATGCCACCTAGTTCGCCCAGTTCTCCAACCTTCCTCTGGAGTGCCACACCTCGACTTCTCCCCCACCCCTGCCCACTCACCTGCGCACCTCAAGGCACACATCCAAATCTTAGAAATAGATATTTCCAAATGCGGACATGTGCAATTTCTTTTTAAGGGATGCAGGAATTCCGCAAAGCCTGGTTCCTCAAATATTAACAAAAAGGTTTCAGCACCCCAGATGGGGATCAAAGTGCTAATAGCAATAAATACTGCTTTCAGGGATTCTGTGCTTGGGCTTACCTGGCTTGGGCTTGAGGACCTTTAAAGGCCCTGCCCTCCCGTGAAAGTGGTATTTAACTCTGTACTGAAAACCGTTGATATTAATAACAGGTTCCACCTGAAGGTGACAGTTACCTTGCTAGCTGCAAAAACCATACTACGTAGTCAGTTTCCGGTTATGACTTTGCTTTAACATTGTGAACTTTTTGATTTACAAAACTTCAGAACTTTTCCTTACATAACAAATGATGGGTCAGGAATGCAATACACAGACACTGCCGTCTGCAACACCCGACTGCACTCATTTGCACAGAGGCTTTCACTAAAAACTGTTTCTAGAGCCTTTTTATCATATCGTATGTGTGCCTATTCATGCAGCCGACATTTACATTTTACACTTATCTCGCTTATGTCTTACTTCAGCGGTATACAAAAATGCTGTATTGTCGGTCATGTTATGTCTTGGGTACAAATAACATCTGGTGACATTAAAAATATCAATATAAAATTTCTAATCAAATACGTTTGTTCGCTAATCAAGAAAAGTTTAATTAGCAAACATTGCTAATCAATTTTGGAAAACGAATGTATGCCTCGTGAGAGTCTGAACTACTTGGTTATTGATCACATTTACTATTTTAGAGATTAGTAGATCCTCTCCACTTGTATCGAGAGGATGGAGTCGTCTCCTCTTCTCAATTTTTACTGCCACTAGCAATCCAATTGCCGGTCTTCCTTTGACACCTTTTTTGGCCTTGCTACAAATCGTCAAGTATCCCTGAGCCATGTTTCCTGTAAGAAGATGTCTGCCCCCTTAAATAGAGCAATCGGGTCAGTATTCAAGAAGGAGTTTTGGCCTCTTGAGTTCTAGCTGCAGATTACCGGATCCACGTCCTAAGAACCCTAAGCGGGATCTTGTAATTGTTGTCAGCACACTGGAGAGCCATCGCCAACCCTCAGGGGGTCATTCCTGGTCAACCTGCCTCCGCTGGTCGGGGTCAAAAAAGCACTTTATAGTCGGATTCACCCTCCCATCATCTTGGGCTTCATCCCTGCTTTATTTTGGGTGGTAGGTCTCAAAGCCATTCAGGAGGTGGTCTTGACATTCGCGGACCATCGTTTACACTAATTTAGAATGTAAGAAGAGCGCACATTTCCCAGGCTGGTGGCAGTCAAACCAGTGGACAAATTGGATGTTGGCTGATGAAATGGCCCCAAGTAAGGGAATCGAGGCCAGAAGGGCTAGTATGCCCCCCGTCTTTGTCTGAGACATTCTTGTCCTCTTCAAATACAGACTCAAAGATGATTGACCGTATTCCCTGCTCCTGATGTGGCACTGCCAGGGCGCAAGTTTGGCCCACTTCCTGGTTCACCTGTTCCCGGAATACAATTTGCATCTGGGTATCCTTGTGGTTGCCTGGAGAGTTCCTGGGATGACTGTCAATATTCTGTCCAAGATTGCCCCCAGGGAGCCTTCTTTTCTCAGAGTTAGATAAGGAGCCACCCTTCGGCTGTTCGTACGGTGGTCCTAAGTAACCTGACGTGGCTTTACAGGAGTCTGCGGTTACGTCTGGGTTTAATCGATGTTGTAGCCTGCGAATAACTACCCTTTGGACGGTGCTTCGATTTTAGGAGTGCTCTTGCGGGTGATGGAATTTTGAGCCATCAACCTTTGAATATACTTATTTTTGGATTCTTATCTACAATTTGCAGCAGACCTGTTCATCACGGACTAACGTCCGGGTGGTTATGAAAAATTGCTGAATAGAATAACACGCTTTTGAGAGTGAATTCCTTGGAGATCTTACAGGTTTTATGGCATCAGTTGGTGGATGTTTTTGGGACCCCTACCGCACAATGCTGAAGGAA
Source organism: Ambystoma mexicanum (assembly GCF_040938575.1). Taxonomy (NCBI): domain Eukaryota; kingdom Metazoa; phylum Chordata; class Amphibia; order Caudata; family Ambystomatidae; genus Ambystoma; species Ambystoma mexicanum. The sequence continues at coordinate 702,603,676 of NC_090941.1, read as the reverse complement.
TTTTAAAGAATAAGAACTGTTTCCCCTGAAGAAAGTTCAGCCACTTAAGGGCCTAGAGAACTGAAACATGTCGCATGTCTGGAATATGTGGTTTTGTGACATTTGTTTTGTGATGTTGTAATGTTTTGCCATTTTGTGTCTATGTATTGATTTAATGTTGGAAGTTTTATGAAAAAATAGTGATTTATATGTATTAGATATAATCAACTATTGTGTGAGTTTAGGGTCTGTATAAATCTATCTACAAAAATGTATTAGTATTAATAAATTATATATGTTTTGATTAACTTTGTTATGTATTGTACTATATCTATTTTTTCAAGATATAAGTACCCGACCACCACCTAGAGAGGTATAACTGTTCCTAGAGGATACCAGGATTTGTTCAATTATTTATTTACCTCGCTTTTAGATTTGACACGAATACATTTCCGCTAATGGTAGAGATAGGAGATTTTTTGAAAATAGGGGATTTTCTTTGAACCTATTGAAAATCACTGTGGCTTTAGAGGAAACATAAGTGTCATTCGCAGGTTTCTTCAGAGACTGATTTTTAGGTCTTATCTTGCATGTGGTTTTCTGATGGCTTTTGTTCTAGTGTAATGCTACATACTCCTTTTCCTCCAGAATGGTTCTTGTCTACATCCAGCACTGACTCCTCAACGGGGCATGATGCTCTCCCATAGTTATTAGGTTCATCAACGTCCACGATAGGATCCGTCTGAACCTCTGTCGGGAACGTCCCAATGGTTTTCCTATGTTTCTTGTAGGAGCACAACCATATATGCCTCAAACATTTGAACGCTCCTATTTTCTTTGGGGCCATTCTTTTTAGAATATTGTTAGGTTTCTTAGTAGTTTTCAAATTCCTTCCTAGGAATGTAGTAGGGATGGACGTAGGATCAGGCACTTTCACTCATTTGGCCAGGGGGCCTGCTCATCTGTGTTAGTGCCCTTGCAGATTGATGCACCTGGCCTGGTCTGTACAGAGTGACTCTCCGGTAAGACCCCCTTAGTCATGCCCCACGCAGCAAGGAGCGGGCACTCCAAAGCCGAGGTGTTAGCTTTAACCTAAAGTGCAGTTATATCATACACTCTGATAAAAGGCATGTAGAACAATGTTCAATGCTGCAATTGAACTTGTACCCAATTCTGGTGGAGCAGGACTACAGGTATTGTCACCCTTGAATGACAACAGGGGTAGATCATAGTCAAAGGAGGTTTCTTCCAGCGAGTTCCGGGGCAAAACCTTATCTGATATTACATTCACCTCAGGATTCTGCGTTTTGAAGAGTGCAGGAGGGATGCTGAGACGTTCATAGGTACGCTCTGCTGCTCTTATTTCATTTTCCAGACTGAGGCATACTTCAGTCAAATGCACACTTGCTTTCGCTTCCACTTGTGACAAAACAATCCCTGAGATTTTTAGATCATGGTTCGTACTTTCCAAAGGACCCATCATAGAATTATTTTGGGCAGAAGCTTTCGAGGCGAGAATTTGGCTATACAGTCCTTTCCCTTTCTGGGGGAAAAACGTAATGTTGCCTTAAGCAATAGGCTTCCCCCCCACCGGACACGGTCCCAATCCTGATGGATCCTCTTCTAGATTTTTAGCTGCTGGTAGTTGGGCCAGCTCCTTAAGTGGTAGCGCCTGGCATTTTTATTTTGCCTTTCATGCCTTGAAGAGATGGTAGGAGGCAGCCACACACTCTACAGGTCAAAAGGGAAAACTTCCCTGCAGTCCTCGCTTTCTGAGCCTTATTGTGCAAGCCTAGCCGGCATATGAGATGTTATTTATTTATTCGGATTTGTAAAGCGCGCAACAACCCCTACATGTTACATGTAGTGCGGTTCGCCACAAGTTCAATGTTTAGTTTGTCACTCTGGCACACTCGCTCACTGCAATCCAAAATGATAGTGCCAGTAAAGATCTGCAGAGCACGGCTCGCTGCCCCTCCGTCCCACAGAAACACAAAATACTCAACTTCGCTTCGCTCCGCTTGGAGCTGAGGTTTCATTAGAAGCCACCCCTTTCCAACGAAAAACAGCAAGGAGAGATTTGTGTTAAAAAGCCAGGAGAAAAGACTGCAGCCACAGTGCTCTCACGAAACATTTGCCTTCACTTTGCTTGGAGCCGAGGTTTTAATAGAAGCCACTATTCTTTCCAACGATAAACAGTGAGGAGAGACTTGTGATGAACAGCCAGGATAAAAGACTACCACCACACTGCTCTCTGCTCTCATGAAACAATTGCCTTCACTCCTATGATTGTGAAGCCTCCGTTGCTTCCCTGTGAGTAATTCGACCAGCAACACCACAGTGGGAGTGCGCTCGCCTGGGCTTTTTCAAATTTTTAAATGAATGTAAATGAAGGTAGATCAACACCTCCACAAACTGGCTAATCCGCACACATTTTCCTATGCTCACCACACGCCATACTCGTACACCTGTGTACTATGAGTGGACACAGCCTACAGGCGCAGTCCCCCCTGTCATATTTAGTTGGGATATGACAAAAGCACTACACAGTGCATCTCCAGAAGGGGGAGGGCCAAATCTTTCGATGCTATGGCCAGCCTAATTACCTAACAGCTCCATGGATCTGCCCTGTCCTTTTGTTGGGCCATGTAGCTGGTGGGAGCAATTTGAATACTAATAAACAGGCCCAGATGGGGCCTGGCTACCGAGACTACCAAAGGAGACAGGAAACCCCAACAACCTTTCATATGCAACTCTCTCAACCTGATGCTCCCACTCTCAGTATCTATTGACCGTGAAAGGTTATGTCTGGGGACTGTATATTTAGAGTAGTCTCCCTACAAGAGGACCTCATTAAGAAAGGTACAAGTACATGGTCTGTCAGAGCCAGAAAGTCTGGTCTCACCACAGCTTCAAGGGAGACCCGCCCCTTTAATCAGGAACCACAGAGAGCTCCATTAACCGGAGGGACCTTTTGATCCACAACAGACAGGAAGATGGACAGGACTTATTATTACATGTTTCACCCCTTTAACTTTTCTGTTTCAAAGCACTCTGGTTATGACTTCACGCATACAGGAAATTGTTGGTTGGGACCCAGGATTGGTTCATTAAGGTAGGCTCAGTCTACACCAATCCCTGTGGTCCAATCAGCTTTAAAAGAGGGCTGAGCCCCTCTTTTGGCAGACTAACTGAAGACTTTGCAAGGAGTAGCAAGACCTACTTATTGGACCCTGGCTGAAGGTACTGTGTGCCTTACCTCTTACGCCAGTGAAGGAAGGCCAGCATTTCTAAAGAGGGAAGCAAGATCCTCCCCTAAACATCTCAGAGGGAACAAAGGCAGATACCGAATCGGTACCCAACCAGCACACAGTGTGCCCTGCTAGGCTCTGCAGCAAACTTCCCAAGTGTGAAGTGCCAGAAGATCTCTGAACCCGAAACCAAGGACAAGGCAGCTGCCTGCAACACACTCCTCAGCTTTAGGCCATCCGCCTTAAAGGACGACACAAGCCCAGGGAAGAAGATGGGAGACGTGCCTCGACATGCATCTACCAACGTCCGCCCTAAAGGACATTTTCGAGCCAGTCAAGTTCCTCGAGTTTCAACCGAATGCAACGCTGACCATTGCTACTTCACAGTCACTTAAAGACATCTGAGACGTCTCAACCAGTGCTTCATTACCGCCAGCCAGCACCGAGACAACGATTTGTGACCCTGTGCTGCCGGGTAGGCCAGCCTGTTTGCCACCTGATACCAGCAGCCGTCTCCCGTCTTGAACTCTGTTGCAGAAGTTGCAAAGCACCTTAAACCGACTTGACCCTGTCGACCACCAAAAACTCCTACAAGCACAAGGGACTTTGTGATTCTGTCCCCCTTGTCCTTCTTCGAAGGCCCCTAGAGACATTTTAAGACCCATTGCTGCCTTTGTGCTGAAGCCAAGTATTTCTGAACTGTTGATTATTTACTATATCACCCACCTGTAAGTAACCAGAGTGCATGCCTTTCCTTCTTCGAAACGGTCTGTCCTCTGCATTCCTACTGCAGGGTGGGTTGTATTTCTTAGTGTTGCTAGAACTGTCTGTTGTGATAATAAAGTAGATATTTGTATACACCCTTGACTGGACAGTCCCTTTTATCATTGGGTAATAATTGTATTTTCGCTGTGTTGCAACTAACGATCCACGACCTTGCAGAGATGAGCCTGCTGTTCCGTCCACATTACCAAAATTGGACCAGGAGGCTTAAAATGTTCTTGCATTTCCAATCGGTTCAGATCTCTTCTGGTGTACAAGAGGTGTGGGGCTGATTGATGGATTAGAAACCGATATTCATCCCTGGACCACTGGTGCCCAGGAAGTTGATTCATCCCATTCCTGAAGCCAGGTCTGTGCTTAATAAATGCCCTAATAACCCTAATAATATGGGGTACGAAAACATTAGCCTCTCAGAGGGACATAGTGCAGAGGCAAGGAGGCTGGTTGTTATGATGCAGCTTGTTACTTGAACCGTGTCACTCTCTCACTGGTGTTTTCCACTTTTTACCACTGTTCTAATCAAACTCTGAATCGTACATAGGAGTCCTATTGCTTTTGGCAATACCTGTTGGAAACGACTACAAGAAATAAATACAAGAAATAGATCAATATTTCTGGCATATATTTGATACGTTTTCTGATCTTCCCAGGGGATGCTCCACTTTAGTGACTGTCTTTCCTCATTTTAGTATCAGGGTGTTTGATCTCTGACCTAGGTCTGTACGGTGTATTGATTTAAATTCCCTTGTCAATCTTGAATTGGTTTAAACCTGTATCACAAATAGTCACTGGTGTTTGCAGGTGTGCACTAGCAAAGAGCACTTCTACTGCTCGCCCCACTCATGCCCAGGCATGATGCACTGCACACAAAATGTTATATTGTCATATTTATTTCAGTTTAAGATTGTTCTTGGCTCCAGCAAATTACAGCAGTAGTTGCTGATGTTGTTAGTAGATATCACCTAAACCCATCTGCAGGATTCAAGGCAAGGTGCCTCCTGACCTGTTGGACGGTTCAAAAATAATGATTGCATATATTCCAATCCAAGAACATCGCTTAATGGAAAAATGATTTAAGTAAAATAGTTTCTATTTGCTGGTCCACTTTATCTTATACATCTGGCCCACAATAATAAAATACCCCAAAACTGTTATTCATTTTATGTGCATATAATACACCCTTTGAAAATACAATTTTCTGTTTTATTTCATCTATAAGGATTTGTCTTTCAAGTTCCAGTTTGTAGATTATCTTTTGATTTAGATTACTTCTATCTAGCACAAATATTTTTGCTGTGAATGGACACATGGCCTTAAAGACATTTCGAAATTATTACCAAAAAATTAGGAACCAACTAATTTATAAGAAATTAAAAACACCTGGGATTTGCAGCTAAACTGCAAATGCTATAAGAATATATGGAAATTTTGATTGCCAAATCATTAAGAAATATACTTCACACCCACTTACACAAAAAATTGTCAAACAAAACCGTGCCCTGGGAAGTTTTCCTAGCTTATGTGAAACTATATTTTGTCTCCGATAAAGAAGTACTAACTTCGGCATAAAATTACCCTCTAACGAGGATTGATGGAATTTTAATAAAGATTGTTGGTTTGGACCAGTATCAAATGATTGAAGGTAGCTGTTGCAATTTGCAGTATAGACGTAAAGCACCAGTATTGCTATGAATAGGTGGCTGCAGGTCAAACCCCAGAGGAAATGCATATTTGTAATCATCGTCATATTGGTCACCAACTGACACCCTCGCTGGAGGCCTAGGTAAATCACCAAAGGAAGGGACATTCTACAGTACCTCCTCTACAGGAATGCCACTGGCCAGGTAGTGAAGGGACACACCTATAGATGTGGATATCATTGATAAGTAGTCACATTTACTGGGTACATGCACACTTTCCATTGTACAGTTCTGAATGCATATTTTTCTGTCAATTATACTTGCACAACAAAAACTGTAAGACATTCACACACACAGGTTATTAGAGAGCATAAAGAGAGAAACCACTGAACATGAGACTCTCAGAGTCCAGGGACCTCTGGCCAACTATCTCAATGAAGAAACTATTACAAACACTTAATGTATTGGATTTTTTTTTTGTTTTCTTTTTTTTTTTTTTTAATCAGACTGTCTATTTAGTTCTGTGGCGGGGAGGAGAAGGGGGAATTGTTCAATTTCTGAAAAATGCTTGCAGGTTAAGAAAGGAAAAAGCGAAACTTTTATTTTATTATTCGGTGTCCCAAAGAAGGGACACCGAATAATAACTTAATTGAGAAACCACCTCACAGCTGTGAATGTTTTATGAACATATGTATTAATTGAATATGGAGATATTTGGAATTGTAAAGATTGAGTTGCATTTTTGGATGTGAGTTTATAGTTTTATCAAAGGTTACCACCCGGGCGGTGGGAGCCAGCCAATCAGGTGGCAAAGAACGCTGGCTCGAACTCCGGTGTAAGCCCGCATTCCAAGCCGCCTGACGGCCGCCTCCCCCACCACCATCTTACCCCAACCCCCGTCACCTTTTTTTAAAATGTTAATCCCCCTTCCCCCAACTTACCTCACTGCTGCAGCACTCATCGCCGCAGCCGCACCTTAGTCTCTGCGCAGAACGGCCATCATGGAAAGTAAAGAGGCACTCTGTACAGCACCCCGCCTTCGGTTTCCATGGCAGCCATGATGGTAAAGGATTTTCCTTCGTACAACGAAACGCTGAGCGGGTCCCGTTGGAGGAAGGAAAATACTTTATATATTTTTTTATTTTTTTGCACCACGGGTTGCAGCTTTGGTAACCCAGGGTGCTAATGGCCTTAACACTCGATCAATCATGATACTGCTACTTACTTTAGTGCTAACCCTGTGTGCGATTCATTCTTCTCTTTTTAATATAAATACTTTGTTGCACATACCTAGTTGCAGAGATGTTTTAAATTAAAGCAATCATTTACTAATGGTTAATTATGGCACATAACAAGCTGTTGTGCAAGGGATCAAGCCTCACAAGGACCATTGCATGTACCATTTGCTGCCCTTTGTCCCTGATATGATTGTAGAGGAGTTTTAGAAAATATTCGTGCAAACAAATAAAACAAAAAGGCAGCAAATGGATGTTTCCAAAAACGGACAATGATTTTTTTAGAGAATTAGCACTTCCCAGAGCACTTGAAGATACTCCTGTCAGCAACCATGAGCTTCTTTTTTAAGAACCTTCCAGTCCTTATTGCATACGTTTTTTCCCTGTCTAACATCGATTTTTCATATCATTAAACAAAGAAATTCGTCCTGGCAGTCCTACATGACCCTTTTTCTGTAGGAACCCAATTATTATTTGTCATAAACTGATACTTGGGGTCCAGAAGAGAAAGCAAGGCCAATCCAAGGCTGTTGGCATTTCTATGAATGACCCCCACCCACCCCGTAGTCCTAGTGAGAAATGGAAAAATACTATTTCTAAATAGGACCACTAGTGTCACCAAAAAAGAAATAGTGCTACAGCCCTGCTGTGCCCTGGACTCCCTTGTAGGACAACAAATACTTGTTTTAAAAGATTAAGACAATATTACCAATAACCATAAAAGTATTTCTTCTATTTCTATCAGCATGCCAGAATCTACAAATATTTGTATTAATAGTTTTAAATTTATATGGAGGGTACCGCAGGTTAAGGCAAGCACTTGCCGAACAATTGAACTATTTTCTCCCCTAAGAACAACCCTACCCAGTTAGTAGTAACAGCCTGTCGACTTAAGAACATATGTTACTTAAAACCATTGACTACAATGCAGTGGATATCTTCTGGTCAACTAATGAACAGAATATTTAAAAAGTATATTTCATGGTTTTTACAGGCACATGGGTTCCAGATTTCTAAGTGCCATCTTGCAACAAACGGTTTCTTCGCATTCCAGTTTCCAGTCACACAGGCAAGCGCACAGCAGTTGACTTTAGGCACAGGAACTCTTAAAGGTACCAATCGATGGAATGCATTGTATAATACGAGGGAAATAGTTTTTTTTATTTATATTTGGTTAAACAAATCATTGCACAGGGACTGAGCCAAGGCAACATGACTAATGTAATACTCTATTTTCTGTCTCCACAAAGGAGTATAGCAGTAGAAAGCAGAAGCAATATGCTTTACCTTTACTACTACAAAATAAAGTTAAGCGCTATAGGTAATGCAAAGTGTTGTGACCTTTATGCTTTTGTTGAGCGGCACTTGCACCACTCAATCACCAGAATAATGCTAAATTTTGCCTCGCACAGATCTGATCTGCCATCAGGGGAAAGTCCCCGCAAAACACGTGCAGGAACATGGCATTTGCAAAGCTGGGAAGGTGAGTTGCTCTTATTGGCAGCAATGAGGGCTCGACAAAGAATGTTTTCCCGGTCCTCGCCCGTCTATCTCAACTATTCTGCCTTTGAAGCACGGCTGGCCAAAGAGAGCTGCTAGCACTGCAACAGTGCTGCCGTGTGGGAGAGGTGCCAATGCAATCATGTTCATTATCCAGTACAGATCCTGGTGTCTCCCCATCCCTCTGGAAGTGTGTACTGGGGCATAGGATGACAAAACCTAGCCAATGGGTTGGATAGCTAGCGGTCACTCATTGCTGGAGCATTTTAAACCGAAATTAAACCTTTGGTGATTATCTTGACAAAGCAGGCAAAAGATGGATTATGGTCGTGTGCCTGGCACATGGTGCGAGTGTCTGGGAAATCGACAGGAACAAAACATGGCACAGGAGAGACTACCTGGGCATGTCCTGGCACATACCTGCCACATGATGTTAACAGCTGCACAAAGTATGGCGTTACTTGACAAATGGTTCAAGTACAGGGGGTTCTACATGGCAAAAAAGTAGAATGCGAAAAGATGACAATAGGCTTTCAAAAACCTCCCATTTGGCAAAGACAATTGGCCTATCATGGCAATAACTGGCAAATGGTACAAGTAACTAAATATGGCAATACATGCCAAATTGTGTTATCTGGCATATGGTGCAAGTGTTTCAGCTGTTGAGGGGAAAAACCTGACAAATTGGGTCTTGTATAGTGCAGGTTCTTCTCAAAGTCCTGTGGCTAAAATGGCCCCAGAATGTCATTAAGGGCAACCACTCTTTTGCATGCTTCGCCTTTTTTCTCCCCCCCCTGCCTTCATTTTAATCACCTTCCCTGCAACGCCATCATCAATATTTCTTTTTTTCGTTAAGGAAGTATCGCCAGTGTGCATTTGGCACTTTTTTTTAATTAGTGACTGGACAAGGGTTCAATCACAGAATAATTCACTTTCGGATTAACGGTGTGAGACAAGAATATAAATGGCTTTGCTCTCTGACCTTCATCTTGAACTTGTAACAGTATTTCTCAAATTACCGTTACCGAAGCACCTGTTTCAATGATAAAAGCGTTCAAAATATCAAAACAGCATAATATCGGTCTCGTTTTAAAAGCTTTAAAATCTTAAAAAGCCCTTTGTGCCCCTTTATTAAATGGGAAACATTAACCAAATTCAATTATTCAGAGACACATATTGAATATAATTCTGAAGAAAACGCATGTATAATTGAAAAACATGAGAAAACATTGTTTTTTTTAACCAGTTCAAGAGACGACTATTCCTAACCAGTCATAACCTTCTTTGTATCCCTAGATAGCCAAGTAGAAAAGCTCAGATACGCCACACAATGCTTCTGAACCTTGCACTTCTGTCACTTAGCAAATACAAACATTGCAAAACCTTAACACCATTGCCTGGATCGCTCCTTTAAAGACAATGAATGCATCAAAATATCATAAATAATCATGAATTCAATTACGACATCCAAATAACCGAATAAAAATTTCTCTGAATCTATCACATCATAACACAAAGACTTTAATATTTTATTTGGTGTTATGGTTTTAATACAACACGTGTTTCGTGAGCGGGCACAGCTAGTTCTATTTATAGTTCAGAACAATTGTTCAATAAACATTTGTTTTTGTTTCACAAAATGTTTAAGTGGGGTACATACCCACTGATTAGCTGATTAGTGCCTCTGTGCTGGGCGCTGAGATTGAACTGAAAAAAAGAGGACCTTGGCTAGCCTTCGGTGTGGGCTGCACTTCCCGAGATCCGCTAGGTGGATTGTTATCAACTTTCAAAATTCTTCTATTGCCGTTTCCTGGTAGCAGTGAGTTTTTCAATTAAATACAGGATTCTCCTTACAAAAAGCTTTATTTTATTGAGTGCCAATGCATTTCAGACTCAAAATAGTCCTTCATCAGGGCATAACTGGAAGATCTGGTCATTACAGTGTCATACATGTTAACCGTAATTCTGTCACAACCCAACAAATCAATCCAAAAAGTTCCAGGAGCAAAACATTACGACAATAATGTCATGTGTGTGAGAGGATGGTACATGTTGGAATAATGCACAAGGCAATCACCCAGTGGGAGACACTGTCTTAGTTTAGGTAGTCACCAGATCAGGTCACTCTGTGGCAAGTTAGGGATTAGAAATGATGCACAATCATAATGAAATCATAAAAAAGCACAAGTAAAATGAAATGAGCAGAAACTATATAGAAATCATAAACCAATTGCAAACAAATAAGTCACAATAGGCCACAAGACAAAAGGACAACAAAAGCAACATTTAAAAAATAAAATGTGCAGATACATGAGAAAATGTCAGCATCATGCCTAGAGTTTCAACATTCGGTAGCTCACTGTTGTCAAGTTATTATTCATGCTCGTGGATCAAAGCTTGTGTTGCCATACTCTTTATCTTGGTGTGTGCACCGGTTAGAGGGCCACCCGTACATAGGTCTCATGGAACGCATGCTCTTTCAATTAAATGAATCTATACTATATTCGTGCCAACTGTCAAACATCACCTATGAAGATCAGTGTCACTAGTGCCTAAGTTGTTTCCTGTGTACATAGAAAAGCATAAGGACTTCTATTGTTATCCTCGGTGGATAGCGAGTGGTATACAGGAGTGTGGTAATCTGCTGCCATGTGTGATGGCAGTAGCCAGCAAGTGCGCATGCTGCACGTGGAGATTATGTTAAAATCTATGTCACGGTAGTGCCATAAAGTGAAGGTAAACTCTTCCAACCTGATTCGGCTGTTATCCTTACAAGGACTGCGTGTCCTTTGAGAGAACGACCTGTGCCTGTCAAATAGATCACATGGTAAACGTTTTAGTCCTGGGTAGGTAATCCTAACTGTAATGACCAGAGTGCATATCGGAGTCTTACCTGTGCTGTTCTTTTCCCCGTAAATCAATATGGTCTGGCACGTCTCCAATACAGTCCAAGGTATATGTGTGTTCACAGAGCAAACGCTCTCCCTCAATCGTCTAGTGTCCAATAACCTCCGAAAACATGCATTTTGCATCATGCGACTATCGCATCAATCCTCATGATGATCACGGCATCATTTGTGTTTGCCGTGTCAGACATTTTAGAGAGGAGCAAGTCATGTAATCTCTATCCAAAATAGCTTGTGTCATTAAAAATTGTAATGCTTACATATGAGGCTTCAGACGTCTATCACACCTTACGTCTCTCCTCGTCACGGTGTACTGCTTGGATTAAAGGGTTTGTAAAAAACGCTAAGTATATGCAAAATCAGATCGTGTCATGATGATTGTATGCCACTGGGGGCCGACGCATATATTTCCTATGACGATATGTCAATCTGGGATTAGACTCAACTCATAATCTAAACAACTGTAACCTGGCCCAGAATCGGCTGCTCGTGGTACATCATACATTAAATAGGCAGTACAAATGTCTGTGCTTACATATGAGGCTTCACAAGTCTATCATATCTCACATCTCTCCTCCTTACAGTGTACGGATAGGAATAAAGGATTTGTCAATAATGCTAAGTGTATGAATACTCATATTGTGTTGTGAAGATTGTATGTCACTGGGGGCTGACATGTAGATTTCCTATGAAGATATGTGTATCTGGGATTGGACTCAACCCATTGTCTAAATGATTGTAACCTGGTCCAGAATTGACTGTTCGCGGGCCATAATTAATTAAATAAGCAGTTAACTGGTTTAATTATTTCTGAAAACGTACTAGTAATGGAATAGAATAGGCTGACTGCGCAGATAATCTAAATCATTTTCACTGAATGTGCAACCAGAGTGGATCTGTCCGCATTCAGTGCATCGTGTAAACAAGTAGGATGAACGGTGTAACTCTTGATGTACGGAAGTGGTGTGTGGCATCCATAGCACTACATAACTCACAGTACAAATCACAGCATGTGGTGGAAGAACCCCCCCCCCCCCCATAGGTTGGGCGATTTAAAACGTGACTATATAAAGTGAATTGTTTCCCTCAGCATTATCTGTCTCGACACATTATTTAGACAAACGATCACCCAATTAGTTCATACCATGAGGTATAGAAAACAGTCTAAATCCCATTCAGCCCGTTTGGCGCCAGTGCGTCCAACCGGTCAATCCAATAGGCTTCACTTTGTGATCTCCTTCTTTTCGTATCTTCCTTCTGACATTTTGTGTTAATCTCCAGAACGTGACACTTCAATTGGGCAATACTGTGGCCTTTTTCATGAAAGTGTCTTGCCACTGCAGAGGTCATGTTTTGATTCCTAATGAAGGATTTATTTACATTCATTCTTATTTTCCGTGCAGTCTCTCCAACGTAATAGATACCATATGGGCATTTAATGCCATATATTGCATTTTCAGTTAATCAAGTTGCAAAGTGATTCAATCTTATTTTCTCACCTGTCCTGGAATGAAAAGCATGTGCTCCTTTGATCACATTATTGCAATTTCCACAGTTGAGACACAGAAAGGTTCATAGTTTATCCTTTGTGGGTTCGCGAGATTTACTTCTAGTATTCACTAACAAATTCCTTAAATTGTCACTCCTCTTATAGGCGAAACATGATGGTTAGGAAAATGATCTTTTGTGCGTTCATCATTGGTTAAAACGTTCCAATGCTTTGAAACACATTGCTTAATCTGTTGATTTTGGATTGAGTACTTGGATACGAACACCACTGATGGTGTAGTCTCCGGTTTCCGTCCTGCGAGTCCCGGCACCAATGAAGGAAAAGCCACCCAGTGGTAGCTTTTGTTTACTACAGCTGGCTGGCTTTTCCTTCATTAGTGCCGCAAAAGCAAAAGCGAGCACAGGCGGCATCCATTTCACAAAATGGATGCCCCCATGTGCTTGCTTTTGTAAATTTTGAGCTTCAATTGCTCAAAATTTTACATAGGGACTTAAAAAAAAAAAAGTGCCAGTATATTTTTTTTATTATTGCCCATCTTTTTGGCCAATACATTTTTTGGGCCATTCCTTTAACGACTGACTTCTTCCCAGTTCTCTTTCTTGAAATGAGTTTGATCTGTCTTTCCGATGTTAATCCCAATTCAACATTTACTTGCAAAGCAGACTGTTCTTTTTTCTTCTTGTTTGTAATATGTCAACATAAGTCTCACAAAGGTTTCCTAGATGACCTTTTCTTTGTCACTACTGAACTCTTTCTTAGTAGATTTGTTCCCTTTCATAGTAAGCAACGTTTTTCGATCACCTGTGACATCAAACATTTGCATACAACTTAAATCAGTTTGTGATGCGTCAACCTTGTTATCCTCATTTGTCTGCGTGACTGCCCTCTCAAATAAACTAGGGAGGTTGTCGTCAACCATTAAATCAGTCAAATGCTTTTTTTGCAATTGACTCCCAGCTCATTTGTACATTCGAGTCAATTCGCACAAGCGAGTACCGGCTGCAAGTTGTTTGGTCCTGGCAATAGGACCAAAGTACTTACAGAAAGTATCCAAGTGCACAGTCGTAATCTTTCATATTCCAGTTATACACAGGAACCACAGTGGTGCCCATTCAAACCAGAAATCCTGCACTTCCACACTAGTCACAGTCCTTATGCCACATCTCTGCTTGCACCCAGCCCTCCTCTGCTGCCCCATGCCCACCAAACCCCTTTCTCAACCCATTTACCTACCACAACCTCCCTACCCTCACCCACCTCCCCTTACCCCATCTGCCCTCACCCTAGCTCACTCCACCACCCACTCACTCAACCTCACCCCCCTCTGCCTGCACCCTGCCTCTCTACTACCAATTCTCCTTACTGCACCCTGCCTACCCCCACTAACCCAAGCTCTCACTTGTTCAACATGTCAACCACTGCCCTTGTTCCAATTTCACTCTGCTCCCTCCACCCAGCTAACCCCTGATCACCATTCTTACTTTAAAGGTTTCACACGTTTGCAAGTTAGTGTTTGCTGACACAACATTAGTAATAGAAACTATTAAATGACTGATACACCATAGAGAAGTCTTTCGCCAAAATATATTACTAATGTGCTGGGCCTGCAAACAGTCACTTGTACACAGGTTTGGGATTACGGTTAAGTAGAGCCCAGGTTTTTACTGCATTCCTCCTTATAAATGTAAAATGCAACAAACAACTTCATACGTGAAAACTATTGGCTTTGCCAATGCTCGGTTTCATGTGCGTTAATAGTCGCCGAGGAGCTTGCAGGTGCAGCCTCATGGAGTGTGTGTGCTTGTGCTTATGAGAGATATAGTGAGAGGAGGCAATAGAGAGAATGCACAACAAACCGATGCTTCAGCATTCCCTGGATCTTGGCTGTTTGCAGCCAGTAATATCTACCTGCATAAATGGACTACAAAGAACAACGTACAAACCATAGCATCCTCAGACAGTCCTTCTACAGTTCTTCTTGCTTCCGCTTTCCGCCTCGGTGGGGTCTCCATCGCCATAACCAAATATCATCAATGCGCAAACATATTTTGCTTTGGAAACGTTCTCCTGCCCTAAATCTCAGGTGAGTGCAGCCAATGATGCGCAGGAAGTCCAATGTGCAGAGCATGGCCACTGTAGTTGTGAGTTACAGAGGATGCGCATAATGCAGGTGGGCATTTCCAAAATGTGGTTGAGGTGGTTGAAGGGGCGCAGAATTAATACGAGGGTGTGCAAAGAGATTGGTTCAGTACGCGTAGGGCATTGGTTTAAAAAGGATCAGGCTAATTTTTCTGTAGCATTTTACTGATGTCTCCTTGGCGACAAAGGCTCTTACATGTGGCGAGCATGCTAGCGGTCTCCCAGCAAAGATATCTTACACTGCAAATCCATACACTCCATTCGTCTCCACTTATCACCACTACTCAGATGACACATCTTTCGCCTCTACCTCTTTGTACAGACCACAATAAAACTGCCTCTGAGTAATCTGCAGATAGAGGGCATGCTGCCATTTGAACCTGAATATGTAAAAATCTGAACTGATCGTGTTCTCCAAAACAACCAATTACAACCAACTATATTTATTTTGAAGTTAAGCTATCCTATGTACACCTTAAGCTTCAAGCATTGGTTTCATCTTTGACTCATCCTTTCCAAGCTCTCACATACCTGTCTCTTCAATGCATGTGTCGCTTTATAATGTTCACAGGGTAGGTCTACTACTTCCAAACACTTATACTAGTTATGTTCCTTCACAGTCTGGTTAGCAACTCATGATACCCTCTTACTGACCCTTCCCAAATCAATAAAGCCTGCTGCAGTCTAATAACATGACTTTGTTGCTCACTTCTTGCATGCTTCAGCAATCTAATGTCGGTTTCCAATCGTATCCTAAACCGCATCATAGCAGAATTCCATCTGGCAACCTCGACTTACATATAGCCATCGTTTGTAAGCACAGAGGGGCACTACTTGTAACTTTCGTACTACGAATTCTGGTCCAACATAATTGAAATGATTGGTTTGCTCTCCGTTATCCTTGTGTCGAAACGTTCAGGATGTTTGAGCTAAACTCGACAGTAGCTATGCCAAAGTTCTAATGAATAAACAGTGACATTAGGCACATAGTGGGTTGGATTATCAGCGTTTCTGTGCTAGCTCTTGTACTGGAGGTACTTTGACTTACTCTGAGAGATCCGTATTATGATCAATGGTTTTTGTTGTGATTTTGTTTAGGAGTTACCCATGCATTCTTCTCAAGGAGGACAACATCGGGTATGACACAAGGTAAGTGCAACGTATTTGAACCATAACTTGTGTCAGGACTGAAGATCTGGGGCGGTCAGTTGATGGATCACGATTGGATTGCAACACGAATGCAAGAGAGGCCATAGGGAGACGAGGAGAGAACACATCTTGGGACTCTCTTAGTGAAGAGATTGTCCTCTTTTGGTGTTAGTGATCCAGAGTGAGGTGCAGGTGATTAGAAGCAGCATAACCTGAAATAATAATATGAGAAACAACATGTGTCACTGTAATAAAACGTCCTAGGTAATGCCATGATCAGACCCATTAAAACTTCCACTCTTGAGTCATTGTGAGAAAGGAGATGGCAGCAACGGTTTGGTTTTATGCGGAGCAGGTTTTTAATGAAAGCAGGCCTTAAACGAGTTTGGTGTTTCGATGCCATCCACTAGAAAAAAATATTCACGAGTGTGCAATGCAACAGGCATTTAGTCCAAAGAAACAATACTGAAATGAGAGGAGTTTTTCGAAGGTGAGATTAAAGATCAGAGAGCGAGGTGTGCATCCATGTCTAAGCACTACTTAGTAGGTTTAGCCATGATATCAGGCTTCTATTCATGTGGGCACTAGATGTCAGCATGTTTGCACCATGAAATTATACATAAGAAAATAACACGTGGAACAAACATATTATTATGTAGTTGTTGCTTTTGTTAATTATGGAGGTCTCAATAGCGCAGCTATATTTAAAGCTGAAACCGCTGTTCAAGTTTGGCCAAAAAGAATTTGGATCTTCCTGGAATTTAGTGTTATATGTCTGAACAACAAAATACCAACTTGCTTTGCTGAACGTTATAAAAATTGCTCTGGTAGTTTTAGGTCTGTCTGCAGTTGCTATCAGGATCAGACTGACATACATCATCATTGGTTGCAGATGAAAGGGTTTGTCAGTATTAACAAAAACGCCATCTCTGGGTGAGGTAATGTTCAGATCACCCATCTATAGTAAAATACAGTTCTTAAAGGCCTTCAATAAGTGAAACAATCTTGGGATGTGGGGTGGGAGGAGTTGGGGGGTAGGCGACTGGTGGGGGTGTATGTGTGTGGACAATCACCACTTACCTTCTGTACATTCCATAAATAACATGAGTGTAGATGACTATCCTAGTTAATAATTTAGGGCTCTTAGAACATATCGCTTTGTGGTCAGTTCAGAAAATGTGAATCGAATGGTGAGGCAACACAGGACTCTGATTAAGATACATAACATTAATGTGGCGACTTCATCATTTTAGTCTTAAACACTTGTGCTAAATATTCAGCCCGCCAAATAGCACAGCGAGTAGAGCACTCGCTTTGACATCTGTGCAGAGCCTGCTCACGCAGGTTCGAATCCCGGAAGCGCCAAACTTAGCCTTTCATCCTTCCGAGGTCGATAGATGAGCACCACACACCGTGGGTAACTGCTAAGAGTAGCTTTGGAGCAGCTCAAAAGGGAAGGGGTACAGACATCTGTTCTTGCAAAGACCTTTCAAAAGTTCGAATCAATAACATGTCAAGGAGAGGGAAAATGGTGAAGGGAAAAATATAATAAGTGAACGGATAGTGGCAAGGTAAATGCAAGTCCAATAAAAGCGAAACAAAGAAATAATTCAAATAATAGCAAGATGACTGGCTGCATAGAAAGTAAGATTCGGTGCCTTTGGACAAAAATAAATAGGAAAGACAATGCATAAAGCTGCAAATTCTAAACCATTCTCAAGGGATACAAAGTAAGCAAAGCGAACCCCAAAGAATGCCTGCATAAAGTGCTCGCAAGCAAGGATACTATGTCTCACATTATAGGGGTCCACAAGGAATCCATTTGATCCATAAGCCACAATTAACCAGACACACATCACAGTTCAGCTGGATCATGTCCCCTGTCGATGTACCAAGGAGTGGGTGGCAGCATTAGTATATTTTTCACAAAGCAGCTCAAAATGGACAGAATCTTTTACATCTAGCCTGCAAAATAAGGACGGTTCGGGATTCAACCCGAATCAATGCAGTCTGCAAATAGAAGCTTAGATAGGCTCCCCATCCATTGCAGGCAGAGTACAAAACAGCTGTCACCCATCAACAAACTCACTACTCACCTGCACTTGAGCCTCCCATTCCTGAACTGCTGACACTAAAGGCGTCGCCAATAAATCAGGTTCCAAGCTGGAGTTCCGAGTTGGCATCCTTTAACTGTTGTGGTTACTCTGGTCTTACTTTTCTCTGGTTGCCTCAAGTTCTTCAGATCCAGATACCACACTTGTTATCTACGTTTGTTTTCTCCTCTTCTCCCTTCAGAATTTGTCTAATTTCTGTACTTACTTTTTCTAATCTTCAACCCCCTTCACTGTAAGAATCTGGCTACCAATGTGGAACCACTATTATATCAGTGCACAGCTTATAAACGCAGGCCCCTACTTTTTTTTCCTTTTTGTACAGACCAATTTGTCAGACAGTTTTATGCCCCTTAAGTAAGTTACACAGAAAGTTGTCCGATACTTTGCACTGTGTGCTCCTTGGACCGGTGTGTAATTTAGTCAATGAACCGGATTATGTAGCCATATAAAGCCAACTAATGAAAGTTGATCATAGAACTGTAACCCTGCTGTGTGCCCAAATGATCAGATTTGCACTGTACACGGGTACATCCTTCTCATCCCATCAAATACCAGTTAGTGCCATCCCCTGGCTTCAAACGACGCCAACACATATTCCCACACAGCATGTGCTTAGACGGGATGTGGTGAATGGCTGTTGTTGCCCCTACCTACCTTCAATCGAGGGCTGGTGCTAGGAGGTGTGGGGAACCCCTTCCTCCCCAGGACCCTAATATTCTTCTTAACAAACTGATGGGAGACAGCTAGCCATCAGTGCAGATAGGAAATCAAGCCAACACTGTTACTTCACACAGGTTACCTCAATCAAGGGAAGCAATGCTTACAAAAAGGTATTCTTAATTAATTGATGCAACAACCAAGCCTATGAATGCCACTGGGTGTCGGGGAAGAACAACTCAGTGGAAGCAGCCAGCCCATAAGCAAATCCAGGGCTGGTACGGCTTGACATGCCATCACTCTCATTGTGCGGCTGGGGCGGTTCCCTCTCTCCATTCCTTGCAGACAACACGACCACTGAGCCCCCATGATGCAGCAGCATGCACCTGGAAAAGCCGGAGAAGCGATTACAGAGACATGGGAAATGAGTGAGACGCAGGGACCTCCAAGGGCCAAAATATCAGGAGAATATCTCAGATGGGTGCAAATCTCGGCCCACACAGAAGTCTGCCACACTCCGATAAGAGAGAAGAGAAGAGGGAGGGAGGGCATGACACAAACGTTTGATACTGCACTGACACGTTCTCAGACAGAAGCACAAGAGTGACTGGCATGGCCGGATACATAGTTGAAGTTGAATTTGATTTTCCCAACACTTTCACATTTAAATATTGTAGTTTATTTGCTAACATTATTTTCCAAATGACAGCCGCAACATGCACATGTTTCGATCCTGATGTATCATCATTAGGGGATTCTTCATTTGTCAACCATCAAAACACCTCTTTGAACGTCCGTTTGCTTGTGGTAAAAAAATACAATACTTAAATGTAGCAGTTATGTTATGTTATTTTGCATTTATATAGTGCCTTATATACCATTGGTATGGTCTGAAGGCGCTGGTAGGTTGAACGCCCTTGGGAACCGAAGTTCAGAGCAGTAGAGAGAGCAGAGAGTCAAAGGTGCGTGTGAGCATCATGTGTGCAGCTGGTGCGGTATTCGTGTAATAGCTGCTACTTAGCGGTAGGTGTGGTGGTTGAGAGATCAGGAGTATGTGTTCGTTCTGGCAGGATTTATCCAGACCGAATGTGGCTGCGTTAGGCCTGAGGAAAATGCCTGGCTGGGGGGTGTGTAACCAGCAGTGTTTACTTAGAATGATGGGTAGTATGCGGCAGATGTTGGTATCAGAACAGTTACACCGAATGGTGTCATAGTATCTCTGTGTTCTAGTTGAGTGGTGGTGTAAAGGGGAGAGTAAGCGTGGTGGTGTGATATGATGGGTTATATGCTCTGTCAAACGTTCTCTGCATTTCAAACCATACTATATATGTCACGCAATTCTATGCGCTCCAGTCTGTTCCATGCACTCCTATCCGCTCCATGCACCCCAGTCTGCTCACACACTCCCGACAGCTCGACGCTCTCATGCACTCAGTCTGCCACGTGCGCCCCAGTCTGCACCACGCATGCACTCGTCTGCCCCCACGCATGCGCTCCTGTCTGCCCCCACGCATGCGCTCCTGTCTGCCCCCACGCATGCGCTCCTGTCTGCCCCCACGCATGCGCTCCTGTCTGCCCCCACGCATGCGCTCCTGTCTGCCCCCACGCATGCGCTCCTGTCTGCCCCCACGCATGCGCTCCTGTCTGCCCCCACGCATGCGCTCCTGTCTGCCCCCACGCATGTGCTCCTGTCTGCCCCCACGCATGCGCTCCTGTCTGCCCCCACGCATGCGCTCCTGTCTGCCCCCACGCATGCGCTCCTGTCTGCCCCCACGCATGCGCTCCTGTCTGCCCCCACGCATGCGCTCCTGTCTGCCCCACGCATGCGCTCTTGTCAGGCTCATGCATACGCTCTTGTCAGGCTCATGCATACGCTCTTGTCAGGCTCATGCATACGCTCTTGTCAGACTCATGCATACGCTCTTGTCAGTCACACACACTCAAATGCGCTCTATTTATTCCGATCCGTTTTGTGTATTCCAAGTTGTTTTATGCACTCCATCCACATATTTCGCCCATAACATCTTCATACTTCATCCTTTCCATCCACCTATTTCACATGTTTCATCCACTTAAGTCACCCGTTTCGTCCACATACGGCATCCGATCCATCCATATACGGCACCCGTTCTATCCACGTCAGCCGTTCTATCAATGTACGTCACCTGTTCTATCCACGTTTGGCACCAGTTTGATCCATATGTGAGATCGATTCCATTCACATATATCATTTGTTCTGTCTATATAGATTCCATAAACCTGCTTCACTCGTTCCATCCGCGCTACACATTCAGTAGCTCTACGTACTTGTCCATTCTACGTAATCATCAGTACTGCATGCAATCTGCGCTCGTTCGTTCTACGTACTCATCCGCTCTATGCAACTTGTCCACTCTATGCAAGACGTCCGTTCGACTCTAGGTGCTCATTCGCCCAATGCGCTCGTTCGCTCTAGGCGCTCGTCCACTTTATGCCCTCACACACCCAATGCATTCATCTGTTCTACGCACTCATCCCCTCTACGCACTCATCCCCTCTATGCACTCATCCCCTCTACGCACCCCTTTTTCGTAAGCACTCATTTGCTCTATATACTTGTCGGTCCTACCCACTAGTCTGTTCTATGCAGTCCTCCAATCTAAACATTCTTCCGCTCAGCTCATCCATCCCGCTCCGCTCATCCATCCGTTCCCGGCACTCATCCGTTCTATGTACTCATCAGCTCTGCATGCATTCCGCACTCATCTGTTCTAGATGCTTATCCGTTCTACGCACTCACCCGGACTATGTAACTCATCCGCTCTAGGTGTTTGTCTGCTTTATCCCCTCACATGCACTACACCTTCATCTGCTCTACACAATCACGCACTCACCCGCTCCATGCACTCATCCGATCTATGCACTCATCCGATCTATGCACTCATCCGATCTATGCACTCATCCGATCTATGCACTCATCCGATCTATGCACTCATCCGATCTATGCACTCGTGCTTTCCACGTATTCAATAGCAATATGCACCCATCAGCCTTACAAAGTAATTCGCTAACACGCAGTATTCCTGTTCTATATATTCATCTGCTCTCTACATTCATCCGCTGTATACCCTCATCCGCTCTATGCACTCATCCGCTCTATGCATTTGCCAGTTCTGGACATTGGTCTGCTCCAGCGATCTACCCACTCTCCGCACTTCCATACTCATCTGCTATACACACTCATGCGGTCTACATGCTGTTCGCTCTACATACTCATCTGTTCTTTGCATTCATCCTGTTTATGCTCATCCGTTCTGCACATACATCTGTTCTACGCACTCCTTCGTACTACTCGCTTCTCTCAATTTACGCACTCATCCGCTCTACATCTCGTCCGTTCTGCATACCCAACCGCTCTACACACTTATCCGCTCAACATGTTCTTCCGTTCTATACATTCATCCGATCTCCATACTCATTCGATTTACACACGCATTCGAACTATATAGTCATCTGTTCTTCCACTCAGCGCATTCCTCTGTTCCACATGCTTCATCCATTCTAACTATTTCATCCACGCCATTCTCTTTGTTCACTCCTTATGCATTATGTCCATTTCAGGAGTTTAAATCTCTTTACTGTTTCCGTATGATTTATTCTCATTAACCACTTCACTGCTTTGATCTAGTTTACTCGTTTAATTCTGTTTGTCCTTCTAGTTTATATTACGGGTTATTAGCTGTCAATTTCTCGCATCAGGTAGTTTGTTGGGTTGGTGTCATTGAGATGATAGTCTGGTTGGGTTAGTTTGGTACGGGTTGGTTTTTGGGGGGGGGGGAGACAGGTTTTCAGCAGTTTGCGGAAAGACGTTATATCCTCAGTTAGGCAGATGTTGGGTGGGAGTGAGTTCCACAGCGTGGGGGCCAAGGCTGAGAATGATGATCCACCTAGCCTGACTTTGTCTTAGGTATGACTAGGAGGCCGGCTGAGCTTGATCTTAGGGTGCGTGGGGGGTGATAGGGTTTTAGCTTGTCTTGAAGATATTGAGGTCCGGTTTTGTGCAGTGCTCGATGTGAGATGCATAAGGTTTTGAAAGTCACCCTTCGGGCTACCGGGAGCCAGTGCAGCGTCTTAAGGGCTGGGGAGATGTGGTCTCTTGGGCCGAGTGCAAGTAGCATTTTGGCTGCCGCGTTTTGTGCCCTTTGGAGTTTATTCAGTGATGGAAAATCAAATTAAAATTCAACTAAAATTGTTAGTCTTTATTTGCTGCAAAAGGGTTCATTCCTGTCTCGTCGCGCAGCAAGTGATTTCCTGTGAACCCATGCACAGAGAAAGGAAACCAACTTAATGAAATGACACTGCGATCCTACAAAACCTTTAGCCTATGGATTTGCGCTCATAGCAGAGATACTAGAGTGGCTGCTCTAATCTAAAACCAGGAAGCTGTGCAAACTACTAACCATGTTACTCAGGGAGTGACCACCTTACTCCCAGTCCATAGTCCCCTTTCCTCCATACTTATGGGACATTCCTCCATCCTGTGGGACGGGACCGGAGCACTTTGTAAAAAGCATCACATTTTTCAAAAATGTATCCTTCCTCTCTTTTTACACGGGGTACCGCACGCGGCTGTAACCCTGCCCTTCTTAGCTCTGCCCAGCGCATTGTCCATCAGTCCTTTTCTATCGCCAGGTCAGAGACCTTTAAGCAATAATAGAGGAACTTTATTAGAGGGGACAGCAGGCAGGCGTATGGAGGAAAGGGGACTATGGACTAGGAGTAAGGTGGTCACTACGGTGAGTAACCTGGTTATACTCCTACGTCCCGTCCAATGTTCGCTCCAATTATTTTTCCCTAAGTGCGCAAATGGTTAGCTTCTGTGCGCCCATTTTTTTTCCCATGTGCGCAACTGAATAACGAGGTAAGCCCTTTTATGACAATGTGTATTTAGTGAGCTAGCATCTCTGAAGAGTTTGGAAGGGAATTTTCCCTTCCCCTGCAATTCTTTATAAATCGGTGTAAAAGGTGCATCATACAACACTTTTTCCAAACACATAGGCTAAAAAATATATATATTTTAGGTGCGATTTACAACTAGAGCTTATCAACCAGTCCAAGACTTCAAGATATACCATAATGCCTACCAAAAGTACTCTGGAGCAAAGAAAAAAAACATGTATGCACAAAACAAATTTGTGTTCCAAGGATAAACAATAAGTTTATTTGTGGCAATTCCTTTTTTTGACACTGCTCAGAGACCATACAGAAAGTTTTCAATGCCATTGGAAATAAACACTCCTGTTTATTACAAAAAACAAATATCGCTCATCAGTGATTTGGCTGTCAGAAAATTTAGACCGGATACAAGTTTTCCAAATGGAATAATGGCAACTAAAAGGAATGTGCCAGAAAACATGCCAATAGGACTTCATCTGTCACCAAGTAATTCAAGGGTCAGGAGAACATGCCTCTCAATTTGTGCAAGGACGATCATTGCATCAGAATAACTGCACCACAGAATTTGATGAGAATGAGAATTCCTGGGCCTCTGCTTATTATTCACGTTACATTGTCCCACGAGTTGTTCCAACAGTTACTCAAAATGAGTCTTCCACTTTAGAGGCATATATACTATAACTTTTTACTCCTTAAAAACAGGAAAATGTGCCCAACAAAAATGGGAATACATGAACATCAGGAGCCTACACCCTGCTTCTATCCACACAATTCCACTGATACGTTTTTGAATCGCTGACCAGCAGAGCAGTGGCATAGGTTGGAACTCTAATAGTATTACTGACTGATCTCAAGAGGAATTTGTAAGGGGAAAAACAGGTTTCTTCTGGAGCCCCATTGAAGAAAACTGCATATATTTGCTTTCTAAGTCGATAGCAGCAATGTTCAAATGTACAACAGATTACGTGTTGTATTCTTTAACTAGGGACTCCTCTTCTGAAACACCCTGTTATCAGTTGAACAAGATGCATGGGGATGCTAGAGGCAATAAACACAAGCACATGATTATATGGAGAAGCCCTCAGCAGCTGAGCATAGAAAGAAACAGAAGGCGCAGTTTCCTAGTCTGTTACTAGAATTTCCTATCCTTTAGCAAAAACACAACACATTTCCTTTGCAGTACTCTACTGCCAAAACGTCTGATTTGGTTTTTGAAAGTTGTTGATTTGTTCTTCAACCCATAGGAGTCTTCTCCTGTGCCCTTTCACCCGTACCCCTCCTTGACTCCTGTGTTAGCCTCTAATACCAGTTGACAGGGCTCTATAAAAAGTGAGGGATTGTAGCAGTAAAACACCCACTTGGATTTTTGCATGGCCACAATACTTTGCAAGCAAAAAATATTTAAAGCCTCACCATAGTTTCTGAAGTTTAAGAAAATGTCATGAAGAAAATGCCATGAATCTGCATGTGAACAATTATTATGAAGTGCATACAAGATTGTTTACAACATACCCCACTCCTTTAAATTGCTGACTAGGATCATGTCAGTGCTCAGTCAACCCGTTTTTGTATAGCAGCAAATTACCATATTATTTGTTAAGATCTATGCTCCATGGAACTCTGAAAACTTGGAACAGTTGCAGATTGTGTGTAAAGCATTCTAGTTATCTGATTATCCTTTGCCCTAATGCTATATACACGAATAATGCCAGGCATAGCCCATACCCATTATCCCTTGCAGGCCAAGTACATGATAGTGCAATGCTGCTCTTAAGTTATAGGGTAATGTTAGCAATGCTAAAGTAGGAGACTCTGAGCCTGACATTTGCCTACTCAAAAGCCTAAGAGGGCAAATTAATATTTGAGTTTTATAATGCGTTAACTTGCAAGGTGGCCGCTACAAAGTACATGTGCAACATATGTAAAAAGAATAAGAAGCAAGGGATGAAGTTCCACATCCAAGTAGCCTTCTTAATTAAAGTCAATATCCAATATTTGAGCTGACAATTGGGTTAGTCTGGGTGACACTTTTGCTAAGGCACCACAAGTAACAGAAATTCTTGTGCTTGAACGTCATTCATATTATAACAAACATAAAATAAGTAGATGTAGTACTAGTCTGGTAACCTTTCGCAGAGCCAAGTAAGGCAGAGTCAATGATGTCTGACAATATCTGAATGTGACCTGGGGTAGAGGTTCGAGTCATAAGGTACAAGTGTGGTAGTCCAGTATAGGAGTCATGGGCTGGGACGGAATATAATCTGGTTATTGTGTGCAGCTATATCTTTGTTGTATTTTCTGTTCATGGAGCCACAATTTCATATTAGTTTTTACCCTCTTGAGGGTGTATTATGTTTAGGTTTCTATGGTCAAGCTTACATAGTGGGGCAATGTAAATAGGCTAGACCAAAATATAAAGACTAGTTAGTTTAATTTAGTTTAATTTAGATTTATTTTGCGAGAAAGCAAATGTTGGTTACTTGCTATGGCTTGTGCCTTGTTAAATATTTTGGAATAAGTGGGAATTGGCTGCGTGAGTTGCTAAAAATCTTCTGAGCGGCACCCAAAAGGAAGCTGGGCAAGCGCACAGTTTAGAGGGAACATTGGTCCCGTCCCCTTTCCTCCATACTTATGGGAGATTCCCAAGCACTCCTCAAAGGAACTACGGGTGGATGGAAACCCCCTTACTGAAAAAGGTTTCTCAACACAGCCTGGCAAAACTGAGCATCAGATCTGGGGCTCAAGTACAAGCAGTAATGTTTACAAAAAGCTGATGGGGAAGCCGAAGTAGCCGCTTTTGCGATGGTCTTCCACGGGACATACTTTTGAAAGGCAACAGCAGCTGCCTTGCCACGTACCAGATGTGCATGGATCCCTTTCGGAGACTGTAGACCCTAAATAGTGTAAGCCTCCATAACACAGGCAGCAATCCATCTGGAGATAGTCGCTTTGGAGGCCTGCTTGCCCTGCGGGTTACAAAAGGTCACCAAACGCTGAAAAGAACTAAATTCTGAAGTTCTATCCAGATAGAGATTAAGAGCTCTTCTGACATCCAGGCAATGCAAAACCCACTCAGCTTCCGAAGCCGGGTTTGGAAAGAAGACAGGCAGTGAGGTTGACCGATTAAGATGGAAATCAGAAACCACCTTTGGTAAGAAAGAAGGATTTGTCCTAAGGACAACCTTATCCTTGTGGAGAACCAAGAAGGGATGCACCACCGACAAAGCTTGGAGCTCACTCACATGCCTTGCCGAAGTAACTGCAACCAAGAAAGCCACCTTCCACGAAAGGTGCTTAAGATCTATCGTAGCCATTGGTTTGAAAGGCTTATGGCACAAGGCCATAAGAACCACGTTCAGATCCCACGTCGGATGCAGTTTGCGAACAGGAGGGTAAAGAATCATTAGATCCGCAAAGTGCCATTTAATCACTGGATTATACAGTGAGAAAGAGCACTGGTCCGTGGATAGGTAGGCGGCCACAGCCGAAAGATAAGTCCTGCATGACAAGATATGAATACCCGATTCGGCTAGGTGAGAGACGAAGGACAACACATTGTCAATCGTAGCCACCCTGGGGTCCAACTGTTTGGCTAAGCACCAGTGACCGAACCGAAGCCACTTACTCTTATACTGAGACCTCGTCGAGGGCTTCCTGGCTGCCTGAATAATCTGCATGTTGTCAGCAGAAAGGAACATTGCCGCCAAGCTGAACGATTGTGGGGAGGGGTGCCACAGTTGTCAATCTCTGTGGTGAAGCAGATCGGAAACTAGCGGAGGCCTGATCGGTGCACACACAGACAGATGTTGAAGCTCTGAAAACCAGAACCTGGCTGGCCACCACGGAGCTATGAGCAGAAGAGAACAATTCACAGTGTTCTTCAGTTTGCAAATCGTCCAATGAATCAGAGGCAGAGGCGGGAAAGCATAGGCCCTCATGTTGTGCCATGAAATATCGAGAGCATCTCCCAGAGAGGAAGCTCCCAGCCTGTTCCTGGAGGCATACAGAGGAAGTTTGTTTGCCGATGTCGCGAAGAGGTCCACTTCCCAAATGTGAATGGCCAGATCCACAAGAGGCAGAGACTTGGTGCCCCCCTGCTTGTGGATGTAAAACATGGACACCACATTGTCCGTGCGGATACAAACTATTTTGTTGGCAATGGCCGGCCTGGCCGCCTTGAGCGCCAGGAAGATCACAAGAAGCTCCAGATGATTTATATGAAGGAACTTGTCTTGTGGCGACCAGAGGTCAGAAGAAGATCGAACGTCGCACCCCATCTCAGAAGGGAGGAGTCCATTGTGATCGTCACCATCAGAGCGGGGTCTTGGAAACCCGCACCCACCGACAGGTTGTTGAGAGACAACCACCACTTCAGGTCCACTCTCATGAAAGCCCAGAATCAATATTATCTTTGAGTCCGGATCCACAGCCTGACACCAAGAACTTCGAAGAGCCATTTGCGTCCGCCTCATCTTGAGCCGAGCAAGGGGAAGAGCCAAAATGCACGAGGCCATGAGTTCCAGAAGCCTCTGGAACCACCAGGCCGACATGCTCTCCGACTGCGCAAACATCTGACATGTGGCCAACAGATCTGCCATTCTGTCCCCGGTCAGGTAAACTCTGCAGTCGATCGTGTTCCATCGAAAACCTAGGAAAGTCAGGTTCTGAGAGACCATCATGGAAGATTTCCGCCAGTTCACCGACACCCCAAGGTGAAACAGGAGCTGGAGGAGAGACTGAAGATTGCTCGAGGCTTTCAGCGGACAAGGACTGGGCAGCAGCCAATCGTCCAAATACGGATACACATGGATACCCTGTAGCCGAAGATAAGCTGCGATAACCGACATCTTCGTAAAGTCACGCGGTGCCGAGCTGAGGCCAAAAGGGAGCACTCGTAACTGGAAGTGCTCCTCCCCCACAGAAAACCATAGGTATCACCGATGCGGACTCCAGATAAGGATATGCATATTTGCATCCTGGAGGTCCACCACACTGAGCCAATCGCCCTTCTGTAAAGAGGACTTTGACAGGGCGTGATCATCTTGAATTTTTCTTGGGGTAGAGAGAGATTGAACTGGGAAAGGTCTAGGATGGTGCGCAGGCCAGCCTGGTTGGGTTTGGGCACCGTAAAAAGCTGGGAATAGAAGCCCTCCTCTCAATCCCCTAGAGGAACGGGTTCCACCGCCCTGAGATCCAGCAACTTCTGAATCTCGGCTCTGATGGAGGATTAAAGGGTGGGGTAGGGGAAAGTGGTAAGCGGAAGTCCGCCCGAGCAACTGACAAGATCCACCGGTACTTGGTGATGGTCTGCCATGCCTCCCAATAAAACGCAATACGTCCTCCCACCGGGGTCTCGTGCAGCGCAGAAAACCCTCATTTTGCTAGTTTGTCGGTGGCAGCACCACCTGAACCTGAGGAGGAGGCGGCTGAGAAGAGGGAGAAAAACCGACTCTGTTGTTGCCTTCAGCGGGAATTTCCCAGCAAAGTGTCAACCCTGTGGGATTTCTGATCTAAAGAAACCCTGAAACCAGAGGAAGGTTGAGGGTTTGAAAACGATCTCTGTGTCCTGAAAGGACAGACAAGGACTTGGCGGTCTGAGTGCTGTCCTTAGTTTTGGTCAGTTCCACGTCTGTTGTAGAGTGAAAGAGCTCCTTGCAATCGAAAGGCAGGTCCAAAACCTTATCCTGCACCTCCTTGGAGAACGTGGTGGCATGCAGCCAAGCTTGACGAGAGGTATCCACACCAAGCATAAGGCCTCGGGCCGAGGTGTCGACGTGGTGCGCCGCAGCCTCCAGGAGATCCTGTGCCTAGACTTTGGCATACGACAAACCCGCTTTGAAATCTTCCAACTTTTCAACGGGAATACACTCCTCAAACTCCGACAGACCTTTCCACATTTTCATATTCTCCCTCGCTAACACCAGTTCTGCATTGGCTTGATGCAGCTGCAGAGCCGAGTTAGTGAAAATCTTTCTCCCAAGGGAATCAAGAAACTTATCTTCCTTAGCCAGAACCTGTGTAGCCGTCTAAGAGGAGGATGTTGCAAGTCTGGATTGCAAAGTGGCTGCCGTCACTACCGTGGAGGAGGGAGGCGGACATGACGCTAAGGCCACTTCTTCCGAACAATGGAGCCTGTAACGCGTGTCAATCTTCTTATTGACAAACAGTCCAGAGTGTGGCTTCTCCCAAACTTTACAGACCTTGGCCAAAACGTCCTTCTGTAAGAACAGACCGGTACGCTAAGAAGGAGATAAGGTGAATGCGGAGGGGGTGCTTCAGGTACTGGAACATCTAACAGACACATGTCCAGCACCCGGTCATGAAAAGCTCTAACAGAGCGGGGCTGGTCTTCGCTGTCCTGATCTCCCTGTAGATCGTCCGACAGGTCCGGATCAGGTTGAGTCACACCAGGCACCACAACAGCCTTGTCCACTGGGGACAAAGGAGGCGGGGGTGGAAGAGTAGGGGGAGGCCCAGCCGGTAAAGGAGGCGCCGGCAGAGGCACAAGAACCACAGCCGGGACTGTCAGCGCAGGCAGGCATTTCTCCCCGAACAAGCCTCTAAAGTACTCCTTCATGGGGTCGGAACGCATCAGTTTTTGAAACTTGCTGAAAAAAGCGTCCTTCGCCGATGACTTAGGCATGACAGGAGGAGGCCTCTCATGAGGGGAGTAATTCCAGGGGCGTAAGGGAGAGGGTTGCTGAGAGGGCCCTTCCCCACTGTTGTCTACATAAATCAAGGGCGCCAATGCCGCCGGCAATGGGACATTGTGCGGTAGATGCATCCGAGCGTTCCAGTCAAACTGGACGAAACGGATGTGCAGAAGGAAACCGATGTTCACCTGAAAAAGCACCCCCTACACCTAGGGCTGATGGCTTAGTTGTAAGGGTTGTATCCATAATGGCCACCGTGGTCTTGGCGGGAACAGCTGCCATTTTGTCAGCACCTAAGAAAAACTGTGACACTTGTGGAAGTGAAGCAGGGGTCCCCACAAGTGGGTCAGGGGTCTTCATTTTAGCCTCAACACAAAGAACCTCAACCGAGCCGGTACTGTGTGGCCTAGAATGTTTCTGTGACATCGAAACAGCCAAAATAGCCTTCATAGAGTCCAAAACCTCACTCCGTGCCCCCTCAACAGAACTGGGATCACTGCAAGAGTGGGAACGATGAGGAACACACCTCACCGATAAGACCTTAACAGGCCTCTCAGAACTGTTGGTCACCTTAGCCTCTAAATGACGGGCCTCGGACCAGAGTCCGGTAAAAGCCTCCTCACGAGAGGCCTCAAACTTTCATTCGGTGTCAACAACCTCAACCAAGGTCTCAGGGCGCACCCCAGTGATTTTACGAGAAGCTCAAGTCAAGGAGACCTCGGAGCAAGCTCCGGTACCTGATGCCTCAGTAGAACTGGGCCCACAAACAGCCCCCAAAGGAGGGGCCTCGGAATGCAATCTGGTGATAATGGGCCCCTTACGGAAGCCATTAGAGAAAACTCTGGTAGAACTTTTAGGCCTGGAAGGCACCTTAGGGCTAGCCCCGGTAATAGAGCTATTGACGCTCCTCCCGGACCGGGAAAACCCCGGGAAGGAGTCCCCCGGGCGGGGTGCCCTAAAAAATAAAGAACTCACTGGGCGTTTCTTTTTTTCTTCGATTAAAGTTTAAAAATGTGCTGGGGGAGTATGTTGAAAAACCTCCTCCCACTGCTCCAAACGACGTTGAAGCGCCCGGACCGAAAGGGAATCGCAGTAAAAACACGAGTCCCACCGGTGGTCCGGACCCAAACACTCTAAGCACAGAGGATGGGGATCCGCCCTAGCGAACTGTCGCTGACAAGAAGAACAATTTGGAAAGTCTAGCTGAAAAGGCATAGACGGACTACCACGCGACTGCTAAGCCAGAGCAAGAGAGGAGGAAATGGAAGGAAAAAAACTTCCGAAGATGCAAATGCGTCCAGTCCCGAGCGAGTGGAGAAAAGGACTGATGGGCGAAGCTAAGAAGGGCGGGGTTATGGCCACGTGCATTACCTCGCGTAAAAAGAGAGGGAGGACATATTTTTGAAAAATGTGATGCTTTTTACAAAGTGCTCTGGTCCCGTCCCACAGGACGGAGGAATGTCCCATAAGTATGGAGGAAAGGGGACGGGACAAAGGAGTAATAGCAATACTCTAGAGAGTCATAGGCGGAAATAGTGGAAAAATAGCATGCAGCGGCATTGGGGACTCATTGGAACATCATTCCATCGCATACTGGAAGCCATTGAGAGAGCAAGAGTTTTACTAAGAGAAAAAAAGCCACCTATTTTCTACATAACAGCGCCTATGCCGCCCAGACCAGAGAGCAAAGACGGGTCAGCGCTCTTCTGATCCACCTCATCTATACTGGCAGGGATACATAGGGCTTTACCGGCACTACATCAGAAATCTTTAATAATCAATCGCAGGCCCAAGTCATTTACACCCAGAAAAAGTAGCTCAAATCGCAGTGATTAACGTAACTGCACAGACCAACCTACCAACCTAAATACAGGCATTTAGTAGCAGGAAAGAATACGCCAACCACTGACACAAGGGAACAATCCATTCTAAAGGATTGATCTCGGTACTGTGTCTCTTAGTGTGTGTGTAGTAACGCATTCTATCCATTCTCTACTCTGATATTGAAATAGGATGCATGTGGTTCTGATAGCCACCACAGATGAGACTCCTCCTGCTCAGAAATGTGGCAGAAGTGGGGCAAGTCCAAAAACAGACTATACCATAATGGGACAGGTTGCCTGCCCTCTCACTTCTCCGGCCCCTTTCTCGCGTTGTGGACTGGAAGTTCTCAAAGGAACAGGATGCACAGGCCCCTGATTGGAAGACTGAGCAGACTCCCGCAAACTCCATACTCTGGACAAAATGTACACCAACGTTTAGGAAAGAAAACCCTCTTAACCTGCTGTAAAGATATAGTAAGAAGACATAACAGATATTTGGTGCATTTATGTGCTTCTTGAGAACCACTGGACTTGGGTTGTCACTCACCTATTAATGTAGCAATCAGGGAACTCAACTTACTGCCAACTACAGTTAAGACTTAATTAGGGGAGACCACTAGTGGTGGGGACAAGACCGCTGCCTGGTGACCAAGCGCCACAAGGTTTCATCATTCTCCCTCTTGCCCTGCAGTGGCAAGAATTCCTCCTTCTCCAATGTTCATCGGCACATCACTGAGCCCCTACCGAGTGGTGGGCCCAGCGACAGAAAAACACAGCAGCCAGGAATGTCCCAGGACCCATACAGCTGTAGGCCGTTTAACAAATCTCAGAATGAGTGCACCTGCCAGTCCCTTCTGGCTCTTGTTTTTCAGAGGCATGGTGGACGGGAACACAGACGGTGTGCTGCACCAGAGTCATTGAACGGGGATAATGACTGCAAGACCAAGGTATGGAGAAAGGAGGGGGTTGATTGCCCGGTGGTGGGGCGAACATCAAACCGACTGACGGTCATGATAGCCTTGATTATTCTAGGAACCTCTTCCCAGGTAGTTAGTGCTTTAGAAAGGGGGCTTGTCTGCCAGTTTACCGCATCGAGGGCAGCTTTGCAGAGAAGCAGGTATGATATTTCTTGAAGGGGCCATGCACACTGAAGATCTACAAAGGTGGTCAGGCCCATATTGTGGGGATGCATTCTTCCCCTCCCATCGCGATATGGACTTCGAAAGAGCAGGACGACAAGACTACAGTAGCAGTCCTCTTCTGGGGTGATCATCAAATAAGCATTCAGAGTACAGGATTGTGCACTGCATGGGTAGCAGAGGCGCAAAAGATTAAAGATAAACACCTTGTTTGCTTACACACCTCGTTGCAGGACTAACAAAGTTTGGTCACATCACCCCATCCTCAAGCAGCTGCATCATCTACCCATTCAAGCATGCATCATGTTCCAGACTACTTGCATCATCTGTAAGGAAGGCGTGGCATCAACAGGAAGACAGACACAACTGACCACTGTTCAAGGGTGTTTACTGAACTTCAAAAGGGTATCTAAACCTAAATCTACAGATGGGAGCAAGCTACGACGATCAAATAATATTAACTTAGTCCTAGTGGTGTCTTGTCAAAATAAAGGGCCTATACTACACAACGTATTGCCAATACTTACCTCTAAATACAAATAGTATGGAAAATAATGTTCTGAAACAGAAAGAAGTGTTCAAAATGATATGTCAGATTTTCAGGCCGTTGGCCCCTCTTCCCCCACATTTTCAGCATGGGATAAGGCAGTTCACTCGAGCGTAGCACAGTCTCTGGATTCTTTAGCACAAGGTTACAGTTCGCTCATTAGCATCAGGGTCTTCAGAGCTTAAGACCTCTTGCTTCTCAGTCTCTTTACTCAAACGGCCTGATGCAATCAAGTAAGATCCTTTCAGGATTAATGTCTGCACAGGCTTCCCTCTGCTGGGCTGAAGCCTGTCTTTCACCTTTCACTTTATCGCACAATGTTCGCAGGTTCTTCTTTTTCTGGTGACTCGCTGTTCACCCTGTATCCCTCTCTGCTGGGCTCAGATCCCTTCAACACAGTTAGTCTCCCTCAGCCAGGCTCAGACAAATGTCAATTTTACATCAAGTATCGAAGACTTACTAAAGTGCATGGGGTTTGGCTTGACCCGTTGCAGGACCACTTCGATTTCACAATTCTCTTTCTTTTAACGTTCACACCCTTTCGGTTGGATACCTAACAGACTTTCGAATGGGCAGCCACGTGATGCTGGACCACTGTCTATGGTATCGTATCTTAGCTTCAAAGTTATTCACTCATCTGCTGTCTTAATAATCTTCTTTATACAATGTTACCGCTTGTAATCTTGGTTTCCACACAGACCGGTCTGGTATCGGTCTCCCCATCTCACCGACTGTGCCGACTTCCCTGGTTCACACAATGCAGGATTCTTCAGGTCTTACGTTTCCTATTCTCGAGAATGCTCATGAAAGATGCAGTCTGTCGGTGAAAAGGTCAAGGGTACTTCCCTCTTTGCAATCCTCTTTGGTCTTGCCGTCTTCTGCCAGGTATTAAACTGCCATCTTGGAACTGCTGCTTCCTCGCGTGCTTTGCCTTGCTCAAGAGTGTACTTTCGTGTTCCGCCTTTTAACAATGTGGGGAAGTGTTATGGAAGTCGGGTGTGTGTAATGATCAGTAATT
Organism: Ambystoma mexicanum; assembly: GCF_040938575.1. Classification (NCBI taxonomy): domain Eukaryota; kingdom Metazoa; phylum Chordata; class Amphibia; order Caudata; family Ambystomatidae; genus Ambystoma; species Ambystoma mexicanum. The sequence continues at coordinate 702,568,698 of NC_090941.1, read as the reverse complement.
TCCTAACCCTGCCTGACCATTGTAGTGGGACATGTCAGGTATACGGCTCGGGTGTTAGTCCGTTTTCCGTCACAGCAAGTTGTCTGTGAGAAGAACAAATTACTGACAAACTGGTAACGTTCTTTCGACTGGATGTTCCTCCAATGTATTCCACATCTTTGCATGTTTGGAAACTTTTTCAGCAGAGGGCGTCCTCCGTCGATGGCGTCGGGTCAATGTCCTTCGAAGGCCTCTGTCGAGGGTGACGCCACCGGATGTTATAAATAGGACACACGGCGCCCATAGCCTCAGTTTAAGTTTTTTTCCCTTAGAACGTGTGGCACCAGTCTCATGCCTGCTTGACTGCACTTAGCCTTACGGAAACGGAAGCTGCAATCGCATAGGAAATTCTCCTGAGGGGCAGGCTGGGAGGGCGAAGTGGAATATGTTAAAGGAACATCCAGTCGAAAGAACATTACCAGTTTGGTAAGTAACTTGTTCTTCGAATGGATTGTGTCCTCCAACGTATTCCACATCTTCGACAGACTCCCAAAGCAGTACCAGTAAATGGAGGAGGAAAAAGAATTTAGAGTACCCAATTAGATTGTGGAATAAAGAACCGCCTTCCCAAAGGCCATATCCTGACCATGGATTGTATCCGGGAAATAATGTTTAACAAGGTATGTATTGAAGCCCATGTAGTGGCATCACAAATATTCCTAATAGGAACCCCCCCCCGCTGGAGGGCGGTGGAAGTAGCCACGCCCGTAGTGGAATGAGCTCGCAACCCTTCAGGAGGGTCCTTACCCGCCAATCGGTAACACTCCGTAATGGTGAGGATAATCCACCCGGACAAGGTCTGTTTGGTAACAGCCTGGTCCAATCGGTGTCCAGCATATCCTTCAAAGAGTTGATCGTCCACTCTGACCCTGGATTTCCTAGAAATGTAAAAGCTCAGAGCTCTTCTAGGATCCAACCGATGGAGTCGCTCCTCTTCCTTACCAGGATGAGGAGGAGGATAGAAAGATGGAAGAATCACCTTTTGACTCAAATGATATTCAGAAACTACCTTAGGTAGAAAAGAGGGACATACTCGCAGTACAGCCCTATCCTTATGAAACACAGTAAAGGGTGGCTTAGATCAAAGTGCCTGCAATTCCTTCACTCTGCGAGTCGTAGTAACCGCAACCAAGAACACAGCCTTGAAGGACAGTAATCTCAAAGGATAAGAGTGCAAACGTTCAAACAGAGCACCCATGAGAAATTTCAAAAACAAATTCAAATCCCAAACCGGCACCTGGAAAGGGGACGGCGGGAATACATTAGTCAGTCCTTTAAGAAACTGAGAAATCAAAATGAATCTTAAAGTAAGAATATTCTTCAGACGAGCACTTAAAGATAGACAGCGCAGCCAGGTAACCTTTAATGGTACCCACTTGAAGGCCCCTGTGGGCCAAAGAAAGTAAGAAATACAATACCATAGGAATGGAGCACTGAAAAGGATCAACATTGTGATCTCTGCACTAGCCGCAGAACTTACGGCAACGGTACAGGGATTTTGTTGCAGGCCGCCTGGCCGAAAGCAACACCTTCATCACGTCATCTGGGAGGTTCCAATCCTTATACCTCAACCTTTCAGATACCAAGCGTGAAGGTTGAGAGTCTTGACCTCTGGATGGAGAACCCACCCCACCCCACCCCACGCGCGCCAGAGCAGATCCTCGCGGTAGGGAAAGATGGTGTGGAGGGCAGATGGATATTTCTACAAGGTCCGGGTACCACGCTCTCCTGGCCCAATCTGGAGCAAGGAGGATCATGTGGGAACCGAACCTCTGTAACCTCTACAACACCTGAGGAATGACGGGGACTGGAGGAAACGCGTACAATAGTGGGAATGACCAATCCGCCACGAACGCGTCTCCTAAGGCTCCTCTTGGAGGAAATTCCCTTGAGCAAAATCTCTCGCACTTCCGGTTGACACTGGTGGCAAAGAGATCCACCTGCGGGGTACCCCAAAGGGCGAAGATCTCCTGAAGGACTTCCTGAGCCAACTCCCACTTGTGAGAGATCGTGCTCTACCTGCTCAGAGCATCCGCCACCGCATTTTCCGTCTCCGGCCAGATGAACTGCCGAGATCGAAATTTCCTGCTGGACGGCCCAGAACCAGAGCTGCATTGCCTCTCTGCACAACGGGAGTGACCCTACCCCCCCTTTTTGTTGAGGTAATGCATGGCCACTGTGTTTGTCATGATCAGGACACTCTTGCCCCGTACAGAAGGCCTAAAAGCCTTCAGGGCCAGCCTGATGGCCCTCAGCTCTAACAGATTGATGTGGAGTTTGGACTCCGACGGTGACCAATGACCGCTGGATGTCAACTCATTGGCATGAACGCCCCATCCTGTGAGGGAAGCATCCGTCACTTCAGTCAACTCCAGCCACTGTTGCCAAAACTGTTCCCCCCCCTCATCAGGTTCCCTTTGTTGGCCCACCACAGAAGATCATGGGAGACCGAGAGTGGAATCTGAACGGGATCCGACATCTTGCCAGAGAACTGTGACCACTGCATCTTGAGGACCCACTTCAGGGATCTCATCCGCAGCCTGGCCTCTGGCACCAGAAAAATGCAGGATGCCATGAGGCCGAGCAACTTAAGAATTCGAAAGCCGAGAGACTCTGGGCATGTTGAAACTTGTCCACGATCTGCACAATGTTATGAGCCCTTACCTTGGGAGGCGAACACTTCCAAGGACGTGTCCACCACAGCCCCGATGTACTGGAGCTGTTGGGAAGGTGTCGGATGCGACTTCTTGAAATTCAGGGAGAAGCCCAGCCTGTGGAGGGTGCGGCAGGTGAGACGGAGATGATCCAACGCTTGCTCGGGAGAGCGAGCCCGGATCAGCCAGTCGTCCAGGTAGGGGTAGACGTGAATCCCCCCCTCGCCTGAGGTACGCTGCCACCACCACCATTAGCTTGGTGAAGACCCTCGGGCAGAGGTCAATCCGAATAGCAGGACCCGAAACGGAAAGTGCGAGTCGCCAGCCGCAAACCTCAGGTACTTTCTGTGCGCGGGATGGATAAGCACATGAAAGTAAGCATCATTGAGGTCCAGAGACACCAACCAATCCTGAAGTTGAAGGGCCTGGAGGACTTGAGAAAGAGTGACCATCTTGAACTGGTCCTTCCGGAGCAGTTTGTTCAACCAACGCAAGTCCATGATGGGTCTCAATCCACCGTCTTCCTTTGGGATAAAAAAATAAGGGGAATACTATCCCTTGTTCCTCTCCGCTACAGGCACCAGTTCTATAGTGCCTTTCTCCAGCAGGGACAAGATCTCCTGCGCAAGGAGCGGACCCAGAAGCTTCAAAGAGTTTTCTCCGTGGATTGTCGCAAGGCCGCTGAAGGAAGGGAAGGCAGTAGTCGTGGGCTACGGTATCCAGAACCCATGCATCTGAAGTAATGGCCCGCTATTCTTCGAGATGCTGAGACAGTCTGCCCCCAACCAGGGAACCATGGACATGGCCTCATGACTGTTTGGAAGCGGCTGCAGCAGTACCTAAGGGCAAAGAGGCAGCTGCCTGAGTGGCTTCGGCACCATGATTTCCCTGACCACCACGGGTACTTTTTCGCTGGCCCCTTTGACTGGTGGCCCCTCTCGTTCTACCAAAGGAGGAGTAGTAACAGAAAGAACCTCCCCTCCACTGCTGTCCCCTAGGACGAAAAGGCTGAGGTTGACGCACTGCAACGCTTAAAGATTTCAGCGCAGCTTTTGATGTCTGCAACCTCTCAAGGCTCTCATCAGCCTTGCTGCCAAACAAATGTGAGCCATCTGTCGTGGCAGAAGTCCATAATCCTCCCCATCTACAAGAAGAACAATAGACAAGATCCTAAAAGCTACAGACCGATAGCTTTATTAGATGTGCCCGGGAAACTATTCGCCCGGCTAATACGTTGGAAGACACAATATATTCAAAAGTGTTTGTGTCAGAAAAGTAGTTGAGCCCCTACGTATCCTACCTTGTAAAATGGGGTAAAGGTGTTACAGGGAAGGGCATACTGTGTCCCACTTCCACTGCCTGAAGACCCCCATTCAGGTGTTCCTCCCGCACTGGTCCACCACCAGGAACTGGATGCAAAAGAGATGGCTGTGTCCTGGTCACCTGGATGACAGATCCCTGGGAACAAGCGGGTGAGACACCTTCAGATTTCTCACACACCTAGAAAGCAGTCACAACCAAAACACCACGCTACGTGGCCGAGAAACTGTCTTCGAAGGCCAGCATTCCACCAAAAAGTCACAAAATCTCCAGGCTGGAAACAAAGAACTGAAAGAGTGAAAAAACAGGTAACAGGCCTTTTCTGTAAATGCACCCTGTCTCAAGAACAAGTTACCAACTCTGAGTCGACTGGCACCCTCCCATCCTACATCTTCTACAAGGATCAGAAGACCCTAAACATCTTGCCCTCTATGATTGCTCCACTCAACCCTTTCTCTCCCCCTTTGGAGTCCCCCTCTGCCCACATCCCGGCTTCTCTGCAAGCCATGCACTCTACCTGTAACCTCTGGATGTGTTCCCTTTGTACAGTGCACCATTGCTTCCCAGCTAGGTTTGCACGTTATAAAGCCCATACATATAAAGTCATTATGGGTTGGTTCTCCTGAACAGGGACCATAACATTATTTTACACCCCAACAAGGATTGCCATTCTCATAACGAGGAGGTGCTCAACAAAAGATTGAAAGAAGCAGAGAATTAAGATGACAACTTGATCAATTCCTGACTGAAGTTTGGAAAAAGCTCAACCCCCCCCCCTTTTTCCCCCCAAGAAGGGGTGTACATTATGTTTCTCCCCTTCCCCCATTTGACATACACACATCGATTATTAATGGAGAGGTGAAGGACTATTAGTGGTCCTCCGGAACCATAAAAGCAGTGGGCTTGTTAGGCCATGACATGTTCCCAATCGTCGATGTGGATGAAACCTGCCCTGCTGGATGCAAATAGCAATGCAGTGACACTCTTAAAGGAGTCTCCATTTAGGGAAAAAACAGAATTGGTTTGTGATATGAATGAGAAAGGGAGAGGCTTTCCATAAGTGTGACCTGAGAAGCTGCCAAAGACACTGAGGTCTGCTGATTGGAGAGGGGTTGAGGAGAAAGTTAGTAGAACTAAGACTCAAAGGGAAGATGCAGAAGTTAGAAGACACTTTACATAAAATGGATTAAGGGATGAGTGGTATCTTCTTACAGAAATACAAAGAGGCACAAATGTAAAGCTTTGCTTAGGGAGGACATTTTCAGAAAATTAAGGTTTTTGGAACAGATTAACGCTCATCATCTACTAGCAAACAGTTAAAGGATGCAACAGACAGAAAAAAGAATGCCGAGACCTCTAGATTCATCCAGGAAGGAATCATGCATAGAACAGATATTGCTGAATGCACAATATGAAGGGTTACAATTCAGGGAGAAAGACACATGTTTGGAACAGATCAGAGGATACATGGATACGTTTGTCATGTTGACGTACCCTGGACAATGGGGGCGGGAGGGACCCGGGCGGGAAGAGAAGGGAAGGGAAGAGACGCGGGAGGGGCGGGGTTAAACAGTTCATGTTTGGAGCACGAATAAAGATACGCGTTTGCAGCACAGCTCCGTGTCGGCCTGTCATTGTTGCGACCCGCACCCACTCCCCCAACCCCAGCAGGGAACTCCACAATGGCGACAAGGATGGGATGAGGAGCGGCAGGTCCCCCGGCAAGAGGAGACGAGCGCCGTGCATCCGCACGCGACAGCGAGTAGAACGCTCGCCGACCGGCACCCGCAGCAATCAAGAAGCGCGTGGCGTCGCCGCAGCATCGGGGGTCGCGGAGCCCCGACGGACAGGACGGGGGGAGAGGGAGCTCGTCTAGGCTCCTCCCCGCTCAGGATCGAGTCACGGAGAGAAGGTCTGGGCCGCGGTGGTGAACACAGAGAAGCCGGAAAGCTCATGTGCGCGTAGTAATACGTGGCAAGGTAATGTGCGGGCCCCTCCTCCATACAGCACACACGTGGCCCAGTGCATGGTCACGGTCGAGTCCTGACCCACGCAAGGAGAGAGAGAAGGCCCTCGCGCAGCCACAACTTAAGGCCAGGCCCATGCCAGAGACACGTGGGGCCTCCCACAAGGGAAGTGAAGCCAGGGAAGCGCATTTTCAGCCGGCATGGTGCTCATTGATGGTGCTCGTGCCTCAGAAGGCGGTCATCACACCACAACAGCGGAATCACGCGCAGGGAAGCTACGCCCTCATCGCCATGTCTGATCAGGATGCAAACCAAGGCGCAAGATCTCCAGGAAATGGGCCCCCAGGGCCCCTAAATCAAATGCTAGATCAGGTGCCCTACCAACTACCAGACACACTGGCTGCCCAGATGCCGGGAGCCTTTGATGTGACGGACACTAGCAACATGAGCCCCAGGTGGTCCAAATGGATTCGGGACTTTGACCTATACATGGGGGCCACAGGGCCAGTGGCAAGTGTGTCTACTAAAGCTAGCGGTCGGCTCTGCCACCCGAGACATCATAGACGAAATGCCCCAGGACTCCATACAGAAACTAAAAGACGCCCTGGCAGCATATTTCGCACCCCACACCAATGTAGACTACGAAAGACACCTGTTCCACACCACAAAACAGGCAAAAGGGGAGACCATGGACGCATATGTGATGCGACTTCGCACAAAGCTCAAACATTGTGACTTTGCGAATTATTCGAACACTGAAGCCCTCAGATCTCAAATAATATCGGGTTGCGAGTCCCAAATATTCTGCAGGAAACTGCTCCAGAAGTCCCGCACGCTAGAGGAAATACTCGCACTGGCCAGGGTCGAAAGAGCCATTGACTCTCAAGTAGAAAGTTTCGGGAGCACGCCACTGGGCGAAAATTTGAACAAATTACACCTAGAGAAAAAGCCAGAAGAGTTATTCTGCTACAAGTGTGGGTTTGAATACTCCCATGAACGGACATGCCCGGCCGTAGGACAACGCTGCACCTCGTGTGGTGAAGAAGGCCACTTCAAAGCGGTATGCAGACTGTTCAAGGATCGAGGGAGAGAGAGGCCCCGAGACAACACCACTCGCTCGAGGAGTCGATATGGGGGGACACCAAGCACTCACTCGACCCCAAGCACCTCCAACCCTTCAAGTCAACTCGGAAGTGACCAGAGAGAGAAGGACTCCGGTGACGACCGCCAAAAGCGGAGAGAAAGGAGACGATACGTGACACGGGTTAAACCCGAAAGAAGATCAAGACGTCATATCTGCTATTTGGTCGAACAATCACCCACAGAATCGGACCTTAGCTCTTCCGGGAGTGATCAAAAGAAGAAGGCGTACTTTTACGCTTTAGGAAATCCCACAGCCACGGCTCTTAGCCCCACCCTCATCATCAAGTTGCAGGAAAGACCAACGGAATTCCTCATCGATACTGGCGCCACCGTCAACGTGGTGAGTGAACAAGTGTATGCCGAACTAACCCCGAAACCAAAGCTCCAGCCAGTCACTGTTGATATCTACGCCTATGGTGCAAAAACTCCCCTCAAGTGCGTAGGATTGTTCAGCTGGCTATGCCGCTACAAGGGGCAAGAGATGAAAGTTCCGATTCACGTCCTGGCCACCGAAACAGACAGCGGATGTGTTTTGAGTTTCAAGGCCGCCGCAGACATGGGCCTGATACACATCTTATACAATATCATGGTCCACAAGTACATTGACCCGATTGACATGATCGACAACTTATACCCAAAAATATTCAGAGGGATTGGGAAACTCAAGAATCGACAAGTGAAATTACACGTAGACGACTCCATATGCCCCGTGGCTCAGCCATACTGAGGGATCCCAGTCAACATTCAACAAAAGGTGGAGGATGAGTTAAAGAAGTTGCTAGAACAGGACATCATTGAAAAGGCCTTGGGAGCAACCACCTGGGTTTCTCGAATTGTCCCCGTCCCAAAGAAGGGATCTGAAGATTTCAGGTTGTGCGTCGACATGAGGCGTCCCAACCAAGCAATCCGCAGGGAAAGATACCCTGCGCCACGAATAACGGACATGATACATCTGTTAAACGGAGCCAAGGTGTTCTTAAAACTAGACCTCCAGTAGGGATACCATCAGCTGGTTTTACACCCCGAGAGTCGCAACATAACCACGTTCGTCACTCACGTTGGTTTGTTCAGATACAAAAGGCTGAGCTTTGGGGTGTCGTCAGCCGCAGAAATCTTTCAAGCCGAGGTCCACAACATCATAAAGCACATCCCCAACTGCCTTAACTACTCGGATGACATTTTGGTGTTCGGAACTGACGTGAATAGCCACGACGAAACCCTCATGAGAGTGTGCAAAGCCCTACATGATGCAAACCTCACACTCAACAAGGACAAGTGTGAGTTCCGGAAGAGCACACTCAAGTTCTTTGGCCACGTGTTCTCAGAGGTGGGGATGACCCCAGATCCGGATAAAGTCTCGGCTCTAAATGACACGGCAGCACCAATCAATGTGTCGGAACTTCGTTCATTTCTAGGCCTAGCCAGCTACTGCAGCAGATACATCAAGGATTTCGCCTCGGTCAGTGAGCCCTTAAGGAAACTAACACACCAGAACGAGAAATTTGAGTGGACCAGCGCATGTCAGGAAGCCTTCGAAACCATCAGGGAGAGGGTCGCAAAGGCGGAAAACATGGCCTACTACGACCCTAACCGGAGAACAGAACTAACAGTTGACGCCAGCCCTGTGGGGTTAGGGGCCAGTCTGGCTCAATTCGATCCCAAAGACCCGCAACAGAGACATGTGGTAGCCTATGCCAGCCGCAGCTTATCCGACACCGAACAAGCCTACTCCCAGGCTGAAAAGGAAGGGTTGGCCGTGGGGTGGGCATGCAAACACTTCCACTTATTCCTGTATGGAAAGCCATTTCAGGTAGTCACTGATCACCAGGCGTTACTGTTTCTATATGGCAATCCCCAAGCTAAGATGCCCCCTAGGATCGCCCGATGGGGGCTACGTCTGCAAGACTACGCTTTCAACATCATTCACAGACCAGGCAAGGGTGAAAACCCTGCTGACTTCCTGTCAAGAAGACCGAGGAGCGAGAGCAGACCTGAACCGTCTGTGGCAGACCGCTACCTCAGATACCTGATTCACCAAACCACGCCGGAGAGGGTTAACACAGAAGAACTGGCAAGAGAAACTGAGAACGACCCTGCATGCCGCATCATATGTGAAGGCCTCGCATCTGGACAAGGGAGGAGGGCTAAGGAAAGAGGAAAAGCGGCAGGAGGCCAAACATGGGAAGACGTAGAACGACTTCTCCTCGTGAAAGAAGAGCTAGCCGTATCAGAGGACCATCTTGTACTCAAGGACTGCAAGCTAGTGATCCCAGCAACCATGCAGGAGAAAGTCATCAACCTGGCACATGAGACCCACCGAGGCATTGTCTCCACACAGCGCATGCTGCGCCAAAAGGTTTGGTTTCCACGAATGGATGTCCGAGTAGAGGCCGCCCTGAGAGCATGCCCCACCTGCTGCCTCATTACACCTAATCGACATCCTGAGCCCCTACAAATGTCGGAACTTCCGCAAAACATATGGGAAGCGGTTGCCGCTGATTTCTTTGGGCCTATTGAAGGGGAAAGATATGTCCTCGCAGTGATGGATGAGTACTCCCGATATCCAGAAGTACAGCTGATTTCGTCCACAGCTGCGCATCACGTCGTTCCAGCACTGGACCACATTTTCTCTGCCTATGGAGTGCCCAAGGTGCTCAAGACAGACAACGGGGCCCCGTTCTGTGGACATCAATTTGCCCGGTTTGCGGAGTACTTGGGGTTCCGACATCGGAAGGTGACATCGCTATGGCCGCAAGCCAAGGGGATGATCGAACGGTTTATGGCCAATCTCAAGCGGGCCCTACAGATTGCACGCCTCACGGAACAAAAATACGAACAGGTGCTCAATCAACTACTACGGGACTACCGTGGAACGCCCCATAGCACCACAGGGAAGACCCCTGCCGAACTCATGTTTGGGCGTAACCCTCAAACCCGAATTCCCCAAGCAGAGGCAAGTGCACCACGCCCGGCGATGGATGCGGAGGTCCGAGAGCGGGATGAAGCAGCAAAGAACAAAATGAAGGAATACACCGACGCCCGCAGAAAAGCACAGACATCCCAAATAACCGTAGGCGATGTAGTAGCGGTTCGACAGCCCTCGACTCACAAACACATGCCTGCATTTCGGGAAGAGCCCCTTCTCGTACCCAGAGGAAGGGGTTCGATGATCACCGTACAAGGCTCCACGGGAGCGGTAACCCGGAACTCGTCCCACTTCAAAGAACTCCCACTGCCCGGAACAAGACGCCTGAGCGGCAGGGTACAAGTCCCACCAGATGAGGAATACAGTGATCAACGAGGAGAGGATCTGTGGGAAGCTGACGAATTGGATCAAGATCCAGAACTCGAGACGGCCGAGAGCAGACCGTCACCAAGGGCCGAGCTGACAAGACCACAGCGAGTCCGGAACAGACCTCGCCGGTGGATCGAGGAAATGGACTAGAGACTTGCCAGACCATCGCCTGTTGCGAAGAGTGTGGTAACCGTTTAAAAAGGGGGGAGAAGTCATGTTGACGTATCCTGGACAAAGAGGGCGGGAGGGACCCGGGCGGGAAGAGAAGGGAAGTGACGCGGGAGGGGCGGGGTTAAACAGTTCATGTTTGGAGCACGAATAAAGATACGCGTTTGCAGCACAGCTCCGTGTCGGCCTGTCATTGTTGCGACCCGCACCCGCTCCCCCAACCCCAGCAGGGAACTCCACAACGTTGGATCTCCCATTCTTAACAGAGGTGGCATGTTACATGTCCCCAGAACGACAAGAGATGCTTTCAATACAATGTGGTGCACAGGAACTAGAACGGCCCCTGGTAGCACTTTGTGCTTTTAAAATAAGTTCTTGACATGTCAACCCCATTCCTGACAAAGGTTTTCAATGGTATAGAGACAGGAGATGAGATTATGCCTTTGTTGCTTCAAGTTTCAATTTTTTAATACCCAAGGAAGCGAAAAGGTACAAAATACTGTGGGTCTTACAAACCCATTTCATTACTTTATAGGGACATGAAGATCCCATTGAAAATTCTGGTTTCCAGGTTGGACACTTTCTTCCCGAAACGTGTACATAATTGTGAAGCTTTTGTAATGGAAGGCAGGGTGTGGACAAGAATAAGAAAATCCAGAATTTAATGTTCTTCCTGGGATTGCACTCAACTGACCAGGTACTGCTGTCGCTTGAGGAAGAAAAGGTACTTGACCATGTCACCTGGATTTCATGGGTAAAGTGCTAAATTATGCAGGCAACAGGGAAGGGTAGGAACATTAAGTTGGAACTCTTTACGCCAACCTCATTTGCACGAAGGTGGGGGACAAGGCAGGCATTCCCTTTGTCCCCTTTACTGTGCGCACTGGTGATGCGCCTCAGTGATTCTAAAGAAAGATTCTATGAAAGGGTTCATGAGGAGGGATAAAGGAACCAAATTTGGAGTTTGCGGACAATGTGTTAGCGCACAAGACTGAAGAGTTTACCTTGATCTCGCCACTACTAGACAAAATAGATTTGTAAGTCAACCTCTTAGGGTTTAAAGTTAATCACTGTAAATCAGTACCGATTCCCCTAGGTAAGGCAGGGATGAACAGACACTCCAGTGCAGAATATATCTCATATGGTCCAAATTGAAGGCATACATGGGTTAATCTTACGCAGCCTTTTAATGTCCTTTTTGATGTGAAATTGACCTCACTTTAGGCACTGATTAATGCAGCTTTTGGGAGGTGGTTGAAATTTAATGGCTTGGATAGGGAGGCTATCCTCCATTTAAATGACTGCACAGCCAAGAATGTGGTTTCTGTTGCGAATGATGCCAGTTAATGTGCCAGAGGCCTTTTATTACAGAAATCAATAGGACACGGTTACATTTTCTACTGGATGAAAAGAAACATGGCTTGAATTTACTACTACCGAATGAAAAAAGGGAGAAAGGGCTTCACACATTATGAGAACTATTATAGAGCGTCAAGAGTTTCAGATCATGGTGAAGTGCTTGCAGAATTCGAGGGTCAACATGTTTGCATTAGAAAATCAAGTGAGCTCTTCCCTTAACAGTTCCGGAAGGTTATTGGTCCCCACTGAAAGACACACCCGGTGCTGGCCATTTTATAGAAGCTCTGGAGGTAGATGCGCCAAATTGATGTTAACATGGGCATCACTGTTCAATTGTATCTGGACTCCTCTGATAAATCCACAGGATATCAAGCGTATTTCAAGACTTGGATGGAGAGAGTACAGCAATCATGGAAGTACAGGCAAATGTATAAGCTTACCGGAATTGGAAGCCAATCTAGGTATAAAACACCTCTTAGAATTTATTTATCTCCAGCTGAAGTATTAATAGATGCAAAATAGTAAAATGATCCTTCTAGGGACCCCAACTCCTTTTGATAAAGTATAGGAAACATATATGGAATCAAGCGTTTAACAATACAGCTTTACAGTCTGTTGATATTAGTGCAGAGATGAGATCATCAGAGCCAGAAACCAGTGCAAATGGGACACTAGTATGACCGGAGATAGGTTTTGGCAGCTGTATACCAGGGCGTTTAAGACATCCCTTAGTTACCAACAGATGAATTGAAACAAGCGGCTCCATCGATGGTAGTACACACCTTTAACCTTTTCCTGAATGTATTACAATGCAAGTCCATTTTGTGAAAAGGGGCTGTCAGGAAGAAACCTTGTACAGGCACATCTGGTGGAACTGTAAGAGACATCCGCCTTGTTCGAAGCAAGTGCTATCCTGTCTGACATTTTATAATAAATGCAAGGCCTAAAATAAATAAAATGTGAACGCCCTTCCTGGCAAGTGCAAGTGAAAGAAGATGTACTGTCTTTGGTGCTTATTAAGGATTTCCTACTTGTGGTCAAGTTACAAAGGGGCAACTGTAAAATTGAGGCGCGTGCTCAAATGTTGGGAAATAACTGTTGACTTAATTTATTTCAAAGCCAGATTCCATAATAACAATGTACAGTGACATAATTTATTTCAGCTATTGTGCAACCCACAGAAAGTGCATCTGAAGTGTATTTCTATCAGTGTCCATCTTGGCAAACCTATTCCTGCCGTGTGTAAAATCCTCAGCCGAAGATTTCAAGCACAGGACATTATTAATTGGGGATACAGTTTTGAGCAGAGAAAGGTATAATGTTTATAGTGAGTGGTCTTGATTTCCAAGAATGAACCATGCTACAAGTGAAAGCTAGGCCCAGAATTAAAGTAGTTATTTTGCAGTGAATACCACAAGCATTTAATAAAAATGTTTATAATTGGATTTCTTCCTGTGTCCTTACAATGATACTAACATATGTAAAGAGGAGGTAATTACAGTAAAAGCTGTATCCCGGTTAATGTGAGAATGTATAGGTGTTCCTTTATTCTGCCATGTTAGCAATTCATTTTAAACTATATTGTTTGAAACTCAAGAATAGCAATTGAAATGCTATTGCATTTTGTTGTGCTATGTTATGTACATTGAAAAGACAGGCCTGCATTAATAAATGAAGAAATGAAACCCAAGGGATGTGGAATGAAAGAACAGAATCAAATTGCATTTTAAGCTTGCTTCCCACTTGTAGACATACTGAAGAGAACAAATCTAGTCCAGTGGGATCTGGCTAGAAAACAATTGCAGGTTATGGTCAGGCCAAATGGCTTTTAAGACCTCTCTCAGATCCTCATTCATTGGATTCAACACAGGGTTTCAGAGCACGTAAACACTATACATTTTCTTCAGGCATTCAATTCATGACACCAGGCCTTGCCTTCAAAGAATCTATTTCATATCAACTCATGAATCAAATCCATTAGCCTATGAAAAGTTAACAAATCAGGTCACAGACACTTAGATGTGCGGCATGATTAGTCAAAGTTAAAAGGTCATTGTGAAAGTATGTACAACCAAAGAACAATTGCTTTGGGTATGATAACACGGAGAGGGAATATGCAAGCAATGTGTCGCCTTTGCTCTCTTTTGCGCAAGTGCTTCAATAGCACACCAAAGATATTCCAAGGCATTTACATAAACAGAAATCTCACTTAAAATGTATAAGAACTAAATTAAGCCTTGCGTCGGCATGCAAGCTGCGACTCATTTGAGCTTTGGATATGTTGTAGGTAATAGTACGCTCTATCAGAATCTTGAATTATCTGTTGTCAGTTTGGAAATTGCTAAACAATATTGAAAACGTGTAAAATCATCACACAATATCAGAATTTCATCATATAACATCAACATGCTTATTTTTATCAAGGTAGAATAGATGGATCATCATTAAAGCATAAAAACAAAATTTGCTTCTCTTCAGAAACAGTAAGCTACATCCCACTGTTTTGGTCATGCAGAAAACAAATCACTCGTTTGTGACAAACCAGGAGAGGGATTACAAGGAAATATAATGGGATGCCCAAAGGACAGAAACATGGATTATATAATACTGGGTAAGTAAGAGACAGTAGGGGAACAAACTGAAGATTGCAGAACAAGAGAACTGACTTGTAGCAGATGGCAGACGGGTCCATGTGACTCGTCTATTGAGAGAAGGAAGCCAGAGCAGCCCATAAAGGGGTGGCCAGCCAGCGCTTGGTGACAGATTGCAAAAATGCCCCCTGAAATGAAGGTTTTTGACTGGGGCCACAGCTGGGTTTCCCTGAACCAGAAGTTGCATCTTTTATTTTTCAATGTAACATTTTATCTGCATTTATAAACAACAGAGGCTGCATTATTCTTTGTGACATGCTTTTGAGTGAAACATAGTAAACAAGAAAAGGAAAACATGCCTTTACTAAGGTAAACAGAACAAAAAGACAAAAAACGAGGGGGAGAAAAGAATGGGTGGGGGGGGAGTTACGGAGTGGTCCGGGGGGGAGGGGTCGCGTCAGTTTCAGATCAAAGTTACAGGGGTATGGGTGCTGTGGTTGCGATAGGGTAGGCAGCCATGTGCGACGGTTCAGGGGACCGCTAGGATGTTATTTCATTTTAGTCAGCCAGCGGAGCACTGGGGGTTGTCTGGCCACACCCGGGAATCTTTCCACAAAATCCAGAAATGGGCCCCAAGTGCTGAGGAACTTGCTTTGGTTGCCCAGGCGGATGGCAGTAATTTTCTCCGCTGCGGCGATGTCTCTGCATTTGACCCACCACACGGGTATTGCTGGGCCTTCCTGAAGTTGCCACAGCTTGGCGATTGAAATCTTGGCTGCACCAATTCTGATTAAAACCACTCATTTAATTTGCAATTGCTTATTATTCTATGTGTGTGCGCAGTTTGAGAGCAAACCCTTTCTTTCTCTAATTCACGGTGTTGGTAGGCCTTCCGTCTGGAGCTGCGCTATGACTGGGGTGTGGTCGGAGATCACTCTCAGGCCGATGTGGATGTTCACGATGCTTGGGAACAGCGAGCTTGAGATGAGTAGAAGGTCTATCCTGGAGAGACCCCTGTGGACGTGCGAAAAGAAAGTGTAGTCGGGAGTCTTGTCATTCGCCAGCCTCCAGGCGTCGATTGTCTGTCTCGCTTAGGAATTCTGTGAACCCCAGGGCCTTCGTGAAGTCTGTTCCAGAGGGCGGCAAGGTCTTGTCGATGGTTGGGTCCGGGGTGAGGTTGAAGTCCCCTCCGATCAGTAGTTTGCCTTCGGCAAAGGACGATATGACTGGGAGGATCCTACGGAGGAAGCGCTCCTGGGCTTCGTTTGGGCAGTAGATTGCTATGATGGTTATTGGGAGCTCGACCAGTAGGCCTTTAATCATTAGGAACCTGCCCTCGGGGTCCTGTTTGACCGTGACCTTTGTTAGTCCCGCTGATTGACTGAGCAGTACTGCCACCCCTCCCCTCTTCTGGCCAGAGGATGCGAAGTATCTTTTAGGAAACCTTTGGTATTTGACTCTCTGTTCGTCCTCGGCCAGGAGGTGGGTTTCTTGTAGAAAGACTACATCCGCCTCTAGCTGGGTCAGGCGGTGTTCCACGGACTTCCGTTTCCTGGGGGAGTTGATGCCCTGGACATTCGAGGTGATCATGGTCAGGGTCTTAATAGAGGACCCCATTTCGGTGTGGGCAGTTTCCAGCTAGTGGGCACCATCATGCTCCGCTTATTGCGGGCCTGTGCCGGTGGCAGCAAGGTGAGCTGGGACCTGTGTTGGGTGTTCATCCTTCCACCCCCCTCGGTGGCCACCCCTCTATTCTCCCCATTAAAACAAAACTTGGTTAACTGGACCAGCCTTCGACCGACGGGGCTCCGCCTGGGCCAGCACAATCCTTTGAGGATGAGACCCTTAGGCCTCTATTTCATGGCTGTGAAAGCTGTATGTGAGGTTGAAGTGTTTTACTTTGAAAATTCGGTGCGTGTCCAGTGTTAGTGGCTGGCATCTGGTTTTTGGCGATGCTCGTTGGTTCCGGGGAACCTGGATGTCGGTGTTGCCCCACCTTAGCCGTCGTTGCTTGGGCGCTTGCCTTTGAGTGGGGATCCTCTGATTCTTCGACGGCGTCTCTCCACCCGGGACCAGGACCGGTTAGAGTTCTGCCGGTCTTCTTGGTCTGAGGGCTCTTCCTCATGGTTGGTTTCTCCCCCAACTGCCGGGTTCAGTAGTTTTTCGGCCTCATGTAGTTTGCGTATGTGGCGGTTACTCCCATTCCAGGGGAAAATCAGGGCCGTGGGAAAGCCCCAATGGTAAGATACACCCTTTTCCCTCAGCCATTCCGTCACTGGTTTCAGTGCTTTCCTTTTCAGGGGTGTGGTGGCGGCGAGATCTTGATAAAGGGAGATTAAGGCGTCCCTGAACTGTATTCGCGGGGAACTCCTAGCCTCCTGTATGATCTCCTCCTTGACCTTGAAGTAGTGTTCTCTTGCCAGGACATCCGGCGGGGCTGAGGCGTTGGATTTAACTCTAGTTCTGTGGACCCTGTCGAGTACCAGGGGGAGTCGTCCGGCAGGGTGATTATGAAGCGGAAAAGATCGCTCACATAATGCTCGAGGTTCGCCTCTGGAATGGATGTGGGGATCCCTCTCAGGCGAACGTTGTTGCGGCAGGAACGGTTCTCTGAGTCCTCCTGCTTGATTTCGAGTGCTTTGCAGCGGGCTCAAGTGCGCTCAGCCTGTCTGCCCCTTCTCAATTTCGGTGCTGTGCTCGCACAGGGTGGTTTCCGCCTCCATTGTTCTTGTCTCTAGTTCCCCCACTCTCGTTTCGAGCGCTGTGATGGTGCACTTTACCTCCTCGGTGCCCTTCTGAAATTCTTTGGTCAATGCTGCTAGGAGGTCCTGGAGATCAGACTTTGTGACTGCCTGAGTCGGGCCTGCTCCCTGCGTTGGTTTCCCCTGGTTCTAGGCGGTCCCCCCTTCTCGATCTGTCTGTTGCAGGGGTGGATAGGAGAGTAGCTGTATGATGTGCTGAGGTTGCAGCGTAGAGATTTAGGGCTGGTCCGGCAGACTCGGGTTTAGGGATGAGGGTAGCTGTGACTGCTTTGACTTCAGACTCTGGGTCACTCCAGCATAAAGGGGGAAGCGGGATGCGTGGGACTGCAGTAGTGGCTCCCCCACCAAGGATTTTATTGTCCTGTGGGCCCAGCTCCTGGATTGACTATGGGGTGCAACCTGGTGTTCTCCAGAGGTTAGCCGCTTTGAGGCTTGGGTGTAGCAGGTGGTGTCTTCCGTCTCTGAGGGTGCCTCTGGGGGTGCACAGGTGCCTTACCGTTTTTTTCCTGGCTTTTGGTCCGATGATGGGTGCTGGTGCGAGGGGTCGGGCCCCGAGTGGTCTCTTGGCCAGGTGGTGCTGTGATTCCGCTCCTGGTCCTGTGGGAGGCCCCCCGGGAGAGTTGCCGCTTCGTGCCACTTACAAATGTATGGGCCGGAGTTTCATCCCTTTAATCAGATGGCCTGCGTGGTCGCCACTCAGATGTTCGTGGTTGGGTGCCGGGGAGAATGCCCTTGGATGGGGTTGCCGCCTATAGTGTTATAGTATATGGTGTATTCGCCCCCACGTAAGGCTTACCGCCTCTCTGCCGCGTGGAGATAGGATCTGATGCCGCCGTTGCTAGTAATAACTGATGCGTCCTCGCCTAATGCGTTGCCCGTCTGCAGAGGGTGTCGGGGAGATCCGTACTGCTGTTCCCCCAGGCCCGGAAGAGACCGGTTCCTTCACCTGCTAGCGCTCGATAGTTCCCACTGGAGCGCCAGCGTGTGTCTCGAGTGGCCTGGAGGGGGGATGAGTCTCTCTGTCCCACGGCGGTACTAACGGATGGCGGTGTAGTAACAGCTAGGCAGGTGCATCAACACTGGTCGTTAAGGTGATGATGACAGCTCATCCCATGTATTTGTGGTCACAGCCAGGTATGCACTGTGTTGATGAGCAGCGGGGAGATGGTGTTATGTCCGCCAGAGTAGCGTGAGGAAGCAGGTAATAAGGATTCAAATATGCAGGAGGGGGCTCAGATCACCCACCAAGGTCAGGTACCCCGGCAAGCCCGAGAGGGGGCACATAGTACAGATCTTAGAGCCAGGAGCACTGTGCAATTCGTATGATAATGTCTCCAATCACCAAGTTGGGACTGATCAGCGAGGCGCGGTGTTGGTAGCGACAGAAATGGCTACGTTGATAAGGCCAGACCAGCGCTGCAATGGCCGAGTGAACTGTGTTCTCCCACGTATCGGGGGAGGAGCGGGGGGCTCCGCAACCCCAGCCCCCCAATCAGGCACCAGGACACGGTCAGATATGGACTGCACAAATGGTGGGGTAGAGACAATCAGGCTTGCATACAGTTACTGGACACAGTGATGATGAAGGTGCATCTGATGCACTTGCAGATTTACAGCATTGTAAAGGAGAGATGCTGTTGTGACAGCTGGAGAGGCAGGGGGTTGCAGGTAGTCGGTTTTCAGAAACATAGGTGGGGCCTAGTCCACCCCACCCAGGTCAGGATCGCAGCGAACCAGAGAGGGGCCACAGTGTTCCACCCTTGCATTCAGCAATTCTATGTAGTTCGTATGACTGTGTTCCCTCTTGAGGAGCTGGGTTTAATTGGCAGTATGTTATGCAAATGGCGGTAGAATTGGCTGCATTAGCAAGATCAAACAGAACCTGCATTCTCCTGTCTTTCAATGGGGGCCACAATACACTTGCTCTTCAGATAAGTCTGGCTGCTCAGCCATCGCTACCACTTTACTGTGTAGTACAGGCTTGTACCAAAGATGAATTTGTACTGTCACTTGTAGTCTTAATTGTGTGTGGTGTTCCCAAAGAGTACTGCATATAATTCTGCCTAACACATGGAGGCCTTTTTAAAATGTGCATGTTTCTGGATAGAAAGGAATCCATTCATGTGCAAGGAAAGCCATACATACACACACATATTGATAAATGAAATAAATCCTGTTTTAATGAAAGACACATGCATGTCTATCGAGAACTGCACCCACACATGCAGGAAACAGTGCACATGTCGATTCAGATCTGAAAATACAGATTCCTGAGGACCGTATTTGTGAATGCAAACTTACATGAGCCAATGTTGCCTTCTGCATGTAAATGGCTTAACACATAGCCCTATGTTAGCCGGTCTCTGCATTTCAAGGGGCCACAATATTGCTAAAAATATTCACTACCTTTCACCTGCAAAGGCGAGTTGGCCCACAGATAAATCCAAATGTAAGTGATGTCAATTTATCCAACTTATCTTGATGCCAGAGAAAACCAAATATGTTAATCATTCTTGCCTTATGTGAAATATTCCATTCAAATGTTAGTTATTTTCATAGAGACCCATGTTAAGTAGTAATGTCAGTATGTCTAGTGTTGATAGTAGCATAAGTATATGGAGATTGTTGAGAATGGAAGTGGATGCCTTCATGGATTTATAATAGTGAGATTCATATAGGTAGGTAACATTTTGTATAACTTTATATAACATACTGTAGTGGGTTCCAGGGTAAAGGTGAAGACTGATTTGGTTTAAGTGTCTTCAATTTATTTACATGCATTTTGATTTTGAATACCTCACTGTCTGGTCTTTGCCCTGAATTGTATGGTGGGACTGTACAAATGGGGGGAATGAGATTGGCGTGTGAAGTCTAAGTGAACTACTATACAAAATTATATATAATACACTTAAATCATGTATTAGGGATAAGCAAATTAACTGCGAGAAACCAGAAGGTGTCTCACCCGCTAGTCCTCAGATATCTGTCATCCATGTGGCCAGGACACGGCCATCGCTTTTGGATCCAGTTCCTGGGGTGGACCAGTGCGGGAGGATCACCTAGGTGAGGGGTCTTCGGGGAGTGGGACGCCTGATGGCGAGACGCACTATCCTCCGCCCTGTAACACCTTTAGCCCATCCTACCCGGTAGGATATTGAGGAACTCTAGCCCCCGATACCCTTCGCGAACACTTTCACACCAGACAGCCTGCTCTGGGAGAAAACAGACTCTCACCCAAGCAATAGACCTACATGTCCCAGTACTATGGTCAGTCAAGGTCAGTCAATTACTGGTAACCACTCACACCTGACCTCCATTATGCTTCCCCACACGGATAAACGGCTGAGCACGAGACCACACTGAGTGAGGCAAATCACAAAAAGGAACAGTATTTTCCTGATGGCAGCTTAACAAGGGAACAAAGACGGCAAAGCAAGAAGGGTCCTCAAGGCGGAAGATACCCTTGACCTTTCCAGCGAGAAACCATTACTTTCCAAAACCCTTCAGATTAAAAAGCTAAGGCCAGGAAACCAGACTGAAGAACCCTGTACTGTGTGTCGGAGCTACCCGGGGCCCTTCTGCACGGCTGACTGAGCCGGGGAGGAACAGCAGCCGCTGTGGTACCAAAATCAAAGCAGCGCCAGAGATCAACACAGCCGGTGAGTTGGGGAGACCGATGCAAGACCGGTCTGAGTGAAGTCAAGGTTTCAAGCGGCAACATTGTATAAAGAGCGCAAGAACGAAGATTGGTAATGCGTGTGATGAAAAACACAAGGAAAGCTTAATTGCTGATGGATGTTTAGACATTAACGAAGAAAGATACAACACAAGTGACAGAGTGGTCCGGCACTGCGAGGGTGCTCAATTGAAGGTCCCTGTAAGGTATCCAGCCAAGAAGTGGCAGAAACGAAAGTAGAAGATTGGGAGGGAGATCCATGGTCTGAGCCCGAACGAGGGAGACCAATTGTGAACATTGTGCTAAAGGGATCCGAGGCCAAATGAGGGAGATCCATGGTCCAAGACTGATTGAGGGAGACCAATTGTGAACATTGTGTTAAAAGGGTGTCCGAGCATGAAGGAGGGAGACCCATGATGAATACAGGAAGTCAGAGCTTGTGAAGAAAGGATCTTTGGTGCTTGTTTGTTATGACAGGCCGTCGAAAATAAGAGGCTGTTATTGAGAAAGAGGCTTTGGCAGAAGGCCCCGATATTTATGCTTTGAACTGTTTCCTCGTGCACAGAAGCAGAGTGTGTGCGAAGCTCCAATGTGCTGCCTTGCCCCGTGCTGAAAACATGAGGAAGCGATGCCAACTGTTCAACTATCCTAACATTTATTCAACACTTTTCTTTTTTTGAATAAATTATTGCCCCATGCCATTTGTATTTAGAAGTAAGGATCGGCAATAGGTTTATTAGTATAGGCCTTTTTATATTGACAGAGACTCCACTAGGACTGCGTTATTCTTTGATGGTCGTAGCTTGCTCCCATCCTTAGAGTTAGGCTTAGATTGGCGCTCAACCAACCCATTGAAGCTCAATGAACACCTGTGAACTGTGATCACTTGTGTCTGTCTTCACTGTTTGATACCATGCCTTTCCTTACACTACACAATTAGGCACTCTTCTCGTTTTACTTGGGCTCCCACCAAAGTACAGTGGATCCCATCATTTACCCCAGACAACCCATCAGTTGCTGTTTGCGGCTAGTGCATGTCTGGTGACAGTATGGAAGTTGTCATTCCTTCTTACAAAATAAGAGTGTTTGCTTAAGTTGTATTCTATTGTATTGTAGTAGTAATTTATATAGTGCCTTTTTCCATTTGTATGGCTTCAAAGTTCTTTGTGGTGGGAATGCCCTTGGGGACCGAAGTCCAGGTATGTAAAAGTTCCAAGAGGTGGCTTAAGATGCTGTGTGCATTTGGCCAAGATCAGAATTTAGGAGCGCTGGCTAGGCTCCAGTAAGCAATCCAAGAGGTCAGGTATGTAGGTTGGTGCTGAGGGTGGTCATGACAGAGCGCTAGTGAAGGAGACTCGATATGTACCTAGCTACTAGCTACACCGAATTTCTCATAGGTTGTCGCTGTATTGTAATGGCAGAGGTATTGAGGAAAGTCAGGGCTTTGTGTGAAGGGTTATGTGACCAGCTAGACTGAATTCGTCATAGTCATAGCTGCATTCTAAAGTGCATGGATAGATAGCCGTGCCTGAAGCAGATGTCCACCAAAGTGGTGCGTTTATACATACCTTAAGCTCGGATGGAGCTCATCATTGTCGCTATATCATCTGATCTACTGTGGGGAAGAAAAGACAGCTACCTTCGTAGACTAATTCTAGGCCCTATGGACAGACTAAGTCAACAAAGTCCAAGCAGTGCCCCAGATAACATTTGGAAGTGGGAGCATTTGACTCCCTATTTTTTAAAGTTGGAGTAAAATTATTTTTTAGGGAGTAAAAATGGAAGTCCAATTCACAATGAGAGGATGTTATACGAGTATAAATGTTTTAACTGAAAAAATAAAATATTTTTGTAATTTATTTCTTTGCACCTAGCTATTCATGCACATTAAAAGATACATGTTTAATTCTTCCAATCGGGCAGTTACAATAGTTGTTTCTTCTTGTGGTACTTCATGCGCTAGTGATCAAAACATATCTATGGGGCTGTGAGGGGAAAAGCAGGGCTGCAAGATTCCACAGGTCTCATTTTTGTACTCCCCATTTTTATTTTCTGGCAGTATTGGCCAATTTATAGGGAGTAAAGGTGTTTGATACACCACTTATCTGTAGTGCTGAGTTTAAGGACTGGGTGTCCTAGAACCTCTTAAGAGATTTATGGTAATAAACATGGTGAATATCACATATACATACTGAGATGGAATGCTTTTCTTGCCAACAAAAATATCAAGCATTTGGGGAGCAAACATAGGAGAGAAATACTGTTCGGGGCGTGTTGACTGATTAATTAAAAGCAACAATCTGTGGGGTACATTTCTGTTATTGTGAAGTTTCTGCTTTGCAGGATTATATATTCAATCTTGCCTTGTCACCTTGGGTATCAGGTGGTGAGAGAAGAAGGTGCAACAGGGGTGATTTGGTATGCTTCTATAGCAATGGACAACTGAATTTGTCCATGAGGAGTGCTTGGACTGTGTGGGGGGAGATCCCCTATTGGAGAGGGGTAGAGAACACAACAACATGTTATGATGTGGTGTTATGCCCTGTAATTGTCTGCAGGAAAACGTAAATGGAGCTTAACTGTACCTTTGTAGATAGTCTGAAAGCCCAAGAATGGCTACTTAACTGATAATCTCTTGGTGCTTTCTTGTTATGTCGCTCTTTTTCCCTATTTAAGCAGCTTTCAACCTCTCCTTTTGCAGTTGGTCAACTGAAGCAAGTGGATCTAGGTCATGTGACCTCTGCTACACCCAACCGTTTAGCACTGCCCTTTCCTTTCTTAACTGTTGGTTCACAGGGCATCCCTCACCCAGGCGTTCAAAGCAAAGAGCAGGCAATGTTAAGGGCAATTTCTGGTCCAATCAAAAGGACTCAGAACAAGGACCCCTGCTCCTCAAACATCAGGAAAGCTCAAGTGTTTCACCATTCTCTCACCAGCCCATCCCACACCATTGCAACCACATCACCCACCAGCAACATCATGGACACCGCATCACAGCAAGCTCACTTGCATCATGATAGACCCCATCAGCATACCATCATCTACCTCCAACATGAAAAATAATACTCAGCAATCATTGCATCAGACATTGCCAACCTCACCATTACACACAACATGGATGCAATCTTCATTACTGAGATGTGGATGACCTCCACCTCAACCCAGATCCTAGATATCCTCAACCCCAACGACTACAGCATTCTACAAAGAGATAATCTCAACAAGATGGGCAGAGGCTTTGCCATCATTGCCAAGGCATCATGGCTTTGCACCGAAATGTACATCGCCAGCTCACCTGCCACTTCCTGCTCTCCCCAACAGACCATCACCGTCCACCTCGACTACAGAATATCAGATCCCAACAACTCCTTTATCAGTGACTTCACTGACTTGGTTACCACTATGTCACTCACGCACCCCAACATATTCCTAGGCAAATTCAATATCCCTGGCAATTAAGCCCATCAAAAGATCTACACTGGCTTCTTGACACTCTGAACCTCACAGCACATGAAAGACCCAAGGCAGAGGGAAGGCAAGATCCTCAACCTTAGCACCCCGCCCAGCCTCCGTCACAGCTCTCCAATCCTGCCTGACTGGTCACACCATCTGGCTATCTCCTTTGACATAGCTCACACCAAACACGCACACATCAAGAAACCAGCAAGCAAGCATTTGGATCATTCAAGAACCAATCAGTAGAAGCCATCATGGAAGACCACACCAACCCCCACCTTATATGGACTGATCTACCTCAGACAAACCAGGACTGTGACTCACTTCTTCAAGGAATCAAACCCACCTAGCACACATCCCAAATGTCGAAATTAACCTTCAAACCATCAAACCTAAAGCTTCCACACTTTGTGGTAACTCAACCTCAACAAAAAGAATCATCATAAGTCACTTAAAGACTTGGCGACAATCGCACAGCGCATTTGAACTTGTCCTGCTCAAGGAAATCTGTGCTACATGCTACAAATACTTGCAGAACACCATAGCAAAGGCCAGCAATGAAAGCAGAGCCCTCTTCAAAACTATTAAGCGATGCATCAACATTCTGCACAAGACACCAGACCAGCACTCCATTGAAAAATCCACCACAGTAAACTCTTTCTTCATCAACAATATCAGAATGATCTCCCAGCACATTAACACCAACTCCATAACTGACGGCACACCATACATCCCAACTATCTGGACAACTTTCAAGACACTCACCATGGAAGACCTGGCTGCCATCCTAGCATCACTAAAGGCCACATTGTACACAGACAGCATGCTCCCTGCCTCTGTACTCATGACCCTTCTAACTGTAGCTCACCTCCACTGCCTGGCAACCATCAACAACTCACTCACTCACTCACGGCAGTTTGCCCTCCCCCTAAAAACTGTACAAGAAATTACTGAACCCCGATGACCTCAGCAACTACCGCCCCATAACCCCATCTTCCCTCCCTAGCAGTAGTAACGCAACTACTCAAACACAGATTCCAACTTCCTATGTTAGTCCTACCAATCCGGCTTCAGACCCAGGCAATCAACAATGCCCTTAACATCTCGACGATGGTCATCCTTGCCTCCTGATTTTCCTCGACTTTTCTTCTGCATTCGACACAGTAGACTACCAGTTGCTCAGCAACATTCTACATCACCTCAAGGGAGATCAGAGATATCATCCTCAACTGGCTCAAACCCTATCTTGCTAACTGCCACCAATTCATACAAACAGATTCCCCCAGATCACCTGTGAGTTCTGCAAGGATCGATCCTCTTCCTCCTCAACTTTTATATGGAACATATGAACCCCCCTGGGGCCACACAACATCCACTTCCAACAATAGGTAGATGAAATGCAGCTCTACCTCAAGATATCCTCCATCGAAGACATCCATAGGCTCAAGGCGTGCCTCAAATCGATCCAGTCCTGGGTGTCCAGTGCTTACCTGAAAGTCAATCCGGTCCAAGACCTAATTCCTACTGCTGACCAACAACAAACCCTCCCCCTCCCCCCGACATCCAGACCTGACCCTCAACACTGACCCTCAAAGGCATCCCACCAGCTGACCACATGTGACAAGGCCCTTGGCTTCTACATCGACAGCCAACTCTCCTTCATGACATAATACTCCCAAACACTAGGCCCCGCTGAATTTTCTCCTTTTTTCTGCATTCTTTCCTCAGGGGTCAGCTCACTACATATTTACTACTTTGGTCCTGAGGAAGGCAGCCATCGTCCTTCACAGACGAAAAAAGTAAAGACCCTTGCGTCCTGATTTAGACACACAATTGGTGTGCGCTTAATTAGATTAACACCAGCGCCATACGTAGACCCCGAAATCGACCTAACCGAAGTTGAGACTTTCCATACACACACTATTCTTGGAATAACGCATCAGCTCCAGATTGCACTAATCGTAGCCAATAGGATAGTCTGTGTGTTGTGTAGAGCTTCACAGATCCAATAATATGTCTTACATTGTTTATAGACAAGGTTATGGCCAAAATGTCCTGCTAAATTAGAAGTGATGACTATATGTTTGAAAAAAACCTTTTTTGTTCTAACATTTTCTTTGAATGCTAGTTCATACTGTCTTGAATTCATTTATCTCCTCCTTTCTAACCTCCTGACTCTTGATTCAGGTCTTTCGTGAAAAATGCTTCAATCTTTTTTGTACATATTTGTATACACTTTGTTACAAATAATAAATGTGAAAATGTACACAGGTGATAGGTTTTAGCGTAGTGTGTTTTAGCTCTTACCTAATAGAGAGTTAGCATTAAGACACTACATAATGTGTAAATAACAAACACGATGTACACAGATCTTTTGAGACATTTACAGTGTCTCAACCCACTGTTAAACTGTATTTCTTTCCTGTCGGGACACACCCCACTTTACCTCTAACTCTCCTTCAAGAAGCACATAGCAAGGAAGTCAAATGGGTATCAGTGTTTCCTCCTGCAGAAAATGAAGCCCTTCTTGCCAGCAAACCAAATCCGATCTGCTGTCCAACCCTCGGTTTCGCCCACCTGGAAAGTGCACTGGCAACCACCCTGCAAGCACGTATCACCTTCAAATCCTGCTGCATCTACAACACTATAACCCTCAAGTTCTCAAGCTACCTCGCTAAAAAGCTCAGCATCTCCCGAAGCCTATAATCCACCAGAAGCAAGGACATGTGCAGTTTTGAACTCTGCTGTTGCAGGAAGGATAGAATCAGAAGACCGATCTTCTCTGTCTGCGCCCCCGCACTTTAGGACCTCCTCCCTCTCAACATCACACTCCTGCCACCTCCCTCGATTCTACATCCTCAAATTGGTTCAAGGCCATTCAATAATCAGAGCAGAGAGGCTTCAAAAATGTTTGGAGATATTTATACGGTAACCATTGATGTAGGGAATTATTTTCCTCCCCAATCAAAACAGCCAGACCAATATTCCTTTCTAAGTCCAATCTAGCCCGGTCTGTCATTCATATAGAGCCACGTAGGTCCCTCACCCCTGTTCCACAGTTAAGCCAAGAAACAGGCCGTTGCATGGAAAGAATATACATTTATTACAGAATAGGAAAATTAATGTGTACACAATCCCTGATCACGCCACCTCACTATGTGGCCCAAATGCTATTCTTTTCTGATAATCTCTTTTACACAAACTGAAAACACTAGTTCATTTAGGATAACCGATCACAATTTCTTTAGACCCCCCAACCCATACGGTCAATACATTTCGCCTATAGTTCACTTTTAATAGCATGTAGCACCTTGAAACATGACAGGATCATAAGCTTGACACTACTTATATAAAGTTTAATTTAAATAACAGGCAACACTTTTCTACTGCTTGGGTATACTCCCCTGCCCGCACATCTTCAACCTCTGATCTGGTATACTTCCCTGCAAGACCAGGAAGTTATGAACAACAAAAGCTTCTGCGGTTAAGGTCAGCTGACAACAACTTCACAATGTCTCCCAGTTTGAGAATTTCTTCAGGGAAGACAGGATTCACATTGGTGCTCTTTATTACACCTCTGGGATTTCCAAGAACTCTTCAAGTCATGCTGCACTCCTTCTGAATCTCCTTTACCAGAAGGGAAGCCTTCTTGTCACTCATGTTTCCCCACATCTTCACAAGTGAACACCGACAATATGATCTCACTATCTCTTCTTTGGCTTGGACAATGTGGGTTTTCATCAGGTTTGTTTGTGCACCAGTTTAAACATGGGCAACACATTTTACAAACTTTTGGATTTCTATTCGCCCCATCTTGACTTTGGCAAAATGGTTTAATTTTTAATTGCCTGGTTTTAGATTTCTTTTGGCTTGGGCAATGATTCTTTGTGTTTGGTTCTAAGATTATTTTCACCTCTTGCTGCTGGCTCTCACACAACTGTATTTGCTTAAAGGCACGGTGAAGTTGTTTCACAAAATACTGCTTTCTCTGCTTTGTGTCAGCTCGGGATTCACAGGCAAACTCTCTACACAGCTGCTTTTTATTATTCAAGCACCTGTTCTGAGCATGCGAGCGGTTACAGAGTGCTCCGGGGACACACTTGCTTAGTGAACTCACCGGGTTTGGCATGCGCATCTGTTTCTCTCGCTGCTCCCAGGGCCGCCTCCTCAGCAGCTTCTCGCGGTCCGGCATTCTGCAATGTCCAGTCTGCCCCTGACTACGCCACTGTAACACAGAGCTTCCTCCACTCCAAAGGCTCTTCAGTGCTCTCCTGCCACCGGAGACAGCCTTACCAAGGGGGAATCGCTTCAAACTTTGGCTTCCCGCTGCACAGCCTCTGGAATTCAGGTCCCCAGGGGGGAAGCTTCTCTCTCAGACGCCTCCCACTGTGCAACCTCTGCAATTCAGGTTTCTGGAGGGGAACACCCGTTCAGGACCGGCTACTACACGGCACTTAACAGTGGTCCCGGCGTCGTCCTTCTCCTCCGGTCTCTGCTTCTACTGCAACGTGGAGAGTTCACAACTCCTCCCCTCCATCTACGACTACTGCTCTGCTCATTTTCATTCTCAAGGCCTGCACCTGAGGGGGCTCTTTAAGCCTCCCAGCCTCCCTCCAGTGTGGCCCATTTTCCTTAACAAGCTGCACTTTGCAGTTTTGCTCCTCTGCAGCCCTCTTCTTCGCACTAGTACCTTGGGGATGATGGAACTTGAAGTCCAAAATGCACAAATAAGTTTTTGTAAGGGCAATGTTGTTTTCATGCTAATTTCTTTTCCTAATTATTCCTTAAAGGAATATCACAAGGATAATTTAACAGACTTGACTTTGCAGATGAATAAGGATTTTTTTTTAAAAACTAAATTGGTATTATTTTCAGACTTTTCCTCATTATTCCTTTGAAGTTCAGGAGAGCGTTTAATTTTATGAGCCTCCCTGCTTTTAAAAGGGTTTTCATTTCTTCCAATGCCTAAGGGTCGATTAATGTTTTCACCCACATTAACATGTTTAGTTGGGGAAGTAAAAAGCTCTCTCTAGCAACAAGCCATTAAAAACTTTAGCATCATTGACATGTCTTCTCTGAAGAACATAAATACTGTGTCTCATCCAGTGAGTCCTTTTATTCCCTTGGGCCCTTTCTCTTCCCAGACACCATTCCAGGTCAGGATCAGAAAGCATCTACCTTTGCCTCGCAACCTGAGAGGAGACTTTAGGTAGGGTCATAGTGAGGAATCCGCAGGATTCATCACACCACCCAATCAATAATGGAAAAACTATTCAATCAAACAGATCCCCACAAACCTTGGTTTGGTAGGACCAGTTTCTTACATAGAATTACTGGGCATATTGTGCTCAGGGAAAAAAAACATCACTTTAGGCCTCACGATTATCTCACGGCGAAATGGCCTCCGGACTGGGTTAGAGGCAAGAATGACCTCCAGCATTAAACCCTTTTTGATTTGCCTCTCCTTGTATAGATCCCAGACAGATTTTAGTCCTTATTTTTTTTGCAATTTTGCAGTAGTCCCACTCAAGTAATTTCAAGCAGTATTATTGATTTTCATTGTGCATCTCCTTATAACACCTCAACCACACCCCCAAAAATGTCTGAATGAGATGCCAGCTTATTGGCCCTTGATAGGAATTGGACAACTATTTTCCATTCCCTTAACCCAGGCTTAGCCCCTTTTCTTTTGATTGATCCCTTCAGTTATTAAGCCTAAATTTCGGGAGGGATAAGTTCACCCCTTGAATTTCCATACATTTCAATTTTGCACTTAAAAAACATAAATGTTTACTTTTAGTTCACAATAACTGATATATGGGATACATTACTCACCGTAATCGTATTTCTGATGCTTGTATCTGCTTAGATTCACATGCTGTGCATAGGCCGACATCTAGTGGAAGCTGCGGAGTATTACAGTTCGTTTTTCGAAACTCGAAAATGGGCGTCGACACAGGCGTGCCAGTAATACTATCCCTAGTGTGACGTCCACTGTACCCAAGATCCCTCACGCGTTTAGGATCTCAGATTGTATTTTTTCTGACATGAGGAAGCATGAGGAGTAGCGGGAGTACTGATAATCCAAGCAGATAGACAGAAAGGTAAGACAACCAGCAATCATGCGCCTTCTCTCGGAGGGGAGGGAGGGTGGGTCGCATGTGAATCTAAGCAGATACAAGCATCAGAAATACGATTACGGTGAGTAATGTATCCCTTCTGAGGCTTGTGGAATCTGCTTAGATCACATGCTGTGCATAGATTAGCGAGCAGTACCAGAAGAAGGAGGTGGGATGTGAGAAGAGTCATGAGCAAACAGGTGTCTCAGAACTGCTTGTCCCACTTGTGTATCTGTCTTGGAATGAGTGTCAATGCAGTAATGCTGAGTAAAAGTGTGAATAGAGCTCCAAGTAGCTGCTTTGCAAATGGTGTCGAGGGGAACATTTGCAATGAAAGCCAGAGTGGCCCCAATGCCTCTAGAAGAGTGGGCTCTTGGCGTAAAAGGCAGAGTTTTTTCAGAAAGAGAGTAACACAGCTGTATACAGTTGATAATCCACTTCGAGATAGCGCCCTTAGAGACGCGATCTCCCTCTCTGCCTGTAGCTACGGAGACAAACAGTTGATCTGTTTTCCTTAGCGGTCTGGTTTTGTTTACATAGTAGAGGACCGCCCTACGCACATCTAGGGTGTGTAGTTTCACCTCAGCCGAGCTTTGCGGGTTCTGGAAGAAAGCCGGAAGCTCGATGGACTGGTTTACATGGAATTTAGATATAAATTTAGGTGAGAACCTAGGGTGTGTGCGTAAAACCAGTTTGTCTTTGTGGATAGTAAAGAAAGGATCCTGCACTGACAGAGCCTGAATTTCACTGACCCTTCTTATAGAGGTAATGGCTACTAAGAAGGCCGTTTTATAAGTCAGGTGTTTGAGACTACTTTTATGCATGGGTTCGAAAGGGGGGCCCATGAGCTTAGCTAGCACCACATTGAGGTCCCATCCTGGCGGTGGGTTCGAAATAGGAGGGTGAAGTCTCTTTACTCCTTCCATAAAGGCTTTAACTACTGGTACTTTCCACCACGATACCTTGTTATGGGATGTGGTGTAAGCCGAGAGGGCTGCCAGGTGTACTTTCAGAGAGTTAAAAACCAAACCTGCGTCCAGCAGGTGGAGCATGTATGTTACAACGTTGGAAGGAGTGCAATCAACTGGGTTGATTTGTTTATTCTGGCACCAAATAACGAATCTCTTCCACTTGTCAAAGTAACAGTGCCTTGTGTTTGGTTTCCTGGATTCTTTTAGGATGTCCATACACCTCTGTGGTAAATTGAGATGGCCAAACTCTATGACTTCAGGAGCCATGCTGCCAGGTTCATTGAGTTGGGTTCCTGGTGCACTGTTTGACCTTGTTGCTGGGACAGTAGGTTGTACCAGGCTGGGAGTTTGATGGGCTCGCACACCGCCATCCTGCGTAGGTGTGGAAACCATGGTTGTCTCGCCCACATGGGAGCAACTAGGATGAGCGTCATCGATTCCTTGTTCATCTTGTACACCACCTTCCTGATGAGAGGAGTTGGTGGAAAAGCGTACGCAAACATCCCTGACCAGTTCATCCACAGGGCGTTCCCTTGGGAGTCTGGCTGGGGGAACCTGGATGCAAATCCTGGGCATTGTTTGTTTTCGCTTGTGGCGAATAGGTCTATAGTGGGGAAACCCCACTGAGAGAAGAGATCCTCTACGATATCTCTGTGAAGGACCCATTCGTGTTCTTCTGGGAGGGAGTCTCTGCTTAGGGCATCCGCTAGGGAATTGAGCTCCCCTGGAACATGTTGTGATGACAGGAAGATGTTCCGTCTGAGTGCCCATATCCAGATTTTCTGGGCAAGCTTGGACAGATTTGGCGAACAAGTCCCTCCTTGTTTGTTCAGATAGAACATGGCTGTCGTGCTGTCCGTCCGGATCTGCACCGACAAGTTTAGCAGATGGGGCTCGAACGCCCGAAGCGCTCGGAATACTGCCAGAAGTTCCAGCAGGTTGATGTGGTTCTTGGCTACTGAGTGAGACCAGAGACCCTGAGCTGTGTGGTGGAGATGGTGAGCTCCCCACCCAGTCAGGCATGCATCTGTAGTCACCACTGCTTGTACTTCGGGATCGTAAAAGGGTTTTCCCCTTGCGAGATTCTCTCTTGTCCACCAGTGTAAGCTCTGTACGAGTGTTGGCGAAACGACCACTAGATCGTCCCACTGACCACTTGCCTGAGACCACTGTTTCGCCAACCATTCCTGCATGGGACGCATGCGCAGACGCGCGTGGGGGACCAGGTAAATGCATGACGCCATCATGCCCAGTAACCGCATTGCTTTGCGTACCGTTATTTGTTGACCTGACTGATAATGTGGAATCTGCAGTAGTATATTCCGAATTCTCTCTTCCGAAGGGAAGGTCAACCCTTTCTGAGTATCTAGGATTGCTCCTAGGAACTGTTTTGAGGTGCTTGGCACTAGACTTGACTTCTTCTCGTTGATAGAGAAGCCTAATTCGTGGAGGAGGTCGATAGTCCTCTGAATGTTTGACCTGCAAATTCCTGGGGTTTCCCCCGTTATGAGCCAGTCGTCCAGATAAGGGTACACTGGGATTGCCTCCCTGCGTAGGTGTGCAGCTGCCACCGCCAGTACCTTGGTGAATACCCTTGGTGCTGAAGCTATCCCGAAGGGCAGTACCTTGAATTGGTAGTGGCGACTGTCTACCTTGAAGCGCAAGTATTTTCTGTGGGCTGGGAGCATGGAAATATGAAAATAAGCATCTTTCATATCCAAGGTTGCCATGTACTCCCCCTTTTTTAGGAGGGGGATTACCTCTTGTAGCGTGGTCATACGGAATTTTTGGGGCTTGACATACTTGTTGGCAGGCGGTAAGTCCAATACTGGGCGCATTGTCAAATCTTTCTTTGGCACAAGGAAGTAAGTTGAATAGATACCCTTGTTTACCTGGTGTCCTGGGACGAGTTCTATCGCGTCCTTTTCTAGCAGAATGGCGATCTCCTCGAGAAGGATCTTCTGATGTTCTAAGGAGTGTATTCTTTGTCGTGGAGGGTGGTTCCGGGGACGCTGCAGTAATTCTATACAATATCCTGTGGACACTGTTGACAGCACCCATCTGTCTGAGGTGATCCCTTCCCAAGCCTGGGTGAAGTTGGAAATGCGTCCCCCTACTGGGGTTGCGTGAGAAGGGACCCTGAACTGAGCGTCACTGCTTTGGTGGAGGCGTGCCCCCTCCCTTGTTGGGGCTGCCTCTGCCTCTTCCACGACCTCTCTTGTTACCCCTGCCGTAACTTTGGGTAGACTGCTGGTTGTTGTTCCATTGTGTACCCTGTCCTTGGGCATAGTTGCCTCTTTGTGAATTTTGGCCGCGTGGGCGACGAAAATTACTATTCCCCCTCTGGTTAGGGGGTTTGTTGGTAAGCTGGCCAAGGGATTTGAGAGTCTCGTACTCGTCCTTGGCATTCTTAAGTGCGTCTTCGACCGCTTTCCCAAACAATAGATCGGGTTCCACCGGCTTGTCTATTAATGAAGCCTGGGTTTCTGTTTTGAACCCTGACTGCCGTAACCACGCATGTCTCTTGATAACAGTACCTTCTGCTATCAATCTTCCTGCGTTGTCCGCGGCGTCGAAAGTTGCTTTTAATATGCAGCCAGACACGGCTCTCCCTTCTGCCGAGATCCGAGCCAACTGGCCCTTTAACGGTTCAGGAGCAGAGGCTATGAGCGCCGCGACCTCTTCCCATTGATGGCAGTTGTAACTTGCCAACAGGGTGGTGGAGTTTGCGATCCTTGCTTGGTAGGCGGACGTTGAGGCTACCTTCCTGCCAAACCCGTACAGTCTTTTGCTCTCCTTGTCGGGAGGAGCTTCTGACGACGATAAGGGTGTCCCAGCCCTCTTCCGAGTGTTGGTAACCACTAGGGAGTCTGGTTTAAGATGTCCTCTTATATACAGAGGGAGAGACTGGGCTGCCCGAAAAAGTTTTTCGACTCTGGGGTTGACGGCTCTGGTGAGGTTAGGATTCACCAGGGATGGATCTATTCTACGTTGGATGGATTTAAGGATAGGGATGGTCTGAGCGACCGGCCTCCTCTCTCCCACCAACTCTTCTGCGAAGTCCCTTTCCTCCTGTACACCGTGGGTGTCGATGTGAAAATGTTCTGCTGCGCGAGCGAGAACTTCATTAAGGAGGGGCTGGTTATCAACTGGCGAGTCGGTAACTGGGGCTTCGCTCTCTACCGGGGAATCTACTCTGTAAATTTCCTGCTCATCTTCTACCTCCTCCAGGTCCTCATCATCCGCATAGTATTCAGTCCCGGTTTGGTCCTCCATAATTGTAAACTCCTGGTCCCCTTCAGGGAAAGGCTGTCCTTGGTATCTGGGGTGTGGAGTAGAGTATGGAGTAGAGTAAGGCTGCACCTCGAAGGGTTCAGGTCTTTCGAACCGGGCCTTTTTACTTAGGGGGATAGGATCAGAGGAGCCTGAGGGTGTGGCCCCTTGAGGGTCATACGAAAGGAAATGTTCTGGGTTTTTGTCATAAAAATCAGCTAAGGAAGACATCCTTGACATGACCCTGTCTATGTCTTCACTGGACCATTCTTTGGAACAGGGTATGACTTTAGTAGGCAACTTGGAGGACTTATCAAGGGTACCCTTGCTGGATGTTGATGTCCCAGTAGATTTATGTGTGTCTGTCTGCTTAGGGTGGAAGGATGGTCTTACAGGAGTGGAAGGCTGTGCTTTCCGCTGTTTCCCCCCCTCCCCGTGCGTGGAAAAATGTTTTCCCTGCCCCTTGGAGGCCCCAGAGACTTTTGACGCCTGGCGTCGAGGGTCGGGAGAGGTAACTTGTTTCGAGCGTGGGGCCTCGCTGGTGTTAACTGCGGCCTCGGTCTCCTGGAGCGCGGCCTGGGGGTGGAAGTCGTCTTCGTCTTCCGACGATCGAACTTCCGTTAATCTAGGGAGCGAGGCACTCTTGGCAAGAGTGGATGATTGCCTTGCGTCATGAGGCGATCTCGATCGAGAGCGCCCAGAGGACACCGAGTCGGACCGTTCTATCTGTGCCTCTTTCCGAGAAATCGACGTCGTCGAGGTTCGGTTAGGCTTAGTGTGTTTAGTGTGTGTAGGGTGTGTAGCGCTTGCGTCGCCGGGGGTCTTCCCCATAGCCGCCCTGCCGGACAACCTTCCGAGGTCGGGGACCTGCGCTCGGCAGTCTTTCGACGCTGTAATGCCCTCGCCGTCCGAAAGTACGGCGTCGCTGCCATCGCTCAAGGCGCCCTCCGCTGCCATGGCCGCCTGCCTGGCGTGGTGGGCCCAACGCTTTGTCGAACGGTCCTTAAGTGTCTTAGGCTTAAACCTACTACACGCTCTGCAGTTCGCTTCGGGGTGGTCCCTTGGCAAGCAGAGATTGCACGTGGCGTGCCTGTCGACCCAAGGGTATTTGCGGTTGCACTTGGGGCAGAATTGGAAAGGGGTACCCTCCATACGCACCTTGAGGCAGCGGGCTGGTAAGTGTAGGAAATATATAAGGTGTACCTATATACCAAGAGTGAAGAGTATGTACCACCCCCCACTCTCCCTACTTGCAGGGCCGAGGCCAGCGGCCTACTAGGCCCGGGCCGAGGCCAGAGGCCTTCCGAGGCCCAGATCCGTCGTGCAGCAGCCGACGGTCGATGTCTTCTCCAGCCGTCGTCGAGGGTCGACGTTGGGGTGGGGAAGGATGTCAATAAATAATTTTAAACTTCAATAATTAGCAAAAGTATGGCTAAGGCCAGGGGACTCCGCAAGATGCTTCCGACCAGTATGGCGGAAAAAAACAATCTGAGGATCCTAAACGCGTGAGGGATCTTGGGTACAGTGGACGTCACACTAGGGATAGTATTACTGGCACGCCTGTGTCGACGCCCATTTTCGAGTTTCGAAAAACAAACTGTAATACTCTGCAGCTTCCACTAGATGTCGGCCTATGCACAGCATGTGATCTAAGCAGATTCCACAAGCCTCAGAAATATATATATATATATATATATGATACATTACTCACCGTAATCCGATTTCTGATGCTTGTATCTGCTTAGATTCACATGTTGTGCATAGGCCGACATCTAGTGGAAGCTGCAGAGTATTACAGTTGTTTTCGAAACTCGGAAAGGGACGTCGACAGGGCGTGCCAGTAACACTATCCCTAGTGAGGTGTGCACTGTAACCATGATCCCTCACGCGTCGAGGTCCCTCAGATTGTTATTTTTCTGACATGAGGTAGCATGAGGTTTAGCGCAAGTAGAGTCGTACCCAAGCATATGCATATTAGACAAGCTCTTAAGCACCCATGCACCGTCTCTCCAAGGGGAGGAAGGGTGGGTCGCATGTGAATCTAAGCAGATACAAGCATCAGAAATAAGATTACGGTGAGTAATGTATCCCTTCTGAGGCTTGTGGAATCTGCTTAGATCACATGCTGTGCATAGATTAGTGAGCAGTGTTAGTAGAAGACGGTTGGTTGCGAGAAGTTTCATGGGCGAACAGATGTCTTGGAACCGCTTGTCCCACCTGCGTATCAGTCTTGGAATACAAGTCAATGCATTAATGCTGAGTGAAAGTGTGTATTGAGCTCCATGTAGCTGCTTTTCAAATGCTTTCTAGAGGGACATTTGCAATAAAAGCCAGAGTGGCTCCTGTAACCCTTGTGGAGTGAGCCCTGGGTGGCCCTGGGTGTAAAAGGCAGAGTTGTATTTGATAGGGAATAGGACAATTGTATACATCTGACTATCCACCTAGAGATGGCATTCTTTGAAATGCGATCACCTTCTCTGCCTGGCGCTATGTAGACAAACAGTTTATCTGTTTTTCTTAGCGGTCTGGTCTTGTCTACATAGTAGAGGACCGCTCTCCGCTCATTCTACCTCAGCTGAGCTGGTAAATTCCTGGAAGAAAGCCGGTAGCTCAATAGACTGGTTTACATGAAGTTTGGAGATGAATTTAGGGGAGAACCTAGGGCGAGTATGTAAAACCAGTTTGTCTTTGTGAACAACAAAGAAAGGATACTGCACTGACAATGCTTGCATTTCACCAACTCTTCTTATGGAAGTGATGGCCACTAAGAAGGCAGTTTCATAAGTCAGGTGTTTGAGACTAGACTTATGCATTGGCTCGAAAGGGGGGACCCATGAGCTTAGCGAGTACAACATTGAGATCCCATCCTGGCGGCGGGTTTGAAATTGGAGGGTGGAGTCTCTCCCTTCCATGAATGCTTTGATGCCAGGTATCTTCCACTATGAAACCTTATTGTGGGAGGTGGTATAGGCTGATAAAAGTCGCCAGGTGAACCTTTAAGGAGTTGAATACAAACCCTGCACCTAACAAGTGGAGCATGTAGGTTAGAATGTGTAAAGGGGTACAGTCTATGGGGTTAATTTGTTTGGACTGGCACCAAATCACAAATCTCCTCCACTTGTCAAAATAACAGTGCCTAGTGTTAGGCTTTCTTGATACCTTCAAGATATCCATACATCTCTGTGGCAGATTTGGATGTCCAAACTCTATGACTTCAGGAGCCATGCTGCCAAGTTCAGTGAGTGGGGTTGAGGGTGCACTGTTAGGCCTCCGTGCTGAGTGAGCAGATTGTACGGGCATGGGAGTTTGATGGGATCGCACATCGCCAGATTGCACAGATGTGGATACCAGGGTGGTATTGCAACTAGGATGAGCATCACTTGTTCCTTGTGGATCTTGTTCACCACCTTCCTCATTAGAAGTGCTGGGGGAAAAGTGTTAGGAAATTTCCATGACCAGTTCATCCATAGGGCGTTCCCCTTGGAGCCTGGCTGGGGGAACCTTATCAGTGAAATATGTTTAGACTTTTTAGTACACGTTTGTCATTTATTGTGTTTTATAAAGATTAAAATATGTATATTTTTTGAAATCCATGTATCCTCAGCTCAATTAATGTTGAATATGTGTTTGTGAAAGTGTCAGGTGGATATTTGGAACAACCCTAAAGCTCTAAGAGAGGAAGCTGGTTTTGTGGTAAATTTTGCATATTGAACGTTTCAGTCCTCATCCACACAGCCCATAAAAAGAGGACAATATAGCTCTTTGTAGCTGATGGGCTTTGAATACTGCCAGAAGTTCTAGTAGATTGATGTGGTTTTGTGCTACCGCATGAGACCAAAGACCCTGAGCTGTATGGTGAAGTTAGTGAGCCCCCCACACAGCGAGCGAGGCGTCTGTTGTGACAATCGCCTGCACTTCCAGATCGTAGAAGGGTTTCCCCCTCTACATGTTTTCTCTCGTCCACCAGCAAAGATTCTGTACTAGTGTTGGCGAAACGACCACTAGATCGTCCCACTGACCAGTTGCCTGAGACCACTGCTTCGCCAACCACTCCTGCATGGGTCACATGCACAGGCGCACCTGAGGTACCAGGTAAATGCAAGATGCCATCATGCCTAACAAGCGCATACCTTTGCGCACCCTTATCTGGCGGCTGACTTGATAATGTGGTATTTGCAGTAACATGTTTTGGACTCTTTCCTCTGACAGAAAGACCAATCCCTCTTGAGTGTTTAAGAAAGCTCCTAGGAACTGTTTGGTCGTGCTTGGCACTAGGCTTGATTTTTTCTCGTTGATGGAGAAGCCCAATTGAAAGAGAAGGTTGATAGTTGTTTGAATGTTTTTTCTGCAAATTAGGAGCGACTCCCCTGTAATTAGCCAGTCGTCCAAGTAAGGGTACACTGGGATTGCCTCCCTGTGCAGGTGTACTGCCACCACCGCCAGTACCTTTTTGAGAATACCCTTGGAGCAGATGCTATTCTAAAGGGTAGCACCTTGAATTGGTAGTGCTCGTTCGCTATCTTGAAACGCAAGAATTTTCTGTGCGCTGGGAACATTTAAATATGAAAACAAGCATCTTTCATATCCAGTGTTGCCATGTAGTCCCCCTTTTTTAAAAGGGGGATTACCTCTTGTAGCATAGTCATGGAGAACTTTTGTGGCTTGACATTCATTTGCAGGGCGCAAATGTAATACTGGGCACATTGTTAGATCTTTCTTTGGCACACGGAAGCAGGTTGAATAAATACCCTTGATTACGTGGTTGGCCGGAACCACCTCAATGGCGTCCTTAAGAAGAAGCGTGGCGATCTCCTTGAGGAGGATGCGCTGGTGCTCCTTGGAATGAGGCTTTTGTCGTGGTGGGTGGTCCTGGGGTTGCTCGAGAAGTTCTACGCAGTATCCGCCTGTTACAGTAGACAGTACCCATCTGTCTGTGGTGATTCCCTCCCATGCATGGGTGAAGCTGGAAATGCGCCCTCCGACTGGAGAGCCATGGGAGGGCACCTGAAGCAGATAGTCACTGCTTTTGAGGTGGAGTGCCACCTCGGGAGGAGTTGACTCTACTGCGTCCGCAGGCTCTGCACAGTCCTCTTGGGTAATACTGGGAGGACTGACCCTGATTGTGCCCCCAGGTAGTACCTTGGTTTTGGTTGCAAGTGGAACCCCTTTGAGAATTTTCCCTCTGGCCAGTGGGTTTATTGGTGATTTGGCCTAGAGACTCTTCTTTGGCTGTTTTTAGGGCATCTTTAACAGCCTTGCCAAAGAGCACATTGGGCTCAACGGGCATGTTAATAAGGGTAGTTTGTGTCTCTGGTTTAAAACCCAAATGGCGCAACCAAGCATGACGCTTGATGATAGTATCCTCAGTTATTATTCTGCCTGCGTTGTCTGCGTTGTCCGCGGCTTCAAGAATGGTTTTTAATAAGCAGCTAGACACTGCTCTGCCCTCTGTGGCTACCTGGGCAAGTTGGGATTTAAGTGGTTCTGGGGCCGATGATAGTAAGGTTTGAGATTTCATCCCATTTGTGGCAGTTGTAACTGGCCAACAGGGTACAATTGCTAGCAATTCTAGTTTGGAAGGACGCGGAGGAGGCGACCTTTCTGCCCATGGTGTAAATTATTTTGCTTTCCTTGTCAGGCGGGGCCTCAGAGGAAGCTAGGGGAGTACCAGCCCTTTTTCTTGATGTAGTTACAACCAATGAATCAGGCTTCAGTTGCCCTCTGATATACAGCGGGTCAGAAGAGGGAGGTCTAAACAGTTTCTCTATGCAGGGGTTCACTGCCTGTGTAAGATTAGGGGTCTCCAGCGATGGCTGTATTTTTAGCTAAATGGATTTGAGGAATGGAATAAACTTTAACAGCTTTCTTATCCCCAAGGATTTCTTCTACAAAATCCTTGTCTTGTTCTACCTCTTGAGTCTCTATCTGAAAATGCTCTGCCGCTTTGACTAGCAACTCATTCAGAAAGGGTTGGTTGTCAATTGGCGAGTCCATGACCGGGGGGAGTCCTGATCAACGGGTGAGTCTATGGGGTACATATTTGCCTCGGGGTCAACCTCAGGGACATCATCATCCCCGTAATAAAGGTCTGCTGCCTCTTGGATAGAGAGGTCTTCATGGTCCGGGTCATAGAGATCAACGACTGTGCTTTGCACTGGAATCTCGGGGCGAGACCTCTTAGCAGGGGGTTGAGCCGGTAGAACAGGGATCTGCAACCCAGAAGGTGCTGTAGTGGGGGGAGTGGACTGGAAACTTTGAAAGTAGGCAGGGTCCTGTTCATAGAAGTTGGCTATGAAGGACATCCTCCTCATGACCCTGTCTATATCCTCTGCCGACCATTGTGATGAGCTAGAAATGACCAATGGTTGGGAAGGGAGCCCTAAATCTTCATCTGTTGGAGGAAGGAATACAGGATCTTTAGGCCTAGCCTCTTGAAATTTTGCTTTACGAGGGGTGGCCCTAGCCTCCTGAGATCTCTCCCTATGAGGGTTTTTTCCCCTATGAGGGGGGTCCTTGAGGACTTTTTCTTGGGCTCTTTCCCCCTACTTTGGCTCTCTGAGGTGTGTTTAACAGATTGTTTGGGGCCTAGCACAGGTTTTGACGCAGAACGTCGAATTTCGAGTGCGGACTGAACCGGAGCCTCGTCCGCGGACGATCGGCCCTCAGTGGGAGTTATTTGCGCAACGTCTGTACCATCCTTCGACGGTCGGGACCAGTCATGCAGCGATCTCCAACGAGAGTGCCCAGAGGACAGAGTTTCCATGGACCTTTCCCTGGACTTTGCGCGTTGCCATCCGCTCGGCACGCGTGTCGAGTCCCGGCCTCGGGATGTGTGCTTAGTGGTGGATGCAGTGTTAGCACTACCGCCGCCGGGCGTTGTCCCCATAACAAGGCCGCTGGCCTGTCTTCTGGGGTCGGGGGACTGCGCTTGGGTAGCCGAAGCCACCCCATCGCCTTCGCTGTGAGAAACTGTGGTGTTGCTCCCATCACTGAAATCACCTTCTACTTCCATGGCTTCAAGTTGCCCAGCGTAGTGGGCCCAGCGTTAGGTAGATCGGTCCTTCAGAGTGTTGGGCTTGAAGAGGTCATGACATTAAGCCTCTCATGACCTGTGATACATCATTTGTGGTGTATGTCCTATGCTGCCCTTGCCAGAAATGGTATGTGGGCAGCACCACCTGTAAATTAAAGCTGAGAGTGTTGCAACATCTAAGGGCCATAAAAAATTCGGACCCGGCCTACCCACTGGCCAAGCACTTTAAAGAGACACATGATAATGACTTTTGGGTGCTCACTTTCTTTGCAGTGGCACATGTGACCAAGAACTCCACAGGTGGCGACCGTGTCTTAAAATTACGACAGCTTGAAACTATATATACTGGATATTTACACCAAATGGTCACAATGTTGACGAGGAGTTATATAACTTTCTGGGAGTTTAAATTGGTTTTCATAGAGGATTTTTCTATGCATCAGGACTTTTTCCTTTTCAGCGTCATTTTGTGTGGTATCACAGGTTTTCTTCTGAATTTACACACTGGTCATATATAGTTGTTGCCCAGTGGCAGTGTCTGCTTTAGTTAACCTTTTTTCTTGCTCATTTGACTGGCACTTGTATTAGATCTTCAATTGCTAGCATGAGGTCAATTTATTTTATCATTTATAATTTCTGTTTTTATACATTGATCTACTGTTTTTGGTTTGTGTGTCAATGGGGGAGTTTGGGGATGGTCCATGGTCATTATTTACAGGTTTCTTTTGGCACATGGAACGTTTTTTCCTTTTGGTCTAAATATTTTGTTTATTTATCTTGTTTTGGCCTAACATCTTTTTCTGTTTGCTGTTGAATAGTCATCCAATTTTTGACCTCGGACACTCCCGTCATTTCCTTTTGCACATCTTGTCCGGTTGCTGCAGTGCAATTGCAATTTCGCTTCTTTAGGTTTTAAATTTTGTATTGACATTTGCACTTTTTGAGCATATTGATCTTTTTATCATTCATCAATGTTATCGGTTACTGTTTTGTATTTGAGCACTTGCGCTTTAACTGTTTCAGGTTGCTATCTTGACTGATGAATTTTTCAGTCATTTATATGCACTTGCACTTTATTGATATCTTCATGCTGCTTTTAAAGCTTTGCACTTTGCTAAACATTATGCTGCTATTAAGCACTTGCACTTTGCCAACAATATGCTGCTATTAAGCACTTGCACTTTGCTTTTATCTTGTGCTGTTTATACTGTGATCGACACAATTGGTGGATGATTTTAGCTCATTCTAACATTTTTAACCATGTCATATTGAAGCTGTTGCATTCTGCTATTATTTCATTGCCATTCAGCATTCGCACTGTTTGGTTTGATTTTGCACTGTATGTTTTATAACCTATGAAACTGTATGATAAATGTTGACTGTTTCACAAATTTTAGCTCAGGTAATTTTACTTATTCTGTTACCCCTGTTTTTTTGTGATCGGGGTGTGTCCAAATGTCATTTATTT
The DNA here is from genome assembly GCF_040938575.1 of Ambystoma mexicanum. Taxonomy (NCBI): domain Eukaryota; kingdom Metazoa; phylum Chordata; class Amphibia; order Caudata; family Ambystomatidae; genus Ambystoma; species Ambystoma mexicanum. Next base: position 702,525,404 of record NC_090941.1, on the reverse strand, counting down.
GTACAAGCACTTTGCCATTACGTTACAAGATGTCTGCCATTGTTTTACCTATACAGGTATCCACTTGCCGAGGTGTAGAAACCATGAAGGGACTTACCCTGCTATTTATACTATGCTTAGCCCCTTAGGACTGCTCTCTGGGTGTCCTGCCTCTGTGGCGGTTTGTTTTTAAACATGATGCACCTTTTGTATCTTTAATAAACTTGAAAGTAATTTGTTTCAAGTTTCTGGCTCTTTATCTACAAACGGGACCTTGCTGCTTCTTTACATGACTTGGAGTGCAGGTTGAACTGTCCACATCTCCATGGCGCATATATATATATTATATAGGATACATTACTCACCGTAATCGTATTTCTGATGCTTGTATCTGCTTAGATTCACATGCTGTGCATAGGCCGACATCTAGTGGAAGCTGCGGAGTATTACAGTTTGTTTTTCGAAACTCGAAAATGGGCATCGACACAGGGCGTGCCAGTAATACTAACCCTAGTGTGGGTTCTTCCCATGTCAGCCTTACTGAAATATGTCCCATCGCAGCACTATGTTGCAGGTTTGAGTGAGGGTTTTTTGTGATTGAATGATACACAGCAGGGTCACACGATGTAATAGACAATTACATACTTCACTAAGCTACTATCTTCCAAAGTATCTGCTTTGTTACATTTTCTGGAGAGCCAGAAACACATTTTAGGTTGTTGTTCCCAAGGTCGAATTTTTATGAGAGTTCCATCAACAGGTAGGCCTTTTTTTTGATCTGCACAGTGATATTTGGGTTATTTTTCTATGATTTATGGTTCCCAAGAAAATTAATGAAATATGATTGTCACTATAAACTAATCGACATCTCAAAACGTACATGCATATTCTGACTTCAAGTGCACATTAGCTTTAATTTTTTCAAACCGAAAAATTGCGATCCAGCCATTGGCTTCCTGTGTTGGTTTTGCCTGCAATCAATACATTAGCATTTTTCTCTCACTGCTAATAGATAATTTCTTGCTTTTCTTGTAGAGCAAGCCCCGACCCATGCTCACAGGAAACTCCTCAGGAAGAGGCCTGTGATCAGTATCTCTGAGTTGATCACAAATTTGGATTTTATTTTCAAAATGGTTCAGAGTTCAACCCCTTAAGGACTGTCTCAGCTGTGCATGAAGACAACCTCCTCTCTGGCCCTCAAACTTCAAAAAGTTTGCCATTCAGATAGAGAGAAGAGCAGATGCCTGGCATCCATTGGGGGACGGTGGCTTTGCATCTCTGTGCTAAAGTCAGCTGTACTGAACAGAAATCTGTACATCACATTTTCTTTCTTTGGACATGAGGCATGCATAGATATTTGACGTCATCTCATATGCAGATTTCTCTTGCGCCATGTCATCAATGCTCATTGTTAAATTATACTTTATATTAACCTGGCACAGACACTGGAGTTTCACATTTAACCCGGCCCTTTCAATCCCAAATGCAAATGCATTATTCATACATATGGCACACTTAATTTTAGCCTTCCTTGTCGCAGTTTCATTCAAAACAGTGGTGACAAGCCACCCAATTTCCTTAATGTATGCTTTTAAATTGTACTTCTACAATATCCTTTCATTTTCCACGTTCCTGGTTTCAAGCTGCAGAATGCCCACATTTTTTATGGACCCAGTTTTTTCACAAGCGCCCAGTTACCTAATGGCCCAGTGCGCTCTATAAATAAATATACAATACAAACAAATAAACAATGCAATACAAAGCAAACAACATTTTCCTGTTTTGCAGTTCGAAATGAATTGCTGGCCTTTCAGTCTGCCAATCAAAATTGTGCTTTCACATTTCCAAGACAGTGCATGTTTAGGCCTATTTCTAGAAACTGCATTTTTGGGATTTCAGCCATGTCTGTGTTTTCAATGCTGTGCATTTTAAGGCCAACATAGCCAAATGCAGTTTACCTTTTGTCTGGGGGCTGCCTTTGAACCCCTCAAAAAGACAAACCTGCAAAGATGTCCCTGCCACACAGAACCAATATAATTTATGCAAGCATTATGGGAAACTCTTGGAAGCAGAGAATTTGCCACAAAATAGACAGCTCAAATTAGTTTATTACTGACCAGAGAATTCTTATAAATATGGAAAAATGTAACATTAGAGGTCCTCAGGATGCCCTAAAACACATAAATCTAGCAAGGATCATGGATAAGTCAGACCCCGGAATGGCAAAATACAAGGATTTCGAAATCATGAAGACATTTCAATAAGAATGATCCAAGGAGATGGACTGCATTTTAATTACACGAGGGAATAATAATAATAATTTACCAAAAAGTATACATTGAACCATTGCCTAACAAAGTTTCAATAAAATAGTTCTTCCGAAATCTGAGACTTCAATGAAGATGAATGATTTAAGCAAGGCAAACAATGTCTCGACAACAGACATGAGACTGCACCCAAGATTTGGGATAGGAGAAGAAAGGAGAGGAGATCCAAAGCTAATCCACACATTTGTCAATCCAGGTGCACAACAAAATGAAACATGGCTCTTGAATGATTGCACGACTGTATAGAGCATATGTCCAAGAGAAAATAAAACGATACTGCATGGAATATTTGTCATTGTACTAGACCACCAACGTGCCTTTTATTTGGCTTGGCCTCTGCCTCTTTCATTTGCATACATTTCCAGTTTGCTCCATACTCATATATTCCTTCACCCCATGGGGGTTTATACTCATGTTTTTTTATATTGTAATATGGCCTAACTTGAAGGCTTTTATACAAAATAACCGTTCATATCACAATGTCCAAAACATTTGTAATCAAGTCTCTCGCAATCTTTTCCTACTTTAATTTGTGCAGTCCTGTGTCCAGATTATCCAGATCATGGTTACAGATCCCTTTCCAGATGGTACCATGTTATGTTACATCTATTTATTGAGTGCCAAAGCCGGTGGGCAACATGGCGTTTACACAAACAACACAACACAGATAAATAGACTAACAGAGGGAAGACATAAAGCTTTATGTGTCTAGGCAAATAGGATAGGTTTTTAGCCTTACTTAAAGGCAAGGAGGTTCTTTTCCTTTTGCATTTCAATGAGTAATCTGTTTCATCCCTGCTCAATCAGAATAGGGAAAGAACAACTATTTCCCCTGACTCTTAAACCGTGGAACGCTAAGACTGTATGTTTCATAACACCATAGGTTACGGCCCAGTTTATAGATTTCCAATTTGTCCTTCAAATAGATAGGGGCATTTCCAAACAGGCATTTATGGCCCATCGTAAATATCTTAAATTGTAGTCTTGCAGTGACAGGGAACCAATGGAGCTCTTTATAGCCCCCTGACACCGAATCACTCCTTGCAATATTGCAAACCACATGCACTGTATCATTTTGGATCCTTTGTAACTTCCTCAAATTCTCCTTACTTGCCCCTCCCAGAAGAGAGACTGTAGGTAAAATGATCACTTGAACCAGCTTCTCTTGGTTCTTTCGGGTAACCAGAGGACCAATCGTTCTCAAAATGTTCAAATAATAATGAGCGTTTTTAACTACATAATTTACATGGGAATCAGCATTAGGCGACGCTTCCCTGTAAATACCAAGTGTTTTTACATTGTCCACCACAGCGATAGCGCCTCAGTCAATGCAGAAGATCGTGTAGGTGGGGCCCAGCATTTCCCTTGCATGTTTCGACACAAAAATCATCAGTTCGGTTCACTCTCCTTCCCCCGTAATTTGCAATCCTCACTGTAATTATTCTCCACAGTCCACTCAAGTAATGAATCAGAGGAATATCATTACCTTCCAATAGAAACTGTCACAGCCCTCCTTTGTTGATCTGAAGATGTCTAGTAGCCCTCAGAGCCCATTCTCTGTCCAACTTAAATGCCCTACAAGTGCAAAGTAGGGGTTTCACTAACTCTAAGGCACAGGAACAACAGAAACGGCACATATAACTTTTTAGGGATTCCATTCTCGCTCCTATTCTATGCCATGTCTGAATTACAGTTGAATGTATTCCTCGTGAATTTTCAAGTTGGGGAACTCCAACACAAAGGTTCCCATTGGGGCGACCAATGAATTGCCCATTGATATAGACAGCACTGCTACTTTTTGGTGCTAGATCCACCCAGGTTTGTTCTTTGGCCAGTATTTTCATCTGTGTTTTCAGCAGCCATTTAAAATTGGCCAATGAGATGTCCCTGTAGGCGGTATTTAACCCGTCTTCCCATGTGACCCCCGTCTCCCACATTTTTTAATTTCACAGTTTTTTTTTCTCCAGCTTTTTCCTCCAGCTAGCGGTGTACTGTTACTAAGGCCATCCTCCACATGTCATTTTGAATTGACATTAGCTTTTTGTAGTAATTCACCTGCTTTATTAATACCCTACAGGCAGAATCAAGATTGAGTTTGTTACAACAGAATTCAATTGGGGTGGCATGGGAGAGGTGGAGTAACTACCGATGCAGCCACTTTCCAACCTCTTTATGGATTTTTCCTTTTTCTACCACCATACAACTGCGCCATATATTGGTTTAGGCAAATCTTTCATGTGGTATACAGTCCTTAGTGCTGCCAATGTACATGCAGAGTGACATTGCGTAAAGTAGTTTAGTGCCACAAGTTGTTGGCGTGTTCTCTTCCGACCGTCTTGTATGCGCCTTCTTGTTTTCTCCTGCACTTGGGTCCTAAAAAAGACAGTCTTTGTTTTGTTTACATCTGCGCCAGATTATGTTCCATTGCAAATGAGGATAATGAGACCATTACATCTTGCAGCCTTTGCTGGGCTAAAGTTTAATAATATCAAATCATCTGCATAACCAATCCAGTGGAAGAGGATAGTTCCTAGCTTCGGAGGATACGGGATATGCTTTGTTAACGTCCTGGAAAGATCTGCCAGATACAAGTTAAACAGCAAGGGGGTAAGCACACACCCTTCTTATAATCAAGTTAATTTTTTTATAGATGGCACAAGTGTGCCCTTGCTGTTAATTTGTACTTTGACAGTGGTATCACGGTACAGAATACAAATTATGTTTAATAGTCCTCCTGGCAGGCCCTAAGCATCCAACTTCTTCCTTAAAGTAGATCTGCATACTGTTTCAAACGTGGTGCTGAAATCCACCACCACAGTGCACACAGGTTGATTTCGATTTAGCCATGCAGATTTCACTAGTGTAGTCAGCAGGAGATTGCCCACTGTCAAACAAAATTGACGAAAGAAGAGCTAATTGATGAAAGGATAGCTGGTTGAAGGGTAATACGCTTCTCGTTAGCCCAAGTGTCTAATTCGGTCAATAGTCTGCTTGACATTTGTTTTGCTGCTGCATCCAACATGGCGATGACTAACTTGAAGGATCACCGTGAGGTCCACGTTTACACAGAGGAGTTATGATACTTTGTTTCCACGGTTCCGGTAACAAGCCTGTATGGCTTATTGCCTTACAGAGGAAATGTATATCCCTATCTGGACTATATTTCAGAAGATCGATTCATATGCCATCCGGGCTTGGTGCTCGAGATCCCTTGCTGTTATGAATCAATTTAGCCACTTGGCAGGCATTGCCCTTGTACCTCTGCTTGTCCATCGCCCAGGGATTTGCACTTCTTCGGATCTGGTCCTAAATCCAGAGTGTTTTTAATGTGCAAGCGGTTCTCTTCTGTAAGTTCAAAGCCATTTACAGTATTTTTTTTTCTCAGTCTTGCAACAGTTATCAATTTCGATCAGGTCTTCAGAGTCTTGCATGCCCTTATGTATGTGATGCCTCAGAGTCCTTTTCTTATCTCTGATTGCAGCGTTAAAATGATGTTTGTGAAGCCACAACCTAGTGCTTATATTTCATTTATATTTTGTCTACATCTACTCTGTACGAAAGGCCAAATGGCCAATTGTCCTTTTAATCAGATATTTTGTGTAGATCAGAGGAAACTGCTCGCAATAACAGGTAAGTGCAGTGCCATCGCAGTGACATAATCATGAATACACTGCATCTCTGCTATTTGGGGTTAAAAATGGGGAAGCCTGCATGTCCCACGTTACGTAGTCATATTTTTATAGTGCGTATAACACCCTAATGCTACTACAAATTTCTGAATCAAAGTTTGAATGATATTACAATGAAACAAGTTACTCAATATTGTATGTTCCTTTTCCTTCATTGACACAAGCTTCAAGGAGATCATTACTGTTAGAGTGTGGATGATTTAGTAGAAATAAGGATTCAGGGGTGGATTCACATCAGGGACGTCATCTGGGGTCGAAGCTGCGACCCCAGCTGTCTCCCCTTAGAACCCCTGGCATGGCCTGGCATTTGCGACCCCTATTGAAATGTAATTTTTACACTTTTCTTGTTTTTGTATATTGTATTTGTTATTGACATAATAATTGGTGTAGACATTTCCATAGCGCAACATAAAATAACCCTGGGTTACATTGGGTCACTGCACACCCAGTTTGTTAGGGCACTGAGAATGTACCCATGTTTAGACGTTTGGGGAGAGAAGCTCCCTTTTATCAGGGACGACAAGTTTAGTCCTAACTAACGGAAAGAAAATGGCCTAATGAAAACAAAGAGTGGCAACATTTGTGGCCCATTTTCTAGACTCAGTCTTTCATTAGGAATGAAGTGCTTTAATGTATGTCCATATGATGTGTGCCACATGTGTCGATAATCATATATCCTCTTAGTAAACAGTTACTATACCACTGTTCAGCACAGGGTTTCAGTATAGAGGATTTTACCTCTATTTCTTACTTGCGTGCCCATTAGAAGATGCACTACAAGAGAAACAACCGACAAGATTATATATGTCCATCTGTTACTACAGCTGAGGGACTGGTGCTAAGGTCGGGCAATCTCATTCACTTCAATTGTCAATCACCCTACAACCTTCAGTGTTAATTTACTGATATTACTCCCCACCATTATTACCTGCCCCCTGCAACCTCTACTGCCCCCAATCTATCGACGATAACAGAAACAGAAAAAAGATCAGGATGGTCAACACGATTTCTGTTGACAATGTGATTGCCAGGTTTGAATGGTGGGCGCTACTCACTTGTAACACAATCCGATCTATTTAAAGATTTACAATGTGTCATTCTATGACAAGACGGAGGCGAGCATTATGCTTAACTCTTTAATTTGCCACCAACATAGCAATTCAACTTTTAATAAACTTTTCTCAAAACAAATGTTTCTTTTGCTTTCAATAAAAGAAATCTTTAGTTTTAAAAGTTTGACTTTCTTTGTAAAGGCTCTCCACTGATCTACTAGTCCCATGAGCCTCCTGGTAAACAGTAGTCCTTCCTCCACCAATCCGGTGCCTGACTCTCCTATAAGGACTACCAGCACTAGGTCCCTTCCTCTTTCTTTTTGCTGCCAGCATACACATAAGTGATGCATATTCTCAGTTTAATATACCTCTTTAGAGCTCATTTTCGCTTACATTGTGTGAGAGATTTACCTAATATGGACGTTTTGCCGCGCAGCGTATATATTTAAATTATTTTAAAAACATTAAAAAAGACGGAATTCCTGTCACGGAGCACGAGTGAATACACCTGCGATTAGCTGATAAATTTTTTTAAAAAGAATCGATTCACGTGTCTCCCGAAGGCCTGCAGCTTGCCAGCTGCCTCTGTCAGCGGGTCAAAACTCTTGCAGTTGACTAAGAACGTTAGCCTTGCTAACAAAAGGACATTATGGCCCATTATGAAGGGGAGCACTCTACAACTCCTGAAAACACAGAAGAAGAGTGGGAGGAGGAACCCTCCCATCAAGAAACAGAGCTGTCACTCAGCTTTAAAAAAGTATTGGGAGATTCCCTATCACTGGCGGTTTCAGAAGGAGTGCAGCCGATTGCTCAGAGGTTAGACATGCTTGAGGCATGGATTTTACAAAAGGAGCAGGAATCCCCTAAGAAAAAGAGGGCGCTTAACCTAGGCGAAGGCCCGTCGACTGGACACCCCCTTGGAGGGGTTGAACTGGGGTGTAAGGCTCGGAAGAGCACAGACTCTTCGAACCCCTCCCCCCCGGGCAAGGAAAGGAGGGTCGACCAGGACCCCCACAAGGCAGACGATCTCGTCGCAAGGTTAAAGAAGGCCTTCCTGGCCAAATCGACAAATTGCCAGCCCAGACCCCCTGCCCCAGGGGTGAATAATTTAGGGGACATAGATCAGGGCTACTCGCCCGACGACGAGGGAGAGGAAGATGATGACCCCTCAGGGCACACCGCAGCAGAAGAAGTGATCCTAGATCAAGAGGAAGACACGAACGATATGTTCGATCTGGAGGCTATTAGGCACCCTAAATCCACAGAGTGGGTTCCCTCCCAGAAAGTAGCGCTTTACATGGCGCAGCATATACGCAAACCGCTCGACAGGGAGGTAAGGTCTCGCATGAGAGCAGAATGCCCCCGTCCAGACCTCCCGGACAAGTTATCAGAAACCCCCGATTTAGACCCGAAGATGGTTACTTTCGTAACAAAGGTTTCCAAAGATATCAGGAAAGGTGTGGATAGAGCCTGGAGAGTGTGTCAGGATAAAGTCCTTGATTTAGCAGGCCCATTGGCAAAAATAATGGATCTGGCTGAGAAAGCCAAAGACACTAGATCCCCCATTGATCCTCTGGTCCTAGCAAACTGGGCGCAAAGAGCCACGTGTTTCTTGGGTAACGCCAATTGCGCCCTCTCTTCCGAAAGGAGAAGAGGAGTGTTCCTGAAAATTGATTAAAAACTAAGCGACTTATCGTCGTATGAAGCGGGTCAAGGAGCGAAAGGCCTTTTTGGTGAGGCCTTTGCGAAAGAAATGTCCCAATTCGTGGGAACTTATTCAGCCCTCGAGAAAGCTCAGAGCTCCATATAAAGAATCTTTCCCGGGTGAGTTTTTGCTGGGACCGGACGCCAAAGGGGCCGAGCGTCCGGTCGATATTCCTATCATCGCAGGCCCCAAGGAAACAGAGCACAATATTGGGAGGGAAGACAACAGGACTCCTTCCTCCCCTCCCGGACGAGGTTCCCAAGAGGTCACAGACAAAGAGGAGCCCATAGACATGCAGGCGCCACTGGCGGTGAGTACCTCAAATGTGCAAGTGGGGTGCAGGACCCTGCAATTTCTGAACGCTTGGCACGCATTATCCAGCGATGCTTGGGTTTTAAATGCCGAAGCAGGCTTGCACATAGATTTTCTAGGCGACCCCTTTCAAGCCCAAGAGCCGCAAGCGATACACCTAGCAGCGCAGGAAGCAGCGCTTCTTCAGAGTGAGCTAGTGAAGCTTTTCCAGAAAAATGCGATAGAGCGCGAGTCGCAGTCTTCCCCGGGGTTTATAAGCAATATGTTCCTCATTCACAGAAAAGAGAAAGTGCGTCCAGTTATAAACCTAAAAAACCTAAACCAGTGGCTAAAATACAATCATTTGAAGATGGAGGGAATCCATCTTCTCAGAGACCTATTGCGCGAGAAAGATTGGCTAGCACGTCTGGATCTGAAAGATGCATATCTCACAGTGCCTATAGCAGAAGGCCACCGCAGGTACCTACGTTTCCGCTGGAACAGAGGTGTGGCGTTTCAAATGCCTTCCCTTCGGGCTCGCCTCAGCCCCGTGGGCCTTCACCAAACTGATGAAGCCAGTGGCAGCAGCCATAAGAGAAAGGGGTATTCGGATCATAATTTATCTAGACGATATTCTGATCCTAAACCAGAACAAGGGTGCCCTAGTCAACGATATTCGTTGGGTTTTCACCTTACTATCTTCCCTGGGTTTCCTGGTGAACCTCGACAAGTCTCAGTTGCAGCCAGTTCAAAGAGTAGAATTCCTGGGTTTCACCATAGACGCAGTAAAAGCAACTCTGGAACTCCCGAACCAGAAAGTGAAAGCAATAAATAAGGAGATCAAGACAGTCCTAGCGAAAGAGACCATCTCGAACGATACCTAGCCAGAATAGTAGGGCTTCTGGCAGCTTCCATCCAAGCGATTTTCCCAGGACCCCTACATTACAGACCCCTTCAGAGGCTCAAGATCAGACACTTACAAGGAGGTCTAGGCTATCACCAAGTAGTTACCTTAGGCAGCGAGGCAATCTCAGAGCTTCACTGGTGGCTGCAAAACATGGAAGCCTGGAACGGTCGGGCCATCTTCAGCAATGTTCCAGAACTCACTATAGAATCCGACGCAAGCAGAGCTGGATGGGGAGCGAGGTGTGGTCAGTTGGAGACAGGAGGAAAATGGTCAGAGAACAAGTTACAGCTGCACATAAACTGTCTCGAGCTGCTAGTGGGCTCGTTTGCGGTTCAAACCTTCACCAAGGACAAAGTCAAGTGCTCCGTGCTGCTGAAGATGGACAACATCTCCGCTGTACGGTACATAAACAAGCTAGGCGGCACCAGATCGAGAATGCTAGCAGAGCTAGCGAAAAATTTCTGGCACTATTGCCTTCAGCACCAGATAGCAGTACCGGCGGAATATCTTCCAGGAGCTCAGAACGATGTAGCAGACTGGAACTCTCGGTACCTGACAGATTCCAGCGACTGGAAACTGCTTCCCCAAATCTTCCACAAGTTAGACCAGTTGTGGGGTCCATTGCACACAGATCTATTTGCATCCAGACTGAATGCACAGACAGCCAACTACTTCAGCTGGAGGATGGACCCAGGTGCAGCGGGGACAGATGCGTTCCTTCAGTCGTGCAAAGGAGCAGTTCACTACGCGTTCCCACCTTTCATAATGATCACGAGGCTTCTAGCGAAGGTTCGCAGAGACCAGGCAGAGCTAGTACTAGTGGTCCCCCTTTGGAAGTCCCAGCCCTGGTTTCCAGTAGTGATGGAACTTTCTTCGGATTTTCCGAGGAAGATCCCCCATCGCCCGGACCTCCTCCTCAGCCCATCCGGCCAGTGCCATACTCTGATGGAGGCGGGCTCCCTACATCTCATAGCCTGCAGAATTTCAGGAAGAGATGGTAACTGCCAGGAATTTCGCAGATCGCTGCGAACTGTATCAGAGATTCCTGGGCACCTTCCACCTTTAGAAGCTATAGTTCGGCATGGGATGCCTGGGCGAGATGGGGCACAAACTTACAGTTGGATCCCATTTCTGCACCTATAGTACACGTCCTAAACTTTTTAGCAAACAAATTCCTCGAAGGCTGCGCTTACAGGACTTTGGGAGTCTATAGGTCTGCGCTATCCGCAGGACATGAGAAAGTGGAAGGGGCTCCAGTAGGGGAACACCCGGCAGTCCACAGGCTTTTGAGAGGAATTAGGATGAATAGGCCGCCGGAACCCAAATACTCTTGCCTATGGGACGTCCGTGACGTTATGCAATTGTTTACGAGTTGGCCGGAAAACAGCCAGCTATCCAGGTCCCAGCTTTCTGGGAAATTGGCGATGTTGCTCTGTCCAACAGCATGCAAGAGAGTCTCGGATGTGAAGGCTTTAGAGATAGACAGAAAGATCTTCTATCCGGAGGGAATTGCTTTTACCATTGTGCAAAGGACAAAGTCCGACTCCAGAGTGATTTCCTATCCCTATTTCCCCGAAATCACAAAACTATGCGTAGCGCAATGCATTAAAGATTACGAGACCGCGACAGCGCTTGTTAGGCCGCAAGGTGTCACCCAATTGCTAATTGCGCGCAGGAAGCCCCATCATGCAGTAGCCATAGCGACAATTGCTAGATGGGTGAGGGAAATTATGCAGTGGGCTGGCATAGATTTAACCCTATTTGGAGCACATTCTGTCAGAGGGCTATGGCTTCTAGGGCCTTCTCTGTAGGAGTGTCTTTGCAAGACATCATGAAAGCAGCGAATTGGTCCTCAGAATCCACCTTTAAGACCTTCTATTTTAAGCCAGTTTCAGAAATGGCTAGTAGGGTGGTACAGAGCTTTGAACAAGCATAATGTTCGCCTCCGTCTTGTCATAGAATGAAGATTGCCCATGCTAGCTGCACTGGTCAGCCTTGATTCCATTAAAGACAAGGAGGCGAGCATTATATCTCACCCAAATGAATGCGATAAGTAATTCAATTACACTATTGAAAGTATTTGAAACCGATCGGATTATCAGTGCATCGCATTCCCTCCCTCACATTATTATTTTTCTGTTTCTCGTAGGAGATGAGCAGAAACCCGCATGAGAATACCGCGAACTAAGGTGAATGCGAAATCAGTTGTCCCGTTGGACCTTATGGATAGCAAGCCGCGACCACAGTTGCCTCGAGGAGGAAGTTAAAGTGAAGAGTTATACGGACTTGGTTATTTCGGCAAGCAAAGAAAGAGGAAGGGACCTAGTGCTGGTAGTCCTTATAGGAGAGTCAAGCACCGGATTGGTGGAGGAAGGACTACTGTTTACCAGGAGGCTCATGGGACTAGTAGGAGATCAGTGGAGAGCCTCAACAAAGAAAGTCAAACTTTTAAAACTAAAGTTTTTTTTTATTGAAAGCAAAAGAAACATTTTTTTGAGAAAAGTTTATTAAAAGTTGAATTGCTATGTTGGTGGCAAATTAAAGATTTAAGCATAATGCTCGCCTCCTTGTCTTTAATAGACTCAAGACTGACCAGTGCAGCTAGCATGGGCAATCTTCATTATAACATAAGCTACTCTTCACGTCAGTTTGAAAAGCACTTGTTTTCAAAACAATTTAAAAAAAGGATATTTCTTTATGGAACAATTTCATAAATAATTGAACAAGTTACTTCTTACCTTGTAACGTTCTTTCGACGGGATGTTCCTCCGACGTATTCCTCATCTTAGTATTCCTCATCTTAGATATCTCCTTCCAGCTCTGCTGGCCTCGGAAAATTTTCTCTCTCTAGAGGGCGCTGCGCGTCGACGTCCTTCGAGTCGATGTCCCTCGACAGCCGCCGTATCGACGTCGACGTCATCCTGCCTATAAAGGCCGCGCGCAGCGTCCGTTGCTCAGTTCCGTTTTGTAGCCCACAATAATACTTTCTGGACTAACTAATCACCCTGAAGGAGCGTAAGCTGCAACAACAAGGGAAGTAGAACTGCGGGGATGGATGGGAGGGTCGATGAGGAATACGTTGGAGGAACATCCCGTCGAAAGAACGTTACAAGGTAAGAAGTAACTTGTTCTTCGAAGGGATTGTGTCCTCCGACGTATTCCTCATTTTAGATAGGCTCCCATAGCAGTATACTATTATCGGAGGAGGGAGTACTGACTTCACGCTGTCTTCTATTGATGAATAGAATGCAGTAAAGCCCTTCCAAACCTAGTCTCTTGACTGGAGGAGGAATCCAAATTGTAAAAACATGTAAAGGTATGGACAGACGACCATGTAGCGGCCGCACATATGTCTTTAACCGGCACGCCTCTTTTGAGGGCCGATGAAGCTGCAATACCTCTGGTCGAATGAGCCCTAAGGTTTTGAGGGGGCTCTTTCCCTGCCAGTTTATAACATTCCAGAATGGCTAGAATGATCCATCTGGAAATGGTCTGCTTAGTTATTGGTAACCCCAGCTTGTGACCTGCGTAACCTACAAACAGCTGGTCTGCCTGTCTTATCCTGGCTAGTCTACTGATGTAAAAACTTAAAGCCCTCCTAGGGTCTAGCCTGTGTAACCTCTCTTCCTCTTTCCCCGTGTGAGGAGGAGGATAGAAAGATGGTAGGGTAATCTTCTGAGTGATATGGAATTCAGAAACCACCTTTGGGAGGAAATTAGGCTTCACTTGCAGGACAACTTTGTCTTTGTGAAATATTGTGTGAGGGGGTTTACAAGAAAGAGCTTGTAATTCGCTCACCCTTCTAGCAGATGTAAGTGCTATTAATAAAACAGTTTTAAGGGTAAGGAATCTTAACGAACAAGAATGGAGAGGTTCGAAAGGTGTACCCATCAGGGAAGTTAGTACTAAGTTTAAATCCCACAGGGGAACTTGGAATGGTCTTGGGGGATAAACATTGGTTAACCCCTTTAGAAACTGTATTACCAAGGGTAATTTGAAATAGGATGGTTCTTCCGCAGTACGCTTAAAGATGGATAGCGCTGCGAGATAGCCCTTAATGGTGCCAACTTGAAGGCCTGAATTTGCCAAATATAGTAGGAAGGACAAAACCATTGGTGTACCACATGAAAAAGGGTCGATATTCTGTTCTCTACACCAGCTGCAAAATCTGTTCCAACGGCAGCGGTATAAAGACTTTGTTGCTGGCCTCCTTGCCGAAAGCAACACCTCCATAACATCATCAGGGAGGTCCCAATCCTTGTACCTCAGCCTTTCAGAAGCCAAGAGTGAAGGTTGAGGGTTTTGATGTCTGGATGGAGAACCTGACCTCCCTTCTGTGAGAGTAGGTTCTCTCTGAGTGGAAGTCGAATTGGAGGGCAGATGGACAAGTCTATAAGGTCCGGGTACCACGTTCTCCTGGCCCAATCCGGGGCAATTAGGATCATGGTTCGCCGGAATCTTCTCAACCTCCTGATCATTTGAGGAATGACAGGGACCGGTGGGAACCCGTACAGAAGCGGAAACTCCCAGTCCACTATGAACGCGTCTCCCAGAGCTCCTCTCGGGGGAAATTCCCTTGAGCAGAACAGGTCGCATTTCCTGTTTAGGCTGGTGGCGAACAGATCTACCTGAGGGGTTCCCCAAAGGGCGAAGATCTCTTGAAGGACTTCCTGAGCTAGCTCCCACTCGTGGGAGACTGTGTTCTGCCTGCTCAGAGCGTCCGCTGTCAAGTTCTTCTCTCCAGCTAGGTGAACTGCCGATAGAGAGATTCCTTCTTGGATTGCCCAAAACCAGAGCTGCATCGCCTCTCTGCACAGGGGTAGTGATCCTACGCCTCCTCTTTTGTTGAGGTAATGCATGGCCACCGTGTTGTCCGTCATTATCAGGACGTTCTTCCCTTGTACAGCTGGCAGGAACGCCTTCAGCGCAAGTCTGATGGCTCTCAGCTCTAACAGGTTGATGTGTAGTCTGGACTCCGATGGAGACCAACGACCGCTGATGGTCAAGTCGTTGGCGTGGGCTCCCCACCCCGTGAGTGAGGCATCCGTGACTACTGTTATCTCCGGCCAGGGTTGCCAAAACTGTTCTCCTTTCAGAATGTTCTCTTGACAGGCCCACCACTGAAGGTCTCGAGCCACCCTGCCGGGAACCTGAAGAAGATCTGTCATTCTCCCTGAGAATTGTGACCACTGAGTCCTCAGTGCCCACTGGAGGGATCTCATTCTCAGGCGAGCCTCTGGCACTAGGAAAATGCAGGATGCCATGAGGCCTAGCAACCTCAAAAAGTCAAAGGCTGGGAGACGTTGGGCATGTTGGAACTTGGTAACCATCTGTAGAATATCTTGAGCCCTCACCTCTGGTGGCGAGGCTTTTCCCAGGGAAGTGTCCAGGATCGCTCCTATGAACTGGAGTCTCTGCCATGGTATCATTTGTGACTTCTTTAAATTGAGGGAGAAGCCCAGTCTGTGAAGGAAGTGGCACACGTGATTTAGCTGGATCTGAGCTTGTTCCGGAGAAACAGCCCTGATCAACCAATCGTCCAGGTAGGGGTAGACGTGAATCCCTTCCCTCCTTAGACTTGCAGCCACTACCGACATTAACTTGGTGAAGACCCTCGGGGCGGAGGTCAGCCCAAATGGCAGCACTCGAAATTGATAATGAGAGTTGCCAATTGCGAACCTCAGGTATTTCCTGTGTTTGAGATGGATAGGCACATGGAAATAAGCGTCCTGAAGGTCCAGAGATACCAACCAGTCCTGGAACTGAAGGGCCTGGTGGATCTGAGAAAGAGTGACCATCTTGAATTTGTCTTTTCTGAGGAATTTGTTCAATTCTCGCAAGTCCAAGATGGGTCTCAGTCCTCCGTCTTTCTTTGGAATGAGAAAGTAAGGGGAGTACCAGCCCTTGTTCCTCTCCGCTACAGGTACCGGTTCTATGGCACCTTTCTCTAGCAGGTCCAAAATTTCCTGCAAGAGGAGCGGATCTGGAGCTTTCTGAGAGCTGATCCCCGGTGGATGACTCTGAGGTATACGTAGGAAAGGCAGGCAGTAACCTTGGGCAACTGTTTCCAATGCCCAAGCATCTGACGTGATAGCCTGCCATACCGCCAGATGTTGAGTCAACCTGCCTCCTACAGGTGTCCTGTGAGGGAAGTCCTCAGAGTGGTTTTGGGGCGGCTGATGCAGATGCCGATGGTAAAGAGGCACCTGCTGTTGCTGCGGCTTTTGAATATCTACCCTGTCCACCTCGGGTAGTTCTTCTTTGTCCCCTTTGAGCCGGTCGTCCTCTACCTCTTCCGAATGCGGAGTAGAAGCGAAAGGACTTGCCTCTCGCAGAGGTTCCTGTGGGACGAAAAAGGAGTCTGACGGATTGCAGCTCCTAGGGATTTTGCTGCTGCTTTTGAAGTTTGCAGTTTCTCTAAACTGTCATCCGCCTTTTTCCCGAACAAAGAAGAGCCATCGAATGGCATGTTCAAGAGCCTGGCTTGCACATCTGGGGCAAAACCAGACTTTCTCAACCAAGCGAATCTCCTGGTTGATGTACTTGCCGCCATTGCTCTGCTGATACTGTCAGCCGAATCAATGCCCGTCTGGAGGGATTCGCACATAGCGTCTTTACCGTCCTGTATAATATTCAGGAACGCATCCCTTTCTTCTCCCTCCGGGATGCAGTCAGCCGCTGTAGAAGCACACTCCCAAAGTGTATGGCTGAACCTAGCAAGGGTGCAAGTAGCATTAACAGATTTTAACGCCATGCTACATGCTGAAAAGACTTTCTTTGCCATAGCATCATATTTTTTATCGTCCCTGTCCTGTGGGGCGGTAGGATAAGCCGTCTTGACATCGGTAGAGGATGCTGCCTGTACCACCAGACTTTCTGGGGATGGGTGTTTAGACAAAAACTCTGGGTCTGTAGAAGATACCCTGTACTTTGTAGACAGTTTTTTATTTACTGCTGGTACTACATCTGGGGTTTCCCAGTTTGTCATGATCTTCCTCTGAAGAGCTTTATGAAAAGGCACCACAGGATCCTCCTGTGGGCCTTTGTCAAGAATATCCGTGAGGTCATCTTGTTGGAAAGATTGTGAAGGTGCAGACCACCCCATGAACTCTGTGATCCTGGCCATTAAGGCTCTATAGGGGGCTTCAGCATGCTCCCCCGGGTCTGGCCTAGCAAACTCCACCTCACGGGAAGTGTCTAACCCACTTGCCTCATGTAAGGAATCATGAAGATCCTTTAACCTGCGTTCTTCAGAGGAAAATTCCTCTCTAATTGGGGTTATAGGTCCCTGCAACTCAAATGTGTCTTCCTGTTCAGACAATTTACCCTCTTCCAAAAGACATAGTTCTCAATTGTTCTGAACTCATAAAGGGAGTAAATCCCATTTCCAAGGCAGAGGGTGCCGAACTTGTCATTATCGGCCTCGAAAACGTCGATGTCGTCGACGCTTAAGGCTTCGAGCGTGGCGTCGAAAACAAAGGCGGAGGCCTCGAAGACCTCGACAGAATTGGAATTCTACTCGACAATCTCGAAGCCATCGACGTCGAGGACCTGGGGATAGTCACTGGGTGTGTCGTAACCGTGACTTTTCTTGGCGTCGACGCCGTTGTCGAAGCTGGCGTTGAGTCGACAGACCCGTGTGTCGAAGGTCCCTTCGACAACGGCGTCGAAGACATCGACCTCGGCGTCGACGGAACCCTCGTCGACGGAACCTTCGAGGAAGGTTTGGAGGTCATAGTCCTACTCGAGGGTTCGATACGCGCTCAAGAGGTTTCCTTCGCCGGGTACTGCGACTCGCAGCGTTTTTGACATTCGGGTCTTTCGACCAGAGCATCGCTCTCGGCAGTCTTCGAGGGGGTCGAGGCCGCTTTCTCGAAGACGCTCATCATATTTTTGCGGAATTCCTCCCATTCAGCCCGGGAACTATGTTTCGTGGGGCAAGGGATTCTTTTTGGCGAAACAGAGGAAGAGGAAGATGGAGAAGGGGATCTTCGACGTCTCCTCTTCGAGTGCTTCGATCTCGAGTGATGGGACCCACTCCGAGACCTGGAGCGCGAATGGTGACGAGGAGACGAGTGTCTCGACGAAGAAGAAGCTTTAAAAGTCTTACCTTTCTCTAGCTTCCCCCTACGCTCCTTTAGGGCCTTAGCTGTCATGGACATACAGTCCTCGCATTCCGAACAATGGTGTTCAGCTCCCAAACACCACAGACAAACTCTGTGAGGGTCAGTCAACGACATCTTTTTCCCACAATCTCGGCATTTCTTGAAGCCGGATCGAGGAGTTGTCGGTTCCGACGAGGAAGCCATCGAGTACGGATCGAATGACTCGAGGTAAATAGGATTAATCTGACTAAGAACTGAGCAACGGTATTCCGAGGCACTGAGTAAGCGCGGAAAAACGGAACTGAGCAACGGACGCTGCGCGCGGCCTTTATAGGCAGGATGACGTCGACGTCGATACGGCGGCTGTCGAGGGACATCGACTCGGAGGACGTCGACGCGCAGCGCCCTCTAGAGAGAAAAAATTTTCCGAGGCCAGCAGAGCTGGAAGGAGATATCTAAGATGAGGAATACGTCGGACACAATCCCTTCGAAATATATATTTAGCAATACACCAGCTTTATATTTGGTAAAAGTATAAAAATATATTTTAAATGCATATGCACCACTTAGTGATGAATGAACCAAGTAACCTGAATTAAACATCTCATTGCTCATTTTCTTAAAGAATTAGTTCATTTCTATGGCTCACAACCCAAATATAACCGTGCCCAGGCATTTGAATAATAGCAATGATTATTTGTTTAAACTAGTACCTAAACATCTGTGTTTCAGGACACCACTCGTATTTTATGTTATGTTGATTGGTATTTGTAAAGCACATATCTGCTATAGTCACGCATCCAACATCCCCAATGAGCCAGTGCAAGATGCAGCATTATCCCAAATATGTGGACAGTGTGGGGTGTGGCCACGTGTGGTGGCAACAAAGGTGGGGCACTGCCCACCCAATGCGTCATAGGCGTGGTTGAAAATATTTGAATTAAGCACTGCATGCATCCCTTGGTTTTGATCACCCTTTTGTTCTGGTTCAGTTTCTAAGGGCTGAATTTGTTGACATACCTTTCTTTTGATTCAACAGCCACATATATTTTCTTTACATTGCATGGCATCATTTGGCCTTGGAAGTCTTATTACATTCACAGTCATTTGATAAAATGGGCCTATACACGCTGGTATTAACGCTTCATATAGTGAGCCATTCTTGTATGATACACATTTCCTAGTACACTGATATCGTAACCATATGTTTCTTAGTGTACTTAGGAACAATGCTATGTGATGCTACTTCCTGTTTTGTCAAGGGGTAAAAGGAGGTTGTGTGCCATCACGTCCCATGATGTCGCTTGGGGGGCAGGGTCAAATGGCATCACTTCCTGTGATGTCATCAGAGGTAAAGGGCTGTGCGATGTCACTTCCGCTACCCCTGGCATGTTGGTGCAATGACGTCCCTGGGGCGAGCGGCTTAACTCCAAAACTAATTTGAGGACAGCAGTGGAGGGCTGCAGGGGGGGTCTTGCTGCACAGCTGATAAGATGAGGCCATGACTTAAATCAGTACTATTGAACAAAAATGGAATTCTACAGCTCAACTGGGTAAACTCACTGCGCAGTAGTACAGATGGCCAGTCCGCCGATCTAATTGAAAGCAGTTTTGTGGAAATTTCCGGATAACAAGGAATTGTGTAATTTTTGAGAGAACACGCATTGGCAAGTGCCATAAGAATATAAGGAACTGTGTAACATGAGAGAATAATGCAAGTAGCAAGAGCCATAAGACTATATGAAAGTGCAACAAGTGACTGGTGGCAAAAACAATCAGTGGTAACGCATCAGGAGGATGTGAAATGAGAATAAGCCAAGCACCACTGCAAAGCTGAAACAGTGACAACGTGCATAAGAATCACAAGCTAGTAAGGTGCGTCTTTTGAGAGACATGTAATGGTGGACATTGTGGTCCCACAACTGCGCGTAGACCAGGTACACCCACCTAAGGAAAAGCAACTTAAATCACCCACAAGCTTGCGATTGAACATGAAGCAAAACTTGCGCAATCTGAAAATTAAGGAACTGAATTCGGAAATTGGTGAAAGGTAACCAGGCCAGAAGAGCTGGGAAGTATCCTGAGGAATTGTGCTTTGGAAAGTTGAAAGCCTGAGGAAGGGAACCCCTCTTTTTGTAATGCGACTATCTTGAACCTTGAGAAAGGGAAACCCCTTTTGAAACCAGGAGCTGGAAGAAGCTCTGAACTTTTTTATTTGAACACTTCTCATTTTGATGCCGACATCTCTACATATTGTATATAATTGGGTGTGAGGGCAAGTATAGGTTTTGGACACAGACAGACATGTGCTTTGGACTTCCTGAAACAGATCATTAGTTTCATTTAGGTTGGGAAATCCCACCTTAGCATAGGTCAAGATCGGCCTTTTTCCACCCTCTTTTTAATTTAATAAAACTGTATAGCCCAAACTGTATTCAGTTGTCTGTGTCTACTTCATGATGCCTTCACTATACTTACAATATTACTTAACTTCATATTTACGACTGGCAACCGTTGTGGCAGCCATTTTGATTTGCGGCCATTAAATACACTGGGTGATGTTACAAGTAAAAACGTCCGATGTCACTGAAGTTTTGCGAACACAGGTGTTTTATAAACAAAGAACATACCACGTTGTTTACAATTGCAAAGATACCACGTGACTTCAGCTGTGTTTACGTGTGATGTCACGCAGTGTATTTAATGGTTGCAAATCAAAATGGGGTCCGCAACGGTTGCCTCGTGAAATATCACACGAATAGCTGGAAGAAATGAAGTCCATTTGATTGTAAGAATCTTAAGTATTAAGTTAAGTGATATTGTAAGTATTTAAGTACTTATAAACATGTTTTGAATACTTGTAACTTCTTTTGATAGGCCACTTGACAAGATATGAACAGCACAGTAAAGAGATTTGTTACTAACATGGGGACTGTCCAAGACAATTGTGAACAGTGAAAAGGAATACACAGAAGAGCAAAGGAGCTCAAGGAAGGTTTAAATATGAATAGTTCTGGCACATTTAACAATCGGGGGATACCATTGGATTTTGCATTCATAATACAAGGTCAAGAGACAGCACTGACTAAACTAATGCATGCTCAGTTTTACTTCTAGATCTAGAGATTGGCACTGGACAGACTTCCATTTGGAAGAGCGCATTACTTAAAAAGTTCAGCCATACAGAAGACCGCATTATAAAGTATGTGCAAAGTGTTGTCCAAGAGGGCTACACCACATTTCTGAAAACATGCCCTTATCTCCAAAATGAGAATAGGCATGTTAAAACATAGAGGTTGTTAAGAACTAACTAATAAATATATGAATTCTAGACACAAACGGATGTTGTGCAGCATCTGAATAATAGTACCCAAAAAATACAATTGATAAATATGAAGGTGTTCATGGCAATACATTCCTTATCCAAGACCTATTTAAACTGCAATACAGATCCACTAGAGGGTGCAGACCTGCACATGGCATGGTTATTTTTTTAGAAGGGAGGCAGATAGTGTGTGCATGGCACAAACGAATGTATGTATGAAGCCAGTACATAAAAGCTCAACCACAGGAAGGTCTGGACAAATTGGTGGTGGACACACAGACACAATAAGATGAACTAGCCTTTTGTTATTAGATGCAATCATTCGAGTATGGAAAGATCCAAGTGTCCAATGTCCAAGTAGACAGTGTACATTGTTTTGTTTCCTTGCCCCTAACCCTTATCTCCTTTTCTTTTCTTCCTTTGTGTTGTTTGATTGCATTAATTGGGTCACATTTGACAATCTGCACTGAATAATGACAAGAACTTGGTTTATTTTGTGTGGGTAAACAATTTGTATTGAAATTCTTGGTTATTGTCAATTCACACCATATATAATCAGTAAATTGTGTGTATTCATCACAGCCCCAAAGAAGACCTTTGGAAAGGTCAAAACGCGTGTAGGCTGGCTGTATAAACAAACAATGTGCATTACACAGTAAATTGTGTCCAAATCGATAGTAACAGAGCTACTTTCATTTCCTAATGTATCGATTTTTAAGGTTGTGGTGCAGGTGGCGGGTTAGACTAATAGATTGATTTAAATTATAGGACCAGACTGTAACTAGTGTATGGACCTAAAAATTGGACTCTGCGACTTATTAAAAGATTCATATTTTAAGTCTTCCTTCAATAATTTGGAAGGGAGAGCTACAGTACAAAACTTAACTGCCTTGGGGCTACAAATTGGCACTTTTCAATTTTTTTCTAATGTGTTGACGTTTCAATATTTTGGAGCTGAAATAAGCAACTCATAGTTTTTCACCATGTATTTTTTATGCAGGTGTAGATCGCTTTTAAGTTGTTCTTAATTTACTGGTCATAGAAGCCATAGACTTTTAGACAGCATTTTTAACCCTTTCCACCTAATGGGTATCCAAAGGTTGGTCTGTATAGCCACGCCTGCCCCATGGCTTGCCACAGCATCACAATAATGACATATGTATGGATGTTTTGGCTTTTTATGTGGGTAAACAATTGTGCTGTAATTCTTGGTTATTGTCAATTTACACCCAATGTAATTGGTAAATTGCATTTGTCACAGCCCTGAAGACCACCTTTGCAAAGTCGAAACACGTGTAGGCTGGCTGTACAAACCATGTGTCCAACAGAATAAACTGTGTCCAAATCAATGTAACAGATCTACTTTCATTTCCAAATTTATTGTTTTTTTATGGTAGTGGTTCAGGTGGCCGGTTAGAGTAATAGATTTGTTTGTTCTTATGTACAGGTTTGGGTCAGAACCCGTTACGTACCGTGGCCCTTGCTTGTCCACCAATATCTAAGGGATAGTAACAGTAGGATCTGTGTCAGCCTTGACCGCCACGCATACGCAATGCCCATGTTCATGCTCCTGCAGGGCATGCTGCGCAGTGCACTAGGTGAGAGGAGTAAGCAGCCTTAAACCTTTCACCTCAGATATAAACAAGGGGGCTGTTACCGCAACCCCCCCCCCCCCCCCCCCCCAAGTCCTGACACCCAAATGTACCAGCTAACTCTGTGCATGGTAGCAATATTATGCATAGTAATGATACCATAAGAAAGCATGTTCATGCTGGCTCAGTCAGTATATACCAGTATTCCCATGCACAATCCTTGACTTTGCCCTTAATTCCAGTAAAAACCACCTGCCATGGGAAGAAAATAGCTTACCAAAACCCCTGCACCACCATGTAAGAATACTCTTCATGTCGACTTTTCCCTCAACACCAGTAAAACATGCAATGCTACAAGAAACCATTTCCTTGTTTGGCTGCACAAATACCTCCAACCACCATGTAATAACATTATGTTGACTTTGCCCTTAACACCAACATGCACCACAAGTAAGAAGACATTTACTTGCTGACTGCCCAAGTGCACCCCCACACGTTGAACTCGCTCCTTCTGCGAGTAAACAAATACCATGCCAGAGAGAAAATATCTGGTTTGGCTGCCCCATTGTGCTAAAAACCCTGTCACCCCAAACCCTCTTCCGTGCAATAACATTCATCAAGTTGACTTTACCATAATACACCAGTAAAACATGCAAGAAAACGCCCATACTACAAACTCCTCGCCGGGGCTCCAGCCTTGCACACTCAGATCCCCACCAATTCACCCACCAGCCACTACTGCTTTTCAGCCAACCCTTCAGCATTTAAAGCCAGCCTCAAACATTGTGAACAAGCTTTCCGCTTTATACATCCCTTGAAGTAGCACAGTGATGCCAAACAGAACCTCCTAAAATCGTTTGGCTATGTCTAGGTAAGGGAGTGTTGGTAAATCCACTGAATCGGCTGCACTCTGATGAGTGGACGAGTGTGCAAAAAAGTCCTTATCTTTCTTAAAATAGTTTGTCCACCATGACATTCTGCCAGCCTCCAGCTTTGCAAAAGAACAATACTTTGTCCCTGAACTGGTAAACCAATCCCAGGAGCATTCCACTGGCCTTGGGCAAGTTTGCTTTTGCTGCTCAAATCCCTCATTTATGTGTGCCATCACGGGGCACGAATCTAGGTGACAGCACTAGTATGGGAGAAGGACCCAACCATCGCAAAACCAGCAAAGTAATACCCAAGAACTCATGAAATCAAGATAAGGGAAGGCTCTCACCACACCAACAGATCGTCAGTCACTGCACCATCCCAGACTCATGAGTGCCAACAAGGTGGAGATGCTCCACACCACAGCTGGGCTTTGCAAAGTTACACTTCAACCGGCAGTGAGTGCCCCCAATCATGACTCACAGAGGACACCAATTGCTCCACAGCCCACCTTCTGGACCCTAACAGGAATGGGGAGCCGATGGAGGAAGGAATCGTATTCATAGCCGCCAGGCTCAGCCCCCCTTTAAATATTTGAAAACATTTTGGGGATCCTGACAAACGAGCCCACTTCCATCAGGGCTCCATTTTAAGTGTCCTGCACCTCACGATCAGAGAGAGAGCAGCAACACCATGCTTTGCAGTCGTTTTTTGACTAGACAACTCTGAGAGCAAGCCCATACTCTAGCCCATGGCTGTCTCAAGGCGCCAGAGCTGCTCTTCCACCCCTTTAATTGCATCAGTGGAAGCCATGATAATGATGACTACATTCAGAAGTTGGCATCTTAGCACCCTCCCTTTCAACCACCGACATCTTGCTTGTAGGATGGGGAGAGAGGTCAGAGTCTCCACTCTTTTTTACGGTAAGTGAATGTACACGTCTGTTGCATCATATCAGTGTACAACTGTCTCGGTTCTGGCAATTGCCGCCTATTGAAAGAGGAGTTCATACACTATGTGTGGTGCATCACCACAAAAAGTTGCACTGAAGATAGAACCTTTTTCCATATGTTCTTTCGGACTCGTCCTAACACTTGAAATATGGCCTCAGACTCCCCACCGCTCTAACACACGGGTAGCTCCAAAGAGACTGATTAACCGCCTTAAAGTCCCTTATGCACCCTCCCGAGCGATGCATTTGTCTTTAAAAAGACGCTAAACCTAAACATAGGAATAGTTTCCAGTTCCACAGACAACCAGACCGCTGAGAGCTAGAATGAACCGCCTTCAAAAATGATATATACTGTATTGTGAAAACAGAATAATGTGGGCAGCTCACGTCGATTTTTTTTTACTTTACCATTTCTTCAAAAGAAGTTCAACATTTAAAGAATACATCGGCACACACAAAGTATCAAAATGAGCAATGGGCCCAAATTGAAAGGAAAGAATCAAGGCTAAAGGCTAGCAGAGACGAAAAGCAGAAGCCTCAACAAGACGAACGTAGTAATAAAAAAAAGCTCTTATCAATATCCTGCAGATTATGGCTTGCTAATAACTTTTTGGTTTATACAGCTTGTCACGTCAGTTTCAGTGTTTTGCACTATAGTCCTGCTGTTGCAGCACTACTTGGAAGATTATGAAAAAAAACAAAGTACATCTATTTTTTCGAAGAGTCTAATTTTACGCCCATCTTCTCACTTTCTCGCTGCTACAAATAATGTTCTTCCACTGCAGGACAGTGGGAGGGCTGAAAGCATTTGCAGCCTATTTCTGCGCACGAAGCATAGTTTACAAGTTAAAGATCCAAAGAGTGACCAGGTTAGCCCAAATGCCATAACATTTGGTGCCCAAATCAATGAAAATAAGACGCCATTTCATTGGGCTTGACATTGGTGACAACGGAATTGAGGTGTGGTAAAGGTTCAATAATCAATGCCAGAGGTTTCAAGTTACATTTTTAACACATTAGCAAAGAAAATATGTAGGTATCCAGCAAATCAAATATTCAACTCCCATGTATCTGTAAAATCCGAGAAAGAACCCACACTATAACTGAAAGATAAGCACTCACTTTGCTTATCTGTCCACTGTCTAAAAGAACTGGTTTCACTTCCAATAGGGACATACATGTCATTTCATCTTCCAAGGTTAAGTTGAGGACCATTCAATTTTGTATTATACTATTATTTCAGTGTTTCGAAGCGGGAGCAATGAGACAAAGCGCTATATAAAACCCTATTTCTATTACCGTAGAACAAAAAAGCACATGACAAACTTAGAGCCCAGAAGATTATAGAAGGACATTTGGATTCCTTGAATGCTCCTTTTTTCCTACAGTGCCAGCAGGGTATGCGGTCAATTCCAATAGGTGTCTCGTTTGAAGACTGTTCACACTAGTTTAATATGTACTTTTTATCATCGAGTTCTATGGTTGTTTAGTGTGCTTGCAGGCACTTTTCCCTGCTTTGGAATTGTTGGACTCTGCCCTTCTTTCACTACACTTCAGGGACTGACCCCAAGAAACTGTAGCCTAGGCTGTGCTGTACAATCCAAAATCAGGCACGTTTTCGCTCAGGTAAAGGCACAGAGACCATCTTGCACAGTGCCCTTGATAACTTCAAGATGGTGTGCCAATGACTGAATCCAGACCTACCTTACTGACCATTCCCAAGTGACTTTTTTACTTTTACTTCTGATATGGTCCTGCAAACATGGGGCGGCAAGGAGGGGGTGGGATGACGCCAGGTTATCTTTCACACCCCTTCTTCCCCCTTATACTCAATCTATATACACCACCCTTGGCTCAACTTGTGGAGTCTTCCAGCATGTACTTTTCATGTAGGCTGATACACACATTCTTCTGAGAATATTTAGCATTCGACATCCTATCTCTGTTACTTTAAAAGCATGCCTCACTTGTCTTCATTCCAGGATGCGCAGAAATAGCTTGAAGATGAATAGCGCCAAGGCCCATTCTGGCTCCCCTTTCTCACCCTGACCGGTTTGGCTTTGGTGTTTAGGCTCTTGCCCAACAAATTATGGTTTTGAAGAGGAGTGCTGCCATAACTCTTTCCTACCATGTTCCTTCTGTTAGCCAAGCCTGCTCCCTCTAATCTCTTTTGCAGTTGTCCATCTTTTTCCGGCTGCTAAAATCTTAATAATGAACAATTTTACACGCACTAGACTGGAGCAGTGCAAATTGTTTTCCGGGCCTCGCCAAACCATCTCTAATTCAGAATATAGCAGATAGGATTCTACTGGATTTGAAGCTAACAGACTACGCATCTCCTGCCATCAGTTTGCTAACATGTCGTTCGGTAGCCAAATGCGTGAACTTCAAGTCTCTGTCTTGTATTTAAGATTCTTCAAACCAACCACCCTAAATTGTTGGTAAATAAACTTAATTTGCGCGCAAGGAAGGGTGCTCATCCAATCATATGTCTGGAGCAGCGGGCGAGAATACAGCCACTCTAGGCCTTTCCCCGAGTGGTGCCATCTTTTTTTTTTTGTATGTAATGTTGGGAGGTAACAGGGAATCTCTCCTTGTTGCCACCCCATCCCAAGCCGAAACAATCCCAAACCCCTTCCCCTCCCCGTCCCCATTTACCCGCAGGCCCTGAACTTATGCTGCGGTCCGTGCCGCCTCCCACTCTGGCCGTCACCTTTCCCTATGGCTGCTGCCATCTTGGATTCATTTTTTTTCCCTTCAGCGATTGACGTCGCTTACGGCAGCCAATCTCTGAAGGAAACAAAAGAGCCATTCACACCCTGGATGAACCCTGGGTATGAATAGCTTTCACTCCCCCGGCTGTCGGGCGGACATGGCCGGTAACGGCCCCAGCCCTCGCCAAGGTCCTTGCTTCGCTCGGGCTTCCTATTTCCGGCCATGTTCGCCCCTCCGCCGGGGCATGAAAGCCATATTGTTATACTACCCACCCTTCCTACCTGCAATGCAACATATTTTCTCTCTAGGAAGGACATTGTTGATATCTTTCCCTTCGATTGTCATTATAATTAGGTTATAATACATTACCTTTATTTTCAGTTTCCCTCTCATTCCAAAACACAGCCTAGGTCTTCCTCCTCGAGCAACCAGACCGCAGTTAAACAGGAATTTTCAGCCAGGAGGCCTTCTTATGCCATTCCCACCCCCAACTTTAACCAGGACTACGTTTCAGCAGACATGGGAAAACATCTTATGTGAGGAATGCAACTGTTTGGGCTTGATATTGTTCTTCATGCCCAATTTACACAACTACTAGTGGTGATAGGTTTAAGGACCACTATCCTGCTACTTTCAAAGCTTATTCTCAAGAGGGCAGATGCAGAGTCCCAGTGGCATAAAAGAGAACGTCTTGTAAAGTAGGGCAACGTTTTCATCAAGTGCAAACACTTAAAATAAATCCTTCAAGATAACGACATGTGTTTCTTCTTTGCTTCTTGCTTAAGTGAGCTTATACAACATAAAATTGCCGGAATTTCCGAGATACTCACTAAAATAACTCCTCTCCCCATTTAAGCCAAAAGGAGCTAAATTATAGGAGAGCCTTTCTCCTTATTTATTCTGTGTTAGGGAGAATTCTCATTTATGGCTAATTTACCTTACCTAGTGAGTCCCTCAGCAGCTTTGCTGGATTTCTGGGGTTCATTTTTTCCACCTGGTAAGAGTGTGAACCTTTTTCCCACTCTTACATGGGTTTTGCCATGTGTATTTCTATGGTTTGTGTGATCTTGGGCTCTGGAGCCACACCACTCCATGGGCCCAACTTTTTGTGTGTGTTACACAGCACCTTCAGTGCAGTGACACAGGGTTGTCTCTAAGACTTCCCACTGACTCCATTTTTCGGGGGCCGACTACTTTCCCCCAGAACAGGTAAAGTTGCCATTTACTTTATGTAGTCATTTAAACTGCAGACCCAATACACCCCATCTTTCAATGACCATTGGAAGGAGTTAATTCCTACTCCTTTTTGTCTGCGCCTCTTGGAGCTTTGTTTCGCTCCCTTAACACCAAGACTTGGCTGGTGGCAGTGGTACCTCTCCTATCTTTTCTACCGCGATTATAGTATATAAACGTGGTACTGTTTTCGGCTATTGTATTAGCCTCGAACTTAAAACCACTTGACCAAATACTTTATTTTGGCTCCGGTCAGGTTTTATCGCCATTTCATTTTGTTAAAGTCCTTCTTGTGTTTTACTTTGCGCAGCAAACCAGGTTTGCCTTCTTTGTTCGCCGACCTTTGGCGTCTGGGTGTCTAGGTGAGCTGAATGTGAGGGAGGGTTTTAGTCACCCCCTGCAAAGGGTCTCCTTGGAGACCCAAGTCACACTTTGTGTCGATTGGCTGAGGTGGTTGTCTGGGCCGGACAACCCCCCTGCTGAGTGATTGACAGCCAGGCTGGGTGAATGGGGGATTTTGGCATAAAAGGCAGGACTCTTGGGCTGGAAGTGAGAGTCGTCACTGGAACTGCAAAGAACCGAAGGGAAGCGGAGAAGAAGACGGCTGCTGCAACTCCCGAGTCCCGGTGAAGCCCTGCTGCAGTCCTGAGCTATCTGCCCTTAAACAACAAGAGAAGATCCAGTCCAGAGTGTTCTTCCCTTGAGCCTGGTGGGATCAACCAGCTCACCTTCCACAGCCAGAGGATCCTCGTCTTGGTCGAAATCGCTGCACACAGCTGTAGTGGTCCGGATAGCCACCTGAAGAGCCTCTCCTGTTTCATTCACCGTTGCTTCGCTGCTGCCGGCCTTATCCTTGGGTAGTGCAGATCGCTCCAGACGTCGTCCTTGTCCCAACTACTAAAGCTCCAGGAACTGTGAGTCTGCAGGAACTACCAGGAACAACTGCCGTAGCACCAGCTTTTCTTCAAACAAATAAGGCACTGTGTCCAACTTTGAGGAATTGGGGTGAACCCTTTCTCCTCACCCAAGGCTTGTCCTTGTCTTCCTTCCCTCTTATAACTTTTGCTTCCCTTGTGACAATATCCAAGTACTCCTGGCAATCTCGAATCGTGAACTGTTCTAACCTTGTGATCCTCGACAACAGGGCCCTGTCCCATTTGACACTGGCGCAGGCCTATTGACTTATCTACGTTTTAGAAAGTGTCCTCTGATTCTAGCTGCCTTGACAAAAGTATTGCCTATGATTTTTATCCCCTATTCTCTTGTGTTAATTCATGTGCTAAGTGTGTTTGACTACGGTAACATTTCTTCTCGCGGGTACGCCTTTCTTTGGTAAAACCGAACTGTCATTACTGTCAAAAAGTGTTAACCAACAGTAACGTCTTTGATTCACAACACTGGTCTGTCAAATCCAAAGGTACTTACCTTGAATTGATCTGCACAAGGGGAATTGGTTGTGGGTAGTATATTTGAAGTGTGGTTTTAATTTAATAGAAGTGAAGTGTTTGGTGAACATATGATTTAAAAATAAATGTACTTACATTTTTTAACCAGAAACCTTGAGTCAGTGTTTGCTTGAGTCGCAGTAACTGTAGTCCTTTGTGTAATCTCTAATGCTGCTCATTTGCTCTTGAGATAAGTCTGGCTGCTCAGCCTTTGCTACCACTCTTTCTGTGTAGTACAGGCTTGTACCAAAGGTGAAATTGTACTACCACTTGTGGTCTTAATGGTGTGTATTGGTCCCCAAGGGCACTGCCCAGGATTCTGCTTAACATTCTGTAATTCACCATAGAAAATACACAAACATTTCATTTTTTATCCATCTTGTAAAATGCTTTTTTAAATGGTTTACACTGCTAACAGTATTCACTCAGCATGTGACTAATTAAGTTCTTGATTCGAACGCCTTGGATAAACGGACTAAATATAAGATTAATTTTCAGTCGGTTTGGTTCCTTTGCATTGGCCCATTTATAGACCCGCAACTATCAAGAATCAAGAGAAAATGTTGTCTGCAATTGGCTCCAGAAGACATGCATAAACAGACTACTGCAACTATTAAAATCAGGGTTCCACCTCCAGCACAGAACTGAATTGCCCTCATCAAAATTTGAGGCAATATGTTAGGGGAGGTTGATGGATGTCACGCCTCACATATCACTTGACCCTTCTGTTACCTTTAAGATGGTCGACCACACATTACTGGATGAGGAGCTGGTCTCTGCGGGCAGCATTAGAGAATAGGACCATGTTTTGATTAAAATCTTTGAAGCATTAAAACAAGCAAAGGTTCAGATCCACTAA
Source organism: Ambystoma mexicanum (assembly GCF_040938575.1). Lineage (NCBI taxonomy): Eukaryota > Metazoa > Chordata > Amphibia > Caudata > Ambystomatidae > Ambystoma > Ambystoma mexicanum. Next base: position 702,494,358 of record NC_090941.1, on the reverse strand, counting down.
TTATTTTGTTCGTGCTCCCATAGTTGTCTCCCCGGTCAATAGTCTAGTTTAATGGCTACGCAACTTTCCTTGCTCAGTTTATCAAGCAAAATGGACTGCAACTGCAGTCCTCTACTAATGACACAGAGCTTAAATCAGCCGCATTGGTCCCAAAAGAAGAACATTTGCTCACATGTAGCACAGCTGTTGCAGGGAACACACAAAGCTGACTATGTCAGTAAACAAACTGTGATCACCCCCCCTTGGGCTGTTTTAGAGAACTTTAGCACAGGTGAAGCTGTAGGTCCACAGTACGCAATATCATGGAGGCTTTCTCGCAATTCCACAACAGTGAAATTATTGGGAGTAATTATCAATGATGGAGGAAATTACAGTCCCAATAAACTCTTTATGGCAAAAGAAGTATTTGGGGAAGGTTTTACAATGTATATCATGCTAACTTGATCCATTGCAGCAGGGGCAACACTTCAATCACGGATTCACTACATCAACTCGTTCCATGGCCAACTCCTTAAAGATTGAATCTTGGGCCTCCAGACATCACAAAACGCTAACTGGTCTATACCTTTAAGAAATGTGATCACATATCTTGTCCAAGAAAAGACACTTGACTTCCCACCAGGTGGGGGAAGCGCATAACTCATGTTACAAAATTGTGCCTGCTACGTAAATACATTCTACCAGAAGATCTAAAATACCTGCATTGTATTCTCCCAGGCATTCCCTGTGATCATAAGATATCCTGCCACGTGTGATTAAGACCTAATGCTCCACCATAAGAAAAGGGGGTCTCTCTGTCCTTGGACAAAGACTATGAAACAGTAAGTAGGCAACCATTTTTCTGTGTTCCTTCTAGAAACAAGTAAAGGCACACCCTTTCTCTGCCCTATTATTTCATCTTTTAGAAGTGGTCACAGGTTTAAGGACACTGGTTATTGGCAAATGTGATTAGGGCTTTGGAAAAAATATGCATATAGGCATAAGCACTGATGTTATGTTTGGGCCTTGTACATATAGTTTGCAAGTTTACCAAATGTGGAGCACTCAGTTATACCTTGCCCACACTTACGATGTATGCATCTTAGTACATAAACACATCATCACATAACTAATGTCAAGCCAAGAGTATTGTGCCTTTGTCAAACACTCGTCTGCACCATCTACCATGCCCACAATTTGTACAATCTTGAAAGAGGAAATCGGAAGTAACATTGAGCTTATCTAAAGAAAACCTTTTCATTAGACTGCATCCCAGTTAGCATTGTAAAGGTGTCTGCCTGCCGAGCTAATAAAAGGGCATCAAGCCTTATTTGGATACTCTTGTGCCAAGCACCAACTTGCAAGAAATGTCCTGCAATTCAGCAAACAGACAGTTACTTTAACAAGAGTGCACAACAATTGCCAGTATCCCGCTGGAACAGCCTCCCTGCCTATCTCAAACTTGAGCAGAACCAATTCCGGAAGCAACTCAAGACCTTCCTTTTCACTTCCGCTTTCTCTCTTGCTCTCCCCTGCTGATGTCCCGATTGCTCCATGCACTGGTCACCTGGCTACCCTCTGAACTCAGGCCCAGGCTCCAGCATGTCCAGTTGTCCTCAGACTGCATCGGGATCCCCCAGCACTTATGGTCTGTATCTGCAACTCGGCAGTCCCTTCTTCTGCACTTATGAGCCACCCGCTCTGTGCACTTATTGAGTTACCTGGACCCCCCTCCGCCCCTGGCACTTCTCTCCTTCCACTTCCGTGCACTTGCACAATCTGAATGACACAGGGTCTAGTAAGATCGTTGTTCTTGTCCTCCCTCTGTTCCCTCTCCTTGTCGCGCCTAGAAACACTTGTGTACAGGCGCGTTATAAATGCCATATATCAGTAACATTACAAGTACCTTCCAAACCTGTCTCAATCCCACATTCTTGACTGGTTAAAGACATTTTCGTTACCATGCACTTTAATAAAACAGACTAAATTTACATTACACATCTGTAATCCTCATTTCATATTGATCAGTTGTCTCCATTTTATCCAGGTTGGGGTATTATTACATGTGTGCTTTTTGTAATTTGCTTAATATGAATATTACATCATTTAAGTCCCCAGCAGTTTTGATGTGTGTTATGCTCTATCTTCCATCACTCCGTGTACAGTGTATTTGTTAAGGTTTGCCAAGCTACTAAACATGAGTCATGGGGTACCTAAGGTAGACTTTGAATCTCCTGACTAAGAGAACATTTGCGGATCTTAGAGCTTGTTGCTGTGTTCAAACTGTTCTCTATTTCTCTCTCTTTTTCACATGCACTAGTCAGCTAGTTCTACACACATACAGGATCGAGACTCAAAATAGAATGGCATTTATTCCTGCAAATCGATGTTTTATTGCACATTTCAATTACAAACATTATTGGGTTTAGCTCTGTTCCACTACATTATCTGCCTAAGACAGCCCTAATGGAAGAGTCAGATGCATAGAACGTTCAAGGAAACCATATTGATTCAAGTCTCAACCATAACCAAACAGGGGAAATGTGAACTTTTCACTCACCAAAATGTTTCTTATGGTGGGGAAAATGTATTAAACAACTGTTTGTTTTGAAAGATTTGAGGTGTAAATAGAAATACTGGAAGATGGTATAGATGTTGTGCTGGATGACAACCAATATTCTAGAATACACCTCTGTAATATCCCTATGCTCAGGAAAACCAGGTACATTATTTCTAGGTTCACCGGCTTCTGAGAATTGTTACAGTGTCTGGGGCATAAGAGGAATTCGTCCTTAAAAGAAACCCGATTGTCTATTCAAACTAACATTCACATTTCACAATGTTCAATTACTTCTCATAAAGGGGAACCCCATTCCTAGATGCATTATGGTGTGCATAACCCAACAATAGATAGTTTGCTAGGTTTCCCTTTAGCCCTCAGATTTACCTTTGTCATTTAATTTACAAGTCCTAGTCGTTCTGCAACTGTTCCTCCTAAAATCAATTTCTTGAGGCATGACTCATTCAATGCTTGTTCACGCCATGCCTATTTAACCATCATACATGTCTGATACCCCTACACTCTGGAGGCACAGGGAAATATCTGTGGTCCACCACCTACACTCCTATTTTCATGCACAAAATTAAACATTTTCCTTCGTGTCTCATGCTATGCACAGAATTGAAAAATATATAATTTGGCCATCTTTCACTAAAGTCTTGGGGCTGGAATCTGGTACCAAATAAAAACAGTAATATAAACAGTCATTAGGCCATAATCCATTCCCTGCCTTAACTTCATATATAAAAAGGTGTCCCCTATAGGCCATATATATATATGCCATGTTGGGATGTAATGAAAGTGTGCTAGCAAGTGTACATAAACGTTGGCAAAAAAAAGGCTGGAACATGTGTGCACACTCTTGCTTTAGCATGGTTTAATAAACTAAGAAATCCATGTACATATCTGCTTTTCTGCCCTTTTTTGGAAGCATGAAATACCACCGAACTCTTCCTCCCTGTCCGCCTTCCATGGTTAGCTCTTTGCCGTTTGTCGCGAGAAGATCTCCATAAATCATTCTTTAGTGGTCTGCTCTCATGCAGATCCCTAACCTCAGAAGCTGGATCATGTGCCTGAGGACGTTGTAGGAATACTGCATTGCCAGCTACTGCCAACTGCAATGTCTCAGCCTGTCAGGTCCTCTGACTCAGACCCAGGAAATACCTCATCTCGAAAAATCACCTTCCCAATGGTCTTGGTGTCCCCACTGCACTAGTGAGTCATCACTGGAACCTACATGCTCAACAGTGTGCACAATGGGTACTTATGGAAACAACAAAACCACCTGCGACAGAACTGCTTTTTGGACCCAGATATTGATCTCCTGACTCTCCAGGCTGCTGTTTTAATCTCTGGGTCCCCACAGCAACTCCAAAAACTGCACATTTAGACACTTTCACAGAAGGCAACTCTTTCCTGCAAAAGACTTCCCAGATCCCCACAACTGGTCCCTTGCCAAACTTTCTGGTCTAGATAATAAATTTGCTTTACTTACCTGTACTTTACACTCCACTTTGAGAGTTAGTTATGTGCTGCTTAGCCACACTACCAGTGATACCCCCAACCCAGAGGACATACCTAAAGATGCTAACCACAAATCTCCAACACATGCCAAGTCCATCACATAGATTCAACATCCACGAAGAGCCCAGGTGAGCAGAGACGAGTCTCCATGAAAGCAGATAGGTCTCAGCCAAATCCAGAAGACACACCATGACCACGAATAACTGGTGAGTGGGCCGGACATCCACAAGACAAAGATGGCCACCGGGCCTTCTAGCACTTTAGAGACCTGCAAACCCATATCCGGATGGGTGAAAGAGAAAAACAGCAGGCCTGACTAATGTGAAAGCCCTATACATAACGCTATCGCAGAGGGCCAAATCAGAGTGCAAAAAAAAAGAACATCATTTAGGTAAGCCAATATTGGTAGGAGAAACAAAGCAAGAAGGTTGCAGGTGTTGCAAGTGCAGAATGTTTCAGAGTAGTACCTATGAGAAAAGGGGAAGGAGGGAGAAAACACCAGGAGTCGTCCGAAAAGTCAAAGGAGAAGCAGAAGGGACCTTGCGGATCCTGGCAAGGGCTACACGTGGCTTGCCAGGGTGAACAAGTTTGACTCCCTCGTTAGTAGTGGCACCATAGCCATTGTACAGAGAGGGACAATATATTCTGTATAGGGGAAGAGCATTAGATCCCTTAAAGCTCAGTAGGGAATCATAGCCCTTAATAGTTGCAAGGGCACCATAACCCTCCAAGTGAATTCAGTACTATAAGGAATAAGTGAAGTGGGATAGCTCTGGGGCAATGCGCTTGCCTTGGAAGCAAGCCTATCCCTGGGTCTGCGCTTAAGTGAGTTATAAATAGCCAATTATATTATAACTATCCTCCTGGTGAGGATTACAAACAGCAAGCAGGGTGCTATATTCGTGTGATCTATCTTGCACCATTACTACTAACTAAACCAGAGCCAGCTCTTTTTCTGATCTCCAAGGAAAGAGAATGAAAGTGGCAGCGGAGTGCAGAATAAAGAAATGCAGTGAGCTACATATGTATTCTATTATTCATGCGAACATGTCAACATCGACCGTTTGACAGAGGATTAATATGCACATACATACATAATGGGATGTTAAACATGATGGATGACGTCTTACAAGAAAACTTATTTTAAGAATGCAAACGTTGGCATATTACCAACTACTGTGCAACTAGGGCTATTAGAATTGTAAAATTGAATTGGAGGTGACGGGGCTTTCTGAAAAATCGATCATGCGCTCAATCAGTTATTTAAATGCTACAACCAGGGAGATTCAACGAAGGGTACTGGAAATATACCAAGTGCTGTAAAATATTCTGCGTGTGGCCTCTAGGGCTCGCGTTTATAGTGACCTTTGCACTATGTCCTTTAAAGGGACCTTTTTATTGCTGATCCTTTTCCCGATTGGTAAAATGTTGCAATACTGGCCAATTCAATCTTTTGAATCACACCTGCATTTACTATATGAGGGCTAAGCAAGAACAAATATTTAATTAAATAGCATGTATAGGCTTCAACAGACGCCTTTCCTTTATTGTCCTGTAGCAAATACCCTCAACGTGTCAAAGCCCGAGATGAGAAGGGTGAAACGCGCCCCCTCTCTGTGCCATCTGCTGCAGGGATAATGGCACTGACTGGGCCTTCAAACAGGTTAAGTTAGGCCTCGAACAGAAGTTCACACTGCATGCTCATAAACCATGGGGCCCGCCAGTAGGGGGACCGCCGCCGGTGAAACTGCCAACACGAAATACAGATTTGACAGACGAGAAGGATTTAGAAAATGGGATCGACAACTGCAAACCAAGCAAATGTCAACATATTCAGAATTACCTAGGCATCACCAGAGGGTTACTGCATCTATCATCCATGGGTGGTTAGGGGTGCAACACCTACCCCCTATAACGCTGCTAGCAACTCCTCCGGACTGGCTTTTAAACCATGTGATGTGGTCAGTGAGAGGGGCAATGTCCTGAGTAACATTTCTTCCCAAATTAACAAATTGAATTGTCTATCAATTGATCTGTTCCAAGCAGAACTCAAACTTTGCTTATAAAGTTTGTAGCTGATTTATACCGATTTAGACTTCCATCCATCAAACATGTTGCTGCCACACCTATTCAATAAAGGTGGCTACATGAATAAAACCCATTTGCCGGTCGTCAGCGTCAAAAAAACATACACGATATGGCTGTGCATCGTTAACATTTGCATGGCCTCCAAAAAAAAAAAGGATGTGGTGAGTTAGTGAGGGAAGAGGGGTAGGGTAGAGGCTCTGCTCATCTGTTGATGCTTGCAGAACCAGGAAAAACTGACGTCTGTGTGGGTCTGCTTTCTAGGTGTGCTTTGATTGTGTGCATTGGCTTGTAGTGTCTGGAGGGGAAGGGCCCAATGTCTGAGATGGTTTGCTTTTTTGCAGATGTTTGTGGTGGATGTGTGGTTTGTATGTAGTGTGGTTGGCCCTTTAGGGCGTGTGTGGTACTTGGGAGGTATCTGAGAGCAGAGCCGAAGCAGGGGTGATTAATACAGTGGCAAGCTTCTGAGTAGTATGCTTACAACTCAGAGGCAGGATTCAGAGGGCAGCAGTGCCCTAATCAATACAGTGTCTACTTCAAAATGCAACTGCACGTAATACCTTGGCTCCCCTCAAATTCTGCTAAGTGCAATACATAGGCTACCCTAAGGATTCTTCTGCATAAAATACACTGGCTATCCTCAAATTCTTCTAAGTGCAGTACACATTGGCTACTCACAAAATTCATCTTCAAGCTATACATACATTGGCTACCTTAAAAATCTTCTAAGTGCAATGCATTGGCTACCATCACAAATTCATCTAAGTGCAGCACGTTGGCTACCGTTGCAAATTCTTTTAAATGCAATGCATTGGTTAAGCTCAAAATTCAGCTACGTGCAATACATTGGCTACCTTAAAAATCATACAAGTCCCATACAATTGCAACCATAAAATAAATCTAAATGTAAACATGAATCAACAAAGTAATAAAGTAGCGGCAGGCTTTAGTAAACACAGCACTGGCTGTGCTCCCAATTCCTACCACCTTACCAGTTTGTCGAAGTAAATTGCTTAGTACACCGCCCAAGGCGAACAGGCAGTGGGCAGCTGCCCAAGGGAGCTGCCCTTTGCCTATGGCCCTTCGCTTGCTCCCCTTGGGAAGTTCCTAAAGTGTGACTGTTCCGGTCACATGGGGGTAGCGCGGGCCAATCCAAAAAGGTCTGGGCCGAGGGAGGGAGTGAAGGACGCCGGGATTGGGGAGGCCGAGATTAAAATGAAACAAACAGTAATGGAGGAAGCGGGGCTCGAAAAACAGAACAAAATCCATCGGAAAGGAGGCAGAGGCAAGGGCACAACAGAGGTGTTCCGCACACTGCCCAGGCACGCAAAAGTCTGATGTCACTTTCTGTTATGGCCGATTAAAGGGTTTGGTGTGTAAATTCTTCTATAGCTATGGTTTTGTTTAAATTACAGCACTTCTGCCAAGTCACAGCTAATAATCCCCCACTCAATATTAAAAAATGTGCACTTTCTTAGAAGGTGTGAAGGAAAGTTACTACGTAGATTTTATACTGTGCCAAGTCAGCTCTCCGATCAACTTCTGTTAAGTTTCCTGAAAAATGCAGCAGAAAAAGTATGATGCATATAAACAAAGAAAATTACTACTTATGCCCTTCACTATATATTTTTGGGCAAAGATCAATCATAAGTGCAAGTTTAAGCTAGGCGCTGCCCGGCCAATGAGAACACACTGCATTGTCGTGCGGGTCCAGGTATCTTGTAGCATCGAAATTACTCAGAGGTACAATAATGTGGTCACTAAAGATTTGATTATTCAGACTAAAAAGAACTTAGCCACCAGTAATAATGGGAAATAACTTTTAATGGGAGCGTAGAGCTGTGTACATCACCGGCACCCAGCGGGGGTGCAGAGCTCTTCTGCATTGCTCTTAGTCACTCCAAATGCATGCATTCTTCTCCAGTGTATTGGCACATGCAATGGCACGCGCAGGAGTGGGAGGATGCAGTGGGAAGTGCCACAGGGTGGATGCTACAAAAACTCCCTTGAGTACAGCTAGTTGTGGAGTTGCTACTGTTTGAACTTGGCTGTTGTAGCAGTCTTCCTCCTGGGACGATTCTTCTCATCAGATGTTGCATAAAGGGTATCTTCTTTTAGTTGCTGGTAAGCGGTGTTCTCATCGAGAACTTCACTGTCATAAAACTGCTGTGCATTAGCATTTGTGTTAGTGGTATGTTATTCTTGTGTGCAGGATTGACTTTCTTGTGATGTAGGCTCTTCCTTTGATATCGAGGGCAGTAGTATCTCAGTTTTGAACAAGGTGAAGACTCTTAGAGTCTTTTTTAAGTCTTCCTTTGGTGCTGATGGCATTGTCAAAAACTATGAATGAGGAGCGGTGAGTGTGCAAAACTATGATTCATTCATATTAAATTTTCAGAGGGTGGGTGCGTGACAAGAGAAGGATTGTTCATGGGTCTTCCCTTTGAAGACTAGTTGTGAATCAAGCCTGTTGGTCGATTTGCTATGCGAGATGTATGCGTCACTCAATATGTGGAGCTTAGCCGCCAGGTACGCTGGTGTGCTACTCCTGACTGCTTTGTAGAGGATACGCCCAGTGTTTAACAGTATCATAGCCTGGAGAAGAAGCCAATGTAGTTTGTGCAGGATTTGGGTGATTTGGTCACATTTCTGTGCACCAGTAATAAGACGTGCTTCAGCGTGGTGAACTGCTTTTAGGGGAGCCAAGTGAGCAGCTTGGAGCCACGCCAGGAGGGCATTCCTCAACCCCAAACCCCATCAATGTGCGAGACCAGAAGCGCCTGTACTATGGTCCGGAAGTCCTGCAGCAGGAGGAAGGGTTAATGGGAAGGGTGGAGAGTCGGAGTCACGCTGTTTGGGCCTTTTTGGCCATGTGTTTCTGGAAGGACAGGCTGCTGTCATTGGTGAAGCCCAAGGAATTTGCGGAGTCCAAGAGTTCTGGATCAAATCCTTCTTGGTGCATATCATTGAGCCATTGTTGGACAAGTTGCTTTTTTGGCGGGTGGAACGATGAGGACTAATTCAATCTTAGATGGGTTATGTTTGAGGTAGGCAGTCGATATCCAAGACTGGATGATGGCTAGGTAATCGTGGAGAGGGATGATGTCTGCTACTCATGTACAACTGAATATCGTCCACATATTGGTGGATGGATATATTGTGATCTTTGAGAAGAGTGCCCAGAGTCTCCATATAAAGGTTAAAAAGGATTGGTGAGAGGATGGAACCTTGGGGGACTCTGCAGGAGACCTGGGGTCAGTTAGAACGCAACAACTCTCTCTCTCTCTCTCGGGAGGATAGCTCATGGGCAACATGCTCGTCTTGGAAGTAAGACAACACGGAGCAACAGAGGTTTGATCCCCGGGTCTGCGCTTAGAAACCTCTGGGTGTTAAGCGCGCTATAAATAACCTATCATATTATATCATAACAAGTTCATTTGTACCGCACAGTGTCTACCCAAGAGGTAGGCGCAGCCCTCCAGATAAGGAGCGTATTGCTGATTTTTACGCATTAAAATAATGTAAATACGCCACATTTTATTTTCGTACCATTTACGCAGGCTGGCCACAGTACTTTGTTGAGAATTCCCCTATTCTTTCATTCCAGTAGATGGTGCTGGAACACATATTAAGCAAATGCTAGCTTTCATTTCCTCCTTCTACAGCGACCAGAGCGAACAATGCCTTCCTCTTCACATCCTGAGGCCCTGCATTAACATCTGTAGGTAAGCCCCCTTCTGGGCTCTATGTTCCAGTGCACGATGGCGCCACAGTTGACTTTGTGACTCTGGCTAAATTGAACTCTGAGGTGTCGCATCTGCTTCATGTTATGATTGTGTACTTTTTGAGAATTTTGGCAGAGTCGTGTGTCTGCTGATGTGCTTTTTTGTGTGCTGGCCTCACTGACCCCACGAGGCATGACCATTCCAAGATGGCAGTTTCCTTCCATCAGCGCTGGTGTGCTTTTGTTTTCAACGCTGGGTGCCTGTGATTGGGCATGGCCTCTTACAACTGGGCCAATGAGGAGGCCGGCAGGCTTGACCTGCCCTCCTCACAAGGCCCACTCAGACACTCCTGGCCCTGTCTACCTCTGTCCACCAAGGTATGCCGCCCCGTAAGGGTCTGTGTGCCCCCACTGCCCCTCGAATGTGTCTGTGTTCCTCCTATGCCCCGTGCCTGTGTGCCCCCTCTGCCCCCGTAAGTGCCTGTGTGCCCCCACTACCTCTTGAATGTGTCTGTGTGCCCCCACTGCCCCCATAAGTGCCTGTGTGCCCCCACTACCCCTCGAATGTGCCTGTGTGCCCCCACTGCCCCTCGAATGTGTCTGTGTGCCCCCACTGCCCCTCGAATGTGTCTGTGTGCCCCCACTGCCCCTCGAATGTGTCTGTGTGCCCCCACTGCCCCTCGAATGTGCCTGTGTGCCCCCACTGCCCCTCGAATGCGTCTGTGTGCCCCCACTGCCCCTCAAATGCGTCTGTGTGCCCCCACTGCCCCTCGAATGTGTCTGTGTGCCCCCACTGCCCCTCGAATGCGTCTGTGTGCCCCCACTGCCCCTCGAATGCGTCTGTGTGCCCCCACTGCCCCTCGAATGTGTCTGTGTGCCCCCACTGCCCCTCGAATGTGTCTGTGTGCCCCCACTGCCCCTCGAATGTGTCTGTGTGCACCCACTGCCCCTCGAATGGGTCTGTGTGCACCCACTGCCCCTCGAATGTGTCTGTGCCCCCACTGCCCCTCGAATGTGCCTGTGTGCCCCCACTGCCCCTCGAATGTGTCTGTGTTCCCCCTCTGCCCCCGCAAGTGTCTGTGTGCCCCCACTGCCCCTCGAATGTGTCTGTGTGCCCCCACTGCCCCTCGAATGTGTCTGTGTGCCCCCACTGCCCCCAGTGTGCCCCCTCTGCCCCCCAGTGTGTCTGTGTGCCCCCTCTGCCCCTCGAATGTGTCTGTGTTCCCCCTCTGCCCCCCAGTGTTCCTGTGTGCCCCCACTGCCCCCCAGTGTGCCTGTGTGCCCCATCTGCCCCCCCAGTGTGCCTGTGTGCCCCCACTGCCCCCCAGTGTGCCTGTGTGCCCCCTCTGCCCCCCAGTATGCCTGTGTACCCCCACTGCCCCTCGAATAAGTCTGTGATCCCCCTCTGCCCCCGAATTGTGCCTGTGTGCCCCCTCTGCCCCCCTAGTGTGCCCCCACTGCCCCCCAGTGTCTGTGTTCCCCCTCTGCCCCCGAATGTGTCAGTGGGCCCCCTCTGCCCCCCCAGTGTGTCTGTGGTCCCCCTCTCCCCCCCCCCCCCGAGTGTGTCTGTGTTCCCCCTCTACCCCTCGAATGTGTCTGTGTGCCCCCACTGCCCCTCGAATGTGTCTGTGTGCCCCCACTGCCCCTCGAATGTGTCTGTGTGCCCCCACTGCCCCTCAAATGTGTCTGTGTGCCCCCACTGCCCCTCGAATGTGTCTGTGTGCACCCACTGCCCCTCGAATGTGTCTGTGCCCCCACTGCCCCTCGAATGTGCCTGTGTGCCCCCACTGCCCCTCGAATGTGTCTGTGTTCCCCCTCTGCCCCTGCAAGTGTCTGTGTGCCCCCACTGCCCCTCGAATGTGTCTGTGTGCCCCCACTGCCCCTCGAATGTGTCTGTGTGCCCCCACTGCCCCCCCTCTGCCCCCCAGTGTGTCTGTGTGCCCCCTCTGCCCCTCGAATGTGTCTGTGTTTCCCCTCTGCCCCCCAGTGTTCCTGTGTGCCCCCACTGCCCCCCAGTGTGCCTGTGTGCCCCATCTGCCCCCCCAGTGTGCCTGTGTGCCCCCACTGCCCCCCAGTGTGCCTGTGTGCCCCCTCTGCCCCCCAGTATGCCTGTGTGCCCCCACTGCCCCTCGAATGAGTCTGTGTTCCCCCTCTGCCCCCGAATTGTGCCTGTGTGCCCCCTCTGCCCCCCTAGTGTGCCCCCACTGCCCCCCAGTGTCTGTGTTCCCCCTCTGCCCCCGAATGTGTCAGTGGGCCCCCTCTGCCCCCCCAGTGTGTCTGTGGTCCCCCTCTCCCCCCCCCCCCGAGTGTGTCTGTGTTCCCCCTCTACCCCCCCCCCCCCCCCCGAGTGTGTCTGTGTGCCCCCTCTGCCCCCCGGGTGTGTCTGTGTGCCCCCTCTGCTCCCCCGGTGTGCCTGTCTGCCCCTACTGCCCCCTAGTGTGTCTGTGTGCCCCCTCTGGCCCCTTTTTACCTCAGGGCACCCTCCTCTCCACCCTTCCCTTCTTACAGTCCCCTCCTCTCCCCTTCCTCCCTTTTCTCTTAAAGTCCACCTCTCACCCCCCCTGCCCTCCATGATGTTTCCCTTTTCCCCCTCACCCCCTTCCTGCCTTGCATCCTTTCCCCTCTCCTTCCCCACCCCTCGTCTCTCCGCCCCTCCCTACACCGCCTTCCCTCCCCTTCTGTAATCTCCGGCACTACCCCAATTGCCGTCAGGCATAGTAAATTGTAGTCGCCTGTCTTTTTGCAGCCTCTCCCCCTGCCCCCCTCCTCTGTAACATTGAAGCTGCACAGTGAGTAATGTAGTTAGATGCCCCTACACAAGTAAGTTTGCCACTTCTCCACCGTCTCTGAAGTTGGTGCCCCTCCCAACATTTGAAAGGTTAGCCCCGCCTAAATTTTAGCCTCGGTGCACCCCTGGATGTGCGCACTTGCATTTTGTTAGGCAGAGAGGCGAGGGAAGCCTTTCCCCGAAGCTGGCAGTGTTAACGTTTTACTGTATTTGTTCAGAAAAATGTACTTGGAACAAACGCAGTAAAACTTTAAAGCTGTTACTTTCAAGAAAGACTTCCATCACCTCTCTGGATATTGCGCTTCAAAATATACTATTTGATAGTATGTGTTGGATACGTTTTACTCTCTTGCAGAGGAGAAAACACATTTTTACTCTCTTGATATTGCATTTACTCTCGAATTTGAAAAAGCATGCGTAAAATATTCCCACCTCAAAATCTTATCTGGAGCACTGGGTAGGCGGTAAACCAATTCAGGACAATGCCAGAGAATCCCATCCTGTCTGCAAGGAGGAAGGAGAGGATGTGGTGGTCAACTGTTAAATGCAGCCAAGAGGACGAGGAGGCATATGTCGCCCGTATCTATTTGGAAGGCATCATCTACCACCTGAATGGGGGCTGTCTCGATGTTAAACCTGGGGAAGAAACCTGACTGATAGTCATTTAGGAGGTGAAGTTGTTAAATTCTGGCAAGTGGTTGTGTAGCCACTACTTTTTCCAAGATTTTGCCAATAAACAGGTGGTTCGTAATGGGCCGGTAGTTGGCCAAGTCGTCTGGATCTATGGTTGGTTTTTCAAAAGAGGTTGTACGAAACCAGTCTTGAGGGTGTCCAGGAATTAACCTTCTGTGGTGGAGGCATTAATTATGCCATCGAGCGCTAGGCCAGTCAATTGTTTAATGATTTAGCATACATCATGTTCAACTCTAGACAATTAAAAATACTTCAGAACTGAACTGCAAATACATTTGTGATGGGCAATAACAAACCAAAAGAAAGTTAATTTAATGCTTGATTCTCTTCTGTTTAGAACTGAAAAGAATATAGGGTGGAGGATCACGCTTAAAAGCCTGCATGTTTTATGCATGATCATTATATGCAGTCAAAGGCTCCCTGCAGATACTGGTCTTGCAGCTCAGATGGAGATCCAACATCAGTGGTACAGACCAACATTTACTGCTGTCTGGGGTCCCAAACTGGTCCCTGTAGATAAACATGTGAATGTATCTATTCAGTCATTATTATTTGATGCTGGCCATCACGGGCATGACCGTGACCAAATGCTGGATACATCTTTATCCAGTGCCAGGTAGGAGAAATATGTGAGAATATTTAATCATTCCATTGTATATTTGTTTTGATTTTGATACTGTAGTCAAAGTATGAGCCTCTTCTATCATGAGTACAATTTAAACAATTCTAATCATTAAAACCTCATCTGAGGGATATGAATAATGGAGCTTTACACAGTGACTTAAACTGCAAAATGTGAATTAATGCTTTAGAAAAGATACCATTCATGTTAGAGAGTCCTTACCCGAATATTAGATATATCCTTCATATACCAACATTCTTAGGACTCTTGCTAATACTTTGTAATTTTGTTTAGAAACATTTATGTCAACCGAGAAGATGACTGTTCAATATGCTAAGCCTATTATCTCCTCATGCACCACACCATAGGCAGTCCCTCATGCAATATTCTTCACCGTCTTCCCGCCATTTTCAAAACGATCCCTCGGTTTCCATTCCTTAGGGCGTTAATCATATGCTGCTGTATTTTCCTAACATCCCTCTGAATCACATAATTTAAGAAAACGGGTAATTTTTCCTCGATGTACAACACTTCAAATGTCTCACCTTAAAGCGGAGATATCAATATCCCAAGATGAGGAAACCGTTGAATGTATTAAATGCAATCCGGATCCTCTAATGCGCAGACTCTTATTCTGTTTTTATGTTAGAACACAGCCAAGCAATTAAAAATAAATAATTCTTCTATATCATAGCAGAAACCTCTTTCTTAATGACTGTTTTCAGAACGTACCGACCATCTTTCTTGTTGCCTTTGGATTTAAAGTACTACAATAGCAGCTCAGCCCCATCAGATAAACACAAAACAGTCTGAATTGAAGCCACTAATATTGGCAGCACAGTTGAACGGCAATAATACCAATAAAGCACAGATACTGGAAATTTCCCTGAAGATAGGGTGGCGACTGTCTCTGAGAAAGGAAGAGCCACTGATGCTTGCTTAGTGGGATTAAACCGCGATCCAAAAACAACGCTAAACCGGGCGTGATATTTTAACATTTGTACAATTGCTAAAATGCACCAGATGCATTTAGCATCCGTTTTGTTGCCTTGGTAATATGGAATGGAGCAACCTGGTTTTGTCCCAAGTCGGGCCATAACTTGGTGGCGGCTCATTATCCCAAGCAATAATGACCCGTCCCAAGGTCTATAAGGCTATTAGCGCACATGGTGATTGCAATACATGTTTTGGGGTTTCCGTGGTGAAGAAAAACGTTACTGTAATAGTGAGTAAAGTAAATAGACACACTGAATTAGTAAATTAAATGCCTTATACTTTTGTAATATTTAAATACGATTATCTTCATAAATTAAGCATTTAAATTGCATACTTGGTTATATTGGAGCACGTTTAACATGAGCACGGATTAGGTGTCATGTAAAAATTAATTATTTTTCTATAAAAAAGGTTTAAGTCATTTGTCATGTTTTAGCTTTCTCTTTGTTGTGTTAATAAGCATGTTGGAGCAGCAAAACAAAACAAAAAAAGCTCCTTTGCCTGGAAAAAGCAGTTTTTCCCCATTTGCTTTTCAGAACAGAAAGTTCAGAATGCAGTCCTTACCAGTAGCTATTGACTGCACTCTGAACATTGTGATTTGGCAGAGAGGTCAATCACGATCACCATGTGCCAATACAAAATATCAAATATTTTGCACTATAGAAAAAGTGACAAAAGAAATGTTTTGCTGGGTCACATAGGTAAATACAGATATTGCTGGATACACAAAAAAAATGTTGACAGGAAAAAATGCAGCAATATTTTAATTTTCCTTATTACAGAAACATGAGGCTCTATTTGTATGGTCCGTTCATTTCCCAATCCCTTGGTTTAACATATTAAGTAGTGGCCTAGATAAATTTGGATCCACCCCCTTTGCTCCATTACCTGTCATGCTGGTAGAAAAAAAGGACAAAAACATTTCACTCCAATGCAAAAATCTTTAGGTATTATGGATTGGTGCAAAACCCATTTACATATGATCCAAGAATCAAAACTAGTGCAATTTTAAGCACAAGCACAAATGTTTGATAATCTTGCCCCTGGTGGGCAATGCAACAAACAGTCATAAATGAATGAGGTAACGATAAACAGTAGAAGAACAAGTTACTTACCCAAGGTAACGTTGTTTCGTTTTGATGTTCCTCCTACGTATTCCTCATCTTACGATAAATACCTTTCCAGCTTCAGCTGCATTGGAATTTGTTTTGACAGGGAGCGCTGTGTGCCGTCTCGTTGAGTCAATGTCCCTCGGGGGACTCCATTCAACAGTCGATGTCATTAGTATAAATAGTGCACACAGCACCCGTTGGCTTCAGTTCTGTTTTCCCTTCCTGTAGAGGAATTACCAATTGTACTATAGACTGCAGGTTCCAAGAAAGTGCAAAGTGTAAAGGCACGTACTTTCTACAGTGTTGTAGGCCGAGACGGGCGATGAGGAATATGTGGGAGGAACATTAAATTGAAAGAACATTACAACGGGTAAGTAACTTGTTCGAATGGATTGTGTCCTCCCCCGTACATCTTATCTTATGATAAACTCCCAAAGCAGTAATGGTTTGGTGGTGGGAGCATGAATTTTATTTCGTCCTTAACTGTTATCATGGACTGAATGAAGGACCGCTTTTCCAAAATTGTCCTTGATTGGAAGATTAATCCAAGCAGTAATGTTTTACAAAAGTGTGAACAGACGACATGTGGCCACTGTACATATGTCTTTTACTGGAACACCTCTCTGACTAGCACCAGTGGTTGCCATTCCCCTTGTGGAATGTGCTCTCAAACCTTCCAGCTGGTCTTTACCCGCTAACCTGTGCCATTCCCCAATTGCCAGGATGTCAGGTTGTCAGGTTTCTGAGAGGTTGATGTATAAGGATTGGGACCACCCCGATGACAGATGGAGATCTTGCTTTCGGCCCGAAGGCCAGCAACAAAATCTTTGTACCGCTGCCGTTGGAACAAGTTCAGCAGTTGCTGCAGTGATAAGAATGTGACCTTTTTCTTTGTGATACACCTATGGTGCTTTCTTTTTGTTACGGAACTGGGGCTCCAGATTGGCTCCAGATTGGAACAATTAAAGGTTACCTGGCCGCGCTGTCTATTTTCAAGCACTCTTCAGAGGAGGATTCATATTTTAAAATACCTCTGATTGGGAATTGATCAAAGGGTCTTACTAATGTGTTTCTACCAATTCCATTCCAAGTCCCTATATGAGATCTTAATCCTAACATGCATTCCTTTTGAGCCAATAGACTATTACCCGTTAAGACTGTTAACTTTGAAAACTGTTTTGCTAATAGCAATAATGTCAGCCCGCAGGGTAAGCAAGTTGCTGCCACTTTCCTGTAAACCCCCACACACTGTTTTCTATAAAGACAGGGTTGTTCTCAGGGTGAAACCTTCTTTTCTTCCAAAGGTAATCTCAGACTGCCACTTGTCGCAAAAGATCATTTTGCCAACTTTCTACCACCCTCCTTATCCTGGGAAGGAGGAGGAAAAATTACATAGGCTGGACCCAAAAAGGGATATCTATCAGCTGTTATATATCAAGAATGTCAATGATTAATCAAAATGACCAATTATTCATTGAGATATATATATATATATATATATATATGCATATGGACAAGTAAAGGATGGATGTTTCCACTATGCATTATAGCAGTCCTCGACTTAAGCAAGAAGGCAGAGAAAAACTAATTTCCAGAGTGTTGCAGTTAAAAAGCAAATTGAATTACAAAGTGAATCTCAGCAGGCGAGGCTGGATGAGCCAAGCAGCCATGGTCTTATCAAACTGGAGTAAACTGACAATGGATACAAATTGTGTGAAAGAACCGAACTCCTGTTCAGAAGGCATGAACAAAACATGGAAGACATCAGAGGTCCATTAAAAAAATCATATTAAAATGCACTAGAAGCTTGATTTCATGGTCTCTGTTCACATGGACGGATTGAAGTTGGACAAACGAGATGGTCACGCCTACGCACGAGGGCAGAGCATGCCTTCACTCCCTGAATTTCTCAGAGCTAAGAACACTCTCAAGGCGGAGCTTCAAAGCCTAATTGACAGTAGACCACTCAGGTGATGGATTCATATGCTAATTGGTGGGAAGCAATGGTTAAAGCGAGCTCACCAGCACCTGGATAGCCAGCCTGCATGCTGCTAGATGCAGGTGGAAAAGCACTGACAGAGATTAGAGTGCCAACCAATTGTAGAGGAATGTGTAATTAGGGGTACTATAGTTGTGTAAACCAATGGGGCATCATGTATTTAGTGACTTTCATAGTGGTCATTTTTAGGGAAGGGCTTAGTTACCCCACCTGATGTTAAGTAACCAATCACATATTTGCACTTTTTTAGACTATTATGGATCATATACTTAGATGTTCACTCAGAGCTAATCACCCATACTCATAGATTTGTGTAGTTTGCCACGTAGGATGACGTTAGTAAACACCTAGGTTAACGGTAGTTTTGTGTAGAAGATCTCAGTTGTTTCTAGAATGCATTGAGTAAAAGGATCGAGCAAATTCGTTGATGTTGGTTATGCTCCCTGTTTTAGATAATTGATATTAAAACAGTTTTACTTTTGCCAACTAACTGAGTTGTCTTGATTATTGATGTATGAATAAAAATCTGCATCCCCATCCATCTCCAAGGTGATTGCTACTCATCTTAAAGGGCTGGGTTATCCAGTTCAGTATGGTTCGCCCTTCCTGTTGACACTGGTCGCGAACTGATTCACTTGAGGGTTTCCCCAAAGGGCGAAGATCTCTTGAAGTAGTTCCTGAGCTAGTTCCCACTCATGGGAGACACTGCTCTATCTGCTCAGAGCGTCCGCCGCCATGTTCTCCTCTCCGGCTAGGTGAACTGCTGATAGGGAGATACCTTCTTGAATAGCACAGAACCAGAGGTGCATTGCCTCTCTGCAGTGACCCTACACCTCAACTCTTGTTGAGGTCGTACATGGTCACTGTGTTGTTGTCATGATCTCTGCTTCCAAAAGGTCAGGGTTTTCCCAACTCCCTTGGAAGCAGATCCATAACCCAGGTTCCGAGTGCCAACCAGTCCCAATTGGGACCTTTTGGACCCAGTCCTGGCGCCAGTGGCACCAGGCTCATAAATATGCCCAGTCCCAGCGCTGGAAGCGCCGGGCTCATAATGCTTGGGTGGACTTACCTGCAGCAGACCATGCTGCTTACTTGCCTGCCAGTTGAGCCTCTGATCCTCTTCTGTTTGGAACTACTTTTCCTGTTGGGTGGGGCAGGAGCCACTCCCTAGATTCAGAACACTGGAACTCTTCTGGAAAGCAGGAACTCTTTTCTTACCTAGGCGTGGCTGTGGAAGGAGACACCTAAGCACTACAGGAGGCTATTTAAACCACACCCGATGGATGAATCTTGCTTTGCGTTATTCTGCATCCTCTGCAGCAGAACGCTCATCGTGTCTTCTGCATCTGATCCTGGGCCTAAGGAAAAAGGCTTACCATCCTGAATCCAGTCTTCAGCAACACCTATAAAGACAAGAAAGAACAGGTTAGCATTACGGTCTTCAGTGACAGCTCTTCACTTACCTGGTCCATCGGCTGTCACCAACGCCTCGCGCTGCATTCCGGCATCTGAAAGACAAAGGCTTACCTACTCTTCGTGCGCTCCGGAGGTCTTCACACTGCATTCCGGCATCTGAAAGACAAAAGCTTACCAACTCTTTGCACGCTCCGGAGGCCTTCGGCGCTGCATCCCGCATCTGAAAGACAAAACAAGGTGCGTTTAAAGACATTGGGGAACTTTAATACTCACGTGCCATTACTCCTTTCCACATCTAACCCAGTGGGTATTCCGGCACCCTGCAGCCGCTCCGAACTTGTACCTGCAAAATAAAAAGACAGTTAGAGCGCATCGTGAAGCAGGCAACAAGCGCTTACTTACGTGCTTCCAGGCGCTTCTATTCATCACACGGGCTCCATCTTCAACTCACTTCAGCCCGTCATCCGCCATCGCCGGAACCCTGCAAAACAAGAGACATCATTACTAAAGACTTTAAAGACATTAGGATTACTCGAAACTTACCGTTCGTGCAGTAAACGACGGACAGCAGTCCTCTGAAGTCAAGAGGCCTGCTCCCCTTATCCAGTGAAGAAACTGGTTACAGCACCCTGCCCCGAGGCAGATGGAGAGCACGGCGTTCACTTACCTAAGGTGAGAGCGTTAACCTTTGGGGTTCTACAGGAGAAGAGAAAGGGAAGAAGAGAGAGACATTCAATAACCCAGTCCTTAATCCCATATTTTCTATCTGCAGACATCTTACCCTTCGAGTCAGACATACAGTGAACAGAGGTCCAGCCCAAAGAGCCAGCCGTGTGTTACACATCACCTTTGAAGATACGGTATACGCCCAGTCAAGACCGGCGCCTCTACGGGAATCAGGTGAGCGTTACAGTTGTCCGTCATTTTCAGGACATGCTTTCCCCATACAGAGGGCAGAAAAGACTTAAGCGCTAGTCTGATTGCCCTCAGCTCCAAAAGATTGATGTGTAGTTTGGACTCCGATGGAGACCAACGACCACTGATTCTCAGATTGTTGGCGTGGGCTCCCCATCCTGTGAATGAGGCGTCCGTCACTCGGGTTATCTCCGGCCATGGATGCCAAATATATTCTCCCTTCAGAATGTTGTCCTCGCAAGCCCACCACAGAAGATTCTTTGCGACTGCTTGGAACCTGAAGAGTGTCTGACATTCTGTCTGAGAATTGAGACCATTGAGTCCTGAGAGCCAATTGGAGGGCTCTCATTCTCAGGTGAGCCCTACCTCGGGTGGTGAGGCTTTTCCTGATGAAGCATCCAAGACGTTAGTACGCAAACTGATTGTTTCCAAACAATCGTATGGTAAATCTGCCCAAATTTGGCCTGTACCAGTCGATCGTTTGGAAACGCTCAGATTGGGTAATCACTTCCAAACATGGGGAGCGGGGGTTGCAGGGGTGGTCCCCCTCTCCCCAAGTTTGGTAGTGATGGCCTTTTGGAGTATCAGGGGTGTCACCTCCTTTCAGAGGTTTGGAGGCGGGGACGGGAAACACTTAAACAAAAAAAGCAGACCCTGTGGCGTCGGATCCGACCCGAGTAGGAGGGACCGATCCGATGCTGCAGGGTCAGAAGATGAGCGGACGCAAATAAAGTTTAGTAGGGGGTGGGTGGGGAAGTCTATGGGGGTCAGTGGGGGGTTTAGGTTTGGCCAGATTTGACCGCTGCAAAATTGTCTTTGCGGCCAAATTTACCACAGTAAATTCGGCCGTGAACAATTGTGCCACGGCCAAATCGTATACATCCTCCAGGACTGCTCCAATGAACTGGAGTCTTTGAGATGGTATCATGTGGGACTTCTTGTAATTGAGGGAGAAGCCCAGTCTGTGGAGAGTGTGGCAGGTTACGCTGAGATGTTCCTGGGCTTGTTCGGGTGAACGCGCCCTGATCAGCCAATCGTCCAGGTAGGGGTAGATGTCAATTCCCCCTCTCCTGAAACTCGCTGCCACCACCGCCATCAACTTGGTGAAAACCCTCGGTGTGTAGGTAAGCCTGAATGACTTAATTCAAAATTGATAAATTTATACTGTCTGTGCTTGTAATGGATAGGCACATGAAAGTAAGCATATTGAAGGTCCAATGATACCATCCAATCCTGGAGTTGGAGGGCCTGGAGAATCTGAGAAAGGGTAACCATATTGAACTTGTCCTTCCTGAGGAACTTGTTCAAGTTTCTTAAGTCCAAGATGGGTCTCAATCCTCTGTCCTTTTTGGGAATTAGAAAGTAAGCAGAGTACCAACCCTTGTTCCTCTCTGCCACATTTACCGGTTCTATGGCACCTTTCTATAGTAGGGTCAACATTTCCTGCACAAGGAGTGGATCTGGAATCTCCGCCCCTCCTGTACATAGTATCCCCACACACCTTGGATATATGCATGTAAAGGTGTAACTAATGCTTGCATATTTTACTCCATTTTGTGTCCTTACAAACGCCATCTTTTTCTAGGCCCTCTGCCACTCTGTCGAAATGCCCACTCTCCATCTCCCCAGCGCCGCGCACAGCCGGCCCACCGCCACCTCCACCCCTCAACAGCTCTGTGCGAGTCATGTTCTCACGGAAACTCAGCCATTCAATTTTGCCATTAACAAGTATCGAGCACTGACAGAATGTGCTCATCGCAGAATGCGAGACCAAGGCCTGCTCTAGCCCCAGCGCCCCATCCATCTCTGCTGATCGACTCATACCCTCTATTCCCTCTCCCTGCCAAGCCACGGTCCACTGGCCCCATGCCCTCTACACCTTTGAAAGTATCTGCTCTCCGGACCCTTCCCCCAGATCACCCTAACTGATGTCATCTTTGTGAACCTCAACCAACCTTCAACCTGCGACGACAAGCCCAGCTGACCACGTGCACTGTGACTGATGGAGACAGCAGCCAATGGAACCCAGGCATTCCCTATGGAGCTGGGATTAGTATATGTGCCTAGCCAACCAAGTTTGTTAGTTTGTAACCTATGCATGTCGTCATCCAGGACGTTTGGTGGCTTCTTAATGTGCTGCCCCGTGTATCTGTTGGCAGAGCGCTCTCGGGCATCAGAGTTCTTTGCTTGCATCTATTTACTTATATACATGTTGGTTTCCTTGTAATTACTCTCCTGGTCTCATTCCCTAGTGCGTTGTGTACTTTATTCTGTCTATTTGGACACTTGCATGGCTGAGGGTAAAACGGACTATGCTTAGGCTGCCAGCTCACAGGAAACTCCCACCACTCAATACTTCGTCCTGATGAAGGCCCACACAATAACGGCTACAAATCCAGCCCTTTAAGGCCGAAACACTGCTGTGTTGACTCTTTGATCTTATGTATCAGTGTCTAATCTCTACACTGTTTTACTATTGTCCAACAAAGCAATGTGTACAGTTTTGCACTGTCTATTATGTATTACTCATGTGTTCCTTCCATGGTGTCGAGGTATGGACTTTTGTCTTGAATCACAATCCAAGGTATCAATCTTGGGTAAACACTATTTGTACCATTTGTGGAATTTCTTCTGTAGAAATTGAGCTTTCCTGTGATATTCCTTTGAAGTTACGTATCACATTGCAATATATATAAAAATTGTTGCATTAACACTGATCATTGTAGAAACTTGATAACTCATCACAGGAGTGGGTGTTTTGTGTTCTGTGACCACATGCATTTGTTTTTTTAATATTGACCTACCGGGGTAGAACAGGAACCAGTAGCCCTATATATTGTAATAGGGCAATATGAAAGGGCAAAACTGGATCTCTCTGGGTACCCTGATCCAGTAGATTGGTTAGGTCATTGTGCTCGAAAGAAGGTGTAGACCTGCTCCAACCCAAAAATTCAACCACCTTGCTCATTAGTTGTCTGCATGAGGAGTCAGCGTGGCCAGAAGGATCTTGTTTCTCAAATTTCAATTCAGGCGATGTATCTATACCACTGGCTGATTGTAGGTTTTAATACAAGTCTTTCATCCTAGACGCTTCAGAAATTAACTACTCTGGCACATTTTGGGTACCAAATTGTAAACTAAATGGTGTTTTGCCATCTGAGGGCTCATTGTGTTCATAAATTGAAGTTACAGATTCTAAAAAATCTTTATTTTGGTAAGGGTTTGAAAACCTTTTAATTTTTTCGTGCGTACCCATGGGCTTCGACAACTTTGAAAAAATCATCGACACCGACTTTGAAGTTGGTGTCGATTTTGTCACAGTTTACTTCGACACTGGCGTCAATGACTCAGATGCTGATGGCGTTAGCGAGGCCATCAGAGTTGCCGACTTTTTATGTTTCTTCGAAAGAATCTTCGAAGGACTGGGGCTGCATTCTCCAAGATTTTTAACAATTCTTTTCGAAATGCATCCCATTTTTCTGGGGAGTCCGACTTGTTTGGACATTTGATTACTTCAGCCAAGGAATCGCTAAAGGTCGAAGGTGACCTGTTACGCCGCTTCTTGGCCTTCTTGGAAGTAGAAGAATGGCAAGATCAACTTTTTGATCGAGATCTTTTAGACCTTTTCTGTCGTGAAGAATTTTTTTGGAACTCTTCGAATGAGAATTTGAAGGTAACCTACCCACCGGCAATTTACCTTTACGCTCCCTCAGAGCCTTTTCGGTCATCGCCTGACGGGAGTTACACTCTGAGGTAGAGTGATCAGTTCCGAGACACCAGAGGCATATGCTGTGGGGGTCGATGATCGACATCATCGAACTGCAGTCTTGACATTTCTTGAAGCCCATCTTAAGCGTTGATGGAGCGGATGGTGAAGACATTTTCGTACAAAAAATGTGCGAAGTTCAGGAACCAAAGTGCACTGTAATTCTTCAAAGTGATTGCTCGGAAAAACAGAACTGAAGCCAACGGGTGCTGCGTGCGCCATTTATGCTGATGATGACATCGACGGTCGAATGGAGGCCCACGAGAGACATAGATGCGACGAGATGGCACAGCGCCCCCTGTCAAAAAATGATTCCAAAGCAGCTGAAGCTGGAAAGATAGTCATCATAAGATGAGGAATACGTGGGAGGACATATGTAGGGATTTGTCCGCTATTGAACTATGACAGAGGTCTGCAACTTGTAGCTCTCTAGATGTTTTGGACAACGACTCCTCTGATTCCTCACCACTGAACATGCTGCCTAGGGATGATAGGCGGTTGCAGTCTAAAACATCTGGAGAGCCAAAGGTTGCAAACCCCTGGACTAGGTGGAAGGTGCATGACTAGTCACTCGGCTCAGACATGCCAAGTTCCAGTCCTGCAACAAGGTTGAATCAGTCACACTACAGAGATTGATACATTAAGTACCAGACTATTACAGTGTTTAGAAAAATTATCAACGCTGCAGTTTTGCCTTTTCAAATGGACCTTGAAAGGAAGTGACGCCCATTTCCAGAAATTACCAAATCTGCACTTGCAGAAGACAAAAGGGGCCAGCATGCTGACAAGGAAAAGGTCTCTCAAAAGGGAATAAACTCTCAAAGTCTGAAATCAAATTGGACTTGAAGGCAGATATAGTGGGAGTACTCTAGCACAGAGGAACCATCACACTATCACGCAAGAATGTTACAATGAACCTCAATCCGGTCACTGGCCACAAACATCGAGTGTCAACCAATTAAGGGATGGAGGCACCCAGTCCACAACCATGAGGAATGCCATGCTAGACTGGACATAACAATTTGTATAGTGTATGGTTAAACAAAGGGGCTTTGAGTTGAAACACATACAAAGCATTGGGAATGTACTTGGTTAAAAAGAATAAACCAACCCAAATATATTTGGCTTTAAGATACAAAGTATGGAATTTGTCCTTGGCAGTACGTTTATTTTGTTATAAAATGTTGAAGTGGAAGGGACCCTAAAGACGGATTACAGTTGGTGACATTTATTTTTACTTTTAAATATGCCTGACAAGTTTGTTTACTGCCAGGTGTCTCAGGTGCCACTTGGGAGCCAATAGGCAGCATGAGACATTACTCTGTACCCTGAGCGGGCGCCACACCCAGTACACATTGCTCAAAACAGGCAGTACACCTATCAGTATAAACCAGCTTGCAGAGAAACCAATTGGCTGCTTGTACCAAACAACTGGCCTCGTCCCAACACCTGCCTTTCCACACTACTGTCCCGGCACATCTGCCTCATCTCCTACCCACGCCTCAATGTTCGCATTTGTGCCTGGCCATAATCGAAATGGACGAGGTGTTCCAGCTTCCACCAGGCAGCCATTTCTATGGCATCCATCTTAATTTACTTTTTTTTGTGAGCAAATCCAGCTTGTGCGATGGCCACGGAGCATGCTTTTCTCACAAGATAGCCCTTAGCAGCATGGATGTTAGCCCAGGAAGCTAGAAGCATTATCAGGAGTGGCAGGCCAAACCAAGTTGAAACGGGCCGATTTCCTGTAGATATTCATCATAGCCATTTCATCCGATCATGTGTAAACTCTCCTTTCATTCTATTGCCCATATCCAATTGCACAATAGTCTACTATGATCTCAATGAGTTCAATTTATCATTCCCACTCCAAACATTTAGCCCCACCCCGCTATTTTAAACACAAAGCACATTAGGTGAAATATTTATAATTTCAAAAATCTATTACTGGTTTGGTAGAGGGAGTCTGGTTTTAGTCGTCGGTCTGGTCAGAGAGGTGGGCAAGTCTGAGCGGAAGATTATAGGAGAGAGCTTCCAAGCCGTATGTGACACTGAAGAAAATGATCTCTATGCCATTCTCCATGAAAGTAGAATTCCTAGTTATACAAAGGCTGTTGTAAGAATTTCTGACATACTACGCACAGTCATATTTTAACACCGCTAACCCTGCAATTGAGGGCCTCCTAGAGGACCACGTTTTATCCAACACTGGCTAAACAAGCTTAGAGAAGATTCAAATTGTGAAGCAAGCTGTACAATTGTTCTCAACATGGTCTTGCTCTTGAAGCAGCCCTGCTTGCACATAACTGACTTAGGTCCGAAGGCCGGGAACAAAACGACGACTGTGGGATTCTAGGCCAAAAAGGCATAACCACAAGGGTCAGCCTAATTGCTTCCAGCCCCCTTTCTGATCAATTTACCCACATCCCACCATTGCTGCATGGCACTCCCCAGCCTCATTCCTCTGCACCTCCCACCACTTACCTGCTTCTGCCTCCTGTCCGTGGCCTTTTTGAGACTCCAGGTTCCGGGTTCCCAGTCAAAGCACACAACATCTTACTCTGTCGTGTCCTGGCTCCATTTATTGTAAACTGTTGAATGCACACACTGCAAACACCCATGTGCATTGCACTTCTATTTTGCTGAAATTTGAACCAGAACCCCTTCAATAAAACTCCCTCTTCTCATAGTTCTCCAATCTATTTTGTGAAGTGACAGACTCGCATCATCTCGGGAGGCTAGCTCAGGAGCAACGCCTTCAGCTTGGAAGCAAGACGACACAAAGCAACACAGGTTCGATCCCCGGGTCTGCGCGTTGAAACCTCTGGCTATTAAGCCTGTTATAAATAACCAATTATATATTCTATCACAGTGTCACACTCTCCAAGCCTTTTCTCCATACATAAAAATGGTTGCTTTTATTTGCAACGTTCAACATTCAGGATTCATCCGCCGTACCCACCTGGCCCCATCTGGCCCCACCGGCCCTAACGAGAAATATAAAGCACATCAGTGGAGACAAAACGCTGCCTCTACCTTCGCCCATCAGAGACCCACAAAACTACTCCAACCTGAACACTGAAAATCTGATAGACCAGTACAACCACACCCTCACTGCGGCTCTAGACAAAGTAGCACCCTTTAAAATGTGGAAAGCAAAACAAGCAGCTCACCTAAACTCTAGGTACACCATCAGCCTCAAAAAACTCCGTAGCACCAAGAGGGCAGCTGAGGGAGGCTGGAAAAAAAAAAACGTCCACCGCCAACAAAGAGAAGTTCACTTTAGCTTCCAACAACTACATAAAAAATGCCATCTACCTAACTAAATTTGATGCCTACAACGAGAGAATAAGTAAAGCCAAATCAGGGACCAAAGAACTCTTCTCCATGCTCCGGGAACTAGAAACACATGTAACTCCAGATGATCACTGCACAAAGACACTCTGTGGTGTATTAACATCCAAAAAGCACTTCTGAATAAAATCACCCTCCTCCAAAGTAAAATTGAACTAAAAAAGCATAGACTGAGCCTTGAATATCTACACTTCAACCATTCCAAAATAGCACCGAACAGGGTCACCCCCTTCCAGTTCTCACCCATCTCCATACTAGAAATCCCCAAGATCATTGAAAGTCTTAAACCCTCGAGATGTCAGGGAGATTCCTGCCCCCACCATCAAAGAAATTGCAGCTAATCTCGCACCCTTCATCACGACTTTAAACTCCTCCTCCTTTGAAAGTAGCACAGTACCTACCAACATTAAACATGCTTGGGTCCTCCCCCACATAAAGAAACTGACTCTTGACCCTAATATCCAGACCAATTATAGACCCATTACCACAGTACTGTCTATCCTTTAAATCCTACATAGGGGGGCCTACCTCCAAATACAAAATCACCTTGAAAACAAAAATCTTCTGGGCCACCGCCATTCAGGCTTCAGACCAGGTCATGAGAACGAAATGGCACTCATCGACCTTAAAACCCAAATGGATGAGCTCAGAGATAATTGGAACATAGCCCCCCTCCTCCTCCTAGATCCCTCATCGGCCTTCAATTTGATTTGGACAGCCATAAAGTCCTCTGCGAGCATCCATCCTCTGCTGCCCATTTCTCGACCAAGGCCACCAGCTGCATCAAATCCTTTCTCTCCAACAGGACCATGATAGTCTTCTCCACCACAGCCACTGCTGACCCAGCCCCAGTTCCTTGCGGTGTACCTCAAAGATCATGCGTCTCGCCAACTTTGTATAGTATCTTTACAAAGCCCCTTTTTGACCACTTAGACTATTTGGATATCACCTACACCAACTATGCAGATGATACCCAAATACTCATCCCTCTCTCAGGCGACTACAACGCAGACTCCACACTCCTGAACCAAATCTACCAAGTCATTTAAGCTTGGATAGCCATTCATTGCCTATGTTTGGATGACGACAAAACAGAACTCCTTCCGATTGGCGCACAAAACAGTCTAAACAAATTATCCCCCAATTCCAACCCTTCACCATCGATAAGATCATCATTCAAGTCACCAAATCATTTAAAACACTGGGAATCTATCTAGACTCCAACCTCACCTAACAAATTAACGCCACTGCATCCTCAGTCGCCTACAACGCCAAAATTATCACCACCTGCAGACAGTTCCTCTCACCCAACAGTTGCATCATCCTTGCCAGAGTACTTATCCTATCCAAGCTTGACTACTGCAATGGCCTCTACAAAATAACCAGTCTGCGGAACTTAGTACTACAAAATAATGCACGAAGAGCAACCCTGAATATACCTAAACACATCACTGCCACACGTCAAAGTGTCCACTGACTTCGATTAAAAACAGAATCATCTACAAAACTTTATCTTTGACCCACAAATGTTTAGCCAACTCTGCCCCCAAATACCTCAACTGTAAGTTCTCTAGAAACCACTCAGACAGACCCACCAGATCCACCCAGCTGAACTAACTCACCATCCCCAGATACAAACTAGAGAAAATCTGGAGGAAAGAGCTTGGCTGCAAAAAACTTGGAACACACTGCCTCCTGACATTAGATCTGAGACAGCTTACCTCTCCTTTAGAAAGAAACTGAGAACTTGGCTAGCTGCACACAAATAATCTACCTTCCAGCAACAAGCCCCACTGACATTGAGACCTGCCCTGTCTTTAACCTTAACACTTCCATCTACAGCATGTTAAGTTTCTAGCTTGCTCCCATTGAGCTGCGCTGGTTTCCACTGTAACATCCTTCCTGCTCTTCTTACAACCTGCTAGGTCTAGGGCATGCCAACTGTAATGACTGTTCACCTATACTCCTTGCCTGATGTAACTACTGTATACTCCTTGCCTTATGTAACCACTGTATGTAACTTGTATAACTGCGCCCCGATACCTTTGGGTTTGGAGCGCCACACAAATAAAACAAACAACATTCCAAACTTTGCCAAAAGCAGAGAAGAAAGCGCAATTACATCAACAGCAACAGCCCTTCAATAAGACATCCCTAGCCAGAGGTTAAAAAAATAATCATTTTTGGGGAATTTCCAGTTCCCTTTCCCCCTACTACCGTACAAAAAACACTTCAAGTATGCTTCCAGTGACTGCTCTTCTATGGGCTCGATCTAGAACCACGTCCACCCTTCCAGTTCATCCTTACAAATCAATCTCATATGTGTTTCTTATTCAGGCACTCCAACAACGAAAATGGCAAATTGCAATGCCTCGCCATTGCGGTTATGCCATCAATTCTGAGAGTAATGTCCTCTGCTCGGGCTTCCAGTTCAGATAAAGCAGACCAGTGGTCTTCAAAATTGGGGGCTGGTCCCCTTAGGGGGGCCCGAAGGATGTCAAGGGGAGGATGGGTAGGGGGAAGTCTCTTTAAAAAAGGATTACGATTACTGTTTTTAATATAGAAAAAGATTAAGGTTTAATAATAATAGAAAATATAAAAAATCTGCTTATATTTTCAAGATCGTGGGGCCATCTGGGCGTCCTTTGGGCCACATAGGGGCGAGGGCCCAGAAACAAGGTTTTATTATCGCCAGAATGTGTTTTCCAGGCACTGCACATTCTTTCACACAATCCAGTCATATGTTGCCAACTTGGCAATTTCTTGGGATGGTTGATGCCGATGGCTGCTTGGGCGCAGATGCTTTGTGAGGGGCAGGATCAGCTGTTGCCATCCAGCCCTCAGACTAACTGCGAGCTGAGTATGGAAGTGTTCTACTCCTGTTTGTATGTTTATTTCTCTTGTATTCAAGGACATCAAATGAACTCCACACCGACAGTTTGTCAAAAATGGTTTTAATATGGTACTTTATTCCAGCGTAA
The DNA here is from genome assembly GCF_040938575.1 of Ambystoma mexicanum. Taxonomy (NCBI): domain Eukaryota; kingdom Metazoa; phylum Chordata; class Amphibia; order Caudata; family Ambystomatidae; genus Ambystoma; species Ambystoma mexicanum. Next base: position 702,463,844 of record NC_090941.1, on the reverse strand, counting down.
TTCAACATATCTGCATCAACAAGAGCTGGGAAGGTATGTGGTCAAGCTCACAAATAGCAGTCTACGATCAAATCTGGGTGTCGGCATTGATCAAAAGTGTGTAATCCTGGGCAAATGGGTATTTACAGACTTCAATCACTTATTAGAAGCTACGGGGTCTAGTTGAAACCTTCAATACAGGAACATTTGTGAAAAAAATACATTACGCAGTAGCGATAAATGCTTTTGTGGCAACAAAATCTAGGTGAGGGCTTTTGGCAATGAATGTATTGATGAAAGAATTAAAGTGAATTCGTTTTTGCAATATTGTCAACTTTGCAATGTAGAAAGAATTTTTGTTTCAATTTATTGTATTGAGTTTTATAAGTACAATTTGTAGCATATGCAATCATTGCCCATGTATGGCATCTGTTAGTCCTCAATTCCCTTCCCACCACCCTAACCCCAACTACAAACATGGGTGGTATAAGTTAGCTTTCGCTGGACATTATACATTTTGCGGCTTCTCGTGCTGGTTATGTTATGTTAAGGCATTTGTAATGCGCACATGGTACCCGAAGGCTGATGGGCGCAGACTAACAGACACGGAACAGAACTACACATACAACAGAACTCTGAGCTGTCTGTCATCGCAACTAGCAAAGCTCTAGGCGAAAAGTAATGTTTTCAGCTTTTTTTTTTAAAAAGTGGTGTCTTCACTCGACGGATTGTCTCAGGGGGGTTTATCGTCTGGTGAGGAGAATAATCCTTGCACTAGTGCGTTCCACAATGTAATGTCTGCAGAACTTTCGTTTCCTCCTTTCCCAATGCGTCGTACCGCACTGCAGCTTCCGCTGTGGACCATCTTTTTAAATCTTTCCACTATGTTTCCACTTTTGGTCCGTCTTTGGCTTTCCCTTTCATTGCAATTCGTCCTTTTGCCAGTGCCCACGCAAGGTCTATCAACTTCTTCATTGCACTATTTTTATTTGGATATTTATATAGGCCGAGGAGGCTAGCTCCGATCGTCCAAGCTTGGCCTTTTATCCAGTTTTTTCACAGGCGCCGTTATATCTCTTGCCAGAAGGTTAGGATTGGTGGGCAGAACATATGACTCATGCTTGCATTCCCCTTGCCACATTTTGGGCACCTTTGTATGCCTGCTCCTGGAAAGTGTGATATAGAGATCCCTGATAGTTGTGCAAAGTTGTCTAGCACTTCTAAGTATGCTTCCAAGCTGTCTTCTAGGCTCTGCATGTATAACAGTATATCATATGCGTAGAGGGATATGACGTAGGTGGTCCCATCTATTTGCAGGACTGTATCCATGAATGATTCTCATGTAGATCGCCAGGAGTTCCAGTGCTAAGATGTATAGTAGGGCTGACAGCAGGAAGCCCAGTTTGGTGCCCCTGCGGATCGGGAATGGGTCTGAGATGTGTTTTCCTGTGCGAACTCTTGCTCATGGTCTAGAGCATGCATTTCCACCTCATGAAACCGTGTCCTATCCCATAGTGTTCCATGGTGGCGAACAGCCATTCCCACCACACTGAATCAAATGCCTTAATGACGTCTAGTGCTGCTACAGCGCAGTCTTCTGGTATAGTTCGTGTCCTATCTATTACTGCTTGAAGTCGCCTCAGGTTTGCTGTTGTGGCTCTACCTGGGACGTACCCAGTTTGATCTGGGTGCACCAGAGTAGTTATCACTTTTTTGAGTCGTTCTGCTAGTATCGCCGTGAGGATCTTGGTGTCTTGGTTTATCACTGTAATCAGTCGGTAGGATTCGCATAGTCTCTTGTCTTTACTTGGTTTTAGGATGGGTAATATCAGGGCTTGCTCCATTTTGTCTGGGAGGGCTCCTGTTTCGTACGCTTCTTGTAGAACCTGTACTAATTGTGGAGCCAATAAGTCTGTATATTCCTTGTAGAATTCCGGTGGTAGTCCGTCACTACCCGGTGTCTTCTCAGTAGGTAGAGAAGTGATAAGTCCCTGATTTTCATCTAGATTAAGGGGGCTGTCGAGCATTTCTCGCTGCTCCGCCGTTACTGTGGGCAACCCTACGTCTTCTAGGGTTTCCGTTATTTCGGTGTTCTTGGAGTGTGTGTCCCCTGCATACAGCTTACTGTAAAAGTCACTGAAGGTAGAGTAGATTTCTGGCTGCGATCTCCATGTGTCCACACTATCTGCTATTTCTACTGCTTCTTCTCTGGCATCTAGGCCCAAGACCAGCCAGGCTAAGAGTCTGCATGGCTGATCGCCTTGACTGTGGATATTTTCGGTGTATTTTGCAAAGCTGAAGTTACCCAATTTTTCCATTTTTCTATACATTTTTGTCTTAGTGCCACAAGGGTGCTCTCCGTGCTTCCTCCTGGAGAGTTTGTTTTCTCCAGTTCTTTAATCTCAGCTTCAACTGCAGCTATTTGGTTTTCTAGATCTTTCTGGAGTCTCCCTTCAGTGGCTATCACTGCCCCTCGTATCACTACTTTATAAGCCTCCCAAATGGTTTGCATGTTCTTAACACTTCCCAGATTGTGCTCAAAGAACTGTCTCAGGTCTTCTTTAAAACTGCTATCTTTTAATGATTCCGCTTGTAGTTTACATGTGGGGATAGGTGCCGGACTGTCTGTTAGGGCCCACTGTACTATCATAAGTGACTGGTCAGACAGGGTTCTCCCTTCATATCTAGCTTCTATTACGTTTCCTAGGTGTTCCTTTCTCGTGAAGATATAATCAATTCTCATGTATATTTTCTGTACACTTGAATAAAACGAGTATTCTTGGTTGTTCGGATGTAACCATCGCCATATTTCTTGAAGCTCTAGATCTTGTGTTAACGTTTTCAGTGCTTTGGCTGAGGGAGGGAGAGGTCATTGCGGGTACATCGATCTGTCGAGAGCTGGGTCCAATACACAGTTGAAGGTCCCCCCCCCCCCAAATGCAATGGGCACCTCTGTACGGGGACAGGATAGGGTATAATGAACAGTAGAACGCTGCTGCATTCTGGTTGGGTGCATATGTGTTGACTATACAGAACTCTTTTCAGTCTATGTATCTGTGCAATAGTATGACCCTTCTGTCTGTTTCTGAGTGGGTATGTAGTATTTGATGCGGAACACATGGGGCAATCCATATGAGTACACCTCTTGCGTAGTTAGAGTAGGCTGAGCCATACCCCTTGCCTCTCCATTTACCAAATATGTCTGATTGTTTATCAGGCGTCAAATGGGTTCCTTGTAGTAGTGCGATCTGGATGGCTTTTCTGCGCAGGTAGGACATCACTCATCCTCTTGACGTAACTATTTAGGCCACATACATTCCACGTGTCAATTCTAAGAGCTTCCACCATCTGGAGTGTGATCTTTTCATTGAGTCACTGTTGTTCAACATCAAGTCTTCCTTTTTATGTGTCTCTTTTACTTTAGGAAATGTTCTTGTGTCCACGCTCTTAAGTTTCCTTTGTGTATGTAATCTTTGGAGTCTTTGCAATCTGCTTCTGCTTTGGCCGCTTCATGTGCGGGTCATTATTGTTTGTGACTTTAACAGGTGAATTACTACATAACTCTGAACTTGGTGCCCACTGGAGTAATTCCGTAGAGGCGTCCCCACCATCTTCCTGATTCCCTGAGTTCCAACGGTGGTCAGGTACTCAAGGTACTCAGTCCATTTGGGTGTGGGGTGTGATGCCTAGGTGGTTCATAAGGGCAATTAGAACAGGAAAAGAAGGGAAGTGTAGTTTTTGTGTTCGCTGTTGTGAGTTGAGTTGGTTTCTGTCGTCGGGTGTGATTATTCTGGGGTGTTGAGTTTCTGCTGATTCTTTCTCTTCTTCATCGTGCTTGCAGCCTCTAGGTTTTGGGTGCCACTGCTGCCTGCTTCATTTGTTGTGGCGGTCTGTCTGTTGATTCCTTTGAGGTCTCTCCTAGGTTTTGTTCATCCATCCAATCATTTATCGCTTCTGGCGTCTCGAAGAAAAGTGATTTCCCTTTGTGGATTATTTTCAGTTTTGCTGGGTATAGAAGCATGTATTTAATTCCTTGGTGGCTGAGTCATTCTTTAGTGTATATAAATTGTGCTTGCCTTATTTGGACTTGTATCGTGAAGTCTGGATATATTGCCAGAGTTGCAGAGCCTTTTTGAATTATTCCGCCCAATCTGGAGACGGCTAAGATTTTTTCTTTATCTCGATAGTTGAGGATTTTCACAATGATTGGCCTGGGAGGTGCGGGGGGGGGGGTCTGAGGAGGTTCCTTGTGAGGGCTTGAAGGGCTCTTTCTACTGTGAACCCCTGTGACAGGGCTTCTGGTCCTATTTCATGGAGGAGCAGTTTTTCAACATACTCTGTAGGGTCTCTCCCTTCTGTGCCTTTCCGGTAGTCCAAGAATTCCAATGTTGCTTCTACGAGCTCTTCCTTCTGCCTCCTCTGCTCTGTCTTGCACCAATGTCAGTTTGGTCGTCAGTTCCTGGACTGTCTTTTCAAGTTCCTTGGCAGTTGATGAGGTTTCCTTTAGTGTTTTTTCTGTTTCCCCCACTCTGCCAGCAAGGTTGCGCACATCTTGGCGTCGAAGGCTCATATCACGTTTTATCTCTCCTATGCGAGTTTCCATAGATGTACGCATGGCTGCGATTACTTCCAGTATCCAGTATCTTGTTTTTTGTCAACGTTATGTCAGGTTTCTGAAGCATTGCACTCTTAGTTCCGGGGAGTGTGTGGGGTCTGTCTTTGATGCGCTTTTCTTTGTATAGGTATCCATTGTCGCCCGTTTGGGTAGTGTCGCAGCCTTCCTCCTCCCTTCTGGCATTTGGGATTTTGTCTGATGATGCGGTTCAGGAGTCGCCGCTGGTCATTACCCTTGTGATGATCGTGTCCCCTACAGGAGGCCGGTCTCAGCATCTGGGGCTCAGAAGTCGTATTTGCAGCTGTGTTTGATCAATCTTTTGAATGCAGTGTTTCTGGGCCTGTGATATTGAAGGGGATGTTGAACGGTTAAGTGTTTGCCCAAGGATTTGTTTGTTGCGGTCTAATTGTAGGTGTCTCAGCAGTTTAATGCTTTTATTTCTGGTATCCGGCGTTTCAATGGGCTTTTTGTGTGTATTCAGCATTGAGCGGTGTTGTTCCATCGCTGCTTGCTCTTCCAGGGTACTCTCAGGTTCCACTGGATATCTACAGTGCTCAGAGTTCATAACGCGTGGTGCCCTACTGGGCAGTGGGTGTTTTGCCTGTATTACCTAATGATGGGTGCTACGCTGCAATCTGGGGCTTTATTCCTCCTTCCCTCTGGTCATCTGTACTTCCCCAGCTCTCCTCTTTCCAAAGGTATATGCTGTAGTGTTTAGGCTCACCACAGTGCAATAGTTTTTCTATTTGCGGCAGACAGCGTGTATGTGTGCCTTATCTGGCGGATCTGGTAGCCTGCTGCTTGCGCTTTCCGGTTGCTTCCCAATTAATTTGAGCATTCATTGACATTTATGGGGAGGAGGCCAGGGGAGGGGTTGGGGGAAAGGCCAGTAATTTGCGGCTTTATTTTCTGTTGGGATATCTCCTCAAGCTGGTCTGTCCGGGGCCGTAGGGCTCCGCTTAGGGTGTTGACTCGGAGTGACCCAGTGCGCTCTTGGGCAAACAGGGCCTCTCAGGCTTCTTGCCTGATTTTATTTTTGATGCACAATGTCACACAGGAGAGCCGGGGCTCCTATGATGGTGTCGGCTCCAGCAGCGCTTCGCAGCCAGGTAGTGCAGCATTGTGCATCACGTGACCTCTGTTTGCTGCGGCAGATGCTTTCTTGTTCTTACCGCGCTCCGTCGGATTGTCATGCTTCTTTGTTGGTCTGCAGGAGTTTCAGCTACAATTTAAATTCGTTCCTCCGTCCCGATCATACGGCACTGTCTGGTGCCATCTTGAAAGCTTCTTTCCGCGTCCACTTCGGTCGCTTTTGCAGGGGTTTTCGGCCGCTTTCTCCACCGGGATTAGCAGTGCCTGATCTCTGTAGTCAGCTGGACAGTTGGGGATTAGTTTTTCAACGTTTAGGGTGGTCTGCCTCGAACAGGATCCTATTTGCTCAGATCTAGCAAGAGAGCTCACAAACTGCACGTCTTCTCTACATGCCGGCAAGCCCTAGAAAGAATGTTTAATGTTAATGAATTATCCTTAATTTTAGCGCCACTACAGATTTTGTCATTTTTATTCCTGACTGATTTTCATATGTGTAAGTGTGTGGATTGTGCCTTTAAAGGTTTCTTTGTTCTGTTTTAAGTTGTCTTGTCTTTCCCTCCATCTTATTCTTCATTTTTATCCTTATTTTGCTTTGTTATGAATGTTGTCATCATAATCTAAATCAATTGATTTGTGTACAAGGATTATTTTAAACAGAAGCACAAATAAAAATAAAACAATGTGTGTTTAATACTGATGTTTTTTCTAATTCCAAGTTAATAAAAACATGTTTGGATTATATTGCAATGATTTTATAATGTTGGGGCAAAATTAGAGTGCAGTGTTTGCAGTATGGTAGTGAATTGAAGCGTTTCGCCTTGTGTGCCATATGGTCTAGAAACTGCCCTGTTTGAGATTAGTGCTAGATCAAGACATCTTTGTCCTCACGCCCAGATTTCTTTTAGGATGTCATATTTCTTTTAGGATGTCATGGTTAACATTTTGTCAGCCTTAGCTCACTTCATCATTGGTGTTCCCTCAGTGGAATTTGCTACTCCATTGGGTGGGATTCTCAAACTGGGACAGGATTCTTTTACAGTTCACCTAGATTATAATTCCCCTTTAACATAGTCTTCCACTTACGTTCTTTGCCGGTGCACTTCATCTTCTCTTTCCTGTTTCTTTTTAAACTCAGCAATAGCAACAGTTGATATCTACTTTTCCCCTATTCATTGTTCATCTTCTCTCCTCTAAGCCAACTATGGGCAGGGCGTAGGGTCACAGTGAACAATTTGCCTGGTAGGTTCTTGCTCTCATTCTCTGTGCACTTCAGATCTCCTGTGGACAAGATCTTGCTGGTGCTCTAGACCCAATATGGGTAGTGGCACCTTCCGCAAGATTCATCAGTCTCTATCACTCTGATATGGGATGCAGTCTAGTTGTTTTTGATAGCATGTTCGGCCTGCACCTATTAAATTTCCTAGGCAAATGGACACCAGATGGCTCAACTTCACTGCTCTATAATCCCTACTCCACTCTAGGCTGGGGTTTAAACTCAATCTCAAATGTTCCTATTTTGCTCTATCGGTTCAGATACACTTCATTTTAAGCTCATACCTTTTAGTTTCATGGGTTTACTGCAGTTAAAGGTAACCTAAACTCATAAGCAGTAAGATCTGAAATCGCTGGGCAAAAGGAGTCACAAAGCAAGCAGCTTTCCCAAACCCCCTTGGTGGCTTCCACAGACTTTTGCTGAATACGACTGAAGCTCACTGTTGAATGTTGGCAGCTGTTGCTATATTTTATATATCTATGTTGCTTTTTGGTGGCAAGCATATTCTAACTGCGGACTGTCAAATTGTGTATTTGAGTACTGCTCGGGAACTATTCTTTTGGAATACAAAATGGCTCACTACTATGCCAGCCACTCAGATACAAATAAACATTAAGATGACGACCCCGACTTCCGAATCTTTCAACCTTTTAAGGTGAGCCTTCCATTTGATCAGGGAATTTAACTCCTGAACATTCCAGGAACAAATCGTCAGCTCCATCATCTACTACGATGTAATCCCAGGAGTTCTATACAATCCTAGGAACCCTCACTCATCTCTCACGTTAAGGAGTGTTGCTCGCGCACATCCCTCTGAAGGGGCCACTAAGCAATTTAATGTGTTAGCAGCCACCTCTTTCCCGCCCCCAAAATAAATCCTTGGTTCCATGGGTGAATTTTTAGGTGTGAAACCGTACTTTTTCTATACATTAGTCCCAGCCAGTTCCAAGGATCATCATATTGATCAAGATGCAGGACAACGTGAAGTTGCACACCATGTTACACAAGTACACCCTGACGTCAAGATATTCCATGGGATGCACGCACGTCCTCATGCCCATTTCTTTTATATTCAAATCATTATTATTACATTATTGAAGGTGTATCCAGATTTTGTGCTGAGCACCGCTTGAATCTTTGATCAGTGGATGTCAGGTACATATACCTTGAGCCTCCCATTCACCATCCATTTTTTCTATCTTTTGTTCAACTAGCAGTGAAATATTCCAACTGCTTGATTTTGAACAAGCACCATACCTATAAGGTACTGTGACGAATCTCAGGACGTCGTCTCCGTTTCCCTAGGGGAAACCCCTTCTCATGTGGCCAGCATGGTGTGGCCACAGTCGAGAAGACCCCCCTAGGGGTGGAAATATGAGGGAGGATCACATGGGGAGGGAGTTGATATTCCAGAGAGAACATGTTATACCCTTACCAATCCGAGGTTGACATCCAGGACCCAACTCCCCAATCCTCTATATCTTATTGTTATATTGAAAAGGACCACATTTGTTTGACCAATAGGGAATTTACAAGTTCCCCCCCTTTGACTCGGACTCAAAGAACTGGGATGAGAAAGAGGGCCAGAGCGATGAATAATACCTGGAGGAACCAAGCTACGCACTGTAGTTGTTGGACCAATCCTATTGATGCCGGCCCAGTCAAAACTATGTAGCATAGGAAATCATGGAGTCTTCTTCCTCTCAAGGCAGGTTGTGCGACCGGAGAGCTGCAGGCAGAATCGCAGAGCTGAAAGGCTTGTGGAAATGGCGCCCCAATGAGAGGCACTCCCGAGCAGACTAGAAAGCTGGAGAAACGCTACCCAAGTACAGAGCTATGCCAGAGAGCAGCACGAAGACCGCAAGAGAAACAAAAGCTGCCACGAGAAGCCAGTGAGCCCATGGATGGGAGTTGGGCCACCAGGGTGCTGCATGGGGACTCACAGGGGATAAGAAGCGCGGTCAGAAACCAAATCCCTCACTGTGCAGAGGAGATACCTTCATCTTGGCAGTACTTGCATGAAAAAGCAAACTGTTGCAAAAAGCAAAGTAATGAAAGCCAGGAAGGCAAGACATTGAAATTATATGAGACTGTGAATGTTACTAAAGACCTTGCAGGAGAATATACCAGGCAAGAAGATTGCGAGTCTGGGGACTCGCACCCAAGTGTATGAAAAAAAGCAACTAAAGTCCTATCGGGAGAGCATACCAGGCAATACAATTGAGAGTTTGGGCCTTGCACCCAAATATATGAAATAATACCCAAGTCCTGGCAAGAGAGTATACCAGGGAAGAAGATTGTGAGCCTGGGACTTGCACCCAATTTTATGTCACATGTTATATGCACGATAACCAGGAGAAGAGAAACATACCACCTGCTCATGCCGAGAATGTAAGGCAGGAGAAGAGTAACTACCTTGTCGTCTTTTGAATATTTGTGCATCTGGTATACAGGGGAAGGAAAGCAGTACCTGTCATGATCACTGCTTCCAAGGAGTCAGGAACAGCCCAACATCCTTGGAAGCAGGCCCCTAACCGTTATCTTAGGCACCAGCCGGTCCCCACTGGGACCTTTTGGACCTTGTCCTGGCGCCGGTGGCACCAGGCTCATCAAAGCCATCGGTCCCGGCACTGGAAGCGCCGGGCTCATAATATGTATTAAGATGCTTGGGTGGACTTACCTGCAGCAGACCATGCTGCTTACTTACCAGCCACATAGGAATCCTCTGTGAACAGGAACTACTTTCTTACCTGGGTGGGGCAAGCTCCACTCCCTGGATACAACACGGGAACTCTTCTGGAACTCTTTTCTTACCTAGGCGGGGCCGTGGAGGAAGACGCCTCATCACTCCAAGGCTATTTAAACCACACCCGATTGAACAAACGTGCTTCGCGTTATTCTGCATCTGCAGCAGAACGCTCACCGAGTCTGTTCCAGCCTTTCTTCCTTCCGATCCTGAACCTGCAAGAACAATACTTACCACTCCTGTATCCAGTATTCAGCAGCACCTGCAAAGACAAGAAACAACAGGTTAGCACTGCAACCTTTACACGCAGCGCTTTCCTCACCTGATCCATCGGCAGCGAACATTTCTTCACGCTGCACCTCCGCCTGTGAAGACAAAAGCATTGTTATTACTTACCGGCACTCCGCGAATTCCGGATTTCTTCAACGCTGCAACCCAGCATCTGAAAGACAAACGAAGAGACATTAGACAGGTATTTACTCACGTCCATCGCGCTCGCCACAGTAGAACGCCTGCAAATACTCCGGCGTTTTCCAGCATCTCTTCAGCACGAACTCACAGCTGCAAGGGAAAAGAGACAGTTAGAGCGCTTGCATTTACTTACGCATTTCCAAGCGCTTCATTCCAAGGCTCTGGCTCCAACTTCGGCTCTCTTCACACCATCTCCTATCTCAAGAGCCCTGCAAGACAAATAGGAAAAAGCATTATACAGAGTCCTGTTCTATATTAACGTGCCCGCGCGCCTAAAGACTAAAAGGACTAAAAAGGTGTCCAGAAACTCACCGCTCGTGCAGTTAACGACGGTAGCGATCCTCTGATGTCAAGAGGCCTATGTTTCACCAGTGAAGGAACTGGCAACGGCACCCTGCACCAGACGCAGATGGAGAGTCCAGCATTCACCTATCTAAGGTGAGCACGTTGACCTGGGGGCTCTACGGAGAAGCTAAGAAGAGAGAGAGGGACATTCAACAACCCAGATCATTAACCCCCATATTCTTTCACCTGCAGAAATCTCACTCTTCGAGTTCGACACACAGTGCGAAGAGGTTCGGCCCCAGAAGCAAATCGAGTCCTGCACATCACTTTTCGGGTCACAGACACCTTCCTGCCAAGACCAGCGCCTCCGTGGGAATCAGGTGAGCGTTACAGTACCCTTGTATTGAGTGAGCTCTGAAAGGCCAAGAGTGACAAAACTTGGTCTTGTGAACATTGGGGCTTCCGATATCCAGGGGAAAGGAGGCTGTACTCTGGTATTAACAGTTTTGAAACATCAAGAGTGTTAAACGAGGCGTCTCGTGACCGCTGGTTACCTGTTCTCCCTGGAGAGTGAGGTGAGGCTGCCAACCTGCCAATGATTCATTCAAGAGAAGGAACAAGCAGTGCAGGGTATCGATCCAACACCCTCCTGAGAGTCTCCAACAGGACGGGGCTAGAATGGCTCCCAACGCCACGGGACAGCACTTCTCCGATTAGCGTGGCGTCAGGACAGTGCAAGCACTGACAGAGAAGGCCAGGCGAAGTACCTGTAACTGTTGTTCTCCAGCATGAGTCTGGCATTGATTCACATGCTCATTCCCAGTCAGGCTGGGAATCCTCGGTAAAGAAAAAAATCAGTATCAGTTTCGTTTCTGATCTGTCTTTCTTAGTAGTAACCAATCACTAGTCTCTGGGTCATACTGCCCCCAGCCAATGACTGCCCTCTCCCTAAGCCCCGCCCCTGGCAGCCATCCTCAGATTTGGTAGCACGTAAAGTGGCAGTATGACCAAGCGAAGAGCCGCAGAGGGGTAGGAGGGAGGGTTCGCATGTGAATCCAGGCCAGACCCATGCTGGAGAACAACAGTTACAGGTAAGTAACTTGTTCCTTCTCCAGCATGGGGTCTGCCATGGATTCACATGCTCATGAATATAAGAATACATAGCAGTATACACATGCACAACCATGGGAGGTGGCAAGGGTCAACATTAAGCATTACATAAACTCAACATTAAGCAACTCTTACCTCCTCACCAGGCCCACCTTCAGGCGAACAGGTTGTGCAGCACTGCTTGGCCGACCCTGGACTCCTCCCTGGAATCCCGGTCATCATTTCGTGAAGGTGCACGTCGACATCCACGTAGCAGCCCTGCAGATGTCCAGCAGGGGCACACCAGACAAGAATGCCGCAGTCGCAGCGATCACTCTGGTCGAATGGGCTCTCGGACGGCCGGGCAACGGTCGGTTTGCCAACCGATGACAGTGCATGATGCAGCCGGAGAGCCGTCTGGAAATGGAAGCCTTCGAGAGGGCCTTCCCTTGATTCACAGGTCCAAAGTTCACAAAAAGCTGTGATAGCTTCCGAAAACTGTGCAGTCCACGTAGAACTTAAGCGCTCTAGCTACATCCAGCGAGTGCTTGTTGAGGTGGAAGTCCGACGGCATCTTGGATATGAAGGAGGGGGGCGTCCTCAGCACCACCCTTGTCTCGTGGAAAGTCAAGTATGCAGGCTTGCAGGACAGGGCCTGAATCTCTCCCACTCGTCGTGCGGAGGTGATGGCCACAAGGAACGCTGTTTTCCATGACAGAAATTTCAATGGTGCCGAATGCAGAGGCTCAAATGGAGGCTACATGAGCCTGGTCAGCACCATGTTGAGCTCCTACGCCGGGCCGGAGCCTTCACCGGCGGGAACGATCGGAACAGTCCCTTCATAAATTCCTTCACCAGGCGATGAGACCACGGGGATGACGTCCCGAAGTTCTGGTGTAACGTGAATTCGCTGCAAGATGGATCTTGATGGAAGCGTGAGCCAGCCCTGCCTTGGCCAGCGACAGCAGGTACGGCAGCACTTGAGGGGCCTTAATTCACAGAGGGTTAATCTTCTGAGCACGGCACCAGACAGAAAACCTCTTCCACTTGTGTCCGTAGCACTTTAGAGTTGAGGACGCCCTGGCCTTTGCAAGCACCTCCTTACAGTCCGCCCGGATATTGTATCCTCCAAACTCTAGTGCTGCAGGAGCCAGGCCTGCAAGTTCAGCGACTCCGGGTCGTGATGGAGGATGGCACCTCCTTCTCTGGAGAGAAGATCTGCGTCTGTCGACAGTCTGACTGGGGGAAGACGCTGACAAGTCCAGAAGGTCCAGGAACCAGATCTGTCTCAGCCATGCCGGTGCGACGAGGATCATCCTGCACCGGCACCTCTTGAGTTGGTTGATGAGTCGGAGCAGCAACGGAGGGAACGCATATAGGAACAGGCCGTCCCAGGGGAACAAGAAAGCATCGCCCATGCTCCTCGGCTGGGGAAACCTGCTGGCGAACCTCTGGCACTTGGCCGTTGCAAACAGGTCGATCTGGGGTTTGCCCCATCGTCGGAAATGTTGATCCACCTGATCCCGACGCAGCTCCCACTCGTGGCACGAGCGCAGCTCCCTGCTGAGTGAGTCAGCGATGACGTTCTTTGTTCCTGCTAGATGGAAGGGCACCAGAAACATTCCCTGGGCGACGGCCCAGTGCCACAGATCCTGGGCCTCCTTGGACAGGGCTGGGGATCTGGTGCCTCCCTGCTTCCGGGTGTAGAACATCGTGGTGGTGTTGTTGGTGAAGATCCTCACCACCTTGCCCTTGAGGGACGGGAGAAACGACCTGAGGGCCCAGAACACTGCTCAGAGTTCCAGGATGTTGATGTGGAGTGACCTTTCCTCCGGGAGCCAAAGGCCTCTCGCGTGCAGATCTCCGGTGTGCGCTCCCCATCCCTCCAGGGAGGCGTCCGTCATCACAGTCTCCTGATGTACCGGGGTTTGAAAGTCATTGCCCACCGCGAGATGCGCGCGGGTGCCCCACCATCGAATTGCTTGGCGGAAAACCTCGTTGAGCGGGATCCTGTCTTCAAAGCTGCCCGTCTCTTGTATCCAACGGGTGTCTGGGAACTCTTGTAGAGTACGCATCTGTAGCCTGCACAGGCGCACCAGGTAGATGCATGAGGACATCATTCCGAGCAGGGACTTGATGGATCTCACCCTGGCAACGCCCGTGGTCAGCAGGCACTGTACCTTGCCCAAGATGGCCTTCATCCTCTCCTCTGACGGCGAGGCCAATCGCGCCACTGTATCGAGCTTGGCTCCCAGAAACAGTGCGACCTGCAATGGGACCAGGTGGGATTTTGAGTAGTTGATGGAGAAGCCCAGATCCGTGAGAAGTTGGACGGTCTCCGCCGTGTGTTGAACGAGTTCTCTTGTCCTTTCACGGATGAGCCAATCGTCCAGGTAGGGGTAGACGTGGATCCCCTGCAGGCGCAACCACTGGTGCGAGGCACTTGGTTAACACCCTGGGTGCCGACTTCAGCCCGAATGGCAGGGCCTTCAATTGGTAGTGTGGCCCTTGGACTACGAATCTGAGAAACTTTCGGTGTCCTTTTAGGATGGGGATGTGGAAGTAAGCATCCTCCAAGTCCAGCGACAATAGGAAGTCGCCCTCCTCCAGCTGTCCCAGCACATGCTGGAGGGTGACCATCCGGAACTTTTGTGCCTTGATGCATTTGTTTAGCCGCCGCAGGTCCAGGATGGGGCACCAACCGCCTGTCTTCTTTCTGACGAGGAAGTACCTTGAGTATACTCCGGAGACCCGGAGCCTCTTCGGGACGAGCTTGATGACACCCTTCTTGAGCATCGCCCTTACTTCTAACAGCAGTTGAGGGACGTGATTTCCATTCCTGGCCACGGGAGGAATGCGGGGGCACTTTCTTTGAAATTCGAGAGTGCGCTCGTGGGCCAGGGCATCCAGCACCCAACAGTCGGTGGAGATGGACTCCCACACGCTGACGAACTTCGCCAGCCGGCCTCCCACCGGGGCGCTCCGGTGGGGGCCCGACGCTACGGCCGGTTCAGTCCTGCTTAGAGGTGGCCTTGCCACCTTGGCCTCCTTGGCGACGACGAGGTCCTCCTGACTTGCCGCGTCCTCTGTAGGCCTCCTACGATGAGGAGCGGGCCGCCTGGCGGTACATCGAGGAGCCACCGTCGGATACCTTGGAGGCACCCTGTCTGCCTCTGGCGTTCCGAAAGAGCGGCTGTCGTTGCTGCAACACTCCGAAGGCCTGAGCCGTCTCTGTGTCGGTCTTGATGGCCTGAAGTGACTCATCCACTGTTTTTCCAAACATGTTGTTCCCATCGAAGGGCATGTCCAAAACTCTGGTTTGCACGTCCTGGTGGAAATCAGTTGCCTTGAGCCACCCCCGCCGTCAAAGGCAAACACCATTGCCCAACTGGCGGAATCCGGTGTCGGCGATATCCGTGGCCACCGTTATGGTGTGGTCTGATGCCACCTCACCTTCCTCTAGGATCTCCAGGGCCTCCGACCTCTTGTCACCTGGTAGGAAGTCCAGCAGGGGAGCGATCTTATACCACAGCTCCCTGTCGTAGCGGGCCACAATCACTAGGGCGTTGACCGCCTCAATTGTCGTCGCCGCAGACGAGATGACTCGTCCCATGGCGTCCAGCTTCTTTCCCTCGCCGTCAGGTGGTGAGGTCGAAGTTGAGGATGATGCCCCCGCCGCCTTTTTGGTTGCCGCCAAGACGTCCGAATCCGGGGTCGGCTGTGCCATAAGGCACAAAGGGGCAGAATCAGGGACCCGGTACTTCTTCTCGTACCGATCCCTCTTGGCAGGCATCGTGGACGGGTACTTCAGGAGAGCCAGTCCCTCCTCCCAGATATCGTCAATCAATGGTACAGCGAGGACCGTCTTCCTCTTGGCCTTGCGCCGCTGATAGAGGAATCCTTCCTTCTTCTGTTCCTCAGGGCAGAGCTGAAAAAGCTCAGATGCCCTGGCAATCATGGCGTGGAAGGAGCCAATTTTGTTGGGCGGGGAAGCCCGAGGGGGTGGTGATGGAAGGCCCATCCAGTCGTCACCACCGTCGTCGTTGTCCGTCCCCGTCGTGGCCGTATCCGTTCCCATGTCATCCCTAGGATCAGGGGAAGGAGATGAAGGCTGAGCGGGCCACGAGGGGTGGAAAGGTGGGGGGAGAATGAACTCTCCTCCGCTTGTTTGGACGGCTTCCAGACGGGCCTGGTTCTGCTGGGTTGTCCGTTGGGGTGAGGGGCAATCTTGTCTTTATCTCTGTGCATAAGGTTTGGATTGCCATCAAAATGGCCACCGAGTTGTCCTGAGGCTCGGGCACTGGGTGCGACGGGCGCAATGGTTGCTCCTCCTCTACGGGAGCCTTGTCGGCGCCACCGTCGCTCTCTTCGTCCGCCCCATCGGGGTTCCTCCCATGGGATCGGACCTCCTCGAACCTCTTGTTGAGGCCTTTCACGACTTCAACCAGCTCCTCCTCAGAGGCTGTATCTGTGCCTGTAATGGCCACCACCCCCCCCTTTTTCCGCCGGGGTCTTCACGGGGGTCTTTTCGATGGGCTGAAAAGAGGATTCCCTCTGTGGTGGCAGGGAAACTCTGGGCCCTGAGGTCGCCTCCACTGGTGTAACCTCCACAGGCTTCGCCAGGGCCGCCACTACTCCCTCGATAGAGGCCTTTGCTGGATATGATATGATATGGTATTTGTAACGCGCCTATACACAAGTGTTTCAAGGCGCGACGAGGCAGGGAGGGGGGGACAAGGGGAGACAGACAACGATCCTACTAGGCCAGGTGTCATTCAGATCGCGCAAGTGCAGGGGTAGGGGAGGGGGAAAAAGGGGAAGGGGAGGGGGAAAAGTGCAGTACAAGGTAAGTGGCGTACGTAATAAATAAATAAATAGGGCCAGCTGGTGGCAAGTGTGAGGTAAGTGCAGAACAAGTGCTGGGGGAGGGGGGGGCTGTAGGGATACAGAGACAGTCCCGCAGTGCAAAGGGGTTCCAGGGCATCAGTGCAAGTGGAGAGTGGCAGGGCCCAGGACCGAGGCCGTTTAGAGTGGTCCAGTTGCAGGATCAGTGCAGTTTCAGTGAAAATTAATTAGCAGTTCAGCAGGGGAGAGGGAGAGGGAAAGCAGAAGCAAAGAGGAAGGTTTTGAGGTGCTTCCGGAACCGGAGATGGTTCTCCTCAAGTTTCAGGGAGGCAGGAAGGCTGTTCCAGAGGGAGGCCCCTGCCGCGGAGAGAGATCTACCCCCAGCTCGTTGCTTCGAGAAGCGGCTAACCCTGAGGGAGTTGGAGGCGGATGAGCGAAGGGCTCGGGAAGGAAGATATTTGGGAAGAGAGAGTTGAAGGTATTTAGGACCCAGGCCCCAGAAGGCCTTGTGGACAATGCAGAGGGTTTTGAACTTTATCCTCGCAGCCACTGGGAGCCAGTGTAGAGATTTCAGTCCTGGAGAGATACGGTCCCCGGGCTTGAGGCCAAGGACAAGTCTCGCAGTTCTGTTCTGGATGAGTTGCAGAGGGCGGAGAGTGGAGGCAGGCAGATTAAGATAGAGGCTGTTACAGTAGTCCAGCTTCGAGAGAACCAGGGCTCGGGAGACAGTGAGCTTCTGGGGGAAGGAGAGGAAGGGAAGAATACCTCTAAGGAGGTGCAGCTGGTAGTGTGACCTCTTGGCGACGTCAGAAATATGAGGAGAGAAGGAGAGTGTGGAGTCGAAGATGACCCCAAGGTTTTTTGCCTTGCAGGTAGGAGCAGGGAGGGGGCCAAGGGAGGCAGGCCAGAGAGCTACAGGGAAGGAGGGAGTGGGAGTACCGATGAGTAGAATCTCAGTCTTACTGGCATTAAGGCAGAGGTCATTGGCGGCACACCATTCTTGGATAGTAGACAGACAGTCAGAGATGAGGGAAGGAGAGGGGGAGGCTGAGGGTAGCCTGAAAATGAGCTGGGTATCGTCCGCATAGCACTGGAAATTAGGGCAGAGAGCGGCGATGCGGTGGGCAAGGAGTGCCAGATACTGGTTGAACAGCCAGGGAGAGAGATTAGATCCCTGGGGGACACCACAGGTGGAGAAAAAGATGTCGGAGAGGAAGGACCCCAGTTGGACCTGGGAGGGTCGATTTGAAAGGAAAGAGGTCAACCATGCCAGAGCCTGACCAGTGATACCCAGGTTTTCCCGGAGACGGTTGAGCCGGATGGCATGGTTGACAGTGTCAAAGGCAGAGGAGAGATCGAGCAGAATGAGAACACACGGGGTGTTGGAATCAAGGTTCAAGAGCAGGTCTTCACGGATGTTCAGGAGAGCAGTTTCCGTGCTTCTGGCAGCTCTGAAGCCAGATTGATGGTCATGAAGACTACCAACAGATTCAGCATGGAGGTTAAGCTGGGAGATGGCCAGTTTCTCCAGGAGCTTGCCCAGGAAGGGAGTGATGGAGATAGGGCGATAGTTAGCCGGGCAGGAGGGGTCGGAAGAGGGTTTCTTGAGAAGAGGGTGCACAAGGGAGTGCTTGAGGGGGGAAGGGAAGACTCCAGAGGCGAAGGAGTGGTTGCAAAAGTCAGCCAGGGCAGGAGCCAGGGAGTCGATGTGGTCCTTGATAGTTTTGGAGGAACAGGGGTGAACCTGTTTAGACGAGACTTTCATAGATCGGACTTGTCTGGAAACCTCGTCAGCAGAGAAAGGTGGAAAGGCAGAGAAAGAGGGAGGAGGGGTGACCGCAGAAGGGCCAGAGGAAGGGCCGGGTAGGGAGGGAGGGAGGTGAAAGGAGGAGAGCGAGGACAGGATGTCCTGAGTTTTAGAGATGAAGTGAGAGGCCAGTGCAGTGCAGAGGGCCTGGGAGGGGACAGGAGAGGTAGAGACTGCAACAGGGTTGGCCAGCTCCTTGCAGATTTTAAAGAGTTCGGCGGAGTTGTTTGATGCCGCAGAGATGCGGGCTTGAATAAGGGCTCTCTTCTTGGTGAGAACGGAGAGCCGGTACTGCCTTTGGAGCAGGCGGCAGGCCAGTTTGTCAGAGGATGAACATGAAGCACGCCATTTCCTCTCTGCAACCCTGCACTTGCGTTTTAGGGTGGCGAGATCCGAGTCATACCAGGAGTTACATTTGGCTTTGGGCTTCAGGCGGATTCTCATGACGGGGGCAAGGATATCAAGAGTAACAGATATAGCAGAGTGGAGCATGGAGAGGGCTGTGTCAGGGTGGGAGTCAGCCGAAGGGGCAGGGGGGGCGAGAAGGTAGCAGCGAAAGCCTCAACTGACACACGCTTCATGGGTCGGATGACCGAGAAGGTGGGTGGCAGTGATGAGGGTGGCTTTACCTGTGGGGTAGGCAGGGTGAGGTGGGAGGATAGGAGAAAGTGATCACTCCAGGAGAGAGGAGTGGAGAGAGGGACGGAGAGGGGAAGGTCAGAAGAGATCAGAGCATCAAGAGTGTGCCCAGCAGAGTGAGTAGGCCCAGATGGGAGAATAGAGAGTGAGAGAGAGTCGCAGAGGTCACGAAAGAGACCAGTGGGGGGACTGGAGGCATCAAGGTGGATGTTAAAGTCGCCAAGAAAGAGGAGTTGAGTGGTTGAGGACAGGAGTGCGGAGGAGAGGTCAGCCCACTCAGAGAGGAAGGAGGAAATTTGACCAGGTGGCCGATAGATAGTAGCCACGGTAAGGGAATGGCTAGGAGAGAGAGAGAGAGTCGGCAGACAAGGCATTCAAAAGAGGAGTAGGTCTGCGTAGGAGTGACAGTGGCAGGAATCCACTCAGGGAAGATAAGGGCAACACCACCCCCTGCATGGTTGGGCCTGGGCACGGAGAGGATCTTGTAACCGTCAGGTAGGAGTGTGTCAAAGCTGGTGGCAGAGCTGGCTGTGAACCATGTCTCAGTGAGACAAAGGACGTCGAGGTCCAGTTCCTCAAGAAGGTGACAGATATTGGAGGAGTGCTTGATGGCAGAGCGAGTGTTTAGTGTGGCAATGTGGAGAAGGCTGCCATCCTTGAAGAACTTCCGGGGAGGGGTACAGATCAGAGGTACGCCCTGCGGAGGTATTGAAGAAGGAGGTGAAGAAGAAGGAGCACGAGCACGAGGTGAAGAAGGAGCACGAGAGGGGGCAGGGAGGGAGGGTAGAGGCAAGGTAGCCAAGGATAGAGGAGGGGGGACAGCAGGAGAGGAGAGGAAGTTGATGAGGTGTGGGAAGCGTCTATCGAAGAGGTGAAGGTTGGCCTGAGGGCCTTGGACCAAGACGGTCCCGTTAGCGTAGACATTAATGATGGCCTTAGAGGGGTGGAAGGGGGCCAAGAGGACATCCCAACGGGTGCCACCATTAATGGGAGAGGAGGAGAAAGGAGAGAGCACAGAGACCATATGAAGGGTCCATAGGTCAGGCGAAAGCACGAAAAAGAGGATGTCAGTGAGAGTTTCCTTAGAGCAGGCATTAGTGTAGGTGTCAGCGATAGGGAGGCCTGGGTTGGAGACCAGGATGTCCTTTTTAAACTTTTTCCTACCAGATTTAGTGAGGAAAGCAGGATAGTCAATGGAGAAGCAGTTAGAGAAGATAGGCGAGACGGAGAGCACCATGGAGTAAGGAGGGAGGGAGGTTGGGGGGGGGGGGGACAGACGAAACGAGAGCACGCAGACAGGAAGTGAGCGGCAAGCACAAGTTACCACAATTAGAGCAGCACCCTAGTATACCACAAATCAGAGCAAACAGTAATGCGTATTAGGTACCGGGCCACCTAAGTTTGAGAATCCTGCGAGGGGAGAAAAAGCACCCTAGTATACCACAAATCAGAGCAAACAGTAATGCGTATTAGGTACCGGGCCACCTAAGTTTGAGAATCCTGCGAGGGGAGAAAAAGCACCCTAGTATACCACAAATCAGAGCAAACAGTAATGCGTATTAGGTACCGGGCCACCTAAGTTTGAGAATCCTGCGAGGGGAGAAAAAGCACCCTAGTATACCAAAACTGTGAATACAGTGAGGCAAGGCCCCATGTGGATGTAACCAGGAGAAGGAGGGGTGGGCCGGGGAACGGAGAACAGGTGGAACTGGCGCCTGGCGTCCCCTGCGGACACCTGCAGACACACAGGGAGCCGCACTGTAGGAGTCGCCCTTGGCCTGGGGCCCTTAGCCGCGGGGGCTGCCGGGCAGAGGGCTGCCCAGGAGGGGGGAGGTTATAGGCAGAGGGAGAGGGGGGGGGGGGGTTGGGCGGGCAGGGAGGCGGGGAGGGAGAGGAAGACCAGGAAGTGGGAGGGGGGAGCAGGAGCAGGCAACAAACACCGCGCTAGGAGCGCGAACAACAATTCTACTTTTTTTTTTTTTATAAAAAAAAAAACACAACAAAACACTCACGGAGGCCCAGGCAGGGCTTCCCAGGCCTGCTGATCCCCTCAGGCCACCGGCGACCGCTCTCCACGCTCAGCTGGGGAAAAGAAGCGAGCGTGGGGAACGGCCGTCGAGTAGGCCAGAGGGGAGGCAGGCACACAACCAATCAGAGGGGGGGTGGGCGGGCAGGGAGGCGGGGAGGGAGAGGAAGACCAGGAAGTGGGAGGGGGGAGCAGGAGCAGGCAACAAACACCGCGCAAGAAGCGAGCGTGGGGAACGGCCGTCGAGTAGGCCAGAGGGGAGGCAGGCACACAACCAATCAGAGGGGGGGTGGGCGGGCAGGGAGGCGGGGAGGGAGAGGAAGACCAGGAAGTGGGAGGGGGGGAGCAGGAGCAGGCAACAAACACCGCGCTAGGAGCGCGAACAACAATTCTACTTTTTTTTTTTTTATAAAAAAAAAAAAAAAAACAAGGCCTTCACCACCTTGGGTGCGTTTGAGGCCTTCTCCTTGGGGGGGGGGGGGTCACCGACTCGCTCCCCCTCGGCTGTCTTCGACATTGACCGGGGCTTCTCCAGAAGCTTACCCGGGTTCTCGGATTTTCTCTTCCCCGAGCCAGAACATAGGCTCGTGGTTGATGGTGTCGGTGAAAGCGCTCCCTGCCTGGCAGCCAAGGAGTCCGACCCTTCGGCGCTCCCGGTGCCCACGGACTCGCGGTGCTTTGCCTTCTGTTGCGCCCCTGTCGCCGGAGCGCCCTCAAAGGACTTAGAAGACCGCTCTGACCTCTTCTTCTCACCTGCTGGGCTCTTTCCTTCCAGCCAGTTGGCGAGGCGGATACACCGATCCTTCATGGCCCGTTCCGACATGTTCCTGCAAAACGCACAGTCCTTCTCCACGATTTGTCTTCATGAAGGCAGTAGAGACATCTCGAATGCTCGTCCTCCTTGAAAACATTCTGTAATTCGCATCCAGGGCAGTTCCTGAACAGCTTGGATCCGGGTGTCGAGCTTCCCTTGTCGTGGGCCTTGTCCACGAGGTAGGCCTCAGATCTTCTGGAATCCTCCAAGAAGCATAGCTCGACGAAACTTCGCCGTTGAGGGGCGTTGAAAATTCCGAAACGGGTCCCCGTTGATCGAAAGTAGAAATGGTGGAGCTTGAGGCTCGATTGATCGAAAAAATGAGATTAAACGCTTTGAAAAATCGCAAAACGCAGTAAAAGCTCGAGAGCTAAAGCACGAGGACTCCGAACACTTGAACGTACGGTAAAAATCTGAGGATGGCTGCCAGGGGCGGGGTTTAGGGAGAGGGCAGTAATTGGCTGGGGGCAGTATGACCCAGAGACCAGTGATTGGTTACTACTAAGAAAGACAGATCAGAAACTAAAACCATACTGATTTTTTTCTTTACCGAGGATTCCCAGCCTGACGACGGGGAATGAGCATGTGAATCCATGCCAGACCCCATGCTGGAGAAGCCATCAAGAAACGGGGCAAAACCAAGGAGAATGGGCTGAGATAGCAAGGCAAGGCAGGCTAGACAGACCAGGAGTGAGCAACACAATCACGGGACCTGACCGCTTTGAGACGCAGTGATACCCTGCCTTTGGGACCCGGAAATAGCCCAGGAATATACCACGTAACGAGGCTTGGAATGCAAGCCCCAGTCTTCAAACCGTCTGCGCATGCGCGGAGGCCCGTGTGCGGACGACCGTGCATGTGCAGGCACGCAACAATGGGTGCGCCCAGGGATCCGGGAACCCAGACAGGAGGAACCCAAAACCGAGATGCCAGCGGGGATAGAGCCTCCAGGACGGGACTCGCCAGAGCCGTGGACCCCACCCTCCAACCCCGGTAAGTGGCATGACAACGAGCGACAAGAGAACCTCTTGACTTTGTAAATATTTATGCTTGTGATAACCAGAGGAAGAGAGGCAGTACCCTGTTGATTGGGAGTTGGAAAAACCAAAAGAAGGAGAAATATCTTAGGTTCTGAACATTGCGGCAGTAGAGAAGAAGCCCTTTTCTCTACTACTGGTTGAAGAACCTTTTTATTTTGAAATTGAATTTGACGTTCCCCTTTTTGCTACACCTAGAGCAGTGGACCAAACACTGGACATTACTCGGAGGAAAGGAGTCATTCTTCTGCAGTTAGGAGTCCCAGTGTAAGAGTTGGAAACAGGTGTTTTGGACACAGAACAGTGGATTATTGTTTTCAAAGACATTCTGATAGTTTCCTTAATTTGAAGCAGAGTAACACCTCAGATTTCAGTTGAATAAAAAGGCTATCAGCCATTACAATGCCACCACTGTGTCCGCGTCCTGCTTCTGACTCCTTACATAACATTTGTTTTTACGTTACTTTTCTAGGTGTCTTAGACCAGTCAATTCTTCTTCCATGATGTTTTTCTATGATATTTTCACACACACACACTGGTTACCTTTTTTATATACAGGGTCTTGGTCCCAGTTGTTAGTTTTTGATGATTCTTAATTGGAACCCACTGACAGTTGACACAGGTATGCATGATCTCATCTTGTGGATATGTTTGCTTAGTTTTCATTGGGTTAGGATCCGTCGTGATTAGTTTTGGGTTTCTTTTTATACACAAAGTCAGCCCTGATGATGGACTTTGTCCAAAATGCGTTGCATTGACACAAATCTGTTATTCTCGCACTTTTCATTGACATTCACTAAACGAAGCTTTGAATCATCAATATTGCGAATATTATAATTATACTATTGTTACATCTATGAGATGTTAAACACTTGATTCCTATTTAACAGAAAGGTCAGTTTGAAAAATATGGGGAGCATGCAGCACCCAGGGAGACTCTCTGGGTGACAATATATTGCTTGCGGTCCATGGACCAGGGACTTTTTATCTCTAGTGCTCCATACCTTAACTACAAATTCCTTCTACTTATGTATCTGAACTACAAGTAATAACAGTAGTGCCCTCAATTAACTATATCCCCTTTGGGTACCAGTTGGGTGGAGGCAATTTTATAATGTCATATACTAATAAAGAACACCTCAATGATAAAAGAGCTGAAATATTCTGCTTCACCAGCAAGGAAGCAGCAACAATTCTTTATCTCGTCAGGGACACTAATAGTACAATTCGCAGGAGGGATCCTTCTAGGAAGAACAGCTGGAGTACCTTATTCATAAACAAATCAACAGCAAATTCCATGCAGTCACATTAGGTAGATACTATAGAGTTCAGCACATCCCATGGGGTGCTGTGGATGCCTTTACGACCTACATTTTGTAAAGAGTGCCGAGATTTTGTTACCAAGTGGGAACAAATGCTCACTAAACGTTCCCTGGATTTAATTTCACTAACCATGCAAGAATTATCCCAAAATCTAGAGAGCATTGACCAGGAGATTACGGGCATACAAACAGAGCTTGAGGGCT
Source organism: Ambystoma mexicanum (assembly GCF_040938575.1). NCBI lineage: Eukaryota > Metazoa > Chordata > Amphibia > Caudata > Ambystomatidae > Ambystoma > Ambystoma mexicanum. The sequence goes on along the minus strand of NC_090941.1, from coordinate 702,439,600 downwards.
CAATTAGCAAATAGGAGCTAGACGTCACACTGCCATCCATCAATGAGAAATTAGAAGCATACAAAGCAAAGCTAGACCAAAGGGAAATCAGAAAATTCTGGAGGGGCACTTGTTTACCTCAATAACGAGGGATGCATGCTTTCAGAAATAATCCTTTAGTAGTCTAACCTATCCAGCATTGACTCAGAAATTCTATCTGTGCAAAGGGATATCACAGAGACGGCTGAATCAGTGATAGCGACCCCGACAGCCATTGAGCCACAATATTGATCTCTTTTTTTAGACCAATGCAGAAAAGAAAGAACACAGGGTGAGGAGGAAGCAGGAATGGCAAAGGGTCAAGACAAGACTGGAACACAAGAGAACTTAATTATGAATGTATTTAACAGACTTCTGAACAGAACAGAGATGTCTGTCCTACAGAAAGGCTTAAACTTCGTTCCAACAGTGGGCTCTAATTGTAGTACCGATGAATGGGGCAGAGAATGATTATGTAGTATTCACACCTAAACGCAGGTTCATAACACCCATTACAGTACCATCAATTGACATTTTTCAAAAAACCCTCCTCAAAGACTTCTCTAACATCTCATTCAAGAAACCCAATAAACAGAACCTTAAACGGCACTAGCTAGGCTGTCTCTTTATAGCAACACCAGCCAATAAAAGGGGAGAACAGGTGTTACTTAACACCAAAAATTATCTTGCTGAATGTCAGAGGCAACTACTGGATTCTACTACTTTGATGAAACTTGAGTCTGACCACACCAATGACATTGTCCCTAATTTAAATGAATTGATACTTGTTACGGGAAAACCCAGATTGGATTAATGACACTACTAAACATTTTCTGACAAACCTATACGCTAAAGTGCCAACTTTTTACCCTTTACCAAAAAGGTACATAAACAACTTGTCCCAGCAGGAAGAACTATAGTGGCAGCCACAGACAGTGTCCTCCAACCTCTGGGGGGTACATATAGACTTTCCTACAACCACTCAAAATCTCCTACATACATTAAAGACACTACAAGTTTTTTACAGATTCTACAGACTTTTAAGATTAACAACAGATATCCCATTCAGCATTTATTTTCAAATTTCTTTATTGGCATTTATATAAGAGACAGTTGCATCGTAACATTGTGCGATCACATTGGTATAAGTCAGGATTAATCAAGATAGGCCAAATAGAAATTAACAATTAAACAGAAACAACAAAACGTAAACAACATTAACAAGTCTCCGTATGGTCAGTGGCGTAAGCAACGTAGGAAGATCAGGCAACAAATAAGTTCAAGTTATGGACTGCGCAAATGTTCTGTGTCAGATAGCATATTTCGATAGTGGCAAGTTACTCAAGGGGGTTTATCGTCATTGGGGGGGTTAAGTAAGGCCCAGGTGAGAGTTTTCCAGGCAGAAAGTGCCAAGCTCGTGTCTTCGGGGGATGTGGTGACCCCATCCTCCCAAGCAGAGGTTTCTGCCCCTATCCAGCGCTCCAGTTCGTTACGCCATACCTGGTATCGTGGGCCTCCAGGTCGCTTCCAGGCCATAGCAATGGTCCTTTTGACCAGAATGCATACTAGGTCCATGAGCTTAACTGAGTGTTTGAACTTGGCCAGTCTGGGATACGTTCCGAGAAGGCACTCCTTTGGGGTCCACTCATATCTGGTCATGCCTGCCTCGCTACAGAGGAGTTCCACCTTCGCCCAGAGTTGCCGGACCTGGACACATCCCCAGAACATGTGTAAAAGATTTGCTTCATCTCTGCCGCACCAAGGGCAGTTATGTTGGGGTAGCCCATATATTTTGGCTATTCTAAGTGGTGTCAGGTACGAGCGATATAACATATTAAGCTGAATCAATTTAAATCTAGAGTTTCTAGATACCACGTTGGGAAACGCTAGTGCTCTGCCCCATTCTGCTTCAGACAATTCATGCCCCAAGTCTCCTTCCCATTTGAGTTTGAGATCCTGACTGCGGGGATTGGGCCTATCGATTAGGTGGCTGTATATACGGGACACAGGCCTCCATCCATCTCCCAAACTATATAGGAGTGTTATGAAGGGGTCAGTTTCAGGTTCTTCTGGCCACGCGTCCCATTTGGTCCGAGCAAATTTACGGATCTTTAAGTACCAAAGGAATTGGCCAGCCGGGACGCCATCTACTGACTGCAAGGAGGAGAAATCCCGGAAGGAGCCCTCGTTATATAGATCCCCCCAAGTGTACACTCCCAGCCTTTCCCAGTATCTAATGGAAGCAAGGTCTACAGAGTTCTGACACAGGTCGGCCAGGAGCGGTGTGTCCGGAGTATATCTATGTTTCAAGTGGAGAAGAATTTTAACCCTTTGCCATATCTGACGACCCAGGGTAGCTAAATATGGGATCCCATCCACAAGACATTGAGGGGCCCAGATGAGTTCGTTTAGCCGGATCGGAGCAATTGAGCGTTGTAAAAGCGCTGTTTCGGGGGTGTCATCATCAGCTAGCCATTTAGCCACGAAGCTTAGTTGGGCAGCCAGGTAGTATCGCTCCAGATCAGGGAGCCGAATGCCTCCCTGCTCATAGGGTAGGGTCAGCGTGGATAATGCAAATTTGTGCCTACTAATTCCCCACAGGAAGTCTTTAAGTATCTTCCCCAAAAGGCGAAAGAAGGGTGTCCTAATATAATAAAAAATGTTTTGGAAACCATAAAGAAATCTGGGGAGAACAATCATCTTGATGATGGAAGCTCTGCCCATCATGGATAGGGGGAGGCGAGCCCAAAACTTAATCGACCTGCGCAAGGGAGGCAGCGCCGCTGCCGTGTTGATGATGTGCATAAGTTCAGGCGTGTGAAAAATATTAATGCCCAGATAGCGGAACGTGATGGGGCGCCAACTTATACCCAGCAAGGGGAGGTCATCGACGTGTGTGTTTTGGAGGGCGCCTAACGGAAACAGACAAGACTTATGTCTGCTGAAGTGTATGCCTGATACCTTGGCAAAGTTGCCGAGGACCTCCAGCATGGTCGGGACATTCAACTGCGGGTCCCTCACATAAAGGAGGACATCATCTGCATACAGGGAAATTATGTGGTCCACCCCGTCTAGCCTTATACCAGCATCGAAGAACTGTTTCCTAAAAAAGATGGCGATGGGTTCGAGCCCAAGTATATATAACATAGGGGAGAGCGGGCAGCCCTGCCTCGTGCCCCTTTGTATGTCCCATGCCGTGGAGATGAGCCGGCCAGATTTTACTCGTGCTCGTGGTTTAGTGTAGAGAACTGTGATCCATCTAACGAATCGTTCTCCAAAGCCGAACTCCCGGAGCACCGCAATTAGCCATTCCCAGAAAATAGAATCGAACGCCTTGATGGCGTCCAAAGAGAGCAAGGCATAAGATTCCCCTACATGAGTGGAATGTGATAATACATGTTGTAGCCTACGAAGGTTGGCAGTGGTGTTGCGGCCCGGCACAAAGCCGCTCTGGTCGGGGTGCACCACTCCTCCGATCACCCTGGACAGCCGCTTAGCCAGAATGGTTGTAAGAATTTTGACATCATAATTGAGCATCGCGAGAGGGCGATAGGAGTCACAGTCAACTGCAGGTTTACCTGGCTTGAGGAGCGGAACCACCAAAGTCTCACGCATGCTCCCAGGCAGGATACCCGTCTCGTAGGCCTCTAGGAACACCTCGTGCAGCAGCGGAGTCAATTCCGGCTCGTAGGTTTTGTAAAATTCGGCAGGTAGCCCATCACTGCCCGGGGCCTTACAAGTGGCCAGAGACTTGATGGCATCGGTTATGTCATCTATGGTGATATCAGCATCCAAAGCCTCCTTATGTGACGGCGGGAGTAGGGGCAGGCCAATTTCATCCAAGGTGTTTGAAATTTCCTCAGGGGGCACCACGTCATTATGGGAGTATAGTTGGGCATAAAACTGCCCGAAAGTGTCGTTAATCCCATGTTGGGTCCGATGTAATGTGCCATCAGCATCTCTTAAGGCTGTAGTCGGATGTTTAGGGTGTTCTTTCCTACACAGCCAGGCGAGCAGTCTACCAGGTTTATCAGCGTGGGCGTGTGCTTTATTGGTTCTGGTGATATAATCAAATTTGGCCAGTCTGTCCCAAGCTTCCTTGCAGGTGGCCCTTGTACTGGCAAGCCTGTCTTCCTGCGGTTGGGGGTCCAGGGTGTTGGATTCTAGCTGTTCTATTTCAGTCTCTAGTAATTCAAGTTCAGATCTTAGGCGTTTTCTCATTCCTCCAGCCTTTGCTATGACCTCTCCCCTTACAACCACTTTGAGAGCATCCCAGACTGTGCTTAGGTGGTCAACGCTGTCTTTATTCTCACGAATGTAGTCCTCTAGGGATTCCCTGAGATCTTCCCTGAACTCCGAATCTTTAAGTGCCTCGGTGGGCATCCTCCATGTAGGTATAGGAGGTCTGGGGCCCGTAATGTTCCATTCAATTACCAGGGGGGAGTGATCAGAGATGGTACGGCCCAAATAATTGGAAGAAGCAATCTGGGGAAAGCTTTCTCTGCCAGTAAAGAGGTAGTCAATTCTGGTGTGAAGATTATGTGGCGAGGAGTAGAAGGAATAGCCTCGATCCCCTGGGTGTTGCTCCCGCCAGATGTCTACCAGGTCTAGGCGGTTCAGCATGACATTCATGGCGGTGGTAGCGGTCGACGGGCCCCCCAAGGGAGGAGCAGATCTGTCAAGCACTGAGTCACTGACGCAATTAAAATCGCCTCCCCAGATAAAGAATGTGTCTCTATACAGTGTAATCTTTGTGTACAACATAGCAAGGTGCGCGGGGATATTGTTGTTGGGGAGGTATGAATTGACAATGCATACCTCAGTTTGTTCGATGTGGCCCCAGAGTATCACGTACCTTCCTTCCGGGTCCTGTTCGGCTTTTTTGAGCTGGAAGGGGATGTGAGGGCTGATCCAAGTGAACACCCCTCTTGCGAATTTAGAATAGGCGGACCCGAACCCCTGTCCACCCCAGTATGATTGGAGCGTCGCGGTGGATTCCTTGGTTAAGTGGGTTTCTTGTAATAGGGCCAGCCCTATCTTCTTCCTGTGTAGAAAGGATTTAACTCTGTTGCGGCGTAAGTAGGTACCCAAACCTCTCACATTCCAAGTGGCGATCTTAAGGCGTGTAGACATGATGGTGGCAGAGGAGTTGGAGCGCTGAACTCATGGTGGTCTCAACCGTCTTCAAGCCAGCTTCGTGTGCTGAACAAATGCCCCCTGGGTCGGCCGTCAGCAATGCGCATTGTAATCTTCCTGTTGCCCATGATTGTTGTGTTGATATATTAAACAGAGACTTATGAACAAATTTAACTTCCACTCGAACAGGTGGATCGAATATGAAAGATAACTGTGTGTTGCCCCCAGCAGTCGTTCTGGGAGGACAACGCTCGGGGGCTTCCGCTACCCATAGGCCGATCCGGGCCGTGAGGTGCGGATGTGGTGTTGGCCATAGGCCAGCCATGCTTGGGGTGGGGTGGGTTGTGACAATGTCCATGGGTAGTCCTTATAGCTCCCGTCCTTGAAAGAACCAATTGATCATTACAGCAAAGAGATCTGTTCGTGATCAGCCGTTGGGCGTCAGGGCGTGATCCTCTCCCTCAGCCAAATTATTGTGCTCCATCCACATAGTGGCTGCTGCCGGAGTCTCCATGAAGACAGCTTTGCCTTTGTATAGTATCTTAAGGCGCGAGGGGTACAGGAGCATGTATTTGAGATCCAGCTTCCGCAGTTGGGCTTTGACAGGTATAAATGAGTTCCTGGCACGCTGCACTTGTGGGGTATAATCTGGGTAGATAACGATCTTGGAGTCATTGCGTCTGATCTCGCCTCCGTCCCTCGAGAATTTGAGGATCGTCTCTCTATCGCGAAAGTTTAAAATCTTGGCTATCATCGGGCGTGGGTGTGATCCCGGTGGGGGTCGTTTTTGTAGGGAGCGGTGGGCTCTCTCGACGGAGAATCCCTGTGTAAGCTTGCCAGCTCCCACCTCTTGTATTAATAGGGATTCAATGAATTCCGTGGGGTCGGTACCTTCCATCCCTTCCGGAACGCCAAGGACTCGGATGTTACTGCGGCGGGCCCTTCCCTCTGCTTCCTCAGACCTCGCCTCGAGATGAGCCACTTGTTTCTCAAGTGCGATAACTTTGTGCTTTAAGTCCTTGGCAGTGTCTGTGGTGTCCTGCAGTTTTATTTCCACCGTGTTTATTCTTTCCGCTAGGTTGCGGGCATCTTGGCGGATGAGCTGCATGTCTACCTTAAGTTCATCTATCCTGGTCTCCATGCACGTTTGGAGTGTAGCAATGGCCTGCAGCACTTGGGCGTTGCTGGGGTCGTCAACTGTTGCAGGGGGTTCCGTCTGTGTGGGGATCTCATATTGGCTGGACTGTTTAGGTTTAGCCCCTGAGAACGAGTCCATGATTGTTGCACCCCTGTTTTTGTTTCGTGAGGTAGACATTAGTCCCTCTTAATGTTGTGGAGGCAGATACGAGCCCTTAGACAGTGAGTAACAAGGCGAGCGTTATGCAGTGATGCACAGTGTTAGTCCGTGATGGCACCGGAGAACACAGGGGGGGTGCAATTAAGTATACGCTCCTGCGCAGGGTATTCTCCCGGTTGGGCAATGGAGTGCTCTGCCGCTGTCCTGTAACCCTGCTAGGCCCTGCTGTCTGCGGCACGGGCGAGTTCCTGCTCCCCGGTGTTGGGTTAGGGTCTGCAAGTCTTCCGGTTCATCTGAGCGTGGACCGTTCCCTCTTCAACCGCGCGGTTGCCTGTTCAGGGAGGGAGGAGGGCCCCGTGCAGTACGCTGTAACGACAGCGGCAAGGGTCCGTTTACTCTGCTGCCTCTCTGGCCCACGGAGCCCCACCGCACTCGCGGCTGGCAGTTCACCGACGGGTCTCCCTCGAAATGGCAGCGGTCCGCTTACCCCCTGTGTCTCCTCTGCAGCGGTCCCAGGGCCTCGGATGTAGTTCCGTTCGCTCCCCTGGGTAATGCGGAGGCTCTCCTGTGCGCTCAGGGGCTTCTGGGGGGGAGGGAGATCTAAGGGCGGCCGGTCCTGCGCCTGGTTTCCACTGGGGTCTTTCCGCTCTACTCACAGGGACTCCTTCGACGCGACCTTCTCCCTGCTGCCTCGCTGCCGGCTTAAACTGCTCTTCCGTCAGGCCTCGGCGCCGTCCGCCATCTTGTTTCTCCCGGGGGTATCAGTTCGGATGCTGCGTTTTCAGGGACGCCGGCTCCGTTTCTCTTCGTTCCTGCGCCGGGCAGGGCCAGAATCGCTTCCCCCACCGGAGTATGGGCTTGGAACTTGTTCAGGTCAAAATTTTCGATCGAATTAAGGATCTAGGCCAGGATCGAGACGGGAGCTCCTCACAGACACGTCTTTACACCATCGGCGCTGGCCACGCCCCCAGATATCCCATTCAGCATAGACGTCCAAAGTGTTTATTCGTCAATCCCTCACGATTCAAGACTGGAATTAGTTGAATGGATTCTACTACAGGAAGACCACATAGCAGCTTCCAAAGAGCTAATCATGACACCTTTAAAGTTATTTCCCAAAATACATATTTTAGACATGGGAAACAATTTTATTTACACGCAGCAGGTACATCCATGGGAGCTACCTTGGCACCATCATATGCCAAGCACACTTGCCTACCCACTGTGGCAGAATTACCCATACTACTGGGGTAGATACATTGATGACATTTTTTGGCTTATGGAAGGGTCCTACTAAAGACAAGCTGGAGAATTTCTTCATATATTTCAACACTATAGCAAGCCACATTCAGTTCGCTGCAGATATAGGTAACTGTACCATACATTTTTGCAGACGTGGAGCTCACACCTAACAAACAAGGTGGGCACACAACCATTTTCCAAAAACCGACAATCTGCTTCACCATTTGAATTTTCACCCACCTAGCCTGATTAAACATCTTCCATACAGTCATCTTCTTAGGGTCATGTGCATTGTTAGTGACAACGAGAAATGCCATACGGAAATTAAGCGAATGGCACAAAGGTTTAGTACCAGAGGATACCATAACGAAGAAGTTTGGTCATCATTCAAAAAAGTAATTATGACAATACAAGAACAGGTGCCAATAAAAGAACCTTGCACATAGAGAATCCTTTAGTTGATGTCTCCAGATTTTCTACACAACGTCTTAAAATCCAAAAATGCATTCTAAAACTTTGGGAAATTCTGAGATGCGTCAATAGGGTTAAGGATCTATTCAAGGACACCACCCAACCCTATTCTCATGAGGGCCAAACTTAAGGGACAGTTTAGTGAAAACTGTCACTAAACACAGCTGCAAACGAACAGGGACCTTTCCCTGCCTATGTTACTTGTTCTAGTTTTCATTGGATTAGGATCCGCCCAATTGGTTTGGGGTTTTGATGCCTTTTTTTATTTATACACAGACTTAGCCCTCAAGATGGACAAAGCTTTGAATCATCAATATTGCAAATGTAGAGATGTTAAACACTATATGAGCACCTGTCTGCCAAGACCCTGTGGAAGACACGTTTTACATAGTGTCCTGCCAAGCCCCACAATGCTGTTCTTTGACTGTGACAAGTGGATCAGTGGCGAAAGGAATAGATGAACTAATACAAGCCTGCCTCAGTTTTGTCTAGTATGAAGGATAGTGGCCTAAAATACACAACCAAAATACAGAAACTATTACAGAGCATTGAAAGCTCTCCGCAAGCCTGCCAAGTTTGTAAACAAGAACAAGCTACCTTACCCAACTTTAAAAAAAATAGAATATAGCAGAGCATTCTCCTGCTCAATTGCTCAGGCCGCTAAACAATGCAGACCCACAATACCCCACAAAGAGAATTCCAAATAGCACTGCACACCATGAACGCTAATGAACCCTGGCAGTTCTATTAAGCCGTAAAAAGCATTAAAAAAAAAATTGCAAAAATGTAACCTTCCTCTCTTGCGCGGGGCCTGGCACGCGGCTGCAACCCCGCCCACCTTGGCTCCGCCCATCAGTCCTTTTATATCGCCAGGTCTAAGACCTATTAGCAATAACAGAGAAACCTTATTAGAGGGGACGGCGGGCGGGCGTATGGAGGAATGGGGACTATAGACTAGGAGTAAGGTGGTCACTACGGTGACTAACCTGGTTATACTCCTACATCCCGTCCCCTTTCCTCCATACTTATGGGAGATTCCCAAGCACTCCTTACAGGAACTATGGGTGGATGGAAATACCCCTTACTGAAAAAGGTTCTTCAGCACAGCCTGACCAAACTGAGCATCAGCTCTTGAGCTCATGTCTAGACAATAATGCTTACAAAAAGCAGATGGGGAGGCCCAAGTAGCTGCCCTAGCTATGGTCTCCCAGGGGACATATTTCTGAAAGGCAACCGCTGATGCCTTACCCCGCACTAGGTGTACATGAATTCCTTTAGGAGGCTTCAGCCCTTGGACGGTGAAAGACTCCGTAATGCAGGCGGCGATCCACCGAGAAATAGTTGCCTTAGATGCCTGATTACCTTTTGGGTTACCAAAGGTCACAAACAGTTGAGAAGAATTTTTAAGCTCGGATGTTCTGTCCAGATAGAACTTAAGAGCCCTTCTGACAGAGACAATGGAGAACCCTTTCTTCCTCTGAGGCAGGGTTCGGAAAAAAGACCGGCAGGGAGATCGACTGATTCAGATGGAACTCAGATACCACCTTCGGCAGGAAAGCAGGATTTATCCGTAGGACCACCTTATCCCTGTGAAAGGCCAAGAAGGGATGCTCCACCGACAAGGCCTGGAGCTCACTCACCCGCCTTGCTGATGTAACAGCGACCAAAAAGGACACTTTCCAGGATTGGTACTTGAGGTCCACCGTGGCCATTGGTTCGAAAGGTTTATGGCACAATGCCGTCAGGACCACATTTAGATCCCACGTCGGGTGTGGACTACGAATTGAAGGATAGAGGCGTGTCAAGCCTGCAAAATGCCTCTTAACCACTGGGTTACACAGAGAGTAAGAGCATTGGTCCATAGAAAGGTAAGCGGAAACCGCTGAAAGGTAGGTTCTGCACGACACAGAACGTGGACACCCGACTCCGCTAAGAAGGATACAAAGGACAGTATCGTGTCAATTGTAGCTCCCCTTGGGTCCAACTGCATGCTTAAACACCAATGACAGAACCTGAGCCATTTGCTTCTGTACTGGGACCCAGTCGAGGGTATCCTGGCTTACTGGATAATACGCATGTTATCCGCAGACAAGTTAAGATGTTCTAAAGACTTGAACTCAGGCACCATGCTGCCAAGCTGAGCGATTGTGGGAAGGGGTGCCACAGCTGCTGTTCCCCCTGGTGGAGAAGATCGCGGGTCACCGGAAGTCTGATCGGTGGATACACTGACAGGTGTTGAAGTTCTGAGAACTAAAACCTGGCTGGCCACCACGGGGCTATGAGTAGGAGAGAACATTTCACTGAGTTCTTCAATTTGCAAACTGCTCGTTGAACTAGAGGCAGGGGCGGGAAAGCGTAAGCTCTCAGGTTGTGCCATGGAATCTCGAGCGCATCCCCCAGAGAGGAGGCTCCTAGCCCCCCTCTGGAGGCATACGGAGGAAGCTTCTTGTTTATCGCCATAGCGAAGAGGTCCACCTCCGGTGTGCCCCAACGCAGGAAAATCCATGAGAGGACCTCCGCCTTCAATTCCCACTCGTAGCTGACCATTGTCCGCCACCTGAGGGCATCCGCTGTGACATTCAGCTGGCCCGGGATGTGCACTGCAAGCAGCCAAACACTATGAATAACAGCCCATTCCCAGATCTGGATGTACAGGTCCACGAGTGGGGGAGACTTGGTTCCCCCTTGTTTGTTGATGTAATACATCAACACCACATTGTCCGTGCATATACGCACCACCTTGTTGGCAATGATAGGTCTGAACGCCCTGAGCGCTAGGAAGATCACCAGAAGCTCCAGATGGTTTATGTGGAGGAGCTTGTCCTGAGGCAACCAAAGATCCGAGACCTGAAGAAGGTCCAACGTCGCACCCCACCCCAGAAGGGAGGAGTCCGTTGTGACCGTCACCGTAGGGGCTGGGTCCTGAAACCCCACACCCACCGACAGGTTGCTGAGAGGCGAACACCACTCCAGGTCCACTCTGATGGAAGCCGGAATCATTATAAACTTGGAGTCCAGATCAGATCCACAGCCTGATGCCAAGAACTCCGAAGAGCATCCGAGTTTGCCTCATCTTGAGACAAGCAAGAGGAAGAGCCAGCACGCACAAGGTCATGAGGCCCAGAAGCCTCTGGAACCACCAGGCCGACATGCTCTCTGTAACGCTCACCTGGTATCCACGGGGATGTCACACAGCCTGTTCTGACCTCTTACGACCTCAAACCCTTCCCTGGAGTCTACTCGACTGGAGACTGGGCCTGAAACACAGGATTGGTAGAGTTTAGCTCCCTATTGTCTCTGTGTGGTTGAACCCCTTCTTCCCCGGGGTCCAACCCTTCCCTTTGATCCACAGCTCACCTTGTTTTCTTGGAAAGTGTGCTCTCCATCCTGCTTTCAGCGCAGGGGCGCGTTGATTGATGCGGGCTCGTTGCTGCCTAGTTACTTCACTGGCAAGAGTCCGACAGGTAAGTATAATCAGCCTTTTGAACAGTTCTCCAACTTCGTTCCTTTCCTTCCTTAGATGATGGCTGGCGTCCGGGGATGGCGACGTGCTGCTGAGATTAGTAGCACTGAAGGTGAGCGAGAGCGTGATGTGCGATGCGACCCTTTCGTATTTGTATTGAACTGAGTTCTTTTTCTGTGTCTTTTAGGTGCAGCGATGTTTTCAGCGTGGATGCCACTTATGAAGAAGAAATGCGGTGAGTAAGCGCGGTATGCAGCGCCTCTAGATGTTTCCATGCTAACCTGGAGTGTCTTTTCCCTCTTGCAGATGGATGAGAAGTTCCAGAGACAGAGTTCCCCCAGAACGGCTGGGATTCAGGAAAGCGTTTGAAGCTCGTACATTCTTTAAAAATAAGAGAACATTTGCTGAATGCTTACTAATGCCTTTTTTCTGTTCTTTTCCCTTTTCCTCAGGAAGCGGTGTGCCGGGCTGGGAATGACACTGCCGAAGATGCCCGCAGAACAGAAGGAGCGATGAATGATGGGCATAAGCGCCGCAAGGTAAGGCTGTTCCTAACGGTGTTCTTGCAGGAGCTGAGCGCAGAAGAAAGATGCAGGCCTACTGGAGACCGATCCGAACACGGTGAGTGTCACGCTGCAGGTGCAGAAAATGCAAAGCAGGTTTCTCAACCTGGGTGTGGCTTAAATAGTCTCTGGGTATCCCAGGTGTCTCTGGGCTGAACCACACCTAAAAGACTAGACTGCACATGCAGTTCTGGGAACTGAAATATGTGGGGGCATCCATCTTGTCCCCATCAATGCACTACAAGTCCAATCCCCAATGTTATCCTATGGGAGTGAGTGAGTCTGGTGCCACAAGCGCCAAGTCTGACTCCAGTGGGTCTTTGGAGGGATGGAGAGGCCGTTGAGGGCCATGTAGGTGATCGTGGCCTGGCTCCAGCCTGACATCTTGGAGGGCTGGGGACATGAGTGGTAGGAATCACGACACTCTCTGACTGCACAAACTTCTGACACGTGGTAACCAGATCCGCCATTCTTTCCCCGGTCAGGTACACTCTGCAGTCGATCGTGTTCCAGCGAAAACCCAGGAAAATCAAGTCCTGCAAGACCGTCATAGAAGATTTCCACCAGTTCACCGACAGCCCCAGATGGAACAGGAGCTGTAGGAGAGACTGAAGATTGCTTGCGGCTCTCAACGGGCAAGGACTGCGTAAAAGCCAGTCGTCCAAATACGGATACACATGGATACCCTGCAGACAAAGATAGGCCGCAATCACCGACATCATCTTCGTAAAGACACGCAGTGCCGAGCTGAGGGCAAAAGGAAGCACTCGAAACTGGAAGTGCTCCTCTCCCAAAGAGAAACTGAGATATCTCCTGTGTGGATTCCAAATCAGAATATGCATGTACGCATCCTGAAGATCCACCACGCTGAGCCAATCGCCCATCTGCAAGGAAGACCCTATCTGGCTGGGTGTGATCATCTTGAATTTCTCTTGGGGTAGGAAAAGATTGAACTGGGAAAGGTCTAGGATGGTGCGCAGGCCAGCCTGGTTGGGTTTGGGCACCCTAAACAGCCGGGAGTAGAAGCCCTCCCCTCGTTCCCAGAGAGGAACGGGTTCCACCGCTCCGAGGTCCAGAAGCTTCTGCACCTCGGCATTCAGGGAGGGCTATCCCGACAGCTGGAAAGGAGGGTTGAAGGGTGGGGTAGGGGTAAGCGGAAACCTGCGCGAGCGACTGACAAGACCCATCTGTCTTCGGTGATGGTCTGTCACGCCTCCCAATGAGACGCAATGCGTCCTCTCCCACGGGGGTCTTGTGTGAGCGCAGAGAACCCCCATTTTGTAGGTTTTTCAGTGGTATTGCCACCTGAACCTGAAGAGGAGACTGAGGAGCGGGAGAAAAACCGAGTCCATTGTTGCCTCCGGTGGTTATTCCCCAAAGAGGTATCCACTCTAGGAGATTTCCGGTCAAGGAAGCCCCTGAAACCAGAGGAGGGCCGACTTTGCAACAGCAGTCTCTGGGTTTTAAAGGTTTTTTTTACCAGGACTGACAAGGATTTAGCTGTCTGCGTGCTATCCTTCGTCTTGGTCAGCTCTACATCCGTTGTAGAATGAAACAGCTCCTTACCGTCAAACGGAATGTCCAATACCTTGTCCTGCACACCTCCTTCAAAAACTTGATGGCATGTTGCCACGCCTGTCATGAGGTATCAAGCCCCAGCATAAGGCCCCGAGCCGAGGTGTCTACGTGGTGAGCCGCAGCCTCCAGGAGATCCTGGGCCAAGACCCTGGCGTCAGATAAGCCCGCCTTAAAATCCTCCAGCTTTTCGACCGGAATGAACTCCTCAAACTCCGACAGACCTTTCCACATCCGCATATTAGCCCCCGCTAACACTAGTTCAGCATTGGCCTGCTGGAGCTGCAAAGCCGAGTTAGCGAAAACTTTTCTCCCAAGGGAGTCGAGAAGCTTGTCCTCCTTTCCCAGAACCTGAGTAGCCGTTGTGGAAGAGGATGCTGCAGGCCTGGACTGTAAGGTAGCCGCAGCCACCACAGTGGAGGAGGGGGGCGGACAAGATGACAAAACCACCTCTTCCGAAGAATGCAGCCTGTATCGTGCATCAATTTTCTTATTGACGAAAAGTCCAGAGCGTGGCTTTTCCCAAACCCTATGCACGTCGGCCAGAACGTCCTTCTGCAAGAACAGGCCGGTATACTGCAAAGGAGACAGGGTGAACGCCCCAGAAAGCACACCCTCCTGCGGAGCTGGTGCCTCGGGCACCGGAACATCCAAGAAGGACATCATGTCCAGTACCCGGTCATGGAAAGCTCTAATAGAGCGGGGCAGATCCTGGTTGTCCTGATCTCCCTGCGCGTCTTCCGACAGGTCAGGATCCTGCTGAGCCGTGTCGGGCGCTGCTTTGTCCACGGGGGACAACGGGGGCAAAGGTGGAAGAGTTGGGGAAGGCACCGTAGACAAGGGAGGCGCCGGCGGGACCACCGGAGGAACGGGTGGAGCCGGAGGTGCGGGCGGACATATCTCCCTAAAAAGCCCTTTGAAATATTCCCTCATGGGGTCGGTACGCATGAGCGTCTGAAATTAGCTGAAAAAAGCGTCCTCCGGGGACTGTTTTGGAGCTACCGGAGGAGGCCTCTCATGAGGAGGATAATTCCAGGGGCGCAACGGGGAGGGTTGCCACACAGGCCCATCCCCCGAAGTGTCAAAATCAAAAATCAAAGGTGCCAACCCCACAGGCAACAAAACATTGTGCGGAAGGGGCATCCGAGCGTTCCAGTCATAAACTGGGCGAAAAGGATGCGCACAAGGAATTCTGTTCACCCACAGAACCAAGCCCTACACCTGAGGCCGATGGCGTAGTTGTAGGGGAAGCGCCCAAAATGGCCGCCGTGGTCATGGCGGGAATGGCCGCCATTTTGCCATCACCTGAGGGGAACTGCGGCACGTGAGGAAGTGAGGCAGGGGTCCCCGTCGATGGATCAGGGGTCTTAACTTTAGCCTTTGCGTAAGGAACCTTGGCAGAGCCGGTACTATGAGGCCTGGAATGTTTCTGCGACATACCAATATCCAAATTAGCCTTCTCAGGAAGGACCTCAGTGCTACCGGTAAAGGAAGAACTTTCCTTCTTTGCCCCCTCAACAGTCAGTTCTGGCGTCGCCACAAGAGCGGGAACGGTGAGAAACTTTCACCAATAAGGCCTTGCCAGGCCCCTCAGAAATGTTGGTAACCTTAGCCTCTGTACGAGGGACCTCGGACCCAGGTCCGGTAACAGCCTTACAGGTGCGGGCCTCGAACATCCGTTCGGTAACACCAAGCCCAACCAAGGCCTCGGGGCACACCCCAGTTTCATTTTTTGAGGGAAGCCGATAAAGAGGCCTCAGAGCTAGGTACCCGAGGACTCAGTAGAACTGGGTCTGCAAGCCGCCCCCACAGGGAGGGGCCTCGGAGTGTACTCTGGTATCCACAGGCCCCTAACGGAGACCCTCGGAGAAAACTCTGGTACAATTTTTTTTAGGCCCAGAAGGCACCTCAGGGCAATCCCCGGTGACAGAGCGACTAACACTACTCCCGGCTCGGGAAGAGCCCTAAAAGGTGCTCTAAAAAGTAAATAACTTACCGGGCACGTTGAAACACCTCCTCCTAGCGCTCCAACCAACGTTTAAGTGCCCAGAGCGAAAGGGAATCACAATAAAAACAGGAGTCCCAACGGTGGTCTGGACCCAAACACTTGAGTCAAAGAGGATGGGGGTCGGCCCTCACGAAGCGTCGGTGACACGATGAACAATCTGGAAAGTCTAGTTTGAACGACAGACAGACTAGTACACGATCGCTAGCGAGAGCCAGAGAGGAAAAAAGGTAAGAAAATCTTCTGCGGATGCAAGTGTGTCCAGTCCCGAATGACCGGAGAAAAGGACTGATGGGCGATGCGGGGGACGGAGCTAAGGTGGGCAGGGTTGCGGCCGCGTGCCGGGCCCCACGCAAGAGAGGAAGGACATTTTTTTGCAAAATTTTTGGATGCTTTTTTACAAAGTGCTCCGGTCCCGTCCCACAGGACGGAGAGATGTCCCAGAAGTATGGAGGAAAGGGGACGGGACGTAGGAGTATCATTAAATCACTCCCATCCTTTATTTAATAATCATATAACAAGAAGAATTAGGAGTTTTTTCGTAAGAATAGCCAATCACAGGGAGGGATACAAAAGTAAAGAGGGCTGTATCAGTTCAGTCAGAGCCCTAGACCCGGATGAAGTAGATACACATGTTGAGGCTCTGTTGATACAAGGGGAGATGGCTGAAGAGAAGAGTACTGGAAGGTAGAAGGGTGAGTGCAGTGCTGAAAGCCTTAGGAAGAAAAGAAACCCAAGTTCTAGGAGACACCTGCTGTGAATCTTGAGAGCCCAAGGTATTCGAGTGGAACCTGTTGTGAATTGTGAAGAAAGCCATGGCCCAGGAAGGACCCGTTGTGAATCCTAAGAAAGTCATGGTTCAGAAGGGGCCCGTTAAGAATACACAGAAGCCTAGGGTCTAAGAGACCACATCTTCTAAGAAGCCGGTAAACTCGAGAGGGGGGATACCTACTAATGAAAAAGAGACCTGGGAGAGGCCCCAAGAAGCAGAGCGACCGCAGAGAGGCTGAAGGAAAGTCCAGACTGAGTAGCTCTTGTAGGAGCCTTCCCGGGAAGCTCCTTTTGTCTGGTTTGATTAGCTTAAGGATGGACATTTGAGACTAGAATTAAAACTCATTGATTGATGAATTTTGAAACATTTGCTTTATTAGCTTAGCATAGCCAAGAAGCTAAAAGACGTGTTAATATTACGTTTGGGGAATTTTGTTGACCGCAGATTTTGGAACATTCTTAAATGTCCCTGTCTTTGGGAAACCCTAGTCTATAAATAGGCTTGGACATAACATATTTGACGCTTGGACAACCTCACTTTATGTTGCTGCATCCTTGACTGGTTTACTCCCTTTAAGCTACAGCTCTACCTCTAGTTCCTAAAGGCTTTTTGACCAAACCTTTCCCTAAAGCAGGAGTGAATACATTCTGATACTCACAACTTTGGTACCCACTGCATCATTACTCCTGCCAGTGGTTGAAAGTCTGTTGACTGGCATGGCGTTCCAAAGTCTGGGGGCCTAGATCAAGAATGGCAGTTAATTTTTTTTATTTTATTTTTTGCAGCCACAACCTAGCATGGTCCTGACTTCTTGTGGAACCTTGGCCTGCAGAAAATGGTACATTTTCAGCTTGAAAATGATAGCTTTGCAAATGGTGCAGCTGGCCTTTAATGCAATGCATGCTTATAGAGGCAGAATGGGGGAGTAATGTGCTCAAATTTGCAGAGACCTCGTGAGGTGGGCTACAGCACGGAAGACTCTTCCAACAGCTGGCAGGATAAAGGTGAATATACATACACCATGGAGTGTGCAATACTAAGACATGGGAAATTACCTAAGAGAACACAACGTCTTTGTAATATTCAAACTATGATTGCTAATAGAGTGCAGTAAAATTATATTCTTGTGTGGCTAAATAGCCTACTCTTTATTAATGGGTACTAAACCCTATAGTACCAACTTCTAGTTCAACTTGGCCACAACATATTATTCAATACATCATGAATGAAAATACAAAATCATTACACTTATATGTACATATGTGCAATATACAATACAGAAATGACACAGACATACATCTACAGCACAAGCTGTAAAAGTTAAAAACCATGTCTACTGTAACAATCAATTGAACCTAACGGAAACAACAGTGTTGGATACCGAGTGCACCAATTAATTAAAGTGCAGAAAGTGCTTACAATGGATTGCATTACGAATATCTCATATCTTGCGGAACATGTAACCCAAACATAGAAAATAAGTTGTAGAAACCACTCAGTAATGTACAAACCAGGCCACAGCTACTCTGTAGTGAATAAACAGGAGGCCTGCTTGTATTCTCATTTAATATATAGTGTTGTACATTAAATGAGAATACTAGTAGGCCTTGCTTGTTGAAGAGTAGGCTATTAAGCCACGCAAGAAAATAGTTTTACTAAACTCCATTAATAATCATAGTTTGAATATTACGAAGACATTGGGCCTCATTACACGGAATGCGATAAGGGTTAACCGGTACCAGTAAGCCCTTACCGCCTTACTACGAGGTCCCTTTGCGGGACCTGACCTTAACGGCTGGTCTAGACCAGCCGTTAAAGTAGGGGCCCGCAAAGGGACCTTGGTGCCAATTACGGTACCGCAATTTGCGTTACCGTAATTAGCTCCTTCCCCATTCCCACTGAGCCCTATGGGGGCAAAAATGGGAATGGGGAAGTGCCTTGGTGAATGGGGAATTAACGCCCCCGCTCACCTTGGAGTAGGGCGGTAATTCCGCCATCCACCAAGACGGACACGGTAAAATGCCGGCGGCAACCATGGCGCTAATAGCGACATGGTTACTGCATACCGTGTAATGAGGCCTATTGTGTTCTCTTAGTCAGGGTAGAGGTAGGCAGGCCTGCCAGATGGGAGTTTCCACCATCCAGGAGAGAAAGGACAAGGCCTGTACTGTGGTTCGGAGGTTATAGTCTCGAAGGGAGGGCTCAATTTTCCACAAAAGAGAGAATTGGTACTGAACTGTATCAGGGGGGGAAAAGTAGTCTAGGTTCATGGCAGACCGCCATCGGATGTGTATATGTTCGGTGATAACAAGGAGAAGGAGGAATACATATTTCTGTGGGGTTGAGTTTGTAAAATGCGACCGGCATACAGATTAATATGAGGATGAGGTATGCCTTGAGCTGGTGGATGTATTTGATGGAAGAGATGTTTAAGCCGAGTTGAGTATCATCCACATATTGATGGATCCATATGTTGTGGATGGCAAGATTTCACCCATGTTTTGCTCCTCTTGTTCCTCAAGTCAATTAAAATAGAGGTTATCTAAACATGGCATACTTGGTACTAACAAAGAAAAAAGACCAAGCATGCTTGCATGGATGAGACTTTCATTGGGCTAACTCAACCAAATATATGCATAAGCCTGAAAGCAGGGACGGTATTCAGGCCTTTCAATCTTTTGAGTCGAAATCGGCCCGCGCCTCACAATGGCCCTGGTGGGCTGCGCCCATTTTGGCAGTCTTACTACACAGCAACACATTTCTTTAATTCATGACATTAAATCTATGCTTTGAGACAACACGTTACAGGCTGCCTTTCCTAGCGCCCAGCATCCAGCAGCATTATCAGCTCATTGCCTTTTACCACTGTTTTGTCTGCATTAGCAGAGTGAGGATTGGTGTATTCGCTCTCTCTCCCTCTTCTTCTGACTCTGCTTCTCTGAGTCATTGGCCGTTTTCTTCTTTTGAATATTGTCGCCTTTCCTCACCTTCCCCCCTTTATTTTTCTGGTTATCCATCGGTCACCTGGCCCCGTCTCCTTTTGTTGCCACTATCTCGATGCACTCCCGACTTCTGTTCCAGTTAATTCTGCTTTCTTTCTTATGGGGGACTTTAATCTCCATTTGTCCACATAGCACTTCTCTGTTCCTCTCATCTATTGTTGACACTTTGCACCTTTTTAAACTTCGTACTCTCCCCACCCCCTCTTCTAATTCTTCAAACCTCTCGCATATCCCTTAATACAGTCCATCTACCTTTTTTTGCAAATCACCATCCCCAACAATGAGAATTTACGCAAGTCCTCTATCAATGCAAAAGTGCTCAAAGCAGTGACAGATCCAGTCTCTCAAAATAACTTGCCAACTCGCCAACAACCTGAAAACTACATCACAATTACTGGTCTTGGGCGATTTCAATCTGGGCTACAATGACCCATTAGATAAAAATGCAAGCATCATTGCTAATTCACTATCCGATTTGGGTTTAACTCGAAGAACGCTGAAACCTATCCATATCAAAGGCAGAACCCTTGACTGACTAGCAGACTTCAACTGCACAGTCAACATTAAATCCATCTCACAACAACCTTGGACAGACCACTTCCTGGTGTCCTTCGAATTATCGACCTCCAAATCTATCAAGCCAGCACCCATCATGGCCCTGCCCTGCCCTACAAAAAACAAAAAGTGCATCACGAAGGAGAACGTGATTCCTGCTATCCTACCCACTCTCAACCAACTAGCAGATCACTCAGACCCAGAAACATTGGTCGATGAATACAATAAAAATGATGTTAACCACTTTGGACAACATCGCCCCTCTCAAGTAAACCCAAAGCCCACTTAAATAAATGGTTTACCCCGGAATTAAAAGACCTACGACTCCTCAAAAGAAGCTGTGAATCAGCTTGGAGATTATCCCCCTCTAAGGACCATAAAAACAGACTCACGGAAATCTCCTCCCGATACAAAAAAGAAATCTATCTGGCCAAACAAAACTCTTATAACACGCGCATAGCGAATGCCAAATCAAACATGAAAGACCTGTTCACTATCCTCAAGGAACTAGAGTCCCCCATCCCCATCCCAGACATATGTTCTAAAGATAAAACATGGTGCTCGAATATCCAACAAGCACTTTCTAATAAAATAACGATGCTCCAAAACAAAATATCTAAGAAAAAGGCTACCACTCCAGTCCAGCAACGTCAATACAGTACTACCTCCTAAGGAACAGGGCACTATTGCACGCTTCACGTTCTCTAGAGTCACCATCCTTGAGGTCGAGAAGGTCATCCTGGCCCTTAAGCCATCTAACTGCCAGGGTGACCCCTGCCCAGCTTATAAAAGACGCAGCCAGAGACCTCTCCCCATTTATCTCAAAACTTGTCAACTCCTCCTTTGCGACAGGTATTGTACCGACTAATCTAAAACAATCATGGGTACTCATTCTGCTTAAGAAGCAAACCCTAGACCCACCTATTCCCACAAACTATCGCCCCATCACGACAGTCCCGTTTTTGCTCAAAATCCTGGACAAGATTGCCTACAATCAGATTAAAAAATTCCTGGAATTTCACAAGCTCCTAGGAGTACGCCAATCTGGATTCCGGCCACAACACAGCACTGGGACAGCCCTCATCGATCTGAAGGCTCAGATTGACGTCCTGCGAGACAAAGGCAAAATGGCTCTCCTCCTGTTGCTGGACCTCTCGGCTGCATTCGACCTCGTGGACCACGGGGTCCTTTGCAGCCACCTGGATTCGGCCGCTCACTTTTCTAAAGAGGCCATAACCTGGATAGAGTCCTTCCTCAACGATAGGACGGTGGGAGTGTTCTCCCCCTCAGCAGCAGCCGACCCGATCCCCATCTCATGTGGAGTCCCACAGGGCTCCTGTGTTTCCCCCACCCTATACAACATATTCACTAAGCCCCTTTTTGATGATCTGGACTATCTTGGTATCACCTACACAAACTATGCAGACGATATCCAGATTCTCCTCCCTCTTTCTGGGGATTACAACAAGGATTTGGCCTTGGTGAATAGGGTATATATCATCATCCAGGCATGGATGGCCTCACATGGTCTATGCCTGAATGATGATAAAACAGAATTTATCATCCTGGGGACTCATGCCAACTTAAAAAAAATTAGGCCATAACTATGCCTCATTCGTGATTGATGGAAACTCCATCAAGGTGTCCAAGGAAGTGAAGACGCTCGGCTTCTACCTGGACTCCACCCTCTCAATCGATAAACAGGTGAAGTCCCTGGCATCAGCCACTGCCTACACCTGCAAACTTATTAGAGCTGGCAAACACTCGCTATCTAATAAGAACTGCATCATCCTAGCCAGAGCCCTAATCCTATCTCGGCTGGATTACTGCAATGCACTTTACATTGGTGCCAATAAATCTATCATACACAGACTACAAACCCTTCAAAACAACGCCTTGCGAGCTGCTCTTGGCGTACCCAAAAGACTACACATATCGCATATTAGGAGCCAAAATAACTGGCTCTCCACTCTGAATAAAATCCACCTAAAATAGGCATCATTGGTTCATAAAGCCCTGCATAAAGCCGCTCCTAGCTATCTCACAGTTAAATTCACTAAAAGATGCTCTACTAGACCAACAAGAACCTCCAATGTCAACAGCCTCATCATACCGAGATTCAGATTGTCCAAGGCCGGAGGAAGCAGCTTCCAGGTACAATCAGCCCAACTCTGAAACTCACTGCCACCTACCCTACGTGAAGAGCAGCCCTTTCTGAAATTTAGATCGAATTACATCAATCTCCTAAAAGCTGCCGACAGCTAGTCAACCTGCAACCACCCAATGCCTTTACCTCCAGTGCAGACCTGCCACTCTCACCAGCATCCATGCCAGCTCCCACCTGGCTAGTGCGCCGCCACTACACTTGCACCCCCCGATTAGTGTTAGCAAGCTTGCCAGGACCTATTCCTCACCAGTTCATCCAGCCCCTAGTTGACCCTACGGTCTATGTATATTTAGCTTGGCTACAGCCAGCCATTATATTACCCCATACCGCACTCCATTGCATTACAGCTTCACTTGCACCTAGCCAGCCTGCCCTACATAATCTCTGCCCTCCAGTCATCGCATAACCTGTATATATTTGTATAGACATGTATATCATTGTACATTATTGTAACGTGTCATAATTGTATATTTATCTTTGTCACTGTACATTATCTGTAACCTGCAAATTAATTCTCGTATTTTCTGTACTGCTGCGCCCGGTAACCTCCGAGTCTGGTGCGCATTACAAGTGATTAAAACAAACAAACTTTCTTTGCCGATAGTGAAGCTGTTAAAAAAATAACACATTTTCCTGGATTCCCCAATTCTTCCAAGAGGTTGTCATCTTCCATATCAGAGTTTTGAAATCAAAATCAATGTCATCAACACCCTGTTCATCATTCTGGTCACCTTAGTCCAAAAAGACTACTTTTGAGCATTCCCATATCATGTGGTTGAATGAACCTTCGCTGTGTTGAGAGCTCCTCTCCTTTTCGTCATTCTCCAACTCTATTCACTCCACTCTTTCCAACTGTATTCTCTCCATCCAATACTGATGTCTTCTCACTAGCTTCACCTTAACCCGTCTAAAACAGAAGTTTTTCTTTCCTGCTTTTATTATTACCATCTTCTCTTCTTAGTTCTGCCTCAGCCTGCAATCTGGGCGCCATCTTTGACACTTCTCTTTCACCACTCACATTACTTCTATTTCTAAATCTTGCCGTTTTCAGCTTTTTAACATCCCTAAGGCCCGTCGTTTCCTTAGTTTTGAGGCAACTAAACTCCCTTTTTCTTGACTCTATTAATCTACCCATCTTGCCCCTCTTCGTTCGATATCATCATGCTTCCATTCGTGTATTGCCCACCCTCTATCCATGGCATTCTATTTCTGATGCCTTACTGCACCTACTCTGGCTTTCCTTTGAGGCTTGTTTGCTTTTTAATTTCCTTTGTATTGTTTTTAAATATCTACATGGTCTTGCGCCTCCCTTTCTTTCGTCCCTTATTTCTTTCTATGTTCCTTCTTGCTCTCAATCCCTTTTTCTTCCATTAAGCGCTCTTTGTGCCAATCATTGCATTTAATGTACCATTACTGTTCTTTGTAGGGCGTTTAGGTGTTAGGCGTTATATAAATAAAATACACAAATACCTTTCTGACAGAGTAATTAGTAGTATTCGCCAGCACTGTGATAAGATGCAGCGATTAACATCCCTGCTGCATTCCTTTGCAGCCATTATTATTTAAGCACCCCATCGGTGCCTCACACCGTTTTCCCAAACTGTATGCAAGGGGGCCCCCAAACATTACATTGAAATGGGCCCCCACGAACCCCCGATACATTTTCAGCTGGTCCTTGTAAAGTTATACATTCAAGATAAAATTGTGGCTTTACCAAAAAGTAATCCAGCACATTTAATCTGGCTAACAAAATATCCCCCTTCCTTTTACTTTCTCCTATTATTTTCCTTTTAGCCATGTATGAACAAATATTGAGGACTGACCAACCAACGGATAAGAGTAATACAGTAAAGAGTAGAAGAACAGTGAATGCTTTAAACTATCACCAGCTAAGCAAGAATTAATTCCTATGTAAATTCGGCTACATACTCGTTAACCACTAGCCAGAAAAATGAAACAAATTACACATGATCCTAAACTTCCCATTTATTTAACCTACTGGTCTGTTTTTAATTATTTTGTTAAACTAAAGCGCCAATGACCGTCAAATAGCGGTTAACTTGATTCAAAGAAATTCAGAATGCTTTTCTGATGCCATGCGAAATGGTGCCCAATTTCAATTAAGAAACCAAAGTATTCACTACAGCCACCCCAATACAAATCCACAGACATTAACTCGTTAGATGTACGTCAGGGATTTCGCCTAAGCCGGTCCCTTGAAAATGTTGAATGGGCTTGTTTCAGGAGGCTCCTTGTGCAACGTGTGAAGCTTCCATTATCACCGTCTTGTCCCAACATGTCAGGGAGAAGTAAGATGTTATTTTTGGCCTCTCCATCATCCAATGCGCAGTGTAACCAGATCTGCTTTGGGTTTTGCACAGTTCGTCTGTAGGAACAATAAGAGCTATGACCCCCTACAAAAAATGGACAATGCAACGTGGGTCTTTCCTGTTTGGCATGAAATGTCAAAACATTCTTAAAAGTACCAACTCGTGACATCTTTACAAAAGAATTAAAATGTTGCTTTAGGACACTTCCAGTTTTCCTAATTGTTTAGTTGACATAACTGGTTGAAATAACTGAGAAGCAGTAATTGATCTGTAGGTTAACACGGGGTAATAGATTGTACATTGTGCAGTAATTTAGTAAATCCATGTTCCTTCTGCCACAGAATCTAATTGCTATCGATCTCCAAGCACCATGAAGGAAATTGGTAAGCTCCAAAAGAATTAAAGGGACCTCCTGTCAAAAAATTAAAACTATATAATTAATGATGTCGGATTGATCTTTCACTGCCTATGAAACAGTAAATAGATTTAAAGATAGTGGGCATCCTCTACATATGGAAGAAATACATTTTTTAAGACTAGGTTTTACGATCAGGAGCTGAAAATATAGAAGAAAGCATTTTGGGACACGCCAAAAGACATGAATAAACAGAGCGGGTGGATGGATGAATGCGTCTGTAGTGCAGGCAAGAACAAAAAAATTCAGACAATTGAAAGTGTGAGGTTGGACAAACGGAAAAATTCATAAGTGTGCAGAGGGCTGAATGAGCATTTGGGGATCTAATCGATGGGTGAATGAGTAGGGATGAGCAAGCATATGTTGAGAGCAAAGAAGAAAAGCACAGACAATGATGGAAAGCGCAAAGGTTTAGGAGACAGTACAAGAGCGAGAGAACAAAAGGGGAGGCGAAAGTGCACAGGGCAGGGCTTTAAGTGGTTAGTCTCCGAAAACTGTGCTCGAGACAGGGAGCTGCCGGTACTCCCCAACTAGGGTGAACAGACCTCCTGGTTTTCCTGACACAGTCCAGGGAAAGCGCCCTCCATCCCAGGGTCACGATATCTTTTTCATTGAATGAACCCCGTCCCAGGATTGGATGGGCAGGTAGCTGCGGTCACGTTTTTTGCCGGGAACCAATTCAGAAATCCTGAAACCCGGCATGACTAACTGCATGTGAAGGCTTTTCAAACCCCCGATTTCCTCACTCTCCCCCCTCCCTGGTTGCTCGCCTCCAATGAGAGCAGTGTGCCAGGAACACAGCCACGCAACAGGCGACAGACATAGAAGTAGGACTACAGTTTTATCTTAGTCCTGTCTGTTTACTGTAGTCCTACTTCTAGGTCTATGGCCTGTCCAGTTTTCTTTTTAATCTGGTCACCCTATCTATAACCCATAGCCCACTAAAAGCAAAGGCATTTTTCAGAAAGCCTGAAGCTCTTGTGTACACACAAGAGATAAAGACTTTAGAAAAAAGTAGCAGGACGTGAATGTCACCGGTTAGCCCACAATCCTTTTTGCAAAATTTGGGGGTGGGGGTCAGAGCACGTATGGGGGGGGGGGAGGGTGGGTGTGAACACAGGAGAATGAGCGTGCACAGGGGAAGAGAGCATACAGGGTGGGGGAGGAGAGAGCACCCACGGGAGGGAGGAGAGAGCACACATGGGGCCGAGGAGAGAGCACGCATGGGGGAGGAGAGAGCATGCATGGGGGGAGGAGAGAGCACTGCGGAAGCACACTGGTGGGGCAGGAAGCACAGGCACAGATAGCGGAGGGAGCACAGGTGTAGGGAGGGAGCGTGGGCACAGGTGGAGGGTGCAGACATGGGTAGCGGGAGTGAAGGCACAGGTGGGCTCAGAGGACATGTGGACAGAGGTCAAAAGTGGGAGAGAGTTTAACACAAGGTTGGGCATAGCTCTAATGAGCACGGGGGAAAAGAGCAAGCACAAAGGAAGAGAGCAAGAATGTTCAGACCTAGGAAGTTAGAGCGGAGAGGTTAGCTCAAGCTTGTAGTTAGCACCAAGTTAGAAATTCAGACCAGAACGAACTTCGGAGGCAGAGACCAATGTCATAGAAGTATATTTGTGGAACAAAAGAGGAACTCCAACAACAGATATATTTCTAAACACTATCTTTTGGTGTCTTAATGATTATATTCAAGATATTTACAAATTCAACCTTCAAACAATAAGCCTAGTATCTTAATGAGTACACAATCGTGTCCCCTAATATGGCAAATAAGGCACAAATCCCCTATTCGTGTAAAAATAATTATTTAGTTCAATTTATTATTTGTCTGTATTGTTAACTCATACACAATATCGGACTGTTTATCCGTAAAAAGAAGAAATCAAAACAAAATAACAAAGGAAGAAAAGCAGAAACAATGTAATGTTATCTAAAAATCCCATATTTGGTGGGTAAGTATCATTTGTATAATGCAGATTTCATTGTACAACATCAAAGTGAACATGTGAAAGAGAAAACAGTAGCAAAAAGTTAGCACTGTGTAGCAAAGATTATTCAACATTTGCACATCATAATTAGAGAGGTAAAGGCACCGAATATTAGGTCCTTAAATGTTAGCTCAGGTTGTTTAGTGACCTGGTTTAACTCTAAACGCCTGAAGATTTATTTTAGTGAACTGAACTGTGCTCGATCTAGGCAGGACCAAATTAGTTGATCCCAGAGTACAACTTATTATTGTGGACTTAAATGGGATGAGAGGTAAGAAGGAAAACTGATTCGTCTGGTCTCAGGTTAAGCAAGGCGCATGCTGCCTAGCTACGCTCTGAGGACCATGAAGATCAAACCAGGGTAGCTGTTGAATTCTATGAACAGAAGACCAAAAACCATCGGTCTACGCCAGGGGGAGAAGCCCCCTATCTAGTTGGAAAAGGCAAAAAAAAGCACAATAAGTGCTTAGTCCTGTGGCGTTTCGGCTTGTTGTTGGAACGCCTTCATCTGGGCCTCTGGGTTGGGGATCTCTGTAAAATCAATAAAAAAAGAAAGGGAATGGGGGTGAGATCTTAAAAAGTCTCAAGTGCTTTTGAAAACAGGCAATGTATTTATAAGAAAGGGGTGAGGCATTGCTGCCTATTATATAGTCATAGTAAAAGATACTTATATTGTAACAAAAACCATGTCAGCCATGGTCCGATATTGGTAACAAAGGGGGCTGCGTAGAGGCCAACCTGTAGGGAAGAAACCGCTTGGCGTCGCTGCAAAGAGGTGGTGTCCTGTATTCACTAGTAATACACTTGTGGGTTGAATGCTGGCAATGCTCCTTCAGAAGCCAAAGGGTCTGGAGCAAAACGCGAAGAGGGTCACCGTAGATTGGGTGAACCTGTAGAGAATAAATGGAATAGTACAGGGGAGCAAGATCACTAAATTGATATTGCTAGTAAGCCATGCACAGGTCATTAAAAGTTAAGATATACAAATGAGCGTGTGCTGTACCTGTGTGTCACGTAGCGGAATGCTTTAATTCCGTCTAGGTGAAGTTGTGCAAGTCCTTTATACACAATAAACTGGATCGATCTCCATTGCCGTCTAATTCATGCATGCAGAAACAGAGCTGAAAAATAGAGAGAGCGGCAGCGACGCTGCCGTAAGAAATGTGAAGTTCTGCAGACTATTGTTAGTGGCCTGAGTCAGGGAACGAACTGGGTAGGGCCTAGAGCTCTCAGGGGACTTACCAGGAGCTGGGTCCCTTCTCGTCACTTCAGCTGTATCCTGGGTCTGCAAATCGTCAGACCGCTGTTCTCTCTGGCTCCCGCGGGAGAGCTGTATCCGGAAATAATGATGTGCGCATGTGCGGGGGAATAGTGTAAAAAGCCTCGCGCATGTGTGGCGTGTACGTAAGCATTCCGTCGTCATGACAATGTGTTGCATCGGCGACTGTTAGGCGGAATCGAACGCAGCGCCGATCAAGTGAATCCGCTGCTGGTGTGATACCTACGTCGATCTTACTCCAAAGGAGGTAAATGAATGAGTTCAAATGGCACACATGTCTGTTTTAGTGGTCACTGTATTAAAAAGAACCACGGGGCTCAAAGTATAGATTGAAAGCGGGCGGAAGGCTTGCTGTGTGCTTGTTGATCACAGAGGGGGAAACTGTATGTACAAGGTTACCTAAGGCCTACCATCATAACGTGCAAATAGTGGCCATATACATAGATTTGAGAAAGCAAGGCAACTTCTCAATCCCATAGAGCTCTGGATCGCGTATGAGACTCACTTATGGTGACATTAGCTGTGGCTGACTCTAGGTAGATGTCAGGCAACCCCAATCTGCTGCAAGGGGTGGCCAAACATTTCGTATCAGGAAGAGCACAGGGAACAGTTCTCAATCCCATGTCACCTTGGCCTCATTCAGGCCATGAGTTATTGTCTGAAGTCTGAAAATCCACCATGCTTCCTTGTGTTTTAGAGCGTTTTTGATGTTGGTATTCCCCTCTAATTCATCGATGACCCACCAAGTGAAGTCGTCGGGTCCGTGGCGATGTTCAAGGAAGTGTGGGACCATCGGAGCATTGTGACTCTTACAGCGGATTCGTGAGCGATGCTCACTTATTCTTTTGTTGACAGGTCTTTGAGTTTGACCTACATACCTTAGGCCACAGGGACATTCAATTAGGTAAATTGCATTGTTGGTTTTGCAGTTCGAAAAGTGTCTAAGAACCCAATCCTTGGTGCCAATTTTGAATGTTTTTACCTTTTTGGTAAATTTGCATGCTACACATTGGCCGCATGGGTGGTGGCCCGAAAGGTCCCTCAGGTTCCACAATGTCGTCGGAGTGGTTTTCCTAAGGCGGGCATGTGTAAGGTGTTCTTTAAGATTTCTGGCACGTTTACGTGCCATTCTTGGTAGTGCTTCATTGGGCAAACTCAACTGTATTAATGGCCAGAATTTTTTTATTATCTGTTGTACTTTAGTGGTGTTATGGCCAAAGGTGGTAACACATGTAATTCTGTCTTTGTCCTCAGTCCTGTTCTTAGGGGTGAGTAAGGCATCCCTTGAGTGTACAATGCTCTTTTGTTTGTATTTCCCTGGGATAGCCCCTTGCCCCTAGTCTTTTTTCAAGCTCTGCTGCATGTTCTTTGTACTTTCCTGTGTCCGTACAGTTCCGACGTACCCTGAGGAACTGTCCATAGGGCAAGTTGTTCCGTAGATTCCTGTGATGGTTACTATTGTAGTGTAATAGAGTATTATGATCAGTCTCCTTCCTAAATAGATTACAGGATTACATTGATCAGTCTCCTTCCTAAATGTAAAAGTACATTTGAGCAGGTGAAATAGTTTGTGAGGAAAACATCAAAGCTCGAGAGAAGGGCAAAGCAGCCAGTCAAGGAGCAGCTTTGATACAGAAGAGACATCAAAAAGAAAAAAGTCCTGAACAAGATGCTCAGAAGAGGTGGGAAAAAAACAAAAAAAAGATACTCACCATGGTGGGCACCTGCATTCTTAGTCCATAGGCCTGCTTCCTGCAGACTCTTGCAAGTTCCACTCTACAGGGTCCGGACCAGAGCAATTTATTCAATCAGAATAATTGTCCCTTAAAATGATTGGTTTGCATAGATGCCTGTGCACACAGCCATGCTCCTCCTGAAGTAGTCCCACCAGACTTTCCCTGCCAGTCCTTTTCCATTCACCTAGGCGGTACCAAACTGATGTCTAATTTTGGCAGGGAAGGAGGAAGGGCTTACATAGGAAAGGGGACTGGGCTTACAGTAACCACTACAGTGAATAACTGACGTATGTTCTATCCCGTCCTCCATACCCTTGGGAGACTAATAAGCAAAAGAACTTAGCTAGAGGTTGCAGGAGCAGAACTGATCTAACCAAAAAGATTCTGCAGTATTGCTAGGAGAAATCTAGCATTGGCCTGAGAACTTATCCACATAGTAGTGATTATAGAAAGCATAAGAGAAAGGCCACAGAGCCTCTGGCAATCACCTCCCAGGGGACATAGCTCTGGAAAGTGTCGGAAGCCACTTTGGCCTTCATTGCAGGACCTTGAAGACCTGCTGTGGTACATCATTCGCTCTATGAAATCCGCAATCTATCCATCTGTTTAGAGACATCTTGGATGCCAACTCTCCTGAAACGGAATACTCAAGTATTGTCCCAAGAAAACAATTATACAGAATCCTCTGCCTCCAAAGGAGGGTTTCGGAAAATGTGGGTAAGGAAGTTCCATGGCTGACTATCTTTTACTATCTTTGGAATGAAGGTGGGATGAGAACTGCTTATAACCGCACAGAGACCATGTATGTCTCTGAAAAGGAATGAGGCTGCAATTAACTGACTATGGGCTGCAGTACCTAAACAAAAAAGAGTCTTCAAGGACACCAACCTGATACATACAAAAGCCAAAGGCTGAAATGTTTTTTTTACCAAGGCCGAAAGCACCACATTAAGATCCAAAGATGGGTGTGGACCCAGAACTCGTTAAAAGAGCTGGCAAATCCTTGAAATTAAGTTTTAACACAGAGTCTCAAAGGCTGATGGGGCTAAAAGATCCATCCAGCAAGAGTTGAGGGCTGTCCCAAAACTCACCAACAGAAATAAAAACAGATCAGCAAGCACAAAAAGGGATGTATATGCCTGCTGGGGCTCCCAGTCAACAGCATGTCCATTTGTTCTTGTGTCGTCTGCAAGGAAGACTTCCAACTGAAATCAGGTTCACACTCCTTCTTAAAGACATAAGTGAACAAGGGCTAAACACTCAGGAACCAGGCTGTCAATTGATGAAATTGAGGGCATGGGTTTAGAATCCTCCCTCTGGAAAAAGATGTTTGGCCTCTATAAAAGAAAGCAGCGGAATCTCATTAAGACCGAAAAAGAAAATCTGGCCATCCACCCAAGTATCATCCTCCAGTTGGTCATGAAAAAAGCACCTCTGAATCATGTTGTGAATGAGAGGAAACTGAGGAAAAGCTTGCCTGGAAGAGCTCCTCAAAGGATATAGTCAGGGCATCCCTCAGAGAGCCTGGGATACTGCCCAGGGGAAATACAAACTGGACACACTTGGCATTCTGGAGCAGTACAAATGTGTCCACTGATGGGGTTCCCCCAATAAGAGAACAGGCACTGTACAAAGAACAGAGTTACTACAGGTTCCAACCCATGGTTCATAGACTCTAGGGTACTGAGTGTTGCAAGTGCTATCCACACCCCCAACCTAACCACAGAAGCCACTTGTACACAACCCTCCCACCTTGGTTTGCATGAGATGCCTACTTGAGATACACAGGCCACCTCAAGGCAACCGGGCAGGGGTTAGGAAGAGGTTCTGAATAGGTACAGGGAATTAGGGATGACAGAAAGAGGTAATTGATAGGAAGGGGGACAAAAGACAAAAAAATGCACATTCTTCCTGGAACTTCCTACACTTTTCCAGAATATCACTCTTTGCTCAAGTACTCTCTTGTACCCTGTAGTTGAACACTCTGGTCCTGTTCACCTGCATACACGCTCTTTTTTACCAACATAAGCACAGTTGTCTATCGATTGCCCGTGTGCTGAATGAATACTCCAATCTTACACTGAACATACCCCTGACACTGAACATACACAAGCCCAGTACATATCTAGTGTTCCTGTCTCAAACATTTGTGTGCTCAATCTGCTCATTTCAACATAATAACATTGCCTATTCCCACACTCTTCTTACGTCTTGGGATGAGAAAAAGTATTTAACAGTTCAGGTTGTACTCACTGCAACACTATACAAAAAGAAGAAGAAAAAAATAATTAGTCAGCTCGTACTACTAGGTTGACAAAACAAACCCTACTCAAGATATGAGGTGGTACTTATCTGAGTTTCCTGAACCCGTGTGCGATCTCGGAGGCAGTGGATCAAACAGAGTCTTAACTAGCTGAGTTTTCAGTGCTAACTGCAACTGCCTGCGCTTGTTATGAAGCTGAATCCCCCACCACCCCAAGGCTTAGGGCGAGCCCAGAGCTGATCGTTCCTCTGTTCCCTGAAATCTCCACTGCACCCTGCTCTTTTGTTCACTGCCGCAGCTGGGCAGCTAAATCCAATAAAGAAAGGCTCTGAAATGAGGAACAACCACACACAAGCAACATGTGCTTCTTGTAGCGAATCACAAGCACCTGCAAAAGCACGCCACCTGCATGGAATCTCTCCAGTGTGCCCCCCCTTGGGAAATAAGAGTCCTGCGTCAGAGCAGCAACCACCCTTTGATCCACACCACTGCAACGCAGGATCTAACTCCCACATTTCCTCCAATCCTTGTTCACTTAAATAATTGTCATGGAGTTGATGGTCGAGGCTTATACCGAACGGCACTGGATGACACTGATAGGACTTTAATGTGTTGAATATAGCCTGGAGTTTTAAAACATGTATGTGAAGCAGGCGCGCCCAAGTGCTCCAGAAATTGTGGATGTAGAGATCTCAGAGTGACCCCAACAGTGAAAAAGAGGGTTCTGTGGGCATAGCTAAGGAACAGGACCATTTGTTTCTCCCTCAATCCATACCAGACTTCAGGACTGCAGGAATCTAAATGTCTGGAAACTGAAGGTGGCGTGCCCGACTACATCTCGATACCCCGCTCAGATGTGAATGCAGAACTAATAGTACACACAAGACCATGAAGCCCAGAAGCAACACAATGTGGCTGTCTTGCTGCACAAAGAATGTACAGGTTTCAGATACTTTCTACAGTGGGAAAATCCCTGGCCAGTCTTGTGGCCCAATGGAAGCCTATCCAGATCAAGCTCAACAAAAATGATTTCATGAGTTCACCAAAAAAACAAGGTTCAATAGCATCCAGATGAAGCTAAAAAGACCAGGCCTGGAGGCCTGAACCAGCCAGTCATCCTGTAAAGACTACATGTGAACACCACTCAAGAGAAGAGCCACCAAACGTGCACCCAAACCTCCGGTGAGAGGACAATAATATGCAATTTTAAGAAGGTTTATGGGAAGAGTTGAGGAAGAGACATACAAAAGCCCCCCTCCACACAAGAGGACCCCAAAGGTCCAAGGTTCATGCCCTCCATGCCTATAGTTGGAGAAATCCTCTCCCACCTCACCAGAGAGGAACTGGGGGATAAAGGGAGACAACACCACCATTGCTTTAGAAGGAGATCACTGGGGAATACAAAAAAAAAAGAAATCCTTGGCGTGGTCCTCTTCTACTTGTTACAATGCTGAAAAGGAGCGTGATCAGCCTGCCTTGTGTGGCACTCATGGAATTCCTTGAAGCCCACAAAGGAACAGGATACATTTTAAACTTCTCTGGACAGATTGAAAAGGGCTTTTGCACGCGTTTAAGGCCACTCAGGGGGGAATTAATAGCAGCCGCCGCCCTATGGGCAAGGCAATTGAAGGCATTGGAAACACAGCTTGAGGCAGAAGTGGTGGCGGCAAGGCAAAAAGCGTGCACGACTCGACTAGGTCTTCTATGAGGGAGTACAGAAGGGCACTGGGGCAACTAGAACTTCTCCGAACTAAAAAGGCAGAGGGGGCTCTACTCGCGGTTCGCCAGAAGTACTACACGATGGCAAATAAGCCAGATGCACTGTTAGCATGCCTACTGGGGGGGGGGGGTGAAATCGAGGAACGCGATCACAGCGTTGAAAACAGGGTCAGGGGAACGGGTCACACGTCTGGGGGAATTACAGGAAGCATTAGCAGAGTATTATGACTCTCTCTATGCCTCACAGAATCCTCAGATAAGCCTACAGGAAAGGTTTTTAGAAAGGGTGCAGCTGCGGAGCATCGGGAGGGAGGCACAGGAGGCGCTTAACCAGGAAATTACGGAGGAGGAAATACGAAGGGTGATTAGGGCTCTGCCGACAAACAAGGACCCGGGCCCATACGGCTATACCGCAGCCTTCTATAAAATGTTTATTACACAGCTGGTCCCACACTTGACCTCGCTCTTTAATATGTCTAGGCTGACAGGCAGAATAGCCCCTTCAATGGAGGAGGCTAGGCTAACCCTCATACTTAAGCCCAATAAGGACCCGGAAGAGAGAACATCTTATAGGCCTATTGCGCTGATAAATATTGATGCCAACATCTTTACAAAGATCTTGGCAAACAGACTCGAGAACCATCTCCCGGACCTGATCCACCCAGATCAGGCTGGTCAGGGGCAGACAAACAGCGGATAACATCAGGGGTGTGGCCCATTTAGTAGAAAAGGTGCAGAAAACAGACACTCCCGCGGTCCTCTTAGCATTGGATGCAGAAAAAGCATTCGACGGCGAGGAGTGGTCCTTTCTGTTCCGGGTCTTGCGAAAAATGGGCTTTGGAGGGGAATTTTTGACAATGGTCCAAGCTAACTATCAGGCGCCGTCCATTAGAATAGTGGTGAATGGAACAACATCCAAGACCTGTTAGACTGAGAGGGGGACAAAACAAGGCTGCCCACTGTCCCCAATGCTTTACGTGATTTATTTGGAGCCTCTCCTACAAGCAATAAGGGAGGCGGAGGGGATACAGGGCATTCCCTTCGGGGGGAGGACAACAGAAGATGGCGGCATTCGCTGATGACATGCTGCTCACCCTGGCAGCACCAACCGACTGTATCCGGGCTAGTACGAACCTGTTGGAGGAATTTGGGGCGGTCTCGGGTCTAAAGATCAACATTAACAAATCTGAAATTCTGAATCTTACGCAGAGGGAAGGGGAACGGGACACTCTGAAGGCAAGCACTCCTTTTATGTGGAGCCCGGGGGGGTATTAGGTATTTGGGAGTTAGGATTACGGCAACCCTTGCGGGTTGGTATACGGCCAATTACCCCCCACTTTTGAAAGATATTAAAAGAGATGGCGAAATCTCAGGGTTTCATGGTTGGGGCGGATTGCAGCAGTCAAGATGGTCACACTCCCGCGACTACTGTATTTATTTCAAGCGATCCCGAAATGGTTGAAGGGAGACGAGGGTACACAAGATAAGCTATGGGTGAAGATGGACAGGGCGGTCGCACACGGCAACCTCGCGGCATTCTATGGTTGCCTAAATCACAGACCCAGACATCTATATGAGAGCACTATAACTAAACTCATAGCGGACATCTGGGATAAATTGGTGGGACCCAAAGGAATTACGACGTTCCCATCAACGTTCACACCTATTTTTGGCAATGGGGACTTC
Organism: Ambystoma mexicanum; assembly: GCF_040938575.1. Taxonomy (NCBI): domain Eukaryota; kingdom Metazoa; phylum Chordata; class Amphibia; order Caudata; family Ambystomatidae; genus Ambystoma; species Ambystoma mexicanum. Next base: position 702,403,912 of record NC_090941.1, on the reverse strand, counting down.
ACGCCGGGGATGGAGAAGGGGGCGTTTAAGCAGTGGCATGACGGGGGCTGTAGAATGCTGAGTGACATGTTTTGAGGGGGGGGGGGATTGCTGTCTTTCGGGGACTGTAAACGGGAATATGCGATACAGGAAGGGAAAAGATTAAGGTATGCACAAATAAGGCATTGAGTGTTACACCCTGTGAATAGAGTGGCGGCTACTAGGGAGCCAACGAAATTTGAAAACTTTCTCCTGTCCAATGACGGGGTGAAGGGCCTAATCTCTAACCTTTATAAGATCCTGGACAGCACGAATGCAGATCACCAGTGGGCGTATATGCAGAAGTGGGAACACTTCCTGGGGAGGGAAATTAGCTGGGAAGAATGGGAGAGGTTGTGGAGGAGAATACCCAAACTGGCAAAGGCATCCCAATTACAAGAAGCTTGGTACAGGATTTTGGTCGTGTGGCACTATACACCGGCCCACCTTCACAGAATGTATCCGGGAACCTCGGGAGTGTGTTGGAGGGGCTGTGGGATGGAGGGCACAGCGGAGCACATTTGGTGGAAACGTCCAAAAACAACCGTTTTGGAGGGAGGTACAGAGGGCGCAGGCCTACGGCCCAGGGGACGACACATCACCGGCACAGATCCTCCTGGGAGTTAAAGGAGCTACAAGAGTGGGTGAGACAGGGCGAGAGAGAAAGCAAGACTTATATTAACTCTAGCGGCTATGATGGTAATAGCGCAAGGGTGGAAGTGCCCAGAGGCCCCCATGATACAAGATTGGCTACAAATGATTTGGGAAATAGTAGCCCTCGATTGGGTGACATATTCCATGGTAACAAGGTACAGAACTTTGCTGCGGATTGGGGGGAAATGTTGACCTTCCTTAAGGATGATTTTAAGGTGATGTGGTGTCCGCAGCACCTAAGACTGCTAGATCTACAATGAACATTGGTGGTGGGTCCAGGAGGAAAACGGGTCAGGGACAGAGTGGAAGTTGCCTCGGGGGGGGAAAGGGAGGAGGGGAGGGCTTGTTGGGGGAATGGTTTAAACATGTTGTAAAATCTAATAAAAAGAGTTTTAAAAAAAAGAAAAGGGCTTTTGCAGGGGATTAGATATAACTGGCAGATAATTAGCAACCTGGGTACACATTTTGTTCTTCAGTACATCCTCATTAATAAAAGAAACAAAATGATCCACCCCCTCAAAGGAAAGGTCCAAGGCCTTTGCCTGAACACGTGATCAACTGCTTTCATGTATGCTTGACGCCACAAATCCACTCTTACGAGCATTCCTCTCAAGAATGCATAAATGTGATTCGCCCCAATTAAAGGAGGTTCTGAGCTCCCGCTAAGCCTGCAAAGAAAACTTCACGTTTATCAGAAGTGCTTTTTTAGACAAAATTGGTGTTACCTTCCATAGCATTCGACCGTCAGCCAATAAAAGGGGCTTCAATTAGCCTAATTTAGCTGAAGGAAGTTGTTTTGGTAGACTTTTCTTACAGATATCACTGCAGTAATTAAACCTATTTTTTGAGGGTTGAGGATAAACAACCGCCATTAACCCTTAGAACTAAGGGTAGCTGCAGCCACCGCAGCTAGTGGTTGGGGATTTGTCAGTAGGCAGGTGATCTCCAATGGAAAGTCCATCTGTTAAAAAACAAAGATGAATGAGGTATTTGCCACAGCTTTGCCAGAACATTCTTTTCAATGGACACTCCCTACCCCTCAGAGCCCAAAGAAGCGAAAACTGCTAAGATGACCTCTGGCACAGTAGGCGCGTCGTCAGGAACAGGGATCTCCAGGAACTCCAAGAGTCCATAAATCCTTTAATGAAAGATCCATGCACAAGCAGGTGCTCCTCAACAATGGCAATTTACCCCCAATCTAGGTCAGCCATGTCCACAGATCGAGGGTCTAGTGGAGCAGATGTATTTACTGGGGTATTTATAATGCAGCTATCCACAATTTGTATACACAAATGGAGCAGGTGTGCCAATGAGAAGGTTCTCTGCCTTACTGGCATGAAAGCAAAGATCATTAGCAGTGCATCATGTCTGAATAGCAGACAGCAGACAGAAATGAGAGAGGAAGAGGATAAAGCAGAGGAGGGAAGATTGAGAGAGCTGCTCGTCAACCGCATAACCCCGATTGGTTAATCAGAGGGGATCCTGGTGGTAGTTTAGGTTGGGACGGCCCTGAGATAGGGTCCCCGGACCAAAGAAACCACAGATGTGTCAGGATCCCTTGCATAATTCTATGCAGTGTTTGGGGCCAAGTTTGAGGCAGGCAGCAGTGGTGCAAGACAATGAGGGCCCTTCAGCTAACATCTCTTTGATGTCCTTAAAATTACCCCTCATCGCTGAAGACTGCATTATGGCTTGAAACTTTACAAAAAAACTGTCCTCGGAGGATGGTTATGGCATCTGGGGAGCAGGTCTAGTACTAGAGGTAGATGAAGATTGTAACCATGAGGGGCAACTAAACAAGGTTGTATTCCGACACGGGCCCTGTTTAAACTACTTTTGCGCGTTCTGCGGGAGTCTATGCCAGGCTCATTCTATTCCTCCCCATATTGGAGGGCAGTCTGCTAACTGGCTCCTCCTATACACCGATGACTTGGTCTTAATTGACCAGACCCCGGTTGGGTTACAGCATCACTCACGTCAGAGCGATCTTACCGTAAATGACGCAAAGTCAAAAGGTACTGTTTGTTTACTCCGGCTAGGAAGAATGGGTTAACCTCTGATCGCTGCAAACTGAACAACATTGAGCTGGATAGTGTGGAATCCTTTATACATGTGGACTTTTGCTTGGTGGGAGGCTCAAAGGATTATTTAAGAATTGTGATGTGATATGCAAGCATAAGGTGGCTGCCCTTGCTGCTCAAGCAAACACGTTAAATAAGAAGTTTGGAGTTTTTTCTCTTGTCCCAGTTATATCATTTCATACAATGAAGGTTGCTCCAGCGATGACTTATGGCACAGAAGAAAATATTACTTACCCCTGGTAATGTTCTTTCGACTGGATGTTCCTCCCGCCTATTCCTCATCTTCGATATAATCCGATATCCTGCTTGCAGCTCTGAAGCTTTTCTCAGCAGAGGGTGGTGTGCGACATCCTCGACCTCATGTCCCTCGAGAGCCTCCGTCCTCAGAGTACGACATTGACGCTGGTATATATGGCACGCACCGCGCCCATTGCCTCAGTTGGTGTTTTTCCTCTCACCTGCATAGCAGTCTCGAAGATGAGAATACTTGAGCATTGACGGAGAGGAAGGTGTAAACCACAGAAACTACTCCATGACAGAGGGGAGGGATGGGAGGGCGATGAGGAATACATTGGAGGAACATCCAGTCAAAAGAACATTGCCAGGGGTAAGTCATTAGTTCTTCGAATGGATTGTGTCTTCCCGTGGATTCCTCATCTTTGATATTCTCCCATAGCAGTATGTTGCAGGAGGTGGTATAGAAAAGTTTGATTATTATTTAATTTTGGTTTATGCTGTGTAACACAGCCTTTCCAAATCTAGATTCCAGGCCCAAAAGGGAATCTAAACAGTAATATTTTGCAACTGTATGCACAGAAGATCAAGTGGCAGCATTGCAGATGTCTTGTAGCGGTAACCCTCTCTGGAGGGCTGAAGAAGTGGCTGCACCTCTGGTCGACTGGGCCCTTAGACCTTCGGGAACCTCTTTCCTGGCCAGATTGTAACATTCAGATATACTAAGTATGATCCACTGAGACAGCGTTTCTTTAGTGACCGCTTGCCCCATTCTGTGGCCCGCATAGCCAACATATAGTTGGTCATCCACTCTTATCTTAGAAACTCTGTTGATATAAAAGCTCAAGGCTCTTCTAGGGTCAAGTCTGTGTAATCTCTCCTCTTTAGATGGATGAGGAGGAGGAGGGTAGAAGGCCAGTAAGACCATCTTTTGTGTCAGATGAAATTCAGACTATTTTTGGCAACCTCAAAACTATCCTGTCCTTATGAAAGACTGTGCATGTTGGTTTTGAACACAAGGCCTGAAGCTAGCTCGCTCACTCGCTCTGAGAGCAGAAGTAATGGCTGTTAAGAATATCGTTTTTAAAGACAACATCCTAAGTGGACACAAATGTAATGGAGTCAAATGGAGAACCCATCAGGAAGCTTAAAACTAGGTTGAGACCCCAGACCGGAACAGTAAAGGAACCGGTGGGAAGATGTTTATCAAACCTTTCAGAAATTGGGTCACTATAGGAACCTTGAAGTAGGAACCTTGTTCCAGAGAGTGCTTGAAAATGGACAGCGCAGCCAGAAAACCCTAGGCTGTAGCAACCTACAGCTTCTGATGGGTTAAATGTAGTAGAACAGACAAAACCGATGGTGTGTCACAAATAAATGGATCAATTCCTTTATCTCTACACTAGCTGCAAATTTTGTTCCAACGGCAGCGGTATAATGATTTTTTTGCTAGCCTTCTGGCCGAAAGCAACACCTCCATGACATGTTCCAGAAGGTCCCAATCTTTGTACCTCAACCTCTCAGAAATCATGCATGGAGATTAAGGGTCCTGATCTCTGGATGAAGAATGCGACCCCCCTTTTGCGAGAGAAGGTCCTCTCTTTGCGGGAGATAAATTTGAGGGCAGGTGGTCATTTCCAGAGGTTCTGGGTACCACGTCCTCCTGGCTTAGTCCGGGGCAATCAGGATCATGGATTTACAAAATGTCATTAGCCTCCTGAGAACACGAGGGATGACAGGGATCAGTGGTAACGTGTACAGAAGTGAACATTCCCAGTGCACTATGAATGAGTCTCCTAGAGCTCCTCTCCTGGGAAATTCCCTGGAGCAGAACTGTTCGCACTTCCGATTGATACTGGTCACGAACAGATCCACTTGTGGGGTTCCCCAAAAGGTGAATATCTCTTGAAGGACTTCCTGAGCTAACTCCCACTCGGGAGAGACTGTGCTCTGCCTGCGCAGAGCATCCGCCACCATGTTTTCTTCTCTGGCCAGATGAACTTCCCGATAGATTTCTTCTTGCAGTGCCCAAAACTAGAGCTCCATTGCCTCTCTGCACAGAGGCAGTGATCCCACACCTCCTCTCTTTTTGAGGTAATGCATGGCCACTGTGTTGTCCATCATTATCAGGACACTCTTCCCTCGTACAGAGAGCAGGAAGGCCATCAGCGCTAGTCGGATTGCCCTCAGCTCCAAAAGGTTGATATGCAGTTTTGACTCCGACTGAGACCAGGGTTCGCGGAATGTTAGTTTGTTGGTGTGACTTCCCCAACCTAATAGGGAGGTGTCTGTAACTCCCGTAATCTCCAGCCATGGATGCCAAAAGGGTTCCCCTTTCAACACATTCTCCTTGACAGACCATTGCAGGAGATCCTGCGTGACCCCGTTTGGGATCCGTACCAGATCCATCATCCTCATTCTCAGACGGGCCTCTGGCACCAGAAAAATATAGGATGCCATGAGACTGAACAACCTCTGAAAATCGAGGCTGGAAGATTTCAGGCACTTTGAAATTTGTTTACAATCTGCACTTTGTGGCTAGCCCTCACCTCGGGTGGCAAAGCTTTTCCCGAGGAAGAGTCCAGGACTGCTGCAATGAATTGCAGCTTCTGGGAAAGTGTCATGTGGGACTTCCTTAAGTAGAGGTAGAAGCCCAGCTTGTGGAGAGAATGACGGGTGCTGTCCAGATGTTCCAGAGCTTGTTTGGGTGAACAGGCTCGATCAGCCAATCGTCCAGGTAAGGGTAGATGTGAATTCCCACCTCTGTAGATTTGCTGCCACTACCACAATCAGCTTGGTGAAAACCCTTTGGGCAGAGGTCAGCTCGAATGGCGGAACCAGAAACCGATGGTGAGAACTGCCAATGGCGAATCTCAGGTATTTCTTGTGCTTGAGATGAACTGGCACATGAAAATAATCCTCCTGAAGATCCAATGACACCATCCAATCCTGGAGCTGGAGGATCTGCGAGAGAGTGACCATCTTGAACTTGTCGTTGCTGAGGAACTTGTTCAAGCATCTCAAGACGAAGATAGGTCGCAACCACTTAGCAAGCCAGGCCCACCTGGTGGCTTCCTGCTTCCCGCTCTTTTTCACCACTTAGCAAGCCACGCCCACCTGGTGCCTTCCTGCTTGCAGCTCTGTTTCCCTACTTAAGGAGCCCTCCAGCTTCTTTTCCTTTGCAGATGGGGAGCAGGTGCAAGTGGATATACGTCACCTGGCCTAAGCCCCGCCCACCTGTTACTCTTTTTCCCCACTTAGCAAGCCCCGCCCACCTGGTGCCTTCCTTCACCATCACTGTCTTGTGGCCAATGCTGGATTTGACTTTTATGGACTTCATTCATTCACGGTGCGTCACCCTTTCTCAACTCTCATGCTGGACTTCCTTTGCATCTTGTATTCATGGTGGCCCTGAATCATGCTGTTCCCATCTTTATTGTGTATCCTGGCTTGCAACATTATGTGTTACTACTGACTTCTGCAATTGTATTCGCTCTCCACTCTTTTTGACTGCTTACTCTCTTTTCTCTCCTCCTTTCCCTTCTCCCTTTTCCCATCTCCTCCCCTTACTTTCTTCTATGAACTTACTCTATCAGAATTGTCCCTGGACCTAATATGATTGCAACCTCGTCTGTTTCCTCCACCCTCCCATTACTGTTTTTTTTCCTCCCCACCACCCCTCCAGCACTATCTGAAAAGTCGTCAGGCCTAGTATGATAGTCGCTTGTTTTGTTCCTCCCCTCCCTTTCTGCACCCTCTCCCTCACCTTTTGTTTTTCTCCCGCTCTACCAGAAATGTGGTCAGGCCTAGTATGGTAGTCGCCCGTCTGTTTCCATTTCCTTCCCACTCTCCCCCTCCCTTCCTTATCTATGTCTTAGCTCTTGCACTATCTGAAATGTCGTCAGGCCGAGTATGATAGTTAATTTCACATCCTTACTGTTCATGGCCTGTAAGAATGTGGTTGTATTTTCCCTTGTTCCCTACCTTGCCTTGAAGCGCTTTGAAACACATTGTGTATAGGCGCTATATAAATAAACAATCATAGCATAACCCTCTGTCCTATTTCGGGATCAGAAAATAACGAGAATACCAGCCTTGATTTCTTTCTGCTAGAGGTACTTGATTGATTGCACCCTTCTCCAACAGTGTGTGTACTTCCTGTAGGAGGAGCGGATCTGGTACTTTCAAGGACTGGCCTCCTGGGGGACAGTCTGGTGTTCTCTTTAGAAAAGGGAGGCAGTAACCATGGGCGACTGTTTGTAGTGCCCAAACATCTGTTGTAATACTTTGCCATTCTTTCAGATGCTGGGATAACCTGCCTTCCACCAATGTCGAATAATTAAAGTTTTCAAAGTGGTTTTGTGGCACGGGTTGGTGCAGAAGGCAAGGCAACGGATACTGCTGCAGCTCCTCTGCTTGTATGTCATTGAGCGCCTCAACATTGCCTTCTCTGTCCCCTCTGGTTAAATTGATCTCTTCCTCTGCTAATTGAGGAATAGTAACAAAATTAACGATTTCTCCATCCATGAGCAAAAGATGGAGCTGTTCTTCCTTGTTGTGGCTGCCTAATGGACTGACTCAAAGATGTTGCCGATGCCTTAGATGACTGCAGCTTTTCAAGACTTGGTCTGCTTTAGATCCAAACAAGAAATATCCTTCAAACGGCATATCCAATAATCTGGATTGCACGTCAGAAGCAAATCCCGATTTACAAAGCCAGGCCAATCATCTAAGAACTGTACAAGCAGCCATAGAACAGCTAATACAATCTGCAGTGTCTAGCCCCGACTACAATGATTGGCACATAGCAGCTGTACGTCCTGAATAATGCTCATAAACCCACCCCCTTCTTCACCCTCTGGGATGTGTTCAGAAGCCATGGCTATTACTTCCCACAAAGTGTAGGTGAACTTCGCTATAGCACAAGTTACATTTGTTGCTTTCAGTGCCATACTCCCTGCGGAGAAAACTTTCTTTTCCATGGCATCAAGCCTTTTATCCTCCCTGTCCGGAGGGACTGTGGGATAGGCTACTACCTTAGATGCAGCAGAAGCTGTTTGCACAACAAGGCTTTGTGGACTCAGATGTTTTTAAAGAAACTCTGGATCCACTGATGAGTCTGTATTTTTTAGTGAAATATTTGTGAACTGCAGGGATGGTATCTGGATTTTTCCCGATCTCTAGAACTCTATTCTTCACTGCTGTATGGAAGGGAAGGACGGGGTCTTTAGGCTGTCCCGTGTCCAAAATATCTTGAAGGTCATCCTGTTCATATTCAACAGATGATCTATCCCATCCAAGGTATTCAATAGCCTTTGCCATTACTGATCTACAAGATGCATTAGCATGACCTGAACCTTCAGGAGTGCCAAAGTCAACCCCTGGAGGTGTGTCTAGACCACTGGCATCCTGCAGGGTGTCCACAAGGTCTCTCATTTTGGATTACTGGGAGATTAGCTCCTCTGGAACACCGAGTGCCATATTTCCTACCAAAGAACAAGTTACTTTCTTACCTGGTAACGTTCTTTCGATGGGATGGTCCGACGACGTATTCCATATCTATGACAGGTAATGGCCACAGCTGTGCTGCTTCGGAAAATCTTTGGCGTCTGCGTCGATGACGTTGATGCGCCGTCCCTGAGGACCTCCTCCGACGGCCGACGTCACCCGATGTGATAAGTAGGACGCACAACGCCCATAGCCTCAGTAATATTTTTTTTCCCAGAACGTGTGCCACCAGTTTTCTGCCAGTCAGACACACAAGGCCTTGCGGAACGCAAGCTGCAATCGGAAAAAAAAATTCTGCAGCGGGGAAGGCAGGCAGGGAGCGATATGGGAATACGTCATCGGACCATCCCATCGAAAGAACGTTACCAGGTAATAAAGTCACTTGTTCTTCGAGGGGATTGGGTCCTCCGACGTATTCCATATCTATGACAGACTCCCAAAGCAGTACCAAGCAAGGAGGTGGGAAAGAATTTAGAATCGAAATTTAGCATGCCCAATCAAATTGCAGAATAGAGAACTGCCTTGCCAAAGGTCAGATCTTGCCCTCTGATGGAATCGAGGGAGTAGTGACGTACAAAAGTATGTACTGAAGCCCAGGTGGCTGCATCACAGATGTGACGAATAGGAACTCCTCTCTGCAGGGCAGTGGACGCAGCCACTCCCCTGGTAGAATGGGCCCGCAAGCCAGCTGGAGGGTCCTTTCCCGCCAAGCGGTAACACTCGGAGATAGCTAAAATAATCCAACGAGACAAAGTCTGTTTCGTCACAGCTTGTCCCAAACGCTTTCCAGCGTAACCAATGAAAAGTTGATCGTCCACTCTGACCCGGGACATGCGCGAAATATAAAAGCTCAGCGCTCTCCTAGGATCAAGCCTATGGAGCCTCTCCTCTTCCTTACCAGGATGTGGAGGAGGATAAAACGCCAGAAGAACAACCTTTTGGCTCAAATGAAATTCCGAAACCACCTTCGGAAGAAAAGAAGGACGAACTCTAAGGACAACCCTGTCCTTCTGAAACACAGTGAAGGGTGGCTTAACTGAAAGTGCCTGTAACTCACTCACTCTGCGAGCGGAAGTAACCGCAACCAAAAACACAGTTTTCAGAGTCAACAGCCTCAAAGGGCAAGAACGTAAAGGCTCAAACGGAGCACCCATAAGAAACTTAAGAACAAGGTTCAGATCCCAACCAGGCACCAGAAAAGGTGACGGAGGGAACACATTAGTGAGCCCTTTCAAAAACTGAGAAATTAAAGGAATCTTAAAATAGGAACACTCTTCAGACGAGCGCTTCAATATGGATAGCCCCGCCAGGTGACCTTTAATAGTCCCCACTTGCAAGCCCCTGTGGGCCAAAGAAAGCAAAAAAAGACAGAACCATGGGAATGTCACATTCAAAAGGATCCACATTCTCAACTCTGCACCAGTCGCAGAACTTTCTCCAACGGCACAGAGACTTTGTTGCCGGCCGCCTGGCCGAGAGCAACATCTCCAACACGTCTTCAGGGAGGTCCCAATCCCTATACCTCAACCTTTCAGAAGCCAAGCGTGAAGATTGAGGGATCTGACCTCTGGATGGAGAACCTGACCCCCACCCCGTGAGAGCAGATTGTCTCGGTAGGGAAGACGACGTGGAGGGCAGATGGACAAGTCTAGAAGGTCCGGGTACCACGTCCTCCGGGCCCACGCCGGAGCAATGAGGATCATCCGGGAACCGAATCTCCGCAGCACTTGCGGGATGACGGGGACTGGAGGAAACGCGTACAGCAGTGGGAATGACCACTCCACCACGAACGCGTCTCCTAAGGCTCTTTTTTGGAGGAAATTCCCGTGAGCAAAACCTTTCGCACTTCCGCTTGACACTGGAGGCGAAGAGATCCACTTGAGGGGTCCCCCAAAGGGTGAAGATCTCCAGGAGAATCTCCTGAGCCAGCTCACACTCGTGAGAGATCGAGCTCGGCCTGCTCAGTGTCCGCCGTCTCGTTGTCGTCTCCGGCCAGATGAACAGCCGAGATCGAAACTTCCTGCTGGATGGCCCAGAATTCGAGCTGCATCGCCTCCCTGCACAGCGGAAGTGACCCTGCCCCCCACCCTTTGTTGAGGTAGTGCATGCCCACCGTGTTGTCCGTTAGAATCAGGACACTCTTTCTGCGCACAGTCGGCAGAAAAGCCTTCAGGGCTAGCCTGACGGCCCTCAGCTCCAACAGATTGATATGGAGTCTGGACTCCAACGGAGACCAACGACCGCTGACTGTCAACTCGTTGGAATGAGCTCCCCATCCCGTGAGGGATGCGTCCGTCACGATCGTCACCTCCGGCCAGGGCAGCCAAAATGGGGCCCCCTTCATCAGATTGCCCTCGACGGCCCACCACAGAAGGTCCCGGGCCACCGAGGGCGGCACCTGAACAGGGACCGCAGCCTGCCGGAGGACTGAGACCACTGGAGCTTGAGTGCCCACTGCAAAGATCTCATCCGCAGACGAGCCTCTGGCACCAGAAGAATTCAGGATGCCATGAGGCCGAGCAGTATCAAGAACTCGGACGCTGGGAGATCCTGGGCAAACTGAAACTTGTGCACCATCTGCTGAATGTGAAGAGCCCTCACGTGAGGAGGAAAACACTGCCCCAGGGACGTGTCGAGCACTGCTCCGATGTACTGGAGCCGCTGCGTTGGTGTCAAATGGGACTTCTTTAAATTGAGGGAGAAGCCCAGCCTGTGAAGGGAGTGACAGGTGACGGACAGATGATCCAGGACTTGCTCGGGAGAGCTCCCCCTGATCAACCAATCGTCCAGGTAGGGGTAAACATGAATCCCCCCTTTCCTGAGATGCGCTGCCACCACCACCATGAGCTTGGTGAAAACTCTCGGGTGGAGGTCAATCCGAACGGCAGGACCCGAAACTGAAAGTGCGAGTCGCCAACCGCGAACCTCAGGTACTTCTTGTGCTTGGGATGGATCGGCACATGTAAGTAAGAATCCCTGAGGTCGAGAGACATCAACCAGTCCTGAAGTTGAAGGGCCTGGAGGACTTGAGAAAGAGTCACCATCTTGAACTTGTCCTTCCTGAGGAGTTTGTTCAAACCGCGCAAGCCCATGATGGGTCTCAATCCCCCGTCTTTCTTTGAAATCAAAAAATAAGGGGACTACCATCCCTTCCTCTCCGCTACAGGCACCAGTTCTATGGTGCCTTTCTCCAGCAGGGCTTGAATTTCCTGCGCAAGGAGTGGATCCGGACACTTCAAAGAGAGGTTCCCTGGTGGATTGTCGTGAGGCCTCTGCCGAAAAGGAAGACAGTAGCCGTGGGTTATGATCTCCAGAACCCACACATCCGAAGTAATGGCTTGCCACTCTACAAGACGCTGCGCCAGCCTTCCCCCAACCGGCGAACCATGGGACCTGGCCTCATGACTGAGTGGTAGCGGCTGCGGCGTTGCCTGAGGGTAAAGAGGCAACTGCCCGAGCGGCCTTGGCACCTCGAGTACCTTTATTTCCACCTCTGGCACTCTTACGATGGCCTCTTTGACTGCTAGTTCCCCTCGCTTTACTGAAGGACGAGTAATAGCGAAAGGAACCTCCCCTCCATTGCTGTCCCCTAGGACAAAAAGGCGGAGGTTTGCGAACTGCAGCGCCCAACGACTTCGCTGCAGCTTTGCAGGTCTGCAACCTCTCAAGGCTCTCGTCAGCCTTAGTGCCAAAAAGGTGTTCACCGTCAAAGGGCATGTTGAGGAGCCGGGACTGCACATCAGGAGCGAACCCAGACTTCCGCAACCACGCAAACCTGCGCATTACGGTGCTCGCCGCCATGGACCGGCTGACACAATCTGCCCAGTCCAAACCCGACTGAACGGCCTCACACATAGCATCCTTGCCATCCTGAACCATAGCAAGGAAGCCATCCCGTTCGTCCCCTTCGTGAATATGTTCAGCCGCTAATGCAACACAGTTCCACAGAGTGTGTGTGAAACAAGACAAGGCACATATGGAGTTGGCCGCCTGAAGCGCCATACCCCCTGAAGAAAACACTTTCTTCGCCCAGCCGTCAAATGTTTGTAGCCCTATCCGGAGGGATGGTAGGATACAACGCCTGCTTTGCCGGGGCCATAGCCCCCTGCACCACCAAACTCTCCGGAGTGGGGTGCCTAGACAAGTAGCAGGGGTCGCTACTGGCTGGACGGTATTTTCGCGACAGACTTGCCCACTGCCGGGAGACTCTCCGGAGCAGTCCAAGCCGCCGCCACCCTTCTCTGCAGAGCCATATGAAAAGGCAAAACCGGGTCAGTGGGGGGACCGAGATCAAGGATGTCCGTGAGATCATCCGGAACGAACTCCCCTGGGGGAGCTGACCAACCCAAGCACTCGGTGACCCGAGACATAAGGCGCCGATATGAAGAGTCGGCATGAGTGCCAGGCTCCGGCCTACAAAACTCCACCTCCGGAGAGGTGTCCAGTCCACTGGCATCATGCAGCGACTGCCGCAGATGATCAAACTGGCTATGGCCCGAGATAAGGTCATCTGGAACCGTAACTAAGCCCCCATCAGAGCCTTCATTACCCTCTGAAATGTACTCCAGGCGGGGAGAGGAAGACCTCTGTGGACCAAAGCAGTGCCTGACCTTAGCCATAGCCTTTCTAGGGGAAAACCCTGTGCCACAGGGCCCCACCGACACCACTGCCTCGAAAGGCGTCGAGGGCGCCGAACGAGACTGCTCCGGCGTCGACAGAAAAGGCGTCGATGTCGAGCGAATCGGCGTCGACGTCAGCTGCAGCGCCGCCAGCATCGGCGGCGTCGACACAGGCCTCTAAGCCGGAGCTCCGAGCGTGTCTCTCGACGACCTAGGCGCCGATGACCCCCTCGGAGGCGGAGCCTCGAGAGAAGTCGTCGACGACCTCGGTGCCACAGGCGTCGACGTCTTCTTCGAAGACGTCACAGGATCACGCGGTCTCGAGCGCGTCGAGGACCGGGACCTGGAATGGGCATGGCGAGAACGGCTACCCTTGTCCGAGCGGGACCTCTCCCGCGAGCCGTGCCGACCACCCGAGCCCGAAGGCGTACGGGCAGTGTCTCTCGACCGGTGCTGACCGACCCCACTCGGAGGCGCGGACGGACCGGTGCCCTGCGATTCAAGAATCGCTAGCATCTGCTTCCCGAAGGAAGCCCATTCCTCCGGTGTCGCTTGCATGGAGGGATAAGCGACCCACCGACGGGCGGAGTCCTCGGAAGAGGACAGGGAAGGCGACATATGCCGGCACTTCCGGGAATGCCTCGAAGAGGCGGAGGAGTGGCGAGACCGACTCCTGGAAGGAGACCCACTGGACTTCCGACGATGACGCAGAGAGTCACCCCTCGAGTCATCCGTCGAAAGCCCTGCAGACCTCGACTTCCGGGGCTTAGACAACCGGCCTACCGACAGCTTCTTCTTGCGTTCCTGCAAGGCCTTTGCTGTGAGCGACTGGCAGTCGACACAGTCGTCCATATCGTGGGCCTCCCCGAGGCACCAGAGGCAGGCGTTGTGCGAGTCCCTGACCGACATCTTGGACCCACAGTCCCTGCAGTTCTTGAAACCCGGACGCGGGGTTGAAGATGAGAAGGACATCGCCACGAACAGGTCTACACAACAAACCGAACAGGTTCACCGAACAGAGAATGAAAACAGCAAACTCCAACGAGTTGAGGCGTACCGAGATTCACGAAGCGAACACTTTCGCGGAAAAACGGAACTGAGGCTATGGGCGTCGTGCGTCCTACTTATCACATCGGGTGACGTCGGCCGTCGGAGGAGGTCCTCGGGGACGGCGCATCGACGTCATCGACGCAGACCCCAAAGATTTTCCGAAGCAGCACAGCTGTGGACATTACCTGTCATAGATATGGAATACGTCGGAGGACCCAATCCCCTCGAAACTATAAATAGCGCTTTCTTCCTCCATCTCTTCCTCATAAATCGAGTCCACAGACTTAAAAATGAGGGCTTTGACCCAGACTGTTTCAGCATCGATAGATTTAACTTCAACGCTGACGAATCCCTTTGAGGTGTCAAGGCCATGAGAGGCGCATGAGATGCCTTCGAGGCCTTCGAATCATACAAAGCCTTCGACCTACTATCCGGGCCCTCGGGTGTGTGGGCCAGTGGTTTTCACAGGTGACACCCCGTCGGCTTTTCGCATGATGGGGTTGGAAGGGGCTGGCTTTGCCGCCTTCTCAAACACCTTTAACATCTCCCATCAGAACTTTTCCAGTCCCACTTGATTAGCCCCCTTTTTGATCTCCTCGACGATGACCAAGAGGACTGCTGAGATCTGGAACGCTTCTAACTTTACCATGCCTCTTGGCTCGGTGCGATGATCTCCCTCTTAAGCTCATATCTTCAGATGAAACTTTAGTGGGTGTCGCTGAAGACGAATTCTGAGATGGTTTACCCAAAGCAAGTTTCCCCTTCTCCTTTAATGCTTTTCCAGTCATAGACTGGAACAAGCCACAATCTTGGACCATGTGGCCCACCCCCAGGCACCAGAGACATGCTCAATGAGGATCTGTTATGGACATCATAGCCGAACACTCAGCACATTTCTTGAAGCTAGTTTTCGCTGTACGAGTATACATTTTTGTAATAAACTCGTAACTACACAGTAAATAACACGCTAAGGCAAAGAACTGTTTCGAGCAGCTGTGCGGAAAAACGGAACTGAGGCAACGGGCGCGGTGCGTGTCATATATACCAGCATCGACATCATACTCGAGGAGGACAGAGCCTCTCGAGGGACACGAGGTAGACTATGCACAGCGCCCTCTGCTGAGAAAAGTTTGAGCTGCAAGAAGGATATCAGAGTATTTCAAAGATGAGGAATACATAGGAGGACACAATCCATTCAAATTGCCTTCACTATATCGGAAGCTTTGTGGGAAACTCTGGATGGTATGTTTAGCTGTAAAGTGTTACCTCTACCCCACGGTGTCTGGATTCAGGTGATCAGTTATGAGCTGGGTCTGTTTTTACTTGCTAAGGTATGCTGGAAATGTTTGTCTTTATTTGGGAAAGGTTTACTTCCGGAAACAAATTCCTTATTTTGTATTTGAAACGCTACTTTGGTGGGAGGGAAAGATAAAGTATTATCTTGTTGGGAGTTAAGATGTTTAGATAGTATCCTTTGAATGCCACAGACTTGCTGGTTGCTAATCCCGTTGCTGTGAAGAACAAGCGTTGGTTAATGGATTGGTTCAACACTGGGCTCGACTGCAATACGTATACATTATTGTATCATTTAAAAAACAAAAGAGACCCCCTAAATTCCATCCCCAAGTATTTAAAGCTTTGCCCAAAAGCTGTGCGACAAACTCAATTTTTTAAGATTTCAGCTTAATTCATTCCCTACCAACAATGTTTTATGTGCTCTTCAGAAATTGTATAATGGTTTTAAGTGTGTTAATTTGTAAGGATTTAACATCAATAGAGACCCTTCAGCATCACTTAGTAGGTTGTCCTGCTCTTAGGGAGAATGGCCACTTGCACTTTGATAGTTTTTTACTTGATTATAGAACATTTACGGATAAGGATTAGTGGTCCATACTTTTAAGAGGGTTGAAAACGAGTCGAGTAATAGAGGTTAGGTTTTTAAACAACATCACGCTTGAAAGCCTTTGCCTTTAAGGAAGTGAGAGGAACTGTATGGTTCTATCCCTTATGGTGAAATGAAATGCGAGTTGATATTAATGATATTTATGTAAATGTTTATGTTTTATGGATACATGATATCACTGGTTTTATTCTTTTTGTGGACTTTTGTAATTGTTATGCTTTGGATACGTCGTGAAAGGTTTCTTGTAAGCCAAATCACAATCGTGATAGATATATATATATATATATTTTTTTTTTTTAGTGGGACTAATCCTGGTAGATCATCACTGCTTTTGATTGGGGAGCCCCTTTCCGTGAAGCCAGGCATGCGAGGATGCTGCCCGAGAGTCCCTGTGGGGTGGTACTCAGAGGAAGGATCTTGTGGGACTGAGGACCCCTTCACGGCATTGATGATCCCTGGAGCGCACAGTACCCCTTTGAGTCCTCCACCTCACTTTGTCAACCTTAACTTACCACACTAGCTAGTGCCCCATGTATCCTTGCTGTCTATCCCAAGTAGGGACCACTGGGATGAGGCCTAGAGTAATGAGGATCGTTGAGGTGAACTAAAGCACAGCTCTAGTCTCCTGAATGATCCCATTGACCAGTTGTCTTTCAAAACAAGAGAGAAGAGAGTGATGGCGTCTTCATCTCGGCACAGACCGAGTACCCAGCAGGCTACATGCAGAAGGGCAGAGCAGAGAAACAGACTGTCCGGAAGAGAAGCTCACCCGCTAGAGAACCGTGAAGCAGGAAGCATACCGAAGAGAAGAAACTACACTCACTGCTAACCAAGGGTACGGGGGCCGCTGCAGAGAAACCAACACTGAACTGCTTAAGAGACTGATGGAAGACTGTGGGAGGTCCTGGTGATCCACAGAAGCCGCAGAAGATCCTGGGAGACCCGCGATCAACCAGAGGGCGATGACCAAGACTCTGCAGGTACTAGAGTGGCTAAGCACAAGGTTGGGGAGACCGAGAGGGTACATGAGGTCCTAAGAAAAGTATTGAATGACTTCACAGAGACAGAGCGGCAAGACTGGAAGGGGTCTGGGACCCATACTAGGGAAATGCATCCTGAACAGCAGTAAAGGGGAATACGAACTTTGTATGTATGAGTGGTACGCAAAGGCAGG
The DNA here is from genome assembly GCF_040938575.1 of Ambystoma mexicanum. NCBI lineage: Eukaryota > Metazoa > Chordata > Amphibia > Caudata > Ambystomatidae > Ambystoma > Ambystoma mexicanum. Next base: position 702,386,671 of record NC_090941.1, on the reverse strand, counting down.
AAAGTAAACCAAGGCTGTGGGTCAAAGTGATGTCAAAGAACTACGAGAGCAAAAGCGTGGAGTACCATATTTGGCAGGGGAGTGAACCAAGTGGGTACTGAGAACAAGGTGTGGGACGTGTGGCAATTGGGAGGAAGATCTGAATCTAGATTGTTCTTCGTTGCACTACCTAGAGGCCGGGTCTGCTCACAAGGGTCTGGGACCCTAGACACAGCTTGGAAGAGTATCTAGGCTGTTACTATTCGTCACTGCACCAAGAGCCAGGTTGGCTCAACAGGGTCTGGAACCAGTTTCTTTTCAACCAAGAGAAGAGACATTTTTGTGAACCCTGAAGAGACTAAAACTTGAGGGAAACAACAATTTTGAACTTAAGGAACTTTATTTGTTTGAAGCACCTTTCTTAAAGGTTCTTTCTGTCTAGCGATCTCTACCTCTCTTCTCTCTATCTAAGTCTACCCAGCTCGGTCCCCCTGTGATGTTCCCTTGTGCCCCCCATTCTCGCACACAGGTGTTGCCTGTTTTGCTTGATTCTTCTACCCTGCTCCCCCATCACCCCACTCAAGCCCATTTCTGCAGAAGTCTGTCCTGATACATTCTGGTGTCACCATCACCGTCTTGTGGCCAATGCTGGATTTGACTTTAATGGACTTCATTCATTCATGGTGTGTCACCCTTTCTCAACTCTCACGCTGAACTTCTTTTGCATCTTGTACTCATGGTGGCCCTGAATCATGCTGTTCCCATCTTCATCTTGTATCCTGGCTTGCAACATTATGTGTTACTACTGACTTCTGCAATTGTATTCACTCTCCCCTCTTGCTTCTCCACTCTTGACTGCTATCTCTCTGTTCTCTCCTCCTTTCCCTTCTCCCTTTTCCTATCTCCTCCCCTTACTTTCTTCTATGCACTTACTCTATCAGAATTGTCCCTGGACCTACTATGATAGCAACCTCGTCTGTCTCCTCCTCCCTCCCCTTAGTGTTTTTTCCTCCCCAACCCCCCTCCAGCACTATCTGAAATGTCGTCGGGCCTAATATGATAGTCGCTTGTTTTGTTCCTCCCCTACCTTTCCGCACCCCTCTCCCTCACTTCTTGTTTTTTTTTCCGGCTCTACCAGAAATGTTGTCAGGCCTAGTACGGTAGTCACCTGTCTGTTTCATTTCCTTCCCACTCTCCCCCTCCCTTCCTTATCTATGTTTCAGCTCTTGCACTATCTGAAATGTCATCAGGCCGAGTACGATAGTTAATTTCACATCCTTACTGTTCATGGCCTGTAAGAATGTCATTGTTTTTTCCCTTGTTCCCTCCCTTGCCTTGAAGCGCTTTGAAACACACTGTGTAAAGGCGCTATATAAATAAACTATCATATCATATCAAAAATGTGAACTTTGATGGAGAACAACAAAGCAGGGCTGCGGTTAACTAGCCCAGACACATTTTCCCTTTTCACCTTATATTAAGTTTAGTTTGTGATGCACAGGTTACAATTTGGACACAGAATATTGAACTTTAATTTGGACATTCCGGAACAATTTCATTAGCTACTTTTGTTGAGGCAGGGAAACCCCTCTTAGAGATGGGGCTAGTTAAGTTACTTACCAACTGTAACGTTCTTTCAACTGGATGTTCCTCCCACGTATTCCTTATCTTTCATAAATCCACTTCCAGCTTGCTGGCTTTGGAAAAAATGTTCACAGTAGAGGGTGCTTCGCGTCGACGTCCTTAGAGCCTGTGTCCCTCGAAGGCCTCCGCATTGGTGGCGACGTCACCATGGGTATAAATAGTCTCGGGCAGCATCCATTGCTCAGTTCCGTTTTGAGGTGCTGCTTTTGCCTTGTATGAGATGCTTAATACCCTTGAAGGAGCGTAGGCTGCAACTACAACGGAAGTTTTACAGCGGGGAAGGATGGGAGGGGCGATATGGAATACATGGGAAGAACATCCAGTCAAAAGAATGTTAGTCGGTAAGTAACTTGTTCTTTGAATGGATGGTGTCCTCCCACGTATTCCTTATCTTTGATAGACTCCCAAAACAGTAATGTGTATAGGAGGCGGGAGTAAAATGTAATTATTTTTAAAAAATGCACACAGTGCTTTCCCAAATTTAGTCTCCTGGCTAGTGGAGGAATCTAGACTATAGAATTCGGTGAACGTATGTGCAGACAACCATATGGCAGCCGGACATATGTCTTTAATTGTAACTCCTCTTTGGAGAGCTGACGAGGCTGCGATACCCGTGGTTCAATAAGCCCTCAGGTGTTGAGGAGGCTCTTTCCCCGCTAATTTATAGCATTCTATGATAGTTACAATTATCCATCTTGAGATGCTTTGTTTCATGATAGGCAAACCTAGTTTATGTCCTGCATACTCCACAAACAACTGATCCGCTTGTCTAATCCTTGCAAGTCTGTTAATGTAGAAACTCAAGGCATGCCTTGGATCCAGCCTGTGCAATCTCTCTTCCTCTTTCCCTGGATGAGGAGGAGGGTAAAATGAAGGTAAGGTTATTTTTTGTGTGATATGGAATTCTGAGACCACCTTTGGGAGGTAATTTGATTCCTCCTGAAAGACTGTATGAGGAGGTTTGCAAGATAAAGCTTGTAATTCGCTCACTCTTCTAGCAGAAGTTAAAGCCACTAGGAAGACTATTTTAAGAGTGAGAAACCTTAATGGACAGGAATGAAGAGGTTCAAATGGAGTACCCATTAGACATTTTAGAACTAGATTTAAATCTCACAGGGGAACTTGACCTCCGTCTTGCAAGAGAAGGTCCTCTCTTTGTGGAAGACTAATCGAAGGACAGATGGACATATCTAGAAGATCCGGGTACCACATTCTCCTGGACCAATCCGGGGCAATTAGGATCATAGGTTTCCGGAATCTCCTCAACCTCCTTATCACTTGAGGAATGACAGAGAATGGAGGAAACGCATACAGAAGTGGAAACTCTTGAGTCCACCACGAACGCGTCCCCTAGAGCTCCTCTCGGTGGAAATTCCCTTGAGCAAAACTGATCGCACTTCCAGTTGATACTGGTGCCGAACAGATCCATCTGAGGGGTTCCCCAAAGGGCGAAGATCTCTTGAAGGACTTCCTGAGCTAGTTCCCACTCGTGGGAGACTGTTCTGCCTGCTCAGAGCGTCCATTGTCGTGTTCTTCTCCCCGGCCAGGTGAACTGCCGATAGAGAGATTCCTTCTTGAATTGCCCAGAACCAGAACTGCATCGGCTCTCTGCACAGTGGCAGTGACCCTACGCCTCCTCTTTTGTTGAGGTAGTGCATGGCCACTGTGTTGTCCATCGTCATCAGGACATATTTTCCCTGTACTGATGGCAGGAAAGTGCAGCCTGATCTCTCTCAGCTTTCATAGATTCATCTGTAGTCAGGACTCCGAAGGAGACCAACGACCGCTGATGGTCAAGTTGTTGGCATGGGCTCCCCACCCCGTGAGTGAAGTGTCCACGACTACTGTTATCTCTGGCCATGGTTGCCAAAACTGTTCTCCTTTCAAGATGTTCTCCAGACAGGCCCACCACTGAAGGTCTCTGTCATGATGCCTACCTCCAAGGAGCCAGGTCCGACCCAGCAACCCCAGAGGCAGGCATCATTTCCCCCAGGGAAGTGCCAGCAGGCCCAAGCTGGGGCCCTTTGGACACAGTCCTGGCGCCTTAGGCACCAGGCTCATGTTGGACCCCTGTCCTGGCGCCTTAGGCGCCAGGCTCATAAAGCTAGACATGTGTTCAAGTGTTTTCAGGTGCACTTACCTGATGCAGACCATGCTGCTACATCCAGGCCCTCTTGAGGCCTGAATGGAACTACTTTACCTGTGGAACTACTTTCCCCTGGGTGTGGTCGGGGAAGGGTACATACCTGATCGGTGGAAGGATACATACCTGGAACTTCTCATCCAAAGCTATTTAAACCACGCCCGATCAGCAACTCACGCTTCGCGTTGTTCTGCTCCTCGCAGCTGGACGCTCACCGTGTCAGCTCCTGCTTCTGGACTTCAGCCACGCCTGTCAGCATCCTGGGTCACCTGCTAAGAGAGAATTGGAGAGAAAGAAGACCTTACCTGCTAAAGCTGCATCACGGAGACTTCACACCAACAATCCTGAAAGGGAAGACATCATTTTAAAAGCATTTCGCTTCGATCGCTGCATTTCACTCACCTTTCCTGGGCACCTCCATCTTCAGCAGCGATCATCCGGATCCGCAGCCACTTCCCAGAGCCTAGAGAGAAAAAGACAAGAACACAAGGTGAGAGAAGGAAGGGAATAGGAAAAGCTCAGTTTCCTTCTAAGACTTACCTGTTGGGTCATTCCCATTTCATTTCGGGTCCTGCCGCTTCCTGGCATTCCGGACCCCGGCCCCTATGGGGAAAAAAGACAGACATTGAATGAGCGAATGCAAAGACATTACCCGAACGCTCATCCAGAACTTACCTGTCATTTACTGGAACTGCACGTTTCACTTCGGATCGGCGCCATATCTCCGGCATTCCGAACCCCGGCCCCTAAGGGGAAAAAGACATAAGCGTTAGCGCTTGCTGCAATAAGACAATGAACATTATTATTAAGCTTGAACTTTTGAACTTGCTACAGAACTCTTACAGCGCCTTACCTGAATAGTCAAGCTTATTTGAACTCCCATCAAACCTCAATCCAGTGAAGTAACTGGGTTTCAACGCGCCCCTGCATCAGAAGAAGGGTGGAGAACTCATCCTTCCAGACCCTAAGGTGAGACTTCACGGGGAATCGACGAAGGGTATCGTGGAGGGTTGGAAGGGAGTGGGAGGCTTTTGCATTATTCCGTCAGTAGGTAATACTCCCTTTTCACGCACAGGGGAATATTCCTGCGAGCCAGTGAGTCCATCTTCAGAGTCCTGCGCTTCACCATAGAAGAAGCATCAGCACTCAAAGCCAGGCCTGCGCCTCCGTGGGAATCAGGTGAGCGTGACAGAACAATAAGCCTACCCACAATTTCCCACCCGGGCGCTATGGAGACTTCCGAGACAGATCAGCTGGCCCAGCTTTTGGGGGAATTACGGGCAGAAGTGCACTCAGCCCGCCAGGAGACTAACGCTCTCAAAAGAGAACTGATCCTATCAAAGAAAAGAACAGATGACCTGGCCAAAAGGTTATTGCAGGCCCAGGCAGGGCACACTCCTTTACCTAATTCCGGAGATACTTCCACATCAATGGGTTTGAATAACCCGGTACAAATCATTCTACCTGGACACATGCCTTTGGCCCCGCCTGAACGTTTTGCGGGGGATCCCAAGAAATATGCCGTCTTTATGAACCAATGTCGTTTACACTTTCTATGCAGACCCGGGGCCTTCCCTAACGACCAGACCAAGGTAGCCTTTATACTATCTTACCTCAGTGGCAGTGCTGCCGATCGGTCTATTCCATTGGTAAATCAGGATGATCCCATTCTCCAGAATTTTCAGGGTTTCCAGGCCAGCATGGAAAGATTGTTTGCTCGACACTCTCGAGGACAGGCCCTTGATCACGAACTGCTATCCTTACGACAAGGTAATCAGGATCTTCTGTCCTACGTTGCCACCTTTAATAGACTGGTTGTGGAAACTGGATGGCCAGAAAACAAAAGGATCACATTGTTTCATCAAGGCCTGCGCGGAGAGCTTAAGGATGTTCTAGCTCAGATAGTAGGTCTACCCCAGGTCTGCGCAGACTACATAGACTTGGTGGTTCAACTTGATCACAGACTTCAAAATAGAAAAGCAGATCGGTTCAAGTACGAAACCCGAGTACCGATCAAAACCCACGCTAACTCCAAGAGTACCGACTTATCCAAACCTATGCAAATCGGCGGTGTTAAAGGACCATTAACACAGAAGGAACGAGAGAGAAGGTGGCAAATGCAACTTTGCCTGTATTGCGGGACTTCCGGTCACTTTCTTCGAAATTGTCCGGTTAAACCACCTAAGAAGGTGGTTGGAGCCACAGATAACGATTTATTGACACCTGATTCGGGAAAAGACCTAGCCCGACAAGTGTAGGGGTCCGTTTGCCGAGCTTGAAAACAAACTCTTTGACCTCGCATTTTGTCATGCCAATGGTGCTCGTGGACCCAAAACAGCCTCAGCTGTTGCATGCTATAAAAGCATGCATAGACAGTGGAGCTATTGGAAATTACATAGACCGTGAATTGGCTTCCAGGATTAAGCTCCCTCTCCGCCCGAAAGTAACCCAAGATGTCATTACTACAGTAGATGGAACTGAAATAGCCTCAGGGCCTGTAACGCATTCCACTGTTGAAATGACACTGGTGGGTCAGGATGGACATCGGGAAGCAATCGTGTTTGATGTGATCAAGGCCCCACAATTTCAAGTAATTCTTGGAATTCCTTGGTTAAAAACACATAATCCCAGAATTGACTGGCGAGCAAAGAAGATACATTTTCCTGATTGTGAACCAACTTGTTACCCAAGAAATCCAGTTATGGGTCTAGCCTCAGCAACTTCCACCCCTGTACAGCTACCGTCAGAATACCAAGAATTCCAAGACGTTTTTCAGAAGGAACAGGCTAACATGTTACCTCCCCATCGGTCTTATGATTGCCAAATCGATCTGGTACCCAATGCTCAACTACCTTGTAGTAGGATTTATGCTCTTACGGAACCTGAGAACCTACATTTGCGTCAGTATTTAGATCAGTACCTAGCCAATGGTTTTATTTGCCCGTCCAAGTCTCCTGTCTCCTCAGCTCTGTTCTTCGTGCCGAAAAAAGAGGGCGACCTTAGAACATGTATAGACTATCGCGCCCTAAATCAAATAACGATTAAGAATCGTTATCCTCTGCCCCTGATCCCTGATCTTATCGACCAGGTGAAAGACGCTTGTGTGTACACCAAGTTAGATATCCGAGGAGCTTATCACCTGGTGCGTATAAAAGAAGGCGACGAATGGAAGACTGCATTCCGCACCAAATTTGGGCTCTTCGAATATCAGGTGATGCCCTTCAGTTTGTGCAATACACCTGCCGCCTTTCAGTAGTTTATGAATGATGTTCTTCGGGAACTTATCGACGTCTGTGTCATTGTTTATATTGACGACATCCTGGTGTACTCCTCTTCAGAATCCGATCACAGAAAACATGTTAGGGCAGTTCTTGAGAAATTGCGCCAGCACAGACTATTTGCAAAGCTCGAAAAATGCGTTTTTCATACCACAGAAGTGGAGTTTCTCGGATTCATCTCGACACCTCAAGGAGTCCGAATGGACTCGCGAAAGGTGGACGCCATCCTCAAATGGCCATCTCCTAGCTCGGTGAAGGGAGTTCAGAGCATGCTCGGCTTCGCCAATTTCTATCGAAGATCCATCCCGGAATTTTCCCGAACAGTCCAACCCATCACAGCTCTCCTAACGAAAAACAAACGCTTTGAATGGACTCTTGAGGCCGAACAAGCCTTTCAGGACCTGAAAACCAAATTCACCTCTGCACCTATATTGAAGCACCCGCACCCAGATCTCCCTTACATTGTGGAAACAGACGCATCCAGTTCGGCCATGGGAGCTGTCCTGTCGCAAAGAGACCCATAAACTAACCAACTACACCCTGTGGCCTTTTGGTCCAGGAAATTTTCTCCTCCTGAAATCAACTACGCAATTACCGACAAAGAGTTACTGGCTATTAAATCTGCTTTCAAGGCTTGGCGTCACTACCTTCTCGGGGCAAGACACACCATCACTGTAATTACGGACCACAGAAATTTACAGTATTTAAAGACGGCCAAGGCTCAATCTTCACGACAGGGGCGTTGCGCTAGCCCCCAGTCCCAACAGTTCCGACATCAGCTTAGCCCCGGGTCTTTTCCAGACCTAGCAACTCCCCTGCTTCACGACAACTCCGATGGGCTCTATTCCTTGCGGAATTTGATTTTGTAATTACCTATCGCCCTGGCTGCAAGAATGGTAGAGCGGACGCCTTATCCCGGATTGGCATGGAAGAACCCAATTCGAGTTTAGAACCTGTGCCTATCATACCTGAACAAAGAATCTTAGGCCTAACTTCATTGCAAACTATTGAGGACATCCAAACGCAAGTAAAACAACTTCTAGACTCTTCAGCCTTACTGGAATGGAGTCAAAAGGGTCCTCATTACACCGTTAAGGATGACTTACCCTACTTCCAGGAGCGGTTGTTTCTGCCTAGTAAAGAATTGCAAGAACTTGTTATTGCCCATCATCATGAATCATTAATGGAAGGACACTCTGGTATCGCTAAAACTGAGGAAAAAATCAAACGCCACTTCTGGTGGCCTTCTTGGAGAAAAGACAAAGTCTTTTGTATTGTCTTGCGGAATTTGCGCCCAAAACAAGGGTAAAAAAAAAAGGCCAGCCGGCCTACTTCAACCCTTGGATATTCCACCGGCACCATGGCACACCTTGTCAATGGACTTTATAACTGACCTGCCTCCTTGTGCTGGTTACAACACTATCCTTGTAATTGTGGATCTATTCTCCAAAATGGCCCACTTTATCCCTTTAAAAGGTTTGCCTTCAGCTTCCACCTTGGCCAAGGAATTTCTGGAGAATATAGTTCGCATACATGGTTTCCCTTCCATATTAGTCTCGGATCGTGGAAGTCAATTTATCTCCCATTTTTGGAAGAAGTGTTGCCAACTAGCACAAATAGATGTGCGGCTATCCACCAGCCACCACCCCCAGACCGACGGACAAACCGAGAGAACCAATCAGACTCTCGAGCAATATCTTCGGTGCATGTTACATCAATCCGAGTTAAATTGGAAAGACATCCTTTGGATCGCAGAATATGCATACAACAATTCAGTGCATTCTGGAACCGGACAAACTCCTTTTTATACTTTGTATGGTCACCATCCTCGGACCTCTGATCTAGATCCACCTCTGACCCTGGAAATGCCCGCAGTAAATCATCTGCATTCCACAATAACCCAAGCCTTCAAAGAAGCTGCAACTCATTTACAGCAAGCCAAGAAAAAGTATAAAGAAAACGCTGATTTGCACCGAAGTAAAACTCCTCCTTACCAAGTAGGAGATCAGGTATGGCTAGCAACGAAACATTTACCCCTCAAGGGCCCGCGAACCTTCAATCCCAGATTCATAGGACCTTATCCCATCAAGGCTATAATCAATCCCGTGGCCTTTAAACTGGATTTACCGTCTAACATGCGTATTCATCCAGTTTTTCATGCATCACTTTTGAAGCCAGTACAACTAGGGACCCGACTGTCCAAGCCTCCAGACCCAGTTCAAATTGAAGGGGAATTAGAATTCGAAGTTAAAGACATTTTAGACTCCAAGGTGTTAAAGTCGAAACTCTTCTATCTTGTTGACTGGAAGGGATATGGACCTCAGGAGAGATCGTGGGAGCCTAGTAACCATGTTCACGCACCTCGATTAATACAAAGGTTCCACCGGAGATTTCCGAACAAGCCAAAACCCCCGGAGGGAACAACCTTGGGAGGGGCCTTGAGGGGGGGGTACTGTCATGATGCCTACCTCCAAGGAGCCAGGTCCGACCCAGCAACCCCAGAGGCAGGCATCATTTCCCCCAGGGAAGTGCCAGCGGGCCCAAGCTGGGGCCCTTTGGACACAGTCCTGGGACCTTAGGCACCAGGCTCATGTTGGACCCCTGTCCTGGCGCCTTAGGCGCCAGGCTCATAAAGCTATGTGTTCAAGTGTTTTAAGGTGCACTTACCTGATGCAGACCATGCTGCTACATCCAGGCCCTCTTGAGGCCTGAATGGAACTACTTTACCTGTGGAACTACTTTCCCCTGGGTGTGGTCGGGGAAGGGTACATTCCTGATCGGTGGAAGGATACATACCTGGAACTTCTTCCAAAGCTATTTAAACCACGCCCGATCAGCAACTCACGCTTCGCGTTGTTCTGCTCCTCGCAGCTGGACGCTCACCGGGTCAGCTCCTGCTTCTGGACTTCAGCCACGCCTGTCAGCATCCTGGGTCACCTGCTAAGAGAGAATTGGAGAGAAAGAAGACCTTACCTGCTAAAGCTGCATCACGGAGACTTCACACCGACGATCCTGAAAGGGAAGACATCATTTTAAAAGCATTTCGCTTTGATCGCTGCAGCGCTGCATTTCACTCACCTTTCCTGGGCACCTCCATCTTCAGCAGCGATCATCCGGATCCACAGCCACTTCCCAGAGCCTAAAGAGAAAAAGACAAGAACACAAGGTGAGAGAAGGAAGGGAATAGGAAAAGCTCAGTTTCCTTCTAAGACTTACCTGTTGGGTCATTCCCATTTCATTTCGGGTCCTGCCGCTTCCTGGCATTCCGGACCCCGGCCCCTATGGGGAAAAAAGACAAAGACATTGAATGACCGAATGCAAAGACATTACCCGAACGCTCATCCAGAACTTACCTGTCATTTACTGGAACTGCACGTTTCACTTCGGGTCGGCGCCATATCTCCGGCATTCCGAACCCCGGCCCCTAAGGGGAAAAAGACATAAGCGTTAGCGCTTGCTGCAATAAGACAATGAACATTATTATTAAGCTTGAACTTTTGAACTTGCTACAGAACTCTTACAGCGCCTTACCTGAATAGTCAAGCTTATTTGAACTCCCATCAAACCTCAATCCAGTGAAGTAACTGGGTTTCAACGCGCCCCTGCATCAGAAGCAGGATGGAGAACTCTTCCTTCCAGACCCTAAGGTGAGACTTCACGGGGAATCGAGGAAGGGTATCGTGGAGGGTTGGAAGGGAGTGGGAGGCTTGAGCATTATTCCGTCAGTAGGTAATACTCCCTTTTCACGCACAGGGGAATATTCCTGCGAGCCAGTGAGTCCATCTTCAGAGTCCTGCACTTCACCATAGAAGAAGCATCAGCACTCGAAGCCAGACCTGCGCCTCCGTGGGAATCAGGTGAGCGTGACAGTCTCGTGCTACTCGGTCAGGGATTTGTAAGAGGGTTTGCAATTTTTCCAGACTATCATCAGCTTTCTTGCCAAATAATGAGATACCATCAAAGGGCATATTCAGAAGCCTGGCTTGTACATCAGGGGCAAAATCAGATTTCTGCAACCACGCAAATCTGCGGTTAGTGGTACTCGCTGCCATGGCTCTGCTGATGCTGTCAGCCGAGTCGAGACCTGTTTGGAGAGAATCACACATCGCATCCTTCCCATCCTTGATGATATTCAAGAATGCATCTCGTTCCTCCCCTTCTGGGAGACGGTCAGCCGTCGATGAAGCGCACTCCCAAAGGGTGTGACTGAATCTTGCTAGCGTGCAAGTGCCGTTAATAGACTTAAGTGCCATGCTGCATGCTGAAAAGATCTTTTTAGACATGGCATCCAATCTTTTGTCGTCTCTATCTTGTGCTATAGTGGGGTATGCCGATTTACTACTTGACGACGTCGCAGCCTGCACTACGAAACTCTGGGGTTGGGCGTTTACTGAAATATACAGGGTCTGAGGCCAACACTCTGTACTTCGCAGGGAGCTTTTTATTTACTGCAGGGATAACCTCGGGTGTTTCCCAATTTGTAGTTACTTTTCTCTGCAAAGCTGCATGAAAAGGAACTATAGGGTTTTCTCGAGGCCCTTTATCTAAGATGTCTGTAAGATCACCTTGTTGGAAAGAGGGTGCAGGTGTTGTACACCCCATAAACTCCATAATTCTTGCCATAAAGGCTCCAAGATATTTCTGCATGCTCTCCAGGTTCTGGTCTGGCAAATTCTGCCTCTGGAGAGGTATCTATGCCACTGGCATCTTGTAAAGATTATTGAAGATCTCTTAATCAAACTTCCTCAGATATTAGCTCCTCTGGAATAGGAACTCTTGTAGTCTGTAAACCAAAACGTCTCTCATTATCAGAGTCCTCTCCTTCCGCATAGATACAGTATAAAGCTCTGATGTAGTCAGAGCGTGGATAAGGGGTAAAACCCATTTCACAAGAAGAGGGTGCCAAATTGGTAGACACTGCTTAGGATAAAGTTGTAGTTGTGGAAGTAGACGTCATAGATCGACAAACCTACAAACAGCGTCGAAAAATTTGAAAATGGCCTCGATGTCGTTGAGAGAATCAGAATTCTACTCGGTGTCGTCGATATTGTCGGCGTCACTTTTGACGCCTTGGATGGGTCCTTCGACACCTCTAGTAGCGATGGTGCAGTGGAGGCCTGAGGCTTAGAGTGCTTCTCTTTCATCGGGGTCAATGACAGACTTGTGCGTCAAAGGCACCTTCGACGATGGTGTTGATGATGCAGTTTTATTAGAAGGGTTCGTGACACTCTCGAGGGTTTTTGTTTGCCTTGTTCAACGACTCAAGCCATTTTTGTTTTTCGGGTCTTTCACCCGGGGTATCACCTCTAGGTATCTCCGAGGGGGACAAGGCCGCGTTCTCAAAGACCCTAAGCTTTTTTTTTGCGAAATTCCTCCCACTTAGCTGGAGAGCTGTGTTTAGTGGGGCAGGTGACCCTTTCTGGAGGATGAAAGGGAAGGAGATCTATGATGCCTCTTCTTAGAATGTCTCGATCTAGGTGAGTGGTGAGAACCACTTTGAGATCTCGAGCGGGAATGTTTCTTTCGATGGTGAGGAGACGAATGTCTCGACTGAACCGAGGACAATTTCGAAGGGGCAGAGGATTTAACAGTCTTAACTTTTTCCAGCTTCCCCCTACGCTCCTTCAAGGCTTTCGTCATCATGGACATACCGTCCTCACATTCTGAACACTGGTGCTCTGATCCCAGGCACCACAAACAGATCCTACGAGGATCTGTTAATGACATCTTTTTTCCACAATCTTGACATTTTTGGAAGCCGGATCGTGGCGTCGAAGTGGACGAAGATGCCATCGTAGGATTGAAGATTTTTGAAGTTTTTCCGAAGAGTTTACTGAAGAACCGAGCAGTGCGTCTGAGGCTTACGAAGCGCGGAAAACGGAACTGAGCAACGGACGCTGCATGAGACTATTTATACCCATGGTGACGCTTGCGCCGATATGGAGGCCTTCGAGGGACACCGACTCGAGGGACGTTGACGCGCAGCGCCCTCTACTGTGAACATTATTTCCAAGGCCAGCAAGCTGGAAGTGGATTTATCAAAGATAAGTAATACGTGGGAAGACACAATCCATTCGAAACCCCAGTTTTTGTTATTAATAAAAGTAATTTCCAATCAACACAGCACTTTTTTGTCTGAGTCTTACTCCTGCACCCTCACATTAGCCAGTGCAAAAGTAGAAATCTTTCTGTTCTTTGATTTACAAAAATGTATCCCACCCAGAATGCCCTAAAATGCATCCCACACTCCTACTAAACCAGCAGTGATCTCAAAAGGTGAAACGGACATTGTCAGAAAGGTACCTCTCTTTTAACACGTTTGATATTGTGGGCAGAGGGCAGGCTAAGTCTTGAGGATGGGTGTGCGTTGATAACAAGAGCAACCCACAAAGCATTACTAGAACGGTTTGAAAATAAAACAAAAGGTCCATTCAAGGTTCTATGAAAATATAGGTACGTTAATAAAAGCAATGAATGAAACAAACTTAAGAAAACTACAATGCAACCCCGGTAAATGAAACAGACTGCAGAACCCTGTACAAAAGGGCACTCTGAGTTGATAGCAGGGATATTCAGGGTAGGGACGTGGCAGGGATATTCAGGGTAGGGACGTGGCGACAACGTCAAGCTTTCAGGGATATGCCTTGTAGAAAAAGGTGGAGAATAAGTTACTATGGTCCGAAAAGAATGGACCAGGGAAGCTTCAAAGTACCTTCAAGTTTGTTCTTCTGTACTCAACAGCATCACGCTGGGCTTCTGGGTGCTTTTGCTACTGTCAAGCTGATGCAAAACCACTGGCAGTCGGCAGCAGGTCAGTTTGAAGGTGCAAGTTGCTATTGGGTCGAGTCAGCGTTTGAGAAGGCAATGGGTTCCAACTATTTGGTGTAGAGAGCCAGAGCTGCCCTAACAGAAACCAAGATGGTGGAACACCTCTAATCGGTTCCTTGTGATAATGCTGCCTGGAAAAAGTCACCAAAGCCTTCCCCCCACATAATCTAGGGCGGGTATAATTTTCTATTATATACTCCAGTCATAGAATATTTGGGGAAAACACATGACTTTCTTTGGAGAGCAAATTTGGGGAAATGTCAGCCCCTTGGCGGCCCTTTCTGGGGTGACTATCACTGCATACCCTCTGATCCCACCTCTTGCTCCTGGCTACTAACTATGCCCCCTTTCCAGGCCTGCTGACTTTAGAGGGACTCCAGTGGTCAGCAACTTGTGCGAGTGTGGCTTTATGTCATTGCTGCTCTCGCAGCACCAACTCCCAGGAGATCTCCTAGTGAGGGTTCATGCGTCCTGAGAAAAAGATTTTGCACCCTCTGTAGGGAGATCAAAAGGCACACGCCTGGCTAGTGTCCCACATGGCAGCTGTGCCGACCATCAGAACAGATTCTAATACCCATCAGTCTAGTCCTAGCTGGGCCCTGCTCACACAGAGCCGATATAAATGCGATATCAGATTGCTGTGGCTGGATGATTGTGTGCTCTTCGAAGGCACTATGCCACAACCAGGCATTGCTTACATTTAAAGATGAAGATGTTACCAGACTAACGTACACAATTACACAATTTTACATTTCGAGGTGCATGAGATTTTAAACACCTGATGACACTTGGTGTTCCAGCAGCTGTCAGGCATGCACATGTGATAATAATAATAATTTAGCATTTATATAGCGCTACGAACCCGAAGGTATCTGAGCGCTGCTTATTACCCACAGTGTGTGGTGCTCATTTATCGACCTCGGAAGGATGAAAGGCTGAGTTTGGCCCTGCCGGGATTCAAACCTGCGTTAGCAGGCTCTGCACGGATGTCAAAGCAAGCGCTCTACTCGCTGTGCCACTTGACTGGCTACATTTGGACATGCGCCCGTGCCTCTGCAGGGCAGGGTCTGGGGGTGCCAGGAGGCTGTCTTGGCAAAGGCACATGTGTGCATTATAATTTTGGCATGAATAATTCATGTCACTCAGCTCATTTTCAGGCTGCCCTCGGCCACATCCTTTCCCCTCTCATTTCTGATTACCTAACTGCCATTCAAGATTGGTGTACCGCCAATGATCTTTGTCTGAATGCCAGCAAGACGGAGATCCTCCTCATCGGCACACCTTCACCATCCTTTCCCCTCACTCTCTGGCCGGCCTCCCTTGACCCTCCTCCTACCCCCAACTGCGAGGCTAAGAACCTCGGGTCATCTTTGACTCCACACTTTCCTTCTCCGTCCACCTCTCGGATATCTCTAAAAAGTCAAACTTCCTACTGCACCTCCTCAGAGGTACTCTGCCTTTGCTCTCCTTCCCCCAGAAGCTCATGGTCTCCCAAGCTCTGGTTCTCTTTAGGTTGGACCATTTTAACAGCCTCTTTCTAAATCTACCTGCCTCTACTCTCCGCCCTCTACAACTAATCCAGAACACGACTGCAAGATTTGTCCTTGGCCTCAAGCCCTGGGATCGCATCTCTCCAGCTCCGAAATCCCTCCATTGGCTCTCAGTGGATGCAAATATTAAATTCAAAACCCTCTGCATTGTCCACAAGGTTTTCTGGTTCCTGGGTCCAAAATACTTTCAGCTACCCCTCTGCAAATACCTCCCCTCCCGAGCTCTTTGCTCCTCTACCTCTGACTCAGGGTCAGTGGTTTTTCAAAGAAACGAGCAGGGGGTAGATCTCTGTCTTCAGCTGGAGTCTCCCACTGGAACAGTCTCCGTGCCACTCTAAAACTTGAGGAGAACCAACTACGGTTCTGGAAGCACCGCAAGACCTTCCTCTTTTCTTCTGCCTTCGTTCACCCTGTCCCCTGCTAATCCATTCTCTTTCGGCACCGTGCACCTGGCCACCCTCTGTCCTCCGGGCCCAGGTACCTGCTCGCCCTACCACCCTCCTGCACTGCCTCCGGGCCACCCCTTGCACTGGGATCTGCATCTGTACCCATACAGCCCCCCCTTTTTCTTCCTGCACTTATAAGACCTACCCTGTATGCTGCCTTAAACCTAGCAATTGCCAATTGCTGGCTGCACTATCACTGTTTGTTGCCTATATTTATTTATCGGTTTCTCCTTTGCTTGGCACTTTTCCCCTCCCCCTCTCCCATGGGCTTGCGCGTTCTCAATGTCACTGGGCCTAGTAATATCGTTGTTTTGTTCTCCCCTGTTCCCCTCCCTTGCCTTTTCGCGCTCTGAAACACTTGTGTACGAGCGCAATAGAAATAAAATATCAATATCAATTAAAGGGGGTCGAAGGAGCAAACCACCTATTCAGAAACAGAACAACCAACATCATATTAGATTTAAAAAACAAAACCTGAGCTACACGACAGATGGCCATTCCGTTACACAGTTCTGAAAGCTTATCACTGACAAACATTGAGGGTTTAGGCCAATAAATGAAGAAGGGTTGCAGAAAGATGCCAGGTGGCGCTCTAGGGAGGACATATAGGAATCTTGCATCTCCGTAGGTCACCCATCTTGGAAACGTTTGGAAGAACAATGAAACCACTGAAATATTATGTTTTTCCCCCTAGGATTTTGTTCTGTAATGTGCCTACAAAATTAACATAAAAATATTGTAAAATGGGATTATTTTTGTAAAATATCTAAAGTAAACCAAAATACGCATTTGTCATTACTTGTGTTAAAAACGGTGCCACAAGTACACTGTCCAGTCGTGTAAGCCCAGTTTATTTATTTCGTCACACTTTATTACCAAAAATATCAACCTGATTAATGTATGAAATGAGCTTTGGAATTACAGATTTCCCTCGTCATCTCCACAAGTGGAGTCTCAATATATAAACATTTATACCAATACTACACTACCCTGCCATTGACCAATTAACCCTACCAAATATCACTACTTATACCCCAGAAGAGTATGTATAATTTACTCCAGTTGTTAGCCTCAAAGGTCACCTCAATTTGATGACATCGACCCTGCCATCAGTCTATACCAAAGCCAGGCAAACAGGCAATGCAGGTAAACACCTAGAGTGCCAGAGAGCAGATGGTGCCATCACAACTAGCATGAATGATTCTTTATGGGATATGACTTCAAGTGGGGTTGATGGGCAAAATGTTGCTACGAATTGAGTGGCTCCTGTTGCGTTTTTCCTTTGTCTCGCTCCTTTGTCTTGGCTGGATTACTTCTGGTCATTATTTCAGAAATGCTTGCTCCATCCCTCATCTCAGTCTATTTGAGACATATCCTCTTCTACTACCATAAAAGATGTTCCTTTGATGCCAACTACTGAGTTGCACATCAAGGAAAATATGCTCCCCTTCCTCCACTTATGCATTGGCTCTTCTGGGTTTTGTGGGTCACATACCCCTCCCCCACCTACTGCTTAATTGACGGCTGTTTGAATTCAAAAGGCCTCTTCCTTCTCCCCCATTAGAGGGGGTGTGCTGGGAAATAATCAAGCTCACCATTGCCGGTCCTTTTCATATGCAATGAAGATGGCACGCTACATATTCATTATTCCAGAAGAACTAGCTTGGTGGATTACATATTCCATCTACCTGAACGACGGGTGGGGTGGTTGCTGCATTACTCACTAAACCATGCAGGGGTAGTTGGGGAGCGGGGGGGGGGGGTTCAGCCTTTGCCTTCCAAGGTCTGGCTATGGTGTATCTGCTGTCGAGGCCTACACAGTTGAGGATAGCAACAGACTGCAAGCTAAAGTCCCATCACCAATATGTACCGGCCCCTCTTACAATTCGCTACATTTTCATTATGTTGTTCTTTATGAAAATATTGCATTATGCCCAGTGCAAGGCAAGAGACGGTGACTAATGCTTTGTGGATGGCTCAGCCAAACCCAGCAATTTAATAATATGGGAAAGTAGTCAATGCCTACCCAGATATCTTTTATTTCATTCTATGTATGTAAAGCAACACTGCAACTCAGGGCTACAATCTATCCCTTATGAGAACTGCATTTTGTGCTAGAATTATCTTCAGAGCCCATTTTTACAATGCATGCATACTTGACCGTAGCAACATCGATGTGTTATCAGTGGAGTTGGGGCTGTTCCTGATGCTGCACTTCAGGTAGGCCGACAGGTTTTCAGGACACTAAATGACCAAACCTTCATTTTTTTTTTAGGGAACTGCTCCGCTCTTACTGTGCTCGAGGTCTATAAAGCCCAAGCAGTTTCCGCTGCGCTTTACGGAATTGAGATCTGGGGTATAGATGGCATGGACCATCTTGCCAAATCAGAAAAATGTATGAATCGTGTTTTTGCCCTGTGCCAGAGTACTTCTTCAATGTAATTATGGTTAGAAGCCAGTCTGCAACTGGTGTATCTCAATGCACAAAGAAAACATAGTCTTCATTGGCTTCCCCTCCATAAGGTTGCCAGATTGAGCCACTATAAAGAAATGTTTTGGGATGTGATAAACACACCAGGAGTCAAGTTAACATCTTAATACATTCTTTCAATATCAGACGATAAGTGCAAACTTGACATTCTCTCTATAAAAAATTAAATGGCTACATGTATGCCCCAGGTTCGCTTTCCTAGTTACATTATTCAAAAAACATCACAAAAGCCCTGAAGAACTACTTGAATGAAATCTTTCCTGTTTAGAACAGAGCTCTGTATATTAAGTTTCGTTTGAACATTTTTCAAGTTGCAGAGCTTACTAACAGATGGGCCAACAACTCCTTCAACTGTTTGTTGTCCTTTCCACACAGATGTGACGGAGACCATTTCACATTTCCTCTTTAAATG
The DNA here is from genome assembly GCF_040938575.1 of Ambystoma mexicanum. Taxonomy (NCBI): domain Eukaryota; kingdom Metazoa; phylum Chordata; class Amphibia; order Caudata; family Ambystomatidae; genus Ambystoma; species Ambystoma mexicanum. The sequence continues at coordinate 702,367,900 of NC_090941.1, read as the reverse complement.
ATCCAAATACTCCTCACAAAGAAGGAGGTGGATTCCTCCGGTCCTTTTGAAATATCAAGCCTGCTCTCTTTGTGATGCTCTAGTCTGACTCCGTTTTCCCTTCCCCGGCGGTCATTTCTTTTCCTGTTCCGTAATGCTGCAGCATTTCGGAACAGAAAAAGAATTCTAATAGCAATAAGCCCCGAGCTGCGGGGCCATTACCGAGTCAGGTAATGCCCCGGGCCCATAAGGGCCTGTAACTATGGGCCCGGGGCATTACCTGACTCGGTAATGGCCCCGCAGCTCGGAACTTATTGGTATTAGAACCCCGTCCCGCAAGACTGGGGTATGAAAGCATTCTTCTTCTGTTCCGAAATGCTTCAGCATTTCGGAACAGAAAAAAAAGTTTTAAAAAATGGCCACAGGGAGATGACGTGCTAGGTACAGAAGTGTTCCCAGCACGTTCGCTCGAGAAAACAAAAGAAAAATATGGTAGGTGGGGTTGGGAGGGAGGGGAGGGGATTGTTTGGAGGTTTGGGGGCAGGGGTGTGGAAAACACTAACCTGAATCCCCGGTGTGGGAGGATGGCAGCCTACGGCCATGCAGAGGCTCAGAGCGGGAATTACCCTGTTCCGAGCCTCCTCATTGCCTGAGGGGCTGCCAGCCTCCCCCCCCCTTTACCGGATTTGTGAAATAAGAAAGCTTCGAGGAATTCTGCGTGGGGTATTGACCGGGCGAGGGCCAATTAGATTGTAACATTCCGATTGCCCCTCACCGGGTACTAATTTGATTAACAGTACTGCAATTGAATCATTATGATCTATATTTTATTATTTGTATTCATACTTTCTTGGTGTTGATTTTGAAATAAAGTACGAGTATGAATTTGTATCCATCCACTTCTCTACAGCTAATACAATGTTTCTTCCTTGGATGGACTCCATGTGAAGATCTGTGGTGTGTGTCTTATTTTCCTCGGTCTAGATTCCCGCCTCCAAAGAGCAGGCATATTATCCTTTTATCTTAAGGGCAATAACTACTCCCAGCACACAAATGTCATTCTTCCATCAAAGGTATGCACAGGATGTTCTTCCCTGCATCGCCACACGTCCGGTGAGGTTAGGCCCCCTCTCCTCCAAGGTCACATGAATGTTCTTCATGCACCTCCCACAAACGGGATTCTGTACATGGACTGCAGTGCCATACATTGACCCAACTAGCTATAAAACAATTTCCTCCTCCCCCATCACCAGCACCTGTCCTATCAAAGCACAACAAACTGCAACTCTGCACAACATAAACATGAACCACAGCACTGCTGAGCTGTGAGGTCAGAGCATGGGATGGAGGGTATACTTCTACACTGAAGCAGGACTACACAATACTGTCAAATCAATGGTCTTTTAATGCTGATGTTACCTAAACATACAATGCTGAAATGTATTTACTCTCGTTTTAGTTTTACTATATAAGTGGGAGGTGACAATTCCAGCACAACAGAAAAATAGATTATACACCTGATCAGCTGGTACGCAAAGGCAGATTAAGACCTCTTGGCATTCAAGACCATTCAGCATTGCAGAGCACAAAATACTTCTAGTAAATTCCAGTGTCAGGGTGGATAGCACTCTTCAAATGTCGCCTAACAGCAAATAAATACTTATTTGCTTAGTGGTTATGCAGGCAACAGGTGGAAAGGGATTGAACAGCACCCATTTTAATTTTTAACAGTGGATTTGGTAGAGAATTGACGCGTGGCACCCATTCACCGCACTGAGATAGCATTGAGCAAAAACAGATTTTCATGTATTAAGTTAACATTGCTTACATTACAATTTCGATTTACTGGACAAGAATTGCGAGTATGGTTTGCATGGTAAAGGGCAAAGGATCTAAAAATCAACAATATATTATAGAGTAGTTGTTTTGAAAATAAAAGTGAATACTGAATTCCATGTTTAAATTAATGTTTCAAATTTAAAAGCCAAAACAAAGAACAAAGTGAATGGTATGAATTTCACCAGGAAGCACGATTGGGCTTTTTCTTGACGTCTTATACCTAGACTTCACATCTGTGCCCCACTTGAGAACAAATCATTAGCAATACCACTCTGCTACAGAGAAGTGAGCCATTTCATAAATCGGAAATACAAACTTGACATATAAGCATAGCTGCCTGTGGAACACTCTGCCGGCTGAAACGGCCTACATTTCGGTGATTAGTAGAACCACTGCAGGGTCTCGGTACTTCGAACACACTCCCAAATCCTCTGTAACACAAGCCCTAGTTTTCCTCCACCCAGAACGAAACCCTATTCATTTTCAATACCTGAACGCTTTCTGCATACAGGTTAATATTCCATTTTGCAGATTATCTCAAATTACTAAATGTGATTACCACAGATAATTCACTTGATGACAAATCAGCAGATGTCGTTTCAGCGGTTGAAACTGCACGCATAGCAGAGTCCCTGAAATATTTCATGCATTTCAACATGTTACAATATCACGCAATTCATTAAGGGAGACCCAGAAGGGAAAGCAAGGTAACAGGGAGGCCCCGTCTGCATTATTTGATTGACGGTTTCATAACAGCGCAAAAGTAAAGTAAACCTTTACAAATGTATTAACATGGAGCAGCGATTTCTACAGTAATACATTTTTACCTCTTTGGAGCATCTCAGAGGTTTCTCTTAATTGATTGCAATTTATTTCTGGTAGAAAATACTTTCTGCGCAACAATGACCTACCTTAATGTAAGCAATTAAAAAGCCATTAGAAGGCCTATTTACTACACCACACAAAGACACAAAAATGAAACATAGCAAAATTAAAGTAAAATTAAAGGCACGTGATATGTGGAAGCCAACAATATTCTGCATGAGCAACAGTCGGGCTTTCGTGCTGCTCACAGCACGGAAACCGTAATGCTGGATCTCCAAACACGCATGCTTTCCATAATAGACAAGGGCAAAACAGGGATCTTAATGCTTTTGGATCTTACTGCTGCCTTCGACCTCATCGACCATACACTGTTACAACAAGTTTTGGAGAAAACAGCGGGGTGTTCTAAGGCAGCCCTCGCATGGCTAGCATCCTTTCTCACAGATTGTGCAGCCAGAATACACTGGGAAGAGAAGTTCTCAACATCTACTCCTATAAGTGCAGATGTACTGCTGGGAGACAGCATCTGTCCTCTACTCTTCAACCTATTCATGAAATATCTATGTGTACTGTTAGAATCCATCAGCATTCACTTTACTAACTACGCCGATGATTCACAGCTGGTGATAGAGTTGGAAGGAGACTATCAAATAGATAAGGAAAAGATTACAACCATATACAACCTGATAGACAAATGGATGGAAGACAATTGGATGTGCTTGAATAGCAAAAAAAACGAACTAATGATTTTCGGTTCCAGTCAAGCGAGGGGCAAGCTTGGTAAAGAGTTCGAAGAATTTACTATCAAAGACTCACGCATCAAGGTGGTCCCCCATGTGAAAACACTCAGGATGATGCTGGAGGAGTCCCTGGGATCAGAATCCTAAACCAACTATCTTCATAAAAATAATGCATACTATATCAGGCTACTGAGAGCCATACGCCCATTACTAACAGAATATAATGCAGCCACAATAGCCAGGGCCATTATACTGGCACACCTTGACTACGGCAACTCATTGCTGCTGGGAGCATCTAAAAAATGCATTAACAAATTCCAGATAATGGAGAACAACGCAGTCCGGATCAGAAAAAAGATCGATAGAAGAAGCCATGTGACAGAGGCCAGAAGATCCCTCCACTGGCTCAGAGTAGAGGACAGAATCCTCTTCAAATCCATGACTCTGGTCCGCAGGTGTTTATATGGAGTGGCTCCATCCTATCTTAGAGCCAAGTTTACACGATATACCCGTAATAGAGCTCTAAGATCCCAAACACAAGGCAAGTTACAGATACCCCAGGCATCCCGAACGACTGGCGCTGGGAAATCCTTTCCGGTTCGCGCTGCTCAGCAGTGGAACAATCTCCCAGTCTCCCTGAGAGCAGAGCCAAATCTGTTAATCTTCAGAAAAAAATCTGAAGACTCATCTTTTTAAATAACGTGCCACCTCTTAGCTGTCCTATCCCCGGCCCAACATGAATCTGTCTCTCTGCGCCCTGATGCCTGCGGGCTACCGACACATTACAAATAAAAAAATCAAATCAAATAATTTGATTAATTTATATTTCTTAAATGTTAGCTTGACACTAAAGGTTATGAAAATGTAGATGGAAAACCGACAAATCACTTCTGGGATTGGGTGGTGTGGCTTAAAGCAGGTGGGGAAGCTTCCTTGATGGCGCAGTGGATTTCCTGCTTTGAAGATATACATTAACCAATGCAAATTGGTAGACGAGAAAGAACGATTTCACAATTTAGCCCGGGAATGCATATATTAGGGTGCACCCTATACTACTAAATAAGGAAAAAGCAAAAACCACATTTTTTAAAATATAAAATTCACCCATTTAGTCAGAATGTCCTTGTTTAGAAAAAAAATTGTTATTTGTTACTTTCTTCATTGAAAAAGCACTTTTACTGTTTACCTTGCTTTGTAGGCAAATGTAGGTGTTTATACTCCTTTGCTGTTGTTGGGGGAGAGGCGGTATAGTCCGCCCCCCTGCACCATTCCCGCACCAGGTAACTGTTGTGTGAGCTAAGGGGGGGGGAATCTCCACCTCTCCTGTACTTATTTGCATCTCCCATTTGTGATAGAAGTGCATAAACGCCATGTTAAGGCCTGTAGTATGTACTCCATTTTGTGTCTTTCCAAACGCCATCTTTTTCCAGGCCCTCTGCCGAAACATCCGCTCTCCCTCTCACAGTGCCGGGCACAGCCAGCCCCCGTCACCAACACCCTCGGCCAGCTCAGCACGACTCTTGTTTTCACAGAAACAGAGTCTTTCATTGTTGCTATTAGCAAGTATCGAGCACTAACATAATGTGCTCATCCAAGAATGTGAGACCAAGGCCTGCTCTAGCTCCACTGCCCCATCCATTTCTGCTGACCGACGCATGCCCTTTCTACCCCCTCCCTGCCAAGCCACGGTCCTCTGAACCCATGCCCCCGATTCCCTTTGAATGCATCTGGTCATCGAACCCTTCCCCTGGACCACATTCAAATAACCCACCATATACCTAATCCAGAGTGGTCATATATTCTAGTAACAAATATCTATCCCCCCATGTGTTTTAAGACCGTGAGGCCCCAGAGATCACAAATCAGAGATCGCCCCTTCAGATAAGGCACCTAAAAGAATGACCCCTGACCCATGCCCCATAAAAGACATGGGTTACTGGACCCATTTCACACCAATAGCTCCTTTTCATGTGATAGTTTATACCAGTCATTATTTCTTGTATGCCATGCCGTGTTAATTAGCTTAGACAGCTCTACATCATCTCTGAAGAACTTCGCCCGACCTTCACCCTGCAAGGATGCGTCCAGCTGACCACATGAACTGTAACTGGTGGAGAGACAGCAGCCAATGGAACCCAGGTACCCAGTATGGATCTGAGATTAGTATATGTGCATAGCCTATCAAATGTGTTAGTTTTCTACCTATACATGACGTAATCTATGACGCTCAGTTCCTTCTTAATGTGCTGCCCGTGTATATCTTTTGGCAATGTGCTGCCTGTGTATATCTTTTGGCAGAGCGTTCTTGGGCAGCAGAGTTCTTTGCTTGCATTTATTTTACTTGTATACATTTTGGTTCCCTTGCAACTACTCTCCTGGTCTCATTCCCTAGTGGGGTGTGTACTCTATTCTGTCTATTTGGACACATGCATGATAAGGTGCAAGCCTTCACTGTTAACCTCTTCTTTATAATGGCCGAGGATCAACTCGGAACCAGTTGCTGAAGTGACGGCGTTTGCTTTTTTAAATCTCAGGAGACATGTTTTCGCCCCCTCATGAGTCCTACTGAACTAAAATAACTATCTATTCTACTGTATTGACATGTCTGGGCTCCAAAAATGTACTACATGGAAAGCAGTGTGTTAAAAACACAAAATATTGAGTTAGTGTAGAATATTGCAGCTCAAATGCAGTGATGTCTTATGCTTTGATCCAATAACACCACCCATCAGATTCTGCCCTATCTGCACTGTCCGTCATTTATATTCAGAGTGAAGAACACAGATTGCCTACATCATTCGGAGTTCTGCAGGGAAATAGGACACTTGCCTGCAAGACTTGTATTGTGAGTCAATGGACAACAAACACAACCTAAGGTCCTTAGGTGAGTTGTGCTTTCGATTCAACACTGGGAGGTTGCACATTCAGAGTGTTTAACACTGAATAAAATGTCCTATTTTATTTATGTGACACACTGAAAACATATCAAAAGCAAATAGAAGGCAAATAAAAACCCATAGGCGCTGTCACTAAAAGGGCAAGACCATCTGCAATATTAGCCATGTGATTCATTCCACGGGTGGTTGACTGATCAGTTGAGCTATGTCAAGTCCACATAAAAAAATATCATGTCCGAGCCCGTCAGTAGGTAAGGGGAGGGCTGCAACATTATTTCCAAAATATGCTCGGAGAAATTATGTTGTTAAAAATGAATTTCATATTTATAATATTTTGTTGACCACTGGAGTTAAACAACTAATTTTGTATTTTATTGTGGCGAGGACCTAGCAGGACAGTGGCAAAGCACTATACTGAGCGTGGATAGCTAGCGTTTGGGCTGGCATCTTTTAACAGTAGCGCAATACTGTGAGTTGAGGTCTGTAAATCGGTATGTGCGCCCATTAGGATTAGTTCTTGTTAGGCAGAATCCTGTGCAGTTCCCTTGGGGACCACTGCAAAAAGATTAAGACTACAGGAGTAAGAAGTAAACCCAATTGGTAGCAGTCTGCACCACCCAGATTTACCTGGTAGCTGTGGCTGAGCAGTCAGACTTCTCTCAAGAAGAGTAGGGCGGTATACAGATGATACACAATAGGGCTAAAAACACAGTAGAGCAAGAAAACACTGACCAGAGCTTATTATCAAAAGTATATAATTATTTATTCAACACACAATTTAGAAAATACACTAGCACCATAAATCAAAGCAAGTTCAAACACAATCAGAAAAGTATACACACCTCCCTTAAGAATTATTAGACAAGTCTAAGTCAAAAAAACACTTTTTGTCAAAACAGAGGTGAGCGCCTAACTTAGATGGCACTCCAATAATTAAGTAAAAGGAAGAGAAAAAGGCAGGTCATGAAAATAAAACAGTTCCCAACACTTTTAGAAGACCAAAACAAGTTAAAGAAGGCAGAGTCTACTGTAGAGCCAAAGTTCATAGGCCAGGCCCACTTTAAATGGAGCTAGGTGAAATGTGCCCAAGATCACATAGTTGAGAAATGCATTCAAGTCTTTGTAGAAATGTTCAAAAGAGGTTGGGTTGGTTCAGAAGGTAAAGTTAGAAGGTCTGGGGGCCAACCCAGTTGGAAAGCCAAGGATGTAAGGGTCACCTTTAGCAAACCGTAGAAAGGGAGGCCAGGGGGCACAAAGTACCTTTAAAGTTGAGGAAGCTCCAGCGGTGGCAGTTGTTCCTGGCAGCGGGTGCAGTTCATGGTTTCGACCAGGGGAAGAGAGGATCTCGTCGAGGAGGAAACTTGGAGTCGTTGCACTGCCCAGGGAAAAAACCAGCCGCAGAGTTAGTCGGTTAAAAGGTGCATTCCTGGTATTCGTGGTCACAGTGGTGAAGCTTGGCTATCCGGCCGCCGGGGTGCTTGGCACGGGCGATTCGACCAAGAGACGTCCTGGAAGGCGAAATGGCGAACTGGTTGATCCCACCAGCTCAGAGGAAGAAGACTCTTTCAGCAGAAGATCTTCTCTTGTCATCGGGAAAGTGGCGAGGTTGTTGCAGCAGGGTTCCACCGGTGGTGTCGTCGTTGCAGATGGCTCAGCTTCTCCCCTCTTCGGATTTCTTAGGTCCTGTGGCGACTTCTGAAGTTCCAGTCCAAAAAAGCCCGCTTTTATGCAGAAAAAACCCCATTCAACAGCCTAGCTGTCACTCATACATGCTAAGTGGTGAGCCGGGTGGCTCACCACTGGGCCAATCAGAACAGAGTGTGACTTGAGTTGCTAAGGCAACGCAGTCCAGGGTGCCAATTCCCCCACCCACACATTCTGTGGAACCCAGACAGAGTGGCACCAGTTGGAGGGCTTCTGTGGAGAAGCCCGCCAAAAAGTGGAACAAAGGGCGCGACCTTGGTTGGAGTTACAGAGACGGACACAAACGCCATTTTAGAAAAGAGTTCTGGCAAAAAGACCCAACTGGTGATTTTATATTAAATAAATAAACCGGCGGTATCTTTAACATTGCACCAAAAAGTGGTGCGTTTAAAATCAATGGGAAAATCCCATAGGAAATATTCCGGTGGAATATTTTGCGTGGTAACCACTGCCACCAGCCAGAAACTCGACAAGGGGGGACTGGACAGTGCCCCCTTGGAAACAGACCCAGGGGCAATCTAATTAACCCCTTCCAGTACTTCCACAATATGATGGTGTGTACTGGTTCTGTTCACAATTTTGGACTAGTAAAGTCAATGGTGACTTTACATGCCCTGGGAGACAGTTGTCAGTCCCAGGGTATGGAGTCTATGTTTGGGGGTCACTATGACACCCCTGTGTTACTGCACTGAGGGTGCTGTGTAACACATACATTAAAACAGATGATAGCCTATGGAGTAAAAGACCCCAAAGCCCATAAGCACACAAAAAGTCAAAGACATACCTTAAATCATGCCTAAGAGTGGGAGGAAAAGAGTCTCACTCTTAGGAGGAGAAAAAAACTAACTCCAAAAATCCAGCAAAGCTGCTGGGGGACTCACTAGGTTTGGTAAATTAGCCTTATAAGAGAATTCCCCCTAACAGTCCTTGGTCAGGTGTTGAAAAAGCCAGGTTTTAAAAGATTTGTGACATTGCAGAATTGTGGAGGTATTCAGAGCCGATACCAGGATTGAGTCCCAGAGGGTGGATGCATGACAAGAGAAGGATTGTTTGCGGGTCTTCTCTTTGCGGATGAGTTGCGATTCAAGCCGGTTGGTTGATTGACTGCACGAGAAGCTTGTGCCACCAGATATGTGGAGCTTAACTGCCAGGTATGCTGGTGTGCTACTCGGGACTGCTTTGTAGATGATGCATGCAGTTTTGAACAGTATCCTGGCTTGGAGTGGTATCCAATGTATTTCGCGCAGGAAGGGTTGATTCAGGGACATTTCAGTGCACCCGCAATAGGACGTGCTGCAGCATGTTGGACTGTTTTTAGGGTAGTCGGGCGAGCAGCTGGGAGCCCTGGCAGGTGTTCATTTCCAGTTTCAAAAATAAAGGGTATCCGAGAATAATCTATGGTCCTCCAGGTAAGAATACAACAGTTATAACAGCAAACTGGACCAATAGATCGGGGATGACAATATACTCGTAATTCCTTCTTTACTTACAAAATGAGTCATACACACTCATACATTCATAACTACAATCTCTCTAATTCCATCAATATATGGTGTCATCATCAGGTTTGACTTGTATATCTTCTGTGGTATACATAGATACACATCTGTACATAGGAAAGGGTCATACAAGCACAAACAGGTGAGGTCCTGGTCTTCGTCTACTCTTTGCCGAGGATGCCAGGGATGAGGATGCCTAAGGAGGACTTGTCAAATAAGTGGTTGGTGGTGCAGCTGAGTGGCATGGCTCGGTCACATGACCAACAGCCTACTCAATGCTGTCACCCATAAAATGTTGGGGTGGTGGGGTCGAACAAGAAAGCACTACCAGTCCAAAGTTACAGCTCGGAAATTAAAGTTTCCATAAAAGCAGCAATTATAACAAAGTGAATAAAAGCCACAATTCAATATGGATCCATTAATGATTAAATAAAAAGATCAATTATATTGTATATACATCCATAGCTTTCAGATTAGTTAATAGTTCCAAAAAGAAAAGCAACAGCAAAGTTACAGTGCATAAATGTGAGCAGAAAACCTACCCTATTACTCTAAGAAGTGGGTGTACTGAAATGATATGATAGGTTATTTATAATGCGCTTAATACCCAGAGGTTACTAAGTGCGGACCCGGGGATCGAACCTGTGGTGCTCCGTGTCGTCTTGCTTCCAAGGCGAGCACGTTGCCCCTGAGCTATCCTCCCGAGACATATCAACAGGAATACGTACATACATTAGTTTGCACATTTAGCTGTAGAAATTATTTTTTTACATACACTAGCCAGGGATTGTGTCCTCGGGTAACAGAGTCAGCAAGGAAGTTCCCCCACCCCTCGCACAGCTTGTGGGAGTAGGTGTGGATAAAAACACAGGAATCTTATTCCGCAGAGCCATTTTTTGGGCAGCAAACGCAAAAAGAGTACTCCAGTCGGTGCTCCTCTGCCGGCCCATCTAAGACAACTTAGATGCTAGTTTCACAGCAAATTGAGAATATCAAACGTGAAAAAGTGTAGGGGAACATTCTTCAACCAATGAAAGAAACCTAGGTCTATAAAAGAGGTTCACACTTTCCTTGGGATGACCCACGTTATTCATTTTTAAAACATGTGGTCCGTGTGCATATTAATTTAACTAATAAACCTCTAGCTTGTGGTCAGAGGCCTAAAGAAACATTTGATAGAGTCACAGAAAATTCTCACCAGTCCTGTGATATATAAAGGTTGCTGTATCTGCCCACTGACGTTTAGATAATCCATTTGACTGTATTTCTACTAGAGAGATTTCTCTGCTACTCTTATCAAGGTCTTCAATAGACTGGTTTAAGGACTGTACTTAGTCCACACATTTACATCACTTGTGATATTGAATCAAAGCCTTTATTCAAACACTCCTCTGTTTATATCCAGTACCTGCCCAATGAAGTTTTAGGTTTGTGGTCCTAATCCTGCTACCTTATCCACCTGAAACCATAACAGAAAGTGTGCATGAAGGTCATCTATGGTATCTACATTTCTAGATTTCTCTAATAGCCACCAAGTCTCTCTGTAGTCAATTGGTGCACAAGTATCTACCGCAACAAGGGCAATTCCCCAATTTACACAACGCGCAATCCATGTGTGAGGGTGTGCACACCACTACAGACTACACAAAGGGTCTCATCATTGTGGGGTTTAAATGAGGGCAGTGAGAACACTGCAAGCATTCTGGGTTATTTCTCTTTTTACTCAGTAGGTCAGTAAATATTGTGTTAACTGTTTCAGACTGACTGGTTTATGTCAAATATATACATACTGCTTTAGATTGTGGAGACAGCAAAGGGCAAATGTGAAAATCTCCCTTCTGGTACTAGATCTACATGCAACAACATCAGGCAATGCCATCCAGCAGTAGATATACCAACTCTTACACTCTACAGTTGGAACTCATACACAAAGTTGCCTATAGGCACCAAATACAGTATGGCTCTCTGCTAAGTGTTGCTTGCCTATGCCAGTCTGGGATTGCCACTCCCCACGGATGACGCCAATACAAACTGTGTATTCCTCCAGGCATGCTCACGCTATTCTGTATCGTGGGGATTGGAACCCTTAATTGTTCTCTTTTCCCCTAATACGGGTTCATAATCGTAATTGTGAATTACTTAAGGCTGCTCCCATCCTGAACGGATACAATTGTGCTCAACTACCGATTGTCTGACTGGGACCAGGGGCAACTTCACCACAGGTCTCAGTCGCCTCATCAATCCTGAATTCTTAATTTTCTGGATTTTGCCAGTTTATTAGTAAGAAGATTTAACCATTAACCATAAAAGTTTGTCCTATGAGAAATCTTCTCTTTGAATCGAGAGTTGGGCCTTGAAAACGACCAGTGTGTCGAAACACGTGTCGGCTGTTCGCGATTTGGAATATACTACACATTCTTCTAAATTTAAGAGTTCTAGTAACATTGTTATTCACAGTTATACCTTTTCACCCAATTTAACTTCCCACACCCGTAATCTTTTGCTCGACAATATACCCATACTTCACTCTAAACCGAACCTACTTATGTTCACTCTACCTAATTATCAAAATAACTGCTTAAACACCATCACACCTGATCAAGCTATATTCCCACACACCTCTCCTCTTCTCTTCCTTCCCAAATGCATATTGTTCTACATGCTGTTTTTATGGTTTGAATCATGTTTATTATATTGCTTCTATGTTCCATGTTTAATGTATTCTGGTTGTTATGCTGTAACGCGCTTTAGTGTAAAGCGCTATATAAATAATAAAATACACAATAGATGTCACTACAGTTTTATTTGTAAGTGATCCAACTACCTAAGTAGGAGCGAAGTGCTACATCTTCACAAAACAGAGCTACATGTGGCCGTCTTCACAAACAAACTCAATGCTATAAACGCTTATCCAAGACTGTGTACATAATCAATGCCACACTGTAGAAATATTACCAATGTAAGGCTCCGACAAAAATGTAAGAATTCTGTAGGTGATTGGAAATGATGTGAACAAATCCTTACTGACACCTATGCCAAATCAATGGCATGTGTTGAAAGCATTCGAACATTCAAATGACATCAACTGGAATGGCAGAACCATGATGTTTGGCCAGATATCACCAAAAAGCACACATCTCATTCAGAAAGTTGAGGACAGCTAAGTCAGGCGTGGGAGGAGAGCGGCTTCCATCCTCATGCTTGCAGGCACCCCAATTTCTTGAATGGGCATGTGTACAGAGGGCATCTGTACAATGCAAGGAGTCCTTTTTTTATTGCCAGTGCCATTTTAATTTAGATTACCTATTAAATCTAATATTTAGAGATGGCAAGGTGAGTCCTTTGCAGGGGGCCACATGCTGTTTTTTTTCTGCCTGAATGACAATGGTGCTAATATTCCTGATGTGGCGACTTGGGGAGAGATTTGCACTGTCATGAGTTAAAAATGAAGTTCCAACAGGAAGTATTAACATTGCATTTAAACGGTCTTTAAAGATTGTGCGAAAAGCAAACAAATGGAATACTGGAATAATATAGCACTTTTGAAAAGAAATAGTACAATATAAAGGTACATGGGGACCTGAATGCTGCAGTACTCAGACCATCAGCAATTTGAGTAAGCATGCGTGTACTGGGTCAGTATCCCTTTCCCCAGGGCTTCCCCTTCTCCCGTCAGTATTGTAATGTTACTTACAGCCCTGCAATTGGGCCTTTTTCATTATGCCCCTAGACTATGGAATTATACCACTCAAACGATCCATCAGGACATCCAATGACTGGTCTTTTGACACTTGTTTCTTACAATCATTCATAACATTTTCTGCCCAACAGCTGACCGGTAACACTTTTGGATAACTCCTTTCTAATTAAAGTAGTACTACGAGATGCTTTGGACTACGACCCCCATGATTCCCTCACTATTGACCATGCAGTCTAGGGCCGATAGGAGTTTTAGCCCACACGGCTAGCAAAACATTGCCGATTGCAGCTGTAGGGCAAATGGTGCCTCTTTCTGTGAGGACACTGACAACTTTCGGAACGAATATGCAGAGTTAACGAACATGCGTTAACTACGACATATCTAAAACCAACTAAAATATAAACTAAAAATAGTTATTCCACGAGTAATAAGAACACCTATTGTTCAAGCACCAAGAGGGCATTTGATCTGTGGTGTGTGCTATAGAGACTCGTGCTCGTATTTCTGTATTGTCTGTTCTAATTGAAGGTCACATATTAGCTTCATTTCTCCTTAGACACAATGACATACAATCTACATACAAGTAGAAACATACTTACGTTTCACGTTCTCAAACATCACAGAGAACAGAAAGTCTCTTGGAGTCATGTAAAACTCCCCCTCGTATTGTAGGGAGGCAAAGTGCATGAAACGCTGCTTTCGAATGGACTGCTTTTCTGCCATCTCATCAACGAGATCACCTTCAGACTTAAAAAGAAATGGAAAGTGGGGTAAATAAATATATAGAGAAAAACCAACACTTGACACTTTATTCAATCATTGTGCAACATCGTCTTTGTCTCAACCTTATCCTTCCCAATCAAAGACTGATCCAGAACAGTGGTAAGGAAAGTGGTACAACCACACCTCTTGATACCAAACTACCCGATGTTATTACAGTCCCCATTTTCCAGTTGTTGCTTTCTAGCCAAACAACTTTTGCATGCTAGCACTTGTCTGCCATTACTGTACTTAAAACGGTTTAAGGTCTTTCCATCCAATGCCATTGCATCTCCTGCCAATCCATCAAATTTTTTCCATCTAAAAACTTTGCATCTAATGTATTTTTCATTTTGTTTTTGTTTTTCCCATTTTTTACCCTTTACAATGTAACTAAACAAAAATTAACCGTTTACCTCCCAAAATAATGCATTAAATGCAAAGTTTTTAGATGGAAAAAATTTGCTAGAATGGCATTAGATGCAATGGTATTAGATGGAAAGACCAGATACCCTTAAAACAGACAAATAAAAACAAATGTCATCAAGTAAATTTCTGTAGACCAAAAGGCTAGTGCAGAGGTGGCGGAGCTTCCACAGCATGAGGTTGGGTTTCTTTCCTGCACATTTTGGGCAAAGTCCCCCTTTGCAGGCTCTTGTCCTGCCCCAGCATTGGTAGATCTTTCCCACTAGTCCGGTTGTTCAGAGGAACCAGTGGTGCTAGGGCTGGCCGATATATTGAGTTTTGGAGATATATCCATATATTTTCAAAATCGATAAAGGATGAGACACGATCGTTAACATCAAGATATTATACGGCGGCGACCGGCGCCCTATGGTTAAGGTGAGTCGGACTCCCATGGGAGCCTGAATAAACAAATTACTAACATTTGACTCGTGCAGCAGAACTAGACGGTATAGTCAATTAGGGATGCACGGGCATCTCCAGACTGCAAAGGTTGTTTAAGATTCATTAAAAAATTTAAAAATTAAGAAAAACATAAAAAAAACAAAGTTGCAGCCTACTTTCCATTCATTTTCCCCATAGGCAAAAAAAGGTCAATTTTTTTTCACAGTTCAAGCCACTGGACCAGGTCAAAAACAACTTGAGCACAAAGTGCCGACTTGAGGCCTTTTTGGGGTATGGGGTTATTCCAGCCAGTAGCTTTTTAAATAATTGATGGATAAGGAGATGACCTTGTCCCCAAAAAGAAAGTTATATATTTCCCGATGGGCATTGCAGCATGGTTTGTTTGTAGAATTAAAAAAAGCAGCCATCTTTTTTGTTTCCTCGATGCAAGAGGACGCGGCTATAGCCGAGGATATGGGAAAATAAAATACAGAAAAAAAGGCTTTTGCAGGTCAAAACAGATGCAAATGCCATCAGTCCAGAGGTGGGGGGGGGGGGGTTGGGGGTGTTAGAGGATGCCAAGTTAAATTTGGGAGTTGGAGGGGGGTCTAGGGTTTGAGTTTGCAACCTCAGCTAGGGGCAGAATAGTCACGAATAGCTGACATTTCTAAGCAAACCATCACAGAAGCAGTGTGAGTTTTGGGGGAGCGGGTAGGGGGTCACGAGGCCATCCTGGGTGTGTGGGGAGAAGGCACAAAGGAGGGGGACACTTGGTGAGGACCTGGGGGGCAGGAAAGCATTTTTTAAAAGCCGTTTTTCTGATATTCACAGCTATGACTACAGATAGCCGAGGCTATCTGCAGTTCTGTACCCATGGCTATATAAAGAAAATCGATATTTTTACAGCTACAGTGATGTCGGGGTGAAAAAACACTTGACACGATCGGCATCAGGAACTCCAATCCATGCAGTAACCAGGACTGACCCCGCTTAGCTTCAAAGCAAGGAAGCGGCCGGCACCCTCCGGTTTTGTTGACTAATGAATGAGCACAAGTTAGAGCGGTTGTATACTAATTGACCTCGGGAGAATTGACCTAATTTAGAATGTCAATTTGGACATATATGTGGGGGGAAAACCCCTGCAACCTCCTACCCAATCCCCAAAAAAATAATACAACCCCCCACCCAATCCCCTTATATTATTTATAATCCAAAACCAACCCAATACATATATAAAATAACTAAAAAAATATAAAGGTCAATTGTGCAGAAGGTCCATTACGACCACTATAATTAGGTCAATTTGGGTAATATCAGTAGAGCAACATAACCTGAGCGGTCGGCATCTTCCTTGTTTAGAAGGTAAGCAGGGCCCGTAACGATTACTACCTGGATGGGAGACAGTCCACAGTTCTGTATGGCGTGTGTTTCTTAGTTTTAAATATCTCATAACACACCAAGAAAACACATGGCATCTGCATTATTTTTTTGAAAATAGTGCTACTGTCAGTCCTTGCAAGTATTGCACTCTAAAGGTCAAGTTGCCATGAGGCCCACATTAAAAAATAGTAGCTATTTACGGGTAAGGAGAGAAGGAGAGAGAGAAGGAGAGAGAAGGAGAGAGAAGGAGAGAGAGAAAGAGAGAAAGAGAGAAAGAGAGAAAGAGAGAGAGAGAGAGAGAGACTGTCTAACACTCAGGACATCAAAGATGACATCACTGATGATATCACATGTGCATTTACTTTTCAGACGAGGGGTTGTGAATGTAATTTTAGCAAAAAAATATCAGGGATTATCAGGACATGTGTAATAAAGTACATACTTCATCACGTAATGTAGTGTTATAAAGAAAATTCCATTGCAGTGTTCTTTCTAGTACAGGAACCTACTCATACAGAAATGTAGGTATTGGCTGCAGCATACACCACAGAGGTGCTAAGTTCGTACTTTCCAAAGTTGTATAATAAAAAGGTGAATGTTTCTGTATCACACTTTTCTGGTCTGTGAAACATGTACTAAGTTGCTAATAATGCATCACTTACTACATATATCTAGTGCTACACACAAAACATAAATAGGCTACAATGCATACAAAGATGGGGCTTATATGTGGAGAGTAAAGTAAGCATACAAGAGGCAGTATCATTAGGAACTGTGTATAATCTACATGATGGGTTTCACACACAAAAATGATTGCTGTGTTTCAGGCCTGCTTCTTCCACTATATAAACGCTGCGATTACATTCTAAAGAAAGTAGTGTAAGAACATGTGAGAATAGCAACATTAGTAAATGTAATACCTTTTCAAAGTGAAGTTTCTGACTGTCAGTAAATAAACCCACCTGGCCTAGATATGGCAGTGAACAAAAACGAAGGGGCTACACATGTGATGTCATCAATGACATTGTGATGTCATCGTTGATGTCCTGGGTGTTAGTGTTAGCAGTGCACAGTGGCGCGGGCAGTTATGGTTGCTTAGCCTACCATAAGGAACAAGTTACTTACCTGTAACTGTTGTTCTCCAGCATGGGTCTGGCATGGATTCACATGCTCATGAATATTCCCCGTCGTCAGGCTGGGAATCCTCGGTAAAGAAAAAATCAGTATCAGTTTCATTTCTGATCTGTCTTTCTTAGTAGTAACCAATCACTGGTCTCTGGGTCATACTGCCCCCAGCCAATGACTGCCCTCTCCCTAAGCCCCGCCCCTGGCAGCCATCCTCAGATTTGGTAGCACGTAAAGTGGCAGTATGACCAAGTGAAGAGCCGCAGAGGGGGAGGAGGGAGGGTTCGCAATTGTGAATCCATGCCAGACCCCATGCTGGAGAACAACAGTTACAGGTAAGTAACTTGTTCCTTCTCCAGCATGGGGTCTGGCATGGATTCACATGCTCATGAATATAAGAATACATAGCAGTACACACATGCACAACCACGGGAGGTGGCAAGGCTCAACATTAAGCATCTCTTACCTCATCACCAAGGTGTGCGTCGACCTCCATGTAGCAGCCCTGCAGATGTCCAGCAGGGGCACACCAGACAAGAACGCCGTGGTAGCAGCGATCGCTCTGGTCGAATGGGCTCTTGAACGGCCAGGCAACAGTCAGTTTGCCAACTGGTGACAGTGCATGATGCAGCCGGAGAGCCATCTGGAAATGGAAGCCTTCGAGAGAGCCTTCCCGTGGTTCACAAGTCCAAAATTCACAAACAGCTGTGATGTCTTCCCAAAACTCTTCGTTCGGTCCACATAGAACTTCAGCGCTCTAGCTACATCCAGCGAGTGCAACGTCCTCTTGGCCGGCGACAAAGGCGACGGGAAGAAAACTGGCAACACCAAGGGCTCGTTGAGATGGAAGTCCGACTGCACCTTGGGCATGAAGGAGGGGTGCGTCCTCAGCACCACCCTTGTCTCGTGAAAAGTCAAATATGGAGGCTTGCAGGATAGGGCCTGAATCTCTCCCATGCGTCGTGCGGAGGTGATGGCCACAAGGAACGCGGTCTTCCACGACGGGAACTTCAAAGGAGCCGAATGCAAAGGCTCGAATGGTGGGCTCATGAGCCTGGTCAGCACCACGTTGAGCTCCCACGCCGGGGTTGGAGCCTTCACCGGCGGGAAAGATCGGAACAGTCCTTTCATAAACTCCTTCACCAGGCGATGAGATCACAGGGATGACCGTCCTGCAGTTCTGGTGTATCGGGAAATCGGTGCCAGATGTATCTTGATGGAAGCATGAGCTAGCCCAGCTTTGGCCAGCGACAGTAAGTACGGTAGCACTTGAGGGGCAGTAATCCGTAGAGGGTTCATCTTCTGTGCACGACACCAGACAGAGAACCTCTTCCACTTGTGTCCGTAGCACTTGAGAGTTGAGGACGCCCTGGCCTTTGCAAGAACCTCTCTGCAGTCAGCCGGGATATCGTACCCTCCAAACTCTAGTGCTGCAGGAGCCAGGCCTGCAAGTTCAGCGACAACGGGTCATGATGAAGAATGGCGCCACCTTCTCTGGAGAGAAGATCTGCATCCGTCGACAGTTTGACTGGTGGGGACGCTGACAAGTTCAGAAGGTCCGGGAACCAGGTGCGACGAGGATCATCCTGCACCGGGACCTCTCGAGTTGGTTGATGAGCCTGAGCGGCAACGGCGGGAACACATACAGGAACAGGCCGTCCCAGGGGAACGAGAAAGCATCACCCATGCTCCTCGGCTGGGGGAACCTGCTGGCGTACCTCTGGCACTTGGAGTTTGTCGCCATCGCGAACAGGTCGATTTGGGGTTTGCCCCATCGCCGGAAGAGTTGATCCACTTGATTCTGGAGTAGTTCCCACTCGTGGCACGAGCGTAGCTCCCTGCTGAGTGAGTCGGCAATGGTGTTTTTTTATCCCTGCTAGATGAAAAGGCACCAGAAACATCCCCTGGGCAACGGCCCAGTGCCACAGATCCTGGGCTTCCTTGGACAGAGCTGGGGATCTGGTTCCTCCCTGTTTCCAGATGTAGAACATCATGGTGGTGTTGTCGGTGAAGATCCTCACCACCTTGCACTTGAGGGACGGGAGGAATGACTTGAGGGCCCAGAAAACTGCTCGGAGCGCCGGTATGTTGATGTGGAGCGGCATCTCCTCTGGGAGCCACATGCCTCTCGCGTGAAGATCTCCGGTGTGTGCTCCCCACCCCTCCAGGGAGGCATCCGTCACCGTCGCCTGGTATGCTGGGGTCTGAAAATCCGTGCGCGCGCGTGCCCCACCATCGGATTGCCTGGCGGAATACCTCGTTGAGCGAGATCTTGTCCTCGAAACTGCCCATCGCTTGCATCCAACGGGTGTCAAGGAACTCCTGCAGAGGGCGCCTCAGAAGCCTGCACAGGCGCACCAGATAGATGCAAGAGGACATCATCCCGAGCAGGGACTTGAGGGACCTCACTCTGGCCACGTCCGTGGCCAGCAGACGCTGTACCTTACCCAGGATGCCCTGCGTTATTTCCTCTGACGGCGAGGCAAATCGCGCCACTGTATCGAGCTTGGCTCCCAGAAACAGCGCGACTTGCGACGGAACCAGGTGGGATTTGGGGAAGTTGATGGAGAATCCCAGGTCAGTGAGCAGCTGGACGGTCTTTACTGTATTCGACAGCGAGCTCCCGTTTCCCTGCTTGGATGAGCCAGTCGTCCAGGTAGGGGTAGACGTGGATGGTGCAGCCACGCTGCTACTGGTGCAAGGCACTTGGTGAACACCCTGGGCGCAGACTTCAATCCGAACGGGAGGGCCTAGAACTGGTAGTGCCGTCCCTGGACTACGAACCTGAGAAACTTTCAGTGACCTTTTAGGATGGGGATGTGAAAGTACGCATCCTCCAAATCCAACGACGATAGGAAGTCGCCTTCCTCCAGCTGGCCCAGCACGTGCTGTAGGGTGACCATCCGCAAGCTCTGTGCCTTGATGTATTTGTTTAGCTGACGCAGGTCCAGGATGGGACGCCAACCTCCTGTCTTCTTCCTGACGAGGAAGTATCTTGAGTATACTCCAGAGCCCTGGAGCCTCTTTGGGACGAGCTTGATGGCTTCTTTCTTGAGCATCGCCCTTACCTCCAACAGCAGTTGAGGGAGGTGGTTTTCCTTCCTGGCCACTGGAGGAATTTGGTGTCACTTCTTTAGCAATTCCAGAGTGTGCCCGTGGGCCAGGGCATCCAGCACCCAACGGTCGGTGGAGATGGACTCCCACACGCTGACGAACTTCGCCAGCCGGTCTCCCACAGGGGTGCTTCGGTGGGGGCCCGACGCAATGGCCGGTTCAGTCTTGTTTGGAAGCAGCCTTGCCTCCTTGGCGATGACGGCGAGGTCCACCTGACTTGCCTCGTCCCATGTAGGCTTCTTGCGACGAGGAACGGGCGGCTTGACGGTAGGTCGAGGAGCCGCCACCGAATCCTTTGGAGGCACCTTGCTTGCCTCCGGAGTTCCAAAAAGGGCGGCCGCCGTTGCTGCAGAACTCCCAAGGCCCGAGCCGTCTGTGTCGGTCTTGATGGCCTGCAGCGACTCATCCACTGTCTTTCCAAACAGATTGTTCCCGTCGAAGGGCATGTCCAAAACCTTGGCTTGCACGTTCAAGAATCGCCAACATTTTCTTTCCGAAGGAAGCCCATTCCTCCGGAGAGGAATGCTTGGTGGGATAAGAAACCCACCAACGGCGCTTCTGGGAGTGCCTCGAAGAGGCAGAGGAGTGGCGGGACCCACTCCGGGACCGAGACCCCCCTAGACTTACGACTATGATGCGGAGTCGCCCCTCGAATCGTCCGTCGAAAGCCCAGTGGACCTCGCCTTCCGGGGCTTGGACACCTTACCGACCGACAGCTTCTTCTTACGTTCCCGCAAGGCCTTGGACATAAGCGACTGGCAGTCGACACAATCATCCGTGTCGTGGGCCTCCCCGAGGCACCAGAGGCAGGCGACATGCGAGTCCGTCACCTACATCTTGGACCCGCAGCCCCCACACTTCTTGAAGCCCGGACGTGGGGTGGAAGAAGAGGAAGACATCCCGACAATACTTCACAAACGAACAGGTTCGAAGAACCGAAAGAACAGAAACTCCAAAGAGTCGAGGCGTGCCGAGATCTCCGAAGCGAACACGTTCGCGGAAAAAACGGAACTGAGGCTACGGGCGTCGTGCATCCTACTTATAACATCTGGTGACGTTGGCCGTCGGAGGAGGTCCTCGAGGACGGCATATCGACGTCATCGACGCAGGACGCAGACGCCGAAATATTTTCCGAAGCAGCACAGCTGTGGTGATTACTGTCATAGATATGGAATACGTCGGAGGACCCAATCCCCTCGAAAACTCAGGTACAATTATTAGGTCCAGAAGGCACCTTGGGGCAATCCCCGGTGATCGAGCGGTCGACGCTCCTCCCGGCCCGGCAAGAGCCCCGGAAAGGTGTCTCCCGGCTGGGGTGCTCTGAAAAGTAAAGAACTTACCGGGCATTTCTTCTTTTCGTCGATAAAAGATTGAAAATGCGAAGGAGGAGTACGTCGAAACACCTCCTCCCACCGCTCCAATCGACATTGAAGTGCCTGGACCGAAAGGGAATCGCAATAAAAACAGGAATCCCAACGGTGGTCCGGACCCAAACACTCTAAACAAAGAGGATGGGGATCCGCCCTCGCGAAGCATCGATGACACGATGAACAATCTGGAAAGTCTAGTTTGAACGACATAGACAGACTAGTACACAATCGCTAGTGAGAGCCAGAGAAGAGGAAAAAAAAGGGAAGAAAATCTTCTGCGGATGCAAGTGGTTCAGTCCCGAACGAGCAGAGAAAAGGACTGATGGGAGATGCAGAGCCGAGATGGGCGGGGATACGGCCGCGTGCCGGGCCCCACGTAGAAAGAGAAGAAGGACTAACATGTTTGCAAAATTTTGGATGCTTTTACAAAGTGCTCCGGTCAAGTCCCACAGGACGGAGGAATTTGCCATAAGTATGGAGGAAAGGGGACAGGATGTAGGAGTAACGTGGATATGGCGCAAGCTGATCATCCAATCGGTGTCCTGTCCGCGGAGCAAACAGGGAAGTGTGTCCTGACGTTTTTGTCAATTTCAATAAAAACTACTGGATGGATTTACACCAAATTGACAAAAGCACACTTTCGAGACCAAGCCGCCGCTCCTGCCACAGATTTGGTGAAAATCCATCCAGCGGTTTGGGCTGTAGGCACGACAGAAATGTTTTCCCATTATGTATATGGGAAGAAAAAAAATGTCGGTCTGCCACCTATAGCTTTGCCCCCCTTCACCAAACCTCACCAAACTTTGCAAAGAAATTCAGAGTGGGCCATATACTTATTTTGCAAAGTCTGGTGAGGATTCGTCCAGGGGGAGCCAAGTTATAAACCGCCCAAAAAGTGCTCTTCCTATGGGTTTAGCAACTTAACCATAACGACACAGCCGCTACCGCGGGCTGTATAATACATATATATATTTTTTTGTAAGCCATGATCCTCGATGGACCAGAGAAAAGAGCCTTGCTCTGGAACCTGTCCCCCAGCAGAGGACAGTATTTGCTCCTGTGAGTACAGCCCAGTAAGGGATGTTTACATAAAGCAAGTGACTGAGTTCAATTTGTGATTTTGGAGTTGGTCGGCATAACAAAGTTTAGAAGATCCTCTGCTGGACCATGGCCTCTAAAGTCAATTCTGATGGAATCGTATGCATTAGCTCCCTGACAGCAAATCCTGGTGCAGTATTTTATTTGCTCCCGAATGACAAATAAACAGCCCCTCACCACCCGAATCCAGTGAATGCACTTATTTAAAAGAGCATCCTTAGGCTCGGGGTGGTTTGGAGCAAGCTTCAGGACCTTACGCAGATATAATACTCCACCTACCCAGGATGCTGTGGGCCTTCTATTTTTGGTTCTTGGTTGACTCGGCCGATTTGATGCACTTTCATCTAAAAGAGCTCTCAGGGAATGCATTATGGGATTTGTAGTCTCAGTCAAGATTGGGGGAATAATGCCACAATCGTACACTTTTTTGCCTAACATAGTTCTATAAGGATTTATATATTTGAGTGACACTATGGTATGTGTACTTTAAGTTATCTTTATAAAGCAGAGTATTGTTGAAAGCCAGACATGGGAGGAGGAGAAATGATGAGCAGGCAAGTCAGTCATGAGTATTTGCCCATCATGTGGCAAGAGAGGTTGCACTCCGAACAACGGTGCAGTCATTTCCCCCGGATTGCAACTGCTTTTCAGGGCACAAGTAAAGGGCACAAGTGGTTGGACAGCGCACATTTTTATTTTAGAGGGCGGACGCAACCCTTTGGTTTTTTTGAAGTTGGCAAGCTTGCTCAAGTACTTTCTAACAGGATTTTACTCAGGTTGTCATGTTCCCAGTGCAGACGGTTACCAACAAGACCACAAGCACGGTTACCAACAAGACCACAAGCACTTGTCTCGTATTGAGATTTTAAAAGGGAATCTTTCACTACAGATTGCTGGGCTTAAAAGGTGAGAACCATTTATACTTTGCCAGAATATTTATTGGAACATTAACTCCCTCAGGTTATTTTACTAGTGTACATTACTTTTTTCTTTTCTGTTTTAAATTCCAATTCCATTTTGTATTGTGCACTTTCTTCTTCGTCAAAATCAGTCTCTGAATGATGAACGAATTTGAGCGATGGGTTGCAAGTGTTTTAAAATATGGAGTGGGCACGGCTGAAGGCCATGGCTAATGGTCTGGAAGTGTTTTAAAATGTACAGTTCTCAAAGCCCGGCATCTTTTATATAGAATACCACTGTCAAAACAGCTTACAATTAGTCTCAGATTGATGAACGTCTTTGAACCATGGGTTGCAAGTGTTTAAAAATATGGAGTGGGCACAAACAAAGGTTGTCTGGGTGTAATTTAAAAAAAAACGTGGGCATGGCTGAAGGCCTAGTGGTCTGGTAGTGCTCCAAAACATACAGTGGCCGCCATGGTGGAAGGCCATGGCTAGTGATCGGGGAGTGTTCCAAAATATACACTGGCCATGGCCAGAGGCGCAGAAAAAAACAAAAGGTATAACAAAACTTTGGAAATTCAAGTAAACATTTTTAGTTGCAGCGACGTTAAGTTGAGAACTTAACACAACAAAACTAGAGAAATTCAGGTAAAGCCACCTAAACTTTGCGCCCCATGTTGTACAGCCTATTCCTAGATTAGCAGAGTGCCATGTATGGGCATCACATAGATAAAACAAAAAAATAACTTACTGGTCAAGCATGATAGAAAAGTTTGTGAAACTCTGCAAGATTTATAAAAGGATGATATTCTATTCCCTATTCATTGAATGCGGACACACAACAAACCATGTAAGCCGCTTGCATTTGATAAAGGTTACCAGCAGAATTTCCCATGGTGAAAGGGAGAGGATCCTAAGGGGCGGATGAGGGAGTGTTCCAACCTTTTGTTGTGAATACTGCCAACAATCATCCGCCAAAACGTTTCCCTAGAATAGTGGGCACATAAGCAAGTTTGTAGAGGCTTACACCTCAGATTTCTCTTTGGGATGTGTTTGAAGATACTGAAAATTAGGCGGGGCAGGACTGTTGCAGTTCACTTCTTAGGAAGAGGCATAAATTATCAACAATGGCTCGCTGATTAACAGGAACCCATCAGAGTTTTTAAAGCTGTGAAGATATAGTCTTGTGGTTTGGGGGAAAAAAGCATGGTGGCCTTTGTTTTTTCAGCAACAACAATTGATAGATTTGCCCATGTATGTGGGGAAGCTAGCTTTCACATAGAATTTGTCCACTGAAATGGTACAGATGATAGTGACGAAATTCCGAAAGAGCTTGACCCGTTTTTTCTGGCATTCAAAACACTGGTTGCCATCAATTGTCCACTTTTGGATACCTTAAAGGATTTACAGTGGTTTCATGGGTTCCATGTGATAATATCCCTGCAAAAATGTCGCTCTGAAAGAATGGCGCCTTTTTTTGCAGTCATATCAAATGAAACCTGCGGGGGACACCCCTGCGTCCCCCAATTTTTTTTAAAGGGAGCGGGGGACACCCCCGCAATCCCACTCCCACTTACCTCACATATTGTCCCCATATATAATGTTCCCTATGCCGTTTTCCAGCGACTATATGTATGCTGACATTATATATGAGGACACTATTACCAGATAACGTTTCACCTACTCAATTTCTTTAGTGGACTGTTTCGCCATGGCAAATTGATATATAGATATATATATATATAATATATTCATGTAAATGGAACAAATTATGCATTACTGTCCACCTGTAATGTGCCAGCCATATTACACAAATGACAGTAAACCTGCGTTGTTCTATGCACTGTAATACCTCTAATGTATTATCTAATAGAAATTATTCTTCTGTAAAATTCAACGACATACAAATGTACAAACTAGCATTGAATGAATAAGAATGCTACAAATGTAATTTTAAAATGTACTAGGCATTGTACATATTTAATTAGCTTACATTAAAAAATCTCCTGTGTTATATTTAGCATGACACTTTAAATCGACAAATGTAGATAAACGCAGCTGTGCTTAACTACGCTTGAAGCTTGGTTCCCTAGGCAAGGAGGATTAAAGTTTAGCTTCCTGGTGGAATGTAAGCAATCGGTAACGAGCAACTCATTGCATTACGCTGAGCAGCACACACAGAGGGACATTTGCAGCATATGTTTAGCTTAAAAACATACAGGAATATACATGAAAACGCATTAAAGAATTTGGATTTTATTGTTCACTCCCTAGTTTTATAGATGTCGCCTGCTCACAAGACTACAGGCCTCATTACATGTTTGGTGGCATCTCAGTGGTAAATCCGTCAAAATACCACCAAATGACTTCACAGTTACTGCCACTTGGTCCGGCAGAATTACCATCGGATTACAAGTGGCGCTATGGTGGAGTTAGTCCCCATTTAATATTAGCAAGCTTACCGCTGGTGGAAATTCCACCAAAGTTATTTTTTTGCAATAATGTGGTGGAATTACCTCCCCCATAGTTCGGCACCGTTTTCGGCCACACTGCTGAACTCCTAATGAGGCCCTATGACCCCGTATTTTTTTTATAGCATACAGTGCATCAAAGAGGCTACGTTTCAACCCAGCCCAACCTTTTGACTTCTGGCTTGACCATAAAATACCACCTGTGTTTGTCGGTTGTCATGGCCTGCATCCCAACGGGCTTAGGCCTGACTTTTCTATTCATGTTTAGCTTAGTTGGGACCTCAATGCACAGAAATATAAAAATTAAATTGCAACTTTTCATTTACCATGGCACAAATAATGAAACCACCATTTTGCTCATAACTTCTTAACCCTCCAATTAAAAAATTGAAAGCAGTTGGATTCAGAGAAGCAATCCTCATAATAGAAGCATGCTATGCTAATATATGTGAATTTACAAAACATTTCTCATTAACTCAGTAAATATATTCACATATATAAAACATTTTTAAATAATTTCCTTACCTTTCTCATATGACATGTTATTGGTACGTGTCACATCTATGGATTGAGGAATCTTGTGTGGTTTAAAATATATATCTATCTGAATAATGAGAATTGAATACCAGAAATTATGGAGAAGAACAAGTTACTTTCTTACCTGGTAACGTTCTTTCGATGGGATGTTTACCTGTCATAGATGTGGAATACGTCGTAGGGAATCACCACATCTCTGATGCTTTTGAAAATGTTCGGCATCTGCGTCCTGCGTCGATGACGTTGATTCGCTGTCCTCGAGGGCCTCCGTCGAGCCGATGTCACCGGATGTTATAAGTAGGACGCACGACGCCCGCAGCCTCAGTTGTAGTTTTTTTCCCCAGAACGTGTGGCACCAATCTTCTGCCAGAATGACTACAGAAAGCCTTACGGAAGCGAAAGCTGCAATCGCATAAGAAATTCTGTAGAGGGGCAGGTAGGGAGGGAGCGATGTGGAATACGTCGTCGGAACATCCTATCGAAAGAACGTTACCAGGTAAGAAAGGAATTTGTTCTTTCGAAGGGATTGGTTCCTCCGACGTATTCCACATCTATGACAGACTCCCAAAGCAGTACCAACGTAAGGAGGTGGGAAAAGAATTTAGAATTTTAGAATGCCCAATCAAATTGCAGAATAGAGGACCGCCTTGCCAAAGGCCAAATCTTGCCCATGGATAGAATCCAGGGAGTAGTGTTTTACAAAAGTATGGACAGAGGCCCATGTGGCTGCTTCACAAATGCTACGAATGGGAGCACCCCTCTGTAGGGCAGTAGAGGCAGCCACACCCCTAGTAGACTGGGCCCGTAAACCTACCGCCAAGCAGTAACATTCAGAAATTGTCAAAATAATCCATCTAGACCAAGTCTGTTTATTAACAGCTTGTCCCAAACGCCTTCCAGTGTATCCTACTAAGAGCTGATCGTCCATTCTGACCCAGGACCTATGGAACCTCTCCTCTTCCTTACCAGGATGCGGAGGAGGATAGAACGCCGGAAGAATGACCTTCTGGCTTAAATGAAATTCCGACACAACTTTCGGAAGAAAAGAAGGACGAGCCCCAAGGACAACCCTGTCCTTATGGAACACTGAAGGGTGGCTTAACGGAAAGTGCCTGCAGCTCACTCACTCTGCGAGCGGAAGTAACCGCAACTAAAAATACCGTTTTCAAGGTGAACAGTCTCAAAGGGCAAGAATGTAAAGGCTCAAACGGAGATCCTATGAGGAATTTTAGAACCAGGTTCAAATCCCAACTGGGCACCTGGAAAGGGCGATGGTGGGAACACATTAGTGAGCCCTTTCAGAAACTGAAAAATCAAAAGGAATTTTAAAATAAGAACACTCCTCAGACGAGCGCTTAAATATGGACAGCGCTGCCAGGTAACCTTTAATGGTACCCACTTGCAGTGCCTTGTGGGCTAATGAAAGCAAAAAAGACAGAACCACAGGAATGGCACATGAAAAAGGATCCACATTCTTAACCCTGCACCAGTCCCAGAACTTTCTCCAATGGCAACGGTACAGGGACTTCATTGCAGGCCTTCTGGCCAAAAGCAACACCTCCATCACGTCTTCAGGGAGGACCCAATCCTTATACCTCAACCTTTCAGAAGCCAAGCATGAAGGTTGAGGGACTTGACCTCTGGATGGAGAACCTGACCCCTCTCCCGTGAGAGCAGATCGTCTCGGTAGGGAAGACGGCGTGGAGGGCAGATGGACACGTCGAGAAGGTCCAGGTACAACGTTCTCCTGGCCCATGAGGGAGCAATGAGGATCATTCGGGAACCGAACCTCCGTAACCTCTACAGCACTTGCGGAATTACTGGGACTGGAGGAAACGTGTACAGCAGTGGGAAGGACCACTCCACCACAAACGCGTCCCCTAAGGCTCCCATGAGCAGAATCTTTCGCACTTCCGGTTGACACTGGTGGCGAAGAGATCCAATCGTCCAGGTAGGGGTAGACGTGAATCCCCCCTTTCCTGAGATACGCTGCCACCACCACCATGAGTTTGGTGAAGACCCTCAGGGCAGAGGTCAATCCGAACAGCAGGACCCGAAACTGAAAATGCGAGTCGCCAACCGCGAACCTCGGGTACTTCTTGTTCTTGGGATGAATCGGCACATGAAAGTAAGCGTCCTTGAGGTCTAGAGACACCAACCAGTACTGAAGTTGAAGGGCCTGGAGCACTTGAGAGAGAGTAACCATTTTGAACTTGTCCTTCCTGAGGAGCTTGTTCAAACCACGCAAGTCCATGATGGGTCTCAATCCCCAGTCTTTTTTCGGGATCAAATAATATGGGGAATACCATCCCTTGTTCCTCTCCGCTAAAGGCACCAGTTCTATGGCGCCTTTCTCCAGCAGGGATTTGATTTCCTGCGCAAGGAGCGGATCCAGACTCTTCAAAGAGAGATTCCCCGGTGGATTGTTGTGAGGCCTATGCCGGAAAGGAAGACAGTAGCCGTGGGCTATGATCTCCAGAACCCACACATCTGAAGTAATGGCACTCCATTCTACAAGATGCTGCGCCAGCCTTCCCCCAACCGGCGAACCATGGGACATGGCCTCATGACTGAGCTGAAGCGGCTGCGACAGTGCCTGAGGGCAAAGAGGCAACTGCCCGAGCGGCCTTGGCACCTCAAGTGCCTTGTTTTCCACCTCTGGTACTCCTACGGTGGCCCCTTTGACTTGCAGCTCCCCTTGATCTACCAAAGGAAGAGTAGTATCGAAAGGAACTTCCCCTCCATTGCTGTCCCCTAGGACGAAAAGGCGGAGGTTGGCGAACTGCAGCGCTCAACGACTTTGCTGCAGCTTTGGAGATCTGCAACTTCTCAAGGCTCTCGTCAGCCTTGCAGACAAAAGGATGTTCACCATCAAAGGGCATGTTGAGAAGCCGGGGTTGTACGTCAGGAGCAAACCCTGACTTCCGCAACCACGCAAATCTGCGCATCACGGTGCTCGCCTCCATGGACCGGCTGACACAGTCTGCCATGCCCAGACCCGACTGAACGGATTCACACATGGCACACAGAGTTGGCTGCCTGTAAAGCCATACCCCCTGAAGAAAACACTTTCTTTGCCCAGCCATCAAAACATTTGTCGTCCCCATCAGGAGGGATGGTTGGGTACGACGCCTGCTTTGCTGGGGCCATAGCCACCTGCATCACCAAACTCTCAGGGGTCGCTACTGGCTGGACGGTATTTTTTCGGCAACGACTTGCTTACAGCCAGGAGACTCTCCGGAGCAGTCCAAGCCGCCGCCACCCTTCTATGTAAAGTCATATGAAATGGCAGCACTGGGTCACTGGGTGGAACTTGGTCAAGGATATCTGTCAGGTCATCCTGCAGAAAATCCACTGGTGGCGCAGACCACCCCAAGTACTCAATCACCCTCCACATAGTTGCCTGTACGAAGATTCAGCATGCGTACCAGGCTCAGGCACTGCCAAACTCAAACTCCGGGGAGGTATCAAGACCACTGGCATTGTGCAAAGACTGACGCAGGTCTTCCATCTGGCTATGACCAGATAACAGGTCATCAGGAACCTCATCAGAAACCAAACCTTCCTCAGACCCTTCATCCACCTCAGAGATGTAATCCAGAGGCTGGAAGAGATCTCTGGAAGAGGGCACAGAAAAAGGCTCAAATACAGGGCTTACCGACTTCTTCAGGGTCTTCCTCAGAGTTTCCACCGATGCACGGGGTACCTCCGGTAAAGCCTCCAAAAAAGGCGTCGACAAAATCGGCATCGACGTCGAGTGTGGCGCTGATGGCTTCGACACAGACCTCGAGGGCGGTGCCCTGAGCTGTCCTTCGACGGCCTCGGCGCCGATGCCGTCAATGACTTCCTCGGAGGCGGAACCTCGAGAGAGTCCCTCAACGGACATGGCGCCGATGGCATCAACGTCTTCTTAGAAGACCTCACAGGCTCTACCAGTCTCGAGGGTGTCGAGGGCGTCGAGGACCGGGACCTGGAGCGGGCATGGCTAGAGCGATCCACCTTGTCTGACCGGGACCTCGAAGGTACCCGGTGATCGTGCCGACCGCCGTAGCCCGAAGTTCTTTTCCTGCCTCTCTCGAAGGCGCGGATGGAACAGAGACCTGCAACTCGAAAAATTGCCAACATTTCCTTACAAAATGCGTCCCATTCCGCAGGAGAGGAATGCTTGGTAGGACAAGCTACCTGCCATCTGGCAGAGTCCTCGGACGAGGAAGGTGACCGGTGACGGCGCTTCCGAGAGTTCCTCGAAGAGGCAGAGAAATGGCGGGAACCACTCTGGGACCGAGACCCCCCCTGGACTTACGCCGACGATGCAGAGAGTCGCCCCTCGAATCGTCGGTCAAAAGCCCAGCGTATTTCGGCTTTCGGGGCTTGGAAACTCTACCTACCTACAGCTTCTTCTTTTGCTCCCACAAGGCCTTTGACGTCAAAGACTGGCATTTGTCACAGTCATCGGTGGCGTGGTCCTCGTCGAGGCACCAGAGGCAGACGTGCAGGTCCGTAAGTGACATCTTGGAACCGCAGTCCCGACACTTCTTGAATCCGACCGCGGGGTAGAAGAAGATATGATCATTTCACAAACCAAGTTTGAAGAACCGATAGAATCAGAAGAACTGAGGCACGCCGAAATCTCCGAAGCAAACACATACAGGCTTTCTGTGGTCATACTGGCAGTGGTTTGGTGCCACACGTTCTGGGGAAAAAACTACAACGGAGGCTACGGGCGTCGTGCGTCCTACCTATAACATCCGGTGACGTCGGCTCGACGGAGGCCCTCGAGGACGGCGTATCGATGTCATCGACGCAGGACGCAGACTGTGAAAGATTTTCCAAAGCAGCACAGCTGTGGTGATTACTGTCATAGATATGGAATACATCGTCGGACCATCCCATCGAAAGAACGTTACCAGGTAAGAAAGTAACTTGTTCATCTGTTTCAAGAAGGACATGTACACAATTTAGGAATGCCACACATCTTTATATTCAGATTTTCCAGAGGCCCTGGTAACCACAGACTGAGGGTGTCTCAAAGTACTGTTGTGCAGAGGTGACTTTCTGCATGCACTCGTCCCGTTCTTTTTCTAGAACACCGGGCTCGGAGACCTGACCTCATGAGGCACCATGCTGGAAACATGTCAGCACTGAAAGCAATGCAACTATGCAAACTACTTTTTTGGTTGTTTGAATATTTTTGGGATTTAATGTGGGGTTGGCCTAGCTTCAAGGGTCAGTGGAGCAATTTTACAGTCATTTATTAAAATAGCAAAACAACAAGCACGAGTTACTGTTCCCAGAAGAATCGGATGTGTAGTCGCACGTTGAGAGTACAATACAGAGACCATGATGTGATGGGTGGGAGGGAGAGTAGGGCAAAAAAGAGCGTATGTGATTGGGGAAAATACTCGTTGGCACACTGTAAAAGATTGTTTTAATGCATTCACATTCCATATATCATTTGATTGGCACAGAATCCCATGATCGTGTTCTGCTAAAAGAAAAACATTTCAAGAAATATCATCTGGCCTTTTTAATTTAATGTTTCTATATTTATTTAGAGGTGTTCTATTTCATTCAGAATGTTCCTCCGTTTTTTCCCCAATCCTTCTCAGTGCCTCACCCCACAACTGGGGGAACACCTTTAGCCTCGTTCCAAAGTGTCTTCCAACAACTGTCGAAAGCATCAGTCAGCACAAAAAATAAAGTCGAGACCATAACCTAAACATTACAATCTGGAAACAAGAATTGGATTTCATCCTTGAAGGGCGTGTGACGATTTCTTTATACCTCGTGTGTTCCTTTTCAACACCTCATCCTGAAGCAACACAATGTGACGCACACATTTTGAAGCGTTGCCATTTCTGTGCTTTGGCTCACTATAATCGTTTGCATTTTTGTAACATTTTATCAATGGGCTCAAGTGACTATAAACACAAATTCAAGGGATTCATATTGAAGGCTCGACATGTCCGTTATCACTGTTGTCCATGATTTTATCATGTATGTATGTGTTGGGTTTTATAGAGCGCAATCCTAGCTGGGAAGCAACAAAGCGCTATGCACAAAGGGATGCAGTGATAGGATACAATAATATGGATACCTTTTAGAAGGATAGACTGTCCATGACCTAAGTGGACCATTAATAGAGGGTACAGAGAGGGTCGTACCAGCAGGAAGGACTGGCTAGGCAGGCAAAAGGAGGACCCATTCTTAATTTGTTGGTAGAATCCGTAGCTGTGATCCCGGAAAAACAGCGTTTCACGTGATCTGACCAACCTGGCGTGCCTTATGCTGTGGGGAAGCAGACAAAAGGGGTTCCCTTTTAACCACCGGAGAAGATTCCAAAACTGGCAAGTCATTAAGCAACTCTTCTCATATTTTGCCCATCTTTCTCTTTGCCAATATTTACAGGCTTTAGAAAGCAAGTCTCAATTACATTCTTCTCCAGGATTCGATACATCTGATTGTGGTCACTTACTTCGATTTTCAATATATTTTAATTTTATGTAATCCAGAGAATGTCTGCCAACAAAGCATCACTTACTGTATTCAGGGGACCACGTGGACAGGAAAGGAAATATCACCTCACATCTCAAGGGAGGCCCCAACTACATCATCACAGTGTCTCATTTGTGTTTGTATGCAATTGAACTGAGACTGATAAAGCTAGGACAGAACCCCTGATTGAAAGGCCACCAAAGCATTAGCACAGGTCTCACATTTGTGATTTATGATGCAGACCAAGCAGAAAACCATTGAAAACAGTAACCAAGTTGCTCACTCTGGATAGACAACCTGAGGACAGACCCTTTAGAGCAATATGCACCCAACAGCAGCACCCACCTCAGTGAATAAAAAACGGAATTGCCTCACAGGCGGAGCACACACCTCACCAGCATCAGGATACATAGCAAAGGGAATTTAAAGTAGCATTCTTTAGAGCCACCTTGCTCTCACAGGCCTATCTGAACTCTCCCCGTAGTGAAAGAGGGCTCTATGGGCACCAACAGATGGATGTATAGCCTTCTTTGACATCCAGGAAAGAGGTGTCTTCTAAATCTTTATGGGAGATAACGCTGAGAACCTGTAAAAGAGGTACTGCTCTGGCACAGAGAGGAAACGTTGTTTTATGTGATTATAACCTGTTCACCCATTTAATTTGTGCAAGTTTGTTCTTTTATTGGAGAATGTGCAGCTGGTGTAGAATCCAAAGTCTAACATTCATGATGTCAGAAAGGTTTGCTCAATAATATGTTAATCCACTTTTCGTCGACACCTGTTTCAAGCAAACATACACCTTGTCAAGACTTCAGTATTTTTGTCAATGTATATCACCTGGGTTTCAGAGGTGTTCTACTTGTGTCAATCTGTTGTCAACGACGGACACATAGGTTCTTGTTCTTTTTATGTTATCTTCCACCGTCCACATTGGAATTCTTTGCTATGTTATGGGTGTACTTGCTCCCTAGGCATGTGCATCATTTTGCCTTACTGTCCAACCAGCGAGGCCACACGTGTATTTTGTGTTGCAGTGCTGCTTGCAATGTAAAACTTGGAGACCGTATGCATGAGTACTTTAAAAATATTACTGCCCTAAGAACTGTATTATTCAGATTGAATACAAGAGGCACTTCTACACTTTAAACACACTAACTTGATCTTGTAAATTTGTGATGTTGCTATAACAGCATTGGAAATACACTACGCAACAATCGATCACAAACCTGACACTTAGACAAATGCAGATGGGTAGACAATATACAGTTGCCAAATGACCCACTTTATTAGGCTCAGAATTTTTCTTTTCCTAATTATTTTCATTGAAAGATGATATAAAACACAACGTAACACCGATTTCATGAACATAAACGCACAGCATACAATATCATTCTAGAACCAAAGTGTTCAAAACGCCTAGCATGTCCTTGATAATTTTCTATACTCTAAACACCTGTTTTATGTAATTTCTTCTATGACCGGAGAGATCCCACATGCACGGACGATTACTACTATTAAACCCCTTTTCGAAAAAACAATGCACACCCGTTTATCCCAGTGGGCTACTGTGCCATTTAACTCTACACTACCTGTTTAATGTTAAGGAAGGATTCACTCAATATTGTATTCCACAGAAAGCCTTGCGGAAACGTAAGCTGCAATCGCATAAGAAATTCTGTATCGGGGCAGTTAGGGATGGAGCGATATGGAATACGTCGTCGGACCATCCCATCGAAAGAATGTTACCAGGTAAGAGAGTAACTTGTTCTTCGAGGGGATTGGGTCCTCCGACGTATTCCATACCTATGACAGACTCCCAAATCAGTACCAACGTATGGAGGAGGGAAAAATAATTTAGAATATAGAAATTTAGAATGCAGAGTAAAGGATTGCCTTGCCAAAGGCAAGATCCTGCCCATGGATAGAATCTAGGGAGTAGTGACGTACAAAAGTATTGACCGAAGCCCATGTGGCTGCTTCACAGATGTTACGAATAGGAACACCCCTCTGCAGGGCAGTAGAGGCAGCCATACCCCTAGTAGAATGGGCCCGTAAGCCTACCAGAGGATCCTTACCCGCCAGGTGGTAACATTGAGAAATTGCCAAGATAATCCATCTAGACAAAGTCTGCTTAATCACAGCTTGTCCCAAACCTATGGAGCCTCTCCTCTTCCTTACCAGGATGTGGAGGAGGATAAAATGCCGGAAGAACAACCTTCTGGCTTAAATGAAATTACGACACCACCTTCGGAAGAAAGGAAGGACGAACTCTAAGGGCAACCCTGTCCTTATGAAACACAGTGAAGGGTGGCTTAACTGAAAGTGCCTGCAACTCACTCACTCTGCGAGCGGAAGTGACCGCAACAAAAAACACAGTTTTAAGAGTTAACAGCCTCAAAGGACAAGAAAGTAAAGGCTCAAACGGAACAAGGTTCAAATCCCAACCAGGCACCTGGAAAGGTGACGGCGGAAACACATTAGTGAGTCCTTTGAGAAACTGAGAAATTAAAGGAATTTTGAAATAGGAACACTCCTCAAACGAGCGCTTGAATATAGACAGCGCCGCCAGGTAACCTTTAACAATACCCACTTGCAGGCCCCTGTGGGCCAATGAAAGCAAAAAAGACAGAACCACAGGAATGTCACATGACAAAGGATCCACATTCTTAACCCTGCACCAGTCGCAGAACTATCTCCAACGGCAACGGTACAGGGACTTAGTCGCCGGCCATCTAGCTGAAAGCAACACCTCCATCACGTCTTCAGGGAGGTCCCAATCCTTGTACCTCAACCTTTCAGAAGCCAAGCATGAAGGTTGAGGGACCTGACCTCTGGATGGAGAACCTGACCCCCATCCCGTGAGAGCAGATCGTCACAGTAGGGAAGACGACGTGGAGGCCAGATGGACAAGTCGAGAAGGTCTGGGTACCACCTCCTCTGGGCCCATGCCGGACCAATCAGGATCATCTGGGAACCAAACCTCCGTAGGCTCCGCACCACTTGCAGGATGACGGGGACTGGAGGAAATGCGTACAGCAGTGGGAAGGACCACTCCACCACGAACGCGTCTCCTAAGGCTCCTTTTGGAGGAAATTCCCGCGAGCAAAACCTTTCACACTTCCGTTCGACACTGGTGGTGAAGAGGGGTCCCCCAAAGGGTGAAGATCTCCTGGAGAATCTCCTGAGCCAGCTCCCACTTGTGAGAGAGCACGCTCTGCCTGCTCAGAGCGTCCGCCGTCTCGTTTTCGTCTCCGGCCAGATGAACTGCCGAGATCAAAACTTCCTGCTGGATGGCCCAGAACCCGAGCTGCATCGCCTCCCTGCACAGAGGAGAGGAAGTGACCCTGCCCCCCCCTTTTTGTTGAGGTAGTGCATGGCCACCGTGTTGTCCATCAGAATCGGGACATTCTTCCCTGGCACAGTCGGCAGAAAAGCCTTCAGGGCAAGCCTGACGGCCCTCAGCTCCAACAGATTGATATGGAGTCTGGACTCCGACGGAGACCAACGACCGCTCACTGTCAACTCGTTGGCATGAGCGCCCCATCCCGTGAGGGATGCGTCCATCATGATCGTCACCTCCGGCCAAGGCAGCCAAAATGGAGCCCCCCTCATCAGATTGCCTTTGACGGCCCATCACAGAAGGTCCTGGGCGACCAAGGGCGACACGAACGGGGTCCGACATCCTGCCGGAGGAATGTGACCACTGGAGCTTGAGGGCCCATTGCAGAGATCTCATCCGCAAACTGGCCTCTGGCACCAGAAGAATGCAGGATGCCATGAGGCCGCGCACCCTCAAGAACTCTAACGCTGGGAGCATCTGGGCAAGTTGAAACTTGTGCACCATCTGCTGAATGTGAAGAGCCCTCACCTGGGGAGGGAAACACTGCCCGAGGGATGTGTCGAGCACTGCTCCGATGTACTGGAGCCGCTGTGTTGGCGTCAAGTGGGACTTCTTTAAGTTGAGGGCGAAACCTAGCTTGTGAAGTGAGTGGCAGGTGACGGACAGATAATCCAGGACCTGCTCGGGTGAGCACGCTCTGATCAACCAATCGTCCAGGTAGGGGTAGATGTGAATCCCCCCTTTCCTGAGATACGCTGCCACCACCACCATGAGCTTGGTGAAAACCCTCGGGCGGAGGTCAATCCGAACGGCAGGACCCGAAACAAAGTGCGAGTCGACAACCGCGAACCTCAGGTACTTCTTGTGCTTGGGATGGATTGGCACATGAAAGTAAGCGTCCTTTAGGTCGAGAGACACCGACCAGTCCTGAAGTTGAAGGGCCTGGAGGACTTGAGAGAGAGTAACCATCTTGAACTTGTCCTTCCTGAGGAGCTTGTTTAAACCACGCAAGTCCATGATGGGTCTCAATCCCAAGTCTTTCTTCGAAATCAAAAAATAAGGGGAATACCATCCCTTGTTCCTCTCCGCTACAGGCACCAGTTCTATGGTGCCTTTCTCCAGCAGGGTTTGGATTTCCTGCGCAAGGAGCGGATCCGGACTCTTCAAAGAGAGAATCCCTGGTGGATTGTCATAAGGCCTCTGCCAGAAAGGAAGACAGTAGCCGTGGGCTATGATCTCCAGAACCCACACATCTGAAGTAAAGGCATGCCATTCTACAAGATGCTGCGCCAGCCTTCCCTCAACTGGCGAACCATGGGACATAGCCTCATGACAGAGCTGAGGCAGCTCCGGAAGTGTCTGAGGATAAAGAGGCAACTGCCCGAGCGGCTCTGGCACCTCTAGTACCTTGTTTTCCACCTCTGGCACTCCTACGGTGGCCCCTTTGACTTACAGCCCCTCTCAATCTACCAAAGGAAGAGTAGTACCGAAAGGAGCCTCCCCTCCATTGCTGTCCCCTAGTACGAAAAGGCAGAGGTTGACGGACTGCAGCGCTCAACGACTTTGCTGCAGCTTTGGAGGTCTGCAACCTGTCAAGGCTCTCGTTAGCCTTGC
This sequence comes from Ambystoma mexicanum, assembly GCF_040938575.1. NCBI lineage: Eukaryota > Metazoa > Chordata > Amphibia > Caudata > Ambystomatidae > Ambystoma > Ambystoma mexicanum. The sequence continues at coordinate 702,329,663 of NC_090941.1, read as the reverse complement.
TGCCAAAAAGATGTTCACCATCAAAGGGCATGTTGAGAAGCCGGGCTTGCACATCAGGAGCAAACCCCGACTTCCGCAACCACGCAAATCTGCGCATTACGGTGCTCGCCGCCATGGACCGGCTGACACAATCTGCCACGTCCAGACCCGACTGAACGGATTCACACATAGCATCCTTGCCATCCTGAACAAGAGCAAGAAAGCCATCCCATTCCTCCCCTTCGGGAATATGTTCAGCCGCCAAAGAGAGACAATTCCACAGAGTATGAGTGAAACGTGCTAAGGCACACATGGAGTTGGCTGCCTGTAAAGCCATACCCCCTGAAGAAAACACTTTCTTCGCCAAGGCATCAAAATGTTTGACGACACTATCAGGAGGGATGGTAGGGTACGACGCCTGTTTTAACGGGGCCGTAGCCGCCTGCACCACCAAACTCTCCGGAGTGGGGTGCGCAGTCAAGTAGCTGGGGCCGCTACTGGCAGGATGGTATTTTTTCGGCAAAGACTTGAAAGGGAATTGAGCCACCTGGGCCTTGCCTGCTGAACTTGGGGCAATCTCAGGGTTCTATTGCCAATGAGATACCCTTCAGTCCCTTATTGGCTGAAGGCTCTGGTGTTTCCTAGCTTCCTAGCATGACTTCATACACTTGTGAAAACTGACTCCAGGCCAGCTGTGGAAGGGTTTTGTGTATTCTAGTCAGACTGCCATTCTCTGCTCAGCCAGCAGAACGATGGGAAGAATGACTGCCTCGCTGATCCTATGAGGTCGGGTAACCCCTCTATCAAGCCCAGGAACAACCCAGCAGCAGATTACTGGGAACAGAGCTTTAATTGGCACACCCTAAACAAAAAGGCCAGCCTCAACCAGGTTGTTGCATATTAAAGAGTCTTTGAAGCTGCAGGATTGGAAAGGGTGCAGGTTTAGATGGTCAGACAGAGCCGCAACACATGGAGGTGTTCGCTCATCTTTATTTCTTGTGGGCTTTTGTTGCCCTCCCGCATCCCTAACTTCCTGTACAGCAAAGCACTTTGGTTATGATGCAAGAAGGGAAGAGTCAGTTGTCAAATTAACACAAACTGGATCTCTTAAAGCAGGCTTTCTTTTATCCAATTCCATGTGGCTTGTTGTCTTGATCACCAAGGGGTCACCGACACATTTGATTCACTTTGGACTTTCAAGGACAGGAGGAAGAATTAAACTAGACCCTGTTGAGAGAGCAGTCCTCCCCAAAGCCCTCTGCCAGATGTGAAGATAGGTGCTGCAAGGCAGGGCAAGCTCTGTTCCCTAACCTTCCCCAGGGCACATTGTAGGTGAACTGCTGTTGGAGTAAGACCTGCCTCTCTGGCAGTTGCAATGGTATCCAAGCCCCTCAGTGGAGGTGACAGACTCCTGCAGGTGCTGGTTAGCCTTCCCCAGGCTGCAAGTGAAGAGAACAAGGACCTTTCTTGTCCCCAGATTGAGACATTCAGCACCAGAAGAAGCAAAACAGCTGGTCTCCTGTCTTCTATAGCTACTGATCATCACTGAACTGTGATTGGACTATGTCCCAACGCCTTCAAACCATCGGGACCCATGGTGTGCCTGTTACCAAGCAGAGCATGTCATTGGTTCAGCTCTAACAGCCAGCTGACTACTGTGCACTACTTGGAACCACCTAAAATTATAGTTAGCTATACTTTTGCGAACATTCTTTCTTCACTCACAGCAGCGATATTACTGGCGGCAGTAAATTAATGCAATACTGTTTAATTTTTAAGGATTCAAGTGGTACGGTCGATATCCAACATTTGAATGTCTTGTGTTTGGCAATACGCTAGCTAACAGGTCCTATTATTCAGGACACATGATTGTCAGTTTCTGAAGTCACACAACGTTTTTGAATGCTCTACAGATTGTGGAGGGAATCCGTGCAAATTGGCCTGCAATTAATGAAGGAAATAAAATGCATTTTCTTCAAGACCAAGCATATTCTGGCTCAGAGAGGCACAGCGCCACCTCACTGAGGCGGCAAGACTAGGCCGAATCACGTGTCTGTCGTTGCCGTTGGTAGTCTTGTTCAAAGGAGGACTGACATAGCATTTGGGTACTGGACTGCTCAAGTGGGTGGGACAAACACTGATATGCAAATGCATATTCGTCCTTTGTGAAAGGTCCAGTGAGCTAAAACATGTGGCTCCGGACTGAGTGGGTACATTCCCACAGAACCGGTTATCATGCCGTGTTCTTTCTTGCAGAGGGGCGCCCTGACCTCTTTATATTCTGGTGAGGTCTTCTTGATTGCTTAAATGGAGGTTTTTATGAGGATGCTGTGCCTGAAGGTGATGCAATGCAACAGAATACATACAAAAATAAAGGGAGTCTTTTTCATGCAAATCGAACAAGCAAAAAACCGTTTAAAAAAAAAAAAAGAAAAAAAAGCAGAGAATGTTCAGAGGAGGTAGTGCATACTGGGGTGAAAGTCATTGCTCCGGATTTGTAAAGAAAGGCGTGAAACCAAGTCACGAAGAGGTTTGCACCTTGGTTCGCCACCCCAGGTCATTTTGAAAATGCTTTGGAGGTGGAATGGAATAAAGGACGAAGAATGCGTTTCAATCTAGTCCAAACTGCCAAGCCTAGAAAACGCCTTTGCTTTCATGCATGCGTGCGTGCGTGCATGCAATGAATGGATTCCTGTACACGGCGTTCATCGCAGACAGCATTTACATCTTTAACGAAACGGATTGCAACAGTAAGGCTGGCTGCACTCTAACTAGTATCAACAAGTGCTATTGTGCCTACCATTGAATACTTCCGATTTGAAGCTTATTTAGAGGTAGCGTCAGGGCTAAAGTCGAGGGTACACGCGGATGGACAGAGTCCATCCACTTTTTTTTTTAGAGGATGGACTCAGTACCCCCCCCCCCTATCCCCACCCCCGCTCCAGCCAAAACGAGAAACATTACTGTCCTCTTTGAATTTCCAAATTAAAGCTGACCTCGGGATCGAATTGCAACGTCAGGTTTGCAGGTTTAACACTTCACCACTGCACTAAATAACCTGATGAAAATTAACAAAACTATAAGTAAAATGTCTCATTTCGGTACTGCATGTTCCAGGAAAACTTTTGTATTGGTTCTCGGTTTTTAAAACATGCACACCTTTTAACGTTTTCAAAAACACTATTAGAAGAAAATATCCTCTCTTAGTTGTGTGTGTTTGTTGATTTTATGAAAGGCAAATGCCATTCGTCCTGTGCAATTTAGGTGGTTATATAAAGCCAATTTAAAGAAATGTGCATATTTCACCTTGATATGCTAATTTCTGGCGACACACATCCCATTGCGTTTGTTGAGGAGTCCCCCAACTTTTATTTTTAGGACTTTACCCTTGGGTAGCGTTCAACTCTGTGCGTGATGTCTTAAACAATGTGTGCCCTTTGTGGAGGGGGGAGAGCAAGAAAGAACGGCTCCACGGCCTATATTTAAAATTACATCATGGAACGGGAGATCATCTTTTGTCACAAACACGAAATGATAAGTGTATGAAAAAAATTGCATAATCCCGTTATGGAACTAGAGATGCAACGGGGATTTCCAGAGTCCTTAAGCATTCTGACCTTTGTTTAAAATGTTATTAAAGCCAAGTAGGGCACTGACAGTAAAGCAACAAACAATGGCAAAAGCAACAGGTCTGTCTTTCATAAGGTGGTACGTTTTGCTGATCAGAGTATGAAGATGGTTTACATAGTTTTGTAAGATTGTAAATTAGGAGATAACAGCATGTATTCTGTATCTGCCTTTTACGACATCAAGGCAGAGGATTATGAAATTCATAACCAACTTCTGCGTCACAACAAGGGGATACAGCAATCGCAGCAAGGGCATAAAGCCAAAGTAGTGTTATTTCCCTTTTTAGGCTGCTATGGGGCAGAGGGGGAAATGTTTGTTCTGTTTTGTTAAGTTCAATCATGCCTCCACTCTACATTTGCTGCATAGTTGGTTCATAAGAGACCGCACAGAGGGAGGCTGTTGGAAAAGAGGGAGGCCTACACATAATCATACATCGGTAGTTCTGAAATAGAAGTTGCATTCCACCTCGGAATTCTGAGTGACGGACAGCTCGAGTTTCCCCATTGTTGCCCATCAGATGCCACTCAGAACTTCTTGGTGGAAAACATTTTGGTAGTTAATTGATACTCATTTATAATTCTACTTCTATTAGTCTCTGCAGAGGGTGCCCAGTGAATGTGATAGTCATCTCTACTCTCTTGGGCAGTTAGAATGAACACTAGTGGGAAGGTACCAGCTGTGACAGTGTCCAGGGCAGTCCCCAACATCTCTTTCCCAGAATGCATATTGTATACGACAGATGGTACCATTGTCCCTTCCACAATGCCCATCACTCTCTCTTCTACCCAGAGATCTCTTGTGCATTTATTGAGTTGCAGTTGCAAAAAGACGTGTGCAACCAAGAAAACCTGGACTGGAAACAGGAAATGGAATCGCGAACAGGAATGGAATTGACTGGGATTCTTCCAGCCAAACAGAGAGGAGACACTCCAACGCTCAACCTTTCAACCACAGACGGGCCCCAGGGGACAGGTGGGGCATCAGACCACAAACCGAAAAGTGATAAGGGACTGCATGGGAGCAGTGAAGAGTCAAGGCAACCTCGCCAACCCCAATTGGAAACTAAACTCACCAGCACATTGAGAAGGTAAACAAGCCTCCTGAGGGCATGACTGCCACCCTTCAAATGGAGATAACAAGTGGTGGGGTTAAACCAGTCTTCAAACCTTCCAGGGCAAGTACCAACCCTCAAAGGGTTATCTTACACTGAGATTAGTCAAGGGGAGCATGTGAACAGGGAGACTAATGGGAGCTGGGAGGAGTGTTTGAAGGGGGTACACTGGGCTATAAAAGCCTACCCACCACAGAGGAGATTGAAAGGTGTTTGAGGGAGGTCAGGTGTAGATGATTAAGAGACAAGGTCTGAAAGTGCAGGTAAGGTATTTTTTGTGAGATAGTGATACCAGTTGTGCTTAGTGTAATGAGGAGGATGCAGGGGGTTGGGGTGAGACAAGAGAGAAAGGGGGAGAAAGTGGAGGAACAATTAGAGAGTGTCAGACTGTATGGTAGGAGGGCGTGGGGAGAGTGTGAGGCAGTAGCAAGAGTGAAGCAGGATGGGGTAGTTTTCAAAGAAAGGTGGAGAGAGTGTGTGTATGAATATCAGGACACAGAAGCATGGATAGGGGATTGCGAGTAGAGGGAGAAGGGAGAAAAGGAGAGTGGGAGAGGAGTAAAGGCAGGCAGGGAGGAGGGGAGGAGTGGAGCCAGAGAGACATAGGCAGAGTAGGAAGATCTCCTATGGCGGATAGCAGAGATAAAGGGAGAAATAAAAGAGTGTGTGTGTTGGATAAATACATGTGAAATCAGTCTGCTGACCAAACGGAGATTGTCACTTAGACATTCCCTGAGCGAGTTTGGCAGAGAAGGCAACAGTCTTTAGGCTCCCCTCCTAGATTAGAAAAGACTTCAACAGTAGGGCTTGTTACGCTATAGAAAAAGCCAAAGACGTCATGATGGTTAGGGACGGGTGGAGTAGGGGGCCTACAGAAGAGCTGAGAGAGCCGTAGGGACCTCCATAGTTGCAACCATCCCTGCCTCAGGGATCAAAATTAAGACTGGATAAGCAGGAGCTAAAAGCAGCTCCTGGGTATCCATCATTAACCAATGGCCATGAGGTATCTTTGGGGAAAACGAGATAGTACATATCATTCAGAAAATCCAACTTCAACATAAGATGTAAAAATATCATTTTGTCGGTTATTTATGGCCCCTAATGCTTTAAATGTTATATAGATGTGTCCTAATGTTTATTTATAGATCGTCCCAAACGCACAGTTACATTCACATAGGTGTGTTTGTTCTGCATCAGTTGGCCTAGGGAGCAAAAAGTAGCTCCTGGTTGCTAATAGCTCCCAGCTCCAGGCTATTTCGAACCCTGCTGTCTTCCCACGCACAGTTTAAAAGCTTCAATAGAACACCTTAAATCTAGTATCTTTGTAGATGCTCAACTACTTCTACCACCTTAGTTTCTAATTTTCCTTCTTCCGTTCATCCTCCTCCTTCGGTCTTCTTTTCTTCCACTCACCGACTCGTATACTGCTCTTATCCTGACGAAATCCCACCCTAATTCTGTCCTTTCTGATCATCCTTCATTGCTAATTCGTAAGGTTTTACCCCTCTTCTCTATTTTACTTCTCTCTTTAATACTTCTATCCAATCTTCTATTTTTTGATCTTTCAAGCACACTACCATCCTTCCTATGTTTTCCCTGTCTATTTTTCTGCTCCAGCCTTTTTGGTCTTCCTGCGAATCAGCCCTGCCCTCGTGAAATTTATATTTCCTCTCTACGTCTTCTTTGTCCTTTAACCCCTCGTGAGTCTCTCCAGCTCTTATAGCTCTGAAACAGCCATGCTCAATTTAAAATCAAATCTGGCATCTATCATCGAGTGCGGCCACCCAGTGCTTCTGATGCGGTTAGATCTTTCTGCCGCGTTCGATTTAGTTGACCACAAGCTCTTAGCATCTAGGCTGCAATCTCTTGTCGGCTACACAATGGCTAGCATCATTTCTAGGCCCCGTAACGCTTGTATTGTCATTCATGACTCTTCAATACCATCTTTACTGACACGGGGTGTCCCTCAGGGATCATCTTTCCCCTACTCTCTTTAACATTTATATCCTTCCTCTTCTCTTGCTGCTCGATGACCTGGGTGTCCTGTACACAAACTATGCTGATGACACCCAGGTCATCCTTGAGCTCTCTGGCTCTTATTCTGCCGACTCGAAGGCCATCTCCGCCATCTACTCATTCATACACTCTTGGATGAGTCAGAACTCTATGGCCCTGAACGCAGACAAAACTGAGATCCTTATAGCAGCCTCTAGTCACATGCTTAAAAATCTTTCAGAGGACTACTCATTTCTGATTGCCAATGTGTCCATCCCAGTTGCTCAAAGCGTAAAGACGCTCGGGATTACAAATGACGCCAAACTCTATGCGCTCGCATGTGGCTAAAACTCGCGCCACATGTGGTTGGATTAATAAGCAACTTTGGTCACTGCGCCCCTTCCGATCTGTCAGCAATATGTCTCTCCTTGCCTACGCTCTCATCAACTCAAGGTTAGACTATTGCAACAGTCTTCTTGCAGGTACATCCTCTGCCAATATCGCCGCCCTTCAGATAACCCAAAACGGCGCGGTTATAGATGTGCTCTGCTTGTCAAGGCGGCATTCCATCACAGATGCCAGGAAGATCCTCACGCTCACGTTTAAATGTCTGAATGCCACCACACCGTTATCTTGCAGAACGTATTCAATGATACGTCAAAGGGCGATTGCTTAGGTCAATCGAACATGCCAGACTCTGTCAGCCCCGCTTTCGTTTGGCCAAATCTGGCAAAACCAACTTCAATGTCATTGCCCCAGCCTTGTGGAATCCTCTTCCTCCACATCTTAAATCCTTCACCTTCTTGGCCGACTTCAAAAATATTCTGTAGACCCACTTTTTCACTGCACTTTAGGTCTTGCTCTTCTTTGATCCTGACTTCTTCATTTGTCTCCGATTGTTTTGTGCTGTCCTGTTGTGCGCCGTGAGGCCTGCGGGCGATTTGGCACTCTATCAAGAACTAAAATAAATAAATATCTCTTTGATGGCTTTTGTTTCATTCTAGACTGGGCTTTAATTTTCTTTGTCTGGTTTTTAAATCTCTTCATAACCTGGCTTACCCCTACAAGTTATTTACATCTCAATCACTGTTTCTTCTTTCTGTCCCTGGTCCTCTGTGTACCCAATCATGTTTTTGTTATTGCTTTCTTTACACCCCACCACTGGAATGAGATTCCTCTGTCTAGTCGTCATCTTTCCTCGTACTCTTTGTTCCGTTCCCTCCTTATAGATTATCTTCTCTCCTTGTAATGTTAACAATTTTGCTTTACTCGTTTTACAGCAGAGGTAACGGGTGTAACAGGAACAAGTAGAGGCATAAAACTTGAAAGTAAACACAAGTTAATTGAAAATACTAAGTGCAAGTTAACTCAACTTGATCATATGAGTAATCCTCCTTCTGGCAGTACTTGTCAGAAGAGTGAACTAAGGGGGCCCATGAAAAAGGGGAGGAAAGAAAGGGTTTGGAACCCAAGTGAAAATGGTCTGGGACCCAAAGCAAAACCAAGCAAGCATTAGAGGGAGTTGCCCTCAAGACAGTGGCAGTGATAAGTCCACTGGCCATCAGTGAAGGGTCTGGGACCCTGTCCACGAATCGCAGTGGGGGAGAGCGGCCACTGGCTAGCAGAGGGGTGTCTGGGGCCCTGTGCATCGCAATCAGTGGGGAAAAGGAAACAACTGGTGATAGAAGAAGGGTCTAGGACCCCAACAAAGCAATCCATTAAAACAAGTTACCAAGGCAAAATATATCAAAATGAAAACTCTGACTATAAAAGGGATACCAAGAGAAGGGAGTCCTTCTGGTAATAAATGTGACGAATCCTAAGGATCCCTCACTGAAACCCTGCCTAAGGTCTCCTCCCCGGTGGCCAGAGGAAGGCAGATGCTTCCTGAACCTCTCCCTTGGGGTGATGTACTGCAAGAGGATCACCTGGGAGGAGAAAGGGCCCAGGGTGGTGAGGCGATTCCGTGGGATGAGGTACTGTATTTTTCCTCTGGAAGGAAGAGTCTTCCCAAGATACCTAAAGAGGTAATGGCTTATTGTCATTTTAATGCCCCTAACCCTCATATTACATCTAAGGTTGTGGACCCAAGTATTGTAAAATCTGAACAAACTTTACCAAAAGAAAGATCTTTTTGGGTATCCCAAACTAAACACCTTCTTCACTCCCAAGATTATAAGGTAAAGGAATATGGAAATGTCTTCAGTAAACTACCTTTCTCTAACATCCAATTCTCATTGTCCATCTCTTTATATTTTTAAGGGAATAAAATCTACCCTTAAAATTAACTCAAATGTTAAAAAAGCTAACTGTTGAAGGGAACTACAAGCCCCAGAATTCCAGAAGGGCTGAGACGAGGTAGAGGGCAGAAGAGGCATGCAGTTGTTACAGTCAGGCAATCAAGCCTAGCAGCCACTACAGTAGTCAGGCAATTGAGCCTCGGAACCTGGGAGGCATAAAATGTCTCCTAAGGTGCAGGCAGAAGGAAGGAACGTAAGGAGCTGGACCGCTAGCTGGAGTGCAGGCTGGAGCAGTAGAAGCAGAAGGAAGGCACAAGGCTGGCAAACCAAGCAGAAGTGGGAGACAAGAGGGACGCGAGAATGTGGAAACAGCAGATTTCACCTGCATGCTCTGATAGAGTTCCCCCCTCAAACTGTCAAGGGCAGAGGCTGCGCAACAGAAGACGTGCAGGAAAGATCATTTTCCACATGTGAGCCCGATTGCTTTGGTTGCCAGTAGCCCATCTGAATAGACATCTAGGCAGGGGTCAGAAACCAGCCACCATTCTTTTGTTTGGGCAAGGGCCCTTATTGTATCTGTGATGAATTTAGGTCTTTCGTTTTGGTAGTGGTAGGGACAGAAATGAGGTTAGCATAGGATTCCAGGCAGAGGACGTTTCTCTTTTTGCAAGAGATCCCCACAAGCACCTTTTTTGACTTTTCCTTTACAGAGCAGGGCAGGGAACAGCATAGTCCTTATGTGTTATAATAAATAAACATTCAGTGAAAATGCCACCCTGTCCGACTCTCGATTCTGATCTACCATACAAATAATTGAGGAAAATAATTATCGTGGAGTTTAATTTCTTTGAGGATTCTTTGTCACTTTCTTTTTGTTTCCTTTTGTATTGAAAAGGTAATGGGTTTGGGCACCTTTTAAATGTGGTACTTTCAACATTGGTTTATTTGGGTTCTTGTTTCTTAAAAGGGAGGATATATGCTCACTATACCGGGCCAGAACAGGAGACCAAGTTCTACATGTTACCCCCCCCCCAACAAGCAGCACTTTTTCTTGTTAGACTAGAGCTTGAATCGGAGGCAGCCCATCCACTCACTGATGTGCATCACGCATGCACAGATATGATCAGCCCATGAGACGCTATCCCCCTCCATGTATAGGAGAATTTGGGTGTTGTCAGCATAAGAGCAGAAACTAAGCCCAAACTAATGGATGAGATCTGCCAGAGGGAATATGGAAAGATTAAAATTGAGTAAGCTAGAGATGACAATTGCCTGCCATTTCGGTGCTGGACTTCCCTTGGGCAGGACAAAAACTGGTATTTTGTGGACATTTCTCTTCTGTGAAAGGATGGTGAGCTAAAGACTCTGGTTGAGACTCTAACCCGGGATACAGGCCGGTAGAGAGAGACTCCCTGGACACCCCTTGCTTGTGCATAAGGGAGAGACAAGACATCTTGGGGATGCCAAAGGTCAGAAGACGCAGGCCGAAGAGATGGCAACGGTTTCCATGCCGTATAACAAAAAGAGATTGGAGCCATGCATGCACAAGAACACCAATCCTGCATCCTCTTAAGATAGGAAATGTTGAGACTGTTTCTTCAAAAAACCATTGAAAATTAATGAGGGTAGGTTTGCAAGAAGAGGAGCAGAGTGGGAACACCATTGATGGGATGGGCCCGGTAGTAGTAATTTTCCTGCAGATCCCCAAAATGTGTTTGTGAACACATGTAAGGACGAGGGTATGGCATTGGCCACAGAAAAGGGGAAGTGAGCTCTTTAGTAAGTGTGAAAATGTCCTTTAAGATCTTGCCAGATGTAGACACGTTTGAATGCCATTTTAGCTGAACATAAGTGTCAGAGATGCGAGTCCAATAGAACATCTTCAAAGATTACATTTTAGGCTAGACACTCTCTAAGTGCAAAAATAAATAATTTGGATTATTTGCAATAGCTTTGGAAGATTGACCTTTTCAGGAGATGAGATTCTCTACAGAGTTGGTGGTGGACTACCTATACTGATCATACGCCGCCAGGGATTCATTACTCCAGCAACAGGCTTCCTTATTTGTGTAAAGCCTTTACAAGTAGGTCCAGAGAAGGAGCAGCACTGATTGGAGAGAATGTGAACCATAACATGGTTGGCGTGGGGCTGGCAAAATCAAATGCCTGGTGGCCTGCCAGGTGGGCAAGATTGTCATGAACCGTCGTCTGCATCCTTTCTGGACTTCCTGATCCCTGACCCATAGGGGATTGAATACAGTGATCCTTCCAACATGGCCGCTTGAAACGGAATGCTCCTGGCCAGTCTCTACACTCCACAAAACAGACACGCCCCCGCGGCTCTGCACGTCTCAACGCTACCACTTGCTGTAGTCGGACGTGTGTTGCCAGAGTTCGTTCGGGGCTCTCTTTTGATTCCTGGTTCCTTGAAACCCCGTCCTTCCTCCCATTCCTCAACCTTACCTCTGATCTTCCTGGATTTCTTCCGCGCTCGGGTCACGGCGTTCCGTGCCTCTGAGTGCAAACTTCATTCCTTCCTGGTATCCACCCTGGACCTCTGAACGCTCCCGGAAGTTGGATAGCGAACCTCACGCTGGAATCCGAGGACCAGCGTTCGGGTTTGTACAAATCCCGGACCGTGAATAAGACGACATCACAGAAGGTCGCAAGCAAACAACAAAAGCAGGTGAGAAGGGGAGAGACTTGTGACAAAGATAGAATGAATAAACCTAAAAGCATTCGCGTCAGTGAATAAAAGGTCCAAGTTGAGTCCAGTGCTGTTTCTGACCAATGGCCTGCTGATGGGGCTTAAAGGATTCCAATAGGTTCAATGAGTGGCAATCGATGAGATGGAGATGTTTTCATCCCATATGTTGAGGACTCCTAATATGACTGTGGGGCCACAACAGAGTAAAATCTGAGTATGAGATCTGCCATACATTCGGGAAGAGATGAATTTCAATAGGGGGCTGTGTAAAATAAAGTAGGAATTTGAGGGAGAAAGACAGTGAGCATGCAAACACATGTATGTGTCACTCATTATTGAGTGCATTGGGATCTGTGTGGAGCTAGAAAATGTCCTAAAAATGACATGGCCAAGAGGTTAGGATTTATATATATATATATATATATATCCTGTAAATCAGGACAAGATGTGCATGAGCCAACCCAGTAATAAAACCAAACTAGAAATAAAGTTAGATATTCTGCTTAATCTTGGAGTTGGTAGTGATAAAGAAACATCTACGAATGGGATTGGGGTGGGAAGTCAGGGAGGCGGCTGCTGCCGGTAGCTGAGTGTGGCAGCTGGGGATGCCCGAGTGATGCCCAGTGAATTGGTGTGGGAAAGAGTTACCGAAGTAAAAGTGCATTGGGTAGAGTGAAAGGTTTCAGTAAAACTATCAAGATCTGGACAATGCAGCATCTCAAACCATTGACATGACCTTCATGCGGTTGCAAACGGGTTTGTATTTACAGTGGATTTAGCACGCCCATCCATGGCACTACTCTACTGCGAAGATATGTCTCTAGTCTGCCCATGCAGGGGGCTAGGTATGACTTCACCTGACTGCAATAAGATAAATTCAGCCTAGGAACTAAGTTAGGGGCACTCCAGAAGACAGGGAGAAGGTAAAAAGTGCTACTGAAAAGGAAATTAACATCACCAGATAAACATTTAAAGAAGGCAGACAGCTGGTGTATACAAATACATAAATGGCAACATTTAACCTGAAAAAACCAAGGGTATTTGTATTTTGTTTATTTATATAGCGCACCAAACCCTTAGGTATCTGGGCGCATTTCTTACAGTTACATAGGTTACATATTTACATACAGTTGAGACAATACAGGAATTTAATACAAGAATTGAATACAGGATTGAACAAAGTGTGTCATAGATCGGTACAGGGATAAGCAAGGTCATAAGACAAACAAGTTATTATGTTTCTTGCATGGTGAGCCACATTTTTGCATTATTCCTGAACTTGGTGTAAAATGGTTCTGATCTGAGGGTCACTGGCAGTGTGTTCCACATTTTAGCTGCTAAAACCGGGAAGTTGCTGCCCCGTGAAGCTTGAACATGGCGATCTTCAGACAGTGTAATCTTGTTGATCGGTCAGAGAGATTGCGTGAAAATGTGTCACTCTGGTATTTAGGCGCTAGGTTAGTGAGGCATTTGTGAGTGAGTGATATGGTTTTCAATACAATTCTTTGATGGATTGAAAGCCAGTTAGCATTCAGTCTTAGTTCTGATATATAGTGAGATCTAGGTATGTTCATAGCAGATCTAAGCGTGTTATTTTGGAGAATCTAACTTTTTTAGGTTGAGTTGGTTGTTAGGTAAAGTGCGTTGCAATAGTCTAGTTTGGATAAGATCAATGCTCTAGCCATAGTGGTGCAATTGGTTGTGGACAGGAAAGGTCTGCAAGCATCAATTAATTTGCAGGTGTAGGCTGTGGCCGAAGCAGTCAAATTGACCTGTTTTGTCAATGTTAATGAGGAGTCAAGGTAAATGCCTAGCACTCATAATGTCGCTGCTCAGTAACCAATAATTTACAAGTAAATGTAAGGTCTACAGGCTGCCAACAAAATGGGTTTAGGCTTTATAAACGTTTTGAGCATGCACATTTTGAAAGTTGCATATTTGACATGAAATGCAAATTGTCGTAGTCTATATGAAGGAAAAAAGTATCCCAAGAATTCTTCCAAATATCTTCCGTGATATTTGTGCTACTTTTACAGTTTTTTCCCAAGCAGTGGTACACATGTGCCACAGCATAATTACCATGAAGTAATAACTGCCTCAACTATGGTTATGCTTTTAGCAGAAAAAGAAAACGAACAAGTTGCTTACAAACACGGTTTAGGCACACGATTCCCATGGTTCGGTTGGTCCCGAGAATTAGTGCACTGTATGTTGCACCATGGCAGTTACCTTACTTTGCTTTTCCTCTGGCTGCTCCAGAGTATGAATTTGGATTTTCCTCCACAGTATCTATCAGCTGGTAACATCTGAAGATGCTTTGCTGGATGACCCATATCCATCACCATTGTTTCTCCGCCCTTTAGGATTGAGATCCAAGGACCCTTCGGGGTGTTGCTCTGGAAGTGGTGGTGCATGCGGGGATGGAAAATTTTAAATCGAGGGTGCTGCTCTTTACTTTTAGGATATTATAAATGTTGAAGGTGGCTCCATAAAACATGTAAATGTGACGATTCCGAAACATTCAAACAACCTGCAGCCATCATCAAGGATTGCATGGGTACGTTTTTAAGTGAGGGTCTAATTCATGTCGCCAGTCTTGGACTGTCCTATATGACAATGCCTGAAGGAAGGAGCCATCTGGTATGTGTGGCCACGTCTCTGGGACAATGTGGCCCACTTTGTTGCGTTAATTCACTGGGCAGCTTGTACTATAGACCAGTGTTATTCAGCAAATATGCATTAAAAGGCATTATTTGCCACAAATGGTACCAAATTGCCCCTGTGGGTACTACTCACTATAATCCAAGAGTAATGAAAAGTAATATTCAATTGCGGGCCACTTTTTTATTGCTACCCGTGTTTGTTTTCTGTGCCAGGCCGAACCTGCATGTCAGACCTTTTGGCACCATTTTCAAAGGAACATGGTAAATGTGAATGCGAGCCTGCTTGCTTTTAAGAATCTATTGAGACAGACAGTACAGTTCTTCACCTGCTCTCTCAAGATTGAAGGAAGAAAGCGCCGGTCTAAATAGCGCTGAAAAGTTCCGATAATTGAGCTTAATTACAGATAAACCTCCTTTGAGTTAAAATGGTAGTTTTACTTTCCCCCCAATCCATCAAGGAAGGCAGAACAAGTGCTAAACTACGTCACCTCAGTAAGTACATAAATGTGATTATGCTTTGGCTAAGTCCTTCACTTATGTAAACTGTCTTTGAAAGTGGAGGTGCCACTGAGCTGCTGCATGGCAGATGATGCACATGAAAGCTGAAAGCAAATTCAGTTATTCTACATAAAACCCCTCCAACACCAAACCACTGTCTGCAGAAGGGAAAATTCGCACGGCTCTCCAGGGGCGCATGCATTTATAATCGAAGTGAACGCAGCATAAGGATTATTAGGTAGCCTTCCATACGCACACACATTCTTCACAACTTCAGGTTGTATAACGGTCTTCATTTTCATGAGTATCCCAGATTTAATATACGTGTTATTCAGTACGATAATAAAGCACCTAAAGTAAAACATCCCTCTCACACACTGAAGCTACAAGAGGTAACGTTGAGATCTAGGTTGCCCATTGGGACACGATAATGCAATGTCAATGCCTGGGGTAAGCTGGGGGCACCAACCCAGTATCAATCTATTCCCTCACTACAAAGACCCGAATGGATGGCCTAATTGGCACAATATCCCTAACTCCCACCCCGACTTCTCAAAGGACATTTTTTTTTTAATTAAGACAGTTTATTTCAAACCTTTTTAACAGTAAAAATGACAGTTATACATGTGGTTTTAACATTTTGGTAGTTCCAGAACAATTGCCTTTGTTTACCAGTCATCCAAAGCAAATCACGTCAGAACGCTGACCGAGGGTGAGATGTGCCTGTTGCAATAATGGAAGATTTGCACTATGCACAACATGCATGACCCGACTATAAATCAGGGCATTGCTGACATTGTAGGATTGGGGCCCTCATTTCAATGAGCCATGATATACAACAGATAGCAACTACAATAGTGCCCCATTCAACTGTTCAAGCAAAAAGAACATCCTAGTTTAAGCAGCTTTTGTTAGGAGCTGTTGCAGAATCCAATTTGCAGAATCCAATTTATGAATTACAAGACTTCGTTTCATTGTCAGCCTTAAAGCATTTTTGCCATTCGGTTTAATGGTGCTAATAAGTGCCAAAGATGACAGCAGTCAAAATCTTTGGTACATGGTCACAATAGGATAAGAAACGAATTCCGAATAAGATGAAATTAAAGTTTGTCAGTTTGCCTTTGCATCCATCTACTTAGATGCAAAGGCCAATTCTCTGCCAACAATACTGGGATTACAAACCAATCACAATCTTTTAGGTAACAACTTAAGACCCTTTCGTTTGACTACCCCTCCCCCCCTGCGACCCAGCTCCTTCTTAGTCATTTGTAGCTTTTATATAATGTCCTGTTCTCGGTCTGATGTGTATGTGTAGCACCCCGATGCACGAGGGCTTTGGCGCTCTATAAATAAATAATGCTTGCGTGGGGGATTGCCTTCAAAGATCCATGCCCTTGACTTACTTTAAGGTACTTCTGATTTGGCTTTGCAAGTTATTGTCTGGACACATAGAAGACACCTATTTATTTGTTGCTTGAACATTTCAGAAGCAGCCGTTTCTGTTATTTTCCCTTCTGCTAGGATAGGTCTGTGAGATTGTATTTCCTAATAAGAAGCCACCTGGCTATATCGACTGGAGAAGGTAGTTTCCTACTCTGTAAAGGAATCCTAGGAACATGAAATCAGCCCAAACCAGGCAACATTACCAAGGTACTTGGGTTCAGAACGCCTCCAGGCTGTGGGGTGGTGAATTAAATCCTTGCACTGCATCCTACAAAATCAGAAATCTTCCCATACTGTTCAGATGCCAGGCTTTGAGGGTGATAAGTAGAGGAAAGCAGTAGCTGCAGGCTTGCCGAGTAAAGTGGGAATAGGAGGCCCATGTAATTCCATTCAAACCCTGCCTTGAATCAACAGCACACTTAATTCCAGAACCTACACAGAAATTCAAGAGATTCTCTTATCCATTCTCGATCAAAACACCATTGTTGCCCCAATATATCTACCCTAATCGTAAAATGAAGTCCCTCGTATCCAAACAAAGCAAATTAATAGTTACTTACTGGATTTCACACTACTTGATCCATTTCAAAGGCACTGTAATAGCATCCTAATTCCCTGCTTGCTAGACAAACGGCACACGAGTTGAGATTATATCGTGGAGAGTCTTAAACATTTACCTTTGGTCAAAGTGAAGGGGCGTCACCTTGAAGAATCAGCCTGAAACGCAAAGTCCAATTCAAGAGTGTTTAGTTAAAATACTCCGGTTGGCTGATGGGATCTCTGGGTTTTAGGAATAACTAGGTTCTTGGAGAGATTTGGCACTATGGATGTCTCTCTCTCTCTTTCCATTTCCCTGGCTTTTCCCTCCTCCCTAGCTCAGGTGTCCGTAACCTATCTTGGTAAACCACAGTCTTAGGGAAACCATTGGTAGACCAACTCACTGGGGATCACCTAGTTTCCGTCTCCCGTTTCCGCTTAGTGTTCTAGGGGAGTTGGGGATGATGCCTCCTTCCACACAGTTCCAACTGCTCGGCACGCATGCACAATCTCACCTTACCCGCTTCTACTCCGGTTATTAGTATCCCTCTTTGACACTCCGCTTACCTCCACTGTTTGATGTTACCTTATTTCCTTCTCTCACTTCCTCTCTCCTCTGTTCGCCCTGTTGTAGCAGCATGGGCTGTAAAGCAGCCACCTCAATTGCCAGCAGAGAGAGAGACTCAGGCCCATCAAAACATCCTCACTGCAAGAACGGAATGCTCAGCCATGGGGCAAAGTTTACTGTCTTTATTATCCAACAAAGTGACAGGGATCACATTAGAAAAACATGAATTCTCCAGGGTTCTTGTCTTCTGAGCGTGTGTCACCCAGTTTTATAAAGGTGTGATGTCACAAAACCACGTTCTGTCCCTGAAACCTATCGGGCATTCACATTGGTCAGTTTAGGGGATCTATGTATGCGTCCAATAGGGGTTAATTCTACTAATGGGTAGCCATATCTGGTGACTCCTCCTGGGACCACCTCTTCATGTTTCAATCTACAATGTTGAAGGGTCGCAGGGAGACCATTGGCTCCTGCAATATATTATATCTTCACATGAAAGGTGACTTTGGATTGGGCAGACTGGATCCTCCCAGCTCTGTGACCCACGACGGTTACCAAGCTGGGTGTACCTTCTCAAGGCAATGAGAATTAACATGGAGGGGCTGTGTGTTCCCCAATGTTGCCATCTCTGATCGCCTAAGCATGGGAGAGTGTATTTAGTTGGCAGTTCGTGAGAAACACTTGAGTATTTCCACCTCTGATTAGGTGGGAACAACTTCTGTCTACTTTTATTGAATGGGCATAGTCTTGCTCTGCTGGGTCACGTGTGTTGTGACCACGAAATTGATCTCTCTTGCCTGTAATTATGAGGATGTTGACCTCAATGTCCTGCAGCTCTCTTGCCTGTAATTAGGAGGATGCTAACCTGAATTTCCTGCAGGAGGCTTATCGTCTTGGTAACCAGGAACCTCCCTATCTCTACTCGTTCTTGGCTGGGTGCATCTTTTCTGCTTGCCTCTAGCTGCAGCGATCATGCCAGCTCTTCCATGTACTTGAAGCTTGCCTCCCCTTCCACATTCATTAAAGTGAGCCTATAGCTTCAATATGTATCCTTATGGCTTTCCATGTTAGTGGCAGTCAAGCATGTGCAAGCTACGAATATGTATACTTTGGCGTCTTGCGGTTCAGCTTTTGTGAAGTGTGAACATATATTTAGAGATATGTATGTGCATCTGTCATCTACCTGCGTGAGTCATAAGCATGCGTTTCATGTCTACATGCAATAAACTAATGCATGTTCATGTAACTTCGTGAATGGATGGTTATGTACTTCATTTCTAAATGTAGCCTTGTCACGGGACCTCAACGGTTCCCGATGCTTATCGCGCCAACCGCCCAGGCCCGAAGGTGCGCGAACGTCAGACCGAGACTTCTCCCCACCAGCTTCAACCGAAGGCGCAGACAGGGTAGTGCCCTGAGATTGAAAAATCCCACTCCTGCGGAGTAGAGGATTTAGTGGGGAAAACCACGTTCCTCGCGGAGCCATCCTCCGACGAGGACGGCCAAGGCGAACGGTGACGCCGCTTCCGGGACTG
Organism: Ambystoma mexicanum; assembly: GCF_040938575.1. Lineage (NCBI taxonomy): Eukaryota > Metazoa > Chordata > Amphibia > Caudata > Ambystomatidae > Ambystoma > Ambystoma mexicanum. The sequence continues at coordinate 702,310,757 of NC_090941.1, read as the reverse complement.
CCTTGATGAGCGAGAACCACTCCGGGACCGAGATCCCCTGGACTCCTTCTGACGGGGAGGAGAGTCACCCCTCGAGTAGTCGGTGGAAAGACCAGATTTCTTGGATTTACGGGGTTTGGATACCCAACCTACCTGCAACTTCCCCTTATGCTCCCGCAAGGCCTTGGCAGTCAACCACTGGCACTTCGAGCAGTCGTCGGTGTCGTGGCTCTCACCCACACACCAAAAGCAGATAAGGTGCGGGTCCGCGATGGACATCTTGGGCTTACAGTCCCTGCACGTTTTAAAGCCTAACCGCAGGGTAGGAGAGGGTCAAAGAATACATTATCGAAGGTGATAACATGAGGCGCGCCGAGTTCTCGAACCAAACAGGTTTGTGAAAAAACAGAACTGAGGATTACGGGCGCGGTGCATCCTACTTATAAACATCCGAGGACGTCGACGGAGGCCTTCGAGGGACATCGACCCGATGCCATCGACGCAGGACGCCCTCTGCCGAAAAATGTCCGAAGCAGCACAGCTGTGGACATTACATGTCAAAGATGTGGAATACGTTGGAGGACACAATCCATTCAAATATATACGCTGCTATTGCATGCAGTAGTAGTTCTGTTTCAGAGGTTAACAAAAAGGTTCTATAAAGAGCACTGAGTTTTCATGTTTACATACAATAAAGTGAGATTAAGCCCAATTCGAAGCTTATCATAGCCATCGGTATGCTTTAGGATAAGTTCAGTAACTGTTTCCGAAACTTTCCTTCAATGTTTGACAAAAGGCTTCTGATAATACATTCTTGGATTCTGTGCCATATAATAACTGGAGTGGCCTTCTGGTTATTGCGACACAGGAAAATTTGCCATACTTGGATTGGATCAGTCACGCCTGCAGATTTCAGTGCACAGTTTCTTCTTGATAGTAGCCAGACACGGCAAATCAGACTCTTGATTATTTATGTTAACACCCAAATAAGTGTATTCCTGAACTCGCTCAAATTCTGTGTCGTGCAGAGTCCATCTAGGTGATTTGCTGTTATTTCGCATTTTGATACAGCACGTAGTCTTGGTCTTAGATAGAGACAATTTTCTGTGAAATAGCCAGCTACAGGGTCTAACAGTCCCTGCAGACCCTTGTGTGTCTTTGATAGAAGCACCAAATCATCCACGTATAGGAGCCACGGTATTGGGTGCATTCCCAATTTCGGAGCTTCTGTAGATGTTAGAAAATAGTTATTTCAGATCTGAAATGAAGAAGTTGAAGAGGGCAGCTGCAAGAATGCAACCCTGCTACAATCCTCTGTGTGAAAATGGGTCAGTGGGAGCACCATCTAGTGTCAGCCGTACTTCAACAGAGGTGTTTGTGTGTAACCACTCTATGTGGACAGTTTGCTGCAGATAGCTTGTTAATTAGCAATCGCCTAGAGACGGAATCAAAAGCGGACTCAAAGTCCACAAAGGCCAAGTAAAGAGGTTGATGTTGTTGAAGTCATTGTGCTTGCAGGACAGAGAGTAGTGAGATTTATGGCCGTGCCCAGTCCCGCAATGAATCCTGTTTGAAAAGGATCTCTCTTCAGAGATTTCATTGTCCATTCATTGAATTCTCAGAGAATTAATCGCGAAAATATTTTGCCAGGGGCGTCGAGCAGAGCTATGGGCCTGTAATTAAATGGGGATTGAGATCACCTTTCTACACATGTGGGGTATGGGAAATTTGTGAATAAGTGTAAAGAGGCCATTTATGTTACAAGGCCGATATATGAACTGTATAGTGTATGATTCTTGCGACAGTATGTATGAATGAGAACGCCTGTTGGAGTAGATTGAATGGAGTATCAGCCATTAAAGACAATTTTGTAAAATAAAAATGTAATGTTGTGTCTGTACCCAAATTAACTAAAAAGACTTCCTCTGAACCTTGTTTACTTTCTCTGTTGTCATTTTCAGCTCAGCAATATACAGGGTGTTAGAAAATTGTTAGCCAGCCATAACATTACTGCACTATAAGATATGAATGTGAAAAGTGGTTTATAGTCCTGAATTGCACTCAATTGACAGTGATGCTTCTTAGCCAGATTATTCAAGCAATACATCACAAGGAGGGGGACGAGGGGGCATTACCGGTCAGGCACATTAGCCCCAGAGCATTATCTAACCAGTAATGTATTTTCAAGTTGAGAAACCGTGTGTGTGTGTTTGTTCTAAATTTGAAAAAAACGACAAACAAGATGGCCTCCATGGATCAGGGAGAAGGGCACTACACATAATCCCTTTTCCCTTTCCACGGCAGCCATTGCGGCAGAGTTGCGCCAGGAACAGTGTTCCTGGCACCGGCGAGTGATGAAGGAGAGCAAGGTAAGTGGAGAGGGAAGGGGTGCCTTAGGGTAGAAATTGGGGGAAAGGGACATGAGGGTGCACTTACCTGGGTACCGGCGTGGAAGATGGCGGTCTCCTGCTTCTGAGGATGCTCGGAGCATGGTCTTTACCATGTGGTAAAGCTCCCGTTCTGAGCCTGCTCACTGGCTCAGAAGCAGCCAACCCCCCTTCCGGGTACTAATATATCAGACAATACTTTAAATTGCAAGTGTCAAGTTTGACTTGCATGCAAATAATGAACATAATCCACAACACAAAGGACATGTTCAGAAGGATCCATGTGTTTTCGTGGCAGTCTTTGAATAGGTTTGCATATTAAATGTGCAGTTTCTCAACAACCGTTTTAATCGTCTGTTTAAATGGGGGGCTTTCCACCCCAATCCCATCCAACCCACTCTCAAAATCTCACCTTGCTGCCGACCACCCCCCCCCCGACCCCGTACCTGAACACAACAGATATGTTTTTTTAACAAAAGTCAATGAAAACGGTCACAGGGACAACTACACGTTTGAAAAGCAAAAGTGTACAAATGCCACTGCGAAAGCACAGCATTCCATTCAGAAGAGTTTGGCTGTCAGCTGAGGTCTTGTGACTGGGATGATGTTAATACTAATGTATGAAAGTGGTACAGAGATATGCAAGTGTCCTTGTTTGATCTTCGTCAGAGTCCCAAAATTCAGTGTTACCGTGATGGCAATTGTACCGTTTCCGCTACCACGTGGTGGCGGAAACAAGGTAAGATTACGGCTTAGCAGCCGCGCGCATCACTAATGCACGGAACCGGTGCTACCACCATCAATGAAACACCGGTGGAGACCGATATGCCGCCACAAAACTTGGATGTGGATCCGTCTCTGTTGCGTGCATGCCGGATATAGCAGCACTGCGTACGCGGAGCTGTAAACACCGGAACCGGAAATACTGTGATTGCCGGAACCGGAAAGAGCAGCGGGCATTACAAAAAAAAAAAAAAATCACAATTCACTGCATTCCTCTGGTACCAGAAGTCATCCAGCAACTGTGAGTGCCAAACATACAGAGCGACATGGCATCAAGAATCCCACAAAACCGCGTGCGCAAGCTGAGCTTCAGTGAAGCCGAACTCACCCTGCTAATTGACCACATTGTGGAGAATGCAGGGGAGTTATCAGCTGACCAGCGGCACAGCATGCAGCTGAGGCACAAGGCCATTTGGGCAGACGTTGCCCAGAAGGTGTCGGCTGTGGGTGACAGCCCGTAGCGTCAAGGACTGCCATAAGAGATGGGATAACCTCTGCATAAGGGTGCACAACCTTCTCTCAGCCCACAGATGTCAGTGCACTGCAACAGGTGGTGGACCACACTCACCCCTAAAGCTGCTCCCATGGGAGGAAAAGTGCAGCAGTGTGCTGCACCTTGAGGGCATCGAGGGAGTTGGTGCAGTGGAGGCAGGAGCTGTGACACCTGGCGAGGCTGGTGAGTACAGAAAGTGCAAAAATATGAAGCTGAATCAAGCTAATCCTGCCCCCCCATCAATGCACAGAAATATGAAAAAATGACCCATACACATCGACATGACAATGCAGTACACATAAATGCGTGTAACCACAATGTGATGTTGCTCAATGACTGTTGCATGTAATTGTACTATACACATCTCGTCAGTCCACTAACGGCATGCCTTTCATTCACTCTTAATGGATCATCATCTGAGACCGATGGCGACAACGTGGGACGTTGAGGGAGACGGGACGTGCACATCAGCCAGTGCAACGTCAGTCAACCTCTGCGTCAGGCACTGCGCCCATCCGGGAAGTTACGCAGGCCCAGGTATACAACAACGCCCAGGAGATCAACACCCCTGCTGCCCCGGGACACACCAGGTACCCCAGGCCTTCACCATTGCTGCCCCAGGGACACTGCAGGCACCCCAGGCCCACAACCCTGCTGACCCTGGGACACAGCAGGCACTGCAGGCCCACACCCCTGCTGTCACCACAGAAACGTGCAAAAGCACCACCCTGCCAAGCCGAGCCCCAGAGCACGGACAGCAGTCCAGAGGAACTGCCGTTGAGGCAGCCGCAATCAACAGTGAGGAGAACCCCCAACACCCTGGAACTACTCTGCCCATTCAGGCCCATGAGCTCCCAAACACCATCTTTGCAGGAGATCGGCAGCAGTATCCAACAAATTGAGGAACGGCAGGACATGCTGGCCGGACTGGCCCAGCAGTATCTGGAGGAGTCTAGGCTACAATGTGAGAGCAACCAGACCATTGGGCGCCAGGTTGCACGTGCCATTGGGCGTTGTGCAACCTCCAATATGCAAATGTCACGGAGGGTCCGTGAGGGAAACAATGTACAGTCAACCATAGCGGAAACAATGTCGCTGGTCATACAGGCCATCATGACATGCCTGCCGCCACATAACCCCACAATGCCCTCCACCAGCACCAAACCAACCCGCTCACAGGCAGACACAGCCCCAGGAGGAGGTCCACGCGGCTGTCTGGTGCATCTCAGAGGGACATTCATGCGCCCAAGCGTGGAAAGAAGTAGTGCAGTTTAACAGACAATTGTTGCACATGTTGGCATATTGGGACGGGGACCTGGGAGGTGGGTGTTGAGGGTTGGTCCGTCCATAGTTGGAATAGGTAGTTGGGTCCTGGGCGGTGGGTAGGTACGTTTGGGAGGTGTTGGAGGGGTCCATAGTTGGGATAGGTAGTTGGGGCCTGGGAGGTGGGTGGGTACGTTTGGGAGTTTATTGTTGTAGCATATGGTTAGTATTTCATTCATATTACACTGGGTTGTAAATCGGAATAAAGAGTGGACAATCTTCTCCTGTGTGTGTTATGGAATGATTTAAACCAACTGGTCTAAATTACACGTGGGATAATGTGCTCAATGTGCTTGTGATGATTGTTCAGAAGAAACTGAATAAGTGCTTCCCGTGCATGTTGTTCATCCATGGCACCCCGCCCTAGTTGCACAACCATCCCATCATCGTTATCCTCATCCTCCTCATCTGCTGGGTCCATGTCCGGGGGCAGTGCAATGTTCTGCCGTATACACATATTGTGCAGCGTGGCACACGCCAGCACAATTTTGCCAACCTTCACGGGGCTACACATCAATGCCCTGCCGGATCTGCTGAGCCAGCGGAACCTGGCCTTCAGTAGGCCATAAATCGGCTCTTTGATGCCCCGTGTACGTATGTGTGCCCGGTTGTAGGCCTCCTCATGCCTGTTCCATGGTCGTTTTATGGCTGTCATGGTGGGAATTTTGTGTTGGCGATGATAGTATGTACGCAGTCTCAAGTATTTTGTTAGCACAAAACATAGTACATGGCACAGATTTCAGAATGCAACTTGCTAAATTGTCTTGGATGTACTCTTCAATATTACACACTTGGCACACTCATTCCTACGGAGACTGTTTGGCATGCTCAATGTCTGCATTCATGATACCTTCTAGGCAACTACATGTCTTATTCCTTGCAATTTGCACGTTGCAGTTTGTGCACGTACTAGGTGCGTCATATGCGTCATATGTCCTGTAAGGTGCTGTCAAAATCAGCCTCATGCACCCGCAGCACACATGATTGAAGACACTGCTGCGCAGAGTAGGCAAAATAGGCATTGTGCACATGGGAGAAACTGCTACGTTGTCACCGGTGCGGATACTCGCATTCACAAGTCACCATTGCATGGTCTGCCACTCCTTGGTTCAGGGGCATTGCCATTAGCCAGTATATGGATTCCCGTGACATGGCAAACTGTCCTTTGCCTATTGCAGCGGTGGGTGTACTCTGGTGAGTGTCTATTTGCCCTCCACTCCACTACTGCACAGATGTCCTGCATTGGTCATTCTACTCACCCAACACTCTCTCTGTGGTAATGTGCCATGTACCCTAGCAACGTGGAGTTCCGTAAAACCATTGAGTCGTGTGTCGATCCCGGGAAACATGCACAGCAATGGGTGATGAGTTGTTCAGCATCACAGACCATCTGCATGTTCAGGGAGTGGAATTGTTTCCAATATCTATACACCGCCTCAATGGCATGTCTGGGAGTCAACTCCACATGGGTGCAATCTAGTGCACCTATGCAATTTGCATGCCGGCAAGGGGATGGAAGGCCACTTTGGTGGCATTGACCTGTGCAGGGGTTTGGGGTAGGGCAATGTGGTCTGACACATGGCGCAGCAGCGCATCCAGTACCTGGAACATGATCCTTGAAAAACAGGGTTGTGACAGCCCATGCAGCTCACCAACGGTGTGCTGGTATGTGCCGGTTGCTAGGAAGTTCAATACCGACACTACCTTCAGCAAGGGTGAGATTGCAGTCCAGATGTTTACGATACTGCGCTTGTCATTGATGAGGCCAACTATTGACATTATGGTGTCCCCGTCAAGCCAATAGAAGGTGTGTATTTGGCTTGGGGTCAGGATCCAGGGCAAAGTCCTGATGCAGGGTATTGGTGGCCTGCGGGGTGGGACCTGCTGCAGAATAATGTTTGGAATGGTCACCTGGTTAGTTTGCCTCCTGCGCCTACGCCTCCTCCTCTGCCCTAGTGCTGCATCTAACTCGATAGCTACTTGCAGGTTCCCCAGCCCAATTCCTGCTAGACCGACTGCCAGCATGGTTGGGTTGGGAGGTGGAGTGGGTGCCCCCCCATTTGTTAGTTCCCAGTGGCCAACGGTGTGCAGCTGCGCTAATTTTGGCCACCTGGGGCCTGTTGGTGCTCACCTGGCACTGTTTAATGCTTGGTCCGCAGTAGCAGTAATACAGGCACGGTGTTCACAGTGCTAACGCCATTTTTATGGCGTGTTTCCATGTAGGTGGTACTCATAATGTACCCGGTATATAGGCGTGTCGGTAATTCAGGTACATCCAGCGATTTGTCCCGCTGTTTGCAGTCACAGTGCTACCGGGTGCGGTAGCACCATGGGGGACACTTTGCAGTCACAGTGTTTCCGCCATCGTGGCTCGGAATGTGCCGGTCCGGAAAATGGTGCAGGTACCGTGCTACCGGCACTGTTGCTTCTGGACCGGCAGACTTGTAATGAGGGTCAGTTGTGTAGCTTAATACATATATTAAAGTTTGAGCAGTAAGTATGTGCCTATTGGAGTGAGGTCAAGGATCATGTACACATGGACCTACAGTCTCAAATCCAGACGGATTTATAGATTTCTAATCTCACTTGTATCAAATTTTATTAGTGTGGGGGAGGGATGACGCTGTGGGTGATGAGTGGTTACTTACACAAAAAGACAAATGCTGAGAAACTAGAAATCGTCAAGGAAGAGTACTTTATCAACTGGTTGGAGAATATGGTTTCATCAGGCAAGTTATGAAAAAGTGTTCCTTACAGCCGATTAGATCGGCAAAAGTCAGTGTGCAATGAAAGGAATATTGCTATGTACGAATACATTGATGGGTAGTGACTATAGTGTCTACACAGCCCCAGATTACTACTAAAGCAGCAGTGATCCCAGTCATAAAGGTCAAACAGGTACACCATATATCTTGCCCCCCCTTGGCCACTTCATCTCCGCCTTCTCGCCTCCATTCTGGTGCTAAGGTGACGACACACATCTCTCCTTCAAGCTTCCCTCCTCTTACTCCTCTCCCCGCCCTCTCATTCCAAACTGCTATTCAAGCACAGTGTGCTGCTAATGATCTCTGCCTTAACGCCAGTAAGATTGAGATCCTTCTCATTGGGAACCCCAATCCCTCCTCCTCGCCTACACTCTGGCCGCCCTCCTTGGACACCCTTTCATCACCTATGTGTGAGACTAAAAATGTGGGTGTCATCTTAGACTCCTCCTCTCTCCTTCTCTCCTCATATTGCTGGCCTTGACAAGAAAGACCATTATCAGCTTCACCTCCTCAGAGGCATTCTCCCTTTCCTCACCTTCCCCCAGAAACTCCACGTCTCCAGAGCTCTGGTTCTCTCTAAGCTCTATTATTGCAACAGCCCCTTCCTTCAACTACATCTCTTCTCACTCCCCTCTCTTCAACTAATCTAGAATAGGACTGCATGACTTATCCTTGGTCTGAAGCCTGGGGACCGCATCTCTCCAGCCCCAAAATCTCTCCACCGGCTCCCTGTGCTCGCAAGGATCAAATTCAAGACTTTCTGCATCATCGACAAGGCTTTCTGGGGCCTGGGACCTCACTACATTCAACTCTCTCCATAAATACCTCCCTGCTAGAGTCCTGTGCGCTTCTAGCGCCAACTCTGCAGATCAGATGTTCCTCCAAGCTGAGAGTGGGGGGTAGATCTCTCTCCTCCCTCTGGAACGGCCTCCCTACTCCGCTCCATCTCGAGACGGATCGCCTTAAGTTCCAAAAGCTCGAGACCATCCGTTCCTCCTCCTCCTTCACTCTCCCCCGCCCCTACTAGTCTCCTCCTGCCGTTATGACTTGATGTTGGTTGTCCCTTGTGAGTCTCGCAGGGATCAGGCCATCCTTCGTCCAATCTTCCCTTCTCACCCCTTCCTATCAGCACTTGGCCACGGGCCCCCTTCCCAGATTAGCCTCCAGAGGCTGCCCCCCCCACCCCTCGCACTATCACCCTACTCATTGGCTCCCCTGGCTCTAGCCCACCTGGGCACCCCTTACACACTTGCCCAGCCCCCTGGGATGACCCTCTCCAGCATGTTCCCCTTCTCCCTCCCACTAACCCATACCTTTCCTGGCCTGCCCCCTTCCCCTAGCATTTCTTGATTCTGCACTTGCACGATCCGAATCTCACAAGGAATAGTAGGGCCGTTACTGCCGTTTTCTCCTATGTACCCACCACCCCTTCTATTTTGTCTTGTGGCACCTGGAAACAATTTCTGCTGTATAGGCACCATACAAAAGTTCAATAAATACATTTAAAAAACTCAAACAGGTATACATCATTCACCTCTTAGGGTAGAGAAGGTAGAGGGCAGCATAGACCATCTTGGAGCAGTGTGCGCTGTTATGGAAGCAACACAACAATAACAATATCCCTGCGGTACCAGAATAGTGTCCATTTAATTATCGATACAAATAAGGTACATTAAACTAAAATACAAACTATTCAAACAAAATAACCCAACCTTGCAAAGGAAAAAAAATCTAGAATGCAGATTTTGAAATAAAGGGGCAACTTTGGGTTGAAGGCAGGGGTGCACAGGTACCGATTTTAGCAGTAAAGTCAAAGCTATTGAAGGTCTTTAAAAAGGCAGAAAGCTGGGGACTTACACATCACTGGTGCCCTTGCAGGAGTCATGCAGAAGAACCCCTATCAGAACTTTTAATCTTGTTGCTCAGGTGTTTTGGCATCAGACCTACAGTCTGAGCGCTTTTGGTGCTGAACATGGGTCAAGTCGGAGAGTGGTGTCAATGGGTTCTATTGATGCAGTGCAGTTCATCGATGATGTCTTGAGAGTCAAAGACGCTGGTAAAACGCATGGTATATCAGGTCAGGAGCACAAGAAGACTGGTCTTGGGTGCAGAGAATTTCCTTCGGGAGCAAGTGGGATTGGCTGGCTCAACACAGCATTGTGGTAGAGCATGGGCAACAGCTCGAAATACAAAGAAGCTGTTAACAAGGCGGGCAGTGTCGAGGAAGCTAAAAGACTCAGCAGATGGAGACAGCAGAGCTTTGATGTTGAGACAAACAGATGCCAGAGGTGGTTATACGTCAAAATCAGAAATTAATCTGGTGGTTCCCTTACAGCAGTGTGGATGTTGTTGAAGGGGCCCATACTGATGTTGTGGCAGGTCAGATCCAGGGAGAGCCAGGGGGACAGCTCCTTGGTTGCTAGAGAACTTTGTCCATGTTCGTTCTTCAGCCCTTCAGAACTAGGAAGGACTGTAGAGAGCAATTCGTGTTGGCCACCTCTATTAAGCAGAGTCCTGGGAACCAGTGGGCTCAGTTGCAGTAGTCCTTGTACAGCCAGATGCCAACCCAAATAGGCCCTAGTGATGGCCAGAGAGAAGAGCTCTCCTCTTCCTTGGTGCTCATGGTATTCACTTCTTTGGCAGAGGAGTTTGGAGTAGACTGTACTCTTAACCAGGATCCAGATGAATCCTTCACAAATGGTCCAAAGATGAACCAACTAAGGGTCTCCCCTAAGAGGCAGAATTCTGCAGCCGATTGGCCCATACGAAGCCTTTAAAGGGTCCAATCTTGGCTGTTGTAACAAGTCTCCTTTGCCTTGTGATGTCATACCCAGAGTGCTTTGCCTGCAGGAAGTGGGGAGGGTGGATAGGAAGTTGGGGAGCCCAAGAAAGATCCACTTCCATTCCTCTGTCTGCCTACATCAAACAGATTGCAGTAATCAGCACCCCAGTGATAAGTGGACATTGTAATGACCAGCTGTCTTTGAAGCACTGATTTCCAGCCAAACCTCTCCCGGGGAGTGTTCTAGTTTCCTGGACAACAGGACAATCCCAGTCAAACTGAATACACACCAGGTCCAGTCATGAATGAGTCACTGTCCACCAAGCTGACAATCAAATGACTGAATGCTTGTGGCTGCATAATTGTGTAATCCAAGTAGCCACCATGTAATGGGATGAGACAGGCTGATGGAAACCAAGCTTCTTGTATTAGATAGCAAATATACAGTATACAGAGACATTATCAGTGGAGAAGCAGGAAAATACAGAAGGCCATGTGTCACCGCAGCCAGCACACGGAGCTAGCTCTCAATCTCCCCACAGCCCCCAAAGTGCTGGTTATGTAGCATATCATAAGCAAACACTAATATGTTATAGCACTTTCACAATGGAGGCATTACTTGGCACGATATTGCAGACATTTGGCAAGAACTGTCAACATCTCACTTGTGATGCAGCCCTGCCGGGACATCGTGTTGTATTATGGATAAGTGGCATTCGCAGAAACCCTACGGTAAACTCCCCTGTATGGCGCTAATGATGTACTGGCAGAGAATACGCAGGCGGTAAGGTCTGCCATGTCATCTGCCACAGGAGGGGTTTTGGGTATGTCCCATGTTTTGCGTGCAGAGGAAGCAGAGCAAGGTGACATGGAGGGTCTTAGGTCTAATTGTATGGGAGAACCTAATGTACCAGAGCATAGCATTATAATCCTGCCACCTCTGTCAGTTGAACTTTGGGTCCACCAGCGGAGCTCAGGAATACAAATGTAACCTTTGAAGATGCCCTATTGCCTCTGCAAGGTAGATAAAGCACAGACTTTTGTACCCTCACAGATGGCATTTTATCACAGGGTGTTCACAGGGGAGCGTTACGAAGTTGTGGGAGTGCCAAGAAGTAGGGAGGTAAGGGGTCATAATGGGTAAAAGGTACACACCCAGAAAAGTAAAACTACTTCTATTCAGAAAACACCAAAATTGTATTAGACAATTTAATGAACACACTTATGTTACATCTGAAGGTTTCAGATGCAAGTAATGGATGTGAGGGGTAAATGTGAATGTTTATGCTGATGTATGCAGTAAGAAGGCACATGCAGCAGAAAATATTCTTGGGAGGAAAAAAGGTTTATAACCTTTTTTGTAAAATGTGTGTTTCTTTCCCACGAGAGTAATTACGCCATATAGGTCCAACCAATTTTGGGTGTTGGTGGAACTTTGGAGTTAATCAAGTGTAAAAATACTACTGTTTGAGGATCTGTGTGATCTACCCGCGAATTTTCTGTTCACAGGCAGACTGCCCGCAGTAAAACTGCTCAGGCCCCGTTTTGACCGTTCATTGAAAACGGGGGCCAAAGCATTTTTTATTCCCCCGCCACCATTGTTAAGGATGCTTGGGACAACCCTGCAATGCCAGAGACCGCAGATATCGAACATGGGTAGCGGGGACACCCCCGCAACCCTTGCTCCTCATGTTGGGTATTTTCAAAGAAGGCTAAAAAGTACAGCAAAAAGTAGGTCAAAAAGGCAAAACGATGATAAAAAAAAATGACCAAATTTGAAAACCCTGTCGGAATTCTGTTTTGAGGCGACACATTACTGCTTCCATCCATAACAGGAATACTTTGTAAATCAGCTGCTTTGTCCTTACTTTAACCTTCTATTTTAATCTTGGTACAGATCAGCCATGCTATTCTTTTGTGATGTGCATAAAGGCTTCCAACATTTTCCCCCGACAGTTATCTGTGGAGGGTCAGCGTTAAGGAATTGCTTTAGCCTCATTTTAAGTGAACACTTTGTTTAGGATTTGCAAGGATGCAATATGCACCACAGTCCCTTTCCAGCTCTTAAATCATCTCCACAGCATGATACCCTTGCTCTGTTCACATTCAATTTTTTTTGTGTTGAGTGTTCACCATTTCTCTTAAAATCATGTCACACATGCTCACTAAACTGCATGTCCCAATGTGCCTTCCTGTGCATACCCTCAGGTATGTGCCTAGTATGGAAACAGTCTTCTGCCATGCAGTGGTATCCTGTGGCTGCTGATTGGGTGCTTCAACTCCCTCACAGAACGTTCACGGTAAGCGTCTCAACGTGCCTGCTCGTCTTGATGTTAGGGTGGCATGATATGGACTTCCAAGCATTAATAGATGTGACTGAAATGTGTCACATCTCTCAAACTTCATAAACCTCCTCTGCTCCAGCTGGTTTGCCCTGTGATGGACTGCAGTTTATGGACAGCTGGTGCAGAATGGGTCGAACGCAGAGCGGCGTCAATTAAGCAAGAGTATTGTAAAAAATAGTAGTCTCAACCTCAAAGGATCTCAGGATAACATGTAGGTTGGTCAAGGGGGAAGTGGAGTATTACTTACAGCGTCTGGAGGAGCCGGTCACTGTGGAAGCCGTTCGATTTTCGCTGTGTTTGTTATAAACAACATGGCGATATATATATATATATATACACACACACACACACGTCTGGGGTGTGACATCACGTAATCAACGTGCATGACGTCACAGATGTAAACATCATAAAAAAACTAAAAAAGGAGCGGGTGTATATGCCGGTTCTTAAAAAAAGACGGTAAAAGAAGGTAAAAAGTGTGGACTGATGTCAAGAATAGAATAATGTATTTTGAATAAGTCACAACTGGGGCGTATGTGTTAACAATAACATAATGGTCTACACTTCCCACGTGGAGCAGCAGGCTTCAATTCTGAAGCGCCCACTGCACGCTAAAATGTCAATTAGTGTCCTGTAGTGACGCCGTTTTTTTATAGGCATATCTAATGAAGTGACCGCTTCATGTCTGCCCTAAGATTCCTTGCCACTGGCTAAAATCTGCTCTTCACTACACCACTCCAGGACATCTACGACCGTATGCGGATAGCATCCCATATCAGTAAGTGTCCTTGACTTGATTCTTAGTTATTCATTTAGTAAGATGAACCTTTGTTCACACTTATATGAATACATTTCATGCTTTCCATAGCGATTGTTGAACTGTAAAACACTCCTTGAAGTCAAACCTTAAACATTTGGACTGATCTGCTTAGAACATTTTTAACAACATGATGAGCACACAGTATGCTTTTTTGATTCTCGGTTTTCTCTTTCATTTGTTAAACATATGCAAAATGAATTAGGATACTTTCCATACTTATATACTGATTCTGTAGTTTAAGATGTCTAAATATACTGGTCTCATCTGAGGCTCTATATAAGAGTGAGCTAGTGCTCTAGACAACAGGACCTATCCTTAATAAAAAGTGATGTGAAGCACAGTGTACTGTTACCAACCATTGGATTTACAAATGAAGTTAATTTCAAATATGTTAATTTGCACACCCTTTGAAGTAATGTTACTTAAATCAACTGACTTGTATGTCTGCATTTCATTCTTACATTTATAGATTTTTTGAAAGTTGAATGAATTGACAGCCCCTGATGAAGAGAATTGATCTCAAAACGTGTTGGGCATATATGTATGGAATAAATCATTTTGAGAAAAATTGAAAACCTTTTTTGTGAAGTCTGCATAAATGACTCTTCCTTAAATATAATTGTGACTATATAGAATGCCACATGATGACTATATTTTCATTGAAATATTCATTTGAGTAACTTTAAATTACTGGGCTTGTTTAGCCATAGATCGTGTGCAGGGGACGGGAGTTGAGTTCCCAAATAGGGAACTTATTCTGGTTCTATTGTGTGAACAACCCATATGTGAGGATTGTTTCTTTTCTCCCCTGCACCTCTTATCACTTAAGAATACTTTAAACATAAAATCCACTTTTTCCCTACAAAATATATCAACTTTTTTCACCAGGAGTGCATGGTGTCTAAACTCGATTGGTTGCCCAAAAGAATTATTCCCATTGTGAGCTGAAAACCAAATGTGTCTGTATTGTGTGCATTACCAAATTAATCCCTATTTGCATCTGTCAGTTTAAACCCCAACTGGTTTCATTACTGTGAGCAATACCATTGCCTAGAAATCTACCTGTTATGTGCCTCCGTCATTGTCACTGAATACCAATTTTCCAATTGTAAGCTAAACCCCTTCCCTGGGCTGCCTGTCATTGTAAGCCTCAGTGTTAACTAATTTCCATTTGCCACTGTAATTTCCCTTTGCATTTGCTTTCTCCCAAAAACCGATTTTCCTACTTCATTTCTATTTTGCCCTGGTGTGCCGATTAGTATTCTCTAAAACTACCCATCTCCCAAGTGTAAGCAATACACATTTTCTTCTAATCTGTCCCCTAGCAGTTGTGAGAAATAATCAAAACACCATTCTTCCATTTCGCTCCAAAAACGCCTTTTCCCCTTTCTTTGCTGGCTTCCCATCTTGTGGTGGTGGGATTTATTCCTACTCCTTGCCACTGCCTTCCATTCAAAGGAATCAAGTTTAATTGATGTTTCGGGGTCAGTGTTGCAGGGGGAGTGCTTAACTGTTCACTTTGTGGTAAAATGTTATTTTTCTGTTCTGCCAATAAAAAAAGCAGAACTGTAATAGTATATCTTAACCTGGTTGTTCTGTAGAGATTACTGCATTTTGTGTTACCACAACATTGGTGGCTGTGTCATTGGTTGATTTTCCTTTTTAATTAAATAATAAATTAATAAATATCTTGTTGATACGCACCAGCCTAGTTCCTGGTCTACTCGGACAAAGGGTGCTGGTGGAGGTTGTGTGTGGAGCGGGTTGGAGGCCTCCTTAAAAGAATTTGGTTGTAATAATAAAAAGTGTTATCTTTTGCGCCACCTTCATTGCAAGGGGGGAGATCCTGGACTTACTGGTGGGGCATAATATATCGTGACACAGCCCACACTCTTTAATTGACAATTGCAATGTTGCTGTCCATGTTGTAGTGCATGTCTCAACTGTACATATAATCTCAAAATGCAGGAGCTGAATTCTATGCAAAAATAGCATTTCCTTTGATGGACAGTACTAATAAATCTGAACAATAAAAATACAATTGAGCAATCAGGCCTGACATTGGGGTCTCTAATAGTTAAGCGAGAGCAGGTAGAGCTAGTTTCGTTTTCGACCACGACTAAAAGCACTGTAAGGATAACAAAACCGATTGACACTGAAATGGAAGTTTTCGTGATGAGGCATCTAACACCGTAATTACAAACGCATAATTTATTACCTTTTGGAGACTTGTAGCTGGCCAGTGTGTACACATCAAGGGGTTAAAAAAACAAGATACCACTACAATGATGGGCTTCATTCTTGAAAACGTTGAAGCACGAATTTTCCATGAATACATGATACATTATTAATGCACAGTAGTAGTTTAGACATGATACGGCTATTAATCCTAAAACCAGGTAAGCCAGGGGCAGATGAGTAATCGCTGAACATTTTACCGATATAGAAATGGATAGGTTTGTCACAAGACCAATATAACCGTTTCTTTGTTGTATTCTTATGATTTCCCATGTTCCCCACTCCCTCTCCTTTGGTCTTGTGGCGCCTGGAAACACCTGTGTATAGGCACCATAAAAATGTCCAATAAAAAAAAAGAAAATACAAAATAACTTCATATATGTGAGGAAACAACATCATGTTTGCCTTCGATCTGGATCGCTGCAGTCATGGTATGTGTATGAAAAAGCTTGCCATTCGAGGTATAGTACTGGATTTTCACCAGCGAACAGACAGCCACCTCCCTTCCTACTTGCTCAAGCTGGAGAATAGGAGCAGCTCGACTCTCCATGAACAGGGATAACTGAATATAACTTTCAGACTACTGCATTTAGAAAATTGTAGGACAGCCAAGTATAACACACTATTAACATTATTCGATTTCATAAGATTGAGGACGATTGTACAGCTCAAGTCGTTCATCCCTTTCCAGAACAGTCAGAAACAAGCTATGTCTCAAAATGGTGCATTTCCCATGCAAAGGTTAAGAAGCAAAGTCTGAGGATAGAGTAACAGATAAGACTCCTCTACAATAAACATGGATTTGGCATCACAGCCATGTTTTATTTAAACTCCCAAAGATTGGCATTTACATATATTAGGAAATGCCCCTTAAATGCTCCCAGTTCACACAAAATCTAGACACCAGTAGCAGTTATGTCAGCAAGAGAACTACATTTCTGCTGACAACTATTATCGTTTACTTGTAATGACCCATCAGAGTCTATAGATATTGAGAGATATAGAGAGAATAAGCCATTTGAGCAAAGTCACACATGCTACAACGCCATACAGCAGCCATCACTAGGTTTACTTCCAGTTCAGTGTTACATGAGCAAAGCCTTGTGGGTATGCACATTAGCTCAAATGCAAGCCTTTAGCACCAGAAACACGTTTGTTTTACAGGACAGTGCAATTTTATGCATAGGTCTTCTACCCAAGACAGAGCGTTTAAGGTTGCAGACAACTGCATACCGGTTTCACCCCTATTAGGGATCATCAGTGCAATTTAGTCAGACAGCACTTCTTGTTGGGTTGGCTCCAGAAATCCAGAGCCTGGGATTTCCATCTTGATAGATGATGCTCCCCATAAAACACACCATTCAGCCAGGCACAGCATCTAATTCTGTGTAGCAAAATCAGCAAATGTACGGTGGGTTTAAAATGCTTAAAAAAAAAATCCCTTCAACCTGAAATGTTAAAGTAGAATAATCCATTTGAGCCCAGTCACACATGGCCCAGCGGCACTAGGGAACCATCGCTGGAAGTTCACCACCAGTTCAGAGCCCCATCAGGGCATTGTGGGTATGCAAATTAGCACAAATTCAAGCTTTTTGCAAGATGACGCCTGAACTATCTGCATAAAAGCCTACTTGTAAATTTCTTATTACAGGTCCATTGTAACATAAGAAAATGAAATGTCAGACAGCACACACTGTGAAAGGCAACTATCAGCAGAATTCTACACTTAAAGCAATAATTAGGTTTTCATATTCCTTTGATTTCAATTTTCTTCGTCGTCACAGTCGTTAGTTGATAAATGATTTATATCAGTATATTTATATGTTGTGCTGCTGGAATTCAGCACAGGAGTAACCACTGACTGTAAATCATAATGCTGGTTCTTAAATACATTGTAGAACCTTGTGTTTTTTCTAACCAAACAGATCCTACATTTGCTCCACATTACAACCGGACAATATTTTGGATCAGAGCATTTAAGAGACCACGTATTAAAGGGCATGATGATGTGACAACATATTAGAAGGCATCAAGTACCCCCTGCTAGGGGGGCGTGGCTTGGACGGCCATGGAGTAGGACATCCTTTCCTGCATGGCTCCAGACGATCCGACAAACGATTTGCGAAAACTACCTTTAAAATGATCTACAAGTTCCAGGATTGGCTCTGAAGGGGTCGGAATGTGTGCTCCATACACAGTGTAAAGAACGGGAGAATCGGGTATGGCGTTGGGAAGAAAACCCTCGATTGAGGATGCGGCAGCTGGATACATTGTTTCCTAAAATGGCCGCCAACAAAGGAAACGCAGCGGATACAATCGGAGCGGCTGAATCAGGCTGGCAGCCGAATGAAGTGACGGACGCCGGCTTGCGGGAACAACGTGGAGGCCCTAGGGCGGCAAGCCAAGCGATTTAAAGAAAAAGAGCTGGCCTGCGTCGCGGCCCTTGGCGAAGGCGGGCTGGCCCTGGAAGCGTGGGTCCCACGGCAGTGAGAGAGTGAGATACGCGACTGGCTCGCTGTGCTGAGCAACCCGCGATCGCACGCGGCGGGGGTCAAAGCAGCACACGGATGCAGGTATGCGCGGGACCATCTGAGGAATAAAGCAGGCTGCGTGCACCCGAAGACAGCAGTGGCGCGAGGTGCGCGTCCACTAAATAGGTGAACTGTGTGAACCCGCACAGCGCCGCCGATATGATCGGGCGGGCTGCACCTGTACTGTAAAGCACACGAGATGTTCCTTAGCAAGTTAAATGATTGGAAGAGTGCACACATAAGTGGCGTGCTGCTCAGGGATCATAAAGTGGCTGACAATTGGGGAAAAGGGGCACTTGGTAGTGCGGATTACCTGGAGACACGAGGAAAGAGTATTGATTTGACTCTAATGTACAGTTCTTGTGCTCCTGACGGCGAGAAGAAATAAAACAAAGGGAACTGGTGGCACTCAGGGGGACAGAAAATATGCAGATGACCTACGAGTAGCCAAAGAGGTAAACAGTGGATGCCACCACATAAAAAACACGCTGTGTGGGGCGAGGTCAGGCGGATGTGTATGCAGATGGGGAAGAGGAAAATATAAAGCGCCTGGAAGCTGGGGATTACGTCAAAGGGAAGTGTGGTTTTTAGGACACGGCGAGACACTGATACGTGGGAGGAAGCAACCCACTCTGATAAAGAGCCCAGCAAAATAAGCGCACGTTGGGGTTTTACCAAGATAATTGCCCCGGACCTGAACAGACACACTGGTGTCGAATCAACATAGAGGTGTAGAACTGCCACATCTGAGACCAGTAACCTCAGGCACCTAACTGAGGCCGCATTATGGCGGGGCGAGGGGCAGTGAGCAAGAATAAGAACAAGCAAACCACAATTGAAACATTCGCTAAAACGCAACAATCTCCTGTGGCCATAGCGCCCAAAGGCGTGGGGGCACCAGCAGAGAGCACCGAAGCGACTGAAAATCATCAGATACCGACGGCCATTGCAGAGCTGAGAGACTCATGGGGGAATAGCGATGTCTGACCTGCGCACTTCCCTGGAAGCCAAAATAGACGCAGTAGGTATAGAAGTCACCCTGCTGAGGCAAGATGTCGGGGGGGGGTTGGCGGAGAGAACCAGCAGCCTGGAGAGTATGGTGCAAATCAACACGGACACTAGCACAAACAACGCAAAGGAGGTTCATGTACTGAAACTAAGGTAGCTAACCTGGAGAATCGAGCGGAGGAAGCAGAAGGGAGAGCAAGAAGGAACAACATCCGCGTGGTCGGCCTGCCGGAGGGGGAAGAAGGACAAGATCCGACAAACTACGTGGAGAGCCTCCTCTTACAAGAAATAGGGGCTGAAAAACTTTTGCAAGGATTTGCTGTAGAGCGCGCACACAGAGCCATCATGAGGAAACCAAGGCCTGGGGCCCCTCCCCGGCCGATAATTGCAAAACTACTGAACTATAAAGATTGCGAGAGGATACTGGAGCACTTTCGTAAAGGGGGAACGATTGAAAGGGCCTCAAGCATCATTACGGCGTATCCTGACTATACAATGCTGGTCCACAGGCAACGGTACAGTTATGTGGCAATCAAAAGGAGACTACGCATGGCTGGGATAAAATACATGCTTCTGTACCCAGCTAAATTGAAGGTGATGCAGAAGAGTAAAATGTTTTTTTTTGATACTCCGGAGGAAGCAACGTCATGGCTGGACCTGCAGGGCTACCCGGAACGAGACGAGGAGCAGGCTCAAAAGGAACACGATAAGTGACTAGTACACTGTTTGCACACCGATATGGCGCAGAGCGAGAGCACCCAGTAGAGCCTAAGATGAAGCTTGAGATTACGGGGTGTGGCTGAGTAAGGTGGATATTTGGCTGGGACATCGTTGACTGTAAAGAATTTGAGGAACTGGAATATAGCAGCAAGTATATATACGTAAATTGGGTAGCAATGTGTAGTTGATCTGAAATAAAGCTGGAGCGGTAGGGCGGAAACACCCTACCCCCCGAATTATAGTTGTAGTAGCAGTAGGTTAGCCAATAGGGCGGCCTCACCCTGCAGAGCTTCGAGTACAGGCGGAGGCCAGAAAGAGCTAGATGCGGGGATGCCCGAGATCCAGGGATGGAGCTGGGCAACAGTTTTTTGTTAAAGGGAGTTTAAACTTGGGTACGAGCCTCATAGTTATGGGGAGTTTAAGTTTGCACATGAGACTTTGCGGAAGTACTAGAGTCAGGAATCTGTTTTGTGTGGGTGGGAGGGCTGATTGGAAGTGGGAGGGGGAACTGTTAACGAGCCATGGGGGATCCTAAGATAATAACGTGGAATGTTAGAGGACTTAACAGTTATTTGAAGCGGAATAAGGTCATGCTGTATTTAAGGCGGCAGAAGATAGAGGTCGCTCTGCTACAGGAAACACATCTGACACGAGAGAAAGTGGAGTTGGTGGGGAGAAAATGGAGAGGGATTGTGGTGGGTTCGTCATACTCTGCCTATGCTAGGGGAGTGCTTGTCTGGGTGGTGCTGCATGTCCCATTTAAGCTAATTGAGGAAGTGGTGCAGGCGGACGGGAGGATGGTCATATTGAGAGGGCTGATAGAGAACAAAGAAGTATGCATAGTGAATACGTACGCCCCTAACCAAAACACGACGGCATACTACAGAACGTTGTGCACCAAACTAAGTGTGTGTGTGGGTAGTGCGGTGATCTGGGGCGGGGATTTTAATTGTGTAATGAATCCTAAGGTCAGACGCTATTAGTGGATTTTGGCTTGGTAGACGTGTGGAGAGCAAAACACCCTGATGAGAGACAATACTCGCACTACTCGGCTCCGCACCAGTTGCATATGAGGCTTGATTATGTCTTTGCCACTCCAGACGTAGTCACAGAGAGTATCTATATAGAATATAAAGCGAGAGTCCTCTCAGATCACTCGCCCCTGGTCCTCGGATGGCAACATTGCCCCCCCGAGGGCGCGGATACCGACATGGTGCCTCCGGGCAGAAGCGCTCAAAGATCCAGTCTTTAGAGAGGACATAAGAGATGAGATTATTACTTATTTTGAGGTGAATACTGGTCGCGTGAAGTCTGCGGGTACTTTATGGGAAGCCTTTAAGGTGGTGATGCGTGGGGTGGCCATAGCTAAGTCGAAGGGATTACAGGGTGGAGTTCTAGCTGATCTGCAAAAAGCAGAGATCGAGCTGGAAAGAGTATTGGAAGGGGGCGGGGCTGATACGGAGTTAGTACTCAAATTACAACAGCAGTGCATGGAATACTGGGATAGGCTTTGTAACCTCAGTTATAAAAAGTATATAAAGAGGCAGCATGCAGGAGAAGATAAAACGGGCCGGCTTCTAGCGTGGTTGTACAAGAACGAAACCCCTAGATCCCCGATTCGGATTGTAACCAAAGAAGATGGCGAGACAGAAGATACCCAAGAAGGTGTAAATAGGGAATTTGCAGAATATTACAAGGTGCTATATGAGGATGGAGAGGGAGGCAGCCAAGAGGAGATAAATGAAACACTAGAAGATATAGGTCTGCCCAAGATAAGTGACGAAGAGAGGGAAGAGCTGGATGCACCGATTACTTTAGAGGAACTGAAAGAAGTTGTGAGGCAGTTACCCACTAGCAAAACTCCAGGAGCAGATGGGTTCCCTGGTGAATTTTATAAAGTATATGGGGAAGAAGTGCTCCCCCCCCATGCTAGAAATGCTTAATGAGGCGTTTGAGGTGGGACGGTTGCCGGAGTCGCTCAGGGAAGCGATCATAATACCGCTCCCCAAGCCCCAATAAACCAGGACACAGTTGTGGCTCCTACAGGCCCTTGTCGATGCTGAATCAGGACAGTAAGATATTGATAGCTGTCCTGGCAAACAGAATGTGGAGAGTAATTGGCAAATTAATTCACCCAGATCAAACGGGCTATGTCCCGAGCAGGAACATAACTCACAACCATAGGCGACTCCATCGAGTGGTCGAATGGGGGTGCAGCAGTGAAGGCGAAATGGCGATTGTGTCATTAGACGCAGTTAAAGCGTTCGACTCGGTTAAGTGGCCATGGTTGTTGGCGGCCCTAGGAGGATATGGAGTAGGGCCATGTTATATTAAATGGGCTAAGATGCTATACAGTGAGCCGTTGGCCAGGGTTCGAACAGGTTCAGTGATATCTGAGAGATGGCAGCTTGGCAGAGGCACTAGGCAGGGGTGCCCCTGGTCTCCGATGCTTTACATTTTAGCCCTGGAGCCCTTAGCAATAGACCTCAGGCAACAATATGACCCGATAGGTATTGAGGTAGGAGGGGAACGACACTTAATATCCTTGTATGCAGATGATTTGTTACTATATCTGAAATACCCGGAAGAAAATCTCCAATATGTTTTGGAGGTGTTGGAGAGGTATGCCAGGCTGTCCGGCATAGCGGTAAACACCCAGAAATCTAGCATATTCCCGCTGGGTAGCTATGTGGGAATCCCTGTAGAAAGGTTGACGGTGCTACAGATACCGAGGGCAGTGAGCTCCTTCCGCTACCTTGGGATAGACGTGTATCACACGGCTGAGGAGGAACATAAGTGTAATACCGAAATAGCCATTGTGAAAATTGGGAAATGCATGAGGTTTTGGGAGAGGTTGCCCTTAGCAATGATGGGACGAAGTGCAATGCTTAAAATGGTGGTTCTACCTAGGCTTTTACATTATTTTAGCAATATTCCATATATGATACCTAAGAAATTTTTTGTTAAGCTGAACAGTATGTGCAGGGACTTCTTGTGGCATGGTACCCGGAATAGAGTGGCATTATGGAAGTTGCAGAACTTCTACGAAAAAGGCGGTATTAAACTGCCTAATTTTGAGGCTTACTATGTAGCGGCTCAACTGCAATATGTGGCTAAGTGGCTCTAAGATGGAGACCCCTGAACATAGGTTGTTCGGGCGGAACTGTACTCCTTTTTACTTGCGGGAAATGATCTGGTTGGTTGGCTCAGACATGAGGGAGCACCCTGGAATGATGATGTTGGGGTGGAATATGTGGCGTCGAGCTTGCCGGATGATGGGGGACCCTTTTCCATGTGCCCCGCAGATACCGTTGGTTGCACTGGCAAAGGGAGATAAGCAGCTGAGGGTTATTATTAGGACCTACTGGGAATCAGTGTGACTGGTTACGTTGGGGGACATTTGGCAAGATGGGACTATTACGGATTTTGAAGGACTTGGGGAAGTAGCGGGATTACATATAGGCCAATATGTTGCATATCATGGAATAGTGCAGAAGATTCGAAGTATGTGGCCTGGAACTATTTTGACAGAGGAACCGGGTGCTACTGTTGGGGCAATATATGATATATCAGAGGGTGGGCATGAGATCTCTAGATTGTATGAAATGTTGATGACTAAGATTGGGAAGAAATTGGTACATTTGAGATTGGAATGGAAATGGGAGTCCCGATGGAAGATGGGATATGGGAACGTGCTTTGGGATATCACAAGAAGGTGTCAAGGAAGGCCAGGTTCAAACAAATGCAGCTATACATAACGCACAGGGCATACAAGTTCCGAAATGTTGGGCGCCAGGCGTGCCCTAAGTGTGATGAGGAGAACGCTGACATGATACACGTGTTTTGGTCGTGCCCGGTAATAGAATGCTTCTGGGGCGAAGTAGCACAAAAGCTAGCGGGGAAGGGGGTCACGCTCGTAATAGACACGGCCTGGGCCTGCTTGCTGGGAGGGTATCCCAGTTCACGAAAACTTAAACATGTTGGGAAATTGAAAGATTTGGCATATGTGCTTGCAAAACGAAGGATTGTTATGGGATGGAAGAAGTGCCATAAGCCACGAGTGGAGGTCTGGTGGAAAGACCTACAGAAATGGGCGGAGGCTGAAACAATGGTGTGGCAAGATGCTAGTAACACGAGTGGGGATGAAGAAATGGGCTCCCTCATGGCATGGAAATTATTGATAGCTGAAATGTTTGGAGTAGTATTGGGTCCAACAGAATCCGAGGGCAGCGAAACCCTGCTACACGGAGCAGATATTGAATGCGAAGAACAAACAGGCTCATAAAGGGGGGTGGGACTGGGAGAGCAGTGTCTAAATTCTAAACGTGCTTAATTGAATTGTCATAAATTGCACTGCATGTTTGGTTTGTATTGCTGTTTGGTTTGAATAAAATAATAAAAACCTTTAAAAAAAAGTACCCCCTGCTATACATTACGAGGAGATTTCAAGTCTAAGAGTACCATGCACTTCTAAAAGGTTCTCTTTGGCCTCGTTCCTATATTTGGCCACAGAACTCCTCTGACACAGAAATATCCTGATGGGGGTACATTATACCATATAGATTCACACATCGAGGAGGCAGGTGTGCACCACATTTGTCTCACTATTCTTTCTCATCAGCAATTCGAGCTAGAACATCACTTGGTTTTCTTCCAACACTCAAGTCATAATCTGCATTTGATATACTCAGGACATTTAAAAGCACTGTATTTGCTCTAGAAAAAGTCCTATGTTTCACTCGAGTGAGGCCATTGAACAGACTTGTCCTTAGTCTCATTTCAGCCCCTTGTTAATATAGCCTCCTCGTGGTTTTTTATTATTATTTTGTTGCACACAATACCCAAGCATACAGCACTATCACATCTTCAATGTTGTGCACGTAACAGCCGAACCTGCACAGGTTATGAGGCTACGACACACAAAGGAACGCCTTCATTTCATTACACCGGACAAGAGAGTTCCTTTATATCGTCAACACTAAAAGCAGAACGCTCCTCTTGCATTTGCAATGATAATTATTAGTGCATAACTTCGATATCACTATCCACAAATAACTTTACCAGATGAAAAGATTGACCTCTTTCATGGAATAAGTAAAGTAAATCTAAACGGAAAAACGGTTTTAAGATTGCAAGGCTGCGTTGGTTACACAGCACTAGGCAAGTTGGAGCAGTTTAAAAAAAAAAAGTTTTCAATCCCTCCTTGTTTTGTAGCAGTCATTTATGTTATTGACACGAACGTCAACATAAAGTATGCAAATGCCAAAACGTATTCATGTGACCTTGTTCACATGGGGAATATTTAACGGAAAAAAAGAAGAAATATTAAAGAAATTGTGAACACTATACTTTCATATCTTTTTCGCAACACAACACTTCCTTTCTCCAATCTTATTGCCGAGAAGGTTTAAGGTAGACTTGATTACAAGACATTTCTTTTGCAGATGAACAGGGTATTATAACAATAAGTCTGAGATGATGGTTACTACAATGGTCTCTAGCGTAAAGCCACATTCATTTTCTGGAATATTCTGCGCCATTATGGTATGGTAGGTGTGACAATGATGAGTATGGGTCTCCGGTTACTGTTCTTCCAGAGCTGCTGGAAGAATCAGGGGTTGAGTTTAAGCCAGGTTGTTATTGCTTATTCCTAATGGTTCATCTACTTTCAATCAAACCTCTGTCACAACCTGTAGCTGCTGACAAGGATATGAAAAAAAATAATCCACAGCAAGCTAATCTTAAAGGTATGCTTCCTTCTCCAACACAGCCTTTGTTTAGTGCAAAAAGGAATACATCAAAGCAAGTTAGATGCTAAAAGCATTTAAAAACTGACAAGAGGAAAATCAGCTCACAAGGCTTGACTTGAATCTCCACACCCTCTTCTATGAGGCAGGCTGCTCCGCTGCTTTAGTTCCACTATACTTATTTCGTTAACCATAAGGCAGTGGAAAATGATCTGTCAGTCAATGTGTTCCTTTTCTTTTCCATGCCTGAGCAATCATCGCAGTAGTGGATCCAGGTGAGGAGCTCAGCTTTCCAAAGTATTCTTTTATCAGAGTGTTTATAACTTTAGGTAAAATGCTTTCACAATGAGGAAAGTACACACTAATCTCCTTGCATTGTTAAATAGCAAAGCTACCAAAAGGTTCCATTATAACTAGGAGCACTTGTTGGCTCAGGCTTTTCCCCCCATCAATGCGCCAGTATTCCATGATTTGATATCAAATGTCAGATGAGCAAGTAGCCCGATCACGTATACATCTGCGAGCACGAGATGACAGAAGTGACTGAGGTTTGAGTTTTCTGCATGTTTTTCCATATACAATTCAAGATACAAGCACTCAAATGATCATTCAGGTCCATTGGTTATTTCTAACAAATGCAACAGGGTGCTTTTCAGTAAAAACAGAAAGCACCAGACTATTAAAAAAAAAAAAAAAAATCTTATACAACTAAGAACATCAAAGTTTAAAAACTATTCAAAACAATTCAATTGCCATACCACATTAAAATGTGTAGAAGGTTACACATAATCCCAAACCTGAAGAGGTAAATAGAGGGGACAAATTATGGGCAGGCAGAAGGAAACAAGCCAAGTCTTGTGCTCCCTTACATCATTCATATTGACTGAGTTTTTTTTTTTATTTCAGTGAGGTACCATTTCATAATCGGCCGGACTAAATCCTATTGACAAGGGAGAACCAATTTTTAAAGAGGTTTATTTGTTTTTGAAAGCATGGGAAATCTCATCCGATTGATGCACAAAAGCCATGCCAGACGAACACGCAGCCAGTCCTAATGTGACGTACAGTGCCCCCCCCCTCGAACTCCACATGATTGTGCCTCTGGGAAAGATGAAACATGGCTTGCTATCTTTTGGTCAATGCCTATGTTAGCAAATGTTTTCTGACGCTGACTGAAGTGGACAGTGGAGCTTAGAAAGACCTCGACCAAGTATCCATTCAGCAGTAAACAAGCACTTTTTAATGCAGACGGTCTACCACTACAATCAAATTCAACTTGGGAAAGCTTTTGTAGAGGTCTGGTTGTTTATAAATAACTCCGGAACCTCAAGAAGTAGTTGCTTTATTGCAGTCCTCAGGCTCAGAACACAAGTTCAGGATAACTCGGAGGAAGGAGACGTCATCCCATCTAGTTCACAGGCACTAACTGAACATTCACCCAGGTAGCCAACTCAACATTTGATGGAGCTCCATGCAGGCCTGTAATACATACCAGCGGCACTCATTCAGCATGAAACATATTTCCACTGTTCACCAAATGGAAATGTATGGTACAAGTAATGCAGCAGCAAATTATGAATCCAAGGAATGGTGTGTGCTCCCTAAGAGCAAGATGTTAAGGTTGGTGCCTTGCACCCCACCCAAACAAAGATGCTTTCCTTTTGAAACAGATCTCGGATTGCGCCTCAGAAATCATGCGCCTGAATAGTCATTTCAGAAAGGGAGCAGGATGTGTCATTTCTTTCAATGACGTACTAAAAAAGAAAAGTCCTTTACAAGAGATTTGTTTGGGATGAGCTGCATGTGATGCTACTACCTCTGTAGATTGTGTGTCTGTAATTATTGGGGTGATTGCCTTTAACAGAGAGGTAACATTTGAAAGAAGCATGGAGAGTGCGCTCTTATTTGCAAGTTGTAGGACCCAAGTCACTTTGCTTCACTTAAATATAGGTGGTACCCCATCCTGTTTGACCCCCGTACTCTTTGCTTCTTCTCTCGTGTCTTTTCCATTATTGTTCTATTCTGTGACTAAGTTTGCATCTAAATGTATCCCCGATTCAAAATCTCTTGACTTTCTCCCCTTTTATTTACATACCGTTTTCAAATAAAATACAAGGCAAAAAGGCAATTTAATTTATTTATTTATTGTATTTGTTAGTGCCTAGACCCGGAGGTATCACAGCGATAGTGAAGCTTACAGAACACTCAGTAAAATGTACCACAGAAGTTATAGTGGTTAAAACGAGGACAAAGAACATCCTAGTAGCATTGCAGGTGTTGCAACAACGCGGTTACATTGTGGTCACAGATCAAGAGCATAAGCAAAGACTTTACAGATCATAGGCCAAAGAGACTGGGCCACGCAAACAGTTTCCTTATCAGGCAAGCATGTTAGGAGTGGTAGAGGTTGTAGACATATTTGTTAAACAGTGCCATTTTGACTGTGCGGAAGATCAGATAAGAGGGTTCATTTTTGGTCCCAAAGTGGGGGGCGGAGGGGTGAATTCCAGAGTGTGGGGGCAATGACGCTGAAGCATGGAGGCCCAGGCTCGTTTTCTGTTGAATGACTGGGTTGTTATTGCGGTGGAAGAGGAGGAGCGCATGGTTGGGCTTTTTTCCAATGCGACATGCGAGATATGGGGGGAGGAGGTGGAGAACTTGTGAAGGCATCAGTGTGTAATGGAAATGATTTTGAACTCGATACGCGCCTTAATGGGTAGCTAGTGTGCTTCCTGCCTCACTAGGGAGATGTGATCAAAACGTTTCAATCCCCATTCAGCCCGGAGGGCATTGTTTTGAATCAACTGTCATGTATTAGTGTTCTTGGTGGAAGTTCCTGCAAGGATGGCATTACAATAGTTTGCTGCCAATAATGGCCCTTGCCAGCTGTTAGGAAAGATTTCCCTTAGGTGCAATTTTCCCTCCATCTGTGAACCTTCCAAACGTTTTGCTTTTGTTTGGCTTAGCTAACCTTACTTATTGCAGTGGATCACAGCCTTCAGCTGCACTCCTCTGGGCCTTAGCTCATTTGTTATGGGGAAACTGACACCTCCTACAGGCTGTCAGTACTGGGACACTAGGTTTCCCTTAAGTCTTCGACTATGTTGCCATTTCTTGGTAACTTTTTATCTATGTGCCAAGTACCTTCCAGTCCTTTTGTTTTATGACCCTAGCCACCCTCTAAGGATGTTTTGGTGTTTGTACCACATTTGGCTAAAGACTGTGGCCAGTGCCCAAAATTGGCCATGCCACGAAGTCTACTGTTCTGTCCTTTGGCCATTTTGTTCCTTTGTCTTCCCCCAGGTCGAGAGATCCAGGTATCCAGGAGAGCCGGCCAGAGAAAGAAGGCTCCCCTGCTGACGGAGCTGACAGAGCGCAACAGGCGTTAGGCGCCTGCATGCTGTCCATAATCCTTCTGCTCCCAGAACATACCAGGCGAGTCCTCCATACCAAACGGCCAACCCCTCCAGAAAGCTCCCTCGAAACATTGTCATGACCTGCTACTTGCCAAGTCCTTTGCTGCTTGCTTGTGCCACCACCCCAGACTCATATTCATAGAACGACTCTGAACCTTTTGAACGCTACCCCACCAGATGCTGCTCCACTGCACCCTTGTTTTGTACCTTAGGGTTACGGACTCCATTGATGTGTATCGTGTCATTTGGTCGGCAATTAGTCCATACCCGATCTGTTTTATGCACCATGGTTGTGCCACACTAACCGCATTGTGCCCTTTGGTCGCTATAGACCACTCTGACCATTGTGCTGTGCCTCATGGTCGCCTACAGACCACATTGACTATTGTGTTGTGCCTTATGGTCGCCTACAGACCACATTGACTATTGTGTTGTGTTGTGCCTTATGGTCGCCCTCAGACCACATTGACTATTGTGTTGTGCCTCAGGGTCGCCTACAGACCACATTGACTATTGTGTTGTGCCTTATGGTCTCCCTCAGACCACATTGACTATTGTGTTGTGTTGTGCCTTATGGTCGCCCTCAGACCACATTGACTATTGTGTTGTGCCTCAGGGTCGCCTACAGACCACATTGACTATTGTGTTGTGCCTTATGGTCGCCCTCAGACCACATTGACTATTGTGTTGTGCCTTAGGGTCGCCTACAGACCACATTGACTATTGTGTTGTGCCTTATGGTCGCCCTCAGACCACATTGACTATTGTGTTGTGCCTCAGGGTCGCCTACAGACCACATTGACTATTGTGTTGTGTTGTGCCTTATGGTCGCCCTCAGACCACATTGACTATTGTGTTGTGCCTCAGGGTCGCCTACAGACCACATTGACTATTGTGTTGTGCCTTATGGTCTCCCTCAGACCACATTGACTATTGTGTTGTGTTGTGCCTTATGGTCGCCCTCAGACCACATTGACTATTGTGTTGTGCCTCAGGGTTGCCTACAGACCACATTGACTATTGTGTTGTGCCTTATGGTCGCCCTCAGACCACATTGACTATTGTGTTGTGCCTCAGGGTCGCCTACAGACCACATTGACTATTGTGTTGTGCCTTATGGTCGCCCTCAGACCACATTGACTATTGTGTTATGCCTCAGGGTCGCCTACAGACCACATTGACTATTGTGTTGTGTTGTGCCTTATGGTCGCCTACAGACCACATTGACTATTGTGTTGTGTTGTGCCTTATGGTCGCCTACAGACCACATTGACTATTGTGTTGTGCCTTATGGTCGCCCTCAGACCACATTGACTATTGTGTTGTGTTGTCGCCCACAGTCCACATTGACTACTGTGCTTCACATTATGGTCACCTACAGACCACTTTGATTGTTGTGTCGCGCCTTATAGTCGCACACAGACCACTTTGACTGCTGTGTTGATCCTTATGGTTACACGCTGACCACATTGAACCGACCTGTGTTGTGCCTCAGGTCACTAACAGACCACACCCGTTACCCTGAGTACTAGCGACGCCACCCATCATGTATTGGTGCCTATCGACTCTCATCCACCTATTGTATACATATAGTAGACACTGGACTAGCCAACCCAACCCTCACTCTAATCAAGACACATTCTCTAGCTCATATATGGTAACCACTACCCCTTCCTCGTGGCCCAGCACCATGACACCTGCAAATCCGTACTTGGACGATCCAGCACTCTGGATACGCCACTTTGCCACAAGACCAATACCTAACCAACCTTGTACTACCGCTAAGAGAAACACTAGACTGAATACCAGAACCAGCCCACCTACCTCTCATGTCTCTCACCAGCCCTTCAGTCATACCTGCCGTGATACTATCAATACCTACCCTTGCACGACTCTCAATAGAAACTCGAGGCTTGGTTCGCGGCTGCGCCTCGCACCCCAGCACTCACACGTTGGAACCATTAACACAGACACACACTCTAGCCACCTCACTATACGCTCAACCTTATCTCTGGCCTACAACTCCGCCTACGACAGCACACAGTCTCACTACGCTACGTCATCTGTTGCCACCCAACCTAGTCTACCGTGTGCCTTATCAATCAGGAACCAAAAACTAGCATCTAGATGCACACACTGGTCATACCACACTAACAGCCCTGTACCAGACAACATCTGCAACACCAGCTCTCACAAACCACATCTTCCTTCGACACCCACCCCCGACACACAACAAGACAACACCACTACGGCCCCTAAACAACAAGACAACGTTACACTTAAAGGTGCTCTGATCAACGCACGATCTATCCAAGCTCATGCCCTTGATATTGCTGATCTCATTGTCTCAGAAAACTTGGACTTACTTGCAGTCACGGAAATTTGGCTGCACCCGGCCTCTGGTCCCTCTCTGACACTAGCCATCCCAGACAACTACTCCATAATCAGATGTGACAGGGATACTAATCAAACTAAGGGCGGCGGCCTAGCCGTCATATTTAAGAGCACGCTCAACATCAGAAACGCAAATAGCCTTCAGTTACTCTCAGCTGAATCTCTTTCTCTTAAACTGCCTTTCTCCCCCAATCATACAGCCACAGTCCACCTCATTTATAGGCCTCCTGGCCCCACATCTTCATTTGTTGAAGACATTTCCTCTTTCCTAGCATCTAGTGCGAAGCCTAGCTCCCAAATTATGATCATGGGTGACTTCAACCTGGGTTACCTGGACAAGAATGACACCAAAGCCACCGATTTAGCAAATGTCCTGTCTGATTTCGGCTTCACACAACATATCATGGAGCCCACCCACATTAAGGGCCGTACTCTTGACTGGGTTGCCGACTTGAACTGCGCCCTCAATGATATCTCTGTATCCTCCTGCGCTTGGTCCGACCACCATTTAATTTCTTTCTCCATTAACACTAGCCCTCTTGAGGACTCTCAAAACCTCGCCCCACCCACGCTCACACGGAATAAAAAAGACATCACCGTTGAGAAACTTCTACCACTCATCCTCCCTTTGTTGAACGCGGCTTCTGAGTCGTGCTCTGACCCCACAGTGTTAGTAGACACTTATAATCGTGTTATGATAAAAGCCCTCAACACTATCGCCCCCATCAAATTGCGTAAACAAAAACCGCGGTCCCATTTGAACTCCTGGTTCACACCGCAGCTACGTGACCTACGCAAAGAAAAAATAAAAGCCGATGTCTTATGGAAAAGTGTCCCGTCCCTAGCCAACAAAAACAACCTTACGTCTGCCACCCTTGCCTATAAAGAAGCTATCCTCTCGGCTAAAAAGGAAGCATACAATAAAATAATCACTCAAGCCCGCTCTAACACCAAGGAACTCTTTAAGATACTCAAGGAACTTGAGTCCCCTATTGCTCCTCTCGATAAGTGTATCCCGGACACTGAATGGTGCACAAATATCCAAAAAGCTCTACTAGACAAAATTACCACTCTGCAAACTAAAATCAATGCAAAAAAAACCCACCTCTCGGGCTCAACCAGCGCCACCTTGAATTATAAAATCCAGGCGCCTAAACAAGATCTTAAACCATTCAGCTTCTCTCCCCTTTCTATCAAGGAAGTAGAAAACATTATAACTAAGCTAAAACCTTCCAACTGCCAAGGTGATGCTTGCCCCGCCGTCATCATTAAGGAAGCCGCACCTAAGCTCGCCCCATTTATTACCTCCTTCATAAATGCCTCCTTTGAATCATGTACCGTGCCTGACAACCTCAAGGATGCTTGGGTCATACCTTTAATTAAAAAAGCCAATCTGGACCCTAGCAACCCTTCAAACTACAGGCCCATCACCACTGTGCCTTATCTGCTTAAAATCCTCGATCGCGCAGCCTATCTCCAAATCCAGGAGTATCTCGAACGCAACAATCTACTAGGGTTGAGACAATCTGGCTTCTGTCCCAGGCATGGCACTGAGACAGCATTACTAGATCTAAAAACCCAAATCGAGGACCTGAAAGACAAGGGCAAAATGGCGCTCCTACTCCTCCTTGATCTCTCAGCAGCCTTTGATTTGGTCGACCACCAAATCCTCTGTCATCATCTCAAAATTGCCGCCCATTTCTCAGACGCAGCTACTTCTTGGATCAGCTCATTCCTTGCTAACAGAACCATGAGGGTTTTCTCTCCACTAGCAGTGGCTGACCCAGTCCACGTCCCTTGTGGAGTCCCTCAAGGATCCTGTGTATCTCCCACACTTTACAATGTGTTTACTAAACCACTCTTTGATATCCTTGACTATCTGGGTGTCTCTTACACTAATTATGCGGATGACACCCAGATACTCATCCCTATCACGGGTGATTTTGTAACCGACTCAAAATCTCTCAATACAGTCTACACCGTCATCCAGGCCTGGATGGCTAATCACGGGCTCTGCCTTAACGATGAAAAAACGGAGTTAATCATCCTGGGCTCCCAAACTAAACTTTCGAAACTCGACACCAACTATAAATCCTTCACTATTGACGGGAATGACATTAAAGTGGCCAATGTCACCAAAACTCTAGGAATTTACCTCGATTCCACACTGTCCCTCATTCGACAAACTAATGCAGTTGTTTCTGCATCCTCTTACACCTGCAAATTGATCACAGCCTGCAGACCATTCCTGACTCTGGACAATTGCCTGACCCTCGCGAGAACCCTCATCCTGTCCAAAATCGACTATTGTAACGCCCTCTACCTTGGGACCAGCCAAAGAAATCTGGACAAACTCCAGGTCACGCAAAACAACGCCATAAGGGCAGCACTCAACATACCTAGACGGAACCACATTTCCAATTTTAGACGCAACATTCAATGGTTACCTATTTCCCACCGCATATCACTCAAATCACTTGTGCTCACACACAAGGCTCAGAACAATGCAGCTCCTGCTTATTTAGTATCACGCTTCTCGCAACACACAGCCATTAGACCCTTGAGATCCGCCCAGATTCACACACTGGACATCCCCATCTCCAAACTACGCTCGGCGGGAGGGTCGAGTTTTCCGGTCCTTGCTGCCAAGCTTTGGAACTCACTTCCTAATGCCCTAAGGAACATTCCGCACTGCCTCGAATTTAAAGCCAAAGCTAAACTTTGGCTAAGAGAACAAGATAACTCACCTTCCACCCCTGCATCCTTCAGCGGCTAGTGTTTGTTTCTGCACGGCTGTCTGCACATTGTCATTCCGGCTCTCACATTTGCCTAACGCGTTTAGGTTCGCCTGCCTGGCTATTCTGCTGTAATTTAAACGGATCTGATGTATACTTATTTTGCTACGTGTAACTGCTCACAGATTGTACCCTTCTCCTGTAACCGGGTGCTGCTACTTTGTTGTTACTATCTATGTTAATATCACCTGTAACGGTATACTGTATCACCCCTTCTGCAACCTCCTTTCTGTAACTTGTAACTTCCTCCTAAACATGCGCCCGCAAGCCTCTGGGCAAGGTGCGCAATATAAATAAATAAATACTAATACTAATTCCTTATTTGGGCATGCAGCCTCCTGCGGAAAAAAGGCATCTTTCGCAGGTTCCTGTATGTCACATGTGCTAGTGATCAGGAAGAGGGTTGGGACTGTTTGGTCCCAATCCACACTACTGGTGCCAGTATGTCTGGTAGGCCTGAATGACTGGAACCACCATGGGCCATGATTGGCCCACATCTGGTGTGCATGCAAGAGAGCAGATCCTCCATTGGCTATCTGAGATTTGAGCGTGAAACGAATTTTGGATAAGAGAAGGAGCTCTGTGTCCATTCCAAGTTGATCAACTGAAGTTCACACTGAACTACAGAAGGATCCAAGTATCCTTAACGAAAGAGCAGACTCAAGGAACCGCCGGTGACGTGCTAGGAAGGTTTGGCACCCTGAACTCCTGAACTCCGTCAGGTCCTGTTGTCCGTCAGACCCCTGCTTTTGCATCATACCAAGAAGGCCTGCAAGGGCGCTTCGACCCTTTGGAGTAGTGGGAACAACTACTCTCAGCACCTCCTGCTTGCCCACGCAAAGAGCCCCTTCAGAAGCGTTCCAGGGCCATCCAGTGAACTGTCCAGCTCAAACCCAGGGTACCGCACAGGGTACCACACAGGAACGTCTATCTACAAAGGTAGACCCTCCTCTAGGAATAGGACTTTATTCTCCATCGCCTCAAGTACCTTCCTGAGCAGCTACAGTCCCCTAAGAGAACCCGCTTTACGCACGACCGCAGTTAAACGTACTGCTGTACTTTGAGCACAAGGCTCCTCACTTCTTAGGGCTAGACTGCATAAGATTGGGATAGACCATGAAGAATCACCTAATGGGATATCTGTGCTGAACTGATCCCTTTCTATTGCAGGTTGTTGGTATTTTCTCCCCTTTCATCAGCATTAGGCTAAACGTATTTAGTATTTATGTTACATAGTGAATAAGTGTGTGTGGTAACTGTTTTCTTGATACTATGGTTCAATCGTGTTTTGTTATAAAGGCATATAAGAAATGTATTTTTGATATACATCTGTCTAAGGGTATTCTGTGGAGTTTTAGTCTTCCGATCACTCTCACCCCTCCTGAGACTTAGTCTTGACCGCCTGCCAAGCTACCGTAAATTGGTGTGGTTTGTCCAGAAGGTACTCCTGCTTCACTAAACTAGGGTGGCCTCCTAAGCCTCTGCCCACCAGGTCAGAGTTTAGAAATCAATCTTAAAACCAGCATAAGGCAGTTTGGGGTAAGGAATTTTCTGGAAAGGTTGAGGAGTTTTGTGGAATAAGCTGCAGAGGAAGCGATAACCTTGACGTGTATTTGCATGTTTAGGTCGGAATCAAGATAGACTCCCAGAGTTTTAACGTGGGTCAATACAGGGATGGTGTCACCGTCAAGGCAGAAGGAGGCAAAAGCGGGGTAGAGATTTTGAAGTCATTGCGGGGATCCTACAGTAAACAGTTCTGTTTTGTCATCAGTAAGGCAGAGATGGTGGTTTGCCATCCAATCCTGAATGATGCTGTATATCTAGTTGATATAGGGAGAGTCCTGTTCATGACCACCAGTGAGCTTGAGGAGGACATGTGTGTCATCAGCAAAGTTTGTATATGGGATGTTAAGGCTGTTGAGGTGATCAAATAGAGGCTTGGTGTACATATTGTACAGTGTGGGTGAGAGACAGGAATCTGAGGGACCCCATACGAGACAGGGATGGGTTAGCTGCTTTATCACCAGCGAAGACTCTGGAGGATTGTTCGCTCAGGAAGGATTTAATCCAATTAGCTGCTTCTGGGGCAAGGTTGAATGTGGCAGTGAGGTGGTGACATAAGATATTGTGATTAACGAGATCAAAGGCCGCTGAGAGGTTCAGTATTAGGATGATAGCGAGATCGCCAGCATCTTGACTTTGACCCAGTTGGATCTGGAGGTCGAGGAGGGCTGATTCAGTGCTGTCTAGGCCCGATTCCAGATTGGTGGATACCAAGTAGATTGTGGTCTTCTATGTGGGCTTTCAGTTGGGAGTAGGCTTTGCAGTCCAGAATTTTCAATTGACAAAAACAATGGACAGCCCGCTTTATTACCCATTTGCTTGAGTCAGCTGATGGGGTTTTCTTCCCAGTGTGCTGTGAGAGACCTGAGGGTCTTCTCACTCCTAAACCCCTTGGATCCTTTGCGCAGGTGGCCAGGGAATGGCCATCGTTTTTGGATCCTGACCCTGGGGGCGGAGAAGGGAGGGAGGATCACCTGAGTGGAGGGTCCTTGGGGACTGGGAGTGGGATGACCTCAGGCAAGACATGGTATCCCCTTTTACCTAATGACAACATAATTAACCCTCCCCCAACCTTTATGGGTTATTGGAAGTCAGTCCCTTCAATTCAACATGTGGGCCACTTGGCAGCACTGAGACAAGGAAGAGGCAACTGAGAATATGAACACCATACATTAACACTACTTTGGTACTGGGACGAAGATCCATGCAAAGTGGTGTGAAGGTCAGGCATGTCCTCCTAATGGGGGTTAGACAAGGTTGATTGAAAGAACACACCTGCAACCTGGCAGAGAGTTGCAGCAGAATAAAAGGAGGAGGAAAAAACGGTGTCCAGTCAAAGTTACGAATGCATAGTTTCGAAATGCAATACTTTCGAAACAAAAGGATCGAAAAAAAAAATTGAATGCTTTTTTTTTTTAAATGTCTTTTTTTTGGGTTTCTTGAGTGGTTTTCCCCCAAAAAACGGTGGTTTGGCAGGGGACTCCCCCCCCACCCCCGCACAAAAAAAAAACCTGCATTCGAATTTTTCTTTGCGATCCTTTTGTTTAGAAAGTATTGCATTTCGAAACTATGCATTCGAAACTGACTATAAACCGAAAAAACAACAAGAGCAGCAGAGAGGCCTGTGGGAGGAGCAGCAGGGAGGCATGTGTAAACAGCAGCAGCAGCAGCAAGGAGGCTAGTGTGACAGACACAGAACTTTGGTGGAAGGGAGGCGAGCCACTGAAGGGAACTTCCATGAGAAGGTCCGAGGTGGACAGCACATCAGATGCTGATGACTGCAGGGAGAGGTGGCCTGAGAGCGGACTGGCAGCAGAAAAGGGAGCTGGGTGAAAAGGCTGCACTTTTCCCTTTCAACTAAAGGGCTTGGTTCCCTGTTGCCAAGAAGCTGACCCAGGGGTATCCGAGGGGCAGAGGTTGGACCCCAAGCAGCAGAGGTTGCAGATCATGTACTCTGCGCTGCAAGGACAGCTTCATAAGAGGTCGGAAGCGCAAGTGATTGAATAATCTATTTGGCTGAAATACTTTGCAGCTAGCAGCTGAGTGTTCACGTGCATTACGAAGGCATGTTTTTGAAGGTCTCCATTCCTAGCGTTTTTCCATTGTTGAACTTTAAAGCACTGGAAATACTTTGTATCGGAATGGTCATTTTTCTTAAAAATGAACAGTTTTGAAAGTCTCAGAGTATTGGGTAGCTCTCTAATAGTGAAAGGCATACATATTGCATGACGGGCGGAACAAAAACAAGAGTGTGTGCCTAGTACATACCCAGAGAGCACCGAATTGAATATGAACTTTATAATTATGCAAAAAATTCTGCATGTTGCCTTTAGCAGTGAAAGGAACTGTGTAATCATAAAGACTCACTGCATACTGCATTTTGGAAACAATGGAACTTTCAAGATTAAATAAATCACAGATGGTAGGAAATGAATCCCATTAATTATATGAAATCCTGAGAATAACTTATCTGAAGAAAGGAAATAAATTTGCATAGGCTAAGGAGCGGATAAAGAAAGAAGTCGAGGCCCTGTTATTTTGTGTGTTTTGAACTTTGATGCAATACAAGTCACGGGGAAGGGAACCCAGAAACTTCTTTGCCGTTTCTTCTGAATTGTGAACTATGGTGAGAAATCAGGTCAGGAAGAGGGAATCCTGAAACTTCATAACACTTTTTTTTTCTAGCTTTGAACGTTTATGGTTTTGAACTTGGGGAAGGGAACCCAGAGGATCGTTTCCCCGACTATATAATCTTGAAACAAAATAAAACTGAGGCTTTTTTTGTGGAACTGTTTTTAAACTTGGGCAAGGGAGCTAAAAGAAAAGCTGCGAGCTGGAAGAAGCTCTGAAGTTTTGTTGAACACTGCTTCTTTTGATTTTTACATCCCTACACATTGGTTTATTATAGCTGTGAGGGAAAGGATAGGTTTTGGACACAGACAGACTTAAGTTGAACTCGGCTCAGACTTTCCTTAGTTTTAGTTAGGTAGGGAAATCACACCTTAGCATAGGACAAGTTAGGCCTTCAACCATCCTGACATTGAAGTTAATACATTTTCTTTTGTTCAACTTGATATCTCGTCTGTGTCGTACTTCATGCTGCCTTCACAGTGCCCAATGGAGGATATGGGATACATTTCTCACCATAATCTTAGTTAGTTCAGATGCTTTTATCTGCTTAGATTCACATGCTGTGCACAGGCCGATATCTAGTGGAAGCTGTCGAGTATAACAGTTGTTTTCTAAACTCGAAAAGGGGTACTATCCCTAGTGTGATGTCTACCATACCCATGGTGCTTCATGTGTCACTGCCCCTCAGATTGTTTTGTTTCTGACATGAGATTGCATGAAGTGTAGCGTGAGTACAGGTGTAGTAAAGCAGATTATGTATCAGATAAAGGCCACAAAAAAACGATTTACCTTCTAATCCAAGGGGAGGAAGGGTGGGCGCATGTGAATCTAAGCAGATACAAGCATCAGAAATAATATTATGGTGAGTAATTTATCCCTTTCCAGGCTTGTGGAATCTGCTTAGATCACATGCTATGCATAGATTAGCAAGCAGTGTTTGGAGAAGGTGGTGGGTTGTGAGAAGGTACAGCGACAAATAGATCTTTTAGCACGGCCTGTCCCACCTGTGTCAATGCAGTAGTGCTGAGTAAAAAAGTGTGCATAGAGCTCCATGTAGCTGTTTTGGAAAGTGCTTCCAGTGGGACGTTTGTGGCAAGAGCCAAGGTAGCTCCTGTACCCCTGGTGGAGTGAGTTCTTGGTGTGAAAGGCAGTGTTTTATGTGATGGAGAGTAGCAGAGCTGTATTCATCCGACCATCCATCTGGAGATGGTGTTTTTGGATACGCGGTCTCCTTCCTTGCCCAGAGCTATGGAGACAAACAGTTGGTCTGTTTTCTTAGCGCTCTGGTTTTGTTACATAGTAAAGGACTGCCTTCCTACATCTAGTAAATTGAGTTTTTTCTCAGCCGAACCTGATGAATTTTGGAAGAAAGCTGGTAGTTAGATGGTCTGATTGACATGGAACTTTGAAATTAAGTTAGGTGAAAACCTCACGTGCGTTCCTAATACCAATTTGTCTTTGTGGATAACAAAGAAAGGGTTTTGCACTGACAACGCTTACAGTTCACCAACTCGCCTTATGGAGGTGATAGCCACCAGAAAAGCCATCTTATATATGTGAGGTGTTTAAGGCTGGACTTATGCATGGGCTCAAAGGGGGGGGGGGGGAGGTCCCATGAGCTTTACAATACTACATTTAGGTCCCACCCTGGCGGTGGGTTTCAAATAGGAGGGTGGAGTCTTTTTACTCCCTCCATGAATGCTTTAATAACTGGGACTTTCCACCAGGACACCTTACTTTGAGGAGTAGTGTAAGCGGATAAAGCAGCCAGGTGAACTCTGAGTTCCATACTAGCCCCGAGTCTAGTAAGTGAAGCATGTAATGAAGAAGAACAAGTTACTTTCTCACCTGGTAACGTTCTTTTGATAGGATGCGACGACGCATTCCACATCAATGACAGGTAATCACCACAGCTGTGCTGCTTCGGAACATTTTTCAGCGTCTGCGTCCTGCGTCGATGACGTCTATACGCTGTCCTCGAGGGCCTCTGTCGAGCCGACGTCAGCGGATGTTATAAGTAGGACGCACGACGCCCGTAGCCTCAGTTGTAATTTTTTTCCCCAGAACATGTGGCACCAATCTTCTGCCAGAATGACTACAGAAAGCCTTGTGGAAACGTAAGCTGCAATCCCATAAGAAATTCTGTAAAGAGGCAGGCTGGGAGGGTACGATGTGGAATACGTCATCGGAACATCCCATCGAAAGAACGTTACAAGGTAAGAAAGTAACTTGTTCTTCGAGGGGATTTGTTCCTCCGACGTATTCCACATCTATGACAAACTCCCAAAGCAGTACCAACGTATGGAGTTGGGAAAAGAATTTAGAAATTTAGAATGCCCAATCAAATTGCAGAATAGAGGACCGCCTACCAAAGGCTAGGTCTTGCCCAGGGATAGAGTCCAGGGAGCAATGTTTTACAAAAGTATGGACAGCGGCCCATGTGGCTGCTTCACAAATGTTACGAATGGGAACACCCCTCTGCAGAGTAGTGGAGGCAGCCACACCCCTAGTAGAATGGGCCCTCAAGCCTACCGGAGGGTCCTTACCCGCCAGACGGTAGCATTCCGAGATAGTCAAGATAATCCATCTGGACAAGGTCTGCTTAGTAACAGCTTGACCCAAACGCCTTCCAGCGTATCCTACAAAGAGCTAATCGTCCACTCTGACCCGGGACATGCGCGAGATGTAGAAGCTTAACGCTCTCCTAGGAGCCAACCTATGGAGCTTTTCCTCTTCCTTACCAGGATGCGGAGGAGGATAGAATGCCGGAAGAATGACCTTCTGGCTTAAATGAAATTCCGACAACTTTCGGAAGAAAAGAGGGACGAACCCCAAGGACAACCCTGTCCTTATGGAACACCGTGAAGGGTGGCTTGGCGGATAGTGCCTGCAACTCACTCACTCTGCGAGCGGAAGTAACTGCAACTAAAAATACAGTTGTAAAAAGGTCAACAGTCTCAAAGGACAAGAATGTAAATGCTCAAACAGCCCCAATTAGGAATTTTAGAACCAGGTTAAAATCCCAACCGGGCACCTGGAAAGGTGACGGTGGGAACACATTAGTGAGCCCTTTCAAAAACTGAGAAATCAAAGGAATCTTAAAATAAGAAAACTCCTCAGACGAGCGCTTAAATATGGACAGTGCCGCCAGGTAACCTTTAATGGTACCCACTTGCAGGCCCTTGTGGGCTAACCAAAGCAAAAAAGACAGAACCACAGGAATGGCACATGAAAAAGGATTCACATGCTTAACCCTGCACTAGTCGCAGATCTTTCTCCAACGGCAACGGTACAGGGACTTTGTTGCAGGCCTTCTGGCCGAAAGCAACACCTCCATCACGTCTTCAGGGAGGTCCCAATCCTTATACCTCAACCTTTCCGAAGCCAAGCATGAAGGTTGAGGGACTGGACCTCTGGATGGAGAACCTGACCCCCCCCCCTCCCATGAGAGCAGATCGTCTCAGTAGGGAAGACGACGTGGAGGGCAGATGGACATGTCGAGAAGGTCTGGGTACCACGTTCTCGTGGCCCATGCCGGAGCAATGAGGATCATTCGGGAACCGAACCTCCGTAACCTCTGCAGCACTTGCGGAATGACGGGGACTGGAGGAAACGCGTACAGCAGTGGGAAGGACCACTCCACTACGAACGCATCCCCTGAGGCTCCTCTTGGAGGAAATTCCCGCAAGCAGAATCATTTGCACTTTAGGTCAACACTGGTGGCGAAGAGATCCACCTGTGGGGTCCCCCAAAGGGTGGAGATCTCCAAGAGAATCTCCTGAGCCAGCTCCCACTCATGAGAGACCGTGCTCTGCCTGCTCAGAGTCCGCCGCCACATTTTTGTCTCCGGCCAGATGAACTGCCGATATCGTAATTTCCTGCTGGATGCCCCAGAACCATCGCCGCTCTGCACAGAGGGAGAGACCCTGCCTCGCCCCTTTTTGTTGAGGTAGTGCATGGCCACTCTATTGTCCGTCAGAATCAGGACATTCTTTCCCCCCACAGCCGGCAGAAAACCCTTCAGGGCTAGACTGACGGCCCTCAGCTCCAACAGATTGATATGGAGTCTGGACTCCGACGGAGATCAACGACCGCTGACTGTCAACTCATTGGCATGAGCTCCCCATCCCGTGAGGGATGCGTCCGTCACGATCGTCACCTCCGGCCAGGGTAGCCAAAATGGAGCCCCTTTCATCAGATTGCCTTCGACGGCCCACCACAGAAGATCCTGGGCGACCGAGGGTGGCACTTAAACTGGATCCTACATCCTGTCGGAGGCCTGCGACCACTGCATCTTGAGAGCCCACTGCAAAGATCTCATCCACAGCCTGGCCTCTGGCACCAGAAGAATGCAGGATGCCATGAGGCCGAGCAACCTCAAGAACTTGAACGCAGGGAGACTCTGGCACGTTGAAACTTGTCCACAATCTGCAGAATGTGATGAGCCCTCACCTGGGGAGGCGGACACTGCCCCCGAGATGTGTCAAGCACTGCTCCGATGTACTGGAGCCGCTGGGTTGGTGTCAAGTGGGACTTCTTTAAGTTGAGGGAGAAGCCCATCCTGTGACGGGAGTGGCAGGTGACTGACAGATGATCCAGGACTTGCTCGGGAGAGCTCCCCCTTATCAACCAATCGTCCAGGTAGGGGTAGACGTGAATCCCCCCCCTTTCCTGAGATACGCTGCCACCACCACCATGAGCTTGGTGAAGACCCTCAGGGCAGAGGTCAATCCGAACGGCAGGACCCGAAACTGAAATTGCGAGTCGCCAACCGTGAACCTCAGGTACTTCTTTTACTTCTTGTGCTTGGGATGAATCGGCACTAAAAGGAAGTAAGCGTCCTTGAGGTCGAGAGACACCAACC
Organism: Ambystoma mexicanum; assembly: GCF_040938575.1. Taxonomy (NCBI): domain Eukaryota; kingdom Metazoa; phylum Chordata; class Amphibia; order Caudata; family Ambystomatidae; genus Ambystoma; species Ambystoma mexicanum. The sequence continues at coordinate 702,267,173 of NC_090941.1, read as the reverse complement.
AGTCCTGAAGTTGAAGGTCCTGGAGGACTTGAGAAAGAGTAACCATCTTGAACTTGTCCTTCCTGAGGAGCTTGTTCAAACCATGCAAGTCCATGATGGGTCTCAATCCCCTGACTTTTTTTGGGATAAAAAAATATTGGGCATATCATCGCTTCTATGGTGCCTTTCTCCAGCAGGGATTTGATTTCCTGCGCAAGGAGCGGATCCAGACTCTTCAAAGAGAGATTCCCTGGTGGATTGTCGTGAGGCCTCTGCCGGAAAGGAAGACAGTAGCCATGGGCTATGATCTCCAGAACCCACACATCTGAAGTAATAGCACGCCATTCTACAAGATGCTGCGCCAGCCTTCCCTCAACGAGCGAACCATGGGACATGACCTCATGACTGAGCTGAAGCGGCTGCGGCAGTGCCCAAGGGCAAAGCGGCAACTGCCCGAGCGGCTTTGGCACATCGAGCACCTTGTTTTCCACCTCTGGTACTCCTACGTTGGCCCCTTTGACTGGACGCTCCCCTCGATCTACCAAAAGACTAGTAGTATCAAAAGGAACCTCCCCTCCATTGCTGTCCCCTAGGACGAAAAGGCAGAGGTTGGCGGACTGCAGCACTCAACGACTTCGCTGCAGCTTTGGGGGTCTGCAACCTCTCCAGGCTCATCAGCCTTGCTGCCAAAAAGATGTACACCATCAAAGGGCATGTTGAGAAGCCGGGCTTGTACGTCAGGAGCAAACCCCGACTTCTGCAAGCACGCAAATCCGTGCATCACAGTGCTCGTCGCCATTGACCGGCTGACACAGTCTGCCATGTACAGACCCGACTGAACGGATTCACACATGGCATCCTTGCCATCCTGAACGAGGGCAAGAAAACCATCCCGTTCCTCCACATCGGGAATATGTTCAGGCGCCAAAGAGACACAATTCCACAAAGTGTCAGTGAAACGTCCTAAGGCACACACGGAGTTGGCTGCCTGTAAAGTCATACCCCCTGAATAAAACACTTTCTTCGCCCAGCCCTCAAAACCTTTATCGTCCCCATCAGGAGGGATGGTAGGGTATGACACTTGGTTTGCCGGGGCCGTAGCCGCAGGTCTTCTAACTGGCTATGACCAGACAAGAGTTCAACAGAAACCTCATCAGGAACTAAACCTTCATCAGACACTTCATCCACCTCAGAAATGTAATCCAGAGGCTGGAACAAACCCCTGGATGAAGGCACAGAAAAAGGTTCAAATACAGGCCTCACTGACTTCGTCAGGGCCTTCCTCGGAGTTTCCACCGATGCACGGGGTACCTCTGGTAAAGCCTCCACAAAAAGGCATTGAGGGCTTCGACTGAATCAGCGTCGAGCGTGGCGCCGATGGCTTCGACACAGGCCTCGACGGCGGTGCCCGAGCATGTCCTTCGACAGCCTCGGCGCCAATGGCGTCGACGATTTCCTCAGAGGCGGAGCCTCGAGAGTCTCCCTCGACGGACATGGCGCCGATGGCGTCGACATCTTCTTAGAAGACCTCACAGGCTCAGACTGTCTCGAGGGCGTCGAGGACTGGGACCTGGAGCGGGCATGGCTAGAGCGATCTACCTTGTCCGATCGGGACCTCAATGGCTCCTGATGATCGCGCCGACTGCCCAAGCCCGAAGGCATGCGAGTGGTGGCCCTAGCGCATTCCTTGCCAGCTTCTCTTGAAGGCGCGGACGGAACAGAGCCCTGCAATTCGAAAATCGCCATCATTTCCTTACGACAAGCTATCCGCCGTCTGACGGAGTCCTCGGATGAGGAAGGCGACCTTTGACAGCGCTTCCGTGAGTGCCTAGAAGAGGCAGAGGAATGGCGGGAACCACTCTGGGACCGAGACCCCCTGGACTTACGCCGACGTGGAGAGTCGCCCCTCGAATTGTCGATCGAAAGCCCAGCGGATTTTGACTTTCAGGGTTTGGAAACTCTACCTACAGATAGCTTCTTATTCCGCTCCCGCAAGGCCTTAGACCTCAAAGACTGGCAATCGCCACAGTCATCCGTGGCGTGGTGCTCGCGGAGGCACCAGTGGCAGACGTCATGCCGGTCCATAAGCGACATCTTTGAACCGCAGTCCCGACACTTCTTGAATCCCGACCGCGGGGTAGAAGACGAAGACATGATATCTTCACAAACAACCAAGTTCGACGAACTGGTAGAAATCAGAAGAACCGAGGCGCGCCGAGATGTCCGAAGCGAACACGTTCGCGAAAAAAAACGGAACTGATGATACGGGCGTCGTGCGTCCTACTTATAACATCCGGTACATTGGCTCGACGGAGGCTCTCGAGGACAGCATATTGACGTCATTGACGCAGGACGCAGACATCGAACAAATTTACGAAGCGGCACAGCTGTGGTTATTAACGGTCATAGATGTGGAATACGTCGGAGGAACAAATCCCCATAAAATTTGTAATTAAGTACTTCTATTGGGTCATTTGTTTCAACTGGCAACAAATTACAATTCTCTTCTACTTGTTAAAGTAACAGCGTCTAGTGTTTGGTTTGCATGCCTCTTTGAGGATTTCCGCTCCCTTTGAGGTAGATTTAAATTGCCAAACTCTATGACTTCAGGAACCAAGCTGCCAAGTTCATAGACTGAGATTGAGGGTGTAATGTTGCAGATGGGATACCAAGGTTGTCTCGCCCAAATAGGAGCAACTAGGATTAATGTCACTTGTTCTTTGTGCATCTTGTTCACCACTTTGCTCATTAGAGGAGTTGGGGAAGAGCGTAGGCAAAATTCCCTGACCAGTTCAACCACAGGGCGTTCCCCTTGGAGTTGTGTTGGGGAAACCTGGATGCAAAGCCTGGGCATTGTTTTCTCTTGTTGCAAACAAGTCGAATGGGGGGTAGCCCCATTGTGTGAAAATGTAGTCTACGATATCTCAGTTGAGTTGCCACTCGTGCTCTTTTGGTAGATGATCTCTGCTTAGTGAGCCCGCTACAGAATTGAGTTTCCCTGGAACATGCTGCGATGTTAGGAACATGCCCCGCTTGAGTGCCCACTTCCATATTGTTTGTGCTAGCTTGGACAGACTTGGATAATGTGTGCCCCCCTGCTTGGTTATGCAAAACATTGCAGTGGTGCTGTCTGAGTATTTGTACGGTTTGATTTGTCAAGTGTGCTTGGAAGGTTTGTAATACCTTGAGCACTGCTAGAAGTTCCGGAAAGTTGTGATTCTGGGCTGTTATTTGAGTCCACAGACCATGTGCTGTGAGATGAATGTAATGGGCCCAATTTCGCTTGCAAATTTGGGGATTTTTCCCTTGTGATCAGCCAGTTGTCCAGGTAAGGGTACACCAGGATTGACTCCCTGCGTAGATGCGCTGCCACCACCGCCTGTACCTTGGTAAATCCCCTTGGAGCAGATGCTATGCAGAAGGACAGCACCTTGAATTGGTAGTGCTGGTTCATTATTTTGAAATGCAAGAATCTTCTGTGAGCTGGGAACATGGATATGAAAGTATGCTTCTTGCATATCCAACGTTGTCATGTAGTCCCTCCGCTTTAGCAGTGGGATTACTCCTGTAGCTTTGTCATGCAGAATTTCTGTGGCTTGACATAGGTGTTTGCAGGGCACATTGTGAGGTCTTTTTATGGCACAAGGAAGTAAATTGAATAAATACCCTTACTTACCTGGTTTGCCAGGATGATTTCTACTGCCTCCTTTAAGAGCAGCAGGGTCACTTCTTCCAACAGGATACGCTGTTCTTCCTTGGAGGTGTTCCTTTGTCTTGGTGGGTGGTTGGTGGGTTGCTATAACAGTTCTATACAATAACCGCCCACCACAGTTGAAAGTACCCACTTGTCCGAGATGATTTCCCTCCCATACATGGGTAAAGTATGAAATGCGGCCTCCTACTGGAGTAGCATGGGAGGGAACCTGTAGCGGTGGTCATTGCTTGGGGGTGTTGAGCCGCCTCTGGAGAAGAGGATCTACCCCTACTGCAAGACCTTCTTTGGCCTCTTTGAAACCCTTGGTGCGAGGACTGTGCCTGTGATGAACCCCAGATGAGCTTGGACCATGGTTGTAACCCGATGCACGTTGAGAATGTTGCCCTCTAAAATGGTGAACATTGTAGCCCCTCTTTGCCCCGAGGGTTTACTGGCGAGTTGCCCTAATGATTTTAGGGTATCATTCTTCTTTCCACCACTTTGCCAAACAACACATTGGGCTCTATGGGCATTTTAAGGAGAGTAGCCCAAGTCTCGAGCATGAAACCAGACTGGCGTAACCACGTGTGGCGTTTGATCAACATGCCCTCTGCTATTATTCTTCCTGCATTGTCTGCTGCATCCAAGTTGTTCTTGAGGATGCAGTTTGCTATAGGTTTACCCTCTGCAATGAAGAGTGACAGTTGTGTATTCAGTGGCTCTGGGACTGAAGCGATTTGATCGGCCAGCTCATCCCACTTGTGACAGTTGCAACTAGCTAATAAAATGGTGTTATAAGCGATTCTAGTCTGATAAGCTGCCAAAGAGGTTACCTTTCTTCCAAAAGTGTAAATCATTTTACTCTCCTTATCAGGAGGGGCTTTGGAAGGGGTCAGAGGTGTTCCTGCTCTCTTTCTAGTAGTGTTACCACTAAGGAGTCTGGTTTTAACTGTCCTCTGATGTAAAGGAGGTCTGAGGGAGCTGGCCAGAAAACTCTCTAAATGCGTGGGTTAACTGCCCGTGTTAAATTTGGAGTAATTAGAGAGGGTTGATGCACCTCTGTACTGATTGAAGTAGGAGGATGAATTGGGTAGCAGACTTTTCTATTTTTCTATCACCCAGTATGTCCTCGACAAAGTCCTTGTCCACCTGTGTCTCTTGTGAATAGATTTTAAAAACGTTCTGCCACTTTTAGGAGCAAGTCATTATACTGTATTTGATTATCCACTGGCGAGTCTGCCACCAGTGGGTCGGAGTGATCTGGCGACTGTATGACAGACATCCTCGTCGTCGACGTCATAAAACTGGTCGACATGACCCATGTCCCCTTGGTCTTCTGGGACAATGCAAGTTCCCTGAAAGTCTTGCATGTTGTCACAATAAGCAAGATGTCCTAAGTCCTGCTGCGAGGTGGAAGCTTGTGTGGGCTCTGCTGGTGGGGGGCTGGTTAACTGCTGGCCACTTCGAGTAGTAGCTGGCCCGCTGTGTGGGGCACCCTGAAGATTTACTAAGACCTCAGACTGGTCATCAAAGAAATTAGCTAGGAAAGACATCCGTCTCATGACTATCAATCATTTCTGCTGTCCATTGTGATGAACTTGGGATTACGGTGGGAACAGAGGCGGATGGGTGTTGGTTCTGGTGCAGGGTTGTTTTTATGGCACAAAGCCCCCGAAATGGTGCCCTCCCCCTGGGTCTTACTACCCAAACTAGAGCCCTCTGCCGGTGTTTTAGAAGACTTATGGTACTTAGATGTCCGACATGTCAATAGCGTGCCTGGGATGTGTTTCTTAATGAGCTCGCTCATCTTCGAGCTAGGTGTAATTTTCGAAGAAGCGTTCGACGCGTCCTTCGACAGTCATTTTTCGTCATGCCAGGGGGCCGTCGACTCGTCTTTCGATGCCGGTCGTCGGCGTGTGAGGACTTTGTGACTTTAAAGACAGTGTCAGAAACCGACTTGCCTGTCAGTTTGCGGGGGCCTGTCATGAGGCGACTGAGCGCGATGGCCCAAAAGGACAGGGAAATGTCAGACTTCCCCCAATTAAAATTGTATTGATTAGCAAACAAACAAACATTTGTTGACATCCATAAGGCCATTGCTGTCCGTCATACTGGGGAAATGGTGGAAGCAGTTTGAGAAAAATAGCAATGTCCCCATACCTACAGGAAAGTACTTTGAACTTAATCCTATTATGGATGAAGTTTTCACGCTCTGAAACACTTGTGTACAAGCGTGATAGAAATAAAATATCAATATCAAATAAGTAAGGCCCTTTTAAGTTTGAAATCGGCCTCTCCGTTAGATACAGTCCCTCTGCACATTTTGAAAGCCTCCCCTCCTCGAGGTATTGGCATGCTGACTGAGGCTGTCCGGTAGTGCTTCTCGGGGAAGGAGTTCCGCCTGCTGTGAAACATGCGGTGGTCCTGCCCATTTTAAAGAAACATAATCTGAACCCCAGGGTACCAGCAAATTACAGGCCCCTCTCTCCTGCTGCCTGGGATGATGAAGCTCCTGGAGGCAGTGATTACTCCTCAAGTCTCTTCGATGATCTTGCATTGCATCTGGACTGCAGAGAGACTCGAGTCCTTATTCCCCTTGATCTCTCCGCGGCCTTTGACAATGTAGATCACAAGATCTTATTATCCAGGTTGGAGCATGCAGGCATAACTGGCCTATTTTTGGCTTGGTTTCAAACTTTTCTGACTGGTCAAACCCAAACGGTCTTGTTTCAGACTTGCCGTTTTTTCTCGGGTGGAGTTACTATGTGGAGTCCCTCCGGGATCTGCCCTCTCCTCCTTGCTTTTTAACTTATATGTACGGCTGCTGGCGGATCTTACAACTGCATGTGGAGTTCCTATGCTGATGATACTCAACTTATATTTCGTTTGGACTGTTCACAGGCTGTCCCGCCTGAGAAACTGTGCAACTGTCTAGGAAAAGTGGGGCATTGGATGGCAGCCAGCTGGTTGCAACTAAATGGTGGAAAAACAGAGGTCCTGGTGGTTGGGCCCCCGGAAAGGAACCACCTCTGGAACCTGCAGTATTGGCTTGAGTCACTTGGTCCCTGCCCAGACCCTTTGCATCAGTGAAAAGTATGGGAGTTAAACTCCTACCTAACGGCTCGCGAGAGGTTCAGATCTCCGCCATCTGTAGTGCCGGGTTTGGAAGGCTGAAGGCATTAAGGAAAATTCTTCCTTTGCGTCCCTCTGGAAAAAAGGACTACGCTGGTTACATCCACCATAATGAGCTTGTTAGATTATTAGAATGGCATCCATCTGGGTCAACCTAAATATCAGATCCACGGATTCAAGTTTTGCAGAATGCCGCAGCCCGGCTGGCACTGAGGGCACCTCGTTTGTCTGGATCATAAACCCTGCTGCGCCGTCTGCATTGGCTTCCAGTGGCAGCTCGCATTGAGTTTTGGATCCTGTGTGTTGTTCACCGTGCCTTGCATAACGTGGGCCATTATTTTTTGAAAAATAAGTTGCAAAGGTATTGCCCTACGGGGAATCTTCGATCAGACTCTCACCAGCTGCTCAGGATTCCCAAATTTCGTTGTGAATGCCTGGGGGGAGGGGCGGTCCTTTTCTGTTCTGGAGCCAAGCTTATGGAACACCCTTCGCTTGGGCTTAAGAACTTTTCAGGGCTTTCCTGAAGAGGGAAAACTCGGGCAGACGCATTTGTTAGCTTGTCTTTTCCTCTCTGTTGAGTTCTGCCACTGGTGTATACTGAGCCGGCTCCTTGCTACTACTGTTTAGTGCATGACACCCTTGTGCCTTAGTTGCGCTTTATACATTTTTAAATAAATAAACAACAATGTTTGACTAATATTTTTTACTTACTGCAAGTTATTTGTACCCAAGGCATAAAATGAGCAACAATGCAGCATTTATGTGCAACTCAGAAGACTTAGTAAGGTGATTGTCTGTGAAATGTAAAGCTTAGCTGCATGAATGGGCACAAATAAAGAAATGGATATGATGCAAAGGGTCAGAAAGCAGTTTTCAGTGAAAGTCCCTGTGTAGCTGGATGCAATCTGTGTTACACAGGTCAGTTTTCCAAATACGGGATGCTTGACTAATCATTTGCTGTGTAAAGCGAAGCTCAGCATTTTCATAAACAAAAAATGTCACAATGGTAATGGAATGTCATAGCTGAAGATGAAGTTCTGTGAGAAACCTGAGGGCATCCTCCCATCTACTTCCCATGGGTCCTCTTCTCAGGTGACCAGGGAAAGCTGATCTCTTTTGGATCCTGACCCTGGGGGTGGAGAAGCAAGGGAGGATCACCTGGGTGAAGGGTACTTGGGGATTGGGAAGAGGACGTCATTGGAAGACACAGTATTCCCCCTTCCCTTTCTATAACGAACCTGAAATCCAAGGCGTACTTATGCGGTGTTACCCCTTTTCCTCTGGCCAGGTTAACATCAGCAAATATTATAAATCCAGAAACCACAGAAAGAGGGTAAAAGAGAGGAGGGTTAATAAGTAGACAAGGTATCGCCCTTTCCAGATTGAAGACCAGCCAACCCTCCCCCTGGCCTTTATGAGCTATTTTAACACCTTTCCCCACATTTTCCATCATTTAACACACTATGGTACTGGGATGAGGAAGAGCCAACTCGGAGTGATGAACACTTTTAGGTCATTTTACCACTCTAGTACTGAGACTAGGAAGAGGCCTGCAGAATATTGTGAAGATCAGGCATGTCCCTTTAATTATGGTCAGGCAACTGGACTAAGTGTCCATCACCTGTTGCCACTTAGTAAGCCCAGGGGATATAGAAATGCGTGCTTTTCCGCAATAAGGGTTCGCACAACATGCTGGAACATGGAGCCGGCTGGAGCTGGAAGCTGGCGGAGCCGAGAGACAGGAGGAGGACACGCAATTCCAGGAAGCCAGGTCATGCGAGGACCAGAGTCACCGGGGTTGAGGCAGGCCCAGAGAATGTCGGGAAGTCCTTTTCACCCTCTGGGTCGGGAAGGAGCTTTGGGGTGCTGAAGAACTCTGGCCATCGCGAACCAGAGAGAGAGCAAGCAGCACTCTCCTAAACTCCGCGATAGAGGAGTGGAGGCTATGGAGGGGTGAAAGGCACAGAAGGAGTGGGATCGTAGCTGACAGGAACTGCTGTCTGAAGCTTGTGAGTGTAGATGAGAAACTCATACTGGAGCGCTCCGAAAACCAGCAATAAGCCGTTCTTGAATTTCAAACATTGTGGAAACCTTCAAAAGTACTTTTGAATGATGAAGCAAGTGCCTAGAAACCTGAAAGGTAGTGAAGATAGTTTCATACCAAACAAACTGAAAGCATTATTGAATACTGTACAGAATTAAAGCAACATGAAAGCATGATTGAATACGCTTTCTGAATGCTGCAAAGAGATTAAGCAAATTATGAGAAGGTTTCGAATGAAACAAGAGCAACATGGTGCAAGCAGCGAGTACCACAGAGCAAGTTGATTGAAAAACAAGTGTGGGCAAAGCAAATCAAATCCCAACAAGGGTGTGAGAGAAGAAACAAGTATTGACACAAGCCCAGTGGTCAAGTAACTTTAGGTTGAATGAAAACCTGTATTGGCAAGGGCCAGAGAAGTTCAACAGCATAACCAAGTAAATAGTGATCAAGCTAACCATGATAAATTGTTGGAAGAGGATAATTCTGATACAAGAAGTACTTTTCACTGTCAAGGAAAAGCAGTGGACAATTGTTGCAAGCGCTGATGAAGAGGATTATCTGTTGCATGACCTGCGATGGGTGGACAGTGTTGTCTGTTAACTGTGCCTAGACCGAGTGCCCTGCATAAAAAGCAAGTAAAGAGAATAATCAAAAGTGTGAATATCCAGAAGGAGCAAGTCAATGAAAAGATGGAACGACTTGTGTTGTAGCAGAGGTACACTGGTGAACCACAGAGAAATCCCCATTAATAAGAGGGTTGGGGAGGACCCTCATTCTTTGAGAATTGTGAAGTGTGAAGTGTGAACTGTGAAATTTCTGACTTTAACTTGGGGAAGGGAATTCCAGGACCTTGTGGAACTGTCTTAAACTTGAGGAAGGGAAACCTGAGAGTTTTGTGGAAATGTTTTGAACTCAGAAAGATGCACTGAAGGAAGCTCAGAACTTTGCTTGGAACACTATTTCTTTTATTGCTGACATCCCTACACATTGTTTAGCTTTAGTTGTGAGGGCAAGCATAGGTTTTGGACACAGACAGACTTAAGTTGAACTCTAACTCAGACTGTCCTTAATTTCTATAGTTAGGGAAATCCCAACTTAGCACAAGTTAGGCCTTCATTCATTCTGACATTTAAGTTTAATAAAGTAAGTTTGTTTGAATCTATTGTCTATGTCTTGCTTTGTGATGCCTTAACAGTACGTAGTATGGTCTTGCAGCAGGCAGGGTAATTGTCAACTTCAGACAAACCAGATGGCTCTTGCCTGTCATCAATATCATTTGTTTCCAATATTCTGTTAAATTCCACGTTCGGGACCATCTCAAGTGATTTCATTATATGCTGATGAAACTCTCGGATATGTTCATGAGCCAGAGTCTGATCTGGGTCCCATGATGGACACAGTACATGACTTTACCAGATATTCTGGGTGTAGAGTGAATAGGTCCAAATCAGAGCTATGTTCCCTCACTGGCGTCATGACTCCACCTGTAGATTTAATGGGTTTTAGATGGGCTCCCTCTCGATTCAGTATGTTGGAATAATGGCCTCCAAAATGCAGCTATCACTTTAGGTTTATAAACATGCAGGCTATTTGCAGCTACTTGTTGCAAAACTGAAGGTTTGTGCTGGGACCCCTCTCACTATAGAGACGGCTTTCATTGATGAAAATGATTCTACTTCCCAAATTATTTTATTAATTTCTGTAATGTTCCTTTATGGTCAGGGAAAGATTTTTTTACGCGATTGATATCATTGGCGCTGGGGTTCCTTTGCTGGAATGGTGCAGCTAGGATTAGCTGGGAATAACTTAGAACCATATGAAAGCGGGATGCTGGCTGCACCAGATTTTGAACTTCAGTATCTGATGCTAGAGAAATATAGGGGCGGCGCCTACAAGCCTTAAATCTGTAATATTAAGCGACGGTGATCTTCTGCTCTTTTGACCCTGTGTTTACTACGGTGGATGCAAGATTATTTCGTAGATTAGGTCTTACAACAGTGTATTACAGAGGGGTTCCATTACGGAATTTTCCATGTCTCCCTTCAACGTATGAGGATGAAGAATGTAAATCTTGGGATGGGGAAGAGCAACTGGTACTTGGTGACCAATTCCCTGAAGGTCGATTTGTCAGGTTGGATGAATTCCAGGTTAAAAAGGGAAACAATTTTATAAAGGTATTGCAATACTATCATGTTAGGGCAGCCACCTGCCACTTATGGCCATACTTCACGCAGGAACCTGCAACACATGAATGTATTATGGCAATAATTGATGGTGGAGATAATAGAGGTATGATCTCGAAAATTCATAATGTAGTTCAAATTGGACAAGATGGCCAAAATAGGGCACACCTGAAATGGGAACCGGACCTAGGCACTGAATTCTCAGATGTGCAAGGGAAGAGATGTCTCTTAATCAAGGAAGTGTCAATGAATGCTGGCTACCGGTTGATGCAGTTCAAAATAGTTGATCAACTGCACTACATACTGACCAGAACAGCAAGGTTTTTCCCTGAAATAGATGATGCATTTGTGAAATTGTCTATGCCAAACTCAATACATATGTTCTGGAATTGCTCACCCACTACCCAAAATTGGCAAAGTGTGGCTGAAACATTAAGGGATGTTGTTGATGTTCCTCCCACTATGTCCTCTATAAAATATCTGTTGGTGGGCATTTAAAGTGTCGATAGTTAACAGAAGGCTTAACCTTGCCTGTGTTGTGACTCAAAAATGTATTTTTCGACACTGGAAATCGAAATGGGCCCCAAGCTGTACATAGTGGTTAAGGGACTTGGGTCTATACCAACGAGAGGGAGGAGAACTTTGTCGCTATGATAATCACAGACTGTAGGCCAAGGACATTTGGACTCAGTTGCAGATATATCTGCTCAATCTGAACAATTCGACATTAATAATCAGCAAGAGTCATAGATGCTTGTAATAGTACTGGTTCAATACTGGTGATAATAGATTGTGACAATTTGCATCTGAATGGTTGTCTATGCCTAGACTCCTCATACTACGTCATTCATCAATCGTGCCTGTCCTATGTCAATTTTAATAAAGATTTGTTTTGTAAATCCAATTTTGGGGGAGGGGAGCGGGGTGCAGGGCCGGTAAATACCCTCAGGACAGAGCCAGATAATCCCAAATGCATTATTCCAGTCCAGCATGCCAACAAAATCTGTATTTATCACTATTAGCACTGCAAGCCGATATCTGGGGTGCAGATACTGTTTTTGTTTTTTTTTGTTTTGGTTTTTAAGGAAACCAGGCTTTGCACAAGTCATGCTTCCCTTAAAAAGAAATTACACACATCTCTGATTGGAAATAACTATTTTCTGGTCCTGGAAGTGGGCCAGGAGATGTAAAGGGTTGTCTGGCTAGGGAACTCTGGTGGGTTGGGGGGTGTCTTTTTGTTGGTGTTGAGGCACACCAGTGGAGACTTGGCCTGGGGCACCGCCTTCAAGGACTAGGTGAATGTTGGGCAGAGGCACTGCAGGCCAGCATGAAATGCAGGTGGCTACTTGCAGATTCTGCTTGCATTGCCAGCCTCTCCCTCTCAGGCACTAATATATAGTGCAATCATAATTGTAAATGGAAGCGAGCTTTGGAGACTAAGTACACTGTATGGTTTAGAAGTAGGTCTGTAAATATATAGACTGGATGGAACTATAATCGCTACTTTGCGTAAACATCTAGTTTGCTTTGCCCATTCATTACCTAAGCGGAAAGAAAGTAAGGGACTAAGCAGAGTGGATGGCATAGCAGGCAGATAACTGGGCAAACTAGGTGGAATGTTGTAGTTTGCAGACATCACCATCTTGCTTTGTGCTAGATACCCTGAAAGTGAGATAAGATAGACTGTAAAGGTGTTTGGGATACGATCATGCAGATGTGCAACAAGCAGGTCTCACAACCAAGGTTCCCATCGAGAGTATTTGGCCATGTGATCATGAACCTTTTCAAAAGTGTTCACTCATTAACGTAATGCACGTTCCCCAAAAAAATGAAATCTAGTTGATACTGAGATTTAGATACACAAATGTAAATTTTACTTTAATTGTGTAACAACTTACATTTTTTAGGAATGGAATTGCACAACGTTAATAAAAGAAATAAAGTTAATACTAACTGGTCTTAGCTCAATCAAGATCTTGATTACTTCTGCTTTGCAATTATTTGCAATAGAAATAACGTTTTTTGGCTAGCACTCCCACATAGGCCTTTGACACTTAAGAGTAGAGGGGATAATACTTCCGAACTCTCTATTAACCCCTTTGATCTTGCAGTGAACAGAGAAAAGTGGGTGTGGAGAGCACTGAAGGCAATAGAGCAATGTAGGCAAGCGACACAAGTGTCAATTTAATTAGCAAACATACAGAATTGTATAGTGAATTGCTATGCAATGCTTATTTTATTAATTGCATGCCTAGGCATGGGCGAAAACAGTGCAGAAAAGTGTAGGCATATAGTAGAGGAAGCATAAAACATTTAAATTGCTTAGAATTCTGTTGGCCTGAAACGGAGGACAGAAATAATAAAAGGGGAAAGAAGGGCATGGAAGAGGGATTAGTTGGAGAGTGTGATGCGAAGTAATTGTTTGTAATTAGCAGAAACCACATTCTACCAAGTGCCCTGCTTTATGAAACCTGACTTAATGTTTGCATAACTAAATTGAAATACAAGAAAATATTCAATATAAGTGTACATGAGAAGGCACCAAACAGAGTGGCTGCCCATACACAACATCCAGTAGTACCAAAAGAGGGGATGGGGCAGCCCTTTGTCTTTGAATATTAGATACTGTTCACCTATTGTATTCAGACTTGGCTATATGAGCTGGGATGGGATCGCCTACCGGGTAAAATTCAGTGACGTCCTTTTTCCTTTTCCTTGACCAAGAATTGGTCTCTGAGCTCCGATTATATTGATTGTGGTTTGCGGACACGCTGCTCCATAGGGTGTGGTAGTAATTGGGTTAACAGCGGACATTGCCGCAGTTAAGGTGGGTAGTACCACTCTGGCACCTTTTAGTCTGCAGGCCACTGCACACTGGGAGCAGTGCTTAGCATCACGATTCTTTAGAGTCACGAGCCGGGTCTCTGCGTGCCCGCCTTATATATTAATTTAGTTGTTACGGCGCCCAACGGTGTTTACCGCATGACCTGCTGACACCTTTGGCGACCCAAATGCACTCTGCATGCCCTATTGGGGTGACTGCATGTGGAACACTGCAGCTTCTTGATGTGGGACTGTACCGTACTGTGCATGATCACTGACATCCATACACCCAACACTTGCATGGGGGTGTTGTCATGATCTCTGCTTCCAAAAGATCAGGACTTGCCCGACTCCCTTGGAAGCAGACCCATAACCCCGGTTCCGAGTGCCAGCCAGTCCCAATTGGGACCTTTTGGACCCTGTCCTGGCGCCAGTGGCACCAGGCTCATAAAGATGCCCAGTCCCAGCGCTGGAAGCGCCGGGCTCATAATGCTTGGGTGGACTTACCTGCAGCAGACCATGCTGCTTACTTACCTGCCAGTTGAACCCCTGATCCTCTTCTGTTTGGGACTACTTTTCCTGCTGGGTGGGGCAGGAGCCACTCCCTAGGTTCAGAACACTGGAACTCTTCTGGAAAGCAAGAACTCTTTTCTTACCTAGGCGTGGCTGTGGAAGGAGACACCTAAGCACTACAGGAGGCTATTTAAACCACACCCGATGGATGAATCTTGCTTTGCGTTATTCTGCATTCTCTGCAGCAGAACGCTCATCGTGTCTTCTGCTTCTGATCCTGGGCCTAAGGAAACAAAGGCTTACCATCCTTGAATCCAGTCTTCAGCAGCACCTGTAAAGACAAAGAAAGAACAGGTTAGCACTACGGTCTTCAGTGGCAGCGCATCTCTTACCTGGTCCATCGGCTGTCTCCAACGCCTCGCGCTGCATTCCGGCATCTGAAAGACAAAGGCTTACCTACTCTTCGCATGTTCCGGAGGTCTTCGCACTGCATTCCGGCATCTGAAAGACAAAAGCTTACCAGCTCTTCGCACGCTCCGGAGGCCTTCGGCGCTGCATCCCGCATCTGAAAGACAAAAGAAGGTGCGTTTAAAGACATTGGGCAACTTTATTACTCACGTGCCATTACTCCTTCCCACGCCGAATCCAGTGGGTATTCCAGCACCCTTCAGCTTCTCTAAAGCTCCGAACTTGTACCTGCAAGATAAAAGGGACAGTTAGTGCGCATCGTGAAGCAGGCTACAAGCGCTTACCTACGTGCTTCCAGGCGCTTCTATTCCTCACGCGGGTTCGATCCTCAACTCTCATCAGCCCGCCATCCGCCATCGCCGGAACTCTGCAAAACAAGAGGTATCATTACAAAAGACTTTTAAGACATTTGAAGCGCCCAGAACTTACCGTTCGTGCAGTTAACGACGGACAGCAGTCCTCTGAGGTCAAGAGGCCTGCACCCTTATCCAGTGAAGGAACTGGTTACGGCACCCTGCCCCGAGGCAGATGGAGAGCTCGGCGTTCACTTACCTAAGGTGAGGGCGTTAACCTTTGGGGTTCTACAGGAGAAGAGAAAGGGAAGAGGAGAGAGGCACCCAATAACCCCAGTTCATTAATCCCATATTTTCTATCTGCAGACATCTTACTCTTCGAATCAGACATACAGTGCACAGAGGTCCAGCCCAAAGAGCCAACCGTGTGTTACACATCACCTTTGAAGATACGGCATTCACCCAGTCAAGACAGGCGCCTCTGCGGGAATCAGGTGAGCGTTACAGGTGTATCTCAGGAGTGTTCTATCCAGCTTAGCTGGGGCGTTTATGAATATTAGATACTGTGAACCTGTTGTATTCTGACAGCCGTTTCCTCTCCAACCCTCTAGGTTGAATGAGCCTGTGATGGGGTCGCCAACTGAGTGAACTTTGGCTACATCCCCTCGTTGACGTTTACATCAATATTGATTTAGTCCACTTACATTGGTGGAGCGACTTCTCCATTGCACCATTCTGCCTGGCTTCATGATTAGGTTTACTACAAGATACCCCATATTCTTGAATTCTTCTGAGACTCCTTGCGATTGCTTGAGATTTCCTACTTCTGATCTCTCTCTGATCCGGATGTTCTGAAAAAGATTACATATTTGGTTCTCACTTTCTTACTTTCCCCAGAAGCTCACTGTCTCCAGAGCCCTAGTTCTCTCTAGGCTGGACTATTGCAACAGCCTCTTTCTCAATCTGCCTTCCCCTACTCTCCGCCCACTGCAAATAATCCAGAACAGGACTGCAAAACCTATCCTTGGCCTGAAGCCCAGAGACCGTATATCTCCAGCTCTGAAAACTCTCCACTGGCTCCAAAGATCAAGTTCAAGACCCACTGCATCATCGGCAAGGCTTTCTGGGGCCGGGGCCCGCACTACATCCAACTCTCTTCCAAAATACCTCCATCTCTGAGGGTCAGACGTTTATCCAGGCAGAGAGTGGGGGGTAGATCTCTCTCCTCTGCAGGTGCCTCCCCTGGAACAGCCTTCCTGCCCCTCTCAAACTTGAGCTGGACCACCATGAGTTTCAGAAACAGCTGAAGACCTTCCTCTTCCCCTCAGCTTTCTCTCTCCCTCCCCTGCTGACCGACCTGTCTGCTGTGTCGACTGGTCGCTTGACTACCATCAGGGTCTCAACAGGTACCAGCCCCCCCGGCCCTCCTTGGAAATCCTTCCCTGCACTGCCTCCAGGCCTCTACGCTTTTTGGGGGACTAACTGTAACCTGTACAGGCCTGTGCCTTCCTGCACTTACCTAGAGCCCTGCTGCCCAGTCTGTACTTACTCAGAGCAATGCTGCCCTGATTGCACTTCCCCTTTGCCTCTCCCTGGAAGAGGCGTAGCCAGGATTGTCTAACAAGTGGGGCTTCAAGCTAATGCAGTTGGGCCCACCGCAGTGACATTAACATCTGTAAATGCCCACACACTGCTGCTGAGTGGGCATTTACAGATTGTGGGTGGGCCCTGCCTGCTCAGGCCCTACCCTGCCTACGCCTCTGCTCCCTGGCACTTCCCCTTCCCCCGGCACTTTGAATTGTCACACTTGCACAATCTGAAAGGCCTACTAAGATAGTTTGTCTTGTCCTCCCTCGGTCTTCCCTACCTGGTCTTGTTGTGCCTAGAAACACCTCGTGTACAGGTACGTTATAAATGACGTATCAGATCAAATCCTCTAGGTTTCATACATACATTAAGGTGAACCACGACCAGGGTTGTTGCCCGCGTGGTTTGGAGTGAATGGGGAGAGACTGCTCCAGTCCCTTTATCCCGTCGGATCTCCTGGTTATAACTTCACAGGTTAGATTCCTATGCACAAAAATAATAAAATTGGCAACACCACGCTTCCAAAAGTAAGAATCTACAGAGAACAGTTGGTTGTCTTGTTTGATTTTGTCACCCCATACAGTGGTCACAACTACCATTTGAGTTCAAAAATAATCCTTCCACCAGTCAAAAGTTTGTGTACGCCCTGAAGAAGGCCGGTTGTTCTTGTTAGAACTATTCACACCAAATGGCTGAAACTAGAGTTGGCAGTATCTGTACTTGAAGGATGAATGCGTTTAAGACTTCTATCTTTAGTGAAAACATGTCCCCAGGCACTAACGAAGTCCAACACCAGGTGGCATAGTTATTAGTCGTACACAAGCTGGAATATACATATAAGCATTGTCAGATGTATTATTATTTCACATAATATGATTAGTTTGTGTTCATTGATGAAGTGTGTCTTGAGGTATACATGATGAGGGATTGAGGTTGACTGGTGGAAGAGTGAGTATTTCTTGGCGATTTACACAAGTTTTGTAATATACAGAATTATATTAACTATTTCTAGCTATTTCTTCATTTAATTGTTCCCCATGGTTGCGTCTCGTTGCAGGTTTTGCTTTTGTCTTTGCCTACAAATATTGTTAGTACGACCCAATTGATCTACATGTACTATTTATCATTTACGCGTTTTCTCTTTTCTTTTTTGGTTTGTATAAAATGTAACCCATAAAGTCAATTTGATGTGTTCAACCTTGTGAGATTCCAGTTAGAATGGTTTCACTCTACCCACCGTTATTGGTATATTCCCACAGTTGCAAGTATTCATAAATTATGCCCTGGGCTCCCCCATCCCCTCTTTTGGTACTCGGATTCCCATTGAGTACCGGTGCTGAAATTAAGTATATGGGACAACCTCACTTTTTGTTGTTTTGATACACAACATCACTGCATGATTAAAGAGCACAACTGTATGGAAGTTTAACTTTAGCAGTCTGAGGAACTTATGTTTTGTAGATGGGAGTTTTTTTTAGGTAGTCGGGCTCCAACCATGGAGTATTACCTCAAGCCAAATGACTAATTGTACAGTATTTGTCATTGACATTGTAATCCCAGCCAACACGTGATGTGCTCTTTGCTACAATACGATTAACTGCAGCTCGGTGATCCACATAGTTCTTCAAACCCTCCACCCCCGGCAATATATTCAAAAGTAAGCTAAACATGTTTCTCCGTGGTGCGGTTCTAGATGCAAAATTAACCGCCCATGTGTAAATTTAAACCATGTCCAACATATCATATTATTTCCTTTTCTGCAATGTAGACACTAAACACCAACCCGTGCACATTGTGCAATATCATGCAGTGCATAAACTTAAGCTTATGTACATTGCACAAGCTTCATAACCTAAGCGTTGGTAGTGTAGAGGATCTACACTTCATCTTTACCAAAGGGCGTAGCCGTTAGGCGCTCGATAGGTACCTCTCCACCAGTTAGTCAACTTTAGGCTACAGCAGTTTAAATTGCAAAAATGTGCGTGATATTGTTTTTTAAAGAGATTGCCAGATTACAAAATAAAAAGGGATTCTATTAAAGGGAAGTTCATCAAGGGAACAGTCACGGGAGCAAAGTTCGAAATTCTCTGGAAGTAGCCGACTTCTTCTCATCTGTTTTTTTTAATAATTGGCCATCATTGCCTGTGACAACAGTAAAGAAAGCAGAGAACACCTGCCAAGTGATTGCAATTATGCAAGGCTATTGTTGAACACTGATGGCATAAATTTGTCTCTGCAGCACAACCATCACCCAGGTTGATTTGGCTGGTCCATACACTGCTTTTCTGTACCTCCATTGCAGTAACATCCTAGCTCTGAGTGCACCCATCAAATTGGGCAGGGCATTAGGTAGCTCATAACTTCGTTCAATCTTTTCAGCAACTGGAGTGGCAAAGCGCAGTCACCCCCAGAAGACCAATGTTTTTATTTTGTTTAGAATCTTTTTCAACATATAAAACATTTGAAAATAAACCATATTTTAAAACAAGAAAAGGAAAAGATGAAAACATAAAAAAGAAAAGAGCATCGGTCATCTGGGCTAGACCAAACCTCGGCACTCCCTTTCACTGATGACGGGACTACTATGATGCTCTTCCAGTGGCAGTTCCCCTCAGCTAAGAGCCTCAGAGTAATACGATTTTTTAAACAGGCAAATAACTTGAGCAGAATGCAGTTTAAAATGAAAGGTGATCATTACTAAAGTATAACAAAATAACAGTTCAACAAGATATAGTGAAGGACTTCAGAAGCCTGTACACTTTAGTCTTATTTTTAGGAAAAGATGTAGCCCTTTCTGAACCGGTGCATCAGTAAAGCTGTGGAGACTTTATTAAAAATTATTATGGTGTGAGGCACAAATAATAAAAGCATTTCATATGTAGAATCGGAGATGTAATGGTGCCCAGCAGGTGCTTTATGTACTGTGCTCGGTTACTGAGTTCATATACGCTTGTATGCACTCCAAAACCTTTGCTTGACTAATGGGTTAATGGGTGCTGCATGGGAGCTTGGTTTGAACCGCTCAGATAGATATATTTAATCTGCTCTTCCAGGTACTAACACAATAATCTCTCAAAAGGGGAAAGCATATACTTTTTCTATTAATCAACTGTAAGCGACACAGTCCTGTGGGGGTATCTGGTTTACTCACCCCAGCGGCCTCCCTCAATGCAATGTTGTAATCTGCATCACGAGAGGTAGAGAGCTTTCTTTGATCTGCGGTTCTTTGGGGACAGCTTAGAGATAGGTATTTCTACATAAATAGGCAGAGTGCAATAGCAAAAGGGGTGCTGCACGAATTGGAGGTGAGGGCTGGAGCAGCTCGTCCATTGCACAATGTGGATATGTATTTGTAGTATTTAAAGCACTGACCTAGCTTGAGAGCAGCAGAGCGCTTTTTTCTTTTTTTAACAGTAACGCATCAGTTTGTTTTAATTGGGATTAGTCCTTGGTCAGGTGTTGTTGAAAGAGCCATGTTTTGAGAAATTTGTGAAATTGCAGAATTGTGGGGGCCTTCAGAGCAGATACTGGGATAGAGGTCCAGAGGGTTGGTGGGTATTTGTGTGCCAAGAGAAGGATTGTTTGCGTGTACTCTTTTTGCATATATTTTCACCTACTTTTCATGTTACAGTAATTGGAAGCAAAGTAGCTAAAATCACTCGGGTAAAAGGGGCTCAAAGGGGGGCAGCACTACTGTTGTGGGGTCAGAGGGGAGTAGTCTTCCGATGTAAAATTTCAGCAAATATCCAAGATGCTAGTCAGCCCTAGAGTCTGTGTGGAGTGGATGGAATTGGTGCATCAGCAGTCCAGTGCTATATAGATCACCCTGTGAAAGCTCCGTGTCATGTAGCTTAGTAGAAAACAGAGTATTGCACTTATTTTAACTAGAGTTGGTCATGTGGAAGAGGAAGGACACATAGGCAACTATGGAATGATTATATGCTTGCACCCGAGTAGCAGTCTGGACACACTACTGCTTGGTGACCATCGAAAATAGGGTGGGCAGGGACTTAGCGGCAGAAAAGTTCAGAAAAACATTCAAAAGAAAATCCAAGTACATATCATCCTGAGTGAAACAGATCTTTGTTACAGAGCTCGGGCCATAGCTTTGCAATTGACTGCCCGAACCTCTGGTCCACTAATGCTCTGTGCTTAGTGTTTAGGAACCTACATTCAGACATGGTAGCCTGCACGCATTTTTGACAGCATAAGAGTGGCACTATTGAGTGATAGAGAAACCATGGTGAAACGATAGCCTACCTCGTGCGCCGTTGCACAAGCCACACCTAGGGAAGATTTTGAAGAGAAAATAGTGCCATTATCCTTCAATGTGACTGTTTTAGGTAAGAAAAGAGCAATCTATTCAAATGTTGCTCTCCAGTACAGTATGCATTTACACATTGAATGAGATGGAAAAACTCAAGAGTGCTGTACTTCTCTACCAATATAATGATCTGAGCATATTCCTTTTGAAGCCAGATTTGATAATATACCACATTATATGTATGTATACCTCATTTCACTGGGTGGAAAAAATAAAGGAGATGGAAATACAGTACTGAGTTCATTCATTCATTGTTGCACAGGCCAGAGGTGGTCCGAAGGGCACAAGACTAATCCCTGGAGCCACCATTTCGAATTCCCTGGAGCAAACATACGAGAGTGATAGCACTGGGTAAAGAAATCTGGAAGCAAAAGAAGCATTGATCACAGTAAGGTGCATTCATTGGGAACGTTAAAAGGTGTAAGGGCACATGGGGTGGAGGAAAGACGAGACAGAGGAAGCACTCTATAAAGCAATGCGATGGTCGTTGACCTGATCTTTAGTCTTATCCTCACTGAGATGGAGCCAACTTTGACTTCATCCACTTTAACCTAAAATGATAGCTTGCATTGAACACTATATAAATTAAATGATTTTTAAATCTAGCAGAATAATTGGGGTGCACTTTATCAATTCGCAATTACGATTTTGAAGAGGTTTTAGCAACTGAATAAAATTACATGTGTCAGTGAAAACAAATGATGCTCTGATGGGTTTAAAACAAGAATTTCTTAATTTATTAAGAGGTATAATTTTGGAAAACTAACAAATGATGATTGCAGTTGTTTAACTGACCACACAACTATTTCATTTCATGGACTAAAACCTTTGAAAGAGGTCACAAATAGGAATTTGAAAGTGGGGCAGAAAATCCATTTGGGAAAGATAAGAACAAAAGAAAGTAAACCTAATAATTCCAACTAAAGATATATTACAAAGAGGCAATAGACCGAAACACAGAGACACACGCTTCGAACCACTTAGCATATTTAACCATGCAAAATAAAAATATTTTTCATTGTTTGTTGAGGCAATATCCCCATGTAAACGCTCTTTGTTAGCCTAGATAACAGGCTGTTAATTAATTTGTGCCATTTAGTATTTCACCCACTTGTCGTTTTCATGGTCCTTTTTTAGGCCTGTGAATGGATTTTCATAACAATCAGTTTATCATGTTTTCATAATGTTTTATTTAATGAAAATGTTTCACTTTTGTAAAAAATCCTTTGAACTGGGTTTAAGAAAAAATTGCTTAAGAAACCAATGTAAAGAATGAAGAAATATTTTAGAATATACTGAAAACACAGATGGATGAAAATCAAATCTGCAAATGTGAGATCTAGAAAAATTCCAACAAAAAAAGGTTAACAGCATAAGGAAAACTTCAATAGAAGGACGGGAACCATACAATTGGTAATGGACAGTATTTCACACAAAGGCATGACAAGGAAACCTTTACAAAGAAATTAGCAAAATATACACAGGGGAGGAGACTAAAGGATGAATCCACATTTACATTTGCAACTGGGAGAAGCTTTTGCAATTCATTATATTTTACGTTTATAGGGCTACATTTGTCTTAGCCGCAAAAAGAATGAGGTCTGCTCAAAGAATATGTAAGTTGAACTGTCAGTCACAATGAGACTTATTAGCTGAGCTGTTAGCATCTTCCGGATTATTAAATACTTCCAACGTTTTCTATCAGCAGCTGGGGCACGAAGGCCAATACAATGCGAATTTCTGTACCAACCACCACGGCATCAAAGTTACAACACGCCTTTAAATCCCCAACTACTTGGGCTGTACACCATGCCCTGTTCATACGGGCAAAAACGATCGCAGCCTTCATACAGAAAATGTCAATGAATCACAAAGAGCACAACAATGTACAACAGGACAGTGTAACCCCCAACAATCAGTTCACTACAGGGCTAAAAGGTATGACTACACCACCCAAACAGAAGACAGACATGCAGGATATTCGAGACCATGTACTGCTACTGTATGCAAGAGAGTGAGCATATTGTGCTCTGCCAAGACCCAGCACCAATTTACCAGCCATATACACACAAAGTGGGCATCAATGTTCTTGCAAGCATGCTAGTTCTAACTGATGTAACAAAGATAGAATAGCTATATGCCTTTAACAAGCAGAGGAACATCTGAGGAGCACAAAAGGCTCAATTCACCTTTCAGACAACTGAAGCCGCTACTCAACTCAGGCCTTGCACTTAAATTCTATACTAAGAAGCAATGTAGAAATAACAGACACTATAAGTCGACCCTCTTCAGGAACTTTACTTTATAATGGCACACAAGAAAGAGGATAAGAAGATAATAGGAAATAGTGTCAGAAGATGAGGGTGTCAGAGGGGAAGAGGAGGAGGGGGGAAGAATTGCACAACTGCATATGTCCTCTATTGTACCACTTGTGACCAGATCTGCTGCTTATTGAAATGTGATGCTGCTACTAGAATTATTTTTAAATAAAAGTTGTTGAAATAAAATTACACCTCGCCCCCAAATCCATAGGCATGCTTTGGGAAAGAGTTGGAGGAAACAGTTGACAATCTTGTGCAAAACATTTTATGCAGTGCCCAGCATATCCAGCCTTTACTTGTTTCACAGCATGCTCGTGAAAGATTCCCATACCAACTGGCACTAGCAATCTCACTGAAATTAAGGGAAAGAGAAATGTGTAGATCTGAAACCGCTTTAGATTTCGTTAATAGGGAGTTGGTGTGGGAGTCTCTTAGGAGGGAAGGACCAAGGACATTTTTTTAGGAGCTGCTTCATGATGGCAATGTAGTAAGAGTCAGATATGGTTTCAACAGAAAACTGACAAGGCAATTCTCTGTAGGGATGAGTGTCAGGAGGGGCATGTGCTGGCTTCCACCATATTTGGATCAGAACACAAAAGGGGTTGTCCAGACAGGAAACATATTTGGATCTGCAACTAAATTACAACTATTTCAATGGTGGGATAACTTGGGGTGTACTCTGAAATTGACGCCTATCTGACAGGAGTTTGTGAAAACACAAAATGTCAGTCATGTACAATTATATTGAAACATTTTTCTTTTGTCACCAAATAACAATTTTTTGGCACATTCGATTAAGCACACAATTGCTTGTATTAATCCAAATGTTAAAGGTCATTTCTAGCGGAAAACAACGAAAAATACAAAGACATTAATTATTATACAACATTTCTATTGTAGGCTGGAAGAAAAAAAATCAGGCTTATATACAGCATTTACAGTGTGGGCTGAAAAATATATACTCAGCCTTTAATAAAAGTAATCCAAAAACGTGTAAAAATTGCCCTTATTCTCAGAGGATTCTGAACCACAACCCAGTTTAGTTGGATGTCAGGGTACCTCTCTATTTAGCTATTAGTCCAGTACTATTTAGCCTTGGTGAATAGAGTGTACCTCATCATCCAGGCATAGATGGCAATGCATGGTCTATGCCCGAATGATGACAAAACTGAGCTCATTATTTTAGGCACCCGCAACTATCTAAAAAAAAAAAACCCCGAGTCCCGACTACTTCATTTACAATGGATAGCAACCTCATCAAAGTCGCCACCGAGGTAAAAACCCTGGGCTACTACCTCGACTCAACTCTTTCCTTTACCAAACAAGTAAATGCCTTGGCCTCGGTCACGGCCTACACTTGTAAACTTATTTGAACTAGAAAACTATTTCTCACTAACAATAGCTGCCTTATCCTGGCCAGAGCTCTTATCCTATCTAGGCTGGACTATTGCAATGCCCTCTATATTGGTGCCAATAAACACATCATCAAGAGAATCCAAACCCTACAAAACAATGCCCTCAGGTCAGCCCTTAGTATAGCCAGGAGAGACCATATATCTGAGCTCAGGTGACAAAACAACTGACTTAGTACTTATGACAAAATCCAGTTAAAAACTGCCTTGTTCACGCATAAATCCATTAACAATGCTGCACCTATCTTTCTGAGAGATTCCACAGAAGATCCTCTTCTAGACCCTCCAGAACAGTCAACACAAATTGCCTCATTACTCCCAAACTATCTAAGCTGGGGGCTGCAGCTTCCCAGTCAAAGCGGCCCAATTTAGGAACTGCCTGCACCCTACACTCCGAGTGGATCAATTCTACCAGAGCTTTAGACTTAACTATATAAATTGGCTAACACATCCGATCACCAAGGCCTGCCACCCATGACATTGCACCCGGTATGCTGCTCGCACTCACCTTTCTGTAGTGCTCGTATACACCCTTCAATTCGCTATGTTTCATTATGTGGTTTTTTGCTTATATCATAATTCAGAACCTCCTTGTAACCTGTATTCCTGTGTGTAACTTAATACACTATGAGTATGTACGCCTGTTACCAAGCTTGCACTTCCTGTAACCTGTTTCCTTATATGTAACTTAAGCTGTGACCTTCTTGTAACCTCTGCTCCCTGATACCTCCGGGTCTGGCGCGCATTACAAATAATAAACTATGGCTGGAAAAGACTGCCCACCAGGCAATTGAAGGGCTCATGAGTCTACTTAAACCTCAATTTGCAGATATTCAAATTGAGTAGCCCATTTGTTGCATGCCTGTTGTCTACACAAGGCTGCATACGTTTTGGTGGTAATGACCAAGTAGATCAGCCTTCCTCAGGGCCAAGAGAAGTTGTTAGAGCGACCCCTGAGGAACAAACAATCAAAGGAGCTCACATCAGTAGGGGGCTTGTATACAACTCATTTAATGTTGTTGTGCTGACTTATTAGGAAGGTCCCTACAAAGTGAGAAATCAAACCAACAGTAGTTTAAAACATATAGACTGTCACTCTAGGATTATGATTGTAGTATATATTAGCACCTGCGGGAGATCGCTGTACAAACTGTTTATCATTTCTCTATTTTAGTCCATTAATGGAGATAACTTTTACATTTCACAGAGTCATCTAGGGCTCCCAAAATCTACTCGCCCACTCACATAGTCAAGTAGATATTATGGAGGGATGTTTTAAACTTTTTTGTAAAATGTATTTTGTTTGCAGTAAGATTTACTGTGCATGGCTGGCCTCTGGGTGACAGCAATGTGCAAACAAAGTGTGTTTGTGTTGACACGCACCGAAAGCACATTTACATTTTTTTGTCATCCATTGCCATGGGTTGAGTACATTTCTCTTAGGTCGAGTACGTAAACTAAATACTTGACCTGCAGGTCTAGTGGCATTTTAAAGAAATGTCAAGGCCCAACTCCTCTCACTAACGTTTTTCTCCAGCGGTACACAAATATGCTGTATTGAAGCCAATGTAATGTCTTCAGGACAAATGATTTCTTTTGACCTTAAAAATATTACAAAATTAATAAATCAAATGGGTTTGTTTGCGAATCATGAATATTTATATTAGAACATTCTGCTAGTCAATTTTAGAAAACAAAATGTATGCCTTGCCAGTGCAAAGAGGGCTGCGGTCGGTTAGGTAGTAAATTGGGATTCTCTTTAATGCTTTTAGGTGGGCACGTATGAACTTTCCTTTTTGCCTTATTGCTGTCCAAAGGCTTACATAGAGTGGTACTGTAGTGGCTTATGTGAAACACAGTAATGATGATGGGAATCATATCAGTATGGCAAAGCAGAAGTTGGATTATACCACAGTTACTTAACACAAGGCTGCTCCTTTACAAAAAGGCAATGGACTGTGGTAAAGTAGAAAGTCTGCAGAAACTGTGATAATGGAGAGGAAATGTGAAGTAGATGCACTTAGGAAGGAGAGGGACTAAAATGGACTATGAAGACCAAGGACTGGTGAAAGACTGATGACAAAGCAGGACTGTGGTGAAAGGTTGACAATGGAATAGGAATGCGATTAATATGGGCTGTGATAATGGAAAAGGTTTATGATGTACTGTGACAAAGGAGGACTACTATGTTGAAAGACGGATGGGAAGACTGGCTGAGTAAGACTGATGAAAAAGGAAGACGACTGATTAAGGACTAAGGAAGAAGGAATGATGAATGAGGCGGCTAGTGACAAAGGAGAACTGTGATTAAGGACAGTGATGAAGAAGAACTGTGAAGATGGATAGTGACTAATGACAAGGTCTGACAAGTCCCCTGCCTGGCCTGAGGGGGTGCATGTGGACCAAACTGTGGAGAAAACTGAAGCAATGGAATTGCCCCGCCGCCATACTGGAAAAGATGAAAGATCTATACGAAGATACAGTCATAAAGATCAGGCTGGACAAATCGGGGTTACTGAGTAATCAAATTAACATCTGGACGGGCCTGAAACAAGGTTGTGTCATGCCGCGCGCTCGCTCGCGTGCGCCACTTACCTGCTACGGGGATCCGGGTCCTCGGCCTCGGCAGTCTCCTCCTTCATGGAGACTCTATCCGCGGTGGCGTCTTTCCCCACGCCGTTCCGCGGTCCGTGGGCGCAGCCATCTTGCGTGTTCTGCGCATGCGCGGATCGTCAGTGTTCGACGTTCGCGCATGCGTAGTAATGCGAACTTGCGTTACGGGCCTCGCTTTGGCCCCGGACCTTAAAAGGGCTTCGCATACACGGAGACAACGCGTCTCAACGCGGTTGTTGCCGTGTATGCGCTGCTGGAGCCTGGTTTCTGTGCTACAGTCTCTCCAGTTACCCTTGCTAGTTTGCCCTGCCTTGTCCTGCCCTCCTACCTTCCTCTCCTTCCAGCCCCTGGTACCTTCAGTTCCTGGTTTCTCAGCCCTGTCCTGTCCTTACCTACTTTCTGGTTTTGGGGTTTGTAGGGGTCTTCTCTGGGTTGCCTGTTTAGCGTTCTCCCTTCCTTGTCTCCTGTCCCGTGGGATTCCCTGGTCAGTCTTTCCCGTCCTTGCTGCCTGGCCTTTCCCTTCCTCCGCCTTGTGCCCTGCCGGTACCCTTACTGCCTTCCTGGAAGTCCCGAAGAACAGCTCATCCATCTACTGGTGTTTTAAGGACTCATTCGCCTTCTCTGCCAGTGGAAACACTGTCCCGACGTCACGTTAATGCAGAGAAGTGCCACCCGTGGCGTTGGGAGTTGGTTCAGTGCTATCCTGCCATTTATTGTCAGGAGGGTGTTGGGTTAATTTCCCGCGTTACTGCTTCATCGGCATCGTCGCTCCGACAGACTGGCAGCCTCGACTCCACGAACCCCGGGAAGAAAAGGTAACCAGCGATCCTGTGAAACCTCGTTTAACAGGTTGTCCTTTGGCCCAAGAACTCTTTAACCTTTTTGTTTCAGACGTAGATGAAGCCTTCATCCAAATTCGTTGTTTCCCGCCAAAGATAGCAGGTACGCCTATCAGCAGACTGATGAATGCAGATGATATAGTGCTGATAGATCAGACGCTGATAGGCCTTCAGCGCCAGTTAGTAACTCTTCAGGAATACGTGGAATGCAACGACCTGATCAATCAATCCAAAATACTAAGACTTGGCATACGAACCAACAGTAGGAAAAAAAACTGTTCGGATGGTATATAAAAGGGCAACAACAAAAAAAAAAAAATCAAGGAAGTCAACTCCCTTAACTATCTAGGAGTATGCCTCAATAACAGCGGGTGCGAGGTCCCACGAACCTCTGGACTGAGAAAAAAGACAGTTAATCTGGCCTCACAAGGAAAGATCATTCTACAAAGATATTGTAGATTTACACTGGTGCCTTTGGTGACCTTTAATAGTATGAAGGTCGTTCCTATACTAACCTACGGTGCCGAAACTTAATTTCTTTTACCAGCAGAAATATGGTCAACCTTAGAAGGGCTATTTTGGCGATCAGTGCTACAGCCGCCAAAATCAATACAAGTTGAGATAATTAAGAGAGAGCTTACCTTGTCTTTGTTGAAAGTCATAGCAGAGTGGAGAAGCATTCAATTCTATCGCAAATGCCTAGAGGAGAACTCGACTGGAGGCTTTAAAGTACTGAGCAAAGCCTTGAAAGACTAGTCAGAGAGAATTCTCAAAGACTGGCAAACCATCTGCAGAACTATACTGAAGGACCTAAATAAAACTGAGGATGACCTATTGAGAAACCCAGACAAAACAAAAAAAAAACTTTATTCAAGAGATTGGATCGAGACCCAAGACAACTTTTGGAAATACAAAAACTACGAAGACTTCTGGGCAACACCCCGCAAATTGAACAATCTGCCCAGTTATTTAAAAATTGTTTCCAAATTGGTACCTGCGATCAATAAACATGTGATTCCGCTTCAACATTCTAGAAACTGGAGAAATTCTAGAGAAGGAAAAAACGAAAAAACAATTTCAGTTGCAGATTGTGCGAAGATGCGCATACTACGGAATCGCTCAAACATCCAATGTTATCTTGCTAAAGTCTGAGACAGGAAAGAGAAATTTGCTTAAGAGATACCCCGAGAAAGTACAGCTACAGAGACAGATGATTGGTAGAGAATGCTGGTCGTAGGGGAGAAAATCACTGTTAGCTTGGCTTTGGTTAGACGGGTACTAGCCATTTTTAAAAGAAAAAATGAAGGAAGGCGAGGTGCGCACTCCAGGTCCTGGTCAATTAAACCTGTTGCAAAAAATGTATATCTGGGTTAAATCCCAAAATGGACAAGTATTCACCAGGGTTAAATCCCATCTGCTGCAAATCCCAAAGATGAACAAGTATTAACAGGGTTAGATCCCATCAGCTGTAGTTCGGTTTTCTGTAGTTGTTCTCCTCCAAGTGCTTTCTTATCTCAAGTAATCATCAGGGAGGCTGTGTTTAATTAACAGGTGTTACTTATTAGACTCAAAGGATTCTGGTAGCTGTAGTGAAAAAGTTCTCACTTCAGGTGACCAGGGACCGACTTGGGAAGGACTTGTGCTTTTGGAGGGGTGTGGGTCCCTGGTCACCTGAACTGAAAAAACGTTTTCATTACAGCTACCAGAATCCTTTGAGTCTAATTAGGAACATTAGTGACTGCGACAGTCACCCCATTGTGAAATATTATATATAGTTTATATGTGTGACAGCTGTATATTGATCATCATAGTTAATAGTATGTTAATGTTTAGAATAAGGATGTTATGTAGGGGATAGTAGAGTGGGGGATTATTTAGGGGGGCACTAAGTGGGTGTAGTAGGTTAAGGTTATCTGAAAGAGGGGTAGCGAGGAGGTACCCTGGCATGAGGTAGTGGGAGGAAGCAATGGCCTGCCTGAGGCCGCCTAGGTAGGGAGGACTACCTACACAGGCCATCCAGTGGCCTCACACACCAGTGGGTAGTACCTGGAGTAGTTAGGGGAAGCAGTCTGTTGCATCCGACTCATCCCTAAGGGTCCCTGAAGACCCACCAAGGAAGGGCGGGCTGGTAGAGCAGATCCCCCATTTAGAGGGAACTCACGTCAGGGGAATTTTAGGATGGGGATTAAAATCAGTTTTTTTAATGAAATAAAGAGGGGTCTGTGTCCACTTAGTACTCAGGATGTAGCTCTCTCCTGTAAACAGCAATTATATTTTCAGATGCACCGTCCCTCCCTATCCAGTTGGCCCTTGGGGTAGGGGTTACCATGGGAACTGTCCCTGGTCTGGGGTGAGGGAACTGCACACCCTTGCCTGGATCAGAAAACAGGGGCTACACATCACTGCAGAAGCCATGAGAAATGTTGGCAAATAGGACCATCTTAATGCAGATCTGCCACTGTGTGGTAACTCAACTGCATTGAACAGTGGAAAATGCTTATGTGTGTTTACACATTAAAGAGCATGATCCTCAGCAGCCTAGAATGGAGCACGCAGCGCATTCCATTATGCCTGCCTGAAGTTGATAACCGTGCAACTGCTCAGCCACCGAGCCACCAACTGCAGTATGCAGCACTTGTATCCTGCTGGGGCTTAGAGTCTGAAGCAGAATGGCTTTCATATACAGAGTGGAGTGTGTGTGAAATACACAGCAGCACGACCACAAGTAGAATGTAGCTCGAAACAGCACAACTTCAATAACAATGGAGAATGGGAAGGGGGTTATTAAACAAGAAACCATGTTGCCTGAGTGACCCAATTACCTTAGAAAGTGTGCTGGTGAAACTGTCTGGGGATGCCTGTGGCCTCCTGCAGAAACAATGCGACCTAGCAGTACGAGCTGGACTTCACCTTTGTGGGTGGGGCCAAGCCTGATCATGTGGCATTTCCCAAAGAGCGATGATCTGGAGGGTTGCCCAGAGCAATTGCAGAGGTTTAGGATTAGTTCCAAACCTTCCAGCCATCACCTCCTTTTTGCTTTGCAACCCAGAGTGGAACGGGTATGCCTAGATACGGTCCCGTGCCTGCTGGGCCTAGAGACCCAAGCTACTCCTCACTGAGGATGCCCAATGCAGCTGAAGCATGTCTGGGGATGCTTGTGGTCTCGTGCAGAAAGGATGGGACGTAGCAGTTCGGGCTGGACTGCCCCATTGGGGATGGGACCAAGCCTGATTTGCATCTGGTCTTTTTCCTTTCTGTAATAGCTTGGCAGGCAAAGAACCATGGTCTGGAGGGTTGCCCGGAACAATTGCCAGAGGTTTAGGATTCATCCCAAACCTTCCAGACATCACACCCCTGTTTTTGCAACAGCCTAGCTCCAGCCATTTAGGATTACTCCCAGCGGCAACAAAAACATGAAGTAGGAAAGTAGTGGCTTCTTGGTCCCTTAATAGATGACGTCAAGTGAAGTCATTTTGGAAAGAATGCTAAGTTATTTGCAGATTTCCTACAGTTACTAAGTGCGGGTAAGGGCAGGGGGCGTGGCGCTATGTAGGAGGCAATGAGCATGGAGAAGAACAAAACGATTAGAACAAATTAAATATTAAACATTGCAGTCAAACAATTATTTTTAGGGTATTTAAAATGAATGACAATGGAATAAAAAGAAACATCCATGAAGGAAATGCACGATGAGACTCTGTACACCAGGAGCAATTTTCAGAAATTAAGAAGCAGCACTGAAAAAGAAGAATGTCTGGGAGCAGAATGAATTATTGGTTGAATAGTGTTAGCGCGGGAGACAGCCTCAAAAACAAAATACAGAGTTTCAATATGTGGGGGGCGGGGAACTAAATAAGGGCTTTTACTGAGAGAGAAATTCTCTCATTCTTATAACATTTAATACAAAACAGTCATGCTATGAAAAATAATATATGCAAATCAGCGACGAATGCCATTAGGCTCCTGTGTATAAATACAAACGTGGCCACTCGCTTTCAAGGACCCGGTTCCATGCAACTGTGATCCCTATATGCCAGATTCCCAAGAGCCCAGACAGCTGGGGGAGTACTTGCAAAGGGGCAATATGCTCCAGCTCCGAGCAGTAAAGAATCTCGTGCCTTCTGCAATCACCTGCACATCAACTTCAAGGGAAGCGCTATCTAAATAGTGTTTGTTGGGAGAGTTCTTTCTAGTCAAGAGTAATGCGAGGGATAAGAAGCTGGCAATCAGGAGAAGACAAGAAGGGGCACAGCCATCAAAAATACCTTTGTATGACCGGTACAGAAAAAATGCTTAGATCCCTACCTGGGAAAGATCAAAAGCACAAAAGCATGTTGAGACACAGCTGAAGCACCTTTTTCTCATAAACCAGAGAAAGTGTCCAGACAAACCGTCAAGGTGAAAACATGTAGATGTTAACATAGGTTGTTCCTTGTAACAAGTTAGACACTATCAACAGAACAGTATATTATTTTTAAACAACTTGCATTAACTTTTGCAATTTGCACGTTTTCTGACATTCCACATATATTTTCTGCCCTTTAAGATGTTTTTATTATAGAAACTCTTAATTTATGGGCATTATGACAAATATGTAAGAACTATATGTTAGCCAGCAAATCAATCGCCTTAACGCACTGAAGATCTTCACATGTTTGCTAAAGAAATCTACTTGATAAAAAGCAGCAATTGAGCCCAACCACATCTTTAGTTCCAAAAAGGTCAGGCCTAATGGCGTTCAGTTCTGCTTTATAAATCCACACCTTAACATGATAAATAGGAGTTATCACACTGGATTAAACACAATGTTCTTTCAGGTGCTTTTTTTCGACCACTACAGGTTTACAACTAGATCTGCAGCAGGAGATATATAGGATTATATATAGATGGGCAAGTGTCAACTACAGGGATATATTGCACCAAGAGGTTTCCGAGTGACATCCGATAGACAAGGACGTCACACAGAGGTGCAATACAAAACATAGCTGCAATATACGCATCAATAATTTTGTGTATATGGCCCTGTGCATCCATTTTCCACTCTGTGCAATGTCTTCATTGACCAGAATTGCATGGGCGGAGACCAAAGGAATACAGGAACTCTATGAATGCCACATAGGACCCTGGGACTCTGCATGTTCATGAAGCCATCACTGACTGCAGGTTCCCACAAGGGCGTGCCCAAAGATAAGGACGTGGCATGGATTTTCAGCACCAGTTGGGCCTATAAATACAAGTAGGACAAATTAACAGACTGTTAGAAATTGATGAGTTGGTGGGCTGAAAAACGATAACAGTTTCCCATTCATATCTCAGAGATTCCACTGTACGAGCTATGGCAGCGGTACGATGATGTACTGGCAAATGCATTAATTCCAGTGTGGGTTTCTTCAGTGGAATCACCTGCTTGGTAGAATGCTCCTTATTGTCAGGGCATGGATTACAGAACATGTATTATTTTAGCAAACAGAAAATTCAAATCAATTGAATGCCAGCCTCCACAAAATAAAACTAAATTCTGTGAAGCTGCTTGTAATCTAGGATAGATACCTACACGGAGTAACAGTTGTAGGCAAATAACATTTCCAAATTGGTAGTTTAACCTGGATACCTTGCGCTTAAAGGAATACAGATTCTGTTTTCCAATAGGGTTTATATTTTTTAGAATTTTTAATTAATAGTGTAAGTGGTCAGCTGACAGGTGTTTTGACCCATCTGGGTCCTTATCAAAGCTGAATTTATACATTTGTTTGCAATTGGTACAGCATTTTGACATATGACAAGTTGGTGGATGTTTCACCAATTTTAAGTCGTATACATTTGTAAACAGTTGGCCATATTATGTGCAGTGTTTTTTAAATGGTTAAAGGGCGAGCATGAACCATATATGATAGCATTTTTTTGACATGATTACATATAGTTTCCCCAAGTAATTCCAGGGACAGTTTCATAGTGCTCACATACATAATGTATGTGGCATGAATGGGATAGGAGAGGGGAGAGAGAAGACAAAGCATTTAGTTAGTATATATTTTACGTTGCATTATTTTATGCGTATAATGCTCTCTTTTAGGCAGGAGAATTGTTGGCCAGATACAGAGAGCCTTACCTATAGTGGGTGATTTGCTGGTTACCACGTTTGGGGGATTAGGATTAATTCTCATCCATCTGTATATTGGGATTGAGAGTGTGTGTTGCAAATATGGTGAGTGGGCCAAGTTGGCTGGGGCAGCTAGGGTGTAGTGGGTATTCATGTGATGCAGTAGATGGTTTGAGTGAGGGAGAAGTGGATGCTTACCGATATTGGGTTGAGATGGGAGGTCCAATTCCGTCCTCGATGTCCAACAGTGGTCCGGGGCCCAGTTGAGTTTGGGATGTCTAAAAATGGAGAGCGAGTTCTTGGTGAGCAAGGAGCTTGGTCATTGGCGCCAAGTGAGGCAGGTTGGCGTTAAGATTCTGTGGGTTGGGTTGTGGAAGTCTCATCAGCAACACTGATCTGGTGCGGGCTTGTTGGTTGTGGACATGGTGGCACTGTTCCAGGTTCGTTGGTTCTGACTCAGCGTTTCTGGGGTAGCAGTAGTTTCCCTGTTGCAACTGTTAGTTTGCACCGTGTCTGTGTAAAATAAAAATAGTGTCTGCTTGGTCGTGGCTATGGGTCTCAGCTGTGCATTGGTATAGCGGTGAAGGTGTTAAGTTCTAGGGAGTGGTACAGACCGTCTCTCCTATTTGACTTGGCAGGCCGTTTGGCCTTTAGAGTCAAGTATAACAGAAACGATTTAAATGTTGTTGGCTTGGTGGAGGGATAAGGATGTGTGAGGAACAGTTGTCTGGTGCAGCTGTGAGGTCTGGGCAGATTAATGGTCCTGGCTAGGAATAAAAGCAGTTTCCTGATGCACTCCTAGGTATATTTCTAAAATTATTAAAGTAGTTGTCTGCTGGGTCATGGCTAAGGGTTGCTGGCTGGCAGACATTTTGGTGGTGAAAATGTTTAGGTAAGGGGAGTTTTTAGACAGCGTCCACTGTTTACTTAACTAGCCTGTTGGCTTGGTTCACAGTATCACAGAAGTCCTAGTGGCTAGTTGGCTCTGCTTTGTTGCACTGCCTGCAGCTCCATTTGAGACTGTTTCAGTACGTGTGCGCATGAGCAAACAGATACTACACCCTGCTCGTGCATGCATGGACCGCCATTTCTGCAAGTCATGGCAGTGGAGGTGGTGCGCGTGCGCTTCTCTGCATTTTTGTATGCTAGAGGGATAGGTGTTCCCTCGGCCGGCGCAGTGCATCTCTGCTGTGCTGTGTGTGTAAGGCACACATGTGTGCTTAGGCATAGTGCTGTATGGTCAGATGATCTGACCAAGAATTGACTAGAAGTTTTTTAATAAAACTGAGAAATGTCAGATTAAAGTGTCGGAATAAAGGCCCAATGTGGAGCTCATGGAGTTGCCAACTGGAGTGGGTTGGTGATAAGAAGTGGGTCATGGCTCAGAGGAATGGCGTAGGGCATGGGTATGCTGGTCCGGGGGCTGCAATGCAGCAGTGAGGTGGTGCAAGGCTATACTGCATTTATAAAGCACACGTGTGTTTGGCATGATACGGTATGGTCCTAGGATCCGGCTAAGGGTTGCACGCACTTGGTTATAATACAAGACTGGGGCATGTCAGAATAAGTGTGGGAATAGAGGCCCATTGTGGGGATTGGAGAGCTGTCAGCCAATAAGAGTTTGGTGAGGGGATGACTGGGTCAAGGGTGGGTAACCCTCGTGATTTCATGGATATGCAGGAGGAGCGCGCCTGTGATTTAGCAGCAGGGTGGTGCATGGGATGCCTGCTGGTCTTACAATGGGGTCCGCCATGACTGGGGAAGTGGGCCCAGGCAGGGGACATGTCAGGAGTGATCCACAAGGGGAGGGTTATCCAGATAAACAGGGATTAGTTCCATGGAGCTAGATTGGTGCAGAGGTGGCAAGATGGGGGTCCGATGGTCTTGAGGCAAAGTGATTTATGAGGCAAGGTGATTCCGTGTCTGGGTCTGCAATTCTCTTTTTGAGTAGAGTTTCTTGCATTATATTTCACAAAAATACATTGAATTCATGATCTGAATTGGGGCCGTTAGTCACACATCTAAAACGGCAAAGTCGTCTTGCTTCTTGCTGTCTTGGCTTGAGTTGAGTTGAGTTGAGTTCGCGGTTGCCGCCTCTTGTGCCAAAAGAGACAGTCTGTAATCCAACAAACCAAATGTTCTTTTTGTCATTGAGCTGGTGTTCTGGTTGCCAGAGGGAGCCTCGGATCCTGTGATCCCATCATGCTCAAGTGTTCTCATATGCGTAAAACTAGAATTATTTCGATCTGCATATTCATGCATCAACTTTGGCAGGCCACTGATCTAGTCAACTCCAAACACTTCTGCCAAATTTGACAAAGTTTGTTGGGGATTTTCATTGAGGATGACAAATTCAGTAATTAGACCACTCTCCATCAAAATTATCTGATTCAAGTTGGAATATTTATGCCACATCCTGAAGTAGTGTATACTTCAAAATGTCAAACATTGCATCAGCAAAACTAGATATATTCTCTGTTTTAGGCCCCAAACAAATTGATATTTTTAAACATGTGCTGTAGGTGTGGAGGGACCGACAGAATTACGTTTATACCGGTTAAAGAAAGATCAGTACAGGGCACACAAAACAAGGTTCTCCCTCCAATAAAGTCAAAACAAACAAAATGTACTTTTTACTGGACTAGCCAAACCACCCACAAACAGCACACTACATGGAACAAAACAGAATTGAGTCAAACCGCTTCAGAGGAAGTCCCATGCCTAGTCCTAGAAAGTCCCAAAAGGGTGACAAAGGGGACCAGACACCTCCCAAACTAGTGATGATGGGTTTGTGGCAGTATGGAGTTGATCCCCTGGTGCCTGTTGCATGGCAGGGGACATGAAAGGTGAAATCTGTATGGTCCCCTTCCCAATGTTAAAGACCCTGAGGTTCCCACTTGCCAGACCTGAATTAATCCATTCAGCTTTCTATACACAATACCTATTAAAAAAAACACACTTTCTCTCGCCCTTTGAATTGTAGTTCTCTACTCTTAGACCTATACCAACAGCAACATTCTGATCCCAGAGTCCCCAGATGTGATACAATGTTGCCAGTTCATCATCTAGGAAAATGGCGTTCAGTTGCAAGTGATAAAAAGTTGCAATTCTACTAATGACAAACATTCCTCTCACAGAGAGAGATTATAGAGACTGCCAAAGGATTCATCAGTGCCCATTTCACACGCTGGGTAAAACAAGGAAGCCGTGTCTTTACCAGGAAGTGCTCTGCAGTAATAGGAAAAGATAATTAGATACCAAGATGGTAGACGTGCCTAGAGTAAGCTCAGGCAAGTCTGTGAGGGACAGACATTTCCATCCCCACGACAATTCTAGGAAACAGGCACAGATCCTTACTAAGAGCCCATCCCAATGGGAGGGAGCACAGTGCTATAAAAGCCTTTGCACTCAGTCTGTCTGGGTGTTTGGAAAGAGATGGTGGGAGTTTGGAGAAGGAGCCGGAGATAGTTTGGAGCAATTTGACAAGCACGGATAGTACATGGAGTCGGTTTGAGAACATATGCTGGAGACCAGTTCAGGCAAGCCAAGGGATAAATAGAGTGGGGCTGAACAACCAGGAGGCTGAATGAGGCCATACCAGGGATAGCTGGGTCGGAGTAAAGGCTCAGGAGGCTGCAGGAGAGACCCAGGGGCAGTGGGAGATGTGGGGAGCCAGAAGGAGTCGGACGATTTAATGACATGATTTGACAGGCTTTTATTGAAATATTTTTTCAAAAAATGGCAATCTTGCCCTATTTCTCAGAGAGAAAGTCCCTACCTATAAAAAAAAAAACACACAGGGTGCTCGTCAAAGTCAATGTAAAAATGTCCATCTGAATCCTAACTGGAAACTAGTCCTGCCCCTCAGAAAAATAAACAAAGGAGGAGACCAGAACACTGTCTCTAGGTTAGGCCTCTGCCTGGCCAGGAATTGGAGGTTTCTCAACAGTTCAAATTGTTCTTCAATATGCTTTCTCTTACAGCAAGTTTCTTTAAAAACAAGTCTATGGTTAGCTGACTTTGTGGAGTCTTGTGGTCATCTGCCAGGCTTGTTCCTCCTCTGATTTAGGATGTTGTGCAGGTACTTACCTGCTCAGATTATTCAAGTTTCCATAACCCTGACAGTTTCTCCAACTTGGATACAAAACAAATGTTCACATTCACTTAACTTGATTCATAAAAGGGCCCTTGCCCCGTTTGCGATCTCCAACCAAAAACATTTGTTGATTTCCCCAGCTGGTATACAAAGAAGATAGGTTGCTATCTTTCAGATTTACAAGGGTGCTCGCTACTCCATGTTTCTCAAGCCCCCTTGACCTTACACACAACAAACTTGTATTCCTGGTCTTCGGATCTGTGTGTGGCGCTTCCTCCGTTAATCCTCTCTGGCTTCCTTAACCTTGCTGTTTCTCTCAACTCGCGGTATTCGTGCTTTCCTTCCCCAGCGTCACATCAGGTTTTTGCTTGTTTGGGACTTTCAGGTTCCTGTGGCTGCATATACTCTCTTGCTTCAAAGTGTTAATGCATTCTTTCCCCAGCTTTACACAGGGTGTCTGTTAGGTTGGAACAGTCAGGCTCCCGTGGCCTCGTAGAATCTCGAATATACAATATCCGTTATTAACGGTACCGTCTCTGTGGAAGTGCCCGCTTGTCCGACACTGCGTCCCCCAATAACTGCCATCTGTCGTACATAGAGCTTGGCGGATTCATTCCTTCAACACTGGTCTTGTCTTGGAATATGTTGCTAGGCCGCCGGCCTACTGCTGCTTCTTTGCAGTCACACCACCAGAAGAAACAAGGGATTTGTTGTTGCCGCCTCTCCCTCGAACGGACAGCTCGGTTGGATGGGACGCTAGCGTTCTAGTATTCGACTAGGCTCCGGCTCGCCTCCCACCTCCTCGCCGCCTCTGCATCAGACTCGCTCTCCGTCCAGCGCAGGGGATTTCTCGACATCCAGTTTCCCCTGTGCTTAAGGACATCATTACAACAAAAGGCGGCGTCCAAACGAGAACCACCATTATAACTGTTCCGTGGTATAAAGTCATTACTAAGAGTAGTCTTCTCTGTATCCATATAGGCTGACAGTGCTCTGGTTTGGGAAGTTCTTCTCGTACTGCAAGTCCTTGCACCACAAAAGGGCGTCACTCCCAGTGAGGTCCCACTTCCCCAAACCCCTGAAAAGGGTTTGGCAGATCGGGCTCATCTTCTTAACCTCACTGGGGGTGGCTCCCCTCTAGGGAGGATGGACAAATTGACCAGATTTGTCACAGAGGCCAACCTGGATCAAGGCCAGAGACTATAGAGGAGCGATCGAGAGCTTGAACTCAATTACGAGGTAGCCTGAAGAGAGTGAAAATTTGTTTAAGTGAGGAGGCGGTTGGCGACAGCACAGAGGAGGCTGGACAAAAAGAGAAAGCTCTGGGCAGAAAAGTTCTGGAAATTGTGGAGAGACTGGTGATGGAGAATTCTCGAATTGCTTTACAGAGGAGTTATTATGCTTTGGAAAAGGGATGTATTTGTCTAGTGGTAAGTCACCTTAAAATATAGTCCTTTATTTAGAACATTCATTTGATGGCTAAAACTGTACCTACTTTCTTTAAGTCCTACCTCTATGTTTAAGGAGTATTGTAGTGCATTTGAACACTTCGTTCTTCAGCTAGTGAATTACTCTTTTAGCTAGTCCTGTTTTCCTTGCCTTCTCATTATCGGTCCTACAATGCCACTATAAAACAAATAGAGTATGGACTCAAACTGCATTTTTCAATTTTCGAACAGTCACTTCTATCAATATTTCGGAAACATTAAAAAGAAAATCAACAAAATAATTGGATAGGAGAGCACCTACTGGCTCATTTTTGATCAAGATTTTGCCTGGCTGCAGCACCTAGACAGCCACTCTGTAAATGTTAGCTGATCTCCATTGCCGACTGGATGGTTGCGTTGTCTGCTTGTTGGTGCTGATGGGTCTCTCACTTGCTTTGACACGATACACCAAGGGAGGATTGTAGACATCCTAATCCTTTGGAAGGGAATTGGGAGCCATGCTCTTGCGTGCCTTTATTTCTTTTAAGTCGGCTGGTTACAAGTGATCTTGGATGAAGGGTCTTACTCTTGCCCTCGAAGGATGCCATTTGGTATGTGGCAGGAATATTGTAACACACGTTTAAAACCACAGGGAGATCCGGTTGCCGATTGGGGTGCTCACATCCACCATAATAGCCCTTTGATGGAACTAAGGGGTTTCATCATAGGGTGATAGCCACAGTCAGAGATGGTTTTCATGGTATTTATTCTTGGATGGCTTCTAATTTTTTTAACCGTATAATACCAAGATGGAATTTGTTTTGCAATTCCAATAGCCTGATGTCTAGTCAGGTTTGGTTATTAGATTCCAAGTTTTCTGGTGCACCTTCACAGTGGGCTTGTTCAGGTAAATCGTTGGGTTTTACTTTGGATACTAGTCTATCCTTCATTCTGCATGTAGTTTCCTTCTATCATTTATTTTCTTTGAAAGCGATTAACAAGTTACTCTCTTACCTGGTAACGTTCTTTCGATGGGATGGTCCAACGACCTATTCCATATCTATGACAGTAAACACCACAGCTGTGCTGCTTCTTAAAATCTTTCGCCGTCTGCGTCCTGCGTCGATGACGTCGATACGCCGCCCTCGCGGACCTCCTCCGATGTCGCCAGATGCTATAAGCAGGATGCACAACGCCCGTAGCCTCCGTAGTAGTTTTTTCCCCAGAAGGTGTGGTACCAGTCTTCTGCCAGTCTGCACACAAAGACTTGCGGAAACGTAAGCTGCAATCGCATAAGAAATTCTGTAGCGGGGAAGGCAGGGAGGGAGCGATATGGAATACGTCGGACCATCCTATCGAAAGAACGTTATCAGGTAAGAGTAACGTGTTCTTCGAGGGGATTGGGTCCTCCGACGTACTCCATATCTATGACAGACTCCCAAAGCAGTACCAATGCAAGGAGGTGGGAAAATAATTTAGAAAACAGAAATTTAGAATGCCCAATCAAATTGCG
Organism: Ambystoma mexicanum; assembly: GCF_040938575.1. Taxonomy (NCBI): domain Eukaryota; kingdom Metazoa; phylum Chordata; class Amphibia; order Caudata; family Ambystomatidae; genus Ambystoma; species Ambystoma mexicanum. Next base: position 702,225,812 of record NC_090941.1, on the reverse strand, counting down.
GAGGAAAGGACCGCCTTGCCAAAGGCCAGATCATGCCCACGGATGGAATCGAGGGAGTAGTGACGTACAAAAGTATGTACCGAAGCCCAGGTGGCTGCATCACAGATGTTACAAATAGGAACACCCCTCTGTAGGGCAGTAGAGGCAGCCATACCCCTGGTAGAATGGGCCCGCAAGCCGACCAGTGGGTCCTTACCCACCAAGCGGTAACACTCAGATAGCCAAAATAATCCAGCGAGACAATGTCTGTTTCGTCACAGCTGGTCCCAAACGCTTTCCTGTGTAACCAATGAGGAGTTGATCGTCCACTCTGACCCGGGACATGCGTGAAATATAAAAGCTTAACACTCTCCTAGGATCAAGCCTATGGAGCCTCTCCTCTTCCTTACCAGGATGTGGAGGAGGATAAACCTTCTGGCCTAAATGATATTCCGACACCACCTTCGGAAGAAAGGAAGGACGAATTCTAAGGACAACCCTGTCCTTATGAAACAGTGAAGGGTGGCTTAACTGAAAGTGCCTGTAACTCACTCACTCACTCTGCGAGTGGAAGTGACCGCAACCAAAAATACAGATTTAAGAGTCAACAGTCTCAAAGGGCATGAATGCAGAGGCTCAAACGGAGTACCCATCAGAAACTTGAGAACAAGGTTAAAATCCCAACCGGGCACCTGGAAAGGTGACGGAGGGAACACATTAGTGAGCCCTTTCAGAAACTGAGAAATTAAAGGAATTTTAAAATAGGAACACTCTTCAGACGAGCACTTAAATATGGACAGCGCCGCCAGGTAACCTTTAACGGTACCCACTTGCAAGCCTGTGTGGGCCAAAGAAAGCAAAAAAGACAGAACCATGGGAATGTCGCATGCAAAAGGATCCACATTCTTAACCCTGCACCAGTCGCAGAACTTACGCCAACGGCAACGGTACAGGGACTTCGTTGCTGGCCGTCTGGCCGAGAGCAATACCTCCATCACGTCTTCAGGGAGGTCCCAATCCTTATACCTCAACCTTTCAGAAGCCAAGCTGACCTCTGGATGGAGAACCTGACCCCCCTCCCATGAGAGCAGATCGTCTCGGTAGGGAGGACGACGTGGAGGGCAGATGGACAAGTCGAGAAGGTCTGGGTACCACGTCCTCCGGGCCCACGCCGGAGCAATGAGGATCATCTGGGAACCAAACCTCCGTAACCTCCACAGTACTTGTCGGATGACGGGGACTGGAGGAAACCCATACAGCAGTGGGAATGACCACTCCACCACAAACGCGTCTCCTAAGGCTCCTTTTGGAGGAAATTCCCGCGAGCAGAACCTCTCGTACTTCCGGTTGGCACTGGAGGCGAAGAGATCAGCTTGAGGGTCCCCCAAAGGGTGAAGATCTCCAGGAGAATCTGCTGAGCCAACTCCCACTCGTGAGAGATCGTGCTCTGCCTGCTCAGAGCGTCCGCCATCTCGTTTTCGTCTCCGGCCAGATGAACTGCCGAGATCGAAACTTCCTGCCGGATTGCCCAGAACCAGAGCTGCATCGCCTCCCTGCACAGAGGAAGTGACCCCGCCCCCCCTTTTTGTTGAGGTAGTGCATGGCCACCGTGTTGTCCGTCAGGATCAGGACATTCTTTCCTCGCACAGTCGGCAGAAAAGCCTTCTGGGCTAGCCGGACGGCCCTCAGCTCCAACAGATTGATATGGAGTCTGGACTCCGACGTAGACCAACGACCGCTGACTGTCAACTCGTTGGCATGAGCTCCCCATCCCGTGAGGGATGCGTCCATCACGATCATCACCTACGGCCAGGGTAGGCACAATGGAGCCCCCCCCCCCCATCGTCGGCCCACCACAGAAGGTCCTGGGCGACCGAGGACGGCACCTGAACAGGGTCCGACATCCTGCCAGAGGACTGAGACCACTGGAGCTTGAGTGCCCATTGCAAAGATCTCATCCGCAAACTGGCCTCTGGCACCAGAAGAATGCAGGATGCCATGAGGCCGAGCAATCTCAAGAACTCGAATGCTGGGAGACTCTGGTCAAGCTGAAACTTGTGCACCATCTGCTGAATGTGATGAACCCTCACCTGGGGAGGAAAACACTGCCCCAGGGACGTGTCGAGCACTGCTCCGATGTACTGGAGCCTCTAGGTTGGTGTCAAATGGGACTTCAAGTTGAGGGAGGGTGTGGCAGGTGATGGACAGATGATCCAAGACTTCCTCGGGAGAGCGCGCCCTGATCAACTGTTACGCTCACCTGGTTCCACGGGGGCGCCACCCAGCAATCGGTGTCCAGGTATCCCTCCCTGCGATGCCCAGTAGTGACCAGCGGAAGAATCCTGCCAGAAATACAGGTAAACAATGTTTAGGACCGGGTAACTGGGATTAACAGCCTCCCACCACCCGGTATGTCTGCGGTCCCTTTGTGCTTCCTCTCACCTTGTTCTTGATGTTGGCGGGTTCTCCGTCCTGCTGTCTCGGCAGGGGCGCGTGGTGCTTTGCAGGCAATGGCGATCGAGTTACTTTACTGATGCCAGCCCGACATGAGTCTTTCAGGTAGGTCTTATTGCTATGATGTTTTGCTGTCCTAGCATGCCTTTCTGGAATTAAGATCTATTTTCTCTTCCTTCGGTACGTGGAAGTCCAATTCGTTGCAAAGATTGGATTCGGGTCCGCTGGTAAGTATTAGCGTTTTTGGAGCACCTAGACGCGGAGAGTTGGCGCTTAACGCAGCGCTAAGGTGCCTTGCCTTTGCTAACCTGTTATCTTTTGTCTTTACAGGTCGCGGTGCTCCGCCAGGAGTGTAGTATTCCAGAGATGTTGCGGAATTAAGTGCGAGTGGGAAGGTAAGCCTTTTGGCGGAGTTCGTTAACTGTGTAAAATGTCTACAGCCTTGTCTTTCCCTTTCTGCAGGTCCGTCGATACGAAGGAGCGCTGGTTCCAGGATGCCAGTCGGAAGAGCGGAGAACCGCTAAAGATGGAATTCAAGTAAGCTGCAACCTTTTCTAACAAGGGCATCTTTCTTTTTCTGCAGATGCTGTTTATCCGAGGTTCGTGGCTGAAACTGAACGCGGTGAGCGTCACGTTGCAGTATTGCAAACTAACGCGAAGCGTGTCAGTCCAGTCGGGCGTGGTTTAAATAGCTTCAAGAAAGAAGTCCAGGTAAAAGAGTTCCAAGGTGCCACACCCAAACCATCCTTCTGCAAGCCAGGTTCCAAGAAGCCTGATTCTGTGGATGCTTCCACAATGAATGTCAGTAACAAAAAGTAGTTCCCAAGCACAAACTCATTAAGTATGAGCCTGGCGCCAAAGGCGCCAGGACTGGCCCCAAGAAGGCCTTGGTTGCGATTTAGAGGAGACTTGGGTCAAGGCTCCCCCTGGCCCATGGGTAGGCCAGGGGGGTTTCGGGGTAAGGGTTGTGACATCAACCAATCGTCCAGATAGGGGTAGATGTGAATCCCCCCCCTTTCCTGAGATGCGCTGCCACTACTACCATGAGCTTGGTGAAGACCCTCGGGGCGGAGGTCAATCCGAACGGCCCGACCCGAAACTGAAAGTGTGAGTCTCCAACCGCAAACCTCAGGTACTTCTTGTGCTTTGGATGGATCGGCAAATGAAAATAAGCGTCGTTGAGGTCGAGAGACACCAACCAGTCCTGAAGTTGAAGGGCCTGGAGGACTTGAGAAAGAGTAACCATCTTGAACGTGTCCTTCCTGAGGAGATTGTTCAAACCGCGCAAATCCAGGATGGGTCTCAATTCCCCCCGTCTTTCTTGGAAATAAAACAATAAGGGGAATACCATCCCTTGTTCCTCTCCGCTACAGGCACCAGTTCTATGGCGCCTTTCTCCAGCAGGAATTGAATTTCCTAAGCAAGGAGCGGATCCGGACTCTTCAAAGAGAGATTCCCCGGTGGATTGTCGTGAGGCCTCTGCCGGAAAGGAAGACAGTACCCGTGGGCTATGATCTCCAGAACCCACACATCTGAAGTAATGGCACGCCACTCTACAAGATGCTGCGCCAGCCTTCCCCCAACCGGCGAACCATGGGACATGGTCTCATGACTGAGCTGAAGCGGCTGCGGCGTTGTCTGAGGGCAAAGAGGCAACTGCCCGAGCGGCCTTGGCACCTCGAGTACCCTGTTATCCACCACTGGCACTCCTACGGTGGCCCCTTTGACTGGCAGCGCCTCTCCCTTTACCAAAGGATGAGTAATAACGAAAGGAACCTCCCCTCCATTGCTGTCCCCTAGGACGAAAAGGCGAAGGATGTCGAACCGCAGCGTTAATGACTTGCTGCAGCTTTGGAGGTCTGCAACCTCTCAAGGCTCTCGTCAGCCTTGCTGCCAAAAAGATGTTACCCGCCAAAGGGCATGTTGAGGAGCCGGGCATGCACATCGGGAGAAAACCCCCGACTTCCGCAACCACGCAAACCTGCGTATCACGGTGCTTGCCGCCATGGACCGGCTGACGCAATCTGCCATGTCCAAAACCGACTGAACGGTCTCACACATGGCATCCTTGCCATGCTGAACCATGACATCCTTGCCATGCTGAACCATGGCAAGGAAACCATCCCGTTCGTCCCTTTCGGGAATATGCTCAGCCGCTAAGGAAACAGTTCCACAGAGTGTGCGTGAAACGTGACAAGGCACATATGGAGTTGGCCGCCTGAAGCGCCATACCCCCTGCAGAAAACACTTTCTTCGCCCAGCCGTCAAAACGCTTGTCGTCCCTATCAGGAGGGATGGTAGGATACGACGCCTGCTTTGCCGGGGCCGTAGCCGCCTGCACCACCAATTTTTCCGGAGTGGGGTGCTTGGACAAGTAGCAGGGGTCGCTACTGGCTGGGCGGTATTTTTCGCGGCAAAGACTTGCCCACTTCCGGGAGACTCTCCGGAGCAGTCCAAGCCGCCGCCAGCCTCCTCTGTAGAGGCATATGGAACGGCAGTACCGGGTCAGTTGGTTGACCTAGGTCGAGGATATCCGTAAGGTCATCCTGAAGAAACTCCCCTGGGGGAGCAGACCATTCCAAGTACTCGGTGACCCTAGACAGAAGGCGACGGTACGAGGAGTCGGCATGAGTGGGAGGCTCAGACCTACAAAACTCCACCTCCGGAGAGGTGTCCAGCCCACTGGCATCGTGCAGGGACTGCCGCAGGCCCTCAAATTGGCTATGTCCCGAAAGAATCTCGTCTGGCACCGTATCAGGCACCATGCCATCATCAGAGCCCTCATCCATCTCTGAAATAAACTCAAGATGGCGGTAAGAAGGCACAGAATGTGAACCAAAGCCATGCTTGACCTTGGCCAGAGCCTTTCTAGGGGTTTCCACCGAGCCCCTGGGTACCCCCGTTGACACAGCCTCGAAAGGCGTCTAGTGAATTGGCATCGACGCCGAACTAGGCGCCGACAGCATCGATGGTGTCGATACAAGCCTCGAGGCCAGAGCGCCGAGCGTGTCCCTCGACAGCCTGGGCGCTGATGGCGCCGACGACTTCTTCGGAGGCGGGGCCTCCAAAGAGTCCGTCGACGACCTCGGCGCCACCGGCGTCGACGTCTTCGTCGAAGACACCACAGGTTCACACGGTCTCGAGCGCGTCGAGGACCGGGACCTGGACTGGGAATGATATGATATGGCATTTGTAACGCGCCTATACACAAGTGTTTCAAGGCGCGATGAGGCAGGGAGGGGAGAACAAGGGGAAGACAGACAACGATCCTACTAGGCCAGGTGTCATTCAGATCGCGCAAGTGCAGGGGTAGGGGGAAGGGAAAAAGTGCAAGGGGTGGGGGGAAGTGCAGTACAAAGTAAGTAGAATAAAAATAAATAAATAGGGCCAGCTGGTGGCAAGTGCAAGGTAAGTGCAGACAAGTGCTGGGAAGGGGGGGCTGTAGGGATACAGAGACAGTCCCGCAGTGCAGGGGTTGCCAGGGAGGCAGAGCAAGTGGAGAGTGGCTGGGCCCAGGACCGAGGTCGGTGAGAGTGGCCCAGTTGCAGATTCAGTGCAGTTTCATTGAAGAATTTAGCAGGGGAGAGGAAGAGAGAAAGCAGAAGTAAAGAGGAAGGTTTTGAGGTGCTTCCTGAACCGGAGATGGTTCTCCTCGAGTTTCAGGGAGGCAGGAAGGCTGTTCCAGAGGGAGGCCCCTGCCGCGGAGAGAGATCTACCCCCAGCTTGTTGCTTCGAGAAGCGGCTAACCCTGAGGGAGTTGGAGACGGATGAACGAAGGGCTCGGGAAGGAAGATATTTAGGCCCTAGGTCCCAGATGGCCTTGTGGACAATGCAGAGGGTTTTGAACTTAATCCTCGCAGCCACTGGCCACGCAGCATGACGAGAACGATTCCCCTTGTCCGAGCAGGACCTCTCCAGCGAATCGTGCTGACCACCCAAGCCCGAAGGCGTGCGAGCGGTGTCTCGACCCATCATGACCGACCCCGCTCGGAGGCGCGGACGGACCGGTGCCCTGCAAGTCGAGAATCGCTAACATTTTCTTCCCGAAGGAAGCCCATTCCTCCGGCGTCGCATGCTTGGTGGGATAAGCGACCCGCCGACGGGCGGAGTCCTCGGATGAGGACGGGGAAGGCGAACGATGACGGCGATTCCGAGAGTGCCTCGAAGAGGCAGAGGAGTGGCCAGACCGACTCCGGGACCGAGGCCCACTGCACTTCCGACGACGATGCGCAAGGCTTTGGACGTGAGCGCCTGGCAGTCGACACAGTCATCCATGTCATGGGCCTCCCCGAGGCACCAGAGGCAGGCGTTGTGCGAGTCCGTCACCGACATCTTGGACCCACAGTCCCTGCACTTCTTAAAGCCCGGACGCGGGGTGGAAGACGAGGTAGACATCCTTCACGAAGAAGGAACTTCACAAAACAAACCGGTTCGAAGAACCGAGAAACAGAAACTCCAAATAGTCGAGGCGCGCCGAGATTCCCGAAGCGAACACGTTTGCGGAAAAAATGGAACTGAGGCTACGGGCGTCGTGCGTCCTACTTATAACATCTGGTGACGTCGGCCGTCGGAAGAGGTCCTCGAGGGTGGCGTATCAACGTCATTGACGCAGGACGCAGGCGCCGAAAGATTTTCCGAAGCAGCACAGCTGTGGTGATTACTGTCATAGATATGGAATTTGTCGGAGGACCCAATCCCCTCGAACAAATAGTATGACAATAATAATCAAAGCATGGGAATATTTTACACTTTAGAAAGTCGGACCTCACATAAGATTCAGACCCTGGAAAAAGCTGCAGGAAGCAAGACCACCTGTTTCTATGTGACAGGAAGATGGATGGATGAATGAGCGAGACCAACTTCAAGCTGAAAGAATGATTCCTGTTTCAAGGAGCGGAGTCCTGTCCACAAGGAAACCTACAGAGGAGGGAACCTGAGGCAGTTGTAACTTCATGGAAGCAGACCTAGAGGGCCTGCTTTCTCAGACTTCCCTGGGAACTAGCTGAGAATAGCAAAGGGAGAATAGTAATTCCCAAAATGATATATGCTCTCTATCCACCATTTATATTTACCCTGTTAAGTCCCAGCGATGAGGGTGGTTTGATTAAATGGTGATTGTACACTGCATCCTCACTGCATTTATTATCAAGTGAGATGTCATTTCAATCCAACCCAAAATGTATTTTTGAGCAGTGTGCGCAGTGATATAGATAGCACTTCTGTGCAGTCAGTGCGCTGCTCTTGGCAAAGTATAATTTAATTAAATTGTACCCAAAGTGTTTTCACATAAATAACTAAAATTAAGCTGTGATGTGGAGACATCTGTACCATAGTCTAATGAAGATCTGCATGATAATGTGTGTACTGTGAAGTCTACACCAGTTTAATAACGAATGGGAAATGAGTTTAATTCCGTCATTTGTACTCCCATAAAGAGGATGCAAATGGACATCCTGTACACCCCTCATTATTGAAACTGCCCAGTGGCACCATTATTGAGGAGGAGGGACACTTACAAAAGCTTTGAGAATTCTAAACCGATAACAGTACCTCCCTAATGAAAGCTGCAGAGTTTTGATGCACTTCATTATAAAAGTACTTTAAACTGCACATCCATAAAAACCGACAGCACCCTCGTTACTTTGGAAAGGAGAGCCATGCAACAGTTCTCCGATTCCATAAATTGTTGGAGCAACTGGTGAAAGCAAAGTTATTTGTATCATTTTTAAATGTAACTATGTGCAATATGGAAATGTTTGGGATGTAAATAATTGACACCCACTGAAAAGTGGCAGAATTAAATCCAGAATATCCATGGTTATTCAGAATTAAGCATATAGAGATGTGAGTATATAAAGGATGTTTGTGTGTGAGAAATGGATTTAAGCAGAACAAGTTACTTACCCATGGTAACGTTTTTTCGATTGGATGTTCCTCCCACGTATTCCTCATCTTTTGATATATCCATATTCAGCTTTAGCGGCCTCAGAATAAATGTCCAGCGAGGGCGCGGCGATGCCAATTGACTCGATGTCTCTCGTGGGCCTCTCTCACGATGTCGACATCACCACTGGTACATATAGTGCGCGCTGCGACTGTTCGCTTCAGTTCCATTTTGATGCGTTCCCTCAATACCTTATGGTGTTACCTTGCGTAAGACAGTATTCTGCCTTGAAAGAACAAACTGTAACAGAAATTCTACAGCAGGGTAGGTTGGGAGGGGAGATGAGGAATAGGTGGGAGGAAAGAGTGTTTCAGTGGATTGTGTCCTCCCACGTATTTCTCATCTTTTGCAGCATTTCAGGAGGGAGTAAGAATTTAGAAGTTCCTTATGGGTTGGTATGAACAGAATCTAACACCACCTTCCCAAATCCTCCTTCCTGGCCTGAGGAAGAGTCCAGACAATGCTTTGTAAAAATATGAACAGAGGACCATGTGGCCGCCGCACAAATATCTTGAATTGGTACTCCTTTCTGCAGAGCATAGTATCTAGCCATGCCCTTGGTCAAATGAGCCCTCACACCCTCAGGAGGATTTTTTCCAGCTAGTCTTTAACACTCAAATGCCCAGGATAATCCACCTAGATAAGGTTTATTTTGTCACTGCCATCCTCAACTTATGGCCTGTATAACCAACTAACAGTTGCTCATTCTGTCACAATTTCGACATTCTAGAAATTTTAAAAAAGAAGTGCTTGCCTAGGGTCAAGCCTGTGCAAATGAGAAGGTGGATAGAAAGAAGGTAAGTACAATGTTCTGTGTTAAATGAAAATTAGACAATTCTGGACAAAAATGTGGGTTTAACTTTAAGGACCCTTGAGGACAATTGTATAAGGAGGCTTGAAGTTCACTCACCCTACGGGCTGATGTAAGAGCAAATAAAATAATAGTTTTGAAGGTTAACAACCTTAAAGGACAAGAATTAATTGGTTCAAAGGGAGTCCACATGAGAAATTTTAGAACCAGATTAAGGTCCCAAACTGGAACCTGAAAAGGGATCGGAGCGAACACATTCATTAGTCCCTTCAGAAATTGTATCACTAGTGGCATTTTGAAGAAAGATACTTCAGACGAGTGCTTAAAAATTGACAGCGCTGCCAGATATCCTATAATTGTTCCAACCTGTAGCCCCAGATTATCCAGATGTAACAAGAACAATAACACCATAGGTGTACTGCACATAAAAGGGTCCACATTCATGTCCCTGCACCATCTGCAGAACTTGCTCCAACAGCAGCGATACAAGGATTTTGTTGCCGACCTTCCTGCCGGATGCAAAGTCTCCATTACATCATCCGGCAGGTCCCAATCTTTATATCTGAACCTCTAAGAAACCATGCATGAAGGTGGAGTGTCTTGACCTCTGGATGGAGAAACGGACCTTCCTCCCACGTGAGAAGATCCTCTCTTTGCGGAAGACGTATTGGAGGGCAGATGGACAACTGACAGAAACAGAAAAGATACACACAAATAAAACCAATGGAAACATACAAAGGTAGGAAGATCCGCACTGACAGCCAAAGACGAGAAGACACATGACGAACGACTTCAGTCGCTTTTCTTCCGGACGCTACATTCAGAAATTCAACCAATATACAAAGAATATACTCTACGGTTGACAACAAAAAGCACGATATTGAAAGGCTGCACAAAAAGACTGAGAAAACCTACCTATAACGGCCACAAACACAACCGCAACAACATATACTAATATGCTCTTGGAATACGCGTGGAAACACTCATCTCTTCAGATGTAGAAACAAGGACCTACTTAAATACATCATCTGCCTCCAAGCGACAGATATCTTTCACTGCCTCTTTGCGATGGATACATGACCCATATGACTGCTGCCATAAACAAAAAAACAGGCGGATCTAGCTCCGTATTATTAAAACTCTGGAAAATGGAAGCCCATCCGGAGCAAAATCGAGACTACGTTCATTAACGACTTATCCCAAATAACCATTCTAGAGCATAGTCATATGGATACCACAAACAAACTGATAAAAGGGATCACCAACTGATCGCGTTACTCAACTTCTACTGGAGCCCGGCGATTATGGATAATGACAAATTCATTGACGAAATATTAACCTCCTTAGACGCCGCTTATGCAAAATGCGAACAACTATATGTCTTCATAGGTGGAGACATGAATCTCCATCTCTTCCGAAATAACGGACACAAAATCCCAGCCTCCGAAAGAAGTGAGAAAGCAAAATCATGGACAATGGCAATGGAAAGACGAAATCTAACCTTACTGAATGGCAACATGGCAGGTGATAAACCAGCAAGACCTGCATGGCACAGAGATAAACTGATAGGATATCTAGACTATATATACACATCTCACCCATTCTGAACAATAACATTGCAAAATTCAAAATCAAAAAGAACAAAGATAGTGACCATGCCAAACTCACAGTTACCTGGGATGCCCCACACTACCGTATGGACAAATTGAAAGGTCCACATATGGAAGTCACTACTACATCAAACAGACTGCGAATACCAGATGAAAAAATCCAAAAACTGGAGGCGACCTTCAGAACTTCCCATATGAAAGAAAAAATGAAAAATTAACTACGAATGGTTGCTTGCCCCATTTATACAAAAACCAATTCAACGACCAGAAAATAGAAACATCCATGACCACGCATACTATGAGGAAATAGCAAATCGCAAATCGCAAAGAAAGAATCAAGAAAACAAATAAGGAAAGCAAAGAAAAACGAAACATCAATTTCATTGTTACTATTAAAAACAAAAAACAGAAATACAGAAATCTCAAAACAACGAAAGCAATGATAATACAAAATGATGCGGAAGTGATGCTACATGCATTGAACAAAAGAAACACCAGAGACTTGTGGACACATCTAAATCCAAATCACACATCACAAAACCAATTGATCTCAGATCTGGCGGAAAAAACTGGATCCAACACTCCAGCATATTATACAAACATACCAGCCCTACAGGAACAAGAAAAAAAAAACTGCACTTCTGAAAAGAAGCCCTGGTAAAACCAATGGTACTACAAGGAAATCCTCACCCATATAAAAAAATGGAACACCTGTAGAGCTCCAGTGCCAGACGGCCTAAGCAACAAAATGATCAAAAAACAACCGGAAGCTTGGGCAAAACTGTGCCTACAAATATTCAGTCTAATATAAAAAAAACAGTATATTCCCAACACCTGGAAAACAGCCATCATAGTCCCAGTATTTAAAAAAGGCGATAGAAAACTCCCCACAAACTGCCGTCCATTAGCAATGCTGGATCCCCTAGGTAAAATATTTGCCGCAATCCTCGTTAAAAGACTCAACAAGTGGACCAAAACCCACAACAAGCAAGACCCTAGACAGACTGGTTTTTCAAGCAATGTGGGCACAAACAAACTTGTTCATACTGAATGTACTAAAACAAGAAACATTTAGATAGAAGACAAATGTACATGCCGTCTTTGTTGACCTAAAAATGGCTTTCGATAGCATAAACAAAAGCACATTGTGGAGGAAACTGGAAAAAGAAAAATGGCCAAACGAACTGCTAGCCCCAATCAAAGCTCTATACAGTGACAACAATACGGATTTGATTGACAAAAGATGGCGCATTATCAACAACTATAAAAAGTCAAAATTGAAACAAGGATGCCTTTTGGCCGCCATCATTTTCAAATTGTACTTGCTTGACATATCGAAAAACATACCAACCACTGCAAACAACCCAATGAAAATAAATACAGTACACGTCCGGTATATACTATACGCAGACGATATCGTCCTTATGGACAAAATAAAGGTAGGACTACAAAACAGTTTGGATGCCCTCAACAATTACGTCAAGGAAAATGACATTAAGATCAACTCCAACAAATCCTCAACATATACCTAAACGGGAAAAAACTGGACGAAGTTAAAGAAATGAAATACCTAGGCATTGAACTAAACCAATCGCAAGTGGAGCAAAGCTGGTCTCTGCACCTAAAAACGCAAGCATGAACATTGGCGATACTAGCATTGAAAGGAAGTTTGGAAAATACTTGCTGAAACCAGTGATAATCTATTACAGACAAAAAGTGACAGCAATATTACTATATGGAAGTGAGAGCCTGGTCAATATCTCAAACAACATCTGGCCACTGATCAAGGGCATATTTTGGAGTAAGGTTCTATCTGTGGCTGCCTCATTCCCAATACAAAGGATACGACATGAGATAGCTCTCCAATCTATACCCAACTGGAAGCAGCTAGACGTATACCGTAAGATCATGAATAATGATGACATACCTGCAATGAGGATTTTGAAACAGACAAAAAAATCCCTGACATCGCCCACTCTGACAGTGTGGAAAGAAGCCTGCAAATCTCTACTTGAGAAATATGACATATAGACAGAGACTCTGATAAACAGACAAATGGAAGGCAAAAAAATATATAAAGGAAATGGACTGGATTAAAACCATCGAAGGGAAAAACGGATACAAAATTAACAAACTCTATACTTGACATAAGAGCAGTAAATTAACTACGGCCATACCTGGTGAAATTCCCCTCTAAACCAATATGTGATACCTACCTGCGATTACGTCTCAATGTTCTGTATACCAGAGAATATCTTACAACTATAAAGCAAATATCAAAAGAGGACAACATATGCAGATTCTGCAAGCAAGAAAATCAAGAGGAGACAATTTACCATATTATCATAGAGTGCCCCAGCCATACAGGACACAGGAAACGATTCGCCAGTACAATGAAATTCCCGAAAACCGGTGATGGAGACGAATAAATGTGGCATAAAATAACATCCGGATAGAAAACATCAAGTTAATCATCATGACAGTCCAATTTTGGAATTGCATCATGGACATAGAAACAGTATAAATCATACAAATGAAACAATATAATTCCTAAAACAAAATGTAAAAGTTTGGCAACTAACTACCCACGTCCTCCTGGCCCAAGCCAGGGCGATTTCCCTGAACTCTCTCAACCTCTGGATCACGTGGGGAATGACAGACTAGAGGAAACACATACAGGAGTGGAAACTCCCACTCCACTCCGAACGCGTCCCATAGAGCTCCTCTTGGGGGAAATTCCCTGGAGCAGTACAGCTCCAACTTTCGGTTGCAACTGGTCACGAACAGATCCGCTTGAGGGTGAAGAGCTCTTGAAGGACTTCCTGAGCTGGTTCCAATCGTGGGAGACTGCTCTGTCTGCTCAGGTGAACTGCCGATAGGGAGATTCCTTCTTGAATTGCCCCACACCAGAGCTGCATTGCCTCTCTGCACAGTGGTAGTGACCCTACACCTCCTCTCTTGTTGAGATAGTACATGGCCACTGTTTTGTCTGTCATTATCGTGGTATTCTTCCCTGTACAGAGGGCAGAAAGGCCTTCAGCACTAGTCTGATTGCCCTCAGCTCTAAAAGACGGATATATAGTTTGGACTCCGATGGAATCCAACGACCGCTGATTGTCAGATCGCTGGCATGTGCTCCTCACCCCGTGAGTGAGGCATCCTTAACAACTTATCGCCAGCCAAGGTTGCCAAAATGGTTCTCCTTCAGATTGTTGTCCTTGCTGGCCCACCACAGAAGATCTTGTGCGACTCTGCTCTGAACCTGAAGAAGGTTTGACATCCTGCTTGAGAATTGGGACCATTGAGTCCTGAGAGCCCACTGGAGAGATCTCATTCTCTGGTGAGCCTCTGGCACCAGGAAAATGCAGGATGCCATGAGGCCGAGCAACCTCAAAATGTCATAGGCCGGAAGATGCTGGGCACTCGAATTTGGTGATCATCTGCAGAATGTGCCGAACCCTCACCTCGGGTGGCAAGACTTTTCCAGGGGATGCATCCAGGACTGCCCCAATGAATTGGAGCCTTTGAGATGGTATCATGTGGGGCTTCTTGTAATTGAGGGAGAAGTCCAGTCTGTGGAGAGAGTGGCAGGTTACGCTGAGATGTTCCGGGGCCTGTTCGGGAGACCAATCCCTGATCAGCCAATCGTACAGGTAGTGATAGATGTGAATCCCCCCTCTCCTGAGACTAGCTGCCACCACCATCAGCTCAGTGAAAACCCTCCGGTGGAGCTTAGCCCAAAAGGCAGAACTGATCATGAGAATAGCCAACAGCGAACCTCAGGTCCTTTCTGTGCTTGTGATGGATTTGCACATGAAAGTAAGATTGGCACATGAAAGTAAGAATGCTGAAGGTCCAATGACACCATCCAGTCCCGAAGCTGGAGGGCCTGGAGGATCTGAGAAATGGTAACCATCTTGAACTTGTCTGTCCTGAGGAACTTGTTGAAGTCTCAAATCCAAGATGGGCCTCAATCCTCTGCACTTCTTGGGGATTAGGAATTAAGGGGATTACGAACCCTTGTTCCTCTCAGCTACAGGTAGCGGTTCTATAGCACCTTTCTCCAGCAGGGTCAAACTTTCCTGCACAAGGAGCAGATCTGGAATTTTGCAAGAGTTGCTCCCCCGTGGATGATCCTGAGGCCTTTTTAGAAAGGGAAGGCAGTAACCCTGGGCTACGGTTTCCAATGCCCATGCATCTGAAGTAATACCCCGCCATTCTTGCAGATGCTGCGAGAGTCTGCCTCCCACTGGGGGTTTGTGGAATAAGGCCGCAGAGAGGTTTTGAGGCGGCTGATGCAGCGGCTGAGGGTAAAGCAACCCTTGCCCGAGCAGTCTTAGCACCTCTCCCCCATCCACCACAGTGAAATCTTTTTTGACCCCTCTGACTCGCCAGTCCTCTCGCACTTTCAGCTGTGGAATAAAAACAAATGGACCTGCCCCTCTAAGCTGTTCCACTGGGGCGAGTTTGCGGTTGTCCGATTGCAGCACCAAGGGATTTGGCTGCCGCTTTGGAGGTCTGCAGCTTCTCCAAGCTCTTGTCAGCCTTGGTGCCAAATAAGTGTGTGCCGTCAAAGGGCATGTTAAGAAGCCTTAATTGCACATCAGAAGCAAACCCAGACTAACCACACAAATCTGAGTATCCCAGTGCTAGCTGCCATTGCTCTGCTGAATCGAAACCAGTTTGAAGGGGCTCGCACATAGCCTACTTTCCATCTTTATTAATATTCAAAAGTCTGTCTTCTTCCCCTTCGGGCATATGATCAGCTGCTATTGCTATACAGTCCCATAGGGTAAAAGTGCACATGTGGCGTACGCTGATTTAAGGGCCATAATCCTAGCTGAACAGACTTTTCTTGCCAAGGCATCATAACATCTGTCATCCCTGACTGGGGGAATCGTTGGGTAAGCAACGTCTCTCGACATAGATTCAGCATGCTGTACCACCAGGCTTTCTGGAGTTGGATGTTTTGATAGATAATAAGGATCGCTACTGGAGGTCCTGTATTTACTTGACAATACTTATTTACTGGTGGAATTTGCTCTGGCGTATCCCAGTTTGCACTGATCTGCCTTTTCAAGGCTATATGGAAGGGAAGAATAGGATCCTCTTGGGGTCCCTTGTCTAAAATGTCTGTCAAGTCATCCTGCTCATAAGATGGTGCAGGCCTGCCGCACAAAATTCATTGACTAGCCATTAATTGTCTATATGACCCATCTTTATGATCTGAGGGGTCTGGTCTGCCAAATTCAATCTCTGGGGAAGTGTATCCCAAATGCCATCTGTAATGTCTCATACAGATCATTCATCCTTGACTCTGATGATATTAGAGCCTGTGGAGCTCCTTGTGTTCCATACTCCAAGCCAAAAGGTCGATCCTCATGCTCCTCATGTATTGCAGAAAGTGACTTGAAAAAGTCTTGTCTATGTAGTGGAGTGAAGGATTCTTTATTTTCTCAACCTCCTTTGGCAATTTCAGCATTTTTGTCAATGAAAGCATCGAAGTTCTCGCTGCCGTCTACGTCGAGGGCATCAACAACAATGGCGTAGAAGATTCACCCTGTAGAGTCTTCGAACCCTTAGTTGAAGATTTTGGCTTCGATGCAGTAGGTTCTCGACTCAAAAAGGACCTTCGAAGGTTCGAGGAGTTTTCTCATGGACAACTGGACTCTACAGTGCACAGGGTTGGTCCTTTGCCTTGTCAAATTTTTCCTAGACAGGGTCACGGTTCCTACTCTTCTGCTTCGAGGGGGTCGGGCCGCATTCTCGAAGACTTGGAGCATTTTTTGTCGGAATCTCTCCCATTCAGCCGTTGAAGCTGATTTCATCTGGCACGTCATCCATTCAGGGGAGGAACTCGAAGAGCACAGTGACCTGTGACGCCTTTACTTCATTCATCGTGAAGACGAAGAAGAGTGGTGAGATCCACTCCCGGATCGAGATCTTTTTAGCTTTCATACGACGAGGAGAGGCTCCCCTCGACTCATCGGAGGCTTGCTTTTTCGACAGAGTCGTTGAGGGGATTTACATGTCCTACCTGCAGCTAACTTCCCTTTAAGTTCTTTCAGGGCTTTCACGGTCATCGAAAGGCAGTATCCACACTCTCATGTCTTATGATCAGATCCCAAACACCAAAGAGACACCCGATGGGGGTCTGTAAGGGACATCTTTGCCTGAAGTCGTGGCATTATTTAAACCCCGATCTTGGAGTCCATGATACCAACGAAGATGCCATTATTTACTAATTAGGGTGCTCATAGGAATCCAAGTGCACCTATCTTCCGAAGAGATAGCTCTTGCGATAAAACAGAACTGAAGCCAATGGTTGTCACGCGCACTTTATGTACCAGTGGTGATGTCGATAACGTGACATCGATCGACCATCGTCGATGTGCAGCACCCTATTCTGGACATTTATTTCGAGGCGGCTAAGCTTAATATGGATATATCAAAAGATGAGTAATACGTGGGAGGACATAATCCATTTGAAAAGTTATTTTCGCTTTTTTGGACAAGGTGCCAGTGATTGTTGTGGTGACTTACCCTACATAGAAATTGGGGACCACCTTTGACTGATTTATTTCAATAATTTTTGATCAAACCGCCTGTTTCTTGGCCAGAATTATCTGGTGGAACTGTACTAGAGGATATTAAATCAGAGGTGCCCGCTTCGTGCCAAAGCCGTCCATTAGCCAAAATGGATCTTACACCCAATGTCCTTTCCCACTGGATTTCAAAAGATTTTTTAGAATTGAAGTTGTTTCATAATGTTACTGTATGCAAAATATTAAAAAGCCTTCCTTTTACATATATAACCAAGACATCACTTTTCCAAGGCTATTGTTAGCTATGAAAATTGTTGTGTGTTGGTTTGACCAGAGCATGCTCAAGTGCCAGTTATGGCCACTTTACCCCCATAGTGGGACTGTGAGCCATACCCCAGTCCCAATGTACATGGCATTTTCAAGATTTACAAAGAGTGCTATGCTGCCGGGTTGAAGATTCGGTTATAGTTAACTAACACACACACACGCCCACCCTGGGGTAAAACTGAGCGCTTCTATATGGCACTTTTTTCCTTTTTGTTGGCCATTTTGCCTCGCTGGATGTACAATTCCAGCAGTGGATCCACTGAGCCAAACTAGTGTTTCAAAATGTTCATACGCTCAGCCAATTAAAAGACAATCCCATTCTGAACTGAGTGTCTGTGGATACCCATGAATACCCGCAGGTCCGAGGCCAACCGATCAAAGTGAATTATTTTCTCCTTTGACAATCAAATTGAGCGTTTCAGTTAAAAATGCTTATCAGCTGGAATAGCTGTCAAAATATGCACAACTCAAAATGCTTTGGGTCGGGTCCCCCCCCCCCACCAAGTATATGGATAAGCTGGATGAATTTTCACAATACCAAGAAAAGCACTAAATTTGGCCCAGATGCACACACTCTGCGAAGGTCTGGTGCAAATAGGTCTAGATTTTTTTTCTGTACATGAGAGCAAATATTACTTCTGCTATTCGCACACAGCGTTGCAGTGGTTTAAAGGCACATGTGCACTGTACGTTTTCACCACAACATTTGACCACAGTGTGTTACTATCAGTCTTCTCCAAAGCAAAGGACTGGAATAACGTTGGTTTTGATCTCACTATGCAACACATGTTCCACACCTTACCGTACAATTAACGAGGATAAATAAATAACTTGATATATTAAACCCGATTTTAAACTACTTGCTATAGATTGAAATAAGTACATAGTACACATTTCTCATGGAATTCAAATACCAAACCGGTACTGTTGCGTTTACCAGCTCAAGATTCCGATGTGAGATGAAGTGTGTTCTCCTTCCCCATCCTTATGGGAATCTGTAGGGGACTAATGTGCTTGTGCCGCTAAAGGAGCACGTCTGGCCACAAATCTGTCCGTCAAGCACAGCATTTTTCCAAGTGCTTACCGTGGATGATGTCAAGAGCATTTAGTGTGACGAAGAGATTATTCTTGGAAATGCATACCAACCATCACATATTTGACTTTGGTAGTTTATTTTTTACAGGCAAGGAAAGGAATGCAGAGAGATTACTTGGAAGGGCACCCTTGAAGGTTGCATACCAGCTGCCGTAATACATTCTGCTGCAAGCACATTGGACTGCTGCTACATTTAAAGTTGGGGATGGATTTGCCATGTGGAAGTAAGTACAAGAGGAGCATTGTCATGTGATGGTTGTCCGTGTCTGTTGGCCTTAATAGTTACAGTGGGCAGTGCAAACCAACCTGGTTATAGGGAAGAATGTTACCTCACCCAGCTGGTTGGCTTCCGTGGCACCATTTTTTGAGCTATGGTCCTGTGTACGCTGGTTAATGAGCATTTTGATTTATTCGTTGAGCATCAATAGTAGAAATGTTACAGTGGAGGACAGAGGCAGACTTAAAAACCAGTGCAGACAGATGGAGAATGCAAGACTATTACATCACAGATCATTGGCAGTTTGGATCAATAAGGTAGTCTAGCGTGCCTGTGGTGTCTTGGTGGAAGATGGTGGAGACAGGAGACTCAAGTTGAAGAAAGTGATGTTCAGGAAGATGGAGGTTCTTCAATCAAAGGGGAGGCACTTCTATGGAAAGTGATCTGAACCCAGAGATGGTGTCATGGGTGAGAGTCAGGGTGGGGTTGTAATGAGACTGTGTTGGGTTTATGAAAAGTGGAAGTTTCCAGGTGCTTTTATATTTTTAAAATGAATGCATGCTACTTACAGCTTCCACAGGAAGGTTTGTAAATATTTATGGGCAGCACACAGGCAGACATGTTTGTCCTGAAGAGTCTTTAGATGTCAGTCTCTGATCAAATGGCATCTGGTTAGGGTGTGGAAGGTCTGGCTTCCGAAAGAGGAATCTGCTAATTAGACCTCCTACCCCATTCATAAAGCTCCATGCTAAAAGCATAGTGTATGCATAGGCCCTTGCTGAATCAATCTTCCAACAACTGCAGTACCTACTCTTCACTGGCATAGGGCAGGTTCAAAGATCACATGTACATTCCTGACAGCTGATGTGACCCAAAGTTACTGCAGCTAGAGGTGACATTTTAACTTCTGCATCACTGATTCAAAAAGTAATTGTTGCCTCATCAGTCTGGTGGCAAGTTAATCTATTAGGATAAGCCATATATGGTTATGGTATGGTGACAAAGGCGTGCACACACATTAAAGTCACCCCAATCTAATATCATACAAGTGTCAGCTCTGTGGCGCAATGTGTATTCATGGCAGCCTGCTGGCTGTCTGCACCACTCCCAGTGAGGCAATAGCTAGGATGTGGTCTTCCTTTGATTCCGTGGGAGCAAGGTTTTATCATCACCCCTTAGGCATAGGATCTCCCACCAGGATATCTCCTGGGATCCTTTCTTCAAAATGGGCACTTGCATAAACGCCAGCCTTACACAGGGTGCTGCACACCAAAGGGCCTTTGAAGTGTCAGGCATGGGAAGGGGATGGAGTTACAGTATCCAGAGAGGGAAAAGTGGTCCTGAGGAAAGGGCTCAACCATCTTGGTTTTCTGTGGAGCTCTTTCTTTCCCGTCCCCTCCATTTCCTGTGGGACAAGGCACTCTGGGTATGAACCAAAAAAGCAAGGGCCATTTGTTACAGTGACAAGAATTGGACAGCATGGTTGTTTTGTCCAAACTCCTGTGACAGTTTGCCTTTATAAGGAAGGAGTCTCCCACTCCCTTCCTTGATGGTTTCCCGCACACAAAGACAAATTAATATCTGGAACACTGTTGGTCCAAAGGCATCTGCCAAACAGGTGAAGAGCAGTGCTATCCAAGGCAGAGGAAAGCTCTACCTCCCAACCAGCCACAGGTCACATTGGGACGTCTGCTGGTTGTACCGAGGCTTGCCACTCTGCCAGCTGAACTGGAACCAGGCTCCTCACTGGAGGTGAATGAACACCTGCAGGTGCCAGCCTAACTCCCTGGACTGGGAAGGGCAGAGTAAGAATCTCTCCCCCTGTCCTGGAGCCCCTGGATCGGGACTCTCAGCAACTAGAAGCCCAAAAGCAGCAGGAATCCTGTGTGCACAGCTTTGAACCACCTTCAAATCATGTAAGACACACTTCACCAAGACCCACAGTGCTACTTTTAGCACTCTTATCTTCGAAATGCTCACCAGCATGTTCAAGCTGGCTTAGTGATCTTTGCTGCCTTGGCTCGAACACCGGCTCACTGATACAGAAGCCTTCTAACCGCTGTTTCTTCAAGCACCACATGAAACCAACATGACCTTACATCAACTGGACTCAAAACTATTGGAAGCCATCATGACACACATTGACTTGACTCATCGGCTAACATCGGCGCAAACTGACCTCAACCACCAACCTGAGCCTGTTGGACCCTTTGAAATGCATCACGTCTAATGCAGCATCATACCGCACAGAGCCAAAGCTCGAAGCAGACTTTACACCAACTCTCATCCTCCAATCTGGCTCAAATGCAAAGAGAGCACAGAGAACAAGGTATAGTCAAGATGCCCTGCCCCACCAGTCCACCTTCTGGGACCATACTACACTTTTAAGCCCCTTTTTGCACTTCTTTTTGAAAAGACATCCTTTAAAGTGGCATTGCTGCAAATTCTTGCCCGATCACCCCAGAGCACTATCCTCTACACATTCTGCATTTGTTTGTTTTCTTTCCACCGTGTTTGGTTTTTCCTTGTGCTTTCTAGTTATTTGCAGTTTTGATTGTTTAAGCATATATTTATAGGACCTTGATCAGGAATTCTTTTATTTTTGGGTCTTTGTGCTATTGTTGTTTGGCTTGCTACAGAGCACTTTGCATTCGTCCTGAGTGCAGCCTTCAGTCAACCTCGCCACGCCCCGCAATTTAGACTCAGGTGTTTGTGTTTCAGGGAGCCATCTAGTAACGAATTGCAGCTGGCTAGCTAGATAATATACTTCAAAGTTTGGTAGTCTAATGCCTCCTTGTTTGTATGCATTTTGTAGTTTCCATAGCGCCATCCTGTTCCTCGTATTGTGCCATATGAATCCCCTGCACACACTTTGTAATTTAGAAAACAAATCTGGGTATTTCATGTGGGATATTTTTAAAACCATGTAGTAGCCTCGGCAGTCCCACCATTTTTAATAGCACCACCCTCCCCATAATGGAGAATGTCGTACTTTTTTCTATGTTGGATACCATTCTTTCTGTGTTCCATTTGTGTTCCTCTGCTACGTGATGATACAACTCTATGCCTAGGTATTGGAACTTCTAAGTTTCTCACTCTATCAGTAGTATCGGTAGCTCCTGTTTTAGTATTCCTACATATCTCCCCAGGGGTAATATGCTTGACTTGTGTGGGTTTATTGTTATACCAGATAAGATCGCATATCGTACCATCACCTCTAGGATGTATTGCAGATTATCCTCAGGGTATTGCAGGTATAATAACATATCATCTGCATATAGTGATATCACGTGCTGCTCCCCCGTGACTGCAATCCCCACCTCCCTGTATTGCTGTCGTAGATATGCTGCCAGGGGTTCTAGCGCCAAAATAAACATCAGTGACCATGGGCATCCGTATCTGGTGCCCCTGCTCAGTTGCCATTCCTCTCAGATGCTAGTGCCCATTTTGACCCATGCCATAGGTTCGCTATAGAGTAGTCATACCCATTTCAGGTATGTGGGTACCATTCCGTACTCCTCCAGAACCGCCAGCAGCAAGGGCCACTTAACAGAGTCAAACGCTTTGAGCGCGTCCAGCAAGACTATTGCTGACTCTTGTGTGCCCTCCCGGGTGTGGTCTATTACATGATGGAGCCTCCTCAAATTTTCAGTTATATTCCTATGTGGCACGTACCCTGTTTGGTCCCAGTGCATCAATTTGTGTATCATTGGTTTTAATCTATTAGCCAACACTGCCGTCAGGCTCTTGCTATCCTGGTTGAGTAATGATAGTGGCCTGTATGACCACCATTCCGTGTCTGGTTTGTTAGGTTTAAGGAGTGGGATAATAATCTCGTCACGTAGTGATTTTGGTAGTTTCCCCTTGTCTAGCACTTCATTGAGCATTGTCAGAACAGGGGGTGGGGGGTAGGGAGGGTGGGTATTTCATTTTTATAAGTTTTATCAAATGTGCTTGGGAGCCCATCTGCCCCTGGAGCTTTACTCGTGGGCAGTAGCTTGATCACCAGGTCCAGTTCCTCTATCGTAATTGGTGTTTCTAGGCTTTCTCTATCCGCTTCTTCAAGCTTCGGGAGTGTGAATTTCTCTAGGGCCTCTTGTTTATCTATATCCGCCTCCTCTGTGGGGTCTGCATACAGTCTTTTGTAATAGTCCAGAAAGCATTTGTTCATGCTTGTGTGTATAGTATCTGCCCATCCTCCCCATGTATCGCTCTGATGGACTGCTTGGGAGTTTCACTTTTATACAGTCAAGCTAGCAATCTGCCAGGTTTGTCTCCTTCCGCATGCTGCTTCTCCAAATATTTCCTAGAACTCAGATTGCTTAATCTCTACCAGTGGTCTTTACATTCTTGTTGTAACTTGGTTATGCTCTCGGATTCCTCCTTGTTTCCGGCCCCTTCCTGTATTGTATTTTCGAACGTATGTTCTTTACAAGTCCCTTGTTATTACATCCTGTAGCCCTTTAGATTTAGCCATTGCTACCCCTCTGACCACCACCTTGAAAGCTTCCCATACTGTCCCTACTGAGTCCACGCTACCCACGTTAAGTTCAAAGTATTCCTCTATTTCACCCCTCAGGTCTTGCCGAAACCTGGTATCTTTTAGTGCTTCCATTGTCAACCTCCATGTTGGGATTCTGGTCCTGGGCCGTCTTATCTGCCATGTGACCATGAGTGGTGAATGATTCGATAAAACTATCACTTTGTAGTCTATTTGTGACACCTCTTGGGCTGTATCCGCCCCCATGAATATATTTAGTCTAGCCTAGTATATACGTTATGCAGGGCTGAGAAATTAGAATAGCCCCTTTCCCGAGGGTGGCGCTCCCTCCATACATCTGTCAATCTGAAAGTTTGTATCAAAGAGTTTATGGCTTTGGCCGCTGGAGTTGGGTGTGTGAATTTCGTGTCTGACCTGTCCAGTAGTGGGTCTAGCATACAGTTAAAATCTCCTTCCCATACCACCGCACTATCCATACAGAGGCTAATCTTGGTAACAGGGATCTGAGGTAGGCTGTGGTGTCTTCATTCGGGGCATGTGTGTTAATAATGCATATTTCTCTGTTTTCACCAACCCCCTAATCCACACCAACCTCACGTCTTTATCCACTTCTGATTTCAACATCTTGAACAGAACATGAGGTGCTATCCACGTTATGACCCCTCTAGCGTACACCGAGTATGTGGCTCCTATGGTTGTCCCCTTCCACTTCCGGGTCACAACCTCGTTTCTCTTTGGTTAAGTGGGTTTCTTGTAATAATGCGATATCGATTGTTTGTCGTTTAAGATATGTCTTTACTCTATGGCGTTTGAAATAAATATTCGGTTCTCTGACCTTCCAGGACACAATCTTTATTTCACCCATTTTTCCCTAAGTTGCCGCCCCCCTTGTCCCATCTCTCTTTCGACCACCACTGTGCTGTTGCGTATAACTATAGGCCCCCCTCCCAACTTCCCCAACACCTGCCCCTCCCTACAAACTTAACCCCAACAATAGCCCAGCTCCTAAACTGGATCTCAGGCCTCCCTGCATCTCCCTCGGTTTGCGGCGTGTTGACGGTACTTCGAGCGCTGCAGATGGATACTATGCTACTGGTATCCTTTGGGGGGTAGGAACGCTCCCTGTGTCACGGTTACTTGCACTGCGCGCGTCACTCCCGTACTCTATTTATTATAGGTTACAAAATATAGTTCGATAATAGTTCAAGAGTCTCTATCGCCATCCCTTATGTTCCACCTCCCACCGCCCCCTTTTACATCCAAATCCCCCATCATTGTGTCACTTATCACTTTCCTCTCCTTCTCGGTCTTCCTGTTCAGACGGCATAGTCTGGGTATCCATCCAGTTGTTCACATCCTTCGGGGTTTCAAAAAACAAGGCGCGATCTTTGTGGAGCACTTCCATTTTAGCAGGGTATAAGAGTTGAAACTTGAGTTGGGTCGCTCACATTCTCCGTTTCATCATCTCGTAATCCATTCTTTTCTTCTACACCAGCAAGGTAGAGTCTGGATACGCTGTAATGGTTGCTGACACTCTATGGATGGTGCCTCCCTTGCGGAAGTGTTCCAGTATTTTCTCTGTCCTTCTAATTTAATATTTTGGCTATGATCGGCCGCGGCTGGGCGCTCGGTTGTGGTCTTCTAATCAGAGGTCTGTGTGCCCTTTGAACTGTGAATCCCTGGTTAAGCGTGCTCGCTACTATTTCCTGTATGAACATGTCTTCGACGTAGTTGGTTGGGTTCTTGCCTTCCTCCCATTCTGGTAGCCCAATGATACAAACATTGTTGAGTCTAGCTCGACCTTCTGCTTCTTCCTCTGTTTTCCAGGTTGTGGACCTACTATATCAGGGTAGAGGACCTCTGTGGCATTGTCTCTGCAGTTACCTGTGTTGGCCTTCACTTCCTTCTCCAATGCGCCAGTGCATTATGCCAAAGCTCGGATGTCTTGCCTCAACAGATTCATATCGATTTGCATTGCATCTATTTTGTGTTATAGTGACACTTTGAGGTCCGCTATTGCCCCAAGTATCTGTTGGTCCATGCGTGGTTGTGTTTCTTCTTCGTTTGAGCCTTGTGGTTGTGTCTAAGGTCCCTCCATCCCTTGCGCCGGTCTGGTGAAAGGGTCCAGGGATGTTTGTTTTACTTTGGTATCATTTGCCTTGTTGGAGATCACTTTTGTTTCATCCCTGGCGTTTCTCATCCTTCCCGTCATCCGTGAGTGCATCTGCCTATAATTCCGTGACCTTTAGGAGGGGGGTTCTTGGCAGCTTTTACAATGCTCCTTCGGTGTTCTTCCCCTTTGTCTTGCTTCTGGTATACCCTCTGGTATTCTTACTCTGCGTCACAGATCTCGATTGGCGATTCGATGAGCTCCGATTTTGTCTTGTGCTCCCTCAATATTGACTCTTGTAGCTCACTTAGGTAGTGTGATTGTTGATCGGTCTTGGACTTTGTTATACCATGTTGCTTGCTGGGGTTATGTCACCGTGGTTGTCACACCATTAAATCTCATTCCTGCCCTTCTTAGGATGGTGGGCTTCAGCTCCCCCAGGTTGCTGGCCCCAGTTGTTTTCGTGCACTCCACTTCAGTTGTCTCTTTGCCACAATCCCCCCTGCTCGTCTCAGTACCTAGTATGGGGGGCACCTTGGGGATGTCCTCCTCTGCATTAATGTTTTGTCAACCTGGTGGATGTGTGACTTTACTGCCCCCCGTTCCGCCCTGCCTCCGCGTGGGCATTCCTGTTTTTTGTAGGGCCGGTCCCTATTTGCCTTCTTATGTGGTGATTCTTTGCCTAGTCTTCACCACGCTGCAAAGCTTAGAAGCATTGTGTCTTGTTTCCATGGGGGGGGTATGCCTCCTGGTGCTAGTATGTCCTGTGTGTTAGGCTGGGGTCCGTCTTCAGATATCTTGTCTGTTTTGCAATACTTCACGCCTATGTACCGGCTTCTGTCCCCCAAGTCTTTTGATGGCACTGTGCTTGTGGAGGTATTGAGTCCTTAATCAGTGTGTGTCCGGGTTGAGCAACGTGTTTCCTTAGTCTTTGACACAGCCGTCTGGTGTGGCTTCTTGCTTACAGTGCCCCCAGCTATTCGGTGCATATGATGATGATCACTGATCTGTCGTGCTTGCACTGATTATCTATAAGTGGTGCTGCTTCTCAGTGTCTGCCGGGCTTCTCGCTTATTACGGCTCCAGTGCGACCATGTCTCTTGGTCAGCTTATGTACACAGTGCTCTTTACATGTCCTGAGTTTGTTTCTGGGTCTGGGGTATATTCCCTGACTCTGCAATCGTCCTGTAGCTCAAGTCCTTTGTCCCGTTAATTGCTGGGCGCCATCTTCGAGTTGCCGTGTGTCAGGCATCAGGCAGTGCGTTTATTGCTCCCGTGGTGCATCTGTGAGCTTAAGCCGGTTATATGTTGGTTTTCCTCATTCCCCCTTTTTTGTGCACCTCCATTATTCCATTCTGCGCTTTCTTCCGCTCGCCTGCACACCGCTCGCTCCACGCTGGTTTTTTATTGTGGTGTGCGTTCCGTTCGATACAACGCATCTCAGTTTGGTGCTTCCAATCCTTTGTTATGCGAACATCAATGTTCCTTCTACAATAACGCTGGATACGATTACTCCGCGATCATGTAAATGTATCGGCCTGTCTTCCAGTCCATTCCGCGCTTGCACTCTCTGGAGCCTTCCCGCAACTTGGAGCCTTTGTCCTATCTGTGCACCAGCACCATCTTCGAAACTCGTTGTCCTCCGCACTTCGCTGTTGCTGTGTTACTTCCAGAGAGCTTTATTTTCTTCCGGCTCTTTCGCTGCTTGCTCCGATTATTCACAGTGCCGTGGCTTCAAGATATCTTGTTGATTAAGACTGGATGATCATTGATCGTCCCTCAACATCCAGGGTAACGATAAATGTACCCTACATGTAGATCTTCAGGCATGAGTACTGTTAAATCATGCTGAGTAATCTAGGGTAATGTAAAATACACTGCATAGCAACTCTTTAAGTGAACAAAAACTACTGTACGCATTCTATGTTTCCTTTGAATTGAATCTATGGTTACAACTTGCATTTTAACTGGTTTTGTCATTTATGCCAGTATACTGTGTGATGATCTACAGCATTCATTTTTTTACCTGTTTTGACTCCACATTTCTTTCACAATTCACATTATGCAACACATGTTTTCTGTTGGATATGTACACTACCAAAATTTTAAAAGTTATTATTGAGAAACACATGGGATACTCTTTGCGACTTCCCCAGCACATTATCAAATCTATTAAATGATTAGAATAAATACAACACATTGAGTTGTTTCGCAACGTGGTTATATTTGTTGTTCTTTGCACATGTACTTTGTTGCCACCTAGCAAGCGGCAGAGTGAGGGGCTCGAACAAGAGTTAGGAAATTATACTGTCTATTAGACAGTTATTAATACATACATCCTCCAGCAATATCTTTTTTGATAAACTATTTATTAGAAATTTATTAGAATCTGAGGTATATTCACCAACGTCTTTTAGGCCGTATTTATTGGACACCAGTGAAAATGAAGGAGAGAGGCTTGGCTGATGTAGATCTGTGCTGGGGGCGTGGGGGCTCGAGAGGGACCTATCTACATATGCTCTGGGAGTGTAGTAGAGTGCTGGACTTTTGGAGAGAAGTTTTGGATTGCATTGATATGGTAACTAGTATGACACTGCCTCGTACCTTTCTGTCAGTGGTTTTCCTTTCAACTGATAGTCGAAGTGTGGAGATGTGGGATTGTTCGGAATGGATTGATAGAGCATTGTTGATGGCCATAAAACAAATAATGAAGGTGTGGAAATCCAGGAAGAAGCCACATTGCGAGAACTGGGTGTCGGATATGCGGACGCTCTCTTGGTATGAGAAGACTCAGGCAGTTCGACAACATCGGGAAACTGAGTACAAGGAGAGATGGGGGTCATTCAGGGATTTATTTGGATGAGGTGTAGGCTTTGGTTTATTTTGTGGATATTGAGGTTGGGAATTGGTAGGGGTGTACGTTTTGTCCTTTTTTTTGTGTTTTGTGTTGTCACGTCTTGCCATGAGATAGGAGGGTGGGGATGTTTTTGGATTTCGTTTTAAATAGCTGTTACTTTAGTAGTAATTTGAATTTTGTTGCACTGATGTATATGGAGTAATCTTTTGCTTGGTCCCATTCTGTTGTTACTCAGTTGTATTATGTTTTGTATAATTATTAAATAAAGTTGATAAAAAAAAAAGAAATGAGCCATAGGCACAAGTCCAGTACATACATTGACATACATGCATCTAATTTCTGCCATGCGCTTTCTTTTTACATTAACCATCGTTGGTGCTCGTGGGTTCATTACAATGCATCTAATCCCCACCCACCCCCTTCCTTTTAACACTCTAATAAAAGGTTCAGCTAAACAGCTTTCATTCGCTCGTGCACTTTCATCATTCTTGCCAGGCAGGGCCCTCGTTCTTGGGCCAGATTTATTATCAGACAATAGACACCTTACGGAGTACAGTTGGTTTAAAGTACAGTTGTTCCCTTGTCCACCATGAACTCATGAAAGGGAAGCCAGGTGTTTAACATTTTTTGGTAAACTCCAAACTCCATATGCCACAGCCGTCACCTTCTCCATGGCCATCACATCCCACAACCTCCCACAACCTCACCCATCACATGGCTATCACCGGTCCCTTCTCATTCTTCCATCCCTGTGCCAGATTCATCCTAGCTGCATTTAGCATGTGAGTGATGAGGGAGGCGCCCCTTCCGGGGCACATAGACTCCCTCTGCCGTGGCCCCCCAATAACACCACTGCTGGTTTACGGGGCAACGGTACCTTCGTCACTTCCTTGATATGGCCTAAGATTTCCTTCCAATATACTTCCGCTAAGAGGCATGTATCGTTCCTATTTTAACATATACAATAGTACTTCTTCCGTGTCAGTCGATAAAGTCTTGACACCCCTTTTTTGATTACCCCCTCTTTTACCGTGCGTTCTTTTACTTTTGTGTTGGAAATCCAGTGTCTTACTTGAGTATCGAAAGCGTTCGCGTTCAGGTATCTGGAATTTGTTTCTTCATTCTTCCAACTTCAAAGGATTCCCTTCCACATAAAAGTCCCCCATTGTTAAGGTTTGTCCCACCCCCCACAGTGCATCCAGAAACTGGGTTGTAATCCGGGGGGTGAACTCTGGATTATAAGCCATTGGTTTAAGCAGGCCTCCTCCTAGTTTCATCTTCTTCCCCCGTAGGGCCTTGTCCCAGTACCAGAGCGTGGTCTTTGGTGTTTCTAACAGCGGTCCGCCATGTCCCCTATGTTTTGGTGTCAGTAAGCCTATGTTTTCCAACAGTATTTTCGTCGCATCTCTTTCTGCATTTGACCACCCATTCGAATTCTCTGTGGGGGCCCATTAAAGCATCGGGGCCACCAGTGCGGCCAATAAATATTGGCAGAAGTCTGTGACCCCCAGACTCCCTAGTGCCGGGGGGTTGGAACAGGACCTTTCTAGGAACCCTAGGCCTCTTCTCCTTCCAAATGAAGGACATTGTTTCTTTGTGCAGGTTTTTCATTGCTAGGTTTGGGATCCGAATTGTGAGAGCGCCAAACACATACAGAAACCTTGGTAGTAGGGACATCTTTATAGCCGTTATCCTTGCAAACCAGGACAACTCCTGCATGTCCCATCTTCTGAGGTCCTCAGTTTTTAGTAATCCCGGCATTTCAGCACCATATAATTTCTCATATGTGGGTGTCAGGTTCAGCCCCAAATATTCCATTGTTTTAGGTTCCCATTTTAATGGATAGCTTCTCCCCCCGCCCCCACTCCCATACCTGTTCTGGGTCTTCTGTGATGTTTAGTGCTTTAGATTTAGCATAGTTAATATGAAACACTGAGACCTCTTGCAAAGCTATTCAACAATGTGGAGACCCTTGGTAAAGACTGTGCCATGTCCATCAAGAACAAAAGAGCATTACCTGCATACATAGAGACTTTTTGTGCCCCAGTCTTCCGTAGATATCCCTTGCACCCTTTGATCTGCTCTGATCGCCTGTGCCAACGGCCCTATGGCAAATATTAGCGGGGATAAAGGACACCCCTGACGAGTCCCTTTGTGTATAGGGATGCTATTTGTGAGCTGCCCGTTAACCAATAATCTAGTAGTCGGGTTACCATAGTTGGCTAGGGCCATGCGAGAGAAGCCTGGCCCACACCCACATTTTCTCAGGCCATCAAAAGCCCTAGTGGCATCCAGGTCCAATACAGACATGGTTTGACCCGTCTTCCGTCCCCATTCAATAACATATATAACTCTCCGAATATTATTATATGTGTGGCGTCCGACTACAAACCCTGCCTGGACCGGATGAATAATCCCCGGTAGAACCCGGGCTAACATCTGTGCCAAAATCATTGTGTACAGCTTGGCATCCCCATTAAGTAATGAGATGGGCCGATAGCTTGCACATTTTGCAGATTCTTTAACCGGTTTAATAGTAAGACACTGGTGGGGGGGCATGTCCCCCGTGATTCACCCCATATAGCTTACATGGTTAAAGATCTTAGTCAGAGGAGTACCAATATGGTTCTGAATGTCTTATAGTAGACGTTATCGAACCCGTCTGGTCCCAGGGTTTTGTTCCCTTTC
Organism: Ambystoma mexicanum; assembly: GCF_040938575.1. NCBI lineage: Eukaryota > Metazoa > Chordata > Amphibia > Caudata > Ambystomatidae > Ambystoma > Ambystoma mexicanum. The sequence continues at coordinate 702,194,674 of NC_090941.1, read as the reverse complement.
AGGGCGCTTAAGGCGCACCCTACCTCCTCCTCTGTTATTGGGGCCTCAAGCATATACCTATCCGCCCCAATATTTGGGGCAGATCCACCCTCTCCAGGAATTTCCCCTGTGCCTCAGACGCCAAATTCCCTCCTGCTAGGTTACGTGTAAAGAATGAATGCATGATTTCTGCTATTTCAGCTTCCCCTCTCTTCAATTCCCCCCCTGTGATTTTTAAGTTGACTGATATAATTTTGGGATTTTAGTTTTTGTAGTTTATGCACTAGAAACAGATTAGCTTTATCCCTTTTATATAATAAGTTTGTTTTGTGTGCAGAAGGAGTTGCACAGATTTATCTGTGAGATGTGCCTCTAGCTTAGCCCATGCCTTCTTAAGTTCCTGCCAGGCCTTTAGTGATCTCTTTGGCGTAGGTTGAGCCTCTGCGATCCCCACTTCCACCTCCAGCTTTTGCTATACGCCTTCTTTCTCCCTCAGGAAGTTTGTCGTTTGTGCAATACATTCTCCCCTTATTACGGCCTTACTTGCATCCCATTTGTGCCCCATTCTATCCCTGGTGTATCATTCTCTTCAAAGTCATTTTTCAGGGTTATTTCTATGTGTGACCTAAGGCATTGGTCCCTTAGGATCAGCTCATTCAGTCGCCATGGCTTGCAAATGGGTGGGAGCGGCACTATCCGGTCTACCTCGAGGGAAAGTGGTGTGTGATCTGACAGGTATCTCACCCCTATTTCCAACCCTGTGACCTGTGGGACCAGCGTGTTTGAGATCAGGATCATATCTATCCTCGAGAAGCCCCTGTGTGCAGCTGATTAGCATGTATATGATTTATCCTGTGGGTGAAAAAACCACCATGTCTGTTAGATGCAGTTTCCCGAGAAACCGGGCTAAAGCCTGCCTATTTGTTATCATTGGGAAGGGCAGGAAGAGTCTTGTCCATTGAGGCATCCATCACACAGTTGCAGTCCCCCCCGCCCCAACTAGAACCTGTCTTATACACCACTCTGCGATCCTTGCTAACAGCTTTGTCAATAAACAGTCTAGTTTTTCATTAGGAGTGTAAACTGCAATCAAGGTTACTAGTTGGCCCATCAGTTTCCCTCCCAGCACCAAGTAACGACCCTCCGGGTCCTGATGCAAACTGTTTCTCAAAGCACACCCCCTTCACAAACAGTCCCCCACGCCCCTTCTCTTCATGCCGTATGAGGCGAAGTATTGCGTGGGGAAGGCCCTATGCTTTAGTCTATGTTCATCACCAGGCAGCAAGTGAGTCTCCTGCACCCATACCACCGAGGAATGTAGCTCAGACAGTCTCCTCAAACGATTTTCTTTTCACCCGAGAGTGTAGCCCCTGTGCATTCAAAGATATAAATGCCAGGTCAGCCATACTCTGGATTTGTAACCATTTGACTTCTTGACTCCCTCGCCTCTTCCATTCCCCTGTGCTGTAAAAGTGTGTTGTGTGCCTCCTCAACCTTTTGATATCCTATCCCCTCATCCCTCCCCTCTTCCAAACTTTAAACTCCACCATTAAACCAACAAAGAAAATGTACACTATTGCTGTACAAAAGTATTTCACCTGGTTTTTAACTCCCACCCGGGATATGTAGGGTCCAAATTCCCTCCCTCCCTCAAGCCCCCCCTTATTTCTCATCAACTTGTATCAACTAGATTTCCCTTTGTTTACCCCCTTATTCAGAACGGTTCAGATTCTCATCAACCCTCCCCCTCCTACTTTGTTCTCTTCTCTACCATCAGGACCAGGATTGTACTAAGTTGATTCCGACCTTGCCTGGGCCCACGTCCATGTATAGTTTGTTCATGTAGGGTCAGAGTTCTTAGCCTCTCTGCTCTGCCCATTTAGATGAGGACGACACAGTCGTCATTTCTCCTTTCCCCCGGTTTTACCACCACCAATGAGCCCTCTCGCGGGTTCTCTTCCTGATCTCTAGTTCCAATATTTTAATCGTCCCTCATTATCTCCACCATTTCTTCTTCCTTCGACATCATGCATCGCTGGCCCTTCCATTCGAATCGGAGCCCACTCGGAAACATCCAATGGTATCTCACCTCCTTGGATCTCAACCAGTCTGTTTGCCACCCTCAGACGCTTTATTTTTAATAGGGTTGCTTGGGCTAAGTCTTGTTGGAGTGAAATTGTTGCTGCCTGAAAGCAGATTGGTTCCGGTCTCCGAGCTGCCCGCATGATTTCCTCTTTCAGTTGGACTAGGTGGACCCTGGTCAGCAAGTCAGGGGTTAGATTTTTGTTTAAGTGGAACAAGGAGTACACTCTATGGGTGCGGTCCAGGAGGAAACCCGTTTGTTGTTGGCTACATTTTTGCTGCTCTGCGACTTGCATAAGGGCTTTAATGTCCCTGAGGTTGGCCCCTTCTGCTTTGTCGCTTCTTTGGCCATCTTCCTTTTGTAGACCCCCTGAGCATGCCCCGGGGTCTCAGTTCCTCAGTTAAATCTCTTGTGGTCAGACCACTTGCCCACAAACAAGTTATACGTCTCAAGTGCCCTGGTATCCGGATCTCCCTGCTAGTCCAGACTGTTGCCGCCTGCAGACGCTAATATTTAGATTGGCCCCCCAAGGGGTGAGCAGCCCACTCAGCTTCTGTGCCCCGAGTGAGCACCAGGGCTCCTGCCTGCTCCGCTTGCGTGTTTGGGGTCCCCTCCAGGACTTCCAACTCGCCTGCCACTCCGGTTGTCCACCTCTTGTGTGGCCCGAAGAGCTATGTGGGACCGGTTGTGAGCTCAAAGTTCTTCAGCTTTTATTATGCCCACTCTGGTACCTAGGGTCAAATTGGTGAAATTGCTGGATGAGGTACGGTTTTGTGGCAGAGTCCACCAACAGGCCGCGCTGTTTCAATAAGTCCCCCCCCCACACCAGGGGGTGAGTGGACCTCCTGCTTCATTGTCCTGTGTGTCCACCCGGGCATTCCCTTGCTTTTCTCCGGCGAATGGTGCTCCCCAGTGACCCCTGCTCAGTTGTTTCACTGGGGCGCCCCCCTTTTCATTCAAGGGCACCCCTCCGACGCGAGATACAGCCTCCCAGTCCGCCTTCCATGTGGGCCGGGGAGTGGGAATTCTTGTGGAGCGTGTCCTGCGCTCTTCAAGCTTCCAGCTTCGTGCGCATGTCCCTCCTCCTGTTGGAATTGCCGTGCATCCTGCTCCTTTCTCCCCTGTTTCCAGCTCAGGGCCACTTCCCCCACTGCTCCGTTCCCCCCAGGCATGCCAGGTCTCAGTCTCTCCACTTCATCAGTGGACCCGCTCGCTCCTCACCCTCCCTTCTTACCTGGGAGAGTCTCCGGAGCCTCAAGCCTCATCTGAACTGCTGTGCCTTTGTCCCTTACTTCAGGATGCTGCCTGTCAGCAGTGCGGCTGCTGTCTTCCACCTCCCACAGGCACATGTGAAATCCTGGCACCCACCAAGGGCTCACCACCGCGCTGTTGCTCCTCACCCTCGCATTATGTCCACCATCTTGTTTCGGTGCCGGGCAGACTTTGCTTCCTTTGTCGGCTGCGAGTTGCCGGCTGATCTTCCACAGCTGTTCACCACAGGCTCTCTAGACATTCTGCCACCGTCCGCTGGGATACTGGCTCATTTGATTTTTTTTTGGGGAAGGTTTGGGTGGCAAGACGGGCAGAGCACGGGAGCCTATCAAGGCTGCATCAGTTGGCTAGCCATGCCCCCCCTCTAGCAATATTTTACCAATCCTTCGCTGCAAATTACAACATTTTCCTCTTTCCTTTTTTAATGTGAAAAATAATTCACCTAAAAACTATTGAGCCTGCATGTGACCCCTACAGCAGGAGGATGTTATGATGGTACCCAGAGTATATCATTTAAACATGTTCAGATTATGGTTAAAGTTATTAAGCACAGAATAAAAAAAAAACATTTTTTAAATGGAGTCCCTTGCATGGCCCCTCAGAAGTTCTATCAGAGTTACTGGTAAACTGCACTTTGCATCAGGTTTTAAAATGCAGAATCAAAATTAGATGACTGGAAGTAGATTAACGTAATTTATGTATGAACCTCCTACAACTATGGAAAGAGCATGAGACTACTTAAATGAAATGTGAGAAAGGTTTATGATTGGACAGTTTAAAAATGGTTAGTTCCAGTGCTGTACAGAAAAGGGCATAAGTAGGGGTTCCCAAACGCAATTATTCTTGAGCATTGAACATTACAAGAGGATTGACAAAAAGAATTGCCTCGCTGAGGAGGTTGACTGAATGAGTGAAGCAGGCCAACAGGGAGAGGAGTGAGTCAGGCCAACAGGTAGAGAGTGGCGTTTGGGAAACCCACTCATTCCTCGCACCACTGTGGACCGACACTTAAAGTCTAAACTTTGTGGTAAAAACCCACTCTAGGTGGTCCTCATGGATGCCGGTTAGGCCCTGGTCTGTGAGATTGCAGTGGGTTGGCTGAGGAGACACTTGCGTGGCTGCGAGAGGAATAAAGTCACAAACGAGAAATGCATGGAGCTGCAGACTCACTCTATCCAGTTGCTCACCTGGGATGAATCAAGTTGCGCAGTCACTACAGACCTCATGATGGCAAGAACCAGGGATTGGGAGAGCCTGTGCTCGGACCAAAATCTCTCGGAGTCAAGTACGGTGATATTCAATCTATCAGTTGAATGACTTGAAAGTGTGCATCATTTACTCACATGTCCAGTCTCCTTTCCTCCATGCTTTAATATTTTGTCCGAGACCGGATCGGAGCACTTCTTTGTAGCACTAAAAAAATCTTGTCCTTTTAATATTTTTCTGAGAGGCTGGCACATGCATGGCCTTTGTCCCGCCTTCCCATGCCCCACCCGAGCCACAATTTCCAGTGCTTTTCAACGCAGTCTGGATCGGACACACGTTAGCACCTTTGGGAACTTTTTTCCATGTCAGATTTCGGTCCATCTTACTGCTTGGTTCTCGCAGTCAGCCTTTCCACTCTACGAATTCTGGAGGATTAATGGGGTTTAATTGTGTGCTTACTGTGGTCGTCATTGCAAGGCACAGGATCCCCACAATCTTTTCCTCAAATGAGTAGGCCCGGATCATTGGTGTAGTTTGTCTTTCTTCTGAGTATTCCCTTTTCCGGTGCATGCACTTGAGAACTCTCCAAAGGTAGGAAGAAGTGTTTAGGCACATACCGCCAAGCCAGCTAAAGGGTTTTGTTAAAGAGAAACGTTGTCATTAGCCTACCTATCTTTTCAGAGCATCCGAGCCAGGAAACACCTTCCCAGGAGAGTCTGGTTCAGAGAGGGATCATATTCACCCTAGCAATATAGGGGACTTGTTCCGAGGTACCGCACGATGGCTCTAAGCTGGAGACCGGAGTGTCACAACTCGCCCGCCGTGGAGACTTTACCCAAGATGGAGACTGAAAAGAAGGTAGAAGACGGACTCCTTCCCTGGACTCGCTATGCGCATTCTAGTCTTTTGACTTTATATTCCCGGAAGTTGCTAACGCACTTGCGTTGCAACTTCCAGTACTTTGGAAAGTGTTTCCCAGCGCTCGTGTGTTATTTTCCTTTTTTCCTCCTGGCCGCTTTCCGAACGGCTTCCCCTTTCCGTTTCTGCCGTTCTCGGACGGCTGTTCCGCTGTATGCTGTCTACTGCTTACCTTCTTGGAACTCCCTCTTTCCTTACTCGCAGTTCTTGCGAGGAACCTGCTAATCTTCTGCAACCTAGCCCTCCGGACTCCTAGTATCCTGCTGCTGCTCTCTTGGGTGTTTATTTGGAGCCATTGTGTACTTTGCCTACTCCTTCAGTATCTCAGTGCATTCTGGGACCAGTAGTCCCAGCAAGATATCACAACCTACCAGGGTTTTTTCGGCAAGGCTTTTTCCCTGGTCTGGGGTGGGCTCCCTGGGGTCCCCACTGCCAGGCAAATTGCATCTCAGGCAAAGTGGCCTCTAGTGGAGCCCATACCCATCGCACCAAACCAGGAGTAAGGACGCCCAAGAAGCCCAGCGACTCTTGGAGACAGAGAAGAAAGGAGATACCAACGGATGAATCCTGGGACTCTGATTCAGACGATACCTCAGTCATAAAGACTTCAGGTGAGGAGGGGGTTGGTGGAGATAACAAGGATCAGACTGAATCTGAGAGATTGCAACGCCCAGAGATTATGGCCTCCCTAGAACAATACCAAGAAATGGTAAACGCCATCCAGGCCCTGACGGCTGAAGTACAGTCCCTAAGAGCTGACAATACAGCATTACAGCAATAGGTTCAACAGTTGGGACAACGGGCACCTCAACGGGATGATAACAGAGGAGAACTACTCCCTCTTCCCTTGTCGTGTGGTAAATATGATGGGGACCCAAAGAAATTAAAAGAATTCTTGGATGCCTGCACAATCCAATTCGCCTTTCGCCCCAGGACCTACGAATTAGATAGAACTAAGGTTGGGTTCTTGATATCCAATCTGACAGGCAACGCTCTGGCATGGGCTACGCCTTTTGTTACTACTTCAGATCCGGTTCTCATTGATTACGGCCTATTCACACAACGACTAAAAGAAAGGTTCGGGAGACCGGAGGTCTTGTATTCCGCCTTTGAAAATCTACTCGACATACGACAAGGGTCATCGGATGTTCAAACGTACCTTGTGAGATTTCAAAGGATAGCTGCAGAAGCAGGATGGCCCGAAACTGCCCAACAGACTATATTCCGAAGAGGACTCCACGAAGACATTAAGGACGAACTGGCGAGAGTTGCCAGACCTAATTCTTTCCAAGAGCTGATCTCCTTAGTCTTACAAGTAGAGTTCCGTATGGCAGAAAGGAAGGCAGAAAGAAGAAGACCACGCAATTTTGTATCAGGACCAAACCCCTCTTCGATACCTGAAAAGAGATCCACGGAAGAACCTATGCAAATTGGAACCACACGAGGACCTCTATCTACTAGCGAACGCAAAAGAAGAAGGGACTTAGGTTTGTGTATGTATTGTGGGTCAAACAGCCATCTATTAAGAGATTGCCCTGCAGTACCCCCCAAAAGACAGGGAAACGAAGGACCCCAACCTTAAACAGGGAAAGGGAAGGGGTGAACACCATAAATCCCTGTCACTTAGCGCAGCCTTCGGCTTTGGACTGTTGCAGTCTTATGGTGATCAAGATACTAATAGAATGGGAGCCGACAGGGTCCGTGGAGTGCATAGCCATGTTAGACTGTGGAGCGGCTGGCAACTTTGTGGACGACAAGTGGGCCAAGGAACATCTCTTACCCAGACGACCGAAGATCAGATCTATACCGGTGGAAGGAGTCGATGGTACCCCACTAACATCAGGCCCAATTAGTCACGAAACACAGGAGTTGAAGATAAAGATGGCTAATCATCAGGAATACCTCTCATTCGATTTGATCAGGGCGGCACATTTTCCGGTAATACTGGGAATTCCCTGGTTAAGAAAGCACAATCCTCACATTGATTGGAGTTTGAATACAGTAGACTTCAAATCACAGTACTGCAGTCAACATTGCTTAACTACAGAAATCACCCCAGTCATTCAAGCAACTCTGCATCCTTCCTTCAGTGTCAACATGATACCAGCTCCCTATCAGGAATTCATAGACGTATTCACAGACACAACCCCGCCTTCTACCACCACATCGCAGAGAAGATTGCAAGATTGATCTGACACCGGAAGCAGTTGTGCCTTTCGGGAGAATGTTTCCGTTGTCACTACCGGAAAAGCAAGCTCTGAAAGAGTACCTTGCCACCAACCTAGAGAACGGCCTTATTAGAGAGTCATCTTCCTCAGCAGGGGCTTCTCTCTTTTTTATTCCAAAGAAAGGAACAACAGAACTACGTCCCTGTATAGATTACAGAGGTCTGAATAGTCTTACGGTGCGAGATAGATACCCTATGCCATTAATGAAGGACATCATTGAAGCCGTCCAGGGGGCCCGGGTCTTCACCAAGCAGGATTTGAGAGGAGCTTATCACCTTTTAAGACTCAGCGAAGGGGATGAGTGGAAGACGGCTTTCCGGACACCTCTAGGACATTACGAATATAGAGTAATGCCTTTTGGACTAGTCAATGCACCGGCACAATTCCAACGATTCATGGACAATCTGTTTTCAAATATGCTCTACTCCTCAGTGGTCGTTTACCTAGACGACATTCTTGTCTTTTCTGCCACCCTGGCTGAACATCGTGTCTTGGTAACAGAAGTCTTACAACGTTTAAGGAGAAACAGTCTACTAGCTAAACCCGAAAAATGCATATTTGAGGCATCCACAGTACCATATTTGGGTTTTATATTATCTGCAGATAACATACAGATGGATCCAGCCAAGACGGATGCCATTACAAATTGGCCTGTACCCTCTAATGTCAAAGGAATCCAACGATTCTTAGGACTAGCGAACTTCTATAGAAAGTTTATCCCCAATTTCTCTGAGATTATTCTACCTATCACCAATCTTCTTAAAAAGGGGGTGAAATTCCAATGGGATTTCGGCACTGAACAAGCCTTCCAAACTTTGAAAAGATCTTTTGTAACAGCTCCGATCCTCAGACAACCAGATCAAACACGCCCGTTCATAGTGGAAACTGATGCTTCCCTCGGTGCTATCGGGGCAGCATTACTACAGAAGGAGGAAGACGGCTTAGAACATCCTGTCTCTTATTTTTCACGCACGTTGACCACTAGTGAACGCAACTATTCCGTGTTAGAAAAAGAACTCCTGGCCATCAGACAAGCGTGCGAGGAATGGAGACATCTGCTACAAGGCTCTGTAGTCCCGTTTTTGGTCCGTACGGATCATAAAAACCTTAAAGTCCTTCAAAAGATGGAATGCCGCAACTCATGACATGATAGGTGGGCGTATTTCTTCTCACAATTTGACTTTGAGATCACCTATCTCCCAGGAAAGGACAACACTCTGGCAGATGCCCTTTCTCGGAGTATGGGTGAAGATTCGGGAGATCTACCAGAACAGGAACTCATGTTAGCAGGGAAGACATTCATCGTCAACATAAACACATTTTTGCGACGGGTAAAAGCGGAACAACAGAACAATAGGAGCTCAGAAATGGATTTGAAAGGGAAGGGCAACTTTCTCTTTAAAAAGGAAGCTTTGTATATACCAACCCGAGAACTCCAAGTACAAGCAATGTCCTGGTGTCACGATATTCCCTCTGCTGGACACAAGGGCCAAAGAGCCACACTAGAGTTAACATCTCGTCAATTTTGGTGGCCTTCCCTGGCTAAGGATGTGAAGGAGTATGTAAAGACCTGCCCTGTGTGTGCTCAAAACAAGTACGATTACCACAAACCCCTAGGACTTCTACAACAAGAAAAACAGCCCGAAGGACCTTGGCAACAGATATCCACGGATTTCATAGTGGAGCTGCCAGAATCCTGTGGACACACCGCCATAATGGTCACAATCGATTCCTTTAGCAAGCTGGCTCACTTTTCTCCTCTTGAAGGACTCCCTACTGCCAGCACGACTGCAGAAGTCTTTCTGAAGGACATAGTCAGGCTTCATGGGATTCCCACCAATATAGTCTCAGATAGAGGCGCTCAATTCACGTCCAAATTCTGGACAGTTCTGTGCAGAACATTAGGAATCAGGAGATCTCTTTCCTCAGGGTTCCACCCGGAAAGCAATGGGCAAACTGAACGTTTGAACGCCACTCTCGAACAGTACATACTGTGTTTTTGTGACCAAGAACAAGACGACTGGTTCCATCTTCTGCCCATGGCCGAGTTCTCTTATAACAACACTAGACATACCTCCCTAGGCATGAGTCCTTTCAAGTGCACCTATGGTTATGACCCAAAGCATATAGCTCTCTCTGGTATCCCTCCTACAAACACACCTTCAGTGGATCATCTACTGGATACCATACAGAGGATGCATCGAGTATCAGAATCCAATCTCGCAAAAGCTCGACAAGACTGTAAAAGATGGGCAGATCAAAAAAGAAGCCCAAATCCTCAGTGGGAAGTAGGAAGGCAGGTGTGGTTATCCACCAAGTATTTACCCAGATGGGTTCATCCAGGATAGTTTGCACCCAGGTATCTTTTGCCCTTTCGTATCTCAGCCAAGATCAATCCTGTGGCTTTTAGACTGGACCTTCCCCCGATTCTCAAAAGAGTTCATCCTGTCTTTCATACCTCACTCCTTAAACCATATATTGAGGACCCTCATTCACGAAAGACAAAAAACTCCCCTCAAAAGTCTCCAAAGATCACCGAGGAATATGAAGTTTCCGACATCATGGATTCCAGATACAAAAGAGGTGTACTGCAATACCTGGTTTTTTGGAAGGGATACCCAAGGTCAGAATGCACATGGGAACCAGTTAAGAACATTTCTGCTCCCCGTCTACTACGGAGATTCCATCACCTTCATCCCGGAAAACCAGGGGTTGGAGGCCTGAAAAGGGGTCATACTGTCACAACTCGCCCGCCGTGGAGACTATACCCAAGATGGAGACTGAAAAGAAGGTAGAAGACGGACTCCTTCCTTGGACTCGCTATGCGCATTCTAGTCTTTTGACTTTATATTCCCGGAAGTTGCTAACGCACTTGCGTTGCAACTTCCAGTACTTTGGAAAGTGTTTCCCAGCGCTCGTGTGTTATTTTCCTTTTTTCCTCCTGGCCGCTTTCCGAACGGCTTCCCCTTTCCGTTTCTGCCGTTCTCGGACGGCTGTTCCGCTGTATGCTGTCTACTGCTTACCTTCTTGGAACTCCCTCTTTCCTTACTCGCAGTTCTTGCGAGGAACCTGCTAATCTTCTGCAACCTAGCCCTCCGGACTCCTAGTATCCTGCTGCTGCTCTCTTGGGTGTTTATTTGGAGCCATTGTGTACTTTGCCTACTCCTTCAGTATCTCAGTGCATTCTGGGACCAGTAGTCCCAGCAAGATATCACAACCTACCAGGGTTTTTTCGGCAAGGCTTTTTCCCTGGTCTGGGGTGGGCTCCCTGGGGTCCCCACTGCCAGGCAAATTGCATCTCAGGCAAAGTGGCCTCTAGTGGAGCCCATACCCATCGCACCAAACCAGGAGTAAGGACGCCCAAGAAGCCCAGCGACTCTTGGAAACAGAGAAGAAAGGAGATACCAACGGATGAATCCTGGGACTCTGATTCAGACGATACCTCAGTCATAAAGACTTCAGGTGAGGAGGGGGTTGGTGGAGATAACAAGGATCAGACTGAATCTGAGACGGAGTTTCTCCCAAGGTGCCCCTTAAATGAGCTAATGGTACCAAGGCAACCCAGAGTGCTCCCTGGTTTGGGGCTAAAAAAGAAACATACCAGGAGGGCAGACCATCCCCAATTAGGGGCTACAATTATTGGAGAATTTTCTAAGGTTTCGCAAATGGGCACTGAGAAAAATAAAGGCTGCAACAAGGATCTCCTCACTGGGGCTAAAAGGTCGGTGGCTTGCTGCTTATACAGCCCCCGATTGCTCCAGGAATGCTAAATTTAAAATCTCGAAAAGACTCAACAGCTTTGAATCCTTTTGAGAAGATACAAAGACTTCAAACCAAATGGCCACATCGACCGACACATCTGACAGAACTTAAACACACTTTGCCTCAACAGATCTCAACATGGTCACCTTGCAAGATACCTTGGCAATGGCAATTTCCTCAACGTCTTACTCATCTAACCCAACTGAAAAAACAATATTGATGCCCCATACGTCTTCAGGCAGAGATCCTTTTGCACCACGAGTAGAGTAGTCTGCACCCACTAGAATGTCCTTACCACCCCCCCCCCAGTCTCTCTCTGTCCTGTCCTGGGCTTTTCCTCTTCACTATGTTGATGCTTCATGCGTGGGACCATCCTGGCGACCCACTTCGGTGGCTCTGTGGAGACAAACCCTGCTGCCTACACTGTTGCCCATACTGCAACCGTACCAGAGTTGAGAAGAAGCATATGTAAGCCTGGAATGTCCACCAGATCTCCAAGGTCCAGAGCACCAAGATCAGACACTGGTACCTACAGATCTGAGGGAAGTCTCCTCAGAAAAAGGCAACGCTTTCCCACAGGAAGAAGAGGATGAGCCACCTGACTAATCAAGCTTTCCATGACAAAGTCATGGACCTTATGGGTTATTTGGATATCCCCAGAACAGAATTGCTGCCTGCTGAAGCAGCGGGAGTCTAGTTGCTTAAGGGATATGAACTTTCAGGGCAAGAGGTTAAGCGAGAACTGGGGGAAAGGCCACAATCCACAACACCTAAAGTGGAAGATCGATTTGCGATAGACTACTTTTGTCAGTAGAGGTACCATTAACAGTGTGTTATCCTCCATCTTCAACTGTATTAGCAGCGTGCGCTACTCTTTACTATCTGCCATTATTTAATACCTCTTCAGCAGCACAACTGCTAAGAAGATAAAATGCTAAAGTGGTTGAAAAAAATGTTTTTTCAAATGCCGCACTGCAGTTGAGGCAAATGAACACCAAAGCGATTTTAGCTGCTCCTAATCTTAAAATCTGGAAGCAATTATCATAATTCCCTTCAGATATAATTGGGCATTTTAAAAAAGTGGCCTGACAGAGATAAGAATTGTAGCTGAAAATGTACTGGACTCCACAGTGAACCCCATGAATACCTCAGCTAGGGGTCTGGTGATTGGGGTGGATACTTATCACCAGGCATGGCTCGATGCCACAAGATTCAGTTAGAAGTACAGGAGAAGGTCCTAGACCTCCCGTTTGAAGGGGAGAAGCTTTTCTATCACTCAACTGACAAGGAACAAATGAAAAGGAACACCAGTACTCTGACTGCAAATGTAAATGTGCAAACCTGTCCTCCAACATCTTTCACTCAGGGGTCTGACTTTCGTTCCAGCTCTTTTGGGGTATTTCGTGGTTTCCATAACGGAACATTCTCCCAGTTTGCAGTGAAGAAAACAAAAAAGACACCAGGTAGAGGCGTCTCTTTACATTATGCTTTATAAAAAGGGACATCTTTCACCAATGATAAAACCTCAACGTGATGGTCATGGCTTGTCCCATAGGGGTGTGGGGGGGAATGGAGGGTGTGCATTTCCCATCTGGAAACCTGGTTGACAATCACTTTAGATGCATGGATACTTTCCGTGGCTTACAAAGACTCCTGCCTTCCTCGTCCTCCCATTCCTCCCTCCCGCCCCACTCTTAATCAGAAGGGATCCACAGCCCTGAGAGAAGAGATCAGGAAAACTCCTATGAAGGCAACAGAAGTACCACCATGAGAGCGCTTTTATTCCCACCTCTTTACAGTGCACAAACCCAACCACGCTGGCCTGTACACTATACTAGACTTGTAGGATTTCAAACGTCCAGGTCCCCAAGAAAATATCAGGATGATCAGCCCTGCAGAGATCCAATCAACTCTTCAAAGGCAGATTGTATCTGTGCAGTGGATCCGAAAGATGCCCATGTCCATGTTCCCATTTGGCCACTGCACCAGAAGTTCCTTTGATTTTCAATGGGACATGGCCATTTTCAATACCGGGTTCCTCCTTTCAGACTGAACTCTGTGCTAAGAGTCTTCAAATTAATGTGTTAGAAGTTGCAGTCTACCTCACACTTCAGAGTCCACGTGCATCCATATTTGGATGACTGACTTCTGAGGTGTCACTGCCCACGTATGGCAGGACTCCATCTCGAAATTCTTCTCCACCTGCTTTATCGTCTTGGCCTCTCAGGTAACTGATTGAAACTCTCCACAATTGGCTCTTAAAAACTGATATTTCATAGGGTTTCAATGGGATACAGTACTGGTCAGGGTATTTGTCAGCTGAGAGAGGATATTGGACTGACAGACTTGGTCCATCTTTCGCCAATCAAAACACATGAGCGCTTGGTGGTTTAAGACATTGATGGGACTTATGGCCTCCCTTCCTCCTAGCAGTGCCATTAGCGAGACTGAAGATGAGAACAGATAGCTCTGAGGCAGACATGGTCTCGCGCTTCAGACTCAATGAGTCCCTGTGTCAATAAATTTAAAACGGGACCGGGTATGGTGGTAGAACGTCACTCTTTCAGAGGGTGCACTGTTTTTCTGAGCCCATCCCTCAAGTTGCCTCTCCACTTGTTTGTCGGGAGAGAGTGACATTCAATCAACTGGGAGGTGTTTGATCTGTGTAGGACACTGGAGAGGAAGGAGCACATAAATGCTCTGAAACTTCAGCAATATTCCTGGCTGTCAAAGCTGTCCAGCTAAACATTTTGAACAAGACAGTATGGAACAATGTGGTATCAATGTTTTATGAAAACTAACAAGGCAGCATCAGATCTTGCCCCCCTTAGCTTGCTGGCGGTGCAGATTTGGGTATGGGCATTTCAGAAAGGAATATTGCTTCAGGCAGTTCATCTTTCGGGAGATGAGAATTGAATATCAATTGTCTAGCGATTGTTAACCACAAGTGGGAGCTGAATATGAAAGTCCCTAATCTGATCTTCAAACAAAGGGAACTTTCCCAAATAGATGTATTTGCCACGATCAGCAACAAGAATTTCCCTTTTATGACTAGAGAAGTTCGGGGGAAGACTCATTGGGAGATGCTCTAGAGATCTTCTGGGACAACTTGACTTTGGTAGCATTCCCCCACTTCCATTTATCCATTGCGCTGTATTGAAGCTGTGTAACAAGATACAAATGCTATTCATAGCACCTTGGTGGCCAGCAAGGTTCTGGTTTTGACCCAAGTCCTGCAACTCTCGCACCCATTTGGCTACTGGATCTCAATGGCCTTGTCTTCAACCCCAGCACATCAGGATCGCTGAACTTGGGGACATGGTTAATTACATCATGTCTTTAGGTCACATTGGTCTTTCAGAAGAAAACATACACATTACAGCACGGAAGTCTTCTACAAGATCTCAGTAGAAGAGCAAGTGGCTTTGTTTTTGTCGCTGTAATTTAGTAAGATAAATGAATCCCTCATCAGCCTCTTCAGACAAAATTCTTTTTCATCTCTCGACTCACATCCACAGCAATCCAGACAGCCAGGCTCTTGCAGGACATGGTCAGCTCTAGTAGCATATTAAAAAACAGAACACAATTTCTTCCTTAAGAAACACAGTAGTAAAATGCCAATTTGATGGCCTTCGTCATCTTTACCCTCCAATTAAATGTCCTTATGTTAAATGGGAGGCTGATCTAGTTGTGAACGCCTTTTGCCACAAACGTTTCAAGCATATGGCTGCATTTGACATTAAATTGGTCTCATGGAAGTTTGCTTTCCTGGTATCCATCATATCAGTAAGAAGAGTTGTCGAGTTGCAGGCTCTTTGTGTTGAGGAACCATTCAAAAACTTTCAAAAGTGGTCCTTCGAACTTCTCCCATCCTTTTTACCAAAGGTGGCTATGGAATTCCATATTAACCAAGAGATTCCCTTACCCGTATTCTTACCTTAGCCATGTTCTGACACAGAAATAGTTTTACATAAACCTAGATATTAGGAGAGCTCTTAAAGTCTTTCCTGGCTGAACAAAGAACTTCAGAGTGGCTTCAAAACATTACTGCCTTGATTCGAGTTCCAGAACTAATGCTCAATTTGAAAAAGCATTTCTCAAAAACATCCAACTAATTTAGAATTAGGCTATCCACCCAATAAGTCTGTTCCAGTGCTTGGGAATCTCCCAAACGTAGGAAGTAAAGTGGACAGGATGTAGGAGTAAGAAAAAGTTACTCACCATGGTTACTAAGTACAACAAGTCCAGCGTCCCCTTTCCTCCATTTGCCCGCCCGACTTAACCTCTTAAAGAATCCTTACTTCCTTGCCAATTACTGCCCTTGGTACTTGGAAAAGGAATGAAGGATGAAGTTCTGGACGGGGCATGCGAAGACAAGGCTAAGGTACAAGACGCTACAAAAAAGTGCCCAGACCCATCTCGAAGGACTAAACGTCTCAAAAGGATAGAATAAAGAGGACTTTGGACTATAAGTGCGTTAGTCACTACGGTGACTAAACATTTACTGTTTTTTTTCATTGCCTGACAAACTGTACCACCCGAAGCTGCAGCTGCAACCGAATTCCTATGGGCCTAGTAGTCCAGTGTTTTCCCATACCAGTGATTTCACGTTACAGGTTTGAGTACAATTATTTTTCCCTGGAATAAATATCAGCACAAACCGGTTGTGAGCCTAGGACTTGTCAAGTGGCAGACCTATTTATCTTGGGGACAAGTCAGCCAGACCCATTCTGTGTGTTGCAGAGGGAAGAAAAAAAGACGAAAGGAGCGAGTCGTTTAGAAACACTGTGGCAAGACACAGGAGCCCCTGTTCATCTGTATTTTTTTTTTATGGTTTATGGTTAACAAAAAAAACAACTTTACAATTCGTCAAATTACGAATCACAAAGAATAGAACAAAACATATGCACATCATTAAGAAAAAACAATTCTAAAAAGTGATCTTATCTTATAATGCATTAACACCACCTTGAAAATATGTCCTTTGATGAATACACATCCCTATCAATATACAAAACATCCAGAATCAAAATAGCCTAAAAAGCTCAGTATGAAGTTTGATGAATCCTGTGGAATGCTCACAAAAACCCTGCCTAAAGTCTCCTTCCAGGTGTCTAGGGGAAGGCAGCCACTACCCCGATCCTTACCCTGGGGGTGGTGTTAGCCAGGTGGATTACCTGGGAGGAAAAGGGCACCAAGCGAGTAAGAGGATTCTCTTAGGAGGGACGAAGCATTTGTCTTCTTTGGAGAGGGAGATTAATATGGTGCCATAATATTTGATGGCTTATTGTCAAGATCCAAACTTCTTTTCATAAGGATATCCCTATGGAGGGTTGAAAAGACTGAATACCAGAGAAATTATACAATTGGGAATCAAAACATTCATACATTGGCTTCAGGTACATATAATTAACCCTTAAATATTAACCAAACATCTATTCATCTAAAACCTTTTTCTAATAGTTAACTTAATAAACAGAGAAAATCCAACAGTATTGAAGTGCTCTCTTTGGGAGAAAAAAATGAAAATCACATTGGGGAATTCAAGTCCGACAATGCCCCAAGTACTGGGACAAGGAAGATAGGTTCAGAGGCTCTACACTACAAGATGCAGTCTAGTGGTTCTGATGACCCACACCTGAGTCGACCTTTGAATATGTAGAACCACAGGGTGGAGTTGTGGAAACCACCTGTTGCGGTTGCAGAAGAAGCAGAAGTAGGAGAGGAGACGTCAGAGTTGCAGCGATTGGCAAGGCAGATGATGGTCTCCCAGGTTTATAACCTAAATTGCAGAAGTAGCGCAGGGCAAAGCAGGATTGCAGAAAGCTTTCCTCTAGGAGAGAGAGACTCTCCTGGTGGCATGCAGTGGCCCGGTGGCTGGCGGGCACCGATGGACGCAAGGAGCGAAGGAAGCTCCTTTCCTGTTCAGCACGGGCTGCTGGAAGTTGTCAGTTGAGGAGTTGGAGGAGGAAGAAGCAGAGTGAGCTGTGTCAACGGTTTGCAAGGATGCGTGTACAGAGCATTGAGTGTACCAGTGAAAGGTAATCCCGGGAAGCTCTATACGTGCCTGCCGAATTCTAAACGTTGTTTTGAATACCAAATTAATATAAAGAAAGCAGATTGGAGAAATACAAACTTTGCAAAGAGGCAAGCAGAGAAAAGTTACAACTGTTATAAAAATCGGCACATTTACCAAAGCCAAAAGCCTGTTAATTACAAACAGCATTGCCAAAGTAAAGAGGGGGCAATACAGAACCAAGCTAATCAGAACCAGCACTGACAAAAAGGGGGCAGAAATTTAAAGAGCATATCATTCATTTGGAATAAACAATTGTTGCTAGACTAAGGAAGAGGTAATAGTCAAGCAGAGTAAACACATGTGTTGCCTAAGCCAAACAGAAGCAGAAAAGTTGTCAACAGTTTACTGATGTGCAAGTGGGAAAACAGAAGTGGCAGGAGAGGTGCCCTCCTGATAAAGTATTCAAGGGGTGTGAAGCTAACCTGCGTTGCCTATGGCAAAATAAAGAGTGGAGTGAACAATATCAATGTATAACGTTTTCCTGGAAGAAGTTATGAATGTAGAAGAAGTTGATAAAACTCAAAGACTTTCCTAACTATTTGAAGTAGACCCCACCACAGAGTACTTGCAGTAGTGTTAGGAGTTTGTTTTGTCCTGGCAGGCGAGTATACAAGGATAGGGACTCTAGTGGTAGTCTTGGCAGGTTAGTGGACCAGGAAGAAGTGTTGAATTCATTGTTATGAGATCATCCTGACTCCCTTTATTTGATACAGAAGAATTGGGACCACATTTGGTGTCTCAAGAAGAGATTGTGTTGAACTTTTGTTATAAGTGGAAAAGACAAAGATTTGTCAAGTAGAACGTTTGCAGTCACAAGAACTTTATGATCCTAACTTGGTTGCAAGACGGAACTTTGAACTTTTAGGCAAAAATCCTCCTTTGAATATGGGGAAGGGGAAAACACCCAGGTTACAAGGATATAAAGTTATTGAGTCTAAAGTTGGAAGTAACTGTTATTTCTATTATATTTTTAGTTGCCATGCATTTCCTTTATGAGTCCGATGTATGTTTAAGAGTGAGGGACAGATTTCTTTTGTAGAGTGTTCCCTTTCGTTATTTTGATAGCCTGGGAAATTCTCATTAGGTTAGGGATAGTGAGGCGTTTATCAAATCCCTTTAAGATAAATAAAATGGCATCTTGTGAAAGCCTTATACCAAGTTGTCCGCCTCACATTTCTAACCCATCTAAGAAGAGAGAAGACTAAAAACTATTTAAAATGCATCTGTCACGTTACACTCTTAGTATCCAGTGAGACACCCAGTTTCAAGGAATTAATGTCCTGCCTACTGATGGCCAATTGGCACAGACACCTTTTCCAAAATCTGTCTGCTCAATTTCTTTTATAGAGCAATTTTTTAAAATACGCCATTTTTGCACATCGAGGGTAGAACACTCCAGATCTAGGTACCTTACATTTTCTATTATCCGTTCAATCTAAATCGCAAGAGGGTTGATATAAAAAAAACACGATTATGGAACAAACGCAAGTAGGGTGCCGCTGTGTCGCTTATTTTGTGTTCATGTGCAGGATGGGGAGTCGCATAATTATGGAACTTTTTGATTGTGCTGCACCAATAACCGTTATACAGGCCATTTTTCACACTGTCAGGGTTCGCCATCAGGTCACTATAATCTTGATCGGCATCCTTCAACATTAAAATACGGCTCTTAGCCTTTCCAGAAAATAAGGATGGCCCGCCTGAACCAGTTTCATTTCCATACGGTTTTTATAATGTTCTATAGGGATTCACTGGGTGAGAATTAATTTGCGAAAAGGGACAATAGTCTCCACTAAACGCACACCTTCAACGATAGGAGATCAAGCTCGAAGCGCATAGCTGCAAGCGGGACTGCATTGGGCATACTCCGGATATGATAGGTTATTTATAACACGCTTAATATCCAGAGATTTATAAGCGTGGACCCAGGCATCGAACCTGTGTTGCTCCGTGTCATCTTGCTTCCAAAGCGAGCATGTTGCCCCTGAGCTATCCTCCCGAGTCTCTGCTCTGTCTAACTGGCCATAACTATATCTAAAACACAGTCCCATCTCATTTGTGTACTATCTTGCCATCGTTAATTTTTTTTTTTTTTTTTAAATCAATGCTCGCTTTCATGAAAAAACAACTGTATTTTCTATCTATAGTAGCTGATTGGCCAGAGCGGACGCCTTCTACTTTAGAATAGAGTACATGTTCAGGAATGCAGGCTGCCCTATTACGTGAAAACCTAGGTATTTTATACTGGTGATTCGAGTCAACGCTGTGTTTTTCAAGTGCCATTTAAGTACCCAGGGGTTTTTTCCCCTTGAAAAACTCAAGAATTCTGGTTTTCCCTGGATTTATTAGAAGACTGTTGTCTTTAGAATACTTAGTAAAAGCACATAAAAGGCGCTGAAGACCAATACATGTTTTTTTGAAAATGTAAAAGTCACCAGCGTAAGCGTAAGCAATCCGGGGAACATTAAAAGCACCCAGTTTAGGAGATATAAAAGCAAACAAATCTAAAATGTCAGACATTGGTTACGTAAAGATTAAAAAGGCAGGGCCGATACCGTTTGATTTCTTTTAGATGGGCTTCCTTCATTATTGAGTCTTACTTTAATTCCAGAACCCCCGTGGAGGGCAATTATCAGTTTTAGTAAGCCGTCGGGCAACCCCCATCTGGCCAATTTTGACCAGAGTCTCCCCCTATCCACCCTGTCATACGCTGATGAAAGGTCGATTAAGGCAGCATAGGTGCAGCGAGTCTTATCCCATGCTTGTGTTGGGCGGACCACCAGCAAACCGGCGAGTGAATGACGACAATATGAGGAAAAAGGCTTGGTGCACCTCATGCAAGGATAACAAAGTTGTATTTCTCAAATAAAGTTATAGCATGTCAGTAGGGGCATTCAACCCCTCACCTACCCTTTATTACTACATAGCATAATATTCTTTAGCCCCTACAGAGCACTCCCATACGCCCCTACAACCACTCGTTTACGTTACCATGTATCTTTAGTACATTTTCCTCAACCTGAACCACTTCAGGGGCCATGGGGCCTGGATATGCATCCCAACACTTGCTCTTGAATAACTCTTACCACCAAACCATTGATGTTCGTCGAGTGACCCTTGCGAAAGCCTGTTTGTAGCTTGTTCATCCTACCAGAGGTCAGTGCCAAATCCTCAAGATGCTGCAATAAAAGGGACGCAAAGACTTTACTGTCCACATCAAGCAAGGTGATGGGACTGTAGTTCGGTAGTTCTTAGAATTGGTCTTCACAGCACTTTTAAAAATAGGCACAACAAAAGCCGCCCACCAGGATTCTGGAAAACACTTGCCCGTTACGATACTCCTAAACAGAAGTTAGTACTGTTGCCCAGGCGGTAGGGTCATATTCAATTTATTATTGGTTAAAATGATTGGGCCCGATGCCCCGGAATGTTACATCGCTTAATTATGACCTCAACCAACTAATTTTCTACAATGATTCGAAGTTCTCTATCAGGCTTATCTGATACAACTTCGGTCCACCAGATGGGCATCACACCATGGGGCATATAGCAATTGGTAGTGTTCAACTCAGGAGGACTCAGACACTGCGTTCAACTGTTTAGGGGGCACTGTGCCTTCCTAGGGGAATTAACTATTCCCTAAAAGGCTCCTGTATCTTTTATCTAATGTAAGGAGCATTACCTCAGCGTAACTCTGCGCCTGGTTTGCTTGGCAATTTTAAAATAAATTCTTATGGGCCCATTTTAACTGTTACACCGAAACAATTTCCTTTCACCAGGGTAGTTGGAGGACTTCCTTTCCCTCATCTTCCTTCGCATTTTCATTTTCTTTTCAGCAAGCACTACGTCATAAGTGTGCATATGGAATTTTCTCCCCTTCCTGGAATGACTTCCCTTGTTCCTCTGCACATTATGGAGTAGATTTTCCAGTGCTTTGTCAATATTATCCACGTTAAAAGTGGACAACTTCAATACGAACGTCATCCTTTTAAGAGTCTCTAGAAGACTGCTATTTAAACGCCTAATATCTATGGGTAACCAACATATCCTATTGTTAGCAGCATTTACCCTCAGGTTTGTCAGAGCTCCCCGAGTTAGATTACAGAAAGACTTGCCAAAATCTGCACGCACCATGCAGTGATTACTCAACCTATTTTTAGTGATATGCATTCCCATGGAGGAGCTGAATAGGTGATGGTCTACAAAAATATAATCCAGATTGGATTCGCTAGAACCACGGTACCATGTTGATTGCTGCAGAGAATCCCTGTTCACCTTCTCGTTAAACCTCTGTAGTCCAATCGCAGCTAAAGCTGTACACCATTTCCTCCCCATCTCACCTTTAAACCCTTGTGCCACCATATCGGAGGTTACATCCGAAGCTTGTTTATCAGTGCTAACTTCAATGCAGAGGCATTTAGGTGCCTGCCAGTTAACCTGTCCCAAAGGTACCTCACTCTCCCATGATACGATAGATTCAGTTTTGGTCCATAGGAATACATCTAGGTTGGAGATACCCTTATGCCAGTAGAAATGTATTAAAAACAAGTTAGGGTCTCCAACCTTAGAGAACTCTACAGCCATTGCCTCATATGGCAGTTTGAGGCACCTCTTGATGGTTATCCCTAGTCCTGAGTTGATCACTGCCTGCCGGACGCCCACCAGCGCTCGGTCTGGCCACCTGTGAAAATACAGATTATCCGTCCATGACCGATTCAGAGGTTAACAAAGTCTCCTGTGAGAGGACGCAATTGCATTCTCTCAAGAGACTAGTACCTTCCACATTAGAGAGCAGATGCGCACTCCCACAGCAGTTCTAAAAGACTACCTTTACACTATCCTTCCTACTAAAAAGGCTGTTGCGGTGGCCCTAACCAAGGGCAACCCTTTTCCCAAAGGACTGCCATCAACCCGGCCAGTCAATTTGTGAAATGGTACTAGCTTTTGGGTGCCCACCGGCCTCACAATTTGGGCCATCTTTGAAACTGACCAAGGCTGCAAGGTCATTAAATGCTTGCTGTCCCCCAACCTCCACTTTATGCTCTTCCCAACATTCGACCTGGAATCCAAAATTGTCCCGACTTTTCCTCTTTTCAGCTAAGACGAAGTCCTTTACAATTCTTTAACGAAGTGTAAAATACACTTATCTGTTCTTACCCAGTACAGGAATTCTACACAGTCGATTTCAGTGGAGGATAGTGCTCCCAAGCTGGCTACCTCCGAAAAGATTAACAGGACATTGGTTCTATTCAGACATACTGGGATGCCCTTGTTCGGTATGCCAGTAAACCTATTTTATTAACTTCTTGTTTCACCCAACGAGTGTCTTTCCTACAACTTTCCACTGGAATTAGATCAAAGGTTCTCCTAACGTTAACTACACCCAAACTGGGATTACAATTCTTTGCGTTCTTTATAATGATAAATGGGGGTCTGACCCAGTTCCCAATATACCGACATCACAATCTTCTGTCTCATTACACGGCTGCCTAACCCTGCCAAGTGTAGAATCCAGCATCCTTGCTTGATGGCCATTGGGGGAACTGAGCTAGTTTACATAACAGTTATTATTCTCCTGTGATACCCTTCTCACCTCCTCATTCGAGGGTAGTGGACCCCTTTGCAAACTGACAGATGTAATGAAAGGCCTGGAACTACTGGTCACTGGGTAAGGGCACAGGGCCCGTATTTCACTGATGTACTCTGATGTGAATACACATCTGTCCCCAGGCCCGGTTCTCCACCAAAACTGCCCCACTCTTAGCAGCTGGAACCATAGTTGCATTTATGGTATTTGCTGACTTCCCCAACAACCGAATAATGTAATTGTTATCACCATTCTGCAATGTTGTCCTTCCCGCCTTCTACCGTCGTGGCAGGTGACTTGCCCCTTAGATGGACCCAGCTGATTCTTCACCCCTTTCCCCAAACCTAGGACCTCGGTCTGAGCAGAGTCAGTTGTTACACATGCCATAGACCCATTTGAAGCAGCCCCTTTCAGCTCACCGCCTATTACAATTGCATGTTCACCCCTCAAGGCCACTACTACCCCCTAAACCCCCAGATTGGATTCTGTCACAATTATATTAGTCACTACTGATTCTATACAAACTGGCTCAGGCTTGGTCGGTTGGATCGGGCCGTTTTTATTAGCCCGGTTATGAGGGTGGTTCAGAGATTAAATTTAAATGAGGACTCTTATTTATTCGTTTCGATTTCTTGTTCTTACCTCTGCCCCTGGTTCCTGCACATCTCTCGCCCTGCAAAGAAGCAGCCAGATTCCCTTCAACAACTATGCCCCACATCCTCAGGATCCACAGTAGGGCTCCCTTCATTATCTCTAGTGGTACAGAGAACCGGGGCACACCCCCCACCCCCTCTTCTCCTGACCTACTACTTCCCTCAATCATACCCACAGATATTACAACCACAGGGTTAATTGAGTTTGTCCATTCCTTTTAATTTCTGATAACAATCATGGAGGGGGGGGTTAATAAATGTTTGTAAGGCCCCATTGACTCCAAGCCCAAGATGGGTGCAAGGTACGCCCCCCCCCCCCCAGCATTTCCAATTTGAGATTAATTTCACTCAGGAGCAGAGTATGAGCCTTGACCTCATCTCTAATGTTATCATACAGCTCCACAAATGAGCTGAGCATAGTAAGCACTGAGACTGTAGAGGAGGTGAGTTAATGTGAACCCCTCCCCCCCCCCCCCCCCCCCCCCGAGAGCCTTCACCCTTATACTCCCCAGAGAAGTAATTGTCCATCAAGTTGGTCAATTCCATAGAGGAGCCGATGAGCGAGGCATTGCAGGTCTGCAAGACATGTGGATGGACAGACTTCTTCTAAGTCCATATCGGCCCTTTCTGCACACTCTAGCAAACTAAGAGCATTCACATGGGATCCATTGATGGTAGCCATTGCTCGAATAGGGTGTATTGATCCAGTTTCAGTAATGGAGCCCGATTATGGGAAGAAGTCTTGTTTTCTGGCCTGTAATAGGGGAGGATGATTGAACCGCTGGCTGATGCTATTTGATAGAAGAAATGGTTGCCGCTTTACTTTTCTTCCTCAAATCCATTGTACGCATCTGCAGCATATCACTCTCAGCTGTACATACTCTCGAATCATCCAAATTGAACATCAGCTCTGCAACAATTTCCTTTTGTGCGCACTCATTTTGGCCCTCGAGGGCTCCTCCTTGTGCTCGAGCTCCCGTCGCCATTACTATAGTAGGGCAGTTGATGGCGAACTTTGACACGCCTATATGGCTCCTCAGCCCCATGCGGCCCACCATATACTTCAAGAAAAAGTGAAAAGTGCAAATCACTAATTAGCAGGTTCAACTGGAGTTATATGCAAGCAGATGAGTAGTGCACCACTCTCACACCGCAACCCAACAACTGAACAGCGAGTTTCTCCCGCTGATGGGAGAGCGGCTCAAAGGCAGCATGGCCGACAGTCACCACTCCACACCACCTAGATGATTTTGGGCATCTAAAAATCAAATTCCACTCCTGTGCGATGGAACATTTAATCACCAGTTACTCCCGATACTTGAGAAAAAAGCTCAAGAAAGGCACTATGGCCCGCAGTCACTGCTCAAGAAAAATAGAGGCCCAAATGTATTTGACAGTTATAGTTTTAGTCGCACTACAGGTAGTCCCAGAAACCCTCAAGCAAGGAAAACGCCCACAATTCCAAAGTTAACGCAGCAGTGTAGTCTCCTGTGCAGGGGGTGGGGAGTGTTTCAGAGAGCACATCAAAAAGGCACTAGGGCCCGCAATCACTGCTCCTGCAATCAAAACCAAGCCACAAGGCTTGTAATGTACCATTATCAGTCTACTTCTATGGCTCGAAGAATATAGTCGGAATTGTTCTAAGGAGAGCTCCAGAAAGATGAGAAGTTGACTGGAGAGTTATAATATCAAATGTCTGGATGACAGAGCGCTCAGAAAGGACAGACTCACCACCTGCTTCCCACTCTGTGCTCCACGCTCCAAACGCCAAAACACCAAGTCACTTAACTCCCACACTTGGCAACAGAATAAAGCCGTTTGTTAGAGTTTAACAGGATTTGAGCAAGAGTTGAGCAGGAGCAGGACGTGGTCTGGAGATACGAGAAGCCAGCTTCGTAATCAGCTCCCCAAATCCAGCCACATCAGATGAGCAGTCACCTAGCCCAGACTTCCGAGGTGCTCTGCAAAAAGCAAAGAGGCAGGGTGCGGGATGCACACTTACCCAGGGGCAGCACTACCATGCCACTCGCCACTCTAGTTGACTCCTGACCGCTACCAGCTCAGTCGTCCTGTTACAGTCACTGCTCCAGCGTCTCAGCAGTTTTCTTTCTCGTCTGCTGCACACACTCATTCAAACCCACTTTCTTTGGGCCTAGTACTCAGGTTTGTTTCTGTACCAGTGATTTCACGTTACAGTTTTGAGTAGGATTGTTTTCCCCCTGGAATAAATATCGGCGCCCACCGATCGTGAGCTGAGAACTTGTCCAAGATAAATAGGTCAGTCGTTTTACAAGTCAACTATACACCATCTGTGTGTCGTAGCGGGAAAAAAAGATGAAAGGAGTGAGTTGTTTACAAACACTGTGGCAGCACATAGGAACCTGTGTGCATCTGTAATGATGAGTGTTATTCTA
Source organism: Ambystoma mexicanum (assembly GCF_040938575.1). Lineage (NCBI taxonomy): Eukaryota > Metazoa > Chordata > Amphibia > Caudata > Ambystomatidae > Ambystoma > Ambystoma mexicanum. Next base: position 702,168,493 of record NC_090941.1, on the reverse strand, counting down.
CACGTTGCTTGTTCATGGTTGTGAAAATAAAAGAATTTAACCCATCATACTGTGCAAGTCGAAATTACTGTGTCTTGCACCAGGATTGCTTGGAGAGCCCTTTTTAGTATTCCAAGTGGAGGCATGGCACTCCTAAACTCTAAGTTTCTTAAACATGCAAAGGACCCAGGTGGTATACAATAAGTGGCAACGACACCCCCTGTGCAGGTGCAGCCCCATAGCACCTACTCTTACCATCTATGGACTGCAAGAAGGATACAAATAAACTGTTGGACGCTCACGCAGCTTTCAATGATTCTGCCTCGCTGCATTCCGAATGAAGGTCCACACGAGGAGGGCAGCTCTCTACAAGGGGATTTTTCTTTCAGAATGCAGCAGGTTTTCAAACACTGAAGCTTTTGTATTAGCTGAAGTCTAGGGATTTGGTGGATATTAGTGAAACAAAATCGCATGGCAACCGTTGGAAAGCGCAGACTGTGAAACAAGGTGCCATGCCAAATTTTGCAGCCTAGTGCGGCGTTCTGGCTAAAGCCATTGAATAATACGTCAAATGTCAGGTGTCGACAAAAACAGAAGCGAAATCTCCAGTGTCCAATGAGGAATCATTGCAGATAAAAAGGTTTCCTCAATGCGTCCGCGATGTGGGTGTGCCTGCCAGTTCACTGCGGAAATCTTTCATTGTGGTACAGCAGCACATCAGAAGCTTACGATGAAATAATGGCACATCAAACGTGCAAAAGACTGTTCTAGGTCTACGAAGGTTGAGTTTTGTCAACAGATCACATGTTGCAGGTAAGCTAACTTCAACCTATTAGTGGCAAGACACTTGTCCTGAAATATTCAGAGAGCAGATTCAAAAGAGGATAGTTTTAATGGATTTCAATATGTTGATACAATACAGTCTGCAGCATAAGTTTGATAACCAGGAAACTTTACACCACGTGTAAACGTGCAAGGCAGAAATGTGGTGAATTATACATTGGGCAGAGATGTGCTCCGCTGATTAAGTTTCAGGCCTTGCATAGTGGAGAAATGAATAAAATCCAGGCTTCACATTTGACAAATAATTGTTTGATTTTGGGAAATCACCACATATATACTATAAAGCGTATTCCATAGATAGACACGCCTCCTTTTCCATCAGTGTTTCCTCTCATCCGTCTCAGGTTCGTAAAACGAAGAAACCGCAAGACAGCACCTTTCTTCTCATGCACTGCTGGAAAAATTGCCAAATATTGCATACGTATTTCGAAAAACATCTTTAATAAAGATCTTGAAGTCTACAGTTCAAAAATCTAAAGAAAAAACCTTTACTTTACAGGTGATGGTGACTAATTTCCTAATGAGGAATTGTAGGAGCAGGTAGGCGCTATCCTGCCAGTCCCAACCCCCTCGCCACTGTCATCATGGAACAGTCGGAGAACTTGATGGGACCCCTTGCATCGTTCCGATAACACATCGAGTGTATGGGAGACGTTAAGCACTACAGCCATACAGAATGTACCCTCCTGCTGACAGTGTGGAAGGATATTGCATGGGAGAAAGTCACATGGAAGGATGTCTGACAAGGGCAAAGAGATGTCATGAAGATATATGAACCTATGATGAAACAATATGAAAATACTAAGTAATGAAGTAACTGAAGCACTAAGAGTAACATGAACCTGAAGCTAAAGTGATCAATAATCTAAAAGACGATGAAGTAACTTACTGACCAATAATTGGAAATACGCAGTAACACAAGGTAGAAAGACAACGTATTGAAGCTTGCTATAGAGGAATATATAACATGGCAAGGACGGCCATATCAGGAAAATGGAAGACCATTCACACTGAATGCAACCAAGTTACCTCAGAAACACGCCGAGGCAGTAAGAATCCGGAGATGTGTAAAGACAGCCACGTGAGCAGACCCGATTTGTCAAGGTTAGCCCAGAGCAAAGATGCTATTTTTTAAAGGACATATTTAACATAATTTAGTACTTAGGGAAAAACAGGTACTCATGTAACTGAGATATCCTACTGTTTAACTTTCAAAACAATTCAATTAATATAGCATATAGGCACCCGTACGTGGTGCCGAGCTGGTTTCCCTTACAATTGTTTTAGAATTATTTAATAATGCAACTCATTGCACATGATTGTACAGGGCGTTTCTCATTGCCCAAATCATTTATCCTGTAGTTTCAGCTATAGTGCCAGCTGTCAGAGCCCAATGTTGGTCACTCCTCATAGCTCTATTGCTCTATATTGCTTCTTTTTTAAAATTTGTATTTAGGCACAGTACAAATCACGCAAAAGTGCAAAAGTAAACCAAGTGTATAGTAAAAATACATAATCAAAACACATTTACAAACGTACAGTATAATACACTAGACATGCATACAATTAATTCCTAGCCTCTACATCTATTATGTGTTTCTAGGGTCTGGTCAAACTGTCTATATAGTCTTGAGGGGTGCTGTTCTCCTCTGGTGTTCCTAATTAGTGGCAACCAGCCAGGGCTTTATTGTAGTCTATTCTTCATTACAAAGTCCATGTAACCAATCCTTTTTTAAAGGGAGTACGTGGATACACAATGAATGGGAGACCTTCTTAGATGAAGGAAGACTAAAAAAAAAATTAGAGAGCCAAACTACCGCTCAATTAAAAGCATAAAAAGTTAATAAGCAAGTCTCTAGAGGCCAGAAGGAGCAACAGCACCCTGCATAATTAAATCCAATAGCAGTAAATCAAAGGCTGAAAGGGACACATTTGTGGTCCACTCACACGTAACTCAAATTCAAAAACAAAGACTATTCATTAGAGCCTTAGGCCAAGATAGTGCTGTGATCACACTCCCTTGAATGTTCCAGGACAGTGAGCAGCATCAAGGTCAAACTACAAACGAGAGACTTGGACTTGTTGCCTGCTGATGAGAGATGATTGACTAATTGGAAAAATGGAGAGTAGTCTGATAGGATTCAAACACCTAAGTTTCGTTTCATGTACTTGCTACTAAGGAGCCGAAAGTCCAAGGTTGGGATAGTATGATAACCAATCAGTGGTGTTGGGTGACAACCCAACAAGAACTTTGCAAGAGCCAATCCCCTGATGTTTTGTCCACTATAATCAGTACTGTGTGCATTTAAAGGTAGTAAAAGGTGTGCCCTACAGACATGGGGTGGCCAATGAAGCACTAACCCTTATATATTTTAGAAATATACATGTTCCCATAAGCAATCCCTCCCCTCGATAGGTTTTGTATTTTACCATGTAGTACAAAATCATGTATGACGTACATTGGGGTATAAGACCTCTGCGTAATGAAACCTAGGTCTGAGTGTGCATGCATCAGCCGATGTTTGTCAGGTCTCCCTACTTTATTAAACTGAGAATAAAGTAGTATTTTGCATACTTAGTATTTTGCCATATTCTTCGAGTCTGTCCAGTTATTTGATTTGTGAACATTGTAATTCCATCTAGCGTAAAATACGCTCCAAGGTGCTACAACACAGAATGCTTATAGAGACATATCTAGAACAGTATGCTAAGCTACAGTGGATTCAGAGAAAACCATATTCATTGAAAGTGAACAATAGACAGTCACCATTTTCCAGTTTATCATTAATTTAATTGGATTTTTTGGCCTATGGCTTCAAACACTTCTAGACTAAGACTATGGGTCAAGGGGTTTTATTGAACACAACACAAATGGAATGGTATTTTAGTTGGTTGTTTCACCAGTGGGCACTCAAATGGGTGTCGTCCTCTCACCTTCTGGTGGGCTCCCACCTTCCTAGCCCAGACTTCCCTAAAACCCCACGTTGGCTTCAGTCTAGAGGTCGTTACATAGACTATCGTTTCAGTCTAGCTGCATTGAGGGCCCAGTCAGTAGCCTTTTCTACCCAAAAACCTCTGAGACTTCCCTAAGAGTTCCCCAACTATAAAGTTATTTTCTGGGTTTCAATAGCAGTGGCAATGCTTGTTTGTGCCAAAAACAGACATTGCTCTTTTTGCTCCCCTCCCTTTCTTTCCAGTCCCTAATATATTCTGTTATTCACCCCTCCCTCCTCATTCCATCCTGGTGCTACCCTCCCCTCCTCTCCTCTCTTCCCTTCCCTTCTCTCACTCTCCTTTTCCTCCAATTGTCTCACACACACACACACACACACACACACACACACACACACACTACACTTCCCCCCCTCTTCTCTCTTACCGAGAGTCATGCGCCTTCTCTTGCTCACCTCTTTACTTCCATCTCCTCTGCACCCTTCCTTCCCAACATCCACCCACTGTCTCACTATGCCGGTACACACATGCTCGCAGATGCTTACTCATCGACTGCCTCACTCACAATCTGGTACCACTCACTTTCATCAACACCTCACCTGTAGCTATATCATGCACCACCAGAAGCTTCTCAGCACTCTGCTCTGTTCATAATCCACCTCGTCTCAGAGCACCTCCATTCTGAGCTCAAACTCCCTTCACTGTGTCTTCCATTTAATGTACTTTTATACTGCCCTCTACCAGTTTGTCCCTCGCTTCCATTGGTCTGCTGCCCCACCGACTCAAAGGACCAATCTGTGTCTCCTCTTTCCCACCACCTTTCCTCGCCTGGGATAAGACTGTTTGGTGCCTCCATCCCACCATCCCCAATCCCTGTGCGGTCTGATGTTCGTTAAGTGCTGCTGCCATGACTACTGCTGTGTAGGTAAAGCGTGTGGTTCATTGAATGCTTGTGTTTTTGAGTCCGAGGCTGCACAGTCGGTTTTTCGCTGCATTCCGCTACAGTCTCCAGTGGTTGCTAGTCATAAGGCTACTACAAGTCTTGTAACAAAACAAAAATAACTCAGTCCAGCATCAGAGCGGTAAGGCATTGGATGATGGTAACAGTAGCAGTCACAGCAAATATGGAAGGGCAGGGACTGGGTCCCACTAACTCCCTCACCCCTCCTCTGGGGTAGCACAGGCTCTCGTAAAGACCCTGGTAGGCCTACTGCCCAAGGCCTGGTGGGTTACCAGTTAGTAGATGGGGTATAGTCCCTGACCATCTCAAAAGTTCAAAATGCAGGAGATGAACTACAACATTTTCAGGACATGTTTGCAATATTAGAATAGACAGGCAATGGCAGAGGAGCAGGTGTGGCTGAATTAAGTGTAGGGAAAGGAGGTAGGTTTTGAAGCTTTTTCATAAAGTGATAATGGAGCGTGCAGTGCACAAGTGGAGTGCTAGGACATTCCAGTCTCTCAGTGAATGCTTGTTTTTGTGTGAATGTGAGTTTGCAGAGTGTAAAGCTTAGAAGAATTTGGTTGGCTTGTCTGGTGTTGGATGTGGGGGATGGGTTTCAGTTTGTTGTGAAGATAGGATGAGAGTTCGGGGTAGATTGCTTTGTATATGATGCAGAGTTCTTTTAAAGTAACTCTCTCAGTACGGGGAGCCAGTGGAGCTGGAAGAGCTGGGGTGATGCAGGAGGAGTCTTGCAGCTGCATTCGGTATTGCTTGCAGGGGGTGATGGTTGATTTGGGAAGTCCAGTGAGGACAGCGTTTTGTAGTCTAGTATGGATCAAACTAGTGGTTGCACTGTATCAGTTTGGAAGCTGTCTGGGGAAGGATGCGTCTTATCTTGTGGAGGTGTAGTTGAAAATTGCATATTTTGGTGATGGAAGCTATGTTGTGTGAGAAGAACGGAGTGGTCTAGAAACTGAATAAGTATGGAGAGGAATGTTTGTGGGTCGTCTGTAGAGAGTTATTTGATCCAGGGGGTGAGATCAAGTTAGTGCTGGGGGGAGTGGGTGCAGATGAGGAATTCTGTTTTGAAAAGGCAGAGTTTGAGAGAGCCGGTGGCCTTCCAGGTGGGGAGGGTGGCGAGAGAGCTTTTGAGGGTGTTGTGAGAAACCTGTGGGTATTCCCCCAAGGAGAGCCCAGGAATCCCTTATCCAGGTGGCCAGGACAATGCCATCGCTTTTGTATCCAGTTCCTAGGGATGGACCAGTGGGGGAGAATCACCTGTGTAGGGGAGCCTGTGGTTATGCTATGGGAATGTCCCAGGTAAAATGCAGTACTATGCTGAGTAAGGAGGAGAGGCAAACTATATCTCTAAGGCCTTTATAGGCTATAACACATCTGCCTCACCTCCTACCAATAAATCTGTTCCACCTAGATCCAATGACCCCTCTGTACATAATCAATCCTCTAAGGTCCCAAACCCAGTTGCATCCAAAAAGCATAACTCCCAGAATCCTGGTTTCACCGGTTTCCACTCGAATACTCCCCATCCTTATTCACGTCCCTCTGATTATTATTTTCCGCACTCCCAACCTGATCACACAAAACACTACGATTCCCAAAATCACCTATGTTAATTTCACAGTCCCAGCAATTACAGTTTGCCTTGCAAAACCTACCATTTCTGTCCCTCGGATTGTCACTTTCTGTTACGCTCACCTGGCTCCCGCAGGGGCGTCGGTCAGACCCGGACAGCTGCGGTCTCCACCCACATGATGCATAGTGCAGCGATGACTGACTGGATCTGCCCTCCTAATCTTGTCTGCTTAACCCGTAGAAATATTCTCCTGCAAGTGGAGGGATGGATTTAGCCACTTGTGGATTCAAGTGATGGCACCCCCACAGTCCTCCCCAACTAATCACCTCCGAAATGTCCTCACAGCAATCTCACCTTATATTCTTCAGGGGCGCGTCGATTCCAGTTACTTCACTGGTTTGAAGGCTCGGGAGAGTTCTGGAGAGTATTGACTCTGAGGTTCCTGGTGAGGACTAGTAAGTATTAAGTTCATAGAGTTCAATATGTCCGATGTTCACTCTTGTTCCCCCCCTTCCTTTCTTGTCTTGCAGCTGGCTCGTGAAAAGATGCTCTTGTGGCAGCTGGTGGCGCTCAGGTAAGAGTCTGTATTACCCGGCGCTGTCCGGTAAATGTTGCACGAGGAAAACGTGTTGTTTTGTCTCTCTTTACAGATGCGGCACGTGAAAATATGTAGAGTCACAAAAGGATGCCTCCGGTGGTAAATCAGGTAAGTCTATGGTGGTAAGAATTATATTTGTTGGTTCCCTCGGCTCACCTTGTGGTTTTTTGTCTCCTAGGTGCCGAAGTTCGGCAAAGAAATGATGGAGGCAGCGCCGACCTGAAGGATGCTGTGAAGACTGGCGAGTATGGCGCAGCGCTGCAGCTGGAGGTGCGGCACCTGCAGAAATGATGTTCTTTACAGGACCGGAGATGAGATGGATCCAGAATCAGGTGTGGAATAGAAATAAGTTTGTTTTCTAACCTTGTCCCTTTCTTTCCTCTTTGTTTTAGGAGCTCCGGATTTGAGGCGGGCATGGCAGAAGACTGGATGCAGGCTGCAGGCACGGTGAGTGTTACGCTGCTGGATGCAGAATAACGCGAAGCGTGTGTTGCTGGTCGGGTGTGGTTTAAATATCCTCAAAAGTAGTCCCAGGTAAGAAGTCCCTAGAACCACACCAGAGTAAAAAATAGTCCCTGTAGAAAAATAGTCCCTTTCAGGCTCGATGTTGGATTGGAGTCATTTGCAGGTTGGTCTTCCTGAGGTAAGTAATGACTATGAGCCTGGCGCCTAAGGCATCAGGACTGAACCCAGATAGCCCCTAGCCGAGGCTGCTGAGGTTTTATTAAATGTCTAGATGCCTGCTCCCGGGGCTGATGGGCTTGGTCCGGATGCCTGGGGGTAGGCTTCATGACACTTTCTGAACTCCCAGTCAAAAACGACTAAAACGTACAATTCCCAACATCCCCTATGTTTTGTTTACAACTTGGCCATTCCCGTCCATTTCACAAACCTTCCCTGTCCCATCACATAGGATACTCTGTCATTCCAACTCCCCCTCACCCCTGTTTCCGACATGAACACCTTTGCACAACGGACATGTCATAAAACTGTTTACCTGACATGTCCCAACACCAGGGCCTGGCAAAGTCAGGCAATTGACTTGAACTACACACACCTGACAGCCCTTCCTTTTCCACACAGGAATAAAAGGTGGAGCAAGAGAGCGCAGTACGAGCAAGCCGAGCACGGCAGACGGCATAACGAGATGGCTACAACGCGGCAGTTCAAGAGAAGGAGAAAGGCAGCAGGAATTGAGAGGGTGGCAAAAAGAGAAGTGACCTTGCCCTTTTCGTCCCAGACCCACTGAACCTTCGTGGAAGAGAGATTAAATAGGCGAACAATAGCACGGGTGTCCTGCAGCAGATGTCAGCGGTACACGTCTATGCATATAAGCAAGAGTGAGGGAGGTACCGCAAGTGCGCCCGTGGTAACGGCCTTGACTCCAGAGAAGTCAAAAGCCCTGCGGTTCATCACAGCCAGTGAGTCGAGGGGAGAACCAATAAGAACCGGGCTGTGTTGAGTGAGAATCGCAGGAGTGGCAAGTTTGAACCATGTTCAACAAACTTTGAATGAACTGCAAGAGTGTAAAAGGGGAGAACAGCTGCAGAGGGAAACGGCACCACGTGGGTGCTAACTCAAGAGACTCTTGTCAATCCCCATCAGAGTGAAACTACGATTACCAGAAGGCCGTAAAAGAGAGAGCAAAATAGGTCAAAGTGGTCATACAGAGGATCAAGCAAAATACATGTACCAACGAAAGTCTGATCTACAAGCATTGTGAAAGAAAGGGAGGCGAATCCCGCAAACATTGAGCTGTGTAAAAAGGGAGCATTGAAGGTAAAGCGGGGTCAGAGCCCAGAAGAGGGGGAACCAGGGATGAGCCACTATCACCTTGATCGAGAGCCACAGTAAACACGGTGAAGGGAGGCTAAGAATCGAGAGTGGTCGAACTCCGGCAGAGGGGGATCGAAGGGTGAAAAGTTGAGAAAAGTGAAAGCAAAAGTTAACAGCAAGAATGAACCCGAAGGAGGGTCGAAGCTAGGCAGAGGGAGATCCAGAGAGAAGCCATCACCCGAGTACTGGCAGTCAAAAGAGGTCCGAGCATGACCGAGGGAGATCCAGGGGGAAGCGATCATCCAAAAGTCATGTAAGAAAGGAATATGTTACGTGAACGGTACGTGCCCAGAAGAGGGGGCTGAGGGGTGAAGCCAGCACCCTACGTGGACTGTGGATTACAATTGAGAAGGATCAGTGCACAGAAGAGGGGGACCGAGGGTTGAACCATTATCACTAACAGAATTTTCATTTGGTTAAAGGAACTTGTGTTCAAATAGCAAAAACAAATCAGGTCCTCGAATGCAAAAGACTTTCAAGTGAAACGAGACTTGGCCATTGATGGCCCTGATAGCGGAAAGCTTGAGAGTTAAAAGCTGAACTGTCATCTCGTGCTAGAAAAGCTTGAGGGGGGGTGCCCTGAGAACTGCCATTGGAACTGTCCTCTTGTGCTGGAGAAGCCCGAGACTGTACTGTGCTCCAAGCTCCCATTTTACCCCATACACGAAAAACGGGGAAGGGAGACGCAGACTACCACATCCTGACATATTCTTTAAGAACACTTCTTTCTTTTCTTAAGAACTAGCCCACACCCCTTTTTGCATTAGTTGTGAGGCTTGGCAATAGGTTTCTTAGTATAGGCCCTTTTATTTTGACACGCCACTAAGACAGCCTTATTTTTCATTTGATGGTTGACTCTTGCCCCCATCTTAGTTTTAGGTTTAGATTAGGTGTTTTTCCAACCTACATACAGCATTAATTGTTCAATAAGCACCCTTGAACTGTGATCAATTGCCACCATTAATTTCTACAGTGTGGAGTTGTGAGAGAGGAGGCATGGAGATTTGGGAGGTCCATTTGTCACTTCTGTATTGTTGAAAATTAAAGTTGCATTTATTAAGGGTCTAAGCGATTCAACACATGTGGAAGAGAAGAGGTGATAGAGAACATTGTTGCAGATCCCCGTACTTGGCAGCAGTGAGGTTGGATCCATAGAGTGGCATAGAGACAAAGTTAACGAGGAAAGAGTCGACAGTCGAGAAAAAAAAAACTGCGTTTCATCCAGTGGTATATGTTGTTTAGAAGAATCGTGTGGTTGATGGTGTTTAAGGTTGCAGAGAGGTACAGGACTATGAGGATCGATGTGCGTCATTTGTCAGTGATGCTGTGGATGTCGTAGAGGATGTGAAGTATTGTGGTCTCAGAGTGGCCGAGACAAAAGCTTGAATGGAAGGAGCTGATGATTGTGGGGATGTGTTATGGGAGTTGGTTTGTGACCAAGCGTTGCATGATTCTGGGGAGGTATGGGAGATTAGTGATGGATTGGTAGTTTCCAGGGAATGCGGGGTAGATGGATGTTTTCTTGAGGCACAGGAGATTTGTCCTGTTTGGAGCACGATGGGGATTGTTCCACTAGAAAACAGGAGTTGATGTTGACCCATTGTGAAGCCAGGGTGGTGATCCAGTGTGATTCGGCTTGCGGTGGGCATGCATCATCCATAAAGAGTGCTGGTTTTGTGTTGGCGGCAAGGATGGTGTGTCGATAAACAGCTCTGCCTACTATGCCCGATTAGGTCCCAATTTCATACATGGAGGGTAGAGCTGTACTAGATATTATTTTGAGACACTATGGCATTTGAGATTGTCAAATTAAAACGATAATGCCCTGAAAAGAAGACCAGGTGACAAAATAACAACCTATAATTTCAATGATGAGGGCCATATGGAAATTAAGAGGAGCGCACCATTTATTCATCATATTCATATGTAAGGGTATGTAGAAAAATATTGTGTAAAAGAGCTCAAATGAATTCAGCAAAAGACACATTTAAAAAGAAATGAAAATAGTGCAACTCTTGAACAATGCAGTCCTGTCTTTTGTTCCTGTTGATTGCAGAATAGAAGTAGCACAGCCAAACGAAGACTGAGGCAGCTATTCACTGGACATTGACGAAAATAAATGCCTTTAAAAGAAAAAGGAAAAGAAAAATCACTTTCCCTTTTTTTACGGTTCACATTACAGGTGCAAGCTTAGTCCAACAAAGAGGGAGGGTGCACTGTTGTCACAACATGTATCCTGTGTATTCCTGTTGGATACGGTCTCCTAAACAAGGGTTGTCCAACTCCAGGCCTCGAGGGCCGAAATCCTGATTGGTTTTGAGGATAGCCCTCATTAATATTCATTAAGAGTAACCAGTACTGGATAAGGTTAGTCAATGGAGTTATGTTAAAGCAATGCAAAAAAAAAAAAAATAGCAGTCCCTCAGTCCTTTATATATGAATTGCAAAAACTTTAAACTCATCAACTCTTCCCATGGATGTGCTAGGTGTTCATCACACATTTAATGTCATCCCCAAAAGGTAAGTGGATCCACAATGTTTTCACCTGTATTCAATGGCACCTATTTCATAGCAAAGGTAAATATTCTCAAACTTACGTGAGGAGGCAACAATTTGATATTGGTTAAGCTTCCCAACAGCTTACACTAGAGCAGGATATGCTCCAAAGTGCTGTTGTGTGTATTCAGATGTTGAGTTCATAGAATAATTTTCTTGCAAATGTTTAACTACTCTTGTTACTTTCAAGCGAAGTAAGAGTTTTGAAATTTTTGGCCATGTCTACACTGTTGTATTAAATCTATGCATAATATGCTACAGCTCCAAAATGCGAATGTGGCAAACTCATAAGACAAGATATTTGCTTAGGTCTATTGCAGCAAGATGTTGTCCAGGAGAACAGTCATTTTATAACTTTCAATCCTCACCATTGCTCACGATCCACCCTTAAATTCTATCAAAACTCTAAAAACTCAGCTTTCCAATTAACTACTTTATCTTCTTGCCCTTTCTAGCCTACGTCGGTTTTGTAGTGATTTAATTAATCTACAAAGACCTAAAAAATGACAAAGGTTTAGGGGAAATTTGAGAAATAAGTTGAAGAGGATGATATTTAGGAATGGGAGAGTCCATCCCATTCACCCAAACTTTCAAATCAAGTTCCCAGAGCCATTTTTTTCTCCAATCTATATAACATCACAATGGCTTCGAAACCACCGAAAAATGTATGCTAAAAAATGTGATAATGGTTTAATTGGTTTGTACATTGAAATGAAACATAGTTACAAGTACATGTAATTACATACTAAACACTACGTGGATCACAAACTAATCCTATGTATAATTTCTCAGACACTTTCGAGTACCTGCAAGTCACAGTGTTTCTGTTAAGGAGTGCTTCATGTGTTAGCGACTGCTTGTAGTTTAAAATCCATAAAATCATGCATCTGAAAATTATATAGTATTAAATAACACTAAAGGCAGTACTTACAGAACATGTACGCATACCTTCAAGCCACCAGAACTTGCTCAATCTAAATCTGTATTTTCAAACTATGGCTTCAACGTAATACATGTTTTTAAAGACTTCTTTTGTAAAGTTTGCATTTTGTTTGTGCAGTTTTGGTCCAGTCCGACCAATTACATATACATGTGGGGGAAAGTAAGCTGGGGGTTTGGGGTGACTGTATGAGAGGGGCCGGGATCCAAATCCCCCATATAAAAAGAAAAACGGGTTGAATTTAATCACAAACAAAACTACACGCATAAATGGCAGACTTTAAAAAAGAAGGCTATGAAAACACATAGAACCCCTTCTACAATACTGTAGTAAACATGAAACGATATTACTTTGTTTCAAAAGTAAAACCCATCACCAAGTTTCATGGCCTGAACCAACTAAAGCTGAAACTGTAGAGTATTTTACCAAAGGAAGAATAGTTTGCATGAGCAGGCAACTGCTTCACAAATGTTTGAGTAGGAATACCTAATCGGCAAGAAGGAGCCCCCAAAGATCACTGGTTTCCCTTGCAGTGTCAATTGGCCCGGGGTAGGGACATGTCGCTTTCTAGGTCATCTAACATCGTCACCCGACCGTTGACCCATTTCCGTGTGTAGTAAAGTAACCATAGGAAATCTATGTACAGGCTCACATACATCAGTGCTGCCATCACACATCAAGTAGTTTCAAATGCCTAGCTAATGCCCTTGTATGCCAGTTAATGCTTCAAAATACATTTAGTCAACATATGTACCCTTCTGAACCTTAGGGGGCTCCTGCTGCCCTCTACCAACATGACAGGGTAACTCCAGCCCAGGTTGAAAAAGTTAGACAAGTCTTAATTATGCAGATTAACTCCCGGAAGAGCCCAGCATCAGGATCTCCCACACTACCATTGAAATCCCCGTAAAGCTCCTAGGAGGCCTCAAGAACTTCCATTCCAGTCCAGGGCTTTGCTGCCCGAGGAGCCAAAGGTCAAAAAACACTCCCATTTAAGAGTGCCTGTAATTGTTCCCAGCTTTTTAGTCTATAGAACCTCGACTGTCAGGGCCTAGACAACAAGTAGAGTGGGTCATCTCCTGCTCCCATGTCATCGCTTGAACATACCCAAGCAGTGCATGAAGGCCTCAACGCCTGTGCCTAAGGTACCATGCATACAGGCTGCGAAATGGATACTTGCCCGCCTAGACATTTGTCCTAATTGTGAAGGTCCCCTTTGATCCAATGATCCTGCCATGCATGGTTTCAAAACCTTACCTCTAAGTTTATTTTCTCATACTGCATTCAAATGGCTTTTTTACCAATTCACTACATAAAGGGGCGGCACTCATTCCCTCTTCTCCACCCAAGGCCAGTCTGGTATGGCTTGGGATCGAGGGCAGGGTGGATCCTCCATCAAACCCTTCTTTTGTGTCCAACAGCACTGATTCTGGGGTAAGAGCAGGGGACACAGAGGGCTGAGAATAACATCAGAAGGAGCAGGAAAGATTGAGACAAATGCCAGGCAACAACAAATCAAATTGGGGGGACAGAGAAAATGAGAACCCAGTTAGTAAGAGCAGACAGGTTGTAGCGGGCCTGGTTGGTTGTAGGCAAAATTAGATGGTGGGAATATGTAACAGATGAGACAGGGGGTTTGTAAGGTTAGAGAGTGTGGGATATAGAGATCTGAGGAAGTCCATGCAGACTCCAGGAACCCCCTCCTTAGCTCTCACTGCTAGCTATGTCCACTGACCATCTTACTGAGCAGAATATATAACGGAATGAGGCATAGGGTACAGGAACCTGAATAGACTGTATCTAGACAAAACCGAGACGTGTTAGGGCCACCCTAAAAGCCTACAATGCCAAGAATCCCTCTTGAACGGTTTAAACTGGGATAATTGCTTCCGAGTCCTCGAGGGCCTAGAGATCTGCAGGCCACAGAAGAGATTGTACCAAATTCTCGGGAGGATGGGAGACAACCCTATTAAAGGAGAAACACATCCTGACACTTATGTGGTTTTGGGAAAGATCCCGTTTTTACTTTGCTGCTCATCTTTGTAACCAACCCTTAATAACAGACAATGAACGCAACATTCAATCTTGCAAACGTATTGATTCCAGGTGGAACTAATGACATGCACATCTGCAAGAGACTTTTGATGAACATATGCTGATTGTGACAAATGCATTGTTCAGATTATGTGATCCCTAGTTGACATTGAGGGAAACATGTTTTCCACAAAAAACTAGCATTCTTATGTCACATTTTCTTACAAGGGAATTATTATGGACCAGGAGAACAAAAAAGTCAGGAAAAGTCTGCACAAAAAACTAAAAGCAATGAAATGAAGCAGTTGCTGATTACTACCTCAAATGAAAAGCAATGTGTTAGGAAATAACTTCCAGAGCTGGTTAAGCAGGTCAAAGATTTGTGTGGTCCGATCACACAGGATGGACATTTCCCGGAGTTGAAGTAGGTTTTATTCTACGGCCCTCATTTCGTTAGCGTGCTGATATGTCTTGTTTCTTTGTGGTAGGATCCAATAGCTAGAAATACATCACCTGGGGAAAATGGGGAACAGAGCACTGATCTCTCACAAAACGGCTACATATAAAAATAGCAATAGAATCCAAAATGGAAGGCAAAATTAGCTGAGCTTTAATGACCATCCCCCCGCCCCACCCCCAGGCAACGTGACGAAGTCAGAAACCGAGGCAGATGCAGAGCAGGGAGACCTAAGGAGATATCATCCCTTCGTGCGAATCACTTAAACTATCCACCCCCCAACATTCTCCCACAGCTTCCGAATCATCTAAAGACCTCCCGTTTACGACAGGAAATTCTCAAGCAACCTCTGTGATTCAATAGCTACCATCCAAAAAAAAAAAAACACCCCACCCTCACTTTCCTAGGAGACTTCAATATCTGGCTAGACATTCCCACCAACCCTATGACACACTCACTGGTCGACTACCTAGATGTGCTTAACCTCCGCCCCCACATAAACGGCCCAACTCACTCTAAAGGTCACACCCTTTATGCCATCTTTAGCTCCCATGACCAGATACATCTAAGCCCCCCCCCCACACGCATCATCTGGTCTGATCATTTCATTGTGCCTTTTGTTACAACGCAAGTTGAGGGGTTGTAATGATGAGCCAGACCACCAGGTTGGGTTAAGAGACTTTAGTGGGTTCGTGGTACATAAGTCACAGGTAATACGTTACAGGCAGGATAAGTACATAAGGGAGGGAAGCATCCACCGGTCCCCCTCTGCTCAGTTCATTTTCTAACTGCAGAGGGAGAACCTTGGCACTCATACCATAACATTCTACATGGAATGCACCACACAAAACATTCTGGACTCAAGCTCACACATACATAGGGAATGGCCGCAGACCCAGGGTAGGTTAAAACATAACATCTCCCCCCTTTCATAACGATACAATAAAGGAGAAAAGCAGGGGAAGAAGTAAATGAACACATAAATCTGAAAGAACTATATTCTTCCAAAACCCATCCTGCAAACAACTGAAAGCAAAATGATATTCCCTACCAATTCCATAATATAGCTATGAATAGCTAAAACACTACAAAAACACTCACCAGAACCATAATGGCCAATTATGGAACTCATCCACAGGGGGCCAGCCCACATTCATATAAGCAATCCTAACCGCCTGCATCACCTCATTAACCCTGTATCAACCTTCACTAACATCAACATCAACAGCTTCCTGAAGAAACCACAGGGTTAAACCCTCTATCTGCCTAGAGCATAAACCTATTGAGGCAACAATGAGCCTCAACATAACATACTGCTGGGCACCAACCACAATATCGATGACGTAGATCACCAAAGTTGATACCCAACCAAAAGGTCAAAATGTACTTACCAACAAATTGACGCAAGCAGTGTGCCAACACAATACCAGGTCTGTAACCTGGCCACAGACTTCGAACAACCAATGCTCACCTGAGAATTTACCCATGACTCTACTGACTGCCCGCCGCAGCTGAGCACAAGACATAGGCACCTTAGTTCTGAAGCCTAATAGCATTGCAACTAGAGTGCACTGCGTGTCATCACACACTGACACTCAGACAACCATACAACCGCAATCATTCAGGTGGTCAACTTTAATTACTCACACAGTTACTCCTAAAACAATTAATGAACGAATTCAGAATGACTTTTGGGAATATAAGACATTGTAAGTAAATCACCATAGCGAGTCCCAAAATCATTCTTGCAGAGTCCACTTTTCTTTTTAAAATTACTGTGGAAACAAAATTAGGTTGAGAACAAACATTTTCAATTGACTATGATACAGATATGCAGTTCTCCCAAAACACTCCCAAAATCCATATAGTTACAAGATGAATTCAGCATTACAAATTTTGAATATCCGGAATTTTAGTTGCGCCACAATAAGAGTTCAAAATGTAATGCTTGCAGAGTCTTTGTATTAATGTGCCTGTGGAGAGAATTTGGATTAGTGCATAAAGAAAACAAACACTTGACATTTCATAAGGTAACTTTTCTATTGGCTGCCTAAATTCAACATAATCCAAAACATTTTGCCAAAACCACTTTTGGCACCATGAAATTCTTTGACCAATAGTCACTACTGACCCTAATTGTAGTGGCACCCTACCGCAAATACCACTTGCGGTGGCAATGTGCCTGGACAGAGCATTTCACATGCTACCTCATGAGGTACACCAAGACCAAAACACCACTGTCAGTGGCGCTGGGTCACTAAATGGCCACCATGCGTGGCTTGCCACCGCCACCATGCAACATTATATCCTTGGTACAATGTCAAATCAATTTGGAGCTACTGATACGGGAACACATTCCCAAACAATGCCAACACCACATTGTTACAATGATGCACCAACACCAATAAAGAGACCCACAGCACATGGCCACTGTAAATCAACACTCCTGCCAACGCTATTGGCACAAAAAACAGGAAACTCCTTTCCCAGAAGCATGTTATAGAATGCCATATAACAAACCATAAAAACTACACCACAATGCCTGCAAAATGTGACCCATGTTTTCATATATCACATTCCCAAAGTGATGCATTGCCTTCATTTTCATTTTCCAAACAACATTTTAGCATGTGATGGCCTTTGCATTTACAATATAAAGAAACATTGCATGGGTACATTGCATGTTGCTTTCAACTCTTAAATATCAGCTTAATAAAATGGCAATGTCACAAAAAAAATTGCAATGTACATAAGGCAAAACATTTTGAGTTCGCACATTACACTTTCAAGAAAATCGGAAGGCAGAAACATTTTCCTGAAGATCCGATCAGACAAAATGGAAATGCTAATAGAAAATAAATGCCTGCCGCTTTCATTTTGATAGCCTTGAAATGCATCCTCCAGTCATTGCAGTACATGTAACGTTCCAGTAATGCCGAAGGTAATGACAGTCAATCCAGCTGCGCCTTTAACTCCTACTCAGTGTTAATAGGACTTGCAGCCGCTCCTTTTTACAGCATGTTCAAACGCAGCTTGTAAAAGTCTTATGAACGTGGGCGTGATGTCAAATCCCCGGCTAATTCTATGCGCAATATCGCTGGAGCCACTTGCACTGCTGATAAGCAGAGTCTCTCTTTTGTTCCCCCGACCCCTTGCTCTGCCAATAACACGCCATTGGCTTCTTGTGAAGCGCCAAACTAAAAAAATGTGCCTATGCCTTGATATATTAAGAAGCCATTGCTGTGGCAGATGCAGAACAAATGAAAGTGAGCAGCGCTGCCCCCCAAAATCACTATAAATGTCCCTCACTAATCAGTCATGCAGGACATGCGGCGTGCTCACCTTGGGTCCGGGGGGTGGGGGGTGGGGGGCGGTGGATGCTTCTGGTTCCTCACTCCTTTTTGGTGGGCAACTTCCTGTGCACCATATTCCTTCTGGCACAAGTTTGCTTCTTTTCTGTCCTTTCTTGCTGCTTTTCAGACCCATCTGGTTCCTCACTCCTTTTTGGTGGGCAACTTCCTGTGCACCATATTCCTTCTGGCACAGGTTTGCTTCTTTTCTGTCCTTTCTTGCTGCTTTTCAGACCCATCTGGTTCCTCACTCCTTTTTGGTGGGCAACTTCCTGTGCACCATATTCCTTCTGGCACAGGTTTGCTTCTTTTCTGTCCTTTCTTGCTGTTTTTCAGCCCCAGGTACACCTCAATCACCAAAATCCTCGTCGTCAGTGTTACAACGCAAGTTGAGGGGTTGTAATGATGAGCCAGGAGACCAAGTTGGGTTAAGAGATTTTAGTGGGTTCGTGGTACATAAGTCATAGGTAATAAGTTACAGGCAGGATAAGTACATAAGGGAGGGAAGCATCCACAGGTCCCCCTCTGCTCAGTTCATTTTCTAACTGCAGAGGGAGAACCTTGGCACTCATACCATAACATTCTACATGGAATGCATCACACAAAACATTCTGGACTCAAGCTCACACATACATAGGGAATGGCCTCAGACCCAGGGTAGGTTAAAACATAACACCTTTCATCATTCACTCTCCCGTCCCCCTCCCCGAACCAGAACCCCCAAATCAACGCAAATGCTGGAAGAAACTAAAAATCCTCCCGGACGTATCTGCCACGCTAATTCAAGCCCCTCCCCCATACTCCCCACGCAATGAATCCCTAACCATCGATGCCTTTGACTCATGGCTCAATATCTAATTTTTCCCACTCACCCCCACTTGCCAATCTTCAACTCGCTGTGGCCCTTTTCCCTGATGGTTTACACCAAAACGGTAGACTGAGAAAAACTGTATAAATCCCTTGAACGTAAATGGCAGAAAGGAAAAACCGCCTGGAGTAGATCCACCATGGCACGGCACCAAAAGCAACAAAAAAAAAAAAAAAGACCACTACAACGCTCGAATTCTCAACTGCAAAAACCCCAGCATGGAACTCCACATCATCTTTGAATTCACCAAACCTTCCTGTACCACCACCCAATCGACCCCATCTCAGTCACTCTGCGACTCACTCTCTCTTTACTTCTACACCACTGCTCTCGAAAGAACAAATTCTCTAAACAAACTGGCCCTCATGTCCCCGCCATGTAATCCACCCACCTTTCCTGTCACCACCCCGCCTGCCCCAGCAACTGCAACCTAACCCACCTTCGACTCGTTCACACCAATATCAACAGACCAATTTCACTAACTTCTCTCCGCCCAAAAACCATCCGGCTCATCCCCTAGATCCATGCCCCGCATCAACCCTCAAAGAAATATTTGGATCTATCTGCGCAGGAGAGCACGCAAGAACCATCATAAATGACTCCCTCTCCTCTGGAATTTTCCCCGACACCTTCAAAACAGCTCATGTCAAACCTATTCTAAAAGAAATAACTCCCTCGACCCTCTCAACCCCAAAAACTACTTCCCCATCTCAAACACCAAGTTCCTTGCTAAATTCATCGACCGACCCGCATACTCTCAACTAAATGCCTTTATCAAAGCCAACAATCTCCTTGACCCTGCACAATCTGGCTTCAGACCTCGACACGGAACTGCAACCACTCTGACCTCTATCTGGGATGACCTTAAGATCACTGCAGACTCTGTGGGATGTGCTGCACTAATCCTTCTCGACCTATCTGCCGCTTTTGACACAATCAACCACTCAATCCTCCTCGACCACCTCCACTCCCTAGGAATCCGTGGAAACGCATTCAAGTGGATAGCATCCTAATTGAAAAATAGGAGCCAAATAACCCTCCTCTCCTCCTTTGCTTCCGCCACCCGACCGGTCAATACCGTAGTTCCACAAGGAGCGTGCTTATCGGCCCTCCTGTTCAACCTCTACATGTCCACCCTCCCATGAATAATCCACTCGCACAGTATCCTGTGCTATAACTACACTGATGACACCCAATTAATCCTGAAACTCCTCAACTCAAACCCCGACTGTCAGCCCGACCTCACTGCCTGCCTCCTTGACATTGATCACTGGATGACCACGAACCACCTCCTCTTAAACCCCACCAAAACTGAAATCATGCTGTGCAGCAACACCAAGCTTCTACCCACCACCCCCTGACCTCCACCCTCTACCCTGGCCATTATCCAAGGGCATTCCACTGACCATCTCATCCACAGTAAAAAACCTTGGATGCACTCTCGACTCTGACCTAACCCTCTCTCGCCAAATCAACAACGTCTCGAAGTCCTGCCATTACCACCTCAAAATTCTTAGGTGCATTTTTCCATACCTCTCCTTTCACAACAGACTCGCGGCTGTGCAATCTATTGTAATGTCAAGACTAGACTATGCCAACTCCCTCTGCCTCGGGGTCCAAGCCTACTACCTCAGCAAACTACAAATAGCACAAAAAGCTGCAACCAAATTGCTTCTAACTCTTGGCCCAAGACATCACACCTCTCCTGACCTCAGAACTCTTCATTGGCTCGCGGCTGGATGAAGAGTGACTTTCAAATCCCTGTGCATTTCCCACTGAGCAATGCATAAAACCGGACCTCTATGCCTTCAGGACAAGCTAAAACCCTACCACCTACCGCGCACTCTAAGATCTTAGTGATACCAAACACCAACTCTGGTTAGGAGGATCATCATTCTCAGCCCTGGCCCCCACTCTGTGGAACTCCCTTCTACCCCGCATTCGACTCACTGAAGAGTACATGTCATTCCACAAACTACTGAAAACGTGGCTCTTCCCTTAAAAAAAAAAAAAATGAAAAAAATGTTGACTTCTCTTAAAAAACTGACAATCAGAACAAATGGAGTAAATAGCCACAATACACAGAAACCCAAGGGTTGTGGAACAAAGAAAACAAAGTGCAAAGATAGTCGATCAAACAGATTGAAAGAGTAAAACAGATAGTGTAACTAAAAGGAATAGACTGCGTGGAACAAATGAAATGGATGTAACGGATGGAACAGACAGAGGGTGGAACGGACAGAGGGTGAATAGAATTGGATGGAGTTAATCGAAAGGATGGAATAGATGGAGGGGACGAATGGATGGAATGGATGGCAGGATGAATGGATGGAATGGATGAGTAGATACAGTGGAGGGAACGGATGGAGTGAATGGAACAGATGAAGTCTGTGATACGGATGGAGTGTAAGGAACGGATGGAGTGGATGGAACGGACAGAGGATGGAACAGACGGACTGAGAGGATGGAACAGACAGACAGAGAGGATGGAACAGACAGACAGAGAGGATGGAACAGACAGAGAGGATGGAACAGACAGAGAGGATGGAACAGACAGACAGACGGACAGAGGATGGAACAGGCAGAGAGGATGGAACGGACAGAGAGGATGGAACGGACAGAGGATGGAACGGACAGAGAGGATGGAACGGACAGAGAGGATGGAACGGACAGAGAGGATGGAACGGACAGAGAGGATGGAACGGACAGAGAGGATGGAACGGACAGAGAGGATGGAACGGACAGAGAGGATGGAACGGACAGAGAGGATGGAACGGACAGAGAGGATGGAACGGACAGAGAGGATGGAACGGACAGAGAGGATGGAATGGACAGAGAGGATGGAACGGACAGAGGATGAAACGGATGGAGTGAGTGGATGGAACTGGATGGAGTGGGTGGATGGAACTGGATGGAGTGAATCGAGTGAATCAAATGGATGGAATATATGGACTGAATGGAGGGATGAATGGATGGAATGGAGGAGTAGATACAGTGGAGGGAACGGATGGAGTGAATGGAACGGATGAAGTCTGACACAGATAGAGTAAGGAACGGACAGAGTGGGTGGAAAGGACAGAGTGGGTGGAAAGGGCAGAGTGGGTGGAAAGGGCAGAGTGAGTGGATGGAACTGGATGGAGTGAATCGAATGGATGGAATAGATGGAGGGGACGAACAGATGGAATGGATGGAGGAATGCATGGATGGAATGGATGAGTAGATACAGTGGAGGGAATGGATGGAGTGAATGGAACAGATGAAGTCTGTGATACGGATGGAGTGTAAGGAACAGATGGAGTGGATGGAAGAGATGGAACGGATAGAGTGGACGCAACAGATGGAATCGGACGGAATTGGAGAGTGGATCGACTGGATAAAGGTACGGAGGGGATGAATGGATGGAGCGGATGGAGTCGATGGAAGGGATGAATAGATGAAGTGAATGGAGAGGATGAAGGGATGGAAGGGATGAACAGATGGAGTGGGTGAATGGATAGACTGGCTGAGTAGATGAGGTGGATAGAACGGATGAAAGGAACGGTCGAATAGAGTAAATGGAAAGAGTGGATAGAACGGATAGAGTGAATGAGCAGACAGAGTGGATGGATCAGATGGAGAGTGGAATAGATGAAGAGAACAAGACAGACAGAGAAAGGAACAGATGAAATGGATCAAACGGATGAAATGGATGAAAAGGGCGGAGCGGATGAAACGGGCGGAGTGGATGAAACAGGCGGAGTGGATGAAACAGGCGGAGTGGATGGAACAAATGAGGCGGATAGAACGGATGAAAGGAACGGTACGAATAGAGTAAATGGAAAGAGTGGATAGAACAGATAGAGTGAATGAGCGGACAGAGAGGATAGATCAGATGGCGAATGGAATGGATGAAGAGAACAGAACAGACAGAGAAAGGAATGGATGTAACGGGTGAAACGGACAGAGCGGATGGAACGGACGGAGCGGATGGAACGGACAGAGTGGAGGGAACGGATAGAGTGGAGGGAACGGATAGAGTGGAGGGAACGGATAGAGTGGAGGGAACGGATAGAGTGGATGGATCGGATAGAGTGGATGGAACGGATGGAGAATGGAGCGGATGAAGAGAACAGGACAGACAGAGAAAGGAACAGATGAAATGGATGAACTGACAGAGCGGATGAAATGGACGGAGTGGATGAAACAAACGGAGTGGATGAAACCAATGGAATGAATCGAACAAATGAAGTAGATGGAACGGATAGAGTGGATGGAACGGATAGAGTGGATGGAACGGATGGCGTGGATGGAACGGGTGGAGTGGATGGAACGGACGAAGTGAATGGAACGGACGGAGAATGGAGCGGATGAAGAGAACAGGACAGACAGAGAAAGAAACAGATGAAATGGATGAACTGACAGAGCGGATGAAATGGACGGAGTGGATGAAACAAACGGAGTGGATGAAACCAATGGAATGAATCGAACGAATGAAGTAGATGGAACGGATAGTGTGGATGGA
This sequence comes from Ambystoma mexicanum, assembly GCF_040938575.1. NCBI lineage: Eukaryota > Metazoa > Chordata > Amphibia > Caudata > Ambystomatidae > Ambystoma > Ambystoma mexicanum. The sequence goes on along the minus strand of NC_090941.1, from coordinate 702,145,042 downwards.
ATGGATAGAGAGGATAGAGTGGATGGAACCAATCGAACAGATGGAGTTGATGAAACGGACAGACTGGATGCAACCAATAGAACGAATGAAGTAGATGGAACGGATAGAGTGGATGGAACGGATGGAGTGGATGGAACGGATGGAGTAGATGGAACGGATGGAGTAGATGGAACGGATGGAGTAGATGGAACGGATGGAGTAGATGGAACGGATAGAGTGGATAGAACCAATCGAACGGATTGAGTTCATGAAACCTGACGGAAAGGATGAAGTGGATAGAATGGACAAAATGGATGGAACAGATGAAGTGGATGGGAAGGATAGAACGGGTGGGTGGAATGGATGGAGTAGATTGTGTGGATGGGAGGAGATGAGTGCAGAATGGTTGACTGGACGAGGCAGATGATTGAACGGATGAAGTTGATGGCACGGATAGAGTGGATGGCACGGATAGAGTGGATGGCACGGATAGAGTGCATGGCACGGATAGAGTGGATGGCACGGATAGAGTGAGTGGTACACAGAGTAGATGGAACGCATAAAGTGGATGGAACACAAAGTGGATGGAACCGATAAGAGTGAATGGAACGGACGAAGAGAATGGAACTGACGAAGAGAACGAAAGTGATGAAGTGGATGAAAGTGATGAAGTGGATGAAAAACTATACTGATAAACCACCATATCACACTACTACGCCTACTCTCCCCTATACACCATCATTCAACTAGAACACAGCTATGCTATGACACATTCGGCTTAGCTGTTCTCATACTAACATGACCCTATTAACAACTCATCACCCTAATAAAAAACAGCTAGCTGAGCACATTCCGCTAGCTTTAGGCGTCTTCTCAGGCCTAACGCAGCCAGAACTCAGTCTGAGTGTCCACCCTCCAGACTGAACACATCCAACCGATTTCCTCAGCACCACACCTACCGCTATGAAGCAGCTACCATGCAACAACCACACCAGCTGACACATATGGTGTGTGGGCGCACCGGATACCCCTCTGTCTACTGAACTGAACTACGGTTCCTGAGGGCGTTCAACCTAGCAGCGCTTTGAGGTCATACCAATGATAGATAAGGCGCTATATAAATGTCAAGTAACATAATGTCATGGTGCGTGCTCCAAAACCCCTGGAACTGATGGGCCCACCCCATTCATTGACACCCAATAGGGCTTATCAAGCCCCAAAGGAGCGTGCCAGAACCTCCTGGACTCAGTCCAGGCGCCGTTGGCACCAGGCTCATAAGATGGTTTGAACCATATGGACTACTTACTCAGCCTAATGGGGCTGAGCCTTTCTGCATATCCAGGTCGTGACCGAGGGACTACTTTACCTGAAAGGAAGGGCGTGCTAAGGGACTATTTGCCTGGAACTACTTGCAAGGCTATTTAAGCCACGCCCTGCAGGCAGAAAGCGCTTTGCGTTATTCTGCACTCCTGCAGCGTAATGCTCACTGTGTCTACTCTGTCCTCGAGCTTCTACAGCCACACCTGTTCTGAGATTTCCATCCATCGGTGCCTGAAAGAAGAAAGAGAGACGAACAGGTGTTATTACAGCAACAAAGGCCTTACCTGCAATTCTCATCCACTGGTCTCGCCTTCAGCTGATCTTCGGATCGCCGTCCTTGTTGGGAAGAGGGCATCCGCACAGGCCTCCAATACTCACCCGCGCATCTGCATTCCTCCGGAATACATCGGAGCGGTTCTTCCATCCATCATCTTGGGGCCGCGCCGCGCCTCCACAGAAAGAACAGAAAAGAGCAGGTTAGTCACGCACAAAACAAAAACGAACAATTATTCAGCCATCCAGCGCCACTCACCTGCGCTAATACTCACCTGGAGATAATCTGCCCAGCATCCTAGGAGAGTCAAATCTTCCACCAAACTTCCGTACGAATCCGCACCTGCAAGAAAGACAAAACTCATTTAAACCTTGGGAAATAAAGACATTGATCACCTATACCAAGCATCCATTGGCATAGAGACTTACCTGCTTAATACAGATATTCCTGACACAGCAACAGCCACTCTGGACCAGTGAAGTAACTGTGTCCGGGGAAAGACTGAGCTTACTGCGCCCCTGCTGAAAGTCAAGCAGGACAGAGAGCCAACCTCACAAACTCAAAGGTGAGCCAGAAGAGGAGTTGGACATCAGGAGGTTGGAGGAGGTGGGACCAATCCAGCCCCCACTCAAAAGCTAATATCTTGTTCCAACATTGCAGACAAACGCCTCCTGGGGTGATAACAGGGGAGAGGACATCATACCACCAGAGCTACGCCAGTGCAGACATCATTCGTACGCCTACGTGCTACGCCCCCGTGGAGGCCAGTTGAGCGTGACACAAAACATATATAGGGTGTTTGTAATTATATGCCCCAATAGGAGCATGGTAGAAATTAATCTCTTTTTAACACTTACCAGCTCCACCTCTTGTTAAATGTAATCGCTGTTCAATAAAGTTCATGCATATTGAAAATAAAAATAACATTTGAACCATTTGGCACATTTGGAGTCAGAAGACAGAATAGCATGATGTGACATGACACTGCTCAATGAGGAATGTGGGTTTGGCTACCTACCTTATATGGTTATTACAAAGCAGCCCAATTAGGTATTTTTGCAAACCAGTTGAGGGATGGCCAGAGGAAATGTATTTTTTGTAGGACTGTGGGGCTTCCCCCTTTAAAGTTAGAGACTTCTTGTATTCTCCCAAGAAGTGGGTGCTACGTCTGGATACACCCGGTTCTGGGAGCCATCTGGGAGACTTGGAATGATGACAAACTAACTGGGCAGTATCATCTTGGCCATCCCTACTGTGCATCATATGGGGCCATCTTGTTGCGTTGAAGCAATTGGATGCTCTGGCCATGTAGACATTGACCAGACCATTTGCTCGAAAGAGTACATAAATGATTTAGGGATACATTTTTAAGAAAAATCAAGTCATGTGAAGAAACAAAGGAAATGTTAGTGGAAAACCATGTATGCCTCCTCATATATCAGGAAGAAGGTAACTTAATACTCAATGGGACCACAGGCAATGCGAATATGTTCATAACATTTCAAAAGAGCTTCAAAGCACCGGCTCATCCAGAAAGAGCATATCAAAAGTGTAAGGAATTAAAGCAACCAGTGAGACAGCAGAGAGAAAGAAACATGTCAGTGAAGCTGAAAGGGACTTCCAGAAGAATCTACTGAATACATTTTGCAACAAGCTATGTAATCATACATTCCACTAAGATGTCTCACGTTATGCTATCTCCCTGGCTTGAAGGTTCTCCACAGAGGTTACGTTACTAAGCATTCATACTGCATTCATCACCAAAATGGCACCTGGACGTGCATAAGTTATCCAAGATATACAAATCATGCTTGAGTACGTTTCCGAGACAGTACAGGGCTAGAGCGGATTACTTTCACATGTGATGGTGCTGGACAACCATCAAGAACTATTGGTCTAAGCTCTTAAACTGGATAAAGAATGTTACCGATTAATCCTTCCCATTGGACACATTACTGGTGAGGGCCTGAGCGAGACAAGGTCCCAGGGTTATTGTCTGTTACCAGGTAGTACAGCCTGCACCCCCCCCCCCACCACGACCATCATAGACATTTACACCGGTCGCTGGGGCCTAGATGCACGGGTGATGGTTTTGAAAAGAAAAAAATAAGGGCGGGCGTAAGCGAACATGAGTTGAATGACGTGTGCATGGCAGGTGAGGGGAAAAAGCAGAAGGAGGAAGTCATAGGAGGCAGAGAGCAGAGGCAGGCAACAGAAAAAGGTCTGTGAGCAAATTAAAGTGGCACAAGGCAATCGAATGTGAGCTTGTAATGCCTGCAATCCCCTGCATCCCGAATGGATACTGATAAAAAGTGTGCCAAGCTTAAAAAAATCTTGCTTAGGTGGCCCATGATACATTTTCCAGCTTTATGGAGGAGTGGTTGACAGTCTTAGAAAAACACTTGGTAGATTTGGATGCTGTCATAGTTTGTCTCGACATTTTCTTGGACATGGAGCCGAATTTGTAGATTTGGGGGTGTATCTCTATGCGTTTTTCCTACGGTGTTGTGTTTATTCATCCATTTCTGTTTTTGAGGTGGCAAGTGTGATAATGATAATAGGGCTTAAAGTGCTTGGAAATGGCACACTGACTTATGTTACAAGCAGATGTTTAAAATAATTGTTGGAGGGCTGTGCCGGTTTTTACGGTCTGTTTTTCATATGTATGTTCTTGAACAAAATAAAGATATTTGACAAAATGTCGGGAGATGAGTGAGCAGCTTGCAACGACTTGTTGGACTTTGAATATTCTTGGTCTATAAATGTTGCTAATAAAAATCGAAAAAGTAACTACTCTTCCCAATTCCAACCACTCAAGCCACTACCTCTAGCAGACTAGAGACTTGCATGCAGAACTAGGTCAGAAACTAAAGTCAAACCCACCAATCCAACAGGGAGCAGAAGAGCCAGTTCGTAGGGTTTAGTAAGCAGTGCTTCGCTAACATGTTCCAAGTACCAGCAGCTACCTTATTTGAAATGTCTGGCTACGATCCCGCGCTCTCTCTCGTATTACACTGTTTGGATAGGTTACAGATTGTTCTTGTATGTTGCCAGGTTACAACCCAAAAGCACATTAGGTGGATAGATTATTTTCAAAATAGTCCTCAATACTAAACTGTGCAGCGTACACATAAGCCCACACACATATCCGTGAACACTGTAGAAAGACGTCAGTTTAAAAAAGAAAAAGGCTATTGAGCCATCTTCATAATTCAGTTTGATTTCTCAGGGCACACTGCAGTTTACATAATTTTCAATAGCCTGCAGCACAGAGCAGCTTTCAAAGGAAGTTCACTTAATTTTACTGACCTTCACAGTGATTTATGTGTAAAAACAAAACTGGATACTGAGCATTCACAAATCTCTGCGACAATAAAGAAGGGAATCTTTTCACATTAACATTTAATTCTATACACATACAACTAAATAACGTTTCCATAATTTGACCATGTCATACTCAGCATGGCAATTCACTTAAATTTTCCCAGGAGGGTAGTAACCCACGAACTAGTTTATAGCCTGGGGGACAAAAATGTTAACATACATAAACTGGGCCCCGTTAAGATTCAGGAAGGTGAAGGAGCAAGAGGGCTCCCCACTTAACTTCTTTAGAATACAAAGAAAAAAGAATGCATTTGAAAACAGTCGATCTGAAATCCTTGAACTAAACGTACATAAAAGAAATGTACTTTTCACAGGCGATTTTACAGGCTGCATTACTGTTAACTCAATGTTTTATCCAAATAGAAAAATGTGTTTTTATAAAGTTAGAGCTTGAGGATGCTACAGCTAAAGATGCACCTTTATGTGCATTGTTTAGGAAAAATGTGAAGCCTAGAAAAAATTCAAAGAATTGTAAAAACATAGGGAAGCTTATCACTTTAAAAAAAGAAAATATGCATTTGTACAGCAGTTTTAGAGAAGTAAATCAGAAAATTGCCATGAAATGTTATCAAAACAGATAATGCAACATCACACTTGACTTGTACAAAGGAATTTAGTGGACCATGTAAATTCTGAAACTTCATCACATCAGTGTTGCAGATGAGCACCCTAATTACCATATCGACAGCAGTCGCTTAAAATCAGCAATGAACTTGCACATCAGTTCAAGGAATTGTCCCTACACAAGCGCAACATTCACCAATGGCATGACAACTGCATTGACTCATTGCGTCATTTCACAAATAGCAATTATTAAAAATGCTGCAGTCTGTATGAAACTGATTAAACAGCACGTACTACCCCACAAATTGCCTCTAAAAACTGCAGAGCACTGGCGGAAAAAAATCTACAATTATGAGATGTTCACTTTGTTTCACTTAAAATGGCCACCATCATCATCATCATGATGTGCAATACTCAGGGGCAGAATATCAGAGAAATATTCAAATGGGAATTAAAACACCATCTCAAAAGATGAGCACGAATCTCTTGCACCACTCTTGCCGATGAAAGCTCTGAGCGAGGGGCAGCAACGATGTACTAATGAACTTGCTATACACGTGAAAATGATGCAGGTAAAATTTGTGAGTGACCTTTTCATCCTCTGTGGTCAATCGTCTCAATCTTCAGCATAGGCGAATTGATACAGTGGAACTATGGCTCCCAGAACCCAAGGTTAAAGCTCATGATCTATTAGGAAGGGGAATGGGAAGCCCATCATAGTGGTCATCTTTCATGTCCATGTCAAGTTCTCGCTAACAGCTGAGCTAGTCAAAATGTCTATTGTTGGATCAAGTGATATTGTGCAGTGCCCCGGACTGCTGCAGAGTACAGAGGCGGGCAGGAAGATAATTAACGGACATAGGATAGCTGACCAACAAAGAAGAAAACATTTGAGTCTGGCCACATGCCAAAAAAAGCCCACATATGACTGGGATGAGAACGAGATAAGACTGGATAAGAAGAGACCAAGACAACGCTGAATCGATTCAGTGGTTTCATGGCTACAGACTAAGAAGGTGCTACAATATAGGAACACATTCTTTGGGGGACAGTAACAATACAGTCCTGATGAAGGCTGCCAAATTTGAGAAAGGCTTGCATGACCAGTAGCTTAAGGAGGCTGAAACACACAGTACCGACAGAACTGTTATGTAAACCAAGGTCCCAACAAAGCAGGCTTTTAATTGTAACTCATGTTCTGGTTAAACATACATCCGAAATAACGGATGAGTGAAGAACAAGTTACTTACCCATGGTAACGTTTTTTCGACTGGATGTTCCTCACACGTATTCCTTATCTTTGATATTTCCTAATATCCAGCTTGCTGCCTCAGAAAATTGTTTTCCCAGTAGATGGCGCTGTGCGTCGATGCCTGTCGAGTCGATGTCCCCTGGAGGCCTCTGTGCCGATGTTGACGTCATCACAGGTATAAGTAGCACGCGCAGCGTCCGTTGCTCAGTTCCGTTTTGAAGAGCGAAACATTGTCCCGAGTTAGACAGCTACTACCCTTGAGGAAGCGCAGACTAACCACAAGGGAAGTTTTACTGTGGGGTAGGATGGGAGGGGCGATATGGAATGCGTGGTAGGAACATCCAGTCGAAAGAATGCTACAATAGCTAATAACTTGTTCTTCAAATGGATTGTGTCCTCCCACGTATTCCTTATCTTTGATACTCTCCCAAAGCAGTAATATAATCAGGAGGAGGAAGTACAATTTAAAAGTCATTAAGTATGCACAGGGTGCAGTACAGCCTTTCCAAATTTGGATTCTTGGCTAGTGAAGGAATCCAGACTATAGTATTTTGTAAAGGTGTGTGCAGGCGACCATGTGGCAGCTGCATAAATACCCTTCATTGGAACTCCTCTTTGAAAAGCTGAGGAAGTTCCAACACCCCTGGTTGAATGAGCCCTTATATGTTCTGGAAGGTCTTTACCGGCCAATTTCGTAACATTCTGCAATTGTTAAAATAATCCATCTAGAGATGGTTTGTTTGGTGATGGCTAGGGCCAATTTATGACCTGTGTAACCCACAAACAATTGGTTAGTTTGTCTCAATTCAGCAAGTCTACTAATATTAAAACTCAAAGCACGCTTTGGATCGAGACTGTGCAGCCTTTCTTCCCTTTTCCCCGGGTGTAGAGGAGCGTAAAAAGATGGCAAGGTTATTTTCTGGGTGATGTGGAATTCAGAATCCACCTTGGGGAGGAAGATAGGCTTCACCTTTAATACCACTCTGTCCTTGTGAAAGAAAGTGTGAGGAGGCTTGCAGGATAGAGCCTGTAGCTCACTCGCCCTTCGGGCTGATGTTATTGCCACTAATCAGACTGTATTGAGGGTAAGAAGTTCTAATGGGCACGAATGAAGAGGCTCAAAGGGAGTACAGTTGAACACTAAATTTCTTATTGGCATTGGTCACAAACAGATCCACTTGAGGCATTCCCCAAAGGGTGAAAATCCCTTGAAGGACTTCCTGAGCTAGCTGCCACTCATGGGAGACGGCACTCTGCCTGCTCAGAGCATCCGCCGTCGTGTTCTTCTCTCCGGCTAGATGCATTGCCGACAGAGATTCCGTCTTGCATTGCCCAAAACCGGAGCTACATTACCTCTTGACACAGTGGTAGTGACCTTACACTTCCTCTCTTGTTGAGGTAGTACATGGCCACTGTGTTGTCTGTCATTATCAGGGCATTCTTTCCCAGTACAGACGGCAGAAACACCTTTTACTTTATTCAATTTCTAACGCGCAGCCATGAACCCTAAGGCGTGAGTGCGCGAGACATGACAAACAGACGTAAAAGGTGACATAAAAAAAGAAAATCAGGCCTCTGATATAAGAGGGCCAGGCCAGGATAGAGAACAATCAGTGGAAAAGAAGGGTCTTGAGGGTCTTCTTTAAAGCGGTGATCGAGGATTGCTGTCGGAGCATGGAAGGAAGAGAGTTCCAAAGTTTGGGTGCAGCAGTGTAGAAGGCCCCATTCTCCACCTTCTTAAGTTTGCAGCGTGGATGAGATGGCAGATTCTGGTTACTTGACCTGAGAGCCTTTCGGTTGGCTTTATCTTGGATTTGATCTTGCAGGTATTTGGGCATTGTGCCAAGTCTGCATTTAAGGACTATCATTAAAAGTCTGAATTTAACGCGAGCTTCAATCGGCAACCAATGTAAGGAACGTCGAGCAGCTGAGACATGATCACGTCGAGCCAGATCTGTGACTATACGGACGGCCCCATTCCGGACTACTTGAAGTCTATTGGAGTCAGCTTTTTCCAAGCCGGCCAAGAGACTGCCACAATAGTCTATCTTTGCACAAACTATGGCTCTCGCGATGGTCTCAGCATTTGCCTGCGAGATAAAAGGTCTTAAGTGGGACAGTAGTTTAACATAGTAGGTGGAAGCAGAGATGACACTACTAACGTGAGCTCTCATATTGAGGGACTGATCCAAAATGACAACAAGTATTTTTAGTTTTGGTGGAGGATAAATATCCACTAGGCCTAGCCTAAATGATTTGTAGGTGGGGTCCAATTTGGCTAGGTAATTGGTGTTACCCACGATCATGAGCTCAGTCTTGCTTTTATTCAAAGCAAGGTTGTTGGCCATCATCCAGTTTTCAATTAGGGAAAATACTCTAGTTCTTGTTCGTCCTGGGAGTGCAATCCGGAGAGTTGAACTAGAACCTGAGTATCATCAGCGTAGTTTGAGAATGAGATACCTTCTTTCTTGAGCATCTTAAAAAAGGGAGCTGTGTAGATGTTAGAGACACTAGCCCCCTGGGGAACCGCGAAGAGCACCAGAAATCGTGTCGCTTCAGAATCTCTGAGGCAAACTCTGCTCTGTCTATTAACCAAAAAGGAATTGATCAATGATGCTGCAGAGGGGGAGGAATTGGCTACTTCGGCCATTCTGAGATCTCATTCTCAGGCGAGCGTCTGGCACCAGAAAAATGCAGGATGCAATGAGGCCGAGCAACCTCAGAAAATCAAAGGCTGGGAGATAATGGGCATTCTGGAATTTTGTCACCATCTGTAGAACGTCCTGAGTCCTCACCTCTGGTGGCAAGGCTTCTTGAAGTTGAGGGAGAAGCCCAGTCTGTGGAGGAAGGGGCTAGTGCAACTTACAGGATCTAGGGCTTGTTCCGGGGAATTGGACCTGATCAACCAATCGTCTAGGTAGGGGCAGAAGTGAATCCCCCCCCTCTCCTGAGACTAGCTGCCACAACCACCATTAACTTGGTGAAAACCCTTGGGGCAGAGGTTAGCCCAAATGGCAGAACCCGAAACTGATAGTGCTAGTTGCCAATGGCGAACCTCAGGTAATTTCTGCGCTTGTGATGGATTGGCACATTAAAGTAAGCATTCTGAAGGTCCAATGATACCAACCAATGTTAATGTTAAAGGATATTTGTCCCGTGCACTATCCCCACCAGAGTGGTCCACTAGCGCTCTAGCGGCTCTGAAAAAGGGGATGGGGGGGGGGCGAGTTAGTGAGTAGAAGCTGGAAAAATGCAAGAGAGCAGTGATGTGCTGTTAGCAGCCTCAGCCGGTGGGTCTGTTAGCTGGGCTTGGGGTGTTTTACAGTTGGTAGTCGTGTGCTGTTGTGCAAGTATATGTGTGGTTTGTTTTGTTGTTGCAGTGTAGTGAGGTTTGTGCGGATAATTGTGTGTTAGGCTAGTGGTTGTGTTTGGTTAGAGTTTGAGAGGTGTATGCAGAGGGGTGCAATTGTTAGTGTATTGGTTAATTGGCATTGCTGTCCTTGCAATTATTAGGTCTAGGTGTGTTGCCTGCTTTCATTCACTATTTCATCTGAATGTGGTACGTGCTAATCTCCAATGTCCTATCTAGCTGCGAGGCAGGCTAGTGATTACTACATCTCAGTGTGGCACTTGTTAACATTCACAGTATCATCCAAGCATGGTGCATGCTAACATTCACATTTCTATCTTATATGTGACGCATGCTAAAGTTGAGAATTCCATCTAGGTGTGGCACATGCTAACATTCACATTTCTATCTATATGTGACACAGGCTAAAGTTGAGGATTCCATCTAAGTGTGCCACATGATAACATTCACATTTCTATCTAGATGCGACGCAGGCTAAAGTTAGGAATTCCATCCAAGTGTGGCTCATGCTAACATTCACATTTCTATCTAGATGCGATGCAGGCTAAAGTTAGGAATACCATCCAAGTGTGGCACATGGCAACATTCACATTTCTATCTATGACGACGTCAACGGCTTCGACAGAATGGTCAACGGCTTCGACAGAATGGTCAACGGCTTCGACTTCTCTGAAGTTGTCGATGGGATCGACACCAACATTGACATCTTCAACGAAAGCGAAGGTACTGCCTTGCACTGCGTTGAGGAGGTCGACACGCGAGACGTCGAAGTCTTCTCCTTCGATGAGGGTGCCAATGACATTGATGACGCACCCTTCGTCTTTGTTTTATGGATCAATAGTGACAACTTATTGTGCAGGTGTTTCAACTGGCGTATCGCCTCTAGGTGTCTTCGAGGGGGGCAAGGCCACGTTCTCGAACACTTAACATACTTTTATGGAATTCCTCCCAGTGTGCCAGGGTACTGTGTTTTGAGGGACAAACAACCCTCTCGGGCGAACTAGAGGAAGAGGTGGACGGCAACCTATGGCGCCTTTTCTTACTATGCCTCGAAGAGGAAGAATGATGTGATCCACTTCGAGAAGAGTGTTTGTTTGCGACGAGGAAACAAAGGCCTCAACTAGTCAGAAGATTTGTGTTTGGACAGGGTAATGGATTTCTGAGGCTTACCTCTCACCAACTTCCCTCTGCGCTCCAAGGCCTTGGCCGTAATTGACATGCATTTGTCCAATTCGGAACATGGATGCTCTGCCCAAAGTCACGACAGACAGACCCTGTGTGGATCAGTCATGGACATCTTAGCCCCGCATTCGCAGCATTTATTTAAACCGGACTGAAGCGTAGATGGAGCCGATGAGGAGGCAATCTCGACGAAGATTAGCAAAAATCTCACAGGAAATTTGAAGAAATTCATGAATACATGGAACCGAACGTTGCGTTACCGAAGCTGTGAAGCGCGGAAAAACGGAACTGTGCAACGGACGCTGCGCGCGCTACTTCTATCTGTGAGGACGTTGACATCAGCACAGAGGCCTCCGAGGGACATCGACTCGACAGGCATCGACGCACAGCACCCTCCACTGGGAAACATTTTTTCTGAGGCAGCAAGCTGGATATTAGGACATTTCAAAGATAAGGAATACTTGAGAGGACAATCCATTTGAAAGATCAGATGTACACTCTTGGAAACAATAAGATAAAGCACAATGGAGAAAGTGTATTTATGTCCTGTTCCTGATATCACGATGTATGTGTCCTTATGGCTTTAGCACCATTTTAATGTTTTAGAGATGGTGAAGTCTTTTGTAATCAGGTTATTGAACAAGTGTGTGAGATGACTATCTTTTTTAGACTAGAGTATTGAACAGAAATTGTACAATACATTTGTTTTTTAGAAAAATTGAAAAGCTTTACAAGATGTAGCACTAATCGACATCAAAAACAGTAGCAGCGTCCTATCCGAAGCAATCTTGATCAGTTGTTTTTGTGTGGCATTGTTAATATGTGCCAATATGCAATCGACAAGGTGGTATCAAGTAAGGATCAAAGAGGCAAACATATGAACATTACAGTTTATCAACTGTAAAAGCCCTTTTGTTATATATGTATTAAGATGTATATGAAATTCTAGATTTATGGATCCTCACTGAAAGGGAGTAACTTTGGGTAGATGGTGGATTTAGCCTATTGACTTAATTACATGTAATAAGTGAAAACATTACATTTGATTACTAATACATAAGGTCAGGATAGTCCAGGAGTTACCTGAGAAGACTGGCAATTCGTTTTTGAGACCACAAGATGTGCATTCCTTAATAGTGTGATAAATAGAAAATTCTAAGCACCTCACTCACATGTTATGGGGAGCAGGGCGTATGATTCCAGGGACACACAAGGACAAGCTCTCATGGCAGGTTGCTGTGGCTCTGCTTCTAGATTGCTGTGCCAGTCAGAGCTGAGTATATTAATAACCTTGACTGGCTAGAAAAAGGGAATGGAAAGGTTTGCCTTCCATGGATCTCCCGAAAAGGGAATTCAACACAACCCGAAGGCCAGTTTATTGTAGGACCAAAAAAGTAAATGCTTCCTAAGGGGTTTTCAGGAAAGCAGTCGCACATAGACGACTGTACCACAGAATCATCATTAAGTCTGATGCTAAGCCCAGTGTGCACACATTGTGACCTGTCCCAGTAACTATTAAGGAACAATTGTGCTGAATAAGTTGTGTCAAAGAATTATACAACACAATGGTGAGAGTGTGTGAACAGAAGTTATAAGGACAATGGCAGACCACAAAATCTGCATATGTGTTGTTTTCAAGATTTGAACCCTGCTATTGAATGGCAAATATTAATCAAATGTTGGCAATTATGGGGAGACTTCTATACTTTCCCACACTATCTCTTGTCAGCATACCACCAAATATATTTACACCCTGACTCTCACACCATCACCCCATTAAATACTTACCAATATTAACAAGACATTTGCCTATACAGTGTTCCCGCATGTGATGGATAATTTGTTGTATGGACCCTAGGCATGAATTGATTCCAGGCAGATATGTTGGTATAGGCAAGCAAACAAGTTAAGAAATCTTGCTATGCTCACTTTACAGAAAGCATTAATTGAGCTAAGTGAGTTTGGAATGATTGAGTGGAAGGAAATTACATTTTAAAGTTCATCAGGTATTATAACTTGGTAATTCTATATCATAGGAAGGGATAAAACCCAAGTCTGATTTAGTGTGAGTGAAACAAGAAGTGAAGAGACTGAACAACAATCCATGTTGGGATTAGAGGAATTTGGTAGAACAAATGTCGAAGCTAAGAGAAATATGAGAAGGGTGAGGAGTTTGTGGGGAAAAAAGTGTCAAGGTACATTTGGAAAACTTAAATGTGACCTCTGCAGTGCGCCGAGAGAGAGAGAGAGAGAGAGAGAGAGAGAGAGAGAGAGAGAGAGAGAGAGAGAGAGAGAGAGAGAGAGAGAGAGAGAGAGAGAGAGAGAGAGAGAGAGAGAGCGTGTGTGTGTGTGTGTGTGTGTTCGTTCATGTTCTAGGAGCACTTCTCATTCAGGTCAATGTGATGAGGAACTGCCTACAGTTTGCTGCTTTTAATGAATGTAAACAAGTGGAATTTGTAATTGATAGGTAGGCCCTGGTGTGTACATCAGCGTAAATTTACAATGAGAGGGTCTGGATTGGCCTTGCTATGAATAGCAAGATATTTAGCCAGAATTTAGAAGTATCATTTTAGGATGAGATTTTCTTTTTTTTTTTTAATTTTTAATCAGAGAACAGCAATAAGGTAGCAGATTTCCTCTCAAGAAATCCAGGAGAGAGAATCGAAGGTCGGGAAGAGTATAGCAAAGAAGAATGTTGTATAGTGTCTATAAAAGGAGGGGCGAATGTTGTAATAAGTGAGCAGGATTGGTTGAAAAGGGAAGATGCAGGTAGGAGATGCATAAAGTAATGATGTCCAGTGATTTGTTAGCATAGTGACACATTTTAGAAAGTATAGCAACAATTAACCAAGTGAATTTTGAGAATTGCCGAACTATTACACTGGTCAATTGAGAAGGAATCTTCAGATGGCCACTGTGACGAATCTCATGAGGTGTCCCTGTTCCCTGGGTCGGGCGTGGGGGTATGCCGCAGGACTCTTTCCATGAGACCAGGGAGGTGAGGCTGCTACAAGATAGTTCCCCGGGGGGTGGTACTCGGCAATCTCATGGGGAGGGATTCCCCCCTGTGGGAAATGGGTAGGACATAAGGAGCCTACTCAGTAAAACACACATTCACAAACCTTTTTTTCCTCATCTTCTTTGCCTTCTCTGATCCTATAGGTTCCTCTATGTATCTCTGTTATAGCAGTGATATTAGTACTGGGAAGAGGAAGAGTAAGGTAGACTCCACTGAGCTGTCCTCTCGAAGTACTGGGACGCAAAGATCAAAACTAACTTCACCGAGTCATCCCCTCAAAGTACTGCAACAAAGAAGATACACTGAGTCCAAACTAACCTCTCAGAAAACCAGAGTGAATGGTCTATTTGTCCAGTCACAAGTAGCTTAAAGAACGAAGAGGGACTCACTTTTTTGTCAGACCCTCCTCTGAGGCACAGCAAGCAAGGGTCCTTGCCCACAAAAGGAAGAACTGAGAATACAGTTGCTGACTGGGATGAAACTGGGAGAGTTCTGAAGTCCCTACCTGGCTTGGCAAAGTACATGGCGAGAAGGAGCAAGACAGAAGGCCTGGACGCAGGGGAGCACAGCACGACACAGGTGAGCATGTATGCACTGCACGGCTCCACAGGCGAGTGGCGGAGGCACAGAAACCAGCACGAGAACAGGAAACAGTGGTGAAGAGCTGCAGCCAGGTGGATGGAGACCTGAGAAGGAGGTGAAGGACCAGGAGCGCCAAGAGAAGGTACAGTGGCTGCTCTGGGACACTTGAGAAACCATTGTAAAGGGGCCTGGGACCCACACTTGAGCAAGGCAAACCCCGACAAGAGAGTTCACCAGGGATGCCTAGTGAACAATCAAGAGGAAACATAAGCACTCCCCCAACCATGGTGAAATCAGCTAGATGACCCTGAGAAAGGCACGAGGAGGGAAGACCATTCCCCCAACAACATTGAATTGCCAAGAAAAGCCTGAGAAAGTCCAGGGGAAGGGTGGCATTCACCCTGACCACAGTAGACCGTCCGGTGAAGCCTGAGAAAGGCCTGAAGGGAGAGAATCCCCCTATTTTGCAAACCATATCGTCCAGAAGAAGGGAGTCATTCTTCTAGGCCCTAAAGAGAAGAATCAATTTTAGTTCTGTTATAAAAGTGTGGGGGTTAGAAGTAGGATTTGACACAGGACAGTGGACATTTTAACTTTAGACATTTCCTTCATTTTATTTGAGGCAGGGAGAGCTCTATTAGAGTTAGAGTTAGAGGTTTCTTTCTTTCGTTACAAAATAAAAGTCTTTGCCTAAAAGCATGCCTCCTGTGGCATTCACCTTGACCACAGTCTTCTCCTACACCACAAGAAACTTATGGAAAGGATATTGGTGTCTAGGACTGGACAGCGAGGTAGAAAAGTTGAGAGATTGTTAATCATTTGGTCAGTGTAAAATCAAGAAAGATGCATAGTCCAGATGTATATTCAGTCAAGGTTCTGGAATGGAATAGGGAAAAAGTAGGGTCGCTCAGAATGGGCCCTATTGATATTTTTAGGGAAGATGGCCATGTTTGTTGAAGTAGAAATTATGCAAGAAGGAACTATCAGATGAGTACATTCTAACTAGGTGTTTTCCAGCATGAGGGGTAGCCAAAAGGAAATCATATTTGACAACTGGGTTAAGCATAGGTCAAAGGAAACTAAGATGAAAGATCGTGGCAGTGGACAAGGAGTCTATTGTTCTACCTTGTGCAAACAGAGGAAATTGGTTAGTCAAAAGAAAGAACATCGAACTGAAAAAGAAAATATTAATTTGCCCAGTGCGAGTGGGAAGAATTGTTGAGTAGTGATGAATAGTCGGATAGGTGCTTATCGCGATACCATACATTTGTGGATCCTGGGGTAGGCTCTGTTTTTGTTGACGAGGGAAGAATGCCAGAAACTTCATGGTGTCTCCACTAGATGGGCAGACCATGGCCAAGAGAGGAGAGTACAAAAAAAGTAATGAAACCGTACAGTAGATGTGATATTGCATAGTTATCTAGTGTGCTCTAGTCCCTTGAAGTGTCTCTTGCGTTAGATGGAATTACCAATAAAGATCTTAGACCAAATAACCGGACAAACTCAAAGAATATGGCAAAGTACCACTTTATTCTCAATGTAATAAAGCAGGGCAAAACTGGCAGACATCGGACTGATGCTTGCACACAAACTTTAGCACACAGGTCTTATGCGTCTTCTATGATGTCATCCTACGTGACAAAATGTAAAACCTATTGAAGGGAGGGATTGGTTAGGGGAACAAACCTACTTATAGAAAACATATAGGTGAGTACATCATTGGCTGTCTCTTATGTGTAAAACACGCCTCGATCTTACTCTAAATACATATAATATCAATTATAGCAGACAAAATGGCAGCAGATTGGTCTATGCAACATTGTATAGCAGATTGCCCCATAGACCCACTGATTGGTTGGCATCCCCACCCAACCTTGGGACTTTTGGCTCGGCTAGCAGCACGTAAACGAAACAAAACCCTGGTGCTCGAGTCACGTCTGATTACTCCCCACTTTTCCAATTAGTCCATCATTTCTCATCAGTCTGGCCATGAGCCAAAGTTTTCAGTCTGTAGCCTGCACTCTGTTCTGGGACCTTCAAGGGAGTGCAAGCACACCATCTTCATCCACAGCTTAATGAATAGCCTTTGTTTTCGACTTCTGAATCACGTGTGAAGAGGCCACAAATTCGTCAATTTCGACCTCTTATTTACTGCTATTTGATTCAATTATACTGGGTGTCATTGCTCCCCTTGGCCTCTAGAGATTTGCTCACTCTACCTTGTATAGACTTTATACATTTAATTGTCCAATACTTTGCTCTTGCAGATGTTTTCTTCTTCTTTAATCTAAGAGAAATATGTTCCATACACACGGTTTATCCATCTGCCTCCCGTTGTGCCTTGCAGCTATTCCTTAAAAATAGCATCCTTGATCCCAGGCCAACCTAGACGTGTCTTTATTTTGCAGACATAGCTGTTTTACAGCACCTCCGGACTCTGCACCCCTGGTCTGTCTCTGAGGTAGGTGAATTGAATCTTTACACAAGCCGACATCCATTTTCCTATCATGGCCATCCTTGCCATGTTATATTTCCCTCTATGGCAAATATATCTTATCTACCTTTCGTTGCTGCTTATTTACAGTTAATGGTCAGCAAGTTACTTTATATTCTTTGCATATATGATCACTTTATCATTTCATACAGGTTTCTCTTCACTTCCGTTACATCATCAACCTTATCAGCTGGGCAGATAGCACAGCGAGTAGAGCGCTCGCTTTGACATCCGTGCAGAGCTTGCTGACGCAGGTTTGAATCCCAGCAAGGCCAAACTCAGCCTTACATCCTTCCGAGGTCGATAAATGAGCACCATACACTGTGGGTAATAGTAAACAGCACTCATATCTGAGGGTTTGTAGCGCTATATAAATGCTAAATTATAATTATTATTACATACTTTCATATTGTTTCAGTATGTATTCATACATCTTCATGACATCACTCTGTCCTCATCAGATTTCACTCAACACTCCATGATGTCCAAAGGTGCATGCTGACATTCTTCCACACCATAGCCTGCAACACTCTCAGTGCAGAGTTAGGGAAAGAACGTCCACCTGCCCCTCTACATTCCTCCCTCTGGTCGAGTCCTCAATCACATTCTCCTCTTCAATCCCCTTCACCTTCACTTCATGCTGTTTCTTTGGAATCCAGATCTTTGTCACCCCCCCTCAGGTGACCTGCATTCTTTATATGCTCATTCACACTCCAGGTCATCTGACAGCATTCTCCAGCTGGAGTTAGTGAAAGCATGTCCACGTGCTCCTCTACACTAGCACACATCCACCAAAGGTCATCAATGAGCACCTGAGCTGATGATGATTTTCAATAAACCCAAGAGAAAGTGGCAAAGCATTCCACAATTTAGCGGTGCAGAGTAAGTCCGTCCTCTGGTCCTAGATAACCAACACGAGGAACAGCAATCAGACGAGCGTCCTGAGAACAAAGGGGGCATCCAGGAATGTAGTGAGTAAACTTGCCCCACAAATATTCAGCCCCCTGACTATAAAATGCATGGTAAACTATGCATAGGGACTTGACTTCGACCCTCCTCACAATTGGAAGCCAATGGAGGGAGCAGAGCACTGGGGAGATGTGAGAACCATAAGGAGTGCAAGTTGCACGCTAAGTTTTGAAGAAGCTGCAACCAGCGCATATGATAAAGGAGTTGGGCCAAAAAATGTTAATTAGAATAGTCGATATGACTTAGGACAAGAGAAGCAACGACCAAAGCACAAAGATGTGCCAAATAAAGTAGAACATGTGATCTGATGAAAACAAGCACAACTGAATAATATGGTGAGAGTTAGAGACACATAGTATGTGGTTAAACTATTCATGCCACCAAGGTAAGGTTTCAAAGTCTTACATTTGGTGACAGGCAATTTTTCAAATGGAGCATAATATTGAAACTATAGAAAGGTCACAAAGATTAGATCAACAAATGTGCATGCACCTGCTGAGTGCACCTTCGAGTGCTGTTAGCCTGTGCTGTGAGACTCTTCACAGAGGACGCTGATTTTCTGAATGCTTTGTTTTTAACATTTGCTAGCTGTTCCTGTATACACCGTGGAGTAGACTATTTAACCCATCAGATTGCTAGTACCTCCATTTTTTATTTATTGTACTTTTCAGAAACGAACACGCTATATTTTAATGGATTTTGTTTTTAAAATTGTGGCCACACCCATTCGAACGACAAAACTTGTTAAAAGGAGCCATGCTGTGTGCACCTTCGAGTGCTGTTAGGGCGTTCAAGTGGTTGATATTTGAATGTCAATTGTTTTAGGTACCTATATACTATTTCTTGTTCATGTATGTAGAATCTTTTTGGGTTATTTCTTGGCAGTGAAATTATATTTTACAGGGAGTTAGATTTGTTCTACATTTGTGCAGTTGCACCTGTTTTGTGCAAAGATTCTTACTGTACTCGGCTGTGTGTCTGTACTGATTCATAGTAATGCCAGCGTTTAGTAATAACTATCGCCTGCGCAGTTCTATAAAAAAAGGTCTGTAAGCACAATATAAATAAGACTACTGGTAAAAACAAACTGGTATAATGGACAAGAACCAGCAATCAATTGGAGCTGCCATTGGTGTTATTGAAGCAGTTTGGGAGAAGGTGACTGGCCCAAGACAAAATAACTACCTACCTCAAGCCAGTGAATACTGCAATTTTAGGAAATCACAAACAAATAGTGAAGTTATGATACTTGCGATAGGTACTGAAGTGACTTTACTCTCTGAGGTTGACCCAATTGATGATAACTCGCTATTAAATCTGTGTCTCAACCTTAAGAATGTTACGACAGAATGGTGTGAATGTTGTCCATAGTCGGACAGTAAATACGCCATTACCCAAATACTGCCAACTAATCTGGAGAGATCTCCTAATTTCGCTGATATTGCTTCAAAGGTCTATCCATCCTCATCTATTCACGATGATTCATACTGCTAGACTGATACCAGACAATGACATTTCTGAACCCAAGTCTGTTAAATTCTTAAAGGCACCATTTATTCTCTGCAATTCTTGGCAGAAAGATCAACCATCTCTGAAAGAGGGTGTTGGAAAGTTGGTAGATGTAATGTAACGAAATTTGTAAAGCGCAACAAAGGCCCTTAGACATCTAGGCGCTAAAACCACCAGCGTAACTAAGGACGAAGCAAAAATAAAATAAAAAACAAAATTTTAAAAAAGCAAGCATAAGTATTATACCTGTACAAAACCTCTCGACATAATTTAACACATCATCATCTGGGGTCGAAAGTAGAGATGTAGCTTGCTCTAACGTAATAAGTGATGTTGAAACACAGGGGACTGATCATAATGATGATGAAAATAAAACAAGAGTACTGGGCGTTCCTAATAAGGACGTTTTAATAAAGATACAGCCCCTATAAATCTGAATAGTAATAAACTATGCTTGGTTGGCCCATGATTCTACCTGATCCTAACTAATAAAGTGAAGTTGCCTAAGAAAAAGAAACATTCTAGAAATACATTGTCATTGTCAGAGGCAGCCTCAGACAGATTTGAATTGTGTTGAGTTGGAAATTCAGCAAAAAGATAAAAGACTAAGGGTGACAAGAACGAAAAACATTTAAGATGCCAAGCAAGGGACTATTAATAAATAGCTGAAATCTAAGACAGTGCATGAGGAGGAATTAAATAAATAAATAAAAGTGCATCCATCTCCAATGACAAGGGTATATTTGATATAGATAATGTATCCTTTGCAGAGGTATGGGATACAACTGAAGCCGACAAGGGTGAAAACATTGCACGGATCAGTAAAAATGATATTCCAAAGGTCCTCGGAATTGGTGATATTCCAAGTTCAGCTAGAAGAACAAGTTACTTCTTACCTTGTAACGTTCTTTCGACGGGATGTTCCTCCGACGTATTCCTCATCTTAGATATCTCCTTCCAGCTGTGCTGGCCTCGGAAAATTTCTTCTCTATAGAGGGCGCTGCGCGTCGACGTCCTCCGAGTCGATGTCCCTCGACAGCCGCCGTATCGACGTCGACATCATCCTGCCTATAAAGGCCGCGCGCAGCATCCGTTGCTCAGTTCCGTTTTGTAGCCCACAATAATACTTTCTGGACCAAACTAATCACCCTGAAGGAGCGTAAGCTGCAACAACAAGGGAAGTAGAACTGCGGGGATGGATGGGAGGGTCGATGAGGAATACGTCAGAGGAACATCCCGTCGAAAGAATGTTACAAGGTAAGAAGTAACTTGTTCTTCGAAGGGATTGTGTCCTCCGACGTATTCCTCATCTTAGATAGGCTCCCATAGCAGTATTCTATTATCGGAGGAGGGAGTACTGACTTCACGCTGTCTTCTATTGATGAATAGAATGCAGTACAGCCCTTCCAAACTTAGTCTCTTGACTGGAGGAGGAATCCAAATTGTAAAAACGTGTAAAGGTATGGACAGACGACCATGTAGCGGCCGCACATATGTCTTTTACCGGCACTCCTCTTTTGAGGGCCGATGAAGCTGCAATACCTCTGGTCGAATGAGCCCTAAGGTTTTGAGGGGGCTCTTTCCCTGCCAGTTTATAACATTCCAGAATGGCTAGAATGATCCATCTAGAAATGGTCTGCTTAGTTATTGGTAACCCCAGCTTGTGACCTGTGTAACCTACAAACAGCTGGTCTGCCTGTCTTATCCTGGCTAGTCTACTGATGTAAAAACTTAAAGCCCTCCTAGGGTCTAGCCTGTGTAACCTCTCTTCCTCTTTCCCCGGGTGAGGAGGAGGATAGAAAGATGGTAGGGTAATTTTCTGAGTGATATGGAATTCAGAAACCACCTTTGGGAGGAAATTAGGCTTCACTTGCAGGACAACTTTGTCTTTGTGAAATATTGTGTGAGGGGGTTTACAAGAAAGAGCTTGTAATTCGCTCACCCTTCTAGCAGATGTAAGTGCTATTAATAAAACAGTTTTAAGGGTAAGGAATCTTAACGAACAAGAATGGGGAGGTTCGAAAGGTGTACCCATCAGGAAAGTTAGTACTAAGTTTAAATCCCATAGGGGAACTTTGAATGGTCTTGGGGGATAAACATTGGTTAACCCCTTTAGAAACTGTATTACCAAGGGTAATTTGAAATAGGATGGTTCTTCCGCAGTACGCTTAAAGATGGATAGCGCTGCGAGATAGCCCTTAATGGTGCCAACTTGAAGGCCTGAATTTGCCAAATATAGTAGGAAGGACAAAACCATTGGTGTACCACATGAAAAAGGGTCGATATTCTGTTCTCTACACCAGCTGCAAAATCTGTTCCAATGGCAGCGGTATAAAGACTTTGTTGCTGGCCTCCTTGCCAAAAGCAACACCTCCATAACATCATCAGGGAGGTCCCAATCCTTGTACCTCAGCCTTTCAGAAGCCAAGCGTGAAGGTTGAGGGTTTTGATGTCTGGATGGAGAACCTGACCTCCCTTCTGTGAGAGTAGGTTCTCTCTGAGTGGAAGTCGAATTGGAGGGCAGATGGACAAGTCTAGAAGGTCCGGGTACCACGTTCTCCTGGCCCAATCCGGGGCAATTAGGATCATGGTTCATCGGAATCTTCTCAACCTCCTGATCATTTGAGGAATGACAGGGACCGGTGGGAACGCGTACAGAAGCGGAAACTCCCAGTCCACTATGAACACGTCTCCCAGAGCTCCTCTCGGGGGAAATTCCCTTGAGCAGAACAGGTCGCATTTCCTGTTTAGGCTGGTGGCGAACAGATCTACCTGAGGGGTTCCCCAAAGGGCGAAGACCTCTTGAAGGACTTCCTGAGCTAGCTCCCACACGTGGGGGACTGTTTTCTGCCTGCTCAGAGCGTCCGCTGTCAAGTTCTTCTCTCCGGCTAGGTGAACTGCCGATAGAGAGATTCCTTCTTGGATTGCCCAAAACCAGAGCTGCATCACCTCATTGCACAGGGGTAGTGATCCTACGCCTCCTCTTTTGTTGAGGTAATGCATGGCCACCGTGTTGTCCGTCATTATCAGGACGTTCTTCCCTTGTACAGCTGGCAGGAACGCCTTCAGCGCAAGTCTGATGGCTCTCAGCTCTAACAGGTTGATGTGTAGTCTGGACTCCGATGGAGACCAACGACCGCTGATGGTCAAGTCGTTGGCGTGGGCTCCCCACCCCGTGAGTGAGGCATCCGTAACTACTGTCATCTCCGGCCAGGGTTGCCAAAACTGTTCTCCTTTCAGAATGTTCTCCTGACAGGCCCACCACTGAAGGTCTCGAGCCACCCTGCCGGGAACCTGAAGAAGATCTGTCATTCTCCCTGAGAATTGTGACCACTGAGTCCTCAGTGCCCACTGGAGGGATCTCATTCTCAGGCGAGCCTCTGGCACTAGGAAAATGCAGGATGCCATGAGGCCTAGCAACCTCAAAAAGTCGAAGGCTGGGAGACGTTGGGCATGTTGGAACTTGGTAACCATCTGTAGAATATCTTGAGCCCTCACCTCTGGTGGCGAGGCTTTTCCCAGGGAAGTGTCCAGGATCGCTCCTATGAACTGGAGTCTCTGCGATCGTATCATTTGTGACTTCTTTAAATTGAGGGAGAAGCCCAGTCTGTGAAGGAAGTGGCACACGTGATTTAGCTGAATCTGAGCTTGTTCCGGAGAAACAGCCCTGATCAACCAATCGTCCAGGTAGGGGTAGACGTGAATCCCTTCCCTCCTTAGACTTGCAGCCACTACCGACATTAACTTGGTGAAGACCCTCGGGGCGGAGGTCAGCCCAAATGGCAGCACTCGAAATTGATAGTGAGTTGCCAATTGCGAACCTCAGGTATTTCCTGTGTTTGAGATGGATAGGCACATGAAATAAGCGTCCTGAAGGTCCAGAGATACCAACCAGTCCTGGAACTTAAGGGCCTGGAGTATCTGAGAAAGAGTGACCATCTTGAATTTGTCTTTTCTGAGGAATTTGTTCAATTCTCGCAAGTCCAAGATGGGTCTCAGTCCTCCGTCTTTCTTTGGAATGAGAAAGTAAGGGGAGTACCAGCCCTTGTTCCTCTCCGCTACAGGTACCGGTTCTATGGCACCTTTCTCTAGCAGGTCCAAAATTTCCTGCAAGAGGAGCGGATCTGGAGCTTTCTGAGAGCTGATCCCCGGTGGATGACTCCGAGGTATACGTAGGAAAGGCAGGCAGTAACCTTGGGCAACTGTTTCCAATGCCCAAGCATCTGACGTGATAGCCTGCCATACCGCCAGATGTTGAGTCAACCTGCCTCCTACAGGTGTCCTGTGAGGGAAGTCCTCAGAGTGGTTTTGGGGCGGCTGATGCAGATGCCGATGGTAAAGAGACACCTGCTGTTGCTGCGGCTTTTGAATATCTACCCCGTCCGCCTCGGGTAGTTCTTCTTTGTCCCCCTTTGAGCCGGTCGTCCTCTACCTCTTCCGAATGCGGAGTAGAAGCGAAAGGACTTGCCTCTCGCAGAGGTTCCTGTGGGACGAAAAGGAGTCTGACAGATTGCAGCTCCAAGGGATTTTGCTGCTGCTTTTGAAGTTTGCAGTTTCTCTAAACTGTCATCCGCCTTTTTCCCGAACAAAGAAGAGCCATCGAATGGCATGTTCAAGCCTGGCTTGCACATCTGGGGCAAAACCAGACTTTCTCAACCAAGCGAATCTCCTGGTTGATGTACTTGCCGCCATTGCTCTGCTGATACTGTCAGCCGAATCAATGCCTGTCTGGAGGGATTCGCACATAGCGTCTTTACCGTCCTGTATAATATTCAGGAACGCATCCCTTTCTTCTCCCTCCGGGATGCAGTCAGCCACTGTAGAAGCACACTCCCAAAGTGTATGGCTGAACCTAGCAAGGGTGCAAGTAGCATTAACAGATTTTAACGCCATGCTACATGCTGAAAAGACTTTCTTTGCCATAGCATCATATTTTTTATCGTCCCTGTCCTGTGGGACGGTAGGATAAGCCGTCTTGACATCGGTAGAGGATGCTGCCTGTACCACCAGACTTTCTGGGGATGGGTGTTTAGACAAAAACTCCGGGTCTGTAGAAGATACCCTGTACTTTGTAGACAGTTTTTTATTTACTGCTGGTACTACATCTGGGGTTTCCCAGTTTGTCATGATCTTCCTCTGAAGAGCTTTATGAAAAGGCACCACAGGATCCTCCTGTGGGCCTTTGTCAAGAATATCCGTGAGGTCATCTTGTTGGAAAGATTGTGAAGGTGCAGACCACCCCATGAACTCTGTGATCCTGGCCATTAAGGCTCTATAGGGGGTTTCAGCATGCTCCCCCGGGTCTGGCCTAGCAAACTCCACCTCAGGGGAAGTGTCTAACCCACTTGCCTCATGTAAGGAATCATGAAGATCCTTTAACCTGCGTTCCTCAGAGGAAAATTCCTCTCTAATTGGGGTTACAGGTCCCTGCAACTCAAATGTGTCTTCCTGTTCAGACAATTCACCCTCTTCCAAAATTGAGGACATAGTTCTCAATTGTTCTGAACTCATAAAAGGAGTAAATCCCATTTCCAAGGCAGAGGGTGCCAAACTTGTCATTATCGGTCTCGAAAACGTCGATGTCGTCGACGCCGACGGCTTCGAGCGTGGCGTCGAAAACAAAGGCGGAGGCCTCGATGACCTCGACAGAATTGGAATTCTGCTCGACAATCTCGACGCCATCGACGTCGAGGACCTGGGGATAGTCACTGGGTGTGTCGTAACCGTGACTTTTCTTGGCGTCGAGTCGACAGACCCGTGTGTCGAAGGTCCCTTGGACAACGGCGTCGAAGACATCGACCTCGGCGTCGACGGAACCCTCGTCGACGGCGTCGACGGAACCTTCGAGGAAGGTTTGGAGGTCATAGTCCTACTCGAGGGTTCGAGACGCGCTCGAGAGGTTACCTTCGCGGGGAACTGCGACTCGCAGCATTTTTGACCTTCGGGTCTTTC
Source organism: Ambystoma mexicanum (assembly GCF_040938575.1). NCBI lineage: Eukaryota > Metazoa > Chordata > Amphibia > Caudata > Ambystomatidae > Ambystoma > Ambystoma mexicanum. The sequence goes on along the minus strand of NC_090941.1, from coordinate 702,119,192 downwards.
GACCAGAGCATCGCTCTCGGCAGTCTTCGAGGGGGTCGAGGCTGCTTTCTCGAAGACGCTCATCATATTTTTGCGGAATTCCTCCCATTCAGCCCGGGAACTATGTTTCGTGGGGCAAGGGATTCTTTTTGGCGAAACAGAGGAAGAGGAAGACGGAGAAGGGGATCTTCGACGTCTCCTCTTCGAGTGCTTCGATCTCGAGGAGTGATGAGACCCACTCCGAGACCTGGAGCGCGAATGGTGACGAGGAGACGAATGTCTCGACTTCGTCGACGAAGAAGAAGCTTTAAAAGTCTTACCTTTCTCCAGCTTCCCCCTACGCTCCTTCAGGGCCTTAGCTGTCATGGACATACAGTCCTAGCATTCCGAACAATGGTGTTCAGCTTGTGTTTTTCCCACAAACTCTGTGAGGGTCAGTCAACGACCTTTTTCCCACAATCTCGGCATTTTTTGAAGCCGGATCAAGTAGTTGTCGGTTCCGACGAGGAAGCCATCGAGTACGGATCGAATGACTTGAGATAAATAGGATTAATCTGACTAAGAACTGAGCAACGGTATTCCGAGGCACTGAGTAACCGCGGAAAAACGGAACTGAGCAACGGACGCTGCGCGCGGCCTTTATAGGCAGGATGACGTCGATACGGCGGCTGTCGAGGGACATCGACTCGGAGGACGTCGACGCGCAGCGCCCTGTAGAGAGAAAACATTTTCCGAGGCCAGCAGAGCTGGAAGGAGATATCTAAGATGAGGAATACGTCGGAGGACACAATCCCTTCGAAGCAGGGTTACAAAAATTAAAATTGTGGACAAATTTGTAAATGTATATAGCCCATTTTTTAATAGGAACAATGTAATTGTATTATTGCATCAAGTGCAGGATTTAATAGTGATCACAACGAAGGAGAGAACGTTGGTTGCGACATCTAGGGAAGCAAATTGGTCTATAATACATGAGGTTTTTCCAATGATCTTGGAATTTATAATTTTGTATGCCAATATATTCTGTGAGATAAAAGATACATATTTACAAAAGGTAGAAGATAAACAGACTAAACCTGTAGCAAGTAAGAAGGAAAAAGCTAAGGTTACGTAAAAGAGCTGGCGGTTGACATAGATAATCTAGTGAAGAAGAGTATTGCTGGCTTAAAAATGAATATGTATAACATTGACAATAATTAGGCTGTTGAACAGTATGTGAACTGTGAGCAAATTGATTGACAAGATTGGAGGAATGTGGATACATTATTGATACTCTTATGGAATATTAGGGGATACCACTCATTAAGTTTCAAAGCCCATGGGTATAGCATTGCTTTTAGATGCCAATACATTTTTGCTCCAAGAGACGGTTTGCATTAGATGGCTATACTGTTCTATACAGGAAGACCCTAAAGAAAAACAAGGACGGACCTTTTTGTAGATTGATGATGGGAGTAAGGAACCATTTGTCTCTAGCCGAGTTCTGCCCTTCACATACATGTCAATATATATTAGCAATTACATTGTCCTTTAGTGCAAAGAGTGATGAGAAGAAGTATTCTTAATGTTTACAACCCCCCTAATAACACTCACACAATGACCATTATAGAAGAATTGAAAAAGTTACTGGATTTTTGGATAATTGTAAATCCTGAGGGTTCCTTTTTATTGGTGGGTGACTTGAATTATAAGAGATTCAAGAATAAGCACATTATGAAACTGAAGTCTAAGATTTTCACGGACTAAATATGGTGCAAAGATTGTATTTCTATGTGCGGAGGTTGCCAATGAATTGGATCCCTGGTTACATTTTATTAATACAAATTGCCTTAATCAATTGTATGTGAATGATCAAACAGATATTTAATCTAATTATGCCTGGTTCTGCAGAGAGAAATTCTCTTGGATCGATCATATATTTTTCTTCGATTTCTTCTGGCCGGTGTAGGTCAAATGAGTCTTACACCCACTCCTATTAGTGATCATGTCGTACCAAAATGTTAACTTGCCGTGCACACTAATATGAAAGAAAAATATATTATGTTGGGGACACTCTCCAAGTAGCCCTGGTAATTTCATGCATTGGTCTATTAATAGACAGATTTGTGAGCTGTTTCAAGGATATGGTCTGAACAATGGATAAAAGTAGTTGTATTGAACTTTTAATGAAATCTCTATGGCTGCTAAATTATATGCATTTGATTGATCCAGGAGTAATACTGCTAAAATGATGTATAAAAGAAAGATATTTGATATTGTGATTGCCAAGAAAAAGAAAAGACACAATAAGGAAATGAATGCAGTTAAGAATCAATATAGCAATGAATATAACAAAAGGAGGATAATTAAACATCTAAAAACGGGCTATAAAAATGTTGTACGCCGACAAAGCTTCCGAACATTGTAAAAGATGGGTGATAATTAGAAATGTATTAAACCACTGTGACGGATGTAAATTCTGGAATATATATATATAATGCGTACAATAATGAAAATGATTGAAGGGGTAAATATATTAAACCAATACAAGAGTTAGAGTGGATTAAGTATATTAAACAGATATATGTTGGAAATAGGCAACGATTTAATAACGCCTATACAGAGGGTGAAAATAACAAGCATATCAACATGACCTTTAACAGTGCTGATATCAAAGCAATAATTGTTAAACCAAAACCATCCCGTGCCCCTGGACCAGATGGAATACCAAACTTAATATACAAGAGAAATCCAGGAAATTGGGCAAATATATTTCCTCCGCTATTTACTACAATTAATATGACTGTATTTATTCTGGTCAGCTAGAATGCTGACATCCTAATACCTATATTTAAGAAAGGGGCTAGTGAGGATCCACATAACTACAGATTGCTAGCCATGACTGATGCCTGTTCAAAAATGTACGCTCAAATCCTCTTACGGGTGGTGGATGCCTGGATTAAAAAAGAATAATATATTATCTAAGCAGCAAACAGGTTTTTGAAGAGGCTTGAGCACTCTGTATTTATCTGTTAAGTGACAGTTTGAAAGAAGACGATTAGTTGTTTATAGGTTTCATCGATTTTAAAGGTGTCTTTGACACAGTTGACCGTCAATTGTTGTGGAATAAACTTGGCAAATGGGATCATAGATTAAATCAGGAGGGTACCCTAAGCCAAAAAACGGACTAATATGGGATTCAAACAGGGTTGTTGACTTGCTCCCACTCTTTACAATTTGTATGTATCCGACACGATTTGACTTTCAGTGACTGCAGAAATGTTCCACATAGGATAGGCAATGAACATCAGGCCTGGCTCGCTTACAGGGATGGCACTATTGCTGGATAAAACCCAGATTGGCCTACAACGAATTATAGATAAATTAGTACAATATTCTAAAGACAATAGGTTGGTTATAAATTTCCCAAAAACTAAGAATATGATGATTGGGCCAAAGACAAAAAAATAAATTAAAAAATAAATAAAATGAGTACATTGGTGTGGTTAATGGACAATAGAATCAAGGTCATTCATACCCATGTATATTTAGGTATTGGTAGCTCTGATATCCTGAATATAGCATTGATAAAAACTTCATGAGGCAGAAAATTGAAAAATGGTTTCTGGCTGTATTAAAATTTGTAAGAGCTAAAGGTATTTATTCCTTGAAAGGTCTGGTTAAACTATACTAAACCTGTCTAATTCCCTGTTTGAGCTATGGACTAGAAATATTGATCGTCAGAGAAACAGGCTGGTTGGAATAAATTGAGAGTAAGATTTGGAGAAGAGCATTAGGTGTTCCTACTAATAGCGCAGTGACAAGTTTGGACCGAGTTAGGACTGCTCTGGTTAAATATGCAAAAGAAATTGGCTATGGGTATATTCTATATTCGAATGAGAAGTAAAACTTATGAGCAGAATTGTATATTTACTAATTTCAAGAAGGTGGTAATAAAGGGATGTGCAAATCTAGCATTTAGAGAATGGAATAAGGATTTGTTTATCTTTTGATGACATTTTTTTTTTAAAACTTTCTTTATTGCATTCTAATATACTCAAACAACAACAATCCAACTTGCCCTCCCTCCCCTCCAGTCACTGTTCCCTTCTCTGTCATCCAGCACAACCCATCATAACAGCCTAACGGGCATCACATATAACAATCCAACGTCTCCCTCCCCCATCACATTTTAATAACATCATCGGTCTGATCCCATCTATCCGGAGTTCCCACATTCATCATCTTCCGCGCTCCCTTCCGAAGCATGTTCGGGATGTTCCAACTGGAGAACATATCAGCGAAATGGGGGCCAGTAGTCATGTGGTCGACTATTTGCTGGGAGCATCGCCGCGTATCTGGTTTCTCTAAGTTCACACAGTTTCATATGCTCCAGCCAGGCCGTAAACGCTGGAGGGTTACGCTTGCCCCATGCCTTGGCTATCATGTATCTGGCCACAGCCGACGCCATGCCTAACAGTTTTTTCTCTGTACGAATTCCACTTTCAATTAGTGCCAAGAGCCACAGTGCCGGTGAAAATGTGCACATGTCGCGGAGCATCTCCTTCATCGCTCCTTCCACAGCTTCCCAGTAGGATCTAACGTGCGGGCAGTCCCAAGCCATGTGATAAAAGTCTGCTAGTTCCCTGCCACACCTTTTGCAAGCAAACACTTTCTCTGGGTATTATTTATGCAGTACTTGTGGGGTATAGTAGGCTTGATGCAGAAATGTATAGTGAACTAATCTAAATCTAGCGTTAAACGAAATCTTCCTAGTTTGAAAATAAATCAATCTCCATTGCCCCTGGGTCATTGTCGATTCTAAGGCGGCTTCCCATTGAGCCATGAATCCATGTCTCTGCTGTCCCCTCCCGCTTCTAATCATAGCATAAATAGTGGCCACCAATCTGCTCGTTGTTACCAGTTGGAGCACATATCGTAGGGTTTTATGCACAACAGGGGCAACCGGGAAACTCTGCCATTTCGCCCGCAGTACCCCTCTAAGTCTGTAATAATGCAGCAAGGTGATGACATTGGTTTTAACGTTGATAATGAAACTAATGTAGCAGTGATGGAAACAAATCATAAAGAAAACTAGAATTTATGACAAACAATAATATTAGAAATCTAGCCAAATATAAAATGGTATGTAATTATTTTAATTGATAGACCCTCTGATTATATTATAAAATGTCAAAACATGAAGATAATAGGATTTATTATGTCAATAAGGCTGGAACTTCTTCCCACTATCTAGAACTGGTGCACGGGAAAATATACTGTATTCCCTATGTTTGTGTATATTCTGTCAAGGAGAGATTGAAACAGACATTTGTTAACAAACGGTGTGGAATTTAAGGAGCTTTACCTAAAGGGTTATCTTTGACTGCGACAAACGGACACATTTTTATAATTATCAAATGTGGAGTATGCTATACTCGGGGAACTATATGCTATTGAATCATACAATGCATTACATGTGGTTGAGGATATTGGATCGTATTAACCAGCTAGATACAAGCAATAGTGGTCACATTCGTAATGTACTATCCCTTTGATTCTGTGATTTTATAATATATTTCATGATTTTATTATGATGTAGAGCAATGATGTATATAAAATAATGTTTTAGAGATGTAAATGAGCTGTATTTAAATGGCTTCATATTCATGTGCATTATTGTGTTAAAAGGTTTATGCACAAATAAAGAAAACAATGCCCATAAAATAAAGCTTACACTTAAATATCAAGCTCACTAAGGAGCAATGTGGGTTAATGTAGGTACAATGCTAAAAGCATGACATGCATCCGTTGGCAAAGGAAGAGTTAAATACATTTCAAAATGAATGCAAAAGTATAACAATATACAAATCAATATAACAATTGGTGTATACGTCTAATGTGTATCTCGTTCAACAACACTACACACCATTATCATTTCCCACAATACATGCATTCGCACAATGGGCGACTATTTTGGCAAACCGGTCAATGAGACAAGTGAAGAGGTTATCTGGCCAGCATGGGCGGACATTTTATGGTCAATGGTGTAAACAGTGAAAACAAAAGAATGCACCATGAGAATGCATGAAGGGCCTCCTGGGAAAAGCAGGTAGCTGCCTAAAGAGGCTAAGAGGAAAGGGTTACATACTGGCAATTCAAACACTTGAGAGTGTAAAAGGCAAGGGACCTTAAGGGTTATGAGAAATGGGTTGCACACTGGAAACCCGAAGAGACGGAAAAAAACACCAGGAGCAAGCAATTTGAGGCCCAATAGATAGCTTCCCCAATAAGTTGCTGAAAACAGCATTGAAATAGCAGCACTGAACATATTTGCAAATTAAGAGCAATGTTGAAAGCAATGAAAAGACTATTCCAAAGGTTAGGACAAAAGATGACACGCAGCAGAAAGTGGATGCAATCCCAAGTTTGGGATGGAATATAAAAAAGGTATGGGGTAAACAAACCAAGGGAAAACTGATCATTCCCACCATGCCCACACAAAGGACAGACAAGGGAAACCGGCGGTAAAGAAAGGAAGGAACTGGGTCTGTACAAGGGAGCTAAAATGAGGGGGGCGGGGGGGAGATCCGATGCACAAGGGAAACAGAGGGTGCAAGAGCAAACAGTGGCTCCTCCCCTTTTAAATAAAATATGACAGACAATTAATTGAGTTTGTACCCAAGCACTAGATTGGATAAGGAAGACATTTCAGCTTGGCTCAAACACAAAAGCTAGGGAGAACAGTCGGGCTAGATTTACAGTCAACAGGCCAATTCAACAACAAGAGGATTATTCCTTTCTTAACAGGGGCTACAGATCCGGCACCAGATGCCAGGGAAGAATGGGTAAAATAGCAAATGGCGAACAGCATTGCTGGAAATTTGTGACGGGGAACTTCAGATTCAATAGCAGTTTTTAAGTGTGCTGATAATTTAAAGACAGCAAAGGAGAATAAGGGCATTGTGCATTGTGCATTGAAAAAAAAACATGCACCTTGTGGGTAGGCAATGCATCATGGTTCATCCCAGTCTTTGTCATGCACGTTGCCTGACCTTGTACATGAAAATGTAACCCATTCCTTCGGGCCTCTTGTCCAACATCCTTCAGTTGAGGTAACTGCATAAAAGCTACCCGCTTTGTTCAACCATAGCCACCTTCACTTCCCAAAATGGCCTGTTTTGCACAAGGGGACAATTCACAATCATCTCAGCATCTGAAATCGACACATCCCCCATTTCCAGTATCCCCCTCATCTTGTCTGGTTTACAGTGTGCCACGAACTTATGTACAAAGTACCGAAAAATGGTAGTGCAAATTGCGCTTTAAGAATCCCTTCTGTTCGTCTTGATGTGCAGACTTCAATCAGTTTGGCTGTCAGCTATTTCAATATGTTGTACCCTCTTGGTCTTTTCTCAGCCCTACCTTCTACTTGTCCTCCATCCCCAAACATCAATTTCCTCCTTCAACAGTGCACTTTGTGTGTTTTACTCATCGTGTACCTTAAATGGGAGGCCCTGCTACTACCAGATCGTGTCTCTGTGATAACGTTTTACCCCATCCCTTTGCCCAGATAGTGAAGTGGGCTACCCTCTTCCACATTGTTGTGCCCGCAATGATCACTACCACGATTTTGTTGTCATATATGTTCATACATTCGTTTACATTTCCTCCTGGTATATTCTGGTATATTCTGCCACCGAGAGCTCTGGTAGCTACTTCAGTTCATCCATTTCGATTGCCTTTATAATTATGGAACTTGCACCCGTCACCTCCACTCCATCTGCTTATTCAACCCCTTTCCTTCAAACAGTATCTTTCCTGCCCGTTACAAAAGATCCAGTTATACCTCTCCAAAAGAAACAAACTTCTGACCGCAACAGACCTTTGTCCTACAGACCTAGTAGCTCTCATTCCCTACCGCTCTAAAATCCTTGAGAGCACTGTTTTTAATCGCATATATGCTCATTTGCCGACCTCCTCCAAACTGGATTAGGATCCAAACACTCCAAGACTGCGCTCATCCATGACACCAATTATCTTACTACTTTCCAGCACTTTCAGCTTTCTTCATTATCCTTCTCCACCTTTATGCTGCATTTAAAACTATCATACACCCCGCCATCAAAGGCTTTACACCTGCTTGGCTTAAAGGAGACACTACTCGACTGGGCGTCCCATCTCTTGGACTGCAACTTTCTAATTTCATTAAACTCCAGTACCTCCTCCCAAACACCTCTTCCTGTTGCTACACCTCAAGGGCCAGTCGTATGCCCACTCCTTCACCCTATACTACACTTCGCATGGCAAACATTTCCTCCTTTGGCTTTAACTATCAACTCTTCACTGTCAATACTTTGACATTCGCCTTCCCCTGCTTCACTCATGCAACTTCTGAATGCATTTCTGCCCAACTGCCATTTGTCACTGAATGACTATTCTGACTCATTCTAAGACTGAAGCCATTTTTCTCTTTGCCTCCACTGTCAACCCCACTTATCCCTCTTCCATGTCCCCCTGATGACCTCACCCAGGACTCAAAACCTTGGGGTGTCTTTTACAGAGACCTGAAAGTCTACCATTTCGTTTGAGCCACTGCCAATTTAGCCAGACAAACTCCTAAACATTAGAAAAATCAACCTAAACCTCATGCACCACTCGACTAAAACCCTTAGCGCCACTATTGCACTCAGCACACTGAACTACTTTGCATTCCTACAGCTTGGTTAACCCCTCTACTTTGTTGCTCCCCTCAACAAAGTCTTCAACGTTGCAACATGCACCCTTTTCAACCAACTGAGATCCTCCTCCACTTCTTACTGTAATCATGTTGGATGGCTGGGCATGAAATATCACTTTACATTACCGCTACTAGCCTATACATCCATCCATGCTCTTGCCCCACCCCGCCCCCACTGTCTTGCTGAATGCATCTCACTGTGCTCCACGCCTGCCCCCGTGCCTGTGCCCGCTTTTGTCGTTACACCGACCCCCCCCCCCCAACTCTACTGTAATGCTCTCCCCGGTCATCAAACCCATCTCTTCAGTGGAGCTCTTTAAAATGAGGATTACAACTCCACCTGCTAGGAGCCCTGAAAACCCTCTCCATCCCCCTATTCACATCAACCGCTAAACCTGCCTTTCTGCATTCTGCCATCAGTACTACTCTACATAATTTGTCTATGTAAACACCAGCCTCAGACTTTCAAATTTAAAAATACTTTAATGTCCTCTGAGCACTGTCCCTAGTATAAGGCCTACTCTTAACCTTTCAACGACTAGTATACAGCATGCAATCCAATAATTCCCTTATGTAAAGACACCTTTGCCTAGGACCACATCTGCTCTGTTCTTGCCTACTTTGTAAGTCATTTCTGTCCGAAATTACACCAGTTTCTTAAAATACATACACATTGTATTAATCAGACGTTCAAAAAATGAAATCAACTCAAACTTGACTCAGCTGCCGATGTTAACATTTTACAACTGAATCTGGTCATGTTGGGGAAACTATGGACATTGTGGAAAGGTTCCCTGAAGTTGTTTTGGTTTTGAATGTTTGACAGACCAATTTGTCAGAGTAAGGCTGTAGAGTGGAGCTGCACACGGAGGTACAATGTCTGACTGATTGCCATCTTAAGGAGGGACCAAGTCAAACCAATTTTCAAGGGATTCAAGCAGGGAAGATTCAGAGGAGACAGAGCCCTTGGAGTTTCTGATCGTACTTTAACAGAATGAGGACAGCGAATTGCACATGTGTAGACCTCCATAGTGTGACTAAGATGATGAATAGCCATTTCCGGTCTTATATTGCTGACCTATGCAGTTAATTTTAGGGGTGGGGCAATACTCTACCTTGCACCTTCATTCTGCCTACATTCAAATTGCCCTTCACCAGCAATTGAAGTACAACACCACCTTTGTCAACACAGCACAAATAGATTATGCTGCATCATTTCGGCCTTGGGTGCCTCCCAAGCTAAGGTATGAATAGATGCCTTATGGTATGGCTTTGGTTGCATCGCTTTCCCAAAGGGTAATGCTCAAAATACTAGGAACTGGCACGGGTGTAGTTTGCAACTAGGGTAATTCGAAAGTTTACTCAGCCACAGTAGATACACATAATGAGAAGATGGGCAGGGTGCCTGCTGATATTACAAGAGGGTGGCATGTTCCTCAATAAGCAATATGGCTAATCTTTACAAGAGGAGATTAATTACGCAAGTCACACCATGCCTGCCTAGGGAGGAGACTACCCTAGGAAACTCTCCTCCGAGCGATTGATGGGGCTCTCAAACCAGACAACCATGACCAATTTTGCTCTTTCATAAAACTTTGCAAATATTTCTCCAAATTTGTCACGAGATTTGCCATGGTATGAGGCTACTGACAGCAACATCAAGATGATTAGATGATTCCATACACTCCCTCCATCCTTCTGAGCCTAGGTGTCATCCTCTCCTCACAATGGATGCCAGTGCCTGTGGGATAGGAGAGGTACTGTCTCAAAAAAGCCCACCAAACAAAAAACCCAGACGAGATGTGAATTTTGCCGATGCATCAAGGGTGCTGAAATCTGCATAGAGAACTCCTTGGTCACTGAAAAGGAGTAGCATGTGTATGGTCCAATGAGAACACTTATGAAGATCTATCAAAAGCCGTTTTTTTTTTTTTATCATCCAAACTTGGGTGCAGGAAGGTATCCCAGAGACGCGAGACTTCTTACCAGGCTAAAACCGTACACTTTCACTCTTGCATTTTCCGGGGTGAGAACATTTTCTGTATTGCTGTCCTGCATGCCGGAGTGCAAGGGGAGTGATAAAGCATGCATATCTGTGTTTACAAATCAAGATGGTGAGAGGGCCGAGACTGCATTGGGACAGTGTTCCAAAAAGGCTTGTGATGGTACCACAAGCGCAGACTGCACACTAGCCACAGTCTAAGATTTTATAGCTAAGGGATGGGTTTCACTAAGTGGGTGGATTCTACATTACACCCAAAGCAGCAGCTACAAGATGAGCTCTCTGGAGGGAGGTTTGCTCTTCTGGGCAGGTGAGATAAATGAGAGTCAAGTTAGCAAGTTCAGCCCACTCAGGGCAAGTCGTTATCTCAGCGACCAAGCCCTGCTCAGGATTACCTGTGTTCAGGCATGGACCAGGTTATGGACAGCCTTTTGAAAGAGTGTTGTTTGTGTTGATATTGAGAAGAGCCTTAAGGTGCAAGCCACACCTGTGGTACCAGTTGAGTTTCTAAATAGAGTTTGGAGCAAGGTGGGAATCAAACTAGTGTGGCTGTCATCTGCAAAGCAGTACGTCATTGCTTTATTCGTTTAACACCACAATTGGCCGAAATGGGTGTTGTTAATGCTCCCACTACAGCTAATGGCATAGCTTTCCTGCATGCAGTTTTCAAGCAAGAAGGGTACGCCCAGAGTTCATGGTTTTGCTCTACGGGGTTCAGTTCTGCTAAAAGGAGATGGATGACATTCTGCAAGGTTGTGGCATACAACACATTTAAACCAACAGAGTTTAAAGAGTGAGGAAGCTATGAGAGACTGTCATTCGGAATTACTGCTGAGTTGACCTACTTTGTCAGAGGAGTAGCTCCTTTAACGTCATGAGGGGAAGAGAAGTTGGCACAAGGCTTTACGAGAAGGGGTTTTCTGATAGAATAAAGAAATGGGGTTATCGGAGGGATGTGGCTGAGAGGACTGGAGAGTAGGTCAGGGTCAAATTTCAGATTATGTAAAAGTAATAAATGGTTTTAAAAGAGTAACAAGTTCAGCAGCACGCAGGTTTTCCCATCAACATTTGAAAAGCAACAAAGTGTTGTGGCAAAGAGAAAAGTTCTGCTCCTGCTCATTATATGCGTATGACCTTGCAAATACCTCCGGGAGTGAAGCAAAATGTCATTAAAAAAGGCGGTATCAATGATATTATTAATGACATTTTGTGAGGTAATATTTTATGATGTGCAAGATTTTACATTTCTTTTAACCTGTGTTTAATCATGTGTGTATTGCAACCTGACGTTTTCTTACTTAAAAGCACATAAGCATAAAAAAATTGAAAGACCAGTTCATATGAATTTTAGATTACATTCATGAGCAGGAAAAGGACTTTACAATAAGGGACTCACAAAGAATCTATCAACCTCTGAACCACAATAAAGCCTGAGTAGGAAATAAATATGATACACACACTTAAAAAGGCAACAATATAATTTTTAATTTAGGACCATCTAATTTAATGTTTAACACATCAGGAATATGTGGTCCAGAGACTAATTTTAAATCTGCAAGTGATTATTCAAATGATGCAGAGGATAGTGTTGCTATACTTCTAGCAGCACAGTCATGGTACGAATTACTGGTTGAAGATGTTTTTCACGCCCTAAGCAAAGCGACATCCCCAAGTCATGGTGACAACTTCTGCTGCAGCCCCTTTGGTGTCCTACGTTAGTGGCCCCCATGTGACCCTCCACCTCTAATCTGGTCTTACCATATAAGAGGCCAAGACAGCTTCAGCTAAATTGAAATGCAATCCACGTCGAAGTTCAAACATTGTCGGAGAAAAGAGGTGGCATTTCGGAGTACACAATTCTAGACAAAGCCCAGAATCCTGTGGACAGCCACTTTCAGGTCTAGAGCTGTGAGCATCACGTCACTGCCTCAGTTTTGCTGATCCAACCGTAGGGCATGCAAGAGCTGAACAGAAGTTCAACAGCCCATATTAGTGAAATTCTGACAGCGGAAACTAGTTTCTGGACCCAGGGCGTATTGGGAAGGATTAGAAATCACTTTAAACAAGAATTCTACAGTTTGGGAGAACAGTGAAACCTTATTGCTGGGCTGGTTAAGATAAATGAACGCACATCTTCAGAGGATTGCCCGAAAAGCTACATGTTCAAACAAATCGCTGTCAATCTGAAAGCTAATTGCAATGCATTTTCAATACATGAGCGCTATGTCACTGTTTTTCTTTGGACTTTACTTCTCGTGCTCGTGTTATCTTCCCTTCGGGACAGTACCGTTTAAAATACTGTTCAGAACTATGTAATGAAAGACGGTCTAAATGCAAACATTCCTGACATTTTTGGGGGAATTACATTTTACTATGGTTGTATAGTGCTTTGGGGAACAATGGGGCCCAGCGTCGCATGCCCTATGCCTGCTCTTTCAGATCTAAGGGGACCTTGGGCAAACATGGTTGGCTAAATCCGTGGACTGGCTTATTTTAAACTGAACAAAAAAATGAAGGTGCAAAAATAAAAAATGTGCCCACATTCAGAATATCTAGAAGTGCAAAGACTGGAAATGATTGGATTTTAATGCGAGAACAAACAAGAAATATTCGAGATCCTCCTCATTTCATAAATACACGTCAATAATTATTGCAGAACCAGAGCACTATATTTATATACATAATTATTATCCCTTTAACCTATATCTGGCTAATATGCCAGATCGGTTGATTTAAGTTATGGGCTGCCCTCCCAGTTTGGATGCCCAGCATTGCCCAGTTTTGGCTTATGTAGACCTAGTTATACTGGTCCACACCTTTCCGGGACTGGCCTAAATTGCTAACGAATTGTGGAAATATAGAGAGGAAAATTCCCAGTTAAAAAAAAAACTGATCATTCCGTTTCCTGCTAAATAATGAGGTTTAAGCTTAATGTTGGGGTGGGGGGTGGTGGTCCAATTGAGTTCACCAACAAATACAAGTACTTCTGTGTTGAACTGGAATCCCGAAGGGGGTATACATCATGCATAGTCTCTCGTGAACTAGGAAAGCAGAAAAGTTAAGTATCCCGATCTCCAAATTTGTGAAACACACTGGGGGCTTCACATTAGAAGGTGCAAGACGGCTATACCTCCAATGCCAGGTCCCGGCCGTCCTATATGGACTGGAATGCCTTACTATCAGTAATTTGACATGGCTCCAGAGAATGGAGGATAAATAGTGGAGGAACTTCTTAGGGGTACCCAAGTGTGTCCCTGTGGAAATTATAAGGCTGGAATTGGGATTCATTTCTTTAAAATCAGTGTTGTTGAAAAAATAAACCTCATTATACATTAAGTGTAGTTCAGAGGGACATTTTTTACACTCATTGGAACGGGAGTGATGTGGCAATTCAGGCTCATCAAAATACAATGTGTTGGTTACTGAGTATTTTGAGTGGATTGATTGGACACCGGACTGGAATGCAGATTATGCATTAAAGGTAGCTTTTGAGAATAAAGCAGACCATTGGGAATGATGTGAACATTTTAATCATTTATCTACCCTAAAAAGCTACAGATTTGTAACACATAATTTATGCATATAAAAAAGCTCAACCTTACCTAGTCATTTGTCCCTCTAAGAACCTTAGACGATCTATAGTTCTACTCTGCACTGCTTGCCTGCTCTATCAGCATTAGGTCCTAGAACAGCCTGTCGTATTTGTAAAACCAAACATGTTTTTATGAAATGTCCTTCCCTGGGTTCTACGTACTTGTGCCCATTGGGTAATCCAGAGCATGTTATGGACTCAAAAGATGCCTCCTTTTGGAGGAGATGCCGTACTACCACAACGTTTTTCACATGGCACTTTATAGAGTTTGGTTGGTGGTTTTAGAGAGACTTCAGCAGGACAAAAGCATTACCTTAGGACATTTTGGTAATGTTGATTTGATGCATTTGAGGTGCTTGTGCTTTAGCCGTCCTTGGGGCTTCAGATGTCTAAGGATTTTGTAGTTTTGATATTATGCTGTGGTTTTATATTTGTGGTATGTGTATGAGTGACTACCTTACTCCTAAGACCCTAGTCCTCCTTCCTCCATACTTTTGGGACATTCCGTCCATCAGGGCGGGACCGGAGCACTTTGAAGCATAAAAGAAATGACTTTTTGTCCTTTTATTTTTACACAGTGCCCCCGCACGTGGCCGTAACCCTGCCTTCCTGAGCTCCGCCTGCGCATCGCCTTTCAGTCCTTCTCTATTGCCAAAGTCGAAGCACCATTAGCAAAATGGAGGAACATTTTTAGCGGGGATGGTGGACAGGAGTATGGAGGAAATGGGAAATGGACAAAGAGTAAAGTAGTCACTAGAGTAACTTTGTTATACGCTTCCCTCCATACTTTTGGGAGATTCCCAAGCACTGAACAAAGAAACTGGAAGATTAAAATTTCCCTTACTGGAACAGGTTTTTAAGAACTTCCTGGCCAAACTGGGCCCCAGCCGGGGAGCTCAGGTCAAGATAATAGTGTCTACAAAATTCAAGGGAGAAGCCCACGTAGCAGCCTTGCCTATGGACTCCCAAGGGACATATTTCTGGAAGGCAACAGCATCCGCTTTGCCACGGACCAAATGTGCATGAATGCCCTTCCTTAAATTGTATAAGCCTCCGAGATGCACAAAACGATCCATTGTGAAATGGATGTGTTTGAAGCCGGTTTCTCTTTTGGGTCCCGAAAGTAACACAGTTGTGGGGAGCTTCTGAAATCACTTGCTCTTTCAAGGTACAACTTCAGAGCTTTTCTGACATCTAGGTTATGTAGAACCCTTTCCGCATCCAAGAACAGGTTCAGAAAGAAAACCGGGAAGGATATTGACTGGTTTATGTGGAACTCAGACACAATTTTTGGAAGGAAAGAAGGATGAGTGTGAAGTACAACCTTATCCTTGTGAAAGGTCAAGAACGGGTGTTCGACAGAGCTTGGAGTACGCTTATTCTTCTCACAGATATTGCAATTAAGAAAGCCACTTTCCAGGAGAGAAACTTTAGCTCCGTAGTGGCCAGTGGCTCAAAAGGCTTGTGAGACAGCCCACATTTAGATCCCATTTTGGGTGAGGAGGCCTGACCGGCGGAAAGAGTTGAAGGAGACCTGCGAAATGCCTCTTGATTACTGGCTTTGTCAGAGAAAAAGAGCAATTATCTGTAGAAAGATATGCTGCAATGGTGGACATATATGTTCTCAAAAAGACATAGATGCCAGATGCTGCAAGGTCCGATATAAAACACAAGACACAGTCAACAGAAGCATGTTGGGGATCAAGCCGTTTAGCAAGACACCAATGACAAAAATGAAGCCATTTACTTTGGTACTGCAATACTGTAGAGGGCTTATGTGCCGCCTGGATTATGCACATATCCTTTGAAAGGTTAAATTGCGCTAAGGCCTTGAACTCAGGCACCATGTCGCCAAGTTGAAGGATTGTGGGGAGGGGTGCCAACTCCTGGTGATTGCTCTGGTGCAGGAGATTGGGGATCGGCTGTAACTTGATTGGGTCACATATCGATAGGTGCTGAAGCTCTGAGAACCAGAACGTGGCTGGCCACCAAGAAGTTACGAACAGTAGAGTGCAGTTGGAGTCACTCCTGAGCTTTCAGAGTGAACGATTAATCAACAGCATAGGATGAAAGGGATAAACCTTCATGTTGTCCCAACAAATCTGGAGCGCATCCTCCAAGGAAGATGCTCCAAGACCGTCCCTGGAAGCATAGAGAAGTAGTTTCCTGTTGATTGCAGTCGCAAAGAGGTCCACCGTTGGAGAACCCCACTGGTGGAAAAGGTTGGTAAGAACATTGCTGTTCATTTCCCACTCTTAATTCGCAACAGACTGGCGGCTCAGGGAATCTGCCGCAACATTAATCTGTCCTGGAATGTTCATGGCCTGTAGCCAGACATTGTGATGGACTGCCCACATCCAAAGTTAGATAGCTAAATCCACCAGAGGAGGCTCCCTGGTGCCCCACCTGTTTGTTAACGTAGAACATAGCTACAGAATTGTGTGCAAATTCGCACTACCCTGTTGATGAAAGAAGGCTGGAAAGCTTTAAATGCCAGGAAAACCACCAGGAGTTATAGGTAGTTGATATGAGAAATCCTGTCTTGGGGTGTCCAAATATAGACCTCGACATGACGCAACGTAGCTGCCCACCCTAGGAGGGAGGAGTCCATTGTAGTCCTGCAGTAAGGGCTCCTGGAAGGACGTTCACACAGAGGTTGTTGGAGGTTGTCGACCATTGAAGATCCAACGTCATGGAAGATGGAATCAGCATCATTTTGGAATCTGGAACCACCAGGCTGACCTGTGGAAGGAGTTCAGAATCCGCAATCCTGTCCTCGGTTAGGAAAACTTTGGCACTGACAGTATCCCAACGGAAACCTACAAATATCAGGTCTTGAGCAACCGTCGGACGATTTACACCAGTTCACCGACAGCCCCAGTTGGAACAGGAACAACAGCCCCAGTTGGAACAGGAGCTGGAGGAGAGACCGAAGATTGGCTGTTGCAGCCCGGAGGCAAGGACTCTGCAGAAGCCAATTGTCTAAATATGGGTAGACAAACTCCCTGCAGTCTGAGGAACGCTGCAAGGACTGCCATCATCTTCGTAAAGACACGCAGTGCCGAGCTGAGACCAAAATTCAGCACTCTATATTGAAAATGTTCAGTTTCCAAGGAAAATCAAAGGTATTTCCGATGTTGGGGCCAGATCAGGATGTGCATATAAGCGTCCTGGAGATCTATCACACTGAGCCAATCGCCCTTATAGAGAGAGGACTTTATCTGGCTTGGAAGTAATCATCTTAAATTTCTCCTGGGAAAGGAAAAGGTTGAAGTTGGAGAGGTTCAGGATAGTGCGCAGGACAGCCTCGTTGGGTTTGGGCACTGTAAACAGATGGGGGTAATAGCCCTCCCCCCTTGCAGGTTCCACAGCTTTGAGGTTCAAAAGTTTTTGTACATCAGCTCTGAGGGAGGGAGACCCACTCTGCTGAAGAGGAGGGTGAGAAGGTTGGGTATTAGGGAGGGGAACGCGGAAGCCCGCTCGGGCGACGGACAAAACGCATTGGTCTTCTGTGATTGTCTTCCACGCCTCTAGATGAGACGATATATATCCTCCCACAGGAGTCTTGTGTGTGTGACCGATGGAAAACATAAATTGGATGATTTATCGGGGCAAGTCCTCCTGCTACAGAGGAGGAGACTGATGACCGAGAGAAAACCTGGCCACTTTGTATTTGCTACTTGCGCTAAGGCCCACCAGAGGAACCTTCTGGTCACCATGTTAGATGCTCCTGGAAACCTCCAAATCCTGAAAAGGACTTTGTCTGGGTCTCCAACCTCTGTGTGTAGGCCACTTTAGCTGGAGGTTGTTTTGCTAGCACCGGCAAAGATATAGCCGTCAATGTGCTTGCCTTTGTCTTGTTGAGTTCCTAGTCAGTGGAGGAGTGTGAAAGTGCTTTCACTTCAAAGGGGAGGTCGAGTACCTTGTCCTGAACCTCTGGAGAACTTTGTCACTTGAAGCCATGCCTGGCGGGAAATGTCTATTCCGACCATAATGCCCATAGCGGACATATTTACATGATGGGCAGCGGTCTCCAGCAGGTCCTGAGCCAGAACTCTGGCGTCGGATAGGCCTTCTTTAAAATCTTCTAGCCTGTCTCGTGGGATAACATCTTGAAATTCTGAAAGCTCTCTCCACAGCTTGAGGTTTGCCGCTGCAAGAATGACTTGCGTATTCGCTTGACGCAGTTGAAGACCTGCATTCAAAAATACTTTTTCCCCTGATGTCATCTAGAATTTTGTGCTCTTTGGACAGGACCTGAGAAGCAGCCATGAAGGATTTTGAAGAAGGCTTAACCTGGAGTGTAGCTGCTGCCACTACCGTTGATGAAGGTGGCAGACAGGCAGTCAAGCGTATGTCCTCTGATAAGTGGAGATTGTAGCGAGTGTCAATTTTATAATATATATGCTTCATGAGGCTTTTCCCCAGACCTTACAGGCTTCAGTTAGCACGTCTTTTTGAAGAAAAAGACCTGTGCACTCCTGAGAGAACTCCTTGTGGGGTCGGAGGTTCGGATTTTTAAATTCCCAGCAAAGCCATCTGATCCAAGACCCGGTCATGAAAGCTCTGACGGAGTCGGGCTTGCCTTCACTATCCTGGAGTGCCCGGACGGTGAGTCGCAGTGGAGCCTAGAGTCACACCAATGTTCCGGGCCCAAGCACTCCAGAGAGAGAGAGAATGGGTATCCGTTCTTGCGAAACAATGTTTGCACGAAGAACAGGACATGAATCCCTGACGCTCTGGCATAGACAGAGAAGAAGACCATGAAACCGGAGCAGGAACATTAAGGACAAGTGGGGAAAAAAATTATATCCCCCCGAAACAAGTGCGTCTGTCCCCGACTGCACGGAGAAAAGGACTGAAGGGCGATGCAGAGCTCAGGAATGCAGGGTTACTGCCCTGCATAAAAATAAAACGACAAAAGGTCGTTTTTGATACATCAATGTGCTCCTGCCACTTCCCCAAGGATGGAATGTCCCAAAAGTATGGAGGAAAGGGAATGGGACGTAGGAGGATTTGTATTTTCAGATGCATTTCTTCTGTGAAGGGCGATAAACATTCATTGAAAATGTATTTGAAAAGTTATTAATAACGTTCTCCTTTTAATGAAT
Source organism: Ambystoma mexicanum (assembly GCF_040938575.1). NCBI lineage: Eukaryota > Metazoa > Chordata > Amphibia > Caudata > Ambystomatidae > Ambystoma > Ambystoma mexicanum. The sequence goes on along the minus strand of NC_090941.1, from coordinate 702,099,789 downwards.
TAACTGTAAAATGTTACATACTACTTGTAAGCTTGAATGTTTTATGTAGAATTTGATATGGTATGTGTAAAGTTTATTTAAACTATAACACATTAAGAATAAATAAATCTAGAATTCTAAGAGGGAAAAGGTGAATTTTATGGAGATTGGGAATGCCTATGTAAAACGTAAAAACAGTCTAAATAAAGTATTTCCCTTACACAAAGGCCAACATACTACAAATTAAACTTTACTTCACACCACACCACTACTTTAAAACTCCAACTTTAAACAACAGTTCTGATGTATGCTACCGAATATCTAACGTGAGTTTGTGAAGTAGCAGTGCAGCATAAAGTAAGGTTTCTAATACGACAGACTTGTTCTCGGGAAACTTCCTTTAGACAGTTTACACTGTAATGTTAGCATCCGCAAACTTCATAGATTTCACCTTTTATAACCTTTGCAACAATGATTTCCTGGTTTGTGGTTTTATTTTTCATTCTGCATTCAAGGTCTGTGTGTTGTGAGACGGCATGGTATCAAGAGAGGGACTCAAAGGGTATGTATGAAAACCTTTCTTTACTCCTGGGTTGGTGTAATAAAAACTGTCCCTAAACTCTAAAGGGGTAATTCCCTTAACTGATGTTTCTAATGACATTCGTTGTCCAAGAGTCCAAAATAAAAGTCAGTGTGTCTAAATCTATGCTTACCCACACTCTGTACAAAAATGTGATAGGAAGTATTTTCAAAATAATGGAAAATAGTGGTTAAACAAAAATGGAAACCAGTTTGTTTCAGGTGGTCTTCTTACCAGGTGCTGCTGGGTCAATATTACACATAAAAATTCTTTCAATCCACAGGTATATTCGTACGACCTTCTTCACAGGTCCTTGTAGTCACTCTGACTACCTTCACTGTCCTTGAGTTCCTTGTGGTTCCCTTACCCAAGCTTCAGCTTAATCAAGTTTCAAAAACACAATTTCTAACAGTTCCTTTTGTAAGCTTGTCGGGGTTCCCTTCCCCACGTTTCAATCCTTTCAACAATACAACAAAAATTGACAAGACTTAACTTCCTGCTCTTCACTCTTAGATCAAAAGGCGTCTCTCGCCCAGGCGTCTGAAGCGAAGGGCAATTTCTGTTTGGACCGGTTTGGACCAGTAGGATCCAGGGCCCGAACCCTTGCACAGACAGCAGGTAGGCATGCACCAACATGTGTTTACTCCATCTGTCCCCACAGGCCATCCCCACCCCATCTGGTCCCCCTGTGATGTTCCTTTGTGCGCCCCCCACCCCTTCTGGCACACAGGTGTTGCCTGTTTTGTTTGATTCTTCTACCCTGTTCCCACTCTCCTCCTCCAGCCTACTTCTGCAGGAGTCTGTCCTGATAAATTCTGGTTTCACCATCACCGTCTTGTGGCCAATGCTGGATTGACTTTTATGGACTTCATTGATTTACGGTGCGTCACCCTCTCTCATGGTGGCCCTGAATCATGCTGTTCCCATCTTCATCTTGTATCCAGGCTTACAACATTATGAGTTACTACTGACTTCTGCAATTGTCTTCCCTCTCCCCTCTTGCTTCTCCACTCTTGACTGCTTACTCTCTGTTCTCTCCTCCTCTCCCTTTTCCCATCTCCTCCCCTCCTCCCATTACTTTCTTCTATTCACTTACTCTATCAGAATTGTCCCTGGACCTAGTAGGATAGCAACCTCGTCTCTCCTCCCCCACCCCTCAACAGCACGGTGTGAAATGTCGTCATGCCTTGTACGATAGTCACTTGTTTTGTTCCTCCCCTCCCTTTCTGCACCCCTCTTGTTAGGCAGAAACCTGTGCAGTTCCCTTAGGGAACACTGCAAAAGATTTAGGACTACAGGTGTTAGCAGTAAACCCACTTGGTAGCAGTCTGTACCGCCCAGATTTACCCGGTAGCTGTAGCTGAGCAGTCAGACTTCTCTCAAGAAGAGTTAGGCAGTATGCAAAATATACACAATAGGCACTCAGACACACCAATACAAGCAAACACTGACCAAAGCTTCGGTATCAAAGTATATAATTATTTATTTAAAGACACACTGTTTGAAACACTCCAGCACTCTTGTTGTAAAATATTCTAAACACAGTTACTATTGTAATATATACACTCCTTTTTCCTTATCAGATAAGTCTCAGTAAAACACCACTTATTTTCATACAGAGGTGAGCGCTTAACTAGATGGCACTCCAATTAGTTTGTGAGAAAGGGAGGGAAAAAGACAGAATATGGAAAGGTACACCACTCTAAGATTTAGGAACACTGTTAGCAAGGCAGAAGGGCAAAAGTCACTGGTGAGCCAAAGTCCAAAGGCTGGGCCCACTCTTAGAGAGAGCAGAGCACAAATGCGCCCAAGATCACACAGTTACACTAGGCTTAGAAAGTCTTGCAGAGAGTTCAAAAAGAGTTTAGAGAGGCTTAGGAAAGTTTAGCCAGGGTGTCCCAGGCTAACCCAGGTTCGAAAGCCGGGGGATAAATCTACCCCATACAGTCGGTAGCAAGGGAAGCCTGGCGGGACACGGTACCTTAAGTGGGAAGGATCCTCCAGCGGTGGCAGTGTTCCTGGCAGTGGGTGCCAGTCGCATCGTCGTCCAGGGGAAGAGAAGATCTCGACTTGGGGGAAAGATGAAGGTCTTTGCACTACCAGGGAAGAAACCAGCCGCAGAGTTTTCCGGTTAAAGGTGGTACCTTTGTTTCGCGGTCGTGGTAAAACGTGGTATCCCGGTTCACGGGGTGCTTGGCACAGGCAAGGCGGCCACGAGGTACGTCGGGAAGGCGAAAAGACAGTGAAACGGGTTATCCCCACCAGTCAAAGGAAGAAGACTCTCCGGCGGGAGATCTCCTCTGTCGTGGGAAAAAGTGGTGAGGTGGTCCAGCAGGGCTCCACCGGTGGTGGCGTCGTGGCAGGTCGGCTCAGCTTCTCCCTCGTCGGATTCTTAGGTCCTGTGGCGACGTCTGAAGTTCCAGTCCCCAAAGCCCTGCTTTTATGCAGAAAACCCCCATTCACTCAGCCTAGCTGTCACTCAAACACGCTAAGTGGTGAGCCGGCCGGCTCACCACTTGGGCCAATCAGGATGGAGTGTGACTTGAGTTGCCTAGGCAACTCAGTCCAGGGTGCCTAAATCCCCCTCCACCCCTCCTAAGTACCCCAGACAGAGTGGCACCACTTTGGAGGGCTTCTGTCTGTGGAGAAGCCCGCCAAACAGTGGAACAAAGGGCTCGACTTGGGTTGGAGTCACAGAAGAGAACACAAACGCCATTTTAGAATCAAGGTTTGGCAAAAATACCAACCGGAGAATTAATATTAATTAAATAAACCGGCAGTATGTTCGAGGCTACCGTAAATAATTAAATAAAGATAGTAGCCTAAAACAATGGGAAATCCCATAGGAAAATATTCGCGGTTGAATATAAAAAGTAGTATCCACTGCCACCAGCCAAAACTCGATCAGGGGGGACGGAGACGTGCCCCCTCGACTAACAGACCCCGGGGCAATTCATTGAATTGCCCCAGCCAGTACGTCCACAATATGATGGTTTGTACTGGTTCTGTTCAGAATTTAAGACTAGTAAAGTCAATGGTGACTTTACATGCCCTGGGGGACAGTAGTCAGTCCCAGGGTATGGAGTCTATACTGGGGGGTCACTATGACACCCCTGTGTTACTGCACTGAGGGTGCTGTGTAACACACATCACAAAAACACATGAAGCCCTATGGAGTAAAAGACCCCATAGCCCATTAAGTACATCTAGATTCAAAGAAACACTCTCAAATCATGTCCAAGAGTGAGGGTAAAAGAGTCTCACTCTTGGCAGGAGAAAAAAATAAACCCCAAAAATCCAGCAAAGCTGTTGGGAGACTCACTAGGTTAGGAAATTCAGCCTAAACAGAGAATTCTCCCTAACACCTCTCCTTCAACTTTTGTTTTCTCCGGCTCTATCAGAAATGTCGTCAGGCGTAGTACAGTAGTAGCCTGTCTGTTTCCATTTCCTTCCCACTCTCCCCCTCCCTTCCTTATCAATGTCTTAGCTCTTGAACTATCTGAAATGTCATCAGGCCGAGTACGATAGTTAATTTCACATCCTTAATGTTCATGGCCTGTATGAATGTCATTGTATTTGCCCGTGTTCCCTCCCTTGCCTTGAAGCGCGTTGAAACACATTGTGTATAGGTGCTATATAAATAAACTATCATATCATATATCATAACTTGGCTTGGCCTCATAGGGTCCCCTTTCCCAACCTCAGGCCCCTTTCACCCTTCAAACACAAAGTCTTTGTTCTCGGGATGCTTTCTTTGATAGCCCTCTCAGGGTTCCTCTCCCCACCTCCCACCCCTAGTAAGCCTTAGGCCTTTTCCAGTTTTCAAAACACAACATATAATTTAACCCCATTCATTCATGAGTTTACAGGGTGCCTTTCCTCAGGTTTAGGCCCCTTCAATTCACCACACAGATGCCGTTGGTCAGGATGTACCTTTTCTGCTTAACAAATCTTTTCCACATACCATCCTTTCATGGGGTAGAATTAGAGGCTTTCGAAAATTCCAGGCTCTTTTCTTTTCCTAGGCACGACCAGCAACCCTTTTGCCCCTCTCTCTTTCTTGCCTGCTTTCACTTTTTTCTGACACCTCTTTCTTTCCTTCAGATGCTTCTTGGACCCCTTTTTTTTTCAGTGACGGTTGTGAAAAATGTGGGGGACTATAGATCTGCTTCTCTTTCCATGGCCGCCCAGGTTGGTGCAGTGTGCAAAACTGGCCACTTTCTACTGATGATACTCCACAGGGTGCTACCTTTCTTGCCTGTGCACTTCCATCCTGTGGTGGTCTCCTCTTGTGACCAGTTGGTTGGACTACTGTAATGCTCTGTACCTAGCCCATCCTAAAAGGTCTTGTCCACTCTCTGCAGCTGGTGCAGAATTTAGCGGCCCAGGTAGCTACAGCCACTCCTTATTGCGCCAATATCAGCCCAGTGCTGAAAAGCCTCCACTGGCTTCCAGTGCCTAAAACAATTATTTTCAAGTCACTTTGTCATGTTCATCAGGCCCATTTTAAAGTTGGTGCAGACTTTCTTCAGGACATATTTTTGCCCTATAATAATAATAATGTATTTCTTACATAGTGCTACACACCCATAGGTCTCAGAGCTATCAAATAACAGAAGACATTATCCCACAGAGTGGTACTAATTTTATCGACCTCCAAAGGATAAAAGGCTGAGTTGCCTCTGCTGGGATTCGAACCTGCCACAGCAGGCTGCACACAACAGGGGCAAGCGCTTAACCTGCTGCACTATCTGACCACATGACTATGCACCTGTGAGGGCACTTCGCTCTTCTAATGATGGTTTGGTTGCTGTCTAAGTTTCGCTTGAGTGGAGTGGAGTGGGCTTTTTCAGTGGCGGCCAGTAAAATGTGGAATGCCCTTCTGGTGAGTTTGAGATGCATCAGCAACCATCTTCAATTTCGCCACCACCTTAAAACCTTGCCGTTCTAGCCTGGTTTGGCATTTCCTTTCAACTGCATCCTCGCGCCAAGGTGCCTTCTGGGGCACGCACGAAGTGCTCATAACCTAACAATGCATCATGCGCAATAAGCATAAACTGTCACACCAGACTATTGTACGTTTACAAAAATGCATTTCTCTTTAAAATGCGTTCTAGAAGTTTGACTTAAGAATTTTTTTAATGTTTGTGGTGAACAATAGTACGGCGTAAGGACCACAAATCTCCAAAATGAATGGGAGATGTGCCTCACAAAAGCGCCACCATTATTTCAACATATTTCCACATGGAAACGTCAGAAACTTCACAATAATTGGACACGAATGTGGCCATATCAATTAAAGTTTGTACATTTTCAAGGGGGAGGTCAAATGTCACAGAAAAAAACAGAAATAACGTTTCTATTTAAAGTGTTATGTGGGTGCACAATTTCAATTTCTAAGCTACGAGTGTGCATAAAAAATGACTTGCCCTACTTAGTGAATGACAGTTCTCCCCTCACCAAGCAAACAATTTCATGGCGCCAGGACCATGGGAGGGGAGAGGAGTACAACAGGGACAGGGCAGTGCGAGTGATCAGGTGAAGTCAAGGGAGAAGAAAGTGAACTGCGAGACCGGCATAGGATGGACAGTGCAGCGGAGCATGGATGAGATTTACTGAGAGTGTGTGCAAAGTGAGGCATTGGTTGGCGAGAGAAAATGGTACTTGGTTGTCAGTTTGCAAGTATGGTAAGGTGGACAATTCAGTGACTAAGACTAAGTGGTAGTGTTGGGAGGCGAGAGAAAAAGTGAAAGGAGGATAACTGTGAAAGGAGCAGTGAAATGTAATGTGGAGTGTAGCCGAGAGGGGAGAGTAATAGAACAGAGACGGGAGAGTAGCAGGAGGCGGTGGAACATCAGGGGACACAGAGGTTGAGAGAGGGACAGAAAGAGGAGAGTGGGAGGAAGGGAGAGAAAGGAAGGAGAGAACAGGGAAAGGTGAACAAGGGCGCAAAAGGGCAAGGCTAAGTGAGACAGTGATTGAAAGGCCACTCTTAAGATTTGTGTTTTGTGGGACCCCGGTTAGGATCCAACTCGACATCCCCAGGGGGAATGATAAGGCGAATGGATTTAGGCCTTCACCAGTAGCCAGCCAGATCGACTGCAGGGGTTTCCAATCTCTAGAGATCACATTGGCGCTTAGGGACACACTGGGCTAGTTATGGAAAGCCAGATCGAGGCGAGAGAAACCAGTACAGCCCTTAATGAGCCCATTCTCAAATACCTAACCCTTAAACCCTTGAACCGTCTTCAAGAGTTGTATTGGTGTGGCCATGGTCATAAATGGTCTCAAGCACAGACCAAGTTCACTAAAGCTCCACTTTAGTTCCTGTCCGGTTTCACATTTAAACACTAGCAGTAGAGGAACACTTTCACCTGCTAAGCAGGTAGCTTTCCAGCTCTGTACTCTAAGGAGGTAACTGTGCACATGCTCCCAACCCCATTTAACAGCATGCGGTAACTGCAACAATGCATTTTATAATAGAACCTTAGCAATAGGGTGTCCAAGAAAACAAAGCATTTTTAGTGCTAAAACTGTCCATTGCATCATGCTCTAATGTTAAACAAATTATTTGAGACACTCATCTTCTACTGAAACTATGACTAAATGTATTTCTTCACAGGAACTTGCAGATAAAATCTCTTTAAATGTCAAATCAAAACTATATCTTCATGTGCGGTCCATCTAGCACCCATGGTCTCTTTACCAACTACCTAATGCCCTCCTGCTGAGCCCTTCTGTTCTCTCTTTGCTATCGGTAGGAATGGTTAAACTTCCCTTGTCACATTCTCCTGTAGATCATACCCCAGTGAGATTACAGACTTACTTCTCAGATGATCTGGGGACACGCTTTCTGACTGTATCCTGACAAGATGGCCCAGTGCAAGCCCTCTTAAAATCTGATATACTGGTCCACCTCAAGAAACCGTACTTTGATTCTTCTATTCTGACCAATTCACTTCTTCCCTCTCTTGCTAAACTACTAGAGTTTACAGGCACTGCCCTTCTCGTAGATTTCTTTGGGAACACCAAGGCACTTGACCCATTTCACAGGAAGGTGTATGCCCTTCCAGGGGAACAAAGTCTGTCCTGGTGTTTGTGCTTGATAAATTCTCCACATGGCCTCTGACACAAACAGTACCGCCGCCCTGGTTATACTTTACACATCCGCAGCTTTTTACATGGTCTCCTTTGGAGAGCTTTGTCAATGCTGTGATCTTGAGTATGGTTCTTGCCTGGTTTAAGGCCTTCCTTGACAAACGTTCCCAGATATACTCCTCTAAAACTGTTCTCTTTTTTCCTGTCCCCTACGCGGAGTTCTGCCCTCTTGTTACTCCTTTTAATCTCAGACCTCTTTCCCGGCTCCAGCATGGTCTTGGATTTCATTTCTATTCTTATGCTAAAAACAACCCCATCGAGCATCATATAGACCAGGATCTGGATTTCCCTACTCAGTTTAGGGAGATTCTAGGAGCCACTGACCGCAGAAGAACAAGTTACTTCTTACCTTGTAACGTTCTTTCGACGGGATGTTCCTCCGACGTATTCCTCATCTTAGATATCTCCTTCCAGCTCTGCTGGCCTCGGAAAATTTTTTCTCTAGAGGGCGCTGCGCGTCGACGTCCTCCGAGTCGATGTCCCTCGACAGCCGCCGTATCGACGTCATCCTGCCTATAAAGGCCGCGCGCAGCGTCCGTTGCTCAGTTCCGTTTTGTAGCCCACAATAATACTTTCTGGACTAGACTAATCACCCTGAAGGAGCATAAACTGCAACAACAAGGGAAGTGGAACTGCAGGGATGAGGAATACGTCGGAGGAACATCCCGTCGAAAGAACGTTACAAGGTAAGAAGTAACTTGTTCTTCGAAGGGATTGTGTCCTCCGACGTATTCCTCATCTTAGATAGGCTCCCATAGCAGTATTCTATTATTGGAGGAGGGAGTACTGACTTCACGCTGTCTTCTATTGATGAATAGAATGCAGTACAGCCCTTCCAAACCTAGTCTCTTGACTGGAGGAGGAATCCAAATTGTAAAATCGTGTAAAGGTATGGACAGACGACCATGTAGCGGCCGCACAGATGTCTTTAACCGGCACACCTCTTTTGAGGGCCGATGAAGCTGCAATACCTCTGGTCGAATGAGCCCTAAGGTTTTGAGGGGGCTCTTTCCCTGCCAGTTTATAGCATTCCAGAATGGCTAGAATGATCCATCTGGAAATGGTCTGCTTAGTTATTGGTAACCCCAGCTTCTGACCTGTGTAACCTACAAACAGCTGGTCTGCCTGTCTTATCCTGGCTAGTCTACTGATGTAAAAACTTAAAGCCCTTCTAGGGTCTAGCCTGTGTAACCTCTCTTCCTCTTTCCCCGGATGAGGAGGAGGATAGAAAGATGGTAGGGTAATCTTCTGAGTGATATGGAATTCAGAAACCACCTTTGGGAGGAAATTAGGCTCCACTTGCAGGACAACTTTGTCTTTGTGAAATATTGTGTGAGGGGGTTTACAAGAAAGAGCTTGTAATTCGCTCACCCTTCTAGCAGATGGAAGTGCTATTAATAAAACAGTTTTAAGGGTAAGGAATCTTAACGAACAAGAATGGAGTGGTTCGAAAGGTGTGCCCATCAGGAAAGTTAGTACTAAGTTTAAATCCCATAGGGGAACTTGGAATGGTCTTGGGGGATAAACATTGGTTAACCCCTTTAGAAACTGTATTACCAAGGGTAACTTGAAATAGGATGGTTCTTCCGCAGTGCGCTTAAAGATGGATAGCGCTGCGAGATAGCCCTTAATGGTGCCAACTTGAAGGCCTGAATTCGCCAAATATAGAAGGAAAGACAAAACCATTGGTGTACCACATGAAAAAGGGTCGATATTCTGTTCTCTACACCAGCTGCAAAATCTGTTCCAACGGCAGCGGTATAAAGACTTTGTTGCTGGCCTCCTTGCCAAAAGCAACACCTCCATAACATCATCAAGGAGGTCCCAATCCTTGAACCTCAACCTTTCAGAAGCCAAGCGTGAAGGTTGAGGGTTTTGATGTCTGGATGGAGAACCTGACCTCCCTTCTGTGCGAGTAGGTTCTCTCTGAGTGGAAGTCGAATTGGAGGGCAGATGGACAAGTCTAGAAGGTCCGGGTACCACGTTCTCCTGGCCCAATCCGGGGCAATTAGGATCATGGTTCTCCGGAATCTTCTCAACCTCCTGATCATTTGAGGAATGACAGGGACCGGTGGGAACGCGTACAGGAGCGGAAACTCCCTGTCCACTATGAACGCGTCTCCCAGAGCTCCTCTCGGGGGAAATTCCCTTGAGCAGAACAGATCGCATTTCCTGTTGACGCTGGTGGCGAACAGATCCACCTGAGGGGTTCCCCAAAGGGCAAAGATCTCTTGAAGGACTTCCTGAGCTAGTTCCCACTCGTGGGAGACTGTGCTCTGCCTGCTCAGAGCGTCCGCTGTCAAGTTCTTCTCTCCGGCTAGGTGAACTGCCGATAGAGAGATTCCTTCTTGGATTGCCCAAAACCAGAGCTGCATCGCCTCTCTGCAAAGGGGTAGTGATCCTACGCCTCCTCTTTTGTTGAGGTAATGCATGGCCACTGTGTTGTCCGTCATTATCAGGACGTTTTTCCCTTGTACAGCTGGCAGGAACGCCTTCAGCGCAAGTCTGATGGCTCTCAGCTCTAACAGGTTGATATGTAGTCTGGACTCCGATGGAGACCAACGACCGCTGATGGTCAAGTCGTTGGCGTGGGCTCCCCACCCCGTGAGTGAGGCATCCGTGACTACTGTTATCTCCGGCCAGGGTTGCCAAAAATGTTCTCCTTTCAGAATGTTCTCCTGACAGGCCCACCACTGAAGGTCTCGAGCCACCCTGTCGGGAACCTGAAGAAGATCTGTCATTCTCCCTGAGAATTGTGACCACCGAGTCCTCAGTGCCCACTGGAGGGATCTCATTCTCAGGCAAGCCTCTGGCACTAGGAAAATGCAGGATGCCATGAGGCCTAGCAACCTCAAAAAGTCGAAGGCTGGGAGACGTTGGGCATCTTGGAACTTGGTAACCATCTGTAGAATATCTTGAGCCCTCACCTCTGGTGGCGAGGCTTTTCCCAGGGAAGTGTCCAGGATCGCTCCTATGAACTGGAGTCTCTGCGATGGTATCATTTGTGACTTCTTTAAATTGAGGGAGAAGCCCAGTTTGTGAAGGGAGTGGAACACGTGATTTAACTGGATCTGAGCTTGTTCCGAAGAGACAGCCCTGATCAACCAATCGTCCAGGTAGGGGTAGACGTGAATCCCTTCCCTCAGACTTGCCGCCACTACCGACATTAACTTGGTGAAGACCCTCGGGGCAGAGGTCAGCCCAAATGGCAGCACTCGAAATTGATAGTGAGAGTTGCCAATTGCGAACCTCAGGTATTTCCTGTGTTTGAGATGGATAGGCACATGGAAATAAGCATCCTGAGGGTCCAGAGATACCAACCAGTCCTGGAACTGAAGGGCCTGGAGGATCTGAGAAAGAGTGACCATCTTGAATTTGTCTTTCCTGAGAAATTTGTTCAATTGTCGCAAGTCCAAGATGGGTCTCAGTCCTCCGTCTTTCTTTGTAATGAGAAAATAAGGGGAGTACCAGCCCTTGTTCCTCTCCGCTACAGGTACCGGTTCTATGGCACCTTTCTCTAGCAGGTCCACAATTTCCTGCAAGAGGAGCGGATCTGGAGCTTTCTGAGAGCTGACCCCCGGTGGATGACTCTGAGGTATGCGTAGGAGAGGCAGGCAGTAACCTTGGGCAACTGTTTCCAATGCCCAAGCATCTGACGTGATAGCCTGCCATTCCGCCAGATGTTGAGTCAACCTGCCTCCTACAGGTGTCCTGTGAGGGAAGTCCTCAGAGTGGTTTTGGGGCGGCTGATGCAGATGCCGATGGTAAAGAGGCACCTGCTGTTGCTGCGGCTTTTGAATATCTACCCCGTCCACCTCGGGTAGTTCTTCTTTGTCCCCTTTGAGCCGGTCGTCCTCTACCTCTTCCGAATGCGGAGTAGAAGCGAAAGGACTTGCCCCTCGCAGAGGTTCCTGTGGGACGAAAAGGTGTCTGACTGATTGCAGCGCCTAGGGATTTTGCTGCTGCTTTTGAAGTTTGCAGTTTCTCTAAACTGTCATCCGCCTTTTTCCCGAACAAAGAAGAGCCATCGAATGGCATGTTCAAGAGCCTGGCTTGCACATCTGGGGCAAAACCAGACTTTCTCAACCAAGCGAATCTCCTGGTTGTTGTACTTGCCGCCATTGCTCTGCTGATACTGACAGCCGAATCAATGCCTGTCTGGAGGGATTCGCACATAGCGTCTTTACCGTCCTGTATGATATTGAGGAACGCCTCACTTTCTTCTCCCTCCGCTGTAGAAGCACACTCCCAAAGTGTATGGCTGAATCTAGCAAAGGTGCAAGTAGCATTAACAGATTTTAACGCCATGCTACATGCCGAAAAAACTTTCTTTGCCATAGCATCATATTTTTTATCGTCCCTGTCCTGTGGGACGGTAGGATAAGCCGTCTTGACATCGGTAGAAGATGCTGCCTGTACCACCAGACTTTCTGGGGATGGGTGTTTTGACAAAAACTCCGGGTCTGTAGAGGATACCCTGTATTTTGTAGACAGTTTTTTATTTACTGCCGGGACGACATCTGGGGTTTCCCAGTTCGTCATAATCTTCCTCTGAAGGGCTTTATGAAAAGGCACCACAGGATCCTCCTGTGGGCCTTTGTCAAGAATATCCGTGAGGTCATCTTGTTGGAAAGATTGTGAAGGTGCAGACCACCCCATAAACTCTGTGATCCTGGCCATTAAGGCTCTATACGGGGTTTCAGCATGCTCCCCCGGGTCTGGCCTAGCAAACTCCACCTCAGGGGAAGTGTCTAACCCACTTGCCTCATGTAAGGAATCATGAAGATCCTTTAACCTGCGTTCTTCAGAGGAAAATTCCTCTCTAATTGGGGTTACAGGTCCCTGCAACTCAAATGTGTCTTCCTGTTCAGACAATTCACCCTCTTCCATAATTGAGGACATAGACTTCTCAATTGTTCTGAACTCATAAAGGGTGTAAATCCCATTTCCAAGGAAGAGGGTGCCGAACTTGTCATAATCGGCCTCGAAAACGTTGATATCGTCGACGCCGACGTCAAAGGCTTCGAGCGTGGCGTCGAAAACAAAGGCGGAGGCCTCGATGACCTCGACAGAATTTGGATTCTACTCGACAATCTCGAAGCCATCGTCATCGAGGACCTGGGGATAGTCACTGGGTGTGTCGTGACCGTGACTTTTCTTGGCGTCGATGCCGGTGTCGAAGCTGGCGTCAAGTCGACAGACCCGTGTGTCGAAGGTCCCTTCCACAACGGCGTCGAAGACACCGACCTCGGCGTCGACGGAACCTTCGTCGACGGCGTTGACGGAACCTTCGAGGAAGGTTTGGAGGTCATAGTCCTACTCGAGGGTTCGCGATGCGCTCGAGAGGTTTCCTTCGCCGGGTACTGCGACTCGCGGCGTTTTTGACCTTCCGGTCTTTCGACCAGAGCATCGCTCTCGGCAGTCTTCGAGGGGGTCGAGGCCGCTTTCTCGAAGACGCTCATCATATTTTTGCGGAATTCCTCCCATTCAGCCCGGGAACTATGTTTCGTGGGGCAAGGGATTCTCTTTGGCGAAACAGAGGAAGAGGAAGACGGAGAAGGGGATCTTCGACGTCTCCTCTTCGAGTGCTTCAATCTCGAGGAGTGATGGGACCCACTCCGAGACCTGGAGCGCGAATGGTGACGAGGAGACGAATGTCTCGACTTCGTCGATGAAGAAGAAGCTTTAAAAGTCTTACCTTTCTCCAGCTTCCCCCTACGCTCCTTCAGGGCCTTAGCTGTAATGGACATACAGTCCTCGCACTCGGAACAATGGTGTTCAGCTCCCAAACACCACAGACAAACTCTGTGAGGGTCAGTCAGCGACATCTTTTTCCCACAATCTCGGCATTTTTTGAAGCCGGATCGAGGAGTTGTCGGTTCCGACGAAGAAGCCATCGAGTACGGATCAAATAACTCGAGGTAAATAGGTTTAACCTGACAAAACTGAGAAACGGTATTCCGAGGCACTGAGTAAGCGCGGAAAAACGGAACTGAGCAACGGACGCTGCGCGCGCCCTTTATAGGCAGGATGACCGTAGAGCGCCCCCTAGAGAAAAAAATTTCCGAGGCCAGCAGAGCTGGAAGGAGATATCTAAGATGAGGAATACTTTGGAGGACACAATCCCTTCGAATGGTGTACTCTTGGCTTAAATTGATAAATGACAAAGTCAAGACAATGATTGCGAGAGGCACCCCTTCTCTATTGCACCATGAAATGGTGCTATCTCACAGTGAGCAGAGTCATGCTGAATCTAGGCCACCTGTTCGATAGTGATCGTTGTGTAGTGGCTCAGATTAATTCTCCACAACATCACCAACATCAAACCAGTCAAGTGTCTGCACCATCCAACTTGCCACAGCTCCAGAAATAGAAGTGAATAAAGAGGAAAGGAGTGAGAAAGGAAAGAAGGAAGAGACTTAAGGAGGGCCTCCCCCATTGGCCACCTACCTCCTCATTATTATTACAGCCCACAGGGCAGCACCACTGCGCGTTCAGCCCGCCTGCAGCGAAGGGTTGGGAGGCAAAGGGCAGCTCCTGCAGTAGAAGCTCCAGAATGTGTTTGTCAGGGTTAGCCGGTGGATCATGCAGCGCAGCATTCACCCAGCAGCGACTGACAAGGTAAGAAAGGTGCGGGCAGGGGGGAACAGCCATTACTGCTCTCTAGTAAACTGTCCCACCTCTCTTATTACTCCTTTTACCAATGCTTTAGGTCTGCTGCATGTCACCCACAATTGTATGCTGCCCAGATCGGAAACTTGCATCTAGGTGTTTTTGTTTTTCTGCTATATTTTGAAACCTAGGCTTTTCCCCCTTTATCTTGGGCACTGAATCTAGATGGTTGCATTGCTGAAGTGTTGAAGTTGGCTTTGTGCTTCCCACTCGCCTGCTCTCAGGCCTTCCTTGCCCCCCTCCCTCTCCTCTTCCCTTCCCTTCCATATCTAATCTTTTCTCCCACATCACTAGGTGAGGTGACTGGACGGTTCCGCTCTGTGCAAGTCCCATCCAAACAGGTGTTCCCCTGCTCCTTCAGAACTTTCAAAGATAACATTGCCTCTGTTGATCTAGCCTTGACAAATTCTGCGATCACCCCTTGCCACTGGCTCCTTCCTGCTTCTAAAGCACTCCATTGTGCACCCTCTCCTCAAAAGTGCAAGTGATCCTGTTCACTTGCACTTAATGAAACCTTCTCCTCCCTCCCACTTGAGCATTACCCTTTTCTCACAGTCCTGCACTTCTCCTCCTCCCCCTCTCCCCTCATTTCTGTTACTGCACTTGCACGCTCCGAATTGTCTCACGACCTAGTAGGGACATTATTGTTTTGTTTTTTTACTTCCCTGTAGCTCCCCCTCTCTGGTCTTGATGCGCCTTGAAAAACCCATTTTGCTATATAACATTATAAAAACCCAATAACATTTTCAAAATGTAAAATGCGTTTTCCGATGAGTGTTTTTAAGCAATGAAACGTCTCAGGAGGATACTGCCTTTTCACCCTAACAATCTAAGAGTCATTCTTGTATCTGCTTTAGTTATCTTCCTGGCTGGACTATGTTCATGCTTTGTAACAAAATCTTCTGGATTTCCTTCTAAAGAGACTCCAAATGACATAAAATGTAACTGCTCAACTTGCCACAGGAGCAATTTCTTTTACTCCAACACAACTACAATGCTCACAAAACTTCCCTCCCTGCCTATTCAACAGAGAATGGCCTTTAAGACCCTCTAATCTTTGATCTTGAAGTAAAGGAAGGGCTGATGCTATGATGAGCACAGTCCCTACACCACCCTCAGGCATTTCATCTTCTAGTGGTTACTTGTTCCTACCTTGCAAGTAAAGTAGATCGGGTGTTCATCGTTTCTTCCATATGGAATCAGCTTTTAATTAACTATTGATCACCTTCCCTCATTTCGCCATGCTCCGAAGACTTTCCTATTTTGCCTGCTGAGCTGCCCTTCTCATTGGTCTCCCCCACCTTTGGCAATAGTACACTTTAGAAAGGTCATACCATACATTATTTTGATCATACAAAGCACTACGAGTTGCTAATCAAGCATGCCTACAATAAAAGGTAAGAGAGAAAATAAGCCATGACAATCACCCCGTTGAGGACATTAATGATGTAGATCATAAATTAAACAAGACATGGGCCTTTAAACAGAAAATTAAAAATGGCATGTTCTAGGCTAGTGGACTGTTGCCTGTGCCCAGGAGTGGCAACGGTTGGCATCAGGAAGAAAGAGGATGTGACCATATTTGTGAAAATATTGAGCAATAAGGAAGACAAACAAGTAGTTCCCCCTAAATATTAACCGGGAGACCGGAAAGTTATCCTATATTAACCTTTGGAGAGAGCAGCAGATCTGAATGCGCAGCTCCCAATAACTGGTCCATCGCGGATGTTCTAGTCAATACAGCTACAAGCCATTTATGTAATACGCGAGTTGCGCACGCGAAGGTCAGGCCATTCACATCTTGTAAAAACGTCAACAGGGGAGTAGCTTGTGTGCACGGCAGTGTTTATAATGCTAATTATGCCATGAAGTGGTTATACATTTGAAATATCTTCTTGCATTGTTTAGTCTATGAAGTCATGACCTCCCAGCACTGCAGGATATGCGTCTGAATTTTTCAACATGTTCCAGTAATCATTAATTTTCTTTCTGTGGCTGAATACTTTAGTGCTTTGCTCCCATAAAATATTAGCTTGGATTCTTTTGGAATTTTACCACATAGTCTTCAACCAAGCACTGTCCCATCTCTCCACCCGACTTACTGTCGGATAGAGCCAGGCTGTCTAGCCAGTGACGCCAGGAGAAGCTATAGCTACAACTGACAAAAAAATTGAGAAAAAAAACAGGCGTTTGATAACATTTTAGTTCATCTGTCTGGGTGTGAAAGTGCATGCAGTTTATTCTGCTCTTGCAGGTCATAAAACTGCCCAAAGCAATTTTTCAGCTTCAACTACTGTATCACCTAGAAAGCTTTCCCAGCAGTGCCGACTAAACCCTGCACCCTGTCAAACCCGACACACAGAGGACAATTTAGCTGGGTAACATCAAAAGCCATTATTTACAGCTCTGAGTCGCTGAAATCTTAATTGTAGCACATGTTTACTCCAAAGCACAACCTAGTATGGCAGAGGATTTTTTTTTTTTTAAAGAGGAACAGAATCCAATTTCTCTTCACTTTAATTGTTTCTGGTTATTGTTTTGCAAGTTGCATGTTGCCTTTCATCTACTCCAGTTAAGAGGTCTTTGCATCACAAGAATCAGTTTGATCACCTTGGAGTCAAGTGCTCCAAATTCAGGGCACTCTAATGATCGTTTCTGACATGTCTCTCCACCCCCCCCCCTCCTGGAGTACAGTCTGTCAAGGATGGCAGAGTTATTAGGTAAGGTTGCTTTGGGTCCATTTAGTAGTCAACAGGTTTAAATAGGTTGGCCCAATGCATCGTATATGTTCAATGAGTGTACAGTAGAAAAATATTGAAGGGGGAACTAGGCCTTACTTCGATTGATGCCATTTCAGTTTTAAAAATAAAAATATAGACTGGCATAGAGCCATGTCATGTTACTGATTTTCATTGTATTAGAACTGGAATTATCACATTAGCACACGATCCATTATGAAATCGGCAAAACTACTAATGTGTGTTCTCTCTCTCAGAGACAGAGCAGTAGCAATCCAATGATTAAGACAATGACAAGCCCAGGAATTCTGAACACTGCCTGTGACCGACATTGGTATGGGTCCCAAAAAAAGCCTTTGATCCAAACCCATCATAGAATTCTAAAAGTCCTCCATAGGTACCACCCCACCTCCAGACGCACACCTTACATTGAATGGAGAGGAGGGGCTGCACTCCAACCTTTAATATAATTAAAACAATTTCAAAACGAATTTTATGAATAAGGACAGGTGTTCTGGTATTTAGGGATCTACACTCATAAGAGTAGTACAGAGTTCATCAATTGCTAACATGGTCAAAATTGTGGCTCACCATTCTTTGATGTCTGGAGGGCAAAGGATTTTCCAATGATATGCAATGGCCAGTCGTGCAGACACCAAAAGATGTGCTGCTTCTCTAGAGCAGTATCCACCCAGTTTGTATGTGACTTGGACTTAAGCATTTCCCAACAAAATTACTAATGGCCTAAAAGGCAAATCCCTATTTTGAGGCAGTCTGTGTGAGAGGATTTCGACCTAGAAGGGCTGGAGCATACATCAACCCAGTCCCTTCAAATATGGAATAAATTCCATGTGTCGACGAGTGTCTAAACATAAGAGAAGGGTGCAGTTGAGTAGGAGTACCACCAGAAATGTTTGGTGAGCAGTTTCTTTAATTTGGATACAGCCTGACAACTTGGCAGACCGGGGCCAACTATTATCCAAGGAAAATACATGGTTGAGGTCCCCTCGCTTTCATTTTCTGTCACACACCGAGTAGTGAAGAATCTTTATGAAAGCTCCTATGGGGCAGCTCTGTGTGGATGTGAAAAAGTGGTTTATTCAATTGTATAGCAATTCATTCTTCCATCGTGAGCATCGTTGTAGGGAAGGTTACCCGTTTCCAATGCTGCTGTCCTTTCGAAACGTTTAATTGCTTAGCTTATCCCAGTAATGCTTTCACTATTTACAGCACAAGAGCTCTTTCTATCAAATAATAACTAATGAGCGGCGAGTAACAAGTAAATTGAGAAATTCCTACTCTTGTGAAGTAACAGGGTTCTCAGGCTCACATACCACGCTGGAGTCAGGAGGTAAGTTATTAGGTAAGTTTATTATTGACTGTGAGCACAGGTAAGATGGATAGAAACACTGGGACATCCTCCCCAGCCAGCACAGCAACTGTAACTGTAGGAACCCATTGAACCCAGCCATACAAACACTCCAAGTTCCATGTGTGGCATCACCATCCGGCATCCACACACAGATGCCCATTACAACATCTTGCTCCTTTAGAACGTTTTTCCGTTGACATTTGCTATTATACTGTAAGATGATACTTTGTAAGCTAACTTTTAAAAAAAGCATTGCTTGGGGAAAATTGCTATCTGTGAGGCACTCAGGCACAGGTGTTTTATCAAGTCACTGGAATTTTTAACAACCACTTCTCCAGTTTTCTCCCGTCATAGTTGGCAGCAAGTCCCTGCAATCTTATTTCCTGTTTGATCCACGTGGTTTTTACCAAAAACGACAACCTCAAAACGTACATTTTTTTTGTTACCGCTCAATGAAGAAGTGTGCAACCCCCTGTAAATATTCCTACACAATAATCGCTTCGAAAGTCATCACTGTGGCTCAACCTTTGCATTAGTTTCAATTGCATGCAGTGTCCTCTGGCTGCCACATGGCGTCACAATGTGAATGCTTAACTGCAAACTCAGATGTACAGCTACAGTATGTTATGAGCTACTGTAAGGAAAAATACGAGTTGCAACAAAAGAAGAGACATTAAACTGGTTAAACTACCACAGGTCAGTGACATGACTTCTGGTTGCAGGAGAGCTGGATGCAGAGTATAATATGCAGAAGCAGCTCAACAGTTGAAGTATCCATATAGAAACGCAAGCATCTGAGTAAACGTATCAATGGGATCGGCGCACAAATATTGCAGTAGTTCTAGGCATACATGTATTCATAGTAGGCCTACAATTACTGATGAATGTTTCAAGAACATTGGAGGTCAAAACTCGAGATGCACTGAGATATAGATTTAACGAAATGGCAATGTCTAATGATTAGCCCCGCTGCCCACTCCTCTCTAACCTGCCACGGAGGAGGGCAAGGGGATCGAAGTGCTCACAAGGATTAGGAAGCAATGAATGTAAAAAAAACAAACAAACAAACAAAAAAAAACAACACAGACCAATTTCTTCACTGCGCATTTGCTAGCATTAAATGGGATGAGTAATTTGGAAACATCGGGAAGTACTGGAGACATTGCAGTCGTACCATTCTGAGGGTCAAGTAGTTATTGAGCCTTACCTAGTTACTAACGCGCAAGAATCGTGATGTGGGTTTCAGACTCAAAGTGTACTCTTTCCAGGAATCATCCATTGAGGCAATCCTCTCTTCTGAAGTTATAGGCTCCTCCAGATTATGGCACACCTTGTGACAGTATCCACAAAGAAGGCAAATAAATACCTCTGTATAACATGTCACCACCCTAAAAAGGTACAGTGTCCGTTTGTAAGGTCCAAGGACTTGTAGAAATGGTTGAAAACGGATCAGGTCCGCTCCCAGTCACCATCCGTGAGAGTATGGAGTGAATGTAGACCAATATAGTTGACCTGACAGGGTCCCAGTATGCTGGGGAGGAGTGATCGGAATATGCCAGTATCTTTGTCTATTTAGAACCCAGGAGAGAATGCCAGAACATGCCTTTGCTCCCTCATTTTGGGGGCACTCCCCCGACATAGCCCATTGTGGCATGTGGACACATGCTTAGCAGGGACAACTAAAGCACCTCTTTGGAGCCATACTTACTAAGATAAGCATACTTGGAAATAGTGTGATCTGCAAATGAAACCCCGGAATGAGCCTGAAGAAAGTGGGGAGCATTTTTGGCGATTCAGACGTGGAACTCATCTATCGGAGCACAGAGCCACACAGACACCAAAAGAAGGGTGGAACGGCCACCTAACTTCAAAATGGCCAGCAAGGCTTTTGAAGCCTTGGAAGCAAAAGAAACAGCTGGCGGCAATTCCAAATAGCAAAAGCATAGTAAAACCTGCAGCGAGGTAAAGAGATGGTCAAGAGCATGTCAAGAAAACAAGGCTCGAATAAGGAGAAAGCTGCATGGCAAGCGGAGTAGTAAATCCTTGAATGTAGAGAAAGCTGGGCACTATAGCTATGGAAGCAGAGGGAAATGGGCAGCATACCTATGGGAGCAGAGCAAGATGAGAACTATATCGCTAGAGGCACAGTCAGAGCTGAAGGTATTGCAAAAGCTGTCTGGTATATCCCTCGATTCAGAGAAGGCTAGGCGCTATAACCCACAAGAAATGGTTTTTAAACTGAAAGCAGAGCAAGCTACCCACTAAATCAATGGAATGCAGAGAAAGCTGGATAATCGATCCCGGAGGCTATTTGTATTTATATGAACATTAGGAAAGCTAGTTTGAACGGCATAGAGCGGAAGAGATGCAGATAACAGTCAATCCCTTGGTTACGGTGCCTTTACAACAGGGGATAGTTGTCTGAGTAAAACAGCTGATAAAAGGTAGTATGGGACATAGACCAGGGACGGAGAAAAAAAAAATGAAACGGGCCTAAGGCCTTTTCATGTGATCTCTCTACATATGTACAATTTGGTTCATAGGAGGGACAGGGGAGGGTCAGTTGGAGAAGGCCACTGAGGAAGCAAAGCACCTGTGCCTTTTCTTAAACAATTCTACTGATGGGCTGGGTGTAATGTCCAGTGAAGTCATTCCAGTGGACAGGGGTAAGTAGAGTGGAGTGGAAATGGGAGGAGGCCCAGGTGGGTTCGGGAGACACAGGCTGAGGAGAAGAACAAGTTACTCTTACCTGGTAACGTTCTTTCGATGGGATGGTCCGACGACGTATTCCATATCTATGACAGGTAATGTCCACAGCTGTGCTGCTTCGGAAAATATTCAGTGTCTGCGTCCTGTGTCGATGACGTCGATGCGCCGTCCCCGAGGACCACCTCCGACGGCCGACATCACCCGATGTGATAAGTAGGACGCACGACACCAGTAGCCTCAGTTGTAGTTTTTTCCCCCAGAACGTGTGACACCAGTTTTCTGCCAGTCAGACACACAAGGCCTTGCGGAACGCAAGCTGCAATCGCATAAGAAATTCTGCAGCGGGGAAGGTAGGGAGGGAGCTATATGGAATATGTCGTCGGACCATCCCATCGAAAGATCGTTACCAGGTAAGAGAGTAACTTGTTCTTCGAGGGGATTGGGTCCTCCGACATATTCCATATCTATGACAGACTCCCAAAGCAGTACCAAGCTGTGGGATGTTTTTATCCACGCATCCAAGCCCTACCTCAAAACTGTGCAGTACTGACATGGAAAACATCATGATGGCCAGAGCTTCCCAGAAAATGCACAGGGAAATGCATGAAGAATAGGCTGCCACTCATTTTTGCCGATGTTATGGGCACAGAAGGACACTGCCTAAAACCACCATTGGACTACCCACACAGTAGTTTGAAACCATTGGGAATGGCAATGCTGATTGCCAAAAGCAAACCCATAACTGTTGGGAATTCATTTTCTTAAATCCCAAAAAGGGGTGCAGTACCAGTACTCACCACTATCAAAAAGCCAGCGTTTTAAAACACCACCAGATTTTACTTTTTTGTAGAAAACGGAATAAATGAACCCAAAGAAAGACTTACTGAGAGGTGGATCCAATGTAAAGTTATATTCTGAAGTGACTTGAAGGTTTATAACAAGACTGGCTGAGCTGTGGATTTCAGCAGTTTAAGTAAATTTGGACTGAAAGACACTAAAAATCTAAATGTTTAAATTGACTGAGTGACCTACTTTTGAGTGTCACATAGGTTTCAATTGTTTAAATGTCATAGTTTTAAACTTAGAATCAGCATTCTAGCTGCATATGTAAAAATGTTTAGTTTTATTTGAATGCAGAAAACTGGGGAACAGAAATGACATGTAGCTAAAAACTGGCTTAAAGAGATTCCAATTTTGCCTGGCAACTACCCCCCATCAGGAGTGAAACTTGAGTCACAGCTGTGTTCCCAGGCCTATCTGCCTTTTGCTGGCCACACTAAGGATATGCCATCTCTCTGATAATTGAATTAAGGGGAGCCCCCACAGAATACAGGAGCTCTGAACAAAGCCCTGCCCTGACTCAGGCAAAAGTTTTATTGGCGGGAGTCGTAAATGGAGCTTCCTCCTGGAAGGACAGGGGAGGGGCACTGCCTGTGAGAGCAAGCTGGCTTGGCAGAACTGGAAAAACCAGAAATTCAACCTTGTGCTGGGGGGAAACCACACCCCTTTGGGGCCAGAACATAACTCTAAAAAGATGAATAACTCATAGTACGGACTTGTGAAAATTATTTAAATGACACCATAATTCTTGTGATTTTTCTGCCCACATTTTAAGACGTGTTAGGACCCGGTGGTATGTTCAGGGGGGTTTTAGCGGAAAAGAGGATATTACTCAAAATGTGTGCATGTGAAAAATCTGACACTTCATCAACTAATGTCCATACTCCTTGCACACATGTGTGTAAATTTGGGGTAATGTCCGGTATTGCAAACCAGTTAAAAAGTGCAAAATATTGCCATTTCTGAATGCAAGCCCCCAGGAAGAGCAGATTTGGACAGGGTATACCTCCTGTGATATGTGAAGGGTGCATGTAATTTTAAACAAATGTGTACCTGTGCAAATATGTTTTTTGAGCAAATATAGATAGTGTGTAAAGTTGACAGGGGTGGGTTCTCTGTACCATAAACAGACCTCATCATGACGACACTTCATTTCATTCCCCCAATCAAGTGGAAGCGGATGAAGTGGCCAATGGCAAGTGGAGAGGGGTAGGGTCTAGTGATGCTGCACACACACCCATTTTAAAAACAGATAAAAGCAGACAGACAGGACAGATAGGGACCTTCAAATCCATTTGCTGCGGGACGCTCTGCTGGAAAATCCATACTTTACCTCCATCAATCTCTAGAGAAAGCTGTGCAGAAAGATCCAGACTTCAAATCTATCAATATCCAGAACCAGAAACCCAGACCAGACCAGCAGAGCAGAGCTGACCCAGATCACTGTGAAGAGACCCAGACCAGACCGGAGTCCAGTCCAAAACCTGACCAGATCCATGGCGAGGCCCATCTATTTCAAAAAGATATTGTGAGTACCTAGCAGACTGTGCAGAACCAATCTCTTAGTTAAAATAATATAATTCAATCCTATTTTAATCTAAGTAGAACTGTCTCCTAACTGTCACCTGTCATTTGTAAAGCTGTCACCTGTCATTTTCTAGTTGCAAGCTGCACTTGTCTTTTTGAACTTTAAAATTTCAAATCTGAAAAACGACCTTTATTTAATCGCTCATATCTCCGTGACCGTTTGTGACCGTTTTGAGACTTGCAGTAACTTTCCTCAGAAAGCTTAGAATCGTGGCTTTCCTACGAACCTAGAACCGCATTCCTACCCCCTATAGTTTTGCCGTAATCGCGAAAGAAGCACTCGCGAATTTTGCCGCGATTTGCAAATTTCTCAACGTGTGAAAACAGCAGTTTTCTTGCTTTAATTTGCCAAAAATTCGTTTAACCTACCAATTACTCCTAGATCCTTGCTAAAGTGAGCCTGGACTAATATTAACTTGATTTCACTCACCCTGAACCTCCTAGAGGGAATTAAAAGCATTTTAGTATATTTTTCACTTCATTGCCAGCACATATAAAAGCATTTTGGGCTTGTGTTTAAAACTCCAATCTGTAACCTAAGCTTGCTGGGGTGAACTGAATTACATTTGATTGCATTTCTGAGAACTGTGTGCTTTCCTTCCATTTCCCTGCATTGCATAAAGGGGGAGGGGATTGCCAGAGAAAAGTGATTACATTGTTTTGTTGAAATCATATTGAGTATTTTCTGTATTGCATTTTCATTCAACATTACATCCATCTGAACTTATATAAAGCATTCTTTACCACCTTCTTCTTCTGTTCCTATTCACAAGTGTGCTAGTGCCAGATTCTCCGTTGTTAATCTTTATCATATCAGATTAAGTGTGATATCCAATTATTAATTTATTATAAAGTGTGATATATATCTATATTGTTTAAATTCTCAAATATACCTTTTAACTTGCAAAACAGAACTACTTCTTGGCTCAGTGGGGTCAGGGGGATTCCAAGGAGGGGTGTTATATAGGGGTAGTCATCCAGAACGCATGAACTGGACATAAAGATATATCAATAAGGGTTTCCATTCAGTATCCCAGACTAGGCATTGACTTAGCTGTAGTGTTGAATTGAATCCTCTTACAAAGCAAGGAGGCGGGAAATGAATTTAGAACACAAAATTAGCATGCCCAATCAAATTGCAGAATAAAGGACTGCCTTGCCAAAGGCCAGATCCTGCCCTCGGATGGAATCGAGGGAGAAGTGACGTACAAAAGTATGTACCGAAGCCCAGGTGGCTGCATCAAAGATGTGACGAATAGGAACACCCCTCTGCAGGGCAGTAGACGCAGCCACTCCCCTGGTAGAATGTGTCCGCAAGCCAGGCGGAGGGGCCTTACCCACCAAGCGGTAACACTCGGAGATAGCTAAAATAATCCAACGAGACAAAGTCTGTTTCGTCACAGCTTGTCCCAAACGCTTTCCAGCGTAACCAATGAAAAGTTGATGGTCCACTCTAACCCGGGACATGCGCGAAATATAAAAGCTCAACGCTCTCCTAGGATCAACCCTATGGAGCCTCTCCTCTTCCTTACCAGGATGTGGAGGAGGATAGAACGCCGGAAGAACCACCTCTGGCTCAAATGAAATTCCAAAACCACCTTCGGAAGAAAGGAAGGACAAACTCGAAGCACAACCCTGTCCTTATGAAACACAGTGAAGGGTGGCTTAACTGAAAGTGCCTGTAACTCACTCACTCTGCGAGCAGAAGTAACCGCAACCAAAAACACAGTTTTAAGAATTAACAGTCTCAAAGGGCAAGAATACAATGGCTCAAACGGAGCACCCATAAGAAACTTAAGAACAAGGTTCAAATCCCAACCGAGCACCAGAAAAGGTGACGGAGGGAACACATTAGTGAGCCCTTTCAAAAACTGAGAAATTAAAGGAATCTAAAATAGGAACATTCTTCAGACGAGCGCTTAAATATGGACAGCGCCGCCAGGTAACCTTTAATGGTACCCACTTGCAAGCCCCTGTGGGCCAAGGAAAGCAAAAAAGACAGAACCATGAGAATGTCACACTCAAAAGGATCCACATTCTTAACTCTGCACCAGTCGCAGAACTTACGCCAACGGCAACGGTACAGAGACTTTGTTGCCGGCCGCCTGGCCAAGAGCAACACCTCCATCACGTCTTCAGGGAGGTCCCAATTCTTATACCTCAACCTTTCAGAAGCCAAGCGTGAAGGTTGAGGGATCTGACCTCTGGATGGAGAACCTGACCCCCCCCTCCCATGAGAATAGATTGTGTCGGTAGGGAAGACGACGCGGAGGGCAGATGGACAAGTCGAGAAGGTCCGGGTACCATGTCCTCTGAGCCCACGCCGGAGCAATGAGGATCATCCAGGAACCAAACCTCCGTAACCTCCGCAGTACTCGCGGGATGACAGGGACTGGAGGAAACGCATACAGCAGTGGGAACGACCACTCCACCACGAACGCGTCTCCTAAGGCTCCGTTTGGGGGACATTTCCGTGAGCAAAACCTTTCGCACTTCCGGTTGACACTGGAGGCGAAGAGATCCACTTAAGGGGTCCCCCAAAGGGCAAAGATCTCAGGAGAATCTCCTGAGCCAGCTCCCACTCATGAGAGATCGTGCTCTGCCTGCTCAGAGCTTCCGCCGTCTCGTTGTGGTCCCCGGCCAGATGAACAGCAGAGATCAAAACTTCCTGCTGAATGGCCCAGAAATCGAGCTGCATCGCCTCCCTGCACAGAGGAAGTGACCCTGCCCACACCCCCCCTTTTTGTTGAGGTAGTGCATGGCCACCGTGTTGTCCGTTAGGATCAGGACACTCTTTCCTCGCACAGTCGGCAGAAAAGTCTTCAGGGCTAGCCTGACGGCCTTCAGCTCCAACAGATTGATATGGAGTCTGGACTCCGACGGAGACCAACGACCGCTGACTGTCAACTCGTTGGCATGAGCTCCCCATCCCGTGAGGGATGCGTCCGTCACGATCGTCACCTCCGGCCAGGGAAGCCAAAACGGGGCCCCCTTCATTAGATTGCCTTCGACGGCCCACCACAGAAGGTCCTGGGCGACTGAGGGCGGCACCTGAACAGGGTCCGACATCCTGCCGGTAGATTGCGACCACTGCATCCTGAGTGCCCACTGCAAAGATCAAATCCGCAGACGAGCCTCTGGCACAGAAGAATGCAGGATGCCATGAGGCCAAGCAACCTCAAGAACTCGAACGCTGGGAGCATCTGGGCCAGGTGAAACTTGTGCGCCATCTGCTGAATGTGAAGAGCCCTCACCTGGGGGAGGAAAATATACCCCGAGAGATGTATCGAGCACTTCTCCGATGTACTGGAGCCACTGTGTTGGCGTCAAATGGGACTTCTTTAAATTGAGGGAGAAGCCCAGCCTGTGAAGGGAATGGCAGGTGATGAACAGATGATCCAGGACTTGCTCGGGAGAGCTCCCCCTGATCAACCAATCGTCCAGGTAGGGGTAGACGTGAATCCCCCCCCTTTCCTGAGATGCGCTGCCACCACCACCATGAGCTTGGTGAAAACCCTCGGGGCGGAGGTCAATCCGAACGGCAGGAGCCGAAGCTGAAAGTGCGAGTCGCCAACCGCGAACCTCAGGTACTTCTTGTGCTTGGGATGGATCGGCACATGGAAGTAAGCGTCCTTGAGGTCGAGAGACACCAACCAGTCCTGAAGTTGAAGGGCCTGGAGGACTTGAGAAAGAGTAACCATCTTGAACTTGTCCTTCATGAGGAGTTTGTTCAAACCGTGCAAGTCCATTATGGGTCTCAATCCCCCGTCTTTCTTCGAAATCAAAAAATAAAGGGAATACCATCCCTTGTTCCTCTCCGCTACAGGCACCAGTTCTATGGCGCCTTTCTCCAGCCAGGCTTGAATTTCCTGCGCAAGGAGCGGATCCGGACTCTTCAAAGAGAGGTTCCCAGGTGGAATGTCGCGAGGCCTCTGCCGAAAGGGAAGACAGTAGCCGTGGGTTATGATCTCCAGAACCCACACATCTGAAGTAATGGCACGCCACTCTACAAGATGCTGCGGCAGCCTTCCCCCAACCGGCGAACCATGGGACCTGGCCTCATGACTGAGTGGTAGCGGCTGCGGCGCTGCCTGAGGGCAAAGAGGCAACTGCCCGAGCGGCCTTGGCACCTCGAGTACCCTGTTTTCCACCTCTGGCACTTTTACGGTGGCCTCTTTGACTGACAGCTCCTCTCGCTTTACTGAAGGACGAGTAATAGCGAAAGGAACCACCCCTTCATTGTTGTCCCCTAGGACGAAAAGGCTGAGGTTGTCGAACTGCAGCGCCCAACGACTTCGCTGCAGCTTTGGAGGTGTGCAACCTCTCAAGGCTCTAGTCAGCCTTGCTGCCAAAAAGATGTTCACCGTCAAAGGGCATGTTGAGGAGCCGGGACTGCACATCAGGAGCGAACCCCGACTTCCGCAACCACGCAAACCTGCGTATTACAGTGCTCGCCGCCATGGACCGGCTGACACAATCTGCCATGTCCAAACCCGACTGAACGGCCTCACACATGGCATCCTGAACCATAGCAAGGAAACCATCCCGTTCGTTCCCTTCGGGAATATGTTCAGCCGCTAATGCAACACAGTTCCACAGTGTGTGTGTGAAACGAGACAAGGCACATACGGAGTTGGCCGCCTGAAGCGCCATACCCCCTGAAGAAAACACTTTCTTCACCCAGCCATCAAAACATTTGTTGTCCCTATCCGGAGGGATGGTAGGATACGACGCCTGCTTTGCCGGGGCCGTAGCCGCCTGCACCACCAAACTCTCCGGAGTGGGGAGCCTGGACAAGTAGCAGGGGTTGCTACTGGCTGGACGGTATTTTCGCGACAAAGACTTGCCCACTGCCGGGAGACTCTCCTGAGCAATCCAAGCCGCCGCCACCCTTCTCTGCAGAGCCATATGAAACGGCAGTACCAGTTTAGTGGGGGGACCAAGATCAAGGATGCCTGTGAGATCATACTGAACAAACTCCCCTGGGGGAGCCGACCATCCCAAGTACTCGGTGACCCGAGACATAAGGCGCCGGTACGAAGAATCGGCATGAGTGCCAGGCTCCGGCCTACAAAACTCCACCTCCGGAGAGGTATCCAGTCCACTGGCATCATGCAGTGACTGCCTCAGGTCATCAAATTGGCTATGGCCCGAGAGAAGCTCATCAGGCACCGTAACCGGAACCAAGCCCTCATCAGAAGCCTCATCACCCTCTGAAATGTACTTCAGGCGGTGAGAGGAAGACACCTGGGGATCAAAGCTATGCCTGACCTTAGCCAGAGCCTTTCTAGGGGCTACCCCTGTGCCACGGGGCCCCTCCGACACCACCGCCTCGAAAGGCGTCGAGGGCGCTGAGCGAATCGCCGCTAGCACTGGCGGCGTCGACACAGGCCTCGAAGCCAGGGCTCCGAGCGTGTCCTTCGACAACCTAGGCGCCGACAGCATCGATGACCCCCTCGAAAGCGGAGCCTCGAGAGAGGCCGTCGACGTCTTCCTCGAAGGCGGCACAGGATCATGTGGTCTCGAGCGCGTCGAGGACCAGGACCTGGAACGGGCATGGCGAGAACAGCTACCCTTGTCCGAGCGGGACCTCTCCCGCGAACCGTGCCGACCACCTGAGCCCGAAGGCGTGCGAGCGGTGTCTCCTGACCGATCACGACCGATCCCACTCGGAGGCACGGACGGACCGGTGCCCTGCGATTCAAGAATCGCCAACATCTTCTTCCCGGAGGAAGCCCATTCCTCCGGTGTCGTTTTCATGGTGGGATAAGCGACCCGCTGGCGCTTCCGGGAATGCCTCGAAGAGGCAGAGGAGTGGCGAGACCGACTCCTGGAAGCAGACCCACTGGACATCCGACGATGACGCGGAGAGTCGCCTCTCAAATCATACATCGAAAGCCCCACAGACCTCGACTTCCTGGGCTTAGACACCCTACCTACTGACAACAACTTCTTGCGCTCCCGCAAGGCCTTGGCCGTGAGCGACTGGCAGAAGACACAATCGTCCCTGTCGTGGGCCTCCCCGAGGCACCAGAGGCAGGCGTCGTGCGAGTCCGTTACCGACATCTTGGACCCACAGTACCCGCATTTCTTGAAGCCCGGACGCGGGGTTGAAGACGAGGTAGACATCGTCACGAACAGGTTTCCACAAAAACCTAACAGGTTCAAAGAACCAAGAAGAATACAACAAACTCCAAAGAGTCGATTCGTACCGAGATTCACGAAGCGAACACGTTCGCGGAAAAAACGGAACTTAGGCTACGGGCGTTGAGCGTCCTACTTATCACATCGGGTGACGTCGGCCGTCGGAGGAGGCCCTCGGGGACGGCGCATCGACGTCATCGACGCAGGATGCAGACGCCGAAAATTTTCCAAAGCAGCACAGCTGTGGACATTACCTGTCATAGATATGGAATACGACCGAGGACCCAATCCCCTCGAAAGGATGATTCAGGTTTACAGGGATAGTAAGTAGAGATGCAGTTAGAAAGTAGTCTTGGGCAAGACCATGGATACCTTTTGTAGATATGGGGTAGGAGTTTAAAGAGTTCAATTTTGCATGTAGAAGCATCCACCATGCTGACTATATAAAGACCTTGCTAGGTTCTAGAATGTACGGGCAGCGAAGTGTAGGCATTGCAAACGAAGTCACCAAAAAGAATAGGTCTTGTTGCAAAAGGAACAGCATGGTGGCTTAACAGGTACTAGGGCCTCAAAAGTGAATTAGGGTGTGGGGGCCTCTCAACAGTACCTTTGTCTGTACTTGGGCAGTTTGACTGTGTAGAACCAGGTTTTGGAATGCTGCCTTTGTGGGGGTGATTCAGATGTGGCGAGTCATGCAGGTCTAAATGGCAAGCTGGTATTGGGTCAAATGTGTTGGTATTGGTTCGAAGGTTGAGCTAATTTGAGAAGCTGGTAACTGATGGGATGGGTTGACGAGAGACACAGTGGTTCCAGCAATTTGAGTCCAATACTGTGATCCTGATGGTCCACTGCAGTGTTTAAGGAAGCAGCAGCTTGAAGTCCTCTGCAGTGGCAAGCTGGTTTTTCGAGCCAAGAGGGGACATGATGCATCAAGCCAGTTCAATTAATGCAGTAACAGTGGTTTGAAGATTTTCCAAAAGCTGCACCATGGGTGGTGGTTCAAAGGCATTAGAACACTGTCCACTCAGTTTTGATGACTGTTCAAAGCTATAGAAAGTCAGAATCCAGATGCTTTGCTTCTTCTGGTGCTGCAGGTCCCAATCCAGGGGCTCAGGGACACAATTGTTCCGTTTTCTCTCCACTCTCACCCAATGCGACTAGCAAGCACCTACAGGAGTCCTTTACCTCCGTTGATGAGCCTGGGTACCAGTGTTTCTAGAGAAATTAAGGTTTTGCACCAATCTTTTAATAACAATACTAAGTGGGAGGTTAATGCTGATCACCCCCAACACCATTGCTAACTCATCAATTCGGAGTAGAATACGAAGACATAAGACATTGCTTCATTCCACAAGCCATCGGTAGGGAGAGTATTTGTTACCCGTCGATTTGTCTATAGCGATACCACTCGCAGTAAAATGGCGTACTTAAGCATTTTTAGTTAAAATATCAAACCACAAGATGCCGCTCCGCTCGAGAAGTTAGCGGTAGTGAGTCCACCTGTCAATTAGCGAGTCCTCCATGGCTGGTAGGGTGCGCCGCACCCTTACGGTCTTCCTAAACTGGTGTGGATGTGTCAAAGGCGGCTCTAGGAAACCCCGCCATTTTTCGTGAATCTTTCTGTAACATCATTTAATGGATACGAGGCTGTGCATAGAAAATGAACGAGAAACGAGATCAGACTCAGACTAAATGATGTTTGCTTTTGAATGGTTGATTGCAGACAGTGTATGGACCAGATCTCGTAGTATACAACGCCGGTCTTTCTACACCGAATGGGCATCGATAGACGTGTGATTGACTACACTAGTGACACCAACACATCCTATACATCTGCGGATGGGTATGAACTAAACCATTCCTTCTAAACCGGTAAGATCTATTCCTGACCATTAGATTTGATGGTTTACTTTGATTGGGCAAGGTATCCCCCCTGTAGTGGGGGGTTTTCGATAACAAGATTAACAATATGGGAATCCTTTTGATATAAGAAAATCTTTTTCACAACGAGATAAAACCAACAGGACAGATTATGAGTAAATGAAACACTCTCCATAGCGAATGATGTAGTGAGGGATTTGAACACCTCCGGCATGAGATAGATGGCTATCCTAATGGTTCCCTCCTCTTTGTAATTACTTCACAGGACTCCTTGGAAGAAACCTTACCTTCCAGATAACTAGTTCAATTTTGGACTGTTATTCCACCGGGGGACCAACCGCACAAGGGTGCCAAGGAAATTTAAAAACGGAGGGTTAACCCCAACACCTTTATTGTGTCTAAAGGAATATATGCAATTGGTTGCTGATTCACATTTTTGTTTTATCAACAGTTACACCCTGAAATATATGAATGATGCTTCATTGAAAGAAGAGATTGTAGTAGCTTTTTGTGACCAATATTGAAGCGACTAATCCTGATGAAAGTCCCACAATGATAAAGAGGACTGAAAAATGTTGAGTTTATGACTTGGAGTAAAACCAGGTCTTTAAATCGATCTAGAGAACCATATTAGGTCTGAACACCAAAAAAAAGGATTGATTCCTTTACATACAGTTGTCACTAATAACTGATGCATTTCTACATCCAATCTTCTAATTTTAGAAGTGTTTGTTTTTTGTCATTGTTATATTTGTATATGTTCTTAGAGTTTATGAATTATTATGCATTGTGGTCTCATGTGATGGGATTTTTAATCTAAAGAATCTTAATAAAATAATTTTTGAATGTGATTTATATAGAGTTCTTTATGAGGGAATAACTGTTGATAATTCTGGTTTCTACCTTTCTATTTACGATTGGTCCCCACTTTTTACAACTGGAATAAAATGTGGCCTGCCTGAAGGGGGTTGAAAACCAAGTGTCACCAGACCTGCTGTCTCTGAAGGCAGTTCTGTGCAGGCCAAATGTTCTAGCAAGTGCTTGACTGGAATGTAGGGTGGGGGATCTCTGTGTTGCCAAGGCCTCCCAAGGATTAATAACCGGCAGCCAACAAACTTGAAACAAAGAGGCTAATAAAAAAAGGCTAATAAAAAAACTCTCGTCAGAGGCTGGCCAAGAGGGGCAAAGGACCTGGAGACAGTAGAGCTCCAATTTGCTTAACATGAAGATTTCATATTAATATAAAGGGACTGTTACCGCTTATGCCTTTTTGTCTGCAACCATGTGTCATACTGCTTTTATTTCTGTGTCATTTTTTATATCATTTCGAGGCAATTTCGTTGAAATAAAATTCATCCACCTGCGACTTAGAAAATTGTAATGACCAGCTAAAAGGTGTTCCTGGCTGCTCTTAACATGTTCTGAATTTGAGAGTTGGCGATATGGCAAAGGGTTAAATTAGGAATGTGGGTAGTAAATTGCATGTTCCTAGCGATTATGCTTTTTGTAAAAACGGCAGAAAATTGCCTGACGTCTGTGCAAGATGGTGCAGACCCAGCTGTGTGTTATTCAATTCCCCATGATTATCGAAAAAAAATATATACATACAGACACACATATGGGATACATTACTCACTGTAATTGTATTTCTGATGCTAGTATCTGCTCAGATTCACATGCTATGCATAGGCCGACATATAGTGGAAGCTGCAACTATTACAGCTGTTTTTGAAACTCGAAAAGGGAGGTCGACAGGGCGTGCCAGTAATACTATCCCTAGTGTAACATCCACTGTACCCATGGTCCGTCAAACATTGCGGTCTCTCAGATTGACATGAGGTGCAAGAAGTGTAGTGTGAGTACAGGTGTATCCAAGCAGATAAATATCAGAGAAGCTCATATAACATCTATGCACCTTCTCTCAGTGGAGGAAGGGTGGGCGCATGTGAATGTAAGCAGATACAAGCATCAGAAATACGATTACGGTGAGCAATGTGTCCCTTATGAGGCTTGTGGAATCTGCTTAGATCACATGCTATGCATAAATTAACGAGCAGTGTTAGGAGAAGGTGGTGGGTTGTGAAAAGGTCCAGGGGCAAATAGAGGTTTTAGAACCGCTTGTCCCACCTGTGTATCTGCTTTGGAATGAGTGTCAATGCAGTAGTGGTGAGTGGAAGTGTGTACTGAGCTCCATGTAGCTGCTTTGTAAATGGCGTCCAGTGGGACGTTTGCGATAAAGGCCAGAGTAGCTCCTGTACCCCTGGTGTGCAAGGCAGTGTTTTGCTTGATAAAGAGTAGCAGAGCTGTATGCATCCGACTATCCATCTGGAGATGGCCTTCTTTGAAATGTGGTCTCTTTCTCTGCCTGGTGCTACGGAGACAAACAGTTGGTCTGTTTTCCTGAGCAGTCTGGTCATGTTTACATAGTAAAGGACCGCCCTCCTTACATCTAGTATATGGAGTTTTTTCTCAGCTGAGCTAGTTGGGTTCTGAAAGATGGCCAGTAGCTCGATGGATTGTTTTACATTGAATTTTGAAATGAACTTCGGTGAAAACCTAGGGTGTGTTCTTAAAACCAATTTGTCTTGTGGATAGCAAAGAAAGGGTCTTGCACTGACAATACTTGAAGTTCACTGGCTCTCCTTACGAGGGGATTCCCACCAAGAAAGCAATTTTATATGCGAGATGTTTAAGGCTCGACTTAAGCATAGGCTCAAAGGGGGCTCCCATGAGTTTTACAAGTAATACATTGAGGTCCCAGCGTGGCGGTGGGTTTGATATAGGGGGGTGGAGAATCTTTACTCCCTCCATGAATGTCTTAATGACAGGTAACTTCCACCATGATACTTCTCTGAGAGGTGGTGTATGTGGATAGCACCGCCAGGTTAACCTTGATCGAGTTAAATAATAACCCTGAGTCCAATAAGCGTAGCATGTAGTCAAGAATGTGAGTTGGAGTACATTCTATTGGGTTCATTTGTTTTGACCGACAAGTGGAGAACATTTGCAATTTGGTGCCAAAGTAACAGTGTCTGGTGTCTGGTTTACCTGCCTCCTTGAGGACATCCCTACACCTTTGAGGTAAGTTAAGAGGTCCAAACTCTATGACCTCAGGAGCCATGCTGCCAAGTTCAGTGAGTGAGGTTGAGGGTGTAATGTTGTTCCCCCGTGCTGGGAAAGCAAGTTGGGCTGGCACGGGAGCTTCATTGGATTGCAAATCACCAGTTTGCGCAGATGTGGTTACCATGGTTGTCTTGTCCACATTGGAGCAACTAGGATTAGCATCATTTGTTCCTTGTGAATCTTGTTCACCACCCTGTTCATTAGTGGAGTTGGGGGAAAAGCGTAGGCAAATTTCCCTGACCAACTCACCCATAGGCCGTTCTGGTTAGGGAAACCTGGACAAAAAGTCTGGGCATTGCTGGTTTTCTTTTCTAGCGAACAGGTCTAGCATGGAAAAGCCCCACTGTGGGAAAATGTGATCTACGACATCTTTGTCGAATTGCCACTCGTGATCTTCTGGAAGTGGATCTCTGCTTAGCGAGTCCACTAGGGTGTTGAGCTCCCCAGGTACATGTTGTGAAGTTAGGAACATCCCCCGTTCGAGTGACCATCTCCATATTTTCTGTACTAGCCTGGACAAATTTAGAGAATGTGTGCCCCCCCCCCCGCTTGTTGATATAGAAAATTGCAGTGGTGCGGTCTGTCAGGAATTGTATCAACTGATTTGTCAGGTGCATCTCGAAGGCTTGGAGCGCTTTGAATACTGCCGGAAGTTCCAGCAGGTTCATGTAGTTATGTGATAGGAGTCCACAGGCCATGTGCTGTTAGGTGAAGGTGATGGGCCCCCCACCCGGAGAGTGATGCGTCTGTTGTAACTACTGCTTGGACTGCCGGGTCGTGGAAGGATTTTCCCCTTCACCAGATTCTCCTTTGTCCACCAGCATAGAGCCTGTACTAGTGTTGGCGAACTGACCACTAGATCATCCCACTGACCAATTGCCTGAGACCACTGTTTCGCCTACCACTCCTGCATTGGGCACATGCGCAAACATGCGTGTGGGACCAGGTAAATGCAAGATGCCATCATGCCGAGCAAGTGGATTGCTTTGCATACGCTTATCTGGTGACCGGCTTGCTGCTGAGGTATTTGCAGCAGTATGTTTTTGATTCTTTCCTTTGATGGAAAAACCAAAACCAACCCTTCCTCTGTTTTTATAACAGCTCCTAAGAGCTGTTTGATCTTGTTTGGTACGAGGCTCGACTTTTTCTTATTTTTTGAGAAGCCCAATTGGAAAAGAAGATTGATCATTGTTTGTGTCTTTCGCTTGCAAATTAGGGGTGTTTCCCCCCCTGATCAGCCAGTCATCCAGGTAGGGGTACACTGGGATGGTCTCCCTGCACAGGTGTGCTGCCACCACCGCCAGTACCTTGGTGAATACCCTTGGAGCGGGTGCTATACCAAATGGGCATCACCTTCAATTGGTAGTGCTGGTTTGCCATCTTGAAACGCAACCATATTTTATGTGCTGGGAACATTGAAATATGAAAATAGGCATCTTTCATATCCAGTGTTGCCATGTAGTCCCCTTGCTTTAGCAGTGGGATTAGTTCTTGTAGAGTGGTCATGCAGAATTTTTGTGGCTTGGCATAGGTGTTTGCAGGGCGCAGATCGAATCCTGGGTGCATTGTTTGATCTTTTCTGGGCACAAGGAAGTAAGCTGAATAGATACGCTTGTTTACCTGATTTGCCGGGACGATTTCAACAGCGTCTTTTAACAGCAGCACTTCCACCTCTTCCAGAAGTGCGCTGTTCCCCATTCGTAGTGGGGCTTTGGAGTAGCTCAATGCAATAACCACCCGCCATGTAGAAAGCACCCACTTGTCTGAGGTGATTCCCTCCCATGCTTGGCTGAAGTGTGTTATACGTCCTCCTACTGGAGTGGCATGGGAGGGGACCTGAAGCGGGTGGTCATTGCTTTGGGGGGGGGGGGGTGGATCAACCTGTGGAGGAGGAGGAGGATCTGCCCCGGCTGCTAGATCTTCGCTGGCCCCTCTGGAAGCTCTGAAAGGATTGGCCTTGAGTAGAACCCCAGGATGAACCACGACCCCTGGTTGTAACTAGATTCTCTTTGAAAAGTTTGTCCCCTGAAACAACGAAAATTATTGCTTCACCTTTGGCCTGAGGGTTTGGTTTGTAAGCTGACCCAGCGACTAAAGGTGTCATTCTTCCTTTGCCGTTTTGAGAGCATCCTCTACTGCTTGGCTGAAGAGAACATTAGGCTCGATAGGCTTATATTGGAGAGGGTTTCTTGTGTCTCCAATTTAAAACCTGACTGGCGCAGCCATGCGTGGTTCTTTATAAGCGTGCCTTCTGTGATAATTCTACCAGTATTATCCATTGCATCTAAATTATTCTTTAAGATGCAGTTAGACACAGCCTTCCCTTCTGCTACTGCAAGGGAGAGTTGGGATTTTAGTGGTTGTGGAGCCGAGGCCATTAATTTGGATATTTCCCTCCACTTGTGGCAGTTGTAGCTGGCCAGCAGAGTGGCATTATTGGCAATTCCTTCCCGATATGCCGTCAAGGTGGTCACTTTCCTACCAAAAGTGTATTTATTTTTTGCTCTTTGTCCGGGGGTGCCTCTGATGATGCAAGAGGTGTTCCTGCCATTTTCCATGTGGCCGTAATGTCTTTAATTGGCCCCTGATGCAGAAGGGGTCAGAGGGTGGTGGACGGAAAGAAAATTCAATGCAGGGGTTTACTACCCGCGTAGGGTTTGGTGTTATCAGAAAGGGTTGTATTCTTCTCTGCACAGATTGCAATATGGGGATACATTGGGTTGCTGCCTTTTTGTCACAAAGTCCTTGTCGACTAGTGTTTCTTGTGTCTGGATTTGGAAACGATCAGCTGCCTTAAGGAGCATGTTATTGAATTGTAG
This sequence comes from Ambystoma mexicanum, assembly GCF_040938575.1. NCBI lineage: Eukaryota > Metazoa > Chordata > Amphibia > Caudata > Ambystomatidae > Ambystoma > Ambystoma mexicanum. The sequence goes on along the minus strand of NC_090941.1, from coordinate 702,062,187 downwards.
CTGGTTATCAACCGTTGACTCCGCCACCGGCGGGTCCTCATGATCCGGAGACAGTAAAACATAAATGTCTTCCTCGTCATCATCATAATAATGATCTACCTCTTCTAAGTCCTCTTGACCCTCGGAGTTAAGAAAACGCTCCAGTGTCCTGGAGGTTTTGGTTGGCTCATTGTGTTGAAACTGGTGTGGGTCATGTTGAGGGGTGTCTGCTTGAAGGGTTTCTTTTTGTGCTCTTTTTGAGGGGGGGGGGGTTATGGTAGTGCTGCCCCACTAGCTGGTGGCGTATTCTGCAAGTTGTGAAGAGCCTGAGAATTTCTTTCGAAAACAATCGCCAATAAAGGACATATGCCTCATGACACGGTCTATGTCTTCAGCAGACCACTGAAGAACCTGGGTTAACTGCAGGAGTGTGAGGGCAGTTCAGGAGTGGGCTGCCTCGTATGCTTCATAGTATCAGATATAGTTCCCTCCCCCTGGTTAACACTTTCTCCCTATGTGGTTGGTGGGACTTCAAAGTGTTTCGAAGAACAGCCTTTCAGCAGGGTCCTCAGGGACGTGTTTCTTAACAAGATGAGACAGTTTTGAAGTCTGCAGGGATTCAGCTGACTTTGATGTGTGTGTGTGTGTGTGTGGACAGTAGTTTTTCGGAAGATGATGGAGCCGGCTCTGCATATTTTGACATTTGGTTACCAGCTGTATATTTAGATACAGCATCCAAATCGGATCTATCTTTCGGCTTTGGGGGCCTGTCGTGAGGCGAATGTGATCGCGAATACCCAGAGGACAGGGAACTGGTGGACCTTCCCCTCGACACCATGTGTGGCTGTGTATTCGGTGTTGTCAACTTATGGCCTTGGATTGTGTCTTGAGTGGGGCGACTTGTCTGTGCTGATGCCGCCTGATGTCGTCCCCATAACAGTGCCACCGGCCTGTCTGGTGGGATCGGGGACTTGCACGTGGGAATCTGATGGTTTCCTTTTGCCTTTGTCGTCACGGAAGACACTGATGCTGCCGTCGCTGGAAGCACCTTCCACGTCTATGGCGGCCTCGGCCTGCATGGCGTGGTGGGCCCAGCGCATTGTCTTGCAGTCCTGTAAGGTTTTGGCCTTGAAAAGCTTGCAAGCTTTACAGTGGCCCTCGTTGCGATCCCTCGGAAGAGAGAGAGGTTGCACACCCGGTGCGAGTCCTTCCAGGGAATTTTTTTTTTCCACTTTGTATTTATTCAATTTTTTCAACATCAAGAAAAAACGCTCATATACATCTAACAAGAATCAAAGAAAGGTCTCAACCTAGATAAGGAGGGCGGACAATTTTGCTCTAAGATGTTGGAGTTTTTCGCGCTTGCCTGGATCCATCTGCGATCTCAATTTACCCCCCGGTTGGATAGCTAGAATCTGCTCCCTCAATTTTCGCTCTTCCCTAGACCTGTCCTTTTTCTTCCCAACTCCCATTTCCATTAGAACACCTCTGACCGTGGCTTTGAACGCATCCCACACCCCTCTAACCTCCACCTCCCCATTGTCTTTTAAACAAAAAAATTCAGTGCTAGAGTCCAGAAGAGACTGCCGTAGTTCCCTGTCCATTAGGAGGGAGTCGTTACATATCCACCGTGACTTGCTCTGGGCCACCGGGGGAATCCCCAGGTTGATGCGAAGTAGATCGTGGTCAGACCATGGGATGGACTCTACATTGAAATCAGAAATGTATTCATGGATCGAGAAGTCTACCAGCACATAATCGATCCTGGAAAAAGACTGATGTACAAAGGATACCAATTGCCATCAGCGGGGTGGGCATCAACAAGGCCCAATTCCTCGTTAACCCTCCGAAAAGAATCCGCTAATTTCATTTGAGATCTAAGGTCAGGGCACAGGTTAGGAGATTTCCTGTCTCTGTCTGGACTCAAAACCATATTAAAATCTCCCCCAACTATTATCGCTCCCTCTGCAAAATCCCTGATTTTCCCTCCCATCCCCTGCCAAAACACATCTTGATCTTCATTTGGGGTATACACTCTCACAAAAGTGAACAACCGACCCTTCACCTCCCCCCTTAACCATAACATAACGCCCCTCCGGATCTGCTCTATGAGCCCTAGGAGAAAAATGTGCGTCCGGAGAGACCATGAGCACAACCCCCCGCCTCTTTGCCATATGATGACCGAAATATTTGCTGAATAGCCCTGGATTTGAAAGCGGGCTCCCTCACCTTAATCCAGTGGGACTCCTGCACAAAGAGAAAATTAAGTTTTGACCTGATGAACTCTCGGAGCATCAGAGACCTCTTTGTCAGAGAGTTCAAGCCTCGCCCATTTAGGGACCCCACCGACAAAGGATGGGCAAACTCACTCATTAGCTCATTCGCCTCTGGCCGAAGGCCTTCATACAAGCCTTGCCCAAGTCCGTGGTACACACAAATAAACCGGGAAAAAACAAGTTGAACCCAACAATCATGGTAGCTCCAAACCTCCACCACCCTCCCCACCCAACTCCAACCCCCCCCCATCCCAACTCTTGAGCGCCTGAGAGGACTGCAACATCCAACTGCCGAGCCTTCAGACCACCATGGATCGCCTCCACCAGGGCGAGAAACTTCTCCAAATCACACCATATTCTGGGGCCCCCATCACATGAAAAAAAGAAGATAGAAAAGATAGAAAAAAGTTTCTTCCAGCAATCAAACATGTCATCAGAAAACTGAGTTCAAACTTCAAGCCTGCCTCAACAACCACAGGCTCATTCCATGAGCGAGACCACAAAAGAGACAATGAGGGCTCTACCCCCCATTCAAGTCGTCGACTGTCCCGGGGATGGGGGCACTATCCTCCTGTTCTTCCTGTGACCCCGAACACGCCACCGCCCCAGAGACTCTGAGGAATCCTTATGTTGACCCTTATCAGGTCCTTCGCCCAACTTGATATGTTCTTGGGAAGGGTCACTCAACAGCTCACTCATCGCTCTCCTAATGTCGGCCTCTGATATAAGAACATACTTATCTCCATTGAATTCAAAGGAGAGCGAGAACGGATGCCCCCACCTGTAGCGCACTCCTTTAGCCTGCAGCCATTTCGTTAGTGGCCCACAGAGTCTCCGGCGCGCAAGAGTGAACGCTGAAAGGTCCTGGTAAATGGAGGTCTTGGCACCATTCCAGTCAATCAGACCCCTTTTACGAGCCATCTCCAGGATCTTGGTCTTCTCCACAAAATAATGAAACTTCACCAGAACGGAGCGAGGGCCACCGACGCGGCCTCCTGCTCTGTGGGCCATGTCAATGGTGGGGACATTGGTTTTCTCTCCACCAAACAAAAGACATAATGTCCTTGACCTTCCTCACAATGTCCGCCTGCGTCTCCCCCTCTTGCTACGGAATGCCAAGGAATCTCAGGTTAGAGCGTCGCTCCCGATTCTCCAAATCGTCCAATTTGAGTGCAATCTTTTCCTCTCTCCTCTCCAGCTCTGCCAGGCGCAAGTCGAACTGAGTCTCAAAGAGATCAGCGAAGGATTGGTTAGCCTCAAGGGCTTGGACGCGGTCCTCCACATCATCCACCTTCTTATCCAGGGAATCTAGCCTCTTCCCTATGTCCGCCCGAAAACCTCAGATCTCCTCGAGCAAAGCTGCCATACTGTGGCTCATATCTTGGGTTTCTGCCGCCTCGGGTTGGCTAGGGTCGTGCATAGTGATGTCCTCCCCCGAATGCTGTGGCGACCTCCGGAACCTTTGCAGCGCCCGCACTCCGTGCATCCAAAACCAGGCTCTGGGGCAAAGACTGAGGGCCAATGACCCAGGTAGATCTCACCGAAGAGCACAGCTAGAAAGATAGCCCCCCCCACCAGTTTGTCACAAGATATATGAAAGCCCAGTTGATCCTCCACAGGGAAGTTGGTTGGGGGACAAAAGGGCGAAGACAGACCTTCTCCTCTCAATACCAGGTTGAAAGGCAGTGTCCCACGGGGGCGCTAGCGTATCCTTCGAAGCAAAGATAACACAAACAGGAGCCCGGAAGAGCAAACATCCACCCAGCCAAATCCGCTCAGGGCCATCAGGATAGGGGCACTCCAGCAAAGGAAAGCTGCAGGAAAGCAGGACAAGACAAAGGGACACAAGGAACAACCCAAACACTAAAAGAGACAGTCATCAGTAGAAGCACCAGAGGTCTGCTCCAACATCCAGGCACCACACCAATTCCCCCCGACCAGAGCGCTGCAGGAGGTCCCACAAAAGGCTGTCACCAGAGTTATATGAGGGGGAGACCAACACCATTGGAAGTGCACATGGGACATCCAGAAAGATCCACAGCGAAGACTCCATGGGATACAAGCCTTCCCTGAGCTGTGCACCGCAGCGTCCTCGAGCCCTACCTTCTCAGGCACCGGAATAGGGAGCGTAGACTCACCTCTCGCACTCTCCACCTCCCGGACGCACGGCCGCACACCAGTACTGCAGCGGGCCGACGTCTGCTACGGGTCCTCTTGCTTCGGGGCCTCCGATAGTCAGCAAGCAGGCAGCTCCCTCCACTTCCAATCCACTGCATATGAGAGCCTAATGCGGCCGCCCACCGGTGCACTGTCCCGCCGGACGGGGGGGGTGCAGACCCGGCCGATGGCCCGCACTACACTCCTCAGCCCCTCCCCCACCGCCAAGCAGCTCTGAACTGCGCGGTTCTCTCGCCGGGGAAACAGACTAGACACAGAACGCCTCCTCCTTGGGCTGCCGCGAGCCACGCGTTCCCGGCACTTCAGGACACTGGGTTTTCACTCATTCAACTCTCCACGATGTCGGACAGCACCATGGGGGGGTCAGGGCATGGCTCGAACAGGGCTGGGGGGGGGCCAGAAACGAAAATAAGGCGCCCTGGGGAGGAGATCGGCTGAGAGACTTCAGCACCTCTCAGCGCCCCCCGATGGCTCCCCCTTCCAGGGAAATTTTGTGTTACAATTGGAAGGGCAGCTTGGCGATTAGAAAGGGGAGTAAGGGAAATATGCATTCTCTTAGTAACTAAGCTATGCAACCAACCCCCACTCTCCCTACTGTTTGGGGCGAGGCGGCCTTCTGAGGCCGTGGAAGATCATTGAAGCAAGTTGTGCAGCCGACAAAGTTTGTCCTCGAAACCGTTGTCTAAGTTGTTTGTCGAAGAATGGCTATAACAAGACAGAAAGAGTACCCAACTCTAATTTTTCATAATAGATGGCATTAGCCGGAAAGGAACTCCGGACCTCGATGCGTGAAGGACCATGGGTACAGTGGACGTCACACTAGGAATAGTATTGCTGGCACGCATGGTCGATGTCCCTTTTCGAGTTTCAAAAACTCGAACTGTAATACTCCACAGCTTCCACTAGATGTCGGCCTACGCACAGCATGTGATCTAAGCAGATTCCACAAGCCTCAGAAATATATTTGGTTATTTATAGCGTGCCTAATACCCAAGAGGTTTCTAAGTGCGGACCCGGGGATCGAATCTGTGTGGCTTTGTGTCGTCTTGTTTCCAAGGTGAGTGCATTTCCCCCGAGCTATCCTCCCGAGGCGTGGGGGATGGGGTGGGCTTAAATTATGCAGTTTCCTCTTCCTTAGGCGGGACAAAACAATTGATGGCCAGTGAAATGAATGAAGTCTGTTGCTTTCACCAATCAGAGTATCAGAATGACATTCCAACACAAATTACTGGTTGTAGTGCGTGCCAAGCATAATTGAAGACTCAAACTTGTGTAATCACCACTAGAGCATCCAAAATGTAAACAGGAGCCGACTGCACTCGCTATGCACTCTGCTAATGTGTGCCAGTTCTTATGAGTTCCAAGTCAATATAAAAGTTCAAACAAAAATGTGCTGCAATTCAGATTTCAGTTGAAAAGATCCCCTTCCAAGTTCATCCAGGAAAATGGCACCAATGGTAATCCTGGATGTTTTTTTTCCAAGATGAATTGCCACAATTCAAAGCTTATGTTAATAACTTCAAATTGGTTAATGCCTCTGCAGCACATTTGGTATAATTGTCAGGATGCTTCTTCTTGGGTTGTTGCCTTCCTCTAGACAACCACCCTTTTGCTATAGTTTCCGTGGAAACAGTCTCTTGTTCCACACTAATACTGTTTCAACCACCTTCAATGTGACATCCACTGACAGTTTTTACACCACCACAGTTCAGGAACTTCTGCTTCTCCTTGTACAATTGTGTACTTCAGAAATGATTAGGCATATAAAGACAAGACTCTTTGACCTCTACAGGTTGGCAAGGCACTCTTCTTTCCTATACTTCAATAAAAGGGCAGCCTCTTTGTCTCTTCGGTCTGCCTTACTGCCACTTAGGTATATCATTGCTTCTCTTTACAAGTACCCAGCTCCCTTCCCCAGCTTTGTTCACACCGTCTTGGTTCCTGTAATTACCCTTAAGCTGTATTGCCACTCTTTCAGCTACAGGTAATGCCACACTTGTATCAGAGGACACTGGACCTTTAACAAACTCGTAAACTGTATAGTTCTTAAGGCTGGTTTCACTATTGAAAGGGTTCGCTCTTGGCTTGGGTAATGCTTGTTTCTTTAAGTCGATGCAAAAACTTACTACAATGTTCAGTCTCCAAAGAAAAGCAAGACCTATGTACACGCCATCACTCTTTCAGATAGATCTTTAGCTTTAAAGAGATACCAGTGATTGTATTTCTTATTCAATATCACAAAGACGGCTTCCAACTCCTGTACGGAAAAACAAGGTCACACGCAACCTTCCTCTGATGCTGAATACTCTTGTAACATTTGTGGAAGTTAAAATAAGGTGTTCGGAGTAGCTAGCACAAGTGTTCCCATTTTTATGAGACACAGCCACTCTGGCAACAGTATATTGTTCGACAATGGAATGAACAGGCTTTTCTTCTTACATGAACACAATTGGTCTCACTAATAGCACACGCGATGCATTTCCATTATTAAGAAGAGCTTCCACAATAACAAAAAGTTTATAATCTGTTAAGACTTTACGCAAGTTACTTCTGAGCTAGTAACAGTTACCAGCAGGGCTTGTAAAGTGAACCTCAACTCTGAGCTTCACTCACAGGCTCCAGGAAGACTGTGATTGAGGGCTGCTTCACATTCCCGACTTCAACTGCTACTACTACTACTTTTGGCACACTTGGGACCCACTTCTGCAGCACAGGTGTCTGGCCACGTTAATTGGGAGTCTCCGTCACTTCTCCGTCCCTCCGCTTACCTTCTGCTACGGGCCTTGGGCTTCAGTATATTCACAGCTCTACAATCGCTGCTACTAGGGGTACATGGGGAAAGCTCCACTCTCAACAAGTCTTCCTCAGTGCAGTCACTCTCTCAGAACATGCATGTGAAATCTGCTGTCTACATGTTCCAGTGCCCTTTCTGTGGTCACGCTTCCTTGTGAATTGCCAACCTTGCGCTCTACTACTGCTTCTACTGCCAGCCTTCCAACTCCTGTTCCAGCTCCTCCTTCCTCTCCTCTCCTGCTGCAGCCTTTTACGCTTCACAGGTTTGGCAATTAAGTTCAGGTGTGAACCATTGGTTTCAATTGCCCGACCTGTGCAAAGGCTATTAGGCTCAATTGCCTGACCACTACATCTGCATGCCTATTCAGCCCTCTTCGTCTCAGTCCCTATAGGATTCTGGGACAGGTAGTTTACTTCATCAATGTCAGGTTTTTCTACTTCTTTAGTATATTTAATAGTAGATTTAATTCCCTTAGTAATTGTAACAGAAGTGCTGTAAGTTCTAACTGTGTTAGAGGAAGAGGATTTAGAGAAGAAAATGTTTCTGCCATTCCTTGTAGTGTACCTTTGGTAATGAGGTGGACATTTAATTTTAGGTACCAAAACCACTTTAGGGTTTACCACCTTAGATTCCAAGCAAGGTTTAGAGATATTAAAATTACAACAAGCCATAACCTCTTCCGGCTCAGTGGTTAGTCTCCCATTAGAGGAAAAATACTGTGTCTCATACCACAGAATTGCTCCACTTCCCTGGGCCTTGTCCCCACCCAGGTAATCCTCCCGCAGTACACCACCCCCAGGGTTGGGATCAGGAAGCGTCTGCCTTCCCCTGGCCACCCTGAACAAGACTTTAGGCAGGGTTTCGGTAAGGGAGCCGCAGGATTCTTCACATAACATAACATTTTAAATAGTCAGGAGATTGGATATTCATTTATCTAACATTTTAATCTTTTCCTATTATTAGAGGGGAAAACAGTGCTAGCAAACTCAGTTTCATGGCTATTCAAGGTATTATCCTCAACTGCCAAACAAACTACTCTGTGGTCGCTTTCCTCTCTACGAGAGATTTCCAATGTTTTCATATTCCTCCAGCTAGGGAGGTCAATAAAAATGTAATCTATAGGACCAACTTTATTCCCACTGAAACATGTTGGCTGTGGAGGAAAACCAGGCTCAATATGGCCATTGCACACATTCAAGCCCTTTCTAAAAAAATAAAGTTGTGCCCACTATGTTGCATATTTATATTTTTTGTGATGAGGGGTTCAATACTTAGGGATATTTCTAATGGTGCAAAATATCATCCGCAGTGATCCCGGTTCATCATTACCGCCACAGGGCATTGCTCTGTAATGGGGAAAAGATCCCATGTTACTTACCAACTGGTAACGTTCTTTCGATTGGATGTTCCTCCAACATATTCCTCATCTTAGATGTATTCCATCCAGCTTTGCTGCTCTTCGGAAATTTTTCCGGCAGACGGTGCCGTGCGTCAATGTCGTCGAGTCGATGGTCCCTCGTAGGCCTCCGTCGAGGGTGACGTCATCGGGTGTAGAAGTAGCATGCGTGGCGCCCGTTGGCCTCAGTTCTGTTTTTCCCCTTTTTATCTTTGATCTTGTACTGTGTAGATTGTGCCGGCAGACAAGTATGAGCCTTGCGAGATTTGAGATGGCAATAACCCGGAAAAATCTACAGAGGGGTAGGCTGGGAGGGCGATGAGGAATACATTGGAGGAACATCCAATCGAAAGAACTTTACCAGTTGGTAAGTAACTTGTTCTTCAAGTGGATTGTGTCCTCCAACGTATTCCTCATCTTAGATAGACATCCAAAGCAGTATGGACAATTCCTCTGGAGGAGGGGGTAGACTGGGAAGCATCCAGGTTATAGAATTTTGAGAAAGCGTGTAGCGAAGGCCAAGTTGCTGTTTCGCAAATGGATCTTATTGGAACACCTCTTTGAAGGGCCGTGGAGGAGGCGATGCCTCTTGTGGAATGAGCCCTTAACCCTTCTGGAGGGTCTTTTTTGAGCTAGTCTATAGCATTCTGAAATGCAAAGCACAATCCAGCGTGAAATTGTCCGTTTTGTCACCGATTGACCCAGTTTCCTTCCTGTGTAACCTATAAACAGCTGGTTGTCCACTCTAAGTCTGGAAAGTCTAGAGATGTAAAAGCTTAAAGCTCTTTTCGGATCCAACCTGTGTAATTCTTTCCTCCTCCTTCGAAGGATGGGGTGGAGGATAGAATGCGGGTAAGACAATTTTCTGACTTAAATGAAAATCAGATATTACTTTCGGTAAAAATGATGGTTTTACCCTCAACACAACTCTGTCCTTATGGAACACAGTATAGGAGGGCCCAAAAGACAGTGCCTGCAATTCGCTCACTCTTCTTGCTGATGTTAGAGCAACCAAGAAGGCTGTTTTCCATGTTAGTAATCTTAATGGACACGTGTGCATAGGCTCAAAAGGAGCACACATTAAGAATTTTAGGACTAAATTTAGATCCCAGATCGGTACTTGAAATGGGTGAGGCGGAAACACATTAGTGAGTCCTTTTAAGAATTGTATTATCAAAGGAATTTTGAAGTAGGAGCATTCTTCCAATGAGCGCTGGAAAATGGAAAGCGCTGCAAGGTAACCTTTTATTGTTCTGATATTCAGACCTCTATGTGCTAGGGTCAGAAGGAAAGATAATACTTCCAGAATAGAACATAGGAAAGGATCGACATTCTTTTCTCTGCACCAGTTGCAAAACGTTTTCCAACGGCAACGGTATAGAGACTTTGTTGCTGACCTTCTTGCCAAAAGCAACACCTCCATAACGTCATCTGGAAGGTTACAATCCCTGTATCTCAGCCTTTCAGATACCAAGCATGAAGGTTGAGCGTTTTGACCTCTGGATGGAGAACCTGACCCTCCATTTGAGAGAGAAGGTTCTCTCTCTGAGGAAGACGTACAGGAGGACAGATGGACATGTTTAGAAGGTCCGGGTACCACGTTCTCCTGGCCCAATCCGGGGCAATTAGGATCATGCAGCTCCGAAACCGTCTCAGCCTCCTGATGACCTGAGGAATGACGGGAATCGAAGGGAATGCATACAATAGTGGGAAATTCCACTCCACCACGAACGCGTCCCCCAGGGTTCCTCTCGGGGGAAATTCCCTTGAGCAATACCTTTCGCATTTTCGGTTGATTCCGGTTGCAAACAGGTCTACTTGAGGGGTTCGCCAAAGGGCGAAGATCTCTTGAATGACTTCCTGAGCAGGTTCCCATTCGTGGGATACCGTGCTCTGCCTGCTCAGAGCATCTGCCGTCATATTCGCTTCCCCGGCTAGATGAATTGCTGTTAAAGAGATTCCTTCCTGAATCGCCCAATACCAGAGCTGCATTGCCTCTCTGCACAGGGGTAGTGACCCCACACCTCCTCTTTTGTTTAGGTAGTGCATGGCCACTGTGTTGTCCGTCATTATCAGGACATTCTTTCCCCTGACAGATGGCAGGTAGGCCTTCAGTGCTAGTCCGATTGCCCTCAGCTCTAAATGGTTGATATGTAGTTTGGACACCGATGGAGACCAACGACCGTTGATTGTCATATCGTTGGCATGAGCTCCCCACCCCAGGAGTGAGGCGTCCGTCACTACTGTGATCTCCGGCCATGGTTGCCAAAAAGGTTCTCCTTTTAGGATGTTCTCTGTACAGGTCCACCATAGAAGGTCTTATCTGACCTTGTTTGGTGTCTGAAGAAGATCCGTCATTTGACCCGAGAACTGGGACCACTGAGTCTTTAGGGCCCATTGAAGGGATCTCATCCTCAAGCGTGCCTCTGGAACCAGAAAGATGCAGGATGCCATGAGGCCGAGCAACCTTAAAAAGTCATAAGCCTGGAGATTTTCGGCATTTTGGAATTTGGAAACCATCTGAAGAATGTCTTGAGCCCTCGACTTGGGAGGCGAGCTCTTTCCCAAGGACATGTCTAATACAGCTCCTATGTACTGAAGCTATTGGGAAGGTGTCATCTGTGACTTCTTGAAATTGAGGGAGAAGCCCAGTTTGTGGAGGAAGTGGCAGGTGACTTTCAGATGATCCAGTGCTTCCTTGGCAGAACGCGCTCTGATCAACCAATCGTCCAGGTAGGGGTAGACATGAATCCCCCCCTCTCCTGAGGTGCGCTGCCACCACTACCATTAACTTGGTGAAGACCCTCGGGGCGGAGGTCAACCCGAAAGGCAGGACTCGAAACTGATAATGTAAGTCGCCAACTACGAACCTCAGGTATTTTCTGTGCTTGAGATGAATCGGCACATGAAAATAAGCATCCTGGAGGTCCAATGACACCAACCAGTCCTGAAGTTGAAGAGCCTGAAGGATCTGAGAAAGGGTAACCATCTTGAACTTGTCCTTTCTGAGGAACTTGTTCAAGTTTCTTAAGTCCAAGATGGGTCTCAGTCCTCCGTCCTTTTTGGCGATCAAAAAATACGGGGAGTACCATCCCTTGTTCCTCTCCACTGCAGGTACTGGTTCTATAGCACCTTTCTCCAGCAGGGTTAAAACTTCCTGCTGTAGGAGCGGGTTTGAAGACTTCAACGGGTGTCTCCCTGGTGGATTGTTTCGAGGTTGCGTTAGAAAAGGAAGGCAGTAACCTTGGGCTATTATTTCTAGAGCCCAAACATCTAAAGTAATGGCTCGCCATTCTTGCAGATGCTGTGACAGCCAGCCCCCTACAGGTGTCTTGTAATGCAAATCCTCAAAGCGGTTTTGTGGCGGATGTTGCAGCCGCTGATGGCAGAGAGGCTGCAGCTGGAGCTGATTTAGCACGTTTTCCTCGTACACCACGAGTGGCCTTTTTCTGGCCCCTTTGACTGGCCATTCCTCTCGCCTTTCCATATGAGGTGTAGTAACGATAGGATCGTCCCCTCCATAACTGTCCTTCCGCACAAAATGGCTGTGGTATCCTAATAGCAGCTCCTAAAGATTTGGCAGCTGCTAAAGATTTGGCAGCTGCTTTTGAGGTCTGCAACCTCTCAAGGCTCTCGCCAGCCTTGTTGCCAAAAAGGTGAGACCCGTCAAAAGGCATGTTCAGAAGGCAGTTCTGTATGTCCGGTGCGAAACCCGACTTCTGTAACCACGCAAATCTGCGCATTACCATGCTAGTGCCCATGGACCTGCTTACACTATCTGCAGTTTCCAATCCAGATTGAAGGGATTCCTGCATGGCTTCCTTTCCATCTCTAACGATGGTTAGGAACCCTTCCCTTTATTCCCCTTCTGGTATGTGCTCCGCCACCATTGCAATGCACTCCCAAAGAGTGTACGAAAATTTTGCCAAGGCACATGTGGAGTTGGCAGATTTTAATGCCATGCTCCCGGCTGAAAATACCTTCCGTGCCCAACCATCCACATGCTTATCGTCCCTGTCTGGAGGGATAGACGGGTATGCAAGTTTGTTAGAAGCTTTGGCTGCCTGTATGACCAGACTCTCGGGAGTTGGGTGTTTGGACAGATAGCCGGGGTCGCTACTGGCCGGGCGGTATTTTGAGGTGAGGGATTTATTTACCAGAGGAATAGAATCCGGAGTTTCCCAATTCTTGGCCACCCTATTTTGCAGGGCTACATGAAAGGGTAGTACTGGGCCTTCGGTGGGCCCATGGTCCAATATATCTGTTAAATCATCCTGGATGAATTGAGCTAATGGTTAAGCCCATCCTAAGTGATCTACTACCTTTGTCATTAATTGACGGTATGATGGACTGGCATGCTCTCCTGGTTCTGGTCTGCCAAAGTTGTTTTCAGGAGATGTGTCAATGCCACTTACATTGTGTAATGATTCCACCAAGTACCTCATTCTGCTTTCTTCTGAAATCAAGCATTCTGGGACATTTGGGTTGCCATATTCCAGCCCAAAAGTTACATTCTCCTCATCAGATCTCTCCTGTTCCTCAAAAATTGAGGTCAGGGATTTGAAAAACTCCTTTCTGGGGAGAGGCTTGAAAACCTTCTCTGGGAGAGGAGGAGGAAGAGGTCTAGTACCTGGCTCGGAGGACAATACAGGTTTTGTAACCTTATCCTTCTCTTTTTCTGGTTTCCCTGGCTTGTCTGGAGCCTTTGGCGCCGAGGGTGTCGGTGTCGACAACAGCGTCGACGAGACCGTGGTCGTCGACAGGGTCTGCTTCGAGGGCGTCGAGGCGACCTTCGAAGATTTTCCCTTCGAGGTATGATGGGTCTCGGACGGCGTCGATGACCTCGAGCGGTCGACTCGACTCGAGCGTTTTTCACTCGGCGTCCTGGAAGGTTCCCTATTCTTCCTTTTTCGATCACCCGGGCTCGAGGGCGCGCGAGTGTCGGAGCGATGACGCTCCCGGCCGGCTTCCGAAGAAGGCGCGGACCGAGGCTTCGCTTTTCAAACACCTCCATCATTTGGACCCTGAATGCTTCCCACTATTCGGTAGACGAATGTTTCGTGGGGCATTTCATCTTTTTTGGAGACTCGTCTGAAGACGAGGTGGAGGGAGACCTGTGCGTCGTTTCTTCGATCTTTTTGACGAAGACGACGAGCGATGGGAATCGCTACGGGACCTCGATCGATGCCTTTGGTGTCAAGGAGAATTCTCCTCATGGGATCTCGACTAGAGGTTTTTCGATCGGTTTTTCGACCTACCTGTAGCTTTCCTCTCCTCTCTCGCAAGGCCTTCCCCGTCATCACCCTACACTTCGTACAGGGGTCCAATGTCGTGGCCTTCTCCGAGGCACAACAAACACTCTCGATGCGGGTCCGTGATCGACATTTTTGACCTGCACGATTTGAACTTTTTGAATCCCGATTTCGGGGTCGTGGTCGGCGTGGATGACGAGGACATATTTCGTTATTATATATTCTCGCAGAATTCGAGGCGCGCCGAATGTCCGAAGCAACGTATACTGCGGAAAAACGGAACTGAGGCCAACGGGCGCCACGCGTGCTACTTATACACCCGATGACGTCACCCTTGACGGAGGCCTTGGAAGGACCATCGACTCAACGACATCGACGCACGGCGCCCTCTGCCGAAAAAATTTCCGAAGAGCAGCAAAGCTGGATGAAATACATCTAAGATGAGGAATACGTTGGAGGACACAATCCACTCGAAAGGAACTTTACAGGTGGTGGGAGATATAGCATGCCAAAACCCTTGAAATTCAGTGAAAATAAATGTAGGTGTAGTGATGTTAAGGTGAGCGTTTAATGCAAACTCTTAACATTTGACATATGTTGGAAGCACCAAAGCCTTAAGACTGAGCCTTCCAGTTGTGCAGCCCATGAGCCTACAAAGAACATCACCAGTTACATTGCGTATTACATCATCAATGACATCACTCAAAACTAAAGCACACTGACTGAGGAGTAGTTTCCTGTGATATCCTATGAGCGATCGTCATCAGTGGCCCTAATTGGACAAGCCCTAAGCCCAATATTAGTATGTTGGTAAGCTACATACCATGGTTATGTTTCAGCAGACATTCTTGAAAGATGCTTGTTGGAAACGCTACACTGCATGATGCTAGCAGAAGGCGAAATACAAAATAATACTATCCCAAGCAACCCAAAAACTAAAGTGTGCGCAAATACTGCTTTTTAACTGTCTGCCCACTCAACCTTAAGGTACACTCCCTCAAGCCCAACTCCTTAAGTGATTTTAAATACATTCCCATTACAGTGAAGCACTAAATAAAATGTCCACAAAATCGTAATTTTCCTTGAGAAAATAAGAAAACAAATTGAAAGAAATAACACTACATAATTTAAAACGACGATTGACTACTTTTTCACACTCCCCACATCCACCCTGAAACTAATATCCCTTTCAGCCCCTCCTAACATTGTACGCAAGGGATTCCCGTTCTTGTGAGAATACTCTCGAACGGCTCATTTCCCACCAGTGAAATAAATGTTGGCTTTCCTCAATTGCTGTAAAGCAGCATAGGAAATGTATTACAAAGATTTGGTGCAGGGGCACTCCACTCTATTCCAGATTTTAAAAAAAATTAATAAATCAAAACAACTGAAGGGCTTTCCACCAAGCCAGAGGCAAAACCAGAGGTAGAGATTTCCGAAATCCTCCCATCCCTAAATAATTCTCATGTTTCTAGATCAGAGGCTAGGGATGTGGTTACTTAAAGTGTCCTACAATTCCTGCACCCAATCGAAATGGAGAAGCCGTAAACAATGTCTTCATCCAAAATGTCTTATAAGGGGTGGAGCAATGCTTTTGATATAAACTAACCCCATTTGAAGTTGGAGAAAAAAACATTTTTGGGCAACAGTCGGTGCAAAAAGACAGACAACCCAAAAATAATACCTGGAACCATACGAGGAGAAAGGCTGATTCCAACACAGGCGAGAAAAGCAACTAGTCTTGAAGAGGGGCCCTAAAGACATTTTGGGGAGGCCCATTCTAGACTGCAAATGAAGCAGAGATAATCCAGCGTTTAGGAGATGGGCCAAAAGTAGCAAATGGTGGACTGCAATACAAGAAACCTTAAAAGTAACTGAAATTATATGAAAATATATTTAAATGTTGCATTCACATAAAATGCAATATAAAGGAGGCCATATTGGCCTTTGCCAAATAGACATTACCTTCGTCATTACAGTGGCAAGGACCTATCTGGGTGTGTGGTATATTTAAGCTTTTGACATCACATATTTCCAGTGCAGAGTTCTAGGTTTGTTGTTTCGTTAAATCGCCATTATCCTAAATGAAAGTAATGAATTTAATTACTTGCTTTAGACTTTAAAGGGGCTCAAAGGGCGATGAAGAAAGAGGAAATCATTGCAATAGTAAATTAAAGAAATTAATTAAATGACTAAGGGGCGATGGGGAAAGGGGAAACCATTGCAATAGTATCTGTGGGAGGGTTAGATGCTCCCTTTAATTTCTTCCCGAGTAATGAATTGTATTTTCAACGGCACTGAAATTCAAGCAGCAAAGAAATGAAGGTGTTTTGCAACTCCCCAAGTTCAACAACTGAGCGAATTGTCGATCCCTATACTATTAAGATACTCGTCTGGTGAATATGCAATATTTTGAAAGCGATGTACCTTTTGTTCTCTAAAACATCTGTAACAGATTAGAAATGGCACTGATTTGCTCTAGGTTTCCTCATAGAAGACTAATCAAGTCTTATTCAGATTAAACGTCCACCCGTTGAGTAAGCATTGCAAATGGAACTGCATTACTAACGGCTTATATAAAGATAGAACCAGGCAGGCTGTAATCTTTTGAGATTGTGATTTGTTCCGCAACTCTTTATTAAGAGTGGCGAGCCACCAGTCAATTGTTTGTGGTCTATTTCAAATAAATATAATTATTGTTACAACACAGCCAATGTCATGTCACATAGGGAGTAAGACTGTGGTGTGCTATACCGTTCGACTGAGGTTAAGAGCGGCCAAAAAAAGGGCCGAAAATAATTGAGCGAATCTGGTTTGAGGGTGGCCTGTTAAATTATCCCAGAATGTGGTCCCACACATTTGAAAGTAGTTACACTACCCCATTCAACCGGATGCCCATATCATATTGACCCACAAATAGTGGACCCACAGCCCATTCACCACCAAACTGAGTATTTTTATTAAATAGAAACTCCATGGGGCGTGGCTAGGGTGCCATGTGAAGAGGAAGTGTTCCTGGAGGAGCTCCCGTTCCTCCGACAATAATCCGCAAAATAAGTGCATTTGCACAAGTAATTTAGAGCTGAAAAACTAGGTCCATGGATATGAAGCTCCGGTGCCTGAAGAAATGTGCCTGAATGCCTGCAGAATGGAACAGAAGGATGGCTGCAAGCATCTAAAGTCTGGGAAAGCCAGAGACGTGCGGATCCAAAATGGTGGACCCCGAAACAAAGACGCAAGCCCAATGGGCCTGAGGCCAGCCAGAGATACCTGAAGATGCGGACATAAGACAATGCAAGCGTGGGCGACTGGGCAGGAGCACACATACAGGAAGAGATCCCCACCCGAGGAGGCCCCCCCCTCTCCACGCTGAGAGGTGTCCAACGGAAAACCGCCGGAGGACACACGGTCCCCACCCCGAATGGCCGCTGAACGGGGCCCGTCTGCCCCCTGACTCTAAGCAAACACGAAATCTGAGGAGCTGCGGCTGAAGCTAGCAAGCACTTATGCTTGGCAGACCGGTGGGCAACAGTAGCAGCCTGCGAGGAGAACGATTGGCGGTGTATACATTGTGGCAGGCATCGAAGTGAGAAATTGAAAGAGGTATGCCTTGAGGAACTGAGACCAACACGCGCGTACGCAGAACCGGACCCGGCAATCCCTCAATGGTAAGCAGACACGAAACTGAAGGAGCCGAGGCGGGGAGAGGCACACATCTACGCACAATGGACCAGCAGTGCAACAGTAGCGGCAGACGGGGAGAACAATCGATTGCAAACATTGTGGCGGCTACAGAGATGAACGGCTGAACCAGGCAAGACTGAAGTTGCTCGCTGCTAGACGGACACACGAGCCCTGAAGCGAATATAGACCGGGCTGAATCCTACAGTTGAGGGGCATCTATGGACATGAATCGCAAAATGGCGGATGATTGAAGAAGAACAAATGCCTGAACTAGCCCTCGAAATAGGAACGCTGAAGCGCCTGGGCAAGCCATAAGTGGATGAGGACTCTGGGCAAGACGGGCCGGATGCCGAGGGCACTATGTACCAGAGATCATAACGCCAGGTCGGTATAAGCTCACAGACATACGGGCCACACGACAGCGTGCAGTGGTCAGCAGCACGGAAGTCCCACAACAAGAACAAGGCGCAGGCACTCCACCCGCAAGACATGTGCGGCGTGTGAGTAACCCACAGACACCAGAGGGCACCGAGGAGGCCGGCAGAACGCTGCAGAAGACTGCCAACAGAAGCCGCACAGGGGTGGACGGAGAGCTTGTGAAAGCGGGATACAGATGATATCCAGGGGTACTGGATGCCACACACCACTACACAATGGCCGAGGGGAACGAAGGCAGGTACCCAGCGCAGCCACCGTCTGCCAAAGACACCAAGTGTGTATGAGTCAAACTAGGCGGCCAACATTAGCCGCCCTGAATTAGATGAAACCGCATACCTGCAACAAAGCTCTACAGTGAAGCTCTAACCACATGCAGCGCAAAGATGCACTAGACACTGTAAGATATCAAGACATGCCCCACTGTAGTGAGAGACCAACAGAGACACGCCTGAAGCGACTGCTTTGAGACCACTAATACGTACAGGAACGAAGCTTGTATACCTTGCAGGACAATCACCCCAGGAGCGACCAAGTGGTAACCCCAGGCAATGCCCCCAGCCCACAAGACACACAGTGAAAGACGACAGCGCTGGCAGTGAAACAAGATGACCAAAACGGGAAAGTCAAAGGTGAAACAAACCTCGCTAGACATCTTTGCCAAACCCAGCCAGACTAAGGAAGGAGCTTGCCAGAGACGCCAACCACGCCAGGCAAAGGGGAACCACCCAGAGGAGACCAACAAATCCTGGAAGCTATTGCTGTGCTGCAACTAGCATGGGAATCGAAACTTGAAGCCACAATAAGTGAACTGAAAATCTCCCTGGAAGCAAAGATTGACACGGTTAGCATTGACGTTAATCTCCTGAGACAGGTTGTCAGAGCCATAGGCGAGCGGACAGGACCGCTGGAGAAGGAAGTGAAAGACACTGCCAAATCCAGCAAAGCGAACAGCAATGTAATACACATCCTAGAACAGAAAGTAGACAACCTGGAAAACCGTGCTGAAGAGGCGGAAGGAAGAGCGGGGAGGAATAATGTCCGCGTTATCAGGTTTCCGGAAGGGGATGACAACCCAGACCCCACAAACTATATCGAGACCATGATATTGCCGGAAATAGGAGCAGGGTCGCTCTCCCAAGGATTCGCAGTAGAAGGGGCACACATAGCCCTGAGCAGGAAACCCCCTCCGGGGGCTCCACCACGCCCGATAATAGCTAAAATATTGAGCTACAGATACCAGGAAGACACTCAAGTACTTCCGGAAAGGTGGTACAATCACCAGGGCGTCGGCGACCATCACTGCCTACCCATACTATACCTTCCTGGTACAAAAGCAACGACTGAGCTTTGTGACGGTCAAGAGAAGGCTACGAGATTCCGGCTTGAAGTACAGACTGCTCTACCCAGCGAAGCTCAAGGTTCTACGTAAAGACAAGGTCTTCTTCGAGACTCCAGAAGACGCCATGAGATGGATGGATGGGATAAACTGCCCAGATGACGCAAATGGTCAGAGGCGGGAAGATCAGGATAAGTGAACAACTGTTTCATCCTTATGGCTAGATAGGACTGGAGGGCGGGGATGAGCCATGATCTAAGTAGCCGCGAACAGATGTAGAAGGAGGTGTTGAGACTGAGTATAAGGGACTCAACCAGGAATTATGGTTGGAAAGGGCCACCAAAATAATAAGATATTACACACTGATATTGTGATACGGGAGAGATACCGGAAGCGCAACCTCAACCCCAGTAGGTAGTTTAGGTAGGATACATTAAAGAAGTATCCACCTGCTGCAACCTCTGCACAGGCATAGCTGCGTGGAGGTTGAGATGTGGGGGAGCCTGAGATCCAGGGATGGAGCTGGGCAACAGTTGGGAGGAGTTGGGGGGGAGGGAAGGGGAGTTGAGAAGGGAGTTGGGGGAGGATGAGGGGTGGGAGAGGGAAGCGGGAGGGGAGGGAGGGGCTGCCTCAAGGTGGCGCTAAGAGTCTACCATCTCAACTAAGTCAAAACATGAGGAAGGGGAACAAGGAGGGGGGAGATGGGTATGGCTAAAATGGGCGATTTAAGGATTGTGACATGGAGCGTACGCGGGCTGAATAGCTATATTAAATGGAATAAAATTATGATGTAAAGCGACAGAAAATTGATATAGCTATGCTACAGGAAACCCACCTGACCCACAGCCTGAAGCGTCGATCCACTTGATCCTGGCGTAGCTCCCACTCGTGGCACGAGCGCAGCTCCCTGCTGAGTGAGTCGGCGATGGTGTTCTTTATCCCTACCAGATGAAAAGGTACCAGAAACATCCCATGGTCGACGGCCCAGTGCCACAGATCCTGGGATTCCTTGGACAGGGCTAGAGATCTGGTTCCACCCTGCTTCCTGATGTAGAACATCGTGATGGTGTTGTCGGTGAAGATCCTCACCACCTTGCCCTTGAGGGACGGAAGAAAGGACCTGAGAGCCCAAAACACTGCGCAGAGCTCCAGAATGTTGATATGAAGCTGTTTTTCTTCAGGGAGCCAAAGGCCTCTCGCATGGAGATTTCCGGTATGCGCTCCCCACCCTCCGTCGGAAGGTCTCGTTGAGCGGTATCCTGTCCTCGAAGCTGCCCGTCGCCTGGATCCAGCGTGCGTCGAGGAACTCTTGCAGTGGACGCATTCGAAGTCTTCACAGGCGTACCAGATAGATGCAGGAGGACATCATCCCGAGAAGGGATTTGATGGATCTTACCCTGGCTACATCCGTGGCTAGCAGGTGTTGCACCTTGCCCAAGATGGCTTTCGTCCTTTCGTCGGACGGCGAGGCCAGCCGTGCCACTGTGTCGAGCTTGGCTCCCAGAAACAGGGCGACCTGCGAAGGGACCAGGTGGGATTTGGGGAAGTTGATGGAGAACCCCAGGTCCGTGAGTAGCTGGACGGTCTTCGCTGTGTGTTCTACGGCAAGCTCCCTTGTCCTTGCTCGGATGAGCCAGTCGTCCAGGTAGGGATAGACTTGGATCCCTTGCAGGCCTAGCCACGCCGCCACCGGTGCTAGGCACTTGGTGAATACCCTGGGTGCCGACTTTAATCCGAACGGGAGGGCCTTGAACTGGTAGTGCCGTCCTTGGACCACGAACCTGAGGAACTTCCGGTGTCCTTTTAGAATGGGGATGTGGAAGTAGGCATCCTCCAAGTCCAACGACGACAGGAAATCGTCCTCCTCCAGCTGTCCCAGCACGTGCTGGAGGGTGACCATCCGGAACTTCTGAGCGTTGATGTACTTGTTCAGTCGCCGCAGGTCCAGGATGGGACGCCAACCTCCTGTCTTCTTCTTTACGATAAAGTATCTTGAGTAGACCCGAAGTCTCTTTGGGACGAGCTCGCTGGCACCTTTCTTGAGCATCGCCCTTACCTCCAGCAGCAGCTGGGGTACGTGGTTTTCCTTCCTGGCCATGGGTGGCACACGCGGGCACTTCTTTAGAAACTCGAGGGCGTGCCCCTGGGCCAGGGTATCCAGCACCCAACGGTCGGTGGAGATGGACTCCCACACGCTGACTAACTTCGCCAGCCGGCCTCCCACCGGGGTGCGTCGGTGGTGGCCCGACGCCGCAGTCGGTTCAGTCCTGTTTTGAGGCCGCCTTGCCGCCTTGACCTCCCTGGCGACGACGGCGGGAACCTCCAGACTTGCCCCGTACTCTATAGGCCTCCTGCGACGAGGAACGGGCCGCTTGACGGTAGGTAGAGGAGCCGCTGCCGGAACCTTTGGAGGCCCCTTGCTTGCCTCCGGTGTTCCGAAATGACGGCCGTCGTTGCTGGAGAACTCCCAGGGCCCGGGCTGTCTCTGTATCCGTTTTGATGGCTTGCAGGGACTCATCGACTGTCTTCCCAAACAGGTTGTTCCCGTTGAAGGGCATGTCCAACACTTTGGCTTGTACGTCCTGGCGGAAATCCGTCGCCTTAAGCCATCTGCGCTGTCTGAGGCAAACACCGTTGCCCAACTGGCAGAAACCGGTGTCAGCGATGTCCGTCGCCACCGTTATGGAATGGTCTGACGCCACCTCGCCTTCTTGCAGGATTTCCAGGGCTTCTGCCCTCTTGTCGTCCGGCAGGAAGTCCAACAAGGGAGCGATTTTATACCAAAGTTCCCTGTCGTAAGGGGCAACGATAGCCAGGGCGTTGGCTGCCTTAATCGTTGTCGCCGCCAACGTGATGACTCGTCTTCCCATTGCGTCGAGCTTCTTTCCCTCGCCGTCCGGCAGTGAAGTCGATGTCGATGCCGATGCCCCCCGCCTTCTTCCTGGCCGCCGCCGGGACGACTGAATCCGGGGTCGGCTGTGCTCTAAGGCATAGAGGGGCCGCGTCGGGGAGCCGGTACTTCTTTTCGTATCGGTCCCTTTTTGCCGGCGTCGTGGACGGGTTCTTGAGGAGGGAGAGCCCCTCGTCTCAGATGTCATCCAGTAGAGGTACCACGAGGACCGTCTTCCTCTTGGTCTCTCGACGTTGATAGAGGAACCCCTCCTTTTCTTCGGGGCAGAGCTGGAAAAGCTCAGATGCCCTGGAGATCATTGCATGGAAGGATCCAATCTCATCGGGCGGGGAAGCCCAGGGAGGGGGGGGGGGCGACAGGAGGTCCACCCTGCCGTCGCCACCCTCATCGTCCGTGCCCGTCATGGCCGTGTCCATGCCCGTGTCATCCTCACGGACGGGGAGGAGGGTTGAGCAGGCCTCGAGGGCTGGAAGGGTGCAGGAGGATGTGTTGTTCTCCTCTTGGGTGGTGGACTTCCCGACGGCCCTGCCCCTGGCTCCTCTGTCGGGCCTGGCTCTGGATCCTCCCTCGGGGGTAAAGGCAATCTAGTCCTTATTTCAGAGCATAAGGATTGAATTGCCATCAAAATGGCTGCCGAGTTGTCTGCGACGGGCGCGACAGTTGGTCTGGGGTCCCATCGGTGCCGCCATCGCTTGCGTCGTCCCCCTCGTTGGGATGCCTCTCGACGGGCTGGTCCTCCTCCATGCCCGCGTCGTGGCTCTCAGGGACTTCGACAAGTTCCTCCTCGGAGGTTGTGTCTGAATCCACGATGGCCACTGGCCCCCCCTCTTTCTCCATCGGGGGCTTCGTGGGGGTTCTTTCGATGGGCTTGAAAGATGCCTCCCTCCGAGGTGGCAGGGAGACTCTGGGCCCCGAGGCCGCTACCACAGGTGTAACCTCCGCAGGCTGCGCCAGAGTTGCCGCAACCTCCTCGATAGAGGCCTTGGCTGGGTGAATAAAGGCCTTAGTCACCCACTGCGTGCTTGTGGCCTTCACCTTGGAGGAGGGCTCCCCGCCTCGCTCCCCCTCAGCCGAAAGCATCGAGGGTCCTCTCCAGAAGCTTGGCCGGGTTCTTGGATTTCCTCTTACCCGAGCCAGAGCGTTGGCTCGTGGTTGATGGCGCCGGGGAGGATGCCTGACCGTTCGGCGCTCCCGGTGCCCGCGGACTCGCAGTGCTTAGCCTTCTGTTGGGCCCCCGTCGCCGGGGCGCCCTCACAGGACTTAGAAGACCGCTCGGATTTCTTCTTTTTCTTCTCACCTGACGGGCTCTTTGCCTCCAGCCAGTTGGCGAGACGAAGATGGCGGTCCCTCATGGTCCGCTCTGACATGTTCCCGCAAAACACACAGTCCTCCTCCACGTGCGTTTTGTCCTTGTGAAGATAGTAGAGGCATAAGGAATGCTCGTCTTCCTTGAACATGTTCTGCAGCTGGCATCCAGGGCAGGCCCTGAACAGCTTCGCGGGCGTCGAGCTCCCTTTCTCCTGGGCCATGTCCGGGGTAGGCCTCAGAAACTTCTGGAATCCTCCAAAAGCGTTGTTCAATGAAATCTTCACCCTTGAGGGGCGTAGAACCTTTCAACGGGGACCCGTTTTGGTCAGATGTAAAGACGGTGGAGCTTGAGGCTCAATTTAACCGAAAAATGAGAAATTCTCCTTGAAAATGCGCGAAAACGCAGCAAAAGCTCGAGAGCTATAGCACGAGGACTCCCAACACTTGAACGTGCAGTAAAAATCTGAGGATGCCTGCCGGAGGCGGGGCTTAGGGAGAGGACAGTCATTGGCTGTGGGCAGTATGACCCAGAGATCAGTGATTGGTTACTACTAGGAAAGACAGATCAGAAACAAAACTGATACTGATTTTTTTCTGTACCGAGGATTCCCAGCCTGACGACGGGGAATATTCATGAGCATGTGAATCCATGCCAGACCCCATGCTGGAGAAGTAGAGGTACCAGACAGGGATGCCCCTGGTCCCCAATGCTATTCATTCTAGCGCTGGAGCCGTTAGCAGCGTATCGTAGATATCAGTATGGAGAAGTGGGTATTAAGACAAAAGGAGGACAGCATCTGATCTCGTATGCGGATGACATGCTGCTGTACCTGCAATACCTGGAAAATAACCTACAATACATCTTAGAGGTATTGGAGCGCTACGCAATACTTTTGAGCATAGCGATTAACCACAAGAAATCTACCATATTCCCCCTGGGTAGATACAAAGGGTTGCCCGAGGAGGCATTGCCAGTGTTGCAAATTGGATGGGCGGTGGACACCTTCCGATATCTGGGAGTGAATATATACCATAAGGCCGAGGAGGAGCATAAGAACAACCTGGAGGAGGCAGTTAGAGGTCTAGAACACAGCATGACATTTTGGACACGGCTGCCCCCAACCATGATGGGGAGGGCGACACTAAAGATGGTGGCACTACCGAGGCTGCTGCATAACTTTGCAAATGTCCCATATAACATACCAAAAGGATTCTTTTCTAAGCTAAACAGCATATGCAGTGGGTTTATTTGGCATAATTCTAGAAACAGGGTAGCCCTATGGAAATTGCAGAGCCAATATGAAACAGGGTAGCCCTATGGGAATTGCAGAACCAATATGATCGCACAGGAATCAGGCTACCTAACTTTGAGGTGTATTACCTAGCAGGCCAACTTCAATATGTAGTAAAATGGCTATCTGAGGAAGTCACACCGGAGTCTAGACTGAGGGCAGAATGTAAACCTTATTTTTTAAACGAGTGGATGTGGGTATCTGATCCCCCGAAGGGGAAGAGATGAGCATTGCTAGTCTTGGGTAGAGATCTGGCACAGAGCCTGCAGAATGATGGGGTGTCCGTCACCATGCTCCCAGCAAGTTCCTTTGGTGACCCTGAAAGGGGTGGACTGACAACTAAGGAGGATGATTAGGGAACACTGGGAACCTGCGGGAGTGACAACCCTAGGAGACATGTGGAGGGACGAGGGAAGGATAGAGTTTGAAACGCTAAGGGAGGAGACAGGCTTACATAGTGGCCAGTTCATCACATACGCTCAGCTGCGGAAACTGGTAGAGAAGACATGGTCGGAGATAGATCTAGCCCAGTAACCAGATGAAGCTATAGAAATGCTTCAAACAGTGTCAGAGGGGGGCCATGGGATCTTCAGGATTTACGAAATACTGATGTCTAAGGTGGGGAAGGAGGTGGCCCAACTAAGGCGCGATTGGGAAGAGGAAAGTGGGGAGACCATTAGTGATGGATTATGGGAAAGGATGCAGAGATACCATAAGAAAGTGTCGAGAAATGTCAGATTACAGCAGGAACTATACATCACTCAGAGCATACCTGACCCCCCATGAAAATCATAAGGTTTACGAATGCAGCTACACAATATTGCCCAAAATGCCAGGAGGAGAACGCTGGGATAGTACATATGTTCTGGGCCTGCCCTGAAATAGCTATATATTGGGAAGAAATAGCAGAACGGTTGAACAACAAAGGGATTAGACTAAAAGTGGACTCCCTATGGGCATGCATGGTGGGGGGGGGTTCCCTAGGCCTCGCAAACTTAACCATGTCAGCAAGCTCAAGGACTTAACATATATTTTAGCAAAACGCAGGATAGCCATGGGCTGGAAGGCGCAAGCGAGACCAAGCATAGAGGCATGGTGGAGGGACCTTCTGAAATGGGCAGATGCGGAGACGGCTGCCTGGAGGGACGCAGCATGGAGGAGGAGGAGGGGAGGAGGAGGCGGGAACGCTTATGGCTTGACTGCAATTGGTCGCCTCCCTATCGTGCCCGGAGCCCGGGGAACTGGAATCGGAAAGCTCCCAGGATGGAAATGTGGCTACAGAGAACTAAGACTATGATTGCAGATGGCGAGACTCTCGGGGAGAGCAGGGGTGGGGAGTTGGGGGGTTTTGTATTTATGCACCATGTTAGGTGCACTGTATGATGTTTGTTGTGGAAATTAATAAAAAAATGTTTTAAAAAATAATAGAAACTCCATTTTTTGGGCCCAGCGCAATTGGCTAACCACCGGTCCTCCATATGGGGAAATGTTGAACGATTCCCACCATCTCCAATGTCTCCATCAGGGAGACAGAAAACATGCGCTGAAAGAATTCTGCCTACAGGCCTATCCTTAGTAGGTGGGAGTAGAGAATTATATATATATATATATATATATATATATATATATATATGGGATACATTACTCACCGTAATCGTATTTCTGATGCTTGTATCTGCTTAGATTCACATGCTGTGCATAGGCCGACATCTAGTGGAAGCTGCGGAGTATTACAGTTTGTTTTTCGAAAGTCGAAAATGGGCGTCGACACAGGCGTGCCAGTAATACTATCCCTAGTGTGACGTCCACTGTACCCAAGATCCCTCACGCGTGTAGGATCCTCAGATTGTATTTTTTCTGACATGAGGAAGCATGAGGAGTAGCGTGAGTACAGATAATCCAAGCAGATAGACAGAAAAGGTAAGACTACAAGCAATCATGCGCCTTCTCTCGGAGGGGAGGAAGGGTGGGTCGCATGTGAATCTAAGCAGATACAAGCATCAGAAATACGATTACGGTGAGTAATGTATCCCTTCTGAGGCTTGTGGAATCTGCTTAGATCACATGCTGTGCATAGATTAGCGAGCAGTACCAGAAGAAGGAGGTGGGATGTGAGAAGGGTCATGAGCAAACAGGTGTCTTAGAACCGCTTGTCCCACTTGTGTATCTGTCTTGGAATGAGTGTCAATGCAGTAATGCTGAGTAAAAGTGTGAATAGAGCTCCAAGTAGCCGCTTTGCAAATGGTGTCGAGGGGAACATTTGCAATGAAAGCCAGAGTGGCACCAATGCCTCTAGTAGAGTGGGCCCTTGGCGTAAAAGGCAGAGTCTTGTCAGAAAGAGAGTAACACAGCTGTATACAGTTGATAATCCACTTCGAGATAGCGCCCTTAGAGACGCGATCCCCCTCTCTGCCTGTAGCTACGGAGACAAACAGTTGATCTGTTTTCCTTAGCGGTCTGGTTTTATTTACATAGTATAGGACCGCCCTACGCACATCTAGGGTGTGTAGTTTCACCTCAGCCGAGCTTTGCGGGTTCTGGAAGAAAGCCGGAAGCTCGATGGACTGGTTTACATGGAACTTGGATATGAATTTAGGTGAGAACCTAGGGTGTGTGCGTAAAACCAGTTTGTCCTTGTGGATAGTAAAGAAAGGATCCTGCACTGACAGAGCCTGAATTTCACTGACCCTTCTTATGGAGGTAATGGCTACTAAGAAGGCCGTTTTATAAGTCAGGTGTTTGAGACTACTTTTATGCATGGGTTCGAATGGGGGTCCCATGAGCTTAGCTAGCACCACGTTGAGGTCCCATCCTGGCGGTGGGTTCGAAATAGGAGGGTGAAGTCTCTTTACTCCTTCCATGAAGGCTTTAACCACTGGTACTTTCCACCACGAGACCTTGTTATGGGATGTGGTGTAAGCCGAGAGGGCTGCCAGGTGTACTTTCAGCGAGTTAAAAACCAACCCTGCATCCAGCAGGTGGAGCATGTATGTCACAACGTTGGAAGGAGTGCAATCAACCGGGTTGATTTGTTTATTCTGGCACCAGATAACGAATCTTTTCCACTTATCAAAGTAACAGTGCCTTGTATTTGGTTTCCTGGACTCCTTTAGAATGTCCATACACCTCTGTGGTAATTTGAGATGTCCAAACTCTATGACTTCAGGAGCCATGCTGCTAGGTTCATAGAGTTGGGTTCCTGATGCACTGTTTGACCCTGTTGCTGGGACAGTAGGTTGTACCAGGCTGGGAGTCTGATGGGTTCGCACACCGCCATCCTGCGTAGGTGTGGAAACCATGGTTGTCTCGCCCACATGGGAGCAACTAGGATGAGCGTCATAGATTCCTTGTTCATCTTGTACACCACCTTCCTGATGAGAGGAGTTGGTGGAAAAGCGTACGCAAACATCCCTGACCAGTTCATCCACAGGGCATTCCCTTGGGAGTCCGGCTGGGGGAACCTGGATGCAAATCCTGGGCATTGTTTGTTTTCGCTTGTGGCGAATAGGTCTATAGTGGGGAAACCCCACTGAGAGAAGAGATCTTCTACTACGTCTCTGTGAAGGACCCATTCGTGTTCTTCTGGGAGGGAGTTTCTGCTTAGAGCATCCGCTAGGGAATTGAGCTCCCCTGGAACATGTTGCGATGACAGGAAGATGTTCCGTCTGAGTGCCCATATCCATATTTTCTGGGCAAGCTTGGACAGATTTGGCGAACGAGTCCCCCCTTGCTTGTTCAGATAGAACATGGCTGTCGTGCTGTCCGTCCTGATCTGCACCGACAAGTTCAGTAGATGGGGCTCGAACGCCCTTAGCGCTCGGAATACTGCCAGAAGCTCTAGCAGATTGATGTGGTTCTTGGCTACTGAGTGAGACCAGAGACCCTGAGCTGTGTGGTGGAGATGGTGAGCTCCCCACCCAGTCAGGCATGCATCTGTAGTCACCACGGCTTGTACTTCGGGATCGTAAAAGGGTTTCCCCTTTGCGAGATTCTCTCTTGTCCACCAGTGTAGGCTCTGTACGAGTGTTGGCGAAACGACCACTAGATCGTCCCAATGACCACTTGCCTGAGACCACTGTTTCGCCAACCATTCCTGCATGGGACGCATGCGCAGACGCGCGTGGGGGACCAGGTAAATGCATGACGCCATCATGCCCAGTAACCGCATAGCTTTGCGTACTGTTATCTGTTGACCTGACTGATAATGCGGAATTTGCAGAAGTATATTCCGAATTCTCTCTTCCGAAGGGAAGGTCAATCCTTTCTGAGTATCTAGGATAGCTCCTAGAAACTGTTTTGAGGTGCTTGGCACCAGACTTGACTTTTTCTCGTTGATGGAGAAGCCTAATTCGTGGAGGAGGTCGATAGTCCTCTGAATGTTTGACCTGCAAATTCCTGGGGTTTCCCCCGTTATGAGCCAGTCGTCCAGATAAGGGTACACCGGGATTGCTTCCCTGCGTAGGTGTGCAGCCGCCACCGCCAGTACCTTGGTGAATACCCTTGGTGCTGAAGCTATCCCGAAGGGCAGTACCTTGAATTGGTAGTGGCGACTGTCCACCTTGAAGCGCAAGTACTTTTTGTGCGCTGGGAGCATGGAAATATGAAAATAAGCATCTTTCATATCCAAGGTTGCCATGTAATCCCCCTTTTTTAGGAGGGGGATTACCTCTTGTAGCGTGGTCATACGGAATTTTTGGGGCTTGACATATTTGTTGGCAGGCCGTAAGTCCAATACTGGGCGCATTGTCAAATCTTTCTTTGGCACAAGGAAGTAAGTTGAATAGATACCCTTGTTTACCTGGTGTCCTGGGACGAGTTCTATCGCGTCCTTTTCTAGCAGAATGGCGATCTCCTCGAGAAGGATCCTTTGATGCTCTAGGGAGTGCACTCTTTGTCGTGGAGGATGATTCCGGGGACGCTGCAGTAGTTCTATACAATATCCTGCGGATACTGTTGACAGCACCCATCTGTCTGAGGTGATCCCTTCCCAAGCCTGGGTGAAGGTGGAAATGCGTCCCCCTACTGGGGTTGCGTGGCAAGGGACCCTGAACTGAGCGTCACTGTTTTGGTGGAGGCGTGCCACCGCCCTTGTTGGGGCTGCCTCTGCCTCTTCCACGACCTCTCTTGTTACCCCTGCCGTAACTCTGGGTAGACTGCTGGTTGTTATTCCATTGTGTACCTTGTCCCTGGGCATAGTTGCCTCTTTGTGAATTTTGGCCGCGTGGGCGACGAAAATTATTGTTCCCCCTCTGGTTAGGGGGTTTGTTGGTAAGCTGGCCAAGGGATTTGAGAGTCTCATATTCATCTTTGGCATTTTTAAGTGCGTCTTCGACCGCTTTCCCAAACAATAGGTCGGGTTCCACTGGCTTGTCTATTAAAGAAGCCTGGGTTTCTGTCTTGAATCCCGACTGCCGTAACCACGCATGTCTCTTGATAACAGTACCTTCTGCTATCAATCTCCCTGCGTTGTCAGCGGCGTCGAAAGTTGCTTTTAAAATGCAACCAGACACGGCTCTCCCCTCTGCCGAGATCCGAGCCAGCTGGCCCTTTAACGGTTCTGGAGCAGAGGCAATGAGCGCCGCGACTTCTTCCCATTGATGGCAATTGTAACTAGCCAACAGGGTGGTGGAATTCGCAATCCTTGCTTGGTAGGCGGACGTTGAGGCTACCTTTCTGCCAAACCCGTAAAGTTTTTTGCTCTCCTTGTCGGGAGGAGCTTCTGATGAAGATAAGGGCGTGCCAGCCCTCTTTCTAGTGTTGGTCACCACTAGGGAATCTGGTTTAAGATGTCCCTTTATATACAGACTGGGCTGCCCGGAAAATCTTTTCAATTCTGGGGTTGACAGCTCTGGTGAGGTTAGGATTCACCAGGGAAGGATCTATTCTTCGTTGGATGGATTTGAGGATAGGGATGGTCTGAGCGACCGGTCTTCTCTCTCCTACAAACTCCTCCGCGAAGTCCCTTTCCTCCTGTGCACCGTGGGTGTCGTTGGAAGTGTTCCGCTGCTCGAGCGAGAACCTCGTTAAGGAGGGGCTGGTTATCAACTGGAGAGTCAGTAACTGGGGCTTCGCTTTGTACTGGGGAATCTACTCTGTAAATTTCCTGCTCATCTTCTCCCTCCTCCAGGTCCTCATCCTCTGCATAGTAATCTGTCCCGGTTTGTTCTTCCATAATTGCAAACTCCTGGTCCTCTTCAGGGAAAACTTGTCCCTGATAACTGGGGAGTGGAGTAGAATATGGAGTGGAGTAAGGCTGAACCTCGAAGGGTTCAGGTCTTTCGACCCGGGGCTTTTTACTTAGCGGGATAGGATCGGAGGAGCCTGAGGGTGTGGCCCCTTGAGGGTTATATGAAAGAAAGTGTTCTGGGTTCTTATCATAAAAATCAGCCAAGGAAGACATCCTAGACATAACCCTGTCTATGTCTTCACTGGACCATTCCCTGGAACAGGGTATTACTTTAGCAGGTGATTTATTTTCAAGGGTAGACTTGTGTTTGCTTGTCTGCTTAGGCTTTACAGGGGTGGAAGGCTGTGCTTTCCGCTGTTTCCCCCCTTCTCCGTGCGTGGAAAAATGTTTTCCCTGTCCCTTGGGGGCCCCAGAGACTTTCGACGCCTGGCGTCGAGGGTCTGGAAAGGTATCTGTGTGCTTCGGGCGTGGGGCCTCACTGGTGTTAACCGCGGTCTCGGTATCTTGGAGCGCGGCCTGGGGGTGGAAGTCGTCTTCGTCTCCCGACGATCGAACTTCCGTTAGTGTGTGTAGCGAGGCACTCTTGGCAAGAGTGGATGATTGCCTTGCGTCGTGAGGCGATCTCGATCGAGAGCGCCCAGAGGACACCGAGTCGGACCGTTCTTTTTGTGCCTCTTTCCGGGAAGTCGACGTCGTCGAGGTCCGGTTGGTCTTAGTGTGTTTAGTGTGTGTTAGGTGTGTAGCGCTTGCGTCGCCGGGGGTCTTCCCCATAGCCGCCTTGCCGGACGACCTTCCGAGGTCGGGGACCTGCGCTCGTCGGCTGTCTTTCGACGCCGTAATGCCCTCGCCGTCCGAAAGTACGGCGTCGCTGCCATCGCTGAAGGCGCCCTCCGCTGCCATGGCCTCCTGCCTGGCGTGGTGGGCCCAACGCTTTGTCGAACGGTCCTTAAGTGTCTTAGGTTTAAACCTACTACACGCTCTGCAGTTCGCTTCGGGGTGATCCCTCGGCAAGCAGAGATTGCACGTGGCGTGCCTGTCGACCCAAGGGTATTTGCGATTGCACTTGGGGCAGAATTGAAAAGGGGTACCCTCCATACGCACCTTAAGGCAGCGGGCTGCTAAGTGTAGGAATATATATAAATGTAACTATATATCAAGAGTGAAGAGTATGTACCACCCCCCACTCTCCCTACTTGTAAGGGCCGAGGCCAGCGGCCTACTAGGCCCGGGCCGAGGCCAGCGGCCTACCGAGGCCCAGATCCGTCGTGCAGCAGTCGACGGTCGATGACTTCTCCAGCCGTCGTCGAGGTTGAGGGTCGACGTTGGGGTGGGGAAGGGAATGAATAAGAATTAAAATTATAATAACAGCAAAAGTATGGCTAAGGCCAGGGAACTCCGCAAGATGCTTCCGACCAGTATGGCGGAAAAAAACAATCTGAGGATCCTACACGCGTGAGGGATCTTGGGTACAGTGGACGTCACACTAGGGATAGTATTACTGGCACGCCTGTGTCGACGCCCATTTTCGACTTTCGAAAAACAAACTGTAATACTCCGCAGCTTCCACTAGATGTCGGCCTATGCACAGCATGTGATCTAAGCAGATTCCACAAGCCTCAGAAATATATATATATATATATATATATATATATCTCTTTCTTAGATGTCAACATAAGGATTGTGGACCAGACACTAACGACCGAATTGCACAGGAAACCTACTGGAACTAACACCCCTCTGCATGCAACGAGTGGGCACTCAAAAAATGTGATTTGGAGTATCCCAGACGGGGAGTTCATTAGAATCAGACGGAACAGTTCCACACTAACAGCATACGATCGAGACAGTAAAACTGCGGCAATCGGCTTCCTAGAAAAATGCTACCCGAAGAAGGTTATAGAGAAGGCATTTGTTAAAGCGAGACAGAGAAAAAGATCCAAGCTTCTTACAGGATCTCGAACACCGGTTGAACTAATTGGTGATAAAACAACTACAAGAATGATCCTGACATTTGATAAAGAAGCATCAGAAATAAGACGCATACTCCGTAGACATTGGAGAATCTTATTGGCTGATAAAGATTTGGCAAAAAGCTTAAAAATGAATCCAGAAATAAACTTCAGACGAAATCGATCTCTAAGAGACAACCTGGTTCAAAGTTTCATGGCATAGGATGGGCCACCAGGCAGAGAGATGTGGCTGACAACACAGAAGCCCGGCTTTCGAAAATGCACTAGGTGTAACATCTGTAAATTTGCTAAAAACTGTGCTTTTTATAAGAACCCAGTTTTGGGAAACTCCATTACCATACAGGAGAAAATTACATGTGAAACTGAATTTGTTATTTATGTACTGGCATGTGCGTGCCAAAAAATGGTACATCGGCAGCACTAAGTGAAAACTAAATATCCGCATCCAGCAACATGTAAGGGCAATTCTACACCAAGATGTGAACTATCCCATGGCTAAACATTTCAAGGATCAATACGAAGGCAAAATGGAGTTTCTCTTTTTTTTGGCATCCATAGGATTGATAAGGACCCGAGAGGTGGTGATAGAGAGAAAAGACTCCGACAGAAAGAAATCTGCTGTATTTTAGAGTTTGAGAGCAAATCACCCAGCAGACATAAAATAGATTAAGAACTATATACATTCCTGGGCTAAAATATTGATAAGAAGAATGTCATCATTGTTGGATTATCACCTGACATACCCGGTTATATTTTCATCAAGTAATCATATGGACAGATTTATGTACTGCTTACGGTCTCTCTCTGTCACACTACACTACACTTACCCCCGGGCCTGAGCAGTTGTTGAGGTACGGTTATCCATTTCTATGTGCTTATGACAAAAAGGATGTTGTGTCTTTATGGTTTTATCTCCTCTCTAACCAGTATCTGAAAGACAGTAAAAGCTTTGTAATTTTGTTTTAACTCACATTATGGGATCTTATGGGTCTGTTTGACCCAATACACACTTATCATAGGGATCGTTTTGTAGTTTATAGACATGTGACTTACAACAGCAAGTTTTAACACCTTTTTATGGGCAGGCTGCACTGATATTGGTATTTGTTCTTGAAAAACATAAGCATTTGCACTTTATGATAAAAGAATAGT
Source organism: Ambystoma mexicanum (assembly GCF_040938575.1). Taxonomy (NCBI): domain Eukaryota; kingdom Metazoa; phylum Chordata; class Amphibia; order Caudata; family Ambystomatidae; genus Ambystoma; species Ambystoma mexicanum. The sequence goes on along the minus strand of NC_090941.1, from coordinate 702,028,034 downwards.
ATTGGCCCTTTAGATATTGCTGCTAGCACTTTGCACTTTAGAATTGAATTGCAAATACCATATACCATATATGTGCTTAATTGGAGGCCAATGTGTGCCTTTTGATAAGATCAGTTGCCATATTGAATAGAATTTGATGATCTCTAAATCAGTGAGTGTCATTTGAGGCTTAAAAACGGGTGCATTATACACTTTTGAAGTTGGCTGCTTTTAACATTCATACTAGCTCTATTAGATAGTATTATACTATTGTTAGTGGCAACACTATGCGCACTATGCACTTTATCAACAGGCTGCTAAATAATTACGCACTTTAGATCTGAAAAATAACAGTGGAATACGAGTAGCACTATGCACATCAATGATAGTTACATCTTCCAACTGTGCTCAACAAATAGTATATGCATTAGCATATTCAGTACGTTACATCTATATGTATATAATGGCGGCGAGCACTATGCGTAAACAATATATAAACTTTTTATTTATTGATGACAACACATTGTTGTTGCTGTCAGTACACGCTATTATCAGTAATTTGCTGATTAGGATACATTTCAGTACTGGCACACTATACTATGTGGGAGCATAGATCTAATATGTTATAACACACTAACCCGTTCCATGATGGCCGACACCGTTGGGACATAGACACTAAGAGCAGTCCCTTTTCTGTTGTTATTAGCTAGTCACATGGGGTATTTTAACCCACAGCAATGTTTGGGTCACTTGTTGTGAACAAGCGGACGGAAGCCCGCGAAACGCGTTAACCCCATCTAGGATGCGCCAGGAACTTTGGGAGAACCACTATGTGTGTGGCTTTTGACACTATTTTGCCATGAAAATGTGCAAGGATTTTATGCAATTAAAATAAAGTGGAAGATGTTTGTAACTTGGTTTCCTGAATTTCTGTTTTGACCCAGGAGTGCTCCTCCAACGACTGTTGATATAACAATATAAAGGACGGACACACACATTTGGGATACATTACTCACCGTAATCCTATTTCTGATGCTTGTATCTGCTTAGATTCACATGCTGTGTATAGGCCGACATCTAGTGGAAGCTGCAGAGAATTACAGTTTTTTTCAAAACTCGAAAAAGGGATGTCTACAGGGCGTGCCAGTAATACCATGCCTAGTGTGACATGCACTGTACCCATGATCCCTCACACGTCGAGGTCCCTCAGATTGTTTTTTTCCTGCCATGCTAGACGGACGCATATAGCGAAGTTCCTTTCGGCGATAAGCCATTGACCTTTATACAATTAAGACAGCTTCTCTTTCTATCCTTTCATTGACTACTGAAACACTGCGCCGGTGAAGAAAGAAAATTGCCAGTCGGAGACCATCGCGACAGACCGTACGGCTTTGGAAGGCTGCCCCGGGTCTCGGCCAAGACAGCAGGGAGAGAGGGGGGAGGCCGTTTTAGAATGCATATTCTCCCCTTCCTACACTTGGTTTGCCCAGCTGCCACTTCCATAACCCATAGTTATGGAAAATACACATTTAAATTTTGCCCTAAGTGTAATCGTAAATTCCCCTGGGTGGACAAACACTTAGTTTGCAACTTGTGTCTCCCGAGAGACCACGTCGAAACGTCTTGTCGAGCGTGCAGGCTCTTCAAGCTAAGACGTTGAAGGACCGTTCCACAAACCTCTGGGCCCACTACGCCAGGCAACTCAAGGCCATGGAAGTAGAAGGAGCCTTCAGCGATGGCAGCGACGCCGTACTTTCGGACGGCGAGGGCATTGGAGTAACTTCGGCTACTCAAGCACAGGCCCCCGACCCCATAGGACCGGCCAGCAGCCATGTTGTGGGGACTACACCCGGCGGTGGCAGCGCTAGAAAAGCACACACCAAACACATAAGCCCCAGTCACCATTCGACAGATGAGTTGAATACTCAACAACGTTTGACACCCCGTGAATGGTCCACAGAGTCCCGGTCCTCTGGGCAATCTCGTTCAAGATCGGCACGACCTGTGTCCACGGACAAAGCCTCGGCTCCCGAAGTTCGACATCATTGTCTGCTAAAACTTCAGGCCCCAAAAAGTTTGTTACACACTCCTCTGGGCCCCGGGGTGGGGGAAAAACATCATAAAAAATCCTCTAAGACCCCTCATAGGGACAAGAGTCCTACTAGGGACAAGTCATCACAAAAGGGTATATTGTCCAAACCCATAGAGAAACCTAAAGACTCTAGGCCAAAGATTATACCTCCCACCAATGAGGATATGGGTACTTCCACTCAACCCATTGTAATATCAAGTTCGAAGGAATGGTCTTCGCAAGACATCGACGGGGTTCTTTGAAGAATTACCTTTATGGTGAATTTTTTTGAAAAAAATTCCAGATTACCTTAAAAGTTTTCAATCCACTCCTCCCACCTCAGCCCCTTCTGGCTCTCAAGCCTCTGCTTCCCTACCCCCGTACAAAGCAAGGTTATAGATCTATATGACCCGGAAATAAATCCAGAAGACTAAGAGGATCTTTCATTTGTGGAAACATCGGACCCTCAATTTATTGATGAGGATGCAGATGAACTTTATTATGGGGATGATGAGGACCCAGACGGGAACATGTACTCCATAGATTCTCCTACTAATCAGGACCCCCCCCCATTTGTAGATTCCCCTGTCAACAATCAACCCCTCCTCAATGAAGTCTTAGCCAAAGTAGCAGAACACTTCCGTATTGACACATAGTAGGTACAGGAAGACAGACTTCGCTGAAGAAATATTGGGGGACAAAAAGACAATAGGTCAGTTTATTCCACTGCTTAAATCGGTGCAACGCAGAATTCAACCTTCCTTAGAAGCACCCAATCTCACACGGGCCGTTAACCTGCGTGTGGAAAAACTGTTCAGGCCTGCACCTTCAGACCCCTTATACATCAGAGGCCAATTAAAACCAGACTCATTGGTTGTTACAATCACAAGGAAAAGAGCAGGCACACCCCTTGCTTTCTCAGAGGCACCACCGGGTAAGGAAAGCAAGAAGATATATGCAATGGGCCGAAAGGTCGCCTCTTCTGCAGCCTACCAAAAGAGAATATCCAACAATGCTACACTTTTGGCAAGTTATAACTGCCATAAGTGGGAGGAGGTTTCTGCGTTACTTTCGTTCGCCCTGGAGCCACTTAACTCACAACTAGCTCAGGTGGCAGCAGGCAGAAGAGTTGTATCTACTTGTCTCCTCAAGTCAAATTCCGACGCAGCTGACAATGCCGGGACAGTCATTGCAGAGGGGACTAATATAAAGAGGTATGCATGGCTTCGTCAGTCAGGCTTCAGGCCAGAAACACAAGCCACCCTAATAAATATGCCAGTGGAACCTAATGTGCTCTTCGGAAAGGCTGTAGAAGACGCACTTAGGACAGCAAAGGATGAGTATGACACTCTAAAATCTTTAGGTCAGCTCACAAATAAGCCTACGGGTCAAAGAGGTAACAGTAATGTTCGCCGTTTTCGGGGCCAAAATTCACAGAGGATCAGGCTACAATAAAGGCCAAGGTTCCTATGGCAACAATCAAGTACAAGCTTTCCAAGGCTATCCACGAGGACAATGCAGAGGCCTTGGTAATCGGGGCAGAGGCCCAGCTCGAGGTGGGAGCACGTGAGATTCCGCTCCAGGTACTCTCCCATGCATCTCCAGTAGGACGACGCATTTCCAACTTCATCCACACATGGGAGGGTATCACCTCAGACAGATGGGTGCTGTCCACGGTAGCAGGGGGCCCCTGCATAGAACTACTTCAACGTCCTCGCGACCACCCCCAAGACAAAGTCCACTCAGAGGAACATCAGCAGATCCTCCTAGAAGAAATAACAGCGCTTCTATTAAAGGACGCCATAGAAGTGGCCCCAGCCAACCAGGTAAACAGGGGTATTTATTTAACTTACTTCCTTGTGCCAAAAAAAGATCTAACAATGCGCCCTGTATTAGATTTGCACCCTGCAAACAAGTATGTCAAGCCACAAAAGTTTCACATGACTATGCTACAAGAGGTAATCTCGCTACTAAAAAAGGGGGATTACATGGCAACACTGGATATGAAAGATGCCCATTTTCATATTTCAATGTTCCCAGCGCACAGACGATTCTTGTGTTTCAAGATAGCGAACAAGCACTACCAATTCAAAGTGCTGCCCTTTGGAATAGCCTCGGCTCCAAGGGTATTCACAAAGGTACTGGCGGTAGTGGCAGCGCACCTGCGCAGGGGAGCGATCCCAGTGTACCCTTACTTGGACGACTGGCTCATAACAGGGGAATCACCTCTGATTTGCAGAGAAAACATCCAAACAACTATCAACCTCCTCTTTCAATTGGGCTTCTCAATCAACTAGAACAAAATCAAGCCTAGTGCCAAGCACTTCCAAACAGTTCCTAGGAGCTATCCTAAACACAGAGGAAGGATTGCTCTTTCCCTCAGAGGAAAGAGTAAGAAATGTGGTACTGCAAATACCACATTATCAGGCCAGCCGCCAGATAAGGGTGCGCAAAGCAATGCGTTTAATAGGCATGATGGCATCTTGCAAATACCTGGTTCCCCAGGTGCGCCTGCGCATGCGTCCCATCCAGGAGTGGTTGGCGAAACAATGGTCTCAGGCAAGCGGGCAGTGGGACGATCTAGTAGTCGTTTCGCCAACACTTGTACAAAATATTCGCTGCTGGACGAGAGAAAACCCCGACGAGAGGGAAACCCTTCTACGACCCACTGATACAGGGAGTGGTCAAAACGGATGCCTCACTGGCAAGGTGGGGGACTCACTACCTTCACCGCCATGGGCGTCATGTCCCCCCCAGTTTTCATGGCCCACCATTGTGTCCACATTCATTTGGCTGGGGCACCTTTTCTTCAAATGTCATGTCCCGCCTCAACATTTTCGGAAAAGTTACTCCACTGTTCACCACACAGCTCAGGGTCTGTGGTCTCACATTGCAGCTCAGAACCACATCAATGTGCTGGAACTTCTGGCAATATTGAAAGCCCTCCAGGCATTCGAACCCCATTTAACAAACCTGTTGGTGCAGATCCTAACAGACAGCACCACAGCAATGTTTTATATCAACAAACAGGGGGGGACACGTTCTCCAAATCTATCCCGACTTGCACAGAAAATCTGGAAATAGGCACTCAGACGGAAAATGTTCCTGTCATCACAACATGTTCTAAAGCTCATATCAAATGCAGTGACCTGTAATCCACAAGTCATACAAAAGCAAAAGACGGAAAGAGCACGTTTTAACACATTACTCAACGAAAGGGATCTGGTCAAAGGAAAAACTAATGATTCTGAAGGTCAAATCCTGATGAGTACAATTAAAATGTATGTTGTCGAAGTAAACAGCAGCAGAGCAAGAAAATAAATGAGAAAATAAAAATTAAGTGACTAAAAATAAAATGGACCAAAGAGTAAAAGAAAGGATCAAGATACACAGGCAAAACTGGAGAGGTAAAAAATAGACAATACAAAAAAAAACATTAAAATTACCCAATTTGTTAGTTTCTTTCATTCACTAGGTCTTTTTGACCTAATTATAGGTGCAACTTGTTACCTTCTTTCCTTTTGACCTTCTAATAAACATGAGGAGCGTCCCCCGCTTCTCATGTTCAGGTATCTGTGGCAGTGGTTGCAGGGGCGTCTCCCGCTCCTTATGTTTAGGTATCTGCAGCCTCAGGGGTTGCAGGGATGTTGCCACATCCTTAACATTGGGGGCGAGGGACAAAAATTGTTAGGGCCCGTGTTTTAAATGAACGGTCATACAGGGTGCAGGTCAAAAACTGCTCAAGCAGTTTTACTGCGGGCAGTCTGACGGCGAACAAAATGTTTGCGGGCATTTTGTATACATCTGCAAACAGGGCTATTCATTTTATGAATAAGTGCAGTTAATAGCTGTTGCACTTATTCAACTGTGGTCGCGCACTTATTCAACTGGGGTCGCGTTCATGGTTACTCCTCAATCTCATAGAAACACTGTCAGCTATTGAAGAGGAAGCCTGGCTACTGGTGGAAGGGGCAGAACATTGTTTTGTTAACGAGCATGAATTAATGTTTTTATCCGCAACCTGTACATCTCCATGCACAAGTTATACAGAATGGTATATGCGACTGCAAATTACAAGCCATCTGTCAGTGCAGGTAAACTGGCAATCATTTGTAAGGGGGGGGGCTTCAAGGACCCCAACATAGGTCTCTGGGACTATCCATCCCATTCTAACATATACTTAGCAGTGGGGTGTGCTTGCACCAGTTTCTGGGAGGCACACAGGCAGATGGCCCGCCTGTTAGTGCGCAAGCTTGTAAAAACAAAGTGTGCAAACAGACACTAGGGATTCCCCGATTAGTATGGCACATGTAAGGAAAGTCTCTTCTGCAACTGATGCTGGCAGTTAGCAGGAGCCCATTTAATATTACAGTAGGGGCTTCAGTGCACCCGCATCTGGGCAAACGGCACAAAACTGTTTGGCACAAGAAGCACACATTTGTAAGTGAAGTAAGTAATGCTTACAACGGGACAACCAACATCCACACTCACGTTCCCATTAAAACCTCCACACCTACCGCGTCCACCCACTACGTTCCACACCAATACCTTCACGGTCTTTAGTGTCGGAGTCCTAATCCACGCAGCCACATTGCCCCGTTTTGCGGTTCTCAACTAATTAAAGTTCCGGTCGATATTCCTAAAAGAATTCACTACAAATACATCACAAAGGATTAAATAAAAAAAGGTATTTTTATTTCCATGTGGTGTTAGTGGGACGATAAACATTTATAAATACGTGAAGTACTGAGAAGACGAACACTGCATACGGTAGAATGTAGTCCTCACACTCTTGCTACACACTAAGAAATGCAATAGGTCTTAAAAACCAAGTATTTAAACCACTGAGCACAGCTTAGATGTCATTTGGGGCTTGTCAACATACACAGTTTGAGGTAAAGCCAATACATTTTGTTACAAAACAGTTTTGACAAATCCTGTAAAGGGTTTCTATAAGCGGATGTTTATCTACCGCTAGTTTTCAGGTTAAAAGCCGACTGTGTCCTTTGTACCGTAAATACTGAAGCATGTTGTCAGCCACTTAAGCGAGAGGTGTTGAAGGCACCAGTTAGCAGAAAGACATTATACATGTACTTGTGTTTATTTTTCTACTTTCGAGGGTTAGCTGCAATATTTACAAAAAAACAGGTTGACTGAGAAACGATTACTGCAGTTTAACTATTGTTAAACAGTTGACCCGTTGTAATGAACGTACCCTCTTATTACCCCCTACATAACTTTGTTGGGCACATTTCATCTCTCAAAATGCCACGCAAAATTCAAGTAGCAAAATTCAAGTAGCAAACGAATAAAAAAGGTAGAATACTTTGCTGTGGGCACTCTTCCATACTAGACACAACAGAGGGGGGGGCAGGGGCTGACAATGAAGCTCTGCTGTCCCTGCGGGTATGTACAGGAACAAAGAAGTGCCCCTTGCTTCCTGGTTCCTGTTCATGCTGCGTGAGAGTCAGAGGGTTTTCGTGGAGGCATTGGAGAGGTGGAGCAGAGTCCGGACCAGGTCTGCAGTTAAGAGACATTTTATTATGTTACATGTATGTGTGAATGAGTGAGTGTATGATGTGAGGGTGGCTGGGTGTGCATGTTAATGAGCGAGTGAATGTTGTGTTAATGTGTCTGGCTTGTGTTTGTGCAAGGCTTCGCAGATTTTAGCATTCAAGCACATGGAGTTGGTGGGGCAGTCTCTCTACTACGGTAATTTCTTTCCTGGGCATCTATAATCAAGAAAGCATGGTAAGTGTTTTTACGGGGCTAGACTGGCATTTTGATGCAGCCAGGCAGGCCATTTTTTACTGTGTCATGGAATGTTTTATTCTGAGCATCATAGGTAAAGCAAGCATGATAAGTGTTATAGGTCTACACTGGCCTACATTGTGCAGCCATGTTTCCTTATTGTGGCATAGCATTTCTAATAGCAAACTCAAGAGGAGTAGGTTCTTACGTGGGAGTACTGCCATATTTGCAGAGCCAGCGTGGACATGTTTTCTTATAGTATCATTACTGTAATTATGCTCAAAACAAACGTGAGTATATGTTCTTATATAGGAATACTGCCATACATTGGTGCAGCCAGCATGGAAATTTATGGGCACAGCCAGCATGAACATTTTTATATTGGTATATATTGCGAGCAAAGGCATTATGAAAACGTATTGGAAAATGCTCCTGTGCTCCGTTGGTGACTTGCATCTATTCGATTTTTAGATTAGAGTTACCCTACAAAACCAATTGCAAACTGGCTTTTTACCCAATTTTTCAAAGGAAGTGTGCTAATTTTTCACAGGAAGTGTGCTGTATAATGCACCTTTTTTAACCCATTATTCAAAACATTTTCTCTCAGAGGGTGGGAGAGGGGATAAGTCACCTAAGCCCTTGGTAGGTTTGGGCACCCACACTACGCTCGCCCGCTCAGCCATATTTATGGAAAATATTTTCACCCCTCCAATTCGAAAATTATCTGGCCACCACTGATTTTGAGCTAAGTCGGGGGTTTGGAAAGGGTTGGGGGGTGAATGGAATTACCAAAAGTTAGGGGAAAAGGCATATTTAAACCATAGCTCCAAACCGACATGTAAAGTAGCAGTGCAGAAGTACAAGACATGGATAAATAAAAAAAAAGATGTGCATATGGCCTGCCCTGCTCACCACCTACTTTCTTTGAATGTTTACATTTGTTTTCCTAGTCACGTGTTATTCCGATCGAGGGTGCATCTGTTATAACAGTTCTGGACTTCTACAGCCTTATGACAGCCGTTAAGATAACTGTAGCAGGGGAACCTTGGGGACAGGGGACCCTGAACAATGTTTGGTGCCCAAGATTCAGGCCACGTAGGCAGCAAAACAGACTTGAAAAAAAGTTACTGCTCACTTCTGAAGGCAAGAATCAAATTGAGAATCACAGGAATAACACCACAAGAAGGATCAAGCTCATTAAAACGGGGCACAAGCACATCTCGAGCACATCATACATCCAAATATTACACAGTAGCCAAAACATTTTTTTTTTTAAATCTGCCTTTTAACTTATTCCAAATAATCCTGTGCACACTAACCCATTTTGTTGTACAACACACATTCTATGGCCCATACAACTGGGCTGACATGCGCCCATACTATCGCAAATTCTTACACCGTTGCATCCTTCCCTCCCGTCTGTGGCATCTATACCTTCCCATCCTATTATCTTTACTCTGCTCCTTTTCCTTCCACAGACTAAGGTCTGGATACCTTGGTTAAGGGCACAATATGCAACAATCGGACAAGGCCAGAATTGTTAACATTACACAAAATAACACTCCAAGCACGGTGCATCTTGGGTGATTGGGCAGATGGATTTCCAGTTGGGGGTTTAATGCTTGATTTGGTAAGGGTGGATGTTTTATAACCAAGGTCAGGATCTTGAGGACCACACTATTTGTTGAAAGTCTTGACAATTGTTTTGTAGAATTGCAGATCTTCTGGAAACTGGGCCTGTCGAGTATTGAGATTTTAATATTGGCTCACGCAGATATGACATGCCAATCTAATACTCCCTCAATCTTACTCCACAATTCAAGGCAAAGGACAGCAAGATATTAAAAAATGTAACTTTATTTAGAAAAATAGTTCTTTCAGAACACTGGGTCTGCAGCTTTATAAGATATACACATGTAAGACATGCATTACTTACCGTAAAAGCATTTCTGATGATTGTATCTGCTTAGATTCACATGCTGTGCATATGGTCCGACATCCAGTGGTAACCGCAGAGTATTGCATCTTGTCTTTCAGGGGACCGAAAGGGGATGTCGCATAGGCGTGTCTGAAACACTATCCCTTTCGTGACGCGTGTAGTACCCAAAATCCCTCACGCGCCGAGGTCCCTCCGATTGTATTTTTTCTGCCATGAGGGAGCCCAAGGCTATAGTGAGTACATGAAGAGAGAAAGTAGTAAGAAGTCTATGTTCCTTCCACCCCGAGCGGGGAGGCAAGGAGGGCGCATGTGAATCTAAGCAGATACAATCATCAGAAATGCTTTTACGGTAAGTAATGCATGTCTTCTGATGCTTGTTAATCTGCTTAGAATCACATGCTGTGCATAGACTAGCGAGCAGTACCCGGAGTTGGAGGTGGGTTGTGAGAAGGAACAGTAGAAAAAAGATGTCTTAGTACTGCTTGTCCCACCTGAGAATCAGACCTAGAACAAGTGTCTAGGCAATAGTGTTTTGTAAAGGTGTGTACAGAACCCCAGGTTGCCGCTTTGCAAATGGACTCTAGGGGAACATTTGCAATGAATGATATGGATGCCCCAGTGCCTCGAGTAGAATGTGCTCTAGGCTTGAAGGGCAGTTCTCTCTTTGCAAGAGTGTAACATAGTGTGATGCATTTGACAATCCACCTTGATATTGCTGATTTAGAGACAGGGTCCCCTTCTCTACCAGCTGCCACTGAAACAAAAAATTGTTTAGTTTTCCTAAGTGGTTTAGTTCTATCCATGTAGAACATGCCTGCCCTGCGCACATCTAGTGTGTGAAGGCTTCTTTCGGCCATGTTAGTAGGTCTCTGGAAGAACGTGGGTAGTTCGATTGACTGCTTCACATGGAACTTCGAAATAAATTTCGGCGCAAATCTGGGATGAGTGTGCAGAACTACTTTATCTTTGTGGACTGTAACAAAGGGGTCCAAGACCGAGAGGGCCAGTAGTTTGCTAACTCTTCTGATAGAAGTGATAGCTACAAGAAAGGCTGTCTTGTAAGTCAGGTATTTCAGACTAGATTTATGCATAAGCTCAAAAGGAGGTCCCATGAGCCTAGTTAAAACCACTTTTAGATCCCACCCAGGGGCTGGGTGCGTGATGGGGGATAAATTATTTTAACCCCTTCCATAAAGGCTTTAATCAAAGTTATTTTCCACCACGACACCTTCTGCTGTGACGTGGTGTAGGCTGACAACGCGGCTAGGTGAACCTTTAAGGAATTGAAGACTAACTCAGAGTCCAACAGATGGGTTAGATATAACGCAATGTGTGAAGGCGAACAATCGGTGGGATTGACGCCTTTGGAACTGCACCAAATGACAAAACGTTTCCATTTGCTGGCATAGCAATAACGTGTGTTAGGCTTTCTTGCCTCCCTCAGTATGTCCATGCATCTTTGAGGGAGTTGCAGATGTCCAAATTCTATGACTTCAGGAGCCAGGCTGCTAAGTTCAGAGTTTGTGGGCATGGGTGCAGAGTCTCCCCCCTGTCCTGAGACAACATGTTGAACGGGCAGGGCAGCTTGACTGGTGGGGAGAGGGACATTTCCATCAGGTGCGCGAACCAGGGTTGGCGGGCCCATATGGGAGCCACCAGAATCATGGTGACTGGTTCCTGGTGCATCTTGTGCACTATCTTGTTCAGAAGGGGAGTCGGGGGGGAAAAGCGTAAACAAATTTCCCCGACCAAGTTATCCAGAGACCGTTCCCCTTGGATCGGTTCTGGGGGTACCTGGAGGTGTAATCTGGGCATTGGGCGTTCTCCTGAGTAGCGAAAAAGTCGATTTCTGGAAACCCCCATTCTGTGAAGACGTTGGATACAATATCTTTGTGCAGACGCCATTCGTATTCTTCTGGCAGAGGAAAATCTCTGCTGAGTACGTCTGCCAGAAGATTGAGTTCCCCTGGAACATGTTGGGATATCAGGAACATCTTGTGTTTGAGAGCCCATATCCAGATGTTTTGGGACAGCTTGGATAGCCCTGGAGAGTGAGTGCCCCCCTGCTTGTTCAGATAATACATTGCTGTTGTGCTGTCGGTTAGGACCAGCACTGTCTTCCCTTGCAGTTGCTCCTGAAAGGCCTTCAATGCTTTGAACACTGCTAGTAGCTCCAGTAGGTTTATATGGTTGGATGCTACCCGAGGGGACCACACTCCGTGTGCTGTCTGTTGAAGCAGGTGAGCCCCCCCCACCCTGTGAGAGATGCGTCTGTCGTGAGAGTGGCTTCCACTGCAGGGGTGGTTACGGTTTTCCCCTTCAAGAGGTTCTCCCTCGACCACCACTGCAGAGAGAGAACGAGGGCTGGCGAGACAACTACAGATCTTCCCATTGTCCGCTGGCCTGACACCACTGGCTGTTGAGCCACTCCTGCATGGGACGCATGCGCAGCTGCGCATGGGGGACCAAGTATATGCACAACGCCATCATCCCTAGCAAACGCATAGTTTTGCGTACCGTCACCTTCCGACTGGCTACATACTGAGGAACTTGAGAGAGCATGTTCTGAACCCTCTCGCTGGAAGGGAAGACTAGACCATCTTCCGTGCGAATTAGAGCCCACAGGAACTGTTTTACTTGGCTGGGGACTAAGCTGGATTTCTTTTCGTTGATAGATAGGTCTACTGTCTTTTGGGTGTTCGAAAAACAAACGTCGAACGAGTCCCCCGTGATGAGCCAATCGTCGAGGTAAGGGTAAACTGGAACTGAAAGTCTGCGCAGGTGTGCTGCTGCCACTGCCAGGACTTTGGTAAACACCTGTGGCGCCGAGGCTATGCTGAAGGGGAGTACCTTGAACTGGTAGTGTTTGTCCTGAATCACGAACCTTAGGAATTTCCTGTGCGCTGGCAGCATTGAAATATGAAAGTATGCATCTTTCATATCCAATGTTGTCATGAAGTCCCCTTGTTTTAGCAATGGGATCACCTCTTGAAGTGTTACCATGCAAAACTTCTGGGGCTTTATGAACTTGTTCGTTGGGCGCAGGTCTAGAACAGGACGCATGGTGAGATCCTTTTTGGGTACAAGGAAGTATATTGAATAAATACCCTCGTTTACCGGAAGAATCGGGACGTCTTCTATGGCGTCCTTTCCCAGTAGCGCCTCCACCTCTTGGACCAGGATCTGCAGATGTTCCGGTGAAAGGCGTCGATGTTTCGGCGGTCTGAACTGTGGGGGTCGGGCGAATTCCACGCAATAACCGTGGGTGACCGTCTTTAATACCCACTGGTCTGAAGTTATCCCCTCCCATGCCTTGAGTAAAGATGTTAATCGCCCCCCGACTGGGGAGACATGGGAGGGGACCTGAACTTGGCGGTCATTTCTGGCCCGAGGTTGACGCACCTCTGGAATTGGAGCCTCTGCCTCTATTTTTTCTGCACTTCTGACCCCTCTGGGGGTAGTAAGTGGGGCTTGCAGCCTGTTAACTTGCGTTGAAGTTGCCCGTGCCGAAATTATTTTGAGCGGCGCGGGCTTGTCCTCGAAAGGACCGCCGAGAATTGCTGCCCCTCTGTGAAGAGGGTTTTTGGGAAATCTGGTGCAGCGACTTAATAGTCTCATGCTCCTTCTTGGCTGTCTCCAACGCATCGTCTACCGCCTTCCCGAAGAGGTTGGCCTCTTCTATGGGTTTATTGATGATGGATGCCTGGGTCTCAGGCCTGAAACACGACGTGCGCAGCCACGCGTGTCTCTTTCGGAGAGTACCCTGTGCGAGAGACCTGCCTGCTGACTCTGCGGCGTCCAGGGTAATCTTTACAACATTTTGATTGGCAAGTTTACCCTCCGAGACAATGGCGAGAAGCTTGGCTCTGGTTGGTTCCGGAACCTCCTGGAGGCCTTCCTGGAGTAGGTTCAATTGGGCATCGACGTAGCTTGCCAGTAACGTTGTGTTATTGGCAATCCGGACGGTATAAGCAGCCGCCGACGTGACCCGTTTGCCTAAGGCATACAACCTTTTGGACTCCTTGTCCGGGGGTGACTCTCGTGGCAAGGGGAACCCCTGCACTCTTGCGAGTGTTGGTCACCACCAGCGAGTCTGGGATTACGTGCCCTTTGATGTAAAGCAGGTCGGTGGGGGAGGCCCGGAAGAGTTTTTCGATCCTTGGGCTCACGGCCCTCGTCTGAGCGGGTGTGAGTAAAGAAGGGGCCAGCCGTCTCTTTACAGAGCTCAAGAGAGGGATAGACTGGCTAGCCGGAGGCTTGTCAATAATGTTTTCCGCTAAATCCTGTTCAGGCAATGCCTCAATCGTGGCAATTTTAAAGAATTCCACTACTTTTTTCAACGTGTTGTTGAAAGCCATTTGATCATCCACCGGGGGAGCCTGCCTAACCAGTGTGGATGGGGGAGAGTCGAGGCAAACGATATCAGAATTGTGATCGTCCTGCTGGGTGTCCTCCCAGTTATCCGTTGCGCCTTGATCTTCCCCATAATTGTCCAGAAAAGAAGTCTCCTCTTCTTCTGTATGGATGTCTCTATACGTGTCCTTCTGGACATCTTCTTGATAATCAACATAGTGTTGAACATCTAGGTGTTGGACAACTTGTGTCTGAGGGTTAGGGTCTACCCGAGCTTTTTTCGGCTGAGGTTGAGCAGAAGCCCTGAAAACCTGCTGCAGCCGATCCATATACCCCTCAAATTGCTCTGTGGTCCACTTGGATGACCCAAATGGACCCAGCTGAGCGGGAACCGGGTCCTCCGCCCTAAGGCGTTCAGAGGATCTCCTCAGGGTGCTTGAGAGGGGTACCTGGCTCTCTTCGTAAGAGTCCTCAGGATCATCTTCCAAAACCATGGAAAACCTTTCGGGGGATTGGCCCATAACTGTGGGCGAAACCGGTACTAGGCCCACCGCCGTAGCAATCCTGTTGATGCTCTTACTGATCGTTACCGAATCTTCGGGGGACAACGCCTCTGATGATGGCTTCCCGGGTAGAGGCCTAGTTAGAGGCCTACTCGTAGTTTTCGGGCCTGCACGGGCCTTGGAAACCTTGAAAGTCGTCGAAGTTTCTTGTTCAGAAACTTCGGTGTGTGTAGTGTGGGGAGTAGCGCCTTTGTTAAGTTTATTAAGCCCAGTCCTGCGATGCTGTGGATGCGGGGAAGGCTTCGGATCAGATCGATCCGATGGCACTTGCGGCTTCTTCGACGTCGTCGAGGAGGGCGCTTGGGTTGTGTGTTTTGTGTGGTGCGATTGTACACCCCTGTCACCGGGTGTGGTCCCTGTAGCTAGACGGGAGTCGAGCCTGGAAGGGTCGGGGATGGGCGTGGCGGCTCTAGAATCGTCCGCCTCAAGGTCTACAACGTCCGCGTTGGACGTTTGGTCATCCGATGTACCCCGTCACTCTCGGCTGGTGTCGCGGCAGGGGAGGGAGGCTCCATGCGTGACATACCGTATGCGGCCCACCGCTTCAACCGGCGCTCCTTAAGGGATTAGGTTTAGGAGTTTATACGCCAAACACCGCTTTAGTGCTCTAGGGGGAGACAAGCGTACACGAAGTGTGCTCGTCTTTCCACGGATATCTGACCCTTCACAGAGGGCAGAATCTAAATGGAGTCCTTTCCATAGCAGAAGGGAAGGGTGACCAGACCAAAAAGGAAAGAAGTGGAAAAGAGGAAAGACATCATAGCAGTATGGCAAACCCCGAGCCCACTCTCCCTACTGTGTGGGCCGGCCAGAAGGCCAGACCACGTGGAGGTCCGAACACCAGATCTTAGGTGCCGGAATCCACACCCGTAGACTGTTCCCCCGTAGTCTTCGTTGAAGATGTTCTTGATAGACGAAGTGACTTAACGGGGATTTAACCGACAATTCGGTAAGATAAACAATGTCTCATGAAGAGCTCCGCTATAGGGCGACCAGTTATCTGGGCGGAAAAAAACATTCTGAGGGACCTCGGCGCGTGAGGGATTTTGGGTACTACACACGTCACGATAGGGATAGTGTTTCAGACACGCCTATGCCGACGTCCCCTTTCGGTCCCCCGAAAGACAAGATGCAATACTCTGCGGTTACCACTGGATGTCGGAACATATGCACAGCATGTGATTCTAAGCAGATTAACAAGCATCAGAACACAACATTTTACCTGCCTCCATGAATCCTATTATAATAAATCCACAAAGGCATCAACTTTCAATCACAACAATCTCCATATATATCTCAGCTATATTCTAATAAACGCAAAATATACAACATTCTACTTAGCATGGGTTTTTCTATTAACATTACTAACATTTTAAAAGGAACATTTCACAAAAGACAAATAGGGTTAAATCATTTGTTTTCTCCAACATCAAGACAAGTATGGTGCTGGAGAAATGCACATCCTTACATTTGAATATATCTATGCATCAAATCACCTGTGTACACAGAAGGTACATATAGGCAAGGACATGCTAACACAATGCTATGTGTTAAGCCAATTACATGCAAAAGACAACTTGTTTGCATTCACAAATACATTCTATGGGAGTCTATCTTTTCGGTTCTGAACCCATATGTACACTATTTCCTGCATGTTTGGATGCAGTTCTCTATAGACATGTAAATGTGACTCATTAAAACAGATTGTTCTTGGACTCCTTTCAATCCAGAATCATGCACAGCTTTAAACTAGCCTACATGTAGGGCTTTCAGTCTCTTTATATTTCTGGTCTGGAGATGTACTATTCTCCAATAAGAGATATTTAGTTGACAATTCTCATCCCTCCCCGCTACACCAGAAACTGCCTAGACATCGACAGACAGGAGAATGAAGAAGGTTTGCACTTTGCACAGTTCTTAATGAACAGAAAGAATTCTTTCAATGTACATTTCATTGTGCAAACATCCAGACTATACTATGGCATAAAACAGGATATCACCCCAGACGATGGTACTAGCTTTGTACTATGACCCACTGTGACACCACCAGTGTCGACCACTATTTGCCATAAAAACAGTGGTCAAAGTGTACAAAAAGAAGTTGTAATGTTACCTACTGGCCTGCCCCAACTCCTTGCAAACCCCATCGCCACCCCCGCTCCCATGTTCAATACCAACCCCCAAACACATGCGACTCGTGTTTAAGAGAACATTCATTGCAACTTCTTCCTACACTTATTTTAAAATTAAACCATTCTGGCACACTTGCTTTAGAAAATAAAAATATAGGAACAGAAACTTAATTTAAAAAAAAAAAAAGAAAAAAAGAGGAGCAGTGCTCCCAACCGTACCCACCCATTTCAACCACTGCAAATACTTACCTTTACAAAGGCAATCCCACTTGAAAGTGGCAGCCAAAACGTTTTCAGTTAAAAATGTTTGTTTTTCATTGCAAAGTGGTATGTGCCTAGAGCAATCATCTCTCACTTTGCATTCAATATATAAATGTGAGGAAACAAGGCATGCATTTACCAACACCGGTGTTACAGTTCTTAAAATGTACCCAGTGTGTATTCCCAGTTCTTTTCCCTTCCCAAATTTTACCCTGATCAACATTAAACCATATTGAGGAGTGGGTAGGTGTTTCTTTTGATGTACCTTTTAAGATGCAACTTCTGATTTTGGGATAAACAACCACGGAACCAGGCAGGCAGGCATTCTGTCAGCAAAACCCTCCATTCAGGTTGCTAGTTTGGAAATCAAATCCCCTGCACAGACTGGACAGCCTTCTATGGGCTGCTCTTGCTTCCCTCTAAATGGACCATTCTCCCCTACTTTGTGCAGTCAGTCCTTTTTCTAGACAACATACAGTCCATCCCCCTTCTTAATCTTAATCGCAGTCATCTTTCATAATTCATACTTCTCTCCTTTTGGCTGATGTGTATGCCATTATATTACAGGGCACTGCTATGGGATGGGAGTTTGTGGTGAGGGTGAATGGTCATTCGTCAATGAACAGAAGTCAGATGTTGAAAGGGTTCCAAGCAATTCCAACGTTACATGCATTACGTTCAGATTACATACTTCAGGTGGTTTTCCCTAAACAAGGGTCCAAGAGATCAGTATGCCATTTTACAACCAACTTTTGTACTCAAATTGTCTGGCTAGAAAGGGACTTGCTGAGAACTTTAGGTTACAAATTATTTGACATGCATTCGCCAACAGAAATCTCAGACCTCTTGGCATCCAATATACCAACTCGCAGCACAGATGCCGCCATCCATGGACATTAAAGTATTGGCAGGAGTGGCAAATTAATCCTTGGAGGACTGGTCTTGGTTGGAGGCGGCAGTCAAGATGTTTTCGAAAGTTAGGTCCTCCAAGAATAGCCTTTCGGATGGGGTGTTAAGAGTTGTTTCATGGAATGTGTGTGGTTATGCAAATATATTCAAGGATGCAGAGAGCTGTGTGGGTGATGCACATGTAGTCTTAATTGAGGAATCTACATCAATGAGCCCTTTTGAGTTGAAAGGTTTTCACACCTATTGCAAAAGTGCAATTAGAGTTAGTAGGAGGTCACCCCCAGAGGGGCTTGGCTATTGCAATTGGCTTGAAAGTGGACTGCAGCCATTACAAGGTCAAGACTGATTCGAATGATCTCTTGGCAGTTAGTGTTCTTTTTCACATAACAGTCTTTATTTGTCAATGTATATTGAATCCCGTCAAAGATTCAGCGTCAGCCTTTCACAATGCATTGGATGGGTTACTAGCAGGTTGGTTAGAACGGAGCAAAACACATACCATCATACTGGGGGGAGACTCAATGTCAGTTGTGCGGATGGTTGAATACATACATACGATTTATTAGCATTTGTAAAGCGCACAGCAGCCCTTAGACATCGTTGCGCTGTTACAAAAATCATGAATGGTGGTACGAAAGCAAGCTTAGTTAAATGGCAGATACGTGAACAGAGTACAGTTTTGAGTGAATAAGTGGTTACTCGGCGGTACTCAAAACATACTATGTTACAAAGGGTGTGCAGTTGAGGAGGGTGGAAGTCGGGGTAAGTTGAATAGTGTAAAGGTGGGAGTCAGGGGGTTAGTTGAATAGTGTGGTTTTGAGGCCTTTACGGAAAGCTGTGAGGGAGGTCTCGGATCTGAGTGCATTGGGTAAGGTGTTCCAAAGTTTAGGTGCTAGATGTGGGAAGCCAATTCCACCTGCTTTGGCCCCTTCAATGAGGGGGATGCAAAGTTGATTGGCATAACTGGATCTCTTGTGCCGGGCTGAGGTGTCTATCGTTTCTGTGAGGTAGGGTGGGTCAGTGAAGCTTAAACATTTGCGTCTTAAAGTGAGGGTTTTGAATGTTATTCTTTCTCTTACTGGGAGCCAGTGGGCATATCGTCTCACCTGTGTGAGGTGGTCTCTTTTGGGGAGGTGGAGAGCTGCTCTACGTGCGTTGTTTTGGATTATTTAGCGCTTGTTTAGATTTTTTGCTGAGGTACCTGCTAGGAGTGCTTTGCAGTAATCTAGTTTACCGCCAATAGTGGCTTGGGCGATAGAGAGGCAGTTTTAGTTGGAGAGAAAAGGTTGTATGGCATTGATAAGTTTAGTGGAGTGAGCAGAGGCCGAGCCTATGGATTTGACCTGTCTAGTCATGGACAGAGTAGAGTCTAGGAAGAACCCGAGTGCCTTGACTGAGGATGAGACAGGGATGATGGTGCCGTCTATGGTGAAATTGGAATAGTTTTGTTTGAGTTTGGATAGTACTTCTTTGGGGCCTATGATGATGATCTCAGTTTTGTCTCCATTGAGACAGTCCATTGGCCGCCATCCAAGCTTGGATGGTGGCTTTCATTTGGAGTAGGGCTTCTGAGTCTTGGTCATAATAACCTGATAATGGAAGGAGTACTTGCGTATCGTCGGCATAGTTTGTGTAGGCTATGCTGAGAGAGTCAAGTTTGTCGAATAGTGGTTTGGTAAACAGACTGTAGAGAGTGGGCGCCATACAAAAGCCCTGGGGCACTCCACAGAGGATGATGGCTGGTGCTGCATTAGCCTGGTCAGAGAAGACCTTCATGGCTCTGCCATCTAAGATGGAGGTAATCCATGCGGAGGCCTGTGAGGAGAAGTGGGCTGCGTGTGTGAGGTGGGAGGTGAAAGTCTTGTGATCAACGAGATCAAACGCAGCAGAGAGATCTAGGAGCAGGAGGAGAGCTGGTTTCCCTTTGTCCATGATGTTGGTGATTTGGTTTTTTAGGTCAAGGAGGGCGGTTTTAGTGCCATGGCCTTTGTGGAATCCGGACTGCCTTTTACCCAGGATGGCGTTGGATTCTAGGAAGTGTTGGATCTGGTTATGGGCTGCTTTGCCCAGGATTTTGAGATGAAATGGGACGGTGGTTATGGGCCGGTAGTAGTTGTGTGATGTTGGATCTAGAGAGCTTTCTTTTTTTGAATTTTTTTTTTTTAAGAAGGGGGCGAACCCAGGCTTCTTTTAGGCTAGATGGAACAGTGCATGTGGAGAAAGATGCGTTAATGAATGCCGTGATGAGGGCAGCAAGGCAGTCAGCGCAGTCTTTGATGATGTTGGGTGGACAGATATCTCCTTTGCATGTGGATGATTTGAGGTGTTAAAGGAGATCAATGACTTCTGACTCAGAGACCAAGCTTCGTCTTTGATGATCTCATCGGGGCTGGAGGATGGGGTGATGAGGTCTTTAAAGATGGAAAACATTTCTTTGGATTTGGAGTTGGCCTTTGAAATCCGTTAGTTAAAGGAATTGGATTTGGCTTCATATTGCTTTTTTGTATAGCTGTGATAGCATCTTGAATTCTTTCTTGGTGGAATCATTGGGTTTGGATTGCCAGTTAGCTAGAGCTTTGCGTTTGTTGGTGCGTAAAGCAGATCATTCTTCCGTGAACCAGGAATTCAAGTGCATGGATTTTTTTTCTTTTTTGTCTTCCAGGGGGGCTATGGCGTCAATGGCTGTGGTGAGGGTGTCAGAGTAGATGTTGGCGAGTGAGATGGGGTCTCATTTGCGAAGGGGGGGGTTTGAGAGTCGGGACATCTAGAAAAGGGAGAAGGTTGCTTTTAGTTCGTTTTTTGGAACTTCTGACTTTGGCTGGGGGGGCATATGAGAGAACTTTGGTGGGTGGTTTGGTGGTAACGCTGAATTGGATACAATTGTGGTCTGTCCACAGGTATGCTGAGTTGGAGGTGATGGTCGAAGAGCAATTAAGATCTGCCACCCAATATAGGGAATGGCCTTTACAGTGAGTTGGGTGGGTCATTTTTTGAAAGATACAGGAGGTCCTCTAGTTCCTTGGCTATGGCTGAAGCTGGTTTGTCTTTGGGGTAACGGAGACCCAGGTTGAAGTCTCCAAGTAGGATAGTTTTAGTGGATTTGAAGTTCTTGCTAAGGATGTGTAGGAGGTTCCCTTTAAAGTCAGGAGCTGTGCCTGGGGGCTTGTATATGACGTGTAAGTTTATGGTGCAGCTAGGGGATAGTGACAGTTTGGCTGAGAGTAAGTCAGAGTTACCTTCCAAATGGTGGTTGCATACCCTGATGAATAGAGCGTCCTTGGATACAAGGGCTACGCCTCCTCCCTTCAAGAGCTGTCTCTCTTGTCGGAGGATGGAGTATTCCGGGGGGAGGGCGAGGGAGATAGCTGGGCCGGATGCCTCATGGAGTCACTTTTCTGTGATGGAGAGGAGATTTAGCTCAAGGGTGGTTATGAGGTCGTTGATTTCTAGAGCATGGTCAGAGAGGGAGCGGGCATTGATGAGCGCACATTTGAGGGCATGAGAAGGAGGTTTTTTGTGAGAGGGAGGGGTGGGGGTGGTGAGAGGGGTAGGAGTTTGAGGGGGAGGGGAGGTGGAAGAGGCGGTGTGCGAGGTATGTAAGGTGGAGCGGCCAGGGGATATTGGGGGTGAGCAGGGCGTGACTGGGCAGACGTGGTATGAACACATTTGGCGGAGGAATTGTCTGAGGCTGCGAGCGTGGGGTGAGAGCGGGAACCTAGTTTGAGATTTCTCTTAACTGTAGGATTCGGAAAACTGGGGAGTAGTGCAGGTTCAGTGCATGACCTAAGTCTAGCCAGTCTTGGAGTTAGAGGGCTTTGGAGGTTAGAATAGGCCATTGTGTTGTTTTTAGAGGTAGTGATGTCTATTTTCTCGGGGTGAAAAGGGGTGTGGGGGTATGTGTTAGGGAATTGCATTGTGAATCGATGAGTGTATGTGGTCAGTGTAAGAGTAGCTGCAATGAGGAATATTCGTGTTAGAGGGCTGAATGGGGTGTTATGATGTGTGGGACGAGAGGAGGGCAGGGGGTGCATGGGGGGGATACATTGGTGTGCAAGAATGTGGGAGCAATGTGTTCAATGGTGTGTAAATTACCGGTGGTAATTTTGGAGGCGACCGTGGCAGTATGTGCATACAGAACGGGTTCAGTGTAGGGAGCAGTGGCACACTAGCTGGGGCAGTACGTGCAAACAAAATACAATTCCAGTATTGGAGGTGGCGGTACACTGGCTGCGGCAGTATTAGTAAACAGAATACAAAATCAGTGTTAGAAGCGGAGGCACACTGGCCAAAGCAGTACGCCAGCCTCCTGCTGTTCAATGCATGATGTATGTATCTAAATAAGATTATCGTCCTATGTAACACCAACGGACATGAACTGTATGTAACTAGGTATAAGCCACAATGCCTTCGGTCTGCTGTGCGCTCAACAAATGGGAATAAATAAATAAATACGTGCCTACAAGATGCAAAATCAGTATTGGAAGCGGCGGCACACTGGCTAAAGCAGTACGTGCCTACAGGATGCAAAGTCAGTATTGGAAGCGGCGGCACACTGGCTATGGCAGTACGTGGCTACAAAATACAGGTACAGTATTGGAAGCGGTGGCACACTGGCTAAAGCAGTACGTGCCTACAGGATGCAAAGTCAGTATTGGAAGCTGCGGCACACTGGCTATGGCAGTATGCGACTACAAGATGCAAATTCAGTATTGGAAGCAGCGGTACACTAGCTATGGGAGTATGTGGCTACAAAATACAAGTTAAGTATTGGAAGCGGCGACACACTGGCTAATGCAGTACGTGCCTACTATAAAATTAGGTGCTTCAATCCTCCCCCACTGGATGCTGCGGCTTCCATTGTGTGAGATGATCATCTGAGGAACTGGGTTCTTGATATTTGTCTGCCCAGGGAGAAAGATTTAGATCAAACGTTCTTCACGTGGTGTAGGGGTACCAAGCAATCCTGGATTGACCACTTTTACACCTTGTCCTCTTTGAGACCCTGGTGTGAGCCGCTTGAACAAGGACCCTTCTTAAGCAGTGACCATCTGCCACTATTATTGACTGTGCGCTTGCCCTTGCCAATGCGCTGGACTCATCCAGTTGTTGCCTCGGTTACGCCAGCAAGGGGTGGAATGACAAACTGGAATTCACTTTCGTGCAGAAACCATGTGGACATATTAGACTGAGTAGTCAGGAGGGAGGGAGTGAGGGAGACCTGTTTGAACCTTTTTTGGTGGAGGCCTTTAATTCTACGCTGAACAATTACCAGAAGTTACTGGCAAAAAAGGGCAAATACAATGGTATTAAGAACCACCAGGATTCTTATAACAACGGAATAGTGGTGGCAAAAAGAAATAAAAGGAAAGATCTTAGAGATCTGTTGCTCCTAACACCATCTGCATCACATTATTCTCAAGCTAAAAAGAAAATGCAAGCTCGCTGTAAGGGATATATTAAATCAATAAAATTGGAGGCCTACATCAAAGAAAATCAGGCAGTACTACCAGCTTTGGAGAAAAACAATCATGCCAATTTATGGACAATGGTCAAGGGAAAATCGAAAGTTCCCAGTGTGTCAACAGGTTGTTCTATACCGGAGCACGCCTGTACGTCGTGCTTTAAAGACAAATTTGCTCTGCTTAATGGAGATGTTGAATGTCCAGCTTTGTCGACCTGCACAAGGGATCTGGGTCCTTGCCCATGGGAGGAAGAGGACATTATTTGGGCAATAGAGTGTGCCAAGGCTTCCAGAGCTATGTTACTGGACGGTATCCCCCAGATGCTTTAAAGAATTATTTAACAGTGTCTTTCAGACCCACGGGGTACCTAGAACATGACAGCAATCTATCAAAATCGTGTTTTACAAACAGAACAATGCAGATCTGAAAAACGTCAGGCCAATCGCTTTGCTGGATACTATAAGCAAACATTTCTGCTTCTTTATTGCTAGGGGACCTCACCCAACAGATATCAGCATTAAATCTACTCTCAAGATAACAGGTGGGGTTCCAAACTTGCATGGAAAATAACTTAAACGCCACAGTTATTCCACACGTACTGGCAGCTGTAAAAAAAAAAAAAAGTGTGGTGGTCAGGTTTATATGATATCAATCGACATGTCGAATGCCTCTGAAACAGTGAGTAGGAACATCTTGTGGAAGAAACGTATCGACTGGAAGATTCCCTTGAGAACAGTAAAACTCTTGGCCCTACTTCACTCACAAGAATTCCACAGTAAGGGTTAGAATGACCAGGGAGGGGTCTGTATTGGGCCCTGTCCCCACATTTGTGGGCCTTAGGTAAGGCTGTGTATTGGCCCCCACCCTGTGCAACCTTGACATCTTGGATTCAAATGGTCTGTGGGTACATATCCAATAAAAACGGGCTCAATGACTTTGAACTGGCTCGCTTTTGCAAATGGTATCATCTTGTTTGAAAAAACCCCGATTGGTCTCCAGAAGGCGCTAAACCTCTTACCACAATACGCTGTTAATAATTTGAAGGTAAATGGGGAAAAAAATCTGAGGTTATAATCTTTGCCTCAAAACAACATCCTACAATTGTTTTGCGACGGTGGGTCCGCAGGCTCTGGAAAGAGTACAATCGATGAAGTACCTGGGGTACAACTTGACCAACACCTACTCTGGGGGATTTAGAAAGCGTTCTTTGAAAGTAGGATTGTCCCCATCTCCTCACAAAAATTAGGAGAATGCATTTCCAGCTATGTCGCTATTTTCTCCTGCCCTCTATCAGATTTTACTCCAAGGGTTCACTAGACAATTCTTTACGGGTTGGATATTGTGCCTTTTGCATGGGTCTCTACCTCAATCCCTCTAGGGTATGCTGTGGAAAACTCTGGGTTTGGCCAAATGCATGCCTTATGTGGTTATCAGGCATGAGTTTGGACTAGTTTCGCTGGCAGGAAGGGCTCTGTGGAAGAAACTGGCCGAGTTTGCCAAATTTCTTAATCCCCTGAACAATTAATTCTATTTATCAAAATCTAGGCGACAAGTCCACTCTAAAGTCAGCAGCAACGATAAATGATTTTAAATAAAATATGTGCAGGATTCTACAGCGGATCGGTTCAACAGAAGAAGTAAAACGCACTCCAAATGTGGTAAAAAAAAGCTGTTGGTGGTGGTCGATTGGGCGGAAACTGCCGACTTGCTGGCAATGTTTTCCATTTACAAAGAGTATGCCAAATTCAGCAGAAAAAGAGGTGACACTTTACAATACATTTCTTTATTCCCTTGCCTGAAAATTCATGGGGTGTACCTGCGATTTCGTTTGAACTCATTTCCAACAACCCAACGAAGGAGAAAATGGGATAAAACAATAAATAACACCCATTGTAGATTTTCTATGGAGAACTCTAGCGGAAACGCTAACACACATATTACTGCATTGCGTTGCCTTTATGGTCCCGAGGACGTGTTACCTGGGCTTGCAAACACTCATGGAGATGTTTTGGGTTAGACTGGTGTGGGGCAATGTGGTGAAACTGATTTTGGCATTATATGCTTTTCTAAGAGTTGTTTTGGAAAAACTGCAACATTTTTAGACTTATCTATGGATTTTTCTATTGATGCTGTGCACCATGAAGTGGTTTTATTTTTACTTCATTGTTTTTAAATGGTACTATTTTTATTTTTCTATGTATGTTTTTTGAACAGCTTATGCTTATAGGCTAAAACACAATAAACAAATAATTCCCTCGAACTACACCTCTGCCTGGTCAGAGGTGGGGCTTTCCAATCCCAAGGATGGGGAAAAGCACTCCTTATTCAGAACAGCCTATTTCAACTTTATGTTCCAATTTCTGACGCATCCAACATTTTGATAGGTTACATGATGGAATTATGATAACTGTTTTCACCACTTTTGAGTGATTTTCATAAATACAACATAAAAATGTGTTGCAATATTCTGATGGGGCTTTCCTTCATCTACAACATATCAAAAGCTCGGATAAATCAGAGCGTGCACGATGTTGCAAGATAATCTAGGTTTTTTGCACATTTAAGACATTATTTTGTTTATGTGAATTCATTGAGATTTCTTTGGTGTGCACTTGAAGCAGTTCCCCACAAGTGGGCAGAGATGACATGCTGCCTTAGCGTTTTCTTTCTATGTGACCACTTATTAAAATTACAATGTTGTGGTTGTACATACCTTCAAATGACCTTTATTCTTAACTAATCCAAGGCTGCTGGCTAGTGCCGTGCATCCGAGTGCCTGTGGCGACCTCCGAGACATCTCCTTTCAAATGGAGTCGGGTCTATAAGATTATGTGAAGAAATGCATGTGACATCGCATGCCTGAAGACAATATATGGTGGGTACATACTCTGAAAGCCTCCGTTGAATACAATGGAGGAGCGTCTCTGATAATCTTAAAAGCCATCTGGCCTGACTATAACCTGTAATTATTGTCCATTTTGTTCCAACTGGTCTGGAGGCCTTGAAATCTACCATGTATGCCTCCATGGGAGAATAGAAACTTAAAATGCAATTTGATTCGGTTCTTTTCCCTAACTCTTAGGTTTTATTTCTTCATTTATAAATGCAAACCCATCTTTTTATTGTACATCACACAGCAAACCTACATTCATTACCATTTCCATTCCTATTCTTGAATTTCAAACAATATAGTTTGAATTAATTACCAACATGGCAGAATAAACAAACACATTTGGGGCCTGATTCATGGAACGTTTTCCTATGGGATTGCACCATTATAAAACACTTCCATGAATCAGGCCCCATGTATTCTCACATTGACTGGAATACACATTTTGATTGAAGGGCATCTTTACATATGCTATTCAAATTGGAAAGACCTGAGAAAACGTAGCATAACTTTTGATTAAGATGTATGCGGTATTCCATAACACATTCAACATGGGCATTGATGGTAATGCACTTCTGTTGCTTGCACAATATCCGAAATAAAAGAACAAGTTACTTACTTCTGGCAACGTTCTTTCAACTGGATGTTCCTCTCACGTATTCCTCATCTTTGATATCTCCAATATCCAGCTTCAGCTGATTGGGAAATAATTTTTGGCAGAAGGCACTGTGCATCGATACAGTCTACTTGATGTCCCTCCAGGGTCTCTGTCGCGAGGATGATGTAATCAAAAGGTATATATAGAACGTGCAGCACCTGTCGGGTTCAGTTCTGTTTTTTCGTGTCATTCTCCCAGCCAACCTATAGCATTCAGTAATAGCTAAAATAAGCGATCTGGACAACGTTTGTTTAGTTACAGCTTGTCCTAGTCTACGACCCATGCATCCTATAAACAGTTGGTCATCTGAACGAAACCATGACATCCTTGAATGTACAAACTCTGAGCCTTTAGTGGGTCGAGTCTATGTAGTCTCTCCTCTTCCTTGCCAGGATGAGGTGGAGGGTAAAAAGTAGTTAATACAATCTGTTGCCCCAAATGAAAATCTGATATAATCTTAGGTAGGAATGAAGATTTGACCTTAAGGACCTTTTCCTTATGCAGGACCGAAAAAAGGTGGTTTAGAAGATAGTGCCTGCAACTCACTCACCCTACGGGCTGATGTTAACGCCACCAACAAGATGGTTTTAAAGGTAAGTAGTCTTAGGAACATGAATGGAGTGGTTCAAATGGTGCACACATGACAAACTTTGAAACAAGATTAAGGTCCCAAACCGGAACCTGAAAAGGAGCTGGACGGAACACATTGATGAGTCCCTTTAGAAATTGTATCACCAAAGGAATTTTAAACTTCCTCAGACGATCACTTGAAAATAGAAAGCACTGCTAAATAACCTTTAATGGTTCCAACCTGCAGCCCCAGATTGGCCAAATGCAGCACCTGCAGAATTTGTCCAACAGCAGCAGTATAAGGATTTGGTTGCCGACTTTCTGGCCAAAAGCAAAATCTCCATTAGGTCATCCAGAAGGTCTCAATCCTTGTACCTCAGCCTCTCAGAAATCATGTGTCAAGGCTGAGTGTCTTGACCTCTGCATGGAGAACCCGACCCTCGTCTCGCGAGAGAAGGGCCTCTCTTTGTGGAAGGCTTATTGTGTCAGGATTCTAGGTTTAGGCACATGGAGAGGGAGAATCAGGGCGTGAACTACACTTCCCAGCAGGCAGAGGGTCATCATGTAGTTCGAGGAAGTGTTCGCGCGTCTAATCAGGTGCACCATCAAGAGCCTTCTCAACTGCCAACCGCCCGGCACCTGATGCAGATAATTAATGTATGGACGGCACAGGCGGTGGCATTTGCAGTGTTAGGAGGGAGCCGGAGGAATGCTGAGCGGAGTATTGCAGCAGAGCTCATTCTACTAAACCCGCGTGTCTACAGGATTGTCCCGAGCCGCCGACGGTGAGCGTGGGCAGCTGCTTTAGCAGGGTGATGTTGCCGGCGCCTTGTTGAATTCTGCTGGCCTGCGTCGCAGCTCCAGATTCCCCGGACCGAGGCAGTGAGACCGTCAGACTGGTTGATTTCCTGCATCATTTTCACAAGTCTGGAGTGTCCCTTGAGGCCTCGGACACTGAGATAAGTGGCATTATGTTATGTTTTACAATGTTTGATATTAAGTGCATGGGAGACATGGAAACACACAGACTCTCTTGCCTTCATTTTTCCATTCCTGTATGGTAGTGTTCCGAGTTACTGAACTGGGCCATATTTTTATTATGAACAGAAGGTGCACAATCAGTCAAGGAGAGTTGGCTTACACCCACTTTATGTTTTGTTATGTGTTGCTTACGCTTGCCCAGGAGGCCATGTGTGTTTGTTTTCTCATCTAAGGGAATATCCCCTTTGTGTTGTGCCATCCCATCATGCTTGCAATTCATGTTACAGTCCAATGCTAATGTTTTGTATATGTTATGTGCCAGAAATTAACCTACATGTGGCATGTGTTCTTTATGTGAACTAATACAGCATTCTAGGGCATTTAGGTCTACAGGAGGTCAGGAATAAGGTGTAGCCTTGTGTATAGGAGAGCAGGTCAACTGTTAAGTTGCTCATGTGGTAACGTTGTGTAGGTATATATATGTATGTTTTCTTCCTTTCCTTTCCTTTGTCTTTCCATCCACTTTCCCTAACTCCATCTTCCCCCCCATTGGCTGCCACTTGGTTACCTGTGTAAATACAATTCAGGTGCCTGTGCCAACCACGGTGGGAGGGTCGATCATTTCGGCTTCTGTGGTTCGGGAGAGGGGATTGATACCCCAACCCCTCAGTAGTCTTGACATATTGGAGGGCAGATGGACATGTCCAGAAGGTCCAGGTACCACGTACGCTTGGCCCAATCCGGAGCAATTAGGATCATGGATTTCCCAAACTTTCTCAACCTCCTGATCACGTGAGGAATGACGGGGACTGGAGGAAATACGTACGGGAGTGGCAACTACAAATGTGTCTCCTAGAGCTCCTCTTGGGGGAAATTCCCTGGAGCAGTAGATTTCGCTTTTCCTGTTGACACTGGTTGTGAACAAATCCACTTGAGGGGTTCCCCAAAGGTTGAAGATCTCTTGAAGGACTTCCTGAGCTAGTTCCCACTCATGGGAGACTGCTCTGCCTGCTCAGAGCGTCCGCATCCACGTTTTCCTCTATGTCTAGGTTAACTGCTGATAGAGAAATTCCTTCTTGTATTGCCCAAAACCAGAGCTGCACTGCCTCTCTGCACAGTGGTAGTGACCCTAGACAGCCTCTCCTGTTGAGGTAGTACATAGCCACTGTGTTGTCCTTCATTATCAGGACATTCTTTCCCCATACAGAGGGAAGAAAAGCCTTCAGCGCAAGTCTGATTGCTCTCAGTGCCAAAAGATTGATGTGTAGTTTGGACTCCGATAGAGACCAACGACCGCTGATTGTCAGATCGTTAGCGTGGGCTCCCCACCCTGTGAGTGAGGCGTCCATCATTACTGTTATTTCCGGCCATGGTTTCCAAAAAGGTTCTTCCTTCAGGATGTTGTCCTTGCAGGCCCTCCACAGGAGATGCTGTGCGACCCTGTTTGGAACTTGAAGTAGGTCTGGCATGTTGCCTGAGAATTGAGAAAATTGTGCCCTGAGAGCCCATTAAAGGGATCTCATTCTCAGGCGAGCCTCTGGCACCAGGAATATGCAGGATGCCATGAGGCCGAGAAACCTCAAGAAGTTGAAGGCTGGGAGACGCTGGGCACTCTGAAATGTGGCGATCTGCAGAATGTCTTGAGCCCTCACCTCGGGTGACGAGGTCTTTCCGAACGATATATCCAGTACAGCAGCGATGAACTGGAGCGTTTTCAGATGGTATCGTGTGGGATTTCATGTAATTGAGGAAGAAGCCCAGTCTGTGAAGAGAGTGGCAGGTTAAGCTGAGATGATCCAGGACTTATTCGGGAAGATGCGTCCTGATCAGCCAATCGTCCAGGTAGTGGTAGACATGAATTCCCCCCCTCTCCTGAGACATGTTGCTACCACTACCATCAGTTTGGTGAAAACCCTTGGGCGGAGGTCAGCCCGAATGTCAGAACTCAAAACTGATCATGAGAACCGCCAACAGCAAACCTCAGGTACTTTCTGTGCTTGAGATGGATTGGCACATGAAAAGAAGCATCCTGAGGGTCCAATGACACCATCCAATCCTGGAGCTGGAGGGCCTGAAGGATCTGAGAAAGTGTGACCATTGTGAACTTGTCCTTCCCGAGGAACTTGCTCAAGAAGTCCAAGATGGGTCTCAGCCCACCGTCCCTCTTGGAGATCAGGAAATATGAAGAATACCATCCTTTGTTCCTCTCCGTTACAGGTACTGGCTCTATAGCACCTCTCTGTAGCAGGCTCAAAGTCTCCTGCAAAAGGAACAGATCTGGAACCTTTAACAAATGACTTCCCGGTGGATTATTGAGGTCTCTAAATAAAGGGGAGGCAGTAACCTTGGGCTATGGTTTCTAATGCCCAAGCACCTGAAGTAATACCCCGCCACTCTTTCAGATGCTGGGAAAGTCTGCCTCCCACCGGGGAGTCGCGCGTTAAGAGAGGTTTTAAGATGGCTAAGCAGTGGCTGATGGTAAAGATGCTGCTGCTTGGGCGGGCTTTGCACCTCTCCCACGTCCACCACGACGGAATCTTCTTTGACCAGCCATTCCTCTTCCTCTTTCAACTGAGTAGTAAAGAAAGGATTTACCCCTCCAAGAAGGTCCTCTGGGGCGAAAAGGTCGAGTCTGCCTAACAGCGGCACCTAGAGACTTCACTGCCGCATTCGAGGTCTGCAGCTTCTAAAGGCTTTCATCAGAGTTGCTGCCAAAATGATGAGACCCGTCAAAAAGGCATATTAAGGAGCCTAGACGGCAAGTCCAGTGCAAATCGAGACTTCGTTAACCATGCAAACCTGCGTATCACGGTGCTTGCCGCCAGGGCTCTGTTGATACGGTCAGCAGAATCCAGACCTGACTGTAGACACTCACAAATTGCCTCTCTGCCATCTTTTACAATGGCCAAGAAGCCATCTCTTTGTTCCCCTACGGGAATATGTTAAGCCGCCATGGATGCCCCCCCCCCCCCCAGCGTGTAGGTGAATTTTACAAGTTGGCTGATTTGAGAGCCGTGCTCCAGGTTGAAAAGACTTTCCTTGACCAGGCGTCTATACGTTTATCATCCTGATCTGCTGGAATGGTGGAATAGGCAGCTGCTTGGAGGTTGCGGTTGCTGCTTGCACCGCCAGGCTTTCTGGGGTAGGATGTTTAGACAAGTAGCTGGGGTCGCTAATTGATGACCTATGTTTTTGTCAAATTCTATTGACTGCCGTACTTGATTCTGGTGCCTCCCAGTTGGCACTTACTCTCTTCTGTAGGGACATCAAAAGGTAGAATTAGATCCCTTTGATGACCTTTGTTCAGGATATCTGTGAGGTCATTCTGTTTGAATGGGAGGGCAGGCCTGCTCCATCCCATAAAATCCCTGGTCATCAATTGTCTGAGATGCATCTGCATAATCAGCTGGTTATGGCTTGCCAAAATACAACTCTGGTGAGGTGTCGACCCCACTGGCTGTTGGTAAATGTTCACGCAGATCCTGCAACCTAGATTCCTCTGATATAAAGCTATCAGGGACATTAGGAATGTCATATTGCAATCCAAAAGGTGGATCATTGTCATCTGAAGGCTCATTGTCTTTAGATATGGATGTGAGTGGCTTAAAAATATCCTCTGTAGGCAATGGTGTGAAGGATTTTTGAATTACTGGTAAAGGCGTTGATGGCTTCATTAAACTTGTTTTTTGAGTTGATGTCTTGGACGAAGACGTCTTGGGCGTCGATGGCAGCAATGACTAGGACATGGACTTTGTCCGTGACGGACTTCGAGGGCTCAAAGGATTCTTCGATGACTTTTCATCTTGTTGAGCCCTCGACTGCTCTCGATGAGAATCTGGCCTTCTTCCCGGGCGCGCAGGATTTGGCTCGAGCCCTTTCCTTACCAGCTTCAGAGGGTGCGGTAGGAGCATGACCTACTTGCTTTGAGGGTGTAATCTTTAGCATTTCCTGCCTGAATGATTCCCATTCAGCCAGATTAGAGTCCTTAGTGTGGGCAAGATATCGACCTCTGTGGAGAGAGTCGGACGAGGAAGACAAATTAGGCGATTTATGATGCCTTTGCTACGATTTCCTCTACGATGACGAGGGGTGGTGGGAGCCACTCCGTGACCTGTACATTTTAGTCTTCTACCGTCAAGGAGAGAAGTCTCTTACTTCGTCGGAAAAATGTTTTTTCAACGGGGTTGTCCAAGAGGATTTTTTGGTGAAATAACCTACCGCCAATTTCCCTTTACGCTCCATCTGAACTTTTCAGGTCATCGACTGACTTCTGACAGGTCAAGCACACGTGATGTGGGCCGGTCAGTGACAGTTTAGCATTGCAGTCTTGCCATTTATTTTCCTCTTTTTTTAAACTTGGTTTTATTAACATTTATAAAGGGAACAAGACATTTTCAATACAACAAAACATGCAAGTGTAACCCACTTTAGTGTTGACAGTCTAAGTCTTCGGACCCCCCATCCTGCCCCATACCAGAACCCCCACCCCCCACAACCCCTCGTCTGAATCAACGCTTGTTCAGTGGTGTAGGTTCCTTTTATCAGTGTCTTGTAGGCAAAAGCTTACATTGAATCTGTATTACCATTGTCGGCTCCCTTCTGGGTCTTACCCACTCACCCCACTGCCCCCCCCACTATTCACCTGCTGAGTCAATCCACGTGGTTACCCTCCTCCAGTCCCCGTTCGAGCAACAAAGCACACAATTCAACTTGAAACTCATCCATCCTATCATTCACCACCGCTGTAAGCTTCTCCATTATCATGTTTTGTACTTTTCCTTCCCAATCCACTTTCGAGGGTAGCGTTTCACTTTTCCAACACTGGGCTATGGCCAATCTCCCCGCTCTTAACATTGCTTCCCATATCTTTGGGAGTCTATGTTCTTCCCCATCTTTTTTGCAGGAGCACTAGTAGAGACTGCAGCGGGTCCAGGCCCAACCCTAGCCCTGTGATCTCTTCCATCCAGCTCAGCAGCTCTTTCCAAAACACTTGCGCCTTAGGACATCGCCACCCCATGTGAGCCGGAGTCCCCTGGTTCCCACAACCCCTAGGGCACATAGGAGAAGCTCCCACAAACATCCTGGACAATTTCACCGGGTCCCTGTGCCATCCCATTAGCATTTTGAAATTGTGTTCTATCGTGGAAGTAAACAGTCCACCCTGGAAGACCACTCTTTATATTTGTGCCCACTCCTCCTCTGGAATCTCTTCTCCCACCAACTCCACCCAGTGCCTCTGAAAGGTTTGTCTCCCCTATATACTGGTCTCGTTCATGGCTTTGTATAGTTTGGACAAGATGCCCTTTCTTGTTGTGGACTGATCTAGGACTTTTTCCACTGCTGTTAGTTCTCTAGCGCACCTTCCCCCCACTTTGGATCTGTCAGGATGCACTTGATGCAGAGATATTTGAATATTGAGATTGAGTCCTCTCCCAGTACCTCCCACACCTTGACCTATTCTCCGAAGTTTCCACCCTCAAACAGTTGTCCCACCCTCTCAAGGCCTGCATCCGACCACCTCTGAGCGGGCTAATCCCTGGTGCCCTAAATCGAACAGGGGAGTCTTGGCATTTTTTAAACCCGGTCTTCGGGCTTGTTGGAGCCGAAGAAGACATTCTTGACAATTTTCAAAGAAATATATGAAGCACGTCATAGTTCACGAAGCAAAAGCTTACTCGGAAAAACAGAACTGAAGCCAACAGGTGCTGCACATTCTATATATACCTTCGATGACGTCATCCTTGAGACAGAGGCCCTCGAGGGACATCGAGTCGATCATATCAGCGCACAGCTCCCTCTGCCGAAAAACTTTTCCAAAGCAGTTGAAGCTGATATGAAAGATGAGTAATACGTGGGAGGACAAAATCCATTCGAATAGGTAATTATACATTTGTTTTATGAAATCTGTTTTTTTGACAGGTGACCCTTTCTAATGGGACAGCAAACAAAAAGGCATAAATCCCTAATAAGCGCCAAAGTTGGTACATCTTATTTCTCTCTCTTGTCCAGAAGGGCTTTCTCATTACATTCATTTTAGGCCTCATCTTTATTATCTATAAATTATAAAACAGCCTATAAAGATTGTTATTTCATCAATGAAAATAAAATGCTGTTTCAAAAACCTAGCTTTGTTCCTCATAGAATACTAAAAACAGTGAATAAAGATTATGTACTAATGAGAAGTCCAGCCAACATGACAATTGTGGCAATAGAATGTGGCCTGGCTGCTTAATTCATATGGATTTTTAAAATTTTGAATCAAATTACATGGGACAAGAAGAAAACAGCCACAGGCTGTTTACATACATACACATTGCCATTTGGGGACTCCTTGAAAACAAAAATTGGCAAACCCAACAGTTACAGCTTTTGTGTAGGGTTGGGGTAGACATTTGGTAGACACAGGCAAAATGGTACTAACCTGTCCAGGTGATAAGGTGGCAAGAGGTGGAACATTGTGCGATTACCAGGCCATATGATAACATTGCCTGGCAAACAACCATTTAATACAAACATATGCAAAATGGTTGGTTTAGTCCATGCTTAACAGGACATCAAGAAAAGGAACCGCTTTATAATCAGGTGGCAGAAGGCACATTTGGTTAATACATTTTTTACACCCATGCTGAATAATTTCTATTTTAAATAAAGCCATTAACTCTCAACAGTCTGCTTAGAAAGAACACTGGTGGACCAAAGTTTGATGTTACTGCTTTCAGAGCTACCTCAGAGACCCCAGGAGGATGTGTTTTGTACATAACCAAACACCTCCAAGCTGTGTGCCCTTTCTCAAATCTTACCTCCTGTCTAACTTTATTCCAATACAATAAATGTGGTTTATAGGCGTTGCTTAATCCACACCAAATAGCAAATATTTAAAAAAGAGCTACTACTGCAGAGCTCGAAGTACTACTGCTACTAGTACGGATACTAGTAGATTCTTAACAGATGGATTGCCGACACTTTACATTCTCCACAACACGCCACATTCAACTATTTTCTATCAACATGGATTACTTTAATCAAGGAAAAAGAGTGGCACACCGCCAGAAATTCACAATATGCCGCAACCCCTATTTACATCATGACACTCAACCAACATGTGATCCGCCATTTTTCCCCTTCGGAAATGCCACCTCTCTAAATTCCTTTCAGTACTTTTTAGTGTCTGGTTCTAGATCTTCTTTTATTTCACATGTGTTCTCTTCTCTGATGCCAACAAAATATTTGATGCAATTTTTGTAGGTCCTATGGTAACTTCAGAATGTTTCCAGGCAGATTTGTATTCATGGCTAATAAGACGATAGGAATTAGGAGCTGCCGGCCATGGATGGAATTGTAATGTTTCTAGACACTGACTGCAAGGAGCAGTTTAGTGAAATGCATCCAATGTTGGATGGTGAGAAAAACACGACACCATTTTCATATCAATTTACCTGTAGTCTGTTATTCCTAATTAGTGACCAATGCCATTGCTGTAGACTTTAGAGTTACAAGTGTATTACAAACAGGTTTTACATAGATCTGTGCTGGAGTGGGCCTTGATGGCCAATGGAGCCTCAACCTATCGAAAGCACTAGTTTTTTGGGACTAAACGGGCCTATCCGCCTACCTGCTAGACCATCTATTGTCACTTGTTGAAGCCTGGTGAAAATAAGGTCATAGTGAAGAGTTCAGAAGATAGCAGAGAGAGTGGAGCTATCCCCCATTGCCTCAGGTTTTGAAGAATCAATTAGTTCTCCGACATATTTCTCAGCTGTGTTCATAATTAAAGTCTTTTAAACACTGGCAGAACAATCTTTGAATATTGTATTCCTGGGCAACTTGTCAATTTACATATGTTTCAGACCAATTCCAAATTGAATTAATGCTGCAGTGCAAGGTCTTTCACAGTTTGGATTTTGTATTAACTATGGGTGGACTAACCTGCTTGATATGAACCCATCTAAACAATGGCTGTACAAATCTTCTCCAATATATCTATTTGGAGCTTAAACAGAAAATTGTGTGAAACATTCAAACCCCGATTTGAGTGCCTTGAGCGGGCGCTCGAAATGGAGGCAATTCTTTCTGTTGCCACTTCCTTTCCTTCATTTGTTTTTAGATTGGTTTAACTGAATTCCATTGTATTGCGATAGGCCTGTATCGAACTACAAACTGATTCAATCTGAATGAGACCAGTGGTGTCTATAGTTCGAACCATTAAGGAGGCAAATTATCATTTTATGCCTAGGTTCACATCCCCTTACAAATCCACTCTATTGGTACTGAATGGAATCGAATCCTTATTTTAATTAAAGTAAAGCAGTTAAGGATCACCAAACCCTAGTCTGATAGCTTTTTGATGTAATTTATATCTACTGTATGTTGATCCTTGAATTTGAAATCGATGTTTTCCAGATTTTTGATGCTACAGACTGATTGTTTTCAGGGTGAAAAATGTGCACTCTATTCTGCAGAGGGTAGTGATCATTGACTCTTGGTGAGTAAGAAACGCTGTGGGGTGTATGTATAGAAAGGGATGAGTGACGGTTTGGCTGGCTAGTAGCTTGTAAAATTTTCACCCCCAATTTAATTGTGCAAGTACTGGGAGATATTAGTGGATTTTCTTTAAGGTTTTTATTTTTTTTAATTTGCTGTTTCAGAAAGCTTAGCCTGGATAGAAAGGGCTTACAAATAGTAACTCAGAACGGGCTAGTGTAAGAGAATAGAATGCACAGATATTGTCATGCAGCATAGCCTCCACCAAAACAACAATACCAGAGAGCACATATCTTAAATATCTCAGATTTCTGGTCATACAAGTTCTTCGTAGCTACTCAGCATGTCCAGTTGGCCAACTTGCAAGGTTTCTATCATGGCTATTCCAGTTTAGAGAGCCGCTTCAAAATAATAAAGAGCGTCAAAAAAACAGTTCATTCCAGAATAGGCAACGTGCTAGAAGTGCAAAAACAATCTTTTTTCTTTAAGAGAATTCAGTGCTATGGCTGAAGGTTACATGTCAAATGTGAACACTGAACAATTGTGATAAAGTAACAAATCATCATGCACTACGGTGGGACTTTGAAGCTTGTCAAGAATGAACTGTGTGCTCATCTCAGGTACAAATTTGGGTTTTCCATGCTCGGTAGGTGTACAGCACTATCGACATGCCATCAGCACTTACTTCTGAATATTACAAATGAAAAATGAAACAATACATCTTTCACAAAATCTTTTGGAAATGTATGTTGTAGTCGGATTGTCTGGACATTTACAGGACTAATGTACTCAAGTTCAGTAAAAGGAAACTCTTACTGGCTGCATTTTCATGGCTGCCTATAGGGTTTGTTGTGGGAAACGGAGGTCTGTAGTTTGAAAGGTTACCTTAAAGAAATATTAACTGGTATGCTGTGTGTGAAGTCTCAGAAAGGAACACAGAGATTAGCCTGCATACAAAAACAGGACAAAGAAGCATAGGTACACTAAACATAATATTCAATACAGCAGCGAGGGGGTCTTACACATTCATTTTGGATGGGGTGGATTCTTTCAAGAACATACCATGCAAAGGTCTGGCAATGCAAAACAGGTCAATTATAGGTCACTACGAGACTGCGCAAGATCAGTTACAAAATGGGACACTGAAATCAGTGCAACAACACAGTAAATCACGTTTTATCTCACATCAAATTGAACACAGACCACTTTCATCTGACTTAGGGGCTTTGGAATACACAAACCAATAGGAGCCTATGTCACATACAGATTTTCCTTTGAATGAGCCAAACTGCGTTAGATTGTTCAATATGGATGTTTGTAATATAATGCTTGGGAGGATTGGATAGGTTCAGCTGGGGAGTGTGATTGGACTAATACGACCTTTAAAAAGTGACTTTTGCTCAATAACCCTTTCCCTCTTGGGATTATGAATGGTCTCTGATGTATATATATCATTTTTTTGTAAGCAATAAAGCATGCATGACATTCATGGAGGGTAATGGTCCGCCTCTGGCTATTTGATCATTCATTTGTATGGCTGTTGGAAATGTTTAGGCTCCACTCCTTCCTGTGCTCCATCCCAGCTGCCACCACAACAAGGTACCTTGGTAGCTGACATCATAAGGCAAAGACTTTTGTTACAACAGGGGAGATTGGCCCCTTACAGAAGGCTTGAAATGTACCAATCCGTGGTGGCAAAATGACTAACAAGGAAGTGAGGCTCCTCTGTTGGTTGAATCATCTTCGGACTCAAGAAGAAGGATTTCACTGGAGTCTTATTGGGATACTAGTCTGCCCAAATGCCCCTACCATTGGGGTGGTGATCAGGATTTCAAAAGGAAGGAGCAAGCTCTATGAACCCACTAAAGGAAAACATTTGGAAACACTTTCATCTGGAAAAGCTTGCCTGCTTTTGAAACACTGGTATGCTGGACTCTGCCCAGTGGAAATGGCATAGCTACGGGTGTACTCTGGAAACCTTCCTGGCTGGGCAAGGAAGAAAGACTTGCCTTTCTTCTGTGACCCAGGAAAGGGTCCAACAGCAATCCAGAATCAAAAGGAGCAGATACTTCAAAATTCTTTCAAATTGCCAACTTGACTGCTCTATTTCTCTTCAAGCTACAAGACCGAGCGGAGCTCCCTTTGACATTCTACGCTGTCAAGCATATCAAGACTTTTTCAAGAAACAAACTAGCAATGCCTGCTTGCTCCCCCAATTTCTTGAAGCAGATATCTGTTGCAGAACAGCCTCATATCGTTAGACCCAGTCAAGCCGGCTTGCCGCTGAATCACTATGTCAAGACCCATTGGAGCTGTCAAACCGGTATTACCCAAATTGACCTTTTACAATTGACCTTTTGCACAATTTACCTAATTATAGTCGGCCTAATTGACCTTCATATTATTTTAGTTATGTTATAGATGTATTGGGTTGGTTTTGGATTATAAATAATATAAGGGGATTGCGGGGGGTTTTGGATTGGGTGGGGGGGATGCAGGGGTTTTCCCCGCATATATGTCCTAATTGACCTTCTAAATTAGGTCAATTCTCCCGACGTCAATTGTGAAAAAGTCAATTAGTATACAACCGTCAAACCGGGGGAGATCTACACATTGTGATTTTCCAAGCATCTTTGAAGTCTTGAACAGATTGCTGCTCGTTAAAGTGAACCGGGTTTGCTTCTTGCTGAACTGACTCAACCATCTCCACACAGACTTGACCCCAGGAAAAGCACGCAGAAGCCAGGCTCGATGCTATTGAGGCCTAAGAAATCGGTATAGACAATGTTCCATCTCACAGGCCTTTTTTTAATGGGCTCTTGCGACAAGACCCCTCTCTTTACCTTTTTAACTGACATAGCCTTACACTTGAACACTACTGCAAAGATGTGCATGCACACCACCTCTTTCAACCCAAAGCCCGCATGTACTGCATATTTCGTCACAGGGGTGGGTTATATGTCTTTTAATTACTGGTCTTTCTTTTTAGTTTGATTAAAGTCTTGCATTTTTAAAAAAAAACATGATTTGAATTTATTTCATTTTGGTGCCAAAGTATTATAGTTGTTTTGAAGGCTTTCTTGCTGACTCGCATGCCTCTTGGAGAGTACAACCTGCATTCAGACCCATGTTACCAGATGCAAAGGTTGTGTACCATTCATGTTGTGCTCGTTTCACCTTTACGATCGAGATCCATGCTAGTGTGGGAGGGTGAGGAGTTTAGACAATACTAGTCATCCCTGTACTCCTGCACAGTAGTAGCAGTCATTGAAACACTTGTGTATAGGCGCGTTATAAATGCCATATCATATCATTTCGTCACACCTCTAGCACATTCAGTATGCATATGATGCTGCAGTAGGCTCTTCCTTAACATTCTTACATCAACTTCTACTGTATGTCAGAGACAAAGAGATGTGCATGCCAAGGAAGGTCAGTGTTTATGGTGTCAAAAGGTTCAACAGCACTGGAAGGATGGATCCCCAAGAACAGTCTACAAATAGATGGGAGAAAATCTAATAACCAGTGTATGCTAATATTGTCAACCGTATTTTGAATTCAGAGACCTCGTGCCCTTGAGTGCCTTTTTAGCATTGGGTTTTTCTTTTAAATTCAAGATTTAAAAAAATAGTGATTACTGTATGCAGATTTGAAGATGACCTCCCACTGGGCTTCACTATGAAGCTTGCGGTAAAGGTTAATTTTTTTTGCACAGGCAGAAGTGAATATTTTAAAAACTCCCCCAAACAATGTTTTCTTTGTAGTAAGGCAAGCCTAAGCACTTCCCTTCAATGCAGCAGGAACACTTTCTGCATGAGAGGGTGGGGGAGGACTACAGTGGGTGGGAGGTGTTGAGTACAAATCGGATGCCTACCTTCTCACCCCTTTCCAAGGGTCAGTATTGGCACTCTGTACATTTAAAACATTGTACATTACTTGCATTACCCACTACTGTGTGCAACCAATTCCCATCCCCAAAATGAGAGTCACACTTCTAAAATGTATACCCATATGGGGCAAAGGTTGGCCCACTTTACATTTTGGTGGTCTCAAAACTATACCTGGTATATGGTTAGAAAATAAAGCTTTCTTTGAAAGCAAAGTTTGCACTACATTTTTAACGTACAATAACGTTTTTTAAAATACAGTAATTTTGACAAAGTATATTAAATACTATAAGAGTTGCCTTAAAGGTAGAAAGTGGCAATTGGGAGCTGACCCACTCCAATTAAAACATTATACAAAAATATAAGAGAAAAAAATAGCACTTTGCTTCAGAGGCAGTACTGGTAAATTGTCAGTGATGAGCTGGGAGATAATTGGGAATTACGAACTGTTTAAATTACCAAACAATAAGGGCTGAGAACATATTCGAGAACAAGTATTGGAAATGCAAACAGTTTTGACTTTAGTAGAACCATAGGATATGCATTTCTCCGGCATGGGCATAATGGTACCAGCTGCAAAATGGTGAGAGTACCTTGGCAAGTACGAGCAGTGTGTCAAATGCCACGAGTACCTTATACACAAGCCAGAACTGCTGGCTTTGCCAGGGCTCGTTTTGAACAGGACGTCATTGAAGGGCACACCAACTGCTCCTAAATCAAGTGGATTAAGGCACACTTGGAGAAAACCTTATTATCAGTAGAGCATTTGTAGCGCAGATTAAGCCATTGACTCTCAGAATAATATTTTGAAATAAAATTGGTAGGTACCATGAACACAGAGTTCGATGTTACTCCTTTACAAAGCTAGCTCAAAGAGATCATGGGAGTGTGTTTGGGCCAGGGTGGAGTGTGAATGGCCATAGGGATTAGCATGCCATGGGCAGTCAATGGGTGGGTAAATAACTAACCACCACGCAGTGTGTGCCTACTCATATCCCCATCTCCCTCCTAGCTTTACTCTAATGCAGTAGTCAGATTAACCTAACACACAAAACTAAAAAGGGGCGGAGTAAGGCCAACAGATAGGATGTAGAATCACAAGCAATTTCAAGAAACTTTATATCCAACATCAAGAATGAAAAATGTGAACTTGCCTTTTGGAATTTAGAGCAATACAAAAACAGTGAACACTGCGAAAGAAATGTAATCTTGCATATTTGCTCAGTTAAGGCGTATAATCCTTGAGGTACCCTCCCCTCCTAATCAGTACACTCAGTATATGTACATTCAGTATCGAAAATTGTAACCTTACATGCAAGACTTAGCTTAGCCGAGACAGAACCCTTCGGCTGCATCCATTAGCAAAGAAACACAAAACAACGAAATTAAAACCAAGTATTCTGAAATGCTCCCTCACTGCAAGGGTAAACAATGCCTAATCTTAATAGATAAAGGATTTTTTTCTAAATAAAATGGACTGCATGAATACAAATGTATGCCCCACTGAAAACATGCTGAACATGCTGCAATACATTTCAATACCTACTAATGTGCAACAGCAAAGTGGAGTCTCGAAGGAATCTCTATGTGAAGTAACCTAGGAAATGTTGCATAAACTTGCAGGTACACTAGTTAGTCGAGTTATTAGGAGGCCACTCACTTAATACAATAAAGTGGTCCTGTCCAAAACGGCACAGAAATAATATTCACATCAACAGTCGCCATTTTGGAAAACTGTAAGATTATCGCATTTGCAGAACGAGCATTATTGTACATCCAAAGGGAATTTGGCAGGATAGACAAATATAGACCCAAATTAAATGTTGCTCATTAAGATGTATAGGTGGCATGAAAAGCAGGTTACTTTAAAGCTATGCTCTGCATAATCACGAGCGTGCTCGGATGTTTTAAGTACAGCGAATTAAAACTAAACAGAAATGTCAACATAATGTGGTGTCTGCAAATGAATAAGACTAACCTTCTGCATCACTTTCTAAGATTAAAGGAACTTTACGGTATTAAAATAAAATGTGAGTAAGCAAACGCTCCAAAACAAAATCAGAGCGCATTTCAACTGCATTCATTCCTAACTGCATGACAGCATTTCGAAGCTTGCGGGCTAAATGCGTTTTACCTACAAGATCTGGTTTCCTTTTGACTAAAAGGGACATAATGCTAATAATTAGTCACCCAAGAGGCACATCTTTAACAAGGTTTATGATGCAGCTTGACATCAATCGTGGTAGGATTTAACAAGGAATTGCAACCAGGTTTCAAATTCGGTCTTCAGACCAAAGGCTACTTGATTGCTACCCAAGAAGAAGAAGAAAAACGGTTTACTTACTGGGTTGCTTTTGATTCGGTAATGCATTCAAATCATGGGACCATTCAGAATCATTCATCCCACTGTTAGCAAATTATTCTACCTGGCTGACTCAATCAGCAGTCATTGAATGAGGGTTTTGTTTTGTGAACTTGGACAC
The DNA here is from genome assembly GCF_040938575.1 of Ambystoma mexicanum. Lineage (NCBI taxonomy): Eukaryota > Metazoa > Chordata > Amphibia > Caudata > Ambystomatidae > Ambystoma > Ambystoma mexicanum. The sequence continues at coordinate 701,984,664 of NC_090941.1, read as the reverse complement.
CGTGGAATTTATAAAATTGTATCTTTTCCAAACCACAGTAGTATCATATCTAGAAACATAAAAGGGGAGAAGGAAGGAAATGCCAGAGCAAGTTTGAACAACATGCTTTTCAAAATGCAAATCAGATATGCTTGGAATGCGTCACAAAGCGCATCAGCATGACAAAGATGGAACACAAAATAGGTCTCTACTCAAAGTAGAGCAACGTGTGTAGAGGCTGGTACATCTAGATTTTAAATAGAACTTGGAATGTGGCAACGTAGTGCTCGCTGAACCTTAAAATTACGGCACCATAGCCATTACCATCACGCTTCAATGACAAAAAATTCCAGCTGTGCCAATGATTCAAAGAAACATTTTGGTAGCAGCGAGTCAATAGATCATGATTGTTTAGTGAGCTAAACAGATGTTTAAAAGCGGTTGACATTTAAAAATGGCTACAAAAAGACTGAGGTAGCTTGAGAGGGTCAGATATTTGTTGCTGAGTTCTAGCGCCCATTTGTATTGCTTCTTCACATGTGCGGAATTGAGGAGCATGTCTGGCTAACCCCAAATGAGCCAAAGATGAATATATTTAGCATTTTCTGACAGGAACAGACGACATTCAGATGCACGTAGAACGGCATTGCTGTAGCAAAACCTTGAGTGTCAGCACATGAAGGCGGACATGCTACACCAATGTTTAGTTTGGCAACACCTGCTAATTTTACTTGTTAGTCACCATGTCCACCATTAAGTCACCATTAAGTCTGACAACATTGTATAACATCCTAATAGCTTTCAATCATTAATAGTTTGAATGATCAACATCAGATATGGCAAAAGCTGTTGATGAAGAGCTTTATTCTAGCATCACCCGTGAAAGAGAAAGAGAAGTCACACATTCACACGCTTCTGGAGGAAGAAAATTTCAATTTGAAGTAACAGCATGTTCTTGGTGACGCTTCTTGACTTCTTTTACAATGTCCATCTATTCCTGTCCCAGATGACGGTTCCAATAGTGAAATATTTTAAGTGTCAAGCTCAAATATTCTAAAGCCATTCCAAACTAGGCCAGGGCAAAATAAAATTCACCAAACCCTGAAACACAAAGCTCTAGAAGGTATTTAGATTTCAATAAAGTTGGAAAAAGTTAGTTGGACAGATAAGTGAATTTTCTCCCAAAAGATGCCCAAAGGAAAAAAAGGTGGCAGTTAGCAGGACTAATGATATGCAGTTGGTCGTTTTATATGCAAAGCAACATTAAGGGCTATCCACCAACAATTAAACAAAACTTTAATAAACACATTCTAGTGATTGGTTATTTTTGTGCACTTCTTCCCTGGAACAAGTCTGACACAATATTATCCATCTAAATGGAACACATTTAAGGTGACCCTCTTCTTCAGAAGCCCGTAATTCACAATGATATTACAAGTGCCATTCATCACTATTTTGCCTATAACAAGACATCCCAGGGAATTCTATGAGACGCCATGAAATTTTATTCGGGGTGAGCTCATTAGTCCCTCCCCCTACTTTAAAGTGAAGAAAAAACGGAGGGAGCACCTGGAAGCTATCATACGTGTAAAAGAACTGGCACATTCACAAAAAGAATCTCATAACCTACAGGGAACTTCAATTGGACAGAGAAAATTCGTTAATATCTGCAGATAGAGATATTATTTACAAAGCATGATTACTAAACAGAGCAATACAGCAAATAAGTTCCTGGCATATAAAATACACTTATTGAAGACCAGAAATAATATTAATAGTATTATAGACACGAACGGCACTGTGCAATAGGCAGATAAAGAAAATCAGAGATTTAATAGGAATTGTATCAGAAATTCCAGACTGAGAAGTGCTTGGATCATCGTATACAAATGGATGATCTCAATTCAGCCGCTCTCCGCCCCCACCCCCAGCTGTCCGAGTCCGCCCGTGATCAATTGGTGTTTCACATTTTAAGAGACACCGAATTGGCAATCCATTCTCTCCTCAATCAGAAGGCTATGGGCACAGATTGCTGCACAACACTTTTTTATAAAAACATTTAAAACTCAATTATTGGCCCCATTCACTCTTACTCAACTCCTTTCTTAGTACTGATTCAGTCATGCGTTTTAAGGGGGCTGGTTACCAACTTTCCTTCTCAAGCCCGGTAAGAAGACCAGTCAGTGCAAATCATACTGTCCAATTGCTTTACTCAACATGGATGCCAAGATGCACTCCAATGTCTTGGCGTATAAATTGATGGAGTCCTCACATTCCTTAAACTGGCTTCATACTTAATCGCAGCAAGCATGACAATATTAGACATGTAATCAAGAGTGACGGTGGAGTGGTCTGCGGTGGAACTGGGATGGGGTGGGTTGACCAGAGCCACAGGTAACAGCATCTCATTTTGTAACCTGCTGGACGTCTGAATTGTACTATTTGCACAATCTCGCTAGTTTTACTGAGCTCGAGTCGGCCGCTTCGCTTACTTCCTGCAAAGATCGCCTTTTGGACCATGCAGGTAGTACTTGCTGCACTCTGTTCGTTCCTCACTACTGTCCTATCTCCATCACCCCATTCCTGGGAAAACTGCTGGAGAAATTTCCCCAGTCACAACTCAACTCTCACAATGAACTTGTTGGTGGTCTCCACGACCATCAATATGGATCCCAGGCATTCTGAAGCACGGAAACTGCTATTCTGAACACTCGTGGAAAACTGCTCACAGCGCTGGATTCCAACTCCCCTGCTGTCCTCATCCTTCTTGATCTCTCCTCTGCATTTGAAACGGTCAACCACTCCATCCTCATACAAAGGCTCCACGACACCCTGGGTATTTAGGAGCAGGCACTGGACAGGCTGACCCCCTTCCTGACTGACCGTTCCTCCCAAGTCTTCCTGGGCACCACCTCTCCAACTTCCTTCTCTACCTGTGGTGTCCCCCAAGGCTCTATCCTCTCTCCTTGGTTCTTTAATATCTACCTTACTCAGCTGAAACTCATCTCCTCCTTCTCCCCCAACCTTCAGTGTTATCCTGACGACACACAACTCTTCTTCAAACTTCCTGCTGAACCTCTTGCACCTTCCATCATCCCTGACTGCCTTTCTGCAATCCAGGCCTGCTGCACTTCCAATGATCTCTGCCTCGATGCCAGCAAAACTGAGATCCTTCCCATTGGGACCCCTGTTCCCGACTTCTTCCCCCACTCTGGCCTTCTTCCAGGGGCTCTCCCGCGGCTTCCTCTTCTGAAGCCAGAAACCTCGAAGTCCCACTTTCAGCTCTTCCTTCTCAAAGGAATTCTGTCTTTTCTCACCTTCCACCAGAAGCTCAATGTTACCAGAGCCCTGGTTCTCTCTTGGCTTGACTATTGCAATAGCCTCCTTCTGAATCTACCTTCTTCCACTCTGCGACCCCGCCAGCTAATCCAGAATAGGGCAGCAAGACTTATCCTTGGCATCAAGCCCAAGGACCGTATCTTTCCTGCCCTAAAAAGTCTTAACTGGCTCCCGGCTGTTTCACGGATTAAATTCAAATCCCTCTGTACCATCCACAAGGCTGTCTGGGGCAGGGGACCACACTATTTGCAAATCTCTATTACTAAATATTCCCCTCTCTAGACCTCTGCGTTCCTCTGACACCAACTCTGTATGTAAAGTGTTTTGCTAAACAGAGGGCAGGAGGTTGATTGCTTTCCTGAGCTGGCTCCCTTCTTTGGAACAGCCCCCCCCTCCCTCTTCATCTTGAGCAGGACTTTCTTAAATTCCAGAAGCGCCTCAAGACGTTCCTCTTTACCTTCTCCTTATTTATTTATTTATTTATTTAGTGTATTTCTATAGCGCACCAAACCTGTAGGCATCAGGGTGATTCCCTCCCTCCCTACTCTGCTAATCTCACAGTGGCTTGCTTGGTATTCAGGGCCCTTATGCATCCTCTGGGCCAGTTACCTCCCACACCGAATTGCCCCCAGCTTCCGTCTATCCTCAGCACTTGCCTCGAGGCACCCTCCACCCTGGAGGCTCGAACAAACCTTTCATTGCACTTCACCAGTTACTCTTCCATGAGCACCCCAGCACCTATCCTATTCCCCCTCACTTCTGCACTTGCACGTTCTGAACACTCACAAGGCATAGTAGGTCTGTCCTCCCTCCACTGTATTCAATTTTCTAAAATGTATTTTAATTGTTTCTCATCCCCGTGTCCTCTCCCTGTTGCCCTGTGGGCGCTTTGAAACAGTATTTACTTCCTGTATAAGCGCCGAACAAGCGAATAATAAATAAATATAGAGCAGAGACCTAATTCAGCGTCAGCATGAAACGTGCAGCAAACCGCAAATATGGGCTATGAAGCACCTCAGTGCATGCTGCTAAAAAGACCCAGAAGCTATGGCCACGTCTTAAAATAAGTATCATCCAGATACTGCAAAGGGCACTCAATCCACCATTACTGCCTTCCTTAACACTTTGTCGCCTATTCCTGGTCCATCTAATTGGGCTATGTCCTCCTCCCTCCAGCGACCTACTGTTGCAATCACTTCTCCCACAATAGACAACAACCACTCTCCTTTGAGTATGTGTATAAGGCTTCAGCGGAACTCTGTGGGAATGTCTGAAAACTTCGCTGGAACCAACCTTTCGACCTCTCCTGACCTGGTCAGACTGCTGTCCTCGCCTGAAGGGGCTAAACCCACCACTTCATCTGACTCCTCCGCCCTCTACGATAGTGAATCAGACTGTGACAGTGAGCCCGATCACCCTCCTGCTCCAGCTGGGCCTGGCACGAGTAGGGGCCCAGCTATTTCCTCAACTTTAAATGCCATATCTGCCAGTATGTAAGCTCTCCTGGCTCTGTTCTACTGTTGCATAAGAACAGTGGGACACCAAGCAAGCTTTCGCTAGAATTGTTGATGTGATCCTAGAAAATTCTTCCCTGCCTCCTAAATTGGCCTCCATCGAAAACGCAAAAGGAGGCAAATTAGGTCTTTCACCCCACAAAAGAAAACTTTTGCCCCCACTTGCTCTCGCACTTGGGACCGCCCAGCAGCAAGTAGAAAGTCTTTAGTAACATGTACTCTACCTGACAGCACAGTCAGACAAGCACACCTTCACAGGCCGATGGATAACTGGCTGCAGGTCCCCTTGGTGCAGCCTGCAAATGCCATCTTGCCCAATGCAGCCCTTGTCTGAGCACTACTTACTGACATTATGAGCTTCGCCCCTCCACAACATACTGCCGTTGCTCTGCACGGCAGTGCATTAGTCTCTAACCAAGCCTCCACTTCATATTTGTCCATTCCTATGCAGGTAGCAGCAATTTCCTCACAATTTATCAGCAACGAAACTGCCACAAACGAAAATATCAGATCACTAGTGGCTAAACTGGAGGAACTACACCCAATAAACTGTAGACCGTTCCTAAATAGGAGAATTGTCTTGGAAATGTTTTCGCAAATTGCCTGCCTGAGCCCTTTATGTTCCACTGACATTATCTATATAGAGCTACCCAGGTTTAGTAGCTCGTCCAATTGGGTAATATTGGAGTTTATTTCTCCTTTGATGGTCGCCTTGCTAGAAACTATTGCTAATGAAATGGAGTACATGGGTTTCAGATTGACAATTTGCAGGAAGCAGCACACGCTCAGGCAGGGAGAGGCAAAACACTTAAGACTCCCCTCTGCTCTCTGGATAAACACCACAGCCACACCAGCCTTTACTTCTCATTCTGAACAATTATTGCTGGCCTCTTGCATCCACTCTCCCAACAACTTGGTTTTGGAGGGGTCTGCTGTCCAGTGGTTGTAGCCTCTGCCTACACTTGACAGCGAGACTACCCATCTACTTTGTCTTGGCTCATATGGAATATGCGTGGCTATAACTTTCTTAAATCAACCGCCGGGTATCTCAAAAATTACCTCGTCTGACATTTTTCTTCTACAGGAAACATAGCTTACCACCAATCTCTGCATGGATGGCTGCAGCATTCTTTGCAACTCAGCAATGGCATCTTGCAGAGGTCGTCCCAGTGGTGGGCGTGCCATTGGTGCGCGCTCCAATCTTAATCTCGTTCCTTTCTTCGGAGAGGGTCTCCTTCCTCAGGTTCTTTCAGCTTCTTTACCTTTGCTTGAAACTAAGGAGTATGTTCTGATTGTTAATGTGTACGATACACCCGATGGCACGAACCCAAAAATGCAACGTTTGATTGAGAAAATGTTACGTTCATGGTACAGTAGTCATCCTGCCAGCATGGTTTTGATTGCTGGCGATCATTGCTGGCGATCTTAAAGTGCATGATGTGGGGTGGCGTTTGAGAGCCTGAATGCAATGGCAGCTCTTTGAGCTCTGTGACGAGTACCCGAAAATCTTGACAAAACTACATCTGAGGATAACGAATCGAAGGCATCAGAAGTACCCTGATCAGCCCCAGCACCAGCCTGGAAGCAGGGTCGTCTGTGAGGCCCATGCGGCATCAGGAGAGCAGTTGCAGGCCCAGAGCCGGTGGACGGGCGCAAAAGCAGCGAGGAAAGAGAAATTGACGTGGATGCAGTTGGCGGACCTGCAAAACCCCAGAGTAGACTGGGGGAGGGTAGTGGCTGGCTGCGGCCTTACGGAGCTCAGGCTCCCAGAATATAACCCCCGGTCTGAGCGGATCACAGAGGCACAGGCCAAGGGAACATCACGCAGGCCATCCGGCACAACAACGGGGCAGCCGTAACAGTGTGGCTCCCTCGCAGCAACACGGCTGAAAGGCTGGTGCGTGCAGCGGCCCGCCCGCACGCCAGCAACAACAGACACTTGCACCATCAGGAAGCACATAGATGATCAGTGAGTGCAATTACCCAGAGGGCAGAAGGGTCGGGGGGGGGGGGGAAGCACTCAATGGTTCCATGTAATAATGTTGCCACAAAAATCCCGCCATGCAAAAATATCGCCGATAAATGGCCGTTTTTTGTGGCGACATTATTGCATGGAACATGTGGGGGACACCCCTGCAACTCCCAAACTTTTTTTTTTTGTGCCCCTGTTCCCATATATATATATGGTCACCCATATAATAATATCGTCACAATCTTTTCCCAGCAAGATTATTTACGGCGACCATATATATGGGGATAATATTACCCGATACCCACTAAATCAACTGGCCCGAGAGCCGCCTCCTCTCCTTCTCTTCGCCCATCCTCACTGACAATCTACCATAGGGACACAGTAAAGCCTGCACAATCCGCGTAGGGGGGTAAGAGGAGAGGCGGGAGTCCGGAACCCACACTGGCATATAAATCATGACCCGGCTCAGCCTCCAAAAGTAGCACTTCAACGCAGAACATTTCCAGGACCCAACCCCGTAGGGGAAGAGCCAAACAAACACCAAGCCGGCTCAGTTGGGGAGCCGACTGTCAGTAGCCAGCAAATCGGACAACTTCGCCCATAGCTGCGCATGCCCTCCTGCCATCGATGCTTGCAGTCAGTTGAAACCACAGCACTGTAAATACAGGCGAGGATAGACCTCTCGCACTTCAGCAACCATCCCTGGTGCAACCATATTGGCCAGGAGATCGCTGGCCACTAAACATTGGGAAAGCAGATACATTTCAGAGAAAACAGAATTTTGAAAGTGGACCTTCCGCCAGAACACCCATACCGCAAATGCAGGGGGATTTGACCGAACAAATGGTAGAGTCTGAAGAGAGTGCTGTCCAAGCTACAGAGCTGGACACCCAAGAGATCCTGTTAGACCTCAAGAAAGGCACTGGGGGCCTTGATTCCAAACTAGACTCACTATCCCCCAAAGTTGATCTCTTCCAACATCGGCTCGACAAAAGTGGCGACCGCCTGGACACAGTGGAGCAGAGGGTATCCGGACTAGAAGACGGGAATACTTCACTTGTAGCAAGAGTGCCAGTGCTCGAGGTCCAAGTTAAAGCGGTGTCAGCTAAAAATGAAGATCTGGAGGTGAGAAGTCGCTGCAACAATATTTGCCTGGTCGGCGCGAGATAGCAGCCTGGTCTTCCCAAAATGGAAGAATTCGTAGAGACCATGTGTAAGGGACTATTTGGAGATCAAGCACTATCCTCAATGTTCGTAGTCTAGAGAGCCCACTGTATACCTGCCTCACGGCCGATACCAGGAGCAGTCCCCCGCCCTATTATAGCACACGTGCTAAATTACAGGGACCGCAACACGACGACTTCTCGACGGCAGTACAAGCGTCACAAAGGTCCTTCGCTGGGGTGAAAAGACGCTTGAAAGACTGCAACATCCCGTACTCCATGATATTTCCAGCGAAGCTCCACATCCAGCACGCAGGGAGGACACAATTCTTCACTTCACTGGAGGCAGCAAGTTCTTTTTGAATGAGATTGGCAGGCGCTCCCACAGAAACGGTTAAAGTCCCTGAAGAGATCCTCGTGACCTGAGGGACCCGAGGGACCCAGACTAAGGTGGTACAATTTGGGAAATATGGGGAAGCAACACTAGAACACTAAATAGACCGCACAGAATGCAACTACTTGAGCTCATACCGGGCCACTCCACTGGCAGATCCTGGTGAACGAGCAGCACTCATTTCTATTAAGGTCATGGTTGGGAAAATCCAGATCTCACCACTTAGGTACACGAGGGATAATGGGATTTAACATAACATGGAATATACGTGGAGGGAACAAACCCGGCAAGATTCAGAGAATCTCCCAATAACTTAAGAGACACCGTATAGATGTAGCACAGATTCAGGGAACCCATCTCACTACTTCCGCTGAGCATAGGTGGGGTGCTAGCTGGGGTTGCCACCAATATGTTTCCTCCTGCTCCTCCTATGCCAGAGGAGTGGCAATTTTGATAAGTAGAAGGGTGAAATTCCGACTAATATTGGTGGCTAGAGATGACACTGGAAGGACACTACTGGGTACATAGGTGGTCCCAGTAAACTCACATGGCCCAAACGTAGACAGTACAAATGCATTCGACTGCGTCAAGACCCAACTAGCCGGGTTCCGTACAGCCATGATTGTGTGGGGAGGGGATTTCAATAAAGCTCTGTAACCCCTGTCAGATAAATCAGGTGGGACGCGGTGCGTGGTGTCCAAAGCGAGCCTACACATACGGGACATTTGCACATCATACAATCTCGTTGACGCATGGCAACAACGTCACTTAAAGGTCTGAGACTTTAAATACCATTCCTGGGTCCATGGCGCCAGCTCTAGACTAGATTACTTACTGGTGTCCCGGGAAGGGGGTGTTTGTTTCACTGGGGGGATATTAAGAGTGTATGCCAGAGATGGGCAGGAGGGGAGGTTATTCCTGGTGGTTCAAATCAGATGGACTCCAAGACCTGGTGTCTAATCAAGAGATGCAGGGTAAAATCCAGTCCTTTCTTCTACATAACGTGGGATCGGTTTCCTCTGGCGGAGTGTTATGGGAGTCCCTCAAATGTTATGTTAGGGGAGTATGCATGTCCAAAGAAAACGGAATCCTGCAGGTCATTAGAAGGGGACTAACCGAGGGGGGAGAGCCAGATCAATGCATTAGAGGGGGCATACGCAGACGAACGAGAACCACAAACATTGGCTCATCTTCGTTAGAAGATTGATAAGTTTAGGACGAACGCGGATCGAGAAATCCGGTTCTTGGCCTGAGGGCATCAAGTCTGACAATATGGCGAGGGTAAAAAAAAAAAAAACAAGAGCGCTCCTTGCACAGCTGATAGCCGCTGACAGACGCCTACCCTTTATAGTATTCCGAGCCTTTTACCAAAAGCTGTACAGCTCCAAATGCCAGAGGGACTCGGCAGCACTGCGTGGCTACCTCGAAGACACAATAATATTGGGTGGAAGAGAACTACGGGAATCTTTTAATGAACCATTCTCCCTTGATTAAATACTTGCAACGATTAGAGAACTCCCAGGGTCTAAATCAACAGGTCCCAATGGGCTAACAGGGGAATTCTGAAGGTGTTTGCCCCTATCCTGGCACCACCACTACTCGGTGAGTACGAGGAGGCGATCGAAAAAGGTGTTCTCCCTGAACGATGTGCAAAGTGAACATGATTCTGCTACAAAAACCCAGAAAACCGCTGAGGACTGTGTCTCGTATAGGCCTACCTCCCTAATAAATGTTGACAGTGACATTTTTTCCAGAATCCTGACCAGAAGGCTACTTCCATTGATGTCCGTGTTGGTACTAGCAGATCAAGCAGGTTTCGTACTGGACGAAATACTTTGTTCGGCCTTCACTGCTTTTTTGGAATCATAGGGGCCCGGAACCCATCGGCCCAGGCAGTCGCGGTTCTTTTACACGCTGAAAAGGCCTTTGATTCCGTCGAATGGCTATATCTTTTTGCAGTGCTTCAAAAACTGGGGCTCAGACCCTATTTCATCAATGTATTATCTCTTCTTTACAAAAACTCGTCAGCCTAATTCATTATGGAAAGAGGGAACAGACAGGGTTGTCCGCTGCCTGCAATACTGTTAGCTCTCGGTATGGAGCCGCTTGCAGCAGGTTTAAGGGAATGACAAATTGGGAGGGGACTGTGCCTGGGACCACACAAACTAATCATATCCCTTTACACCGACAACATGGCCCCTCTTCATTAGCGACCCAGAAACTAACCTGGATCCAGTGATGAGGGAGGTTCTGAGATTTGGGGTCTTCTCAGGCCTTAAAAATCAACCACAGCAAGACCGTAGTGTTCCCCCTCACTGCAGAAACCAGAAAACACTGGGAATCCACTGGCGTAAGGTACCTGGGGGGGGATGCTATCCCGGAACCACAAAGAACTTCGCGATAACTACTGGAAGACCATAGAATCGCTTCAGGAAATGGTAGCCAGGTGGCGACACCTTCCACTTACGCTACTGGGGCGCAGATCCATTGCCAAAATGATCATACTACCCACATTTCTATACCTATTTATCAACATTCCACTGTTATCAGGAGGCTTTTCTCAGTGCTTGCATGGCCTAATCCTCGATCTACTGTGGGCAGGGAAACAAGCAAGACTAGCTTACACAACACTCATCCAACCAATAACAAAAGGAGGCTTAGCTTTACCAGAGCTAGAACGCTATTACTGGGCGGCACAGGCACAATTCCTGGGACACTGGTATGCCACTCACTTCATAAGTCCACATGTCCAAGTTGAACGGGTTTTGATGACCCCTAGTCTGCTAAGAGCAGGACTTGTCAGAGAGCTCAAAGTCCACCCCACTGCATACACTAAATTTGGTCCTGATCACATACACGATATGGTGGAAGATGGCCGCGAAGCATGGCATTACCAGCCGATATTCACCTTAGCTAAACACATCCCCAGGCTGCACAGAACAAGCGAGCGGGTATATCTGTAATGGGTGGATACGCTACGACTAGAGACCCTGGCTGACCCGTTTGTGAATGGGGAATTTCTTACGATTCAATTGGTAAAAGAACGTGGAGCCGACTCTGCCATCAACATCTTTCTGTACTTCCGACTTAGATACATGTTCAAGTCCTTCTTTCCCTCATTCCCAACACAACCGCCAGTCTGGCAGCTACTACACGGGGCGATTCAGTCGCAAGAGGAGGGCCGGCTGATCTCACGAATTTAGATAAGTCGGGAGGAAAAGAAAACCTGAGGAAAAGGTGGGAGACTCCATTGACGATGAAGCCTGGGCCTACATTCTGAGGCAGACCCAGAAGGTTTCCCTCAATTCCAGATACAAGCTTATTCATTTTAAACTTTGTACAGCAGACATATCACACTGCAGCCAAATTACGCAGGCACTTTTAGTCCTTTCCAGAGGCATGCACTAGATGTGGCCATTCCCCGGCCGGCTTCCTCCACCAGGCGTGGGACTGTCTGAGAGTCAATCAGTCCTGGTCAGAGGTATTGGGCAAAATATCCCGGATAGTCAGGGAACCATTGGAGAGGAGCCCTCTGATGGTACTGCTGGGATGTACAAGACCCCTGCAGCTCGCAGTGAGGTGTGTTGCGGGACTACTATTGGTATTGGCACGCAGAAGGGTAACCATAACATGGGGAAGGGGGCCACCCACCCAACACTCAATTGTGGCTTCAGGATGTCGCCTACTGTCACAATATGGAAACAGCGTTTATCAGGACCCTACCACTACACGCCCACCCCCCAGAAATCTGGGGCCCTTGCATCCATCATCTGATGTCCATCAATGACTGATAAAATGTCACAAAGTGGAGACTTCCAACCAATGCCGCACATGCTCAAGACTGATTCTTATGAGCTGCTTAGAGCTGTGTATTTCCAGGCGATACAGGGAGTGGGGGAGGGGGCAGAGTACCAGACGCCATGTGTTGATTATTTTTGCATTTCAAAAAATCAACAAACTATAACAAAAAAAATGTAAAGTGCATGATTTGCATTTGCTAATGATACTGAAGATGAAACGCACACCTCTAGCACACTGCATACTGCTGGTGTGACGTCTGCGGGCCTCCTTCTTGGGCAGTCATGATCTAGCCTGTCTACATAGAGCTAATCCAGACTTGAGAAATTCCACATTCACTTGGTCTAAGGGTCACTCCAAATCACTTATTGACTAAGTGATGGTCAACACCAATATGCTTAATCAATGCTCTCAGCTGTCCATAACACAGCATTATGAGTAATTTGTAATGGGGTATTTATAACGCACTTAATACAGAGAGGTTTTAAAAGCGAGGACCTGGGGATCGAACCTGTGTTGCCCCACGTCGTCCTGCTTCCAAGGCGTGCGCATTGCCCCCGAGTTATCCTCTCGGCCCAGCTACAGAGACCATGTACACTCACTTGGACTATCATCTTGGGACATCGCCGTGTGACATCACATTGCATACCAGCGGTGAGGGTGAACTGTACTGGGAATCGTATTGTCTGGTCGGCAGGGAAGACTGCCAAGATAAGCGACATCACAGCTAACCAGCACCATTTAGAAACCAGTCTTCCACTACACACATGCGACATTGAAACCCTTATTGCTAAATTAGCACGCACGATAACTACACAGAGCTCTTATACGTTTGGCAAAAGGACTGGGCACATTCTGACCAACTTTGACCCCTTAATCCACCCAAAGAACAAGTTACTTACCAACTGGTAACGTTCTTTTGACTGGATGTCCCTCCAACGTATTACACATCTTTGACATGTAATGTCCACAGCTGTGAACTTTGCAAACTTTTTCGGCAGAGGGCGTCCTGCGTCAATGGCGTCGGGTCGATGCCCCTCGAAGGCCTCCGTCAAGGGCGACGTCACCGGATGTTATAAATAGGACGCACGGCGCCCGTAGCCTCAGTTTAAGTTTTTTCCCTCAGAACGTGTGACACCAGTCTCTTGCCTGCTTGACTGCACTTTGCAGCTTCCATTTCCGCAAGGCTAACGCATAGGAAATTCTCCTGAGGGCAGGGCTGGGAGGGCGATGTGGAATACTTTGGAGGAACAGTCAAAAGAACGTTACCAGTTGGTAAGTAACTTGTTCTTCGAATGGATTGTGTCCTCCAACGCATTCCAAACCTTTGACAGACTCCCAAAGCAGTACCAGTAAATGGAGGAGGGAAAAGAATTTAGAGTACCCAATTAGATTGCGGAATAAAGAACCGCCTTCCCAAAAGGCCATATCCTGACCATGAATTGTATCCACAGAATAGTGTCTAATAAAGGTGTGGATTGAAGCCCATGTAGCAGCATCACAAATATTCCTAATAGGAACACCCCGCTGGAGAGCAGTGGAAGTAGCTACTCCCCTAGTGGAATGAGCTCGCAACCCTTCAGGAGGGTCCTTACCCACCAATCAGAAACACTCTGTAATGGTGAGGATAATCCACCTGGACAAGGTCTGTTTGGTAACAGTCTGGCCCAATCGGTGTCCCGCATACCGCACAAAGAGTTGATCGTCCACTCTGACCCTGGACATCCTAGAAATGTAAAAGCTCAGAGCTCTCCTAGGATCCAACCGATGGAGTCGCTCCTATTCCTTACCAGGATGAGGAGGAGGGTAGAAAGATGGAAGAACCCCCTTTTGACTCAAATGATATTCAGAAACTATATTAGGTAGAAAGGAGGGATGTACTCGCAGTACAACCCTATCCTTGAGAAATACAGTAAAGGGTGGGTTAGATGAAAGTGCCTGCAATTCACTCTGCAAGCAGAGGTAACCGCAACCAAAAACACAGTCTTGAAAGATCGTAATCTCAAAAGGACAAGAGTGCAAAGGTTCAAACGGAGCACCCATGAGAAATTTCAAAACCAAATTCAAATCCCAAACTGGCACCTGGAAAGGGGACGGCAGGAATACATTAGTCAGTCCTTTAAGAAACTGAGAAATCAAAGGAATCTTAAAGTAAGAACATTATTCGGTCGAGCGCTTAAAGGTTACCTGGCAGCAACGTCTACCTTTAATGGTACCCACTTGAAGGCCCCTGTGGGCCAAAGAAAGTAAGAAAGACGAAATCTTAGGAATGGAGAACTGAAAATGATCAACATTGTGATCTCTGCACCAGTCACAGAACTTACGGCAACGGTACAGGGATTTTGTTGCAGTATGCCTGGCCGAAAGCAACACCTACATCACGTCATCCGGGAGGTCCCAATCCTTATACCTCAACCTTTCAGATACCAAGCGTGAAGGTTGAAGAGTCTTGACCTCGGGATGGAGAACCTGCCCCCCCACTCCTGCCCCAGATACCCTACCCCCCACTCCCACCCCCAGACACCCTACCCCTCTTCCCCCCCGGGCCCCTCCTCACACGAGAGCAGTTCCTCTCAGTAGGGAAGACAGCGTGGAGGGCAGATGGACATTTCTAGAAGGTCCGGGTACCACGCTCTCGTGGCCCAATCTGGAGCAACGAGGATCATGTGGGAACCGAACCTCCATAACCTCCGCAACACTTGAGGAATGACGGGGACTGGAGGAAATGCATACAACAGTGGGAATGACCAATCCACCATGAACGCGTCTCCTAAGGCTCCTCTTGGAGGAAATTCCCTTGAACAGAATCCCTCGCACTTCCAGTTGACACTGGTGGCGAAGAGATCCACTTGAGGGGTTCCCCAAAGGGCGAAGATCTCCTGAAGGACTTCCCGAGCCAACTCCTACTCGTGAGAGGTCGTGCTCGGCCTGCTCAGAGATTATGCCGCCGCATTTTCATCTCCAGCCAGATAGACTGCCGAGATCGAAATTTCCTGCTGGATGGCCCAGAACCAGAGCTGCATTGCCTCTCTGCACAAAGGGAGTGACCCTACCCCCCCCTTTTCTGTTGAGGTAATGCATGGCCACTGGGTTGTCTGTCATATCAGGACACACTTCCTCCATACAGATTGATGTGGAGTTTGGACTCTGATGGAGACCAATGACTGCTGGCTGTCAAATTATTGGCATGAGCGCCCCATCCTGTGAGGGAAGCATCCGTCACTACAGTCACCTCCGGCCACGGTTGCCAAATTGATTCACCCATCATCAGGTTCCCTTTGTTGGCCCACCAAAGATGATTCTGGGAGATCAAGAGTGGAATCTGAACAGGATTCGACATCTTCCCGGAGAACTGTGACCACTGCATCTTGAGGACCCACTGCAGGGATCACATCCGCAACCTGGCCTCTGGCACCAGAAAAATGCAGGATGCCATGAGGCCAAGCAACCTTAATAATTTGAAAGCCGGGAGACTCTGGGTATGTTGAAACTTGTCTACCAACTGCACAATGTGATGAGCACTTACCTTGGGAGGCGAACACTTCCAAGGACGTGTCTAACACAGCCCCGATGTACTGGAGCTGTTGGGAAGGTGCGACTTCTTGAAATTGAGGGAGAAGCCCAGCCTGTGGAGGGTGCGGCAGGTGAGACCGAGATGATCCAACACTTGCTTGGGAGAGCGCGCCCGGATCAGCCAGTCGCCCAGGTAGGGGTAGACATGAATCCCCCCCCCCCTCGCCTGAGGTACGCTGCCACCACCACCATTAGGTTGGTGAAGAACTTCGGGCGGAGGTCAATCCGAATAGCAGGACCCGAAAATCAAAGTGCGAGTCGCCAGCTGCAAACTTCAGGTACTTTCTGTGCGCCGGATGGATCGGCACATGACAATAAGAATCCTTCAGGTCCAGAGACACCAACCAATCCTGAAGTTGAAGGGCCTGGAGGACTTGAGAAAGAGTGGCCATCTTGATCTTGTCCTTCAGGAGAAGTTTGTTCAACCAACGCAAGTCCGTGATGGTTCTCAATCCCCAGTCTTTCTTTGGGATAAAAAAAGAAGGGGAATACCAACCCTTGTTCCTCTCCGCTACAGGCACTAGTTCTATAGCGCCTTTCTCCAGCAGGGACAAGATTTCCTGCGTAAGGAGCGGATCCGAAAGCTTCAAAGAGTTTCCCTGGTGGATTGTCGTGAGGCCGCTTAAGGAAGGGAAGGCAGCAGCCGTGTGCTATGGTATTCAGAACCGACGCATCCGAAGTAATGGCTTGCCACTCTTCGAGATGCTGAGACAGTCTGCCCACAACCGGCAAACCATGGGACATGGCCTCATGACTGTTTGGAAGCAGCTGCTACAGTGCCTGAAGGCAAAGAGGCAGCTGCATGAGTGGCTCTTGCAACATGATTTCCCCGACCACCACGGGTACTTTTTCACTGGCCCCTTTGACTGGCGGCCCCTCTCGTTCTACCAAAGGAGTAGTAGTAACGAAAAGAACCTCCCCGTATTGCTGTCCCCTAGGACCAAAAGGCAGAGGTTGACTCACAGCACGCTCAAAGATTTAGCTGCAGCTTTCGAGGTCTGCAACCTCTCAAGGCTCCCGTCAGCCTTGCTGCCAAACAAATGTGTGCCATCAAAGGGCATGTTGAGAAGACGGGCCTGCACTCCGGAGCAAAACGAGACTTCCACAACCACGCAAATCTGCGTATAACTGTGCTCGCAGCCATAGATTGGCTAACACTGTCGGCCAGATCCAAACCCGACAGAAGGGATTTGCACATGGCATCTTTGCCATCCTGCACGAGAGCAAGGAACCCATCCCTTTCTTCCCCCTCGGGAAAATGCTCAGCCGCTAACGAAACAGTTCCACAGAGTGTGAAAACCTTGTGTGAAAACCTTGCCAAGGCACATGTGAAGTTGGCTGATTTGAAGGCCATGCTCCCAGCAGAAAATACCTTCCGGGCCCAACCGTCAAAGCGCTTGTCATCCCTATCCGGAGGGATGGAAGGGTAACCCACCTGCCTCGAGGTGGACGTAGCCGCCTGAACCACCAACCTCTAGGGAGTGGGGTGAGTAGATAAATAGCTGGGGTCTCGAACAGAAGGGTGGTATTTCTTAGTCAAAGATTTTTTAACAACCGGAAGAGATCCCGGGGACTGCCAAGTAGCTGCCACCCTTTTCTGCAAGGTAAGATGAAATGGCAAAAGAGGGTCAGAGGACGGACCATGATTTAAAATGTCCATTAGATCATCCTGCACAAAGTCTTCAGGAGGACTGGACCAGCCCAGATACTCTGAGACCCTCGCGATGAGCTTCCTGTACGAACTCTGCATGAGCCCCAGGCTCAGGCCTACCAAATTTCCCTTCCGGAGAAGTGTCCAACCCACTGGCATCATGGAGGGTTTGCCTCAACTCCTCCAACTGACTGTCTCAAGAAAAATGTGGAGCCTCATCAAGTTCACCAGGGTCCTCAAACTCAGACCTTTCTTCCTCTTCATAAATTGCATCCAGAGGGGGCTGAAACCCAGGCCTGGTGACAGAAGAGGTCCTGGAGGCCAAAACTGGCCGCACAGACTTTCCAGTAGCCTTCCTTGGACGATTCACGAGATCCGCGTACTTCAAAGGCAAATTTCGAGAAAAGAATCCCGCAGGTGCAGATAGCGCCGAAGGTTTCGAAGCCGAGAGCGTCGACAACCTCGACGTTGTGAGCACCGAAGGCGTCTGCACCTACGTCGACGCCAACGGCGCCATGGGCTGGTACGATGGTAAAGCGTCGACGTCCGAGTCGGACGGACACATCGCTGATCGAGTGGACACCAGCATCAGGCCCTCAGTAGGTAGCTGTGGTCTCATTGTGGACGAGGACCGAGACCTAGAGACACGTCTCTTGCGACTTTCCGAATTCTTGTCCGTACGGGACCTCAAAGGTGAGTCGCGGACCCGAGCCCGAAGGCGTGCGAGCCACGGTACGAGACCGATCCTGGCCGGCTTTGTTAGAAGGCGCGACCAGACCCGTGCCCTGCCATTGAAAAATCGCTAAACATTTTTCTTTAATCGCCACCCATTCCTCCAGAGTCGAGGACTTCGTTGGGCACGCTACCTTCTTCGAGGCACCATCCTCCGAGGAGGACGAGGAAGGCGACCGGTGACGGTGCTTCCCAGAGTGCCAGGACGAGTAAGAAGAATGGCGGGAACCACTCCTGGACCGAGATCCCCGGGACTTCTTCCGACGCAGAGAGCCGACCCTTGAGTCGTCTGTGGAAACCCCCTTGGACTTGGATTTCCGGGAATTAACAGGCTTAGAGCCCCTACCTGCCTGAAGCTTCCCCTTCTGCTGCCGCCAGGCCTTAGCCGTCAGCAACTGACATTTTGCGCAGTCGTTGGTCTCGTGCGACCTGCCCAGGCACCACAAACAAATGCGGTGCGGGTCGGTGAGCGATATCTTGGACTTGCAGTCCCGGCAGGTCTTGAAGCCAAACCGCGAAGTCAGAGGGGTCGAAGAGAAAGACATTGTAATGATGAACACACGAGGGCGCTGAATAACACGAAGAAACACATTCGCAGAAAAAACAGAACTGAGGCTATGGGCGCCGTGCGTCCTATTTATAACATCCGGTGGCATCGCCCTCAATGGAGGCCTTCGAGGGACATCGACCCGACGCCATCGAAGCAGGACACCCTCTGCCGAAAAAGTTTCCGAAGTGCACAGCTGTGGACATTACATGTCAAAGATGTGGAATACGTTGGAGGACACAATCCATTCGAAATGAGTCCTCTATCATATGGCCATGGCTGAGGTCAGAAGTCAACTTTCGCTCTCCTGCAGCGAGAATCAATTCCTGCTCCTTAACCTTAGCAACCTGCTCCAAAAACTGGTTAACTCAACATAAATCTTCCCTAAACAGTATCCATTGGCTTTCCATGTTTCATATACTTAGTGGTAACGATAATCGCAGACCTGCCCCAATTGAATTAAATCCCATCTCTGAATCTCAACTGAAAAATATTATTTCAGGATATGCACCTTCCACTAACGAGGACACTGCAGACATTGCTGCTTATGTCGCTTCTACTCGCGTTTTTGTATAACATTGCGACATTGAGGCTGCACTCCACATTTTTAGCAAACTAAAACCATCTTGGGCGCAATGGCCCTGATGGCATGGCCAACGTAACCCTGAAAGCCTATCTTCTGGGCAAAAGTTTTATTGGAATTGTTTCATCACATTGAGTTCTGTTGGCAGTTTCCTGACTGTTGGCTAAAGTGTATTTTGATTCCTGTGTACAAAAAAGGAGGCAGGCACGATCCATCAAATTATAGACTCAATGCTTGACTCGAGCATGAAGATATTCTCTTCCATTTTTCTCGCCAAGCTCAATCAGTGGGTTCTGGAAAGAAACCTCCTTAAACCTTTTCAAACTGGAACAATAGACAATATTTACACTATTCAATCCCTCACAACTGACACCACCCATCGGCCTAGCTCTAATCTTTACTGCTGCCTGATTGACTTTAGTAAAGCCTTCAACCTGGTGTCTCGCCCTGTCCTTTGGTGTCCTTTGGTTGAAGCTTGCTGCCTGGGAGATAGATCTGCATTTATTATACTTCCAAAAACTTCTGTAAACTAACACAACAGCTACTGTGCGCCTTAACCAAGAGGGAGCAACCACTGCATTGATCGAGACCAACATGGGATTGAAGCAGGGGTGCGTGTCTCTACATTGTCTGACATGGCCAACTACTTGGATGTAGCAAGAAGCTTTCCTCCAAGGGTAAACAGTGTACATATCACTTTGCTTGGTTATGCCGATGGTAACCTTCTCTTCGAACAGACCCCTATCGGGCTTCAGCGCTCGATAGACGGATTGACTGTCTTTGCACATGCCAAACACGTGATCATTAATACTAGCAAAACAAAAAGGTATGTGTCTTGGGGGTCCTCTTCCAAAAAGAACGGGCTTTATCTGGAAGTTGGGAGTGAGACATTGGAAGTAGTTGACACACATGTTTACTTGGGATTCCCGATGAGGCTCAACCCCCCCTAACGCTTCATAAGGGATTATGTTGCCACCAAGACTGGTCCTCATTCTACTCTCTCTCTCTCTCTCTCTCTCTCTCTCTCTCTCTCTCTCTTCTGTCTTTGACACAGTCAACAATGTCATCCTGCTCAATCGCCTACGTGATAATCTGGGTATCACTGATCAGGCCCTGACCTGGATGATCTCCTTCCTCTCCAACGACCCTCCCAGGTCCAACTTTGGTCCTTCCTTTCCTCCATCTCACTTTCTAACTGTGGTGTCCCCCAGGGGTCTAACATCTCTCCCTGGCTCTTCAACCAATACCTGGCACCGCTCGCCCACTGCATTGCTGCTCTCTGCTTAAACTTTCAATACTATGCGAATGACACCCAACTTGTTTTCATTCTTCCCTCTGCCACCTCTTCTCCACCTCTCATCTCTGACTGTCCGCAATCGAGGAGTGGTGCGCCGCCAACAACATCTGCCTTAATGCCAGTAAGACAGAGATCCTCCTCATCGGCACACCTGCACCTTCCTTTCCTGTCACTCTCTGCCCAGCCTCCCTTGGCCCTCTCCCTGTTCCCACTTGCGAGGCTAGGAACCTCAGGGTCATCTTTGACTCCACGCTTTCCTTTTAACCACACATCTGACATCTCTAAGAAGTCAATCTACCAACTGCACTTCCTCAGAAGTATTCTTCCTTTCCTCTCCTTCCCCCAGAAGCTAACTGTCTCCAAAGCTATGGTTCTCTCTAGGTTCGACTATTGCAACAGCCTCTTTCTAAATCTACGTGCAACCACTCTCCGTCCTCTTCAGCTCATCCAGAACAGGACTGCAAGACTTGTCCTTGGCTTAAAACCCTCGGATTGTATCTCTCCATTTGCTCCCAGTGGCTGCAAGTATCAAATTCAAGACCATTTGCATTGTCCACAAGGCTTTCTGGGGCCTGGATCCACAATACCTTCAAATCTCCCTCCGTAAATACATTCCTGCTCGAGCTCTTCGTTCCTTCACCTCCAACTTCCTCAGGTCAGTCTCTTCTCCAAGCAACGAGTTGGGGGTAGATCCCTTTCCTCGGCTGGGGCCTCCCTCTGGAACAACCTCCCTGCCTCTCTGAAACTAGAACCATCTTCGGTTCCGGAAGCACCTCAAGACCTTCCTCTTTGCTTCTGCCTTCGCTCTTCCTCTCCCCTGCTTATCTGTCTGCTTTGGCACCGGGAACCTGGTTACCCGAAGATTTCGGTCCAAGATCCCAGCCCTCCCAGCTGCACACCTGCTCCACCTCCTGGCAACCACTGCACTTGAGTCTGTATCTGCAACCCTACAGTCCCCTTGCAGCACTTATCAGACACCAGTTGTCTACACCATATTCTTGCACTTACCACCTGCTGGCCAAACTACCTGTTCTATCACGTGTTCTGCACTTTCCACTACCACCTGCCCCTCACACTTTCCCCCTTCCCTCTGCCCTTGCACATTCTCAATGTCACTGGGCCTAGTAAAATAGTTGTTCTGTCCTCCCTTGCCTCGTCGGGCTCTGAAACACTCGTGTTTGGGTGAGATACAAATGAAATATATAATATCAAGACTTGAAAGAAGTGGTTGCTGCCAAGCGCTATGTTTATTGTAAAGGGGGAAATAACTTGGTGGCCTCCTGACCATTTATCGCGCCAGCTTCATTCCATCGATACCTTATAGTCTACAGGCACTTACCTGGAATTTGGTAAAATGGCTTAAGGCCAAAATGTTACCGTATATGATGAACCTTCCGAGCTCAGCGCCTGTTGAAGGGCTGTGGATGGAATTTGGTGTTTATTCCCTCTCCTCATCCTGGCTTGTTGAGCGTACTATCCTCCATCTTAGACCGACTTTGCCTGGTGTAGTGTTAATAAAAATCTGCGACATTTTGGGTGTTGGCAAACATGATCATAACGTTACCTTTTTCATGCATAAATTGGCATATTCGGCTAACTCTTTAAATGCATTGCCATACCTTTGGCCCTCGCCCCTGACATGCCCACCATAGAACACATTTTAAAGTCGAAATCTAGAGTCCGGGCTAGAATATGCAACTTGGATAAGCTTGCCTCGAAGAAGTGCTATATGCCCTTTGTCGACACAAAGCTTCAAATTCAGCCTAGAGGCTGGCTACCTTATAAGCATTGCTCCCTGGTACTAAGAAGGTTTATAGTGTACCTGCATTTTAATTTACTACCCACAATAAAGTTTCAGGGGGCCTGGCAGAATATTCCAACTGATCAAAGAGTTGGTCGGATCTGTGGTGGTGAAATCGAAACCGATCGCCACATACTGACCATGTGTCCTGGCTTAACATCCATGTACTTTAAGAGCTGCGGAAAATGTGTACAACATATAGATCATGTTGTGACTGATCCATTTTGGAGCACTTTGTATGGTGCCTCCTCACTAGTCATTACTGCTGCTGCCTTTCATCTATGGAGTCGATTTGATGAAATGCTCCATCTGCACATTTATTAATCCTATCAAGTGTTAAATGAATTTGCTGGTATTTTGTTTTATCCATTTGTACTTCTATGCACGTGCATGCATTAATAACATGTACATTATTTGAATGCATGTAATGTTAATGTGCGTAAGGCTTTATGTAACCGAATATGCAATAAGGTTTAAGTTACTTACCTGTAACCATTGTTCTCCAGCATGGGTCTTGCATGGATTCACATGCTCATTAATATTCACAGTCAGGCTGGGAATCCTCGGTAAAAGTAAAAACAGTTACACTTGCACTTGCACTTAAAAACTGTATTTCTCCTTTAAACCAATCACTGTCTTCTGGGTCATACTGCCCCATCCAATGACAGTACTCTCCCTAAGCCCCTCTGGAAGCCATCTTCAGATTTGGTAAGCACGTAATGTGGCAGTATGACCAAAAAGAGCCGCAGAGTGGTCGGAGGGAGGGTTTGCATGTGAATCCATGCCAGACACATGATGGAGAACAAGAGTTACAGGTAAGTAACTTGTTCATTCTCCAGCATGGGGTCTGGCATGGATTCACGTGCTCATGAATAACGTATACATAGCATTACAATATTACACAACCCCGGGAGGATGCAAGACTCAACAGAAGCAATAACTCTTACCTCTGGAACAGACTCACCTCAAGCAAACAGGTTGCGTAGCACTGCTTGGCTGACTCTCGACTCCTGCCTGGTATCCCTGTCGACACCATAGAACTTCCTGAAAGTTCCATGGACCTCCACGTCGCAGCCCTGCAGATGCCCAGCAGGGACACACCAGACAGGAACGCTGTCATCACAACGATCGCTCTGGTGGAGTGGGCTCTCAGACGTCCGGGCAGCGGTCGGTTCGCAAACTGAAGACAGGCCATGATGCAGCCAGAGCGCCACCTTGAAATAGAAGCCTTGGACAAAGCCTTCCCATGGTTCACAGGACCAAAGTTCAAACAGTTGTGAAGTCTTCTGAAAACACTTTGTGCGTGTCAAGTAGAACTTCAGGACACAAGCAACGTCCAGCGAGTGCAAGGCCCTTTCAGCCATTGACGAAGTCTTCAGGAAAAGGAACAGTTAACACCAAAGGCTCTTTAAGGTTGAATTCCAACTGGACCTTTGGCATGAAAGAGGCATGTGTACGCAGCACTACACTTGATTCGTGGAAAGCCAGGTATGGTTGCTTGCAGGCTAGGGCATGGATCTCACCCACCCTCCTAGCAAAGGTGATGGCCACAAGAAAAACAGTTTTCCACAAGAGGAACAAGAAGGGCCTGATGCATAGGCTTGAAGGGAGCCCCCAGAAGCCTCGCTAGAACCATATGGAGTTCCCACGCGGGGTAGGAGCTTCATAGGCAGGAAAGATCCTGTGAGGAATTCCTTGACGAGTTGATGAGACCAAAGTGAAGATCTTCCTGGAGACCTGGTGTAGCGGGAGATAGCTGCCAGATGTACCTTGATAGAGGTGTGTGCCAGTCGGGCCTTGACCAAGGATACTAAGTATCAAAGGACCTGCAGGCCGTGACCCTCAGAGGGGTAATCTTCTGAGACCAGCACCACGTAGCGAAACACTCCCACTTGTGAACGTAGCACTTAAAAGTCGACAACGCCCTGGCTTTGGCGAGGACCTCTGTGCAGTCAGCAGGCAGCTCATAGCCCTCCCAATTCTAGGGCTGCAGGAGCCAAGCCATCAGGTTCAGCGATCCTGGGTTGTGATGAAGGAGTGAGCCTCCTAATCTGGTATGAAGATCCGGAACCACTGATAGCTTGACCAGAGGCAACACCAACAGGCTGAGAAGGTCCGGATACCAAATCTGTCTCGGCGTGGCGATGGGTATCATCTTGCAAGGACACCGAGTCTGTTAATGACTCATAGCAAGAGAAGGAACGGAGGGAACGCGTACAGGAATAGCCCTTCCCACGGGAAGGCAAACACGTCCCCCAGGCTCCTCGGCTGGTGTAACCTATTGGCATACTTCTGGCACTTGGAGTTCACCACCATTGCAAATCTGGGTCCTGCCCCACTCGTCGGACAGGCGGTCCACCTGATCCTGATGAAGCTCCCACTCTTGGCAGGAGCGCAGTTCCCTGATGAGGGAGTCTGCAATGGTGTTCTTGACTCCCGCCAGGTCGAGAGGGACAAGGAACATCCCCTGACTAATGGGCCAGCACCACTAGTCCTGCGCTTCTTTGGAGAGCGCAGGGATCGAGTGCCCCCCTGTTTCCTGATGTAAAACATGGTGGTGGTGTTCTCCGTGAAGATACTCACCACCTTGCCTTTCAGACATGGGAGGAACGATTTGAGGGCCCAGACGCTACCTGTAGCTCCACGATGTAGATATGAACATCCTTCTCCTCTGGCAGCCACAGGCCTCTGGCGTGCAGACAACCGGTGTGCGCTCCTCATCCCTCTAGGGAGGAGTCTATGGTGACCATCTCCTGGTATGGCGGGCTCTGAAATCCTGTGCCTTGTGCAATGTTGGAGCGAATACCCCACCATACTATTGCCCGACGGAGCTCGTTGTTGAGAGATCTTGTCCGTGTTTCAGACACCTGTATTGATTGGGCGTCCAGGAATTCCTGAAGGGGTCGGATTTGCAACCTCCGGACGAGGTAGATGCGGGACGACATCAGGCCCAGTAACGACTTGATCGCCCGCACCGTGGCAGTCTTCGTCGAAGACCGACGTTGAACTGTCCCCAGAATGGCTGCCATCCTCTCCTCCGAGTGTGACAACAGGTAAGACACCGTTTTGAGTCTGTTGCCTAGAAACAGTGTGTTCTATGATGGCATTAAGCAGGAGTTTGGATAGTTGATGGAGAATCCCAGATCCATTATTAGCCAGACGGTCGCCTCTGGGTGTCCATTGGCCAGCACCCACAAGCGGGCGCGAATCAGCCAGTCCAGATACGGGTCTATGTGTATGCCCTGTAAACATAGATGGGCAGCCACCGGTGCCTCGCATTTCGTGAACACTCTGGGGGCTGATTTCAAGCCGAATGGTAGGGCTTTGAAATGGTAGTGCTGTCCCTGCACCACGAAACTAGAAACCTTTGATGTTTCCTGTGAACGAGGATGTGGAATTTGGCTTCCTCCAGGTCCAACGACATCAAGAAGTCTCCTCTTTCCAGTTGTCCGAGCACATGCTGCAACAGGATCATCCTGAATTTTTGGGACTTTAGGTATTTGTTCAGACGTCGTAGGTCTAGGATGGGCCTCCAGCTGCCTGTCTTCTTTCTGAAAGTATCTGGAACAGAATCCGGAGCCTTGGGGTTGCTGGAGAACTAGCTCGATCGCCCCTTTTCACAGCATGGAGCGTACCTCTTCCAGGAGCTGAGGGATGTTCTGCTCCCGACGGGTAACCGGAGGGATCCGCGGACACCTGCATTAAAACTCCATGGTGTGTCCTTCGGCGAGAGCATCCAGCACCCATCTGTCGGTGGTGATCTTTCTCCACTCGCTGACTAACCTCGTCAGCCAGCCTCCCACTGGGGTGCATGTGGAAGCCCGTCGTCCCGGCTGGTTCAGGCTTGCTTCGGCACCATCGTCCTGCTCTGCGGGTGACACTGTCCTCTGCTACCATAGGCCTGGGAACGGCCTCTGTAGGCTTCCTGAGTTGTGGATCTGGAAAGCTGATGGTAAGAGGTGGAGAATCCTTTCGAAGACCTGCTCAACTTTCCCCTGGAGGAGCGAAACTAAGAGCAGTGCTGCTGGAGGGTGCCCAGGGAACAGGCTGTTTCACTATTTACTTAGATGGCCTGAAGAAACTCGTCGACTACTTTCCCCAAATAAGTTCTCTCTGTTGAAAGGCATGTCCACCACCTTCGCTTGGACCTCCGGGTGTAAATCTGTGTCAGCGACGTCCAATGCCACTGTGATGGCGTGATCAGACACTACCTCCCCTTCCTGGAAGAGAGCAATTGCCTCCATCCTCTTCTCGTCGGGGAGGAACTCCAGAATAGGCCCCAGTTTCAACCACAACTCCCTGTCGTACCTGGCTAGGATCAGCAGTGCATTGGCCTCCTTGATAGTGGACGGGGCATTGCAAGAGCTTCCCTGTAGCTCTCTGGCCAGCCTCCCTTGGCCCCCTTCCTGCCCCTACCTGCAAGGCTAAAAACCTCGGGGTCATCTTCGACTCCACACTCTCCTTCTCTCCTCATATATCTGACGTCTCTAAGAAGTCACACTACCAGCTGCACCTCCTCAGAGGTATTCTTCCCTTCCTCTCCTTCCCCCAGAAGCTCACTGTCTCCCGAGCCCTGGTTCTCTCAAGGCTGGACTACTGCAACAGCCTCTATCTTAATCTGCCTGCCTCCACTCTCCGCCCTCTGCAACTTATCCAGAACAGAACTGCGAGACTTGTCCTTGGCCTCAAGCCCAGGGACCGTATCTCTCCAGGACTGAAATCTCTTCACTGGCTCCCAGTGGCTGCGAGGATTAAGTTCAAAACCCTCTGCATTGTCCACAAGGCCTTCTGGGGCCTGGGGCCTAAATACCTTCAACTCTCTCTTCCTAAATATCTTCCTTCACGAGCCCTTCGCTCATCCGTCTCCAACTCCCTCATGGTCAGCCGCTTCTCTAAGCAACGAGCTGGGGGTAGATCTCTCTCTGCAGCAGGGGCCTCCCTCTGGAACAGCCTTCCTGCCTCCCTGAAACTTGAGGAGAACCATCTCCGGTTCCGGAAGCACCTCAAAACCTTCCTCTTCGCTTCTGCCTTCTCTCTCCCTCTCCCCTGCTAAACCTGCTTAACTCCCCACTGAATTCTGCACTAAACTTGCATCTCGGCCACTCTCAGCGACCTCGGTCCAGGACCCAGCCACTCTCCACTTGCACTGCCTCCCTGGCTCCCCCTGCACTGTGGGACTGTCACTGTATCCCTACAGCCCCCTTCCCTGCACTTCCCAGCACTTGCTCTGCACTTACCTCGCACTTGCCACCAGCTGGCCCTTTTTATATATTATTTATTATTTTATTACACTACTTACCTTGTACTGCACTTTCCCCCCCACCTCCTCCTCCTGCACTTTCTCCTTTTCCCCCTACCTCTGCACTTGCGCGATCTGAATGACACTTGGCCTAGTAGGATCGTTTGTCTGTCTTCCCCTTGTTTTCCCTCCCTCCCTGCCTCGTCGCGCCTTGAAACACCTGTGTATAGGCGCGTTACAAATACCATATCATATCATATCATAAGTCACCTTCTTTCCCATGTCGTCCATACTCTTCCCCTCGCTGTCCGGTCGGACCAAAGACGACGAAGATGGGTTGGCCAACTGAATCCAGTGATGGCTGCGACCTCAGGCACTTGAGCGCGGAGTCCGGCATCCAATATTTCTTCTCCAACCTAGCCAGTTTAGCTGGAGCCATGCAAGTGTTCTTCATGAGGGCCAGGCCCTCTTCCCAAATGTCATCCAGAAGGGGCAGCGCCATGACCGACTTCCTCTTGGCCTCGCGCCTCTGGTACAAGAAATGCTCCTTCTTGGTTTCCTCTGGCACTAGCTGCAATAGCTCAGAGACTCTGGCGATCATGGAGTGGAACAATCACCTCAACCAGTGGGAACACCCTATGTGGCGCACCTTAATGTGGAGATGCGCCGTCCGCTGCAACGATATCCATCTTCCGTCATCTTGGCTGTATCCTTCCCCGTAACTGTGTCTGCTGGGGAAGTAGGGACCCAAGGTGGTGGCAGAGGTTGTAATGGGGGCGTCGGATGGTCGGTTTCCTTTTGTTTGCTGGAGGCTGATTGGAGACCTGGGGGACCACAGGTGCAAGAGGCATCCTCATCTGGATCTCGGACACCAACATGTGCAGGGTTGACAGGATATCCACGGAAATGTCCCTCGGCTGAGAAGGAGGAACAGGAAAACTAGACCCTGTGCCGTCATGTCAATTGTCCTCTTCAACCTCCTCGTGGACCACGTATAAAGACTCCTGGTCTTAGTCATCTGTGGATAAGACCTCCACGACTTGGGCGACGGCCTGTGGGGGCTGCTTCGGGGCCCCCTCTTAGCCCCCCACCCGAGGGTCTTGAACCAGGATCTGAGCCGGTTTCCCCCCCCTTCTGGCATGCCAGCAGACTTTTCCAAACTCACTGCGGCGGTGTTGCACCTGGGGGTAAGGGACACCCGAGCTGCGTGGGCTACCTTAGCAAGATCAGCGCCCTTAGCTGTCAAGGCAGTTGCATTCGCCGCCGTCCCCAACGAGGTCTTAGACTGTGCCGGCTGAGCCTGCTTGGGCTGTGCGGCCACCTTCTCCTCAGTCCGCGGCTTCTCGGATTTCTCACGTAGTTTAGCTGGGGTAGATTTCCTCTCCGAAGAGGAGCTCGATTGCCGGCTGGCAATGGAGGTGGAAGGGGATTTCGATCGCTCCCTGCGCACCTTGGTACCCGCTTCTGTGGTGAACCCGGTGGACGTGGACTTGCTGCTTTTGGCCTCATCCTGGGCCCCCACGGATGAGGCGCCTTCAAAGGACTTAGAAGAACGCTGCTCAGACCGGCCAGTCCTGGGTGAGGCATACCCCTGGCAGCACGAGTCAGAAGCCTTGGCATTAAGCCATTCTGCCAGTCTACTATGCCTGTCCTTCGTCTTGTTGGAGAACCCGAGGCATATCTTGCACTCCACTTCCTTGTGTCCCGGGTGCAGGCAGTAAGACATTACAGGTGATTGTCCTCCACAAACACATTCCGTAACCCGCATTTGGTGCAGGGCCTGAAGAGGGACCTTCCCTCCTCCGTCATGGTCAGAGGGCGCAAAGCAGGCCCGATGGCCTTCTAGAATCTTGGACGCTCTTCGCCCTTGAGGAGCGCGGAACTTGGGCAACTGGTCACCGCTGTTGGCAGGGGACGGAAAGAGCACACAGGCTTCTTTGAAACAAAAATAGAACTTTTTCCATCTTAAACACAAAAAAAGCACAAATAGCTCAGAGAGCAAACTCGAGGACTCCCAACACTGAAGCGTGCAGTAACAATCTGAAGATGGCTGCCAGAGGAGAGGCTTAGGGAGAGGACTGTCTTTGCATGGGGGCAGTAAGACAGAGGACAGTGATTGGTTGAAAGGAGAAATACAGTTTTTAAGTGAAAGTGAAACAGTTTTTTCTTTTACCGAGGATTGCCAACCCCACAGGTAATATTCATGAGCATGTGAATGCATGCCAGACCCCATGGTGCTGGCACTCTATGCCAATTGAGCTTTCAACAGGGTAGATTAGGGCTTTATTCACTGAACGCTCCAAGCATTCAGATTAAGGCCCAATTACATAAACTTGACTAACTGTATTAATGGCCACCAATCTGCCCTTATTCATACTTCCATAGGACTCGACAAAATTGCCCTTTATCCCCCCCCCTAATCTTCACTCTAATAACGAAACCGCTGGATAGAAGAATCTGGTCCAAAATAGATATTCAAGGCATGTGTATAAACCATAGAGAATACAAAGCAGCCTTGTACGTGAATATCCTTTTACTGGCGATCCCCAACACCCGGATATCTCTTCCAGCCCTGCTAATGGAACTTTTTAAGGATGCATCAGGTTTTGTGATACATTTTTGAAGAATTGGTGGAATTACATTTCTCAGAATCTCCCAATAACCTGACAAGAATTAAACAAAAATATCCATTACCGCGAGAAAAGGAGCTGGACTACTTGGGCATCAAGTTGATGCCTATATTCAGGTCCGTAAACCAAGCTTATTTTCCTTCTTGGCGACTTGACAATAAGGGAAAATTAGGAAATATTGGCTAGGCTGCATTACAGCCATAAAAATGAATATCATTCCCAGATTACTCTACCACGTATCGGCTCTCACACCAGAAATTCGGCTCTCCTTCATTCATATGCTCCATAAAATAAAGTCAAAATTCACCTGGGCAGGACAAAAACCTAGGATAGGTAGGCTGGTGCTACAAATACAACGGTGCTTTGGGTTGAACTACTCTCCATAAATAGATCATGGCAGTTAAGCTCTTATACATCTTACGCTGCAAACAAGGGGTCTGCTCCACACATTTGGCTGGGAATTAAACAATTAGTCACCAACTGTTTACTACAAGCTCTAGCCTTCGACAGACCTTGCAGGAACAGAATGGGCATCCTCTCTTCAACCATGGTACCCTTTTTTAATTTGGATACGGCAAGGTGCAGAGTACCATAGAGCCTCTTTCCCAGGTTTTGGGGGAACTGGTTTATTGCCTAGCCTAGAGGCTTAACAGAATGGCAAAGAGGTGGTCCTTGCATACCTTTCACAGCTCTATCCAGAGGGGGAATTCTTCTTCCATTTCAAGAATGCAAAAACTAATTTCTGAAAACAAGCACTTCCGATACTTCCAATTTAGACATTGGATCCAAAATCCAATAATCCGTAGGGGAGGTACTCTTAACACCCACTGCACTCAAGATTACTATAAGGGAGGGTGTCCTGAAAGGGAACATCTCAAGCTCCATCAATTACTGGATAGATGCAAGCCCTCTGCAAGTCTCCCTTTACGCGGTCCAGTGGGAAAGGGATCTACAAAGACCTATAGCTGATAAAACATAGGGAAGGATTTGGAATAGAGCTTCTAAATATCTTGTTGTATTACGAACAAGGAATGAGCTTATAAAATTCTATGCAGGGCTTCAACTGGGTTGAAAAGGAACATTGAGCTCAGCACACCTCCTCCAAAGGCACTAGTTCCAGGGGACCTACAAAAGCCATCTAGTGTTGATGTACGTGCTGGTCAGGTGACCTCGGACCCTCAAAATATCCATCTTTTAAGGGTATTTCCATCCTCAGCCCTTTTGAAGCCCCTTCAGAGAGCAGCATCAAGTTCAGCCCTACCCCCGATCTGCTGCACTCCTCCCACCCCTCCTACTTTACTCTTTACTGGGGCGACTACGCCCTGTGTGACCCAAGCAAAGAGCAAACAATTAAGGGCAATCTCCCAGCCTTTACTCCCAACTTCTTTGCCTGAGAGTGTTTCTACAACCTCCTGTCCTGCTCCACCCGATAACGAAAATCCACATGGTACATTGCCAGCTACCCCCTACTGAAATAAAATGCATTCTCTCTTCATCCTTATTCTCATCCAGCTAATCTCTACTTATGCTCTCTCTAATCAAGCTACATCCCCCAACCTTTCCTATCCCAAACATAGCTCCATACCACCCCCTTCAACGAAACGCCAGCCAACAGACCTCTCCGCTCCCATCACCTACCCACCCCGCCTCTCCTACTCTGAAACTAAACTTCTCTACTCCTCCCAACCGTGCAAACTGAACATTACACTCTGGAATGTTCAGTCTGTTTCCAAAAGACTTCCTTTATCACGGACTACTTTCACTCTAGCTCTCCTCCCCTTGCTTTCCATGCAATCACTGAAACCTGGATATTTCTCTCTGACACTGCTAAGCTGGCAGCCCTTTACGAGTGCTCCTACTGCCACACTGCTGCACCGGAGAGGTATGCCGGAACCCAGCAGTTTGTGGGCGTTCTCCCAGAGCTGACTCTGTTTCAATCTTGATTCAGGCTTTTAAAGTTCCCGCCTCCATGCCTGTTCCAAAAGGACTAGACCGCGCACCACTAAAGCAGTAGTCCTGCTTTAATCTTGTTGTCCTCCTCGTTTCAGTACATTACTTGGATCGATATGTGTCTGCATTACAAAAATTAGGATGTGTTGGTCTAGTTGTTCTCTTCTTCGTCCCAGTAGTATACTGGTGTGTTTTGAGTAATACTTTAGGGGAAGAACAATAGAATATGGGGCCAATAGAATACCTCTGCAGAAGACACCCACGCTGAGGCTTACATGGGCTGGAACTTGTCAATGATATGATATGATATGGCATTTGTAACGCGCCTATACACAAGTGTTTCAAGGCGCGACGAGGCAGGGAGGGGGGAACAAGGGGAAGACAGACAACGATCCTACTAGGCCGGGTGACATTCAGACCGCGCAAGTGCAGGGGTAGGGGGAAGGGAAAAAGCGCAAGGGGAAGGGGAGGGGGAAGTGCAGTACAAAGTAAGTGGAATAAAAAATAAATAAATAGGGCCAGCTGGTGGCAAGTGCAAGGTAAGTGCAGACAAGTGCTGGGAGGGTTGGCTGTAGGGATACAGAGACAGTCCCACAGTGCAGGGGTTGCCAGGGAGGCAGTGCAAGTGGAGAGTGGCTGGGCCCAGGACCGAGGTCGGTGAGGGTGGCCCAGTTGCAGATTCAGTGCAGTTTCAGTGAAGAATTTAGCAGGGGAGAGGTAGAGAGAAAGCAGAAGCAAAGAGGAAGGTTTTGAGGTGCTTCCGGAACCGGAGATGGTTCTCCTCAAGTTTCAGGGAGGCAGGAAGGCTGTTCCAGAGGGAGGCCCCTGCCGCGGAGAGAGATCTACCCCCAGCTCCTTGCTTCGAGAAGCGGCTGACCCTGAGGGAGTTGGAGACCGATGAGCGAAGGGCTCGGGAAGGAAGATATTTAGGAAGAGAGAGTTGAAGGTATTTAGGCCCCAGAAGGCCTTGTGGACAATGCAGAGGGTTTTGAACTTAATCCTCGCAGCCCCTCGGAGCCAATGTAGAGATTTCAGTCCTGGAGAGATACGGTCCCTGGGCTTGAGGCCAAGGACAAGTCTCGCAGTTCTGTTCTGGATGAGTTGCAGAGGGCGGAGAGTGGAGGCAGGCAGATTTAGATAGAGGCTGTTACAGTAGTCCAGCTTCGAGAAAACCAGGGCTCGGGAGACAGTGAGCTTCTGGGGGAAGAATACCTCTGAGGAGGTGCAGCTGGTAGTGTGACTTCATAGAGACGTCAGATATACGAGGAGAGAAGGAGAGTGTGGAGTCGAAGATGACCCCGAGGTTTTTTGCCTTGCAGGTAGGAGCAGGAAGAGGGCCAAGAGAGGCTGGCCAGAGAGCTGCAGGGAAGGTGGGAGTGGGTGTGCCGATGAGTAGAATCTCAGTGTTACTGGCATTAAGGCAGAGGTCATTGGCGGCACACCATTCCTGGATAGCAGACAGACAGTCAGAGATGAGGGAAGGAGAGGAGGAGGCCGAGGGTAGCCTGAAAATGAGCTGGGTATCGTCCGCATAGCACTGAAAGTTGGGGCACAGGCCGGCGATGCAGTGGGCAAGGAGTGCCAGATACTGGTTGAACAGCCAGGGAGAGAGATTAGATCCCTGGGGAACACCACAGGTGGAGAAAAAGATGTCAGAGAGGAAGGACCCAAGTTTGACCTGGGAGGGTCGATTGGAAAGGAAAGAGGTCAGCCACGCCAGAGCCTGACCAGTGATACCCAGGTTATCACGGAGACGGTTGAGCAGGATGGCATGGTTGACAGTGTCAAAGGCAGAAGAGAGATCGAGCAGAATGAGAACACACGGAGTGTTGGAGTCGAGGTTCAAGAGCAGGTCCTCACGGATGTTCAGGAGAGCAGTTTCCGTGCTTCTGGCCGCTCTGAAGCCAGATTGATGGTCATGAAGACTACCAACAGATTCAGCATGGAGGATAAGCTGGCAGATGGCCAGTTTCTCCAGGAGCTTGCCCAGGAAGGGAGTGATGGAGATTGGGCGATAGTTAGCCGGGCAGGAGGGGTTGGAAGAGGGTTTCTTGAGAAGAGGGTGCACAAGGGAGTGCTTGAGGGGGGATGGGAAGACTCCAGAGGCGAAGGAGTGGTTGCAAAAGTCAGCCAGGGCAGGAGCCAGGGAGTCAATGTGGTCCTTGATAGTTTTGGAGGAACAGGGGTGAACCTGTTTAGACGAGACTTTCATAGATCGGACTTGTCTGGAAACCTCGTCAGCAGAAAAAAGGGGAAAGGCAGAGAAGGAGGGAGGCGGGGTGGCTGCAGAAGGGCCAGAGGAAGAGCCGGGAAGAGAGGGAGGGAGGTGATAGGAGGAGAGTGAGGACAGGATGTCCTGAGTTTTAGAGATGAAGTGAGAGGCCAGTGCAGTGCAGAGGGCCTGGGAGGGGACAGGAGAGGTAGAGACTGCAGCAGGGTTGGCAAGCTCCTTGCAGATTTTAAAGAGTTTGGCCGAGTTGTTAGATGCCGCAGAGATGCGGGCTTGGATAAGGGCTCTCTTCTTGGTGAGAACGGAGAGACGGTATTGCCTTTGGAGCAGGCGGCAGGCCAGTTTGTCAGAGGATGAACATGAAGCACGCCATTTCCTCTCTGCCACCCTGCACTTGCGTTTTAGGGTGACGAGATCCGAGTCATACCAGGAGTTACATTTGGCTTTCGGCTTCAGGGGGATTCTCATGACAGGGGCAAGGATATCAAGAGCATCAGATATAGCAGAGTGGAGCATGGAGAGGGCTGTGTCAGGGTGGGAGTCAGCCTTAGGGGGAGGTGGGGCGAGAAGGTGGCAGCGAAAGCCTCAACTGACACGCGCTTCATGGGTCGGATGACCGAGAAGGTGGGTGGCAGTGATGAGGGTGGCTTTGCCTGTGGGGTGGGAGGGTGAGGTGGGAGGATAGGAGAAAGTGATCACTCCAGGAGAGAGGAGTAGAGAGAGGAACGGAGAGGGGAAGGTCAGAAGAGATCAGAGCATCAAGAGTGTGCCCTGCAGAATGAGTATGCCCAGACGGGAGAATAGAGAGTGAGAGAGAGTCGCAGAGGTCACGAAAGAGTCCAGTCGGGGGACAGGAGACATCCAGGTGGATGTTGAAGTCACCAAGAAGGAGGAGTTGAGTGGTAGAGGACAGGAGTGAGGAGGAGAGGTCAGCCCACTCAGAGAGGAAGGAGGAAATTTGACCAGGTGGCCGATAGATAGTAGCCACGGTAAGGGAGTGGCTAGGAGAGAGAGAGAGAGAGTCGGCAGACAAGACATTCAGAAGAGGAGTAGTTCTGCGTAGGAGTGACAGTGGCAGGAATCCACTCAGGGAAGATAAGGGCAACACCCCCCCTGCACGGTTGGGCCTGGGCACGGAGAAGACCTTGTAACCGTCAGGTAGGAGTGTGTCAAAGCTGGTGACAGAGCTGGCCATGAACCATGTCTCAGTGAGACCGAGGACGTCAAGGTTCAGTTCCTCAAGAAGGTGACAGATGTCAGAGGAATGCTTGATGGCAGAGCGAGAGTTAAGAGTGGCAATGTGGAGAAGGTTGCCATCCTTGAAGGACTTCCGGGGAGGGGTACAGATTAGAGGTACGCCCTGCGGAGGTGTAGCAGAAGGAGGTGAAGGAGCACAAGAGGGGGCAGGGAGGGAGGGTAGAGGCAAGGTAGCCGAGGACAGAGGAGGGGGGACAGCAGGAGAGGAAAGGAAGTTGATGAGGCGTGGGAAGCGTCTATCAAAGAGGTGAAGGTTGGCCTGAGGGCCTTGGACCAAGACGGTCCCATTAGCGTAGACATTAATGATGGCCTTAGAGGAGCGGAAGGGGGCCAAGAGGACATCCCAACGGGTGCCACCATTAATGGGAGAAGAGGAAAAAGGAGAGAGCACAGACCATATGAAGGGTCCATAGGTCAGGCGAAGGCACGAAAAAGAGGATGTCAGTGAGAGTTTCCTTAGAGCAGGCACTAGTGTAGGTGTCAGCGATAGGGAGGCCTGGGTTGGAGACCAGGATGTCCTTTTTAAACTTTTTCCTACCAGATTTAGTGAGGAGAGCAGGATAGTCAATAGAGAAGCAGTTTGAGAAGATAGGCGAGATAGAGAGCACCATGGAGTAGGAGGGAGTGGGGGGGGGAAGCCAGACGATGCGAGAGCACGCAGACAGGAAGAGAGCGGCAAGCACAAGTTTACCACATTTCAGAACAACAACAGTAATGCGTATTAGGTGCACAGTGATGAGGCCACCTAAGTTTGAGAATCCTGTGAGGGGAGAAAAACCCTAGTTTACCACAGCTGTTGAACACAGTGAGGTGAAGACACCATGCAAATGCAGTGGCCAGGTGTAGGGGGGGGCCAGGAGCAGGAGGAGATAGCAATTGACCTTGCGCCTTGCGTCCCCTGCGGACACCTGCAGACACAGTGGGAGCCGCAGCTGTAGGAGCCGCCCTTTGCCTGAGGGGCCCTTAGCCGTGGGGGCTGCCGGGCAGTGGGGCTGCCCAGGAGGGACAGTAGATAAGGGGGGGGGTGTGGCGGGCAGGGAGGCGGGCTGGAGGAGGACACCAGGAAGAGGCTGCAAGGGGAGGGGGGAGGGAGAACACACCAAACACGCGCTCGGAGCGCAATCAAAAACGAAACAACAACAGGGATAATCTTACTTCTGACCCAGAGGGACCGGCAGGATATCAATCATGCAGCTGGGATGCCCGGCGAGCTGCTCTCACCCCAGGAACTGCGCAAAGAGGCGAGCGGGGGAGAGCAGCCGTCGGGTAGTCCAGAGGGACTACGTGGAGGAGCCAATCAGAGGGCGGGGGGGGCGGGCAGGGAGGCGGGCTGGAGGAGGACACCAGGGAGAGGCTGCAAGGGGAGGGGGGAGGGAGAACACACCAAACACGTGCTCGGAGCGCAATCAAAAACGAACAACAACAGGGATAATCTTACTTCTGGCCCAGATGGACCGGCAGCATATCAATCCTGCAGATGGGCTGCCCGGCGAGCTGCTCTCACCCCAGGAACTGCGCAAAGAGGCGAGCGGGGGAGAGCAGCCGTCGGGTAGTCCAGAGGGACTACGTGGAGGAGCCAATCAGAGGAGGGGGGGGGCAGGGAGGCGGGCTTGAGGAGGACACCAGGAAGAGGCTGCAAGGGGAGGGAGGAGGGAGAACACACCAAACACGCGCTCGGAGCGCAATCAAAAACGAAACAACAACAGGGATAATCTTACTTCTGGCCCAGATGGACCGGCAGGATATCAATCCTGCAGCTGGGCTGCCCGGCGAGCTGCTCTCACCCCAGGAACTGCGCAAAAATGCGGGCGGGGGAGAGCAGCCGTCGGGTAGTCCAGAGGGACTACGTGGAGGAGCCAATCAGAGGGGGGGGGGCGGGCAGAGAGGCGGGCTGGAGGAGGACACCAGGAAGAGGCTGCAAGGGGAGGGGGGAGGGAGAACACACCAAACACGCGCTCGGAGCGCAATCGAAAATGAAAC
The DNA here is from genome assembly GCF_040938575.1 of Ambystoma mexicanum. Taxonomy (NCBI): domain Eukaryota; kingdom Metazoa; phylum Chordata; class Amphibia; order Caudata; family Ambystomatidae; genus Ambystoma; species Ambystoma mexicanum. The sequence goes on along the minus strand of NC_090941.1, from coordinate 701,947,035 downwards.
AGGGATAATCTTACTTCTGGCCCAAATGGACCGGCAGGATATCAATCCTGCAGCTGGGCTGCCCGGCGAGCTGCTCTCACCCCAGGAACTGCGCAAAGAGATTGCTTGATATTGTTTGGTAGCTGGTGTATAGTTCAGAAAATACACTATCTCAGCAAAGACTCCATCTGTTAGACATTCAATGATGTTGACAGCAGTTCGGTTGGGTATCAGTTGATACAGAATCCTGCTTGGGGAGGTGCATGTTGGCATGCATACCTTGCCTGGTTGATTCATCTTCTTTCCAGTGACTTCTGGGCAGAGCCATTGCGTTAGTACCTGTTCAGGCAGGTTAGCTTCTTCAAGAACTATCGGTTCCTGTTCTATCTTGACAAACTTAAATGAATGATGGCTATAGGCTATATTGTTTGTCAATGTGGAGTTGGACAGTTTTGCAAAACATGCCTCTGATACCTTGGAGGCAGGTTTGGAATTCTTCTGCGAGGTCCATGAAGGCAACGGCACAAACACTGAATATCAACGTGATGGAGTCTATCTCCGATGCCCCAGGGCAACTCACAAGCACATCCTTCCCTGCTTGCCTATGAACACTCTGGCATAGGGAAGAGGGATACTTATGCCCCATTGTTGGTGTGTATACGCTAAACTGCCAAATCAGAGTTATTGCCGAAAGGAAACATTTTGAATTAAGTCAGAGGAAGTCGCAGCTTTTGAACGCGTGATTAGGAAATGCATATACAGACGCCCCAGTGTCCACTATGGTGGATGTCAATACTCTGTCAAGGATGATTTGACATAAAGAGCAGATCGCCTGGACTTTTTGAGGGGTCCTAGGGTGCAAATGTTTAACATATCCTAGTCACTGGATGATCCTGACTGTGCATTGGGTGTTTGCTCTTAAGTGCAACAGTATATGTTCTGGGAGATTCAGTGGTTCACTTGTGCTGATCTGATCCGCATTTTTACTCTGACCACATTACTGAAGTTATTGACTAACTTGCAGGACAGTTGGCAAGAGAATGGTTGGTTCCCACAATGTACGCACATGTGCTGTAGCATGTGATGGCAATGTTGGCTCCTCATTAACCAGCATGAAGTCTCTTGAATTCCATTTCATGAAGGCATGCCCATCCTCAAAAGGTGGCGACCCAATTGCTTGCCCCATCACTACATCACAAGATACACCCAGGTCATGATTCCGTGCCATGCTAAAGATTTTCAGGCGCAAAATGGGAGGTTCCCATAGGAAATTTTTATGTAATCTATGGAAACAGGCTTGGAGGATTTGTAACTGAATCTCATCAACAGCATCCAGCAGTTTGCCCGATTTTGTTAGAGGTCATATTCTAGCATGAAAGTCACACTTGCACTAACTCACCAGCTTCATGAGAAACCCTGTGAAGGTGGAATTGCTTATAGTTTAGATAGATATGGGATGGGAGGAGAAGCGTGGTGTGAACAGCAGAAGCAGATGGGGTGAGTAGAGAAGGCTGAATGCACTTCTGAATGGACTGCAGGAGGGGTATACACTGTCCCGCAGACATTCTCCCCAAGGATGTCTTCTACAAGGTCTTTGTCCGCCTGTGCCTCTTGTGTATCGATTTTGAAATGTTTGGCAGCTTTTAGGAGGGGCTCATTGTACTGGAACCGATTATCCAGAGGGGATTCAGCCACGGATTGGTCAGGAGAATGTATGATGTAGACGTCATTGTCATCATAATACCGGTCAGGATCATATTGGTGCCCTTGTGAACCAGGATCTTGAGAGCCTGAAGTGTCAATATAACAGAGATCTTGGGAAATGTCCTGCAAGGTTCTGGGCTGGATGGTGTAAACGTGGTGTTTTGGGAGCAGGTTGGTCTTTAGCTGCCTCCCCTTGTGAGGGCCCTTAAAGGTTGGAAAGCTGATCAGGGTGGTGGTCAAAGAAGTCTACAAAGTATGGCCTTCTTTGCATTATTTTGACAATTTATTCTGGGGTCCGTTGGCTGGAGCTAGGGAAACCTGAGGGAACAGGGGTAGAGATATTCTCTGATGTAGAGGGTTGTTTATGTTGCATGGCCCCTGAAAGGGTGTCAATGGGGAGAGGGATACTTAGATTTTGAAGTAGAGGGTTCAGAGGCTGAAGCGTCGAAGATTTCAAATGTATTCGATGCCATGTTTTTTAATAAGCTCCATCATTTTGGAGCTACTGGAAAGGGCCATTGAAGCGTCTTTCGAAGCACGTGCTCCAGTACCGAAACGTTTGTCAGGTTTATTCGCAGTGTCTGGAACAGACGTCTGTTTTAGAAGCCTGTCATGCAGAGAGCGCGATGGCACAGAGGACAGGGATTTTGAGGACCTACACCTCGATGCCACGTGTGACTCGACAGTCGACAAAGCAATACTGTTGGCCGTGGGAGGTGTGCTTTGTGTGGCGTGCAGTGTGGGTGCTTGAGCCGCCGGGTGTCGTCTCCACAGCAGGACCGCCGGCCTGCCTGATGGAGTTGGGGGCTCACATGCAGGAAACCGTCTGGTCCCGATTGCCTTCGGCATCACTTAGGATGCCAACGCTGCCATCGCTGGACACTCGCTCCACGTCCATAGTGGCTTCGGCCTGCATGGCGTGAGTGATGGGCCCAGCGCTTTGTCCTACAGTTCTTTAATGTCTTGGGCCGAAATAGTTTGCAAAACCTGCAAAGTTTTTCAGGGTGGTGCCTTTGGAGACAGAGGTTACACACCTTGTGTGAGTCCTTCCAGGGAAACTTCCTGTTACAGGAAGAGCAACATTTAAAGGGTGTGTTTTCCATAATACCGAAAGATGACAGCCCCGCAATGTAAAGGGAAGAATAGGGAAACAGGCATTCTCTGAAGAAAAGAAAGTTATGACCCCCCCCATTCTCCCTACTGTGATGGGCCGACGTCTGTCGAGGCCTAGGTAGGCCGCAGTCAAAGCTTGTTGAGATGGTACAAATAGTCGTCGACAATTAATACGTCCTTGAAAACCATCGCTGAAGGTCTTGCAGTGATATGGCTGTCAAAAGGTAAGAAAGAAGTCTAAACTTAAATTTGTATAATTAAAAGGCATTAGCCGGAAAGAAGCAACTCTGCAACATGCGTCCTACTATGTTGGCGGACAAAAACAATCTGAGGGACCTTGATGCGTGAACGACCATGGGTACAGTGGACGTCACACTAGGGATAGTATTACTGACACACCCAATCGACGCCCCTTTTCCAGTTTCCAAAACAAATAATGTAATCCTCTGCGACTACCGCTAGATGTCGGCCTATGCATAGCATGTGATTTAAGCAGATCCACAAGCCTCAGAAATATATATTTTTAATATGGGTGCTGGCCTTGTGCTGTAAAGCTTTTATTATACAAAAAAGTGTAAAAAGCTGTCCAATTAGTCATGTGTCCACAACGTTCTGACAGGCTCTGAATGAGAATTTGAGATGGGAGGATATAGATTTATACTTTATGTACTTTTTGATTATAAATAGACAAATTATAATTTTTTTATTTGGCCCTTGGCTTTAAGCGATCATAGTGTTACTATTTAAGAACCAACATGGATCTAAATCGGTTTATCTTGTTCCTTTAAGACTTATTCAACTCGGGAAGGTGCCAGGAACGGGACAAAAGAGGTGTGTAACCTCTGTCTCCACAGGCACCACCCTGAAAAACTTTGCAGGTTTTGCAAACTATTTCGGCCCAAGACATTAAAGAACTGTAGGACAAAGCGCTGGGCCCATCACTCACGCCATGCAGGCCGAAGCCACTATGGACGTGGAGCGAGTGTCCAGCGATGTCAGTGTTAAAAAACTGTTTCAAGAGGATGATTTGAAGTTAAAGTGTAAACTATAAAACGCAACAAAAAGCTAAGATCAAGGAGCAAATGACCGGTCTGGAGTATATTCTTTTTTGTCATCCGATTACATAAATCGCCTGGTTTGAGTGTATAATTGGAATGTGACACACCTATAACGATCCAACCCTTAAAATATACCACCTACCTAAGCAAAATGTTTGCTATGAATTAATGTTTTGTGTATACACATTTGTTTAGATGTGTGCCTACTTCTTACACTATAAATATGGGTTTTCAGATTTAGTTAAATAAGATTGTATTTCTTATATTGTTAAAGTTTCATGTTTTGGGGTCATTCTCCCGAGCAATAGCCACAGTACCCACATCATGGACTACCTGATGTACATAGAGTGGAGAGATTGAAAATAAAAAATGTTTGGGCTACATCTACAAATACAATTGACATACAGGGGTCAAGTCCTAAAAAATAAATAAAAAGTGAAGTGACCCATTAACATACCAATTTAATGTGGAGTCTCCAGAAATTAGCATATCCAGTGCCTTCTGAAAAAAACCCGCGTGTAAACTCTACTTGAGCCCTGCTTACACCACTCATTCTCAATATATATATTTTGAGTAAACAGTTAACATACTGCAGCACTCTACTGAACTGTACGTGGATAGGGTATTTTCTTTTTTTTGTTTTTTAAATGTCCTCGCCAAGTGTATCCCCTTACTAAAAGAAATCTCAAACAAGAGCTAGAGCTTAAAATATTACAGCTTTCTTAACGAGTGGTTTGTTAGTGCCAGAGGGCATGCATCGCTCATGGAGAGTTGCCTACCACTTTGTATTGGGAATTATAGGGCATCAACGTTTGACCCATATTGCTTTTATAAACGCTGCACCTTTAAGTCAACACATGCAAGGATTCAGACATCTTGTGTTTGAACCAATCCTTTCAGCAGCTTTTGCAGGATGTGTCCTCATCCAACCATTGCTTGCACCCTTTTTCCTGGCAGTCTTACAGATCCACAGGCTCCTTCATTATGCTGCTTCCCTCAGCACAGAGCTATGTTACTTGCTCTACATTTAACCAGTACAAAGCACAGCGAAAACCCTTGCTACCAGTATAGTTGCCAAAGCACCACCTGCCTAGTAAACCGATAATTGGATAGGCCTCTGCTACACATTTTTTACAATGTTAATTAAAAAGCAAAGTATCAAATCTAAAAGTTGCTGTGTGCATTAACCACCTAATATATCAAAAGCTATGTAGTTTGAGAGTCCGGGAACATGAACACATAGCTACAGAAAAACAGAAGTAGGCGACCCGACCGCTCACTCACTATTTAAGGTGTGTCACACTAAATGCTTACATCAAAATATTCTGCATGCTACACATTGCAAATGTTCCAATCTCTCTCGAGGTCAACTATAAATAGTGCAAATATGTTTTATTTTAGGCTGTCGGTGATAAAATAGTCATGAACACAGTGCTGCAGTACAAGCGGTGTCTGAAGCAACATTGAAATTGCTCTGAAAAAGGTGATTTTACAGGGAACAAGATTACGTTTCTTACCCTTTCCGAGTCTTAATACGGATTTGGACATTTAGCATTGGGATTTTTATAGCAACAGAACACATTACCAGCATCCTAATCACATGAGTTTGCAGTTGAAACAAAAAGGCTCTAGGGGGTGGGGGGACAGGGACTGCAAGCTACATTGCTAACATGATCTAGAGGCTTGCCGGCAACATTTTTAATTGCGTTAATTTATTTAATTGCGTTAATTTATTTACGATGGATATCAGCAATACCATTTCATGTCATCTCCACTCTCCCTCACACAAACGCTTCCTCAAAAAATCCACATAGGTAAATCACACTATTTGTATGAATGATTTAAAAAGCACGAACTGCACTGCAGTATACAGTATATACTACTAAAGGGAAGGTCTGTCCCATATGGTGTCCGGGGTGGACAGGTTTTAAAATTACACGTTTTTATTCCTATATTTATGTTAACTTTACTTTAGGTTTCTCAACCACATGTAGTGGTTGTGTGTTATGCTAACGTGGGGGTAATGACCCAGACTGAAAATTAAGCAGTAAAAATGAGGTTAAAATACTTAAACATGGAAAGTAAACAGTTACAGGGTTCGAAATTGAAGGGAGCTGGGAGCATTTAGTTCCTGCTTGTTGCCCAGCAGAGCCTGGTCCGCTTGATACCAACATTTACCAGCAGCTCTTTTTTGGGCTCCCTAGGCCAACTGATGTCGAACAAATACTCCTATACAAATTGAACTCTGAATTTGGGACATTCAATAAAAACACATTAGGACACACCTATACAACATTTAAAGCGTAAGGGGTCATAAATAATGGAAAAAATGAAATGTTTGCATCCAATGTGGAAGTTAGATTTTCAGAACACTATGTATTAGCTCCTTGTTTCCCAGGGTTAACTGCCTAATGCTGGATACCCACAGCTAACTTTAGCTCCTTCTTATGCAAATCGTAATTTTGATCCCCGAGTCAAGATCAAGACATTTTCCTAAGGCTAGTGCCTTTCCTCTGAATTCCCCACGTGATTGGAGTATACGCTCCACATCTCCTGGTGTCGGTATCTCCTTTTGCATCTGTTCCGATCGGGCAGCTCTCCCTCTCAACCTTCCAGAGCCTCCTTGTGTTCTTTCCATGGCAGGTGCACCATCGGCGAGGAGAAGGGAGAACAGAGTATTGGTATCGGAGAGGTGCGAGGAGAACGGGACAGTGACCGGAGGAGAGGTCGCACTTACCCTGGGAGAGCAAGACTATAATTACGGCCATGGTTTCACTGTTTGCGCTTGTAAGGAGCATGGTGTTTTTTTTACAAAGCGTCCCTCTATTGGGCCTGTGTCACATACAGGGTCAATGTTGTATGGGCTTGGATTCTGACTTTTTATCTACTTTGGAGTCTGAATAATTTGCTGCATCTTTATGCATAGATGCAATTTATACAGCAACTCCGAGATTATGTCACTCAATGAACAGATTGATCAATCAACATTATATATTGTAAACCATACCTTAACATTGGATCAAAGTCTGATACGAGATATTCCGTATTGTGTACAACCACGGGAGACCTTTGAACTTGGGGATGTGGCTCTAGTGGTCGTGGTCTCTGCAAAAAGTCGACTGCTGGGGGTCAAGTTGACACAAAACACAAGTCACTGCCCCTATTTAGTAAGATAAATAACTTAAGCAAAGTTGAGTTATTATTGGCATCAATGAACAATGCCCGCTCACCAAGGCTCAGCCCTTCCGGTGAAAATGCTGGTGTGCTCCCTCAATTGAACTTTTTGCCAACTCATGTCGGGAGGGCCTGTCATTGCAACTAGTGAAAAGACGACCCAACCTGCTCTATGGTTGGTTTGGGAGCAGGTGAACCGTTAACCTCAGGCGAGTCAAACCAGAACAACCAGTATTTGGAGGTGGACTTGCCGGTGGAAACGGTGTCGGAGGTTCAGACAGTGTTCACAATGGTGCTAGGAGAGCCTGATCCTACATTTGCAGTAGCAAATAGTATGCTTGTATGTGTAAACTTAAGCATTACACCCAAGAGGGGAGTTGAATGAGGCCGATGCCTGGAACGCTCTTGGTGGTCTATCGGACAAAACAGATTTGAACAGATCGAACATTTGGTAAGGCCCATCAGACGACAGGTGAGAAAACAGCAACCGGGAAGGAGGGGGAAGGGAAATTCCACTTGCGTTGAAAATTGCACTGTAGGACAAGGCAGACATAGTAACATTGTAAGAAGATCAAAAGAAAATGCAGAGAACAAACTGGTCACACGAGTGCCAATATGAAGCAATATCACATGAAATTCTTAATTGGAGCTGCAAAAGTAATCAGATATGTGCAGTCAAATGCATAAATATTATTCCTTTATTAAGATAGAAAAGAAATGGCATTCTAAAATTTCAAAAACAAATCACAATAACACCCAAATAACGCATTTGAATTTGGTTTATATGGGGGATTGGTAGTCATAATAAAATAGCATAAGGACACACAATGAGGTTTTGGAAGCTTTATGCATATAGGATTAAGATTGTTCTTGTAGCAAGAAGATTTTTTGCACTATTATGCGTATTTGCACATCCCATGCTTGTCTTTTGCACATTCTTTGATTTTTGCTCACTTTTTGATGAATTTTATGAAATGTGTTGCGTTCATGGTGTGTTATTGTGATTTGTTTGAAATTTTAGAATCACTTTTTCTGCTAAGTTACTAAAGAAATCATATTTATGCATTTGCCTGCTCATATCTATGATTACTTTTGCAATCCCAATTGAGAATTTCATGTGATATTGCCTCATATCGGCACTCGTGATGCACCATTCTTGGTGTTTGATAAAGTTAATCCCCAGATGTCTACGAGGTTAGGGCAACGGCCATACTAAGGTTTGAGAACAAACTGGTCAACATTATCGGTGATAAAGGTATGCTGGAACTGGATTTGAGGGAAGCTAAAAGCGGTTCAAAATCATTTTCTTCGGATGACCATGTTGCAAGACCCCCAATTGATCTGAATGGCCCTCATTTGGAGGTGGGAGACCTCTCATTACTCACAGAACACCCAAACAGGTTCCTGGCCTACAGAGGGGGGGTGCCAACATGAAGCAGAGTGGAAAGCAAAATGAGCTGCGCCATTCGCTACAAAATCTGGACCATCATGTTAGGCTGAACGTCCCAAGGATTTCAGCATGAAATATGGCTGTAAGCTCCTTCTCTACATTATATTATATGATAATATTAAACTTGGGCAGCTAACCCATAGTTGCAGTTGAGTGATCTAAAATTCGCCTAGAGTCTCTAACCAATGGTATTAGTGGCCTCACCTCTACTGTGGTTCAATTAAAAAACAAGATGATCAAATCCATGACGGCCCCAATGACGGTGCAAGGTCAAAAAGCAGAGTACTGCAACATGGCACCGCAGGAAGGAAGTTGCGCAGTGGGGAAAAATGCCAGGAAAAAGAGGGGACGTAATAAGCCCAATACAGGATCTAGAAATTGTCTTAAAAACCTTAACAAAGGATGATGCCATAGCAAGCCAGATACAAGAACAATCTCTCCTTGTGGAAAATGAAGCAACAGGGAGTGGGGTCAATGTTGCCACCCAAACTGGAGTGGAATTATCTAATGCCTCTGTCAAGATAAGGATGGAAATGGACACTGTATGGAGCAACAGCCGAAAGGCCGACTGTGCGACTCAAACCTTGCCAAACTGTGTCTCCACCGATCAGACTAGCGTTGAGTGGCGGGTCCCATGGGGGTGGGACTAGGGTCGATTGATTAGGCGGCTTCAAAAAAGTTATATTAAAAGACTGATGGTGTGGTTCAGGTACCTCTGGTGCACTGAATTTGTTCCATTGCTTACTCCCATGGTTAAGGAGGTGGGGACCATGATGGCACAGAGCCATCGATCAAAGGGTAAGGAGGGGAGCAAGTCTCTTCAACCTGTGTCGTTGGGAGGGGCTGACCTGTCTAAGAACAGACTGGAATATAATCAATCTGGGGAGGTTTATGAGGATCGTAAGCAAGGATGGTCTGGAGCCGATAAGCAAGTATCATCCCAAACAGGGGGTTGGAACCAGGACAGGGGCTTGCAAGGTGATTTAAGTCCAAACCCGAGGGTGGAAAATATGAGTGGGGCTTTTTTTGCGACCTGGCCAATCCAGTTCAGTGTACTGAAGAGGTCTCTCATCCCTTAAGGAAGGAATCTCTTTTTGGGCCAAAATTCCTGGCTTGCAAAGCCTCCAATTCTGTGTTAAAAGGAACACAGGCCTCAGATCCGGTGGTGGGTAATGATCAATCTATGTTAAATATGGACATGAATAAGAAGGTATGGAGTTAGTCAGAGTTGGAAGGACGGGAAGCAATGGAAGAGGCCATATTGAGACCCGAATCTGAATCCTTGAAGCAGAGGGAATCTATTGGTGTTAATTTGAGGACGAGGGTGGGCTGTGATCAACTTTTTGATCTCCCAAAAAGGTATATTCTAGAAAGTCTGGAAGCCCCTAATTTTCATATGATTTTAAACAGATGGAATGTTATAATTACTGGGGATCTACATAGGGTTTTCTTGAAGAGGGACAATCGCCTGGACCGGACAGCTTGATTTTAGATCAAATGGTGTGGTGAGGATTCTACTGGGAGAACTAGACAGTCTGAGGATACTGGGCTATGATTTATAAAGGGGCCACTTGGATCGCCTTGATGACTGCAGTGCCTGGGCGGCCTGACTGGGACGGAGGAAGGACTTCCTATTAGAGTTACCTGTACTGCAGGAGCCCAGGGCAACGAGATTTGTTGAATTTGTAACTGAAAAGAAACACATTGATGAGGGTGCACAAAAGATTGGGGTTTGCTGTCAACACATTTGTTGGGCGTGTTTCCAAAGTCAAGTGACAGGAAGACATGCCTCTAAGCCCGCCTGGGGAGCTTCATGTCCCGTCTGTTGTAACTTCGAACACTAGGGGGTGGAACATCGTATGGATACTCCATAACTGTTAAAGGAGGTATTCATAAATGACTTGGTGCTCCAGCAGGAGGTACGGCTTACCCAGCATGAAGTAATTGATGGCTTCACAATTGAGGAGCAGCTGTCAACACCAAGTAACAGTGGCTGTCCTTCAGGGGCAGGGCGATGGGGGGGTTATGATAGCCATTACAAGCTCCATGATTAAAAAGATGTTGGTAGTCTCAGAGGATACATATGGGCTACTGTCTATAGAAGTTTGGTTCAAGGTGTCTAGCTTGGAGGACCCAGTTCTGATTTCGTGCCTTTACTGGAACCAGTGCGTTAACAGCTTGGAAGGTTGCATGGATAGAATTAATGAAGTGTGTTATATTTTTATGGGGGAATGAAGGTGGAGTGCACATGATTCTGGCCAGGGATGGATATTCAGTGTGCTTAACTGCAGCCTGTGAACATGACCTAGCAGAAGGGTTCCCAAAGCCGGGGCATCTTAAATTAACCACTAATAATGGAAAGCAGTGGGTCAGCCTTTTTGATTGCTTCAACTTGAGATGTATAAATGGGGTGGATCACGGGTGATGCACCGGCAAAGCCAACTTGGAGAGGGTCTGCTTCATGTATTGATTATATAATTGTGTCGCAGGCACTCTTTGATGCATGTCATGAACCGAAAATATGGACTCCCATGTCAGTGACCATAATCTGGTAGCCACAAAGTTTAAGTATGTTGTAAGAAAAGTCATCAACAAGGTTTGTAGAAACCTGGTAATTAACAATGGTTGGAATCGATTGGCAGGATAGCCTATCCCAGCAAGTTCAAATGAAAAGATTTGTTTGTAAGCTTTTCACTGGTACGCTATTGGAAAAAAAATGGAGTCTCTCACGATAGAACATTTTACAGTGTTTATTGATAATTTGGGATGTTCATCCAATGGCAATATGCTCCTTCACAGCCTAAACCCCACTGGTACGGCCCCGAGTTACAACATAAGGCACAACTTAACCAGATGTCTGAAGGAACATGGGTAGATCCCTTTAGAGTTCTGTACAGAGAGTCTAATAAACTGCACTCATATTCGCGTTTGGAGGTGCCATGGACGCTGTACTTTGATGTAACCACCATTGAAAACCTCATTAAGAAGGCCTCTAATTCACGTGCAGCAGGCCCAAATGGCTTAAATGCAATGCTGAAATCACAGATATTGTTTATTTTATTTACAGTGGTGCTGGACGCGAGGGCCTTCCAGAGCTCCTGGAGTCGGCGTTTGTAGTTAAAATTTACAGAAAATCACACAGATGTAACCCATGTAACTATGGTCCGATTTCACGGTTAGCTCCAGAGGGACACATCTTTGCTTCAATAGTTCCGAGGGAGCTGGAGGCCTGGGCGATATCTAGTTGCCGCTTGCAGAAATTAAAAACTAGTTTCCACAGGTGGCCATCAACCTCACTTAACACGTTCATCACTTGATGTATTCATGAAACACTGTTTTCATGGGTACTATGAATTACTCCCTGGCCTTTGACTGTCAACTGCTCCCTTCTGTGGAAGAAGTTGAAGGGCTGGATGATCCCACCTATGTTGCTCTCCATTCTAATCCTCATGCATGAAATTAGCCTGCTCCAAGTACACTCGAACAGGTACAGCGAGTTAATCGGGAGCATTCCCACTATGAGAGGATTAAGACAGGGGTGTGTACTGGCTCCATGCCTGTTCATTTATATTTGGCGGACTTGGGGCAGCATCTGGAGGAGTCGAGATTTGCTACACCAAAAATTGAAAACCTCACATTATCTTACATCACATATGCGGATGAAGTGATTCTGGTGGACAAAACACAGATAGGGTTGCAGAAGTAACTGGTCTCTATACAGTGCTATTGCATCAAGAATGAACTTGCTAACAAGAAGACCAACATCATCAGCTTTGTGGGCAATGCGAGTAAAAAAATAGAGTTCAACTGGAAGGTGGGTAGTCAAGTCTTGGTCCCGGAAGCATCCGTTATGTATTTGGGCCTGTCACTTCAGAAAAGCATGCTGGTTCGTTCTGTGAAGAAAGTTGACCAGGTAACATCCCAGATGAAAAAGATGTGTGGGAAATATTGCCTATTCTCTTTATTGCCCTTGATTAATTTGTATAATATGAAAGCAGTCCCTGCCCTTTTATACTGCATGGAGAGAGCAAGGTTAATTAAATCGATTAACTGGGAATCACTGGAAGCCAGACTCCGGTGTAGATTAATCCTTCCCAATTGCCTCCTCACAGACACTATGAGATTCGAACTGGGACTCGCCTCTTTAAAAGGCCACCTACAATGGAAGGTTTTGACTCTATACAGAAATGTACTTGTCCCAGCGGCAGAATCATTGTATATGGATTTGGCAGAGGCAATGGCACTTGGCAGGTGCTTGCAATTAATGAACTTTGAGAATGAAGTAAAGACAATATTAACTGACAGCACCCTCCAGGTAGCGGACCTAATTAGCAATCAGACAAAGGCTAAAAAGAAACTGATTATGATTGGATCTGTACAACAGATGGTGTGAATTCACATTCAATTATATAAAAATCCTCTGGTTGTGTATAGGAGGAGGGTGACAGTGGCGCTCTATTTGAAAAGGTTCCACAACTCCTATTGGAGGTCAGATTTCTTAAGATTTGGTCTTAATATATTTATTACATACAGTTGATGTATTACAAAAAAGTCTCCAGAATAATGCTACTACTGGGGATTATGCCCATTGTAATAAGGTTGGAGTGCTTCAAACAAGGTTCCTTGTGGTGATCGAATGTGAGGCTATACAATCGCCTAGAGAGGAACTATGGTCAAAGTACAGTGATGAATTCTGCAGAGTGCTCACAAAAACCCTAAAGTCTCTTCCCACGTGGCCAGGGGAAAGCAGCGCCTACCTGATCCCGACTCTGGAGGTGGTATTAGCCGGGAGGATCACGTGGGGGTAGAAGGTCCCCAAGGGAACAAGAGGACTCCCTCGGGTGAGACACAGTATTTTTCTTCCTCTGAGGAAGAGTCAGTAATAACAGAGTCTGTAATAGCCTGTTGCCAGAAGAAGCTCTCCTTTCCCAAAGCTCATTATCCTGATGGTAGTCTAGAAGAGCAGCCGAATGCCTCTTCGGGAAGTTCCGCCCCATTTTGCCTATATGCTGGAAACCGGAAATTGTGACAAGTGCAACGCCAGTCACAGTAGCTATACCACGAAGAGTCTTTGAGATGAGGTATCCGTTGAGAAGACCATATGAGAAATACCCCCGAAAAACTGATGGTCTCCTGAGAGGAGTGCCTGAAGAAGTGTGAAGATGAAAATCTGAGAAGCTGGTGACATCACGAAAGATGGGAGTGACACACACAGAGAGAGATGGACAGAGAAGAGAATGCATAGGTGATATCGAACCTGATGGCGAAGTTAAGAATCGAGAAGACTTATGTGCAGAATGAAGATTGCATGTGCGAGGGGCACTTCAGAAAACACAAGCCGCTTTACAATTGTACAGATGCTGTAACGCAAGTAGTCTAAGTATTCATGAGGCTGGCTATATGTAGTATATAGACTGCAGGCAGTGCCACCAACATATATGTATATATAACGTTCTGGACATTCGATGATACCATTTAGTAAGCGAGTCTCCATGGAGAAAGACAGGTTGAAAGTTGTGTCACAGCGAAGAATAGGCTCAAATTCGAAGCAATACCAAAGAGGCTGACTGGCTTGGTGTCAAAGACTGGAAGCAGCCAAGAACTGGTTATAATCTGCGAAAAACAGTAAAACGTGAGAAGCCAAGGCATCCCTTGTTAAAGTTGCCTAGAGAGAGCACCATGGGTGCCAAGTTTCTTCATTAAAGACCATTAAATGCTAGAGACACAAGCAAATTCATGGTCTCTGATCACGTGAGCTGAGGATGAAAATAGATGAGGGGCATGGTGCACCAGGTTGAAGATAGCGAGTGCCTGCACTTCGCAATATTCCCAGAGCCGAGAAGCTGAGAATGACTTGCACTATGACTTGCACTAAGGGAAGGCATAAGTGCCCACCCGACTATAGAGACTCGATCATGATCCTATCCTATATAGAAAGTATATTCAGACGTCCCCTTAGAGCCAACGACAATCTCCTGTAGGTTTTCTCAGTTTGCCACGTAGTATGACGTCACGAATGACTAATTTTTAGTATATAAATGTGATTTTTTACAAGATATGTTGAGATTATGCTGTGCGACGTCCATTGTACACAGTTTTAGATAAATGATATTAAAAGTGTTATTTGCCAACTTCCTGAGTCGGTATTATTTAGTTTGAGAAGTTATTCTCCGTCCCATCCATAAGTACCACGTTACCTTGAGTAAAAGGGCTTCTAGGGTTCAGTGGTAAAAACTGTTCTACTCTATCCCGCATTGGATGTAGGAATAATTTCCCCAGGGTTAAGCATAATTGAACAGGTGAAAACTCCCAGGTGCAGATGAATATGAAAGATGAATCTTTAAATATTACCATATTAGATTCTGAAAGCCATAATTTCCCTAAAGAACAAAACCATTCAGTAAAACCTTATAATACTCAAAGGGGCTTATGGCTAGAAACAAAGTTTGCAACAATTATTTCCTTAAAAGGAGTGAATTGAACATTGGGGCGTTATAAGTTACCCAATACCAAAAATACTGGGATGAAGAGGGATGGAGAGGCTCTGAATTGCAGGGAAGGAGAGGCATTAAAAGGCTTCCTCATGTGCAGGCCAAGGAAAGTAGCAGCAGTAGTGAAAGGTGGAGTGCTTGCTGTGACACCACATCAAGACTGCAGCTGAAGGAAAGCGGAGATGCTTCTTTCTTCAGAGACTGTTTGCAGAGGTCGCACAGAGGGAAGCGTTTTATGTAAAAGATTTCCCCCTGAGGATCTTGTTTGCAGCGATTGTGCAGCAGGAATGTGAAGTGGGAATGTTTTCCCCAAGGCAAGACAGGCTTGGGTGGCAGGCGTGCGCCTGAAAGCATGTGGAGCAAGAAACGCTCCAATTTTGAAAACCGAGTGAAGCAGTTTTCCAGTCTGTCTGAAGCAGAGAACCTGACGGCAGCGGAGCGAGCAGATGTGCAAGCCAAACCCGGTGAATACTGTGACCCTAGAGCGCTCCGTGACTGCAGCTAGCCGAGTTCGGTGCATTCTGAACAGAACTAATGAGAAAGAAAGAAAGTGGCAGAAAAGCAAATACTGTGTGTATCGAACTGGTGTAAAGCTGAGAGATATTTATTGCAAATGTCAAGCTGATACAAAGGGGAGAAAGTGGCAGAACCATGGTGAATTTAAACGTCAGAATAATTTCCAACAATACTCAAGGGCACTATTTCTAAAAACCAAAGCAAGTACTGTGGTAAAAAGTCTTGAAGTGGCAAGATAACCAAAGCGCATGATTAATTGTTGTGGAATTATCTAGACTAATCAACTTAATTGATGAAAGTGCATTATGAACTGTTGAAGAATCATCCTGACAAAAGTCATTTTGTTGACATAAATGCACCATGGAAGTACACCCTTTTGCTGCAAAGAAGTTATTGTGGATGAGAGTACATTATGAACCATTATAGAATCATCCTGACAGAAATATTTTTGTTGATATTGATGCATTGTGAAAGTACACATTTTCGTTGCCAAGAAGTAATTGTGTGGAACTCTCTACCACCAGTGGAGGCGCAAAAAACTGACTGAACATTTTGAACTGTTAATTAATCCCAAGTGGGAGACATACTGGCAGAAGAGGAACTTTATTTTAACTTTTGTTATAATACCAGATTTCCTTATTCTTTTGAACTGTGATTGAAATCCTGATTGAATCTGGGGAAGGGGAATTCATCCAGATTACAAGGAAGAACAATTACCAGGTCTTGCAGACAACTGTTAATTTCTAGTGGTGAAGTGACAGGATTAACCTGCAGCATAGTCAAACTGCTGAAGGCAGAAGGGCTCAGAGTTGAGATTGTGAAGACAGAGGGTTACGGGACGATGGTCTATTTAGGGATTACCTCTTATTTTAGCTTTGCACTTTACATGGTAATGAATCATACCTTTTTTTTAGTATTGTATGCATGATTGGGAAACATGACATTCGCACTTTTCATGAATTTGCATTTTTAAGTAGTGCGATCTTAAATGTGCTGCTGCTAAATTTGCGAGATGATTTTGATCTTCATATTTTAAATAGACTTGTATTGGTTTTTATCAATGTAGGTGTTTAGACATTTATTTTACCTTTTCTTTTAGTATTTGTGATGAATTTGTTCTGTAAAATGTTGTTTTAAACAACCTGTATTACAAAGAACAAAGAAATGTAAAAAATACATTTTAAATACAGCAAATACCTAAACACCTGCCTTTTTAATTAAAACGAAATTATCTCACAATAAACTGTACTTGTCAAAAATTTGAAATAGTGGCCAACTTAGTATACACCCTTTGGCCTGATTTGAACAGACCTAGAGAGAAACTAACTGCACCTCTCCACAGTGTAGCACTATACAGAAACCATCCTGCCCATGCAATCTTTTTGACCGAGCCGTGTACATGGCACTATATGAGAACGCCCTGCTTCGCAAGTGTAGCGTTGCATTGTCAAGTGGATCGGACACTTTCCTCTGATCAAGTAAAAATCATGAAACGCGAATATCCAGGGCTTAATTTGTGGGAGGGACGGGCGGGGGGCTTGCCAGGGCTCAGCAGCACTTATGTTGGGTGTGTTTTGGCAACTTTATTTTTTTAACTGTCAGTCAGTCATAGTAACATATCAACAACCGTGTGCACTGGCCAGGGTCTCTGCATCCTGGGATGGCTCATTGTTATTCACAAACCTGATGACCCAGGTTGGCAGGGCAGGACTTTTTATCCATTTTCATGAACAACAATGAGATGCAAGGTGACAATCCTGGGCACTGATGCTGGCCATGTCCACACACTGCTCCACTCAGCCTGTATGAAATTGCTGCACAACAGGGCAGTCACCAGCCAACAGTCCCAACAGAGTGAAAAGACCCATATCGAACAGGAGAGCCAATCATGAGTGCCAACCTATGCAAGACGATCTTGCTCCAGTGTTGGACAAGCACCTCATCAGTTTAGTAATGATTTTGCCTACATGATATGATATATGATATGATATGGCATTTATAACGCGCCTATACACAGAAAACAGTCCCCAAGTGCAGGGGTTGCCAGGAAGGCAGTGCAGGAGTGTGACACGCAGGTGGGTGGGGGGGGGGGCTCTGGATCCCAGATCAGAGGGTGGCCAGGCAAACCAGTGCAGTTTCAGTAACAGCCAGGAAGTCAGCAGGGCAGAGGAGGAGAAAAAGCAGAAGCAAAGAGACAGGTTTTGAGGTGCTTCCGGAACCGGAGATGATTCTCCTCAAATTTCAGGGAGGCAGGGAGGCTGTTCCAGAGGGAGGCCCCAGCCGAAGAAAGATCTACCACCAACTCGTTGGTTGGAGAAGCGACTGACCCTGAGGGAGTTGGAGGCGGATGAGCAAAGGGCTCGAGAAGGAAGATATTTAGGAAGAGAGAGTTAAAGGGATTGAGGCCCCAGAAGGCCTTATGGACAATGCAGGGGGTTTTGAACTTAATCCTCGCAGCCTCTGGGAGCCAATGCAGAGATTTCAGTCCTGGAGGAATACGATCCCTGGCTTGAGGCCAAGGACAAGTCTTGCAGTCCTGTTCTGGATGAGTTGCAGAGTGGGAGAGTAGAGGCAGGCAGATTTAGAAAGAGGCTGTTGCAATAGTCCAGCCTAGAGAGAACCAGAGCTCTGGAGACAGTGAGCTTCTGGGGGAAGGAGAGGAAAGGAAGAATACCTCTGAGGAGGTGCAGCTGGTAGTGTGACTTCTTAGAGACATCAGAGATGTGAGGGGAGAAGGAAAGTGTGGAGTCGAAGATGACCCCAAGGTTTTATGCCTCACAGGTGGGAGCAGGAAGAGGGCCAAGAGAGGCCAGCCAGAGAGTGACAGGAAAGGAGGGAGCTGGTGTGCCGATGAGGGGTATCTGGGTCTTACTGGCATTAAGGCAGAGATCATTGGTGGCACACCACTCCTGGATGGCGGAAAGTCAGAAATGAGAGAGGGAGAAGAGGTGGCTGAGGGTAGCCTGAAAATGAGCTGAGTGTCATCCGCATAGCACTGGAAGTTGGGGCAGAGCGCGGCAATGCGGTGGGCAAGAAGTGCCAGGTATTGGTTGAACAGCCAGGGAGAGACGTTAGACCCCTGGGAACACCCCAGGTAGAGATAGAGGAGAGGAAGAACCCAAGTTGAACCTGGGAAGGTCGATCAGAGAGGAAAGAAGTCAGCCACGCCAGGGCCTGACCGGTGATCCCCAGGTTATCATGCAGATGGTTGAGCAGGATGGCATGGTTGACCATGTCAAAGGCAGAAGCGAGATCAAGCAAGATGAGGACACAGGGGGTGTTGGAATCAAGGTTGGTGAGCAGGTCTTCACGGATGTTCAGGAGAGCAGTTTCCGTGCTCCTGGCAGCTCTGAAGCCAGACTGATGATCATGGAGACCACCAACAGATTCAGTGTGATGATTGAGCTGGGAGATGGCCAGCTTTTCCAAGAGTTTGCCCAGGAAAGGAGTGATGGAGATTGGGTGGTAGTTAGCCATGCAGGACGGGTCGGCAGAGGGTTAAGAAGAGGGTCACAAGGAAGTGCTTCAGGGGGAAGGGAAGACTCCAGTGGCGAAGGAGTAGTTGAAGAAGTCGGCGAGGGCAGGAGCCAGGGAGTCAATGTGGTCCTTGATGGTTTTGGAGGAACAGGGATGAACCTGTTTTGACGAGACTTTCACAGATCGGACTTGTCTAGAAACATCGTCTGGGGAGAACAGGGGAAAGGCAGAGAAGGAGGGAGACCTATTATGCGAGGTGGCCAAAGAAGGGCCAGAGGAAGAGCAGGGAGTAGAGGGAGGAACGGGAGAGGAGGAGAGGACAGGATGTCCTGAGTTTTAGAGATGAAATGAGAAGCCAGTGCCGTGAAGAGGGCCTGGGAAGGGACAGGAGAGGTAGATTCTGCGGCAGGATTGGCCAGTTCCTTGCAGATTTTAAATAATTCAGCCGAGTTGTCAAATGCTGCAGAGACGCGGGCTTGGATGTGAGCTCACTTTTTGGTGCGGACAGAGATCCGGTATTGCCTTTGAAGCAGGCGGCAGGCTAGTTTGTCAGAGGATGTACATGAAGCACGCCATTTCCTTCATTCGTCAAA
The DNA here is from genome assembly GCF_040938575.1 of Ambystoma mexicanum. Lineage (NCBI taxonomy): Eukaryota > Metazoa > Chordata > Amphibia > Caudata > Ambystomatidae > Ambystoma > Ambystoma mexicanum. The sequence continues at coordinate 701,927,480 of NC_090941.1, read as the reverse complement.
TCAATTTACCATAGGAGGAAAGCACTTTCGCTCTTTTTCCCTGTGGTTAGATGGTTAACAGGCTCCACTTAACACAGATAGGATTAGAGCAAAATGTAAACTGTGTTTTAAAGAAACACTTAAAAATGTATTTCATTTCAAGACACAACTAATATTCACCCTCAATGAACCAGTGGGAGTTGGAGTTTTAACCCCAAAAATGTTGACACTGTATGGAGCAGCCAGGTGGCAATGTATGGAGCAACAGTGGTGGTGTCAACAATAGATGGGGAACTGCCTCTACCCCATGCATGAACATATTTGGGCCCTGGCACTTATTCGCTTACAAATTAAGCACTACAAATACCAAATCTACCAACACCTTTACAAATGGTTGTTGTGTTTTTATGTTTTTGCTTTCATGGAAAACATACTGTATGCTTTATTTTGCCGATTTGGGTCTCCTTTTTCATACTTGTTGGCTGCCCAAGTTATTAAAGTCAGACTTGTATTCATTCATCCTCTGGCGTGCAAATGACTACCTCAGCCCAATTATGCACATAGCTTTGTGTATAGCTTACCTTTATTGTGAATTTTGGTTGAGTGGCTGTGGGCTGAGGGCACCCTATTGATATGGTGTAGCTCCAAGCAAATGTGTGAATCAGGCCCACTGTGTTTTAGCATGCAAGGCTACAGTAATGGCAGTTTATGCAAAGCAGTTTATACTCCAGCATTAATTCTGTGGGGCAGCTCCGTGCACCCCATCTAACTCACCTCCTCGGGCGACTCAAGGACACTTTACAGCAACCCTATTATACTTATAAAAATGTCAGTTATAATTAGTGAGCATATTGTACAACTCCATACTTTTTAAGGACTCCCTAAAACAATGGCATATGAGTCATGCTGCCTCTGCGATATCAGGTGTGTGCTAACAAACCCCTATTAATTAGTACTTCGGCATAAACACTACAAAGCATTAAGGCGAAATGTCTCCAATTGTTTATTTCAGTCCTTTTCAAGACCTGTTTCAAGTCCCCAGCACAGGTGTTCAGCAAACCTATTTAGTGCAAGATTACTTTTTTGTTACAAATTACTGGGCCGCACAACACATATGCAGATTTTCCCCCTTTGATCCGCATAAATGCTCTGCCAATTTATTTTGCATGATTACAAAGCCAATAAATGGGATATACTAAACTCTTTCCCTAGGCGCATTAGTTTTGCTGTGTTTGTAGGTGCAAGCTTCGGTTTGCCCCCGGACAGGACTTTGCCATCAGAACGGCAGAACTAGGAGATCGGTTAGACTCTGTGTGTACTTTGCACATAAAGTGCGAAGTACACACTGATTTGGTAACTAAAGCAGGACACCTGCGCCCTGTTTCCCTCCTACCCTCTGGCCGCCTTCCTTGGGCCCTCTACCCTCCCCATCCTGTGAGGCCAAAAACCTTGGGCTCATCTTGGACTCCACGCTCTCCTTCAACCCTCACATCGTGGGCCTTGCCAAGAAGGCCCACTTCCAGGTTCACCTCCTTGGAGGCATTCTCCCTTTCCCCAGAAGCTCAACGTGTCCAGAGCTCTGGTCCTCTCTAGGATACACTACTCAAACAGCCACTTCCTCAATCTCCCCCCTTTGCTCCCTATGCCCCCTTCAGCTAATCCAGAATAGGGCTGCTAGACATATCCTTGGCCTCAAGCCCAGGGGCCGTATCTCTCCAGCCATAACATTTCTCCATGGCTCCCGTGGCTGCAAGGATCAAATTTAAGACCCTCTGCACATCCACAAGGCGTTCTGGGGCCTGGGACCACGCTATCTCCAACTGTCCCTCCCTAAAAACGTCCCTGCTAGAGCCCTACGCTCCTCCAACGCCAACTCTGCGCTTGTCAAACGCTTCTCCAAGCAGAGAGTGGGGGCAGGTCTTTCACTTCAGCTGGTGTGTCTCTTTGGAACAGCTTCCCTGCCCCTCTCAGACTTGAGCCGGACCTCCTTAAGTGCCGGAAACCTCTAAGAACTCAGCTTGTGTCTACTTCTTTCTCTTCCCTGCTAATCACCCCACTGCCGCCGAGAGTGGCGGCCTGGTTCTTCATGAATCTCACAGGTTACCAGGCCCTCTACACAGTAAACACCAGCACCCCCCACCCCTCAGCACTGCCCTTGCAGGCCTGGTGGCTGAGCATCCCACACTTGGAATTCCTCCGCCTAGCACTTAGCCAGTGGGCCCCTCCCTTGGCACCACTTGCACTTCCCTCCCAGGCTCCCACCAGCACTTGTCCATACCTTGCTCCCGCCCTTTCCTATCTCCCGCCCTACTTTTCACTGCATGTCCGATGTCACAAGGCCTAGTAGGACCACAATTATATATTTACTGTTTTTCCCACTGGTATTTACTTCCCTTGTTCCCTCCCCACTTGTCTTGTAGGACCTGGAAATAACATTCTGTTGCATAGGCGCCTAACAAATGCTCAATAAATAAAATCAATAAATAATGGTACTGCAGGAGTCTGGCCTTTCTGTTTAAGATTGTGGAAGGCTTGGTACAGTTCAGATGCAGGCACGTATCCGCTGTATCCCTCTGTATACTGTACAATGAGGATGGCAGGTCTTTGGGTTTACTAATGGTAATGGGTGTAGAGTGCACAAATAAGCATTTTCCATTTCCTCTACACACAAAATGTTTTGAACTACCTTTCCCCATCAGCTCGCTGCAGGAAATTCAACAGGGAGAGGGAGTCATCGATATAAGCAAGTAATCGCATCTACAATCCTGCTTCCCCGGCTCTGGTATGCATACAGTGTATACAGTAGATGTATGTCTGCGTACCAATGTAATGCGTTATAGTTATGCTTAATAGGGTCCTGTGGCGTCATCTTTCTAGGTCCACAGTAGCGTAGGTCGCTCCCCTTACCAGTTTACCACCATGCGCAGACAAAAATGGTTTGCTTTTGTGTCTATTTGGAGTTACGGATTCATACAAATATTGCTGTTTATTTAGAATAAAGCTTATACATGCTGAAACGAGCCTGTATTCTTCATAGGGCAGTTCTGTATGGGGGTGGAGGGGGGGGGGGGTAAGGGACCAGTCATGATTTGTCATTGGGTCACACGCCACAGTAGAAGGCATTGCAGGGGGCGGTGACACAAAGTTAAACAAAACTCGAGGGAAAGCAGGACTCCGCACACAGCTAGGTGTGAACAGTATCTCATAACAACTAAAAATATTCAACACGAGTATTGGAAAAACAGCAGGGGAGAAAGAAACATACAATGTATGGTTAATGAACACACGCAAACTAGAAGAGCAGATCGAAACCTGGTATGCAGTTAATTTAGGGGCCGCCAAGTTGATGAGGAGTTGGCCTGGTTGATGACACACACACCAGGTGCGAACCCGGGTCTCCAATTCATTACAAATAAACCATGTAGGTGCTAAGCCCACATCCACCGCTGTCAGAAAGACCAGGTCCCAGAAAGGATGCCACACAATTATCATCCTACGTGCAGTGCACTTGCTCTCAGGGCTGCTACTATGACCCCATAAATTGGGTTAACAAAAAGACAATTTTTCCAAATGCTGCTCCAAAAAAATAGTATCGCTGCTTTAAAAATATAGTATAGAGGTGAAATGAAAAGTTCATCTGGGTATTTTTTGTTTTCCACATTTTTAGGCTTGCTTTCAGAAAAGGTTATGGTTACCTCCATTTTCAGTTTTTTTTTTTCAGACTTCTTTTTTACTACATACCTTTTGAATAGCCTTTTCGCATATTCATTCCCCAGGGAGAGAGCAGGAGTTACATTTTGTCAATGCACTTGCTAGATAACTTGTTGCCCTTTTTTCATACATTCATTTGTATGGGCGTTTGAAGAGATCAACGGGAACAGTGTTACTCTGCCCCATAGCAGGAGCAGGCAAGGAGTTAGTCGACCAGGGTCCGCTACTGCTGATGGAGAAGACATTGAGAATGTTTGCGTTAAATGTTTATCGATTTTGATTGGGTCATGTGTTGTTGCTTGGTTTGTTTCGTAAACGCAAACTTTTTGTTGTCATGTTTTGCACACGATTTGATAATAAAAAGACATTTTGTGCATATTTCTTTTTCTACATTATATTTGTTACATGAACAGGTGATCTAGATGGTGACTTTTTGTATATTCTTAGTGAAATTAAACTTTTTTGGCTAAACGGATTAACGAGTTTAAAAAAGTGTTTAAAGCTGCATTGGTAGACATACATTGAGTTGTCCCCGTGCGAGGAGGACTGTTAATTCTTAAAGGAAGGTCATGTTGGTTGGGGGTTTGTCAAATAACTTTTTCTGAGACTTCAGCATGCCATGGACCTAATCCAATGTGACCAAGTAAGCGCAAACCATGGAGCTCAGGTCAGACAGGAACTGCTGCTTGCCATGCGTTATCAAACAGGTCTGCATACCTGTTAAAAGATGCGATTGTCGATCCTGGAAGATTGGACTGGACAGTAGCGGACATGCATGAATGCAGAAACACTTCCCAGCATTTCTTCAATAGAGTCTGCCTGATCAACAGAACCATGATGGATATACAAATGCTGCTAGAATGTATAGAAAAACAAACGATAGAGGGAGCATTGGCCAACTTCCAGATTGAAGTGCCTTTACAGGCCGGAACAGGATGGATGGATGGATGGCCAGGTCCCGATCAATCCAAACAGAGGGTGCCCAGGGCCTGAGGAGGCACACAGTGGTAAAGCAATAATTTGGGGCAGGAAGAACGTCGCTAAGAGCTGCATGCCGGAGGTTTGAGCCCAAAAATGCATCCTGCATGTTGATTTGTTTTCTTCTTTTAAACACCTTTATTTATAGTATAAACCAAGATAGTGCAATAGGAGGTTACAGTAGTCAAAGCCATTAACAAGCGTGGTACAGCTGTCGCTCCTGTGCCAGTGCAAAATCCGGGTCAGCATTCTAATGTGGGACATTGCCAATAAAATGTAAATGAGTTTCCCGGGCAACGTATCTCATCCCGCCGTCCTCCCTGCAGTCCCTATTCAGTCACTCTCTAGGAAAGGAGTAAGGAAAGTAGCAAGAGGAAGAAAGCGGATTTGGGGTAGCAGAAGGCAGGGGTGGGCAGACTGAAAACAATTCAAAATTGCGCAATGAGCTTCGGCAGGTTTACAATCAAAAGGGAATGCCTGCACATATTCAATAAAAGGGAGCCAGTAATGGACATACTTCTATACCGGTTTGAGATCGCTGCCGTCATTTTCTCAACCACCTATGTTGCCCGGCATCTTATTGCACCACATCTGTAGCGGTGGACCCTCCACCCCTTTCCGATTCTTGGCTAATGTGATCCTAGCTGCAACCAGTGGGTGGTTAATCAGGGCTGCATGGTGTCCCGATCCTTGTAACTACCCTCGTCTGTGTCCCTGAGAAGCACCACCTGTTGGTCAAGGTGTAGCTGTGCTCCAGTAATGGCCTTGATGTGTTATAGTACCGCTTTCCAAAACTCAGTAGATTTGGGGCAGGGTGACCACATATTGAGCATTGTACCAGAGTCAGAGCATCCTCTCCAACAGGTATGGGAAAGAGTGGGTTTCATTTTATGCAATCTACTCGGGGGTTGGGTACTACCTGTAGCATTACTTGTATACACATTCTTGGCTGGTGGAACATCGAGAAGACTTGTGCATACGGGTCCAGATCCAGCCTCAGGTGTCGTCCTCCCACCTGGCCACATACCGCAGTTTTTCCGACTGGTCGGCACACTCCTCTTGTCTGTAGAGGGTGGAAACCTTAGCTTTAATTTGCGCCATTTGCAACGGGAGTTCAAAGGGTTTAGAGGTCTGGTACCTCTACCAAGGATCCGTGGATTCATTACGCAATGCAGAAGTTGTAGATTTTGGAACCTATCCCATGTAGTTTTGGATTCCAAGAAAGTCAGGAGGTAACCCGCCCACCCCCATCTGTGCCCCCCGGTAGAGCTGCCATAGTGTTTTGACTGCTCAGCTCGAAAATCAACCCTTCACCACACAGGGTTGAAACTCCTAGAAGTCCATGGATTGTAGAAAATATGGGAATGCTGGCCTCTTCCTGTTGATGCGTAGTGAATAGTAGTGCTTACATTGGTCAGAAGGGCAGGGACGATGAGGACTACATTGGGCACACTTTCTATGGGTCGCTTGCAGTGTTGGAATTTGACAGGGGAACAATCAACTGTTGTCCCTTAGCAGGCACTGACTAATGAATGTGGCCAGCAACATATGGCGTAGGACAGTGGGACAGAGAAATAGATGAAGGATTGAACTAGCGGAGCTGTCACGTTTGATTGCTCCTCGCCCAGGGCCTAAGCAACAGGTCCAGCCGCCGTTAACCTCAAAGACCCATGCCACAAGGGTTCTAAGAGGAGAGGAAGACTGCACCCTCCGCCAGGGCAGGTGAGGCTTCGAACGGAGACGCAGCCTGAAAATTAAGCATGTGAGGGAATTAGTATCCTGCAGGTTTAGAGGCATGCTGTGTAGCACTGAAGCCAGCCAAGTACCCAGAGTTTGTGAAGGCCATGCTGGGGTCTCAAAAGTCCCAGTCAGCAACTGTAAAGGGGGTGGCGTGGGTAGAGTTGTTGACCACCCCTTGATGGTGCAGGGGAGGGCATGCACCCTATAAAAGGTGCAGGGCACCGCAAAGTGCAGTTGCAGGGCTGGTGCTTGATGGCCAAGTTGTGGCAGAGCAAAGGCCTCTGCAGTGTGTATACCCACATGGCTGCCGTGAGGGGAAGTGGAGTGGCGCAGTGGGACCAGCACAATGGCGGCTGGGCAGTGCCACACAAGGAAGGAGTAGTTGAACGGTCTCAGCCACCCAGCGCGTATGGAGAGTGGGGGACATTTGCACGCCCACCAAGGGTTCCTAGCAATAAGTGACGGATGCACAGCGCGGCTATGAACCAATACTCACCAGGACCCTTGTGATGGGTTGGCGGATCCCTGAAGTCCAAAGGAGAAGTACTGAGCTTGGAGTTTTCATGCATAACTGACCGGTAAAGAGTACAGCACCTCCAGCACACTGCAGCTGCCAGGCGCGGCATTGACAAAATGCAGAACTAAGAAAGGGTTAATACATGCAACCACTGTGTTGAACTTGCACAAAGAGCCCTCCCTGGATTCGCTTAATGATTTACTTAGCTCTTTAATGACGCTGTGGAGCGCTCTCAATACAATCCCTAGAGCTCTCCCCAAGCTCAGTAGAGGATCCAGATCTGGATGAACAGTGAGAACTTCTAGTATTCACTACGATTGCTCTGAAAAGTGGATAGTAGGGTCACTGTGGCCCTTCCTATGCAAACTACTCCGATTCAGTTACATGTTGCTTACCAGTCCTACAGGTTACGCAGGGAATGCAAGGCATGTGCATGTGTGCCCTGCTGGGAATTCATTATGAGTTAACCTACAAGACACTCCTCTACTGGGACCAAAACATGCTTGGTGTGGAGTTGTTTTTATTGAATAGCAAATACTATGTGGTCTGTACTTTCACAAATGTGCTCAATTTAAGCCTCCTACGTCACCATATGCTGAACCAATATGCTTGCTGCCTCAAGTTGGGTCATGTAGGATGTACTCAGTAGCCACTGGAGCTTAAGAGTGGTAGCCCCCTCCAGACAACAACATGCTTATGCCCAATTGTAGGTTGCCTAATGTATGCCTTCATTGGCAGCTGGTCTGTGAAGGATTTGGATGTAATGTTTCCCTCCCTGGCAGCAAGAGGGCCAGCGGCAGATCAGGACAACCTAGAGAAGAGTGAAGAGAGACTTCAAGATAAACAGATCATGAATAAACCATGTAGGATTAACAGGGTTCGAAAATGAGGGAAGCGGTGAGTCATTTCGCTCCTGCTTGTATCTGAGAAGTGCCTGGTTGGCTTGAAAACACCAGCTACCAGGAGATTCATTTGGCTCCCCAACTAATGCTGAGCATGGGAGGGTTGACGATAGGGCAAGGTGAAACCTTTTAAAGATCGAGACCTGCCACTGGAGAGTGCCCAACGCACATGCTGTCTCTGTGTCCGTCTTGATGGACTGGAGGGTCTCGTCAACAGCTTTCCCAAAAAGATTGCCATCAAATGGCATGTCCACCACTTTCGTCTGCACATCAGGGCGGAAGTTGGTGGCCTTAAGCCAAACCTGGCAGGAGAGGGCCACTCCATTACCCATTTGCCAGAAACCATAATCTGCGATGTCCAGGGTGATGGTGTTCGCATGGTCAAATGCAATTTCCCCTTCGTGGAACAAAGCTAGGACCTCTGCCTTCTTGTCTGGGAGGAAGTCAAGTAGGAGTCCCAACTTCTGCCAAAGCTCTCTATCATACCTCGAGAGAATGGCCAACACATTGTCTGCTTTGATTATAGATGCTGCAGTCGTGATAATGCGTTTCCCAGTCACATCAAGCTTCTTACCCTCCTGATCGGGAGGAACCATGGAAGAGGAAGATGGGTTAGAGGACTTTTTCCTAGCCACAGCAGAGACCAAACAGTCCGGTGATGGTTGGAATCTGGGGCACTTCGGGGCTGTGTCAGGGCCCTAGTACTTTCTTTCAAAGTGGTTCTTTTTTGCAGGGGCCATAACCAGCAGGCCATTTTCCAAAACGTCATCCAGAAGGGGAACTGAAACCCTAGTCTTCCTGGAGGACTCTCGCTATTCAAGAAGAAAGCCTTCCTCCTTTCCTTCAGGAATGAGGTTGAATAGCTTCGCAAAACACGCAAGATCATGGTAGGAAACCAACTGATCCCCTCTGGAGGAGAGTCCCCGGAGGGCATCTCAATGTAAGGGGGATCGTAGTCAAACTCCTTGGTCCCCTGTGTACCTTGGGTTGTGACAGTATTGGTATCAGTACCTGTCTGAGCTGCCTCTTCCAGCACAGGAGTAGCTGCAACTGGCAATTGTCGAGGGGCAGCCGGGGCTGGATGAGACCGTGTCAGTCAGACCAGTGAAAGCAATCGAGGACTCCCTGGTGGAGCAGGTATGGGTGCTGCTGAAGACACCAACGTGTGTGGTTAAAACGTCCATTGACACATACCTAGGCGCTGCAGGAGTCTGCACCGGATCATGAGGCTAAGGGCTAGTTAGCGGAGATGGTGGAGCCCCTTTTTGCAGCACTGGCAGAATGGGATCAGGTTCACCCTGACCGCCTTCTTGGTCTGAGTAAAATCCCTCTGGTAGGTCCTCTTCAGAAGCACTGGCAGACTGGATCACTGGGACCAGGAATGATATCCTAATAGGATTCAACAGGTGTGGCATTGGCTTGTCTTGGGAGGAATGCGAGAGCCAGAGGTATCCCTCTCTCCAAACAAATGCCCCTAGGAAACGAGGCAATCACCGGGGACTGTAGCACAGGCAATGGTGCTGCCGCTGACAGAGCCTGTGCTGGTACTGCCGACGGAGGTCTAGGCAGCAGGACGACTCTGGAAGAGGTAGTAGTAGTCGTTGCAACGGTGTCTGCGGTGGACGAACCTATGGATGAGGCCACAGTCTTTGTGGATGAAGTTGTCGATGGGGTAGTTACCAACAGGTTAACGGCCTTGGTGGATGAGGTTGATGGTTTAGTCTGACCAATCCCTCGACGAGGCCTGTGATGACTAAGGTTGTCGACTGTGAAGCCGCCGACTCCTCCCTCGACAGAGTCCGTAAGGCACGGTCCCCGAGTGTGAGACGATAGCCTTTTTTGGTATCTTTCCCCGGTAAGTGTCCTCAAAGGATCTCGACCTCTTGGCAGAGCGAGCACGCTCTTTAGGCCTACCGACCCTGGAAGAGGCAGGACTGTGCATGGAGGCAGAGTAAGAGGCCCTCCCTTCTGCAAACCACACCACTAACCTTCGATTGACAGATTTCCGCATCTTGGAAGAGAAGGCATGGCAGATGGAGCATCTGTCTGCGTCATGGTGTGGATGCAAGCAGTAGATCAACAAAGATCTTTTTCAGGCCGCATTTCGTGCTGGCTCTGAAGAGGCTTTTTCTTATGGCGTCGGCCATGGTGTGTGTAGAAAGGCCCAAGCTTGGGCCTGCGGACTCAGAGTGTCTGGAGATCAGACAATGGACTCGATCTCATCTGGCAATGGTCCCTGCCGTAGTTACACAGTGACTGAAAAAAAGACAGCGTTTGAGAGTTTCTCACAAAAATAGGAAAGTTATTAATATTTTGAGGCGCGAAACAGGAGGACCACCAGATGCAGAGCTTAGGAGGACGAACGTCATTGGCTGGGCAATATGTCCAAAGGTGATGGAAATAGGCTATCGAAGCGACAAGCAGGTTTTTGCTTTAAAGTGAAACTGATTTAATATTACTGAGGATTCCCAGCCTGACGACGGGGAATATTCATGAGCATGTGAATCCATTTAAGACCACATGCTGGATAAACCTAGAACCACGATTTTTTGCACCAAGTCTGAAGGATTATTTTAATGATGATTCTCTACTTTTATGTATCAATTTCATTGTTTTATATTGAGACATGTTCCTTTTAAAATTATGTTGATGTTTACTTTTTCTTGAAATTGATGGAACAAGTCGCTTTCTGGGTAAGAAGCAGTGGGAGAGTTCTACTGAGGACGTGAAGTGGAAATTAGAATAGTAGAATACTGCAGGTTGAAACTCATGGCAGCTATTGAAATATAAATTCATTGTGACTTTCCACAAGGCACTGGGGCCATAGTTTGGCACTCGGGTGTGCGCCAGTAATTCCCCAATAATCAATGCAAGCATACCAAATTGTGTACAATTTACTTAGGTGTTAGAAAGGGGACATGAAAAAAGGACACAACAGGAGCGATTGAAAGCAAATAAAACATTACAATCAGATATGCAGTTGCATTCACTACTGGATTCCAAAAATCAAGCAACATCCTGGAGGGGCGACTTTCTTCCATCTGCATCAAACGGAACAAGAGAATACAGTTTGCGGGCCCCACTTGGAGTTGCATATGCGGTAGCATAGATGTAGTGCAAATCTGGGTAGTTTATGAGGGTACGAAGATGGACAATTACTAAGATGCAAAAAAGACAGCACAATAGGCCCCGTTTTTTGATGGTGCATCTAAAAGAGAATAGTCTGCATTCTACAGGGCTCCCAATATTGAAATAAAAAGTCAAAGAACTTTGCATCCTAGAAAAGTTTACCTTGGGCCAGCCTTAAGAAGAAAATTGAGCCGGTACTGTATGGTCAGCTTTGCTACCACAGTGCCTCGGAAGGTTTTATGAATTTGAAGATAAATTCTGGATATATTCCAGAAATTGTTTAGCTGGGACGTCGGAGCTCACAGCATGCCGATGACCTGGCATAATGCTGTGATCTACAATACATCGAAGCTTCTTCAGCCTAATAAATTAACCAACTTTAAGCCATCAACACAAATAGGATGTAATACCATAACCCTCGACAGATTAGCTTAATTAGGGCAAGTAAATCTTTTTGTGTGAAAAAAGCCTTTAGCCTGCAATGAACATCTGGCCATTATTTCGACATTTGGAGGTTCTTACACAATGGTCTTGTTGCAGACGTTCGACTCCAAGAGCACTAGCACTGATACTGAACTGCTTGCTCATTCATAACCACAAGGCAGATCACTATCTAATAGTTATTCCTTAGAGAGCACAGTTTGCAGTTTTGAGCCTTTGTGTCGTTGATCAATGTTGGTTTTAAAAACTAAAACCAACACCATACAAATAAAAACAAAATTAAGTTACTCAATATTAGCCACCTCTCGTAGTCCATGACTCAAGTATCTCAACTCCATTACACTAAGAGTGCCTTGAATAGGTAATGGTGTAATAATGCAAATATAAATTTTACCCACTCAACACAGGCTTTCATCAGAAAATATCTTTTGCAATATGGCATTATTCTGAACTTGTACTTGGAATCTAAGATAAAAAAGCGATACATTACTAACTGAAAATGTGCATCCTGAAGGCTTACACTTGTGCCAGATTTACGGTGGCACACAAAGCATAAAGACAAAGGAAGATTTCAAAATATTAAAAGTGAAAGAAATTTCATAGACTATGCATTTTCTCTATTATGTTGTATGAAAACCCACAATGGTTTGCTGCTTGGCATAGCTATGAACCCAGTTGCAATACTTGTGTTTGTGGTTCAGTACCAATAAAGGCAGTGTTAAAAACTACTGAAGGGCCAGAGCGTGTTCACACTGTAAAGTGGGGGACGTGTGAGTAATCGAGGATGTTACAGTTCCAGCAACATTAATGAATCCAATATAGCAACATGGGATTTATCCTTGCAACCCACCACAACATCTTATTATCTTCACTTATTTCACGATACGAAACACATGCAGACAAGTGCACTATAATATCACAATAGAACACTGCTTCATACCCATTTAAGTCATGTTCAATACCCAACCATATTTAATTCGAAATGCTTTGAAAAATACCCACAATATTAGTGTGAAAACATTAACAAAGTTATTGTTCATGTGAACATCACTATATGTACCGACAGTAGCAATTTGCTATACATTTCCAATTCCATTCATATATTCAGAAAATTTCCTCTTCAATTGTAGAGTACGTATATGGCCAACCTGGGACATTGTTATTTTTAAGATTTGCTTGTAGGTCTACACCCTCTAACTTTGACAAATTCTATAGACTTTCTAGTTGAAATATAATCTTCATCCAAGAAATTATGACCTCAACACTGCAATAACTATCAACGATTCAACAGCTTCCTCCAAAAACTCAAATTGTCCACCACAAACACCAAAAAAGTTATCTATCTCCCCAATACTAAACAGCACCTGATCTTCCTTATAAACGAAGGAAACAACCTGACCTAGCTCTTCATCACAGTCCCATCACCATAACGTGAGTCCCAAGCATTAATGGATTGGATGGACCAATTTGCTGTTCCTTTCTACCTTCAAAATGCACTTGTCTTCAACACATAACATCCAAAATGCTCCCCTTCATAGAGGTTTCACTCTCCACCACAGATACAGCAACATATCAATTAGCTATTGTAAGATTTAAAACCCTTCAATTAAGAAAGCAAGAAAATCTCTCTAACCCCAAACATCCACACCTCAGTAGGCATATGCAATGATTTCCATCAGCAAGTCATTATACAAATTTACGCTATTAGAAAACACAGCATCAACAACAAACACCACATTCCAACAAAACTATTAGAAGAAGAAACAATTGAACGGGCCACAAAATGACTACTGCTCTGAAGGCGTACAGGGGCGAGTAGTGGTATTAGTGTCTGTTAAGCCGCACACGACTTCGAAGTCAGCAGTGATCCCAGTAATATAGGTAAAACTGGCAAAGCCTGTCAAGCATATGTCCTTCACCTCGTTTGAAAACGTGGGCAGGTGGCATGCTATGCTCTTCAGGAGAGGTATGAGCTGGCACAGAAGCAATCTAATCAATAGCCAGGATCTTTAAACAAACAAAAAGTCACAACTAAAAAATACACTACTGGCCCATCCCTGTAAGAAAAAGCAGACTGTAAAATAAAGGGGCACTCTGGTTGTAGACAGGGGTGCTCAGGAAAAAGGTTTCATCAGCAAATGTCCCAGTTATTAGATATGCCTTGATAATCTAGAAAAGGGAGTTGAACGGTCACCACGGCCCCTTAAAGGGCACGAGCGGGATAGGGCCACTTTAAATAACTATAGTTCTTGTCCTTCAGTTTGTTCAGTGCAGAGCCTGTGTCAAGTCAGAGTGACGTTGATGGGATCCCACAATCATGCTGTTCGGCAGCTGCGACTGTTGTCCCGACGAAGACGCTGGATAACGGTAGGCAATATCAGATTGTAGGCACTGGAAGATTCGGTGGCTTCTCTTAAGAAAAAGATGTGCATTTAGTGGCAAGCGGGCTCCACTGACCCAACAGCGTTGTGGTACAGCAGCTGCAACAGCTTGGAGCTCAGAGGCAGGTAACCAGACAGGCTATGTAAACCTGGAGATGCTGAAAGACACTGCAGGACTCAATTGAGGAGACTGTGTCACTTCAGCATCAAGATAGTCTGAGGTGCAGAAGCAGTCGAGGTAAATAATCAAGCAACTTTGATGGCATTGAAGGTACCCAAACTGGCATCAAGGACGGTTGGTGAAGCAAGAAGAGACAGGTGTCCTTGGTACTTTGGTGGCTGGTAGACCCAGTCCAGCGTCTCAGGGTTAGGGGATGCAGGGGGGGTTCTTTCTTCTGCCCTTCCCAACCAGCAAAGGTATGTACAGAGCACTTGCACGCTGATCCAGCAAGCAGGTCATCCCAAATGGTGCCCCGGGATGGTTAGGGAGAAATGCTTTCCTCTTCCTTGGAGCTCCTGGTCTTCACCTATGTCAGGATATTGGAGTAGGTTGTATTGCCAATCGTGTTTCAGTGACAACTTCAAGCAGTGTCAAAGATGAATCAATTAAGGGGAGGGTCTATAAAGGCAAAACACTACAGCTGGTCTGTTAAGTGTCCAATCCAGGCTGCTTTAACAAGTATCCTTTTCATTCTGTCGTCATACCCAAGGTGCTTTGTCTGCAGGAAGTGGGGTGTGCGGCCGGAAGTTTGGGAGCCCTAAGAAAATCCAAGATGGCGAGACCCCTCTGTGGACTGAAGCTCTCCTCTGGGCTAGTGTAACTTTGCCTCTTCCTCTTACTCTGTCTGCCCACTTCAAAAAGACTCCTGCCCACTTCAAAATGACTCAGTAAACAATTTACTGTGAGGTAGCCATTGAAACGAGAGGACTGGTTTTGAAGCACCTGCAACCGGACCTCCATGGGATGGGTTACTGTCCCCTAGAGGTAGTGCCAACACTCCTTAGGGGGAATCAAAGGGGGTTCCTGGGCTGGACCCAAACATGGTTGTTGTGGGTGCACACAGGCCAGACAGCTAATGCACACCAGGCCCTCGCTAAACTGACAATATTATGACATCCAGTGCTTGCGGCTGTATTATTCTGTGATCTCAGTAGCCGCTAAATCAAAACTAGGCATGGCTTATATTTCGATATTAATCTGTCACCAGGTTGCTGGGGTACACAATTATATTTTGAACTAGAGTTTCTGATGTTTACAAAGCCATCTTCGCCTGTTGGAACTGAATTTCAGCAGCTGGGTTCACAAATGCATGTGACCTTTAAGCCTGCTCTGTTGCCACTAAAGGGCAGCTGCCAGGATGAGAGTACACTGGCATAGCAAGCTAGATGGTTGCATTATACAAGTGGGGTCTGATTACCAGACTCAAATTCATAAACAGAATTACCAGTATTGTTTTATAAAGTTTTAAAAAGCTCAGGCTATTGAACCCTTGAAATTACATTGTCACACCACCTTCAAAAGATTCTCCAACAATTTAAACGATCTCAAATCCTGTATAGCTGAAGCATAATTTCCTCCACCATTGTGCAAAAAGTCTCTGGGTAATCCTGCTATTTCCAAACATGCCCTATCCCTCCCAAAGGCATGTTTCCTTGAGGAGCTGCACACTCACAACTCAACCAATATCAACTCTAGAAACAGAATACATCCAAAATACAGGCCCCATTGCAAATTTAGCATTTTTCAGAACGAAACCATAAAAACAAATGCATAGCCATCAAACCACACTCAACTTTTCCCTAAGCTACCAATTAGGTTGCAGACGTTGCTGCAGCTTCGATACAGCAAGCGTCCAAGCATGCCCTTCACATGGCGATGCTAGTTTCTGATCCTACTGGAAATTTCAGCTGCGTTTAACACAAATGACCATAAATAATTATCTAATTAAACGCAATGCTTTTCATGAAACAATCCGGATTGTAGTTATGCTGCCATTTGAAAAGGAAACAGGAAGAATTGAACAACTTTTTCAGCATTTTGAAATGTCAGTTGCAAACAACGAGAGGTTTAGTACATTTATGAACAAAACAATATATTATTGGAGTGTTATTATAAAGACAAGTTAAATGGCACATTTCTATTATGGTGGAAAGAACACTTCTCATGAAGCGTTTATGTACTGTGAACTTTGGTGCACCTAACTTTATATTCATGAAAGTCAGTCTTTCATGAGACCTTCTTAAAACCAGGAATGCTCATGCCCCATTATCCATCACTGTGATCCAAGTATTATAAAGGCTGATGGCACAGCTTTGTTTACTAGAGACATAGGCCTGTTTACAAAATTAAATAAGTCAAAATCCTTTCCAAGCTCAGGGTTTTCTTGGCCATCTTTTGTAAGCTCATCCAGAAGGCCTCCTGCTGAGAGGATTGTTGTATGCATGGTCAGTCAGAAGGGCAACTTCAAATAATCGGATGTCTACAACAACCCTGAACACCAAAATAGCAGACCAACAAGGCCTCATGTAGCACCTGCCTGTACCATTAATGAAGATTATTAATTGATGTATTTATTAAATATACTTTTTGCCTAAACGGCATTGTACATACACATGGTAACATTACAATACATCATCAAAATCAATTTCTACATTATTTCATAATATCCTAAAACACTATTCACAAATAAAATAAAGTATTTTATACCGACAACTGCCAAAATCTGGCACCAATCCGCATAATAAAACAGTGAACAATACTCAATTATATCACATGGTTAAAAAAACACCTTGATAATTCTTCTGAAATCTTACTAAAGTGTATATAAAATCTCACCAAAAAATAAATAAAATTGGTGTCAATACCTTCCATTAATTTCGGCCCCATATCACCTTTAACATCACAGTCAATAATGTTATTATAGGATTTTAAACATTTACTTTTCAAATTATTTAAGCTCTCGCAATCTTTCAAAATGTGCTTGAGGGACTCTGTGTTATTGCCGCATAGGCGACATAAGCGAGCTTCTCCGTTTATTTGGAGGCTTGCTCTCATAATTTCAAGCACCGGGCACCTATTGAATTTAATGAATAGATATTGCCTGATTATCGAGCTGCTAGGGCACACCATTGCATAACTTGTCATGGTAACACACTGCATTCTATAGGCAATATATTGCCGACTGTTTACATTGGTCGCTAATTTGACTAGATTTGACTAAAAGCTATAATTCATCGTACTCTGTTTAGCCATCTTTTGCATGGACAAGATTTTATCCTGCTACTGTTGCGACTATAACCAGTAAGCCAAGTAGTGTAAATCTTCCTGATCTTTGCCATGGTGCCCATGTGTTCATGTGCTTCAGTCAATGCAAAGGCTTTCAAATAATTCACTATAATAGTGCCATTATCTAAAGCTAACACTTTTTCATACCATAATGTAACTTTCGAGATGAACACTGCCACGGTTCCCCTGATGTTAAACTCCATCCGGAGGAATTCTACTGGGAGACTCTTTGGCATTCTGAACAATATTCTGAGCATATTCACTTCGAAACAGCTTAGCTCTTTTGCTAAATTATGCCCCCACACTTCAATCCCATACATCAATATGGGAATGATTTTAGCAGAATACAATAGAATTTATTGGATGAATATCCCACCTTGCTGTCGTATACATATTCAATGCATGGACTATTCTCATGCATCTGTTTTTGTCTTGTTCCAGTGGCCCTTACATGTAAGAGTGTCTTAAACAATCACTCCAAGTATTTATATTGCTTGGCACATTCTACAGGCATACGTCATACTTCCATACATAGCTTAAACCAGCTTTTCTCGATTTCCCTTTGAATATTATAACTTTGGATTTACTGATGTTCACTTTTAGGCCATTATCCTTGGCATATGTTTCTAGACTCTCGTAGTTTTTGGAGACCCTTTTGGGATTGGTCTAACATCATCAAATCATCAGCAAAACCCAGCCAGTTAATTTTCAGATTAGCAACCTAATAGGATGAAAAACCGCAGACTATGAAATGCTACTGGCAAATCGGCTAAACGGAGATTAAACAGAGTTGCTGCCAGTATACAGCCCTGCATAACTCCTCTTCCGGTACCAATATAGGAGCATGATCATGTTTAACAAGCCTCTGGGGATTTCCCACGCTATCAGCTTAGACCATAACCTGTTGCGCATCACTGTATCAAAGGCAGCGCTAAAATCTATATAGGCTCCATAAACCACTGATTTTTTTTATCACATTAATATATTCAACTGCTGATACTAGCTTCAGCATATTATGGGTAGAGTTGGAATGGAGTCTAAAGCCAATCTGGTTGTGTGGCAAGATGTTAAATCAATCCATTCAGTGAATTTGATTAATAGAACTTTGGCAAACATTTTGGTGGGGATGTCCAACATTGCCAACATTCTATAGTGAGCTGTATTAGCCCAACATCCTTTCTTATAGACAGCAGTATATGGCTCTCCCGCCATGACTTAGGGAGTATGCCACTCGTGCCAACCTCTATAAAGAGTATGTGCAAAGTCTGGGTCCAAATTCCTAGAGATTTTTTTCAACAAACTATTACAGGTTCCATCTGGTCCTGCCACTCGAGATGCATGTAGTTTACTAATAATACCAGTCAATTTTTCAATGGTGGATTTATATATCCATTACTTCATATGGCGTTTAATTCTCCTTATCTACTGGTGTCTGGCTATTTAAGGTGGTGGCAATGTAATCCGACCATGCATTCTTGGCCAAACTCTGTATAGATAGCGCCTGTTTTGTCGAGACTCTAATCACTGCCCGCACCCCATTAGTATTTCCGGTGCGAGTATGGTTTGCCAACCGATTCCAGATTTCTCTTTCACATGTTAGTCGGTGTGTTTTAAGCCATTTACGGTGAGATTCTTTTGGCTATTTTAATGCCCGTATTCACCTCCTATTCGGGGGTATTTATGTTGGAAGAGTTTAATAAACTAGAAATCTGGCTTCCAAGTAACTATTTTGCAGCAGAGATTTTAATATCAAAACCCCAGCCTTTTTTAGTAGGCGCATTCCACCGTTCATGTATACTTTTATAAGAACGCTGTGCTTTCGTGGCTTCTTTAATCTGATGCGTTAACTCTACGAAGTCGGCTAAAATGGTAGAAGGCATGTGAACCCCTCCATTCATATACTGGTCATTGCATTTTCAGCAGTAGCATTTCTACCACTAGATTTGCTTTCTCCAGATTTTTTGGGTGCCAAAGTATGCGATTGTTACTATTATTAGTATAGATATCGCCATCAAGATTATATTTCACATTTCTTGTGTCAGGCAAATCTATTTTCATTGAAATACAAAGTGGCATATGGTCACTTTCCTCATGTGATACAATGGCCATATGCTCCACCAACACCATTGCAGTGGGATTAGCAAATATATAGCCGATGGTGGAAGCGCGTTTAACACATACTCTTGTATACGATCTAGAGTCACCTCTGCAGTAGCCATTTAATCTAATAAAAGGGTGGGAATATAATAGTGTCGGACCAAGCGTGGCCTTGGCGATTTTACAGGGTATTCAAGTTAAATGCATAGGAACAGGAAAGGGTTGGGAAAGCAGAAAAGGAAGCTAGTCGGTCTGAATGGCAGATTGGGACTTGAATTGGAGGTAGTGCCTAGAAAAGCTCCTGAAGAAGGCCTTTCCCAGATGGGGCAGGGTGCACAGGCCCATACTAAAACCGAATCAGATTACCCTCGAGGCCTTTTGGGAGCAAGTGGACAGACTGAAATGAAGAGCCTATCTGAGGTGTTGCCGGTAGCTGGTTGATGTCCCAAACTGTCCTGGCCCTGTAAAAGAAACCAGAAGTGAAAGTAATAATCCAATATGTAGACTTGTTGCAATAATTAATTAAATTCCAAATAGCACTTACAAGTATTTTAGGGAAACCTGTTTACAAGCTAATTCACTAAAGAAAGGGCTGGCCCTGCAAATTAAACTTTACTGAAGTATATTTAAAACAGATTGTTTTAGACTCCATAATTCCCTAGGGCATATTATACTGCGACAGTAACAAATTATTTATTAATTGCCTGGGTTTTCACAGGAGCAAATTATTTGGGCTTGCAATGAGGGTGTACAAATTACCTCACAGATTTGCAGGATTGATAAGCTTCTTGGCCTGTGAAAATCATAGTTTACATTAAAAAAACATGACTAGAGTTCCTTATAGTGGAATAGGAAATGTGGTTGGTTTCACCATTTCAGTTCCTAAGAAAATAATGTCCATTTAAGTAAATGTCATGTTTCTAAATAACACGGTGCAGAAACAGAAGGATTCTGCCTTATGTGGATTCTTGAGAACAATTAAAATGAATGTTTTTTCCACTCCAATTTTATAATGTCATGTTTGTGTTAAACATGAAGGCATTTTTGCACCCGAAATATAGGCTTCTAATATACATATAATTCAATAGCAAAACCCTAGTCAATTCTGAAAGTCTTGTCCATGGCGCAGATTGCTAGGATAGCCGTATAATGTTTTGCAACAAAGATTGTCACTTTTACTTGACAATATTTAGAAGTTACCGTGTGAACCATCAGTAACATTTTCCTCAATAGACAACACTGGTCCAATTTGATACAATAGAATTATTTTCCTCATTATTGAACCGTTCTATTTAAAACCGAGAATGAAGCATTTACTTTTGAGTTTCCACAAATAGTAGAAGCTCCCACATATATCACAAGATCCCCTTTAGTCTGGACTAGCCATTTAAATGTGAACATATTCTATATATTGGGGTTGCCGTGATTGTATTCACTATATGCAATTTTGTTTTGCACAAACCTATGTATACAATTGGTCCGTCTTCATGAGGAATATTGTGGCTAACTTCCCCAGAATTAAAAGTAAGTGCATCATATTGAATTTCTTAATTCTTTTAAATAAAAGCGGATATTAAAAAAGCCTGGTTTTGCCCTAGATTTTGGGATGGCATTGTTGTGGTAGGGGTATTCGATCAGAAAGTCTTCGAGATCGAAATAGATTCCATAAATCAAAGTCATTTCACCACCAGTGCATACTGAACACCCGCTGGTCACACATCAGCAACACAGTCCCCTTGCAGCAAACAATTTGTACAGATTGACCCATCAGAATCACAGCCAGTTCCTGTCCTGCAAAGATCCCTTCTAGCCCTATATTCTGGAGTTAAAGAATCCATATCAATCAATACACCAATGGGCACCAAACTTTACCTAAAAGCAAAGTAACATACCCACACTAGCAGACCTGCACTGACTGGGCCTCCATGCTCACATAACTCAAAACTTGCTGCATCTTACACATGTAGGTCACATCCAAGTCGCTACCCTAGGTCTCAGACTAACTCAGCAGTTCTATAGGTCAACAGATTACATGGGGCAATGATAGAGACTAAAAAGACAGATTTGCAATAAACAGAATATTCAAAAGGCAACCTTTATTCCCATATATACCCACTGGATCAACATGCACCACACAGTTGGCTTACCTGGTCACTGGTCACTGAATCAATGTATTTTATTTATTTAATTTCAAAATAGAGTACCATTCTATTACACTAACTATAGATCTAGAAATAAGTCACATAGGTATCAAATTTTGACATTATCATTTCATATTACAAGAGATTGTGAATGTTCATACACTTCAATTTCTGTCATAAAGCACCTTGGGGTGCCGCTAGCGTCAAATGTAATCAGGGTTCTTTGTTTACAGATCTTATGATTAAATAGCAAGCCCGTTTTTGAAATATGGAAATTGTTACCACATTTTTCAAGAGGTCAAAATAAACTCACTGAAAACAAGATTAAAGCGGATATGACTCCAACAGACAAATCCAATCAATTTATAACAAAATAGGTTCAAACATTTAAAGTACCCATTCATTATTATACAAGAAAATATTAATAGAAACTAAGACTACCCGACTATCATTGGCTCGCGAGGAACCATTCACGATAGATCATTGCATAAATGAAGGCGCCCACCCGCCCCCCTTGACTTAAATGTTCTCCAAATATGGCAAACACTATCTGCCATACAAGGCCAATGTCTCTCTGTACTTTCTTCTTTTCATGATCACATGCCTAGAAAAGCAACTTTTTCCACCCTCACACCTGCAGAGATCCTGTTGCTTTCCATCCAACTAGGATCGTTTTGTGTACATTAACAACAATTACTTGTATAAGCCTTAGTTCGGGTTCTCATTCATGACAGGTCTCTATATCTAAAGCAAAAAGAAAAAAGGTATGGGTGCATATTCAGGATTACTACTCTGAATCCCCTTAATAGAGGAGAGGAAATACCCCCAAAAGGTCCACATCATGTGTTTTAGCGTTCTTAAAGGGCTGCAAGCCCTCCAACATCTAGTAGTACAGTTTACACTTACTATAGTAAATACGCAGGATTATGTTTGATATGATAGGTTATTTATAACACGCTTAATACCCAGAGGTTTCTAAGAGCGGACCCGGGGATTGAACCTGTGTTGCTCTGTGTCGTCTTGCGTCCAAGGCGAGCACATTGCCCCTGAGCTATCCTCCAGAGTTTGGTATGCAGGGAGTATATAAATCTGTCTCTCAATCTCTCTATTTCACATGCAAATTGGTCGTGTGTATCATATATATGTATTTTTTTAAATCGCTCCCTGGTCACTAGCCCAGACTTTCAGCCGTGCCAACTTTCTATTTATTTTAACACGAATATGCTACTGGCCGTGCCCACTGTATATTTTACAACAATACCAGGCCTTCAGCCATTTAAAACGCTACCAAGCCATGGCCAATGGTTTTTGACCTGCGACCTCACTGTGGCTGTATGCATATCTTTTTTTTTTTCCTTTGCTTTTTCCCCTAGAACCGTGGCTTTAATAGCAATGTACTACATATAGCCGCGATTCTTGGGAAAAACTGCGAAAACCATTTATTTTATCCAATGGACTCACGGAGTGCCCCTCTTCTCATAGCAAGGTCCACCCACTCCCACAAACACCCATTTTCCTCCCTATGCCTCTCCCATACCCCCTCAAACAGTTGCTCTGTGTGACACTTTCATTGCCTGCTCTCATTTTCTTTGGTAGCTGCAATGATTGGACAGAATAACCACGACTATGGGAAAATATCTGTGGTGCAAACTCGGTCACCTAACCCACCTCCAACTCCCAAATTCCACCTGGTGCACCCCCAGCTCGAGGCCAATGCCATTTTGCAGTTTTCTCTGCCTCCAAATGCCCTTTTTCTGCTTTTCGTTTTCTGATATTTGCTGTGGACTACATTGACCCACTCAGCAGAATTCCCATTTATGGCCAAGCTGCACTTTTGCAGTCAACAGCAAAATGGCTGTGCTGGCTGCTTGGAGCACCATTGTATCAAAACTGTTTTACAGTGACAAAAGGTTGGCTGCACCATCTTGCCAAACCCCCATTGGGCGAGTTAGAACAGGGGGCACACAGAAAGTTGCCAGTGTGCTTGGGTGCACCCAAAAGAAGCTAATCAAAGCAGCGCTGCTCTGCTGCTTGCAAAAAGTTCCCATTGAAAAGGGAATCATTTACACTAAGAAGGATGCTGCCCTGACGCCATTTCATCTATTCCACATCACATTGCTTTTATCCATAAGGCCCTGCCATGCCCATCAATATCCACATTGTGCTTCAGCAGAAGAAAGCATGATCCCTGCATGGCAGGCTGTACTAGCCAAAATCTGAAAAAGGCAAAAGAAACTTCACTTTCAGCCACAAAACGCTTGACATTTGAGTCACAAAATGTCAAAAAGATCAAGGCTTCAAAGAAATTCTAGTCTCTGGGCCTATGTCAATTTCAGTGCATTTGTGGTTCAAGCAAATTGCTGGATAAAAAGGAACGGACTATGGCTGCAAAACAATATAGGGAAGTCAGATGAAAGAACCAAATTTAAAAAGGGAAATCCTAGCAGCTTTTACCATGTGTCAAAATGGGCTTTTGCAAACCAAAAGAAAATGCCCATTTTAAAAGTACAATGTTGAATGTAAACCTGTCCTTGCCCAACAATGTAAAAGGGGTTTTGCTGGGGAACATGTATGGGATGTTTTATTCAACAAGCTTGTTTTCGATTCAGAACAAAATAACAGAAAATAAAGGAATTAAAATGCATTGGCTGGATTTGGCAAGCTCCAGCTTTCTGCTGGCTAAACTGAGGCATTCCCCCCACAGAAAGAAGCTACCATAAACTTCTAGGACACAGGCATGCTAATTGCCACCTTGAAAACTTTGAATGGACCAAGAGCACTAAAACATCCCCTGCCCAGTAGACTTTTGTCTGTGCTCCAGGCTGAGACAATAGATCTGGGACACCTACGTGCAAAGTGGCAATAAACATTGAATCAAACTGGGAAACCCCCATGGCCACCCTGGGCGGAGCTGATAGTTGGTGGTAGCTGAAGAAAGCTTTTTTCCCCAGTTAAAGGACAAAGGGTGACCATCTGTCTCAAAATACTATTTGATGAATACACTTTTAAGACTCATCTCTGCAACAGGACAGCTCAGAAATTTTAAAGATGAGCAGTTTAAATATAATTTCTGTGGCTTTCAAATTAGATATCTTGGCTGTCAATAGCATGTATGGGACACAAACGCCAGAAAAATGTGAATCATGGGGAAAAGCCATATGATGGAACGTTAAAAATTAACAGATATGCCTAATAATAATATGTACACACACCTAAAGTTATAGAATTTTAAGTAATATATTTCTCACTAAAAAGTGCGAAAAACTGGTAGAAGGGCAAAACAAAGTCTGATAATAAACTACAGTGGTGGACTGCCATGCTCTGTGTGCAATATGTAATCTGCCTAGGTAATTTGTAAAGATGCCAAAATTGCGTAAATATGTAATTTATGTGAATGATTTTAAATAAAATTAACTGTGGGAGGATCTGAACATAGTAAACCCACATCATAAAGCGGATGTCCGGTTTCTAAGAGTCCAATCAGTTAACAAGAAGGCAGTAACAATCAGCCCTGTCCAATCAAGTTGTTTAGAGGCATACTCAGCCTAAGCCTGCCCTACCATATAATTCTATGATGTCACCATGCTTTATATAAAGGATGGCTGACAGAACTCTAGACACACTCTCTCCTGAATTTCCAGTACCTGCATTACTGATCTTCTACATCCATCTTGACAGATTCCACTGCAAGGCCAAAGTATAACTGACCCTACTCCAGCAAGGCCAAAGCATAGCTGACCCTACTTCAGCAAGGCCTTGATCTAAAAACCCTACTAACCAAGGGGAAAAACTGTGGTACCCTTTGTGGGGAGCATCCTGTGACCCAACCAGTTTCTTGCCCGCTAGTTGCATGCCCGCTGTAACTCTGCCACTCTGCTGTACTTGTTATCCAGTGACCAGAATTGCCCAGCTGTTTGCTACCTGGTGACACGTGCTGTGCAGTGACCAGAAACTGGTTGACCGTTCCAAAAATCCCAAATTGAAGTGTGGACGTTGAGTATTTTCCCTCCCATAGAAACACATAGCCTACCTCATCTTGCCCCTTTTGTTTTTATTCCGCCCTTTAAGCAACCCTATCAATGCCTTGGTAATTTGTACTACTGTCTGAAATTGTTATGCATCTGGTCTGTGATTTCCCAGTGTTAGCGCCTTTCTTTCATTCACCCCATTTTGTAACTCCTTAGCAATATTTTGAATAGTTTGATTTCCATGTTTAGAGAAACGCAGCGTGGAGCAGGTTAATGTGGCCAACTTAACCTGTTTTCTGGGCAGCGCTATCTAGCCTTGATAATCTAATAAAACTCCTTTTTTTTCCCAGCCAATTTTCTCTCTTTCACGGCTTCATTTTGCCAAAATTTAACCTCCTTTTATCTTGCAAACCTCATCCAAATCTTCAGCTACAACCATCCTTTCATTCCTATATTGTCCTTGTGATGTGCATCTATCCCCCAGCCCAAAAACCGCATTCCAAATCGGAGTAGTTCACCCGTTTTTCTTAGAAACCGTTTGCGTCATTTAAACCGGCAACTGAGAAAAAAATGCAACTTTCCAACGTGCGATTTGGCTGCATAGTGTTCTTACTTTCAACTTGTTTGAGAACTGTATGCCTTTTGTTGAGAACGTGCCTTGTGATTGCCAGTGTTTATATATTCCTGCTATTGTGAGAAATCATATTTGCCTCATAGAATTAACCCCACATTATTTCTCAATTTCCGAGTGTCATTTTATTCCATTGCAAAGGCACAATATTCCTGACTCCCTGCTGCTTCTATCTGTCCATTCCCAACTCGATTCATAGGGGTTTGGGAGGGCATTGTAGGGGGAAATCTTAACTCAGGTGCCATCTACCCAAAGAGAAAAAGTGTTCCTATTCATTTGGGTTTTAGATATGTTCTTGTAAAAGGTTAACCAAGTGTATTTATTCAATCTACACTGTAATTATCACCCCATTGGTGATTGCTGCCCAATAGTTACATTTCTATGATTTTCTTTGATATTGCATCTTCACCAACTGGCCTGGTTCATGGTCCATTGTAACCCGGGGTATTTGAAAAAAAAAAAAAAAGGTGTGCGAGAAGGGTTGTGTGCCATTTCAAAAATTGTATTTGTAGAATATAAAGAGAAAGCATTCCAATTGTGCACTACATACTAGGCTAACACCAAGGTGTGTTGCCCGATTGAAATGCTTAACATTGCAAGTATAGCAGCGGCTAACTTTGCATTGGAAAAAAAAAGAAAAAGCTGCTGGCTTTTTCATTGCTGAAAGCCTCTCTGCTGCAATGCACCATAGGGGATTTCAATTTTTTTCAGGAAGAAGGGGTCAGCCCCTTCTCTGCCAAACATTTAAAAAACTACTGGTCAGAATAACCCCAAACCACAATAGGATTGCGAGTCAATGCTTCATGCCCAAATTGTTTTGGACCTGGTCCAAATCCATCCAGCGGTTTTCACTGTACGCTTTACCAAAAATTGACCTTTTTTGTCTATGGCAAAATGAATGGGGACTAGGCTGAAAGTGCTATTTTTGTTCTCTTAACTTTATTTTTTAACAAATTGCCCCCAATCTTTTCAGTCTCGGAACGCACATGACAACATTTTTATTTTGCAAATTGACAACCAAATCCGTCTTCCGAGTCAAAAACTTGTAGCAATTCATTTTTTCGGATTTCCCATTATAATATATATGATATATTACTCACGGTGATCGTATTTCTGATGCTTGTATCTGCTTAGATTCACATGCTATGCATAGGATGACATCTAGTGGTAGCTGCAGAGTATTACAGTTTTTGTTTTGGAAATTCGAAAAGGGATATCGACAAGGTGTGCCACTAATACTATCCCTAGTGTGACGTCTACTGCACCCATGGTGCTTCACGCGCCAAGGTACCTCAGATTGTTTTGTTTCTGATATGTGTTTGCATGAAGAGTAGCGCGAGTACATGTGTAGTAGAACAAGTTACTTACCCTGGTAATGCTCTTTCGATTGGATGTTCCTCCCACGTATTCCTCATTATTGACATTTCCCAATATCCAGCTTGCTGCTTCAGAAAAAATGTTTCCCCAGTAGAGGGCACTGTGCGTCGATACCTGTCGAGTCCATGTCCCTCGGAGGTCTCTGCGCCAATGTCAATGTCATCACAGGTATAAGTAGTGTGCGCAGCGTCTGTTGCTCAGTTCCATTTTGAAGCGAAGAAGTGTATTCAGTTAGACGGATACTACCCTTGAGGAAGCGTGGACTGTAACCACAAGGGAAGTTTTATTGTGGGTAGGATGGGAGGGGTGATGAGGAATATGTGGGAGGAACATCCAAATCGAAAGAACATTACCAGGGGAAAGTAAATTGTTCTTCGAATGGATTGTGTCCTCTCACGTATTCCTTATCTTTGATACTCTCCCAAAGCAGTAGTATGGTCAGGAGGAGGGAGTAAAATTAGAGTAATCAAGTATGCACAGAGTGTAGCACTGCCTTTCCAAATTTAGATTCTTGGCTAGTGGAGGAATCAAGATTATAGTATTTTGTAAAGGTGTGTGCAGACGACCATGTGACAGCCGCACAAATATTCTTTATTGGAACTCCTCTTTGAAGAGCTGACGAAGCTGCGATACCCCTGGTTGAATGGACCCTTATGTGTTCTGGAGGGTCTTTACTGGCCAATTTGTAACATTCTACAACTGTTAAAATAATCCACCTAGAGATGGTTTGTTTGGTGATGGCCAGGCCCAACTTATGACCTAT
Organism: Ambystoma mexicanum; assembly: GCF_040938575.1. NCBI lineage: Eukaryota > Metazoa > Chordata > Amphibia > Caudata > Ambystomatidae > Ambystoma > Ambystoma mexicanum. Next base: position 701,899,439 of record NC_090941.1, on the reverse strand, counting down.
GCAACCCACGTATAATTGGTCAGTTAGTCTTCTCTTAGCAGGTCTGCTAATGTAAAAACATAAAGCACCCTTTGGATCGAGTGTGTGCAGCTTATCTTCCTCTTTTCCCAGATGTGGAGGAGGGTAAAAGGAAGGCAATGTTATTTTCAGAGTGATGTGGAACGCCGATACCACCTTGGGAAGGAAGTTAGGCTTCACCTTTAATACTACTCTGTCCTTGTGAAAGACAGTGAGGAGGCTTGCAAGACAAAGCCTGTAGCTCCCTCACCCTTCGGGCAACTTAAAAGACTGTTTTGAGGGTAAGAAGTCTTAACGGGCACGAATGAAGGGAATTTAGATGCCAGAGGGGTACTTGATAAGTTGGGGGATAAACATTAGTTAATCCCTTCAAAGATTCTATTACCAGAGGTAATTTAAAGGAGACTTCCTCAGCAGTGTGCTTGAAAACGGAAGGCGCTGCTAGGTAACCTTTGATCGTACCAATCTGGAGTCCCAGATTTGCCAAGTGCAACAGAAAAGATAACACCATTGGTGTATTGCATGAAAAAGGGTCAACATGCTTCTCTCTACACCAGCTGCAGAACTCATTCCAACGGCAGCGGTATAAGGATTTGGTTGCTGGACTTCTGGCTGAAAGCAACACCTCCATTACGTCATCCGTGAGGTCCTAATCCTTGTATTTCAGCCTCTCCGAAACCATGCGTCAAGGATGAGGGTCCCGATATCCGGATGGAGAACCGGACCTTCCTCTTGCGAAAGAAGATCCTCTCTTTGTGGAAGACTAATCGGAGGACAGATGGACATATCTAGATGGTCCGGGTACCATGTTCTCCTGGCCCAATCCGGGGCAATTAGGATCATGGTTTTCCTGAACCTCTGCAACCTCCTTATAACATGAGGAATGACGGGGACTGGAGGAAACGCGTAGAGGAGTGGAAATTCACAGTGTGTCACCCTTCTGAACTATCATGCTGAACTTCCTTTGCATCCTGTACTCATGGTGGCCCTGAATCATGCTATTCCCATCATCATCTTGTATCCGGGCTTGCAACATTAAGCGTTACTAATGACTACTTCAATTGTATTCGCTCTCCCCTCTTGCTTCTCCACTCTGACTGCTTACTCTGTTCTCTCCTCCTCTGCCTTTCTCCCCCCCCCATCCCCTCTCCTCCTCCCCTTACTTCTTCTATGCACTTATTTTATCAAAATTGTCCCTGGCCCTAGTATGATAGCAACCTCGTCTGTCTCCTCCCCCTGCCCCTTACTTATCCGCCCTACTCCTCCAGCACTATCTGAAATGTCGCCAGGCCTAGTTCAATAGTTGCTTGTTTTGTTCCTGCCCTCCCTTTCTGCACCCCTCTCCCTCACCTTTTGTTTTTCTCCGGCTGCACCAGAAATGTCGTCAGGCCTAGCACAGTAGTTGCCTGTCTGTTTCCATTTCCTTCTCCGCACTCTCTCCCTCCCTTCCTTCCTTATCTAGGTCTTAGCTCTTGCACTATCTGAAATGTCGTCAGGCCGAGTACGATAGTCGCTTGTTTTGTTCCTCCCCTCCCTTTCTGCACCCCTCTCCCTCACCTTTTGTTTTTCTCCGGCTGTACCAGAAATGTCGTCAGGCCTAGCACAGTAGTCGCCTGTCTGTTTCCATTTCCTTTGCACTCTCTCCGTCCCTTCCTTCCTTCCTTCTCTAGGTTTTAGCTCTTGCACTATCAGAAATGTCATCAGGCCGAGTACGATAGTTAATTTCACATCCTTACTGTTCATGGCCTGTAAGAATGTCATCGTATTTTCCCTGGTTCCCTCCCTTGCCTTGAAGCGCTTTGAAACACACTGTGTATAGGCGCTATATACATAGACTATCATATCATAGCCTTTTACACCGCTTATCGGTACAGACTCTTTATAAGCACTGCAGAAAGCTTTAATTGCCAGTTTAAGTACAAATCGTGACAGCAGACATGCGAAACTGTGATACAAAACAATGTTCAAGCACTTGAGACATAGGTGCTCTAAATCACTTATATTTATGAACGTTCTGCTAATGCGATATGATTCCGGAATACCAAAACAAATTCTAATAGAAACATCTTTTGACTTGGCACTCAGAAAATGAAGAAGCGGGACAGAGCATAAACGAAGTTTGCAAAAGAGGAGGGACAGCTTGAAATCCAGTAAGATGGTAAGAAGGAAAAGATAATGGAAGCCAACATCAAAGAGGAGATGGGACTGACCAGACTGGGTAGGGAGGGGGAGAGATACAGAAAGAGACACACAAGGGAAAACATAAGTACATAAAGAGGCAGCCTGAAAATAAAAGGAAACTAATATCAGATTAGAGAAAGAGGAGGTTGCGACAGCCAGAAGGACACGGGCCTAGCAACGACCGGGAAAGAATCAGCAGATGTAAAAGGACCATCGCAAATTCAGCAAGAGTGACATGATAATTCCTTAGCTCCACAATGAACAAACTGTAGTGCAGACTATGGCCCCTACTGTAGGTCGGGCGATGCATTTAGGAAACCGATGCCTTCACTCCTATACAAAAACAATCCCCAAATAATTGGCCCATTGAATTGAATGGTATCCCCCCCTTATGATCACTGGATGAAATGTTTAATTCTTGGGAAAAGCTTGAATCAACTTTCAATTACAGTTTAAGAGCAATTAGGATAGATTAGTGGACTATTGAATTCACTGCAGATATCCGCGCGAAACATCAGTGTCACAGATTTACATCATTGGCACTTCAGTCGCTCATTCTTCTGTAGTCAATGAAAGGACTACCCTTGAGGTGGGTAATATATATTGGTTATTTGCAGCAATACGATTTGTGGCAGGAAATTATATACAAGAAAATACAAGGTGCCCGTTTGATCATTGCTTTGCCTCAATTAGTTTGTGTATTCAAACAGCAATAGACCATTCTACATACCTCTAGGAAAGTCGTTAGGTTTTGCCTTTTGACCAAATCGCTGTTCCTAGGGATGTTCAGTGTGAAAATTGAAATAGGATAAGTGGTCTCCGACAAATGCACATCCATAATCCATTCCGGAAAGGCCAGGCATCCTAAGAGGAGTTTAGAGGTGTAACCGTGTGGCAGTGTGAAGCTATTCCATGACCCCATTATAGTTCTCCATCAGGCAACAATTAAGATTTGTGAATTGTATGCGAGTTTGCAATGTCGACATTTCATATAAAAAACAGGAATTATTTCGATTTTACTGTTTGAGGACTTACTCCACTATTTACCTGTAACAGGAAATAGTTGTTCAAGCCTGAACAACAGAGAAAAACACAACCGTATTCGGTTTATAAAAGACATTTTATTTTATTAGGGGTGTTTGAAATACCTTTGTAAATTTACAGTGGGAAGTGCCAGTACTGTAATTCTATCATACAAGGAGGAGAACACACCAGACAACCTCTCATTCACGCAGGACAAAGAACAAGCCCAAAAGCACAAATTACATCTAATTACAAGGTATGACTCTGTCATCTTTCTTTTTATAACCCTGCCATTTACACACTTTGATTTGTGTCCTCCATTTGGCCTTATTAACATCAAAGCTTTGTCATCACTTATCTGTTTCCACAGACATGTTCACCTGGGGCGATCCAAAATATATACATATAAAAAAACATCTCTGCATTCCTGATGCAAGAAATGTTGGTCTGCGTTGCGCCCATGATGTTTTGTGCCCATTAAGCTCGTGTTTGTTGCAAAGTCACTGCCCCTGGCAAGCCTTTCCTAAATGTGTTCTAATAAATTTGCACGCCTTTGCTTTTTGTTAGTGGAGTCTATTTTTCGTGAGAGCATATGACCAAATAATTATCCAATGCGTATATGAAATATTATAGCAATGAACCTTTAATAAAATAGCCTAGTCGGAGAGCCCCATTAGCAAGCTGTACATGTTAATTAACACATGGCATTTCCTCTGAACAGCTTATGACAGTAGACCTGGTGATTGGCAGGTTACACACGTGTGAAGAAAGCTACAGATCTACTGAAAAATATATTCCCTCATAGTATAGTCAATTGAAAAATATGAATTCCATCAAAAACAGAGATCGATTAATTCTGCCATACGTCAGTGCAATTGATATTTCAGGATACCACATCCACACATCCTGGATTGATAACATGTATTGTTTGTGTTACTCAATGTTATGCACTCATCCCATGCAACCAAACATCTAGAACCATGCCTAGCTACTGAAGTGTAACCTTCAATGAAAATCTGGCCATTTTTTAGACGTTTGGAGGCCCTTCTTACACAATGTTGCAAATATGAAATATTATAGGACCACCAGCACTGATACACAATGATGTTTCAGTCTTAATAACGACAGGGCAGCTCATTCCTATCTGGTAGAGATCCCTTGAGAGCAGAGTCTGAGGATTTGAGCCCTTGTGTCATGGATCAATGTGGCCCAGTTGAACGAGGTTTGGCAGTGCTTGTTCCAACGACATCAATGCTTAGCTCAGTGTTAGGCAGAAACCTGTGCAGTTCCCTTAGGGACCACTGCAAAAGATTTAAGACTACAGGTGTTTGGCAGTAAACCAACTTGGTAGCAGTCTGTACCACCACACAGATTCTCTTGGTAGCTGTGGCTGAGCAGTCAGACTTCTCTCAAGAAGAGTTAGGCAGTATACAGAGCATACAAAATAGGTACAGAAACACAGTAGCACAAGCAAACACTGACTAGAGCTTGGGTGTAAAAGTATATAGTAATTTATTTAACACACACTTATAAAACACACTAGCACTAAATTGGTAAAATAAGTTCAAAACACAATCACTATTATCATATGTACATCCCTGATTACTTGGACAAGTCTTAGTTAACACCACTTATTGCCAGACAGAGGTGAGCGCTTAACGTTCGATGGCACTCCAACAAGTTAAATAAAAAGGGAGGGAAAAGCAGAATTATGGAAGCATACACACTAAAAACTTTTTAAAGAACCACAGCAACTTAGGAAGGCACAGTCTACTGGTGAGCAAGGAAGTTTAGGTGCCAGGCCCATTTTCAAGGGAGCCAGGCGGAAGATGCCCAAGATCAGACAGTTACACAGAGTCTTCGAAGTTTGTAGAGGTAGTTTGAAAAAAGTTTAGTTCAGTTGAGAAAAGTTAGCTAAGGTGTAACCAGGCTAACCCAGGTTCGAGAGATGAGGATTTAATACACCCCGTTCAATCGGTTGCAAGGGAAGCCAGGCGGAACACGGTACCTTAAATGGAGAGGATCCTCCAGCGGGGGCAGTTGTTCCTGGCAGCGGGTGCAAGTCGCAGCATCGTCCAGAGGAAGAGAAGATCTCGTCGTGGAGGAAAGATGAAGTTGTTGCACTGCCAGGGAAGAAACCAGCCACGGAGTTCTCCGGTACAAAGGTACTACCCTTTCGGTTTGCGGTAGTGGTGAAAAAGTGGTATCCCGGTTGCCAGGGTGCTTGGCACAGGCAAGGCGGCCACGAGATGCTCCAGGAAGGCGAAAAGAAGGTAAACTGGTTATCCCCACCAGTCGAAGGAAGAAGACTCTCCGGGCTGGAGATCTCCTCTGTCGTTGGGAAAAGTGGTGAGACGGTTCAGCAGGGCTCCACCGGTGGTGTCGTCGTTGCAGGCCGGCTCAGCTTCTCCCTCCTCGGATTCTTCGGTCCTGTGGCGACTTCTGAAGTTCCAGTCCCCAAAGCCCTGCTATTATGCAGCACACCCCCATTCACTCAGCCTAGCTGTCAATCAAACATGCTAAGTGGTGAGCCAGCCGGCTCACCACTTGGGCCAATCACACAAGAGTGCGACTTGAGTTACCAAGGTAACCTCAGTCCAGGGTGCCTAAACCCCCTCTGGCCCCCCCTGTGGTACCCAGACAAAGTGGCACCACTTTTGGAGGCTTCTGTGGAGAAGCCTGCCAAAAAGTGGAACAAAGGGCTCAACTTGGGTTGGAGTCACAGAAGAGAACACAAATGCCATTTTAGAATCGAATTCTGGCAAAAAATACCAACCGGCGAATTAATATTAAATAAACCGGCGGTATGTTCGAGGCTATAAGAATTAAATAATTAAAGTTGGTGGCCTCGAACAATGGGAAAATCCCATAGAGATATATTCGCGGTCGAATATAAAAAGTAGTATCCACTGCCACCAGCCAAAACTCGATCAGTGGGGACAGAGACGTGCCCCCTCGAACAACAAACCCCGGGGCAATGAAATTGCCCCGACCAGTACGTCCACAATATGATGGTTTGTACTGGTTTCTGTTCATAATTTGGGACTAGCAAAGCCAATGGTGACTTTACATGCCCTGGGAGACAGTAGTCAGTCCCAGGGTATGGAGTCTATGTTGGGGGGTCGCTACGACACCCCTGGGTTACGGCACGGAGGGTGCTGTGTAACCCACATCAAAAAAACACATGAGACCCTATGGAGTAAAAGACCCCATAGCCCATAAAACACATGGGAAGTTAAAGGAACACCTCAAATCATGTCTAAGAGTGGGAGCAAAAGAATCTCACTCTTAGCAGGAGAGAAAAAAATAAACCCCAAAAATCCAGCAAAGCTGCTGGGGGACTCACTAGGTTTGGGAAATTAGCCTCACAGAGAATTCTCCCTAACACTCAGCATCATACGGCACCGTTTTTAAATTAGTGTTTGCCAACTTTAGATCATATATTCTTACCCGTTCTTGGAATTGTCCATGCTTCCCATTGTAGAGGTCAATGACACCCTTCGTAACAATCTCAGTTTTCGTTAAATTGTAGCATTCTTTCACTGCATTAACAAAGTCTCCATTCGGGCCTATATGTACTTGAGGCATTAAGACAGGTTTTCAAGTTGTTAATGCATACATGTCAAAAGTGAAAATACACTTTGTAGATTACCCTCACTTGAGCAGAGTATTTTGTGAATCTTGTTTAGGGCAGTGCATTTCTGTATGTAGATCAGAGGGCCCTAAGGTTATGTACGTCATTTGATGTGGTGTTAACTGTGGCGCAAGGTACTTTTGTGAGCTGCTAATGGCCCGGTGGCTTCACTGGTGAAAAATCAGCAAGGGTGCTAAAAAAAAAAAGAATATTCTTGGGATAATTGGCTTAAAATTCCCCTTTTAAAAACAAAAATACTTTTTGTAAACACTATACACATGGTGACCCAGGAAACGATAAAAGGTACCTTACGGCAGACTCCCTCACCATTTTTTATGCATTGGGCATGCACCAGGATTGAGGGACCAAGGTCGGCAGTGGCATAGCAGATGAGTGGCAAAGGAGAACTGAAGGAGTGGGGGACAGGAAGCGTAAATTAATACAGTATTCCAGGGTGGTTATTTGCCTGAAGAGAAAGAAATGGTTGTCAGGTAGGAGGTTTACCAGTGCCCGTCAGTAAGGAAGGAGAGGAAGATGCAGAGGTTGACTGTCAAATACAGCCGAGAAGTCGAGGACGAGGAGGCGGCACAAGTCGCCCTTATCCATGATTTGGAGGGCCTCGTCCATCACCTGGGTGGTGGCTCTCAGCGCTACACTTGGGGTGGAACCCTGACTGATGGAGGTTTAAGAGGTGTAGTAGTTCACTCCTGCCCAGTAGGTGTGCAGCAACTACTTTTTCCAACGGGAGGATGAAATAGGTTGGTAGTTGGCCAGGTCATCTAGGTATAGAGGGTGTCCAGAAAAGACCTGTCAGCGAGAGGCATTAATGATGCAGAGAAGTGCAGTACTTACCTTCATGGTATTAAGGTGAAAGCTTCCCTGGTTGTGGGTGCAATTTTGTCGTTGGACCACGTGGGGGGTGGCTATTCCACAGGGGTATTGAATAGACGGCATCAGGCAAAAATGTTGCCAATTATCCTCTATGGGGCAGAGACTTGGGTGCCTCCGATTTACATCAAGCGGTCTTAACTGGAATCAGCTTCACTGAAGAGCAGTATAGGTGGGTTCCCTACCTATACTGCTGTTGAAGCGATACATTTGGAGTTTGATTTGGCCTAAATCTTGATGGGTTACCAATTGAATACCTAATTACGTATTGGAAATTGGCAAACAAGGCGGAACGGCAGCCTGAACAACTTAGTCTATTGTGTCTTACAGACTAGAGCTAATCCTATGTGCCATAGCAAACATTAAATCTGTTGCTGACAACTGGCTTGGTTTTGTGCCCGAAAATACCCTTTAATGTTGCTACCAAGGAATAAGAACACATTGAAAACTATCCTACGTGCTAATATCAAGGACCAACTGATTGTGAATCAGGCTAGCAAAAGCTTTGCTTCTCCCTTATTGAGTAAATTCAAACCAGGGATTATTTCCCAAGTACATTCATCACTTTTTGGGTAATGCACTGGTGTGGGAATATCTAAAAATCAAATTCAATGTAGTAAAGACATTGGAAATTCAAGCGGCATGGCAAAAATGCCCAGACACTCCAGGAGTAGATTGTGTCTGGACAGGGTATTGGAATCAGCTAAACATCTCCTGGTAACTTGCACCTCTGTAAAGCATCTGCGAGAAGCCTCACTAAGATCAGCTGGTTTGAGAGTGGACACACCCGATAATTAGCTCTTGTCACTACATCGAGCGCTCCCATGAAGCTTGTATAGCCCACTTGACGGTCTTCTGGAAAAAGATTGCCAACATCATGGCCATTCTAAACAATTGATATAGCCTTATTATGGGAATGGAACTGGAGGATTTCATGTGACTGTTGTGCGATTCTTGACTATGATTATTTTGTGATATTCTTTTTGGGATACAAGTTTGGAAAGGTTTGATATATATTAAGAGTTGACTGTTAAATACGATTATTTTTTTAAAAAACTTAAGTGCATTGACCACAGGCCCTTAATTGTTTGCTGATGGAGGCTGGGATTTCATAGTTTGAGGAGGGGGTTGGTTTGAGGGAAGTGAGCATTTTTAGGTGGTCTGGTGGGGGGGTGGGAAAGGTGAGGGGTGCAGGGATCTAAAGCTCGGGGAGGAGGGTTTGAGGATTTGTCAGATTTTCTCTATTTTTTCAATGAAGAAATTGCTGGTACCTCGGCGGTCGGCTGAGGGTTTGGTAAAATGCTTTACTGCTTCGAAGAGGACTTCGCTGCGGTTGAAGGCCGCTGCATTGGTTGTGGAGTAGTAAACTGCTTTGGCCATGGTGACCAGAATCCTACAGTTGGTATAGAGATATGAGGCTGGTGAGTGCTCCAGGGTTACAGTTTTTGCTTCAATGTTTCCCTCTGGCTCCTATTCAGCTTTTGTTGGAGCCAAGCTCGGGGTGTACCAAGGGGCGGATGGTTTGGTTTTAGCACAGCATGCGTGCCCACCAGTTTCACAGCAGACTCATTGAATAATTCTAGGAGGATCAAGGCATTCCCTTTTGCGGGGTAGTCTCTGAAGATTGCTTCTAGCTCATTGATTGTGAAGGTTTTCAATGAGCGGCACTGAGTGAGAGGCCGTTTAGCCTGAGCTTTGTGGGCCATGGGTGATCGGCAATGGGATGGCAGCATGGGCAGACGAGTGAGATGTCTCTGCAGGTGATGAGGGGAGGTGTTGATATTTTGCATGGGGAAGATTTGCTTAAAGACCATTATTTGTGGTTGCAGGCCTGAGACTCCGGGATGTTAAAATCTATGATAAAGACATTATTAAGAGTGTGCTAATTTGGCAGTGCAGAGTAAATTAGAGAAATTGTCAATGGAACAGTCACTCCTGTGAGGTTGCCTGTAATGAGCTAAAAGGTGTTGGATTCCTTATGAGATAAAGGGAATTAGCAGAGAAGTTACTCAAGCAAGTTTGTTTTCGAGCGTGGGAATGCAACAGCATGACCAATTGCGCCTGTGCATGACTGCCACCCTGCCTCCTATCCTTCCGGGCTAGTCAGCATGTTGGATGTAGGAGCAAGATGGAAGGACGATGTCAAAAAAACATGGTGGGGCGATGGGTTAGACCATGATTCGGTGATGAAGAGGGCATAGAGGTTGTTGTAGGAGAGGTGGTTGTGATCTTGGTGGCGTGAGAGACTGCTGAGTGAGCATTAATCAGCATGAGGGGGCGCATGATCCACTGTGTTGGATGGGGGCAAGGGCAATATTGGGTTTGCTATGACAGCTTGCCAGGGCAACCCAGGGTGCTTGGCTGTATGAAACCCAGCGAGGGCATGGGTGGGCTGTGGAGGGAAGAGACTTGTGGTGGTGACTTTTGGCAAGTAGCTGTGTAGCAACTACTTTGCAGATTAATCTGCGGCTGGGGGGGTCTGCCCCATCAGAATAAACAGATACAAATAGGTGAGGTCCTTTCTTCATCCATCCTTTGCGGAGGACGCCAGCGATGAGGAAGCCCAAGAAGGATGGTGGAATAGGTGGTGGGCTGATCAGATGAGTGGCAGGGCCTGGTCAGTAGACCAACTGTCTACTCAATGATCTAAGAACTAGCTGATTTGTGCATCCCCGTTTTGTGCCTGCTGTCTTGTTTGCCAGAAGCCCCACTTTCAGCGCCACACTCAGAACTTCGACCCACTCCTTACCAGCTTACATTTTGCCCATTACACACCCCTTGATCCCCTTCCCTTGCCTCTCACTGACCTGCACACACCCTTTTGGGTTGCGCCCCCTCCTCCATTGTCTTCACATGCCTAGATCTTTTAACCTCCATCATGCCCTTAGGCCTTGCTCCCTTCCTCATACATATACTTCACCCCTTCTCTCGCAGCCTTAAGGCACAACTCGATACAAAACTTCTAACTTACTCTGTGCCTCTCCATCTACACCTCTCTACTCTCCCCCTGCTCCCACACCCCTCAAACCCAAGGCTCTTACTCCCAGGATCACCAAACTCAACTACCCCCCCTCCCCGCCTATCGCACAACACCTGCTTCTCTCCCTCACCTCCCATCATTCTTTCACTTGGCCTCTGGAATGAGCAATCCCTCTGCAACAAGTCTTCCTACATTATTATCACCCTCAACTTTCACTTCTTGCTTTCATAGAAACCTAGATCTCGCCTCATGACTGCCCCACTACTGGCTTGATCATATTCTCCTGCTCTCACTGACCTGTTGGGAAGGAAGGGGTGAAGTGCTGATCCTTCTAGATAAGGCCCTCACCACTGCCCCCTGACATCACCACCCCTTTTCTTTTGTAAATATAAGGCACCATGCAAATCCTTCCTCCTATTCCTCTCATGGTTCTTTATCAACCTCCTTGCCCTCCCTTTCCCGGCCTGAACCTTCTCCTTGATTCACTTCCCACAGATATCCCCAAAGTCATGTTCGTCGGGCTTTAACCTTCCCAAGCCATCCACAGCCATCTGCCTTGAACTCAACTCCCTCCTATCCAACCACTTCCTCCCACAACCAGCACACACACCTGGTAAACCCTCTTGACTTTGTCTTCTCCTTTGCACTCCTCCTCTGACCTCTTCATTGAACCCTCTTAATGTGAGCAATTAGGTGATCAGACTCAGTCCCTCCACTCTCTACTGGTCTTCCCTCTTCAATGGGCAAAAGAAAATTAAAGCTTGCCCCTTACGGTGCTGTGCAGATCTCTCGCCTGACCTTCTCCCCTATTCATGCCTCTAACGGACCATCCTTTTTTCTGTTTTTACCTATGCATTTATGACTCCCTTTTACCAGCACTATACTGCACACACTATCACACATCTTCGCCCTGGATAATGCTTTAGAGCAGGACCCTCAAAACGAACATGCAAACCTGCAGCGCTGGTGTAAATCTCAGGACCCCATCCTTTTCTTAGCCTAAACAAATTCCCTTGCTATTGTCTCCTCTTGTCAAGCACGGTATCCAGACACTTTGGGAATCCAGAATGGTTGGGACGTGGAGAAGAAGCGGACCTTGGAACACCCAGTGTGGCTAGTAACGGAAGGGCACCCAGAGATCCGCTACGTGCAGCACGGATCAGCTTCCCCGGTATTAATGTGAAGCAGGTACAGTGGCCAGAGCTGAAACAGGGAGCCAGCGGAGAGGGATGGTAACAGAAGACACCGGGCCAGACAGGCAACAGCGACAGTCATGTGGACGAGCAGGATGCAGGCCATAGAAGAACTCCACAGTGAAAGGACAGAACAAACTGATGAGGAAGTACTGAGGCAGGGACCAGGAAGGTAAGTGGAATGCTACTGGGCTAGAGAGGAGACGAATAGAAGGAGAGCAAGGGAACTTAAAGGAACTATGTAGTGGGAAAGTAAAGTAAACGCTCAGCCAGAGAACAGGGAAAAGTACTGGCAGAATTAGTGGGAGTCACTAACAAAACGCTTGTTCGGAGTGCGCGGAGACGTGTGTTTCTGACCATAACAGTTTCAAATACCCGAGCACAACGGGACAGAGGTTCACAGCCTGCAATGCTTGGCAACCTGGGAGCCCAGCATAGGGCTGCAAATCCACTTCTAGTCTGTTGCTTTGTTTTGGGCCGACACAGTTTCTTGTAGAATGAGATATGCTTCTCGAGGGATCCTTTGGATGTTTTGGACCATGATGTCGGCACTGAACTGTGGATTGGCAACGACAAAGCCAGGAGGCTGAAGTTAACCCGTTGGTACAGTAAAATGGGCAGAGTTTGACGGATGAATGCAGAGAATTGTTTTATGCCATGGCAGCCGTGTCTAAATAGTCACACCAGTTAGTTTTGGAGGGCGTTGGCATAACAGAGGTACTGCCCCAGAGACTGATTGGTCCTATATGTCTGGCCAATGCTCTGGGGATGATACCCAGAGCTCAGAACTTGTTGAATGCCGATGCGAGAAGAAAGTGCTGTCCAGAAACAGGATACGAACAATGTCCCTCAATCAGAGAATATGTTTTTTCGCCAAGCTGTGCAACCTGTACATTTCATGAAATAACACTTGTGCCATGTCGGTAGCAGATGGCAGAGATGCTAAGGGAACAAAGTGTCCCATCCGAAAGAAGCAGTCCACCGTAACCATTATGCAAGTGTTGCCTTTAGACCTCGGAAGATCCACTTCTATGGCTATTGTCGGCCAAGAATAAGTGGACTTCTCCAAAAGCTGTAAAAGCCCCACATGACAGCTCCGACTGGTCTTGGATTGGGCACAGACAGGGCAGAAGTTGATATATTCTCGTGTATGTATTGTTAATGCTGGCCACCAGAATTGTCGGGCCCGGCGACTGGTGGTAAAGCATATGGAACGTAGGTACTGTACATTACAGTGATAAGTTTGTACCTCCACTTAATGGGACCCTCCCCAATAAGTGGTGTCGCAAAAGCGTCTGATTGCTAGCAGCTCTTTCTCAATCTTTGAATATTTCTTTTCACAGGGAGAATTTTTCGAGGAATAGTAGGCCACCAGATGTTCATGCTCGGTGTCAGGATGATGCTGTAGCAAAATGGCTCCAATAGCGCTGTCGGAACTTATCTGCATCTACAATGAAGGGTTGTGTGTCATCAGGGAGCTGGAGCACTGTCGTCCCATCGGAATTCCTTTTTGGTACTCCAGACACTGATGATGTCTGCCGACAGAGAGCGGTACCCGTCTATAAATCGCTGATGAAAATTAGCAAAGCTCAAGAATCTCTCTGCAGCCTTGAGGTCTAGAGGACTGCGCCACTCCAATATGGATTGCACCTTGCATTGATCCATGTAGACTCCAGATGGACAGATGACCAATCCAAGGAAATCAATCTGTTCCTGATGGAATGAGCATTTCTCCGCCTTGGCAGAAAGGCGTTTTGTCTTCAGGCGATGGATTACCTCGGACACGCGTTTCATGTGGCTGGAAATGGAAGGGGAAAAAACAAGGATGTCATTGCGGTAAACCTCAACGTATACTCAAAGAGGTCAGAAAATATGGAGTGCATACATCTCTAGAAAACATCCGGAGCATTACTTAGGGCAAAGGACATGACCCTGTAAGTGAACTGCCCTAGGCGTGTTTTAAAGGCAGATTTCCACTCATTGCCTTGTTTTATCCAAAGTAGGTGGTATGATGGGCAGCTGATATTTGTCCTGGCACGCATTGTCATTAGGAAGGTGCTAATCAATGCAAGGGCATACTGTACCTTCTGTTTTGGGCACGAAAACAGGGGGGGGGGGGAGAACGGGAAGGTCATTGGTAGCTTTTCCGGAAACACTCATCCAGGTATTTCCGGAGTTCTGTTCTTTCAGACATGGTGTGCGAGTTCACACATCGATGGGGAATGGGTTTGTCAGACAAGAGTTTAATCTCGGAGTCGAATGGCCGGTGTGGTGGTAGGGGGCATGTCATAGTGAAACATATGATAAACCGCAGGGATCGTTTGTAGGGGTTCTCTCACCACCGACATGGCTGTATGGTCTGCTGTTAAATGATCAGAGCCGGTACTGGAATTATGTAATGCAGGTAAGGGCTTCATGTTGGCCAGGAACAACACAGTCTGCCTGCTCCAGTCGATGGTTGGGTTATGCAGTGTCAGCCAGGAAAAACCAAATAAAATTGGGGGATGATGGTGTCTCAATCACGTCGAAAGCGATTTTGTTATAGTCAGCAATTTGTAATAATATAGGTACCGAGTGCTGACGTACTGGCCTAGATGCCAACGGTATGCCATCAATGTCCTCTAACTGGAATTCACTGGACTAGATTAGTAATTGTATGGAGGTGGTTGTAGTGAAAGTATAGTCAATGTAGTTCCCGGATGCCGCTGAATCTATCAGAGCAGTTATGGCCTTATGCTTGGTTCCCATGCTCCAAGACAAGTGTACTGTGATGGAAAAGAGACATGCTGGTGCCATAGGAAGCATGTAAAAGATCAGAAGGTTTTCCTTGTACTATGGGCTTGTTCCCTTCCGTTGTCCCAACAAACCCTCTAGTTTCCCGTTAGTTTTAGTGGCCATAACAGACAGGTAACAAGGAAGTGTCCCCTTCCTCTGCAATGGAGACAGAACCAGTTAAGCCATCGCCCCCTCCGTTAAGCCTCCGATAATGGTTAGAGGCAAAACAAAACGCCCCCTTCCCTGGTCTTCCTGCGTTTACTTCGATGTTCAGTCAACCAATGGTGAATCCGAATAACGTGATCGATCGTGCCCTGTAAGGAGTCCGGTTCTGGGGTGGGGCCAAGCCCGTCCTTATCATCGTCACACAACCCCCTGCAAATATTGTTGGCTGGGATGTTTCTGGCACAAGAGTACACAGCTAACTGGTGGAAATGGCGGAAATGGCGTATGTAGGTGATCAGGTCCATTTGTCCTTGCTTGAGGTCAAGCAGTCAGTTCTGCACTGTAGATGCACGGTTGGGCGACTGAAAACTCCCCAGGAACGTCTTCTGAAATTCGTTGAAGTAATGCAGTATCGGGCTGAGATATAAGGGGCCGCCCATGCTAAGGCGTTCCCAGTCACATGACGGAGGATGAACCCAATCTTTGTCTTCTCATGTTGTAAATGTTAGGCCTGGAACTGTATTTTACAGTGAAAAATTAGTCATGGGCGCTCCTCTATGAGAAGGAAAAGGGCAACAATGACCTGTTCTTTGGGAAGGTACCCACTCTAGAGTCTGCAGCCACACTTTAGCTCACTGTACCTTTCACAGATGGGAAATAGCTATTTGCATATCAAGTCTTTGTCCCGGCCACATGGGCAGTCCAGCACTGAAATGCTATGACAATTCTCTTCTGAACAAGAGTACCAACAGCAACCCCATACACGTGTTTCAGCCTTGTTTGGCATCATCAGTGAGGTGGAGCTGTGCCTTTGAGCACAGTGAGCAAGGGGTCCACGTCTGGATGACCCACAACAACTTCCTTTTCAAGTTCCTTCTCCTAGCTATCAACGTTCTTTCTCCTCACTAGCTCTCTGACTGTATCTTTGTGAACTCATTTTGTTGTCTTCTCTCTTCTGCAGTCAAACCTCACTGTCACATGGCATGCTGTGCCTCCTCACACTTCCGCTCGTTCTCCCTACTAACCACGCTCCACTTTAAATCACTGTCCATCACAATCAAAGCCAGGCCGATTGGATTATTTCAAAGCTAATCTTAAAAAGTCACCTACCAACCAAAGGGCGGAGTGAGCACCCCCATCCTTCTCAAGTGTCCCCCACCACTCCCTCCAGAGCTGGATAGTTATTTTCTTTCTTGTTAAAAGTGCACGGCTACATACAGGAAGTAGCGATTTTTCAACAAATGAAACAATCTGCTGTTTAGCTCTAACCTGCTGAGCATCACAGAAACGAGGAGTACATTTTAACAAGGACTTGAAATTCTCTTGCTGCTGCAATAAAGAAAGAAAATGGCACTGTCAATTATTGTGCGAGTTTCTTCAGTTATGGAGCTCATTTTCAGATTTGAACCTCTTTCAGAAGAACTTGGGCAAGGAGTTTAATAAGGAAGATTGCCCATGCTTATAGCGCAGGGTAGTCTTGATTCTATTAAAGACAAGGAGGCGAGCATTATGCTATTCTTTCTTTATTTTTGTCACTCGGAGCACTTCAAATGTTAGAACTTTTTAAAACTAAACACATTTTGTTTGCTCAGGAAATCAAAAGGTCCAAGAGTTTCAAAATTCAAAAAGTTCAATAACAATCTACCAATCCTATGACCCTCTTGGATCTGGTAGTCCTGAGGCGGCACTCGTGGGCCCATCAGTGGCCGTTCCTGTGTATAAATAGACCTCTCTACTGGGTCCGTCCCGCTTTCTTTTTGACAGCGAACTCTGCCCGAAATCTGAACATTAACGTCACACTCTGAACTGTAACTGTACGATTCCAACTTCTCTCAACCACTGAACCACCACTCTGCATCGACCATAGCGAAGAAGGCTATCGAAGAAACTTTAAACTGCTGAACTTCACCTTGTGTCCTACTCAGGTGGTCTTCTGTACATCTCCTGGGAAAGATGGAGATACTATTGTGAGGATGGGAATACGCTACATGGTTACATTCCATAACATACTTTCAAGTAATTAATTGCGTATTCTGGGTGTGATATAATGCTCGCCCCTGTGTTCTTTAATAGAATCAAGACTACCCTGCGCTATAAGCATGGGCAATCTTCATTCTATGTTAAGACAGGAGGCAAGCATTATGCTTGTTCAAAGCTGTTCACCACTCTTTGCTATCAGATATGGGCTTAAAATAAAATGTCTTGAAGGTTGATTCATTAGACCAATCTGCTCATTTCATAATATCTTGGTAATTCTGCTGAAAAGGCCCTGAAGGCCATTGCAAGGCTTGCTGAATGTGCAGCAAATTTGAATAAGTCCATGCCTGCCCAATGCATAACTTCTCTAACCCATCTAGCTATTGTGGCTGTAGCCACAGTGTGTAGCCACAGTGTGGTATGGTTTCCTATGCGCCATCAGCAACTGCATTACACCTACTGGCCTTACCTTGGCAGTGGTTAGCTCATAATCCTTTGCACACTGAGAAGGATACAAAATAATCGTGAATGTCTTTGTTCTCTTCGCCACAATGAAGGCTACTCTTTCGGGGTAAAATATTTTCCGGTCTATCTCTAGTGCTTTGACATTGGAGACTCTCCTACACGCTACCAAACAGAGAAGCATTGCCAGCTTCCCCGACAGTTGTGACCGTGAGAGACTACTATTGTCTGGCCATCTGGGGAACAATTGAAATACCTCTTTCACGCCCCAGAGGACGGAATACTTAGGTTCCAGTGGCTTCCGCACCTTAACCGCTTTGAGCAAATGCAGCACTGCTGGGTGTTCTCCCATCGGCTTTCCTTACTTTGTCATGACCTGCTGATATAGCAGACCTGTACACCCCGACTGTCCTTTAGGCGCAAACATCGCAAAACCTTTCTGCTAAGAAATTGAGAATCTGCACTGTTGGTGCTGAAACGGGATTAATAGTGAGGGCTGAACACCAGTCGGGCCACCATTTCCACGCAGCACCATAGCTCCTAATGGTGGAAGGCGCCCAGGAGTCTCTAATGCATTCGGACGCGAACTGCAAAGTGCCTGGCAGCTGCCATCTTTTCCGGAAACCCTGCATGCGATCAGGCGGAGACTGAGGTTCTCCACCAGTAGGTGTAACTGACCGCTGGGACCCAGTAGAATGTTCTGCTTGTGAGGAATCATCCTCGAGGAAATTCTTAGAAAGTTCCATCACTACTGGGAACCATGGTTGGGACTTCCATAATGGCACTACCAAGACTAGTTCTGCTAATTCCCTGCAGACTTCGCTAGCCCTCTCCTCAGCATGATGAATGGTGGGAACGCGTAATGGACTGCTCATGCCCTCTGCTGTAAGAATGCATCTGTCCCCACTGCTCCTGGGTCTATCCTCCAGCTGAAGTATTTGGTAGTTTGAGCATTCAACCTGGATGCAAAGAGATCGATTTCTGTGGGGCCCCAGATCTCCTGGAGTTGTGCAAATATCTCGGGTTGGAACTTCCAGCCGCTGGAGTCCACGAGATGGAGAATTCCACTCTGGTATGACGTTCTGTTCCCCCGGTAAGTACTCCGCAGTTATCGCTATGTGGTGCTGCAGGCAGGGACGCCAGAAATCTTTTGCCAACTGCGTCAACATCTTGTAAGTGGTCCCCTCAAAACTTGTTGATGTACCGTACAGCTGATATGTTGTCCATCTTGAGCAAGACGCAACAGTTGGCTTTGCCTTGGGTGAAGGCGCCTATGGCGAAGGACCCCGTCAGCTCTTCGGCTGACCATTTCCCTCCTGTTTCTAAGTTTCTGCATCTTGCGCCCGAACCGGCTCTGCTCGCATCTGACTATTCCTAGATCTGGAGTATCGCCGAAAATCGCTAGACCGTCCCAGCCTTCCATATTCTGTAGCCACCAATATAACTCTGTAAGAGCTTCCTGATCTAGCGTGACAAATTTATGATAGCCCAAGCCCCCCGGAGGCGTCTGATCTTGAGTCTCTGAAGGGCCCTGTAATGAAGAGGACCGGGGAAGATTGCTCGAATCGAGGCTACTAATAGACCCACTATCCTGGCTACATTGCAAAGCGAAATAACTTTCTTCGCAATGACTGCTCAGAGTTCTTTATTGATGGCTTTGACTTTTTGAGTTGGCAGTTCGAGCAATGCTTTCTTGGTGTCTATAATGAACCCCAAGACCTCTATGCGGGATGCAGTTCTGACTTGTCTACGCTTATGACAAAGCCGAGGGAGGAGACTAGATTGCATACCCACAAGGCCTGGGTCTGCACAACGGCTGCGCTCTGGGCTACAATAAGGATATCATCTAGGTAGATGGTAATCCCGATACCTCTCTCTCTCGAAAGGCTGCTACTGGCCTCATCGTTTTGGTGAAAGCCCAAGGGGGCCAATGCTAGCCTGGAAAGGCATACAAGTGAACCGCCAGACCTCTCCGTTCCATCGAAAACAAAGCAATCGCTGATGACCTACTGCTATCGGTACAGTAAGATGCACGTCCTTGAAGTCTAGACGAGCGAGCCAATCGCCTGTCCTCAGAAGATCTCAGAGATGTATCCCTTCCAACTTGAAGTGTCTGTACGTGACCGTGTCTGTCGTTCACACCCTTCAAATTTAGCACTGGCCTCACCTTTTCCCCCTCTGTTTACTAAGAACATATTGCTGAGGAAACCCGGGCCTCCCTGTACCTCTCGCTCTATGGCAGCTTTGCTCGCTAGACTGTGCAATTTGCTGTGAAGAGATTCTTGCTCTTCTAGGGTGAAGGTGAGCCCGCATGTGTAATATTGTGCTCACACTTGGAGTTTTGTATTTTTCACTATGTGCGCTAAATGAATGTGCGTTTATAAAAGAAAAGAGGCTTTCCTTTTGATGGCGATACTTGCAGATGCCGAGACTAGCATGAGTTGTTGAGAATGTCCATATAGGGATAGTAATTGTAAATTAGACAGAGGCCTGTTTAACCTGACAAGAGCTTGTTTTGCAGAAGGATTGTGCTTGGTCCATGTGTGTCGAAATGAGCTGAGTCTAACTGAAACTGTCTGCAGGATGCGGGTGGGGGGGAAGGAATGAGTAAGCACAGCCTTGTGCACAGAGATAAGGACACAGAGGGGCACGAGAGAGAGCGAATAACAGATAACAGGAAACCACAATAGCAGATGTTGAACTGTTGACCGTTGATGCAAAGTCATGACTGGGAGGAACCGCCTTGTGGTGGACATAATCTATGTGCAGCAATGTATGACAATGTAAAACAGATGGGTATAAAAGGACCACGATGTGCAGGGGAAAGGGCGGCACTTTGACGACTTGCTTTGCGAGACGGTTGAACTTGTGGCCCATTCGCGAATGCTTGTGTGTTAATAAAGCAATGTTTACTCAACTCTTTTCTGTTTGAGTTTTTATAGGGTCCCTCTTGTACTGGTTATGGTGACGGCGAGAAATCGCACCCACAAGGGGTATATACAATCGCAGGGGGTTCTCGTCTCGGAGTAGGAATGAGTGTAAATTCTAGGTAAATACGTGCTACTGCCTGAAGCACCCATGCATTGCTGGATAACTTTTGCCATTCATGCAAGAACATGAGAGTCCTCCCTCGCACTCTTGGGATGCTGGCGCTCTGGGTACTTGCCATCTGCTGCGCTCGGCTGCCTGTAGGCTCCCGTTCCTCTTCGACCTCTGAGGAAACATGCTCTGGCCAGGAAGAATGTGTCTTGTTGCCGATTCTCCCAGTACTGGGCTCAGGGCCCCTGGGGTCTACGCTGCATCCCAAAACGACCAGTTGATCAACCCCAATGTCGTCCGGTTCCTGAGGAAACACGTATCGGGAAGATCTTACGGATGGAGCTTTGAGCCTTTTCTAAGGCTGAATATGTCCCCACAAACTGTGCCATTTATTTAGCGAAGACCTCTCCGAAAAGCAAGCCCTTCGCACCTTCGGCTGCTTCGTATGACGCTAAATCACTGAGTTTGCTGTCTATTCTCAGAAGAACTCCTCTCCTCCTTTCTGACGAGAGCACAGTTGGCGGGCCTAAAAGGCATACCGCTCTTTGAGCCCAACTCCTTAGGGCTTGAACATCTACTGGTGTTTCTGTATCTTTGGCCTTGTCGGCTAGATCCATGGTCTTTGCGAAAGGTCGCGCCAGATCCAACAGTTGGTCCTGACAGCCTCTCCATGTGCAGTCTACGCCTTTTCTAATGAATTTTGCTGTCTTGGTAATGTAGGTCACCATTTTTGGATCGAGATCTGGAGTGTCGGTTACTTGGCCCGAAAGATCAGGCATTGGACATTCCGCTTTCATCTTGGAACGGACCTCCCTGTCCAATGGTTTCCTAATATGTTGAGACCTATACATAGCTACTCTAGGTGACGGCACCCACTCTGTGGATTTGGGGTGCCTAATTGCCTCGGGGTTGAACATGTCTCCCAGGCCTTCTTCTTCTAGAGGAGGGTTTTTAATCGATGTGGGTCTCTTCTTCACCTCCTTCATCGTCTGGCAAATAACCGCCACCTTCTTCATCATCCCCTTCCTTGTTCACCCCGGGGGAGGAGTCGAGGGTGTGACACTGTCGCCTTGAGCAGAAAGGCTTTCAAAGAGGACGTCCTCTTGCAAGCTTTTTTACACCCCTCTTCATCAACCCCAGTCAGGGGGTGTCTGGCTGAGGTTCCCTCTCTAGGGCTATCTGCCCTCATTTTCCTGGAGGCTTCATGGTAAGCTCTTTGTTAACCTAGCAAGGCCTCCAAAATGTCTAATCTTTGTACAAGGGTCTGCACTCCCTGTGACACTGCTTGTGATAAGATGTCTCCCAGGACTCTTTTAATGCTAATGGATAAGACCTTGTTGCCTTCTGTGGGCTCCTCTGCCCACTCTTCAGAACTCGACTCTGGGGAGGTGCTCTGGGAAACTTAGGGCCTTCATAGTGTGACATTCGATCTGCTCAATTTTTTTGAATGCAATTCTAATACTGAGCTTGCTGTTTCGCGTCACGTGTACCTCAGAGCTGAGGCCTGGAGGCTGCCAGGAGTGACGCAGCGCATCACCGGTCCTTAGTGTCCTAGTGCCCTGCTGTTTGTGCGGCCTTACAAGAAACAAATAATACGGTTATATCAGTGAGGGCCTGCGGCTCCGGCCTCTCCTTGAAAAATTTACTGACGAGTGCCTTCGCGAAATGCGCGCATGTTCTGACAGGAAAAGTAAGTATACTTATGCGCACATGGCCCTGGCCGGCTTACATAAAGCCTATCGACGTTAACAATCTGAGGAAAAACGCACTCTCAAAGCCCCTATTAAGGCCTATCAATACACTTGCTAATAATATAGAAATCTACTTATCGGAGTGCAGCAAAAAGAAAGAGGAAAGGACCCGGGACAGGTCTATTTATACACAGGAACAGGCACTGATAGGCCTACGAGAGCAGCCTCATGACTACTAGATCCAAGAGGCTCATGGGGATTGATAGTTTTTAATGTAACTTTTTGAATTTTGAAAATCTTGGACCTTTTGATTCCCTGTGCTCCTGAAGAGCTTCTGAGTGAAGAAAATCTGTTGAGTTTAAAAAAGTTATAAAATGTAAAGTGCTGCGAGTGACAGTAATAATGAAAGAATAGCATAATGCTCATCTCCTGTCTTGACATAGAATTGGGCCCATACAGGTTATTTCTATCTTGAACAGAAAGGGCGTGATTGAGTAAGTTGGTTTAATGTC
The DNA here is from genome assembly GCF_040938575.1 of Ambystoma mexicanum. Taxonomy (NCBI): domain Eukaryota; kingdom Metazoa; phylum Chordata; class Amphibia; order Caudata; family Ambystomatidae; genus Ambystoma; species Ambystoma mexicanum. The sequence continues at coordinate 701,876,901 of NC_090941.1, read as the reverse complement.
CCTCTGGTTCAGTTTTAATAGGAGAGACGTCACACATCTTTTTCGGGACTTTGCCCGGAGGACATGAACACTGTAAAGTCAGACGGAAAATAAGCAGATTCACTGCAAACAATTGCGGCCATATCATGGTAGTTCTAGAGAAGTCTGGAAAGAAGGGACCCACACTGTGGGGCTAAAGAGGGTGGGAGGGTGAGGTGGAAAGGGGAGAACAGGCTGTTAGTGGTCAACTTCATTTTAATTAAGATTGTATCAATAACACGAGCTATCTGGGTTGGGTAGGTACGAGTTATACAGGTAGCATTGATACTTGTAAAGCATTTCAGAAAACAATTATAGATCTGTACAGTAAGTGGAAGGATAATCGTAAACCTGACAAAAAAATAATTGCAATACATTTGCACAATGTGCTATCCTTAGTAATTATAGAACACATTCAATAGTGTATGAACTCATATTATGCCATGTGCAATATGACCCAAGTGTGTATAAACACGTTTATATGCCAAGTTGTTCTTATGTGTGCAGTGTAAGTAAACAAAAACAAAACACCAAAAGTATTATTCCAAGGGAGATTGGTTTCATTTTTCAAATCAAAAGGAGACACCAAGGTGATGCCAAATGTATTCTACTGATAAATGCCAGCACTCTTTGAAAACCTGTTATTACTGGTTTGCTAATTGTGCGGAAACAGCAGTTGTGAAACAGGAGTACAAGTGGAGAACTCGGTGTAAAACTTTCTAAAAGCTTCTTAAATGGTGGTGGCACGTATATCGTGCGATGCTCATTATTAGGGCTCATCACTCCAATGAGCTTTCAGAAGGTTATGTGTTCAGCTCTTAAGTACATCATCGTTGTTTGTGCCAATTAGGAAAAGGCTGTCCCATCTCAACCAGTAACGGGCACAGTCTGGAGACTCTGAAATAGAACTGTAAAAAGTTAACATAGATCCTTCTGTAATGTAGCCATCTCGGAAATTTACTGTATGCCTGGATTGCTTTATACAAATCCAAATGAATAAATACTTACAAATGTAATGCTGGGTCACATTAAGGTGGTTAAGGAATGACGCTTACTATTCGATGTAGTAGGAATAGGAAAAGCAATACTTGGCCTAGGGGCTGAAATATCAAACGTTCGCTGAGAGACCGACCTATATGAATTGTGCTAAAGTAAATAGAAGCCTCATGGAAAGGAATACGATTGAGCAGAGCACTCCACTGCACTTCACCCAAACACCACCTCTAGCATAGAGGTCAGTGTCCCCAGCACTACACTGCTCACACATAACATTTCCCCAGCACCTTACTGCAAATACACCCCGAACAAGCACTGTAGGCATGCTCACACAGTCACACGGCCGCACACTGCATAACCTTGAAGTGCTAACTAGGGATACTGGAATCTGGAATTACATTGCTTTCTGGACAGAATAACTGTTGTTGCTAACCAGGATTATTGGAATATGGTCTTTCTGAGCTAACTGGGCATTATCAACCTGGCCCTGATGCTAATAAGGCACATAGAAACGTCGCACATCTCTACTAAGTACTCATATTCTTGACATAGGTTCGAGTACCTAAGAAAGGATGGCAATGGTTAGAGTCATTGCAATTTTCATACCAGCACCTTGAAATTATGTGAAAACCTGGGCCTCTGATGATAACTGGTGAATGCTGAGTTCCTTGCAACATCATAACAATGCCTACATAGGCTACATGTAAGCCAAACGTTTTGGCTTTGTCAACCCTTGTCTGAAATGCGTATTCAAGAGTGTACTTTAAGAAGCTCCTAGCAGCACTTTAAATGTCAAGGGCTCCATTCAAGAGTACTATACCAAAGGGAGTAGTGCTGAAAAACTAAAATCATCCCCGGATTATAGCCACTTACTCCTAAATGAACAACAATTAATACGCATAATTGAAAGTTGTACATAACAAATTAGATGTTAAAAGTAAACACTTCCTTTTGGAACTACATGTAATAACGTCTTCTACCATTAACAATACAAAATAATTTTGGAGTGTAACGGTTTATTGAGCAGCCACTATCAACAGCCCTATCTCAGACACATATCATGCCCCTTGGATCTCTCTCCCCTGAGCCAACAATGAGCCAAGAACCAGGCCAGTGTACGGGAAATATATTGGTATTTATTTAAATTAACAATAATAGAAATTAGCACAAATATATATCGAAAACACCACTTTATCAGAGGCACAACACAATCAACTTCTCAGCAGAAATAAATCACAAAAGTGAGTAAAAAGAACACAATAACAATTCTACAATTTGACAATTTTACTTCATGAAATAATTACACTGTTAAATAATATAATTTCGCCCAAACTTTTGGTTTACAACAAACAGGGTGAAATATCGCTTTGTTTTTCAAACCCACCCTTGATTTGATCTATGTTTGGAAGTCAGAAAGAAAAAGTGCAATATTTTCAGGAATTTGGGATTTCAGACACCCCTTACTGAAAGGCCTGTGTTGGAGGAAGCTGGATAAAAAAGTTGGACTAATTTAAGAAAAAAGACACCACTCTTCCTTAAAAAAGTCTGGGTCAGATGGACAACAAGGATTACCCAATTAAATTATAGGCTGTAGTTTTCAGTGCACACTGGGAAGTGAGCTTTGTTGATTTCGGATTTTAACAAAATTCACCCCGTAGTGTTCTGCCAAATGGGGAATTAATGAAATTAATATTTTTGGTTACATAGGCTAAGCATCTACACAGTTTTACCCCCTACCCCCACCAACTGCAAAGGGAAAGGATTCAAGGCAAGCAGACTCCCCCCCACCTTTTGGTTTACCAGGGCTTAGTTCTACTTACATAGCAAGCCTCTGTTTAAGGTTCAGGAAATCCAACTGAGTCTCAGGACACTATGGAAAGCTAGGGCAGGGGTCTGATCACCCCACTCTCAAAAATGGCCTCTCGCTCTCCACCACAGGACCCAGTCAGCTTTGAGGCCTTCCAAGAAAAAGACAGCTCCACCCAGATGCACTCAGCAATCTCCTCTGGTGTCTCCTTACAGATGGTAAGTTTCAGCAGCCTTCCTGATGGTCTGTCTCTCCTTTTTCTGTCTCCCCAGTTTTTGTGTGTCCTCGGTCCTAGTGCAGTCCCCCTTATATAGCAGCAAATACACCACCAATTGTACAATCTTGGGGAGGTACCCTGCAATCATTCCTGTCAATAGGATTGGACAGTTACCCCTCTCTCTCTCCTCCCAAACCAGCTTCCAAGTTAGGATTGGTTTAGAGCAACATATGGCAATTGCTATTTGTAATCACCCCTTTGTTCTCCTTTCAACTTTTTGGCAAAAACTAGTTATGTATCACAACTTCATAATTTTACTAGCAACTGCCATACTAAACATATTTTCTGTTTTAGCTAATCATGGTGAATTAGATAAGCCGACCACCAAATCCGTATGCAAATTCATATGATGTAGCATTGGCATGTGGCACATTTATGTTGTTTCCATAAAAAGTACAACAGTTCTGAATATGTAAGTTATTAAGCATATCCCTAATTTCATTTTCCACCCACTCACCAACTCTCACATTCGGAACATGTTCAGATCAGCCAGAAACCTAGTCCAACTGGCCATTACAGTTCCCAGAGTCACAGGTAGATTCATTTTATATCCCTAAAATCGCCTAGAAATTACATTAAAAAAAAGGATACAAAAATGAAATCAACCCACCTTAAGATGTCTGAGGAAAAAGGGCTAAATAATAATAGTTGTTTTAAATTAATTGTATATCTGTATGTTCAGCAAATGGGAGATCTGATTCATCCAGCACAGCCATCTGTCTACATAGGCCAGCTTGTGACCAGAGTTTTTTTTATGAGTCTCTGTTTATAGTTTGCTCTTTGATGTTGCAGCGCCCAGTCTTCACACCTTTTAGTCATGCTCCAGCCAAAGAAGACTTTCCTTGAAGTCCCTGCTTTCAGAGCCAGCAGGTGTGGAGAACACTGGGCTTTCAACACCTTCAGCAGGAAATGTTATTGTGGGTGGTCATTAGATGTGACATCCAGGCTGGAAGTGGGAGTTTTCCTTTGTGAAGTTGTGCCCACAGCTAGAAAAAGGGTCTGCCTTGTGCTGACATTTTCTATGAAAACAAGTGACTTTTCAATGTCACTGGAGTTTGTAGGTGGAACATAATACGCATTGCTTTTGTCAACCTACAAATGTTGTTTTGTTTTCCTGACATTGTTCTGTGATTTTATTTTTCACTTTTGCAAGCCGTTTTTATTTGCACACAAATGTGCAGGCCGTTTTTGTTTTCAATGTTTAAAAATCCTGTTTTCCATGTGACAGGGATCTTTGATTCCTCCATCTTTTGTACATTAAAAGACTGCTTGTCCATTGGTAATGACAGGTAAGGCTCTTTAACTTTACTTGAAAAACAAAAGCCAGGCCGTTTTGGTTTCAGTGTTTAAAATCTTGCTATTCATGTAAGAGGGACTTCTGTTTGGGGCCTTTAAATGCACCCCACAAGAGAAACAATATAACTTTGTAGATCATGATATACTGCGAATCTCATTTTCCAAACAATAAGCAATTGGGACAAGCATTTATTCATTGATCAAATGGAAAGTAATGGGGTAATGAAAATGTCAGATGGTGACAACTAGACCACTGAAAGGGTTTCAATCACATTTGCACGACTGCTCTGAAGGCAAACTCTTTGGTCATTTTGGTCTGCAAGAGAGAAACCAACGCCGTTGATGGCCATTACATAACCTTTCTAAATCGAATCCCGAAAGTTACTAATAGATTTCTGGTGCATGGTATCTACTAGTTCTCCTTCCATGTATATCGTTAGCTGCTAACAGCAGATTTGCATTTTTTTATTTATTCTTAAATGTTTCCTTCAGTTTTCGGTAAATAACTTTAGTATAATGCCACAGTTGCTGCACAGGTACCGCATGGCTGTTCAATGTAGAAGGGACTCTTCTACCTTTGTGGCTTTACAGGAGGCATCTAGTAAACAGCCGTCAACAAGCCCATGCATGGCTGCAGGCAAATTACAAATAGTAAGGAAATAAGTGTTTGAACTTCTTGCCAGAAATATCACGTATCTAATCCATGAAAAGAAGTACAGACCTCTAGACTGCTGTTATTATGTTAGCCTTACCACTTGCATGTTGATCTCTTCCAGTAAATGCGTTTGAACTCAGCTATCAATGATACCATCCAAGACCCATTACAAACCATTGTACATTATGTTCTAGTGAACATTTCCTGTTAATTCCCTTCATTTTGCAAAGTGAACGTGTCACAACCCTGCTAACAGTGTAAACAGTTTTTAGCACAATAACCAGGAAAACCCACAACTTAAAGTAGAGGGATTAATCATTGGAAATTAAAATTGCCTTTTAGAAAAAACAACCATAATAAAATGCGCCTAAACTGTGAACATGTATTCCCTTTACTTGTCCTGCACACATGTGGATTTGTATTCAGTTTTTGCAGAAAAGAACCTCATGAGCATCCACAGTGCTACAAGAACCCAAAAACAAACCCGCTCCCCCGATTCCAAGGCTCGATAGGGGCAGTAAATTGCTCACCTTCTAGGACCCATGTCAGTGGTAAACCTGGGCCTTCATTTGGTTGGTCATGTGCAGGGAGACTCATTTACTTGATGCCTATAATGAATGACTGCAGGCACCCAGCGATATTTTCATATTACAGTGGCCATCCCACAAGGATCAGTCGTATGGTCAAACCTCACCCTAAAAGCACAGTCTCCCCGAATAAAACTCAGATCATACTTTAGCTTCTTTTAACCAACACGTTGCTGACAAAACCTAGATAGTCTTCTCCTTCACCCCGACACCTCAGAGCAACAATAAATGCCTCGCCCTCACTAAACTGCACTATACTGCAGAATTTTAACCTGCTCCAAGACAAATGTCCTCCTTCTCTCACTCCGCCCCCATACCAACCTCACTCGCCCAACTCATATTCTTTGGCTACCAGACCCATTCACTCCTTCGCCACAAGGCTTGCAACCCAGGTGTCATTTAACAAAAACGTCCACCAAATTACTTCATCGCTGCCTCTGCGGCCAAAGACACACCTAAATAGCAGGAAGATCTGTGAACGCCTCACTCGCAGCTGAGCCAAAACTCGGTCCTCAGCAAACTGGACTTGTTTCCCAGCCTGCTGCTGGGCCTCACCTTTTGCTCTTTCACTCATCTCAACAAGTATTCAAATTGTACCACATGCACCCACTACACCCTATATAAATCCTCTCCCACCACGGCGTATCGTCGCCCCCACCGGGTAACTCTTGATGTAAAATTGCTCCCTCTTCAAGATTTTGCCCCTGGTTTTCAAATCTCCTTATGTTCTAGACCCACAATACTCGGCTAACTGCATCCCCCTCCACTCTCTCAGTCACGCAATCTGGTCTATTCAGTGCAACTTTTGACCCCCCCCACACGCCTCCTGCAGTCTCCCACTTTCTCTCTTCCTCTCTACTGGCCTCTTCACACTGGAATGCTCTACTGCTGACACTGAAGCAGTTTAATCAGTGGCCAGTTAAATTATTGAAGAAAGGGCTGATGGAAGCCTCACCACTATCCATTGAAGGAGCGTCCTCTGCCCCCCAGTTACCCCTCCAACCCCGATCACTATGCCTGTCCTATCTAATATGCTAAACTCGCATTTCCATTTCTGATGCTAATGAAATCATTATATATAAATGTGTATTCATGTAACTGTCTTGGGGCCGAAATGTACATTAGCATCCTGGGCGGGGGAGTCAGCCAATCAGGTGGCTAGGGACGCAAGCCGACACTACCAGTGAAAGTCCACGTTCTATGCCACCTTCTCCCCCACCGACCCGTTTTTTTTTTATCCCTTCCAATCCCACTTACCCGTTGGCTGCGGGGGCGAGTCCCGCTGCTGCTGCTCTTGTCCCTGCTCTTGCCGCCAAGGAAATGTAAGAGGGGCTCCATACGTAGCCCCACCTTTCTATTCCATGGCAGCCATGTTGGTAGAGTATTTTCTCTCTGTGAACGGGATGCCGGATTGAAAATTATTTTTTTTATTTTTTTTTTTAAAAGGAAAGCAAACATTAGCACCCTGGCGATATGCCCCTCGGTGGGCTCAGGCCCTTAACTTGGGCAATGGGCCATTACCCAAAAGGTGTGCGCACCACATAGGGGCATATCGTCTCATTATGTCTAGGTCTCCCTTCTGCCAATGTCCCCTTTTTATGCACCCCAGCTAGTCTCCACCAATAAAATCATTGAAAAATTGCAAGGGCACTAACTAGCCCACCAAATAAATTCGTAGTATGCCACACATCTAGCTTGCATAGGAGATGAAATAACATTTGGTCTATTTATACAGGACACTTTAGACATAACACGTCTTCTAGATGTGTCCTAATGCACCTTTACAAACATTCTCAAAGGCACAGAATTCATGTTTGTATGGCACCAGTTGGCCTGCAGATACACAATCGCTGGTAGCAATAGTGCCAAGCTAACCATGTTCTTATAGGCTACAAGCAGAGGCGAAATAGCTCCAAGAAATTTCAAACCTTGAATAAGCCGCAAGAGAAAAAAAAAAGGATACTTTCATAATAATTCTTGTGGGTGAGAATTTGCCACAAACAATGTTTTCAGCCATATAATGCAAAATGTGCATGTTCCAGACAAGAACAAAACTCACGCGTTCCCAGTAATGGGACCTGTTCACAGCATGTGCAGAAAAAGAATGGCAACGATTACTACTTCTGTACAATTAAACTTTCCATTGGACCCGATTGCAGCCTCCGCTCCTTTCAGCTCTCCCTCTTTCTGGTGACCTGCTGTAGGTTCCACTCAGTTTCCAAAAGAGATATACACATTGTACTCATAGTGCATGATCTTGTAATGTGTAACCTAATAGGTGAAGTATAATGTCCATTCTAATTGCAGAGTAAATCAAAGCCAATATGTACCTCGTTTATTTTTAAATTTGTTACTGTTTATCCCAAACTATGCCCATAATCACGAATCTTCCATTTCTCAAAACAGGTCAAAAACCCATTGAGCAGGGACTAATGACATCAATATTTCTTCACAGTAATCTCTCAAATTTTTTTTAAAAAAGCTATACTATTTTTACTTGGAAAGATCAAACACTGAAGATTAGACGCTGGAAGGATGCCACTCCCATCACTGTTAGCCTTGTCCATTTTTCACTCCAATTTCAAAGTCCAGGAAGAAATTTCATAATCAGTGTAATTACGAATTTGGAAGCATACCAGACGTTCAGAAAAAGAGAGCACAATATACTGCATAGATCTGAAAACATTTGTTGTGCTTTGGGCTTAGCTTTGATACAAATTTTATCAGCTTCTTTCAAAGCTTGCAAGCATCAGTGGAGCATGTTAACAGACATCAGCTGTAAGACTTCACGACAGATCAAAGACTCACCTTGAAAGCACCTACATAAAGAATTTGTCTGTGCCTAGAGAAAGGGAGGTATGTCTTGATAACATCAGCACTGCTACCTGTACATTCCTCCAAAGACGCACTCTGTTTTACCGTAAAAATAAAAAACAAGAACACGCTTTCCATACCCCACATTTCTGCAGCAATAGTTTTACCAGCAACAATCGCACTTCCTACAGCACCACTCTAATACAATTGTGCGCTGGCAGGAATTCTGTTTTATCTTGTTTAATCCGTTTCTGTGGACTAGATAGCAATCCCGCTGCACAAGTCTCGAGTTACTTTCTCACAAAGATAGCCTAGATTTTAAGGAATAACGCAGGTCATAGTACAGCAGTCTCCTGCAGAGTTAGCACGCGCAATACCATGGATTCACTCTGTTCAGGTGCTCCAAAGGAACTTTCTCCCTAGTTGGGAAGAGTGCCGACCCTAACATATAATCAAGCTGATGTGCGTGGCTCCCTCACAGAGGCGTAGACAGGGTAGGGCCCGAGCGGGCAAGGCCCACCCAAAATCTGTAAATGCCTACTCAGCAGCGTTGTGTGGGCAGATGTTAATGTCACTATGGTGGGCCCAACTACATTAACTTCAGGCCCCACCTGTTAGACAATCCTGGCTATGCCTCTGCTCCCTCACCCTCCAAAGTAAGCCAACCAAGAGGGAAACCACTTATTGAGCTAGTCAAGAGCTTGCCGCTAGACAGCTTTGGCAACTGAGCGGTCATACGGAATAGGAGGATGACCAAGGTAAAACTAGGGTGAAAGTCCATCAACGCACAGTGCTGCAAAGCTAAAAGCTCCAATGGTAGAGTGAGGGTCCACTAGCCCCAATGACAAGCAAACCAAAATAAAGCAGCAATGACCGACCTATTTCTCGAACTTGAAACTTTTCAGAACTTGAGCACTCATGTGTTAGTTGGACCCCACCATAGGAAATAGACTTGCAGGTTCCAGACAATGTATTTGCCTCACTAGTAACAGTATCAAGCTCACTTCCTACTAAGGCAGTTTCTCCCCTTGAGGTTTGCAGAGTCATTTTATTTTTGGAAATTAAATCTTTATTGACATTTTGCAATTTTTAACCAACAACAGTAACACCAGCTGATTCAACATGTGAACGTTTCAATTCTCCCTCTCACTCCACAAGCCAGCCCCCCTGACCCACAGTACGCAGAATTGTTACATTCCTCCACCACCTATAAACCCCTGGGAGTCTTTCATGTATATATCCGTGCTCCAGTTTCCATGGACTGGTTATCGGCCATATTTATTGAAGAAGGGCTGCCAGATCCCTTCTACGTCTGTTCTCGTCTCATCTAGGAGATGTGTCAGGTACCATATCATAGAGTGACCTTGTCTTTTGGGCCCACTCTTTTTCCATAGGCACAGTATCCCTCTTCCAGTGTTGGGCTATAGAGCATCTCGCTGATACCAGCAGGGTGCAGATCATGTGACCCTACTCCATCCCTTCTTCGTCACTCCAAATAACAGCAGGATGGGGTACATGGGCCTATCTATTCCATCAAGTCCCTTTAACCACCCCAACACTTCCTTCCAGAAGGTCTGGATTGGTGAGCATCATGTGACAGTCTGCCTTCGCCTCTCTACAGCACCAGCAATGGGCATTTATTCCTGGGTACATTTTCGCTAGTGGGTAGTGCCATCTATACAGCAGTTTAAGAGCCTGCATTCTCTATTGCAGGGAAAGCGTGGATTTGTTCACCTCTCTGCACATTTTACCCCAGAGTTGGTCAGTCATTTCAATCCCCAAGTCTTCCTCCCATTTCTCCCGTGCCGGCCCTTTGTCTATGAGTCCTCCCCCACCCCCCTGTCTACCTCCGCAGTTCCATATTATAAGAGAAGGGATTCACAATGACATTTAAAATAAAAAAAAATAATAATAATAATCGCATTATGGGAGACATCAACAAGCGCACACCAAGTCAAGCTGGTCATGGCTTCCCACATCTGTTGAATTGCAAGGGTGTGTTAAATTTGCGCAACATAACTGTACCTTGATTAAAGTTTTGTGTGAAAAAAAATAAAAAAAAAATAAAAAATATATATATATATATATATATATATATATATATATATATATATGGGCGGCGGTTTCATTTACACCGTTGGGATTATGACCCAAGGTGATCACATGACTTAAACAGGAGGAAGGAGAGGAGCCTAACGCTCGAGCCGTGTTTGTTCCCGTTTTTCATTTAAAATGGTGTTTTCTACGCATGTGGATGTTAATCAGCCTGAGGAAGCTTGGTGAAACAAGCGGAACGCGTGGCGAACTTTCACCCTAAGGGGGTGAGTGTTTTTTCTAGACCTGTATGCCATGGGGATAGGCCACTAACTGTGTCCACCCCGATAATGCTAATTTGCATGTCTTGTTGGTTACGTGTCTTTTTAAACTAAATAAAGACTATTTTTTCTCTAGATATTGGTATGGTCATTTGTGCAAGGGACTATGTTTGACACGTTGTTTGGGGAGTTTTTTGTAGTGCTATAACTCCCCATCCTCGTTTGTTTTTTATAAATATTTGGGGATTTTGCCATAATTCCCTTCCCCTAGCACCAGCTACAAGATAGGCAGTGCACTAATTTTGGCAACTTCGTTTTTTCAATTAGCCAATAGATGCTGCCTCCTGTGACTGAAGAAATCAATTTCTTTTGATATCAACTAGGAATTGTAGAGGATCACTACGAGTCACGGTGTAGCCCCCACGTCTGTTAAAGACATTTCAGAAATATTTAAAGATTTTCCTTTATATCTTTTACTAAAATTGGGGAGACCAGCCGGAGCGCACCTTAGCTGCCTTTGAGCGGAGTGAGAGTGCTAAAGGGGGAGCTTGATTATAATAGTTCCAGCCTGCTCTTGGTATGTTTACCATTTTCTAGTGTAACCAACAGACAAAAGATCTTTCAAACCACGATTATTTCATCATTGGTTTGAAAATATGGCGGAACAGGTAGAGGTCAAGATACGAGCAGCAGCGCGGATTCTTTTTGACAATGACCAGGTGGCCGCAGCAACTTCAGTAGAGAGCAGTCTACCAGCAAGTCTTGCAGTGCAACAAAAATTAGACGAGCTTGAAAAAATAAAGAAAAAAGAAATCTCCAAATGGTGGGAGGCAATGACCCTACAAACATAAAGATGTCCAATGAATCCCGAGAGGGCTAAGAATCCTGACTATTCCCACCTTTGAGGACATTGATCCTAAACTGATAGAGGAATGGACACAACACACCAACGAATGTTCCTTCAAGAGGATAGAAAGTTTTATCAAATATGCCAAGACACATAGGATCAAGTTGATAAAAGATATTGTAGAGATGGAAGAACAACTCTTCTCCTCAGAAGATGGTGATGAGTGCAAGAAAAGAAGGTCTAGAGCGGAAGAAAATCTAGAGAGACATGAGGGTGAAATCAGAATATGCAAGCAATTAAAATTCAAACGGGATCGTTTGGATTACGAACAGGGGAGAATATACACTTTTGCCAAGCGTTTTGACGCACCCAACAGAGACTGGAACAAATAACTATTAATAATCAACCACCAGCAATGACATCAGAAGAGCCGAGCAGCTCTGAAATTGATTTATCGGATACAGATGGCTCAAAGTCTAAAGGCTACATTTTTTAGAAGAGTTCAAATTACTACATTTGGACAGCAGAATGGACAAAAGGGGAAAGAGGTCCACACGCAGGACAAGGAGGGGCAATAGGAAAGGCAGGAAAAACAAAATGAGGTGGGGTGCCAACACAGGCAGTCTGCCCAACGTGACCACGCGATCTGGAAACAACCCGAGGGGCAGGCCGAGAGGCAGGAAGACCTACAATTAAAGATCTTCAACATCTCAAACCGGGTTCTCACAAAAGAAGAAACATCGGTATTATCGTTAGGTCTGTCCTTTAGTCCTACCTATCTTTATGACTATACTACAACGAGGATTGACCGATTCAAATTCCTGAGCAAGCTAAAACTAGCTAAATTTCATGCGACCAAAGTCAATGAGGGACCCTGGAAAAAAGAGAAACCATCCAGACCGATCTTTCTCCTCACGGACAAAGGCAACGTTAGTCTCATGTGTCTCGCCAATATGACACAGGAAACAGAAGCAGAATGGGAAAGGGCCACTTCTGTGGACAATGTTACACTCGAAGAGCAATTTGGTATATATACTGATGTTCCCTGCCCTAGTAACTTTAAACCAAAGTCTATTTTTTGTCCAAACATTGTATGCAGCCCTATTGACACTTTTGAAAGTTTGGTCCTACAAGATCTCAAGAAGCTTCCCATCAAAATATTACCTGACTGCAGAAACTTAAATTTTTTGCAATCTGAAGCATTAGAGGGTTTAAAGAATGATCACACTATAGGCATACGACCCTCAGATAAATGAGGTGGGGTAGTCATCATGAATAGTGAAAAATATGACTTGGAAGCTAGCAGACAATTTGGCATGACGGACAACTATGTAAAAGGTGGATAAAAACATGTTAACGGAAAACAATGTCCTATATTATTCTATGTTACATAACTGGTGTGAACTAGAATTAATTAGTGATGAAGAATATTGGTTCCTAAAAAAAAAACCTTTCCCGTCACGCCCTTGATCTACTTTAACCCTATAATCCACAAAAGTCTTGTTGATCCCCCTGGACGTCCTATAGTTTCTTCTATGGGGAGTCTTCTTGAAAATACTTCAAAATTTCTAGACAATTTTTTTCAACCTTTTGTTGTTAGCCTCAGTTCCCATATACGGGACACCTCGGATATGCTGACTAAACTTGACAACGTCAATTGGGAACCTGAATATATTCTAGTTTCACTTGACGTTGTCTCGTTATATACGTCGATAAAGCACAGAGCAGGGGTTAAAGCATGTAGATTCTTTTTAGGATCCAGATCTATTAGCCACCGACAGCATAATGAAATGCTGTTAGAAATGCTTCTATTTTGCCTGGAACATAATTATTTTTTGCACGAGTCCTCCATCTACAAGCAAACACAAGGGATGGTGATGGGGTCATGTATGGCCCCTACCTATGGCAACCTTTATATGGCGTGGTGCGAAACAAAAGTGGCATGGGCAGAAGAAATGGAGGAGTTTACGAAACATATAATCGTGTGGTACCGGTTTATAGATCTATTTATAATATGGGACGGTACCAAGACACAGTTGGAAAACTATGTGGAAACTCTGAATGTCAATGATTTAAATCTAGAATCGACATTCGTTTTGAGTAATAAAGAACTGGTTTTCCTGGATGTTCGGTTCAAAGTAGCTAACAATATATTAACATCCAAACTATTTAGGAAACAAACTAGCTCCAATTCCACGCTGCATGCCCAGAGCCACCACCCCACCTCACTGAAAAATTTGATCCCCCTATGGAGAGTTCCTGAGAGCAAAAAGGGCTTGCAGCAAAGGAAATGACTACCAAATAGAAGCTAAACACATAGGTCGCAGATTTGTAGAACGAGGTTACAACAAGAAAGTGGTATCAGACTGTTTTGATAAAGCTGAAGGTATTAATAGAACTGAATTATTTAAAACCCACAGAACACAAAATGATGAAAAGATGAAAAGATGAGATTTATTACGGGATACAACCATCAAGCCCAAAACATCAAATGTATTATGAAAAAGCATTAGAATGTTCTCTTAACTGACCATGATCTGAAAAAAGTGCTTGGTAATACCCTGAATGTAACATACCGCAAGGCTCCTACTCTTAAAAATATACTTTCTCCGAGTATGGTCATCACAGATACCAAATCCCCTAGCCCATTTCTGAAATCTAATGTGGCAGGTTTTTGTAAATGTGCAAATTGCAAGATGTGTGACTTTCTATCAAAACAACCTTTTTTTGGTCAAAATGGGATTGGATGGAAGTATAAACATAAAATGACATGCATCACCAAATTTATGGTGTATGCCATCACATGTACTTGTGGCCTTCATTATATTGGCTCAACCATAGGGCCTCTAAAGCTACGCATCCTGCAGCATTGTAGAGCGATTAAGAATGGGGATGTTAGGAATCCATTGACAGGACACTTCTTGGAAAAACAATGAGGAAATGTAAATGAAATGACATTTGTGGGTCTTGCTCATGTTCCAATACATAAGAGACTGGGGAATAGAGAACTTAAGCTGAGGCAACTGGAGGCGTCTCTGATTTGCAAATTTGACACTCTGAGGCCCAATGGGCTTAACATTGAGCCAGAATTATATGTATTCTTGCAGTAAACCCCTAGCTGTGAAGAAATGCTAGAAGTGGACCTTCGTAAGAAGCTAGCGGCAACCACATGGCCTGTTCATTCTAGCAAAATGGCCTTTAGTGCATAGGTATTATTGGAACAACAGTGATGATGGCGATGATTGAGACCCAGATATTTTAAACTTAATATCTTTTAAATCTGATATCTTTAAATTTTGTATTTTTGATATTATATCTCTTATCTAAATCTGTAGCTGGGACTTGCCTTTCCTTAGAACTAAGGACAATATTGCACTAGCACCTTATCCAATGTTCATTTATACATTTATCAAGAATTTTGCATTATTGCACCGGCACTTTGAATATGAACTATGCTGCTTTAAATCATAACATTATGGTTATGATGGTGTTTCACATCAGCGGGTCAAAGCATTTGCACTTTAGAATAGTTAGCACTTTATCTATTGCTCATCTATAGAGTATGCTTCATCAACGCACTGGCACCTTTTGATATGAACCATGCTGTTTCTAATCACTATTTGATGATTGTGGCAATGTTTTTCATCAATGGGTTTAAGCACTTAGCACTTAATAAAGAATATGCTGCCTCGCATCTGATGTATATTCTGCCGACTACCAATAAGTAGGTTTTATGCTGTACTTTGAATAGGCTTACTTGCAATTTATATTGCATTTGCATTTTAGATAGATTTTTGCATTTGCACTTTGAAAAAATATGTAGATTAACTACCAAGTGGCACTGAGTCAACCTATGGAAATACTAAGGCGCATAGAAATGTGCGTCATTTGAAATTGCCAGAAATGTCCGCGCTGCGCAAGGATCTGTGGCCTCTGCAACACTCCGCAATTTGGGCGTAATGGTTTGATGTTTATCAAGTTAGATAAACAACAACCATGTTAAAAGATAGTGCATTAGCGCATTACACCATCTACAAATTGTAATTGTTGCAAAAAAAGTGTTTTTAATTGGGAATTGAAAGCGCAGCTTTTTTGAGCTTTGGGCGAATTTCCTTGCCTCATGTAAAAGTAATTTACGCATTTGACTACTGGATGAAATTATTTCATGTACAGCACTATTCGCCTGTCAGGCGAATTAGCCAGTCCAACATGGCGGTTTCATTTACACCGTTGGGATTATGACCCAAGGTGATCACATGACTTGAATTAACAGGAGGAAGGGGAGGAGCCTAACGCTTGAGCCACGTTTGTTCCGTTTTTCATTTAAAATAGTGTTTTCTACAAATGTGGATGTTAATCAGCCTGAGGAAGCTTGGTGAAACAAGCGGAACGCGTGGCGAACTTCCACCCTGAGGGGGTGGGTGAGTGTTTTTTCTAGACCTGTATGCCATGGGGATAGGCAACTAACTTTGTGTCCACCCCGATAATGCTAATTTGCATGTCTTGTTGGTTACGTGTCTTTTTAAACTAAAGACTATTTTTTCACTAGATATTGGTATGGTCATGTGTGCAAGGGACTATGTTTGACACGTTGTTTGGGGAGATTTTTGTAGTGCTACAACTCCCCATCCTCATGTGTTTTTTATAAATATACATATATACATATACAGGGCCGGTCTTTGCGTCAGGCAGCTCAGGCGGGTGCCTGACGTCAGGCAGCCTCTAGGGGGCGCCATGCGGCGGTACCAATTCAGGCCAGGCCACACGCACCAGCCAGCCCTTGATATTGACGTTTGATGTATTAGGTCGGAGCACTGCTTCAGGCTGCAGCCTTTGCCCTCAGGCAGGGCAAGGGCAGCAGCCAGCAGCAATTGGCAAATTAGCAATTAGCAACATTTGTTTCACTTCCCCCGGGTCCCAGTGGTGCTGGCGCCAGCCAGATCCATGATGGGCGCGCACGTGCGGCATGCCTCAGGTTATGTGTGCGTGCGCAATGGGGCTGGCTGGCGTTGTCTTGTCAGCCCCCGCCATTCGGAAAACAGGAGTGGAGTGGATGCATGCCATCAGGTAAGTGTTTGGGACCGGGTGCCGGGCGACTATGCAACATAGAGATCGATGCATGCAACAATACGCATATATGAAACACATCTTATCCATGTTATGTATCTTGTTGGTGGGCCACCAAGATACGTAACATGACAAGATATGCAAACACGCATTTGTTCCGACGTGTGGTCGGTGGTGTGGACACACACACACACTTGAAGTTGACAGTTTCATCATCATGTATATGAGTGATTGCATCTAGCTACATCGAAGCCGTGTTCTCCAACATTTCGGATAACACCCTGGGGCCTGGCAGTGGGCAGTACGCCCGTCGCCGTGGCCTGGCCCCGTTATTGTGAAGATTAGCTGGCTCCCAATGCCAGGTGCTCTCTTGCTGTCGTTTCTGGCTGTATGCCCGTCTCTCACCCCCTATGTCTCTCTCCAATGCCTGCTCATCGGGCGCTGACCCCCGTGAAGCCTGCCTGCCAGGCACCCTTCCACCCATTGATCGTGCAGCGCCATTGTGGACCTGCCCTTTGGGCCCCTCCTGGTGTGGCTGAGAAGCGATACACCCAGAATGTGCATCAATGACAGCATGTGCACGGTGCACTGTGGGTCTCTTATGCGTGAGCTCGTAAGAGATCCGCGTGGCCCCTCCATGGGGTACTGCCAATTACACCTATTGTCTGGGGCCATGATAAGGCCCAACGGAGCAGCAGCTTGGTTAAGTTTGCCCCCCACCCCCCGTTTACATCTGCACCTGAGATGTCAAGAGGGTCACAGAGCGGCAACCCCAGCACATTTCAGTTTGTCCACTCATGTGACAAAAGGGTCGGGATGGATGCGTTTAAGGGCAGGCGAGTGGGAGGAGGTGGACCTGGGGCAATTTGGAGGAAGCCACAAGTGGTGCGTTGTTAACGCTGGGCGGCGTGTCACTGGCGAAACACAAATAGGAAGGTGTGGCTGGCTGGGATCTGCCAGGCACCCAGCCCCACATGGCACAGACATCTCCAAAGGCTGCAGTGGTCATAAGGTAATCCCCGGTACTGTAGGTGCACACTGTAAAAAGAAAGCAGGTGCGTGCTGATTCAGACGCCACCTTGAAAATTAATCAAAACAATCTATGAGAGTTGTTTTTTCTTTGGGTTCAACCTGGGAAGTGTCAAATCGTGCCTGCGATGAAATGGGCACACAGCAAAGGTACACAAGCTGTTATCCTTTAATGGAATTCCTGGGATAAGTAATTAATGCCTGCTTTTAGACAGGTACGAAACCCCTGCATTGGGGTGTCCTTAATCACAGGAACTGTTCATGTTAGCAATAGGGATATAAAGTGATCACCCTGCACGTGCTATTGGTTCCAAGCACAGGTGTTGTCCTGCACCTTAGTCGCATGCTCATCTCACATGAGCGGTGCAGTTTTGTGTAAACATAAATGGCCTCGGCTTCTGCGTTTGTTTCTTGCCTTCACGTCGTGCGTGCATATGCTTGTGTACTGCTCGTGTCAGGGATCAAGCTGTGCGGACCCTTCTCGCTCTCTCCTTCTCACTGTGTCCCTCTGTCTCGCACTCCCCTTCTTTCTCTCTTGTTCTAGCTGTGTCCCCTCTCACTCACGCGCTATCCCTCTTTCTCCATCATTAAAGCATTATTGCATTGAACAATTGAACTTAAAACGTGCCGTGCACGATTCTTTCCCTCTGTTATTCGGGGTGGGTGGGCAGGCAAAGAGCCAGAAATTGAAAGCACCGTTGCTTAAAAGGGTTCCAGGTGGGTGAGGGGTCGTTTCTGCAGACCTCCTGCACCCTGTCCTCTCCATCATCCCCTCTACCCCTGGAATATTGCTTTCTCCCGTGCACTGCAAGCAGCCAAGCCACTGATGACGGCAGTGGAACCAGAGAAAAAACAACATATCTTGAAAGGGGGGTAATGCTGGGGGGGGGAGTCGGGGAGGGGGGCTGTTTTTATGATGTAGAAGGAAATAATGGGTGTAGCAGTGACTGAGGTGTCCCTGAGGTGGGAGGGGGGGCTGGCAACGCCGCCTGGCAGTGTGCAGTACGGCCCGTCGCAGTGGCCTGGCCCCGTTATCGCGAAACATTTTCAAAAACACTATTAGAAGAAAATATCCTCTCTTGGTTTTGTGTGTGTTGATTTTATGAAAAGGCAAATGCCATTCGTCTTGTGCAATTTGGGTGGTTATGCAAAGCCAATTTAATGAAATATTATGTTATGGTATGTTACTTGGCATTTGTATAGCGCCTTTTGTATCATTGGTATGATCACAAAGCGCTGGTAGGTTGAATGCCCTCGGAACTGTAGTTCAAGTCAGTAGAGAGAGAGAGTGTTGTACGGTGCGTGGGTGCACCGGATATGTGTGCAGCTGGTGTAGTTTTATTTCACCTTGGTATGCTAATTTCTGGCAACATCACATCCCATTGCATTTGGTGATGGGTCCCCTCACTTTAATTTTTAGGACTTGACCTCCTGCTGAGCAGGATTTATTCACTCAGTTTGGAGGAGAGCTGCTGGGCATGGGCAGCCTGCCCTTCCTTGACTTGCTGTCCTGAGACTAGTCTTTGTCAGTCGGAAATTGCATGGAATCGTGAACGAATCAGAAGGGCCAGCCGCAGCCAGACCCAGTGAGCCAGAGCCTGATGACTTTGCCATTGGGGCACCGTGACCGGTCTGTACAGCCCACGGGTGCGGAGTGCTTCTGCCTTCTCTGCTGATTAATAAGGTACGTCAGTGTGTTGCTGGCATGTATGCTATAGTATGGATTGAATAACTTCTAGGCTCTTCGAATGTGGGTAGATAAGCCACAGTGAGATAAAATCATGTGTCCAGGATCACACACTTTGTGGTGAAGCTGGCATTTGAGACCAGTCTGTAACTCAGGTAAGCAAATATGGTCTCATGTCTAATTATTAGAAATGTGAGTTTAGGATTGGCTTTTAAGAATACTCAGTTGTATAGAAATTACTTAAGAAGTGCAACACAACAAATCCATGCATTACATATTGAAATGTGTTAAGCAAAAAGAGTTTTCTCATGTTCCTCTTGAGTAGAAGCCTAAGAAGGCTGAGCCTAGTGGCTAGTGTATGCATTTTCTATTGCATTTGTATTTCTATCTGGTTCATGAAGTGCCCTATTTACAACATTTGTAACACATTTTTTGGTTGTCATTTTTAGGGGTCGGATGTGGGTGGGGGGCGCCAACGATGCTTCCCACCAGGGGTGCATTCTGGTGTAAGACCGGCCCTGTACATATATACCAAAGCGCTCTGCCTCAGTCATGTAGCAGGTGCCTCCGAGCTGGATCATTCCCAAGGTAAAATCAAAATAGACCCAGGGAAAATATATTGAAACCCATATTTCAAACGCCACATTAGTCACAGAAATGTACGGGCACATATTCGCTTAACGTTCATTAGTTAAATTCCAATTAATTACAATAAAATTGTATTTAATGTCGAAACACGGACAAAATTGAGAAAACAAGGGAGCATGGCTTTTGGAGGCAGGCAGTTGACGCCCATGCACCTGGCTTCACTCAAAAATAAAAAAACATTTAAAAAACTGTTTTGGTGCCACGAAACCCCTAAATCCCCTCCACCCCCCAACAGTCGAGCCCCCATTGGACAATGTCCCAAAGGTATGCAGGAAAAGGGACAGGACTTGTAATGTCCATACTGAGCAGCCCAAACTATATTGTGTTTTTACCACCTACTGCATAAACATGGACTCCTACCACTAGATCCTGTAGCCTATTTGAGACCCTTTTGGTCGCTCGCCACTGCACCCATTTGAGACCCTTTTGGTCGCTCGCCACTGCACCTATTTGAGACCCTTTTGGTCGCTCGCCACTGCACCCATTTGAGACCCTTTTGGTCGCTTGCCACTGCACCTATTTGAGACCCTTTGGTCGCTCGCTACTGTACCTATCTGAGACCCTTTTGGTCGCTCGCCACTGCACCCATTTGAGACCCTTTGGTCGCTCGCCACTGTACCTATCTGAGACCCTTTTGGTCACTCACCACTGCACCCATTTGAGACCCTTTTGGTCGCTCGCCACTGCACCTATTTGAGACCCTTTGGTCGCTCGCCACTGCACCAATTTGAGACCCTTTTGGTTGCTCGCCATTGCACCAATTTGAGACCCTTTTGGTCGCTCGCCACTGCACTTATTTGAGACCCTTTGGTCGCTCGCCACTGTACCTATCTGAGACCCTTTTAGTCGCTCGCCACTGCACCCATTTGAGACCCTTTGGTAGCTTGCCACTGCACCCATTTGAGACCCTTTTGGTTGCTCGCCACTATACCTATCTGAGACCCTTTTGGTCGCTCGCCACCACTCGACCCACCACCTAGATGACACTAGACCCCTCTTTAACGGACAACTATACTGTACTAGCCCTTCCTTGCCCAACTTCACAATGCATATCCATGCGCTTTATACAGTGTTACTGAGATCAATACTGTATATTCTGAACAGCCATTACCCAACCATGCTACCCAATTTACCAGCACTTAAGCCCACACACCACCTACATAAACTAACTGATATGACCTCCTCACCTTGCCCTGTTCTCATGAGGAACCTTAGACTACGCGCCAGGCTCCCTAGGTTCTATGACCCTCTATCCAAACTAGCCCACAACAAGGTGACTAGGAATCCTTCCCTACACCCCCTTCAACTGAACAGCAAACTCCACCGAGAGCCCATCCGTGTCCGTAAAAGTACGCACGAATCGGTGCCACCACCCGTAAACCCAGTAGAACTTGGGACCAAGGGTGCACTAATAAACGCCCGCTCCATGGTAGCCCACGCATCAGACATTGCCGACCTGTTACATAACGAAGACCTGGACTTCTTAGCGGTCACTGAATCTTGGCTACACCCCACGGCAGGCCCTGCAATTATGCTAGCGGTACCAGATGACTACACGCTATTAAGACTCGACCGGACCACCTCTAGAGGCGGAGGTCTTGCCATTATAGCCAAAACTAAATTCCATATCACGATTGAATCCCCCACCATTGTTAGCTCCTGTGAATCCCTAACCGCCAAGTTAGCACTATCTAATACCCAATCCATCTCCATTCACCTCATCTACCGGCCACCGGGCCCTTTAGGGTCATTTGAAGAAGACCTTACAGACATCTTATCAAACAATCTTAAAAACTCCTCACAACGTATCTTACTAGGAGACTTTAACCTCGGACTTAGCGACCCCGCAGATGCCAATGCCAGCACCATCAACAACACCCTAGAGGAACTGGGCTTCACCCAGAAGATCACTGAGCCCACCCATATCAAAGGGAGAACTCTGGACTGGCTAGCAGTGCACAACTGCCCAGTCCTGGTCACGGCCATTCTTCCGCAGCCCTGGACAGACCATTACCTGATCTCGTTCTCCCTTGAGGCAACCCCAGCACAAGCTAACAGCATAGCTCCAGCGGTCCATTCCTGAAATAAAAAAAAACATAACCCCTGAAAACCTGATCCCGCTAATCACACCAACCCTGAACCCCATCCAGGATCACGCCGATCCATTCACGATGGTGGACATCTATAACAAAATTATGCTTTCATCCCTCGATGCCATCGCCCCTTTGAAGCTAAAAAAGAGCAAACCCCGGAAACACATCAACTCCTGGTTCTCACCCCATCTTAAAGCCCTCAGACAGGAAAAGCGACGCTGTGAAAAAATCTGGCGAGCCCACCCCTCAGAAAATAGCAAAAAAAACTTGAGTAGTCTAGCCTCCCACTACAAAAAAGAAATTATATTGGCCAAACAAACATCTTATAGTACGCAAATCTCACAAGCTAAATCTAACACTAGAGAGCTCTTCACAATACTCAAAGAGATTGAATCCCCGATCCAAGTGCCCGATTCATGTATCAAAGATGAAAACTGGTGCACGGGCATACAAAATGCCCTAGCGAACAAAATCTCCTCCCTTAAGACTAAGATAGCATCAAAAAAGAATCTTTGCTCTCCTTCACTAAGCCGAGCAACGTCACCCATAAAAAGGTTCACCCAACTCAATCATCCCCCCCCGCGCACAACCCCCCTTTTAATTTCCATAAAGTATCCACCAAAGAGGTAGAAAATACTATTCTCTCCCTCAAACCTTCAAACTGTCACGGAGACCTACGCCCTGCACAACTGATCAAGGACGCAGCCCGTGATCTCGCACCATTTATTACCAAACTAATAAATGCGTCTTTCACATCAGGCACAGTACCTAATAATTTCAAACATTCCTGGGTCCTCCCCCTGCTTAAAAAACCGAATTTAGACCCATCCACTCCAACTAACTACCGCCCCATTACCACAGTACCGTTCCTTCTTAAAATTCTCAACAAAATAGCATACCAACAGATCCAACACTACCTTGAGCACTTCCATCTCCTAGGCGTCAGACAATCGGGCTTCAGGCTACAGCATGGAACCGAAACTGCACTTCTAGATCTCAAGGCACAGATAGACAAACTGAGAGACCAGGGTAAGACAGCACTACTGTTACTCCTTGATCTCTCGGCGGCCTTCGATCTGGTCGACCATGAGATCTTATGCAACCACCTTCAAACAGCTGCCCACTTCTCTCAAGAAGCAACCAACTGGATCCAATCCTTCCTTAACAACCGTACAATGAGAGTCTTCTCACTGTCAGCATCAGCCGACCCTACACCTATTACTTGCGGCGTGCCTCAAGGATCTTGCATCTCCCCTACACTTTATAATATCTTCACGAAGCCCCTTTCCGATGATCTAGATGACCTGGGTATCACCTACACTAACTACGCCAATGATACCCAGATCCTCATCCTGTTGTCGGGGGATTATGACAAGGATTTGGCCTTCATTAATAGAGTGTACCTCATCATCCAGGCATGGATGGCCTCACACGGTCTATGCCTGAATGACGACAAGACAGAACTCCTTATTCTAGGTTCTACACACTACCTCAACAAGCTGGACCAAAAATACTCAGCGTTCACAATTGACGATAACAAGATTAAGGTAGCTAAGGAGGTTAAAACCCTCGGCTTTTATCTAGATTCCACCCTTACCTTCAACAAACAAGTGAATGCAATGGCCTCTAGCACCTCTTACACTTGCAAACTCATTAGGGCAGCCAAACCCTTTCTTTCCCCCACCAACTGTACCACCTTGGCCAGGGCACTGATCCTGTCCAAGTTGGACTATTGCAACGCTCTATATGTAGGCTGTAATAAATATATCTCAAACAAAATCCAAATCCTCCAAAATAATGCCCTCAGAGCGGCCCTTAGTATCCCGAAGAAAGCCCATATCTCTGATTCCAGAAGATCGGTCAATTGGCTATCCACCAAGGATAAGATATTCCTTAAATCGGTGTCTCTGATTTATAAATGCCTCCACCAAGCAGTCCCTCAATACCTCATCTCCAGATTTACTAGACCCACCCTCTCTCGCCCCTCAAGAACGGCCAACTCCAACCTTCTTCTTGTACCCAGGTTCAAACGTACAATGTCAGGAGGTAACAGCTTTCCAGTAAAAGCAGCGCAATTCTGGAACTCCCTTCCTCCTACCTGCAACCCACTGGCTTAAAACTCTTGATTCATAATGACCTTGCCAATGCCCAAATGTGTTAAATGGCTCCCTACCTCATTGCATGTAAATATGTATTTAGCATTGCCTACAGTGTATATGCTCTACCATTCCTACTCGGCGTGATTTGTCCAGCACTGTAACCGCAGCAGGACCTCACCCTACTGTATGTATGTAACTAAGTTTTGCAACCCTCTTGCTGCCTCTGCGCCTGGCTACCCCCGGGTTAGGTGCGCATTATAAATAAATAAAATACAAATACAAATACTAGTCTCAGTCTGTAGTTTCGGCGCTTTAACACTCATGGCTCACTTGGCTTCTACATCGCTCGCCTTCCCATCCCACAGCATGCTCACTTTTCAATTTGCACTTTTTCGCACTGCCATCATGAATGTGAGCTCTAACCCGGATCGTGGCAGCAGGGCCTTCCTTGCCTGTGCATTCAAATGTAGAACCCCTCAGTACAGAGGGCATGGCTCAACCTGAAATGCGGTTTTAAACGGATTACTGCTGTATTTCGTCCCTGCAATGGCTGCAGTACATATACTAGGTTATGGTCCTTTTATACAAAACCTTCCTCGACCCGATCGAACAGGCACAGTGGCATGCCACCTTACTGCTGGGTACGCTAGCCTGACACTCCCTTGTTGGCCCTTTTGATGCTCATCGCCAGTATAATGAAGCCACGTGTATTCTGAAATTCAACTTTATGTGAAGTTTTCAGACAAGAAATCAAAGGACAGGGCCATCATGGGTCATGCTGCCTAGCCATTATGCAGAGCAAATATTCCATGAAGCTAACAAGATTCAACTAGAAGCCTACCTCGGACAAACGTTTATGTAAACTACTACATACTATATATACAGTAGGTTTAACCAGAATGCATCAAATGCAGTAAAACAAAATAGCTTATACCGGTAAATTATACCAGTAACAGGAAATTATAAAGCAAAAAGAAAAAAACACGCTATCCTTGTAAAAGCAAAGAAAAGCAGATGAAAATGTAATAGTTTTCTCTAGATAGGTTTTGTTGCACTTTTCTACCCTATTTAGTTTAGTAGGTTAGTGATGTTACCAAGCGTTTTGGCAAAAACCTTTTTCATTTATAAGACCGGCTTCAGGCCAAGATTCACAGCCAGCAAGTGTTTCTATTGGGCAGTCTTAAGATTGCTAAAACAGAAAATAAATCAAGAGCTGGTAAAGTGAAACTCAGAAAGGAGACCATGCCTTTTATCAGACTGGAACACATATTACTGGACCCTCGCAAGATAAAGGGTGGAATATGTGAGACAGGAAGGTAGACAATTAACTATGACACACTGGTTACAATTTGCCACTTTTCCATGAGAGACTATGGCATTCAAACAAGAGGCTACATGGGAATAACTTATTGGGATTGGTGTTGCATCAAAACTTACATTATTTTGCCACATCCATTAATCGAGACCAACATCACAATCACAAGTACTTTGGGAATGAGTACGCTGGCCAAAGGCAATGCACGGCGATGAGCACAGAAACAAAAATGTGGATCAAAATGGGTCCCAGGTGTGCAAATACGTTGCGTGTATGAACCTAGACATCCCCAGGTATTAAAAAAAGATCTATTGGAGGGACCTAGACTGGTGATTAGCAAGTTATTCACCTGGAAATTACATCGAATCAAGTTTCTGCATGTGCACAGGTTGCTAGTGCCAGGAATATATTACTTACTCATACAACGCGTGCGTCTGAGGATTCACCTTTAGGAAGAAACCAGAGGAAGTATTAGTGATGCCCTGTTTTTTGGCGGCTCAGTGCTGCAGTTTGTGAGCTGAATCTTACGACTGTCACCCCAGAACAATACTACACTTGGTCTCTGTAAACCAGATCTTAAACATTATTGCCAAGTCGTTTACGCTATTGTATCTTGGTTATAGCGAAAACTCGAAAAACACGCTCTGGTTATTTTCTAGCCTACTTTGAATCATTTATCCCAAAAGACTTTACAAAAACGTCTTGAGGGTCCTTCATGTCATACATAAAACAATTGAATGCATTAGAATAAAGCAAACATTGCCAGGACAATTTGGATACCAAGGGTTTCAGTCAAGTTTCATGGGGTAAAACCTTCTTTACATACCTACTGAAGGTGGAATTTTCAGTACAAAAAGGATCCTGACCAACAGATTAAAAAAAAGAAGTTTTCACCACCAACTGGGCCACTCATTTGCAGATATACCCACATGCCCCTCAATGTGTGTGCTCTTCTGGAATCTCTATATTCACCCTACAGAGTAGAACATAAGCTCGAACAAGCAAATGACACCCATATTCTCCTGCGATAGGATGTGGATAGGGTGGTGTTGGCATACCACTTCAGATAGTGTCCATTTTCAGTGATCAAGTGGATGTAGATTGCCACAGAGTGCACTGAGTAACCACAAGAGGGTGATGGCGATAAACTGGTTCATTGATCAAAGAGACGATGATTAATGTTGTGAATGAAACCTAGGGTAACAAAGAAAAACTGAAATAGCTTAACAATATGGACCTTTTCCCCAGGTCCTCTTGTGTACCAACAACAAGACTGGAGAGGAGTGGGTAGCGTGTGACACCAACTGAAAAAACAGACTATGGATCTTGTCAGTTTCAAAGTCCATTTCAGAAAGTTTTTTGAGTCTCCTAAATGCCAAGGACAAGTATGCTCTTCGTTTTTGCATAGACCTGCATAATAGCCTGCCACTTAAGGGGTTAAAGCAAGTGAAAATGTCATACAGTCTCTCACAGAGTTCCAGGGAGACTCATCGTTCTGGTCTTGGGCAGACGTCTGGAAGTGGACCCTGGCCTTTGACTTCAGGTTGCGAGTTTTACAGGGTTCGCAAACCATCCTGGCTAGAGTAAGTTGTTCCTAGCATCAATGACCGACAGGTTTAGGGTCAGGGGAGGATCTGAATTGCTCCAGGAAATGGAAATGGAATTTTGGGCCCCTCTTTGTCTCGTGCTCTGGTTGTCGAGGTCTCGGAGGATAACTCAGGGAGGTCCCTACTGGGGAGGGGGTCAGCTCCCTGCAAAGACACACTGATCCACATAACCCCCAATGCCCCCCATTTGCCCTCCACCTACAATATTCTCCCTGATCCCCAATGAGGATGCACATACTTTGACCTCCTCCCACCAGTCCCAATTTTAACCGTTGATCTGACTGACCACTCAGTGCTCCCTAGAGTTTTCTGCCAGGACTATTTATTCTCCTTCTAACTACTGGAATATCGTAACTCTGACCTCTCCACCCATGCCCAATTTAGCATGGGCCTCAAGCTTCCCTCTTGTTCTCTGGCGATGGGTAGGTTGTCCTTAAATCCAAACAACTCTCCTCCAATGGAGTGTGATGTGTGCGTGTGTTCCATCTCCTGCCTCTTACCCCATCTGTTTAGCCCCAACCTTATATGGTGCATCTTCCTTTGCCAACTTCTCTCCAACTGCTAAGTCTTTCTCCTCCAACCTCCTCCACTCCGTAACAAGCACTTCTTAGATGGAACCCTTCACCTCCTCAAACCTCCTACACTCGCCAATGACTCTCCACTCCTGACAACACCTCTCTCGGGCTCCAGTACCCTCCAAAGTCTCGCCTCTCTGTACACTTCCCTTTCACTACTCTTCAAACTCCTTTCTCCAACTCCTAATCCACTACACCGCATGCTGCGTTTGCTGCATGATATAGCATGGTCTTGCCTCCCAGGGGTGGCACTTATTGTAATGGAGAACACCTGGCACTAATGGTTTTGCTTGCATGAAATGGGTTCATAGTTTAGTTTGGGTGTCCTGTGGCCCTCTCACGGGCTGGCCTGAGTTACAAGAAGACCTGCCAGCATCTTGGATCTCACACAAGGGCTGTGGGTCTGGGAGTCTGAGTGTCAATGCCTGTGTGGGTGTGAGTGCCTACCCTTTCTTACTGTACGATTCCGTCACTGGAAACCTTCTCAATAAGAAGGGGAGGTGATTTGTCGTATGAAATTCTCTGCGACAGGGTTTATGCATGTTCATCACTTCTGAGGCCCTTGGGGAAGACCATGTGTTTATCTTCTCCCGTACACACACACTGTGGGGGAATCACCAGTGCCTCCTTCCAGCGTAACTTTGTAACTGCAGGACTGCCTCAGTCTATGCACACATGGGTTTTATTATGAATGAGTCCCCTGCGTCCTGCGGCACGGTGCATACAAAAAGCAGGATTACTGCACTAACCAGGATTGTCAGCTGGGACAATACTGGCTCTGTCTCGTGAAAGGTCTCCCCTCTTCTTGAGCCATAGTTTAAGCTCTGTGAAGGGTTTTAGGTGACCCTACCTTAAGGCATTTCACCTAGTGATCTTGGTTACTGGTAATGGTGGGAAAATGGAAAGAAGTGAATTGCCCTTGTAACGGATCACCTCAGGGCCCTGCTCATGGTGAGGTGCCAAGTAGGCCTCACTAGGCCTTTCCAAGTTGACACGAAGGTCCGACGGTGTAGATGCCAAACTTCACCAGTAACAGAGTGCTGTCACTGGTACTGACTACAAATCGGCGGATCAGCCGATTTTCACATAAATTTGATATATTTTTACATTGAAAAATTTGAAAAGTAACTTGTAGAGCAAAAACTCCCTGCACCGAAAAGTGCAGTAAAAATATGAAGATGGCTGCCAGTGGTGGGGCTTAGGGATTCAATCGTTATTGGATGAGTGCAGTATGACCCAGCCTCCAGTGATTGGATAATGAGACGAAAGCCACTGTTCAAGCTTTTAAAGCAATACGGTTTTCTTTTCTTACTGAGGATTCCCGGTCTAACGACAGGGAATATTCAGGCGCATGTGAATCCATGCCAGAAGCCATGCTGTAGAATGAGGTGTATTCATTCAAAAATAATTGCTCATGTAGACCATTCATAGGGGGCAAATAGACTGGGCATCAAGCTCCCATCTTGTTCAAATAAACTGCAAGCGAAAGAATATATTTATTTTTGGAAAAATATTAGGAACAGACAGAGGCAGTCCCCTTAAAATTACAGAAGCAGAATTATCTTACCACCAAAGACACCAACACGGGAAAATCAGTTTACTAGTATCAAAATCCAACCGAGCGTTCCATTCTCGCCATATTTAAATTGGCACCATATATCACGTGACGCTGTGTTGTTACCAAAACATGGCGACGTCACCACACCGATCTGGGAGAATCTTTGTTGCGGAGTGGAGAAGGGCAGCGTAGGTTGAGCTTAGCGAGGCAGCACCGGTGTAATTGCCAGATAGGGTGGAGAATGTGCATGTTGTTGTCATAGTTATTGTAGGCTATGCCGAGGGAGTCCAAGAGGTCGAATAGTGGCTCTGTGAATTATGTTGTACAGCGTCAGCGAGATGCACGACCCTTGAGGTACTCCGCAACTGATAGGGGCAGAAGCCACACAGGCGTTTTTTTGGAGAAGACTCAATGCTCTGCCTTCTAGGAAGGAAGCGATCCAGAATGCCGCTTACGGGGAGAAGCAGCAGATCCAAATCCTCTCTGGCAATTACACCTACAACACTGCCACGCTAGGCATAATCCCACAGTGAACCAGCTTTATAAAGTTTGGTAAAGCACCTACCTTACTCGGTCAGTGATTTAATAGTCACATTAATGGCATGCGCCATAGGCTTTCCAGGAAAGCTCAGCCACGTTCTCCTTGCACATGCAGTTAATCTAGTATATTGCCACAGAATTGGGTATAAATGCAGGTAGGTGGAGGACATATCTTGAGCGTAATAAATCTGTCCTCCAAACAGAAATGCCCTACATTTCCCTATTGCCTTAACCATTTGAATATTCCTTCCCTGCTTTTTAGACCTAGAAATAGCATGAGGCAGCCCCTCAGAAACATCCCTGCAGGAAAATCTTGTAAGCCTGTGGCAACGTGGCAGCTCTACGACTGTAGCAACCAAGACGATCAATGTCAACGAGTCATAATTCAAAGCCCTCACCCATTCTTTATGCATAATAATTTCCTTCATTATTGAAGTCACCTGATCTCTATCAGTTGGATCAAACCAATTATCACATTTTGCAGAATGGCGGCCCAATAATAAGTTTTGAAGCTGGCATCTGCCAATACTACCCTCTTCATATAGTAACTGTAAAGTTGACAGAGCTATGTGTGGAGAGCAACTACCCCATAGTAGTCTACTTAATGAATCAAGCTCCCGAAAGTATGAGCTAGAGATGATCACTGGCACAGCTTGATATACATGAACAACCTAGGAAATGCTATAGTTTTTGCCAGGGCCTTTCTGCACATAATGGAGAGTTAACCATTCTCTACATTCAGACTACATTCTACATTCAGACTAACCACCAATCCAAAATCTGTATTTAAATTCAAACCCAACGCCAACACGTCCTACAATTGCCCACAAAATAACTGAGGCACCTGAATATGGAACGGCATATATTGTAGATTACAATTACTCTCAAGCCCAAACACTTCCACTGTTTCAGTCGCCTGTTCCATGATCACAAGTGGGTCAGTGACATCGCTAAATATCATCTATTCAATGATCTGAATTACTAATGTTAAAGGTTTTTATAGCACACACAGGTGCCACTTGCGTGGTCTCTCAGCGCTCTGGCGGTTATGTGAAAAGACAAGGAGGGGGAGGGTAAGGTTAGTGGGAGGAGAGGGAAAAAGATCAAGGGAGCTGTAATGTGCTGTTGGCAGCTTTAGTTCGGATGCACTGCTTGCGGAGTCAGGTGCGAGATTCGGAGGTGGCTGTCATGTGGTGTTGTGCAAAGTTGTATGCGCTATGTCTTGTGGTTGCAGTGTTGTGAAGTACGTGCGGTTTGCTGTGCTGAGGCGTACTGTTGTCTTTAGTGCATTATGTGATAGGTGTATGCGAGGGTTGAGTGTTGGTATTAGTTCATCAAGATGTGAGATTTTCCTGCTAGTTTTAACTCTAGACACGTGGTCTGCATATACACTGCAGGAATCTAGCCCCAAATCCCATCCTTTTCAGGGCTATCCACATTTGCAGCTAGACGACTAACGCTTTGTGCATCGCAAAACTTGCTATTTCCTCAGGATAAGAGTAAACATTTAAAGATTCCATCTACTTGCCAGTCATAAAAATCACTTGCTCCCTCAATTAGTCACCTGCACACAGCATACCATTTCTTACTTGCCAAGAGTCAGTCATCACTCACTAATGGCTTGTTCCTGTGCAACCCAGAGTTGTCCCGCAAGCAAAACTTCAGAGTACTTTCAAAAGTGGGCATTATATCCTTCTGTGTGTCTCTAATATAGACTTAAGAGGTCTTAATTTCAGGCATATTCCTGGCCCACTATACCTACTTCTCAGCAAGGCGAGCAATCTGCCTGCTTTGTCCCAACCCCTCTTTCTGTCACATAATGTACATTATGTAATCTAACTTACAGATCCTGTTTTGAGCATTTGAGCTCCACGTTCACCTCTTGCTTCTCCTCCATAACCTCTTTAAGCGTTTTATCTAAAACTCCCATCTACTGCTGCTGTTTCAGTACTGTCCACACTGTGACGAATCCAATGGAGCGAAAACAGATTCCCCAGCAGTGACCTCCTCCCATGTGGCGAGGGCAGCCGCTACCCGATCTTGACCCTGGAGGCAGTTGTATGAGGGAGGATCACATGGGAACAGACAACTAGCGGGGAGATGTCATGACTTCATTGGATGAGACATGGTATCCCCCCTTTGCCCTTGTAGAAGATCCCTTGATACCCAGCTCCCCAATGGCCCATTGCGATATATCTGTCCCCTCCCCCTTCAGGGAACATAGAGCAACCTTTTCCCAACATTCTTCAAACCAAACTTTTATTTCTGGTCTAAAAAGCACAATTCCCCTTCTTGTGGACTAACTTGTCATATGGAAATATGGAGAGCAAGTTTTCAAATGCTGAACGTCAATCAATATCAGTGGATTTAAATTCCCACAATTCTCCAAGTACTGAGACGAGGAGGATGAAAGAATTCACAGAGCAACAAGTGTAAGGAGCACGCTGGTTTTTGGACAAAGACACCTGTATGGGGGACCTTCTAAAATGGTACCCGAAAATAGAGAAGGGGGCAGCTTGGGAGAAGACGTGGCTTCTCCAGAGAAGGCGGACAGAGACTAAATGCACGGACTGGTGTGCAAAAGCTGGAGGCGTGAGCCGGTGTAGCGGAGCGAAGGAGCTCGCCAGCAGACAAGGACAGAAGCGTGGTGCAAGAGAGGTGAACCGTGGAGACATCAGGACCCGCGAGAGGAACCCTGGGTGTCCGGCAGCTGAGAGAAGCATCTCTGTCCTTACCAGGAGCTGAAGAGAAGCCAGCGTGCAGGAGCCGAGCCGCGAGAAAAGCTTGAGAGAAGTCACAGCTGCCCAGACTGTGGAGCAAGCAGCAAAGGAACTCTGTAAAGGCACAAGCAAGACCAAAGTCCCCACACAGAGCCGGTGAGTCCGCCAAAGCAGAGTGGGGACTGCAGGGTGCTACAGTGGCCATGCCAAAGAGAATTTGAACATGGAAAAGTTACGGAAAGTGAAATGCTAAAAGGATTGTTTGTGAAGCGAAAAGGCAGAGTTCCAACCTGAACCCCAAAGTGAATTGAATGCAAATGTGGGGAACGCTGGAATGAGAGCAAGTAGATATACCAAGAAAAGAAGGTTATATGCTACTTGATTGTAAAAAGGAACTAGAACATATCAGAAGGTCCTGGCAAGCATATACCAGGCTGTTGAAAGCACAAGATAAATCCTGACAGCAAAGTATACCAGGAAGCTGCAACTATATAAAAAAGTGCTGGCAGAAGAGTATAACAGGCAGTTGTGAGTGCAGGAGAAGGCCTGACAGAAGAGTACACCAAGCAATTGAAAGTGCATAAAGAGTACTGTCAGGGGAGTATATCAGGCACATTGGAAACATACGAGAAAGAACAAGACAAGACAGTATTTGTTGAACAAAAGAAGGAACTTTTCTTAAAGGAGGACTTATTTAAGTTATACTATTTTAATTTATGAACGCTTTTTGCAATCATCAGGTTAAAGACATTTCCCTTTTGACTTTAATATTTTGTTTGTAGTGCGAGGGGCATGATAGAATGTTCAGACACCAGGACGGCTTTCGATTTCTGACATCCTGACACTGACAGTTGCTTAGTTTTTGGTTTTAGGTAGGGAAACTCCTCTTAGTGCAGGGTCAGAGATCATTAAATAAAAGTCGAACCAAAACATGTCAAATTTGTGTACGGATTTCATTTCTGACCCCTCACTACACCCACATACTGTAGACACCCTTTCCCCTTAATGAGCACTTTTCAATGTCTCCCACTCCTCCCCTCTACTAAAGGCAGTGCAACAGTTTGTATCATCCTGTAATATCTTTGCGTACGGTTGTCCGAATGGTTCCATGTCATTTCATCGCGGGATTTTTTTTTCACAGGGTTTTGTACTGCAGATTTTATTTGAAAAAACTCAATTTTTTTATTTTTGGGGGGTTATCCCCCAAACCCCCCATCCCTTCTAATTTTGTTTTATATTCCCGTACACCTGCACCCAATTTATATAATTTTTTTAACCCCCCCAAAAAAATTAGATGAGTTTTTTTTAAATAAAAAAATCTGCTGTAAAAAACCCAGCAAAAAAACATCCCGCGATGAAAGGACGTCGTACCTTCCGAACGTCAGCATCATGCAAAGGAATATTACTGACCTGCCAGGAAGGAACCGGTTTGCCAGGTCCCACAAGCTTAACTCCTACACACAGGGAAGCATGATTGGAGAATTCGGTCCTGGTAATCTGTGTTTGTACACCTTTCAGGGTCTACCTCCCCAGCGAATGCATAATCAATTCTAGAACAGAACTCATCTGTCCATGTGCAATACGTTTAGCCCCGTTCATTTTTATGATGTGCTCAGTGACAATCCTCAGTAATGGCCTCTGTGGGGGATCCCATCTTTCTAGGCAGCCTAAGACAAGCTGCTACCTCACGCCAGAGCACCTCCCCTCTATTCAAAACCAGGGCCATCATTACATCCTATCCCTACTGAACATTTACCCTACTTAACATACCACTTCATAATTACCACTTAATAGTTATCCCAACTCGCCCTACATAAAATTGAACCTACTTCGAATTTACTTTAAAAAAAAACATATATAGGGCATCAAATAGGGACCTGGTGTAGGGAGTACCAATCTACTCATTTCTGACATCGAGTCACTGGCTAATCTCGAAATTCTGGAGTATGCATCATTTGATCCCCCCCAATATCAAATTTGGAGAGTTTGATATTGACTCGGACTTGTCCGTTTCTTCTCAATTAAAGGGTAAATCCAAGTTCAACCTCCCTATGCCTACTGGGGGTTGCATGGAGGTATTCCATGATCTGTGCATAGCGGATTTGTGGAAATCTGTTTCTTCTGTATGCTGCAATCTTACGCAGGTGCAATCCAACCCTCTACAGTAACTACAAAATCTGCTGGGAATTGTCATTAAACCATCTGATAAAGAACGCATTATTCCTCACTGTCCACTAATCCCTTTCCATTTGTGTGAGAATGGTATTCTGGATGAGGAAATGGTTTTATTTTTGGTTCCCTCTTTTCAGTATTCCCACCATCTATTTTTTGCCCAAAAATCTCCAATGCGTTCACCTGGGAGACCTAGTGGCACGCTATCTGGATCATTGTTGGAGAATAGGTTACATTTTATTGAAGAAACTTTTCTTTTGTATCAGTGTTACCTTCTTATTTACAGGACACCAAGGATTTCCTTCCACACATCAATGAAGCTCCATGGGAAGACGGTTGGATTTTGGCCACCTTGGACATTGTGTCATTGTACAAGTCTATAGATCATGTGGTGGGCACTAATATTTATGGGAAACACGTTCGAAGAATTTTTTGTCTCACAGAACCATGATTTGGGAGATCTTGGAGATGTTGAAATTTTGCATTTGTAATAACGTGTCTAGTTCCATCAAGTGCGTGGGACAACCATGGGAAGCACCTTTACTCCTTCGTATGCCAATCTCATGATGGGTTGGTGGGAGGCTACATTCTTGTCTGACATATTGGAGACTTTCCCTGTACAGATTGTGGCCTGGTGGAGCTACATGGATGATGTTTTTATTATATGGAAGGGAACCGAGTGTGGTTGGGTTGGTTCCCATAAAAGCAACAACACCAATGGCGTAATTTAGATTTTCACAGAAAGTCAGCCTCAGTAAGATCGTGTATCTTGATGTCACTGTTACTTTGGATAGCTTGGGGTTACACAGGTCTGTGTATAAAAAACCGACCAGCTGAGGTCTCCCATTTCATGCCACCAGTAGCCATCCGGCTAGTTGCAAGAGGAGCAATCCTCATGGGGAATTTGTCCGATACTGTAGAAACTGCTCAGATAATACACAATTTGATAAGTGTTGTTCTGTAGCCTCCCACAACTTTTTATCACAAGCTTATTCCAAGGACGTCATTGAAAGTGCATACATGAAGGCTAGATTGTTCATATTGAGTAAGGAATCTCTATGGGGCAAACTAATCAAGCAGACAGGGAAGCAGTAATAATACCACTCCACAAACCCAGTCAGAAACAGCAGATTGTGGCTCCTATAGGCCCCTGTCCCTGCTGAATCAGGATAACAAAATCCTAACTGCACCATTAGCGGATAGGCTCAGGAGAGTAATAAAAGAGCTGATCTACCCCGATCAAACAGGCTATGTACCAGGTAGGATAATATTTCCTGGAATTACGGAGGCTACATCATGTTTTAAGCAGCACAGAAGAAAGGGAAGATTTTAACCACTCCAGCTAGAGGATATCCCTCAAAGACGAGGTTTGCGTATAGGGGGTAGGCTGAAGGGTGCATGTGAATCCATGAAAGATACCAACGCTGGAGAAAATGAGTTACAGGTAAGAAACTGCTCCCTTCTCCGGCATTGGATCTTTCATGGATTCACATGCTGTGAATAGATTTTGTAGCAGTATAAATGTTAGGAGGTGGAAACCAGGCAGATTAGGTACTTCAAAATTGTCCACGTTAATGCGAAAAGAATACATCTTCATGTAGAGAAAGGAAACAACCCCAGAAGCTGAAGGGCTTACTGTCAGTCGTTGAAGGACTGCCCATCCCATCTGCGCATCTTCAGCGTGTTGCTGGTGTAAACAGTAGTGCCTGGAGAAAGTGTAGGGGCACTGCCCAGGTTGCCGCTTGGCAAATGTCTCTGATGGGTACCCCAGGCCAGAGAGCCGCTGAGGCAGCCGTGGCTCTAGTGGAGTGCGGTCTGGGGGCCGATTGTAATGGCCTGTTGGCCTTAGAGTGGCAGAAGGAGATTGTAGATGAAACCCATCTTGCAAGGCCCCGTTTAGATATGGATTTTCCCTTGTTGGATGGACCAAAGGCTACAAACAGTTGCTTAGTCGATCTAAAAAAGATTTTGTGCGATCCAAATAATTTCAAGACCCTTTTGACACCCAAAGAGTGCAGAGCCTTTTCCGCTGGTGAAGTGGCATTTGGAAATCATGCGGGTGGAGTTATGGTAGCATTTTTTGAAACTCTGAAGGTACTTTAGCAATGAAATGAGGATTAGTGGCAAGAACCACTTTGTCTCTCATGACCCATACATATGGAGGCTCTACAACCAAGGATTGGCACTCCGAAACACATCTAGAAGACGTAATGGGCACTAAAAAAGCCACCTTCCAAGTTAGAAATGTGATGTGGATTAACGACAGAGGTTCGAATGGAGGCTTCATAAGCCCTGCTAGGACAAGGTTCAGGCTCCATACAGGTGGAATCCTTTTCTTTGGTGGGAAAGTACGGAAAAGGCCTTTTAAGAAGTGTTTGATTAGCCTGTCACTTTAGAAAGGAAATGATCTTTTCCGTGTAAACCTGGAGATTGCGGATAAGTGCACTTTGATGGATGAGATCGTCAGACCCTCTATAGCTAACTTTAGCAGATATGGATGGATCGGATGAGGTGTTCTAGCTAGCGACTGCAGATTATGCTGCTGTGCACACCATGCACAGAATCGTTTCCATTTTCGGCTATAGGAAATGTTGGTAGAAGAGGCTATAGCTGCTGCTAGAATGCGCCGGCAGTCCTAAAGGATATTCAAATTACCGAATTTGGAGTGGTCAGGAGCCACGCTCTTACCGAGAGAGCCTGGGTCGAGATGAAAGATCATACCGTTGTTCTGGGATAGAAGATTGGCATGAGATCCTAGGTGAATTGGATCATCCGCTGCCAAATGAAGGAGATCGGAGAACCAGGTGTGCCTGGGACAGTACAGGGCTACCAAGATTATTCTGCAACAACCATTGTGTATTATCTGCATCGTTTTCCTTATGAAAGGAAACAGAGAGAGTGTCGGGATGTAGAGGATTTTGTATAGTTGATTGTAAAGCCCAGCGTCACTGGTTGAGAGACGATCTGGCTTGTTGATACGTTGACTCTCGAGCTAGCCAATCGTCCAAGAATGGGGAGAAGTGGTGGTCTTGGTTCCAGACGAAGGTTGCCAGGCACTTTGTGAATGGTCTGGGTAGCGATTTGAAGCCGAAAGGCAGTACCTGAAATTGATAATGGCTTTCGCCAACTACAAATCCAAGGTACCTTCGGTGCCTTGGATGTATTGGCACATGGAAGTATGCATCTTTGAGGTCTAAGGCTGCAAGGAATTCCTGGGGCTGAACGGCTTTTAAGTCCACCCGGAGCGTTACCATTTTGAATTTTAGTTTTTTGATGTTCTTGTTTAGTCTTGGTAGATCCAGAATAGGGTGCCACTTCCTGTCTGGTTTTTTGATGACGTACCTGGAGTATAATCCCTTTCTTCTTGCTGAGGAAAGCACTTTTTCGATGGCTTGTTTTCTTAGCATTTGACTTATATTGTGTTGTAAAACCTGATGACGCAGAGAGATACCTTTGTAGGGGTGTGTCGTTCTGGTTTGCCACTTGTCGAGGTAGAACACCACATTTCCCCCCCACATAACTGCCCTTGTGGCAGTCGTTGTACCTTGTTTTGCCTAGCTCTCTGGAAGGTAGCAGATCTGCGCTTTCTTTGTCTTGGTATTCTCTATTGCGCTTGGAAGGTTGATAATTGCGCTTGTAGCCTCGAGTACTATCCGGGCCTACCATAGTTCTCGTTGTCTCTGGAGGATGACAATCTTGCATTGCCTGAGGCTCCTTGAAAGGAGCGAAAGGACCTCCTGCTTTTAAGGTGTGTGAGAGACCTAGCTGTGTCCGAGTCAGCCTTCATGGCTTTAAGGGCCTCATCAATTTCATCACCAAACAGATTTTCCCCTTCACATGGCATATCAATGACCTTGTGTTGTACTTCTAGTGAAAATCCATGCCACATAGCCATGCTTGGCGTCCAAGGACAACCCCATTGCCGATCTGCTTCAACCCAGTTTCAGCAAAGTTGATGCTGTGATTCGAGTCTTCCTCTCGTTCTCTGCTGTTCCGGCAAGTGTTCAATTAAAGGAGCCAGACAGTGCCACATCTCTCGATCATATTGAGCGACTATTGGCAGTGCATTGGCTGCTTTAACAGTTGTCGCCCCAATGGTGAGAACTTTCCAAAAGGCATCCATTTTCTGATTTCGTGGTCTCTCCGAGTGGCACACTTCTGTTGTGTTCAAGCCTTGCAGCTTGCTGCCACTGAGACAACTGACTCTGTAGCAAGTTGTAAAGTGAGGCATTTCGGTGTAGTATCTGGAGCCTTAAACTTCTTCTCCAACCTTCCTTTAACCGCTGGCTCCGTAAACGGATGTTTCATAGTACAGAGGCCCTCCTGCCACACGTGATCAAGAATGGGTGGAGAAAAGACTGCATTCCTGCGTTTACCCACATGGTCGAAGAGGAAACCATCTTTCTTCTCATCTGGAACTAGGCCAAACTCCTGGCATGCCTTGGACATCATGGAGTGAAATGCCCCAATAGCTTCCGGATGCAAAGGCTGAGCCGGGCTATCCGGTGCATCTTGGTCTGGATCTGCGTCGCATGTGTCAGCTCTACTTGGAGACGAGGGAACATTTATCACTCGGATCAGTGTCCTGGTCTGCATCGACCAATTACCCTTCTTATTGTTCTCTCCTATGTGGAATGAATGTACATGGAGGTCTAGGAGGGGTTTGAATCCTAGGGCGTATGCCCTGATCTCTACAGGAATAGGTTGGATCCCTTTGTTGAGGGGTAACGTGAGGGTCTCCATAAGGTTGAATTGCTTGCGGAAGCCTGGGGTCTAGCTGACCTAACAGACTGCAGTGTAGTAAGGACCTGCAGGGATTGTGGATTTATAAAGGAGGTATTGTATCTACATACCGCCTATTCCTGCAGATGTAGATGGCAGAGTAGGTGTTTGAGACCTTAGAGGTGTGTTCTCCTCTATAGATGGTCCCTGGATAGGAGGATCAGAAGTTCCTTCTTCAGAATCAGACTCAAAAGACACCTTGACATTCGTATGGTGGAGGCTCAAAATCAGACGTAATCTCATGCTGCAGAATGTCTTCTGGCATCATAGCTGGGTACTCCATAGGAGACGTTCCCAGGGGAGCCTCGTTACGCTGCATCGTGGTCCCAGTTGGGATTTTTAAAATACCTTTAGGGGACAATATGCTGCCTTCTGTCTGTAATTCAGAAATCTCTGGCATGGCAGGCGCGTAGGCTTTTCAGCAGACTTTTTCTTGGTCGAAGTGGTAGTCGACGGAAGAAGAGCCATAGACCACGAAGGTGCCCTTGTCGATGCCGTCGTCAATGGTGTCGTCTGAGTAGACTTCAACGATTTGGCCGTTGACGGGTGGCTCGATGAAGACTCCTGGCCGCAGGAGGATCTCTGAGATTCCAACGAGTAGGGTTTATTGCCACTCGTCGAGATTTTCTCAACGACGAGGTCGAGGAGGATACCGTAGCCAATTTGGTTTTTTGTTTGTCCATTGACAGAGGAGATTTCCTGGATGGCCCGTGAATTTTGAAGAAGGGTGCAAGCCCTTCTCCCCTGGTTTGTCCAACTGTGACCTAGACAACGGACCCTTGGAAGAGTGTCTGGATCCCGAATGGGACTTTTCACCACTAGGTGGAGGTTTCTTTCCAGGTTAAGAGTGAATGGCTTTATCGTGCTTCATCTGTCTTTTGCGGCTTTTCCACCGGCTCCTCAGATCTGGACCTCTGCCTTGACGGTGACTGCCTGTCAGAGGGAGTGGTTGCTTTCCCACTGCGTAATGAGCCAACCTCAGATGCTGGATAGGCTCCTTCATTGAGCCAGCCGATTAGGCATTGGTTCCTCCCCTTCAGGCTCTTATGAGAGAAACCCTGGCAGATGTCACAGCCATCAGCGGACTGGTTCTGGTATAGTCAGTAAAGACACATTGTGTGTCTGTCCCCCTCGTAAACGTTTTTTAGGCTGCAAGTTTCGCATGGCCTGAATAAGGACTTCTTAAGTCCTGAAGTTTCCATGGTTGGAGCTGGAAACCGATGAAGTTAGACGTCGGTTGTACCGGAAGATGGAATTCTAAGAAAAAAGTTAATTTTAGAAGAAATGTAATTTTCTCTCAGGAGAGAAACACAAGGAATCCCAACAGCTCGGAAGACTGTTGAAATCTAAGGGGAAGTTGCTGGGGCAAGGCTATACACTCAACGTCCCATTGATGGGAACCAAAAGCACCCACAACGACATTGATAGGAAACCAGAGTTTCCCAGCCTGACGACGAGGGAATATTCAGAGCATTTGAATCCATGAAAGATCCAATGCTGGAGAAGGGCACTGCGCGGTGGCCTCGCTAGACACCACAAAAGCATTTGATTCGGTCCACTGGGAATGGCTCGACACCACGAAAGCATTTGATTCGGTCCACTGGGAATGGCTCTATGCGACGATGGGCAAACTAGGCTTTGGGCCCAATTACATGAGATTGGTCAAACTGATATATTCAAAGCCTATGGGGAGGGTTAGAACAGGGGGGGGGCTATCATTTCAGACAGATGGGAATTACAGAAGGGCACAAAACATGGTTGCCCACCATCTTCGCTGCTCTATTTCATGGCAATGGAACCTATAGCAGCCTTCCTACGACAGGAATACCGAGATGCCGGAATTACAATAAATGGGGTACAGCACATTGTGGCAATGTATGCAGACGACATGTTGCTATATGTACAGGATCCCGAGGAGAACCTACAACATGTACTAGATGTGCTAGACAACTTCAGTAGATTGTTGGGAATTACAATTAACAAGACTAAATCTTGTTTATTTCCACTAGCTGAACTAGCTAGAAGGGGCCGAGAAAAGCTGCCTACCCCAACAGTCCCATGGGTTAAGAACACCTTTCGGTATCTGGGATTGAACATTTATCATAACCCGAAACGGGAACACATACACAATACCATGAAAGTGAAGGAAGGGCAAGTAAACTCAATGACATTCTGGGGTAAGCTACCTGTATTGGTGACGGCAAGAGCTGCACTACTAAAAAGATGGTGGTGCTGCCCAGGATAGTGCACTGCTTTGGAAATGTCCCACACAACATCCCCCAAAAATTATTTAAAAGTCTCGACAGAGTGCAGAAGCTTCTAATGGCAAGGCGGTAGAAACAGGGTGGCACTCGGCACTCTGCAGAGACCGTAGGAAAAAGGGGGATTGAGAATCCCACATTTCGAACTATATTACCTGGCAAGCCAGATGCAGTATGTGGTAGGTTTGTTAGCAGATGACACCACAGTAGACATGGCACTCCTACAACAAGCAATTCAACAGGTCCACCTGAAGGACTTGGTATGGGTGCCACCAACAGAACCACAGGGATACCCGCAGCTAGTGAAACTGGGAATGCAAATATGGCATAGAACCTGCTAAAAACTTGAGATTAAAGACCCGCTATCACCACAAATACCCGTTGCAGCAGTTATGACAGATAGGGGAGGACCAGTGTGCGACTACACTGGGAGACCTGTGTGATCATTACCATAAGAGACCCGAGGGGTGAAGGAGCCTTATTAAAATTAAGAACTGCAGGAAATAAACGTGATACAGAGCAGACCGTACCTCCTACACTGCTCAATAGTGAACATGATTAAACGTAGATGGCCATCAGTTGGGGAGGACACAATAGGCTGCGAAAAAGTAGAAACAATAATATACATCTCAGAGGGAGGACATGCCATATCGAGGCTGTATGATGTGTTAATAAAACACCACTCCAGAGAGGAACTGCGAACTAAGGCAAGATGTGAAGCTGAATTGGCCAAAACATTCAAGATAAGAAATGGTTGAGGGTGTCAAACTACCACAAGAACGTTTCCAGAAATGCAAGAATGCAACTATTACAATTGTACGTAATACAGAGGGCCTACCCAATGCCGGAAATAATAGCGGGATTCAAAAGAGCAGACAATCAGTGTTGTCCCAAATGTAAAGTGATGAACGCAGGAATGGTACACGTTTTGGGAATGTAACACCATACAGAAGTTTTGGGACAAAATCGCACATAAAGTAACAAAAGGAGGAATAGAATTAGAGGTCCAATCTCTCAGAGACATGCATACTGGGCCTCTTTCAGAGGAGCAGGAAAGGCAAAGAACTGGGAAAACTCAAGACCTCAAATACACATGTTGGCCAAGCGCTGCATAGCCATGAACTGGAAATCAGGAGGGCGCATCTAGAGAGATGGTGGAAGGATTTGCAAAAATGGACTATAGCAGAGACGGGAGTATGGAAGCAGGCGATAAGCTAACAAAAGCAAGACCTGGTGAAGACATGTCACAATGGACAGAACTCACTGTAACCTTGTTTAACCTAAGTGCAGAAAATAACGATAGGATGCAAGAAGGGAGAGGAAGGAAAAGCTCAAAACAAGAGCAAGAAACTGGCAGGGATGCGAAGCATGGCTAGTTAAACGGCGGGGTGGGGGGAGGGCAAGTTGCAATGGGTGACACTAGACAACATGTAAACATCAGAAGATGCCCAACAACAGAATGTCTATACACACACATGTATGTTGGTATGTAAAAGAATAAAAAAAAAAAATAAAAGGCGATTAAACATGTGAGTAAATAG
Organism: Ambystoma mexicanum; assembly: GCF_040938575.1. Lineage (NCBI taxonomy): Eukaryota > Metazoa > Chordata > Amphibia > Caudata > Ambystomatidae > Ambystoma > Ambystoma mexicanum. Next base: position 701,833,595 of record NC_090941.1, on the reverse strand, counting down.
GAAGTCAATAGGGGATCGGGCAGAAAGAATACCTCTGGGGAGGCTTTTTCAGGTTCTGGGGACACGGTTGGTTAAATGATGGTTGGTTGAAGCCGAACGATTATCGCGGTAAGAAGTGTGGTTAGTACTATTTGAACGGACAGGCTAGCCCGGGGTTACAAGAGGGCGGGGTGGTGGTAGGGAAGAAAGGCAGAGGGGAGAGAGAGAGGGAGGGAGAGGACATGGATTAAGTTTGGAAAGATGTGGGGGGAGTTGAAGGGGGAAGGAATATTTGAATGGATGGAATGAGGGGGGGGGCAGAAGTGGGTTTACCGACATTAACATTTCGCATTTCGTTTAGTCTGTAAGGCCGAGGGGCCAGGTTAGTGTAGTTTGTAAACCGTGGCATGTCGTATTAAAACAACCTTTTCCACTAATGGCGAGTCTGGGTATTCTGTGCAGTTTAGCCCTAAGGTTTATTTATAGCCCAAAAACTGTTCAGGACTAAAGTAAAAAATGCTGGTAGCTCAAAAAAATCATTTTGCAATGTGTGTGGCATCCCTGCATGGGCATTTAGAACAGATTGGACGGCATATGGGCGTCTGTATAAAAAGTGCTCATGTCGAAATGCACATCTTGGCTCCAGACAGATACTCGGAAAATGCTAGACCACAGCAGACAGAGGAAGGCATAGACATTCCCTTTCTACCTGAGATTTTTATTTTATTAGATCTGAAGCGAGTAACTAAAATCTCAATCACTCAGGAGCTCCTGCTCCACAACGCCAATGGCAACCCTTGCAGATGGTATTTTATATTGGACTACCAGAGTTCATAAAGTGTCGAATAAGTTCACCCTCTTCCACATCAAACGCTCAGCAACTCCAAACACAATTGCTCATCGACAAAGAGACAATCCAAACCTATGCAGCTCCTTGAGCCACCTTAATGCTCAAACAACTGAAGGACAAAAACCAGACTGTTTGAGGTAAAGTAGGGGATTCAATTAAAGAAGGAAGTCAAACAAAATTAAGTCACAAATGGGCACTAAAAGGCCAGTTATGACACAAAAGTTGTATGCTGAAATCCTCTTACCCAGCTTCAAACAGCCTCTTCCCCAGATTCAAACAGGATTTTCAATCAACAGTTCAAAATATGAACGTTCCTTCTTGCAACAAAGTTCAAACGACAAAGTTCTTCTTGCTCCACAATAGCCTCTCACTTGGACTTTGACCAAAAGTTCAAGATGTTCAACATGTCTCTCTCTCCACCTCTAGCAGATAGTTCAACATAAATTCTTCTTAGAAAACAAAGAATACTTCCACAGTTCATCTGTATTGATAAAAATACTTTTGTCAGGTATTGGTTCCATAGCAGTTCACAATATACTTGCATCAGCAATAATGATTTGTCAGGATGATCCCATAACAGTTCGCAATTTACTTAAGTGGTCTTGCCACTTCTTCACAGTCTAATCACAACACAGCCCCGAAATGACTTCTTCCTGGTCCACTCACCTGCCAGGACTACCACTACAAAGTCCCTTACTCAATAAAAACTCCTCATACCACTACAAGTACTTTTGTCTGATGTAAACTTTACTAAAGCTTAGCAAAGTCTTTTCACGTTCTACAAAATAACTTTTGACTACTTCTGGGAAAACCTGAAACACAATGGTGCTGTTAGTTCAACACTTGGGATTGCCATGTGCAATGCAGGTTAATCTCCGCTCCTCCTGAATATTCTCTATTAGAAGGGCAGCTCTTCTACCACTTCCCCCTCTTAGATTATCCAAGTGTTGATAACGGCTTTTTCCCATAATTGCTCTTCTGGGGCTTAGATGGTGCGTGTTTAGATCATTTCCAACTATTGCTTCTTTCTCACTATGGCAATAGGCTTTAGAATCAGCTTGCTTCTTAAGTGCGCTCTCCTGGCTTTGGCAATGTGGTTCTTAGAACCTTGCTTTGGGATTGCCCTTTCTTGGCTTTGCCAATAATTATTTCCATTAGCTTCTTGTAATATTGCCCTCACTTGGCTTTGGCAATTACTCCGACCTTTGTAAGTACAATGATACCTTTCTTGTCTGTTGTCAAAGTTCTTATTCTGCCACTTTAGGTTCTTTACATCAGTTTGGTATTAACAATTCAATCTGGCCAGCGGGTGATCACAGGGAGTTCCGGGGTCACAAAGTGCTTGTGAACTCACCGGGTATCGAACACGCATCTGCTTGCTCCACTGCCTCTGGGTCTTCTGCTTTCTCTGCTTCGCTCTGCCCAGCAAACTGCTTCTCTTCACTTCCTGCGGCCCACACCGGCCTGGAAAGGAGCGTTCCTCGCTCCAGGGACACTACGGTGCTCACCTGCCAACAGAGCCCAACTCACAATGGGGAAAAGACGTTTTAAATGAATGCTTCCTGCCACGTGATCTCTGCATTCATAGCCTTCAGGGGGAGAGCTTTCCAAAACAACGCTTCCTGCTGCCCAACCTCTACATACAAGGTCTTTGAAGGTAGAGACCCTCTCGGGACCGGCAATCCGATCCTCAAATATCCACTTCTCCTCTTTCCTTCAACTTCTGCTGCAACATGGAGTCATTGCAATCACTCCACCTGCCACTACTTCTGCTCCTGATTTGCACCTGAGGGGACCTTTTATACCGCCCAGTCCCACTCAGTTGGGAGTCATTAACACTATTAGACTGCTACTTGCAGTCCAATGGCAATAGAAGTCCAATGGAAATCTCTGCACTGGCTCCCAGTGGCTGCGAGGATCAAGTTCAAAACCCTCAGCATTGTCCACAAGGCTTTCTGGGGTTTGGGGCCTCAATACCTTCAACTCTCTCTTCCTAAATAACTTCCTTCTCGAGCTCTTCCCTCATCCACCTCCAACTCCCTCAGGGTCAGTCGCTTCTTCAAGCAACAAGTTGTTGGAAGAGCTTTCCTCAGCTGGGGCCTCCCTCTGGAACAGCCTCCCTGAAACTAGAGGAGAACCATCTCTGGTTCCCGAAGGACCTCAAAACCTTCCTCTTTGCTTCTGCTGTCTCTCCTCCTCTCCCTTGTTGAATTTCTGGATGAAACTGTACTGGTTACCTGGCCACCCTCGGATCTTGGGCCCAGGTTCCCTCCTCCCCCGCCAGTTACACACCTGCACTGCCTCCCTGGCAACCAGCACACTTAGGGAGTGTTTTCTGTATCCCCACAGTCCCCCACCTGCACTTGACACCTTATGTCTGCACTTACCCTTGCACTTGCGACCAGCTGGTCCTACTTCTCTTATTTTTTATTTATAATAAACAGCCATGTTATAAGAAAAGACCCGACTGAGCCTGTGGAGCTACAGAGAAGGGCCGTGCAGGCAACGGCAGTTATAGGAGATTTGTCTGCAGTATTCCCGGAATGCAGAGGGTAGTGGGTCTGACAGTTCACCGAAGTCCTGCCTTTACTCAGAGCAATGCAGCATTAAGGATTAACGCAGAGACACCAAAAGAAACCGGCGAGTTGGCCTAAAAAGAGAGGCAAGCCTGGGGCGCTCCGAGCAGAACAGTTATCAGTGAAAGACAGTTGAAATACAGAACAAGAAGGATAAAACGGCAACAAAGGCCCAATTCTCCTTTCATGAGATATCAGCTTGGGGAAACCTGTAAACCACATTACCAACAGCAAAGAGAATATGAAGACAAACGAACATTGTACAACCCTCTTCACAAAGAATATTGGTGTGGAGTAACTTGGAACAAATATTGCCTCTAGCAGACAAGATCATTTACAGTTGTAGGAGCTTTTATTCCTGGTAGGCAAGTGAACCAGGAAAGAAATAAAAACCAGGAAAATCTTAGGAAGAATACTTTGTGGAAGACTCAGATGCTTTGGTTTTGAAGTGTTCTGTGAAAGAGACATTTGCTTTACCATGTTAAAAGAAATGTTGGATGGAAAAGACATTTCCCACTGAACTGAATAGAACCTCATTGAATTAGGACGTTTTCAAAAGTCTTCCTCAATTGATTCAGGGGACGGGAACCAAACCCTGGCCACAAGGAGACCTTTTGTGAGAATAATAAGTTTGAACCTTTGCACCGTTTTGTTTAACTGAAACCAGATACATTTACCATATGCACTTTTTTTGTGTATGTTAGTTTACTTTATTACATTTATATGGTGGAACAAGTAGCCCAAAGGCATATGGGCGCAGAGAGAAACAAACAAAAAATTGAAAATAGACGAATACTCCAAGGATGTCACAACCAGAAACATCAGGCAGGTGTCATTAGCCAAGTAAAGACAGTCAAGACAACAAGTTAGTGTGAGGGTCAGATATATTTGGACACAAGGTAATCTTTCTTTAGTTTGCTAGGTAGAAACATTCTTGTTAAGATAGGGCCAGATCAATGTCTGCCTCTCCCCTTTATACTTTAAGTAAATATCGCAAACTTTGAGAAAACTACAACTTTGATTCTGGCTCTCATTTCTGACCCCCTCACAAAGGAGGTTCCAGAGTCTTGGGAAGTAGACAGAGAAGACCTGTCTTCTGGCTTTATCCTTCCTGCACCAGCAGAGTCTGCCCATGTCCCTACTTCTGGTGGATCATAGACCTTCTGAGATGCTGAGTTTCTCAGTGAGGTAGTTTGTGGACTTCAGGGTGCCAGCCTTGTAGATGATGCAGCAGGATATGAAGATTATACAGGCTTGCAGCAGGGGCCAGTGCAGTTCGATGAGTGTCAGAGTGATGTGGTCGAATTTGCAGAGTTCTTTGAGGGGTCATGCTGCAGCATGCAGGACACATCTCAGGGGAGCCAGAGTAGTTGCTGGAAGGTCTTCTAAAAGGGCATTGCCATCATCCAGGTGGGAGAGGACCAAGTCTTGAACAGCAGACCTATGTTGTTTTCTGGGATGAAGGGCTTGATTTTCCAGAAGAGAGAAAGTTAGTAGCAAGCAGTTTGGGTCTTCCTTGCTATGTGCAGTCTGTTGATGTCAAACCCAAGGGACTTGGCGCTGGTGGCCAACTGTGGTGTGAAAGTCATTGAGCATAGAGGACAACCAGGTCTGGATGGCAGGCTATTCACTGTTGTTGGAAAGCAGTAGGCATTTGATCTTGGAGTGGTTGAGCTTCAGGTAAGCACTGGACATCCAGGACTGGACCCATGTGAGGCAGGCCTCGAGCCTGCGGATATCTTTGATGAAGGATATGTAAAAGGCGCAAACCACACAGATCGGATTGCTGAAAGCCCTTACGCGTTACATTAATTGATGGGCCTTTATGTAATTTTTATAGCTAATTAAGATTTACCCATTATCGCTGGAAGACGAAGATCTTTTGGAGCAAAGAAACACCTTTAATAACTCACACAAAATGGCGAGAAAGCGGGGAGAATAAAGACTGGATTTTTTTGTTGAAAATCTTAGACTCCTATAGTATTTAAACAAAAAAGGTTACTTTAATGTTACAGGTTAACAGGGTCATTTGACAAGAGATTCTATTAGAAGACTATTAGTGAAGACCATTTTACATGTTTATCAGGTGAAAAGTTACAAAAGTTGAATATCAACTGCAAAGGAGGGAAGATCTGTTCAAAAGAATTTAAATATGCACTCTGCCCCCAATTTCACACTTGATGATATATTTAACCAGGGGTATCAAATGGATGTGTTTACAGTGAGACACATTAAATATGGATGTCCAGTTGGACTAATCAGTTTACATCCTTCTCGCATTCTGGAGGAGGTTTATCAGAGATGGCACTGAAAAGATACAGTTGCTGAAACATATTAAAATAATCTTTTTCCCTGATAAACTGCTCTTATGGAGGCATTTCCCACAATTATATACAAAATAAATATAAGTACACCGTGTAAGAGACTTATTTTTAGCCCAATATGGAAGGGACTCCATGTACCCATTCAAATCTACAGGGGATTGGCACCACAGCCATCACATTTTGCATCACAGGTTACGAAGCATTTGGATTTTCCATCAGACATGCAGGCCCATGTTCCAAGCAGTTTCAAGTGGGCGACATTTGCGAAATATGAGTCTTAAATGGTATCCTGGGTCATCACTCGATCCACTGTGATAAAGTGACAGGTGACAGGTTGGGAATTTGGGTGAGACGGACATTTGGTGGCGTAGACAGAAAAAGCCTGCTTTTCTTTGGTGAATGTAGAGGCTGTCTACGGCAGTTACCACACAGCCTCCCACCCACACCCAGTTTTATCACCAGTGACGCCTACATCCACCCAAACCCAGTTAGAGTCTGACTCAGACTTTGATCATCATAAATGGCAATTACAATGCACAAACATCGAATCCTGGGATTACTGCGCCAACAGCGCAAAGGAGTCCCCAATAAGACCCTCATTATACCAATTCCAGCTCAAGCTAGAGCATAAAAAGGGATAGGGAAGCCCACAGTGAAAGAGTTTGGGGAGAGATCAACAGAAAGGAGGTGTATGAAGTGGGTCAAGGAGGAGGAGAGAGAAAGCACTAAGGAAAAGAGTTGGAAGAGGGCACAATTAGGAAGAGGACATAGTTGGAGGCGAGTCAGAAGCGGAAGAAGTAGAGATAAAACAAAGAAGTTGAAGGAGAGAAGTGGAGCTAGGAAGGAAACAGTCATGAGATGCAGGAAGAGTTGGAGATCGAGGAGGATCAGAAAGGAGGAGGTGGCGGATGGAGGACCAAAGCAGATAACATCACTGGCTAAGCCAAGGGCTGTCGAAGCATACAGCCAGACCAGTGGGGTACAGGAGGGAGCCAGAGAAGAGCAGGCGGAAGGGAGCAAGGGAGAGGGGGGAGTGGAGGATGGAGAAAGGAAGAAAGAAGGAGACTAGCGAGAAGCCATAGTCCAGATTTTGATGGGGTTGCAACTCCAAAACAAAATAAACCCTGCTTCGGGAGAGCTCACCAAGACCCAGAGCCATGAGGGAGCATGTGGTGGTCTCTTAAGAAGCCCAAGCCTGAGGAAGCTCTGAACAACTAGAGCCATGGTTTAATTCAAACATGGCATATCACCCTTAGCTGGGGGGCCCAATGCCTGAAAATCCACCCCAGACAGATGGAGAAATCAACTGTCATCTAGACTCCAACCACCCAAAGCCCAGGAGGACCAACATGAACCAGTAACCTCTACAGGAGGGTCTTGTATCATGGGGACAGAGGTATGAATGACTATGTAGGGTCTCTCTTCGGGGTAGTCTACCCTGAACAACAAACTGTCGGAGTTGGGGTACTTGGACTTAGGACCACGGTCCTCCTGTAGATTAGAGTTTGTTTCATTGAAACATTACTCTGACCAGTTTTATTCTCCTTAAACCTTACTCCGTCATACAGGGATAGATCATTTGTTTAGACCGACATCCTGGCACCAATCCTGCGTTTTGAACTGAATAAAGCAATATTTGGAGACCCAGGAAGCCCATCATCATATAGGCCCACTTCCTTACTGGATACATCTTTTAAGATTTGTGGACATGCGGTTCTGGAGCACCTGGAACAATGGATCTCTGATAAGAAGGTCTTTTCAAATATTCAATATGGTTTTCGGCCAGGACTGGGGACGCGATACCAAGCACTCAATCTGTTACTGGCAGGAGCACCCACTATTTTTCTAAGGGGTGAACCAGTATACTTGGCATTTATGGACCGGAGCACGGCCTTTGATAAAGTAGATAGAGCTACGCTGTGGCAGGTGCTCAGGTCCATGGGGTGCCCGGCTGAGCTGGTAAAAGGCATTACAGATCATCCATGAGGATACCAGAGCTTGTGTGAGATTTGGAGAACAGGGTCAATGTACAGGCTACTTCGAGGTGGAGTGCGCCAAGGTTGTGCGATAGCCCCTGCGTTGGTTGCGCTTTATATTAATGGTCTATACAAGGCTTGGTTGAACTATCGGCTGACTTTCTCAGGATGGGTGCATTGCCCCTCCCTGTATTAGCATATGCAGACGACACGGTCTCAATTGCTCGCACCCCAATCGCTCTGCAACATCTAATAGACACCTAATAGACACCTACACTGCCTTTACTTACACTGCCTTTATGTTGAACCTTAAGCTATCAGTAAATTCTAAAAAAAAGTCAGCAGTGATGGTGTGCTCTACTGGAGGGGGCAGAAGGATAAACAAGAGCTTTTGTGAGAATAATAAATTCAAACCTATGCACAAATTAATGTTGAGCAATGGTGAAATGATGGTGTAAAAATTGACTGGCCGTTACATTCAGTGAAAACTGGCGGGGGCCCAACACATACAGAAGCAGTGCTCCAAAATGAAATAGGCTCTGAAGGCCAGCCAATTAAATTGATCCTGGAAGTTTACAGAGCACAAACTAAGGCTGCAACTAATCATGATGCAGACCTTTGGGGTAATGAGAAAATCACACCTATTGAAATAATAGAAAACACCTTTTGCAAAAAAGGACTCGGCATTCACAGTTCGCCACCGAATTATGCCGTACATACGGAGCTGGGAATACTGCATATAGGTGATGATTGCTTCACGGCCCCACTTTCACATTGGTTGGCACGTCCCCACTTTCACATTGGTTGGCACTTCGGTCTAACCCAAGAGCTACCCTAACGCACATGATCATCAAAAATGTGTTTCAGAGTTTGACCTGGTACAAAAAACCTTGGTCGAATTTTATTTCCAAATGTTTGTTAGAAATGAACACCCAAAGCTTGCAGTGCCCGTCTGTCCTAACACCTACTACGTCGAATAAATACAAAACAGATGTTTCTTTCGATTGCTGTAGCCAATAGGAAAATATCTGGGCTCACAGTGGAATCAAAACAGAAAGCACCTACTTGTTTCAGGTTTAGATGGCATTCAACCATACCTTTTGCATAGCAAGACGACAACAGATCGATGGGCATTGACCAGGGCTCGTTTTAATCTTTTATGGATTAGGGCGATTACTAAAAACTGGTTGAGTGATCAGCAGTCTACAGTCTGCCCGGGGTGCAGTGGGCTAGAAGATGATCCTTTGCACTGTTTGATTCTGCCCTCTTTATCACGATATCAGAAAAAGGATAATTGTCCCACTGCTCAAAAACACTGGTTTCACGCAAGCCCAACCCGCTTTGATATTCTTGTTGCGGGCAGAACCTGTGCCAGTTGCATGGGGCTGTCTAGAATTCCTGAGGAAATCTTGATACCGAAGGAAAAAGTTGCTTGAGGGCAAAGCCTGAATGTGTAATTTAAACTAATTTTACTTTTTTTAAAATTTGCTTATATTGTTATTTTAATAGGTCTGTTGATTATCATTGAAGTACAACTGTAATGTTGTTTTTATGTCGGATTATGGTTTCATTTACCCAAATAAACTTTGATGATGATGAAATACTTTGTTGATCCCTGGGACAGTGGTCAAGGGGCAGCACATTCAACGTCTTGGAAATCAACTTCCAGAGGAAGTTGCTTTTCCTCCTATTAAAACAACCTTGACCATTCCCTCACTTCTAATCCACTACTTCCTGTCAGGCTTTTAATTACAGAGCTGTAGCCAATTGCTCCTTATTGCATTGCCCCCTTGGAAAAAGCCAATGGTAAAACCTAGGTATAAGGAAGAGGTCATGACATCCCCACTCGACAAAGCAAGCTCAAAGAAACTATGAAGTGCCCTATACACAGAGGAATTTCCCATCAGCACAGACAACACTCTGGACTGACAAAAGAACTGGCTCTCCCACATTGGGTGTTTGCAAAGATGGAGAACAGATTAACTGGAGTAAGATTAGTCTTCAATTGACCCCCTCCAAAATTGGTTGACATCAGAAAGGTTGAACACTTGAATACCAAGGGGTCGGTTTTAAGTTTGAATAGGTATTCTTCTTGAAATTGTACATTTAATACTGGATCTAATAAGGTGGGAACTTTACCTCCAGACAGGTTTGTTGTGCCACAGAGCATTCAGCTGCATCCTTCAGGTAAAGGACTGAGATCTATAGCCTTCTGCAAAACAGACCTTTCACTCAGCGTAGGATCAGGGATTATGCCTGCTTTAGACCAATGCACTGTTTTACCCAAGTGATTGAGTGTAGGAAGCTTAGAATCTGTGATCCAACAGCATCCAATGAAGGCATCTGCAGCCCCAGAGACGAACATGCAAGCTATGTCTAAACAGTGCGAGGGACCAAGATGAAAGAAGCTAGAGCCCCAGTCATGAAGCAGACAGATCCACACTCCCTGATGCCATGGGTGAGGCGAGAGGTTTGCGAGTGATACTACAAATTGTTAGCGTGATTGAGGTAGTTACAGGTTTTGGAAGCACTATGGACAAACAAAATGTATTAAGCTAGAAGGGCACTTTGGTGGGATACCAAATGTTAGTCTAGACTGGCACCTTAGTGCCAACTTCAATATTAGGCAAGATCAGCACTTCTGCTCTTATGTTGTTTGGCAGACGTATGTCACCCAAGGACAAACATTTTAAGACGCAAGTTGCTTACAAGGAATAAGAAATCACTTGTTCCCTCGATTCTTCAGAGTATCCCATTTAAACTAGAGTCATTTATAGCTAGAGACTGGCTAGTGATGATGGATAGTTGGAGTATCAAAAATAAAGGGGTGCCTGCACTTATTCTCTGGTAAGTCAGGTATATCAAGATAAATATGTCATAACGGGAACCAATATGACAGGAATCTCTAGCACAACTACTTCAAATATAATTTTATTTATCCAATATATATATGTGCATCATTTATCAATCTAATATATGCAATATACCTCAATAGCCTAAAATCAAATACAATTACAAATTCCGATACAGATTCATACTCACACTCCCAATTTTCTGTTACTCATTCATACTTTCTTTTTAAACCAGCCACACAAATGGCTCTTTCCTTTCTTATGTAACTAGACCTTCTTTGTTACAGCATACCACATACAAATAATTTTACAAATTGTTTGGACCCTATTCTTTGTGCAAGTGTCACTAGCTGTTCATTGTAATTGAGCAGTTCTTTATGTCGACACGTGTTTCGGTCTTAAATTTGAGCTTCAACACTGTAGCTCTTCAGTTCTTCAGACAGTCTTCAGGACATAGGGCAAAGATCACGTTGAATCTTGCTTTATATGGACCGGGGTTAGCCACGCCATCTACACAAAAACAAATAATAAAATCAATATAACCTATCAGTGTACTCCTGTCATCCTCATTTCTTCAATAACGCTGTGATTGTGTAAATGGCAACTATACATATAGTTGTGTGCACCTAAACTCACCTCCATGTATACACTTTGGAGATGCAGAAAGGTGATGCAGAATTAATCCTTCCTTGTGACCAAACTGTTGTCAATCTGATCCTGTGGAATTTGAATCAACGAAAACCGTTTCATTATACATTCAAATACTCTTAATGTTTCTACCTCATCTATTCGCTCACTGAACATGTACCATATAAAAATTACCTTCAGTATTGTGTCGGGTAGCTGTACGCATACCCTTTCACAATTTCACTGAACGATTTCTTCCCAGTTTTTCACCAACAGTAATATGTTCTTTCCTATTCCTCCCTACAAGTAGAACAATATATGTACATATTTATTACTCGCTCACAACATCAGGGATCCTCATAGAAACATCTCTTGCATTCTGCAACATCACTAGGTCTGTCCAACACTTACCCACTCGGGGACAATAGCCATTCAAGACTTTATTATTATGACTGACATCCTGGAATCTGCTTCTTCATCTATACGGTATCTCAGTGATGGATGAAAAATACCCCACATTAGTCTACTATGTGTTATACATCCCCTATCTATACCCCTGAACTGGCTCGCCGTTTTACATATCTTAATCTCTTTATTGAAAAGCCTCTTTAGTTAGCCTCTGTGTTAAAAAAAAGCCTTGTATTATAGACCTCTTCATTCAGAAGAACGTCCTATATTAGCCATGTCCTCTTGAAATACCCATACAGGGCATTAAACCTGTTGGCATTCATCCTCAATAGATTCATGATGATTCATAGCATCTACCTGCAAAATTTAAACTCTTTGAGTCTATTGAACAGGTGGCCTGACCTTCGCGAGTATTCTAACTTACCCCTGTGGTCCGTGGGCAGCAAGCCCGCAAGAGAAATGTGTTAAGTAGCAGACACAAGTAAGGATGATGAAAAGTAATTTACCAGACTAAATCTGAATTAGCAGCCAACACACTTGCAGCAGCACACTCGATCGCGTACCGCAATATGTTACAACGTGCCGTTCTCAGCGTTGTTGTTATGCAACTATGTTACTCGAAATCAACAAAGGACTACCCGGAATGCAGGCTCATGTAGATATCGAAAGAGGACTAACTCATTACTCCCTTCAGCAGAGTCCAAACTGAAATGACAGATGACCCATACACTATACCACCGTATTAGAACTGGGTATGTATAATTCCAGGGATACAACCAGTCTTACAACAAAAATGTCCAGCCGAGCGCTACAAGACTATTCAGTGGGAATAAAAATCTGACTGCCCGTAGTCTGTGCTCATGTGGATGTGAGCAGGATCACCCGTATGGGGCTATACATTCTGGTATTACTTTCATTTCTACTATAAACAGATGCCCCATGTATAGTGCCTTAATGTTGGATCTGGGCATCTATGAGTCCAAAAATACAAGCACATTTATTTGAAAAGGTACCCACGGTAATTCAGCACAGGTGAAATGACCCCTACTTAATCACTCCAAGAAACAGTGTATAGGCCCAATAAAAGGCTCTATATCCGGCATCAGGATATTGTCCATATCCCTCATCCATATCACTGACTATCCATATTGCACAGCACCGTGCCCATGAACCAATATTCGCAACAGCATATGTCCAGGCTCCTGAGGATATATTGGAATAGTTACCCCCGCGTGGAGGAAGAAATGAAAAAGTTTAAAGACATTAATCTGGATCGTGATATCAACAAGTTACAAAAGGATATCGCAAACTATAGTCGAGATAAAAAACACCCATATTTGAGATCAGTGTTCTTTAGGGACCCCACCAGCAGGGGGAGGGTACTATAGAAGAAACAGATATGTGATCTTCTCGAATAGATCTGCTTCATCAAGTGGGTCTGACCAGTCGGGGACTAGTACAGGAGGCAGAGGGCAGAATCGGAACCAACAACAGGTTTTTTTCAGGGGAGGGCAGAGAGGCCGTTCCCGACGGAGAATACCACACTACGGCCAAGGTCAAGGTATGCGAACCAGGCAACGGTATCAGAACCAATAGCATCCATTGACCAAGATCGTATACCTATTGTCAACCTATCCACATATCACCTGAAGAAATCTGACCTAGACCTTCTCTCTAAAGGTTGCTGAATTAGATTGGTTACCTTTTCAAATAAATGTGCTTGTATTTTTGGACTCATAGATGCCCAGATCCAACATTAAGGCACTATACATCGGTTTATAGTAGAAATTGATACCAAAATGTATGGCCCCATAAGAGTAAATGATCCTGCTCACATCCACAGGAGCACGGACTACGGGCAGTCCCATTTTTATTCCCACTGAATATTCTTGTAGCACTCAGCTGGACATTTTTGTTGTAAGACTGGTTGTATCCCTAGAATTTGCATACCCAGTTCTAATACAGTGGTCTAGTGTATGGGTCATCTGCCATTTCAGTATGGACTCCGCTGAAGGAAGTAATGGGTTAGTCCTCTTTCGATATCTACATGAGCCGTATTCCTGGTAGTCCTTTGTTTATTTCGAGTACCATAGTTGCAGAACAACAACGCTGAGAAAGGAACTTTGTAACATATTGCGGTACGCGATCGAGTGTGCCGCTGGAAGTGTGTTGGCTGCTAATTCGGATTTAGTCCGGTAAATTACTTTTCATCAGCTGTACTCGTGTCTGCTACTGAACGCATTCCCCCCACGGACCACACTGGTACATAGAGAGAAAGCTGGAAGTTAGAATACTCGCAAAGTTCACGCCACCTGTTCAATAGACTCAAAGAGTTTAAGTTTTGCAGGTAGATGCTATGAATCATCATGAATCTATAGAGGAGGAATGCCAACAGGGTTAATACCCTGTATGGGTATTTCAAGGGGACATGGCTAATATAGGACGTTCTTCTAAATAAAGAGGTCTTGTCATGATCACAGGCCGGTTCGTAGGTTAATAGTAGCCTTAAGGGTTAATTCCAGGCAGATAGTGGTGTTGCCCTGGGATAGACAGGTAATTTCCCATTGAATCAATAGGACTTCCTGTTTTCCTGCAATGGCTGCCTCATTGCGCCATCCAGAGACTACTCTCACAGGTCTAGTCTATTTCAGTATTTTCCTATATATTGCAGGTTCACCTGGAGACTCGCGCTTCGCGTCGTTGACTGCTTGCAGTACTAACGCTTACCGCGGTCTCTCAGGAAGTTCCTCAGCTGTTTCCAGTCAGAGCCCTTACCCGTAGTTTTCTCCGCATTTCTCCTTCCCCGCTTTCCTTCCATTTTAGTCTAGTTCCAGCCCTTACATTTTATTTTATTTTCCGTCGTGTTGTGAAACTTCTCCTCAGTGAATACCGGGAGGGATACTGGAACAATTTGCAAGTATTCTTTTGTGGTGTTGTTGTAATTGTGAAGGTTTAGGCTCTAGTATTCTTATGCTAGTCGCAGCGTTTTTCGTCGCCGTTGATGCGGCGAATTTCTAGCCACAGTTGACAGTTGCAACTGCCGGCAAGAAGCGCACATAGCTGTTGCATTATTCTCTGAGCTGCTAGTGTTTTCAAGAGGCGCTCCTCTACTCGATGAGTCAAATATATTATTGTCTGCGTGTTGTTAGTTTTTTCGAGTGGAGCTGCCTCTGACATTTAGGCATTGTTTTCAGGCTTTTTGTGTATTGTGCTGTTGATATTAAAATAACACATTTTCTCCTCAGTCTAGTTGATAAATGTCATTTACCCGCACATTACTCGATAGTTAATCCATTATATGTATATATTCTGAGACATTAGGTGGAGGGTTGTTACACTCACTACCGTTGGTTATTATAGGGTTATTCCTTTTCCCTTATACTTCACTTAGGTATTTAGGATAAGGGGTGACTAGAGTTTGGGTTTTACCTCATGTTCTAGAACTCTCTAGTCATCTTACCCCCTTTAGTGTTGCTGCCTCCATTATACCAACATTCTTCAGGACTAGCGCCCCTGTGTGAAAACAGGATGGAGAGCTCATAAAAAATAATCATTATCAGGTGAGCCTAGGCGGTATACTTGGGGACTAAAATCCTAAACAGTCTATTGAGAGAGATATTCCCAAGGGGTGGATATTAAGGAAGGTTATTGTTTGATGTTTCCACAGTAATTCTCTGTTCCTTGAAGAAAGGATTGGTAAAGATCTCTAAGGGCGTTCCCGCAGAGTTCAGGTAAGCGTTACAGGTCTATAATAAGAGGCTTTTTAACAAAGAGGCTAAATAAAGAGTTCTAAATAAAGAGTCTTTTCAATAAAGAGATTAAGATATGTAAAACAGTGAGTTAGTTCAGGGGTATAGATAGGGGATGTATAACACCTAGTAGACTGATGTGGGGTATTTTTCATCCATCACTGAGATACTGTATAGATGAAGAAGCGGATTCCAGGATGTCAGTCATAATAATAAAGTCTTGAATAACTATTGGCCCTGAGTGGGTAAGTGTTGGACAGACCTACTGATGTTGCAGAATGCGAGAGATGTTTCTATGAGGATCCCTGATGTTGTTAGCGAGTAATACATATGTACATATATTGTTCTACTTGTAGGGAGGAACAGGAAAGAACATATTACTGTAGATAGAATACTGAAGGTAGTTTTTATACGATACATATTCAATGAGAGAACAGATGAGGTAGAAACATTAAGAGTATTTGAATGTATAATGAAACGGGTTTCCGTTGATTCGGATTCCACGGGATCAGACTGAAGAGACAACAGTTTGGTCAGAAGGAAGGTTTAATTCCACGTCACCTTTCTGAATCTCCAAAGTGTATACATGGAAGTGTGATGAATTTGTTCGGCTTTACTGACTCCAAGATAGAGCCGTCTCCTGCTCAGTGTACCAGTCTAGTGGATCAAGCCACGGAAATAGCTCTGGTGGCCACGCCCTCTTTCCTTTCAGCATATCCGGAAGACGGACCAGGAACTCATCGTGTCGCTACTCTCATAGGAATTTCGCCACACTACGCGAGTTCGCCTAGCCTTTTGTTACCAGGGGCCCTGGGGATCATAATTATTATCTACCTTGTCTTTCAGCATCCTACTAACCATGTCTTCCTCTTTATTCATACTTCCCGAGGCTCTGTCCTCGTAACGCTCATCTGCTCCAGAACTCGGACTTTGAGCTCGAGACATACCGCATTCAGTCCACCACCTCTGCGGTGTGTATTCCTCCCTTAGATCCTCCCCTTTAGTGTTTATCCACGAAAGCCTTCCTTTTTCCGGATTACCAATAACGCTCTCCTTTCTCTAAAGTGCAATCTGCTCCTACAAACATCAGCATTCTGATTCCCGCGATCAGGAAAGCACGAGTGCTTTAGATTAAGGCACGCTTCTTTTCTACGACGGGTAGGAATATAATACTTCTTTTGAAATCTATACCGGACAGAGCTCAGAGTTACCAACTCTCCTCACCTTTTACTCTTCAGCGGCTCTGACCCCACGTCTTTGCGTTATAGGCACCGAATCCATTCCTTCTCTGCTGCTGCACTCCAGGGGTAAGAAATGATATGGGAGAATGGAGACATGGCTTAGGGAGATAGAACAGACACCTTAGTGTAACCTCCCTTCCTTTCTATATAGTTAACTCTGGGGGTCTCCAGATCCAGCTAACAGACCACTATCTTACCTGGACCATAAGTCTACAGTCCTCTTCCTTCTGAAGACTGCGCATAGGATTCTACGAACCCCAGCAGCTCTTCACAGGGTTATTTCCCTTTGGGGTTTCCCTGGAGTTCTCTCTGTGCCCGAGCATTGAGCTGGGTCCCGGAAGGGATTTCATGTAGATTCTCTCAATCTACAAAGCGGTTGTCATCTGCAGAGGCCAATTACGATACCGGTAGGTGGTTTTCCGATTTCTGCTCAAGCTCTGCTTGTAAGGTTGAATCTCAGCATTACAGGAGGTGAGTTTAGGTGCATGCGACTATATTTATAGTTGCCACTTACACAATCACAATGTTATAGAAGAAATGAGGATGACAGAGTACACTGATAGGTTATATTGATTTTATTATATGTTTTTGTGTAGATGGTGTGGCTCACCCCGGTTCATATAAAAGCAAGATTCAACGTGATCGTTGCCCTATGTCCTGAAGAAGGTCTGAAGAAGAGAAGAGCTACAGTGTTAGAGCTCAAATCTAAGACCGTAACACGTGTCGACATAAAGAACTGCTCAGAATTACAATGAACAGCTAGTGACACTTGTACCAAGAATAGGGTCCAAACAATTTGTACAATTATTTGCACGTGATATGGTGTAAGAAAGAAGCTTTAGTTACATAAAAAAGGAGAGAGCCATTTGTGTGGTTGGTTTAAAAAGAAAGTATGAATGAGTAACAGAGAAATTTGGCAGTGCGAGTATGAATCTGTATTGGAATTTGTAATTGTATTTGATTTTAGGATATTGAGATATATTGCATATATATTACATTGGTAAATTATGTACACATTTATATATATATATATATATTTGTATTGGATAAATAAAATTAGATTTGAAGTATTTGTGCTAGAGATTTTCGTCATCCTCCATCTACTGGTTTCCTTTATGACATATTTATAGTTTGAGGCCTTTTTCCAATGCTAGGGCATTCTCCCAGGAAAGAACAGATTACAAAGAAAACCCTGGAAAAAAGAACAAAGGAAAATAATAAAAGGAAGACTTGGCAGAAATGGAGCAAGATACATGCAAGCACTGCTAACAAAACTGGCGGTGGTCAAGTTTCATGATGGGACATGAGCTGACATTTTCATCAATCCTGCCACTTGTCTCCAGGGGTATTCCAGGGATAAGTGTGAAGAAGCAAAGATGCACAAAACAATAACTAGCTACGAGTAATTGAGGGGATGGGTGTGTGAGGGGAACCTTTGAGTGGCATTTAACCAATCACCAGTCCCAAGTGTTGTGGGGTGCATTTAAAGGCCCTAGAGAGAATTTAAACACTGCCACCAAAAACGGCCTTGCTGTGCTTTTATTTCACATGAGTGGCAAGAAGTTATACACTGCAATGAAAAACGGCCTTGCCTTACTTTTAGGTCACATGAGGGGCAAGAGTTTCAACACTACAACCAAAACGGCCTTTGCTCTCCCTGGCACTTGAACAGCAGCCCTTTAACCACTGCAAACCAAAAACTGATTGGCTTTTCTTTTGTTCATGTCAAATTGAAAAACCATGTGAAAGGGGGCCTACCCCTCATTATCAATGGACCAACATCAAATGCAAATTTGCTCAAAAAGGACAGAAATCAAAGTATCCTGTGACCTGCAAGACAGGGTTTTAAACATCAGAAGCAAATGCACACGTGTGACAAGAAAAACTGCTTTAAAAAGCCACAGTGGAAAGATAGCCTTCTGAGATTGTCACCCCTAATAGACTGTGTGAACAAGGCCCTCTGGACCCAGACTAACCAGCCAATAAAATTAAAACAGAGCACGAGCTATGTAAGTCTAAATAGCACATGCCATTTGGTTGAGCAGCAGTCTGACAAAATGGATTGTTCCTAAAGTGGAACTCAAGCCCCCGACATAACTATAATTGCTGAAGGAGAACAAACGGGTGATGGGAACCCTTCTCCATTCCTGAAAATCAACCTTCCTTCCAGTTTTAAGCAGCATTCCACACTGGAAAGAAATACCCTGAAATGTTATACTGATCCAAAATTTGAGAACTGATGATAAAAATTGATTTAAAACCAGTTCAAAGCTTGGCTGATATTCAGAAAAAGGGTGAACAGCTGTTTCTCCCCATTAAGGTAAATGGGGAAAAGGGGTAGGGGGAAGGGGGAAGGGTGTCTGTTCTCACCAGAGTATGCCTGAATAATGGGAAAAGCTTCATCAGCGAAGCGTTATTCAGGAAACTCCCAAAAGATCAGACCATTCCCACATTTAAATTGATTGATAAATGGGAAACGGGCCGGGAAACTTCCAATTCCACACATCTCCTGCCTAGCAGGTTCATACTAAAAATGTCCATTGGTGATAAAAGCATAGAGCATAATTGTTGGGTCTTGCGAGATGTCCCCTCTGCCTTCTACTTAGACAGTGACATTCTCAATTGATTCACAATTAATGTGAACCTCATTAATTACAAAGTCTGGTCCTGTCTGGGGGGTGGGGGGCCTCATGGGCTTTGACAATCCTGAAAAGGCATTTCGGTCAGCTCAACTGTACGCAGTTGAAATTCAAATTGGAGAAGAGAGACTGACCCGACAATTCCTAATCCCCCTAAAAATTAAGAGAGCACTTGTTTTTTAATCTTCTATTAGAGACCAACATCCTTAAATTCCAGCCTGGAGAGAAAAATCCCTGGGGACCTGGAAGGGAAGGAAGAAAGGGGATGCCATGCCACACTCTCCATCCCAAAGACGGAAGGGGATACTGAAGTGCCCCATCCCAAAAGAAGGAAGAAAAGGGGGTGCCATGCCATACCCCCCCAACCCAGAGATGGAAGGGAATACTGGAGTGCCCACTCCCTGATGAAGCAAATTTACGCCAAAAGGATACCCCACTCTGCCCCTACCCTTGCCCAGCAAAAAGCCATGGAAGAACAGGGGCGTGAGGGAGTGGGGGGGGTGTCTATGCAGTGCATTTAAAGGCCCTAGACAGAAGCCCCTCTCCCTTGAACATCATGATTTAAACACTGCCACCAAAAACAGCCTTGCCTTACTTTTAGGTCGCAAGAGGGGCAAGAATTTCAACACTACAACCAAAAACGGCTTTTGCTCTCCCTTGCACATGAACAGCAGCCCTTTAAACACTGCAAACGAAAAATGGCTGAACTTTCCTTTTGTTCACATCAAATTAAAGAACCATGTGGAAGGGGGCCTATACCTCATTATCAACGGACCAACAGCAAATGCAAACTTGCTAAAAAAGGAGAGAAATCAAGAATCCTGTGACCTGCAAGACAGGGTTTTAAATAACAGAAGCAAAAAGCCTGCACACGTGTGAAAGAGAAACGGCTTTAAAAAGCCACATGCAGAAAATGTCAGGGAAATATAATGGGGGTGGGGAGGTTGCCCAAGCAAATGTGCAATCCACAAGACATATTTCACTGTGACACAGGGCGTTTGTGGAGGTTGCTTGCGGAAGAATCCGTAGTATATTAAAATAAATAGCGTTTTATAGGAAGCCACATCCATTGTGGGGGAAGGAGTTCCCTGGCTGGCGTGTGGTGTGCTATAAACCATGACAGTGTGACTAGTCCCTCTATTGGAAGAAGAAAAAAAAAAAAAGAGGTAAGCGTCGGGTGTCTGGCGGCGTGGGAAGGGAGGATAGGGCCCTCTATTAATTTGAGTTTACAATGCCGATTTACTTGTGTTGTTCAAAACTACCCCGGCCACCTTTTTATAAAGGGGGAATGTTCCAATCTGTCTGTTGGGCGAGAGATTCATTTTAGAGTACATCCATTCCCCACAATCATGCGAAATTTAAAACGACAGAGGGGTTCCAAATCAAGAAAACGTATAAAAAAGGTAAAATTAGGTTATGAAGTCAAATGCCAGTTTCCCATTTCCAGACAACTGTTACCCTTTCTGGCACCCTACTTTCCGATAAATGATGCCTATAAAGCACCCTTGGTAGACCCTATTTTGTATATTGTTTAATGTTATTTATTTTGGCCGCCCTGCCCACCACCCTAAAAATATACTTTGTTAATGGACAATTCTTCCTTTCACTGCCTCAAATTCCTCCTTTTCTACTGTTCCTGTGTATTAACACTATGCATCTCCAGTACTTTAAATAATAAAAGACAACCCGCAATGGTAATCGGAATCCAACGACAGAACAATTCGCGTTGGAGTCTTTGAAGAAAGTCTCAGGCTAGTAAGCATGCAGGTTCAAGGGTAACCAGAAAATCTAGAATCGATGTACATGAGAAGTGTTGGGCTAATGAAAAAACACACAGGGAACGTTTAAGCAAAACACAACGGGTAACAAATGCAAATGTTTTCGAAATGCAAACCCCCAGTACAAAAATAACCCCCACTGAAAAAAAAAATGAAATCGATATCATGTTTTAAAGTTGTGAAACAAATGCACACCCTTAAGAAATATCCAGGTCTATTTTAACCACACCATCACGGCACTAAGGATTCCATACTTGGTGCATTACACTCTATTTTCAGCAGGCAACCTAACAATGTCCGTATGTCACTCAGAGTAGGAGGTATGTGATATTTTTAACAGAAGAGCTACTGGCATAGAATGCTTACGAAGCATGGTGTGGCCACAATAAAACATGTTTCTGGATAAACTGATTCTGCCTCGATGGGCAGGGAGCCACCTTACATAAACACACTTAATGCGGATAACAGAGAGCAGCTCGGCTTTTAATCCCTCCATTTTCAGTAAAGCGAATGGTAATTATCAGCATGGTCATCATGAAGTACACTTCCATTTAAGCAAAACAAGAGACAGTTTTCAATGTCAACTGTGATCATGTTAGTACAGGTCTCGCCTGTCCATTCCAAACGAAACATCACAGACGAACAGTCCTCTACTAAAGAGTTTGCGAATACAAAATCATTTTGAAAAACGCCTCTGGAGTTTGGTGGCAAGCTTGGCAGCGTGCCAGGGCAGCGTGGTGGCACGTTAAGGAAGGAGGTTTTGGGACGTTCGGGTGCAGAGCGGCGGCGTGATGAAATAGAGCACACCAGCGGAAGCACTGGGACCATGTCTCAGAAGGGGAGGCTTGGGGAAATATGAAAGTGGGAGCAGGATGGTGCTTCCCCTCTTATTAGACCCACCCTTACGTATGCCTCTCTGGCATTGAGCACCTGTGCAGAAACACACTGGAGGACTCTTCAAAAGGTGCAAAACGAAGCCCAGAGGATTGCGGCTGCAGCCCCACTTTTTACAAGAACAGCGGATGTGCACGGGCAGTTAGTTGGGCATCGAGATGTTGGACGTACATCTAGAGAAGCAAAACAGGAAACCCTGACAAGGGTTAGATCAGAACGCAAATCCTCTGATCAATAAACTTGCTACAATCACTGCAAATCCTTTTGAGGGCTACCAGAACCAAATCAGAGTGCTGATCCCCTTTGAAACCATCTCTGTGGCAAAATAACAGATCAAGAAGCAATCCAAACAGTGACTACACTTTCAACAAGAGAAATTGGAGCAATGAAGCTCAGCCTGGGTATCCAACAACCACCCCACTGTCAGCAAGATAAATTAGGAGAGCTTCACCTCTGATATGGCCAGATATCTCAGGCGCAGGGGATGGCAGCACAGTGAGCAAGAATTTGCAGTGGCACGCATGGCAAAGTGGATTCACAATATTAAAATCTGATAGAAGTGAAGTGCAGTATCAAGGGTTCGCTTCGAGTGGCATGGTGCCCATGATGGACAAAGTGGCATAGATGCTGTATTTGCTAACCATTAATGACACCAACCGTGTGCCGAGTCATGTGAAACGACCTTATTCCCAGAGGGAATGTTGAACAGTTTCTTGTTTGGAGGCCACAGGATTATCGGAAGATTTTGCAGCATTGGTATTGCCCGGGGGCACACCACCTCGGATAACAGACCTATCCAGCAGGTGAACACAACTGAAGAAGCAGCTTGAGCGCCACAGTGAGGGGCTGGTCACAGCAGAGGTTTCTTGTGCAGGGACAACGGTGGCCGATGAAGAGTGGATTTTCCAGATTGATGTGGTGCATGCAGTTTAGCGCGGTGGGACAGAAGAGTGGTGCTCGATACAGCATCGTTATGGGTGCCAATCGGGAAACCAAAGAGTAGGTGGTGGGTCAAGAAATGGTGTTCTCAAGCCAGATATAGCAGGCGATCACTGGGGATGTGCAGGGGTACTTAGCAGGTCAGGCGTTGATTGGGTAGCCAGAGGTGAGGTGTTGGGGGAGTGCACAGGGGCCAATCATCACAGGGGGCTCAGGAGTATGGCACTTGAGCCTGTGTGATGAGCAATGGTGGGCCACAGTACAGGAACACAGGAATTAATGACGGATGGGGTGAGTAAGCGCCCAGTGTCCTGCCCATGTGATCGAGATGACAAGGGGGGGGGCTATTGGAGTGGTACATGGGTTCCTAAGGGTGGCTGGGGGATATGATCATGAAGGATGGTCGGGTGTGGGAATCCGTCGGGCGGGCTGACAGAACTTGTGGAAAAGAGGAGGGGGGGGGGCTTAATTGCATTCAGAGGTGGAGGTAGTGCTGCATGGGCGTGTGGGAAGCATTTTACCCGGTGACCAATGCGCACAATCACAGTGTTTGTCAGAGGGAAGTCAATGGTGAAAGAGAAGGAGCCATTTCTCAGTAGCTATGGCCTAGGGGTAGGGTTGGCTGGGTTAAAAGTGTTGAGAGAGAGAAACCAATGGTGGTTTGAGAAGTTTCGCCCAGTCGCCAGAGCTCAAAATCTAGGAATACAGTTACGTGGGTGCTAAGGGCAGTGTGAGGGGGGATTGTTCTGGTAGCCATTGCGCACGATTATGCATGCAGATTGTGTGAAAGAAGCCAATGGAGGTTGGAGAAGGGCGTCATATGGAAACGAATAGCAGCTGGAGAAGGTTTTCTTCCGATAGCCATGGCTCAATATCTAGGAGTAGGAGCAGCTGGGTGCCAATGGTGGTGGGACGGGCGGGGGCTGAAGGGGGAATTCTCCCGGTAGCCATGGCTCATGATCATGCATGGTGGTCTTGAAGTGTAGGGGCTGTGGTGAACTAGAAGAAGACAGACTGAGGACATGGTTTTTCCCTGCCCTTCTTACTAAGGTGCTCGTTTGTCAGTCATGAATGTCCAAAAAAAAAAGAAAAAAAAATGAATAAAAGTCGGGTGTCCCAACAGATCCTACCACTAATATAAACTAACATAAGGCAGGAGAACGACTCCCTTCTCCCAAGTGTACTGCTAGTACCAGTGTTTAAAAAATGATCCATAAACGATCTCTTGTGACTTCGCTCTTTCTTCAGTCCCTTTTGGCTCCCCTTTAGCCAACTTAAAGTTTTGTATTCGGCTTCTGTGTTTAAGCTCCGGTTTATACCCTTCTTTCTCTTCAATGCTATATTGTTCTTGATTTTCCCCCTTTCTCTGGGTATTTTCTTACATTGTCCCTCTTTCTCAATGTATTTTCTTACACTGAGTCTCTTATTGTCCAACTTCTCTTCAGTAGCTTTCGTATTTATTTGGCCTACAATTTAGCTCGGTTTTCCTCCTTCCACTACTGGGAACTAACGTATGATGCTGCTTTTCTTTTACTTCACAATCTTTGTATCCCTCTTATTACAAAGTAAACTCGGTTTCATATATTATACTGTGATGAGTTTACTGTTCTAATGCTTTTCGCTTCACAATCTTTATATCCTTGCGATTTCAAAGTGAACTCTGTTTCATAATTTGTACTGTGGCAAATTAAGTCAGTGTTCTAATGCGTCCCTTGAGTGCTCCCGCACCTCAAAGTCTTCTGGTCATCTTCCCTCTTCAAGGAGATTGTTTTCAGGAGGTTTCCGTCTCAGGATTTCGGTCTTTCTCTACGTGACTCAAGAACACTGTTTGCTTCCCGACATTCACATCCTCATTCCCTCCCCCTCTCTTAAATCTCTTCCTGATGTCCGACTGGCTTCACAGATCTACTCTGTTCCTCCATGCTTGGTGGCATCTGCAATGTTCGTTGGACCGTCAGTCCACCACGGATTTGTCGCTGTGGTCCTGCCACTGCCTATGCTGGTGCTTGGGCTCCACCCTAGTGGGTTTCTCAGTTTACAGGTTTTCTGTGTCTTAGACGTCCCGTTCAACCGTTGCAGGGGAGTTGGAAACTCACTGTTTCCCAATGTCTCATTCTCCTCTTGTATTACGCAGCTTGGGGCTTCCGACAGCCTGCATTTGTCATCCTCTCTTTAGATTAGAGCACTCTAACATACTCACCCCAGTGCAGTGGATGTGTTTATTTAAAGGGAAATTACCCTTCTCCCCAGGATAACAATATTTCTTGGTAATTTCTTCGTCCCCATCATGATAGATTATACTTTGTTGCGTTTCAAAGCATCCCATGTAGGCCATGGTATGTCCAGCCTGAGTGAGTTCCTCACGGGAACAGGAGTACTTGTCCCCAAAAGGGGAGTCTCTCCCAGTGAGGTCCAACTTGCCTCAACCCCAGGAGAGGGTATTCAGGAGCACGCTCAACTTCCTCTCCTTGAGGAGAAGGGGTAAATACCCTCGATTTGTCACAGGCCCCAGAAAGCCAGTTGGCAGTGCATGAGATTATAAAGAGTGGGAGTGCCTAATTGGCATTTGCTGGAAGGCGAGTTTCTTGGAAGTGATTTAGAGCATAGCGGGTGGAGGCGTGGCCCGCTGAATGATAGTTGTGGGAAGTCATTGGTTGTTTAAGGATTCTCTGACGGTAAATGTAGTGTGCGTGCACACAGTGATGTTCACAGGGGCGGAAGCAAAATGTTTGCCCAGGTTTTTGGGGACTCATGCTCTACACACGTTACGTAGACTCCCCCCACCCCCACCCCCACCCCACCTCACCTCTGGCATATTCTTCTGGAGTGTCAGTCATAAAACACCCTCCATCTCCTGCTAAATCAACCCAGCATTCTCTGCAATTTTCTGGGTCCTCCGGAGTGTGAGCAATGTACCCGGGGAAGGGGGGGGGGGGAAACGAGGTTGTGAGGGGCCATTTAATATTACTATCCTTGGCATATTCTCATCCCACTTATCCGTCTGGGTGTATTCAAGATTTATGAGAGGAGCTGCTTTACCTGCCCATATCGAAACCATCATCATGGCACTGTTTGGGAGAGCCTTTGTGCAGCATTGGGGTATCATTTAGCACATGTAGAACATTAACAGCAGGAACACCACAATAGGAAACTGTATCTTCACAGCTATTCCTAGCCAAGTTGGAGCCCACAAGAACATTGTATCAAACCAATCTTTAGCTTCCACTCCGGCTTCAGTTTACATGCTGGTCTTCAGCTTGTGTAGGGTCCTTATTATATGTGACAAGGACCAGTTTTCTGCATCATTTGGAATGTATGTGCAACATGACAATCCGATTTTCTTGCACAAGTCCCCTCTCCATGGTTGTCAACTTCAAGACGTACCTATTTAGTACTGACATCAGCCGTATTGCACGCATTTAGCTTTTTATCGAATTCAACCTATGTGTTGTGTCATCCACCAGCTAGATAATTTCCCATTGCACAATTTGAAGCCATTTGGCATTGGCTGCGGCCTGGACACCTGGCAGTAAAACAGGGGCAAAGAACACCTGTTTTGGTAAGAGATATTTATCTGGGATTGCTTTCAATAGTTGGAGGAGTCTTCAGATAATGAGTTTGACCATTTTTGTCATTTTCTTCCGATTGAGCGCTTCTTTCTCTTCACTTGTGGGGATTGGGATAGCTCTGGCTCTGCTGCAGGGGTGTTTGCTATTGCCAGGTGGGCATGAGGAGCCACTTAAATAGCTGAATGCAGGATGGGAGATGCACATATGCCCGCTGGCTGCACAACCAAAAGATGTCCATGAGAGCTGCTGTACCTTTGCGGAGGTTGGGAATAAACAGTGTTTTGTTGCACTTGCTGTTGGTTCTCACAGGAACAGTCCCATGTCCTCGGAAACAAGTCTGCTGCTAGCACTTTCACTGGAGTTCTTTTGTTTTAGTCCATGTTAATTTTGACATATACGTGGCCCATATGGTGAGACAGTTCTTGTTTATGTTCCATGTGATCTCATCAAAACCCGCCAACAGCCTTGCTGCACAGTTTACTACTGCCTCCTCCCATCTATTGGCTACAAACAACACTCTGTGCATCTTCAGCAATGGGCGTGCCTTGCAACAGGGGTCTTGCATCTTTTGCACATTTCTCCTTGCGCATCAATACAACTCGCACTCTGTGTCCTTGGAAAATGCTTTGTACCGGACAGTGCAAAATGGATTCAACACTGGGATTCTAGGGGTGGCATCTCTTGGAGTACTAACATTTTGGGTGCCCTTGACGCATGTGGGATGAGAGAACAAACATAAAAGCTCCCATTTGGCCTCTGCTTCCCCATTGAGCACGTGCGACTGTGCCATAGGTTCTGGGTGGTGCGTATCAGTCATTGTGTCAAATTTCTTCTCTTCTTCAACCCTCTCTTGACCCATTGCTTCCAACGCCATATAACTGCATCAAGGATTTGGGTTATTTTCATATATACCAACTCATTTTGAACAACATCACTTCAAACATGCTCATAGTCAAAAACCTCATGTTCTGTACACCATATAATACACCCCCCCACTTTACATGTCCCACCATATAAACGTGCTTAACGAATATATGTATAATCCTACAAATAAAATCGTAAACATATGTACATAATAGACATTATCATGCAATACTTGTGATGAAGTCTTTAGGGGGTGAGAAGAATCTTTCATGTTGCATAATATCAAAACGAACACGTTCTACCACTTTATGAATATAATCCTAAAAGGAAAACACATAATTCGCTGGATTTATAAAGGGTGGCAAGAGCTTGCAACTTTATTCAATCAATTGACACTTTATTCAGAAAAGCACTGGGAGTCTGTGTCTGGGGAACCTTCTGGACATCAGAAAGGTGAACCCAATACTGCAACGCCTTTACTTTCACCGCAAACTGGGTGCCATAAACCACTGTGCACGGCCCATTAAATCTAAGCTGGCTCCAGCAGCAGAACATTTCTGATGTATATCTGGTTGCCAGGGTACAACCGTAGAGGTGGCAAGTTTGGAGGGATGGGTGCTTCGCAGTCGTCTGCTACTTCTCTTCATGGCACTATCTGGTGAGAAGTAACTTTTATGCATCTGGTTAACTGACGCAAATATCCTCTAAACTATCGCCCAAAATTGTGGCAGCCCTGCGAGCATCAGATGCACTACATATGGGTGAAAGTGGAGTGTGCATTCTCCTTCATGTCACAATTCCGTGAGGTAGGTCGCCAAACTGAAAGGGCCAGGGGCAAAACAGTGGACCCATTTCCCTTCGACAACGCTGTTGGCCTGAGGGTGGTATATGGAGCACATCTTATGCCGATTACTTAATGCAGCAATTTCGTAACCAGCGTGTTGAATAAGTGAGTTCCATTATTGGATTTAAGAACTTTGCACACGCCCCCATTGGTGAACACTTCTCGAACTAAAAATGTGGCCACTGATTTAGCGTCGGGATGTGCACATGGCCCAGTCTCAATCCCCCAGCATAACGAGCAAACAATGACAAGGTGGTATGGATATGTATTGCACTGCTCTCCCATGTCAGCAAAGTCGATATGCAGCTCTCGGAATGGTCCACAGCAGTGATGTAATGTGCTATGCAGTGTCCTCAAACTTTACCCTGTATTATACATAGGACAGTTGACAACTGGCAATAAAAGGTATCTAACAATTCCTGGAGGTTTGGCACAAACCAATCCTCTTGAATATCCGCAGCTATATGTTGTTTAGACACGTGCAAGGGCTAATGCAGCTGTTAAAAAGCAACAATCACCAACTCCTGGGGCATTACTACTTTACCTTTGATGACCTGTCTCCATATTAGGTTAGTGCCAGTTCTATGATCTGGGTGATTGGGACTGCTGTAAATGGGACCTCGGGTTGTACTTGTACCCTCGCTATTTCTGGGTATGCCTTCTGTGTTGTTAGTGTGTGCGGCGCACTTGACGACTGTGACCAAGGGTAGGCCGCGAGAGAACATAGATCAACCTGTCTAACAGTACTGCATGTTGCACAGGGGAATACCTCGGCCATTTGAAATCCCCTCTTCCACCGGGATAATCCAGAATGCACGGTGGTGGCAACATATGCTTAGAGTGTATGGCCAGTCAGCACCCTTGGATGCCTCTAGCGCCTCAATTAGGGCAATAAGTTCGGCTGCTTGGACAGAGTAGTGTAGTACATTGGCAATCTCTTCTGTACTAGGACCTTGTACTTCCCCATCCACTAATCAGACCACTGCTGTCCCTGCGTCTCTCTTACCCTTCTCCTGGTCAATGGTCGCTGAACCATCAATGAAGAACACTCCCACCACCCCCAATCATCGAGAGTACAGTACCTTGCTTAGGGGGTGTCGTGCTCAGGGCCCTCATAGGTAACAAATTCATGTGCATCATCTCTGTCAGTAAGTGGTTCAGTGATGAATGTGGCTGGGTTCACGTGGTCGTGCAGCACAAAATATGGATGACGGGCTGAATAAAATGACCTTGAACACGGATGCTCTTTGTGTGGTCAGTGTGGATTTGGACCCTTCAAGTAATGCAAACACTGCGTGCTAAACGTACAGGTTAATCGAGCCCCCTTATTGTGATGGTGGCAGGTTTTTCAATGGAGGAGGTTGCTGCTACCAGAGCCTGTGTGCCTGGGAACTGGCCCTGCTCCAGTCCAGCATGCCACTATAGTAGGCCAGAGGTTTGTGGCCCATGGTGCTTCTTTGCGTCAATACGAGCGTCATCAGCTGTCCATTTGAGTGAGAAAACAAATAGAATTCTCGTGTGTAATCAGGGGTCGCTAGAACAGGGGCCATGCTAATGATGCCTTTGAGCTCTTGGAAGATCGTAAGCATCTCTTCCGTCCAAGTTCCAATGCTTTTTGTCTTTTGTGCCTCCTTTAGCCCGTGCAATACCGGTCTTGTGTATGTGGTTTAATCAAATATCTATGCCCTGCAATAATTGCACAACCCTAGAAACTTCTGCATTTCTTTAACTTTTAACTGGCTGGGGAGTACTGCACACTGCAGCGGCACGTTATCTTCTTGCCATCAACTGAAATCAGTTGGCGTAAACATAGCACTTCCTGTTGACAATACTGCATCTTTGCTCAGTCTACTTTGTACCTTTCGTCTACTAGCAACTTCAAAAGTGTGATGGAGTCCTCTCTGCAATGTCGCTCATTGGCGCTACACACAAATAGTCACCATATTGGACGAGGATACTGGGCATGTGTGTGTTTCTTAAATCAGTGTGTAGCACCCAGTTGAAAATACTGAGGACTCACCGTACCCCTGTGATAATAGAGTGTGCTGGAACCTCAGCGATGGGTGCATGCAGTGAGGTACTGGGAATAGGGATGTAACAGAATAAAGAAAAATTCATTCTTTAAGTCAATGACAATAAAGTGAGTCGCTGTGGTGGGTATATTACAAAGTATAATTGATGGGTTTAGTACAACAGGAAACTCATTCTGCACTATGCTATTTAGAGGCGCACGTCATAAATCATCCTCCAACTTGATCCCTTTACCTTCTTGATGGGGTATGTAGTTGTATTACAGGGGACTAAGACGGTACTATAATACTCTGCTGTAGCAGTGCTGTAATTGTGTCGTATATCCCCTTGGCTGCCTCCTTAGACAACGGGTACTGTTTACCTCGGGGTAGGATTGCTCCTGGTTTGAGGGTGAGGTGTACTCCTACTACACTGAGCAGGCCTACATGATAGGGATTGCTTGTCCACAACCCGTCTGGCACCTGTGCCAAGTCACCTTGAGCAAACAGTGGGACACTCCCTGCTAACATCATGGGACATGGAACATTTCAGTAA
This sequence comes from Ambystoma mexicanum, assembly GCF_040938575.1. Taxonomy (NCBI): domain Eukaryota; kingdom Metazoa; phylum Chordata; class Amphibia; order Caudata; family Ambystomatidae; genus Ambystoma; species Ambystoma mexicanum. The sequence goes on along the minus strand of NC_090941.1, from coordinate 701,802,921 downwards.
TCAATCATTATTTCACATGGAATGCACACCTCAAATACCTTCCCGTCATTGTCCTCAAAAAGTTGCCCGTCCGATACCCCTCTCAGTAGCTGTGATGGGTCAATCCATAGGACAGTGTGCCATTCTCCTCTCTGCATCTGTCCCCATCAACACTATTATGTTTTTTGTGAAACCACTGCCCCTTCCAAATCTAGTGTGATAGTCATCCCTGCGTCATAAATTCGGATGGGCCAAGATGGCCGCCGGAGAAACTACTCTGTGCTAGAGGCGCTCCCAGAGTCCCCTATATACTAGGAGCAGTTCCCCTCCCCGGGTGCCCCTACCTGCTGGAGTTGGTGTCGGTGATGGTGGCGCCTGGTCGTGGTGTGGAGTGATCTGCTCTCCAATCGAAATAATGGAGCGGGGCCTGTGTTGGCTTTGTGCTCGTCCCCGGGTGAGAGGCTGTGTCGGCGAGATGGAGCAGTGTGTCCGGGCAGCGCTGCTCTCCGGGGAGTGTGCTGGTGGAGCTGGCGCCCATGTCTTGGTGGAGCGGAGGTCTTCGGTGGGTCCTGTGGCCCGGCTTGGAGCCGCCTCCGCCCCTGTGATTTTCGCGCTCGCTCCTGGTGTTGGAGGCGGTGTGAGCGGGCGACCCGGGCCCCGGAGAGAAAAGTAGGAGCCGCCCTTTGCAGTGCGGCCCGGCCTAGGGCAGTCTCCGCCCTTGGGCTTTCCGCGATCTTCCCTGGTACTGGGGGCGATCTGAGCAGGCGAATCTGGGCCCCGGCGAAGGAAGGGCCTTTTGCAGAGCGGGGGAGCAGCAGAGTAGCTCCGAAGAGGAAGAGGACCCGGGCATTGGCAGCGGCCTGCAGCAGCGTGAACGTGTGGCCTGGAGCTCCGCCGGAGGGAGGAGGAGGAGCCCGCTCCGCTACAGTATAGTGCAGGGGACTCAGTGCACGCAGTCTAGCGCGAGCGGCACGCAGGCTGAGAGGCGGGGATCCCAGCGGGATCAGCGGCAGGCCCGGCAGGGCCTGGAGTTGCCTTTATCTCTGCACAGTATTGTTTAGAGTTGGAGACCTGGGCCCCCAGCGGAGGGAAGTGGTGGGGCCCTCTGCAGGGAGGAGGACTCTGGAGCATCAACAGCGGTCAGTGGGGGGCTGAGGCAGTAGCTTCCCCGAGGCCCACCGGAGGGTGAAAGGGAGCACATAGTGGACCGTCTCCGGGGGAAGACCCGGGCCTTCTGCGGTGAGGTGCCTCAGTTTTGATACCTTCAGCGCCGGAGGAGCGTGGAGATTTCGGGACACGGGAGAGATCTGGTGCGGGGGTATGTTCAAAGATCACTGCTTGGGCATTGCATTCTGTGCCAGCTCCTTGGCCCCTCACCCCCCATACATATTGCATTGGAAATGTACTGTTGGTGATCAGAGAAGCAGCCCCGGGCGCCCCTCGTCCCATTGCTTAGGCTGGGGCAGTCCCGCTGCTGGAGTGTGCGGTGGGGGTGGGCAGTTCGCCTCAGGATGGACATGCGAGGACTAGAGGATGGTGCTCTGGGTGCCCCCGACAGTGGGAGGCCCAACTCCACCTCTGGGGGAAGAGCGGTGGAACCTCTGGAGCGTTTTTACAGGCCTCAGGCCGCTGCTGGAGTGGGTCTACTCAGTGAGAGCGGGGTACGGCTCTGGAAATTCAGGGTTCCCGGCTGGAGGTGAATGTGCCCCAGTGATCTGGGAGTGAGTGGGCCGAAGACCCGGTGGTGCATAGTGAGGACAGAATCGCACGAGGAGTGACGTTGGGCTCGGACAAGGGGGGCAGGAGCCAGGAGGACTCATCCGGGTGGAAAATGTCTAAGGGCAGAGGGAAGGGCCCGGGGACCCCGGCAAAGGGAGAGAAGCCACCAGAGTGCATGCTTCAGAAACTATGGAGAAGGGAGGAGGGGGCGGAGCCTGGGGCGGAAGAGAATGGCGGGAGTGTGGAAGGCTTGGCCCTGGAGGATGGACGAGGGGACGAAAGGGTCACAAAGAAGCTCCTGGAGGAGTGCTTTCAATATTTTGGAGATAGAATGGCCCAGGTCATGCAGGTACACCTTGACAAAATAAAGGAATATCTGGCGGGAGCGATGCGAGAGGTGAGCTGCGACCTGACCAATTTGGGCTCAAGGGTGGACACTAATGAAAAAGCACTCCAAGATTTAGCAAAGGAAACTCATAAAGTGCAGGAATGGGTCGAGAGTCTTGCCATTGCCACACACAATTTGGAGCTTCAGACCGAAGACCTTGAGAACAGGTCCAGGAGAGCTAACATCAGGGTGAAATTTCTACAGTAGTCTGTTTCGGATTCAGGCCTCAGGCAGACGGTGAGGCAGCTGTTTGCTCCTCTTGCAGATGTGTCAAGCCCGGACGAGATGGAGTGGATAGGGCGCACAGAGTGGGGCCCAGAATGGATTATCCTGGTGCCCGACCGAAGGGATGTGCTCGTGGCGATGCACGATTATGCACAAAAAGAGAAAATCTTACGGGCTGCGAGGGGGGCGGATGCCATTAGCTTTAATGGCTCAGCGATTCAGTTGTTCCAGGATTTGTCGGCTATTACTCTCAATAAGAGGAGGCGGATGCGCCCGATAACTCAGGAGCTTCAGAAGAGGGGCTTGAAATACAGGTGGACATTTCCATTTGGCATGGTGTTTGAACTGGACGGGAGGCAAAGAAGGGTCACATCTGTGGAGGAGGGTGCGTCCATTCTCGGGTTAGAGGTGGACCACTCCTCAGTCGAGTCGCCAGATAGGGGGAGAACCAGCCCTAAATGAAAGGATTGGAGTGATCAACATTGGCTCCAAAAAGGAAATTGAGAAGGAAAAGGGGCCTGACAGGAGTTCCCCCTGGGGTTGTGGCTCCGAGGCCGGGGGGGAGAGGGTGGGGGAGTTGCAGAGCGTGTCGCCACACTGATCTTTGGGATAAGTTTGGGTTGGTTGTGGGATACCCGGGGAGGGGTGTCCATTGGAGGTTGTAGTGGCTGGGGGAGGGTTGGGGTCATGGAGGAGATCTTATGGGTCCGGGATGACCTGCCAATGGAGACACTGGGGTGGGTAAGCGGCACCGCTCCTGCGGGAGAGGTTCGGGAGGGGCTAGAGGCTGGCAGTGTGCACCCGGTGGGGGGTGGGGGGTCACGGGTCTGGGGGGGGAAATCAGGGTGTGGGGTTTGGTCCTGGTATAAGGAATTCCATGATCTCTATGGGTAATGGGTAAGCGTCTGAATATTTGTCCTTGAATGTTAGGGGTTTGAATTCGCCGGTGAAATGGAAAAAAGTGGAGCTCATGCTTGCGAAAGAAAACCCTGACATTATTAGCTTTCAAGAAACTCATATACAAGAAAAAGATAGATTGAGGGTGCGCCTAAAGGGGTTCAGCCGCCTTTATCAATCGAACGGCCAGAGGAAGAAAGGGGGCGTTCTTATAGCCCTAAGAAACTGTTTAGATGTGACGGTTATAGGTTCTTCCCGGGACAGTGTGGGCAGGTTTCTGGTGTTAAATCTTCAAAGCGGCATGGAGGTTTGGTCGGTGGCTACCCTCTATGCGCCAAATACGGGGCAGGACCACTTTATACAAAATATGTTGGGTAAACTGGAGAGGGCTGCTAGGGGCAACATAGTACTCACGGGGGGTTTCAATCTGGCTTGGGATCCAGCAAGGGATAGTAGTGCGAGGCTCTTTCAAACCCAGGTGAAGCCCTCCAGAGAGCTCCAGTCCAAACTGGATAACCTAGCATTGGTGGACGCATGGCGGGAAAAGAGGGGTAATGATAGTGGGTACACTTTCTATTCTCGTGTTCACAGATCCGCTTCCAGGATAGATTATGTGCGGATGTATCGTTCTCTTGTAGGTAGGCTCAGGGAGATTGAGGTGGGTGCGATTTCGCTCTCAGACCATGCCCCAATTGCGTTGGAGCTTGCACGGCCGTCGCAGGCGGCTGGGTTCTGGAAGTGGAAGTATCCTTCTCACATTTTTTAAAGATGTGGTGTTGCAAGAAGAATTGAGGTAGGAGATGGGTCACTTCTTTCAGAGGAATGATACGGAGGGCATGGATCCTGGGATAGTGTGGGACGCTTTTAAAGCTACCATTCGGGGGGCGATTATTGGGATCAAAGCGAGAAGGGATAGGGAATGCAGGAAGCTAGAGGAATATCTGGAAGCGAAGCTGAAAGCAGGCATGCAGGAGCTTGCTGTTAGACCCTCCGCAGAGATTAGAAGGAAATATAAGATGATTAAGGGCCAATTGGACACTATTATTTCGGTTAAGGCAGAGAGAGTGCTGCTACACCTAAAGCAGAAGTACTATGTGAAGGCGAACAGGGCAGACAGGTTATTGGCTAGAAAGCTGAGGAGGGAGGAAAAGGACAGAACAATACTGAGAGTTAGGACGGCGGAGGGGGGGGGAGGTGACGGAGACCCTAGGAATTAAGAGGGAGTTTGCGAAGTATTATAGGGAGGTGTATAGATCTGACAGTCCAGCGGGAGGAGGTCGGGAGAGGTATTAGGAAAGCTGTCAACTTCCAGGGGTTTATGCAGCAAAGAGGGAGGAACTAGAGAAGGACCTAACCATAGAGGAGGTTCACAAAGCTATTGTGGCTCTTCCCCTTGATAAAGCTCCAGGGCCGTACGGATTCACGGCAGCTTTTTACAAAGCGTATAGGGACGAGCTGGCCCTGAGACTGGTAGCCTTATATAATACTTGTGGGGGAGGGAAAGGGATAACCCCATCTATGGAAGAGGTGAAAGTAGTATTAATCCCTAAACAGGGGAAAGATTCTGCCTCGTGTGGAGCAAATAGACCGATTGCCTTAATCAATTTGGATGCAAAGATATTTACTAAGATCTTGGCGTCTAGGCTCGAACCTCTCCTTCCATCCCTAGTAGAGCGGGACCAGTCTGGTTTTGTTAAGGGAAGGCAAACGCATGATAACACCAGGAGGATTGATCATATTATAGAGAAAGTAAACAAATTCAGGATGGAGGCAATTGTGGTGGCCCTCGACGCTGAGAAAGCATTTGATAGAGTAGAATGGGGCTTTCTCTTTGCCACTATGCGTAAGATGGGCTTTGTGGAGAAGTTTTTGGGCAAGATAAAGGCAAACTATTGTAATCCCACGCTGCGCCTGATGATAAATGGGGAAGCATCTGACCCGGTGGCAGTATCTAGGGGTACAAAGCAGGGCTGTCCGCTGTCGCCGCTTCTTTTCGCAATATATCTTGAGCCGCTCCTCAGTAAAATTAGACTTAACCAGGAGATTAAAGGTGTAATGTTTGGGGCACGGGAACATAAGGTGGCCAACTTTGCGGATTATATGTTTTTGACCCTGACGAATCCCCGAGAATCCTTGGAGGCAGTCGAGAAAATCTTTGGGGAGTTCGGCCAACTTGCAGGGCTATGGATTAATAAAAGTAAGTCAGAGGTGCTGTGCCTACAGTTGGCCCCTGGGGTGGCGGAGGAGTTACAGGAGCGCTTTGGATTTGCCTGGGCGAAGGGTAAAATAGGGTATTTGTGGACTGTCATTACGGGGACAATAGAACAAATGTATGAGGCAAATTTTTACCACTGTTGGGGAGGATCAAGGGGTTGCTCTTGGGCTGGGTCCACTGGTTGTGTCTTGGTTAGGTAGGATTAATGCCTTAAAGATGGTTATCCTTCCAAAGTTGTTGTATTTATTTATGGCATTGCCGGTGAGGGTACCAACCCCTTTCTTTAGAAAACTAAAAGTTCACTCAAGCCTACATATGGGGGTCAAAGAAGCCTAGAATTCCTAGTAGGCTGATGCAAATGCCCAGAAATAGAGGGGGCCTTGGTGAACCAGATATGGTGAACTACTACCGTGCAGCACAGTTGAGGGTAGTTTGGGACTGGTCGAAGGATGATAGAGGAAAGATGTGGAGAGAAATGGATAGAGCAGTGGTAGGGCATGGGATAGAGGGAGTTTTGTGGCTTCCTCGTGAGGACAGACCCAGGAGGATATAGTGTAGTGCAATTGAGGAGTTGGTGGGTAGATTATGGGACGAGGTGGTGTTTAGATCCAAAATCACTACCTTTCCCTCTCCTGTTACGCCCCTCCTGGCTAATCCTCAGTTCACCCCCGGGCTGGAAATAGATTCCGGGTTTGATGCGTGGCAAGAGGGGGGCTGTAGGTTCCTTAAAGACCTCTACGAAGGAGGACAGGTGAGGGATTGTGTTACCTACAAGAGCATGTTCGGGGTAGGGGAGGAGGCGCGGTTCAGATATATGCAACTAAGGCACTGGGCCTTACACCCTGCTATAAAAGGGGAGGCTACAAGGAGTCTTACCCAGTTTGAGAAATATGTGACAACTAAGGCAGGGGATAGACATCTAGTGGGGGATTTGTATAGGTTCTTCAAGGAAGGGGAGGAGGTGGGCAAGAGGGGTTTTTATGGCCAAGTGGGAGAAAGAAACAGGATAATCAATTGCATTGGAGCAGTGGCAAGCCCTCTGGGTGCGGATTCCCAAATTGACGAGCTCTTTGCAACTCCAAGAAATTTGGGTGAAGCTGATGTATCAGTGGCATCTCACCCCTTACAGGTTAGCTAAAATATATCGGTCCAGAACTACCCTGTGCTGGAGGGGTTGTGGAGAGGAGGGTTCCTGGAGGCATGTCTGGTGGCTCTGCCCGAAGGTTGCCCGATTCTGGGCTAAGGTTCGAGAGGCGGTGCAGGACGTGATGGGCACGGTCATCACTGGGGGCAATAACATTGGACTGTTCATGTTGGGGCTGGATGGTACCCTGGACGGGATACGGACGAGGGCCCAAAAGAAGGTGTATGTGATTTTGGTGATGGCAGGGGCACTGGTAATAGCAGAGAAATGGAGGGCAAAAGAGGCGCCCACGGAACATGAATGGGTAGGAAGGATTTGGAATTTAGCGGCTCTGGAGATGGTGACGTACCAATTAAAAGGAAATCATCAGCAGTTTCTCTTGGATTGGGACTTGGTTCTGCAATTCCTTAGAAGAGACTCCAGGGCGGCCTGGTGCCCGCGCAGCATGAAACTTTTGGGATTCGCAGAATAAAGAGTTTGAGACCAGATTGGGGGGGGGGGAGAATTGGGACGAGAGGATTCAGTGATCTTGTGGCTCCAGCCGGTTGAACTTGGACTGCCTAATATAAGGGTGAATGGGGGTAGGAGCCGCGAGACGGGAGCAGGGATGATGTTAACAAGGACAGAACCTAAGAGAGTTGTAGTGATGTACCAAGACCCGTAGGGTGGGTGGTGTGGGTGGGGGGGTTGGGAGGATTATGGTTACCTTGTTCGGTTGTTGTTATAAATGCCAATAAAAAGATCTATGAAAAAAAATAGATATTCGGATGGTACCCTTCACGACTGGTTAGAAGTGGCCCATCCTCCCACATGTCCAACATGGCCCTATGTTCCCAGCCCATGTTCCCACCTCTTGGGCCCATCCCGCCAAATCCTCCTCTGCCCCCTCCCCCTGAAATCCTGTAAATCCTCCCCTCCCTCTAGAGTACCCTCCATGGGGTCCTCCCGGATACTGTCCCCGATACCAAATGTTCCAATCATACGCCCCCCCCCACAGGGGCTACTCGTACCTCTCAAAGTATCACCCTCTGCTCCATCTGCCCTCCTTGTGGTGCAGTTACCATCACCCCCTCTACCGTCAACTTTGCAAGCTTCCCTTGTAGTAGTTTTGCTTCTGGAGTTTTTTTGCCTTCTCTCCGAGCCTTTTACAATGAACAATGATGGACTGCATTTCTGACACTTTAGCTTCAATTCCTATCACTTAATCTAGCACCTTCCGCACTTCCTTTGGGAGGCCTTCTTTACCGTAGAATAGAAAAATACTATGCACCTTTCCCACGGTTCCCCAGTCTCTGCCCTCCACATTTCTTGCGTCTGCAAGGTTTACTGTGTTCGGGTCCTCATCATCTCGCATAGTTTGCGCCATTATAGATTGCGTATCCGGATATGTGGGCCCGTCATGGCTGTTATCTCCTATCCAAACCCCGGAATACCCTGCCTTGACTCATACATCATCTGCCTGGTTCCCCAACAGAGAGGCAAATAAGCTCACGTGGTCCGAAGCAATCACAGCACACCAGGATGTGTATTGGAACCAGACAGTCCAACCCACATCCTGGAAGCACACACACAAGGCATGCAAGAAGCCCATGAAAGCTTGGCATTTCGCAGGAGAATGCATGCCCAAATAAGGACTGACCAGAGTCTGCTCGACTTGGGGAAGGTGAAGGGGCAAGATGGCCAAAGGACAGGACAAAGAACCTCGTGGCGAGGCCACTTTGGAGCCAGGCCACCTATACGTGCCAAACGCGGTTTACCTGGCAGGAAAGGGTTAAAAATATGAGAAAAGGTAAGCTGCCACCCGCCCTGTCCAAGGTCCATCTGAACTTCACCTAAAAATTCCTTTGCAAGCGTCTAGGGCCTTTAGAAATGACAGGAAGACGCAAGTTCACTATACAGTAAGGTACATTGTGCACTTGCAACAAGTTACAACATTGACAAGGACTAAGGAAAACAAAGTCTCCCAGTACTGACTGTCTTTAAGGGCATGTCAGTTTCCCCACAATAAAGTGAGCGAGAAGTCCAGCGGAGTGCAGCTGAAGATTGTGCTCCTCTGGCAAAGTCAGACTATGGTGTTTAAACAGCAGCAAAAAGTTGGGAGGTACACAACTGGAGGGAAAACTTCACATAAATGGGAATCTTTCCTAACACTTATCCCCCACACCTCACTTTCACTGCACAAAATACTATGCACCACCTCTGGAACCCACCTTGGTGCACACATCCACAATATAAACACCAACAAAATTCATCCGCACGCCACCTTTATATCAGGCAGACGGAGCCCGGGATCTCCCTTTATAAAAGGCCTCTACCTTTATTCCTAGTTTTCCTCTTTTACACCACTCTTTTCTCCCCCAATCGGAGAGAATCCTGTTTCACTCAACCTTTACTTCATATAATAAAAACCCAAAAATATATAATGCTTATGATCTCTCTACATCACACACTCGATTTGCTCCCCAACACACACACACACACAAACACACATACATACATACATACATACATACTGCTTCCCTGTCCTTTTCTCCCACAAAAGGTACACTTAAATCTATGCGCTCCCCAGAATTCCTGTGTCACAGGGTCCTGCCAATGGCCCGCACAATCCGAAAGCGGCGCCCCACGCCAAAGAGCGGACAGGAATTCGGGCAACACGGCTCCTGTAAACCTCTCCAGTTTGTGCACAGGGGACTGGTCATTGTAGGTGGGCACGGCCCCTCCGATGTGCAGCCAGGAATCCTGAGTCACCGCAGAGTATCTGGGATAAGGTCGGGGTTCACCAAATTTGTAAAGCAAGACCTCCAGACAATAAAAAGACACTCCTCTAAGAAAAATTCTCAGTGCACCTCCTGCAAGGAAAACAGGGTTTATTTTGTACACAAAATGTTGACAAGACAAAGCAAGTACGAGGTTTAAAAAAGGGACAGAAACATCACTTGTGATGTAAACAATATACAGTGATAACCCCTCCACCCTCATTGGCTACCACCTATATACAATACTACCAGTCCCCTATAGTGCCTTGACTAACTGGTCACATCCTAATCTACCCCTGCCCTCGAACACGTGGTCCCCCTACTCCGTCATCTGGGTTCTCCGCTACCAGATTGGCGCGGTACCTGGAATGTTACCCTCCCCATTGGCTTGGTAACGTGGTGTGCACCTGGTAGTTAACATGAGCACAGTGGATAACTCCAAGGTCCAATTGGCTCCTTAAAATAATGATATGCTGCTATTGATGGCAGACATGCGGGTACCCCAACCATGCCTCCCCGTCGCTGAACTAAATTTGTTGGCATCACCTCCTGCTCCTCGTATCACAAATCACAGGGTGTTCCACTCCTGGCTCCCCCACCTATCAGCTGCCCCTCCCTGGAGCTTTGTCTGGGACTTTCGAGGAACACACTAATCAACCAAATTCTGATGGATTTAGGCACTCTGTTTAATGGGCATCTGGCAGTTCAAATGGGATGGTCATTCTCCTAGGGGACACTAGTGCCCTAAATCTAGGCTGGACATTTTGGCAGCTCAAGACTTCTACCCCAGCACCCATGGGTTTGGTACAGTTGCAGCCCTGCCCGTGCTCGGGCATTCACATTCCCCTTCCCGTTTCGCAGGCCTACAGCTCAATACAATTAAACTTGTATCTGTTCGGCATGAAGGCCTGTAATCTTCGTTTCACTACTGCGGCTTTGGAAGGGGAGATGATTCAAACGCTCCATTTCACTACGCTGCAATGCTTCCAACAGGGATTGCAAAATACTAGGCCTCGCTTCCAATAAGGCAGTGCTTTGGTATTTCAAGCGCCTAGGACCGGGGTATACGTCATCATTGCTATACACTCTATTTTGACTAGTATACTACAATATCACTCATGCCCTAAACCTGGGTCTATCTACACTTCCATAACTATTACAAAACAACTATATCTACTATTCCCACATTGCGAGTTCCACCCACCTACAGCAGCACAGGTTCACTTCTGTGTGCGCGGATAGCTTTTTCTGAGCCTGAATCGTTTGGGCGGGCATGAGAGATTAACATGCATCCCACATTATATTCGACTTAAGAAGACTGTATGAATTAGGCCTTGGCTGCTCCAGCTGACAGTTTACATACTCAACACCTAGCATGCCGAGATGCGGCCTGCTGCTGCACCTGCCTGCCAGAGGTAGAACGGATACAAAATGTTTGCGAGCAGGGCAAGTTGGTCCAGTACCATCTATTGGCATGCAGGTGCAAGCTGTTGCTCTATTACAGAGGCAGGGGAGGGAGGGTCAATCAGATACTAGATTGAAGTAGAAGAGAGCCTAGTAATCTGTGGCCATTGCAACCTCAACATATCCTTAAATTGAAGGTAAATTGATACTGATAGATAATTGAAGGAAGGAGCAACAAAAAAATTCCCAGTTAGGGAACTTGTGTCCCCTGCACATTATCCTTTGTCTGAGAAACCCAGACCAATAGTTAATATAATTTGAACAATTATTCAAAAAGTAGTCAGTAATATGTAATTCACATTCTCTTATGTGATATCTCGTGATGAAACAATTTACAAAAAAATACTTCGGTCCGATATTTATCACAAAACAATCTTCATTTTATTCATGGTGATGAAACCAAGGGGGCCCAACGCGTTTCGAGTGCCAAACCCTCTTCATCAGGGGCATGTGATTATCTAGAGAAGAAGTAAGAAGTATATGTAACATTCTGTTAAAATTAATAACCAATCTAGGTAGCTCTTTTGACATTTAGAAAAAAATACAAGTATTTTAAAAAAAAGAAGGAACTAAACTCCATAGATGAGCCATAAAGCTAATTGACTTCAGCAGAATTCCATTCAAACATTTGCCTATTTTTTGGTGATCTTAAAACAAAATACACAATACAACTGGCTTGGTCACCGTGAGTAACTCATAATTTAGGTCTAATTGTTATTCCAAGCCTTTACCAACATTTCTAATGAGATACCAAAAATTAAAGTCAACAAAAATGGTATGCAAAGTATCTAACCTTGCGATTATATATTAAAAGGAAGAACTGTCGTGTTTAGTGGATAGTACAATTGGCTCATGCTCTCTTCATGTTGAAGTTTCAAAATTCACCTTGACCGGAGATAGTCGTGGTAAGATAAGGAGCTCCTATCAGCCATAGGTACAGAAAACAATGACCTGTATTTTCAAAAAAATACGTAAACGATTTAGGGGAAAATGAGTCTAGTGTTATCATATTATGTATGCCAAATGAGGTTGGTAGGACTTACAATGGTTAAGGCATCGGTCTGCACTGTAATATGGTGTCCAGGGAGGAGTCAGTGTTCCTCATGTAGGGATGTCTCTATAATTGCAGAGGTTCTGGTAGGGAACATAAAATTGACAGGGAGGGGAAATAAATCCTAGCTCAACTGGAGCTAATGGTATCCCATGTCCCGAGATAGTTTAAGAGGGCATATGTCCCATGCTAGAGTGGTTGGGTCAGAGTTTGGCTTAAAGAAAACAGATCTAAAATGGCAAGGTAACTTACTTTTGCATTCGTTGTCCTGCGTTAATGGTTCCACTGAAGGGACGCCTGCTGCCATTTTGCAAATGGCGGCGTTTATTTATGTTCGATGACGATAATGACGTTGTTCTTACATGTAGTATAACCTAGGTGTCAAGGTTGTCTTTCTCTCCCCTGCACCTTTAACTCTTTCTTCAACACATCACTGTAGAAAAACAAACATTCCTGAATTTTTTCCAACAAAGAGTATTATAAAAAGGGTGTGCTAGGAGTGCTTCATTTCTTTTTGCAAGATAATTGAAGGTAGTCATGGGAAAGGATGACTAGACAGCAGAGCAGGACAAATGTCAGAGAAGGTAAAGGGGGTGGATAAATGTGTCGCACTGATGGGGCGTGGAACGATACAAGAAGAAATATGAGAAAATATCAAGGATAAAGTGTAAAGTTGCATGCTACTAGCCACCTCAATGCTATACATACATACATACATACAGCACACCATTTCTTTTTCGCCAAGAGTCAATTATCACTAGCAATGGTTAATGGCTGGTGTACATTTTGCACCCTGGAAACAGTGTGTGCACCTCGCCTTTGGAAGAGAACTCTCCAGTGAGAACAAGGACTGAATGTGCATGAATACAGAACGCTTATTCTCTAGAAGAGGGTTTGTAGTAATAGGCCAGGTTCTGTCTTCCACTAGCAACCGGAATCACTCAGAGCTCAAGCTTTTAGAGCGGGGCCAAAGGATAATTAGATAAACTCAACTACCTCAATGTGAGGCCTTGAGATAGGGCCCAGCACATGACTACCATTTAAAAGGCTCAAGACAGGAAATGAACAGAGTGTGGAGTAAGGCATCCCCCTGCAATTCCCATAAATTCTTCCAGTCTTAATGAAGTGGGATGGTAATACAGATCTCGATCACTGTGCCAATTTCCTAAACCCATTCTGCCCTAAAAATAATGGCAGACCTCCCCATGTTCCTGGCGCAACTCTGAATCCATGAACTATCAAAGAGAGGAAGTTCTGTTTCTGTGTTAAAGCCTTCGTCTCCTTCCAGTCTTATTTGACGTGTCCACTATTAAGGAGAACAACTTTGTACATCTGCTCTGACCCACTGAGCTTATTCTGCACTGCGAGTCAAAGGCTCTACATCCCTGGGCGGGGAGTATTTGTTCCCTGTAATAGTTCTGCGGACAGTCAATGGTGACGGACGAGAAGAGGATTAATGAATGAAACAGCGTGGGCACTAGAAGTTGAATACCATGCACTCCAAAAATAAATAAATAAATACATACATATATATATATATATACACACACACACACACACACACACACACACACACACGATAGTCGATGGCATGCTGCAGGTGTTCGTGAAAGACTGAGATCCGGTGCCCAGCTGGACTCCAAGGGAAATGAGTGTACACGTAGAATCACTGTCTCACAGGGAATACAGCCGACACGTTTCGACCTGGTGGATCTTTTTCTATGCAATATAAATCCCAATTCATATGGTAGCAAAATTGCAGCGAATAAAGCACAACCTCAACAGACCCACATCCTTGGTAGAATGACAAGCCACAATTGCAGTGGTTGAAAAACACACGGGAATCCGCGACATGTAAAAAGCATTATGAACAAGCATGGATGACTGACTACAATGGAACCTGCCGTCAATATGAAGTGCAACCTATGGTTCGCCGTATCCAGCGACCATCAGCTTAGCTCATGCTTCATGGTCGCTGCAATTTTGCTAACATATGAGCTGGGATCTTTATGCCTAGCAAAAGAACCAGTGGTTCGAAAGATGCATCAGCTGTGTTCCCTTTTGAACTTGTGTTTTACAAATAAATATTAGTGTATATCTGTCCTCGCTTTATTAGCCAGCACAGTGAGACAGTGATTCTACTTCTACACTAATTACAAGAGGACTATATCGAGAGTTTCACCGCAACTAGATTAAAAATAGTTTGTGTAGTGCATACTGTCAGTTTTCTCCCACCTCCAAATCCTTAGAGAACAGGTTTTGTTATGATCTATTGTAATGGTAGTCACTTTATAGACCTCAAACTGGTGAAGGACTTAGTTGGACTTGTCGGAGGTTCGAAACAATTTTCTCTGGGCTAAATACAAATGTCTAGGGCAAGCACTTTACTCACAAAGATTTCCTATAGGCTTAATAGCTAGAACTCTTTTTTTGCATGTGACTGGTTCCATTTCCCCTGAGTGAATCCTTAGATGCCTATCGTTCGGTTCGATGTGTTAAGATCAGTACAAAAATATCGCCATATTGTTGTGGCGAAATTGAACCATGGACCCTGCGGGGAACACCTTCGGATGGTCAACAGTTGCCCGAACCATGTGAACTAATAAAACGGGACAAAAGTATATATCTCCCCCCCCCCCATTGGTCAAGACAGCACAGGTTGTTCCTCCAAGTGACATTATTAATATCCCTGGGTGAGTGAATGGCAAAATACATTTTTCCGACAGATGACAGATTTATTCCCTGTGTTAATCGCAATACATTCTTGTTTTTTAAATGTCATAATTCCACTGCAATTGTTGTTCATTACTCCACCAGTACATTTGGCTGAGGTTGTGCGGTACTTTGCAGATGCATTTGGCGCTTTTCTGACTATGGGTGTTGGAAAAGTGGTATTGTGGGAGGTCAGCTTGAGTTATTAAGCTTGCAGGTACTGTCCTAGTTTGTTACTTGCATTTTTTTTTTCTCTTTCTAAATACCAAGAAGCCATCGTTCTTACATTTGGCAAGTTTAGAAGGTTCTTTGGCCATCGGTGAATCCCACAAAGCCACGCTCCCCACAGTTGACAGTCTCTTGGTCCATTGGTGAATCACAGAACCCCTACTTCCTAATAGGGAATAGCTGTTTTTGTCCCTGAAGAAACTCCCAGACTCCATCCTTACTACAGGGACAGATGGTCTACCCGTCTACGAATCCGTAGAGCCATCCATTCTACAGGCAATAGTCATGCATGGTTTCTGGGAGCAGGCAATTCCCCTGAACCCATTATTTCAATGGGTAAATGAGTGTTGCCAATTTTTCTTATGAGCAAGACACTGACCAGAATCCAACAGGCGAAATGTAGTGTTTTGTCCCTGGCGGCAAAAGGGCAGAATCTGCACTGCTTAGTGGTCAAATGTACAGTTCTTCCCAGCAACAATGGCCACAATCCATCTACTTCTACATATGGAAGTTAGTTTGTCCATGTGCAAATCTCCAGACATTATACCGAAAAGTTAAAATTCCATTTACATAAACAAACTCCTAGAGTTCATCAATCTTTCGGGTGACACCATGGGGGTCGATGCCACCCCTTTGCTCATGCTTTCCAAAAAAGTGCATCTCAAAAACTCTTCTTTGAATCCATCTTTTCTACGGGAAGACCAGTCATTTGTGGATTCCTGTAGGCTGCAACCATGCCACTGTACACAGTCAATTTACTTGCAACAATAACGATATAGTAATTTTGCAAAGTTATGCTGCTAACCCACTCCAACACCACAATACTTTTATGTTATTTTATTGTATAAAGCGCAAAGAGCTGCAGAGCACTGTATGGGATGCGGTTAGCCAGTTTTGGGCTGGAGTATTGTAATACTAGCACAGTACTGTCAGCTGCAGTCTGTACGTCCATTCAAGAGATCAAAATTAGGATTGAATAAGCAGGATCTAAAAGCAACTCCTGGTACCAAGAATAACCAGTGACCAGGAGCTACCACTGGGAAACGAGATAGCACATATCGCTCTGTGAATCTGGCATCCACATAATATGCAAACTTAAAGGGGAGGTTCGCTCAGAAATTGTATTGGCCCAATCGATTGGGCAAGTATTTTTTAGCATACATAGATCGTAAAAAAAAATTGAAAGCATCCTACCTTCGTTTTTCTCACATATACAAATTCAAAACCGTCATCTTGTGCTAAAAACATAACCGTTCAGCCATCGCCCCAAGTCCAAGTGCCCTTGTAGCAGTAATTCTGATCACCAACCCCTCAAACAGGCATCACTAGACGCTTACGCCCCGTTCCACAAGGCCAATGCACGTCTCATGTCAACGTCCTCTGTGTGCAATCAATTGACGTGTCTCTATGGAAATGTCAAGACGCCCCTTTCCTCGATAAACATACCCTTTCTGATCAGACAACATTCGAGTTTTTTTTTCCTTTTTGTCCGTCTATTTCATTCCAAGCCTCCCTGAATTTTGGCTCTGTACAGCCATCTACCAAGTACGACGTACTGAGAACATACTTACAATAAATAAAATGAATTAACTCTGTAAATCGCTTTTTATTTAAACATGTTTTATATTATGTACTAAATGTCTTTGCAAAGCCATATTAAAATGCTATATTTTTCACGGCTTCTTTTTTACATGTGTCAATGCGACATTTTGCGCCCATTTCTTGTTTTTGTACTATGGGTTTAACATGGCTGTTTTTTCTCTTATTTTTCCTTTTACATTGCATTTTACGGTAAAACCTTATTTCGTTACTGTATACATTTTGTTCATTTTTCTCACTGTTGATTTTATACTTCAACAGTCTGGAATCATGGCAACAATTCAACCCTATCTGCAAGAGCCGAAATATTCAGAGGAAGAAATTGTTGAAAAAGAATGGGAATAAATAAATCACATGAAAGTCATGACAATCACAGGAGCCTGATCCCAGTAGCATGGAAGACGTTCCACCTGGTGTACCTGCCATTGTTGGGAAGTTATGCCAACTTTGGTTGAGAACTGCTGTTGCAAAGAAATGTCTGACTGCATGGCCTACAAGACACCACCACTATGTGTTACCCAAATGCAGGACTTTGGAGCAGCCTGCCTTAAAAGATCTGTGTTGTGAATGATGATGGTCCTTATGCACGAACTTCGAGCAACAGTTCACCCTCGTAATCCAAGTAATGAGTATGTTTCCTCTTTATATGTTGCATATTTGACAAGCGAGACCGCTAACATTTTATGTTATTCTCCTACATCATTAGGACTCCGATGGATCACTGACAAAAGAATTTCTCTGGTATTTGAAAAAACGTCTTCTTCTAATCTCAAGACAAAGTATTCAACATTATATTTGATGACCAAACAATTACATTTCGTTCACTTTAAAGTTAAAAGCAATATTTCCCTACGTTCCAAAGTGTTTTTGCTTGACTGGGCATTCAAATTTCGAAACCATCCCAACTTAAAAACAAAAGTACTGTCAGTAATTTGTTTGAAAAAGGTACTTTAAGCATAGCAATGCCTTATATTTTAGAAGACAGTGCAAACAAAATAAATGCAATTATTGGATTCATTCCAGTAAACTATTTCTGCATCTCTTACACAGATGGTCTGTACACAATGTGTTTCAAGGCAAGGGAGGGAACAAAGTAAAATACAATGCACTTCTTACAGGCCATGAACAGCAAGGATGTGAACTTAACTAAATGTACTCTGCCTTACGACATTTCAGGTTGTGCAAGAGCTAAGACATAGATAAGGAGGGGGGGGGGCATAGAGCAGAAAGGAAAATGGAAACAGACAGGCGACTACCCTACTAGGCCTGACAACATTTCAGATACTGCTGTGGGAGTGGAAGGGGGGGAATAAGCAAGTAAGGGGGATGGGGGTTGGGGGAGGAGACAGACCCGGTTGCTATCATACTAATACTAGGTCCAGGGACAATTCTGATAGAGTAGGTGCATAGAAGAAAGTAAGGGGAGGAGATAGGAAAAGAGAGAAAGGGAGGAGATAACAGAGAGTAAGCAGTCAAAGTGGAGAAGCAAGAGGGGAGAGTGAATACAATTGCAGATGTCATTAGTAACACAAAATGTTGCAAGCCAGGATACAAGATGAAGATGGGAACAGCATGATTCAGGGCCACCATTAGTGCAAAAGAAGTCCAGCATGAGAGTTGAGAAAGGGTGACACACCATGAATGAATGAAGTCCATAAAAGTAAAATCCAGCATTGGCCACAAGACGGTGATGGTGATGGTGAAACCAGAATGTATCAGGACAGACTCCTGCAGAAGTAGGCTGGAGGGGGTGGGGGAAGGGGGGAGCAGGGTAGAAGAATCAAGCAAAACAGGCAACACCTGTGTGCGAGAATGGTGGGGGCACAAGGGAACATCACTAGGGGGGCCTTCCAGCGCTACGTTTCTTCTTGTGGTAGTCCAAGGATTTCTGACTAATTTGAGCGCTGTGATGTTTAGGCCAAATATCAAGGCATTCTTCAAAGTCTAAATAAAGTTTCCTTTCAAAGTTATGTGATGTTTGAATTACGCACTAATAATCAATTGTAATAATTATTTATAAGTTTTTAACAGATCTTCTGTGCAATCAAACAATGCCTTCATCTATAGTATATGGTTGCCCTGATATCAGCCATGTCAAAACTCCTGGTATAATGATGCATGTTTTCCTAAAGGATGTGATGCTAAAACCATGGTTGTTGAACTGTCGATTTCCAGTGTCCGAGACTGCCAATAATGTCTTGGAGGACTTGAGGGGCAATCAAGTCTGCGTCTGCAGAATGCACTTCTGTATGCATGTACAAACCATCAAAGTACACTAAAAAGCATCGCCCCGGACTCCTTTGCAAATTACTTCACAATGCAGTTCCAACTATATTTCTGCACATGCCGACCTCAGGTGAGTAGTGAACGTTGAAATATTTATATATGTTCATATGTAGGCAATTGGTATGTATACATATGTCGTCTAAATAATCACACAATCTATTGAAATTGTGTGTCAAAAAGAACATATTTTTGGGACTAATGTATCAATATTTTAGTATACAATTTTCCATTGCGACACAATGTACAGTAGTTTTTACACTTTAGACTCCTTTATGTATCCCTATTTTAGGGATACACAAATAGTTCACTGCAATGGGAGCCTATCTTAAAACTTTAATCGCGTCCTCTTGAATGTGGTTATTTTGGCAAATGTGGTGATTAACAGGTCTGTCTTTAACGTAGACCACACTGATGGAAGTACAGACCATTACCACAAAGAAAACAGACACGTCAAATATCCAAACGGTGAGGCCAACTGACATACATGTAAACTTATTTTAGAGTGTATGAAATGGTCTAAATTGTAATACTAATGTACGTTTTCTGTTGAACACTTAATATTTACATTGAAAAAAGGACCAAGATTCAACTTCGACAAATGTTCCAGAATCAACATCAACCTCACACCACTTTCAAGTAATTATTCTTGTACAAGGTCAAGTTCAAATTTAAACATGTGATCATTGTTATTTTTAATATTGGCGATTGATATAAACTGGCATGTAGGATTGAATCAGAATATCAACTAAGTTCTTCATTATATTTTCTTGCTATATTTCTCTTACATCACTATTGTAACAAGAATTATTGTGGGATACAGGCACATCAACAACGTACTATTTCTATTGCAACCGGTCAGGAGGATGAGGTATAAGACTTGAGAATGTATTGAATGACATTAATAATATTTGGCTTAAAATTTATAAGACATGATCATTTATTTAGAATGTATACTAATTGACAAATAGCAAAGCATTCAGGTAACAACCTTGTTGTGTCACCCACACACATGCAACATGTACAATAATCCATCACAAAAACTTAGATTGTAAAAGAATTACATGGAATCCTTCACTCTCAATGGTCTGTGTGTTAATAAACTGTTGCTGCCTACCTAAAGCGCAATAGGTACAAAAGAAACATAACACCTCATACTTTCAGCAGCAACAATTGATTCACTTTGTTTTGCAGGATGATCGCACAACAATTCCCTGTAACATCTTGGAAGCTCACAAGGTATAATTTCAAATATCTTTTTTTTAAATGTTACATCTACAGTTTGACTTCATCTTTTATAAAAACCTTACATTTTTAATAGGTTCTCACTAAACCATTTCTTCCAGTGATTTACCATCTCTGTTTTCAATGTATAACATATGTTGTAAAGTCGACAATCATAAAAACGAAATTCTCAAGATGTACTTTTTGAGATCAAAGATTTTAACATTAAGTGGTTTAATTATTAACTATTTTTGAGAATTTATAATGTACAAGGAATGTACTACTGAAGCAGTTGAGAGTGAAGAGACACATGGACCCGAGGTATACATATGATATTGTAGATCAGTTATCATCCATTTTTCTCTTCATGTAATTTGTATTATGTGAGAATTGTTTTTCATACAGAAGTGATGTTCTCTTTGTAATTGTTAATGGTTATCTTGAAATGGAAGAGTAAAATGCTTGGTTTCTACATTTTCAAAATTAGCTTTTTAAGCTGGGTGATGTTGTTGGCAAATCAAGTTTGACTGTACCAATGCACACTGGGAAAACAAGGGTAAATAAACAGGTTTCAATTTTTTTTAAAGGGGTTGTTTAGCATGTAATTGATATTACATTTTGAGCATGAAAGTCATATATTCTGTAAGTGTCCTATAAATTAAGCATGTTTAAAAAAAATCAATTGGAAGCCTAGGAAGAATAGGAGCAGAAAGACTCAGACCACACCACAATCTAATGATGTTGCTTGCTAATCCAATTTCATTTGGGAGCAACTCAATTTTGAGGCTCAGCATGTTCGTCTCAAGATTAAGAGTTGTAATACAGATGTCCACTTGCAGAATTTGAACTAAACATCACCAATGACCCATGGAAAGTAACCATGGATCACTGTTAAAGCACACAATGTCCCCCAGAAGAGACAGACAACACAGAAGAGGTTTCAGAATTACTTGCAGACCTGCTCACACAATCTACACCCTCTAAACAATGTCAAAGAAAGACTCAATGTTCCCCATTCCCCAATACATGCTGAAAATCCAGAAATATAACACACTGAAATAACTGAAGCATCTTCAGAATTGATCAACGAATGCGTTAATGATCCGGACTTCACTCTTCCTAATGTGGAGGACTTTTCCAACACCAACAAATCACAAACCACTGTACTGCAGGAGGATTGGCTATTAAGTGAGCCAAAATACTTTGCATTCAACTGCTGCCTGCTAGAGATTAACAAAATAATTAAATGTGATCATAAATTACATAGGAGGATTTGTGGGGAGCCATTGGTAAAGTTAATTTGTGTAGTGAAAGGAACCAACCTGAAGATCAAGGGTAGCTGTGTCCACCAACAACACATTTTTATGGTCCGCTCAACCTATCCTTAGAAAGTTAATTTCCAGGAGGCACTTTTCCATCTGCTTTGTTGTTTAGTGGATCAACGTTCAGTAAAATTTCAGGTTTCTGTAAATGTGTGAGGCTCGAGTTCCTTGCTAAAACCACATACTACAAATATCAGAGATATTTCTTGATCCCCGATATTAGCCAGGCATGGAATCTCAAACAGATATAAATGGGCAATGCTCTCACGGGTAAAATGCTCAGGCGTGCTGGTGATGAACATTATGACAGGTCTTGTTTTTTCCTGCCAAATACCACACTTACCACTTCCAAGACATGGAAAGCAAAACAAATAGCGAGTTCAGTCATTGTGAAAGTGTCTGAATGTGCATGCTCCGTTACCATGAAGTAATATGGTTTCATTAAATCCACTGAACTTCTTCAATCAAGGGGAATGCATAAAGAACTGACAAGCACATTGGAATATCAAATGCCATGCAAGAGCAGTTCTTACACATAAAGACTCAATTTGACATATGGCACATCGTAAAATCAAGTTCTAAAAAAAAAAAAAAAAAAAAAAAACAGCTGCTGCTAAGGGATATGAAGACATTGTTCTTGAAAAGTGGCGTTCAATGCGGCACCATTGTTCAAACATACACTTTCTGGTAGAAAATGAACATTTCCACACACGTGTACACGGACCTTCGCGTAAGGAGAAGGAGCCTAAGAATCATATAGCACTCTGGAATTTTGTGTACGACAAAACGCTTTCAAGAGACATGAAGGGACTCACAGAATTCTGCCACAATGGAGATTTGGAGGCGTTCCATAATATGTGCCTGAAGTCCAGGCCTAAAAGGTTGCATTTCGGCATAGACGGTACAGAGGCCTGAAAATTACTGGATGTAGTTGCACACAATGAGAACGTTGGTAGGGAACAAGCCAAAACTGCAGGAACTTTGGGGATGTTTCATTACAACATGGTGTTTACAAAAAAAAGCAAATAGTGTGTGGCGAAAGCCAATATAACAGCAGATGGACCTTGAATTCATTAAAGATCTGTCATTGACTGTGCTGGCCATGCATACGCACAGAAGGCACAAGAATATAATCCTAGGGCCGAGTCTATGCCAGAGAACATTGCCGCAATGATTGGTGCTCCAAAACTTAAAAACTTGTTGAATTTTATTTTAACATGTTTTTATTGGCATTTATATAAGTACAACCATGCATTTCAATGTTTCGTCTTCAATTCGCGTCATGCACTTGCATCCGTGTGTTTAATAACAACAAACAAACAACTTCCTGCACGTGCCTTACTCCTTGCTTATCAGTTGGAGCGAGCGCTTCAATGTCCGGGGCCCAATTCTTCCTTCCCACCAGGATGGTCATTATCTGCTAAATGCGTTAGGGCGACCGCCCGGTCAATAAGTGAGCGTCTCTTGCCTTGATTGGGATGTTCAGGGGGGTTTGTCATCGGATGGGTGGAACATGTCCCAGACCAGCGCCTTCCAGGCCACACACCCATCGTTGCTGTCGGCTCCGACCTGCTAGCCCCTTCCATCCACACCTTGGTCTCTGCCTCTGCCCACCGTTCAAACTCCCTGCACCATTTTACGTATTGTGCCCCCTCCCCCCCAGCAGTTTTCCAGGCCATGGCAATGGTTCTCTTGGCCAATATGCAAGCCATATCCATAAACTTGACCACGTGTTTGTATTTGCTGATTCTGGGGTATGCACCAAGCAGGCATTCCTTCGGTGACCACTCATACCTTGCTATCCCAGCCTCCCTGCAGGCTTGCTCTATGCGTGCCCAAAACCCCCGCACACACCCCAAAAACATGTGCATTAGGATCAGCTTCCCCATCCCTGCACCATGGGCATTGTGGACTTGCATCCTTATTAAACGTGGCTATCCTGTGCGGGGTCATATATGTGCGGTGCAACACGTTCAGTTGTATTAGCTTGAAACAATGGTTTCCTGATACTGCGTTGGGGAATCCCAGTATTCTCTCCCATTCCTTCTCTGTTATATCTGTGCCCAAGTCTTTCTCCCATTGCTCTTTCAATGATATGCCCTTGGGGTTGGGTGCATCTATTAACATACTATACAGCCTGGATACTGACTGCCAGCCATCATTCAGGTTATACATCAGGGTCAGCTGGTGGTTCCTCTGGCCAACCCTCCAGACTCCAAAGAAACTGCCCGCCCGTCACCTTCTCTCTTTCCTGCATTGAGTCAAACTCCCTGAAGACCCCGTGTTTTATGCATCACCCCTTATCTATATTCCCCATCCCTCCCATCTTCTCACCACTGCCATGTCTGTGCTACCTTTGCATGTGTCTGCTGCTATCAGCACCTCTAGTGAGTAGAGGTTTACAAGTTTCAGCAAGGCCTGTGCTCTCCTCCATACCTTCCTTCACAATACCACCACTGATGGGGTGTGTTCCAGTCCACCCTGCGTTACCCACAGTATTTCTTTTAGCTTAATGGGAGCCACCAATTGTTGCAATAGTTCAGTTTCTGAGGTGGACTCGTCTGCCAACCATTTAATTACGTGACTGTGTTGGGCCGCTAAATAATACCTTTCAAGGTTAGGCAATTTCACCCCTCCTTTGTCATATGATAGGTATAGCGTTGCGAGCGAGAGTCTGTGGCGGGCTGCACCCCACAGGAATTCTCGGAACAGCACTTCCAGTGATCGGAAAATGGACACCTTAAAATAGCAGTGCACATTGTTGAAGTACTATAGAAATCTCAGTAGGATAATCATTTTGGTGATGGCTACCCTACCCAACAGTGATAGCGGCAGCTTAGACCAGAATTTCACGGATTTCCTCAAACCCTTCATCACCTTTGCCGTGTTATGTTCATGCACCTGTTCGGGTGTACGTCTTATGTTTACCCCCAGGTACTTAAACAAGTCCAACTCCCAACTGTGTCCCACCACTGGTAGTTCACCGACATTCCTCCCCTCAGCACCGCTATCGGGGAATATGCAAGATTTGGTTCTGCTGAAACTGACTCCCGACACTCTAGCATAATTATCCAATATTTCTAAGATCACTGGGACATTTAGGTGCAGATCTCTCACGCATGGTAACACGTTGTCCGCATAGAGCGATAGCAAGTGTCCCACTCCTCCAACCCAGATGCCAGCATCCAGCATCTAGGTATTGCTTGCTGAGGTATATTGCTATTGGCTCTAGGCCCAGCACATATAGCATTGGGGACAGCGGACAACCCCGTCTAGGCCCCCTCTTTATGTCCCAGATTGATGACACCAACCTCCTAGTTTTTACTCTAGCTATTGGGTCCATGTACAGTATTTGTACCCATTTAATAAATCGCTCCCCGAATCCTTTTAGTGTCGCTACCAGCCACTCCCAATATATTGAGTCGAACGCTTTTGTTGCATCTGGGGAAAGTATAGCATATTCTTCTTGGGATCCCGCTGTTTGTGCAAGGATGTGTTGCAGTCTGAGTAGGTTCAACGCAGTGCTGCGCCCTGGGATAAAACCATTTTGGTCACTGTAGATTAGGCCCCCCATTACCCTACTCAGGCACTTAGCTAGTATTGTAGTCAGGATCTTAACATCGTAATTCAGCATTGGCAGTGGGCGGTAAGAGTCGCATTCGTCCATTGGTTTCCCCGGTTTGGGAATTGGTATGAGCAGGGTTGCCCTCATGGACTCTCGTAACACCCCTTTAGTGTATGCCTCTCTAAACACCTCGAGCAACATTGGAGTCAGAACTGCCTGATATGTTTTATAGAACTCCAAGGGGAGTCCGTCGCTTCCCGTCGTTTTACTCGAGGCAACTTAAACTTGTTGAAAGGTTGACTTCACAATTTAAATGATGTGTTGCGGTGTTAGCAATTTTACCCAAAGCAAAATTTCAATAGTTTGTCTAATGTTTGGAAACTGTATTGATCACACACAAAATGTCATTTTAAAACACTTGAAATGTAATTGTTGAATCATTTATTTTTATTTAATTATTGTTTGCGATGTAACCTTGCATTAATAGTTCTGTTTTACTTGTCCTTTTCTATATTTTCCCCCCTCAATATCATTGATTGATATTATAATAATATGAGAATTTGATTTCAATGTGCCTTTAGCGAAAAATCATGGAAAAGTATTTTATGATTAATATTCTATACACTTTTTTTATTGTAAAAGGTCATGGTAAAATGTTGATTACGATAATTAGAACATCGATAGAAAGGAATGCATTGGCAAAGGTGAATTTCTACAGTAAAACAGATGCCAGGTGTAATATTAAATTGTTACAGAACATGGATTGACAGGAAAAGAACTATTAATTGTGTGGTTCATAGTAATCAAGCATTGTGACAGGACTGAAGTTGAGGGGACACAAGTGTGGATGAAGTAGCCCTGCTGTTTTCAGGACACCCTCTGTTTTTTTCAGAGTGCACCTTCATATGCTAATATATGGTGAAACAGCATACAATGTGTATGTTAATGAGTGCACCCCCTTTATTTGAGACTTGAACAGTGGATTATGTTTTGAGCGTGCACAACGCTGAGCAAATAGGCTGACAATGTATGGATTTTAGCACACAACATATATGCATTTAATTGTAAAGTTTGAAGACCATTAATTCGCTCTCACATTCCATCAAGACAAGTCTTAATTGAAACACATGTTCTTAATGCAAGTATGCATCACTTAGGAGTCCAGCCAGTTCCACAAGGAGATGCATTGGCTTGCAAATTAGGCATAGGTAATTTGCAACGGCCAATCAAACTAATGACCTACTTTTCATGATTGTATACTGCTCGTCTCATTTACCCTATTTTCCATACACATAACACTATGGGGTTCTTCCATTGCACCACATAATTGATGCCCCTTCATCCTCTGCTTCCTTACAATTAACTTTCATACCTAGGTTACCCTTTAGAGTCATCCATTTATTCAATTCCCTTCTCTAACCCGACACGCAACCCCTTTCCTTTGCCCACATTGCTCATTGACAAATTGCTTGTAACTCACCCCCTTCCATTGCCCTGGTTCACATCTACATGGTAGTTCACATCTATTTTCCATGCCTCCTCACAAGACACGACAAGAAGTTGTGGTCAGGTACTTGGTTATTGTAGATATGAGGTCTGCACATAAATGGGGATGGAGAAGCATTAAGAGTGACCTATGATGGGGGGGCATGGCCAGCGGGCTCAACATGGAGACGTGATCCGTGTGAGCTCCCGGGCCGCCAGCAAAATCCTGCAGAAAAACGTTAGCACAGCGGCGAACAGTCACATCGAACAGAAGCAGACACCCGTTGCTACAATCGGCTGCAATTAGGAAGCATTCCGCTGACTGGATTCCGAGAAATCCACGAGAGAAGATTTCCGTAACCGGCGCTGGAATGAATTCAAGATGGCCGCTACGCGCCGAGTGAGAGGAGCTGACACAACGGACTAGCGCCCTCGGAAACGAACGGCGCTGGAGTGCTGGGAAGCCCAGAAAGGTTGAGGATATAACGCACCGCCACAGCGGAGGCGACCGACAGGTGGCCCCGCAGTGAAGACGAGCGGTTGTGCCCTAATCCCCTGCTTGACGACTGGTGACTGAAGAGGACGACGAATCCGGAGCCCATTCTCCCGCTGCAAAGAAGGCAGAGACCCGACCCGGGACCCGGTGCCCTACAGAGAAGGCGAGCGGCTATTCCTAATCCCCGGCTCAGCGACTGGTGACGAGAGAGGACGACGGAATCCGGAACGCAGCCTCCCTCCCCAAAACCGTAGCCCGCGGGCGCTCCGTATATCGTTGAGCGCCCGCTAACAGTCTGCAGCAACAAGCCGGTAAGGAGAGAGGGCGGCGGGGAGATAGCGGCAGAACACTGAAATAAAGATACCTTATTACGCGAGAGGGGAAAAAGAACCCCCAACCTCCCCCACACACCCTATAACGTTGGCCAAACAGGAACGGTGACAATGAGGAAGGGGCACAGGAAACAACTGTGAAATACAAGTTACATACCATAGACAAGCACCCCACTGCGAACTGCCAATACAATAAGGGGCAATCTGGGGGAACCCAAGTAGACCGAAGGACATATAAGACACAGTCAAACGGGACCTCCCTGAGCTGCGCCATCAAGCGAAGCACGCGCCATGACAGCCCCTATGACCAGAAGAGGGGAGAAAAGGGAAGGCAAGACCTACAAAGCATAATAAGGAGATATTCCCACATAACAAAGAGACACATAGATGCGCAGCACGCTTTGGATACTGACCAACAAACAAGAGAGACACAGCACAATCTGTCCTGCGAGTTGTGCCAAATCGCCGAAGACCACTCTTTACTCGGCGACAGCAAGTCATCAGCCAAAACTGAAATGGGCAGGGATAGGCTGACAACCAAAAAAGCGGCTAATCAAAGCACGATGGAACAATACACAACCGCCACCATGCCTCCACTGATGGAACCGGGCAGATCTGCTGACGCACAAACTCCTGAAGAAAACCTATCTCTAAGGGATGTGATGAACGCCATCTCCAATTCGCGTACCTCTATGGAGGTCAAAATGGACGGCATCTCCACAGAAGTCTCCCTACTGCGCCACGATCTCCAGAAGCTCTCATCCCGCACCGGAGAGGCTGAGTCCCGCATATCGGTTGCAGAAGATGAATTGAGAGGCATGGGTCAGCAAATGAACAGGGCGCTAGAACGAATAAAAGGTACTAGAGAGCAGAGTGGAGGAAGGCGAGGGCAGATCAAGGAGGAACAACATTCGCATTCTTGGCCTGCCTGAAAAGACTGAGGGGGGAAGCATTGAACTCTTCCTGGAACAATGGCTTGCTGACCTGTTTGAACCCAAAACCCTGTCGAAACTGTTCTCAATAGAAAGGGCACACCGAGTTCCGACGGGGAGACCACTACCTGGGGGACAACCGAGGACTGTAATAGCAAAGATCCTCAATTACAGAGACCAGGATGCAATACTACAAATGGCCAGGGCAAAGGGTGAAATAACATACAACGGCTCCAGGATTGGCTTCTTCCCAGACTTCACTAGGGTAGTGCAGAAAATGAGGCAATCCTTTGACCCTCTCAAAAAGCGCCTTCAAACACTGAACGTGAAATATGGTCTCCTGTTCCCAGCTCAACTGAAAATATACCACAATGGTACGACCATACACTTCACTGACCCCGAAGAGGCATGGACCTGGGCAGAGAGAAATCTGAAAGGAGACTGGAATCCACGCAAACGTCATGAATCAAAAAGAAATAGGCTACAACCAAATAGACCACCAGAAAGACCACAACATCAAGAAATGGATGTGATACCACAAGAAGAAGACGACTGAACGTGAAGAAGGATGAATAACGGTAACAGACACGGCATGAAGCTAAATGATCCTAGCCTGATATAAACTGTAGCCGATAAATGAATGCTGGTGGCCCGCAGACCAGCAAGACACACTCCCCCAAAGCAGCAAGTGCACACCGAGGTATTCCAATACCGAAGAACACTACGCACTAAAATTAGTTTGATCAGTTAAACATTTTATTCAATGGGCGACAGATGCTTCAGTTGGGGACGGAGTATGGGGAGGGGGCGTTGGAAGTTACACAGGTATACACCGGACACTTGGCACAACAGGGCTACAACAATCACAGCAAACATGAGGATCGCAAAGGAAGCACATCTGCAAATAGCACCAAACCCAAGGAGCAATGGCGACAACAAGAAATAACGCAAGAAAACTAGCCTTCATGACATGGAATGTGAACGGCCTAGGAAACAGTATAAAGAGAAGACTAGTAATGCAATATGTAAATCGGCAAGATCCAGATATAGATTTGCTCACAGAAACGCATCTGGCAGGCACAAACTGCCAATTCTTCAAGAGAACAAAGTACAAGAAAGCAATTCACGCAGGGTTCTCCATGGGCTCGAGAGGAGTGCCGATAGATATAACGAAAGTAATCCAAGACCCTGGAGGCAGATTTGTTTTCATGTAAGGTACACTCTGGAACTAAACCATAACCATATTTGCAATCTATTCACCCCCAACACTCATGGCAGCCTTAATCGAGGAGATTACACCAATAATAGTAAACAACCCGACGGATACACTGGTGATCGGCGGAGACTTCAATGAGGTCATGAACATTAGTGAGGATCGTACGCATACAAGAGGCAGAAACCCGGCACTACCAACTAAGCTGGCTACCTTTGCGTCAGCACTGGGCCTGAGAGACGCATGGAGGGACCTTCACCCAGCAGAGAGGCAATTCTCTTTCCACTCGGGTGCACATGCGTCGATGTCCAGACTGGACTACTTTTTCCTCCCCGGTGATAACATACACAAAGTGATAGAGGCGTCCCTGCATCCCCGAGGGATCTCAGATCACTCCCCACTCACGATGCTACTCGAGACAGAAAGACCACAGCCCCCACCGAAGTGGCGAATGAACGCATACTACCTAGGATTCCCGGAACTAACGGAGAGAATTCAGGAATCAACTGCAACATACTTCGAACTGAACCAAGACACAGTGGACGATGCAGAGATAGTATGGGAAGCATACAAGGCAACTCTGAGAGGTGAAATTCTAAGCTGGACAACAGCACACAAAAAAGCGCATCAGCGCGAAGTGAAGGCTGCAGAAACGGAGGTGAAACGAGCTGAGGCGAACTTCATAAACACAGGAACGATGGAAGATAACACTACCTTACAAATGGCACAAAAGAAACTACACAATGTGGCGCTGACATGTGCAAAACAAGCACACAGAACCATACGCGCCAAAATATACGAAACAGAAGATAAGGCCGGCAAGATGCTTGCATTGCTGGAAAAGAGAGAAGAGGGCCACCTACAAGTGCGCCGGATACACACCACAAACACTGAATGGACCTCAACGGACTCGGGCATAGCGGAAGCCTTTGCAACCTACTATGAAAAATTATATGCCCCACGGACGACTGCTGGACGCCACCATTTTGGACTCAGCGACCATCCCAGCACTAAACGAAACCCAGAGGCTGAATCTTGAAGCCGCAATAACAGAAGAAGAACTGACAACCGCCAAATCTCAGCTGCAGAACGGAAAAACCCCAGGGCCGAATGGCCTTCCAGTAGAAATATGGAAGAAAATTGGCACCGGAGAAGTGGCACCACATATGCTCAAAATGTTCCTACAGGCAAAGGAGAAAGGCATCCTACCACCAGACCTAAGAAAAGCCAGCATAGTAGTAATACACAAAAAAGGCAAACCTCCAGATACATGCAGCTCATACCGCCCGATCTCTCTAATCAACACGGAAGCTAAAATATTAGCCAAAATACTGGCCAACAGATTACAAACAGTGATAACCTCCCTGGTCCACCCGGACCAATGTGGCTTCATGCCACAAAGATCCACGCGAATGAATATACGCAGACTCCACTCCGCCATTGAAAGATCGACCACTCTACAGGACCCATTGGCACTGCTTACTATTGACTTTGAGAAGGCCTTCGATTCGGTCCACTGGGAGGCCCTGTGGCTCATTATGGGCAAAATGGGATTTGGAGAGCAATTCACAAACTGGTTCAAACTCCTATACAATGCCCCGATAGCAGAAATCAGAGTCAATGGCTGGTCCTCACGAAACATAAAACTTGGGAGGGGTACCAGGCAGGGATGTCCCCTCTCGGCAATGCTGTTTGCACTTGCAATTGAACCACTGGCGATAATGCTGAGGGAGTCCCTAGATTGGAAGGGGTTCCACTGGGCACAGAACTGGGAAGACAAGGTGTCCCTATATGCAGATGACCTCCTTATATACCTTAGTGACCCAGCGAGCTCCTGTCCCATCGTAACCAATATACTAAATACATATGGAGCCTTTAGCGGGCTGAAGGTAAACTATGATAAATCCCTGCTCTTTCCAATAAAAGGCCTTGATGCAGCGACCTTAGCTAATAATCCATTTAAGATCATCGAGAAAGAACAGTTCCGATATCTGGGGATATAAATCTCAACAGACCTTACACAGTATATAGGGAAAAACCTCCACCCAGTAAGAGACAGATTCGTAAATGACGTCAAGCATTGGACGGCCCTTCCGCTCACCCTACTTGGGAGAGCCGCTTTATTCAAGATGCTGGCCCTCCCCAGGTTCTTATATGCCCTGCAGAACGCACCACTATATATACCCCAAACAGAATTTCACAAAATAGACAAAGCACTCAGGAAACTGCTTTGGGGAGGGGGGCACCGACGAATTGCTCTCAGAACCCTTCAGCGCTCAGTGTGGGAGGGAGGAATCGGACTTCCACACCTGCAGACGTATTACTGGGCTGAACAAATGTCGGTGGTGAATGATAGTCTGCATGCGGATCCAAAGATACCACATAACAGAGCAGACGCCCAAACAAACCAAGGAGTCACCCCGCTAGAAAGCCTGTACCAAAAGAAAATCCGACAAGCTACACCCACAATGGTGGCTCAGAGAACGCAGATTTGGATGGACGTGCATAAACACCTGGGATGGGAGGGGAAGATCACATTGAAACAACCCCTGTGGTGGAATAAACAACTCCCGGAACTTAAAGAGATTCCCAAATGGGTAGCCTGGGAAGAGGCGGGGATACAAACACTAGAAGATCTGATACAGGATGGCGAAATCAAGGCATTCCAAGTCCTGAAAGACGAATTTAACCTTGCCATCACGGAGCAATTCCACTACATACAGATAAGGCACGCACTTACTGCAAGTGAAATAGATTTCCCAAATGTGCCAGAATGTACCCCGATTGAGAGGAACATAGTGATGGAACAAATCAGACATAAAGTAACATCCACAATGTACAACGCCATCAACTCGTTTGCCACGAAGGAACTCACAGGACTTAAAGAGAAATGGGAAAGAGATGTGGGTCAAATACAAGCAGAGGACTGGACATTGGCACTTATGTACCCCCGGGAATCAGCAATTGCAGCCAGAATCAGGCTGGTACAGCTAAAGATCCTACATAGGATTTACTATCCTAGAGAGGCTCTACACCAGTGGGGAAGGGCGATGGACCCTAACTGCTTGAGATGTCGCCACTCGAGGGGAACCTTCTTCCACACCCTATGGGAGTGCCCACGGATACAAGACTTTTGGCAACAATGCTGTGATAGGCTATCAACAGTATTTGGCCGAGAAATACCGATGGACCCCAAACTCCTGATACTGGGAATAGAGGCGGATATAGAGCTATCCAGATTTGAAAAACTCACTACTACGAGTCTCGCAAAAAAGAAACATAGCCCAATTATGGGGCTCGCCCACACCGCCACAGTACGCCAAATGGGTAGCAGACGTGGACATGTGTGTTCCAATGGAGACAAGAGTATATACCATAAGAGGATGCCCAGAAAAAGCGGCCAAGATATGGCACAAATGGGAGGACAACTGAAGGCAAGCGAAGAACAGATAAAGAGACACTGAGCGCCGAACAGTGAACTGATATAAGCCCACGGAACGATCCTGAGAAACTCAAGACGTAGCAACTTCACAATATATGCAAACATAAATCAGATGCCAGGAAGAAATGTATACCTGTGATTTTAAATGTTTAAATGTATAAAGGGCTATGTGTAGTGACCAAGTGTCAACTACCCCCTTTTTTTGTTGTTGTTGTACTTGTCTATGTCCACAAAACAATAAAAAATGTTATACCAAAAAAAAAAAAAAAAAGAGTGACCTATGATATGTATGCATTTTCAAGGAACCAGAGGTGCCTTCCGTCAAAAAACTTTATGTTTTATGAAAGGGTCATGGAAAGGGGTAAAAAGGATGGCATCTGTGATGCCTACATTTTCCCCACAATATTAACTATTATGTGCATAAAATGTGACCAGTAATGGTATTATTCTACTAATAAGTAATGCCTGACGTTACATCCTTCTGTGCATGTTATTCAACTGTGCCCAAAAGTGAGTACCACAAACTACCACGCTTGCAATATCCATGGTTATTATTCAGGGTGCTATTGAACTCTTTTGTAATGAACTCACAAGTGCTCAAGAATCTCACCAGACCAGAGGAGAAGCAGTCATACAGAAACAAAGCAGGAAAATCTCTTATAAGATACAGAGTCCAACTTCCTTGGCAAGTAGGATTCATGGTAAGAAGCCGCGAATTGCGATTGCAATTGACCAAAGGTTTATGGGCCATAGTGTTAGACCACATTGACATCCCGGGTGACAGAATATGTAATTTAAATGCATAGTTTGCTGATGTGCAGTATGAAAATGCGCCTGTGGCCTATGCTCATTTCCATTTCACTGTGAAGGGCACACAGGCGCACCTGCAACATTGCTGAAATCAAGATGATTGCTGGACTAGATCTACAGAGAAGCCTGCAAGCCTTTCAAAACTCAGATCATTCTAGGCAGGCTGGAATTTTAAGGATTTTCTCTTTTTTTTGTGCACTTGGCACGTGTGGCCCGGGAAGCAACAGTCCAACCAGCCTGGTGGGCAATTGACCCTTTTCCCTTTTTCACAGTCCACCAGTGCCATCTCTATATATACATAACCCACCGCTTTTAATCCATCAATATCCATGCATCTGTATTTTGTGCTGTAACCATCTCTCCATGTCCGAGATTATTTTAGAAATGAGTTTGTGCGTTTTTGGTCCGCACTGAAGATGGGAAGCGAATAGCATATTTAGCCAACAGCAATACTTATCAGGTGTTGGGAAGTAGGTGCATTCGGTATTGTTGCAATAGGTGGCAGAGTCCCAAGGGTGAAATGATATACACGGATAGACAGAATTTCAGAAGTCGTAGTGGGTTAAAGATGGGACAGACCTTCAGAAGTCGTTGTAGTGGTGCAAGGTGGAAATGCCTGTTTTTATGGTGTGTATCCAATTTCTGTTTTTTTTTGTTTTAAGTGAGGAGATGGTTTGGATGTGTACAAGCGCGATACAGTTAGATTTCGTTGTGATGGAGTTGCTCGACTTTACTCTGAAGAAACACTGGCACCCGTTTGTAAAAACTCGACAGTAATGCAATCACCACTTAACCTGATCTGAACCGTATGGGCAGACAAATCTGCAACCCACCCCCACTGCTGCAGGATGCCCTCCCTTCCAGGCATCTCTAACAAACAATACATACGTGCCCAGGGCACACGACTGGTTCTGGTCATTAAAACATAGCAATGTGTGGTGTTCTCATTCCACAGGTCTCCTAGCAGCATGTGTTAAAGTAGCCAAAAGTGGGGGTCGGACAGGGCGCCTTGAGACAGTTAAAATGGAAGTAAATATTTTGTTATGTGGAAGAGTTGAAATGTTTAATTAGTTTCACTGCACCGCTTGCAATTGTAAGTCGAACACAACACTGTTCAATTTGTGGCATTTGTTCCTGAAAACGAAACCTTCCTTTGGCAGGCTGAGAACACACAATAAAGGGTCTCTTATTTGGCCTTGAATCACCCGTACTCAAAATTTGAAGGACGAAAAGGGTTGAACATCCACAAAGAATTTAAAAGATTCACTATAATGAAATCGAACATAAGAAAGTTCAATTTTTATTACTGAGATATGTTGTTCGAGACGGTTGCTCATCTTTACATAGAGGCAATGGAAAATCAGCAAGTAATGCAAGCATAGATTTAAATACGATTTATGCGACTAAAGTTGGCATGTGTGCTGTATGCTTGATGATTAACGATGTGCCGGATTAATGTTCAATTTGATGCATAGACTAGACATTGTACGTGTACATATTCTTAACATATGTATGTACTGTGTATATATTTTTTTTTAAATGGGGACTAAAATACATTTTTGCATTCCCAAATTTACATAGCTACGTCCTGAAGATGTGCGTTTGTCAGGGAGACAATCTGCCCGTGGGTGAGCTTTTCAACCACAATTGGACAATAGCCATCAACAACGCATTTGTAATATCAATATTCTCTGACAATCGTCAGGCACCAGTTTGTCCACATGCAGTGGCATTAATGCAAAGCAACATGCTTGCTTTCATGGTATCAATACCTGCGGATCGAAAAGTGTTGCATTTCAAAGTGAAAGGAGTCCTTTCTTCCCACTAACAGAACACCATGTTCATGGATCGAACGCTGAGATGGAACATAAGCACATTAGAATTAACCACACAGAGCACACAATGCAAATATAGGGATCAAGGCAACCAGCAATTTTTTTATGGAAGTTGACAATTCTAGAAATAAAGCATCAATCAAGTCAAATAACATTAACAAATGGCTGCCGCCATTTTGGAAGTAAACATGGCTGACAAATTCACCACACAGTAGAAAATCAGCCAAAGAGTGCAAAAAGAGGTGTGTTGTCGGAGGAGATGGGTGGCAATGAGAGGAAAAAGAATTTTTGCACTGTATGTGATCTGTGTGTTGATCTTTCTGGTTTTGTGTAAGGTAACATTGGGACGTAGGTGATGACAGGGTACGTTTGGCTACACTGTCCACGAACATCATGAGAATAGGTGGAGCATATTGTTTTGACTATTTATGTCAGCTTGAGGGGCGGGTGATCTAAATTACTGCTGCATGGGCACTTGAACTTAAGGTGATGGCTCAACTGCTCAGTTTAGCATAAGATGGCAGTACCCGACCCGTCGGTTTTGCATGTGTATATGTGAAAAAACGTAAGATAACATGTATTGGAATTTATTTATTTCTTTCGATCGATGTACACTCAATAAATACATGCCTGGTCGATTGGACCAATAGAATTTCTGAGGGAACTTCCTTTTAACATTTTTCCCATTATTATTGACAACTTATTCTTTAAATGTCATAGATCTGTACTGTTGCTTGTTTATGGATCGTCCCAAAGGCACTTAGTTAATGCCACATAGGTATGCTTGTTCAGCATCAGTTGGCTTGGGGCGCAAAACGTAGCTCCTGGTAACAGTTAGTGTCAAGCTAACCAGGCTCTTCTAGGTTACAAGCAGGAGCTAAATACCTCCCAGCTCCCCTCAATTTCGAAACCCTGCAATCGTGATTAATACTTGGTCAGGTATTATTCCAAAGGCTACGTTTTGAGGGCTTTGCAGAAATGGAGAATTGTCAGGGCATACCTAGCTGATACAGGGATGGAGTTCCAGAGGGAAGGTGTGTGACAAGAAAATGTTTGTGGGTCCGCTTTGCGAGCAAATTGTAATTCGAGGAGTATAGGCCACCAGTTATGTGGAGTTTAGCCGCCAAGTATGCTGGTGTGCTATTCGCGACTGCTTTATAGTTAATACATGCAGTCTTGAACAGTATCCTGGGCTGGAGAGGAAGACAGTGTTGTTTGCGTAGAATTAGAGTGATTCTGTCAAATTGCTGGCACCTGTAATGGAGGAATACTGTGGCATGGTAGACTCCTTTTAGGGGAGGCATGTGAGCAGCTAGCATTTGCAGTATCGATGTGTGAGATCACAAGGGCCTGCTCTAAGATCCGGAAGAGGTCGTCATTTCAGGAACCGAAAACCAAAAAGACCCAGAGTGTTAGCAATGGTGCCTAAACATGCATCTGGCAATATAGGTCCGCACAACATTTCAGTGGTTGTTGCTCCTGCAGGCCAAAAGGGTTACTAACCATTCAGCGCTTGTGGCTAATAGTGTCCACTCTTCAAACAAAATGAGATTCCTCCACAAATTGAGTCAGCAACACTCTAGTTATGGTCAAATTAAACTGCACGTAGGAGGAGCACTTTTTAAGAGGCCAATAACTTTGGAACTATTTGATGAAACCCCCCAAAAAACATCATCCAGGGCCGAGGGAGCCAAAGTGTAGGAGGTGTTTCAAATGTTCGATGTCCCAGGTAAACAAGTAATGATTGCTTTGCTAACAATAATTGACCAATTTCTGTTGCAACCATCACTTATTGTTAATACGGGTGAAAGATTCCTCACACGGCCTATAGAAAGGGAAGTTAGAAGGACAAGCAGTGGAGGAAACCGCCCATAAGGTTTCTACATTCTACATCACCTGCATGGTTACCCATATAACCTGCTCAGTTACTTGCGTGCAACACCACCACCCACTCTACATAGTACCCAGCCATATGCATATTTTTTAGTCAAGAAAATATATTATGTATTCATATCCAACTACATATATTCAGATTAGATGGGTAAACATACACATCTTCTCTGGACATGACCTTGTCTGCTATAACACATTACATGTTACCTTGCTTCCAGAGCAATGTTTGCCATTAGTGTATGAAGGAAGGATATATTTGCCTGTCAATAAAGGTCAAACGTGTCCAATACTATTTGAATTGATAAACTGGTATATCGGCTTGCTGGGGAATGTTTTTCTCTGTCAACTGGTGAAAATATCTTCTGTACACAAGTAAAAACAAAAACACTGAATAGGTCAAATCCCAGTCACTGAGAGGCATGCGTTTACAGGCAGCAAAATATATGCTGGCCAGTTTGCAGGAGGAAGGCCAAGTGAGAGAAAAACTATCATATATCTCATCTAACAAAGTATGCCATTCCCAATTTAAAGAACAGAGAAACTAAAACATCTGGTACTCTGTGCAAGAAGAGGGATTTAGCGGGCAGCCAAAATTAAAAAGCACAACACAAGTCATGAAGTGACACACGTGCTGCTAATAAATCAGCATTCGAAGTGTGGATGAGGCAGGCATATTAAAGTACTGCATTTATCCACCAATATAATGTCAGCTCGCAACACGCTATACCATACATTTTGGATCTGCCAGGTAGTGCCCTCTGCGTTGCATATGAGCCATAACCTAAAAAAGGATACGGTGGAACTGAGTGATGGGACCAAGCTGGTAAGATCTGGTTAAGTGGTTTTATCCATAAACATACATACAAAATCATAAAACATGATAGTAAACCATTGCTTTTATCCCTAAAGACGTGATTGTATGGCATACAGCTTAATTACAGAGATTGAACTTCATAGAGATAATGTCACGGTCAATCAATGACACGGTGTAAATCATCAAAACGTAGCTCTTCTTTTCAAGGCAGAATATAAAAAAACACCCAAATTGAAATGCACTGTTGACATCTTTGGCTGATAGTAACAATAAGAAGACAGGACTCCATGGCCCAAGCCCTTCACAAGATCCTAGAAAAAGGTCTGCGCAGCAGGACACCATGGCCCAAGCCCATCATAAAATCCTAGAAAAGGGTCTGCGCAGCAGGACACCATGGCCCAAGCCCTTCATAACATCCTAGAAAAGGGTCTGCACAGATTACATAGAAGAAAAAAGATCACTAAATTGGCCAAGGTTTCAGCAGCACCTCAGAGACAAGCAACATTAGTCGAAGACATGACAGCCCACCTGTTGGTTACTGCTTTAACATGTACAGCATTGAACCAAGCACGTGCCATTAATGTGCTGGTAATGCATCATAATAGTTGCCAATTTTGGTGGTAGTGTAATTTGCCAAAGATGGAAGGGAAGAATGTGCAATAGCGCCCAGCAAGAGTCCAAGCAAGTGATGGTTTTAGGAATGTGCTGTGATGTGACAAATGCCAACAGTGAATGACCACTTGCAGTTGTGGTGCAAAGTCACTTTCAGTGATGAATGGGACGCAGTGCTGGCAGCGTGATACTCGAGGTGGTGGGGGCAGGGAGTGCCCTCAAAAACAGCCGTATTGAATATCCACTGGAGACAGGCCATACAATTCGAAATTTCACATTTCCAATAACAGCCAAGTCATGCTACTGGTATTGTCAAAACACACAAAGTGCATCAGTCTTCACAGTTTCCACATTGTATATATAGTGTTATTTTACTGGCTGTACGCATATTTTTTAGTGGAAGCTCAATAAGTCCTGGGTAATGGGAAGTTCATGTTAGGAATCTAGAGCAGTACATCTTGGAAAGGGTGTGCTAATGATCAGTGTGCAAAATCACTTGCAAGGTTCGCAAACGAGTGCAGGAATGGCACAATTTGAGTATACCTCGAGGCCTATAAAACCCAAGCAAGGCGGGCAGAATCATTTGGTGCAGAGCTCTGGGGCCATTTGGGGTGCCAGACCTTGTGGCATCCCGATATCTCCCAGTGTTTCTAGAGACAGGTATGATGCAAGTTGAATCTTACTGTAGTGCTAACACACTACTACAGGTTGAGAATGTGAACTTATCATTTGACTGGTTACAGAGGTGTTAAATGGCTTGATGTCGTAAACGGGAGACTAGTCCTTGCCTTGGCTCATACACATTAAGCAAGAACTGAACGACATAGGATTGA
Source organism: Ambystoma mexicanum (assembly GCF_040938575.1). Lineage (NCBI taxonomy): Eukaryota > Metazoa > Chordata > Amphibia > Caudata > Ambystomatidae > Ambystoma > Ambystoma mexicanum. The sequence goes on along the minus strand of NC_090941.1, from coordinate 701,763,450 downwards.
GTGAGTTTTGGACTAACCCAGGCAGTACGAGTGGTAATTGTAAAGCGACCATTAAGGAAGCCTATAAAAAGGTGAAAATGGAGCAGGATACCCTTAGCAGGGTTAGCCAATCTCCCTCACTACTCCGATACTGGGGCTTGAAATGGTCTTCTGACTAGGAGTTATATCTTGATTTCATAAGCCCAAAGTTCACTAGAGCCGTGTATTGAAAGCTGCAATTTGGTACTATTCCACTTGCTAGTCTGTAACAAATGGATCGCAAGGGTTTCTGCAGCGTTTGTGTTCTGCAAAGACCAGCCAGAGAGATATTCACTTTTGTTTTGATAAGCCCCACTTACCTAGACCTCAAGAAACGTTTCCTAACACCTCTCCTGCAGGATAGGCAGGTCAGAACCACTTCAGAAGCCATGTCACTTTGCTGTTGTGCAGCAGAATCTTTGTTGTCTTCTGCACTTCTAAATATCTTTTGTGGGCATGGCAAAGAAGGCAGCGTAACCTAGCCACTTGATGGCTATAGTTTTTGCGCTGCATAGTGTTACTCAGAATCTGGTGTCTTGGCCACCCATTGCTGTGGATTATATCTTTGACTGTCGCTCAACCAAAGATTATCCTGTTTTAATGTTCTCACTGTGCATAAGCCTTTTTTGTGTGACCTCGAAATCTTCGCTTTGAAGACATTCACTTTATGATGCCACATTTACTTTAGGATGCCTTGATGTATTTATTGACATGTGTTATCTTAGTTTTAGCAATAATCAGATTTCTGAGACCTGATGTCATTTTATGAAGTTTTGATGGATCTTATAGTATGGGTTATTTTAAATTTGTGATTGATGCTATTGTGCTACTTTTATGATAAATTTGTATCGGAATAAAGATGCAATGAACGGACCAGTGTGCAAAATCTGCAGTTGCCATTAGATAGTGATAATTGACTCTCTGCAAGTAAGAAATGGCGTGCTATCTCTATGTATGGAATGGAGGTGGCGATTGACTACAAATCTGGCTAGCATCTTGCAACTTGACATTTTACACCCCCGACCCCCATAAAGAGGGGTTGGGGTTCAGTACTGAACACAGACAATGTGAACCATGCAGCAACACACTATCTACTAAGCTTTTAGAAGGCTCATACCTCCAGATAATTAGCAGCTCTTTGCAAATCTGAGTATTTACTTTATTCTTATTGTACATATAGTCATATAATGCCTATACAAAATTCATATAAAGCCAATATATCCCTAAAACCAATCATTCAAGAAGTTCATGAAGAATATGAATCCATTTCATAATAAACTGAATATGCCCTGAATCGGGGTGAAAGAGGGATTGAACAGGCCAAGGGAAGGTGAAATAGATACTCAGCCTCGTCTCCAGGTGAGAGAGAGGGTACACAGCCCAATGGGTTAATGCACAATCTGCATCGATCTATGCTTAACCTTCAGGGTGGGACCTCTAACCACCTTAAAAAGGGGTCCAGTTTGATCCCAGCACACAAACATACAACTTATCAAGCATGGCCATATGCTTCACTTAATTCGCCCAATTGTTCCCAGTTGGGAGAAACGGGACTGCTTTTTGTGAGGGGTGCAAAAGCATTATTTATAGAGGGCCTGCAGACACTTAAGATCAAGCATTGCCCCACTCACAACCCGCTTCTTCAAGCTGTCCTCCAGGCCCCACAAAATGTGGAGGCTGGCTCCACAATTATGCACTCATGGTAGGGAATGATGCACTCATGGTAGGGAATGATGCTGAGCTGCTTTTCCCCAAAGCCTGAGAGCAGTTTCCTGTGCAAAAGCACACAGTGTTGTTTATGCGTTGCTGATAGTGAGTGGTAATGCTTAGAGCTGTGTCTTTTCTCTTCTTGTTACTAGCATTGGACATAACCTTGCAGTTAAAGGGCACAAAATATATTATGCATTTTTAAGTGTATAAACTTGTATGTAAACCATAGATGCACTTTTAATCACATTTAGATAAATAGCTGCAGTGGGATAAACTGAAGCGTCCTCGAGAGTTCTGCTGTGCATGAAGCTAGCACGACTGTTTCTGTCAAGAGCTGGCAACTAGTGTAATAGTGCCTGCTTTCAGATTACTTTCACTAAGTGTGCTGCCGGTAGCGATTCGTGTTGGGTACTGTACAGTTCAGCGATACGACGGTTCATTGCAGTACCGTACGTATCTTGTTCCTTGATTATGTGCAGGGGAGGGGGCGGGGGTGGGGGGAGTTCTTTCTGTGACAGTGCTGTGAAGAACTGGTAGGAGAAGAGGGGGCGTGTACTCATGTACTGCTCGTGGACACACTTTAAAAGGGCGTGGTTATGTGCTGTGACATTATAATTTGGAGATGTTCCGTGAGGGTATAGAGCAGTGCTGTGAGGCAGAATATTGTAGGCTGTCAGTTGCTTACCTGCGCCCACACCGTACTCCTGTCCCCAAGACTCTCCCTGATCCGAGCTCTCCCTAAGCTGTACCAGGTCAGGCCAGCGCCCAGTAGGAGGCCGCCCACCAGGGGGGCCCTCTGCCCCAGGGAACTTTGGCCCCTGGTGGCCCTCATGCCAGCTTGTAGCACGCGGGCACAGCGGCCACCTAGCAGCACTCTCCAGCCCGCTGTTGCCATCTTCACGGAAGTGCCTGCCTGGGCTCTCGCGAGAAACAAAAAACGGCTTGTTCCTGATACCTCCGAGCCGGGACAGGGCCATCCCATTCTCGCATCCTGCCCCGCCTCTCAGCACCAACGACCGTGACTAGTAGGTAAAGGGTGAGAGACGTCCAAAAGTGCGAGGGGGCGTCAAGGCGCCAGAGAGGAAAACGTATGCCAGTATAAGCAGCCGTTTGTTCAGTCTCACTTTCATTTAGGATTTCTCTTTGTAACTTTTCATTTTTCTGAGCCACACCCAGCGTCACACCCCTGGTGGTGGCACTGTCTGAAGTGCAACCCGACCTCATTTATTTTTTTATTTTTGATAAACTCCCCCTTGTATCTGGCATCCATTTCAAACATGTCTTATTGAGGGCAGACCTCGCTTCGGGAAGCAACAAAGTGCTTACAATCAGGGGGAAGAACACATCAGAGAAAAGGCTCTAATGGCATAGCTCTCAACTCACCCGCTTTTGCCGGGTGTCGCCCGCCTTGCAAAGGGCTGACTCACCCGCCAAGCCTCCTGCACGCCCATTCATTCCAATGGGTATCTCACCCGCCAGAAACAAAATAGGGTGATTTCACCCGCCTTTGCAAAACAAATGGTTGAGAGCTATGTAATGGGAGGGTGAGGGTGTTCAATTGGCAGCAAGGGCTCTACAAGCAACCAGGGGAGGAGACAGTGGGGAGCAGATCACCAAGTGTCGGGAAGGGTGGGGAGTGCAGGGTGTGTGCACCTATGTGTTTGGGGGGAGCCATTCATTGAAGAGGAAGGTCTTGAGGTCTTTCCAGAACTGTACAAGCAATGGAGCAAGTCTGATGTTGATAGGGAGGAGGTAGATTGGGTAGTTTGTAGATCAGAGGTGGACGAGGCCCGGGCCGGTCCAGGCTCAAACAGTGGCTCCACCCCGAACCTCATTTTGGGCCGGTACCCCCAATGCCACAGGCTTGCTACGAGCCCCACCATGGGTGCCCACACGATCGGCAAGAATAAAATAAAAGTTTTTTTTTAAATCAGCTGATCCTACGGCCTGCCCACACACCACCCTCCGATCCATGACTTCCTGTCCTGCCCCCCAGACAACATGATTGGCTGGGGGCAGAACAGGGAGTCAATGGGTGCAGGAGGCTGGTGTGCAGCAGGCCCAACTCCCCACCCTATCTTCCTTGTTTTGGAATTTATTTATTTATTCCGGCGATGTGCAGGCTAAATGGAAATAAAATGACAAAATATGAAAAGAAAAAAAAACACGGCCCAGGTGCCTTGTTGGCACCCGAGCCAGTATCACATTTTTTTACCTTTTCATATTTGCCCATTTTTTTCCATTTTGCCTGTGCAGCGCTGGGAAAATGTAAAGAAATGGCCAAATATGAAAAAAAAGAAATCTGGCCCTGATGGCAGCTCGGGTGCTGACAAGGCACCAGGGGCGTGTTTATTTTTAAAAAACATTTTCTGGGGGAGAGAGGGGTTTCATGAGGTCAGCCCGTGGTGGGCTCCTAGGGCCAGGTCTGACCCCCAGACTCAGCCCTGGGCTCGGCCCTACCCATGCAATCCCTGGCTCCCCCAGCTCTACTGTAGATGAGGTGAAAAGTGACTGTGTTCGTTGGGAAGAGCAGGAAGTGGCAGGGTAGGTTTTCAAAAGAGCCAATGGTGATGACGGTCAGTTGGGTGCATGGCCAAGCTGCTTTGTGAATGATGGCGAGGCATCAGCTGATCTTGTTTGGATGGTTTTGTTGTAGAATTCTGTAGCCATTGCGGGCGAGGACATCTAGGATGTGAGTGGAGTATACACAGAATGAGGGGCTTAAGAATGCTAATGACCTAGCCCTAGTAGGCTTTGACTGGCCAGACAAAGGCGCTATTATTACCAGCCTCCATGTCACACTTGTGTCTGTGCCAGCCCAGTAATAAAAGATAAGACTTAAAAGAAACAGACCGTGGGAATGACCAGAGGGGCCTATAAAACCGTACTAGGAATTTACTTTAAGATCCCTTGATAATTGTCAGCCTGCAACAAACATAAAATAACACTTTTATTAGGATTTCATGGAGCCAGACCCTCATATTTTACACTTCGAAATAGCACACTTCTGCAATGTCATGGACGAGGATTCGTACCACGGAATATCCTGAAGCACCACCTCCTGTTATACACTTTCCCCTGTGCGCCTCACTCCACCAACACATCTGCCAGTTCTATATGAACAGTTGCACGATTTGCAAGGCAAGCTCTTGTACCTCCAGTGCCTTTCTTCCCAGTGACACACCTCCCTCTGCTCCCCCTGAAGAGCAATACCTCCCAGATTCATTCCCCATGCAACAACACCCACCTCCTCACCTTCTGCCAGTGCCAGACCTCCCAGGACCATTGCCTCATTTATGTTGTGACATAGGGGGCCCATGCATGACCACGTCCTACATCACAGATGGATGATATCTATTAAATGGGAACCTCATGCATGTTAAGGGATTCCCGGAACTAAATCAACTTGTCTATACTTGCCAACCCTACCAATTTAGGCAGTAGGCTACTGCTTTTTTGGCATTCCTACCACCTACAGATTTAGGTGTTTGATCCTACTGCTATTTTTAGATTATCAAGTTGATTTATGGTTCCACAGGCTGCTGCCCCAGAACCCAGCCCCAGGATACAGGGGCAGCAGCTTCAGAGCTGCAGAATAAAATAGTTATGTATTTATTTTGATTGATGACACCCTGTTCCTCAGTGCTATGCTGTAGTAAATATTAGAAATTGATTATTGTGTTTATTTTAGGATCCTGTCCCTCTGCCAGGCAAAAATTTGCTAAATGATAGTGAACAAGACACTTAGGTCTGGGGTGGCATGTGCAAAGAGTACCACATGTCCCAGTCTTGATATAACAATGTTTCTTTTATTATAGTGTTTTGCTTGAAGTTCATGCTCAGTTTACATTATTCACTTTAGTGATCATTATCACCTGTAAAGGTACAGATATTCCCCTTCTGTATTCTCCCATCCCCCAGACACAAGTGCCCATCACGTTTAACCAATTTCCCAGCACAATTTAATTTGCCTAACTGCTACTTTCAGTCATGTACATACTCCATATGCCTATCAATTGCCAACATCAACTCGTACTCCATGTGCCTGCTACACTCCCAACTAGGATCCCAATGTACCCCTTGCCCTCTCCATTTCCTCTTGAAGTTTCTAGTTCTTCTTTCTCACTCTCTCTTTGCTCCGGTCACCCCCCGCTTTGGCCAGTTTGTTTCTGCTTATGCTTCTCACATGCTTTCTCCCAATCTCTCATGCTCTTCCCCCCTTTGCCAAAACCTCTGCAATTTATTTCACATTTTTAGTCATGCTTAGAAGTTTGTGGATCAGGGTCAGCTAAAGATGTCTTACTGCTCCTGGGGGCCTATTTCAGCATGATGGTTGGAGGGTCCCCTCTCCTAGAGTGGAGAACAACAGTCAGAGGCACCTGTGGGATCCATATATCATCATGGAAACATAGAAATACAGTCATGGGGTTAATAGCCACAAATGATCATGAAATGGACAGCCAGCAGGGAGCTGAAACACAAAATGTTCACTGAAAATGTACTGATCTTTCTTTATCAGCACGGGGCTAATGTAGAGCAACGGGAGTATAAAGGTAGCAGAGATGCCCGAAGCAGGTGACGTCCTGAAGGGCTCTAATAAATGCAGCATTTAATGTGTGCATTGCAAAATGCACATTTAAAGTCCTGAATGAAAGGTGTATATTGCGGTGTCATAAGACTGCTGTCTGCCGGGGCCCTTTCATTTGACAAGATTGATAATCTCTCTCTGTTTAGGGTCATGTGGCAAGTGATGTTATTTTCTGTGATGTTATAATATGCTAATTATTATTTTTGAAACTTGAAGAATCCTACAGTTTTTTAGTCGCAGAATTTTGGCAAGTATGCTTGTCTGTGCGTTATTCCAGTTGCCAGTGGCTATCCCGAGGCAGGCTCCATCCACGGCCCCCATTGCTCAAAAGCGGGCATGTGGAGTTTGGTGGAAACATGTCCCAACCTCTCCAGGCACTCATCCTCGCACCCCAGAAATACGCTTTGTCTGCACCTTAGCATGGCCGCACATGACCCTTTCAAAATGTGCTGAAGAGCTCGCTCTTGCTTTTAGACGGCCCTGACTGCACGCCCCTCCCCGGCGCATTACTGTGGCTCTTCAGACTTGCTGTTTTCCTGCCAAGCAACGAGTAAGCTTCCTGGGCACGGACTTGCTGACATTTCTAGGGTGCTCATGCAGCCCCCACCCTGGCTCAGGAGGTACCTATTGTGATGCATCTTCCTCCCTACTCGCTGTTAGCCCTTTCTGAACCTGGGCTGTATTTCAGTAGAGAGGCTCTTCTTTGCTCACCTCCCTGTTCCTCGGATTACCTGCTATTATCCATCAGCATGTACATGTTTGAGGATGATGTGATGAACCCGATGGAGTCATCACTGATTTCCTGCTGTTGACCTCCTCCAATGTGGCCAGGGGATGGCAGCTGCTACCTGATCCTGACCCTGGGGGCGGCTGTATGAGGGAAGATCTCATGGGGAAGACAACCTCAGAGGAGATGGCATGGCTTCATCGGATGAGACATGGTATCCCCCATTTTCTCCTGAAAATAACCCTCCCATATCTAATACACTCATGACCTATTGTTATACATTCACTCCTCCTCCCATGACAAATAGGCAAATCACCCTCTACAGCTCCACCTATCAATCATCCAGGACTCAGTCACCTTTAAAGACTGCTGGAAATGTTTATTCAAGTTTTCCGAATCAATTCTCAAAACTGCACTTCCTTTCCCAGAATGACCAAAATACTGGGATGAGGATGAGGAATCGAGCAATGCAGAAAAAAGGAGGCTGCAAGCCTAGCGAGTGCTCTAGTGGTTGCTTGCATACACCTGTGGCGAACACAAAGGAATCCAAATCTTGGAAAACTGCGTCCCCTGCACACTGTCAATGAGGCAATAAGCCTAAAGAGATGTAATAACAGGTCTGGATAATTTGGAAAAGGCTTTTCTTTATATATATTTATCCACATATACCGTGTAAACAAATATAGAGTGACAGTGTTAATAAATTCAATATTTTCAAAAAATGACATTCAACAATTCTGTTGGTTTAGAGTAAGAGAAATGTTCTCCTGTTTTATTATTTTCATGTTGGCCCAACGCGTTTTTAGATTCATTTTCTCTTCATCAGGGGCATAAGTATTTCAACAATTCTTTCACTTCAATCTACAAAAAATTAGTCCAACATTTATTAATGTTATTTTAAAGAAAGTAAAGAGAAATCAATAGCAAACCAAGTTACATCACTTTGTTTAGCAAGCAGTCAGAAAAATAATTTATAAGGAGGCGCATCCCTTTGCAAGTAACTCAATGGACCTGTCTTGACTGCGGTGTAATTTTTTCACAGAGCAATAGTTTGATTCATCTTGTGCATTTTAGTACATAGGTATTGTGTCATATGTGACAATAATGCGGATTAATCGAGATTTAAACCCATCATGAACCTTTAATTTACATAAGTAGACTGTGTTGAGAGTAAAAAATGCCTAGGAATAGTCAAGTGTAAAATAAAAATAAAAATAAAACCTTAATATAAGGTAGGGGGAGAGAGAGAGGAAGATCTCACCCTTCTTCTAGTAGGAAAATGGATTCAAGTACAGGGAGAGAGCAGCTGGTTGCTGTAGATAGTCTGGTAAAGAAGTTCTGTTCTCCTATCGGAGAATAAGAGCATAAGTGCTTAGAATTTGTGTAGGCTAGAGAGATAGCCTAAAAGTGTAAGGAAGAAAAGACTTACAATTAGATACAGGAAGCAGGAATGGTCCACGGCGGGTACGCGGTCAGGAAGCAATGCTCACCTACCGCATCCGCCGTTGACCGCTTATTTATACTGAGTGTAAGAGCTGTGACGTCACTCGCGCATGCGCGAGCTGCGTCACAACAATTATGACGTCACTCGCGCACGCGTGAGCGGTGAAATGTCAGAAATTGTCAAGATGCGCGTGCGCGGGCGACGTTAGAGACACGTCCCCCGCTACCGCGTAATCAATGTAAACAAGACTGGAAGTGAAATGATGACATCACTATTGTAACGCGCTATTCGAACTTGTGAAAACGAATATAATCAAGACTCACTATTACGCAGTGTATAGGAGAGGTACCGAAGATTATGATGTTGTATAAAGACCTAATACCACAACAAAATGATATTTACGGCTAAAGGCCATTCTAGTGAGCTACATAAGTGAGCAAGATCATGATTCTGGTTTGGTGGGCAATGTTGTGTCTCAATGTTAACCATCAGGAAGATTAAAATATCAAACTTTTACATATCCACATATCAAAAAAGAAAGTAGAGAATAGACACGTATACAAGTAGTCTAACCCAAAACGGAAGGGTGTACAATCTAATATCAATACCTTTCTCACAGTTGTCATGATTTATAAACACATTACGGGATATTGGAAAAGCATTGTGTGATTTAGAACAATACCCATGTTAACAGAAAGGGTCCTAGATAGTTGTTGTAGTTTATAGACACATTTTGGGATAATAGACAAGCATTGTGTAAATTTGAACAATACCCCTGTTTACAGAAAGGGTCCTAAATAGTAGTCCTCATTAAGGCCCAGTGGGGTCATTGCGTCAAGTTTATTGATCCAGAACAGTTCTCTCTGGGCCAGTAGTTTAGGTAGGTTTCCTCCCCTGCTGAGGGGGTGTAGAACTTCCAAAATCACTAATCGCATTTGGCAGACGTTGTGTCTTAAGTCCCGGAAGTGTCTGAAGACTGGTGATTTAATGTTCTGTGTCCTGATGCACGATTTGTGTTCCGTCCATCTATCCTTTGCCCTTCTGTTTGTCTTGCCGACATAGTATTTCCCACAAGGGCAGTGAATTGCGTAGATGACATTTTTGGTGTCGCATGTCGCAAAATGCTTCAACATGATTTTTTTACCCGTATGTGGGTGACGAATGTGGTCTCCTTTAATTAGGTTGTTACAATGCTGGCAATGCAGGCAAGCGAAAGTGCCACATTTTGGTTTACTTAGGGTTTTCTGAGTTGTAGATTTACTCCTTTCGGCTCTTATTAATTGGTCCCTAAAGTTCTTTCCACGTTTATAAGCCAACATGGGCGGGTCCGGAAACAAATTTGATAGAGTTTCATCTGATTTGATCAGGTTCCAGTTTTTTTTTTTTAAACATGTTTTTATTTGCATTTTCAACATCAAGACCATTGCAGTATTGGTTACTTCAACAAAAAACCCCTGTATTATTTTCATACAACGTATATATAAGGAACATAGAGAGGGGAGAAATGCAAAGCAATGATGAACTTTAGTCCTGTGATTCTGATTCCCCTCCCTCCCCCTCCCCAACCTCCCCCTCCCTCCCTCCACTCGACACGGTCGCTTTGTACACAACTCTAAATAAAAAATCAACACCACTTTGGGCATTATAGCATTGCAAGAGCTCTGCAAGTTGCTACTGCAAGAAAGGAAGAAGCCCTCACAGGGCTTGGGGTAAGCAATCGTCCAGCGGCATAGGGCGTTGCCCTGATTCCTTTGCTTGGCTGAGATGGTAAGCAAGTGTTCTTAGTCTGTAGGCTCCCAATATGTCGTGTAGTATTCTAGAAAGGGCAACCAAATCATTTCGATATTTCTGCGAGATTCATTTATCGCTGCCGTTAGGCTTTCCATTTCGTATATTGCGTGGGCCTTTATTAACCATTCTCTCTTCGATGGTAGGACCATCGATTTCCATTTTATGGTCAGGCACACTCGGGCTGCTAATAGAAGATTGCGTGGTAGGTACATTAGAGATTCATATGTTTCGTCATCTTCCGACTCTACTCCAAACAAAACTAGTGTGGGCGTTGAGTTTCTGGGGATCCCATCTATGTCTCGAATCCAGCCCAGCACTTCCCGCCAGTACACCTGGACTCTGTCACAACCCCACCATTGGTGCCAGTAGTCGCATTGCTCTCCACAACCCCTCCAGCAGTAGGGAGATGTCCCGGGGAACATTTTGGATAGGCGAAGGGGTGTGTAGTGCCATCTCATTAGTAATCGCACGTTGTGCATTTTGTATTGCATGGAGACCGATGATGACCATACCGCTCTATATATTCCTTTCCATACCTCCCCTTGGGTTTCTATGGATAGGTCGGTTTCCCATTTCACTTCTGAAGGTGGGCGTGGACTGTGACCCCTCGTGACTAATGTTCTGTACAACTTTGATACGAGGCCTCTCGATGTTTGGGGGGAGCTTAAGATTTGCTCGAATGGTGTCAAAGGGCGCTTTAACGAGTTGCCCCACCTAGGGTCATGCATGGCACTTCGCAGCTGAAGGAAGGACAAAGGGGAGACACTTGTGCCCTGCAAGTTAGCCTGTAATTCCTCCCGGGTTGTAAACACCTCATTTTTCCAGAGCTGTCCCGCCCGACTTAGACCCGCCTCGTACCATGACTGTGACTGCTGGACTGCTCTCAGTGAGTTTTGAATAGGTGGGGACCAGATGCAACTCAAAGGAGAGGGCCATGTTGTGATTCCCTGCATGGCTCGGGATGGGTGCCAGAGAGACCATAATACCTTCAGAATGGGGTGCTGTTTAATCCTTTGTGTCATGGCTGATCTCGGGACCCACAACCACTCTCCCAGGGTGACCGGATCAAAGATGTCGTTCTCTATTGCCACCCACTGTTTCTCTGGGTTTTCCCACAAATGATCCGGGAGTATACGGAGTTGTGACGCTCTATAATATTCTCCCAGGTCTGGAAAGCTCATGCCCCCCATCTCTTTAGGTTGAATCAGTGTGGAGTATGGGATCCTTGCTCGTTTGTCTGCCCATAGAAATCTTAGTAGTATGCGCTTTACCTCTACTAAGAAGGAATCGGGAACAATGACTGGGAGGGACTGAAATAAAAATAGAAATCGTGGGAGTATGTTCATTTTGATGGCAGTAAAACGCGCCGCCCATGACATGGAGAGTTTGCGCCATCTGGAGATGTCATTTTGGATGGCTACCCACAGAGGTGTGTAGTTAGCGTCGAAAAGGTCGGGCAGGGAGACCGTTATATTAACCCCTAGGTAGCGGACCAAGTCGGTTTGCACCTTGAAATTCCAATCTGTCTCTAAACGTAGTGCTAAGTCAGTGTTGTCTTTCAAGGGGACAGCTATGGTTTTTTGTAGATTAACCCGGAAGCCTGATAGGGGACCGTATCGCGACAATTCTTGGAAAAAAGCGGGGATAGAAGTGGCGGGTTCGGTCAGGTACAAGAGGATATCGTCGGCAAACATCGCCAGTTTGTACTCCCTACCGCCTCGCGGGATTCCTCTGATGTTCGGGTTGGACCTGATGGCTTGGGCAAAGGGTTCAATGACCAGGGCATAAATGAGAGGGGAGAGTGGACAGCCTTGTCTTGTACCTCGAGTAAGGTTGAAGGTTCGCGATGAGATACCATTGATCGATACTTTGGCCCTGGCAGATCGGTATAGTGCTTTCGCTCCTTGTGTCCATGCAGCTCCCAACCCCACCCACTCTAGTACAGCTCTCAAAAAGGACCACTCTACACGATCAAAAGCCTTTTCGGCGTCTACTGATAACAAGAGGGGGTCCTCACCGGCCTCTCGGAGAGTTGCCATGAGGTCTAGGGTTTTTCTAACGTTGTCTGCCCCTTGCCGGCCTCTTACGTACCCTACCTGGTCGGTGTGGATTTGTTGCGGGAGAATCTGGGCTAGGCGGGCGGCCAATATGCTAGAGTAAATATTTGCATCTACATTTATGAGCGAAATTGGCCGGTATGATGAACACTCTATGGGGTCTTTACCTTCTTTGGGGATAACGATAATAATGGATTCAGTGAAGGAGTCGGGAGCTCGACCTGATTCTAAGATGGAAGTAAATAATTTCGCGAGGAATGGCGCAAGTGTGCCGGCGTTTCTCTTATAAAAGGCTGGCGTGAAACCATCCTGTCCTGGGGCCGAGCCTACCTTGAGGGCTGAAATCGCTCCCTGCACCTCTGTTGCGGAGATTGGGGCATTTAGCATTTCTAGGTGGTCTTCCGTGATGGGTGGGCGTGCCATATTGGTTAGGTATTCTTTGATATCGGGGGAGGCGCCATCAGTCTCAGCAGCGTATAGGTCTGCATAGAAATTGGAGAAGCGAGACACTATGTCTTGGGGATTTGTGAGTGGGGTGCCCTGTTCGTTGTTTACTTTGTGGACTGCTCTATCTGCCCTTTGTTTGCGGAGTCTGTTCGCTAGCATGGTGTGCGCTTTGTCCCCCTTTTCATAGAACTTCTGTTTGAGGTATTTAATCTGAGTGAGGGCCTTACCTTTCCATATATCTTTTAATTCCTCTCTCACTTTCCTAATTCTCATTTCTGTTTCAATGTCGCTAGTGGGGAGCTCCCTAAGGGAGCGTTCTAGTCGAGTGATCTCTTCCTTAAGTTTTTTCTCCCTGAGTAGCCGGAGTCTTTTTTTGGCGGCTCCCTCTGATATAAGAATGCCCCTTAATGTGGCTTTACCTGCTTCCCACACTGTGTTCAGTGACATACCGTCAGTGTCGTTGATGTCAAAGTATTCTGTGATGGCTTCCGAGAGGAAGTCCTTGAAAATTGGGTCTCTGCATAACAGGTCGTTACATCGCCACCGGCGGTCCAGGGCTGGGAGTGGGCCCAGGTCTAATTCTAGGCCGCACAGGTCGTGGTCTGACCAGGCTACAATTTGGATAGATGTTTTTAAGATAATACCCTCATTTTCCGCCCCCAGTAATAGGTAATCTATCCTGGAGAAGGAGTGGTGTGGTGGAGAATAAAAAGTAAAGGCTTTTTCCCCTGGATGAGTTACACGCCAGGTATCTATTAAATGATGTTCCCTAAGCTGAATTGCGAATCTGTCACCCTGAAGCGTGCTTGGGGGAAGGGAATTTGGTCGAGCTGAGTACCAGTCGCATTCACGATCTATAGCTACGTTAAAGTCACCCCCGCAAATTAGTGAACCCTCCCTCCATTCCTCAATGAAATCGAACAGGGGGTCAGTGAAGCTCGCCTGCCCCTGGTTGGGGGCGTAGACTGCACACAGTGTGATGGTACGTGTTCTCAGTGTCCCCTTAAGTGCGATGTATCTCCCGTGCGTGTCTCTGTGTATATGAAGAACCTGCATTCCCAGGGACCTACGCAGCAAAATACCCACACCCCCCTTCTTCTCCGGTCCAGATGCCCAGAATGCTTCCCCTATGTCTCTCCCTAGGATCTTTCTTTCTCCACCTTTAATGTATTTTGTTTCTTGTATGAAGAGAACGTCTAATTTGGATTGCGCGAACTGTCTTGCTAACATTGATCTCTTTTGCGGGGAGTTTAAGCCCTTGACATTGAGGGAGCCGAAGACTATGCCCTGTGAATTAGCCATATTCTAGGGTTTGGATAGCTTTTTTCGTGTTGTGGCTTGCTTGAGCCCTTTGTTCCATATTAAAGTTAGTGAAAAACTGCCCTGTGTTGTGGTACTTTTGAGTTGGTTCTTTGTGCTTCCCGAGCTTGCTTTGTCGAGTGGTTAATTGGATCCCCCCCATCCCTTCTGCTCCTTCCCTAGTGCGGAGTGCTATACTGGACATCCTCACCACACGGGAAGGGAAGAGAGTAAAGAAAAAAGAAAAGAGACGCCCTCGTCCACAGAGGGCCACTTTAGGAGAGCCCCTCTTCAAGCCCTGGGTATAACTTTGTTCTTTGTGCAGGGGCGGGATGCATGGGAGACCGTAATGGTGAATAAAGATCTAGAGCGTCTCCCAGCCCATAACCACGTCTAGGCAAACAAACTTTAAAGGGGGAGAACTTCAATGGAGCTCCATGGTGACCATTTCGGCCCGAATTAGAGCCCCTAAACAGTGTACAGACACCAGGTGCAGTGTGGGTAGATCAAGGAGTGTTTAAACGTTTGAATTTCCATTTCTGTTGCGCACGGCCTCTCCTCGAGGGCTTATCGGTTGGATCTCGGTGCGGGCCCTTTGGTTCTCTGCGGCCTTCTGCGTCTAAGTCTCTTGCTGGGCCTTGTAGGTGGCAACGGGCACGTTCTGCCTCTTCCACTGAGGTAAGCCTATATTCTTCACTGTCGAACTCAAATGTGAGGGAGAACGGGTGGCCCCATCGGTACTTTACGCCTTTCTCTCGGAGCCAGATCGTGAGGGGACGGCACCCTCTTCTTTTTGCGAGGGTCATTGCTGAGAGGTCTTGGTATATCTTGACTGTTGAGCTACGGAAGTTGATCGTGTCCTTCATTCTTGCCTTTTGTAGGATGTCCTGCCTTTGCATGTAATAATGACATTTAATTAGGACCGATCGGGGGCCTCTCGCCGAGCCTCCTGCCCTGTGCACCCTGTCGAACTCGAGGGTCGGGGGGGCGGATTCATCATAGAGAGTCAAGATTAGGGATTTCACCGTGCTCTCCAGGCTTGACTGTGTCTCTCCTCGCTCTTCCTCCAGACCGATTATGCGGATGTTGGAGCGTCGCTCCCGATTTTCAAGGTCGTCTACTTTTGATTCCATGTCCCTTTCCTTCTGCTCAAGATCTAGAAGTCTAGCCTCGTATTGCATAGTGGCGATGTCTCCTGATTGTTGATTATTTTCAACCGCCTCGAGGCGGTCCTCTACTTTGGCCACTTTCGTTTGTAGGTCTGACACTATTTCAGTTAAGTTATTTCTCATTGATCTAATCTCCCCAAGCAGCAGACGGATGTCCGACTTTGTTGCGCTGTCGCCGTCATTGCCTGGAATGTCTGAGGCGCTTTGGGCTTCTTTCGCTTCCATGGTTGCGTTATTGCGTCTAAACTTTCTCAGGGTTGCCAAGGTTCGTGGATCCAGCTTTGATACCTATGGAGGCTCTAGGCTATTGTTGCAGTGAGCAAGGACTGTTGAGCCGAGGTGTGCTTATACCCACGATCATGTTCCTGTGGTCAGTTAGTTCCTCTGGTGGGGACTCTCGCAGCTCCTTGGTGGGCTGCCCTGGATTTCGTGGCACGTTGCCTGCGATTTTGCCCCTAAGTGACTCCGGAGCGGACTGAGTATCGCCCCCCCCCCCAAAAGCACTGCTCTGGTGAATCGGGTGCTTCGCTATACGGCTGTCTCTGCTCTCCGCAGGGTGCGTGGAGGGCCCTTGATGGTCCTTAGGTTGGCTGCGAGGCTCCGCTAGTGGTATGGTACTCGTGGGGGTCCGTGATGTAGGAGCGGCGGATCAGAGCAGTTGGGGTTGACTCTGTGGTCCCTCTATGGTTGGAGTTCCGGGAGTGGCCGCTCTGCGCTCTCGATGCTTGGTGAGGAGGGGGGAGCCTCATTCGGGCGGAGGAAACACGGGCTTCCTTCCACAGGAGGCCCGGTGTCCGTGGCCTACTGCCGTGTGCGGCCCCTTAGGAGAGAACGTATAGTGGCCCACGGGGGTTGCCGAGCGGAGGTGCGGCGTGGCCCGAGCGTGCATGTGTAGAGGCGAGGCGTGGGTGGAGGGATGTAACCCTCGCTTGCGGTTCGCGCCGTAGGGTGTGCAGAGTCTTAGGAGCTGGCTCCGATGAGTGGGGGGGGGGGGCTGGCTCCCAAGCGGAAAGGCCCGCTTGGGGCACTGCTTACCCGCACCGGGCCGCCCACTCCGGTTGTTGCCTGCCTGGCCTGTCGGTTATCCTCCTCCAATGAGCCGGGCGCTACGGTCCGCTGTGGCTGTTCTCGTAGCTGCCGCACCTCGTTGTAGGGCTGGAGTTCTCCCGTTCGCTGGGCGCAGGATGCTACTGGCGGGCTGGTTCAATCTTTGTCGGGTTTCTTCTTACGCACGCGGCGCGTATCTCAGATGACGGCGGCCATTTTTTTTTTCTTTTTTTTTTTCTCCCCTCTCCTCGCTTCTTTGCGTACGGGCCTTCTGTGCTGCCCGGGGGCTTCCGATCGGAGGCTGATTTCTGCTTTTCCTCACAGCCTCGTCACCTGGGTTGTGGCTGGGTAGGTGCCAGGACGCCTTATCTTCTTCGTCTGCTGGTTTTTTCGAGCATTTGTTTCCCCTGCACTGCTCGAAAAGGCGGTTTTATCGGGCTTGAAGAGGGAGACGGTGGTTCAAGCAACCATCGCGTCTGCGCCCCCTGGTGGTCTCCCCAGGTTCCAGTTTTTATGAATGATTCTCTTAATTTGGAAACTTTGGCTTGAATATTTTAGCGAATGTATCAGATTTTTGTCTTCTCTCCTACGATTGGCCTGTAAAAGTACGTTTCTGTCCTGTGTCTCAGTGCGTATGATGGCTTTATCGATGGTCTCTGGCGGAAATCCTTTGTCTAAGAACCTTTTCTTCATGGTATTTTATTCTTCTTGTAGTGTGTCCGTTTTGGTTTGCATACACCTGTGCCCAGGAACTTTAAAAGGCAAGTGAAGCAGGGAATCAATGTCTGCAGCTGGCGGGAGGGAGCTGCGTCTCCCCATGGTTGAAGCTACCAAAATGCAATTAGTGGTGTGGTGGAGCCAGGCAGCTCACCAACGAAGAAGGAAGAAGTTGCTGCATGCAAAAGACATACTGCAGAAACGCCAGCAGCTGGCCAGAGACTCCTGGGCATTCGCAGGTGACAGAGAGTATTGCTTTACTTACCGGAGCCCGGAACAAAGCAGACATGTCAAGTGGAGGCTGTGAGAAATGACGAAACCAAAACGAAACAGTCATGAGAAGGAAGCCGATGGAAACGACTGCAGAAGAATCCAGGAACACCCACAAGAGCCGGTGAGTCCACCAACTGTCACACTCGTGCTCTTGTCTCACCTGTTTGTCCTTTGAAGTCTTATTTCTTGGATTCAAAGGACTCTATTTTTTCCTGGTCATTTGAGACTTGTACAGGAACGGATGATTCTCCTCCGTCGCCAGTATGCAGGTGTATGGATGCAGTTCGGATTCCTGCCTTGGGAAGATGGTAAGGTTTGAAACGTTCAGAGTTCCTGGAGGGAATTTGTGGGTATCGGGCAAATGTCCAGGAAGAGTCCAGGGTCCAGGAAGGGGCAGGGGATTCACATGGATCCGTGAAGCGGAAATGCGAGGAGTGGTTTAGAACTGAACCCAGGGTCCGAGAAGGAGCATGAGGCCTGCACAAATCCGCGAGGTGGAGTATGCGAGGAGCGGTACCGACTGGATAACAGGAAGGAAGGGAACGTACCGCTGGAACCAAAGGAAGAAGGAGGCAGATAAGGAAGGATAACAGGGTAACAGCTTGCTGGTATAACAACACAGAAAGTTGGCGTTGAGACTCACAGAGCCGCGGGGGCGTGTCTGTTTTCTGTGGCAGACATAGTTGGAAAACTAGACCGTGGCTTGCTTAGCAGCGCCAGCCATGTTGGTAGTATACTGGACATGATACTACGGTGCTTAATAGACCACGTATTCCAGAAAGGGCGGAAACAGTGAATCATGACAGCATGCCCCCTCTTAAACTTCGATCCACCAGGTTTACCTGGATGAGTTAAATGGAACCTTCGCATTAAACGGGGGGCATTCATGTTGGACACAGGTTCCATGTTCATTCGCTGGGAGGATAACCTTTCCATTCCACCAGGTATTGAAAATGACCTCTCCTATATCTTGAATCGCACATCCTGGGGACCTCAAATTCGACCTGATCGTTGACGAGAACAGGGGGAGGTCGAAGAGCCGTCCTGGTTGACTGAGAATAGGGTTTGAGTAAGGAAGTGTGAAAAATGGGATGGATTCTCTTCCAAGATTCTGGTAATTGGAGTCGAAAGGCCACATGATTGATAATTTCCTTCACTGTAAACGGCCCATAGAATCAAGGAGCCAACTTATTGGGCCTTAGGTTTCGAGGTAAAAGTCTAGAAGAAAGCCAGACCTTGTCACTGATGGCATAGATATGACCAGGTCTCCTGCTGGTATATGCATGTCTCTTAACGTCCATCCTGACCCTCTCTAGATGTCTTTTTATGTCCTTATGTACAGTGACTAAACGCTCTATCCAGGAGTCAGCTGAAGGAACCGGGGTGGAGTGAGGCAGGAGAGTTGGCAAAACAGACGGATTGGAAACCTTGACTGCAAAAGAAAGGGCTTGTTTTGATTGCGGAGTGGTCTGAAATATTGTAAGCAAACTCAGGTACTGGAATTAGAACTGACCAATCATCCTGGATTTTGGAAGCAAAGCTTGGCAAGTATTGTTCAAGGGTCTAGTTAACCCGTTCGGTGATTCCGTTGGACTGAGGATAATATCCTTAAGATAAGGCACGTTGAATACCCAACAATTGACACAGGTACTTCCAGAATCGGGAAACATATTGGGGCCCGCGATCTGAGATGATTTTGGAAGGAAGACCATGCAGTCTAAAGATGTGATTCAGAAAAATCCCTGCCATTTCTTGTGCCGAAGGTAACTTGTTCACAGAAGTGAAATGGGCCATGTGAGTAAACAGGTTGATGGTAACCATAATAGTGGTAAAACCCTTGGAAGGAGGGAGATCCACGATAAAATCAGTGGCTATTACCTCCCATGGTCAGTCCAGCAGCTCAGGTTGATGGAGTAATCAAGCTGGTTTTCTATTGTCTGACTTGTTCTGACTGCAGACTGCCCAGGCTTGAATGTATGACCTTACATTGTCGATCATCCTAGGCCACCAAAAGTTTCTCTGGATGAGCTGAAGGGTAGCCTTAATGCCCCGATGCCCGGAGTGGAAGGTATCATGACAGAGGTTTGTTATCTTGGTTCTTAGGATCTGTGTAGGAACAACCAATCTTTTGTCCTTAAAAAGATAACCATCCTTGGCAAATAAGGACCATTGATTGGTCTTGGAGTATTCGTCGCAGAGGTCCGAGAGCGCACCTGGAAGTACAGTGAAGTACACTGTTTGCTGTGTTTGCTGTGGGAGACTTGTCGAGATTTGTCCAACTATGCTGCAGTGAAGACCCATTTCATCATCTGAACGAGCGGCGGAAGTCTTAAAAAGCAACACGGAAGTTGCCTGGACACAGTAGTTACAAGTTAGACTTTTTTGCAATTCGAGGAGTGGATATTCTGTTACTGTTACAGCCTATATACGGACTAACCATGCTTCCTTCTCCCTCTGTTTCCCTCAGTCCCTCATATTCGTAGGTCTAATCTGATTTGACACGGACACGAAGGACCGCCCCTGATCCGCCCCGCCCCCATATTGAAATTCCGTGTGCGTAGTGCACCCGCGCGCGCACCCGGAAGTACAGTGAAGTACACTGTTTGCTGTTTGCAGCTTTAAGCGGCGAGCAGGGTGCAGATAGCTCCAAGACCCTTAGAGGTAATAGCTGGAAACCCGCATTTAAATAATTATCTGACTGTCACTGGTGAGAGCCGATTACAAGGGATATAGTGTTATAAGCCAGAAGTATGTCCTAAAGTCCTCTCAGATAGTAAGCCTATGGTCTTTGTTGGGATGGTAAGTGACATGCGAAAAGAGTGGAATTGTTTCCCTGTTCTTACTTCTCACTGTTGCTTGTAGCAATGAAAAGGAAAATCTTAGATAGTAAACGCAATAGTGCAATGCTGAATAATAACTTATAAACTAGGAGAATGAGTATTGCGTACGCAGCTGCCCTTCCTCTCCCAGATTCCCCAGACACGGATGAGGAGCTTGTGGAGTGTGCGCAAAATACCACAAAATTCCCCTTTGATGATGCATGTGTAAATGAGCTGCCGGAGTCCTCCCAATCACTATTCAATGAGGAAAGAAGGCAGGTGGAGATACCCTGCGCTTGCAATAAGGCAAATCTGGGGGTATTCTTCATGGACACGCCACCGATTTTTCTATCAGGAGAAATAACAATGTTAGGACTATCAGAGCATTTTGATACCTCAACCCAGACAGCTATAAGCAAGGGCGTAAACAAGGTGGCCACAGTAAGCACTGAAGCAAATTATAAGCCTTGTTTGGGTGACACTAATGAAAGGGGCATAGAAAATCTGCAGTTATTTAAAGAAGTAAAAGCTCAGACTAGAATTTTAAATGAAATCCTGCTTGCTTTAACTGCGTGGCCTGAGATGTTTGCTGAAAAGATGTCCGAATTTGTGTTACCTGTGGTTGAGGCTGGTGATAAAGCTCAGAACCAATCCTCGACTATGAATACAAAGGAAAATCAGAGGAGGGGTAATGAGAAATCACTAAAGAGAAGCCTTAGTGAGAAACCAGATATGCAAAAGGAGAATAAGAAAGAGAGTAACCCATGGAGTACCACGATTGGTTCAAGGATGAAGGACCAATGTGTTGTAGAAGTAGCTGAAGGTATTGGTTCAGAAAGCCTATCTGATGAGCCCTTTATGCCGACTATCTAATCCCCCCATTACAATTGATGATGATCTCGCTCTACCTACGGTGGTGAATCCTGCCATTAAAGTTGCGGAGATATTTAATGTAAATATCTCTAAAACAAATTTGAAAAAAATTAGGAGGAAGCAAGTACAGGCCCAGAGGGCTCTGAATGTATCATCACGTAAGTTCATGAGGGAGCTCACTTTAAGAGAAGTGGAACCCTGCCCTAAAGAGGGGGATAACGCAATTATGGTCACTGAGTCCCCTATAAAGGAGCAAGTGGGCAGTAACCCGACCAAATATAATTTGATAAGTGAAAAAGAGCCTTCTAGAAATGTAGACATGCGGTCTGGTTACTATGATGCAGAAAAGGATTTAGCGAAAGCAATGAAACACAAGGTAGTAACTGATAAGAACCCAGATGCCCTTCTGCGTATTAAGATCCCACAAAGAGATGAAACAGTGAAACGTATGGGTCCAGCTGCGGGAGATGGGGATCGCATACCAGAAAGATTAAATATGAAGGCAATAGCCCCGAATCAGGAAGAACAAATAAACACTGCAGAAAAATTAATTCCCAATACTAATGATGATTTAAAGGAGTCACAGGGCATGCTTGGGAGTACAAAAGTAAATAAAGTGTGTGAGCCGGAAAATTCCAAACAGAGGCTGCCAAGCCTAAGCTGTTCTGCCTCTAATGGTCTGAAGTCCGACAAAAGCAATGAATCTGATTCGGCCGCATTAGGAAACTATTTAACTGAGGATTCTGTGTGCAGGATTATGAAGGATTTATTGAAAGACAATGAAGTAGGGTTAACTAAACAGGAAAGTGTACTTGGCGATAAATCAAGGATTACATCAGAGAAGGCTATGCCGCAGCATGAGATGGGATGTTTAGGAGGTGCACAGGCAGAAACTCTGAGACAAGGTGCTTGGAAAAAGCAAGCCACATGGGGAGAGAGGGAGGGGTGGGCCTCGGTAAATGCCACTGAGGATAGGAGTGTGAAAGAAAATAAGGAGGAAAAGACCAATTACACAGGAGTTGGGGGGGATTTCAATGATGTACTGCGACGCCCGCATTTTCCTGAGGTCCCTAGTCTTATTTTGCATTATGTCTTTGATGACCATTATTCGCCAACCTTGAACAGACCATATATATTAAGTCTGTTCAGTGATATCCCAGAACTGTCATTAATATCCTCTGCTGACATACAATTGGTGGATTGTATCCATCCACAAAGATATGACTTTGTGCGCTTGGTGATTCAGTCGCCTTTGGTGCGTGGACTGATTCTGAGGGAAGCAGGTTCACTGCAAAAAAAAGGGCTTTGACACCTATAATTGCGTAGAACAAGTGGTCGCGGAACCTGGAAATAGGAATGGACATGTGACACATTATAACTATTCATTGGATAAAAAGGAGGACAATGCTTATGGTTACAAGGATGCTATGTCCCTAGTTGAAATGAAGGAATTAAGAACCCTAGCAATGTCTCTTAAAGACTCTCTTGAACAGCTGAAAAGCATAGGGAAGCCACTTTAGCGATGGTGGCCCATATAAGTTGGTGTCCTGGAATTCCAGAGGACACTCACACTCAGAATAAAAAAGTATGCCAAGCACTAGAGAATTTTGATTTTGTACTCATACAGGAATCTGTGACTTAAGGGGTACCTTTGACTGTATTCCCTCCGTACCCACGTTCTCCTCACCTGGGCTTTCCGAGTTGATGGTATCTTGCAGGCCTCGACGTGCCAGGTAGTCTCTCTCTTTCCTCTGGTGCGAGGGCTTGTCACGGAGAGAAGCCACTGTGGCCGCTGGGTGTGAACAGCGGCACAGTGACCCCCTCTCCGGAATCAAACCAGAAAAAGCAGGGAAAAACCCACTAGGGGAAAAAACCCTGATAAGAGGTGCCAAGACCTTTCTCAGAAGGCCAGTAGTCCACCGATGAAGAGGAGGAAGCGAAGGATCTCCAAACGCTGAAAACGTCCACTGTAGCGGTCGACCTGGAGAGTAGGCGAGGGAAACAGCAGCTGGGAAGTCCGGACTGAAGGTAGAAGTCTTTCCAAGAGGCACTGCGGAGGAACACGGGAGCACGGGAGAGAAACCCCGCGATGACCAGACTCAAGAGCTAGGTGAGAGGACGAGAGAGAGTGAGAGAGAGAGAGAGAGAGAGAGAGAGAACGAGAGAGAGAGAGAGAGAGAGAGAGAGAGAGAGAGAGAGAGCACGGCAGACGCCGCCTAAAGGGGGGCGGCGGATGGCAATGGGAAACAAAGTATGGAGGTTACTGGTGACTGGACACCTATGAGAAGTAACCGCGTGGGGGAAAAATATAACCCCTAGTAGAATCCAAAGTGAGGTGCAGAGGAAGAGCGAAGGACCCAGAAACGAAGTAAACAACGGAGAGGGGTTGCAACGCAATGACCTGCCGGGAGGCAGGGATTTTATACTCCCGGCAGCGTTGCGTCTCGCGTTAGGAGCTGCGGCCATAAACACAAAAAAGGGACTAAAGCAACCTTCCCCCATGACCTCTCAAACTCCAACGCGGAAGTAAACGCCAGTCACGGCGATGGCCGCGACTGCGAGTGACCGTATGCCCCCCCCTAGAGTGCAACCGCCCAGGCCTACCTGGGTGCAAGCGATGGAACTTGGCCAACAGTTGAGGGGCATGTACATGGGAAGCTGGCTCCCAGGAATCCTCCGACCTTGGGTAACCCTTCCATGACAGGAGGTATTCCAACCGACCATGAAGGAATCTGGAATCATGAATGGCGGAAACTTCGTATTCCTCCTGGTCGGCTGTAGTGACAGGTAGTTTCCGGCGGAGAGACCGGTGATTGGGATCTGAATAGTAAGGTTTAAGAAGAGAGGCGTGAAAAACAGGGTGTATGCGTCTGAGAGACGGAGAGAGTTGTAGACGATAGGCAACTGGATTGACCTTGGAGAGGATGGGAAAAGGTCCCAAGAAACGAGGAGATAGTTTAGAAGGTCTTGTCCATCTGGGAAGGAATCTGGTGGACAACCACACTTTGTCCCCCGGTTTCCATGAAGGTGATTCCCTGCGGTGTTTATCGGCCTCGGTCTTATTCCGCCGTCTGCAATCCGCCAAACTCATCAATGCACTGTCCCTGGCCTCCTTGAGATTTCTTAACACCTCTTCTGCAGTGGGAGAGTTGGAGTAACTGGGTACCTCGGGCATTAGATAACGCGGGTGAACGCCGTAGGTACAATAAAAAGGTGATAGGCCAGTGGCACTGTGCTTGGAGTTGTTGTACACGAATTCCGCCGTAGGGAGTAGAGAAACCCAATTATCTTGGCACTGGGAAATAAAACATCGCAAGTACTGCTCCAAAGTTGCGTTGAGTCGCTCCGTTTGGCCGTTTGTCTGGGGGTGAAACCCTGAGGATAGGGCCCTTTCCATCCCCAATCGAGTACATAAAGCCGTCCAGAATTTGGATATGTACTGGCTTCCTCGATCGGATATCATCTTGTCGGGGAGGCCATGATGCTTAAAGATATCTCGGGCAAAGGTTTCTGCCATTTTGGTGGCAGAAGGGAGTCCTGGAAGAGGAGAGAAATGGGCTAGCTTGCTTAGAGAGTCCACTGTCACCATGATACAGGTGCATGACTCGGATTCGGGAAGCTCCATTATGAAGTCCGTGGAGATGAGACCCCACGGGCGAGTCGGCATCTCCGCTTGGGTAAGAAGTCCTAGGGGCTTCCCGGAAGCATATTTGACACTGGCACAAGTAGGGCAGGTCTTTACGTAGTTAAACACGTCCCTCCTGATGTTGGGCCACTGGAACGATCTCGAGATGAGTTCCAACGTACCATTCCCGCTTCGGTGTCCACCTAGACGTGAGTCGTGACACCATTTAAGGATTTTCCGGCGCAGTGACCCCTCAGGAATATACCACTTCTTCTTGTAGAAGACCCAGCCGTCCTTGATTTGGAAAGGAGAATCAATGGAAAAAGAGAACTGGGGAGCCTCTTGCGCAACGGCAGCCTTGAGCTCCTGAAGGAAAGAACTCACTGTGGCTAAGATCCGATTTCTGTGGAACAACGGCTCAGACTTGACCGCTACCGTTTCCAAGTGGGAATCTTTGCGAGACAAAGCGTCAGCCAGACGGTTGAGAGACCCAGGGATGTACGTGATCTGGAAGTCGTACTGCGAAAACAGGTAGGCCCATCTAGCTTGTCTGGAGTTAGAACATTCCATGTCCTGTAAAGCCTTGAGGTTTTTGTGGTCAGTGCGAATGAGAAACCGATGACGGGCACCCATGAGAAGGTGCCTCCATTCCTCACAAGCCAATTTCATCGCCAACAATTCTTTCTCCAGAACCGAGTAGTTGAGCTGGCTGGGAGAAAGAGTCTTAGAGAGATAGGCGACCGGATGCTCCACCTTGTTGAAAGACTGAAGCAACACTGCTCCTACAGCGATAGCGGAGGCGTCCGTCTCCAGAATAAATGGAAGAGTTTGGTTTGGATGCTGCAGAATCGGGGCAGAGCAGAAGAGGGTTTTTAGATGACAGAAACTTCTTTCTGCCTCAGTAGACCAGGAAAAAGGATAGGCCGTCTTCTTGAGTAGGCGGGTGATGGGAAACACCACCTCCGAAAAGTTCGGAATGAATCTTCGGTAGTAATTTGAAAGACCCAAGAACCTCTGGACCTCCCGGACAGAGGTCGGGGCCGGCCAGCCAAGAATCACTTGCATCTTGTCAGGATCCATGGCGATCCCTTCTTCTGATAGCACGTATCCCAGATAATGTACCGAAGGTACCGCGAATCTGCACTTCTCCTCCTTGACCAGAAGATGGTTTTCCTTAAGACGCTCCAAAACTCGTCGTACTTGTGCTATGTGTTCTCTCATGTTAGGGGAAAAAACCAAGATATCATCTAAATAGATGATGACCGAGATGGAAAGCATGTCGGAGAACATCCGGTCCATGAACCTCTGAAATACCGCAGGGGCGTTCACCAAGCCAAACGGCATTACCTTGTATTCAAATAAGCCCAGAGGAGTACGAAACGCAGTTTTCCATTCGTCACCCTTGGCTATCCGCAACAGATGGTAAGCGTTTCGAAGGTCCAGTTTGGTAAAGATTCGAGCACCTTGCACTGCCTCAATAATATCCGTGATTAGGGGCATCGGATACCGGTCACGGACTGTCACTGTATTTAGACCCCTGTAGTCGATGCAAGGTCTAAGGTCGGTGGAATCTCTTTTCTTTATAAAAAACAAAGGGGCTCCTGCTGGAGACTTGGAAGGTTGTATGAGACCATTCTCCATGTTGGTATCCAAGTATTTCTGAAGCACTTGTCTCTCGGTCTGAGTGAGGGCGAACATCCTTCCGAATGGCACCAAGGCATGGGGCTCCAGATCGATAGTGCAGTCCTCTGGCCGATGGGGTGGAAGTCTGGCATGGAGGCACTCCTGAAAAACGTCTGAAAAACCCGAGCAGAAATTGGGTAAAGCATGGATACCTACATGATTATTGGGAAACACCTTGACTGGCTGAAGATCAGCCCGACCTTCCAGAGAACAACAGTTAGTAGCGCAATATGGGGAACTGAAGCTTATTTGGTTCTCGGTCCAATTAATCAGAGGATTGTGTCGTCGGAGCCAGGTAATGCCCAAGATGATGGGAAAATGGGCCGCCCTGATAATATCAAAACTCAGGACTTCCTTATGTTGGTTGATCGTCAAAGTGAGTTCCTCAGTGGTATGGGTGATAGGACCGGAGGACAAAGGCGAACCGTCTACTCCTTCCACCTTCTGACCTTCTGCCCGGGGAATCCGACGGAGGCCCACCTTGTCAGCCCACAGGGTGTCAACAAAGTTCCCTGCCGCGCCACAGTCCAACAGAGCCAGTGTCTCCTCCTGATGGTTTCCGAGGTTGAGTTGTACTGGAATGACCATTAGCCTGGAGTCTTCCTTAGACTCGGAAGAGGTCACTGACAGAGAAACATAGGGACGATGGAGATTTCTTAAAGACCCTCGGTCGTTTGTCCCTACTAACGCCGAGGGTAGTCGTTTCCCGACCTCTTGTTTGACAGTTCTGTGCAGTCTCTGAGAAAATGCTGCTCTGATCCGCAGTAGGCACACAGTCCTTTCTCTCTTCTGCGACGTCTTTCAGCAGCGGACAAGGGCGCCCTGGTAGCACCGATCTGCATAGGTTCTTCCGTAATGATGTTAGTAGAGCGACCAGGGAGAACGGGTACAGAGGGGTCTGATTTATGGCCAGGAGTCCTTTGCTTACGACGTTCAACTCGTCTCTCCTGAAGGCGATACTCTATGTGAAGAGCAGCAGAAAGTAGATCTGAGAAAGTAGGAGAACGTGGAGACCTGGCTAGCTCGTCTTTAATTTCTTCCTTCAGTCCTCTTCTGAAAATGGCATACTGGGCTGTCTCGGGCCATCCGGCCCCGGCTGCTAACGTCTTGAAAGAGGAGATGTATGATAACACGTCTAGCGAGCCTTGCCTGACATCCAACAGGTCTTCGCAGGCTGTAAAGGAGAGCTCTGGTCGTTCGAAGGTGTGCTTGAGAAGATTCTGAAACTCCGGATAGTCCTGCAGAATGGCGTTTCCGCTAGTCACCAGAGGGGTGGCCCAGGAAAGAGCGTTTCCCGTCATGTTGGTTATTAGGAAACCCACCCGGGCCTGATCTGTAGCAAAGGTACGGGGTCTGAACGTAAAATGAACCAGGCATGCTTCGAGAAACTCCTTTACCTTCTTTGGGGAGCCATCAAATTTCCCCGAGGACAGTGCCATGGGTGGCAATTCCGAGGGAGTAGGTTCCCTAGCCGCAACCATTTGTTTAAGCAAAGCGTTCTCAGTCTTGACCCCTTGTAGCTCCTGGGACATCGCTTGGAAAGCCTTCCATAGCTCTTGGACTTGTTCGTCAGCTGACATCGTGATACTCTTTGGCGTTGCAAACTGTGACTTAAGGGGTACCTTTGACTGTGTTCCCTCCGTACCCACGTTCTCCTCACCTGGGCTTTCCGAGTTGATGGTATCTTGCAGGCCTCGACGTGCCAGGTAGTCTCTCTCTTTCCTCTGGTGCGAGGGCTTGTCACGGAGAGAAGCCACTGTGGCCGCTGGGTGTGAACAGCGGCACAGTGACCCCCTCTCCGGAATCAAACCAGAAAAAGCAGGGAAAAACCCACTAGGGGAAAAAACCCTGATAAGAGGTGCCAAGACCTTTCTCAGAAGGCCAGTAGTCCACCGATGAAGAGGAGGAAGCGAAGGATCTCCAAACGCTGAAAACGTCCACTGTAGCGGTCGACCTGGAGAGTAGGCGAGGGAAACAGCAGCTGGGAAGTCCGGACTGAAGGTAGAAGTCTTTCCGAGAGGCACTGCGGAGGAACACGGGAGCACGGGAGAGAAACCCCGCGATGACCAGACTCAAGAGCTAGGTGAGAGGACGAGAGAGAGTGAGAGAGAGAGAGAGAGAGAGAGAGAGAACGAGAGAGAGAGAGAGAGAGAGAGAGCACGGCAGACGCCGCCTAAAAGGGGGCGGCGGATGGCAATGGGAAACAAAGTATGGAGGTTACTGGTGACTGGACACCTATGAGAAGTAACCGCGTGGGGGAAAAATATAACCCCTAGTAGAATCCAAAGCGAGGTGCAGAGGAAGAGCGAAGGACCCAGAAACGAAGTAAACAACGGAGAGGGGTTGCAACGCAATGACCTGCCGGGAGGCAGGGATTTTATACTCCCGGCAGCGTTGCGTCTCGCGTTAGGAGCTGCGGCCATAAACACAAAAAAGGGACTAAAGCAACCTTCCCCCATGACCTCTCAAACTCCAACGCGGAAGTAAACGCCAGTCACGGCGATGGCCGCGACTGCGAGTGACAGAATCTTGGGCATGTGGGCAATTGATTTGGAACGGTTATGTGGTAATGTGTCTTCCAGGCACACGTGGGCAGAAAGGGCGCCCCAAGGGGAATCTAGTACAGGCCTATCGTAACTCACAAGACATAGAAATACGATCAGTTAAACTTCTGTACACTTCTTGCATGGTGGCAACCTTCTATTTAAAAACGCTAAATGGTAGGGTGGGTCTAATGGTAATAAATGTGTATTGGAATTGTGGGGAATATGAAGATCAAATGTTAGAGAAGCTGCTAGAAGAAGTAAATGAGTTGATTGATGAATGGCTTGTCTGTTCCCCAGGCGGTTTTGTCATAATAGCAGGTGACATGAATGCAGATTGTAAGTTATCTGGCATAAAAATGGCCTGGTCTCTAGGGGAGAAGGGCTCCACTGCCTCAAAAAAGGGAGACAAACGATATAGAGGAGCGCTTTGGCTTGATTCCACAAGAGCATGGGGAATGGAAATGGTGTATAATGATAAGTGTACATGGCATGCAAGGGGAGAGTCTTCAATTATTGACTATATTTTTGTGAGTGATAAATTGATTAAGGACTCAGAAAAAATGCTGGTACAGTTGAGGCCTGAAAGTGATCATGCAATGATATCAATCAACCCGAATCCCGAGAAAAAAGATAAAAACAGAAATGCTTTTTGTGTTCCAATATATGTTAATGTGAGAGGAAACGGGATCAAATGGAACAACAGTAAGTTAAATAAGTTTAATAACATGATGTGGCACGATTATGAGACAAGATCCATGGAGCAAAAAATAGAAACATACTCGATTGAGGCTTTTGACGAGTTACTCACCACGAATCTAGAGCAGATACAGAAACTAAACACAGATCAAGCTAACATTAAAAGAACTAGCAAGCATGTTTTTGACTTAGAGGTCAAGGAACATAGAGCTGCGCTATGTAAGCAATTACGTGCTACTAAAAAACTGAACCTGCCTCCTGCAATGCGTAAAGAACAAGAAAGAGTATGCCGACTAGCCTATAAGAACTGGAGGATATACCATCGTGCCCACCTAGAGCAGAAAGATGCAGAAGCCATGCTAAGTGCGATGAAGGATTCTAACTCTAGAAATTACTGGGCACTCATTAATAGCACTGAAGCATCACAAGCACAATTAATTACGAATCCGCATCAGTGAGTTAATATGGTGTAATTTTTTTGAGAGACTGTATGCACCCTTGAGTGAAAGTATAGTAGAAATGGAATGGAAGGAAGTTACTTGGGAATTAGACGTTTCAGTGGATAAAATAATGATAATGATTCAAAAATTAAAACCATCGGCCACGCCTGGTCCCAATAACTTAACAGGTAACATACTTAAACAGAATTGTCAGCTCTGGGCCAGAATTTTGCATTTTATATTTAGCGATGCTATTCAGACCCAAACAATGCCTGCATCGTGGAAACTTTCGTATGTCATACTTATATTCAAAAAAGGTAATAGCAGTGTTCGAAGAATTATAGACCTATATCCTTAATTAACATAGAGACAAAGATATTTGCAGCCCTGATATTGGAAAATCTCCTGAAATGGATGGAGGAGAAAGTAATTCTAGACGTTAGGCAGTTTGGATTTAGGAAGGGCCTAGGGACGGATGCTGGGGGTATGCTAGTAGCATTGTTGCAAAGCAAGGCTAAGAAAAGTGAGCAAGTGCCATTGCACGCAGCCTTTATGGATCTAACGGCGGCTTTTGACATGGTTGACAGACCGTTACTTTGGCAAAGGCTTATAGACTTAGAAATTAAAAGCGGTCTGTTAGCCATGATCATTCACCTCTATACAAATACAGTCTTAAAGGTCAGACTAAACAATGAAGGAATGATGTCCAGGGAGATAAGTGCTAGAAATGGTTTGAAGCAAGGATGCTCTTTGGCGGTGATGTTGTTTAATCTCTATGTCTCAGGAGCAAATGCTAAACTAGATGCTGTTGTGATGTTACCACCCAGGAACGGGGGGACTGTGGTGAATTGTATTTCATATGCTGATGACATTTTGTTAATGGATCGCTCAAAGATAGGGTTTCAGAGGTTAATAAATTTCGGATTTCATCAAAGATATAAAATTGAAAATTAATCCTACAAAAACTGTTGTAATAAATTTGGGAAAATGTAACAGTGTAAGCTCAAAGCCTGTGTGGTGTGTAGAAGGAACCCAGTTAAGATTACAGAAAGCCGTAAAATATTTAGGATATACTTTTGCAAGTAATATGACGGTAGGCTTTGCAAAAAAATGCCTAGAATCTAAGGCGAAAGAGGCTGGAAATCAACTAAAAGCCATTAAAAGGAAGTTTGGCAAATTCTCAATGAAGGGTTGTAGAGATTTCTACATGTTAAAGGTTATACCGAGGTTAACATATGGTTTGGAATTTTATCCGATGAAATTGACTCCCATATTAAAAACTATAGAAGCATCAATATGGAAAAAAGTATTATTTTGCATACCGAAGAGCGCACCATTAGAAGTCATTAGATATGAGTTTGGTCTCTGTTCACTAAAATGCATAATGGAAGGTAAAAGAGTGATGTTGTACAGAAAATGTATTGTGGCAGGGCCTCATTCAATATATAAAATAATAAAGGAAGGTCTAACAGAGAAATATATGATGGAGTTAGAACTAGAGGTGAAAAATATTCTATTGAATCTTGGTGTTTCAATGAAGTGTCTCATAGAGAAACATACAAAGATCAAAACATTGATGAAAGCCTTTGATTGGGTGAATAACAATGCAGTGATTTTGAATTCAAATATATACAATCAAGTAGTATCCATGTGGAAATGGCTACCTGAACTTGAACCATATTTAATAAAGTATCCGTCTAGGAAATTCCGAAATAGCGTGATGAGATTTAGGTACAATGTTTTAAATACAAATTAAATCTGCCACGTAAGAAGATTAAGCACTGTGTTCAAGAATTCATGTAGATTTTGTGAAAAACCAGAGGCTGTGGAAACATTAGGTCACTTGTTGCTAGTATGCCCTAGGTTGGCGAACAAAAGACTTGTCTACTTCTCTGAATTTGTATCTGATACATCCTATGTATTTAGGGAGCAATTGTGGTTTGAAATGCTGCATGGGACAAATACAGCACTGAAGTGCAAAGTGAAGTGCAAAGTGATAGACTTTTTGACAATCATTTGCAAAGTGACGTGACCAAAGATCCCGCAATTAAAGCCAGAGTTTGAAAGAGACACGGAAGTGTGGAACTAGTTGTTTTAAAGATTGTCAGAATATTAAGGTTTTAAGTGACTTCTAGATTGTCTAGTGAAGATCAAGGTTACTCAGAAGATTGTGATACTAAATAAGGATATGAGATACATGATTTTAACCCTGGAATTTATGAAATGTACTCGTGGTCCAATGAGTGGTAAATTGTTATGCTGATTTGTACGTTTGTTTTTACGAGTTTTTTATGAGTTTTGTATAATCATTGATTTGTAAAGGTTTGAATAAACCAAATACAATAAAATAAAAAAAAATACAAATAATGAGTTGGCC
This sequence comes from Ambystoma mexicanum, assembly GCF_040938575.1. NCBI lineage: Eukaryota > Metazoa > Chordata > Amphibia > Caudata > Ambystomatidae > Ambystoma > Ambystoma mexicanum. Next base: position 701,731,104 of record NC_090941.1, on the reverse strand, counting down.
TGGGCTACGAATACTGTGTCGGGAAACATCTTGGGAAAGGTGCTGGCTTGTTCCGGTTCATAATCAGGACATCTGGATAATGCATCAGCTATTATATTGGTTGTCCCAGGGACGCGTTGAATGCGGAACTGAAATTGGGTGAAGAAAAAGGCCCAACGGGCTTGACAACTATTTCTGCATTCCATTGATTGTAGGACCTGTAAGTTCTGATGGTCAGTTCGTACCTGTACAGGGTATTTGGCACACAAAAGTAGATGGTGCCATTCCGTAAAGGCCTGTCGGATGGCAAGTCATTCTTTCTCCAGGACTGAGTAATGTGCCTCACTGGGATTCAATGTTCGAGACAAGTAAGCAAAGGATGTTCTTTGTTATCCTTGGACTCTTGTTTAAATACCGCCCCAATAGAATACTCCGAGGCATCTGTTTCCACCAGAAAGTGTTTAATAATGTCTGGTTGAGCCAGGATGGGTCCTCGAGTAAACTTATGTTTTAGTTCCGGGAAGGCGGTTTCCTGATCTACAGACCAATTGAAGGGTGTGTCTTTCTTTAGCAAGGAAACTATGGGTTGAACAATAGAAGAGAATGTAGGAATAAACATCCTATAAAAATGTGCAAGTCCCAGGAAGGATTGAACTTGTTTAACTGAGGTAGGAGCAGGCCATGAAAGAATAGATTCAACTTTGACGGGATCCATTGCTACTCCTTGAGGGCTTAATACAAATCCCAGGTAACGGACTGTAGAGACATGAAAGATGCACTTCTCAGGTTTGGCCTGCAGCTTATTCTCCTGTAACCGTTGTAAGACCTAAGTAACGTGTTCCTGATGTAAGACCGGGTCGTTTGAGTAAATCAATATGTCATCCAGGTAGACAATAACAAAAAGGAATAGCATATCCGAGAATACTCTATCCATAAAGCGCTGGAATACCTCTGGGGCATTGGCAAGACCAAATACTCAAAGTGTCCAAAGGGTGTTCTGAATGCAGTCTTCCACTCATTGCCCTCCTTTATGCGGTTTAAATGGTAAGCACCCCGCAAGTCAGGTTTGGTAAAGATCACAGCGCCACGTACAGCTTCTAATATGTCAAAGATGAGTGGCAATGGATAACGGTCCTTGAGAGTATACTGATTAAGACCCCGATAGTCCAGGCATGGTCAGAGCTCCTTGGTATCCTTTTTGGGCACAAAAAACAGAGAGGCGCCAGCAGGAGACTTGGAAGGACGATTGGTTCCGTTGGTTATATTGGTATCCAGGTATTCTCGTAAGGCTCTTTTTTCAAGTTCTGAAAGAATGAACATCCTTCCAAAGGGTATGATTGCAGATTCTTCGGTATCAATAGCACAGTCCTCAGGTCGATGAGGAGGTAGTGACTGAACAATAGCTGTTGAAAATACATCTGAAAATTGATGATAGTTTTCAGGTACCTGTGTAATGTTGGAAACACTGATAGATTGTCGTTCTGAGATCTTGTTTTCCATGGATATGGTTTGTAAAGCATTGCGGGAAAGGCAATGTGAAAGACAAAATTCCGATCCTAAGAATAAGGATCCGGCAGCCCAGTTGATGTATGGATTATGTCTTTGAAGCCAGGGCATGCCCAGAGCCATTGGGTAATGAGCTGCCTTTATTATGTCAAAATGTAGCAATTCCTGGTGATTGTGCATAGAAAGCAGTAATTCTGTGGTTTGCTGAGTTTTGGGTCCTGAAGACAACGGCTTCCCATCTATTCCTTCGACCGCCTGGATGATTTCTTTGGACTCTCTCGGAATATTGTGCTTCAAGGCCCACTCGTGGTCCAGGAAGATGCCCATAGCACCACAATCCACTAGGGCCAGGATGGAATGGTTCTCTTTGTTGGCGGTCGACAGAGATATCTGGAGTATCACCAAAGTTTTCTTTGGATGAGGGTTCAAGGAAGGAGAAGAGTTGGAGCAAGTTCCTTTCTCCCGAAGCTGGGCTCCGTTCAAGACCGGGAGCTGGCGTTTCCCATACGACAAGGAGTGACTATTGGGCAGTTTCTTACCAGATGTTTATCAGAGGCAGAATACATACAGATTCCAGTGTTGATCCGACAAGTCCTTTCCTGAGAAGAGATAGGTCCTCGCAGGGAGCCGAGCTGCATGGGCTCTGGATCCGAGGAGTTAGGTGTAGCTGGCTCTCTAGGGTTAGGGTATTCCAAGGAGGCTTTCTGTGGTAGGGTCCGTATCTTCCTCTTCTCTGCTTTTCTTTGTTGAATATGGAAGTCAATTTGTAAGGACAAGTCTAAAAGAGTCTGGAAGGAACCTGGACGGGCCACCCTTGCTAATTCATCTTTGATGTCTTTGTTTAACCCACAATGAAACAAGGTAAAGCATTCCTCAGGGGTCCCATCTGCCTCTTTAGCCAATTGTTTAAAACGGGTTACATAGGACAACATATCTTGATTTCCTTGTTGGAATTTCAATAACTTCTCTTGGGCACTGTACACTTGTTCAGGATGGTCAAACATGGTCTTGAAGGCGTCTACGACTCCCTTGTAGCTGTCAAGGAGAGGCTCTCCCGCATTCACCAGGCTAAGGCATTTCCAGAACGATGGTAGATTATAAAGCCCACCTTAGCCCTGGATGTAGAAAAATAGCAAGGTTTGAGCGTGAAATGAACTAGGCATGAATCAAGGAAAGAATGCAGTGTCTTGGAGGTTCCATCATATTTGTCCACAATTCCCCCTACCAGAGCACTTTTCTGAAATGCTTAGTCCCTGGATAATACCAATTGTTTTAGTGCTGCATTTACTGCCTTGAGGTTCTGGACTTCTGTCGATAATTCCTGCATTCCTCTCATGAGGTCCTGTAAATTAGCTCGCTCCAATCTAAAATTGCTAACAAAAAAGCTTCCTTGCTCCTGCCAACTGAACCCATTTTGCAACCTCAGCTCCTCCCAAACCTATCTAACACCCCCCACCTATTTAGCTTCAGAAAGATATCCATATTGGAGACAGAAAAAATCATACTATCTCTAAAACCTTCCAACTGTAAAGGTGACAACTGCCCGGCCCAAATTATAAAAGATGCAGCTCGAGACCTTGCACCCTTCATTTCAAAAATCATTAATGCATCCTTTAAGTCTAACCTAGTACCGAACAACCTCAAACAATCCTGGGTGCTTCCCTTGCTAAAAAAACAAACACTTGACCCTGCTATACCAACTAACTACAGACCCATCACTACTGTCCCTTTCTTACTTAAAATCATAGACAGAGCAGCATACCTGCAAATCCAGGCCCACTTAGAAACTAACAATTTACTAGGATCACGGCAATCTGGCTTCCGCCCCCTTCACGGCACTGAAACAGCCTTGATTGACCTCAAGACCCAAATTGACGAGCTGAAGGACAATGGTAAAACTGCAATGCTACTCCTCCTTGACCTATCCGCGGCCTTCGACTTGGTAGATCATGCAGTCTTATGCAATCACCTAAGTTCGGCCGCTCATTTCTCAAGTGATGCCATAATGTGGATACAATCCTTCCTTGCAAACCGGACAATGAGAGTCTTCTCACCCTTAGCAGCCGCTGACCCCATACAAGTTTCATGCGGTGTTCCCCAAGGATCATGTGTTTCTCCGACGATGTATAACATCTTTACTAAGCCCCTGTTTGACAAGTTGGACAGACTGGGTATTGTCTACACTAATTACGCAGATGACACTCAGATTCTAATCCCCCTTTCGGGTAACTTCTTGGAAGACACGGACTTAGTAAATAAGATATATCTCCTCATTCAGGCTTGGATGGCATCCCATGGCCTCTGCCTGAACGACGACAAGACGGAGCTACTGATCATTGGCTCAGCGTTGGCTATCAAAAAACTTGACCCTAACTATGCCTCATTCAACATTGACAATAACGTCATTAAAGTGATGCCTGCAGTCAAAACCCTCGGGGTCTATCTTGACTCAGCGCTCACCTTCAAAAAGCAAACGAACTCGCTAGCATCCTCCACGGCATATACTTGCAAATTGATCCGAGCATGTAGACCTTTTCTAACTGAGACCAGCTGCATCACATTAGCCAATGCTCTCATCATATCCAAGTTGGACTACTGTAATGCCCTTTATGCAGGTTCCAACAAGTATATCCTTGACAAACTACAAACTCTCCAAAATAACGCTATCAGAGCAGCTTTAAATATTCCTAACAGAGCCCACATCTCCACCTTTAGGAAAAATATCCATTGGCTAAAAATCAAAGACAGGATCACCCTCAAAATACTCTCCCTCACATCCAAATGCCTCAACAACATTGCCCCCCCCTATCTGGCCAACAGAATCCACAAGAGAACCTCTAACCGCCCTACTAGAATGACCAACGCCTCCACCTTAATGATACCTAGATTCAAAAAGAGTACAGCAGGCGGCTCTAGTTTCCCTATCATAGCTGCGCAAACCTGGAACAAACTCCCCTTGGATCTCAGAATGGACCAACCCTACTCTAGCTTTAGACGTAAAGTCCTCACTTGGATCCGTGCCAATGACACTTAACTCGACCTCCCCACATAGACACTAGATGCCTGCAACCAGATGAATGACATCTGACCAACTTGACTGAACCGTAGTTCCGCACCTCTTTATTTTTCTTATTTCCTTTTTCCTCTCTTTCCCTTGCTCTCTCACTTTACCTACCGTTGACCCAACGTGAACTGTATAAACCATACTTCTCTTGATTTAACTGTGAACTGTATAATGTGTTTTCCTCCTGTAACCAAGTTCTTAAGCAATCTTGTACTGTTTGCGCCCAGCTACCCATTCGGGTTTGGTTTTTGCGCTATATCAAATAAACAAACTAACTAACTAACTAGCAGTCTCCATGTTGGATTCAATATCAGGTCTTTGGCGTCTCAAACTGTCACACTCGTGCTCTTGTCTCACCTGTTTGTCCTCTGAAGTCTTCTTTCTTGGATTCGAAGGACTCTCTTTTTTTCCTGGTCCTTCGAGACTTGTACAGGAACGGACGATTCTCCTCCGTCGCCAGTATGCACGTGTATGGATGCAGTTCGGTTTCCTGCCTTGGGAAGATGGTAAAGTTTGAAACGTTCAGAGTTCCTGGAGGGATTTCGTGGGTATCGGGCAAATGTCCAGGAAGAGTCCAGGGTCCAGGAAGGGGCAGGGGACTCGCACGGGTCCGCAAAGCGGAAATGCGAGGAGCAGTTCAGAACTGAGCCCAGGGTCCGGGAAGGAGCAGGAGACTCGCACAAATCCGCAAGGCAGAGAATGCGAGGAGCGGTAACTGGATACCAGGAAGGAAGGGAACGGTACCGCTGGAACCAAAGGGAGAAGGAGGAGGATAAGGAAGGATAACAGGGTAATGGCTTGCTGGTACAACAACACGGAAAGTTAGCGTTGAGACGCACAGAGCCGCGGGGGCATGTCTGTTTTCTAGGAAGTGGCAGACATAGCTTGAACACTAGACAGTGGCTTGCCTAGCAGCGTCGGTCATGTTGGTAGTATACTAGACATGATTCTACGGTGCTTAATAGACCACGTATTCCAGAAAGGGTGGAAACAGTGAATCGTGACACCAACAGGCAGCAGGGACCCTGGGGCGTGTCGGCGGCAACGCCAAATGCAAGTAATTAAACCAAAAGCAGCTGAGAGAGAAAGAACAAATGAACTTAATGTTGAAACTGGAATTAAGCTACAAACAAAACCCTTCCAAGCAGATGAATCTATTGTGCAGGTATAGTGGAAACCCAGACCAGATAATATATCTGTAGGACAGATTGACAAACAACGTTTAAGTGTAACTTTAGGGAAGTGTAGACACCCCATGGGAGGAAGCCCTGGCAGGAGAGGATACCAGGCGCTCACAAGTGTGTGAATACACAAAGTCCTGGCAGGAGAGTATACCATGCAATCACACGTTTGTGAAAACAAGAAGCCCTGGCAGAAGAATATACCAGGCAGCTAAACCTGAGTGCAGTAAACAAGTCCTGAAAAGAAACATCAGGACTGTGGAAAGGATTGGGTTGATTAAAAACAAAGAGGTCCTTAGAAGAAACATCAGGACTGAGAAAAGGATTTTGTTGATTAGTAACGAAGAGACCCAGAGGAGAAACATCAGGACTAAAAAGGGGGATTGTGTGAACCAGGAGAGAAGAAGCAAAATCCTGGCAAAAAGCATACCAGGTGTTATGAAAGTGACAAAATTGCAAAGTCAGGCAAGTGGTATACAGTGATTATAACTAATTGAAAATAAGGAATAACATTTATAACAATTTTTGTAAAAAGTATATATGGGGTGGTGTAAGGGATAGACTAGGGTGATAATAAAGATAGGGAAACGGGGCTTGGTGGGCGACCCCCCCCAAATTTAAAGAACATAAATCGATATTTTCTCGTCATTTATAATTAGTTTAACAAGTTTTCGTTATTATTTAATTTGTTCAATTTGTTATTATTACATCGAACCAGCCAAGTTTGTACGTCAATATTGTTGTGGGCCAATAAAAGCACAAGGAACTGTTGTATGTGAAACTTCAGAGAGTAAAGAGGAATCCAATGGAAGGGGACCCCCCCTCTTGAGCAAGGACCTTTATCCTTGAATAAGCGTTGTGCTGGAGCCATTTATTCTTCTTTTGTAAACACTTTTCTAAACCTCTCAAGGTTAAAGACATTTCCCAAATCACCTTGAGTTTAATTTTAGTGTGAGGGTCAGAATAGAATTTTGGGCAAAGGACAGTTTTGTTTTGCACATTCAGACACAGACAGATCTTTGGTTTAGGTAGGGAAATTCCTCTTAGAGCAGGGTCAGAGAGGCATTTTCCCAACCCCTTTTATTTTCAAGAAAAGTATTTAAGCAAAATCATGCTTAACTTTTGTGCGAGTTTCATTCCTGACTCCTCACAATGACGAGGTGCTGTCTTTGTTGATGGTCTCCCCAGTCAGATGCACTAAAACATCCGTGGGCTTGCACTCTGTGTCCAGTGAGGCTCCAAGTGCATTTACTGGCAATCCAGTATTAGAGTTTGATGTAAGTAGTACTCTGCCCATATTGAGCGCACAGTGGGACCTCTGGGTCGAGAGCCTCAAAGTTTTTGTCACAGCAGGATGCAAAGATGACTATACTGCCAAGAGGTCCATGCTGCTCTCTATGCTGCAGTTTTTTGCAAGTGGGAAGATCCATCAGATATTTAAAATGCTGCCAGACGGAGATGAATCCTTTAGGGTAACCAAAGGAGGCCATACAAACTTATTTCCACCCCTTGGTCAATAAAGACTGTGAAAGGTTCCGCCTCCGACAAGTTCGCCAATGCCTGGCAGAATTGCTGGATGTCTTTCATGCAAGCTTTGCATGTACTGTGGTTTGTATGATAAGACAGAGGAAATTAGGACACATATAATTCAAAATTGTGCGAGCTGCGTCAATGAATCCTGAATGAACCGGACATACCCCTGCTCCCCATAATTAATGGTGGACCAGGCTCACAAACTTTAATAAGAGCGGCCCCCATGGAAGAAGCTTTTAAAACTCTGCACATAGCACAGGCCCATGCAGCAAGTACCAAGCTTCATGTACAGCCTCACACAAAGGTGAGTGATCGCTCACTGCTGTTGGCACCATGACAGAGTGAGGAAAGATGCACGACCTGCAATGCATGTGGCGGGAGCCAGCCACACACTCAAAGCTGCCCAGCAGCTGGCCAAACATGTGGCAGGTACAGCAGGGAAAATCATTTTGCCAGGGTGTGTGGAGCGCAGGGGCACACTCAACTTTCAATCAGACCCGCTCTCGTGTTGAGGTATTGTCACGCCAAAGTTACCATAGTGACCAACGACAGCACACTGTCAGAACCCAGACAGGATGGTGATAATAACATTGAAGATGTTTTCTTTTTTTGGTGGTCTGTTAAGGAAAACAAGTTCATCGTTGACAACCCCGATGCTCTCTCTCTCTCGAAGATCCTTTTGTAACACGTTCTGGTGCTCATTGAGGCAAATGATCCTCAGTTATTGACTCCTATCATGAACTGCTTTTGTTCTTATGTCTCCAGTCGCTCTTATCTTGGGCTCTATGTACTTCTCCTCCCCAACCTCTTCAATACGGTGTTCCCAAGGCTGAGTCCTGGGCCCCTACATCTTTCTATTTATACTATACTCTTATACTCTATCATTGAATGGTTCAACATTTCTTCTCATTTCTATGCGGACGATTCCCAAATCTTCTTCTCGTTTTCTACATTTTCTGACTCTCTTCATGCCTCTGTTTCATCCTGCCTCTCTGCTGTTCAGGGTTGGATGCACTCCCACTTTCTTCACCTCAATCCCTCAAAAACAGAAATTCTCTACTTTCTACCTGCTTCTCCCACTCCACTTTCACCTCCCTTCTGTTTTCCCTTTCTTCAGCTTTGATTTGATTTGACCTTAACATTTGTAACGTCCATACCCATTGAATAGGGTCCAATCAGAACTGCATCTAGGTGCAGATTTGAATAAAATCAGTAGTTTGCATCACTACGCTATCCTAAGCTTATCGAGGCTCGAGCAAATTACATAAAAAGATAGGTTTTTAGTTTTCTCCTGAACATGGATAGGGATTTGATCTGTCTAAGGTCCTTGGGTAAATAATTCCAAGAACGAGGACGAAAGGAAGAGAAACACCTATCACCCCAGGTTGTCGTTTTGGTAAAAGGGACAACCAGCACATTTTGCCTGACTGATTGAAGTAAACGGGTAGGCTGGGGATGTTGAATTTTAGACATTATGTCGGGCCAGGTCTTGAACAGAATTCACTGTTGAATCGGGAGCCAATGAAGACTTCTCTGATACTGAGAAACAGCAGACCTCCTTGACAATGTACAAATCAGTCTAAACGCAGAGTTCTGTGCCACCTGCAGTCTTTGTATTTGGAATGTTTGAACACACATAAGGAGTGCATTACAATAATCCTATTTGAATTTGTCAATATACCAACCACTATTGAACGATCTTGCTCTGCTATAAGAGGCAGAAAAGGCTTCATAAATTTCAGTTGGTAGTATACAGATTTGATTTTATGATTAACATACAAATTGCAGTCTAGATTGAATTACCAAATGCAACCAAGATTTTTTACTTTGTCAGAAAACATTGTAGGAGCACCAAACAGAAGTGGACAGGCAATGGTTGGGAGCATATTTGCCACTTTCCGTTTTGGCCCAAATAACTTCTGTTTTAGATGGATTCAGCTGGAGTTCATTATCCAGCATCCATGTTTGAAATGTTACTGCACACAGTAAAACTCTGTCCATGGTCTCACAGGGTTGTTCAAGTCGTACATAAATGTGGGTGTCATCAGCGTAGGAGTGATACACAGCCAAAACTCCAAAAGAAAGTTCAGAAGTGGTCGAATATAAATGTAGAACAACAGTGGGGACATAGCAGAGGCCTGAACTACCCCATAATACACTGGTAGAGAGGCAGAAAAACATGAGCCAATTTTTACTTGCTGTGTGCGGTTAGTAAGACATTCTCAAAACCAATCGAGAGCCTCATCAGAGACGTTTGCTACCGATGTCAGCCTGGAAAGAAGAATCTTAAAATCAACTGTGTCGAAAGCTGCCAACAGGTCAAGCATGACTAGCATGCTAATGGCCCCATCATTGGCAGCCCTCAACAGATCGCCCCAGACTGCCACAAGAGCCGTCTCGGTTCCGTGGCCTGGTCTGAATCCCGACTGCTATACAGCCAACAAATTATGTTCCTCCAAGAAACATTGCAGCCATAAAAGGCCCGCAATTGGGCGATAATTGGAAAACAATTTATGATCCAGTGTTGACTTCTTTAGCATCGGTGTAAAATAGAATTTCTATTAATCCGATGGAACAAAATGCTGTGATAGTGAAGCATTCACCGGCATCTGTATATTCTCACCAAGGGCACTTGCATGTTGCGTGGCCAAACAGGCAGGAATGGGATCATACACAAAGTTGATGGGCTTCAATTTAGCTAACAAATCAACAATTTCCACAATACTAACTGCTTTGATTGTAAATTTGGGGCATAAACCTTCCAAATCCAACAGAGTATTGTTACACACTGGGTTCTGCTCGCAACCTTGGTGTTATCTTTGACCCATCTTTAAGTTTAGCCTCTCATGTATCCTTGACTGCTGTGAGTTTGGCATCATGGAAGGAGACACAGACAACAGATTCAATATATAACAAAATGCATTTATTAATGTAAATGTCAGGATGGTGTAAGGCCTAACTTGCCCTATGCCAAGGTGGGATTTCCCTACATAAAGAAACTAAGGATAGTCTGTGTCAGTAAGTTCAACTGAAAAGTCTGTCTGTGTCCAAAACCTATGCTTGATCTCACAACTAAGACAAAACAATGTGTAGGGATGTCAATCATAAACTAAACAGCGTTCCAAAAGGAAAGTTCTGAGCTATTTCAGCTCAGGCTTATTCTTCAGCTCCTCTTCTCCAGGTACCAACAGGTTAACCACAGAGTTCAAGTTACCTTCTCTTGAACTTTCCATACCTTTCTCGGTATTCCCTTCCCCAATTTCAATAGTTTCCTTTTAGTCAATCTCAGGGTTCCTTTCCCCTGGTTCAATGCAACAGTTATCACAAAAAGGAATATCTTGAGGCTCCATCTTTAAGACAAGTTTAAACAATGCTTCACAGCTCAGGGTTCCCTTCCCCAAACTTTAAATGCAACAACATTAGTTTTCCTTTTAACACAAGAGTATGTTTCCTTTTCAACACGTACTGGTTCTCTGGTCTGGGCACAGTTCAGTTATCAGACCACACAGTCAACCATTCACAGGTTGCGCAACCAGAAACCCTTAGTTTTCCTACTCTTGGGGATATCAGTCGGCATCCCTTCTGAATTTCGGGTCCCACCACGGCTGGCTCCAGTCTTCTGAGGATTCCTGCTGGTCTCTGCCCAAGTTCCCCAGGTCTCTCTCCACTTCACACTTTTCCTTTTATACAACTGTTGTTCTTCAATAGGCTGCAGGTGTATTCCATTTTTCAATTTTGCCTGACTCTGATTAAAAGGCCATGCCTGACCTTCATACCTTTGCAGGCATCTTCTTCGTCCCAGTACTAAAGTGGTGAAAGTGAGTGGTGTTCATTACTCTCAGTTGCTTCTTCCTCATCTCAGTACTGTCAGGTACCCCAAAAGGGAAAACAGGAAAGCTGATCTACAGTAACCCATAAAGGTCAGGGAGGGTTAGACTGGTTGTCACCAGGATAAGGGGGATACTGTGTCTCGTCCAAAGGTACCCCACTCCCAATCCTTTTCCTCTTTCTAGTACATCTGGGTTGATAATATCTCCGGTCCTTCTCAGGCATAATGGGACATGGGCAACAATATCCCATAACCGCCTCAGGGATAGGGAGTCCTTCCTAAACGGAAAATGTGGAATACAGCATCTTACCTAAGGGCATTCCACTTCAAATTCCCAAGAACCCTCCACCCAGGTGATCCTCTCTCACTTGTCCAACCCCAGGGACTGGATCCAAAAGCGATGGTCTTTCCCTGGCCACCTGCTTAGAGGATCCAAGGGTAGTAAATGGGTTCAGGTTTCTCACACTGCCCAAGCTCTTTCTTCTTTTCAATGTCCACAAAATATGTCCTTATCTGTCCTTTCATGCCACAAAAATTCTTATTACTTCTTCCATCCTCTTTCGCCTCAACTACTGCTCTGCCTTCCTCTTTGGACTTCCTGTCTCCCACTTCACTCCTCTGTGCTTGGTTTTCAATTACACAATTTTTCTTCTTTTTTCTCTTCCTGCTCACGCCTTCTCTTCTCTCCATCTCCTTTCACTGCTACGACTCTCGTCTTCTCTTTCATTTTCTCTATATCGTTTTCAAGTGCTATCATGTAGTTGCTCCAGCTATGTTGCTGCTCTCGTCTCACTCTACTCTCCTTCACGTACTCTTCCCTCTCTTCATCTTCTTACCTCTCCTAAACCTCCTTTTGCTCCCTCACGCTTCGGTTCTTTCTACCTTTTAGCACCCAAATACTGGAATGCTTTGCCACCTGACTTCCACGCTTCCCCTGCTTGCAAATATTTCGTTCACGCCATAAGGCTCATCTCCTCTCTTCTATGTCATCCTCCTAAAACTATATCTCAGGCTGATTGTCACTGGATTTATAATTTCATTATTTTATACTGCATTTTGCCTTTTGTACAGCGCCTTGGCGAAGGCGCTTAATACATTTATATAAATTAATTTAAAAGAATAAATAATTCTGATGATGCTATTTAAGCTGCTGCAACTGATGCCCGTGTTGGCGAAGTCAAAAATCCGAATCTTCACGTATGGGGAGATTGTCACCACTTCCACTAGACCGCACCTTCCAAGAGTACAGCACAATCACTGTTCATAAGCAGCCACATTTTATTTAGCCACAGCTGCCAAAGACACCGTACTGAGCTGCGACACCTCAAAGGAACTTGGTTCACTTTGCATTGCAGTTGTATCAGGAAGACATTAGGCCTCATTATATGTTTTTCGGCGCGGAATTAACGTGCTGGTAATTCCATTTACCTGCACATTTACAGACCGGCAAACTACAAGTTTGCCAGTGAGGTAGCCTGATTTACCTCCAGCGAAGAGCTGGAGGTAAATCAGGCTAGAGTCAAATCAGGCAGCCTACCAGCAATAAAACAGCCACATTACCGGCACCAGTATTACAGATGCCGGTAATACTCGCAATTCCCCTAGGTAATCCTACTGACTCCTCACTAAGCCCCCGCCTAAAGTCTCCTCCCAGGTGGCCAGGGAAAGGCAGACACTTTCTGATCCTGACCTTGGGGGTGGTGTTCTGCAGGAGGATCACCTGGGAGGAGAAAGAGCCCAGGGGAATGAGAGGACTCCATGAGATGATAGGCAGTATTTGTCTTCCTCTAGGGAGGACATCTCCTCAATATCAAAGTTTGTAATGGCTTGTTGTCATAACAGTCTTTTTGTTCCACAAGTTGAACATCTTAATGTGAATATAAACAATCAGAAACCCTTAGGCATTGAGAGAAATAAAAACCTTTCTAAAACCCTGGAGGCTTATCTAGATAGAAGCTCCACTAAATCCCAAAGGTACAGTGAAAGGAAGTCTGTGAATAATAACAATTCAAACTCTAAAGAACTTTATTCCCCTATACAATCCAGTTTTGAGATTGACCCTTATAATATCCAGTCTTGAGAATGATCCGGAGTCAGACCAGTGAGGCTGTGGTCCCTGAATCTATTTTAGTTCCTGTGTTGATTCATGTGCCTCTGGCTGTTCTGGCACCCATATGGGACACTTTTTTTATTTTCTTTTGAATGTCGAAAAAATGAAATCTACTTCAGCTATTGATGCTATTCCTCTTCACAATGTGAAAGAAATTCTGCCGTCAATTGCTACAAATGTGTATGGGGTTGCTGTGGTACTCTTGTTCAGAGAAGAATTGCCTAGCTTTTCGGTGCTGGACTGCCCTTGGGCAGGACAAAGACTGATATGTAAGGACATTTCTTCTCTGGGAAAAGAACAGTGAGCTAAAGACTTGGTTGAGACTCTCCCAGGGGCCATCCACCCAAGAACAAGTCAATGGGCTGTGTTCGTGCTGGTAGAGAGTTTCCCAGACCCCCCCAGTTTTGCTACGAATGTTGTGTCTGCAATCAATCTCTCCTGCTCTATGGGCGAGATCCCGTCCGACCTAAAACATGTCTTGTTATTCAGCTGCTCAAAAAGTCTTCTCTCGATCCTCTGATTCCTGCAAATGTCTGCCCTATATAGTTCCTCCCTCTTTTATGAAGCTGCTGGAGTCTCTGGTGGCTCCCCTGAAGACACAGGTCATTTTGATGCCTTTCAGTCAGGGTTCAGGCCAGGTTGGGGCACTGAAACTGTTCTGTTATCTGTGTTGGATGATTTGACACTTATTTCCGATCAGGGTGAAGTGTTAGTATTGATTTTGCTAAATCTGTTAGCTGCTTTTGGCACAGTCAACCACTCCATCCTGCTCAGTCGACTTTCTGCTGTTGGGATTTCTGGTCTGGTCCTATCCTGGTTTCATTGTAATCGCTCTCAGTCAGTATCTCTTCAGTCTTTCTGCTTTGCTCTATCTTCTTTGGTTTGCGGTGTCCCACAGGGTTCTGCCCTCTCCCCCACTTTGTTCAATATTTACATTCAGCATCTTGTTGCTCTTATCCGCTCCCACGGTTTCAGATGCTACTCTTATGCTGATGATACACAGATCATGGTCCATCTGGATCTGCTCCACCCTTCCCATTCTACTCACCTTAGGGACTGTCTGCAGGCGGTGGGGAGCTGGATGGGTGACAATTGGCTGAAATTAAACTGTGGCAAGTCTGAGGTTATGGTAGAGGGCTCTGCTATTACTACTTCCCTCTGGACTCCTTCCTTTTGGCCTTCTATTACCTCTGTTCCTGTTCCTGTAGCGGTTGTTAGAAATCTTGGTGTTACATTTTCCTCATCCCTTTCTGTGGCCACTCAGATCAGCTGAGTGTGTCAGGTTGGCCATTTTCGATTGAAGATTCTAGGAAAGTGCTGCAGTTTATCCCTCAACATCTCGGTGCCCTGGTTGCTGCAGCTTTAGTTCTTAGTCGTATTCACTATTGCAACTCCTTGTACCTGGCGCAATCAGCTTTTTTGTTACAACGACTGCAGATTCTGCAGAATTCTGCTGCTCGGCTAGCCACCGATACCCCATTTAGGGATTATATCTCCCCAATTCTTTGCGATCTTCATTGGCTCCCAGTGGCCAAGCGGGTGAATTTTAAATCACTGTGTCTTCCATGTGTCAATCGCTTCCATGCTGTGGGACCTGAATACCTGCAGCATATGTTTCGCCCTTATGTACCCTGCCGTTCTCTGTGCTCTGAGGACAGATTTCTTATTTCTCTGCCTAGATTTCGATTTGTCCAAATTGGTGGTCGCTCCTTTTCTGTGATGGCTGCCGAACTATGGAATGCTCTGACTAGTATACTGCGGTCCACTGTGGCTCATCTGCAGTTCAGACATTTATTAAAAACGTTGCTTATCTGATACCCTGGCTGGGCCAACGTTGGTGTTCTGAAAGACTTGTAGAGCCAGGTTCCCTTTTGGTGTTAGTTGCTCTGTACCTCTGGTACAAAATGGATAACATAGCATAACAATATTCATTTAAAGAATAATATGGGGAATGGAAATGAGACCAAAAATCAAGTCAGAAAAACTAACTTTTTCTTTAGGGACTTCAGGTCCTATAATTCCCCAAGTACTGGGAAAAGAGGGATAAAGCGGAACAAAATTGTAGGAGTGGTCAGCTTGTTAGTGGAAATGACCCACACCTGAGGGAGATTGGCATGCACAAATGACAATCTAGCATAAGATGCCCCAGTGGACAGGGACACATGTCAGTAGGCCCAGAAGCTGGGCATGCCAACAGGGTGTAATGGCACATCAGCGTTACAGCAGCTGGAAGGGGTGGCAAGTGACCTATCCAAGTGCCTTGCACACCACCCCCCTGCTGGTGCACTCTGTGCCAGCGTGATTGTGGTGCGTGAGTCACACCCGCATGTCGTGGGCCCAGTTGTCTTGCCCCATGTTGGCATGACAGACAATTGGTCAGGGCGTATCTGGACATGCAAACATGTAAAGGAATGAATCTGTTTGGATTTTTTTTAATCTCAAATTTATATAAATTATACAAAACTATCCTTCACCATCAAGGTGTAGTGAGTTTCACACCATTCCATAGAAAAATAAAAATTTGGCACAGTTCATAACATATAAAACATTTCGTGACTTATACAAATTAACCTTGTACTGTCAAGGTTTTTCAATGACAAAAAATACAATACAAATTTTTGCCACTTTTGGCACATTGAAACAAAAAACAAAAACAAGTTGACACAACAGTGTTTCGGCCTATGGTAATCTATTAGCTCCAATTGTGATGGCCTTCGTCAGGACCGGAGAAGTGAAAGTGTTCCCTCACTGCCTGTGGTGTGGATCATGTCGTGTAACTCCAACACAGTGAGTCTGGGAAACCTCCGGAGACCGCACCATATATATATACTAGGTGAAACGGAGTCTGAGGTGTCTCTAGAGTCTGTATCATGTAAATCGTGTTGTCAATCGCAGAACAAGTTTTCCTCGTGTAGTGCAGGGTGTATAATTGGCCTCCCCTGTATGCGCCTCAGTCCTCTGTATACCCTAACATAGCTCAGAGTAGCAAGGTGTCATGCAATAAGGGGTTTCTGTCCTTCTGATAAATCTTCTTTCCTGCGCACTAGTTCACTGCCGTTTCATCCCGCGGTGGCGCTTTGCTTCTGCTGTGTTACAGTGCTTCATATACAACGGGGCTCACTAATTGCTTGTGCCATCCTCTTGCGTGCTCCAAGCGTTGTCAGTAGTGAGCAAACAAGCAGCTTTTAGCAGGACCTGGATACAGCCAAGAGGTGTATATACACGCAAGAAGACGGCAGAGGCCATCCGCCAGAGCAACAAGTTGACACATCACCAGCACCATCCCTTCCAGTTCCATGACTCCCACAGAAGAGTCTCAGCAGAGCACACCGAGGCGTCAGTCCCATCGCCATCTGCACCTAAGAAAACCAGGGGCTGGCGGGGGGGGGAAGAGGTCGCGGTTGTACACAACATCTTGGTGGTGCGAGGGGGAGGGGGGATAGTTGGGGCACTTCATATAATTAAATCTGTTACATTTCATCAATTTGAGGACATTCCTGATTGTGTCATTGTCGTGTTTATTGATAGAGGTGAGTGACACACCGTCGTGCATGGGTTGTGCCTTGTGAAAGTGTCAGAAGAAATTGTCTATCAGTCCCTGGCGGGCCAATCCCCCATCCCTCATGTCATCTCTGGCAATGCCTCGGCCACAGGCACTGCATTTTCATCCTCTGGGGATGGCATGTCCACGTCAGGGGGTAGCAGAACATTCCTCTTTGGGCAGATGTTGTGTAGCACGGCACACACAAGCACAATTTTACCCACTTGCTATGGAGAGTACATCAGGGCTCCACCGGGACGGTCGAGGCAGCAGAAACATGCCTTCTGGAGGCCAAAGGTACGCTTGACGCACACACGGGTCCTGCTGTGAGCGTGTTTGTAGGCATTATCCTGCGTTGCTTGTGGATCATGCACAGGGTTCATTAGCAAGGGCATCTATGGGAATCCGGAGTCGCCTGTATGGGTGGAGGCACAGGCATTAGTCACGATGTAAGGTGTGGGGGTGGCCTTACACAATATCAGGGCAATGGACATCTTGCGCATGATAATGGGCCTTCATTTCACGTCATGTGCCTATTCAACGTCTGTGCATGCTGTGTCACTCTTGTCATGCATTGTTTCTGCTTTACATGAACCCCGTTCCCTTGCAACATATGTTACACAACATGTCTGTCGGTGACATGTGCAGCTGACATGGTGGCTGTCATGTGGCAGTGTATTTCCACGGTGCATGTGACATGATGCGTTCCCCATGGGCCCTCCCTGAGCATATGGTGCAAATGGGTGGGCATTTTGGGCTAGCCACACATGGGTGCATGGCTGTGGTACTGGCTGGGTTGTTGTGTGGGACACAGTGGCCATTTGTCAGCATTGCTTTGGTTAGTGCATATTGCATTGTGGTACCTGTAGTCAAGTTGGTGTTAATAGTTGCTACTGTATGTGTATGTCAGCTTCTCCATCCAGGTAAGTTTGACATGTGCATGCTCCCTGACCTGTACTGTGACGTTGTTGCAGGAGTGGCCAAGTATGGATTTTGCATTTGCTTGTCATGCCATGCTTTGTGTAGTTATTCACATCCCCCCCAAAACCCCATTTTGACATGTACTTCGCAGCGCATGCGTGCTGACATTTCTCCTCACCCACTATCCAGGTCCATTGTCCTCTGTGCCTCTCCATGTATCCTGGAACTGTGTTGTTCCCTAGGACCATGGCATCGTGGGTGGAACAAGGGTAGCAGCGTCAGCAGTGGGTGATGTACAGGTTGGGGTCACAAGTCACCTGCACATTTTGGGAGTGGTAGTGCTTGTGGTTACGGGAAACTGCTTTGTGGGCCTGGGGGGGGGGGGCATCAACACAACATGGGTACAGTCCAGGGCAGCAAAGACATTTGGCATTTGGGCAACAGCATAAAACTCTGCCTTCATGGCATTGACCTGGGCTGGGGTGGTAGGCAGTGAGATATGGCGTTGCACTGGCCACAGGAGGGCTTGAAGCACCTGGCCCAACACTGCACAGAATGTGAGCTGTGCCATGTCGTGCGTCATGGCCACAGAATGCTGGAAGGTGCCAGTTCCAAGGAATTGTAGGACAGACACTAGCTTCAGCAGTGGGGGCACAGCTGTCCGGATGTCAATCCTGCTCCCTATGTCGTCCTGTATTGTGGTGAGCAGCTCTGTTATGGCCTCCCTGTTGAGCCAGTACAGGGTGACTGTGAGAAACCTTCTCACAAGTAATCCCCGGGGATCTCATGGATCCCAACCCTTGGTGCGGACAAGCAAGGCAGGATCACCTGGGGAGTGGGGTCCCTGGGGAATGCGGGAGGAGCGCCTGAGGGCCAAACATGGTATTCCCCCCTTTCCGATGCCCCCTTACCTGACATACCCTCAGGTTTCATGGGATATCCCATCCTAACCCAGCACTTTCCCTTAAGGAAACGATGGAAAACTTCATCCACATATTTTAAGAGACCCCAAGCAATCCTCACACCTAACACAGAAAATAGACAAAGGAGAAAGAAACCCATTTACCCACAACAACATATTTATCCCTTCCTTTCCTGACAGTAATTTACTCATAGCCCCTATGGGACACTACAACTCCCATAATTCCTATTTCCCCTTTGACTGCCAAAGTACTGGGACAAGGAAGAGACAACCAGGAGTAATTAAGATTACCTATAGGAAAATCCAAGCAGCAGCCCTACCTACTCTATGGCAGTGTCCCGCTAACAAGGACAGGCAAGGTAAGGCACAAGACAATTATCACCAACACCTGAAGCATGTTAAGGGGCCAGCAAGGTATAAAAGGTGGGGGCCAGAAACACCCAGTTGAGCGAGCTGGGGATGCTGTCCAGACCGAAGGAACCCAGGAGAAGCAGTTGGAGATGCAGCAACAGGGAGGCTGCGTGGCTGAGTCCAGCAGGGGATCCCTGAGTTGTGAGAAACTGGCGGTCTGGAGAAGAGCAATCCTCAGAGGAGAAAATTGGCTACAAGAACCTTGCAGGCTGCATCGCTACCCCGTGACAGACTCTGGGGTGAAGAGGCCAGGGAGCCGTGTCTCCAGGGAGCCAAAGTTTTAAAAAGGGGACTATTGTTGAAAGGGCGAACCTTCCCTCGTGTTAATGAGAGGTGCTTGTTCTCCTGCATGACCAGGAGTGCCTGAGGGGCAGGTGATGAGATTGTTACCTCAATCTGCAGTGTTCAGAAGAAAAGGAATTAAAGCGCGAGAAGACTTCATTGCCGGTGAGTCTGAAGCTGAGGAAGAGACTTGTGGTATGAAAGCGCGCTGAATACAATGTATCCAGTAACTGTTATGAAAGCAAGCTTCTGAGTGGGAGTGCAAAAAAGAGAAAGTCCATTAAGTGTTTGGAGTGAACGAACTGCACGTGACAGAACAATCAAAGTAAATAGAAGGTGATACAAAGTTTCCGAGTGGTCGCGTTGTTGAAAGTCTCAGTAAACTTAAAAAAGGAAATTGTGCTCCTCGGTGGATCTATGCGAATCATGAAGTGTAAGCCAAGTGGCGCTGGCAAGTGAAAGAGACAGAACATGTCTGCAAATTAAAGTATGGAATAAAAGGAAAAGAAAGCAGAAACTGTAATGTTGCATTATGGGACTTGCAGTTTGGGAAACCGCAAGATGAAAAGTTGTTAAAAGAAGCAAGGAAGAAAGAGAGACAGGAAGAAGGTGCAAGTGACACCATGATAAGCGAAGAGAAGAAATTAATGCTGAGAGAGAAAGGCACTATGGGATTTGTAGTCCTGAAACCCTGAAGGGGTCTGGGACTCGTAAGGTATTTGTGTGCTTGGAGCACAAACGTGTTTGTGAGCTGTAAAAAACAAGGAAAGCCAGAGAAGAGAAGCCACAAAGTAGAAAGGAAAAAGTGCGACAAATCCAACAGTGGTTTGTATTAAATTGAACTATGAACAAGTGGTGTGAAACTAATCAAGAGGTTCTGGGACCCATGTTTGATAAAGTGAAAAACATATGAACTGTGAGAGAGAAAGGCAAATGCAGTGCCAGAGTCACGATCAAGTGAAATGCAGTGCCGGGAGCACGACCAAGTGAAACGCACTGCCAGGGGCACAAACCTGTGAATGAAAGCCAGGTATCGGAGTGGTCCCACCCAGGGCTGAATGGAATACTGTGTGTTATCAAAAGCCTCTGGTATGAAAATGTGTTGAACTGTTGTCGAATTGGTCATGCATAGGCCTGTGTAATCTATGCAGTTTCGAAGGTCTTCGAAGTGAAAGTTATATGTCAACTGTAAGGAAGGCATGGTATCAATAGTAGACACAGACACAATGGATACAAGTTTCTCACTGCCTACCACCCCAGCCCAGGTCAATGCCATGAAGGCACAGTTCTATGCCGTTGCCCAAATGCCAAATGTCTTTGCTGCCCTGGACTGTACCCATGTTGTGTTGATGGCCCCCCAGGCCCACAAAGCAGTTTCCCGTAACCACAAGCACTACCACTCCCTGAATGTGCAGGTGACTTGTGACCCCAACCTGTACATCACCCACTGCTGACGCCGCTACCCTCGTTCCACCCACGATGCCATGGTCCTACGGAACAGCACAGTGCCCTAATGGCGTTATTCTGTGTTACTTGTAGTTTGTTTATATTTCGTTGGCTAGTCCCTAGATATAGTGTGTTGCGATAGTCGAGTTTTGACAGTACAAGGGTTCTAGCTAGGGTGGTGCAGTTGGTGGACGTAAGGAATGGTCGACAGGCGGTGATGAGTTTGCAAGTGTATGCTGTGGAGGAGATTATGGTGTTAGTTTGTCTAGTTAAAAACAGTGTGGAACCTAGGTATATGCCTAGGGTTTTAGTGTTGTTAGATATCTTAATTGTGTTTCCATCGATGATGAATGAGTCAAAAGCAGAATCCGACTTGTTGAGCCTCAGTTGAGACCCAAGGAGTAGTAACTCTGTTTTGTTGTCGTTCAGACAAAGCCTGTGTCGGGCCATCCAGGCCTGAATGGCCTGGAGATATCATTCAAAGCTTTGGAATCTACTTTGTAGTCTCCAGTGATGGGGATGAGTATTTGGGTGTCATTCGCGTAATTTGTGAGATGACACCCAAATAGTCAAGAATATCAAAAAGGGGCTTTGTGAACACATTGTAGAGTATTCGAGATACACACGATCTTTGTGGTATTCCGAACAGAACTGGTGATGGTTCAGCTGAGGCCGATGGGGAGAAGACCCTCATTGATCTATTCTCCAAGAAGGAACTAATCCAGGAGGTGGCTTTAACCTAGAAATGAGCTCTGGATTTAAGATGGCTACAGAGTATTTGATGATTGACCAAATCAAATGCTGCCGATATGTCGAGCAGTAGGAGGAGGGCCAGCTTGCCCTTGTCTTTTAGGTTTTCAATTTGAGTTTTCAGCTCTTTCAGCGCTGTTTCGGTTCCATGCCTTGGTCTAAGACCTGATTGTCTCAGGCTGAGGATGTTATTAGATTCTAAGCAGTCCTGGATCTGCAGGTAAGCTGCTCTGTCCAGGATTCTGAGCAGTAATGGGATGGTGGTGATAGGCCTATAGTTGGTGGGGGTGCTTGGGTCTAGTGATGTTTTTTTCAGTAGTGGTAGAACCCAGGCATCTTTGGGGTTGTTCGGCACTAAACCAGTGTTAATTGAGGCATTTAATAACATAGTAATGAATGATGCTAGTTCTTTCGTCACCTCCTTAATGATATGGGCTGGGCATGTGTCTCCTTAACAGTTGGAGGGTTTACGTTTTAGAATGATATTTTCTACCTCTTTGATAGAAAGTGGTGTAAAATTGAAAGGCTCGTGCTTGTGTTGGCTGGGGTCTGAGATGCTAACTGGTGTGCTATGTTGTGAGTCTGTTGCCAAGTTATTTTTTTTTATTGTTGATTTTATTTTGGAGCATGGTCATTTTATCAAGTAAAGCTTTTTGAATGTTAGCGCACCAAGTACTGTCTTTAGTACAGGTATCGATGGGCCCTGCTGGAGATTCAAGTTCTTTGAGTATCTTAAAGACTTCTTTCGTACTTGATTTTGCTTGAGAAATCCTATTGTTGTAAGCATCTTTTTTGGCTTGGAAAAGATGCTAGTATAAGGCTGTTCTTGTTGGCATCCATCGGAAGGCTTTTCCAACGGGAATCTGCGTGTCTTTTTTCCTTACGTAATGTTCTAAGATATGGAGTAAACCAGGAATTAAGATGAGCACATGGTTTGGATTTCCGTAGTTTAAGTGGGCAATGTTATTAATGGCTTTGAGAATGGTTTGATTGTATATGTTGACTAGTGCCATGGGGTCAGCATGTGACTCTGTGGCATTGTTTAGGATGGGTAATATTAGTCGAAGCAGCTTCTCACTAGTTATGTCCTTTTTATTTCTGGCGCAAGTAGGTGGGGCGATGTCCTGTTTGGAGCTGGGTTTATCGGAGTTAATGGTGAAAGTGATCAGATGGTGATCTGACCAGGCACTGGGAGTATTGGACATGATATTGATGCTGCAATTGAGGTCTACAATCCAATCGAGGGGCCTCCCTTTGATGCGAGTAGGTTCATGGATGTCGTGGGTGAAGCCAAGTTCTGTGATGGTATTGGCAATGTCAAGAGTTTTATGATCTTTGACATCTTGGAATCCGAGATTGAGGTCCCCTAGTAGAATGATTTGTGAGTTTGGCTTGGTGTTGGCAGATTGGAGGGTAGTAATGTCTTCTTCAAATGTGGAGACTGGACCCGGTAGTCTGTAGATGAGGTGCATGGTTAAAGTTTGGGTAGTGGAGACCCTGACTGGGTATAGGTCTTTGGTCTAAGGAGCTTCTAGAAATGAATGCAGCGCCTGCGCCTTTCGATTGGTTGGAGTTTCTGTCGCATCTGGTAATGGTGTAGTTGTTGGGGATGACGAGTGAAAGGGATGGTCCTGCTGCCGCATGTAGCCATGTCTCAGTAATATGTAAATAATCGAGGTCTTGCGTTGTGATAAGGTCTGCAATATCTATTGCATGTGCTGGAAGGGACCTTGCATTGATTAAAGAACCCTTAATATTGGTAGCTTGGAGTGGTGGTTAAGAGTTCCTTGGGCAGGATGCATTTGGTGGGTCTTATTTTAGGAATGTTGACTGGGTTGATAGATGTGTTGAGTTGTATGGGAGAGGGGGTGGATTTGGATGCTAGCGGGGCTGCTGGTGGGAATCTAGAGTCTAGCCTAGAGTTTCTAAGATTCAGAGCGCATGGTAGATTTGGTGTAGGTTTGGTAGCAAAATGTTCTAGCCATAAAGCTGGTGAGTTTAAGTAGGGGTTATGCGGTGGAATTGCGGACGGGGATGTAGTATTACTGATGGATTGACGGCCTGATGGCAGGAAGGTTGAGGGTGGAATGCTGTTTGCTGCGGGGAGCCAATTACTCCTGGTAGGCATGGTGCATGTCATTTTCATCAAGTTATTCAATGGTAGCGTAGATTGGGTAAGTATGCTGGTGTTGGACGTGGTCATGATTGGCGTTAGTAGATAGCAAAAAAGAGGTAGTATATAACGTATTACGGAGAACATGTACATAATAAGGTGGCGTGTGAATGCTCTATGAATCATGTGTCAAATCATATGTCAAAATGCCTCGGGTGCAATTCAGATCAATAAAGATGCATCAGAATGCAGTGGACACAATTCGAGTTAGTAATGCACACCCAGGAAACTGTGGGGCACTATTCCGGTTGGTAGGGCACACACAGACTACAGCGGGGTGCAGATTAAATCAGTAAGGCACACAGAGAAAGCATTGGGGCTGTGCAGTTCTAATCAATAGACACACTTGAAATGGCGCAATTGTCATCAAATAATGCATTTGGGCGTAATTGGAATCACTAAGCACACATAGCGTGCAAAGGGGCGCTGTTCTGATCAGTAGGGCACACAAATAGTACAATGGGAGTCCAATCTGTAGGCACGCAAAGAATGCATTGGGCGGTGTGGATCGATACAGTAAGGGGCACACATAAATTGCCATGGGTAAAATTCAAAGCAAACACAGCATTGGGTGCATTTCAGAACAGTAGAGCCCCCCTAGAATACAATGGGACACTATTCAGATTAGAAGGGCATACATAGCACACAGCACATAGAATACAGTTTATCAACAGAGGGGCAGCAGCATGCATAGTGCAGGTAGACGGCCACTGTAATTAACTGAGGCAGAGGTGAGCAACAGTCCCACTGTCTGTATAGGCAAAATTACCTGGCCGTGCACTAGTTGGGCGAGAAGCGGCCCATTTGATGGGCAGTGCCTAAAAAGAACAGTCTCGTTTGATGCACAACTCAATAACAATGCAAATGCAGGTCAAGAAATGGCTCCGCAATTTGGACGTCAAAATGGGCAGACAGTCTACAGAGTTTATCAGGCAAGACAGATAAGTCAAGTGAACATCAATGGGCATGGAGACAGCTGCATCTAGGAATTGGGCAGTGAGTACAGGGCCTTTAGGCGTCGCAGTGGCACAGTGCACTATGATGATGGCGTTGGTCAGCACACGAAGACCAGGGTGGGCTGTTATTGGGCGCACATGTGCCCCAGGTGGTTTAACAGTAAATGCCAGAGGATGCAGATTGGCTGGCACTTGCGGGGTGATTATGGCGCAAAGGTCAATTAGAAGCAGGCAGGTGTTATGAGGCCCAGGGGATGCCAATGTTCGATAACCTTGGGGGTGTAGGTAGGTTTTTGGCGGCAACTATATATCATATAACAGCGTTTTATAGGTACGTAGTGGGTGGAGTACACAAGCAGTGACAAAACAGTTTGAAATAAGTACAATAGAGCATCAGCTCGGTTTACCGAGGTCGACGTGACGGGCATAAGGTCGCAGCTCGAGACAGGCAGAGACGGGCTCCAGCCTTACGTGTTGGGCCTTGAGTGGGCGGGCCGGCTTGCGCCTTCTGGTGATGCAGGCCGGGGGAAGTGGGCTTTCGCGCCAATCAGCCTGTGCAGCAATCAGAGATCAGCTGCTGGGGTTGCCTAGCACCCAGTAAGCAAAAATACAGCGGCGGCCATCTTAATAACGCTCGCCACGCTTGCTTCGTAGCTCAGTGATTCTTGCAGTTTCACTGTGATAAGGCCACATGAGACTGCCCGTTAGCATGAGGGACAAAGGCAGACCGGAGGAGAAATGCACACGGGCATCAGAAGGATTATATACCTTCACAAAAAGTACTTCATTAATGGGAGCTTCTCCGCAGTGTAGGTCAGCTGATGAGGGAGAGGGCTCCAGCCCTTCCGATGTCAACGCTGCCCCAGATGAAAGAGAAGGCAGAGACAGGCTCCAGCCTTACGTGTTGGGCCTTGAACACAGGCTTCCCTCTGCCGTTCTCGAGTCTGTCTTATCCTTTTCACTTAATCACACAGTGCTGCACAGGCTTCCCTCTGCCGGGCTTGAGCCTGTCTTTCTGTTTGTGGGGGTTCCCTTCCCCACGTTTTGTTTCGCTGTCGAAGACTTTCGAAACTGCAAGGACTTTACATAGACCTCGCATGAGCACTTCAACCACTCTTTCAATAATTCCACAGTTCACGGTCTTCCTCCTCTTATAACACCAATGCCTCTTGCTACTTGTAGTTTCTCATTCTCTTCGGTTTGATTTCTTGACATATTCAGAGTTCACATATGTTTTGCCCTCTTGCCTACTTGCCTTCTTGCCTTTGAATCCCAATCAACTTAGAACAATTCACAGAGACTTTTGAATGTGCAATTTCACCTCACAGGACCACTATGTTACTTTTTATCCATTCCTTTTACAATTCAGCAATTGTCCTTTCCATTACTCCTTTTATAGGCATATGCACAGCCTTCAACTTTTGGGTTTTTCTTTCAATACAAACCAGACTTTTGTTGCCTTCGCTAACTCACTGGTTGTGTTATTGTGTTAATCATCCTTCTTTCATCAACGCTCTTCATGCAGCATTCAGGGCTGTTTCCAACGCCTCCTATGCTCCTCGCCAACTCTGTCGTTCACACGGGAGGGTTGCGGGCTGCTTTCAAGTACCTTGAAGGTTTCTTTCTTCTCCTCACTCGTTTTCAGTCTTGAAATGCTATGGCTTCTCGCCTGGCTCTCTTTTGATCTTCGTAACTGTAGATTAGACCCTTGGTCTCCCGACTTCCATTGCCTGAGTCGCAGCAGCCCCGAAAAGCTGTTCCTTCTCATATCCAGCCTCGCTCCAGGTGTGTATGTGCATGCCACCTTTTATTCGTCTAAACAGGAGTGTTAACAAGTGTATATAGTTAGGATTACATGCCTGACTCTGCCTTGCCTCGTTACAGGGACAAAGCCAATGCAAGTCAGTGGGGGTAATCTGTCTGACCTTTATTCCTCATCTTCATCGGTTCAGTATTGTTGTCAATGTAACGTGGGGTGGAATTATGGAAGCTGTAGTTTCCCATAAAATAAGCAGGGATAGGGGTTAGATGGGTTGTGAAAATAGGGGATACCCTGTTGCACCATTTCTCCCCTAATGCCCGAGGACCCCCTACCGAGGTGATCCTCCCGCGCTTAGCCACCCCCAGGGTTAGGATCCAAAAACGATGGCCCTTCCCTGGCCACCTGAGTACATGATCCCCGGAGACTAGATTGTGAAACACCATCTGGCTTTTCACACAACCAAGAAGGTTGGGAAAGGAAATCCCATAAAATAAATATCTGAAAGAAGTCAAAGCTCTGTGAAACCCAGACTCGGGTGAGGGAAACCTGAGGGGTCTGGTGTGAAATATTATTGATTCAGAACTGTGTTCCAAATGAGTATTGATTAAAACTGTATCATCCAAGAGAGGTAAATCTGAGACTTTTTGCTGGAACTGTTGAATACTTGGGAAAGGGAGCTGAAAGGCAGCTGCGAGATGGAAGAGGCTTGGAACTTTATGTTGGACACTGTTTCTTTTGGTTGCTGACATCCCTACACATTATATAGATGCTGTGAGGGCAAGCATAGGTTTTGGACACAGGCAGATTTTTCAGTTGAACTTTTGGACTCAGGATTTCCTTTGTTTTATTTAGGTAGGGAAATCCCACCTTAGCATAGAGCAATATAGGCCTTCAACCATCCTGACATTTAAGGTAATACATATCTTTTTGTTTTAACTTGAAGTATGTTGTCTGTGTCGTATTTCATTATGCCGTCACATAACCTAATCAAAAATAACAGGTTGGAGCACTATACAAAAAACAAGACAATGGGCCTCATTATGAGTCAGCAGGTCCGGAAAGAATGGTGGTGGTAAAACCGCCACCTCCGTTCTTTCCGGACTGGCTGAATCCGAGTCCTGCAGGCAGGAGGGGTCACTCCCGCCAGGTCTGACCTGGCGGGTTTAACACCACCCGCCTGCAGGCGGAAATGGAAATAATGGCTCCGTCCTAGACGGAACCAGTGTTTCCATTGTCCTCATCCCCATGGACTCCATGGGAATGGGGACTTATACAATTCCGCCTCCGGAATTCCCGGGTCATCGGGGTCGTAATGCCCCAGTAATTCCGGGAATCACGGAGGCGGAATGGTAATACGAGTCCGGCGGTAACCTGCCGGTTTTTCCGGCTCGGTTACCGCCGGACTCGTAAAGAAGCCCATAACATATGAGAAAACGAATTCTTGGCAGAAGAGTATACCAAGGCCCCTCAAGTCTTGCAAGTCTGGGACTCACTCCTAAATAGAAGGTTGGAACCAAAGGGGTTTAAAACACTGGGACTGAGGAATGTGTTGTACATTTGAAGAAACACTTGTGTTTTGTGTAAGAAGAGACTGGAAATGTGTCCTTTTGTAGTCTAGGGGAAAGGAGCATTGTCCGTAGTATTGGAACATTTTTTAAGAGCCTACCTATGTTATGATGCTGTTTTATGGTACATTGTCTGCAATATAATTGAGCTTTGTCTGGCTCAAACCAGCCCTGATTGAGGGAAGCAATCATTCCTCCCTTTTCTACATAGGAAAGTATTTGACAAGCGTAGTAGGAGGACAGTACCTTTGATGCGCCTAGGTAACCATTTTGATCGCACCAACACTTGTGAGGGTGCAGACATCATTCAAGACAGACCAAGAGCCATTTTCCGGTTCTGGAACAGTATCTCGTATACTAACTTGTTCTTGTAATGAAGAGAATGGCAGGGTCTGCACATAACCAGTTTGTCTTAATACTTAATACATATTAAATCTGAGAGTCGGAAACAGCTGCCTCTTCCTTTTGATACTTCATCACAAAGGAGTCGGTGGGATGTACACTTGACAATTGCTATGTGTTTTGGTGCCACGATGGCGTCTACTAAAGCAGAAATATAGGTATGATTTTTAATTGGAGGAACTGATTTTGTGAGAAAGCCTCTATGCTTCCACAACTGACAAAAATCCTGGATAATCCCAAAGGAATAGCTTTAGTCTATGCATACGGTAAAACTTTGTTGATCAGCTAATGTGCATGCTCTGGTCACAGCCACTAATTTAGTAACCTAGGCATAATGTATATTGGTGTGGGGAAAAGTTTGGAATTTAACATTTTATGTACTCCCCTAGCATACTGCTGCATTATAATATTGAGTAGGTACTACAAATTGCCATGTTTAAACAACTTTCTTGTCTGTGTGAGGCGAGGCTTCAGGCTTTTTTATGCATGTCTTTGCAATGAAGGCTAGTGTGTAGCTATGCTCGTCACGCTCAAAATGTGTATGAAACTTTGAGGCGCATACTGTGAAGATTCCTGCAAATCCCTCACTGAAACCCTGCCGAAAGTCTCCTTTCAGGTGGCCAGGGGAAAGCAGACTCTTACCTGATCCCAAAGCTGGGGTGGTGTACTGCGGGAGGATCACCTGGGTGGAGGCAAGGCCCAGGGCAGTGAGGAGATTCCGTGGGACGAGGCATACTTTTACCACTGCGCCAGAAGAGGTTATGGTTTATTGTCATTTTAATATCTCTAAACCTCCTATTGATTCTAAGGTAGTAAACCCTAAAGTTGTAACACCAAAAATAATTATGCCAAAAGAAGGAATCTTTTTGGTACCTAAAATTAAATGCCCTGCTCTTTACCAGAAAGACACTAAAAGAAATGGTGGAAATGTTGTCTTCTATAAATCCTTTTCCTCTAACACAGTTACAATGTACAGCCCCTCTGTTAAAATTACATCTACCCTTAAAGATACGAAAGAAGTAGAAAAACCTGACTTTGATCAATTAAACTACATGTCCCAGAATCCTATGGGACTGAGACCAACAAGAGGGCTGAAGAGGCATGTAGCTGTAGTAGTCACGCAATTGAGCCTAAAAGCCGTTGCACAGGTCACATACCTGAAGTTAATTGCTAAACCTGTGAAGAATAAAAGACTTCAGCAGGAGAGGAGAGGAGAGGAGAGGAAGAAGGAGATGGAACAGGAGTTGGAAGGCTGGCAGTAGAAGCAGTAGTAGTAGAGCATGAGGTTGGTAATTCACGAGGAAATTTGACCACAGATAGGACGCTGGAACGTGGAGACAGCAGATTTCACCTGCAAGTTCTGAGAGGGTCCTCCGGTCTCAAACCATGCATTGCCATGGCTGCACTGAGGAAGACGTGTCGAGAGTGTAGCTTTCTCCATGTTAGCCTAATAGCTGTGATTGCAGAGCCCTGACCATGCTGAAGCCCGAGGGCCGTAGCAGAAGGCAAGCCGAGGGACTGAGGAATGAAGGAGACTCCCAATTAACGTGGCCAGACACCTGTGCTGCAGAAGGGTGTGGGTCCCAAGAGTGCCAGAAATAATAGTAGCAGTTGAAAAAGTCGAGAAGCAGCCCGCAACTGCAGTGTTCCTGGAGCCTGTAAGTGAAACTCAGCGTTCAGTATCTCTATAGAAGCCTAGCCGGTAACTGTTACCAGCTTAGAAGTAACTTGCGTAAGGTCTTAAGCAAGTATAAACTGTTTGTCGTTGTGGAAGCTCTTAATAATGGAAATTTATCACGGACACTATTAGTGAGAGTAATGGTGTTCGCTTAAGAAGAAAATCCTGTTAATTCCATTGTCGAACAATATACTGTTGCCAGAGTGGTCATGTGTCTCTCATAAAATGGGAAATGCTTGTTTTAGCCACTCAAAAACCTTAACTTCCACAAATTTTTCAAGAGTATTCAGCATCAACAGAAGGTAACGTGTGACCACCTGTATTTACTTACAGGAGTCGGAAGCCATATCTGTGATACTGAATAATCTGAAAGAGTGATCGTGTGTACCTAACTCTTGTTTTCTTTTTAAGACTGAGCCTTGTAGTTGTTAAAACAAGTCTTGAAATCGTTGCATTGACTAAAAGAACAAGCATTGGCCAAGCCAAGAGGTGACCCCTTTCCATAGTGAAACCAGCCCTATTAAGAACTATCCATCTGGTTTACAAGGTTGTTAAAGGTCCAGTGTCCTCTGATTCAAGTTTGGCATCATTACCTGAAGCTAGAAGAGTGGCAATACAGCTTAATGCTAATTACTGGAACAAATAAGGTGTGAACAAAGCTGAGGAAGGGAGTTTGGTGCTATTAAAGAGAAGCAGATGTACCGAAGTGGCAGTAAGGCAGAAAGGAGAGGCAAAGAAGCTGCCCTTTTCTCTACATATAGGAAAGAGGACTGCCTTGCCTACCTGTGGAGGTCAAAGTGTCTTGTCTATAGATCCCTAAAATTCAGAAATATAAATTTGTATAAGAAGAAGCAGATGTCTTTAAGTGGCAATAAGGCAGATAGACGAGGCAAAGAGGCTGCCATTTTCTTGAAGTATAAGAAAGAAGCCAAGTAATTATTTGCCAATTTGTTTCTTAATTAAATGTCTATTCTTAAGAAAAACACAAGCAGTTGTCTGCCTCGCATTACTCACCCCTTACATTATAAGTGATTTCAATCCGGCACACACCCAAGTCAGGCCCAGCATGTAGTGCACAATTGAAACCTTTATTTATTTTTTATCTATAAGTTCAATATGCTGAACGATAGACCACTCGTATCACACCCTTCTCCTGAGACCCCCCCGTCAAAATATTTATTTATACATTTAAAATGTAATCACAATATCTTTTAATAGATAAACAACAATCACCAATGGGGTGACAGAACACTGAATGCTATCTTTAATACACTATGAATCAAGTAATGAGCACAACAACAAATGCAGCATAGAACAGAATAATTTTGAGTTGGTTTAGAACAGATAGCACCATGGTTAGAGGTTCCCCCTGCAACACCCCTCAACCCATCAATAGACAATGTAAAGAGATGGGAGGAGAGAGCAGGTATTCAGGAATAGCACAAATCAAACAGAATATCAGTCCCACCTTCCTTCTTCAAACACAAGAGAAAAACGGAATAGACTTTTTAGCTGTCAGAATGGCTTTGAAATTGTCTTTGGAATTGACTGAGCAAAAACACCAAATGGTGTCAAAAATACTTAAATTGTCATAAATTCTTATGGGAGCCACTTTGAACAGTTGCAAACAATCAAAAGCAATGATTTAGTCAGAAGAAAACAATAGAAATCTCAAAGTCCAAGTCGGAAATAAATGACAACTATTTCACACGTGTGAAATTTCTCAGAATGTAAATTCGCGGCAAACTTTTCCTTGCGCGATATTCGATATTCGCTGTAACGGGAGATATGGATAACTAAGGATGTTGGGTACAAGTAGGAGTTGAAATTTCGTTTCTGTCATAAAAACTGAGGGAGTTATAGAGGTTTTAGTAAAGGTCGTTTTTGTAATAGGCGCGAGAATGGAAAACACAAATGCGCTTTTGAAAAAGACAGATGGCTTGATTACAATAGATTATGACTATGAAAAAGCGAATGCCACAGATGTATCTTACAGTCACGTGATCAGCGTAACCCGCCTGTTGTGTATACTCTACTTCTTCAGATGAGAAAAGAGTCAGCGCAAAGATAGTTCTAGCAACACTATGGTTCTGAATTAAAAATGGGATGGGTTTGAGATTGGGATAAGACAATGCAAATATACTATGGGTCACAGTTCTTCCGATTAATACTCACAGGATAAGTTATTAAATTGGACCGTCAGTTCTGGTCATGGCTTGGATCTGGTCTAGGAAGAACTGCACATCAGGCACGGAATCGGGTCAGCTAGGCCGGTCACCGGATTTGCACAGGATCAGCCCTTCTAGTCTGTGGATATTTCAGTCAGCTGGATAGCGAGTTCCTCAGGCAAGCCTAGTGGTAGCAAGCCAGAGAATTTCAGGATCTTAGTTCAAAAGGCCTTCTCACACTACAGCGCTCCACTATGTTGCAAGAATAAGTTTGAAGATTTAGGCCTTGCAGAAAGTCAATAGTTCTCTACTGCTTGCAAGAGTCTTGGCATCTGTATCTGGTAGGATGTTAAAGCTGGATGTAGAACCCTGGATCAGAGTGCTTTGCCGGAATCGGGAAAGTGAGTGGATCTGTCAATTCCTATGTGTTGTCAGCTGTCTCTATTTATCCTTTAAAATGACATCACAAAATGGGTGTATGGACTGGCTTAGCTAAGCTTGCCCCTGTGAGCTGGGATTGAATCAGAAATTAATCTCTGCCTTGCATTTGATTGATTGGATCAAGGCCGGATGGTGTCACATTTTATGGTTTGCTTTACAGTTCTCAGGTACCTCCCTTTAGCTACTGGTCTCAAAATCGGATTTTATACTAAATACACATTTCTACATTGGTCACTTTTACACAAATCGCACACAAAGATGCCATATTTTATGTAGTAGCTGTTCATCAAAATCTCACAGCTGTAGGATCTTGTTTCAACTTTCTACAGAATTTTGTCATTTTTGCTATGAACACAATTTCCAAACTTTATGCAAATTTCTACAAATGTGTGTGTTTAACATAGGAATGTGTGTGTAAACTTTCACACGTCTAGGATTCATACATTTCACATAAAACCCCATATATTGCCATTCCTGTCCAGAACATGCTACACGGTTCTGCCGCCTTTTAAAATGTGCAGCCAAAATTTAGACTAACAGATATGTCCTTGGTATATTTTTCACCATTTTGAAGCACAAGTTATGAGTTTTTAAATGTTGTTCTTTGTTCATGCTTAACAGCAAATGGTACGCCCCTTTTTCTCTCCCTTTAGTCCAGGAGCACCCCCCTCCTGATTTGTTCCTTCCAGGAGCCATTTACGACCCTCTCACACCTCCATTTCCTGGGCTGACGGTCCTGCTATTGTTCATTCTCTTTCTATAGACAAAAGTCTGGGCGAACCCACAATTAGAACCTCCCAGTGAGTTTCTGCTGAGAGGAAGGCCTTCCTCTTGGGAGAAACCTGTTTGGTTGAGCTGTAACCCTTTGGAAGTGGACAATCTAATTTATTCTTAATTAAAATCAAGGAAAAACCAAACTTGTTGCATCAAACATAAATACATTACTTTCTTAGCTTTAACTCTGTGGGATAAAAAGCAACTGAGATCTGTATTCTTTTTAGCCACAATCCTTTTTATGTTTGCTGATCCGGCAGACTTTTTAGTTTAGATCACTTTAAAGTTTCATCAGTAACTCATCTGACAGCTGTCATTCAGGTAGCCCAGGGTACTGCACCCATATTCTGACAGGGGCTGTCAGTTTACAGACAATCCGGTTTTTCTGAAGAAATGTTTTGCTCTTCACATTAGGACTTTGTATGTTCGCAATGCTTCATAAGATTACATGGATGTTAGAGCCCAGCAAGATTTTGGATGTTGAGAAGTGTTGTGTTATAGGCATTTTGGAGTTTTAAGCACCATAGCAAATGTCATTTGTAGGCACATTTTGGAGTTTTATTTACAAAGCGCTTCTTCTCTCTCTGCACTCTGTTTGCTGGTCATGGAGCCCACTGGCACATTTTCTGCAGTGTGTGGTCTATTCCACCACACATACACCATGGGGGTTTGGTTGTGCATCCCTCTCTTTGTGTGCTGAAGGACGCGTTTTTGTAGGTTTTTGGCATGCACAACAGTTTTGCCGCCATTGTTGCAGTTTCTTGCGCCATAAGTATTAGAGTGATACCGCATAGCACAGCAAAGTGGGTCAATACATCCCGGCCGTCAAGGGGAAGTCGGGAGATTGGGATGTTCTTTTTCTGTCCATGTGGAGAATTTCAGTCGCTTCTTCCATCCGTGATTGAAGCGACAAGCTCTCCTCGCCGGGTCTGGTCAGGAGTATTGCTGGTTCTGGTTGGAAGTATTGCTGGTTCTGGTTGGGAGCATGGAGCAGTGCTCCAGGTCCCTTGGGTCTTTCATCCCAGTCCCCGAGTGGTCCTCCTTGGTGATTCTTGGGATGATTCTTAGTCCAGATGCTAGAAAATAGAACATAGCATGGTTATGGAAATGTTCCCACTACTGTGTCCACACGTCATCTGGGAATGTCAGCAGTGGAAAAGACACTTGCATTGGTTACTATTGGCATTATTCCCCATCCATGTTCACTACTGGTATTAACACTCTTCTCGCACATACATGGTGAACATTTAGTAATTCTTTTATGTCCCTGGATTTTCCCCTTCCGGGTTTCCGGTTGGCTCCTCTATTTGCCGCAAAGTATGCCTGGGATGGCAACTCTTCAGCTGGTTTATGTGGACCCACTTGTCTTCCCCTTCTGTCAAACTGCCCTTGGGGATGCAGATTCTGTAGGCGACTGGTGAGATTATGTCCACAATTTCAAAAGAGCCCCGCCAAGTTGGAAGGAATGTGCGCTCTTTGGCTTGGTTCCTTTGGAAATTGTACAAGTAGACCCGGTCTCCTACTTGATATTCTTTCTTAGTTGTCTTAAGATCATAGTGGGTCTTCATACTGTCTGCAGATCTTTCTAGATTCTGCTGAGCCTATGCCTATGTAAAAGCATGTTAAAGGTGCTTCTCAGATTCTCAACTTACTCATGAGTTGTGGAGGCATTTATCAAGGTCTGCTCTTGGGTTCTGTAGAGCAGATGCTGGGGTAGCAGCATCCTTCGTCCAGTCATCAGCTCAAATGGAGACATTTTTGTTGCAGAAGAAGGGGTAGATCTGATGGCCATCAGGACAAGGGGTAATCGAATGGCCCAACTTGGCCCAGAATCTGCCACAAACTTTTTTAATATGCTCATAATAGTTTTATTGTACCTCTCAACTCCACCACTAGAGGGGCAATGTGTAGTTTCCTTTGGACCCCAAGTATCTCCCACATCTTAGTCATCACTTTGCTAGTGAAGTGGCTTCCTCGGTCTGACTCAATCCTTTCGTGTAGTCCAAAACGCGAGAAGATGTGATTATTCATCAGGGCAGCTGCTGTTTCTGCCTTGCAATTTGGGGCCGGGAGGCATTCCACCCAGTTAGTAAACAAGCATGTTACGGTCAACATGTACTTGGTCCCCCTAGAGGAGTGAATCACCGGCCCAATAAAATTGACTTGCAGATCTGACCAAGTTAGTGTCATCCCACTCTTTTGGAGGGGAGCACGGTGTGTGAGTGATGTTGGCTGAAATTGTGCACACACAAGACACCCTTTCAAGTATTGGTCGAGGTCCTGCCCCATTTGTGGCTAGTATGCAACCTCTCGTAAGATTTCTAATGTCGTATGAAACCCCTGATGACCGGCTGTAGCCGCATCATGGGCGTGACTTAGCATCAGGCTTCGGAATGAGGTAGGGACCACCGACTGGTCATGGCCAGATATGGATCTCCTCACCAGCAAACCATCTTGGATTCGGAAAATGTTTGGACATTTCGTCAACACTCTGAGGTACTCTTTGCCAATGTATTTGGTATCCGTCAGGGGAAAGTTCTCAGGGTCCTCAATGTGTTGATAAAACTTACCAATTATTGGATCCCCTTTTTGAGCCATAATCATATCAGCATCTGGGGTCTCCTTACTCCATTGTGCAGTTGAGAGTTAATTGTGAGCATTTGTCTGGGACCTAGTGATAGCAGTGACGTGGATTTCCCTCCAACAGGGACGCAATCTCATGTAGATCCCCTTGGATGGCTCTGGTTTTGGCCAGCTGATCTGCTAGGTCATTTCCAGTTTTGTCTGGTCCCTCTACTTTAGAATGGCCCTTAATCTTTTTCCAGTAGATGGTCATCCCATTCGAGGTGACCAGATCATCAATATTTTGTATTAACTTTCCGTGTTTTAGTGGTTTATTATTAGCACATAACATGCCTCTGGTTTTCCAATTAACCAGGTGCTCCACGAACCCGTTCCATACATAATCTGAATCAGTGATTATGAGCAGTTCATGGAGTTGGTGTTGGACAGCACTGAGGATGGCTTGATGCACAGCCATCAGCTCTGCCACTTGACTACTTCGGGGACCGATTTTGTACCCAGCAGCGGGTTCTGGGGTGTCATTCACCCATGCATTCCCTATTCCGGCCACAAGTTATTTTTCCCCGTTGTTGTCAACATGGTAGCAGCACCCATCCACATAGACCGTGGGAATTCCATCACACTTGTCTTCTCCATAGATTTTGTGTGGGGAATTAAGGTATGCCTCCATGTTGTCCTTGATTTTAAGACCTTCGTCCTCGAGACAGTTTTCTCTGGCACAATCATGCAAGTCAGCCAGACCTTGCGCGAGGGTACTCTTCTTGTTTTGGCCATATCTGACCTCTACAGGAAAGCCATTGACAGAATAGAGGAAGTCATTTGGGAATTACTCACATTTCCGGCCCAGATTCTGTCACTTTGGAGATATTGCAGAGGCTGGTGTGGATTCTCCACTATGATGTGTTCCCCTGGATAAACGTGTGATAATTCTTCAATGCACACACCGTTGCTAGGAGTGCCTTCTCACAATCGTTGAATTTTTCCTCCACAGAGGATAAAGTCTTACTCGCATAGGAGATCACTTTATTGACATTGTCATGCTTTTGATATAATACTGCAGTCAAGCATGTATTTGAGAACCCTATCTCCAAGAACAACTCCTTGTTTTTGACAGGGTAAGCTAGGCAAGGCGCTTGTGAGAGGCTTCTTTTGAGGTGTCTTACTGCCTCGGCTTGTTCTGGACCCTACTTCCACTTGACCCCCCCCTTCACCAGATGGATCAGGGGTCTTGTGATCTCTGTGTAATCCTCAATGAACTTTCTGCTGTAATTTATTTATTTTAAAATGTTTTTATTGGCATTTCCAGTAACATTGAAGGAAACAACTTGTAAACAATATTTATGGGTAGAAGGAAGGGGAGGGGAAACAAAAGAAGAGGGGGGGAGGGAAGGAGAGGGAAATACATGGGAAATAACATAACTTCAAACAAACAACGAAGGTCGTCACAGTCTCATGTCTGCTTTTAGAGTCGGTTTGGTGATAGGGCGTAGCAAGTGTGTGGTCTGCCTCAGGAGGGTGTCAAATTTCCTTGGTGGGGCAGTCCGGGCTGTCTCGGGGTTTAGTTCTGCTTACATATCTTATTATTATTTTACGTATTATTACATATGGTTATGTTGAAGACTGTGGGACCTTTCAACCGTAAACAATATAAACCAAACATGTCCAAGTGGACCAACTGCACCCAGCAGGTATGCAGAGTCTGCGTTGCTCGGGTGACCCCACTCGGCCAGGGCCTTTCCAGGTCATCTTGAGCGGGTGTAATGCATCAGCCCTGTGCTGTCGCAAGTCTGTTTGCGGGTGGGGTGCTTTAGGTCGGTTTCGTGGGTCGACTTCCTCCTGCCGTTTATGTACGATCCATGGCTCAGTCAAAGTCATCAGTTTGCAATTGGGTGTTCCTGTCTCGTGGGTTTCGATGCGCGGATCACGATGCCTTTTCCTCGCCGTCCGCCAGGTTATTGTGCTCTAGCCACATGGTAGCTGCCGCCGGCGATTCCAGGAAGATTGCTCTACCTTTATATATAATCTTGAGCCTCGCGGGGTACATTAACATATATTTAATGTTTAGCTGATGTAGGCTGGCCTTGATTGGGACGAAGGAGTTCCTTGCTCTTTGTACTAGGGGTGTATAGTCCGGTTAAATGGCAATCTTGGCGTTGCCTCTTTCGATCTCCCCTCCTTCGCTTGAGAAGCGCAAGATGACTTCCCTATCTTGGAAGATCAGGATTCTGGCTATCATTGGGCGTGGGTGGGATCCCGGCGGTGGTTTCTTCTGTAGGGACCTGTGTGCCCGCGTTACCGCAAAGCCCTGTGAGAGGCGGGCCACCCCAATTTCCTGTTGTATGAGAGTTTCTATGAAGTTGGTGGGGTTGGGTCCCTCGATTCCTTCGGGAATTCCAAGCAGGCGTACGTTATTGCGTCTAGAGCATCCTTCGGCATCTTCGGCACATCCTGGCTGAATCTCTCATGCGGCTGCCGGAGCGGCTGCATCTTACTTCCCCCCCCCCCCCCTGCATTCTACGTGCTGCCTGCTCGCACGTGTCGGACTCTGGTGCTAAGGTAAAACCCACTCTATTGGGCTCCCACGAGAGGCGCGCATCGGCGCATCAACATGGATGAACATTTTAATATCTTTGCTTGTTTAGCACATCATCCGCATGAATGTACTGACATTTTGGAGCCTCAATACCGTTCCGTTGTGTGCCACCTTGCATTGCACCATGCCTTTTCGTTTGTAAAATCGCCATTCAAAGATGGCCGTTTCACTGTGCCTGCACCGGAGTGCTGAGCACACTGCTGCGGGGGGTACGGGATTGGCTATGGGCGCCTACATCTTGCCCAATGAGAAGGCCGGCAGGCTTGGCCGGCCCTCCTCACAAGGCCCACTCCTGGCCCTCTCTTGGCGCACTTTCCTCCATCCTGGCTGAATCTCTCATGCGGCTGCCGGAGCGGCTGCATCTTTCTTCCCCCCCCCTGCATTCTACGTGCTGCCTGCTCGCACGTGTCGGACTCTGGTGCTAAGGTAAGCCCCCACTCTATTGGGCTCCCACGAGAGGCGCGCATCGGCGCATCAACATGGATGAACATTTTAATATCTTTGCTTGTTTAGCACATCATCCGCATGAATGTACTGACATTTTGGAGCCTCAATACCGCTCCGTTGTGTGCCACCTTGCATTGCACCATGCCTTTTCGTTTGTAAAATCGCCATTCAAAGATGGCCGTTTCACTGTGCCTGCACCGGAGTGCTGAGCACACTGCTGCTGGGGGTACGGGATTGGCTATGGGTGCCTACATCTTGCCCAATGGGAAGGCCGGCAGGCTTGGCCGGCCCTCCTCCCAAGGCCCACTCCTAAGGCCCTGTCTACCGCTGTCCACCGCGGTACGCCGGATCGCCGGCCCCTCCGTGCGTGAGTGTCTGTGTGCCCCTCCTGCCCCCCCGTGAGTATCTGTGTGCCTCCCTGCCCCCCCGTGAGTATCTGTGTGCCTCCCTGCCCCCCCGTGAGTATCTGTGTGCCTCCCTGCCCCCCCGTGAGTATCTGTGTGCCTCCCTGCCCCCCGTGAGTATCTGTGTGCCTCCCTGCCCCCGTGAGTATCTGTGTGCCCCCCTGCCCCCCGTGAGTATCTGTGTGCCCCCCCTGCCCCCTGTGAGTATCTGTGTGCCCCCCCTGCCCCCTGTGAGTATCTGTGTGCCCCCTTCCCCCCGTGAGTATCTGTGTGCCCCCCTGCCCCCCGTGACTATCTGTGTGCCCCGTGAGAATCTGTGTGCCCCCCCGCCCCCCGTGAGTATCTGTGTGCGCCCCTGCCCCCCGTGAGTATCTGTGTGCCCCCCTGCCCCCCGTGAGTATCTGTGTGCCCCCCTGCCCCCCATGAGTATCTG
Organism: Ambystoma mexicanum; assembly: GCF_040938575.1. Lineage (NCBI taxonomy): Eukaryota > Metazoa > Chordata > Amphibia > Caudata > Ambystomatidae > Ambystoma > Ambystoma mexicanum. The sequence goes on along the minus strand of NC_090941.1, from coordinate 701,691,250 downwards.
TGTGCCCCCCCTGCACCCTCTGCCCCCTGTGAGTATCTATGTTCCTCACCTGCCCCCCGTGAGTATCTGTCTGCCCCCCTGCCCCCTGTGAGTATCTGTGTGCCCCCCCTGCCCCCTGAGTATCTGTGTGCCCACACCCTGCTTGCCCCCCCTCTTGCTCTGCGCTCCACCCCCTCCTCATTTCCATCCTCTTCAACTTCCCTCCTACTCCCCCCTCCTTTTCTCCCCCCTCTTAGACTTCCGCCTCCTAGCACTTACTCCTATCATCTGTTCCGTGACTCTTGATAGCAGCTTGTCTGTCCCCCCCTTTTTGTTCTCCCCCTCCCCTACTTTTCAATTTGTCACTGACTTTTTGATCAGTAGCGTGTCTTGTTCTCCTTCCCCCCTCCGTCCACTTGCCCCCCCCTCCCACCCCGCCTCTTGTTACCACCTGCACTGCGTAAATTGTCATCAGACTTAGTAATGTTACTGCTTGCTCTGTTTTCCTTCCTTTCCATCACCTCTTGCCTTACTTGTTCTATGCACTTGCACTATCAGAAATGTCGACAGGCCTATTATGATAGTTATTTTCACATTCTGTATTGTTTCAAGGACTTTTGCTGAATGTAACTGTATTTTTCTTATGTCCCCTCCCTCCTTGAAGCGCTTTGAAACACATTGTGTATAGGCGCTATATAAATAAACTATCATATCATATCATACTCTCTTCAAGGAACTTATTGCGCTTCTTGAGTTCTTGGACTCTGCTTTGTAGGTCTTTGAGGGTCTCGGTTGATTCTTTTTGTGCTGACTCTGTGGTAGACACGCGGTCTGTGAGGTTGCGTAGATCTTGACGCAACAACATCCCATCTGCCTTCACCTCCCCGATTTTAGTCTCTATGAAGGAGCGTAGCCCGTTGATGGCCTCTAGTATCTGGTTATCTTTATCACTCTCTTCAAGCGTTGCGGCTCCGGGGCTGAGGGCCTTGGCCTGTTGGTCTGAGTCTTTAGACTTGCCTGTCGAGAATGACTCCATGATGGTGTTTTTCGTTTTGCCCTGGGTGTTTGGCATGGTCCGCTGTAATGAGCAGGCCTGTCTGCTGGGTAGAGCAATGCTGCGCACCTCTTGATGTCCCGTTGAAGATCCGGTTTCCGAGCGTGGGTTGCAGGTGGCCTCTCCAGAGCAAGTCCTTGTCTACGCCTGGGGGTAATCACAGAAAGGATGTTGGGTGCAGCATGGGAAATGGCCGGCGGGAAGGGGCGGTCGCTGGTCGGAAGTCCTTAATTGCAGCGTAGTACCGCCCTCTCTCCTGCAAGGCCCCAACTGCAGCGTCTTTGTTGCAGGTCCCTCTACCACCTGGGGCCTTATGTGATTTTATGCAGGTGTTATCGCTAACTGGGCTAATTCGGGGCACCCCCAAGGTCGCTTCTAAAAGCTGGTGGTCCGGGTTTTCAGGGGCAGCTCTGTTCTCCAGTCCGATAGCTTCTTCGGGAGCAGGGATTGTGTGCGCCCCTGGGTTAGGCACAAAGCTGTGGTGGGAGATTCCAGCCCTCCAATGTCCTTTTGTGGCTCTTGTGTGGCGGGAGAGGTTGGGTATCAAGTCCCCCCTGGTAGGTGGGGGCCTCTTTACATGACCTGTTCATGTGGTACCTCTGCAGACCTGGGGCACCTCTAGGGTCGTCCGCGGCTACCCTGTTTCTGTTGGACCCCCGCAGGCATGGGGCACATGTGCCTTTGTATAGGTAGGCAGCTCACAGAGGAGGTCCTGTGGCCGTGGTGGACCCTGGAGTGCTGGGGGCTGTTTTGCTGGTTCGGGGTTGGGCTCCTCTCCCCTATACATGCGCCCAGGGGGCAGAAAAGTGCCTGCGGGGGATTAAGGACTCCTTTCCCGTTTTTGTGGAGTGGACCTTATACTGGAGCCAGGCTCACCAGCTCTGCGGGACCGTCAGCCTTCTGGTCCGTGCTGTATGGGCGGGCCGTGTGCCGGCCCCTGCCGTCGAAGCCCGCAGGTAAGTATGATGGCTCAGTGGTAGTCTAGGCAGCCCGCAGGCCCAACAGCACTGCGAGGTCGCCCGCCCCTTGTACCGAGCCGTGCAGGCGGGCCGTGCGGCAGCCTCTGCTGTCGGGGCCCACCAGTTTGGTGTGAAGGCTCAGTGGGGGTCCAGGTCGCCGCGGCTCAATGATGCTCCGCAGCCAGGACCAGAGCACCGCGGACCGACTGTTCCGCCGAGGAAGGATGTTGCCCGGCGGCGAAGGTTCCCAGCTGGCAAGTCTCGATCTCCACGGAGCCGCCAGGAGGCTCAGTGCCCCTCTCCTTGTGGCGCACTCGGTCCGTATGGGGGCCTGTGACAGCCAGGGTCTCCGGGCCCCCTCTCACTTCACCTGCCTTATCCGGCGGTGCGCTCCAGACTGCGGGCCCCCCGTGGGTGTCTCGATGTGGTGGCGAGGATGCCAGTGCCGGGGCACCGTCAGGGCTGTGAATGTTGGTGGCGCCACACGCCCCGAAGCCGCGGATGCTGCCTCTCACTGTGCGTGGCCACTCCTCGTCCCAGGGCTTAGGACGCAGTCACGGCCGCCATCTTTGGACTCAGGGGCTGAGGCGCGGGGGTGCATTTTCTGGTCGTCGGCTCCGTTTCTCGCCGAGATCACCGTCCGGAGATGCAGGATCGGTTGTGGCAGCTGGATGTATAATTATCTGCGTCGATAGATTAGACTGCCTATTTTCTTAAGGATCTGCAACAGGATCAGGGCAGGAGCTGGAGAGAAACACGTCCTCAATCCATGGACCTAGGCCCAACTTTCTGCTGTAATTAGTCAGTCCAAGGAGGCTCCTTAGTTCCCGCAGAGTTGTGGGGTCTTCTATTTTCTGGAGTGCTTCTACTTTCTTTTCCTGGGGACAGAGACCCTCAGGAGTTATCTCATGCCCCAAGAAATTGACACGGGTCCTGCACCACTGTGCCTTTTGGAAAGAGAGTTTTGTTCCGGCAGCCCTCAACTGTGTCAGAATGTAACGGATCTCTGCTATGTATTCCTCCACAGTTGAGCTTTTGATTTGAACATCATCTACATAGGCCAGGTTGCCCCTTTCACCCAAGTCGGGCATGGCCTTATGCAGAAAGATGTTAAATTAATTGCTGGAGTTGCTGTATCCGAAGGGAGTCCCGGTCCAAGTGTACTGTTGCCCCCGAAGGTAAAGGCCGCCTTGTATTGGTCCTCCCTACTGACAGGTACAGTCCAGTACCCATTGGTCAGGTCAGTGGCAGTGTATACCTTTGACCCCTGGATTTGAGCCAGCCCTTGGTCAATGTATAGAAGAGGCCATCGGGAAGTATCGACCGGTTTATTGGGCTCCCTTAGGTCAGCACAGAGTCTCCACTGGCCGTTTGGTTTCAAAATCCTCAGAACCAGATTATTGAAGGTCCTGTGGAGTGGACGAATTATCCCACGGGACTATTATTTCAGTAAGGGACTCCATTGATGCGAGAGGCAAGCGATATTACCTCACAAACACTGGAGTCATGCCAGGCTCTGTGGGAATTGTTGTTGTGTGGATGTTGGTGCAACCACAGTCATATGAGTCCACTGCAAAGAGATCTTGAAAATCTAAGAAAACTTGTTTCAATTTTTGCTTTTGCTCCAGAGTCTCACAGGCATCGGCTAGGTTGACTCTCTTCAACCATCTGCCTGAAGCCCAGAAAGACTTCTGGTTTGGCTATCTCAGCGGCCTTCTCCAGCTGGGTGGAGAAGTCCCTGGTCAAAGTACTGACTTGGACTGATGGCTTCAGGTGGGGAAGGCAGTCTTGGTGGACATGAAAGATCACCTCATCCATCCTGAAGTCACAGGTCACATCTTCCTTACCATAAGGGCAGGAAGAGTACACCAGGAAATTCCCCCCATGCCGGGTGAAGATCCTGTCTGGTGTTGTGTCATTGCCACTATCACTGTCAAAACAGTCATTGGGGATTGGTCCTATCAGTTTGTTACCTAAATCTATGGAAAAATGTCGGTCATCAACTGCCATTCCAATAATGGTGCCTGCGCCCAGAGTGATACTCTTTAGGTCGCTGTTATCCACCTCTATTGGAATGGTGTTGTGTTCTGTATTGACTAGGGGTGTTGGGTTTAACCCCAACCCTTGCTGTAAAAAATGGGCATTGAGGTGAACATAGGCGTCAGGATTTTTCAGTTTCTGTCTTTTTTTAATTTTTACTTTAAGTGGGAATAGTCGGGTCCGTTCTGGGATGGTGACTTCATTTCCAATCTGAATTTCAACTGCATATGGCAGCAGTTGAGCTGACTGAAATGCTTTCTCTGGATCATCAAAGTCCATGGGATTACCCGCTAATCGGGACCAGGCCTTGAAGTTTATTAGGTCCAAACTAATGGCAAAGCGATTGAGAATGTCACTGCCTAAATAAAATGCAGCAGGGACATCTTGCACGACCCAATTATGGACTATGCTCTTGTTGCCTATGGAAATTTTGAGCATGCACCTGCTAGGCAGGAGATGTTTGGAATTGGGTGTTTCCAGGTCCATTTCCCATTTGTCTATCAATTTAAATGTGGGAATGGCTGGATCTTTACGGAACATGGCTTCGCTGATGAAGCTCTTACCGTTGTTCATGCACACTCGGGCGAGAACAGAGCCCTTCTCCTCATTTAACTGAATAGGGATGAACAACTGCTCTTCATTTTTCTGAATATCAGCCAAGCTTTGAGCTGGTTTCTCATCATTTTAGACTATAGGAGTGGGATTTTCTGATTGTGAATTTGTATATAATTTCAGAGTATTCCCTTCCAGTGTGGAATGCCACCTTAGACTGGAAGGAAGGTTGATTTTCAGAAATAGAGAGGACTTCCCATCACCAGTTTGTTGTCCTACTGTAATTACTGTCACGTCAGGGATTTCATTGTTTTGGAAGTGGAATTCAATTTGGTCAGGTTTTTGTTCAACCATGTGGCATGTGCAATTTAAACTAACATGGTTGACACTATGTTTTAATTTTATTGGTCGGTTAGTCTGGGTCCAGAGGACCTTGTTTACACAATCTATGAGGGGAGACAGTCTACGTAGGATGTCATTCCCTAGTAAACATAATATCTAAATCTGCAGTCCCCTCGACAGGAATTACCTTCCCATCGAAGTTCTGAAGTTGTCCAGGAAGAGGGGTGAGAGGGATTTGGTATTTCTCGCCCCTTCCCGAATTCAGCTGATCAAAGGCCCTTTTTGACAGAAGGGTGGCTTGGGACCCAGTGTCCACCAGTGCCAAAAATGTACATTGCCCCTGTATTTGGACCAGGGCATAAAACGTCCCTCCTTCTCCTCAAGGGGGCAAAGATAATGCACATTTTTGGCCAATTGGTGGGTTAATTCTTTGCTTTCGATTCTGACAGAGGGGTGATTTGGGCAGGATTTTGTTTGGGATCTTGGGAACCTGTAAGAAAAAGGTGACAGTTGGAGATGGGGGGGAGTTTTGGGCTCCTCTAGTTCTGAGTCTGGGCTGCCCCCCCTTTTTGGAGGCAGTCACCAGAATTGGTTTGAACAAGGTGATTTTCTTGCTGGTCGTTCTGGGGTTCAATGTTGGGCAGTTTTAACTCGGTCCCCACATCTACCCAGTCTTGATCAGGATTTCTTGGGACCCATTTTTCTTTGGGAGGAGTTCCCCCATCCCTGAAGGAGAAGATCCTTTTCCCAGAATCCTCTGAGGACCCCTCTCCTTCAAATTGGAAGATTCCAACCTCCTCCACAAAATGGGCCTTTTTAGGCTCTTTATTTCTCCGACCCGCCCTCTGTTCCTTAGGTTGCAGATTTTCGGGGGCAGGAGATTTTGGTTCCGGTTCCTGGGTTTCCAGGGGCTTTTCACAAGTGGGCAAGGAAGCTCCCTCTACGGCTTTACACCCCGCTCCCTCTACGGCTTTACACCCCGCTCCCCCCCTGTGCCTCCTTCCTGGGAACCGGTGGGTTGTCGGGTTCTCTCCCCGTCATTGCTCTGGAGCACCAGACTCTTGATTTGAGGAGTTCTGAGTCGCCATGCTCATCTGAGGGTTCTGTTGAGCACTCAGCATGCAACCCAGATGCTGTGCCAAGTTCTGGACCTGCCGCTCCAGTTGGGACACCCGCTCTGGCAGGTACGGGGTCCTCTGGTCTACCCTTGGTTGATCATGGGAAGGGTAACTGTCGCTTCTTCCATAATACCCTTGGTTGGGATCGTTTTGGTACCCCTCCACCCCTGGCCTCCCTTCTCCCAGATTGGGCTGTCTGCGCCCAGGAAAGTGGGGAAAGAAAGAAGGGTTGTTTTGGGGGTTGGTGTTCGGCAGGTACCGTGGAAAGAAACTCAACCCGGCATTTGGGGGATTACTGCCCTCCTGGGGAAATTGAGGAGGGAGGTTTCCTGGGTTTGGCGTCTGCCTGGTTGGATCCCCCCCCTGGGCTGGGGGAGTCCACACATAGCCCAGGATGGGTCTGTTGCCCTTGTACCCGTAACAGGGGCTGATGTAGTCAGGAGAGTTAGGGGTCCCATTTGTAGGGTTACCTCCTTGACTCTGTGTGGGATTGGCCTTGAAGGCCTTCTGGGTCTTTGATTTGTGGGATTTTGTGCAGGAATGTTTTTAGGCCCCCCCATCTCCAGATCTAAAATCGGGGCAACCTTCACCTCCGCCACCTTAGCAGCAACAGGGGTGTTGGTTGGTTTTGGGCTTTTATTGGCACTTTTATTTTCTACTGGCTTCTGCACTTCGTAGATGTGAGTTACTTGTTCAATGACCCAGTCTAGTGATCTTTTCTCATGAAAGTCCCGCACCAGCTGGGTCATAATGTATTTAGGGAGGGTGTGAAAGAAGGTATTGATTAATTCCCTACTGACAGTGCGCACCCTCCTGGTGGTCTGCGCAAAGGCATGTTTCAGCTCTTGGACAAATTCTTGTTGAGCCTGGTCTTCCCCACATTGCAGATTGTAGGCCGCCTTGCGGGCCTCTTGAGGGGTTTCTGTGTATTGAGAAGTGCTTTAAAATGGGCGCCCTATAGGTGGCCCATCTTGAATGGTTCTGATCCTCCAGCCCCGGAAAGAAGCTGGAGTATTCAGGTGAAAATGTCAACTTGATATACTGAATACAGCTTTGGCTGTCCTTCAGGTGGAAAGTCTCCATCATTTGCTCAAACAATTTGAGGTGCTCCCACACTGAATATTTGGCATTTTTATGGTAGTGCTTTATGACGCTCCTAATAGCCTTGATTTGCTTCAGGGGATCTTTCAAAAGAGCTCTCTTAATTTTGTTGGCCTTTTAGTTTTGGTCACCCTTGTCCACTCATCCTCTGACTCAGAGGCACTGCTACTAAAGGTTGCTGTCTGATCCACTAGGCTCTCCCTTATTCTGTGGGCTTGGGAATGGCTGGCAGAATGTGGGGGCCTAGTCTCTTGAAACCTGTGGCGCTCAGAAGAGTCTTCTGACTCTCCCGTGCTCCCAGGATTGGCTGAGTACCTCCCTGCCCCCCACTGTCCTAGCTGGGAAGAGGTTTTTAAAATGCTCTTTGTGGGCCATGTCTCATGGAATTCCCCACCAAATTTTACTGACTGATCTCTTGGTAGGTGATCCAGTTCTCTGATTCTCCCCTCACTGGAGTCTCCCTGATCAGAGAGGCTGGCCCTCATATTTGGGAACCTGAACATAGATGCCCACCCATCCATTTCTGGGAGGCGCTTATCTGTCAGTCCCATATCTCCCATTGTATTGAAGTCTACCATCCCCGTGGCCCTTGGTTCATGTGAGCAAGTGGACATGAGGGTGGCAGAGTCCATGGAACCGAAGGGATTGAAGTCCTTGATGCCGGGGGTCCTGAGGTTATGCTCAGGGGTTTCTCTTTCCCATCTTACCTCATCTCTTTCAGCCTCTATTCCCTGATGACATGCCAAACTCTGACCCTTTTTTTCCCTCTTCCTCTATTAAGGCCTTACAGGTCTCTATGATTTGTTCTTGCATGGCTATCTGTTTGTGGAGCCTGTCATTTTTTTCACAGACAGCCTCATTGTCTCTCTGTGCTTCCTGCCTGCATTGGGATTATTGGGCCAATTTTTGCTGCAGGAGACTCACCTCCTGAGTTTGGTCCTTACTGGTCTGATTATTCTTTGCCAAAGCATCCTCCACCCACCTGGTGTGCTCTAACAGCTTTTCATAATCTGTTTTTATTTCACCAAAATCTCGAAAGGACAGCATACTTTCCTCCAACTTTGTTTTTAAATGGCTGACTTCCTGGCCTAAGGCGTCCCACTCCTGACTTAGACCAGCTTTCTGGCGCTCATCATCAAACTCTGTTTGGGATTCTAGGTCTTTGATAATTCATTTATTATTTTCCTCTTTTAAGGATTCTAGCCGGTTTTGCAGGGTGACTATCTGTTCTGCACAGACTCTATTATAATTCAATTGCTGCTCCAGCTTTTGTTGGCTCTGTTGTAGAGAATCCAACCTTTCTTGACACTCTTTTTCCAGTGTCTGTACCTGGGCATCTTGCTCTGCATTCTTTTGCAGTAAGAGAGACAGATCTTCTTGGAGCTTGGTGGCATATTGACTAGCCTCTGTTTCAGATTATTGGCTACTCTGGAGCCTTTGCTCTGCAGAGTCCAGTTTGCTCTGGATTTTCTGCAGTGCTTCCACTTGCCTCTTTGTGAAATCTACATGGTCTGCATACTTTTCCTGTATGACTCCTATCGGGAGGTACAGGTAGGCTGCTATTTTGCCAATTTTGCATTGCTCCTCTTTTATTTTAGGGGTCATATACAATTTACTAAGTGCTTGATGTAATGGCCCCTTGTCCTGCCAGATATCAAGATTGATTTCAGTGATTTGCTGCTTTATTCCCTGCAGCCATACCTGTTAGTCCAATTCTGGCCATTCACCCCTGACAAACAATTTGTGCAGTAGGTGTTCCCTAGCAATATTAATTTCCACTAGGGGCGCCATTCTGGAAATATTAATTTCCTTCTGACTTTCTCAGGGTTCTTTTACTTTTGCAAACAGGCCCAATTCCTTTGAGTATTTCTTTTGAGGGGTGCTTGTACAGTGTAGCACAGCATGGTAACCCACCAAGGTTTATGTACCCCGTTGGCTAGCACGCTGTGTTAGACTGACACGAGTGGTATTTCAAATTCAGGATGCTGCAGACGAACCCCCTAAGATGTAAGTGTTTTCATTCCGGCACACACCCAAGTCAAGCCCAGCATGTAGTGCACAATAGAAACCCTTATTTATTTTTCTCTAGAAGTTCAATATTCTGAACGATATACCACTCATATCACACCCTTCTCCTGAGACCCCCCGGTCACACTGAACCAGTAATCAGGCTGGTTTGCAAAAGGTAAATATTTATTTATGTATTTAAAATGTAATCACAATATCTTTTAATAGGTAAACAACAATCACCAATGGGGTGACAGAACACTGAATGATATCTTTAATACACTATGAATCAAGAAATGAGCACAAAAACACATGCAGCACAGAACAGAATACTTTTGAGTTGGTTTAGAACAGATAATAATAATGATAATTTCACATTTATATAGCGCTATGAACCCTCAGCGCTGCTTATTATTACCCACGGTGTGTGGTGTTCATTTATCGACCTCGGAAGGATGAAAGGCTGAGTTTGGCCCTGCCGGGATTCGAACCTGCGTTAGCAAGCTCTGTCAAAGCGAGCGCTCTACTCGCTGTGCCACTTGACCACTTTAGATAGCACTATGGTTAGAGGTTCCCCCTGCAACACCCCTCAACCCACCAATAGACCATGTAAAGAGATGGGAGGAGAGAGCAGGTATTCAGGAATAGCACAAATCAAACAGAATATCAGTCTCACCTTCCCTCTTCAAACACAAGAGAAAAACGGAATAGACTTTTCAGCTGTCAGAATGGCTTTGAAATTGTCCTTGGAATTGACTGAGCAAAAACACCAAATGGGGACAAAAATACTTAAATTGTCATAAATTCTTATGGGAGCCGCTTTGAACAGTTGCAAACAATCACAAGCAATGATTTAGTCAGAGGAAAAAAATTGAAATCTCAAAGTCCAAGTCGGAAATAAATTACAGCTATTTCACACTTGTAAAATTTCTCAGAATGTAGTTCGGTTTTGGGATGGCTAAGGATGTTAGGTACAAGTAGGAGTTGAAATTCTGTTTATATCATAAAAACTGAGGGAGTTTTAGTAAAGGTTGTTTTTGTAAAATGGGCGCGAGAATGAAAAACAGAAATGCACTTTTGAAAAAGACAACTGGGTTGATTACAATAGATTATGACTATGAAAAAGCGAATGCCACAGATGGATCTTACAGTCACGTGATCAGCGTAACCCTGCTGTTGTGGCTACTCTACTTCTTCAGATGAGAAAAGAGTCAGCGCAAAGATAGTTCTAGCAACACTATGGTTCTGAATTAAAAATGTGATGGGTTTGATATTGGGATAAGACAATGCAAATATACTATTGGTCACAGTTCTCCCTATTAATACTCACAGGATAAGTTATTAAATTGGACCGTCAGTTCTGGTCATGGCTTGGATCTTGTCTAGGAAGAACAGCACATCAGGCATGGGATCGGGTCAGCTAGGCCGGTCACCAGATTTACACAGGATCAGCCCTCCTAGTCTGGATATTTCAGTCAGCTGGATAGCGAGTTCCTCAGGCAAGCCTAGTGGTAGCAAGCCTGAGTATTTCAGGATCTTAGTTCAAAAGGCCTTCTCACACCACAGCGCTTCACTGGGTTGCAAGAATAAGTTTGAAGATTTAGGCCTTGCAGAAAGTCAATAGTTCTCTACTGCTTGCAAGAGTCTTGGCATCTGGATCTGGTAGGATGTTAAAGCTGGATGTAGAATGCGGGATCAGAGTGCTTTGCCGGAATCAGGAAAGTGAGTGGATCTGTCAGTCCCTTTGTGTTGTCAGCTGTCTCTATTTATCCTTTAAAATGACATCACAAAATGGGTGTATGGGCCGGCTTAGCTAAGCTTGCCCCTGTGAGCTGGGATTGGATCAAAAATTCATCCCCGCCTAGCATTTGAGTGATTGGATCAAGGCCAGATGATGTCACATTTTATGGTTTGCTTTACAGTTCTCTGAGACCTCCCTTTAGCTACTGGTCTCAAAATCGGATTTTATACTGAATACACATTTCTACATTGGTCACTTTTACACAAATCGCACACAAAGGTGCCATATTTTATGTAGTAGCTGTTCATCAAAATCTCGCAGCTGTAGGATCTTGTTTCAACTTTCTACAGAATGTTGTCCTTTTTGTTATGAACACAATTTCCAAACTTTATGCAAATTTCCACAAAGGTGTGTGTTTAACATCGGAATGTGTGTGTAAACTTTCACAATTCTAGGATTCATACATTTCACATAAAACCCCATATATTGCCATTCCTGTCCAGAACAAGCTACACGGTTCTGCCGCCTCTTAAAACGTGTAGCCAAAATTTAGACTAACCGATACGTCCTTGGTATATTTTTCACCATTTTGAATCACAAGTTATGAGTTTTTAAATTTTGTTCTTTGTTCATGCTTAACGGCAAATGGTACGTCCCTTTTTCTCTCCCTTTAGTCCAGGAGCATTCCCCTCCTGGTTTGTTCCTTCCAGGAGCCATTTACAACCCTCTCACACCTCTGTTTCCTGGGCTGAAGGGCCTGCTATTGTTCATTCTTTTTCTATAGACAAAAGTCTGGGCTAACCCACAATGAGAACCTCCCAGTGAGTTTCTGCTGAGAGGAAGGCCCTCCTCTTGGGAGAAACCTGTTTGTCACTTCCAAAGGGTTGCAGCTCAGCCAAGCTAATTTATTCTTAATTAAAATCTAGGAAAAACCAAACTTGTTGCATCAAACATAATGTTACGAAATCCCCTCGCCTCGGTGCCTCCGCCGTATGGCAACGCTGGAGGTTACCATGGAGACGGGGACTCCCATTCTCACAGTCCCGATTCCGTGGAAGTCATGTGACTTCACTGTCACGTTTATGGCGGGATAGGCTCCGCCCCCTACACCTAAGAGGTGTTCAAAAGAAGCCTGCTGAGACCAGAACGCTGCTTCTAATTAGCGTTACTTTACCAGACTTACTTACCTTGTGCTGATCTGTATATTGACCTTGGATTTCCTTCATCGACCCTTCTTTGCCTGTTCCTTGGATTTGTCAACTCGGCTTCTTCGACAGTGGTCTCGTCCGTCTGCCCAACCCCTTGCCTCCGGGCCCCATTCTACACTTACCTTCCGCTGGCTCCGCAGTGTATTTCCTTATCACTGCAATCCCGTCCAGCCTTGTGCAAGCGGCGCTGTGAACTCCCAGCCGCCCAGAAATCTCTATTCATCACGTTCCGTAGCTGCCTAAGAAGAACTGCTGCCTTTCATCCCTAAAGTAAGACTGTTCTTTCTTTATCTATCTCCTTTGTCAGTACTGTTGTACCTTCTTGGCTTGGGCATTTTTCACAGGATTGAGATTCAAGTTACTGTGCCTGCCCTGCTTTCCTTTGGATCAACTTAACTGGAATACTTCAACATCATAAGTGATTACTGTGCACCTGAACGCTATCCTGAACCAGTGCACCATCCCGGACCTAGTTGCGTCCCTCGTGCCGTTCGGGGTAGTATCCCATACTAATTACCTATTTTTTATTTTATCCTGACGTTGATTTTCCTATCTCTATCTCTCTCCTATTAGGGTAAGCTGTCCAACTATAGTCTGTACATTCTGCGATTCTGTACGGGCATAATTAAGGTTAACCCAACATTTTTTTTTCTTCTTTTTCTTTTTCTCTTTCTTAGTAGTTGCCTCTCGACTACTCTTCTTGATACCTTTACCAAGCCTCCTTTTCAGGTATTGTTCTCTCTTGCAAACACCGTACTTGTGTTGTGTTACCCAATCATTGCCTTGTAACAGTGTTTCCTTTTTTCCACAGCTTGGTATAGCAGTGTGGGTATCCCCGCTCTTTTGGGTAACCAATTCCTTTGCTTGTATTAACTCTGACAACAAAGGGGTGTGTTGCATTAAAGAGCTCCTCAGGTTGAGGAGGTCCGGTTCTGGAGAGTTCAATATCTTGAACATACCAGCTTAGACTGAAGGCTTACCGGAGCTGCTCCCTCTACCCTAGTGTCCAAAGGTCGAGCAACGCCCCGACCTGTTCAACTAGCGGTGAGTAACAGATAAATACATTACTTTCTTAGCTTTAACTCTGTGGGATAAAAAGCAACTGAGATCTGTATTCTTTTTAGCCACAATCCTTTTTATGTTTGCTGATCCGGCAGACTTTTTAGTTTAGATCACTTTAAAATTTCATAAGTAACTCATCTGACAGCTGTCATTCAGGTAGCCCAGGGTACTGCACCCAGATTCTGACAGGGGCTGTCAGTTTACAGACAATCCGTTTTTTCTGAAGAAATGTTTTGCTCTTCACATTAGGACTTTGTATGTTCGCAATGCTTTATAAGATTACATGAATTTTAGCGCCCAGAAAGATTTTGGATGTTGAGAAGTGTTGCGTTATAGGCATTTTGGAGTTTTTAGCACCAAAGCAAATGTCATTTGTAGGCACATTTTGGAGTATTATTTACAAAGTGATGCTTCTCTCCCTCTGCACTCTGTTTGCTGGTCATGAAGCCCACTGCCACATTTTCTGCAGTGTGTGGTCTATTCCACCACACATACACCATGGGGGGTTGGTTGTCCATCCCTCTCTTCGTGTGCTGAAGGACACGGTTTTTGTAGGTTTTTGGCGTACACAAGAGTTTTGCCGCCATTGTTGCAGTTTCTTGCGCCATAAGTATTAGAGTGATACTGCATAGCGGGTCAATACATCCATCAACATGATTCAGCTCCACTAAATGTTTCACTTTATGCTGTCCTTCTTGATAACACCGTCCTACATGTAAGAACACAACTGGTATCAAAGACTTGATAGAGGGGCTTTGTTGCCTGTTTCTAACATTGTTTCAGTCTGATTCATTGCTCTGTCTGAACCTCCCCTTTCATTGAAATGCATATGTTCCTTTTGGGTATAAGACAACAGTGCTTGGGGGGCGTGGCTGAGCGGCACGCCATGCAGACGTGCCCACTATGAGCTCCGTGAATGGGTGCCCGAATTCCGTTTTATATATGTTTTAGCAACATAGTTTTCGACCAAATTTTACTGATTATACTCCTGACATGCCGTGACACTTCTGAAGAGAAGAATAGTGACGGCGGCGACCCGGTGGAGCTGATGTTCTGCTCCGTGGCTATCCTGGAGGTGGGAGCCAAAATGGCAGCGAGCAAAGAAATCGTTGCCGATGCCGTTGATTGCTGAATGGGAGTCCTGCCTTCGCCGTGGAGAGACTGACTAAGCAGCCTGGTGTTGCCCCCGACCCGATGCTCCCTCTTGTTTGCCTGGAGAGGGGGGGGGGGGCGGACGGTCGTGAGCTCCCTGCGGGATTGCAGCGCCTTGTCGTGGCTAGCTGCGTGCGTGGAGCTCTTCCCGCGCTGAGGGGGAAAGCACGGAGGACAGAGGCTGAGAGCCCTGCAGGGCCCCTGGGTGTGCTGCTTGCCCTCGGGGCGTGCCGTCTTGCTCCTGGGGCTCCTGGCTGGCGGTCTCGTCTATCTGGAGGAACCCTGGTGCTGAGCGTGGGATCGCACCCCTGCGGGCGGCATGCTGGTGAGTCCGATCTGCAGAGCGCCTTCCACGCCCGCAGGGCTTTTGTATGCAGCGAATATGATGGCGCAGCTGAAATGGAAGTTTATTCGGGCTTCCCCCTTTCTCTGAGCACCAGCATGAGTTGTCCTGGGGGCCCTGGCCATTGGAGAGCTACTAGCAAGGTCTAAGGAAGAATAAAAGAACTGCCTATGGACTGATGGGCTATAACGTCTGAGGAGGGGGCCCTGTTGCTTGGAAGAGGAGGAGGAGGAGGAGGAGGAGGAGAGGGGTTCAGCTGGAGGGGGAAAAGCAAGTGAAGGCAATTGGGGAGAGGTTGCTTCAGTGTGTTGTACAACTTGGAGGGGGTAAGTTAGCCTAGGAGTATCGGTTACTCAACCGCATCCTGCACTTCGGCAGAGGCTCCCTCCACATTTCCTGATGGAATGAATCACGCCCTCCCCCTCCCTGCGCTTGAGGTGCTTGGCTCTCTGTCACTAAAATGGTGTGATCTTCCAACTGGTGCGCGCTCTGGCGATGCCTAAATCGGCTGCTAAGCGGAAAACACAGGGTATTCAAGCTTTCCTGGCCCCGCAGACAGCACTCCAGTCCGGATTGCGCACCGTCACGGCGGAAATACACCCCCCTCCACGTTTAGACCAAGAGGCGAATATGGCTCTCTCCAAAGGCGACTTTGAGGCAATGTTTAAATCTTTCAAGGAAGAGATCACATTAGAGATCAAGTCCGAAATCAAATCCTCCAAGGACTCTCTAGCCCGTTCATTAGCGGACCTGACATCACATTTTACAGGCCTGGAAACTAGGGTTAACGAACTGGAAAATGTGTCTTGCGAGCATACACACGAGGTCGAGGTCCTGACTGAGAGAGTGAGGTCTATCGAGGACCATCTAGAGGAGATGTGGGCTAAACAAGCGGACCTTGAAAATGGGTAAAGAAGAAACAATGTCCGCCTCAGGGGTGTTCCGCGACATGTGACAGATCAAGAGCTGCCTGAATACGTGGAGGCGCTGTTTAGATCCATCCTGGACATTCCCTCATCCGAGGAGCTCCCGCTGGACAGGACTCACTGTGTCTACTCCTCTTCTCAGCTTAAAAGAAATCTTCTCCCGGATGTTCTTACTCGTGTGTACTTTTTTCAGCAAAAGGAAAAGATTATGACAGCTGCCAGATGCTCATCAACAATACAATTCCGGGGCGCGACGCTCCAGCTTTTCCAAGACCTTTCTCCATACACGCTTGCCAATAGAAGACGGCTACAGAGTGTAAGGGCCTGGCTGAGATCTAAACATGCCAATGCCTTGATGGCGGAACCGACCGGGCAAAGCCCAGCGGTCTCTGGCTCCCGGGCCTTGAATGAGGTAACTTCAACCCCCCCTGCCGAGAGATAGACGAGGGAATCCATGTGGTCAATGCCACCTAACATCAGCTTCTCAGCAGGACAAAGGAGACATGATAAGTGTGGAGGAGCCGATCTCGGCTGAGTTCCCTGGGGAGCCTGTGGGAGATAACTTGGGGAATGGTTGACTCTGAAACTCTCTGGAAGTAAGCTCTCGGCCCTGGTGAACAAAGAGGATGTTATCCTTCGTTTCTCCTTTCATTTCTAGCCCCGGACGCCTCCTTCGAGGTACTCCTTTTGGGGTTAGGCATAGTTATGAGTTCTGATTGGCATGTTGCCCTACAGGTTTGACATATTTTCACTTCCCCGTATGCCGTTCTGGCGGTGCTGATGTTTTAGAGTACCAGGTAGCTAATAGAGGCTGGATTAAATGGCTCAAATTCAGTTATTTCACAGTTTTGGGCACCTACACGGATTGCGCCCACAATGTTTCCTATTGGGGGAAAATTCAATGGAGTCTTAAATATGATCAGAATTGTATGGTTGTTACTTATTTTAATTTGGTATATTTATGTATTTATGTGGTTTTCTTTATTGTCTGTTCCCTTGTTTTCTTTTGCCTCACGGTCCTGACAGAATTGTTTCATGGCCTTGCCTGTCATATGCCTCATAGGTCCTGCGCTACATTGATGGGGGTACCGAAAAATGTTCTATCTCCCCAAGCTGTCATCGCAAAGAAATGTAATGGCGGCAACTGATTGCTTAGACACTGGGAGGGAGGACCGGGTCGAACCGAGGATGGCGCCGCCGCACGTTACGTGTGTCACGTTGAACGTTCAGTGTTTAAACTCTCCCCTTAAGCGCATAGCGCTATTCCATAGATTGGCTACTTTACAGGCAACGTTGTTATTTTTTACAAGAGACCCACTTATGCCCTGTGGACAAACCACGTCTTAATAATACATTTTACCCTACAAAAACGAGGTGGTGCCATCCTGGTTCGCAAAGGTACCCGATTTAAGACTCTAGAGGTGGTCCGAGACGAGGAGGGCAGATTCCTACTAGTAGTGGCCCTATTGGAGGTGCGCAAAGTCACACTGGTTTCAATATATATAAACAAACAAACAAAACAAACAATATATGCCCCCAACGTTAAACAAGATCTATTTTTTGCAAAATTATCTAAAGCACTGTTTGATCATGCAGATGGGGAAATCCTCCTCAGGGGAGATTTTAATGCGGCCATCAATCCTCTAGTAGACAAAACATTGCCCCCCTCATTGATAGACAAGAATAACTTTCGGGCCCTTACTACACTACTGCGGGATTACTCTCTTATTGAGATCTGGCGTTATTGTCATCAAAATGAGCGTGACTATACTTACTTCTTTGTGGTACACGGGAGCTTCTCCGGATTAGATATGTTTTTTATTTCTGACTCGCTAGTACCGTTGGTGGAGACAGTGGAGATCCTGCTGGAGGCCCTTTCTGACCATGCACCCGTGAAGCTCATGTTTTCACCATTTCATGCGGCACCGCCTCAGAGGTCCCCCTGGAGGCTGAATGACTTCTTACTAGAAGATCCATTGGTCCGCTCACACATAAGAGACACCTTGGAAGCTTATTTCAGGGAGAATAATACGGGAGGTGTGCCCCTGGGGACTCTTTGGGATGCTGCCAAGGTTTTCATTAGGGGGCATTGGATTGAACAGGCAGCATGGTGGGGGAAGGGTAGGAGGGCCCTGCAAACGCTGCTAGAGGAAGAGGCTCGCAGACTTGAAGAGATACACAAAACAAAAGGATCCCGACGATCACTGAGAGACATGCGAGCAGCGAAGAAGGCGTTGGAGGCGCATCACATGGGTAGCGTGGCTTACTCGATGATGCTCACCAAACAATATTTTTACTCGAAAGGGAAAAAGGCAAACAAGCTACTTGCTGCCAAACTGAAAAAGCAGAATAGACAAAATAGAATGGATGCTTTGAGGGATGAGTCCGGGCACTGTATCTATATGGAGGAGAGTAAACTCCGGATCATTGAGAATGTCTTTACCGAACAGGCCCACAGTGGGGAACCCACAGCTTGCTACAGACTTCTTGACTAAAGCAAACCTCCCACAACTTCCCCAAGCGATGCACGACTTATTAGAAGCCCTGACAACTACACAGGAGGTTGAATTGGCCATCAAGGCTCTTCCCTTGGGTAAAGCTCCGGGCCCAGACTGATTTACCAACATATTTTATAGAATCTTCTCCCCTGAGCTTACACCTCGCCTCACAGAACTCTTTAATTATTTGTCGGAGACTGGGTCGGTCACTAGATCCATGGCATGGCAGCCTCATATACTAAACCCGGAAAAGATCCAACAGAGTGTACCTCATACCGCCCTATAGCGTTGCTTAACACAGACACGAAACTAATTAGCAAAATCATAGCCCAGCGTTTAGGGGAGGTCCTCACAACTGTTATAGATAAAGACCAGACTGGTTTTATCCTTGGGCGCTCGGCTCGGCACACAACAATATCCGTAGGGCGGTAGATCTGGTTTCACTTCCCTCCACTATTCCAGGCCCGTTGTCTCTTCTGTCCCTTGACGCCCATAGGGCATTTGATAGTATGGCTTGGGACTACTTGAGTTTAGTCTTGAAGGCCTTTGGGTTTGGCCAGAAATTCTCCAAGCTAATCCTCTCAAATTTTCAAATTCCTTCAACTCAAATTCGAATGAACTCACATTGGTCAGCCCAAATTCCACTGGGCAAAGGTACTAGGCAGGGATGCCCCCTATCCCCGTTGGTATTTGCCCTGGCTTTCGAACCCCTGGCTCAACATGTCCGACGCCATCCAAAGATCAAGGGCTTTACTGTTGGAAGTCATTGTCACAAAGTCGCGTTATACGCGGAAGACATCCTCTGCTTTTTGAAAGAAGCCCGAACCTCTTTCCCGCCCCTCATGGACCTCCTCACCCAATTCGGGAAAATTTCAGGATTCACAATAAATATGGCCAAATCAATGGGTCTGAATCTGACTGAAACCTCTGAGACCTTGAGACTTTTGCAAAATTCCTACCCCCTTAAATGGCAGAATACTTCCATTACGTATCTTGGAATACAACTCACCCCGACATCTCCTGGATTGCTAAAAGCCAATGTCCCCACCCCTTTCAAAGAAATCAGGGAATCCCTAGGGAGATGGTCACTTCAGGAAATATCCTGGCTGGGGCGAATAAGTGCTATTAAAATGGTTTTACTCCCCAGGCTATTATATGCGTTCCAGGCCCTGCCTGTGGTGATTCCTGACCGAGACCTTTTGGGGCTGCAGAGGGAAATTTGCATTTTTATCTGGAAGCACAAAACTCCCCGTATCCAGCGCAAACTCTTGACTCGCGGCAGACTGATTGGTGGACTGGGTCTCCCTTCGATCGTTCGATAATACCGTGCCTCCCAGTTGGCTGCCATGCTGAGGTGGTCTCACCCAAAAGAACCCCCTAGTTGGCAAGATATCGAACAACATGGTATTAAGATAGCCCTAGATCATCTAGCCTTTGTCCCCCAAGCAGTGTGTAACCATGGTGTATCCCTGCTCCCCTCCACAAAAACCACTCTCCTTGCATGGGATAGAGCCTGTGCCCAAAAAGGGTTAACGACTGGTTTAGGTCCGCTGTCTTCTGTAACGCAAAATCCGGCCTTTACCCCAGGGCTCCAACCGAACTCTTTCCTCCCATGGTCGAAAGAGAAACCCTTGAGATTGGGGGATCTTTACGAGAACGACTCCCCTTTAACCTTCGAGCAGTTTAAAGCGAAATTTCATCTCCCTGAGATAGAAAGATATAGATACATCCAGCTCCGCCATTGGATAACCCACCCGGAGGTTAAAAAACAAGCCAATAGATCCCCCACGGGATTAGAACTACTGATGAGGGAGGGCCAGCTTACCCGTAGAGTGGCTGCATGCTTTCGCCTGTTGGAAGAGGATGTTTCAGAGGAGGAGAAATTGCCTTATATGTCTGCCTGGGAGGGAGACCTGGGAATGGAAATCGCTCAGGAGTCTTGGCAAAGAATATGGAATAGGGCTCACAAGGTCTCTAGATGTACAACTGTCAGGGAATGTGCGCTTAAAATATGCTTTCGCTGGTATTTTTCCCTGCAGAAATTACATGCGATTAACCCCGATTATCCTGACAACTACTGGCACGATGTGAGGCGCGAGGGGACTTGGGTCATTTATGGTGGCACTGCCCAATTATCCAGTCTTTTTGGCTGGAGGTTAGATGCAAGATCAGAGCCATCACTGGTACCTTCCTTCCCATGGATCTGTTGATATTGGTATTGGGAGATACTCCGGATGATGGTTCATACCCGCAGTCAGGCCCCAGGGCAGATCTGATAACCCAACTGCTTATGGCAGCTCGCCTCACCCGTGCCAGATTTTGGAAAGACATTGAGGGCCCTCATATAGCATATTGGTGGGTTAAGATCTGGGAATTGTTGCGGCTGGAAAAGCTAACGTCCACTTTGGAAGGCAAGAATGCTAAGTTCTCAAGAATTTGGGGACCTTTTCTGGAATATGCTTCCGAGAGAGAACATATGTTTTTTCAGCCCAGACTGATTAAATATCTCTTAAACCCTTAATAGAGCGCCAATATGGACATTGGGCATCATCCAGTTGGTTACCTGATCTGAGGTGGGGAGGGAGCTAATGGAACTTTGGAAGTTAATTCTATGCATTATGTAATTAGACATTATGGAGTCTCCTTACTTTTTTTTTTTTTTTTTTTCTTTTTCTTCTTTGTTCCTTGCTTTTTCCCTACCAATGTTTAGATATAGAGAAATTCTTTTACAAGATACCAGTTACTGATGAATTATACGGTTTGATGAATTTATAATGTTGAAAATGGAATATCGATGGGTTGATCATTTATATCTGTTTTTTAATGTGCTTTTATACTCAATTGCTAGATGAATCTATGATTATACGATATTTCAATAAAAATATTTTGTCAAAAAAAAGAGAACAGTGCTTGGAGTGAGGGGGGTTCTCACTTGCCTCAACGTTTCGTATTGTCGTTGGTTTGTTTTTGTCCTGCCACTTGCTTTATACTGATAAATTGTTCACCAAACCACCAGAATAGTCAGTGCAGTGATAATTGTTTCCACTACAAGTTTGGTGCCTGCAATGTTTGATTTCTGCTGTCCTGCCACCAGCTCAAAGGGTCGCACCTCCCGGTGATCCCCGTGGGCCCAGGAGAGATGATTCCATCGTAGGGGAGAACTGGCCAGGGCACCAGGAGACTCTGGAAAGATAAACGGAGCATATGCGGCTGAAGAGCTGACCAAAAATTGTGAGTTAGTGAACACAGGTATTTGCATCAGTTTAGTGTCATGTCTTGTATAGTGTTGTTTGAAACTGGTTGGGGTAACTATTTGTCTCTGATAATTCAAGGATATAGGAGTTAAATATCAAAAAAAGTAAAAGCGGATGGCTACCGCACATTAGAAAAAAAATATAAAAGCAGCGCATCCATGCTCCATACTGATTTAAGAGGACATGAGACGCTGCATTGGTCAGAGTAGTGTAGTATGGATGAGGGAATAGGATGGATTTGTTCTGAATGAGTGTGAAGAAAATATTTTGGATGAGAGCCCCATGATGTCCTGTCTTAACCTGTACCTTGACACGTGAAACCCTACATGTTCAACTCGGTTCTGACCCTGCTTTGTATTTAACACTTTCCTCTATCCTAGTATGGGACCTGTAACAGGCGTTGTTTCTATCAATTATGTATCTTGTTTTTGTCTGTGACCTAACCAAGTATTTGAAACCAGCTGAAATACCATTCTGCATTGTGGGTAGCGTAATGGGGGATATAGGCTGTGAACCAGCAGTCATCTGAATCTGACCAACACCTGCAGGTGTCTCTGAAATTTCTGTACGGACGTCGTGTGACAATACCTGAGCCTCTGGATAGATGTGGCATAGCAGTCAACTATGAGCTGTACCCACTCTGCCAGCCATGGGACACAAAAGCGTCCTGAGGCAGATGAAGTTAGGAATGGACTAAGCAATACCTTGTTTTACCCCTGTGAGAATGGGTTCAGGGCAGTGTAGACAAGTGCCACTTCCTCCTAAAGGAAGTCCAGCACACTTCATGTTTACTTACTTCTCGCCCAAAGCATGTAAATAAATGGCACGAATATACACAGAATGAGTCACCTAGACACTTTCCTCAGGAAGGCACATTTGATGATTCCATGTGTTAATATCCCCTCAAAAATATCGCCATACAAAAATATTGCCATATTTGTGCGGCAATATTAAGCCATGGAACCTGCGGGGGATACCCCTGCAACCCTCATAATTTATTTGATGGAGCGGGGGACAGCCCCACAACCCCCATTCCCAATAACCCCATACATTATCCCCACTAATAACATCGCCTATGGCCTTACCCCACGACCATATATATGGCGATATTATTGGTGGGGATAATATTACCTGATACCCATTTGACTTAGATAAGATAGCAAACTTAAGAAAGGCGTTAGAAAAGAGAAGTGCATGTGTACACTAACACCAATGGGACAGCTATATAGATTGGTATACCAAAGCTACTAAAAGACAGGCTGATTCCGAGACCCGGGCACTGAAAGACACTCACAGGAGCAAGTAAAGTTCCTGAAAACCGAGTACTCCAACCTGCAGATACCTGCTTACAAAGCTGAGTAAAAACGAATATATCTTGAAATCCAAGGGGAGCCCCCGCTAAAGGAAAGTCCTGGAGAAATACTGGACACTTAAAACCCTGCTATTTTAAATGTTGCACCCAACCATCAACAGGCTGGCCCAGACTATACCCAACCACCAACCTATCATCCGTCTGCTTCAATAAACCCCATGGTCGGGCCGTTTACTCCTGAAATGCAAGCTTAGCTTTCCAAACATTTTTGCCTTCCGCCGCCACATTTGAAGTGTTCCCAAATTCAATAGCCAATACCAGTACTGCTTCTTTCCCACTCAGGAAGTTACCTGGAGGAGGCGATACCCTAGTTACTGTACATGCCCCCTGGAGTGCTACTGATTTGTTTAATATCGTTCATAGATTCCCAAAGATACAAGAAGATCCTGTTAAGCTTCAAGAAGTGCTTCAGGTTGGGGTGGCGCTGTTGAGCAGCCCAAGATGGCTGCTTAGTTCCTGAGCTCCGTGGGGCTCCGGCCAAAATCCGCCATCAACTGTGGCGCTATCTCAATTTGCAGCCCAACACTTTGTGGATCTGCTATCAGGCTCTTCCTACACGCCCTGCAGCATTCCTGGCCTGAATCGGTCCCGGGAAGCCTGTGAACGGGGCTTCGTGGCCTGCTGACTGCCGGCCGCCGGGGCCTTCGCCCGTGTCTGGCCCCCACCCTCATCCTCCCTGCTGGATTCCATGGTGACGGGCGGTGGCTGCTGAGCGGGGTGCCCGAGTGCCCTGACCCTCATCTGAAGGCTTCCGGTGAGCGGCCTGCGTGGGACCCCCCCTCCCTCCCCCCGGAAGAGTTTCATCATTTGTCGCGGCTGGAGCGGGCCCCCGCCTCTCTTCCTCTTCCCCTCGCACCAGCGCCAGAGCGCTCATCGTACAACCCCCCGGGGGAAAACTCTGCCAGCGGCTGTGGCTGCCCCTCCCCCAGGTGCGTTCCTGCGCGGGGGGCCACTCCGGGGACCAGCGCTGGAGCGCGCCCCCACTTCCACTCCTCTCATCAGCGCAGGAGCGCTCCTCGTGCGCAGACTTCGCTGACGGCTGTGGCCGCCACCTCACAGGAGAGCCCCTTCGCGCGAGTTGCTGCCGCTGGGGACTGCGCTGGAGCGCGACCCCACCTCTCCCCCTCACACCAGCGCCAGAGCGCTACCTTTGCACCAGTGTGGGCGGCTGGGCAGTAGCATGGCTGCCCACTCGATTTCCATGATCCTACACGGGTGCGCAGGTGAGGAGCGGGGGGGGACCTGGGCTGCAACACTCTTAGCTCCTCTGGGCTGGCCACATCACCCTGCCATGCTGCCTGTGGGACCCAGTGCCTCCTGCCCTGTGTATGCAGGGGGTACCATAATTTGACAATCTGCGCGGGCAGGTGGCCTCATGGGTAACTATGTGATGGACTCCTTTCCACCTGGTTGATGTCTATGGGACCCAGTCGCTCCTACTCTGCCTTTGAAGAGGGCACCTTGTTTGGATAATCTGTGCCGGCAGGGGGCCTCAGAGGTATTTATCTGTTGGACTCCTGTCCACCCAATCTCACTGGAGCTCCTGACTACATTGGGGGTCCCCCCCCTGCACGAGAGACTTGAAACGGTGGGACTCTTTGTTTAGCGGAGCGTTTGGCCTTCGTCTCTCCTCCCCATCTCACTGGAGGCACTTAAATACATCGGCACCTGCATAGAGCCATCGGACTGTGGAGTGATACCCCTCACAGCAACTGCTACATCCCTCTGCTAGGGGGATATCCTCCGTTATAGGCCATCAGCCTTCTCCTTCTGGCCCCTGAATAGTTTTCACTTCCTACCTTGCTGCTGTCTCCCTGCCCTCTCGGCTGCCACAATCTAACTTTATCATCACCATAGGTGCAGTGTCTGACACTTTCCTTTGCCTCGTGACCTGATCTCCCACCTCTCTCTGCTAGCTCTAACTGTGAGTACTGTCTCACCCTATTTACACCGGCAATGTCCAACAGATCCAGAGGGAACTCGAAAGGGGGAGCCATGGACAAATTCACCAAATCCGTCCCGCGGACGGACTCTGCCCACACTGCATCTCTACAGGAGGAACTGGAACCGGACCGCATCCCTGCACAGCGGCCCCTGACCTAACTGCACTTATGGAGACCATGGCTAAAAACTTTGCTTTATTCCACGAGAAACTGGATGACATTAACACTAATGTGGCCTCCCTAAAAACACAAGTGGACCGGGCAGCTACCAGGATCACCGACGCTGAGGGCAGAATCTCGACAAATGAGGATGACATTCACGCATTGCAGAACACAGTCACCTCCTTATCACGTGACATGAAAAGTTTGAAAGCAGAGTGTGACGACTTGGATTGGAATTGCGCTCTCATAGGAATAACCTGCGAATTATCGGGGTCCCTGAAAACGCCTTGAAAGGGCGCATGGAGGACGCCATTGAAACCCTGCTCAGAGATCTCCTTGGCAATCCGGCCCTCTCGCCCTACTTCCCCGTGGAGCGCGCCCATCGAGCCCTCTCACCATGCCCTAAACCAGGCAACATTCCAAGGCCTATCATCGCCAGAATTCTAAATTACTGCGATAGAGACCTTATTCTCAGCCTAGCACGTGAGAAGGGGGATCTACGACTTGAGTCTAGTACCATCAGGATCTTCCCGGATTTTTCGATAGCTGTACAACAAGAGAGACGCCAATTCCTCGGGGTCATGAAACTACTCGGGGAGCGAAATGTCCCATACGCCATCCTGTTCCCTGCACGCCTCAAAATCACATACAATGGCAAATTGTATTTTTTCACTGTGCCTGATGAAGCAGTGAAATTCATTGAAGCGCACATCCCTCTACATGGTCCAGCAGGTGGCCGCGCCGAAGAAGTCTGACCTAAGGCACCATGCCCTGATGCGGCCCAATGAATCTATTCAGCAGATCCCTTCCTCCCATATTAGTGAGAATGTGTCACTAGCAATACTGTACTGCAAATTCAACATACTCGGCCCCGTCTGCAGTCCTCTGGCCTCAGGTTCATCCTTGATACTCTGGACACTGATCGAGGTGTGTTCACAGAGCATGGAACAGACCGTGACCCTGTGATGCTTCCTAGTTCCCTTCCTGCTTCTGGTGAACTGTCGACTTTGGGACCTGACATAAGATCTGCTTACCGCAGAACCTACCTCTGACAGCTTTTGCTGTCCTACACGATGCTTAAGCGGCTGTCCTCACGGCAACAGCGCACCCCACTGCAATGGTTATGTTTGGTTGGGAGTTATTGATGGTTGGCCCCAGTTGGGCCATGGTAGAGGCATAGGCAAAGGCACCGGGCCCTGACGGGATAACGGCTGAGTTTTATCAGGAACACGTGGCGATATTAGCCCCTGAATTGCTCGAGGTGTGGAATGAGTCACTTATGCTAGGATCCCTCCCCCCGACACTACGAGTGGCCGTCATCACGGTCCTGCTTAAGCCTGGTAAGCCCAGCAATGAATGCGGGTCCTATCGGCCCCTATCGCTGAAGAATTTGGATACAACATTTTTTGCCAAGGTGATCGCTAGCCGCTTCCTGCCCGTCATGTCATACATGGTACATGATGACCAGTCGGGCTTCGTGCCCGGGACATCCCATAATATCAGAAGGCTTCTTAATGTTATGGCGCGCATCGATCAAGAGGCGAGTGCGGTTGCGGTCACCTTGGATGCCCAGAAAGCCTTTGATATGGTGTCCTAGAAGTACATGTGGCTTGTCCTCGGGACCATGGGCATAGGACCCAGGATGATTGCATATATCAAATTACTGTATACCTCCCCTGTGGCTAGGGTCCGTGTTAACTCCCATACTTCTGGCCTGATCCCTCTCTTCAGAGGCACCCGCCAGGGATGCCCGTTCTCCCCAATCTTGTTTGCCTTGGCTATCGAGCCCATGGCGGACTATGTCAGAGCGCGCCACTCGCGCAAGGGGCTACAGCTACAAGATACCCCTGAAATTATTTCACTTTACGCAGATGACGTGCTACTGTTTGTTAGTGACCCCAATACTCACCTTGACCCAATACTGCGTGACATCACCCGCATCGGGACATACTCTGGCTTTACGATCAATTACACCAAATCTGAACTCTTCCTTCTCACAAGCTCTACTGCGCCACCTGCCACCGAGTACCCACTCCGCTGGTCACCTGACGGGATTAACTACCTGGGAATTCAGGTGTCCCTGCCCAGAGATACCCTCCTGGCTGACAACTACATGGCTGTGGCAGAACAGGCTGCAGCTAAAATAGCGCGCGTTGGTGCCCTCTCCCGCTTTCTTTAGCGGGCAGACTTTCACTATTAAAAATGATACTATTTCCTAAACTCCTATATGTATTCACCAATGTACCTATCTGGCCCGGTAAGAAATATTTTGCAGACTTACACAAGTTGTGCGCTCAGTTTCTGTGGCACTCAGGGTCCGTTTGCAAAAAATGGCTCGCCATGACACTACCCTACGAACAAGGTGGTTTCACTGCCCCTGACATGCTGCGGTACTGGATCGCTGCAGAGGCACAGTTCGCCTCCTACTGGTACCCAGCCCCCCCCCCCCACACCCTCATGTCAAGCTGGAGACCCTTGCGGCATCTGGCACCAACATGATGTCTTTGATACTACATCGACGATACGAGCCGGACTCGACCAATGACCCGGTCCGTACCAAGGTGAATGCTTGGGGGCGATTATTTGCTACGTGCGCTGAGGAACATCCGTACTATAAGTGGCTTCCTGCCTGGCGGTTCCCCGGGCTGGAACCCACAAATGACATAGCTTTGGCCAGGCGCTGGCAGTCCCTGGGATACCTAGCCCTGACTGACTTCTACCCAGACGGGCAGTTCATAACTCCACAGACTTGGAAGTCCGGGCACTCGGGTTGACCGCTGGAGCTGCTACAATTTTACAGACTCCGGGCTGCTTTCCGTAATGCTTGGCCTGAGTTTCCTGATGAACCCACCCGCCTCCATTGGGATTTCCTACATCGCCAACTCGGGTGGGGCCCGCGGGGTGATATTGTCACTATACAAACTTCTCCTGACTGCCTCCCCACCACTGCCCTCTAGGGCCCGGGATGACTGGGCATCTGACCTGGAGTTGGATCTCTCCGAGCAACTTTGGACGAAAATGTGCTCCCACACTAGCAGAGTCTCCCTGAACTTTCGCTATCGCACTATTCAATACAAACTGGTGAACAGATTATACTATACCCCACGCAGAGTTTCTCGGTTTGCTCGCTCCGACCCGAGACTCTGCCCTCGCTGTGGTGCTGAGAATGCAGGTCACCTCCATATGTTTTGGGACTGTCTGAGGCTAACTACGTTTTGGGGCAAGATACTGAAGACGCTTTCAGAAATTTGTGACACTGTTATTGAACCTGACCCGCTCTGGGTTCTGTTCGGGATATGGGGGGGATGAGGGTGCCAAGGGTACTGCTAAATTGTTAAATGTGACCTGCCTAATTGCCAAAAAATGTGTGCTACAAAGTTGGAAGTCCTCCTCCCCCACCACATTTCAGAAATGGTTGAATTTATTAACATGGTCCCGGAACTGTGAGGAGGAGTACCTCACTACCCTCCCGGCCCACTCCCGGCCTAAAAATATCTGATCTCCTTTCAACAGCTATCTCAACAGTCTAGATGCGTCCTCCTCTGAGGACAACTCATCGCAATCTTCTTGAGGAAATATCTCGGCTCTGAACGCCTCATGTTGTTTTACTCATGTTTGTTTTTTATATCAACGCTCATATGTATCACTGCTTTCTATCGAAAATGCATTGTATCACCTTTGGCTGCTCTGATGTATGTGTAAGCTATTCTCCTCTGCCTACAAAAATAAAAGTAAAAAAAAAAAGAAGTGCTTCAGGTTATAATAGACTGTTATCAACCTATGAGTGTTGATTTGAATTGTTTCGAGCACTGCTGCCCACAGATACTTTTACCATGTTCTAAGTATGTGCCAACTGGCCAGCTGAGGCACCTGCCACTGCTTGGGATCTGAAAACCTTTACTGATAGGTGGTATAAATGATCACTGAAATTTGTCCTCGAAAGACTGATTTGTCTAAAATGAATGGATGCAAGCAAGCCAAGGGTGAAAATCCTGCATAATATCTTGAGTTCTTGAAACAATGTTGTGAAAAATATTTTGGGATCGTAGATGCAGCCCTTATAGCTCCTCAAGCCGTGGTGGCTCAGTTTGTAATGGATTTGCAACCTAAGGTATCGGAGGGAAATAAAGCAGTACTAATAGGATGCGAAGGAAAGGGTTTGATAGAGGTTTTATTATCTGCACAACTCTTTCATGGAAAGGTTGGAGCCAAGCTTATGGCATTTCAGATACAGAATTTAGAACCTCCCCAGGGAAGGGCAGGGTGCAACCCATGCCAGGAGGGCAAGGCCGAGGGAGAGGAGCACCCCAATCGTATGAACCACGGCAAACTGCTTAAGGTATTACACAAATACGTAAAGTGATCAGTGAAACTATTGCAAAGAGTATGGTCACTGGAAAGTTGAGTGTCTACATCGGCCTCAGTATGGTGGTCAAGGCGGACAGCCAACCGTGTGAAGCAGAATAACAAGGTCCCAGCCTCTGCGTGGCTAAGTAGCCATGCAGTAAGGATGTGCTTCCTTCTGCTCCTGCTGATCCAGCAAGATCCTGGCCTAAAACACAGGCTCCTGAACTCTTTAGATCTTGTCTTCACACCAACGGATGGGATAAGTGTGCTGGCACATGTGTATGTAGGTGGAGAACAAATGGTTGGAGTATAGCTGTAAGCGGGCTCGCTGAAGAACACGACTCTGCAGGCTGTGGCAGATCCATTATGGCGGCAGACACGGATGTATTAACCTGTGCCGATGCAGAAGCAGCGCGGTAATACAAGGCTTTAACACGGCTGC
Organism: Ambystoma mexicanum; assembly: GCF_040938575.1. Lineage (NCBI taxonomy): Eukaryota > Metazoa > Chordata > Amphibia > Caudata > Ambystomatidae > Ambystoma > Ambystoma mexicanum. Next base: position 701,661,648 of record NC_090941.1, on the reverse strand, counting down.
CGGTGGGGCCACAGCAACCCGACCTGTTCCTGCAAAGGGAACACGTGGAGGACAAGATCCGACAGTATCGAGCTGCGACTGTAGGTGTTACTGACGCCGTTCAAACAAGCGACACCAGCGTTACCGGTTGGGCGGAAGAGCCCAACGAGGCTAGCAAAGCACGATGTGCAACACCTGAAGCAACCATAGGACTGCCGGCAGCAGCGCAGAATCCAGCAGTGAGTTGAGGAGGGACAGTCGCGGCCCCAAGTGCATTCAGCAGAGAAGACCAGTGGCGGGTGTAAGGATAGCACCACGCATAAGTAAACAATCAGGTGAGCGGAGTGGACCCCTCCTGTACCCGGCTCCCCCCCTCCTCCCAGCCCTGCGTAAACAAGCACGAAGCATAAACCATGCCACAGTGTAATCCATGAAGCGGGGCACAGGCAGGAGCCAGCCTTGAATATAACATACCCGGTGGGGGCACGCATGTAAAGGGAATGAATCACCAGATCACGAAAAGTGCTTAAAGGCCTTGATGGCAGGCTTTATGTAAAGAGGGATAACCACTGGACTAAACAAGTAAACTTTAATAAGAAAACGGTCAGCTGCTAAAAAGGGTCGGCCACTTTGAAGTAGTAGGTCACCCAGTTACACGTATAGTGTGTGTAAATCTATGGGGTCGCACGCATGACTTTGGCTAAATAAAGTGGAGGTAGAAACCTTTCACGGTAAGCCCTATATTGCAGTGCAATAGGTTGCCTACGAAGCATACTACCAGCCTTCCAATAAGCAGTGGAGGCCCCCTGTGTATGAGAACAGAACTGGGTGTACACTCAGGAGAACACAGCACAATGGTAATTGGGCACCCACCCATAAGAGAATACATCAGTCTCCACAAGTGTTCAACTCGTAGATGTGTATGTGGCCAACCTTTAAACGTTGCACACGTATGCGAGCTGTCACGGCAGGGCTTGATGGTGACGTCTGCCTGCAGTGCACACGGTGTGCGCCGCTCTGTCAATATTGAAGCCTCTGAATAAAGAAGGCAGCTTTCACTCAGCACAGGCCGGCGACCAGCAATATAGAGGTGAGGCACATGCAAAACCAACGAGCGGCAAACAGACTGGTACTTGGGGACCCAATCATGGCGTCCAAGACTCAAAAAAACATGTCCAAGCAACCCACCTTGTACAAGTTTGCTAAACCAACAAATCCAAATGAAAGCACCATGCCAATGGCCCCAACACTACAAAGAGAGCAGGAACAAACGAAGGGGTACCAACAGGTCCCAGTAGACCTGAAGATCGCGTTAGACTCCAAAATGGATGCCATCACCCTAGACGTGAACCTCCTGAGGCAAGATGTCTGGTCACTTGCTGAATGTACCAGAGCTCTTGAAAAGGAAGTTGCAGTAAACACGGTCAGCCTGAACGACACCTGAAAAGACGTAGCAATACTGCAACAGCGATTGAGGAACCTAGAAGGAAGAGTCAAAGACGCAGACGGCTGAGCCAGACGGAACAATGTTAGAATCATTTGACTCCCTGAAGGTGAAGGAGTGAACCCCACTAACTTTGTGGAGAACATGCTGCAGCAGGAAATCAGCCCAGGCACTCTCACTCAGGGTTTTACAGTAGAAAGAGCACACAGGTTCCTGACGAGGAAACCATCGCCAGTAGCCCCACCACACCCCATAATAGCCTGGATACTAAATTATAAAGACAGAGAAAAGATCCTTGAGGCAGTACCGTACAGAGAGCATCAGCGAATATTACAGCATATCCGAACTACACTTTGCAAGTGCAAAAACAGAGGCTACACTTTACATCGGTCAAAAGGAGACTTCGAGTTGTGAACCTCAATTACATTCTGCTGTACCCAGCAAGGCTCAAAATCATACATAAAGGTCGGGCCATCTTCTTCGACACCCCTAAGGATGCACACTAGTGGATGGACACAGAAAATTTGCCAACTGGTGCTAACAGTCACACAGTCGGCGAGGTGGACACATGCTGAGGGAACCTCGTACGATCCGAGAAGATCGGGACTTGTGCAAAAGCTGACCAACTGCAGTGAAAAGCGACCCCTACGGAAATAAAACTTGGGCACCAACAAATCTGTAGATTGCAGGAGCAAACAGTGCAGACTCTGCAGAATCAGGAGCACGCTGCAAGGAAGCGTCCTTCACCTAAGACTGTTTTTTGTTTTCTGATACTTGTCGTTGCATATCTGCCTGCCACACTCCAGGCACCAGTGGACAAGTAACTGGGGCGCAAGTGAGAAGCAGGGATGCCTGAGCACAAGGTACTACTCTGGGCAATTGTTGGGTGTTGGGAGGGTACAAAGGTTGGGGCAGTTAGTTGGGAATTATCCTATATATCCACACAGGGTATGCATGATATGCACATCAGACTGAAGAGTCATAAAGAGGATCTTATTTGTGAGGGATGAACTTAAGATAGCCTCCTGGAATGTCAGCGGGCTAAATAGTTACATTAAACTAAACAGGATAATGATATACTTGTGCCACCAAAAAGTTGGTATAGCACTCCTACAAGAGACACATCTAACTGTTGAGAAATTACCCGCCCTTACCAGCAAATGTAGTGGCACCAACCTGGGTTTGCCGTATTCTGCATACGCTAGAGGGGTTTTGATATGGGTAGCAGCGTCTATACCATTCAGGTTCCTCAAAACATTGAAGGATAAATAAGGCAGGATGATTGTAGTACAGGAATTTGTGGAAAAGAGAGAACTCTGCATTATCAACAATTGCGCACCAAACCACGACAGTGCAGCCTACCTCCGCTCGCTATACCCCCAAACTGTCCCATGTAGAGATGGTACATTAGTTGGGGGGGTAGACCTTAATTGTATGCTAAACCCGGAACTCGATAGATCAGACAATAAACTTGCACACCAGGCCCCTTCAGCCCAAGCCCTGAATATGTTGTTATGAGCATTCACACTGTCCAAAATATGGAGGACCCTACATCGGCAAGCCTGAGGATACTCACATTACATGGCCCCAAAAACCTCTACACCAGACTAGATTATGTCTTCACGGGGGAGGAAATTCCTAAGCAAATTCAAAACGGCAGAATATAAAGCAGGAGTACTATCAGACCACGCACCACTAATGGTCACATGGCAGGTTGCCCCTCCAAGGGCACATATCCCGACCTGGAAGCTCAGAGGCGAATCCCTGAAAGATGCAGTGTTCCGGGAACATCTAAGGGAAGGCATCATAGACTTCTTTAAACACAGCACAGGGAGTGTAACGTCAGCCAGGACATTATGGGAAGCCTTTAAAGTAGTGATCAGGGGGACAGCAAAAGCCAAAACAAAGGGAATGCAAACTACAATAGAGAGAGACTTACACAAGGCAGAAACCACACTAGAAGCCATAGACTGCGCAGAAGACATGTCCAGGGAGCGGGCCCAGGAAGTTATCCGTCTGAAGCATGAGTGCCTGAAGCACTGGGATATAGATTAGGCACACTGAACCACAAGAAGTACGTACAAAAGCAAGATGCAGAAGGGGATAAATCAGGACGGTTGCTGGTTTGGCTATATAAAAACGAATCCAAGCGGGATATGATACGGGCAATTGTATGATAGGATATGATATGTTATTTATAACGTGCTTAATACCCAGAGGTTTCGAAGTGCGAACCTGGGATTCGAACCTGTGTTGCTCCGTGTCGTCTTGCCTCCAAGGCGAGCATGTTGCCCCTGAGCTATCCTCCAGAGACAAATGGGGGGGGGGATTTTTTGGGAAAAAGGGTAGGTATGTATGACGCAAGAAGGTATAAACAAATGTTTTCACGACTATTACAAGGAATTATGTGGGGGGACATCAGAGACACAGTCATCTGAGATAGATGAGGCCCTAGCACAGATAGATCTCCCGAAACTGGATGCAGAGGCAGCCGAAAGGCTAGAAGCTCCCATAACTATAGAAGAACTAGAAACCACTATAAGAGGGTTGCCTACTGGCAAAACTCCCACAGCAGATGGACTACCCAGAAAATTTGATAAGGAATTCATAGCAGATGTTGCGCCCCTGCTGCTGACAGTGCTGAATGAAGCACTAGACACAGGTATTCTACCAGTATCGCTAATAGAGTCAATTGTCATCCCAGTATTGAAGCCGACAAGCCCGACACAGACTGTTGGTCTTACAGGCCTGTATTGTTGCTTAATCAGGACAGGAAAATACTCATAGCCCTATTAGCCAATAGGCTTAAGACAGTAATATCCAAGCTCATACACCCAGACCAGAGGGGACACGTTCCAGATAGGAATATTACATGTAACCTGAGAAGGTTGCCCCATATCATTGAATACACCAGCGACAGTACAGACAATTATGCTGTGGACTCGCTAGATGCGGTCAAGGCATTTGACTCGGTTAGATGGCCATGGTTGTTAGCTACACTGAAGAGTTTCGGCATCGGGCACACATAAATTAAATGGGTACGGCTGCTACATAGCAGTCTAGCAGCGAAAGTTAAGACCGGCAACCATATCTCAGACCAATGATTGCTAGGAAAAGGTACGAGGCAGGTTTGCAATTATTAGTATATCTTACTTTTTCTTCCATCTCAATTCTTTTGTCAGTATAGCTTAACAGTTTCTTTTTGTAAAGCAACAGTTTGTCAAAATGATAGTGGTAACATTTCTATCACACCTTTTGCCACAAACACATTGTTTCAAAACATCTTCTTCTTTCTCGGTCCACTTGCCTGCCAGGACTAACCACTACTGGCCCCTTTCCTGATTTACTTACCTGCCAGGATAAAAACTCCTACAACTACAGTTGTTCTTAATAGCAATATTTGTTCCAAGATTCTCCATACCAGTATCCCATGTGAGGAGAGTTGAACAATGGCTGCCTCTTTTTATAGTCTCTTGACTCTTGAGAATATGGGTTACAGGTTTCCCCCAATCGTGTCCCACAAAAGAGGAATTGCCCCCTTGTTGCTTCTGTGTGGTTTCTTTACAGCCTCTTAGCTGTTGGCAATGCGGGTTATAGTTTTCCCGTAATTGGTGTCCCATAAAAGAGGAATTGGGCCTTGTTGCTTCTGTGCAGTTTCTTTACAGTCTCTTGGCTGTTGGCAATGTGGGTTATAGGTCTGCCCCAATTGGTGTCCCATGAAGGGAGAATTACGCCCTGTTCACCGTTGTTTTACTTTCTTTATTTGGCATTCAAAATTGTCTTTTGGTATCAAATGGCCTCCTCAGAGTGCCCCAGGGTCATCTTTGGGTTTAGGCCAACTCACCTGTCTGGTTTGGCATCTTTTCTTCTTGTTTAGCTGACATGGCAGAACTCCTGTGTCCTGCCTGCTGTGCTGACAGCGTCTGTGTAACTTCAGTGGACTGCTTCTGCCTTCTCAAAACCTCCAGCAGCTCTGTTGATCCTCTGCTTCTGCTTGCGCACCGTAGTGTTGCCCGCCTGAATGGGAGTACGTCTCTCCTTCAACTGGCTTTCCCTCTCTGATGCCGCTTCGCTCTGCAGGTACTCTGCACTGTCGCACAGCTTCCCTTCTCGCATCGGCATCACCTAGGCTTCCTGCTACTTTCACAGCGACTTCAACACTCCAGTCTGCTTCAAGTACACCGTCCACACCTCTCAGCTGGAATTCATTTCTCCATTTAAATGTCCCACTTAGGTGTTTTTCTTTACAACAACTAGGCCGTTCATTCTGGCCAATACACTTTGGATCCTTACTAACTCCCCTCTTGTTCATCCCAGTACCACAGGCATCATGGATCTTGAAGTCCATAGTGGTTTTGGTCCTTTGATATTCAATTAGTTTAGATTGTTCTGTAAACTGAGAGTTGTCAGAATTAGGAAATGTAAAAAGGTTTGTGTTCTGTGAGACCAGCATGGTATCAAGAGCGATGACACAGACAACAGAGATATATAATTCTAAACAAAACTTTATTAATTAGCCTAAATAAATCTAAGGAAAGTCTATGTCCACAAGTCCAAATCAAACATCTGTCTGTGTCAAAACCTATGCTTGTCCTCACAACTAAAACAACATCTAGTGGGGAAATGTTCTCAACCAAATATAAGTGTCCAAGTTCAATACAGTTCCAATGTAACTTTGTTTCAAGGATGTTTGATCATGTTCTGAAGTTACCTTCTGTAGATTCACAGATATCACAGTTTGCATCAAAGAGGGTCTTGGGGTTCCCTTCCCCAAGTTCAAATATAACCAAGTTCATACAACACTGTGATCTTGGGACTCCCTTCCCCAAGATAAACACTCTCCAGTTATTTGGTTCTCAGGGTTACCTTCCCCAAGATTCATACTGAGCAGTTGACTTGTTTCCTCTGTTCACATATTTACAAAAGAATACAAAAGAATACACAGTCCACTTCACCCATCCTATGCTTAGCTTCACCAAGGACACACACTTCTTTGCTTTTCCAAAATGTAGAGGTTTCTGGTCTAAGCGCAGTTGTCAGACCACACGGTCCACCCATCACAGGTCACGCAACCAGCAACCACATGCCTTGTGTGAGAAACCTGAAGGTGTCTTACCCGCTAGTCCCCGGGGATCTGTCATCCAGGTAGCCAGGACACGGCCATTGCTTTTAGATCCAGTTCCTGGGGGTGGACCAGTGCGGGATGATCACCTGGGTGAGGGGTCTTCGGGGAGTGGGACACAGGATGGTGAGGCACGTAACACCTTTATCCCATCCTACCAGGTCAGATACTTAGGAACTCAACCCCCCTGACCTTCACAACACAAACACACAACACAAACACTTGCTCACGGACAGCTCGCTATGAGAGAAAACTGACTTACACCTGAGCCGCATACCTGACATGTCCCAATACAATAGTCAGGCAAGGTCAGGCAATTACTGACCGTCACACACACACCTGACTTCGATTACACTTCCCCACACGGATAAAAGGCAGAGCATGGGAGCGCACTCTGAGCGAGGCAAAGCACACAAGGAAGTATCAGTTCCAAGATGGCAGCTTAGCACAAGGCGAACGATGGCGAAACACAAGGGGATCGCAAGGAGGGAAGTGCCCTTGACCTTTTCGACAAGGAACCATTACTTTTACGAAACCTTGAGAATAGAAAGCGCAACACCAGGAAACCAGGCTGAAGAATCCTACATTGTGTGTCGGAGGTACTTGGGGCTCTCCCACATTGATAATCAAGGCGGGGAGAATCGACATTCTACCGTGGTACTGTCCTTGGCTCTTACAACAAAGCAGCACCAGTGAAATCAACACAGCCGGTGAGTTGGGGAGGCCAATACCAGTCCGGTCTGTGTTGAAGCCAAGGTTGCAAGCAGCAACATCGTATGGTGAACGCTGAAGCGAACACTGTATGAAATGCATGTGATAACCAACGCGAGTAAAATTGGACAACAGATGAGGGATTGAACTTTGAAACCAAGATACTATACCTTTGACAGGGTGGTCTGGCACCAAGTGCTTGCTCTTTCGAAGGTCTCTGTAAGGTATCCAACTGAGAGCTGGAAAAAGCTAAAGAGTGAGAAAGGATTGTGAATCAAAGTTTCCTGCAATGGGTCAAACAAAATCCTGTGCACAATTGAAAATCTTCGATGTTGATAGAGTAAAGAAGGTTGATGACAAAGTAGATAAAAGTTGGTCCGAGTCTGAATGAGAAAGATCAGCTGAGAGCTTTGGGTTAAAGCAAGTTTGCGTTAAAGCAAGTTTGCGTTAAAGTAAACTAAAATTGGTCCGAGGACAGCGGAGGGAGACTAATTAAATATTGTGCCAAAGCAGATCTGAGCCCAGTGGAGTGGGATCCAGGGTGAACCGTTAATCACCTGAGAAATTGAATACATGAAAATCCTAGAAACATTGTGTTAAAGGGGATCTGAACCCGGCTGAGGGGGGTCGGAGGTAAATAGTGAATGACCTGAGAAATTGTTTACGTGGGATCTGAGCCCGGCTGAGGGGCATCCAAGGTAAATAGTGCATGACCTGAGAAATTGAGTGTGTGAAATCCTGAGAGGAAAATAACTAATTGTTTGTCTGTCGCATCAGGCCCTCTGAAAGAAGAGACTTTGAAATCTAAAGAGACTGCACGGATGGCCCTGATGCTAATGTTCTAATTGCACCCTCGTGCTAGAGAAGCCAGCGACTGTGCTAAGCTTGAATTGCCGCCTTAAGCCGTGCTGAAAACGTCAGGAAGGGAGGCCAACGGTTTAAATATCCTGACATATATTTTCTTGGACACTTCTTTCTTTTACATAACATTGCTTCCCACACTATTTGTAATTAGAGGTAAGGATTGGCAATAGTTTTTCTTTTAGTATAGGCCCTTTTATTTTGACAAGACACCACTAGTACTGCATTATTATTATTTGATGGTCGTAGCTGGCAGGCGTCATAGATCCCGACTTCCTATAGAACAATGGCAAAAATCTATTTGAAGTACATCGTGGGGACACAATTGCACAAGGAATTCTTGAAAGGGCTTTATTTCCTTGTTTTAGAGAGAATGAACCGGAAGATACTGAGAGAGGTACCTTAGGCTTTGGGGAAGCTGATTAACCATCTACCATTAAAGCAAGAGGGGAAGAAGAACCTACCATCCTTCCCGACCTAGCCTTCGCCCAGCGAAATGACCCAGCACTCGCAGAAGCTTTCTTGCAAATTATTCCTGAAGGGGAAGGATTAGAGAAGAGAAGTCCCTTTTTCATCCTAAAACAGGAATTACTGTATAGAAAGGAAATATCCACTTAAGGCCTAAGTAAAACTCAGTTAGTAATCCCCAAAACCCATCGGAGGATCGTACTAGAGATTGCACATTCTCATTTGATAGGGGGACACTTAGGACAATCTAAGACCCAGGCGCACATCAGTGGGAAGTTCTACTGGTCAGGTATCCATGCTGATATAAAGAACTTCATTCAGACACGTGAAGTAGGTCAGAAAATCGGTACTCATATTCCCATGAAACCTTTACAAATAATAGAAGTCCCTTTCTCAAGGATTGGGATGGATATCATTTGACGGTTGGAAACCTCTAGACTGGCTAACCAATATGTCCTCATAATGGTCGATTACGCCAACAGATACCCCGAGGCATTCCCTTTGCGGAACAACACCACCCAGCAGATTTCAAAACCTCGACTACCATATTTGTCCACGGTTGGTTTTCCTATGGAAATTCTAATGGAGCAGGGATCCAATTTTATGAATAAACTGATGGGTGAAGTGAAGGAATTGCTCCATATCGCCACCAGGGGATCTGATCCCGGCTGAGGGGGATCTGAGGTAAATAGTGAATCACCTGAGAAATTATGGTTGTGGGATCTGAGCCCGGCTCAGGGGGATCCGAGGTGAATAGTGCATCACCTGAGAAATTGAGTATTTGTGAAATCCTGAGAAGAAATTAATGTATTGTTTGTTTGTCGTATCAGGCGCTCTGAAAGAAGAGACTTTGAAAGGCAAAGAGACTTGGGCATGGAAGGCCCTTCAACTGCACCCTCCTGCTAGAGAAGCCAGAGACTGTGCTAAGCTCGAGTGTGCCACCTTATCCCGTGCTGAGAACGTGGGGAAGGGAGGCCAACGGCCTGAATATCCTGACATTTCATTTCTTGCTTTTACATAACATTGTTTCCCACACTATTTGTAATTAGAGGTAAGGATTGGCAATAGTTTATTTTTAGTATAGGCTCTTTTATTTTGACAAGACACCACTAGGACTGCGTTATTATTATTTGATGGTCGTAGCTTGCTCCCATCTTTAGATGCAAGATTTTATAGGAGTTTTTCAAACTTTTTTTAAAGTTCAATAAACACCCTTGAACTGTGATTACTTGTGTTTTTCTTACTGTTGATACCATGCCTTCCTTACACTTGTCTGTGATTTCACTCTTGATATTGGCAATGTCAGTGTTTTGGAAAAACTTCCTGGTCTTGGCGCAGTTGTCAGACCACACGGTCCACTCATCACAGGTCACGCAACCATACATTTCCCCAAAGGCAGTTGTTCAGTAATATTCAAGACAACTCTTCCATTTTCTTAAATGTCTTGCACATTATTCTTAAGGTGTTTTTCTGGCAGTGTGTTACTTGATACACTTCATTGTCCCAGAATGTTTATGCAGTCTTTAGCATTTCATAATCTGATCAAGTAACACATTTCTGTTCATTCAATTCTTCCTAATGGCAGCATTCACTTGGTTTTGTTCAACCCACGACTTTCCTGTTGCCCAATATTCAGTAAATGTAATGTTGAGTTGTATTTCCTTTCATTTGCTTTGGTTTTCATTAAATGTAGTTTTGAGCTGTGCAAACTTGAATAGCACCTTTCATTTAGTTCAGTATTAAATAAGTGCAGTTTTAAGTAGTGTGTTTGTTAAATATCACCTTTCATTTAGTTTGGTATTCAATAAGCGCTATTTTGCATTTCTTCTGTGGACCATTGCCATTTCCATGGTCCCTTGGAGTGCGCCAGCGTTCCTAGTGTCTCCCGACACTTACCAGGTCTCTGCAGCTCAGTTTGGTGGTTTCTCCCCAAGCGGGAAAGTCAACTCGCTTGGTCGTCGGTTGCTCCACTTCGCACACGCCGGCCTTCATGCTTTGCTCTGCCTCTGCTCCCTGGCAGCACCTGCTGTACTCCTTCCCTCATAAGGGTTCTCATTCCTGCACAGTCATATCTGCAAGACTCTCGGGATCTCTGTTAGCGTGTCGGCATCCCGGCTTCTCGCTCCTCAGCACAACAACTTCTCGGTTCCTTTTCACTTCTGCGACTGCATCTCACATGTGCTTCTGATTGCCACCTTTTATACTTTTTTCTACCTTTAACAGGCTGCAGGTGAAATGAGGTATACTCAATTGCCTTACCTGCTTCAGTCTATTAGTGTGACATGCCTAATCTATTTTTACTTCACGCCTCCAGACCACTCTTCTTCGTACCAGTACCAGAGTGGTGTTTACAATAGGAATTCTGCACTACTCTTAGTTGTTTCTTTTTCTTCTCAGTACTTAAGGGAAAACTAATGGGGAGGATGGGATGAGATTGGCAATAGCCCATATAGGCTAAGGGAGGTGAGGGTAGGTCATTATCAGGAAAGGGGGATACCATGTTTCACCTTCGGGCACCAGTCTCTAATCCCAAGGACCCTCCCCCTAGGTGATCGTCCCTAGCTTGTCCAGCCCTATGGTTGGGATCCAAAAGCGATGGCTCTTCCCTGGCCACCTGAACAGAAGACCCCCGGCGAGTAGATGTGAGTGTACCTTCAGGATTCTCACAGTTCTAACATTGGAGTTAGGACCTCTAATACAGTGGGCCTCATTATAACTATGCCTGTCTGGTAAAATCAGTGCCGGTAAGCCTACCGGCACCGTTGTTACTGGACCGGCACAGTACGACTCTGCGGGCAGGTGTCGTCCCGCCCGTCAGGGTTCGATCTGGCAGGCGGGACGCACCCGCCCGCAGAGTTTCACAGAAGCACCGGCACCGTTGTTAACAGTGCCGGTGCTTACCTGATCCCCATTCCCATCTAGTCCTATGGGACTGTTAGGGAGAATTCTCATCTCTGGCGGATTTCCCTCACCTAGTGAGTCCCCCAGCAGTTTTACTGGACTTCTGGAGTTTACTTTTTTCCACTTGGTAAGAGTGAGAGCTTCCCCCCCCTCTTACCTGTGTTTTGCTATGTGTTTCTACCAGTTTTTGTGGTTGTGGACTCTGAAGTACACCACTTCAGTAGCCCCCTTCTTTTTGTGTCACACAGCACCTTCAGTGCCGTGGCACAGGGTTGTCTTTGAGACTTCCCTCAACTCCATTTCTGAGGCGACTACCGTCCCCCAGAAATGGGTAAAGTTACCATTAACTTTACTTAGTCAATCTACCACAGATCAAGTACACCCCATTTTCCATGGAGTACTGAAAAGGGTTAATTCGTATCCCTTTTTATCTGTACCTCCTAGAGCATTGTTTCGCTCTTTTAACATTTAGACTTGGCTGGTGGCAGTGGTATCTACCCTAACTTTTCTACCGCGATTATATTAGATAAATGTGGTACTGTTCTTGGCTGTTATATTAGCCTCGAACATAAACCCACTTGACCAAATCGTCTTTCTTTTGGCTCCGGTTGGGTTTATTCGCCATTTCTTTTTGTTAAAGTCCTTCTTGTGTCTTACTTTGCGCACTTTGTCATGATTGGCCAGGGTAGTTGTCCGGGCTGGACAACCCCCCTGCTGGGTGAGTGACAGCCAGGCTGTGTGAATGGGTTTTTTTCGCTTTAAAGGCAGGTCTGTTGCGCTAGAAGTCAGAGAGAGTCGCCACTGGAACTACAAGGAACCGAAGAGAAGCGGAGAGAACAACGGCTGCTGCAACTGCCCCGTCCCTGTGAAGCCCTGCTGCAGTCCTGAGCTATCTTCCCTTCAATGACTCAGAGAAGATCCAGTCCGGAGTCTTCTTCCCTTGAGCTTGGTGGGGATAACCAGCTCATCTTCCACAGCCAGAGGATCCTCTTCCTTGGTCGAAATTGCTGCACGTTGCTGTAGTGGTGCGGATAGCCACTGAAGAGCCTCTCCTGTTTTTAAGGAGTGCTCCTTTTATTCCTTGTCGCTGCCGCCGGCTTCATCCCTGTGTGGTGCAGACCCCCTTCAGACGTCCTTCTTCACAACGAAGCTCCAGTAATTGCGCGTCTGCAGGAAACCAACAGGAACAACTGCCAGGGGACCAGCTGCACGATTGGAACAAGGTACTGTGTTCTACTTGAGGAAACTGGGTGAATCCCTTTTCTTCATTTACAAGGCTTGCCTTTGTCTTCCGTCCTTCTTATAACTTTTGCTTCCGAACATTGACAATATCGAAGTACTTTTGGCTACGTTGAATCGTGAACTGTCTGACTGTGTGATCTTTGGCAACAGGCCCTGGTGTCTTTCGACCCTGGCTCTGGCCCTTTGACTTTTGAACTCCTGTCTCTGAGTGTTTCTTGATTCTGCCTGCCTAACCAAAATATTGCCTCGGATTTTTGCCTCCAACTCCCTCTGGGTATCTCAGGTGCTAAGTGTGTAGAATTTCATGTCAGGGATACGCGTTTATTTAGTAGACCGAACTGTCAAAAAGTGATCGCAATCGTATTCGCGGTAACGTGTTTTGTTCGTAACACCGGTTCATTCAAACACAGGGTACTTACCTTGAGACTTACTGTACAAAGTGAATTGGTTAGTTATAGTATATTTAACGTGTGGTTTTTTTATTTGAGTTTAATAGAAGTGTTGCGTTTATAACGAATGGTTTAAAAAATAAATGTACTTATATTTTTTTACCTGAAACCTTGAGTCAGTGTTTGCTTGAGTCACAGTAATTGTGGTCCCTTTGTGTAATCTCTGCTACTGCTCATATACTCTTGAGATAAGCCTGGCTGCTCCGCCACTGCTACCACTCTGACATAATAGTACAGGTTTGTACCAAAGATAAAACTTGTATTGCCACCTGCAGTCTTAATTGCGTGTAGTGGTCCCTAAGGGCACTGCACAGGATTCTGCCTAACAGGGACTCCATGGGAATAGGGACTTACAAAATTACCAGTGCCTGACTTCCCGGCCGTCGGGGTCATAATACCCTGGTGTTACCGGGAAGTCTGGCGGCGGTAATTTTTTTTGGGTCTGTCGGCAACCCGCCAGTATCACCGGCAGGGTTACCGCCAGACCCGTAATGAGGCCCAGTATCATAACAATTAGAGGATGTTATGATTAAATCCTGAACTCCCAAGGTGTGCACTTTATTCTGGTTAGATGACTTTTCATAGCATTTTCTTTGGGTAGTTTCATGGGAGGGAATTGAACCATGACAGCATGCCACTAGGTGTCTAGGAATGATAGGATTATCATCCTAACCAACCCTACTACCAACTTCCCTTTCTGCATACACCTCTCAAACTCCAAACCAAACCTACAGCACAACAAACCGCACAAACTTCACTACATTGCAACAACAAAACAAAAACACACATAGCCTTGCACAACAGTACACGACGACTACCGGCCGCAAACACCCCAGGCCCAGCCAACTGACCCACCGGCCTGAGGCCGCCAACAGCACATCACTGCTCTCTTGCATTTTTCCTTCTTCTTCCCACTAACTCAAACCCCCTCTCCCTTTACAGAGCCGCCAGAGCGCCAAGGGACCACTACGGTGGTGATAGTGCGCGGTACAAATGTCCTTTAACATTAACAATAACATCCTTCGCAAAGGATGAATATTGCATCTCTCCTAAAGGAGTCACCACTACCCCCTGACAGTCATCTCCTCCCATGTGATCCTTCCTTCTGATACCAGCCCCAGGATTAGGATCAGGGAGCAGCTGCCTTCCCCTGATCACATGGGATGAGACTTTAGGCTGAGGTTTAGTGATGACTATGCAGGATTCATTACACAACCTGCAGCCCCTGCAATACTTTGATTTTGTCCACAAAGAAGCGAAGTAAAGACGTTTATCATTTTATTCAGGTCCTGCATGCAGTTAATGCAGCCGTGTTGCTAGCTTTTCCTGTTGTACCTAATCCAACTACCATCCCATCATGCATTCCCTACTCAGCCAAGTATTTCATTGTCTTAGATTTGTGTTTATCATTTTTCTCCATATCCATACATCCTGATAGTTGGTATCTGTTCGCATTTACCCATAAATCCACGCAATATACATTCACTAGGCTGTGAATGGGATATGTAGAAAGCCCTACTCTGTTCTCCCAAATTCTAAAGAAAGATCTTGACTCAGTTTAGTTCCCAGGAGGGTCGACACTGGTGCAGTACGTAGATGATCTGCTCCTAGCCTCCCCCTCCCTGGAAACATGTAAGGAAGAATCTCTCTTCTGTTGTAAGTGCTTGGTGAAAAAAGTCACAAGTCATTTAAAGTCAAGTTACAGTTATGCCTGCCTCATATGTGATACCTGGGCCATGAGAATTCAGCTCGGGAAAGACATTTGTCCCAAAATCGGATTAAAGCGATCCAAAAAGTCCTTAAGCCCCAGAACAAAAGGCAGATGGGAAGGTTCCTCAGAATGGTCAGTTACTGCAGACAATGGGTCCAGGGATATGTATCCAAGCCCCTTCAGCACCTCATGCATGATTTGGCCCCTGAGCCCCTGCCATGACCTCAGGAAGGAGAAGATGCCTTTGTTACCATGAAGCAAGCACTTGTCACAGCTCCAGCTTTAGGTCTGCCAGATTATAGTAAGCTCTCTGAGCTCTACTGCGACGAGTGCAACAGGTTTGTTCAAGGTCTGTTGACTCAGTTATATGGTGATACGCATCAGCCCTTATCCTACCATAGCGTAGTGTTCCATCCAGTAGCCACAGGACTCACACCTTAACTGTGAGCCCTCACCACTGCCTAGTTGTTCATAGAAAGGACTGATTCACTAGTGCAGAGGCATCCTGTAACGCTTGCAGTTCCCCATGCAGTGTTATCATTATTGCTCAAAGGGAAGACACCGGATGTGTCTAATTCACATCATACCCATTAAGTTGCCTATCTCTACTGCCAGTGTAACTTTGAACTGATGTTCAGTCCAGAACCCTGCTTCCTTGCTACCAACCCTGCAGGACAGGGAACCGCATGACTGTCAAGTTGTTGTGGAGATGCTCATGTCCCCACATGCTGATTTGTTAGATGTGCCCCAGTTGAACCCCAATCTGATCCTCTTCGTGGGCGACTCTTGCATCCGGGTCCCAGAAACTGGGCAATTGGTCTCTGGTTATTCTGTATGTAACCCTGTGCTGTCCTACAAGCATACCGATTACCTTTGAGAAAATCAGCACAGGATGCTGAACTCGTGACTCTCACCCATGCCTGTCCCTTGGGCATGGATAGATCAGCTATCATCTATACCGACTCCAGGTATAGATGATAGCCCCATAGTCATGGACCCACAGGGGTGTCCATGACTTTGGAGCTCGGTGGAAGCAACGTGGTAATTAACATCCACGGGCACCCATTATGGTTTGGAAAATATGTGTCAGTCTTATTGAATGCATTGTTATTTCCCACAGCTGTAGCTATCATTAAATGTAAAGGACATGATCCCTCTCAGTAATCCACAGCCTAAGAAAATACACTAGCAGATGGTGCAGCTTGTTCAGCGGCCTTAAACGAGCCCCTGGCTCCTAATGAATTTCTTGTTTGTGTTGCAGTCCAACGGTCACCAGTCTCTTCCCTGTTCAGTCTGGCAATCCTCCAAGACCAAGATTCTGAAGCAGAAAAGCTTTCTTGCAAATAACGGTATTGTAAATTAGGAGTAGATTTCCTGTGCTGTTCCCCAGGCGGGCGCCTCATGGCACCCAAGGTACTCCTCCACTACCTGGTCCGAGAAGGCCACGGCTTAGCCCATTCAGATAAAAATGCTATGAATTGATATTGGATGGCTCATGGTTTAGCTTCTAAAACTCAGGGTTATTGTGAGAATTGTGTTACATGTTTGACGCATATTGTTTGGAGAGTGTTGCCTACGTGGCTGTCTGCATTCCAGTATCGGAAGGTCCCTTCAAGTACATGCCCACAGACTTAATGCAGCTCCCCACCTGCATGAACTTCACCTACTGGTTGGTGATAGTGGATGCATTTTATAGGTGGGTAGAGGTATACCCATTGTGATGAATCCGTAGATGTTGTCACTTGTCCCCCGAGGGAGAGCCTCTTCCCATTACGCCAGGGAGGCGAGACCGCTACCCGATAGTCCCCCTGGGAGTGGTACACAATGGGAGGATCTCATGGGGAGAGACTACCCCTCTGGGAGCCGGGACATACATTTAAGGAGAATGCAGTATTCCCAAACTCTATCAACCCCTCTCTCTACCCTTGTTTTATACAAACTCCTTCAATATCCCACACTTCAATATGTGTTGCCCAGGTAGAAAGGTCTACATCCTACTTGAGGATTACTGAGACGAAGGAGAAATGCGGAGCCGTGAAGATCACTATGAGAAACAACTATGGTGAGCTGTCTAGTTGCACAGGATAAACACCCGAAAGTTACATCTTAAAAAGAAACAGAAAATCCAAAGAGAGAAGCCCACTCTGGAGGAACAGGGAGGTTAAAAGGTGAGAGGTCTGGAGAGCACGAACTGATATGCTTACCTGCAGGCAGAGGTGTCCCAGGAAGGTCCTCCATCAGTGGACTGGCAGACCACATATGCCACGGGCCACTAGCCGAGCGAGGCCACTGGGGCGCGTGGTCAGCAGAGGATGCACAGCCCGAGAACAGGGGAAGGCTGTGGAGGCACCGCAGCTCCTGTAGAAGCCCAAGCGAGAGGTCGGAGAGACCGACGAACAACCGGAGAATGCTGGTAGGAACCCTGTGGAGCTCTGGGTAGCCAGGAACAGTTGTTAGGATCTCGAAGGATGGAAGTCTAAGGAACTAAGGGTCTGGGACCCACAGCACATAACGAATAGCCTCATAAGCCTTCTTCCTTGTGGTAGTACTTACGAGCCAAAGAAGTAAAGAAATAAGGATCTGGGAAGACGACAGACAGTCCCTGGCAGATTAGTGAATCAGGGCCGTCCACGAGAAGCCTGAGAGAGGCAATGGGAAGGGAGACATTCCCACATCACTTGTTGTACTGTCTTAGAAGCTAGAGGAAGGCCAGGGGAAGGGAGATATTAAACTTTCTGAGAAGCCTGAGAAAGGTCCGGGGAAGGGAGACATCACCCTAACATTGTGAACCGTAGACCAAAGGAGTGGGCGTCATCCCCTGGTCGAGAAGATTAAGAAGCAGGAAACGAAGAGCCAGGGAAAAAAGGTCCTTACCCTTGGAGACTAGCCAAGAAAAACCTAATAGCGAACACAGCTATGGGAATAAGGACTGCTGATGTTTCTTTGAAGTGTACTTTGAGAACTTTTATACCCAGAACTTTGTGTTCTCCCCGAAACAAGATTGCAACCTGAGAAAGGGAGGCATTCCCTTGGGATACAGTTTCACTTTGGAACTCTTGGAGACTCACCACGCATTCCTCATCTTACGCTATCTTCGTTTCCAGCTTCAGCCTCTTCAGAAAATGTTTTCCTCTAGCAGAGAGCGCTGTGCATTGAGGCGGTCAACTCAATGTCCCTCGAGGGCTTGCATCTCGGTTGCCGTCATCGTTGAGTACGTATACCATGCACAGTGCCCGTTGGCTTCAGTTCCGTTTTTCTGCAAATGCGATTGCTTCGAGATTAAAAGCAAGCTTTACTTTTCTTCGAAAACGCATCGAAAATGGCCTTGTCTGCAGCTTTGAATACTCCAAAGACGGGCTTCAAAAAGTGTCTAAAATGCAGCGCCAAGATGCCCATCACAGACCCGCATAAAATATGCCTTTGGTGTCTGGGCATCGAGCATGTAACCGATCACTGTCGATCCTGTCAGTCGATGACAGGTAAGGCCTTAAAAGAGCGCAAATCTAAACTTGTGGTGGGTAGGATTGTCCCCAAATCCCCATCCGCTCCTTCTAAATTTGGGTCATCCCACAAGTCGAGAGATTCCGCTTCTCACAAAAAAAGATTGAAAAAACAATCTGACTCGAGGAGCAGAAACTCCTTGTTGTCATGGAAACAATCGAAGAGAAGGCATAGATCACCTTCTTCCTCATCTTCTTCCTCAGAAAGGAGCATAGTCTGCCCAACTAAATCTTCATCCAAAGAGGAGCGGGCACTCTTTAGGAAGAAAATGTGCAAAATCTTCGAGGATCAGGCCTGATCTCCTCGAAGCATAAGAAAAGTGCCCATTCTATGGTCAAAGACCAGCATGATGCCAAGGCGAAACCCTGCGCCCCCTCAAGCCCGGGTCATAAGCCTAAGACTTCTCAAGAGTGTTTGAGTACTCAACGAGAAGAGAAATCGTCGAAGAAAAGGACAAGTCGAGGGTTAAATCCCTCGAAGCACAAGACAAAAGTCAAGTCGTTGACACGACACCACTGACGTCAACATCATCGACGCCTTTGCCATAGATACAAAAAACATTGATGCTGATTGTACATTCTTTGATTCCTTTACCTCAAAAAAAGCCAAGAAAAGGTTTTTAAACCTTTGCCTAAAAAGGATTTATTTAGGTCCTTTACTACTAATATACCTGAATGCTTTATTTCATAAGAGACCAGGATTAGAGAACTACATGACAACCTTCAGACAGCTAGTGGGGTAGGCATCTCCCCAGGCGCCTCCCCAGAACTAGATTTTGGGAAATCGGACCCAGCTGATCATGCAGAGGCATCCTACAGAAGCCTAATGTCCAGAGTGGTAGTATTCCTGGGATGGAGTAGACCAACTCCTGCTTTTGAACAAGACGACTTGACTAACATATTGGGCAAGGGTCCTCAACATGATCCTATATTACCATTTCATGTCGCACTACAAAAAAGGGTTGCAGCAAATTGGGAGGCTCCAGAGTCCAGCCCTGCAGTAAACAAAAATCTGACAAAAAAATACTGGCCATCCAGTAGCGACCCTGGTTACCTGTCAATACATCCAACTCCGGAAAGCCTTGTAGTACAATAAGCTACATCTGCCTCCAAGCAGGCTGCGTACCCAACCATACCCCACTGAGAGGGATGACACACGTATTGACTCTTGGGCAAATAAAGTCTTTTCGGCTAGCAGCATGGCTTTAAAGTCTGCAAATTCTACATGTGCCCTTGCAAAGTTCACATTACCCTGTGGGACTGCATAGCGATGGTGGCTGATCACATCTCTGAAGGTGAGGAATGAGATGGTTTCATGAACCTGATAAGGGATGGCAAAGAGGCCATGTGAGAGTCTCTGAAATCAGGTCTGGACACTGCTGACAGCGTCAGCAGGGCCATGGCGGCAAGCACTGTCATACGCAGATTTGCGTGGTTGAGGAAGTCAGGATTTGCACATGACGTACAATCCAGACTCCTTAACATGCCTTTTGATGGCTCCCATTTATTTGGCAATAAGCCTTGAAAAGCTGCAGACCTCAAAGGCGGCAACCAAGTCCTAAGGGGCCGCCATCAGGCAGCCACAGCCTTTTCACCCCAGCGTATCATCTTGCAGGTGTAGGTCCTTTGGCTACTACTCCTCAGTTGGAAGAGCAAGAGGGGAGGCTGGTCAAAGAGGATTGAGAAGATTCCCGTGCGGTGGACTAAGGAGAGGTGCAAAGAATGGCAAAGTATTACTTTGGATGCATGGGCACTGGAAACAGTAGCCCAGTGTTACTTCCTGCCCTTTATACAAAGAACTTGGGATCATTCACCGGGAAGCCATTCGCTAAATGTTTCAGATCCATTCCTGTTGCGGTAAATTTTAACCCTGCTAGAGAAAGGTGCTATAGAACCAGTACCTGTGATGGAGAGGAACAGAGGATGGTATTCTTCCTATCTCCTAATACCCAAGGAGTGCTGAGACCTATCTTGGACTTGAGATACTTGAACAAGCTCCTCAGGAAAGACAAGTTCAAGATGGTCACACTTTCTCAGATTCTTCAGGCCCCCCAGCTCCAGGATTGAATGGTGTCATTGGACCTTCAGGAGGCTCACTTTCATGTGCCAATCCATCACAAGCACAGGAAGTACCTGAAGGTTCGCCGTTGGCGGTTCTCATCAGTTTCGAGTTCTGCCATTCAGGCTGACTTCTGCCCAGAGGGTTTTCACCAAGCTGATAGCGGGGGTGGCAGCGAGACTCAGGTGTGGTGGTATCCATGTCTACCCTTACCTGGATGATTGGCTGATCAGGGTGCATTCACCCGAACAGGCCTACGAACATCTCAGTATCACCTGCCACTCCCTCCACAGACTGGGCTTCTCCCTCAATTACAAGAAGTCCCACATGATACCATTTCAGAGACTCCAGTTCAGTAGAGCAGTCCTGGATGCATCCTTGGGAAAAGCTGCCACCCGCGTTGAGGGCTGAACACATTTTGCATATGGTCACCAAGTTTCAGAGTGCCCAGCATCCTCCACCCTTTGACTTTTTGAGGTTGCTTGGCGTCATGGCATTCTGCACTTTTCTGGTGCCGGTGGCTCGCCTGAGAATGCAATCCCTTCAATGGCCGCTCAGGACTCAATGGACCCAATTCTCAGCAGGCAGAGTACAGTCTCCCACGAGTGGAAACTAGCTCAGGAAGTCCTTTAAGAGATCTTCACCCTTTGGTGAATCCCTCAAGTATATCTGTTCGCGACCAGTATCAACCAGAACTGGGAACTGTACTGCTCCAGGAAATATCCCCCAAGAGGAGCTCTAGGAGACGTGTTTGTAGTGGACTGGGAGTTTTCACTCCTGTATGCGTTTCCTCCAGTCCCCGTCATTCCTCAAGTGATTAGGAGGTTGAGAACGTTCAGGAAATCTATGATCCTAATTGTCCTGGATTGGGCCAGGAGGACGTGGTACCCGGGCCTTCTGGACATGTCCATCTGCCCTCCAATATGTCTTTCACAAAGAGAGGACCTTCTCTCGTGAGAGGAGGGCCAGGTTCCCCATCCAGAGGTCAAGGCAGCCTTCACACATGGTTTCTGAGAGGGGGAGGTACAAGGATTGGGACCTCCCAGATGACGTAATGTAGATTTTGCTGTCGGCCAGAAGGCCAGCAAGAAAATCCTTTTACTGGTGCTGTTGGAACAAGTTCTGCAGCTGGTGTAGGGAGAATGATGTGTATCCTTTTCAATGCAATACACCTACGGCGTTATCGTTTCTACTACATTTGGCAAATCTGGGGCTGCAGATTGGAACAATCAAAGGTTACCTAGCAGTGCTTTCCATATTCAAGCGCACCTCGGAAGAGGTATCCTACTACAAAATACCCTTAATAATTCAGTTTCTTAAAGGACTCACACATGTGTTTCCTCCTCCACCATTCCAAATACCAACTTGGGACCTTAACTCGGTTTTAAAGTTTTTGACGTGCGCTCCTTTTGAGCCACTCCATCCATGCCTTTTAAGGCTGCTAATTTACAAGACTATTTTGTTAGTAGCGATAACATCAGCACGCAGGATGAGGGAGTTGCAGGCATTATACTGTAAACCTCTGTTTACCACCTTTTACACGGATAGAGTTGTCCTTAAAGTCAAATCCTCATTCATGGTCTCTCCTGATTGGCTGATGCGATTCCTCTGCCTGGCCTAGTCACCGACAGTACTCGTTGTGTCTTTTTTTTATTCACCCAGACTTTGACCCAGGTGAGTGTGGCTCCTGTAGATTCTCTAGGACCTCGTTGTTTGCATTTTGATATTTGTAAGCCCCCCCCAACCCCGGCATCCATGCTGCTCCCCCTTGTCTGCTTCCCAGCCCTTCCCTCCCTCCTTCCGCCTCCCGTGATTGGCTTTTGTGTTTCCTGGTCTCTCCTGATTGGCTGATACGATTCCTCTGCCTGGCCTAGTCGCTGGCAGCACCTATTGTGTCTTTTTTTCACCCACGCTTTGACCCAGTTGAGTGTGGCTCCTGTAGACCCTCCTCGTTTTTTGTATTTTCATACTTGTGAGCCACCCCCATCCCCAGCGTCCACGCTTGCTTCCCCTTGTCTGCTTCCCGATACCTTCACTCCCTACTCCTGCCCCCCCCCCCGCCCTCCCGTGATAGGTTAGATCGCTGCTCTTGACTGTGCTTCCCAGGGCAGCCATCTGCCCGGCAGCCCATATGGCTAAGGGTCACTAGGCAAAAGGCGGCTCCAGTAGAGGCGGCTCCTGGTTGTGTCTGCAGGTGTCCGCAGGGGAAGCCAGTTGCCAGCCATCTACCAGGATAGACCCGCATGCTACCCTGCAAACCCCTGTCAACCTAGCAGACTCTCAAACTTAGGTGTGTTTTTCTCCTGTTTCTAAAATTGCATTGTGATAGTAGTGTCTGTCGTCTTGTCCAATTGTTCAACTTGTCTCGCCTCTCTTGTCTCGTCTGCTTGCACCCTGCCCTGTTTCCATCACTTGTGTTCTCCCCCTCCCTCTCTCTTCCTCTTCTCTCCTCTCCCTATCTACTCTATGGTGCTCTCTGTCTCTCCTACCTTCTCTAACTGCTTCTCTATCTACTATCCTGCTCTCCTCACTAAATCTGGTAGGAAGAAGTTTAAAAACGACATCCTGGTCTCCAACCCAGGCCTCCCTATCGCTGACATCTATACCAGTGCCTGCTCCAGGCAAACTTTCACGGACATCCTCTTTGTCGTTCCCTCATGCAGTGCTTAATTTGTGAACAAATAAGTGCCAGGGCCCAAAAAATCTTGGCTCACTAATGCTAGCCCCTCCGCCGATGCAGCACCAGTGGCTCGGCTCTGTGCTAGATCAGCCCACCATTACACTGTTATATGAGATATGTGCTTCAACACATATGGTCATCTGTCTCTAATTTGGCTGCATAATCACTTCTCCTGATTAATGCATTATGCACTTCATAGGGGGTGGCTGCACAGTTTTTACCAATGGAAGACCATGCTCTACATCTGTAACATATTGATGCTATGTTAGTTTTAGCAACTAGCTTCTTCTAGGGTAGGTAGGTTGATTTCTAGTACAGTAGATATTACTATCACCCTAGTTTGTATTATCATCCTCAGGGAGAGGAAAGGCTAATTCTGCTTTGCTGTTATTTGCAACTGTGATCTTGCATATGAACACTGATCTCTGCAAAACATGCTTAACCCACTGAGCTGTCAGCACATCAACATGCATTTCAAATGTGCTTATTGCATTTGATTAATGTATTCCCCAAAAAGGTGCAAGTGAGCCATAACATGTGCTATGGCGAACACACAAACTGTGTGCATTACAGTGAACACAGAATGCACTACAGCATTAATTGCTGCGTTAAGACCACAGTTATCAGTAACCAGCAGACCACACGCCCATGACCTCAGAAGCGCACTATACAATATCATAACATGTTTTGTATTTTTATAACAAATGTAAACTGATTTCTTTGTACTAAGGAAGCAAGTGCGGGTCCACCTCCCAGGGTTTTATGTCTGTTCACTTAGCAACCCATGATTACTATTCTAGGGCAGCGTCCCACTCCACACTCTGAGGAATAGAGGGTGGGTCTTGCCCTTCAGACCACACACATCCTGTCTATACCACTGAGTAGAATGAATGGTCTGTCCTGTCCCTGCAGCCTGGCTTGGCCAACTCCTGCAACACATGCTGTGGATTTGTTGCACTCTGGGGTCATGCGAAGCAATTATTGGACAGCACATTGCCCACAAAAATAGCTTGGGGTGTGTTGCGGGTGATAGCATTGCACAAAGGCTAAAATGAGCAAACCAAACATCAATTGATTTAGGACCCCAGGTCTATTACGTTACAAGATGTACTGTCTGAGAACTGTTTTCGCCAAAAGAATTCTCCCTCTTCTGTTGATCCACCTATATCATAGAGTTCAGAAGGGGCGGGGGAGATTTTCTCAGTTTATTAAACGTACTTACGTAAGTATATATACTATATACTATGACAGGTCAGTTCCTCCAGGCCAGTTGACTAACTTGTCACAAGTTTGTCAACTGGCCTGGAAGACACGACCCACCGCAGCTTCCATGGGCCCGGGCCCGGACGGCAACGGCAAGCGGGTTATGCTGCATATTACTGGTGCAATGACGGCAATGAGCATTTTGAATGGATTGTGTCCTCCCACATATTCCTCATCTTTGATATTCGGTATCCAGCTCTAGCTAGTTCAGAAATTATTTTTTGGCAGAGGGCGGTGTGTGTCGATGGTGTCGACTCGATGTCCCTCGAGGGCCTCTGCCTCGAAGATGTCATTGAAGGTATACATAGCACGCACAGCGCCCGTTGGCTTCAGGTCAGTTTTTCCGCAAATGCTATCGCTTCGAGAAATATGGCATGCTTCTTTACCTCTTTGTATCATTGCTTCAAGAAATTGAGTATGCCTTCTTCGGCGACACCGACAACCCCCGAAGACCGTAGGTCGAAGATGCTTTTAACTGATCCACATTGCATTTGTTTATGGTGCCTCGGGTGGAGCATAACACCTAGGACTGCTCCAAGTGCCAGTCGATGACCGGAAAGGGCTTGAAGGAAAGAGGGGAAGTTGACGGTAGGTCGAAACCCCAAATCATCTACCTTGACCAAAATACCTTCGACCGACGAGTCGAAAGGGGACTCTCCTCGGAGGAAGAAAGTTAAGAAGTTGAGATCAAGGAGTGTCTCCCACCACTCCTTATCGTCGTTGAAGAGGTCCAGGAAAAGGCACCATAGGTCACCTTCTTTGCCTTCATTGTTGGACGCTTCCCCTGAGAGGGTATCATGCCCCACAAAGAATTCCGAGTGGGAGGCTTTCAGAGCAGAGATGCTAAAAATATTTGGGAAACAAAAGCCTCCAAGCCATGCTCCTACCGCGCCTTTCAAGGAAGCCAGGAAGGAAAGGTCTCGGCCTAAATTCTGCGCGCCCTTGAGCCCGGGACAAAGGCCTGATCTTCACTGAGAGCCGTCAATGACGTATCATTGAAGGATCCGTCGAGCTGAAAGCACAAGCATACGTCGAGGTCATCAACACCATTGACGCTGGCTGCGCCATCATTGCCAGCTGCGCCATCGACGCTGAGTAAATCCTCACACAGGATCTTCTGTGGTGGGACTGCAATGACAACTTTCTGAAGGGAGAACCTTTTTGGCAACCATGGCTGGAGATAACAGTAGTTACGGATGCCTCACGCACGGGGTGGGGAGCACACACCAACAATCTGAAAGTCAGTGGTCGTTAGTCTCCATCGGAGTCCAAACTACATATCAATCTTTTGGAGCTAAGGGCCATCAGACTAGCGCTGAAGGCCTTCCTGCCCTCTGTACGGGGAAAGAATGTCCTGATAACGATGGACAACAAAGTGGCCATCTACTACCTCAACAAGAGAGGAGGCGTAGGGTCACTACCACTGTGCAGAAAGACAATGCAGTTCTGGTACTGAGCAATGCAAGAGGGAATCTGCTTATAGGCGGTTCACCTAGCTGGAGAGGACAACACAGCAGCGGATGCTCTGAGGAATGAGCAGAGTCTCCCACGAGTGAGAACTTGCTCAGGAAGTCCTTCAAGGGATCTTCACCTTTGGGGAACCCCTCAAGTGGATCTGTTTGCGACCAGTGTCAACCAAGTGCGAACAGTACTGCTCCAGGGAATTTCTCCTGAGAGGATCTCTAGGAGATGCGTTCATGGTGGACTGGGGGTTTCCACTCCTGTACGCATTTCCTCCAGTCACTGTCATTCTTCACGTGATCAGGAGGTTGAGAAAGTTCGGCAAACACATGATCCTAATTGCCCCGGATTGGGCCAGGAGGACGTGGTACCCGGACCTTCTGGACATGTCGACATGTCCTCCAATGCATCTTCCACAAAGAGAGGACCTTATCTCACGAGAGGAAGGTCGGGTTCTCCATCCAGAAGTCAAGACACTCAACCTTCACGCTTGGTTTCTGAAAGGCTGAGACACAAGGATTGGGACCTCCTGTGATGACGTAATGGAGATTTTGCTTACGGCCAGCAACAAAGCCGTTGGAACAAATTCTGTAAGTGGTGCAAAGACAAGAATCTAGATACTTTTCTGTGTAAAGCACTTGATGTCTTATGCTTTCTATTATCTTTAGCTAATCTGGGGCTCCAGATTGGTACTACTAAAGGCTATTTGGCGACGCTATCCATCTTTAAGGGCTTGTCAAAGGAATGTTCATATTTCAAAATTCCACTGGTGACACAATTTCTAAAGGTGCTCAATAATGTGTCCCCCCCCCCCCCCCAATCTCCTTCCCAGGTTCCAACTTGGGACCTTAATCTGGTATTAAAATTCTTGTGTACACCCTTTGAACCTTTACACTCATGTCCTGTAAGGTTGATAACCTTTAAGACCATTCTCTTGGTAGTCCTAACTTCAGCACATAGAGTGAGTGAGTTGCGGGCACTTTCATCTAAGCCACCATTTACTATCTTCTGTAAGGATAGGGTTGTTCTGAGGGTTAAGCCTTCATTCTTACCCAAGATCATGTCTGACTTTCACATAGGACAGAAAATTGTTTACCTTCTTTCTATCACCCACCTCATCCTGGCAAGGAGGAGGAGAGATTACACAGGTTGGACCCTCGCAGAGCTTTTATATATCTAGGCTGTCCAAACTTTGCAATGATGATCAGCTTTTCATTGGATACACGGGCCACAAACAGGCTGTTACGGTACAGACCTTATCCAGGTGAATCATTTTGGCTATTTCAGAGTGTTATAGACTGGCAGGCAAGGATCCTCCTGAAGGGTTGGGAGCCAATTCCACCAGGGGCATGGCTACCTCTCCACCCCTGCAAAGGGGTGTACCAATAAAAAGTATTTGTGAGACTGCAGAATGGTCTATGATTCACATGGATTGGCCATCAGATGGATTGAATCCTTCCTGAGTGAGAGAACTATGAGAGTGTTCTCTCCTTCGGCAGCAGCGGATACCACTCCTATGCTGTGCAGTGTCCCTCAGGACTCCTGTGTCTCCCCCATTCTATATGACATTTGGACCTTCTGGGTATCACCTACACTAACTATGCAGATGATACACAAATTCTCCTCCCGCTTTCTGGGGATCATAGTAGGGATCTGGAGTTGGTGAATAGGGTATATAGGGTATATCTCATCATCTCATATATCTCATCATTCAGGCATGAATGGCTACACATGGTTTATGCCTGAATAATGATAAGACAGAATTGATCATGCTGGGCACACAATCCAACATTAACAAACTAGGACAGGAATATGCCTCATTTAATATCGACGGAAACATCATCAAGGTATCCAAGGAAGTAAAAATCCTTGGCTTTTACGTGGACTCTACCATGTCCTTTGACAAACAAGTGAAATTTCTGGCCTCATCCACTGCCTACACCTGCAAGTTAATAATAGCTGGTAAGCCCTTCCTTTCTAACGACAGCTGCTTGATTTAGGCTAGAGCTCTAATTCTATCCAGACTCGACTACTGTAATGCCCTTTACAGTGGTGCTAGCAAAGCTACCTTCCAGAGTTTACAAACCCTACAAAATAATGCCTTAAGAGCTGCACTTGGCATAAATAAAAGAGTACATATCTCTTTCATCAGACGCCAATATAAATGGCTCTCCACTGACAACAAAATACAGTTAAAAATGATCTCCTTGACTCACAAAGCCCTTAATAACGCTGCCCCGAGTTACCTCATGGACAAATTAACTAGAAGAACCTCTACCAGACCGACAAGAACGGCTAACACCAATTGCCTTGTAGTACCAAGATTCAGACTAACCAAGATTGGAGGTAACAGCTTTCCTGTGAAGGCTGCTAAACTGTGGAACACCCTGCCTTATAAGCTGAGAGTAGACCAACCCTACCTACTCCTTAGAAAGAACTGCATTAATTATATCAATGCCAATGATCTCTAGACACCTCCACACCTAGCACCAACGCTGTTTCAGACCACTAGTCTAAGCCCTAAGCCTCATTTGTATATTTCTTGTATAGCTTGTATATTTCATGTATAGTTTGAATTACATAGGAGTACTGCTACATCGCCCTGTAATATTATTGCAATGTCAATGTTGATTGTAAATGTATTTGTATTGCTGTACACTACTCTGTAATGTGTACAAATGTGTAACTTGTAAGCCTTGCATTTTCTTACTGCTACGCCCTCCTACCTCTGGGTTTGGTGCGCATTTAAAAATAAATAAACAAACAAACAAATATGTTCACAAAACATTACTGCCGAGAGTCTTCCCTCAGTCAGGATGGGAGCTTTGGTAAAGAAGTCCTGCATTCGGTTCATGAAAACTGATAAACTGAAATTCATACTCCCTTCACCAAATCCAACACTGCTTTGGAAGTCTATCAAAGATGAGGAAAACTTGGGAGGACACAATCCATTCAAAGAACAAGTTACTTACCACTGGTAATGTTCTTTCGACTGGATGCTCCTCCCATATATTTCTCATCGCCCTCCCAACCTACCCCGCTGTAGAAATTCCAAGCTTTGGACCTTGCTCTCTTTTAAGGTCTGATAATTTAAAGGCACTTATCAAGGCCGATGATTCTGCATATGTACTTGGTGTTGACGTCAGCCGAGGTGTAAGCCCTCGAGGGGCATCTAGTCGACCATCTCGACAGACCGCGCCCTCTGAGAGGGAAGCATTTTCCGAAGCAGCTGAAGGTGGAAACGAAGGTATAATAAGATGAGGAATACGTGGGAGAAACATCCAGTTGAAAGAACGTTACCAGGGGTTAGTAACTTGTTCTTCTTTAGTTTAATATTTAATGTAAGTGAAGGAAATAGGTTTCGGACACAGGACAGGGGACTCTTTATTTTAAACATCCTAACAGACTCCCCAGTAAGACATTGGGTCCTGGTGAAGGTTCATCAGCGGAAATCTGCAGAAATCTGAGATCCAGCCCAGGTAGTGTGGCCAGTTCCAGGTCCTCTTGACTAGGAACATTGCTATTAAATGTGCTGGAATCCCAGCCTGGATTCATGCCGCCCATTGCTGCAAAATCACCACCCCAACCGATGACACCACCTCCGCTTCGACCGATCTTCCTAGGCCTGGCTCAATTTTCACCATGACCAATGACTCCTCCATCAGTGACGCCGCCGGTCGTTTGCTGATGTCAGAATCTTCCAGTACTGCTGGAACAAAAAGGCTAGGAGGACAGGGCGCAGCCCTCGCTCACCCCGTATGTTCATGTGCTGAAACAGGACACACAGCTGCTGAACCTCTTCCAAACAGTGAGGTCTCTGTTCTAGCTATTGCTAAGGCGCCTTCGTCAGGCAGTCGAAGTCCCAGAGAAAATGACCCTGAACCAGATCTCCCTCCTTACGTGCCATCTTCAGTGTCTGACCCCTCTGGATCTCACAACACAGTTCCCAAAATGTATGCTTTGCAATCCTGGGGAAGAGTTTCCGAGAACCAATATCTTTGAACAAAGTGGCAACTGACCAGGTCACTCACCCCTAGATTTGTCCCCTCGACGACAATGAATCGACTTGGTGGTGGTGCACTGGCACACAGTAGAAGCCACCTTTGTTGACTCACTGACACCTGCAAGTTATGGCTCCTGTTGGTATCACCTGCTGGTCATTCTTTTTGTTATAATGACTCTCATATGTATGTGGATCTGGTACTTAGGATACTTGTAGTTTGAACTCTTAGCTAGAACATGCCAGTACAAACTATGGACTAAGGAATTCTTCGCTCAGTACCTGATTTCTTTTGGAACTTTTGAACAATGACGTTTATTTTGCTATAACTTCATGGAGCCTATACAATTTTCAACTGGAAGTTTTTTTGAGCTTACATCACATGTGCCCTGCACATCACCTGCCCTGATGAACTGAACCGAACTTAGTAGTCTAGCCACAAACATTTGCGTTGGAAATATGTCCTGATTCTTGGATCTGGATAGTTGAGAATTTGCCCTACTGTACAAGATGTCTGATTATATTTTTATCATTATAGTTATTGTCAGAATAGTTAATTATCATTTCATTGTGACTGCTGCTTTCCGTACAACCGGGCACGAAAAGGATTGTCCTTCTGCATATCCTTGGGTTCACAGTGAAAACACTTAACCACGGGAGGCGCTGTTGAGCAGCCTGAGCAATGGCTGCCTAGCGCTTGAGCTCCGTGGATTGCCAGCTTTCAACCGGAATTATCGGTGGCCATCCTATTTATCCCCTGTCATCACTTCATCGGCCGTGAGCGGACACCCTGCTATATGCCCACGTCTGATTTGGGGCAGAATTGGAGCTGGGAACCCACACTACGGCCGCCAGCAATTTGGCTTGGTGTGTGGCCCTGCTGACGACCGGAGCAGCGTGGCCTCATGGTGCGGCCACCCTCTGCCGTTACCGGCTGCCCCTGCGGACGATCCCTCATCAAGCTGCAGATGAATATACCGCACTAAACCATCTGCTGCTGCGGGTCCCGTGGAGCCCACCCCTGACCCGCATCGTCTCGTGGGGCTGCCTGCCCATACTGTCTTTGCCTGCGGCAGCGGTGCCGGGGGAGGGGCTCCGGGGCCCGGAAACATCCTGTGCCCATCAACATCCCGATGTGGGAGGAGCCACCCCTGAATGTCTTCCTGTTTGCCCCGCTCCTCCCGCGGGCCCCGGCGCGGCTCGGAGTCCACCGGCTGCAGGGCCGGGCTGACCCAGCGGGTTGCGGCACCTCGCGGGGGACCTTGGGGCCTCCCCGCTATACTGCGACGGGTAGCAGTCCCAGGCGGGGTACCGCTGCTGAATCCGACACGGAGGAATCTCTGCACGGCTGCCTGCCTTGGCCTCCACTGCCACAGGAGTGGTTCCGGAGGCGACCCCGAGCCTGCGGGCAGCTTGTGACTGGTGCTCCTCATCACAGCCTGGTGTCTGCCTGTGGTGGACGGGGGTGGATTTGGCAGGTTGCAGCCCGGCGCGACCGCCCCCCGGGACACCATCACCGTGGACCACCACCATGGAGTGGAGCATCACCGTGGCTGAGCAGTGAATGCAGCGCTGGACTGCTCCATTGACCTCCTGCTAGACTTCACATGTGGTGTGGGCACAGCTGCCCTGAAGGCTGAGAGGTGGGTGCTGGGGGCCCGGTCATAAACTGGTGCCTGTTCCTTCCTTATCCGTACCCCTGGGCCCCCTGGTTGCCCCGACTCTCCTCCCTACGGCCCACACCATCAGGCCCGGGGCGCTGTCATAACCCTTTCCCCTGGCCCTCACTGGCAAGTCAGCCTTCCAGTTAGGGCCAGGTCAAAGGACTTAAAACCTCATCCAAGACTCTCTTGGAGTCAGTCCTGGCGTCTTTGGTGCCAGGCTCATAACCATCATGAAGACCAACATTAAAATTGGACTATTTACTTGGGACTATTTAACTAGGAGGGGTTCAGCCAACATGGAGGCATACACATAGCTCAGTTACAAGGAACTGTGCTATGCGGTCTAGTGTTTTGGATGTGGCAGGCCTGGGACTACTTTACCTGGACTACTTTGGGTGTGGCAGGCCTGGGACCATTTTACCTGGACTACTTTACCTGAGACTGTTTAAACCACACCCAAACAGCAGAACATGCTTTGCATTATTCTGCTGTGGGCAGCGTAACGCTCACCGTGTCCAGTTCTTTGATGCCAGTTTACCTGAAACCAAGGACCTGCAGAGAGAGAAAGAACACTACGAAACTTACCTGGAACAGTATCCTGTCTTCAATCCATTGCTGACTTCAGTT
Organism: Ambystoma mexicanum; assembly: GCF_040938575.1. Lineage (NCBI taxonomy): Eukaryota > Metazoa > Chordata > Amphibia > Caudata > Ambystomatidae > Ambystoma > Ambystoma mexicanum. The sequence continues at coordinate 701,629,506 of NC_090941.1, read as the reverse complement.
CCACTCACCTGAAGGTACGAACTCCATCATCCGGCACTGCATGCATCCTTGAATACTATAACCTGGAAAGAGGAGAAAGAAAGACAGCATTAGTAAGCGTTTACTCACATTTCCTCCCGAATGAAGAAAGCCACACAATTCTTACCTGGGTAGTCATCTCCTGGTCAGTGTCATTGCTGGAACATTACGGCGCTCGGCGAGGAACATCACAACCTGCAAGGAGAGACAAGGCACAGGTTAGCAATATAAAAGGCGAAACTGCGCCGCGCATTACTCACCGGACAGCATTGCGCACACCGCGCTTTCACCTACCGGCCCATTCTCATCTTCAAACTGCATGACAACACCCAAATACCTTTCCATACCTAAAAGGAAAGAAGCAAGACATTATTATTCGAACTAAGAGGAACATAAGAACTGCATATATAGACTGTAAAGCAGCAAACCTACAGAGTTGCAGCAGGCCTGGATTCCCACAGGGGGGCTTGCACCAGTGAAGTAACTGGGTCGCTGCTCGCCCCCCACATCTACGTGCCCCTGCCTCGAGGAGCAGGACAGAGAATCCACCTTTTATAATATTAAAGTGTGGAGAAGGCCCAAGGGGGAGGAAGGAGTTGAGGCCAAGGGAGGTGGGAAAACATAAAGACAATCTGGAATTGAATTCAGCTCTCCTATATTGCAGACCCATCTTTAACCAGAGGCCTTACTAAGGGACCGGGAGAGGGTTCGAGAGTGCAAATCATCCAAACAGGGCTGAGTGGCGTCCCCGTGGATACCAGGTGAGCATAACAGGCGCCTTATAGCCCATTGAACCCGGAGAGGAGGCTTCCTGGCCGTGGCGGCCTGACCCAGGTTGATGTGCGGAGGTGTGGACCGGCTCGCTAAGCTCTGAGACCAATGTTCCCTCTAAGCTGTGCACATGTGCGCTTGCCCAGCTTCCTTCTGGGTGCCGCTCTGAAGACTTTTAGCAGCGCACACAGACAATTCTCACCTATTCAAAAAGATGTAATAATGCACAAGCCACAGCAATTACCTGAAATGTTCTTTCTCTTAAAATAAGCAACTAGTCTTGATACTCTGCTAATTTGCATTAGACTGCTATGCACCTAGAATCCATAACAGCAAAATACAACACAAGAGGTTAAAAACTAATATGAAAAACTGGCTCCATGAACAGTGGAATCTAACCAAGATATGCCTGCACACGTTAGCCAAAAATGTTCCCTGCCCACCCATGACTCCTAAACCTTACTCTACCACACTTTTACCTTATGATTTTAACTTCTGCCCCAGAGTACATTACGTTTCTACCGGACAACTTTGATTCTTCCTCTCTTGGCTCTGCGCATGGTTAGCAGACGTGTACCTACATCCACTTGTTTTATGTTTGTTGTGACATGAATAATGTTCACGCGCCAGAATTTCTGTTATTCCTTGTGCCATACCAAAAGCGTCACTCACACTATATAATCGAACTACCAGCTCAAATATTGGATACTGACTGCAAGCAGGCGGGCTACTTGGATGATGTGTAACCAAATCCCATAGTTCCTCTTCTTTGTACATATGTCATGCAAGTGCTTTGAAGCGGCCCCTTTGTAAGTTAACGCATTATAAAACTCAAATAGTAATTTGCCCTCTAAAGATTATGAAAAGACAAATGTGATGCTCAGCGCCTCCTACTTTAGCATTACTAACATTACCCTATAAGTAGAGAGCACCATTGCAATATCATTTACTTAGCCTACAAGGGATAATGGGTATGGACTATGCCTGGGATTATTCGTCCGTAGTATCAGGGCACCGGATATCCAGACAGGAGAATGCTTTTCATACAATCTTCATTGTTTCCAAGTGTTCAGAGTTCCTTTGGGCATAGACCTTCACAGGTTATATGGTAACTCGCTTCTATACAAGAACAGTTTCATGAGCACTTGTGTAATCCTACACAATGATATAAGGGTGGAATATGTTGCAAACAATCTTTTATGCACTGCAAAAGAATTGTGTACATGCAGAGTCACAACATTCTTAAAATGCACATCATATGTTGAGGCATTTAAATATGCCTTGCTTGCAATGAATTGTGGGTCTGCAAATACCCCATTGAGTGTTTACTGTTACAATCCCTCACTTTTTACAGTGCTCTATCAACTAATATTGGAGGCAAGCACAGGGTCCGGGGAAGGGTATGGGTGGAGGCATCACTCCTTGCGTGTGATGAACAAAGCAGCACATTCTTACAATCTCTTTCAACACCTCGCCTTCTATTTATGCCAGGAATGGTACTCACGAATCTTCGGTTCTTATCCGGATATTTGTAGAGAAGAGAGAGACGTCCCCCCAGGAGTCCAGAGACTGTGAGTAGTACTCTGTGCACCTAGGGGGCCACCCTCCTGGGAAACCTTCGTGGGGAAGAAAACCCAGAATCAGACAGGTTCCAATTGTGTAGAATGGTAGTCCGCAGGATCAATGAAGAAGTAGAATAGAGAGCTTGTTGTTCAATTGAAGACTGGATGCGGAATACGAATAATCCAAGGTAAGGAGCTGGGGAGAACCCCAACAGTACCAGGAGAAGCGAACTGACACTCGAGAGACGAGACTCCAGAGGTAAGAGAGGAGAAAGAAACAAGTGACAGCAGGAGGAGAGGAGCCGCGGGAGGAAGAGGCCGACGGCGGAAAGAAGCAGAGAGAGGTAAGTGCAACAGAAGCTGCGAGCACAGGAGTGGCAGGCGCCGGAGCGGAGAAGAAGATGCCGAGAAAGGCTAGCAGCAGCTAACACGGCAAGCCGTGTGGAAAAGGAAGCAGCGAACTGCCAAGTTTGGTAGACGCCGAGCTGAGGAAAGGCGCTGCAAGCAGCTAATATGGCAAAAGCCGAGTGGGGAAAAAGGCGCCGCAATGCCAAGGTCGGCAGAGCTGAACTGAAGAAAGGAAAATGAAAATGCGAGGGAAAGGAGTACTGGAGAGCACAGAACCAAGGGTTAGGAAGCAATGCATACACGGGAGCGAGTAGCAACGCAGAGTGTTTTAGATTTCCTGTGTATAAGTAGGAGTGGTCACGTGGAAACTGAGTGCGAGAACTAGACCTGTACTGTTAGGTAGTGAAAACGTGATCCAACAGGCGCCATCTTGGATTCCACTTGGTGCGCCGATGATGGTGAATCTTCCAGTGTTTCCAAAGACTTCTAGGGGTGTTCCTAACAGTATGCCCTTCCCGTGGGGTGGAAGGTCCAGGTTTCCACGGTTGAGACCTGTGGAATCGGCGCACCAATGCAGGTGCATGAACTGCAGAAGCTGGTTCCCAAGTCCTGTCGGACGGTCCATAACCTTTCCAATCTAGGAGATATTGAAGAATTCCCCGATGGTATCTGGAGTCCGCTATGGCCGATACTTCATATTCTTGTCCTTCGGGGGAGTCAATAGGCAAAGGTTTGTTTCTATCTTGCCTTTGGAACCTGTCTGAAACATTGGCCTTTAGCTGAGAGACGTGGAAAACATTATGTATCCTAGACCAAGAAGGAGGTAACTGAAGGCGATATGCCACTTTCCCTACTGCTCCGGAAATAGTAAATGGACCAAAATACTTGGGGGACAGTTTAGTAGGTATCAGTCTTTTTGGGAGGTATCGAGAGGACAACCATACCAAATCCCCTTGATGGTAAGTGGGTTCTTGGGACCTACGCTTGTCTGCTTGTTTTTTAGTCCTTTCTTGTGTTTCCTTGAGAGCTCTACGGGCCAGGGCATGTCCAGACTGAATGTTGGCTACCAATTCTTCTACTGCAGGAGAGTTTGTAATTCTGGGAGGAGTGGTAGGGATTATTGCAGGATGATATCCGTGTGTACAGTAGAAAGGAGACATTTTGGTAGCAGAGTGTTGAGAATTATTGTATGCTATCTCCGCATAGGGAAGGAAGTCGTCCCAGTTGTCTTGGGTATCCGAAATAAAGCATCTAAGGTATTGTTCTAAAGACTGGTTCAGCCTCTCTGTCTGACCATTAGATTGTGGATGGTATCCAGAGGTCAGATCTCGTTGTATTCCTAGGGATTGGTATAGATCTTTCCAGAATGACGATATATATTGTGGTCCCCTATCGGAGATGATGTTTTTGGGGAGTCCATGCAATCGGAATATTGTCTGCAAAAAACAGGAGGCCATCTGAGCTGCTGTTGGGAGTTTTTTCATGGGAATAAAGTGTGCCATTTTAGTCATTGAATCCACAGTTACCATTATAGTGGTATTTTTATTTGAAGGTGGTAGTTCTACAATAAAATCTGTAGAAATTTTTTCCCAAGGTTGGTCGGGTAGAGTGGGTTGGACCAGTTTTCCTACTGGGAGTCTCCTTGGTGTCTTTTCTTGGAGACAGATGATACAAGAAGAAACGTAGTCTTTGACGTCTGCAGTTAAGGTGGGCCACCAAAAATGACGGCTGATCAGTTCCTGAGTGTTGGCTATTCCTCTGTGACCTGCTACCTTGTGATCGTGGCACATGTGTAATACTTGCTGTCTTAGGTCTTCTGTAGGCACAAACAGACTAGTGCCATAGTAGTATAGACCATGTTCTTCCTGAAGCTGGTAATTTTGAATATCACTATCTTTTATGTCTTTTATTTGACTGCGGACATCTTGGAGAAATGAAGAGAGTACAAAAACAAAAGTGGTTTGCGGAAATATCTTCTCCTTAACTGTACCATCTACTGTTTGTGTACTGCGAGACAAGGTATCAGCCATTTGGTTACAGGTGCCTGGAATGTGGGTGATATGAAAGTCAAAAGAAGAGAAAAAATAGGCCCATCGGGCTTGTCGGCTGTTTTGGCACTCGAAATTCTGAAGGACTTTAAGGTTCCTGTGGTCGGTTCTGATAGTTATGGGATGTCTTGCTCCTACCAGAAGATGTCTCCATTCTTGGCATGCCTTTTTAATGGCGAGCAATTCCTTTTCCACAACCGTGTAGTTTTGTTCCGAGGAAGTCAAGGTCTTCGACATATAGGCAATGGGATGCTCTTTGCTGCTAAGAGAAGTCTGTTTCAAGACCGCTCCTATAGCCGAATGAGAAGCATCAGTCTCTAGGAGGAATGGTTTGGTTTGGTCCGGCAGTCTAAGGATGGGAGCGGATGAAAAGGCAGACTTAAGTTCGTCGAAGGCTTGTTGTGTCTCCGTAGACCAAACGTATTTCCTTCCTTTCTGTAGAAGCGTTGTCAATGGTTTGATGACTTTGGAGAAGTTGGGTATAAATTTCCTGTAGAAATTCGCGAAGCCAACAAACCTTTGGATTTCTTTGACTCCTTGTGGAGCCTTCCAATGCAAAATGGCTTGTACCTTGTGGGGGTCCATGGAAGCCCCTTCTTTGGAAAGAATAAAGCCCAAATAAGGAATCTTTTCTTGATGAAACGAGCATTTCTCTAATTTGGCGAAAAGGTGATTGTCTTGGAGGCGACGTAGTACCTCTGAAACATGAGAAATGTGCTCTTGTATATTGGTAGAAAAGATCAATATATTGTCAAGATATACGATCAGTGAATGAAGTAATAAATCCGAGAACAAGTGGTCAACAAATCTTTGGAAAACTGATGGAGCATTGGCCAGGCCGAAAGGCATAACGTGATATTCGTAATGCCCAAAAGGGGTGCGGAATGCCGTCTTCCATTCGTCTCCGCTTTTGATCCGAATCAAATGATAAGCGCCTCTTAGATCCAGTTTGGTGAAAATGGAGGCACCCCTTACCGCTTCTAAAATGTCTTGAATCAAAGGCAAGGGATATCGATCCTTGTAGGTGACCCTATTTAACCCCCTACAATCGATGCAGGGTCTCAGCTCCTTGCAGTCTTTTTTCGGTATGAAAAACAAGGACGCTCCAGCTGGACTTTTTGATTCAGTGATAAGTCTGTTACGTAGATTTGTCTGAAGATATTCCTTCAGGGCTTCCTTTTCGGGATTAGATAGGGTGTACATCCTTCCAAATGGGATCTGCGCGTCTGGCAGGAGATCTATACTGCAATCGTCTCCCCTGTGCGGAGGCAGTTCCTTGAATTCCTCGTTAGAGAATACCTTACGGTACTCGTGGTAACATTCCGGTAACAATTTCAGATTTAGCACCACTGCGTTAGAGTTCTGAGAGATTACAGGTGCATTGGAGGCGTGTATACCAGTTGCACCGTTGTGTTGACATGTGGAGATACAGTATTCTGATCCCAGAAACATGGTTCCAGCTTTCCAATTGATATAGGGATTGTGTTTGGCCAACCAAGGTATTCCCAGGATTACCGGGTAGTGAGCTGCCTTAATGAGGTCAAAGATCACCTCCTCTTCATGGGAAGCTATCCTCATAGTGAGGACGGAGGTATTGGCTCGTATGGGTCAAGAGGATAAGGATTCTCCATCTACTCCTTCGACTGGGACAGGTAATTCCTTAGCCATATGGGGTATCTTGTTCTTGTAAGCCCAATCGATATCCATAAAAAGACCCGCTGCCCCGCAATCTACAAGAGCTGGAACGTTTTCGATGGAAACGTCATTGAATCGGAGGTTCACCGGTAAAACCACCATTTGAGTTGAATTAGCCACTCCGTTGAGGGAACTCGGAGTTCCATGCCCGTTCATGGTTCCCTTTATGAACGGGTGAAGGCGTTTCCCGAGCGGCGGGGAGGGACTAGATTACAGTCCTTCAAAACATGCTTGTCCGAACCACAGTACATACAGAGACCCAAAGAGCGTCTTCTGTTTCTCTCTTCTGAGGTAAGAGGACCTCTGGTGATTCCTATTTGCATAGGTTCTTCCTCATGGGTTCGTGAGGTCTTGGAAAATTCGCTTCGTACCGTTGGAGAAGGTCCTTTGGCTTTTCCTTTCTTCCTTTCTAAGTACCTTTCTTGGATACGATAATCCATCTGTAGAACGAGTGTTATCATCTCTGCGAGGTTATGCGGGCGAGGCACTCGAGACAGTTCGTCCTTCAAGTCTTCGTTTACATTTCTCCTAAAAATAGTAATGAGGGCATCATCTGCCCAGGCCGTTTCATGTGCCAGTTGCTTGAACTGTGTGATGTACGCCAGAATCTCCATTGTTCCTTGTTTCAGGTCTAAGAGGCTTTCTTGTGCAGAGACCACTAATTCTCTGTGTCCAAACATGGCCTGTAGGCTATTGGAGAACCCAACTAGAGAGTCTAAGATTTGATTGTTAGTAGTCACCAGGGGTGTGGCCCATGCCAGAGCACTCCCTGATAGGTTGGATATCATGAAGCTGATCTTGGATCGGTCGTTAGGAAAGAAGGTCGGTTTTAATGTAAATTGTACCGTACAAGAGTCAATAAATTCTTTTAGCTTCTTGGGACTGCCGTCATATTTCCCCATTGGGAGGGGTCCTGGAGGCAGTTCGATTCTTGAATGTACTACTTGGCGAAGCATGGTGTTTTCATTGCGCAAGGTTTGTATTTCGGTATTGAGATTTTGTACAGCTGCTACGAGCTGCTGTATCTGCTGCTCCATGGCGTTGCTATCTCTTACAATCTCTTTCAACACCTCGCCTTCTATTTATGCCAGGAAAGGTACTCACGAATTTTCGGTTCTTATCCGGATATTTGTAGAGAAGAGAGAGACGTCCCCCCAGGAGTCCAGAGACCGTGAGTAGTACTCTGTGCACCTAGGGGGCCACCCTCCTGGGAAACCTTTGTGGGGAAGAAAACCCAGAATCAGACAGGTTCCGATTGTGTAGAATGGTAGTCCGCAGGATCAATGAAGAAGTAGAATAGAGAGCTTGTTGTTCAATTGAAGACTGGATGCGGAATACGAATAATCCAAGGTAAGGAGCTGGGGAGAACCCCAACAGTACCAGGAGAAGCGAACTGACACTCGAGAGACGAGACTCCAGAGGTAAGAGAGGAGAAAGAAACAAGTGACAGCAGGAGGAGAGGAGCCGCGGGAGGAAGAGGCCGACGGCGGAAAGAAGCAGAGAGAGGTAAGTGCAACAGAAGCTGCGAGCACAGGAGTGGCAGGCGCCGGAGCGGAGAAGATGCCGAGAAGGGCTAGCAGCAGCTAACACGGCAAGCCGTGTGGAAAAGGAAGCAGCGAACTGCCAAGTTTGGTAGACGCCGAGCTGAGGAAAGGCGCTGCAAGCAGCTAATACGGCAAAAGCCGAGCGGGGAAAAAGGCGCCGCAACGCCAATGTCGGCAGAGCTGAACTGAAGAAAGGAAAATGAAAATGCGAGGGAAAGGAGTACTGGAGAGCACAGAACCAAGGGTTAGGAAGCAATGCATACACGGGAGCGAGTAGCAACGCAGAGTGTTTTAGATTTCCTATGCATAAGTAGGAGTGGTCACGTGGAAACTGAGTGCGAGAACTAGACCTGTACTGTTAGGTAGTGGAAACGTGATCCAACAGGCGCCATCTTGGATTCCACTTGGTGCGCCGATGATGGTGAATCTTCCAGTGTTTCCAAAGACTTCTAGGGGTGTTCCTAACACACATTTAAAAAACCAAGGCAGACATTTTGGCAGTACACTAAAGGAAATGTTTTGCGTGGTTGCTAAAGGATAGGAAATTCTAGTACCCATCTAGACAATAGCACCTTCTTTTTCTTTCTCTGCTGAGCTGCTGAGGGATTTTCAATATAACCACGTGTTCTGTGTGTATCGTCTCTAGCATCCCCCTGCATCTTATTTAACTGATATCAAAGAATTACAGAAGAGGGATCCAGAGCTACAGAAGAAGGCTCTCACTCAGTTGTATCTCTGATGAATTGATTTTATTAACTTAAAAAGGTATATATGTGTGATTTTCTTCAACAGGGAACCATAATAAACCTCAGTAACGCTCTTGTTTAATTTTATCTAGGCTGTGGTGCGGAAGAGTGGGCAAAACTATACACTTTATTATGTGCGCTGTCATTTCACTCCCTATGTCAGGAAACTAAGCAGGGCTCTAATCAGAATTTGCTCCCTACGTGGAGTCGTGACTTGTGAGGGAGTCAAAAGTAATTAGCTTTGCCAATAGGGATACTTTCTGCTTATTAAAAGATGTGCTTTCCCCATAAAATTCCTTTAAATTACATAATTAAAGTTGCACTTGAACTCCAGTCAGCATGTTTTTGACACATTGCTTTTAATTGCCATTATTCCATCGGCAAATGTATTCTGTCTGAGTTTCTTGACAGCCATATCAGTTATGAGAAGAGAAGGCCACAAATGCCAGGGATGTCGTTTGCAGCAGTAACAGGCTGGCAAGCCAGCCTATTCAAGGAGTGGAACCCAATTACCCCAACCCACCACCAAGAGCCAACCTACCTAACGGTCAATGATCAATAACACACCAGCCTTGATAAAGACCCCTTGGGGCGAAACACGTGTCGGCTGAACACGAGATTATCGCATCAAGAATAAAATTAAAAAAAAATTGAAAAATCAGAATACAAAGAAAAATGTCTTCAATATTGTTTGCGCAAGGTATCTGGGAACACAACTATGATATTTGTGTTTTGTAATAAAATTGAGTGATTTTCCAGTTACATAAAACATACAGGGCCTCATTACGACTTGGGGCAGTGTCCTGGCATAAATCCACCAGAATACCGCCCAAATGAATTACTGTTACTGCCACTTTGTCCGGAGGAATTTCCGCCCGATTACAACTCGTGGTGTCGGTGTAATTCCCCATTCATATTGAGTCCATTGGTCTCCATGGCCCTCATTAGGACTTCGGCGGAGCACCATGGTCAATGCCGGAGTCCGCCATGGCGGAATGGGGAATTACCACGCCATTCCAAGGTTGGCGGGGTGGTAATTCCCCATGCCACCATGGCCCTTCCCCATTCCCATTTTTGCCCCATAGGGCATAATGGGGTTGGGGAAGGCGGTAAGTACGGTACCGCAAATTGCGGTACCGTACTTACCTCGAGAGTCCCTTTGCGGGCCCCGACTTTAACGGCTGGTCTAGACCAGCCGTTAAGGTCGGGTCCCGCAAAGGGACCTCGTAGTAAGGCATTAAGGGTTTAACGGCGCCGACACCTTTTTTACGGTGCCGTTAACCCCTTAACGCCAGGGTCCTAATGAGGGCCCATGTGGCTTTTTTGGCGGAATTACCGCAGCAGAAATTCTGATGATTTCGGCATGGAGTTGGAGGATTTACCTCGAGGCGAATCTTCCATTCCAAGCCTGAAGTTGTAATGTGGCGTAGTGGAAAAGTTGGCGGTAACTCCATTGCAACTTTACCACTTACAGCCAAATTCGTAATGAGGCCGACGTTTTTTCTGCACAGAAGTACGTTTGAAAGGTGCTGTGGCAGATATTGTGGTATTGTGATACTGTGGCAGACTGGTTGATGAGTTTTCTGTTTAATCACAGATAACATATTTTATTTTAGACTGTGTTTGGAAAAAGTGTTGTAAGATTTTTAAAGAACTGCAGTGGCTGGTAAGAGGACATTCCTTTCCAAAATATTCTGTGATGGTAGCTCACACAGTGGCTTATCTCATTAATATGTTGCGCACATGAAATATAATGTGCGCACAACAGCCAACCTGTTCCGCACATAGAGAAAAAAAATTAGAGGGAACATTGTCTGAGACCCCTGGTTGGTATGGGCCCCGAACCCCCAGTGGAATTCCTCATAACCTACTCCATTCAGAGCCGTACTTCATGCCTATGCGTGCAGCCCACTATAAAGACACTACCGACTACGGGGCACTTTGATAGGCAGGCAGTGGGAACGAGATCACCCATACATCTCCTCTGCTCCTCTGACTTTCTCCATCCATGCCATCATGGCTCGAACCGCGATCCGCAGCTCAGCCCGCATCACCACACTGAAATATCTATCCCTCTGGCGAAAAAAGACACACAATCAGCACGCCAACCCTGCTTGCCATCCACAGTGTACCTGGGCCTCCACTGTAGCACGATCTCTATTGTTACTACGGTTTCACAATACTTCTGGGCCCCTACCCGACTGGCTGCCCCGCCGCTGCACCCGGACACCAACCATCAGCGGATACCATACACCTAACGACACTGTCATGTCTAACAGATCCCCGGGCGCCAGTAAAACGGGAGCTATGGATAAATTTGACAAAGGACGCCTAGATCAGACCAGGCCCACACATCATCCAATCAAGATGAATCCACCTCGCCCCCACCTTCCCCGGCACCTGACCTTGCGACAATATTGGAATCCATGACCAAGAATATTGCTTCCTTTCACGAGAAATTGGATGACATAAATGCCAATGTCACATCGCTCAAATCCCAGTTAGACCACGCAGGCACCAAGATCACGGATGTGGAAGCACGAATCAGTGTCAATGAAGATAGTATACACACCCTCTAAGACACAGTTTGTTCCCTTAACCGGGATATGAAAATGGTCAGGGCCAAATGCGACGACCTGGAATCGAGATCGCGCAGGAACAACATACGTATAATTGGTGTTACCGAAAATGCTCTCAAGGGCCGCATGGAACTGGCGGTTGAAGATCTGATAAAGGAGCTGCTTGACAACCCCGCCCTGTCCCGCTTCTTCACGGTGGAGCTGGCTCACCGAGCCTTGTCACCACGCCCTGCTCCTGGAGATTTTCCCAGGCCTGTTATTGCTAAAATACTAAATTATAGAGACAGAGGGCCTCATTACACGGATGGCGGAGAACCATGGCGCTATTAGCGCCATGGTTCATGCCGGTAAAATACTGGCACCGCCTTGGCGGAAAGGGGAATTACCGCCCCATTCCAAGGTTGGCGGGGCGGTAATTCCCCCTTCCACCATTGCCCTTCCCCATTCCCATTTTTGCCCTATAGGGCATAATGGGAATGGGGAAAGTGCTAATTACGGTACCGCAAATTGTGGTACCGTAATTAGCTCCCTGGGTCCCTTTGCAGGTTGGTTTTTAACGCCTGCAAAAAGCAGGCGTTAAATTCCCCAACCCGCAAAGGGACCTCGTCGAAAGGCGGTAAGGATTTACCGGTACCGGTAAAATAACGGTACCGGTAAATCCTTACCGCCATACGTGTAATGAGGCCCAGAGACCTTATCCTCCATTTGTCCCATGAGAAAGGAGAACTGCGCCTGGACTCCCAAACAATCAGGTTCATCCCTGACTTTTCAGTGGGGTGCAGCAGGAAAGGCACCAGTTCCTCAGGGTCAAGAAGATGCTGCGAGAACGGGACATCCCTTACACAATGCTGTTTCCGGCACGGCTGAAGTTCACATTCAAGGGGAATTCAATAACCCTGCTGAGGACCACATGGACATGGATCATGACTGATTTGCCCCTTAGCTACTCCTAATTCCCTAATAACCTGGCAACTAATATCCTTCAGCATCTGGTATATTAGGTTTTCTCTACAGGCATACGTGGCGCCCCGACACTTGTTTTGCCGTGCTGCATGGGTCAACTCTGTAGCCGCCTCGTGGCACACATCTCAGTCATGAAGCGACGCTGACTCATACTACTGCACATTTCGTTATTCTCAAGCTAGGTTGATCGAGACTGCAGGGCCAGGTCTACTATTGTAACGACTCCATCTGCTGACCCACATGCCAGTTGAAGGGAAAGCTACGTTCTAAGGACCTACACAGCCGATCTCATGTACCTCTGTGGTACTCCACTACTCCTCTTTGTTTCTTTTTGTTGGTTGGCAACACGGCAACGGCGTACCCCACTGCAGTTGAAAACTATGTTGGAAGTTCTATTTGATGCGAGTCCCTGTTGGGCCAGAAGTGTGGTCAGTTCATGTTGGGATCGGCCCACTGACACCCATTCCTGGGTGGTTGTTAGGGGTGGGTGGGAGAGGGAGGGAAAGGGTGCTGCTAGCTATAACTGGATGGCGAGGGAGGGGGAGGTAGGGTTCTCGGAAGTTATTTTGGAAATGGCAGAGGCAGACCAGAATATTGCACTATGTTAGAGCGTCCTAAGAATGGCAACACCGACTGCAAATACATGCCACGTCAGGTGAGCTGGGATGTGCCCTAGACAAGTGAAATGCCCACTACCATAATGTCCTGGAATGTCCGGGATTGAGCAACCACCCTAAACCCCGTAAAATTATGGCCTATGCCAATAGACATGGCAGTAAGATCCTGTTGCTGCAAAAACGCACTCTACGGGCCTCCTGGCGGCGAGCATGGCACCGGCATGGGGATCTAACAGATACTACACTACCTATTCCACACAGGCCAGAGGCGTGCTGACACTGATCCAGAAATCCATTAAATTCATACTACACAAGAGCTACATAGAACCCGATGGCAGCTATGTCGTATTACACTGTACGATAGTAAATAGGGAGTGCCTTCTTGTAAACACGTACGGTCCCAATGTATATACCCCTCTGTTTGTGGAAACTGTGGCAACTATACTGCTGGGCTATGTGGGAATCCAGATCATATGGGGAGGTGACATGAACCTTCTACTAGACGCTAACTTGGACAGGACGGGAACCGCACCCAGGCCCTTGTCTGGTGCCGCACGCAGACTACATAATCATAGCGCAACACTTAACGTTCGAGACGCTTGGAGGACACTGCATCCTCAACGGTGTGAATATACCTATTACTCTTCTGTCCATGACAGCTCCTCCAGAATCAACCTGTTCCTGGTGTCAAGTGAAGTAATGGGCAGGGTGGAGGGAGCGCAGATACTGACCTGTATGCTATCTGACCATGCCCCAATTACCCTTTCGATAGAACTGGGTACACCCGTCCCGACATTTAGCACATGGCGCTTTAAATCTGCGGCTCTCAGGGACATTGTGTTCATGGCTGACAGATTAAACAATATCGAGTCCTTCTTTGAGTGCAATACCCCTCAGGCTACTTCCATCGGCATCCATTGGGATGCCTTCAAAGCAGAGTGTCCATATCCAGAGAAGCGGGAGTACTGAAAACGATAAGAGCAGCCCTCAGTCGCTTTGAAACCATACTGCGTGAGCTGGAAAAGGACTGCTCCACAGTGGCTGATCCCGCCAAACTTGCCCTAATTAGGGAGGAACTCCAGACATTTAACACACATGCCACCAGAGAAGTCCAATATTTCAGCCGCCCACAGGCTGCTCGAAAGTATGGGGAGGGCGATAGACCCGGGAAAACACTAGCTACTCTAATAAGGGGGGAATGGGGCCAGGCACATATTGCCTCTATCAAGGATGAACAAGGCATCCCACAATGGTCAGACCAGCAGATATTAGATATATTTACCGAATTCTACACAACCCTATATTCCCAACCCCCCCAAAAACAGTGAACAGCATATGAGGGATCGCTTTGATCAGATACCCACTACATGTCTCTTCTCCTCGACTAGAGACCAGCTGGACTCCCCGATCCTACTGAACGAGATAGTCAGGGCCATCTCAGACCTCCCCAAAGGTAAAGCTCTGGGTCCTGGCTGACTCACAGCCGGATTTTATCAGGAATACATAGCCATACTAGCCCCCAAACTATTGGAAGTCTGGGATGAATCGCTCCGCGTGTCAGCCCTTCCTGCTTCCTTACGTGAAGCCGTTATAACGGTGTTGCTCAAGCCTGGCAAACCCGGCGATGAATGTGGCTCATACAGGCCCCTCTCCCTTATGAACTTAGACACTAAGATCTTCGCCAAGGTGATAGTGAACAGCTTCCTTCCGATTATACCGTATCTGGTCCATGAAGATCAAGCAGGCTTTGTACCGGGGAGATCCACTTCCCACAGCATCAGACGGCTGTTTAATGTGATGGCTCAAATTGACTAGGACGCGCACGCTATAGCGGTCACACTCAATGCTCAAAAAGCATTTGATATGGTATCATGGAAGTATAAGTGGCTGATGTTGGACACAATGGGCATCGGCCCCAATATGATTGGATACATTAAACTACTATACACCTCCCCAGTGGCTAGGGTTCGTGCTACCTTTCTGACATCCACTCTGTTTATGCTCTTCAGAGGCACCCGACAGGGCTGTCCACTCCCCCCGAACCCCTTTGCACTAGCGATAGAACCTATGGCAGACCACATTAGAGCACGCCATTCCCATAGGGGGATATGATTAAAGGACACCCCAGAGATGATATCCCTTTATGCACATGATGTATTACTATACATTAGGGACCTCACCACCCATCTTGATCTCATACTACGAGACATCACACCCATAGGCACCTTCTCAGGATTCACAATCAATTACTCCAAATCTGAGGTCTTTCCGCTTACTAACTCTACCCAACAACCAGCCACCGAATATCCACTCCGCTGGTCCCCTGGCAGGATCAGATATTTGGGAGTCCAGGTGTCCCTAACCAAGACCACCTTGCTGGCAGACAACTACCTGGTCACAGCACAGCTAGCCGAGATGAAAATGGAACGGTGGCGCTCTCTCCCACTGTCATTTGCTGGGAGGCTCTCCCTCATCAAGATGGTATTACTTCCAAAGTTGCTATACACCTTTAGTAACATACCCACATGGCCCGGGGGAAATACTTCACAAGACTACACAAATCATTAGCACAATTCCTATGGCTCTTGGGTGCGGTGCGCAAGAAATGGTCCGATATGACGCTTCCAAATGAAAGGGGGGTTTACTGCACCCAATCTAATATTATATTTGATAGCTGCACAGGCCCAATATGCCACTCACTGGTACCCCGGCTCCCCAACCCGCCCACATGTCAAGCTGGAAATCCTGGCAGCAACCGGAGTTAACATAATGCCCCTCATATTACATCAGCACTATGTACCCAACTCTCTCATCGACCCAATCGGAACTATCTTACGTGCCTGGAATCGACTGCTATACCCAATAGTTGAATCACCCCCCCTATTATAAATGGCTCCCCGTGTGGGCTTTCCCCGGGCTGGAGCCTACACACAACAATGCTCTGTTTCGGCACTGGGGGGCTCTAGGCTACCATGCACTGACAGACTTCTACCCCGATGGCAGGTTTATTAACCCACAGACATGGAAGCTGGGCCACTCTGGGTCTGTACTTGAGCTCCTGCAATATTACAGGCTCCGTGCTGCATTCCGTGCCACATGGCCCACTTTTCCTAATGAACTCCCTGACACTCCGGTGATTGCATACATTGTCAACTCGGGCGGCACCCGTGGCGTTGTCTCCTCTTTATATAAGATGTTACTAGGGGGTGCCCCAGCCCAGCCTTCCAGGGCACGCAGTGAATGGGCGGAGGAACTGGGCCTTGAGGTCTCTGACCAGTTATGGGAAAAGATGTACTCACACACCAATAAAGTCTCTCTCGACTTCTGCCATCGAGCTATGCAGTATAAACTACTGAACAGGTTGGTTGTACTATACCCCTCTCTGGATATCTAAGTTTGCCCACACCACCACACATTCCTGTCCCCGCTGCAAGGCTGACAATGCTGATCATCTGCATATGTTCTGGACTTGCCATAAACTGGGGGAATTCTTGGTTAGAATCCTAGAGACACTTGCCGATGTCATTGGCACTACAATCGACCATGACCCACTGGGAATCTTGTTTGGTGTGTGGAAAACCGACAACACTAAACGCATGGCTAAATTCTGAAATATAAACTGCATAGTGGCCAAGAAATGTGTACTTCAAAGTTGGAAGAGTTCCTCTCCCCTGACATATCAGAAGTGGTTGGGCCTGCTTACATGGTCCCGTAACTGTGAAGAAGAGTACCTTACTATGCTCCCTATTCATTCCCACCCCAAGAACATATGGGGGGTCATTCTGACCCTGGCGGTAAGGGGCTAACGGCACCGGAGCCGTCAACCCCTTACCACTGCATTACGAGTCTGCTCGCGGGAACTCGCTAAGGACGCCTGGTTTCACCAGGCGCCCTTAGCGGGTCCCGCGAGCAGACCAGGTTGCTAACAATGGGCCCGTTAATAAAGGGGTCGTTGTTAGCACCCTCCCCATTCCCATTGAGCACTATGGGGTCTCGAATGGGAATGGGGATGTACTGGGTCCAGGTTCCTTGAATGAGGAATTATCGGGCCCTCCAAGGTCGGAATGGTCCGGTAATTCCTCATTCAAGGAACCCGGACCCGGTACCCGGTAATGGGAAAACCATGCCGCTAGTAGCGGTATGGTTACCCCCTAACTCGTAATGACCCCCATGGTATGCATTCAACAGCTACCTTAACAGCCAAGAGGAGAGTTCATCTGAGAGTGGCTCGTCTCCGGTCCCACTGAATAGTACTCGAACACCATGAAGCATTGTAACCTGTTACTCCCCCACATGTTATACTATTGCTTTTGCAGTTGTCGTACTTCTGTTTGTGTTTATTGAATGCATCATTTGCTCTAGCATGTGTGTTTGTAAACCTTTGCCAATAAAAATAAAAGTTAAAAAAAAAATGAAAACACCCACATCCAATGTTCCCTCTAATTTTTTTTCTCTATGTGCGGAACAGGTTGGCTGTTGTGCGCACATTATATTTCATGTGCGCAACATATTAATGAGATAAGCCACTGTGTGAGCTACCATCACAGAATATTTTGGAAAGGAATGTCCTCTTACCAGCCACTGCAGTTCTTTAAAAATCTTACAACACTTTTTCCAAACACAGTCTAAAATAAAATATGTTATCTGTGATTAAACAGAAAACTCATCAACCAGTCTGCCACAGTATCACAATACCACAATATCTGCCACAGCACCTTTCAAACGTACTTCTGTGCAGAAAAAACGTCGGCCTCATTACGAATTTGGCTGTAAGTGGTAAAGTTGCAATGGAGTTACTGCCAACTTTACCACTACGCCACATTACAACTTCAGGCTTGGAGTGGAAGATTCGCCTCGAGGTAAATCCTCCAACTCAATGCCGAAATCGTCAGAATTTCTGCTGCGGTAATTCCGCCAAAAAAGCCACATGGGCCCTCATTAGGACCCTGGCGTTAAGGGGTTAACGGCACCGTAAAAAAGGTGTCGGCGCCGTTAAACCCTTAATGCATTACTACGCGGTCCCTTTGCGGGACCCGACCTTAACGGCTGGTCTAGACCAGCCGTTAAAGTCGGGGCCCGCAAAGGGACTCTCGAGGTAAGTACGGTACCGCAATTTGCGGTACCGTACTTACCGCCTTCCCCATCCCTATGAGGCAAAAATGGGAATGGGGAAGGGCCATGGTGGCATGGGGAATTACCGCCCCGCCAACCTTGGAATGGCGTGGTAATTCCCCATTCCGCCATGGCGGACTCCGGCATTGACCATGGTGCTAATAGCACCATGGCTTTCCGCCGAAGTCCTAATGAGGGCCATGGAGACCAATGGACTCAATATGAATGGGGAATTACACCGACACCACCAGTTGTAATCCGGCGGAAATTCCTCCGGACAAAGTGGCAGTAACAGTAATTCATTTGGGCGGTATTCTGGTGGATTTATGCCAGGACACTGCCCCAAGTCGTAATGAGGCCCTGTATGTTTTATGTAACTGGAAAATCACTCAATTTTATTACAAAACACAAATATCATAGTTGTGTTCCCAGATACCTCGCGCAAACAATATTGACTCTTAAAGACATTTTTCTTTGTATTCTGATTTTTCAATTTTTTTTTAATTTTATTCTTGATGCGATAATCTCGTGTTCAGCCGACACGTGTTTCGCCCCAAGGGGTCTTTATCAAGGCTGGTGTGTTATTGATCATTAACCGTTAGGTAGGTTGGCTCTTGGTGGTGGGTTGGGGTAATTGAGTTCCACTCCTTGAATAGGCTGGCTTGCCAGCCTGTTACTGCTGCAAACGACATCCCTGGCATTTGTGGCCTTCTCTTCTCATAACTGATATGGCTGTCAAGAAACTCAGACAGAATACATTTGCCGATGGAATAATGGCAATTAAAAGCAATGTGTCAAAAACATGCTGACTGGAGTTCAAGTGCCACTTTAATTATGTAATTTAAAGGAATTTTATGGGGAAAGCACATCTTTTAATAAGCAGAAAGTATCCCTATTGGCAAAGCTAATTACTTTTGACTCCCTCACAAGTCACCACTCCACGTAGGGAGCAAAGTCTGATTAGAGCCCTGCTTAGTTTCCTGACATAGGGAGTGAAATGACAGGGCACATAATAAAGTGTATAGTTTTGCCCACTCTTCCGCACCACAGCCTAGATAAAATTAAACAAGAGCGTTACTGGGGTTTATTATGGTTCCCTGTTGAAGAAAATCACACATATATACCTTTTTAAGTTAATAAAATCAATTCATTAGAGATACAACTGAGTGAGAGCCTTCTTCTGTAGCTATGGATCCCTCTTCTGTAATTCTTTGATATCAGTTGAATAAGATGCAGGGGGATGCTAGAGACGATACACACAGAACACGTGGTTATATTGAAAATCCCTCAGCAGCTGAGCAGAGAAAGAAAAATAAGGTGCTGTTGTCTAGATTGGTACTAGAATTTCCTATCCTTTAGCAACCACACAAAACATTTCCTTTAGTGTACTGCCAAAATGTCTGCCTTGGTTTTTTAAATGTGCTGCTTTGTTCATCACACGCAAGGAGTGATGCCTCCACCCATACCCTTCCCCGGACCCTGTGCTTGCCTCCAATATTAGTTGATAGAGCACTGTAAAAAGTGAGGGATTGTAACAGTAAACACTCAATGGGGTATTTGCAGACCCACAATTGATTGCAAGCAAGGCATATTTAAATGCCTCAACATATGATGTGCATTTTAAGAATGTTGTGACTCTGCATGTACACAATTCTTTTGCAGTGCATAAAAGATTGTTTGCAACATATTCCACCCTTATATCATTGTGTAGGATTACACAAGTGCTCATGAAACTGTTCTTGTATAGAAGCGAGTTACCATATAACGTAAGAAGGTCTATGCCCAAAGGAACTCTGAACACTTGGAAACAATGAAGATTGTATGAAAAGCATTCTCCTTTCTGGATATCCGGTGCCCTGATACTACGGACGAATAATCCCAGGCATAGTCCATACCCATTATCCCTTGTAGGCTAAGTAAATGATATTGCAATGGTGCTCTCTACTTATAGGGTAATGTTAGTAATGCTAAAGTAGGAGGCGCTGAGCATCACATTTGTCTTTTCATAATCTTTAGAGGGCAAATTACTATTTGAGTTTTATAATGCGTTAAATTACAAAGGGGCCGCTTCAAAGCACTTGCGTGACATGTACAAAGAAGAGGAACTATGGGATTTGGTTACACATCATCCAAGTAGCCCGCCTGCTTGCAGTCAGTATCCAATATTTGAGCTGGTAGTTCGATTATATAGGGTGGGTGACGCCTTTGGTATGGCACAAGGAGTAACGGAAATTCTGGCGCGTGAACATTATTCATGTCACAACAAACATAAAACAAGTGGATGTAGGTACACGTCTGCTAACCTTGCGCAGAGCCAAGAGAGGAAGAATCAAAGTTGTCCGGTAGAAACGTAATGTACTCTGGGGCAGAAGTTAAAATCATAAGGTAAATGTGTGGTAGAGTAAGGTTTAGGAGTCATGGGTGGGCAGGGAACATTTTTGGCTAATGTGTGCAGGCATATCTTGGTTAGATTCCACTGTTCATGGAGCCAGTTTTTCATATTAGTTTTTAACCTCTTGTGTTGTATTTTGCTGTTATGGATTCTAGGTGCATAGCAGTGTAATGCAAATTAGCAGAGTATCAAGACTAGTTGCTTATTTTAAGAGAAAGAACATTTCAGGTAATTGCTGTGGCTTGTGCATTATTACATCTTTTTGAATAGGTGAGAATTGTCTGTGTGCGCTGCCAAAAGTCTTCAGAGCGGCACCCAGAAGGAAGCTGGGCAAGTGCACATGTGCACAGCTTAGAGGGAACATTGCCCACATCTCTCTTGGGAGCATGCCTGCATTTTATTTTTTTAGAATTGAAGTTTATTACATTTTTCAAATGGAAACAAAAATAAATCATTGAGATCATGAGCGTCATTAACAATCCGAATGGGCCAATGGTTCAAATAAAACACTGGGCCTCATTACGACCCTGGCGGTCCGGGAACTACGGTACCAGTAGCATTACCGGTACTGTAGTTCCCGGAAAGCCATAGTATGAGTTGTGCCCGTGGGTGCCTGACAGCCCGCCAGGTCTGACCTGTCGGGCTGTGCGGCACCCACGAGCACAACTCGTGGATGCACCGGCACCGTTATGAACGGTGCTGGTGCATCCATGCTCCCCAACCCCATTCAGCCCTATCGGGCTGAATGGGGATGGGGAGTGCAGCGTTACGTCACCCGCGAATGGGCAATTACCGGGCCACAACACTCGTAATGGCCCGGTAATTGCCCATTCGCGGGTGCCGGTCCCAGAGGTGAGTTTGGCAGTAGCCATGCCTGTCATACACTCATGAGGCCCACTGTCTCATTTCTCATTTCCCCTTTCCTGCCACCTCCCTGTTCCCACTTCCCCCACCGTTCCCCTTTTAGGCAACGTTCCAAGCACAGGTACTGGTTCTATTAAACAGTACACATAGTCGACCCTCAATCAGCTCTGTAGCCCTTGATTATCTTCTGTTCTAATGGAAGAAGGAAAGTCATACCTCCTCTATGTTATCCCTAGTCTCATCAATCAAGTATGTCAGATATTCATAGAGTATACTTCCCTCACCCTTAGTAACCATTCTCTCTCCGTTGGTGTCGGGGGTCTCTTCCATTGCTGTGCAGCACAACTCCAGGCAGCTATCAGTAAGGTGTGGGACATGATTCATGCTTAACTCTTCTTCCTCCTCTTCACTGACTCCCAATAGCACTAGCATAGGGGAGAAACCCCTATGAATCCCATCCAACTCCCTCACCCAGGACATAATACTCATCCAAAACGTCTGTATCTCGCTACATCTCCACTACATGTGCCAAAAGTCTGCCCGTCCCTGGCCACATTTCCAGCAACTGGGATTAACCCCTGGGTACTGTGAGAAACCAAAGGGTGTCCCACCCGCTAGTCCTCAGGGACTTGTCATCCAGGTGGCCAGGACTCAGCTATCGCTTTTGGATCCAGTTCCCGGGGGTGGACCAGTATGGGAGGATCACCTGGTTGAGGGGTCTTCAGGGAATGGGGGTGAGGCAGCAGAGAGTGAGACACAGTATTCCCCCCTATTTTGTTTATCCAACCCATCCTATTTTTTAGGATTCTCCGAGGTCCCAACTCCCCCCCCCCCCCCTTTTTACACAAACACAGGGCCGAGGAAGAGGGTGACCGAGAGTAACAACATTAACTTTCACACATCGTACTGGACATGTACCTCTAATCTGGTCAGGCAAAGTCAGGCACTTGACTCTCAGTGCATACACCTGATACCAATCAGCTCTCCTTACACGAATAAAAGGCAGAACCCAAAGACACACTCTGAGCAAGGCGGAACAAGAGTAGGAGCAGAACTTCTGGGATGAAGATAAACCTACTGGAGCAGAGCGACGGACCAAGGGGCGAGAGCAGAGTGTCGAAAACCCCAAGAGTTCCCTACCGGAGGACGTTGCCTCCGACAGGCCACAGAAAACACATGGAGAAGGCCAGATCCCACAAGTGAAGACTGCATTCTGTTTCAAGGATGCCATGGTGAACGGCAGAGTTGGGGAGGTGAGGCCAAGCCTGTGGTACTAAACTTGACTCGTGAAGTGGATATCGCAAAACCATGAAAGAGAAACACACAGTTAGTGAGTTGGCAAGCGACCTGAGTGACCAGTGTGTTTAAAGTTTGAAATCGAAACATTAAAATCTCAAGTGAAGGTTGCATGCGTGTGGATGAGACACGAAGAAAGGCAGACATGTGAGTGAAAGTGAATTTTGATGTAAAGGACAGCTCTGAAATCAGCTATACTAAGTAACGGAGTGGTCCAGTGGAAGGAAGCAGCCCACTCAAAAGTCTCAGTGAAAGGTACTTTGTTTAAAGCGAGAAAGCAAATGAAAAGCAAAAGTGAAATAAAGAAGATTAATCCATAGAGAAGGGAAGAGTGAAAGTTAAACCGTGAACTTTGAGTCGATGTGGTCCTGCGGTAGTTTGTAAAGAAAGCCATGCACATTCGAAAGTCTTTGACATCCGAAAGGGGTCTGAGCTCCACCGATGGAGACCCGAAGTATAATAAGTTGGGGAAGGGAGCCCCTTGCAAGTTTGTGTTGAACATTATCATGAGAGGTCTGAGCCCGATAGAGGATGACCTACAAGAACTGCGTGGTAAAAGGCCTGAGCCTGACAGAGGGGGATCTTTGTGTACCTTTTGGTTGGAACATTATTTTGGAAGTCAGAAAAAGAGATTTTAACGTAAAAGGCCAGGCGTTTTTGAATTGTTTATTGTGTTGTAAATCGAACCAGAGTGTGTCATCATGCCTGCAGGGACGGCCTTACCCCGTGAAGTCTAACGTGGGGACGAGAGCTGGGTCAACCACATTTATTCATCTGAACAGTGATTTTTCCTTTTGCATACATTTCTCCTTTTTACACTTTTTGTACAAGAGATAGGGCAGGCATTAGGTTTTGTTACTATAGGCCCTTTTGATTTGACGGACTGTGTTATTTATTATTTGATGGTCGAGACTACTCCCATCTTAGTTATATGGCAAAGTAGTTTTTCCAACCCCACCAATTTCAATAAAGGTTTTACAAATTGTACCCATTGTGTCAGTGTCATACTTGTGATACCATGCCTCCCACGCAGTACATTCTCTCAAGGTAAATCAGAGGATAGGACAACTATGCAGTATCTTAATTGTCTGCCCCCTATAATGTAGGAATATGACTGCCTGTGATGACTTGCAGCACAATTTCATCCAAAGTGAATCCGATATCTCAAGGACCAAGTCTCTTCCCCAACTGGCCCTCGCCTTAATCTGCCTCAGTGGCTCAGCCCTTAGCAGTTCCTTATATAGGCTAGCAATCAGGCATCTGGACTTCCTTTTTGGAACAGAATTGTTTCAAAGGTAGTCGGGTCCCTTCGGAGATTGTCCCCCCACATTGGGCCAGCTAAATACTGGTAGGTTCCCAATCTGGAGGCATTCACACAATTGTACTACTGACAAACATCACCCTCCATCCCACAACTGTCCTGCCTTTTCCAAACCTGTCTCTGGAAACCCATGGTCTCATTTATATTGTCACGCAACTGTGGGGTCCATATACAGCTGAGTAGCAAGGGCCATGACGTAAGCCATTGCGTGCCTCTCACTTCCCTCCAAATAGTCCACAGGACCGCCAAGACTGGGTGTTCTAACAAACTCATAGTGGCAACAGTAAAGACAGACACAAGTGATCACAGTTCAAGATGTTTATTGAACTATAAATGCAGGGTGGAAAAATGGCTCACCTAAACCTAAATCTAAGATTGGAGCAAGCGTGTACCATCAAATGAAAAATAAGGCAGTCCTTGTGGCGTCGTATCAAAATAAAAAAGGTTTATACTAAAACAAAAACTATTGCCTAATCTCTTTTCAATAAAAAGTCACTTGCCTTCTAGACCTGATGTATCCAACAAACAAACACAAAGTTCTGCTTCACATATACTTTGGGTGATGGCTTCACCCTTGGGTTCCCCTCTTCTGGGCGTAGACCCTTCACAAATCGTATTCAATAAATCAAGTAAACAGTTTCTTTTCCCAATGAACGTTGCGTGATAACTTATCAAACCTGGATCTCCCTCGGGCAGGCTCAGACCCAAATGACAAGGGGGACAATTCACTTCTCCTGGTCTTCCAATACCTCCTGCATTCACATATCATGATGTCTTTTTAAACAGTTCCTCAGGCTTCACCCCTTTTTGGCAGCTTCCGTCTGCTGAGTTCACTCTCAACAACTTTTACAAACAGTTCACCGTGGACACCCCTTGGGGCTGTTCATAGGGACTTCAGGCCTCGCCCCTTTCCGTTAGGATCCCTCTGCCGGGTTTACTCTTGCCAACTTTTATCTTTCAATTAGCATCCCTCTGCAGGTGCACTCTTGCCAACATTTACCAATGCATTGTTCATGTGCTCATTTCACCAAGTGGGATTCACTTCCCTTAGCTTCGCAAACATCTGTCGGTCAACAACTTTTGACCTACAGAGGATTTTACAAGTCCCCTGTATGCCCACTTGGACCTCTTTTCGCCTCTTCCCAAGGCCTCCTGGTTACAATAGTTTCCACCTTCGGGTAATCGCCCAGAGTGTCCTTTGTGAGCATCCACATGGTGCCGGACCCCTCTGTTGCTGGTTTTCCCCCTCTTTTATCAATAGTTTCTTTATGCTTCTTCAAAAGTTCAAATTAGCCGATGGTTATTTATCGTTCAACACAGTTTGGTTTCTTATCGGCTCTTCCCGCGACTCACCGGCTGTGATGAACTCCTTGGCTTTCTTCTCCTTCGAGTCAAGGTTGGTACCATAGAGGCCCACGTCTCTCCCCGGCTTGGGTATCAGCGGAGCAGGGTCTCATGTACCGTAGACATCTGCTGCAACACACCATGCTGGCTATTGTTCACAGATTTATGATTCCCTCTGTGGAGGCTTCACAGGCCTTGGTAGGAAAGGGCAAGGTTGCTTCTCTCTGTGTCATCCTTTCGGTCTGCGCCGTCTTTCTCCTCTTAAACTGCCATGCTGAGTTAGCTCTCACGTCGTGCGGTCTGCCTTGCTCGTCCTGTGCTCTCTTGCTCCACCTTTTTTCGCTTTGGAGAAAGGAAAGGGTCATCAGGTGTGTGTGATTTTGGACAATTGCCTGACTTGGCCTGACCCTCAGGTTGGGACATGTCAGGTGAGCAGCTCTAGAATTAGTCTGTTGTCTTTCGTGTTGTGCGAAGGTGTTCGTGTAGGAAAGGCGGGGGAATGAGAATGTTTGAGTATCCTACAGGGTATAGAGAGGAAGAGGTGTTGTATGGGATTATAATTCTCGTGCTAAGGGTTTGGGTAAATTCGGAAGGGTGATATTTGTAGGGTGTATGGTATAAACAGGAATGACCAGGATTATTGCAACAATAGTTTGTCTGAACAGGTTGGGAATCCAGAAATGATAATCAGAGGTACGGGAAAGAGGATAACTGGGAGTATTCGGGTAGGATGGGCAAAAGCAGGAATTCTGAGAGAGTTGGTTTCTGTAGGTAACTGGGTTTGGGATGAAAGGGGATTTGTTATATTTGGTCCAGAAAGGATTGACAGGAGGAAGGGGGGTTGATGTATTACAGCCTATGAAGGCCTCAGGTATCTTGTCCTGCTCTCCCCCTTCTTCCCCGGTACAATACCGCATCTCACCTGGGTTATTTCACCGAGCACAACCCCGGGCTTCCCCATTCAGGTGATCCTCTCTTTTCCGTTCACTCCTAGGGTTGGGGTCTGAGAAATCGGCCCTTCCCAGGCAACATGAATAAGGGTTTCCTGCGGTCTGCTTGGGAGAATACCGTCAGGTTTCTCACAGTGTAGAATTACCCATCAGGGAATCCTCTTCTGTGGAACCCAAAGCCAGTCACATAATGAAACAGGGTTTAACATCGCATTCTCCAGGGCGCCCCGTTGTTTGTATGTTTGTGGATGAGATGATCTAGTTGAAACCTATGTTGGGCTGCCCTGTAGTACTGCACCAGACTAAGAAATCTCCCACCCCCTTCTGCCTGGGGCAAATAAGCATTTCATACCCTCCTTGGGGATTACCGGGACCGAGGCCTAAAGGAAAGAGGAGGGTATATCACCTTCCCTTCCAATACTACTGAACACCTTAGTGAGGGCTAAAGCCAGGAAGTCTATGAACATTTTTTAAAAGGATGACATAAAACTATCTCCACCGTAGGCCTGCCCATGTTTATGTACAGGATAGCCTTCTTTACTTCCCCCCCTACCAGGATCTCGGCTTCCAGCCTCTCCCTTTCCTCTGGTGCCAGAGAGGGTAGAGCCAGACCACCCATGTAGTCCTCAATCTCGGATACCTGGCACTGTATCCTCATTTCTTTAAAGATCTTCGTAAAACTCTGGAAACCGTCGGAGGATACCCTCCAAAGATTGGATTAAATATCCCCTGCTTTCCTGCAGCTGTTAGAGACGCCTATCAGAACCCTCCTCTTACAACTTGTTGGCCAGCATTGTCCCAACTGTGGCGAACCAGAAGAATGACTCGGACTACTAAGTGCTGTGTTACGGGTTTTTTATTAAAAATAAAACAAAATCCCCTATCTAGCCCTACCGCTATGAGTGAAGTTCTCTGCCTAATGAAACTAAAACTAAGGGTGCTCGTCAATGTCCAAACAAATAACTAGCCCTAAATCCAAATCCTAAGCGCTAACTGGCCCTGCCACTTAGAGAAAAAAAATACCAAAAGTAGGAGGCCGGAGCAATGGCCACTGTCTTTGGCTTCTGCCTCACCCAATCCCTTTGATCTCTTTTCTTTATGTGCAAAGTTTGTCAATGTTCCAAAACACAGTTCACAACTTCTGTCGGTTCGGTTGTCAAAAGTTAATGTCTTTCATACGGTTTCCTCTTCCTCAGGAAAATTAAGGTTTTTCTCATACAATTTCCCCCAGATTCAACTAGGTGCATGAAGTCCTCTAGTTTCTTTTTCTCTACAGTTCTATCAAACTCTGTGGTTCTTGCACTCTGAAAAGCCCTCTGGCCTTTTGACAGGCTAACCTTATTTCAGTCTCGGTGGGGCCTCAGTCCATTCGGATGGCTCTCCCAGCCTCAAATGTTACAGTCAATTAGTTTCTCAGGACTCCCCAAAGTCTGCTGCCTATCTTGTAGCCTTGTTGCAACTTGATTTGAATAGGGCGTCTGCCCACTCGGGTTTATCAGGCTCGCTTTGACCTTGTCAACTTTTCCAGTCTTGAAAGTCTCATTGGACTCTCCGATGCCATCTGGCCCTTTTTTGTAGGCTTTTTTTCTCTGTGCTCAGGTTGTTTATCAGGTTCCCGTAACCATGGCGGCTTCTCCAGCCTCAACAGCCTCTAAGTTTTTCGGGGCTCTCTGAAGCCCTATGACCAACTTATGGGCTTGCTTTCTCCCTGTTCAGGTTTATCAGGATCCTGTAACCTGGTTGGTTCCCCCAGACTTGATTATCAATGTTTGTACGTCTCAATTGCATTCTCTCCTCACGAGCATTCGCTTCCCTTCTTTTGCTCGTTCATCGGCAAATGCACATCTCGTGCAGAGCTCAGGGATCCGGGCTCCCCTCTGCAACCTGTTCTCTGCAATGGTTACTGGGTTCCAGGACCACAACAAGTTCTCTGTGGTCGCGCCACCAGATGAGACTGTTGCTCTCTCGTCTCTGTCTCTTTCTCAACCTTGGCTTCTCAGTCTGGTAGGATGCTAGTCCTTCTAGTGATTTGCTGTCTCTCGCCGCTACCGCTGGCTCTGCGGTTTAGAGTGTCTCTGCCCCTCTAGGGTGTCTTCTTGTCAGAAGCTTGCCTCTGCAGAGGATTCTCTCTCCTCCCTGCGTAGGAGTTTCTCTCTGATTCAAAGTTCCTCTTGGTTTTATACACGTTATCACAAACAAAAGTGATGGGTCCTTCTTCTTTGACTGTGGCGTTCAGATGAGAACCAGCATTACCTCGAGGCAAAAAGATGGAAGAAATCTCACTGTTTGGTGGAGTCAAAACAGAAGGAACAGTCTTTCCTATTCTCATGTAGGCAGACAATGGGCCTCATTACGGGTCCGGCAGTGTGCCGGGTGCCGCTGAACCTGTAATATTTTACCGGCGCCTAACCTTCCAGTGCCACCGGGAGATTAAAAATCCAGCGGCCCGGGAAGTCAGGCGCCGGTAAAATGTAAGTCCCCATTCCCATAGAGTCCCAGAGGACTCTATGGGATTGGGGACACAGAAGCACTACCGGCACTGTTGCTAACGGTGCCGGTGCTTCCGTGACCGGTCTGCCTACCGAGGGCGCTGCGCCCATAGGGTCAGATCTGTCGGGCACAGCGGCCACGGCAGGCATACTGAGTTTGCCAATCTGGAAACAAGGGTGCCGGTGAGCTTACCGGCACCCTTGTTTCCAGACCGGCAAACTCCTAATGAGGCCCAATGTATTTTATTGTGCATTTTGTTAAAATATAAACCTTAAGCACGCACAGGAAAATAAACATATTAATTCAAAATACATCAAATGATTTAAAT
Organism: Ambystoma mexicanum; assembly: GCF_040938575.1. Lineage (NCBI taxonomy): Eukaryota > Metazoa > Chordata > Amphibia > Caudata > Ambystomatidae > Ambystoma > Ambystoma mexicanum. The sequence goes on along the minus strand of NC_090941.1, from coordinate 701,600,518 downwards.
AACACATTTGAACACAATTAAACTAAAATCTCTTTCCCAAAGTAACAAAGTTTAATACAAATAAGCCAATTCAAACTTTTCATTAAGCTAAAAAGGATTTTTTTTTATCAAACACATTATACATTAATTTTGTTTCAAATTAATTCCCATCTAAAATACTGAATAAAAGAAGAGAAAATGTCCTTCATATCAACTTATATGTATACATTTAAGACTTAATCTTAAGCACTGTCTATTACATTATCTATGGTACCGGACTCTTCTGCAGTTGGTTTTCCCCTAAGACGTTAACAATTCTTTGAACTTCCCTTAACTTGTCTTTTGCAACTTTCGTTCAACACATCGATTCTCCCCTTGACTCACCGGCTGTGATGTACCACTTGGCTTTTTAGTAATCTGGATTCAAGGACGGTACCACGGCAGCATGCATCTCTTTCTGTCCCAGTTACTTATCAGCATATGCGTGCTCTGTTGACATCTGCTGCAACACACTTTGGCTATTGTTCACGGTCTTATGATTCCTTCCACAGAGGCTTTGCGAGTCTGGTTCGGAAAGGGCAAGGGCGCTTCTCTCCTTGTTACTCCTTCGGTTCTCGCCGGCTATATCCTCCTCTTGAACTGCTGCCCTGGTATAGCTGTCTGGTCGTGTGGTCTGCTTTACTCACCGTGTGCTCTCATGCTCCACCTGTTATCCCTGTGGGGAAGGGAAAGGGCCGTCGGTTATGTGTGATTCTGGTCAGTTGCCTGACTTTGCCTGACCCTTGTATTGGGACATGTCAGGTAAACGGCTCTGGTGTTAGTTCGTTGTCTGTTGTCTTTTGTAGTGTGATCCGCCCTCACTGGTCCACTCCCAGGAACTGGATCCAATAGTGATGGCCATGTCCTGGCCACCTGGATGACAGATCCCCGGGGACTAGTTAGGGAGACACCTTCAGGTTTCTCATAATGGACAAGTGAGGGAGGATCACCTGAGTAGTTGGTCCTCAGGGAGTGTGGGAGAAGCACCTGATGATGAGACATGGTATCCTCCCTTTTCCACAACCCATCCTACCACTATCCCTGCTTATTTTATGGGACACTAGAGCTCCCATAATTCCTCCCCACTTCACATTGACAACACTACTGATTTAGGTTTACGAAGTTGAGTGAGCGAACAACCAGCCCTTCTGTCACAACTGTAAGAGGATTCAATTCAACACTACAGCTAAGTCAACGCCTAGTCTATAATACTGAATGAAAACCCTTATTGATATATTTTTATGTCCAGTTCATGCGTTCTGGATGACTACCCCTATATAACACCCCTCTCTTGGAATCCCCCTGACCCCACTGAGCCAAGAAGTAGTTCTGTTTTACAAGTTAAAAGGTTTATTTGATAATTTAAACAAGAGATATATAGATCACACTTTATAATAAATTAATAATTGAATATCACACTTAATCTGATATGATAAAGATCAACAACGGAGAATCTGGCACTAGCACACTTCTTATAATCACTAATGAGTTGACATGAAATGGATAAGGTAGCACACTGGTAAATAGGTACAGAAGTATAATGTGGTAGAGAATGCTTTATAAGGTTCAAGGAAATGCAAGGTTGAATGAATGAAATGCAGTATAGAAAACAACTTGATATGATTTCAGCAAAACAATGTAATCACTTTTCTCTGGCAATCCCCTCCCCCCTTTTATGCAATGCAAGGAAATGGAAGGAAAACACACAGTTCTCAGAAATGCAATCAAATGTGATTCAGTTCACCCCGGCAAGCTTAGACAACAGAAGTTTAAAAACACAGGCCCAAATTGCTTTGATATGTGCTGACAATGAATTAAAAAATATGCTAAATTGCTTTTAATTCCCCTTTCAGAGGTTCAGGGTGAGTGGTATCTAGTTAATATTAGTCCAGGCTCACACTAGCAATGATGCAGGGATAGTTAGCAGGTTAAACGAATTTCTGGCAAATGGAAGACAAGCAGCAGCAGTTTTTACATGTGAAGAAATTTGCAAATCGCGGTAAAATTCGCGGATGCGCCAAGCGCTATTACAGAGGAACCACAAGGACTATCTCTATCGTTTCGGGGTCCTAGGAAAGCCTAGGATCTCAGCTTCAAAATGAAAGTTATTGCAAGTCTCTAGCCCAAACGGCTGCGGAGATATGACCGATTTACTAGAGGTCGTTTTTGGTTTTTGCAAATTTTAAACGCACACTTTTTCAGCTTTAAAAATGATGGCAGAATAACACAATTGCTAAGCTGCAGTTCTACTTAGGTTAAATAGATTGAATTAGATGAATTTAAACTAAGAGATTGGTTCTACACAGTTCTGCTGGGTACTCACACTATATTCTTGAATTAAATGGGCCTCATCACGGATCTGGTCAGGGTTTTGGACTGGGCTCTGGTCTCTCTCTGGGCACAGCACTGCTTTCTCTCTGCTCTGGATAGATTGAAGTCTCTAGTTTGGCTTTCTGGAGGTTGATGAATTTGAAGTTTGGATCTCTGGATGTTGTATGGTCCGGCAGAGTGCGTTGCAGCAAATGGAATTGAAGGTCCCTATCTGTCCTGTCTGTCTGCTTTTAGCATCACTGACCCTACCTCTCTCTCAGCTTCTAATTGGTCAAACTTCCATTTATCATTTGATTGGGGAATGAACTGTGAGTCAGAGGGATGTCATTTTATGGCTTGCAGATAGGACACTCCTCTGTCAGATTGCACACATTCTATATTTGATAATAAAAGACATATTTCACAGTTACACAGTTGCTTGAAATTACATATACATGGTGTGGCTGAATTTAGCCATGTCTCTGTCCAAATCTGCTGTTTCTAAGAGCTTGCATTCAGAAATGGCACATAATTGACTTTTTAACTGATTTTTCACTTTCTGACATTGACCCAACTTTACATACATGTGTGCAGGGAGTAGGGACATTAACTGATGAAGTTTCAGATTTTTAACATGCATACATTTAGAGTAATATCCACTTTTCCGCTAAAACCCCCCTGAACATGCCACCGGGTCGAAAAACCTCTTAAAATGTGGGCAGAAAAATCACAAGAATTATGGTATCATTTATACAATTTTCACATGTCCGCTCTATGAGTTATTCATCTTTTTAAAGTTATGTTCTGGCTCCAAAGGGGTGTGGTTTACCCTCAGCACAAGGTTGAATTTCTGTTTTTTTCCAGTTCTGCCAAGCCAGCTTGCTCTCACAGGCAGTGCCCCTCCCAGCTCCTGCCAAGAGGAAGCTACATTTTACGACTGCGGTAATAAAAACCTTTGCCTGAGTGAAGAGGGCTTTGTTCACTCTCCTGCAGAGCACAGGTAATTCAATTATCAGATAGATGGCATATCCTTAGTGTGGGCAGCAAAAGGAAGGTTGGCCTGGGAATACAGTGGTGACTCAAGTTTCACTCCTGATGGGGGTAGCTGTCAAGCAAAATCAAGTTCCTTAAGCCAGACCTTCAGCTAACTGGCAGGTTTTTTTGTTGCTTTTTAACTTAACTTGCAATTTTACACATGCAGCTAGGATGCTGAGTCTAAGTGCAAAACTATGACATTTAAACAATTTCAACCTATGTGACACTCAAAAGTAGGTCACTCAGTCAATTTGAACATTTAGATTTGTAGTGTCTTTCAGTCCAATGCAACTTAAACTGCTGAAATCCATAGCGCAGCCAGTCTTGTTATTAGCATTTTTCTGGGCTCTTCATTTCCCAGATTTTGTAGGCACACAACACTCCATTCTGCCAAATGTCTGCTGGTGTTCAGTAAATATTTTGCACATATTGCAATGTTTGAAAATAGGCATTTTGACTTGCCTTCAGGGAAACAGAATGGTTTTAAAACGCCGGCTTTTGGATAGTGGTGAGTACTGGTACTGCACCCATTTTTGGGATTTAAGAAATGAATTCCCAACAATTCTAGGTTGCATTTGGCAATCAGCATTGCCATTCCCAATGGTTTCAGACTACTGTGTGGGTAGTCCAATGGTGGTTTTAGGCAGTTTCCTTCTGTGCCCTTAACATCGGCAAAAATGAATGGCAGCCTATTCTTCATGCATTTCCCTGTGCATTTTCTGGGAAGCTCTGGCCATCATGATGTTTTCCATGTCAGTACTGCACAGTTTTGAGGTATGGCTCGGATGCATGGGTAAATACATCCCACACAACCAAAGAGTCCATAGGTTTTGACCCCTCCAGCTGCTCGGAAGTAATTCTAGAGCGCGGAGAGAGGCAGTTTATTCCCACAGATTTTGTCCTGGCTCCACCCAAAAGGAATTACATATGATTAGCCTGCAAGTCAGGGGTTGCTTGGAAAAATGGCCTGGACAAGATGGTGGGGGTAGTAGACCAGGACAATAGAAGGGATGTCAAGATACTGTTACAGAATAATAGCAAACTCTCATATCACATCAAACCTGGGGAATAGGTTGCACAGGGCATCCTGGAGAATGCTTTATTTCTAAAGTTTATGGAGCTGCCTGAACCAGATACTACTGGGAGAGGAACCAAAGGTTTTTGGGAAGCTAACCAAGAACCTGAGACAATCCCTGAAACCTAAAACCCACTTCTGATGAAGACAACCCTGAGATCATCCCTGATCTCACCTTCATCCAACGTAATGACACTATCTTGACAGATGCCTTCCTTAAAGTCACTTCTCGGGAAGAAGAGAAAAAGGAGGGTCCCTTTTTTCTCATAAAACAAGGTCTATTATACCAGGGAGACATTAGCGCAGAGGGGACCGCTTGTTCCTAAATAGTGATACCCAGATGCCAATGAAGATGATATTAGAGATTGCCCATGCACATCTTACAGCAGGACACCTGGGGACCATTAAGACTCAAGGGAAAGTTGTAAGCATATTTTAAAGGCCTGGGGTGTATGCTGACATCAAGGATTTCATGTTAACCTGCACCCGGTGTCAGAAAACTGCCTCCATACTCCTTCACCAGCCCCCTTGCAACCTCTCCCAAATATTGGTGTCCCAGTCTCACGAATCAGGACGGATATTGTAGGACCCTTAGAGCCATCAAGGTTGGGGAACAGATTTATACTGCTAATATTAGAATATGCCACACGGTATCCCAAGGCCTTCCCCGTTCGAAACAACACCTTGCAACAGATACTCAAACACCTTCTCCCATTCCTATCCAGAGTAGGTTTCTCCAAAGAGATCCTCACGGATCAAGGGACAATGTTTATGAGTCGATTAATGGCCAACAAGTCCTTCAGGTTAAAATCCTTAGAACATCCGTTTATCATCGTCGGACGATGGTCTAGTAGAACGATTTTACAAAGCATTCAAAAGTGTTCTTAAAAATGTGGTTGAAGCTGATGGGAGGAATTGGGATACAATAATCCCCTGGGCCTTGTTTACCCTCTGGAAAACACCCCAAGCCTCCATAGGCCTTTGACCCTGGAAAGGGAGGAGGCCATATTACCGTTATATAAAACTGCCCAGCATCACAAAGAGCTTATGTCAGATTCCACGTCCCCTATATGCGGAGGATACCACAGCTGTTTCCGGGTATGCCCATCGAGTGCAGCAAAGTTTGTTGTAACAGCTAAACTGTAATGAGTGGTACTGGTGGCAATCTTGGAATTCCGCAGAGGAGAACCATGCACAATGAAAGGCAAACGTCACCAGCATTACCATAGAGACCAGTGAACAAAGCGAAGGGGATGGGTCACATGGAACTAATGACTCTTTTTTTTTTAATAAAACATTTTATTTTCATTTAGTCATAACGTAGACATAATAGGCCAAAACCAAAAGAGAGGCGCAAAAGAAAGAAAAGAGAAAGGAGAAAAGAGAAAAAAAAAGAGGCAGCTACATCAGATGAGGCCCACATGACCCATTCAGCAGTAGTAGTATACCATTACCGTTCACAGGGGGCACACCTGCAATTCACAGTGTGAATATTCAAAAGGGGCAATTCTCAAGGCCTCACTCCTCAAGGCCCTCCCTCCTCCCATGCCGCCCATATTTTAGAGGCTTTGTTGGCACAGCCTCTTGCATTATAGACCCGTTTTTCAAACATAGCACATGTGTCCATGTCTATTGCCCATTGCTCCATCGTCGGAGATTCGGGGACTCCCCATTTTTGTGCAATGTTCCGCTTCATCAGGGCCGTCGCCGTATGCAATAAGAGTTCTCCCCATTTATTCAGTTCATACTCCCCCGGCGCTCCCAGGATTAGGACCTTCGGGTCAAGTTCTATTGAGGTGGAGAGTATCCGGGTCAGTTCCCGACAACAGGCCCCCCAGAAAGTTCGGATGCGGGGACAGGACCACAGAGTGTGAAAGAAGGTCCCCTCCTCGATCCCACACCTAAGACAATTCGGGTTTGTTGCCCTCTTCCATCCAAACAGTGCAGTTCTAGGATAATACACCCTATGTAGTATTTTAAGTTGCACTAGTCTGAGTCTCGAGGAGATGGCAGTTTCCCTGGGGTGCATTAGTACCCGTATCCAGTCCTCAGGGTCAATGTTTCCTACATCTGTTTCCCACTTGGCCTTTAAGCTGATCAATTCAGGAGTCGCAAAGGATGTAATGGCATTATAAAGAATGGATGTGCATTTGTAGGGGATGTATTCAGGTAGAATGTTACGTTCTATGGAACTAATGACTCTTAAGTCACCAAAATATATGAGAATTCGACTTCAATTATATGGACAAAGGAGGGGACAGGCCAGGTCAAGGAAGATATAAAATTAGCATATTTTATTAATCACATATCAAAAACATAGATAATAGTACACAAATCATGAAAAAAATACATATAAATTCACAGATCAAATATGGTACAAAAAGGATAAAATGCCTGTCTCACACAAACCCCCACTGCAGTTAGGGGTAGGAACAGCATAATGTGAATGTACTGCTGCTCAAACAAGTGGGACTAGAACTCGAATAAGTCCCTAGATCAGTGCAAATAGTCATCCTAATATATCAATACATCTAACATTGAATAATCGAATCATTACATGGAGAGGGGAAACAGAAAATAGCCTTCTCCACTCCTGTAGGACTATTTCGGACATTGGGATTCCATGGTGCCCCTGCTACGTTCCAAAGACTAACGGATCATGTTCTACATCCATATACCAGTTTTTGTGAGGCCTATCTGGATGACATAGTTATCCACAGTAAGACTTGGAGGTGTTTGCCCTTAATGAACTCATATGGGCTCTAAGAAATGTGGGTCTTACAGCCAACCCTAAGAAATGCCATCTAGCCCAATCAGTGTTAAATACTTAGGTTTCTTTGTTGGAAATGGGCTCGTCCAACCCCAAACCGAAAAAGTTAAGGCTGGGTTATTACAGGAGGTTTATACCCAATTTGTCAACTATTACCTCCTGTCTGACTGACAAATTGAAAAACGTAGAACCTCAAAAATGAAGTGGCACCCAGAAGATCAAGCCTGCTTTGATACCCTAATATCCATCCTTTGCAGCAAACCCGTATTAAAAATGGCCAGTTTCACCAAGGAATTTATTCTCCAAATGGACGCTTCTAAAGTCAGGCTAGGGGGCAGTGTTATCACAGGAATATGAGGGTATAGAACATCCCATGCTTTACATCAGCCAGGAAAACCCTTTACAAGAGAGAGAAACTACGCAACCATCGAATTGGAAGCCTTAGCTATAAAATGGGCTATTGGTTAACTGAAATATTACCTTACAGGTAGGAAATTCAGGCTAATCACAGATCATTCGCCCCTCACATGGCTAAATCCCTCAAAAGACAAAACCCCAAGAGTAATGCACTGGTTCCTCGATCTCCAACCCTACTGTTTCAGTGTGAAATATTGCATGGGGAATGTGAGGGGTGAGAAATGTGAGGCGGACAACTTTTTGAAGGTTTATCAAAAGATGCCATTTTATTAAATCAAACGGTTGGAAAAACGCCTCACTATCCCTACCCTACCAAGGATTGCCCTGTCTAAAATAAACTAAGGAAAACACTCTAACATATGTTTTCTGTCCCTCACTCTTGTACATGCACCAACTCAACAAGGTAATATATATGGCAATTCAAAAGCAACAAATATAACGGTTACATTCACAATAAGATAACTGTCTCTCCTTATAACCTTGGTGAATTTCTCTTCTCCATATAAAAGCATGATTCTGTTCAACAGTTCAAAAGGAATAAGGGTATCCTGTCTTATATACAGTTCCAATGCAGTTGTTTCTGATTTCCACTTAACAACAAAACGTTCAAACACTTCAGGATCATTGAAAAAGGTTTCCTTTTTTTTCACTTGTAATGTTAAGCAAAAAACTATCTTCTTCGCATAAACCCAGAACAGTTCCTGAATTCAGTAGAATGAACATAAATTGTCTTTGTCAGAATTATTCTTCAACCACGTATTTGTATCAAAAACAATTATAGACTTTCTTCAACAATGAAAGTTTGTCAGGATGGTCTGTGAACACCACTTCATAGCTCTTCATCAATTTCCACCTGGTTTACTTCCATGCTAGGACTAGTACTTCAATTACACCTGGTTTACTCCTATGCCAGGCCTACTACTTCTGCTTTATAACTTGTCAACACTGCTTCACAGTAGTTCACCAACTGTCTCCTGGTTTACTCACATGCCAGGCCTACTGCTTCAATTATACCTGGTTTACTCCCATACCAGGCCTACTACTTCTTCAATTCTCTCTTCTGCTATTCTCTTATGCCAGAACAGTATAAAATGTTACCACAATCTTAGACCTGTTATATTCCACTGCCAGTTCAAAACATTATGACCAGCAAGTGCTTCTGTCGTTTAGATCAGCTTACAACAACGCCGCAATGTCTCTTACTTCACAATACCACATTTTAAGGATTTCTTCAGGGAAGACAATATTCACATTGGTGCTCTTTATTACCCTTTTGTGATTTCCAAAACCTCTGCAATTTATGCTCCACACCTTCTGAATATCCTTTACCAGAAGGGCAGCCTTCTTACCACTCTTGTTTCCCCACTTCTTCGTTAACCAATTACTGACAATAATTTGGTCTCACTCTTTCTCTTCTTTGGCTTTGGCGATGTAGGGTTTCACCAACTTAATTTATGTGCTTGTATAAACATCGGCAACATGCTTTACAAGCTTTTAGATTCTTATTGGCCCCCTCTTGGCTTTGGCAATATGTGTTAGTTTTAAATTGCCTTGCTTTAGCTTTCTTTTGGCTTGGGCAATGGTAGTTTGTATTGGGTTCTGAAATTATTGTCACCTCTTATTGCTGGCTTTTAAACAACCCTGCATGCTAAAAATTACACTCAATTTCTTTTCCAAAATAATGCTTTTTCTGCTTTCTGACAGGTCGGTATTCAAAATGTCCTTCTTTCATGATTTTCTCTCTACGTGTTAGCATTCTGTTGTTAAAGTACCATTTCTGAAAAGGGGAGCTGTTACGGAGCACTCCGGTGTCACAATAGCTTAGTGAACTAGCCGGGTATGTCGTGCATGTCCGTTTCCCTCACTGTTCCCAGGTTCCCAGGTTGCTCCTCGCAGTCCGGCAATCTACTACTTCCAATCTGCCGTGCCGCCTGCACACAAAACTTCCTCTGCCCCAAAGGCTCTCAGTTGCTTGCCTGACACTGGAGATATCCTTGTTGTGGGGGAAGCCTTTCAAACTTTCACATCCCACTGGCAAGCTTCTGCTATTCTGGTCTCCATAGGGCAAGCTTCCTTCTTTGACGCTTCTGTGAGAAATCTGAGGCATATCTCCCATGCTATTCCTGGGGATCCCTGACCTAGGTGGCCAGAGGAGGGCCATCGCTCTTGGATCCCAACCCTGCGGATGGACAACCGAGGGAGGATCACCTGAGAAGGGGACCCTGGGAGACTGTGTGAGGAACGCCCGTGGGTGAGACACTGTATTTCCCCCGTTCCAGTACATCCCTACCCAACATCCCCTCAGTTGTAATAGGTTATTATCACTCAAAACCTATTCACCCGCACCAATACCTTTATCCTCTTCATCCTGACAAGAACTACAACTCCCACAATCCCTACATCCATCATCCAGGACCAAAGGCCAAAAAGGGGAGGGGGCTCTCTGATGAAATGCAATGGTCTTAGCCCATTGAGAAGACTAGGCCGGGTCAGGGACGGGTACCATTCACCAACACGCCCACTCAGTTCTTAGAAGCTAGGTACAGTGCCATTCCATGTCACCCCCCTCCTATTTTTCTAACAATACCAAGAAGAAGAGGCAACCGAGAGGGATGAAGAGTTCAAACAAGAAACACACTAAGGCACAGAAGACATACTCTCACCTTCTAACAGCAGGATGTCCTTTTAATGAGGACAGGCAGAGTGAGGCAGGCCCAACCCTAACCACACACCTGCAGCCCATTAACATCCCACATGTGCTTAAAAGGAGCCTGCAGGAGAAGGGAAGGCAGTTGCTCTTGGGAAGCCAGGAGGGAGGCTGCAAGGTAGAGACCGGCAGAGGATCCCTACCTAAATTCCAGGAACTTGGCAGGAGCAAGTTGGGGTTACTGCCCAGACAGAAGACCCATGAACAGAAGGAAGCAGGAGCTGGTGGCCTCAGGAGAGTGGTGCGCAGGAACGCTGGCCTAGTACTCATTAAGGGCTATAGCGCGGCAAGGGAGCTGAGCCTCCATGGAGCCGGACTGTGCAGCCTGCACTCTGTTGGTCAAGCCCAGGGCAGGGCTCACTCCATTGCATCCAGAGCCAACCCAAAAGGTGTCTGAGGGGCAGGTGGTAAAGACCCTGACCCCAATTCTGCATATCCAAAGGGAACCACTGCTCAGTCTGACACTGCATGGTGAGTCTTGAGAAATAAGGCAAGAGACACTCGGGAGCGTGCAGTCTCAGGACAGCGAAGCGAGATACACAGAGCCAAGAGACTGAAACCTGCATTGGGGAGGCCTCCAAACCAGGGATTGATCCAGAAGGGCCGCGAGGACCCCACCATAGAAGAGTACCTAGGCTGGGAGGTTATCCAGGTAGGGAGTGACCCAGGAGAAACAAAAAGGACCCAGAGAAGAGGTGCGTTGTGGGACATGCAGTGCAATAGGGTGACAAACTGTTCTGATAGTGTTTTTGGAAAAGGTTTCTGTGAACGTACAAACTGTATGCCGTGAAGTGAAAGTATTACAAGGACGTAGTGTTTCCGTAGCCAGAAACCTGTGAGAAAAACCTATGTGAACTTTGTTAAACCCGATTGGAAGTTGTCGTGCAGAGCTGTGCGCCAGCTTGTGCTACAGTATTGAAAGCCGTTGAGGGAAACATGAAGTGAATTACACATGGTGGCAGGCCCGCGTCCAACAGAAGGAGGTCGGTAGTGATTAATGTGTCTGATGGAGACAGGCTCGAGCCCGACAGAGACAAGCCTGTCGTGAACTTTGTCTATTGAAACTAACAGGGTCAAGTCCGAACGAGGTGAACCGGTTGGCCCTATGTGACATTTGTGAATGCTATGCAAAGAAAGTCCGAGCTTGGGTGAAGGGATCCCGAGAGGACAACATTTTAAATACCGAGAACAGAACTGTATTGAGTTAATACTGAAATGGGCAAGAGAAGCCTATCGTGACATTTCCACTCTAGACCCAGGAGAGTTGCCCTGGGAAGTGAATTGTACAAATTGTACCCTAGCTGCTTGAAAGGATACCCAAGTAGCAAACCTGTACCAGTCATCCTCCTTGCAGTTATTCTCTGGACCTGTGGCTTATCCATAGGGGAAGGGGGATTGCTGAGAAACATTCAGCCATCCTGACTTACTTTGATACACTTTTTTTTTGTTGAACATTCATATTTCCCCTCACTAGTTATTGTATAAGCTTGGGGCAGGAAATGGGGTTATTAGACACTTCTCACTAGGACTGTTTTCTTTTATTTTATGGTCGAGCTTGTTTCCAGTTTAGTGATAGGGCCGCGTAGGAAGTCTCCAACCCCTTTAAAATCAATAATTAAGCCTCCCACTCTCCCTCAGGTGTGGGCCATTACCATTAAAAAGTTACACTTTACAATATAGTTCCACTTCAGCCCTCTTCTTCATCCCAGTACCTTGGGGATTATGGGACTTGGAGTCCATAATGCAAAAATCAGTTTTCTTAATTAATTAATTGTATGCTTATTTCTGTTCCTAATTCCCTATAGGACTATTATACGGATTAATCATACGATTTGGTTTTACAAAGAAAAGGTCTTCAGTGTTTAAATTTATATTATTTACAGACTCATCTTCACTGCTCCTTTGAGGGTTAGGGGAGCTTCCAGCTCTTTTGATCTTGTATGGGAGGATTGGTCCAAGAGACCCCCCTCCCCTGCAGCCTCTCCCCCTGTGAAGTCCATGGCTCGTCAGGGGTTCCCCCTGCCACCAGGGCCCAGGTGGCGGGTGGACCACTGGCTGAAGACATTGACCAAACATGCTGTATTTAGCTAGGCCCTGGAAACCATTTTGTGAAATCAAAATGGTTTGAGCCCTGTGCACCTCAGCGCGGCCCCCACCCCTGGAGAGTCTAACTTGTCCCTGCAGCCGCAGCTCCCTGGCAGATCCGCTCAGAACCCGTTCCCACGAACAGATGGACATGAGCTAGTGTTAGATGCAAACACTGTAACATTTCACCTTCCGCCGTGTATCACTGTTCCCAGTATGACCCGGCCAGCAGGGCCGGGGTGGAAAAGAACTGTAAAATGGTCCCCTGACAAAAGCAGAGCCCCCAAATACTAATGAGCAAACTACCTGAGAGGAAACTCTTCTCTCCATGACCTTTCTGACTAAAAACATGTAACCTCCATGAAGATGGCAGAATGTGTGCTTATATGGCATTCGGGTTGAAGTACCCACATCCCCGTAGCTATGTGCAAATGGTAAAAGTGTCCCGGGGTTTTCATGTTACATGTTTCGCCGAGAAGACTGCACCCCAAGGTCCCATGCCATAACTGAACTAATGCTGCTGGAGTGCAAAGGAAGACAAATACAGCCCTATTGGGAGCTCATGTAAATGGTGCACGAAAATGTACAGTATGTATGTCCAAGTTCACCATGTGTCACTGCCATCAGTCTTATTACCCGGTTGTTCTTGCGTGCTCCACCAACCTTACTACTACCTCGCTTACCGCGCATGTATAGAAATGTAACAAAATGTTGTGGTTGTTAAATACTTAACATATAGGTAACGCATTTGAAATGGCCATGTAAAAGGCACAAACAATGTTGAAAACATAAGCTTTGAAAAGACTCAATGAGTATTGTATATTATATGAATGTTTATGCCTCTTCCACTTAAATCTGCAACACATGAGGAAAATACCTTTGTGGGCATATCCAAGGCCATTCCCCCTTCCTCCCCATTGAAGCCTGCCAGACGGTAAAGCAGAGGCATGTGCTGCTCTGCTCCACCTCCCCCAATTCGGCTGGAGCCGCTTCAAACATTCACATTCCCCCGCAGCACCCAAGGCCACGGCCAGCCACCTGAATTATTTACAACCCAGCAGTAAACCGCAGCCATAAACACAGGCCCAAAGGCGCCCTTTCTTAGGCTCCACGACCCACCGGCTCACCTTAGGTTAATGGCCCCTGTAAAATTAGGACACCCAATATTATAGCAACACTACAGGAACACATTCATAATGACTTCTAACGAGACATGATAACTCGGACAGCTCGTCCCTTGCCCTGAGACCCAACCTCGCGACCTATGATACCCGGTCAACAGGACGATGGTAACCATGTATTGATGTATCACCAAAAGACCCCACTCTAGGTGCATTCCTCCTATGTTGCATTAACCTGTAGAATAGTTTACCGGGGAAGATAATATTGCAATGTTGAATGACTGCGGTGTGCGTGGCCTTAGGGCAGAAAGCCAGGAAAGACGTTCATCACTGACACTGGTCACGGCTGGCACAACAACACTGTCCGGATGAACCCAGCTGACCTGCCCGGCCCTGCCCGGCCCACGAGGGTAACCAGTGACGTCCACCAACCACGGCAAACCACATCACAGCGGCACCTATAGTTAGTCGTCACCACCCAATCCCCACGAACTTGTGCCCCCTATAGTATGTAGGTTCTTATGACGTTTTTTGTAAATATATACGCCTGTCTTTGCTATTGTCAGACAGAGTGCTCTCGGAGTTTGCAGAGTCCTTTGCATGCCCTATTCTGATTGATAAACTCCCATTTAAGCTCACCCGCACTTTGTCTTAGCCTTATTCCCATCTTGGGAGAGTCCATTATTGTCTCTCATTGTGGGGAGGATTGTGCTATCTGGGGGACGCTCGCCTTCAATCTCCATTGTTTTAAGAGGGGTTTGTTTTAGTCTTCCTAATGCATAAGTGATGATGAATGTTTTCACCCACATTAAGGTATTCAATTTGGGGAGCAAAAGGGTCTTTCTGACAACAAGCCATTACATTATTTGCCATTGCTGATATTTCTTCCCTAGAGGAAGACAAATGCTGCGTCTCAGCCAACAGAGTCCTCCTGTTCCCCTGGGCCCTTTCTCCTTCCAGGTGATCCTCCCACATAACACCACTCCAAAGATCAGAAAGTGTCTGCCTTTCCCTGGCAGACTGGGAGGAGACTTTAGGTGGGGTATTTGTGAGGACTCCACAGGATTCATCACAGGAGGGAACAAGGAAATGTTGATTTCCTCTCTTGTTTTCCGGTCAGAGATGAGGAATCCAGCACCATTTGGGGAAGAGTATGTGACAAATCCCCCGATGTTGTCACTTCTCCCCTAGGGGAGTCCCTTCCCATGAGGCCAGGGAGGTGAGGTCGCTATCTGATAGTCCGCCTGGGGGTGGTACTCAGTGAGAACACAGCATCCACATAGCCCACCTAACCTCATCAACCTTCTTCACCACCCCCCTAAAACATCATCTCTAGTGTTCCTATCTGTTTCCTTAAAACCAGTAAGGTAGGGTGTGGGCGCAAGGAACCTATATCCATTATGTGCTGAGATGAGGAACAGACCACTTGCCTCACTAGGAGTCCTCAAGATCAGTACTGAAACGAGGAAGAAGTGCATAAGCATAAAGACCAGCTCTATAAACCATACTGAGCGGTCTAGTCTTTATATACTTCCTATTGGCCAAGGCACCGCTGAAATAGAAGAGGGAAATTCAAACACAGAAGATCCTCCCTCGAGGAACTGGGAGTTGCAGAGCCCGCGCACAGGAGCCGAACAAAGCAATCAAGGATGGGACGCTTACCCGTCGACAGAGACATTCCAGAATGCTCTGCCGTGGTCGGGCCATCTCTGGAAGCAGGAAGACGAAACACCAGCTGAGCGCAAGAGCTGGAGAGCATGGTCCGCCTGAGACGCGATGCCCGAAAGCAGGAAGCCACTGCAGAGCTGCCGGAGGGTTTGGATGGAGAAAGAGGTCTCTGAACAGGGACGAGGGAGCTCGAAGCAGCTGACAGAGGCCCGTGAGCAACCAGAGGATGGTTGTCACAGCTTCACCCTTCTGGCGCGTGTGGAGAAGAGTAGTGCTCTGCCATTGAAGTGCCATTACGCTGTTCCAACTACGTTACTGCTCGCTCTAGCCTTTTTCCAACATGGCCGCCCATTCTGAGTTTATCATCGCCCATTTCTCTGCCTTCTTATGGGTAAGACGCTCCAAGTAGTTTTCTGCTTGGTTTCCTCCTTGGTTATTTCTTTCTTGCTCTCCTCTGCCCACTCTGTGTTATCCTGGCACTGTTCATTTCTTTCTTACTGCTTACCTTGCTGCTGCTTCCCGTCTGCCTCGGAAGTTTGTACGCTCTCTCCTGCCTCTTTCTACAACACCCAGTCTTCCTTCTGTGTTCTTGAGCTCGCCTGTCTCTCTACCTTATTGAGAGATCTTGGATTTACACCATCTGATCCTGCATGCTTTTACCATCACAACAGTCCAAGACATCAGAGGTTTATTTTGGTGCCTAGAGGCTTTTTCTCCTGGCTGGGTGTCCCGGGGAGTGAGTCCCTTGCCTTGGCTATCACCTGTCAGGCACAGTGGCTTCTCCTTGTGGCAGGTCTTACCTCTACAAAGAAAGAAAGACTACCAAGAAGAAGACGGGCACAGCAAAATCCCTTGCAGAGCCATCCCCACATACTTCCACTGAAGACTCAGGCGAGGAGCAGGTGGGAAAGTGTGACAATGGTTGGGAAACCATAGGTTTGCTGGGATCCCTGAGGGACTATACCGCAGTGGGACACAGGTCTGAGACCTGCATCCAATAAGGAGTGGCATCCAGAGTCATCTTCTTCATGGCAATCCCTGGCAGAATGGGAGACCAGGGTTGCCTAGATCACGAGTAAGAAACCAAAGGTGTCTGGGTCCCCGAGAGAAAGAAACCAAAGGGGCCAGAGACCCGAGAAAAAGAAACCCGAGGTGTCTGAGACCCAACAGAAAGAATGTAGTGAACCGGGTACAATTATTGAGAATCAAGAAGAGCCAAGAAGGGATTGGGATCCACACCCAAAAGCAAACTGCCTCCAAAATCATCATCATAGTCGCAGTGCCTGGAAGGATAGTGAACCAGGTGGGCTGTAAACACAGTGAGCATTGTGAGAAAGCCAGGGGAAGGGTATTTTTGAACATTGTGGAAGGAACCAAGAAAAGACAGTGGGTCTCATTACGACCATTTCGCTCCCGGAATGAAGGGGGCCGGTAAGGGACCGGCCAACTTCATTCCGGGAGCGCGTATTACAAGCTTCCCATCGCGGGACCCGGATCGGATGCCTGGTAAAACCAGGTGTCCTTTCCGGGTCCCGTGAGGGGAAGAGGGAGAGATCAACGGGACACTCAATGTGTCCGTTGTTACCTCCATCCCCATTCCCATTGAGCCGTATGGGGGCTCAAATGGGAATGGGGAATGTTTCCTGCAAGGAGGACTTACCGGGTCCTCCTATGTCGGAATGACCCGGTAAGTCCCCATTGCAGGAACCCGGTAAAAGAGCCCTGTTTGGAGGCCGCCATGGAGCTAATAGCTAATAGCTCCATGGCTGCCTCCAAACTCGTAATGAGGACCAGTCATTCTTTTGGCACTATAAAAGCTTGACAGAAGGCCTGGGGAAGAGAGACATGGTGTTTGTGGACATTATAAAAGGATCCAAGAGGGGGGGAGTCCTTCTCTTGACATTGAGACGAATCTGATTTAGAGCAGCAGAAGATGGACACTTGTCCTGGCATTGGGAAAGCAACTGAGAAACCTAAGAAAGGGCAGGGAGAGGAAGTCATCCCCCTAACACTGTGACGATATGATACTTTTTGTTCTATTGTCAGTCTAGAAATACAGATACCTCTACTTTGAGACCGCAAACGCATTTTGGTGGCCGTGGACCAACCGTCTCATGCACGATACGACAGAATATAGGTTTTCGAGTTTGCCAATGAACGGCCATTTTGATGTAGCAAGAATCGCCATTTTGTTTTCTAACCATTGCTCATTGCTTTCTGTTCCTATTGCTTAGCAGTATATTTTCCGCTTACACTGCACGACTGTGGAACATTGTTGTCTGTATGTGAAAAGGACAAGGCCGCAGGGCCGTGAGGATAACAAGAGTTCGCTGAAACACAAACGTAAGCAGCGCCAGGAAGAATGCCCGGCTCCCTCCCGAATGTAGCCTTGAAGCAGAGCTGCAGGGCATTTAATCATTTCACAGCTGCCAGCCGGTCTCGTTATATGGTAGAATATGTTAGAATAATACTGCTAAAGGCTTGAATTATGCTGTTCTAACGGCCCCCCTTTGCTGAGCCCGCTAGAGCATGTCGGCTCCCAGGACGCGAATAGCACCTGATAGATAGCAAGGTCCAGAATGCAACTCCCCCCGTATATAGTTCGCTTCCAAGAACAGAAGCGCCGTGTTCTATTCAATAACCGAAAGATGCCTTCGCACTCACAAATTGCAAATTGTTACTAGAATAGATGTTTGAAGGTGTCATAGTGGTCGGAGATGTCCATCATCGCACCAAGTTCAAAGAAACCCAATAAAGGGGGGTGTTAAACATGTCATAGCTGATTGTTTGATATGCATTTTGTATATATGTAACTGATGTACATAATTCACTCTCTTGCGTCCCTCGAGGTCTAGAGATACACGTCGTGGGGCGTGAGACCGAGTTAGCCAACTGAGACATTTGCTTTGCAATAAAACCCTAGCTTTGGGAATACAACCTCGTGTCTGGCATCTCTATCGTGTGTGGTGACCCGCCTTGTTTCCATAGACGTCAGGCACCCCTAGGGGCCCCTTTCAAGATGGCGCCCGAATAGGGACCCTCCCCCACTTGTTCCTTCGCGTAACGTTGTAATTGAGAAGGGCAGAGAACGGCGAGGACGGGACGATCGAGCCGGGATCAAGAGGTGTTCGGGGCGCCCTGTAAAAGTGATGAGAGACTCCTTTGCAGATCTGCACACATCTGATCCCTGATCGACTGTTAGGCAGAAACCTGTGCAGTTCCCTCTGGGACCACTGCAAAAGATTTAAGACTACAGGTGTTTGGCAGTAAACCCACTTGGTAGGAGTCTGTTCCACACAGATTCACTTGGTAGCTGTGGCTGAGCAGTCAGACTTCCCTCAAGAAGAGTTAGGCAGTATACAGAGTATTCACAATAGGTCAAGAGAACAAAGTAGAACAAGTAAACGCTGACCAGGGCTTGGTGTAAAAGAGATATAATTATTTATTTAAAACCACATCTAGAAAAACACACAGACACTAATAGTAAGCAATTCAAAAACACAGTCACTAAAAGATATACACTCCTTTAAAAGAATATTAGACAAGTCTTAAGTAAAGCCCCACTTATTTTCAGACAGCGGTGAGCGCTTAACGTAGATGGCACTCTAATAATTTGTTTTAAAAAGGGAGAGAAAAGCAGAGAATAAGTTGAAACAGATCCCAACACTTTTACAAGAACATGACAAGAGAGGAAGGCAAAGTAAAACCGAGAGTTCAATAGGCCGGATCCACTTTAAGAGGATCAAACGAAATGTGTCATTCAGCCTAGCTATCAATCAAACATGCTAAGTGGTGAGCCGGCCGGCTCACCACTTGGGCCAATCACACAAGAGTGCGACTTGAGTTACCAAGGTAACTCAGTCCAGGGTGCCTAAACCCCCTCCCACACTCCCTGTGGTACCCAGACAGAGTGGCACCACTTTTGGAGGCTTCTGTGGAGAAGCCCGCCAAAAAGTGGAACAAAGGGCTCGACTTGGGTTGGAGTCACAGAAGAGAACACAACCGCCATTTTAGAATCGAGTCTTGGCAAAAAATACCAACCGGCGAGTTAATATTAAATAAATAAACCGGCGGTATGTTCGAGGCTATGAGAATTAAATAATTAAAGTTGGTAGCCTCGAACGATGGGAAAATCCCATAGGAAAATATTTGCGGTCGAATATAAAAAGTAGTTTCCACTGCCACCAGCCAAAACTCGATCAGGGGGGACGGAGATGTGCCCCCTTGACTAACAGAACCCGGGGTAATCGAATTGCCCCGACCAGTATGTCCACAATATGATGATTTTACTGGTTTCTGTTAATAATTTAATAATTTGGGACTAGTAAAGCCAATGGTGACTTTACAAGCCCTGGGAGACAGTAGTCAGTCCCAGAGTATGGAGTCTATGGTGGGGTGTCACTATGACACCCCTGTGTTACTGCACGGAGGGTGCTTTGTAACACACATAGTAAAAACACATGAGACCCTGGACCCCATAGCCTATAAAACACATTTAACAGTCAAAGGAACACCATAAATCATGTCCAAGAGTGGGAGAAAAAGAGTCTCACTCTTGGCAGGAGAAAGAAACAAACTCCAGGAATCCAGCAAAGCTGCTGGGGGACTCACTAGGTTAGGAAATTCAGCCTAAAGAGAGAATTCTCCCTAACATCGACGTGCCTGGCTACAGAACAAGGAGGCGAGGGTCCCGAAACGAGGCAGAAGCCAAGAAACGCAGACACAACGTCCTTTGGTGCGTCAGTATACAGACAACTTGATTTATCAGGTGAGTCATTCCCCGATTCAAAGCACCCTGATATTGGTTGAGAGTTGACTTTGCAAAATCAAACGCCCTAGGGGAAGGTTGAAACATGCCTGGGGTATTGTCCACCCTAGCAGGGTTTTTCCGCTGTGGTAGACAATCTTTGGAAGATGGCCAAATTGTACCACCTGGGGGAACGCCGGCGTATGAGATGTATGTGAAGTATGGAGTGGGTGCGATAATATTCTGTGAGATTTGGCATAGGCAAACCAGAAAGCAACAAGACCATCAGTAGCCGATTAATGGTAGTTTTGAGATGGCGAGGATAGATAACTTGGAAAGGGTGTTGATAAGAAAGAAAGCGCGTCCTGCAGCATTTGAGACTATTAAATACTGGAGAAAGGAAGCAATGCTCCGATTCAAAAGCAGAGCAAAGCATGCGCGTAGGCATAAATCAAAAGGTGAGGTAGCGGAAGAAAAAGAAGAGGAGTGGACTGAGAGTCTAAGAAGGGCAGGCAGGCGTGACCAGTTGAATATAGAAAAGATATACCCACAGCGAGAATTACACATAGCAGATGAATTGATAGAAAATAGATTGACCCATACAAAACAAGGCCCAAGATCAGAAGTAAGACCAGACACGTCAGTAGCTATTGCCCAGACCCCGCCCGTAGCCCAAGCTCCCCCTCCGGTAGCTCAAGCCCTCCCACAGCCACAGACCGCGCACGTAACACTTCCTATTAGCCAACCAGGCCCACAACAGACACTCCCTGTTCCCATTGTCCAATCCGCACCTCCCGCCTTAGACACAGACTCGGTACCGTCCGTTCCTCCCGGGGTTGAAGTTGAAACCGCGGGGGCAAGAGGCGGGACTGACCAAAGAGGGTGCACGAGGGTAACCCGCAGCACAATCAGCAAAGAAAGGAAGGTGGAATTGCAGCAACAGGCATAGATGTATATAGACGGGAATGATGGGACGGCAACATTGGCTTCGATATGACTTTCGTAGAAGCAACGAAAGACAGGTAGTGTTGGAATGCATGGGTGAATATTTGGTGGAGAAATGGAAACGGCTAATTTGGAAATTGCCACCGCAGTGATTGTTAGATTTGAATGCATTAGCACGCTGTAGGGAGAGGGATGAAGAAGTGAGAGAACATGTGTATAGACTTTTTGAGCTTAACGATGAATTAGATAATGACTATGCCGAAATGTTTACTGCACCTGGGTACAGGAGTAGAGATATCGGGAGAAATAGGAAGGAAACTGTAGAGCCATATATCCAACGACGACATTCGATGTCGTCAGTACAAAGGGGCGACAAGTTAAAAGTATGTATGCGAGAAGCGCTTAGATGGATGTCAGATCCTAGTATTCCCACAATGGAGATACACGAGATATTTGATGAATATTCCATAAAAGCGCTACAATCGATGGTTGAACATTTATTAGATAAAGATATAAAAAACGACAAGGCCAGCCCACCCGAAATAATGGCAGTATATAGAAGAGCACTAGAGCGAGGGACAGGAGAAACAGCCCTATCAGTGGATCCGGGAATATTGTTACATCTAAGAGAAGGGGGAGGGACGGTAAGTGGGGCATTTCCTATGAGAGAGGTCCCACCTACCTTTGTGCCCAAAGTGGAGGTTCCCGCAGTGGGTGGTGCAGCGGCGCAGGTGACACCAGCCCATTACACCGCCCAATATGTGCATGTCCCCTTTTCCAGACAGGAGGTGAACAACATAAAGCAGACAATTCCTGATATAAGAAAGACTACTGCAGGGTTTTACAAGGAAGTAGAGTCCTGCCTACAATCATCCGTGCTTACCATGGGTGATATAGACCTAATATTCCCGGTGATCCTGCCAGCAGACATATGGAAACAAATAAGGAAGGTAGATGACACAACGGCCTTTGGCGCCACATGGGCGGACTTGATAAAAGAAGATAGAAATAAAGCGGTTGGAGGGACACCAGGAGCGAACCTGGCGGCGTTACTAGCACGTATAGTACAGAAGTTAAAAACAATTGTCCCAGAGAAAAGAATCCAATGGGACAAATTGACTGCATGTGTACAAGGCAAAGATGAGTTGGCTACAGATTATTTTAAAAGATTTGAAGAAGTATTCACAGACTTCAGCGGGCAGGATGTGGGTTCAGAAGCAGGAAAGAGGTTATTTGTTGACAAATATGTGAGGGGGTTAAAACTTCCAATTCATGATCTAATAATGACATCAGAGAGTGCATGGCAAGCAAAAACGTTGGGCGAAGTACTGCATATGGCCCAATATTATGAGCGCAGAGTGACTGCAGGAAAAGAAAAAGAAGAGAGGGATAGGGTAAATCTAAAGACACAAGTATTCATGCAGCAAGTAGTGGGACATAGTAGAGGGCGAGGGAACGCACAAGGAAGGTGTAGTTCGAATATGCATGGGGGAACAGTGGGGCCGAATCAGTGTGCATATTGTAAAGAGGAAGGACGTTGGCGAACGCAATGCCCGCATCTACAGAATAGAAATGGGTCTGGTCAGAGGAGACAGCATAGAGGACACCCAGGAGCAAATGGACCAAATAGGAATAGTATGCAGCAGCATCATAATAACGGAGGTAATCAAAACCAAGGCCTGAACCAAAATGCCCCAAACCAGAATCGGGGACAGCAAAATCAACAATATGGAAATCAGAGTCGGGGAAATAGAGGGAAGAGTGGAAATGTTTTCGATACACAGCCAAACACGTATTACAGTAATAGTAATGATAACACATCGGACGATGTGTTATTTCCCCAATAGGACAGCCCAGGACAGGGGTCGGAACCAGTGTCTATTCCCGTGAATCAGAGAGGACCCTACGTAGAAATGAGAGTCGGGAATGAGGAGCACTGCTTTCTTGTAGATACAGGAGCACAGAAGTGTTCAATAGACCATCACTTGGTCCCGAATATACCACTGTCAGGGCAAAAGAATATTTCCCTAGGGTTCGCAGGTACACCAGTCATAAACCCAGTGTCCAAACCCATAGGACCATTTACCGAACATTGTCCTTTCCTTCTAACAGAAAATTGTGGAGAAAATTTATTGGGATTAAATTTGTTGAAAAAACTAGGTTCTGTTATACATTGCACGACAGACGGAGTGTTTCTAACGATATGGCCACACAATGCCGCGGTGTCAGAATTCATGTCTGAAGCGTTACCAGGGGAACTAAGTAAAGTACCAACCTGTATATGGGCAATGCATGACAACGATGTGGGATGTTTAAAGATAGAGCCAGTAAAGATTATTTTGAAAGAAGGTGTTACCCTACCGCGAATACCCCAATACAAAATTTCGGTTGAAGGTGAGAAAGGATTGAAGAGTATTGTTACCGATTTGGTGAAATTAGGAGTAATGGAGGAAATCACAGGCAGTACATGCAACAGCCCAATTCTTCCGGTTTATAAAAAGGAGGTAATGAGGTACCATACCGTTTCATAATTGATCTACGCGCATTGAATAAGGTAATAGATCCGCAATTTCCTCTAGTGCCAGACGTCACTACAATATTGACAATGATACCTGTTTCAGCAGAATATTTTAGTATAATAGATTTGAAAAAGGCATTCTTTAGTATTCCAGTGGACAAGGACAGTAGATATTTGTTCGCGTTCACATTAGGAGGACGATCACTTACATTTATGCAGATTCCGCAAGGTTATACGGAAAGTCCAAGTATTCACAGTAGAGCATTAAAGGAACAGCTAGACATGCTGGAATTACCCATGGGTTGTGTACTTTTGCAATACATAGACGATTTATTGCTAGCTGCAGACACAGAGGGGATTTGTAAAGAAAGCACTGTATTACTACTGTCACACCTAGCGGCACATGGCCATAAAGCTAGTTTGAAGAAATTTCAGTATAATCGAAAGGAGGTGACTTATTTGGGCTACCTACTTTCGAAAAGAAGGGAGAAGACTAACGCCAGAACGCATAGAAAGTATTTCTTGTATGCCTATTCCAAAGACACAAAAAGGAGTCAGAGCCTTAAAAGGCATGGCTTCATATTGCCGACAATGGATTGGTAATTTTGCGTTAATTGTGAAACCATTAGTGAATTTAACTAGAAAAGATGCAGTTATGCCTTTGCAGTGGGATGAGGAATGTCAGAGAGCATTTCATGGATTGAAAACTGCATTATGCTCGGCTCCAGTTTTGGGTACGCCGAACTATGAGAACATTTTTAGACTATTTGTGTGTGAAAGTGAAGGATGTGCATTGGCGGTTTTGACACAGGAACAAGGTGGAAGAAATAGGCCGTGCGGCTATTTTTCTTCTGCGCTGGACCATGTAGCGCGCGCACTACCACGATGTTTGCGATCTGTCGCGGCGGCTGCTGCGTCAGTGAAACAAAGGGAAAGAATGGTATTGGGGCACACATTAATTCTGATGGTGCCACATGCCATAGACGTTCCATTAAATAGGACACAGACGCAACACCTCACCTCTGCTAGATTGACAAGATATGAGATTATCTTGTTCGCGCCCCCTATCCAAATTATGAGGTGTAGCGCTTTGAATCCTGCAGAATTAATGCCACTAACCATAAAAGAAATTGGGAAGAATGAATCACCCCCCCATGATTGCTTAGTGGTCACTGAGGAAGAAACCAAGGGAAGAGTTGATTTAAATGATATTCCACAGAAAGAGCCGGATGGAGAGTTATTTTGTGACGGCTCATGTTTTAAATTACCAGATGGCACGACAACTGCCGCATACGCTATCACTACCTTAGAGAGTGTTGTAGAAAGTAAAAGAATCCCCTATAATTCAGCACAAGCCGCGGAAATAATAGCATTGACCAGAGCCTGCGAGATTTCTGAAAATTTGAATGTGAATATACATACTGATAGTCAGTATGCTTTTGGAGTGGTTCATAACTTTGGTCGACTCTGGGCTGAGAGAGGGTTTCTGACATCACATGGTTCCAGAATTCAACATGGCCCTTTGATTGTACGATTGCTGTCTGCACTCAAGTTTCCAAAGCGCCTAGCAATAGTGAAATGTGAGGCACATAAAAAAGTAACATGCAAAATAGGAGAGGGAAACGCGTTGCAGACAGAATTGCGAAACAAACTGCCACTGATTTGAATACCAAGATGATGACGGTTCAGACAGAGGAAGTACCCTGTATGATAGAAGATGGAGTTACAACTGTCAAAGAAATGCAGGCCGAGGCTACGGCCGATGAAATACAGGGATGGGCAGAGGAATCTGCTGAGTTGGATTTGCAGGGTTGTTGGGTGGACAAGGGAACTAGAAACTGGATGTTGCCAAATTCGTATGTGACTGCAATGGTCGCAATGGCCCACAGCCCTATGCGCATTTGTGCCAAGAAAATGATACAGTAACTTTCTACAGTATGGCAGAATGCAAACATAAAAAAGAATGCAGAGAGGTTGGTGCAGAACTGTATCACGTGTTTACAACACAATGTAGGAAAGGGAACAGTGACTCCAACAGGCAGTTTTGGCCCGCCCTCCATGCCGTTTGAGGTAGTTAATTTTGATTTCATAGAGATGGAGAGGTGCCATAACTTAAAATACGTCTTGGTGGTAATCTGTGCATTCAGTAAGTGGGTGGAGGCATATCCTTTGAAAGATTGCACAGCAATGAGTACGGCAAAAGTAATGTTGAAGGAGTATTTTTCCAGATTTGGCTTGCCCCAGGTCCTATGGTCTGATAATGGACCGCATTTTGTGGGTGCAGTGGTATTACAGATATGTGCTGGTCTCCAGATTGATAAGAGATTCCATAGTTCAAGGCATCCGAGTTCTGCCGGTCTTGTGGAGAGGCACAACGGGATTCTTAAATCAAAGATTAGCAAGATTTGTGCGGGAAGCAAGTTGAGTTGGGTGGATGCATTACCATTGCACTATTACGCATGCGTACGTTTGTACGGGCTAAAACTGGGCTCTCCCTGTACGAAATCGTAATGGGGAGGCCAGCAAATGTTTGGTGCGCACCTCAGCCAAAACGACTTAGTGAGATAGAACATCCTGTGCTTAGTACTTATTGTGGCCTTTTAATGCAGAAATTGCGTTTGATTCATCAGCAGGTGCAGGAGGCATTACCAGTAAGGTACACCGGTCCGGGGCACGCGCTGGAGCCAGGAGACTGGGTGCTGCTAAAAAATTTTGAAAGAAAGTCATCATTAGCACCCAGGTGGCGCGGGCCCCATCACGTACTTTTGGCGACGCAGACGGCAATACGGGTGGGTGGAAGGAAGTCGTGGATCCATGCCACCCATGCCAAAAAGATTCCAACTGCACTGAAAGTCTTGCCTGACACTGATGACCGGAAAGAGACAGCGGTCCCAGGAACGAAAGAAACTGTTGCTAGTGAGCAGCCACCTAATCTGCCAAAACGAGAAGTGAAACTCGAAACAAAGCCTGAGACGATTGCCAAAAGGTGGGAAGGGCAAAGAGGGCCCCAACGTTGCCCAGCAGAATCAACATCACTGCTGACCGACGTGAAATCTGCCTGCAGATAACAGCAAAACCAAATCGTGTACCCCTTTGGCGCCCACCAGCACTTGCCAGCACGCCAAAAGACGGATCTGCATCATTGGCGCGGCACACACCAGCACCTGCAGTAGCGCCACAGGCTGACTTCAAGCCTGAATCTGAAAGTGCACCGGCACTGTTCATGGATCATACGATACCAGGGGCAAGGCGATACAACCTGCGGCCTCGTAAGACAAAGTGATCCGCAGTCTTTTTTGGTGTTTATGTCAACCTCAGGTTCAGCTCATGGACGGAGAAGGAACCAGGGGTGTAGAGGAGAGAAGCATGAGAATTGTGCAAATCGGACAATTCAAGACTCGCAGCTCCTCGGTGCGATCATAAAAAGTACATGTGTCCGGAACCAGAGCGGACAAGCTGGGCGCACATGGTACTATGGCAAGTGAGATAACTGATTAACAGTACATGTGTCCGGAACCAGAGCGGACAAGCTGGGCGCACATGATACTGAGGCGATAACTGATCAAAGGTCCTCTGAGCAGTGAAAGAGGGGACAAGTGATCTCGCCTAAAAACGAATAATCAAATCCAGGCTAAAAAGGACAGGCAAAACCGAACTGTGACAATTGCATTGAACTTATCAGCATCAGAGCAAGCGTGACGAAGAAAGATATCCACAACAAGCTGTGATAAAAAAGAACGACGACGAGAAACATGCCGGGACCGGTTCCAGCCTCCTCCTGCACCACCACCGCTGAGAATGAGTCAGTTATAAAGACTATAAGTTTAAGAAAAATGCATGGTAAAACAAATTGTATGCTGGCATTAACGATAATAATGTGCTTTATGAGCGTGGTAGCACCAATATCGACAACCCTAATATTATGGTGGGTAGAAACAATACACCCATTAGAAATGTTTTTACCAATAATTAATATATCCACTACTGAAAGCCCGGTTCAGGTGATCACTTATACCCTACCCCCAATGGAAGAAAAACACAGGGAAGGTTTTGGAAATAACACCTTACTGCTGATAATGAACATGACACATGCAATCCTGAAGAAAACAAACTGCTGGGTATGTGCCCATTTACCACAGCATGCCGGAAAAGGAATAGGGTGGTATGTGCAGCCATTACCATTAAGTTCTGCATGTAGTGCATCTTTAGGTGCAATGTTCTATGGGAAATGGAATGAGAGTAATACGGGTCAATTAGACAGAACCAACAAGAATGAGTTTGAGGAGTTAATAATGAAGCCTGTGGGTTGTTCCATTTTTCATAAAGCACAAGTAATAGGCCCAGAGCCCACGAGGAAAAGTACAGGAAGATAACACGACAAAATATACGAGATAGATTGTCCCCGCCAGAAAAAACATCTGTAATGATGTTTCGTGTAAGAACAGAAGGGGACAAAGATGCAATTCCCCCATCTTACAAAGTGAATTATAGCCCAAGAACTGTCCCTTTTTGTCTAAAAAAGAAAGGCTCTTTTTCCGTCGGAACATATACTGGTTGTATGAATACAGTGGTACTAAAATGGGAAATAGAACCAGTATATGTAGGTGATCCAGTTTATTTTATATGTGGAGAGAAAGCATACCCTTGGTTGCCCAGAAACTGGGGAATTACATGTTACCTAGGGCTACTGTTCCCAGGAGTATTCCTCTTAGAAACAGCAGCCATGGCCAGATTATCCAGAACTAGCGTCAAAAGGACTGATGAAGGTGTTTTAATAGCAACTGATGTAGCGAAATCATTCATTCCATTCCTAGGACAGATAGTGAACTCCTATAATATAAGGCACTGTCCAGAATCCTAAAGAATCCAATAAACAGAACAACAGATATATTATTTAACATGACGTTGGAAGAAAGAGGAATAAGGTTAATGACGCTGCAAAATAGAATGGCTCTCGATGTAATCCTGGTTGATCGTGGGGGAATTTGCAAAATAGTAGGATCAGCATGTTGCGTTTATGTCGATGACTATTCCCCCACGATCTTTGAAGCAATAAAGAAAATGCACATTCTAAGTTCTGAACTCCCCATTGGAGAAGGGAGCTGGGGAATAGGATCTTGGTTTTGGGAAATACTACGATCTTGGGGATGGAAGTTGATCTCAATATTAGTAAAGTGCTGTTGTTGTATACATTGTTTACCCATAGTTTGCGCAGAGGTAACCGAGGGACGTACGGAAGGATGCATGCACATGATAACAAAGAAAAAACAACCTCCTGATCGAACTAGCCCAGACCCAAATGAGATGAGAGCAGTAAAAGAGTTGATGGCAATAGATATTGATGAAGACAATGATGTCCACGATAGCATGCAAGACTCAGACATAAGTACTTCAGATTCATCATCACTAGAGGAGGTTTCAATAAATAGATGAGACGTTTGGCATGCGGCCAAAGGAGGGTTTGTCAGTCCAGAAATACAGATACCTCTACTTTGAGACCACAAACGCATCTTGGTGGCCGTGGACCAACCGTCTCATGCACGATATGACAGAATATAGGTTTTCGAGTTTGCCAATGAACGGCCGTTTTGATGTAGCAAGAATCACCATTTTGTTTTCTAACCATTGCTCATTGCTTTCTGTTCCTATTGCTTAGCAGTATATTTTCCGCTTACACTGCTCGACTGTGGAACATTGTTGTCTGTATGTGAAAAGGACAAGGCCGCAGGGCCATGAGGATAACAAGAGTTCGCTGAAACACAAACGTAGGCAGCGCCAGGAAGAATGCCCGGATCCTTCCCGAATGTAGCCTTGAAGCAGAGCTGTAGGGCATTTAATCATTTCACAGCTGCCAGCCAGTCTCGTTATATGGTAGAATATGTTAGAATAATACTGCTAAAGGCTTGAATTATGCTGTTCTAACGGCCCCCCTTTGCTAAGCCCGCTAGAGCATATCGGCTCCCAGGACGCAAATAGCACCTGATAGATAGCAAGGTCCGGAATGCAACTCCCCCCCGTATGTAGTTCGCTTCCAAGAACAGAAGCGCCGTGTTCTATTCAATAACTGAAAGATGCCTTCGCACTCACAAATTGCAAATTGTTACTAGAATAGATGTTTGAAGGTGTCATAGTGGTCGGAGATGTCCATCATCACACCAAGTTCAAAGAAACCCAATAAAGGGGGGTGTTAAACATGTCATAGCTGATTGTTTGATATGCATTTTGTATATATGTAACTGATGTACGTAATTCACTCTCTTGCGTCCCTCGAGGTCTAGAGATACACGTCGCGGGGCGTGAGACAGAGTTGGCCAACTGAGACTTTTGGTTTGCAATAAAACCCTAGCTTTGGGAATACAACCTTGTGTCTGGCGCCTCTATCGTGTGTGGTGACCCGCCTTGTTTCCATAGACGTCAGGGTCCCCTAGGGGCCCCTTTCACTATGTGCCTTTTTAGAACCTCAATCAATCCAAGGAACCTTTTTGAGACTTTTGATTTGTATCCCTTAAGAAGAACTTTTCATTTGCATCACCCAGAAGTGAACTTTCAGCTATCATCCAGGAGACCATTCTTCCGTATCAAGAAGACCACCCCATTTCCTTTTTTCGATATCCTTAAAATGTTGTTTATTTATATGGCTCCGGATGCCCGCAGGCATCAGGGCGCAACACAAAGGCACAGACAAAACTTCAGACATGTTTCAAAACAAGACACTTGGCTAGAGCCTTAATTGAGTATATAGTGTAAGAGTTGGAAATAGGTTTTTCGACACAGGACGATGGACTCTTTATTTTAAACTAACATCCTGACACATTTCTTAGTATTAGTTGAGGCAGGGAAACCTCTCTTAGAACTAGGGTCAGACAGGGATTTCTTGTATTTTCTCTCCAATAAAAATATATAGCCAGAAACATGCCTCCTGTGTGTCGGTCTCCTATTTCCACACCCTAACAAGTGCCTTACGCCCAGTTGATTTAGGGATTGTGTACCATGAGCGAAGGAAATCCGAGAATAATGGGAAAATGGGCTGCCTTTATAAGGTCGAATCAAATTGTCTCACAATGATTCCCCATTGACAGCAAAATTGAATCTGTTTCTTCTGTGATGGGGCTA
This sequence comes from Ambystoma mexicanum, assembly GCF_040938575.1. Taxonomy (NCBI): domain Eukaryota; kingdom Metazoa; phylum Chordata; class Amphibia; order Caudata; family Ambystomatidae; genus Ambystoma; species Ambystoma mexicanum. The sequence goes on along the minus strand of NC_090941.1, from coordinate 701,569,989 downwards.
GAAACCAATGGTTGACCATCAACACCCTTGACAGGAAGACTGCTTTCCTTCCGAATGCGAGGGATAGAGTTATTTGCGGCCCAGTAGTCATCCATAAATATACCGGCGGCTCTGCCGTCCACCAGTGCAGGAAATTCTTGGATTGAAGATGCTGTTACTCTGATGGATACATTGAGTACTACTAGGTTTACTGTTGTGTTCCTGGTGTGAGACAGAAATAATTGAGAGGGACGAGCCTGATCTGACCCCGGTCAGATGTCTCTGTTATGACTGGGAGCTGGCGTTTCCTGAGGACCTCGGGGGAGACTATTGGCCAGTCCCTAACAAGGTGTTCTTTAGAGGCGCAAACATACATAGTTCTTGAGTTCCCCTTCTCCTCCGTTCATCCTCATTAAGTGGCCCTCATGCAGTTCATCCCCTCTCTTCCAGTGTGGTTGGGTTAGGGAACGTTTTTGCATCCTGTCTGTTACAGACAATCATCCTAATGTAATAACAGAGCAATAAAATCCGCAAAACATCTTGGTCTTGGAACCCAAGCCATTTCATTCTTCAGATTCTCATTTAAACCCCTACAGAATAATGTTATCTGAGCCTCTTCAGGCCTGGCTGTTTTGGAGGCAAGCTTCTTTATCCTGGTTATCTTGTCTGAAATCCAATGGCGTTTCTTGAGTTGAGTAGGTTAACTCCAGATGCCCAAATATGACTCTTAAACTATTCTGAAAGGTGGGATAGTCGTCTAAAATAGGATTTCCTGTAGTAATCAGATGTGTAGCCCACGCCAAAGCACTACCAGCCATATTGGAAATCATGTACCTCACCTTAGAATGATCTGATGGAAACAACTGGGCTTTGAAGGTGTATTGCACTGTTCAAGCATCCATACAAGCTTGGAACTTCTTTGGGTCCCCTTCAAATATACAGCAAAGATAAACTACCCAATAGTACTTCCATTACAGGACTTCATCCAGAAACTATGGGCCTCATTACACGGTAGGCGCTAAGGGATTACCGGCACCGGTAAGGTCACCGGTGCCGGTAATCCCTTAGCGCCCTACTACGAGGTCCCTCAGCGGGTCCCGTCCTTAACGCTTGGTCTGACCAGGCGTTCAGGACGGGACCCGCTGAGAGACTTCAGAGCTAATAACGGTACCGCAAATTGCGGTACCGTTATTTGCTCCTTCCCCATTCCCATTGAGCCCTATGGGGGCTCAAATGGGAATGGGGAATGGTATTTGGAATGGGGACTTACCTGGTCCTCCAGGGTCGGAATGACCCGGTAAGTCCCCATACCGCCTACCCAGACCCGGTATGCGGTAAGTGAGTATCCATGCCGCTAATAGCGGCATGGTTACCTCATACCGTGTAATGAGGCCCCATGTCTTTCAAAGTGGCACCTTCCACCTTTAAGGCCTGAACTTCTGAAGTAAGCATCTGTACAGCTGTAACCATATGTTTCAGGTGTCAGAATCTATTGCAGGTGTGATGAGGACTGTGGAGGATCAGAAGAAGGACACAGACTTGGTAAAGGCATGTTCTTACTGTGAAGTTTATTTAACGTAAAATAAGGTATATCTCTCCCTGTAACTATGGGGTGTTCCTGCCTATCTTTTAATCTAAGGTGCTCATTAATCAGGTTGAATGTCCAAAAACAAATCCGTCCTCTGTCCCAATCTAAGCTATCTGACCATACCACTATTATAACTAACTAAGGTCAGGAGAATGACTCTGTTCTCCTGGTGCACGTGTTTTGTGACAAGTTTCTTCTCACTGCTCTTACTCCTCGTACTCCTTTCAGTAGAGCATATGCAAATAATCTCGTCATCCAATGTATCAAGTTTTGCAATTCTTTTAAGGGTCTTATACTTCCCTGGTGCTTATTCTTCCTTGTCAGCTTAAGTCTTTTTAGGTTCCTTTTCCCCCTATTGTAGGGTTCCTGAAGCTCTGTTACACTCTTCTCTCTTTTGTGGCAGTTCAAGTTCCAATTACAATTCCCCATTCCCATGTTGCAGTTTCATATATGAGTTTGGGCTTCCTGGCCTCACAGGTTTGTTCTCCTCAAATGTCTTGCTTTCTTGGGCTCTCTTTCTCATCTTCAAGATATGAGTGGGCCTTCCCTTTTTGCCAAAGTGATAAGCCTCCAACTTTATTTCTTTCCCACTCTATGGTTTTAGTATTTCTTCTTATCTCATTCAAACAGTTCTCTTTCACTGATGAGTTCCAAAGGTTTTCACATGTATTTATTTATTTATTTATATAGCGCACCTTGGAGATACAGGAACAGTTTATAATAAATTGATTAATTACAGATAGGTTGCGGTAGGTATATAGAGTTACAGAGTTACCATGCAGGAGCAGTTTACAGTACATTATTGATTTCAGATAGGTTGCAGTAAGTACACAGAGTTACAGGATAAGGTAGGCAGTGCAGGGAAAAACAGTGTAGCACAGTAAGGATAAAGGTTGCTTGATGTACTGGGCAGTACCTGACATTGCCATAACTGTGGTGGGCGAGGACCACGAGTCCGTTAACAGGCTTGCGCGAAGAGCCAGGTTTTCTGTTTTTTTTAACGTCCAGTAGGACGGTTCTGCTCTTAGAGTCAGGGCCATGCAGTTCCAGTTCCATTAGTATTAGATGTGTTTTGCTTAACTTATAATGAGTCATGCTTGGTTTGCCGGTATTCCCATTCCCTTTTTTACCTTCTGAGTTGCTGGGCAACTTCGGCAGTACCTGCAGGCCCTTGGATTCTGTTTCCTTCTCGTCTCCGCTCCACGGCTTGCTTTCCACGGCATGTCCTTCCTGTATGTGTCATTCTCGTCTTTGGGACGTCAGACGGTGGTGACTCGGACTGGGAGCTGCTTACTCCCGTGGATGATCTTAGTGCTGTTAAATGGGCAGACTGCCCACCACTTTCATTCGGTGGTCATGCCACCACTGCTGCTCCTCCTGACTTGCTTGGCTTTCTTCTCCTTTCCCTATTGCTTCCCTTCTTCTGCTTCGTTACACACTGAGCTTTCCCTGCATCTCTTGGATCTCTGCTCTCTCTCGGCTTGCTCTCTCTCACTGGTTAGTCTCGCATCCCTTTTCAGCCTCCTCGTTGTAGTCCATTGTAGACTTCAATTCAAAGGGATATCGTCCATTTCTTGTCGTTCGTAATATAACTTCATGTTATCTTCATGAGTTTGATCACAATTTGGTATATTGTTTAAGTCCAAATAAACCATCAATTGGAGGCCATCAGGGAATTCTTCACAGGAATGGGAGTCCTTGTCCCCAAAGGGGGAGTCTCTCCCGGTGAGATCCCACTTGCCTCAAGCCCCTAGGGAGGGTATTGCAGAGTGGGCTCACCTCCCTAGCCTCACAGGGGGAGCTCCCACTTGGGGTGAAAGAACAAATACCCTCAATTCATCACATAACGTACTTAAAGTCTGCCTGTGGGCACTGCAGTTTTGATGATAAAGGCCAGACTCGTATGCTTCCCACAAACCCACCGAGTAGTCACAGGAATGCGGGTGTGTTCCAAGTCGGCTATCAAGGGGAAAAACACAAAGGGAAACATCCCAAGCTGGTAGGGCAGCCATAGGATGAATAGCTGTGAAGTGCTAGAAGTCCCCGGATAGAAGACTTTTCTTGCAAGGCGATAGAGCAGAATCCCACAAGGCAGCAAGCAGGGGGAGAGGAACCAGGCCAGAGAGATCTCAAGGGAATTCAAGCACGGGAGAGAGAGCAGGAAACAGAACAATGACGGGAAACAAGGAAGGAGGAATACGGGATGGGGCACTGTCCACACTGGAACTTAACTGTGCGTGCGATGCGCCGCGCTGCCGTTGGCATCTTCCTTTATAAAGAGGTTTCTTCCGCAGTCCGGGCTCTGTCCTCCTGTGGTGATGGCCTTGTGTGCATCTTGGTGAGGGAAAGTGTAGTCCCTCCATGGTTGCCATCTTGGTTGGGGCGACGATTACTGTAGATCAATCGGGGACGGTAAGGAACCATACCAGTAACACTACTTAATCAACTGAACAGAGGTTCCATACAGAATGTTAATTCTTATTTCTGGGTTTCTTCACATCGGGATAATACAAGGGCTACTCTTTAGGACTATTACTTCTTGCTGACTGAATTACTTGGGCAATCCCTTTTTCAGCTTCTCTGCACAATAGAGATCAGTGGAGGGTGTTGGGAACCTCAGGTAATCACCTACCTTGACTCCACCCTGATGACTGCAAGGCTTGACTGGCACCACTATAGGAGCCACTGCCCCCATCCTGTATTGCTGTGGCAGCAGTTATGGACAAGAAGGTACAAGTACATTCTCTGTCACAGTTGCACAGATAAGGAAGGGCAAGCTGTTATTCGGGCATCTCCCCTTACACTGGAACCCCAGAGAAGTGGTCTCTCCCTCTCAAAGCAATCCGCAGAGCAGATCCTGCTGATATAAGAGGCTAATGCGGATGGTAAGGGCATAAAGTCCCAGGCGTCCCAAAGGACAGTGTTCATGCAATCCATGATTATTGGCAGTAGAAGCCACTCTACACTTGTCACCCATCTTGCTGCCCGTGAAGCTGAGCAGCAAAGCAGGCCCTGGCCCGACTAGATGATGTTTTTTGCCCTATGTCCAGGTACTGGGACTGGAACTTCTTATTGTTGGAACATTGTTTATGCTGAAATGGGCCCCGTGTGAGAGTGATTGGAACAAGACCTTCATGTAGGTGAAAGCTTCCCAGTCATGGAAAAGGTTTCTAAGAAATGTTCTGTTACTGAGATAAACTGTGCTAGTGCAGAAAGCATTGCCAGAGACCACGATTATTGTACTGATAGCACCTCATCTTACCATTGCTTCTGTTTTGGCAACAGGGGCACATTGGTGTATCTGTTCTCCATGATGGTTTAAGCCAATCACAGGGCATCCCAAGGTGAGCTTACTGTTGGAGACATCTTGCAAGACACTATTGCTTTAAGCCTAGGATATTGGCTGTGTGTGTTCTTTCCTCATCGTTTCCTCTGTTGTGGTGCAGTGATTTGTCTGGTACTTGCCTTGTAAAGGGGTTCTCTAACGTGCATATTAAGTATTTGGTGCGATTGCCTTCCAAAGGGTTTTGGTGCACATATTTGTAAATTCTTACCTGCCTGGCCAATGCATGAAGGAGAAAGAAAGGGGAGGTTTGAGGAACAAGCGGAACAGCAAGGAGGCCAGACAGTGGGAAGAAGGGAAGGAAGACAGGAAAGTTAAGAGGAAAGGGAGAGAAGCAACGATAATTGGGAAGGGAGGAGAGGAGGAATGAATGAATATAGAGAGGAAGGAAGAGGAGCAGGAAAGGTGAGAAGATGTGAGTAGAGGGGAAATTAAAGAATCTCTGAAATCTTCACCCTGCGCCAAATCATCCATTGCTGGAAAAGAGCCAGACCAGAGCTTAAGGTCTGGTAAAATCAGCTGAGCCAGAGCCACAAGCCAGAGAAGTGGAGAGAAGGATTTCAAACTTGGCGTCCAACATCATCAGGCGGAAGCCCAACCCATGTCAAAGATGACCCAAGCCACCAGGGGTGGTGGTGCCAAGTACTCCACAAATCCAGGAGAACCAATGCAAAATCCTGACACGTCCAGCCAAAGGCAAGAAAGACTGTACAAGGTGCCATGAAAGAAGTGTAGGGCACTAAAAAAAAACAAAGACTGAGTGACTGTTATGTTTAGGAGAGAGACGGAAAGGCTGACAACCACAGTCCAAAGGGAGGTTGATCAATTTGCACCCAGTCTGGACACCCCACCCTGTAGACCTTTTTTCTGTTGTATCCAATAAAGAAAGTAAGACAATACTTTGGCTTTCAATTGTCTGTTGATCATTTGGCCAAAACAAGCATTACATCTATTGTTGTTTTAATGTCTGCATGCTTAAAATGGAAGGGAGCCTTAGAAACAAGCAATACTTGGACCCTTGTGGAAAAGATCGTAATATTTGATGGCCCCTTGTAGCAGTTCAGATCTGTGCTGCTTCTGGCAGTTTATTATTAAGCTACTCATAAAACTTTGTGGATGTTTGCTGAAAATAAGACAGAGAATTTACAGAGCAATACAGGCAAATGATTAAATTATACTCTCTGCTTAGAAATTCCTATAATGTGTAGTATATAAATTCCCCAAATGTTAATCTTGAAAGTCTTGAAAAAAGGGACATGCACTGATCAAGTAGTAAACAAGATAACAACGGTAGGGGTGATAAACACGCAACACTAGAGTAAACACCTCCAGGAATCACAAACAAGGTGTGTGCCTTTTTTCCAAATGAACAATCATCCTTTAGCAAAGTAATTGTCTATTTTATTACAGTTCCAATCTATTCTTGTGTAAACATAATTCGAAGCTAGGGTTATGCTGGGTTCCATAAGGTTTAATTTGGTTCCTGTTGGCGTTATTTAAGTTGGAGACTCCCATACCCTGTGACACTGTTGATTTGTTCATATCATAGTTGAATACTTAAGAGCTCATTTTGGAGTGCCCTGCAGGGTAAATGGAGGGGCTAAAGATAGGTGTACACAGTTATGCTTGTCTTAACTCCTCCATTCGCACTGCAGTGGATTTTCATTGTTTTTGAATGCAGAGGGTGGAGGGCGGGTGTGATGAAACCTATGGATCGCTCACTAAAACCCTGCCTAAAGTCTCCTCCCAGGGAGACAGGGAAAGTCAGATGCTTCCTGATCCTGATCTTCGGGGTGGTGTTCTGTGGGAGGATCACCTGGGAGAGGAAAAGGCCCAGGGAGATGAGAGCAATCTGTGAGGTGAGACATGGTATTTGCCTTCCTCTAGGGAAGACTTACCATAACTGCAACAGTATATAATCGCTTGTTGTCACACCAACCCACTTGTTCCGCAGTTGCACATCTTGATGTGGGGAAAATCAGTCGGAACTCTTGTGGTATAAAAAGGGCTAAAATCAATCCTCAAAGCCATACAGCTAAAAACCGCCCTAACCCAAACAGGGAGAATGGAAGGACATTTGGAAATAATAATCACCAAAAGTCCAGAAAGCCTTATCGTCTTTCCAAACAAAACTGACCAACAAATTATGTAATACTTCTTCAATAAATATTTTAGAAAGTGCAGACCAAATCGGCAAAGTGGAAAAGGTTATAAAAACTAACTTTGTTGAAAGGGACTCCAAGTCCCATAATTCCCTCAGTACTGGGACAAGGAAGAGAGATGCAGAGGAATACAGCTGTAGGAGCGGTCAACCAATTAGTGTAGATGACCTACACCTGAGGGAGACTAGGAGGCTTAAAAAGCCTCCTCAGTTGCAGGCAAGGGGAGGAGAGCAGCAGCAGAGGAGAAAGCAGTTTGGGTCGTGTATTCAGCTGAAGGGGAAGCTACAGGCGATAAAAGGCGCTGGGACCAAACCGACGCCAGAAGCGATGGTGGGTCCTGAGAGTTCTTTACCCCGAGTTGTCCCTGTTGCAGAGGTCACACAGCGGGAAGCGTGTGAAGAGAACACTTGCCCATTACCAATTTGTTGTGCAGAGATTGTGCAGCGGGAATCGGAAGCAGCGAGGGAAGTGTGGCCTCATTAGAGGTTCCAGGTGGCTGGGTTGCACCTGAACCTCCCCGGAGCAGCAGAAGCTCCAGGTTTGAGTGGCGTGAGCGGAGAAGGGCCAAAGGAGGCGGTTTGCCTGACCGGAGGAAGCCACACCACCTGAAGACCTGCGAACACAAAGCGGAGCAGGAGCAAGCGACTTACCCGATGAGTTCTCAGTGTGCAAGTGACTTCGGAGCGGTCCGACTCTGTTCACCTGATCATAGAAGACAGATTTGCTCGCTTGCAAGTGAAAGAAGTACTATTTACAATCCTGAATACCAAACTGTTGCAAAACAACAAAAGGTACATTTGTTGAAGCAGAATAAATATGCAAGCAAGCGTGTGAGTTGGTGGAAGGTTCAAAACACACTTGGGGAACTGTATTAAAACCAAAAGCCTACAAGCAGTACCAAAGCCAAGAGTGTTTAAAACCTCAACAATATCAATACAATAAATGTTGTTTAATGCAAGAGGGGAACATTGGGGGGATCCAAGAACTCTAAGACTTGCTACTCATATGTTGAGAAGTACAAATCACCAATTGACATAAATACCCATTGACAAAGTCAAGAGAAAAGCAGATTGACACCATATCCTAGTCACTATTTGGTTGTTGGTGTAGAGGGGAAAGAAATGTGGCACACAGGATGGCCTTCTGGAGAAGAGTATCCAGAGGGAGAGGAGCATAGTTGCCAAGGAATGCTAACGTGCACTAATGTGATTTCTTGTTTCCCCAAAATGTATTTAAAAGATAAATCCCACAGACACCCTGTGAAGTTGTTGTTTTTCTAAGGTGGAAGTTACCACTGAAGCACACTTTGTTATGTTCTGAAGCATTGAACGGGCAGGCGAGTATACCCGTATAACAAAGCTGTGGAAGTAGAAAACCTGGTACAGGAGTTAACCAGTCTTGGGAAGGAAATGAACCTCTCCCACCCCCCCTTGACGCTTCAGAGTAAGACAAATACCATAAACTACACTTGCGATGTACTAGGGGGCAATAGGGGGGTGCTAAGAAACCCTGAACAAACACAATGTTAACTATAAATGTGTAGACGTAGTGCGCATATAGAAGGAAGCGTCATTTTTGTAGTTATGGTAGAAACATTCCAGACACAGACCCAACTAAGAAACCTGAACAGGCCCAAGCAACGATGAGAGGGAGACCCACGCTGCTAGCTCATATAGAAACTTTCCTTTATTCCATAACTGTTGCAAATATGTGTTATCCCAAGAAGGAAAGTGCCCTGCAAGGCCGCGAGACAGCACCAGGCGCCTCGCCATGCACGTTTATCACAGGCAGGTCAAAAGCAGACCTCCAACCCCCTCCCAGCCCACCAGGAGTTATGACACCCACAACTGCCACAGTCCAAGATCCCTCATTTCGATGATACTAGGTGACCCCAGACCACCAACCATAAACCCAGTGGTCATAAAAGATCTTAAAGAACACAGCCATTCCACCTTATTTCATAATGACACACTTTGTAATATGAGGTACAGGGTGGAATAAATTATAGTCCAAAATGAGGGAGGAAACCTTGGGTGCGGAGACAGCGATACGGACTGAGCGAAGACAGACAGATGGGGCTGGGACCAGTAGCAGTCAGGTATCCCCTCTGGAGCAGACTGCCCATGTATAGGGTCTCACCAACCAGACACGTGGGTTTTTACTCTATATGTGACGTCATAAGTGACGATGTGTTTCATTATTACCTTCTACTTGTACTATTGTTTGGTAGAACATTCTTGAGCAGCAGAGTTCTTTGCTGGCCTACCTTTTACTTTACTTTAAAAAATGTATAATGCACACATGTGGACCCGTAGGTTTAAGGGCGCAGGATAGGACGACAACACAGAACCTAAAGAATGCTACCAAGGTGCACAGAAGAGGGGAAAGTATGCAGAGAAATAAATGCCTAAGCAAATAGCCAGGTCTTCAGTTTCTTTTTCAATACATCTGTAGACTCAATGCCTCTTAGGTCCAGCTGTAAGTCATTCCAGGACCTAGGAGTGATAGCGTAAAAGGCTCCCTTTGAGGCCTTCTTGGTGCTGCACTTAAGGATCATCAAAAGATCCTGATTGCTGGACCTCAGAATCCTACCATTAATTTTGTTCGAGAATAGGGCTTGGAGATACACAGGCATCTTTCCTTGTCTACACTTCTGTGTAATAACCAGTAATCGAAACCGAATTCTAGACTCCACCAGAAGCCAATGGAGCGTATGCCTTGCTGCAGATGCATGATCTCTACGAGAGAAACCCAGAACCACCCTAACAGCTCCATGTTGTATAACCTGCAATCTCCTGCAGGTAGTTTTATTAATAACCACTAGGAGGCTAGCGCAGTAATCAATCTTCACTCCCACTATCGCTCTCGCGATTGTCTCCCTGCGTTAGCCTGGGAGATGAGAGATCTGAGATGAGCCAGTAATTTAATATAATAGGCACAAGGTGAGACAACACTAAATACATGAGACTTCATGCTGAGGTATTGGTCCAAAATGACCCCCAGCATTTTGACTTTCTTAAGAGGGATTTTTTTTGTTTGTTTTTTAAAAACACTTATATACAGGACCCAATCTCAGAATCATGTTGGGCGAACCAACCACCAACAGCTCTGTTTTTTCTTTATTCAGGGCCAATTTATTCTGCACCATCCAGGTCTCAATCAGTATATACGTTTTATTGATCAAAGCTTCATCCAATTTATGATTACCCGACAAGGGGATGATACACTGCGCATAATTAGTTAAAATCACCCCCTCGTGGGCTAGCATAGCAAAGAAAGGTACAGTAAAAAGGTTGTACAAACACAGCGAGGTACAGGAGCCCTGAGGTACCCCCAGATTAATGTCAATCGATGAGGCTTCTGCTTCTTGAGAAAAAACACCACTTTCTTGATTGCTGAAAGGAGGAGATCCATTGGGTTGCACTAGGAGAAAGGTTCGAAACCTTCCCAAACCTGGTGGCCAATATGATGGTCCACCAGGTCGAAGGCTGCTGACAAATCCAGTAACATTAACAGAGAGGCTTCACTGTTGTCCATGTGGTTCAAGAGCCTGCATTTTAATTCTAATAGCGACGTCTCCATACCGAAACCGACCCGAAAGCCCGACTGATGATCATTCAAAATAGGATATTTCTTAAGTTGTGGGTTTGAGGTTATAAATAACCACTCAGGAGCCTTGTTAGGTTTAGGTATATTTAGTACATCCACAGGAACACAGGTAAGTACATTAGGTATAATACAGGACAAGTTCATAGGATGGAAGCATCCACCGGTCCCCCTGTGCCAAGCTTAAGTTTCCAACTGGCAATAAAGGAACACAGGCACTGACATCCAAACATTCCAACCAGAACACTCCATACCAAACATTCCAGACTCAGGCACACATTAATTCTAATAGCGCCGTCTCCATACCGAAACCGACCCGAAAGCCCGACTGATGATCATTCAAAATAGGATATTTCTTAAGTTGTGGGTTTGAGGTTATAAATAACCACTCGGGAGCCTTGTTAGGTTTAGGTATATTTAGTACATCCACAGGAACACAGGTAAGTACATTAGGTATAATACAGGACAAGTTCATAGGATGGAAGCATCCACCGGTCCCCCTGTGCCAAGCTTAAGTTTCCAACTGGCAATAAAGGAACACAGGCACTGACATCCAAACATTCCAACCAGAACACTCCATACCAAACATTCCAGACTCAGGCACACATTAATTCTAATAGCGCCGTCTCCATACCGAAACCGACCCGAAAGCCCGACTGATGATCATTCAAAATAGGATATTTCTTAAGTTGTGGGTTTGAGGTTATAAATAACCACTCGGGAGCCTTGTTAGGTTTAGGTATATTTAGTACATCCACAGGAACACAGGTAAGTACATTAGGTATAATACAGGACAAGTTCATAGGATGGAAGCATCCACCGGTCCCCCTGTGCCAAGCTTAAGTTTCCAACTGGCAATAAAGGAACACAGGCACTGACATCCAAACATTCCAACCAGAACACTCCATACCAAACATTCCAGACTCAGGCACACATACATACAGGGAATAGTCAGGATAGGTAAAACACAACACATCTCCCCACATACATAACCATGCAATCAAAGGAAGAAACAGAAGGAACAGTGTTACTAACATACATGTATATAAAAAAAAACGATCCTTCTAAACATCCATCCAGCAAACTGCTCCTAGCATAAAGCTATCCCCTACCAAGTCCTTAGAGTACCTGCCAATTAGCTAACCCACTTCCAAAACAATCACTAGAACCATAACAGGCCTTTTATGGAACTCGCTACCAGGGAACCAGCCCGCAATCTCATACACAACCATTACCACCTACATCACAACAATAACCCTTCATCATCATTCACCAACAACAAGTTGTGCTAACACAATCTACAGGGTTCATCCTACTATCTGCCTAAAGCGTACTATTTCAACTCCACTATGGGCGTCCTCAAAACACCCTCTAGATAAACCAATGCTCACAACTGAGCATATTACCGATAGCCTCCACACCACCAATCCAGGCACCAAGCCTGAGCTACCAAATGCTCACCATTGGACATCCCATGATCACCCTAGAGCAACCAATGCTCACACTAGTGACCTCTACTCCACCACTCCAGGCACCATGCCTGAGCTACTAAATGCTCACCATTGAGCAACACATGCTCACCATAGAGCAACCAATACTCACACTAACAACCTCCACTCCACCACTCCAGGCACCATGCCTGAGCTACTAACCTGAGCTACCAAATGCTCACCATTGAACATCCCATGCTCACCCTAGAGCAACCAATGCTCACACTAGTGTCCTCTACTCCACCACTCCAGGCACCATGCCTGAGCTACTAAATGCTCACCATTGAGCATCCCATGCTCACCATAGAGCAACCAATACTCACACTAACAACCTCCACTCCACCACTCCAGGCACCATACTTGAGCTACTAAATGCTCACCATTGAGCATCCCATGCTCACCATGGAGCAACCAAAACTAACACTAGTAACCACCACTCCACAACTCCAGGCACCATACCTGAGCTACTAAATGCTCACCATTGAGCATCCCATGCTCACCATTGAGCAACCAAAACCGCACTAGTAACCACCAATCCACCACTCCAGGCACCATACCTGAGCTACTAAATGCTCACCATTGAGCATCCCATGCTCACAATAGAGGAACCAAAACTAGAACTAGTAACCACCACTCCACCAGCTACCAAATGCTCACCATTGAGCATACTACCTCATTCCGCCAAAACTCTTTGCTCCAAAACACCAGCAATTGCATCCCGCAACACTTTGCGCACTCATCGGCAATCAATTATACATTGCTTATTATTTGCCTCAATATATATAGACACTTCTATAGCATGTTTCAGAAGTGGTGTTGTATTTAACATAAGAAATTAAAATTTTGTAAAATCCGAGATCCCCGATCGGCCCTGAACAATCACAGATTCTCTTTGCGGGGCAGAATCAAAGGCTTCTGGCATAGCATTTATAGGGGGGCATCTCTGAGCATGGCCAATGCTACATGCTCCTTACCTATAACAAGTTTCGAGCACTTGTCTACCAAAGAAGGCTCTGCCTCACTCACCGACGTTTTTGAATGACTATCCGTCGTGAGCGAGACTATTTTGTGTGTGATTAAAACTTGTTATCCTTGCAAAAATCTCTTGGCCTTTTGTCCCTAACGGGTTGTATTTTTCGTGGTGTGAGTGTTTGTGGGCATGCCTTCATTTGGTGACCGCGATGTGATCCCAGCGCCCTCCCCACCCCCCGTACCTACTGAGTGTCCAGGCATCATCTCCAAAGGGCTCAGAGGAAAGGTACAGGCCAGTGTTGTTGGAACCTCGTGACAGTGGAGTTTGGGTGAACATGCGCACGTCAGTATTGCCTTGCAAGTGATAACAAGTAGGGGATAGATGTATGGGAGAGTGTGAACAGTGGGAACACGCAGCTATTGAAATTGTAGGTGTAGCATGTATGTGGATTATTTAGGTTTTTGGCATTAAACATTTTTTGAGGAGAATATTAAGGAACGGAAAATGGAATGGTAGGGAGCCTCCTCAAGTGAGGGGAGAAGGTGCCACTCATACTGTATAACGAAGAAAAAAGGAAGTATGCAGGAGCCCCGCATAATCACTTGGATGAGGGGTCTTCAGGAAGTGGAAGTGGGACACAGGATGGTGTAACACCTTTTCCCCAACCTACCAGGTAGGATACCTTGGAACGCAACCCCCTCCTCTTTCCCGACACAAACACATTCTCACGGACAGCTCACTATGAGCAAAAACAGACTAACACCAGAGCCGTATACCTGACATGTCCCAATACAATGGTCCGGCAAAGTCGGGCAATTACTGATCATTACATACACCTGACTTTCATCACACTTCCCCACGTGGATAAAAGGTGGAGAACAAAAGGACACTCTGAGCAAGGCAAAGGACACGAGGAAACAGCAGTTCCAAGATGGCAGTTTAATATGATGAGAAAGACGACGAGACCAGAGATGGTTGCAAGGAGGAAAGTGCCGTTGACCTTTTCAGGCCATTAATTTCATGAACCTTGGAAAGTAAGAAACCTAAGACCAGGAATTAAAGCTCAACAAATCTGCATTGTGTGTCGGAGGTACCTAGGGCTGTCCTCCATTGAAAGCCAAGGCGGGGAGGAGCGTTTGCTGCTGCAGTACTGTCCTTGGCTCCTACAACAAAGCAGCGCCAGTAAATACAGCACAGCCGGTGAGTCGGAGAGACTGATACCAAACCAGCCTGTGTTAGAACCAAGGTTGCAAGCAGCAAAATTGTATGAAGAAATCTAAAGGGAACAGTGTGTGAAACGTATGTGACGAGCAATGCGGATATAATTGAAAACCAGACGCGTGATTGAACTTTGGGGGGCCAAGCAAGATACCGTAGACAGAGTGGTCCGGTGCCACTTACGTGCGCATTCGAACGTCTCTGTTAGGTATCCAACTGATTTGCAACTGTTCAAAAGGGAATTTTTAGATCAAAGTGGTCCTGCAAGGGGTCAAGCTAAATCCTGTGCACATTGAAAAGGATGCCGCCCTGACACTCTTTTCATCTGTTCAACATCACACTGCTTTTATCAGTGAGACCCTGCCATGCCCATCCATATTCAGATTGTGCTCCAGCAGATGACAGCATTATCCCTGAAGGACAGGCTGTGTCAGACCAGATCTGGGAAATCAACAGAAGCTTTACTTTCAGTCACATGGGAAAACGCTTGACTTTTGTGCTACAAAATGTCAAAATAAACCCTTCAAAACAAACCCTAGCTCTCTGCGCATAGGTTAATTTCAGTGGACCTTTGCCTTGAACATACTGCTGTGTGAGAGTAACTGGCTAGGGCTGCAAAACAATATTGGGAATTCAGATGGAAGAGAAAAAACAAATTTGAGAGCGACATCCCAGCAGACTTCACCACGTGTCAAAATGTGCTTTTGTAAATAAGAAAAATACCCGTTTTCAAAGTGTAATCTCGAATAAGGCCCTGTCCTGGCCTAGCAATGTAAAGGAGGTTTTGCTGGGAAACATATATGGGATGTTGTATTTCAACAGGCTTGCTTCTGATTCAGAACAAAATAAAATAAAATAAAGAAATACATATATTGGCTGTCCTGGGAAATCAGCCCAAACAGGTGTTTCTGCCATGGCTCAAGGGACACTGGGGTGCTGACAACAGGAGTGCCCTACCCCCAAGAGAAGCCACAGTACATTCTGGGACACCTCCGTGTTAAGTATGCCCTTTGAAACTTTGAATGGACCAGGAGGCAGAATATCACACGCTTGTCAGACTTTTGTTTGTGCTCCAGGTTGACACAATAGATTCTGGGATGCCTACGTGTGAAAACTCAAGTAACACCCCCCTGCAACCTCTACTGGGGAGCTTCAAAGCCAACTCCAGAGCAGCCTTGTAAGCTATGCCCTTATTTGGTACAGAATGCTGGCCATTTGGCTGAAAAGACTATTTTATTAATAAACTTTAAGATTTATCTCTTCGAGATAAACAGGACTTCGCAGGGATGTAAAAGTGTGACAGTTTAAATATAATTTTTGTGGCTTTTAAACAAGTCATGGTAGCCTTCACTGGCATATTGTGGACAGAAATGGCAGAGAATTGGATATTCTGAGGAAAGTGTATATGATGCCATGGTGAAATTCAATATTCACATGCCTTATGATAATATATACACAAGTATAAAGTTATAGAATTTTAGGTAAAGTTTCATTGAAAATGACGAAAAACCATTAGATGGAGGAAACAAAGTACTACAAACTGGAGAGTTGGACTGCCATGCTCTGTGTGAAATATGTACTCTGCTTATGTAATGTGCCAAAATGCCACAACTGTGATTTATGTTAAGATTGATTTTTGGCAAAAAGGACTGTGGGATGGATTTTCACTTCATAAAACACAACCCCCTAAACTGAGTGTCCTCACCTGGTGGAGGCGACCAGCTTAGTCTGACCTATCCGGTTCTTGGGGGTAGGTCTAGCTTAGTTCTGCCCAACAATAAACCCGGTTATGTCACCCGCTTTTATATAAGTGGTAGGAGCTCACAGGGACACACTCTCTCCTGAATTTCCAGCGCCTGCGTATCCAGACATTCCAGATTCACCTTTGCAAGATTCCAGACTCTCCTGCCAGGCCAAAGCATAGCTGACCCTATCCCAGCAAGGCCATTGATCCAGAAACCCCACAGAAATCCCAATAAAAAGGGGGGAAAGCTGTGATACCCTTTTAGGAGCATCCTGTGACCAGACTGGCTTTTTGCCCACTACCTACATGCCCGCTGTACCCTTGCCATCCCGTGACCAGATTTGCCCAGCTGTATTTTGCCAGGAGAGTCTGCTGTGCGGTGACCAGAGCCTTGAGCCCAGAAACCCGGTTGGCTGTTCCAGATCCCAAACTCAAGTGCGGATTGCGAGTATTTCCCCATCCCATAGCAACACATAACCTACCCCATCTTGACCCTTTGTCTTTGTCCTATTTTCTAAGTAATCCTATCCATATCCTGATAACTTGTCTAAAACTGTTCTAATTCTCTGTGCATCTTGTCCTTGATTTGCTAGTGTTGGTGCCATTCTTTCATTCATCCCATCTTGTAACTCCTTAGCAATATTTTGATTAAATAAATTAACTTTCCCTAGAGAACAGGGATACACTGCGTGAAGGGTTACAACTGCAGCATAACTTTGGCGTTCCTCTGTTCTAGCCATTAAATCTAGTTTAAGTAAAACTTGTCCGTTATTTGCAAACCGATTTTCTCATCTTAACTGCTTTTATTTTACCAAAACTGAATTTCTTTCACCTTCAAAATCTCATCCAATTATTCAGCTATAGTCACTCTTTCACTTCTAGATTGTCCCTGTGATGTGCATCTATCACCCAGCCTAAAAACCGCATTACGATTCTGTGAATCTAACCTATTTAAAAACAAAAAGGTTTTGACATTTCAAACTGCAAAAACATGTAAATTGCAGCTTTTCAACGTGTGAATTTGGCTGCACTGGGTTTTCATTTCAAGTTGCTTTTTGAGCTGTATGCCCTTTGCCGATACCTTCCCTTGTAGTTGCTAGTGATATTACATCCTGATAATTTGATAAAACAATGAACCTCATTATTTAACCACACATATAATTAATTATTTATCAAATTCCGAGTGTCATTTTATTCCATTGCAAGGTTTATTTTATGAGAGAAGGTCGGATTTTGACTCCCTTCTGCTTCTTCCTATCCACTCATAATTCGATTGATTGAGGTTTGAGGGACCATAGCCGGGGGAAACCTTAACTCGGGTGCTATCTATCCTAATTGAAAAAGTGCTCCTAGTCATTTGTGCTTTGGATATGTTCTTGTAGAAGGTTACCCAAGTGTATTTCAGTGGTTTTCATTGTGATTATCACCCAATTGGTGCTTGCTGGCCAATATAAAACTTGTGTGATTTTCTTTGAATTTAAAATAACAAAATATTGTGTTCCCACCAACCGGCCTGGTTCATGGTCCATTGTGACACGGGGTATTTGTAAAAGGGGGTGTGAGGCGGGTTAGGTGCCAGCTCAAAACAAATTCGTTGAAAATGACGAAAAAGTATTCTAATTGAGCGCTACATCCTAGGCTAAGGGCAAGAGTCCTGATCCGGTGTGTGACACCCGATTAGAATCCTTTACAGAGAAAGATGATATAGGGAAGACAACATTTCTGCCATTCCTTGTAGTGTACCTTTGGTAATGAGGAGGGCATTTAATTTTAGGAACCAAAAAGATTCCTTCTTTTGCATGATATGTTTTGGTGTTACAACTTTAGGGTTTACCACCTTAGATTCCATAGGAGGTTTAAATATATTAAAATTACAGTAAGCCATAACCTCTTCTGGCCCAGTGGTAAGAGTCTCCCTTTAAGATGAAAAATACAGTGTCACATCCCATGGAATCTCTTCGCTTCCCTTAGCCTTGTCTCCACCCAGGTGATCCTCCTGCAATACACCATGGTTGGGATCAGGAAGCGTCTGCCTTGCCCTGGCCACCTGGAAGGAGACTTTAGGCAGTGTCAGTGAGGGATCTGCAGGATTCCTCACATTGTACACAACCCGTCTGGCACTTGCGCTAGGTCACCTTGAGCAAACTGTGGGATACTCCCTGCTAAAATTTTAGGACATCTTACGCCCCTCTTACCATCCCCTTAACCAGCCTTTTGACCTCCAGCTCAGGCTTCCGTTGGCATAGATCTGTTGCTGAATTTCCCCCATTCCCTTTTGGCCCCTGCCCCCCTGCCATGTACGGCTGCTGTAATTCTCTCCATCACACATATACTTTTTCTGACATGTATTCATTCCTTCTTCCCCGGCAGCAATAACGGCTTGGGAGGATAGCTCACGGGCAATGTGCTCACCTTGGAAGCAAGACGACACAGAGCAACACAGTTTCGATCCCCGGTCCATGCTTAGAAACCTCTGGGTATTAAGTGCGTTATAAATAACCAATCATATCATATCATCTTCCAATGCATTGCCAAGCATGCCCTGCCCAGTGGTAGTAGAAAATGCGGCAATCGTGGGTGGCTGCTGTATTCCCCCTCACTGCCCTCCAGCCCAAATAGTACCAATAACGTCATCTTTGTTTGGGGGACTCCCTCCAATTGCTTAATCCATCCGTGCACTTCATCCAAGTATATTTGAACCCTATCACATCCCCACCACATGTGCCAGTAGTCGGCCCGCTCTCCATATTCATGCCAGCAGAGAGGACTTGCCTCCGGGAACATCTTAGAGAGCGGTACCAGGTCATATTGCCACCTATGGAGTAGTTTAATCGCATGGAGTTTATACTGGCAAGCAATGGAACCCGTCTATGCTCTACGACACATCTGGCCCCACAGGTGGTCATCCACTTCCATCCCCAAATCTCCTTGCCATTTCCTACGAAGCTTATTTGTGCTGCCCCTGCTCACTTCCAGCAGCTCAAGATGTAAGGACGAGATTAAGCCTCTCATTTCACCTTTCGAGTCCAAGACCTTCTCTAGGGGGGTGAGCTCCCTCTGTATCATATCCTTCCAGGGCTCTGCCGTAATCACCCCTTCAGTTTAAGGGATGAGAACATAGAGAGTTTCCCTGATCCCAGCGTTCCCTCCAAATCTACCAGCAAGATGAAGCAGACATCCCTCCACAGCTGGCCAATCCTGAGTAGCCCCGCCTCGAACCATGTTTGGAACCTATCCAGGTGTGGGATCAGGTCCCTAACCCCCGGAACTTACAGATGGCTCATCGGTGAGAGCCAGGTCGTCACCCCCCTTAGCCTTTCCTCCAAATGTTCCAGATGACCGCCAGAATAGGAGGTTCTCTAATCCTTCTCAGGATGCGATCTCTTGGTACCCATATCCACTCCCCCACCGTCCCCGGACTAAGATAAAAGTTATCCAAATCAGCCCATTGGTAGTCCTGCCATTCCCTCAGATGTAGAATTAGAACCCTAAACTGCGCTGTTTTGTAGTACAGCTATATGTCCAGGAAGCTTACCCCCCCTCTGTCCTTCGGGAGTACCAATACCTCATATGCCACCCTGGCTTTTTTCCCCTGCCACAGGAACCGCACGAGTCAGCCGTGGACCTCCCGAAAGAATGAGTTTGGGATTTGAATCAGGCGCATCTGAAATAAGTAAAACATTCTGGGCAGAAAGTTCATCTTTACGGTGTTCAACCGCCCCAGCCATGAGATCGTCACTTTGCCCCATCTTTCCAAATCGTCGAAATAACCGTTCTAACAGAGGTGGGAAATTTGCCTCGTATAGATCCCCCATTTTCCTCATGACATTTATCCCCAGGTACCGCACCTTATCCTCCTCAATCTTCATTCCCTGTGCGGTTAGGCCCCACCTTTCATCATCCCCCTCCGGGTCCAATGGGAAGAGAATAGATTTCCCTTTATTCATTTTAAAACCCGCAAACACCCCATATTGCCCTACTATTTCCACTGCCACTGGGACCGAGGACGCCGGGTTTCTAAGATGTAACAAGATATCATCGCTGTATAGACCCAGCTTGTATTCCACTCCTCCCATAACAATAATACCCCCAAACGGGGTTCATTCCGCAGCCTCTGGGCCAGGGGCTCCAAGGATGGAGCAAAAAGTAACAGCGAGAGGGGACACCCCTGTCTGGTGCCCCGGCCCAACCCAAACCACCGTGAAAAATTCCCATTTGCAGCCACACAGGCCATTGGTTCGGACTACAGTGCATGGTTCCCCGCAGGAACTTATCCCCTTTCCCAGACTTAGGAACCCCTAGTCCACTCTGTCAAAGGCTTTTTCTGCATCAACTGACAGCAGCGTGGGGTTGCCTGCCCATGCCTTGGGCCCCTTCGATCAGATGCAAGGTTTTATGCATCGTTGCAGCCCCTTGTTGACCCATAATGAAGCCCACCTGGTCCGTGTGCACCAACCGTGAAATATGAGCGTCCAACCTAGTCGCCAACACACATGTGAACAGCGTCACGTGCATGTTGAGGAGAGAGATCGGATGATACGAGCTACAGAGCTGGGGATCCCTACACGTTATAGGTATCACCGAGATAAGCACCTGGACAACGATCTTTGGGGCCCGTCCAGTTTCCAATATGTTATTGAAGAATTGACTAGATGTGGGACCAGGGTACCCACGAATGTCTTGTGTACTGGGGAGTCTCCCGTCTGGGCCCATAGAGTCGGGGTTTGCTCCGAAGCACTTTAAGACGAGATAGCTGCACCTTAGAGATGGATGGGGGTGCAGATTTATTACTCCAACACCAATCAATAAGGACAACTCAATGGTTTGGCAAAGGCAATCCATTTAATGATAAGTACAAAAAACGGGGAGTCATGGAAGTCAGCAGTGATGCGATTGTCCGTCTCGCTTCAACTCCAACGAAATTCATAAAAACAACATCATGTATACTAAAAACTCGTCATAGCTGACATATAACACTCCAAAGTTAATAAGCATTTCTATTGGTTCGGAAAAGGTAACTTTAATATAGGTGCTATATCTGTATATGGTAACGGAGTAAGGTGATTGGGTAAAACACTGTCAGGTGGGCATCTAAGCCCTTCCTTCAAAATGACTACTGTAGACGTCACTAATAGTATGACGTCCCATTGGTTCTATTAACTATAGGACCCTACATTATTTGGTCCAGGTACATGGGCTTCGTTCAATTAAGTTTACAATCATCACTTCAACAACAATATGTCAATTATGTTACTGTGGTTGGCCTCGAAACTGCATCTTCTGACTGAGAAAGGTCCGCTATCTTCTCCTGGGTGGATGCCACGCATGGGTGTGAACTTGTGCTTCTCCTCGCTCGGATGGTCATGTGATGCAGACACCGTGAATTTGCCTAGTTTCTCTCGATATGTGCATTTAATTCTTATTCGGCTTGCCACCTGCCTTTGCTTCCTTATCTTGACCTTTCAGAGGCAGGATATTCTGTTCTTAAGTTTCAATTAGATGTAGCTACTGTTCGCTTCTTCTATTGGTATGACCTTGGCTCCTTTGGCATGAGTTGCATCTGCTGAGTTTCGATTCAGCCGTTTATCCACGTTTTGCAAGAATATGAAGCTTGTCGTGCTTGGCCTATAGTAACCTTAGTTGATTCTCCTTTTAATGCAAAGTAGACTCACACTTATAATACTGTGCTTTGTTTCGAGGTATATTATGTAAACATGGCGCTTACCGCTCTATTCTTCTACTAAGCATAGCAAGCTGTACTGTTTTCTTAGCTTTCTTGCATTTCAAGCATATGTACAGGTGTTAACTAGTTGGATATCTTCATTCTTGCTTACAGCTTAAGCTCCTTCAGGTTTCAACATCGTTCTCTTTTATTTTCACAATATCTTTCTTTGTGGCATTTCATCTCTTTGCATCATCCTCTGGTTGTCATTTCTTCTATCTTCAAGTCAGTTCGGGCCTTCGTGACGTTACCATTCGTCTTGCATTAAGGCCTTTCTGGGTTCTTCCGGGACTGTTACTTAAGCAATCTTCATTTCATCTTATTTGCTGGTAGGGTTTTCTTAATGCATACCTTACTGTCCATGGTGTTCTTGGTATGGGTACGTCAATAGGTGCTGTTCATCTAATGGGTATTGGGCAGAGCCCTACTGCGGCTCTCTGCTGGTTTATTTGTGTCATGATGCCTGCCCCCGGAAGACCAGACCAGGCCCAGCAGCCCCGGAAGCAGGCATCATGCCACTTGGAGCATGCCCAAAAGCCCCAGTTAGGGGCTGTTTGGGTGCAGTCCTGGCGCCTATGGCGCCAGGCTCATAAAGATAAAGTCAGTCCTGGCGCCATGGGCGCCAGGCTCATTATTGATAACTTACATGAGGCAGACCATGCTGCATGAAGACTCAAGCCAAATGAGGCTTAGGAGGGACTTTTTTACTGAAGGGACTATTTTGTTACTTGGGTGGGGCTGTGGAAGAATACTTACCTGGATCTTCTTCCAAGGCTATTTAAACCACGCCCGGACAGCCACACGTGCTTCCCGTTATTTTGCTTGCTGCAGCGTAACGCTCACCGTGTTTTCAGCAGCTCCAGTCTTCAGCCACGCCCGCTTCAGTCCTGGGACTCCTGAAACAAGAAGAAAGAAGGATAAAGGTTAGAACAGGAGTTTTAACTTTAATCCTTACATGAATCCTGATCCATTTCGCCACGGAACTGAAAGACAGAAGTCTTTGAAGCATCGCTTCGCATTCCTACGGCGCCGCGCTGAACTCACCTGCTTGGCGGTACTTCAGCATTCCATCACGCTCTCTCCATCTCGCGGCCGCCCTTCGACACCTAAGGAGACAAAGACAGCAAGGTGAGCAAGGGGACTCTCTAAGGCTATACAAGCTACCTCCAAGGATTTACCTGATTTACCACGGGAGGTACTCACCTCATCTCGGGTCGGCGCAGTCAACTCTGCTTCATCGCCGTACCCTGGCCCCTAAGGGGAAAACCACAATAGACTTACCTGAATCTTACCAAGTGCCATTTGGAAATCTTCGAGTGGATTAATCGGCAACCTGCAAGGAATCGGACAGAGTGAAGATCAGACATTTGAACTCTTATGAACAATTGGACTTTAGAGTCAATACTGGAACTCACCAATTCCTCTACGCCAGTGAAGTAACTGGTCATTAACGCACCCCTGCGGTCGACGCAGGATGGAGAGCTCATCCTTCCAAACCATCAGGTGAGACTAAGGAGGGGACATCAAGAGTAATCTGTGGGAAGACAACGGGAGTGGGGAAGGTGGGTTGACACTCAAATTCCACGGGTGGTTAATTCCTCTTTTCCTTTGCAGAAGAATATTCTTGCGAGCCAGACAAACTAGGCTGAACGGGCCAGTCCAGTCAGTCATCTCGGCACTACACGTCACGCTGGTGGAAACAACAGCGGCCCAGTTCCGGTTGACGCCCCCATGGGAACCAGGTGAGCGTAACAGTTTGCTCGTCGTACACCACATATCTCGGTGTGAACGTTCCTGGTACTTCAAAATGGATGATTGGAGTGCAGGCTTTCTTTGGGACCTCCTCTACACTTGTAAAAACCTGCGGTGTACTCGTCTTCCCCTGGTGCCTTAACCAAGTGCAATTTACGTATGGCTTGCATAATCTCCTCCCACGTGATGGGGTCATCCGTTGACCTTGCCTCCTTCTGAGTGAATGCCGGAAGGGACACGTCCTCCAAATAAGGTGCCATCTGGTCCCCAGAGGGCTGGTTCCTTGTCATGATGCCTACCCCCGGGGACCCAGACCAAGTCCAGCAACCCCGGAAGCAGGCATCAAGTTACCCCAAGCAAGCCCAACAACCCCTGCTAGGGGCTATTTGGGTGCAGTTCTGGCGCCTATGGCGCCAGGCTCATATGGAGAGTCACTCCTGGCGGCATAGGCGCCAGGCTCATAGATTAAAAATTACCTGATGCAGACCATGCTGCAAGAGCTCCAAGTCAAAAGAGGCTTGGAAGGGACTATTTTACCTAGGGACTATTTTTTACTCGGGTGGGGCTGGGGAGGAATACTTACCTGGGACTACTTTGGAGCCTATTTAAACCACACCTGAAGAGCAGCACACGCTTCGCGTTATTCTGCATCCAGCAGCGTAACGTTCACCGTGCCTGCAAGTCTGCATCCAGTCTTCTGCCATGCCCGCCTCGAGTTTGGAGCTCCTAGAAAAAGGGAGAAAGAAGGAGAAAAGGTTAGAACAAGAGCAATACCTTTGAGCCTTACCTGAATTCCCGATCCATCGCGCCTTCGAGCTGGAAGAAACAAGTTATTTTATGTACGTCGCCTCGCCTGCTGCAGTGCCGTGCTGAACTCACCGGCCTTCGCAGCATCTTCACATTTCACCGCATCCTCCTGCATGTTCCCGCCGCACTCCGGCACCTAAGGAGAAGACAAGAACAGCAAGGTGAGCCAAGGGAATACACAGAGGAATACCCCCCATAGACTTATCTGATTTTACCACCGGGGGTACTATTCCTCTTCACGGGTCGGCGCAGCTTCCACTGCATCCTAGCCGAACCCCGGCCCCCAAGGGGAAACAAATGGACAGCAAGGTGAAACAAAGGGACTAACGAGGGGAACCCTCCTCACCACAAAAGACTTACCTGATCTTACCGCCAGAGGCATTATTCCCCGAGACTTCATACTTTCTCTCAGCGCCTGAATAAGGGAGAAAGCAACAGGTTACATATGGACATTATTTTATCGAACTGTGTTGGATAATACAAATCCTTACCAGAATATTACCGGCTGCCACGAGGAACTCTTCAGTAGGGTCAAGCTGCAACCTGCAAGGAATCGGACAAGAGTGAAAGTCAGGCATTTGAACTCTTACGAACTACATACTTACGGCGTCTTTCCAGGAATATCGGAGTCAATATTGTCCTGGAACTCACCAATTCCTTCTAGCCAGTGAAGCAACTGGTTATCTATGCGCCCCTGCGCTCAATGCGGGATGGAGAGCTCATCTTTTCAAATCATCAGGTGAGACTATAAGAGGGGACATCCAAGGTGATCAGTGGGGAGAACAGCGGGGTGGGGGAATTTATGCTCAACTCCATGGGTGGTTAATTCCCTTTCTCCATTTGCAGAAGAATATTCCTACGGGCCAAGCAAACGAAGCTAGGTGGGCCAGTCCAGTCCGTCATCTTGGCCCTACGCGTCACATTGGTGGAGACCGCAGCAGTGTCCAATTTTGTTTCCCTCTCCTCCCCACTCTCCTCACCTTATCGGTAATCCTCCAACTCTTCTGTATTGAGATGCCGACGTGAGCAGAAGTCTCTCTTCGTAGCCGAAGACACTTGTCTACCACGAGAGGAAGCCACAGTGAATGCTTGAAACAAGCAGTCCTGGGACTCCTCTCCCGTAGCAGGCGACAAGGGAAAAAGCCTTGACGGCAGAAAAAACCCTTGAAAGGAATGAGGCCAAACCGGAGTCTTCCAAGGAGAATGATGGTAAGTAGGCTCCAGTGGTAGCAGAAGAGTGGGTAGTCGGCTGCTGAGGCTTGGAGGAGGTAGACGTGAGCTGATAGAGGCGGAGACCAAGAAGCCCTCGCTTCGCAAGAAGGAGTAGCGAGAGAGACTCAAGCCGGTGGCCAGAGCGAGCCGCGGGAGCCGAAAGAAAGCCAAAGTGAAAACTAAGGAGAGGAGAGAGAGAGGGGAAAAAGCCTCGCCAGAAGCTGGGAGAGGCAAAGGGAATAACACGGAACAAGCTGCAATAAGAAAAAACTAGCGTTCTCACCCAAAAGCAGGAAGCTAAAGCTAAGGGGTTGCAACGCAGCGATCGCTGGGAGTGAGAGGCTGAAGTACCTCCCAGCGACCGCCATGCTGCCGGAGAACTAGACCGCGACCGCACGTAAGCGAAAGCAACGTGCTGGAACTATGGTCGGCGCCGGAGCATCCAATGCGAAAGTATCCGCCAATCGGCCCGGCTGCGTATGACAAGCAGTCCAGTCCAGATCGACGCCTCTGTGGGAGCCAGGTGAGCGTAACAGAACGCGAAGCCTACCTACAAATTCCCACCCGGGCGTTATGGATACCTCAGAGACTGACCAATTGGCCCAATTACTAGGGGAACTTAGGGCTGAAGTGCATTCCGCCCGTCAAGAAACCAATGCCCTCAGGAGAGAACTGATTTTGTGAAAGGAGTGAACTGATGACCTTGCTAGGCAACTATTGCAAAGCCAGGCTGGACAAGCACCCCTACCTGGTTCCGGGGGAAATCCAGCTCCTGTGTTATCGAGTAACCCTGTGCAAATAAACCTTGCTGGAAATATTAGCTCCACCCGAACGCTTTGCTGGAGATCCCAAAAGGTTTGCCGTGTTTATGAACCAATGCCGCTTGCACTTTTTATGCAGACCTGGAGCCTTCCCAAACGATCAAGCCAAGGTAGCCTTTGTATTGTCATATCTCAGCGGCAGTGCAGCTGATTGGTCAATTCCACTAGTTACTCAGGATGACCCAATTCTTCGGGATTTTCAGGGCTTTCAAACGAGCATGGAAAGACTATTTGCCCGGCACTCCCAAGGACAGGCCCTGGATAACAAACTTTTGTCCCTACGACAGGGTAACCAGGACCTTCTATCTTAAATTGCGACCTTTAATAGGTTGATAGTGGAAACTCGATGGCCTGAGGTAAAACGAATCACGTTATTTCATCGAGGGCTTCAAGGAGAACTCAAGGATGTCTTGGCTCAAGTCGTGAACCCACCTCAAGACTGTGCTGAATATATAGACTTAGTGGTCCAGTTAGATCACAGACTTCAGAACAGAAAGGCTGATCGAGCCAAGTTTGAGAACAGGGTGTTGGTCAAAACCCACGCTAACCCCAAAGGAGCAGATGCTTCAGAACCCATGCAAATCGGAGGGGTTAAAGGACCCTTAACCCAGAAGGAAAGGGAAAGGAGACGGCAAATGCAATTGTGTCTATATTGTGGAACTTCTGGGCATTTTCTACGGGATTGCCCTGTAAAACCACCCAAGAAGGTGGTAGGAGCTGCTGATTAAAGCCATATGGAGTCTGACTCACGACTACGCCCGACAAGCATAGAGGTCCGCTTGCGGAGCTTGAAGAAGGATACTCAGACCTCGCATTTCATCATACCAATGGTCCTCGTAGATCCAGGGCAGCCATCGCGTATGCACGCAGTAAGAGCATACATTGATAGCGGGGCCATAGGAAACTATGTGGACTACAAATTGGCTTCCAGGATGAATCTGCCTCTCTGCTGAAAAACCACCTCAGATGTCATCACCACAGTCGATGGAACTGAAATTGCCTCTGGGCCTGTAACTCATTCCACCGCAGAGATGACATTATTGGGTCCGGATGGGGATCGAGAGGCTATTGTGTTTGATCTAATTAAGGCCCCACAGTTCCAAATAATACTGGGGATACCTTGGTTGGAAACACATAATCCTTGTATTGATTGGCGAGAGAAGAGAATAACCTTCCCGGATTGTGCGCAAACCTGTTACCCAAAGAAAAATCTGAGCGCAGGCCTGGCCACAGTAACCACAGCAGTCATGCAACTGTAACGCTCACCTGATTCCCGTAGAGGCGCCGGTCTTGATTGGGCGTATACCGTATCTTCAAAGGTGATGTGTAACACACGGCTGGCTCTTTGGGCTGGACCTCTGTGCACTGAATGTCTGGCTCGAAGGGTAAGATGTCTGCAGATAGAAAATGTGGGATTAATGAACTGGGTTATTGAATGTCTCTCTCTTCTTCCCTTTCTCTTCTCCTGTAGAACCCCAAAGGTTAACGCTCTCACCTTAGGTAAGTGAACGCCGTGCTCTCCATCTGCCTCGAGGCAGGGTGCTGTAACCAGTTTCTTCACTGGATAAGGGGAGCAGGCCTCTTGACTTCAGAGGACTGCTGTCCGTCGTTTACTGCACGAACGGTAAGTTTCGAGTAATTCTAATGTCTTTAAAGTCTTTAGTAATGATGTCTCTTGTTTTGCAGGGTTCCGGCGATGGCGGATGGCGGGCTGAAGTGAGTTGAAGATGGAGCCCGTGTGATGAATAGAAGCGCCTGGAAGCACGTAAGTAAGCGCTTGTTGCCTGCTTCACGATGCGCTCTAACTGTCTTTTTATTTTGCAGGTACAAGTTCGGGGCGGCTGCAGGGTGCCGGAATACCCACTGGGTTAGATGTGGAAAGGAGTAATGGCACGTGAGTATTAAAGTTCCCCAATGTCTTTAAACGCACCTTGTTTTGTCTTTCAGATGCGGGATGCAGCACCGAAGGCCTCCGGAGCGTGCGAAGAGTTGGTAAGCTTTTGTCTTTCAGATGCCGGAATGCAGTGTGAAGACCTCCGGAGCGCACAAAGAGTAGGTAAGCCTTTGTCTTTCAGATGCCGGAATGCAGCGCGAGGCGTTGGTGACAGCCGATGGACCAGGTAAGTGAAGAGCTGTCACTGAAGACCGTAATGCTAACCTGTTCTTTCTTGTCTTTATAGGTGTTGCTGAAGACTGGATTCAGAATGGTAAGCCTTTTTCCTTAGGCCCAGGATCAGATGCAGAACACACGATGAGCGTTCTGCTGCTGAGGATGCAGAATAACGCAAAGCAAGATTCATCCATCGGGTGTGGTTTAAATAGCCTCCTGTAGTGCTTAGGTGTCTCCTTCCACAGCCACGCCTAGGTAAGAAAAGAGTTCCTGCTTTCCAGAAGAGTTCCAGTGTTCTGAATCTAGGGAGTGGCTCCTGCCCCACCCAACAGGAAAAGTAGTTCCAAACAGAAGAGGATCAGAGACTCAACTGGCAGGCAAGTAAGCAGCATGGTCTGCTGCAGGTAAGTCCACCCAAGCATTATGAGCCCGGCGCTTCCAGCGCTGGGACTGGGCATATTTATGAGCCTGGTGCCACTGGCGCCAGGACTGGGTCCAAAAGGTCCCAATTGGGACTGGTTGGCACTCGGAACCTGGGTTATGGATCTGCTTCCAAGGGAGTTGGGAAAACCCTGACCTTTTGGAAGCAGAGATCATGACAGTACCCCCCCTCAAGGCCCCTCCCAAACCGGGCTTCTCCGGGGGTTTTGGCTTGTCAGGAAATGTTCGGTGAAATCTTTTGATTAGGCGAGGAGCGTGGACATATTCAGCAGGTTCCCAGGATCTCTCTTGGGGGCCGTAGCCTTTCCAGTCAATTAGGTAGAATAGTTTAGATTTGGAGATCTTGGAGTCCAGAATGCTTTTGACTTCAAACTCGAGTTCTCCATCAACTAGGATAGGTTTTGGAGATTTGGTTAGTCGGGTTTGAGGTTGCACGGGTTTTAATAGAGAGACGTGGAAGACCGGATGTATCTTCATGTGCGGGGGCAAGTCCAACTTGACCGCTACTGGGTTTACTATGGTAGTGATGGAATAGGGACCAAGGTATCTTGGGTTGAATGTGCGTGGCCCTTTTAGAGGTAGATATTTGGTGGATAACCAGACTTGATCCCCTACTTGATATTGAGGGGCTTCCTTCCGATGTTGATCTGCTCCTTTCTTGTATTGTTCTTTAGCCCTTTGAAGGTGAGAAACAGCTTCCTTAAAGGCTTGGGTGATTGTAGAATGCAGGTAGTCTACTGCTGGCGTTTCAAGATCTTGGAGGGGATCCAACTCCGAGGTTCGAGGGTGACTGCTGTACAAAAGAAAAAACGGGGTTTTCCCAGTTCCCGAATGGACAGAGTTATTGTAGGCATATTCGGCTATCCAAAGGATGTCTTTCCAAGTTTTTTCAGTTTGTTGCAGCATGCAGCGTAAATACTGTTCCAGAGTTTGATTGGTCCTCTCGGTTTGTCCGTCGGGTCTGAGGGTGGTGACTGGTCGATAGTCTCACATCAATTTGAGCCGACCGACAGCAACTTCGCCAAAAATGAGAAATAAATTGACTACCTCGATCCGAAATTAGAACCGAAGGAAAACCGTGCAGTCGGACGATGTTTTAGAGAAATTCTCGGGCCAGAGTTGCTGCTGTTGGCAAGCCTTTGAGCGGAATGAAATGCGCCATCTTGGAGAATAAGTCCACGATTACTAGAATCGTATTGTATCCGGAGCATGGAGGTAGATCGGTGATGAAGTCCATAGAAAGCGTATGCCAAGGGCGAGGTGGGATGTCAATAGGGCGTAAGAGGCCTGCTGGTCTTTCCTTTTGACTCTTGTTTTGGGCGCATACTCCACAGGACATTATAAAGTCTCTGATATCTTTTTTCCAAGACGGCCACCAGAAGTAGCGCTTGATCTTTTCTGAGGTCTTGGCCATACCGGGATGTCCTTCCATTAAAGAATCGTGATAACAAGAGATTACTTTTTTCTGTAAATCTGTGCTGGGTAGGTATAATCGTTCTTGGAAATACAATAAGTTGTCCTTTACTGCAAAGTCCTTTCCCTGCAGATGCCAATTCTGTACGTCTGCTGGAGTTACAAGTTGCTTGGCTTTATCCTTAACTTCCTCTATGGATTCTGTGGCGATTACACCCAGAATTCTTTGTTCGGGAATGATTGGTACAGGTTTAGGGTTGATCAAGTGTTCTTCCACTCCCATCCGAGAAAGGGCATCAGCTTTACCGTTTTTTGTACCAGGTCGATAGGTAATTATGAAGTCAAACTCGGCAAAGAATAATGCCCAACGGAGTTGTCTAGAGGATTGGGCTTTTGCGGTTTTCAAATATTGCAGGTTTCGGTGATCCGTAATCACAGTAACGGTGTGTCGGGCCCCCAGCAGATAATGCCGCCAAGCCTTAAAGGCAGACTTGATAGCCAGAAGTTCCTTGTCAGTAATCGTGTAATTGATTTCAGGAGGCGAGAATTTGCGGGACCAAAATGCCACGGGATGCAACTGATCGGTTACCGGGTCCTTTTGTGATAGAACTGCCCCCATGGCAAGGCTTGAAGCATCAGTTTCCACGATGTAGGGGAGTTCGGGGCGAGGGTGTTTTAAGATTGGTGCAGAGATAAATTTAGTCTTCAAATCCTGGAAAGCTTGTTCCGCCTCGGTAGACCATTCAAAACGTTTGTTTTTCTTTAACAAGGCAGTGATGGGCTGGACTATTCGAGAGAATTCGGGGATAAACCTGCGGTAAAAGTTAGCGAAGCCTAACATGCTTTGCACACCTTTTACGGAGGATGCTGATGGCCATTTGAGAACTGCATCGACCTTCTTTGAATCCATACGCACTCCGCCAGGTGATAATATGAATCCCAAGAATTCAACTTCAGTCACGTTGAAAACACATTTTTCCAACTTAGCGAAAAGTTTGTGTTGACGCAATCTTTCGAGGACGATTTTCACGTGTTTCTGATGTTCAGATTCCGATGAAGAATAAACGAGGATGTCGTCAATGTAAACAACAACACACAAATCTATGAGCTCTCTGAGGACATCGTTCATAAAATATTGAAAGGCGGCCGGGGCATTACAAAGTCCGAAGGGCATGACCTGATATTCAAATAGCCCATACTTGGTGCGGAAGGCCGTCTTCCATTCATCGCCCTCTTTTACTCGTACCAAGTGGTAAGCTCCTCTAAGATCCAGCTTTGTATATATGCATGCTTTTCTGACTTGGTCCAGGAGTTCAGGGATCAAAGGTAACGGATATCTATTCTTAAAGGTGATCTGGTTCAGGGAGCGATAATCTATACAAGTTCTAAGGTCTCCTTCCTTTTTTGGGGCGAAGAACAAAGCTGAAGAAGCAGGGGACTTGGAAGGACGAATAAACCCATTTGCCAGGTATTGATCCAGGTATTGTCGAAGGTGAAGGTTCTCAGGCTCGGTGAGGGCATAAATTCTACTACAAGGAGGAGTAGATCCAGGTATCAGGTCGATCTGGCAGTCATAAGACCTATGAGGAGGTAGAGAGTTAGCCTGATCCTTCCGGAAAACATCTTGGTATTCTAGGTATTCGGGAGGTAACTGGGGAGTCTCTGAAGAAATTGCTGCCAGTGCAACACCAGGTGGAGGGTGACAAGTAGAGACACATTCTGGAAACTGGACCGTTCTTGCTCGCCAATCGATCAGAGGATTGTGTTTCTCTAACCAAGGTATTCCTAGAATAATCTGAAACTGAGGGGCCTTGATCACATCGAACACGATCTTCTCATGGTGTCCATCTTGATTTACTAGCGTCACTTCTTGAGTGGTATGTGTTACTAGCCCGGAGGCTATCTCCGTACCATCCACCGTAGTAATGACGTCCTTTACAGCCTTGGGACAAAGAGTTAGATTCATCCTCAAAACCATTTCATGATCCACATAATTGCCGATGGCACCGCTGTCGACGTAAGCTTCAATTGCATGTAATCGATCCGGATTATCAGGGCTAATGAGGACCATAGGTATCACGAAATGCGAGGTCACGGAACTGGTTTTCACGCTCGGCAAGAGGACCTCTATTCTTGTCGGGCGAGGTCGTTTCCCTGCTCAGAGTTTGTAACTTTGGTAACTGCAGCTCGTACTGCCTTCTTGGCAGGTTTCACCGGACAGTCTCGAAGAAAGTGCCCTGAGTTTCCGCAATAGAGGCATAATTGCAACTGTTTTCTCCTTTCCCGCTCCTTTTGTGTTAGAGGACCTTTCAGACCCCCTATTTGCATGGGTTCCCCGGAGTCTACTCCTTTGGAAGGAGTTGGCGGTTTGGAAAATACTCGAGCATCAAAACTTGGAACGATCGGCCTTCCTGTTCTGCAGTCTGTGATCTATTTGAACGACTAAGTCTATATAGTCCGAACAATCTTGTGGGGGATTCACTACTTGGGCTAACACATCTTTGAGCTCTCCGCGTAGACCTCTATAAAACAGCGTAATCCTTTTGTCCTCAGGCCAGTGAGTTTCCACTATCAGTCTGTTGAAAGACGCAATATAAGCCAAAAGGTCTTGATTACCTTGTCGCAACGAAAGAAGCTCATTGTCCAAGGCCTGCCCCTGTGAATGTCTTGCGAACAGTTTTTCCATATTGAGCTGAAAAGCTTGAAAATCATGGAGGACCGGATCATCTTGATTTACTAGAGGGATCCACCAGTCTGCCGCATTGCCACTAAGGTACGAAAGCTACTTTAGCTTGATCAGTTGGAAAGGCTGCTGGCCGGCATAAGAAATGCAACCGGCACTGATTGATAAATACTGCAAACCTCTTTGGGTCACCAGAAAATCGTTCGGGCGGAGCCAGAGGTACATTCCCAGGTAGGTTGATCTGCACTGGATTCATAGAGGATGTAGAAGGAAGATTTCCCCCAGATGCGGGTAACGGGGTCTGTCCGGCTTGTGACTGTAGCAATTGTCTAGCGAGATCATCTGTTCGCTCCTTGGAAATAATCAGTTCCCTTCTTAGAGCGTTCGTTTCCTGACGGGCTGCATGCACTTCTGCCCTTAGTTCCCCAAGTAACTGGGCTAGCTGGTCGGTATCCGAGGTTTCCATAGCGTCTGGACGGGAGTTTTGTGGTAGGCTTTGCGTTCTGTAACGCTCACCTGATTCCCGTAGAGGCGCCGGTCTTGATTGGGCGTATACCGTATCTTCAAAGGTGATGTGTAACACACGGCTGGCTCTTTGGGCTGGACCTCTGTGCACTGAATGTCTGGCTCGAAGGGTAAGATGTCTGCAGATAGAAAATGTGGGATTAATGAACTGGGTTATTGAATGTCTCTCTCTTCTTCCCTTTCTCTTCTCCTGTAGAACCCCAAAGGTTAACGCTCTCACCTTAGGTAAGTGAACGCCGTGCTCTCCATCTGCCTCGAGGCAGGGTGCTGTAACCAGTTTCTTCACTGGATAAGGGGAGCAGGCCTCTTGACTTCAGAGGACTGCTGTCCGTCGTTTACTGCACGAACGGTAAGTTTCGAGTAATTCTAATGTCTTTAAAGTCTTTAGTAATGATGTCTCTTGTTTTGCAGGGTTCCGGCGATGGCGGATGGCGGGCTGAAGTGAGTTGAAGATGGAGCCCGTGTGATGAATAGAAGCGCCTGGAAGCACGTAAGTAAGCGCTTGTTGCCTGCTTCACGATGCGCTCTAACTGTCTTTTTATTTTGCAGGTACAAGTTCGGGGCGGCTGCAGGGTGCCGGAATACCCACTGGGTTAGATGTGGAAAGGAGTAATGGCACGTGAGTATTAAAGTTCCCCAATGTCTTTAAACGCACCTTGTTTTGTCTTTCAGATGCGGGATGCAGCGCCGAAGGCCTCCGGAGCGTGCGAAGAGTTGGTAAGCTTTTGTCTTTCAGATGCCGGAATGCAGTGTGAAGACCTCCGGAGCGCACGAAGAGTAGGTAAGCCTTTGTCTTTCAGATGCCGGAATGCAGCGCGAGGCGTTGGTGACAGCCGATGGACCAGGTAAGTGAAGAGCTGTCACTGAAGACCGTAATGCTAACCTGTTCTTTCTTGTCTTTATAGGTGTTGCTGAAGACTGGATTCAGAATGGTAAGCCTTTTTCCTTAGGCCCAGGATCAGATGCAGAAGACACGATGAGCGTTCTGCTGCTGAGGATGCAGAATAACGCAAAGCAAGATTCATCCATCGGGTGTGGTTTAAATAGCCTCCTGTAGTGCTTAGGTGTCTCCTTCCACAGCCACGCCTAGGTAAGAAAAGAGTTCCTGCTTTCCAGAAGAGTTCCAGTGTTCTGAATCTAGGGAGTGGCTCCTGCCCCACCCAACAGGAAAAGTAGTTCCAAACAGAAGAGGATCAGAGACTCAACTGGCAGGCAAGTAAGCAGTATGGTCTGCTGCAGGTAAGTCCACCCAAGCATTATGAGCCCGGCGCTTCCAGCGCTGGGACTGGGCATATTTATGAGCCTGGTGCCACTGGCGCCAGGACTGGGTCCAAAAGGTCCCAATTGGGACTGGTTGGCACTCGGAACCTGGGTTATGGATCTGCTTCCAAGGGAGTTGGGAAAACCCTGACCTTTTGGAAGCAGAGATCATGACAGCAACTACCTCCTTAATACCAAGAATTCCAGGATGTCTTCCAAAAAGAACAGGCAAACACCTTACCTCCTCACAGATCTTACGATTGCCAAATCGATCTCATACCCGGTGCACAACCCCTTTGTAGCAGGATCTATGCCCTTACGGAACCTGAGAACCTTCACCTACGACAATACTTAGACCAGTACCTTGCCAATGGCTTTATTCGCCCATCTAAGTCCCTGCATCTTCAGCTTTGTTCTTCGTGCCGAAAAAGGAAGGTGACCTCAGAACATTCATAGACTACCGCGCATTGAACCAGATAACTGTTAAGAACCGATACTCATTGCCTCTGATCCCTGAACTACTAGACCAAGTGAAGGACACTTGCATATACACTAATTTAGATCTCTGGGGGGCATACCATCTGGTACGTGTAAAAGAGGGCGACGAATGGAAGTATGGGTTATTCGAATACCAGGTGATGCCTTTCGGGTTGTGCAATGCACCTGCAGCCTTCCAATATACTTCATGAACGATGTCCTTCGTGAACTCATTGACGTTTGTGTATATATCGATGATATTCTAGTATACTCCTCTTCAGAATCTGACTATGAGACTATAAGAGGGGACATCCAAGGTGATCAGTGGGGAGAAAAGAGGGGTGGGGGAATTTACGCTCAACTCCACGGGTTGTTAATTCCCTTTCTCCATTTGCAGAAGAATATTCCTACGGGCCAAGCAAACAAAGCTAGGTGGGCCAGACCAGCCCGTCATCTCGGCCCTACGTGTCACATTGGTGGAGACCGCAGCAGTCCAGTCCAGATCGACGCCTCTGTGGGAGCCAGGTGAACATAACATTCCTCCCCTTATATAGCCCCTTCTAGAAATCGGCAAAACCCTTGACTATTCCCCCAGGTGAAGTCACTAGGGTTCCCTCTGGTTGCTACAAACCAGATATCCAAATTTCCGCCCGTTGGCCATGCTGCCAGCAGGGCATCTGCGTTATCCCCTTTTTCATAATAGTTCTGCTTTAGTAACTAGAGCTTCCGAACTACCTTCCCTTCCTCTAACAGATGCAGTTCCTCCCTCTTGCCCTGCACTTCCTCTATCCACACCCGCCCCTTCTTCCATCACTTGTATTCTTTCTTCCAAAGTCCCTATCTTTGCATGCTGCCTATTCTCTAACAAGGTCCGCTCTTTTTGCATGCCCCGTCTCTGTTTAGGAGACCCCCTCCATGTAGCCTTACCCGCATCACAAACCGTTCCCTGTTCCACATCTCCTGTATTGCTCAAGAGGAAATACAACTTCATCGCCTCTTCAAACTCCTTCCTAAAGATTGTGTCCTTCCATAGGGACTCATTACACCTCCATATTGATTTCCCAGGACCCAGCTCAACCCAAGACAGATCCATGGATACTATGTCATGATCCGACCAGGCAATCGGGTGGATTCCAGAGTCTGATGCCACTTCGAGAAGCTCCCTTGGCGCATCCAAGTATAGGTCCCATGGGGCGCATAGAAGAACATAAATCACCATTCCTGAGCGTGAAAGAAGCGCCAAGCATCCCACAAACTGTATGAGTCCAGACAAGCCTGTAGTGAACCCCCCGCCCCCCAAATATGGGGCCCTTGCTGTTACCGGTCCCCTAGTTCTCCTATCCCACTGCGCATATGCCCACATGTTGAGACCCCCCACTACCAGGTGCCCTGTCCCCTCATTCAGAATTCTCATCAACAAATTGACCCTCTGTATGAGACCCGACAACAGAACCGCCCTTCCCTCTCGGCACCCCCATACTTTCGCCACTTCCCTTTTCAGTCTCTTGTGTAGCAGGATACCACCACCCCCCTTTCTTGAGGGCCTGGAATGCCAGTATTCCTGTCCCACAAGACCCCAGGGATTTCTCGTTTCCTCACCCCTGGAGAACCACGTTTCTTGGAGAAAGAGTACATCAATCCAGATCTCCGGAATTCTCTGGCCACTAAGGACCTCTTGGTCAGTGAATTAAGCCCCTTAACATTCAATGTGCAGATCCGCAAGGAATCATTCCTCTCCCCCCTATTCAGGTCCACCATCTCCCCACTTTTACCACATCTCTTTAGACAGACCTCCTCAAGCCCCGGGTAATTTCAGTGTGGATCATGACAGCGCATAATAGTCGTACCCCCTCTAAATCTTACCACCCTCCTCCATCTCTCCTCTCTCTTGCAGTGCCCATCACTGGACGAACACTGGACCACCAATAGGACCCAAACCCAGGGCCAACAACTTAATCACTACCAAAACCAAGAGCCCCTGTTTCACACTTCATACCCCAACATTTTAACATTCTAACATAACCCCCCAACACTCCTGACTAGACCCATCTGGTATAAACACCTTACTCCGAACCCAAATTCAATAACCAAGCCCATCTGCAGGCTCCAATTGAGGGTCCATCACGTGCCCCTTAAAAAACCTCCAGACCCCTGCCACCCTCCTCCAAAGAACCTGAGGTAATGTTCCTCGTGAACCCATGAACAAAGCAAAAGAAATACCTCTGAAACAAGCGGGCTCCCACAGCCTCCTACCCCCAGAAAGATGCGCAGGTAATAGGTCAAGTATCCTCTGCTGGCAGGGTGTTAAGTTTCCTGGATTTCCTCAATCCTGCTACTGTGCGTCTCTTCGGCCCTTGTATGCACCATCTCCTTTACTCAGGGCCCTTTGACCCTCCTTCTGATGCGATCTAAGCTTCCCCCATCAGCTCCCTGGTAACCCTGTGTATATCTTTCTCAGAGACCAGTTTGTAGTGGTACCCATCCACCTCAAAGGAGATGGAGAAACCCCATCGGTATCGTACCCCCTTCTCATTCAACCATTTTGTGAGGGGTGCAAATATACGTCTCTTCGCCAACATAAGTGAAGACAGGTCTTGAAAGATTGCAACTTTTGCGTTGGCCACCATCACTGTGCCTATCCCCCTTGACCTTTCCAGTATTTTCTGCTTATCGGGATAGTTATGGAAGTGAGCCAACATGGATCTCAGGCCTCTGCCTACTCCACCTTCTCTGTGTACCCTATCAATTTTGGGCTCATTGATGGTGTCATCTCCAAACAACACTTTTGCTGTTTCATGGACGAATCTGCAGAGGTCTCTTTCCGTTTCACCCTCCTTCTCTGGCACCCCAAAGAATCACAAGTTGTTCCTCCTTTCTCGATATCATCCATTTTAAGTGTGATTTCCCCATCTCTCCTCTCCAGCTCCGCCATCCTCATATCTATCCGAGTCTTCAGTGTGTCAAGGGAGGATTGATTATTTTCCACTGCTTGCAACCTCTCGTCCATTGCATTGATCCAGGCGTTCATTTGCTCCACTTTGCCTCCAATATCCGCCCTCATTCCTCTGATCTCCTCTAGTAATGAGGCAATGTCCCTCTTCGTGGACACCGGGTCCTCTCACCCCTTCTGCATTTTCCTTTCCGGGGTAGTGTTCTCAAAGCCCCGGCCCTGGGGTTATTCAAATCGTCCCAGTTTCCCTTTCAAGTCCATAGAAAACCTGGGTCCCTCTATTTGGGACTGCTTCACTCTCCAATCGCTGGAGGTCTCCCTTGATATTCGTAGGACTTCCACCAGGCCAATCCAAGGTGATAGTCTTACTGCTGTGTCCAGCAAGGTGGGCAAACGCCCCAGAGCTAACCCTTGGGGGCGTTCATCTCCTCTATCTGCTCCGGGCCTGGGGGATCGCCCCCATTTCACTCTATTGGCAGGAGCCCACTCCTGAACCTAGCACACCCATGCCCACCGGGGGTGTCCACTTGGTTCCCGCCGGGATCTGTATGTTCAGTCAGCCCCCCTCAGATGGCGTGCTCCTCCAGGTCTCCGTGGTCTCCTTCCATGGCACAGATAGGGCCTGCCCTCGTGTCCCAGCCTTGCTTTCCCACTTCCCCCATGGGGGTTCCTTCGTGCGACTCTGGAGATCATTATACACTTTCCCCCTCCTCAGAATCTTCTCCTCTGCGGGCCCACACCTTGTCGCCCCAAATGGGTGGTTATACTGCCAAGGTCTCCACCAGCCTCAGTTCGAGTCTGCCTGAGCCTGTGAGCCCCCCCCCCCTTCCCGGTGCCTCCAATGTCCAAACGGTCTCCTAGGGGTCTTGGTCAAGTTGCCGGGAGGCGGTGGAAGCATTAATGAGGTTGTTGGCGGCTCTGAATATTGTGTTAAATCTTTTATCAGACTGTATGATACTATTGCTCCTGAGTTGAAAAATAACACCAACACGTTACAGCATATCAAAAAACAGTTGGCAAAAACTGTAGAATCAACGCATGATGCCCTGAACATTGGATCTGCAGCCCCTCAGCAACGATATGAACAGCCCTTTCAAAAAATGGCTCTCCAAGTGTCAGGAAAGGAAATTGAAAAACATAGCAAATGGGCCCAAAGTCTCGAATAAAGGGTCCCAAAAATTCCTAAGGAACCTGGGGTTAGCAGCAAATAAGAGAATGAGACAATCTGCGAATTAAACTTTGAGTGTGCAAGTGGCAGATTCGGATGTTGCTGGAAGACTACTTAAATTGCACTCTGTGGAGGATACTTGTGTGTGTAATGCCCACCAGCCCATAGGGAGTAGAACCACAACTAATACAAGTAGTTGCCAAGAGGTGCCTGTTCATCGCAGCACCAAAAAACAAAAGGGTCAGGCAACAAAGAAGAGTAAGAAAATCATACCAGCCAGAGTAAGAGTGCAAATATGGAGACAGCAGCAGGCCACAAGTGTGTTGACGTCTCAATCTAAGGAGGTGAGCACCCCATCAGAAAGGAATGCCGTCCGGAAAATGAGCTTGCGAAACAAAGAGGCACCTAAAGCAGTGGGCTAGGACCCCAGCTATGGGAATTATGAGGGGAAGAAGTGGGTAGCCGGGGGCGGGAATGCCTGGAAGGACACTCTGGGAAAACTGCAAGAGAACCAAACTGAGTCGACAGCATCATGCCCAATCATCTTCGAATCTATTTTTGAAGAGGACAAAGAAGTTCCATTCAATCGGCACTGTGTATTTTCTCTGCTCGCCACGTTGCCAGCTTTAAAACTTATCTCTTCCTCGGATATAAAATGTGTGCATCTTTTTGACCGGTCACCCTTGGGGAAATGTGCGGTTCATTCTCATTCGAAGTTGGGGGAAATGATGGTGAGTGAATGTCAGGAAGATCTTTTATTGAAGGGATACCAGACATATTATGCTAAACCGGCATGTATGAACTATCAAGATAATGTCTGTGTCATCTTAACAGTGAAATGTTATTTCGATCATGAACAACAGAGGCAGGTCAATCGAGGAGGGGTTGTTACATCAAATTGGGAGTGGCTTACCACCTCTCTCCTGGCGGGGT
Organism: Ambystoma mexicanum; assembly: GCF_040938575.1. Classification (NCBI taxonomy): domain Eukaryota; kingdom Metazoa; phylum Chordata; class Amphibia; order Caudata; family Ambystomatidae; genus Ambystoma; species Ambystoma mexicanum. The sequence goes on along the minus strand of NC_090941.1, from coordinate 701,529,612 downwards.
CGAGAAAGCTACCGGGTTTCTAATGGCACAGACTGTAGAATGTTATGCTGGAACTCAAAAGGTTACAATTCGTTTGTGAATATGGATATTAATGAAGGTTTTATGGATGCAGATTTTCTCCAAGAAACCTGGACAGATCCAATTTTTGATGTATACACAATCATCTACAAAAAGGCAAGGAAAGGCCTGAGAGGGAGGCTGGGGGGGGATTATGAATGGCAGATAAAATCAGGAGATCGTGCTTGATCCATTGAGTGAAATCTCAATTGATTTCAAAGCTGATGGATTCGATAGATGGCCATCAGGTCGACACTCTCCTGATTAATATCTACTTTAATCCCATAACGGGCGATATTGAGAAAGTGCTGAATGAGGTGGAGAACGTGTTATTGGACTGGCATACCCAGGATTCGGGGAATCTAATAGTACTGAGGGGGTGTTATGTGTTGTAATGTTGTATCTTAATGCGGCATACCTGATGTAGTTCTCAAACGCCCCTGTGTTCGAGAACGGCTGGTGAGAGAGGATCATTGCTGTTGGAGAGTGCACCCACCTGGGGGCTCTCTGCAATAAACCTAATTATAATCCTTACAATCGTCTCAAGTGTCATTGAGGAGAACACAACAGTTGGCGACGAGGACGGCAAAACTGTGAGAGCCCCCAGGGAAGAATTTAAAACAACCCATTTGTGCGAGCATCGATGGAAGCTGTGCAGAGTGCCTGACCACTGAAACCTTGCATTAGAGCGGCCACAGGATATACCCATCGTTCAGGTACTGGTGGCTAAAGGACATACAGCGCTCACAAGAGACAATTGCGAGAAATAATAGTAATAATATATATAAATGTAGTAGAAGTACCCTCGCATCTTTTGAACGGCAGCACGGTGCACGCTCACTGCGTTGGCTCAGCATCAGGATAGCTAGAGTAAAGAACCCAACAAACGTCCCCGACATAACAGCCATTTTGTTACAACAATTTCACCTTGGCAACCAGCTTTTCATTTCGGATCAGGTGAGCTGTACGTTACGGCATAGAATACTGTGTCTATTGATCTAGCCTGCTGCGCTTAAGCGTCACATTCAAGAGGGAAAAAAAAGGGAAATAAAACGCTGCATAAACCGTACAATATAAGCATGCTAAAAATGTTATGCATATAGCTTTCACTATCGAATATGGAATAGCAACAATACTGGTCAATCAATAAGATAAGCATCACGAACAATTGAAAAGGATTTGGTGCCATAATATACCAATGTCGAAGGTCAAGGTCCATAAAAGATGTAAAGACATAATATGAAACAGAGGTGAAGACATAATTTGAAACAGGCAAATAGTTGCGTCACAAAAAAAAAAATAAATCAATACTTATCAATGAGCAAGTGAGAAGAGGGCGCTAGAGAGCCGTCCAAGATGGCGGCCTTCCTGTGAGCTCGACGGAGCTCCTACGAATATCCTGAAAAATCGCTGCATCCGTGTGGTGTATTCCGATAGAAGCTGCCTCCCCCTTGTAGAGAAAGCGATTCCTCACAGGGGGATATATTCATTTCATCGATCCGATGGACGTGTGTGGCGAATCTCCCATAAGAAGGTGCCACCCCCTCCCCTCCGCGGACACTAGGTGCGGCCTACGTGGGCGACCCGGAAGGAGTCCCAAGCGGCGAGAGGACTGGCGGCCGCTGAACCAGCACGAAAACCGGTGAATCCTGGTCGAACTGACAGGAGAGGGGAAAAAAAGAAGGCAGGCGCCCAGCCCGGGCAGTCAGATAAAAGCACTCCGCGTACCCCCCTGGCCCACGTGGCCGCGACGGCTGCCGCACAGATTCCTGGGTGCCCTCGAGCGACAACCACACGATCAGAGGGCGTCGGAGCATTGGGCTGCTCCCGACCCGGGTCTGCCCGCTAATTGAGGCCGGCGACACTCCAGGAGCGCTATCGCGCGGCCGCGGTAGTCAACGCCGGGTAGCATAGGCTGCAAAAAGTCCCAGCGGAGACAGAGCCGCGGCCCGTAAAACAGCAAGCTCCGGCGGCACCCCGCTGAAAAAGACCACCACCACCTCAAACAACCCAGTCTCGCAGAAGCACGACAAATCCGTAGCACTGCTCACCAAAGGTGGCACAGGAGCTTCCACAACAACAGCAATTATGGGGAAGGCAGACAGACTCCAGAAAAAACTCAACTTCGAGAGCAGCTCTTCAAACAAGGCACCTCCGGCTGATGGTCACTTTCAATCCCCTAATCCCAGCGCAATCCAAGATGAGACTGCGGCACAGGATATTGATATCAGAGAAATCCTGCTCGATCTGAAAGCCGGTATAGGCAGCCTTCGGAGCAAGCTCGACACTCTCTCATCCAAAGTAGATCTGCTCCAGCACAGACTTGACAAGCACGCAGACAGACTGGTCACGGTGGAGCAGAGGGTATCGGATCTTGAGGACGGCTCGACCTCCCTAACATCCAGAGTGTCCACATTAGAATCACAAATGAAAGCGGTATGCGCCAAAAATGAGTACTTGGAAGGTCGCTCCAGGCGTAATAACATTAGGATAGTAGGCGTTAGAGAGCACCAGTTGGCTAGCAGGATGGAAGATCATGTGGAAAAAATCTGCGTTGAGCTGTTCGGTGAAGAGGCCCTTTCCAAGATGTTTGTCGTCGAAAGAGCGCACAGAGTACCCAATTCGAGGCCAATCCCAGGAGCGAACCCTCGTCCGATCATAGCAAAGTTGCTTAACTACAAAGATCGTGACACAATTCTGAGAGCCGCCAGAGACAAAGGTGACCTCCAATTCGAGGGGGACAAAATCCAGTTTTTCCCAGACTTCTCTCAAGCGGTACAGGCGCAAAGATGATCGTTCACAGCAGTGAAACGCAGGCTGCAGGAAAATCAAATTCAATACTCAATGCTGTTCCCAGCCAAGCTCCGCATCCAACACGAGGGCAGAACCCACTTCTTTAATACACCTGAAGAAACAAGTGACTACCTAGACCGCTCTGGATGCAGACCCGTCACAAATAACAGCAGACCACAAAGAGGCAATGGACCCAGAAGAGACCCTACGTAACTCTCGTCAGACGGATTCACACTAATAAGGCAAAGTATCACCCAGACGCAACTACTTTCACCACCACAGAACTAATCCAGTAACAGACGTGGGGAACCAGCCCCTCTTGGAGGGCCACCAGCGCCCCATGCACAGCAACGTTGGCTGTTTTGCCAACCAGAGTTAGTTCTATTTGGGCCAGTTGGGGGTTGCCCACTCAAGGGAGAGTTCCCAGTTCCAAGAAGTCACCAAGTGTCTCGTACCCTCATCTCTTGCCAACCTCACCACAGAAACCAAGCAAGCAGAAGCCAAGACCTCAGATTCCCCCCGAATGCCTTGACTCCACGCCTACCGTTGAACCTCGGCCCAGCATGCCCATGAAATTTCCCTCACGAGACAATGACGACTTATAGGATTGCCACATGGAATATACGTGGGGGCAACCACCCGGCGAAAACGAGGAAAATCCTCCAATATTTGCGAAGACACAAAATTGATATCGCCTTTCTACAAGAAACACATCTCACAAAGTCCTCGGAATCTCATTGGGCCAGATCTTGGGGCTGCCACCGATACTTCTCATCCTATTCGTCATACGCCAGGGGAGTCGCGATACTGATAGAGAAGAGAACGAACTTCAGTCTGATCGACTCAAGAAGAGATACCGAAGGGAGAGCTATGCTGGTGAGAGGAATACTAGCCGGAAAAGAGGTGATCCTGGTTAACTCCTATGCTCCCAACACAGATGGACCAGATAACTTCAACTGGGTGCTGTCCAAACTGGGAGAGACGAATGCAACGACCATTATATGGGGAGCGAACCTCAATACCCCACTCGACCCCAAGCTTGACAAATCACACAACACGTCAGGGCAGCCCTCGAAAGCAAGTGCCCAGGTCCAAGAGATCGGCCATGCATTTGGTCTAACGGACACATGGAGGAACCACAACCAGAACACCAAAGAATACACATTCTACTCGGCAGTTCACCACTCCAGCTCACGAATCGACTATATCCTGGCTGCAGCCCGCAGCCCGTTTGAATGGGGGAAAAGCCAAATCATGCCAAGGTCCTTTTCAGACCACTCCATGGTCGTACTTGAAACCACCCTAGCAGGCTCCACAATCCCTGGTCTTCACTGGAGATTTAAAACAGGCTCGTTAACGGACACCATCTTTGCTGCAGAACTAAGCCAGGAAATAATCTCCTTCCTTGACATGAACAAAAACTCAGTCGACTCAGCTAGTACAGTGTGGGATACACTCAAATGCTATGTCAGAGGAATATGCCTGGCGAAAGAAAACAGCATGCTATACCAAATCCGCAGAGAACTCACGGATAGTGAGCACCGATTGAAAGACCTAAAGCTCAAATCCTCCGTCTCCCATGACCCACGACTCCAAGCCAAGATGAAAGTGGAACTCAAAAACTTCAGAGAAACGGCTGAAAGAGAACTAAAATTCCTGGGCCGCAGGCATCAGATCAGACAATATGGAGAGGGGCAGAAGCCTGGAGCCCTGCTAGCTCGCCTTCTCTCGATCGACAAAACTCCACCTCGCATCGAACGTATAAAGAATGCACAAAGCCAACTGGCATATACCGAAGAAAATATCTGCGAGGCATTCTACGACTTCTACCGCACCCTGTATAGCTCAAAGGGTGCCGCAGATCCAGGAGCAATACAAGAGTTTCTTAATGACACTGAACTTTACTGGGTCAGTGCAGAACTACGAGAACCCCTGAACGCACCGATCTCACTGGAAGAAATCCAGGAAGCAATAAAAGCCCTCCCAAACACGAAAGCTCCGGGTCCAGATGGACTAACCGGAGAATTTTACAAAGCACACGCTTCAATAGTGGCCCCCCTTCTAGGTCAGGTCTTCGAGGAGTCGATAGAACGAGGGTCACTCCCGCCCACGATATGCAAAGCCAACGTGATGGTACTTTATAAGTCCGGCAAACCTGCAAGGATTGTGCCTCATACAGGCCGATCTCTTTAATAAATCTGGACAATAAAATCCTAGCGAAGATTCTAGCAACGAGGTTGCTCCCTCTGATGCCAGCCCTGGTGCTCGGCGACCAGGCCGGCTTCATCCCAGGTCGTAGCACGACCTATGGCATCAGGAGGCTGTTCGGCGTTATTGAGGCCCTTGACCCGTCACAACAGGCAATTGCAGTCCTCTTAGACGCAGAGAAAGCATTTGATTCGGTCGAGTGGCCCTTTATGTTTGCAACGCTCAGGCAGATGGGCCTAGGCAACTTCTTCCTTAAACTAGTGTCACTACTGTACAACAAGCCATGCTCATACATCACGGTTGGTAGCACTAGGTCCCCAGGCATCACACTGGAACGCGGAACAAGACAGGGCTGCCCGCTTTCAGCCCTCATCTTTGCCCTGGTGATGGAGCCCTTGGCATCGAGGCTACGGACCGAACATCGTCACCGCGTTTTGAAACTGGGGCCCCATAAACTGATAGTTTCTCTCTACGCCGATGATGTCATGCTATTCGTCAGCGATCCCCAAGACAATCTGAACCCTGTAATAAGGGAAGTGATAAAATTCGGGAGAATGTCAGGCCTTAAAACGAATCACTCTAAATCAGTAGTGTTTCCTTTAACCCCTCACACGACAGAATTCAGGGATGATCATGGGTTCAAATGGGAAAAGTCCAAAGTGCGCTACCTGGGCATCTACATGTCCCGCAATCATCACGAGGTATTTAGAGATAACTACCAAACAGTGTTACATTCCATACAAGAACGTGTCCAGAGATGGAAGTCTCTTCCACTGACGCTCTGGGGCAGGACCTCCCTGACGAAAATGGTTATCCTCCCTAAATTGCTCTACCTCTTTATGAACATCCCACTACTCGTACCCAAATCCTACTTTCAAAAAGTCAAGAGTTTGATTTTAGAACTACTGTGGGCCGGGAAACCGGCACGGGTGGCCTACAACACCCTAACGTTGCCAACAGCGAAGGGAGGCCTGGCTCTCCCGGACGTTGAAAAATACTATTGGGCAGCCCAGGCACAATTTCTGAGTCATTGGTACTCGGCTCACCACATCCGTCAGCATGTGCAAGTGGAAAGAGCTCTAGCGTCCCCGGACCTGCTTAGCGCGGTCATTATTAGCAATCTCCCCGTCCCACACAAGACACTAAACACAGTTCTATCCACATATGCTATCTGGAAAAAGATGGCCAAAGAATATGGCATAACCATATGTTATTCCCCCCTGCTTTCCATTAAATTCATCCCCGGAATACCCCTCACAAATGAAAAAGTGTTTCTCATATGGATTGACAAATTGAACCTTAAATCTCTGGGCGATCTGTTCCCGGAGGGCACCTTTCTAACCCTACAAATGGCCAGAGACAGAGGAGCTAACTCCTCCCTAGATGTATTCCTCTATTTTGGACTACGCCACACCCTACAGGGGGTATTCCCCACGTTCCCTCAGCAGCCTCCCACGTGGACCCTGCTACACAGGGCGATCCAAGCTCAGGGAGAGGGAAGACTGGTGTCAACCCTGTACAGATCTCTCACACAAGACACTCGAAGGCCCAACCCCCGAGCCCAAAGGAAGTGGGAAACAGCCATTCTGGAGCCAATACCCACAGAGGACTGGACATACATCCTCCGACAAACCCAAAAAATTGCATTAAATACGAGATATGAATTGATCCACTTTAACTTCATTCACCAAACGTATTATACACCAGCCAAAAAAAAGACCCACCACCCAGAAACTTCGGCCCAATGCGAAAGATGCTCATCCGATAACGCAGATTTCTTCCACCTGGCATGGAGCTGCCCAGGCGTGTACTGCTTCTGGTCCACCGTCATTCAGAAAACCTCCAAAATTGTGGGAGAGCAGATAACCACACTCCCCCTAGGCGCCCTCCTGGGACTTACCAGACACATGCAACCAGCATCACGCAGATTGACAGCACTCCTCATGGTTCTGGCCCGGAGAAGAGTAGGAATGACATGGGGCAAAGGCCCGCTCCCCAAGATCGAAGACTGGGAAAAAGACATCATATATTGCCAAGACATAGACACAGAATTCATTAGAACGCTTCCACTACATGCGCGCCCCCCGGATATATGGGGTCCATACGTGTCATACCTGATAAACAGTACAGAATCCTTAGACACAGAAACCCCGAACTCTCAATTGGGACAGACCGGGATGGATGGTCCTCAAGAGAAGAATACTCAGGAGTGAAGGCATCGAACAAAGGGTCAACAAGGCATCTGCACAGTAAACGAGAGACACGAGGGGGGGTGACTGGGAAGGGATGGGTACGAGGGATATTGTTTAATGAGCATTGTTTAATGAGCACCCTGTTGGTGCATGGTTTGTTCTTTCTTTCTGTTGTATACGGAAAATACTTCAAAATAAAGTATTTAAAAAAAAATCAATGAGCAAGTGAGATAATTTACGTCAAGTGATTAAAACACAAAGTTGCAAGGTACCATATTTAAAGCCCAACACTAAAACAACCACAAAGGCATAGACACAACCAGTTGCCAATTATACGTCATGCAACATACCCTAGCACCAACCCAGTTCTTGCCAAGTCCAGGAAATCCCACCAGTCCTTGGGAACAATAGGTAGACGTCTTTCAGGTGTATTTAAGGGTGATTGGTGGCACGAAGTTTAGTGGTGACTTAAAGGAAGCCACATTGTTGAAATGCATTGGAGCAGAAGCGCTTAGAGTTTTTCATACGCTGCCAGATCAGAATAATGCCAATGAAGGGTCGGGTGATGCAGCTGGTACAAGCGACAACAGGCGATATGAAAGTGCCCTAAATAAGCTATCCAGACATTTTGCGAATAAGACGAATAATGTTCTCGAAAGGTACCACTTTTTCTCTCACTGTCAAAACAAGGGTGAATCAGTTGACACTTACATGGCGGTATTAAGAGGTTTGATATCAACCTGTACATTTACAGGTGTGGTGGAAGAGTATTTGAGAGACCAACTAGTGTTGCACGTTGCTGATCCCCACATACAACAAAGACTATGGCAAACTTTAGAACAAGCAATGGAGATAGAAAGAGCCATGGTGTTAGGAGAGAAATGCATGAGAGAAGTGCAAAGTAAACAAGAGAGTAATGAAATCAAAAGGTATTCAAGAAGAGAAAGAGGATGATAGTGAAGAATCATTAGTAGCTCTAGTAAGGAGGATGTCGGCAAACTATCCAAGGTTGAAACCCAGAATAGAAAGAGAAGCATTTAACAGAATAAAAGGACATTGTTACAAGTGTGGCCGAGGCAAACACATAAATGTGGATAGAGAATGTCAGGCTTACTCTGCCGAATGTTTTAAATTTGGCAATGTTGGTCATTTCAGTAAAGTTTGTAGGAACATTAGGGGAAGAGGAAGAATAAGTTAATATTCAGGCAACACGATGCATGAAGAGGGAAATCACTTTGCAAGTACAAGCATCAAAGCCTTGGAAGAAATCAGATGCCCAAGTAGCCTGTTGTCTATTGTGAATGACCAAGAAGAGGAAATTCAAATCCTAACCCTCTCATCAGAGGGGAAAAAGGGACCATGGGTATACATGAGCATTAATAAAGTTCCGCTGCAGGTGATGGTAGACACGGGCTCACCCTATACCATTGTGGATGTGACAACTTATGTTAGAGAGCTAAAAGGCAAGTGTGAAGAATTGCAGAACACAAGAGTGAGAGCCACTGGATATGGTAAGAGTCCGATAAATTCATGAGGTATAAACGGGTTCATTTCTGCTTTGAAGGAAGGGAGACATATTGCAAATTATACTTTGCAGAAAATGGCTCATTGGTAGTGGGATGGTGGGAACAAGCAGCACTACAGATAAAACTACATCCCGGGGAGAGTGTTCTCCTACTGAGCATTTCAACAGAAAGCTGTGACACAAGTGAAAACTTAGCGAGTTTTCCCCAAGTATTCAATGCTAGTATCGGAGTGTTAAAGGGTTTCAAGAACATGATCGTATTAAAGAAAGGAGCCAAACCAGTTGCACATCAGGTTAGAAACATTCCAGTGGGCACAAAAGATGCATTGCAAAAAGAACTGTTGAAATTGTGTGAGCAAAACATTATTGAACCAATTGAAAGTTCGGAATGGCTTTCTCCCATTGAAATTGTGTAGAAACCTGACAATTCGATAAGGATGTGCGTTGATTTGAGGGATTTGAATGCAAGCCTATGGATTTATAGGCATCCACTACCTAACATTGGGGAAATGTTGACAACTATGAAGCCGGCTTGCTATTTTACAACCCTAGATCCATCATCAGTGTACCATAAAGTACCCCTTGATGAGGAATCAGAACACCTTACATTGTTTGTTACGCCATTGGGAGCTTTTAGGTATACGAGAATGGCTTTTGGTTTGGTATCAGCTGCAGCAGTGTTCCAAAGATTGATGCATCAGCTGTTTGGAGGCCCAGAGGGTGTGTATTATTTTCAAGATGACATTCTGATTGCAGCGCAGACAGAGGAAGAACATAATGCCAAACTCGAAAGGGTATTACAAGTCATACAGGAAAGTGGCCTTAGCTTAAGGATAGACAAATGCAAAATCAAGATGAGAGAAGTAGCATATCTAGGTCACATCATTCATTCAAAAGGGATTAATCCAAAGAAGAGCTTGGTGGACACCATTTTGAATATTCAAGTTCCAACAAACAAAGATCGGTTGCAAAGTTTTCTTGGTCCAACCGGATACTTTTCGAATTCAAAGTTTATACCACGTTTCATGGACAAAATGATAAACATGAGAGAACTGATGAAGAAATCTTTCAAATGTGTATGGTCAGATGAATGCAAAAACGAATTTAAATGCATAAAAAGGAGCATAAATAGCACGCCGACCTTATAAATGTTCAATTGCACATCTTGCAACATAATTTCAGTAGATGCCAGGAATGTTTGTTCAGGGGGAGTTCTGGAACAAATTCAGGAAGGAAGAGCAGTACCCATTGCTTTTGCTTCAAGAGTTTTAAAGGGTGCAGAACAAAATTATTGCACTATTGAAAGAGAAGCCCTTGCAGTATTGTGGATCTTAGAACATTTCAGGAGTTTGATATGGGGTCTGCATATAGAACTAAGGACAGACCATAAACCTTTGATCTATGTATTAAATTCCAAGAGTCCGCGTTTGGTATCACCCAGAATTCGGAGATGGATTTTGGATATTATGCAATACAATGTGAATGTCGTATATACGCCAGGTATATCCAACGTTGTCGCAGATTGCATCAAGGTTGCCCTGGGATGATAAAGAACTTTCCGTATAGAGACAAATAACTCAGATAGCAATGTATACCCCTCCTTCTACCCTTCTTTCCTTCTCGTTTTCTGTGGTTTCACACTGTCCCCTCCTCACATTCCTGTTTCATTTTGGGGGGTGGGAGATGTTATGTGTTGTAATGTTGTATCTTAATGCGGCATACCTGATGTAGTTCTCGAACTCCCCTGGGTTCGAGAACGGCTAGTGAGAGCGGATCATTGCCGTTGAAGAGAGTGCACTCACCTGGGGGCTCTCTGCAATAAAACTAATTATACTCCTTACAATTGCCTCAAGTGTCATTGAGGAGAACACAACAGGGGGTGACTTCAATGGCAAATGCATGGTAACACCAGGAGAGTTTGATCAGATGGATACTGTTGGTGGACAGAGTTGTGTCCTCTATAAGAGACAACATTGGAATGAAGTGGTCGCAATTTCTGTCGAGATGGGGCTTTAGTCAGACCAATTTGTTGGGTGGGGGGGTTAATGTAAAAGATGAGCCCACATGGTCTAATGCAGTGGCAGCCTCAACGATCGATTACATTTTTGTCAAAAATAGGGAATGGGGTAAGAGTGAAAGAGTTTCAGATAGTGAAAACCAAATTGAGCGACCTCACAATGCTAATGTTGACTCTTTTAGTAAATACCGCTAGGACAGAGGCGAAGTCCATGGGCAGTAGAGACCTGGTGATTTCTGGCTCCAAGAACCGACTGACCCACTACAATCAGAATGTAGAGAGAGTGAATGAGAGGTTGGCTGCCTAGTGGATGGTCTTATCACTGGAGGCCAGGTGGAACATTTCTTTCCCGGACAGCTTCCAGAGAGTGTTAGCTAAACTGGGAAGAGCGAAGTGCAAGGCCCGGTGTCCAGACAGAAGAGCGGTGTGTGCAATCAAAGAGCCTACATTTGACAGGGATGTTGTGGCCAGAAGAGGACTGTTGCGAAAGAACTTAGGATGGCAAGGAAGTGCCAGACTATGACAGAGGAAGGGAAACTACGAGTGAAAAAGGTGTTGACGAGAAAGTACAAACAATGGAGTAGCCAACATAAGATACAGAAATATATTCCAGAACAACCAGGAACTCATGCAATACCTAGTCAAAAAAGATGCATGCTCGATATGGTGGATATTAAATTAAAAAAGTAGACTGCAAATCCCTGCGCAGGTGGGTATTGTGTCTGGTGAGGCATGTGTGAAATTTCTGACACCCAAGTTTAGGGCTAGGGATATAGCCTGGAGCAGAGGGGATCTTCCATCAGGGCAGACCACAGAGTGGGTGCATAATTTGGATAGAGAGCACATAGAACTGGTGATCAATAATCTCAAGAACTCCAGACCTAGTGGTCCGGATGGAGTAACAAATATGATCTTAAAAAACAACACGCCTCTGTTGTCCAACATTCTGTGTAATCTATTCAAGCACATAGCAAGGAGCGGGAAGTGTCCTAACTCATGGCTAAATTCGATTCTGGTTCCCATCTTCAAATCAGGTGACAGGTGTTCCCTGCTGATTTACCGGCCCATCGCCCTGCTGGATACATCTTCCAAGGTCTTTGCCACGATGGTGTTGAGAGACCTGAGAAGCTGGGTGGAGGCCTCAAACCTCTTTCATTCCTTGCAGACAGGGTTTAGGAGGGGAGTAGGCACACTGCAGAGTGGTATGACTATGCATGCCTGTATGTCAGAAGTCGGGGGCAGCGTAGTGTAAAATCTTTATATAGCTGCCATCGACTTATCAGCGGCATTTGATAATGTGGACCTAGCCGTCTTCGGATGAAGTTGTCGAGATGGTGCATAGATCCGGGACTACTGACAAAGATCCAAATGCTCTATACAAGCAATGCCACGAAGGTGAGGTTAAACCTTGCAGGAGAACTCTCTACAGGAATTGCAGTTACAAAGGGGGTGTGACAGGGGTGTGTGGTCGCACCAACCCTCTTTAACTTGTATCTAGCGGACTTGTGAGAGGCTGCCAGGGCATGGGGAAGGTATGCATCAAAGGTGGATGGATCTGAAGTTGGGATGCATCACATATGCCGACAATCTCCTCCTTGTGGACTATACCCCAGCAGGGCTGCAAAGGTGCTTGGCAGGTGCAATTAAATACTTGGCCCAGGATAAGTTATCAACAAATGCGGCTAAATCCTACGTAATGACCTGTAGCAAAGCGAAGAAACAGAAAAGTTATAGCTGGAAGATCAATGACACAGTAGTCGCAAAGGTGGACTGTATTCGATATTTGGGTTTTCCTGTTTCTTTTAAAAACAAACAATAAATACCAGAAATGAAAATAGAAGAAAAAATGGGAGCGTGTCTGTCTCTGGTAAAATCTGTCAGGAATAGACTCTGCGCCTACTGCTTTTACCCTTAATCAAGTTCTACAGGTCAAAAATCTCTGAAACCATTTTCTACGGGTTTGAACTAATGAGGGGCGAGAATAGGAAGTTTTTGACATCTTGGAAGGCAGGGTGTTGAAGCAAGTTCTGGGCCTTCCTCGATCAGTCCCAGTGAGTGCTCTAAGATTGGAGCTGGGCCAATGTCGTGGTGGGCACAAGCGCAGTCTATCCCTCTTCTTCAAGATACTAAAAGCTAAGAAACCACACATCGACTCTTACTTGAATACCATGATGGTAGGGGATTTGAATCCTTTTCTACTTGGATTCAGGAAAAGATGTGAGCTGTTGATGAGTATTTTAGACGTGAGCAGTTCCGACTCTGACGAAATATTGAAAAAGAAGGTGAAAAGGTGGCATCAATTACCTGATATACAGGATTTGGCACGTCTGAAACTGTATAAGGGGCATGAAATTTTAGTATCTCCCTCTAAATGAGGTTATATCGTATCTGAAAAAATGTCCCTCAGCCAAACTGAGAGACAGTTACCTTAAGTTTAGGCTGAACTGCCTGGCAACACTGGAGGTAGTTGGGGCCTTAACTGGGTATCCCTACAGCATTGATCCTGTGCAGACTGTGCGGAACGGTTTTGGAATCATTGGAGCACTTCGTTTTGTCCTGCCCGTTGATGATGAATATGAGGTTACAAACCTTTGAACCCTTCACTAATTCTTCGTCTGCGATTATAGTAAAAGACTTTTGGCACAGACTTATGAGGACCGCAAACTTGACGCTTATGTTAGCCGTGGCGAAATTTTGAGGAGGTGATGTTACAGAGGATCTGGATTTGATAGAAAGACAGTTTTTGATATGAGACTTTTTTAATGAAATGATGTTTTTAAGTTTTTAGAGTGCTGTATGTCGGAATGTCTATAATGTATTTATGAAATTGTGTTATGCAATACCTATTGTGTAATGGTACTTGGTGTACTAAAAACGCAATAATAAATAAAAAATAATAATTTAAAAAAGATATCAATACCTATATATCAGCAACAACTATTGGCTTCTCCAATGCTTGTTTTAGCATCTGTTCACCATTTCGGAAAGGGACCAGCCATATTCAAATTAATCTTGGGTCTGCCACCAAAAGGTTCTGTCCAGTGCAAACTACTGCGGATCCCAACTGCAGGATAAGCAAGCCCTGCCATCTTTTTTCCTGGTGACATAGTAGCCATACTGCACAAATTGGTGACTGCACAAATTGGTGGCAGAACCAAGACTGATTTGCATATGATAGCATGGAAGGCTTCCCAGAGCAATGCCACTGCAACCATCACTGTTTGGTTGTAATTTGTCCCCCAAAGTGTGAGAGTCTGACTGAGACAGGAGTCGTTTTCCTGGCTGCACCTTAGTGATTAATTAGATCAAGCAAGGTTAAGCCATGTCTGGGTGTGTTGTGTTCCTTTTGCAGAAACGATGTGGCCTAGCAATTCATACTGGTCTACTCCCATTTGTTGTAATGGCCTGACCTCTACAACACTATTGATGGCACGGCCAAGACTGATTTTCTAATGGCTGCCCCCCTTCTGTAACGAGAGAACAGGCTAACATAACTATGGTATAGAATGCTGTTCAGAGCAATTCAAGTAGATGTGCCTAATATGAAACCTTCCACAAATTGAATGCTCGTCAGAGTAATCTTTAGTATTAACTTTTCCGTCGATCATTTTAGTGGGTGGAAAGTAGAGTGTCACACAAATAACGTGGCCTGACCAGTTTGTCTTGCTCATATGATGTCCCTGTAATACCACTGTCTGTGATGTCACACGCTCTGACATCACTTTTCGTTACATCACTTGAGCACAAAGTTTCACTCGGAAAGTATTTTCTATTGAAAAAAAACACAGTTTCTTTGAATGATCAATCTCGAGCACTTTACACGATTCCAAAATGATTATGTTGTTCCACTAAAAGTAATTTCCAAGGAACAACTCCGGCGATCTGTGCTTCCCACGTCCAAGGTGCCGCAGAGATGGCTCGAGGCTGAGATCCGCCTTGCCGCAGAGGATTGAAGGTGAGCCGGCCTCCCTCTCTTTGGCGCTGGCCTGCAGTAATAACAGCAGGTAGATGGGCGGGCGCTAGGACCCGGCGAGGCGCCATCGGGAGCACCTTAAACCCAGCCCTATGCCCGTTCCTGCGCCACTCTACGCGCTGCTGTGGGTGGAGGCGGCGAGCCCAGCCTGCTGCTGCTGGAGGAGGAGGCAGCGCGCCACAGACCTCTATCTGCCCACAGTGCACCAGCTCATCTCACCGCTGCTCCTGGGAGAGACTGGCTCTCTTCGACATCCTGCCGCTGCAGCCCCGAGGATCCCATTCTGCTCTGCAGAGGCTGCAACAACACCTGTTCCCAGGCAGCCCGTGTGCATGCTGTGTGCACCATCCTCCTGCCTTCTGACCAGCACCAGGGACACATCCCTGCTGCAGCATCACATCGGGGCCTGAAAAGTTTTTCTTTGCTGAAAAATATTTGCATGTTTTTATGGCAGAGGGATCTGTTTTATCAGCATTAAACCCGCTTTGATTTCTTGCCTCTCTCTCCCGGGTTCATGCTGATGTTTGCAGTCTCCTACAGCGAGAGAAAGCGGCGCGTGCCTTCCTGGAGAAGAGGATGTGTGCATCCTGACGCAGCCTGCCCATCCGTAGAATAAGATTAACAGAAACCCGCCCGTGGGGCGAGAAGTTGCGATGGTCATTTTCACTTTGAACCAAATGGAGGAACTATGGATTTTTGCGCTTGTGGCCTCTGGGTGGGCTGAAGACCTCGCCGCCTGTTAGGAGCCGGGGGTACCTCTCCATTAGGATGTCAGTGCATCCGTGCTCAGCGGTGGTTCTTTAGACTTGCCGCGGTTTGACCTTGAACCCGAACCGGTCCAAAGGGGTGGGCGCCGGAGCATCTGTCATCTATGCATTGGATGGATCCAGGGCAGTGAGTGCAGCTGGGGAGGGCGCGGGCCGCGTTCTACCTCGGCTCTCCCGGGAGCGTTCGCCTCGTCTTTGCTGGCTCCCCCCCTGAGGGCAGGCTCTCTCCGATGGCTCCCCTGGGGGAAGTTGGGAACTATTTCGGTGTGCAGGATGCGGCAGCGGCCTTTGGGAGCGCGCCCGTGCTGCCGATGGACGGTCCCATGCTGCTGAGCGAGCACCTGGTCCAATCCGAGACCGGTGGGCTGCCCCGGGGACCCGGGGTGACCGACCTGGACCACTTAAAGGGCATCCTGCGGCGGAGGCAGCTCTACTGCAGGACGGGCTTTCATCTGGAGATCTTCCCTAACGGCACCATCCAGGGAACCAGGCAAGACCACAATCGATTTGGTATGTGTTTAATAAATTGATTTTTGGGGCGGGTAAGCTTTAAAAAAACGATCTAGTTAGTTATTTTACAATGCAATGTCTGTGCTTTAAACGTAGATAGCATGTGCTTGGTGTATTGCTTGTGTGCAGCCAGTGTCTACCATGTTTTAGTGGTTGAGTGGGGAGTTAAGACGTTGGGTCTATTGGAGTTTCATTGCCATCAGATAAGGGTAGACCGGCCTTATCTGTGGTTAAGAATGCACGTGGAATACATGGTGTTTTTTCCAGGTGACCGGTTGTATTGCTTCGCAGTGTGTGATACCGAGTTGCACAGTAAATGCGATTGCCAATTGCTGCATGTACTCAAATTGCTCTATATACTGTGCACTTTGACAGCCCAGAAAATAACACATGGCAGAGATCTGGGATATGCAATCCTGTCTATCCGCGCGCGCTGCACCCCACGGCAGAGTAGCAGGAAACGCCGAGCTAATTTTAAAAGGCAACCCCGTGCTTCGTGTCTCTGGGAGGCTATTTGTGACTCAGCATGGAGAGCTGCACGATTGTGCCTCCGACGACCCGATTAAGAGGCGACGGCAGGGAAGGGGAATCCAACTGACAGGAGAGAGGCGTGCAGCCCGCGTGAGGCGAATGAGCCAGTCGCCCGTTTAGTTTATTTTCTTGAAAGTGTACTTTTTGGTAAGGGGGTTGGAGAGGGTGTGCACATCCTCTTATGAAACGCACCTGCCAGCACTTGAATTTGGCTTCTCATTTGCTCTCCGTTCTTCGCGTTCATGGCTCTTATTTAACCGATCGGTACCGAGTTCTGCGCTTGCTAAAAGGTGTCGTTTAAAACTGTTTTCTGAATCACGTCTCTAGACCAAATGAATTCTGGCACTTGGCTGCGTTTGAAGTGTTTACGGGTGTAGTCGGGAGACCTCGCCCAGGCCATGGTCAGTGAATAGAACTGTTGCAGTTGACTGTTTTCAGTAAACTTAGTGGTATAAGTTTGCGGGACTGCCAAGGCAGCGTCTCGCTGCTGTTAGCCTTGCCTGAGCCTCCACGTCTTGCACCAGGCATTGGCCCCATAATTGTAAAGTCAGAGATGGTACCGGTTATTTCGTCAAAGGGTACACATATGTTAGTGGTCAATCTTTCTTTTACCCACTGCTGCATAAATACCCATGCCATTAAGAGGGTCCCACAGACTTTTTTCCTTTCCATGCTGGTACTTCTGGATTTTTAGTGTGGGAAACGTATAACTAAGTTTGGGAACACAAAGACTGGACGAGCATGTGGCATGTTGCCATGCATGCCACTGCACCATTTATGTCCTTAAGCTAATTTGCCAAAAATGTCATCTGCCGCACAACCACATGCCTAGACATTACACCCCGAGCAATAGTGACGTTCGAAGACCCACTGGAAGTGCGGAATAATGTCATAGCGCCCTCTGGCGGCTGGGGTCAGCTCCTACTATCGGTTTCTCTAGTATGCTAGGGGCAGTGGCGCCGCCAGGAATCAAATTTAGGAGGGGCACAGAGGGGGCCAAAGACAAAAGTAGGGGGAGAACATGGTCCCTGCTCTTCTTAAGTGGGGGGGGGGCGAAAGGGGGCGGCCTCCCAGCCCCCCCTCCCCAGCGACTCCACTGGCTAGGGGTCCTGTTGTAAACGATAGGCGGAGTGGGCCATAGCAGCAGGTAGGTAATATCCCTCTGTAAAGGGCGTGTGGCAAGTCATCTCTCTTTAACCGTGGGTAGTCCAGCCTTCAGCACAGGTTGCTGCTTCTTGCAAAGGGGTTGTGGTAGGGGAGCTTGGCTAAGTGCCCCACCAGCTTGCTGCGCAATGCTACCCTGGAACCCACCATATCCCCGGGGAGGAGCGCTGCGGCAGCTGGGGTCCTGAGCTCTGTGCATGTTGGGCGTTGGGCTTCTTACACGCTGTGAACGCGCCGCAGTGTGTGTGTGTGTGTGTGGCGCGGTCACCCCCGTTCTATGGTGTGGGGATCCTCATATCACGCGTGATGCATAGGGGAGTCGCGTAGTATACACGCCCTCCCCCTATAGGTTGGGCATGGACCTGTGAAGGCGTGATTGACGTGCGTTGGGTCCTGGGATTCCCTGTGAGTGCATCTCTTTGCTGCTGCAGGTGCGCACACGCAGTGCAGCGACCGCGGACTCTTCAGCTCCGGTTCCCACGCCTTGTAGCCACAGTGCGGTACTGCAGATGGGGGCGGCCGAGCCCGTGGCCCAGGAGATGCCGCTGCTCACGTGCCGACCTCCGGGATAGGCTGCTTATGAGCGCGGCGTACAGATAACGTGCTGGGTCCCTGCTGGCATGGCTGCTGCAGGGCATGAACCACTGGCAGCATTCCCGCGATACTTACGGCATGGTGTACTGGCCGGCTTTTCTAAAAATATATGTGGCTTTTCTAATCATAGGAGAGCGGGCGGTATTTGAACAGTTCAATTATTGTAACGGAACGGATCTTAACGCTTATTGCTGTGTAAAGGCGGAGGATGGCTGCCGGGGAGAGCCGCTAGAGGAAGATTGCCCGGGAGAAGAGGGGGCCCCATGCGGGTGAGTTATAGAGGGAATTCTTCCTTGGTGTTATGATCCCGGCGGAGTCCCGAAGAGAGGGGCTCCGTGGGAGATGCCCAGATACCAGAGGGACACTGCGTTGGACGGGTGCGGTCTAGAGATCCAGCCATGGGCCTGCTAGATTGTGTGAGAGAGTTGCAGAGGGGGCCGGGCCTGTCTCCAGGGTCCGAGGAGCTCAAGAGACGGGGGCTGCTGCGCCTGGGTTTCCAGGTGAATATCTGCTACGCGCTTGTGACTCTTTCCTGGGAATCCTGGCGGTGTCACCTCAGAGCAGCTGCTCTCTCAGGCCCTTCCCTAGCAACACGCAGGACACGGCCGCGCCGCCCCACGGAGGGCTAGCCGCGTGCCCGGCCCCCAGGGCGCCCTGCTCGGCCTTGAAGCCCTCGCTGCGGGCGACAGCAAAACAAATACGGCGGCAGGACACCACCGACCTGCCACAGCAATGGGCACGCAGGAAGTCCAGGTGTGACGAAAACCGCGCCATGAGGAGCATGACGTCGCGGAAACGTTTCCTGTCACGCAGTCAGCCCGACATCGTTAACCTCTTCCCTGAAGCTGCCAAGTCCGTCAGCACAGCCCCACTCCTAGCAGCACCGCAGTGCTGTGCCCTCTTGAATTTAATAGAATCGTCCGTAAAACGTGTGAACGTGTGTTTGCTAGGCAGACTGGGAGCTTCCACAGTTATGCAGATACGCCGGCTGGCGGTAGTGGATGCAGTGAAGGAGATTGCTATGAATTACGTGGCCGCAAGTTATCCAGGGTCCCAGGTTCGAATCCCGAGAGGTTTACTCGGTCTATCATCCTTCTGAGGTCGATGCAATAATGACACCTGACCCCGCCCCCACCTTCTCAGAAGATGATTCCCTTACCCACATCGATACATTGTGTACCCTCTCGCCAGTACAATATTTTTTTTTCTTGTATTCTAGTTTCACCATAAATCCAGGCCGGACTGTAGAGTTTGATCTATTTAAAGCTCTCTGCCGCTTCTGGAAGCTAGTCCCGTCAAATAAAACTAGCCCGGTGCGTTTCACTGTGTTTTAGGAGTGTTCGGGAATGCATTGAGTAAGACCCGCTCTCAGTCGCAGCATCGGAGGCGTGTCTCTGTGCGTGGGGCGTGGGAGTAAAATTGTTAATCTCCACACGTGAATTTCGGGTAGCATTACTGTAAAGGCGGCAGTTTGGAAAACTAGCCATTCTCGCAATACAGTTCTAGTAGCAAAATGATGGAATACAACTTGGAGTATGGCCAGCACCACAAGGGTACCAGGTGGGGGTGGGTAACCCGTACCCCATGGCCGGCAGAGCAGGAAGAAGGCAGGGGCAGTTAGCCCGAAACAACACACACATGGCCCCTTCCCTCTCCCCATTTAGCTTTCATGTCTGTCCCGAGGGCAGCCATGCTGCAGCAGCACAAACCAGAAGAATGAAGGGCAAGGTGTAAACAACACCTTGCCCTTCTTCACAAAGAGGTGCTAAAGCACCTAAAATGGGAGAACCAGGAAGTAGGCAGGGACCAACTGCAGACATGCACTCAGGGTGCAATTGCCATAGGGGCAGGGGGGGAGGGGGCTGCAACACACCTTCCCCCCGCCCCCCGCCACCCCTCACACAGACACAACAAAGACCCAAGGGGCCAGCACTGGGTCCAATATAAGGAGCTGCCTTGGCAGCGGAAAACCAGAAGTCAGTTTGGGTCCCTGCACAGGGACCCAAGCAAAAATTGTGTACGCAGAGTCTCTTCTTTTTCCCAGAACCCGCCCACCCTACAAAATGGGAGAGAAGAAAGAGAAAGAAGACCGGTCACTGTACAGTAGCCATACTGTCGTGGGAGCAGGAAGGCGGCACGGGACAGAGAAGACTTCAGGACCCGGTGCCCAAAAGTACAGCATATTATGGTTACTGTAACTATGATTGTTTGTTATGTCCATAATTTGTGCAATAAAGTTCCACTGCCTTTTATTGCCAACACTTACCCAATGTTTTCGAGTACTACCTGGGGGGTGGAACGCATAAGGGGTTTTACACCCAGGTTGGGTTTTTTCTATTCTGCCTGCTTATGGGTCCATTGGTTATGAGCAGACATTGCTGAACAGCAGAGGGTCGGTAGTCCACTCCTTAGTCCACTCTTTAGTCTCATGTGAAAGGGGATGCGATAATGCACTGCATGGCAAAGTTTCTGCATAGATGGGAGTCATTATCAACAGCAAGATATTAGAACCTTAGGGGAACATGTTAGTTGCAAGGCCACTCTCAGTACTCCCGAAAGGTCATACTAGTTGCCTGCCGGCGGGCAACTTCATAGATCATAACTTTTTGCAGTTCAGAAACTGTTTACGTTATTGTGCATGGCACATATATGTTGGATGCATATAGTGTACTATTTCGCCCCTCCCTTTCAGTTTGGTCCATCATGCTGATCCATATGAATGGAGTGGTCAGTTTATGGATTTGTTTTTAAATATAGCACTACGCTGGTTTACCTGTAACACAATACCTCTAAGATTCTTGTTAACCTCGCTTCCAGTCCTTGCTCACACTATACTCCCAGAGGGCACTTCATCACTTAGCATTAGTGCATTGGGTAATGAATCGTTTAGGCTATACAAACAATGCCACACCATGTGACCTAAGACCATGCACGCAGTGGGATTTATTTTGTATATTATGTTATCCCAATACATGTATACTGCCCCCATCACCATCAGTTAAGAGATAGGAAACTGTGGGGTAGCCAACCCGATTCAGTGGGGGTGAAAACGGTAGGATGCAGGCTTGGTAGTATGTTTGAGGTAATAAGGATATGTGTTTCTTAGCTTAGTTAGCAGTACGTTTGGGAGAAATATTCAAGAATGTTAACCTCTGCTTAAAGCAAAGGCTTTAGTGATGGCCATACCTAAACCAGATGATCCATGGTAATGGATGTGGTTGCGTGATGGACTTGAGATATGTTCAAGCGGGTCCTTATAGTGTCTCAAAGTACCTGAGTCACTCGGAACAGCTGTTATCATTTAACGTATATGTGAGGCCAGCTGCTACACAATCATAACAATGATCTGTTAGAATAGCTACATTTTACGAATGTAGGAGACGGGTGAGGCGTTCTGGCGCAAGGCATTCCAATTTGGCAAGAGGAAAACCACCTCCACGAGGGTTCTTGTTTATAGGTTAATTGAACTTGTATAGCTCAGCACCTTTAATCCCTTTGCTTCTAGGTGCTATGAACGCATAGGTCTAATGCTTGGTAATACATTAGGGAGATCACCTAAAGCATAACATTTGGGATGTTGTGAATCTCTGCAGGGAGGGGAAGTAAAAGGGGGTGGAGAGGCAAGTCGTGAAGAAATTGAAAAGTTAGTCAAGATACCTTGAAGTATTACAGCATGTACTGATAACCTATGCAAAGAACTTTGAAGCAGCGTTATGGGTTCCGATTTTCTTAAACCAAGGATAAGCCGGACTGCAGCATTTTGCATATGCTGGCCATAAGCAAGCTCAGGGATGGCCAAGCCACCCACATCAGAGGAGTGCAAGTCAGTGCAGATAAGCTGGAGGTTGCAGTGTAACTATTGAAACGGATATTAAAGACTGTATTCATCCTGGAGTAAAAATGAAGACTCATCTTCCAGTATTTCCAGCTACTTCGACTTGTCTGTAAAAGGGAGAACCTGACTGAGTGGTGTGATGTGGGGGCAGCAGGTAGGGTTCTGGGATTTTGGAAGAGGTGTTCTGTCTCGTCAGAAGTGCTTACATCTTGGAAGCATTACTTTTAATGCTTCTGTCCCTCATCCACTTGCTGACAGTCATGAGGCCTGTGAGCAGAGAGCTAATGGAGGCCAACAGGCGTAGAGATTGGTAAGGGGGTTAAAATACACCTTTAAAAATAAGCAGGGGACCCCTGAGGCCCAGAAGAGGAGCAATGAAAGGATGTTTCAAACTGCCTGCCACATGGGACATTAAACCCCTTCAGCTCCACAGCGAGGATAGTGATGTATCTGGCTTGAAGGAGAACCTTAACTCGGGTGGATGATAGCACTGGGAAGACAGATAATCTGCTGCCCTGGGGCCCCAGGGTAAATCTGAGCCCAGGATGGAGTCAGGCAGTAAAAGCGACTTCTTTCCCTCACCCCTAATTCATTTGGCATGGATCATGAATGAGTGGTGTCAGTCAAATTTTGAGGTTGTTTGTCCCAGGCCACATATCCCTTTCATCACTTTCTGTCTGCTTCCCTTTCTTGGGTACGATGGGCCAAAGCAGTGTGCCGCACTGTTGATTTGGTTAAACATATGTTCTGTGAGTAGCCATGTAGGTGTTTTAGTAATAGACGTCATTGACTCCAACATTGGCTCCCCATTGCTTGCTCACAGCCTGGTCTAACGGTTTGAATAAGTAGCACTCAAGGAGTTGTATGGGTTATTAAGTGCAGGGAACTGGCCTAAGGAACAGTTGCTGTCCTTGCTACGGTTGAGGGCTAATCTTGAATTTTACATCTTAATCTGCGCAGGTTGTATAGGCCACTTTTAATGATGGTTACAACTGGGAACCAATACACCGTTTTATCCCAAGTCTTTATCCGCCTACGGTTTCAACCTGCAGAGTTTGATGTAGCACTCTCTCTTCATGTTTTCTTACCATAGATCAAGTTAACAAATCTAGGGTTTCAAATAGTGAGGAACAACTTTGTTACGTTTGAACCATTCGGGTGAAATGTTATCCATTTAGTTCTCTATTTTGGTATGGCATTCTTTGTGCCTCTGTTGTATGCAGAGACATCAGTCTATCATCTGGTGGCATTGTGAATCATTATTTCACCCAATTATAGCATGCCGCAAGGTGCTATATGGCTTCTTGTGAGAATTATTTAAAAAAAACTTTATTTAACTTGCTTGACATTACAACAGGGAGCAACGAGCGTTGTCTGAATCATCAGCATCCAACAATGAGAGTACAAATAAGGGTCGCAACATAGGAGCACATAAGCATTACATCATGAAGGTGGGTACCCAAACATTCATGTAGATGTATTAACAGGGACATTAGTCAGGGGACGGTGGACTGTCACCGCCACTCTCATCTGTAGTAGTCAAGGAGTATACATAGGATCGAAAAGGGGCCCAGATGTTGCTGGGTCTACTCCATGCTGGCTGCATGGTGGACCAGCGCTCCTCCACATCCGAGGTTCATGTGACAGCCTGAAGCCACTGGTTGAAGGTGGTGGCGCTAGGGCGTAACCCGAGCAATAATATACAGTGGGTTGTGAGCAACATGCAGAGACCGGCCATCCTCTTGGGGTCACGCCCGGTGCGGAGAAACTCATGAAATAAGCAGGTCATTGAGGTTGGTGTAATAGTACAATCTAGTATTTGAGACATCGCGTCACATACCTCCTCCAAGAATGAAGTGAGTTTAGGACCAACGCATGTGTATATAATCAGTGTTGCCTGTTCTGCATCTCGGGCACTCAGAAGATCGATCGCTTGACATACGATGCAACCTAGCCGGGGTATGATGGAATCTGTGGAGTATTTTAAACTGGATCAGTTTGAACCTAGAGTTAAAGGAGACTTCCTTAGTACGGGCGCACATAGATCCGCATATCTGGTCGGTTATATCTATATCCAGGTCCCTACTCCAAGCATCCAGGAGACTATCCCATGAATGGGTCTTCCTTCCCTGAAGAATGCCATAAAGCCTGGCGACCCTCCCAATGGTTGCCGTGCCCATCATAATCTCAAATAATAGTGAATTATCAGGGTGGATTGCAGGGAATTCTTGCCACCTTCCCTTGAGTGGCCGGCGCAGGTCGGCATAATGTAGCCATTGGGAGGGACATCCTCTTGGGTATTCCGGCAAGTCCTGCCATTCTGTGAAGGAACCCATAGTAAAAACATCACGTATGGTGTCAGAGCCTGTCTCTGGCCAGTGGCGACAGTTGCGCCATCGACGGATGGAGTCTCGGGGAGGCAGTTACACAGGGGGACATCACTGTGAAATGGAGAAGGGGTGTCTACCTGTTTCCAGAGTCTACTCCATGCCGTCATCGTGACTCCAGTGGTATTGGTGGGCTCCAGTTTCAGACCTGGAGAGGGGAGAACCAGAGAATGAACATCCAGGTTACCGGCTGCCAGGTGCTCTATTTTGACATTGGGAGGGGATCTGCCAGGCTCAAACCAGTATGCTGCAACTGGGCTTGAGCAGCAGTCCAGTCGCGCTCAAAATCAGGGGCAGCAAACCCTCCCTGCGCAAAAGGGGTAGCCAACGTGTCTAACTTCAGGCGGACAGCCTCTGAGTGCCACAAAAATGCATTGACTGCCTGGGTTAGTGATTTGAAGAAGTTGCTTCCAGGCCAAAGTGGGACGTTCTGGAATATGTATAGAAGTTGTGGGAGTACAACCACTTTGAGAACTGCTACCCTCCCGGCTAATGTGATCTGCCATTTAGCCCAGCCTTCAGTCTTTTGGGTACGTGAGGGGAGGTAATTTCCATAGTTGTGATCGTATAATGAGGTCTGGTGATGTGTGAGTACTACCCCAAGATATTTCAACTCCGATTGAGACCAGGTAAACCCACCCAGGTCCAGAGGGACTGTGGTGGTGTCTGTCTACGGAAATAGTGTGGATTTAGTGCAGTTATCCTTTAGCCCGGATAACTCGCCAAACAGAACAACGTCTTCTGTTATTGGTGCCAGATTTACCTCACGGGAGCGGATATACAGCAATGCATCATCTGCATAGAGTGAGATGATCTCAGGGTCCCGGGAGAGTCTTATACCCTATCGGAATCCCGCTGACGAACTGTCTGCTAATAAATAGCTCAATGGCTAACGCAAATATCAGAGGCAAGAAGGGGCAGCCCTGTCTGGTTCCCCTGGCTATCTTAATTTGGGTGGAGCATCGATCCTCCGTACGGACCCTGGCAACCAGGCATTCGTATAGTAGTCTCACCCAGGACAGGAAGCGGGGGCCAAAGTTACTCTTCACTAGCACCAACCATAGAGATCTCTAGGAAACCAAATCAAATGCCTTTTGCATATCTAAGGGTCGATATGGGCCAGAATGCTCAGTAAACGGCACAGGTTCAGCGCGCTAGAAAGCCCTGGGTTGAATCCAGACTGGTCGGGGTGAACGATAAATGACATACATGGTGCTGACCGCAGGGCTAACACCTTTGCAAATATTTTGACGTCACAATTGATGAGAGAAATGGGCCGGTATGAGCCGCACCGCATGGCCGGCTTATCAGTTTTTAGCAATACTGAAATGACCGCCTCACAGAGCGAGGGGGGGAAATTCACCAACCCCACATGCCTCTTCCCACACAGCCGCCAAATGGGAAACAAGACGACCATTGTAGCATTTATAGAATTTGATTGTAAGCCCATCAGCCCCAGGGGCCTTCCCGGACGATAATGAGTCTATTTCCTTAGATAATTCCTCCGTCGTCATTGGGAGGTAGAGTGCCTCTGTGGACAACACAGAGAGCGGAAGACTATCTAGAAAGGATTCGATATCTGCCGTAGGGGAGGCGTCGATGTTGGTATCATTCTGCTCTTTCAATTGCTGGTATATGGGGATCACCATTCTCTAGACGGATCAATCTGGCTAACAGACGGCTGGGGCATTCCCCTTCGCCATATTTCCTGGCGGTCTGGGGGTCTTCCAAGAACATGCGTCCACGGTCCGCATGGGCTCAGAAGGTATCTAGTGCTGTCCCTATCTCACCGATTGTGACAGCGCTCGGGGATGAGGCATATTGGGTTTCCAGCCCAGCTAGCAAGAGCTTACACTCCCCAATGGATTTACAAATTACCCTAAGGCACTCTGCCTCCTTAGCCAAGGCAACCCCACGAATATAGACCTTAAAAGTCTCCCAGAGAGTGGCCTGAGTCTCCAACGATCCAGTATTGAACGCAAAGTAGTCATCAATATTGGACCCCAATTCGGATTCAAAACCGTGTCCAACAAGGTGTACAATTTCAGCCTTCATGAGCGTGACCCCCATTGCTTTCCCCCACCTTGGTGAAATAGTAACCAGGGAGTGATCCAAGAAGGTCCTATGTAGAATGGTCATTTGCCCTATAGCTCTGATAAGAATATCAGAGATTAGTCATCGATCAATATGAGAGTGCAAGTCATGCACCGATGAATAGAAGAAGACACAAGAATCCGGGTGTATCAGTCTCCATGCATCGACCACCCCCAGCAAGGTATGCACTTCTATAATGGTCTTAGCAGCCTTGGAAAGTTGGTGACTTTTCGTACCGCATCTATCAAAGTCGGTGTCTACTATGTGTTGAAATCACCGACCCACAGTATAGGAACGAGGGGGAACCCATACAGCAGGGAGTAAAGATGAGAATAAAAAATGTGTCGTCAGTATTGGGACCATATATATTGAGAAAAACTGCCTCCCTCTCAAGAAGTGAGCCAAATAGTAAAATGTAGCGTCCCAGGGGGTCGATGTGTGTAACTTTGTGAATGAACTTGAGGGACTTATGGATTAGGATCATGACCCCGAGTGGAATAGGTAGTATAGTAGCGCTGGGGGCCCCATGACCTAGCAAACCCATCACAACCTTTAGCTAATGCGTGGGTTTCCTGTAAAATAAGTACCATGACCCTATGTCGTTCAACATACAGTTGCAGTTTACGCATTTTAACATGGTTACCCAATCCTCTAATATTCCAGCCCATACATACTATGCTTTCATCCACCATCTAAACGGTAGGCTTGTCAGTGGATGCATGATCCGTTGGCTATATGGCCAGTAAAATCCTGACCAGGCTGAGATGGGTTGAATCGTGATGTACTTAACCTGAGGGTAAGTAGAAGCTCGTCCCCTCAATCGTAAGCCAAGCAATTTTTCAAACATTTGTCCCATCCCCACCCTCCTCTCAATTAGAGGGGTGAAACCCCAATAGAACAGCAAACCAAAACAACAGTTGCAACACTGCATGGCCGCTGTTCACTGGCCAAGTACGATGACAAGTCTGACGTAGGGCATAAAGAAACATGTAGTGGTGCATAATTCAGAGAATAACAAAGAAAAAAGCATAGTAGGGGAAGTAACGAAGCTAGCATAGACTCCCATCCATTTTAGGATTTCACCCACATCTTTGTTTTAAAATAATCGCCGGGTGATTTAGCGCTTTGTTTTTCAGACCCCCCTCACTATGGTCTGGGTTGGGGAAGTCTGACAGAAAAATTGTAATGATTTGGGAATTTTGGATTTTAGACCCCTCCCCCTCCTCTACCACTGAAAGGCCTGTGTTGGGGAAGCTGGATGGTAAAAATTGGGATGAGTTGAGAATTTAGGATTTTCAGTTCCCCGCGAACTTAAAGGCCTGCATAGGGGAAAGTTGAACAAAAATATTGGACTGATTTAAGAACAAAGACACCACAAGAAGTCAGGGTCAACAGAACAAAAAGGATTACCCAATTAAATTATAGGCCATAGTTTTTCAGCACACACTGGGCAGTCAGCTTTGTTAATTTAGAATTTTAACAGAACTCGCCTCATAGTCTTCTACCCCTGCCCACTGTAAAGGGAAAAGGATTTAAGGCAAGCAGACTCCCCACCTTTACTTACATAGAAAGCCTCTGTTTAAAGTTCAGGATAGCCAGCTGCAAGGCAGGACCCTCTGGAAAGATAGGGCAGAGGTCTGGTCACTCCACCCCCAAGGATGGCCTCTCGCTCTCCACCATAGGAGCCAGGCAACGTTTAGGCCTTCCTAGCAATAGACCAGCTCCACCCAGATGCACCCTCAATAATCTCCTCTTGTGTTTTCTTGAAGCTGTCAGATTGTAAGTTGCAGCAGCACTCTTCGATAGTAAATGTCAGCAGCTCGGTCTCTTCATCCTAGTACAATCCCCCTTGTATAGTGGCAATGACACCACCAATTTTGGGACCTTGGGGAGTATCCTGCAAGAGGTAATGCAAATAGGATTGAGAAGTTACCTTTCTATCTCCTGCCCACACCAGCCCCTCTCTATGGATTGTTTTAAGAGTCTGGAGCAGACATGTGGCAGCTTAATTTACAAGCCCCTCTAACTAGTTATGTGGCAACTTCAGAAAATATGTATACTATGGCAGTTAGTAGTAAAATTATGATCCGCAAATCATGGGGAATTAAATAAGACAACAGCCAGGTCTGCACCATTTTGCATGGCCATGTGGCAATTTACTGCCATTTATTTAAAAAGCCTAACAGTTAAGAATATGTAAATTATTACCCATATTCCACATTTTTCCCTCCACCCGTTCACCTACTCTCACATTTGGAACATCTTCAGATCAGTCAGAAATGCATCTTAGATGGTCATTAGAGTTCCCTGAGTCACAGGTGAATGAATTTTATCCAAAATCACCTGGAAATTACCTAAAAATTGTACATAAATAAAGAAAATCCGCCTTATGGTTGCTGGGGGAAAAAGGCCTACGTTATAATAGTCCTTTTAAAATTAACTGTAAATCTTCATCTGGGCCGAATGGCAATCCCCCTGCCGTCAGGCCGTATGGTCTCAGTGGGTCAACCTGTAACCAGAGTTTTTATTATTCTCTTTGTGTTTGCAGCTCACTCTGTGAAGTTGGTTGCCTGTTTAAAGGTGTAGACCCCAGTCTTGACACCTTTTTAGTAATGCTCCAGCCAAGGGAAACTGTCCTGCCATCACTGCCTCCAGAGCCAGCAATTCTGGGGAACACTGGGGTTTCCACACCTTCAGCGGGACACACTTTATTGCAGTTGTAATTGGATGGGGGATGTAACATCCAGACTAGCAGTTGGGGATTTCCTTGTAAAGTTTGCCCACCCACAAGCCAAAAGGGTTTGCCTTGGGCTAACGTTTTTCCATGTAATTCAAAGTGGCTCTTCAAATGTCACTGGTATTTTGTATACAAAACATAATGTACATAACATTTTGTCAACACGCACCATGTCTTTTCCCTGAGATTTTTCTGTAGCAGTGGTACATTTTCACATTTAAACTGCAAAGCCGTGTTTGGTGTCAGTGTTGAAAAATCCTACTTTTCATGTGAAAGGGACTTCGGTTTGGGGCGTTTGAATGCACCCCACAGAGGTAATTGGAACAGCTTCTGATGTTGTCTCGATACGGTTGAAAGCCCATCCCTGCTTGATTTTTTATAGCCGCCAGGATCCCTCCAAACGGATGCCATTTGTTGTCTTTCTTAGCTTTTTTAGTTGTAATACTGAATCCACCCATTATGGGGTCTGTAATCAACCACATTTCCTGTACAAAAACAATAGCCTATCTCAGAAAGACAGCTCTCACACCCACTTTCCGAAAACGACTATGCCCATGAGAGTTCCAGCATGGAACTTTACACTCTTTTAAGTTTTTTAATCCAGGTCTGTCCCCTTTGGACATGGTGAGTGTGGATGTGAGCCAGGCCCAATTTGCTGGGTCCTTATCAAGGTGTATCTGCCTCTGTCCACCTTGAGTCACGGAACATTTTATATTCCCTTTCTTATGTTCCACACCCTGCCATTTATCCACTGGATCCTCCATCAAATCATTCTTCCTGGCATAATAGCATTCATAGCATCTTATAAGTAATTCCTCTTGATTAATATCAGCCAATTTCTCAATTAAATTCACTTTCTTATAAAAAATGAATGGATGTGGCTCAACTTTCGATTTATGAATCATCACATACAATCATAAACTCCCATGAAAGCTCAATTATTCCCTCACAAGTTTCATCCTGTTTTGTACTAGGAAGTCCTTCAAAAGGTTACACTGCTTCAGGCAAGCTGAATCCTGAAGTTGGAAGATTATATTTAACATATATCCATGGCCCTCTCTCTTGAAGCCAGAGAGCCGATGTACTCCAGCAGGCTCCGATTAGACCATTCCTAAATATCAAAGCCAACTCCACTGAACTATCTACTCTGCCTCCACATTTCCTCTCCCGCCAGTCTTTTGGAATTCACTATTAATTCACCAATTTGAGGCTTACTTAGACTCCAACGGTTCTTGGTTCTTTTGCTGCCAGTTTTGTTTCGATTCTTTTTTTTGTATTAAACATTTTCATTGGAAAAACATCTGTGTTTTATTATTTGTCTTCTGTTTTAAAATATTTGGGCTACTCCCCCCCCCCCCCGACACCTCTCCAGCACGACCTAAACTATTATTTAATCCCTTACTCACCCACCCCTTTATTTTTGAATGAGTTTTTTTTCAATTAATATTTTTGTTAGAAAACTTATTGGAAAAAAACCTGGTGGTAAAATGACTGTGCACGAACTCCAACACCACACAATCTGTATTTCAATCCCCTCCTACCTTCAGGAATGTGATGCCTTTAAGGAGGCTTACCCTATTACGCAGTGAAGGACCATTTATTATTATTTATACTTGTGTATAGTACCCTTAAACCGTGGGTGTCCATGGGCTAACAGTACCTTACAAAGTGCTGTAAGATTTGCACTTTAGCCTAGTGAGAACTCTCCGTAGTGGAGCTATGAGTTGTGGATTCCACCGTCCATCACCACCAGCGCATTCAGTACCGGCTCACTTGGTTTAGAAATCCTACTTTTTAGACTGCATACGCCCAATCCCCAAACACCACTCTGCATCACCAGGACATTACGTGTTTTATTTGATGACAACCTGTACTCGTTCCTGAAATGCAGGCCTTAATAATACCAATTTTGAAAGCCAGAAAAATTAACCCAGTTTCTACAGTTCCGGGCATGGAATGGCTGCCTAAGAGCAATTCATTTATTATTTTCGAAGGCGGCTGACTTTTATGCCCACTTATGTCACACTAGCAAATATATGTAATGAGAACGGTTGCATTTATTTGCCCATTGGTTTTGGAGTAAAAATAAATCAAAGGAGTTTCTTGCAATGCCGAGTGGTGAGAAAATGTACCTTTCTATGGCAATGACTTCAAGTGTCCATAGACTTTTTCCTTGAGACATCGTTTAGGGTATTTATTGAGCGCAGACCTTGCTTCAGGAAGTAACTAATCACTTTACAACTAAAGTACATTGGGAGGGAAGTAGATCGCAAGGTATCCATAAAAAGGAGCATACAGCGAAAAACGGGAGGGCAAGCAATTTGGCAGCAAGTGTTCTACAAGCAACTAGGGGAGGAAACTGGGTGGAGCACACCACCCAGTCTCAGGTTAGATGGCGAGTGGAAAGGGCCTGGACGTAGGTGTTGAGATGCTTAATATTTGACAACAGGTGGGTAACAAACTTTTGGTATCATTTGACGTTTTAGGTACTGTGACACTAAGTTTGTGTACTTTTATTCTTGTCCCCGTTTACCAATGAGATTTTGTATAGTGCAAACCTTGCTGAGAAGCAACACATCTCTTCACTAAATGAGGATAAAGTAACAATGTACAATGATGTGGATACAACTGAAAATACGGGAGAGGGGATGCTAAGCAGGGGATACTGGGAAAGGCGGACCTAGTCCTGATGATAGGGTTGCCTTGTTATATAAGTTGAGGAAATCTGTGATCAAAGAGTCACCAGATGAATCTAGCCGGATTGTCTGTCATCTGTTTAAACCATCTCTTTAGCAGAGGCATAGAGCAACAACGGAACGTGTCTCTCTTTCAGTTTGACTTCTTTGATGTAATCAGTGGATTTCTTTGGTTTTGCCAAGCATTTGTCATTGTACGTTTTTAGTGCCATATTCAGTCATGCATTTCTATAATTATGTGCGCATGGTAACACTTAATTATTGATGATCAATTTCCATGTCACTAAGCAATAATCGGTCAATTAAAAACAAGACGTAATGTGCATGTTAAGGGCTGATGCTTCTTAGCATGGGTTTTTAGAATTCAGAAAACATTGCAGAATCTTTTCCCCTACTCCTTATATATTTTATTTGGGGGGGATTGAATGTGTGCAAACCTAGCTTCAGAAAGCATGGTAGCTCTGAACATCAATGGGGGGAGGGGCGTTACAAGCATACGCTTATGAGAACAGTCCTTACAACCCATCCAGCGAGCAGGGTGATTGCTCCATCCAGATGAGATCAGACTAGGGTGTATCTGGTGGCTCTGAATGTGGTTTCTTGGTAGGAAAGGCTTGATTTTCTTCAGAGAAGATAGTTTGTACCATGCTGTCCAAGTTATTTCTTGCTCTGTGTTGTCGAGTAGAGATGACTGTCTATGTGCACCCTAAACCCTGGAGGTTCTTGCTGGATAGCCATGTCTGGATATGCCCGCGTTCAGTCTCGTTGGTGAGAGCATGAGTTTTATCTTGTTGTGGATCAATTTGAGCAAGGGGCTGGTGATTCTGGTTTGACCCAGGTGGCACAGACATGGGGCCTCATTACAAGTATGCCGGTCCGCTAACAACGCAGTAAGCCTACCGACACCGTTGGTACCCGAACAGCACACTACGAGACTGCGGGCGGGTGCCGCCACGGTTAAATCTGGTGGGCGGAACGGCACCTGCCTGCAGACTTTCACAGAAGCACTGGCACTGTTATTAACGGTGCCAGTACTTCTGTCATCCCCATCCCCATTGAGTCATGGGACTCAAATGGGAATGGGGATTAACAATTTAACGGTGCCTGATTTCCCGGACCACCGTGGCCGTAAACCCCCGGTGATTCCGGCAAGCCAGGTGCCAGTAAATATTGCAAGTCCAGCGGCAACCTGCTGGCAGTACCGGCATGGTTACTGCCGGTCTTGTAATGAGGCCCATTGAGTTGGTGGATGTCTTTCATGGGTGACATTTGAGGAAGTTTTGTGATGTCCTATGCATTAGTAGATGGTGAAGAAGGTTCCCAGGGGCTCCTTGTAGAGGCTGGTGATCCTATGATCCTAGGAGGCATGCATACCCGTGGGACTCTGCATGTGACTGGTAGAGGTGGTTATCTGTACAAACCGATACAGGGGATGTATCATTGAACATTTAAAACGAGAATGAAAGGTTCTGCTTACTTCTGAACCTTGACCTGGATGAAATGTCAGTCCTTTGCACCTGTTTATGAAATAATGAATTCGGCATCTGTACAAGAGTATTTCTCTGCTGCTCTCACTCCCTGTATTTCCGTTTCCTCTGTTGGTGTTTGCAGTCTTGGTCTTTTTAAGCTATACGTGGTCCACCTGTAAGCTGTATATATGGTCCACTTTCCTATTGAAGTACTTCCTTTGCGGTTTAGATTGAACCTCATCCCAACAGTAGAAATTCTGGCCCTATGCTCCAAATGTCCCATATTAGAATTTTTTTTTTCTGTGAGCAACCAGAAACTATCCAAACTTTAAAACCTCTGGTGATTCAGTTTCCTACACAACACAATTTACGAATCACATTGTTCAGGACTTTGGTTAATTCGGAGAATTGGTCGCTGGAACACGACTTCTGGTTACGTTTATCTAGTGGGAATGAAATCCCATTAACAATAGCTGTATTAACATTTTTTATAAAGAATTCATCTTATTGCTATTAGATGATCTGATTTTTCTTTTTTACGTATGGTATTTCAATGTATATTTTATGCATGCATGTGTTTTTATTGTCCCATTTTAAGAACTTTTGCAGCATTTTGCATTAGCACTTTATTAACGTACGTCCACTATGTTAGAAGGTCTCTTAAAAATGATTGTAGCTTGCTGAAGTAATGTAGATAATTTTACTCATATTGTTTTTGTATATGTTTTTGTCTAAGGTTTACTTGGTTTAACCAATATCGTAATACATTTTTACAAAAGTACTTCTGTATGTACGCACAGATTATTAAATGTTTTGAGGATTCTAGCCCCGAATCACAGGACAGCTATTTGTCAGAACCAGTTTCAATCATGCCTATTCTGCCTGGGGTGCGGTCAGCAAAAATCTGCACTAGGCCAAGAATGCTTTGATTCTGATGGTTGGCGAGCAGGAACACTGCTGGCTTGCTACGGGAGATGAAGGCCCCGCTGCAGCATCATAAAGCAACCCTGTGCGGCACAACTGGAAAGGGGGAGGAGGGCCGTGCTGCATTAAAATACAGATGGAGAGAAGTGATGCTGCATCGCAAACCGACGGAGCATCAATGCTGCATACTAATCTTTAGGTTCCGCACAGCATTGTTGCATTCGCTGTCTCAGCAGCATGATGGTGGCCTATAAATGATAGTAACTTAACATGTAGCTAGTGTTTAGTAGCAAACCGGCTGCACGTGTGCTAAGGTGTATGAAATAATGATGTAGTAAACTGACTAATTACGCACATTAGTCCAGCAATTACGTTTTTGGCATTGTCTATGATATGGTCGGTGTAAATGTCTGCTTTATTGCTTTGATAACTACAAATCAAACTGTGGTGAACTCCATCCCATCCACTCCACTCCACCCTCCCCCCTCCGATTCTCGGATTGCAGATTTTTGACATTTTAATTATACTATGCGTTTACATTTATTCAGGCAGAGCCTTTTCAACCTTACACGTGAAAAACAAGCCTTCACCTTTTTCACTCAATAGGTTTCTCCACTATTTAAACTCCCCCCACCCCCACCCACTCCCTTATTAGTTTATGGGATGAAGATACTCCAGCTACCCCACTATATAATCTATCGGAGGAAGAGGAACCTAGAGGAGAATTGTCCCTTTTGGGAGCCCAGGCCCCCATGGCCTGGTACCAGGGGAATAAAGCAAGCTGCTGTGACAATGAAGAACAAATCTGGATATTGGGGGGTGGGGGGGTTCAAGGCCCTGGTCTTGAGCACGCCACCCCCTCGTCGGGGGAATTTTACCACCCCCTACAACTCCCCAACTCTTTGATTTGGAGGAATCATTAAACTATACTATTGGGGATGACTCTGCCATGCTAAGTTGCATGGCCTCTATAGAGTCATCATTGGCGTCGATTAAGAATCTACTACAATCCATTATTCCAGAAAAGACTATATGAGGCACTTTGAATGGCCTTATCAGAATTTCGGACAGCACGCCCCCCTCCCTGGAGCTTGCTCTTGTGCCAGGGAATTCAATGCTTTGTGACCCCTCCGAGGACTTTTTGGCTCATTTTCCCTGCATAGTATTAAGACCACCTTGGACATTAAGAAGATGAAGGCAATACAAGGGAGCACCTCCAAGATCATCCAAGGGGAAGTAGAAATCGTGAAGCCAAAACAAAGGGGGAAGCATTTTTTGAAAAGAGGGCATAAACTGTAGTCGCAAAATTAAAGTTGAGGATGGGTGGCCTGATGCAGTTTTACTACAAATACAGGGCCAGGTTCCTAAATAAATGCCTGCAAGTTTATAGAGCCAAAGTAGGGGCAATTCGCCTTCATGGGAGAGAAATTTGGGGGCCTACCAAATGTGATCAAATGGGAGTGGTCCAGAACAAAATGATAAGGAAATTGTACGGCCTCCTCCTAATAGTATAATAAGCGTGGAATTGGGAGCCCCAAATGTAGCTACATTGGCAAATCTGAGGTTGGCAACTTTTTTCTCATAGATGCATGTTTTGGGGCTAAGGAACCCTAATATAGAGAACGCATTGGCAGAGATGGTTTGTTCAGAATCTTCGAGAAAATACAAATGGTATAATGAGGGCTGCGACATATGGACCAAAAGGGGACATAAGGAAGTGAAGGAGCTGTCTGCCCAGGAATTCTTAAAAATTAAATGGGACCTGACTAGGAAAGCGACAGTAAAGAATTAGACATGGCTATGGTGAGCACATTACCGTTGCTTGCATTATATAAGGCCACCTGGCAGCATTCTGAGATGAGCGGTGAAATCTGTAAGACCAAGCCCCACAACGCTAGGAAATGCATGTTGATGATTATGTAGCACCTGGCAAAAGGGGGTGGTGTCTACAAAATGTAATTGCGAAATAAGAGTCGACAAGGGTCTGCTGCATTTCCTGCTAATCTGTGGATATTATTGTGTACAACGGTGGCTTAGGCCCCATTTCTTTTAAGGCCAACATCAAAACTTATCAAGAGGCCCTATTTAACATAATGAATTGTAGTGATGATTTTATTTTCAACCATTCTATGTACGGAAACCTTTAATATATATGAATATTGTAATGAATAGGAATTTTGGCTGAATTAGTTTTTTTCTCTGAATAGTGGGTTTTAAAGGACTTTTTTTAGATGTTATTATGGCTGAATGAGGATGCTGTGGTATTTGAATTGTGTATTTTGTGTATATGTTTTAATGGAGAAATCCGAATAAAGATATTTTGATTGATAGACTGATTAATGAAATAGACACAGGAAAAAAAGTGCATGCCGTCTTAGTGGGCAGAGCAGACCCATTACTGGGTGTTTTACAAAAGCGGGCAGTTTGTTTATTGGAACAAACATGAACCTGAATGGTGGCTGCCATATCTCCTATCTCGGTCTTCTTTTTTTAAGCGTAGAAACATAAGCCTAAATCAAAATGCGTTCTATTGTAGAATGTTCATATGATTTTGTTATTGGAGGTGGTTATATGAACTAGTAGCTGCCCACATTACCGTGAGTAAGTGGTGCAGAGAAATGTCATCAAATTGGGTGAAATGGACAAGCAAACCTAAGCTGGCCCAGTAACTAATTAACTCTCTCTCTCTCTCTCTCTCTCTCTCTTTCTCTCTCTCTCTCTATCTATATATATCTATATATATATATACACATCTCCCCCCCCCCCAAGAGAGGATATTTTCTTCTAATGGTGTTTTTGAAAACGTTTAAAGGTGTGCATGTTTTAAACTCCAAGAACCAATACACATGTTTTCCATGGGACATTTAACATTTAGCTGTTTGTTATTGTTCATCAGGTGCAGTGGTCAAGTGTCTGGCCTGCAAACCTGACGACTGTGGTTCAATCACCGAGGTCGGCTTTAATTCATACATTCAAAGAAGACTTTCAATGTTACTGATTTTAGCGTGGGGGGACCGAGTTCACCCTCTGCAAAAAGTGGATGAACTCTGCCACCCACGTATACCCTCGATTTGAGCCCTGAACACTGCCTGCAATACATTTTACAGTTATGAATATTGTAGGCAATCCACTTGCATTAGTACCAATCCTAAACTTTTTGTTTTTCTTAAACTCTTTTTGAGGCATGGTAGTATCCTCTTCACCTGTGAATCTGTCGGGATCATATGCCCTGTATCAAGGAAATAAATCAAAAACCGGTGTTTGACTTGGGTAGAGCAGTGATCGAGGCCTGCTGCTCTGTACCCATGTTAGCATTTGTTATTCAAATTTGGGGAATCACTGGCTGTAAGAATTGGCCAGTGCATATGAAAAGAACATGACAAAAGTATTTGGAAAGAACATAACAGGATCCAAGATAAATAATATCGTTCTATTCTTGCCCATTTCATGTCATGCTTTAGGGTGATTTGGCTCCCATTTTATTTAACCCTCAATCACATTTAGTGTGTCACTGTGTTCTCTTCCACCTTGGCTGTGTTACCCTCTGAGTTCTCTGTAACCCTTCTGCCATTGTGGCGATCCTGACAGAAAAATAGTTTTCCTTGGCCATAACCAACACAGTTAGTTAAGACTGGATCGCCTAAACCCGTTCCATTTTTATGGCTTATCCTGATCTCCAAGATTCTTGTGATTGGCACATTTGCTAGTAGCTTCAATGTCTGATAAAGCAAAGTATCTGAAAATCTGCCTAAGGTGTAGTAATGTATAAAATGCGAAGCCTAGTTTTGGCACCATCCAATAGTAAAGTGCTCCGCTGCTCTCGAGTTAAATTTGTGCTATAAGCAATATTTAAAAATAAAATATGGATTATTACTCTCAATACAGTAAAATGGAACAAAACACTAGCTTGTTTTATGCATTGTAACCCACCCAGGTGGTCCTCCATCAGGTCCTAGCTCTGTGCCATATCAGAAGAGAATCACCATTTACATAGCAATGTGGTGCCCACCACAAAGGCGGCACAGCCCTAAATGGCCTACAAATGTCCCCCCGAACAGGAGTACCAACAAACATTGATTATGCCTCATTGGGTGTTAACCTCAATTGGTTTCAGCCAATAGAACAAGCTATTTTAGACTTTATTTGCTCTTAGTAGAGGGATTCTGACATTGTTGGGTTATTGTGTATTTTGATAGAAAAATCTTTGCTGAATCTAATCTTGAAATCCATGTACCCTTTTTGTGGGATTTTTAAGTGGCACCTTTTTCTTGCAGGATCTTCACAATGGAACAGGCATCTGTGCCAAACAATTATGCATTTGAAATGCCTGACTTCAATTTCATAAAGACTTGTATGTATACTTTATTTTACGGGTAGCACCATTTTACACAGAATCATGCTAGAGTATGGAAAATAAGGGGGTTGGAGAAGAAAAGGCGCCCCATCTGTTAAAAGGAATCCCCTACCGGCGTACAACTGCTAGTTTCATAAACCGAATTTGTTGGCAGATAAACCAGATAT
Source organism: Ambystoma mexicanum (assembly GCF_040938575.1). Taxonomy (NCBI): domain Eukaryota; kingdom Metazoa; phylum Chordata; class Amphibia; order Caudata; family Ambystomatidae; genus Ambystoma; species Ambystoma mexicanum. The sequence continues at coordinate 701,490,618 of NC_090941.1, read as the reverse complement.
TTAAGCCTGCCCTAGTCCTAATTTCCTTGCTTACAATCGCATTCAGCCTCCTAATTGATTTTGACTGTTCTCTGCCTTTACATGTAGATTTACAGTGTGTTCGGGTTATCCTGACTTTCTGGTTGTGCTTTGCTATTTAAGCCGGGACCAGTGAGATGATTAAAACGGTTTAGTAATATCTAGTAAGAATCTATCCAGGGGTGTTGCATAGAACATTCTTGAATGCAAGTATGATTTTTGCTTCTGAATTCTTATTCTATTGGTACACTTCTTGGTTTCCTCTTGTGTGTGATATTCATCGATTTTTAGCCTATTTCCTTGCACTGCGTTAAAGGTTTTAAAATGGTTACTTCAATGCGGCTGTCTGGTTTGATGGTATCCAACTTCCTGTGATTTATTTGGACCCCTCCCCTTGCACTTTGATTCGGTTTCTCTGAGACATTGAAGAATTGGATTTTAGGAAATCATTGAGAGGAAGCAAAGCTTGTTTCAAGATGAGCAATTTTGTATGGCTAAACCATAGTGGCCTCTCATTTGGAGTACCTTGCATCCTTTTTTTTTCCCCTCCTTTTTAAAATGTTGTCACTAAACTATATTTTTCTGTGTGTATTTTCGACAGTGCTACTGGCTTGAATTCAATCTATTACTATTGTTCGTTTACTCACCCTAGTAAAACAAAATGTACTCAAACTTGGATCTGAACAAGTTTTAATGTTTCCCTTCTTAAAATGGCTCCCAAGAAATAAAACTCTTTACTTGCATTTGTTAGGACTTTCTCTGTTTTTAAACCTGTTTTCAAGCTACTCACACTCGGTGTGCATATTATTGGGATAGATTGAGTGCTTAACAGATCTCAAAAGCAATATTGTGAACGGATCTTTACCTTCTAAATACTCCACATGCCCCAACCACATTTTAAAACGTACTCTCCCTGGCTAGTCAGCCCAATACCTATTTTTAGGAATGATTGCCCAGATTTTGAGACTTAGAGTTTTCATTATAAACATCTTTTTCATGAATAATTTAATTTGAAAAGGCATTCAGAACATGCTTGATCTACCCCACCTGTCTACTTTCTAGTTTTTGCTCTTTGGTGGTGCTTACTCCAACAAAGAGGCAACCAAAAGCTGTATGTTTGCACTAGAGCGAGTGCAACAGCGAGGGCTGTCTCACTGCGTTGGGCTGAGAAGAAGTGTCTTTTTCCCCCTAATTTGGATTGTGAAAATGTACAATAGTGAGTGCAGTCTGGCTGCAACGAAAGCGGGAATCAAAACCTCCATGAATATACTGATTACGGGTACGGGTACCAAAACTAAGAGTATTGAGACTGAACATTTGTGCTGGGTCAGTATCTCAAAAATGCCAGTAAGAACAAGGAAAATGACTAAAAGTCGGTCTTGCGAAGAAGCAGCTAAACTGTATGGAAAAGTGGCGACCAGTGCGATGACTAGTGGGGAGAGAGGAAAATAGTAATGAGGGTCACCTGGGGAAAATGACATCTTATTTCCCTGGGAGAGATACCATAGAAACTGAGGCTTCCTTGATCTCAGATATGAATAAAAGTCACTTCATCACCAAAACGAATCTGTGATGAGGACTTGTCGCAGTTACAATCTATTGACAATAATTACTCACTGTTAAATGTATGTTACTCCTTGCAAAGAGAATCCTTCGGAGGTCGGGAAATTTGTATCCATCCAGTGAGTCAAATTGAATTAACAGTGAGGGATTCAGCAAATATAATGGAGCCACAGCTCTCTGGATCCCCAGACCGTGCCAGATGGGTGACAAGAGTTGACATGGGATGATCTGGAGGAATTGGACGAGTCATCACAGTCAACAATCTCCCCACAAATGGGGTTTTACCGCATCAGACGCTACAGTAAAAGCCTTAGTTGTACTGAGCGCTAGACCTAAAAGATGAAACATATGTGGTTAGCCGAATTGTGGACCTTCTTCGGTTCAACAGTGGGTTGGACTTGAATGGTGAGCCAATAAATATACTCCATGCACCACGCCCTGTGACCCAATAATACAAGACTGCCTATGTGGAGGATTTCATTATCTTGGATATGAAGGAGAAGGATGGAGAAGTTACACCCAGGAAGATAGTACAGACTACAAAGGAGGAATCAGGGATGATTGTTGGTAAGGAGGAAGTGGCGGAATCTGCTTCGTACAAATGAAAGCAAAATACGACATGCCTGCAAAGGATAAGGAAACCGCAAAGGAGAAACTTGGAAAGTTTATGTAATTCTAGTAAAACGACCCCCTTACAGAAGGGTAATACTAATCTCTAATTAAGTGAATCACAAGAGAATGACTTAAAGTCCTGAGAGGGTAGTTTACACCCAGAAACTCAGCATAAGAAAATAAGGATACTGAGACAATCTGATCCAAAGCAGGGATGTTTACATAAATGGCTTGGGGAAAAAAAGAAAAAAAAACTCTGAGGGAGGGTTTGAAGGAGATGCCGGAGAAGGAATATTCTATTTGCTCAGAAGAAGAGAGGACAGAATTTAGGGGATAATCGAAATGATGTATGATCGGTCCCCGATGGCCAAAGATGTGGCACGAGGGCAAGTGAGACTCAATAAATTCAATGTTCAAAAAGTCAAGCTGGTGGAAACGGGGGCACAACGTTAGATAGCCCTTATGTCCACAGACAGCAGGTGTTGCACATTTTCCATAAGATCCCGCATTTGACTATGATCTTGTCTGATGTTGTATCGAGGGTGGAGTTGCCGGAATCTGATTATGAACCCAATTGGTCATTATTACACTATAATTCCCTATATTTATTGACTAAGCAATGTAGTATGCTGAGGAAATTTTTGAAAGAGGTTTTGAGGTTATCCCTCTTCAAACGATTGAGGCAGACTTAGAAGTGGATCCATCTTGGTCGATTTAGGGTTTGAATAATTGAACAATAGTAAAGATGCAGTCGTGCTGAAAGATTGATCAGCTGAAGACCTCTATAAAAGATTTTACAGATTTTGAAGTCTGGCTTATAACCCTAATGTGGTTTTGAACACAAATATAAAGCTACTTTTGTGGAATTCATTGGGATCACATAATGAGGGTATGGATATGCTGCTGAAATCTAAAATGTTTTGTTTGCAAGAAACATGGCTTGTGTATCCTTCTTTTGTGGAAATGTTTGTAATGAGGCAGAGACTGGCAAGCAAAAAAGACATGAGAAGACCATCAGGAGGACTTGTGGATGGGGTTAGATCAGGTCTATTAATCACTGAATATTTACCTCAGAAGTGTAACAATAATGCCGTAGCTACAATGATAATGGATCCAAGGTCAAAAAATCATTTTGAAATGCTTTTAATTAATATATATAATAAACCGGGAGAAACTAATGCCAAAATGTGGCAGTATTATGTTGAGGAGGTATTAAATGTTTGATTGCAGGACATGTTAAAAAATGATACCAATTGGTCGGTATTTTTAGATAGTTGGAATTTTAAAATTCATAAACATATTAGGAACAAACCTTGAGGATAAGTGGGGGGACATTTATACCTGGCATAGAGGTTCTCAGAAATGGAGAATAGATTATATTTTTGCTACTCTGGATTTGGGTAACGTCCTTGGTGGGTATAGCTCGTTAGTCAATAACCTGAGTGATCATGTTTTGTTGTGTTGTCGAGTTAAATATTCAGTGGCAGCACAAACATAATGCAGTGTTGGGGTTGGTGGAAAGAAATGGGCAAAGAAATCACATAAGATGGGGGAGATCATATGGAGGAACTATTTAATGGCATTAGTTCCAGTTTGATCGAGAAAGAGAATCAGCTGTGGCACCCACTAGGAATGGAATGGAATGCGACGGGTGTATTAAGAATGTCTACATTCAATATACCTGTGGATTTAGTATGAGATGGGGTAAAACATGTGTTCTGGATAAGAAAAGGAAGTATTCAGCATTTGCTCGTTGTGTAAAGAAGGAAACTACTAGGAGCTGAGCTGGGAACTGAAGCTGTAAGAGCTAGAGTAATTGGAAATGTGCGGACAAAGTATCTAAATTGGATAAGATTAAATAGACAGTACGAGTGTAGTGCAAATTGGTTTCTGACCGAAGCAATGTCTGATGGGGTCAGAAATATTGGCACTATGTGAATACGTTTATGACTAAGAGAAGGGGAATGTTGGTGAACCCGATTTCAGAAATCGTTTGTTCTGGATATATTGGGGCGTTGTATTATGAAGGAGACCAAGGCTTATGATTGGTCACCAGGAATGGGAAGGGAATATTGTAATATCAATAAAATCGATGAATGCTTTACATTTGAAGAAGAGGACATATACTGAATTATTTTAAAAGTTAAGCCCGCAAGAGCCCTTGGCTCCAATTGTATCCCAAATGCAGTAATGAAGGTGCATCCGCAACCTTGGGCCAACACATTATATAGTCTGTTTATGGATATTATTAAAACAGGGCCCATTCCCCTTAGCTTGGAAGAAAGCTGATCTTATTCTGATTTTAAAAAAAGGGAGTAAGAACGGACCCCAGAATTCATAGGTTTGAACTTTATTGGACAAGTTGACTGAATGGGTTAATGAATTTAGTTCGATTCCATACAAATAGACTGGATTTAGAAAAGAGATAGTTTGTATTTACAATATTTGGGCGTCAACATATCTTATTACACTTACATTGGCCAGTGTGAATGCCAAATTATATTTTTTCTATATAGATTACGCCATGGTGTTTGACTCAGTATCTAGACCTCTATTATGGCAGATAATGACTCGCCTTGGTTGACACCCAGAACTATTAAGTTTGTTTATACAGCTTTATCAAGACACCACTGTTGCTATTCTGTTGGACAATGAAGGTAATGTCTCCGAAGACATAGAAACCAACAGGCATGCCAAACAGGGTTGCGTGTTGCCCCCTGCCCCTGTTGTATGACCTATTTGTTTCCAAGTCTGAAAGAGTGCAGTAACTTCCCCCAAAGATGGGTAAAGATCCAGTGGCGTGGATTCCTTATGCCGATGACACTTTGATACTAGTTAGAACGGCCATAGCCCTACAGAGAAGTATTGATGCTCTGGAAAGATACTCCAAGGCTAATGGTCTAACAATCCATGGCACAGAAACAAAGGGTATATTAAATGGGAAAGCCGGGATAAGCGATATGAATTTATCTGGAAATGTAACTGTGTCCCGATAGAGTTTGTACAGAAATATGCTTAGCTCGGCTTACCCATTAGCCATAATGTGAAGGGGGTATTTATTGGAAACTTTATAAAGCGTTCATTTAATGTAAAGGAGGTTGTTCAATGGTGGGGCTGATTAAATTATGTAGAACTTCTATTTATTTTACTTATTTGTAATGTGCTGGATCCTGCAGGCATCAGGGCGCAGAAGAAGGGAGAACAAGCAAGGATTACCAGGGTCTGTTTCAAAGTAACATTTAAGAGAGAAATTAATCAAACAGGACTGTTTTTAGTTGCTTCCTGAAAGTCATTAAGTTTCTGTCAACACGTGAGTTGTTGGGAGTTTATTCCATGCCAAGGCTGCCTATACCGGAAATGATCTGCCAGTAATGACCTGTTTACTCTTTGGACCGATCAAGCGTATTGCATCACTAGACCTAGTGGTTCTCCCAGGATGTAGCACATTGATGGAATCTTTTAAGTACCTGGGTACATGTCCATCAAGGCACTTGTGCACAATGGTATTAACTTTGAAGCAAATTCTCGCCTCTACTGGAAGGCAATGCACGTTTCTCCTTTGCACCAAGATGGGTTCATGCCTAGTTATTCTCTTCACAATGTCCACTACATCATTCTGCAGAATTTGTAGTTTCGCCAGGCTGCCTTTACTTGCACCAGATAACGATGCGCTGCAGTAATCGATCGTGGGCATAATCGATGCTCGGACCAGTGTGGTACAGTTTGCTTCTGAAACGTAAGGTTACACCAGTCATAATAGTTTAAAATGATATTGAGATTTGCTAATGACATTGTGAATGTGAGCGTCCAAACTTAAAGAGAATTCAAAGACGACCCTGACAGTATTGTTCCAGGCATAGTTTATGGATTGAAAGTGTATGTAGAAGGATGTGAGCTGGCTTCATAAGATTGAAGGTAAGATATGGAGATATCTGTTGAGTCTTCCTTCATGTGTGCCTATAGAAGCCATCTGTTGTGAGCACGGCCTGACATCATTAACAATAGTATGGAGGATGGTGAGAGGTTTGCTGTATTTAAAAATATTGAATATGGATCCAAATAGAGAATCCTTCTTAAAATACTCTGTGCATATGGCTAAAAATATGAGTACGATTAGAGTGTTTAGACATTTTGAAGAAGTAGTATGTGGGTTTTCTGAGTATAGACCTGAATTTAGAAGATATTTTTAATTTAACAGTGGTTTAACAGTGGACACCAGGGAAATGAAACAAAGCTTGCCTGTGGGATAGAGGCCCGCAGGTAGAGAAGCTGGCAGTTAAATCATTTCAAAGAGAATGTGATGCAAGGGTTCAATTTCCTTGCCCTTTCTCAGAGATTATGCAGGTTGTGTAAAGGTAGTGTTGAGATGATTCGACATATATTAACAAAATGTCCAACGTTAAGACCAAAATATGAAGTGTGTTACAAAGCGGGAAAATATTGGAGGAGATACGTTTTGGGGGTGCCCTATTCTCTGCAAACTCATTGGTCATCACCACAGCAGCGTATATCTGGAAAGAGTTTCTAAAAAAGGTTTTCGAACACTTTATGTGATATTGGAATTTTAAGGTTTTAGAAAGGTAATTGGTAGTGGTGACGGCTGTGAATCTGATGAAGATTCGGCAACGGGATATATATTACATTTTAGATCTATTCTTGATGAGATAAGAAATTGATGTAAGATTATTGTAGGGGATTTTCTAACTGTTTACGTTTTGTAAATCATTTGTATCTTATGTACTTGATGTTTTTATGTTTGTATTTAAGGATTGTAATAAACCAAAATACACATTTATTTAACGTATGCTTCCTCACACAGCTTCTCACTGGCATGGAACACCATGCATCCATGAAAGGAGTGCCTCTACAACATCTGTGTGCAGTAACCTAGATGATTGTATGAAGGCAGTGTGAAGTCCGATTTTAAAGCCTCCTGTTCTCCTCATATTTTATTGTTACTTTGGATGAAATGCTAACTCTGAGCTGCAGTGTTGGTACTTTTTGGGGTTCTAAGTGGAATGAGCACTGTATGTTTTAATTGTGAATACCCCAATTGTAGCTTTACATGGGTTTTAGCAATTTAAAAGTTTATAGCAAAAATGGAGTTCACTGCAATGACTTGCAATAACTTTGGAAATTCCATTCATCATGTGTATAATTTGTTTCCTGCTCCTAAACACGAGAAGCCTTTGTTTGCCTCATGAAGTAGGTGTGACCCAGTCTGTCCTCCAGCAGAGAATAGGTTTACTGGAAAGTGACCGATCACAGCAGAGCATTGCTGAATGGCAAGCCTAACTTCTAGTGAAAAGGCCACACCTTCTCAAATACCAGAGTTTGGCCAAAGTGAGAGTAATTGGAAGCTAGTTTATCATAAGATCCTGAGAAAATCCTCTTACACAGACTGCAGTGTTGATGTGCTTTGTGGGTGGGAAATATTCTAGCAGTACGAATGAAGAATGTATCGTGTCAATCATGGGATTCTTCCTTTGTGCAAATTCCCTTGTGTGGTATTAACTGTCCCGTCAAGTGGAGATTTTGACTGCATACTTGTCTGAGAGCTGGTATTCATTTCAGACTGTAAATTAAGCTCCCCCTAAATTTGAAGAATCGCAGTATTGTGCAACAACACGGCTCTGGGGCCCCATTTGTTCCTTTTTGAAGGCCAGCTTCTGGAAGGTAGAAGCAGGAATATGTGTGTACACTTTGACGGGGAACAGTGCTACATGCTAATTTGCTCATAATTAGTATGGGTCACCCCTTCAACTGTGTGCTGGCTTGTCTAAATAGCCCTACGGATCCTATGCCATATGTGTATTTTCTGTCATTGTTCAAGAAGTGCCATCTCCTCGCAACCCCAATGAGGGTGACTTCTGTTGGGCTCAACCGTCTTGAATGTGTTCCCCCACAGTCTTCTCTGTAGAGTGTTTTGCCCTCGATAACATTCCCCTTTAATGGTGCTCGTGGCCCGTTTTTATTTCTTAGTGCCTGGGGCAGAGTGGCTCTCCACTTGGCTGTTTCCTACAAAAAGGCACCTGAAACACTAAAAGCTGCTGTTTGCTACCTAGAAGACAAAGTTGTCCTTCAGCTTTCTGACTGAAAAGCTGCAACACAAACTATTGCTTTTATTATTTTTATGTGATATTGGTTGGTATTAAACCGTCCACGTATAATCAAAAAATAAATCATTCAATACATCATAAAACAATTATATCAACCTAACATACGACATCACTAATTAAAAACATCTGGAATTAGCAATTATCAGAGATTTGATTACCCACACACTTTAATCTTGGCCAAAACAATTAATTATCCGACAGCATTTCGTCATATACACAATTTATTTTTAAATAACATTTCCTAATTGTTTCCTTACTTTTACAAAAACTACATATTCTATCAGTTCCTGTTTAGCACCTCGAATATAATTTGTCGGTAACGCTTTGAAACGAAATAACATATAAATCTTACTATTTAAAAGGAATTTTCATTTTGTATGGCTAAGGAATTAACATTTTGGGTAAGAATTCTGAATAGTCATCAAATGTACATTTTATTTTCTAAGTATACATGATTACATTGCAAAAGCCTTTCGTCTGAACTCTTATCAGGATTCCTTTTTTAGTATCCACCATAGGTTTATTTTTCATTAATATCTATAAATTGCTATTTCAATATATGGTGGATCGTATTCAAATGTATCACCCTCTATTTTTAAGATTATCAACATTCTCTTTAGTAAAATAATAGCACTGAAGGAAACTAAGCCTAATTCCACACTTAATGCTTGAATAGGAAGACCAGGAGGCATATTCGGTAACCTCAAATGTCTAACCCCAATTTGCTCAACCAGGCTCTAGCAACATAACAAGGGAGGTCCATACTAATAAAATAACCAGAACAATCTTTTCTTTATAAAGCAGAATTATGGGTAATCTTGGGAAACCATCAAATTTCTTTATTATATACATTTCATGGCATATCTTTACTATTCTCCTTAAATTATGCTTTTTGGGTGCTTTTATTGGTGATTTTAAACCCCAAACCTACAGAGGTATATTCATTTTCCTTTCAATTGTTTGGTTCTGGTTCCACCAGAAACTCCTATAAATATTCCAGTTTCCAGAGAATCTCCTTACTGCAGACTTGCTAGCATTCACCTCAAGCTCATTGTCAGTCATATGAGAATATTTCATTTAAGCTACATTGTAGCCCAATAGGGGTTTATCATATATGACCTCCCCCTTTATCTTTACAGTTTTATTTCTCAAACTTCTGCGTTATTCCACATTCCATGGAACCCATAACCTTTCTAAGCCTGTTTGTGATACAGCGAGGATATTTTCTTTATCAATTTATGTTTTACATCTTCTAAAAGCATTGAAGCTAATATTTTCCCTGATCCATCCAGATGTGCAAATGGTGCATAGTTAGTCTGGTCAATCCTGGAATCCATTTTATAAATGGGGATAGCATTCGTTTTAGTCCATGAAGAGGGTAATGGAGGATATCACAGGAGCTGAGCACAGTGGGGCGAGGGGAGAGTTGTCCGTCTGAAATATAATTGTTTTCACACCAGGACCACAGGTCCTTGAAATCTTTAAAATATCCTTTCACCCACTCCCAACCATCCACAGTATCCTTTAACAAGTAGATGTGATGTGTCGAGTACCCTGTGTCAGAGGTTCTCCTAATATGGTTGACCCACTGTCCTTCCTGTTTTGAATTAAATAAAACATTTCACTGGTTCATCAACCACTCTAAAAATCTCACATACATGTCTAGACTTATTAGCAATGAAAATCTTAAGCATATTCGACAATTTGTTTTTGTTCACATACTTATACGCAGTTAGAATCCTTTATATTTCTGGGTTTTACGAAACTTAAGTTTGTCTGACAAGATTTATATCTCACATTAATTCTTTAATCTTTCTTTCGCTGCTGAATGTTAGCATCAACACGAATGGTTCCAGGGCCATTGCTACTTGTTATTAGTATATCAGTCCTAAATAGGGAAAACATCCGTTACCATTGAAAACATGGTTTCTGAAAAGGTTTCTGTGGGGAGCCAGCAATACTCCATTCTATTGTTTAAGGGACCATTTCTTTTTTATGCTTAACCACGCTAACGTTGCTTTAATGTTCCTGGGGGACCTCTTTCCCCCCGATTAAATTAGCTCCTTTTTTGTATTGTTAATTCCTCTGAAAGTATAATTACGATCTGGTTTATCCCAACATGTTCTTCAGAGCAACACATAAAAGGAATGGCCGCTAAAACCATTCTCCTTTATGTATAATGATTCATAGTGGTTATAATTATCTGCAGTAGTTAATATATAATCCAGAGTTTCTTTGGCTCCCTCTGCCATCTACAATTACTGGGAACATCCCCCTTTATGCGACCGTTCAACATGACTAAATTGCAAGCTGCTAAGAATTCACCCTTAGCTATACCACGTTTATTTGATTTTTCTTGTTCAATTATGGCATCAGGTGCCTCCAAGATCTTTATCAATGAAGCTGTCATGTCGGTAGCCCCTCTTTATTGGACTTCCTCCATTTAGGCCTCCCAGGATAAACATATGTGGTGAACATATGGTTTCCCACCATATGTTTTCGACTTAAAAACTCAAATAGAGGACCTTAAAGATGAGGGCAAGCTGGCCCTCCTACTATTGCTATACTTAAATGCAGCATTTGATCTGTTTAACCATCAAATTATTTGTCACCATCTCAAATCTGCAGCCCACTTTTCTGACAAAGCCACCACATGGATCAGATCCTTCTTGGCGAATAGATCCATGAGGGTCTTCTCCCCATTGGCCTCCGCTGAGCCCTCGCCAGTCTTATGCGGGGTCCCTCAAGGATCGTGCATTTAACCTACAATCTACAACGTGTTCACGAAACTGCTTTTCGAAATTCTTGACTATTTGGGTGTCCCCTACACTAACTACGCAGATGACGCCCAAATACTCATTCCTATCACTGGTGACCACACAGTTGGCACCAAAGCTCTAAACGACGTCTATCAGTTCATCCAGGCATGGATGGAACAACACGGGCTCTGTCTCAACAATGACAAGACAGAGCTACTCAATAGACTTGATCCCGCATTCAAATCTTTCATCATCGATGGCAATACCATCAAGGTATCCAACGTCACAAAAACCTTAGGCATTTATCTTGATTCAACCTTATCTCTGATAAGACAAACGGTGTCTGGACATTTCGTCGAAAGACATTTTGTCCAAAGTCATTTGGTCGACGGAATTTGGTCGAAAACCAAATGGTGGAATTTTTTTATTTTTATATATATATTTTTTACGTTTTAGTTTAGGGAAAAAAAGGTTTTTTTTTTTTTAAAAAAAGTGGGTTGGGTGGAACCACCACCCCCCCCAAAAAAAAAAAAGTGAAAATAAAAAATAAAATAAAATTCGACCATTTGGTTTTTGACCAAATGGTTTCGACCAAATGTCCTGTCGACCATTTGTTTTCGATGAAATGTCTGGTAACCAAGACAAACCAATGCTGCAATGTCATCTTCAGCCTACACATGTAAACTTATCACAGCATGCCGACCTTTCCTTATTACTGCAAACTGTACCATCCTTGCCAGAACCCTCATCATGTTGAAACTCGACTATTGTAATGCACTCTATCTTGGGACCAGTCAACGTAACATTAACAAGTTACATGTAGCATATCTCTGACACTAGACGTAGCCTTCATTGGCTCTAGGTCTCCCAAAGAATCTCACTCAAAACTCTTGCGCTCACGCACAAATGCCTGGCCAACCAGGCCCCTAAATACTTGGCAAACCGCTTCACTCACCACACATCCACTCGCCCTCTTAGAGCAGTCCAAGTTAATTGCCTCTCTTTACCTAGGTTCAAGCTTCAGACAGCAGGGGGTGGCAGTTTCCCGGTCCTCGCCGCCAAGTTGTGGAACTCGCTTCCCAACCCTCTCAGATCTGAATCCTCCTTCCACTCTTTCAAGAGAAAAGCCAAACTTTGGCTTACAGCGCAGGATGTTTAAAGCCTCCACCCGCCACTCCACACATCCTGACCATAACAACCTACACCGCTCTCCTTCTGCCTGGCTTCGCTAGGCCTTGTTGTGTCGTCTAACACCCTGAACATTTCTTGTAATTTTGTAATTATCTTGGAAATAATGAAATGTATATTGATCTATGGCTGTGGTACATCATGCCTCTGCAACTTTTATATTATTCTATGTTTGGTGTACATCATGTTTCTGTAATTGTAAGAAATGCGCCCAGATGCCTTTGGGTCAGGCGCGCTATATAAATAAACAAATACAATGCTCTGAGATCAATCCAACGTTCTACCTTAACTTGTAAGCCTTTTTGGCATCTACATATCTGTAAACATCTTTTGGTTCTTTTAGCAGAGCATTTCGGACAGCAATCAAGAAACCTTTTACGACAATTACAAAACCATCAAAACTAATTCCCCCTCTCAGCAATGTTTCCTGTAAACCTGTAAAAAAAACTTCCATGATAGAATTCTTATCTGTGTCAGCCTACTTTCAGGAATACCATTTTCTATCCGATTTGAGCATAGTAGTTAAGCAGGACCAATCATTTTTGACATTCTCTTTTCGAGGTTCCATATCCTTTTCAAGTCTTACAATTCCCCCTCATGTTTTACCCATAGTAGATTCAATGTTTCCTTTATCCCATTCATTTAAGCAAGTGCTTGTTGTATAGTGATCAAATAATTTCATAAAATGTGATTGTTTTGGTTTTTGTTTAGCTAGTCTAACATAGACTCTGCTCCTTTATGTAACCATTCCAACATCAAAACTGATAATTGTCAAAGCTTCCAACTCCTTTAAAATGTAATTATAACTGTAGATCTCAGGTGTAAATAAATGTGAGTTGGGTCTGGATAATCTAAAGATTCCACCAGTTCAATATTGGAGTATGAAATCTCTCTCGAGGAGGGAATTTCACAAAATAAGTGCATGATATATTGGCGATTCAGGATAATATCCTTTCCCACTAAGGGCCTCATTACACGGTAGGCGGTAAGGGTTAACGGTCACCAGTAATGGTACCGGTGACCGTTAACCCTTACCGCCTTACTACGAGGTCCCTTTGCGGGTTGGGGAATTTAACGCCTGCTTTTTGCAGGCGGTAAAAACCAACCCGCAAAGGGACCAGGGAGCTAATTACTGTACCGCAATTTGCGGTAGCGTAATTAGCGCCTTCCCCATTCCCATAGAGCCCTATGGGGCAAAAATGGGAATGGGGAAGGGCAATGGTGGAAGGGGGAATTACCGGCCCGCCAACCTTGGAATAGGGCGGTAATTCCCCTTTCCACCAAGGCGGTGCCGGTATTTTACCGACATGAACCATGGCGCTAATAGCGCCATGGTTCACTGCCATCCGTGTAATGAGGCCCTAAATCTGACTTCTAACCTTTAAGGCAAACTATTTGGTTTGTTCATTGTTAGTGTCAAGAAAAAGACCCTTTATAGGTTTGTGGACAGCTAGTGTGCTTTTTTGTGTGAACATTGTGTTAGACGCATTGTGAGAAATTGCCATGTGACAAATGAGTACAGCTCTTTTAAAAAGAAATGTATTAATAAAAAGATGCAGGTGATAACATTTCAGATAAGGTGGACCACTTATCATAAAGCTCGATGCTAAAATCATAGTATATACCTGTGCACTGCTGCAAAAGCCTCTTGATCTGCAGCGGCTGCTCTTCAGTGGTACAGAGCAGGTTCAGCGGTCACAGGCGCCCTGTCTGACAGCTTCTGTGACAGCAAAGTCACTGCAGTGCAGAGGCTGCATGTCATATCTGCGCCTCTGTTCCTAAACAGCATAATTATGATAACCTATCATCCTTCTAGCAGTTTTGTCTTTACACATAAACCATACCTTTTGGGGTATGGTGGTTGGCAATTCACATAATTATTGAAGCTACATCTGATCTGTATCATACACAAGTCAATGCTGTGAGCACAGGTCAGCCATGTATTCTCCCTAGAATGTCTCAGCTGCAACCAGCAGGACAATAGACAGTGGGAGAGGCCTCTCCTTTGTTCCTTTTTGAGGTCTGGCTAACGCCTCTTTCCAGCTCAGGAAGTTTTCAACAGGAGCAGCCTGGGAAGCAGGCTTCTTAGGGCACATCCTTAACTAAAGGACTAGATCACGCCAGAGTTTAGCATACCAAAGAGCCTTCGATGCTATCGGTTTGAGACGGGCCACAATTGGTGTTGCCAGAGGGAGCTCAGCCTAGTTGGTGAATGATTTCACCATCTTGCTTTTTCTTTAGCAGAAAGCACTGCGTGTATGATGCAACCAGACAAGGGCCCCTTGTCAAAAGGACCGGATTGGACCTTTTAAAGCAGGCTTGCTTTCCTCCATCCTGGTATGGCCTTTTGCATATAAAAGAGGGGGCCTCCCACCACTTCTTTGATTCACTTTTGAACATTCAGGACTTAAGGAAGAATTCATTTTGATCTCTTTTGGGAGAGTTGATCTTTCCAAAGTCGCTAGCCATTGAGGTGAAGGAATGCTCCAAGGCAGAGGCAAGTTCTGCTCCCTTCACACTCCTAGGGCATTTTAGGGATGACTCTTGCTGAAGACCAAAGCCTGCATGCAAGCCACCTTATGCAGGGAGAACAGATCCTGGAGACCCAGAACAACCATGATCCCTGTTTTCATCACATCAAACTGATCAAAAAACATTTTAAATGTGTTCACTGCATTTGCACAACAAGGGACCCTGCTGGTGGTGCTTTTGGCACACTCTCAAACTTCAAACCACTGCTGTTTGGCATCCATCGAATTCGCTCACCACCAAATTGGACCAAGCACAGCACATCACCTGTTTGGCTCGACAACCAGCTTGCTGCAGCAGATGACTTTGTACTGCCGCCTCTTCACACAACGCATTGAACCACTGGGATCACAGCTTTTAAACTGCTGGACCTAAACTTGAACCACTGGAGCATTGCATAACTTGTCGAACCGAACCAGCAGGTTCCTAACGTCTTGTACAGACTACCTTCAAACCGACCTACATGAGTCATCAATTGAACACTGCATCCCAAGCACCGGTTTCAAAACAACTCTGCACCTAACTAGACTCTTGACCCAGTACAACTCCCTACACGTGGACCTGGTTTATCTGCACCGTCAGCACCTTAGAGCCTGGTTCGACACAGTTGCACCACCTAACATTGGGATCGGCTATTTTGAAGTGGCCCTGTCCCCCTGGTCTAACTTTTGGGGTCTTAGAGACTGGTTATGTCCCTTCTGTACCTTTTTCCTATAAAACACATCCATGTTAAACTGCTTGTTGCATTGATTGACTGTTTTTCCTCCTTGTTAAGTATCCAGAGTGATGCATCATTACATTCTGCATTTCTAGATCTTCCTTTTATAAGCGTAGTTTTATATAGTGTTTTTAAGTGTACAATTGATTTCTGTAATTTAAAATATGTATTTGTATAGGACCCTGATTGGACATTCTTTGAATTTATTTTAGAACAGTATACTATTGCTGTTTGAGTTGCTTCTGGCTTGTATTCCCACCCCTTCTGAGTATTGCTTTCCCTCTGCTCATGTTACCACAAAAGGTGAAGGATGTTTTTAATTGTTATTATTGGGATCACATTTTGTTTAGACGTGTGGGGGCTGACTATTCATCCATGTACTTCCACAGATCAGAAGCCATTTTGTCACACCAGTTGATTGAGCTGTTGCTGAATTCTCACTAAGTTAAGCAAATGTTCCAGAATACCTGGGGCTTCCATTGACAGTAGCTGTGAAAGCTTCCAGGCCTTGGAAAGAGAATTGGCTCAAGACTAGGCTGACTAACTGTGCACAACTAAATTTGGACAGCCGTAGGATCCTTAACCTCTGGAATAAATAGATGAATTTTCATAGATAAGAGTGTTCACTAGAAGCAATTGACAATCCCTTTTATTCTAAATGTATTGCTGGAACACCAGTTGCTGCTTTGTTATTTTTGTCATTCGTGAAGTATATTTGTGTGGTGAGAATTTTCAATAGATAAATGGTTAGAAATGTATAGTACCTTACTATAATCCTATTAATTGAGATGACATTTTTGGATATTGTGAGGAGCCAGGGATGAGATGCAGACATAGAGAAATCATATTTGTGGTTATAGACATTTATTAAATGAGAAGCAGTTGGAAAATGCCCCATTATCCCTACTTCTAAGAGGTATTTCCCTACCTCAACCAAAAGTAAGGGTATGCCCAATGTTTAGATGTCCAAAGCAAAACTGTCCTGTGTCTAAAATCCTATCCTTGCCCTCACATTATAAAGTAACTCTAATGTTCAAAGGGGTAATGTCTCTAGTCTTTAAAGGTGCACAAATGTTCAAGCCCAAAAGAAATATAAATGTACATCAACACGAAAGTTCACAATGGATAAGGTTCACAGTTCCAGGGGATGGCTCCATTCCCCAGATTGCTGTTATTTCTCGAGACTCCAAAAGGCAGAACACTTCCTTGGAGGTTTCTTGGTTAATAACAAACACTTTGTATTCCAAAACAGTTTTTGATGTAAGTTCTAACTGTACAGGATACCTGGTGTACTCCTCTGCCAAGTTGTTTTCCACTTCATTTTCACTTAATTCACTGTCTCGGGTCTACCTGGCGTATTCCTTTGCCAGGAATTTGTTAGGTGGTCTATGTTCTACAATTGCAAACTTTAGCTTTGGCCTGGTGTACTCTCCTGCCAGGGCTTTCAGCGTGGTAAACTTTACACACACTTGTGGTTTCACAAAGGGTCACAAGGTGAAGGGCTCTCTTTCTCTCCATTTAACCTCTCTCTGGCTTTGCTCCCCTTGGTTACAGGTCCCAGACTCATAACTGTTATTTGCAAGTGTTCCCTAGGTGAGGGGGTTTTCTTCTTCCCCCTTGACCTCTTTCAGGTTTTGCCTCCCTTGGGTGCGGGTCCTAGACTTGCAACTAATGGTTCTACAAAGTTCACACAGTGTCCGTTTTTCTCTGAATCTATGTGATCACCGCGCCCCCCATAATGTCGACTATTAAATTGCATACTTCCATTATGTTGCGGCTCTGTGATCACATAGATCACAGTGCCCTGCTTTCCCATAACCGCCTCACCCCATTCCCCACTTACCTGTTTGGCGGCACACCATGAAGTGTGCCATCGCCCCTCCTCCGACCCTGCAACGTCAGTCCTTGTGGGCTTGAACTGGCGTCGCAGGGCCCTTCTTTATTGTTATATTTTTTTATTTTATTTTCCCCTAGTACCATTTAATGGAAGTGAGGGACACCCCTGCAACCAATGGCCCCATTACACCAACAAAGGGGAGCAGGGAAACTCCTGCAACTCCTTCTCCCATTAGTTGGTGTAGTGGGGGGGTTGGCGTGTTATTATTGTGTAAAGGCGCGGTAATGAACATGTCGCAATGTTCCTTTCCTTCTCCTCCCTTGACCTCTCTCTGGGTTTGCTTCCCAAAATGATCCTTCTTTATTCCATTTACAAATATTTAGAGTTCTTTGGTATCAGTGCCAAAGCGCCCAGGTGTCCCAATCTCTCTCTTCAGGACTCGCTGGCTTTCTGCAGCGCTCTTGGGTTTCCTCGTGGTGATTGGGGAGTGGCGTTGCAGTGCCTCCAGTTTGCAGGACCACCGTCCTCACTTCCCAGCTTCCACGTCCTTCACACCTCCCGCTTGGTGGTTGAGCCTTTCTGTGTTCCTGTGGCTGAGGCAGTGCTCAGTTTCCGGTGGCCGCCAACCAGACTTGCCTTCTTCCTCTGCTGCTGTCCCAGCATGGGGCACAGGTTAAGCTCAGCAGTCCCTCGATCGACCTCTGCTTCCCCAAGTTGCTTGGACTGTATTCATTCAGGTTCCGCCTTTTAAATCTCCCGGCACCTGTCAAGCGCTCGTAACTACTAGAGCGCGCTCTGCAGTTCTCGGCATTGTGGATCTGCATTGCTCCCTTCAGCCTCCTTGTCTCAGTATTCTTATATATATGGAAATGTTGGGCTTTCCTATGTTTTCTTTCTACATGATGCTGGAAGAGGTCTTTTGCATGTTTTGTGGGCAGTGGGAGGGAACTTTTACAATGAGCTTGAGACACAGAGGGAACATCCCTAAAAGGGAAAGCGGGGTATGTGCTTCCATGTTATCTGCCTGAGGGTCACCCACCCCTGTTATCTTCCTTCATATAGCCGCACCCCCCCGCCCCCGGGTCAGGATCAGGTAGCAGCCGCCGTCCCCTGGCGACATGGAGAGAGGCTACCAAAGGAAAGGGAGTGATGATGCCATCAGATTCATAAAGTATGTACAGATGGTTATCTAGGTGTTCACCTAAAACCCCATTTTTGGGGGGTATTTACGGTTAGAAATTGTATATGCCTGGCCATCGCCGAACAGAAGGAAGACCCCACACCCCCCAAACCTCTCCTCCTGGCTTGGGTGTACAGATTGGCTCCTGCCATAATGTAGATCAGAGCTGTTATTTCCCTCTTACCTCAGAGGATAGGGGTGTGGACTGTTGCTCCCCACCTCCTCTCCCAGACTTCCCTAGCTGCGGTAGGAAAGCTAGGGGTTACATGCTCTTCTCCTATACGCTGACTGGCTACCTGCATGGAGAATTGCTTCCGATTTATTATGTGGCTGTATTGACCCTCACCACCTCCCCTGACACTGCATTTGAAGAGGTGACCTTGGATAAGGGGGATGGAGAAAAGCAGGGACATTAATGCAAGTCACCTGCTAACTGTACAATGTGAGTACATTGTTTTTCTGTGATTACCCGTGTACATGATGGCAATCCTTGAAAAGCAAAAGCACAATGTATTCTCAATTTCCGCCCCTGTACTCTCTCTTCCCTGAAGTGTCTCCCCGCTTTCCACTTCCCACATCACTAGGACTCCTGCACATGCGAGAAGAGCTGATATTAAGCATGCATGATTGCCAGTGCAGTACAGAGCTCCGTGCTCATGGCTTTAAAAGCAATGGTATAAGCTATTCAGTGTTGTTTTGTGTTCTTGTCATGGTGGGACACAACACTGATTACCCCAGATCTGAGTACCTGGCCGTGTGATATTCCCAGGCAAACGATTGGTTTCAGTTGTGTGCTTGGGTATTCTATTCCAAAATCTGGCATATTGTCCAATTACCTTTTGCATGCGTTGCCCAAGCCTGACATAGGGCACAGGTACATGTATATTTGATGGTATCAGCTTTACTATAGTTGGGCGAAGACCTTTTTTTTTTGGTGAACGTAGTTCTGTAATGTATGATTCCGCGATCATCAGCTTTGCCTTGTAGGCTATTCACATCTGTGGACACCATGCATCCAGCTTCAAATACTTTTGTTATTGGCGGACGTGTGTTTCTTGGACACTGTTGTATTCTCTTTAGCACTGAAGGAGCCTCTAAATTCTGCCTGAGTTTGATTCCATGAAACGATAGAACACTTTAAAGAAAGGCTGTCTACACTAGTTTAACATGTCTATCCTTCTTCGTGACTTGTGGATTACCCTAATGCATTTTAATCACTTGTATTTTGTGATAAGTGTGAAATTCCCTCTTCGAGAGGACATGACATTGCTGCTTGGAAGGGACGCAATCCCAGTCCAAAAACTTCCTGTCGAATTCTTGTCTGTTTGTATTGTTCAAAATCAACACTGCTCACCAAATCTACGTAGCCTACTGCCTACTACCTTAAAATGGCAGCTTTTTGTTAAAAAAATCAACTTTAATTATTTAAACACTTTCACTTAGTAAGACCATTCTCTACAAAAGTACATAGATGTCAACTTGGTTTTGAAGTGCTCATCCCTTGTGCTTCGACATGCACTGGGAATTTCTAATACAGGTACTTGTGTGCCCATTCTACCTGGATAGATACTGAGAGGACGTTTGTTCGCTACACAAATGTTGGTATTCGGTGCTCCTATCCTCAGGTGGGTGCGCATGTCCGCCTTTTTAGACGGAGTGCTCATGGTTGTGTAAACCTGTGAGCATTTGTGCATTGTGTGAATGTCATCTGCTCAATGGAATGCATATAATTTGGTAGATTTTAGTTCAGCAGACTGATTCCTGGTTAGGATCCACTTTGAGTCCATGTGTCACTTGGTGGGTATTTGTGAACCTCACACACACCTGTGTTGGAATGCCCATGAGTGCACCCATCTTATACCTCTCAGCGTTATTGCCAAGCAATGTTCCTCTCCATCTTTGTCATATGTGTTTCTGTAGATGCATATTTATGAAGGTCATGCAAACCAAGTCCATGAGGGAGGACCTTTTGAGTTGAAGTAAATCAGTCTCCAAAAGTTTCCTTGATCCTACTTGTGTGGCTATTTGTTAGTTGATATCTGCTCTGGTAGTACATACATTTGTATTTCTGACTCTGGTTGGTTCTACGTGGGATAAATGTACCCCTTGGCTGGGGCTGCATCACAGACTACCTTTCAATGGTGCTCATGGCCCAGTGTGACAACTCAAACAGTTCATACATCCTGTATCTGTGACTGGTGTTCATGGAGCGCATCGGTCTTTAATTTGGTGTTAATGTAAGTCCTGAGCACCTACATGGGATTATTGGAATACATATCGTTTTTTGAACCTTAAGAGGGTTGGCTGTACTCAGTGCTCCAGCTGAGATTTTAAAGTGGGGGTATTTTACTCCCCATTTTTTTAAACTTGTGAGTAAAATGATTTTTGAGGGAGTAAAACAGTAGGTTTCAGTCCCGATGGGATTATTTAATAAGCGAGTAAAACATGTTTTAAGAACAGAATTTTCTTGCTGGAAATATTTCTTTGCACCAAGTTATACATGAACATTGGAAGGAACACCTTTTCCTCTTCCTCTTGAGACCAGGCAGTAATAATAGTAAAGCTTCTTTCTGTTGCCTTATGTTTACTACTGGCCCAAACATATCCATAGAGCTGCATGGATGAAAGGAGAGCATGCTCTGATGCGTCTTTTTTGTTGGGTGTATTTTTACTCCCTGTTTTTTTATTTTTGGTGTGGTGTTTGCCTATTTCTAGGGAGTAAAAGTACTTATTCACAAATAGTTCTTTGTGTGGAATGAATGTATCTTTTTAAACATTCTTCATAAAGATCTAGAAGCTCTGCCAATCTCATCCCTTTCCATTCACTGTGATCCTTCTCAATGCTTCCCTTTTTAGTGCAAACCACTCTGAGGCTTCTTCCCCACTGTGCACTTTAGCCATATGTTTGCTATTTTAGGATCCTGCACAATTAGTAGTCTGTGGTTATTCGATGTAATTGTAGTTAAGGGCCACAGTAGTGTTACTGTGTTCATAAGTAGCGCTTCAGGTATTGCACAATAATACCAAATCTAATACAGCGTACGTTTGTTTACTGTGAAAAAAGCAGTGACAAAGATCAAAGACTGCGCAAAGCGGGTCTGGGGGTGGCAGAGGTGTCCCTGCATCCTTGATTGGTGTCTAAACGCTGCAAACTGATTCAGATGGAGAGCGTATGGCCTGTGTCCCCAGTTTGGTGCAACTAGTGGGCATTTATTCCCCAGCCAAATTTGCATTTGATACATTAGTCATTTGAAGTTCATTCTCATGTTATTGCATCTAATATCCTCCAATGGGTGCTTATTGAGAGCATTCCTTGGTAGATCATTTATGTTGCTGGTTGTGGCTTGTGGAGTGCTTATGTCTGGTATTTTAAAATGGCTGTTAAGACGGTGTAACATTTGAATTTGAGGTGTGCATTGGTAATTGTGTGATGATGAGGAACTGAAACTAATACAAATTAATGTTATTGGTTAATACAGATACTAGTGATGCTCAGATGGTATATAATGGTGTTGACAAAATATAACCCCCAATCTAGTGTAAGGAACAAATCATGCAACAAGTAATGAGTTCAATGGCCTTCAATAGGGCTAGTTGAGGATGAGGAGTTCGTGTTTGTTAACACAGATGTATACTGAGCAATGGAATTGTGAGTAGATAAAGATGCAGGTGGAAATTACTGATTCATACTTCAAAACCACCTTTCCAGCAAGTGCCTTGCAGTTCAACCCACTGCAATCTCTGAACACTCACATGATGGCTTTAATGGTCCTGCATGGCAAGTGAATAGCCAAAAGACATTTTAGACAAATGTGGATCACGATGCGTAATGGTGCTGCACTGGAGATGTTTTCTGGCTTCAAATGTAGGCATGCCTTACTTTGGAGTAGAACCACTGGGCCAACACAGAGGAGGCAGGGAAATGTGATGAACACACTGCCGGCATAAGTTACACTCTCACCTGTGCAAAATTGGTTGATAGCTAATCTCCCGCTTTATGGAAATCTGGTGAACAAGTATTAAGTGGAAGCATCAGGAAATGTCTTCAGTGGTTAATGTGCAATTAAAAGAATTGGCAAAACCAATAATTCTGTCTGTGCGAATGTAGGGGCTAAACCTTTTTTTGTCCTTCTTGGCCACTTTACAACATGAAACCGTATGCTACAACTATAAAGCCAGACCCATGGGCTTAGCCAGGGCTCGTTGAGCAGAACCTGGACAGGCCATGCTGCAGTTAGCACATTGAAATAAGACAAACTAACTGTATTGTATGCAATGATCCTCAAATATGCAGTTGTACTGTAAGTTATTGATTTGGGATGTATGAACTTGAATGTTTCTTGATCTCATGAGCCCAGGCCCGGTTTGGGCTGGGTTCTGGGAAGAGGTCCTGACAGACCTGTGGGCTCAAGGCACAGATGTCATGAGGACTCTGTACTGACTAGGCTGGCCTCTGAACTAAGCTCCATGTGGGCTGAGATCTTCACAGAATGGGCATCCTGGTTGGGCTTCAGGAAAGTCCCTGGCCCCAGCTCCTATGTCCTATGTCTCTTGGTTTGTCTCCGGACTGACATGCCCTCATAGTGGGGATCTAGGCAATGCATCTGCATCTGAGGCTGAGCGCTGGGCTGAGCTTTGAGAAAAACTGGATTTCATGACTGGCCTCTGAAAAGGGCTGGCTCTGGAGAGGGCTGGGCATCGGACTTGCATAGTGTGTAGAGAAGGTTGGTTTGGGTGTCTGGATATGGCTGTGTTGTGGGAACCTTCGAGTTCTGCACTGGTTCTGTGGGCTTGGTTGTACTCTGGTTATGCAGTGCTCTGCCCTTCACTGGCATGGGCTCTGTCCATGAACAGCATCAGGCTATAGCTGCCAAGGCTGTCTGAGCTGGTCGAGTTCCAGGTGGGGCGGTGTTGCGCACCACCAATGCTTGTGCTCTGTTGATATAACGATGCCATCAGGGCTCAATGCTGGACTGGGCTTAAGGTTGGGCTGTGCTCAAGGTGTGACTGAGCATCAAAGCTGGATGCAAGTCTGGCTAGTGTTTGGACTGGGCTCCAGGACAAAGTGGGTTCTAAGCTATTGTTTGGACGTGCCTTGTGTATGGAAAAGGCTGGGCTGCAGAAAGGGTTGTCTGCGCTCTGGAATGGTTCAGAACAGAAATTGAATTTCAACATCACAGCAGGTTAGAACCTGCTCAGTGGTCCAAACCCTAAACCTCACCCTTCAGAATGCTTACAAATGTTACTATTTTCAATAGAAGCTAAGTTTCTTCAACAATAATGGTTATCAACAGGCCTGCGTCTAACTGTGCCAGGTCCCTGACTAATATGGGTTTGCAGTACTTTAGTGGTGCTATATACCTTTCTAAGCAAAAGGATAGAGCGCCCTGGACTCTATTGTCTGCAGCCTCTAAGCAAGATGAAAACTAGAGAACTGCTGCAAGGAGGTGACCACTCTTTGACCCGCCTCCTCTCTAGGATCTGCTCCACAGACTGTTGGAGGAACTGGCATTTCATGAAATCGTCGGTTCCAGATAGGCCAGTACTCCTCTGCACCTTTGTAACTAACCTGAAAGTTGCACATGAGTTGTGCGTAGATGTGGAAGAGCCAAACAATTGATTTGTAGAGCCACACCAGCATGGAGCCATGGGTCTCAGCTTGGCTCTAAGAGCTAAACCAGCAAAATATGTATAGCTTGATATAAGATTTGTTAGTTGGTATATTATTCTTTTCACTAAGTAGGCACCCCTGATATAAGACCTCTGATATACAATCCTACCCCACAATTCTGGGGTCAGGAAACCGGCTGATTTAAAAATCAGGATTTGGTTTTAAAGTAAAATAAATACAAAGGTGGTCCCCAAGCTTCATGCAGGGGAAATCCGCACGGTATTACACAATTACAGACCGTCAACAACAAACTAAATTAACCTGCCTGCACAAATCTGGCTATTTCCTGCACACATCGATCCATTTACATAATTGAATCAATGCATGTTTAGTTCTGATTAGCAATAGGCATTTTAGTCATGATCTTACTGCTTGTTGGTCACTGTATCAAATCTTTCTTGATTTCAAAACATCTCAAAATTACATGTAAAGTTACACTTATAAATGCATCAACAAACTAGAATCAAACAATTGCTGCATGTCTTACATTTCCATGTAGATATGGGGCTGTGGGTTCTTAGTATGTTCTTTTTAGGTAAGCTTATCATGACTTGCATAAGAATTCTTCAGGTTTTGATTAGGGAAACCACGTTCTCGATTCAGAATGCACAAAATGTCTGGTCGCCCATCCCACCTATGAGAATGGTTTTAGTGTTTTATTAAATTGGTATTAGTGCCCCGATTATTTATTTTATTTTGCAGATTGAGTACCACTGCCGCAAGATTTGTTTTCTGTGCTATATATTCAAAAGTGAGATTGCCTGGTGTTTACATTTGTATAATTTTCGCTGGCAGTAGAAATGACGCAATTAAACTCATTTCCCAATCCTTATTAAATAGCTGTGACCTTCAGAGAGCACACATTTTCAAGTACATCCTCATTAGGCTATGGTATGGACCTCTCCATATCACAGCTCAATGTAAACTATTTCTGTGAAAACACATTGGGTACAATGTAATGAGATTCTAGTTTACAAAGAACTGTACGCACACTGCACAGAAGTGCTAACTTTATCACTGCACATAGTTTAGAAATGTATTTTGGGTTGGACTGAAATTATGTCTCATTTAATGCACTGTTAATTTCCCATTTAAAATTAATGTTGTTTCGTAAAACCTTCCCAGACCACTCACGCTTTGGGATAAATATTTGTAGAGCACATATATAATTTCTTTTGGGGAACTCTCATGCTCACTTTGAAATTATCTTTATTGTCATTTAACTAGTAGAGAGCCTCTTGTGTCCCCAGGAAATTCTCAGTCAGCAGACCCTTACTGATTTCGTACTCCCTTGTGGAAAGCAAATCTGCCTCTGGTCAAGTTGGTTCCCATTCCCTCATAGATGGGGCTGGTCATTTGCAGATAATAGGCAGATTCATCACTTATCCAATAGGTGGTGTTTCCTGTATCTTTTTACAGAGTCATAACCCAATCACCTCTTTGTTCCCCTTTTTACACCCAATATTCCCATGCTTATGTCATGATTATTTTACACTATTTAATTGGTCCGATCTTTCCATTGGCCCACCTCATGATTGGGAACTCCTATAGAATACATCCCTCTACATTGGATGTTCATATGTATTTTAGCAGGAGCAGAGGTGGGGGTTGTTTCACTCCTACACTTTGCATAGAAAATCGTTTTTATTAGATAAATCATGGTAGAAAAATGCTATTTCAATGAAACCAGGATTTCAGTAATCGGCCCCACTAAATGCACGTCTTTATATGCGGCTCGACTATGTTACATATTTATTCATAAAGTTCTGCGTATTTATAATTGTAATACTTTTTAAGGAACGTAAGAAATATGCACTTATTGGCATATTAAAGAGAAAGCTCACTGCTTTAAACCACACTTTTGCTTATAACCTGTCTGGTTGTAACTGTATGAGGGAAATGGTTGTTTTAACGCACATTTGCAAAGTCTTGTGTTTTAAATTAATGGAAGGCTTACATGTTCAGGCTTGTTCTCAGCAAATAATTTAGTCAGGTTTCACTGAAACCGGGCCTCCTTTGTTTGAATAGCCATTAGGCTGTATCTGATCTGCGTTACTGTTAGGCCCCAGAAAAAACAGGCCCATCAATGAGCATATCAGTTTTTCATTTCGAGTATATTAATGGATGCATTTTTTAATATGTATGCTTAAATTAGGTTCCTGTGGAATGGGCCTAGTCGAGATGTCTTTGTTGTTTGTGTGCCTAATGGGTTCTCTTGACAGTCCATGGGAGTCTTAAACCCCCCCACCCCCTGCAACCTCCACACACGGGAATCTGTATGCAGGGCAGAAGCGTAGTTTTGACTTTAGGGTTAGTTCCGCAAGAAGACTTAAAACTGGCATTGCCAAAGCCATCTCACCTCGTCTATTGAAAGGCTTATCTACTTCTATTGTATTAACAAAATGTAAACCATTGCCATTAAACAATATTTCAATGCCTTCATTATTTCATGCTCAACATGTTTTAAAGAGTCATTATGCAATTTTAACAATGCCAATAAAATGAGAAAATTATGCACTGTACAAGTTTTTAACTTGTAGCATTGCAGGTAAACACATAAAACAATTTCATTCTCAGTATTCATGCTATCACTTGAGTTCTTTCATTTTAAAATGAATGTCTTTGTAGCATGGGCTGTATCCTCTTACGGCCCACTCTGGTGTCTTTGTGCTTTTTAGAGATGGAGGACATTTTTTTGAACTCATGCTTTCTGCATTTCGTGTTTTCACTTTACATAAGTTAAAACCCAATCTCTGGTT
The DNA here is from genome assembly GCF_040938575.1 of Ambystoma mexicanum. Lineage (NCBI taxonomy): Eukaryota > Metazoa > Chordata > Amphibia > Caudata > Ambystomatidae > Ambystoma > Ambystoma mexicanum. The sequence continues at coordinate 701,463,665 of NC_090941.1, read as the reverse complement.
GAAATGTATTCAAGGACCAATATGGCTCCTGGTGTGGTTTACTTTGTGGTAAAATATGTATTATGTGTCAGGTGCTGCCTTGTAGGTGCTGCATCCCACAAGTGCACACTATTTGTTGCAATGGTAAAATATTACATCAATGAGGCAGGAAAAAGCCCTATTCCGGCATCTCTCACTTTGAATTCAGACATTCTGAATTCGCCTTTGGTATTCTCCTACAGTGAACCCTTACACTTGAAAGAAGCAGCATCGTTTTTCAGCATCAGTTTGCCTTATGTAAAAGGTTTTTGGTTCCATTGATCTTCACCTTGCCATCTGCCTCCCCACCCTCAAAACAAAAATCCTATAGCTGCCATCCTGCCTCTTCACCCCCCCACAACAAAAAACAAATACTGGGCATTGGCCACCCTCCTCCCTACCCCACTTAACCGGAAACCTATACCTGGCCTCCTGCCCCCTCAACACTTGCAATGAAGGTCCAATACCTGGCATCCTCAGGCCTTGCAATCCTTTTTTAAAATCCCACTAGACCTGCAGGTTGAGTAACTTAGTTTACCAACTCAACCCTAACTGAAATACATTAGACTCTGGTGACGTATGACAAGAATTTGACCAGCTTTGATGAATCTGGACAATTTGTCCCTTCACCCCAGGGGAGCCACCGGGCTAGTGAGGTGAGCTCACTATTCAAGACACCCCTAGGGTTCTGGTAAAGTGGATCCTCTCTGAGAGTGACTCCCCTCTTGGGGACAAGGACTCCAATTCCAGAGCGGAACTCCTAGTGCAAACCCCCCTGTCTGCATATATGGATGTGGAAAAGACTTTAATATCTCTTGCAACTACTATATTTTACAAAGATCCTTCTTTACATGTGTTGGCTACAGGCAATGTTGAGATGGGAATCCCAAGGTCTCATCTGGTGGCTCAACCACTAGCCACTGGCTAGCAGTGGGCTGGGAGGCTGAGAACAGATGCTGAGACCAGAGTATATGAGGGAGCCCTAGTCCCCGTGCTCCACAAACGTTGGACTGTAGCTACTGTAGCTAGAGTGCCAAGTAGCAGCAGGGAAAGCCGACGGGATACCACTACAATGTATGAGCACTGTGAGTGACGGCAAAGAAAGCTATCCAGGTTACGGAAGCCTGAGAATCCTGAATATACAGATATCCTATGCAAAGGGGATTGAGAGCGATCCGGATATTGTTATTGACGGCTATGTAAGTTATCCAGGTTACTGGAGCCTGAGCAACCGTAGTGCACAAATAACCTGTATAAGGGGAAAAGAAAGAGACATGGACACTCTGAATTTCAGCTGACAAAGCCATGGAAGGAATACAAGTCTGGAAGATCAAGGGGGACAGCTGCCCTATGTGAAATAACTTGGGAGAGAGAAAAACAACCTATCGGAGGGTTTCTGGACTTTGGAGAGAGTCCCAGCACCTTGAAGGTGAAAGTGTTTATTTCCACATAATCCGGTAGGGATGGAAAGGTTTGCACCAAGAGACAGTTTTCTTTATGAAAAGGAGAGTCTGAAAGTCCTAACTTGATGCAAAGACTGGAAAGGAAAAGGAACTTTGAAGACTGAAAACAATTCTACCAGAGCTTGGGCCAGGCAGGAGCCCTATTGGGGCTGCTCTGAAAGCCTTGCCTTTTTCCTTTTTAGTTTGGTGTTTTCTAAAGTGGTAGTGCCAGTTGGTTGTTTAGGATTCTAACTGAAAACATGTTCCTTTGGACTTGACAACCCCCCCTTCGCTTTTGTTTTACTAGGTAGGGAAACTCACTCATAGCTATAGGGCAATGTAGGCGTTTTCCTTTTTATTTAAATAAAACGTCGTTAACATGACCCAATGTAGTCTGAGTTCACCCCACAGTGCTTTTTGTAAAATGGCGGATATCAACATACTCCTACTTCATGTTTGCCACACCACTGCCACAGTATGCCACCCATGCACAATGAAACTTGTAGTTATTTATTCAAAACAAAGTTTGTCTGCAGTGAATGACAAATAAGTTTAAGATATTCCAGAATGTCATTGTACATACCAGCAAGATCGAGTACCATACAAATAGTACTCTACCTTCATTAAAAAAACAACTATGCAAGTTGTAAAGTAGATTTTGCAAGGCCTGCTACTTCATACCCCCCACAACAGAAACCCATACTTGATGCCTTGACTTTCTGCCCCATTACATGAAACCTGTACCTGGCATGCCAAATATAGAAGATATGGCACAGTGAAATCCAGTGATCTCTGCAGGATCAATCACTTTCTGCAGGATGTAATATGATCCCAGTATGCACTCAAGACACCCCTCTAGCTGACATGAATGCATATTCATGTACGGTTTTAAGGAGTTAAAATAATGCCCTGTTTCTTATAGATGTCTGAAAAGTCCTAAAATTAAAATAGAAACCAACCTAATAAATAATATAAAACCTTATATCAAGCAAAAAGATTCTTTATAGCTTTATTTCTCCCACTCTGAATCGAACCTGAAGGCAAAGTAGTGTTGGCATAAACAATGGCTTGAATATCGCACCATACTTTCAAGGCTTGGACATGCCACAACAAAACAGAGTGAAAAGATCAGCTAGGTGCAATCATTATTTCACACAGAGTTGGAGGTGGCTATCGTGCACCGCTTCTTGTGGGCTTAAAGCTTAGCCTCCGTCTTTCAGCAGGCACAAGTGGGAGCAATAGGCAGCAGTCTTATATCCTGCATGGTGAGAGATTGGGAAAATATAGAGGGCTGTGTGGCAGGTGTAAAGCCTCATGTCTGCGCAAGCATCCCCCTTGCCTAAGACCATTGTGAACTTCCACTGCCTCATTCATGAACTGGGTAATATATGGAGTCCACAGGACCACTGTTCATAGCCGGGGGAGGCTCGAGTGGAGGGGGGGTGTTCAAATAAATTTGTTGTATCAGGCCCTTTTATACAGTAAAGAAAACATTTCCCTGGAAATCCCTTTGCTCACCGAATAGTGGAGTATATAATCCAATTCACTTTTCAGCTAAGAGAGAAACATGTGATTTAGCAAGTTATGACCTACTTCAGCCTGTGGTGGGCACATTACAAATGGTCAATATTGCTATCCTCTTTGGTGCACTCACTGTACCTTAATAAACTATGTATGTGTTACTATTTGTGTAGTGCAAATTTAACAGAATAACGTGATCACAATTGTTCCAGCCAAACGAAATATGGCCCGTTTATGTAATGATTTGCCCAGGATTGCATAGGCTGGCCAAATTTGGGAGCCATGTTTTCTGGTTTCACATTTCAGTTTTGCAGGTTTCAGCTCAAATGTGCTCCTATTATTGCATCTTATTGCATCTTTAGTTTTGCACCAGCATGCAATTCCAGACCATGAATAAACAAAGTACCCTGTGCAAGTAGATGATTGCATGTAGTTCTTTTAACTGTCACTAGGTGGCAGTGCCATTTTAATTTACACTGTGAATGAAAAGGATCAGGGGATGCTTAGCTCGGTTCTATTTAGGCTGCCTGTCCCAAAGATACTCTAGCTAAGCCTGAGCCAGGTGTTTGGCTCTAACCAGGCTCGAGCCAGAACTGACCCCCCCAACTTTAGTTATGTTCCCTACAAGCACGATTTTTATTCTTTATTTTATGTATCTGATCCACTTTGATCATTTATAAATTATGCATTCATAGTGGGCACATGTACTTTGAGACTATTTTGTTTTGTTGGTCTTTTGCTTTCATTCTTACCCATTGCGTTTTGGTTTTGTAGACATATATTGATGTTTCAAAGAAGCATACAAGATCTTGAAGAACTTGTGCAAACTGTTTCTTGCCTAATAGGTGATCTGTATGGCTTTTCATTCTCTTCTTTACTGAGGAGTGGTGCTTTGCACTGTCCTGGCATCGTATCAGTAACTTTACTCCCTCGCCCTGCATCAACAGAGTATTTTCAACAAGGTGCCCCATGCCTAGATTTTCACTTTATTTGTGACCTGCTGCTGTTCCCAATGCTATTCTTGCCTTTTTGTTTCTGTGCCCTGTGGAGATGTAATAACCTTGGCACTTGGCCACTTCTCGGTTCATACACCCCCTCCCCTTCTTACTTTTCTGGTAATCATGTATTACTAACACCTGTGGAATAGACTTTAAAGTAATAACAAATGTCCACAGCTAGCTTATTCTCTGTGGCTTAATAGGCCGCAGGTTTATTACATGTATACACCAATCAACATCTATTCAGTTGTACTTCATGATTGTCAATACTGTAAATCACACTTTGGTTACATTATTAATTCTTGGTTGCAAACATTATATTTGCAATAAAAAAACATTTCTCCTTAAGCGGCTAACAGCCGACCAAATTAACATGTTCTTACTTCCTCCTCGAATCAATCCTCTCCATATTTTATGAGGCCAAAGCTCCCCAACCAAAAGACTCATCGGTCTCCCTGCCGTTGCAGGAGATCCTGGGCAGGAGGGGCGCCGTTCCTGACGGTAGAAGCTGAGCTTTATTCCTTTATTAAAGCTTCTCTCTCGCCGCTGGGCCTCAGAGGGAGGCTCACCACGGGTGAGGCGGAAACCACTCCTGATTATTGCCAAGCTCACTTCATAGTCTTTTAAGTCCATCTCGGCAGCCACACAACAGAAAAAAGGGTCCTACAGAGGCGGGTTGCCTTTATATACTTGGAGAGGGGCAAGCCCCCTACTGGCTGCCCTGTACCTTTCCAGCTGCAGATACCCCCCCCTTCCATTTTTCCAGCCCATAGTTCTTTTTCGTGTGCTTCCACCTTTTCCTTGGTTCAGCCTCCAGGGCAGCGGCCTGGTTAAGCTTATTTATACCTCCTCTAGGGTCGGCGCTGCCTCCCATGTCGTCATCGCCAGAGACGGTTTTCAGCAGTGTGGCTAGTGCAGAATGCCTTTTTGTATAGCACAGGTCTTGGATATTTACTCCATGTTTTGTCCTGCTTACTGTGGGAGTTGTGCAACATTTTCAGTGCAATCCTCTACTTTTGTTCCACGATCTCCTGCAACTTAATACAGGGCCCCCTATGGATGGGCAGAGATGCCACCGCCTGGTAGGCCTCTTTCGGTGGCAAGCAGTGTACGAGGCCAGCTGGGTAGGCCAGGAAAGGTAGGGGGCAGTGCTCAAGTGCAAAAAAAAATGCAGGGACTCTGACATATGCAGTGCGAAGTGGCATCACAGGAATTGAAAATTGAATATAAATTTAAAGAATTTGAAAATAGGATGTCTTTCCCAAATGGAAGTGTAGAGGATAAATAAGCATTTTATAAGAGAAAAGGATATCCTTAAACATTCCTGGCTAAGTAAAAAATGTACGCACCTTTTATGTTGTAGATTGTGCAAATAAAGTGTCCAGCACATCAGAATGTCAATACGGGATATTTGACAACAGCGGTTGATATATTCGCATATTTTTGTGGATAGGTTTCTGGAGCTTGAATCCCAGCTACGGCCCTGTTGATCAACCAAAGAGGTGGTGGGGAGCACATGTTTGTATATTATTATTTTATTAATTAATTGCATCAGCCCTCTGAAAAAAGTGGGTGGATGCCGTCTAGCTGCGTGTTTCCTCGACTTGTACCCTGAGTTGAAGCGACAATTGCTAGATTGTGTGAAGCACATAATCATGTGGAAGGGGTACAGCTGACCAGATGCATAGAATATAGCAGTTTGTAAGGAATAGGGCTGTGATAAAGCGTGCTAAGGAGCAGGATTGGAGAGCCCCAGATGATGCGCATGAACCACAGGGAGTGCAATAGCTTGCTCTGATATTTGTTGTGACTGCAGCACGTCGCCACTAGGGCACACGCCCGCTTGTTGCCCTTCCTCTGGGGGCACACGCCGCAGCTGCTTCCCCGACGCACTGTCACTGCTGGCCTCCCTGGCATGGAGGTATGAGGGGCGCCCTCCGCTTCTTCCCATGGCAACCAACCCACCCACTGCATGCATTGACAGCTCTCAAAAGGGGGAGCCCTGAAACTGCAAAGCTCTGACCGCTGCCAAGTTGCATGGCTCAGACTGCTGCCCTCTGCATGACTGCTCCCACCTGGGGAGCCCGAACTCTACACGGCCCAACTGCTGCCGCCAGGCTCCCCCACCGTATAGGGGGACCACTAATAAAATGCCCCCGGCAGACCCAGGGCCTCCTCTCGGTGTCACTGGGCCCTGTTTGACGTGGCCCTCAAAAGTGCGGTCAGCCAGTCTCCAGTCCCTGTCACCCGCAATGCAGCAGGTCACTGAAGAGGGGTGCTCCGGAGGAAGAGCATACGCTGGCCTGACGAGAAGGTGTGGCCCATTTCCAGTACTCACCCAGTCGCAGTTCCCAGTGGGGGAGTGCTTGTGCCGCTGGGGGATAAAGACTCGAGCTCTGCTTCTATTCCACTGTCCCTGTCTTCTTCCCCCACATTCTGTGTCCCAGGGAAAGAGCAGGCGTAGTGGGGCGGCCAGGAGATGAGGGACAAGTACCTCCAAAGGTTAACCAGTAAAAAAGCGCGAATGAACTGTACTGTCGACTACATCTCATTCAATGACTGTGCTTGGACCCTAGCACAGTCACATGGGTTCCTTAGAAGGAAAGGAAAAGGAAAGGTTGGTGGTTGGGATGACCCTGACCCTCTCCCGCCCCTCAAGCCCCAACACGCACCAGATGGACAAGACCTTCACAACAGGTCGCTGGCCCTAGACCTGCCACCACGGACACAATCACCATGCTGCGGCTCTCACGTAGGTGAGGGCTCGCACACCCTGGTGGGAAAAAGGACCAGATGACTGACTAAGAGCCCCACCACACGGTAGGTTTCCCCCACTTGTGACCACGCATGACCTCCTCACTGGCAGCCACAACTGTGGTGAGATACACAACGCCACAGCGCCTCCATACCTGGAGGCCAGAAAGTGGAGAAGGAGCAATCTCCCACTGTTCATGCAGAAAGCAGCTGCCCTGCCAACAGATGTGATGTCCCAGCCCCCCCACCACCTCCAAGACATTTACCTGGCTGCGGTTCTCCCCCAAGAGTGCTTGTGCATCCAGGTCAGGAAGATGCAGAGAGACTGCCAGTATTCTTCCAGCCTCACAGCGACAGTCTGCCCACTGATGAAGCAGATCTCTCCAAGACTATTGAGACAAGATGTTAGTCTCAATAGGGACCATGAATAATAATGTGTGTTTGAAATTGTTATCCTGCATATTCATGGTTAAAATGGACCCAGTGATAAATGACGTTGTTGTTTTGTCATTACCCTTGGCATGGAATGGTGTGACTACAGCACATCACCACCCGGGTGCGTGCCGGGTCACGTGTAACAAATAAATGGAGACAGACGGCTTCCCGCACTCCAGTTGGTTGCCTCCCAACTCCTGCATCCGGAGTATCTTTATAGCGCAGTGACCTTGGAGCAGCCTGTTAGGACAGACTCCCAGGTATGCCAGAGGGCCACTAGGAGTTCTCGAATTCTCAGAAGGCCCAACACCTTCCACAGGACAAACGGAGAACTCTGTCAACGGCAGGTTCAAACTGCGGTTTATTACAAATACAACCAACAGGGATCAGCACAATGACGGAAGAAATCCGTGGACATCTCAATGGCTACTGGCTTGCAGGCCAGTTTTGTATCCCATTTGCATCAGTGACGTCACAACCTGGGCCCTACTCCAGAAAACCTCCGAGATTGGCCGTCGGGAGCCTAATAACCAATATGGTCGCCATTATGTGTTATTCTACTGGCTCTCCCATGTCAGGTGGCTGGCCTGGTCCATCCCCAAATCACTATCTATATCAATGTTGCACTATGAGGGTCTTACCATTGGTTCTTGCCCGTTGCTACCCACCCCTCGGATACCAAACTGTGATTGGCTAGAGCTGACATACCCAGGCCTGGGATCCACAAAGGTTCTCAGTTCTTGGTGTACCTTTTCAAGGTAATAAGAATGACTGTGTTTGCATTGTAACTTGTGTGTAACACCTTAATCTATGACGGTGCTCGTTCGCTCCGTGCAACCCTTGTCTCACATTGTAGCATCTTTGTTGCAAGCGTCTGTCTGGTAGCGTGAGATCGGCTCTTTTCCTAAATCATAATGCAGCTTCTACAATGTTCGTGCTGTTCTATATTCTCCATAGGTTACTCACACTTGGTTCCGTCAGGTCCCATAGGTGCTCCTGCGGTTCCATAAGGTTATTTGCGTGAAAGCATCAGCAAGCTTGGTTCAAGATCTATTGCTCTTGCGGTTTCTGCGTTGCTGCGTCTAGCTAGTGCCAAAATAATAAAAACCATGACAGTATGTATATCTATCTGTCCTCTATAGCACTGTATGCTTGTGTTCTTTGTGTATTTGAGTGCGTGATTATGTCCCGAAGTGCAGATGGCATGTGCGCTTCATGTCTAACGCTGCTATGTCGTGGTGTCCCTATCGACGTCAGCAACATGACTTCTTGGTACTTTAATCGACACTGTCTATGGAGAGGGCTTTAGTTGCAGCCTGGGGCTCCTTGTCCACTCTGGGGTAGATTTGTACGGCACCTGCCTGTAGGGCTGGCTCAGGGGATATCTCTCAAAATACTTGTCCACCAAAGGAACACTGGGAATTGGTCCAAAATAGTATGGGCGATCGCAGTATCTCCTGGCCTTCTTCTGCGTCATATATCTTATAGGTGGGGGGAAACTTCCCCATCCCTCTTCAAGCCGCTCTGGCTCCCAAAACACCAAGATGAAGTGGGCCTGCCTCCCGGGCCCCATAACAATAGTGAACGTCAAGACATTGCATTGCTAGGAAAGACGCCTGCACCTTTTTCAAGCAGAATAATACTTCACAAGTTGTGTAATGGAAGATGTAGCAAGCATTGGCGTATCGGGCGCCACTGCAGCGCAGAGTGGGCTCCTCGTCCACTCTGCGGTATATTTGTACCGCACCTGGCCTGTAGGGCTGGCTCAGGGGGTATCTCTCAAAATACTTGTCCACCATAGGAACACTGGGAATTGGCCCGAAATAGTTTGCACGATTGCAGTATCTCCTGGCCTTCTTCTGCCTCATATATCTTATATGAGGGGGTAAACTCCCCATCCCTCTTCAAGCCGCTCTGCCTCCCAAAACACCAAGATGAAGTGGGCCTGCCTTCCCGGGCGCCATAACAATAGTGAACGACAAGGTATTGCTAGGGAAGAAGCCTGTACCTTTTCCTAGCAGAATAATGCTTCACACATTGCGTAGTGGAAGATGTAGTAAGCTTTGGCTTAGTGGGGGCCACCGCAGGCCCGTGGTGCAGGGGGCCCCGCTGCCACATGTCATGGGAGGAAGGCCCCCACTGACTTCAAAAAGAAATTAGTTTCATTTTAAAGTCACTCTGCCTTCATAACAAAATTGTTTCCATTACAAAACTGTAATGGAAATAATTTCTTTATGAAGGCAGAGTGACTTCAAAAAAGGTCATTTTTTAAGTCGTAGGGAACCCGACCCACCCCATCCCAACCCATGACATGGATTCCTCCAGATCCTCTCGAATGACGGGAACACTGGTTCCTTGCTGCTGCAGGCCTCATTCTCTGGCTAAAAGGATTAAAAAAGGTAAGAACATGTATTTTGTTTAAATGTGTGCACGTTCATGCAAATGTTTATATGTATATAATGTGATGTGTGTGAATGCATGATGTCAGGTGGCTGCCTGGGTGTGCGTGAGTGCATGGTGAAAGGGTGCACATGTAAATGTACGGGTGGATGGGTGTGTGTGAGTGTACGGTGAATGGTGTGTGTGCTTGTGTTCAATGCCTGGATTATATATTGGTAATCTTCATTACTCCTGACCTACTCTTCCTTGTCCTCATACTTCTGTATGAGGCACTTTTCCTCATACACAAGTACTGCGATGAGGTAGAGGGACATGGAGGTAATGCCTCGTTTAGTTACCTGCAATCTTCATTACTCTTGGTCCCACTCTTCCTCGTCCCAGTATTTATCTACAAAGCAAGGTGTCTCCTATGTGAGCACTGAGACAAGAAAGAGGGACATGGAGGTAATTCTGGACGTGGTAGTCTAGGTCGGCCCAGATTGTGGCACAACCCATGATTTGCCATGATTTGTTGCTGACCTGGGAGGGGGGGTCCCTCAGCCTGGCTCGCAGGGGGCCCCCAAATGTTGTGCTACACCACTGGTAACAAGCAATTGGAGTGCTAATGCATCTGACTTCTAACCACACTCCATGATGCAGCTCTTTGTCCCTGCGTTTGAAACTGCCATTTTCATATGCAGTTATTTATTATGGGGTCTAGTGGTGTTTCCGGGGCTGCAGGTGGACACTGTGTCCTGTGTGAACATGTGGATATTTGTTGGCAGTTCTGTTGCAAGTGTCGCCTCGAGTCGTGACCTTATTGTTAAAGAAGTTCAAGCACGGCTGCATGAAAAGGCCCTCCTCTGCTGGTTAAGTGAGGCGCGCACTGATATTCTATGCGCATTGATTTTGAAATCCCTGAGGTAAGGATCGAGTAACCTCGGGCTGGCCAATCCAAATCATTTGCGCCTCGGGGTTGGGCCCCTTCCTCCAGCAGGAACTGAAGGGATTGGCCCATTTCTCGTATTAAAGTGCTTGTCCACACATGCTGCTCCCGCGCGCCGAGTGTCTGCGCCCCTGAATAATCCATGAAGCAAAGATCCGTGTACCCTTATAAGAAACGCATTTCATCTTTGCGTCCCCTCGGCTGCGCGCTTGCCTCTGGAGGATCACCCTAAGCTGTATTTATGTGGCTCATTCCTGTTATTGATTCGAACACAGTCTATTTTGTCACAGAGGCAAAATTAATTGTTTTCAAATCCACGTAAGTGCTTTTCTAAAAGCCACCTGGGACAGTCCATATTGTAATAACTCTGTAACATTACACGTTATTTTAGTATAACATGCTAACGGCATTCGCAGTATTTCATTGAGTGGGCAGTTTTAATCCCAAACCGCTCAGTGCTAACCTCTTTTCTGGCATCAAACACATTCAATACCACAACAACGCATTTTCTATCTTTTTACATCTTCGATTTGGTTCTTTGCGGTTTATTTTTTATTTTGTTGGAATTGTGATTTCGTACAAGGCTTTTATATGTATATTTTTTTACATAGGCTAGCAAAGCAGCTTTTCGCAGATGCCATTTTGTTTAATGCAGTGGATTGCTGCATGCAGCATGTGTAGTGACTGTGCTGACTAAGCGTGCATTTCGCAGATGTGCTGCCAGTGTGCAGAATATGTTTTCCAAGGTGACTTGAAATATGCCTAATAATCATCACTAGTAAGTGACAGTTTTGTGGAGATCTTTCTCTGACGAGCAGGGCCTGACAATTCAGAAACAGCTCTGCCTATGCGGAAGGCTTGGTGGGGGTGCTGGCTAGATCTCCCCTTCACTCGAGGGTGCAGCAAAGTTAAACCATCACGGGTAAGGCCTTAATGTCGCTTGTGTGAGCACTTTACTTCACTTCTTTGCCACTTAATGAGCCCAATTTGTAAGCCCTTTAAACGTAGCATAAGGCAACCATTTTTCACCACACTCTAATAATTGTGGTAATGTACCTCTCGCAAACTTCATTCCTTTAGGTTTGTGACATTAAGTTATGTTTATTCGCATGAGCCTGGACTAGAACGAACCTCTGTCTTGAGCCAAAACATGCTAGTCTCTTTCTTCACCTCATGCAGCTAAATCCCTGAATGCCAAATTGCTGTGCTTTTTTGGTGTTTGTATTTCCCTCTTGACTCTTCGGTGGGACTGTTAATCCGAGGTTATGAATTTGCTTCTGTTTTTTGCACATGCCAGATTTGGCCCATCACAGCCACCTTCTGCCATGCTAAGGGACAAAGTTAAAAGCTTTTTTTTTTTACTGCCCCAGGCGCCTCGCTGGACATAAGTAGCAATCCATTACACAGAGGTCACTCTATCCAATATGCAGCGAACCATGGATGAATAAGCATGGATTTGAGAAAGCTGCCCCTGTGTTTTGGTTGTTTGCCATCAAACCGATTACTAGTTTCCATCTGTGACTTTATTGTTTTGGGTAGCAAAAAAGTAGTCCTGCCCGTGAGACATCTCTTGAAGCACTATGCCATGAACATTTCTGTTCCTGCAAGTTTGCATAATCCAGCAGATCTTGGTGAATTTGCTCATTTGTGGAATTGGCAGACTGGAAGAACCATCGGGAGCCTAGTTTGTGTGTTTTTGGCTTTGTTCGATATGGGAACTTTAGCAACGTCCTGAACTCCTGGGATAATGGGGGTGGAATTGTTTTTGTTCACTTGTGCGGTGTCTGTAAATTGTTTGCAGTATAAGGTTTCCATGTTCGTGTAATAGGCAGTTCAGTTGCATTTTTAGGTTTTTACACCTAGTGTAGGCACAAACGAATCTTTTAAGTGTGAAATGGGGTGGGATAGATATATGAATGGATACTAATACACCAGTACTTTGGCCATGTCCCAACCCCCTCCACAGGCATTAGTGATCACAAGACATCTGCTGCATCTACCATTGGCTCTTTTAATGTTCTTAGTAAGATTTTTCAAATGCAAGTGCTGACCAATGCTCTGAGGCAGTCATTCACAATCTTTTCTGACTGCCTATTGATATTTAAAATGCTTTGTCAAGCTCATCGTCTACAGAAGTTGGACAATTTTACTTTGTGATACGAAGGCTCTGGGAAGTAGTACGTATGAACTTTACTGCTTGTCTATAGTTGACCTAATTGCTTAATGTTCTTTACATTTTTACGTAATATTCTGGTGTTTACTGAAAACGAAGCATGCATTCTGAGATTGATTAAAACATTAGTCTATTCATTTGTTTTTCCGTTTTGCAAACCGGCATCTTTCATTTCAATCTTTCTTGAGTTGGTATTATGGAAGTTCCATTGGTAAATTTATTGCATCAATTATGTTTTCATTGTTTACTTGCTGGAGACTTTTGTATTTCACTAAAAACTTAAGTTGACCGGACTATGTTGTTGCCACTACCCTTCAAACAGCACATATGCAGTTTATGGACAATAGCTTCTGGCCTTTTGGAAATAATGTTTATGGGCCATTTCTAGTCTTTCTTTTACTTCAGCATTTAATTCAAAGTAAAATTCCTTGAAAGCAGTTTGGGACATTTCAATGGTTATTTGTGTTCCCCATGCCCAGTAGATACATTCATGTGGACTCCGATGTCATGAGCTGTGCATACTGTGGAGTTATAGTTGCTTTGTAACCATAATCGACAGATTTCTGTAGTTTCTACTTTTTCCACTGCAACCATAACATTCCTTCAGTTAAGTGAATTTCTAAGGCCAACCATAACTTTACATAACAGTTTCAGTAATGTTTTGTTTGTCTGTGATGATTGACCATAACAGGCCAATAGTGGACTTTGTGCTGGGGGCATGGTCTTTAGCTATGCCTCATGTAAAGTTCCCACTCAGCATTGCTTTTTGCCTGGTACCCGGCCTTGTCCCGGCCAGCAATATGCCTCAATGGGCACACTAAGTGCCAGTAATGCTGCCTTGTTGGTATCATAAGAAAAGATCGAATCCGATTACTGCAAGGTCGTTTTCACCAACCCGTTTTCTGCGCATTCCATTGCTCTATAGAGGGGAGGTGGGTCAGGGTATTTAATAACATGGGGATGCACCCCCGCATTCATTTGTGGTGAAATGCGCACAAACGGGTCAGTGAATTTGGATTAGCCGTAAAGGATGCAGTGTTTTCACATATATCGACCTTGGTTAAATACTTTGCTTATTCTGATTCATGGACCACAATCCGGTCTACAGATCCAGAGTTGAGGTTGTGGATCATTTCACCAAACATACTTTTTTCCCCATTGAAATCTGACAGATCCTACCCAGCTTTTACCACCTTTAACCCTGCAAAGCTTTGGGTCGCTACATGCCACTTTTCAGTTGTTTCTCAGCTGCCTGGCTCTGTAGACCCACGGCTGAAGGCCACCAGTGTGGCAACAGTTTCAAAACACTTGGTTCATCCTGCTCCAATCAGAATTTCTCTCTTGCTGGTACCTTATAAAATACCTTTCTGCTGCAGTCCAGGTCTGATGATGATTCATTTTCTTTGATATTCAGGGTTCCAATTTGTTTTGCAAGCTTAAAATAGTTCTTAATCCATTTAAAATCATATTTCCACTTTTTCTGGTATTCTATAAAAATCTCTGAAGACTAAGTAAAAATCGTAAGTGGGAGCATACACTAACTAGTGCCTCGTGTAAGTTTGTTTTAAATCCAGCCAGCCATTTACTTTCTGCATCACCAAACTCTCAAAATATTATGACTTAGGCTATATGTGTATATAATCTATTTAATGTTTAGCCAAAAGGGGTCAAAACGCTGTAAGCAGACGTGTTTTGCCCATGGTGAGTTCAACCCTAACCAGAGTCTCTATCACTATTGTTCATGTATACAAATCAAAATGTTATTTAGTAGAAGCTGACATGGAGCCACTTGAGATCAACCACTCTTGCTTCACAGGTCCGTTCTGTCACAAGTTTTCACTTGAAATCATTGATCTTGTGGAATGTCCACATGGATCCAGTTGTTGATGGATAGGTATTTGTGCATCTCCTGAACTGCTATGGAAAAACTTGTTTTTGCTTTGTTTGTCCTTCTATCTGCCCATAGATGTGCAAATAGTGTCCTGAGAGCTCCCCTTTTTGTTCTCCCTCCTTTGTGCCTTTTACTTGCACCTTCAATCCTTCTCTTTCCCTTGCTCCTTGTATAAAGGCAACCTGCTCCTATGCTGGGGATACTAATCCCTGACACTGTAAACCTCAAGATATGTAAAACGATAATTGTAAGCTCGTGACACACACACAATTTTGTTGACTGGTCAGTGGGCAATAAGTATTTGTATTCTGCTGGCATACTAATATAAAATATATTGGTTTTCTGCATAAAGAACATAACATTTAAAAACAGAGTTTTGTCATAGGTTATAGTCTGGATATTATCTTGCAAAAATGAGTAGACTTGGGGAAAAGGGCACTCATATGATTGGAAACTTCCTCTGGCTTCCTGTACAGCTCCACATGTATCTATCTGGTTGGAAGTTTTATTTGGGTATAATTTGAGGTTGCACATGGAATATAATGGCAGATGCGCACATGTGACTTTATACCTTACCATATGGTGCAAATCGCCCTCATTACAAGTTTGCCGGTCTTGGGGGAGGGGGGAAGGTCTGGTATTTTCATATACCAACACTTTTTCCGACCAAGAGCTGGAGGTAAATAGGGCCCCCACTGGCAAAAAACAGCCACTAATGCCGGCAATCCCCATGTGCCACCTGAAATTCCGTAATATCAGGCAGCGAGAACGGTATTACCGTTTGCCGGTATCACACCGGAATGACCGGCAAATGTGTAATGAACTCCTAATGACTGGTATAGGTCGATTATTATTGTATCAATTGAGGCTGAAATTGACATATGACGGGTAAAGCCTATTGTCTTTGCCAATACTTGTTAACCTTTTAAGATGGACCGAACAGAGGGGATCTTTGGCTTAAAAAAGCTCTTCTATAGATAGATATTTTATGTTTTAGTATTACCGTGGAGGCAATGTTTTTATTTTTTTTGTGATGACTTTTTTGACTGCTGCCAGTGTGAAGTGTTGGGGAGCCAACAAGCAGCCACCATTATGATCAGTGTGTTTGCATTGTTTCTATTCCTATGTAGGCCTCCCTTGTGCTCTGCAGTGCAATTCTGTAGATTTTAGGAATCGTCCCTTGAATCTCAGTGAGTTTAGTGCCTGTTTGTTGGGGCATTGTTGCATCTGGAAGTATCCATCAGTGCATGATGTTCAGACTGAATTCCTCATTGGCGTGATCCACATCAAGTCTTAGGCCATGACTGATGTCAGTCTAATGGAAAACCACAGAAAAGGGCACATATCTGACCCCTCTGTTGCTTTTTGCTAATGTTCCCAAGTAAATTTGCCCCACACCCACAAAAACCTTATTAACAATTTATGGTAGTAGCATTTATAGTAAGAAGCAACTCCCACTGAATTTTGAGTTTATTGATACATGCTGCATCACTCCAATTGCATCACTTCATCAAAACCCTTATGACAGTTGAAATGGTGTAGCACACGTAACACTGTGGCAATCCCAGGCAGGGATATCGCATGATATCTTGCCATGATGACTGATAATTCTAATTTCTTTTCTTTCTTAAAATCCTCTTTATTGAAAAATAGAGGCAGATGTTTCCTATTGTGGTAAGCGAACACACGCACATGCACACGCGCACACACCCTACACCCCTTAAACTAGCAAAATAGAAAGCGTTTGTACTTTTCAGTGTTTGGGATTCCTCCCTTAACCCCCTCATCAGACACTGTCAGGATCTCTCCCTGATAGTGTACCAGCCAGTGGGTACACTAGGAGTTCTGGCCCTTTTGATTCACCCCCACCCCCACCACCACTGAAATAGTCTCTAAGTTTCATTTGCAATGCCCTTGAGCATTCAGATCTGTATTACAAGACCTCCTATATCATACTTGTAGGTATGCTAGTAGAATATGCTTTCAACTCTGTGCAAGCAACATTTATTGTTTATCCGTGTTGCTGTTTAGAGACCATATGTCCAAATTAGACAGGAGTCCAATATGTGGCATGAATGTGAAGTAGGAATGTCTTCCTTCGATAATGTGTGTCGTTCAATCCTTATGCGATCGATCAGTAAGGAAAAAATGTGCATTCAACAATGTTAAGCTAGGAGACCTCTGAGGATACAAACGTGTCCAGTCTTATTACACGCTACTGCAAAAATGATCACATGCTCCCCACAGTGGGCACTCTTGACTAGCTCCCACGTTCTCTTTAAAAGGCAGCTGGTTTGTATTCAAGGACATACGTTCAAAAAGTTCTCTCACCTATCTGCCAAAATCACCATTTGAAAAGACTCCGCCACACTGTCAAGCGTTGGTCTTACCTACGCACAAGAGAGGATCTGTACACCTGAAGGTATACACCAAAGTACTACAAGGTTGTAGCCCTCTTCCCTTGAAACACACCATCCTGAACACAAAAGCACACCAACACACTTTTTCAAAGCAAACCCTGATTAGGCTTTGCATGACCTACTTGGGACTAAAGCATTTTGGCATTTTAATAATGTGCAATCACTATCCTTTACGCACAATCCCTCTATGTTTTATATATCCCTCCGCATATCCCCACATTCCCTGTCACCCCAATTCCAGGTTCAGTGCTATGATGGTTAGCACTTCAGAAATTCCACTGGTAAAATAAAATACACATTTAATATGTATTGCTGGCAAAATGACATTTAATATCTATATGCAGATCGACTGAAATTGATCAGAACTGATTTGACCATACACATGACTTCTTAGAAAATAGAATTGAAAGTGCTTTTAATAGATTAATGGCCAAAAGGCAGGGCCTATAGAGAGGGCCGGGTAGGGGAGGGACCTCCTTTCAGATAAAGGGGACCAACTGATGAATCCTGTCAATCCTCCCCGCAACCTCAGCCATTGATGCACTGTGTGGGATCTACTCTCCCGTTTCTGCCTACAACATGGCCAGGTGCCTCCACAGTGCTTTGTCTCCTAGCAGCAGCCCCTGCTCATCCACAGGATTCTCAGTCCTCTCTTAATTGATTAATTGCTGTAATCCTGCAGCATACCTCACCATTTCTCCCACCAGACCTCTTCCCCTGTGCTTTGACACCACTGACTGGCCTTGATGAGCTCTACACTCAAAAGAAAAAAAAATAATTTGAACCATTCAGATGACTATTGTAACAATATATCTAGAGACTACCCTTAACATGGGGAGTTAACCCCCCCCAATTAAAGCATCCCACAATGTATAATTTGTCTGATTTCAGTCTGGCCTTGTCTATGATTCATATAGATCCGCCTAGATACCCCCTCTTGTGCCACCAATAAGACAAGAACCAGGTCGGGGTACAGTAAAAAGATATATTAAATATGTCCAATTAATATTTGCACCAAAATATTACACACACACCAGCTTCTCTGTGGTACAAAAAAAAGCTTCAATAATAAAACTCAATTTTTAGGATTTCACTTTTGAGTTTCGTGTACATGGAACATAGGCCAAATAAAAAGTTCAACCCTCCCATCACACAAAACCCCCTGAATATCAAAATTAAACAATCTCTTGAAACATCACAAGATCATGAGCATTAGCATTCCTTGAAAAATTTTAGATTTAAACTAACTGAAACCTTTTTCTATTTTCAAAAGCAATTTCACACATGCAGCAATTTGTATACACTTTCCCTGCACACTTGAATTTGTTAGCCATTTTGAAAGCACAACAGAGTTTTGATAATATTTTGGATTGATAGAACCCTTCTTCCTTCACCCTAAAGCAATACAACACCTCTCTTCTATTAGGGTACCTTTCTCACTCTCCGGAGAGAGTGTGCATTTTTCAATTACGAACTACACTTGGTTTCATTTAGCAAAGCACTGCTCTACCCAGCACCTAAAACCAAGGCATTCAGTTGCATTCAGCATCCTTCTGCTTAAAGGCTTGGTCTGAGGAATTGTAACAGGAATTCTGGGGTTCACAAGGAAAATAGATGTACCAGATTACATTAACAGACTATAGTTTTTGTTCACACTGGTTGTGAGTTTTGTTAATTCTGAATGTTATTTAGTGTTATTTAGCTAAAGTGAAAGTAATTGAATTATTTATCAAAAGATACTAAGGGTCTACTTCCACGCTCCTCACCCAACAACTAAGGAGAAGGTATTAAATCATACAAATCCCCATACTTGGTTCTGTTGGACAAACAACCTACATTGGATGTCTGGGTTCGGTGCTCAGGGGAGACATCAGTGTTTCAGGACCCTCTCTTGGGGAAGCACATGATCTGGTCAAGCACTTCAGTCATGGATAGATAGCCACCAGCATTCATCCTCTCTTGTGTTCACCTTGTAAATATCCCAGTCTCTTTAGTCTTTCCCAATTGTCAATGTTAAGTCTGCAGCATTTTATTAATAGTTGCACACAATGATTTTTAGGCAGCTCTCTGGCAAGGTTAAATTCTATAACTCTCTTTCATTATTCACCTAGATGATAAGAGGAAACAATCCCCTCTCTGGCTTGTGCGTCCACTTTTGAACATCAAACCCACACCTCTGAAGATTAAAATTAGGAGGTGCTAGCTTATTGGCCCTGAATATTAATTGTACCCCTACAGTTCTCTCCATCCCCCAAGGCCCAGCCCCTCTCTGTGGATAGGTCCCTGGAGTTATGTACTTGAAATGATAGGAGGGATGAATCCTCCCACTGGAATTTTCATTTTATACTTCAATTTAATTTTTCACCTAAAAAGTGAACACATGGCAACTTTCTTCATTTTACACATAAACCTAACAAAATATATATTTTTGATTTCCTCTAATAATGCTACTCGTAATGAACTAACTCTCATCTTGGCCGGAGGTTGCAGGTTCAAACAGCAATATTTTGCAGTTTAGTTTACACCCGGAAATCTACTTTATTTAGTTATCACCTTCCCGAATCTCTGCTTTGTGACATTATCTGCAGAGTCAAAAACACATTTTAAGTTGTAATTCTTGTCCCCATGGTTGAATTCTGATTACAGCAGTAGGTAGGCCTGTTCACCAGCATTTTAGTGATACTTTAACCATTACGGCGCAACGTATGATTCTTGAGAAAGTTAATAACTATGATAGTCCATTTAAACTAATGGGAATCTTCAAACATACGTGCAGATCCTGAATTTCATTTCAGTTACGTTTTCTTTCTCCCTGCTCCAGTCTCTGCTGCTCCGTTGTTGATTTTAGCCTGCAATTACCCCATCATCCTTTCTTCTCTCAGGGCAAATGGGCATCCTATTGCTTATCTCAGATAACACGCCACAATAAAATTCCTTCCTGGTCAGTGCTTGAGTGTTCTGAATAGAAAATGAGCCCTTCTCAGGAAATAGAAACTTAAAGTCATGCCTCTAGAAACAGACACTTATATTTGTGAAGGCAACATTTCCTTGGGACATGAGGCCTTCTGTTTTTTTAAAATACAATTGCATCTTGCCAACACTTGTTCATTTTGACATGGGACATTTTAACTCCATGTGTTATTTCTGCTGCAAAATGCACCCACTTCCATGATCGCAGTTTCTGTGTTTGCAAATGCCATGCTTTCCATGTAGAATAGGCCTTTAATTGTTCTTGGCTTTGTCGATCACATGCAAGGCCCAATCAGTAAGTAGATTTCTCTTCATTTGAAACAGCATTAGGATATGTAGCAGATGTAAGTGAAATACTGCCTTTCCAGCTTGGCATTTATCTCGTCATGTTTTCAATGCCCTGCATTTATTTATGCCCAATGTGGATAAATGCGGTTTCCTTCATTTTGGGTGAAATAGCCCACGCTATTGTGTGAAATAGGTGCTAGTTAAATCGTTCTAGGCAATGGTAATGTTTCCTAAACTGCCAAGAATCCCCATACCTATCAGTGGGTGTCATGGGCTACATGCCAAAATGAGCCTGAATAGCACCTGCACAAATCAGTTGTCTCCAACCTTCAAATATGCTCTTGCAACCTAAACCGAGGCTAATGCATGCACTATTACACCATTTCTACCTGAACGGACCCTCCTATGCTCCATGAGGCCCTTCTCTTACGCTCCATGAGGCCCTTCTCCTACCTTGCACCGCCTGCATCTCAACCTGCTGATTGGTGCCTTTGGTTTGAGACCCCAGAGTGGTGAACCTGCAAAAGTTTGTGGCTGCATGTATACATCCCGCATCTCGCACGATGATCATACAAGAAATTATGCTTTTGAAGGCTTCTCCCCCTTTTTTGTTTTTCTTTTTTTTTTAACTGTTGCATAGCTGCAACACACACTTCGACCGGTTTCAATCATTAATGGGTTTCAGTGCACTATTTCATGGGGTAAGTTCAAATCTTATCCACAGGGATTCCCCAATTGTACCAGCACATAAAACCAAGAGATTCATGACTGTAATCTTCCCTCCTGCATAACTCTATGTATTATCATTTTGATAATATTTCTCATTATTTTTCACAATTCTGAAAGTGGTGACCATTAATTGAGTTAGGGTATTTCATGGTGAATTTCTTAATTCATCTGTTTTTTGTACATATTTGTAGTAATATGCCTTTGGTGTAATTTGGAATAAATGAGGTATGACATTAATCATCTGCCAAATTCATGACCCTCAATGAAATGACTGATCCTTAAGATGTTTGAAATGTGTACTTAGTGGCAAAATATGCTTTGTGTAATATTTCTCCCAATAATTGCCCCTTTGTGTTCCGCTAACCCTGAAAGCAAGTCACTGATCTGGCAAGCAAGTCACTGAGTAAGGCGGTCTGATTTGGACTGCAACCTTTCAGGCCAAATGGAAGTCTCCTTTGCAATTTCTATCAATATTCTTTATAACTGATTAAATGTATTCCGCTAAACCTGCACATACAACGTTTGAATAATCAAACTTGAAACTTGTCAGGGTTTCATATGCTGCATCCTCAACCTCTTTGGGGATGAGTAGCACAACACATTAGAGTACTAAAACCATTCTACCGTCCTCCTTCTTAAAAATTCACTTATCCCGCAAACTCTTCAATTCCTCTACTGTATCTGCTTTACTACTATTGTCGTACTACCTTTATCAAACAGTCACTGGTGTTGTATGCATATGCTTTTACATTTGATGTACTCCTTTTTGTTCTGCCACGTCACTTCTATTATGTTTGTAACTACTGTGATTCTAAGCTGTTGTGTAATGCACCCAGATATCCCAGGGTGTGGTGTGCTTTATAAATCAATAAAACAAACCAACAAACATTGAACAATGTTCAGCCACACATGGTAAAGCTTTGAGGGGTAATTCATGGATTATTTGCGCCAAAACAAACGGGATTTGTGCGCCATTCTGCCCGTGAATCCCTGTTTAACAAATGGGGATTTGCGGGCAGAATGGCGCACAAATCCCATTTTCTTTCGCCGCAAATAATCCATGAATGAGTGTGTCTGTCTCTGACGTGAAAGCAGCCTGCATATTGCTAGTTTGAATTCCGAAGCCTATCCTCCTTACGAAGTTAAGAAATCCAGTACCATATAAAATGGGGAAATAACCCCTGCTATTACAGTACGTAGAAGCTGGAAGAGTCCACTGTGAAGCACTACGATGACATATTAAATATATTGAAAGGAGTAGCTGACCAGTAACTGCTTTTATGCACCAATTGGCGTCATGGAGTATTGATTGTTTCTGCTGTATCGGGAGGCGGGCGTATGCCAAAAGAATTGTATGAGTCTGTTGGATAGTTGGGCAGTTTTCTGTTTAAATAAAAAAACTTAATTTGTTAGGAGAGTAACAGCTCGCACTGATTATCATTTTTTCATACCCGTAATCCTGTATATGAATGTCCTGATGGGGTATAATTATTGGTTTACTATTCTTTTTTTTTTCTGAAGGCCTTTCTATATTTTAGCACATAGTTTCTAGAATCTTGACAACCGCCAGTCAAACGTATAAATTTAGTGATATGAAAGGGCAATTTCCAAGCAGTGTGAATGGTCTTCTAGCAAAATCACGTTTTTAAAAATGTGTATTTGTTTTTGGTCCAATAGTACATACATTTTCTAAAAAATGTTAAATTTTTTTTTAAGCAGCACGATTGGGAGAGATTAAACACAGCACACATTTTTCAAGCCTAAATCTGAAACAAAAACAGCGTTTTTAAAATGCTGCACCATCTTTCTACACTTTTAAAATATTTAGGTTTCCAGCCCAGACGAGCCCTTATCGGTCAGTTTGAGCTCCACTTGCAAACGTATATACTCCTCCAAGCTGCAAGCCCTTAGCAGTTGGTTCAGGTCATCATTCACACAGTGAAATCTTGTATTATCTGGGTAAGACTGAAAGTAGAGGCAGCATTCACATCCACTATGATCTCATCTGCAGTTATTGGAAAGCCATTCCTGAGCCTTGTGATATGTTAGTGGATATTGTTATTACCATAGAGGGCTGCAATGCTCACACTGCCATTGCATGTACTTGCAATGTTGAACACATAGGTCAAAATATATTACATTTCTTAATTTTAGATCACTGTTAATTGGTATCTCTGCCTTTTATTAATTGTGACTTTGCTTTAATTTGTGACTTGCCAATAGGGAGGCAGTGCTTTTATGTTTCCTCTAACCACATGTAACCATATTTACCCCGCGAAGCAGATCAATTTGTGAGTTTTTTTTAATTTTTATTTTGTAGGCATACTGGAATTTATTAGCATTGCGGTGGGCCTCGTCAGCATTCGTGGCGTAGACAGCGGACTCTACCTCGGAATGAACGAGAAAGGAGAGCTGTATGGGTCGGTAAGTTAATTCTGTTTTAGAACATTTCACGTCCTCCACACTTTCACTTAATGTATCACTTTCCAGACTTCTACCTCTCAAAGTTAATGTCGAAACGACGCAGACTTGCTCCCACTGTTTTCAAATGCATAGAGTAGAATTGACTACTAAAGGTGATACAGGTTTCTTCTGTATCTGAGAAAATGCAAATTTCAATTCCATGGGCATACAGTAGGCACTCTTGTGATAAAAACACTGAAAGGTATTTGCTAAAATGTATAGTCACTTAAAATTGCTAATTGCACTTGTTAACTGTAGGATTGGCAATAATGTTTTTTATTGGCACTACAAAATAAATTGCCAAACAAGAAAAAAGGGAAGTTTAAATGCCCTGCCATTCAACAACAGACCGACCAGGAAGGCTTTGTAAACCTAGCTGTTCCCGCTTGAGCTCCAGAGTTGACAACTGAACAGAAAGTACATGGCGACTTCTTTGAACATATTGTTGACTAAAATGGTAGCACCTTGTGTGACTGCATTTTTGTGAGATGGCGCATATGTTTTATTTCTTCCAATCTACAATTGTAGGTCTTAGAAGCCCAATGACTGGTGAATTAATATTCATAGGTGTTGTAACTGGCAACCAGTGGAGGAATTGCAATACGAGTTCTACTCTGAGGTGGTCGTTTTGATGCTGTCAGTCCTGCTGGCAAAGTAACACTAATCAAGACTACACCGATTATTGCTTATAGCATGCGTTGAATTGCGATCTGTTACAATGAACCTCACAATCTGATATTGACTCCTGTGTTTGTGGAGGATTGCATAGGGGTTGGAGAGAGGTTTAGTAGATGGTTGGTCAAAGAGGGATTGGCCCTGGTAGGCATGCGGCTTTAAATGTTCACTAAATGTCACAATCCTGATTCTTTTTTGTAATGCTTTAAAAGTTCAATGTCTAGCAACGTCCTGAATGTGAGGGAACTTGGTTGGTTTCTCAATGATGGGGTTGATGATGTTTCAAAGTATTATGCTCTTTACCCACACGTTTTTGCTACTGTTTTCAGAATTTGCATTTTAGTTTGAGACAGTCACGGATTTCTTTGTGGGGAGAATTCTGGTTTAGGGCATAAAGCCTGGATAATTGTCCCAAGTGTGCCCTTGCTCTGCAATGACATGCGTGTTGCATTGAACTTCAAACTTAACTTTCGAAGTTCTGGCAGCTAGTAAAAGGGATACATTGGATGGCCTGATAGTTTCCTTTTTTCAACATGGGGACCAGTCTAGTTGCCTGATTTTGCGTTTTGTCAGTCTGTTTCTTTAGGTGTTCAAAATAAACCACAATGCTATATTCCATTAGTGTCATTAGGGATGTCGTCTGTTCCATCAGGTGGCTACTTTGTAGGAGAGGGCACAGTTTACGAAACATGGAGCATTGACAGTTAGTCCGTTTTGACAACGACAGGAACTTTGGGTGGGAGGTTGTAAGGGCTAGAAAGTGAGTGAATCAAAATAATGGCTACATTTTCTACCTCTTTTCTAGGGGAGAGCCATTTGCAGTTAAATAGGTCACTGTACGTGAGTGGTGATTCCATATGGTTCACCCAGTAAAAGTTTGACTATTCTGCAAATGAACTATTCATCCAATGTGTGGTATTATTCAGACATATGGGAATGTTGGATTGCCCCCATCCCCTTTTTCCTGATTTGCGTATCCTCTGCATATGACACAAATTTCAGCTGGTATTGTTGTTTTTTTGGTTGCATGTTTTTTTTGGTTGCGTTTAGTGCAATAGTACTTGTTAAGGTTGGTGGGCATAGAAGTGATATGCCATGAGGGCTATTCCTGTTGGAGAATTTGGTGTTTCTTATGATTTTCTCAGGTGTGGTTGTTGAGCAATGATCGGCCTCATTTGAAGGCAGTTCCTGAGATTCCCATTCAGTTGTGTAGTTTAAGGGGGGGGGGGGAGGATCATGCGGCATGCTTATTGAAAAATAGAGGTTTCATAAAATACCTTTGGCAGGCCTACAAATATTAGACAGCTGAAGGAGATGGAGAACTTGTCAAATAGGAGGCGCTATTTTAGCACCCTATTGACCAGTATACAGGAGAACTTGACCCTAGCAATAGTACGTTTTTTCCATGGTTTTGAAATGGACAAAAAGAGAATGCATGTGTGACAAAAACATTATCTCAAGTATTTAACAAGGGATGCCTGATCTGGCATCATAAATCTTTGACACGGTTTGATCATCAGTAAAGCTATGAGTCAAGTCTTTGACTGTCCATTCAGTGGAACTACAAGTCCTTGGAAATGGCCTAATTGGCACCCTGCTTTTGTAGATGCCCAAGAGCTAGTATTCACATGCTACAGCATTACATTACCGTTATCCGATCTTTCTCTAAGACATCCTTAAAAATGCTAAAAATATGCCTTTGAAATTGTAGAAGTGCAAGAGGTGAGTTCAGTTGTCTCATCACCATAATTCTAGCCGAAAGAGCCTCTGAACACACTGCACTGGTAGAGTACACACACATTTCAAAGAACAGTTGTCTCTTCACTACTAACCTCGGCCATACTATGATAAGATGGTACAATTTTTCCACAAAATTCATTTTACATATTCTACAGGTTGTATCCTTGGATTAGTAACTCGATAGTCTGCAAGACGTTAAATCGCAATCTTAATAGCCATGATCTTGCAGTTGGCAAATGACAATTTTTTTGTAGGTTATAGATTATAAAGTCGGTAGAGCCTCTTTGTAGACTTTGCATAACTTTAAGTTATCACATTACTTAAGAGGCCACACAAAACAGGGCACTCGGACCACATTCAAATCCAAAACAACTTTAACACAAAAGGAATGGTGAACCAGATATCTATTAATGTATTTACTAGTTATTGAGTAACATTTATGTCCCTCCAATCAGAGCTAAACATGCCCTCTTGTGATGTTTGTCCCTAGGGTGCGGTGGTGTGCCACCTATCTAGGGTGAGGGATAGGCAAGGAATGACCCTGTAAACTAGTTTCAGTGAATTATAAATCCAGATTTATTTTTTTAACCACCCTGTCTCAGTTGTTTTGGGCTTTGAATGTGCTCAGGGTGCCCTTTTTTGTTTGGCCTCTTAAGTGATGCAATACTCCTTCGGACAGCAAGTAGCTGTAGGCCTCTGTAATTGGTACACACTTAGTACCCCTCTATTTCTCCTCATAATTCTGTTCCTCCAAAAAAGACACACCAATAGATTCAGTGGAAAAATAGATACTCAAAAAGATAGCGGAGTCTATTTATTTAGCGAACACTGAGGAAA
This sequence comes from Ambystoma mexicanum, assembly GCF_040938575.1. NCBI lineage: Eukaryota > Metazoa > Chordata > Amphibia > Caudata > Ambystomatidae > Ambystoma > Ambystoma mexicanum. The sequence continues at coordinate 701,436,986 of NC_090941.1, read as the reverse complement.
TGGTAGAAGGGATCCTAGCCCTTCCTCCCATTCTCGGACCAGAGATCCCCTGCATGTGCAAGTGGAGACGACTGGAACGAACTTGAAGTTCTGAAAAAAAAACTTATTTGTAACTGAATTACATGGGGCTCTGATGACAGAGTATATCTGCTCTCCCTTTGCACCACAAGGACTTATCAACAGGATTGAACCACACATTTTTAGATTGGCTCCAGTTCCGTAAGGACTGGAGCTATATTGCAAATAAATGTACACATGACTGGCTACTCCTGATAATAAATACTTCCAAAATGGTCTCAGAGAAACTAATTTGTGAAATGCAACAAAAACACGATACCTTACAGAACCAATTGATTCTTGCAAATTATAAAAAGAGCCTGGAGGATCTGGAAATGGCTATGAAGGAGTTTAAGACGTCTCACCTAGGGAACAAAATCATGAAACTCAAAGACATAGCAGCATATAGTCATGAAAGGATTTATCTGTATACCTCAGACTCTTATTATAATGAGCAAAATTATGCAGATCTTCCTAATACAGGCTTGAGACAAAGAAGGCGTTATAATAAAACTTGCCATTGACCAGAAAATTAGAGCTTCTCCAGTGAAACCTCCGATGAAACTGGTGCTGGGCCCTCCTCAGCAGGTATTAAAGATCTACCAATTGAAAGAGTACTGCATTTTCAGGAAAGGTGGGGGGCTCAGAATTGTAATCCTCTATATTTCTTTTGCAGCGTGGCAGGGGAAGGCGAGAAGCAGGTGGCAAGACAATTTGCCCAAAATTACCTGCAGCAGGGGACACGGGTGGACCCCACCACATAACCCCCTTTTATATTCCCTGTACAACCCCCCCCATAGAACCCCTAGCCTTAACTGACTCTCTTGTACTATACTTGTCTCGTATTATTATATTAGATAATGACCAGGTTGCAGTACTACAGAAAGGCCTTTCTTTTGTCCCGACAGCATTCTATGATCCATATCAAACTCGCGTTGAGATCACTTAATTAGGGAAATCCACTTGAAACAGTACTATGGTGGACATGTTTTTGAGGATGCCATCAGTGCCACTAATTTGCACAAATCCAAATTTTACCCACCACCCTCATTGATAAGTGCAGAATCAATTACATTTGAGAGATATCTTTAAAAAACTTTAAAAAACTTGAAGCCATCCAAAATCAGGGGTTTTGCAACATGCGAGAAAAAGCTGCATTACTATACGTGGCCAATAAAAACCAGATTACAAACAAACTAGCGGCTAAGGGAGGAGCAAAAGTAGTTATTGGCACGTGGAACTACCAGACTATGGCAAGATCTTTATTGAACGATTGAGTCTGTTAGAGACATCTTGAAGGGAATCCTACACCCTTTTTGTCTGGACCAACTTGGCTTTAACAACAATATTCTACTCTGTGGTGTATCCAGGAAGTGACTTCAATTACTGTAATGCTATCTAGGTATGCACACAGTGAGATGTCCTATACAATTCTGTGTTTCTAGATTCCACAGAAAAAGAGCTGTACAGTCCGTTGCTATACTGCCGCCCCTTAGTGCTTACAACTAACAGGTCCAGGATTTAATCTAATTCCATTTATAGTATCACGCCCCTCAGGATTATTTCCCTTTAGATTATACTCCCTTATTAATTTCTTTTGGCTTTATATCAGACAGGCTCCCTCTTAAGGACTGGTTCAATTATCCCCCTCTAGGAACAGGTGGGCATCAGTCAGCAAAATGGAATCAGCTTTCCTCAACAGCCTGTCTGCTGTCTCTTCCACTAAAGATGGCCTGGGTCTTTTGATTCTTCCTTGGCCTCACATACAGTCTCTGCTAATAATCCCTCAATGGACGCAAAAGGAGAGCAATCTATTCCTTCTACTCCCTGTTATCAATTTTTCTTTCTCTTCATCAGTCAGTAGGTAGGGTTACTGTTCAATATATGATTCAACACACTCATCGAAAGAGACTAACAGACTCACTTGGTGTAATGGTGTCTTTGCCTATATATATTATAGAAGACTATAGGCATACATTAAAAAAAATAGCTAACCTTTCTGCTGTCCTTTGGGAAATATGCCGGTAATTATGTAAAACTGCAAGGCTATGTGGTTAGGACTACCATCCGCCCTCTAATTCTGTACTCTGATTTGCATGGGTTCCAAAGTAGGGCACTGGGTATGAGGTTTGTGAGGGCTTGCCAGGATTAATCTTATTTAGCATAATGCAGGTGGAGAGAACTCCACCATGCAAAAGATCAATCTCAAGTGCATATATATATAAAACAATGGAATAGTTTGTGTTCTCGGGCTCCAGATTCATGAACTAGAACTATTTGCATTTAACTGCACTATACCTTTTACGCTCTGGCCCCACCCAAGTACAAATAAACATTGTCATTTGAACAGCGAAAGTATACGTGGATGGAAGGTTGTGTATTTACACTGTTTTCTTGGGGGTTTCTGTCTCAGTTTCTGTATGCCAATGGACACTTAAAGATGTTTCTTTGATGGGAACATCGGCAACCGTCTGAGAACTTAATTTCTGAACATCTTGATGTAAAGATAAGATGGGGCTTTTCTAGGGCCATTTGTAGATAGTTAGAATGTACAAATTTATCGTTTTATAACCCGCTAAATACCAGAGACCAGTCTCCATGTGCGCGACTGGGATTCAAACCTGTGTTGCTGTGTGTTGTCTTGCTTCCATTGCGCTGCCCTTGAGAGATCCTCCTTGCCCTAGTCCTGGTGAATAGAGAAATCTGAATGGTGGGGGCTGCACTGTATTCCCCAGCACAGACTCTGGTTCCTCTTGACCTGGTTCGGGGAGGGGTGATGGAGAAACACTTACTGCATAGAGCTCAGTCTTGCTGTATTCACTTATTTTTTCATTATCCCGGACTAGTTTTATTTTTCCTCTCCCATATGATTACTTGTGGCAAGTGATCTTCAATCTGAGATGCAATAATTGTTACTTTACGCCCACAGGGCTGTGTTTTTAATTCCCTCACAATACTGCTAGCAGAGGTCTTCGCTTGGCTCCCTGATTGTATGGATTTTTTTCAATTTAATTATTTTCAAAAAGCTGTCCAAGGAACCACTGACTGTTAGTTTAGTGTCAGTTATTCTCATTCCACATCATTTAGTTAATCCTGTCGTTACTACCTCCTTTAGAATGTTGCCAAATATTCCCACATTTGTTTCCTATAAGCCACCTTGACAGCAGTGTAATGTTCTGCAAAACAGCTTCACCTGTCTCTTCATAGCATAATGTACTCTCAAAGACTGTCCTGGGGGATATAGGAAACCCCCACTATTCAGATTGCTATATTTTTGCCAAGACCTGTTTTTCTTTCTGTGTGGCAGCCTTCTCCGTGCACTGTGAATGGTCATTCTCCTATTAATGTTGTGATTTGCCCCGTCTGTCCTTGCCAAGTGTGTGTGTGCCTTTTTAAAATGCATAATTTTCCTAAGGGTAGCCAGGACTAGGTCGGCGGAAGAAGTGGTTTAACTGCAATAGTTTAGAGGCTGAAGATCTTGGCAAAACATCTAGAACCCTGTTTATTTGTGCAGATGAAGGCTCCAAGATGAAGACCTTGAGGGCATGGAGTGCAGGCAGCCTTTTGCTCTGCAGCATGGTGCTAACATCTTGGCCTTACAGTTGGATCCAGATATTTCTGTGCCAACTGAAGAGGTTGAGTTATGTGATGGAATATATGAACCATGGCATTATTAGTCTGTGACCGGTCCCTTAGTCAGTGGATGGGTATTCGACATGCCTGTGGAGCAATTGTTTTAAAACCCAGTGGTTCTTTCCCTGTTCAGTATTTTCATTTAACCATTCTTTGATGCGCCTTCGGTGCTATGGAAGTAGTTTCACTTGAGAGATGGCCTAGTTGGCTGCATGAAAGGTGCATGAAAGCTGGGAATATGTGGCAACACATTACCTATAATCCAATCGTAAAATCCATAATCCTTATTTAATACGTAGGGACTTTAACCTCACCTAAATCTTCCCTTCTCCTGCTCTGGTGAGCTGTTGCAGTCCTGTGGCATCCCACCAAATACTGCTGCCAACAGTTCTTGCGATGGGCAGGGGGAGGATGGGGCCACACTGATCTAAATGGGTTATCAGATTGCTAGGCAATGTGGAGTGCAGAACTGTGCTGGTGTTTTCTTCCTGGCGATGGGGGGCCTCTACTTGTCTTTATTTAGTGTCGGTGTGTACCGCCCGCCTCTAACCATTGCTATATACCATCTAGTTTTGTTATCTTTATGTTGTGCATTTAGAGTTTTGGCTTCTTGTAAAGGTAAAAACAGGAAGTATTTTTAATACATGCGTATGCTTTCTTTTTCTGTTATCCCTTGAGTTTCCCATATGGTGAGTAATTGCATGTGTCAGTCCCCAGGAGTCGAGCATTGTGCCCATGCTCATAGAAATGTACTCCTGAATGGGGTTGGGGGGGGGGTCAGTTGGTGTCCAGCAGCAGACCTGAAGATCAAAATAGATGCGCATCCACCTCATGCTTGTTGCATTCAGCAACAGAAAACGATCGCCCCCCAAGTTGTGAGCATTACCCAATAGGCCAGTCGGAGCCTGAAGGTCTGCATAGAGTTTTGGGGGCAGACAGAACAGAGCGTTTCCCGGAGTGAAGAGTTTGTTCACATTGCATATGGTTTGGGGTCCTCCTCATGCCTTCTCTTGCCCTCTTTTAAGATTTCAGAGTTGAGTCTACTGCCACATTGAGGTTTAAAGACTGTTATATTGCCGAAACAAATATGGTGTGAGCTTTCAGCCTTATGGAACATTCACAAAAGACACCATTCTCTCTAAGGCAGAAGCCCCGCACACTTCAATGAATACACACCTCCCGCCCTGCAGCAAAAAGCCACCTTCTAGACCAAACCCTGCCCCACGCCATTTCTGTATCTGTGAGGACCTCACCAGGATTCTCGAAGTTGAAGTGACGATTTGCTCTACAAGTGAGGATCAACGTTAAGAGATTTCCTTTTTTTTGTTACTTTTAATTGGAAGGACCTCGTTTACACACAACCTACTGACGCGGAGGCAAGTAGGAAAACTTTGATCATGTTGCTATTTTACTATTTTTCTTCTTCCCTTTTTTCTTTTTACTCTTTGCTACATGGATTTTGTGCATATATGTTCACTCTTATTTCACCTATACTCAAAATAACGTTTTTGCAGAGAGTGTAAAAGACCAATTTAAAGGTAGGCCATCTAGTAGGGAAGCTAGGGCCCACAGGTACAAAAGAAGCAGGCTTTATTATTCTAGTTACAGATTGCAGATATAGTACAGGCCCTAGTAGTAAGGGAACATTCACCCAGCACACCTTCTCACTCAGCCAGCCTCTCACCAATATCATATATACAACACTCATGACATCATACATACATAAGACAGAGCAGATAGACAGCATTTCACAAAATCCATCTTCTAAGTTTGGAAATGCTGAGACCCACACCGTATGTCTCTACAGAGGTCCTTTTACATAACCCGATAATGGATATTCAGTTCCACCTTTTTAACATCAATGACCGGTTGCTAGCTAAGTTTGAAAATTACTGACTTGTTTTGTTTATATAGCGATTTCTAATATAAATCGATGTAAAACGTGCAAGTCCAGCACTGTATTTTCCATAAGCCCTTCCGCATGGAGAAGAACACAAGGCCCTGGGGTATTGTATGTACTTAAGCTGGTTGCACCTTCCAGAACTGCGCCAGGCTCGAAGGAGATCACTGCAGCTTAATGTTTGGCCCACCCAATCGTATACTTCTACAGTTCATTGTCGCCTGTGTAAAAATTCCTTTAACATTTTTTTTTCTGAATTTATTTTGGTTTTGGTGTAATGTAATGGCCTTTGGTAACATTGATTGTTTTATATTGGAATAATTAAGCAAACTCTCTAGTGCGAACGCTTTGTATTTTAATCTTAACAAGGTGTAAAAAACATGCACCAAACCTGATGCGTGATAACATGTTTGTTCACTGTGGGGGATGTGTGAACTTAATAATTAATGCCTCAGAGGACAGAGTATGGCATTTTACAATGATTTCTATTTTTAACAAGGGCTGTCTATGCTGATGCATGGTGTACCATGTGACCCGGTTATCTGCAGTGAGCAGAAAAAAACTATATTTCGACAAGTTGTTTTCCCTGCCAAGCTGCAAGCACATCACAGCCCTGACCTCTGATTGTTACAATGAAAGGATTTGCTGCATCTCTTAACCAACAATGGATGTTTCAACATTCAGTTTGCTACAACAATATGATATTGTCTTAAAGGAATGGTTCGGCCAAAAATTATTATTGGCCAAAAAGATGGGCAATAATAAAAAAAAAAATATTCACACTTTTTTTTTTAAGTTCCTATGTAAAGTTTTGAGCAAATGAAGCAGAAACGTTACAAAAGGAAGCACATGGGGGCATCCATTTTGTGAAATGGATGCCCGCCTGTACTTGCTTTTGCTTTTGTGACACTAATGAAGGAAAAGCCAGCCAGCTGTAGTAAACAAAAGCTACCACTGGGTGGCTTTCGCTTCATTAGTGCTGGGACACGGAGGACGGAGACCAGAGACTACAGGCAGAAAAGCTGCAGCTGCATCTCGGTAAGTGCTATTTTTTTTGAAAGAAAAATAAACACTAGCTGCAGTTTTTTTTCTAAGTTGTCCGGGCTGGAGGAGCCCGGAAAACTTAGAAATGAAACCGCAGCTTTAAAACGTATTTATGCTTGCGGTAGCTTTTGAAGCTACCGCAAACATAAATACAACGTTATTGGGCCTCATTACGACCCAGGCGCTAATGGGTTAACGGCGCCGTAAAAGGCTGCGGCGCCGTTAACCTATTAGCGCCTAATTATGAGGTCCCTTTGCGAACCCGACCTTAACAGCTGGTTTTACCAGCCGTTAAAGTAGGGACCCGCAGAGGGACCTTGGTGCTAAGTACGATGCCGCAATTTGCGGCACCGTACTTAGCGCCTTCCCCATTCCCATTGAGCCCTATGGGGCAAAAATGGGAATGGGGAAGGGCCATGGAGGATGGGGGAATTACCGCCCCACGAACCTTGTAATGGGGTGGTAATTCCCCCTTTCTCCATGGCGGAGTCGGTAACTTACCGCCAGGGTCATAATGAGGCCCATTGTGTCCGAGCTGGAGGAGCCTGAGAAACTTAGAAAGAAAAACCGCAGCGTCTTCGAAACACAACCGCGTTGTGTTTCTGCCTGCAGCTGCTTTCCCATTTGGGGCTCTCGGGCTCCCCACGGGGAGCCTGAGAGCTCCAAAGTGAAGGCTGCTGTAAGCAGAAATACTGCAGCATTTCTAAACACCTGCGTTGTGTTTCTGCCTTCCCTGTGAAAGCTGCTGTAAGCGAAAACACTGCGGCATGGAAACACAACCCCCAGCACCGGACACCCAAAGTGATAGCCACGGCAGGCAGAAACACAATGCGGTTGCATTTAAAAAACGCTGCAGTTTTTCTTTCTAAGTTTCTCAGGCTCCTGGAGCTCGGAGGAGCCTGAGAAACCTAGAAAGAAAAACCGCAGCGTTTTCAAACACAATAACGTTGTATTTATGTTTGCGGTAGCTTTACCGCAAACATGAATACAACGTTTTTAAAGCTGCAGTTTTATTTCTAAGTTTTCTGGGCTCCTCCAGCCCGGAAAACGTAGAAAAAAAAACGCGGCTAGTGCTTATTTAAAAAAAAAAATAGCACTTACCAAGATTTAGCTGCAGCTTTTCTGCCTGTAGTCTCCGGTCTCTGTCCTCCGAGTCCCGCAACCAATGAAGGAAAGGCCTCCCAGTGGTAGCATTTGTTTACTACAGCTGGCTGGCTTTTCCTTCATTAGTGCCGCAAAAGCAAGCACACGCGGGCATCCATTTCACAAAATGGATGCCTCCATGTGCTTCCCTTTGAGCTTCATTTGCTCAAAACTTTACATAAGAACTTTAAAAGAAAAAGTGTCAATATATTTTTTTTATTATTGCCCATCTTTTTGGCCAATAATTTGGGAAAACCATTCCTTTAATGCTCCCATTATGTTGTTTAAATATCAGATACGTTACGTGGTTTAAAGATATAATAAATTAACTTGCACATGGACCTAGGGGTAGTTGCAGGATACGGCAATGCAGGCTAATTATTTCATGGTTTGACTCTAGGAGGGCGTTGCGCTAGGGATGTGTTCTTACCCCCGCCCCCCAACCATTCTATTCAATCTTCATATTAAAAATCCTGAGTGAACTGAGCTGTGTGCAAAACGTCCCTATCCATTGCTGGGGAAAAACGAACTTATACACCAAAATGCTGCATGTTTGCCCTCTGGGTGGGCAGGCACAGGAACTCAATTGGTGATAGTCTGGCTATTCCTTGGGAAGCAATATCCCTTAATGTGTGTCCCACCTTGTCCCTCTGATTCACAAAATATGCAGGAAGTTCGATGAGCGACCAGTGCCTTGCATGCCGATTCTGGTTGCCAGCCAAAGTGTTTTTCGCACCTTTTAGTAACCCCTTTGTCCGCCCTGCTCAAGCTTCCCCTGAGGTTTGACCTTTTTGTCTTGGAGGCGTGGGGAGGGTGAGGGGATAAGAGGGGGATGGAGAGAAAGAGAGAGAGAGAGAGAGAGAGAGAGAGAGAGAGGGCAGGGGAGGGTGAGGTTTTGGCACTGCTCCCTTTAATCTCTTCAATTATCAGCCTGGTTCCTGAGGGAAGTTATCCTGGAGCATCTAGGGTTATCCAGAAGACACTTAGAATTTATCATGGCTGGTCACCGGCCCTCTATGCAGACCTAGTGTAAGAGTGAGTGGACGGTTTTGCCATTGGCGCATCATCAGGCTGATAAACCTTCTGTGGTGCTGGCTGGACCCAGTTCTTTCTTTGGCCTCTTTGAGAATATCTTTGTAATCCTACCTGTGAGAAACCTGAAGGTGTCTCCCTAGCTAGTCTCCGGGGATCTGTCATTCAGGTGGCCAGGACACGGCCATCGCTATTGGATCCAGATCCTGGGGGTGGACCAGTGAGGGAGGATCACCTGGAGTCCTCTGGGAGTGGGACACCGACACGCATCCTGGGCTACGGCCACGTCTATCCCGGAAAACTGCGCACAGCGGAACAAGGACTGACTTCTACAGTTTCGAGTATCGGGCAGATAGCAGCTGCCACTTATATCCGACCAGCCAGACACCTTCATGTATAGCATGCCGCTGCATTGAAGGTACGGCTCCCCGCCGCCTAGTGGAACCTCCACAGCGCACAGCGATGCCTACACCAGGACCCCGGCTTGATACGTTCTCAGTCAGCACAGCAGTCTATCGTGTACAGGTTCTAGCCCTGTTTTTCAGTATCAAGCCATGAAAACCCTATTAACTACATAGCAATCCTCCAGACAGTGTCCTTCGGCGGGCCGCTGGATTCGTTGACATAGACCATCATTTGGATGGTAACATGTGGACTGACAAGGTGCTTTATCGTTGATGCATTTTCAATATAAAATACTTTTTGCATTTTATTCACGCTATTGTATGCATTTTTTTGCTGATACTATGGAACTCAAAGCACTCAGTGGAGCGGCTTGACCTTTCCATTCATCACAGTTGCAGTGCTTCAGTCTTTACACAGTGTTTACATTTTGTTGACATAGACTTGATTCCCTGATGAATTTCCCTACACTTGGTTCACACTTTTTTTGTTTGTTGGAAAGAAACATGTTGGATGAGTTGTGTTGAGAAGGGTGTGTAGCATTTTGGAGTGAGAGAATGAAATGATGTATGTAATACCTTGTTTTTTAAAATATTTATGTATTTGCACAAGCATACAACACTATCTGTAGACACTGCAGACCTTAGAGGGTTGTTACTTTGTCTAGCCCCCTACACGACTTACTGTCTGTTCTATGTTTTGCACTGCTGTCTATTTGATGTTAGAGCTGAAACACAGGAGGGTCACAGTGCAGTAGAAGTAAACTACACTGCTCTATTCCCAGATCAATTGCCTGTCAGTACAACATAAATTGTGTATTGTCTTTTTTGTCCTTTTCAGATTACATGTGTTCGACTTTTGTATATAAATAAAATTGTATTTTCTAAAAAGTCAGTTGGCACTGCCTGATAATTTAATGAAATAAGATGCAGTTCACCATTACCGAGCATCGACTGGTCCTATTGTTACCTTTGAGAAATGGAATCTAGAGGCCTGATTGACCTTAATGTTGTTTACTAAAGGTTGTTGACCTTTCTGAGGGTTGGTTACATACGGGTTCTCCTTTCCCTTTACCTCTTTGTGTTTTTGGGACGCAGTATCCCCCTTCTTTCAACACCTTTTCCCCCTCCTACCACGTACGACATTCAAAAACAATGCCCCCCCCCTCCGTCACGAACACTTTCACACAATTCACCAGAGAACGGACTAACAGAGCCATTTACCTGACATGTCCCAATACAAGCGTCAGGCAAATTCAGGCAATTGATCAGAATCACACACACCTGACAGCCCTTTCCCTTCCCCACAGGGATAAAAGGTGGAGCAAGAGAGCAAACTATGAGCAAGGCAGACTGCACAACGAGACCGCTGTTCAGGTCCGGCAGTTCAAGAGGAGGAGAAAGGAGGTGAATATCGAGAGGCTGATAAGGAGAGACACAACCTTGCCCTTTCCGATGCACACCCGTGAAACCTCTGCGGAGGGAATCGTAAGACCGAGGACAACAGCCCAAGTGTACTGCAACAGATGTCAATGGGTACACGGAACGTGTCGACGCTGATGTGAGGGAAACTCCTGCTACCGTGGTACCGGTCTTGACTCCAGTTACAGAGAAAGCCAAGCGGTTCATCACACCCAGTGAGTCGAGCGGGGAGGCGATAAGAGCCTGGTTGTGATTTTTGAAAGATGCAAAGTGGCAAAATGAATTAAGAGCAAAAGAACTGTAAAATGTTGAGGGGAGACTAGCTGCAGAGGGAACCGGCACCACGTGCGTGCTAACTCGAGAGACACTCGTGTGAATGAAAATTACAGAAACCAGCAGGCTGTAGGAGAGCCACCAAGATAGGTCAAAGTGGTCATACAGGAGGTGAAGCAAAAATTCTGTGCAGTCGAAAGCCTTTGGTCTACGAATGTGGGAAAGCCAGGGAAGTGAATCCTGCAAACATTTATGAATGTGAAGTTGGCAAGAATGAACCCGGCCGAGGGATGTCCACTGTAACTGTTTAAAAAGACGTTAAGATTTGTGAACGAAGGAAAAGCCGTAGTGAACCCAATGAAGGTAGGCTAAAAGTAAAGAAGGGGCAGCGCCTGGAAGAGAGGGACCCAGGGCTGAAAATTCCCCACCCAAAGTGAAACCAGGAAATCAACTTGCACTTAGTTGAAGGAACATTTGTTTTGTTTTTGAATACATCAGGCCCTCTAAGCCAAGAGACTTTCAAGAGAAACAAGACTTGGATATCGACGGTCCTGATAGCTGCAGTAAGTGATGACCAACACATTTCCTATTATTCATCATACCAACTTAAAGACTAAGGGATGAGCGGGTGGGAAAAGATGGGTTACAGTAATAATGTGTTTCTGCATGAATAGCTGGATCTTTGAAGTAGTTTTTGCATACTTTTATTGTTCCCCTCTCTTTTTGAGACATGGCAGTGTGTTACACTGATTTAACATGTTTATACTCTTCTTGGCTCTATTACCTCTCTAGGATAGAACCCTTTCCAATAATGTTTATGTATTTATCCACTAACTCCTCGTATTTCAGTTCCAACACCCTATTTTAATAGTTGCATTTCAAAAGCAGTCAAACTTACATGTTATGTGCAGTGCAAGATGGCCTGTTTTACCGAAGGTTTGCACTGGTTCTAAACATTTTGCAAATACATTTATGATATGGCATTTATAACGTGCCTCTACACATGTGTTTCAAGGTGCAACGAGACAAGGGAGGGGAACAAAGGGATGACTTACAATGATCCTACTAGGCCAGGTGTCATTCAGATCGCGCAAGTGCATGGGAAGGGGGCAGGGACCGTGCAATACATGGGAATAAATAATAACAATAAGTAAGTGCCAGCATGTGGCAAGTGCATGTGTAAGTGCAGACATCAGGTGTCAAGAGCTGGAAGGGAGACTGTAGTGATACAGAAACAGTCCCCAAGTGCTGGGGTTGCCAGGTGGGCGGTGCAGGTGTGTGACGCTTGGTGGGGGAGGGACCTGGGCCCGCGGTCAGATGGTGTCCAGGTAGCCAGTGCCGTACCGGTTACCGCCAGAAAGTCAGCAGAGGAGAAAGCAGAAGCAAAGAGAAAGGTTTTGAGGTGCTTCCGGCACCGCAGATGGTTCTCCTCCTGTTTAAGGGAGGTCCCAGCCGAAGAAAGAGATCTACCACCAACTTGTTGCTTGGAGAAGCAACTGACCCTGAGGGAGTTGGAGGTGGATGAGCAAAGAGCTCGAGAATGAAGATATTTGGGAAGAGAGAGTTGAAGGTATTGAGGCCAAGAACCCAGAAGGCCTTGTGGACGATGCAGAGGGTTTTAAACTTAATCCTCGCAGCCACTGGTGGCCAGTGCAGAGATTTCAGTCCTGGTGAGATGCGATCCCTGGGCTTGAGGTAAGTTGCAGAGGGCGGAGAGTAGAAGCAGGCAGATTAAAGGAGAGTTCCGGGACTTTTTTTTTATTGTCCCTACGGGTCGGCCATGTGTTTGTAAGCATAAATCGGTAGATCGTAGGAAACTTTCCTATGGACCTTACCCGACTTTTCGCCCCTTATCGCACTCGAAATCAGCCTCCATTTTGTGATAATCCTATCATTCCGCCGCATCGACCTGGCTCACCTGCCTTTGCGGCACTAAATCAAATCCCCCCCCCCTGAAACAGACTTTATCAAAACATTCATATTCCCCGCCTCTATCCGTGACGTGACTGTGCGCGACTCCACACAGACCCCGGAAATCAACACAGATCAGCTCACAATACAGCGCACCACAATTCGGAATATGAAACTGTACTTTGAAATCAAACCGCAAGATTGTAAATGTGGTAAAGTACATTTATTTGACATCAAATGTTTAGAGAATATTCAGCGATTTGCATTTTTATTTGCTCATGTTCCAAAAAGTTCGTATTGAGGAACGCGATGGTCCTTTGCTGTACACAGGGTCTTAGAGCATCTCACAATACAGCACCACAATTCGGAATGTGAAACCGTGGTTTAAAAGCAAACGGCAAGATTGTACATTTGGCAAAGTACGTTTATTGGACATCAAATGTTTAGAGAATATTCAGCGATTTGCATTTTTCTTTGCTCTCGATCCAAATTAGTTCGTCTTGAGGGAAGCGATGTTCGTGTGCAGTACACAGGGTGTTGGTTTACGATAAAAATAAGCTCTTCTGTCGCACTGATAATCGCATGGCTGTTCCAACAACGAGGCACTAGGCCACCACAATGGTAGGTATGTTGCATCTAACCGTTAGTACCGCGTAAGGGCATACTTGTACTTGGCGATCGTCCCATAAAATGGTCAGGGTGGTAACGTTGTTCACGCGGAGAAGCAACTGGCGGCTGTAGAAGCCGTCCGCCGGTGTCTGGTACTCGTGACACAGACAGTAGTGAATGATGTACCTAAAAACATAAAAAATGAAATTAGTCTCACCATCAGATCCTTATTAAAATTATTCATTTCATAGCGAGGACAGCGCTACTGGGTGTACACAAGTGTTTAAAGGCGTGGCGAGGCATGGAGGGGGGGGGGAGTGCAGGTGGAGAGTGGAAGGGCCCAGGACTGAGGTCGCAGACAGTGGACCAGTTGTAGCAGGGGAGAGGGAGAGAGAAAGCAGAAGCAAAGAGGAAGGTTTTGAGGTGCTTCAGTAAAAGCAGATGTTTCTCCTCAAGATAGTGCGCGGTAGAAAACAATATGCCACATAGAACGAACAAGTACAACTGAACCCGTCTTTAAAGCCACTGTATAGTAATGAAATTGCGGTATAAACTCATCAAAAGTTACTTACATTATATTTGCATTTTCCATTGTGTCTCTGTGTAGGGCAGACCCGAAACACCACTCCTTCTTTGCCGACGTTACTTCTTCTAATGAACGTGGCTCATCGTTTCGTTTCTGAAATTTTATTCATTATCTTTTCTTAGTCTTTCAGGATGGTCCCGGCCTGTCAAGGTCAAATCACAATAGAACCTTATATTGGGTCGTGGGCCGTTCCGCCACCCGAGCAAAACATCAAAGCAGCTGACCTTCACTTTGAGCGAGCACACATTTCTAGTTAGCTGCAGTTAGTTTTAGGGACATCTTGTCTGCGTGCCTTTTTTTTTATTGTCCCTATGGGTCGGCCATGTTTTTGCAATACGGAAACATTCTATAATTTTTGTAAAAATGATTTATATTACTGTTTGGTTTAATTGCAATGGGCCTGCAACATGAGGAGACTCGAGAGAACAGACAATCAAATTACAATCATTTAAACCGTGATGTGTATTTCTCAATGAGCTCTGCTTTAGGTGGACATGGAACAGAGGCAATGTTGGGTGGCAATGCAGTTGTCCCCTGCATAGGTTCGTTCACCACTCCATGTATGTGCCTATCGAGGACATCTACGATAAGTCTCTCAATAAACTCATATTGCATATCCTCAAACACTGGTTTGATCACCCATTGTTTACTTCTTTTAGTGAAGGCCTTATTGTAGCGAAGCGTCCCTAAAGTTCCGGTCGTCCTACTTTGTTGACGGCCAACATTATGGTTATGTGCCAAGACCGCTAAAAGAGTCCGATTTATCATGCCTTCCATGCCAAAATGCAATCTTTTGGGCCTGTACTTGAGGCACATATTGTGGAACACCTCCAAATCTCCTGTGTGGCAGAATTCCGTGAGTCCCCTCAAAGCTTTTGTTATAGTTTTATCAAATACAATCTTTTCAATGGCTTTGTGAGTGGGTGATGAAGGAATCAACCACTTCTTCTTCCGTGCCTCCTCTGTGGACAAATGGCCATGTTCACATTTGTGGAAATGCTCATTTGTCGACCATCGATGTACGTTGCTACAGTGCAACATTACTGACCGCCATTTTTCCAGTAGAATTTCCAACGACCCTTCACATGTTTTTGAGCTCCACCAAAGATGGTTGCTGATTGACTTGGACCACTGTGAAATACCTTGCAATTCTTTTTTTTTACCTGCAGCAGACAATTTTTTATTGATTGATTTTGCAAGATGCCAAACGTCAAATTGGTGATTTATATTTTTGTACTGTTCTCTCATTGTCTTGGCAATTGAAACGTGTCTGTCCGTGGCTATCAGGTCGATCACCATTCCCCGCGATTGTAGTTCTTGCAATGATGCTACAAAGCCAACTTTCTCCATGGCCACTGAGGATGTACTTTGTGACACCTGCACGACCACCGAACTCACAATTTTCTTACTTTCCATGTCCTGAAAGTGGTAGGTGCAGTACTTGGCTGAAAATCCTGGGCTGTCGCACTGTCCATCACCGGCTAGCCTGAAGCGTTTGCCCGCGAATGTACTTTCCATTGACATTTTTTCCATTCTCCAAGCTTCGCTGATGGCTGGAAATAGATAATCGGTTTGGTATTTGTAGAACTGACTTTTCGCAATGAAATGGATTCCCACAAACTGAAAGAAATACTGTAACTTTTTAAAACTTGAACCACTAAAAAGTGCGGCCGCTGCACAAAGTAGATTGCCTGCTGGCAGTTGCCCCAGCATGGGTTGTGCAGACCATGCGAACGGATGATATTGTGTACAGGTGGCATGTATTTTAAGGTTAGTGCCTCGAATTGCACGAGTCACATTAATCAATGGCTCCCCACATACTTCCCCACCAACCGAATGCCCACATTTCATCATCATAATAATATCCATCAAACAGCTATCGAATACAATGAATTTGGCCTCTTTCCTTATACTTTCACTCTGCATCCCAGCTGGTTCGGCCTGTAACGTTGAGGACATGTCACTCGCGTGAAAGGTACAATCTCTGATATCGTCTTCCGCTATGCTGAGTGATATTGATGGTGTTTCATTGTCGTCCACGTCATTCTCTTCCATTGCAACATCTGTTCCTTGTCCGGAGATGGGAGAAAAAAACAATGTCTTCAACTTTCGCGCGCTCTTATTTTTTGCGGGTGTGGATTCTGTGAATTGATCTCCGACTGCATCCAAACTACCAGGAGGACATTCACTATCAATGGCTGGTGGTGGTATAGCTCCGTTGTCAATCACTTCATATTCTTCCCATTGGCACGATGCATCTCCAGTCTCAAGTCCCTGCCAAAAGGTTTGACAAGCAACATCTCTCGTTCGCTTCACTGTCTGTGTAGATTTAGTTCTTACACCCACTCGCAACTAGAGGACAGATTAGAAAAGGGATGTTCAGTTTAAACACAACTTACAGTATTGAACTATTGACAGTGAAAGACAACATAATATAGTGAACAGGACACTAACCTTCTTTTGCTTTCTTTTCTTTGAAACTTTCTTGCCTCGAACTTCAACATCTGGACGCTGTTGCTCCGACTCGTGTGTGCATGTCTCCACTTCCTCTCGCGCTGCAACGACTATATTTTCATGATAAGCACATCCATCACTCACTGAGGCTCCATCGACTCCCTGAAACATAGAACTTTCATTAGTATGTATAATAATATTGAAAACACAAAATGTACTTGGGGACCAATACCCATACGTACATCTCAATAGCAAAACACGAATGAACGCATTGTGTAGAACATTCAAACGACAATAGTTCACGCATTGTTGATCTAGTTAGATTGAACTGTCAAGATCCATACCTCGGGCTCCGCATAGACTTCCATTGATGATATTATTGAAGATGACGCTTCAGCAACTCCCTGAAACACAGTAATTGCATTAGTATGCTTTTCTATTTTGTTAAAAAGAACATAAACTTTGAGCAGGCGTCAACGGCTCATCTAAATAGACCTGCACAAATGATCAGTTGTCTAAAATAAATAATGGATATGTAAATATGATTCGATTTGCTCGATCGTTGGAAGTGTCACCACCCAGAGATCTGCATCAACTACTAGGGGTGATGTTCTTGTAGAAGAAGCTCCGTCATCTCCCTGAAACATAGTACTTGCGTTAATAAAGAAGGAAGTATAGCGGATGTAATCACGTCATATGATTTCGCTTGATCGAACTGTCAGTATCCATACCTCGAAATGCATAAGAACATCAAGGGACGATGTAACTGCGGTGCACACTTCTGCAAGCTGTTGCGCCGACCCGTAACTGCATGCTCCCCCTTCTACTTGGACTAATGCTCCATCGACTCCCTGAAACATAGGACTTTCATTAGTAATGAACACAATATTGAAAAAAGAAGACAAATAGGAGGGCGACGACAGAAGGACATATCAATGGCTAAAAACGAAAGAAACATTGTGTGTAACAATCACGCTACAAGAATGCAAGATCTGATGATCTCCATCGATGGAACTGTCCGGAAACGTACCTCGAGCATCTGAGTGACATCTACGGTTGTCGTCAATGCGTTGGACTCCTCAGCATCTCCCTGAAAGACAGTACTTGCATTATTTTGGATAACAATAATTATAACTGAAAACAAAGACTAGAGGACGAGTACAAGGGTGTACCATTAGGTAAAATAATTACACGATCAATTAAAACTATTGATTTACATGCCTAAAACAAGTCAGTGTCAGAATAGCTAAGTAAGATTACCCGATAGGCGCTTGAAGTGGCTGATGACTGCAATAACGACACGGATGGAGAATATTCCGCCTTCATATTGAGTGGATACATAAATGGGGAAATTATTGTTAGCTAATGCTACACACTACCGCAAGGCCGAGAGATAAATACGTAAACTTGACTCACCAGTGGAGGGATGTGGACGAATAGAGTGGGAATAGCGGTTGAGAGCAATTTTCGCCTCGCTCGCGGTGTTTTCTTCTTTATTAGCAATGATGTGGAGTACATGTCTGGGCTAAAGTGCCTGCTGCAGATGCGGTATCGATCACCCCTCTTGTCCGCAAAGACTTCTAGGACTCTACTTTCTAGCTCAGAGGCTGGATATCCGCAATATCGGACCCATTCTCTTATCTGATCTATTGTCTTAGGGAAAACATGCATTATAGTACCTTCAGATTTGTTATGGGTCTTCGAAGGGCAACCGCCAATGGAACAGGCAGGCATTATGGAAAGTTCTGAAAAGTAAAGATCAACAATTCTCTATGAATACCAATGTGTTAAAACAGTAAATGACACATAAAAGGTTCAATGCAAGGTCCGTTTTGGTTCTTGGAACTATACACGTTATTCACATGCGGATAAGTATTTCAATAACTTTCAAAAAATAGAAAAAGTAATTTGACTAAACTCAGAACATGTGACTAGTTCCTTGCATGTACTGTCGTGAACGAAAAGAAAACATGGATGCAATTTGATGACTACTAGCAAATAGATATAAATTAAAAAATTGGACGCAAAATGATTATGGTACATGGACTTACCTTGACGAACAAACAGTTAGATGCAGGGATCAGAGTAGTTTCTTGTCGTAGAACAGGGAGCAGTTCACAGGTTGCAAACTGACGAGTTTGCTCAAAGTGGTCACGGAAGTTCACAGAGACGAAGAGCAGATAACCAGCACCTTCACGGGTTGACTAGCAAAGCGCAAAGAAGTTCTCATTAGAAATATGAGGTGGGTTATAAAGAATTCGAACCAGGGGTGTGTTTGTGAATGAATGACGTGTATATGTCGTGGCATTATGTGGATTGCAGGGGGCCGTCCAGCGTGAGGGGGATGCTTGGCAGGAGACACGGGGTCTGGAGGTAGACATGGGAACAACAAACCCATGCTCTATAGACCACTTTGAAGTGTACATGGTCTTTGGCACCTCTTGGCCTTTATCGCTCCCTGACAGCTCCACTTGCCAGCAGCTCAAGTACCCCGGTGCGAACTGCCTTTGATAGGGCGGGGGGTGGATCGGGGCGGTGGTCGTGCAGACAAGACACAGGAAGACTCGTGAATGGAGACACACTTATGTGGATTGCAGGGGGCCGTCCAGCGTGAGGGGGATGCTTGGCAGGAGACACGGGGTCTGGAGGTAGACATGGGAACAACAAACCCATGCTCTATAGACCACTTTGAAGTGTACATGGTCTTTGGCACCTCTTGGCCTTTATCGCTCCCTGACAGCTCCACTTGCCAGCAGCTCAAGTACCCCGGTGCGAACTGCCTTTGATAGGGCGGGGGGTGGATCGGGGCGGTGGTCGTGCAGACAAGACACAGGAAGACTCGTGAATGGAGACACACTTATGTGGATTGCAGGGGGCCGTCCAGCGTGAGGGGGATGCTTGGCAGGAGACACGGGGTCTGGAGGTAGACATGGGAACAACAAACCCATGCTCTATAGACCACTTTGAAGTGTACATGGTCTTTGGCACCTCTTGGCCTTTATCGCTCCCTGACAGCTCCACTTGCCAGCAGCTCAAGTACCCCGGTGCGAACTGCCTTTGATAGGGCGGGGGGTGGATCGGGGCGGTGGTCGTGCAGACAAGACACAGGAAGACTCGTGAATGGAGACACACTTATGTGGATTGCAGGGGGCCGTCCAGCGTGAGGGGGATGCTTGGCAGGAGACACGGGGTCTGGAGGTAGACATGGGAACAACAAACCCATGCTCTATAGACCACTTTGAAGTGTACATGGTCTTTGGCACCTCTTGGCCTTTATCGCTCCCTGACAGCTCCACTTGCCAGCAGCTCAAGTACCCCGGTGCGAACTGCCTTTGATAGGGCGGGGGGTGGATCGGGGCGGTGGTCGTGCAGACAAGACACAGGAAGACTCGTGAATGGAGACACACTTATGTGGATTGCAGGGGGCCGTCCAGCGTGAGGGGGATGCTTGGCAGGAGACACGGGGTCTGGAGGTAGACATGGGAACAACAAACCCATGCTCTATAGACCACTTTGAAGTGTACATGGTCTTTGGCACCTCTTGGCCTTTATCGCTCCCTGACAGCTCCACTTGCCAGCAGCTCAAGTACCCCGGTGCGAACTGCCTTTGATAGGGCGGGGGGTGGATCGGGGCGGTGGTCGTGCAGACAAGACACAGGAAGACTCGTGAATGGAGACACACTTATGTGGATTGCAGGGGGCCGTCCAGCGTGAGGGGGATGCTTGGCAGGAGACACGGGGTCTGGAGGTAGACATGGGAACAACAAACCCATGCTCTATAGACCACTTTGAAGTGTACATGGTCTTTGGCACCTCTTGGCCTTTATCGCTCCCTGACAGCTCCACTTGCCAGCAGCTCAAGTACCCCGGTGCGAACTGCCTTTGATAAGGCGGGGGGTGGATCGGGGCGGTGGTCGTGCAGACAAGACCCGTTTGCCGCAGGGCCTCACCAAGGAGAGGCCATCTAACTGAATGTAAGAGGATGGCTGCAGGATCTACTACATGGAAGGCAGGGGGGTGAGTTTATAAATACCTCACCCTCCCAGGAGAATATACACTAGATTCATTTAAAAAATCAAAACAACCATTGTTAAAATATATGTTGGGCTTTATTTTAGATTTTAATTAAACATAAATAATAAACATTACACATTGTAAAGTTGAGGTTGCAGCACATCGAGGGAAAATCCGCGGTATTGTCCACTGTCACTGGGGAAATGTTGTCTAATGGCAAGTACCGCACAGGCAGGTATTACTCTCCGAACGCGGTGTCCGAGCCTCCCGTGAAGCCACCAAGTGAAGCAACGATAGGCCACCAGCCTGTACCACCTGTGAAAAAAAAAGATGCAAACTGTATTAAACTGACCAAACTTTCTTATCAATGTCGATTCAGGTAACACATGTCATTTTTCTTAGAAAAAAATTATATCTAGAAAATGCACTATATGGAACCAATTTACATGCGTTCCAATGATATGTAAATGTAATTTTATATGTGGGAGACGACCATGAAATAGTGGTGGCATCACTGACATCACAAACAGAGTATACTTACTCGTTACTCGGATTACGCGGACGAACAGTGCCACGAAGTTCGTGCATAAGCACCATCATCATCCTCAACACTGTCCGTGAGAGGCAGGCTTCCCTGAACTCTGGCAGCTCGGTGATGCATTGCGGACTTTGCTCGCCTTCCTGCTGACTTTGCTCGCTTTCCGAAATGTAGGCCAAGCACCCGGAATTTTCACGGCAGCAGCAGTTCTCCTCCTCAGTTGGCATTAGCTCGCACCGATTGCACGTGCACCAGGTGGAGACGCCGTCCATGCGACATGGTCCAGGCTCTTCATCCGTTGACTGGTCCTCCCAACTGCCGTCCGAATCCCCATCGTTTTCGCGTGCTTGCCTTTCCAGTAGTTCTTCCTCGGTGTACTCGGGCTCGTACATATACGGCATTATTGTGGCCATTGTGCGGTAAAGATAGTAAAATAATTTATAGCGGTGGTACTGGTATCTGTTCACACGGGCTACAAGCGGCGAAGGTAGCTGACCAGAGCACTGAAACGAGTCACAGAATACTCAAAGTAACACAGAGAGAGGAATGGAATCGAAAATCTGCTGCTGTATGTTGTGAAACGGTCTGTTTATACTTATTGGGGAAAGAGGCGTCCTGCCATTTCCATGGCAACACGTCAATAGCTGAGGCGCAGCGATTGTTGACACGAGACGTGCTTGAAATGGGCAGTACGCGTCTGCTGATGTCAGGCTCAGGGGCGGGGGATTTGATTTAGTGCCGCAAAGGCAGGTGAGCCAGGTCGATGCGGCGGAATGATAGGATTATCACAAAATGGAGGCTGATTTCGAGTGCGATAAGGGGCGAAAAGTCGGGTAAGGTCCATAGGAAAGTTTCCTACGATCTACCGATTTATGCTTACAAACACATGGCCGACCCGTAGGGACAATAAAAAAAAAGTCCCGGAACTCTCCTTTAAGAAAGAGGTTGTTGCAATAGTCCAGCCTAGAGAGAACCAGACCTCTGGAGACAGTGAGCTTCTGGGGGACAAAGAGAGGCCGGCCAGAGAGCTATAGGAAAGGAGGGAACGGGTATGCCAATGAGGAGAATCTCAGTCTTACTGGTATTAAGGCAGAGGTCATTGGCGGCACACCACTACTGGATAGCAGAAAGACAGCCAGAGATGAGGGAAGGAGAGGAGGAGGCAGACGGTAGCCTGAAAATGAGTTGAGTGTCATTCGCATAGCACTGAAAGTTAGGGCAGAGAGTGGCGATGCGGTGGGCAAGGAGTGCCAGGTATTGGTTGAACAGCCAGGGAGAGAGGTTAGACCACTGGGGGACAACACAGGTAGAGAAAAAGATAGCGGAGAGGAAGGACCCAAGTTGGACCTGGGAGTAACGGTCAGAGAGGAAAGAGGTCAGCCATGCCAGAGTCTGACCAGTGATACCCAGGTTATCACGGAGACAGTTGAGCAGGACGACATGGTTTACAGTGTCAAAGGCAGAAGAGAGATCCCGCAGGATGAGGACGCAAGGGGTGTTAGAGTCAAGGTTGGAGAGCAGGTCTTCACAGATGTTCAGGGGAGCAGTTTCCGTGCTTCTGGCAGCTCTGAAGCCAGACTGATGGTCATGAAGACAACCAACAGATTCAGTGTGGAGATTAAGCTGGGAGATGGCCAGTTTCTCTAGGAGCTTGCCCAGGAAGGAAGTGATGGAGATTAGGCGATAGTTAGCCGGGCAGGAGGGGTCGGCAGAGGGTTTCTTAAGAAGAGGGTGCACAAAGGAGTGCTTCAGGGGGGATGGGAAGACTCCAGTGGTGAAGGGGTGATTGTAGAAATCAGCCAGGGCAGGAGCCAGGTAGTCAATGTGGTCCTTGATAGTTTTGGAGGAACAGGGGTGAACCTGTTTCGACAAGACTTTTATAGAACGGACTTGTCTAGAAACCTCGTCAACGGAGAACAGGGGAAAGGCAGAGAAGGAGGGAGGAGAGGTGGCTGCAGAAGGGCCAGAGCAGGGAGTAGGGGGAGGGAGGGGAGAGGAAGAGAGAGAGGACAGGATTTACTGAGTTTTTGAGATGAAGTGCAAAGCCTGTGCCGTGCAGAGGGCCTGGGAAGGGACAGGAGAGGTAGAGACTGCAGCAGGATTGGCCAGTTCCTCGCAGATTTTAAAGAGTTCAGCCGAGTTGTTAGATGTCGCTGAGACACAGGCTTGGATATGACCTCTCTTCTTTGTTAGGACAGAGAGCCGGTTTTGCCTTTGCAGCAGGCGGCAGGCCAGTTTGTCGGAGGATGTACCTGAAGAACGCCATTTCCTTTCGGCCACCCTGCACTTGTGTTTTAGGGTGACGAGGTCTGAGTCGTTCCAGGCTTTAGCATCAGTTTTACTGATTTGGTAATACAAAATGAAGCAAACTGGTTTTGTCCCTTTCCATATGATCTAAAATCGTTTACACTATGGCAAACAAATGAATCGGTCTGCTAAAATAACATGACGCATAGTAATAAAATACTCAAATTGCTTTTTGCCCCAAAGATTTTTTTTTTTTACATTACTGATTGAGGCCAAACCTTTTTTCCCCTATTCAACAAGTCATAAAATTGGTATTTAAGTGCAAATTTGACATAAACTGGTCCAGATTTAGATTTGTGAATATGATATTGTTTGTTAAGAGAAGTCTTAGCAAGATTTATTCTATTTTTTTACTTAAATGAAAAGACAATTATTAGTGTGGACCTTTTATTTCCAGGAAATCAGTAATGTTTTGTAGTGCATTTGGTATGTGAATGATGCGTGTAAATGTGGTAAATTTGGTTTCAACTGGATTAAATACACCCTGGTAAATGATGTACCATAAAGTAAATAAGATCACATATTTTGTAATTGCCATGCTGTTATCTTACCGAAATATGTGCATGGTCTCCAAACGCTGATTGTCAAAATCCTTAATGTTTGCCCTGGTAGGCAGCTAACTGTTCTTTCGAATTTATAGCTGTTGCCAGCCGCCATTCCTGATGATGGTTTTCATTTGGAATGGGCTGTCCTTTTGCTGTTCCCTTTTTTGGTTGACTCACATTTTAATTTTCATTTATGGAGTCATATATTTTTGTGGCTTATAGTTCATCAGCACTGGTACTAGATGAATGCAATACTGGGTAGCTGCAAACAGCTGCCAGATTGCCCCAATGGGCATTTAAGTACTCCCCTTCCCCCAACACGCTACAAGCAGGATTGGGTGTAGCCTAGCTCAGTGTCTATGCTCTGTCCAGTTACTTTGCCCACTGAGTGCTCTTTCTGTCTCAATTGTCCCATGAACCTTCGTTTATTTCCAAATGTTCCCCACTCTGTAATCCTATTCTATTCCTGTTGGGGGAACTTTCCAAATCCTTTGTGGTATTAATCAGCAGTGATGCTTGCTTTCCTAAATTGCGTGTTGCATAGTGTCGGCTATTCTGCACGCCTTTGTTTCCAGTCACATGTCTATGTGCCTTACCTAATGTTATTCAACCTTTTCATCCATCATCATTTCAGTGTCTCCCGCAATACAAATCTGTGTCCTGCCTATGGCGCCAAGAGACTCCATTTGGATCGAATGTTCACTCTACAAATATGTTATCTGACGGACTTGCTGACTTTAGGATTGCTTCTCTGTAACTTCAAGTTTAATAGAAGTCCTTGTGTAAAGAAAGACATTACCCAAGACCTGTACATTACAAAAAAAAATCCAAAAGGCCAAATAACCACTGCACCGCCCATGAAGGGAAGACAAGGTTATATTATATGCCGGACGGCCCCGTAGAACCTAACGGACACAGAGCTCGTCACACCCCAAGAAGTTACAGGTTATATAGCGTAACACCGCATATTAGCATACATAGGTAATGTCAACGCACCACCTTCATTGGCTACCACTTATATAACATGCTAATACCCCCCTATATTCCCTGGACTGAGTGGCCACACCTTATCTAAACCCAGACCCCTATCCATGTGGTCTACTACATCGTCACTAATGAATCCAGGTATACGATTGACTAACGGGTATATTGATACACTAATCAACCGTGACTGTCATGTGATTTCCATCCCTCCTACTCAGACATGTTCAAAGTAGACTGGCGAGGGCAACTCTGCTTTGATAAGACAATGGACCTTCACATTATACTAGACGCCGTGGCGCACACAAGCTGCACCCCTGAGCTTGTACTAAATGTACTGACGTCACCTCTGCTGCTTCTATCCTAAATCATGGAACGTTTCAGACACAGCTCACCCCTCATCTCCTTCAAACCCCAGATGCCCAGTAATGATGTAACCAAGGCACCACTCTTGAGTCTGAATTTCAGGGATGTTTTTGCTTTGGTTATGCATCTACTTGTAGTTAAAATTGGATGACCGCTGCTTGGGTGTTGCTAGTAGTGTTCTAAATCTTTGGCATGACCTATTGGTATCACAAAACCTTGTGCTCTTTTCTCATGAATTTGTCCTTCAAAAGGCTCATCCCTACCTGCCCTCCCCAAAGCTAACATTCCATTCCCATCACCTTCAGACTGTGCAGCTGGATACAATTAGAGTTGATCAACGCAACACGGGTGCCTCTGACCTCGGCTCCTCTCTTTTGGAATAGGAAAGGGATTTGTCTTGGGATTTGTTCATTAGGTACTATGCCTTAAAATCAAATAATCAAGTACCTTTCTGACTCAATCTTCCACCTACTTCAGCTCTTTCCTCGCACCGCAATGAAAACGTAACTTCATGTACTACTTCTAAGCACAGGGGCTATAACACACGGCCCTATTTATAACCTCTGCAACCACTACATTAATATGTTTGTTGCTCATTCTGTGTTGCTATGTGAAGAATCGAATGTATCAAAACGAACTACAAATGATACGTGTGCCTTCTGCCGTGCAAAACTCAACTTGCTCGCACTGTGGCATGTACTAATAGGTTTTTCTCATGTTGAACCTTTTTGCCTGGCTGGGACGCTCTAAGTGCAAACCAACACTTGCAAATCAAAACTTTATTTTCAAGTATGCCATTGAATTAGAACCTGTTATTGCACCTGTTAATATCAGCAGCTCTGTACTCCTTTGAGGTGGAATTCCATCTTTCTGTGATGTATTCCACTGTGGTTACGCTGTACTGTGCTTCCTAACAAACATATTTGCAGGCTGTTGCTAGGTTTGACCTATGAAATCGTCATCCATAGCATATGATTTCAGGTTGTGTGTTTGTACAAGTATGGGCCTAATTTATTAGAAACTTGCTTGAAACCTGTTCATGCAACACATGGTGTTAGATGGCATATGCCACACATTTGTTCAACCTGGGTGCATGGGGTTGAATATGTGCAGTGCTCAACCTGGGTGCATGGTGAATATGTGCAGTGCGATTAAACCAAATTAAAATCAATGTCATTTCCATTGCACATGTCTATCTCCTTTCATGGACGTAGCCGTGCCAGTTCATAACCAGTATTTATTTTATTGATCATTTGAATATGTGGACCTATGCAGAACAAAAACCTGCTTAAGGGTATTAAACCGTATCCTGAACTTTCGGAATGTCACTAAAAAGGAAATGTTGTTCTGTGCTTGCAGGTTGATAATAATGGCCCTTTCCCTTTTTGTCTTTACAGGAAAAGTTAACCCAGGAATGCGTCTTCAGAGAGCAATTTGAAGAAAACTGGTATAACACATACTCATCTAATCTCTACAAGCACGTGGACACTGGAAGACGTTATTATGTGGCTCTAAATAAAGACGGGACCCCAAGAGAAGGGACTAGGACTAAACGGCATCAGAAATTCACACATTTTTTACCTAGACCTGTGGACCCTGAGAAAGTGCCAGAACTTTACAAGGATATCTTAAGCCAAAGTTGACAAAAGCCGAATCCTACACACGAGCCCTTAAAAAGTAACCACTATAAAGGTTTAATGCGGTGGGTTCTTATTGATTAGCTGTGTCGTCACATCAGCTCCACTGTTGCCAAACTTTGTAGCATGCATATTGTATGATGGAGGCTTGGATGGACCATGCTGATTTTGTTCTGCACTTGAAGGTTTGTCCTCCTGGAGGAGAGCCAATGCCCATTCGCTTGATTTACGATGACCGAGAAGGATATAGAGAGAAGAGAAGCTGATACAAGGACGGAAAAATGGCCCGATGCATGCAGAGCGATAGCCGCGCTTTTTCATTTTCGATCAGTTGTATTTCATCCTATATCGGCATAGCTGCCATACTCAATTCATCAGGATTTCCGATTGGTGGCCTGCTCAAGTGTATGCTGCGTTTGCAAAGGCACAAAGGGTGCAGTCTTACTAAAACAAGAGACTTTTCAGTTATCTGCTCTGTGGGGCATCTCAACCCATGGAGTTTAAAGGAAAGACATCTTAGTGAAAATAAAAAGTTAAATTTATTTATAGAAATTCCAAAGGCAACATTATATTTATTTTATATATTTATTTATTATATAGAGTTTATTTTTAATGAAATATGTACAGACCAGATGGGCATTTTGGAAGCTTTAGACTCTGTAAGCATTACATAGCAAATGCCACTATGACCCTGTGGTATATATTCATGAAATTGAATATATTGGTGCATGGATACAGCAAAAAATAACTTCTAGTGACCCTAATGTATTAAAGGTGACAATCTATTTTGTGCCCATAATATTGTCAAAGTATGCATACCACTCACTGACACTGAGTATTCGCTCTTCTGACTGCTTGTCTCATACAGTAGCTTACCCCCCATAGGATTAAAGATAAAGCTGGGTCTTCAACTTTTATTCTGTGTCTTTACTATTTCCTCTCTGCTACGTAACATTCAAGTATTCAAACATCCTACTAAGTGGGGAACTTTTAGAGTCTCGTACATTCATATTTGCCCTTTAAATCTCTTGCTTACATCACAACAAATGGGCTTTTTCTGCAGATGTGACCTCTACAATGTGTAATATTTTAAAGACCTGTGCAAGAAAAACAGTTCACCTGATTTGTGGCCATTTTCTGTATGGCCTGGGCTGTGAGCCAGCTAGGAAGATCCCTTCCAAGAATACCCTACTGTCTGTGCAGGAAGTGTAAACAGCTCTGCAAATTTCCACATGAAGACTACATTAACAAGATCACTCTTAACAATAGAATTGTTTTTTTTGAGTCTCAGATATCTTATAAGAGATTATGCAAGTTTCAGAGGAGGATCATTGAAACATCTAGTATGGAAAAATGCTTCAAACATGACATATTAGTACTCCTTTTTTTCTAAGTAATACTTGCAAACTGACTACAATAAATCTCTGAGTTATAAGTGGGGGTTGGGGAGAATTATATTTTTATGTTTTTTTTTTCTTTTGCGTTTCTAAATTGTTATCAGAAAAATCACAAGTTCCCACAATGGAGAGCCTACAATTTTATATACATTATGATGTTTTTTGTAAGATTTTCTAGCGATTAAGCAAAGAAATAAATATTTCTTCAAAGGTATTGCATTTCAAGTGGTGATCACACAAGATATTCATTACTTATTACTTGGCTGGGGACGGGACGAGGCAACATGTAGTTTTATTTAGTTGAATTGTATAATCTCCTACGCTATAGCAATTGTTCTGCTTTTCTAACCACCATTGTTTCTCTGTCTGAAGTCTTATTGAGAACCTAGCATGGAGAAAATGCACACAATCCCTACCAGCAATTTCCGCATACCTTTTCCATAAGCTTGGGTTCCGATAGTGTTTCAGTACGTTCTTAAACAAAGCAGTCGGTTTTACATTTTAAATAAGCATGGCGTAGCAATAATTATTGCTAAGTTTAATCGTTTGACAGTCCTTATGTCGTACATATATGTGCTAATTGCCATAAAAAAAGCATTGAGTAGTGAAAGGGTTAATGTGATTTTAAGTGGCATAGACCTAAAGCACTGTATTAGGTTATTGCAAATATGCATGCATAGCAAGAAGACTTTGCCTCATTTTCCCAGACATGGAGAATTTCTTTAAAGCGTTTGTCTGCTTATGTAGCTACGGAAATTGGCTTTTTGCAAGGAATTCTTCTTAGCCGCATCCCATGGTAAGGCTTGTTCTGGAGGGTTTCTGCATACCTGTGGATAGTCCTCATTTTCTCACTGCTGTGCAGAGAGGGTGCACAGTGGACCAAAAGCCAAGGACAATGTCTGTTCATGCCACAATATTTTCCCCTCTCGCCTCCCTTCCCAGAAGATAACTTGAGTGAATCTTTCCTTAAGACTGAGTAGTACTTTGTAATGTTCAGGGGAGCAAAGATTTCAGGGCCACAGGCAGGATAATAGTTTTGCACAAAGGAAGCACCAGAAAAGAACTGTCAAGGCTAAAGTACAATTTACCAAGGAGAGGAGTTGTTTAGTTTGAGAGTTGTTTGGTTAATAGACTTTTTTCTAAAAAAAATATTTTGATCAAGCAATGCGAAAATGAAAACAGATTTGCAGGATCAAAAGAGTCTGTCACGGAAATGTCCACACACACAGCTATGGGCATAAATAAAGACATTTTAAATCCAATGTATTAGCAGAATGGATCTGCTGTCTAGTATTTTAGAGAGTAATTGATCCAAGAATTGTTTGGCAAGGCAGGATACAAGTAGCCCCTGCTACTTACATCTTGCGTGCTTTGAACACTGTGGGACAAATGAGTGTAACTTGCACAAAGTGAGCTTAACTGGTGTACATTTGTGCCAAAAGCCGCAATGAAGTTAATCAGTCATCAAATGTATGTGTCCCTATTGGGTAACTAAAAGTACCTATTCTATTAGGGGGGCCAGTGGTGAGGTTTGCCCCACGCAATCAATTGGGCGGCCATAGCAAATGGGGATCTGTGCTTGCTGTGGCTGGAAAAATGCATTGTTTTGACAGGGATGATGTAACGCTCACCTGGCCCCCACGGAGGCGCTGGTCTGGTCTGGGTTGCTGTGGCCTCTTCAAGCGTGATGCGCAGAATTCGGACCACCGATTGAACAGGACCCCCAAATCTTGCTTGTCTGGCCCTAGGAATATCCTTCTGCAGATGAGAAAGGGGATTAACTGTCTGCTGAATAGTGTGCTTGCCCCCCCCTTTCTCCCTTCGTTCTTCTCTGACTTCCTCTAAAACCCCCGGTTTAAGCTCACCTTACGGTTTGGAAGGATGAACTCTCCATCCTGCTTCTGGTGCAGGGGCGCGCGTTCGTCCAGTTACTTTACTGGTTTTCAGAATGGCGCTGGCACATCCACTTGACTTTTCTGAGCGATACGCCGTAAGTATGAAGATGCAAAGTTCAAGTGTGAGCCTCCTTTTATGTCGTTTTTTCTGTCCGGTTCAGGTGCAGAACAAAGGCGATGCGTTGAGGGGTTAAATTGCCGGTGGTAAAATCAGGTGAGTTAGTGATGAGGGCGACCCCTCTAAATGTCTTTATAATTCCCCAGTAATGTCTTTTGTCCTTTCCCCATAGGGGCCGGGGTGCGGTACCTGCCAAAGATGTGGCACCGACCCGAGATGTGGAATGGTTCACCAAGAAAAGCCGGTAAGAAATACGGCTGAAAATTTGGCTTTCCTCTTGTGTTCCCTTGCTCACCTTTTGTCTCTTCTTCTCTCCCCTAGGTGCAGAGATGTGGCGACCGGTGCTGAGAGCCGCGATGGAGCCGGGCGGCGTCTCAGGAATAGGTGAGTGAAGCGTGGCGCTGCAGCGAGCAACGCAGTGCTTTTAAATGGAAGTCTTCCTTCAGGAATGCTGGCGTGAAGATTCCGGATGCAGGTAAGAAGGTTGAATAAGTTCTTGGTTTTCACCTTTCTCTTCTCTTATTCCCTTACAGGTGTTCCAGGTTCGAGGCGGGCGTGGCTGGAGTCCAGGTGCAGGAGCAGACACGGTGGGCGTTCAGCTGCTGGGATGCAGAACAACGCGAAGCACGTGTGGCTGTCCGGGCGTGGCTTAAATAGCTTTGGAAGAAGTTCCAGGTGAGTATTCTTCCACAGCCCCACCCAAGTAACAAAATAGTTCCTTCAGAAAAATAGTCCCTCCTAAGCCTCATTTGGCTTGGTTCTTTATGCAGCATGGTCTGCATCAGGTGAGTGTGCAGCATGGTCTTCTTCAGGTAAGTGCACCAAACACTTCCCCTTATGAGCCTGGCACCTATGGCGCCAGGACTGATGTCCAACATGAGCCTGGCGCCAACGGCGCCAGGACACAGTCCAAAGAGCCCCTATAAAGGGCTGCTGGGCTTTTACCCGGGGGCGTGATGCCTGCTCCCGGGGGTGCTGGGCCTGGCCTGTTGCTCCGGGGGTAGGCATCATGACAGCACTCCCCCCCCCCCCCAAGGCCCCTCCCAAGGTTGTTTCCCCAGGAGGTTTCGGTTTGTTCGGGAAATTCCGATGGAACCTTTTTACTAGCCGAGGTGCATGTACGTGGTCGCTGGGTTCCCAAGATCTTTCCTGAGGCCCGTACCCCTTCCAATCAATTAGATAGAAAAGTTTTGATTTTCAGATCTTAGAGTCCAAAATGTTCTTCAACTCGAATTCAGGCTCCCCATCTATCTGGATTGGTTCTGGTGGCTTTATCAATCTGGTTCCTGGTTGCACTGGCTTCAAAAGTGACACATGAAAAACGGGGTGAATCCGCATGTTAGCTGGTAGATCTAGCTTGACTGCCACTGGGTTAATTATAGCTTTGATCGAGTAAGGGCCTAAATACCTTGGATTAAAAGTCCGAGGTCCCTTGAGCGATAAGTATTTGGTAGCCAACCATACTTGATCCCCTATTTGGTATGGAGGCGCCTCCTTTCGATGCAGATCCGCATTCTTTTTGTATTTCCCTTTCGCATGTTGTAAGTGTGCAGTAGCATCCTTGAAGACTTGAGTAATCGTAGAATGCAAATGGTCCACTGCGGGCATTTCGAGGCTCAAAGGTGAGTCCAAGTCTGAAGTACGAGGGTGATGTCCAAAAAGGATATAAAAGGGGCTCTGACCAGTTCCAGAGTGTATCGAGTTATTGGATGCATATTCAGCCACCCATAAAATATCCTTCCAATTACCCTCCGATTGGTGCAACATACATCGTAGATATTGTTCAAGGGTCTGGTTTGTTCTCTCCGTCTGACCATCGGTCTGTGGGTGGTGGCTGGTTGAGAGTCTTACGTCGATTGGTGCCAGTTGACAACACTTTTTCCAAAAATGATAAATAAACTGGCTTCCCCGATCGGAGGTTAGTATGGATGGGAATCCATGCAGACGGATGATATTTTCGAGGAATTCCTTGCCAAGAACAAAAGCTGAAGGTAATCCTTTCAACGGAATAAAATGGGCATCTTGGAAAATAAATCCACCACAACCAGAATAGTATTGTATCCATTACAAGAGGGCAGGTCCGTGATAAAATCTAGTAACAAGGTGTGCCAAGGTGCTGGTGGAATGTCTAAGGGTTGAAGAAGACCGGCGGGTTTTTTTTTTACCTTTGTTTTGGGCGCAAACTCCACAGGACATCACGAAAGATTTAATATCCTTTCGCCAGGACGGCCACCAGAATTGTCGTTTAATTTTTTCCTCTGTTTTGGCAATGCCAGGATGTCCTTCCATTAGAGTATCGTGATGACGGGAAATAACCAGTTCTTGCAATTCCTTTTCTGGCAAAAATAAACGTCCTTGGAAGTAAGGTAAGCCATCATTGATTGAAAAGGCAGACCCCCTTTTGATCCAATCCTGCAAGGCTGAAGAGTCCAGGAATAGTTTTACCCGTGCTTGAATGTCTTCAAGGGTTTGTTAAGTGGTTATCCCCAAGATTCTTTGTTCGGGAATTATCGGCACAGGTTCTGAGTTTGTGTCCATTTCTCCCATTCCAATTCGGGATAGCGCATCCGCTTTGCCATTCTTACAGCCGGGACGGTAGGTGATTACAAAATCGAACTCAGCAAAGAATAAAGCCCATCGGAGCTGTCGTGAAGACTGAGTCTTGGCAGTTTTTAAATATTGTGAATTTCGGTGATCAGTGATCACGGTGATGGTATGCCTGGCGCCAAGAAGATAATGCCGCCAAGCCTTAAAGGCGGACTTAATGGCTAATAATTCCTTATCGGTCATTGCATAATTTATCTCCGGCGGCGAGAACTTTCTGGACCAAAATGCTACGGGGTGCAGTTGGTTGGTTTCGGGGTCTCTCTGAGACAGGACAGCTCCCATGGCTAAGCTGGATGCGTCGGTTTCGACTATATATGGGAGATCAGGACGCGGGTGTTTCAAAACAGGTGCGGACGTAAATTTAGCTTTTAATTCCTGAAAGGCCTGTTCAGCTTCCTCGGTCCATTCAAAACGTTTATTCTTCCGCAAGAGTGCAGTGATGGGTTGCAGCACCCGTGAAAATTCCGGGATAAACCTGCGATAAAAATTGGCAAAACCAAGCATGCTTTGGACACCTTTCACCGAACTAGGTGATGGGCATTTGAGGATGGCA
Source organism: Ambystoma mexicanum (assembly GCF_040938575.1). Lineage (NCBI taxonomy): Eukaryota > Metazoa > Chordata > Amphibia > Caudata > Ambystomatidae > Ambystoma > Ambystoma mexicanum. The sequence goes on along the minus strand of NC_090941.1, from coordinate 701,403,563 downwards.
TCCACTTTCCGTGAGTCCATTCGGACCCCTTTAGGTGTCAGGATGAATCCAAGAAACTCAACCTCGGTGGTATGGAAAACGCATTTTTCCAGCTTTGCAAACAGTTTGTGCTGGCGCAATTTCTCAAGGACGGCCCTGACATGTTTTCTGTGATCAGATTCCGAAGAGGAGTACACCAGAATGTCATCGATATACACGACAACACAGACATCGATGAGTTCCCGAAGGACATCATTCATGAAGAATTGGAAGGCAGCAGGCGCGTTGCACAGCCCGAAAGGCATCCCCTGGTATTCAAAGAGTCCATATTTTGTACAGAAGGCCATTTTCCATTCATCGCCTTCTTTTACTCGTACCAGATGATAAGCCCCCCGGAGATCTAACTTGGTTTATATGCAAGCGTCCTTCACCTGGTCAAGGAGTTCAGGGATCAAAGGCAGAGGGTAACGATTTTTAACAGTTATCTGGTTCAATGCGCGGTAATCGATACAAGTTATAAGGTTGCCTTCTTTTTTTGTCACGAAGAACAAAGCCGAGGATGCCGTAGACTTTGACGGGCGAATGAAACCATTGGCTAGGTATTGATCTAAATATTGTCTCAAATGCAGATTCTCTGGCTCAGTAAGGGCATAAATCCTGCTACAAGGGGGTTGTGCACCGGGCACCAGATCGATTTGGCAATCGTACGATCTGTGAGGAGGTAACGTGTTGGCCTGTTCCTTTTGGAAGACAACCTGAAAGTCTTGGTATTCCGGAGGTAGTTGCATGGAGACAGAGGTTACTGATGCTAGACTGATCTTCAGATTTTCTGGGTAGCAGGTTCGTGCACACTCTGGAAAGGTTATTCTCTTCGCTCACCAATCAATTCGAGGATTATGTGTCTCTAACCAAGGGATTCCGAGAATAACCTGAAACTGTGGAGCCTTGATTACATCAAACACAACTGCCTCCCAATGGCCGTCCGGACCTACAAGTGTCACCTCAGCTGTGGAATGTGTCCCGAGGCAATTTCGGTTCCATCAACTGTGGTGATGACATCTTTGCTGGTTTTAGGACGCAGGGGAAGGTTAATCCTGGAGACCAATTCATGATCCACGTAGTTTCCTGTAGCCCCACTATCGATGTATGCCTTTATTGCATGCAACCGCTTAGGCTGTTCCGGATCTACGAGGACCATTGGCACAGTGAAATGCGAGGTCTGAGAGTTCGTTTTCAAGCTCGGCAAGCGGACCCCTACGCTTGTCGGGCGGGGTCGTTTCCCGATGCAGAGGTTTCATGGATTTCCTGGGCGGCCTTCCCGGGCAATCTCGTAGAAAGTGTCCAGAGGATCCACAATAAAGACATAAGTGCATCTGCCGTCTTCTTTCACGTTCCTTTTGCGTTAAAGGTCCTTTAACTCCTCTGATTTGCATTGGCTCAGAGGCTTCAGCCCCCTTGAGGTTAGCGTGGGTCTTGACTAACACCCGGGTCTCAAACTTGGACCGATCTGCTTTTCTGTTTTGCAGTCTGTGATCCAATTGGACCACTAAGTCTATATATTCTGAGCATTCTTGGGGCGGATTTACAACTTGGGCCAGGACATCTTTAAGTTCTCCGCGTAGACCTCGATAAAATAACGTGATTCTTTTATCCTCTGGCCACCCGGTTTCCACAATTAGTCTATTAAAGGTTGCAATGTAGGAAAGGAGGTCTTGATTGCCCTGTCGCAGAGATAGAAGTTCGTCATCTAGAGCCTGCCCCTGGGAGTGACGAGCAAATAACCTTTCCATGCTTGCGTGAAATCCTTGAAAATCACGAAGAATCGGGTCATCTTGAGTTACCAGTGGAACTGACCAATCGGCAGCACTGCCGCTGAGATATGACAATACAAAGGCTACCTTGGTCTGGTCATTAGGGAAGGCCCCAGGTCTGCACAGGAAATGCAAACGACACTGATTCATGAATACGGTGAATCGTTTGGGGTCCCCAGCAAAGCGTTCGGGTGGGGCTAGCGGCATGTTTCTAGGTAGATTAATCTGCACCGGGTTACTGGAAAGCACAGGAGCGGGGTTCCCTCCGGAACCGGGTAAAGGAGTTTGTCCAGCTTGACCTTGCAAAAGCTGTCTAGCCAGGTCATCAGCTCTTTCCTTTGTTACAATCACTTCCCTCCTGAGAGCATTAGTCTCTTGACGAGCGGTGTGTACTTCGGCCCGTAATTCCCCCAGTAGTTGGGCCAACTGGTCAGTCTCGGAAGTTTCCATAGCGCCTGGGTGGGAATTTGTAGGAAGGCTTCGCGTTCTGTAATGCTCACCTGGCTCCCACGGAGGCGCTGGTCTGGTCTGGGTTGCTGTGGCCTCTTCAAGCGTGATGCACAGAATTCGGACCACCGATTGAACAGGACCCCCAAATCTTGCTTGTTTGGCCCGTAGGAATATCCTTCTGCAGATGAGAAAGGGGATTAACTGTCTGCTGAATAGTGTGCTTGCCCCCCCTTTCCCTCTTCGTTCTTCTCTGACTTCCTCCAAAACCCCCGGTTTAAGCTCACCTTATGGTTTGGAAGGATGAACTCTCCATCCTGCTTCTGGTGCAGGGGCGCGCGTTCGTCCAGTTACTTCACTGGTTTTCAGAATGGCGCTGGCACATCCACTTGACTTTTCTGAGCGATACGCCGTAAGTATGAAGATGCAAAGTTCAAGTGTGAGCCTCCTTTTATGTTGTTTTTTTCTGTCCTTTATTTCTGGTGCAGAACAAAGGCGATGCGTTGAGGGGTTAAATTGCCGGTGGTAAAATCAGGTGAGTTAGTGATGAGGGCGACCCCTCTAAATGTCTTTATAATTCCCCAGTAATGTCTTTTGTCCTTTCCCCATAGGGACCGGGGTGCGGTACCTGCCAAAGATGCGGCGCCGACCCGAGATGTGGAATGGTTCACCAAGAAAAGCCGTTAAGTAATATGGCTGAAAATTCGGCTTTCCTCTTGTGTTCCCTTGCTCACCTTTTTGTCTCTTCTTCTCTCCCCTAGGTGCAGAGATGTGGCGACCGGTGCTGAGAGCCGCGATGGAGCCGGGCGGCGTCTCGGGAACAGGTGAGTGAAGCGTGGCGCTGCAGCGAGCAACGCAGTGCTTTTAAATGGAAGTCTTCCTTCAGGAATGCTGGCGTGAAGATTCCAGATGCATGTAAGAAGGTTGAATAAGTTCTTGGTTTTCACCTTTCTCTTCTCTTATTCCCTTACAGGTGTTCCAGGTTTGAGGCGGGCGTGGCTGGAGTCCAGTTGCAGGAGCAGACACAGTGAGCGTTCAGCTGCTGGGATGCAGAACAACGCGAAGCACGTGTGGCTGTCCGGGCGTGGCTTAAATAGCTTTGGAAGAAGTTCCAGGTGAGTATTCTTCCACAGCCCCACCCAAGTAACAAAATAGTTCCTTCAGAAAAATAGTCCCTCCTAAACCTCATTTGGCTTGGTTCTTCATGCAGCATGGTCTGCATCAGGTGAGTGTGCAGCATGGTCTGCTTCAGGTAAGTGCACCAAACACTTCCCCTTATGAGCCTGGCACCTATGGCACCAGGACTGATGTCCAACATGAGCCTGGCGCCAACGGCGCTAGGACAGAGTCTGGGCCTGGCCTGGTGCTCTGGGGGTAGGCATCATGACAGATGATCTCTCTGAGTAATTGGTTATCCAGGAACGTGCCTTTGATATTATTTTACATTACCTTGATTTCCTGTCGACAAAGAGGTACAGATTATATTCTTGTGGTCTCGAGTCTCTCATTCTACTTACATTTATTTTGTAAATACTATGATTTGATGTACGCAGGGTTTGTGAAAATAATACTGGGTTGTGTAAGAAATATGACATTCACAACCTCCCTGTCCAAGGCTAAAACCCCTGTTGCGAGGTAATCTGTCCGATTTAACATTGACACACTTGTAGCCAAGTGATGGAAAATGTCCCCGGGTAAAATGAACAGTAAGGGAAAAAAGGAAATCTAAAAAAGTTGACACCATGAAACCAGAAGAATATAATGAACGATGAGAAAAAGAGAGGCATAAGGACTGCAAAAGAGTAGTGCTTAAGAACAATACATAGGAAGGCATGAGGGCAAAGACTGATTAGGAAGAAACTGTCATAGTTGAAGAACACCAAAATAAACCAAACAGGCTGCACTAGACAGTCTGAATCCAGCCCACTGAGGCCATAGTTCATCCCGTCATTCCAACCAAAAGGATGTTCAAATGCCAAGAAGAATTCAAAACAAGAACCTGAAAGTAAAGGAAGAGTCCCCAAGAGCCTGAGCCCTAGCAAAGGGAGGAACCGTCCCTCAGAAGAACATTTTTAGATTTGTTGCTTGATGTATGAGCCAAAGGTGAAGTTGTTTTATTTCTCAAGTCCTTCAGCTGGTGGGCCTCGCAATCTGAGACCCTCTGCCAGATGCTCAAACCAGTGGAACACAGTAGCCTTCAGTCCATGGGGCAGATGCCAGTTTGTGCTTTGGGGCAAACTTGAGGGAGAAGCTGCAGAATGCCTTCCTTGTTCTATGGAAGTCGCAGACTGTAACCACGAAGCAGTTAAAGGAGGTGAAGCAATCTTTATTGGCATAGGGCTACCACTTTAGGGTGCTATTTCCAAAAGCCCAAAGAAACCCTAGTAATGCATGATGATGGGTGGTGGGGGGGTAAGGGATTCAAATGATGTCCAGTGATGGACAAGCCTTCGTTAGCACTGGAAGAGAACCTAGAACTCTTCTTCATCCCTTTTTACTCCTCTCTGGCTCCTATACCCCCTCCTTCCTCTGCCACCTCTTCGGCACGCGCTGCTGCTTCTGTGGCCACCCTGCTGCCTCTCTCCTCTGCCACCCCTCTAGCACTCTCTTCTCCCTCTCTGACTACCCTGCCTTCTGTTCCTTCCTCCTCTGCCCATCATCAGGCACTTCCAACACTTCTGCAGGGCATACCTCTGGCCTGTACCCCTCCCCGGAAGTCACATTGCTACTATCAACTCTCGTCCAGCTGTCAAACACTGCTCTGGCATCTGTCGTCTCCTGGAAGAGCTTGATTTGGATGTACTGGGTCTCACTGAGACTTGGGTCACGGCCAGCTCTGTCACGAGTTTCAACACTCTCCTTCCCGATGGCTACAAGATCCTCGCTGAACCCAGAACCAACCGCCCCGGTGGGGGTGTAGCCTTCATTTTCCCAGAGTGGATCCCTGCTTCTATCATTCCAATGCAGCACTACTCCTCCTTTTGAATGCAGGTTCTCTCTCTCTTGGCCTTTCGCTCACTGTGACCACAATCTTCCTCTGAGTGGGATGACCTCTCCTCGCCCCTTGCCTCTACCTCTCAACTTCTACTCCTCTGAGACTTGAACATCCACCTGGATGCTACCAGCCCTTCTTCAGGACTCTTTCACAACCTCTGTGATTTTCGCTCTTTCGCTTTCTCTCTCTTTGCTCCTTATCCTTCCCTCAGACCTGACTCACTCTGCAGGCCACACCCTGGATTTTCTGATCTCCTCAGACCTCCCCTTCTCTGACCCTCACCACTCCTCTCTCTTGGAGTGATCACTTTCTCCTTTCTTCCCAACTCTCTCTTCCCCGCAAGTCAAGCCGACTCCAGCACTGCCATCTACCTTCTTTCATCCGACCCATGAAGTGTGTGTCAGTTGAGGCTTTCGCCGCTACTTTCTCTTCTCCGCCTGCAACTTTGGCTGACACACACCTTGGCACAGCCCTCTCTAACCTTCATTTCTCTATCTCTAACACACTGGATGTCTTTGCCCCTGTCATGAGGATCCGCTTGAAGCCCAAATCCAAGTGCAACTCTTGGTACGATTCTGACCTCGCGCCCTTAAATGCAAGTATAGGGCGGTGAAGCGGAAGTGGAGGGTATCGGGCACACCCGCTGACAAACTGGTCTGCCACGTTTTCCAAAGGCAGTACAGATTCTGTCCTCTCTAAGAAGAGAGCCTGCATCCAAGCCCGCAACTCTGCGGCATCTAACAACTCAGCTGAACTTTTAAAAATCTGCAAGGAGGTGGCCAATCCTGCTGCATTCTGTACCTCTCCTGTTCCCGCCCATGCACTTTGCAAGGCCTTGGCCTCTCATTTCACTACTAAAACTCAGGACATCCTGTCCACCCTCTCTTCCACTTCCTCTTCCAATCCTGGCCTGCATGAGTCAGTCTCTCCTCCTTTCGAGTGGATTGTGTCCTCCAACGTATTCCTCATCTTGGATGTATTCCATCCAGCTTTAGCTGCTCCGGAAATTATTTTTCGGCAGAAGACGCCGTGCGAGTCAATGGTCCCTCGAAGCCTCCGTCGAGCGTGACGTCATCGGGTATAGAAGTAGCACGCGCAGCTCCCGTTGGCCTCAGTTCCGTTTTTCCGCGGTGCATGTTGCTTCGGAGATTTGCCGTGCATCGAGTTTTGTGACACAGTAAATACTGAAGAATATTCGATATGTCCTTGTCATCAACTCAGACTACGACCCCGCGATCGGGTTTCAAAAATGTAAACTTGCGGTTCGAAAATGTTCATCACGGACCCGCACCGAGAATGTCTGTGGTGTCTCTGGGAAGGCCACGACATGGAGGCCTGTAGGAAGTGTCAGGCGATGTCGGGGAAGGCCTTGCGAGAGAGGAAGGGAAAACTGCAGGTAGGTCGTAAATCCGACCGGATAGCCTCTAGCGTCGAGTCGAGGTCCAGTGAGGAGAAGTCTACTCGACGCGAAGGGCATCGGTCTAGGTCCCGAAGCAATTCCCATCGCTCTTCGACAAAAAAATCCAAGAAAAGACGCCACAGGTCCCCTTCCACTTCGTCCTCGGACGAATCCCCAAAAAGGATTAAATGCCCCACAAAACATTCTTCCTCCAAAGAGCGGGAAGCATTCAGGGTGAAAATGATGGAGGTGTTTGAGAAAGCGAAGCCTCGGTCCGCGCCTTCTTCGGAAGGCAGCTGGGAGCGTTATCGCTCCGAAACTCGCGCGCCGTCGAGCCCAGGTGATCGAAGAAGGAAGGATCAGGAACCTTCCAGGACGCCGAGCGAAAAAGACCGCTCGATTCGAGTCGACCGCTCGAGGTCACCGACGCCGTCTGAAACCCGACGCACCTCGAAGGGCAAATCTTCAAAGAGCGCCTCGAGGCCCTCGAAGCTGGCACCGTCGACGACCACTATTTTATCGGCGCCATTGATGCCTTTGTCGACGTCGACCCCGAAGCCCTCGCGCCAAAGGTTCCAAAGGCTCCAGTTCAGCCAACTCAGTCAGAAAAAGAAAAAAAGAAGGCTGCAAAGGCTGTAATGCCTTCAGGTTCCACTAATACACCTCTCCCACCTCTCCCAGAAAAGGTTTTAAACTTCTTCCAATGAAGGAATTTTTCAAATCCCTGACTTCAATATTTGAGGAACAGGAGAGATCTGATGAGGAGAATGTTCCTTTTGGACTGGAATATGGTACCCCAAATGTCCCAGAATGCCTGATTTCTGAAAAAAGCAGGAAGAGGGACCTGGTGGAATCCTTACATAATGCAAGTGGCATTGCTACATTGGCTGAAACTGATTTTGGCAGGCCAGAACCAGGGGAGCATGCCAGTCCCTAATACCGTCAACTAATGACAAAAGTGGTCGATTATTTAGGATGGGCTAGACCACCAACCCAATTCATCCAGGATGATTTGACCGATATATTGTATTATGGTCCCACCGAAGATCCAATCCTACCCTTACATGTAGCCTTGCAAAATAGGGTGGCCAAAAATTGTGAGACTCCAGATTCTGTTCCTCCAGTGAATAAATCCCTTACTTCAAAATACCGCCCTTCCAGTAGCGACCCCGGCTATCTGTCTAAACACCCCACACCCGAGAGTCTGGTGCTCCAGGAAGCCACAGCTTCAAATAAAATGGCATACCCTTCTATCCCTCTGGATAGGGACGACAAGCGTGTGGATGGTTGGGCACGCAAGGTATTTTCAGCTGGGAGTCTGGCGTTAAAATCAGCCAACTCCACATGTGCCTTGGCAAAGTTTTCACACACTCTGTGGAAGTGCATTGCAATGGCAGCGGCGCACATACCAGAAGGGGTTGAAAGGTAAGGATCCCTAGCCTTTGTTAGAGATGGAAAGGAGGCCATGCAGGAGTCCCTTCAATCTGGATTGGACACTGCAGATAGTGTGAGCAGGTCCATGGGTACTAGCACGGTAATGCGCAGATTTGCATGGTTACGGAAGTCGGGTTTTGCACCAGACGCGCAGAACTGTCTTCTGAACATGCCCTTTGACGGGTCTCACCTTTTTGGCAGCAAGGCTGACGAGAGCCTTGAGAGGTTGCAGATCTCAAAAGCAGCTGCAAGTCTTTAGGAGCTGCTATTAGGCAACCTCAGCCTTTTCGTGCACCAGGACAGTTTTGGAGGTGACGATCCTATCGTTACTACTCCTCATATGGAAAGGCGAGAGGAATGGCCAGTCAAAGGGGCCAGAGAAAGGCCACTCGCCGTGGGCGAGGAAAACTTGCAAAGCCAACTCCAGCTGCAGCCTCTTTGCCATCAGCGGCTGCAGCAACCGCCACAAAACCGCTTTGAATACTTGCATCACAAGACACCAGTGGGAGGCAGGCTGTCACAGCATCTGCAAGAAAGGTGAGCCATTACTTCAGATGTTTGGGCTCTATAAATAATAGCCCAAGGTTACTGCCTTCTTTTACTAACGCAACCTCAAAGCAATCCACCAGGGAGACACCTTTTGAAGTTTTCAGACCAGCTCCTGCAGCAGGAAGTTCTAACCCTGCTGGAGAAAGGTGCTATAGAACCAGAACCTGTATCGGCGAGAAACAAGGGATGGTACGCCACTTACTTTTTTATCCCCAAAAAGGACGGAGGACTGACACCGATCTTGGACTTAAGAGGCTTGAACAAGCTCCTTAGGAAGGACAAGTTCAAGATGGTTACTCTTTCTCAGACCCTTCAGGCCCTGCAGCTTCAGGATTGGTTGGCGTCATTGGACCTCCAGGATGCTTATTTTCATGTGCCAATTCATCTCAAACACAGAAAATACCTGAGGTTCGTAGTTGGCGACTCACCCTATCAGTTTCGAGTCCTCCCATTCGGATTGACCTCCGCCCCAAGGGTCTTCACCAAGTTAATGGTAGTAGTGGCAGCGCACCTCAGGAGAGGGGGGATTCACGTCTACCCCTACCTGGACGATTGGTTGATCAGGCACGTTCTGCCGGCTTCTCCCTCACTTTCAAGAAGTTACCAATTGCACCTTCCCAACAGCTCCAGTACATAGGGGCTGTATTAGACACATCCTTGGGAAAGAGCTTGCCGCCCAAGTTGAGGGCTCAAGACATTCTTCAGATGGTTTCCAAAATGCCCAAAGTCTCCAGGCCTACGACTTTTTAAGGTTTCTGGGCCTCATGGCATCCTGCATCTTCCTAGTGCCAGAGGCACGCCTGAGTATGTGATCCCTTCAATGGGCTCTAAAAACTCAATGGTCCCAGTTCCCAGGTAAAATGGTGGATTTTCTTCAGATTCCAAACAGGGTTCGGCAGGATCTTCTGTGGTGGACTTGCACAGAGAATATCCTAAAAGGAGATCAGTTTTGCAACCATGGCCGGAGATTACAATAGTGACGGATGCCTCACTCATGGGGTGGGGAGCTCATGCCAACGAGCTGACAATCGGCGGTCGTTGGTCTCCATCGGAGTCCAAATTACACATCAACCTTTTAGAGCTGATAGCAATCAGACTAGCGCTGAAGGCTTTTCTACCATCTGTCAGAGGAAAAAATGTCCTGATAATGACCGACAACACAGTGGCCATGCATTATCTAAACAAAAGAGGAGGTGTAGGGTCACTACATCTGTGCAGAGAGGCAATGCAGCTCTGGTATTGGGCAATTCAAGAAGGCATCTCCTTAACGGCAGTTCATCTAGCCGGGGAGGAGAATATGACGACAGATGCTCTGAGCAGGCAGAGCACGGTGTCCCGTACTGCCTCAGAAAGTCATTCAAGAGATCTTTGCCCTTTGGGGAACCCCTCAAGTAGATCTGTTTGCGACAAGAATCAACCGGAAGTGCGAAAGGTATTGCTCAAGGGAATTTCCCCCGAGAAGAGCCCTAGGGGATGCGTTCGTGGTGGAGTGGAACATCCCACTATTCTACGCGTTCCCTCAGATTCCCATCATTCCTCAGGTCATCAGGAGACTGAGACGGTTCGGAAACCGCATGATCCTAATTGCCCCAGATTGGGCCAGGAGAATGTGGTACCCGCACCTTCTAGACATGTCCATCTGTCCCCCGTTAGGTCTTCCTCTTCTCTCACAAATGGAGGGCCAGGTTCTCCATCCAGAGGTCAAGATTCTCAACCTTCATGCTTGGTATCTGAAAGGCTGAGATACAAGGATTGGGACCTTCCAGATGACGTCATGGAGGTGTTGCTTTCGTCAAGAAGACCAACAACAAAATCTCTATGCCGTTGGAAAAAGTTTTGCAACTGGTGCAGAGAAAAGAATGTTGATCCTTTTATATGTTCTATTCCGGAAGTACTGTCCTTCCTCTTGTCCCTAGCACAGAGGTCTAAATTTTGGGACCATTAAAGGTTATCTTTCAGCGCTTTTCATTTTCAAGTGCGGAAGAATGCTCCTATTTCAAAATTCCTTTAGTAGTACAATTCTTAAAAGGACTCACCAATGTGTTTCCTCCTTACCCTTTCCAAGTACCAATTTGGGATCTTAATCTGGTTCTAAAATTCTTAATGTGTGCCCCTTTTAAACCCTTGCACACTTGTCCATTAAGATTACTGACATGGAAAACTGCTTTCCTAGTTGCTTTAACATCTGCAAGAAGAGTGAACGAATTGCAGGCACTGTCTTCTGGGCCACCCTATACTGTGTTCCATAGGGACAGAGTGGTATTATGGGTTAAACCCTCATTTTTACCTAAAGTTGTGTCTGATTTTCATTTAAATCAGAAAATTGTTCTATCCACATTCTATCCTCCACCTCATCCTAGTAAAGGAGAGGAAAGATTGCACAGGTTGGATCCGAAAAGAGCTCTAAGCTTTTACATTTCTAGGCTTTGCAAGCTTAGAGTGGATAATCAACTTTTCATTGGCTACGCCGGAAGGAAATTGGGTCAGTCGGTGTCAAAACAAATCATATCACGTTGGATTGTGCTTTGCATTTCAGAATGCTACAGATTAGCGGAGAAAGACCCACCAGAAGGCTTAAGGGCCCATTCCACCAGAGGCATCGCCTCTTCGACAGCCCTTCAAAGAGGTGCTCCCATAAAATCCATTTGTGAAGCAGCAACTTGGTCATCGCTGCATACTTTTTTCAAAAATCTATAGTCTGGATGCTTCCCAGTCTATGGGGCTGAATTTTGGTAAAGCAGTACTATATTCAGCCATTTAAGGGTATCAAAAAATCTACTCCCTCCTCCAGAGAATTGTCCATACTGCTTTGGGAGTCTAACTAAGATGAGGAATATGTTGGAGGACACAATCCACTCGAAGAACAAGTTACTTACCAACTGGTAATGTTCTTTCGATTGGATGTTCCTCCAACGTATTCCTCATCACCCTCCCATTCTACCCCTCTGTAGATTTTCCGGGTTATTGGCACTTCAACTCTCGCAAGGCTAATACCTGACTACCGGCACAATCTACACAGTAGAACAAGAGTGAGGGGAAAAACAGAACTGAGGCCAATGGGCGCCACACGTGCTACTTGTATCCCCAATGACGTCACCCTCGACGGAGGCCTTCGAGGGACCATCGACTCGGCGACATTGATGCACGGCACCCTCTGCCGAAAACAAAATCCGAAGCAGCTAATGCTGGATGGAATACATCTAAGATGAGCAATACGTTGGAGGAACATCCAATCGAAAGAACGTTACCAGTTGGTAAGTAACTTGTTTTTCTCTTCCTTTCCCCTGTTCACCCCAGGCAATGTTTCGAGACAAGTCCAATCTATGAAATTCTCGTCCATGCAGGTTCTCCCCTGCCTATCCAGAACTATCAAGGACCACATTGACACCCTTGCTCCAGCTTTGGCCAATTTCTACAATCACTCCTTTGCCACTGGAACTTTCCCCTGCCCCTTAAGCACTCTCTTGTGCACTTACTTCTAAAGAAGCCCTCTCCTGATCCTTCTTCACTGGCTAACTATCGCCCGATCTCCATCACGCCTTTCTTGTGCAAACACTTGGAAGAAACTGGCCATCTCCCAGCTTAATCTACATACTGAATCTGTTGTTTGCCTCCATGACTATCAGTCTGGGTTCAGAGCTGCCAGAAGCACGGAAACTGCTCTCCTCAACACCCATGAAGACTTGCACTCCAAACATGACTCTAATCTCCCATCAGTCCTCATTCTCCTCGATCAATCCTCTGCTTTTGACACAGTCAACCATGCCATCCTGCTCAATCGTCTCCATCACCACCTTCGTATTAATGGCCAGGCCCAGGCCTGGTTGACCACCTTTCTCATCAACTGACCCTCTCAGGTCCAACAAGGGTCTTTCCTCTCTTCTCTCTCCCTCTCTCTCTCTCTCTCTCTCTCTCTCTCTCTACTTGTGGTGTTCACCAGGGGTCTAACTTCTCTCCCTGGCTTTCAACCACTACCTGGCACCTCTTGACCACTGCATCGCTACTTTCTGCTCCAATTTTCAAAGTTATGCAGCTGACACTAGGTTCACTTTCAGGCTCTCATTAGCCTCCTCTGCTTCTTCGCTCATCCCAGACTGTCTGCCCGCAATTCAGGAATGGTGTGCCGCCAATGATTTCTGCCTTAATGCAAGTAAGACTGAAATCTTCCTCATTGGGACACCCGCTCCCCCCTTTCCTCTCTCTGGCCGCCCACTCTTGGCCCTCTTCCTGCTTCTTCCTGTGAGGCTAAGAACCTTGATATCCTCCTCGACTCCACCCCCTCCTTCTCTCCTCACATCTTTGACATCTCTAAGAAGTCAAACTATCAGCTGCATCTCTTCAGAGGTATTCTTCCTTTTCTCACTTTCCCCCAGAGGCTCGCTGTCTCCAAAGCTCTGATTCACTCGAGGCTGGACTATTGCAACAGCCTCTTTCTAAATCTTCCTGCCTCTACTCTTCAACCTTTTACAACTTATCCAGAACACGAGTGCAAGACTTGTCCTTGGCCCCGAGCCCAGGGATCGTATCACTTCAGCTCTGAAATCTCTTCACTGGCTCCCCGTGGCTGCAAGGATCAACTTCAAGACCCTCTGCATCATCCACCATGCTTTCTGGGGCCTGAGACCGCTCTACCTCTAACTTTCTCTTCCAAAACATCTTCCACCTCAAGCTCTCTGCTCATCCACCTCCAACTCTCTGAGGGTCAGACACTTCTCCAAACAGTGTTGGAGCAGATCCATCTCCTCAGATTGGGCCTCCCTCTGGAACAGCCTCCCTGCCTCTCTCAAACTCGGGCAGAAGCAACTTAAGACCTTTCTTTTCGCTTCTGCTTTCTCTCTTCCTATCCCCTGCTGATGCACCTGACTGCTCCACGCACTGGTCACCTGGTCACTCTCTGAACTCGGGTCCAGTTGCCATCCTACTGTCCTTGGGATCCCCAGCACTTAATGGTCTGTATCTACAGCCCTACAGTCCCTTCTAGCTGTACTTATGATCCACCCGCTGGCTGCACTTGTGAGTTAACTGCACTTCCCCCTTCCACTACCCTCAGGCACTTCTCCCCTTCTCTCTTCCTTCCACAACATAAGGCCTAGTAAGATCGTTATTTTGTCCTCCATTTGTTTCCCCCCTCCTTCTTGTGTCGCATCTAGCAACACTTTTGTACAGGCGCGTTATAAAAACCACATCATATCATATAACTGAAGATAATCTGAAGTGAGAGGAGCAAGAGTCATATGTTAAGAGCGAACCGCTGGTTTGAATCGAGTATTGCCAACTGTCAACTGAAACAGTTGGCAGGTAGTTGGGGAAGCTGCCACCAAGTGAAATAAAGATTGACAGCAACATATACGGATAAGACTGTTTAGGATTATATGGGCCCTAACCCTGTGCCCAAGCAAGACAAATTGGGCTGCATTACAACTTTGCCAATGCAGAATTATTGTGCCGTTATTACCATATACTGGCCCGTTTCTGCACTGGCAAAGTACAAGTTTGCTGGGGTGGAGCCTGGAATTACCTCCAGCTAAGAGTTGCAGGAATTCTGTGACCCTACCAGCAAAATAAAATAGTCAGTATTACCAGTACCAGTAATACCGTTAAATCCCCATGGAGTCCTGTGGGACTCCACGGAATGGGGATTTACCACCATTATTGACACTATGACAGGGTAATTCATAGAATTTTGCACAAAAGTGGCGCACGCGGCTGGCGCACAGTGCGCGTGCGAATGTCTGCGCCAGCTGCGTGCGCTAAAACCGGTTTCCACGCACAGCGTATTCATGGATTTTAGCCTCCAAAACCAGCCGTGGTGCATAGTGGCGCAGCGACCCTGCAGCAGCGCCAGTTACGCCCCCAAGAACGCCCCTAGCGCAAGGAAAATCCATCAAAATCCCCAATTCAGCGCAAAGGGCTGCGCTAACCCTGGGCCAGTTTACAGGGCTGCCAAAGAAGTTTCACACGTGAAAGGGCCCTGGGCAAGCAGGGTACGTGTATAACTGGGGTTTGCGGGAAGTTTCACACGCGATTGGAGCAGGGTACCTGTATTACGGGGTTCGTGGGAAGTTTCACACACGAAAGGGCCCTGTGCGAGCGGGGTACGTGTAAAACTGGGGTTCGCGGGAAGTCTCACACGCGATTACATCAGGGTACGTGTATTACGGGGTCCAAGGGAAGTTTCACACGCGAAAGGGCACTGTGCGAGCGGGGTACATGCATAACTGGGGTTCGCGGGAAGTCTCACACGCGATTACAGCAGGGTACGTGTATTACGGGGTTCCAGGGAAGTCTCACACGCGATTACAGCAGGGTACGTGTATTACGGGGTTCCAGGGAAGTTTCACACGCGAAAGGGCCCTGTGCGAGTGGGGTACGTGTATTCCTGGGGTTCGCGTGAAGTTTCACACACGAAAGGGCAACGCCCGTGCGCCATACGTCACAGACGCGCTTACGCGCTAAGGGCCTTTGTTCCAATGAAATCGAGTACGTGTGCTGACCCGCTTACGCGCTGGCCTTTCCTCGAATTACACGCTGACGTGCAATTTTGTCACGTCCCAAATCACTCTGTATCAAGCTGGCCACGCATACACACACAGAAGACCACGCTCCTGCCCTGAAGGCCATTTTCCTGCCCCCCAGAGCCCCGAGCACGCTCCCACCTGCCACCATCTGCTGCTGCCTGACTGTCTGCTGCCCACGTGCCCTGCTATTTGGTGCCTGCACATCAGCCATCTGCAGGGGTCCAGTTGCTGTGTCCACCCCTGCTGGAACAGAAGACTCCCAACTGGGATACCATCGCTCCACAGCCCAGCCCCAGGACCCAGTTGCCCACCCACTCCTGCCTCTGGGGTTGCCATGTCGGGCACATCTCCATCTGGCACCACTGGCAACCCCCAGCCAGAGAGGCAGAGGGCCACCAGCTTCACTGCCCCCGAAGTTGGTGTCCTGGTGGAGCATGTCCTGGGGCATTATGATGCCCTCTTCGGAACATCACGCGCCAACAAGGAAGGACGGGAGAGGATCTGGGACGACGTAGTGGTTGCCATCAACGCGGACGGGTGGCAACCCGTGACATCAAGCACGTCAAGAAGCGCTGGGAGGACTTCAGGTCCAGGACCCTCCACAAGGCCCAGCACCTCGCGGAGGGGGGCCGGGCACGCATGAGTAACATCCAGATGAGTGTCCTGGAACGCGTAGGCCCAGCGCTCCACGCCCAGATCCTTCGGAGGCAGACCCGTCCGGAGTTGAGCGGTAAGTGGCCAAGCATTGCTGTGTGAGACAGGGCATGTTGCAGTGTGCTGGTAGTCTGATGCTTGCCTGTATGTGTGACATAGGCCATGTATGGATGTGTGTGTGCAGGGACATCATGGTCATGCATGTGAGACCAGTTATGATGTGATTGTTTATTTATATAGCGCCTATACACAATGTGTTTCAAAGTGCTTCAAGGCAAGGGAGGGAACAAGGGAAAATACAACCACATTCTTACAGGCCATGAACAGTAAGGATGTGAAATTAACTATCGTACTCGGCCTGACGACATCTCAGATAGTGCAAGAGCTAAGACATAGATAAGGAAGGGTGGGGGGAGAGTGGGAAGGAAATGGAAACAGACAGGCGACTACCGTATTAGGCCAGAGAAAAAAAAAAGGTGAGGGAGAGGGGTGCAGAAAGGGAGGGGAAGAACAAAACAAGCGACTATCATACTAGGCCTGATGACATTTCAGATAGTGCTGGAGGGGTGGTGGGGAGAAAAAAAACAGTAATGGCAGGGTGGAGGAAACAGACGAGGTTGTTACTATATTAGGTCCAGGGACAATTCTGAGTAAGTGCATAGAAGAAAGTAAGGGGAGGAGATAGGAAAATGGAGAAGGGAAATGAGGAGAGAACAGAGAGTAAGCAGTCAAAAAGAGTGGAGAAGCAAGAGTGGAGAGCGAATACAATTGCAGAAGTCAGTAGTAACAAATAATGTTGCAAGCCAGGATACAAGATGAAGATGGGAATAGCATGATTCAGGGCCACCATGAGTACAAGATGCAAAGGAAGTCCGGCATGAGAGTTGAGAAAGAGTGACTCACCGTGAATGAATGAAGTCACCATGATGGTGAAGGAAGGCACCAGGTGGGCGGGGTTTAGGCCAGGTGACCTAGATCCACTTGCAACTGCTCCCCATCTGCAAAGGAAAAGAAGCTGGAGTTCTCCTTAAGTAGGGAAACGGAGCGGCAAGCAGGAAGGCACCAGGTGGGCGTGGCTTGCTAAGTGGTGAAAAAGAGCGGGAAGCAGGAAGGCACCAGGTGGGCGGGGTTTGCTAAGTGGTGAAAAAGAGCGGCAGGCAGGAAGGCACCAGGTGGGCGGGGCTTAGGCCAGGTGACCTAGATCCACTTGCAGCTGCTCCCCATCTGCAAAGGAAAAGAAGCTAGAGGGCTCCTTAAGTAGGGAAACAGAGTGGCAAGCAGGAAGGCACCAGGTGGGTGTGGCTTGCTAAGTGCTGAAAAAAAGCGGGAAGCAGGAAGGCACCAAGTGGGCGTGGCTTGCTAAGTGGTGAAAAAGAGCGGCAGGCAGGAAGGAAGGCACCAGGTGGGCGGGGCTTAGGACAGGTGACCTAGATCCACTTGCACCTGCTACCCATCTGCCCCATTATGTACGAACCACATAGTTGGGGCATGTGTTTTAATGCAACATGGGGAGCTCTGTGCGGAATGCACACATGAAAGCATGGCTGTCTCTGTTCCTGGACATGAAGGGGGGGTGAGGAATTGGTGCTGATGTCATGTACATGTATGGTGCACGTGTGTGTGTGTGCCAGAGAAGTGTGTGTGTGTGTGTGTGTGTGACTTTGAAACGCCATGGCTGCATGTGACTTTGAAGGCAACATCTTGGTTTACAGGGGCCCTTCTACATGGATGTTGATGTTGATTGCAGGCGCCAGGACTGTTTCTGCATGTGTGTTGTGTGCATTCACCCATGTGTTGTGGAATGACAGGATGGAAGTGACATTTGACAGTGCCACTCATGTGTTATTGCTTCCTGTCTAGGGTATGTTGTACTGTACCCTGATGCTTGTGTTTTATGTCTCCCTCTAAGCAGCGTCAAGTGAAGAAGAGGGCGGAGACGGCGCTGTGGAGCCAAGCGGCGGGGATGCCTCCACTGGGCGGCGATGCAAAGCCCAGCCACCCTCCCAGGAATTACCATCATCCGTGACCGAGGGGGCTGGTGCTGTGTCTGCCACAACGGCTGTGGCGGAAGGGCCGGGTGAGCCCCCACAAGGGCTTCCAATGGTGGAAGACGGTGTGGAGACATCCAGGTCGGTGGTCTCCACAGAGCAGGAGGAGCCCGCTACTGAGCCGCACATGGGGCCTGGTGGGGGGTAGTACCACTGGTGCAAGTGGTGCAGTCCAGGGCCGGGGTCAGGAGGCAGCACAGGTCACCGCGGAGGGGCCTGTGCATGTCGCTGTCCCTGACCCTGTGACTGCACCACCATGCACCAGCAGGGAGGCCCCGTCCCAGGCCCGTCTGCAGGTAGGGGAGAGTGCCATGTCATCTGCCTCTCCACTACCTGCGGACGAGGGGTCCCACGAACGTATGGGCTCCTTCCTGGTTGGTGGGTCCCTACATGTGTCGCGCACTCTGGCGGACCTCTCCTCCTCTGTGGAGACTATGCGCCAGTCGTTCTCTACACCGTCTTCCGGCCCAGATTCCACCAGGGCCCCCTGTGGACCTGGCCCGACCAACACAGCCAGCTTGTTGGAGCTCACATCCCTGCCACAGTCGGGAGTCGGCGGCCCAGCAGGGGTGGACACCACAACTGGAGACCAGCTGATGGAGGATGTGCAGGCACCATCAGATACGGCACATGGACAGCAGCAGCAGGAGCAGGCTCTAGGTGGGAGCCATCATGGCTCGGGGCCTTCGACATCGGAGGGGCAGGCATCGGCCAGAGGGCAGGAGGACCCAGGACTGGAATTGTCTTCCGTGTGGCAGCGGTTAGGCCATGCAATAGATGTGGAGCGGCAGCGGACAGAAGAGGCATGGCTCAGGATGTTCAGGGCGGAGAACTCCATGCGGAAGTTTTCAATTATTTTGGTTGGGATCATGGACCCTTTACATCCTTGGACAATGGATTGTAAATAGTTGGACTATGGACTGATTTCTCTTATTTTCTGTATTATGAACATGAAGCAATGGAGATTTCTTTTTACATTTCCTTTGGATTTGCATTGTTGGAGGGTGACTTTGGACTGTTTTTCTTTCAAATTTATTTGGATTGGTTATCATTTTCAGTCAATCATCTTTTTCACATGCTTTTCATTTCATGTTTCATATTTTGGTATGCTTTCATTTCATTTTTGATTCCATGTACAAAATACATTTACATTTTTTACTTCCATGTGTGGGATTCGCTCATTGGGTTGATGCATGTGAAAATGTGGGTTTACACAAGCAATGCCAACCAGTGTATGTGTGTGAGGGACATGTGTTGATGTACATAGTTGATTTTTGGTTTGTGTCATGAGATCAGCCTTTCACTACTGGTGGGTAGGGTTGCTGGGCGACATGAGTGGGGGCCCTGTGGTGTGGGCTGCCTGCAAGGTCCATGAAGGGTGTAGAGGGAACACCTGGGAGGACCCACACTGCCAAATCACATGTAGGACTCCCCTGCACCCCCGAAATACACGTACCCTGCGGAAATGGCGTGTGAGACTTCCCGCGAACCCCGTAATACACGTACCCCGCTCGCACAGGGCCCTTTCATGTGTGAAACTTCACGCGAACCCCAGGAATATTGGCCCTGTGCGAGCGGGGTACATGTATTACAGGGTTCGCGGGAAGTCTCACATGCCATTTCAGCAGGGTACGTGTATTTCGGGGGTGCAGGGGACTTCATCATAGAGGAACAGATCCAAGGTGTGGGAGGACTGCCTGATTATGATGCATTGTCCGGTGAGTGCCCATGCATGTGTGTATAATGCATGTGTATGTTGTTTGGGTGACGGGTTCTGATTGAGTGCCAGGTGAGGGTGTGTGTGCCTGAGTGGTATGGGTCACCCATGTGCTTCATCCAAAACATTCAGCGGCCTTGGATTTGGGTGCAACAGTATCCCTTCTGCCCACATTAGTAATTTTGCTCAACATTACGGCAGTTGCCCTTGAAGTGGCATCTTGCAACAACATTGTTTGTATTTTTCATGTTCGTTCAGGCTGATTGTTTCAATTCTACCACTTTTGCTACGCATTCCTCAGCCCTATTGTCACATTTGTGACATGCTTCTGTTATTGATGAACCCCACACTGGCCCACATGTGTTACCTTGTTAGATGAATGTTTTGACCATTCAGGCTAATTGAGTATTGATCGCAGGAATTTTTGGGGCCTGTTTGAATGTGGAACATGATAGTTGTTTCCTGTCATGTTGAAGTGACCAACCATTGATGTGTACATCGGCCTGCAATCACTGTATTTTTGTACACTGGATGTGTTGCAGCGTGTGGCACATGCCTATTTTGTCACACTATGTAGCATTTTTGATCTCATCATGTATATCTCACATGGATGGCTGACAGTATTCATTCACTGACATATGGATGTACTTGTGGAATGTACCATGGCTATGGTACATGCCATCTGTGTGATGGCATGTGTCATGTATGTGTATGGGACAAGCCACTCACAGGCCAATGTGTGAAGACGGTGCTACCCAGCATGCAGCAAATGTGTTGCTATTCCATGTTGGTGTCATCAGTGTCTGCCTTTTGCCTCCCCTTCCAACTCAGTGACAGTGCATGCATTGGAGGGTTATAGTCATGTGGGACATGTGTAAATCATGTACTGGTTCTGTAGCTTGTCAGGCCTATTTGTGTGCTATGCTGCTAATGCCTGTTTCCATTTTTTGTCTTCCATATTTTTGCAGGGGATGACGCACTTGATGCTGTTGAGGTTGAGGAGATGGTGCAGACCCAGAAGGAATCTCGGGCACGACCGGGCACCAGTGGGGGACATGGTGCGGTGGTGGGTGAGAACCCAATCTTGCTGCAGAACATTCTGTCGAGGGGTGCCTCTGGGTGCACCTCCCCAGACCTCTATTCAGGTGCTGATTCGGATGATGAGACCTATGTGCCGTCGCAGGTAAGTGTTTCTGGCAGGGATTCTGTTCTGTCCAACCCACCTGTACCAGGGGTAGAACCCTCTATGGGGATGTCAGTATTGGTAAGTCCGCCTTTGGCGGTCACGGATGCAGGGTCACACTCCACAACATCTGATCCTGTTCCTGGGCCAGCAGATCAGAGGGGGAATGCAGTCCTGCAGCCTCAGGCAGTGCTGGCACAGCAAGGCGCAGATCGCCTTGCCACAAACAGGTGTGGTGCCTGCCGACGCGGTGGCCGTACACCACCAGGCAGTACCGCATGGGAACAATCCATGTACGGTATGGCAACCCAACAGGCAGCATCAGTTGAGATGATGGCTCAAGCAATGGAGAGGGTGGCCACTTTCATTGTCCCCCCTGAAAGGCAGATGGAGCAACTACAGCAGGCAACAGACTCCATTTGCCAATCACACAGGGAGGACATGTTGGCGTCCAACAGGGAAAGACGGGCGGCACTGGAGACACTACGCCAATCGATATCAATAGAGTCCTAGGGCCACAGGGAAGCCCTGAGGGTAGAACTCCATCACCTCAGGGAGACTCTTGTTGACCTTGAGGCTTCCACTAACTTGAGGACAGAACAGCAGCTGGAGCGGCTCACACGTTCGCTCTCAGCTGAGATGCAGGCAACTCGGGAGGAGATCCGGGCATCACGTCAGGTGCTGCATGGGGATCTCCACACTCTAATCCTCCAGAACGAGACCTTCCACACCCGCATGCTTGCTGCCATGGAGGACCATACCAGGGCTTTGCGTGGGATGCCTCCCATAGCACCACCACGTCCTGTGGCAGCACCACCTCCTGTGGCAGCAGCTGAGGGTATTGAGAGCGACAGCAGCAGTTCTCCCACAATGGCATAGCCATGCAGGCCATGAGCCCATGGAGGTGTTTTTTTCCCAACATCCACATAGGTGGATGTTGGTGTGCACCCTGTCCTCGGACCTCCTGGGTGGTCTCCCCCCACCCCGGCCCCCACATGGCCATTTTTGATTTTTGATTTTTTTTTGTTACAGTGTGTTGCCTTGTGTGGCTCCCGCGGGCATCCACTGTATTCCGGCTGGGCACATGCAGGCATGTCCTGAGTTTGGGTTAGATGCTTGGGTTCGTGAGACACACACCCCTCCTGCTTCCCGTTTCCATGGGCTTGCAAAGGGTGTGCCCAAGTGACATTGACTTACACGGTGACGTAGGACTCCCATGAGCTGTGTGGGCAGTCTGTAGTCAATACTGTGTATACATTCCTAGTGGATATTGTTGTTGAATTTTACGCTGCATGGTGTATTGCTATGTGCTTGTGCATCCATGTCTCCATGTCTTTCGCCTAATTTGGAGGTTAATTCCTCATGTCTTCACAAGGCCGTCTACTTTGGAGATGGAGTTCATGTTGTAAGCAGTGCACTTAGACATTTGCGTGGCAGCAGCACTGTACAGTTGGAAGTGGCCGATGTGCTGGCATGATCAGGTTGTAAGACTACCACTACTTTAACTTAGTACTGTCATGCTATGTTTGAGGTTGTGTAGCTGCATTGTATTGTTGGTAAGTATTTGGTCATGTGTGTTGTTAGTTCTACATTACTGGGAGCATATTTTGTGTGGGCAGTTTCCATTAGGGACACTGTACTTTGACACTTGTGTCATGTTTTGGGGATTGCTTTGTTTGCTCTCACATAGCATGACATGCCATGGTGTGTTGGGTGGCGGTGCTGGGGAGGGGTTGGGTGACATGGCACTGTTGTCATGTTGTATTTTGCAAGGGGGTAATGATTTTAGCAGCATAGAAGTGTGTCTTTTAATGACACAGCATTGGTGGTGTTTGTGTAGGTAGGGATGCACACAATGTACCACTTCCAGGTGACCAATCTCAGGCTGGTATGGTTGTGACAGTTGATTGTCCCTTATGTCATCATCATGGATTGTCAGATGGTATGTGCCAGGGCTGTGTGCACTCCACAGGGGTGTGATTTTAGGTGAAGTAATTAGCCACCAGCTGCGTATGGGCTGCCTCACCCGTGCCCTTTCCCCTCCCATGCGCAGCGGGCGTGCATGTGGTTGGGGATGTGAGGGCACCACCATGTCCACGGGCAGGCCCCGGCGTGTTGCAACGTTGTGCAGGACACATGTTGCCACTATGATCCTGCACACTACTGGGGGAGCGTATAACAGCTGCCTGCCAGAACGGTCAAGGGAGCGAAAGCGTGACTTGAGCACTCCGAATGTGCGCTCCACTATGCCCCGGGTTGCAATGTGGGATGTGTTGTATCTTACCTCGGGTGGCGTCGTGGGGTTCCGAATTGGCGTCATCATGTGGGTGCTCAGAGGGTAGGCACTGTCCCTTGGGGAGGTGGTGATGGGTATCATTAGTGGGGTTGTGACATTGCTCAGTATCTGACATGCATGCATGTGCAGTGGCATTTATACTCACCGAGCAGCCATTTATCGCCATGCCGCCCAGCTTCTAGGTCCCGGTTTAGGGTTGACATTCTGTAAATGAAACTGTCGTGGGTGGACCCTGGATAGTTGGCATATACTGAGGTGATGATTCCCTTGGCATGACATACTACCTGCATGTTGATGGAATGCCAGTGCTTGCGGTTTCTATAGATGTGCTCTGATGCCCTGGGGGGGACGTAGAGCCACATGGGTGCAGTCAATGGCACCTAGCACTTTGGGGAAGTGTACCACCCCGTAAAAATCCTGGGCGGCAGCCTGCCTTTCTGCAGGTGTTCTGGGCAGGTATATCTGCCTGCGGACTGATGGGTGTTCAGTCATGATGGCCAAGACCTGGTGTAGGCAGCGTAACTGTGTGGCCTGTGACACCCCCCCACTATAGCAGTTGTCCGCTGAAATGATCCAGTGGCCAAGAAGTGCAGTACATTGAGGACCTTATGCAGGGGGCTGAGTGCTTTTGAGCACAGGGTGGGTGATGTGAGGTCATCCTCCCACTCACTGACCAGGTTGAGTATTATGTGAGGTGGAAACCTGTACCTCCCATACACCTGGTCATCGGGCATCCCAAAAAGGCTGGTTCTGGGTGTAAAAATTCTGGGCCTGACTATCCTCCTCCTCCTCCTGCGGTATCCCACGACCACTGCTGCTAGGAACTGTATATTCATCTTGGCGTCTGTGCTTGTTTGTTGTTTGCGCGCACTTTTATGCTGCGCGGGTCCACGTACGCCTGCTGGCGTACATGTTTCCTGATTTGCGCGTCTTTTTTGGCGCACGCCTTAGCCCCGTTCGATTCCATGAATATGTGTTTTGAACGTGCGTGTGGGCGTTCCGTGCACTTGCCTCCTGTACTTCCCCCGTGACGCCCACATTTTCACGAGTTGTTCCCCATTCCGCGTGTCACGCCCCCTGTTCCTCCTACTTTTGTTGTGTGCGCCGCACTATGTGTGATTTCGCTGTGCACGTAGCGCACGCTGTTTGGAGACGTGTGCGCCAGCGTGCGCCATACAGAATTTTGGCGCACATCCTGGGATTTACACGCGCACGACTTCCATGAATCGCTGTGCGCGGGTTTCGCTGCGATTTTCGCACTGGCACTGTGATTCGCACGCTTTCGCACGCTTGCACTGAAAATTTCAGCGCACATTAATGCCATGAATCGGCCTCTGAATCTGGCAGTAATTCTGCCACACTGAGTGCTGGTAACGGTATTACCATTTGCCGGTATCCTGGCACAATTACATCCAGGATACCTGCAAAGTTGTAATGAGGCCCAATGTCCCTATTTTCTGTATTTTAGCCCTTATTGGGTTCTGCAAATTTTGCATGTTTTTCTCATGTTGGTCTGTCGAAGACTTGAGCTGTGAAATACTGTCCAGTGTTTGGGGTTAACTGTCCTTCCAGCTAAAAGATTGTTTAGGTTTGAGGGTTACTCATTTCTATTTACTGTATAAAACCATTCATCTGTGTCTTGTGTATGTGCAGAAGGAATGGTTTATATCTAAGTATTGGGTGTAAGTACCTTGCACTAATCCACCTGCCAGATCCCTAGGAACGTAGGTGGTGTACCTCTTGTGGGATTCACTTGTGCTTTTCTTATGCCCTTCCTGGATGAGCAGCATAACCTCTGAACACTTACCTATACAGTCTCAGGGAGATGCACCTGCACTGAGCATTTTGTAGATGAATGGGATATCCAGGGGAGGGCGAAATCGGTTTTACAAACCAAAACATAAGTTGACCTTGAAACTATTGACCACCCTACATGGCCAATGGAAATTTGGTCCCTTACATCAAGATGGTTGACGAGTCTCAATGTGCTAAATGCAAAGTAATTCTAGGTATGAAACGGTGGAAAAGTGAAGAGATTCAAAGATGAGGTTGGCTGATTGGTTTAATTTATGGTGTCATTGCTGTAACTGATAATCATTAACTGTGGCAGGGTGGTTACATATGAAACCAACTAGTTATTTGCAGTTGGTCCAGAGGTTTGGAAGAAAGTCTAGTGTAACTTTGGTTTGAAATAAGGTTGGGTCTACCTGTTTCTTTGTACAGTAGTCTGGTAACTGGTGCAGCCCACCTGATTCTTTCTGAAATCTCATTACCCTACACGTCGCCAGTCAGTAAGGATGATATCTTAAGAGCTAAGGGCCTCCATTTATTTTATTTTTTAAATTGCATTTTTTTAAATGTATTTGCTCATTGGTTTGCCATAAACATTACACAACTACATAGTACGCAAACAAACAAATAGGGAAGATAATACAGTTACAATCTTATTTCATAAAAATACTGGAATTTCTGATTATGTGCAAACATTTCAAGTATTGTATATCTGTCATAGAAAAAAGATCATTGTGTCCCCTAACATATTGGGGGCCAAAAACTATCCGATTTGTTGGAATCTGTCGAATTCCACACATTTATTACATGTACTAGTGTCTGCATCAATAAAGACTCACAATCTATGAGAGCATGTTTTAAAGAGGCCCACTGATTTGACAATTTACAAAATCTACATGTGTTTACCGTTGAACTGAACCTCTCACAAATTCACATGATTTCTCATGTAGGCAAAACATTAGAGTGAAGTCTTATAAATTGACTCCTCATACACTAATTTGGGAACTTAGATAAGTAGGAATTACTCCAAGCCTCTTTGCTTCTCTAGCTAGAAGGCCATCCATCTTATACTTCAAAATTGCATCTCTAGTTTCACACCAATCTAGCAAACCTCATTTCTCTTTCACATGAACTGGATTCAATATCCGATCCTCCGATGTCCTGATCAAAAGATTTAATAAATGATTGCATTCTTCTACAAATGTATTAACTGTTTTTACCAGTCTGTTTTTGAACTGCTATTTCACATGGCTATATAATGATTCATTCGGAAGAGCCAAAAACCTTTGATATAAGAGAAGCAATTTCCGTCTTGCCAAGCTTTCAATGAAAGCAAGGCCAATTCATACCACTCTTATCATTGGGACACAATTCAGGAGTTGCAAGTCTTTCCTTCACCAAATGCCTTCCAACCTCATCAAAATGCCCCAATCGCCCCACAACAAAATCTCGAAGCCATAAGTGAGGCTCGGTACAACTTATTTTTTGTAGAACTTGATTGTTGGAACTAATGAAAAAATATCCATACTTTACATTCACCCATCTCATTTGGGCAGAATGTAGACTAACTTTTTGTGTAGTTTACCCAAAGCCTCGCCTTACTAGGCTCCCCACTATGATTGTAACTCAAGTAAGTCCGATGAATAACACCTTACATTTTAGACCCATTGGTATGCCATAAGACATGGGCAGGCACTTTCTATTTGACTTTTTTCAATTTTTTATTTTTAATGATTTATGTACAATTCATTTTCTGATAAAACATCTTGTAGAAAGAAAATCACCCTTCGTATGCCTATTAGAATATATTTTAAAATAGCTCTTCTGCATAGGAAAGCCATGAAAGACACCAATTACCTAATCTAATCTGAAAAGTATTCGGTATTCACCTTGGTCTGAAATGTATAGATGGAATAGAGAGGGTTCTTAAACACAACGCTCGCTAAATCCCATGCACATGTCGATCCTGGCAGACAGCAGACCCCTCGCTTTAAATCTTACTAAAATGTTGGTTTTCGAATGTAAACTAACGATTTAGGATCGTAGGCTCATTGGAATACCACATGCTGGCTTATTGAACAAATTAAAAACTGCAGTTAGATCCATTGTTGACTAATTTAAATAATAAAACAATTTTATGAGGTGCCCAAATGACCTCTAAATCCTGTTTAAAGTGTACTCAAATGACCAGATTTCAGTGCCCATGTCGCTAGTTCTTTTAGTGTAAGACTAGCAAATATTTTACTGCTTATATCCATGAGCACTATGGGTCTGTGGTTCAATGAGTTTATTCTATCGACTTTCTTGTATATGGGTACCACAAAGGCAGAAGACCAGGACTGAGGTGTAGTGTGCATATTGATCACTTGAATAAATAGTGCATTTAAGGTGCAATCCCATGATTCGGGGGCTCACTTTAATATTGTATTTGAGAGGCCGTCTGGGCCTGGGCTTCTGGAATGCTTGGATTTTGGTAATTATTCTAACAGTTCTATCAACATCAAAAGAAAGCAAGCAAGTCATTGTTTTAAAGGCTGTAGACTTTACCCGTCCCTCACACGACATACACATCTTTGAAATATTGTGCCCAGGCCGAGAGAGATTCATGTATGGGATTAATCTGAATATGTATATGATTGAGAGGTCAGCAACTTCACTATCCTTTTGCACCAATATATGCTTGTAATCAACCAGTTTTGTTAGTTCTGTCTCAAGCTCTTAAGTTTGATGCCTTTTGGATTCAGAATCTCAGGCACTATTACGTACGTTCCTCATTTGCCATTTCAACTCGTGTTTCTTTTTTTTTTAAACATATTTTTATTGTTTTACAGCGTAACAAAGTACAATATAACAAAGTAACATCCCCTTGGATCCCCCCCCTCCCTATCCGACCCCCCCCTTCCGGAAGGCTTGTTCCATGTTCCAACTTTTCTCAGGATTGTCTATGAGGTAAATATGTCCGTGATTCTGATGTTGTGCGGGCACCATTGTGCCATATAGTCCGACTGTAGGTATTCCAGAACTCTCCCCCACTCCTTCACGAATGACCCATTCGAGCCCTGTAGATGGAGTGTGATCTTTTCCATTGTCATTTGCGACCAGACCTTTTGCAACCAGGTGTATATTAGTTGTGGATCTTGTTTTTTCCAGTTTTGTGCGATGGTGGCCCATGCCGCTATGACCAGGCTCATGAAGCTTCTCCATTGTGCCTTGATATATTTCTTGGACTGATGCCCTGTCATTCCGCAAAGCCACACTTTCTCCCCCAGTTGATCCGCCTCTGGGAACATCATTTTCTTTTCTGTTATCAGTTCCAACCAGAATCATTTGACCCCTTGACAGTCCCACCAGATATGCCTCCACGTGCCAGCTTCTGGGCAGCCTCTCCAACAGCGGTCGGACGTTCCCGGGTACATATTGTTAAGCCTATCCGGAGTGTAATGCCATTGCGTGACTATTTTTGTCCACATTTCCCTGGTCTGCACCGCTAGTGTTAGTTTGGGAATGCCCGTCCACAGCTTCTGCCACTGCTGAATTGGGATTTCTTCCCCTAGTGTTCTTTCCCATCTTTTCATGTAAGTCCATTTTATTTCTTCGTCCTAGGTATTGATGAAGTAATATAGTGTGGAGATCAGTTTCTTAGTTCCTGAGTTGGATAAGATGTATTTTTCGAAAGGGGTTAACTCTCTTGTGGCCGCCTGGGTAATCTCTGGCGTTGCCAACCAGTGTTTGAGTTGTTCGTACTTGTAACTATCCGCCTTTGTCAAGTTCCACATCGTTTTACAGTCTGCAAAGGGTCGTACTTCTTTGTCGAGGAACATTTCTCCTATTTACCTACGGCCTGCCTCTTCCCATTTCTCAAAGGCCCCAGGCTCTTGTCCTGGTGGGAATTGTGGGTTCCTACAGATGGGCATGAATGGCGCTGTCACAGTGGTCATGGAGCCCTTCCGTGTCGTCCCATGCGCTCAGTGTAGTTTTCATGATTTCACTAATGCAGAGATTCGGGTGTCTATGTTGTTTTAGCTTCCAGAGAATCTCTTCCAACGGGGTTCTGGCGACTGCCCTGCCTTGAGTTACCCAGATCGATTGTTGGTCATCCCCCAGCCATTCTTTCAGGACCCACAATTGCGCTGCTTGGTAGTATTTCCTGAAGTGTGGTAGTGACATTCCCCCCTCTTGGACATGTGTCGTGAGGATCGATCTTGCGACTCTTGGGGGCTTCTTATTCCAGATATATGATGAAATTGTCTTTGACAGTGCTTTGAAGAATGAGTTTGGAATTGTTATCGGGAGGGCGTGGAAGTGATACAGTAGCTTAGGTAGAATATTCATTTTCACTGATTGCATTCTACCCCACCATGAGATCCTTAGCGGGCACCATCGCTCCATGTCCTTTTTCACTCTGGCCAGTAGAGAGGGGTAATTGCCTTTGTACAGTAAGTCCACCCTGTGCGTGAGTGTAATGCCCAGGTACCTGATTCCTTCTGTTGCAGGCTTTAGACCTAGTGAGCCCGCCACCCTTTCCTGTGCCTCTTTGTCCCCTGCCAATAGTAGTATTTCGGATTTGCTCCTATTGATTTTCAGGCCTGATATCTCCCTAAACGCCTCCAGTTCCTGTAATGTGTGTGGCAAAGACTTCCCAGGATCCTCCAGGGCCAGTAGCATGTCGTCTGCATATGCTATTACCTTATGTTGTCTGCCTGCCATCTCTATCCACTTTATTTGGGTAGTTTCCCTAATCTTAATTAGTATTGGTTCCAGGAATATCGCATATAGGAGGGGAGATAATGGGTATCCTTGCTTTGTCCCCCTGGTAATCTCCACCCTGTCTGAGACTTCTCCGTTGATCGCTATCCTTATTGATGGGGAGTTCTAGTTGGCTTTGACCATTTTTATGTATTGTTCTCCAAACCCCATTTGCTCTAGCGTTTTCCACCCAGTCAAAAGCTTTTTCGGCGTCGAGTGAGAGTAGTATGGCTGGCGTGTGTGTAATGCCTACTTTTTCTATTAAGTGTGTCAATCTTCTTAGGTTGTCGTGGGTTTGCCTGCCTGGGATAAAGCCTGATTGATCTGGGTTTATTAGGGAGGACAATAGCGGAGAGAGCCTGGCTGCTAGGATCTTTGTGTACATTTTGGAATCTAGGTTAATCAATGCTATTGGGCGGTAAGAACCCGGGAGGGATGGACCTTTGTCTGGTTTGTGGAACACCAGGACCTTAGCCTCATTCATGGATGGGGTTACATTTCCGCTTTCTTTGAAGGTGTTTAGTAGTTTTGTTAGGAATGGGGTGAGGATATCTGCATATTTTTTTATAGAAGGGGGCCGTGAAGCCGTCTGGGCCTGGTGCCTTGTTATATGGGAGTCCTGCTATTGCTTTCTTCACCTCTTCCTCCGTGATTTGGGTTTCCAAAGCTATTTTCTGTTCTTCCGTAATCTTAGGAATGGGGAGAGATTGCAGGAATTTGTTTTGGTCGCCCTCGTCTGGGTGCTCGGTCGCTTATAGTTTTTGGTAGAATGTCTTTAATACCTCCCCTATGTCCTTAGTGCGTGTTTGGGGTTCGCCTTGTGCGTCTTTAATGGTTAATATGGTTAATGATTTTTGTTTTGCGTAGAGTTGTCTCGCTAGGAATTTATCTGCCTTGTTTGCTTTGATAAAGTATCTCTGCTTAAGATAGAGGAGGATGTCTCTGCCTTTTTATTGAGGAGCATTTCCAGTTGCCCTTGCGTGTGTCTCAGTGCTTTCTTAAGGCTTTTGGTAGGGTGTGTTAGTAGTTCCTCTCGTATATCAGTGAGTTTTTTTTCTAGTTCTCTTTCCCACCCGTACCTTTGCTTGTCCTTGGTGGCTTTCAGAGCTATCATGTGTCCCACGGTAAGTGCTTTGAACGTCTCCCAAACCGTACCCAATGGGACCTCCCCAGTCTCATTTTGTTCGAAGTATTCTGCAATCTTGTCTCTAATTGCTTCTCTAGTCACCGGGTCTAAAAGGAGATCCTGTGGGAGTCTCCATCGCCAGAGCCTCCCACCCTTCCCTGGGGTCTGTACGTCCAGCCAGAGTGGGGCGTGGTCCGAGATTGCGATAGGGCCTAGTTCCATCCCCTACACTTTGCCCAACATTCCCACCTACACCCAGAAATAGTCTATTCGGGACATCGTATTATGGACATGTGAATAGTATGTGAAGCCTTTGTTTTGACCCTTCAGTTCCCTCCATGCGTCACACAACGCCATCTGATCCATTTTTTGTTTGAGATGCCTGGATGGGGCCCCTTGGTTTAGTGGTCCCCCCGAGCTCCTATCTAATTGTGGCTGCCATGCCATGTTGAGGTCACCCCCCAGTATTATCTCTCCTTTCTCAAACCCCTCCAATTTCTCCATCGCGTCCCGCATGAATCCGTCTTGACCCGTATTTGCCGCGTATATCGACACCAGGGT
Source organism: Ambystoma mexicanum (assembly GCF_040938575.1). NCBI lineage: Eukaryota > Metazoa > Chordata > Amphibia > Caudata > Ambystomatidae > Ambystoma > Ambystoma mexicanum. Next base: position 701,372,309 of record NC_090941.1, on the reverse strand, counting down.
GAGCCTAAAGCCCTCTAGCAATACATTGGCGAGCACCATCCTCCCCTCCCTATCTGTCTGCTTATCTATTAGTGTTGCGTCCCTTCCCCCCCGTTGGCAATTAGAACCCCCGCTCTCATTTCAGTGGCGTTCGATTGTGCCAGTACATTGTACCCTCTGAGAGAGACCTTCCTTCTGTCTTGTGCTCTTATATGTGTTTCCTGGAGGAGTAAGATGTCCGCCTTCTCCCTCTTAAGCAAATTCTGTATTTTCTTCCTCTTCACTGGGGAGTTCAGGCCCCTAACGTTTAACGTTAATATTCTGATTTTCCCCATTGCAGTTGACCTTGATCAGGTGTCATGTGAGCCCGAGTGTTGTGATCCCGGCTGTCTTCCGGAGTAGCCCTCCCATCCCTCCCCCCCAACTTCCCAACTCCCCCCCATAATAAACAAACAACCAACTTTGATCCCTAGGAGGGCCCGGGTACCTATGGATGCTAGGGCGTTACACCGATCGCTCCCTGGCCTCTGTGGACTTGGGTTAACCTTTGCGGGGAGTCCTAAACCCCGCATATTCCTCAGACCTACTGCGTGTTCGTACCTGATCCCCAGCCGGGCCGCTGGGAATTACTTTTTCCGAGTTCCTTCATAGAGTGCCTCTGCAAGTTCCGTATCTGGGGATGCCCCCTGTCATCATCCTGTATGGGTGTTCTTCTATTCCGCTGTTGCCGGTTTGGGGTTCCCCCTACCACTTGGTTTCTTTTTCTGCCGAACCACCTCCCAACCTCTCAGCCTTTTTTGCAGTTCCCTTTTTGCTTTGATGCCCCTGTCTCCTTCCTCCTCTGCTTGTATGTCTAGGATGTGGAGCCCTTCTTCCCAAGTTGTCACTCTCCTTTGTTTCCCTCCCACTCGAATAGCAGGCCAAAAGGGAATGTCCATTTGTACCTTATTTCTTTTGCGATCAGCTCTTTTATTAATGGTGCCATTTCCCTTCTTTTTAGTAACGTCACAGATGCCAGGTATTGGTAAATCTGTATGTCTGCCCCATTCATCCTTATATGGTCTATCTGCCTCGCTCTCCTCAGTATATGTTCTTTCTGTGGGTACGATGTGAGGGCTGCCAGTACGTCTCTAGGTCTTTCCCCAGGGGCGCCAGTTCTTTTCGGGCCCACTCTGTGTATTCTGTCGATTCCTATGTTGTCCGCTTCTTGTGCTTCAATTAAGTCCCTGAACACTTCCTGTACCGCATTCTTAAGATCTTTGTCCAGCACGGTCTCAGGCATGTTTTTTATGCGGATGTTAGATCTGCGGGACCTATTTTCTGGGTCCTCGCATTAAATTTCTAAGTTGTGGGTTAATCGCACTAGGTGTTCCTGTGTTTCGCTATTTTGCTGGGTTTCTTCGTCCACGTTTTGCACGATTTTCTCTAGAGTGTCCGTCCTTTCTTCCAGTTTGGCTACATCTTGCCTTAGGTCCTGAACCGCCTGTTTCATGTCGTTTCTCATCGTGGCAAATTGGTCTTGAACCGTCGACATGAGTTTGTCTTGCAGCTCTACGAACCAGGCGTGCATATCGTCCCTTGACGTGGGTTGGTTACTTGCGTTGGGGGGGATGGAGTCCACCGGTGGGTCATCCTGCGATCTTCCCCTGGTGGTTATAGGGGTATCGGACGCCCACATTTGGAGTATGCTGGGGTCTTGTTTAGCTGACTGCTGGTTTGGTTGCGTCGCACCCCCTTTCCCCTTTGCCTTGGACATTGCCCTTGCGATGTGAGGTACTCACTGGGATTATTTGCTCCTTGGCAGCTTTGTTGTGCCTTGGGTGCTCCTGCGTTGCCTTCTTGAGGTTGCGGGGTGAGCTTGGTTGATAGTGTGCCCCGGGCTAAATTGCCTTCTTCCTGCAGAGGTGCTTATTTGCCCTTCACCCTCCGGGTACCTCTTGCCTCGTTGCCCCCAATGCTGTCAGGGGGACTATGGGTAGAGTCCTTGACCCTATGCCTGTCACTTCCCAGTAAATCTGCCAAAGGCTGAGGTGTATGGGGATATGCCCCCTAAAAGCAGAGTGTCTATCTTGGCCTTTTGGGGGTGCTTCTGTGCGGGTGGGGGGGGAGCCCCCCTCACCTGTTGTGCTACCCGGCTCGTCACTATGGGTTCTCGGGTCCTTGGGCAGTGCGTTTCCTCCTAGGCGCGTATTGTTCCACTCGTATTACAGCCCAGCCACGGCTCCGGAGCCCCAGCGGGGACTCCTCTTCCCAGATGCTGTGCTCTCTGGGGACGTTGTGTAGTCGGGGTATGGCCTCCGGATCCTCCGCTCCTGTCGATGCTACATTCCCTGGCACGGAGTGCGCTTGCTAGGAGGGGGGAGGGGCAGACCAGGTGCGGTCCGCCCGCGGCTCCTGCACTTCGCTCCGGGCGGGTTTCTTTGCCGCTGGATCCCCTTCGGCCCGGTGGGTGAGTGTCGCTGTGCCTGAATATTCCGCCAGCCGTCCGCAGACAGGTCCCTGTACCAGCCTCTCCCTCTTGCTGTACACTCAGTGCGCGCTGCGTCCTCGGTGGGGCAGGGGTGGCACCTCGATGCAGTGCAGCCTCTGCTCGCTTTCTCCCCTGTAGCAGTTCTCTCCCCCGCTTGCACGGTGTGTCCCGGGGAGGGTCAGCAGCCGCTGGGGGTGTTTTTTACCCTCGGATCTGGTGCTAAGTGAGGTGCTTCGGTGCGGCCCGGCAGGAGCGAGACTCAGCCACGTCTCCCTGCCCCGGCGGCCATCTTGGAATCCTAACTCGTGTTTCTTTTTAACCTGCATATTATCAGCTTGACCATATTGTTACCTTTGTTGGTCTCAGGAGCTCTTCTTGGTAACCCAGTCCTTGTATCCTGTGTGAACTTTACAAAGGTAACCAGAGAATAAATCTTGCCTATAATATACAAACGATTTTCGATTAAGACCTGAATAATTAAATTAAATGTTGCAATATTTGTAGCATGACCTGCAATACGAATTTTCTTTGAATTAATTACTAACTCTGTGTGGCCGTTAGATCATATGACTGCAAAACATAATAACACACACATGTCAAGATAGCATGACCACTGAACTTGGATTCAATAACATTACATTCTTGACATGCTTCCAATATTGTACGACTAGGGAAGATGTAATCAATATGAGTAGTTGCCTCAACCCATACCAATTGGGCTTGGGTGGAATGTCTCCCTATATACTGCCATTAAATGTTTGTAACCTCCAATTCCTCTTTGCGCAAGCCCATTTCTACTCTGCTCTAGTTATATTTTTCTAGTATAATCCTGAGTAATCAAACAATCATTATTATCAGTACTGAGGCCCCAGCTGTTAAAATCCCCAGGCAGTAAGATTTGGCCTAAATCAAATAACTCAAAGAAGGTATGGAGGAGGTAATCCAGAACTTCTCAAAATTGCTCTTTTGCCATGTTTGTTGGGTTCCAATAAATATTGATATAATATCCTTAAAAGCCAGACAACCTCTCATACTACTTGGTCTAACAGCCAATAAACACCTGCAGGGGTTATATTGTTGAATCGTGAATGCTGCCAACTAATTTCTGACTGACATTTGTAGGCCCCCGAAGGATAACCTCTTTTACCACGCACTGCCGCATGATACGAGGCCCAATAAACGCCTACTGAAAGAGTCTGTGAAATAAGTCTCTGGTAAAACAATATTAAAATGACCACAAATCCAAGCTGGAAAGCTTAAAGACAGTGACCCAGTGTTAAATTCCCACTCTTGGTTAAATGTAAGGCTCTCTGTAACCAATCCCAATAATCCTGGGAACAGATTTTAGTAACCTAGTCCTCCAAAAAGCAAATAGTTCTCTTGGTGTAGGCCCCTCAAAACAACTAATTCATACCTTTGTGTGACTGAGCATTATCTTCCAAAAATGATTCCCCCTTTTCCCCTCTTGAGGCTCGTTAAGTTTTATCAGCGGTTCATCTGTGATCTGTAATACATCCAGTCCCAAAGATAAAATGTTTCCAGTTTCAGCCTATCTTATACAATGCTTCACACGAAGCAATACAACAGCAGTGTGCAAGTGGACTATACATTCCACCGCTTAAATATCCTTTGAATTCCTAGTACTCAAACAAGGAAGATCATGTAATAACTGCAGAACATTGTCTCAATTGAGGATTATGGATTTGTTTTCTCGGGAGAATGAACTTCAACCTTGAATTGTAGGGATTACTCTTTGCCCGTGAATTATGGTTGTAGTTTCTAGATAAACTGACTTTGTGAGGAGCAAAAGCCTAGGCACATGTTCAATGTCACCCCAGAGTTACTATCCAAATAATAAACCTACCTCTGCTGCTGTCTATTATCATCACCGAAAATAGGGGATCCAGGACAACATGTATGAGACAGTGAAGAAGATACTGTTTCAACATTGTTACTGGATGATGGCACCAATCTATGATCAAACAGTGCTTAGAGATGTTATAATGCTTTGTCCAATGATCTGTCATTGTGGGTCTTAGTATAATCCACTTGCCCTAGTGCAAAAGATTTTGAGTGTCTAAAAAATGTGCTTGATTATTTAGATTGGGAAGAGGCCATTTCTTTCCGATCTTTAGTTGTCCTAACCATTTGCTGTTTCTTCTTTGGCTGATTCTTAACACCTTTTGGTGAAGAAATCACTTCAATTTCTAGGATGGGTAGGGCAGCGTTGGGAATTCTCTTCATCCTTGCATGTTCACTCATCACTTATTTTTTATAATGATTAATTAATAGTTATTTTGCGGGCATATCAACTATGTCCAGATTACTATGATCTCACACCATAGGAATAAGAACAGATTTCGAACTGGAACCCACCAAACCTTTCCATTACACTGAGAAAAGAGATTTTTGCCCCATTCAGATTTTGTTTTTCGTATGATTTTTTAAGACTTGAAAATTGGGTATTACTTTTATGGTGATGGTATCAAGTAGTCCATCAAGGAAATTCAGCAGAAGTTAGAGGGCACAATAGAGATCTGATCAACTCTGAAGCCCCTGGCCCATGTTGTGTCAGTCTGAATGGGAATGTCTTGAATAAGACTAATGAGATGAGGTATGTAAACAACATGGTGAATGCACTGGAACACAATAGCTGGAGTAATTGATAAAGAGTTTATGCATTGTTTCAAATAAGCTTATTCAGCACATGATCTAGATTAATTTAAATCCAGAGCTAAATTGGGCTTCACTTGGGCTTCTATGCCAATCTTCCCTGCTCCCATCTGGGGGGGGGGGGTTATTGCCTTCCACCACTGGTAACAAAGGCAATATGGCTAGGAGCAGCTGCAAATTGGACTCTGGTTGCGTGATCTCCCGAAACATTGTGCTTGGCTGCGGTTTACCAAAGTAGTCTGTGATTAACACCAGGTGAATATTTACAAAGTTATGTTATGCCGGGTCAATGAATCGGCTTGAGTATCTATTTCTGTAGATCCCAGTTTGCCCAAACTATTACAATCAAGCAGACGTAAACCTTCAGCTGTGGCAGTTTTGCTACATAAATTGTACATGGCAGATGGATACCAATATGTGTGAATACAATTAACTTCGCACAATAAAAATGTGTATAACATGGAGCTCCCTTCTCGTTCCTCAGCTACCTGCAAATGCACTTTGTCACCCCATATTATAGGCTCATACTCTGAGGATCATGCTAAATCACATAGTCCCACAAAGGAAGAGAAAGCAAAACATGTCTGCTTCACAAAAAAAGTGTGAAACAACTGCACTTTGCTGCTCATGCTGCTGCTGCGGCGCCAGGGATTTTATAGGCTCCTCCTCCCAGAATTGTCCTCTATCATGTAGTACCAACAAGGGAGAGAAAGCTAAACGGGTCCACTCAGTACTGATCCACAAAGAAGTGTGTTGCAACTACCTCAATTTATCCAGTTGGGCAGACAAGTATCCTCAAGAAAATGTGGAGCAACCTGGGCAATTCCTGCTCTGTTCCATGAGGATGTATGCATCAAGGGGCATTGTGGGAACCTGCACTCATAGATTACAGTTGGCATGACAGGAACACCCCGGTCAGCACCTACCTTTTGCTGTAGAGTTAAGCAACGTGTAATTCTCCCGACTAACCGCTAGATGGCAGAATATCGCATGTGATTCTAAACGGATACAAGCATCAGAAAGACCATTTTTGGGTAAGTAATGTTTGTCACTAATGAACATGACAACTTTTGTTTTTAAAAAAACATATTTTATTGACCTTTTTCAATAGAAGACAGTGAAACAAACAATACAATTTAACAATCATTAAATAAAAAACAGGAAACATGAACAAATTACAATGCAAGTTTTATACAATATTTACAAGGAACACAGTGCTCAGAAGATTGGGAAAGGAAAAAAAATAGACAACGAAAGAGAAGTAAACAAAAGAAGAGATGTGGTAGGAGGAGAAAAAGAGAAAAAAAAGACGAGAGGGGGCACCTGAGGGATATCACACGTATAAGTCGTTGAAGGTATTCCAAATTGCAAGATATTTATCTAATCTTTTGAATCGTTGATAACTTCGAGTGGATTGTGTCCTCCAACGTATTCCTCATCTTAGATGTATTCCATCCAGCTTTGTTGCTTCGGAAAAAGATTTCGGCAGAGGGCGCTGTGACGTCATCGGGTATACAAGTAGCACGCGCGGCACCCGTTGGCCTCAGTTCTGTTTTTCCGTGGTGCATATTGCTTCAGATATTTGGCGCACCTCGAGTTCTGTGAAGCAGTAAATAACTGAAGAATATTCGATATGTCCTCATCATCGACTCCGAATACGACACCGCGATCGGGTTTCAAAAAGTGTAAATCTTGCAGTTCGAAAAAATGTCCATCACGGACCCGCACCGAGAATGTCTGTGGTGTCTCGGGGAAGGCAACGACATGGAGGCCTGTACGAAGTGTCATGCGATGACGGGGAAGGCCTTGCGAGAGAGGAAGGAAAAACTGCAGTTAGGTCTTAAATCTGACCGGAAAGCCTCTAGTGTCGAGTCGAGGTCCCGTAAGAAGTCTTCTCAACGCGAAAGGCATCAGTCTAGGTCCCGAAGCGATTCCCATCGCTCTTCGTCTTTGACGAAAAAATCCAAGAAAAGACGCCACAGGTCCCCTTCCACCTCGTCCTCGGATGAATCCCGAAAAAGGATGAAATGCCCCACAAAACATTCTTCCTCCGAAGAGTGGGAAGCATTCAGGGTGAAAATGATGGAGGTGTTTGAGAAAGCGAAACCTCGGTTCGTGCCTTCTTTGGAAGCCGGCTGGGAGCGTTATCGCTCTGACACTCGCGTGCCCTCGAGCCCGGGTGATCGAAGGAAGGAAGGATCGGGAACCTTCCAGGACGCAGAGCGAAAAAGACCGCTCGAGTCGAGTCGACCGCTCGAGGTCACCGACGCCGTCTGAAACCCGACGCACCTTGAACGGCAAAGCTTCGAAGAGCGCCTCAACGCCCTCGAAGCCGGCTCCGTCGACGACCACTATTTCGTCGATGCCATCAACGCCGACCCCGAAGTCCAAGGAAGGAATTTTTCAAATCCCTGACTTCAATATTTGAGGAACAGGAGAGATCTGATGAGGAGAATGTTCCTTTTGGACTGGAATATGGTACCCCAAATGTCCCAGAATGCCTGATTTCTGAAGAAAGCAGGATGAGGGCCTGGTGGAATCCTTACATACTGCTAGTGGCATTGCTACATCGCCTGAAAAAGATTTTGGCAGGCCAGAACCAGAGGATCATGCCAGTCTCTCATACCGTCAACTAATGACAAAAGTGGTCGATTATTTAGGATGGGCTAGACCACCAACCCAATTCATCCAGGATGATTTGACCGATATATTGGATCATGGTCCCACCGAAGATCCAATCCTACCCTTCCATGTAGCCTTGCAAAATAGTGTGGCCAAAAATTGGGAGACTCCGGAATCTATTCCTCCAGTGAATAAATCTCTTACTTCAAAATACCGCCCTTCCAGTAGCAACCCCGGCTATCTGTCTAAACACCCCACTCCCGAGAGTCTGGTGGCCCAGGCAGCCACAGCTTCAAATAAAATGGCGTACCCTTCTATCCCTCCGGTTAGGGACGACAAGCGTGTGGATGGTTGGGCATGCAAGGTATTTTCAGCTGGGAGTATGGCATTAAAATCAGCCAACTCCACATGTGCCTTGGCAAAGTTTTGGTACACTCTGCGGGAGTGCATAGAAATGGCGGCGAAGCACATACCAGAAGGGGACGAAAGGGAAGGATTCCTAGCCATTGTTAGAGATGGAAAGGAGGCCATGCAGGAATACCTTCAATCTGGATTGGACACTAGCAGGTCCATGGGTACTAGCACGGTAATGTGCAGATTTGCGTGGTTACGGAAGTCGGGTTTCGCACCAGATGTGCAGAACCGTCTTCTGAACATGCCCTTTGACGGGTCTCACCTTTTTGGCAGCAAGGCTGACGAGAGCCTTGAGAGAGCTGCTATTAGGCAACCTCAGCCTTTTCATGCGCCAGCACAATCTTGGAGGGGACTTTCCTATCGTTACTACTACTCATATGGAAAGGCGAGAGGAATGGCCAGTCAAAGGGGCCAGAGAAAGGCCTCTCGGGGTGGACGAGGAAAACGTGCAAAGCCAACTCCAGCTGCAGCCTCTTTGCCACCAGCGGCTGCAGCAACTGCCACAAAACCGCTTTGAGGACTTGCATCACAAGACACCAGTGGGAGGGAGACTGTCACAGCATCTGCAAGAATGGCGAGCCATTACTTCAGATGTTTGGGCTCTAGAAATAATAGCCCAAGGTTAATGCCTTCCTTTTCTAACACAACCTCAAAGCAATCCACCAGGGAGACACCTTTTGAAGTTTTCAGCCCCGCTCCTGCCGCAGGAAGTTCTAACCCTGCTCGAGAAAGGTGCTATAGAACCAGTACCTGTAGCAGAGAGAAACAAGGGATGGTACTCCCCTTACTTTTTGATCCCCAAAAAGGACGGAGGACTGAAACCCATCTTGGACTTAAGAGGCTTGAACAAGCTCCTCAGGAAGGACAAGTTCAAGATGGTTACTCTTTCTCAGATCCTTCAGGCCCTGCAGCTTCAGGATTGGTTGGTGTCATTGGACCTCCAGGATGCTTATTTTCATGTGCCAATTCATCTCAAGCACAGAAAATACCTGAGGTTCGTAGCTGGAGACTCACACTATCAGTTTCGAGTCCTCCCATTCAGATTGACCTCCGCCCGAGGGTCTTCACCAAGTTAATGGTAGTAGTGTCAGCGCACCTCAGGTGCAGCGCACCTCAGGAGAGAGGGGTTCACGTCTACCCCTACCTGGACGATTGGTTGATCCGGGCACGTTCTGCCGAAAAAGCACTGGATCATCTGAAAGTCACCTGCCACTTCCTCCACAGACTGGGCTTCTCCCTCAATTTCAAGAAGTCACAAATGACACCTTCCCAACAGCTCCAGTACATAGGGGCTGTATTAGACACATCCTTGGGAAAGAGCTTGCCTCCCAAGTCGAGTGCTCAAGACATTCTTCAGATGGTTTCCAAATTCCAAAATGCCCAAAGTCTCCAGGCCTACGACTTTTTAAAGTTGCTGGGCCTCATGACATCCTGCATCTTCCCAGTGCCAGAGGCACACCTGAGGATGAGATACCTTCAATGGGCTATAAAGACTCAATGGTCCCAGTTCTCAGGTCAAATGACGGATTGTCTTCAGATTCCGAACAGGGTTCGGCAGGATCTTCTGTGGTGGACTTACACAGAGAATATCCTAAAAGGAAAACAGTTTTGGCAACCATGGCCGGAGATTACAATAGTGACGGACGCCTCACTCATGGGGTGGGGAGATCATGCCAACGAGCTGACAATCGGCGGTCTTTGGTCTCCATCAGAGTTCAAACTACACATCAACCTTTTAGAGCTGAGAGCAATAAGACTAGCGCTGAAGGCTTTTCTACCATCTGTCAGAGGAAAAGTTGTCCTGATAATGACGGACAACACAGTGGCCATGCATTATCTAAACAAAAGAGGAGGTGCAGGGTCACTACCTCTGTGCAGAGAGGCAATGTAGCTCTGGTTTTGGTGAATTCAAGAAGGAATCGCCTTAACGGCAGTTCATCTAGCCGGGGAGAAGATTATGACGGTTGACGCTCTGAGCAAGCAGAGCACAGTGTCCCACGAGTGGAAACTGGCTCAGGAAGTCATTCAAGAGATCTTTTCCATTTGGGGAACTCCTCAAGTAGACCTATTTGTGACCGGAATCAACCATAAGTGTGAAAGGTATTGCTCAAGGGAATTTCCCCCGAGAGGAGCCCTAGGGGATGCGTTCGTGGTTGAGTGGAACTTCCCCCTATTAAACGCGTTCCCTCCGATTCCCGTCATTCCTCAGGTAATCAGGAGACTGAGACAGTTCGGAAACCGCATGATCCTAATTGCCACGGATTGGGCCAGGAGAACGTGGTACCTGGACCTTCTAGACATGTCCATCAGTCCCCCGTTGTCTTCCTCACAGAGAGGACCTTCTCTCACAAATGGAGGGCCATGTTCTCCATCTAGAGGTAAAGATTCTCAACATACACGCTTCGTATCTGAAAGGCTGAGATACAAGGATTGGGACCTCCCAGATGATGTCATGGAGGTGTTGCTTTCGGCAAGAAGACCAGCAACAAAATCCCTATAACGTGGCCGTTGGAAAAAGTTTTGCAACTGGTGCAGAGAAAAGAATGTTGATCCTTTTCTATGTTCTATTCCGGAAGTACTGTCCTTCCTTTTGTCCCTAGCACATAGAGGTCTAAATGTTGGGACCATTAAAGGTTATCTTGCAGCGCTTTCCATTTTCAAGCGCTCGTCGGAAGAATGCTCCTATTTCAAAATTCCTTTAGTAGTACAATTCTTAAAAGGACTCACCAATGTGTTTCCTCCTTACCCTTTCCAATTACCACTTTGTGATCTTAATCTGGTTCTAAAGTTCTTAATGTGTGCCCCTTTTGAACCCTTGCACACTTGTCCATTAAGATTACTAACATGGAAAACAGCTTTCCTAGTTGCTTTAACATCTGCAAGAAGAGGGAGCGAATTGCAGGCACTGTCTTCTGGGACACCCTATGCTGTGTTCCATAGGGACAGAGTGGTATTAAGAGTTAAACCCTCATTTTTACCTAAAGTTGTGTCCGATTTTCATTTAAATCAGAAAATTGTTCTAACCGCATTCTATCCTCAACCTCATCCTAGTAAGGAAGAGGAAAGATTGCACAGGTTGGATCCGAAAAGAGCTCTAAGCTATTACATTTCTAGGCTTTCCGAGCTTAGAGTGGATAATCAACTTTTCATTGGGTACGCCGGAAGGAAATTGGGTCAATCGGTGTCAAAACAAACCATATCACGTTGGATTGTGCTTTGCATTTCAGAATGCTACAGATTAGCCGAGAAAGACCCACCAGAAGGCTTAAGGGCCCATTCCACCAGAGGCATCGCCTCTTCGACAGCCCTTCAAAGAGGTGTTCCCATAAAATCCATTTGTGAAGCAGAACTTGGTCATCGCTGCATACTTTTTCTAAATTCTATAGTCTGGATGCTTCCCAGTCTATGGAGCTGAATTTTGGTACAGCAGTACTATATTCAGCCATTTAAGGGTATCAAAGAATCTACTCCCTCCTCCAGAGAATTGTCCATAGTGCTTTGGGAGTCTATCTAAGATGAGGACTACGTTGGAGGACACAATCCACTCGAAGAACAAGTTACTTACCAACTGGTAACGTTATTTCGATTGGATGTTCCTCCAACGTATTCCTCATCGCTCTTCCATTCTATCCTCTGTAGATTTTCCGGGTTATTGCCACTTCAACTCTCGCAAGGCTAATACCTAACTACCGGCACAATCTACACAGTAGAACAAGAGTGAGGGGAAAAACAGAACTGAGGCCAATGGGCGCAGCGCGTTCTACTTGTATACCCGATGACGTCACCCTCAACGGAGGCCTTCGAGGGACCATCGACTCGACGACATTGATGCACTCCGCCCTCTGCCGAAAAAAATTCCGAAGCAGCTAAAGGTGGATGGAATACATCTAAGATGAGGAATACATTGGAGGAAAATCCAATCGAAAGAACGTTACCAGTTGGTAAGTAACTTGTTCTTCTCTCTGCTCGATAGAATAGTCAGATCTTGCAATCAGCCATCAATTGTTGGCTTGTCATTCTTGCAACACTTTAGGATCTGTTTCATTGCTATCAGAAGTGCACTATAAGCCCAGAAAAGTTGATCAATTTATAATTTGATATTCACTGGTCATAATCCTAACAAACAGGCTGGGAGAGTGGGGAAGTGACCGATCTAGTACAAGCTCCATTCGACGCAAGACCTCCTCCTATAAACTTGCAACCTTTACACAAGACCAAAACATATGCGAGTAACTACCAACTTCTTTCTTGCAGTGCCAACATGTGTCTATTTGCAGAAGCTTGCATTGCTTCATCCTCGAAGGTGTCCAATAAATACCATGTATAATTCTCTTTTGAGTGAACTTCAGGTTCAGGTCAACTTTAAATCTTGACGGTCTTGCACAGATTTGTCCCCAATTCCTTTCAAGTATTATAAAACCCAACTCCAGAGACCACAAAGCCTTTCCACATTCCGAAGGAGTACTGTTATGCGCCTGTGTCAGCAACTTGTATATAGAGGATGCCGAGAGCAGGGAGCTCTTGGAGAGATGGATTAACGGAGGATTATCACACAATAAGGCATTTAAAGGGAATAATGCATTTACAATTACTTCACAGAGGGTTTGATAGCGACAAAACGCAGAGGCTCTAAACTTATATTTGAATTTAAGGAAATCAGAAGAGAGCATTGAAGCACCATCAAGCACTTGCCCCAGGCGCTAGACTCCAGCAGACGGCCAGGAGGGCCACGATAGGGTGCGTTTATTAAAGCGTAGCACCGGGTTCCACCAAATCGAGGAGGTGGAGCTCAGCAGATAACTGATTCTAGAATCCACAGAGCACCTCTTCCAGTGCTTGGAGATGAGTCTGATAAACAGGGTTGACTTATCTGCCGTCATTCTCTTTTCTATGCTAAGCAGACAGTCCAATGGGATAGGCCTGACCACACTCTTCTCTCTATACTTACCCAATTCGGGGAACCAGCATCTTCATCTCTCAACCAGAAGTCAAAGGTACGTAAGGAGAATGCTCTGTGATAAGATACAATGTTGGGGAAACCAAAACCACCCAAGCGCACCGGTTTAATAAGCACATCCATTGGAATCTTAGCCCTCTCCCCCTCCCCACAGAACATTTTGAAGAGCTCTGTTTATGTCTCAAACCATGTCTCCCATCAAGGGTAAAGGCAACATACAGAAAACAGAGTCATTTTGGAAGCAGGGTGATCTTAATAACATTTATCTTGCCCCACAATGTAAGATTTCAATTTTTCCATTTTAAGCATAATGTCATTACCTCTGCCACCTTGCTTCGAAAATTGATTGCTAACAAACAATTTATGCGCCTAGTCATTTGTCTACCTAGGTACCGGAATTTATTATCCGCCCAGCTTTCCTGCCCCACTACAAAGAGACCTCTGTGACACGAGATCAAAACAAGGAGTTTGTCTGCATAAAGGAGAACCTTAGAAATGCTATCACCCACTTGGATGCCCCTTATATTAGTGTTTTCCCTGATTGCAATTGCCAGGGGCTCCATAAAGAGAGCAAACAAAAGTGGAGACAAGGGGCACCCCTGCCTAGTTCCTCGACTGATTCAAAAACTATCTGACAAGCATCCATTCACTGTAACTATAGCTATTGCATATTTATATAGAGCGTTAAATAATTTCAGAAAACGAGGCCCACAGTTCATTTTAACCAGTACTTGTCGCAAATAAGCCCAACTAACTCTATCAAATTACAACCTTTGTGCAAGTGATGATAGTTTATGAAGTAATTTTCTAAAACCGTGGTCTCTGCACAAAGTTTAGAGATCATGGAGATTTTTGTAGTTTACGACGATAAAGTCGAAATGGGGCATGGAGACGTGTGTTAAGAACAATCTTACTTTTAAATAGCAGCAAGAATTTTATTTCATGAAACATTTCCTTTTATCAAATAACTACAAGCTCTCATTTAATTGTATCCTTTATAGTTCCTTTTCTGTGTCGCTTCTCTACAAAAGTTCTCCTTTCCTTGTGAACATCCCGTTTTCTGGACGCTGCTCCCCAACCGTAGAAGTCCACCCGTCAAACCACTGCAGTTCCCTGGACTGCCACCAAATCCCAAAGCTGAAACATACCAAAGGATAATGGGTTGTAGCAAACAGAAAATTGTAAAACAATATTTTGTACGGAATAATATTCTCCTCTGTTCCTTTAATACAATCTCATCTTTATCCATATAAACTAGACAAATCAGCAGTTAATGGCAGGGCACAGGTGCTTCTTTTTATGCAAATTTGAAATGTTAATAATACAGAAGAAGTGTTGCCCAGTTTAAAATAAAATATGCTGAAAATTCATTAGACCAATCAGCTGCTTCCAAGATATCTTCAACCTTTGGCCCAGCCCAATAGGTCTTGGAAGCCATGACCCCTGGCAGAGTGGGTCCCAAAGGAACACACATCCACCTCTGCTTGTAACATCACCCGCCTGAGCCACCTGGCCAAGGTGGGGCCCGCCACAGGTGTGTGAAGTTTCCAGAAGATGCGGTAAACCTCCCCTCTAAGAGGATGTGTCCTAAGACTATATTTAAGACATTGACACACACACAAGTTAGGGTATTCCTAAAACAAAGGGTAAGTTCCAGACCTGCAAACAGTCTTAGGGCCTCATCACGAGTTTGGCAGTAACTCTTAAATCCAGTGGCAACGCTATAACCACCACATTTAAGGGTCCACCGGATCACGAGTACAAATACCGCCGGCTGTAATAGCACCGGCTGTAATAGCGCCAGTACCCATTTGCGCTATTACAGAGCAATCACAAGTCCGGCATAGCCGCTATTAGCACCAGAAAAGCAGTGGAAATACCCCTAGCCAAACGCTGGAGGTAAAAGAACACAGGACACAGCAAAAAGTGCCCAGGTGAAACCAATGCAAATCAGAGGCCTACAAAGGACCCACCCATGCACAACAAAACCCTCCCCAACATCATTATACCAGCAGAAGCAGGGAGGAGACAGCAATACGGGCCCAGGTGAAACCAATGCAAATCAGAGTCCTACAAAGGACCCACCCATGCACAACACACCCTCCCCAACATCATTATACCAGCAGAAGCAGGGAGGAGACAGCAATAAGGGCCCAGGTGAAACCAATGCAAATCAGAGGCCTACAAAAAACCCACCCATACCGAACACACACTTTCAAACACCATGCTGCCATTTGGATCCGGGAGCCTTGATGTGGACATCTACCTCCTGTGCCTGGAGCTCTAGAGGCCAGCCAACCAGGCCAGGGCCCTGGGAGCGCAGGGGGTAGTGGGGATGAGGAGAAGGAGGAGGAGAGCAGCACCAGCAAGGCGGACAGCCATCCCCAGGGTCAGGCCAACACCCTGGGCCCTGACTGATTGGCAGTTGGTGACCAAGTATAGGCTGGACACAACCATCACCCAGTTGCTGGACACAATCCATGCTAACATCGGCAGCCGTATAGCTGTCAGCACTGCACTGCCCCCGCTCGTGAAGCTTGTGCCCGTTCTCCAGTACCTCGGGACTGGCAGCTACCAACACCGTTGCCATGATGCATGGCATGGCCCAGTCCACCTTCAGTGCCATGCTGGGACAGGTGCTGGATGCACTGCTGCTCCATATGAATGAGCACATTGCATTGCCAGCCACACAGGCACAAGTGAACCAGCTGAAGGGTCAATTCCATGCCATTGCCCAAGTCTCGAATGTCATAGCAGCCCTGCACTGCACACATGTTGCACTAGTACCACCCCAGGTACATGAGGCAGCCTACAGAAACCGTTAAAATTACCATTCCATGAATGTGCAGATGTCATGTAGCCCTGACCTCACCTTCAGCCATTGCTGCGCCCGCTATCCAGGATCTACCCACGACTCCATGGTCCTGCGCAACAGTACCCTGCCAGCGTACATGGAAAGGCACCGAGGCCAAAACACATGGTTGCTGGGTGATTACAAATGTAGTCCGAAATGCATGTTAAATGCAATCTGATAGGGCTGGACATACACAGTGAAATCCCTGCATGCCAGCAGGAGACATAGGTAGCACCAGCACTGAAACATTCCCATGCATGTACCTTGCACGAGAACCCTTGGACATGTTCAACACAGCAGAACACACCCAGTCTTAATGGCAAAGACATGTGGCAGCACAGTCACATATGGAAGCCCAACTACCAAAAAGCCTCCTGTGTGTGTCGCAGTGTTGCTTCTCACCCTGACACAGCAGAGACATCCCACCCTGGCCACCCGACAGTCATGCCAATGGTGCGCAAAAGTTGGCACATCCACAAAAGCACTACACACAAGTAGTTTGATTCTCGACAATATACATCCCTGAAACACTGACCCCTGATTGGCCAATCACATGCCTGGATAACTGTACATGATTGTGCCAATCAGCAAACACAACAGCAGCCAAAGGGAATGCCAATGACACATGGGCTAAAAACATGTTGCATGCACAAGCCGATACAAGGGTCCCCACATCCAGTGACAAGGGACAGAGTGCTGTTACATTGAGAAACATGGGTGTTGCTAGTAGTAACTACTCCATTGAATCAATGCTGCCCCTAGCACAGCACACACCACAATGTAAGTGACCATATGATAACAAGCACACATGTAATACATGAGTGTGATGCACATAACAACTTACATATACATAGAAACACAGCTGCATGGCAACCTCAGACCATGCATGTCCCGGAAGGCAAAGGGTGTATGCCAACATTGCAATGAGATAGCATGACCTCTTCAACACAAACTTGATCCTGCTGCCAATGTCACTGGTGACTGAGCCTTGTGCACCCACTGAACCAACCTTATCCTCATACCAACATTCTCTCCCCTGCAGGTGATTCTGGATATCCCTAGTACACATGGCTCATGACCCCTGTGGGTCATACACACACTCCAGCTGAGCGGGCATACAACATTGCCCATGGACGTACACGCATCTGCGTGGAGAGGGTATTTGGACTGCTGAAGGCACGCTTCCAGTGCCTAGACCGTACGGGAGGGGCATTGATGCATGCACCTGAAAAAGTTGGCAAAATCGTACTTACATGTGCTATGCTGCACAACATTTGCTGTCGCAGGAATGTGCCACTGCCCCCGATGCTGATGTGCAGCCACCTGGGGATGGGAGTGAAGATGATGATGTGTCTGAAGGTGTTGCACGTGTACACATGAAAGGGGTGAGGGAGGGGAGGTTGGCAAGACAGGGCTTGATTGAGAATTTTTTTTTATACGGGTGATGACTACATTTGACACATATCACTTGAACATTAAAGAGCACTTAATCACAATCATGACTGTCCATGCGTTGTATGAATTTTGAACGTGATTTATTATATGTTTGACAATCCCCCCACTCTCCAGTTAACTCCCAGCACACAATCCCCCCTCCCCTCAGTTAACTCCCAGCACACAATCCCCCCTCCCCCAGTGAACACCCAGCACACAATCCCCCAACCCCTCAGTGAACACCCAGCACACAATCCCCCCTCTCCCCAGTGCACGCCCCAAAACAATGCAGGTAGGTGCATGTTCTTAGGGCACCCACAACAATGCTATGTCCATCTATGATGGTCGCGGGCGCTTTCCAAGTCCTGGCCCTCTGGTGTGCGGGATCTCAGGTGGCGCAATGAACGGCGCCTAGGTGAAGGCTCTAGGGATCCCTCCGTGGGTGTAGTGGAGGTCGATGGGACTGACCCGGTGACCTGCAGCTTCTGGCGGAGAAGGTTGTTGGATTCCCTTGTCTGCTCTGCATTTGCAGATACTGCCTCGCACAACTCCCGTACCCTTTGGCCGAAACTTGTCAGGGCCACGGTGCATTTCTCCATCACTTTCCGGGTGCGCGCGTTGTCTCTGGCCATGTACTTGCAGCCATGCCGTATGGCTCCGCTGATGGTCTTGATGTGCTGGCTGTGCACTTTGGCCATGGACTCTACTTTTGCCTGTTTGACCTCAATTATGTCCAGACGTCCCATCACGGCAGCTCTGGTGACGAAAGGTACCCGGGGTGCGGCGGGTACCGGGCTGGCAGCTGTGCGCTGCCTGCGGGCAGCTGCATGGGGACATGTTGCCAGCTGCGATGGGGCTGCTGCGGCCATGTGGGTGCTGCAGCGTCTGGTTGGGCTGCAGTGTGGTGATGTGGGATGGGTCCGGCGTCGGTTTGCTTCCGAGTGGCCCCTTTGCAGGGTGGTGGTGCTGGTCGAGGAGCGCTGCCTCGGGCGCTGTGATGAAGTGGCCTCCTCACCGTCATCCTGTGGTGATCGCTGTGGGGTACATATGGTGTGGATTGAGTTCAGGGCGGCCTACATTAGTATCCTGGATTTCATGCCATCAAGTGGGATTGTAGACAGTAGCAATCATGCATCAATGCATTGCACTTGCATTGTGTTCAATCCCCATGTTGTGATTGGTGGAATGTGTCAGTGTGGAGGGACACTGCACGGACATGTTTGTGTGTCATCATCACATGCGTGATGGGGATGCACCGTGCACATGGTGCTGGGGGTTGATTCATGCACACTCACGCTCCACGTAGCTGTGCCATGGCCATGGATGTCTGTCCCCTGGCCCTTGTATTGATGCAGTGCACATACAGGGGAGTCTAGTGGGGTGCTATGGTACGGTGGTACAAAGGCTCAGTTATGGGTGTCTGCAGTGTCTCACACACATTGCATGCACATTTATTCACTCAGGGTCTGCATGTGTGGTCCTTTCATATTCATGCATTTGGGGGGGGGGCTCACCTGCAGCCTGCTGGATACCGGTGCCATCCTCTGTTCCGCCGACTCCCTCTATGGTGCCAATGTTGATGAGCGCTGTCATCTTCTCCTCCCAGGGCGTGAGCTCGGGTGGTGGTGGTGGTGGCCCTCCTCCAGTGCCCATGCTTGCACTCCTGTGCTGGGATAGTATGCCACGTATTCTGACACGCAAGTCATTGAGGCGCTTGTGACAGTCCTCCCCATCCCGGGGCACGCCCCCCACTGCATACACCCTCTGGCTGATGTCCCGCCTGATCTGTGCACGACACTGCTGGCTTGTCTTGCACTGCTGTGCACCATGTAGTTCATCATGGTGGGTCACTTCCTCCTCCACAAGTACGGCCAGCTCCTGGCCACTGAATTTGGGTATCCTGACCCTGTCCAGGGCTGACTTGCCCCTAGTGCGCTCCTGTGACATTTTTCACTGTTCCCGGCGGTGGATGGCTTGCAGAGGCTGTGATATTCAACGGATTGTGATTTCCAAAATGGCCACTGCTTTATTTCCCTTTCCGGCGATGACGCATTTCCTGCACACTATTAGCGTGTGCTATTGGCATGGCAGTAGTGCATGGTGCGCTGGATTTACAGGTTCTTGTCCAATTTCTACGTCGAGCGGTTTTTGCGTTAATGCCATATCCCTGTGCGCGTACATGCCAACTCGTGATCTGGCGGCCTTTCCTCCGGGGGGCTTGGCGTTCGCGCTAATACCGCTCAACGGGAAATCTGATGGATTACCGCCAAACTCGTGATGAGGCCCTTAGTCTGATGGGAAATACCAACACACCGCCCAGCAAGGGTGCATGAACTGTCCCGCAGATCCAGGACCCTGACAGCAGAGACCCTCTTAAAGGAAAATAAAAACACAAAAACCTGACAGCTTGGCAGATAGTTCCTGCAAAAAAGATCCTTATTGAAACCCCAGTCCAGAAAGAGGAACAACACTGCATTGAAACCCCACAGGAATTAGTATTTGGAGCGTGGGGGTTTACACATCCTAAAACCCTTTATAAGACTACACACTAGGGGGGTGTTGACATATAGACTTGCCCTCACAGGCCATAGATTGGGTTGAAATGGCTGATCTATACACATTTACCATCCTATAGGAAAGGGATTGGGCCAAACCACCTAAGAAGTCCACCACCTCTCCAGTAGGAGCTGAAAAGGGATCCAAGTGCCTGGGTAGACCCCAACAAACCCAAGCCTGCCAAGCGGAAATGTATAGACATATCATACCTGGTGCCCATGATTTCCTGCGAAGGTCTTCAGCCACTGCCAACATTTCTTGGATATGAATCGCCCATAATCTTCCATGCCAGCAGATGAAGGGATCTAGCAAAGATGAGTGGATGTAAAAGACCCTTTGAGTCTAATAGCCTGTCCATCTGTAGAAGAAACTGAATATCCAAGCACATGCTCAGTAGAATCAAAAACCAGGCTTGGGCCGGCCAAAAGGGAGTGATGTAAAACCTCTTCCCCAATCTTGGAAGAAAGTATTCATTGCCAAAGTGTCCAGGTCTGGACTCCAACTGAAGATCTAGGGAAGTTGGAAGTTTAGGCAGAAAGCCAATAGGCTGATGTACAAAGGACCCCACACTTCCTGAAGAACCTTGCAAACCAAAAGGAGAAGGAAAAGATGGCAATCGCTGGAGTCGCTGAAGTGCTTGGAAATGCAATCCACCACTGAGTTGAGACCCCGGCAGGAACTCTGCCTAACTCTGATGTGGTGTTGAAGATAGAACCTCCAAAACGCATTTGCCGGATAGCAAAGAACCCTGGATTGATTTCTCCCCAGATATTGTCCATTCTGAGAATGATGGCATATTGCAGCAAGTTTCTTAGGAGGGGTCTGACTGCAAAGGAGCTTGCAAGAAGCTCTAAGCCATTGATGTGTGTCCTGGACTCCTCCATGTACCACCAGTCAAGGTGATGCAACACCTGGCTCCCCAACCTGCAATGCTTGCATCTGATTCTAATAGCAGACTGTAGGAAGAGGTGAAAATAACCCTTTCATTACAGGCGTCCATGTGCGGGAGGCACCAGTGAATTTCTTCCCTGGCCTCTCAAGACATTGGGTTCCAATCTGCATCGGTGAGACCTTACTTGAGGGCATTTAGCGTCAAACATTGTAGGGCCTGGTAGAGCAATGGACCCAGGAGTACTGCTTGGACAGAGGCCTGCAGGAGATATATAACTCTGGCCAACTGCTGGATAGAAATGACAGGTTTCTGTAGAACTGTCACAGTTTATTACGCGGTCACCCTCAACTCAGGGAGTTCCTTTCCCCTCCCCCGATCCAGGTGGTGCACAACAAACTACTCTTCTTTTGTTAAGGTTCAGTTTGGCAAGGCCTCCAACCCGTCTCGCACCCAATCCCAACAAATACCCAGTGCCACAATGGACTAGGAACCAGGCCGGTGTGGAGTGAGAATATAGATTTATTAATTTATGTAAACCAAATTTGACAAACAGACTAACATCAGCCAACGATGCTGTGGCAACACAAGAACAAAAATGACACCCATAATAGCGCCAACAGAGAGATAATACTGAGATATGCAGTCACAATTTCTTGCAGCTTTCTTTTCAAATCACCCACCAATACAGGAAAAGAACAACTCAAAACACACAGTGATTGCTGATTTGGTTATAATACTTTCTCTCTCAGCAACCCCACTCTCCAAATATCAATTAGACTTGACCCCTCTGAATTGAAGGCCAGTGGCAGAGAGTGGGAACACAATGGGAAAATCACCTTGTATTCTGATAAAATGCATTCTTTGGAAAAAAGGGATTCAAGGGACAAAATCATTTTTTTACTTATTACCACAGATGCAATATGAGGGAAAGAAAAGCAACAGGAAAATGTGTTTTGCCACTCCTAAAAAAGAACAGGCAGAGCTTTGTGGTTTGCGTCAGAGAACAATGGGAAAAAAGCGGCTATTTTGTTTTGCACCGTGTACACTCACGTGGAAACAGGGTTTTGGGATTAATTCTTTTGGCAAATCTTTGTCTATACCGGCTCAAAACACACTAGAAAGAGCTACTTAGTTTTGAATGCTAACGAGACACATCCCGTGACTTTTATAGGGGAATTAATTGATTTGCTTTAATTAAATATGCTAAGGATCTACACAGACAAACAGGATATTTTGCTATGGGGAAATAACTAAAACAATGATTGAAAATGCAGGCCTACACAATCTATGGATTTAGGGATAGTTTTACTTACAGGAGAGGCCTTGCAATGAGCATCAGGGAACAGCAGGGCACCTCTGGGACAGCAAGGGTGTTAGTCCAGGATAGTCTCTTCTTGCTCCTCCAAGGGGTCCCAGTCAGCGTCTATGTCTCCTGGTCCCTGTCTCCAATGCAGGATTTTGGGCTTCTCTGCTTGGATGTTTCTCGTAGGAGTTCAGCAGCAGGTTAGCTCCCGGAACAAGTTGAAAAAAAGCCCAGTTCTAATGCATACTGCTTTACTTATAAGGCAAATCCGATAATGTTAATCTGAAGTAAGCACACCCTTCCTATGCATAGACACGGTTTTTCTTCATTTACTCAGGAGCCGTATCAGTGAAAATGTGCCACTTCATAGTTCCCATGTTAATTTTTGTCCTTCACCCGCACACCAACTTTCAAATCTCTCAGAATCAAGGAAAAGCCCAAATCACATTTTTATTAATAACTATAGTTATATTTATCACACACAAATAATTTTAGCATGGTTCAAGGGGGTTACTCTCACCTTCAATAAAATTCTGGAAGGACCGTTGTGGCATTTATGCTGCACTTTCTAATGCAATAATATGTATTTTCTACTAACTAAACTCCAGTTTTTCTTTATTCACTTCAGTTTCATTTTCCCTTGAGCATGTGATCAGCCAGAGGCTGGCTGATGTTTTTCTTCACCTCTCCCTTCATGGTCTGTAATGGTCCTTGCTGCAACTCTAATGGATATTTTATGGGAATTGTGACCTTAAGGTCACATCTGCTGAAAGAACAGGCTTTGCTTCATCTGTTTCCACTGTGGTTGTAATCTAGGCAGTGTATTTCTTTCTATATCTTTCAGCAGTGGCCCTGATTGATGGTTGACAACCAGGCCTCCCTCTCCAGGATCAGTAGAGGAAAGGTCTTGGAGGTTAAGTTTTATCTTTAGGAGAAATGATCGGCTGCATGTAAAATTCTGCAAGCAATTAAACTTGCACACAATACATTTACATGGCATTTTATAGGCATCCGGGCCTTATATCCGTGTGTAACGTACTTCTTTAATCTCACAGTTGCAAAGTACATGAATATCACTTCTGGATTGCCCATATGTATAGGGCAGTTATATGAGAAGCCCATGTTCAAACTCTAAAAGTCTAGTGAGCATTTCTCTTATCATACTGTCAGTTGGATGAGGAAAAAATAAGTTCTTTTATTTCTTATAATTGCAATGAGCTTGGTTTCACTTGTGATGACTGGAGCACAATCTGGTATTACATTGAAGATAATGTACACACTGCTATCTGTCTCTTTAAGTAAAAGTGCAGCTCTCCATGGATTTAGTAAAACAGCATTGTCCGGCACATGTCTTTCTTTTTCTTGCTGAAATGCATTGCGGATATATTTGCGCTTTTGAGATTCAAGCCCACATTCTTTCCTTTGAGATTTAGGCCTTGTTAGGTTCAATAGGCCTCATGTCTGAAGTCACCATTTGTGAAGTCCCTTCAATGGGACTTCACAAATCACCCTGGCCTCTTTATTCCTGGCATTCAGGAGCTATATTTCACCCCACACGTCCCCTTCCTGGATCTTTGATTCCGGTGAGACAGAGAGAAGTACAAGGAGAGAGGGGTTTCTGTTGCCTTGTGGCCTGGGTTCATTAGTGGAATCTCCGTTAGAGAATGTCTTTTCCCTGTCCTGAGGGAGTGGCGCTCTGGTCTGCACTCAACTCTTTTCAGATTTTGTTTTCTTTTTGTCCTGGACTTCTCCCTTTCCGGTAGCTCCACCCTTGGCCTGTAGAGGCAAGGAGTTATTTAATCTGCCGAGAATGAAAGAGAGGGTAAGTATTCATACAGTACTCATTTCCCCGTATTATTGATGTACAAATTGACATAAAAACAACAAGATACACATTACTTTTCAGTTGGCATCTACAAGTCAGAAAATGACAATTACTCTTGGTACATTCCTGATAAGTATATTTTTCTCCATGCCGGTTCCCATTCTTTACTTTTATTCTTCAGATGGTTTTGGGCTCCACCCTACCTGGGTTCTTCAATCAGTCTCAAAGTCAGTTAGCAATGACAGCTTTTCAGGGTTCCATGTAATAATGACCCCTCAAAAAAAATATCGCATGCAAAATAATCGCCAAATAATTGCTGTTTTTGCGGGGACATTGTTACATGGAACATGCTGGGAACACCCCCGCAACCCCTGCTTCTCTTGTCCCTATATATATGGTCACCTATATAATGTCACCACAACCTTTTCCCAGTGACATTATATACGGCAACCATATATATAGGGATATTATTACCTGATACCCTTTCAGCTTATTGATATGAACAAATTTCTCTTCCGTCTGTTCTCCTTTAGGGATGCAGATCTTATAGGCAACAGGTGTGATTTTGTGGACAATTTCAAAAGCACTGCGCCAAGAGGGGACGAACATCCACTCTTTGGTCTGGTTCCTTTGGAAATTGTACAGGTAGACCCTGTCTCCTACTAAATTGTGAGAGTATACTCTATAGGATAGTGAATTATCACACTGAGACAGTTAGTAGGTGTTATTTTGTTCCAGAAACAACTTTTATTCAATAACTTTTCTTTTATATTTTTCTTTTCTCTTAGAAAAAAAGACACGTTTTCTTCTCTTCAGACTTCTTAGATTGCATTTACTTTTCTAGCAATATTCTTGGTTCACTATAAGGTAAGTCTCTGTAAAACTTTCTTAGTGTCTAATTATGCCCTCTCTTTACTTCTTCTCTGTTCATCTTTCCATTTTCTCAATTTGTTATTACAGTCTTTTTTGATTCTTCCTGTCTCCTTTCCTTATGAACTCTCTTGTTCTCTATTTTACAGTTCTTTACAGTTCACTCTCATCAATACTCTCCTCTCTTGACTTTTCAATACTTTCATTAATTAATTGAACTCAGTTTCCTCCTTAGTTGGTTTTGTCATCTTTTAATAATCAAGTTCTGACACTGTTTTCAGAGGATTTTTCAAAGAAAATGTTCCCAATAATATTATTCACTCTGTTGTTTCCTTTTATAAACAGTTACTTTCTTTCTGTGATTCGTATTAATTAACGTTCATTTCACTGTGGGACACTCTGTCCCCTCAAACAGTGTTATACTTTCACATACCTTCTTTAACTTTGTTTTCCTCTCTCTTTGTTCTGGCTGCGTGCAATTTTCTCTATCTATTCACCGGATCAGCTGTGATCCGCGTCCAGTCTCAGAGCCGCATGTCTCCTCCACTTCAGCTCTGACCTCGGCCCCAGCGGCTCCGTCTCAACTCCGCCCCTCCGCTGTGCTCTAAGCCTCAGCTGGGCCTGCTGAACCTCCCGCTGATCTCTCACCTTTCAGCGCGGTGCGGCTTTGCCTCAGTGACTCTGCAGCCTTTGTGAAGGATTCACAGGATGTTCTTCTTCCTACGGTACGCTGTATCGAGCATTTTGCCTTTTCTCTCCTTTTCACGACGCCGTCAGCGCTCTGCTTCTAATTCAGGAAACTGGAAACAATGACAGGCCGATTCATGGATTTAATGTGCACCGAAAATTCCATCGCAGAGGTGCCAAAACGTGCGATTTGCAGTAAAAGTGCGAAAATCGCAGTGCAACTGCGAAAATCGCAGGGAAACCAGCGCACATCGATTCATGGAAGTCCGTGCGCAAGAAAAATATTGGAAAAAGTGCACAGCGCACGCCGGCGCACAGGTCATCCAACGGCGTGCGCCACGGCCGCTGCGAAATCGCACATAGCGCGGCGGACATTAAAAAAGTGGGCGGAACATGGGGAATAACACTCGGAATGGGGAAAAACGCGTGAAAATATGGGCGTCACGGGGGAAGCACAGGAGGCAAGTGCGCGGAACGCCCACACGCTCGCCTACAACTCGTATTCATGGAATCGAATAGGGCAAACCAGCGCACGGTCAAAGACGCGCACAGGGCCAAACAAGTACACCACAAGAAAGCAGGCGGTAGCGTCCCTGCGCCTGAAATAAATGTGCGCCAAAATATGCGCTAACAAAAAGCACCCACATACAGCTATGATGAATGATCCATACAGTGGCCCTCTAGGACAAATGAGGTGCAAAGGGGTACCGACAAACACGGACACCCGCTGTGTGAAAAATAGCGTGTGCGTGTATTACAGGGTTCGCGGGAAGTTCCACACGCCATTGGCCTGGGCACGTGTATTCTGGGGTGCGTGTGAATTTTCCCACGCGAATTAGTAGGGTACGTGTATTTCGGTGTGCGCGTGAAGTTCCACACGCAATTTCAGCAGGGTACGTGTACTCCGGGTGCGCAGCAAATTCCACACGCGAATCCAGCAGCCTACGTGTATTTCGGGGGTGCCGGGGAGTCCCACACGTGAATTGGCAATGTGGGTCCTCCCAGCTGTTCCCTCTACACCCTCCACGGCCCCTGCAGGCGGCCCACACCACAGGGGACTACCCTGCACATGTCCTGCAGGCAGCCCATCCACCATGGCCATGCCCCCCAGCCAACCCACATGTCACCTTGCACTACTGCCCACCAACGCATGTCTCCCAGCACCCCCACACCCCAGCATCCAGGGGCATCCTCCACCAGGCCCCCACTCATGTCTCCCTGCACCCCCACCCCCCAGCACTGTAGGGCACCCTCCACCAGGCCCCCACTCATGTCCCCCTGCACCCCCACCCCCTTGCATCCAGGGGCACCCTCCACCAGGCCCCCACTCATGTCCCCCTGCACCCCCACCCCCTGCATCCAGGGGCACCCTCCACCAGGCCCCCACTCCTGTCTCCCAGCACCCCCACACCCCAGCACTGTAGGGCACCCTCCACCAGGCCCCCACTCATGTCTCCCTGCACCCCCACCCCCCAGCACTGTAGGGCACCCTCCACCAGGCCCCCACTTATGTCTTCCTGCACCCCCACCCCCCAGCACTGTAGGGCACCCTCCACCAGGCCCCCACTCATGTCCCCCTGCACCCCCACCCCCCTGCATCCAGGGGCACCCTCCACCAGGCCCCCACTCCTGTCTCCCTGCACCCCCACCCCCCTGAATCCAGGGGCACCCTCCACCAGGGCCCCACTCATGTCTCCCTGCACCCCCACCCCCAGCACTGTAGGGCACCCTCCACCAGGCCCCCACTCATGTCTCCCTGCACCCCCACCCCCCAGCACTGTATGGCACCCTCCACCAGGCCCCCACTCATGTCCCCCTGCACCCCCACCCCCCTGCATCCAGGGGCACCCTCCACCAGGCCCCCACTCCTGTCTCCCAGCACCCCCACCCCCCAGCACTGTAGGGTACCCTCCATCAGGCCCCCACTCCTGTCCCCCTGCACCCCCACCCCCCAGCAGTGCAGGGCACCCTCCACCAGGCCCCACTCATGTCCCCCTGCAACCCCACCCCCCTGCATCCAGGGGCACCCTCCACCAGGCCCCCACTCATGTCCCCCTGCACCCCCACCCCCATGCATCCAGGGGCACCCTCCACCAGGCCCCCACTCCTGTCTCCCAGCACCCCCACCCCCCAGCACTGTAGGGCACCCTCCACCAGGCCCCCACTCCTGTCCCCCTGCACCCCCACCCCCTAACAGTGCAGGGCACCCTCCACCAGGCCCCCACTCATGTCCCCCTGCACCCCCCCTGCATCCAGGGGCACCCTCCACCAGGCCCCCACTCATGTCCCCCTGCACCCCCACCCCCCTGCATCCAGGGGCACCCTCCACCAGGCCCCCACTCCTGTCCCCCTGCACCCCCACCCCCCAGCCATGCGATTTGCCTGGGTACGTGTATTCCAGGGGTGCGCGGGTAGTCTCACACGCGATTCCATCAGGGTACGTGTATTATGGGTCCGCGTGAACTTCCACACGCGATACCAGCAGGGTACGTGTATTACTGGGTTCGTGGGAAGTTCCACACGAGATTGCCCTGGGTATGTGTATTTCGGGGTACGCGGGAAGTTTCACACGCAAATTTGCAGGGTATGTGTATTTCGGTGTTTGCGTGAAGTTCCACACGTGACTGGGCCTGTGAGAGTGGGGTACGTGTATTCCAGGGGTGGCCGGGAATATTTACTCGCGACTGGGCCTGGCAGAGCGTGTTACGTGTATTCCTGGGGTGGGCGGGAAGATTTACACGGTCGCCTACAACGTGCCAAAAAATAAAAGGTCCAATCCTGAAACACGTACGCCAGCATGAAGCAGGCGCACGTCCCGCGCAGCATAAAAGAGAGCGCAAACAACAAAGCTCAGACGCCAGGATGAATATACTGTTCCTAGCAGCAGTGGCCGTGGGATACCGCAGGAGGAGGAGAAGGATAGTCAGGGCCAGAATCTTCACACCCAGAACCAGCCTATTTGGTATGCCTGATGACCAGGTGTATGGGAGGTACAGGTTTCCACCACTCATAATACTCGACCTGGTCAGTGAGTGGGAGGATGACCTCACATCACCCACCCTGTGCTCCCAAGCACTCAGCCCCCTGGAGAAGGTCCTCAATGTACTGCACTTCTTGGCTACCGGATCATTTCAGCGGACAAGTGCCATAGTGGGGGGGGGTGTCACAGGCCACGCAGTCACGGTGCCTACACCAGGTGTTGGCCATCATCACTGCATGCCCATCAGTCCGCAGGCACATATACCTGCCCAGAACACCTGCAGAAAGGCAGGCTGTCAGCCAGGATTTCTACAGGGTGGCACAATTCCCCAAAGTGCTAGGTGCCATTGATTGCACCCATGTGGCTCTACGTCCCCCCAGGGCATCTGAGCACATCTATAGAAACCGCAAGCACTGGCATTCCATCAACGTCCAGGTAGTATGTGATGTCAAGGGAATCATCACCTCAGTATATGCCAAATATCCAGGGTCCACCCACGACAGCTTCATTAACAGGATGTCAACCCTAAACTGGGACATGGAAGCTGGGCGGCATGGCGATGCATGGCTGCTTGTTGAGTAGAAATGCCACAGCACACGCATGCATGACAGATACAGAGTAATGCCAATACCCCACTAATGATCCCCATCACCACCTCCCCAGGGGACAGTGTCTACCCTCTGAGCACACACATGATGACGCCAATTCGGAACCCCATCACGCCTCCCGAGGTAAGATACAACACAGCTCATATTGCAACACGGGGCATAGTGGAGTGCACATTCGGAGTGCTCAAGTCACGCTTTCGCTCCCTTGACCGTTCTGGTGGGCAGCTGTTATTTATTTTAAAATTTGTTTATTGGCATTTAAGTTTTTCATCGTTATACAATATATTGGCCGGAATCTTTATTCAGAATATCCGACTCTTATGCAAAAGTTGAGCCTTCTTAAACAAACAACAACACATAAACAACAAATTAACAGTAACTGTCTCCTTAGTGAGGGGGGGTAACAGTCATCAAGTTTCCGGAAATGGCAGGTGGTAGGGCGGCTGGTGGGGGTGGGTGAGTTCTTCTCTGGCATCCTGCTGGGGCCGCTGAGGTCTGGGTGACGACTTCTTAGCCGACCATGTGGGTTGAGTGGTCAGCGGGGTGAATCCTTCAGGGAGGTTTATCATCTGAGGAGCGGGACAACCTGGACATGGTGTCCTTCCAAGCTGCTAGGGCCATGCTCGAGTCTTCCTTGGATCTGGTGACGCTGGCCTCCCAGGCACTTGTTTCAGCGTTCGCCCATCTTTCGAATTTTTTGCGCCATACTTTATAGTTAGGACCTGCAGGCTTTTTCCAGGCCATGGCGATAGTTCTCTTGGCCGTTATGCACAGTAAGTCCATTAGTCTGACAGCATATTTGAGTTTGGCCAGCCTAGGATCGATGCCTAGTAGGCATTCAGCTGGGGTCCATTTGAACCTAGTTACTTCCGCTTCTTCGCAGGTACGCTTCACTCCTGACCAGAGGTTCTGTACCTTGATGCAGTTCCATAGCATGTGGATCATGTCTGCCCCATCAACTCCGCACCAGGTGCACTGTGTCTGTGTGGATTTGTTGAATTTTGCTATTCTGCTTGGGGTTAAGTAAGTACGGTATAGTACATTTAACTGTATTAGTCGAAATCTCTGGTTCCTGGAGACCTCTTTTGGGAACGACAGTGCTCTGTCCCATTCTTTTTCTGATATCTCTTGTCCCGTGTCTGCTTCCCAGTAGGTCTTCAGTGCAGCGCTACGAGGGTTGGGGTTGTCAATGAGGAGGCTGTAAATTTGAGATACTGCCCTCCCGCCTTCGCTCAGGCTATACATCAGTGTCAAGAAGGGATCTGCCTCTGGTTCTTCCGGCCAGGTGGTCCATTTTGTGCGAGCTATTTTGTGGATCTTTTGGTACCATAAGAATTGGCCAGTGTGGATGCCTTCCACTGCTTGTAGATCGCCAAATTCCCTAAATACACCGTCGGCATATAGATCACTCCATGTGTACACCCCATCTTTTTCCCAAAGCCTAATGTTATATAGGCTCGTGTCGGATTTACCAAGTCCTGAAATTAATGGCATTTCTTGGGAGTATGATTGCTTCAAGCGCAAGACTGTAGTGGCTCTGTGCCATATTTTTCTACCGAGGGTTGCCAGAAATGGTATTCTGCGTATCTAATTCTGGGGGGCCCAGATTAGCTCCTTCAGTCGAATTGGGGAAATCGAGGCCTGCAGCAGAGGGGTTTCAGAGGTGGGTTCATCTGCCAACCACTTGGACACATGACTCAGTTGAGCTGCAAGGTAGTACTTTTCCAGACTGGGCAGCTGTACCCCACCCTGTTTGTATGGTAAGGTTAAGGTGGACAAGGCCACCCGATGTCTGCCATTTCCCCACAGGAATTCTTTGATTATAGTGTCAAGGAGTTGGAAAAAAGGTTTTGCAATGTAAAAGTGCACATTTAGGAACCCGTACAGGAATCTAGGGAGGATAATCATCTTAACTATCGAGGCCCTACCTAGCATAGATAGTGGTAGTTTCGTCCAAAATCTTATGGATTTACGTAATGTGGGTACAGCTACTTTCGTGTTATGTTCATGCATCATCTTTGGGGTGTGCATTATCAGGATTCCGAGGTATCGGAAGGAAGTGGTTTGCCATTTTACGCCCACCGGAGGGAGCTCTTCAGCGCTCCTGTTCCTCAGGCCTGCTAGGGGGAATAAGCAGGATTTAGTTTTGCTAAATTGGATGCCAGAGACCTTGGCGTAATTGTCGAGGACATCTAACATTGTTGGTACATTGAGGTGTGGGTTGTTGACATATATCAGTACATCGTCCGCATATAATGAGACAATGTGGTCAATTCCACCTAGCCTTATCCCTGCATCGAAAAACTGTTGCCTGAGATAGATTGCGATGGGTTCTAATCCCAATACATAAAGCATAGGGGAGAATGGGCAGCCTTGCCTAGTACCCCTTTGAATGTCCCAAGCTTCTGACACATACCTCCCTGGCTTAAGTCTTGCCCTTGGTTTATTATAAAGGATCTTGACCCATCTGACAAATCTCTGGCCGACTCCAAATCCCTCCAGAACCGCTACCAGCCACTCCCAATATATCGAGTCAAATGCCTTAATGGCGTCCAAGGACAGTAGAGCGAGCCGCTCATTGCTCGTGTTAGTTTGGGCTATGATATGCTGAAGCCTGCGCAAATTTAGAGACGTGTTACGACCAGGTATAAAAACATTCTGGTCCGAGTGCACTATGTCGCCTATCACCTTGGACGGCCGTTTTGCTAGGATTGTTAATAGTATTTTGACGTCATAATTTTGCATGGCGAGCGGGCGGTAGGAGTCACACTTATCAGGGGGTTTATTGGGCTTGAGCATTGGGATTACTAGGGTTTCCCTCATGCTGTCAGGTAGGATGCCTGTTCCGTAGGTCTCTAAGAAAACTTGGTGTAATAGGGGCGACAGTGAGGATTCATATGCTTTATAGAATTCAGGGGGGAGTCCGTCGCAACACGGGGCTTTGCTCGTGGCTAGGGATCTAATAGCTTCTGTTATATCTTCTGGTGTGATGTCGGAGTCTAAGGTTTCGGCTTGAGTAAGGGATAATTTAGGCAGCTCTATTTCCTCTAGTGTGTCTAATATTTGTTCCTGTGGGACCATGTATGTGTGGGAATACAGTTTTGAGTAGAAGCTACTAAATGTGTCATTGATACTCTGTTGGGTTCCGTGTTTCATACCTAGTTCATCATGTAGTGTGGTGGTTAACTGCCTGGGGTGTTCTCTTTTGCAGAGCCAGGCAAGCAGCCGACCTGGTTTATCGGCTTCAGCGTGAGTTTTGTTCGTTCTGGTGATAAAGTCAAATTTGGCTAATCTGTTCCATGCCTCAGAGCATTCCTCTCTAAGAGCCCTGAGATCTACTTCTCTCATCGGGGTTTCTATCGGAGCGCTTTCTAGTCGTAGGATCTCCCGTTCCTTTTGGGCTAGTTCTCCCCGTAGTGTGTTTCTGATACCCACAGCTTTTGCAATAGCTTCACCTCGCGTTACTACCTTTAAGGCGTCCCATAGCGTGCAGGCATGTTCAACGCTGCCAGAGTTTTCAGTTATGTAGTTCTCAATGGCCTCTTGCAGTTCTTCCCTGAAGATCGGGTCTCTCAAGGCCTCTGCGGACATCCTCCACATGGGGATAGGGGGTCTGGGGTTATCGTGGCACCAATCTAATATTGTCATGATGCCTACCTCCAAGGAGCCAGGTCCGACCCAGCAACCCCAGAGGCAGGCATCATTCCCCCCAGGGAAGTGCCAGCGGGCCCAAGCTCGGGCCCTTTGGACACAGTCCTGGCGCCTTACGCGCCAGGCTCATGTTGGACCCCTGTCCTGGCGCCTTAGGCGCCAGGCTCATAAAGCTAGACATGTGTTCAAGTGTTTTAATGTGCACTTACCTGATGCAGACCATGCTGCTACATCCAGGCCCTCTTGAGGCCTGAATGGAACTACTTTACCTGTGGGACTACTTTCCACCTGAGTGTGGTCGGGGAAGGATACATACCTGATCGGTGGAAGGATACCTACCTGGAACTTCTTCCAAAGCTATTTAAACCACGCCCGATCAGCAACTCACGCTTCGCGTTGTTCTGCTTCTCGCAGCTGGACGCTCACCGTGTCAGCTCCTGCATCTGGACTTCAGCCACGCCTGTCAGCATCCTGGGTCACCTGCAAAGGGAGATAAGAGAGAATTGGGGAGAAAGAAGACCTTACCTGCTAAAGCTGTATCACGGAGACATCACACCGATGATCCTGAAAGGGAAGACATCATTTTTAAAAGCATTTTGCTTCGATCGCTGCAGCGCTGCATTTCACTCACCTTTCCTGGGCACCTCCATCTTCAGCAGCGATCATCCGGATCCGCAGCCACTTCCCAGAGCCTAGAGAGAAAAAGACAAGAACACAAGGTGAGAGAAGGAAGGGAATAGGAAAAGCTCAGTTTCCTTCTAAGACTTACCTGCTGGGTCATTCCCATTTCATTTCGGGTCCTGCCGCTTCCTGGCATTCCGGACCCCGGCCCCTATGGGGAAAAAAGACAAAGACATTGAATGAGCGAATGCAAAGACATTACCCGAACGCTCATCCAGAACTTACCTGTCATTTATTGGAACTGCACGTTTCACTTCGGGTCGGCGCCATATCTCCGGCATTCCGAACCCCGGCCCCTAAGGGGAAAAAGACATAAGCGTTAGCGCTTGCTGCAATAAGACAATGAACATTATTATTAAGCTTGAACTTTTGAACTTGCAACAGAACTCTTACAGCGCCTTACCTGAATAGTCAAGCTTATTTGAACTTCCATCAAACCTCAATCCAGTGAAGTAACTGGGTTTCAACGCGCCCGTGCATCAGAAGCAGGATGGAGAACTCATCCTTCCAGACCCTAAGGTGAGACTTCACAGGGAATCGTGGAAGGGTATCGTGGAGGGTTGGAAGGGAGTGGGAGGCTTGAGCATTATTCAGTCAGTAGGTAATGCTCCCTTTTCACGCACAGGGGAATATTCCTACGAGCCAGAGAAGCCAGAGTAGAGGGGCCCTACCTGTCCATCTTCAGAGTCCTGCGCTTCACCATTGAAGAAGCATCAGCACTCGAAGCCAGACCTGCGCCTCCGTGGGAATCAGGTGAGCGTGACAGAACGCGAAGCCTACCCACAATTTCCCACCCGGGCGCTATGGAGACTTCCGAGACAGATCAGCTGGCCCAGCTTTTGGGGGAATTACGGGCAGAAGTGCACTCGGCCCGCCAGGAGACTAACGCTCTCAAAAGAGAACTGATCCTATCCAAGGAAAGAACAGATGACCTGGCCAAAAGGCTATTGCAGGCCCAGGCAGGGCACACTCCTTTACCTAATTCCGGAGGTACTTCCACATCAATGGGTTTGAATAACCCGGTACAAATCAATATACCTGGACAGATGCCTTTGGCCCCGCCTGAACGTTTTGCGGGGGATCCCAAGAAATATGCCGTCTTTATGAACCAATGTCGTTTACACTTTCTATGCAGACCCGGGGCCTTCCCTAACGACCAGACCAAGGTAGCCTTTATACTATCTTACCTCAGTGGCAGTGCTGCCGATTGGTCTATTCCATTGGTAAATCAGGATGATCCCATTCTCCAGAATTTTCAGGTTTTCCAGGCCAGCATGGAAAGATTGTTTGCTCGCCACTCTCAAGGACAGGCCCTTGATAACGAACTGCTATCCTTACGACAAGGTAATCAGGATCTCCTGTCCTACGTTGCCACCTTTAATAGACTGGTTGTGGAAACTGGATGGCCAGAAAACAAAAGGATCACATTGTTTCATCGAGGCCTGCACGGAGAGCTTAAGGATGTTCTAGCTCAGATAGTAGATCCACCACAGGTCTGAGCAGACTACATAGACTTGGTGGTTCAACTTGATCACAGACTTCAAAATAGAAAAGCAGATCGGTTCAAGTACGAAACCCGAGTACCGATCAAAACCCACGCCAACTTTAAGAGTACCGACGTATCCGAACCTATGCAAATCGGCGGTGTTAAAGGACCATTAACGCAGAAGGAACGAGAGTGAAGGCGGCAAATGCAACTTTGTCTGTATTGCGGGACTTCTGGGCACTTTCTTTGAAATTGTCCGTTTAAACCACCTAAGAAGGTGGTTGGAGCCACTGATAACGATTTTTTGACACCTGATTCGGGAATCGACCTAGCCCGACAAGCGTAGGGGTCCGCTTGCCGAGCTTGAAAACAAATTCTTTGACCTCGCATTTTGTCATGCCAATGGTGCTCGTGGACCCAAAACAGCCTCAGCAGTTGCATGCTATAAAAGCATACATCGACAGTGGAGCTATTGGAAATTACATAGACCGTGAATTGGCTTCCAGGATTAACCTCCCTCTCCGCCCGAAAGTAACCCAAGATGTCATTACTACACTCAGGGCCTGTAACGCATTCCACTGTTGAAATGACACTGGTGGGTCAGGATGGACATTGGGAAGCAATCGTGTTTGATGTGATCAAGGCCCCACAATTTCAAGTAATTCTTGGAATTCCTTGGTTAGAAACACATAATCCCAGAATTGACTGGCGAGCAAAGAAGATAAGTTTTCCTGATTGTGAACCAACTTGTTATCCAAGAAATCCAGTTATGGGTCTAGCCTCAGCAACTTCCACCCCTGTACAGCTACCGTCAGAATACCAAGAATTCCAAGACGTTTTTCAGAAGGAACAGGCTAACACGTTACCTCCCCATCGGTCTTATGATTGCCAA
The DNA here is from genome assembly GCF_040938575.1 of Ambystoma mexicanum. Taxonomy (NCBI): domain Eukaryota; kingdom Metazoa; phylum Chordata; class Amphibia; order Caudata; family Ambystomatidae; genus Ambystoma; species Ambystoma mexicanum. The sequence continues at coordinate 701,336,475 of NC_090941.1, read as the reverse complement.
ATCGATCTGGTACCCAATGCTCAACTACCTTGTAGTAGGATTTATGCTCTTACGGAACCTGAGAACCTGCATTTGCGTCAGTATTTAGATCAGTACCTAGCCAATGGTTTTATTCACCCGTCCAAGTCTCCTGTCTCCTCAGCTCTGTTCTTCGTGCCGAAAAAAGAGGGCGACCTTAGAACATGTATAGACTATCGCGCCCTAAATCAAATAACGATTAAGAATAGTTATCCCCTGCCCCCGATCCCTGAGCTTATCGACCAGGTGAAAGACGCTTGTGTGTACACCAAGTTAGATCTTCGAGGAGCTTATCACCTGGTGCATATAAAAGAAGGCGACGAATGGAAGACTGCATTCCGCACCAAATTTGGGCTCTTCCAATATCAGGTGATGCCCTTCGGTTTGTGGAATGCGCCTGCCGCCTTTCAGTACTTTATGAATGATGTTCTTCGGGAACTTATCGATGTCTGTGTCATTGTTTATATTGACGACATCCTGGTGTACTCTTCTTCAGAATCCGATCACAGAAAACATGTTAGGGCAATTCTTGAGAAATTGCACCAGCACAGAATATTTGCAAAGCTCGAAAAATGCGTTTTTCATACCACAGAAGTTGAGTTTCTCGGATTCATCCTGACACCACAAGGAGTCCGAATGGACTCGCGCAAGGTGGACGCCATCCTCAAATGGCCATCTCCTAGCTCGGTGAAGGGAGTTCTGAGCATGCTCGGCTTCGCCAATTTCTATCGAAGATTCATCCCGGAATTTTCCCGAACAGTCCAACCCATCACAGCTCTCCTAAAGAAAAACAAACGCTTTGAATGGACTCTTGAGGCCGCACAAGCCTTTCAGGACCTGAAAACCAAATTCACCTCTGCACCAGTATTGAAGCACCCGCACCCAGATCTCCCTTACATTGTGGAAACCGACGCATCCAGTTCGGCCATGGGAGCTGTCCTGTCGCAAAGAGACCCAGAAACTAACCAACTACACCCTGTGGCCTTTTGGTCCAGGAAATGTTCTCCTCCTGAAATCAACTACGCAATTACCCACAAAGAGTTACTGGCTATTAAATCTGCTTTCAAGGCTTGGCGTCACTACCTTCTCGGGGCAAGACACACCATCACCGTAATTACGGACCACAGAAATTTACAGTATTTAAAGACGGCCAAAGCTCAATCTTCACGACAACTCCGATGGGCTCTATTCTTTGCGGAATTTGATTTTGTAATTACCTATCGCCCTGGCTGCAAGAATGGTAAAGCGGACGCCTTATCCCAGATTGGCATGGAAGAACCCAATTCGAGTTTAGAACCTGTGCCAATCATACCTGAACAAAGAATCTTAGGCCTAACTTCATTGCAAACTATTGAGGACATCCAAACGCAAGTAAAACAACTTATAGACTCTTCAGCCTTACTGGAATGGAGTCAAAAGGGTCCTCATTACACCGTTAAGGATGATTTACCCTACTTCCAGGAGTGGTTGTTTCTGCCAAGTAAAGAATTGCAAGAACTTGTTATTGCCCATCATCATGAATCATTAATGGAAGGACACCCTGGTATCGCTAAAACGGAGGAAAAAATCAAACGCCACTTCTGGTGGCCTTCTTGGAGAAAAGACATAAAGTCTTTTGTATAGTCTTGCGGAATTTGCGCCCAAAACAAGGGTCAAAAGAAAAGGCCAGCCGGCCTACTTCAACCCTTGGATATTCCACCGGCACCATGGCACACCTTGTCAATGGACTTTATAACTGACCTGCCTCCTTGTGCTGGTTACAACACTATTCTTGTAATTGTGGATCTATTCTCCAAAATGGCCCACTTTATCCCTTTAAAAGGTTTGCCTTCAGCTTCCACCTTGGCCAAGGAATTTATGGAGAATATAGTTCGTATACATGGTTTCCCTTCCATATTAGTCTCGGATCGTGGAAGTCAATTTATCTCCCATTTTTGGAAGAAGTGTTGCCAACTAGCACAAATAGATGTGCGGTTATCCACCAGCCACCACCCCCAGACCGACGGACAAACCGAGAGAACCAATCAGACTCTCGAGCAATATCTTCGGTGCATGTTACACCAATCCGAGTTAAATTGGAAAGACATCCTTTGGATCGCAGAATATGCATACAACAATTCAGTGCATTCTGGAACCGGACAAACTCCTTTTTATACTTTGTATGGTCACCATCCTCGGACCTCTGACCTAGATCCAACTCAGACCCTGGAAATGCCCGCAGTAAATCATTTGCATTCCACAATAACCCGAGCCTTCAAAGAAGCTGCAACTCATTTACAGCAAGCCAAGAAAAAGTATTAAAAAAACGCTGATTTGCACCGAAGTAAAACTCCTCCTTACCAAGTAGGAGACCAGGTATGGCTAGAAATGAAACATTTACCCCTCAAGGGCCCGCGAACCTTCAATCCCAGATTCATAGGACCTTATCCCATCAAGGCTATACTCAATCCCGTGGCCTTTAAACTGGATTTACCGTCCAACATGCGTATTCATCCAGTTTTTCATGCATCACTTTTAAAGCCAGTACAACCAGGGACCTGACTGTCCAAGCCTCCAGACCCAGTTCAAATTGAAGGGGAATTAGAATTCGAAGTTAAAGACATTTTAGACTCCAAGGTGTTAAAGTCAAAACTCTTCTATCTTGTTGTCTGGAAGGGATATGGACCTCAGGAGAGATCGTGGGAGCCTAGTAACCATGTTCACGCACCTCGATTAATACAAAGGTCCCACCGGAGATTTCCGAACAAGCCAAAACCCCCGGAGGGAACAACCTTTGGAGGGGTCTTGAGGGGGGGTACTGTCATGATGCCTACCTCCAAGGAGCCAGGTCCGACCCAGCAACCCCAGAGGCAGGCATCATTCCCCCCAGGGAAGTGCCAGCGGGCCCAAGCTGGGGCCCTTTGGACACAGTCCTGGCGCCTTAGGCGCCAGGCTCATGTTGGACCCCTGTCCTGGTGCCTTAGGCGCCAGGCTCATAAAGCTAGACATGTGTTCAAGTGTTTTAATGTGCACTTACCTGATGCAGACCATGCTGCTACATCCAGGCCCTCTTGAGGCCTGAATGGAACTACTTTACCTGTGGGACTACTTTCCACCTGGGTGTGGTCGGGGAAGGATACATTCCTGATCGGTGGAAGGATACATACCTGGAACCTCTTCCAAAGCTATTTAAACCACGCCCGATCAGCAACTCACGCTTCGCGTTGTTCTGCTCCTCGCAGCTGGACGCTCACCGTGTCAGCTCCTGCATCTGGACTTCAGCCACGCCTGTCAGCATCCTGGGTCACCTGCAAAGGGAGATAAGAGAGAATTGGGGAGAAAGAAGACCTTACCTGCTAAAGCTGTATCACGGAGATATCACACCGACGATCCTGAAAGGGAAGACATCATTTTTAAAAGCATTTCGCTTCGATCGCTGCAGCGCTGCATTTCACTCACCTTTCCTGGGCACCTCCATCTTCAGCAGCGATCATCCGGATCCGCAGCCACTTCCCAGAGACTAGAGAGAAAAAGACAAGAACACAAGGTGAGAGAAGGAAGGGAATAGGAAAAGCTCAGTTTCCTTCTAAGTCTTACCTGTTGGGTCATTCCCATTTCATTTCGGGTCCTGCCGCTTCCTGGCATTCCGGACCCCGGCCCCTATGGGGAAAAAAGACAAAGACATTGAATGAGCGAATGCAAAGACATTACCCGAACGCTCATCCAGAACTTACCTGTCATTTATTGGAACTGCACGTTTCACTTCGGGTCGGCGCCATATCTCCGGCATTCCGAACCCCGGCCCCTAAGGGGAAAAAGACATAAGTGTTAGCGCTTGCTGCAATAAGACAATGAACATTATTATTAAGCTTGAACTTTTGAACTTGCAACAGAACTCTTACAGCGCCTTACCTGAATAGTCAAGCTTATTTGAACTTCCATCAAACCTCAATCCAGTGAAGTAACTGGGTTTCAACGTGCCCCTGCATCAGAAGCAGGATGGAGAACTCATCCTTCCAGACCCTAAGGTGAGACTTCACAGGGAATCGGGGAAGGGTATCGTGGAGGGTTGGAAGGGAGTGGGAGGCTTGAGCATTATTCAGTCAGTAGGTAATACTCCCTTTTCACGCACAGGGGAATATTCCTACGAGCCAGAGAAGCCAGAGTAGAGGGGCCCTACCTGTCCATCTTCAGAGTCCTGCGCTTCACCATTGAAGAAGCATCAGCACTCGAAGCCAGACCTGCGCCTCCGTGGGAATCAGGTGAGTGTGACAAATATTAGTGGAGAGTGGTCAGAGATAGTTCTCCCTAGGTATTGCGTGTCTAGTACCTGTGGCAGGAGTTCCTTGCTTATGAAAAAATAATCAAGTCTCGTATGAAGATTGTGAGGGGAAGAGTAGTATGAATAGCTCCTTTCATCTGGGTGTAGTTCCCGCCATGCTTCTATTAAGTCCAGTTCTCTGACAATAGTGATCAGGGACGAGGTGGCAGCGGAAGGGCCTTTTGTCGGAGGCCAGGACCTGTCGGATTCTGGGTTGTGAACACAATTAAAATCGCCTCCCCACAGGAAGAGGCCGTCCCGGAATTGTAGCATCTTGGTACATAGCACTTTTATATGGGCTGGGATATTGTTGTTAGGGAAGTATGAATTCACCATGCACCATTCCCTCTGTTCGAGAGTTCCCCATATTATTAGATACCTGCCTTCTGGGTCTTTTTCCATCTTGTTCAGGCGGAATGGTATTTGAGGGTTGATCCAGATGTAGACCCCTCTGGCATACATCGAGTAGGCGGCTCCAAAGCCTTGTCCCCCCCAGTGCTCCTTAAGCTTTGCTTTGGCTTCAGCATTACAGTGAGTCTCCTGCAGTAGGGCTATGTCCACTCTCTTCCTATGTAGATAGGATTTAACTCTATTCCTGCGGAGGTAAGTGCCCAGGCCTCTTACATTCCAAGTCATTACCCTAATGTGCATGGCCATCTTGGTTTCGTATTAACTTCAGGGGTCGCCCTCTGCTCCAAGGAGTGTTCATGATCATGTTAGGGGCCCCAGGGGCCTCTCTAGATTGGAGGTTTTGACCTGACCAGTCTTCTATTTCCACCCAACTGCCTTCCGGATGCAATTTTTTACTTGGAGACTTATTAACTTTTCGAACAGCCATTCCGTGGAATGGGTTAACCAAGGGGAACAACAAGGAACTGCCCCCAGCAGTTGTTTTGAACATACAACGCTCGGGGGCTCCCGAACCTTCCAGGCCTTTCCAGGTCTTTCGGCCCGGGCAGTGTGTAGGCTTCTTGCCTGCACTGTTTCGTGTGGGGCGGGTCATCGGTGATTGTGCGCTTGGGGTTCCGAGCGCCTGCCCAATTGTGATATCTGCTTGATGCGGTCTTAAGGTTCATTTAAAGAGGAACATCTTACTTGTGGCCATGTTCATTTGTATATACAGATCCAGCCTTCAATTCAGCTTTTGTTGCCTTTCAGCGTTTCCTCAGTGTCGTCCGCCATGTTATTATGTTCGAGCCATAGGTTTGCCGCAGCTGGGGTCTCAAGGAAGATAGCTTTACCCTTATGGAGTACTATAAGCCTTGCTGGGTATAGTAGCATATACTTGAGGTTAAGTTTTCGTAGTCTGGCCTTGACCGGTATGAAGGAGTTTCTTGCTCGTTGCACCACGGGAGTGTAGTCGGGATATATGACTATAGACGCTTCGTTCCTTTTGATCTCACCACCTTCCCTCGAAAACCTCAGTATTGTCTCCCGGTCTCTGAAGTTCAAAATCTTTGCGATTATTGGTCGCGGGTATGAACCAGGTGGTGGTCGCTTTTGGAGGGCTCTGTGGGCTCGCTCAAAGGAAAACCCTTGGGTGAGTTTCCCGGCACCAATTTCGTGTAGTAGAAGTGACTCGATGAATTCGGTGGGGTCCGGGCCCTCCATGTCTTCCGGAATTCCGAGTATCCGGACGTTATTCCGTCGGGCTCTGCCCTCCGCATCTTCAGAGCGGGCTTCCAACCGTGCCACTGTTGATTCTAGTTCTTTGACTTTCGCCACCAGTTCTTGTGTGGTCCCCGCGGTTTCATGTATAGAGGCTTCCGTGTTGGTCACTCTTTCTGTTAGGTTGCGGGCATCTTGTCTCATCAATTGTATATCTGATTTTATTTCGCCAATCTTATCTTCAATGGATGTTCTCAATGCCGCAATTGCCTCTAGGATCCGGGTGTCTCGGGGGTCACCCGCCGGGGGCTGTGGCTCATCTGTGGTTATGGCTTCATGTGGTGGCTGTTGCTTTGGACGGACGGTGGTGAAAGAGTCCATTGTTACAGATTTGGGTCTATTCTTAGGGGGCGACATCTCCCCGCGGGTCCCAGTTGACTGTGGTGGGGACCTTGCTTGGGTTTGTGGGCCTCTCGATTCCTCTTCGATCTCTTGTGGGTAGCCTATAGTTAGGGGGTGTGCTGCTGCTGGTTTGGGTATCTGCTTGTCAACCCGTGCAGCGGTACCTCCGTGCCTCGCCAGTGACAAGACAGTGATCCACCCAGGCCCTGAATTCGAGTGCCGCAGCTGTGGGTCTTTCAGGCGGGTAGCCGCAGCTGTTCTCTGGGTGGTGAAGTAGGGCGGTGAGCGGTAGTGTAGGGGGTCGGCACTTACTTGGTGGTGGCGACAAGTGATTCCTGGGGAGTCCGCAGGCTCCGCGCGTACTGGATCTCCAATTCAGTGGGCCGGATGGTGTGGTGTGGCTCCCAACAGGGGTGGACTTGTGTCCAGAGTGTCTCCAGGATGCTGGGCTGCCGGGGCTGGCCGCTTCACAGGCCCGTGGCGGCTCCGTGTGGACCGCGCATCCTGGTCTGCCTTTGCGGTGTATGGGCTGCTTCCCGGCAAGGTGCGTGCTGTGGAAGCACGGGCGGTCTCCGGGGTCCCAGTACTATTTCCTGAGTTCGCGGTTATGCTGCACACGAGGAGATGTTTCTCCGGGGCGGCGGTGTCACTCCTGGGCAATCCGGTAAGGTTAGCGGAGTGTGGCTTTGTCTGCTCTGCTCGGTCACTCAGTCCGGGGTCTTCAGGGTCCTGCAGTCGCTCAGCGCACCAGAGCAGTGTCAGGGTCCCCACCTCCGGTTACAGTCCAAAGCCAACGGAGCGCGGCGGGAATGCACTCTGCCCCGGCTTCGAAGGCGAGTCTCCTCCGTGGCTCTCAGGAGGTCCCCTGTGTCCGAAAAGCGCCTCCGTGTTACAATCCGCACGGAGCGGCCGCCATTTTGGATGCAACAGGGGGGTCACGGCGGGCGCTCCGTTTGTTGTGATGCTGATGCCGTTTATTTCCGCCTGCGTGATCGAGGATGCCAAAAAGGGTTTCTCAATGCCTCTGTGTCTTTTTCAGTTTGGCATCTGCGGTTTTAATGCCGCAATGTCGCGTGCTTCAGGATCATGGGCAGGAGCTCTCCCAGAGATCGACCTCACTCCATGCGCGCTGGCCATGCCCCCGGTGGGCAGCTGTTATACGCTCCCCCAGTAGTGTGCAGGATCATAGTGGCAGCATGTATCCTGCACAATGTTGCAACACGCCGGGGCCTGGCTGTGGACATGGTGGTGCCCCCACATCCTCAACCACATGCACGCCCGCTGCGCATGGGAGGGGAAAGGGCACGGGGTGAGGCAGCCCGTACGCAGTTGGTGGCTAATTACTTCACATAGAAAGCACACCCCTGTGGAGTGCACACAGCCCTGGCACATACCATCTGACAATCAATGATGACTCACTCTGACAATTCTGATGAATTAAGGGACAGTCAACTGTCAGAACCATAGCAGTCTGAGATTGTTCATCTGGAAGTCTCACAATGTGTGCATCCCTACCTACACAAACACCACCAATGCAGTGTCATCAAAAGACACACTTCCATGCAGCCATGCAGCAAAAATGAATACCCACTTGCAAAATACAACATGAGAACAGTGCCATGTCACCCAACCCCTCCCCGGCACGGCCACACAACACACCATGGCATGTCATGCAATGTGAGAGCAAACAAATTAATCCCCACAACATGACCCAAGTGTCACCAACTGCAGTGTCCCTAATGGAAACTGGCCACACATGAAATGCTCACAGTAATGCAGGACCAACAACACACATTACCAAATACTTACCAATAATACTAATCACCTACACAACCTCCAACCTACCATAAACATGACACTATGGACTTGAAAAATTGGTAGCCTCACTACCTGATAATGCCAGCACTTCGAACACTTCCAACTATACAGTGTTAGCGCCAGGCAAAAGTGTAGGTGCACTGCTTACAACATGGACTCCAGTTCCAAAGTAGACCGCCTTGTGAGGACATGAGAAATGGACCTGCAAATTAGGAGGATTAGATGGATGCAGAGGCACATATCAATACACCATGCAGTGTACAATACAACAACAATATGCACTAGGAATGTATACACAGTATTGACTACAGACTGCCCACACATCAAATGGGAGTCCAACGTCACCGTGTAAGTCAATGTCACTTGGGCACACCCTTTGAAAGCCCATGGAAACGGGAAGCAGGAGGGGTGTGTGTCACACAAACCCAAGTATCTGATCCAAATTCAGGACAAGCCTGCATGTGCCCAGCCACAATACAGCGTATGCCCACGGGAGCCACACAAGGCAACACACTGTCCAAAAAATAAAGAATAAAAAATAAAAAAAAATAACAAAATAAAAAATGGCCATGAATGGGCCCGGGGGGGGGGGGGGGGGAGGCCACCCAGGAGGTCCAAGGACAGGGTGCACACCAAAACCAACCTGTGTGGATCTTGCGAAAAAAAAACACCTCCACGGGCTCATGGCCTGCACGGCTACCCTATTGTGGGAGAATCGCTGCTGTCGCTCTCCTCACCCTCTGCAGCTGCATCAGGAGGTGGTGGCACTATGGGAGGTAGCCCACGCAAAGCCCTAGTCTGGTCCTCCATGGCAGCAAGCATGCGGGTGTGGAAGGTCTGGTTCTGCAGGATAATTGTGCGGAGGTCCCCATGCAACAACTCACGGGAGGCCCGGACCTCCTCCCTAGTTGCCTGCATCTCAGCTGAGAGCGTACGTGTGAGCCGCTCCAGCTGCTGTTCTGTCCTCGTGTTAGCTGAAGCCTCAAGCTCAACCAGAGTTGCCCTGAGCTGACGGAGTTCCACCCTCAGGGCTTCCCTGTGGCCCTGGGACTCAATAGAAATGGCTTCCTGCAGAGTCTCCAGTGCCGCCCGCCTGTCCCTGTTGGACGCCAACATGTCCTCCCTGTGTGACTGGCTAATGGAGTCTGTTGCCTGCTGTAGTTGTTCAATTAGCCTTTCTTGGGGGACAATGGAAGTGGCCACCCTATCCATGGCCTGAGCCATCATCTCAGTGGATGCTGCCTGTTGGTTTGCCATACCGTATATGGATTGCTCCCATGCGGTATTGCCAGGTGGCGTACGGCCACCGCGTCGGCGGGCACCACACCTGTCTGGGGCAAGGCGAACTGCGCCTTGCTGTGCCGGCACTGCCTGAGGCTGCAGGACTGCATTCCCCCTCTGATCTGCTGGCCCAGGAACAGGATCAGATGTAGCGGAGTGTGACCCTGCATCCGTAACCACCAAAGGCGGACCTACCAACACTGACATCCCCATTGAGGGTTCTACCCCTGGTGCAGGTGGGTTGGACAGTACAGAATCCCTCCCAGAAACACTTACCTGCGACAGCACATAGGTCTCATCATCCGAATCGACACCTGAATAGAGCTTGGGGGAGGTGCACCCAGAGACACCCCTTGAGATGACGGTCTGCAGCAAGTGTGGGTTCTCACCCACCACCACACCACGTCCCTCACTGGTGCCCGGTCGTGCCTGAGACCCCTCCTGGGTCTGCACCATCTCCACAACCCCAGCAGTATGAAGTGCGTCATCCCCTGCAAAGACATGAAAGAAAAGAAATGGGAACAGGCATTAGCACCATGGAACACAATTAGGGCTGAGAAGCAACAGAAACAGTACTTCATTGACACATGTCCCACTTGACTATAACCCTCCCATGCATGCACTGTCACTGCGTATGAAGGGAAGGCAAATGGCACACATTGATGACACCAAGATGGAAGACCAACACATTTGCTGCATGCTGCCTAGCAGTGCCATCACACATTGGCCTGTGATTGGCATGTCCAATACACATACATGACACATGCCATCACACAGATGGCATGTACCCTAGCCATGTCACACATGTGACAATAGGAATGAGAAATGCTAGTGAAAGTGGTGGAATGCAGACAATCAGCCTGAATGAACACAGAATAACATGCAACTATGTTGTGGCAAGATGACACTTCAAGGGCAACTGGCGTGAGGTTGGGCTGAATGTCTACTGTTGCCAGAAGGGGTACTGCAACACCCAAATCCTGGTGCGCAGAATGTATTGGATGAAGCACATGGGTGACCCAAACCATCAGACACACACCCCCTCACCTGGCACTCAATCAGAAGCACTCACACACACACCATGCACATGGATGACACACACATGCATGTGCACTCACCGGACAATGCCTCGTAATCTGGCAGGTCTCCCACGCCTTGGATCTGTTCCTCCGTGACGTAGGTCCCAGCAACATACTCATGTGGAGTGAGTTCTATGTCCTCTGCCGGAGACCCACCTCCAGTCACTAGAGTTGCGGCATGACTTGAGGCCAGCTTTTTCTTTGCCCTGCGCTTAAGGTCATTCCAGCGCTTGTAGCAATCATTAGCTGTGCGCCTCACGAATCCAAGGGCACTTATGAGTTCCGCAATGGTCTGCCAGTGTGCCTGACGTTGTACAGGTGTGGTCTTGCATCCTGCAGTAATCACCATTTCGCTGTCATGTGCGGACACATACTCCACAAGTGCATCAAGTTCGGCCTGATTGAAGCTGGGCTTCCTTGGTGGGCCGGACTGTGTAGCCGTGTCTGGGGCATCAGCCTGTACTGGACGAGCACTCTTCCTCTTCCGCTTGGAAGGTGGTGGTGATACTGAGTGTCCTACGCCGCTCTGGACACTAGGGGCAGGAGCCCCGATGGACTGTGGACTAGGAGTGTGGGAATGAACACTCACCATGGGACTTGATGCAGGCATTAGCTGAAGTGTGATGTAGTCAGGGGGAACGTCAGCAGGATGGACTAGGACCGACACTGTCTTGGCTGGGAGACTCAGGGCTGGGGTGGATGGAGCCGCAGCTGCCCCTGCAGCCTCCCCACCCTGCCTACTCGGGGCAGCAGATGACATAGCTGCCCCTGATCCACGTGGGCTGGTGACACCAACGTGCACCGCCACACGTGGCCTAGACCTGCTGACCTGGAAGTCATCCATGGAGTCACCCTGTGCCAGGTCTGGTGCCACAATGGGCTGGTCCAACAAGGGCTGAGCAGGGATGGTGTCAGCCACGTTACCCTCAACCGGGGGGTATGGGTGTCCCTGACTGGTCACCCACACATGGGGGCTAGGGGCACCCTGCAAGTCCTGGCCACGTCCCCTACCGTATCCACCACAGCCACCTCTTGTGGCTCGCCCACCTTTGCCACCCTTACCGCGTGCTCGCCTCCCAACCATGGCACTGATGTTGTTGTGCGTATGGGAGTTGCAGTAAACTATTGTCCTGGGCAATTGGGGGTCAAAGGGGTAGGGTACTAGATTGAATTCGTACCCTGGTGCTCTAGCAAGGCTGTATGTGACCCCTGGGAGAAGATGACGGGTCACGCAATGCATAGGCACCCCGAAAAAGGGAGATAATGTGCACGCAACCCCTCCTAGACCACGTGCGTGGAAAAAAAAACCTGCACTACGCTGTGGCAACAAGAAACACAAAAATGAACGTATGCGTGTCACACGCAGCCTAGACTGACCTCTGAAGGGGTAGGCAACACATGGGGCAAGCACAGATGTCAAATACGTGTGGGACTCACCGTCTGCCAGGAAATATCGCGGTGTGCGCGTTGGCAACACCCCCGCCAAAAGAAGAATTGTACGCTGTCTGAGGAGACAGGACAACAGGAGAAGTGAATGCTGTTTGAGGAAACAGGCCAAGGAAAAAGACAAGAAGAGAAAAAGCTGTCAGAGGCAACAGGGAGTACGAACTTGGAACGCTGTGAAGTAAATCGCATGTGAACCGACAAGAAGTACAGATTTCACCCACTCGCTCTCCACGAAAAGCACGTACAAGGAAATGGTGTTCTACACGTACCTTTTAAAGATGCCCACACGTCCAGCATCACTTCCGCGTGTACGCGCTAAGGCCCCATCCTCCAATTACACGAGCTGATACTCTGACGTGCAGTCATTGGACGTGTAACATGCACCCGTGTACAGGGAAATGCCCGCGCACACACGTCACAGACATGCATACGCGCTGGTGGCCTTTGGGCCAATGAATTCGCGTACGTGTGCTGACGTGCTTACGGGCTAAGGCCCTTTCCTCGAATTACACACAGACGTGCTGGATTTTCACGTGCCAAATCACTCCGTATCAAGTTGGCCACGCGTAAGCACACGGAAGACCACGCTCCTGCCCAGAAGGCCGAATTACTGCCCCCCAGTGCCCCGAGCACGCTCCCACCTGCCATCTGCTGCTGCCTGATTGCCTGCTGCCCACGTGCCCTGCCATTTGCTGCCTGCACATCAGCCAGGGGTGCTGTTGCTGTGACCACCCCTGCTGGAACTGAAGACTCCCGACTGGGATTCCATCGCACCACAGACCAGCCCCAGGACCCAGTTGCCCACCCACTCCTGCCTCTGGGGTTGTCATGTCGGGCACTGCAACATCTGGCACCACTGACAACCCCCGGCCAGAGAGGCAGAGGGGCACCAGCTTCACTGCCACCGAAGTTGGTGTCCTGGTGGAGCAAGTCCTGGGGCAGTATGATGCCCTCTTCGGAAGTTTGCGCGCCGACAAGGAAGGACGGACTCGGATCTGGATGGACATCGTGACTGCCATCAACGCGGAGGGGGTGGCAGTCCGACTATTCCATCATGTCAAGAAGCGCTGGGAGGACTTCAGGTCCAGGACCCTCAACAAGGCCTGGCGCCTCTTGAAGGCAGCGGATGCTAAGGGGCGCCGGGGCCACTTGTCGGACGATCAGATGAGGGTCCTGGAACGCATATCCCCAGCGCTCCACGTCCAGGTCCTTGAGAGGCAGACCCATCTGGAGTCGAGCGGTAAGTGTACATGCATCATGATTGTGTGCTGTGCGTGTGGTGATGTGCCAGTAGTGTGCAGGTTGCACATGTGTTTTTATGGGGCCAAGTATGGAGGGGTGTACAGGGCCGTGAGGCTAACACATGCGAGGGCAGTCATGTGTGAGACATGGATGGTGCTTGTGTGTGTAGGCTTGCATGCCAAATGCAGTTGTGTGGGCACACATGTTTGGATGAATGTGTATGTAAGTAGGCATGTTCGTGATGTCACACATGGATGTTGTTTTCAGCTGCATGTATCAGCACTGTGTACATGTGCATGTGTGTGTATTTGACAAGGGTGCAACAGTGATGCAACATGGATGCATGTGACAATGGGATGTGGAAGCCTGATTGGCAGATGTGACATGGATGCCAATCTGAACACTGCCACAGTTGGCAGAGGTGTACACATGCATGCAAGTGTGGTGGTATGTGTGCATGTGTAGTGCACTCCCTGTGTTGCATGTGATGTCTGGCTCACCTTTGCCTGCTCATGCTGTTGTATGTGTATGGATGGTGCTGGCTGTTGCGATATGGCTGTGGTATGGCTCATGTGTGCAAGTTGAAATGACATGTGTGTTGGCGATTGTGATGCCATGTCTGAGGTTTGCCAATGCCACTCATGTACAACTGTCATGTGTGTATGTGTCCATTGTATAGTGCCCTGATGCCTGTGTTTTATTTCTCCCTGTGTGCAGCGTCAACTGATGAAGAGGGCGGAGAAGGTGCTGTGGAGCACAGCGGTGGGGATCGCACCGCCAGCCGGAGACGCAAGGCCCGCTCCCCTCCCAGGTTGTGATCTCGTCGGGGAGTGAGGAGTCCGGTGCCGCGTCCCAGGCCGCAGCTGCCGGGGGGAGGTCCAAGAGGCGGATGTCGGAGTTGGACTCCTCGGCAGCAGAAGGGGCAGCTGGGACCCCACAGGGCCCAACGGGGGAAGATGGCATGGAGTCATCCAGGTTGGTGGGGGGGTTTGGTGGAGGAGGAGGCCGTGCAAGCGACAGAGATGGGGTCTGGAGGTGGGGATTCCACTGGTGCTAGTGGTGCAGTGCAGGACCAGGGACAGGAGGCAGCACAGGCCGCCGCGGAGGTGCCTGTGTGCAATCTTGTCCCTGATCCTGTCACTGCATCATCTTGCACCAGCAGGGATGCCTACGTCCAGACCCGTTTTCAGGCAGGGGATGAGCTCACAACAACTGGCCTTCCTCTGCCTGCGGACGTGGCTATCCAGGTACGGGTTGAGCCTGTCCTGACTGGTGTGGCGTTGCGTCAACGGGCCATGCGAGGTGACCTGCAGTCTTTTCATGAGGAGACTGCACGTCATCTCGAATGGCTCGTTTACCGCGTCGGCCTACTCGGACAGGTCACCCAGGCCGGATTCCTCCGTTTGCTGCAGCTTGCTCCGACCCCCTACTCAACTGAACACCCTATGCGCCAGTTGTCCTCCGTGCCATCTTCCCACCCATTTGTCACCTGGGTGCCCTGTGGAGCTGCCTCTGACGGTGCGGCCAGGCTGGTGGAGGAGGCATCCCTGCCACAGTTGGGAGTTGGACGTCCAGCAGGGGTGGCCACATCAACGACTGCACCCCAGCCGGTGGAGGATGTGCAGGCAGCAGGAGCCAGGGCACAGGCAGAGGCACAGCAGCAGCAGCAACGAGGTGGGAGCCATGATGGCTCGGGGCCTTCGACATCAGAGGGGCAGGCATCGGCCAGAGGGCAGGAGGACCCAGGACGGGAAGTGTCTTCCGTGTGACAGCGGTTGGGCCACGCCATAGATGCGGAGCGGCAGCGGGCGGAAGAGGCACGGCTCACGATGGTCAGGGCGGAGAACTCCATGCGGAGGGCCCTGAGGCGGGCCGAGTGCCTCGAGGCAATCCGCAGGGAGTTGGAGGTGAACATGTCGTCGGCCCTGCGGACCCTCGAGGCTATGGAGGAGGACCGCCTCCGGGACATTGAGCAGGAGTTTGATGATGCCCTGGCCCGGAACATCCCGAAGTGAGCCGTCGGACTAGCCCGCTGCCCTTGTAAATAGTTCTGTAGTTAGTGTTAGGTTTCCTTTTGCTTTTTTATATTTTTTGGACCTTTTGGACAATGGGCCACATTTTTGTATATAGTAATTTTTTATTAGGTAGTCTTATTAGATAGCTTTCATTTCTTCTGTTGGGATCATGGACCCTGGATTGTTTATCTGTATATAGTTGACTGTTGGAATTTTTTTTTTTTCATTTTGATTTTACCCATGGAGCAATGGTTTTTGGTTTTAATTTTCCATTGGATTTACTTTTGTGAACTGTGACTTTGGACACCTTTCCTTTGGATTATGATTTGTGGTTTTACATTATTTTACGGACATGCTGCTTTTTGTTTTTAATTCACATTTTCGTTTGTTTCTTTTTGATTCCATTTATGTTGCTTTTAATACATATTTTTTCATCATACATCAATGTGTAGTATCGTCTCATTGGTTTCATGCATGTCATGATATGGGTTTTGACATTCCCTGACACCCATTGTGTGTATGTGAGGGAGATGTGTTTATTTACATACTTGCCATTGGGGTTGTATCATGTAATTGGCATTTCTAAGTGGGTGGATGCAATACTTGGGTGGGTGTTTGGCATGTGGAGGCTGCCCATAGGGGCCAAGGATCTAGATTGTGATGACGTGTTGGCTGGGGGACATGTGTGGGGGCCTGCTGGCAGGTGCCCCTGACTGCTGGGGGGTGGGGGTGCTGGGAGACATGAGTTGGACATGAATGGGGCCTGGTGGAGGGTGCCCCTGACTGGTGGGGGGTGGGGGTGCAGGGAGACAGGAGTGGGGGCCTGGTGGAGGGTGCCCTGCACTGCTGGGGGGTGGGGGTGCAGGGAGACAGGAGTGGGGGCCTGGTGGAGGGTGCCCCTGGATGCAGGGGGGTGGGGGTGCAGGGGGACAGGAGTGGGGGCCTGGTGGAGGGTGCACCACAGTGCTGGGGGGTGGGGGTGCAGGGGGACATGAGTTGGACATGAGTGGGGGCCTGGTGGAGGGTGCCCCACAGTTCTGGGGGGTGGGGGTGCAGGGGGACATGAGTTGGACCTGAGTGGGGCCTGGTGGAGGGTGCCCCTGGATGCAGGGGGGTGGGGGTGCAGGGGGACAGGAGTGGGGTTCTGGTGGAGGGTGCCCCACAGTGCTGGGGGGTGGGGGTGCAGGGGGACATGAGTTGGACATGAGTGGGGCCTGGTGGAGGGTGCCCTGCACTGCTGGGGGGTGAGGTGCAGGGAGACAGGAGTGGGGGCCTGCTGGCAGGTGCCCCTGACTGGTGGGGGGGTGGGGGTGCTGGGAGACATGAGTTGGACATGAGTGGGGGCCTGGTGGAGGGTGCCCCACAGTGCTGGGGGGTGGGGGTGCAGGGGAACATGAGTTGGACATAAGTGGGGCCTGGTGAAGGGTGCCCTGCACTGCTGGGGGGTGTGGGTGCAGGGAGACAGGAGTGGGGGCCTGCTGGCAGCTGCCCCTGACTGGTGGGGGGTGGGGGTGCTGGGAGACATGAGTTGGACATGAGTGGGGGCCTGGTGGAGGGTGCCCCACAGTGCTGGGGGGGTGGGGGTGCAGGGGTTTATTGGGAACTGTGCTAGGTTGGAATGAGATATTGATGACAGTTGTAATGAAGGGGCTAGTTCCTTGGCAGCTTCCTTAATGAGAGGGGCAGGACATGCATCACCTTGACAATTCAAAGGGTTAAGTTTCTGAATGATGGTTTCAACCTCTTAGATGGATAGTGGGGAGAAATGAAATTGGGGTTGAGAGCTGTTAGTGGATGACTGAGAATTCGAAGTGGAGTCACTGTTTGGGATGAGGGATTTCTTCATTACTATTTTATTTTGTAGCATGGAGATTTTATCTTGGAGTGCATTTTATATATTAGTGCACCATTGCACTAATGGGAGTCTTTAATGCAGGTGTCTGGAGGTGGAGCCGGTGATTCCAGCTACTTCATTATATTGAAAAGTTCCTTGGTGTTGGACTCTGCTTTGGAAATGCGGTCATTGAAGTTGTCTTTCTTAGCTTGGATTATTGCTATTTTATAGTTAAAGGATGCTGCGGCAAAATTGGCTTTGTTTACTGCAGTGGGTGAGTTTTTCCATACTGACTAGGCTGTTCTTTTGATTTGACTTCATATGAGGGGTCTACCAGGTATTGTGTTGGGTGCGTGGTTTGGATTTGCATAGCTTCATGGGTGCTAGTGTGTTGATCGCTTTGAGGATGGTGTGGTTGTATAAATCGACTAGTACTGTTGGGTCTAAAAATGTTGTAGTAGGGTTAGTGATCGGCTGTAGTAGAGGCATGATTTTGTCACGGGGAAGATTGCATTTGTTCCTAGTCATTGTGGCTGGTGCTTGAATCGTTTGTGGGGTAGAGGAAACAGTTTCATTAATGTTGAACTGGATGAGATGATGGTCAGTCCAGGCGCAAGAGGTGTTGGAGAGGGTCAGCTATCCAATCAAGGATACAACCTTTATTATGAGTGGGAGTCGATACGCAGTGGGAAAAGCCAGGGTGCAGGCTTTCTGATCATTGGGGTCAAGAAGGCCTAGATTAAGATCTCTCATGATGACGATTTGCGATTTGTTCTTAGTATTAGATGATAATAGGTGTGAGATGTCATTTTCAAATGAGGGGGTTGGACCTCGTGGGCGATAGACGAGATGCAGAGTAATGGTAGAGGTGGGTGAAGTGTTTAGTTTGGCAGTTAAGCGTTCAGCTGTGAGCATGGGAAGATTGGTAATTTTTCTCAAGCCTAGCAAGGTTTTGTGTATGAATGCCAAGCCTCCTCCTTTCGAGATGCTGGCATCCCTATCTTCATGGATGATTGAATAGTTGTCAGGAATGGCAAGGGCCAGTGAGGGGCCTGAGGCTGTGTGCAGCCAAGCTTCCGTGATCGCAATAAAGTCAAGGTCGTGTGTGATTATGATATCTGCGATATCTAAAGCATGTGCCTGAAGGGATCTGGCATTGATAAGGGCAGCTCTTATAGGTGGTAAGGTATTTTGTTTTATTTGTTTGTAGAGTGGGTAGTTAGGTGTTTCCAGGCTGGTTTCCGAGGCATGTGGGGCTGTAGCAGTGACTGAGGGGCTTTCTATGAGGGCGTCTTGTACATTTAGTTTACGGTGATGATTTGTAAATCTAGAGCTAAGTCTATGGTATCTATGGATTGTGGTGCAGGGCTGAGCGGGCGATGCAGTTAGTATGCTAACTTGGAGTGGTGTAGCCATGGTGGTAACTGGGTGGATGATGGAGTGTAAGGATGTTGTATTGTTGGGAGGAAAGGCTTTCAGTGGATGCAGCGCTTTGGGTAAGGTGTCAGGACCCAATGGCCTCGTATTGAGCGGTGCAGTAAATTCATGGTCATAGCAAGGTGGTAAGAAGCTGGATGGTGGTATTGAAGCTGATGAAGGTAGGTTAGGTGATAATGTCAGCCGGACAGTGGGCACCATGTGGTCGATAATGGAGTGTCTATGTTTCACAGGATGGCAGATTTGGATGAATATTGATATTTGTAAGGAGCAATAGATTAGACAACTAAGTAGGCTCATTAGAGTTGGGAGGTGTTCTTTCATGACTGTGCTATAAATGCACTGATAAATGTAGAAGCAGCAAGGTTGAGGCTAATCAGGTCAGTACCGTGGGTAGTGAGACAAGGTGGACAGTAGGATTATATGAGTCAAGCAAAAAGCGTGGTAAGTCTCAGGATCGTAATATGGCGCTCAGACGGGGCACTATGTGTTAGGTTGCATGTTCTAAGGGTAAGTTTGGGCTACAGTTGGTATGCCGGTAGCGGCGCACAGTTTTATTCAAAGGGCAGTGGGTGACTAAAGTATGTCAAGGCGTCGCAGTGAACAGCATATGAAAGGGACAGTGTTCAAATTCAATAGGCAATGGGTGACCAGAATATGGCGAGGCGTCACAGTGAGCAGCATATAAAAAGGGGCACAATTCAATTCAATAGGCAGTGGTTGACCAGAATATGGCGAGGCGTCACAGTGAGTAGCATAGAAAAGGGACACAACGCAGTAGAACAGTGTAAGGTAGTATAACATATAATACGGTAGATCACTTTGAACAATAGGAGCCACATTGGGTCATAACAGTGGAGACTAGTGTGATGGGGGGGCCCGTAGGGTCTGGCAGATAATAGTTGGCACTACAAAACAGTGTATTTAACGAGCAGATAACAGTACTGTAATATGTGGCTAAAGTATTAGTATGCAATAGTGCACAATGGCGGCTTGACGCTTCCATTATTACGATTGCATATTAGGTGCTCAGAGCAATGTATAGCCGTCGGATGACACAAATTGCTAACACATGTTAACAGTACATCTAAATGATAATGGGGCTGGGACACAGACAAGAGAATAATCACTGGATAACGTAGGTTCAGTATGGAATCTGGACGCTTGTAATAGAATGTTGTTTACTAAAGTCATGACGCAGATCTTGTAGGTGCAAGAGATCACTGTCTTACTGCATTTGTAGGCGTGTGTGCAGATGAAGATGGACAGTGATTGTCATCCTGGGGATAGTTTGGGAAGACAAGTCCACAGTGAGAGTATACAAGCCCTAGAGCCCGCCCCTGCTCCGGACAGGCTCAGGACAGGAACCTTTTTCGTGAGCCTTCTTGCGTGGGCCAGCTCTCGCCTGCCGGCGAGACGTGATTGGCTGATGAAATCAATGGTAGCCAATCCGGGCAATTCTAATCCCAACAACTACTGGTCACAAGGCAAAGGAGGCAACAAACAGCATAGCGCCCATATTGTGAGGTGGAAAACCATGTGATTTGTAATGGAGGATGTAGGTATTTCGGGAAAAAGGGTCAGAGTTCTTCAATGACAAGGCAGCAGATATAATGCCTTGCTGATGAAGCTCTTTCCGTTATTCAAGCATACTCTGGTGAGAACAGGCTCACCACCTCATTTACCTGAATGGGGAAAAACAACTGTAACCTTTTATCTGGATGTCGGTCATACTTTTAGCTGGTTTTTCATCATATTTTATCATGGGATTTGGGTTTTCTTCGGATTGTGGATTGGTATACAATTTCAGAGTATTTCCTTCCAGTGTGTAATGCCAATTAAAACTGGGAGGAAGGTTGATTTTCAAAAATGGAGAAGGGTTCCCATCACCAGTTTGCTCTCCTACGGAGTTGACAGTGATGTCTGGGACTTGATTGTTCCTAAAGTGGAATTCTATTTGGTCGGACCGTTGTTCAATCATGTGGCATGTGCCATTTAAACTTGCACAATTTGTACTTTGTTTTCATTTGATTGGCTGGTTAGTCATACACTCAATCAGGGGTGATAACCTATGAAGGAGGTCATTCCCAGTAGACGAGGTGTGCCCTCTGGGGTGACGACTATCAGCGGGTGTTTCACCCAATTTTGATCTCCATATCCGCAGTCCCTTTGAAGGAAATATCATTCCCATCGAAGTTTTGGAGTTGTACAGGAAGAGCTGTGAGGGGAATTCGGTGACTCCCCCCCCCCCTTCCTGAATTCATTTGGTCAAAGGCCTTTTTGGACAGGAGGGTGGCTTGGGATCCAGTATCCACCAGCGCTGATAATGCATATTGACCCTGTACCTTGACAGAGGCATACAATCTTCCTTCTCGCTCTTCAAGGGTATAAGAAAAATGTGCATTTGTGCCAGCTTGGCAGTTAACTTTTTTATATTAAACTCTGACACTGTGGGATCTTGGACAGTTTTCTGTGTCAGAGTCCGGGAATCTGTAAAGAAGATTTTGCACCTAGATATCTGTGGGATTGGGAAGCCCCCTTTTTCCCCTGATTCTTTGCTGTCTATCTTTTCCTGGAGACAGTTACACAAACCTGTTTGGGGGGAGGATCCCTCATTGCTTTCAGGGTAATCTGGGTGACATTGTTGGGGTTTAAGCATGTGTTGCTCTGGGTCAGCCTCCATACTTACCCAGTCTATATCAGGGTCTTTTGAGACCCAGTTTTCCTTGGGAGCCATCCCTCCATCCCTGAAAGAGAAGATGTTCTTCCCTGAATCCTCCAGGGGTTCTTCCCCTTCAAACGGGATGATGCGGACTTCCTCCACAAAGTGGGTTCACTTTGGCTCAGGATTTCTCCTACTTACCTTTTGTTCCCTAGATTCCAGCTTTTCGGGGGTACAAGATTTGGGTTCAGGTTCAGAGGTTTCCGGGGGTCTTGTTCTGGTGAGAAAGGAAGCTTCCGCTAAGGCTTTGCATCTCCCTTCCCCCTGTGCCCCCTCCTCTGGAACATGTTGGATGTCAGAGATTTCTTCCCGTCATTGCTCCAGGGGACCAGACCCGGGTGTTGAGCTCTTCTGGGATGCAATTTACATTTGAGGGCTCTGCTGAGCCCTCAACATGTGACCCAGGTTTTCTGTTAAACGTTGGACCTGGCGCTCCAGTTGAGACATCCTTTCTGGTTGGTAGGGGTGTCTGGATTCATACCTTTGCTGCTCCTGGAAAGGGTAGGTGTCCCTTTTCCCAGAGTAGCTTGGGTATTGAGAGTTTCCCTGATAACTCTCTGTCCTTGGTCTCTCTTATCCCTGATTTGGGAAGCTAGTGTCCTGCAAGCAGGGAGAGAGAGGAGGATTATTCTGGAAATTGGAGGTTGAAGGGTATCTGGGAAAGGACCTTAGGTTGGGGGGTGGAGTATTTCTTCCCTCCTGAGGGAAGTTTTGAGGGAGGTTCCCTGGGGCAGTACTTACCTGATTGGACCCCCCCTTGTGCCCGGGGGAGTCCATACATACCCCAAGATGGGTCTGTTACCCTTGTATCTAGGGATGATATAAGTGGCAGGATCAGATGGAGCGTTGGTCGGAAACCCGCCTGGCTACCACCCAATTGGGTTGTATCAGAGGGTCTCCTCTGCCTCTCATTCTGCTTATTAGTATTAGCAGGAGAATATTTTTAGCCCTCCCCCCATTTCCAAGTCCAATATGAGGGTATTTTTCACCTCTGCCATCTTTGTGGCAAG
This sequence comes from Ambystoma mexicanum, assembly GCF_040938575.1. Lineage (NCBI taxonomy): Eukaryota > Metazoa > Chordata > Amphibia > Caudata > Ambystomatidae > Ambystoma > Ambystoma mexicanum. The sequence continues at coordinate 701,314,263 of NC_090941.1, read as the reverse complement.
GGGTGTGATTGACGGTTTGGGTTTTTTAGGATTATTTTTGTTTTCAGAGGGCTTTTGTGTTGTTCTATTGCCCAATCCAGGGTCCTACGCTCATGGAAGTCCCTTACCAGTTGGGTCATAATGTATTTCGGGAGTGCATGGAAGTAAGTGTTATTTCACTCCCGGCTATTGGTATTCACCCACCTAGAGGTCTGGGCAAATTCCTGCTTCAGCTCTTGCACAAACTCTCTAGGTGCTTGGTCTTCCCCATGCTACAGGTTGTAGGCCGCTTTGCAGGCCTCTTTAGTGTTCCTGTGAATGCAGAAATGCTTTAAGATAGCCGTCTTATAGGTGGACCATCTTTGGTGATCTTGTTCCTCCAGCCCTGCAAAGAAGGTGGAGTAGTGCAGGGAGAATGTCCATTGGACAAACTCCATGGAATTATGATCATTCTTGATATCAAATTAATTCATCATTTGGTCATACATTTGTAGATGTTCCCATACTGAGTATTTCGCATTCTTGTGGTAGGGAGTCATAAAGCTCTTTATGGCCTTTATCTGCCGAATTGGGGCTTTCACAAGACCCCTCTTCTGTTTGGCAGATTTTCTTTTCTACTTGCCCTCTGACTCAGAGCTGCTACTATTGGTGGTCCACTCTCTGTCCTCTATGTGCCCTCTACCTCTCTGAGACTGGAAATTCTTCCCAGAATGACACGGTATTGTCTCTTCTCCCCTCTGGTTCTTTGGGATCTCAAGGTCACTTCCCTTGTACTCCCTTTTTCTCACAGGGGAGTACGCCTTTTGCTCATCCCTTCTTCTGGGTATGGTGGAGAATTCCCCCCACCTCTCTGAATGTGTGAATGTTTTTAAAATACTCTTTTCAGGCCTGGACTCTAGTTCTTCTCTGTCTACAAAGTGAACCAGTTGGTCCCTTTTAACTTTTGTTTAGGCCAGTCTAACTTCCAGATCTTTTCCTCATACAAGCCCTCCTGTTCAGAAGTACATGCTAGGGTATTCTTAAATCTGGGTAAAGATGAATACCCGTCCATATCTGATACAGACTGGCCTTCCGGCTCAGTTTGACTAGACCTGGCTGAGTCCAGCTGCCTCATGTTTCCCTGTTCTTGAAAACTGGCAGGCATGAAGTTACCAACATCCTGTGCATATAAAGTGGTGAGGTGGCTTGAGGTCCCTGGTAAACAGGTCATCACTCTGTGTTCGGAAGATGCCTTTCCATACTCTAACTGGTTGTGGTGTCATGACCACTTTGAGGGGTCACAAGTTGTGCCACAAGCAGGCTCCCACCAGAACCCTGATGGCCTTAAAACCACTGCAAAAGGGCCCCTGGAGCCAGTCCTGGCACCTTTGGCACCAGGCTCATATGTAGGAAGGAAGGGCTGTTCAAACTAGGTCCCATTTATGTACATGGGCCTTTAAATCCAAAATGGAAGCACCCACACAGTCTAGTTCTAAGAACCAAGCCATGCGGTCTAGTGTTTTGGGTGTGGCAGGCCTGGAACTACTCTCCCTGGTACTACTTTACCTGGGCTATATATACCACACCCTGACTGCAGAACACGCTTCGTGTTATTCTGCAACCAGCAACGTGACGCTCACCGTGTCCAGCTCCTGGTCTTCAGCATATTCCTGTAATCCTGCAAGAACAAGAACAAGATTTTTCTGTCTTACCTGAGAAAACACAATCCAGCACTCAGCATCTCAACTGGGCTGCAATCTGTGGAAACCGAGAGAAGAAGAAACTTCACTCACCTGTGAGTACTAGCTTGAGGACTTCCGGCTAAACCGCTACCACAGCGGCTGTTCGAAAATTGCGACCTGCAATAACGAGAAAGGGAAAAACAATATTAGAACGCGTGCTTACAAAACATCGCATTCCAAACAGTCTTACCTGAATTCCATTGCGCTACGCCACGCTTCCATCCGGAGCACCACAGCAACATCTGCATTGGAAAAGAGACCTATTCAGGTTTGCTTTCAATATTAAACAACCGCACAGTGCTGTACTTACCTTAACGATTCCGGGGGCCTGTTTTTCATCGCGCTCTCATCCACTCGCAGCAGCACAGCGGCCTGTGAGGAGAAGAAGAAGAAAACACAGGTTAGCTATAAAAGACAATAAAGGCGCTGCGCTTTGCGCTTTCTCTTACCTAGAAAACGTGCCTCTCCATCCGGCACGGCAGCATCAAGACCTTCTCACCTGAAAAGAAGGAGATAAAAACATTAACGAATTCCCACAATAAACAGAACAAAGACTTACAATTAACAAACCTACCTGCCTACCAGCAGATTCGGGGTCACAGAAGGCCTAAGCCCAAGGAAGGCGTACTGCACCAGTGAAGCAACTCGGGCAGCTCACCAGCAAACGTCAAGCGCCCCTGCACAAGAAACGCAGGACGGATAGCTCACCCTACAAATAACTAAGGTGAGAAAAGAACCCAGTGGGAAGGGAATCGGTCGGAGGGAGGTGGGAGATTCACCCATTAGAGACAGTTATCACAAATCCTCCCTTCTGTAATTGCAGATTCATTATTCAGCACTGGGCAACTACACATCCAGAGTTCCAGATCTCAGAGCCTTCCAGACGACCCTAGGGATATCAGGTGAGCGTAACAGAGGTGCCTCAAAGCCTGTTTGTATTTGGCTATTTCATTTTCCAATCTCTCAGATTTGTTTTTCTCAGCCCCTATCTCTTTGTGATACATAGAGGCCTGAGTTTCCAACTCTGATACCAGTGCTTGAGTAGCTTCTAGCACTTTATTTTGTGCCAATACTTGGTCACTGAGTCCCTTGTTCTCCTCACAAAGGGACTCATTTTCTTTCTGTGAGGCATGTATTGTCTGGGCATATTCAGGCCTCTTCTTTTGCAGAAGACTAATCTCCCCCCTTTGTGCACTTTTGGCCTGTGTTGCCTGCTCTATGTCAAATAACTAAGGTGAGAAAAGAACCCAGTGGGAAGGGAATCGGTCAGAGGGAGGTGGGAGATTCACCCATTAGAGACAGTTATCAGAAATCCTCCCTTCTGTAATTGCAGATTCATTATTCAGCACTGGGCAACTACGCATCCAGGGTTCCAGATCTCAGAGCCTTCCAGACGCCCCAAGGGATATCAGGTGAGCGTAACAGAACACAAAGCCTTTAAACCTTATCCACCTGGGCATCATGGAGACATCTGAAACTGATCAGTTAGCCCAGCTTTTGGGACAATTACGCGCCGAGGTACACGCAACACGGCAGGAAACCAATGCCTTAAGACGAGAGTTAATAGTCACAAAAGACCATACTGATGAACTAAGCAAACAGCTAATACAAACACAGGCGGGGCAGGCTCCATTGCCCGGATTCGCCCCATCCGTCGCTCACCATCATCAGTCAATCCAGTACAGATAACCTTGCCGGGAGCAGTACCCCTGGCACCACCAGAACAGTTTAATGGAGACCCCAGAATGTACGCAACATTCATGAACCAGTGCCGCCTCCATTTTCTTTGTAGGACTTGGGCTTTCCCAAAAAAACAGGCGAGGGTGGCCTTCGTGTTATCATATTTGAGTGGAAGTGCCGCAGACTGGTCAGTACCTTTAGTGAGCCGGGATGACCCTTTACTGCAGAACTTCAGGGGTTTTCAACAGGAGATGGAAAAGTTATTTGTTCAACACTTGCATGGAAAAGCTCTTGATAACGATCTCCTGTCCCTCCGCCAAGGGAATCAAGATTTGCTGAATTATATTGCCACCTTTAATAGACTGGTTGTAGAAGCGGGGTGGCCAGAAGATAAAAGAACCACGTTGTTTCATCGGGGCCTACGAGGAGACCTGAAGGATGTCCATGCTCAAGTGGTAGACCCACCTAAAGACTGTGCAGAGTTTATCAACCTGGTAGTTCAGTTGGACCACAGATTAGAGGATCGAAAAACAGACCGAAGTAGACTCGAAAATCGTGCCATGTACGTACATTCAAAAGATAATGTTCAACGTCCATCAGAAAATGCCACAGAAAACCCATGCAGATTGGAGGAGTACGACCCCCTTTAACCAAGGGTGAAAGAGACAAGAGGAGAAAACTACAGTTATGCCTATACTGCAGTAAATCGGGTCACTACCTCAAAGAATGCCAGTGAAACCTCCAAGGAAGGTGGTAGGCACTACAGAGAAAGAAGATGATGGAAGGGAATCGGAAAACTGCCAGGCAAGCGTAGAGGTCTGCTTGTCGAGTGAGAAGGATGAGTCATAGACCTCACATTTCCCCCTGCCAGTAACCTTGATCAATCACCAACGACCGTCACGGATGCATGCCATAGAGGCATATATAGACAGCGGAGCAGTTGTTAATTACATAGATCGAGATCTGGCAACAGAAATGGGACTTTCCTTATGCACAAAACCAACAAATGAAAAGGTAACTACTGTTGACGGTACAGAAATTGCTTCGGGACCAGTAACCCAATGCACAACAGAATTAACCCTTCTGTGTCAGGATGGACATCAAGAAGCAATCATGTTTGACCTCATCAAAGCTCCTCAGTTCCGGTTGAAATTAGGGATGCCATGGTTAGTAACTGTAAGCGATATTCAATCAACACTACAGCTAAGTTAATGCCTAGTCTGGGATGCTGAGGAAAACCCTTATTGATGTATTTTTATGTCCAGTTCAGTACTCTGGATGACAACCCTTGTATCACACCCCCCTCTTAGAATCCCCCTGACCCCAGTGAGCCAAGAAGTAGGTTTGTTTTGCAAATTTAAAAGGTTTATTTGGACAATTCAACAATATATATCTATCACACTTTATAAATAAATTGATAACTGATATCACACTTCAGAATACGACCATGATCAACAATGAATAATGTTACAGGGGTACACTGATTTGGTTACTTAGGAGTAGTGTAGAGGATGAGGTAGCTGAAAATGCTTGATGGTTTCAAGGAAATGCAAGGTAGAATAAAATGCAGTACATAAATAACTTGTTATGATTTTAGCAAAAGGTAATATGATCACTTTTTCTTTTGACAATTCACTCCCCCCCTATGCAATACAAGAAATGGAAGGAGAGCACACCGTCTTCAAGAATCCCAACAAATCACACTTTATAATGCAATACACAGTTCCAGTTCCCCCAGCAATCTTAGAGAAAACAGGGATGAGTTTTAAACACAGGCGAATTACTTTAATGTGGTTTTCAAGGAAGTGAAAAGGTGCTAAAATTGCTTTTAATTCCCTCTAGAGGTTCAGGGTGAGTGAGAGATGCTTGTTGGTATTAGTTCAGGCTCACTTTAGCAATGCCCTATGAGTTATTACCAGGTTGCAAACGATTTTAACAAAGGAAAGAATGGAGCTGCTATTTTGACAAGTGGAGAAATTGAGCCAAATTGCAAATCGCGGTAAATTTTGCGAGTGCGTGAATTGCAATTGCGGTAAAAGTAGAGTAGAATAAGAGTAGAATCACAGCTTTAAAATGAAAGTTAAATTTCGTTCCTAGCCAAACGGTTCAAGAGATACGGACGATTTAATAAAGGTAGATTTTCGGATTTAAAGTAAAACTCAAAATGACAGGTGACAGCTTGCAGCTGCAGAATTGACAGGTGACAGTTGTGCAGCTTTACAAATGACAGATGACACAATTTCTAGGAGGCAGTTCTACTTAGGTCAAAATAGTATGGATTAGATTATTTTAACTAAGAGATTGGTTCTGCACAGTTCTGCTAGGTACTCACAATATAAATTTGAACTAGGCCTCGTCACGGATCTGGTCAACACGTCCGGCGGCGGTTCTCTCTGCTCGGCGGGTCAATCAGGCACCGGTTCTGCTCACAGCGATCCGGATCTCTGGTTCTGCTCACAGCGGTCTGGGTCTGGTCTGGATACAGCGGCCTGTGGTTCTCTCGATCTCTGGTCTGGTCTCTGGCAATTGTTCTTGGCAAAGAATTCAAACAGCTCGCCCGGCTGTAGAATAGTTTGCAAATGATTTTAAGGATGCTGAGGCCTGCTGAGAAGAGTTCTCAGTTTGTGGGTTTAGGCCCTTGCCTTAAGTTCTGAAATAAAATTCTGGTCTTTGGAGATTGATGGATGTGAAGTCTGGAGTCTCCCGGCAGAGCGTCCCGCAGAAAATGGAATTGAATGTCCCTACCTGTCCCAGCAGTCTCTTTTTATGTGTTTTAAAAAGTGGGTGGAGAGGCTAGCATCACTAAGCCTGCCCCTCTCTTGATTTGATAGGTCAATAGATTCTTTGCTCCCTGATTTGGGAAGGGATAGTGTGTCAGAGTGATGTCATTTTTATGACCTGCAGAAATGACACTCCCCTGGTCAATGTGCACACAAATCTATTCCTGATCCAAATACATATTTCCCAGGTACACAGTTGTTTGACATTACATACACACATCATATATTACTAAAGATAGTCCCTGTCCCGACTCTGGCGTTTCTAGGAGCTTGCATTCAAAAATGGCAACTTATTTTCGATTTTAGTGGGTTTTGCAACATTGGTTTTTCATCAAAAATTATACAAAGGTACAATTCCCTTCCACATATATCCCAGTAACTTTCCATGTCTCTAGCTGAAATACATTGTCTACAATATTCATAATTAGTCCCAGAACATGGTACAAATTGGAGTTTGGACTCAAATCGTGAGGGCATTTTTCAAACTAAGACTCTCAAAGTTGTACATTCCTGTCATTTGGTTACAATAAGTTATCACTGTTTCTATAAAATATATATTTGTTGCAATTCAACTCCCCAAAGTGTTTGGGTCCGCCTCCAGAAGTCTGGGTGGGTCAGTGATCACATGTCTCTCCTTGCTGGCAGAGGGCTGTTGACAGGAAACACTCAAAATTAACATAACCCATTCAACAGAAAGAGCCTTTTGTGTGGGCTCCAGCAGGCTGCCTGGAAGTCTCTCCTCAATCAATCAACAGGGTCATGTGATGTCCTGCCTCCTGGTGTGGGAATCTCTGAGGTGTTAAGGTTTCCCAGCCTCTTGGCCTCTGGGAACAGCAGGTGGCTAAGATTTTCAATTAACCAACAAGCTTTGAAGTCCCTGTCCCTCTTGCAACTCCTAAATACAGTTTCCCTGTCAGAGTTTAGACCGCTAGCGCCGCCTTGGAGAATTTGTCGGTACTGCATCCATTTTTGAGTTGTCTTGAATTACTGCATTTCAATAGAGTGGTCTTTTGCTTGATAGTATAGGGCTCTTGCTTAACATTGTTTTGATGGCATCCTTACAGTAGAGTGGTGATGTGGAACCCCCCACAAGAAGGTTGTATCTTTGGAGTGGTCTCGTGCCAACTGCGCAGTTCTCCTATTCTGGCGTGAATGTGGGCGGCGATAGCTCATCCCCACATCCACCCAGTCTATTGATTAAGTTTGTTCTGGGATAGAATAATGGGCGGCGACAGCTCATCCCCACATCTACCCAGTCTATTGATTCAACATGGGTAAAAACCCTTGACATAACTCACAATCCCCACATAGACTGGCGTGCAAAGAGACTGACCTTTTCCGACGAATGCACCCATGCTTGCTACCCGAAATCTATACCACAGCCAAACCTGAAATCTGTTCAAGGAATTGCATCGGGGATCGTGGAACCAATGTACACCTTACCAAAAGAATATCAGGATTATCAAGGTGTTTTTCAGAAGGAACAGGCTAACACATTACTGCCACATAGGCCCTATGACTGTCAGATCGACCTGATAGCTGGCGCACAGGTTCCTTGTGGTCGAATTTATGCACTTACGGAAACCGAAAATCTCCACTTGAAGTCCTATCTGGATCAATACCTGGCTAATGGGTTTATCCGCCGGTCAAAGTCACCAGCAGCCTCTCCCTTATTCTTTGTACCCAAGAAGGAAGGAGATTTGAGGATTTGCATCGATTACCACGCACTTAATCACATCACAGTAAAAAACCGCTACCCTTTGCCAATTATCCTAGAACTGTTGGACCAAGTCAAGGATGCCCGAATCTACACCAAACTAGACCTCAGAGGAGCATACCACCTTGTAAGTGTTAAGAAAGGGGATGAATGGAAAACCGTGTTTCCCACCAAGTATGGCCTGTACGAATATCAGGTAATGCCTTTCGGGCTGTGCAACGCTCAGGCAGTATTCCAATACTTCTTGAATGACGTGTTACGGGAATTAATCGATGGCTGTGCCCTGGTCTATATTGACGACATCCTGGTGTATTCCCCCTCTGAAAGAGATCATGTGGAACATGTTCGCTTAGTCCTTGCAAAACTTCGCCAGCACAAACTGTACGCTAAACTCGAGAAATGCTCCTTCCATTTCACCAAAGTTGAGTTCCTCGGTTTTGTTCTCTCGCCAAAGGGCGTCAAGATGGATTTACACAAAGTAGATGCCATCCTTAATTGGCCGTTACCTTCTTCACTTAAAGGAACCCAAAGCATGCTCGGCTTTGCACATTTTTTTTGCCGATTTATTCCAGATTTCTCATGGATAGTCCACCCAATCACATCTTTATTGAGAAAAAACAACAAGAAATTCCAATGGACTGAAGAGGCGGAACAGGCCTTTCAAGAACTCAAGAAAAGATTTACCTCTGCGCCAATTTTATGACATCCTCGCCCTGATCTCCCCTATGTAGTGAAAACTGATGCTTCCCGCATAACTATGGGAGCAGTTCTCTCTCAAAGAGATCCAGAGACAGGCCAATTACACGTCGTGGCCTTTTGGTCACGTAAATTCTCACCACCAGAACTTAACAGACAAGGAATTGTTGGCAATAAAATCAGCCTTCAAAGCCTGGCGGCAGTATCTATTAGGTGCCAGACACACCATCACAGTAATCACAGATCACTGAAACCTTCAATACCTAAAGTCAGCAAAAGCCCAATCATTACGACAGTTGTGGTGGGCTCTATTCTTCGCAGAATACGATTACATAATAACATACCGACTGGGAGTTCGGAATGGGAAGGCCGATGCCTTGTCTCGTATGGGTGTTGAAGAGAAAACGAACAGTACCCTGGACCCTGTTGCCATCATCCCAAGTGATACTACTGGGACTCACCACCACATTGACTCTGAGTAAACTTCAAGATAAGATTCAAACCTTAATGAACCCCGAGATCTTGCAGACATGGAATTCCCAAAATGAACATCACACGGTTCTGCATGGATTACCCTACTTCAGGGAACGACTATATCTACCAAGTAAAGATCTGCAAGAATTGGTCATGTCTGGTTATCATGATTCTCTGATCGAAGGCCATCCTGGAATTACTAAGTCTCTAGCCATGGTTAAAGTGAATTATTGGTGGCCAACCTGGTGTAAGGACATTGCTCGATTTGTTCTATCCTGTGGGATATGTGTACAGAATAAATCACAAAAACAGAAACCAGCTGGCCTCCTACAACCACTGGATATTCCACCGGCTCCCTGGCATACTCTTTATTTTATTACGTACTTACCTCCCTGTCAAGGTTTTAATACCATTCTGGTGGTTGTAGACCTGTTCTCTAAAATGGCACATTTCATTCCATTCAAAGGACTTCCTAATGCTACCGGTCTGGCAAAAGCATTTCTTGAACAGATTATAAAAATGCATGGTTTCCCCTCAGTCCTAATCTCAGATCGTGGAAGCCAATTTGTATCCAACTTCTGGAAGAAATGTTGTACCATGGCACAAATCGATGTTCGATTATCCACTAGCCATCACCCCCAAATGGATGGACAAACAGAAAGAACAAACCAGACATTAGAACAGTATATACGTTGCATGCTGCATCAAGTGGAAGAGAATTGGAAAGACTTGTTATGGATAGCGGAATACGCATACAATAACTCCATACACACCAGCACGGGACAAAGCCTGTTCTACATAATATACGGAAGACATCCACGTACCTCCGAACTAGACTCCCCCACAACCTTGGAAATGCCAGCGGTAAAGACTCTACACACAAGCATAACCCAAGCCTTCAAAAGGGCAAATGAACATTTACTGCAAGCCAAAAACAGACAAAAAACATTCTCGGACCGGCATCAAAAAGAAAGCTCCCGATTACCAAGTTGGAGATGAAGTCTAGTTGGCATCAAAACATGTGCCCATAAAAGGTACCCGGACCTTTCGTCCAAGATATCTAGGACCCTCTACCATCGAATCGGTGAAAAATCCGGTGGCCGTCAAGTTAGCCTTACCACCAAGCATGCAAATTCATCCGGTGTTCCATGTGTCACTTGTAAAACCTGTACAACCAGGAACCTGAGTCTTTACACCACCAAAACCTGTGCTAGTTGATGGAAAGCCTGAATTTGAAGTTAAAAACATCTGGGATTCGAAACGTACCAGATCTAAGCTATACTATTTAGTGGACTTGAAAAGGTACAGGCCTCAAGACAGAACTTGGGAACAGATCACCGAAACCTTCAATACCTAAAGTCAGCAAAAGCCCAATCATTACGACAGTTGCGGTGGGCCCTAATTCTTCGCAGAGTATGATTACATAATAACATACCGACCGGGAGTTCGGAATGGGAAGGCCAATGCCTTGTCTCGTATGGATGTTGAAGAGAAAACGAACAGTATCCTGGACACTGTTGCCATCATCCCAAGTGATAAACTACTGGGACTCACCACCACATTGCCTCTGAGTGAACTTCAAGATAAGATTCAAACCTTAATGAACCCCGAGATCTTGCAGATATGGAATTCCCAAAATGAACATCACACGGTTCTGGATGGATTACCCTACTTCAGGGAACGACTATATCTACCAAGTAAAGATCTGCAAGAATTGGTCATGTCTGTTTATCACGATTCCCTGAGCAAAGGCCATCCCGGAATTACTAAGACTCTATGGTTAAACTGAATTATTGGTGGTTCTATCCTGTGGGATATGTGTACAGAATAAATTACAAAAACAGAAACCAGCTGGCCTCCTACAACCACTGGATATTCCACCGGCTCCCTGGCATACTCTTACTCTTGATTTTATTACGTACTTACCTCCCTGTCAAGGTTTCAATACCACTCTGTTGGTTGTAGACCTGTTCTCTAAAATGGCACATTTCATTCCATTCAAAGGACTTCTTAACGCTGCCGGTCTGGCAAAAGCATTTCTTGAACAGATTATAAAAATGCATGGTTTCCCCTCAGTCCTAATCTCAGATCGTGGAAGCCAATTTGTATCCAACTTCTGGAAGAAATGTTGTACCATGGTACAAATCGATGTTCGATTATCCACTAGCCATCACCCCCAAACGGATGGACAAACAGAAAGAACAAACCAGACATTAGAACAGTATATACGTTGCATGCTGCATCACGTGGAAGAGAATTGGAAAGACTTGTTATGGATAGCGGAATACGCATACAATAACTCCATACACACCAGCACGGGACAAAGCCCATTCTATACAATATACGGAAGACATCCACGTACCTCTGAAATAGACTCCCCCACAACCTTGGAAATGCCAGCGGTAAAGACTCTACACACAAGCATAACCCAAGCCTTCAAGAGGGCAAATGAACATTTACTGCAAGCCAAAGACAGAGAAAGAAAATTCTCGCACCGGCATCAAAAGAAAGCTCCCCATTACTAAGTTGGAGATGAAGTCTAGTTGGCATCAAAACATGTGCCCATAAAAGGTACCCGGACCTTTCGTCCAAGATATCTAGGACGCTCTACCATCGAATCGGTAATAAATCTGGTGGCCGTCAAGTTAGCCTTACCACCAAGCATGCAAATTCATCTGGTGTTCCATGTGTCACTTGTAAAACCTGTACAACCAGGAACCCGAATCTTAACACCACCAAAACCTGTGCTAGTTGATGGAGAGCCTGAATTTGAAGTTAAAACCATCCTGGATTCGAAACGTACCAGATCTAAACTATATTATTTAGTTGACTGGAAAGGGTACGGGCCTCAAGACAGAACTTGGGAACCAAGTGAACATATTCACGCACCACGTCTGATTAAGAGGTTTCACCTGGATAACCCTCCAAATCCGGGCCGGACAGGAAGGATACCATGAGGGGCCTTGGGGGGAGTGCTGTCATGACCACTGTGAGAGGGCACAAGTTGTGCCACAAGCAGGCTCCCACCAGAACCCTGAGGGCCTTAAAACCACTGCAAAAGGGCTCATGGAGCCAGTCCTGGCACCTTTGGCACCAGGCTCATATGTAGGAAGGAAGAGCTGTTCAAACTAGGTCCCATTTATGTACATAGGCCTTTAAATCCAACATGGAAGTACCCACACACTCTAGTTCGAAGAACCAAGCCATGCAGTCAAGTGTTTTGGGTGTGGCAGGCCTGTAACTACTTTCTCTGTTACTACTTTACCTGGGCTCTATAAACCACACCCTGACTGCAGAACACACTTCGTGTTATTCTGCAACCAGCAGTGTGACGCTCACCGTGTCCAGCTCTTGGTCTTCAGCATCTTCCTGTAATCCTGCAAGAACAAGAACAAGATTGTTCTGTCTTACCTGAGAAAACACCATCCAGCACTCAGCATCTCAACTGGGATGCAATCTGTGGAAACCGAGAGAAGAAGAAACTTCACTCACCTGTGAGTGCTAGTTTAAGGACGTCCGGCGAACCGCTACCACAGCTGCTGTTCGAACATTCCGACCTGCAATAACGAGAAAGGGAAAAACAATATTAGAACGCGCACTTACAAAACATTGAATTCCATCAGTCTTACCTGAATTCCATCGCGCTATGCCACGCTTCCTTCCGGAGCACCATAGCAACATCTGCAAAGGAAAAAAGACATATTGAGGTTCGCTTTCAGTATTAAACAACCGCACAGCGCTGTACATACCTTAACGGACGAAGAAACCAATGGTGCAGGACAAAGAGGGAGAAAGAAGAATACCTCAATGCAAAGGGGCCGGAATACAGGAGCAAGGAATGGGTCGAGACGCCCACTTGTTTAGGCAGAGGGAACAGTCGGCAGGAATGGCCAACAGATCGCATGCAGACACGCATCTACCGGGGTTGGTAGTGAATTTATCTAGTGAAATCTTAACTAAGGACGAAGAACGGTGTTTGAACAAAGGCCTTAATTTTGTGGTATCTAAATATAACGACCCTTTTGAATTCAGGTTAGAGTTTAGTGCAATTATGCGCAAGATACATCTGAGAGAATTCTTTGAAGATCAACCAGCCAGCTTGCATACTAATTTCAGTGCTCTTAGAAATCCCTCTACTTGGTGTCCACCACATCACACGTACTCTCCTGAATCTGTGGTTTTTGAAAAGAAGGTCTTACAAGAAGTGAGAAAACTTGAAACCAAAGGAATCCCCAAGAACTCCAATTTGAGTCAGCAAAAAATTGCCTTACTGCGAGGTTTGGGTAAATCGCCAGCCCAATAAAGGAGGGGCGATTGTCCTTTTGAACAAGAAGGACTACATTGAAGAATGTCACAGACTATTGGCAGACAACATCAGTTATCGTAAGATTGATCAGGATCCTAGTCCTGCACTTATGAAAATGATAAAGGAGAAAGTTGACAAAGCGGTCGATTTACAACAGATCAACAAACAGGAAGGAGATTACCTAGTAAGAGAGACAGCGAGAACTCCTATTTTTTACATCCTGCCTAAAATCCATAAAGATCTGGTGAGACCCCCTGGAAGACCTACTGTGTCTGGCGTCAATTCCATTCTGGAACCCCTATCTAAATTTGTGGACTTTTATTTACGTCCCTTTGTAATGAAAATGAAAAGCTATGTACAAGATACCAGAGATGCCATTAGGAAAATTGAAGGGTTGACTTTTGATCACACCAAAGATATACTGATTTGCCTGGATATACAATCTCTATACACGAATATCCCACAATGAGCCACTCTGGAAGTGGTGGAGGAAACATTGCTACAACGTGAAGATAATCATCCTGTGAGTAACGCCTTCATTTTATGGTGCGCTGAAACAGCGTTGACAAATAATTTTTTCCAATTTTTGGGCCAATTCTATCTACAGGTTGAAGGCACAGCCATGGGTGCTGCCATGGCTCCAAATTTGGCCAATTTGTATGTAGATATGGTGGAACAAGCAGTGATCTATTCGGAAATCAATCCTTTCAAACAACAAATAATACAATGGCTAAGATACATCGACGACGTGTTCATGTTATGGCATGACTTGATGGATGAAGCCAATAACTTCCTGGTTTGGTTAAATAATCAGAATAGATACCTGAAATTTACAGCTACCAAGAGTACCATAGAGGTGAACTATTTAGATCTGACAATTTACCATCAGAATAACCAATTATGGGTGAAACCGTTTGTCAAAAGTACCGACAAAAATGTGCTTCTTCATTATAAAAGCCATCACGCTAAACATGTCCGGGACAACTTGCCCTTTGGACAATTTTTACGGTTGAAATGTAATAGCAGCATCAAACATGATTATGAAGTAGGTGCCAATATACTAATGGACAAATTGATTGACAGAGGCTACCTTACCAAGATCGTCAGGCAATCTGCTAAACGAGCTTTTAATAACAACCGGGAAGCTCTTTTTGATAAGACAAAGAAAGATACTGCTAATCATGATACCCCTTTGGTTTTTGTCAACACCTTTATTAATATGTCTTATAAAGTGAAGAACATCATTTGTAAAAATTGGAAAAAGACTATGAATAGCCCATTACCCTTGATATCTTTCAAAAAGAGCATGAATATTCGCAATCTCGTCATGAAGAATGACATTCACAGGATGGTTAGTCACGAGGGCGCACAAAGTACATTGTGGGGTCTATCCCGAGTGGTGGGTCATCATCCTTGTGGAGAATGTGTTATGTGTCCATTTACAAAGAAAGTGACCTATGTGGACTTGGGTCTAAATTCAGAATAGACACTAAAAGAACATACAAATTGCAAAACGGAAAATGTAATTTATATGATTAAATGTCCATGTAATTTAATTTATATAGGCAAAACAAACAGAAAGTGCAAGACTCGCATGATCGAGCACAGGAGCTGTTTGAAAAATCATATTGATAAAGCTCCTCTAGTAAAACATTTTGAAGATAAAGGACATACATTCTTGGACTTTGAGTGGTGTATCTTAAAAAAGATCAAAGGTAGATCCCAAGATGAAATCAATAGGAAATTGATCAATCTGGAACAGAAGCTTATCTTTCTTACTAATAGCTACATTACTGGACTGAATGAGAATATTGAGTGGCATAATATTAGATAAGTACGCCACCAGTTTTGGTATAGTGCTCTGAGGTCATTGGAGTGTTGCACTTACTGTTGTTACCCACTGAGGGATAATATCAACTTTGATGTTTTGAAATATGGAACTATGGAACATGATGAATAACGAAGCGTGTTGCTGTAATATAGGTGATGTACAATTTCAAGTATGGGTATGTTTCACCTTTGCTTGATCCTGAAATTGGAAGAACAGACATTGTGAGGTGTGTCCTGCTTTGTTGCCACATTGCTTGGACTTATCCTGAAGGGGCTGGTAGTGTCTCTGTGCACATTTGGCTTGGGTCTCTTAATAATAGAGCCCATGGAGTTCCCTTAGAAATCATTTTTTTGGGCTCCGGGTCATGGAACCAATATTTTCTCTATGACACACTATTTGCCCTGATATCTCGGTGTTGCTGCCGCAATTCCTTGGTCCTTAGTTGTTGCTTAGCAACCGCGCTATGATGGGTGAGCTTTTTTCGGACAGTAGCGGACACGGCGATGTATGACGTCACCATGCACAAGGTCAGCGTGATGACGTCATCACGTTACGCCAGTGTCGCGTAACAGGGATTTTCGAACAGCGTTTTACCGTGGCGACAGCGAGTGTTTCCGCTGTTTCCCGGGTCCTAGTCTTAGTAGCCTGCTTCCTTTCAGGATAACATCTACCCAAGATTAGGTAGGAGCCTGATTATGGGGGGGGGGTTTCTGCATTTACAGAGTCCCAACATGTGGGAACTCTCCCAGTGATCCTATCTTGCTCACTTAGTGATTTTCACTTGCAGAGCGAGAGGCGCAACATCCCGTAGAAGGAGGAGGCTCCATCCTGGCGTGCATCCATTTAAGTACGTGGTGGATGGATGGGAATAGCCTGAGAGAGGTAAGGGCCCTCTGGTTTGGTTAAAAATAGGGGTACATTATTTATACCTTGGAGTATTGGAACATATCGCTACCTCCCCGTATTTTAGGCATCAGAAGGCCCGCAGGAAGTTGAAAGGTAGACATTGTTGAGACTGCTATTGTGATATAGTCAAATTCCAGGTGAAGAACAGCAATGACATCCTAGGGTGAGCTGTACTCGTTTCTGGTTTTACTGGTTTTACTGGTTTTACTGGTTTTACTGGTTATGGGCATGCTTAAAACCCATTTGTTTAGGGATAAGGGCATCAACAAGAAATTGGATAGACTATATTGTAGTCTTTTGTAAAAGGTTCTAGGTACTCAAATTGAATTCTATCTGCGAAAGTAGTGAAGAGCTAGAAAGTAGTGAAGAGCTAGAATTGGTTTGGCTTTTTTGACCTTTGGATTAGGGATATGATATATTGTATACTTGATACCCTATTGGTGATTAGGGATTGGCTATGGTGATTAATTAAACCTATAATGCCCGTATTAGTGATATGTTCTTGTCTTTTTACCCTTAGATATAGCAATCTGGTGTACAACTAGGAGGAATCTACCTGAAGCACAGGACTACTTCTGCCCCTGATGAATGTCCAGTTACTTATAACACAGAGGACAGAAACTTATGTAAGTTGGGCTTGTTCACACAATGGGAAATGAGAATAATTGAGTTGCCATTGTTGTGTTTTTTTGCTGATCAAATATTTGGCATTTTTTCTGATACTGTGAGGTGGAATGATTTTATCATATATATGACTATGTGATGTGTATATGTTTTTAAACAATTGTCTGTATTACCTGTGCTTAAAAGAGATTAATATATTAAAAATGATATTTTTTGGTAACAGTGTTTTTGATGATCATTTAGAACACAGAATGCAGCCCATATTTGCTAAGTGGCTGTTTTGAGAAACTGCTATCTGAGGGTATATGTACTGTTTCATTGATTGTTGTGTGTTCCTCCATCCGGCACGCCAGCATCAAGACCTTCGCACCTGAACAGAAGGAGATAAAGACATTAACGAATTCCCACCATAAACAGAACAAAGACTTACAATTAACAATCCTACCTGCCTACCAGCAGATTCGGGGTCACAGCAGGCCTGGGCCTAAGGAAGGCGTACTGCATCAGTGAAGCAACTCGGGCAGCTCGCCAAAAAATGTCAAGCGCCCCTGCACAAGAAACGCAGGACGGATAGCTCACCCTACAAATAACTAAGGTGAGAAAACAACCCAGTGGGAAGGGAATCGGTCAGAGGGAGGTGAGAGATTCACCCATTAGAGACAGTTATCACAAATCCTCCCTTCTGTAATTGCAGATTCATTATTCAGCACTGGGCAACTACACATCCAGTGTTCCAGATCTCAGAGCCTTCCAGACGACCCTGGGGATATCAGGTGAGCGTAACAGAGGTGCCTCAAAGCCTGTTTGTATTTGGCTATTTCATTTTCCAATCTCTCAGATTTGTTTTTCTCAGCCCCTATCTCTTTGTGATATATAGAGGCCTGAGTTTCCAACTCTGATACCAGTGCTTGAGTAGCTTCTAGCACTTTATTTTGTGCCAATACTTGGTCACTGAGTCCCTTGTTCTCCTCACAAAGGGACTCATTTTCTTTCTGTGAGGCATGTATTGTCTGGGCATATTCAGGCCTCTTCTTTTGCAGAAGACTAATCTCCCCCCTTTGTGCACTTTTGGCCTGTGTTGCCTGCTCTATGTCAAACACTGCCTGCCTCAAAACTTCCATACATTTTTCATTTTCTAGCCTCATGTCAGTCAGTTCCTGAGAACATAACTCACTTTTCCCCATGTCCATCCTTACCTGACACTCTTCCTGACACATGGCACTATTATCTTTGCTCAATTTGCTATTCTCTTCCCTAAACTGTTCTCTCTATTGTTCTAGAGTGTTCAAATTTTGGCGCATCTGATTGAATTCCTCTTGGGAATTGACATCCCTAATGATCAACTGGCTATTTTCATCTTTGAGTTGTTTAATCTACGTTTGAAATGCGAAAATGTCCTCTAAGCAGGCTCTATTTTGAACAACCTGCTCACTTAATTTGTGTTGACTCGCTCTTAGGTTTTCAACACCTTCTTGATACTCCTCTTTCAGTGCAGAAAATGGGTAAGCCTCACGCTCTAAATTCGCTTGCTGTTGTGTCACTGACTCATCTTTAAGCTGCTGAATAACTTTTTCTAATTTTTGCTCTGAATTTTGGCTCTGTTGCGCTTTTTCCTCTAATTGTTTCAACTCTCTCTGTGCTTGATCCAAAAGCACAGACTGGTTTTGCACAGAGGCTACCCTATCCTGGTATCTTTCTTCTATGATCATCATATGGAAGTACATATATGCTGTGAGCTGAGCCATTTTAATTTGCTCATCTCTGCTGGTCTGTGTCATATAAAAGTTTGTCAGGACCTAATGTACCAGCCTATTATCCTGCCACATCAACATTTGCAGAGGTAACCTCCTGCATCAATTTAGCTTGCCACATTTCATGCACCTGTTCTACCCATTCACCTTTAATAAACAATTTGGATTGAAGGTGCTTCCTGGCCCTATTTATCTCTATGGTGCTCATTCCGAAATGTGTTCTGCACCTACAATGCTCTCTATGCAAGGGCAAAATCTCAATCCTGTTCTTGCTTAGTTTGTACTCACAATGACAACTCAAATCAACACTGTTTTATCTGCAGGCCACCCTCAAACCCAGGATACATGTCTGAATTGTGCCTTCACAATGCAACACAACTTTCCATCCACTGCAATGCAATTACACCTAAATTAAGAGTCTGCTGCTACTGCACAGTCATGAGTGGAAACTCTCTACCAAATCTGACACGGGCCCCCAGTTTTGTTGCGGTTCATTACGCGGTCACCCTCAATTTAGGGAGTTCCTTTCCCCCCAGTTGAGGTGGTGCACAACAAAGCACTCTTCTTTTGTTAAGGTTCAGTTTGGTAAGGCCTCCAACCCGTCTCACACCCAACCACAACAAGTACCTGGTGCCACAATGAACTAGGAACCAGGCCGGTGTGTAGTGAGAATATAGATTTATTAATTGGTTTAAACCAAATTTGACAAACAGACTAACATAAGCCACCAATGGTATGGCAACAGAAGAACAAAAATGACTTCCATCATGGCACCAACAATATAATACTCAGATATACAGTCACAATTTCCTGCAGCTTTCTTTTCAAATCATCCACCAATACAGAAAAAGAACAATTCAAAACACACATTGATTGCAGATTTGGTTATAATACTTTTTCTCCCAGCAACCCCCACCCTCCAAACATCAATTAGACTTGACCCCTCTAAATTGAAGGACAGTGGCAGAGAGCGGGAACACAATGGGAAAATCATTTTGGGATTCTGATAAAATGCACTCTTTGGAAATAGGGATTTTTTTCTTATTACCAGAGGTGCAATATGAGGGAAAGAAAAGCAATGGAAAAATGTGTTATGCCACACCGAAAAAAGAACAGGCAGAGCTTTGTGGTTTCGGTCAGAGCACAATGTGAACAAATGGGCAATTTTGTTTTGCACCCTGCACATTCACATGGAAACAGGATTTTGGGATTAATTCTTTTGGCAAATCTTTGTCTATACCGGCTCAAAACACACTGTGAAGAGCTTATTAGTTTCATATGTTAACAAGACACTTCCTGTGATTTCTATACAGGAATTAATTGATTTACTTTAATTAAATATGCTAAGTATCTACACAGACAAACAGGATATTTTGCTATGGGGAAATAACTAAAATAATGCTTGAAAATGCAGGGCCTACACAATCTCTGGCTTTAGGGATAGTTTTATTTCCAGGAGAGGCCTTGTAATGAGCATCAGGGAACAGGAGGACCCCCTCTAGGACAGCAAAGGTGTCAGTCTGGATAGTCCCCTCTGGCTCCTCCTAGGGGTCCCAGTCAGCTTCTATGTCTCCTGGTCCCTATCTCCAGTGAAAGATTTGGGGCTTCTCTGCTTGGATGTTTCTCGCAAGAGTTCAGCAGCAGGTTATCCCCAGAATAAGTGGAAAAAAGCCCAGTTCTAATGCTAACTGGTTTACTTATAGGGCAAATGACATCACATACTGGTCATGATTCTCGTTAAAGGGATTGGTTGGTTTTCTTTATCCACCTCCCATCTGTGTGCTAATAGGACAAGGAGATGAGGGGTGTGATGTAAGAAAGCTGTGGGAGGAGAAAGCTTTGTCATCCTAAACTGACATGTGGGCACCGCCTGTTTAGACTCAGAAAATCTACCAACATGGTAAGTGCCCCAATTTTTCAAATCTTTACATGTATGGATATACTTTTAAGAACTGCATTTTAAGGCAAATCAGATAAAGCTAATCTGAAGTCGGCATGCCCCTTCCTATGCAGTGATACGTTTTTTCTTCATTTACTCAGGAAACGTATCAGTGAGAAATATGCCACTTCATAGTTCCCATGTTAATTGTGTCCACCCTCAAACCAACTTTCAAATCTCTCAGAATCCAGGAAAGGCCCAAATCAAATTTTCATTAATAACTTTGGTAATATTTATCACACAAAAGCAGTATTAGCATGGTTCAAAGGGGGTTACTGTCACCTTTAATAAAAGTCTGGAATGACCGTTGTGACATATACGCTGCCCTTTTTATGCAGTAATATGTATTTTCTATTAACTAAACTCCAGGTTTTTTTTATTCGCTTTCATTTTCATTTTCCCTTGGGCATGTGATTAGCCAGAGGCTGTCCCATGTTCATCTTCGCCTCTCCATTCATGACCTGTAATGGCCCTTGCTGCAACTCTAATGGACATTTTATGGGAATTGTGACCTTAAGGTCAATTCTGCTGAAAGAACAAGCATGGCCTTATCTGTTTCCACTGTGGTTTAAATCTAGGCAGTGTATTTCTTTCTATATTTTTAAGCAATGCCCCTGATTGATGATTGGCAATCATACCCCCCTCTCCAGGATCAGCAGAGGAAAGGTCTTGGAGGTTAAGTTTCATCTTTAGCAGAAATGACCGGCTGCATGTAAAAGTCTGCAAGCAATGGCTTTTAAACTTGCACACAATACATTTTGCATGACATTTTATAAGGCATCTGGGCCTTATATCCATGTGTAACTTACTTCTTTAATCCCACAGTTCCAAAGTACATGAATATCACTTCTGGATTGTCCATATGTATAGGGCAGTTATATGAGAAAACTATATTCAAACTCTAAAAGTCTAGTGAGCACTTGTTGTGCCATACTGCCATTTGGATGAGGAAAAAATAAGTTATTTTATTTCTTATAATTGCAATGAGCTTGGTTTCACTTGAGATGACTGGAACACAATCTGGTATTACATTGAAGATAATGTACACACTGCTACCTGTCTCTTTAAGTAAAAGTGCAGCACTCCATGGATTTAGTAAATCAGCATTGTCAGCCACATGTCTTTCTTTTTCTTGCCGAAATGCATTGTGCAACTTTTGAGATTCAAGCCCACTTTCGTTCCTTTGAGATTTAGGCTTCATTTCTGACATCACAGATTTAGGCCTGTTTTTGGTTCAATAGGCCTCATTTCTGACATCACAATGTCTGTGGTGCCATTGTACATCAAAGGGACTTCACAAATCACTCTGGCATTCAGGGGATGTATTTCAGCCCACAGAACCAAATGTAACACTCTTGTTATGGACTTTACTTTGTTCGAAGGAAGGGATAAGGTTTCCCAGGCTGAATCCATCTGAAGCCCCCTGAGCTATGTCTGCTGAGATGGCCTTACCTCTGATTTGTCTCGATTTATGACAAACCCCAGACATAGAATGAGATGTACGGTTTTTGACAAGTGATCCAGCACCAGAAGGTGCTGAGATCAGAATATCATCTAGATAAATAATCCTGCAGATCCCCTGGCTCTGCATTTGCTGCCACTATTGGTCTCTGCAGCTTTGTGAAGCACAATGGAGCTGAAGAAAGGCTGAATGGAAGACAAGTGAACTGAAACACCTCCTGCCTCCAAGCAAACCGAAGGAAGCTGTGATGTGGATGATACATTTGAAAGTACAGGTAACCACCCTTAAGGTCCATGCACACTCTTCAATCCCTTGGCCTCCGCACCTCATAGAGTAGATGGATAGTATCCAACTTGAAGTCTCTGTGCATTAGGAATCTGTTCAGTTTTCTGAGGTTTATCATTTGCTGAAATCCCTTGTATGTGTTGCTTACTAGAAATAAGTTGCTTAAAAACCTGCATGGTAAAAGCCGGGTCTGTTCTATGACTCCCTTCTGGAGCAACCCCCATACTTCCTGTGAGATGATCTTTGTCCCCACCTGGGAGAATTGAATCCTCCTGGGAAACTTGTTCTGTAAGGGAACAGAAACAAAATCAATCTGGAACCCCGGTACCCTTTGCAATACCCATGGATCTCTGGTAATCTGTAACCAATTTGAGAGGAAGTGTCTTATCCATCCCAAACTTCCCATGAGAAGAGAATTGAAAAGTTATGACCTTAAAACCTTCCTGTATGAGATCCCTTCCCTGAAACTATCTTCTTTGGGGGTTGGGAGAGGATAGGGGAGTGGTGTTCTGCCCTGACCCTTATATGAAAGGGACCAGTGCATGCTTGGAATCTTCCAGGATGGCCAGTGGAGCAGCCTCCCTCCACCCCCCTTTACTGGACTTGGGTAAAACCTTTGTAGGATAAACACATGGTGGGATCCACTAAGGTGCCATCTAGTCTGGCTGTCTCTGCAATACCTAGCATACTTACTAAAGGGACCAATATGCCCAGATGTTTATCCTGGCAATAGAACTATGCTCGGTCCATACCTTTACTGGGACCCCACACCTCCCCTCCAAATTGGCCAAAAACATATTAATCTTGGGATCAACCACAGGGGTAAAAGTGCATTCATCTGGAATAGCAGGACTAGGGAATTCTGACTGCATATGGCACCTAACTGTGCTCTCCAGTCTGGATTGAAAGTGCCCACAGATATAATCGGCAACATGTGGGGGTCAGGAGACCAGTCTGAGGAATTAGGATGCACAACGGTCAAACAACAATTTATCAATAGGATCTTGTATAAGGCAAGGGCCAGGATTCTCCAACCCTGGGTGGTTGGTAAACCTCTGCATCTCCCCCAAAGGTTAATTTACCTATGGTGCCCAAATAGGAGCCATCAGTGTCCACTTCATCTTCTTCCGTGTCATCAGTGATCCTTTGCTCCTTATGAGGACCCATCAAGAACATATCCCTTAGTCTACCCAATCTACAGGTGGTCCCAGAGCAGTGGCATATCTTACTTTCTTAGTCTGTAATGTCACTTCCTTCCAACCTGAGGTTCTTGTGGGGACATAACCTCTATAATCTGGTTTCAATCACCCAGGTGTAGGTAACACACCTTCCTTTCTGTAAGCCCATTTGGATAGGGACCCACTACCACCTGCGGAAGTGGAAGGCTTCCCACCAGGAAGGAAATTGCCACTAGCAGAGGGCCTTGTGCCTCAGCAACAGCAGAAGATATGGATTTACCTAGCTGAGAAGATAGGAATTGTAAAAAG
Source organism: Ambystoma mexicanum (assembly GCF_040938575.1). NCBI lineage: Eukaryota > Metazoa > Chordata > Amphibia > Caudata > Ambystomatidae > Ambystoma > Ambystoma mexicanum. The sequence continues at coordinate 701,290,625 of NC_090941.1, read as the reverse complement.
CCTTCATGTGTATCCGTAAGGCATCAGTAACTGAAGTTTCAAAGAAGGCGGCTAACTCAGAATTGGACAAAATCTGAGAGGGCAGGGTTTGAGGAGTATCAAAATATTCCTCCTGAGGAGAATCCTTCTCTAAGTAGCTTTCCATAGCTGCCACCGTGCTGCTGCTGTGGAAACGTGCACTATCTTCATAAGACACTTCACAATGAATTCTACATATTTCAGGGCCCCGCATGTATGAATCATGCCTGAACTGGGCACTCCAATTAGTGCGCTCACCCACACGCTCACCCTGCCACCATCCTGCATTGCTGGCAGATGCATTGGTGATCACCTGCTGGATGTGGAGCGGCACCGGTGAGCGGAACTTGCCGCAGCAGTCCATAGTCCATGAAAGCTGAAAAGCATGGACAGGCCACCATTTACACACCTCAAGAAAACTCTGAACAGGTAAGGCTATGAGTAATACTTACCTTCCATGTTCCTGTGCAGCAGCAAGAAATGAGGATGTTCATGAGGGGAAGAGCACTGTTATGGAGAAGGGACACAAAAGAGGGACTATGTATGATACAAGGAAATGTGGAGCTTGTAGTTCTTTGATAAAAGAAAACGTTTTGTACATCAAAATGAAATTCCTGCTGCTATCGAAAAATAAGAGGTTTTCTGCATAATAAGACACCTCTGTGCCCTGTCATTAAATCTACAGCCAAACTCTCGACAGTCACTTTCAATGTTTAAATATCCTTTCTTCTTTTAGGGTTGTATTACCCTCTTTTTATTCACGTTAAAAGGTGGAGGTGAACTGGTCTGGATACCATGGTAGACGTTTTGATTCCCTATGGATATTTTAGCATGTACCTTGGAAATGTGAACCCTCTTGGAATTTTAATAAGTATTTGATCTTTTGTACTTGGACTGAATTTAGGAGATCTTTAGAACACCAATTACAATTGCCACATAAGGCATGGGCCTCATTTGGGAGATTGATTTAAAAAAAGCAAATAAATGCACACTAGGTTTCTGCAAAATAAAAGGTAGGATAGGCAAAGACGGGCTTAAACCTCTTATGGGGTGGGACCTATAATGATGTGGAGACCTTCATGGAAGAGCAGGTTTTTGGTAATTTATGAGATTATTGGGTAAGGAAATGGGAAGACATGTATGGGAGATCTGTTTTCAGAGCAAAACCTGGACCTGCATTTCAAGAGCACACTTGAAATGCTGCAGGGCCAGCTTTTCTGTTCTCAGCTCTCAACCATTTAATGTTTTATGCTACTACGTAGGAGCCAGTGCCCTTAGATGCTCCAGCTGCCTACCGTTCCCTCCACTCCATATCTCCTCTCCCAACCCCTCAAAGCCCCCCCCCCGTGACTCAACAAGTATGTCTGAGTCATGCAATCAAGTCTGAGTTTACATGGCTGTACAGTGGCTCCCCTTACCTCCATCTGGGACACTGCATCCTTCTTTTGGGACTTCTTACTGGAGCAGAAAACCCAGAAAGACCCCTCCTCTCTGTGGTAGTGGGTTCAAAACTGCTAATTTACATGCCAGCTACCTGAGTCCTTACCCCCAGTTTGGAAGAAGCCTACAAAAGTTACATTTAGCAGCCCCCATGTGACTAAGTGGATGCCAACAGTTTGAAAGTTTTCAACCCTCAATTAGCCTCCAATCTCACACATAAACCGGGTGTGAGTCCCAAAGTACAGACAATACCTTCATGAAAAGCAAGGTCGGCTGGTCTCTGCATGCTTTACAACCGTGTCTCCCTGGATCTGTGGATGCTTGACCAGTGTGAACTGAATGCTGGCGATCCCATCCCTTGTCTCGTCGGGCTCAGCTGGGATGCAAGCCCTCGAAGAACCCCTGCACCAAAGAACCGTTGCTGATCCATCCCTACGAAGACTACTGGATACTCAGTCCACTGGCAACTGATGGAGCCTGAGGCCTGTGAGTGCTTTGTGATGTGGAAGAAGTAAATTACAATCCAAAACTAATGGTAGGACTCAGAAAATGCATCTCCTACCTGAACTGCTGTCATCAAAGCTGCATCTGTAACAACATGACCACTGCACCATACCGCAAATCCAGCAGTTCCTTTACTCTTTGGCACAGCCACATCAACAGTGACCGCATATCCGTCCTTGTTTGAAAATCCTCTTCACCGTGGTCTGACTGTCTGACAAATGGACCATAGGAGATGCTGTTGTTGACCTTTCACCTTGTGAGGACTTGACTGTTCTCATCCAAAAGTCAGAAAGTGGTCAAGCTACTCAACTGCTAGGCCCAAAACTCAGAGCTTGCCTATTGGAAAGTTACATGAGTAATTTCAATGTGGTCCTGTCTTTACGATTGGGTCCCGTTCTAGCCATTAGGGACCACACAACATAGAGGCCAGTATGCCTCTTAACGAATCAGAAGTCAGTCTGTCTCTTCCACTGTTCAAAGATATTCTCAATCCTATTTGAGAAAATACAAGTTCTAAAGTACCTGCAGTGTATATCCTGTCAAAGCTGGTACCTAATGGTCACTGTTGGCCTTCTGACTTTGTGCTTCACCTCTACAAATATGATCAGAGTCTAAGAATAATGCTGGGGAATTTCTGATTTTGAGTTACCCACTTGTAACCGAATCATTAGCCGACTTGTTTTAAACCAGATATGTTTGTTTTCACAGTACCTCTATGTTCACGTTTCTTTACTAAAAGTATTTGTGTTTTGTCTAGTCTCCTTTCAAAGAGTAAGCCTTGATAGTCTGACTACAGATACCAGCAGTTACAAGGAAAGCTTAAGGCTTGCCTCTTAGGCTTGGTTTGGGAAGGCACCAAACACCCTGATTATGGGTCTGGGATATTTATTTTAATGGCATCCAGCTGCAACCTATTATCTGTTTGCGGTCATATATACATGCAGAGAATAGCAAGATTAATTGCTGGAGCTTTATGCATGAAGTTGGGTAGTTTCCATGCGATGATTCCAATTAAATTAGACATTTTTAAATTAGTTGAAACAAAGGGGCAGGTCACCTCTGGGAACAAAGAGAGAATCCTCTGGCAATCAGCACAATTATTGTGGACTCAGGGTGATAGTGCTAAATTATCAATTCTTTCCATCAAAAAGACAGGCTCTCTTATGATCTTTTCCTTGGACACAATGGAGAGATATGTGATAGAACCTAGAAGGACGTTGCAGGTTGGTGCCACAGGAGTGTTGGATATTTCCTTTCTAGTACTTTCCAAATCCAGCTTAACCTTTTTCTTGCCCACTTGTAAGCGCAGGCAAATCAAGGATTTCTGAAGCATTCGGAATTAAAATTTGATATTGTGGTGATTGTTTCTGAATGGTTTGTAGATTTAACAGTTCCAAATAAATAAACCTCTGTATCCCCAAATGGTAAAATCAAGTTGATTGTGAAAAACGATTCAATATGAGGGTGAAGGAAATGTCCCTGCTTTTAACACAAATTAATGTTCATTGATCAAGGGGTAGCTAAGTATAGTATTGCTAGATTTTGTTGTTGTTCTGGCACTAGATTAGCCTGGTTGCTAACTTGCCAGTAATGGTTTGCAAGAGTTACACAACCCTGGATGTTTCTGGATTCACTGCTCTGAGAAGAACTTTGAGGATGACTGACACTTACTCATTCACACTTATATGTGATTGAGGTCCTGGAGTTGATGATCACATTTATGAAATGCACCTTCACCATGACTGCTAGCTGTGGACTTGTTCTTTAACTGCCTTGATAGTAAAGGTTTTCATGAGCAAACACAAAGTAAATAGAGATGGGGCTTTATGCATGGCAAACTGGTCCAAACGTGAGCAACTTGTATTTGAAATCGCTCTCCACCTTTGGAGAATAATTTGAATGGGGAGCAGGTGTGTAGATCAGTGTCTTATGGGTACTCCAGTGGCTGCCAAGGACATTTGTCAACAAGGTACCTAGTGGCTAGGCCTTTCAAATATTTGTTGGAGAAGCAGGCCAGATTGATGTCAGGAGATTTTGAATTGGCTCAATGTGACCAATAGGATTCAATTCAAACATGGTTTTGTCTGGCTAAGCAATAGACTAAGTGAATGGCAGCATTCTGGTCTCTAATGCTTTATTAAGGACCACAGTGGTGGCCAGCATAGAATGCCTGTGCGGAGTCTGGCAGAGTCTGAGGAGTGACCAGGAGTGTTCAGTGACTCTTCCCTTTTCTACTGCTGCTGTGGGAGTGTCTCCAGCTTAAAAACTGCCTCTCCCCGCGGAGCGGGCGCGGAGTCTGGCAGAGTCTGAGGAGTGACCAGGAGTGTTCAGTGACTCTTCGCTTTCTACTGCTGCTGTGGGAGTGTCTCCAGCTTAAAAACTGCCTCTCCCCGCGGAGCGGGCGCGGAGTCTGGCAGAGTCTGAGGAGTGACCAGGAGTGTTCAGTGACTCTTCGCTTTCTACTGCTGCTGTGGGAGTGTCTCCAGCTTAAAAACTGCCTCTCCCCGCGGAGCGGGCGCGGAGTCTGGCAGAGTCTGAGGAGTGACCAGGAGTGTTCAGTGACTCTTCGCTTTCTACTGCTGCTGTGGGAGTGTCTCCAGCTTAAAAACTGCCTCTCCCCGCGGAGCGGGCGCGGAGTCTGGCAGAGTCTGAGGAGTCCGAGGAAGTCCGTGGAAGCCGGGGTGCGGCTATAGACTCCCCTGGCCTCTTGCTTACAGTACCCATCCCCGTACTCATCTCCGCTTCAGTCCCTGCCATAATGCGAACAAGCGCTCTTATGGCTCTGGAGAAAGGAAAGATCGTGAGCAACGCTGTAAAGACCCGAGCCCAAAGAAAGCGTGTGCGCGAACCGGCGTGCCCTGACTCCGAACATTCATGGCTTTCAGCGGAGTCCTCGGAGGCGCTCCACACACCTGTCTCTGTTGTCTCTGTTGTCACAGTTGTCTCTGACTGCATACAGTCCAAGAACCAAGATGAGCGTCTGACGCAGCCAGCCGCGAACTCGACATCTACGCCTAGCGACAACGACAACGACAACGATGAAAAGATAGTAAGTGATTGTGTGGTTACTACTTCACGAGTGGATCGAGTTCTTCTTCCTCAGTCCTGGCAAATGGGAGGTGCGGCAGAGGTATTGGGGGCTGAGAGAGTGGCTGTGGTACCTGCTCTACAGTCGGCTACTGACAGTGTTATTGCCCAGCCCAGCTCTACAAAAATGATCCCACCCCAGGCTTTCACATCCCGCTCCCCGCATCAAAGTAAAAGTGATGTGATCCTTGACAAGTGCGCTAGTTCACATGAAGTACAGTCCATTCCGATGATTATGCTTGAATCGGCCCTAACACACGGCCCTTTTGATTTTCCAGCCAGTACTGCATTAAATGACATGAGTTCAACGCTTTACGACCCTGCTACCACGCAAATGCCTTCTTGTCAACTCACTGGTGCGAGGCCCGGAGCCCAGGTGCTCCATGTGATTACCAGTGATTGCGATGCAGTAGATGCTCGAACACAAATAGAAGCAAGCAATGGTTCCCCACGCACACGATTCTACAGTGCACATGAGAAGTTGCTACCTTCGCCAGTGTTTCCACTAAACACGCTGTACGAAAGTAGTGCGCCTGACATAGCGCTCACACCCAACGAAGTGTTCAACCCGGTTCAAAAATTGGACTCACAATCCTTTGCTTGTGATTCCCTTGCAAATGCTGAGGGAGTGAGGGTGCTGATTCCACAAGAAAAAGACCCAATTAACCGCAGAAACTCCCTAGAAGTGGTTAATAAACTTTTAATGGACCTTAAGCACTTGAACAAAAGCAGGTTGAATAACTCGGCAATAAAAAACTGCTTGCCAGGGGCTACAACCCCTACGAGAGCGTCCCATAACCTTGTGGACGGGGTGCCTCCATCAGTGTTGCTGGCTAAAAGTCCCTCGCGGAGCCTCCTTACGACCAATTTGATCGAAAGAAGAAGGAGAAGTAGACGCTCGAGTGGTTCACCGAGCATTCTATGCTCACAGAAGAAGCCCGCTATGGTGATATCGCAAAATGACCCATCGTCTAACCCACATCAATGTATGCATGGACCTTCAAGCGTGAGTTCGCAATCTGAAGACAAGTCAGATTTGTCTTCATCGGACTCATCCTTAATGGAGCGCCCTTTTCCCAAAATTAGACGAGTTCCAGTGGGCAAAAGACAATCCAAGGGCCGTACAATGGATTGCTCTGGTAACGCACGCTATACTCCAAGTATGCAAGAGCTTCAAAGTATCATCATGTCATCAACCACAATTGCCTTGGCTCCTTTTCTAAAAATGTACGAACATATAAACGACAACATAAAAGACCTAACAGCTTCGCTCAGTGGTGTTTATGCGAAGATTGCTGAATTGGAAACGTCTCAAACGACTCTAAAGAACTCATCCCTACACACTAACAAACAAGTGGAACTGGCATTAGTTGCTTTAACAGACAGTAACAAAAATGCACTCCTAGACAGAAAACTACTGGCTGAAGTGGCTAAACAGGCTCTACACCTTTTTCAACAAAAAGCCGACAATCCTTGTTATACTGAAGTTCTTGAAGACCGAGATGTACAGAGCCCTCGAACCTCAAATAATTCTGTAGTTTGTTCATCTTCTCGGATACCTGTAGCCACGTGTGCCCAGATTGCAGAAGCCACTGCTCTTGATCGCATGAGAAACGCAGATAAGCTGGCTAATATAGAAAAGGCGACAGCTGAAGAAGGTCAAGAGCATTCTTTGTTGTTACTTGTTCCATGTGCTTCTGGCCCGCAAACGGCCGACCTTGACCTCTCCACCACTGACTTGGCTCCATCTGACTCGACCAATTTTCAGGCTATTTGCCTGGAAACTCAAGCTGTAGAGAACTTGGCGCTTCATGATCCTCAATTGGCTGCCTCGTCAAATCTAAATCTTGGTTCTGTTTCTGTCATAGAGGTACCGGTCGATGCATTAAACTCTGAAACCGACGCTGCTGCTGCAGTTTTTGACATATTTAAACACCCTACAAGCCGGTCTATCTCTGGCTCGAAAACTGCAAACTGTAGAAACAACGAACCTAAAAAATCAAAAAACATGCCCATGAAAAAAAGGAACCGAGGTAATGATCCCAGGAAATTCTTGCGCAACCTAAAAACTTTGAATGTAACTGTCAACAAAACAACTCTAAAAAATAAAAAAGACGCATGTGAATCGCTGTCAAATGTTACTACCATCGATCTGGATCCGGCCATCGAACCGATAATCGATTTACGCGGTATATCGGAGGAGTTGTTAAACATATCGACATATGAGGATGAAGTAGCCACGAAAGCGAACGAGACTGCGGAGCACAATTTGTTGTCGGTTATCCCCCTCGTGGTATCTAAACAGATTGACAACACCACAGATCCCTCGAACGCAGTCTGTCCCCAAATAATCAATCAGCCTGACATCGGTTTACATCTGCCTGGCCTCAATTCCATTCTGCCTAAAGCGCCGGCCCGGAAAGCTTCAAGAATTATATCTTTATGTGAAGTAACTGGGCCAACTTCAACTTTAACAGATGACATGAACAGCTGCTCTAAACCATTCATGACGCTCGAGGAGAAACGCCGGAAGATCTGCAATCAGTGTAACAAAGATCCTCCGAAATCGAAAGATCTAGAACCTCAATCTTCTTTCAATCTTTACACTAGCCAGCAACCATCCAAAGCCTTAAAGTCTGTTCCTCCAGGCACTAAAGTACAAGACCTTATTCAGATGAACCCGTCGCAATTCAAGGCCATGGGGGTTCCACAAAGAAATCCTACACCGAAAAATCACTCAATAAAAGAACCCCCTACGAGTAACTATCCGAAGAAGGCGTCCTCTTACCACCAGGTACTATTGGAACGTATTGACTCTGCTGATGACTTGATAATGAATCGCCACAATGTTCTGTGGCTATGTCACTTGGTCCCAAGTCTGCGGGCCATTGAATCTGGTGACTTGAAAATTGTAGAATTTCTCGAGGAAACCAAAAACGATGCAGTTATTCTACACGTTCAATCAAAAATCATAGCTGATACATTGCTCCAAGCCGGTCCGGTGTTAATGTCGCTAGGTTTTGACATCTCACTAGTCCCAACACGGGCCCCAGCAGAGACATTGGGTGAAGCTGCGAACCCGATAGAAGCGGGCAGAGACGATAAAATTCCACCAACGCGCTCAAGTGAGCGGGCTCTTGCAGCCTCGCACTTAAGCTCATTATCCCTGGTACAGAAGACTCGGAAGCCGATGATTGAGACACCTAGTCAAAACAACATCAAGATTACAATTCAAGGAGCTAGCCAAGTGCACCCAACTGAAGACCGGCCAGTGTCTGACCCCTCATCTTTGGCGCAAGGGAACGACTGGGCGTGGGTTGCTGAAACCTTAAATAACACCATGCCTCGTTAACGCCAGGCTCTCAGGCACTCTAACAACAAAAAAGCCCTTACTTTGGGCTCCTGGAATACAAGAGGCTTCAGTCATCTGTTTAACACCGCCTGGGCCGAAGATCTGGATCTTATCTGCCTTCAAGAAACTTGGCTCTGTGAAAAACCCATTTTGGAAGGGTTTGAAATCGCCTTTACACCGGCTCTCAAACAGACCAGGGGGAGACCGATGGCAGGCCTCCTTGTAGCTGCTAGGATCAACTCTGGTCTCCGGATTTTGAATTCAATTGACATTTCTCCATATATTCAGGTGACTACGGTCGGGGTGGGTAGCTCACCCGCTGGAACCTCGACTTCCATCTGTATTTTTAACCTCTATTGGAATCATGAGGTTCATGGAACTAAAAACTTCATAGATGAAGTTACAAAGTCCTTGGATGAGTATATGGAAGCCGGCCCCCCTCACGAGCTGATAATCTGCGGAGATCTTAACATCGACTGCTTTAATCATTTGAACGAAACAGGTTACAAGAAGACCGGAAATAACTTAGAACTCTATCCGGTAACCCAATGGTGCCTAGAAATGGAGGTCCGTGACATTATGATGCTGAATGGTCAAACGCTGGGTGATATTCCCGCTGCTCCCACTTGGCGTCGAGGCAAACTCAAGTCCACCTTGGACTACATCTTTGTATCCAGTAGGTTTCATATGAGAACGACTAGTTTGTCTGTTCAATCAATGCAGCACAGTGACCATGATATGGTGGTCTTGACATTCACGGAAACGGTTGAAAACCCTCGAGATCTTTGGGCCTTTCATATCAGAACAGGAACTGGTAGGATTCGTTTAAATCTGGACTCCTCTGAAACAAGTAACATCTTGAGGGGTCTCCAGACCTCCAAATCTACGGATTACGACTATTTGCTAACCCAATACCGTGAATGCAGGACCTCAATGGGCAAAAGTCTGTTCTCTCCGAAGCACAAATTCGACCTCGAGGTGCAACAACGAAAACGTCTTCTACGTTGGCAGATAAGATCGGCCCGTAAACAAGTACCCAGTATTGCCCATGGCCTTGTGAGAAAATTTAAACAACACCATAAGAACTGGCTCAAGTCTCATAAGTGTATCATGCTGCAGAATGACGCGGAGCTAATGTTATCAAAAATGAAGAGCTCAAACGCCGCTGAATACTGGAGACTGATAAATGACAATCTTGCGCCTCAACATGCTCTTCAGGCCAATTTGGTTGCTGAGGCTGAGTGGGTATCCTTTTATGCAAACCTTTTCTGCAATAACAACGAGGTCGCTGCTTGGAGGCCTCCCGTACTATCACATTGGGACTTGGTCTTCGACTACGAGGATATATTGAGAGTCATTAAGAACTTGCACAATTCAAGAGCCCCTGGTCCTGATGGCCTAACGAATTTCACGCTCAAGCTTCACCCTGAAACATGGACCACCTTTTGTGAGTTACTGTTCAAAAGGATTGCCATGAACTGCAAGACTCCCGTGTCCTGGAAATCAGCAGTGATTATACCCATTTTCAAAAAAGGCGACCGCCGCAATCCAAAGAATTACAGACCAATTGCTCTTCTTGATGTATTGGGCAAGGTCTACTCTACTCTTCTCCAACAAAAACTGTTGGAATGGTCAATAAATTGCAATCAGATGGACCCTAGACAAACTGGTTTTGTAAAAGGATTGGGCTGCGGTATTAACCTTTTAACATTAAACCTATTGAAAATGGAAGCTTTACGATCCAATGCCAAGATATATCTCGCCTTCGTGGACCTGTCCCAGGCGTTTGACAGTATTAATAGAGATCTACTCTGGTCTAAATTGACCAAATGGAACTGCCCAGCAAGCCTGCTGGCCGCCATTTATGAACTGCACACGAACACGACCATCAGAGTTCGCCTAGACCAAAAGGGCAACCTTTCTTCACCTATTGACACCTTTCGAGGTGTCAAGCAAGGGTGCCCGCTTGCGGCAATCATATTCAATTTGTTCATATCCGACATCAAGGATGTATTTCGTGACCTCCGCACTTTCCCGCCAAAACTACACGGCTCTCATGTTGACTACTTAGTCTATGCAGACGACATCATTCTAATAGACTTAACCCCTATAGGCTTACAGCGCAAACTGAATGCCGTAGAAAAATACCTAACAAATAACGGGTTGGTTATCAACAGAGGGAAATGCGAAGTCATGGTCCTTGAAAGACTCCAAGGATTCAACTCGACTCGGCAGAATCTTAAATGGTATGTGAACAAAGAACCCATTGGGCGTGTGTTCAACACTAGATACCTAGGAATGCAGCTAAGTGCTAGCAGAAATGACGCCCCCTGGGTTGACTCAGCCAAGAACAAATGCCGTCAATTGGCATGCCAAGCAGTTTTAATTAACAAAAAATTTGGAAAATTTAGCTTAAGACCTACGCTAATGTTTTTCCAGCAGAAGGTGGTACCGTCTTTGATATACGCTGGCGAAAACGCCTTTGGGTGCGGCTCTGAGGTGTGGAATTCCTTGGAAAACATCTTCTGGTCTAGAGTGCTTAATCTTCCAAAAGGCACCGCCACAGTGTGTATTAGATATGAACTTGGATACATATCTATGCAAGCGAGAGTCGCTTGGAACCTCCTAAGCGTTTTCAGGAAATTAAACGCAAACATCACACTGCCCCAGTTGGACATTTTAAATAATTTACAGTCTGCCAAGGCCCCCTCAATTGCATTTCAATGGAACAAGCTATGCCATGACGTGCTTAGCACGTATGATATCACGATGCAACTGCTGCTTGAAAACCCAGATGCCGCGAAATTAAAGATATGGAGAAATGACTGGATCCAGACCTGTGATAAACGAGCCAATTCTAGGTCTATGCGTGAAGTGCCAGCCGAGGCAAGAGCATATGGATGTGTACCATCGTACTTGGCTTGTTTTCCAGACCAGTGGGTTCGGGCCTCTTATCTTCACTTCAGGTTGAATGTCATGACAACCAAAGAACGCCTTTGCTACTGGTCCCAATCCCCGGACTTGGACCTCACTTGCCGTTTCTGCTCCACCTCTAAGGAAACTCTTAAACATTTAATCTTAATGTGTCCAAAGTTTGAGTCTAAAAGAGCTAATATCTTCAGCCCAATAACAAAGAATTTTCAGTGCCTAACCCGCGAAGACTGGTGGAGAGCCCTGTTTGATGGGTCAAACAGAGGGGTGCTCTATGCCCTGGTTTCTTTCCTTCGCATTATAAAAGACTATCTACGCGATGCCTCGGCGGATTCAACAGTTGGGCCGCTTTCGATGTCCGCAACATAAGCCATGACATAGGAAACCGATGTAGAGATGACGCCTGGCATTGATTGGAGATGAATGTAGAAACTTTGGCTTGTTTTTTGTTTTCTCTCTGTTTTTAAAGGGTTGTAATACAACCTAACAAAAATAAAAGAAAAAAAAAAAAAAAAAAGAATGCCTGTGCGTAGGCAATCCTAGAGATAATGGTTGCACCAACAATCAACGATCAGTCTGGGGTTGAGGAGGTGAGCAACCTTCCTCAATATTTTAAGATGTGCAAAGTAGCAGCCAATCACTGATTTGGCCTGAGGAATTAGGCTCATTGAAGATACATCACATCTTTTTTTAACCAAACCCCTAGTAAAGGAGGGGATATGCACCTCACATGTGCTCTTCTGTTTTGTGAGACAAAGTATGATCTCTGTCTTTGAGTTGTTTAGCTGAAGAAAAACATGATTCATTCATTCTTGACAGCCAAGAGCCCTTGTGAAAGCCAAATGTCCACCCTCTGCCTGGTGGCTATAATGAAAAATGGTATTCCATCTGCATATGATTGAACCCGGGTTTATCTGGAATGCTTGTTTTTCTTCATCAAAAATAACCTCTAAAATATTAATCTCCTTTTTGACCACTTCAATTTTCTTCATTTGCACCAATAATTCTACAAGGTTCTCAACTCTATGCAGAATTAATCAAGTGCAATCTTGTTTAAATGCAGGTGGTAGACCTATCACATGGAATGTTTCAGCTGGCTAATAATCATTGAGTCATAGTACTGGTTCTGAGCAGGAAATTAATATCAACTGAAGAAAACACAATTTGTATAAAGCTTGAATTGGCCTGAAACAAGTCAATGGGCCTCATTACGAGTTTGGAGGCAGCCATGGTGCTATTAGCACCATGGCTGCCTCCAAACCAGGCTCCATTACCGGGTTCCTTCAATGAGGAATAACCGGGTCATTCCAACATTGGAGGACCCGGTTATTCCTCCTTGAAGGACCCATTCCCATTTGAGCCCCCATAGGGCTCAATGGGAATGGGGAGGGAGGTAATAACTGGCACATTACAAATGGCACGTCATTACCTCCCTCTTCCCCCCGTGGGACCCGGAAAGGACGTTTGGTTTTACCAGACATCTGTTCTGAGTCCCGCAAAGGGAACCTCATAATCGGTGCTCATGTAATGAAGGGTGCTGGTCCCGTACCGGCACCCTTCATTACGTGAGCGCCAGGGTTGTAATGAGGCCAATATGTTAGAGTACCTGGCATCTAGCTAACTTGGTAAGACATTGCAGCTGTGCAGGCTGGTGCGGCCCCCATACCAATTGGTGCCCAAATATGTGCACCAATCAGGGGTTGCTCGTGGGGATACTCATCACATATTGAGCTGGATTTCAGGCAGTCATACCACCTGCATTTCACAGTGTGTTATCCAAACCCACTCCAACCATGGAACTGGTAAGATTTGTGTTGTTGGAGCCCATAGGCCACTGAGTGGAACCTTCACCTGAAAAATGCAATGCGGTCCTCTGCATCTCCAGTAGCTATACGTTCATGTGTTCCTCTTGGGCCAGCTCTCTAATGGGTTACCAGAATCATTACCACATTCCCATGGTCGGACTTGCGCGGCTTCACCTCAACACAGGCAATGTCCCATTCCAGTGCTGTTTCTGAAGCCATAATGTTCCAAACAAGTTGTGAAAGAACTTCTCTGGTAGTAGAACAAAGGGTGGATATTATGCAAAGTTCACCTATATTTGCATCCATGTTCTGCCCAAGAAATGATCATGTGGCTCGCTTGAGCTAACCTAATGGATCGCTAAGTGTCTAGCCCTTAAACACACTCCACGCTGCAAAAGTTTCATGCCAGACTTTATCAGAAATCTGTTGCTTAATCCTGCTGAATGATGTTTGCCACTGCTAAGCTAATCAAATGGATGATCCTCTTAAAACAGTTAGGGAACTGGGGCATCACATATAAGAACTGAGAAGGAGAGGGTACCCAGCAATGCATTCACAATAGCATATCTGTACTCCGACTTATCTATCTAACTAACCATATCATACCAGATGATTGAGGTGATCCTCTATTCACAATTTGAAATACAGAGACATTCATGAAATGAGTCACTCATGGTTGAATAACAGACCAATAAGGACTCCTTTACACATCCTTGATTCATTAGTGTCCTATTATCTGAATACATACAGGTTACTAAACAACCATACTTGTCACTATAGTGATTTGCTTCTTCACAAACCTCCATTTCATCCCTTCCTCTATTGCATATGTCAGTTTCTACTAGCATGTCTACCTCTTCTCTGAGATCTATTCTTCTTCGCGTCATATACGGTCCTTCTTGGTGTGATGCCATGTCCCACGCATTTACCTGTACTGTACCATTGGTATAACAACTAAGGTCCCTGCCCATATGTCATCCATAATCTTCAAAATACAGATTATATTCGAAGGACAATAAAGAGGTATTTGCGTTTAAAAGTACTTAAAGTCCCACCAGCACACAGATCGGGTAACCTGTATCAATTTCTGGGTATAATGCTCCTCTTACAATGGAAGTTGGCATCAAGGGAGGGTTAATCCCTCCCTTGATGCCAACTGACCTAGTGACAAACAGTACCTGACAGGGACTGTGCCATCTTGGTGCTGGTGCTGTCTTCCTCTGGAAATGACTGATCATGTCAAAGTCTCCTGGCTGGTGGAGTGGAAGGCTTCCTCCAGTTCCTTTGGAGGCTTCCCACACCTGATATGAACATTCTATACATCACAAATCAGTCTTTTGCAGTAACATAGAAGCAGGTAATCAGTGAGGTGCTTGTTAACATAAGCATTCTTTCCAGGTGGCGAAGGGAGTCAACTCATTGACTGCCCCTACAGGATCTCATGAGGGCTCAATTCTGCTTTTTTGTGTATGGTACTTCACATACTAAGCAACACTAATGGGAGTACCTCTGGTCATGTGAGGCCAGTCTCAATCCACAACTTGGCAAGCTTGTTCTTCAGAATTATGTTCTGCCACGCCACTGCCCCTGCAGACTGGGTATGCTGTGGGCTGTGGATATTGTACTGGATATCTAAGGTTACACACAGTTCCTTGACGAGCTGATGGACAAAGTGGGAACCCCTACCACTCTTTATACAGCATGGGATTCCAAACCTGGGTATAACGTTCCTTAGCACTGCAATGGTATCTTCTCTCCTGCATGGGTGTACACACAGGAAGCTGTAGAAAGTGTGTAGAACATCTATTACATATTGCAATGTATTTAATCGGGGAGCAGGATAAAGTTAATCTAGAGATTATAGAAAGGTCTGCACAGTGGCATATATTCTGCTTATGTAGTGCATACTGTTTCCCAATATTGTTCTGCTGGCAGATAACACACTGCCTAAGATAGGCCTGAGTCATGGTTGGACAATCTAGAGCAGAGCAGTCTTTGTTTAAAGTTGCAGTCAAAACCGTTCTCCCACATGGGCCAGCTAATGGTATATTCTGTTTAGGTAAGGTGAAAGGATAATCAGAGTGACAAAGGGGGCATGCTTGTTCTACCAGAAGGAGTCCTCATGTAGTTGACAAACCTTTCTTGCTTAAGGCCTTTCTCTATTGCAGGAGCTGCTCTTGGATATGAGCTAAATCATTAAGTGTTTGGAAAAGAATTGACTCTAGTGTTTTTTTCAGTCTTAACACATTCTGAGCCTGAGAGACGGACATGGCTGCCAGTTTAGCAGTCGAGTCTGGTAAATCATTTCTGCAAGCTGCATTACTATCCAATAGTGGGTGTGCTGCACATTTGATTTTGCTATCTGTTTGGGCAAACATGATGGATTCTAACAAAGCCTCTACATAAGCATGATTCTTTGAGTGAAACAGATGTCCGAAGCCGTTCAGCTTCCACAACTGACCAAAAATAGTTGGCAACCCCAACTGTATATTTATAATCCGTGTATAGGTTTGCTGTGCTGCTAATTTACTGGCACATGTCAGTGCAACCAGTTCTTTGACGTGCTGATTCCACGTTGGACTATTTCCTAAATCTCCCAGTGTACATATTGTGCTAACAGCTGACTGACTTGATCCCTATAACAAAAAACATCCATAAAGCATACTAGGTCTTTGTAGTGTATTGGTGTCTGACATATCTCTCTTAGATGTTAAAATGTAATCAGCAACACAGTTGTGTGGCTCACTGTCATGTGGTTGTCAACAAAAATGTTGGTTTCAGCAGAGGGCAAAATGTTAGGGTAATGTTGGAAGACTTCATATTTGTTTGACTTTGATACAGGTATGCTTTGTGTTTTTGTTTTCAATTGTAATGCAACTATGGAACTGGGAACTGCTACTTCTGTTATCTTGTAATGACCAAAGCCACTTGGGAACTGTATTAATCAAATCTTGCATGTCTGGAGAACAACTATTACCTGGATCCTTCTCTGGTTTCTCTAGCAGGACATGCACCATGGCCAGAGCTGCCTCTGTGTTCTTACTGGAGACATTCAAGAAGACTCAGCCCAGAGTACAATAAATGGTAAAGCTTTGTTTACATAAACGATCTCTCGCTAACAGGTTGGCAAGTGCAGAAGGACTAAGGAGAAATGTCTGTTTGTCAGTGATTGGTTCCATGGTAACAAATAATGCTTCAGAAACAGTGTGTGGAAATGGGGTGTTTGAAATGCACACTGCATTTACTGTTTGTGAGGGTACAGGAATGTGTGGGAAGAAATCGGATGCAAAGCCGACCAACTGACTCTCATGCCTAATAAAAAGGAACTTGCTTGACCATCAACTTCACACTGCACATATGGTCCATCCAGGTGTCAAGGGGTGCATAGGGACATCTTCTCTCAGGCTGTTGTTTTAGTATTGTTCCTCTTCTTGCTGTGTCTTGTGTGTTTTATTTTGTGTGAATTTTGATGCTTCAGGATTGGGGAAGGTTCCCTGTCCCCAAATGGGGGAGTGGTGGTTGTTACATCTTTATGGTGTGACGAATCAAGGGAATTCACCCCTTCTCTCCTTCTCAACCCTTCCCCTCCTCCTGTGAGGTTAGGTAGGTGAGCCTGCTTCAGAACACTCTCCGTAGGGATAGAGGCAAGTGCGACATCACCGGGAGAGATGCCCCCTTAGGGGACAAGGACTCCTGTTCCTGTGGCAAACTCCCTTCATCAGTAAACATGATGGCATATATAGGTCTATCAAACCCTGTTAACTATCAAGACTGGGCCAAAGAAGAAGAAAACAGATTCTCTTATTCAGAAGAAATAGAAACTGTCTCTTTAAGAAAAAGTGACCAATCCACTGAGATGAGTGAATTGAAAGAGGAACACTCATCAAGTATGAGGAAAAAGGGGAGGGGGAAAAAGGGGAGACAAGACACAAGAAAGGAAGGCTTCTCCAAGCAGGGGAGGTACCCTGGTAACGTGAACCTAGAAATAGGTGGAGCCGCAGGAGGACGCAGAGCCTGCAAAATCCAAATATGCTCGGAAGCAGCAGAGATAACACCGAGAAGCCAGCGTAACAGAGAGCCTGAGCAGGGAGGAGCCAAATGGGGCTTGAGAATTAGCGGTGGCATGACTGTGAGAGAATCGCGGTGGGCTGCCGGACCGCGCAACTTCACCAATACCGCTACAGGGAAACTGCAACAAATGGAGCAGCTCCCTGTTGAGTTCAGTTTAGTTTAGTTTAGTTTATTCATTTATAAAGCGCACCAAACCCTCAGGTATCTAGGCGCATAGGTTACAGAAGCATTCAAATCCATTAATAACGGTACAGACGATACAAGTAGGAACACTGATGATATAAACAATATGTACAGTTAGATAGAATGGTAGAAACCAATGATGATATATACAACATGTACGATGGGGTACAATGGTGCAGTCCTAAATGCACGAGACTCTGAATTACCGCAAGCATATGTGAGAGATGCTGAGGAAGTCGGCTCAATAGTGTGGTGAAGAAACAAAACTGTCGCCTGACCTGTAAAACCTCCCGAAGATGTTTCCTGGTGGGACCGAAGGTAACTGAGGACAGGGGATGAACGGGAAGATAATGGACAAGTATTAATTAAAAAAATCTGGAGATAAATCTATTGAATTTGAACTGTGATAAGTCAAGGAAGAAAGCAATACCACTCTGAAGGAGAATTTAAAAGATGTTGAATATTCTTGTTGAATGTGATTCGTGACAGTCTAAGAAAGAGGACAATATTGATCCCTGAAGGGGAGGAGAATGGAAATGTGATATCCTTGTGTAAGAGCCCTCCCCGTCTTAGACGTGCAATAAGAATAAATGAGACACACCCCTGACAGGGAATGAGGCTAAGAGAACAGGTTGCGAGAGTTCAAAAAAAGTTTTATAGAAATGGCATCCAAAGAACTCTGCTGCCCGAGAGCGCTCTGGTAAAAGTTTCAATGACATCACATTATAAAGAGAAAAATAGTCATAGATGACGCAGTTTACATAGGGTAATAAGTCAGCGCAGGATTGGACAGTCATTATAGCACTATAAAGTTGTAGAGGCACTGTTTCATCTGGATTGGTTGCTCCTTTGGCGGGAGGGTGAACATCACGTGGTCTGGCTGTCAGCGTCCAGGAGGGGTGAAGGTCAGGTTGCTGTGAAGCGGGGTGTCCACTAACTAAGCTAACATAATACATCTTTGTGAAGCATGCACTAAATAATGATCATTGCAATTCTTTTGAACAAATCATTGTAAACCTACAAACTTCATTCATGTATTTACATCATTAATAATTGAGGCTTATATGGAGCATCAGGTTAAGGGTTTTGACCATCATGATAACATTGATTGAAGCGAGGGTCTGGACTTGTAAAGAATCTAAGGCACGCTGGCATTTGTTAGTAGTGAGAGACAATATACTGCAACAGAGGTCTAATGTTAGTTGGGGGCCCGCTTAGGTGGGCACCATGGCGAGGTCGCATTTCTGGTACATCAAGAGAATACCTTGCAGGGACAGAGGGTTACACTGGCAGTAATTTTCCAATAGCGAGAGTGAGGGGGCATGGACAGATTTGTGGAGATGGATGGGCTCCAGCGCTTGGCTCAAACCGGTTCACAATTGGGGCAGTGACATGTTACATTTGTTCTTTGTTGCAATTACCTCCGGCTTGAGTGTGAGAATGGAGCCGCAGAGTTTTCCAGACACAGTGAGAGAAAAGGTGGGGGCCATGTGTGCTGTGTGTGTGACGCTGCAAAGGGGAGAGAAGCCTTGCTGTATTATCGCAGTGAGGCCTAGTTACCAAGATTGAGTCAAGGGGGCACACAATGGATACCCTGTGTCCTATGCAATGGCCCCATCTATGCAAGTGCCAACTGATGCTGGCATCACATAAGGGCAACAGGGGTACTCCCCACCATTGGAGGCACATGGTCCAAGTTTGTATTAAGGAAAGGAGGGACGGGGGGCCTACTGGCCCCTCTCTCCCACACACTTGTTAAAACCGAACTGTACAAGTACATGTAAATGAATAACAATCCCAAAAAGGGAGGTGAAGGAGAGTGAAGAAAGCTTAACGTCAACCTTAATGAACTTGAATTAAAGACAGAAAGACCCACAGATACCAGAAGGCGGGAATAATAAAGTGAATAACTCTTTGTCCTTGAAAGAAATAAAGATAAAACCTATGTCCCAAGCAGAAGGGTGGGACATAAGAAAGAAAGAGCGTGTGTCACACTTCAAAGGAGTGAAGGTTCATTGCTGCACAAACAGCATAGTTCTCTGTGACCCCTCCTGCGTTCCTGGTGGAACCAGGAAGGTTTAGTTAGATCATGTCCGCATCGGTTCCGTTCACTGTTGTCTGGGTAACCGGACACACGACTATACATCAACACGTATCACTGGGGTTGTTAAAAGGTGAAAGAGGCTAAACGCTGGTGCTTCTAATTGAAGTTAGTACGCTCGAGTTACTCCTTGATCCTTGTATCCTGTTGACTTCCTTGTTTGACCACAGCATTCGTTCCTGACTTTTCTCTTCGGATTTCCATTACACAGTATCGTATTTCCCTATTCCTGAATGAGCTTCAACCTGCTTCTGTGTCAAGGGACTGTCTTTGGATTACCCTTTACACTTGTATTTCTGCTGCCTGCTTGTTGTCAGACCTGTGCCTTGTTTTAGGGATTGAGATTGGCTTTCCTACTGGTTTGTACCATTCCTGGAACTTGGTGCCTTGATACTGTAGTGACGTGGGATTGTCAAGCATTGGATTTATCTAGTTAGATGTGTGGAGCTATGTTTTGCACTGAACTTCCATGAACGCCCGCGATGTGCACAAGAAATAAGAGGGACATAACATGTGAAAAACTGCTCCCTCTCCTCCTTCCTGCTTTTAACGAACACTCCTCTTACTGTACTGACCCTACTGCTTTGGTAGGCTTGTTTAACCAAACCATGCTCAACCTTATTGCACCCATTAAATCCAGGAAACCCAAACCACGTGCCCACCTCAAATCGTGGTTCACACCACAGTTGAGAGCCTTACGAAAAGAAAAACGTAATCTTGAAGCCCGTTGGAAAAGTAATTCCTCTGAAGTGAACAAAGCTAGCCTTGCATTAGCATATGAACTACAAAGATGCTATCCTACAGGCCAAAAAAGACACCTATAACAAGTGCATCCTACTAGCCAAATGAAACACGAAAGACCTGTTCAAGATCTTAAAAGAACTAAAATCCCCTGCAACCCCATCTGACACGTGTACTAAGAATAGTACCTGGTGTGGCAATATTCAGAAAGAGCTCCTAGGTAAAATAGCTACACTCCAAGCCAAAATCAACGACAAAAGAATCTGCCTCCAGATCGACCCGAAATGCAAGTCCCAGTTCAACAAATCCAAACCTAACATCCACACTCATAAACCATTCATCTTTATGCCTCTCTCTACAACTCAGGTTGAAAGTATCCTCAAACCCTCCAACTGCCAGGGTGATCTACGCCCTGCCCCTATTATTAAAGAGGCTTCACATAATTTAGCCCCATTCGTTACCGCCTTTAGAAACTCTTCATTCAGCACAGGTATCATCCCAGATAACCTGAAGGATGCCTAGGTCATCCCGCTTCTCAAAAAACCTACATTGGATGCAAGCATTCCCACTAACTATAGGCCGATCACTACTGTGCCTTTTTTGCTAAAAATATTTGGTCGAGCAGCCTATTTGCAGATCCAATACTATCTGGAATCTAACAAATCAAAAACATTGATTTAAAAACTCATATTGAAGACTTAAAAGACAAGGGAAGCTGGCCCTACTACTTCTCCTTGATCTATCTGCAGCTTTTGACTTGGTTAACCACCAAATCCTCTGCCGACATCGCAAATCAGCTGCTCACTTTTCAGACAAAGATACTGCATGGATCAGCTCATTCTTGGAGAACAGATCCATGAGGGTTTTCTCCACTACGGCCACCGCAGAACCCTCTCCAGTTCCTTTCGGGGTACCACAAGGATTGTGCCTCTCCCCCACACTTTACAATGTGTGCACCAAACCACTGTTTGATATCTTGTACTATCTGGGTGTCACCTACACGAATTACGCGGATGACACTCAGATACTCATTCACATTAGGGGTGATGACACAGCTGACACACTAGCTGTCAATACCATCTACCAAGTCATCCAAGCTTGGATGGCCCAACACGAACTTTGTCTCAATGACGAATAGACAGAGCTTCTCATCTTAGGTTCTCATCATAGACTTAACAAACTAGACCCGTCTTTCAAATCCTTTGTCATTGATGGTAACACCATAAAAGACTCTAATGACACCAAAACGTTAGGTATCTATCTTGACTCTTCCCTGTCCCTTTCGAGACAAACCAATGCAGTATCCTCAGCCGCAGCTTACACCTGTAAACTTATCACAGCCAGCCGACCCTTCCTCACACCAACCAACTGCACTACACTAGCCAGGACTTTGGTCATGTACAAAATCGATTACTGCAACGCCCTCTATCTAGGCACTAATCAAACCAATCTTAACAAGTTACAGGTTATACAGAATAACGCCATCAGAGCCGCACTAAACATCCCTAGGAATCAGCACATTTCAGACATCAGGCAGAGCCTCCGCTGACTTTCAGTATTGCATAGAGTCTCACTCAAAACTCTTGCTCTAACGCACAAATGCCTTGCCAACCAAGCACCCAACTACCTGGCCTGCAGATTTGTCTACTACACTTCCAACAGACCTCTTAGAACTGCCCAGACCAACTGCCTTTCCATACTTTGCTTTAAACTGCAGAGATCTGGTGGGGTGAGTTTCCCAGTCCTTGCAGCTAAACTTTGGAACTCACTTCCAAACCCTCTTAGAGCTGAACCATCGTTCAATGCCTTTAAGAGCAAGGCCAAATTATGGCTGGCTACGCAGGACTTATCCCAGCACTAACTGCCACCATCCGTGCCTTTCTTCTCCTCGCACAATCTGCCTTGTACATACCACTTATATTATCTGATTATCTATCTTACTTGTAAATACTGTGTTTGGTCATCTGCCTTGTTCATCACTACTGTCTTCTTGTTAACTGAAGATTCTCTACATGCCTGTATACTATGCTTTTTTAATTATTGTGTACATTTCCATTTATGCTTTGCCTATGTCAACATGTCATGTAACCCAAGACATGCACCCGGATGCCCTTGGGCCAGGTGCGCTATATAGATAAATAAAATACAAATACAAATACCAAACGCTATGCAGTAATCACGCAAAACATGTTCTCCATTAGTCGTAAGTGAGTCCTCATTTCGCCCGGGGGCAGGTCCAGACTGACTCACTCTAACATCTAACATCCTGTATAGCCCGCTTCTAGGTTCTCACTTGCACAGCACACCCCAGCTTCCGGTCCCCTCATTGTGACAGCCAGGGTAGGTCCTATTCCTACCCTATGTAGCCTTTGCCTCAATAGAAAAGGCTTTTTCATGATTATTTCTCTTAAATGTGTGTGTTAAACCTACATGTTAATATTACATAGCTTTGTTTGTATAGCACACTTGCCTGGGGTGCCAGAAGTAGCTCCTGATAGCTCTTGATTTCGAGGTAAGCAGGCTCTCCTGGGCTATAACCAGGAGCTAAATTGCTTCCAGCTCCTGGCAATTTCAAACCCTGCTATTGTTTTGCATGTTTTTATATGGATCTCCATTGTATGTGATGTGTGCAATGTACTGTTGGCATGCAATTACATGGCCGAGAGACTTTAAATATTTGTATAACCTTCTTTTTTTCGGTGTGCTGCCAGTTATGCACGATCAAGCTGTTTTCGTCAAATCGTATTCGTGTTTTGTAAGTCACTGCAGAGAGAGGAGAACAGCTACTGCAGTAGATACCAGGTCTGTATTGACAAGGTTTCATTAGTAAACCCCTAATACACAATCTTTAAACCATTGGGCCTCATTACAGGTCTGGTGGTAGCCCTGCCGGTGCTACCAGCGGGTTGCCGCCGGACCTGTAAATAATTACCAGCGCCTGACTTCCCGGTGCCACCGAGCTATTCCAAGTCTGGTGGCCTGGGAAGTCAGGCGCCGGTGATTGTTAGTCCCCATTCCCATGGAGTCCTGTAGGACTCCATGGGAATGGGGACACGGGAACAGCGGCACCGTTAACAACGGTGCCGGTGCTCCCATGAGAACTCTGCAAGCGGGTGCCGTCCCGCCCAGCAGGTCTGACCCTGGTGTGCGGGCCTGCAGAGTTGTGTGCTGGTGCAGAAACAACGGTGCCGGTAGGCTTACCGGCACCGCTGTTTCCCGGACGGGCACTTTTGTAATGAGGCCCATTATGTTTTAAAGAGTATACAACATTATTTAATAAAGTAAGTGTACTCGACAGACTGAACTGAATACTATTTGTGAAGGTTTACAAGCATTGTAATTGCTGTAAACCAAATGTTTACTAATGACAATTTTGAGGTGTACACTTTTTCAGAGGTTTACAAATAATAGTAAATGATGTAAACCAAATGTTTACTAATGTTGACAAATTTGCGGTGTACACTAAGTTTGCAAAGGTTTACAAATACGTTTTCTTTGTAAATTAAATGTTCAATTGTGCATGAAACATTAGTGTACATTAGGTTTACAAAATATTCATGATTTGTAAACCATTGCAAACTTAGGGTTTACAAATCTCTGGAACATTGAGTCTAAATGGACTCGCATAACTACATGGTTTGCTTATGTGTAAACGCAATGTAAACCAAAGGTTTACAAAAAAGGTTTCAAACACTTGTAAACCTTTGTGAACTTATAGTTTGCATAGGTTTGCATGCAGTTTAATAAATTTGTAAACCATGATTTTCATGCAGTGTAAATTAAGCAATTGGTCTACAATTTAGGGTCTACACACTTCTCTGAAGGTCTAATAAAGTTACAGAAACGAGGTGCCCGTGACAAAATAGTTCCTCACAGAAATGTGGCCCCAGTGCTTGAGACATTGCTCTTACTTCTATGAAGGATTTTAAATTTACCGAAACATTGAAGAATAATGGACTGCACTTCACCTCTATCCCTTTTAGATAGGCGGTACATCACCTCTCTACTAAGGACAGACACCCCACATAGGGTTAGGGTGCTCTTCTTTAGGGACTGTTAGGTAACACATTGATTGGAAATTAGCACGAAATACCACGTCTATACAGTGGATCCCCTAAAAGTGTTCTTTTGTGTGACAAAACATGGTACTTTAACTAACACTTAAGGCTGAATGTTGAACTGTCAAATATCTTCCCTGATTGTTTTTTTCTAGGTCCTATTCCATAACATCATCTTATATTCTGGCACCTCCTTGTTCCATCCTTCATGTCTACCTTTCTTACCCTCCAGACTTAATAGCAAGCTTTTCCACAGAAGTCCTTCCACATCATATTCCAATCATCGTCCAGGACTTCACAGTTTAGTTCTCCTAGCATCTGAATTAGTATACCTTCATATAAAATACCTTGCTAATCCCTTCTGTCCTTTTTTCCCACAGTCTGGCGTACACCTGGTGGAATTTGCACTTTTTTGTGAACTGTATGTCCAATAGAAACAGACAGGGAAGTGTTTCATAGGAAAGGTCGCCCTCGCTTGAGGAGACCCTCACATTGAGGGTTCACGCAGATGTTCGATTCCTGTCACGGTACATGAGATTATGCAGAGTCCGTGCCCTCTGCCCTGTAAGTATATGACAGTGTGAAGAGCTGAAGACCAAAGCGGTCTTTATGATAAATCAATCTAAACCAAGTAAAACCACATCTAAAGTGAAGAATGCGTATGGTAACGTGAGTAAATAATTGAATTAACTGATAAAAAGAGTTATCAAGAACTATTGAAAAAGCACATATTGAGAAGACAAGTGCTGGAACCACTGAGCAGGAGAAGGGAGTCATGCTCTTGCCCCTGTATTTTGTTTGGAATAGTGATAGGGTCAGAAAGTGTTCGTTTTTGGACAGTGGACAGGTTATTTTTGGTCATGGGAAAAGACGACTGACAAGCACCTTAGTTATTCCTCTAGGTATGGAATACCCCGTAGCCATAGGGATAGTTAGGTTAACAGCTTATTATTTAATCTTGTTGAGAAATGTCCTTACAGAGTCTGCGTCCTTCACTAGTTAGCTGACCGATACAAAACCTCAGAACGTTCTGGAAACCATGACTGGGCCTTCCTGCAGAAATATCCCACGTCCTGCAATCACAATACATTTTTTCATTCATGTCTAGTCTTTGATATCAACTTCAGGTTACCTCATCACATGACAAGTCATCACTGAACGCATCCCACGGAGGGGCGTACGCATCCCTCCCGTCGTGTCGATATTCATACTCTCAGAGCGATACTTTGTCTATGCCGGACCTGAACACTTTAAACAGTCACATCGGTCCAAAAGACTTTTTTAGCTCAGTTTTCTTCAAGATGAAACTTTTCCAGTCTGACCGTATGTGTGTGCTTAAGAGTACAACAGGAAACAATAATTGCCTAAGCCGACCTATTGAACGACAATAAAATGCGATGAAGTTCTGGGGAAAGAGAAAAGCAAGAGAGACAAAGACATTAAACAAAATAAAGTGGTGGGGGTTGTATTAAGGACATATTTACATTCCACACTCCCTACCTTCCTCCTTTATGACCCCATTTCCTTGATTCACTTTTCTTTCTTGATGGGTGTGGACAATCATTGCTATGCTACCGTGTTAATCTACTTTATAAGAAGCTGTACGATTGTTTTCCCTTCATTGAACGTTTGGATTTCCTCATGGTCCACAGAGAGCCTTCTGAGGACCTCGAGGGACATTCAGAGACAGGACACCCTTCCTTCCATGCAAATACGAAAAACCGAACCCACTACAGTAACATTTTGGAGGTGGTGTTTGGCAAAAGCAGGGCTAACATGAATTGCAACAGAAACTCGTCTTCGACAATGTGGCAAAGAAAATGTGGAAGAGAACGTGGGTAAGAGAATGTCTATAACCTGGACAGTGTTAAATGTTAAATGTTTTTGTACCGCGCACCGTCACCAACGGAGTTGGTCCCCAGGCGCTCTGGCGGATGTGTAAACGAGAAGGTGTGGTGGGTTAGTAAAGTGACGAGCGAGTAGGATAGTGAGAGGAGTAGTTTTCTGTTGGCAGCTTCAACTCGGTATACACCGGGTGCTGAGCTTTGGTGCAAGTATCGGATCGATGTCAGTCCTAGTGTGCTGTTGGTACGGCTTATGTGTTGTTGTGGTGTTGTGAAGTGTGTGCGGGTTGTTGTGCGAGAGATGGTTGTGTGAGTTATTTGAGTGTGATAAGTATGCAGAGATGTTGCGATTTTTTCTTTTGTTAGTGAGTTATATGATGTTTTAACATGTTAACATTCACAATTCCACCAAAGTGCGGCCCCCGCCAACCCCCATACTTCCCCCAGGAAGCGTCCCAGGTCAACGCTCAGAACTCCATCCAAGTGCGGGACACGCCAACATCCCCCACTCCAACCACATGCTGCACCAAGTAATTTTCACAATTCCATATAAGCGTGGCAGCATGCTAACATTCTCAATTACATGTTAAAATGTTACATGCTAAAGGCACCCATATTGCGCCCCCCAACCAAACAGAGCCGGTACCGAGGCTCTCCGGCGGATCCGCAAGCAAGAAGTGGCGGGGGGTTTGGCCGTCAGGGGAGGAGGGAGCATGAGCCCCAGCCTGGCACACATTGTGCGCTGCACTCTGTGTTGGCACTGGACCGGGGCGCGATAACGTGCACTGTTGGCGCTGTCCAAGCATGGTTAGTTTGTTGTTGGTGCAGTGTGGTGAAGCGCGCTCAGCCTGTGGCAGTGTGAGAACAATCCAATAGTACAATGGCAAAGGTAGATAGCGATACTGTTTAAAGTTATTTTCCCTGCACCAGTGCAGGCAACCAGTCTGGAAATAGGCTGACGGCCACACTCTGTTTCAACTTCAAGCAGCCCTTATCAATAGAGCTCCTCATTGTAGGAGTACTGCAAGCAAGCCAGTTTACCCCAGAGCAGCCCTGCACCAAATCATCCTGTAGTACATACAGTCGGCTCTGCAAGATTCATTGATCATGAACATAGCTTCTAGAAGCAATGGAGCGCTGAACATTGGTACGTTTCATATAGCACAGGTGTCCATCAATATATCAGGAACATCTTCAAGCGTGCCTGCACATTCCAACAGGCAACAGCAATTACAATGAACTTCAAGTCAAACTGACAACTTTAGCATATATTAAAATGGGCGGTGTCCATCATTGGTGACCATCCAGTGTGCTGTGCTTACGTGACCGAGGCGGACTGGAAGTCTTATGGTGTACAGTGGGATCACAATGGCAACAATCTTCAACATTGATCCATAATTTAGAACAGTTTTCTTCAAGCTGTGAGCCCAGACTGTAAATTTACGATGTATCATGATGTGCTTATGTGATCCGCGGCACACTGAATGCAATTGGGGCGAATGGACTGACTACAATCCACTGATGTCAATCTGACACTGACAACAGCAGTTTGGGCATCATGCAGCCTACCAGTGATACAGAACATCAGTACATGAAAGGAGTTGACCAAGGACAAAGTGAACACCAAAAGCAAGACAAATAAGTCTTCACCAATAATGTGTGATTGCTCGGGCATTGATGTAGAAGAACATTTCCTTAGAGGTATAGGGCTGGCCTGCAAGGGGAGGCGAATACATCGAACCTAGAGGCCCGAAAGTAGGCTTTTAATGCAGTAGTAGTAAACATTACAATCCTCTCCTAGTCCACCTGATCTAGGTGTGGGTCTGGTTTGTTGCATGCCTATGTGGCTGGTGTACTTTTAAAGTCATTGAATTTCAATGTGTTAACAATTTCTAAATTCGTTCATGTATGTGTGTAAGAAGTAGCAATGCTAGGGCCGAGTGCCATAAAACACAATTGGGCCTCATTATGAGTCTGGCGGTAGCCGTGCCAGTAAAAACTGGCACGGCTGCCGCCGGAGTATTTTCTTTCCAGCGCCAGGCAATGGGGACTTACCGGGGCATTACAGCCTCGGCGGTCCCGGTAATTACCTATTGCCGGCTGCTGGAAAAAATTACTCCCCATTCCCATTCGAGTCCCATTGGACTCAATGGGAATGGGGGGGACAGATGCACCGGCACCATTCATGCATCCGTCAAGGTCACCGAGCAGGTGCCGTTCCACCCGCCAGGTCAGACCTGGCGGGTTGAAAGGCACCCACTCGTAGACCTCGGAGTATGCCGGTCCATTAACAAAGGTGCCGGTAGCTTACCGGCATCGTTGTTACCGGACCGGCACACTCGTAATGAGGCCCACAGTGATCTGAATAACCATGTTTAAGATTAATATGGAAATCCGTATTCAAGATTAAACGTCAGAAGCACAATTTCAGAGAGTACAGGGATGGCCAGTTTCATTGATCTGGAAAGAATTTCGGATCAGGACACCATTTAATAAAGAAGCATTCGAAATTCCAACAGTTTGGGCTTTTGTGTATGCATGGGAGAGGCACTTACCAGGTACTGCTGTAAGGGTATTAACTGGCCATTGATGATAGAAGGTGCACAATGCTGCAAGTACCTGGGCTTCTAACATCAGAGCCACAAGCCAAGCCAAAATTGTTGGCTTTGCTACTGCTTATTTTTAACAGGACGTCAGTGAAGAACACACGTAGTGCTTATAAATCAAGTGGCTGAAGGTATACCTGGTGAAGACATTTGTATTAAACAAGTAGTGGATTTACAACTCCAATGAAGTGATCAATTCTCAGAAGACTGCTTTGATAAAACACTGGAAGGCAGTTCGAATGAAAAGTTTCATTATAAGGCTTGAATAAAGCGAGCTCAAAGAGTTCTCATGAGGAGGTGTTTTGGGCAGGAAGTGGGTGGGAATGGCCATAGCGATTACCATGGCCATGGGCAGCCAATTGGTGGGCAAATAACCAAACAACACCTGCAAGCTTTGTGTCCATCCTGATATGCCATTTCTTCCTATTTGTGCTCAAAAGCAAAGTTTTGGCGTATAGGTAGAGCCTGCACAAACAAAAAACAGCCAACATTCCGAAACACACTGTTGGTGGGACATGAGGTCAGAAACGCATTCACCTTTAATGAACACTGGCTTTCACGCGTTTCTTGATGGGGTGCAGGGCAACGGATGCGCATTACGGACACTGTTAAAAAAAAAAAAGAACATAATGTGTACATACTATAGAGACTGGACAATGCCTCATTACGAACCAGGTGGTAAGTTACCGCCTGGGTCGTACCTTTACCGCCATGGCGTAAACTACGTTTACGCCATGGTGGTTGGCGGACTTACCGCCCCATTCCGATGTTGGCGGGGCGGTAAGTCCCCATTAACCCATTTAACCTTCCCCATTCCCATTTTTGCCCCATAGGGCATAATGGGAGTGGGGAAGGCGTTAATTACGCCACCGTAAATTACGGTGGCGTAATTAACGACAAGGTCCCTTAGCGCCATGGATTTTAACACCTGCTAAAAGCAGGTGTTAAATCCTCCATGGCGCTAAGGGACCTCGGAATCAGGCGGTAAGGGTCGGCGCTTTTTACGCCGCCGTAAACCCCTTACCGCCTGGGTCCTAATGACTATCTGGGTTAGGAGCGTGACGGCCAGACAATGCAAGATAGCTTGGGGAGATAACCAGCGAGTTGAGCCTATATTTGGAAGGGCAAACCCTTTTTCCTTTCAACTTCGGTACATTTAAGTGGCATTAATTTGGATAATAACACCTATTATTACAGCACTTCGAAGTTGAAGGAATCTAGCATGATGTGCGTGTAAATATGTGATTTATTTGGCACTTTCTGACAGGCAAAGGGCTTCGACGCCATGAACTATGGAGGAAAGCGCTATACAAATGCAAGCTACCTTTTCGTGCCTGAATTCCAGTGGGCTGGGTTAATAACAGGACAGGTTTTGATGAGATGGAGGCAGAACTTAGCAAAACTCAGCCCCATATCGTTCGGCTTGGTGTGTGACTGAGAGGAACTCAAAACAATACAGGTTGGTGACAGGCTTTAACCCAAAGACTTCCAACATGGAAAAATCATACCATGGTTATTTTATTATTTACAGCTCGAAGTCAATCTGCTGCCGCTGTCTTAACATGGGGAGCCCATGCACAGTAATGAGGGCATCCTCTTATGCCAAGTTGGCACACATTGATGTGGTTGTTGCAAGAACTGGGCTAGGCTGCTAAAAAAGCCAGAAATACGAATTGGCATTTCACAGGCATACACACACCACCTGCTGCTGAGCACACTCGTGCCCACTCTCCATAACAATTATATAAGTACACTGCTTTAGTGTAAAGACTGAAGGGGAGGTATCTGTACTTCTGCCTTCTGTATGGTTGGGACAGAGGCACAGAGCACCCGAGACAAGGTTCTCTATATGGTAGCTTGGACGAGCAACCAAGACTTGAGCTCTCAGGAGGTGATGCAGGCTGGTTCTTTTTTTAAAAAAATCTTTATTTACATGTTAACAAAATACAAAATAACACATGTTTATCCTACCAGACAGACTAGAACAACGTATCTAAAGCAAATAGCAATACAACTACATACAAAGGAGGAAATATTAAACCATCATCTTCCAATTGATTACCCATCACCCCAAAACCTCTCCCACGCACCCACCTCCACAGATATACTCACAAAATCACCAAGTTTAGTACAATAATAGCAACTTTCCCCAGATTTTTTCAAACAATCCCTTTTTCCTCTCTCTCTCTTGTACAGTACCTTCTCCATTCTTGCTAACGCATGCATGTCGGTTGTCCATGTCTCGATTTTCAGAGTTAGAGCAGATTTCCAATTGCTCAAAATTACTTTCTTATCAATCATAGCTCCTCTGAACAACCATTTTTTCTGACATTGTGTAAGATCTTCCAATAGTTCATCGCACACCTGACCAATCTCACTCCAAAACATTCGCACCATCGTGCAATCCCACAGCATGTGTTCCAGTGTACCTGACTCTTGTACACATTTCCTGCAATCTGAATTTTCCAAAAGACCTTGCTTCCACATTTGTTCTGGAGTGCAATAAACCAGGTTAAGGATCTTAATCTGCCTTGATCTCTCTGTAAGTCCCAAGGAACACAACATGACATTCATACATATTTGCTGTCACAACTCCTCTGAGATATCTGAACCAATTCTTCTACTCCATTCTTCTCTTAAGGAGTCATTACCTTTGTATTCTGACACAATCATATTGTAAACACGGCTGGCCAATCCTCCCTCCCCTCCTATTGCCTTTCTCGTAAACAGGTCTAAATGAATTCTTTTCTCCAAATCAATGTCTCCAATCGCACTTTTAAGCTTTCTGTAGTCTGAAATTTTAAAATTCTCAACATTAAAACGCATCTGTAATTCTCTCGCTGTCATCCAAACACCATCCTTAAACAGATCAGCTATCCTTTGAACACCTCCCAGAAACCAATCAGCCCAAAAAACAACTCTGCCTTCTATTTTAATAGATGGGTTCATCCAGACAGACGCCCCAGGGTCCCTGAATGTGTCAGCTCCCAGCAAATCTCACAAATTCTTCCACAAGGTTCTCAAACACGCAATCAAAGGATCTTTCCAACAACTTCGTAACTGCAACTTCCACAGCTTCAACCTTGTTTTTTTTATCCCACAAGAATGCTTGAAGTAGTCCGTCCAATTCCTTCCAGTATGTGAATGCTACATTCAAGGGGATCATACTCAGAACATAGTTAATCTTCGGGGCAGAAACCATCTTTATGGCATTCACCTTGCCCCAAAGTGACAAATTCAACAGGCTCCGGCTTTCCAGAGCATCCCTTAACATACAACAAACAATTTAAACATTTTCATGTATCAGGTCTGTGATCTTAGACGTCAGCCAAATCCCCAAATATAACAGTCTGTCAGGGCACCATCTAAATCCCAAATCTGTTACAAACTTTCTATCACCAATATGCATAAGAGGCATGACCTCTGACTTTGTCCAATTGATTTTGTAACCAGAGCACAAACAAAATATAATCATAATGTCCATAAGTGCTGGTTTTGACTACCGCAGATCCCTAAGGACTAAAAGCATATCATCAGCAAATAACCATAATTTTTGCTGCATTCCCCAGCAAGATAAACCCTTCATCCTACTTTCATCTCTGATGGCTGCAGTTAACAGTTCTATAGCAATTACAAATAGTAAGGGTGACAAAGGGCATGCTTGCCTAGTTCCTCTTTTAAGCTTGAATTTGTCGGATCGCATTCCATTAGTATTAACTTCAGCTGTCGGTTCATTCTAGAGTAGTCTAATCCACAACACAAATTTCTCTCCAAAACCCATCCTGTTGAGCACTGAGAAGAGGAAGTCCCAGTTCACTCTGTCAAAAGCCTTCTCTGCGTCAAGGGACAGAATAGCAATGTCTTCCTATTGATCACTTGCCCTGGAGATTGCCTTGGAGATTGTATGTAAGAGGCTTCTGTTGATTAATGATGGGAGTAGATTTTCCATTCGTAATGCCAGAATCTTAGCCAGGATCTTGTTATCAGTATTAATAATACTTATAGGCCTATAGCTTGTGGGAAGAGTATCATCCTTCCCTTTTTTTGGGAAGACAGAAATCATTGCATGTCTCGTAGAAGCGGGTAGCAAACCACCCACCAACGACTCCGAGTACATATCCTTCAACAGGTGTAGAGCGGAATTTGGTAATAACCTATAAAATTCCACAGGCAATCCATCAGGTCCAGGGGATTTCCTCAAACTTAATGTCTTCTTCCAACAAGTTTGAATCACACTCAGTAATCATCGAAAGATTACATTTTTCCAGAAAGTTATTCTCTTTGCCTGTCACATCTAACTCATTCTGTTAAAGATCCATATAGAATTCTCGAATTGTTTCTTTCTTCTGGGTGATAGGTAATTTTATCATTCATGTCACGAATCGATGTTATAGATCGCTCATCTTCCATCTTCCGTAACCTATAAGCCAACCATCTATCTCACTTTTCCCCCTTCTCAAAGTATGCACATTTTAGGTAGAAGTTCTTCCGTTCAGCACGTTCATCTATCAGCGTTTTCAAATCACTCCTCAGTCTTTTAAGCTCAGACATTGCTCCACACCCGTTGGGTCACCCATGACTCTCCTTGACAATTCACTTATCTTCCCCTCAAGTTTTGCCTCTTTATTGTCGTATCGCTTCCTTAGTCCACTAAACACGCCAATCAGATGACCACATATGGTGCACTTAAATGCTTCCCAAACAATACCGAGGTTCAAATCCCCAAGATGGTTTTCTGCCACAAAATATTCAATTTCTTTTACCAGTCCCTCCACTTCATCATCATTTTGTACAATCGAGGTGTTCATCCTCCAGAAATATTATTTGTGTGTCGTATATTTCAACCGCAAGTGCATAAGTACATGTGCATGATCAGTTAAAAGTATGTTACCAATCTCACTTGTACTATAGTTCTCTGTCAATTTACCTGCTGTTAAAAACATATCAAGTCTAGAATACACTGCATGTGCTCCGGAAAAGAAACTATATTGCTTATTGGAAGGATGCTCCAGCCTCCAGCAGTCCTTTAAGTTGTGTTCGGAAAGTAAATCAGTCAAGGCCAAATACTGCTATCAATATGCCTATTAGTTGTTGTCCTACTTCTGTCCATATTGTTGTCCATCACAATATTGAAATCGCCACCCAAGATAATATCCCTAGATCCCAAATCTTGTAACATCTGTGCCACCTTCCTGAAAAAGGATCCATCATCAACTGATGGCACATGAATATTACAGAGAGACACCACCTGACCCTGAATATCCACCAATAGAGCAATTATCCGACCCTCCCTGTCTGAAACATCTTTCAATACCTTAATAGGAGTGTTCCTCCTAAATAGGATAGCTACCCCTCTAGATTTTGAGTTGAAAGATGTACCATAAACCTTCCCCACACAACCTTTCCACAATTTCTCAGTGTCTTCTTTCTCTAAGTGCGTTTTACTTATTACCTTTTTGTTCATTTAAAAAATCCAATATTTTCTTTCTCTTGTTTACATTATTCAATCCATTTACATTCCATGTCACCACCTACAAATATCCAACCATCTTCACCACACTATTCCTCTCCAACTGTACTACAGAGTAAATATCAATCAAATGTACTAAATTTAGAAAAATATGCAAACACACAGCAAGGTACCCAAACCCACCCCCTCTGAAACAGAAGCAGTTAACAAACCACAAACAAATGTAACGATATAAATAAAACATTCCAAAATTCCTAGTGCCCTGGCTAGCCCTCTCAAATAAACTCGAACTAACTATCTATAAAACAATTCCAGAAAACCCCATCTCCAACACACTCCCCACACATATTTCCCCCTCTCCCATTCAGACTCAATACCACCTGGTATCATTAATAAAGTAAAATGTTTTAAAAATTACTCACTTCTATACATATTAGAACTTTTGAAACCACCCGTGCCTGTACCCCTGCGAATATCTCATCACCTTTGGTACACCTACTATTCCACATTTTCTTAAATTCATGGCAAATATTAGGCCCCTGTATCTAGAGTTCCTCAGTCCCAACCGGCACCAATAATCAATGCTCACATTGTGGCAAATCATATGAGCTTCATGGAACCCTATCGGAATAACATAATCCAGAGCTGATCCCACAGATTACAACATTGCATCCACCCAGGCCTTAAATAGAATAAATTATGGAATTATTAAACCTAAATTTAACTTGTACCTTCCAGTCCTAAGTGAAACTAAATAGACAACCCACCTCTGCTTATTCTACCCAATCACACATATCCGTAAACCATTATACTAAATGCAAGTGCCACACTAATATTAAGCAGGTAGTCTCTAGCTTCCAATCTTACAATCAATTATTTGGTGGTCACCCAAAATGTAGACTATTAAACCAGGTACCACATCCGTTTCCCAGTGCACCCCAACTCCACCCCACCCCCCATAAATACCCCAGCCCCGTATTTGACCATCATCCTTTGCGTACATGTCTTGTTTGATATCAATATACCAACATAACAATCACATTCAAGAAAAACTGTGACCAAAACCAATGAAATAGGAATGGCCACTATTAAAACACTTGTCATACCCATTTCATGGTCAGTAAAGTTTCAAGAACCTATGAATGATGCATATGGATCACACAAATATCTGTTAGAAGTCCTCTTTCTATTAGTCACATTTAAAACCACAAGTAACTATTAAATTATCAAGCAGCTAATATAATATATAATAGTCATTCAGTAACCCCCAGAAATAGCCCCATAATTTAGTCCAGTTACTGCAAACAAATTTCAACATGACATAGGGTTACTGCGTCTAAACTACATCATGTACTAATATGCAACCACCCAAGTTACGAAAACAGGTTAAGAATAGAATATTTAGGCCATTTCTCTGCACCAACTACCACATTATGACTAACTTGAGGCTAATATATCATGGGTTTAATCACTGCCTACACCAGTTTTGTGCATCACAACATTTCTTAAATGCAATTTAAATCATTACCCAAGATCTTAAGTCTCATACTGGAAACGGTTTACAATAGAATGAAATCGGCAGTAGAAAGGAAAAGGTGCAATATATATATATAGTAAGGCAGAAAAAAAACGGTAGTTAAGGCGGCAAGACGACAGTCATGTTAACACTGGGAAATGCGTCCTATGTCCTTAAGTATTAAATAATGTGGGGCATTTGAAGTGATTCTGGGGATAAAGTTGCAATCCCATCTATATCTGCCCCTGACTAATAATCATGGCCTATAATAAGAGCGGAAGCAGAACAGAAAGACATTAGACTCGGCAAACTTCACCAGTGAATTCGCTTTCATGGGGCCTTAATGGGGGATTGTGGGTGTTATGTCAAGATATCGACTGAGCATGTGTGCAGATGGAAGGGCACAAGTTGAGAAGGTGTTCATGGTGCTGGGAAGAAGCACTTGAGCAGGTTGGTACATCAGCATGGTGGTAGGCAGGCAGCGGAGCAATCAACATGTCACCCTCTACGTATACGCCATGTGTATAACAAGTCAAGCATTACCAGTTTGATGATCAGACCCCTTCATCCCCATTCCGCATCCAGCTGCGTGTAGCAAGGACACTCAGCAAATAGTCCATCTGGAGACCAGTCACTCAGCACCCCGCCGCACACCAGCGCACTCAGGAGCATATGAGAAGAAGAAGCCCCTGTCAAATGGAAGTCACGGCCCCGGAGACCAAATGAACGCCTCGGTGCCGGAGTCACAACCAGACATCAGTCATTACCGCTCAATCCAAACCTCAGCAGTAAACAGGCTCCTTAAATTCTGGCTGTTGACGACGGTGCATCTGCGCCATAACAACTCCAGAAGCCAGACATTTCAAGTCCGGGTTCTTCAATGACGTGGATGAACGTACAATCCCTCCCGAATCAGCTGATCTTGAGCACACAGCAGAGTCCTTGTCTCAAACACAGTCTTAAACAATCACAGTTCCAGGTTAGATAGAAGCACAATGCCAAAGAGTGATCTTTTAAAAAAGGATTGTTTACCTGAACTGACTGCCAGCGCCATTTTCCATCAAGTCAAAACCATAACAATTATATATTGAAAGGACAAAAATAAAAAATAAAAAAACACAAATGTGGGGAGCATGTTGAATCAAATATTGTCAGTTATCCTTTTTATGTAAGGGCTCCAGCCAGCTTACAGCTTCCTTAGGGTCTGCCGTGCTTTTCTCTCCCCCAGTCAGTAGATTTGCTCTATTGAGAAATACTTTCACTCCCACTAGTCTTGCTAGATCTTTGGCTTATTTAAATGATTTTCTCATAGCCAATGATTCCTTAGGATAATCAAGATAAACAAAAATCTGTTTACTTTTGTAGAAAACATTTCCTTTCTTTCTTGCATTTCTCAGGATCTCTTCCTTGGTCCTTGTACATATAAATGAGACTAGAATTTGTCTAGCTTTTGGGCTAATCTTCCTGCCAACTCTGTAGACATTGTCAATGTCACCATCAACAATTCGATCACATCTGAAGCATGTTTTCAGAATATCCAGTATCATATGTAGCAAGTTTTCATTAATATCTTCTTCTATCCCCACCAGCCTCAGATTTCTGCTTCTGATCTTTAAATCCAATTCCAAGTCGTTATCTCTCCCTTTCTGTAAATCTTCTTTCAGACTGTTAAAAGCTCTGAAACTTCCAGCAATCTCTGTAGAAATCGAAGTTGAACCATTTTCCAGGGCAGCTACTCGGCAATCTAATTGGGAGACCTTCAGGGAAATATCTTCCATAGCTGATTCAACATTCCCCACATCCTGTGCCACTTTTCCCAGATCTTGAGCCATTTTCAGTAGTAGAGAAAAAATGTCTTGAATATTTGGAACCTCCCTCATATCTGAAGCTGGTTTGGGTTTCTTAGGGATAGGGTTCTCTGCAGTATCAATCTTTTTTTTTAGAGTTCATAATCCAATATAATCACAAAAAGGGTGCGAGCCAGGAGCTACAGGATTATGCTGCTGCCTCTGCTGCCTGCATTCCGGAATCTTCGCAGGCTGGTTCTTAAGTACAGTGAGTCCCCAAGCCACCACAAAGGAATATCAACACTATGTTAGGTAGGTGATAAAACAGCATCTTTATATAAAATAAGGTTCAGTAAAATATATACATATAAATAATAAAATGTACTTCAGCAATTCTATTCAAATAATGCCAATCTGATGTAAACTATATGTAGAACCACACAATACTTAGATTCATAAAAAATGAACCAACTGCTGACAGTCTTTAAGAAGCATGTGAATTACTAAGCAAGGAGTGACTGCATAGATTAAGGAAGAAAAGGCAGATTAGTTTCCGAACATAGGCAGTATACTTTTTTTAAACTTAAATAGTGATACTGTGTGAGGATACCCCCACCTGGCAACCTGTATACGAAAAGTCACTGTGTACTTTATCTTGTCTATTACAGCCCAGTCCAAATAAGTTCAATAATGCTCTGATTTTCTTTTTTAGGTTCCATCACCCCACGACAAATCTGCGACCACTGATTCCTGAGGCTGGAAGACACTCTTCCTCTTCACAGTACCTTGGGTGCCTTTGCAGGCGAAGTGGTGGAGTTTTTTGGCTTTACTCGACGGGACCCCTGGCGGATGTACCCCTTTTGCAAGAAGGAGTCACTGGGATGCCGAGACCAAGAGAAATAAGGAACCAATTGCTCTCGGAAAGGCAGCATTTTCAGTCTTCGCAGTGGTCTCCGTTGGACAGTTGTTATTCCGGCCGTGGAAGCCCTAGGAAGGTGAAACTTGCTATGGAAACCTGCTATGGACTCGGAAATGGCCTGGCTGATGAGGATAACACCCGTGTGGACCTGGGATGACATTCGGCAGTGAAGGGGGCAGTGCCTGAAATAGGTGTTGGGTTTCAGGATTTCGCGGTTTACCATCTTTTGGGTCTTCGGTGCTGCAGCCATAGCAGGGCCCTCTGGATGGCTTCTGGTAACCAGGACTCAAGCACTGGACTGGATCATGGACCCTCACCAAGGCTGGACCCTCGGGATGTCTTCTTCAGATGTTGGTGTCGGGGAACCCAACGGCAGCCCTTCCTCTGCACACAGTGGACTGAAATCTTCTTTGACGGGAAAAAGTTGTCAGATGTCTCTTCTGCACGGTAGACAGCAATCTGGCTTCCAGTGGTCACAAACAATCTTCCGGACCCTGGGCGATGCAATTGGACGTCTTCGACTCAAGATGTCCAAGAACTACTCTTCTGGACTCACGAAGACCCCTTCTCCTGATGGCAGGTACATAGGACTGGGTCCAGGGTGCTTCAGATGAAGAGCAGCAGGTGCACAATTGTCCCTTGTAGCTTGGGAAGAGGTCTCCTATCCAGGCACTCTCTTGATTCTGTTATTGGGTCAGCTCAGCAGTCTTCAGATTCCTTGAAGAAATGCAACTGCAGACTCCTTCCTCTGACTGAACCCTGAATTCAAGCTGCAGGTTTCAGCTTCAGCTGCAGAACAAATTGGTGAGTGAGAGGTCCCTCGTTATACACATTTGTTCCCCATTCACTCAAGCTGAGCCAGACTCGGGCAACCAACCATTCACAAATCCAGTCCTGCAGGCAGGCTGCCAATAAGGATCACAGGTATTCAGGCCATTCACTCCATGCAGACACCCATATCACAGAATGTGGACTGGAGTGAGCACTCAGCCTTTAGAACACTACACTGCTATCACTCCAGTTTCAGTCAGGGCTGTCCCAGGCATTGTGTCCCACACACCATCAACACACAACCACAACACAGAATGTGAGTTGACTTCAGACTCCATTCATACAGGTCCCACCCAGCAGGTGTACACACAACACAGAGTCCCTGGGAAGGCTCCAGTCAGTCTGACAGGAGGCAGCCCTAGAGCCATGTATGGTTCTTCCACCCAACAGCCAGTCAGGGGGAAGGGACAATGTCAGGGCTTCCCTGGACTTTGGGAAACAAGGAGTAAAGACAATAGAAACCAAGAGGCTACAGTGGCCATCTTACCTTTCTTCAAGAATCCATGGATTCGTATGGCAGGGCCTGGGTGTCCCAAACATGGAGGACACTCAGCCAATGTCAAGTCAACATTTTGTTGCCACCAGCCCATGTCCTGGTCTGTGAGCAACACACAGGTGCCAGAAAACACACATAAGGGACACAAGGGTGTACCCCACCCATGGGTGCCATGAGGGTATCCCATGGGTGTTGTTCACCAAAAGGAAAAGGAAGAGCTGCACTGCCAGTTCAGACCGGCCTCAGAGGCAGAAAACATACCGGAAACACACACAGAGAAGTGGGAGGACAGGGGCGAGGAGGCCCTGTGCCTCCAAAAGGTATTTCCAACACCAAATCTAACCACTAGGAGGCATCTTGAAAGTGGCAACATGAAAGGACACGCCCATTTTTAATATGAGATGGGTGGTACATAGTAGTGTGCTGCATAACCTATCCCAAAAGATCAATTACAAAATTGCAGCGCCGACTTGTCTGTAATTTGATCCTTTGGGATTTTGCCTGTTTGTCCCCCGCACTGACTTTAATGTGTGTGGGGGACATACCCGCAACCCATAATAATGAACTAGGGGTGCGGGGACAACCTCACAACGCCCGCTCCACTGGTCAGTATTATGTGCTTCGATCTAATCTATCATGCCGAATGCACACTAAGCGTGCATTCATCATTTTAGATACAATCTTTTTGTGCAATCCCAGTGTGTTCATGAAGCTTTGTTTGCAATATTTGCATTCGTGAAAAGAAATCTATGGAAAGGAGGCCATAAGCTATATGTGACCATAACTTATCAGTAAAGCCCCACACCTCGTCCCAAGTGAGATTCCAAATGGTTGTAACAAATACAGTGCGAGTGCCACAGTAAGTTGTGCACACCACATTTACTTGCATCTATTGAGCCTCCTATGACTGCCACGTTTTGTACACCATGCTGACTTTCATCTACTTTCGTTGAGCCATCATGTGACTGCCCCATTATGTTGTGTACATCACACTGACTTGGATCTATTTTCATTGAGCCCTCCTAGGACTACCATATTGTTGTCTACACCACGCTAATGTGCATCTACTTTCATTGTGGGCTCCTATGACTACCACATTATGTTGTGTACACCACACTGACTTCCATCTACTTTCATTGAGCCCTCATATGACTGCCCCATTACATTGTGTTCACCACAATGACCTGGATCTATTTTCATTGAGCCTTCCTAGGACTGCCATATTGTTGTACAAACCATGCTAATGTGCATCCATTTTCATTGTGGGCTCTTATGACTACCACATTATGTTGTGTACACCACGCTGACTTGCATCTACTTTCATTGAGCGCTCATATGACTTCCACATTATGTTGTGTACACCACACTGATATGCATCTATATTCATTGAGCCCTCCTAGGACTGCCATATTGTTGTGTACACCACACTGATGTGCATCTATATTCATTGAGCCTTCCTGGGCCGGCCATATTGTTGTGTACACCACACTGATGTGCATCTTCTTTCATCGAGCCCTCATATGACTGCCTCATTATATCGTGTACACCACTCTGACATGCATCTGCTATCACTGAGTCCTCAGTCCTTTTTGATAGATTTGAGGCCCCAGCGCATTTCGACACCTGGTGCTGACTTCTCCAGATGCCACTGGATCCAGGCAAGGACATATTTCAGATGGTTTCATAGGTTTTCCAAATACACATACATGGCTGATGCATAGATCTGTGTTTAATTATGGGTGTGACAGAGCCGGAGCTATTAGGGGAATACAATTCTGCCAGTCATTAAATGGGAACTTTGTTGTAGTGTTATTAGCAGGGTTTGAAATGAGGGCAGCTGGGAGCTATTTAGCTTCCGCTTGCAGCCTAGAATTGCCTGGTTAGCTTGACATCAACAGCTACTTTTGGCTCACCAGCCCAACTGATGACAAGGAAACACATCTATCGGAATTTAACTCTGTAACATTTGAGAGACTCTGTAAATAAGCATTAGGACACATCTATATGACATCTTTATGACATTGAAAGCATAAAGGGGTCAATATATAGCAATAAACAAAATGTAACGTTGGCATGTTATGTTGAAGTTAGATTTGCGGAACTCTATGTACTAGCTCCTGGTTCCGCAGTGGTAGCTCCTGGTCACTGGGTTATGCCGGATACACAGGAGCTGTTTCCCTCTCCAATGCCTTCTAGCTCTACCCTTCCTTCCACACGACTACCACTTCTCCAAAGTACTACAACCGTATCACTCCTCCCACTACTACCACTCTACCTTTCTCACAACACTGCCACTGCTCCTCTCACTATGGCTACCACTGCCCCTCTTCCCACTGCCACCTCTACTACTGTGCCTTCTCCTCACTTGCCTCTGTCCACTCCCACACTAGTCCTCAGTTCTGCCTTTTGATGTTACTTCTCCCCTTCCTCCTTCTTCCTACTGCCACCACAACTCCGCACTACTACTACTCTCCCTTCTCTTCACTGCAATACACTTAGGCTACACTATACACCACTAATACTACTCTCTTTCAAATATCTCATCTTTTCTAAACTCCACCACCAACTCTCCAACATTCAGGTCTGCTGTGCGTTCTCCGCTTGTTCTCTCAGTCCCCCTTCAGCTCCTTCTGCGACCTAACCCGTAAAACTCACGCTCTGGCTTTCCTGCTGGCTGGTCTTATACTGAAGGGCTGGTGGTTCAGTGTTGTTCTCAATCCCCATTGGCTGCAGTGCTCACCTGACCACCTGCACCAATTGGTGCCTGTCTTCTCCCCTGGAGGAGTACTACACAGCCAAGAGGCTTTAAAAACACCTCTAAGCCCCTCACTCCTTTCCAGCATGTTTTTCCTAAACATCTCTGTTCTGCTGGATTTCTGACATGCTTGGGGCCTGGAAATTGGATTTACAATTGACATGGTGGGTTTGCTGCTTCTCTGGGCTACTGGTCACTATTGGGATAAGATGTTGCTTCATGGTCTCTATGATGTGTTGCACACTGGGTTTTCTGGTCATTTGGATCTGCTCCAGGTTTTCCAGACTGCCTCCATTTGCATTCTGGAAGTTGCTGTCCTGTAATAAGAAAGAGAGAACTGTGCAGAGTGACTGTACTGGGAGGTATTGAGATAGCATGAGTGGTATCAGTGTTGACATTTTCGGCACAGGGGAATTTTCCAGGGACTGGTAATCCCTCCCACCTCCCCTTAATAGGGTCACGACTCTGACCCTGTCACATAACTGCACCTTCCCCCCCAAACCCTTCTCCTCTAAGAAATCACTAGCAGGCTTGTCCCCCCCACCACAGATGTCTTTGTGATCCTCCAGCAGGGAAAGGATTAGCCAGAAATGCAGGGTACTGTGGTTCTCTTTTCCTGGGCACTTCTCTCACTTCTCTCAGGGTTGCTAGGGTCTCTCAGGGTTGCTGAGACATGGCTTTCGGCCCTCTGCTAAAGCTTTTAAAAGTCTGTGTGTTGTTGTTGGTAAGGCTTGATTCCCTCTCTTCGCTGTTCTGGTTAGCTCCTTTCTTCTGGTACGGTAGTTTGTCGAGTCAGCCCTAGCATGGGGTCTCTTGGACCTCTGCAGACTCCAATGTGTTGGGTCTGGAGTGTGCTGTCTGATGTGGTTTATCCCTTTCTCCTGTAGTGCAAGGTTTAAAAACCCCAACAAGCTGTAATTCATTGTAAGGATCTTTGCTGTTTCATGGAAACTCTTCTGATCTTTCTCGGCCTCCACTTCTCCCACCTGTTGGCCAGAGTGGAGTATCAACTTGTTTTCTTGTGGAGATGGTCTGATTTTAGCTAGTTGACCACCACTGGCTTCAACACTTTTTATGCAGCTCTGCTCCTCTTCCACCTCCGGAACCAGGAGTTTCTCACATACCGCCTGGGCAACAACTTGGTCTGGTCGGAGTCTGGTAGGTGTTGTTGTCAGGTTGAAAAGAATTACCTTGAGTTCTTGCTGGTAGTCTCTTTCAACCACCCCAGCCCCACATCTAAGGTATGCCTGTGGGCTAACCTAAACTTTGTGATCATTTACTAATGTCCCTTCGAGGACCCTTATAAAGAAACTGGTCCTGACTAGTGCCTTCTTTCTTAGCTGGACCACAACCACCATATCCCCACACAGGTCGTACCCAGCCCTTGTGCCTGTTTTGTGGTCGGTAGTTTTGCAGTCTGGGTGAATCGTGCATCTTCTGAACAGTGGGCGGTGTGAGACAGGCATGGTATCAAGAGAGACACAGACTCAATGATTATCTTTGCAAAACCTTTAATCATATAAAGTACCTGCATTGGTGTAATACCTAACTGGCCCTAACACTAAAGGCATGGTTCCCTTAACTGATGTTTCTAAGGGCCGTCGAAATCTGGAATTCCAAAATAAAAATCTGCCTGTTTCTAAACCTATGCTTGCCCTCACTCTTTGACAAAAATGTCTTAGGGCGACTTTCAAAAGCATGAAGTAGTGGTTCAACAAAAATAGGAAACCAAGGTTAATTTCAGGTGATATGCTCACTCGCTGTAGGTTGTTCAGTTTCAAAGGAATGGGCTCAATCAAAAGGGACTGTTCATAGGACCTTCATAGTTCAAATACAGTCAATGCTCTTAATGCCTTGGAGTTCCCTTTCCCAAGCTTCAGATCCTTCAGTAACAAAAAATAACCAAGATTTCACTTTGGTAGGCCTCTCAGGGTTCCCTTCCCCAAGCTTGGGTAATCAAAATTCCACCTTTATTTGTCTCTTAGGGTTCCCTTCCCCATGCTCGG
This sequence comes from Ambystoma mexicanum, assembly GCF_040938575.1. Classification (NCBI taxonomy): domain Eukaryota; kingdom Metazoa; phylum Chordata; class Amphibia; order Caudata; family Ambystomatidae; genus Ambystoma; species Ambystoma mexicanum. Next base: position 701,246,104 of record NC_090941.1, on the reverse strand, counting down.
GCCTCCCTTTAAATCAAACACAAATCCACTTCTTGGGCCTCTCAGGATTCCCTTTCAAAACACTAGTTTAGTTTGTCAGGATGTACCTTATAGTTCTTTCAAAGGGTAGCATCAGAGGCTTTTGAAAACGTCAGGTTCTTTGCTCCTCCTAAGCGTGACCATTCCAAGCTTTAACCCCACTCTCTTATGTCATGCTATTTACCTTTTTCCTTCAGGGGCTTTCTACACCCCTTCTTGCTCCTCTCTGTTTTCTTGACTTCTTTCTCGTGCCCACTGGCACCTTTCTTACTTTCATTTGCACACTTGCACCTTTCCCTCCTTGTGCCGATTGGCACCTTCTTTACTTTACTAAACATCAGAAATAGGAAATGTGAGGTGTATGTGGTGTCTGTTGGAGGTATAAAGGGTTTCGTGTTTGTAGTGTCTTAAAGGAAGGGGTTTGGGCATTACAAAAAGGAGGATTTGTAGGGTGAAAGCAAGACATCAAAAACTCAGGTATTCTAAGATGTTCCTCAGGAGGCAGAGAATACTGTGTCTCTGTCGATAGAGTCACCGCCTACCCCTGACTGCCGTCTTTTCCCATGTGATCCTCCCTCATAATACCTCCCCCAGGGTAAGGATCAGATACCGGCTGCCGTCCCCTGTTCACATGAGAGGAGATAATTGCCGGGTACAAAGTGATGACTCGATTGGAGTCATCACATAATGTGATGAATCCTGTGGCGTGCTCACAAAGACACTGGGCCTCATTACGACTGAGGCGGAACGGGTTAACGGGCTCCGCAAAAGGAGGCGGACCCGTTAAACCCGTACCACCTCATTACAAGCTCCCTTCGCGGGACCCGGTAAGTAACGCCTGGTCAAACCAGGCGTCCTTACCGGGTCCCGCGAGGGGAAGAGGGAGCAAACAACGGGCCGCTCGTAATCGGCCCGTTGTTTGCACCCTCTCCCATTCCCATTGAGCCCTCTGGGGGCTCAGATGGGAATGGGGAAGGTCTGGGCCCGGGTTCCTGGAGGGAGGAATTACCGGGCCCGCCGAACTCGGAATGGCCCGGTAATTCCCCATTCTGGGAACCCGGACCGGACCCGAAGTCGTAATGAGGCCCACTACCTAAAGTCTCCTCCCAGGTGGCCAGGGAAGGCAGCCGCTACCTGATCTGAACTTTGAGGGTGGAATTAGCCGGGAGGATCACCTGGGAGGAGAAGGGCCACAGGGGAACAGGAGAACTTCGTTGGGAGCTGTATTTGTCTTCCTCAGAGGAAGAAATATCAGTGATGCCAGAATATGTAATGGCTTGTTGACGGAGGGAGGTTTTCTTTCCCAAAGCTAATTGTCTTGATGGTGGTGAAAACTGTCATAATCAATCATTTATTCGGAGTAATACCCCCCTCATAAAGTCACTTATATTTATGGGGTTGAAAGTCACTCTGATAAACAAGGGAATGTTAAATGCGAATCTCAAACCATTAATATCTTAGATTCTGAAAACTCTAATTCCCCTGTAAATCAGAACCACTCCCTAAATCCTTACAAAACTCCTTTAGAAGATGTAATTAAGAACAGAAATTAAATTAGTACGCTTCAAGACTCACAATGCCAAAAGTACTAGGACGAAGAAGAGGGATGCAGAGGGACTGGGCTGCAAGTTGCAGGCTAATATTGCTAATGACGCACACCTGAGGGAACATGGGAAGTATAAAAGACCCCCTCAGGTGCAGGCTACAGAGAGCAGTAGTGGGAGGTGGAGTGATTGCAGTAACTCCATGTTGCAGTTGCAGTAGAAGTTGAAGGAAAGCTGAGACGCCAGAGCAGCGGTGACTTGCAGATTAGATACCGGTTCTGAGTGGGTCTCTACCTCCAAAGACTTTGTATGCAGAGGTTATACAGCAGGAAGCATTGTGTGTGAAAGCTTTCCCCTTGAGAACCACACATTTCCCCATTGTGAGGTGGGCTGCAGTAGCAGGAGAGCCCCGGAGTTCCCCTAGAGAGAGAAACGCTCCATTCCTAACCGGCATGGCCTGCAGAAGCAGTAAGAAGCTGTTTTCCGGGTGGAGCACAGCAGAGAAAGCAGAAGACCTGGAGGCAGTGGAGCAAGCGGGTGCGTATGCCATACCCAGTGAGTTCTCTAGTGTTATGTGACCGTGATCGCCTGCTGGCCAAATCTAATACTTTTGAATACCAAACTGATACAAATAAGATAAAGTGGCAGAATAAGAACTTACTTTGGGAACAAACAAGAAAGGTATCATTATACTTGTAAAGGTCCGAATGTAATATTGCCCTCGCTTGACTTTGGCAATATTACAAGAAGCTAAAAAGAACTATTATAGCCAAGGCCAAAAGAGGGCAATATCAAATCAAGTTTATAAGAACCAACATTGCCAAAGCCAAGAGAGGGAAATTAAGAAACAAGTTGTCTTTAAACCCTATTGCCAGAGTGAGAAAGAAGCAATTGATGTAAACGACCTTAATAAGCATTGTATAAGCCAATGAAGAGTGATTTAGAGCAAAAGCCATTATCAGCATTTGGTTAATATAAAAGTGGGAAACCATGAGTGGCAGGAGGGCTGCCTTCCTGATAGAAAGTATTCAGGAGGAGAGGATCATTGCCTGCATTGCATGTGGCAATCACAAGTGTGGAGCAAACAGCACCAATGTGTTAACTGTCATCCCAGAAGAAGTAGTCAAACTTGATGTTGTGGAAAACCAAAACACTTTGTGAAGTTGTTTGATGTAAACGTTACCACAGAAGTACTTGTAGTGGTGTTAGATGTGTGCATTGGTCCTTGCAGGCAAGTATACTATGGTAGGGATTTTGTAGTGGTGACCTGGCAGGTGAGTGGACCAGGTAGAAGCCATTGAAGTACTGTGTTGTGGTTAAAGACTGTGTAGAAGAAGTGGCAAGACAACTAAAGTATATTGTGAACTGGTGTGGAATCATCCTGACAAATCATTATTGCTGATGCAAGTATTTTGTGGAAAACAAAAACATTTATGTTGATACAGACACACTGTGGGTGGATTCTTATTTTCAAATAAGAGGTTGTGTTGAACTCTCTGCTTCAAGTAGAGGGATAAAGACTTGTTGAATATTTTGAACTGTTGGTCAAGTCCGATTGACAGACTTTTTGGAGCAAGAAGAACTTAATCATTAGAACTTTGTTGCGAGACGGAACTTTCCTATTTTGAACTGTTGATTGAAATCCTGTTTCAATCTGGTGAAGGGGATCTCGCCCAGGTTACAAAGAGAAACAGTTATTAGGTTTATATGGAACATAACTGTTATTTCCTTTATATTTGAATTTCCACACATTACCTTGCTACGTTTGTTGTATGAATGAGTGTGAGGGATAGATTCCTTTTGTTAGATTGTTTCCTTTAGTGTATTTTGATAGGCAAGGAAATCCTTGTCAGGGTAGGGATAATGAGGCGTGTGTCAAACCCCTTTTTGAGTTAATAAAATAGCATCATATGAAAAACGTCTACAAACTTGTCCTCACATTTCTTTTTTATTGATTTAATTGTGTATGTAATTTTTACAATTTTTACATCCTTAAAATAGACCTAAGTCCTATTCCATAGAAAAGAAAGAAAACGTTTACAAGTTGCCAAACAGCCTGGTTTCATTGTATTACAGATTGCCATGTGAGGATATGCGGCTCACTCACGCTTTCACCCTGTGTGCTTTAAGTTAGTCATTTCTTTTCCTACTTTTGGAAATCAATTTTTTGTAGGAACTGTGTCACTGCAATCACATCTCTTGACCTTTCTCTTCTATCAAACAATTCCACCAGTCCTCTTCATTATAAAATGAAAGATCTTTGAACAGGTGGCCCGTCTGGGTGTTTCTTTCTTTGGTTAAGCCGTTACATGAGAAGAGTAGGTGCTTGACAGTTTCGATTTGGTCGGGTTTCTCACAAAAGCGACAGACGTTGTTTAGTGAGGTTCCTCTGACGGCCCTTATTTCTTTAGTCATTAGGAGATTGAGACGAGCCCTCATAAATGTTCTGCAGACCTCTTTGTTGGGGAACTTTCCCATGTATGTTCTTGTATCATTCAGTCCTCTAGTCGCCGAGGGGAGATGAGATGTCAGTTTGTATCCTGCTGCTTTGTCTAATGTTGTTATCCAATCCCATCGTTCCAATTTAGTTTTTACTCTGCTCGGGTAGTTTTTAAGTTCTTCTTCTGTTGATGTTATTTCAGCAAGTTTTTCCTGGTTTTTCTTTACCCATTCTTTAAGAGTTACGTTTTTCTTCTCTTGTATTTCTGAATACAGAATGTCGAAAAATTTTGTGCGTTCCGGGAGTATTACTTTTCTGTATAACATTAGTCGATTTCTGTTCCCTATGGCCTGGAGTGAGAGTACACATAATTCCCTTTTAATCAAAGGCATAGTTGTTGACATTGGCAGAATCAGAACGTGACACCAGAAGTAGCTTTCCAACCTTGTCCATAATTCATCAGGAATTTTTAGCATGGCATCAGCTCCATAACTCAAAGACGGTACAACCTTTGATTTATAAAATGACAGTTGGTGTCATTGAGAAGCGGACACATTTTCTGTCTGTGGCCATGGCTTGAGATGTTAACTTTCTCACTTTGTCCAATAGGGTTGCCTGCATGTTTGTTTCCTTTAGGCTGTTGCTCAAGATGACGCCCATGTATTTAAATTCTGTGACCATCTGAATTCGCACACCATCCAAATGCCATTTGAATTTTTTGTTTTTGGTTGTAGCATTTTTTAGGATCATTACCTTTGTTTTGGTTTTGTTGATTTCCAAATTATTTTTTCTTAAGTAAGCACTCAGAATGTCTAACTGGCGCTGAAGGCCTAGGGGGGTCTGATCCAAGAGGCACCCCTGCTTCACCCCTCTTGCTGTTGAGATAGATTTCAACAAGGTGCCTTGTTGGTTCAGTCGAACTGTCATTGAGGTGTTTTTATGTAATGCCTGAATTGGCTCTAAGATGTTCCTCAGGCAGTTTTTTGCCAAAAGCGTTTCCCGTAGAAGTTCACGAAAGACCTTATCAAAAGCCTGGACCCCGTCAATGAAAGCCACAAAGATTCTTGGACTACCTTCTTTTATCTTGCATTTTAGTACACTCATCAGGAGAATGTTCACTGAGGTTCCTGCGTTCTTCACAAAACCAGATTGAAATGGGTCTGCAACGTCAGCCTCCTTCATCCATCTGTGGAAGTGGTCCAGTAGGAGTGAGCCATATAGCTTTCCAATAACATCCAATACTGCTATTGGTATGTAGTTCTTAGCACTTTCTCTTGGGCCACTTTTGTATATTGGGACTATGATCGATTTTGCCAAGTTGATGGTATAGATTTTGTGAGAATAATTTTTTTGATCACTTCGTGAATGAAGGCTGCCCATTCGTCCGGAGCTTGTTTCAGATGTGCGTTAGTGATGCCGTCTGGTCCGGGGGGTCTTGAACCATTCAGTTTTTGTATTTTACTCCTGATGGTTTCTATGTCGTGGGGCAGATCTCAGACTGTTTTGCTGGTTTTGCTGTGTTGCTCGAAAAGTATTAACAGGTACTTTGAAGAGTGCCGACAAATGTTTTATCCATGCGTCTTCCCTTACGTTGTTTTGAATTCGGTTGTCGGTGTCTTTTGCCGTTGTTTTTATCAGTGTCCAACATTCTCTTGAATTTCGACCGGTTATCACTCTTAGCATTTCCTCTGCATCACGTTGGTACAAGATTATTCAGTGAGATTGTGCCCTGTTTTTATATGTTTTTATTGCTTTAATGGCTGTTTCTATGGCTGCCTCATTTTTTGTTTTGTTTGCGAGATGCTTCGCTGCTCTACTTTTCTTCTTTCTTCAACCACTTTTTTATCATAGCAATGACAGTTTTCCCTTTGTATGTTTTTACTCTCGGTTCTCTTACTTCGATTGGTAGTCAAAAGCTGCTCATATTTGATGTTTGTAACTTCTGGTTATTTTCCACTTGCGGAGGTAGTGATGCAATTTCAGATTACATTTTTAACAGCCATTGCTGTTGATCTTAATCTATTTCCCCCACTGGCCACTTCTACTTTTGTGTACATTTTTTCCTGGTTTCCTGTTTCATTTCCCATTTCACTAGTAGGGGGTTATGATCGCTGTTTTTTGTCTGCTGTGTTTAAAAATGGGTAATGTATGAAAGAAGTTCTCTAGATACAAAGATATGATCTATTGTAGCTGAGTTTCCGTCTCTTTCCTAGGTTGGGACAATTTCCTCGCCCTTTCCCCGCAGCGAATGTAAGTTATATTAATCTCGGAAGCTCATATGTTTTGCCCATTTGATGACTCTGCACTGTTGGTAATTTTCTGTTGCTAATGATCTTTTCTGAGGACATTTTTGGGTAGATCAGATTCAAATCCCCACACAAAATGAAATAATTTGGTTGATGGTCAGCATAGATTTGATCTAAACTGCTGCTGGCCAGTTCCAGGAAATGCTTGCTGGTCATTGCTAGTGGGTTCCAATATGTTTTTATTATAATTAGAACATCCCCCTTGTTCTTACAGTCTAGAGGATTTTTCCCCTTTCAGTTCAGGAGCAGCACCTGAATAAATAAGGTTGTCAACAAGGTTTGCACAAAATGAAGCTCGCTATTTGAGCGAATCAAGGTCAATAAGCCGGATGATGGTCGTCCGTTGGCACCCTTAGATGCTTTGGATAGGAAGGTCTCGTATCCGTCCATGTGAAGCTTGTCAGTTAGCCAGGTCTCCTGGAGACAGAGAATATCAAAGTCACCTAGGTTTATGTCGCTGGGTGAGAGTAGATGGCTAAAACCTCTCATATTCCTTGATCCCAGCGTTATGGAGCTCGATGTTTTGAAAACTTCCTTTAAGTTCTCCTGGTTAATGACTGCTTGTATGCGTGGCTATCTTCGATTGTAGGAAGCTATGGCTTGCGAGATCCAGGTCCAGTTCTGTTTATTCAGGTTTTTTGGGTCTTTGCCCTGGTTGTTGGTGTCCTCGAAGTCCGCGATGGAAGTTTCATCTGGTGAAAAGGTTATCATAAGTCTTTGCAATGGACCTACAGGAAAGCGTCCAATCTCTAAAGGATCTTTAAAGAGTTTCTGAGATTCTGTATCGGCCGTCTTCAGCTCCAGAGTGCACCGGTTTTCACATTGTGGAGTCCTTTCGTGCGAAAACTTTTACTGTTGGCTCCTCTTTTTCTTTTTTACTGGATTCGACCGTCGGTCGGTGGGGATTTTGTGATTAACTTTGTCCTCCACTCGTTGTTCTTCGTTTTGTCTCGTTGCCTTTGTTATCCAGTTACGAACAAGGCTGTAGACACACTCAGGCTCTGAATGGAATATGGCAAGGACTGCCGTAGACTGCCAACTCAGCTGCCAAACTCTGTGGCCACTCCGCGGCAGAAAGGCACTATTAAAGTCGGCTCCTCCTCTTACAAACAAAGCTCTAGATAGACTCAGGCTCTGAATGGGATATGGCAAGGACTGCTGTAGACTGCCAGCTCAGCTGCCAAAATCTGCGACCGCTCCGCAGCATTAGGTGCTTTTAAAGTCAGCTCCTCCTCTTACGAGGTATCCAGTGAGACGCTGAGGGTAGCCAAGCAACCAGTCGGCGCAGCAGACAGGTAGGTCAGCTGGGGAGGGAGAGAGAAAAAGCAGAGGAGAAAAGGAAGGCCTTGAGCTGCTTCTGGAACTTCAGGTGGTCTGGCACAAGTTTGAGAGGGGCCGAGAGGCCATTCCAGAGGGAGGCACCTACAGAGGAGAGAGATCTACCTTCCACTCTCTGCCTGGAGAAACATCTGGAGGTAGCTGAATGAACGGCTCGAGAAGGAAGGTCATTTGGAAGAAAGAGTTGGATGTAGTGCAGGCCCAGCCCCACAAAGCCATGTGGACGATACAGAGGGTCTTGATCTTGATCCTTGCCGCCACTGGGAGCCAGTGGAGAGATGTCAGGGCTGGAGAGATACGGTCAATGGGCGTGAGGCCAAGGATAAGTCTTGCAACGGAGTGAAGCCCAGTGTTGCCGTGGATTGTGGAGAGGGCAGTCTGTTTTCTGTCTCTACTGCTATTGCTGGTGACTATCCTTTCCGCCTCGCGGAGCGAGAAGCGGAGGGAAGCTGAGTGTTGCTGTGTTTCTGGCTTTTCTGTTGAGGAGGTGAGGCTGGGTGGAGGTAGACCTTGGGTGTTGGGAGCCCTTGCAGTGAGCCGCCGCATTGAGATGCCAGCACCTGTCCCAAGGAACAGCCAGCAGATAAGACTGCTTGGGACCCCAATAATAATGACAATAATGTGCCTGCCAATGATAAGCTCATCATAATATTGGAAGGCAAGGCTGTGGTTGTGGGAAATACTATCATGGAATCACTACAGTGGTTGGCTCCACAAGAAGGGGGAAATGAAGGGAGATGCAGGGGGGACATTGAAGAAGTGGATTTGAACGATCGGTCAGAAACATCTAATTGCATGCCAACCTCTATACACTGTGCTTTGGTGGAAGGAACAAAAAAGAAAAGGTGGTGGTCAGTTTGAGAAAGCCAAAGAGGTGCAGAAGCCTGTATCCCCTGTGCAGTAGCCAGTACCTCCAGTGGAAGTGCTGAGCAAGGAGATTAACCTACAGGATATAACGGGCCCATTTTTGCAGCATCCAGTATCCCCGGTGGAATTGCTGATCAAGGAGACTAATTTACAGGATACAGGGAGCCTATTTTTGCCTGCACTGGCCTCTGGTATATCCAGTTGGAGCGAGAATGACTTTAGGGCACTGGAAAATCTGATATCACCCCTACACTCCCCAGGAAGGAAACCTGTAAGTATCTGTTCCATTGAATCATGGCACACTGAAGTGGAAGATCCAGTTTCTAACAGACCGAAAGAAAGCGAGCTGAAAAATTCTGAGCTTGCAGCTCGACTGTCAAAGGATATCTTGGATATTACGAAAATAATTGCTTCTCACAAACGGCTACATTTTTCCTTTCTGAATGTGAAATTGGGAAAGAGGATTAGTAAAAGCTTGACCTATGGTAATGGCCTTTTGGGTATGGATGTGTCTCCACTATGCTCAACTGCTGACACAGGAAATAAAAATCCTCCCAATGTGGCGAGAGCTGAAGTACCCAACGAGGATTGTTTCCCACCTGAGGCCCAAAGGGAAAAAGGCTACCATCGCAAAATAGACTGAGGGAGTCATCTGATAGTAGTTCGACATTGAGTGCGAGCTCTGTGGGCTCCCTGAGAGAAGACTCTGGGCCTCATTCCGAGTTCGGCCTGGTCAGACCTGGCGGGAGTGACACCTCCCGGCTGCAGAACTCAGAATCAGCCGGTCCGGAAACAATGGTGGCGGCGATTTACCGTCAATGTTGTTTCTGGACCGGCAGGGCCGTAATGAGGCCCTATGTGTCCCAAATGGATGAGGCAATTCAAGTTGGGGGCTTGTCAACAGAAACGAAGACCCACTTGCAACACACTATGATGCTGGCTGTTACAATTTATCTGGCCCCCTTCTCTAAGCTATATGAAACCCTGAACGATTCAGTGAAAGTTCAGGAAACATTAACTGAAATGGTGCATGCAAAAATGGCCTACCTTGAAGGTTTTGTGAACAAAGTTCAAGACCAACTAAACAGGGAAGCAGAGTTGTCTCTCAACTGGCAAAACAGACTGTGTGATCTAGCCAGAATAGATGCAACGGACAAATCCTAGCTGATGGAAGCAGTTTTGTAGGACTGCAAGAGGATGAGAAGCCACTACAAAAAAGACACCAATAATGCCCGGGAACCTAAGGAGACCCCACAACTGAGAACTCTGAAAACGCGAGAGAGAGGAAAGCAGGCTAGGCCCTCTGAGGAACTAAACCCAGTGGAAAATATCAGACCTGAACCCAAAAATAGGGCAGCACTGGAAACCCTGATGCAGGGTGAGCTGCCATTGGCGGAGGGAAATGGAGTAAGCGTAATATCCCTGGCAATAAGAAACCAACGGCAAGCTAAGTCAAGTATTGTAATCAATGAAAGAGGACAGATAACAGCCCGAGAGGCAAATATGTTCTCAATTTATCAATCTACGAAAGGCCTCCTGGGAGAGAACAGGGGTTGGGCTAAATGCAGCGATTCAGTCAGAATTGACAAAAAGGAAAAATATGAAGAAGGGCCTAAAACGCAAGTAAAATGGGTCAAGAGCCTTCTTGAGAAATGTTAGGACACCTGCTGCCCCAGTCCCCTCCCAGACACTTAAACGACAGAGAAAAGAAATGGTTGAAACTGTTGAAGTGCTGAGGCTTTCTAAAGAGAGGATAGGTGCTTCTGAAGAAACTGAGATATGTAACAATGATACTGAGCTGATCTCGGAGTTGTGTCTGAGTGACCTGATAGAACCAATGGCCAGGGAGGAGGAAGAGGATGACTGGAACAATATAAGTGACTCGAAGTTGGTGGAAACAGATCGCCAATTATCTAAAACAACACTTTATGCTCTACCCCCATATAAATGAAATTTAGAACTCAAGTAAAAACCAACTGATAAACTGACAAATATTGCCCCATTCAGAACAATAGAAGAAAAAAGAAAAATCTATGAAGAGGCTTGGTTGGTGGATCAGAGGCCCAAAGCTGAGGTCTTGGCAACAGCTCTAAAGAAAAAAGCTTATTGGAATACATGTGAGTGCACTTCTGCTAAGACAAAAGCAATCCTTGGCAATTTTAGGAAAGAAACAAGAGTTTGCCTAGAAAGACCAGAGAAGTGTGCTGAAACTGTCTCAGCACATCCCAAAGATGAGATATATAACATCCCAATATATCCGGGTAGTCCAATTTGTTAACGAGGAGCGTATGGACTGGGTGATCCTCCATCTGGGTTCAGAGCTGATAAAGTTCACCCTTCTGGAATTGAGTGAACAACTTCTACCTTTGGGCTATGAACTTAGTGACTACCCAGGGACCACTGACAATAGTGTGGACAAAGTGGTACGAAGGGAGGAAACTAATCAATTTTGTAGATGCTGGGCGCCAAGCTAAAAAGGTAAATATGGATGAAAACAGGAGCTTGGCGCCAACCCATGAAGATCTCACCAGGACGAAGCAGGCATCGATGAAGGGGAGCAATTATAAACACCTGTCAATTACGATTAGCAACTCAGTGTCAAATAACGGGAATATAACAAGGGCCGACGAGCCCTAGCTGATGGGGGAGGGGAGGAGCCTCATTGCTGCTCATGGCTGGCAGAGACATTGGCAGAACCTTGCTAGCCCTAGAGCCAGAATGAAATTCCGATGGAGGCTCTTATTGCCTCCTGGAACACAAGAGGCTTTGTGGAACTTTTTTCAAATGGACATCTGTGACTGGAGCGATTTAACTTGATCTGTTTGCAAGAAACTTTTCTCCGTTCTCAAGCTATATGCGAGGGATACGAGGTGTATCTAAATCCAGTGCCAAAAAGTCTGCAGTGAAGGCCTTATTAGGGGCTTCTCACTCTGAATAAAATAGATAGAGGGTTTGTTGTGGAAAACATGTTTCAGTCAAACCCCTTTGTCCAGATGGTGAGGGTTGGGTATACAAATCTGCATGGTAGGGAGAAGATGACAATTCTCATGATTAATTTGCACTGGAGTGTGAATATGTGCCCGCAATGTGATTTTATTGATTCTGTTAGGGTGTTGTTGGATGAAGCCCTTATTGCAGTGGAAAACTCCCACATTGTTACATGTGGAGATCTCAATATACACCTACTGAATACTGAGGGAATTGTGTTAAGTGATCTGTTGATGGATGAAAAGGCTCTGACCTGGGTAAATGAGACAAGTGCTTGAGATCTGGAAATGTTAAATGGTCAGACAAAGGGGGACATCCCTGGTTCCTGCACCTGGCAGAGAGGGGTACAGCTGGCTTGTCTAGACTACTGCTTTGTGTCAGCAAATGTTTCAGATGCATTTGGAAAATTAGAAATCAGAGAAATGCCTATGAGTGAAACATGCTAGCGATTCGTGGCTAGTAAGGCAGGTGAGGATTATGGTCGCTCTGACCCCATAGAATTATCATGAGGGAAAAATTGGATTTCTGCACAATTTGAGCAATTTAAGCCAGAAACCCAGGCAACATAGAATATGCATGGATTTTCAAAGCATATAGGGAAGTGGTTGAACAGAATGATATTGATATTGATATTTTATTTGTATCGTGCTGTGGGGTAGATTTACCAGCCCAGCAGAACTTCCCCTACATCACCAAACGGCATTTTCAGCAGTTACAAGAAGAATGGCTGCACTAGCTCTGTTGAGCACATATGGGGCGAGATGAAACATAGAACAACCCAAGAATTGCTGCCCTCATTATTTTCATGTGCACCAAAAAGAAGAATTCAAAAGCAACCTAGTGCAGCGCTGCTGTCCTGCCAGCTTAAAACTTCCAACTGAAAAAGGAAATGGTCTGTGTTTAAAATGGCTTTGCACTGGTGCCATTTTTCATCCTTCAACATTACACAGTTTGGTTCCAGTAAAACACAGCCATGCCCATCTATCTTCAGAAATGAACCCCATCAAATGAGGACCATTCCTCTGTGAAAGGCATTGTGTATCAAGCCAAATCTATGAACAGCAGATACATTTGTTTTAGGCCGTATGACCCGTGTTTACTTTTGCAACAAATTAATCTATGCAGAGGACTTCAAAAATAAAGATTTTCTCCCAGGCTATGCGTCAATTACAAAAGAAAACTATTTCTAGCAACTTTCCCTGCCATGAAACTGATCTGATCTGTCCAGGCTGTTCCGAAAATGTGTGTTAAAGAAACTGCATCTGGTGAAATCCCCATGTAAAATAAACATGTGTAAATTCTTTTTTACAACAGCATTGAAATAACACTTTGAAAATTAAAATGTGAAATCATCCCAAATACTTGCACAGAAATAGTATTTTAGGTGGGGATGGGGTTTGGGTTAAATGTATATTATATTTATTTACAAAAAGACTGGCTTTTGTGAAAGAGAGATAGAAAAAGAAATGTTTGAAAGCTGTTTAAGACCAGCAGAACAGGTTTGGCAGGCACTGACTTCCAAGGTGCCCTGCCTCCCATGGGAACAGAATGACCTTCCCCAAGTGGACCAAGCCCCTTTCCCAATGAAAGGACCAAGGTGTGAGAATTTGCGACCTCGTCAGACGGAATGGTATTTCTCCTAGCATGGGACAATGGACAGCCCTGCCACTGAAGTATGAATTCCTTTGACACCTATCCTCAGCTTCAGCTACCTAGGATCAAAGGCGAATCCATAGCAACCCTGGGTAAAACTGACCAGAGCATGACATGTGGCTGGGGGTTTAAAAGGACTGCCTACTTTTGGAAACAAAGCTAGCCCATTTCATTTAAAAACTGCTCATATCGGGATTCCAAGATGGCCACCGTCTGAATAAGACCCGCTCCTCCGAGCTCCGTCCGAGCGGGAGAATAAACGGTGACTTTAGCAACCCCAGAAACTGCTGAAGCTGAAAAACCCGGAGGGAATTATTGCTTGGGCCAGAGGATGACTGCAGTTGGAGCGGATTAACGGTGCAACCTGTGTGGAAGGGGAAGATTCCGCTTGGCGGGGCTCTCCGGACCCAAAGCCCGCCAAAACCCTCGCGCCCAGCTGTTGTGGGGAGACTCCATCTGCGGAGCCCGGTGCGGGGTTCTCCTGCGGCTTCCGGTGGGGCGGCGGACCCTGTGCCCCCTCCGATCCCCCGTCCCACCTTGGAGTGTGGTGTGGCATTTGGGAGGCTTGGCGGGCGGCTGGCCCGGGGAAGAGCTAGGTTGAGCGGGCTCCCGCCCCCTTTGACAGCTGTGGCCGCGGCCCGGTCTCCGTGGCCTCACCGCCCCCCCCCGGCCGAGAGTGCATCAGCGAGTTGAGGCGGCCGGTGGGGGCTGCGGCCTGGGACCGGGGCGGCGGGGGAGGCCCCAACCCACCCACCACCCCCCGGGAAAGAAGAACGCTACGATCTTCCCAAAAGTAAGGAGAAGGGGGTGGGAACGGCTGCGGGGGCTATCCTCCCCTGGCATAGTGGTGGGGACCCGGCGGGCCCTACCCGCCCCAAATAGGCTAGGCCCATGCAGGTCCTCCCCCCGCCATACCATAGAGCGCTGGCAAGCGCGGGCCCGACCCGCAGACAGTGACTAAGGCCCGGGCACAGCGTTCCATTTCGACAGAGGGGTCGACTGTCTTGGCTGCCTCGTTCTCCATCCATAAAGCCTTCCATCTGTTGGAGCCTTCCCCATTGAACAAAAGCTGGAGAGAAGAGCTGCTAGCACCCAGTCTCAGGGGTGTTGCTGGCGTTTAGGTGCCTCCCTGGGAGGAGTATTGGAGGGGGGGCCCAGCAGGGGGCTGAAACTGAACAGGACTTCGCTGGTGGCTGAGGCAGCTCCGGGGACTCACGAGGCAGCACAGTTGGTGCGCAGTGGGAGCCTGGCACAGGCTATCTCATAGCAGCACTCCAGAACAGCGTGAAGCTGCACCTAGCTAAGCAAGGACACATTCAAAGGACTCTTTGGCGCAGGTGGACTTCCTCACGCAAGGGGTTATCCGCAATACAGTTAAACCTGGGAGTCCCCAGTGATCAAGGGTTGCCCCCCCAACACAAACTTACCAGCGGAGCAGCAGGAGCCTGGGGATGACCACTGGTAGCCAACAGAAGACACACTAAAACCTAAGGGGGCTAGGAGAGGCCCCCCTGGGCTGGCAAGGCGAAATTGGACTGTGGAGACCCCCCTGGGAGGGGTATAAGAAAGGAATTTTCCCTGCCATAGGGGACAGAGCACCCACAAGGAGGAGTACCACACAAATAGGGGGAGCTGAATCAACCATGCCTCTTGAGGTGGCAAATCCAAACACCCAGTCGAGTCCCCCCCTTCCCAAAGGGGTAAGCAGATGCCAAGAACCAAGAATAAAGGAGCCCTGCACGGCAACCGGAACGCACAGCTAGAACACTGCTGGAGGCAATACCGATCCAAAGGACCCTAAAACGAGGCAACAAGTGTGAGTGACCCTCAACAACGGACGGACGCCCCTGAGAACATGACGCTGAACAAGGAGGACCTCAAGGAATGCCTCCAGGGAATGGAGAGCTGGATGATGTAAGCCCTCCAAGGCCACCTAAAGGCAATAAGGGAGGAGTTTCGCTCCACAATACAGGAAATTAAAAAAGACATTACAGGATTAGGTGAGAGAGTGGACACAGCAGAAGCCGGACTCTCTGAAATCGTTGAAGACTCAAAGCAATCCAATGTGCTACTGGAACAGATCTCAAGGGCCACGCATAATCTGGAACTTCAAGCTGAGGACCTGGAAAACAGGTCCGGGAGATCCAACATACAAGTTAAAGGCCTGCCCGAATCAATTGGTGACAAGGATCTAAAAGAGACAATGCAGTTATGCTTCAGCAGCTTTCTAACGGACGTCCAACCGGAGGATATACATGTCGACAGAGTACATAGAATTGGACCCCCTAGAAAAGAACCGGGAGCCAGGCAGAGAGATGTCCTACTGGCAATGACCTCTTACACGATGAAGGAGGAAATTCTCCTTGCAGCCAGAAACTCACAACCGGTCACCATCAACCAGGCTCCAGTCCAGCTGTACCAAGACTTGGCTCTCTCGACCCTACACAAGAGGCGACTAATGGCTCAGATCACGAAGGCGCTGAGATCCAAGGGGATCAATTATAGGTGGACATATCCGTTTGGCTTGGAATTCCCCTTGGAGGGCAAACAGCATCGAAACACCACTTATGAGGAGGGGGTTATGCTCCTGCACCTAGAGGAAGAAGAGGAGCAGCTCCTGATCCCAATCCCTGCCCGCAGCCTCAGAAGCGGGAATTCAAGACAATGGGAATGGTCCACGGCCACTACAAAAAAGCGAGGAGGAGACGGAAAAGGGAGAAACCAGCTAACGAGATGAACACGGTCACCCGGGAAGGTGAAAGTGTCCTGGTTTGGGGATAGGGGGGCACTCCTCCGGGGTGACTGAACATCTATTTAATGAATATCCCGGCGAACAACACTACCCTCGGACGGAGCAGGAGGATAAACTATCTTGGAATTGATGCAGGGCAAACCCATGTCCTGGCGGAATGCAAGAGGGAGAAGATGTGAGATCCAACGCCCTGATAAGGGCGCAGAGAAAGTCTTGTGGAACCTTGTACTGAAGGGTTCCAGAGGGGTGAGGGGTGGGTGGTGGGGAGGGGGAGGAAGGAAAGCTACAGATATGTCCGTGGCTATGGAATGATATGGATCAGAATAGCTCAAAGGCAATGGAGACTCGAAAGGGAGTAGCTATTCGGAAGACAAAGGATCGCAAGCGCAAAATAGATGGCTGAAATGAATATAGCCTCGCTCAACGTGCAGGGCCTCAACTCACCGATTAAATGCTGCTCTGTCCTGTCGAGGCTCGTGGACATGCAGGTTTCAGTGGCTTTTTTGCAGGAAACGCACCTCCTCCCGGAAGACGAGGGTAGGTTGAAACACAGGAGGTTCCCTCGCCAATACTTCGCCTCTGGGGGAAGGAAAACCAAAGGAGTTGCAATACTACTTGGGGCCAATCTGATCTTCAAAAAACGGGCGATGTACCAAAACCCGGAAGGGAGATGCCTAATCGTGAAAGGGCTGATACAAGACCAACTATACACCTTAATTGCAATTTATGCCCCGAACAAGAGACAAGACTTGTTTCTGAGAGAGATGCTGAAAACCCTGGGGAGCTGGTGCGAGGGCCAGACACTAATAGGAGCGGATTTTAACTGTGTCATGGACCCTGCACTGGATAAAACACTCCCACCCACAGCAGCAGACGAAAGAAATAGGCAGGCGGTTGGGGAAGCTCTTTAGGGACCTGGAGGTAATAGAAACTTGGAGGTTCTTTCATGGTCAACAAAAGGAATTCACTCACTTCTCAGCGGTTCACAGGGGGTATTCAAGAATCGATATGGTGTTGGTGTCTTCTACTCTGATACCGCGTATCACCAAGGTTGAAATAGAAACCCAATATGTATCGGACCATGCCCCAGTCCTGGTGCAAATGGAGATGGCCCACTCCGTCTATAAAGACCCTAGACCCTGGAGGCTGAACGAAATGATATTGAAGGACCTGGCCCTTAGAGAACATATGGAAGAGACAATCCAGAACTTTTTCCAGGAGAATGATAACGGGGAGACAAACTGGGGATCTGTGTGGGACGCTGGGAAAGCCGTGATCCGGGGAGAGTTCATCTCACAAACGTCAGCATACATTAGGGAAAGAGAACCCATTAAAAAAAAGCTTGAAGAAACACTAAAAGTAGCAGAAACGCGACACAAAGCTAGGCAATCCCAAAAAACTCTGTGTGGTTAGGAAAGCAAGAGCCCAGTTAGAAGCCCATGTAGCGGAATGCACTGCACAATCACTAATTAATACCAAACAAACTTACTTTGTCCAAGGGAGCAAAGCAAATAGGTTTTTGGCAGCCAAACTCTGCAAACAAAACACCCGCAATCACATAGTAGAACTAAAAAATGGGGAAGGGGATAAAATCGAGATTATGGAAAAATTCCACCAAGACCTGATAGAAGGGGAACACTTAGACCCTCAAGCACAGAGGGAATATATGTCGAGAATGACCCTCCCTCAGATCTCGCAAGAAGATAATGACGCCCTGCAAGCCCCTATAACTTTGCAAGAAATTAGCGACGCTAGTAGAGCATTACCCCGTAACAAAGCCCCAGGTCCAGATGGACTGGGGAGTGGGTATTACAAAACATTCAGCGCCCAACTGCTAGGCCCTCTAACACTTTTGTTTAACTATATCAGAGAATCCGGTTCAGTCACGCCAGATATGGGAGACTCCACCACAATCTTAATACTGAAGCCCTGAAAAGACCCCACCGACTGTGCCAGTTACCGGCCAATCTCCTTACTTAATACCGACGCTAAACTTTATGCTAAGGTCCTGGCAACCAGACTTGCTGAGGTTCTGCCCAAAATAATTCATCTCGACCAGGCAGGGTTCATAAAGGGGAGGCATGCCCAAGACAACATTAGACATGCTGTGGATATACTGGACCTTGGAGGTAGAACAGAACAAAGGTTCTCCGTGGCGGCCCTCGATGCCAGGAGAGCATTTGACAGCCTAGATTGGAAATATCTGGGGCTGGTGCTGCAGAAGTTTGGCTGTGACCCCACCTTCAGCAAAATGGTTCTGGCAAATTTCCACCGGCCATGCACCACATTCATAGTTAATAGAAGCCGCACAGCCAAGATTAAAATAAACAAGGGGACTAGGCAGGGCTGTCCACTCTCGCCCCTAATCTTCACTATGGCAATGGAGCCCATAGCTGAAGTAATCCGGCAAAACTCTGACATACAGTGGGTCAAACACACATAAAATAGCACTTTACGCAGATGACATAATGCTGTTCCTCCGGGAGAACAGCCTCCCGAGAGCTCTAGATATCTTACAAGAATTTGCGTTGATATCCGGCTTCAGCATAAACTTCACCAAATCCAAGGCTCTGAATATCACGGAGAGGGAGGAGGTGGTCATAGACCTGGGAACAAGATACCCACTAATCTGGGAAAAAGAATCAATAGAATATTTGGGGATCCAATTGACCAAGAACCACAAAAGTCTCTACGGGGCGAATTTACCTCCACTGATAAAACAACTTAGGGAGGACTTACACATGTGGGACACTCAGGAACTATCTTGGTTCGCCCGAATCGCAGCACTCAAAATGACCCTGCTACCGCGCCTACTATATACTGTAAGCTCGCTCCCAATAGAGGTCCCCCCTAAAATTTGTAAAGCACTCCAGGGTGACTTAACCTCCTTTATTTGGCACAAAGGGAAAGCAAGAATACAGCGCAAGATCCTAACGAGGCCCCCGTGCCTTGGAGGCCTGGGGGTCCGGGATGTGGAAAGGTATGCCCTGGCGGCACAAATTGCACCAATGCTTGCCTGGATGAAAGACGACACATCAAGGGGATGGGTGGCAATTGAACAGAGCGTGACCACGATCCCGCTAGGGGCTCTGCACGGTCTGAAGAGAGGCGACAGAGGGGCAGAAGGACAGCTTCTGGAGGCAACCAAGGTTACACTGAAGGGATGGGACCGGGCCATGAGAAGACGGAAGATCGCGCCCAGATTGGGGCCCTACACTCCCATGACACATAATTGGAGCTTCACGCCGGGTACGCGGCCCAGGTTCTGGAAGAACTGGGGACAGAAGCAGCTGCTGCTCCTTAAGGACTTCTACCGGGAGGGTAACCCACTACTCTTCAAAGAATGCAAACAGAAATTTGGAGTGGGTGAAGCAGACAGATATGCCTACATTCAGATCCGGCACTGGATAACCCATAGGGAAGTCAAGAAAGCAGCCACAAGGGAACCAGTGGGCCTAGAACTAACCTTGCACGAAGGGGAAGAGGTGGGAGCGGTCTCTAAGCTATACAAGCTACTAGATGAAGCTCAAATTAGTGACACCTTCCCGTACATGGACAGCTGGGCGAAAGATGTAGGTGAACCCTTCACGGAGGAGGAATGGTCCCAAATATGGACAAGGGCACGGAAGGCTTCCACATGCACAGCGATCAGAGAAACTGCACACAAGATCTGTTTCAGATGGTTTTTGACCCCCTACAGGTTGCATAAGATGAACCCCAACTACCCCCCCACTTTTTGGAGAAACTGCGGGGGTAGGGGAGACCTATACCACATGTGGTGGTCCTGCCCGAAAGCGGCAACATATTGGAAGGATATCCTAAGCCACATAAAGGACATTACAGGAAAGCAGTTACCAGCAGCACCTAAGGCCATACTGCTGGGCTCGACAGTGGAGGGAGCATATGCGGCAACGGGAAACAATGCAATGTTGATCACCCATCTGTTAATGGTGGCAAGAATGACCCTGGCACAGGCCTGGAAAAACCCTGAAGGCCCCATAACAGCCTGTTGGTGGGTAAAGACTTGGAATGTAATGGCCATGGAAAAGGTGGGGGCTCTGAGGGACGGCAAATATTTGAAATTTCAAGCTATTTGGGACCCCTTCTTTGATCACGTCAGAGACAGAGAGGCATACTTCTTCAGGCCAAACCTGCTGAGAGCAATTCACAATTGAGAATGAACTAAGCTGGCATAGGAGTCATGACGCTGCGCAGAAGCCCCTCAATTAGAATATAACTCCGCTAGCATCAAATGTAGGAACTGATCCATATCAACAAAAACTGGGAGGGGGTGGAAGATAGGGGAGGGACTGTTGAACGGTTGCAGTTAAAGTTTAGTCACATCCTGAATTAATACTAGTATGGTGAGGCCTAAGGTTGATCTGCAGCTGTAATAACCTACTATTGTACTGTTCGAAGTGATCTGTTAAATTACTTGTAACCATTCAATGAACTTGTGAGGAACCTTCTTGGTCTGATCACCTCTGCTGAGCTGGGTCTAGAAACAGAACAACCTAAGCTGGTAACTGTGTAAAACCTTAGGTGACAACATAACATGTAGCTAGACCAAAACGGTAAGGCCAAAAACCGACGAACAGATTTGAAACAAACTCGCACTTAGATGCTCCACGAGCCTATATAACAGTTGTATGTGATATTGTTTTGGCCATACAAGGCTGGATAAAGGCCCAGCTTAGAAAATGCCTGCATATGCCACAACGAGAAGTTTATGTTGGACATTATTATAGCGGGCAAAGTATCTCTTGAATGTATCCTCACATGAAGCATACTTGATCTTAAATTAAGCTGTACTTGAACAGAGGTTATTAATTGATGTGAAGGAAGGACTGATTATGGTTTAATGAATTTAGGATGTGATTTACTGTTATGTTTATTACTGTTGAATGAATTTATGAGGAGCCTTTTTGGAGGGTTCCCCAATGCTGGTCTTTGAATTGTAAACTAGAAATCTAATAAAATACCTGTTTAAAAAAAAAAAACTGCTCATATCATGACATTTATTTCAGTAATCTAAAGAAACAGTAATGTGAAATTATGATCATTTTAAATGTCGTCTCTGCGCCATTAGAATAAGACATTGTAGATTTTTCTGACATGTGGTGGACGCAAACGCCAATAAAATATAATTTCCGGGGAAAGCATACATGGTACAGTTTTGAAGTTTACTGAAAATATGCCCAGTCATAATATATGTAGACCATTGTAGAATTTTAGGTGAAATGTTTTCTATGGAAATGGCGAAATATTGCCAGAATGACTAAACAGCATCGCACCGACTTGGGATTTGGAACATCATATTCCTTGTAAAATATGGAGTCTGCCTATCTAATTTTCAGGAGGATAACAATTCTAAATATAGGGGTTTTGTGTCGTAACTCATTTTGGTAAAAGTAACTATGGCATAACAATGCATCTCATAAAAACAATCTCATAAAAACACACACACTAAAACTGAGTCACTTTCTTCAGTCCAAGGCAGCGACAGTTACAGGCTGACCTATCTGATTTAGAGGTATGTCTCGTTCAGTTCTGCCCACATAGTAAAAACCCTCTGATGTCATCTGGTCTATATAAGGTGGAGACATACAGACATTCATGACATTAAAAAATCCAAAATACAAGAAAATCCAGCATTCATAAATCAGCATCCAGAGATCCAGACATCCCACATTCACTCTGCAAGATTCCAGATTCCAGTGGCAGGCCAGGGGTAGCTGATAGCAGATCCAGGTAGAACCTATTATCCAGGCTGAACCTCTTATCCAGAATTAATCCCTACACAAATCCCAATAATTCAGGAAAAAAAGGGGGAAAGGCTGAACCCTTTTGGGATTATCCAGTGAACGGACCTGCTTTGCCCAGCTGATGCACCCCACTGTGAACTGAAACCAGACTCCGGTTGCCCTGCTGTGTCCTTAGAGGAGAGCCCAGATGTTTCCCTAGTGACCAGATCATTGTCCCGTGTCCCGAGGCCAAGCTAGCTGTCCAAACTATTCCATTCAAGTGCTTGTTATAAGTATTTCCCTTCCCCAGTAACCAAAAAACTGCATCCCTTGCTTTGTTACGTGGTATTATGTCCAATCCCATAGAAATCCTATAAATACCCCAGCAAAATCCTTAAAATTGTCAGAATCCTATGTGTATCCTATCCTTAGGAAAAACTGTGTTAATTACCATGTGTTAGCACCATTCTTTCCAAATCATTTCAGTCTGCTATATAAGTCCTTATACTATTTGGAATAAATTAATTAATTCCCATATAAAGAGACACACGGCGTGAAGGGGTTAAAAGTGCAAATTGACCTTTTACGCGGTCAGCGTTCCTCTTTTCTAGCCACTAAAATATAGTCTCAGTAAAACTTGTCATTTTCCTTTTAAACCGATTTTCACTGTGCAACTGCTCTCATTTTAAAAAGCCGATTTTTCCTTTCCCTTTAAGAATCCCATACTGTCATCCATCCCGAGTTACCCTTTCACTTTCATATCATACCTGTGATGTGCCTTTGTACCTTAGTTTTAAAACCGCATTCCGATTGTGATTGTTTAGCTAATTTTTCAAGCCGTTTTGCTATTTCAAACCCGTGAAAGAAAACAATTGCAATTTTGCCACGTGTGATTGTTGCTGCACTGGGTTTCCTTCCAAAGTCGTTTTCCTAAACTGTATGCCCGTTCTTTAGTACCTTGCCTTGTAGCTTGTGAGTTTTCTTGCGTCTTTGATACAGCCATACTCCTTCTTGCCTTATCCATTCAACTGCACATGCAAAATCACCATTCAGTACTTTTGAGTGCCATTTTGGTCATTTTTCAAAGGATTTTCAATCCGATTTTGCCTCCTATTCCGGGATAGTAGGTCGGACTTTCAATGTGAATTTTGCATAGTATACCTGACTCCTTGCTACTCCACTCCACCCACACAAAATCTGGTTAATAGGGGCTTCAGGGAGTGTTACAGGGGGAATGCTTAACTGTGGTGCTATTTAAAAGCACTACTCAAAAATAATCTTGCTTTCTTTCAATTGTGCATTGTGTCTCTTATGTTAGAAGGTTAAACTGAGTGTATTCTATCATTTTACTGTGTAATTATCACCACCCTGGTGATTGCTGCCCCATATTGAATGTGTTTGATTTTATTCAAAATTAAAATAAATAAATATTTCATTATTATACACTGGCCTGGTTCATGGTCCATTGCGACACGGGGTGTATGTTAATGGGGGAGGGGCGAGACAGGTTGGCTGCCTTCTCAAAGTTGAATCCAAATTCATAAATTTAAAAGCGTTTTAATTGTGTGCTGCATCCCTGGCCAGTAGAAAGAGTCCTGGTCTGTAGTGTGAAGCCTCTTTAAAATCCTTAACACATGGTTGCTCGTTTCCGGGATTGAGATACATGTTTCCACCCGTGACAGCTTAACACAACAGGCTAACCGTAAAGGTAGTGATACCTTTGTGGTTAGAAAGCTGTGTTACACTGTAGAAGCACCATCCCAAAACACAGACCCTAAGTATCAGGCCTGTGTGTAAGAATAAAGTAAAATCAACCCTGAACTAGACAAAAAGCAACAGAATACAGGTTTACCCTTATATAAGTAATTCAATAAAAGAAAGAACACTCTTCAAAATGACCACAGTGGAGATAAACATGGTTAGGCAGCACCATCTGCACAAATTATTTGTCAGAGGGGAATGGGCACAGCAAGATGAGGAGGCCTGGCTAGGAGAAATGGTGCAACAGGTCACTGCAATGAACATGGATGTGTGGCAAGACGGTGGCCTATTGCATCAATCCTTGAGCGAGTTGTATATGACTCCGAAAATTAAAGAGGAGCAGATTAAAATGGTCAGCCTCACAGCCTACATATATCTCCACATGGGAGTTATGGAGGAAAAATATGAAAAAATGTCTTCATCCATAGCCAGGACTGGTGCAATGGATGTCAGACTCTGACTTACAAGAGATGGTGGATTTGCTTTAGTGTCTAATGTACAAGGTGGTAATCTCTTAGCTGCATTAGTGGGTGGTAGGGAATTCTCATGAATACGCCCACACAGTTAAAGAAGAATCTTCATTGCAAATTGTACTGATGTCATATATGACTGTATTTTAGCCAACACCGCCCCAACACTATGTGAAGCTTCAAAAGATGCTGATTCCTCAATTTGCACTGCACCTACTGAACCTATTACTAGATTAGGTGATGCCGACAGGTGAGTGGCAGGCAACTTGAGTGCAAAACTTTCCTCAGCGTGTAACAATTGAGCATTCACCGTCAGAGGGTCTCCTCTATGTGTGGTTAGATTTTCAGTTGTAGAAACCATTGTTTTTTGTATAGAAAGGCAGAGGTCAAGCAGTGAACTATGTGCAGCAGCTCCCTCCTGAAGCAAGCGTTCCGTTACCTTCTGCAAGGGTAATGTTTTCGTTGCAGCTTTCTCACGGGGGAAGAATGCTGGAATAGTGCCTTTTTGCACCAGTGAAGTCCCTTTGATTTGTATTTTAGATTTGTCCAGCTTGTTGCCCCGAGCTTGCGGTTCCTTGTCCCCACCCTCTGTCAGATTGTAGCGACCCATCTGAGGTTTTATACAAGCAAGCATTGCCTTGAATGCAAATTATCCAGTGGTAATAAGGGCAATGTGCAATAATAGGTACAAGCTAGGATTCAAATTGCTGTCTACGGGCTATGGCGCCGAAAACCAATGTTAGACTACCGGACCAGTGTTAGGATTAAGAAACGTTCGGGATATGATCCCTGTCACACTCCCAGCCAGTTTACAATCAAAGAACACAATCCGGTCATTAGAATGTCAGAATGTCAGCGTGTGCTATTACCCACTTTTAATGAGGAGTTTAAATTGTGTGCCTGTGGAGCCAAGTCGCATTCGGCACACGAGATAAAGATCAGCCAGTCCCACTCACGAAGGCTGGAATCAATCTTCTTGTTACCCGGCCACCCGGTACCCCATGATCACACAGCCGCACACTGCTGCACATCCACTCTGTGTGCTCCCTTGGAAGGTTAACGCCGTCCTGCCACTGTTAAACACTGTAAACAGACTTATGCTGGAAAGTCCAATGAAATAAAGTGACCATGAACACACAGCCGCACACCGCTGCGCATCCGCTCTGTGTGCTGCCTCTGAAGGTTAACGCCGTCCCACCACTGTTAAACACTGTAAACAGACTTCTGCTGTAAAGTCTAATTAAATAAAGTGGCCGTGAACACACAGCCGCACACATAGTTTTTGCCAGCCACACCAGCCTTTCCATATTGATCCATAGGCACATATGTGGGACCTGTTTTATTTCAGCTCAGTAAACAGAAGGATCCTATCTTGTTGTTTGGGCACTGAAATGAGTGAATTCCAGATTCGGCTCATCAACAAAAGCCCACTGTTTTACACACGCACACGCACACGCACACACACACACTCTCTCTCTCTCTCTCTCTCTGTCTCTCTCTCTGTCTCTCTCTCTCTTTTCTCTCTCTCTCTTTCTCTCTCCCTCTCTCTCTCTCTCTCTGTTCAGTTACCCATATTCCCACGCACAAGCTCATTAACCACTTTAACAACTTGTGAAACCAGCTCAGCTTTTTCATCTATTTATGCAGATGGTTCAATACAGATTTTATTGATATTTTAATCCTTGAATTTCACATTTCCTCCAATGCAATTCAACCAAGAAGTACAACTTATTTTTTGCTTGCAGGCATCGCCACTCCTTTCGTCACCCAGAGTGGGACGGGTTTACCCAGACATGGGTCCTGAGCCTGCTGGGCCTAGAGACTGAAGTTACTCCTCACTGATGATGCCCAACCAGGCCAAAACATGTTTGTGGATGCTTGTGGTCCTGTGGAGAAGGGATGCTACCTAGCAGTTCGGGCTGGACTGCCCCTTTTGGTGTGGTAACAAACCTGATTTGCATATGGTCTTTCCCCTTTCTGTAACGGCTTGGCAGGCTGAAAACAAAGGTCTGGACGGTTGCCCGGAGCTGTGCCCGTGGTTATTATTTATTCAAAACCTTCCAGCCATCGACTTTGGGGTTTTACATGCTAATTATAGACACAGTCATGGTGCTGCATTTGTCTGGAAACGGTTCTTTGTGCAGCCCTATCGTGAGTGGATAAGC
The DNA here is from genome assembly GCF_040938575.1 of Ambystoma mexicanum. Classification (NCBI taxonomy): domain Eukaryota; kingdom Metazoa; phylum Chordata; class Amphibia; order Caudata; family Ambystomatidae; genus Ambystoma; species Ambystoma mexicanum. The sequence goes on along the minus strand of NC_090941.1, from coordinate 701,220,058 downwards.
AAGAGAGTGAGTAGATTTGTAAAGCAAGAGCGCACCTTACAGAAGTATCCCTCTTTATGCTGTGTAGAAAAGTCCTTAATGACCACCACTCATGATTCCATGTTTTCCCAATGGTTTACGCTTAAATTCCTATTCAACATGAGTAACTGACATGCTCCTTGCTCTGCATGCTAACCCACATACATACTAACAGGCATTTGTATTTTTCCTTAAACTTTGCCAATTTGAATTTCTGTGCCTATCAGGACATTTGTTCCCCATTGCAACTTGCTGTTTTATTTCATTAGTCCCTGAACACATGCATAGTCTTTTTCACTCTAGTGTTTGCCCGGAAGTTAAACCACTTTTTTTTTTTTTAAATCAAAGGGCATTAGCTTTTTCTCACTTGAACAAAGTGTATTTAAATATCAAATTCATCAAACAACATTATATTACAAAGTACATTAAAACGAATTATAAAAACAGTTAAAATAGAAAAATTGTTTTTTTTATTATACTCTAGTCACACACATTTTCATTTTTTAAAATCTTCCCACGTGTCTAATCTATACGTGCCATTTGTTCCTAACAAATAATGTTCCCAGAGAACAGAGAATTCTGCCACCAGGTATTGTTCACGATCTATATTTAAACCTCACGCAGTGCTATAATTGGACGCCTCGGACGTGCTGCATGCACGTCTTTCATTCTTCATTGGCATTATGCCTGCATGTGTTGGGCATCTGGGTTGCCTGAACGCTCACTCACTGATACGCCCCCCACCTCTTAATCCAACATTCAGAGATGCATTCATTTTGTTCACATTCAAATGGGCATGAATTTCTCTATCACTGACACCCAGGTTTGCCATTTCATTATGGCCACCATAATGAAATGGCAAACCAACCCACGAGTATTCATGACTCGAAATATGTATGTTGCTTTCAAAAGTAGCGCATAGCGCACACACACATTTTGGCTCGAGTCTAGACACTCATAACCTTGGTTCCTCTTTCTCTGGTTAAATGCTGACCACAGATGGGTCAACTTAAAACACACATCAATTTTTGTGGACGGGTATGACCTCAAGTAAAATGTACAACCGTAATCAAAGCTCCATCTTTGACATCAGGATAGCTGTCTACTAACCTACAGAGTAAGGCACTAAGGATTGCCTTTGATGGTATATGGGTAACCTTAAACCCACCTCAGTGATTCCACACAAAATGTATGGGGCCCCATTACAAGTTTGGCAGTGTGGGAAAGAAGTGGCAGTAATTCTGTTACCAACAGTTTTTTGAGCAGTAACGGAATGACTAATGTTTTCCCACACCGCCAAATTATCGGTTTCACCAGATTTACTGAAAGTGCAATTATGTGCAATAAATCAACCGTTTTTAATGGTATAGTGGCTGATTCACCTCCAGCTTGTTACTGGAGGTAAATCCTCTACTTTACCTCCTAAAATCGTCGGATTTACACACAGTAATTCTGCCAGCGGTAAATCCACCAAAAATCCCCATTCAGTTCCATGGATTCCAGAAATGGAGAGCTACCACTACTTGCAATGCCATGGTAACTCCACGGACCAAGTGCTGGTAATTGTAATTGATTTTGGTGGTAATTCAACAGAATTACCACCAAACTCGTAATGAGGGCCTTGAAATTGGCCGGAAGTCAAAATTGACATTCATGTATTTCGAATTTGGGAATCTGCCGATTACTTACAAACAATCTATAAACTTGAAGGTGAATTTATTTTTGGTTATTGTGTGCCTAATGATTTCTATCTTTTCCATTGACCAACACTTTCTTGTTAAAGATCTAATTCTAAGAGCTTGAGTCATGCGTGGGAAACAGAAAAACACGATAGACCATTAAATTAAAAATAAAAATAACCTTCCCCTCCTGAAGCAGTTGACGTCTTCCCCATAGTCATGTTAGCAATACCCAAGCAGAACCCTTACTCCCTTAGTGGGAGGGAGGACATTCACGATTGTGAGGAAGAAGGGTGGAACCGCAATAAACATTTCCACTCTGTAATCAGACCATTACCACTTTGTCCTTCTATTTTATGGCAGAAGGCTATAACATACTGTATCGTTCTTTGATGGCACCACTAATCATCCAAACAAGCAGTGCCCAATTAAACCTCGTGGAGGCCTCTAGGCAGTGGAAAAGCCCCCCCACACCCTGCAGCCTCCACCCCGGTGCAAATTATCCCCTAACATGTTTTTAATATTACCAACCAACACATTTTAATAAGCCAATTTTATTACACAAAACTAAACATTAACAATTATTAAATAAACATTTTCTTTTAATTTGAATAAACGAACACAACTTGAAATATTCACTTTCCTCATTTGTTTGTGGTGAAATCTTTCAAGATAAATAGCAACGGCAAACAATATCCAAAAATGTGTAAAATTGCCTGAACACGATAGATTTGTTCTGTTACAGTAGAGGGTGAAGTTAATCAAACTTCATTATAACGCAGAAAAGCTAACTTCCTTAGTAACGCACAAGTCGGGTATATATACTCGTCAGTGTTCTTGAAGCTTCTACTCGTGAATATTCTAATAGGGTCTGGAGTCAGCGGAACGCGCAACACACTAACTCGAAGCAAGCTTAGTTTCTGGAGGTTTCTCTTGTGTGCGCTCTAGTGGGATACAGGGCCATAGCCATGATTGTCTAACATGTGGGGCCTGAAGCTAATGTAGTTGGGCTCACTGCAGTGACCTCAACATCTGTAAATGTCCACAAAGCGCTAAGTAAGTGCCTATCTAACGCTTATGTAAGAGCGTAAGGGAGTTTAGGTACAGCTATTCTGCAGCCAGTATCTTCCGAAGGTAGATAATGTAGAACCTTTCAGAAACTGCACAGTTTTCGTTAGACAGTCACATTCCAGGTGGATCTGTTGAGTCAGCGTTATTATGCTCATTGTAGTGACATCTAACAAGCATTATTAGACTTCAATGAATCAGCTACTGACTGTGCATTACCTGCAACTCGCCTGTGGATACAAGCCTCCTGAGCTCTGAAACCAATGGCAACTTCATACTGATTTGTGTTACTGCCTTTGTTGTTTTTTGTGGAGAGTTTGCTGGTGAATTTTGCTCCTTCAGCGAGTAATGAGGTTTACTGCTGATGGTTGATATCGCCAGCTGCTTGTGTCGAGTCAGCAGACTTGCTGTGGATGGGGACAATCATCATCAGAATTTCTGTTTTGATTATATATGGGGATGGCGTTTGAGTCGAAGATGTTGCTGTAGTTTAATTTGATAATAGTCTATGCAGAATAGGTGCGCAGTGTTTTAGTAAGATTTAGCCCTTGATTTAAGTTACCGGTTGAATTCCTGTTTTTTTGTTTTTTTGTTTTTCTACTAGATGGCGCTTTAGCACCACCTATAAGCCGAAACGATTGCATTAGCATACAGCTAGGGAGAAAAAGTGGCGTAACACAAAATGTGCAGGCACCGCTGCAATCTCGGCAACAAAGTATTGACTCGGAATACCCTGCACTCCTATTCAATCTGAATGTGGTTTTGATAATCTGGGATATTAGATATGTTGAAAAGTAAATTCTAAATTGGGTTTATGGTGCAGAGGAGAAAACGACAACCCTGGCATATGGAGAAAAAAATAGAGAAGAAGTTGATTCGTTGCACCAGAAGTAATTGTTTTTAATAATACATTGCGTATTTAAAGAAAAATGGTTTCTTATTTACTGATATTGGGATCTGGTATACTCTCTCAATCCCTTCATGCAAACTCTCAATTCATTATTGTAGCTCTCAATTCATTGGGGTGTGATACAATCTATCTGTCACGGCTCGCTCCCTTCGCTCCCGTTCCCGCCACTTGGGGGCATGCTTTGGGGTTTATTCCCTACTGGACATACCCTCCGAACCTTATGCTACAGTGCTGTGATGAATTGGGAGCGCTAAAACCTTATTTTCCAAGTTACTTCCCTTCCGGATCCATTCCAGGTTTTTGGCAGCCAGAATGCTACTTTAATCTAATGACTATGCTTCCCAGAATGCCTGGCTCACTGCTTCACCTCCTCCCTTGCAGGACAAGGTTGGGTGGAGGATAGGCAGCACCTGTGGCTGCAGGTGCAGCAGGCGGCACACCTGAGGGGTGTGCTCGTTAAGCAGCTTTAAAAGCCTCAGTTTGCTTCAGTCCAGCGCTGGTCATTGTTGCAGTGTTCCTGTTGTGACTGGTCCCTTGTTCTTGGTTCCAAGCTTTTGTGCCTAGTTCCTAGTTCCTATTTCTTGTCCCTCTGCCCTGGATTTCGGATTTATGCGCTTAACTGATTTCTGCTTTCTGGATTTCCCTTTCTGTCTTCCTCTGTCTGCAGGCAGCCTTTCTCAGTGCTTTACCCTTTGATGCAGCCCAATTTGCCTGTGTTCTCAATTTCTTTGATGTTGTCCTTTGCTACTGAAAAACTTGATGCATTAGTCTTTCCCTTTATAGATTTAGCTTCCTGCCTTTTCTCCTTGGATAGGTGGGAAAGGTTTCCTTTTGTGATATCATTTTCCATGCTCCTGATCCTTACTTTCTATTGGGATCCATTCCATGTTTTCCATTGCACTTCTGCAATTATTTCCCATTGATTATTAGGTGTGGGGTGCTGTTGTAACTTGCTCCTGTGTGAATGCCTTTTGTTTTCCTCACTATTCTATAATCACAATTCCTACTTGCCCCTTGACTTGGGTCGTATGTATTTAGTTATCCTCCACCCATTGCTGTTATAGCCTTCTGGGTTCCTGTTTGATCAACTGGGTTTGTGGGTTTACTGACATTCAAGTGGTCTTATCGGTCCTCGTGAGTACTGTTTCTAAGTTCCTTATTCAGTATCATCCAGAGTGTCAGCTCACAGATCCTGTCCTTGCTTTCCCTCTACATGGGTTTAGCGCTGTCAGTATCTGTAATAGCATAGTGGGTAAGGAGTTTGCTGACTTTCTTTTCAGTCGTAAGGAGGTTCTAAGTGCTTACCCCACATCCCTTTTCATATATAGGTATTATTGTTTCACTCTATTTGCATTCCTGGGTTTTAGTATACACGAGTCTTGGGTATTGTATGCACGTTGTTAGATTCAAAGTTGTACACTGTGCGATTCCGTGCACATTTCCCTTGCCATATTCATTGCCTTCTTCCTTTCTTAACACTATCAATCCCTTGATACAAGCTTTTAATTCTTTATTGTAGCTCTCAATTCCTTGTTGTTTTGTACCAGAATTAATTGTTTTAAATATTGAATTGCTTCTGTCTTTGTTCTGATAGTGAGATTTGATACTGTCTCACAATCCCTCAAAAAGATCTCTTTGGTGTCTTCATCCCTCGACACATGTTTCTCCATCTTGTTTTATAGATGGTTCATCAGGAGGACTGTTTGTAACCGCAGGAAAACGGATCCTCCATCTAGCATTCGCGTTTGTTTAAAGTTTGTTCATCCTCGCCTTTTGCTCAACACTGTGCTCTTTATTGTACCAGAGTTTAAAATTTCATTTTTGGGTTATATTGGAACCAATAGTCACGACATAGAGAAAAGTCACTGTAGATGCCTAAGGTTTTAACATCCTTCTAAACCTTGATGTTATTGCCATCAATGTTAAAAGAGTTAAACTGCTTTTCTAGTATGTTAAGTCTAGCTTGTGTTCCTACAAGGAATAACTATGTCTTATCGTCATCAAGACAGAGTCCATGTTTAGCCATCCATGTTTGGATGATTAAGTAGATGTCATTCAATCGTTTGGAGTCTGTCATGTAGTTTCCTGAGATTGGGATCAGAATTTGGGTGTTGTCAACGTAATTAGTGTATGAGACATGCAAATGATCTAAATCGTCAAATAAAGGCTTTGTAAATATATTATAAAGCATAGGGGAGACACAAGGGCCCTTGGGGACCCCACATGTGACAGGGGCAGGTAGGGCAGATGCAGTCGGCGCAAACACTTTTGTAGTTCTGTTCTTGAGGAAAGACTGGATCCAGGTGGTGGCATCATTGGAGAAGAGGGTCGCAGATCAGAGATGATTGCAGAGGGTTTTGTGGTCCACCAGGTCAAAGGCAGCTGATAAATCTAGTAATAGAAGGAGGGCAAGGTTGCCTTTAGCTTTTATGGTTTCTATATGTGTTACTAGACCCTAATACGTTTTTGCTTTCCAAGTGGTGCTGAATCTGTAGGTAGGCCGCTCTGTCAAGAATATTTAAAAGGAAGGGCACCGTGGTGATGTGTTTGTAGTTAGTGGGGGTATTTGGGTCTAGGGATGGTTTCTTTAGAAGAGCAGGTCCCAAGTGTCCTTTAAATTAGTAGGTACTGTATTTGTTGTAAACGATGCAATAATTAGCGAGTCGATGATTGGTACAAGTTACTTAACTTTCTCTTTAATAATTGTTGCTGGGCAGACATCAGCCAGGCATCTGGAGGGTTTTAGGTTTAAGATTATATCCTCCACTTCTTTGATACTAAGGGTAGAGAATTTGAACAGGTCATGTTGCTCAGGTAGTGGAGGTTGAGTTGTGGGTTAGGATAAGTTGTTAGCTAGGCTAGTTTTTTTAGTTTCTATTTTAGTTCGAAGGAGCTCAATCTTTTCGGAAAGTGCTTTTTGAATGTTGTTGCACTATGTGACATCTTTAGAGCATGAGACAGGTGGTGCAGTGGGGGATTTTTAACTCTCTGAGTATGCTAAACAGTTCTTTTGTATTGGATTTAGCTTTATGGATCCACTCATTGAAGGAATCACATTTTGCTAGGAACATCGCTGTTTTATAAGTGGAGGAAGCTATTGTGAAATTCTCTTTATTGGATATTGAGGGGACGTTTTTCCAAATTGTTTTGGCAGCTCTTTTATTTTTACGCAGGATTCTTAGGTGAGGGGTGAACCATGTGTTCAAGTGTGAATGAGGTTTGGCTTTTTTAATTTTTTGTGGTGCGATCTTGTTGATAGTGTCAAGTATTGTGGCATTATACAGGTCCACCAGATGAGTAGAGTCGTCATTGGGATAATTAAAGGTAGAAGAGTTAGTGAGGGGTTGAAGAAGTGGGAGTAGCTAGTGAGCTGTTACATTCTGCATTTTTCTGGCTAATCTAGGAGGTGCCAGTGGTTTGTCAAGGTTAGAGTGAGTGCCCTTTTCTGTGGCGAAGAGAATAGCATGATGGTGTGGCCAAATACGGTAGGCGTCTGGTAGCCAGGACTTTTGTGAAAATCTCTGCATCGACATTTATCAGGCACAGGTGGCGATATGACATGACCTCATCCACTGGCTTGTCAGGCTTCAGCAAAACAGTAATTATTGCTTCTCACAAGGAAGATACCCAGAGTCCAGCGACTCCTCCCACACCCGTAGTAAGTGAAGGGCAAGAGAGAATCCATACTCAATGTATAATTCAACACCTAGCACATCTGACCCCGTCACCTTGCCTGACGACAATGCTGCAATAGTGGCAAGTATTTCTTCAGCAGTGATAGGTGTGTCAAGAGCAATACTTGCCTCTTCTGGCAGCATTGGGAGCGTTATACTGTTTAAGTACTCCACAATGCTTTAATCAGAATACGTGTCCGTATTTGCATACAGTTTTGAGTAGCAAGCTTTAAATTCTGTATTGATGCCGTCATCAGTATGAAATTTACTTTCAAATCTAATAGATCTAGCTAAGGACTTTCTGGATCTGTCTGCCTCACTGTACTTACATGCAAGCACCAGTCCTGACACATACAGCATCTCTTTGTCTGCCATGGACCATGACAACTCCCCTTGCACAAACACCTCAAAGGTTTCCCACACTGTGCGATTCCGTGTAACAGAGCCAACATTATTATGTTAAAATCCCTCTATCTTGTCATGCAATGCAGCTGTGAGGCTAGGATCAAGCAGCATGGAAGAAGAGATTCGCCACAGTGGGCGGGGCTTTGAACAGTGGCCAAGTAGCAGGCGTAGCACTCTTGGGAAGTGATCGGAAAATGTACGCGAGAGGATCGCGCATTTCAGTACCCTCCCAACTAATTCAGCAGACAGTAATGAATCCTAGACAATAAGTCATGGACCCCTGAGTAGTACGTATATTACCTATGGGCTGGATGCAAATGTCTCCAGACATCAACCAGGTGGAGCTGGAATGTAATCTGCAACAGGTCCTGCACTGCAAGTGAGAGGGATTTGGAAGTGTCAGAGGAGCGGTCACAAACCACACCTAAAATCCCCTCCCCGAACAACCGGAGTATCTATAGCTGGACGCTATTCTGTGAATTCAAGATGGTTTCTCTCAGTAGTTGATGTCCCACTTCAGGTAAGGACACTGAGCCTTTGAATGTTATTTTTTCTATAGATGCGCTGTCTACTGTTCTGCATTACACGGCTTTGAGCCATTAGCTTTTGATAAACGGGCTAAAGATTCATTCCTAAAGGGTAAGAAACTTATTGCACTACATACTGTATTCAGATGAATGCAATACAATTCACAGATGGTTTTTCACAGTAGATTCTTTTAGGCACACAAATACTACATAACATTAAGGTCATCTTGAAATAATTCAGACTACTAATATCCCTTTGGACTATTATCAAGGTTAGCACTACTTAACTTCAATCCATTCGCTCTTAGTTGGAAACCCTTGCATGAATATTCATGACTGGGTAATACGTTTTTTTTTTAAACAATAGTTATTGGTTTTTACAACAAACAAAAAATACACAGCACACCCGACAGTGTCCGTTTTATGCATTTTGGCATACAATTGCTTGTTTTTATTACTGCCATCCCCATCCCTCCCTTCAACTCGAGCTTTTTCTGCCATTCTCCATGTGTTATACCTTGGGGGACCTTTCCCCCTCGCTACTTTCGGAAATGTCATGGTCCCTTGGACTGGTCTGGGTAGATCCCAGCAATGTAGCCACCAGTTGTCTCCATGCCATCAGAGTTCCCACTTCATCTTCCTCCTCTCTGCTAGTAGCCTCATACCATACTGTTGTTTCAGCATCGGCCCATTTTAGGAGATCCTGCCACCATACCTCTATTCTGGGTCTGTGGCATGCCTTCCAGCTCATGGCTATTTTACGATTGGCCAAAATGTAGGCCAAGTCTTTGAGTTTGCCCACGTGTTTCAGGTTGCGAGGTCTGGTAAATCCTCCCACCGTGCATGCGCACACGGATTCCAAATCCAGTTTGATTCCCTTCTCGGATAGTCGTTGTTTCGCTTCCTCCCAGAATTTGCCCACCTCTGGGCATGCCCAGAACATGTTAATCATCCCCGCGTCCACCTCACTACACTTGGGACATTTCTGTATTTCTGTGCTCCCAAATCTGGCAATATTCCTGGGGGTCATATATGTCCTGTGAGTTACATATAGCTGTATCTGTTGCAGCTTCACATTTCTGGACACTTTTTTATGGTCTCTCTGTGCTCTTTCCCATTGCCCCTCCTGCATTGGTGCTCCCACATCCTCCTCCCAGTCCCATCTCAGCTGGGGCAACTCCTTACCCACCCTAGACATTACCAATTTGTAGATCCTAGACACCTCATGCCCTCCTTCTGAAATATCATATAACGTTTCTATCTCCGTGTCTGGTTGTTCTGCTAGTGCTATTTTGGACCATGTCTCTTTCATCCGTTTAACCATTCTGGTGTAGGTGATATATTGCCCCGGGTGAACCCCAGTATCCTCAACTAGTTTTTGGAAATCCACTACTTCCCCTTCTTGCCATATATCCCCCAAAGTTGCTACTACCACTGTCTCCCAATGTTTACGGATCCCCTTCCTTAATTGCTCGTCCACCCCATGACTCGGCACGCCTTGTGCCATGTCTTCCAGCCTAGTTCCAGCAATCTCGTTCTCCCTTTTAACTCTGATTTGGGTAGCCATACCATTTCTTTCAAGAAATACGGGTCACATTCATCTTTTAGTAATCTAGATTCTGCTGTCGCTTCCTCCGACAGCCATTAGTGATGTATTGTAGTTGCCCAGCCAGATGGTATATCTCGAAGTTCAGTAGGTTTATTCCCCCTCTATCATATGTGTTCTGTAGTTTCCATAAGGCAATTCTGTTTCTGGTGTTGGGCCACAGGAAACCTCTACATCTACTCTGAAGTTTCATAAAACAGCGTCTGGACAGCATGTGTGGAATGTTTACAAAAAATTGTAGTAGCCTGGGCAAGACCACAATTTTCAGCGCAGCCGCCCTCCCCATCATGGCTAGTGGCAGCTTCCCCCAAAACCCCATGCTGTTTCTTATTTTCTCTATCCGTTTTCCCGTATTATGTGTATGTTCGTCTCCTGTTGTGTGATACATATTGATCCCTAGGTATCTAAACGTCCTGGTCTCCCAGGCTATCTGCAAGATTGGTAAGTTTTCCTGTGGGACTCCTCTGTATCTTCCCAAGGGAACATGCAAGATTTTTTGGGGTTAACGGTTATGGCGGAGAGTATCGCGTAACGCTCCATCACCTCCAAGATATATTGCAAGATTTCTTCCGGGTATTGCAGGTACAGTAGCACGTCGTCTGCATATAATGAAATCAACTGCGATCCTCCCTTCGTGTGGACCCCTATCTCTTCATATTGTTGTCTTAAGTAGATCGCCAGGGGTTCCAGTGCTAGGATGTACAGCATCGGGGACCATGGGCAGCCCTGTCTCGTGTCCCTGCTGAGTTGCCATTTGTCTGAGATATTTGTTCCCGTTTTAACCCTAGATAGCGGGGAGCAATATACTAGTTTCACCCACCTTAGATACCCCAGTCCCATTCCATATTCCTTCAAGGCCGCCATCAGCCATGGCCATTTTACAGATTCAAAGGCTTTCACCGCATCTAGCGAAACTATTGCTATTTCAGTTGGATTTCCCTCCACCTGTTCTATGATGCAGTGGAGCCTCCTGTGATTATCAGATATACTTCTGCCTGGGACATATCCAGTCTGGTCGGGGTATATGCGTTTATTTATTACCCTTTTAAGTCTATCCGCCAGCACCGCGTGAGTATTTTACTATCCTGATTTAGCATGGATAGCGGTCTGTACGACCCACAATCTGTGCTGGGCTTATCAGGTTTTAAGAGCGGAATGATTATCGCCTTCCGCAGGGATTCAGGCAGTCTCCCTTTATCAAAAGCCTCATTTAGCATTGCTAGTAATGGGTGGGAGCACCTCCTGCCCGTATATTTTGTAGAATTCACTCGGGAGTCCGTCTGTTCCAGGGGCTTTGCAGGTGGGCAGGCTTTTGACCACTGTCTCTATTTCCTTTATTGTGATAGGGGCATCGAGGTTCTCCCTTTCTTCTGCACTCAATTTAGGTAGGCGTATATCCTCTAGCGTCTCCCGAGTCTCCTGCTCTGCCTCCTCCCCAACATCTTCATATAGATGTTGGTAGAATTTGAGGAATCCTACATTTACACTCTCCTGGGTGTTCCGCCATTCGTCTGTTTCTCCCTGTATCTCTCTGATTGCTGTTCTGGGCGACTCATTTTTCTATAGCCATGCTAGCAGCCTTCCCGGTTTGTCCCCCCCTGCATGTTGTCTCTCGATGTATTTTTTTGTAATTCAGGTTGCATAGCCTTTCCCAGAGCTCGCCACATTCTTGTTGTAATTGGCTCATGGTCTCAGCCTCCTCCTGTGTGGTACTCCCTCTTTGCATGGTTGTCTCTATTTTCCTTTCTGACTCTTGTAATTTCCGCGTTATGTCCCCCTGGAGCCCTTTGGACTTGAATATGGCCGCTCCCCTCACCACCACCTTAAAAGCCTCCCACAGAGTGCCCTCCGATTCCACACTGCCAGTGTTGTTCTCGAAATATTCGATTATCTCTTCCCTTAGGTCATCTCGGAATGCAGTGTCTTTCAGCGCTTTGGCTCTGAGCCTCCAAGTTGGGATCTTAGCTCTGGGGGGCTGGTGTTGCCACGCCAAAACCAGGGGGGGGGGGTGGTCTGACAATATTATCGCTTTATATTCTGATCCCATCATCTCCCAGATGAGTTCCGGAGTGGCGAACACACAGCCCAGTCTCGTGTATAGCTTTGGTGCGGCGGCATAGTGCGAGTAATGCCTATCATTCGGGTGTTGCTGCCGCCATATGTCTTCCAGTCGGAAGTCTCAGCAGTGCCTGTAGGGTCCTAGCTGCGGGGGTGTGTCTATTCAATTTTGTATCTGATCTGTCCATTGTGGGGTCTAGCGTGCAGTTGAAGCCCCCCCCCCATATGACGGCACCTCCTATGTGCGGGCTGGGTTTGTTGTATAGTGTCTTATAGTAGACCACTGAGTCCTGATTTGGGGCATATGTTTTTCTGATGCACAGTCCTCTGTTTCCAAACAACCTGTGCACTATCACCATTCTCCCGTCTGGCTCTGCTATGGTTTGCAGTATTTGGAAGGGTACATGTGGCGCCACCAAGGTAAGCACTTCCCTAGCATATGCTGAATATGTTGCACCAATGGTGGTCCCTCTCCATTTTTCCTTTATCACATTCTGTTTCTCCTTGGTATGGTGGGTTTCTTGCAATAAGGCTATGTCTATTGTTTGCCTTCTCAGGTACATCATTACCTTATTCCTCTTCAAATAACTATTAAGCCCCCTGACATTCCAGGTCACTATTTTGAGGTCTCCCATTTTCGTCCATATCCCATCTAGTCTCCGTCTCCCCTTTTCCTCATCTCTTGTGTATTTACACGCAGGTATAAGCTCACTCTTCAACTAATTCCCCAACAAAATCCCCAACATCCTCCCACCCTTCTCCCTCCCGGTCCCCAACTGTTGCCCAGCTCCATCCCTGGATCTCAGGCTTTTCCGCCTTTAGTCCTATCCTGGCTATGCCGGTATTACGTACATAGCAGGGTGTTGCCTCTCTATAGGCAACTGCACCTAACTATCTACTGGGGTATGATTGTGGGTTCTCGGTGTCTCCTATATTTATGCTTCTATGCACTAGCCCGCCCATGTTCTAACAACATCTGCCAGTTATTGTTTAAGTTTCTATATTCCAGTCTCATTAGCATTGTTTATACGGCACCTGAGTCTCTGTATGCGGTCGTTTCAGTTTCTCCTCTCGCCATCCCCTGGTCATCTGTCTCCGGCGGGCCGTTCTGCGCATCCAGCCACAATGTTGCTTCTTCTGGGGTCTCGAAAAAGAGGGCTCTGATTTTGTGGAATACTTTCAGCTTTGCCGGGTACATGAGCATATATTTGTAGCCCGCTTCTCGCAGTCGTCTTTTCACTGTCCCGTAGTTTAGCCGCCGCCTCTGTACCTGGAGTGTATAATCTGGGTATACTGTTATGGATGTTGAAGCTCTCCATATCGTTCCCCCCTTCCTGAAGTGTTTTAACATGTTCTGTCTGTCTCTATATTTCAGTATCTTGGCAATATTCGGCTTCGGGGGGGCTCCAGGCACAGGTCTCTTTGTTATTGCCCGGTGTGCTCTTTCCACTGCAAATCCTTGGATCAGCGCTCCTCTGGTAATTTCTTGCAGCAGCATGGTTTACACATAGTCTGTGGTGTTTGCCACCTCCTCGCCTTCAGGCAGCCCTACGATACGAATGTTATTTCTTCGGACCTGCCCTTCAGCCTCCTCAGCCCTGTTTTCCAGGTTGTTCACTTGTTGGCGCAACGTGTGGATCTCCGATGTGTGTGTTGTGCAGGCTGTTGTATTTGATTCGACTTCCTTCTCCAGCTCTCCCGTGCGTTCAGCTATCTTCCACACGTCTTGTCGCAATAGATTCACATCCATTTGTACAGTGTGGATTTTGAATTTGAGCGATGTTTTGAGGGTGGCCAGGGTAGCTTCCAGTTTAGATTCCCATGAGGCATTCAGGTCTGCGATTGCGTCCACAATGTGTTGGTCGCTGTGTTCGGGTATAGCCTCGGGGAGCATATTTTTCTTCTTGCATCTGGCGCCTTCCGCTGTTTGTGGCATCTTTGTATAGTCTTCCATGGTGGGTTGCTTCCCTTTGGATTTAGGCAGTTTGGATGCCATTGCCACGACTTCAGATTTTTCTGCCTTAGATGGTTGAGGCCTGAAGGTCCAGCCTGCTAGTGGCTATCCCCTAGTTTGGCTCTGCAGTCTGTATTTGGAGGCGTTTGGTTAGGTCCGCCGTCAGTCGTGTTCTCTGCTTCTTTAAGGAGTGCCTCCTCTTGAGGATGTTCGTGGTTGCCCTTCTCTTATCTTGCTGGGTGTGGTTCCTTGCCCCACTAGCCGTCGTTATTCCCTTCCTGGGGGGGTCTTCACTCTGTTGCCTGCGTCACTTTTCCTTTCCAATGACAGGCCCTCTTTGTGTGTTAGCTGGGGAAGGCCCCAATGTGACCGAGGCTCAGGCCTTACTTCCTTGCATGCCCCTCTTTACACGCTGCAGTTTGACTGTCTAGCCATTTCAGGACCACGCCGCCTGTGGGGTCTCCGCTTCTCCTGGTTGTCGTTTCCCAGGGGCAGTATCACCCTCTTTGTTCCTCGGGTTTCAGGTGCCCCAATGCATCTGTTTGGGGGGTCAGCCCTGTCCACCCCTTGAGCTGGTTCTGCTTGTATTTTATTGTGGAGCCACTTCACCTGGTATGCTTATATTATTTAGGTGTGCGGTCTGGGCTCCTCTGGGATGTCAAGATCAGGATGTTTACACACGGATCCCAGGCAAGACCTGTTGCGTTATGTGGAGCGCTATGCCTAAGGTCGAAGTTCCTGGCTCCATGGGGGCAGACTTGCTCTATCCCGTATCAGGCCTCCCTCAGTGCTGCCTGCTTTGGTGTCGCAGCGGCCCCTCCTCTCCTCCCTTAGGGCGAGCTGCGCTGCTTCCGGGCACCTGGGGCTTTGGGTCCCCTAGGATCTCTGTGTACTTTATCCGCGTTTCATACATTATACAGGGTGAGGGGCCTTCGGCATCCTCTCGTCATTCTCCATCCGCGCCTCTGTGCCAGTCTCATTCGGACACGGTCCTTCTGTGGTCTCCTGTTTTCCGGCTCAGTTGCATCGTTTCTGGAGGGCTCGGGATCACTGAGTGCTTCGGGTGTTGATTTCCCAGTGTCTCGCTCTGCGATCGCAGTGTTGGAGGGTCTGCACCTCTCTCCGCTCGGGCTAGCCGTGTTCTGCAAGTTCTATTACCCGGTACTGTTTTCCTGCCGCATATTGCAGAGATGGCTCTCGGTCTCCTCTATACGCCAGGTTTCACAGTTATCGAGTCTCCGCTTCAGGTGGGAGTGTGATTACATGCTCACCGGTCCGGTTCCATGTACCTATTGTCGCTCTCCGCGCTTGCACTTATTTCTGCCCAGTCCGGTTCCTTTGTTTAGCAGGCGGCCATTTTGCTTGTGTTGTTGATGGAGATTTCGCGGCCGTCCGCTTCCAATATCTTCTCCATATCTTCACGGATTTGGACGTGATGCTGTAACGCTCACCTGGTATCCACGGGGACGTCACTCAGCCTCCTCTGACCTCTTACGACCTCGAACCCTTCCCTGGAGTCTACTCGACTGGAGACTGGGCATTGTTTTCTTGGAAAGTATGCACTCTGTCCTGCTTTCAGTGCAGGGGCGCGTTGATTGATGCAGGCTCTTTGCTGCCTAGTTACTTCACTGGCAAGAGTCCAACAGGTAAGTATAATGAGTCTTTTGAACAGTTCTCTAACTTCATTCCTTTCCTTCCTTAGATGATGGCCGCCGTCCGGGGATAGCGACGTGCTACAGAGATGAGTAGCGCTGAAGGTAAGTGAGAGCGCAATGCAACCCTTTCGTATTTTTATTGAACTGAGTTGTTTTTCTGTGTCTTTTAGGTGCCGTGACGTTTTCAGCGTGGATGCCAGTTATGAAGAAGAAATGCGGTGAGTAAGCGCGGTATGCGGCGCCTCTAGATGTTTCCACGCTAACCTGGAGTGTCTTGTCCCTCTTGCAGATGGATGAGACGTTCCGGAGACAGAGTTTCCCCAGAGCGGCTGGGATTCAGGTAAGCGTTTGAAGCTCGTACAGTCTTTAAAAATATGCAAAGATTTGCTGAATGCTTACTGATGCCTTTTTTCTGTTCTTTTCCCTTTTCTTTAGGAAGCGGCGTGCTGGGATGGGAATGACACTGTTGAAGATGTCCGCAGAACAGAAGAAGGGATGAATGATGGGCAGAAGCACCGCAAGGTAAGGCTGATCCTAACAGTGTTTTTGTTCTTGCAGGAGCTGAGCTCAGAAGAAAGATGCAGGCCTACTGGAGACCGATCCGAACACGGTGAGTGTCACGCTGCAGGTGCAGAAATCACAAAGCATGTTTCTCAGCCTGGGCGTGGCTTAAATAGTCTCTGGGTATCCCAGGTGTCTCTGGGCTGAACCACACCCAAAAGACTAGACTGCACATGCAGTTCTGGGAACCGAAATATGTGGGGGCATCCATCTTGACCCCATCAATGCACTACAAGTCCAATCCCCAATGTTATCCTATGGGAGTGAGTGAGTCTGGTGCCACAAGCGCCACGCCTGACTCCAAGTGGGTCTTTGGAGGGATGGAGAGGCTCCAGCCTGACATCTTGGAGGGCTGGGGACATGAGGGGCAGGAATCATGACAGCACTTTCCCCCCAAGGCCCCTCTCAAGGTGGCTCTTCTGTCTGGTCCTGGTTTGTTTGGATGGTTTTGATGAAATTGTCTAAGCAAGCGAGGTGCATGGATGTACTCACAAGGCTCCCATGTCCTGTCTTGTGGACCATACCCCTTCCAGTCTACTAAGTAGTATAATTTTGATCTGACTTACTTTGAATCCAGGATGTCCTTGACTTTGAATTCTTGCTCCCCGGCGACTACTACTGGCTGCGGTGGCGTTGCTACCCGGGTCCCAGGTTGAACAGGTTTAAGGAGAGACACGTGGAACACAGGATGAATCTGCATGTTTGACGGCAAAGCTAGTCTGACCGCCACAGAATTTATCACAGAGGTGACGGTGAATGGACCCAGGTATCTTGGACGGAAAGTTTGGGTTCTTTTAATGGACACGTGTTTAGACGCCAGCCAGACTTTGGGCCTCATTACCCGGTAGGCGGTGAGCCATGGCGCTATTAGCGCCATGGCTCATGCCGGTAAAATACCGGCACCGCCTTGGCGGAAAGGGGATTTACCGCCCCATTCCAAGGTTGGAGGGGCGGTAAATCCCCTTTCCGCCATTGCCCTTCCCCATTCCCATTTCTGCCCCATAGGGCTCATAGGGCAATTTTGCGGTGCCGTAATTAGCTCCGAGGTCCCTTAGCGGGTTGGATTTTAACGCCTGCTAAAAGCAGGCGTTGAATCCCCCAACCCGCAAAGGGACCTCGTAGTAAGGCGGTAGGGATTTACCGGTACCGGTATTTTACCGGTACCGGTAAATCCCTACCGCCATCCGTGTAATGAGGCCCTTTGTCTCCCACTTGGTAGTTGGGGGCCTTTGCTTGGTGTTGATCAGCAAACCTCTTTTGGCGATTCTTAGCTTGAGGTAGGTGTTCAGCTGCCCTTTTAAAGTTTTGAGAAATGGTCGTGTGCAAGGTTTCGACTGCTGGCATTTCCAGGGTTGTCGGAACGTCCAACTGAGAAGTATGTGGGTGCCTGCCATACATGGTATAAAAGGGTGACTGCCCAGTGCTGGTGTGTAGGGAATTATTATAAGCATATTCAGCTATCCATAATAGGTCGAACCAGGTTCCTTCAGCTTGGTGTAACATGCAAAGCAGATACTGCTCGAGCGTCTGATTTGTCCTCTCAGTCTGACCATCCGTTTGGGGATGGTGACTGGTGGATAGCCGGATGTCGATCTGGGCAGCATTTTCTCCAGAAGTTAGACACAAATTGAGTACCTTGGCCTGAGACTAAAACTGAAGGAAACCCATGGAGCCGTATGATGCCTTCAAGAAATACCTCTGCCAGAGTGGAAGCATTTGGGAGCCCCTTAAAAGGAATGAAATGTGCCATTTTTGAACATAGGTCCACGACCACAAGTATAGTGTTAAACCCTTGACTGGGTGGTAAGTCAGTAATAAAATCGAGGGACAATGTGTGCCAGGGTGCTGGTGGGATTTCCAATGGTTGTAATAGCCCAGCCGGTTTCTGCTTGGGTGACTTGTTTTGAGCACACACTCCACAAGATAGGATGAATTGGATAATGTCTTTAAGCCACGTGGTCCACCAATAATTTCATTTTACCTTGGCTAGGGTTTTAGCGATTCCGGGGTTGCCCTCGATCAAGGAATCATGATAACCGGACATGACTTGTTCTCGTAGTTCTTGGTTTGGTAAGAATAAGTGATTCCTGAAGTAGGGCAACTGATCTTTTATCATGTAATGTTCTCCTTGTGCACTCCACGCTTGTAATTGCTCCGGATTCATCAGGTTTTGGATTTTTTCATGTAATTCTTTCCGAGTTATGGTTGCTGTGATTCCTAGGAGCTTGTCACTCTGGATGATTGCTATTGGGTCAGGGGTCTGATACCCTTGCTCTTCCACCCCCATACGGGAAAGGGCATCCGCCTTCCCGTTTTTCATCCCTGGTCGAAATGTAATCACATAGTCATATTCAGCAAAAAAAAGAGCCCAACGTAGTTGTCGTGAGGATTGGGCCTTTGCCGTTTTTAAGTACTGGAGATTCCGATGGTCAGTTATTACGGTGATTGTGTGTCTGGCGCCCAAGAGGTAGTGGCGCCATGCCTTAAAGGCTGACTTCATGGCCAGGAGTTCTTTGTCTGTGATAGCGTAATTGAGTTCAGGGGGTGTGAATTTACACAACCAGAAGGCAACAGGGTGCAACTGGCCAGCTTTGGGGTCCTTTTGTGAGAGGACATCTCCCAAAGCCATGCTTGAGGCGTCCGTTTCCACCAGGTATGGGAGATCAGGGCGAGGGTGGCGTAAGATTGGGGCAGATGTGAATCTTGCTTTGAGTTCCTGGAAAGCTTCCTCGGCTTTTGTTGTCCACTGGAACTTTTTGTTGCTTTTCCTTAGCAATGACGTGATGGGATGCACGATTTGCGAAAATCCTGGGATGAGCCGGCGGTAGAAGTTTGCAAAACCCAGCATACTTTGAACCTCCTTGAATGAATTTGGGGATGGCCAGTTCAGGATAGCATCTACCTTGTGTACATCCATTCGGATTCCATTCGGGCTGAGAATAAAGCCCAGGAATTCCACCTCGCAGAGGTGGAATGAGCACTTTTCGAGCTTGGCGTAGAGCTGGTGTTGACAGAGTTTCTCCAATATGGATCGGACGTGTTTAACGTGGTCCTGCTTTGATGCGGAATATACTAGAATATCGTCGATGTACACTAGAGCACAGACATCAGTCAATTCCCGTAGGACATCGTTCATGAAGTATTGAAATGCTGCAGGCGCGTTGCAAAGGCCAAAGGGCATTACTTGATATTCGTACAAGCCGTATTTGGTGCGAAAAGGGGTTTTCCATTCGTCCCCCTGTTTTACGCGAACAAGGTGATATGCCCCCCTCAGGTCTAGTTTTGTGCAGATTTGGGCATCTTTGACTTGATCAAGCAATTCAGGGATCAGTGGCAGGGGGTAGGGTTTTTTTACGGTAATCTGGTTCAGTGCGCGATAGTCGATGCACGTTCTCAAGTCCCCCTCCTTTTTCAGTACGAAGAATAGAGGACTGGCTGCTGGAGACTTCAAGGGACGGATGAACCCGTTGGCCAGGTATTGGTCAAGATAGGCCTTCAGGTGCTGGTTTTCTGGTTCCGTGAGTGCGTAAATTCACCCACAAGGGATTTGTGCGCTGGGTATCAGGTCGATTTGGCAATCGTATAGTCTATGCGGTGGCAGGGTATTAGCCTGTTCTTTCTGAAAGACATCTTGATAGTCCTGTTATTCACTTGGTAGGGTGCCGATTGCCACAGTCGCAAGCGTGGAGGTTCTGGTGTCTATTGGTTGTTTTTCTTGGCGATAACATGTGTGGGCGCAAGTCTCGGGAAAGGCCAATTCTTTTGCTCGCCAATTGATTTGAGGATTGTGAGCTACCATCCATGGCATTCCCAAAATCAACCAGAACTGTGGTGCCTTAATGAGGTCGAAAACGATAGATTCTTGGTGTCCATCCTGGCACAGAAGGGTTAAAGCTGCAGTGCATTGGGATACTGGACCAGAAGCTATTTCCGTGCCGTCGACAATGGTAACAGTGTCGGTGGTTGATTTAGGGTGTAACGGAAGCCCCATCTTTGCCGCAAGATCCTGGTCGATGTAATTCCCAATGGCTCCACTGTCAATGTACGCTATTACTGCGTGCATCCGAGATGGTTGCTGATGATTGATCGAGACCACAGACAGTGCAAAATGGGAGGTCTGTAGTTCACTTTCTTCGCTTGACAAGTGGACCCCTACACTTGCCGGGATGGGGAGTTTTCCGATTCCTTGGTGGTATCTTCCTTGTCTGTGGCCCCTACCATCCTCCTCGGTGGCTTCACAGGGCACTTTGGAAATTACCTGACCTTCCACAGTACAGACATAACTGCTGCTGTCTCCTTTTATCCCTTTCCGCTTTAGTCAAGGGGGATCTGACCCCCCGATTTGCATTGGTTCTCCTGAACCTTCCGTTGTGCGGGCAATATTGTCCTTTGAACGCACATACATAGGGCGAGGGTCCGGTCTGGTTCGATCTGCTCTTCGGTCCTGCAATCTATGATCCAGTTGAACAACAAGGTCAATGAATTCTGAGCAGTCTTTCGGGGGGTTCACTACTTGTGCGAGAACATCCTTGAGCTCCCCCCGCAATCCCTGATAAATAATGTGGTTCTCTTCTCCACTGGCCATTCTGCTTCAACTACGAGTCTATTGAACGTGGCTATGTATGTTAATAGGTCTTGAATCCCTTGGCGGAGCGACAGAAGTTCATTGTCTAATGCCTGCCCATGAGTATGACGGGCGAACAGATTTTCCATCTCCTGCTGAAAGCCCCTGAAGTCATGCATCAAAGGATCGTCTTGGGCCACAAAGGGTACAGACCAGTCTGCGGCGCTACCACTCAGGTAGGATAGCACAAAAGTGACCCGTGATTGGTCATTCGGAAAGGCCCCTGGTCTACAAAGGAAGTGCAGGCGGCACTGGTTCATGAACGTTGCAAACCTCTTGGGATCCCCTGTAAATCGTTCGGGCGGGGCGAAGGGAACTGCCCCAGGAAGGGTTATCTGAACGGGATTGGCTGATGGTGCTGGCATCGAGGGCACGCTTCCCGGCAATGGTGCATGCCCTGCTTGTGACTGGAGAAGTTGCCGGCTTAAATCATCAGTGCGTTCTTTGGCTACTATCAGCTCCCTCCTCAGGCTGTTGGTCTCCTGCCTGGCTACACGTACTTCGGAACGTAGCTGCCCCAACATGTGGGCTAACTGGTCGGTTTCTGACGTTTCCATGACGCCCAGGTGGATTTTGATGTGAGGCTTTGTGTTCTGTAACGCTCACCTGGTATCCACGGGGACGTCACTCAGCCTGTTCTGACCTCTTACAACCTCGAACCCTTCCCTGGAGTCTACTGGACTGGAGACTAGGCCTTGATTTCTTGGAAAGTGTGCTCTCCGTCCTGCTTTCAGCCCAGGGGCGCGTTGATTGATGCAGGCTCGTTGCTGCCTAGTTACGTCACTGGTAAGAGTCCAACAGGTAAGTATAATGAGTCTTTTGAACAGTTCTCTAACTTTGTTCCTTTCCTTCCTTAGATGATGGCCGGCATCCGGGGATGGCGATGTGCTGGTGAGATGAGTAGCGCTGAAGGTGAGTGAGAGCGCGATGCAACCCTTTTCGTATTTTTATTGAACTGAGTTCTTTTTCTGTGTCTTTTAGGTGCCACGATGTTTTCAGCGTGGATGCCGGTTATGAAGAAGAAATGCGGTGAGTAAGCGCGGTATGCGGCGCCTCTAGATGTTTCCACGCTAACCTGGAGTGTCTTTTCCCTCTAGCAGATGGATGAGACGTTCCGGAGACAGAGTTTCCCCAGAGCGGCTGGGATTCAGGTAAGCGTTTGAAGCTCGTACAGTCTTTAAAAATAAGCAAAGATTTGCTGAATGCTTACTAATGCCTTTTTTCTGTTCTTTTCCCTTTTCCTTAGGAAGCGGCGTGCCGGGATGGGAATGACACCGTCGAAGATGCCCGCAGAACAGAAGAAGTGATGAATGATGGGCAGAAGCGCCGCAAGGTAAAGCTGTTCCTCACGGTGTTCTTGTTCTTGCAGGAGGTGAGCACAGAAGAAAGATGCAGGCCTACTGGAGACCGATCCGAACACGGTGAGTGTCACGCTGCAGGTGCAGAAAACACAAAGCATGTTTCTCAGGCTGGGCGTGGCTTAAATAGTCTCTGGGTATTCCAGGTGTCTCTGGGCTGAACCACACCCAAAAGACAAGACTGCACATGCAGTTCTGGGAACCGAAATATGTGGGGGCATCCATCTTGTCCCCATCAATGCACTACAAGTCCAATCCCCAATGTAATCCTATGGGAGTGAGTGAGTCTGTGCCTTAAGCGTCAAGTCTGACTCCAAGTGGGTCTTTGGAGGGATGGAGAGGCCCTTGAGGGCCATGTAGGTGGTCGTGGCCTGGCTCCAGCCTGACATCTTGGAGGGCTCGGGACATGGGGGGCAGGAATCATGACAGATGCAGATGGCTGTGTTCCACACCCGTTCCCCTCGTTTCCTCTCCTTTTGGGGGCCGTTTTCGTCGGGTTGGTCGGACGGACTTGCCAGATTTCTCAAGGATCAACAGGAGCTCCGTAGAAACCCCACCGTTCACATGGATAGTTAGCCACACCCCCATGACTGGGTAATAAGTTGGTCAATTATCTAGCTTGTGAAGCATAAATGAATTACTAATATGAATAGAAATTATTTATTTTAGGCCAAACTTTCTGTTTTGTTAGCCTAGCATTATGTTACTATTTTGATGATATTTCCCTGAGCAACTTGAATTGACATTTCAACTTTGTATAAATCACTTTATAACCAAAACTTGGTTAAATTAATTGATCCAATTTTTTAATTTCTTTTGTAGAAAACAATGATTGTACGCCCCCAATTTAATCTTCTCCCCAGCAAAGGTGCCCAACATCACCATATATCTTCCCATGGGGTCAATGTAAGTTTTAACCATGGTGAGCACAACAGAAGAGTGGACTAAGTACATTACTCCCTGTGCCTGCTATGAGTATTCTGTGTAATACCTTTGTTGCCCACATTTACAGGCAAAAGTCTCATGCTCCCCTCCCAACCCATGGGTTTCCTGTAAAAAGTGGACCTTTGGGGTGTGCTTCTCAAGATAAGAAAGTAGCTAGCCTTGGCTGGATTGTGAAGACCCTGCACATTCCATGAAATAAATGCCATAATCCAAACCGGACCATCACTGCGATTCTAAAATGCAGACTGCGCTTTTACTACGCTGTCTGCATTTTAGAAAATACTGAATCCCATTCCTGTACCCAAGTGGAGCTGGGGTTGCGGGGGTGTCCCCACTTTCCGTGGTCACAGTAACAGGAGTCTGGGGTGGCAGGGGTGTTTTCCCCGCTTACCGTTACGGTAAGCGGGGGATAGGAAGAAAAAAAACATATTTTAAAAAGGACCCAGCGCGTCAGCACTGTCCCACGTAAGTGGGAGTAACTGATGCTGCAGGGGTACAGGACAGTCGGCGGCGCATACAGAAGTGCGCTGCAGTACAGGGAAGTGGGTGGGCATGGGGGTTGGAGTATTGCGGGGCATGTGGGCAAAAGTGATCTATCTGATCACTGTGCCACAATTGGCTTCGATATTGTCATCAGCGCAGTTACGGGGGCGGCGCAGTGATCAAATAGGGTTCCCATAACTTCCCATCCTTTATGTATATCTCTCTGAGACATTGTCACCTATCAGGTATGAAAATGCCCACTGCTGTGTAGCTGCGTCACGTACATCATACAATATATCGTCTGCCCAAACATTTACAGTTAACCCAGTCCCAACCCCACCCCCCATCCTCACTGCCTCCCCCAGCATGACGGTGCATAACCCCGAACAGCTTGCATTGAGAAATCATGGAGAACAGTGCGAACAACAACTTCTCAAATATATACAATAATTACTTGGCATGGCATAAGAAAAGATACATTGAGCTCCTCATAGAAGGGGATGAAGAATTGACGGTGATGGTGTACTATTTCAGTCACTCTCCAGAGATGGAGGGTACCGCCAGTGAGCTTTGATCAGGTTTAGCACCCATTGGGCATCCAGCCAGCAGCACTGGGATCATAGCATCGAGCAGGCTTCTCCAGGAATTTCAAATAGGTGTGCTTGGTCCCCATGTTGTATAAGCAGCTTCGAAGGAAACAGGATTTAGTAGGGGATTTGCCATTCCCGCAGCAAATGTTTGACCATGTTTTAGGATCTCCTGGCAGATTGGACAGATGCTGGAGATCTTACTGGCTTCAATTTGCAGCAATCCATGCTCCCTTGATACCTTCAAAATATGATCACGGTCTCTATAGTTCAACAGCCTCGCAATGATGGTGCAAGGAGGTGCCCCCAGCTTTGGAACTGGAGCCAGTGCACAATGTGCCCTTTCCACTAGGAAATTTGGTGATACCTGTGTGTCGAAAAGGAGATTCTTCAAAAGACCTTCACAAAGTGTTCCATTGGACCCTTGACGGCGCATTCAGGTACTCCCATAATTCAGATATTATTTCTACGGGAGCGCAACTCCAAGTCCTTACAGTTCAGTCACATTGTTGTGAGGTTCTTCTTCACCTCACTCAATTGTTGGTTGTGGCACCCAACCTTACCATCCAGGTCACCAATACGTTTTTCGACTTTAATTATGTACCTGCTCTCCTTATCCAGTTTGACTCACAAGGAACTGATGTTGGGCCACCATATCTTCCAATTTTGCGTTACCAGAGGGAATGCCTGATTGCATTGTTTCCATCAATGACTCCACGTGCAACGGGGTGTCTCTTAGGGTATCATTAGTATTGGATTCTTTCTCCTTGGCCCTTTCCTTGGCAGGAATATTAGTGAACGTATCCATAGGCTCACAATCCTTCCCGGCTCTTCTGGTCAGAGTGTGTGGGCAATTCCAGAAGAACTGCAGCAGGTATTCCCCGGGCCCTCACTTGTTAAAGGAGAGACAGCAGTCAAGTACCTAGCAAAGTGTGACAGTGCATGAATGGGCTTGCCTGATGAGACTTCCTTTTCAAACTTTTCTGTAATGTTGCAGGGACCGCTCTGCTAGTCCCTCTCAGGGGTCTCTATTAATCCACAGAGCAGATGGCGTACCTCCACTCTGCAAGTGTCACCTGTTTTCTTCAGTATCCCCACTTTTTAAGACACTCATCATCCAGTCTTGCAGGTCGTGTTAGATTTCTTCTCTCCCTGGGGGCCTCAGCTGTGTCTAGGTACTGGTGAAAGATTACAGGCAACAGGCAGGATGACTGCCTGTCACATTACTTCAGTGGATATCCAATCAGTCAACTTACGATATATATGGGCCCAGAGGGCAGCCCAGCAGCCTGCACCTTAATCAGCAGGTCTGGGGGCGGCACCTGAAACCAGCAATTTTGCAGTTTACTGTGGGGCTGCGGCTGTATCCAATCACTCTACCAGTTGTCAGATGGCAATCCACCTCCTCCTGTCAGGTCTCGACCAAGCCCAATCCCCCGCTTGGCAGGCCACAGGAAGCCACTGTGTCAGGCAGTGCCTGCACCTGAATCAGGCTGGAACTGCAGGCAGCACACAGTTTCGCGCCTCAGAACTGGTTGCTACAGAGCTCTGTTCGGGCAGCTGTTAACAGCAAGTCACCCGCAGAACTAGCACAACCCTCCTCTCCCTCCTCTCCCCATCCGCAGTGAAGAAACTTTGCTGGAAATGTTGGGGGGGACATGACCTCTGAAAAAAGGTGCCCCATTTAAATGAATGGGGACAAAATAGTGTGCCATGAAAGTTGGGGGGGACAAACACGCCCGTCCCCCCCTAAAATTACGCCCATGCCCATCCGCTACCACACACCACAACAGGGAATGTCATCCGGGGCGCAATGCAGGATTTATTGGGTGAAGGATCTTTGCCAATGCCGGAGAACTAACACTACGCACCCCCATCTTGCCAAATATTTCTTAGTTGCCTGATGCAAAGGTTGTATAACCAGATGCCAATCTATTCAAAATAATGCAGCAAGAGATGGTAAAGAGAGAACAGGAGGCATGGACCATCAGACATCAGATGACATGCCAGGAGACCATAGCCTCAACGGGATACAATCAAGAGTCAAGGGATTGTCTGCACAAGACAATCTTCATTTTGTTCATGAATCACAGGGGATTGTCGATGGATCTCAGTGGGATGTGAATGCCATTCCCTAGGGATATTCCAGCAGTGCACAGCCGTTTAACCCCTAATTTCCTATTCCTGGCATCGGTCATGGTGAGTGAGAAGGAGCCAGTTGATCTTAATAGCTTGGTAGGGCAGTACATAGTGAGTTTCCACTTGACATATACATGACCAACCTCTTAATATGCTCCAATGAATGATGCAGCAGAGAAAGGAGCAAGGAGGTTGACAGTTGGTTTGAAGTAGCTATTAAAGAGCTAAGGAGGAAGAACTGATCCTTGGAGGACACCACATTTGAGGATATACAAGGGTTAAGAAAGAAGGAGGCTGTCCTGACTTGCAGTTGCCTATCATGCAGAAAGGAGGTGATCCACTTTAGAGCACTCCAGTGATGTCAAAAGTGTCTCTTGGACAGTTTGGAAGGACAGTGTGGTCCTGTACTTGAGGTGTCTTTGCACACTGCTTGATTAACTCAGAGCTTACTTTACCAATTTTGCTGATGACACTCAGCTAGTGGTAGAGCTGAGTGGGTGCTATGACACCGATAACAACAGGGTGATAAACCTGTACAACATCATTGATGCCTGGATGAAGGACAATTGGTTGTGTCTAAATAGATGTAAAACCGAACTGATGATCTTTGGATCATCTCAGGCACAGTTAAACCTAGAATACACAGCGTTTAAGATCAAAAACACCCTCATCCAGGTTTCAGATAAGGTCAAAACGCTGGGATATACATAGAGGCCTCACTTGGTGCAGATGTGCACGTTAACAATCTAAACCAAAATTGCCAGTATTACCCGAGGCTGTTAAAAAGCATCAGACTATACTTGAGTGAAAACAATAGCTCTAACATCGCGAGGGCCACCATTCTTTCCAGGCTAGATTACGGGAACGCCCTCCTACTAGGAGCAAGCAAAGGTTGTATAACCAGATGCTAATCTATTCAAAATAATGCAGTAAGAATCGTCAGACAAAAAGATAGAAGAGATCACATTTCAGCTGACAAGAAAGCCTTGCACTGAGTAGCATTAGAAGACAGGATCATCTTCAGAATTATGAACTTAGTACATCAGTGCCTATTTGGACAGGCCCCCGCCTACTTGAAGGAACAAATTATTCATTATACCCCGAGTCAGTCTCTGAGATCGGAGACACAAGGACAAATCACATGCATCACAGCTAAAAGAGCGAATGGACTAGGAAGATCCTTCCCTGTGAGAGCAGCCCAGACATTGAATGGTCTGTTGATCAAACTACATGAGTTTCAGAAAAAAACTAAAAACCACTATTTTTAAATAAAGTTGGATAGAAGAAGCAAATGCTAGGAATCTGTTCGTCCCATCGAAATCTGTTTTTCTG
The DNA here is from genome assembly GCF_040938575.1 of Ambystoma mexicanum. NCBI lineage: Eukaryota > Metazoa > Chordata > Amphibia > Caudata > Ambystomatidae > Ambystoma > Ambystoma mexicanum. The sequence continues at coordinate 701,192,475 of NC_090941.1, read as the reverse complement.
TGTCTAAGTGTACGCACCCCAATGCCTGTGGCTGTACGGCGCGATACAAATACATAAATAAAAGAAATACATACAGTGTGGTTTTCCGTGTCAAACACTGCTGACAAGTTGAAGAGGATGAGTACGTCTGGGGTGTCATTATCTGTTGAATGCAACAGTTCATCCCTGATGAACAACAAAGTTGACTGCGCCCCGCTAGTGGGTTGGAAGCCATACAGGTGGCAGTGTAACAGTCTGTTTGAGTCCCTGTAGCTCAGCAAAGATTTTGTAGCCATTTTCTCCAAGATTTTGCCCTAGAAAGGTGTTTTTGCTATGAGGCGATAATTCGCTAAAATGCCACGGGCAGCAGGTGGCTTCTTCAAGCAAGAACAATATGATTGCTGACAATGGAGTTCATTGAACCCTCAAAGTCGGAACGCGGATACCCTGCCCTCTTACGCCGAGATTCAATACATAACGAAACATCCCACCCAAGAGAACCGTTACATCGGAATCTCCACTTTGTTCAAGTTATTCAACATTCTATTGTCTTGGCGTATATCAAACTACTGTTTTAATTGCAACTTTCTTTACAGATTACCCTTCACTGATTTTACTGTGTTCAAAACTGTTTAAAAACCATTAAAACACTTTTTTTCTTCATATATATCACCTTGCAAACCTTCACATTTCTTTTTTTTTTTATCTTTGACCAAATACATTTCCTCACTAGGCCCCCATTTGAAGGACTCTGCACGGGTGTCAGCTCAGTCACTTGGCACCTCGTTATACTTATGCTGCATCCTATTAGAAAGGAATGGGTTCCATGCACGGTGTTATTCCACACACCTTGAGTGGTTGGAAATGAGAGCCTAACTTGGCACCGTTGCTACAGGTTCACTTATACATGCAATATTTGCAAAGCCGAGTCTGTTTAGTTACTGTTCAAGAATGCAGCACATTACCATACAGAAGAGTTTCCTATAGTACCACATGAGTTCTTAGGCACAAAATAATGTTCGAGCTGTAAACCAGTTCTTAGAAAGACACCCATGCAGGATTTGTGAGAATGGGTTGCATAACACCCCGTAGAGTGGAATGTAATTATTTAATTGTGCACGTCATTGTGCACAGCAGCTGAGACGGCATGCAACAATAATCTGGGCATGTTGGCTTTTGCATTACATGGAGCAAAAATGCATGCTTGGAAGCTAATGTGCCTTACCCACAATGCTTTACTCAGTGGCTCTGAATTGGAGCTGCACTGCCAGGGATGGCTGCTGGGTGGTGCAGTGGCATGTGTGGCTTTTTCGCTGAAATTGCCTATTCTACTCTCACATTTGAGGCAGAAGGGTGATTTTTAAATTAATGTTCAAAATACACTGCAACCACACCACATTGGTGATCCCCAATCAGGGTGAAACATATGCGTTTGCCTGCATCTTTGAGAGCTGTCCCTCATAGACTGATGACGCGTGCGTACAATAGTGCTTCCTTATAAGACAAAGACATTGCTCAGTGGCTCTGAACTAGAGGGGAACTTCAAGGGACGACTTGGTAGCTGTAGTGGCCTAGTATACTCTCCCATATCCAGAGTAGAAATTAATTGCCTGCCTGAATTCACACCTTGCATGATGCCCTATCATGTTAACTAGCCTGCTGCCTGCTGTAATTTCCCCAAACGACAATGCCCCTAGCAGCATTGAAAAAATGCAAGACTTATTCATATACAGTACAGTACACAAATCAGAGAGGGGGCAGGTGAGCGTGCTAACCCGGAGCCCCAAGTTCATTCTAAGGACACAGTAAAGGTCCATCAAATACCTAGCCAGAACAAGTGCTTTCTTCACTTCATTTGGGAGGGAGGAGGACCTTTCCAGGGCTGTGTGGTTTGTTGTGGCCCCCATTCTCGCTTTCAATGCCCCCCGAGGGCACATTGTATCAAAATGTGCATACACACTACATGTATACTGTAAAGAAATACAATAAATTACATGGGATGTATAGAAGCCACAAATATATACATTTAGGTTGCTGAGGACATTTAGCTGTCTGAGAAGATCAGTTTGCATACTTCTATGCTGCCAAAGTCGGGCAGCAACATGCATAATAACTATTTGTGATCTGTGGCACCAAGAAATGTTCATGTTTTAAAAAAAGAAACAAAAGCAGACCACTGTTGGCTTGGCTGCTCTTTTGTCAAAGTTGAGTGCCCAACATTCTACACTACCAATGCACTGGTGACAATCAATTTACAAGAGTATATAAAACAAGGGCATAGGATGTTAGTATTAGCCAGGCACCACCTTGTGGATGCCATTCAATGCTTAATGTGAGCAGCCAGGAATGAGACTCAGATGCAAGGGTTTCATAGTTTTGGTCAAAGACTTTTATTCCAGTAAAAGGGGGTGAAGAAATGCTTCTCTGTCCCTGCACTAGAGGGGTTTCCCTACCTAAAACCAAAACTATGGACCTGTCAATGTTAGAATGTCCAAAGCAAAGCCATCCTGGGTTCAAATTACTATTCTGGCTCTCGCATTCTAACAAAATAAACTCTAAGGTGAAAATGGTAATGTCTTTGGTCTTGAGCGGTTTATAAATGTTCAAAAGAAAAATACATAACTCCAACACAAAATTCCTTATTCCAGAGTGTGGTTCTCTTCCCCTGGATTTTTTTCCCGTCTGTAGTATCGTCAAAGATATCAGTTTCTTGAGTTTTTCTAAATCCACAATATAACTGTTCCACAAATACACCTTGACTGTTTATCTTTATCTTGTTACGACACCTGGTGTACTCTCCTGCCAGGTTTTCATTAATTTCCTCCTTGGTTTCACACAGTCTCTGGCTACTCCTGATATATCTTTCTCAGGATTCCTTTAGCAGATGTATTTCTTATAGACTGTTTTGTTTGTCTTTGCCTGGTATACTCTTTTGCTAGGGCTTTCTTTCAACAAACTTGCAACTGCCTGGTATACTTTCCTGCCAAGGCTTTCTTTAATGTACACGCTTGCAGTTTTACTTTGCCTGGTATACTCTCTTTCTAGGGCTTTTCTCTTGTGTGCTCTGCACACACCTTCAATCGTAATATCTTCTTGTGTTTGTTTCATTTACCATTCTATTTTCTTCAATGTGTATTCCATACACTCCCAAAACTTAAAGTCCCTTGCTTTTTGTTTGCTTTCCCTTTTAATAACAGGTTCAGAGTTTCCTTCAATTTCAAGTATTTCATTCACATTTCTTACATTTATTTGCCTTTGGCATGTCTACCAATATGCCCCGGTGTGCCTGCTTCCCTTTCGGGCCCTCAGTGGTTCTCGCTGGCATTCTTCACTCTTCCTGCGGTCAGCCAGTGGCAGTCATTTGGTTTCTTCTCCCGTCTCACTACCGTCGTTCCTCAACCAACATGTCCCTTGCAGTTCCTGCTGGGCTTGTCTGCTTCGTATTAGGCTTCAGCAAGGGAAACGCTGCTGCGCCGTATCTGCAAATGCCCAGGAGCCCTGTCTTGGCTTCTGGTGTTCCTGCAGCATGTTTCCTCTCACTTTCAGCTTCCCTCTTCTGTCTTTCTGAGCTGGATGGCTCCACAACACTCTTAGCAGCCCCACGGCCTTCAGTCTGTCCTGAATGAGAAGCAGCCTTCTCCCACAAGCAGCTTGCAGCAGTCAGCAGTTGCGATTTAAATCTCCTTGCTACAGGTATGTGCTCACAACAACTAGAGCGCAGCCTGTACTCTTGGTCTTTTCCGCTCTGCATTACTCAGCTAATTTTCCTCATCCCAGTATTCTTGCCATTAGGAGCATGGAAGTCCATTCTTGATGTTTTATTTGGAGAGTTTAGGTACGTGTTCTCAAAAGTCTTTAAAGGCAAGTTAGATCTGAATAACTTTTAGCTAGAGACCGACAAGATATTTTCATGAGTCTTAGAGGATAAGTTAAATCTTGATGGCTGATAACAAAGATATTGGGCCTCATTACACGGACGGAGGTGGACCAAGGTGCTATTAGCACCTTGGTCCATGCCGGTAAAATACTGGCACCGCCTTGGTAGAAAGGGGAATTACCGCCCTATTTCAAGTTTGGTGGGGCGGTAATTCCCCCTTCCCCCATTGCCCTTCCCCATTCCCATTTTTGTCTCATAGGGCATAACGGGAATGGGGAAGGTGCTAATTACGGCACCGCAAATTGCGGTACCGTAATTAGCTCCCTGGTCCCTTTGCGGGTTGGTTTTTAACGCCTGCAAAAAGCAGGTGTTAAAATTCTCCAACCCGCAAAGGGACCTTGCAGTAAGGCGGTAAGGGTTTACCGGTACCGGTAAAATCCCGGTACCGGTAAAATCCCGGTACCGGTAAACCCTTACCGCCTACCGTGTAATGAGGCCAACTGTCAGAAGGTATTCAGCACCTTTCCTACATGGATGAGGGGAGGTGTAACAGCATGCCATTAAGGCATTGGGCATAGATGGGGTATTGTCAAAAGAGGAAGGGGAATACCATGCCTTGTCCTATGGTGCCCTGGTACTCTCCCGGAGGTAGTCTCCCCACCTATGTGATCCTCCCTCATATCGATGCCCCATGGTTAGGATCAGGTGGTGGCTGTTGTCCCCTGGCCACCTGGGGAAGAGGTCAACACCGGGAAAGGAGTGATGACACCATCAGATTAATCACACTACAATGCAGGAAACTGGATAATCCAATATTTTGGGTATGACTAAACTTCAACACTTGAGCAGTGAAATCTGAGTCTAGCGCCACACTGTGGTGAGCATGGATGTGCAGAGTATTCTTTTAGGATTATCCATGTGTCATGATGCCTACCCCCGGAGCACCAGGCCAGGCCCAGCACCCCCGGAAGCAGGCATCATGCCCTCGGGTAAAAGCCCAGCGGCCCCTTATAGGGGCTCTTTGGACTCAGTGCTGGCGCCTTTGGCACCAGGCTCATGTTGGACATCAGTCCTGGTGCCATAGGTGCCAGGCTCATAAAGGGAGGTGTTTTGTGCACTAACCTGATGCAGACCATGCTGCACGCTTCAGGCCTCCCTGAGACCTGAAAGGGACTATTTTTTCATAGGGACTATTTTTTCACTCGGGCGTGGCCAGGGAAGGATACATACCTAGTTGGGGAAGGATACATACCTGGGACTTCATTGGAGGCTATTTAAGCCACGCCCACACAGCAGCTCATGCTTCGCGTTGTTCTGCTTCCTGCAGCTTAACGCTCACCGTGTCTGCTCCTGCTCCTGGACTCCAGCCACGCCCGCCTCGAACCTGGAAGACCTGCAAGGAAGGAAGAGAAGAGAAAGGTGAAAACCAAGGACTATTTCAAACTTCTTACCTGCATCCGGAATCTTCTCGCCAGCATCCCTGAAGAAAGACTTCCATTTAAAAGCATCGCGTTGCTCGCTGCAGCGCCACGCTTCACTCACCTGTCCTCGAGACATCTCCCGGCTCCATCGCGGCTGTCAGCATGGGACGCCACATCTCTGCACCTAGGGGAGAGAGGAAGAAACAAAAGGTGAGCAGAAGGAACACAGAAGGAAAGCCTGATTAACAGCCATAATACTTAACGGCTTTTCCTCCACATTTCGGGTCGGCGCCGCCCCGTTGGCAGGTACCGTACCCCGGCCCCTATGGGGAAAGGACAAGAGACATTTCTGGGGAATGATAAGGACATTTAGAGGGATCGCCCTCATCACTACTCACCTCGGCAGTTTAACCCCTCGACGCATCGCCTTCATTCTGCACCTGAAATAAAGGACAGATCACAGGTTAGAAAGACAACATAAAGGGGGCCTCACTTGAACTTTGAACTTTCATACTTACGGCGCATCGCTCAGGAAAGTCAAGTGGATTTTGCCAGCGCCATTCTGAAAACCAGTGAAGTAACTGGACGAACGAGCACCCCTGCACCAGAAGCAGGATGGAGAGTTCATCCTTCCAAACCATAAGGTGAGCTTAAACCGGGGTTTGGAGGAAGTTAGAGAGGAACGAAGGGGAAAAGGGGGGAGCTAGCACACTATTCTGCAGACTGTTAATCCCCTTTCTCATCTGCAGAAGGATATTCCTATGGGCCAGGCAAGCACGATTTGGAGGTCCTGTCCAATCGGTGTTCCGGGTCCTGCGCATCACGCTAGAAGAGGCCACAGCAATCCAGACTAGACCAGCGCCCCCGTGGGAAGCAGGTGAGCGTTACACCATGATAATAGTAAAAACTATGACACTCAGCTCATTTTCAGGCTACCCTCAGCCACCTCTTCTCCCTCTCTCATCTCTGAGTGTCTGTCCGCCATCCAGGAGTGGTGTGCCACCAATAATCTCTGCCTTACTGCCAGTAAGACTGAGATTCTCCTCATCGGCACACCCGCTCACTCCTTTCCTGTCACTTTCTGGTCAGCCTCTCTTGGCCCTCTTCCTGCGCCCACCTGTGAGGCTAAAAACCTTGGGGTCATCTTCGACACCACACTCTCCTTCTCTCCTCACATCTCTGACGTTTCTAAGAAGTCACACTACCAGCTGCACCTCCTCAGAGGTATTCTTCCTTTCCTCCCCTTCCCCAGAAGCTCACTGTCTCCAGAGCTCCGGTTCTCTCTAGGCTGGACTATTGCAACAGCCTCTTTCTAAATCTGCCTGCTTCTACTCTCCGCCCTCTGCAACTCATCCAGAACAGGACTGCGAGACTTGTCCTTGGCCTCAAGTCCAGGGATCGTATCTCTCTAAGACTGAAATCTCTGCACTGGCTCCCAGTGGCTGTGAGGATTAAGTTAAAAACCCTCTGCATTGTCCACAAGGAATTCTTGGGCCTGGGGCTTCAATACCCTCAACTTTCTCTGCCTAAATATCTTCGTTCTCAAGCTCTTCGCTCATCCGCCTCCAACTCCCTGCCTCCCTGAAACTTGAGGAGAATCATCTCAGGTTCCGGAAGCACCTCAAAACCTTTTTCTTTGCTTCTGCTTTTTCTCCTCATCTCCCCTGCTGACTTCCTGGCTGATACTGAAACTGCACTGGCTACCTGGCCACGCTCTGATCTCAGGTCCATGTCCCCTCCCCAACAGTCGCACACCATCACTGCCTTCCTGGCAACTCCTGCACTTGGGGACTGTTTTCTGTTTCCCTACAGTCCCACTACCAGCACTTGACACCTGATGTCTGCACTTACCCTTGCACTTGCCACCTGCTGGCCATACTTTTACTTATTGTCTGTTTATTCTATTATCCCAGAACTGACCGCCCCCCGCACTTTCCTCCTTCCCCCTTCCCATGCACTTGTGCAATCTGAATGACACCTACGCCTAGTAGGATCTGTGTTTGTCTTCCCTCTGTTCCCCCTCCCTTGCCTTATCGCGCCATGAAACATCTGCATATAGGCGCGGTATAAATGCCATATCATATCATATCACTGATGCACCTGCTTAAAGATCACAGAGTTCACAAGAGCATTCAATCAATTCATTTGTTTTTTTATTTTTTACAAAACAATGTTTTAATTACTTGTATATTTATTGTTTTCCTTCTAGAAATACAGAACACTAATGCAACATAATTTGCATGTGTGCTAATATTATCTCATTTTCATTCACATTATCATTCCAACATCTAAAATCACTGTCACTCACTCCACTTCAATAATACTTATAATCTCTCCTATGAAAGTGCCAGTGCTGTGCTACGGTGTTCACAAATATAAAATACTCCTAATCACGAAACCTCGATTGAGGCGATATGTGTATCACTCATTCAACCCTCATTCAACCCTTAAATATTGATCAAACATGTGGTCGACTAGCAGGGGTCATCAGAATCGATTGCAATTATACATTTGTTTATATATGCCTTCCAATGCTAGTTTCAACTTTGTAAATGAATCAATCATTATAATTGGCAGTCTTCTTCAGGACCAGGCCTGTGATGATTGGAACCTCTCTGAAAACAATCCTGTTCAATTGAATCGCTCAAAACATCAAATATCCGGCCGTCATATATCACCTTTAAAGCCTTATGTACACATGTGTCTTTATACATGCCTGAATTATTACCAATGTTATAAACGGGTCTCATTTCTAATAAAAGTGTATTTACTTTGGGACAATCTTTTTAAACATCTAAATCGGCATTCAATCCGAATGAATGTCTGTTTGAATAGTTATGGAATGGGTCGTCCATCAATTAATGGGGCCCGGCTTAGTTGGCTAAAAGGATTGCTCTAAATATTGATGGCAGCTTCTTTAATTCAGTAGACAATTCAGTGTTATGAACAGATCCGTGTCCAATGCCAAAGCAGCAGCTAACAGACTTTGCCGCTTTGTCATACATATTGTTCGATCAGGAGCAGTTAGTTGTTGAAAGAGGAACAACATTCGAACTGGCACTCATTATGAATGGCAGGGAACTATACAGAGCATTTTAGATTGGCCTCGATTAGCAACAGGAAGATATTCCGCTGAGCAACGCGTCAGTAGTTGTCAATGATTTCACTCAGAGCCTGATGTGAAATGAGCCCTGCTGTGGATAGAAGCTCCTCTGCAGTTTTTGTGTGAATGGCCCCCATAGAATCTCTTGTCCAACCCTGAACTAGTTCCATAGACCAGCACTGTAAGGGATGGATAAAGGAGACATGAGCAATGACTAGGCACCATGAGCTGATGAAAGCAATCTGAGGCACTGAAATTCTCACCCATCTCTGATGTGATCCTCATTTCATCTCCAGACCACCATAGGCCTGGGAAGCACAGATACTTACCTTGCTGCTCTACTAGCCAAGCGCCTTTAGGCAGTGGATGGTGAGAATTGACAACATGAAGATATGGAGATGCTTATCTAATGGCATGAGAAAATGAGGGACTGTGAGGGAAGTAGTGTGCATGACACATATAAAGCCTCCCAGCAGGGCTCCAGATAAGGAGCGTACCTGACCTTTTTACGCATGAAAATCTTGTAAATACAACAGCTTTATTATTTTCCTGTGTACATTTACACACACGTTTAGTTCAGAGGGCAGTGCAAAGGTCAGGTTTCTTGACACAAACCAGAACACTTCTTTTGATTGTTATCTGCGTGGCTGCAATTGATGGCCATCGATAAAAGCCTCTGACACAGAATGTATTTCTCTGAAGCCTTTCAAAAAAAGAAATTGCACACTGTGATTAAAGGAATGGTGTATTTCCATTCAGATTCTGCTGTGTTAATGCTTATGGAGCTAACACGCACTGTGCATATTTATTTTCCTAGCATTTTAGGATTGTATAATTAATCAAATGGAAAAATAAGTTGCAATTGAGAATTAACATTTTGTAACAAATTATGCTTTTTTCCAGTGAAAGCAAACTAGTATTTCACAATTGTATTTTTCAAAGTTCCTGTGCTGTGTGATAATCATGCAGAGGCAGATCATTTTTACTCTTGTAATTTAATTTACACTCTAATTATAAAAGAAGTGTGTAAAATGAGGACAATGCACGGTCTAGTTTACATCCATTGAACCTTGCATTCAATGGGGTACATTACTATAAATGGTCAGTGGCAGCAGAGTCATTGCTCAAGGGTGAGTGATTGCCAATACACCAATCACTGGTGTTCTAGCCTCTCAACTCTTCCAGACTACAATTAAAACATTCAAAACCGACTCTGCGGGAAGTGCAAGCGCTGTTAAGAAAACAAATGAAAGTTACATTTGTAATTGAAATAGAAACTCAGCAAAACCTGTCCCTGTGATAATCCAGATGGTATTTAACTGTATGTAGCGCTTAATAGATGTTTCACCAAACATCTAGGCACTGTGATTATTATACCTCAGTCGATACTCAGTTAACCGACCTCTGAAAGATGTTAGCCAATAAGATAGCTCAGCCGGTTGAGCCCTCGCTGTGCTCTGTGCGTGATCTGTAGGTTGCAGGTTCGAATTCCGGCAAGACCAACTCAGCCTTTCATCCTTTCAAGGTCGATAAAGGAGTACCGACTTTGGTTTGGTGATAATTATGATATATATGCTCTATGTACATTGCTTTGCCAAAAGTGCTATCTAACCATTTGACCATTAGATTAGATATAGAATTTAGCATGGACTCCTTGCCTAGCTGCACTGTTGTAACATAACATTGGCATACCATTAGGTAGTAATAGCTCCAGGAAATTAGGACCTTCATTAAACATCAAAAGACAATTCTGCTATCACATTTCAATACACACAATACAATTCATGTTTGCCTTACTATGTAATTGGCTAGGTTTTTGTGTTTTCAACATTTAAATATATACAGGAGAAATCATATGGCCAGACCTTACATCTTACAGAAATAATGAAAGGTGTATTCTGTCACAGTGCAGAAAGCTTCCGCATAGTAATGATTTCCATACAGTTTTTGTACACGTCGGCTGGATGTCGCATACATTTTACTCTCTTGCAAAGAAGAAAGGTCCTTTTTACTCTCTTAAAATCGCGTTTACTCTCAAAGTTTAAAAATAGGGAGTAAAATACGCCCACCTCAAAATCTTATCTGGAGCACTGCCTCCCAGACTCTGAGACATATACTTAGCGATCCCCCAACAACAGCCATATACACATCCAAAGCGACTCCCAAATAACAGCCCATGCACCGTTTAACATACCCATAAACCAACAGCCTGCACCCAGCAATGCATTCTAGTCCCCCCATTTCCTCATGTAAATGCCTCTAATATACAGTTATCGCTATTGATATATCTATACGCGTGTGTGTCAAAGAAACAGCTATTGTGCGAAAGACAGACCACCCATGTACGACATTTTTCTTTAGATGTGCTTGCTTTTTTCCCTCTGAAACGTGGTTTCCTTGACAACTGGCAAGTAAGTTCATTTGTTTTTAACTTGCTTTGTTCAATTTCAGCTGCTTTTACTTTTTTTTTAGCCTTTGGAGGAATGGTGGCTTAAGGCAATAATTCTTTCGAAAGTCTCTTCCGGAAGAATGTGAACGAGTAGCCATCAATAATGCGCAGATCTATGGGTTGCTGCCAATGGCTGCCGAAATAAATGAGTCACACAGGAGTTCTTGGGAGATCATGGGGTGCTTCCTTTTTTTATCAAGCGCTGCGTCTGGGGGCGGGGGAGACTCTCCAAGCTGCAGGTGTCCAACAACCTCCTTGCTCCATGGTGCAGTGACAGTCACCACTCACCAGGGTTCTAATGATAGTGAGCCCCTTGGCCGAATGCCCGCATAGGATCCAACCATGAAAGGCAGCTCCAGACTGGGAATGGCAAATGCGCTCTATTCCGGCCGATGGTGCCACCACCCATGTCACCAGGACCTTTGTAGTGCAACAGAAAGGGACTGCACCATATGGTGGATCTCACCCAATCGTTTCCAGATGTAGTGTCCCTGTCATTGCCACTGATGTACATGGTTGGTCTTCGAAGAAACAGCAGCAAAGCCACGCACCTATTCATCTTCCTTTTTTAGGATTCATGTCAAATATGTCAACCATATTTCTGGTCTGCTGCTCTCTGCAGCACATGTCTTCCCTCATCCTGGTGCTGGTCTATGCGCCTTAACCCAGAGATCTCCCATTCCCTTGTCGCCTCCATGGCTCAGGGCCTATCAAGCTACATAGATGACATGTAACGGTAATACTTTTGACTGAACCACTTAACCCTTAGCAGGTCGACATTACAAATACTATTTAAGAGCAGTCAGATAAGAGACAGGGTATCTACTCCATGGTTGTCCTTGAAATCACATGTATGTTCGGATCTACGTTAAAAAACCGAAGCCAAAAAGAACGAGTCTCAAATGCATTCATTTGACAAATGTCCCTCGCTTTTCATGTAATGGAAGCACGGGATACCCTGGCAACCCCGAACCCATAATGCCGAACAAGGGGCGCGGCGGCCACCCCCTGCAGCCCGGCTGCTCTTATTCAGGTTTGTGGGATTCAGGATTTTCATCCATGCCTAATGTGCACAAAACACGCATTCAGAATTTCTTTTTTTAGGTATTTTTGGGCAACAACGTATTTACAGCATGGAAATATTGTGGCATGGCCAGTGTTCTTAGAGGCTGCTGACAGGTCCATTAATATCTGCCTGCTTTTTTGTGATCATGCAAAACAAAGTAGATGGTCTAAAACCCAACTGGATTTTTTTACGTAGATTGTTTGACCCGATAAATTCTTAGTTGACTATAGATCAAACATTCCAACAGTATGGCAGAGAATGGGATACGTTATAGGTGTGTAGTTGTTTGAGTTCGGTGTGGGGTTCTTAACTAGGAGCTTTAATTAAGTGGTTTTCAATTTCTTACGGACTATGCCATGTTGTAGTGAAATGTTAAAAAGTGAGCTCTACACAGTAGCCTTGGGCGGCTGTGTGATCAGTGCTTTCAGCAGAGGTATCAGAAAGTCGGCTGAGTATCTTGGATTGCTGCTTTTGCCGTCTAGTCTAGATAGGGTGGAACAATTCTAGTGGTTCATGGGCTGGGGAGCAGGTGGGTTGGGATGAGAGGATGCTGATGTTTCAGAAGTATTTTGGGAAATTGCTGACGTAGTTTTGGACGTGATTTGGGTGCTGGTTGTTTTGTAAGGGATTGAGCCTGCTTTGCAGTGACAGAGAACTGTGCATTTCTTCTGGATGTCATTTTCTGTGTGCTCTTGAAACTTAAATTTTTTGGGGAAGATGCTATTCTGTCTGAGTGGCATGACTTTTGACTTTGTAGACTGGTGATATCTTAGCTTTATCATGTATGTATGTTTTTCATCGCATTTATGATGTTAAAACACCTCTACCCATGATATTTTCTATTTTGACTTCCATTTTATGTAGGCAGAGATTGGACCGACTTTCCCCTTTTTTCTTCCTTGTAGGTGCTACATTTGAGTCGTGTAGAGGGTTGAGAGCAGTTGTAGAGAGTTGAAAGAGTGTACTGAGCTATAGTGAGAGAGGGAGGCGATATTGAGCTCTGTTGGTGCCCTGGATTTTTTATAGCTGCTAGTTGCCCTGTGCCAATAGTTCTTAGGGGATGACCTCAGTCGGGCTTTAGGTATGTTTGATTGGGTGAGAGGTTGGTCAGACCAGGAGTTAAAAGTGTTAGCAATGAGGTTACCCCACAGAATGGGATGGTACCGCCATAGCATGGAGCCATTGGTTGTAGATGAGGGCTTCAAGAGTGTGCCCAACTGAGTACTTAGGGCTTTCCCCCATTGCCCGGGATGAAGATTCACAGGATACTCAATGCTTGAGCAGATGAATGAGTTGTCAGGGTGATTGACAAATATGTTAAAATCACAGAGGATGGAGATATGTGGATGTCCTGGTCCAGAATTGATTTACTTATGCAGAGATTTCCGCAAAGCCTTGTACAAATTTGAATGAAAATGGTACAATAAAAAAGGTATTTGTTAAGATGAAGACCAAAACAGAGGAGACCTGTTCAAGGATGTATCCAATGGGAAGTAAAGAACAATGCGAGGGAATAAGGCGATCGAACAGAGAGAGGAAGACTGTTGCACAGCCTAGGAGTCTTATATTTCAAGTGAGCAAGCTGTGCGGAAAGACAGAGAGCATGAGCGACTTTTATGTGTAGGAGAAATGCAGATTGAATTGATTGGTAAGAAAAGTAGAAGGAAGCCAAAGAAGGCATGCAACAAGAGGGTAAACCATGAAGACATTAGTAAAAAAACAGAGAAAGCTTAACAGTAGACAAAGCTGAAATGGAAGCCAGCGAAAAGAGATGTGCAAGGAGAGAAAAGAGCAGATGAAAAAAGCAAGGAGGGAAGATGGATTGCTGAATCCAAAACAAAAAAGTTGTAGCGGGTAAGAAAGAAAATTGGGAGATTGACTAAAAAGGGGGAAAAATAATTGAATTGACAGAACAAAGCCTTGTCTTGAAATTGGGGTTAAGGACAGTATGTATACCTTATGCGCTTCCCCTTTTGGGCTGCGCTATGGCAGGTATAGGGTTAATCCTTTGCTTTCCCTCACAGGACAGCATCACCCCTCCCAGTGGCCAGTTTCATTCATCATAAATACAATGTAGCATGCTTGCCAAGAGAAGGCTGAGAGATGGTGTTTGCTAAGAGTGCCCATGACCATGCCCCTCAACTATGACTTTTAACGTCCTAACATCAGGGGCTTCCACTCTTTTCACTATATACAAATACAGCTGGTGTACTAGTGGTACAAGACTTTCATGGAGACAATAGGCCTTTTTAACAATACCACCATCAGATTGAATTTGCAAATACCCTGACTGCGGCATTAGGCGAAAAGATAAGGAACACGAAATGAGATGAACACCCCACGGACAACCCCCAGAACTGTAATGGGAAGAAAACAGGGAACAAAAAAAGGACACGTTACTAAAATGGCCAAGGAGACAGTAAGAGGGCGGCAGAGTCCTGCAGTTGGCTTATTTGTGATCCTGCAAACAAATAAGCAGTCCATAGACAAGTAACAGCCTGGTCTCTGCCCAAGCCGGACGCAACAGCCATAGGGAAGCACAGGAGAACAAAGTCTGCACGTGTCTGTCCCACCAAAACGAGGACACAGGAAGAAAGGAACAGATTCCACCAGAAATGTCCAGGATCTTCAGCTACAGTAGGAAGGAGGATAACAGGACACAGCAGTAGTAGGGATTTTGTTCCAAGGAGAATACAGAAAAAGCCAACCAAGAAAAATGTCATGGGAATTGCCAAAACAGGTATGGAGCAAGCAGGGACAGTACAGTGAGTGGAAGCTGAGGTCAAAATACCGGAAAAGGTGGCTTTTATCTCGTCCAGCTCATCCTGATGTTGCGCGGCCCAAGAGCACATGTCGTCCAGCAAGGATGGAGAGAGAGTACAGAGGCAGACAAAATGGCATGGTGCCAATAAGGGAAAATGAGGTCGGCTTTCTCTTGCAATATCGAACATGGGGAAAAACAGGTGCCACCTGGCTTGTCTTCCATTGATACAATGCCACAATGCCAGGGCTGGCAGGTTAGGGAGGTCTACCTGGTGACGGGGCCCCAATAAATGGTGATGCCATTTTTAAAGGTGCCCTTTATAGCTAGCAGTCCAGCTCTAGGATAGATTTGTTCTGCTGGAGTTCATTTACGAGAATAAAACGCCACTGGATGCATCCTCAAGACAGTCGGGCATTTAGGAGATACAACAGCCACAACTGCTATATTTGAGGCATCTGTCTTGACAACAAAGGGCTTATCCTGGGTTTGTAAGACCTGGGCTGAGGGAAATGCCTCCTACAATGCAGAACAGGCTAAATTCACCTGTTGGGAGCAGTTAAACGGAGCAGAGGGCATTTCTCTAGTTTGGTGAATAGAGCGTTCACCCTCAATCACTGTAGGATGGTCCGCACATGATAGACATGCAGCTCCATGGACGACGAACAGATATTAAAATGTCATTTAAGTACACAATGACGTATTGGTCTAGAACGTCACGAAAAATATTGTTTATGAAGTTCTGCAAGGTTGGCTGGGCATTACATAGACCAAATGGCACCACACAGTACTGAAACAACCCATAATAGGTGCCAAAAGATGTCTTCCACTCATTCCCTTCACCTATTCTCATGCGATTGTATGCCCTAGAAGATCCAACTGCATAAAGATATTCTGTGTGATAGGCGTCCAATAGAACTGAGATAAGGGAAGTGGGGTATCAGTTCTTCAACGTGATTTGGTTTAGGTCCTGGTAATCAATACAGGGTCATAGGTCCCCTTCCTTCTTAGGAACGCAGAATAAGGGACATGCAGCCATTGAAAGAGGAGGAGCGAATGTATCCGTTCTTCATGGTAGTGGACATATATTCTTTGAGGATCTGGTTCTCAGCATGGTGGAGTGAACAGATATGTCCATACAGTGGTTGGGGTCCTGGCACCAGATCTATAGGACAATCATAAGCCCTATGTGGGGTACGTATTTGGAATTCTTCTTTCTGAAAACATCAGCAAAATCTTGCTATAACGCTAGGATAGTTCCCAGAATTGCTCCTACTTCATGGTATACCGAAAGCAGGGTCTGCCCAAGGATCCATGCATTACTCTAGTCGCCATGCAATGAGAAAGGGAATGGTTTGATGAGAATTCCAAAAAACACTGCGCCCAATCCACGGCAGGATTATGTAGACGCAACCACATTGTTCCAAATATTACTCCAAAAAATGGTGTTGTGATGAGGTCAAACGATTTCCTCTTGATGACCAAGTTGAGTGACCATGGTTAATTGTGCTGATTGTTCTACAAACGGACCAGAAGCAAGGAAGGAACCATCAACAGCTCTAACAGGCTCAGGTTGGGACTTTAGGATGGCAGGTATTCCTGTCTTTCTGGCTCGCATGGACATTTCCTGGAATGGTGGGGCGAACAAAATAACTTCTAGTGCTGCATGGTAAGCCTGATGGGGTAGCTCAAGAGAAATAGGGCATGTGTTAGAAAGACTCATTCCATTGGGCCAGAATATTGGCAAGTCTTGAAGTTTCCCACTTTCTTATTTGAATGTCTAGGGCAGGATCGGATGAAATGACCATCTTGGCCATAGTAAAGACACAGGTTTGTGGTTCACCACGGCTCCCATTCCTCAAAGGACAGAGGGCCTCAGACCAGGCCAACGTGCATTGGTTTGAGATTAGACCTTAATTTCCCTGACTCCCGAACTCCTTCTCTGGGTTTGGTAATCTATGGCAGAGGAACACATTTACGCTGGTGTGATCATTCTCTGTGACAAGTGTCTATCTGCAAAATCAAATATTAAAGAGAAGGGAAGTCTCCAGGGAGAGCAGGAATCACTGACAGGCCATCCTTTAGATTGTCAGACAAGCCTTTATAGAAAACAACATCTCTTTTTTCAGAGAGCCACTTTGTTTCTGCGACCAGTTGTTTGAATCGAGCTACATAGGTTAAGAAATCGTCATTACCCTGGAAGTTTGATATCAGGAGTTTGTGTCTTATATCTAGTTTGGAATGCACGACCCATGGCAGAAAACAAGCCATCCATGTCATACAAGACAAGGTCGTTTGTCTCCAATAGAGGGTTTGCCCAGGTTGCCGCTAAACCCCCCAAGTAAGACAGAACAAACGTTGCTTTCATGGAAGAGTCTAGGAACATATGTCTAGGTTTACATAGGAAGTGCAGTTTGCACAGATTCACATGCCATACTGCCTATTATCCCCATGAAATGTTCAGGCGGGGCCATGGGAAAGGGAGTTGTCACAACCATGACCAGGGCTGCCCTGGCCCCCGGCAGATGGGGCCCAGCCCCAGGCGACCCCCAAATTCATCATCGGGGGCAATGGGCGGTTTGGGCGCTGCAAGAAGTCAAGCTACTAATGAATTGCGGAATGTGCCGAGGTCATATCAGTACAGCGCTGTGTGAGCACCTGCACTAGGACTGCCACTGGTTCGTTCCCGGTAGTCATGCTATTGCCCCTGTGGAACCAAGACTTATCAATCTGTTGTAGTATGAGATTTCCATGGAGCCAATAAGCCTTTCTCCCAATATCACCATCAGAATGAATTCACAAACACATTGACCGAGGCATTAGGCGAAAAGATAGGAACCATGAAATTAGATGAACACCCCATGGACAACCTACAGAACTGTGATGGGAAGAAAACAGACAACAACCAAAAAAGTAAAAGTTACTACAATGGCCAAGGAGACGGTATACACAAGTGAGCCACAAGAGTCCTGAACTTGGCTTACCTGTGATCCCTCAAACCCCAGTTTGTGGAATCCAAACAAGACGTCTTCAACAAATAAGGAGTCCATAGACCAGGTACCGCCCGAACGATCCCCAAGTCAGATGCAAATCTGTAAGGGTCTGACCCACTGAAATGAGGATGCAAGAAGAAAGGAACAGGTTCCACCAGGATCTTCAGCTACAGGAGAAAGGGGGATAACAGAATACTCCAGTAGTACAGTTACTGTTTCCAAGAATACAGCAAAACCAACCAAGAAAAACATCACAGGAATTGACAAAAGAGGTATGGCGCAAGCAGGGACAAACAGTGGGTGGAAGCTGAGGTCAAAATACCAGAAATGTGTTTGTTTCATCGTAGAATGTAAGGAGAGAGCAGGTTCCAATCCAATATTCAGAAACCAGAAGTCAGTGCACCTGGGATCGAAAAGACAAAGCATGGAAGGCAATGGGAAGGCAGGACGGCCACTTGTGCTAAGTAGGATACTTGATTGAGAAGCAATGCCGGGGGCTTCCTGTAGGGTTTATTTCCAGGTAGGGATGGGTACCGGTCACCCATTGGCTCAGTGTGGTGTCAGCATGCTGACATCACCCATGACGGGTGCTCCAGCCGGCATTGTGCCGTAGGGACCGAGCCTGTCCCAGGCACCATGGCAACTGCCAATGCCAGCACCATGCAACGAATCGTTGGCAATGATGACGGAATGGAGTAACAGACTGCTGTCCCTGGTGAGTGCTAACATGGTTGTATTTTTATGCCAGGTCTTTAAGGCGCATATGTCCACCAGAAGAAGTCCTTCAAGAGGTGGAGTGTCACTGCACTAGACAGGATCTAGACTCTGCAGACCTTTGGGCACTATTCAGCGGTGGGGACTGACTTTGAGTGGCCTGAAATTACTTATTTACATGTTTTCAGTCACTGATAGGGCGTTTTATTTAAATCCCACAGTACTGGGATGCTGTTCTTTTGATGAGGCTATTTAGTAGACTGCTCTTGACAGGAGCTGGTGCTATCCCAGATTGGGCTGGATTCTGTCAGCTTTGACATTTTAATCAAATGCTGCATTGTCCTGCTTATATAGGCCCCCTTTTTATTTGGTGCTTCTTAGGTGTTCAAATGGGAGGTGGGTATGCTTTCGATCTGAGAGCTACACACACATAATATCCCAGAGAGGGCCTGAGAAGGGTTCTTCTTTGAGAATGCAAACATATTAGAATACTGCAAAGGTGCTGTAGTGAGTGTTTCTGAATGTATGTTGTGTTTTAGTTGGAATACCCCGCCAAGGGATTCCTTTGTACAATAATTGCAGTTTGGGTTTACTAGATGCTACCCTCTGGGGGATTCCCTAGGATGCATTGTTTAGGGTTGGCTCTTTAATGTATGGAAATATAACAAGAGAGTGCAAATCCAAGCTGACACTCATCCGAGGGATTCAGCACATAACGAAGAAAGTGGGATGAACCTCATGCCTAGTTGAGATGCTGGTGGTTTAAGCCAGCCTCACTGGGGAGGGTGTAGTTTAAGAGTATTTAAATGTTAACACATGCGTAAAAAGCCCTGCCTGCTTGTATAGTTTGATCACTAATGTGTTCGCAGTCTAGACGGAGAGTGCAACAGTAAGTGCTTTAGTTGAACCTAGAGCTCAAATGAGCTGGCAGTTCAGGCCCCTGCCAGCAAAGAAATGCCTGAATCACCGGCACCACTAATACCGGTACCAGTGATTCAGGCAATCCCATCTCATGGAGTCCTACTGGACTCCATGTGAATGGGAAATTTCTGGCTCTGCGCTGCTCGTAATATCCTGGTAATACCGAGATATCGGGCGGCATAGACGGTAAGTGCAGACTTACGGTATCGCACTGGTAATACCGGCAGGATACCGGCAAACCAATAGTGAAGGCCAATGGGCAGTTCAGGATCAGAGAAAACCTAAGATCATGAAGATGGAGGGCAGGGGATGAGATCAAGAAGCGGGTACAGTTTTAAGAAAAGGAACGGTAGTATCAGGACAAAAATGATCGGCACAAGCGATTGCGATGGAAGAGATGGGATAATGAAACTGGAGCAGGGGAGGAACAAAGCTCAGGTAAGAAGCAGGAGAAGGAAGCTGATCAAATACTTTAGTATTAATAACAGTATGAAAAAAGGAGCTAGAATATGTGCCTTCAAGATACATTTGACATCTCAAAGGAGATGGATGGTATTAGCACTAGGACAAAGTTTGCCCCTTTGCTAATACTGTGCAAAATTGCACGTGCACCGGTTCAATGTTTCTGTAACCTGGCCCTTGGTGCCCTTAAGATGTAAATATACACACACCCGCAAAAATGGTCTAGTTTTGCCACATAGCTAATGTATGTATCCTAGTTGGGGGGGAGAGCTCACATCCCTGTGCCCTTCTCCCATTCCCACCGCAACCCCCTATACCCCAGTACTCATTGAGCAAAGCTTTCATTTGTTCCCCCCCCACTATGGGCTGTTTGGAGGGATGAAGCGTACTCAGAAAAGTAAGACTATAGTGAACAATTGATGGTAGGAATGTAGACCTCAATTCAACAGAGACAACACATTGCATGGTCATCCCTAAAGAGAGACAAGTCTGACCTTAACATCAGACACTCCTCTAGCAAAAGATGAATGTCAACATGACTATCAGCATTAGCAATACTACACCCTTGTTGGTGAACTGGTGAAAGTGGATCTAGGTCACGTGATTTAATCCCCACCCACATGCCAATCACTGCTAATCTTTTGGTGCCTTTTTGTTTTGTCGCTCTTTTTTCCATACATAAGCAGCCTTCCAGGCTAATTTATTTTGCAGTTGGTGAGCTGGTCCAAGTGGATATAGGTCACGTGACCTAAGCCCCACCCTTCTGTCAATAACTGCTTATCTTTTGGTGCCTTCTTGTTTTGATGCCCTTTTAACCAACATCAATATGCATGCCCCGGTGAAACAACACACCCACAATCCTAAAGTTTCTGCAGCCCGGTACACTCAAGAACTCAACCTCAACAGACGAACCATAAGAAAACAAGAAAAGACTTAGTGACAATCCTGTAGCGCATTCGACCTCGCCTTGCTCAAGGAACTCTGTGCTACACGCAGATGACTGTTCACCACTGACAAAGCCAACTACTGCCAGAATACCATAGCGAAGACCAACAACGAAAGCAGAGCCTTCATTAAAGTCATCAAACATTGCATCAACCCTTTGCCCATCCCACCCGTAATACACTCCACCAGAATATCCACTGCCATCAACTCTTTATTCATTAACAAGATCAGCATGATCCACCAGCACATAGACAACAAAGCTAAAGCTGACAGCACACCACACATCCCATCTTGCAAAACCACCACTACCTGGACAACTTTCAACACATTCATCATAGAAGATCTAACTGCCACCTTAGCATCCTTCAAAAACATTGTATACAGATGACATCCTCCCTGTCCTTTATACAAGACTCATCCAACAAGATCACTCCACCCTTACCTGGGAAACATCAACCCTTCCCTTACTCAAGGAACGTTCCCAGTAACTCAACAGCATTCTACATTTCTGAATGGGGATTAGCAAGACTGACCTCTGCTGGTTCAAATCCTACCTTGCCAACCACCACAAATTTATCCAAATGGATTCCTCCAGATCAACAGTTGTCCCTGCCCGTCTCAAACTTGCGCAGGACCACCTGAGATTCCGGAAGCAGCTCAAGATCTTCCTTTTCACTTCTGCTTTCTCTCTCTCCACTGCTGACCTACCTGTCGGCTGCGCTGACTGGTTGCCTGGCTATCATCTGAACCTCAATAGGCACCAGGTTCTTCCATGACCAGTAGCCCCTGCATTGTCTCTGGGTTTACCATGCACTTAGGGGCTATATCTGTAACCCTACAGTCCCCTGCCTCCTTGCATTTACCCAGAGCCGCCTGCCCAGGCTGTTCTTACTTAGAGCACTGCTGCCCTGATTGTACTTCCCTTTCTCTCCCCTTGGCACTTCTCCCCTTCCCCTACCCCCACACTTACACGATCTGAATAACACAAGGCCTAGTACGATTGTTTGTTTTGTCCTACCTCTGTCTCCCCTACTTTCTCTTGTCGCACCTAGAAACACTTGTGTACAGGCGCGTTATAAATTATTCATCACAACATATCATATCATACCGATTAGCTGTTGAGTGGAGTCCCGCAAGGATCCATCCTCTCCCTCTTGATCTTCAACCTTTATATGGAACTGCTTGGAACCCTCCTGGCTCCACACATCCACATCCACCAATAGGCAGATGTCACACTGTTTTACCTCAAGACCTCAGATACTCACAGACTCAAGGCCTTCATCACATTGATCAAGTTCTGGGTGTCCAGTGCTTACCTAAAGCTCAATCCCTCCAAGACTGAATTCCTTCCAACAACACTGAACACTCTGACGTCCAGACCTATCTCTCTGCTATGAACCTCGAGGGCTTCACACCTCAGCTGACCAACTCCGTCAACTCCCTTGGGTTCTACATGGACAGACATCTCTACTTCAAAGAGCACATAGCAAGGAAAATACAAATGGCTTGTTACGAACTTTCACTACTGTGGAAAATCGGTTCCATGTGTTAATATCCCCGCAAAAATATTGCAATACAAAATACGCCATATTTTTGCGGCGATATTGACCCATGGATCCTGCAGGGGACACCCCTGCAACCCCTGCATTATTTTAAAATGTGCGAGGGACACCCCCGCAACCCCTGCTCCCACATAATATCCTCCCCAAAAATATTGCCTATGGTGAGACAAACGGCCATATGTACGCCGATATTTTTGGTGGGGATATTTTGTAGGAATACCGGAAAATCAAGCCCTTTATCCCAGCAAGGAACTTCAGATCTTCTGTCCAAACATTGGTCCTCTCCCACTTGGATGGTGGCAATGCCCTTATGGAAGGCCTTACAGTGGGCATCTTGGAACCCCTGAGATGCGTCCTACATGCTGCAGTATGACTCATCTGAGGACTTTGCAAATTAGACATCACCCGCCCCTCATCGAAATGCACCGGCTCCCACTAAAACATGTATCACCTTCAAATCCTGCTGCATCTTTTACAAGGCCATTGCCTTCAAGTCCACTGAAAGGCACAGTATCTACAGGGGCCTGCAATCCACCAGAAGTAAGACAATGTGCAAACTTCAACTCCGCCTAAACACTGGCCTTCTCTTTCTATGCCCCCAGACTCTGGAATCTTCTCCCCATCAACAGGACACTCTCACCTTCACCTCTATATTTCCGGAAGGCGTTCAAGACCT
Source organism: Ambystoma mexicanum (assembly GCF_040938575.1). Classification (NCBI taxonomy): domain Eukaryota; kingdom Metazoa; phylum Chordata; class Amphibia; order Caudata; family Ambystomatidae; genus Ambystoma; species Ambystoma mexicanum. The sequence goes on along the minus strand of NC_090941.1, from coordinate 701,169,546 downwards.
TCCTATTCAAGGAATGCCTCTTCCCTTACCCCGAGGTCCATACAACCTCTACACCCCACCTACCCTGAGGCTGGGCGATCTGCTCCCCCAGCTTCCTCCCAAATTGCCTGTCACCCCCCAGTTGTTAGTTTCCTGCTCACTGTTTACTTCCCTCTATCATTTGTAAATCTCTCTGTTGCTTCCTGAAGCTAGGTCTGAGCTCAATAAATACCATCTTAATAATACCAATAACACTAGTAATAATACCCCCCACCACACACCGAGAAGGGCACAGCACAGGTGTAACTCGATCATACATTTAAAATAAAAAAGGATTGAGGAAACCTGCAAATATGCCTTTCCCACTCAGATGTGCCAATTGAATGGTTTAAGTTCAGCCTCATCGCCAGCCCAAAGTAGCTCCCATATGACCTCCAGACATGGGCCTGGCTACAAGCCAGGAAAGGGTTGCTGGGCATGTCCCAAATGTCACACATTTGCCCCAGGATTAAGGGTCACTGTGGATTTTGCTCAACTACTCTACATGCCTCCCCATCAATTTATATCCTTTCTCCTTAAGAGATGACATAACAGATTTGTATTGTCCCGCCTCTAAATCGCAACAACCTCCCTTGTCCATTTTGTCTGCTATGCGCACATGTGGCAACATTCAGCGTCTCCCATGGTGCCCCTTTGAACTCTAACGGTCTAATCCGTGGAACTTTTAGCATGGTGCAAAGTGACTTTGCACTGCCAACAAACACCCTGATTCACAGATCGGTGCAAAGTGTATTTTTATGGAGCAAAGTCACCAGTGCAACTTCTGTTAAGGGAGCATGCACACAGACAAAAGTGATTGCCTCACTGGCATGAGACCCTCCCCCCCATGTCCCGTGCAAATGGTAGAACGTCCCATTGAAATGCAAGTGAGCTAATCTCATGACTGTGCATTGTATAATATAGCTGAGCAACCAGCTGCGGCCCTTCCTTTAATACCAAACTGAGTAGGGAGTGCTAACACTATTGCAAACACCAATTTCACTCGCTGCCCAAATCACGTTATATTTCTCCCGGTCATATCCGCAACCTGTCAAGTGCCATCAACTTCAGTTTTAGGATGAGCAGGTATGCATGCAAATGTCTTTTCTGCTGAATCTTGAGTTTTAAGGCTAGCGCAAAAATGATATATCTGCTCCAATAAACATGCCTTTAAAGAGCGCTGAGAACCGCTGTCAGCATCCTACAGAAACATGCGTCTGCAGATCTCGTCCAACAGCTCCTTCCTATTGCTGACTCACTGCGGCCAGCCTCCATAATGAAAATGAAAGCTGCCACACCAGAAGCAGCACGGGACCTGCCATAACGCTCTGCGAGACTGCATAGCAGCAGTTTCGTCATTGTAGGTTAAGTCACATTATTACAGCTCACACTGCATCGCTTCAACGCGTCTTAGCTGTTTAAAATATTAGGAACATATTTCCATACAGATAACATTGTCACTTTAAATGTATTAACGACAGCCCCTTTTCTCTCTTCAATATCACAACCTAAATTAGATGTACTTTTTAAACATAAATTAATTATGTATACTTCAACGTGCACAGAGTGCAGTATAGAACGTGAAAATTGTATATGACTGTACATTCATATAGACAGTTTAAAAGTAACTGAACATGACTTCAAAGTTAAAAACCTTTTATTAATATACTGTACACACACAATTCTGCTATTCACACATTTAGTGCTATAAAATAAAACGCAAAATCCACATAACATGTGTAAGTTAAGGGACGGGACCGAAGTAACTTTCGCTCTGGTCCCTTAAAAGTCTGTTGCTATCACTACATCGGCATGTCTCTCTATCAAATGAAGGACACATGGGTCCTCGTTATCAAAAGAACTGGCGTTATGCAGACGGCACGTGGCGCCATTTGCGCTTCACGGGATGTTCTCTGCACGCGCTATTTTGGCAGGTGCACATTAAAGGAGAGACGAACATCCTCACTGGCATGGAGTCGTGCCACATGGTCATAAGGGAAACTGGTTTCCCACGTGCGTCTTTTTTAATCCCTGTATTTCTATGCCATCTGGCGCCATGCAACCTCTCTCTCTCTCTCTCTCTGTCTCTCTCTCTTTCTCTCTCTCTCTCTGTCTCTCTCTTTCTCTCTTTCTCTTGGTTTCTTTCTAGGTCTGGCTGGAAGAAGCTTTGCTTGCCGCGAGAGACAGCGAATGAATACATATAGAACAGAAAAGCTGTGGTATCAATCAGCTGCTTGGTCATGCTTAACCAATGCAGCCTGCACAACGCTTTGTTAAGCAGCAGCCATTTTGAAAGGGCCAGAGGTACTGTTTAAACTGGTGAGAGATTTGCTGAATGTTGCTTTAACGGGCCTTTGTTTTCATGGTTCCATGCATTGATATTTTCTTATCTTTTATTCTACTCATGGAACTGTCTACATTGGGCAGTGATTTGGTGAATGTTGCTTTTAAGACCATGTTTTGTTTCATTGGTCCATGTACAGGCATGTAACACACATGCATAATAGTTGGTGCTGTCCAGTCTGGAACAAGTTATCTAAATGCAGCCATGCTACCCTTGTGTGACTTTTGTCCAAGTAAAACACAGGGCTGTGAATCTGTGCTTCTTTGTTTTTCCCCAAGATTTTGCAGGGCATTTCTATTTTTCCACATATGTGCTGCACTGTACTTATTCTACTTATTATTTTTCTACACACAGGTAACTCCCTGATGTGTGCACAATAGCACTAGCACAGGCTTTAATATGCAATATTGTGCAGTTGGGCACCGACATTGGATGCAGGAGGTTGGAGTACTGTACACTGTTCGTTGGTGTCGCTATGCAATCAGGCACCAACACATGGTTATAGCAGTCGACCCACACGTGTTAAATAGTTGACGCTGTGCAGTCTCACACCAGTAATTTACCTGCAGATAGTCTACACTTGTGTCATGTTTGGCCATGTGCAACATAGGGCTACGAATCTGTGCTTCTTCATTTTGTCAGGCTTTTGTACTGCATTGGTGGGGTTTTCCGCCTATGTGCTGCATACATTTATTCACCATATTTTTGGTAAGGGGAGCAGGCTGTGTGATGTTTGCCTGCCGGGCACGGCAGGCGTGATGGATGCGAGGTGAGGGCCTCGCGCGGGGCTCGCGCTGTTCTCGCAGTGCGCGGGGGCGGCGCAGCAAGGAATCACAGGACCACACTCGTTGCTGCATAAACCCGGACTGGCGTTAAGACGCCAGTTCCGGTGATACCTTTATTTCCCACTTCCTTTCCCCGTGTGTCACGTGACCCTGCGTCTCGGGACACGTGACACCACATTCCTCCCCAACTTGGAGGCAAAATTCTCACGGGTTAACATCAACATTTTATATCGAGTCTTACTTCTGAGTAGGTGAATGGCTCTGTCTCTGCTGCTGTCTTCTTTGGCTTACTTCGTCCACTACATACCCTTGAAGGCGGGAAGATGGTCTGGGCTTTTCTCTCAGACTGTATCGGGTGCTTCTTTCTCGTGGCGCGTTTTCCGTGGCGGCCTCCACTTCACCGTTTGCTTCTTCCGGCGCTTCCGTGACCTGCTGTGGCGTGGGTCTTTGGGGTGAGTGCACTACTTCTTCCCTTTGGGGTGACCGTTGCTCTTCCCACATTTCTTGGGGCACTTTTCTGAAATGGGAGACGTTTCTGGTTACAGTCTCTTTTCTGCGGGTTGCCGTAATCATGCTGTGGTTGGTGGTCGTGACGGTCCACGGGCGTGTTTCGAAATTGAGGGACATTTTCTTCGGTGGTGCCCGGTTCCTGACGAGGACTGCGTCACCCGGGGTTTATTTCTCTGTGATGTGCTCGTCGAGCAAGGCTTTCTCACTCGTTGTGTTTTTCCCGTCTTGCTTCTATCTCGATGAGGTCTGGGTCTGGCGCTGTCCAGTCTGGGTGTATCGGTAGTTCTGCCTGGATGGGAACCCCAAACATGAGGGCTGCTGGACTGACTCCTGTGGCTGAGTGTGGGGTTTGTCGGTGTGTCCTCAGAAATCGATACACGGCCTTCAACCAGGGGTGCCCTTGTTCTTTGGCAATCCTGATGGTCTTGTTCAGTGATCCCATGAAGCGCTCTGCGTCACCATTCGCTTGAGGCCATCTTGGGGTGATGCGTTGATGTTTAACGTTGACCTCTTTGAAAAATTCTCTTAGTTCTTGACTGGCGAACGATGGGCCATTGTCACTTTTCATTTTCCTGGGAATACCATGTGTGGCGAATATTTTCTCCAGTGTGAGGATGGTGGTTTCTGCGTTTGTCGAGGCAACATGCTCTACTACAGGGTATCTGCTAAACTCATCTATTACCACTAGCAGGTATCCTTCCCCTGCGATGGTGCAGTGGTCCATACTGACGGCATCCCATCGTTTTTGGCTTCGTGGAGCGCAGCTGATTGGTTCGGGGTTTGCTGGTCTCCGTGAGGCTTGGCATGCTGTGCAGGATTCTACGAGTTCAGTAATTCTCTGGTGCATGTTTGGCATCCACATTCGGGATTTTAGGTAGGCGGTCGACTTGACGATCCCTTGGTGTTCGCTGTGGGCCAGCTTGAGCGCCCTGTCTTCGAGGGATTCTGGCAATATGATCCTGTGTCCTTTCAGTATTACTCCTTCGGGGGCTACAGAGAGTTCATGTCTGATGCCGAACAGGGCCCTGAGTTTGGCTTGGGCTGTGGTTGTTCGGTGAGACATTGACATGAGGTAGGTCTTCCAGTTTCCTGACTGTATGGCTGCGGCCGTATGGTTTAGGACTGTGTCCTCTGCTGTTTCTTGTACCACTTCCTGCAGTGTCAAGGCTCGTGGTCGGGCGCATGCTACCACGTGACAGACATGTTCGTCTGTTTCTGTTGCATAGTGCTGTTCTTTGTCGGTGGCTGGCCGCGGATGGCGGGACAGGTAGTCTGCCGGGTTGTCCGATCCTGGGCGGTATTCTACTTCAATGTTGTAAGGTTGCAGCTGCAACATCCACTTTTCAATGCGGGCTGGTGGATGTGGGGCGGAGCCTCGGAATATCGGGACTAAGGGCTTGTGGTCGGTGAAGACTTTCGCCTGTTTCCCTAGCAGGTAGACTTTAAAGTGGCGACATCCCCACAGAATAGCCAGGGCTTCTTTTTCGATATGTGCGTAGTTTAGTTCAGGTTTGGTGAGGGCCCTGCTGGCAAACGCGATTGGGAATATCGTGCCATCTTTGTCCGTTTGGGTCAGTACGGCTCCTAGGCCAACTGGGCTGGCGTCGACGAGAAGTTCAGTCTGTCGGTCTATGTTGAAGAACGCCATGGTGGTGGAGGCGGACAGGGAGTCTTTTATTTGTTGAAAGGCCTGTTGGTGAACCTCCGTCCACTCCCCCTTTTGGTCTTTCTTAGTTAGCTCTCTGAGTGGGCTGGCGATGCTTGCAAGGTCAGGGATGAACCGTGCACAGTAGGTGGCCATTCCCATGAAACTTCTCACTTCTGGGGCTGATTGTGGTGGTTTAAATCCTTTTATGTCTTGTACCTTTGATGGATCTGGGGACACTCCTGCTGCACTGAATATGTATCCGAAGAAACAGAGTTCCTTTTTGTTGAATTCGCATTTGTCTGCGTTGAGGGTCAGTCCGGCATCCTCGAGTCTCTTTAGGACTGCTGCTAGGCGTTGGTGGTGGTCGTCTTTGTTCGATGCATATACGAGGATGTCGTCACTGATGTTTGTGGTCCCCTCGAGTCCTGTGATGACTCTCCGGATCTCATGCTGGAATACTTCCGCCGCCGATGATATCCCGAAGTTGAGTCTCTTGTATCTCATCAGGCCAAGATGGGACGAAAATGTTGTGATGTATCTGGATTCTTTTGATAATTTCAGCTGGTGATAGCCGGACCGGAGGTCGAGCTTGCTGAAGATCGTTGCTCCCGTGAGGTCCACAATGAGCTCGTCGATGGTGGGAGTGACATGGCGTTCACGGCCGATAGCTATGTTGGGGAGCCGCATGTCGATACATATCCTTACAGCGCCTGGTTGTTTTGGTTTCTGGGCTACTACCATCGGCGAAACCCCCGGGGTTGGTCCAGATGTTTTCTCGATGATTCCTGCGTTTTCGAGCTTGAGTAGTTCCTTTTCTACGGCCTCTCTCAGATGGAATGGGATTTGCCTGTGCCGTACTGCTTTGGGTTCGATGGTGGGGTCTATGTGTAGCTTGACCGTTCTCCCTTTTAGGCGCCCGATGCCTCGGAACAGTTTTTTGTGTCGCCCTAAGAGGTCGTGTGGTTCATCGTGTTGCGCACTGAATGCAAAGTGTATTAGCTCCAGCTTTTCGGCTGTTTTGCAGCTTAGGAGAGTTTCGCACCCAGCATCTACTACGTATATTCGTGCCCAGCAGCTGGCGTTACTGTGAGCGAAGTTGGATTTGAACGAACCTCGCACGGGCAGGGGTTTCTTCGATCCATAGGCGTATAGCCTGACTTTCCTCTTGAGGAGCTCTGGTCTGGGGTTGAGACTGTTGAATGCTGTTACGGGCATGACATTTACTGTGGCACCGGTGTCAATGATTACTTTCAGTGGGTCTCCATTGGAGAGGATGGTGCATGTTGGTCTCCTTTTCTGTCGTGATTTCCGTGGGTCCACTGCTGATATTAGGTGCACTCAGTGTACTCGCCTCTTCCCTTTCTTTCTCCTTTCTTTGCCTTGCCTTTCGGGGGATGAGTCGCTGTCACTTTCATCGCTGTCGCTCGTGGTTGGGGATCTTTGTGATTCGTCGACTGCCCTGGCCTTCCCTCTCCGCGTTGGTTGGCGGGGTTCTTTGGGCGCGAATTTCCTTCGTGGTTCTTGTGATGGCCGCGGGTCTGAGTCTCTGTCGTTTTTGTTCGGTGGATTTAGGCAGACTGCGGCGTAGTGGTTCAGGCGGTTGCATTTTCTGCATGTTGACCCCCACGCCGGACAGGATTCCCCTTTGTGCCATGGACCTCCGCACCACTTGCACAATTGGTCGCGCCTTTGTGGTGGTTGCATTCTCGGGTTCTGTTTCGGGCGGGTGCCTTGGTGTCGGGAGATAGCTGCTACGTCTTCTGTTGGTCCAGGGTTGTCTAGCGGTAGCCTCTGAATGGCTGCTTCCATTACTGCTACCTGGTCTTCTGTTTGTTCGCGGAGTCGCGCCATCTCGAGGATGCGTGATAGCCGTACATTCTTCTCCGATAGTATCGCCCTCCTCATCTTCTCAGAGGAGATGCCGTTGATGATTTGGAGGCGGATGGCGATTCCTCGTCTGGAAATTCGCATCCTACAGCCATTTCGCGAAGGCGAGCATGAAACTTGTCTACTGTCTCCTTTTCTCGTTGTCTTGCCATGCAGAAGTGAAATCGCTCGTAGTCGGGGTTGAGGTCTGGTTTAAACATGTTGGAAAGAGCGGCTTTTGCTGCGGCGTAGTTGGCATCGCTTCCTCTGTTTGGCGTGGCATTGAATAGGCGCAGGGCTGCTGATCCTATGTTGAGGAGGAGAAAGGTGCGCATTTTTTTGGGCGTCGTAATGTCTCTCGCATCAAGGTGCATCTCAAACTGTTGTAGCCATATTTCCCATCTGATGGCTGCTCCGTTAGTGAACGGGTCGAAAGGTGGCATGAACGTGGTTAGCGAGGGGTCAGTGCGTTCATCAGTGAGGCTCCTCCTCGACGTGGACCTGGCGCTGGTCTCTGATGGGCTAAACGTCGGGTCGGACATGTTGTGCTTTGCAGTGTTGCGGCGCTGTGTTGCAGCTTACCGTGTTGTGGTAGTTAGGCCTGGTGTGCGTGCAGCGCGTGGTCCCACGTGCGGCGTCTTAGCAGGGTAGGCCGCGTGTGGTCTGCGTGGATTGCCTCGCACTTGTCATGCGGGTGGTGATATCTGCTGGATGCGGCTGCCAGGGTTGATGAGGCTGCTTCCTGGGGTGTTGTTGAAAAAAAAAATGTTTTTTTTTTTTTTTTTCCTTGTTGGGGCCCTGGGGTACTGGGGCCATTCTCCGCTGCCGCGGGTGGATATCACTGATTGTGGGCGGGGCCGGCGTCACTGCCTTGCCGGCTCCGCGATGTTGTAAGCGCGGGTCCGTGGGTGCGACGGCTCCCGTTGTCGTCGGGGCTCGCAACCCACTTACCGCCTCGTCGCCAGTGTGATGTTTGCCTGCCGGGCACGGCAGGCGTGATGGATGCGAGGTGAGGGCCTCGCGCGGGGCTCGCGCTGTTCTCGCAGTGCGCGGGGGCGGCGCAGCAAGGAATCACAGGACCACACTCGTTGCTGCATAAACCCGGACTGGCGTTAAGACGCCAGTTCCGGTGATACCTTTATTTCCCACTTCCTTTCCCCGTGTGTCACGTGACCCTGCGTCTCGGGACACGTGACACCACAGGCTGCTCCATGATGAATGGCTAAATAAGGGCAACCCACAACTAGATCGGCCGATAAAGTTAAAGAGGAAGACCTGCAACATAAAACACAAGCATGCAATCCCCCTGCAAAATGAGAAAAGCAGCCCATGCCAACCATTCCATTGAAGCCAGGGCTACTGTGTAAGCTGGGGCTGGAGCTCTAACATTCTGCCCGTAAGAGCTCCTTCAGTCTGCTCTGTCTAGAGCACTGCTTTTTTCTCTACCTAGGTGTTGCACTTAGAAGCATTATTATTATTTTGTAAAAGGAGCAGGCTGCTCCATGGTGCATGGCTAAGAACAGACACCTGTTTAGCGTTGGGCGGATAAGCAACAACTATAATCAATGAACCATGGCACTGTGCAGGACTGTGGGGCCTGATACAAGCACTTGAAGTACAGCAGTGCACGATCACAGGCTTTAGTATGGAGCATTGTGAAGTTGGGCAACAACGTAGGATGTAAACGGTTGCAATACAATATGCAGTGAATCCGTGGCATCCTGCTCTCTTGGCAAATGCAAACATGTGCCCACAGTAGGCAAGGACCACTTATGGCTCATATGTGTTGCTATGCAGTTGTGCACAAGTAATGCACCCGCAGCCAAGCTACCCATGTGTCACTACTGCAGGCCTGTAATTGCCTTGTGCAATTCAACACCAACAATGGGGGCATGGGGTGTGCGAGTGCACACTGATAATGGGTGGCTTTGTGCAATATGACACAATTATAGAGAATGCAGCCAAACGAAACTTGTTCAGTTTGACACAGTGAAACATTCGCGTTTGAATCCGTACTACCTTATTTATCAGAGGCTTTTGCACCTGCCTGTCTTCAGTCTTTATTAATTAACCAGTTCCATGATTGATGTCCTCCTTGTGCTGCTGTATGTAATGTTTTAGTAAAAGGCTCCACTGCCATTTACATGGTCTCCAGGTGCTCTGACGGTTCTGAAAGAGAGGGTGTGTGTGTGTGGTTAGTTGTGAGAGGGGGAAAATGCAAGATCGTTTTGCTGTTGTGTTGATGTGTGCATACTGGAAGTGCTCTGAGCTTTGTATGGTTCCATACTGTAGGTGTTCTGTTTCAAGAGCATAGAGTAATTTGTGTCTGAAGGGGAGCTTCATGTGCTTGCGGTTCTATGAAGCTTGGAGTGTGGTATTTAAGTTGGTTATCAAGGTATAGCGTTCTGATGTTTGATGTCTGCTCTGAGGGGTGTTCAATTGCCAAGTGTAGGTGCCTTAAACATGTGCATACCATAGATTGTATGCATTTTCTGTGTTGGAATGTAGAATTTGAGTGGGTCAGTGCAGGGAGCAGTCAGAGAACTCGACAAACGTGAAACCGGCTGTAACAGATCCTAAAATGGCAGCATGAAGCATGCAAAAACGCATGAACATCATCACAATGCATTGGAAGTCATAGAAACGTTCTTACAACCTGGTGTCCTTAAAATGGTCTTATCACTAGCCTCTTGCAGACAAGTCCCATTTCACTTTCTCACATTACCACTGCCAGTCCCCGTCTGTGTGTGTGTGTGTGTGTCTCTCTCTCTCTCACACTCTCTCTCTCTCTCTCTCTCTCTCTCTCTCTCTCTCTCTCTCTCTCTCTCTCTCTCTCTCTCTCTCTCTCTCTCTCTCTCTTAAATAGATACCTTTTACCCTATCTGCCACAAGAATCTGGTAATTGGCAGATGCAGGATGAATGCAGTCTGGAAACTCACTCATTGCCATACGTTAGGTGCTAGAAGTTATGGGAGGCAAGCATTTCTGATTCAGAGAAAATCTGCTGGAGATATGAAGACTGCAGGTAGCTCATGCAATGTCCTTAGTCGATAGGTTGGCAGGCTGATTGTCGTTTTAGACTTCCCTCTTTCATACTCAGGTACTATGCTTAGTGAACTGCTGGGTCCTTTTCCCATCAGGGCCTTAGATGATGTTTGTCAATTGATCCAGGAAGGGGCCAGAATCCCATGCCATTTCTCCTAGAAGTCTTCCCCAGTGTCTGCAACAAGCTTGAAACACCTCTGACACAGAGTACGGAAACAGGTCGTGAAAAGCACACACGCACGTGATTCTATATATGAGTATTTGTTAATGCACGCACAATTCTCATTCTTTTTGTTGCTATTATGCCGTTAAGTACCCATTGCACGGGCTATAATAGGGGTAACATCCAAGCACACAAGTTAATGGCCCAAGCAAAGCAAGGGACTTAAACGAGGGCCAACGGGACATTATCCCCCCCATAGCCCGTGGAATGGTTACTTAGTACTATTAGCACCCTTTCCACAGGTTGGAATGGGACTAATTTAAAGCATTTTCTTTCCGTGAACGGGTCATTTAAAAAAGGGCGGATGGTGGGGGAAAGATGGCAGGCAGTGGACTCGGCCATCAGGCGGCTTGGAACGTGGGCTAGATCGGCAGTTTCAGCCATCGGCATCCCCCACCCCACAGGGTGCTGATCACTCATCTGTCATAGTACTCAATTGTCTCTGCACACACAGTGGTTAGTAAACGCACATTCTTGTCATAGAACACAGAAGGGGACTAGTTCAATAGTCGTGTGCCTGTAAACATCGGCGAAGGGACACTAGCATTGCTAGCCTTCAATCAGGAGCGCTGGAGACATTATAATTCTGGGGGCAACAAGTGAAAGGAAGGGGCTGTGCTATTGACACATCCTATCTTGACCCAAGCCAAATTCCAGTTTTCCATGTGCGTTCAAGGCCGTATGTTTATTATTATATTTATTGGGACGAATGGCAAGATATGCCAGTTGCAAAGCCATAATTAGTCCCTGAATTGCTGTTTCTTCACATATTGCACAATCTGCAATGACACTTTTAAACATAGGTTTGTTTCCAGCTGGTAGTTTTTGTTTTTCTCATGGTCACCACTCTTGGCCATCATTACACATTGTGTGCGCAGTTTGTTGTTGTGTTTGGAGTTGGAGGTGCCACATTGTTTGACTCTTCGCTGCAAGTCTTTTCACTTTTTCTGCGCTTTCCCTTGTGTGACTGGAGAAGGAGGAGACTTAAAAACACACACCGCCGCAGAGCGTGCGGTGTGCACAGTGTGTTTGGATTTGGAGGTACCACATCGTTTGACTCTTGGCTGCAAGTCTTTTCACTTTTTCTGCGCTTTCCCTTGAGTGACTGGAGAAGGAGGAGACTTAAAAACGCACACCGCCGCAGAGCGTGCGGTGTGCACAGTGTGTTTGGATTTGGAGGTGCCACATCGTTTGACTCTTGGCTGCAAGTCTTTTCACCGTAACCACGCTTCCCCCAGTGTGACTGGAGAAGGAGGAGACTACAAACAGACACCAGCACAGAGCACAGAGGAGACTACAAACAGACACCAGCACAGAGCACACGGCGTGCACAGTGTGTTACTGTGTTCCTGGGGCCGACGGGCCTTGATTGACTCCCAGATGTGGAACCGATTAATCGTCTTGGATTTTGAACCCACTGCAAGTGGTTTCGTTTTCCCTTGCCATGACTTTGTGTTCGACTCTACGCTCAGCGTCTTGTGCAAGTGTGGTGTACACCTGGGAATGGGGATCTCTCAACTACCTTGGCGAAGCCTGGGATATTTCCTAATCTTTCCTGGCCATTCCCGGCAGTTAGGCTGATACCTGCGGAGTGCACTGATCCTGTCTGAAGCCAAACATGCTGGTGAAAGTTGTAAACAAAATCCGTAATGACAATTTGAGAAAGGGAAAACCTTATGGAAAGGCAGAGGCTTGTAATGGCGAAGTGCGGCAGGATCTCATGATCAAGAACAGTAAATCTAAGCCGAGTTACGGGTAGCAGCGGATGTATGAGAGCAATCAAAAGCATCCACAGCATGGAAAATGCAAAATGCTACTTGTCACACTACGGGTGCAATCCACCAACGTCCTTAACCATAGAATGTGACACAGCACAGCGACCTAACAATGGTGGATCTCTAATAGATTTTGGAGACATTGATAATAATTATTGGCTAGACCTTTGTTGCATCCTTCGTGATGCAGTGGGTGGTGGTGCAGGAAATGCCGCAACTGTGACTCAAACAGACCAAGTATCCCATGGTTTGGTGGAAGTTCAACAAACAGGGGAACAGAACTTAAAAGTCTGGCAGGGTCTAAGCCACCGCCTGTCAGCCGCCCCTAACTTGTAACTTGATCAGAAGGAAGTGGAAACAGCTGCTAAGCAAAACTGCCAAAATGGGATCAATATCAGTGCAGCCAATGTTGTGACTGATTCTTCACAAATTTCTACTGGGTGATTAATTTTGTTGTGAAAATATTGTTCAAACTATGTGGCGTTATATTGGAGGAAGTACAAAAGCAGGGTGGACCGTTTGCCTACCTGGAGCACAGGCTACAGAATGTGGGGGGTTTTGGTGCTGGAGCATGGTTTGCAGCAGTCGAGGAGACCAAGGCACCTGATAATGAAAATGAGATCCAGCTAGTTGCGGATTCGCCACAGGATCGTCAAATAGTGCCCGATCCTGACCGTTCTATCTTTACGTCAAGAGGAGAGAGGTGGAAGGCTAAGCGTATGAAGAGACAGGGAGCACTGGAACCCAACGTACACATAATGGTGGCTGCACCCTTTCCTTCAACCCACTCTTCTTCCCCTCGCCATACCTACTCTTCCTCTTTACCTAACACCCTTAACTCAACAGCCATTGAACACAGCCGTACAAAAATAAGAAAGCAAAAAAGAAAGCCAACAGGTGTTTAAAGCAGTTGAGGAGGTCTGAAGGAACGCTGACAAGTTGGTTTTTAAGAGACGATGCTGCAACACACGCAGTGTTAGAAGCAAATGAAGTAGATCTACGCCCATTACCATAGAATGAACCTGAGCAGGCTTCGGTCAGACGGGAGGGGTGTGGTAGGGAGTTGGACCCACTGGTTTTCACTCTTGGATAAGGGCGATTAACATTCACAGACAGTTGGAAAAAAAGATCAGACCTACTCACATTGTGTCAAAAGGTTTTGTTTGGCCCTGAGAGTGCTATCTTCAAGTGATTCTAGTTGTGTTAAAACAGTGAAGGCCAGTGGGGGGAACTACGCAACAGTTCACTGTTCCGTTCCCGCAATGCCTCTGCTCATACGCGCCCACCATGCTCAGATATTAATTATGGGACACGAGATTGATAGCCCCGCTCACATATCCCAAAAACTATGGTGGACATTTTACCTCCCAAGCAAAAAGTAACTGGTAAAAGCCAGGTAAAGTTGGCTCAGGCACCCTTGGATGATGCCCAGGGTTGGGAATGGTTTAAGAGCTTTCTGGTCAAACAACTGTCAGATCACAAGTGATGTTGGAAAATCGGACATTGGCATTTTATAGGAGATGAGGGTCTATATCCTTATTAGTAGAATACCATATAATATTCCTGCAGGAGAGATGGCTCACTTCCAATATCCAGCTGGACCTGTATGTACTGTTTGAAGAACTAACAGTCAAAGGTCCCCCCTCCAGGCTCCCGACCAGTATTGAAAACGTACCGGCCACAGAAGTGTGTGTTCGTAATGAAGGGGTAACACAGACAATACTGGTGATTAATGTATTCATTCCACCTGACATTCAAGATCTGGACGGTATACATGCATGCATAGATGCAACTTGTGTGCCATGGTTGACTAACTCAGACCACGACTTTGTTTTGATTGCCAGGGATTTGAATGCGGGTTGTGGAGACCTCGACTGTGTGCTAATTATAAGAATGTTAAAACGACTATTTGTATGGTGAGGAAGTGTGGGAATCTAAAGGGAAGTCAATGGATGAAATATTTTAAGGAATGGGATCTCATCCTGTTTAACGGGAGGACTGTGGGAGACTACCAGGTTCAGGCTACGTGGCATTCTGGGAGTAACTCTAATACTTTAGATAACTTTTTTGGGAGTAACTCATGTGCAGAAAAAGTTGAGTCCCTCAAGGTGTATAATACGGATTATAGTGACCACTCAATAATTGAATTAACATTGTCGATGCCTACTGCCTCCCTTAGAGTGGCAATTAACCATGCAGGCAATTCCTTACGTTTGACTGCTAGGAATATAGTCTGGGCAGCGAGTAGAGTCAAACAGGTCACTGCCCAGGAACTCAGTAATTTTTGGCAATTATCTGGGAACAGAAGACTGTCTTAAGCAGTTTTCAACTCAAGTGGGGAGTCTGACATTAAAATTAAAGACGCTAAGTGTGCCATGAGAAGAAATATCAGGAGAATTGAGTGTACCTCAGACCCTCTGGGCCTGGGAGAAATCAGAGATTCGGTGGATAAAGCAAGCATATATGTCATGGCTTAAGTGCCACTGGGTTTCTGCTAAAACTGTGGAATGGCAACGCATCTAGTGGCCTTGTGTAGCAAGAAGTCGCAGGCTGCATGGTAGATGCTTTCAAGTGCAAAGGGGAAAAAAATAGTGAATCCTACCAGCGAGCAAAAGTGGCTCGACCATTTACAGAAATCCTTTAGGACTCCCATGGAGTATAAGGACAAGGTTGTGTCACAGTGTTACTGGCAGTTAAACATTGGGTTGGAAGAGATTTAACAGGCTATATTTCGGTGAAAAGCTCGGGAGCACCTGGGCGCAATGGGTTATCTAATGCAGTACTTAAGGCTGACCCAGGATCCTAGTCCAAAATATTGAACATTTTATTTGACATGGCATGTCAAGACATGACCATCCCGGAGCCTTGGCAACAAGCAATACTCGAGCCAGTCTACGAGAAAGGTGATAGAGAACTATAGACTGTTATCATTATTAGACATCACTGGTAAGCTATTTGCCACCTTTCGTATGGGATTCTCTGTAAAACTGGGTAATTGAAAACAGTGTTTTGGACCCATTGCAAAAGGGCTTCCGGCTAGGCTCAGCCACAACCCATAACATTAGGTTGATGGATACAATGATCAAGGAGGCAGCAAACTGATTTCAAATCAGCGTTTGACACAGTTAATTGAGCCACACTGTGGCAGAAATTGAGAGGGCTAGGCTGTCCTGACTGGCTGGTTGCGATCTTGATTGCCCTTCATTCAGACACAGGGGTTCGGGTGTGGCTGGATGATACTGGCACTCTAGCAAAGGTAGTTAGAATAAATAGGGGAGTCAAGAAAGGGTGCGTGCTGGTTCCCCTATTGTTCAATCGATATTTGGCAGACCTACCCGCAATTTTGAACACTGTTGGCACCCTGGTGAAAGTTGGAACCCAATCAGTATCCTGCATGTGGTATGCTGACGATCAGGTTCTTATGGATCGAACTGCAAGAGGGATCCAAGCCAAATGTCAAGCATTAGTAGCGTTCGCCCTTAATAATGACCTTCTCATAAACATGGGTAAAACAAAAGCAATGGCTGTGGCGGGGCACGCAAGTAATTGGGTTGCCCTTGATAACCATATGGGAAGGATTGAGTATGTTGGGAATTACCCATACCTGGGATTGGAATTGAAAGCAAATGGGGATTATGTTAATATCATAGAGAACAAAAAGCACAAAGCCCACCAATGTACGTGTTTGATTAGTAATTATGCATTACAAACTGCGGGTTTTTCAATTAGTGGTATCCTCGAGCTTTATAACCAATGTCTTTGCCCAACAGTATTGTATGGCTTCGAGGCTTTGGTTATGAAGAACCTCAAATGGCTGAACGTATTAGAGGGCAATTTCTGGAGGACGTTATTGAAACTGGCACCATCTACTCTGATGGCATATTTACGTCTGAAATTGAGCTTCTTATCTTTAAGCAGCCAAGTTTTGATACGTAGAGGGAATCGTTACACAAAGTCTAGACTCCAACCATGATGTCCGCTGTTGAATCTGTTGGCAGAAAATTATGACTTTGAACTCAGAAGCCATTCTGGCTTTGCACAATTGAACGAGAATTGTTTTATTCAAATTGAATGGACACCTGATTTCGAGAGGGGTACTTGTTATGAGATTATGAACAACATCTTTAAGTGTAAACTCGAACGTTGGGACTGGATTAACAATTATGAATATTTGTATTTGTTGCGCCATTATAAAATGTGTCCAGTGTAATGTATTACCTTAAAACACAAACCTGCTTGATGCACAGTCCTAGTCCTGCTGTTCATAAAGTAATACTTTGGTTGCAAATAAACCAACAAACCCTTTTGATAACCCAAGGTGTCTATGACAAAGCAGTATCTGAAAATAGAAATTGTCGCATATGCAAATCACAAAATAAACTAGAAACTGCCTGCCTGTGTTTGCGGAATGTAGAGTGTTAGGAACAACCTATATGTGTGTGTTTGGACAATTTGTGAGTGGATACGAATCGATTAAAACGCCTGCATTTTGGGACTACTGTTTAACCACAGACTCTGACTCCATGCACGTTGCACTTTATCGCCTGTGGAAAGACATCTCCAAGTACCTCATTGACTGAGGCGATTCCACATTTTGAGCTTTGTATTTTGATTTCATGACTACTCATTTTGATATAAATCACATGTAAAATATTGTATCATGAGATTGCAAAATTTTAGGTGATTTGAAAACGTATATGCGTGTATGATATTTATTGAATATTATGATTGAATTGTATGAGGAATTTATTTTATGAAATGTGTAAAAGTTCTTATGAACTAGATACAAATAAATAAATAATTATTATTAATGATATTAACACTGCCCTCACACATGCAGAACATGAGAAGTGTGTGGTTGATGGCAGAGAGATTCTCACCTGCACAGTTCTGCAAAACCTCACATGCAAAAACCTAACAAGACATTTTGGACAAGTTAATTTGCAAAGATCAAAGACCACTCCTGTGTCCTCACTGATAATTGGATATCTGATTTTTGGCAGGGCAACAGCCCATTGCATTTCAAGGACTGCAGCAGCAGGTGTAAACTCTTGCCGTTCATCTGGTTCTTTGTCTCTACCTCTGTGTAATTTGGGAATGTCAGGAAAAAACTATATGAACTTAAAATGGAGTAACCTGTGGTACAGGTTAGATTTAAGTGTCAGCAAATCAGGTTCTCAGCATTGGGGTACTGTATCAGTTGGTCAAATCACAAATATCTTGTAGCTGATGGGAGCTGATTTTTAAAACAATCATTGGCAAATCTAATAGCTTTGACTTTATAACTGTAAAGGGTCTTTTTTTGTGAAGCACTGTAACAAATACAGTCTATTCGTCCCTTGAGGTAAGGTGGGCGAGCCCTCTCTGCAAGACCCTCCCTAGGGGTTTGGGCAAGCAGAACTTACTCGGAGTAACTCCCACTTTGGGGATGAGGACTCCCGGGATAGAGTAAGAAACTCTATATAATCTGCACTCTCAGCTTATGTGAGGTCCACTGGAGTCTTTGACTGACACCACTGCTGCACCCTCCTCAGATGTGACAGTATATAATCAGAAGCCCATTACCTCTTGTTTCAGAGATAACCATAAAAGTACCAAAGTCCTCACCTGGAGGAGGAGACTCCCTGATACAGAGCTGAGCGGCAGGGGAGGAGACGCTCAGAGGGGCCACTGCCGCTGGAGCGCTCAACGAAGGTTGTCTGGAGGTTGGACCAATCAGAGGATATGGTGGGCCTGGAGCTCTCGAAAAGGTTGCTTAATCCAGAAATGCCAGGGATGATAGCTCCATAAACCCTGTGCAGAGAGACCAAAGTAGGGAGGAAACCACATGTACTGGAGAGGTCCTGAGAAAGTTGCCACAATGAAACACAAGCGAAATGGAGGCAGAGACAAACACTGCCGAGATCACCGACCCTCCGTGGCAGTAGCGCTGTGGAAGAGCAGGTATGTGGGCTGCTCAGGAAGAAGGGAACGGGTAGTGAATCGCTACAAGGCGGGAAGAAAACCTGAACCCTTTTTCAACTGAGAAGCTCAAAAGCTGACTAAACAGACTAAATCAGGACCGGGGAGTTCAAAGTGATGTAACCCAGGAGAAAGATATAGAAGACCAAGAGAATCAGATTGGCAAGTCCCAACAAGAGAGAGGGAGGTGAACTCCAGTAGAAAAACAAGAGAATCCTATTGCCAAGTCCCAATAGGAGAGAGGGAGGCGATCTCCAGTAGAAAAACAAGAGAATCCGATTGCCAAGTCCCAACAAGAGAGAGGGAGGTGATCTCCAGTAGAAAAACAAGAGAATCCTATTGCCAAGTCCCAATAGGAGAGAGGGAGGCGATCTCCAGTAGAAAAGCAAGATACTCAGATTGTCGGGTCCTGACAGGAGAAAGGGACGCAATCTTCAGTATAAAACTCAAGAGAATCAGATTTCCAAGTCCCAACAGGAGAGAGAAATGATCTGCAGAAGAAACTCAAGAGAATAAGATTGCAAAACCGCAACAGGAGAGAGGGAGGGGGCCTCCAGTAGAAAAGCAAAATAGTCAGTTTTCCAGGTCCTAACCGGAGAAAGGGCTGCAAACTCCAGTTGAAACTCAAGAGGATCAGATTGCAAAGTCCCAACAGGAGAAATGGAGACGATCTCAAGTAGAAAAACAAGAGAATCAGGTTACAGAGTCCCAAGAGAAGAAAGGGACACAACCTCTGGCAGAAAGCTATGAGAACGCGAAACAAGGGGCTAGAGAGCCAGTGCATGTCTGACATCCATGTTGAATGGTTCAGAGGAAGCCAGGAACTGATGCCATAAATAATATTAGTTTACAAAGTCCACACCATTTCAGAGTGGGAAATCTCGATGGAGCAAGCTGTGCTTCAAGATCAGACATTGGTGGGGCAAATACTCCTCTAGATACAAACAATGGAAGCTTGGCTGAATTAAGTAATCACAGACTGAGTGACTTTGTGCCTTTTTGCAAATTTGATGAACTGAGAGAAACCTGGATTTTGTTTAATACAAACTGTTGCCGGGACCCAGTCCAGGTTGTCCTGGGAAGAACTAATATTAAGAAACTGTCTGAAGAAGAGAGGGTTAGCTAGGAGGTGTTGACACACCCACAGGGTGAAAACCTGTTTCTTTATTTGGTTTGTTTTTATCTTGTGGTAGGGCCAGATACATGGACAGGTTAGGGTGGAGGGCTGTTTTTCTTATTCTGACATTTTGACAAACAGTTTAATTTTTAGTTTCTGATGAAGCAAATCCCCTGCTATTGGTAGGGAAAGTTGGGTGTTCTCTTTTTCTGGAAATAAAATGCCATTGGACCCTCTCCTCTGCTCTAAGTTGTACCTCTGGTTTGCAGAATATGGTGTCAGCGTGGGATCTTGGTGACCCAACAGAGTGAGACCCAGGCCAGAGTCCTTATGTCCAAACCCATTGACCAGTTATTACCGATAAGTCATTGAGGTATTAAACCCTCCCTGGAGACCATCCCAAAACATCGGCCCCTAGACAACAACACTGCCACTCTTCTTTCATTCAAACTCCCTAATAGATTGGAAGGTGAGGCAACGTTTGAACTTTTAGTTCAGAAATGTTTTTTCTCAGAAAACCCTCAGTTAGAATCTAGGCACAGTATGGTTTCCACAGAGAATCTCTTGGAGAAATTAATATACAGTCAAGCATAGGCAGACCAATGCCACCAGGAGAGTCTCAACTGGATAGGGTTATGCCAAACCCATCGGTCCCTTCGCCATGGGGGTTTACAACCTTATAGAGGGGGGAAAAGACCTAGGAGCCTTTTTAACACATTTTGAGAGGCTAGCATCCCGATTTCAGTTGGAGGAAGCCCTCAGAACATGTTATCCAGCCCCTATTTTAAAAGGAGACTTACAACTCTCCTATCAAACCATTAATCCCCATGGGGCTACTCCTTTTCATGATATAAAAACAGCACAATTCTCTGGCATCCACTATTCAAGTAGTGCAGGCTCACTCCGAGGCTTTTACATTTTTTAAATATCAGGTGATGCCTCCGGAACCCAAGAAAGAATTTAAGCCAGGTTACTCCTCCAGGTCTGTATAGATGCCCAGAGATTCCATATCCCCTCACACAAAATCATAGTGAAGTAGTCCCGAAGATACATCTAGCTTACTTGTTTTTCATGCAGAGAAAAGTGTCATTTTGCCCGAGCAGCCCCCAAAATTCTCCCAGAAGAACTTATGGAAATAGGCTAGATAGGGCTGGAGGAATGGCAAGGGGAAGAGGACGAAAAGGACGAAGTCTGTGAGAAGCCTGAAGTTCGCTGCTGCACCAACCAACCCTTTGAAGCTCATCAGTTTATCCAAGTGAATAACACCTGGGCTAAAGCCCTGTTTGATTTGGGCAGCAAACAAACAGTCATTAGGCCCAACCTAGTTATCCCGCAGACCTAGAAAAGGGTGGGGTAATCAAAATTACTTGCGTGTATTGGGATGCCAAGATCTCCTTGAAGGCTCCCTCCCATTAGAGATTAGGGGACAGCCTAAGAAAATCAAAGCAACAGCCTTTCCAGGGTTACCTGAAGAGGTTACTATTGGCACTGACTTCCCCACTTTTTTTGAACCTCTCAAAATCAAGCTACCCGGGGAACCTCTCTAGAGAAGTACTCTCCCTTATCCTCTTGGCAAGAATTTGTGGTAGGAGCAGAAGATCCTTCATGGGTTTGGGAAAATTGCGATCCTCGGAGAGTAGCCAGACTGGTAGAGGGGAGCTCCCTTTTAACGGGGAGGGTATGTGATGAAGCTAGGGTATTCATTCCTTCTCCCCAATGGGAGCCACCCCCATTCAGGTTAGAGAGATGAAGCTATTGCACAAGACCCTCACTAAGGGTTTGGGCAAGCAAGATCTCACTGGGAGTGTCTCCCCTTCCCACGAGAGGGTCGGTGATGTCAGTGTTGCTGGTGTTTGTCTCCACCTGCCTTTCACTTGAGTTTCGTTATAGCAGCGTTTTCTGGACCTTTACGGTGCTCGTGGTTCTCTCATTCGGTCTCTCAGAATGGGGTTAATGGAGCTCTCGCCCCCTGCGTACCTGGATTCGGCGGCATTTCAAGGGCTCCTGGCTCACCATGTCCTCTGTGTGGTCCCACCTCCAGACTGTCTCCGTTCAGCACTCCAGCTGCAATATCCACTGTGCACATCTCCTCCCTTGCCACTACACTCTGCGTCCGGGAGTCTCCTCCTGCAAGTGA
This sequence comes from Ambystoma mexicanum, assembly GCF_040938575.1. Classification (NCBI taxonomy): domain Eukaryota; kingdom Metazoa; phylum Chordata; class Amphibia; order Caudata; family Ambystomatidae; genus Ambystoma; species Ambystoma mexicanum. Next base: position 701,148,117 of record NC_090941.1, on the reverse strand, counting down.
TGACTTTGCCACTTTTATAGTTATCTCTGAAACAAGAGGTAACAGGCTTCTGATTATATTCTGTCAAATCTGAGGAGGGTTCAGCAGTGGTGTCAGTCAAACAAAAAGACGCTAACCCTGTTACGACTCTTGTGGACCCTATGCAAGCTGAGAGTACAGAATTTATGGGGTTTGTAAATCTACCCCGGGACTCCTTGTACCCAGGGGTTGTGTCAACACCTCCTAGCTGACCCTCTTTTCTTCAGACAGTTTCTTAAAATCTGTTCTTCCCAGGACAACCTTGGTCTGGATCACAGCAACAGTTAGTATTTAACGAAATACAGGTTTTCCTTACTTCCACATATATACAGGCACAAAGTCACTCAGTCCTTCATTATTTAATTCAACCAAGCCTCCTTTGTTTGTATCTAGAGGAGTATTTGCCTTACGCTCATAGACCAATGTCTTATCCTGAAGCCCATGTCACTGCCTTGAGATGTCCCACATTGAGGTGGTGGGAACTTTACACGTTGTAAACCAATATTCTTTATGTCATCAGTTCCTGGGTTCCTCAGGACCCTTCGACTCAGATGTTGGATATACACGGGCTCTGTAGCCTGTTGTTTCTCCTAAGACATAGGGTATTCTCCAGTAAACCACTCCATTAATAGCTGAACCATGTTTAGAGTTAGTGGAGTATCTCATAACCCCAACACTGTTACATTAGAGGATGGCACCACTTCAAAACCTTTCCAATAGAGGTGCTTGATAACAGTTTCTCAAACTTCCCCACCTCTGTGAATGTCATATCACTGTTAGAATCTTTTAGCCAAACATCAACGGAATTGGCAGATGCTTTTGCTCCAGAAAAATGGTGACATGCCAGAACCACCTCTTCCGCCCCTGGTACTCACGATCTCTCTCTCAGCTAATGGTCTCTTGAGCTCTTTAGAAATGCTGGCACAAAGCCCAAAACGAGAGGACCTTTTATCCCAAAAGGTGTTACGTTCCAATATCTGAAACCAGTGCTGCTTAGTACACCACCACCACTATGCCAGACTCTAGTAGAAGCAAAGCCCATTTCCCAGCAGTTAACCCCACACCAGACACAGAGGTACCATCCCAGGAGAAGTGTGAGGCTAGCAATAAGTTATTTATCAAACACGATCAGGCTGCACATCGAGGGCACCAAATCCTCTGACCTCTCTCCCTAAATTTCCCATGTGCCATTCAACATTTGACTCCTCTTCATTACACCTGAGTATCTCGTGTAAATGCTTGCACCTGTAAAGCTGACCTCTTACACCAATGACATCCTCCCATCCACCCACCATCCTTAAAAGAAAATATTTGTTCTGCCATAGCAGTTCTTCTTAGAATAGTCAATATCTCCCTCAATGAGGGTTCATTCCCAGATTGTTAGGGAGAATTCTCTGTTTAGGCTGAATTTCCTAATCTAGTGAGTCCCCCAGGAGCTTTGCTGGATTTCTGGAGTTTGTTTTTTCCATCCTGCCAAGAGTGAGACTCTTTTTCTCCCGCTCTTGGACATGAATGTGTGGAATTCCTTTGAATGTCGATGTGTTCTATGGGCTATGGGGTCTTTTACTCCATAGGGTCTCATATGTTTTGCTATGCGTGTTACACTGCACCCTCCGGGCCGAAGCACTGGGGCGTCCTAGTGGACCTCCATCATAGACTCCATACCCGGGGACTGACTACTGTCTCCCCGGGCATGTAAAGTCACCATTGGCTTTACTAGACCTAAATTTACTAATAGAACTAGTACAAACCATCCTATTGTGGACGTACTAGTAGGGTTAATTCGATTACTCCTGGGTCTGTTATTCGAGGGGGCACTGTCCCGTCCCCCCTCGTCAAGTTTTGGCTGGTGGCAGTGGAAACTACTTGTTATATTCAACCCCGAATATAACCCTATGGGATTCTTCCATTGTTGGAGATTAATACTTTTTCTCGTTAATCTCTAACATACCCCCGGTTTACTTATCTTAAATAAGTCTATCGGATGGTATTTTCTGCCAGAACTCGGTTTTTAAAATGGCGTCTGTGTTCGTCTCTGTGACTCCTACACCAAAGGTTGAGCCCTTTGTTCCACTTTTGGCGGGCTTCTGTACAGAGACCCTCCAAAGTGGTGCCATTCTGTTTGGGTTACCACAGGGGTGTGGGAGGGGGTTTATGCACCCTGGACTGAGTTGCCTTGCCAACTCCAGTCGCACTCTGGTGTGATTGGCCCAAGTGATGAGCCACCTCGCTCACCACTTAGCGTGTTTTGATTGACAGCTAGGCTGAATGAATGGGGGTTTTCTGCATAAAAGCAGGGCTTTTGGGACTGGATCTTCAGAAGTCGCCACAGGACCTAAGAATCCGACGAGGGTAAAGCTGAGCCGACCTGCAACGACGACACCTCTGGTGGAGCCCTGCTGAACTGACTCACCACTTCCCGACGACAGAGGAGATCTCCCTGCCGGAGAATCCCTTCCCCTGACTGGTGGGAACAACCAGTCCCCTTTTGCTTTTTCTTCGCTCCAGGACGCAGTGGTCGAATTGCCCGTGCAGAGCACCCCGGCAACCGGATAGCCACTACCCCTGTACCGCGACCAAAAGGTGGTGCCTTGTGACGGAGCACTCCGCGGCTGGTCTCTTCCCTGGTGGTGCACCGGACTTCATTTTCCTTCGACGACAAGATCATCTCTTCTCTTGGCAAAGACCCGACGTGCATCCACCACCAGGAACAACTGCCCCCGCCGGAGCTGTCTCTCCACAAACAAGGTACCGTGTCCGCCTGGCTTCCCTTTCTGCTGGATAGAGTGAGGTGTCTTAATCCTCGCCTTTCCATTGGGTCGCCTCCAAGCTTTCTTTAACTTGCTGTTCTGAACTGGTCCAATCTTTCCATAACAATTTGCGATAAAGACTCGAAGCGCATTTCCACTGAGACACTTTTTGGGACATATCGCCTTGCCTCTCTCCGAGTGGGCCTGGCCTCTGAACTTTGTGATCTGCAGTAGACCCTGCCTTACTTGCCTTGCATTTGTCCGTAAAGTATTGGTACTGAGTTGATTTCATAACCTGCCTATTTTTCTCTCCCGTCCTAACGAATACTAGAGTGCCATCTAGGTTAAAGCATACACCTCTGTCTGCAAATAAGTGATGCCGGTGAACCTAGACTTGTCGAACTATTGTTAGGGGGATTGATCTTTTTCTTCGTATAAGTAATTGTGATTGAGGTTGTTTGCCGTATTAGTGCCAGAGTGTTTTCCATAGATGTGTTGTTATAAATAAATACCGCTATATCTTTACACCGAAGCCTTGTTCCGTGTTTGCTTGTTCTACTGAGTAGATTGCCCTATTTTGTATACTCCACATACTGCCTAACTCTTCTTGAGGAAAGTCTGACTGCTCAGCCACAGCTACCAAGTGAATCTGTGTGGTACAGACTGCTACCAAGTGGGTTTACTGCCAAACACCTGTAGTCCTAAATCTTTTGCAGTGGTCCCAGAGGGAACTGCACAGGTTTCCGCCTAACACTGGTGTACAGCGGTGGGATTTGTATCGAGTATACAGTTTAGAGTGCTTTTCGACACTTTAGGATAACTAACCACAAAGCTTAGCACTAAAAAGCAACTTTCAAAAACATGTCTACTATGGAAGTTTACAGTCAAGAATCCTTGTCAGGTGAAAATACTGAGAGTTTACGAGCTCTCTGTAGGCAAGAGAATCTTTCTGTAAGAGGCAAGAAGTTAGAACTGATAGCGAGATTGCTGGAAAACCAAAGTCTGGGTACTGGTTCAGAGGAACCAACTTCTCTAGCAGATGTAGATAACAGTGATGGTGTTGGTCTAAATCGTAATTCTGACGATAGTGATGAAGAGGCTGAAGAGGAAGGAGAGGCTAACGAAACGGTCCCCCCTGCTCCTCTACCTGCCTTACCAGCTGTACCTACGGGGCCCATACCAGGTCCCACATGTAATCCTGCTTATTTTGAACTTGAAAAAATAAAGCTCTAATTAGAATACAAACGGTTCTTGGCTCAATCTGAAAGAAACCAAGAGCTCGAGTTCAGACGGATGAATGCCCAGGCTGAGCAGAAGCAAGCTGAGTTAAGGCTCAGAGAAATAGAACTTAATCACGAATTAGAGATGAAAAAGTTGTCTGTGGAAAATGCTTCTCTCTCTCCTGGTTCCTCTAGAAGCTCCAGTCCCAAAAGACCCCGGATGCCGAAGGAATTAGTGGGTATGTATGAACCGAGATTGGATGTGTTGGATTGGTTAAAGCTGTTTGAGTACAATCATGCGCTCCAGGACATCACCGGGAACGATTTACTTCCCTGGTTGTTCTCTAGGCTCCCCCCTGTTGCGACTGATGTGGTAATGGAGTTGGGGGAGGCAGATAAGACGGATTACGAAAGTGTGAAACTAGCTTTGATAGCTAGATTCGGGAAGACCACTTCCCAGTATCTTAAGAGGTTTAGAACCCTCAAAAAGCATGATGGTACCCCTTGAGCTACCTGGGTGAGTGAAGGGTTGAAAAACTTAGAGGGATGGATTAAGGGTTACAAAGTGAACACTTATGAGGGTATGAAGAATCTTTTTATGTTGGAGTCTATTTATGATGCCTGTTCTCCTGAGCTCAGACAGCACTTGGCTGATTCGAAGGAATTAGATTCCCGGAAGCTGGCGAAGGCTGCTGACTTGTAGGTTGCCAACAGGGCTACTCATAAGGATTCTGGGGCAACTCAGAAAAAGGATGAGGGAAAACAGCCTAAAAAAGACTCAAAAGAGAATTCGAATAACTCAAATTCCAAAGAGGGCCCCAAACAAAACCAGAAGGGTAAGCCACAAGGAAAACCACAGCAGAATAGTGTGTCTTCTGGTGCCAAACCGGAAGGAGGCCAGAACAAGCCACCATTCCAAAAAGCATTCGGTAAATGCTTTGTTTGCGGCTCAACTGACCACGTGAAAGGAGATCCCAGATGTAAGGGTAAACCTTCAGGGGTCCAGCTTGTCTCCTTAGCCTTCGCTCCAGAGGAGGAAGTCCAAATGGCAAGTGGAAACTTTCTACTGCTAGCTGATGAACCCATTGGAGTCTCAGCCAGCGTTTCTTTAGTATCTCTGGGGTTGTGGGAACAACAGAATTTAGATGTCTATAATTCTATCCCCGATAATACTAAAGAGTATAATAAGGACAGTGTCCAGGTGAATGGTCAGGAGACTCCTGCCATTAGGGACACTGGGGCCAGCATAACTGTGGTGGATAAATCGTTTTTTCAGGCTGAGGATGTTGCTAAGGCACCCAAACGCCTCACCAAGTTAGCTGGAGGGCCTGTGCAGATGCTTCCCCAATTACCAGTTCTCATCCAGTGTAACGACATGACTGTAAAGATACATGTCAGCATACAGAGTGAGGTACCAGGACGCATACTGTTGGGTAACGATTTGAAAACTCTCGGAGTTGTATCCCATACTCCCAGACCTCCTAGTAAATGGTTACAGGAGCTAACCAGACCCGCAAGAGAGAGGACCATGCGCGGTACTCTCCAGGAGATGATGAAGAAAGAGATCACTCCTGCTCCACTGGAATTGTCGGCAGCTGTCTTGAAGAAATCAGAAGCGAAAGGGAAACCTAAAACTTCTAACCCGAAACCAGCAGCCAGCAGTTCAGTGCAGCCAACCAGGACTTCCACGCGGTTGTCCAAAGTTACACCCGTAACTCCACCTCCAGCTGAGGCTGAGAGGGAGGTACAACCCTGTGTGGTAGAATTAGACTCTGACGAAGAGCTATTGGAAGGCCAGGAACTCATTGGAGATCTGGATCCTGTTGACCATCCTGAGCTGCAGTCTTTACTGGCAGAAGGTGGAACCAGCAGGCAGACTTCAGTAAGGGACAGAGAGAATGTCCAACTCTGGAAGGTCTTCGCCACCAGGCAGAAGCTCAGGTTGAGGGGCAAGAGCCTGGGAAATACAGGTTGCACTGGTAAGATGGCCTCTCCTACAGTGAACCGACCGAGTCTGCACCTGGAGACTACAAGCGGCTTGTAGTACCCCAAGAGAACAGACCACAGTTCTTGCAGTTAGCCCACGAGATTCCTTTGGCTGGTCACTTGAGTTTCAAGAAGACTAAGGAAAGGCTCTCTCTCTACTTCTATTGGCCAAAGATGGGGGCCGAACTAGAAAAACACTGCAGGAGCTGCCACACCTGCCAGACCTCTGGTAAGGTTGGCTCCAAGAATGTGGCACCTTTAGTGCCTCACCCAGTTGTGGGAGTCCCATTTGAGAGAGTAGGGATTGACATTGTTGGCCCCCTTGATCCTCCAACCTCCTCAGGCAACAGGTTTATACTTGTTGTAGTAGACCATGCTACTAGGTATCCTGAGGCAATTCCTATGAGGACTGTTACAGTGCCGGCTGTGGCTAAGGCCCTCCTTGGTATTTTTACCAGGGTCGGGTTTCCTAAGGAAGTAATCTCTGATAGGGGGTCAAACCTTATGTCCCACTACATGAAGGCCATGTGGAAAACCTGTGGAGTTACTTACAAGTTCTCAACAGCTTACCACCCACAAACCAATGGGTTGGTAGAACGGTTCAACCGAACCATGAAGAGCATGATAGGTGCTTTAGAGGAACCCCTTAAGCGTAAGTGGGACCTTCTACTGCCCTTCTCTTTGCTTATAGAGAAGTCCCTCAGGAGGGAGTAGGTTATTCTCCCTTCGAACTTCTCTATGGTCATCCCGTCAGAGGTCCATTGGCCCTGATTAAGGAGGGGTTGGAGAGTGCTCCTTCCCCCAAGCCAGTCAGAGTGACTGACTACGTGATAGGTCTCCGGAGGAGAATGTCACACATGATGACAGAAGCAAGCGATAACTTTAAAGCTGGACAAGCATTGGTCAAGCACTGACACAATCAAAAGGCTAACATGGTTGAGTTCGCTCAAGACCAGCTCGTTCTCGTTATGATCCCAACAAGGCAGAGGGCCTTGCAAGACAAATGGATGGGACCCTTCAGAGTTGTGGGTAAACTCGGAGATGTCAACTATCTGGTGGACTTGGGCAATCCCAAGGAGGCTCCGACCGTCTTCCACACCAACCGACTCAAATCGTATGTCTCCCGACCTGATGTAGGAGCGTTGCTTCTAGCATCATCCGAGGAAGAAGAAGAGAGTGAAGCTCTTCCGGATATCCTCAGAGGCTTACATTTGGACGAAAAAGTTGAAGGAGTAAATCTCTCTTCAAGTCTGTCACCCGAGCAACAAGAAGAGTGCAAATCTATGTTGAATCAGTTTGCCTCTCTGTTCTCGCTCTCACCAGGCTTGACCCCTTGGGGCCAGCATGACATACTCACTGGTGACTGTCTGCCAGTCAAAAGCAGAGGATACCGAATGTCAGAAAACGTACAAACCCACATCAAAGGTGAGGTCAGCAAAATGCTCAATCTCGGGGTAATAGAGCCCTCTACTAGTCCATGGTCTAGCCCAGTTGTGTTAGTACCAAAGGCCGGATCTAAAGAGCTTAGATTCTGCGTGGATTATAGAGCTCTTAATGCAGTCATCAAGACTGATGCCCACCCTTTGCCAAGAACAGATGAGTTGGTGGATAAACTTGGCGCCGCCAAGTTCCTCAGCACATTTGACTTGACGTCAGGCTATTGGCAAATAGCCCTGACAGACCATGCCAAGGAGAAAACTGCATTTTCTACCCCCGTTGGCTTATACCAGTTTAAGGTAATGGCTTTCGGATTGAAGAATGCACCTGCTACGTTTCAACGGATGGTAAACCAGGTTCTGAATGGGATGGAGGACTTCTGCATGGCATACTTGGATGACATAGCAGTGTTCAGCAATTCCTGGGAAGAACATATAACCCACCTGAGAGATGTTTTGCAGGCTCTTGGACGAGCCAATCTGACCATCAAGGCGAGTAAATGCCAAATTGGACAGAGTAAGGTAGTCTATCTTGGACATGAGGTAGGAGGTGGAGAAATAAGGCCTTTGCTCAGTAAGATTGAAGCTGTGCAAAATTGGACAACACCTACTACTCAAACCCAAGTGAGAGCCTTCCTAGGCCTCACTGGGTATTACAGGATTTTCATCGAGAACTATGGGACCATAGCTTCTCCACTGAATGTCATCTCCTCGCCCAAATTTCCTAAAAAGGTTAGATGGAACGAGGAGTGCAATCAGGCTTTTGAAAACCTGAAAAAGGCTCTTTGCCAAGCCCCAGTACTCAGAGCTCCTGATCACCGCCAACACTTCATTGTGCAGACAGATGCTTCGAATGTAGGAATAGGTGCCGTACTCAGTCAACTGGATGGGAAAGGTAGGGAGCACCCCGTTTGCTTCATCAGCCGCAAGCTGAAGGATCCTGAAACAAGGTGGGCAACAATCGAAAGAGAGTGCTTTGCTATCGTGTGGGCTCTGAAGAAGTTTCGGCCGTACTTGTATGGTTCTACTTTCGTTATTCAAACTGACCACCAACCCTTGAGATGGTTAATGCAAATGAAAGGGGAAAACCCGAAACTATTGAGATGGTCGATCTGCCTGCAAGGGTTTGATTTCACCATTGAGCACAGGTCAGGGTGTCACCACCAAAATGCTGATGGTCTCTCTAGGGTGTATGTCATCGACTAGAGGTATGAGATTCATCCAGGAGTGGATTAAATCCTCCTGTCCCTTAGTCTGGGGGGGGGAGAGTGTTAGGGAGAATTCTCTGTTTAGGCTGAATTTCCTAACCTAGTGAGTCCCCCAGCAGCTTTGCTGGATTTCTGGAGTTTGTTTTTTCCATCCTGCCAAGAGTGAGACTCTTTTTCTCCCACTCTTGGACATGAATGTGTGGAATTCCTTTGAATGTTGATGTGTTCTATGGGCTATGGGGTCTTTTAATCCATAGGGTCTCATATGTTTTGCTATGCGTGTTACACTGCACCCTCCGTGCCGTAGCACTGGGGCGTCCTAGCGGACCTCCATCATATACTTCATACCCGGGGACTGACTACTGTCTCCCCGGGCATGTAAAGTTACTATTGGCTTTACTAGACCTAAATTTACTAACAGAACTAGTACAAACCATCCTATTGTGAACGTACTAGTAGGGGTCATTCGATTACTCCTGGGTCTGTTATTCGAGGGGGCACTGTCCCATCCCCCCTCGTCGAGTTTTGGCTGGTGGCAGTGGAAACTACTTGTTATATTCAACCCGAATATAACCCGATGGGATTCTTCCCATTGTTGGAGATTAATACTTTTTCTCGTTAATCTCTAACATACCCCCGGTTTAGTTATCTTAAATAAGTCTATCGGATGGTATTTTCTGCCACAACTCGGTTTTTAAAATGGCGCCTGTGTTCGTCTCTGTGACTCCTAAACCAAAGGTTGAGCCCTTTGTTCCACTTTTGGCGGGCTTCTGTACAGAGACCCTCCAAAGTGGTGCCATTCTGTCTAGGTTACCACAGGGGTGTGGGAGGGGGTTTAGGCACCCTGGACTGAGTTGCCTTGCCAACTACAGTCGCACACTGGTGTGATTGGCCCAAGTGTTGAGCCACCCCGCTCACCACTTAGCGTGTTTTGATTGACAGCTAGGCTGAATGAATGGGGGTTTTCTGCATAAAAGCAGGGCTTTTGGGACTGGATCTTCAGAACTCGCCACAGGACCTAAGAATCCGACGAGGGTAAAGCTGAGCCGACCTGCAACTACGACACCTCCGGTGGAGCCCTGCTGAACCGACTCACCACTTCCCGACGACAGAGGAGATTTCCCTGCCGGAGAGTCTCTTTCCCTGACTGGTGGGAACAACCAGTCCCCTTTTGCTTTTTCTTCGCTCCAGGACGCAGTGGTCGAATTGCCCGTGCAGAGCACCCCGGCAACCGGATAGCCACTACCCCTGTACCGCGACCAAAAGGTAGTGCCTTGTGACGGAGCACTCCGCGGCTGGTCTCTTCCCTGGTGGTGCACCGGACTTCATTTTCCTTCAACGACGAGATCATCTCTTCTCTTGGCAAAGACCCAACGTGCATCCACCACCAGGAACAACTGCCCCCGCCAGAGCTGTCTCTCCACAAACAAGGTACCGTGTCCGCCTGGCTTCCCTTTCTGCCGGATAGAGTGAGGTGTCTTAATCCTCGCCTTTCCATTGGGTCACCTCCAAGCTTTCTTTAACTTGCTGTTCTGAACTGGTCCAATCTTTCCATAACAATGTGCGATAAAGACTCGAAGCACATTTCCACTGAGACACTTTTTGGGACATATCACCTTGTCTCTCTCCAAGTGGGCCTGACCTCTGAACTTTGTGATCTGCAATAGACCCTGCCTTACTTGCCTTGCATTTGTCCGTAAAGTATTGGTACTGAGTTGATTTCATAACCTGCCTATTTTTCTCTCCCGTCCTAACGAATACTAGGGTGCCATCTAGGTTAAAGCATACACCTCTGTCTGCAAATAAGTGATGCCGGTGAACCTAGACTTGTCGAACTATTGTTAGGGGGATTGATCTTTTTCTTCGTATAAGTAATTGTGATTGAGGTTGTTTGCCGTATTAGTGCCAGAGTGTTTTCCATAGATGTGTTGTTATAAATAAATACCGCTATATCTTTACACTGAAGCCTTGTTCCGTGTTTGCTTGTTCTACTGAGTAGATTGCCCTATTTTGTATACTCCACATACTGCCTAACTCTTCTTGAGGAAAGTCTGACTGCTCAGCCACAGCTACCAAGTGAATCTGTGTGGTACAGACTGCTACCAAGTGGGTTTACTGCCAAACACCTGTAGTCCTAAATCTTTTGCAGTGGTCCGAGGGGGAACTGCACAGGTTTCCGCCTAACACTGGTGTATAGCGGTGGGATTTGTATCGAGTATACAGTTTAGAGTGCTTTTCGACACTTTAGGATAACTAACCACAAAGCTTAGCACTAAAAAGCAACTTTCAAAAACATGTCTACTATGGAAGTTTACAGTCAAGAATCCTTGTCAGGTGAAAATACTGTGAGTTTACGAGCTCTCTGTAGGCAAGAGAATCTTTCTGTAAGAGGCAAGAAGTTAGAACTGATAGCGAGATTGCTGGAAAACCAAAGTCTGGGTACTGGTTCAGAGGAACCAACTTCTCCAGCAGATGTAGATAACAGTGATGGTGTTGGTCTAAATCGTAATTCTGACGATAGTGATGAAGAGGCTGAAGAGGAAGGAGAGGCTAATGAAACGGTCCCCCCTGCTCCTCTACCTGCCTTACCAGCGGTACCTACGGGGCCCATACCAGGTCCCACATGTAACCTTGCTAATTTTGAACTTGGAAAAAATAAAGCTCGAATTAGAATACAAAAGGTTCTTGGCTCAATCTGAAAGAAACCAAGAGCTCGAGTTCAGACGGATGAATGCCCAGGTTGAGTAGAAGCAAGCTGAGTTAAGGCTTAGAGAAATAGAACTTAATCACGAATTAGAGATGAAAAAGTTGTCTGTGGAAAATGCTTCTCTCTCCCCTGGTTCCTCTAGAAGCTCCAGTCCCAAAAGACCCCGGATGCCGAAGGAATTAGTGGGTATGTATGAACCGAGATTGGATGTGTTGGATTGGTTAAAGCTGTTTGAGTGCAATCATGGGCTCCAGGACATCACCGGGAACGATTTACTTCCCTGGTTGTTCTCTAGGCCCCCCCCCCCCCCTGTTGCGACTGATGTGTTAATGGAGTTGGGGGAGGCGGATAAGACGGATTAAGAAAGTGTGAAATTAGCTTTGATAGCTAGATTCGGGAAGACCACTTCCCAGTATCTTAAGAGGTTTAGAACCCTCAAAAAGCACGATGGTACCCCTTGGGCTACCTGGAGTGAAGGGTTGAAAAACTTAGAGGGATGGATTAAGGGTTACAAAGTGAACACTTATGAGGGTATGAAGAATCTTTTTATGTTGGAGTCTATTTATGATGCCTGTTCTCCTGAGCTCAGACAGCACTTGGCTGATTCGAAGGAATTAGATTCCCGGAAGCTGGCGAAGGCTGCTGACTTGTGGGTTGCCAACAGGGCTACTCATAAGGATTCTGGGGCAACTCAGAAAAAGGATGAGGGAAAACAGCCTAAAAAAGACTCAAAAGAGAATTCGAATAACTCAAATTCCAAAGAGGGCCCCAAACAAAACCAGAAGGGTAAGCCACAAGGAAAACCACAGCAGAATAGTGTGTTTACTGGTGCCAAACCGGAAGGAGGCCAGAACAAGCCACCATTCCAAAAAGCATTCGGTAAATGCTTTGTTTGCGGCTTGACTGACCACGTGAAAGGAGATCCCAGCTGTAAGGGTAAACCTTCAGGGATCCAGCTTGTCTCCTTAGCCTTCGCTCCAGAGGAGGAAGTCCAAATGGCAAGTGGAAACTTTCTACTGCTAGCTGATGAACCCATTGGAGTCTCAGCCAGTGTTTCTTTAGTATCTCTGGGGTTGTGGGAACAACAGAATTTAGATGTCTATAATTCTATCCCTGATAATACTAAAGAGTATTATAAGGACAGTGTCCAGGTGAATGGTCAGGAGACTCCTGCCATTAGGGACACTGGGGCCAGCATAACTGTGGTGGATAAATCGTTTTTTCAGGCTGAGGATGTTGCTAAGGCACCCAAACGCCTCACCAAGTTAACTGGAGGGCCTGTGCAGATGCTTCCCCAATTACCAGTTCTCATCCAGTGTAACGACATGACTGTAAAGCTACCTGTCAACATACAGAGTGAGGTACCAGGACGCGTACTGTTGGGTAACGATTTGAAAATTCTCGGAGTTGTATCGCATACTCCCAGACCTCCTAGTAAACGGTTACAGGAGCTAACCAGACCCACAAGAGAGAGGACCATGCGCGGTACTCTCCAGGAGATGATGAAGAAAGAGATCACTCCTGCTCCACTGGAATTGTCGGCAGCTGTCTTGAAGAAATCAGAAGCGAAAGGGAAACCTAAAACTTCTAACCCGAAACCAGCAGCCAGCAGTTCAGTGCAGCCATCCAGGACTTCCCCACGGTTGTCCAAAGTTACACCCGTAACTCCACCTCCAGCTGAGGCTGAGAGGGAGGTACAACCCTGTGTGGTAGAATTAGACTCTGACGAAGAGCTAATGGAAGGCCAGGAACTCATTGGAGATCTGGATCCTGTTGACCATCCTGAGCTGCAGTCTTTACTGGCAGAAGGTGGAACCAGCAGGGCAGACTTCAGTAAGGGACAGAGAGAATGTCCAACTCTGGAAGGTCTTCGCCACCAGGCAGAAGCTCAGGCTGAGGGGCAAGAGCCTGGGAAATACAGGTTGCACTGGGAAGATGGCCTCTTCTACAGTGAACCGACCGAGTCTGCACCTGGAGACTACAAGCGGCTTGTAGTACCCCAAGAGAACAGACCACAGTTCTTGCAGTTAGCCCACAAGATTCCTTTGGCTGGTCACTTGAGTTTCAAGAAGACTAAGGAAAGGCTCTCTCTCTACTTCTATTGGCCAAAGATGGGGGCCGAAGTAGAAAAACACTGCAGGAGCTGCCACACCTGCCAGACCTCTGGTAAGGTTGGCTCCAAGAATGTGGCACCTTTAGTGCCTCTCCCAGTTGTGGGAGTCCCATTTGAGAGAGTAGGGATTGACATTGTTGGTCCCCTTGATCCTCCAACCTCCTCAGGCAGCAGGGTTATACTTGTTGTAGTAGACCATGCTACTAGGTATCCTGAGGCAATTCCTATGAGGACTGTTACAGTGCCGGCTGTGGCTAAGGCCCTCCTTGGTATTTTTACCAGGGTCGGGCTTCCTAAGGAAGTAATCTGTGACAGGGGGTCAAACTTATGTCCCACTACATGAAGGCCATGTGGAAAACCTGTGGAGTTACTTACAAGTTCTCAACAGCTTACCACCCACAAACCAATGGGTTGGTAGAACGGTTCAACTGAACCATGAAAAGCATGATAGGTGCTTTAGAGAACCCCTTAAGCGTAAGTGGGACCTTCTACTGCCATGCCTTCTCTTTGCTTATAGAGAAGTCCCTCAGGAGGGAGTAGGTTATTCTCCCTTCGAACTTCTCTATGGTCATCCCGTCAGAGGTCCATTGCCCCCGATTAAGGAGGGGTTGGAGAGTGCTCCTTCCCCCAAGCCAGTCAGAGTGACTGACTATGTGATAGGTCTCCGGAGGAGAATGTCACACATGATGACAGAAGCAAGCGATAACTTGAAAGCTGGACAAGCATTGGTCAAGCACTGGCACGATCAAAAGGCTAGCATGTTTGAGTTCGCTCAAGACCAGCTCGTTCTCGTTATGATCCCAACAAGGCAGAGGGCCTTGCAAGACAAATGGATGGGACCCTTCAGAGTTGTGGGTAAACTCGGAGAGGTCAACTATCTGGTGGACTTGGGCACTCCGACCGCCTTCCACACCAACCGACTCAAAGCGTATGTCTCCCGACCTGATGTAGGAGAGTTGCTTCTAGCATCACCCGAGGAAGAAGAAGAGAGTGAAGCTCTTCCGGATATCCTCAGAGGCTTACCTTTGAACGAAAAAGTTGAAGGAGTAAATCTCTCTTCAAGTCTGACACCCGAGCAACAAGAAGAGTGCAAATCTATGTTGAATCAGTTTGCCTCTCTGTTCTCGCTCTCACCAGGCTTGACCCCTTGGGGCCAGCATGACATACTCACTGGTGACTGTCTGCCAGTCAAAAGCAGAGGATACCGAATGTCAGAAAACGTACGAACCCACATCAAAGGTGAGGTCAACAAAATGCTCGATCTCGGGGTAATAGAGCCCTCTACTAGTCCATGGTCTAGCCCAGTTGTGTTAGTACCAAAGGCCGGATCTAAAGAGCTTAGATTCTGCGTGGATTATAGAGCTCTTAATGCAATCACCAAGACTGATGCCCACCCTTTGCCAAGAACAGATGAGTTGGTGGATAAACTTGGCGCCGCCAAGTTCCTCAGCACATTTGACTTGACGTCAGGCTATTGGCAAATAGCCCTGACAGACCATGCCAAGGATAAAACTGAATTTTCTACTCCCGTTGGCTTATACCAGTTTAAGGTAATGCCTTTCGGATTGAAGAATGCACCTGCTACGTTTCAACGTATGGTAAACCAGGTTCTGAATGGGATGGAGGACTTCTGCATGGCATACTTGGATGACATATCAGTGTTCAGCAATTCCTGGGAAGAACATGTAACCCACCTGAGAGATGTTTTGCAGGCTCTTGGACGAGCCAATCTGACCATCAAGGCGAGTAAATGCCAAATTGGACAGAGTAAGGTAGTCTATCTTGGACATGAGGTAGGAGGTGGAGAAATAAGGCCTTTGCTCAGTAAGATTGAAGCTGTGCAAAATTGGACAACACCTACTACTCAAACACAAGTGAGAGCCTTCCTAGGCCTCACTGGGTATTACAGGAATTTCATCGAGAACTATGGGACCATAGCTTCTCCACTGAATGCCATCTCCTCGCCCAAATTTCCTAAAAAGGTTAGATGGAACGAGGAGTGCAATCAGGCTTTTGAAAACCTGAAAAAGGCTCTTTGCCAAGCCTCAGTACTCAGAGCTCCTGATCACCGCCAACACTTCATTGTGCAGACAGATGCTTCGAATGTAGGAATAGGTGCCATACTCAGTCAACTGGATGGGAAAGGTAGGGAGCACCCTGTTTGCTTCATCAGCCGCAAGCTGAAGGATCCTGAAACAAGGTGGGCAACAATCGAAAGAGAATGCTTTGCTATCGTGTGGGCTCTGAAGAAGTTTAGGCCGTACTTGTATGGTTCTACTTTCGTCATTCAAACTGACCACCAACCCTTGAGATGGTTAATGCAAATGAAAGGGGAAAACCCGAAACTATTGAGATGGTCGATCTGCCTGCAAGGGTTTGATTTCACCACTGAGCACAGGTCAGGGTGTCACCACCAAAATGCTGATGGTCTCTCTAGGATGTATGTCATCGACTAGAGGTATGAGATTCATCCAGGAGTGGATTAAATCCTCCTGTCCCTTAGTCTGGGGGGGGGGGTGAGTGTTAGGGAGAATTCTCTGTTTAGGCTGAATTTCCTAACCTAGTTAGTCCCCCAGCAGCTTTGCTGGATTTCTGGAGTTTGTTTTTTCCATCCTGCCAAGAGTGAGAGTCTTTTTCTCCCACTCTTGGACATGAATGTGTGGAATTCCTTTGAATGTCGATGTGTTCTATGGGCTATGGGGTCTTTTACTACATAGGGTCTCATATGTTTTGCTATGCGTGTTACACTGCACCCTCCGTGCCGTAGCACTGGGGCGTCCTAGCGGACCTCCATCATAGACTCCATACCCGGGGACTGACTACTGTCTCCCCGGGCATGTAAAGTCACCATTGGCTTTACTAGACCTAAATTTACTAACAGAACTAGTACAAACCATCCTATTGTGTACTAGTAAGGGTAATTTGATTACTCCTGGGTCTGTTATTCGAGGGGGCACTGTCCCGTCCCCCCTCGTCGAGTTTTGGCTGGTGGCAGTGGAAACTTCTTGTTATATTCAACCCCGAATATAACCCTATGGGATTCTTCCCATTGTTGGAGATTAATACTTTTTCTCGTTAATCTCTACCCCCGGTTTACTTATCTTAAATAGGTCTATCGGATGGTATTTTCTGCCAGAACTCGGTTTTTAAAATGGCGTCTGTGTTCGTCTCTGTGACTCCTAAACCAAAGGTTGAGCCCTTTGTTCCACTTTTGGCGGGCTTCTGTACAGAGACCCTCCAAAGTGGCGCCATTCTGTCTGGGTTACCACAGGGGTGTGGGAGGGGGTTTAGGCACCCTGGACTGAGTTGCCTTGCCAACTCCAGTCGCACTCTGGTGTGATTGGCCCAAGTGATGAGCCACCCCGCTCACCACTTAGCATGTTTTGATTGACAGCTAGGCTGAATGAATGGGGGTTTTCTGCATAAAAGCAGGGCTTTTGGGACTGGATCTTCAGAAGTCGCCACAGGACCTAAGAATCCGACGAGGGTAAAGCTGAGCCGACCTGCAACGATGACACCTCCGGTGGAGCCCTGCTGAACCGACTCACCACTTCCCGACGACAGAGGAGATCTCCCTGCCGTAGAGTCTCTTCCCCTGACTGGTGGGAACAACCAGTCCCCTTTTGCTTTTTCTTCGCTCCAGGACGTAGAGGTCGAATTGCCCGTGCAGAGCACCCCGGCAACCGGATAGCCACTACCCCTGTACCGCGACCAAAATGTGGTGCCTTGTGACGCAGCACTCCGCGGCTGGTCTCTTCCCTGGTGGTGCACCGGACTTCATTTTCCTTCGACGACGAGATCATCTCTTCTCTTGGCAAAGACCCGACGTGCATCCACCACCAGGAACAACTGCCCCCGCCTGAGCTGTCTCTCCACAAACAAGGTACCGTGTCCGCCTGGCTTCCCTTTCTGCCGGATAGAGTGAGGTGTCTTAATCCTCGCCTTTCCATTGGGTCGCCTCCAAGCTTTCTTTAACTTGCTGTTCTGAACTGGTCCAATCTTTCCATAACAATTTGCGATAAAGACTCGAAGCGCATTTCCACTGAGACACTTTTTGGGACATATCGCCTTGCCTCTCTCCGAGTGGGCCTGGCCTCTGAACTTTGTGATCTGCAGTAGACCCTGCCTTACTTGCCTTGCATTTGTCCGTAAAGTATTGGTACTGAGTTGATTTCATAACCTGCCTATTTTTCTCTCCCGTCCTAACGAATACTAGAGTGCCATCTAGGTTAAAGCATATACCTCTGTCTGCAAATAAGTGATGCCGGTGAACCTAGACTTGTCGAACTATTTTTAGGGGGATTGATCTTTTTCTTCGTATAAGTAATTGTGATTGAGGTTGTTTGCCGTATTAGTGCCACAGTGTTTGCCATAGATGTGTTGTTATAAATAAATACCGCTATATATTTACACCGAAGCCTTGTTCCGCGTTTGCTTGTTCTACTGTGTAGATTGCCCTATTTTGTATACTCCACATACTGCCTAACTCTTCTTGAGGGAAGTCTGACTGCTCAGCCACAGCTACCAAATGAATCTGTGTGGTACAGACTGCTACCAAGTGGGTTTACTGCCAAACACCTGTAGTCCTAAATCTTTTGCAATGGTCCCAGAGGGAACTACACAGGTTTCTGCCTAACACAGATGTCCTAAAAAAAGCATGGTTTATATGCCCACTCCTGAAAAAAGGCAATCTTGGGCTGGAAGACCTAGCAAACTACTGGCCAATCACAAGCCTCCCATTTTCTGGCAAAGTCATTGAGAAGGTAGTGGCTAGTCAACTACTTACAACAATCAAGCTACACTGTCTGCTCCAAGATTACCAATCTGGTATCTGCCCCAAATGCAGCATTGAAACAGCCACTCTCCAGATGGTCAACAATGACCTTCAGATTATCGATAACAAGGACTCCAGTGGACCTCTCGGCTGCAGTAGAAATAGTTGACCATCACATACTACTCACTCACCTCACACACAGGATGGGCTTTTCTGGCACTGTCCTGGTATGTTTCACATCCTACCTATTTGGCAGACACCAGGCTCTCCAGATGGGCTCCCACAGGTACACGCTCCACCCCACCTTTCGTGGAGCTCATCAGGGTTTCATTTTCTCCCCAGTCATCTTTAACTGCTATAAGAAACCACTGGGCTCAGCCCTAGATGTCCCAACATCATGATACACCAGTATGCAGGTGACACAGAGTTGTACCTAAAGTTCAAGGACCCATAAGATACAAATTACTTTGAAACAGATCTCTCTATTCTGCAAGATCTGCAAGATCAAGCCCTTTATTGATGCAGGCCTTAGAGATAAAGATATTGCATATCAATGGAGGTAAAACCCTTACAAAACCTCCTGGTGGTTCACCTGGGCACCCTCAAAGCTACCCACCACACTGCTGCTTGTCTCATCACCGGCTCCAGGAAATGTGACGACGTCAACCCCACTGTGCGTAAATTGTATTGGTTCTCCATTTCGGCTATAATCTGACTAAACACTGCATGCCTCAGCTACAAGGCAAGCACCACTGGCATGCCTGCCTACCTAACAGCAAGACTAAAAACATTTGGCGGTACACAATCCTCTAGCACTAAGACCTTAACCAGACTGAACATAGAGTGGCTCGCAAAGAGAGAACTATGAAACATCCCTTTTCATGCTATGCTCCGCAAACTTAGGACCTGGCTCTTTCAACAACACCATGGTGTAAACTAGATTCTGGCTTTCTTATGCACACCTACAAAAAACTAGAGCCCAATCTGTGGGTCCTCCTGTACCCTGCACACCGTAGTGCCAGATGACTGGCTTAATGAGATTCTTATAGCAGTGATATAAACAATCTATGTATTTTTGAATACTATTCAACATACAAAAATCAAATCTTCCTTATTTTTTCTTTATTAGGACCACAGCAGTGTGTATTTCATATAACTCGTACATATTGCTCAATGCGTTTCAGGGACGTAATCCCCTTCTTCAGGACATAAATTAAATGTAAAGAAATAAACTTTACTTATACATTCAATAATTCATAGAAACCTACCGCAATATGTGAATAAAATCCAGTGATATGCCCAGGGTTCATAATCTAGTTTTTCTACACCAGAGCCACTACCCATTTTACTCCACCACTGCATCTCAATAATTTGAATAACAACTGTGATCCCTGTTAAACCTCAGGGGGCACCATGGTACCCACAGTGACATCATCTCTTTAATTAACTGCACTAAAGGCCACACCCATGATATAGTATAAAATTAGAATGTAGGAATCTAAGCAATCCAGTCTAGGTCTACATGACCCACCACATCAACATACCTATTTCCAAAGTCCATGGGAAAGACGCACTGGATGGTGCATCATTATCTGATTTCAACTCTGAGTCATAGCTCTCAACCATTTGTGTCGCAAAGGCGGGTGAAAACACCCAATTTTATTTTTGGCAGGTGAGAGGCCCATTGAAATGAATGGGCGTGCAGTAGGCTTGGCAGGTGAGTCCGCTGTTTACAAGGCGGGTGACACCCGCCAAAAGCGTGTGAGTTGAGAGCTATGCTGAGTATAAACTTCCTCTTTGTGGAATACTGTTAAGAAAGAGTAGAACTCTATGACTACACCTTCTGATTCCCCCATATCTACTGATTGGTTCTGTCATTGGAGCCTACCTTTATTACTGTCCCCACGGACAAAATGCCGAAAGGATGATGAACCACGGATATCAGCATTCAATTCTGTGGAGTGTATCTGGCATCCGTGTCTTGAATCTCTAATTTAGAAAAAACTTGGAGGTCTGTGTATAAGCGGTTCACTCTCATACCATCGATAGATACGTACTTCTAGACAATCTGAACAGACAGCTATGTCTTTCTTACCTCTTACGTTAAACGATGCCTCTCTGATGTGAGTGAACGAATCAGTCTGATCCAACACCCATTAGGAGGGAAGTCACGACATACATTTCGTAAGCCCGCGGGTTAGTCACGTGATGGCTCTACACTGAATGATTAGCTTCCTATACTGGGTCAGAAATCACAGCGGCCATCTTACACTAGTATCCTCTATCTGAGCCCAAAGAATTTAGGAATGAGAGAAAAAGTGTACAGTTAGGCTACCATATATAGAGGCTGGCAAGTTAGGTCCATAGAGTTCATATAGTCAATACGATCTTATTATCCTTCCTGTACCGCTTCCACTCCAGCAGGCAACACGGCAGCCAAGGACAGCCAAACAGCACTTTCAAATCACTTGCACAAATGTGCGCTTTTAAAATGACAATGGAGTGAGATAGAAGATAAACCCCAACCACATAGCTGCTTTCCTCATCTACCTATAACATCAGTACACGCTTTGATGCAATAAAAAAGAAATAATTCTCTATAGAGGTTAAGATAGCTCTTTCCACCAGAGTCACAGAAAATACATCTTAACACAACTGGCAACAAATGACAAAGCATGTAACGTTGAAAGGGTGGATTGAATGCCAGCTTCCCCCTCTACACTCCATACCAATAGCTTTGGCACACTATGTGGTTTTTAACGGCCACAGGTGACCACAAATTACAAATAAATGGGTGATAATAGTCCTTGCCTAAGGCTCATTTCAAAGCCTATTGTGCAACAAGTTCCCGAATTCTCAATTGGCAATGGGCAGTCAAAGCTGTTTTAAAAAGGTACCACCTAGTCAACTTGCATACTTGATTTAAAGTACATCAAAAATAAGAAAAAAGGATGTTAATGTAACTACTGTTCTTCAGCACTGCTTACACTGTCTATGAGCTAGTGCTGACGCTGACACAATCAAATCCCATACTATTATATCAACACTATTGCTTTTTAATGCCTTTACATCTTTATTGTGACATGATCTGTAGTTCCCCTCATCTTTACTTCGACAGAGATGATTTCATCCAGGGATAGAGCATTTGGTGACAGGTGGCATGTGTCTGTAAGGATGTGGCAATCTAAGGTCATGTCAAAGTAAAGGTGTGGAAAATGAATGAGGCAAAGTAAATAAGGGCTACCTGAGAGAGACAGGTCTGACACAACCATGCATTTGCATAATCTGATAATCTGATGGACCAGATTTGGTAAACATTTGCACCAGTCCACATCAGGTTTGCGCTTAGAAAATTTAGATATGTGCAATAATGCAAAAGCCAAAGTTCCATGAAAGGTCCTTCAGTCACCAAGGCAAGCAGAAAGCAGTCATCAGATCTTTCAGAGCCTTGCCTGCTCTCTGCAAACATTTTCTACCCAGCACATAATTCACAATTTCCTCAACAGCTGTTGGATTCCGTGTCCCCTGGGAATGACAAGGGGTGGGATCGCAGCATAACAGAATGACTGTTTTTGATCCTCCCAACTGACATTATGAACGCAACACATGCTTTTAGCATTCCAAGCCTTTCCCCCAGTGCAGCAAGCACAATTAATCATAGCTCCAGAGGAGATCATGGTGGGGCTCCAAACGGTTGTGGGCAATAGAGGTAGCAGATAAGATTTGCACCAAGGCATATTAACCACTTTACTGCCAGGAAAAATTGTCCTAATGGTATTTTCCATGCACCAAGGATGATTGGGATGCAGAACAACTCGCAGCCATGTGTGAACCCTGAGTGGCACCAAAGCGTTTCAAGCACTTTAAGTGGCCAGCCTAGCATATGTGCAGCACCAGGACTTATCGAGAAGCTTCCAAAACATGCTGAGTACTACCTTATTTATAATGATAAACACCCAGGAGCTATTGAGAGGCTCCATGGCATAATTAGAAACAACAATATTGAGCGACACATGTAGCAAATTGAAATACACCATGCACAAAATTAGAAGCAGTCCTCACATTCTGTGCAGTGTCCGATAATCCATTAGGCTAAGTAGGCACCGGCCTATGGGCCCCACTCAGTTTAGCGGCCCTGCGACAACGGATCAAAATTAAAGCGTTGCAGAAAATGAAAAACGTAGTAGCAGATAATTTGCGAGGGGGGGTGACATTTCGACTGCCTAGCGGCCTCCACAGGCATTAATCGGACACTGATTCTGAGGGACAGACTGGATATTTAGTGGAATCCTGGCATATTGAGAGACAGCCAGAACATATTGGGAGGAATCCATAGCATTTTAAAAGGTATCTGTTACATATTGGGCCTGCCCTGTTGTATATCGAGCACCAGGCAGATATTTCTAGTGGCATCCAGGTATATAGAGCAGCTCCATATTGTGTTTACCTGCCCCCCATCGCATATTGAGCCACAGCCATGCATATTTAGTAGTGTTCAAGTGCTACTGACACCACCTTAGAATACTGTGGAGCTCTGAGCGTGGGACCTGATATCAAACCTGTGCTGTTCTGCATTGTTTTGTTTCCAATACAAGTTTGTTGCCCCTGAGCTATGCTCCCAGTCCTGATATTCTGTTCAAAGAAAGCACAAAAAAACATTCTGAGAATTAACTTTCAATATACAATTCACATAATTTTCTCTGGCACCATTAACAAGTGTTGCCATCAGGGACCAATATTGGGTTCACATGTGACTTTCTTATTCTAGGGCTGGTTTTACTCTAAAATGTTATGCACCATTGGTTTGTAGCTTGAACATAGATACACAAATGTTTCCTATGGTTCACTTGATTACCTTGTCTACAGGTGTGTCTAAAGGGTAAAAGCTTTTATTTTTGTGAGCAAAATATCTTGATGTATTAAAGAGCCAAACAAGCATGAGATCATAACAATGACGCAGAAACAGAATCAGTAAATTAACTTTGCTAGGCATTAGGAAATCACCTAAGGCTAAATGTCTTCCCTTCTGTGCAATGTTATTTGGAGAAATTACAATTACAGAATCCCAGGCATTTTATTTCCAAATGTACTTCCACAAAGTTTCATTTACAGGCGTTGCCCCATTTAATTACATAGTTTGTAAGCAATAGGTAATAGGTTACTCCAAAGTTCTTTCAATTCCCAGCTTGGATTGAATTAATTCTTGAGACGTGTAAATGCACTCAGGTTATTGTACTCACTTTTCGTTTGTCTTTTTAAAGCCCCATGACATGTACGGATATCAAAAAGTTCAGACAAAGCTACCAGGTGAGCTCTTCCTTTTGTTCTGCCTTCTGCTCTCAAATTCCTCAATGGCAATCTGAATCTGTCTTGGGAAAGAATTCAGAATTTAGATCCCTCTGGAAAAGGCCTTCTTAAGGAGGATTTCCATCAGCTACATCTAGGTGGATCCTCAATCAGCTCTTCTCCTCTCAGACAGAGTCCCTTTCTCTGGTGCTTTACCAAGAAATCTCCTAACTTCCTATGTGAACACTTTAAATACTCTACCGTTGCAGCGTCAGTTGGTGTGGCAGTTTTGGATTGGATGGGGCCTGTGATAGGTTCCCTTCACATATTCACACCCACCAAAATCATTGTCTTTGCTTTGATTGGCACAATATATTCTTCCATCTCACAAGGGGAGGCGTTTCACTGTGAATGATCCCTTATTCCGAAAAGTTATTAGATTGGACTGAAATTTGTATTTTCCTTATGATTTATTTTATGGATCTGTGCCATTGCTGAGGCCTATATTATCAGAAGTGAACAAAAGTCCAGCATTCACAGACATCATTCAGGCTTTTGTAGCTGCAGGCATAACAGAGTTATTAAAACATGTACAGTTATTAACAATTCATACATATTAATATATAATTTGTAGGTGATGGAGGCTGCTTTGCTCAATTTAAACGTTAGTGCCAAAAATGTATTTCATTATTTGGTGATTTTAAATGCATTTTGTATTTAAACTGTGTATTACATGTCTTGTTGGTGCTTTATATCAACAGGAAATATTTATGACAGATAACCTGAGAACAAAGGCTTTATTTGAAAGGGTGCTTTTCATGAAGCAGACACCTCATGGATGATGCCTTATTAATCTGCTAAATCAGGGGTCATGATTGTATGTGTACATCTGTTCCTTGAAGTAGCCATTCACTGGATAACAGACTCCTGAAATCTGACCTGGCTTGCATCATAAAAAGAGCCAGTCTACTGGTGTGAGCCAAACCCCATTATGGAGCTCGCATGTTACATACATTCTTGTATTTTCACACACTTTCTTTTATTCTGAGTACACCTGTCTGCAACTATTCCAATCTGTCAATGGGTTAATCACTGATTAATGGGGAGTTTCGTTTTGACAGAAAACTGACTTCTGTAGTTCTTGCCTTCAGAGCTGTGCCCTAGATAACACATTGCAGCTTTAGCTAAAGTTCAGCTAAATCGCCCATTTTTAAGTTACCTGTTGAAAATAAATGTTCTTTGTGTAATTGGCTCTGCTAATGCCAGTTTACTAAATGTAGGCCTTATCAAAAAGTTTAACTCATTGTGTATAATTTATACTGTACTTTCTGTCATCTCACAGAATATTAAATATAATTTGTAGAAGTCTGTATGCTTTTCATATACATGACTGCACAAACTCTCTTTGCATCAGACATTTTGCTGGGAAAAGAATCACATCTTCCAATTATTTTTAACACTAAGCTACATAATTTAAAAAACAACATTGTTTAACGAAATGCATTACATTTGTATTACAGCTCACCTTAACGACTGCAAGTAAATCACATTGCTTTTGAGCCATTTCAATGGAGATGAGTTTTAGAACACCCACAAATATAGTGGATTATTTTCTTTGCTCGTTCACTGATTAGTTTTGACTATTAGGTGGTGCTGTAAGCACTGCCTATAAGCTAAAACTATTGGCATGGAAAGTGATGATAGGTGTGAGATGGGAATAGAAGAGAGACACACAGCCAGTGGGTGTTGTTTGGAATTTACCTATGCATTGACCATGCATGGCAATGCTAGTTCCTATGGCCATTTACCCACTACCTGCCCCCCACGTAAAACCACACACTCCAGAGAATCTAATGTAATTGCTAAGTAGTCACCTGAGAGGTAATGGTTTAACTGAAGATGTAAACCAGCTCCTGGTTTAATAAAAATGTTTTAACCAAATTGGCATTAAGTCACTTGCTTTATAAGCAATATATGTATCCTTGCATATCTTCCTAGCTGGTAAAATAGCTCAGTGGGTTCAACACTTGCTACTGAAATCGGTGTGTGATCTGCAGGACGCATGTTCAAATCCTAGCAAGGCCAAACATCCTTTCAGGGTTGATAAAGGAAGACCAACTTCAATTGGATGATATTGTATGTAAATACATTCTATGTAAAGCGCCTTGGCAAAAGCGCTATATAAATAACACATCATTATCAAAAGAAGCTTTAGTCAAGACCTTTGGCTCTTGTATAGGCATTACATAGGCTTTTTCTAGCTTCTGTTATATGTCACAGGTGGTATTAGTGTTTTGCAGAGTCTCCAGGAAGATTTTTATTTTGAAACAGCTAACGATATAGTGACCGTTAATGTGAAATGTTCAGATTATTCAATATTATGATAGACAGATTGTTCAATGTAACACACCAGTCTCCCGTGCACTTCCACCTCCCGGGGTTAGGCATCTCTAAAGCCCAGTGTGGTCAGCTAGCAATCAGTATTCTCGACTATCTAAGAATCTGACTAAGATGAGGGCCTAGAGGCTGCAGTCTCTTCTGTTTTACTCACTCCTGGACTTTCCAGTGGTTCCCCTAATTCTGCAAAGGTCTTTCTCAGTTCTCAATAGGAATATTAACGGTTGATTGTGCCAAAACAGATATCATGCTCCTTGCAGTCTCTTCCCCCACTTGCGCCCTTTCTCTCTTACCTGTCGTCTTTTCCCTCCTTTCTTTCTCCCACTGTCTCCTCACCATTCCAACTCCCCCCAGTCTTCTTAATCTCATATTCTTTCCTATCTTCTTCTCCCTTTTACTGTTTTTTCTATCTCTCTCCCACCCTCTCTCTCTTTCCTCTTCTGTCCCTCTGATCTTCACACACACACAAACTCTCTCTTTTCCGTCTACCTCATCACCTTTCTCCTATCCCACTCCTTACCTTTCACTACACCATCCCCCTCACCTTCTTACTATGCCCCTCTTCTCAACTCTCACCACATCCCTCATCTCACTTCTCTCAGGATATAGTGCCCTCTTGACTCTCCCAGGGATATGGTGCCCTGATCACCTTTCTCTACTAACCTCCCTCTCTTCACCTACCTAATACACTGACTCTCACCATTCTCACCACTTCCTTTCCCTCCTTCACCCTTTTTCTTACAACCCACACATACACTCTTCTCTACTATCCTTGCTCTCACCTAACATCCACTGCCTCTGACTGTTACTACTACCCTTACTCCCCTACTTCAGTCTCCCACTCTTCCCTGACTAATACCTTTAATCGTGCAAACTGCCCCACTTCCTGCTTCGCTCCCACAAACTAGTACCACTCTCTCTCAATACCAATACCTAACCTATACTCTGCATCAACTCTGCCACCATCTCCTTAGCACTCTACTCCATCGTCGGTGCTCCCTTTGGTTTTTCTGTCTGCATTCATGCCTCCTCACCCCCCCCCGAGTACTTTGTTCTTCCCATTTCTGCTGCCCCCTTCCATTGGTATCAGCACTTACCTGACTCTGTGGGCTAATCTGTGCCAGGGGCTGTGTTACAAGGTACAAATCTCTACAAATCTATCCAAGCCCCTCCCACATTTCCAGCATGGTTTTGTTTACAGTCTCCAATAGTTTCTCTGCCTTTTCTCTTGCATGTTGCGTGTCTTGAAGTTCGTTTTTCTTTCGTTGCTGTTAGTTTTTGCTTTTCTGATGTGCTGGGTGATGTTTGGTTGTGCTATAGATTTATAGTTCATTTTAGTTGCAGTGTTTCTGTTTTCCCATTAATTTTGTTGTTTTGCCATTGTTGAAGTGCATGCTGGGTCTTAGGGTCCTGAAAAAAAAGCAAGAACACTGGTCAGAAAAGGTGCTGGGAGGTACCATGCACACAGGGGGTGGCACCCATGGCAGGGGAATTAAGTTCTGAGCATATAATAAATATAGTCCCAGATTGCCAGATGTTGTTATAATACCCCACGTGAAGCCTCTGATATGGCTATATTGTCACATTATACCTGTAACAGTCTTACTGTTCAGGTATAATCATCATATGCAAGATACAGATTGATCTATCTATTAACTGCCAGAATGTACCAATTGGCAGTTCACATGTCTGAAATGCCATCTAGTGCCAGTTAATGTATTGTATGCTTCATATAGGGCACCATATGTAATATCAAATGGTCACATGGCCACTTTCAGCCATCATATGCTAATCGCAGTCTCCACAAACCGAAAATGCCAATGAATACCCCATATTCATGATTTATATAGATTTTCAGTCACTACAACAAATCTAGAATAGGGAAGACCATCTTGTTCTGCAGCTGTGTTATGAAAGGAAGGCATGGTATCAACAGTAAGACGGACACAAAACAACACAAACATTTTCTTTTCCTCTTATCAATTTTCAATTTGGGTATTCGCCCTGGATCCCCCTCAGCCAGGCTCAGATCCCTTTTAAACCAAAAAGTTCAATGTTGGATCCCCCTCTTTCAGGCTCAGATCCCTTTCAAACTATGTTCAGATAATCCTTTCTCAGGTGACTCACGATTCAGCCAGCATCCCCCTCAGCCGGGCTCAGATCCTTTTCATTCACTCAATTAGTCTCCCTCTGCCGGGCTCAGACCAATTGTGATGTACTTTAAACTATCAGAGACTTTCGAATGTGCACAAGATTCAGCAAGACCCGTTGCATGACCAATTAGATCTCAGTATTCCTTTTTCTCAAACTCAGCATCAGTAGGATACCTAACAGAGACCTTTGAATGAGCACCCACGTGGCGCTGGACAACGCTGTGTATGGTATCTTGGGTTGCCTCCCAAAGTTTAATCACAAAGTTCAATTACTTCTTTGGTTCTAATTATATCTGTGTCACTCTTTGCAAATGCCTCATGCCACTTGCAACCCTGGTTCAAAACACAACCTGGTTTGGTATCGGTCTATCCGACTCACCGGCTGTGCTGTCTTTTCTGATGCTGCTTTGTTGTCGGAGCCTAGGACAGTACCACAGCGGCAATCACTCCTCCCCTCCTTGGTTATCGATGCGGGAGAGCCCCAGGAACCTCTGACACACTGTGCAGGTTTGATCAGCCTTAGTTCCTGGTCTTTGGTTTCCTACTTTCCAAGGCTCATGAAAGTAACGGTCTTTAGAGGTCAGGGCTACTTCTCTCCTTGCGACTCTCTTTGCTCTTGCCGTCTTTCTCCTTCTATTAAATTGCCATCTTGGAACTGCTGTTTTCTCCTGTGGTTTGCCTCGCTCAGAGTGTTCTTTCGTGATACGCCTTTTATCTGTGTGAGGAAGTGTGATGGAAGTCAGGTGTGTGTAATAACCCGTAATTGCCTGACCTGGCCTGACCATGGTGTGTTGGGACATGTCAGGTATGCGGCTCTGGTGTTAGTCCGCTGTCACTCATGGTGAACTGTCCGTGAGAGAGTGTTTGTGTCAGAAAAGGGGGTGGGGGTGTTGAATTCCTAGGTATTCTACCTGGTAGGATAGGGAAAATGTGTTATTGGGAAGGGGATACAGCGCTCACCCTCCGGTGTCCCACTTCCACTTCCTGAGGACCCCTCATCCAGGTGATCCTCCCGCACTGGCCCACCCCCAGGAACTGGACCCAAAACCAATGGCCGTATCCTGGCCACCTGGATGACAGATCCCCAGGGACTAGCAGCTGAGACACCTTCAGGTTTCTCACAGTAAGCAGAAGCAAATTTATAAGGGCTTACTCACTTTACACTGGCTCCCAAAATTCCACCTAAGGCCTCCTATGCATGGTATAGTCACCATATTTAATAGACAGCTCTTCTCAAACTCACCATTACTACAGTTTGCACATCATATGCACCTGGCTCAAAAACCATATCCAGTTTCTACCTTGCCACACATATTCACATCTCCAGCACCTACTCATAGCACTTCTCTGGCAACAAGAATGCCTGTGGCTCCAAAACACCAGGATTGAAAAACCTGCGCTTACATGTCTTCTGCTGCTCGTGTCTGTTCCCGCTTGTCCCACGTCAGCAACTATTATTATTATTGCTATTATTAGGGTATTTATTGAGCGTGAACCTAGCTTCGGCAAGCAACAGAGCATTTTTCAATCATAGGGGGGAAGAACACATTGAGGGAAGCAGGAAAAAAAAGGGAGTGGGGAGCTAAAAGAGGAGTTTGAGGGAGGACTGTAAAGCTGGCAGCAAGGGATCTGAAAGCAACCAGGGGAGGAAACAGTGGGGAACAGATCACAGACTCTCGGGTAAGGTGGGGAGTGTAGGGTGTGTGACCTACGTGTTGGAGAGGAGCCTTTCCTGGAAGTGGAAGGTCTTGAGCTCTTTCCTGAACTGTAGAAGTGATGGGGCAAGTCTGATGTTGACGTAAAGGAGGCTCCAGAGTCTTAGAGGGTAGGCAGAGAAGGCCTGTTTTATGGTTGTTTACTTCCGGCACCGTCGGATTTTAGGTCTGCCCATTTTCATAGTGTCATTTGTCCCCTATATTTTTTCTCTTAATCATACTTAATTAGGTCCTCCTGGGTAAGTTTCAATGCTAATGTCTTTAGAGATCTCTCCCGTCAACGCTGCTATTTCTACCACCATCTTCATCTGATTGCCCCTGGCATATTTTAAAAATAGCTTCAACCAATGAGCCGATAAGAGCAAAGAAGATCAGATGAGGAAGTGGTCACTCCAGAAATGGCATATCAAAGAAAAGTAAGATTGTTACCTGCTCTGGGACTACGCCTTCCAGGTGCAACAAAGGAAAGAGAAAATCATAAACATCTCCTACAGAGTGCTTATGCCAGACAAACAGGATCATTACGAGTTGGCCGGTATATAGTAAAAGTGGCGGTAATGGAATTACTGTCACTATTACCGTATCACTGAATTATGAATCTGCAGTAATACCGCAGACGGAATTAGCACCAGCGCAAATACCACTGGCGGAATTACCACCAGCACATGAAGCATGTAACTCCGGCACTAATACTGCTGGCATAATTACCGCACAAACCCAAAATGGAATTTCTGCCGTATTACAAGTAGAAATACCACTGAAAATTGGTGGTAATTCTGCCAAACACAGTGCAGTTACCTCCACCTTTTAGGTGGAGGGAAATGCAGACAGGTGCTAGAAATGAAGGCACAGGTGTACCCAATCCACTCAATAAGGCTACATAAGGCAATCACCTTCCCCAAACAGTTTCCAACACCATGCTGCCACTAGCCATTGTAAACTGGGACATGCAGCTCCTCATCCTGCGCATTGACCTACATCGGCAGGAAGAACAGCACAGGGCACAGGGTGCAGAGAGGAAGAGGAGGTGGAACGCCATGCAAGATGAGTACCCATACCCCAGGTCAATCCCTCACCCTGGACCTTGACTGCCAACCAGCTGGTCACCTTGCACCTGCTGAACAGGGAGACCATAGGTGAGCTGCTCACCTGAATCCAGGATGACCTGGAGAGCAGGATAAGTATAAGAACAGCCATACGCCCACTGCTGAAGCTTATGTCCATCCTGCAATTCCTGGCAACTGGTACCCTCCAGCACTCCGTGGCCATGCTGCATGCCATGTGGCAGCCCACATTCTCCAACATGCTTTTGCAGGTGCTGAAAGCCCTCCTGCGCCATTTGCGTCCCAATACATTTCCCTGCCCACCACCCCAACACAGGAACATGCCATTAAGGCACGGTTTCATGCAGTAGCCCACATGCCCAATGTAATTGCTACCCTGGACTGCACCCACGTGGCGTTGGTGGAACCGCTGCCATCTGACCAGGTATACTACAAGAGGAAGCAGTATCACTCCCTCATTGTCCAGATGACCAGCGATTCTGACCTGTGCATCACACACTGCTATGTCCGCTTCCCTGGATTCACCCACGTTGCCATGGTCCTACGCAACAGCACACGGCCTGCACACATGGAGAGGCACAAAGGCCAATGGATGTGGGTAATGGGTGAGTACATGTGCCATCACACAACTTCTTCTTGCAGCACTACAGAGAAGCAATGTGAAGGGGGGCTGCATAACAACAATTGAAAAATGCATGCCCTGTCAAGGCCCTGTACAGGCCCTGTACATGCAGGATCTATCCTCTCACCGCACACATAATAGCCTACAACCCACAGGACTTGGACTTGATGGACAATGCTGTATGAATTTGCAAATGCCCATTGCCCCAACAGGCTACCAACACACACACACACACACACACAGGACTATAGGTATCATAATGCAACATCATACATCCCTATTCATTGCACCACAAAGTACAACACTGCACCAAAAAAAGACACTGGCAGTAGTATTGCCATGTACTCAGGTATACAATGCCACCGTGGAATAGATACAGACAACAAAAATCTTTTGATGTACAACTCACCAATGATCAGGTCACATGCATGAGAGCAATGCACAGGCCCAAAACAGGCACCATGGCATCCTGCCATGACAATCACAGACCCTGAGAGCGACAACTGCTGGCTGTGAGCTGGGTGCATGGTGTTACATGACAATGCAAATACTGAATGATTCCTATAAGGATGTTAGTACTTTGATTGTCAGACATGGTGTGCAATAATACCTGTAGAATGCATGCACAGAATGGCCATAAACATGCCATTGGAAAAGACAACACATCCACAATATTCTGTGACTGACAATGTCTCATGACACCTGTGTGGGATCCACAGATGCCACAGGAGGTGCCCTACAATGAGGCACACATTCGGAGCAGGCACTGAATTGAGCGGACCGTCTGTCTGTTGAAGGCTTGTTTAAGGTGCCTACACCGGATTGGAGGGGCATTGATGTAAAGGCCTGAAAAAGCTGGAAAAAATGTGCTTGCCTGTACCATGCTGCACAACATATGGCTCAGGCGGAATGTCCCTCTGCCCCCTGATGTGGACATGCCACCCCCTGAATAGGAGCATACACTGCCTGTGGGTGATTTAGTGCCACACAGTGTGTGGGAAGAGGGCAGAGATGGACGTATGGTTCATCAAGAACTCCTGGATAATTATTTTTTTGCACATTTAAATCCACATGCTACACACCACTGTAAATATTGTCACTTAAAAAATCAAACACATGTACACAAAAAAGAATGTCCTAGCATTGCTTCAAGTGAACTAATATTTAATGTTGAAATGTGCAAACACCTGTCCCCCACTGCCCTGTAGAGAAGGAGCCAAGTACCCCCACCTCAACCACTTGATGAAGGTATTTTTAAGACAATGGGCCTCATTACGAGATACGCGTTAATGGAAAAACGATGCCGGTAAGGGAATACCGGCACCGCATACCGCTCCGGCCTATTATGAGTCGACAACCCGGTATCAGCGCCACCGCTGAGACCACGCTCCCCTGTACCGGCATGCGCGTGGGCATGCAGCCCTTCTGGCCGGCAATACCGGGATGCCATTAACAGGAGGACATCACAAGTCACGCGGCAATGCAACTACCGGCATCACAAAGGCCGCAATAAGGGATACCGCGATGCCGGCATCACTGGCATTGTGTATCACCCACTAACAGCAATGTGCAGTGTTCCCAACTGCCACAGGTGCACACAATCAGCACAGGTGGAGGCAATGGAGTCTGGCCCAGCACAAAAGGAGCACACCCACACACCACACCTCTTCCCACACCCAAATGATCCCACTTGCAGTTGCGATATTGGTGCTGGAGAACATGCTTGCATTGCT
This sequence comes from Ambystoma mexicanum, assembly GCF_040938575.1. Taxonomy (NCBI): domain Eukaryota; kingdom Metazoa; phylum Chordata; class Amphibia; order Caudata; family Ambystomatidae; genus Ambystoma; species Ambystoma mexicanum. Next base: position 701,114,935 of record NC_090941.1, on the reverse strand, counting down.
ACACCATGAGTAACAACTACAACAGGCCCCATAGAGGAGACGCAGGAGGAGAATGAGGGTGAGAGAGGCACTGCAAGTCCCACCAGTGCTGCCAGTGATACCATGCAGGCAGCCTCCAATCCCTCACATCGGAGCCAGTCTTTTCAACCCAACCCCTGAGCAGATCCACACCCTGTACCGCCTGGACCGGGACACCATCACCACCATTGTGGATATGATACACAACAACCTTGTCAGCCTGATTGAAATATACACCATCATCCCCCCTCTACTGAAGGTAGTGTCTGTGCTCCACTTCCTGGCCACAGGCACCTACCAGCACACAGTGGGGCAGATGCAAGGCATATCACAACCTTTTTTTCACGCATGCTGAACCAAGTGCTGGATGCCCTCCTGAAGCACTCAAGCGACTACATATCCCTACCACTGATTGCCCAGGAGATCTTTGACACATAAATTGGCTTCCATGCACTGGCAGGTATGCCAAACTGTATCAGTGCCCTCGACTGCACCCATGTGGAATTGGTGGTCCAACATGCCATGGAGGTGGCGTACCACAAGCGTAAACTATACCACTCCGTCAATGTGCAGATGGTATGTGACTCCAGCAAGTTCATCACACATTGTTGTGCCCGATATCCCGGATCAACTCATGATTCAATGGTCCTGCAAACTCCATGCTACCACGCTGGATGGAGCGACATGCTGGATGACGTGCCTGGCTGCTTGGTAAGTTGCATGACAGACACATGGTAGTGTAATGGGGGGGAGAGATGCACACACCACCCGGGTGTGATTGGGGTGGTGACTGGACAATGCCCATACTGCAAAACACTGTGCTCCAAAGCATCCCAAACTGAATATGACACCTAAACCTCATAGGAATGATGGAAGCTGCACACCAATGACAATATGCCTGACTTGCAACCAGCCCACATCCCACAACACGTCCACTGCACATAATCAGACCTTACCCTCTGTAACAAAATGCAGCAACATGCTGTGAGTATGCACATGTAAATGACCACAGCAAAACACAACACAGGACATGCATCCATGAGTGCGCACAAATCAATCCCACCAAGGGAATACACTGTTTGTCACTGGCCCACCACCACAGTAGCGCTGCATGTCACCATGGGAATAATAAGCACTGAATGACAAATCATGATGAGACTTGTGCCAATGCTGCTAGTAATAAAAAGCATTCGAATCACTCCACATCACATATATGATAGCAAATACAGCTGTAGGCATCCACAGTGCATGAACACCAGCAAGGAAGTGGACACCCTGCATCATTGGATGACGCAACCCACACCTGTAGACCATGGGACAGCACACATTGTGGCAAGTTAAAATGTGTGCATACATCCAGGGACATGTGCATGTGAACAACAAATATATGCAGGCATGAGAGTGATAAGGGAATACTCAATGAGCAAAATACAGTATGTCCTCTTATTGATTAGGGGCTTGTAGGGAGAGGACTGTGAAACATTAACATGAAAAAGGGTTCCACAAACTGCTTTTTATGTTGTTATGATTTGCAAATGTGACCATGTGTCAAAACTTTTATGAGATGTTATTGAATAAAATACGATATATTTCTGTAATTCCGACCTCCTTATCTTTTTATATAAGTTGAAAAAGATGTCCACCTAGACCCACCAACACTGTGGTGCAGTCCCAACTCCTTCAGTGCTACACCAATAGGTAGCTTGTTGTGGAACCCCTTTTCATGTTAATGAGAGTGATAAGTACAGGTGTCATGTTAGTAATTGACTCACACATACCTTATTTTGCACCCATGCAGGTAATGCTGGCTATCCCTTGAAGCCGTGGCTCCTCACCCCTGTCCGGAAACCGCACAGCAGGCACAAAGAGGACTACAATCGGGCCCGTACCTGTGTGTTGATCGAGCAGACCTTTGGCCTGTTGAAGGCATGGTTTCGCTGCCTCAGCAGGTCTCGTGGGGCACTCCTGTCTGGGCATGAGAAGGTGGCCAAGATCATCATGGCATGTGCCATGCTGCACAACATGTGCATCCGACGGAACGTGCCTCTGCCCTCTAACATTGAACAGCAACCACCAGGTGAGGATAAAGATGATGAAGAAGAAGGGGTTGCACATCAGCCAGGCGGCGATGCACAGGAGGGACGTGCTTTGTTCAAGTCTGTGATAGGCCAATATTTCTAAGACACATAGAGGCAGAGGGTGCCATGGATGTGGGACTCTGGGCACTGGGTGTGGGGGTACATGGACACTGTGCACTGTAAACCAATAAAGCACACATACACAATAAGCAATGTCCAGTCATGTGATTTTTTTGGTACACAACGGGTGTATTGAACAGGTAATATGAACAATGTGCTTTAACCCTCCACCTCACACACCCTCCCCCACACCCCCTCGCCCCACAACTCCCCCGCAGACCCCGTCCCCCTCCCCACACAACTCCCCCCACACACCCCTTCCCCCTCCCCCCACACCCCCACTCATCTCCCCAAAACACCCCCCCCACCCTCACCCTCCCACCACAACTCCCCCACACACCCCTCCCCCTCCCCCCACAACTCCACCACACATGGTGTGCAATGGTATGCAACATGAGTCTAAATTAGTCCGCACATACAGGCTGCCCCTGCTACTTGTGTCCTCTTTTGGCCTCTGGGGGCGGCGTGTCAGTGCACCGCATGGTGCGCAAAGACCTGCACAGGGGGCTCGTTTGGGTGGGGCTGGCCGATGACCCTGTGCCTGCATGCTCCACTGTCGGGGCAGGACGCTGAGCCTCCAAGGCATCGGCAATCCTGGCTAGGACCTGCCTCGCTGCTTACAGCTCCTCACATATGCGCATGGTGCTTGACTCAATGGCCCCTTTCATGGCCGCAGTGTTCTCACGGGCCTCCTGCCTTGTCAGGGCACCATCAGAAACGTACTGTTTCATGAGCCCTGTCAGCTCCTGCTGCCACCCCTCCATTTGTGCCATGTGCCACTCTCCGTCCCGGACCCCTCTTGAGGTGGTTGGGACATCTGCCGAGGGGCCCAATGCAGGTGGGTCCTCTGTGTGGCTCCATGCCTCTGGTATTGCCTCTCCTCCAGACTGGTTGAGCGTGGTGCTATTGGGGGTGCTCATTGGGGTGTGCTGGGGTGTTTGCCTGGGCTGGGTGTGCCTACCACGTCCGTTGACAGGTTGTCATCCTCTGGGACACATACCTCAGCCTGGCACTGTCCTTCATCGCCACTCAGGGGCGCTGTGGCAGCTGCCTCCCCTACGGAGCTGTTTGCAGCAGACAGGGTCCCATCTACCACTGGCTCAGGTTCAGTGGATTCCACTGGTATAGCCACTGTTGGTATTGCGGCTGTTCTTTGCCGCCCCTGTGCCTTGCCATCCTGTGTCGGCTTTGCCTTCGGTGGCTGTTGTTGCTTGACTGGGCCCTTAGATGTGGAAGGCCTCTTGCCGTCTTCCCTGCCCCTGGCTTTCTTTGATGGAGTCGTGGCCTGTGCAGCTGTGTCCTCAGCATCGCTGTCGGAATCTGAGCCTGTGGGGGATTGAGAGAGGGACGGCATCAGTGATGGTTGTACATTTATCATGCATACATTGGTATTAGTGCAGTTGTACATATTTGATGATTAGCTGTCTTGGAGTTGTGACATACAGGTTGTTTGCTATATGGGGGGTTATTCAGGCATACGTCTGGTTCACACATATGTAAGGTGGTGTATGCTATGTGACATGCCTTTGGTTTGTGGACTGTGTGCAGTGTGGCACATGCCGTTTTGCTGTTTGTGGGGTGTGTCTCAGGTATGGCATTGGCATGCTGCATGCATTTAGATATGACGGTGCTGGGGACAGCATCTAGGCAGGGATGTGTCCATGTGTGTGTGATGGCCCATGAATTGGATCATGTCACTGTCACATTTGTGGCCCATCATCATACTTTGCATTCCAGTGGTTTGTGTGGACACTCACCTCCATCTGCCGATGATGGCACTCCACGCTCCATGTCTCCCACTCCCTCTATGGATTCCATGCCAATGGTGCTGGCACATGTTTCCTCCCATCGGGTGAGCTTTATGGGGGAGTTGGACCCACTGCCTGTAGCCAGACCCTGGCTCCGATTGGCAGATAGGATATTGCGCACACAGAGGTGCAGATTATCCAACCTTTTTTTGACATCCTTGATGGTGCGGGGGGTGGTGCCGACCGCACTGACCTTCTGGGCCACTGCCTCACATATTACTTTTTTTTTTAGCTGGGCAACTCACCTGAGGTCTGATGCAAAGACCATGTCCCCATTATGGCGAGAGTGTCTGCCAGCATGTTTAACTCGTCATCCGAGAAGCGCTCCTTTCGCTATCGGGATGCTCCTTTTTTAATGGCCTCTGGCATTGTGCTGGAGATGTAGCTCGAGATGTAGCTGGTGGTGTGTGGATCCAGGTCCTGTGTCTCGAGGATTGCAATGGATTGTGTTTTTCAAGATGGCCGCCGTAGCATTTCCTGATCTGGCGCAATGACCTTACTTCCGGTTCCGGTTCCGGTATTGCCGGACCCGTTATTGCCGGTGCCCATTGTTTCGGGGTGGACAAAGGCAGAGGAGGTGTCAGCGCTTTGCATGATGCCACTAACGGAGGTTTTGGGGTCATTTACGGCATGCCGGTGCAGACGATACCGGCATGCCGCTATGATGGAACAGGGCATCCTAGTGACATCAGAGTCACTGTGAAATACCGCGATTTATCCTGAGAAGAAAGGGAAAGGGTGGTCATGGTTGGAAGCAAGACCTTCACCCAATTAACCAGATTGTAGAGGCCGAGTTCCCTCTAGTTCCTAATCCTGCGACAATCTTATGTAATATCCCTGTTAAGGCACGATATTTCACTGTGATTGACTTGAAAAATGCATTTTTCTCAATCCCATTGTATAAAGACTTGCAAGATCTGACATCATTTACGTTCAGACAAACTCGTCTGAAAAGTACTTGCATGCCCCAGGAGTACTGTGAGTCTCCGTCGATTTTCAATAGAGTCCTGCAGATGCAATATTGATTTGGAAAGTGTTGTGTTGCAGTACGTGGATGACATATTGGTCTGTAGCATCTCAGAGGAAGAGTGCAGACATGATTCATTTCAACTGATGATTATTCTTGCAGACAAAGGATATTAAGTAGACAAGGAGAAATTGCAGTATTGTCAAGAAGAAGTACTGTACATAGGCCAGTTAATTTCGCATGAGGGAAAGAAAGTTACTCCTGAGAGAGCTGAGGCTATTTTAAAAACATTAAAGCCACTCACGATAAAGCACATGCAGAGATTTTTGGGACTATGTAATTATGTAAGAGCATGGGTCTTTGATTACAGTTCATACATAAGGCCTTTGTTGCAAGCTTTGAAGAAAGCACAGGCAAATCGGGAAAGAATTTTCTGGACTGAGGAGATGGAAGAAGGGTTTGATGAGTTGAAAAAGCCAATTTGCACAGCTCCAGTTTTAGGGATTGCCTATTATGCTGAGGAATTATTTATGTTCTCGCACACAAATGGCACTGTTATGACAGCTGTACTCACGCAGAGAACCACGTTGGGGTACACGCACTTGCATATTACCATGGGATTCTAGACGCAGTAATGAGGGGCCACTTTCCATGCGAACAGTCTTTGGCAGCCACCGCGTTTGTCATTGAGAACGCTGCTAGCATAGTAACGGGGTGTTCCATGATGTTATTTGTTGAACATGCATTGTTTGCTATTTTGGAAAAACCTAAAGGCACGTTGACTTCTCAAAGAGCTTCTGCCTACGAGGTAGTCATATTGAATCCAGCGATTAAAATAGTTGGCTGCAAAATAGTGAATCCTGCCATATTTGTAGCAGAACCACTGGCAGAGGACGAGCATGCACATGATTGCTCGACCTATGAGGAATTCTATGGCAAACTTCCGAAATGAAAGAAAATGCATTGGCAGCTGGGGAGATTCTCTTTATTGACGGTTCTTCTAGAATCGATCAGAATGATGGACAAAGATATACAGGTGCCGCTGTAGTGAAGCACATGGCCAATGGAGTGTTTGAAGTATTGATAAGTGCATGACTACCGTCTCACTTTCTGGCACAGGCTGCAGAATTAGTGGTGCTGATTATCGCGATCGAGAGACACGCAGACCAGGAAGTAACAGTGTACAGCGACTCTGCCTATGTAACATCAACAGTGCACACAGGATTAGCACGTTGGAAAAGGAGGGACTACCTCTGTACGGCACTCCAGTACAGCATGCAGCCTTATTGGACAGACTCATTAAAGCATTACAACTCCCAGTAGCCATTGCAGTAGTTAAACACTAAAAGAGCAGACTTTATCTTGCATGGACATCAAAAAGTAGATGAGGAAGCAAAACGAGTTGCATGTTCAGATATTATTATGTTGTTTTATATGCCTGATGTTCATGAAAGCATGGTGGTGATGATGAGTGTGTCTGAGTGTTATAATAATTTGTCTAGAACTCAGTTGGTAGAGATTCAAGGGGAAGCGCCACAAGATGAGAAAGACTTGTGGACCCAAAGGTGGTGTTCTTTAAACTCCTCTGAAGCATTGCGGCAACAAGACAGCACTGGCAAACCGGTAATGCCTGTAGCCTTATTAAGGGTGGTGTTGGAACAGCTACACTACCCTGTGCACATTACTGGAGAGAGCCTTGCTGCAACTATTGCAGAGGAATGGTTTGTTCCAAATATAGTAGAACACGTTGCATTTTATGTAGTAAATTGTATTGTATGTCAAAATGTTACTGCTGGGCACACACTGCACACCATTAGAGGAGTTATTCCAAGACCTAATGGTCACTTTCAGCATTTGCATATCGACTATGTCGACATGCTGCAAGTATGTTGTGGATACAGATATATGATTGTAGTGGCATATCCCTTTTTGAGGTGGATTGAGGCTGGTCCATGTACACCCCCAAACTCCACCTGTACAGCAACATTTTTAGTATGAGAAGTATTTCTTAGATGGGGAATATGTGAAGTATTGAGATCAGATAATGGCCCTCATTTTGTTAATGAAGTCTTTGAACAAATAAACTTGTTGCTTAGCATAAAGCACACGTTTTCCTCTGCGTATCAATTGCAAGTGAACGGGATCTGTGAGAGGCTCAATGGCTTGCTTAAAGAGAGAATAGCCAAATTGAAGCTTACCTTGAAGAAAGGATGGTTGCATTGTCTCCTGCTGGCATTGTATGCGTTGAAAAATCAGCCAGGTTCAGTCCACCATCTTACCCCCCATGAAATAGTGACAAGGAGGCAAATGAGGACACCTCTCACACCTCCTTCTAGAACTAGAAGTGATGCCCAGACAACAGCAGAATTGTTAAAAAAGGAGTTACGTGATTACTTAACATGCATGACCTCAAGTATCTGTCATTTCAGATCAGCTCAAGCGAAAGGAGTGTGGGGCAGCTCAGAACACAGGAGATGCTAAAACAACCAGAGCTGAAAAATGATGTCTTCACAAACTTTTCCTCAGTGATTCGATCCTCTTCCGCAATTTCAGAAGGAAGTGGCACGAGCTGTGTTTCAACAGCCCCTTCATATTGGAAGACGTGACACCGTCTGCAGTGAAGGTGCAAGGCAGATGCGCTTGGATATTTCTCGGAGACATGAAAGTCTATGCTGGAGAAACCCCTTCACCCCCACCCCTGTTGGAAGCAAGCATCGGGGAAGAACCACAGCATGTGCAGACTAGGTCTATGACGAGGAAGAAGGGCTCAGAAGCTCTTGAATAGACAGACAAGGAATATGTTGGACTGTGGCTTATTGTTGGGACACTCTTTTAGTCACTAAAAATGAGCTAAGGGAAGCTATTTGTTCTTGAGCCACAGGAGTTTGTTGACATTGGACTGAGACATTTTTAAGTCTTGATCATAAAGGAGAGCATTCCAGATTTGGAGTTCCTTTTCGACGACTGGAAAAGGGAACAGTTCCCCGATTCCTTTCTCAATGAATTTCTCTTGGGAGGTGCCCATGGTGGTGCCCAATGACAACGTTTCACGGATCGTTCTTGCAGTTTTCCTGTTTATTCTGCGTCCATATCCTGTGTTTGTGGGGAGACTACTAGCGTTCATCTGTTCCTGCAAGATCCTAAGAGTGGTCCAATCGTGAGGAGATTGTTCACAGCTATCATTGAGCAAATTCTTCAGCTTCCTGAGTACAGTGGGGAAAACACAAATGCCCCTATAAGTGGATAATGCACATAGACTGGTCAGCTTGGTGTTCTATTATTTGATTGAGTACCCGCATCTCGTTGGGAGACAAACTAATGTCTGCACGTTCCTGAGGGATCAGAGGAATAAAGCAGCACTTAATGAAATATTAAGAGACATAATCACGCAGGTGAACCTTTTTCTGAGAGAGAACTGAATGAGACTTTCGAAGGAGAAGATCCAAAATTCTATTGGATAAAATACTTTTTTTCATGCTGAAGGAGAATCTTCATGTCTTCTGGTAAAAGGCCAATTTGTGGTCTTCACTGGGAACTTTTGTTCATCGTCGTATAGTCAGCCAGCTGAAGTTGATCGAGGGAACTTGTGGAGCAGACTCAGCAGCTTCCATTATATTACATAATGTTGCTTGATTAAAGTTTATTTTTCCTTCTTAAAAAAAAGAGAAAAAATGGGCAGCATCAAAGGTAATATCATTATGGCAGATCATGAGAGACATCCACGATGTGCAAGAAGCTATTGTTGTACTGGTTTTACTTATGTGTGATTTACACTTGCATTTTGTTAATAGTGATACTGCTCTCACTTACAGTATGCACTTCTTACTATTTAGATCCGAACAGAGTACAGATTCCTGTGTATCCTCCTATGCAGGAGGAGGGTACAGATGTGGCAACTACTAAGCAACCAAGGCACAATGTTATTATCCCTATTCCAGTAGATGGTGTAAAATTGCATGGGTCTGTGACGAATGTCACCAGACATCTTTCTTTTGCAAAAAGTGTTGTGGAAATTGTTGTTGAGCACCAGAAACAGGCTCGAAAGGAGAGATGAACGAAGAGATTGTCTAGGAGTGAACCTACACAGATAGCACATGTAAAAAAAAACAGTCCACTGACAAATGTTCCTATGATTATAGAGGCTCATAAGAAAAGAACAAGACCTAAGAGAAATGCTAGGGAGGATGATCATGAGCTAAATGATTACCTAGATAGTACAGCACTCTTGGGGAATAACATATGGTATCAGCATATGAAACAAGTCTAAGAACTTCATAGGTATTGAAATAGATGTCCTGACTGCACATTGCATATCACACCTGGCATTCTGTCATACAAGAGGCCAGTTCATGGGTCGAACAGCCTTTCTCAAATGGGCAACTGAATGGACAGATCCAGACGAAGATGACTATGTCCAAGATACAAAGACAACGCTAAGAGATCATACTAAGAATCATGTGATCAGATACGAAAAGTCTTGAGTAAAAGGAACTGGAATCAGATGGGAAGTAAATAGAAGACTTGAGAATCCAGGAACATTTGCAGAAGACATTCGTAAATGGAAAAACAGAGGCCACATGCAGATTTTGGGAACAGTGTTATCACCAGATGGTTGGGAAGAAGGTGTAGAGATCTGCAGAGACTGGATATTAATGGCTCACAACCAGCCAACTATTGAGAATGCACAAATGTCAAAACTACTGACCTGGGTCGAAGACAGGGGAGGACCTTTGCAGATAGTACCTTTGGAGAGTGCAAAGCTGTGCTTGAGAAACAATGGCACAAGAAAAGTTGGAGAAAACCAGAACTGTGGTTGAATCTTTGAGGCACAAGGAATGAACATTCTGACAGCAGTGATCATGGATCACTATTGGGCTTGTGGATCTAGAGTGTATATGAAGTTACCCAAGGATTGGGACAGAGTATGCTCACTAGCGAATGTTCATGTTCCAGCGTTGCTGATTCCTAAAAGTAATTTGAACCTTGACAGTTTTCAAAAAGCAGATGCTCACCTGAGGAAGAGGAGATCTGTGGAGCTGATTAATTGAATGAAGAGGGAGAACTATTTCTCTGCCAAGTCAATAGAAGCTTTTGACTTCATCCTGTATGAGCACAGATTGTTCAGCCAGACTTTGTCAGTATTCACATTGATCTTCATGCCGAGAATCCAGGTTGGAGCAATTACTAAATGGCTGCATATTACCAGATGGGAATTGCTGCAGACAATAAACACTACCATAAAAGGGATTCAATGCTATCAGAGAATAGATGAGAGCCATACGACTGATGACTCTTCTGAATAGATACGTCCTGCACATGATTACAGCTATGGATGGAGGTGTTTGTACAAAAATCAGTGAATCATGTTGCACGTTCATACCTTCTCATGATGATGAGAATGGCACCTTGACAGAGGCCATAGAAATGCTGACGAAACTACACGTCCAGATGTTAGACGAAGTAGAAGACATTGCTGATGATAGCTGGTTTGGATCACTCTTTTCTTGGGTTCCACAATGGATGGCAGACATGTTCAAGTTCCTTAGAGCCCTGATCGTGTTGGTATTGCTTGGATTTTGTGTGATCAAGATAATAATCACACAATGCAAGAAGACAGCAAAGAAAGCCAAAGGGATGAAAATTATGATTGATGTTGAATCATGATGGAAGGCCAGAGACTTGATAGATGAAGAAGTCAGAGACTTTGTGAAGGCCTGCATCCATGCACATGAGGGAACGAAGTTCCTGTATCCAAAGAACCATAAGAAGTATGTGGGGAAAGTGGATCTATTGCAGCTCAAGTGGACAGTGCATGCCTATAACTTGGAACAAGGATGAGCATGTGAAATCAGCTGGATGCCTGAAGGGAATCATAAAAATATGGATCCGAAAGAAGCATTTCTTCAGACAAGGATGTCTAGATATGAAGGATGATGGGTGAGTGGTTGATGAATCGCCCAGAGGGGGGAGTGTAGAGGAGGAGCAAAGTACCCCCACCTCAACCACTTTGCCCATATTTCCTATATGTTGAGAACCAGAGTGTGAGACACGTGCAGTATCAGTGAAAATACTGATACCGAGCAGAATCCTGGAAGCAAAGGTCCCATTGAGAAAGCCATACATGCATATGGGACAGTATGATGGCCATTTGAATGAAATTCCTGAAGAAGCAGGACCAATGAATGGAAGAACAGAGTGGTGACGTCACATGAAGCAAGCTGATATACATAGAAGAGATGCAGAGACAAGAGAATGAAGATATTCTATAAGGCATCAAGAAAGTATCAAAGATAAGTGACATTTTAGGATCAAGATGAAGAAACGTATGTTACAGAAACAATGAAGATATCAAGTTATTTTATATGTGTACAGATGCAAAGAAACGTAAGCAGATAAAGTATTCTGGAGGCTAGCTTTATAGTGAATAGATTGTGTCATGCTCCAACATATACTTATATTGAAGTGAGTAAAGAATGGATTTTTCCACTATGTATTATAGCAGAGCTGGACTAAAAAGGAAGGCATCTTTTCCAGTGTGTTGCAGTTCAAAACAAGTGAACAAATTAACAGGAGTGAAACTCAGAAAGGCAAGGCTGGGCAAGCCCCAAGAAGCCAAGGCTGTATCAGGCTGGGGTGAGCAGACATTGGATAAAAGTTGTGTGAAAGAACAAAACTCCTGTTCAGATGACATGGACAAAAACAAGAAAGACGTCAGAGGGCTATTAGAAAATAGTATTTTAAATACACTAGAGCTCAATTTTGTGGTCTTCAGTCACGTGGAAGGATGAAGTTCGACGAACATGACGACCACACTTACGCATGAGAGCAGAGTATGCCTTCACTCCCCTGAATTCTCCAGAGCAAAGAAACACTGCCAAGGACAAGTTCAAAGCCTTAATTGACAGCAGACCACTGAGGTGATGATAGATGAATATGCTTATTGGTGGGAAGCTATGGTTAAGACTAGCTCACCAGCACCTGGAAGACCAGCCTGCGTGCTGCTAAAGTAGGTAAAAAAGTACTGACGGAGGTTAGAGTGCCAACCAATTGAAGGGGGCTGCGTGATTAATGGTCCTATAGTTTGTGTAACCAATGGGACGTTGTATATTTAGTGATGTTCATAGTGACCTTTTTAAGGGGAGGGCTTAGTTGCCCAACCTGATGTTAAGGAACCTATCACTTCTCTTCACTCTCTCAGACTAGTATAGATCATATACTTAGAAGTCCCCTTAGAACCTATCAAAATAGCCACTAGATTTTTGTAGTTTGCCACGTAGGACGACGATAGTAAATACATAGGTTGACATCATCAATGACGATTTTTTGCTATAAAAGAATGCTTTTTTTTAAAGATGCATTAAGAGACCGTGCGCTGAGACGTCACTTGATGTCCGTTGTACTCCCTGTTTAAGATAATTGATGTTAAAACAGTTATCTTTTTGCCAACTACCTGAGTCGTTTCGAATATTGATGTTTGAGTAACTTCTGCATCCCCATTCATCTCAAGGGTATTGCTACCTCGTCTTAAAGGGCTGGGGTCTCCTAGTTCAGCACCTTTCCCCAACACCATTTTCAATAAACACCCTCCATGCCACCTGTCCCCCCCACAACACCATCCCCAACACACCCTCCTCCACCTCCCCTCTCCCCACAACACCATCCTCAACACCCCACTTGACTATTATATACAAATGAACAGTCACTTGCATGGCCTCTTGCCCTTACCAGTGTCCTCCAGCACATTCTGTGCTACATTTCACACAGAGTGGCACCTCCTTGGGGGTGACAGAGGTGGATTGATCAGATTCAGGCCCCAGGTTGTGTTGCGTGTCCAGGAGCATGCTGGCCTGCAATGCCTCTGCTAAGACTGATGCGCTCTGTCATCTCCCTTACCCTTTGTCCGACAACAGTCAGGGTGGCAGATGTTGTGACTGACTGCTATCAATCCTGCTCCATGGCCCTCACTGTCCTCTGTGAAGCTCCCTGTATGCAGTCATGGATGGCCTGTAAATGTTGGACCTGTGCTTCGGCAAGTGTCTCCAAGCGCTGCTCCATATTATCAAGACACCTCTATATGGCTTCCTGTGATGGATGGATGATGGGTTACAGGCTATGGGGAGGGCTGCGACTAAAACAGGGCGAGCCATGTGACTGGCCATTGCTGTCACCCTTTGACGCCTGGCCATGTTGGCCAAATGATTGGGTATCCCACTCAGGTGATGTGGGGGTATTATGTGCCAGGAGGGTGGGCACATGCACAGTGTACTCTGTGTGCCTGCCAGTATCTGGCTCCCCTCACCCATTCTCAGTGGCTGGCTGTTTGGGCCGTTGCAGGTTCCGGAGGAGCAGTACCTGCAGCAGTGTAATCAGATGATGTGCCAGTGCTTGGGCATGTGGTGCTGCTGGGGCATGCTGTTGTGATCCTGCCCTTTCTCTTCCCCTTCCCATTGCTGGGCGGTGCAGGGGGGTGACTGTTGGCATTGCCCTGGATGCCCAGCCATGGGGTGTGGATGTTCCTGCATCATCATCCACCTCCTGCATTGCCTGTGAACCTGTTGGGTGAACAATGACATGCCGTTACTCATCATGCACACTTGTACGTGGGCTTGCTAGTCACACATGCTACATGGTGGGGGGAAATCCTACACATGTGGTCTGAGGGGGCATGGTCAATTGCAGGCCTATGTAGATGGCTTCTGCAAGGTGGCGGTAGTCACTACTGAGGATGCACTACCCATTGGCATGTGGTGGCATCTTCCCCTGTCAATAGGGCCAATCTGCACTAAGGGACAAGGGGTGGACATTCAAACTCACCAGATCCAATTTGGCTGCTGGACCCAGCCTCCGCACTCCTGACTCCCTCAATCGCCTCCATGTGGAGGATGGGGGTCGCCTTCTCCTCCCACGGGGTCAGGACTAGTGGGTCCATGCTGCCACCTCCTGAGGCCAATGACTCCTGTCGATGACTGGACAGGAGAAGGCGGACCCTGCCAATGAGGTCATTTCACCTCTTCCTGCAGTCTTCTCCATATTGTGGGACTCTCCCCACAGCTGTCACCTTCTTGCAGATGGCAGCCTTGCGCTGCACTGAGGCTTTTCAGTGTTGGGAGCCATACAGCTCCTCTGCATGGCCCACCACCTCATCAATGAGGACCTGCAGCTCTGCCTCAATACATTTTTGTTTTCTGAGCCTGTGATCAGTCACCTTCCCCTTTGTTTTCTCCTGTGCTATTTTTCCCCTCTCCTGTGTGTTTGGATGGCAACAGGAAATGGGAGATTGAGAGTGAATTGTATTTTTAAAGATAGCCGCTGCGTGCTTCCTGTTCTGGCGATGACACTATTTCCGTCGGCGGAATTACGGTCAGTGGAAATAGCACCGATTGTACGGCGTACATTCCGCCGAATATGAATGGAATTACCATGGAATGAATAAGGAGTAGAATGTCATGCTCATCTAGGGTTGGTTTAGGAGTATCTTGAGTGGTGAATTTGGAGAGGGCGGGTAGCACACTCTGTGACCACTTCCATGTAATATATATGTTTTCTCAGTCCTCAGCTGCATGCCGCTTGACATATAAGCACATGGCACAGCACGCCAGCACCCAGGCACTTGTATACAGCCTTATAATTTATTTTAACCTAACCCTATAAGCCACAGCTGAATTTCTAATTCTCAACTTGCAATCCAACCCTTGCCATTTCCTCTCCACAGATGCACCTAGTGAGGTGTGACCAACCTCCCGGGGCTGCCCACCACTCATGATACACCTAAACCCTAGATGAGCATGGCATGCTACTCCTTATTCATTCCATCTGTTCACAATGAACTTATAGTATGCATCCTATAACCCGTCCTACCTACTCTCCTCTCCTTCTTCCTTCCCTTGTGCACCATTCTCTCCTCTCACTGATACAATTGTGATGTATGGTCATATTGGCTAATCTCTCCTGTCACTAATACAACTGAGATGCATGCTTATATTGGCTAATCTGATATCTATTTGATGTGCCTTGATAACAATAGTGTGACATTTTGTGGATACCTTTGCCCTAATTCTCCAATGCCCCCCCTTCCTTTTTTCAAATATTGCTTTATATATAATTTTTGTCTTCACGCTATGCACTGAATCACGTATCACATTGCACCTGTTACAATAATGTTCTGTTTTGGAAAATGATACCTTAATGAATAAAAACACCTGTTAATGGCTGCAGCCTTGATAACGACCCTCAGATGTCAAAACACGCGGCGTCAGTCATGGTGAACAAAAACAATAAATATTCAATAAATCACAATGGTATCAAAAGCAAACGTGTCGACTACACCTACTACGCATTTCAGTGAACAAAGCAAATTCATATAAGATGTGTACTAGCGCCATACTAGTAGACATTCAACACAAATTTGCATAGAGCTATACCTTGGGTGCCAAGAGCACAGGCCCTATGGTTTCTACTAACCGGCTGCATGTACAACTAGACCAGATAGAACACAACGTGTAAGGCATGGCAACCACTAGTTCCTAGTGTTCTCACTTCTTCCTGGTTTTATTAGGTAATACGAAAGATATGCAGGAGAGTGATCCCATTGAAGTCTACGGAGGCATTAAACTTGCTGAGAGAGCGACATTAGTGATTTCTGATCCTAAACTCCCCCCATCCCCATACGCCAGGATAGCCCTTCATTTTCTCCCTGGCTATGCCGCGCCTGAACCTTCACTACCTATTTGCGCTGTCAGTTCTACTCTACTCTACTCTCTTCTTGTGCTGCTATTTCCAAGACACATGTGTTGGCACTGCCCTTTATTGCTTGCTTCCTGTGTTTCCCATGGGCCCATGCAGAACCACACAACAGAGTAATGCAAGTATTTTTAGAGATTGATTGTGTGTGGGATTTTTTTCATAAATTGGGCCTCATTGTAAGTCTGCCGGTCCGGTAGTAACGGTGCTACCAGCACCGTTGCTACCGGGCCGGCAGATTACGAGTTGTGCTTGCGGGTGTCTTTCTGCGCGCCAGGTCTGACCTGGTGGTCAGAACGGCACCCGCGAGCACAACTTGTCGGATGCACCGGCACCATTCATGAATGGTGCCGGTGCATCCGACCTCCCCATTCCCATTGAGCCCCAATGGACTCAATGGGAATGGGAAGTAATGAATACCGGCACCCGGCAATGGAGATGGACCGGGTCCGCCAGGGTCGGAATGCCGCCGTACGTCCCCATTGCTGGGTGCTGGTAATTTCACGACTTTGGCAGCAGCCATGCCTTTTTTACCGGCAAGGCTACCACCAACGTCGTAATGAGGCCCATTGTGAGGGAACTTTTCTTTTCATTGGAAATATAGTATATTATAGTATATTGTACTTTCATATACGTTCCATATATTACATTATGGCCTTGGCAGGGACAAGTCCTGTGTGTGTCTTATACTGTGACATCTTGTCAGGCATTCTCTGGCGTTTTCTGCTGGCTCAGTGTTCACGCATGGATTTGGGTCTATTGATGGAAACACCAGTCATAGTCACACTCATACTTCAGTGCAAGCTGTGGACTGGAACCAAGCTCATCCTTTGCAACCCATGCTGCTGTAGAGTGAAGTGAGCTAGTAGAGCAGGCAGTGGATGACTTCCCCCTCTCAGCCACTGATGGCTGTGCAATGCACAGTGTATCTAGTAACTAATCTAGGCTTGTGCTGCCTCGTCCCGGCTCACAGCTGTCGATTCAATACAGACTGCTATACCCCAACCCCTTTAAAATAGTGGTAGGGAGCAATACAAATAGGATGAACATGGCAGCAGCGGCAGCCTTATAGAACCCAACAACATAAACAATGCCTGAAAATGATGATGTCATCAGGCAAACCAAGACAACATAATGGTTACTGCCCTTCAGATAA
Organism: Ambystoma mexicanum; assembly: GCF_040938575.1. Taxonomy (NCBI): domain Eukaryota; kingdom Metazoa; phylum Chordata; class Amphibia; order Caudata; family Ambystomatidae; genus Ambystoma; species Ambystoma mexicanum. The sequence continues at coordinate 701,098,048 of NC_090941.1, read as the reverse complement.
CGAAAGGCTTACCATTCAGGAGGAAACTTCAAATTATCTTTCACGTAAAGTTCAAAATCATGTTATGCTTTGCTAAGCAGGTCACTAGTACGCAGGAGCCTTTTACAACCTGTTTTCATGATGCCTTTGCACATAATTTGTGCCAGGATTGTCACTGTAAAAACACATGTTGATGCCAGTACACATAATATGTCATCATCAACCAGAATGCATCATTTCTGCAGGGAGAGGCACTGCTCCTGTTAGATGTTCTTCTTCCTCCTTCATAAAGGGCAGACGGGTGGCATGCCGCCACCCATTATGAACTTAACACCCCTCGCTACAACCATACTCGTTTTTGCTCAAAATTTTAATATAGCAATTCATATGTTGTCTGGTTGGGTTGCTATATGATTTGTGCATGTTTCAAGTCATCGATATAAAAGTGAATGTTATTTTTACCCCTGTGATTTAGACTTTTTTTTGCATAAAACATCATAAAGAGAAACATTAATCATATGGTTTCCACATGTTTATTTTTTTCAAGCTTGTTAATTATTTTGAAATAAAAACGCTCAAGGGTAGTCAACAAAGTAGGCATTGGATTACTTTTCCTTAGCTGAATTCCATAACCTGGCATGTGAGCAATTTTCATGAATGGGGAAAGTGCTGAATTTAAAAAAAAAAACGTAATAACACATTGATTGAAGTACTCCTCAGATTGTTTTTGCACATAGAGATCCACGTGAAATGAATAAACTACCCTTGTTGAAATCATGGATGCAGATGCAGGTGCACTAACCAACCAAAAGCGAAAGATGCACCACTTCTACCCACAGTGGGAAACCAATTCGTTTTCTTCCAGCGTAAAAAGAAAGTGTGCCTCGTTAATGTACGTTGCCCAAATTACAGCGGGAAAAAGAGTAATGTTGAATTATTTTGCAAAAATGCACAGAAATTATGAAAAGAAGTTTCCCAAAGGAAATCTGTCTGTAAACCCAAAAGCTAGGTAAACTAAATACTGCAATGCAAATGCTGCAACAGAGACATCAATATTATTAATTATTTGATGAAAACTAAGTGTATTTTTACAAATGGTGCAATTGTGAAGGGCACATTGGCCCTAATTGTGACCCTGGCGCTAAGTGGCTAACGATGCCGGTAAAGGATTACCGGCATCGTTTACCGCTCCGGGCGATTATGACTTAACAATGTGCTATTAACGGCACTGTAATTAACGGTGCTGCTAAAAGCGCCAAGGGCACGGGCACGCGACCTCCCATGCCGTAAATACCGGCCTGGTGCAAAGTGGGGAACATCACGAGTCGGGCGGACATGCAATTAACGCCATTGTGAAGGGCGTAAAGTACCTTACCGACATGGTGCTAATACCGCCATCACGGACCAACCGTAAATGGCCATGTGAAGTGTGCCCAACTACCACAAGTGCACACAATCAGCACAGGTGGAGGCTATACAGACTGGGCAAGCACAAAAGGAGCACACCCCACCCCTTCCCACACCCAGTCACACTCCACAATGATCCCAATACTACTAGAAATGCTGGGGCTGGAGGACCTGATTGCAGTGGAAGTGCTACAACAACAACAACAACAAGAACAACAACAACAGGCAGCACAGAGGAGACGCAGGGGGAGAAGGAGGGCAAGGCAGGGCCAGCATGCCCTACCAGCACAGCCAGTGGCACCATGCAGGCAGCCCCCAATCCCACGCATCAGAGCCAGTCCATTCAACCTAACCGCTGAGCAGATCCACACCCTGTACCGTCTGGACCGGGACACCATCACCACCATTGGGGACATGATACATGACGACATTGTCAGCCTGAAACATACACCGCCATCCCACCCCTACTGAAGGTAGTTGCTGTGCTCCACTTCCTGGCCACAGGCACCTACCAGCACATAGTGGGGCACTTGCATGGCATTTCACAACCATTATTGTCACGTACGCTGAACCAAGTGCTTGATGCCCTCCTCAAGCACACAGATGACCACATTTCCTTACCACGGTCTGCCCAGGATATCTCAAAAGTTGCATTGGCACCATCGACTGCACCCATGTGCAATTGGTGGTCCCACATGCCATGGAGGTAGCGTACAGCAACCGTAAGCTATACCACTCAATCAATGTGCAAATGGTATGTGACTGAAACAGAATCAGCACACATTGTTGTGGCTGATTCCCCGGATCTATCCATGATTCAAGGATCCTGCGGAACTCGACAGTACCACGCTACATGGAGCAACATGCAGGGCAGAGATCCTGGCTTATCGGCGAGTTGCATGTCATGCCCATGGTAATGTGATGTGGGTAGGTGACTGACGTATACATGCATACTTCACCTGGCTGCGAGTGCCAGAGGCTATGGAGCATGTTCATGCCCAAAAGCAGCCCAGACTGGACCTGACACATGACCACATAATGCAAGATGTAAGCAGCCCCACCATGTAAATGAAGCAGTGTCACAACCATTCCACAGCCATCTGCATGTGCACTGTACGAAATCAGATTGCACCCCCCTCATCAAAATGCAGCTACAAGCAATAAATATGGCCAATACACAGCACCAAACACCATCAAATGAAAGGACAGTCCCCCATTACTGCGTACAAAGGAGTCACATGAGGGTCAAAAACATCAATACACCACTACACTGACACAGAGGCCCAACTGAATTGAACGACACCTTTTGTTGTGCGTAGTGAGATCATCATGAGGCTGACATCAATGGTGCCAAGATGAAAGCATACAAATCACCGGACATCTGCAACATCACAGAAACAACCACTGTGGACTAACACGGTGCATGGGCACTCACAAGGAACTTGACCCCCCTGCGCCCACTAGTAGATGGCATGCAAACCAGTCCATAAGAGGAATACACACATAGCAGTCACATCGTGTTTCCATCCATGCATGGAAATGGGCTTGAAAATAAGAAATACATGCATGCCATGTTGTCACTCAATGAGGTCAAATATGATGTGGTAACTTACACATACATCGTTGGCCACATGCAGATGATGCAGGCTACCTCTTGAAGAGGTGGCTCCTTACCACAGTCCGGAACCCGCAGAACAGGCACGAAGAGGACTACAATCGTGCACATACACGTACCCGTGTGGTGATTGAGCACACATTTGGCCTTTTGAAGGCACGTTTTCACTGCTTCAGCAGGTCTGGTGGGGCACTCCTGTACGGGCATCAGAAGGTGGGCAAGATCGTCATGGCATGTGTCATGCTACATAATATGTGCATCAGACGGAATGTGCCCCTGCCCTCTGACTCTGAACTGCAATCACCTGACAATGAGGATGAGGAGGTTGGGGATGGGGCAGCACCCCAGTGACGTAACGATGCACAGGAGGGACGTGTCATGCGTCAGACCAATGTTTCTAGCAGACATGGACGGGGGGGTTAATGTAACGCTCACCTGATTCCCGTAGAGGCGCCGGTCTTGACTGGGCGTATACCGTATCTTCAAAGGTGATGTGTAACACACGGCTGGCTCTTTGGGCTGGACCTCTGTGCACTGTATGTCTGACTCGAAGGGTAAGATGTCTGCAGATAGAAAATATGGGATTAAGGAACTGGGTTATTGAATGTCTCTCTCTTCTTCCCTTTCTCTTCTCCTGTAGAACCCCAAAGGTTAACGCTCTCACCTTAGGTAAGTGAACGCCGTGCTCTCCATCTGCCTCGGGGCAGGGTGCTGTAACCAGTTTCTTCACTGGATAAGGGGAGCAGGCCTCTTGACTTCAGAGGACTGCTGTCCGTCGTTTACTGCACGAACGGTAAGTTTCGAGTAATTCTAATGTCTTTAAAGTCTTTAGTAATGATGTTTCTTGTTTTGCAGGGTTCCGGCGATGGCGGATGACGGGCTGAAGTGAGTTGAAGATGGAGCCCGTGTGATGAATAGAAGCGCCTGGAAGCACGTAAGTAAGCGCTTGTTGCCTGCTTCACGATGCTCTCTAACTGTCTTTTTATTTTGCAGGTACAAGTTCGGAGCGGCTGCAGGGTGCCGGAATACCCACTGGGTTAGATGTGGAAAGGAGTAATGGCACGTGAGTATTAAAGTTCCCCAATGTCTTTAAACGCACCTTGTTTTGTCTTTCAGATGCGGGATGCAGCGCCGAAGGCCTCCGGAGCGTGCGAAGAGTTGGTAAGCTTTTGTCTTTCAGATGCCGGAATGCAGTGTGAAGACCTCCGGAGCGCACGAAGAGTAGGTAAGCCTTTGTCTTTCAGATGCCGGAATGCAGCGCAAGGCGTTGGTGACAGCCGATGGACCAGGTAAGTTAAGAGCTGTCACTGAAGACCGTAATGCTAACCTGTTCTTTCTTGTCTTTATAGGTGTTTCTGAAGACTGGATTCAGGATGGTAAGCCTTTTTCCTTAGGCCCAGGATCAGATGCAGAAGACACGATGAGCGTTCTGCTGCAGAGGATGCAGAATAACGCAAAGCAAGATTCATCCATCGGGTGTGGTTTAAATAGCCTCCTGTAGTGCTTAGGTATCTCCTTCCACAGCCACGCCTAGGTAAGAAAAGAGTTCCTGCTTTCCAGAAGAGTTCCAGTGTTCTGAATCTAGGGAGTGGCTCCTGCCCCACCCAACAGGAAAAGTAGTTCCAAACAGAAGAGGATCAGAGGCTCAACTGGCAGGCAAGTAAGCAGCATGGTCTGCTGCAGGTAAGTCCACCCAAGCATTATGAGCCCGGCGCTTCCAGCGCTGGGACTGGGCATATTTATGAGCCTGGTGCCACTGGCGCCAGGACTGGGTCCAAAAGGTCCCAATTGGGACTGGTTGGCACTCGGAACCTGGGTTATGGATCTGCTTCCAAGGGAGTTGGGAAAACCCTGACCTTTTGGAAGCAGAGATCATGACAGTACCCCCCTCAAGGCCCCTCCCAAACCAGGCTTCTCCGGGGGTTTTGGCTTGTCAGGAAATGTTCGGTGAAATCTTTTGATTAGGCGAGGAGCGTGGACATATTCAGCAGGTTCCCAGGATCTCTCTTGGGGGCCGTAGCCTTTCCAGTCAATTAGGTAAAATAGTTTAGATTTGGAGATCTTGGAGTCCAGAATGCTTTTGACTTCAAACTCGAGTTCTCCATCAACTAGGATAGGTTTTGGAGATTTAGTTAGTCAGGTTTGAGGTTGCACGGGTTTTAATAGAGAGACGTGGAAGACCGGATGTATCTTCATGTGCGGGGGCAAGTCCAACTTGACCGCTACTGGGTTTACTATGGTAGTGATGGAATAGGGACCAAGGTATCTTGGGTTGAATGTGCGTGGCCCTTTTAGAGGTAGATATTTGGTGGATAACCAGACTTGATCCCCTACTTGATATTGAGGGGCTTCCTTCCGATGTTGATCTGCTCCTTTCTTGTATTGTTCTTTAGCCCTTTGAAGGTGAGAAACAGCTTCCTTAAAGGCTTGGGTGATTGTAGAATGCAGGTAGTCTACTGCTGGTGTTTCAAGATCTTGGAGGGGATCCAACTCCGAGGTTCGAGGGTGACTGCCGTACAAAAGAAAAAATGGGGTTTTCCCAGTTCCCGAATGGACAGAGTTATTGTAGGCATATTCGGCTATCCAAAGGATGTCTTTCCAAGTTTTTTCAGTTTGTTGCAGCATGCAGCGTAAATACTGTTCCAGAGTTTGATTGGTCTTCTCGGTTTGTCCGTCGGTCTGAAGGTGGTGACTGGTCGATAGTCTCACATCAATTTGAGCCGACCGACAGCAACTTCGCCAAAAATGAGAAATAAATTGACTACCTCGATCCGAAATTAGAACCGAAGGAAAACCGTGCAGTCGGACGATGTTTTCGAGAAATTCTCGGGCCAGAGTTGCTGCTGTTGGCAAGCCTTTGAGCGGAATGAAATGCGCCATCTTGGAGAATAAGTCCACGATTACTAGAATCGTATTGTATCCGGAGCATGGAGGTAGATCGGTGATGAAGTCCATAGAAAGCGTATGCCAAGGGCGAGGTGGGATGTCAATAGGGCGTAAGAGGCCTGCTGCTCTTTCCTTTTGACTCTTGTTTTGGGCGCATACTCCACAGGACATTATAAAGTCTCTGATATCTTTTTTCCAAGACGGCCACCAGAAGTAGCGCTTGATCTTTTCTGAGGTCTTGGCCATACCGGGATGTCCTTCCATTAAAGAATCGTGATAACAAGAGATTACTTTTTTCTGTAAATCTGTGCTGGGTAGGTATAATCGTTCTTGGAAATACAATAAGTTATCCTTTACTGCAAAGTCCTTTCCCTGCAGATGCCAATTCTGTATGTCTGCTGGAGTTACAAGTTGCCTGGCTTTATCCTTAACTTCCTCTATGGATTCTGTGGCGATTACACCCAGAATTCTTTGTTCGGGAATGATTGGTACAGGTTTAGGGTTGATCAAGTGTTCTTCCACTCCCATCCGAGAAAGGGCATCAGCTTTACCGTTCTTTGTACCAGGTCGATAGGTAATTATGAAGTCAAACTCGGCAAAGAATAATGCCCAACGGAGTTGTCTAGAGGATTGGGCTTTTGCGGTTTTCAAATATTGCAGGTTTCGGTGATCCGTAATCACAGTAACGGTGTGTCGGGCCCCCAGCAGATAATGCCGCCAAGCCTTAAAGGCAGACTTGATAGCCAGAAGTTCCTTGTCAGTAATCGTGTAATTGATTTCAGGAGGCGAGAATTTGCGGGACCAAAATGCCACGGGATGCAACTGATTGGTTACCGGGTCCTTTTGTGATAGAACTGCCCCCATGGCAAGGCTTGAAGCATCAGTTTCCACGATGTAGGGGAGTTCGGGGCGAGGGTGTTTTAAGATTGGTGCAGAGATAAATTTAGTCTTCAAATCCTGGAAAGCTTGTTCCGCCTCGGTAGACCATTCAAAACGTTTGTTTTTCTTTAACAAGGCAGTGATGGGCTGGACTATTCGAGAGAATTCGGGGATAAACCTGCGGTAAAAGTTAGCGAAGCCTAACATGCTTTGCACACCTTTTACGGAGGATGGTGATGGCCATTTGAGAACTGCATCAACCTTCTTTGAATCCATACGCACTCCGCCAGGTGATAATATGAATCCCAAGAATTCAACTTCAGTCACGTTGAAAACACATTTTTCCAACTTAGCGAAAAGTTTGTGTTGACGCAATCTTTCGAGGACCATTTTCACGTGTTTCCGATGTTCAGATTCCGATGAAGAATAAACGAGGATGTCGTCAATGTAAACAACAACACACACATCTATGAGCTCTCTGAGGAAATCGTTCATAAAATATTGAAAGGCGGCCGGGGCATTGCAAAGTCCGAAGGGCATGACCTGATATTCAAATAGCCCATACTTGGTGCGGAAGGCCGTCTTCCATTCATCGCCCTCTTTTACTCGTACCAAGTGGTAAGCTCCTCTAAGATCCAGCTTTGTATATATGCATGCTTTTCTGACTTGGTCCAGGAGTTCAGGGATCAAAGGTAACGGATATCTATTCTTAACGGTGATCTGGTTCAGGGAGCGATAATCTATACAAGTTCTAAGGTCTCCTTCCTTTTTTGGAACGAAGAACAAAACTGAAGAAGCAGGGGACTTGGAAGGACGAATAAACCCATTTGCCAGGTATTGATCCAGGTATTGTCGAAGGTGAAGGTTCTCAGGCTCGGTGAGGGCATAAATTCTACTACAAGGAGGAGTAGATCCAGGTATCAGGTCTATCTGGCAGTCATAAGACCTATGAGGAGGTAGAGAGTTAGCCTGATCCTTCCGGAAAACATCTTGGTATTCTAGGTATTCGGGAGGTAACTGGGTAGTCTCTGAAGAAATTGCTGCCAGTGCAACACCAGGTGGAGGGTGACAAGTAGAGACACATTCTGGAAACTGGACCGTTCTTGCTCGCCAATCGATCAGAGGATTGTGTTTCTCTAACCAAGGTATTCCTAGAATAATCTGAAACTGAGGGGCCTTGATCACATCGAACACGATCTTCTCATGGTGTCCATATTGACTTACTAGCGTCACCTCTTGAGTGGTATGCGTTACTGGCCCGGAGGCTATCTCCGTACCATCCACCGTAGTAATGACGTCCTTTACAGCCTTGGGACAAAGAGTTAGATTCATCCTCAAAACCATTTCATGATCCACATAATTGCCGATGGCACCGCTGTCGACGTAAGCTTCAATTGCATGTAATCGATCCGGATTATCAGGGCTAATGAGGACCATAGGTATCACGAAATGCGAGGTCACGCAACTGGTTTTCACGCTCGGCAAGAGGACCTCTATTCTTGTCGGGCAAGGTCGTTTCCCTGCTCAGAGTTTGTAACTTTGGTAACTGCAGCTCCTACTGCCTTCTTGGCAGGTTTCACCGGACAGTCTCGAAGAAAGTGCCCTGAGTTTCCGCAATAGAGGCATAATTGCAACTGTTTTCTCCTTTCCCGCTCCTTTTGTGTTAGAGGACCTTTCAGACCCCCTATTTGCATGGGTTCCCCGGAGTCTACTCCTTTGGAAGGAGTTGGCGGTTTGGAAAATACTCGAGCATCAAACTTGGAACGATCGGCCTTCCTGTTCTGCAGTCTGTGATCTATTTGAACGACTAAGTCTATATAGTCCGAACAATCTTGTGGGGGATTCACTACTTGGGCTAACACATCTTTGAGCTCTCCACGTAGACCTCTATAAAACAGCGTAATCCTTTTGTCCTCAGGCCATTGAGTTTCCACTATCAGTCTGTTGAAAGATGCAATATAAGCCAAAAGATCTTGATTACCTTGTCGCAACGAAAGAAGCTCATTGTCCAAGGCCTGCCCCTGTGAATGTCTTGCGAACAGTTTTTCCATACTGAGCTGAAAAGCTTGAAAATCATGGAGGACCGGATCATCTTGATTTACTAGAGGGATCGACCAGTCTGCCGCATTGCCACTAAGGTACGAAAGCACGAAAGCTACTTTAGCTTGATCAGTTGGAAAGGCTGCTGGCCGGCATAAGAAATGCAACCGGCACTGATTGATAAATACTGCAAACCTCTTTGGGTCACCAGAAAATCGTTCGGGCGGAGCCAGAGGTACATTCCCAGGTAGGTTGATCTGTACTGGATTCATAGAGGATGTAGAAGGAAGATTTCCCCCAGATGCGGGTAACGGGGTCTGTCCGGCTTGTGACTGTAGCAATTGTCTAGCGAGATCATCTGTTCGCTCCTTGGAAATAATCAGTTCCCTTCTTAGAGCGTTCGTTTCCTGACGGGCTGCATGCACTTCTGCCCTTAGTTCCCCAAGTAACTGGGCTAGCTGGTCGGTATCCGAGGTTTCCATAGCGCCTGGATGGGAGTTTTGTGGTAGGCTTTGCGTTCTGTAACGCTCACCTGATTCCCGTAGAGGCGCCGGTCTTGACTGGGCGTATACCGTATCTTCAAAGGTGATGTGTAACACACGGCTGGCTCTTTGGGCTGGACCTCTGTGCACTGTATGTCTGACTCGAAGGGTAAGATGTCTGCAGATAGAAAATATGGGATTAAGGAACTGGGTTATTGAATGTCTCTCTCTTCTTCCCTTTCTCTTCTCCTGTAGAACCCCAAAGGTTAACGCTCTCACCTTAGGTAAGTGAATGCCGTGCTCTCCATCTGCCTCGGGGCAGGGTGCTGTAACCAGTTTCTTCACTGGATAAGGGGAGCAGGCCTCTTGACTTCAGAGGACTGCTGTCCGTCATTTACTGCACGAACGGTAAGTTTCGAGTAATTCTAATGTCTTTAAAGTCTTTAGTAATGATGTTTCTTGTTTTGCAGGGTTCCGGCGATGGCGGATGACGGGCTGAAGTGAGTTGAAGATGGAGCCCGTGTGATGAATAGAAGCGCCTGGAAGCACGTAAGTAAGCGCTTGTTGCCTGCTTCACGATGCGCTCTAACTGTCTTTTTATTTTGCAGGTACAAGTTCGGAGCGGCTGCAGGGTGCCGGAATACCCACTGGGTTAGATGTGGAAAGGAGTAATGGCACGTGAGTATTAAAGTTCCCCAATGTCTTTAAACGCACCTTGTTTTGTCTTTCAGATGCGGGATGCAGCGCCGAAGGCCTCCGGAGCGTGCGAAGAGTTGGTAAGCTTTTGTCTTTCAGATGCCGGAATGCAGTGTGAAGACCTCCGGAGCGCACGAAGAGTAGGTAAGCCTTTGTCTTTCAGATGCCGGAATGCAGCGCGAGGCGTTGGTGACAGCCGATGGACCAGGTAAGTGAAGAGCTGTCACTGAAGACCGTAATGCTAACCTGTTCTTTCTTGTCTTTATATGTGTTGCTGAAGACTGGATTCAGGATGGTAAGCCTTTTTCCTTAGGCCCAGGATCAGATGCAGAAGACACGATGAGCGTTCTGCTGCAGAGGATGCAGAATAACGCAAAGCAAGATTCATCCATCGGGTGTGGTTTAAATAGCCTCCTGTAGTGCTTAGAAGTCTCCTTCCACAGCCACGCCTAGGTAAGAAAAGAGTTCCTGCTTTCCAGAAGAGTTCCAGTGTTCTGAATCTAAGGAGTGGCTCCTGCCCCACCCAACAGGAAAAGTAGTTCCAAGCAGAAGAGGATCAGAGGCTCAACTGGCAGGCAAGTAAGCAGCATGGTCTGCTGCAGGTAAGTCCACCCAAGCATTATGAGCCCGGCGCTTCCAGCGCTGGGACTGGGCATATTTATGAGCCTGGTGCAGCGCCAGGACTGGGTCCAAAAGGTCCCAATTGGGACTGGTTGGCACTCGGAACCTGGGTTATGGATCTGCTTCCAAGGGAGTTGGGAAAACCCTGACCTTTTGGAAGTAGAGATCATGACAGTTAAATGGAGATGGCACTCGGGGCACAGGGTGTGTCCGGGACATGGACATTGTAGACTGTTAACCAATTAAGCACACATACGCAATAAGAAATATCCACACATGTGAATTCTGATTAACCAAAAAGTGTATTAAATGAGCAAAACTAAGTGAATAGGCCCTCCACCCCACACACCCACTCCCACCTTCCCCCTCAACTCCCCAACACACCCACTCCCCTCTCCCCCCTCAACTCCACAACACACCCACTCCCCCCTGCCCCCTGAACTCCCCTACACATGGTGTGCAGTACTGTGCACCAGTGGACAACGTGGCACCAGTACACAAGGCTGTGCCTACTGGCATCCCCCTCTCCCAGCACCAGGTGCACACCTGTCTGATCATCGCAGGTTCCTGCCTGACCTGCGCACGGGGCTGGTCCTGGTGGAACTGGCAGCCGAGGATGTACTCGGTTGCTCGGATAGATGCATGTCCTGCATTGCTTGCACCATCTCGGACAGTACGTGCTGCACTGCGGCCAGTTCTGCGCATATGTCCTTTGAGCTGGACGAAATAGCTGACCTCAGGGAAGCAGCACATTCACGCGTCCCCTCCCTTGCACTACCACATTCTGTAATGTGCTGTGTTAAGAGGCCAGTGAGCTGCTGCTGGCGCCTTATAATGTCCTGCATCCCCTCTTGGGTGTTTGGGGCTGGGGTGGATGGTTGAGGGGTGGCCAAAATACGGTGTTCCTCCTGCACAGGTGTGGTTGGGCTGGGAGTTGCCGGCCACAAGTTTGCCGGAGATAGCCCGTGTATGCTGGTGTCGAGCAGGCTGCATGGGGACAGGTGGGGGGAATGCAGGGGGCTAGTGGGGGGAGTATCAACATGCAGCACATCCCTTTCCTCGTCATCCGAGATTGCTGCTGTGGCAGCTGTTTCCCCAATGGTGCTGCTTGCAGCCGCTGCAGTTCCTTCGGCCGTCGACACTTGGCTGACACTGCTGGCTGTTGTTGGTGCCAAGGTTGTGGACGTGGAGCACATTGGTGCTGTGGCCTGTGGTGTACTCTTGGCCATTTCGTGTCGTAGGGGTTTCCTTATGCCCCTTGAAGTGGAGGGCCAGTGTTGTCCCTCTTCGGCCCTGGCCTTCTTAGCTGGGGTGGCACCGGTGTCGTCATCGGCGCTGTCTGATTGTGTGCCTGTGGGAGACCAAAGGAGGGAGAGGGTTAGTGATGGTCTACGGGCATTGAGCATGCATTGTGGTGGCCCAAATGATTTGGATCGGTGGATGAGTCACTCTTGGGTGGGTGATGCATGGAGGCATGTGGGTAGCAACAGAAATGGGGTGCATTATGCATGTGGACAAGGTGATGCTCTGCACTGCCTGTAGGCAGTCTTGTGCTTATGTGTCTGGTGGACCCTGGTATGCATCATTGCACTTCCCATTCATCTGGACATCATCGTGGTGGTATTGGCATAGTTAGATTTGAGACACCTACCTGCATCGGCTGATGACGGGGCTCATCTCTCCATGTCCCCAACTCCCTCTATGGACTCCATGCCTATGGTGGAGGCACATATCTCCTCCCATGGCTGGAGTTTTAGGGACGACTCAGCACCTCCACCTGTCGCCATCCCAAGATTCCTGTTTGCCGCCAGTATGCTCCTCACGCGGAGACGTAGATCGTCCCATTGCTTGCGGCATTGTTTTTGGGGTGCGAGGTGTTGTGCCGACAGCACTGACCCTCTGGGCGACCATTGCCCAGATCTGCTTTTTCCGCAACAGCGCCGGTCGGGTCATCTCTGTTGAGAACACGACATCTGCATGCTCCTGAAGGGTTTCAGCCAACATGGTCAGCTCCTCTCTTGAGAAGCGCTCCTGGCGCAGCCGATCTCTACTTTTCTTCACAACTTTTGGCATCCTGATGTCAGATAGGTGGTGGTTGAGGTGTGTGGGAGTTCTGGGGTTCAGATGTCTCCTGGTTGTGGTGGATGGCAATGGATTGTGTTTTTAAAGATGGCCGGCGTGCTCTTTCCCGTTCCTGTGCGATGACGCTACTTCCGGATCCGCCTATTTACGGTCACCGCTAATAGCGGTTCCCGCTATTTGCGGTTACTGCTATTAGCGGTGACCGCTAATGCCGATAGCTAGGATGCCGGAGGTGCTATTTGCACTGCATCCGATGCCGGTAAGTGGGATTTTTCGGCCTTTAGCGGCATGGCAGTGATTTCATTACCGGCATGGCGCAAAGCTCGTGCCCGCGAACTCGTAATGGGCCGCTTTTAGCGGTCTATTGCCAGCGCGGACACGATAATTGCGCCATGCCGGTAATGACCGATACTTACCGCCAGAGTCGTAATGAGGGCCATTGACTTTTGTGGCTGAGGTAAGAGATTTTTAAAACTTTCTTGAATGTATGTCTGCGATGTCAGGTGTGCACTTAGGTGCAAACACCATGACAACAAGGGTATCTGCACTATCAGCCAATGTGATGGCCTATCTCTGCAAATATGCCTTTTTCAGACATGAAAATTCCTGAAATTAAAACGTTGAACCTGTTTGACAGCTCTTGAGTGATGTTGCTGTTTCAAGCTACACACCAGATTACAGAACACTAGTGGATAGCATGCAATGTCCGCCTCCACACTGAATTTCCAGATCGGTTTCCTGCATTCTGATATGCTTGACAATTTTCATGAGACAGATACTAATACAAAAATAATGAAATAAATTCGTTTTGTTAAAGTTATTAATATAATGGTAAATGCATTGTTATTACTTCCTTATATAAAGAGCAAATAAACTGGCCAAAGAAATCTTGATACAAATTCTCATACTCGTGATCATCACCTCCCCAGTAGCTGTTGCCAGTAGCTCCCGCCTATTGGCCAATAACTACAAGTGGCTCTCACCAACATAAAGGTTGGAGATCCCTGCACTATACCATAGGGAAGTTCATTTTCTTCTGGATACAGTTTGATCGCCACTGCCAACCTGGAAGGAGGAGTCAATCCTGGAATGAGTTATCATCCTGCCTCCCAATCCCTGACGTAGGGTTCTGACTTTTCGCCCCTAGCTTCTGCCAGGCTCTTTCCTACTTACCTCTGTCTCAACAAATGGCACAACTATTTAGGGACGTTTCTGGGCAGGCCAGATCAGGTGCTAACAGTTATCCTGTGACTTTTATTTAGAGGGTCTGATGCATTCCAGTTTATTTGAACATGTGCATTCTGCTACATCATCTATTTTGTGATGATCGATACATAGCATTTACCACATCAACAACATTACACTTGTGTTGAGTTGCATAAAAAGGTTTGGACAACCTATTACATGTTTCAATAGACATTCGAACTACGTATTCTCCATCAACACCTGACACTTGTTTCGCACAATTTATTGCGGGATATTCACCGTGAAGCCAGGGCGTGTAAGAATACAAATAACCACTTCAAGTACCTCAAGTCTGGCGCGGGTAGTCTTTTGAAAGCACTGCCTTAGATCGGGGAGTCATGCTTTTCATTAGATAAACGAACGATTCCTAGGATGTGCAGTGCTGTTTTCTTTCAATAGAACTATATGACGCTGAGTGCAATAGCTTGAAAATGACACAGTCATCCCATCTCGTCACTCTTAAGGATGTTAGACTAATAGTATAGCCATGCAAAATAATAGGACAACCATACAAAACAAGAACTGATCACTTTTACAATATACTGAAAAATGTGATAGACCGTAATGTTGCAGCATTACAACTCTCAGTCTGTGCCAGCGACCTCGGTATTAATCCACAGTGGGGCCATTTGTGCGCAGTCTTTTGCTGGTGTCTAGAAAGAGTCAGAAGGTGACATTAGGGCCTAGGGCCATTCGGCAGCCATGTCAGGTGATTGTTGGAAATGCTTTGCAAAGTCTTTCTCTGCCTCTCTCGCGCTGTCTGGAAACGCTACGGTTGCAGTTGCGTTGTGCTAGAGGCCTCTCTCTGATAATCTTCTGAAGGAAACAGGTGGGTGCTTATCAGGGAATATTTGCATATCCGCATCGGCTGCTTTGAGCTTGCACGTCATCCTGCACTGAAAACATTTGATAAAGGTCTGCCAGGCAGGTGTGCGGTGTGAGAACGATAGTGGAGAATGTGGCTTGAATTGACTTGAAATGCAGGGACAAAAGATTGCTTGAGGGAGGTTAATCCCAGCTCTTCCATAAACCATTTTTACACTGACCTTTTTCAAGGATTACTGCCCAGGGAACACTGCTGTTTCAGATTATCATAGCTATCAACGGATCCAATGTCAGGAGGGTCACTTTGGCCAGGTGTTTTAGATACCATCGCTCTGCATGATGGGAATTGTAGGCCCACCCCTATAATGGGTAAAGGAAACTACAATTCCCAGATTTCAAATAAGCGTTGGGCTGGCTGAAGTGACCCCATGACGAACTGGCCTCACAGCACAGGGTCCCTTTCAGCAACTCCGTGGTATGCTGTATAGCATATGATTTCCTCATCTTTTTAGACAGCCTGGATTTCTGCCAATACCCCATTTACAATGTAACTTCTCTTTTTCTCATTTGCTTGGATTGTCTTTCTTTTAACATCGAGGGACTTCTTTAAGAAGTTCGGTATTGAGTGGAGTTCTTGTGTGTTATAGTTGCATGTAATGGGCACCATGACGTGGTTTGACAGCCTCATTTTTGAATCAGCAAGTGCATGTATCAGGCACATTGTCTAATTGGCAAAATGGCCGCCCATTTCCAACGGGCCCAATGGGGGTTGATCCTGCATGCTATCCCATACTGATTTGCTCACTCTGAGAATCTCAACCCAAAACGTATTGATCTTAGAGTCTTGTATATCTTCATTTTTATGAAGATCAATTGCTGAGGCTATGACCCTCTCATGGTAGTATCAGCTACGTATTCTCACCACTCCTGACCTGCAATGTTACTGCACAAGTACTTCTTTCTTTGTTTATATTAAGTACAGAACGTTAATGAATGAGGTGCAAATGAATACATGTTTCTGAAAGAGTTTCTTTGGAAGTTAGGTTTGGGTTGGTCCTTTTTTTAGACAGAGCATTGATTTAATGTTGCTTCATGTGAAAAATGCCATGTTGAAAACGGATGAGAATAAGAATAATAAAAAAAAAGGAACTGATTGAGGGAAAACCTAAAAGAGGATAACGTTTCGTTGACACTGCTAGAAAGTGCCTTTCGTGACTATTTGTGTATTTCTTTGTAGCCCCAATATGCTGCACTTGAGAATATTTGGACAGATCACTCTATTATATCTTCCACAATGTCAATTTCATCAGCAAATCTCAACATTGTTTTGTCCCCAAATTATGCCTAATACACAGCTGATGCAGGCATGCAATTCGCTGTCTGTTGCTTTGCCACCAGGGGGCAGGTTACAGAAACTATGATATATGATATGATAGGTTATTTATAACGCGGTTTCTAAGGGCGGACCCGGGTGTTTGAACCTGTGGTGCTCCGTGTCCTCTTGCTTCCAAGGCGAGCACGTTGCCCCTGAGCTATCCTCCCGAGACTATGCATGGTATTAGCACAAGGGCAACGCTTGGCCTATTTCTAAAAACACTGGGACATATCAGAAAATAATTGCACCATGACGCTCAATTTGGCATTGCATAAATACCAGAGCAGAAATGTCCCCAGTACAAAAAAGATACATTTCTAATGCATTCCTACACCAGGGCAAAGTTTCCCTGTAGCTAATACCATTCCATATTATCAGTAGGGCAAAAAGCCCCCTGATGCAAAAATGCAGTGAAAATGTATCATTTTTTGCACTGGGGCAATTTTTGCCCTGGTGCTTATAACATGACAAACTGGACTTGTCATGGTGCAATGGTTTTCTAATATGTACCATGGTTTTTAGAAATAGGGTAAACTTTGCCCCAGTGCTAATACCATGAAATTTGCACTTGCACTGGGCAATGTTTCTGTAATCTGGCCACTGGTGATTCATGGAGACTCTTTGCCATTCAACAAGTCTGCACATTGTTGCTGACAACAAAATCAAGAGTCGATCCCTTTGGTTTAAACCACCACAAAACCTTTGCTTTGAATAATGCCAGTAGGTTTGCTGCTCTGTGCTGTGCTGCACATATGGCCTGTTGCCTGTTACATTTCCATTGTCACATGAATGGTTTCAGGACAGTCGTCAACAGTGCTTCTTCAAATTGTCCCTAAATGTTTTCTGTGACGATTAGGCACTGTAACTGGGGACAAATATTTGTGGTTTGATACCTGATATGTTGTATAAAATGCTTAACCAAATTCCAAGAATCATTCAGTGTCCACCAAGGAATAGGGCTGGCAACATTTTTGCCAGTTCCCAGTGTTAAAATACACCAAGAGATGGGTTTCTGTTTGTAGACTTGATGAAAGCAGTGTTGATGCTGAATTCTTTTAAAGCACTGCACTGTGAAATGCGCGTCCATATTTGCCAGTATGGTTGCCTGGCTCACTAAATTATGACCTTGAATAAGCAGGGGAGACATTGCTGCGCCGGGAGGCTACAGGGGCCTTCAGGGTTGATTCCGAACCCACATGTTGAGGATGTAAAAGATATACATGTTTTTCGTTCACATTGTTAAAAAATCTAAAAATGTATAGGAAATGCCCATTTCATTGCTATACAGCTTGTAATGATTTTTACATTATATGTGCACATTACTTGAAGTAGGGGCAATGTTGTGAACAGTTTGTGGGCAGGTCGGCAGTGACATAATACTTTCTGAGTGGAAGTAGGTAAGACCATAGTTTGTGAATGAAAGGGTGTAGGGGTGCCGGAGACAGTGTAATGTTTGTAGAATATGGTAACTGTCGCATTTAATGCTGTATAGCTCCATTGCGGTGCAGAGGGTGGATAGGAGTGGTGGTGCCAGTTGTGGCCAGTGGTGTGTATGTGCACAGTGGTAGCTGGTGACATGCTGACATGCATGGATGCATTACAGTGCTGGGAAATGTTTGCAAGGCCCACTGCAGCAATGTAGGTTTGGCAGTGTATGAGGCACAGGGTGGTGATGTTTGGAAATGGGTGTGGAGCACATTGTAGACGTGCTACAGCAGCACAAGAGAGTTGGAAAGTGTTTATTGTGCATTCCAATGTTGTGGTGATAGTTGCAACATGCTACAGTATTTGGTGTGTGGTAGGATATGGTAAAGTGAGAAGTTGTGCAGTGTGGCTAGAGGGTGCAGTGTGTATATAATCTGAGTATGGAAGACGGTATGGTTGAAGTGCAGTTTATCTGTGCTTGGTTAGTGTTCTGTGTTCATATTTATTGAAGTCGGCCCAATGTTGTGAAGCTGCTGTGCTTAGGTTGCCAGTGACACAAGACTTTGTGAATGGCATTGATGAATAGGGGTGGTGCAGGCTATAATGTGTTTGTGGATTCTGCTAATTGTGACACAGTTTCGTGAATGGATGTTCTGTGGTGTGGGGGAGTTGGGCAGAAGTGCCAGTACGTATGTCACATTGTGCATATTGGTAGCTGTCCACATGGTCGCATGTATGTATCCATAGTCTTGTGGTGGGTGTGGGCAAGGGCTGCACTGTTGTGTGCATGACAAAAGGTGCGCTGGGTGCGCCTCAGGATCTTTGCGGATGCTGCAATCGTGCATTCTTTAGCAGAAGTTTCTGGTGGAGGGATTTTGGAATGAAACGGAACGTGCACTGACAGTGTGCAACATTAACTATGGAGTGGTGTACAGAAATGATAGTGTGCAATACAGAGGTTTTGTATGTGATAGCTGCATGCATGTTTGATACTTTGACAGCATTCAATGAGGGAACGCTGCAAAAATGCCACTGCAAAGGGAAGAAGTAATGTGTCTGCTTTACTGGGCCATGGACCTCACAGTAGATGGGAAAGTACACGTGGCACATTCTGCCATTATGAGCAGGCTGGCCATGGAAGTGGAATTGTGGGCAATTAGGGGTTTAGGGTGTGGTTGCCAGGAAGGGCTGATACCATATCCTCCCAATATTGTGTCGTGAGGTTCATGGAGATGTAGAGACACACAGTGCTTATCGTCAGTGATAACTTTGTGTGCCAACTGCACAAGTGTTGTGTGCAAAGAGGCGTTGCTGGCAATTTCGGGTTGGAAGGAGTGGACGCTTTCTGGGGCTGTCAGCGTGTCTCCAGTGTCATGGTTCGGCTTTGCAGATATGTCTCCTCCGTCATGAACGTAGACTTTGTCGTGGTACACTATGGAAGTCTACGTTTGGGTTACATGTCGTGTGGACGTTTCAGAGGTTGCTGAATGCAGTGCTGTGGATTTCTTCTACTACCCAGGTCGTTTTCTCATGCATAACACCAAGAGGAGTGTGGGCTCATGCCACTGCAATTTGTCCCCAGCTACAGGTCGGAAGATGTGTTATAAACTGAAGCATGTGTGAATTTATGTAGACTGCTGGCATGTTCTCCATCCACTATGAGATCATGAGGTGGCAAAATGTGCAGTGGTTCCGTAGAAATAGCATTAATTTGACCACCATTCGCAATGCCGTTTTCTTTTACACTGTGCAAGAAGCATTGACCAGAATGTGGTAAAAATGTGAGGAGAGGCAAACAGAAAGGCATACAAAGAGAAAAAACAAGTTGCTTGCACGTAAAAAAAAAGAAAAACCTTTATACATCTACGATGGAAGACTCAGTCCCCTACCCAGCTTGACATTGCTTTCCCCGCCACCCCCTGGACCCCTCTTCACTTTCATGAAAAAAGGTAGTGGATTCCGCTGTACTTTGAGGATTACACGTGCCACATCCTGGGTGGCCATGTGGATGTATGCAGATGGAGAAATCGTGCATACTTTTACTGAAGTTTGTAGTGGACGTGCTTTGGAATGGCACAACACTTGTACTGTAATTGTGTAACAGTACAGTTGAAGTGTTGTACAGGAGTGACAGTGTTGGATGATGGCGGCTTCAATTCGATTGGTGGATGCGTGTGTCCCTGTTTAAGCATAACCCGATGAGGTAGTGGCATAGAGAAGATAGTGGAAAGGAAGAAGGACTTCCAGTTTTACAGGGGTGCGGCCTTTGCAGAACTTCGGGAGGTGCACATGCTTGAATCTGCCCTTCCTACCATGTTGCCCAATTTACATGGGACTGTGGGGATTGTCCAATCAGGTGAATAGGGTGTGCAACAATAGGAAGTAGGACTCCTGCTTCACTCTGGCCTGTCCCTCACTATACTTGGCGAACCACACGTGCCACATTCTGTGCTTCTCACCATGCTGGCCTGTGGAAATGGGACTGTAGGGATTGTTTTATCAGGTGCTCACGGTGTGCGTCACAGGGAAGAGCACCAATAGGAAGAAGGACTCCTTCTTCACTGGGGCGCGGACATTGCGCTAGTTATGAAAGTGCACGTGCCACATACTGCCCTTCTAAGCATGTTAGCCAATGGAAATGTGCCTGTGGGGATTATCCAATTAGCTGCTTAGGTTCCGTCTCACAGGAAGGAGCGGTATCAAATTCTTACTGTACTTTGTGTACTGAGACTGGTAGAAATGGAGAGACGCAGAGTGCTGTTACTGGGTGATGCGTGTGTGGTACATTTGCACAGGTATGCCCAGGAAAGAGACTTGCATGACAATTTCAGGTTGGAAGGAGTGAAGGCATTGTGGTGCGCTGTCGATGTCTGCAATTTAGGCGTTGTCATTGACCTTCGCAAAGAAGTGGTAACTTTTGCGCCTTTTCATGTTGTCGTGGTATAGTACTGAGCTCAGCATTTGGGTTGCGCCCCTTGTTCATATGTGTTGCATCAACTCTAGAGATTGGTGAAAGCAGTGAAGCATTTTTTTCCCACTGTGAAAATTCTATTCTTATCTATAATGCCAAGAAGAAGGTGGGACTGTTCTAATGCAGTTTCTTCACACCCAGAGGGCGAAAGATGTATCATTAATGGAAAAATTGATACTTTTTGTGCAATTCTGGAATGTTCTTCTGCAACAATGACATCAACGGTTCTAAAAATACAGTTTTCTTCCATGACAATGGAATTTCTTTGTCCAACATTGGCGTGGGCATTTTGTTGCTCCATCTACAAGATGTGTTGAAGAGCTTCCTGTAAGAATGCGCGGAGTACAGAAAATGAAAAATCTGTATAAAAAGCAGAAAACCCTTTCCTTATCCATACCACTAAGAAGAGTATGCGCCTGTTCTAATGCAGTTTGTTCACAGCTAGAGACCGGAAGGTGTATCAGCAATGGAAGCATGTCTACTTTTTTGTCTGATGCTGAAATGTTCTTCGGCAACAATGACATCCTTGATTCCACAAATGCTAACTTATTGCATGACAGAGGAATTTCCTTGTCCAATATTGGCAATGGTGTTTTGTTGTTCCATGTACAGGATGCAGTGAGGAGATTATTGTAAGAATGGGCAGAGTGCCGAAAAATAAAAATCTCTATAAAAACCACAAAAAGAGTGTTTCCTTAAAAGCATCTAAAAAAACAAAACCACAAAAGGCTCTTTATAAAGCCACCACTACTTATGAAATCCGCTGTCTTGGTTGAAATGTATTCCGCCATGCCCACACACAGCACGAAAACTACGCGGAAACCCTGTTACTTCTGGAATTCCATGTGCCATATCCAGCCAATTTGCACAATGGCACGCATGGAAATGGGTCCGTGGAAGCTAAGAGATTGTGCAATAAGGCATCTGGGGGTGGTGTGAGCAAGAATATGTTGGAAGCGTAACGTTTGCAAAATAGTCACCAACGAAATATCATAGCACTATACATAATATTGCTAGAAGGTAATTGCAATAGCTACTGCAAAGGGTGGGCAAGGACCCAGACATGCATTGCGAATGAAAGCCGTTGACTGCAAATCAATCCCAATAAGCACCATGTTCCTTTATTCTTGCCTGTGAACAAAGAGCCACTCTACAGGTTACCATGACCAGTACAATACAACAGCGAATGTATATATCCAGCGTCTAATGATGCTCTAGTCCTTGTGCAGGTGCGCTGCCATATGTGTGAATGTCTCACCACGGGTAATGTGCTGTCGTACATAATGCTCTGCAGCATTTTGTATGACATGTATTATGCCACAAAACTGCTATTTGTACTTCTTCAAATATAGCAATCTGTGCATCGAAGCAAAAGTTCTGTCACTTGATGGCACGCCATTAGTCGTATCTGTAGCATTCATGAAGATGAGTACATTTTGGCATATAGGAATTCTTTTCATCAGGAGACACAAAGTTTCATTAGGGAGAGCAACAAGACAGTTGTTCAGCCGGCTGCACGCGGCCACAGTACCTTTGCAACCAGCACTGATAATCTTTGAGATCCAAATATTTTGTTGTTTACTTAGCTGACTTACATGTAACTGTCTGCGAGTTAGCAAGCAGCCACAGCATTCATATTTTCCAGACTCACTACAGATTGTCATACGTGCAGTGCAATCTTTTATGTAAATGTACAAACCGCAGTGAGCAACTTGCTGCGTACCCTCGCAGTGCTAAGTGCAGAGAGGGTGTGTGAGTTTCACGTGTCCTGGAAGGGCAAGCAGCTCATGAATGAAGGCAATGGGCCATTTAACACGTCCACTGCACACTGGAGCATCCTGCTCCTTGCACCCAATGGGCCTCAGGCAGCCAGGCATGACGCAGTCATACATTGCAACACGAAATCCGTAGGCAGCAGGACTGTTTCAAATGCTGTAGTCTGTCGCATTAATCGGTAGGGTTGGCGACAGGAACGGCATTACCAGGAGACAGAGGATGACATACGCAAACATATAGCTGTGCAACCGACAGACGTCCAGTGCCACGAGTAATTAAAAGAGAATGAGAAGATGCAGACATGAGACCAGTCCTGCAGTCGTATGGACACTTCCATTGTGATTGGACATAGGCAGGGTAGGTGCACTCTCTTACCTGCAGGCATCTCGGGCAGCACTGTGCACTATAGAGTCACAATGCAATTGCAGCACCAAAGCAACAAATATGCACACACTCACAAACAGTTTACATGTGCACGTTTAATTTGTAAGAAACATCGCCAGTATTAGGACAGGGTAGGTGTACTGGTAATTGTTTAGAAATTGTTCCATTTCCAAGTACAGTCTTTGTACGTTGCTTTTTACAGTGTCTCATTGATTTCGTGTGGCTACATGCTGTTGCAGAAGAGATGCCACTTATGATGCATTCCTTCATTGTATAGATATGTGTGAAGTGTACATAAAGCAATACATATTAACTACATTACATTTTACACTGTGCTGCTTGCCAATTCAGTTACTATCATTACTCCTTTAGTGGAGAAGGACGTTGTCTTCCAGCCATTCTAGGGTGACTGGCATTGTTGCATAAAAAAAACAAATACCATGGTTTGCTATTGTGGTACACTGCAGAAATTCTGCATTCATAGGAGGGACTTCAGTGCAGTTACCACGTTGCAGTTACATTCTACTCTCAATACTTTGTATTCCTTACTCTGCTATTTGGTTTTTCATTTCCATGTACAGCGGCAGTGTGGTAATATTGTTGGACGCACACGTCACTTTGTGTACTGGTGCATTGCATCATGGTGCATACTCTATGCCTTTGGTCTGTTTGTTTCACAAGTAGAGAGTTTGCTTAACACACTTAACCTACTTCAATCTCCTTGCAATGTGCATGCATGGTGCTATTTGTACATGTTTATTCACTTTGGTGAATGGTAGCAGTATGTAAGAGAACTCATGTTGTTTTCAGCAGTTTGAATGCTAGCCGCTATATGCACACAGATATTCAGTTTGTGCTTATTGTGCTCATCGGTATGGAGACATCAATTTCATATGCTGTATGGTACATCTACACAAACTAATGGCTTCCTGGTAAAAATCTATTAAATTCAGTGAAAAAACATTGTTAAAGGAACGTTATGGTTAAGTTGCGCTACTACTGAAAAATGTATACTGAAGGAACTTTCTGGATCCACTGCCCTACTAAAAACCTATGAAGTAAACCAACAAAAAACATTGTTAAAGGGACGTTATGGTTATGTTGCACTACTAAAAAACCTATGAAATTCAATGGAAATACGTTGCTGCAGGGCCGTTATGGTTACAGGTAAAACCGAACACCCCCTGAAATTCGCCAGTTATGCTAAGGTGTAACATTTGTGATGTCATCTTTGAGGTCATGGGTGTTAGTCCTTGCAGTGCACAGTGGTAGCAAGAGTTATGGTTGCGTACCTTAGCATAACTGGCAAATTTATGGGGTTTTTCGGTTTTACCTGTAACCATAACGTCCCTGTAGCAATGTTTTTCCATTGAATTTCATAGGTTTTTTAGTAGTGCGACTTCACCATAACGTCCCTTTTAACACGGTTTTTTGTTAGTGAATATATATAAATATATATATATTACATGACCTGCGCTAGTGGCCATGTAGTTATGGTTAAGTTGATAACCCATAGGAAGAGCACTTTTTTGGTGGCTTATAACTTTGCTCCCCCTGCATGAAACCTCACCAAACTTTGAAAAAGAAGTATATGGCCCACTCTGAATTTCTTTGCAAAGTTTGGTGAACGAAACGACCACCAAATGATCAAAAGGTACAGCAAAAAAATTATTGATATCTATGTCTGGTCCACGGACTAATTTCCCAGTTCGATCCGCGGACTGGCCTCTGATTGGCCAGAAAAAATTGCTGTCTTTTGCGTGGTCTGCAGACATCGGGACGCGGCTGCCGATTGGGTGGGGAGAAAACGTGAAATGTGTTGGTTTCCCTGAAACACCCGCCATCTTGGATTCGCAGACTTTTTTGTGGTCCGCGGACAGCGCAGTGAAAACATTAAAAGAAAGCAACACTGCACTTGTCAAACTCAACAAACAATCTCTGGAGAGGTGGGGGCGAAGAGGATGGGATGGGATATGGGCATAAGAAGCCAAAAAACAGGTTGTTTCACCCCCCGACAGTCCGCAAACATTCCAGATGTCCTGGGGCAGTCCTGTGGTGTCCGTGGACACTTCAGATGTCCTAGGAGATCTGTACCTATTTCTGCATTACAGGGTTGGGGAAAAGCAGTTTTTGGATGGCTTATAACTTTTGAGCCACACAATGAAACTGCATGTAATTTTGCAATTTTATTCTAGACCTAATCCTGAATGGTTTTGCAAGGTTTGTGGGATTCTGTCAAGAGGGGGCAAAATTAGAGGGGGGTTCAAATATATTGTAAACGCGTATAAATGTGGTGTCATTTGACGAATCTGCACAACATTTGGCAAAACGATTTTGGATCTAGATATAAATGGTTTTCTAAAATTTGGTGGGATTTTGTCAAGAGGGGGCAAAATTAGAGGGGGGTCTCAACATTTTTAGATAGCTTATAACTTTGTTGCTATTTGACGAATGTGGACAAAGGTTTTGAGAAAGATTATAGACCCAACCTTCAATGTTTGTGTAAAGACTGAATGGATTTTGTCAAGTGGGGGCTAAGTTATATGACTATTGTATGTACATACATTTTGACACTTTAAAAAAAATAAAACATGGGCGGATTTTGAGCAAACTCGTGAGGAGCATTGGCAAGGACATTAAAGCATGGTTTTGCAAATGTGCCTGTGTTTTATTTTTTGACAAGTGTCATAATGTAGGTACAAAAAATAGTCATATACCTTTGTGACGGAGGTATAGCCTCTGGGCAGTAGCCAGATTGTCTGGGTCATGGCATAACGTCATGGCTCGGACAATCTGGCTATTGGCCATGACTGCTAGGGATGAAAATGGTGTTAAAGTGGCCATGTCTACCTGGGACCAGCTATGTGGTAAAGTTATTCGAAGGTAGGATAGGTTTGAAAGGGAAAAAAAGTGCTTGTGGTAATATGTTCATAGGGTTTTGCAGGCTGCCATGGTAAGGGAAGAGGGGCTGTGTATGGAGCCCCGCCTTCTCTTTCCATGTTGGCTGTCTTGGAAAAGGATTTTCCTTCCTACCGCGGGACGCCGCATGGGGAGAAAAATCTATGTTTTAGCACTATGGGTTCTCGCTTTGGTAACCAGGGGTGCTAATGGCCTTTATCCCCCATTTCAGGGGCTGCAATGGACGATAATGGTCTGTAGCACTCCTTATTTATTTATTTATTTATTTATTTATTTATTTATAACGCGCCAAAGCCCGCAGACATCAGGCTGTGTGGTTACAGTATTTGTTGAGGAAGTTGAGGTGGAGGAAGACAACTTACTACTTGCTGAGAAAAGAGCAACCTTTCTGAGAGCATTGCGGTCATTGGATTTGGTGTGGCAGTGCATGGAGGTGGTCCTGTAGGAGTACTGTCCAGGTAGTCAGTGCATTTCACTTTGGTAGATTTAGCCTTTGGTACACTCCCAACAGTAGCAAAGAACTGGCACACCCATGATTCGATCTTGGTGCTAGTAGTAGGCAATTCCTCTACCTCATCTTCTTGGTCCTCTTCATTGTCTTTGAAAGCACTGTGCTTTTTTTGTTGTGAAGGTCCTGGTGGTGGTTCTTGGGAGGAGGGATGGCAATAACTGATGCCATTCTTAAGATAAATAGCAGTTTTGATAAAATTCTTCCAAGTGTGTACTGTGTACTAGATTGGTAAGTACGAAAAGGTGTAGGAGGCGTGCAAGGGAAATTTTGAAGTTGAAAGTTCCTAGATCAGTAGAAAATGCAGTTCCGAACTGTCTTCGAAGCACGGATTCGATCACAAGTGCAGACACCTTTGTGAACACGTCACCATGCCGCGTGCAAGCATATGGTCACATGTCACTGTCCAGAAGGTCTGCGATGAAGTCAGATGTTCCCAGACGTCTACGGATGTAAAATTATTTCAAAAAAGTTGCAAAAAGTGTATAGACGTGTTAAAAATGATGCTACAAGGTGGAAAATGGCAGAGTTTTAAGGTGAAACTTTGTAAATTGGACAAAAATATTTCTTATTGGGCAAGTGTGATATTAGTAAGTTGTAGGAAAATAGCATGCACTGGTAAAAACCCATGAAATTCACTGAAAAAACATTGTTAAAGGGACGTTATGGTTAAGTTGCACTCATAAAAACCTATGAAATTCAATGAAAAAACTTTGTCAAAGGGATGTTATGGTTAAGTTGCACTAATAAAAACCTATGAAATTCAATGAAAAAACTTAGTTAAGGGGACATTATGGTTAAGTTGCACTAATAAAAACCTATGAAATTCAATGGAAAAACATTGTTACAGGGACGTTACGGTTACAGGTAAAACCGAAAAACCTCAGAAATTCGCCAGTTATGCTAAGCTAAGCAACCATAACTCGCGCCACCACTGTGCACTGCTAAGACTAACACTCAGGACATCAAAGATGACATCACAAATGTCATTGATGACATCACTGATGACATCACATATCTGGTCACTTATTTTGGTTCACTGAAAAATCTAGTCCAGGTGGTTTTATTCACTGACAATTAGAATATTAAATTCAAAAGGTGCTGTATATCAAAACATTAACCTTGTCGTATGTTCTTAAAGTACTTTCCTTAGGGTTTGGTCTCAGCTCATGGTGCACATGCATGGGGCAATAGCAGGCCACAAACACACAATTCATTTGTATACAGGAAGATAAACTTTAATGGTATTAACATTTTCTGATGATGCTGTTTCTTTCTTTCATACTTTAGTTTCCCTGTATGTGCCTCTGATTTATATGCATTGTGGGTCTTCATATGTATTGTTTGTACTAGCACAAGTGTGTAGTAAGTCTTGAATTGTTAGCTAGTTATTACATGTTTAACATTACACAATCACCCTTGACATATTGTTACCAACATAATAAAAACAACTCCTTGTAGGCAGGGACTTTTCATCAACATTAATTTAACATGTGATGTCATTAGTGATGTCATCAATGACATTTGTGATGTCATCTTTGATGTCCTGGGTGTTAGTCTTAGCAGTGCACGGTGGTGGCGCGAGTTATGGTTGCTTAGTTTGCCATAACTGGCGAATTTCTGAGGTTTTTCGGTTTTACCCTTAAGCATAATGTCCCTGTAACAATGTTTTTCCATTGAATTTCATAGGTTTTTATTAACGCAATTTAACCATGACGTCCCCTTAACTAAGTTTTTTTTATTGAATATATATATAGCTGGCTTAACAGACACAATGGCTTCCAGTTTTAACCTATATGTATCATTGACTCGGTTTTTCAGTGCTTTCGCTTTCGTTTTTGTCATTTTCTATGTCTGTAATGTAATTTGCTTTGAAAAAGTTGTGTTTACTCAGCTAAATTCAAATAAAAAAATAAAAATAAATAAAAAAATGGCTTCCAGTTCCAGGAGCTCCAATTCAGAATTCACCAACTACCCTTTTGCATACCCCACCTAGGTTCAGTGTCCATTGCATATTTCCTGATGTGCTGTACATTAGGGACCCACAAATAAATAATACATTGCAAAGATCAGATACAATTAAATCAACAGTTACGTGGATGTGGCCCTCCCAAAAAAGGTGTAAAAAGGAAAATAAAGTTCACCAATAATTAATCACTTAGTTGTGACATATGTCATTTGTAATTACCTGTTTTTTAGTATGAGAATAATGAGTGATTATACAGCAGACCAAAGGTAGGGATTCAGATACATCCAGCCATGAGCATTTAGTCAATCTCACTCCCCGTCCAGCCATGAGGGAAAAACAGGAAGTGGCAGTGTATACAGCCTAGCCTGCTTGCTGCCTGCAATGCATGGTATGCTCAGCTCTACCATCCTTTTGACCCGGAAGTAATCGGTTTCTGAAAAATAATTTCAGCAAGCAATATTCAATATTCAAGAACTATTTCTCTGCACCCACACCCTTTGTTAGCATGTGATGTTAGCACATTTTGTTCTTCGGTTACTGCTGTTTGGGGAGGGAAAATCCCCTGCAGATCGAGAGCACAGTTTGTAGTGGTAATAATTGCATATGCATTTCTATGTTACTGCAACCACACACAGCTCGAGTCTGGGGTAGTGGTTGCAAATTAGCATGGGGAAGTTAAGGTTGTACTTTTTAATCAAGGCAAGGATACATTTGTGTCTGAGAAGGGGGACCCAGTAGACCAGCAACTATATGGCATTTTCTTTATGCCTACGTTGATAGAGGTCACTGTGCTGCTGAAGAGTCTAAGGGGGGAAAGAGGCTTTTTGTTCCTCACTAAAAGTTAGACTCAAGCCTGAAGGCAGAAACAGCAGCCACCCTTCTCCCGAATTAGGATTTGATCCTTGTCCAACATAATGGCTTATCCGTCAGATCCACATTCAACTAGGCACTTTTATTGGATGAGGGTAGGAGTAGAGAAAACTGTCCTTTGCATGATATGATATGATATGGCATTACGCGCCTGTACACAAGTGTTTCAAGGCGCGATACGGCAAGGGAGGGGGAACAGAGGGAAGACAGAGACAGCGATCCTACTAGGCCGAGTGTCATTCAGATTGCGCAAGTGTAGGGGAAGGCGGAAGGGGAAAAGTGCAG
This sequence comes from Ambystoma mexicanum, assembly GCF_040938575.1. Lineage (NCBI taxonomy): Eukaryota > Metazoa > Chordata > Amphibia > Caudata > Ambystomatidae > Ambystoma > Ambystoma mexicanum. The sequence continues at coordinate 701,068,809 of NC_090941.1, read as the reverse complement.
AGTGGGAGGCCGAGGAGGGGACAGTGCAGTACGTAGGGTAATAGAATAAATAAAACAATAAGAGAAGTAGGGCCAGCTGGTGGCAAGTGCAAGGGTAAGTGCAGATATCAGGTGTCAAGTGCTGGTGGGGGACTGAAGGGATAGGGAAAAACAGTCCCCAAGTGTGGGGGTTGTCAGGGGGGCAGTGCAGGTGTGTAACTGGTGGGGGAGGGGCCTGGGCCCGAGATCAGAGGGTGGCCAGGTAACCGGTACAGTTTCAGCCAGGAATTCAGCAGGGGAGAGGAGGAGAGAAAGCAGAAGCAAAGAGGAAGGTTTTGGGGTGCTTCTGGAACCGTAGATGGTTCTCCTCAAGTTTCAGGGAGGCAGGGACACCGTTCCAGAGGGAGGCCCCAGCCGAGGAAAGAGATCTACCACCAACCCGTTGCTTGGACAAGCGACTGACCCTAAGGGAGTTGGAGGCGGATGAACGAAGAGCTCGAGAAGGAAGATATTTAGGAAGAGAGAGTTGAAGGTATTTAGGCCCCATGCCCCAGAAGGCCTTGTGGACAATGCAGAGGGTTTTGAAGTTAATCCTCACAGCCACTGGGAGCCAGTGCAGAGATTTCAGTCCTGGAGAGATACGATCCCTGGGCTTGAGGCCAAGGACAAGTCTCGCAGTCCTGTTTTGGATGAGTTGCAGAAGGCGGCGAGTAGAAGCAGGCAGATTTAGAAAGAGGCTGTTGCAATAGTCCAGCCTAGAGAGAACCAGTGAGCCTCTGCAGGAAGGAGAGGAAAGGGAGAATACCTCTGAGGAGGTGCAACTTGTAGTGTGACTTCTTAGAGACGTCAGAGATGTGAGGAGAGAAGGAGTGTGTGGAGTCAAAGAAGACCCCAAGGTTTTTAGCCTTGTAGGTAGGAGCAGGAAGAGGGCCAAGAGAGGCTGACCAGAGAGTGACAGGAAAGGAGGGATCGGGTGTGCCTATGAGGAGAATCTCAGTGTTACTGGCATTAAGGCAGAGATCATTGGCGGCACACCACTCCTGTAAACAAGTGCTTGCTCTTCTCAGCTGAGAACATTTTTAAGGGGATGGTCAGACAGGCTGCAAGTCTAAGTTAATTATGGATCATGCACCCCCGACTTTGAAAAATTGAAAACAAGAACACCTATGTCAGGGTGTTCAGGTGCTTTCTCGCAGCCCTATTCCATTGGTGTAGTGTATAGAGAAGGTCTTCTACAGGGTAGATTTCCTTAGCCTACACCCTCACTGACACCCTTAAGCCCTTTAGGGGGACTTTGAAGCAGGGGGCAATATGTGACAATGGCTCCCTTTTGTGTCTGGGCATATTGGATGGGGTGGTCATGTAGAAGAGGGCCACCACCCAAGAGGTAATGCTAGGCCTGGTGATGGTACATGGAAATCACTTGGACCACCCACATTTGCCTTGGGCAGGAGAATGTTGCTCAAGGCAAAACATTTGCTTGCCTCTTCATTTAAGGGCTTATTCAGTCTTTATGTTTCCCCAAACTCACGATGGGCCTGTGCATTATGACCCTCTTTGGAAGTGGCCCATGCTGAAAAGACAGAGAGAAACCAGACAAGCACTGAGGAACACCTTTGCGACATACTGACAGCTCAGGTTCATAGCAGACACAGCCAACACCATCATGATTTCTAAGATGGTGGCTATTCATGAAAGAGCCTTGGTTTGTGTTTATGCACATCACAGGGAGACTTATTCCAGAGAGGGGCACATAATAGTTCCAAGCCACTGATCCAATCCTGCCACAGTTTAAATAATAATTTTATATTTTTACAATGTTATTGTATTCAGGAAATTGGATTTTATTGAATGACTTGTACTGCATTTTAATCTATGAAATATGGTTATGTTGTTTTATGGAACGTTTGCTTTATTCTTTCCATGATAAACTTAAGAATTTGATTTGAATAATCATATGCAGGACAAGCTACTGCTCTGCGAGGCAGCCCAGGGTTGAGTTAGACTACTATAAAAAGAAAAGACATCCTGATGGGCTTGCTGGTATGAGGCATTGTTGAACAAGATATGGTGATTTCTAGAAGGTGGAGAGATGAGGCAGTTGAGACAGAGCAGATGGGGGAGGTAAATAAAGCAGAAGAGAGGTAGCTGTAGAAAGAACACGAGGAAGGGAGAAATGACAGATAATTGCTGAGTTGGTAGAAGGAAACATCATAGAAGTAGTTGGGGTAAGATCAGAGAGACAATGGAAAGTGTGGAGAGAGAAGGAATTAGAGGAGGTTGGAGGATAGAATGTTGTACTGGAGGTTGAGGCGAGCACCAAAAAGAAGGTTGAAAGGAGCAAGGAGAGCAGGTTGTAGAAAATATCAAAGAAAAAGTTAAAAGGAGAGAAGGAGAGGAGGTTAGAGACAACATTAACAATGTGGTTATGAAGAATATCAAAGAGGAGGATGGAGAAATATCAGAGGAGCGATTGATGGTTGCATTCTGGAGGTGGGTGGAGGTGAGATAGTATAGGAGCTTGCAGGGACATTCAAGAGAGATCTGAAGAAAGGTTAGGTTGAGGGGAAGGAGCAGGCAAGCCCTAAGACTGACATGGGTGAGCCTGGGAGGGATGTAAGTACAAGGTCATTGTGATTTGTTGAGGAGGTATAGGAGGAGAGACAGAGTGGATAGGAGGGGAAAGGAGGTGTAGGAGAGGCTCTCTTAGGTAGCATTGTGAACCATTAAGGAGGGAAGGGAGGGCATTGTTCAGGTGACAAGCGCCAGATCCTCAAGACAGGAAGGTGACAAGAAAGCTGAAGTCAAGCCTGTAGGAAAAGCAAGGTTAGCAGCCACTTGGTGGACATTTTAAGGTTTTTTCAGCTGCTACCCAGACCCAATTTTTGCCCTTGCTTGGGCCTGGTTTGGAGGTGCAAGCAAGCCTGGAAAACCAAGGGAGGGGTCTTTTCTGGAATCAAGGATGAGAAGCAGAGGACCAGAGAGAAAGAAGATCAGAAAAACATGAGTGGGAATATTGGGATAGAAATGCATATATCCCACCCCCTAAACGCTTTCAGGTGAGGCAAATCTCCTATGAGGTAGTGTAGTGTATAAGGGGGGAGAGAACCGCACTATGAAACTGGGTATGAAAGTAATATAGTGCGAACAGCAGCTGCATGGCATTAGAGAGCACATAGAAAGAAACACCATTTGTAGTTATGACAAAGGCACAGGCTTGCATACCCGCGCTGTACCAGCCGTGCTCCATGGAAAGATTTAACTAGGCCCAACATCGTTATGAATGCACACCGTCAGTTCGCACAGAAGTCAACTTTCCCCATGTCCCTGAAGTGTTGCAACGTTGCAAACATTTAGTATCTTTCAGAGTAAAGCGCCCTGCAAGAGTGTGAGACAACTGCAGGCTCCGCGCAGTGTCCATTCATCACGGTGTCCAGTCATAATGTCGAATACAATAATGTCGAAAGTCAAAATGTCAAAAATATTTAGTCGAAAATAAAAATGTCGAATTACAAAAATGTCGAATTTTTTTCGATTTTTTTTCGAATTAATGTTTAAATAAATAATTAATTAATTATATTTTATAAAACATAATTTTTTTAAATATTTAAAGGTATATCCATGGTGAGTGGGGGGGATAGGGAGGAGGGGGGGTTGGGGTAGGGGTTTGGGATGGGGTTTTTTCAATAATTAATTATTTAATTAATGTTTTATTAAATAGTTTTTAAAAAAAATTAAAGGTATATCCATGGGGGGTGTTAGGGGGGATGGGGAGGAGTGGAGGGTTGGGGTAGGGGTTTGGGATGGGGGGGTTTGGTTTTTCGATTTTTTTTCGACATTTTATTTTCAAATTAATGACTTTTTCTATTATATGTATGTGTTTTCGACATTTTTGAATTCGACATTTTTTTTTCGACATTTTTGTAATTCGACATTATTTTTTCGATATTATGACTATAAACCATTCATCACCACTAAGCTGGCAGCAGGACTCTAAGCCCCACCCAGCCAGCCCAAAGCCAACCCCACACCATTGACCCGACTGCCACAGCCCTGCATTCCATGATAAGCAAGCAATCCCTCTGTCCTAGCACAAATCAAGTGTCCATAAAAGATCTAAGCATGCACAACTGTTTCACCCCCCCAGCATAAAATACATCCTTTGTAACACAAGGTACAGGGAGGGATAAATTAAAGATCAAACCCAGGGTGGAGACCTTGAGTGCGAGAGGTGCGGTATCAATGAAGCCAAGAATGTGTGGGTCAATGTGACTGTATTTCATCCTCCTTTCCCTCTTGCACCACTCCCCGCGCCGCCCAAGTGCATGCCACAGTGATATAGTAAGTAGGCTTAGCGTGCTAGTTTAGAAGCAACACTGTATTTTATGAGCAACCCGACCTTCACCAGACTACAAGATGAGCCCAGCTGACCCACGTGGAACCTGACCGATGGTTGAAGAACCAACCAATTGTAGCCTGACATCCCATATGGAGCAGGATTATGTATACTGCCCACCCGATGAAAAGTGCAAACTTAAATCCCATTCGTGATGTCATCAGTGATGAGTTGGGCCCTTATAATTCACTGTCATGTATTGTGGAACCAGAACATTCTCATGCCACAGAGTCCTTTGCTGATATTTGTATTCTGTAATATTAAACCTTGTTATCCTTGCAAAGCTATATCCTGGCTTATTTCCCTAGAGGGTTGTGTTCACTGTAGAGTGTGCATAAAAAGGGACTTGCCTTCTTTTGGTGACCCTTGCGATGTGATTCCATCGATCCCGTACCTGCAGAGGTATCCAGGTGGTCTCTCCGAAAGGGCTGTGCCCTCATACAGTGACCAGTCCCAAAACATGTATGCTAAGTGACCTCTTGTGGGTGCTGTCTTTGTAGAATCCCATCTGCTCGTTGGAGCGGGGTGCGGCCCCAAGGAGAGATGCAGGCCTGTTGTGGATCTCCATGAATGGAGGCTTTCGGGAAAACGTGAACATGTGAGTATAGCCTGCAAGGGATAACAAAGTAGGGTTGGATGTGTGGAGCAGTGTGAATAGGGTGAACACGCAGTGAATATAATTGAGAGTGTGTTTTGGTTTGTGGATTGTGTTGATTTATTCTGCCCATTTTCTATTGACTTTTTTAGGATATTAAGGATAAGGAAAAAGGAATATGGGAGCCCCCCCAAGTAAGGGGGGAGGGTGGGGCCACATGCACTGTCTCGAACAGTGTGGGAGAAAAATAAGGAGAACTATAGGAGCTCTGTATAATTAGAGAGCTCAGGAAAAGTAGTGGTTGTTGTTTTAGCTTGTTTTTTATTTTGTTTTTTGTTGTACTTTAAAGTGTAAGGAGGAGGCCCAGGAGGGGTGTGTATGGTATGCATGTGTGGGTGCACCAGGAGAGTGTGTAGTGAGTGTATGAAGAAGCTCTGTTGGGGAGTAGAGGGTGGGGGAAAGTGAACTAGTGATTTGCCTGTGTGTTCATTGACAGTATTGACATGTACTAAAGACAAGACTGAACTGTATTTGTTTTAAGCACATTGATTTTCTGTTTTGACTGTGGCGCAATAGACTAGGCATAGCCTCAACACAGGACACATGCCAGACACGACCATGGGGACAGACACGCCCTTAGACCATATATGCAATACTTTGCCCTTGTATTGTGAAAAAATTAAAAGTACCACAACCAATGGGTGACTGAGACTAAAGGGGGGGAATACCCCATTCCTGGTCAGAGCAAGGACCCTTTGACAAATGTGCATTGGAACACATATCTACCTTCCTGACAGCAAAGTATTAGGGGAGACCGTTACAAGATAGGAGGGAAGTATTAAACCTCTGGAAAATGTTCAAAGAAACCAAGGATTCGAAGGGAGAAGGGGCGATGCCGGGCAGTAACAAGGAGAAGGGAGCAGGGGAGAGTGAGAAGAAAGGGGAGACTAAAAAGGGGATGTACCCACTAGCAATGTGCCCAGCAGAAGGGTATATCAACCTGCCATATGTGTTGGAGGGCACCATGGTGGCCACACCCAGCAGAGCTCCACCCCCGCCATATGTCTCACCTCCGGAGGTTACTGCCCACACTGGGGTGAGCACGAGAGACCTAGAGGTAGTGCTGGTGTCAACACGCACTGAATTGCTCAGGTTACGGGCAGTATGTGAAGCGACTAGGGCGGGAGAGACATTATTGTTGCCCGCAGGGGCAGCCCAACAGCTACCTGGGGATGAGTAGAAGTCAGGTGACTTCCTTTTTAGAATAGACAGTGCGCCTATAAGAACCATCCACGTAGAGCGGGAAGGGGAAACAGACAGCTTGGTATATGAGAATGTGAGGTCCCGAAGAGGGGACAAGGAATATTGGAGGGATTTCAACGACCAGGAAGAAGAAGGAGAGGGAAAAGCCGAACAGGCACCCCAGGCCACATCGAGATTAGAGAGTCTATGGGACAGACGATTAAGGGAGAGGTTTGGCAGAATAGCCTTAGCACAGAAAAAGGGAAGTGCAACTAAAGGTGGTAAAGGAAAGATGAAACTACAAATGCCCCTGATACACAAGGGTGCAGGGTGACCACACTATGTACCCTGGGCACAAATGGACAAAAATAGCCTCCTCAAGGCACTCCCGCAGCTCACAGCAAAGGCGGGGAAATGGATCTATGCAAAAAACACAGCAGGGGTACCGTTAGCATTATGGGACATCAAGAGTTTGCTGGTAGCAGCAGTAGGATACCAAGCAGAGACAGTGTGGATTAAAGCTGGGTACCCAGGAGTAACGTTAAGTAATGATGCCCATGATGGAGCATCATTCAATCAGATTAGGGCACGAGTATGGGATGCGCTGCGACATATGTTCCCAGACACCCCAGATTTACAATCAATAATGCAGTGCACAATGGGGGATGAGGAAGACGCTGCACAGTATATTCTTAGGGTTGTGGAGATGTGGAGAGCAGAAACGGGCAGCACCTGGGATCAATCAATGTCACTATTTTATTTTATATTAAAAAGAAGGCTCCACAAAGAAGTGCAGAAAGCGCTTGATAAAATAGCTTGGGTGGAAACAAAGGGGTGTCCCAAGAGCCAGAGCATTTTAGTTCACCACTGTAGGAGAATCAAAAAGCGAGAAAAGGAAACTATACAAAGGCGACAGGCAGAGAAAGCGAAACTAGTTCAAAATAAACTGGTGAAAGTGGGTGTGGTGTTGACGGGTCATCCACCAGAGCAGACGGGAGAAGAGGGATGCACCTCTAACAAGGCCCTAAGAAAGAATAGAGGTGGTTTGGGCTGAAGGAGGAAAAGGGCAGTGGGGAGGAAATAAGCTATTTTTGAGACCCCAGTGGAAAGGAGGACAGCACCAAGGGACGAAGTGGGTTCCGAGGGCCTAGAGGAGGGGGATTTGTAAGTCCAGGACCAAGAGGTGCGGGCCCTGGGCAGTGCTGGATATGGGGGAGGTGGGGCAATTTTTCGAGAGAGTGTCGCAGCAGGCAGGGAGGGAATTACAACTACAACCAGCCACATAATGTGTGTCACCATCCAGGTAGCCCCAAAGGGCCCACTATCCGAATGACTTTGATACCATACGAGATTCATCAGGCCTACATGTAGCTTTCACCACAAATCCCCAGCCCTTATTACCCACCGCACCAGCAACAAGCATTGCAGCCATACCAGCCCCACCCTAACCAACAGCCAGCAGAAAACAGACACACTTTTGGTACTGCACCTAACGGCACAGCGGCCACACTTTTCAAGGTGCTACAGTAGTAGAGGGAAACCCTTTTTCATTCTTTGGGACATACATCTACCACGACTAGGGCAGCCAACAGAGAGCACTTGCATGTCCAGTCCTGTCAATTACACTAAATCCAGAAGAGGAACCGTTGGTGGGGGCAGAGATTGGGAACAAACAATTCATCTTTATGGTGGACTCAGGAGCGGAGAATTCGTGCATCAGTGAAGGTGACTCCCGCTATCAGGAAAGACTCTTGACATGCAGGGATTCTCTGGGGCTGTTTTAATGGTTCCCTAAACAAAATACCTAGACGCCAAGGGGTTGGGAGGAAGGTCATACAAGCCCCCTCCTATACTCTTAGAGTTCTCCTGTCAACATGACAATCTGCGCCATGCCTGGCATGTATTCCCTAAGAGCAATGCTATTGATACATGCCGTGGTGAGGGATGGTGCAGTGAGAGGTATCCCTGTCAACCCTGACATGTTTGTTTACGGCATTAAAGTACTTGCACAAGCTGTCCCCCATATTAGCAGAACGGGTTGGAGAGTAAACGGTGACTTCATTTTTTGACCTGTGTTTCTCCCCAAGTTGGTTGCTGGCACAATCCTATAATTAGATCTGGAAGGCCTACTAGTGTCTACAAAAAGAATTGTAGTGCTGGGTACTGACCCCCACGGGTGCCAATGTTATGCATTGATCCCAATGTTCCCCTAATAGAATTTGACTGATGAACGTTTTGAAGATGGCAATAATGATGGAAAAATTATCCTCGCGATTTGTATACCCTGTGAAATCATGGTGCAATACAGGAAGGTACAGAGTAGCCTAATGACTGTTGTTAGACCACCCCCATTCAGCAAGGCCGATTTACAATACTTGCCCACACATTTATGGACAACAAACCCACACGATGTAGGCATGCTGAAAGAGGTGACTCCTGTAAAAATCACACTTAAACCAGGGACGGTACTTCCATGGGTGAAACACTACCCGCTGTCCAGAGAAGTGGAGGAGGGGATTCGAGAAACACTGCAGGCTCTGTTGCACCAAAGGATCATAGTACCCTCCACCTCACCATGCAATATGCCCATATACCTCATTAAAAAGGCAAAGGGGGGCAGTTGGAGGATGATCCAGAATCTCTGCCCCCTCAATGACGTAGTACAGAAGGGGTTCCACTTATCCCTAACCCAGCGTCCCTAGAATCCCCAAGAAAGCAACTCATTTCACAGTGGTAGATTTGAAAACCACATTTTCTGCAGTACCTCTTCGCCCAGAGTCATAGTACCTTACAGCCTTTACCATGGCTGGATAGCGCTATGAACACACTTGTTTGCCCCAGGGGAACTGTGAGAGCCCAAGCATTTTTAACAGGGTAATAAATGAAGACTTGCGGAACATCCAAGTACCCAGCATGATAATTCAATATGTAGATGACCTACTGGTCTGCAGCGACAGCGAGCAAGGCTGTCGAAGGGACTCTATCGCATTGCTGCAGTTGCTAACAAGGAAAGGGTACAAAGAGGACAAGGCAAAACACCAGTACCGCCAACTAGAGGTGCTCTACCTGGGGCAACTCATCTGTAAGAAAGGAAACTGAATCATCCCTGACCGGGCAGCAACAGTTTGTGCCACTCTCAAACCACTCACAGTAAAAGACATGCAAAAATACCTAGGGTTGTGTAACTATTTCAGAGCATGGATCTTAGATTATGCAGCATACACGAGACCACTCCTACAGGACCTCAAGGAAGCACAGAAGGAGAGAAACAAAATAGAGTGGACACCAGAGATGATAACAAGTTTCAATGACTTCAAAGAAGTGATTTTGACAGAACCTACCTTGCCACTCCAGATTACACAGAGAAGTTTTATATTTTCTCACACTAAAATGAGGCACTTATGAAAGCAGTACTCCCACCAAAAGAGCAGATGGGCCATAAACCACTAGCCTATTACAGTGGCACACTCGACTCTGTGATGCAGGAGCAGTTTGCATACGAACAAGTTCTTGCAGCTGCAGTCTTTCTCAATTGAAAAAAGCTCTACAATTGTGATGGGTGCTCAGTAACACTGTATATGGAACACTCATTATTTGCGATTTTGGATCACTCAAAGTCCACACTCACCATACAGAGAGCATCAGTTTATGAAATAATATTGTCAAGACCCCACATCAATGTTGTAAGATGTAATACAGTGAACCCAGTTATGTTCCTCACACAACCATGCACCACCAAAGATTTGCAACAGCATGACTGTGCATCTTATGAAGGTGAAGACGATGATATCCCCAAAGGCAAAGACAGCCCCCTAGAAGAGGGAGAAATCCTCTTTGTTGACGGGTCAGAATCAATTGATCAAGAGACAGGTGAAAGACATGTTGGGGCTGCAGTGGTATGCCTAGAGGAGGTAGAATATGAAACATTTGAAATAAGGAGATTGCCTGTACATTATTAGGCACAGGCAGCTGAACTTGTAGCACTCATAGAAGCCCTGAGGGCATGTAAGGGGTGCTATGTTACCATCTATTCACACTATGTCTATGTCACCATCATGGTGCATGCAGGTCTGTCGCGCTGGAGAAGGAGGGGGTTCAGGAGAGCAGATGGCTCACCAGTACAGCATGCCGCCGTGCTCAACACACTGATTTCCACCCTCGCAGATCCATCTGTGGTGGCAGTCATTAAATGCACAGCACATACACATAATACAGATGAAATATCGCTGGGAAATGCAGCTGCCGATGCGGCAGCAAAAGCTACAGCATATCTCCCCATACTCACATATGAGTACGTTGTAACCGCAGTAAGCACCAGAACAGATACAGAAGCATACACAGCTCTCCCTATTGCATGAATAGTTGAGCTTCAGCATAGAGCACCCCCAGAAGAACAGGATATATGGCTCAAACGTGGGTGTGTGCAATCACCCATGGACCTCTTATGGAGACTACAAAGTACAGGAATGCCAGTAGAGTTATTACAAACAGTTTTTGAGCAGTTGCATTACCCGTCTCATAGCTCTAAACAACACATTGCAGCAGACATTCAATGTGCCCACCCAGTTGCCAAGTGTACCACAAAATTCCTCGCCAGCGAGGTCTTCCCTCGCTAGGGAGTGTGTAAAGTTTTCATATCGGATAGTGGCACCCATTTTTTCAATGAGCTCTCCAAGGAAATAACTGCCCTGCTAGGGATCAAACATTGCATGTGTTCCATTTACCACCCAAAAGCAAATGGAGTGGTAGAGAGAATAAACGGCCTCCTTATGATCAGTCTGTCCAAGTTATCCAACACCCTAAAAAAGAACTGGTTGTACTGCTTGCCCCTAGCACTGTTTCATCTGTCCACACAGCCCAGTAAGGACTACCACCCACTCATGCCTCCACGAAATAGTGACTGGCAGGCGCATGCAGACACCTCTGTCACTGGTAAGGAGAGCATCAGATGCGAGTGGCAGCAATCCTGGGGGAAGAATTTAAGCAATATCTGTTCCAACTGACACGTGCGATAAGATGTATTACAAAACAAAGGACTCTGCCAAACACAGAAAATGCACAAACATCAACTGCCCCACAAACCGATGCCACACCCGTGCAACCACTGTTACTAGATGAACTGGTCTATGTTAGAAGCTTTGTGTGAAAATGGAACAACCTCAGGTTCCATCTACGAGGTCGTGTTGTCCACCCCTCTCGCAGTAAAGGCGAAGAGGCTCAGATATTGGATACACCCTTCAGACATTCGCAGGTCTCCACCTGACTCGACACTAAGGGCCTCATTACACGGTAGGCGGTAAGATACCACCTTTACCGGCATGGCGCTAATAACGTGTCCGTGTAGGTAAGAGGCCGCTAATAATGTGGCATCACGAGTATGCGGGCACGAGCTTAGCACCATGCCGTTAAGGACCCTACTGCCATGCCGTTGAAGACCCCTTAAAGACCCGTAGCTGCACCAAAGAAAGCGCTGATAGCACTTCTGACCACCTACAACACGGCATTAGTGGTGACCGCTATTAGCGGTCACTGTAAATAAGCGGAACCGGAAGTAGCATCATTGCACAGGAATGGGAAATAGCACGGCGGCCATCTTTAAAAACACAATCCATTGCCATCCTCTGCCCCCAGGACCTGCATCCACACCAGAGCCATACAAAATCCTTCAAGACCCACTGACAATGCCCGAGGCAATTAAAAAAGGAGCAGAGCGGCAGCGTAAGGAGCGATTTACCAATGAAGAGCTCATAATGCTCACTGACATGCTTGCTGCCAATGCGGAGTTGGTGTTCGTCAATGACATGCACCGTGTCACCCTTATAAACAAAAGGCGATCTGGGCAGAGGTGGCCCAGAAAGTCAGTGCGGTGGGCACCACACCCCGCACTGTGAAAGATGTCAGGAAGCGGTGGGACGATCTCCACCTCCGTGTATGCAGCATCCTGGCTGCCAACCAGAACCTGGCCATGGGCACAGGAGGCAGTGGAGGATCACCAATTAAAATAATGGAGTGGGAGGAGACCTGTGCGAGCACCATAGGTGTGGAATCTATCGAGTGAGTCGGCGAAATGGAGCGTAGTGTGCCCACATCGTCAGATGGAGGTGAGTGTCCACACAAAACACTGCACTGTGAAAGATGAGGTACCTCCCCAAATGTGAGCCCTAAATCATCTCATGGATGTGGCCATCAAACATACATGCACACAACCCTGCCCATGTGAGGTTCACATCCCAACACACACACCTGCATGCATCACCACAGACACGTGTCACCCAGACTCATGCATGAAAGACCCACCCAACAGTCCTACGACCTGTATGCCCAAACATGAAGTCCGAATGCATAGAACAGCATGATGAACAACATCTGCATGAAGCACGTTGACCAATCACCAATGCCATCCCCCTCTTTGTCCCCCACAGGCTCACAGACTGACAGTGATGAGCAGGACACTGCGACACAGGCTCCCCCTGCCAAGAAACAACCCAGGGGAAAGGAGTCAGGCAACATCGCCAGCACGTCGAGGGGCACAGGGAAGAGTGCACTCCCACACCAAACACACCAAGCCACCCACGTCACCAAGACGTGAACCTACGGCAGAACCAATTGCAGCACCCACGCTAGTAATCCCTGAACGCACAAACCACCTGTGGAAGGGACACTGTCTGCTGCCAATAGTTCCATCGGCGAGGCAGCAGCCACAGCACCCATGTCCGATGTGGAGGACACTTGTGACTCGGCCATACAACAACACACACCCAGTCCCCAGCAGTCAAAAGAACCAAGCCCACGCCCCACATCACAATCCAGCAGCCATGCCCAGTCTGGTGATAAAATCGTGGCAGGGTGCTGGAGTCCACTGGTGTTATCACCTGATGCTGGACCTATGGAACAAGGTGCTGCACCCACCCCACGAGCAAGACACAGTGGCCATGACATGGCCATCATCAGACAGCGGCAGGAGGACATCACTGCGCTGGTTGGCCAGCATGTGGATGAGGCAGCACATTTGAGGGAGGAGTGCAGGGAGCATGCAAGGGACATTAGATAGTCCATGGAAGCCAGCACCAACAGGCTATGTGAGGAAATGTCACTTGTGAGGCAGGTCCTCACACGCATAGCTGACGCAATGGACAGACAGAACCCCCCACCGGCACCAGAACAACCGTGCACCTCCTCCTCTGCCAGCTCAAGGCAGACCAGCCCCAGGCGCCTGTCCTTCCGAGCTATGCGGCGCACAACCTCTCAACCCCCTAACGGTGGCAGTGGGGATGGGAACTAGGGCCAGCCAGATGTTGCTGACACATGTACAGCAAGGCAGCACTGTTGTACCAGCCATACATGGGGTTGTTGTGGGGGGAGGAGGGAGGGGGGTGTTTTGGGAGTGTTGTGGGGGAGGGGGGAAAGGGTGTTTGCGTAGTTGGGTCCATGCACTTCTTTACCTCATAATATATTAAACACACTGGTGACCAGTTAAATCACAGGATTGGACCTTATCATTGTGTATGTGTGCTTTATTGGGGGACAGGGCCCAGTGTGCACTTCACCACAAAACCCAGTGGACAAATACCCACATCCATTCAACAGAGTTCAACCATGTGAATCAGAATATTTCGTCGATCAGATGCTGACGCACAGCACGTCCCTCCTGGGCATTGCCACCTGCATGACCTGCAGCCCTGTCTCCTCCTTCCTCATCCCCATCATCATCCTCATCAGGTGGTTGCATTTCAATGTCAGGGGGCATTGGCACATTCCGTCTGATACACATATTGTGCAGCATGACACATGCCATGGTGATCTTGGCCACCTTCTCATGGCCGTACAGGAGTGCCCCACCCTACCTGCTGAGGCACCGGAACCGTGTCTTCAAAAGGCCAAATGTCTGCTCAATTACCACGCGGGTACGGGTATGTGCACGATTGTATTCCTCTTCGTGCCTGTTCTGTGGGTTCCGTACAGGGGTAAGGAGCCACCTCTTCAGGAGATAGCCAGCATCACCTGCATGGGTGCAACAATGGGTATGTGTTAGGGTTTACATCAAGTGGAACCTGTACATATCACACAAATCAACTTTGCATTGTGATTGTCATCCACAAATCCCAGCATGCATGGAGGCAATCAGAGTAACTGCAATGTGGGAAGGTGAGGTAGTCCTTGCAAGTGGACATGCACCATGCTTGCCTACGGCAGTTATTGCCATGTTCTGGGTGAGGTCAAGTCATTAGTGTTTCTGGGCCCTGGCAACGTTTGTACCACACTGCTAGTGTACTGCCATTCTGTAATCGATGTCCCCATGCTGTGAAGCGGCACTTCAGTAGTGGTGTACGGGTGTGGATCAGTGCAATGGCTGCAGGTGATCCCTTTGTATGCACTCAAGGCCGCATATCTGCTGTGATGTTGTTCCGCGTAAATTTCCATTTAGCATATTAGCTGCATGTCGCTGCTTTGTGTTATATAGGGTATGCTATGATGTGCAATGTGGATAGATATGTCATGTTTGGCATATTGGATTAATTTCTTTGTTGTGCAGCTTACAACTTGCATGTGGTTTTGTGTCAGGTCCATTGTGGGCTGCCTTGGTGGACAGTGGTGTAAATCTGTATGTCCATTTTTTCTACAGACAACAGTCCACACCCAGTTGGAGTATGCATCCCCCCCCAATCACACCCAGTTGGAGTATGCATCTCTTCCCCCCCAATCACACCCAGTTGGAGTATGCATCTCTCCCCCCCAATCACACCCAGTTGGAGTATGCATCTCTTCCCCCCCAATCACACCCAGTTGGAGTGTGCATCTCTTCCCCCCCAATCACAATCCACATCACACTGCCATGTGCTTGCCCTGCTATTCACCAAGTAGCCACAAACGTTGTCCAGCATGTCGCTCCATGTAGCGTGGTATCGTTGAGTTCCGCAGGGCCATTGAATCATGGGTTGATCCGGGATATCGGGCACAACAATGTGTGATGATCTTATTAGAGTCACATACCATTTGGATGTTGATGGAGTGGTATTGCTTTCTGTTTTGGTAGCCTGCCTCATTGGCATGTGGGACCACCAGTGCCACATGGGTACAGTTGATGGCCCCAATGCAACTAGGGATGCCTGCCAGTGAATAGAAGCCAACTTTGGTGTTGGAGATCTCCTGGGCCGTCCGTGGCAGGGATATGTGTTCACTTGTGTGCTTCAGGAGGGCATCGAGCACCTGGTTCAGCGTGCGTGAGAATACTGGTTGTGATATGCCATGGATCTGCCCTACCGTATGCCGGTAGGTGCCTGTGGCCAAGAAGTGGAGAACAGTTACCACCTTCAGTAGAGGGGGGGTGGCAGTACGGATGTCTATGAGGCAGACAATGTCGTTGTGTATCATGTCCACAATGGTGGTAATGGTATCCCGGTCCAGACGGTACAGGGTGTGTATCTGCTCAGGGGTTAGGTTGAATGGACTGGCTCTAATCCTGGGGATTGGTGGCTGCCTCTGTGGTATGACTAGGTGCACTGGTGGTACTTGCTGGGCCTGTCTCGCCCTCCTCCTCCTCCTCCTCCTCCTGCGTCTTCTCTGTGCTACCTGTTGTTGTTGGTGCTGCAATGCAATCATGTCCTCCGGGCCAATGTAATGCTGCTAGTATTGGAATCATCTTGGTGTGTGAATGGGTGTGTGAAGGGGTGTGGTGTGCTCCTTTTGTGCTGCCCCAGTCTCCATTGCCTCCACCTGTGCTGATTGTGGCCACCTGTGGCAGTTGGGAACACTGCACATGTCCCTTAACGGGTGGTTCGCGATGCCGGTATTTCCGCCTTGCAGGTATGGGCTTTTTGGGCCTGCTCCATGCCGCTATTAGCATGTCCGCATGCCTTGTGATGAACTCCTATTTCCGCCATGCCGCTAATGCCGTCATGAGGGGTCGCGCGCCCATGACCTTGCCGCTATTAGGGGCAATGTTCTTAGTGATGCTGCTAATAGCGGATAGACAGGTCGTAATTGGCAGGAGCTGTTAGCGATACCTAGCAGCTCCCACACAACTGTATGTACAAGCAAATGTTTCAAATACTAATGCCTTAATACCGCACAAATCCATGGGAACCAATGTTTTAGTATCACAGGAAGTACTGATAATAGAGACACAATGCCTAATTCATCTTGCGTTATGTAGGATCAAAGGCACATTCCAGGCACGCAACTACCACTTAGAACTCATCAACCCAGACACCCGAAAATGCAAAACGAGTTCCACCAACCCCAACTGTTTGAAAGAAGCATACCTGGTGATTGAAGGGGCAAAGTAAACTAATAATAAATGGCAAGAAACAACTCTCACTTGTAAAGTCGAAGGACTTGCAGGATATCCAGAAAAAAACAATAGCTCTCATAGAACAAGCATGTGTGCAAGTATGGACAGAATATGTCACCAAGTTAACATGGATTGCAGCAATCGAAAAACTAGAAGAAAGTTATGAACTATGTCTTTATAGTGAAGGAACTGTTTCTGTCAGGTCAAACGAGCGGTGTAACAGAACTATATTAATCCCAGACCTCCGAAAAGGCACTGCAGCACCGATGGACTATTACTGGGTCTGCGGCCAGCAAGCATACCTGCACCTCCCACCTTCTTGGAGGGGCTATTGTTTGCTAGCAATGCTGCACTCTGCCCTGTTAATTGTACCAGAAGAACACCTGAAAGGAGGGCCCCTGTCTGATGAAGTGCCCACAGTGCCCCCGACCAATGTTCCCTCTAAGCTGTGCACATGTGCGCTTGCCCAGCTTCCTTCTGGGTGCCGCTCAGAAGACTTTTAGCAGCGCACACAGACAATTCTCACCTATTCAAAAAGATTTAATAATGCACAAGCCACAGCAATTACCTGAAATGTTCTTTCTCTTAAAATAAGTAACTAGTCTTGATACTCTGCTAATTTGCATTACACTGCTATGCACCTAGAATCCATAACAGCAAAAAACAACACAAGAGGTTAAAAACTAATATGAAAAACTGGCTCCATGAACAGTGGAATCTAAGCAAGATATGCCTGCACACATTAGCCACAAATGTTCCCTGCCCACCCATGACTCCTAAACCTTTCTCTATCACACTTTTACCTTATGATTTTAACTTCTGCCCCAGAGTACATTACGTTTCTACCGGACAACTTTGATTCTTCCTCTCTTGGCTCTGCGCAAGGTTAGCAGACGTGTACCTATATCCAGTTGTTTTATGTTTGTTGTGACATGAATAACGTTCACACGCCAGAATTTCTGTTACTCCTTGTGCCTTACCAAAAGCATCACCCACACTATATAATCGAACTACCAGCTCAAATATTAGATACTGACTGTAAGCAGGCAGGCTACATGGATGATGTGTAACCAAATCCCATAGTTCCTCTTCTTTGTACATATGCCACGCAAGTGCTTTGAAGCGGCCCCCTTGTAAGTTAACGCATTATAAAACTCAAATAGTAATTTGCCCTCTAAGGATTATGAAAAAACAAATGTGATGCTCAGCGCCTCCTACTTTAGCATTACTAACATTACCCTATAAGTAGAGAGCAACATTGCAATATCATTTACTTAGCCTACAAGGGATAATGGGTATGGACTATGCCTGGGATTATTCGTCCGTAGTATCAGGGCACCGGATATCCAGACAGGAGAATGCTTTTCATACAATCTTCATTGTTTCCAAGTGTTCAGAGTTCCTTTGGGCACAGACCTTCACACCTTATATGGTAACTCGCTTCTATACTAAAACAGTTTCATGAGCACTTGTGTAATCCTACACAATGATATAAGGGTGGAATATATTGCAAACAATCTTTTATGCACTGCAAAAGAATTGTGTACATGCGGAGTCACAACATTCTTAAAATGCACATCATATCTTGAGGCATTTAAATATGCCTTGCTTGCAAAGAATTGTGGGTCTGCAAATACCCCATTGAGTGTTTACTGTTACAATCCCTCACTTTTTACAGTGCTCTATCAACTAATATTGGAGGCAAGCACAGGGTCCGGGGAAGGGTATGGGTGGAAGCATCACTCCTTGCGTGTGATGAACAAAGCAGCACATTTAAAAAACCAAGGCAGACATTTTGCCAGTACACTAAAGGAAATGTTTTGCGTGGTTGCTAAAGTATAGGAAATTCTAGTACCCATCTAGACAACTGCACCTTCTTTTTCTTTCTCTGCTCAGCTGCTGAGGGATTTTCAATATAACCACATGTTCTGTGTGTATCGTCTCTAGCATCCCCCTGCATCTTAATTAACTGATAACAAAGAATTACAGAAGAGGGATCCGTAGTTACAGAAGAAGGCACTCACTCAGTTGTATCTCTGATGAATTGATTCTATTAACTTAAAAAGGTATATATGTGTGATTTTCTTCAACAGGGAACCATAATAAACCTCGGTAACGCTCTTGTTTAATTTTATCTAGGCTGTGGTGCGGAAGAGTGGGCAAAACTATATACTTTATTATGTGCCCTGTCATTTCACTCCCTATGTCAGGAAACTAAGCAGGGCTCTAATCAGACTTTGCTCCCTACGTGGAGTCATGATTTGTGAGGGAGTCAAAAGTAATTAGCTTTGCCAATAGGGATACTTTCTGCTTATTAAAAGATGTGCTTTCCCCATAAAATTCCTTTAGAGATCGAGCATTAATATTATAAGTTATTTCCTTCCTATGCCACTGCTCTACTGGTCACTAATTCAAAAAAATATCAGTGGAGCTTTGTGGATTGCAGCAATGATAGGTTAATTTCTCGTTTTTGTTAGGCACAGTTTCCTTTTTTTAGGGAGTAAACAGGTATGGTGCATATGTCTCTTAGCTCTAAGGCTGGTGTTATCACTACCCACAAGAGAACGTAATGTGGATAGTAAGCAGAGGCACAGGAATCTCAGATCATCATATTCTAAGGTGCAGTTATTATGATGCAATTATCATCCTATAAGCATGTTCTCCTGGCCCTTGAATTACTTAATTAAAGTGGCACTTGAACTCCAGTCAGCATGTTTTTGACACATTGCTTTTAATTGCCATTAATCCATCGGCAAATGTATTCTGTCTGAGTTTCTTGACAGCCACATCAGTTATGACAAGAGAAGGCCACAAATGCCAGGGATGTAGTTTGCAGCAGTAACAGGCTGGCAAGCCAGCCTATTGAAGGAGTGGAACCCACCTACCCCAAACCACCACCAAGAGCCAACCTACCTAACGGTCAATGATCAATAACACACCAGCCTTGATAAAGACCCCTTGGGGCGAAACACTTGTCGGCTGAACACGAGATTATCGCATCAAGAATAAAATAAAAAAAATTGAAAAATCAGAATACAATGAAAAATATCTTTAAGAGTTAATATTGTTTGCGCGAGATATCTGGGAACACAACTAAGATATTTGTGTTTTGTAATAGAATTGAGTGATTTTCCAGTTACATAAAACATACAGGGCCTCATTACGACTTGGGGCGGTATCCTGGCATAAATCCACCAGAATACCGCCCAAATGAATTACTGTTACCATCACTTTGTCCGGAGGAATTTCCGCCGGATTACAACTGGTGGTGTCAGTGTAATTCCCCATTCATATTGAGTCCATTGGACTCCATGTGGCTTTTTTGGCGGAATTACTGCAGCGGAAATTCTGACGATTTCGGCATTGAGTTGGAGGATTTACCTTGAGGCGAATCTTCAACTCCAGGCCTGAAGTTGTAATTTGGCGTAGTGGTAAAGTTGGCGGTAACTCCATTGCAACTTTGCCACTTAAGCCAAACTCGTAATGAGGCCGACATTTTTTTTAAAACATTTTTTTTGTTATTTTAAACAAACAAAGCCAACAAACAATACAACTTTTCAGGACGTACATAATCAATATCAAACCATCACATTATACAGTGTTATTCTTCGTCCTCTCCCCACCCCCCCATAAACTTGAGCCAGCTCATCCGTGTCATCTACAGGAGCATTTTCGGTAATCGCAGTGCGTGTAGACTCGTCTGAGTCTTCTGTTTCGTAGTTAACCTGGTGGGGGTTTACCATAGAGGTCACTAATTGTCGCCAGGCTATCAGGGGGCCCACTTCCTTCTCACCCCCCCGGTAACGGCTTCAAACCATACCACTGATTCTGCTTCCGCCCATCTTATGAGGTCCGCCCACCATGTCTCCACCCTGGGTCTGTGGCCCGCCTTACAGCCCATTGCGATCCTACGCTTGGCCAGGATGTAAGCCAGGTCCTTCATCTTGCTTATGTGCTTTAGATTGCGTGGCCTGTGAAAAATCCCGAGCATGCATGCCCAAGCAGACCCCACATCCAGCTCCACTCCCCCTCCGGCAATCTTAGTCTTTATTTCGTCCCAGTATCTGTGCACCTCGGGGTAGGCCCAGAACATGTGTAGCAACCCCGCTTCCACCTCCCCGCACCTGGTGCATTTCTGTGTGGCCGAGCCTCCAAACCTGGCTATTTTCACGGGGGTCAGATAAGCCCTATGGGTGACATACAACTGGATCTGTTGGAGTCTCGCATTTCGGGACACCTTTTTATGGTACCTTTGAGCTCTCTCCCATTGCCCCTCTGTCATGGGTCCTCCTACCTCCTCCTCCCAGTCCTGCCTCAGTTGAAGCAGCTCTTTCCCAGCCTTTGCTCTCAGGAGCTTGTTTACCCTGGATATTTCGTGCCCGCCCTCTGAGACATCGTACATCGTTTCCAGGGCGGCATCAGGTTCTTCCGCCAACACTGTCTCAGGCCACCTCTCCCTCACCCGTTTCGTGAGTCTGGTGTAAGTTATATATTGGCCTCTATGCACCTCTGTCTCCTCCTGCAAACTCCGGAACTCCAATACCTCCCCTATCTTCCATATATCCCCGAGGGTGGCCAAGCCAGTATCTACGGACTACCTCAAGCAATTGGGAGTCGTTTCCACACAGTGCCACCAGCGGAACCTGCTGGGAGAGCGGATCCGGATCACCCACCGTTCTCCACGTCCTGCGCCAGACCTCCCAACCCAGCTCCAATAGCCTCTCTCTTCCCACCAATTTACTCTTTTGTAGCCACACCGTCTCTCTCAGAAAGTATGCAGCCAAGTCGCCCTGCAAAAGTCTAGTTTCTGCTGAGTCCTCTGACAACAACCACCTAGCCCCAAACAACAGCTGCCCCGCCAGATAATAAAGCTCAAAGTTCGGCAAGTTTATGCCCCCCCGTCACACAAGTTCTGTAGTTTCCACAGGGCCACTCTGTTCCTGGATTTGCCCCATATGAAGCTCCTGCACATACTGTGAAGTCTCTTGAAAAAGCTTCTGGGAATCAAATACGGGACATTTACAAAAAAATGTAAGAGTCTGGGCAAAACCACCATTTTGAACAGAGCATCTTAGATAGGGGTAATCTAGACCAGAACACCATACTATTCTTAACTCCCTCAATCGCTTTCTCTGTGTTATGTACGTGCTCTGTTTCTATCCTATGATAAATGTTTACTCCCAGATACCTAAATGTCTCAGGTTGCCAGGGTATTTGCAGGATAGGCAGCCTCTCCAACGGGACACTCTTATACCTTCCCAAGGGGAACAAACTAGACTTCCTGGGGTTCACCGATATGCCCGAGAGGGTGGCATAACGATCCATCACCTCCAATACATATTGCAGGTTTTTCTCCGGGTAGCGCAAATAGAGGAGCATGTCATCTGCATACAGCGATATCAGGTGCATGCCACTCGTCGTATGAATCCCCACCTCCTCGTATTGTTGTCGCAGGCATATTGCCAGCGGCTCTAGCGCCAGTATGTATAACATGGGTGACCAGGGGCATCCCTGTCTGGTCCCCCTGCTGAGTTGCCATTTGTCTGAGATTGTGGATCCCGTTTTAACTCTCACTACCGGGGTGCTATATAATATCTGAACCCACCTGATGTATCCAGGTCCCATTCCATATCCTTTCAGGCTCGCTTTCAACCATGGCCACCGCACCGAATCAAAGGCTTTAAACGCGTCTAGCGACACGATAGCCAACTCGCCCGTGTCCTCCCTGGTGTAATCAATGATATGGTGCAGCTTCCTATGGTTGTCTGTGATATTCCTACCAGGGACATAGCCCGTCTGATCTGGGTGTATCAACTTGCCAATCACCCTCTTTAGCCTATTGGCTAGCACTGCTGTGAGTATTTTACTGTCCTGATTTAGCATGGACAAGGGTCTATAGGACCCGCGCTCCATGGCCGGCTTGCCTGGTTTCAGAAGTGGGATGATCACTGCCTCGTGGAGGGATTGCGGCAGTTCCCCCATCTCGTAGGCTTCATTAAACATGTCAAGCAACGGCTGGAGTAGCTCCTGCTTATATGTCTTGTAAAACTCGCTAGGCAACCCATCTGACCCGGGCGCTTTACATGTGGGCAGATGTTGTATCACCGCTTCCAGTTCGTCCGAGGTAACAGGGGCATCCAGATCCGCATGTTCTAGGTCATCCAGAGTGGGCAGCCCTATACCCTCTATACTTACCAGTATGCCTTGGTTCATATCCTCCCCTGTGTCCTCATATAGTTGTCTACAATACTTGAGGAACTCCTCATTTACCCCCTCCTTGATGTTACGGGTTCGGCCTTCTTCATCCCTGATCTCTCTAATCACTGAGCGGGGGGTCTCGCTCTTGTACAGCCAGGCCAGCAATCTACCCAGCTTATCCCCCCCTGCATGTAGCCTCGCAGTGTATTTTTTGTAATTTAATTTGCATAATCTATCCCAGAGTCCACTGCAGGTTAACTGTAAGTCTTTTATCTTGGCACTGTTCTCCCGGGTAGTCTCCTCATTTTGCATAAGACCCTCCAGCTCTCTTTCTGATTCCTGAAGTTCCTGTTCAATGCCCCCTTGGAGCCCTTTAGATTTTGATATAGCGACCCCCTGCACCACCACCTTAAACGCCTCCCATACTGTACCCACAGAGCGTACCCTGCCCGTGTTAGTTTCAAAATATTCCTTGATGGCCTCCCTCAGGTCCTCTCGAAACCCTGCATCATGTAATGCCTCAGTTCTGAGTCTCCATGTCGGGATGCACGCCCTGGGGGGTTGGTATTGCCACTCTACGACCAAAGGCGAGTGATCGGATAATACCCGAGCCTTATATTCCGCTCCCATCATTTCTCCCAATATCTTGGCAGCTGCAAACACATAGGGCCTCATTACACGGAAGGCGGTAAGGGTTAACAGTCACTGGTAAGGGTACCGGTGACCGTTAACCTTTACCGCCTTACTACGAGGTCACTTAGCGGGACCCGACCTTAACGGCTGGTGTAGACTAGCCGTTAAAGTTGGGACCCGCAAAGGGACCTTGGTGCTAATTACGGTACCGCAATTTGCGGTACCGTAATTAGCTCCTTCCTCATTCCCATTATGCCCTATGGGGCAAAAATGGGAATGGGGAAGGGCCATGGAGAAAGGGGGAATTACCGCCTCACCAACCTTGGAATGGGGTGGTAATTCCCCTTTCGTCCATGGTGGTACCGGTATGGTACTGGTGGCAACCATGGTGCTAATGGCACCATGGTTTACCGCCTACCGTGTAATGAGGCCCATAGTCTAGCCTCGTGTGCAAGTCATGTGGTGCTGCGTAGTGTGAGTATTGTCTATCCAATGGATGCAGCTTCCTCCAAACATCTACTAGGCCTAGGTCTTCCAACAGTGTTCCCAGCGCTTTAGCCGCTGGCGCTGGCTTCCCTGATTTGTCATCTGACCTGTCTATTCTAGGATTCAAGGTACAATTAAAGTCCCCTTCCACACTATCGCGCCACCCACCAGGGGGCTAATCTTACTGTATAGGGACCTAAAGTAAGTCGCCGTATCATGGTTAGGGGCGTACAAATTGATGATGTGCACCTCTCTGTTCTCCAGGAGTCCCGTTACCACCACCATTCTGCCTTCTGGGTCTATTGTCGAACTGAGCACCTGGAACGGCATGTGCGGTGCCACCCATGTGACCACCCCTCTTGCATATGTTGAATACGTGGCCCCCATGACGCTACCCCTCCATTTTCTCCTGACCACCTCCAGCTTCTCCTTCGTTAGGTGGGTCTCTTGTAGCAAGGCTATATCAATACGCATCCTTTTTAGATACAGCATCACTTTGTTGCGTTTTAAGTAACTGTTTAGGCCCCGCACATTCCAGGTCACCACTCTAAGATTACCTGATGCCATCTAATCAATGTGCTCCCAATCCACTCCTCCCTCCGATGCTTCCCGTGATGGCCCGTTTACTGACCCTTACCCTTCCCAGCCTCAACAATTCCCCCCCCGTACCCCTACTCCACCCCACTGCACAAAACCCAACCCCTCCCCCCACCCTACCCTACCCCAACAAATGCCCAGCTCTATCCCTGGATCTCAGGCCCACCCGCGTCTAGTCCTATCTAGCGTCTGAGGACTAGGACCCCGCAGGGTGTCACCGATCTAACAGTGACCTAACTAGGTGTACTACTAATGGGTTTCAAGGGATGCCTCCTAGGTGCTCCCACTTATCTATTTAGGGTTGTTGCGCCCAGCGGATCCCGCCAGCCTATCTTGCAGCGCACTCCCCACAAGCTTAATTTAACTCTATATTCAAGTACCAATGTCCTTGGGGACATGGCTGCGTGCTACTTATCTCCTGCAGCCCCCATCTGGATATCCGGTTCCTGAGGGCAGCCCTGCATATCCAGCCATTCCATCGCATCCTTCGGCGTCTCAAAGAACAGGGATTTGTTCTTGTAGAACACTTTCAACTTGGCTGGGTAAAGCAACATATAACGATGGCATGCTTCTTTTAATCTTCTTTTCAACGACCCAAAGTTCATCCTGCTACGCTGTACGTGCAGCGTATAGTCCGGATATGCCGTGATTTTTGCCGACCCCCTTTCGATCGTTCCTCCCTTCCGAAAAAATGTGAGTATATTCCCCCTGTCTCGATAGTTCAGAATTTTTGCGATCAGCGGTCGCGGGGGGGTTCCTGGGGGCAGTCTCCTTGTCAAGGCCCTGTGCGCCCTTTCAACCGCGAACCTCAGGGTCAGCGCCCCGCCGGTTATCTCCTGCAGGAGCATGGTTTCCACATATTCTGTTGGGTTGGGCCCATCCATTCCTTCCGGCAAGCCAACAATTCGTATGTTGTTTCATCTGGCCCACCCTTCCGCCTCCTCCGCTCTGTCCACCCAAATTCCCCAATCCAATGCACAAGGGCATGTAGCTCCGATCCATGTGCGGCGCACGCCGCAGTATTCAGGGCCATCTCCTTCTCCAAGTTCCCGGTGCGCTCCACAATCGTCCGCACGTCCTGTCTCAGCAGGTTCACTTCCTCTTGGACCGCACCAATGTTGAGGTCCAGGCCCACTTCCAGATCGTTCATTGCCAGGCCCAGTTTAGTCTCCCAGTGCCTCTGTCGTGGGGGTCACCTTGCTTTTGCCTCCCTTCGCACCTGGGGGTGTCTTGGTGTAGGCCTCCAACGTGGGCTGTTTGGTCCTGGGTCTAACAACTTTATTAGACATCCTGCCGTGTTGTCTGGGCGTAATCCAGCTGCACCTCCCCGCGCACAAAGGTCTGCCTGGCACCAGGCCACTCTTGGCAGTATAGGGCCGTAGCGGCTATGCCCATGTTGTGTCTTGGTCGGTCGCCTCACCCTTAGAGTGGGCTGTGTCCACCCACGTACTTGCGCACTCTCAGTGTCGTGACTCCGGTCTCTGCCTTACTCCATGGGCACCTTCCAAGTTCTGTCTGACTTCACTGCGGGCCCAGCATCAGCCGCAAGTTCGCTCTTCGGGTCTCGGCAGTTACCATCTATGTGCATCCGGGATCCGGGCGCACGCCTCTTCGGGCGTCTTGCTGTCTGAATCTTATCCCTCGGCTCACAAAGCATAAGCACGGCCCGGGCAGTCCGCCTTCTTTCCTCCGCTTCTCCACACCACGGCCCCTTCAGGTCTATTGCTTAAAACTGGATCCTGAAATCCATTACAGGTGCCATCTGATCCTTCCGTCAAATGGGTATAACTTTGTGTCCGTGCATCCCATATGCACCAAAAGTTCAGCGAGTACGGCTCCCACCTTCATGGCCACGGATGTTAATTCACAGTGCTGGCGGGCATCCGTGCGTGCACTTTTTCCCCAGGATCAATACAGGATTGAAGGAGCTCCTCCGGAGCACGTCCCTTTACATGGCCATCCTAGCCACGCCCCCAGGCCGACATTTTTTCTGCACAGAAGTACGTTTGAAAGGTGCTGTGGCAGATATTGTAGTATTGTGATATTGTGGCAGACTGGTTGATGAGTTTTCTGTTTAATCACATATGACATATTTTATTTTAGACTGTGTTTGGAAAAAGTGTTGTAAGATTTTTAAAGAACTGCAGTGGCTGGTAAGAGGACATTCCTTTCCAAAATATTCTGTGATGGTAGCTCACACAGTGGCATATCTCATTAGTATGTTGCGCACATGAAATATAATACCCGTTGAATACAAGCTCTATAATTCAGCGGAGACCTTTTATGCATCCCTAATCCAGATTGTAAGGTGGAAGCTGATCCAGTTGGCTAACGATACCGAACAGGGGTTCAATGTCATAAGAGTGGAGCTGAGAGCCCTTAGACCAATGACAATGCAAAATAGGTACGTCTTGGATCTCCTGACAGCCATAGAAGGAGGTGTTTGCAAAAAGATCAGGAGTTCATGTTGCACATTCGTACCTTCCAAAGATGCTGAAAATTGAATATTGTCACACGTCATTGCAGCAGTACATGAACTAGGGGTGAAGATGAAAAAAGAAGCTGTGGTTCAAGAAGAAGATTCATTCACCATGGCCTTCAGATGGGCCCCATCATGGCTTCAAACATTGGTGAAAATGTTGGTGCCCAGCATCGTGTTCATCTTGGTGATTTTTCTGCACGTGCCAATTGGGTCTCCGGTTACTATTGGTAATACTAAAGTGTAGAGAAGGAGCCAAGTACCCCCACCTCAAGCATCACGCCCATGTTGCCTATCTGCTGGGAACCAGAATGTGAAAGCCGTGCAGTGCAATTGAAGATACCAATACCAAGGAGAATCCTGGAAGCAAGGTTCCCATTGAGAAAGCCATACCTGCATACATGACAACATGATGGCCATTTGAATGAAATCCCACAAGAAGAGGGACAAGTGAGCAAAAGGTAAGATTGGTGACCTCACACAAAGCAGGGCTGATGCACCCAGAAGAGGTGAAGAGGCAAGAGAACATAAACATTCTGTAAGTGTTAAGAAAGTGTCAAAGTGTCAAAGATAAGCAACATTTTGGGATCGAGATGAAGATGTTTATGCTACAGAAATGATGAAGATATCAAGCCCTTTTGCACATGTACAGATGCAAAGAAATGCAAGTAGACAAAGTATTCTTAAGGCTAGCTATGTAGTGAATAGATTGCGGCATGCGCCAACATATATATATATATTACATGGCCACGGTAGTGGCCATGTAGTTATGGTTAAGTTGCTGTTTCCATAGGAAGAGCACTTTTTGGGTGGCTTATAACTTCGCTCTCCCTGGACGGACCCTCACCAAACTTTGCAAAAAAAGTATTTGGATCACTCTGAATTTTGCAAAGTTTGGTGAGGATTCGTCCAGGGGGGGCAAAGTTATAGGGGCGTCCCAAAACTTTTTTTTTCCCATAGACTGAATGGGAAAAAATTTTTGCTCGCGCCTACAGCCCGAACCGCTGGACGGATTTCCACCAAATTTGGACCAGGAGCAGCGGCTTGGTCCCGAAAGCGTGCTTTTGCAAATTTGGTGAAAATCTGTCCAGTAGTTTTTTTTTTTAAATGACCAAAAAGTAGGTAAAAAAAAATTAGTGATATCTGTGTTCGGTTCGCGGACACACTTCCCTGTTCGCTCCGGGGACAGTGTCCTGATTGGCCAATCGTCTTGCGTGATGTTCGCAGACATGCAACGTGTTCGCTGATTGGAAGGCGTGGAGCGTGAAGCGCGTCAGATTTTTCGGTAGCGCCCGCCATCTTGGATTCGCGGACGTCCGCGGACAGCGCGGTGCAACTTTGTTCAAAATGTGTATTTTGTAGAGTGTGTTGGTGTGTAGGAGTGTTTGGGGAGGGTGGGAGTGTATGAGATAGGATGAAAGTTGTGTTTTTTATGTGTTAGACGTTCTTTTTGTGTTCGATTTGTTTGCGGACATCACAGGTGTTCTGAAATGTTCTAAATAAACTGACTGGGGGTGTTCTAAGGACTCAATATGTGTCCGTTTTGTTCGCAAGCAAAGTGAAACTGTTCTAAGAACACTCGCGGTGTCCGGGGAGTGTTCGTAGGGGGTGTCCTGAGGACGCTGTCCGTATTGTTCTCTGTCAAGTTGAATATGTTCTAAGAACACCGGCGGTGTCCTGAAATGTTCGCAAATAAACAAAATGGGGGTGTTCTGAAGACGTTTTTGAGAACACTCCCGGTGTCCTGAAATGTTCCTAGGGCCGTTCCTGAGGACGCTGTCCGTATTGCTCTCTGTCAAGTTGAATGTGTTCTAAGAACACCCGCTGTGTCCTGAAATGTTCGCAAATAAACAAAAGGGGGGTGTTCTGAAGACGCTTCTAAGAACATTCGCGGTGTCCGGGGAGTGTTCGTAGGGGGTGTCCTGAGGACGCTGTCCGTATTGTTCTCTGTCAAGTTGAATGTGTCCTAAGAACACTCGCGGTGTCCTGAAATGTTCGCAAATAAACAAGATGGTGGTGTTCTGAAGGCGCTTCTAAGAACACTCCCGGTGTCCTGGAATGTTCGTAGGGGGTGTCCTGAGGATGCTGTCCGTATTGTTCTCTGTCAAGTTGAATGTGTTCTAAGAACACCTGCGGTGTCCTGAAATGTTCGCAAATAAACAAAATGGGGGTGTTCTGAAGACGCTTCTAAGAACACTTGCGGTATCCGGGGAGTGTTCGTAGGGGGTGTCCTGAGGACGCTGTCCATATTGTTCTCTGTCAAGTTGAATGTGTCCTAAGAACACTCGCAGTGTCCTGAAATGTTCGCAAATAAACAAGATGGTGGTGTTCTGAAGACGCTTCTAAGAACACTCCCGGTGTCCTGTAATGTCCGTAGGGGGTGTCCTGAGGACGCTGTCCGTATTGTTCTCTGTCAAGTTGAATGTGTTCTAAGAACACCCGCGGTGTCCTGAAATGTTCGCAAATAAACAAAATGGGGGTGTTCTGAAGACGCTTCTAAGAACACTCGCGGTGTCCGGGGAGTGTTCGTATGGGGTGTCCTGAGGACGCTGTCCGTATTGTTCTCTGTCAAGTTGAATGTGTCCTAAGAACACTCGCGGTGTCCTGAAATGTTCGCAAATAAACAAGATGGTGGTGTTCTGAAGACGCTTCTAAGAACACTCCCGGTGTCCTGGAATGTTCGTAGGGGGTGTCCTGAGGACGCTGTCCGTATTGTTCTCTGTCAAGTTGAATGTGTTCTAAGAACACCCGCGGTGTCCTGAAATGTTCGCAAATAAACAAGATGGTGGTGTTCTGAAGACGCTTCTAAGAACACTCGCGGTGTCCGGGGAGTGTTCGTATGGGGTGTCCTGAGGACGCTGTCCGTATTGTTCTCTGTCAAGTTGAATGTGTCCTAAGAACACTCGCGGTGTCCTGAAATGTTCGCAAATAAACAAGATGGTGGTGTTCTGAAGACGCTTCTAAGAACACTCCCGGTGTCCTGGAATGTTCGTAGGGGGTGTCCTGAGGACGCTGTCCGTATTGTTCTCTGTCAAGTTGAATGTGTTCTAAGAACACCCGCGGTGTCCTGAAATGTTCGCAAATAAACAAAATGGGGTTGTTGGTGTTCTGAAGACGCTTCTAAGAACACTCGCGGTGTCCGGGGAGTGTTAGTAGGGGGTGTCCTGAGGACGCTGTCCATATTGTTCTCTGTCAAGTTGAATGTGTCCTAAGAACACTCGCGGTGTCCTGAAATGTTCGCAAATAAACAAAATGGGGGTGTTCTGAAGACGCTTCTAAGAACACTCGCGGTGTCCGGGGAGTGTTCGTAGGGGGTGTCCTGAGGACGCTGTCCGTATTGTTCTCTGTCAAGTTGAATGTGTCCTAAGAACACTCGCGGTGTCCTGAAATGTTCGCAAATAAACAAGATGGTGGTGTTCTGAAGACGCTTCTAAGAACACTCGCGGTGTCCGGGGAGTGTTCGTAGGGGGTGTCCTGAGGACGCTGTCCGTATTGTTCTCTGTCAAGTTGAATGTGTCCTAAGAACACTTGCAGTGTCCTGAAATGTTCGCAAATAAACAAGATGGTGGTGTTCTGAAGAAGCTTCTAAGAACACTCCCGGTGTCCTGGAATGTTCATAGGGGGTGTCCTGAGGACGCTGTCCGTATTGTTCTCTGTCAAGTTGAATGTGTCCTAAGAACACTTGCGGTGTCCTGAAATGTTCGCAAATAAACAAGATGGTGGTGTTCTGAAGACGCTTCTAAGAACACTCGCAGTGTCCGGGGAGTGTTCGTAGGGGGTGTCCTGAGGACGCTGTCCGTATTGTTCTCTGTCAAGTTTAATGTGTTCTAAGAACACCCGCGGTGTCCTGAATTGTTCGCAAATAAACAAAATGGTGGTGTTCTGAAGAGGTTTTTGAGAACACTCCCGGTGTCCTGGAATGTTCTTAGGGGGTGTCCTTAGGACGCTGTCCGTATTGTTCGTTGTTAAGTTGAAAGTGTTCTAAGAACTATCGCGTTGTTCTGAAATGTTCGTAGGGGGTGTCCTGAAAACGGTGTCCGTATTGTTCGCTGGCAAGTTCAAAGTGTTCTAAGAACACTCACATTGTTCGCGGACATTAAAAGTTTCCCATAGATCATAGTTGAAATGTTTGACTCTATGGATGTGATATGCTGCGGTGGTTGTTGCCAGGGCATAGAGTCTTGGGTGCATGGCCATTTGGCCATGCACCCAAGACTCTATGCCCTGGCAACAACCACCGCAGCATATCACATTCATATTTGCTTATAACTTTGGGTGAAAAACAAATGTATAAGGAAGAAAAGTATTAGATACTATGGATGTGATATGCTGCTATGGTTGTCCTTATTATTGTATACTTACTGTTTGGTCTAGTAACGGGAGTCCATGTTTTTCTTCTTCATTTCTGTGATAAAAGAAAATAGCATGTTAGTATTAGTATTTTGTAATGACTTATTACATTGTATAAGCAATATACTTTTATTTTTTTTCGACCCTCATATTTAGTAGAGTACAAATCAGAGTACTGTGCAATTTGCTCAGTTTCTGTATTTGTTGCTAAAATCATTGGGTCTGTGGGAGAAAAAAAAATCCATGTTGGATTAAAAAAAAAACCTTTTTCTGTTATGCTCCAGTTTATTTGTTTGTTTGTTTTCAATGTTCACTTTTTGTTTCTGGCTAATGCTTTATACTTTGCTTTGTTGTATTTTTTTTGGAGCAGTAACAGATTTATCTATTTGGATATTGTTAAATTTTGGGACAGTTAGATACCAATTGGCCTATTCTAACTGTGTATTTTTTGGCCTAATTTAGTGGTATTCATTTATCTGATTAGTCATTGTAGAATCTTTGAGCTGTTAGATAGCTTTTGGAGTATTCTAACAGTTTATATTATTTTAACACAAATTTATAATTTTGGGACAGTTAGGTACCAATTGGCGTATTCTAACTGTGTATTTTTGGTCTAATTTAGTGGTATTCATTTATCTGATTAGTTGTTGTAGAATCGTTGAGCAGTTAGATAGCTTTTGGAGTATTCTAACAGTTTATATTTTTTTAACACAAATTTACTTAAAGGTTTAAATACAGTTTATTTATCAAATTTTGGTTTTAAGAACATCAAATAAGCGTTTGTAAGATTTGCTGGTAATCTCTGCTTTAGAGTAATGGTACTATCATTACATTCAAACCATCCACATTTCTTTTTTATATATGCAGTGTAGTGCCCTGAATTGGTTGTGACTCCTGCGTGGTAGATTATACCTATTGTTGTGAAGGTTTTCTTACCAAGTGATATTTGACCATGTGTGAATCCAGTCAGCTTGCAGTTGTTTTTGGTACCATCTGCATTGTAACGTAGAAGCATTAGTATTACATATTTACTATGTGTTTGTATTACTAACGTGGAGCGATTATCTGAATTGCAGGTAGAGCATAATCTACCATGGTTTGCATTTTGTACAAGTTGCTGAAATGGAATGGATTCACAATTTGGTATTGATATATATATATGAAGCGTTCATTGGGGATTTCTTCTTGTGTCACATTGTTGCAAAGAGTGCATGTATGTTTTCACATGTATGAAATCTGAAAGATTTCATTTATAGGTATGTTTTTGTTTTCCAGCACTTGTAGTAAGTACATTAGAAATTCTTGTGGATCTTCCTGTGAGTTTATAGTGAATTTCACCATTCCAGCACAGTGGTCCAATTGTCGTCTTATTCCAAAAACACTATATGTGTTGTCAGGATTGTTTGCTGCATTTCTGTGAAGTACTAACATTTGCAAACACAATGGGTCTGTACTGTGTAAGTAAATGTTGTCAACAATTGGTGGTAATTGAAATAGAATATTCATTGCTACATTTGCATAGCAACTTACACCAACTATATTTGAGAATTTAAATGGTCCAGGTAGTTCTGTATCTAACTGCTTTTTTTGGAGTTTGTCTTCCTTCTTTAAAGAAGTACCTGGTTTACTTTCTCTAATTGATTGTTTTTTGTTTGTGGTACTTGATGAAGTATTAGTTTCTTTTACTCTCTTTGGAGGATTTGCAGTGACGTCCTGTTGCATTTCTGTTTGATTTAGTTTTCTTTTACAACGTTTTAGTTTTTGTGGAACAGAATATGTGTTTAGATGGGGAGTGTATAGTGAGCGAAGTCTATTATATTCTAAATGCAAGGAATATCAGCGTTTACTTTACTTGCATCAAAGTTGATTAGAAATAGACCGTCAAGTGTACGTAAGGGTGATAGTGCTACGCAGCTCATGCCTTCTTTAAAGACTGTGTTACCAATATCTATCATTGCTTTGTCTAGGGTAAGACCTTGTGATTTATGAATCGTGACTGCGTATGCAAGAGTTAGAGAAAATTGTTCTCTGCGTACATACATATCTTTGAAGAGAAGGAATCTAGCTGTTGACGTCCTATCCGTTTTACTTCTTAAAGTTTGTCAAAGAGTATATTGACAAACTGAATTTTGTTGTCACGTGGGTATGTTTGAAAGCCAACAACTGTACCCAGTGCTCCATTAACTAGTACTTGGTCCACGTCAAGGTTACTTTTAAGCATTACTCTGCATTTAAGGATAATTTTAACATCTATTCTAAGCCTGCTGTGTTTGAGATTGATTTTCCTAAATTATTTAGTCTTGTTGTGGCTTGGTAACACATGGGTAGTGTCATACCATGTACATCTAGTTTGTCTGTGGCGCTAATTTCCATTATTGGTTGCATTTCTTTACTTAACATTATTTTATTGAATTTGAGACAGCTTGCAAGAGTTGGCATTAAGGCCATACAATTGAAATTTTTGTGGGCTAATTGTTCCATAACATCTGTAGCACATGCATTATCGCCATATGTGCCGGGTTTTCAATGTTGCTTCTGCTTCTTTAGAAAGTATACCAACTCTCAAACTTTTTAAAATGTTGGCACAAGTTAGATCTGCAGATTGGCGCATGTTTTCTGTTAATTCTCTGTATTGGAAATGTTGCCAAAGGTTGACATTTCCAATGCTGCCAACAGTTTTACGGCAGAGTTTGTGCCCTAATGTTTTAAAAATAGGTTCACCTTTTACTGGTGTTAATAGAAGCAGATCTCCAAAAACAATAATATGTTTTCCTGCAAAGAGCTCTTCATAGTCTGTTTTGAGGACTTCTTGTAATCTGAGGTGAATCAAAGCTAACATCAGATTGGAGACCATGCTCACTTCATCTATTAGTAGCATTTTCATTTGTTTCAATACTCTGCGTAATTCCATTGCAGCTTCTGCAGAAAGTTTGTAATAGTCTAATTTGTTCTGGTGTTCTACTGGTAATAGTAGTAATCGGTGTAATGTAACACCACCTATGTTGTAGGCAGCTAAACCTGTGGGGGCAGTGACAACAGCTGACAGTTTGTTGTTTGTCAATAGTTGAAGGAACTTACTAATGATTTTGATTAGGAATGTTTTGCCAGAACCAGCTTCACCACTGACGTACAGTAGTATAGGTTTAGAATTATGGCAGGAACATTCTTTATTTTCATGTTTTACACCATGTGCAATTTGTTTTGTTACTTCTTGAAAAATGCTACTTTGCTCATTGTTTAGTTTTGATTGTAGTATATATAAGTCTTCCTTATCTTCATACTGACACATGGTGTTTTCTACTTCTATCATAGCTAATTCTGCCTCATTTGTTATTAGTGGTTCTCCCAGTGGTTCTTGGCTTCCTGTTACAGAAGGTTGACTACTGTCAGGAGTATCCTTATCTAGTTGGGCTTGGAGTTCTTCTTCATGTTGCTGTTCATTGTGCAACATTGTTTTGTACTGTGTAAAGTTTACATCAGTTATAGTGCTTTCATGTGCTTTGAAAGCATCATAATATGTGTCATAGTTATCTAGTAATTGTTCTTCTTTTCTCCATGGTTTGAAGAGTTGTAGCAGGGACATGCAATATACGTCTTTATGTTGAGGAGTCTTCAATGACAATTTGATATGATTAATTAAATTTGGTTTAGTGCGTTTAACTAAGCTGCCTTCACAGTCTGTCACTCTATATTTACCTTTTTTTCATCAGGTTTCATATTATTTTTGTATGTGTAGTTTTGGGCTATTTGGTATAGACACATGTTTTCCAAAGTATTACTTCTGTTTGGGTAGTATGTGTCCAATAAATTGTTTTGTAAAATGTCTTGGCTTTTTGGATCATGTTTGGCTATTGTTTCTATATCTTCATATGATTTTAGAACTCTTTTTCTAGATTTAGCTGGACCAAGACTTAGCCATACTATATTTTCAGATTTACCATACAATGAAGTACCAGTTAAACGATCAGCTGCTTCATAAGATCCACATTCTCTATGGGTGAGCATTTTTATGCCCAAGCTGTATAATTTCTGAGATACTGTTTTATCTGATGACAGGTCATTCCAGAGGTCTTGGAGCTCTGTCTTTTCTGCTTTAGTTAAGTATGCTGTGACATATCGTGCAACTGCAGTAGAATTGTCTGCAATGTACTGCACATCTATGTTTGCATTCCATAAGTGGGCAATGATTGCATTATAATCATTGATATATTTTTCTTCTTCTTTTCTTTTTATGTAATATGTATTTTTAGGTGACTTACCTTTAACACTATGTCTAACTGAAGACATGAGGTTGTTTACTTGACCTGTATTTGTAACTGGTCTAGGGAAACCA
Source organism: Ambystoma mexicanum (assembly GCF_040938575.1). NCBI lineage: Eukaryota > Metazoa > Chordata > Amphibia > Caudata > Ambystomatidae > Ambystoma > Ambystoma mexicanum. The sequence continues at coordinate 701,033,230 of NC_090941.1, read as the reverse complement.
AATCGGCATTTGGTGTAGTATTTGCCTTTGTTTTTGTATTTGCAACGACAATATTTTCCACATTTGTGTTTTTGAAATTGTAAAATGTGTGCATGAAGATCACTATTTGTGGCTTCTGATGGAATTTCACAAGTGACATATTTTTCAATAAACTGTAAAACACTGGCATCACTGTCTTGACCAAATTTAGGAGCATCTTTAATCCATAAAAGCATGTGGATATGTGGTGCTCCTCTGGCTTGGTATTCTTTTCTCCAAAAGAAGTGTTGCACTTCTCCAAGGGGAGGAACAGTTTTATTACAAATAAAATGTAGCATAGCAATGAAGCGATGGTGAAAATATCTTGAAACATTAACAGGATCCAAAGAACAAAGTTCTCCAGGTGTTAGAATATCTATGTTTGTTTTGTTTTTATTTGATATGCGTAGGAAATCATGTAAATCTTCCCATGCATATTCTGCACAACTTAATGTAACAAACCAAGTGGGTGGGCCAAGGTTTCTGATCATACAACGTACATCTCCATGACGTCGAAACCAGTACTCTTTAGTACCACGCATATTTGCTAATAGATTTGTAATATTTGATTGTAAAACCTCATCCTTTTGTTGCACTTTCTCTAATAATTGTGTAGCTGTCATATTTTGAAAGTGTGATCCTGATTTTAATATGTGTGCAACTCCGTAACATAAAGTTGCTAGTTCACTTTCAAAGAGTAGGTGGAACATGTATTCCACATTTTGTCTAAATCTGGGATCTTCAGAATACATCCCTAATGAGCGGTATTCTGAAGCTGATATTTGAATAGGTCTATCATCATACCTTCCTCCTTTGCCAGTAGGAAAGAGTAGAGGAAAAGCATGTGCTTCTATACTTTTTTCCCATATACTGATTGGCGATCCTTTTGTTTGACGCATTTGGTAAGTTTCCAGTACATCTTGTACGGTGTCATTACAGTGCAAAGGATGAATTGTATAATGGTCTAAAGTATTTGATATTGTAGCAGGATCTAGTAGCTCAAATTGACCAGCTTCTTGTGTTTCTTGAATTATTTCAGTTGTATCTTTCAAGTTTTCTTCAATATTAATTTCTTTGTAATATTCATTATTCTCTTTAAGATATTGGAAGGCTTGTCTAACTTTATATAAATCTACCAGCTGTTGCCATGTTTTTTTGTCTTTTGTAGGTACTCCATTTACTATTATAATTAAAGGTTGCTGCATTGGACGTTGCACTCCTAGAGTGTGCACATTTTCTTTTAGATTTAATGGTAAATAAACTACTTTTCCACGAATGCCTTTTACCAATTCAGAGGGAGGTAATTTTGCTGTTTTTGGTTGAAGGCGTATTATTGCTTGAAATGGGTGTACTGTTTGAATTATGATGCTCTCATATAAATTAAGTTGTTGTAGAGGTTTTGGTACTGGGTATAATTCCAAATTATTTGTGATAGAACGTGAAGGAGTTTGGTTGTTGTCAAGTTTTGTAGTGCAATAACTGTAAAGTATTAAGGGCTCAGTTATTTCATATTTGTTTTCTGCTACAAGGTAGAGAGCTAATTCAAACCATTTAGAATCTTCATTGTCTTCTATTTTGTATGATAGGTCCACAGTTTTTGTGTTACTTTTATAAAAAATTCTACGGCAACATACAGATACATGGTTTGGTACTTCAGCTGATGTACTTTTACATTTTAGTATTTCTTTTTTGTATGTGTTTAGCAAAAGGTTGCCATGTGTAGAATTGTTGCTTAATTGGTTTAAAGCTATTTCATTCTGTAAATGGCTTTCACTTCCAAAATATTTTTTCTGGATATAGTGAATTTCTTCAAGTAGGTCTTTAGCTGTACCATGTAGAAGGATGTTATTTAACTTTGCTAGTGCTAAAGCAGGACTTTTAGCATAGTACAGTTTATAGACTAGATTTCTTATAGTTGAATGATGTGTTGATATCCTTTTGATATCATGGAAAGTGGTTTTACAAGTAGGTCCTGTAATTCAGGCCAATGAATGTCCTTGTAGTCCTGTGTACTTGTGCACTGGACAGGTATCTACATTTTGCAGTAATTTAATTTTGATTTTGTCTTTGCTTTTTACATATTTATTGAGGAATTGGCGTAAAGATTTGAAATATTGTTTGGGAATGTTACACATTGACATGCATGGCCATTTGTACACTAGACGTTCTGATTCAGTTGAATGGAGGGGTAATTGTAAGTTTTCAGGGCATATTTTTGTAAGGAGTACTTCTTGTTCCATTATGGTATTATTCACTTTTTCATAACCTCGACCACTGCTATTTATGGCAATTGTATTTGTTTGCTTTTGTTTGTACGCTTCTTCATTAAAATATGGTTCTGTGCTCGTAGTGTGATTCCATTCACCTCCGCAGATACTTAAGAAGTTCTTTCTGTTGACATTTCGCTTATTGAGAAGTCTGTTTTGTAATTTAGTTATTAGTTTTGTTAGTGGTTTCATTTTGTTTAACAGTAAAATAAATAAATTTCTTTTGAGAAGAATTGCACTGTCCATCAATGCTTCTAAGATTAATTTCCTACGATAGGTTTTAACCTTTGAACCTGATTTCTCTCCTGTTTTTATAAGATTTTGAAGGACTTTGTGACGGTATATTTTGGCTAAAATACTTTTCTTGGTATGCTTACTTTGCACTATATTAAAATTTGAAGAAGTAGTTTTATCTGTACGGATAGCTGATTTTCTGTTAATTGTTTTTTGGTTTGTTTTACATTTTGATAGAGGAAGCGAAGTTGTTGTACTTGAAACTTCTTGTGTTTCACTAAATGATTGTATTAGCTGTTTTGTTTCAACTTGTTTTTACAAATTCTGCTAGAGATGGATGCTTATGTTGGACACCTTTATTTTCATTTGCTCTACTTTTGCGTTGCTTTCTACGGACTTGACTTTTGGTAGGCATTCTTTAGGGTCTGTTGAAAAAAATAAAGAAGATATGGGTTGGGGTGTTCTGGAATGTATGTGTGCTGTGTGCATGAGTGTTTGAGTAAGTTGATAAAGATGTATGTAATGGTGTGTGATTGTGCATTGGGAACTAAAACTAGTAGGGATAGGTATTCTTGAATTTATGTGTTACTAATCTGGGGTTCAGATGACAAAAAAAAAGTAAGCTAGTGGTGTGGAAAAGTACAAATAGTAAATCTAATGTATACAATTAAAACAGTTGTTTGTTCTATAATATGAAAATTGTAGTGGTTCAGTTGGCTAATTTGTGTGTCCAAAAATAGAAATTTGTGGGCCATTCTGGCTGTAAATCGCTGTTTAAGACATGGACATTTTTGGACAAAATGGTACAAAATCTCTATTTTTAGAAACCGAAATAGCTCGTATTAATGTTATAGTATATTTGATTAATAATACAAATATTATGGTGATATTTTACTTACTTTTTTTTTAAATTAACAGGTAACTTCTTAGTTTTTCTTTCTTCTTCGAATTCGGCTGCTTCTTTTCAGGAAACTGGTCTTCACTGCAATTGTAAAAGCTTCAAATTAGTAACTTTGTTTGTATATAGCACTGTTTTTAATTTAGATATTGATTTTTTTAATTGAAATCCTCAGTGCCTTCTGTAAAACCATTAAACTAATGTATTTACATAAGATACATTGCATCAGTTCAGTACATATGATATGTTCTTAATGAACAAATTGTATTGAATGACTAACTGTAGCAAAAAAAAAATATCTTTACTATGTCTTGTGAAATTTATAATATATTAGTGAATACCACTATTTCTGTAAGTAAACTGTTCTACGTAATAGCGCCTCAATATCATGTCTAATTTAAAGTACTTAAGTAAATAAATAAATAAAAAATTAAAAAATATGAAATTGTATAAGTATTTTTATAAAGGCTTAAACATAGATTGTGTTTGCATGCAATTTTGTTTGAATATATGTAGTCTATATATTTGGTTTAAAAAATGTTAGTTTAACATGATTTGAGAGTGTGTGTATAAAGAAAGTAAATAGTATAAAGGTTTATAAGTGATAGTTGATTTTAGGAAATTGAAAAAAGTACAGTAAATTCATGTTACAGATTTTACAAGGTAAAAGTCTGTTTGAAAATGTGTTAATCTACTATACAGAAAATATGCATACCTGAAATTTGTGTTCATGCATATGGATATGCATGGAGCTGCAAGTAGAAATCTTGAAGACTTGTACAGTATTTCTGGTAGATGCTGCTTGCCATTTATATGACACTTGTACTCAGAGAGATTCAGAGTACATTTGCAGTGCTGATCTATGATGATGCAGTTAGATGTAGAGGTCTTGAATGTGATTGGTGCATGGTCATGTGATTTTTGAGGTACATCCAATGAGGGAATGGCAGAGAGAGTGTAGTGGAAATGGTAGAAGGGCTGTTCATGTTACGATATGTCCGCGGACATGGCGGTAGTTCGCGGACATCGGGAGTTACATCCGGGGATTTTTGGGTTCAGAAGTCATGCAAATGAGAATAAGCACTGAAAGGGATTGGTCAGGAAAGTTTGGTGGGTGTGTTGTGCCAGGAGAGATTTTCCCAGATACTCTGTGGAGTAGCTGTAGATCTTGGATTCCCACATGTGGAAGTACACTGGCATGGAGTACGTGGAATGAAGTGGTTAGACTTGCTACCTCTCTGTGCTACTTTGGAGACAGAGCAACATCCAGACATAATTGTAATTCATTGTGGAGGGAACAGTTTAGTACATGTGACTGGAGTTTTTTTGCAATTTGCTATGAAAAAAGGACTTAGGAAGGTTATGGACATGTTTCCTAATTCTCAAGTGATATTTTCACGGATTGCGCAGAGACAAATGTGGCTTCGTTCTTCTTCATTTGGTCCACAAATGGAAAAAGCAAGGCGCAATGTTAATAAGGCTGTTTGTGTCTTTCTAAGAGATTTTTGCATGTCTTCTTTTCACAATGAAAATATTATGTTTTGTAGTACATACATTTTTCACAGAGATGGAGTCCATCTTACTTATGCTGGCAATCAGATTTTTCTGAGAAATGTACAAAATGCATTGCAACCTTTTTTGGAATTACAACAACGATTTTGAAGTAGATGTTAAGCATTTACAATTTTTGACTTACAAACACCACCCAAAGGCTCTTTTCAGAGCCACCACTTCTTTCCAGAGAATGTTTGTGATGGAGTAGCAACCCAATTTTTTTAATGTTCGCGAACTGTCCGCGGACTTCTAAAAAATACAAAGAGCCCTGCTTCATTTATTTTCACTTTTATTTTTTAACTGGGAAAGGCGGCTCTGAAAAGAGCCTTATTTTTTTTTGATTTTTGTAATTTTGTATTTTTTTTTGGTTTTTCAGACACGACACACTAGGAGAGGAGGGTAAAGGAGGGTAAAGGGGGGGACACCAACCACAGGGATAAGAAAGGGCGAGCTGAGAGAGGAAGATGTAGAGTGGGTTTTATTTGGGTAGTGAGCAGGTCTTCTTGTGCTCTGAGACGATAGTCTCAAAAGCACTCCGAAGTCACTCCCCCCTGCAGAGTACTGTGTCACAGTACATACATACAACTGTGACCCTTGAAAGGTAAGGGTCATCAGCATTCTGTATGGCCTGTGAGGCAGCTTGAGGAAGACGCTGTCCCACATAGGTGGTCCTTGTGGTGACAGGATCAGAAACAGAGGATGAAGTAGAGGAAATCAACCCTGCGAATAGCCCCAGAGTGGCTTCAGGTGTCGCTTCATAGTAGTGGTCCCAAAGCTGTACTTACCGTGCTTCACGCGACTGAGTATCATTTTGCACTCATTACAGGTAACACGGTTCGCACGAGCCTTAGGAACATTACCATGAATGGTAAATAACCGCCACACCCAAGACCCACGCCTAGTGCGGGTAGTAGGGTTTTCCTCTACCTCATTCTCATCATCCTCTTCTTCCTCCTCCGCATCCTCACTCCTGTTCCCCTCTTCAGGCCCTTGGGGAGGTGGTGGTGGTGGAGGGGGTGGGGGTGGTGCTGAAGCAGGTGCAGCACCAAGTGGCAGTTCAGCAGCCAAGGATGCCATCTCGATGATGGCATAGTCTGCAGGTGGCAGCAAAAATCACTGTGTTCTGAAGAATAGCCAGAAACACAATGGGAATAAGCTCTTGGGCGTGGTCTTTTATAGGGGTGCTTGTGCGCGGTTCGCGGTCATGCGCACTGTCCGCGGACAGATCGAACACAAAAAAAGGATCTGAAAGTTTCAAAAGGTATATAAAACTCAAGATTGCTATGTGGGACTTGTGCCATGGTGAGATTTTATTGAAAAATATTATGGATTAACTGAAAATGTACTTTTAAATTGTTCGGGGACACGAACAGTGTCCGCATTTCAGGACACACGATGAGCGTGGGCGCGGTCATATGATCCGTTTGCGAACTAGTCCGCGAAGGAAGTGCCTGTCCGCAGGACACCAAGTGCACGGAGATTGGTTAGCGCATGCGCATTGATGTCCTACGGACACTGTTCGGGTTCTGAAGTAATTAAAAGTGCGTCACACGTGAAACGAACATTTCAGGACACCGCGTGTGTTCTTAGAACAGTTTAAACTTGGTAGCGAACAGTAAGGACAGATATAGTGTTCTTCAGGACACGTGTAATTTCGTTTATGTACGAACATTTCAGGACACCAATTGTGTTCTTAGAACAGTTTCAATTGGGTAGCGAACACTACGAACAGGTATAGTGTTCTTCAGGACACCTCCATTTTCGTTTACGTACGAACATTTCAGGACACCAATAGCGTTCTTAGAACAGTTTGAACTTGCTAGCGAACAGTACCGGACAGGTATAGTGTTCTTTAGGACACTTTAATTTTTGTTTGTTTACGAACAATTCAGGACACCGCGTGTGTTCTTAGTACAGTTTCATGTTGCTAGCGAACACTACAAACAGTTGTACTGTTGTTCAGGACACATCATTTTCGTTTATTTACGAACATTTCAGGACACCAATTGTGTTCTTAGGACAGTTTTAAGTTGATAGCGAACATTACGGACAGATATAGTGTTCTTTAGAACACTTTATTTTTTGTTTCTTTACAAACATTCCAGGACACCACGTGTGTTCTTAGAACAGTTTCAACTTGCTAGCAAACAGTACGAACAGGTGTGGTGTTCTTCAGGACACCTCCATTTTCGTTTATGTACGAACATTTCAGAACACTCGCACTGTCCGCGGACACTTTTATTGTTTTAAAAAAAAAAAAACGGAAACTATTCACAATACAATATAAAAATTAAACTTTATTTAACATATAGTAATAATTTATGACAGAGAAGGTCAGGCAGAAACAGAAACAAAAACAGGAGAATTTGGGGTTTCAACATGATTGGTATTAGGTGAAGAAGGGATGGAAGTCTCATCAAAACGTTTTGGATTATGGAGAGGGTTTGGGGATAATTGACTGGGATATGGTGAGGAGGGACAAGTTCATGTGGGGCAATGGTACAAGGTTTTTGGTTTGAAATGATTTTCTACAAAAGTTTTTAAATTATTAAAATTAGCCAACAATACATCCATTTTTTCTTCTATATTGTGAAGACTGTTATCCATAACAGGGTTTTCTGAAGTTTTTTCTGTTTTGGTATGCTCTGTACAAAAAAATAATATATATGTTAAATGTATATAAAAAAAATAATAAATAAATGGTTTATATTTTAAAGTGTTTACCATTAGTTTCACTATCTTGTGACATTTCTTCATGTGGGAAATTGTCCTCTAGCCATTCCAGAGTACTAGACATTTCTGTGAGAAAAAAAAAATAAAGATAATATATTTTTTAATCTAATACAGAAAGTTTATAAATATATGAGTAAAATGAAGTACACTTACTATTTCTGGTAAGATAAGTCCTATGTATTCAGTGGGTCTGGTTTTGTTCTCAGTTCTGTTGTGTCTGTGAGGTAATTATGTTGGAAGCCAATTTATCTTCTTGCGGTATATTCCATTTCAGAACATATTGTATTTAAATGAATGGTTAGTGTGTTACATATATGGGTTACATTTCTTATGTATTACTATATATAATGTGTTTGTGTGCTGCTTTTTGAATTTGTTAAATGTTCCTATATTATGATATAACAATCAAACATACCCCCCCAAACTCACCCCCCCACAGTTTTTAGGTAGTGGTACTGTTCTCCGAACATGTCCGCGAACATTAAATAAGTTCGCGGACATCAAGTTCATAAGAAGAGATCTAGTCAGTTCCATATGACATGTATATAAAGTCAAAGTCATTATTGTTAAGTTGCGCTACTAAAAAACTATGAAATTCAGTGAAAAAACTTTGTTAAAGGGACGTTATGGTTAAGTTGCGCTACTAAAAACCTATGAAATTCAGTGAAAAAAACTTTGTTAAAGGGACGCTATGGTTAAGTTGCGCTACTAAAAACCTATGAAATTCAGTGAAAAAACTTTGTTAAAGGGACGTTTGTAACGCTCACCTTGTTCCCACGGAAGCGCGGCGTCGAAGGCGCAGAACTCTGAAAATGGGCAGGAAGGGCCCCTCTATTCTGGCTTCCCTGGCTCGTTGGATACCCTCCTGTGCGTGAAAAGGGCGTATTACCAACTGTGGAACAATGCTCAAGCCTCCCACTCCCTTCCAACCCTCCACGATACCTTCTCCACGATTCCCAGTGAAGCCTCACCTTAGGGTTTGGAAGGATGAGCTCTCCATCCTGCTTCTGATGCAGGGGCGCGTTGAAACCCAGTTACTTCACTGGATTGAGGATTGATGGGAGTTCAGGTAAGCTTGACTGTTCAGGTAAGGCGCTGTAAAAGTTCTGTTCAAAAGTTCAAGCTTAATAATAATGTTCGTTGTCTAATTGCAGCAAGCGCTAATGCTTATGTCTTTTTCCCCTTAGGGGCCGGGGTTCGGAGTGCCGGAGATATGGCGCCGACCCGAAGTGAAACAGTTCTGGATGAGCGCTCAGGTAATGTCTTTGCATTCGCTCATTCAATGTCTTTGTCTTTTTTCCCCATAGGGGCCGGGGTCCGGAGATGCCAGGAAGCGGCAGGACCCGAAATGCAGTGGGAATAATCCAACAGGTAAGACTTAAAAGGAAACTGAGCTTTCCTTATTCCTTTTCTCCCTCTCACCTTTGTTCTTGTCTTTTTTCCTCTAGGCGCCAGGGCGTAGCTGAATCCGGAAGATCGCTGCTGAAGATGGAAGCGCCTTGCAAAGGTGAGTAAAATGCAGCGCTGCAGCGATCGAAACGAAATGCCTTTAAAATGATGTCTTCCTTTTCAGGGCCATTGGAGAAATGACTCCGGAATGCAGATTTAGCAGGTAAGGGCTTTTCTTCTCCTATTCTCTTCCTTTCTCCCCTTGCAGGTGTTCCAGGGTGCTGGCAGGCGTGGCTGAAGTCAGGATGCAGGAGCTGACACGGTGAGCGTCCAGCTGCTAGGTGCAGAACAACGCGAAGCATGTGTGGCTGTTCGGGTGGGGTTTAAATAGCCTTGGAAAAAGTTCCTGGTATGTATCCTTCCACCAATCAGGTATGTATCCTTCCCCGACCACACCCGGGTGGTGAAGTAGTCCTACAGGTTAAGTAGTCCCATTCAGGCCTCAAGAGGGCCTGGATGAAGCAGCAAGGTCTGCATCAGGTAAGTGTGCACCCAAGCACTTAAACACATATCCTCTTCTATGAGCCTGGCGCCTAAGGCGCCAGGACTGGGTTCCGATATGAGCCTGGCGCCTAAGGTGCCAGGACTGAGTCCAAAGGGCCCCGACTTGGGCCCGCTGAGACGTCCCTGGGGAAAATGATGTCTGCCTCTGGGGTTGCTGGGCCCGGCCTGGCTCCTTAGAGGTATGCATCATGACAACGTTATGGTTCCAAGTAAAACCGAAAAACCCTTGAAATTCGCCAGTTATGGTATGCTAAGCAACCATAACTCGCGCCACCACCGTGCACTGCTAAGACTAACACCCAGGACATCAAAGATGACATCACAAATGTCATTGATGACATCACTGATGACATCACATGTGTATGTACTTCTCATGAAATATGTGTAGAAGGGATTCGTATTATGTTGCGAAAAAAGTGTCAAGAATCATTGCAAGAAATATACCCTAATAAGTGCATTGAACGATGCATTGATATAAATAGCATCCTATTATAGGGTTCTATCTAGTATACTAAGCTACTCATACAGAAACATAACATTGTGTGCAGCGTACAAGATGAAGGTATGATATTCGTAATGTTAATATGTTGAATAATGAAATGATAATTGTTTTCTTAATAGATTTTTGTGTATGTGAAATATGTAATAAGTAGCTAATAAAACCCATGTGTTACATAATTGCATTACTATAGACAAAACACAAAGACACAAGAACACATACCAATATGGGTATATAAAGGGAAAGTGAAGGTAGCAAAAAAGCACAAGTAGTAGCAGAAACAATTCATAACTTAACTGATTAGTTTCATGCAAATAAATGATTGCTCTGTTTCAAAGCTGCTATTTACCCTATGTATATGTATCACTTGATGTGATTGGACCCTAAGAAAAGTAGTGTGAGTACAATGTATACAAATATGACCATATACAGGGAAAGTACAGCCATAAAAAAAAAACAACAGAACTATCAGAGAGTGCTCATAAGTCTAGTGATTATCTTTATGCACAAAAAGGATTGCTGTCTTTCAAGCTTGTGTTTTCCCATATGTATATGTTTCGTATGATGTGACTGTACTCTAAGGGAATTACTGTAAGAACCTACTAGAAGGAAACGTCTACAAATAAAATAACATTCTTAGTTTCTGACTGTTACTGAAGAAAACCATGTGGCCTAGATATGTCAGCAAAAGAAAAAATAGTGAGCCAGACATGTGATGTCATCAGTGATGTCATCAATGACATTTGTGATGTCATCTTTGATGTCCTGGGTGTTAGTCTTAGCAGTGCACGGTGGTGGCGCGAGTTATGGTTGCTTAGCTTACCATAACTGGCAAATTTCAAGGGTTTTTCGGTTTTACTTGGAACCATAACGTCCCTTTAACAAAGTTTTTTCACTGAATTTCATAGGTTTTTAGTAGCGCAACTTAACCATAACGTCCCTTTAACAAAGTTTTTTCACTGAATTTCATAGGTTTTTAGTAGCCCAACTTAACCATAACGTCCCTTTAACAAAGTTTTTTTCACTGAATATATATATATATATATATATATATATATATATATATATATATATATATATATATATATATATATACATATATATATACATACATATATATATATATATAAGTGTGTGAACTATGGATGATTCCACTACACATTTTAGCAGAGCTGGACCAGAAAAGGAAGGCTTTTCCAGTGTATTGCAGCTGAAAATCAATCAAATTACAGAAGTGAATCAAAGAAGGGCAAGGCTACAAACATGTGAAAGAACAAACTCCTGTTCAAATGTTCAAAAGAAGGGCACGAAAACAATGAAGACGTCAGAGGTTCATTAAATAATAGTATTTTAGAGGCACCAAAAACTCAAAACCATGGTCTTCAGTCACGTGGTGGGCTGAAAATGGACAACCGTGGTGTGCTACACCTATGCAAGGAGATACAGTATGCTATACTCCCTTTTATTCTCAGGCATGAAGCACTGCACCAGCCGAGCTCCATGGAAAGATTTCACTAGGCCCAACATCATTTGGGCAGAATGAATGCACACCGCCAGTTCCAACAGAAGTCCACTTTCCCCATGTCCCTTCACTGTTGCAAACATTTAGTATCTTTCAGAGGAATGCACCCTGCAAGAGCTTGAGACAACACCAGGCTCCGCGTGACGCCCATTCATCACCACTAAGCTGCCAGCAGGCCACTAACCCCCACCCAGCCAGCCCAAAGCCAACCCCTGACCCCCAGACTCCTGCTGCATTCCATGATAAGCAAGCGACCCCCCTGTCCTCGCACAAATCAACTGTTCATAAAAGATCTAAGCATGCGCAACTTTTTCACTCCAGCATAAAACACATCCTTTGTAACACAAGGTACAGGGAAGGATACATTAAAGATCAATCCCAGGGTGGAGACCTTGAGTGCAAGAGGTGCGGTATCAACGGAGCCAAGAATGTGTGGGTCAGTGTGACGGTATTTCATCCTCCCTTCCCCCCTGGCACCACTCCCCACGCCACCCAGGTGCATGCCACAGCGATATAGTAAGTAGGTTTAGCGTGCTAGTTTAGAAGCAACACTGTATTTTATGAGCGACCCGACCTTCACTAGACTACAAGATGAGCCCAGCTGACCCACGTAGAGCCTGGTGCAAGAACCAACCAATTGTACTCTGGCATCCCATGTGCAGTAGGATTATGCATACTGTCCATACAATGAAAAGTGCAAACTAAGACCCTATACGTGATGTCATCAGTGATGAGTTGGGCCCTGATATTTGTATTCTTTAATATTTCTTTTTTTTATTTTTTTAATTAATTTTTTAACACAACCAAAAATACAAACCAAACACGCAGTGCAATTCACAACCATTACATTAACATCAATTAGTCTTTGCCCACTGCCCCACTGATCCCACCCCCCTTTACGAGCCTGTTTGTCCTTCACACTCAGTATCTGCTACACGTGGCAGGGCGTCACTTTCATCGGATTCCTCTGGATCCAATATTGTTCCAAATAGTCCAGCTATTAGTGATTTCCATGCCATCAGGGTACCCACTTCTTCTTCCCAATTCATGCTACTTGCCTCCTGCCATGCCACTGTTTCAGCCTCCGCCCATTTCTGTAATTCCTTCCACCACACCTCCACCCATGGCCTGTGACACTTTTTCCATCCCATAGCAATCCTCCGTTTTGCAAGCATGTATGCCAAGTCTTTCAGCTTCCCAACATGCTTCAGTTTTCGTGGCCTGGGGAACCCTCCCAACAGACAGGCCCAGGCCGTATCTATGACGAGCGTGACCCCTTTCTCTGCTAGTTTCTGTGCCACTTCTTTCCAGAAACACTCAATTACTGGGCATGACCATAACATGTGTGTCATATCAGCGTTCTCCTCGTCGCTCTTAGGGCACGCCTGTCTCCCAGCGTTTCTAAACTTAGATATCCTCAGAGGGGTCATATACGCTCTATGCGTTACATACAGCTGTATTTGCTTCAGTCTGGCATTCCTAGATACCGTCTTGTGGTATCCCAGGGCACGCTCCCACATCCCATCCTCCATCTGGGCACCCACCTCTGCTTCCCAATCCAATCTCAAATGTGTCAATTCTTTCCCAACCTTATTCATTACCATCTCATACAATCTAGAGATCTCATGCCCCCCTTCAGCTATGTCATATATCATCCCCATAATGGCGTATGGTTCCTCCACTAATACTGTCTCAGGCCACGTTTTCCGAATTTTCCGCACCAACCTGTGATACGTAACATATTGGCCCCCATGCAATCCCGCCTCCTCCCCAAGTCCTTCAAAATCCCTGATGGTCCCCTCTTGCCAAATATCCCCTAACGTTACCAGCCCAACCGACTCCCAGTAGGTTCTGATAATCACCCTCAGTTGCTTATCTCCTTCTGCCAATGCAACCAGCAGTACCTGCGGGGAACGCGGGAGCGGGTCCCCCATCATCATACATGCTCGACGACACATTTTCCACCCCAGCATCATCATCCCCGGGCGCTCCTTCATTTCTGACTCAGGCAACCAGACAATTTCCTTCAGGTAAAACGGGGTACAGTCCCGCCCAAACAATCTAAACTCAGGGGTCGCTTCATCGGAGAGCCATTTGGCCACATATTGTAGTTGACCCGCTACATAATAAACCTCAAAATTAGGTATTTTAATACCCCCTTTCTCATGAAAATTCTGCAACTTCCATAGCGCCACTCTATTCCGGGTACCATGCCACAGGAAGTCTCTACACATACCATTCAGTTGAACAAAAAACCTCTTGGGAATCATATGTGGAATATTACTGAAATAATGTAGGAGCCTAGGCAGAACCACCATCTTAAGCATCGCCCCTCGTCCCATCATCGCTAAGGGCAACTTCTCCCAAAACCTCATACATTTGCGGATTTTTCCAATGGCCATCTCAGTATTATGCCTATGTTCCTCTTCCGCCGTATGATACACATCTAATCCAAGGTAGCGGAAGGAACTAACAGTCCATGGCACCGGCAACACCGGCAACCTTTCTACAGGGGTTCCCTTGTAACTACCCAACGGGAAAATGCTAGACTTTTGGGGATTTACCGCTATGCTGGACAGCCTCGCATACCTTTCCATCACCTCCAGAATGTACTGAAGATTTTCTTCCCGGTATCTCAAATATAATAACAAATCATCCGCATATAGAGATATCAGGTGTCTTTCCCCTCCTACCTCAATGCCTATCGTGTCATATTGTTGCCTTAGGTAGAGTGCAAGGGGCTCCAGAGCCAGAATGTACAACATCGGGGACCAGGGGCACCCCTGTCTAGTGCCCCTGCTAAGTTGCCATCTCTCAGATATCACCGCTCCTGTACGGACCCTGGCTAGCGGCGCACTATACAGCATCTCCGCCCACCTGATGTACCCCGGCCCCATCCCATACTCTCCCAAGGCAGCCAGCAGCCACGGCCATCTAACCGAATCGAAAGCTTTTTCAGCGTCTAAAGACACGATTGCCATTTCTCCTTCATTGTCACAACCCCATTCGATCACCTGATGGAGTCGCCTGTGGTTGTGAGTTATGTTCCTGTTCGGGACATAGCCCGTTTGGTCTGGATGTATTAATTTGCTAATTACTTTCTGCAGTCTATTCGCCAGGACAGCCGTCAATATCTTGCCGTCCTGGTTCAGCATCGACAATGGCCTGTATGATCCACAGCTATGCCCAGGTTTATTAGGTTTGGGGAGCGGTATTATGATCGCTTCTCTGAGCGACTCCGGCAACCGTCCCACTTCAAACACCTCATTGAGCATTTCTAGCATTGGGGGGAATACTTCTGCCTTATATGCTTTATAAAATTCACTAGGGAACCCATCTGCTCCTGGGGTCTTACTGGTAGGCAGCTGCCTAACAACCTCCTCCAATTCCTCCAAAGTAATTGGTGCGTCAAGTTCCTCTGTTTCTTCTGTACTGATCTTGGGCAATCCTATATCCTCCAAAGTTTCAAGTATCTCATCCTGGCGGCCCCCTCCTCTGTCCTCGTATAGTTCCTTATAATAATCCACAAATTCCCTGTTGACTCCCTCTTGGGTGTCCGCTACCTCACCATCTTCTCTGGTTATTGTCCTAATCGGGGACCTAGGGGTTTCACTCTTGTATAGTCACGCCAAGAGGCGGCCCGTTTTATCCCCACCCGCATGTTGTCTCTCAACGTACTTTTTGTAATTAAGGTTGCAGAGCCTTTCCCAGTGTTCTGCGCACTGCTGCTGTAGTTTAAGTACTAGCTCCGTGTCTACACTTCCACTTTTTAGTTCTCTTTCTAATTCATCTTCCACACTCTGTAAGTCAGCCAGGACCCTGCCCTGCAGGCCTTTCGATTTAGCGATGGCTACACCCCGCATCACCACCTTGAAGGCCTCCCATAGTGTACCCGCCGAGTCAACACTGCCTGTGTTCACATCGAAGTAGTTAATAATCTCATCTCTTATATCCTCTCTGAAAACTGGATCTTTGAGCGCCTCCGCACGGAGGCGCCATGTCGGAATCCGCACCCTAGGGCGGCAATATTGCCACCCCAGGATCAGGGGCGAGTGATCCGACCGGACCCTCGCTTTATATTCTATGTGAACGACCTCTATCATTACATCTGGTGTGGCAAAAACATAATCAAGTCTTGTGTGCAGCTGCTGCTGGGCTGAGTAATGCGAATATTGCCTCTCGTTAGGGTGCTTTGTTTTCCACACGTCTAGCAATTCGAAGTCATCTAGCAATGTCTGCAATGCCCTAGCTGCTGGGGCGGGCCTGTCAATCTTGTTATCCGATCTGTCTACTTTGGGGTTCAGTACACAATTAAAATCCCCTCCCCAGATCACCGCGCTACCCACGCACAAACCTAGGTTGGTGCACATAGTCCTGAAGTATGCCGCCGGGTTTTGATTGGGGGCGTACGTGTTTACAATGCACACCTCTTTATTTTCTACCAACCCTCTCACTATGACCCAACGCTCCTCAGTTTCCACTATTTCCTGTATCAGCTGGAACGGGACGTGCGGCGCCACCCAGACCAGTACTCCCCTAGCATAGGGTGAGTACGAGGACCCCACTACAGTACCTTTCCATTTTCTTCCCACCAGCTCCAACATTTCCCGTGTTAGATGCGTCTCTTGTAACAATGCAATATCTATCTTTTGTCTTTTCAAATACAGTATGACCTTGTTCCTTTTTAAATAACTGTTAAGTCCCCTGACATTCCACGTCACTATCTTAAGCTCTCCCATAGCTCGTTAGTACCCATCTCCCTTTGTATTCTTTAATATTAAACCTTGTTATACTTGCAAGCTATCTCCTAGCTTATTTCCCTAGAGTGTTGTATTCACGCTGGAGTGTGCGTAAAAAGGAACTTGCCTTCAGGACACCTAAAAACCCCAGACTTTGTGTGACTGTGAATTGACATATTTCACTGGGAAGGGAACACAGACTGAGATGTTCCAAGTTAAACGACTTGCAGTGTTGTGAACCAGTAAGAATCCCTTATATTGTTGTTAATTCTCTTATTTAGCATTTTTTTTAAAACCTGTAACTTTCACTAATATAGCTGTGTGTACATATACATTTGTCTGTCTCACATTGATCCTACATAGCTTGGTGACATTCTAAAATATGATATGGAAAAACTAGAAATATGTATTCACACAGTGCTCTTTACAAAGGCATGCTGGTAGTTACGAGATGCCACTCGAGCTACTGCAAGCCTATTAAAAAGGAACATCTAACATTCCAGGTCTACTAAAAAAAACATTCAATCTAAAGCCATGATTAAAAAACAGCTAGAGCAATAGCAGTCCACCTGCTTGATCACTTTCTCGCATACATTAGATGTATACATGAGACTAAGCAAAGAAGGGGGAGCGCAGGTTTTGAAGAGCACTATGCTCAAACGTGTACCACAGTTTGGGTCAACACACCTCAAATACCAGTCAACAGTCAATAAGCTTGCAGACAAAAAAACCATGGCCAATTCTGATTAAGTTCTATTAAGCTATCACTTCCGGACTCAGGGCCAGTAATGGCCTGGCAGCTCCTGAGCCTAAGATAAGGTCGAGAGTAGCAAAAGCCTCAGCGAGTGCTCATGCCCATTATTGGCCCTCTGTATCACTGAACAAACACATCAGACTACGGCCACATATCCCTACAAAATACAACAAACTGCCAAGAAAAGTAAAATCACTTCCTCAGAAGAAATAACCACACCTCCTTCCATAAACAAATATGTACGCTTCCAACCATAGTAGATGTCAAAGATCCAGAGCACATACATTTGGCTATTTATTGTTTGCAGTGTCATAAATATACTGTAATTGGCCTGGCAAATGTTACAACGGGAATCAGAAAGACCAGGACGTATTAAAGCATAAAAAACATGTCCTGCTGTGACCAGTCAACCTTATCATTTACATGTTCATATTTGAAAATAATTTAATGTTAATAATGTATTTTATTGCGGCATTCTTCATGTTCTTCTGTACATTTCTGTGACCAATAATACCAACTTACTAGATCACATTGTATGCATCAGTAATGTCTTTTGACTTCTAATGGATTTCCTTAAACTGTAAATTGCAAAATAAAATGTATTTTGATACGAGATGCACACTCTTTCAGATGCGTATGTTTTAAGTTATAGCACAAATTCAACTACAATCAGTGCGAGAAAAAGGTGAACCTTCATAAAGTCAACTTTCAAAGTTGTATCATCAAATGTTTTCCACATTCCCAGTGTTATCATTTACAAAAATAAAGTTACTCCAAAGTGTCCACACTCTTAAGTGAAATGGAGAACAAAATATCAATACTAACATGATTATTGTGGGAGTGCAATGACCAGCCATTTGTCATTATTAAATGCAGTTTAATTTCAGTCAGTAACTTAGTTTAACACTGTGTTATAAGTCTAAAGAGATTTGCTAGATGAAGCAATAGTGTCTGATAATGAAAAATTAAGATAAATCAACAAATGGCAAACATCAATTTTAGGTAGGCTTTGATGAAAAGCTAATCAGAAGTTTGACATGTTAGTGACTTGTCTGTCCCTCGGCTCTGTCAATTTTACACTTAGGAAATATGTTGGTCTCATAACCTATGAAGCAAAATCAAATGATTTTCAAATAAATTACAAATGGTATCAGACATAGGAAGCAAGATAACATTTACATGTTTGTTCAACTTAACAATACACAATAAAGTTTCTGTTATATTGCACTGTGAGCATGCGTACATATGCACATTTTATAAATATTTGAGATGTTATCAAACACCATACATCTGATTATTCCATATTTCTTTTAGTCTCCTATGACACATTTATTTGAGTGAATGCAGTTTATAGATTGCATTTTCAATGCACATTCCCAATAGATATCAACCTTCAGGTTTCGCCTCAAGATTTGCAATGACTTTGGTCTATGGAATATATTTTCTTTTCTAGTCATACATTTTATGGAGAAATCTCTCTGATCTAATCCTCCCACCACAACAATCTTACCCTAAAGCCTGGGAAAAAAAACACCACACAATTTGTAATCTTAATATTCTGTTTCATTTAAAATAATAATTTAAGAAATTAGAGACAGATTGTTTAATAAGAAAACCCAACCTGCCTGCTTGAAAGTGTTCATTCCAGTTTACACAAACATCTATATATATATGTATATATTAAATGAAAAAACGATGTTAAAGGGACGTTATGGTTAAGTTGCACTAATAAAAACCTATGAAATTCAATGAAAAAACGTTGTTAAAGGGACGTTATGGTTACAAGTAAAACCGAAAAACCTCTGAAATTTGTCAGTTATGGTAAACTAAGCAACAATAACTCACGCCACCACTGTGCACTGCTAAGACTAAAAGACTAACAACCAGGACATCAAAGATGACATCACAAATGTAATTGATGACATCACTGATGACATCACATATCTAGGTCACTTGTTCTTGTTGACTGGCATATCTAGGCCAGTTACTTTAGTTCACTGACAGAGATAATTTTCAAATTCAAAAGCTGCTACATATCTAGACATAAACCTTGTCCTATGTTGTTAAGGTACTTTCCTTAGGATTTGGCCTCAATTCTTGGTGCACATCCATGGGGAAATAACCAAGCCTCAAATACTGTGAGAAACCTGAAGGTGTCTCACCCGCAAGTCCCTGCGTATCTGTCATCCAGATGGCCAGGACACAGCCATCGCTATTGGATCCAGTTCCTGAGGGTGGACTAGTGCGGGAGGATTACCTGGATGGGGGATCTTCGGTGAGTGGAAGTGGAACACAGAAGGTTGAGATGCGGTATCCCCTTCCTTATGACACCTTTTCCCCATCCTGCTCAGTAGGATACTTAGAAACTCTACCCCACCCCCTTTTCCAACACAAACACTTTCTCACAGCGTGAACCACAACAGACTAATACCGTATCCATTTAACTGACATGTCCGAACACAAGGGTCAGGCAGACTCAAGCAGTTACTGACAACTACACACACCTAACTACCCTTTCCCTTCCCAATAGGGATAAATGGCAGAGCACAAGAGCACACTTCGAGCAAGGCTGAAAACATGAGGAAGCAGCCATTCCAGGATGGCAGTTCAAACAGAGAAGAAAAGTGGTGAGAACTGAAAGGACATGAAGGAGGGAGTTGCCTTTGCCTTTTTCAACCAAGACCTGCAAAACCTCAGATGAAAGAAAGATAAGACCGGGAATCGCAGCTGGTCCATGGTTTGACAGTCGTCAGCGGTACATGGCATCCTCCTGCACTGATAGCCAGGGCGGGGAGACAAGGTTGCCATTGTGGTACCGTTCTTGACTCCACAGGAAAGGAAATGCCAACGAGTTCAGCACAGCCCGAGAGTCGGAAGAAGCTGATAGTCAACTGAACTGTGTTAAGCACATGGTTGCAGTGGCAACAGTAAGAAGATAATTAGACAAGTGATCTTTTGTGAACACATTGGTACCAGAGATAGAGTGGCCCTGGGCCACGTTGGTGCCCAGACAAAGGTCTCTGGCTGGTACCCTTCTTATGAACAAAGAGACTATATTGAATATTGGGAAGAAAGAAAACTACAAGTACCAGGAGACCATAGTGAAGCCCGGTATGGAGAGTTAAGATGGTCATACAAGGGTCGAGCCAAATTCCTTGTACAATTGAAAGTCCTTAACCCATTGCTGAGGTTTTGACATTGAGAAACAGGTACTTGGGCCCAGCTGAGGGAAACACCATACAAACTGTGAATGTGTGCAAACCACGCTGCCATAAGCGAACAGAGTGACCCAGCGAGATGAGATCGCCCTTCAGAAATCTTTGTTTGGATTGGCAAGTGCTCTGGTTGGTCAGAGCCCAACTGAGGGAGACTGACTACTGAGAGAAGGATCGGAGCCCAGCTGAGAGGGATCCAAGGGTGAAGGGTAATTCCCTGCTGCAAAGGATAACAGAAGGAACTTATGTTTTGTTGTTGTTTTGGCATATCAGGCCCTCTGAAGCAAGAGATTTGGCTTGAGAAAGAGACATGGGCACAGAGGGCCTGATACTGAGAAAAGGAACTGTAAACTTGTGTTAGAGAAGCCCAGGAGTGTACTGTGCTCGAGAGTCCAGCCTTGTTCCGTGCTTAAAAACTTGGCGAAGGGAGACCCTGGCCATAACATCCTGACTTATCATTTTGTGAACACTTCTTTCTTTTCTTGTGAACATTATCCCACACTATTTTGTAACATGGCAGTAAGGTTTGGCAAAAGGTTTCTTAGTATAGGCCCTTTTATTTGACTAGACTCCACTTGGACAATATTATTATTATTTGATGGTCGACCCTTGCTCTCATCTTAGATTTAGGTTTAGATTAGGTGTTTATCTCACCCACTTTACAGTTAAATAAACACCCTTGAATTGTGATCACTTGTGTCTGTCTTACTTTGATGCCATGCCTTACTTATATATGGTGTCACCGATAGGATCTGACTCAATTGAAACTAATTGGGGAACAGTACAATTACAAAAACTCAGTCATAGAGCTTCTAGCCCCTCTGTTGCTACAAAATAATAGATAGGTTTCGATATCTGTAGCAGTAGGGAGGCTGTTATCAACCCCTAGGAAAAGAGGAATGATTCCTAGCGATTTGGTTTTGATACCCCACCAGGGTGTTACATAAGGTTGGGCCCAAACTGTGGCCTACCGTGGAAGCTCGGTATAGACGTCTTAGCAGGGATCATAGATCCAGACTTCTGCGGAAACGTAAAGGTTCTCTTACAGAATCATGGTGAAATCCCATTTGAAGTACGTCGTGGGGATCAAATTGCTCAAGGAATTTAGGAAAGGGCTCTATTTCCTCAGTTTAACGAAAGTTAACCAGACAAAACAGAAAGAGGTACATTAGGCTTTGTGGAAGCTGATAAACTAGTCAACATCAAAGAAAGGAAAGGAAAAGAGCCTACCATTTATTCCAACCTAGCCATCCCCCAGTGAATAAATTCAGCTCTTGTTG
Source organism: Ambystoma mexicanum (assembly GCF_040938575.1). Taxonomy (NCBI): domain Eukaryota; kingdom Metazoa; phylum Chordata; class Amphibia; order Caudata; family Ambystomatidae; genus Ambystoma; species Ambystoma mexicanum. The sequence continues at coordinate 701,011,564 of NC_090941.1, read as the reverse complement.
AAGCTTTTTTACAAGCCATTCCAGAAGGAGATGGTATAGAGAAAGGAAGTCCCTTTTTCTTCTTAAGGCAGGGGCTGTTACATAGAAGAGAAACCTCTACAGAAGGCTTAGTGAAGACATAGCTAGTAATCCCCAAGACACACCGCAAGGTTGTGCTGGAGATTGCACACTCCCATTTTACCGGAGGATACTTAGGACACTCCAAAACCCAAGCATATATCAGTGGGCAGATTTACTGTGCAGGTATCCATGCTGACATCATAACGTTTGTTCAGACATGTGACATTTGTCAAAAAACCAGCACACACATCCCACTACCTGCCCCTCTGTATCCCTTAACCATCATAGAAGTCCCTTTTTTGAGAATCAGGATGGACATCGCTGAGCCTTTAGAAACATCCCGATTAGGCAACAAATATGTCCTTGTGATTGTTGACTATGCCACCAGATACCCATAAGCCTTCCTGATGCAAAACAATACCACACAACAAATCTTTAAACACCTCTTACCGTATTTTTCCAGGGTCGGCTTGCCCAAAGAAATACTAACTGATGAAGGATCACATTTTAGGAGCAACCTTATGGCAGAAGTCAAAGGGCCTCATTACGAGGTGGGCGGTAAGGGTTAACGGGCACCAGTAATGAGACCGGTGCCGGTAAACCCTTACCGCTCTATTCCGAGGTCCCTTAGCGGGTCCAAGCAGGAACGGCTGGTCTGACCTTGTCTCTATGTCGCATGGGCACTACGAAATATTAGAAAAAACGGGAGCCTGTAGTTATAAAGTAGCCCAACCGGACAGGAAACAGAAGGTGCATTTGTATGATGTAAATCTCTTAAAAGAGTGGAAAGAGAACCCTTCAGCCACCTATGTCAAAGTACTATCCTGTTTGGTTCCCTAAGAAATAGACAGCTTCAAATGAATTCCTCTCGAGCTATCTATTCAACAACAAGAAGATCTAAAAGATGTAATTACCTCATTTCCCGATGTATTTTCAGAAAAACCAGGAAGAGTACAAGTCACTTACAACTATATTACAACTCCTAAGAGAAAAGTGGTTCATTTAAAACCCTATCAACTACCGGATGCCCGCAAACAGATAGTGGTTGAGGAGGTAAATTAAATGTTGAAAGCCAATATTATCGAGCCTTGTTTGAGTCCATGGTCCACCCCTATCGTGGTAGTCACTAAACCTGACCTTTTCTGGAGGTTTTGCATAGACTTCTGTCAAGTGAACACAATTTCTGACTTTGATGTCTACCCCATGCCATGCATCGATGACCTAATTGATAAACTCAGAGCAGCTACCTTTCTATCCACCTTAGACTTAACAAAATGGTCCTGGCAAGTCCCAGTATACGGGCCAGATAAAGAGAAAACAGCTTTTTCAATGCCCCTAGGACTGTTTCAATTCAAGGTCCTCCCTTTCGACTTAAACAGCGCATCAGCCACTTTCCAATGTCTCATGGATAAAATCTTACGACCCATTCTGATTTCTGGGGAGCTTATATTGACGATATTGTCATTTATAGTAAAACCTGGTAGGACCATCTCTTCCATTTGTATACTATTATGAAAGTCCTCATAGAGGCTGGCCTAACTGCTAATCCATCTAAATACAGACTCGCCCAATCAGATGTGAAATACCTCAGCTTCTTTGTAGGGAATGGGAAGGTATAGCCGCAACATGAGAAAGTGAAAGCCGTCTTAGATATACCAGCACCCAAAAATAAGAGAGGTCTTAGAGCCTTTCAAGCATTAATAGGATATTACCGTAGGTTTATTCCAAACTTTCCAGACAAAACAGCTTGGCAGACTGATAAACTTAAGAATGCACAACCCCAGAAACTGCATTGGACAGACAAGGATGATATATGTTATAACACCTTGAAGAAAACCCTGTGCCAGAACTTGGTCCTAAGGTAGTAGACTTCTCTAAGGAGTTCGTACTGCAAATGGACGCCTCCTTTACAGGATTAGGAGCAGTCCTGTCTCAAGTTTGCGACGGATTAGAACATCCCATCTTGTTTAAAAGTCGCAAGCTTTTCCCACATGAAAATAATTACTCTGTGCTGGAACTGGAGGCCTTGGCTATTAAGTGGGCCATTATCCATCTCAGATACTACCTCTTAGGAAGAAAATTCACACTTGTTACAGACCATTCTCCCCTAGCATGGATTAGCCAATGCAAAGACTCCAACCCTTGTGTCATGCAATGGTTTCTAGACCTGCAGCCCTACTGTTTCACTGTGGAGCACCGAAAAGGTAAGGATCAGGAGAATGTTGACTTCCTTTCCCAGTTCCCCTGTGAACCAGATGCGGCTGCATCGCATGGAGGAAGGGTTTGTGAGAAACCTGAAGCTGTCTCACCCACTAGTCCCTGCTGATCTGTCATCAAGGTGCCCAGGACATGGCCATTGCTATTGGATCCAGTTCCTGGGGGTGGACCAGTGCGGGAGGATGACCTGGATGGGGGTCTTTGGGGAGGGAAAGTGGAACACCGAAGGTTGAGATGCGGTAACCCCTTCCTTATGATACCTTTTCCCCATCCTGCTCAGTAGGATACTTGGAAACTTTACCCCCTTTTCCAATACGAACACTTTCTCACAGCGTGAACGACAACAGACTAATACCCGAGCCATTTACCTGACATGTCCCAACACCAGGGTCAGGCAGAGTCAGGCAATTACCGGCAACTACACACACCTGACTACCTGTCCCTTCGCCATAGGGATAAAAGGCAGAGTACAAGAGCACACTATGAGTAAGGCTGAATGCATGAGGAAGCAGCCATTCCACGATGGCAGTTTAAACAGAGAAGAAAAGCGGTGAGACTTGAATGGACATCAAGAAGGGAGTTGCCCTTGCCCTTTTCAACCCAGACCTTTGAAACCTCAGATGAAAGAAACATAAGAACGGGAATTTCGTCTGGCCCATGATGTGACGGATGTCAGTGGTAAAAGGCACCCTCCTGCACTGATAGCTAGGACAGGTAGATGAGGTTGCCATCGTGGTACCGTCCTTGACTCCTGCGGCAAAGGAAACGCCGACGAGTTCAGCACAGCTGGTGAATTGGAAGAAGCTGATAGTCAACCGAACTGTGTTGAGCTCAAGGTTGCAGTGGCAACCGTAACAAGATAATTTGACAAGAGGTCTTTTGTGAACACATTGGTACTAGAAATAGAGTGGTCCAGTGCCATGTGGGCGCCCAGTCGAAGGTCCTGGCTGGTACCCCTCTTATGAACAAAGAGACTCAATTGAATAGTGGGAAGAAAGAAAACTACAAGTACCAAGAAGCCACAGGCAAGGCCTGTATAGAGAGTTAAGGTGGTCATACAAGGGTCGAGCCAAATCACTTGTACATTCAAAAGTCCTTAGCCTATTGCTGAGGTTTTGACATTGTGAAACAGGCGTTTGGCCCCGGCTGAGGGAAACGCTGTATGAACTGTGAATCTGTGAAAACCACGCTTGCTGTAAGCAAACAGAGTGACCCAGCGAAAAGAGATCGCCCTTGGATTGGAAAGTGCTCTAGTTGGTCTGAGTCCGACTGACTACTGAGAGAAGGATCGGAGCACGGCTGAGGGGGCTCCAAGGGTGAAAGGTAATCACCCCATTCAAAAGATAACAGAAGGAACTTGTGTTTTGTTGTTGTTTTGGCATATCAGTCCCTCTGAAGCATGAGAAGAAGACTTGGGCACAGAAGGCCCAGATACTGAGAAAAGGAACTGTAAACTTGTGCCGGAGAAGCTGAGGAGTCTGCTGTGCTCGAGAGTCCCACCTTGTCCCGTGCCAAAAAACATGTTAAAGGGAGACCCCAGCCATAACATTGTGACTTATCATTTTGTGAACACTTCTTTTTTTTCCTTGAGAACATTATCCCACACTATTTTGTAACATAGCGGTAAGGTTTGGCAATAGGTTTCTTAGTGTAGGCCCTTTTATTTGACTAGACTCCACTTGGACAGTATTACTATTATATGATGGCCGTAGCTTGCTCCCATCTAAGATTTAGGTTTAGATTAGGTGTTTATCTCACCCACTTTACTGTTTAATAAATACCCTTGAACTGTGATTACTTGTGTCTGTCTTACTTTGATGCCATGCCTTCCTTACAATACACAATTAATTTGTGTACATGATGATGAACTTTAATGTTATTGTCATTTTCTGGTGATGTTGTTTCTTTCCTCCTTACTGAAGTTTCCCTGTATGTGCCTGAGATGTCTATGCATTGTGGCTCTGCATATGTATTGTTTGTACTAACACAATTGTTAGCTATTCATTTCCTAGTTTAACATTAGTCAGGATTCTGATAGGTTTGCATTCATTATTTTACTGGCCAATATTACCAGATTAAAAATATTGTACCTCTATGGTGCATGCTGGACCCATTGCCTATGAGTATGTATTATTAGGTTGCTGTATTAACAACAATACTCCACTATAACGTTTTGTTTAAATTAGTACATTTTTTAATACATTAAGTGCTTCATAAAAGGTCTCCTATCACCCTTAATATGTTGTTTTTCATGAGAATTATTTTGAAATATGATGTCATCAGTGATGTCATCAATGCTATTTGTGATGTCATCTTTGATGTCCTGGGTATTAATCTTAGCAGTGCACGGTGGTGGTGTGAGTTATGGTTACTTAGTTTACCATAACTGGTGAATTTCTGATTTTTCAATTTTTTTATTGTAGCCATAACGTCCCTTTAACAACATTTTTTCACTGAATTTCATAGATTTTTATTAGTGCAACTTAACCATAACATCCCTTTAACAACGTTTTTTCACTGAATATATATATATATATATATATATATATATATATATATATATATAATATAGGGCGGCGACAGCGGCCCTATCGTTAAGGTGAGTCGCACTCCCCTAGGAACCCCTCAAAATTCTATTGTTAATAGCTTTTGATTTGTGTGACGGATTTGAACGAAATTCTGAAGGTGATTAAGGACTTGCGGGAACCCTGAGACTGCAAAGTGTCATCAAGATTTGTTAAAAAATAAAAAAGTTATTAAGAAGACAACAAATGTGTTTTTTTTCCAAAAGTGTGGCCTACTTCCCATTCATTTTCCCATAGACCAACAAGGTCAATGTATGTGAAACCACACAGCCCAAACTGCTGGATGGATTTAGACCAGGTCTGAAACAACTTGTGCATGAAGCATTGACTCGCGATCCATGTGTGGTTTGGGGTTATTCTGTTCAGTAGCTATTTAAATAGTTTACGGAGAAGGGGGTGCCCCATTCTCAAAAATAGGTAGCTATATCTCAGGGATTTACCCCAAACCGGGTGTTTTTAGAAATGAAACAGCCTCCATCTTGTTTTTCTCCCGATGCGAGAGATAACCTCGGTTATAGCCGAGGATAACCGGAAAACAAAAGTAGTTAAAAAGATATTTGCAGGTTAAAATAACAAATGAGTTTAGTCTAGAGGTGGGGAGGTTGCTAAAAGATACCAAGTGAAATTTGGGAGTTATATGAGGTCCAGGAACTGAGTTTGCAACACAAAGCTTTCTGTAGTCAGGGCTATAGCCTCGAATAGCTGACATCTAAAAGCAAACTGCATCACAGAAACAGGGTGTGTTGCGGGGGCAAAGGGAGAGGGTAAAATAGGTGGGGAAGCCATCTGGGCAGGGGGGGAGCAGGCACAGATGAGGGGGCACTTGATGAGGGGCATGAAAGCATTTTTATCAGCTGTTTTCCCAATATTAGTGGCTATATACGAGGCTAGGTGGCACTACAGATAAGAGTAAGAGTCGTTTTGTGCCCACGGCTATACATTATGGGGTGTCCCTGTTTTATTTCTTTTTAAAAGGTATTTTGATGTCAGGGGTGATTGCAATGTGTGTGAGAAAATGAGCTAAAAACATGGCGCTGGTGGGTGGCCATTTTAGACATTCACTTCCAAACCACAATGAAAGTCTACATTTCTGTGAGCTCAGATAGAAGGTAGACATGCATTCTGCAATGGTTACAATATTATATTATAAACAGAAGAAACTCTCTATGAAGGATAGTTCTTGGATTGTTCGCTCAAGGACGAGCCGAGAAGGTAGTCGGAGATGTGCAGGTGCATTGAAAAGGGGTGCTGTGAACGAGTAAGCGGGTGACAAGCTGGGTTTTTCCACTATTGTCTGGATTTTTCCCGCTCTTTGTCTCCCATGCTTGCTGTCTGTCCTTCGGCCGGGGCAGTTTGCAACCTATGAGGGACAGGGATTTGTCCCCCATAAGAAGAGAGGTATCCTGATGAGGACAGAGAATTGGAACCCCAGGTGATGAAGTCTCACTGAGAGGGAGGACGCTCCGCTCCAGACCCCGTTAGTATGTGTGATCTCTCTGCCTACCTGCCATGGGACAGGGTAGTGTCGTTGTGGCTGAGATGACGTTTTCTCCTACAACTGCACTAACAGTGATGTAGACCCTTTGTAACCACCCTTGTTCGTGTGCTTAAGTATAACCAATTGCATTTATTCCAATAGTTATTTGTATGCTTATAATTTGTGTGACTAAAGGGCCTGTAAAGAGTCGATTGTATTCCAACTGTTGGTTTATGTGTGTATTATTGCCTTCCTGAGTCCAAGAACCTTTGGTCCTTGTAATATGGTGAGTAGTCCCAATGTCAATGCACGTGTGTGAAAAGCAAAACAGTGATGCAGTAGGAATTTGGGAGTCTTATTTAATTTGGCTGTGTGGTTTCAGATTTTCTTACATGTGAGACTGGAGAAAAACAGAAGACAATTGTTTTAATACATCCATACAAAAAGGTACCACCCTATTCCAGTTTTAGATGCCCCATGCATTGTATTTTAGCCTCTGTATTGTCACCCATGCTATTATATCTACAATGTATCCCCACCTAGTTTACTGTCATGTATTATACTGTGCTTCCTTTATCTTCATTTACCTTACATAACTACATGAACAGTATTTTACTGTATTGCTCTTTTAACTTCTATTGTATTATAAAACCTGAAGTGACCCCCCCCACCCCCTTAACTAAAAATGTGTAACCGCGGTTATAAAGAAAGTCAATCAACTCTAACCAAGGTTATATTTAAAAAATGTTTTGGGGTATTATTTGAATGTATTTGTTTATTTATATGTGATAAGTAGTCTTTAAAATGACTGTTTTGGGGTACACGGAGTATAGTATTTTAGCACATTTGAAGTACTGTTTTGATGTTATGAAGGAACACAGCATTTCCTTCATCAGTTATCTCTACTCCATCATGTCAATAGAAAATGGGTATGTAGAACTGAATGTTGTTTGAAATCCATAATTGGTTCTGGTCTCTCATGAATGAAACTCCTTCATCATCATCCACTTTAAATAAATCCACGAGCAATCATTTATTGTATTGACACCTTTTAAGTACCATTATATCACTACTGTCTCTTTTGTCATTTATATTACATACTCAGATTTTTTTTTAAGAATTCTTAGTTCAGCGGCTATAATAAAGGGGAGTGATTGGTGTTTCCATGTTTTCCAAGTTTACTTAACTAATTTAGTTCTGTATGTTTACTTAAGTTACCCAAGTTTTTTGATGCAATTTCATTGTATTTGTGTATTTATGTGTGATGGATGTTATTTCATTGTATTTGTATATTCATATGTGATAAGTATTATTTAACAGGACTGTTTTGGAGTACACAGAGTGTAGTGTTTGAGCACATTTGACGTGTTCTCTTTTTTATTATGTATCTTACATAACTTTTTTTAACCATTCTATCACTACTGTCTGTTTTGTCATTCATATTCCATACTAAGATATATATATATTTTAATCTAATAACCACAGCTATCCAGCACCCACCCGTTGCATGGTGCTGCGACCCGCAGTTAAAAGTGGTACCCTGTACAGCCGCAGCTATATACCAGGAAATGGCACGTTGAGTGTTTGTGGATGTGTCATAGCCGCGGGTAATAACAGCTGAACCGGCGTGGCTTTTCTATAACTGTGGCTATAGCAAGCACGTGCCTGGGCTCGTCAATGCTTTTTCACCTTTTTGTTGGTTGTTTTGATAGACACAGCTATTGTTCTAGCCGCGTCTATTGGACCATACATTTTCTGTGCAATAATAATATTTTTATGTGGATGATACAAGTCAGAATTGTATCTTAGAGTGTTATTTTGTGTTCTTATGTGTTCTCTTGTCTTATTTGAAGTTTTGAAGGTTGGCTTAGTTTGTTTTTCAGTTTGTGGAAAATGTATGTGTATCCGTGGCTACAAGAAAGATTTATAGCCGCATTGAATAGCCACAGCTACTAGAGGTGCTGGTGAAGAAAGGGTCCCAGGAATGCCCCTCCACACCCTCATGAATATGACAGGGCGAAGAGCCAGGAACGCTCGCCAGGGTTTTATATGTGTTTCAGTGTTTCTAATTGGCTAGTTGCTAGTGTTAATGTTGTAAATGTTTTCTTCTTTGTGATGGGTTGTAGTGAATATGTGTCGGCCATCTTTTCGTACAATATAGTCCTCTTTTTCTGCTTTTAATTTTGGAATCTATGAAACCTACCGTTTTGTCTACTTTTCTCATTTTGACTGCAGAACTCACACTGTGCAGTACATGTTACATGTGACAAAATATAATTGGCATTAATCAGTTGTTTGCCATTGGTTTTCTGAAAGTTTTATTTGATAAGATGTTGATGATGGGGCTTTGTGATTTATTTTGTATCTTACTGTTATTTTAATAATGAGGTGGTCCTGCTGTATATGTAGAAAATGGGTGGGATCAATTGTTGGAAGTTGTTTATTAGGAAAGAAAATGTATTTCAGTGGGGTGCATGATATAGAATCACTAAATATACTTCCTGCAAACAAAATAAAAGAATGATCACAAAGCAGTAGAAATGTGATTTTATTTACAATGCTTTTATAATCAGATATTGTGTGCATTCAAGTTCTTTTTGGGGAGATCTGACAATGTGTGTGCTTTAAAGGGATTTTTGATGCTGCAGTTTGCTTCTGTATGGTTATCTTTAAGAGAAAATACATTGGGCCTCATCACACGGTAGGCGCTAAGGGATTACCGGTACCGGTAAGGTCACCGGTGCCGGTAATCCTTTAGCGCCCTACTACGAGGTCCCTCAGCGGGTCCTGTCCTTAATGCCTGGTCTGACCAGGTGTTAAGGATGGGACCCGCTAAGGGACTTCAGAGCTAATAACGGTACCGCAAACTGCGGTACTGTTATTAGCTCCTTCCCCATTCCCATTGAGCCATATGGGGGCTCGAATGGGAATGGGGAATGGTATTTGGCATGGGGTCTTACCGGGTCCTCCAGGGACGGAATGACCTGGTAAGTCCCCATACCGCCTACCCGGACCCGGTATGCGGTAAGGGAGTGGCCATGCCGCTGATTGAGGCATTGTTACCTCCTACCGTGTAATGAGGCTGATTGTCTTCATTTGTTCGTTGTTTTGTGGAACCTAGTGTTTAATTTCATGAAAAATATGTGTGAACGGTTTTCTTTTTAAATATAAACTCATAAATAATATATGAATGATATTAGTTGTGCAAACTCCTATTATGTAAAAAAAGAAATGGAATTGTTTTTCCAGTACAAATTGCCCCAATAAATGCAAGTGCAATATGGGTTCAGTAATGGGTTCAGCAATGCGATTTCAGACAAGAAATAATGAAGTATGGGTTTGTTGTGCCTACTCTTTTTATGAATTTATTTACATTTTTAATTTTTATCAAATAAGAGAATAACACACTGGATTTTTTAAAATATATTTGTAGTAGCAGCAATTGGTTTGGTGTTGTAAAATAGCGCTTCTGTAACCATGTAGGGTGCTATCTAACACCATGATGCAGTTATCATATTTTAAACACATTGCTTTGCAGTCGTCCTATTTGGTATAGGAATAATAATAATAATGTATCATTTATGTAGCGCTAAGAACCCTCAGGTAACTGAGCACTGCTTATTGTTACCTATGGTGTGCAGTGCTCATTTATTGATTTCAGGAGGATGAAGGGCTGTATTTGGCCCTGCCGAGATTTGAACCTGCATCAGCGGGCTCTGCACGGGTGTCAAGGCAAACGCGCTACTCGCTGTGCTATCTGACCGGCACAGGGAAGGTTAGGAGGAGGTTGGGTGGAGGTAGCTGGAACAGCGGAAGCAACCAAAGTGGAAGAGAGTTACACAGACGTGCTTTTCTACATTGTGGTCATAGGCTACATTGTGGTCATAGGCTGCGCAACAAGGGGCCTGACGATAAGGTGGCATTAGCTGAATTTCACGGCTTTTGTTGTGTTAAGTTCTCACCTTAACGTCCCTGCAAGTAAAGTTTTTTTCCTTGAATTTCAAAGGCTTTGTTACAATGTATTGCTCACCTTAAGGTCCCTGCAACTATTTTTTTCCATATATATATATATATATATATATATATATATTAAAAAATTAAATAAATATTGTAGACATAGTTAGATCTTCTAACATCTCATGGTATAGACACAAATTGACATTGATTTTCCTAAAAGTTGATTCACACAAACTTCACTAGAGAATTATACCCTAAAGCACTCTCCCCTTGAAATCAGAAGGTGAAACAGTTCTCAGAATAAGGTTGAAAATGAAGAAATTTACCTCTGTTTCTTTGAAACCATCCGCAATTGTTGAAATCAAAGAAATCTTTTGGCAGAGCATTTGGTTATCTTGTTTTAGAACTGGTAAAAATACAAAATGTTGGATTCTATCTGTGACACACTTTTGGTTACCAGCTTCCGCAAAAATAAAAACATGTTTTTGTAGGGTTGACTTGGTTACTATTATTTCAAAGGCTTTTCAATTCAGTATTGTATTTCTTTTTGGAATTCTGGGACAGCCATGCCTAACTCCCTCCCTTTTCTCTAGGAATCAGCTCCAACCTCTGAACACCACACTTCAATGTGTTAATTAAGGAAAAGATTTCAATTAATGTATTAACTATTGCAGAAACCGAACAGAAAGGCTTGGCAACCCAAATTCTCATATGGGATGTATTAGGACTACCTAGATCTCAAATTGCTGGAGTAAAGACTTGTTATGTTTTCACTTCCCATGGTTTTTACGTCGATAGCTGGTCAGGGATCCCCAAAAATACCTCAAATTGCTCTCTAGGATTTAATGACTCCCTGAGACATTTGCTTAAATACTCTCAGATTATTGTACTCTGGCTTGTCTTTGAAAGGCCCAGAGAGGTTGGCACATCAACGGGCTTCCTGCTTTGCCCCCAGATAGGGTCTTCCTTTCAGTCTGTCAACCTGCTTCCAAAATCCCTTTCAGATAATCTGGCTTTGTCTTGGGACAGGCTTCTGCATTCAGGCCTTCTTAATGAGATTTTCCATCAGCTACTTCAAGTTGGTGTCCCAATTGCTTTTCTTCGGTCGAACAGGCTCTTTTCCTTTTCTGTTTTGGATTGAAAGAGTTTATGGTAGGTTGCCTTCACTTGCTCACACCCACTAGTGTTCTTCTCCTTGCTTCGATTGGAGCATTGCATTCTCTGTGTCACAAGGGGTTGTGTTAGCTGTGAGTTAGCCTGCCCCCCAAGAACGTAAAAGCACAATTGGACAGATGATATATTTCCCTTGTAACTCCAGGAATGGACATATGATATTAATATGAATTATATGTTTAGATTTGCAAGAATATTCAGAACCCGACAACATCATTATGTTTTCATGGCTGCATGTATAACATAGTTAAAGAAACATGCATATTTATTAATAATCATACTTATTAATAATCCATACCTGTTAGTATATCCCTTTTCTATGCATGGTTTTTTCCTTGTTTTGCTGAATTCACATCTACTTTTATTTTACTTATAAATACGTAATTGTTGTGCAGCACATTACAATATACCTTGCATTACCGTTATTGCTAGGCTAAGAACACACTTTAATGGTCAACCAGACCCTGACCATATTGACCTTGCTATCATCTTACATATATATATATCTATGGAATCCACCATAAAGCTCATATGTAGTCTATTTTCCTGGTAATTTGGAACAATGACTTTAGTATTAAAGTAAAGACAGATGTGACTTTAAATATTTTGTGCATTGAACAGAGTGAATGAAATGAGATCAGTGCATTCTTGCTCTCAAGAAAGCTGAGCCCTGCAAACAAATACAGTTTAGATGAATTAAAGTTCACACCTTAGGTTTGCAGTACATAAAACTACAGGAGAAAGGCATTCCCATATAACTGAAATGTGTTACTTACCATGTCTTTATTTATAACAAGATTTAATGGTTCTGCTCATTAATATCCTAAACCTCTCATGATTTGCAATTAACCTTCTGTCAATCATTTCATTGTAGAATACTAAAACGCAAGTTGCACAGTTTTCTTTATATTTTCCTTTTACATGTTGTTCCAAAAATACAGTAGCTACATATAGTTCATTTGTTTTTTAAGTAAAACATTTGGTCTTGTTATGTTTAATATTAATTACATGATAATTCAGTGTAAAGCAAGTATGAGCCCACATTATTTAATGAAGAGTATTACATCCAATCAGATAATACTTTGCAGAGTCCACACATGCAATTTAATGAAATACTCTTCTATGCTAGTTTATTACATGTTTCCTGAAAAAAATGTCATAAGTTTATATTAAGTCAAAATTCTAAGCATGAGAAAGATCCAAATAATAGTACATTGTAATGATGCAAACAAATGACCTGTGCCATGTTTTAGTCAAGAAGACTAAACAACCATTGTATTAAGATTTTATACATGACATTTCAAAAGTACAAACTTTTGAAACAATTTGACTTGTTTTATTTGATTTTGTGAAGAAAGTCAGTGTATCTGTAATTAAATCAAGATTTCAAATTTTACACCAGATCAAATTTACTCAAAGCATACTGTGAGAAACCTGAGGGCGTCCTCAAATCTACTCCCTTTGGATTCTCTTCTCAGGTGGCCAGGGAAAGGCCATCGCTCTTGGATCCCGAACCAAGGGGACGGGGGGTGGAAAAGCGATTGAGGATCCCCTGGGTGGAGGGTCCTTGGGGATTGGGGAGAGGGCAACCCTGAGGGAGACACTTTATTTCCCTTTTCCATTCCATAATAAACCCATAGTCCCAGAAACCTTTGTAGGTTACTGTTCCCTCCCTCTCCTTTGGTCAGAGTACCGTTAGGAGGAATGATAAGTCTCGAAGATGCAGAAGGAGAGTGAGGATTGGGAGTGGGGTGCCCTTGGGTGAGATATGATATCCCCCCTTTCCCATTGATGACCAACTTAACCCTTGCCCAACCTTCATGGGCTATTATAATCCTGCTCCATTCATTTCCCCACATGTGACACTTGACACTATTGAGACAAGGAGGGGAGACTGAGAGTAATTCACACTAGGCCATGTCACCACTTCAGTACTGGGACGAGTAAGATGCCTGAAAGTGTAGTGAAGGTGAAGCATGTCCTCTTAATCATGGTCAGGCAAATCCAAATGGGAATCCAAACTTGCAAGATGTCAAAGGGTTGCAGGTGTATAAAGAGAGGCAATATGTGCAGCAAAGAGAGAGACAGGGAGACCTGTGGGAAGGAGATCAGCAGGAGACCCATGTTTGGAAGAGGCAGCCGTGGTGGGACTTGTGGAATAGCAAGGATGCTGGCCCGAAGCCCAGAAAACATTTTAAGCCAAGGCCTGTTGGGCCGTTAGGTGTGTGCAGGAGCAGAAGCTTCTGTGGCATGAAACGTGCAGTCACAGCTGCAGAAGCATCTAAGGGAGTGGGATGCTGTCCACGGCCAGTCGGAGGCAGCAAAGCACTCGGCGGGCAAAGAAAATACCCTGAATGCAAGAGGGGCTCGTAGCAGCAGGCCCGCCAATCTGTGAGGCTGGAAGAGAGAGCGGGAGCCACCAGGGAAAATCACTGAAGACCGGTCAGTGTCAGGAGAGGCAATCGTTAACTGGGGGGTGTTCCTAGTGGGTGGCGAAGAGGTAATGCATTACCGAACTAAAGGAAAACTTGCAACTAAAGATGCTAGATTCATATTGAATACCGAAATAAATGGGAACTGCAAATTAAGCATATTGAACATTTATTAAACAACAAATTTAATGGAAATGAACCATTGAGCACAATTGCATATCTGGTAAATACCGAGCATAATGAATTGAACATTTATTCAACAACAAACTGAATGAAACTTAATCAGTGAGCACTGTGCATTTCTGATAAATACTGAGCGGAATGAAATCACACAATTCAGCTTGTGGAATATAAAATTAAGTGAAGCTTTATGGGCAAATCAAGTGATAAAAGAAAGCCAAAGGGAAAGTGCCCATGTAACAACAATATATAAGAAACTACACCACTATGAAAGAGTGCCATAAAAGGTGGGACAGAAGTAAGACCACCACAAAGTGAACTTTATGAACAATTGCAGTCGGCAAGGCCAAAGACTGGCAAGAGGTATGTGGCATACTCTGGCAGAGCCAGGGGGCTAGCAAGGAGAAACCAGGCAAGTGTAAATATTATACATAAAGCCAAGAGGCCGCAAAGAGAGGGATCTTGGTTGCACAACCTGTTTTGGGTGGACCTTGTGGTCTGACAACTGTACCTTGTCCTGTGAGCCTCGAACAGCGAGAACCAAAAGACATTGTGTAAAATCAAGGAGGGCACTGCCAGTGAATGGATGAGGCAATCCAGGAATATGGTAACCTGACCATAAATTGTGTTCAATCCTTTTGTTTGAAAGATTGAAATAACTATAACTGGCTGATCTGAAGTCTTGGGGAAGGGAGTCCTGAGACGTGAGACATTACACCTGTTGTCTTGAGGCTAAAGCTTCAAGACCATTTTTCTTTGACCTATACTACTTGGAACTTGTGGAAGGGAACCCTGAGGATTGTGTGGAACTGTATTACCTTGAGTAAAAGAGAGGTCATTCTGAGACTTTTGTGGCCATTTCTTGAACTTGGGGAAGGGGAGCTAAAGAAGAAGCTGAGAGCTGGAAGCAGCTAAGAACTTTGTGTTGATCACTATTTCTTTGATTATTGACACCCCTTCACGCTGTTTAGCTTTAGTTGTGAGGGCAAGCATATGTTTTGGACACAGACAGGCTTTTAAGTTGAACTCTTTGACTCAGACTTTCCTTTGTTTCGTTCAGGTAGGAAATCCCACCTTAACATAGGGCAAGTTAGGCCTTCTACCATCTTGGCATTTAAGTTAATAAATATCTTTTGTTGGAATCTTAAGTCTGTTGTCTGTGTCAAGCTTCATCATGCCGTCGCAACACCCACACACACACGCACACACACACACACAAAGACAAATTATTGTTACACTGATTGCACTAATTACCATATGTTGTACTCTCAAATAGGTTTTCAGATTCATATCAGAATATTAATCAAGAATCCTATTACAAATAGAACCTCAAGTAAAGCATAGTGAACTTCAAAGCTGCAGCATTATCCAATTCCACTACGGCAGATGCTCTTAAAAAAGTAAGTCAAAATAGAAGATTAACACAAAATTAAAGTATTAATTATTGAAAGCAATGCACTCATAGTCAGTAACAAATGAAAAACAAACTATGTACACTCAAGAAATACTTAACATGTATGTCATTGGCAAAGAATCTTCAGGAAATTAAAACTGTTCTTTACAAACGAATGCATTTCAAAGTGCACATCAATCAAATGCATAGTTATGATGATGCTAAACGTTGTAAAAAGTAGTTGGATATGGAACAATCATTTTATTTTCACTTTCACCATGTTCTAGAACTGTTGACTCAAAATAGCAAATCGTGACACTCCATGCATAACAAATTATGCAACTTGCATGAATTGCCCTGATATATACAAAATATTCTCTTATTGCGTTCAACCCTGAACAGAGAGATTTACATTGGGTGGTCTTTGTGTTTTGATTGCTCAATGTTAGAAAATGTGCATAGTCTTTGGATTCGACAACATATGCCTAGATGTACATTGGTCAATATAATGTAACATTAATATCTTTAGGATTGGATGTGCATGTTCAATAAATGTGTTTGCAAATCATTTATAGTTTAGTGTCCACGATAACAAATCCAATCAATTTAATTGGGAATCCAGAAGCAAAACAATTCTGTCAAAATGAACAATCCATTCATTTGTATCACATATTCATTGGATACATATGAAAGTCATATGTATTCATTCAATCATGAACTTAGCTGCTTAAGAGCTAAGGGTGTCTATGTTCGTCCTGAATTCCCATAAGAAATCATTGTAGGCTCCGACCTACTCGAGCAGTTCAGTGTTAGAAATGATGAAATCATGGAACAAAAATGCATATTTCTCTAATACACCTAGCAGAATAGATATCATGTTTCTCCACTTGCTTGGAAAACTCAAACCCACTACTGCACATGCACCCAATCTACTACAATGTCAATTTAAGTAATTGCTTTAATGTAGATGCCTCTAACTTTTTCATGGTACAACTATTCCGTTTTTAATTGGATGCGTGCATGCTGTCTAAATGCTATTGTGACACTTCAATAAAATATTCCTGCATCGTTCAAGTTTGGTAAAAAGAAACCAGAGCTTTGACAGATTTGGCATTAGTCAATTTCCGTAAAATATTATCGTGCTTTTGTATAAAATAACTTCTATAATGCACAACTAAATATTATTCCCAATAGAACACAGTCGTACAAATATCAAATGCCACCAATGATGTGTGCAGCCACCTGTTGAGAAAGTTTTTCATTTATAATTTACACGGGATGAAGGCAGTTTTTTTTCTTAAAGAAGAATTATGCAGGGATATGTCATGTCACTGCCTTACCAACGTGTCGAAATTCATCTTAAGCTCAAACATTTGACTGCACACATCTATGGATGTTAACATTGGTTTGGGCTACTTAGATCAGTTGTGTGATTAATGCATGCATTTGTATGACATAAATAATTGAATAAATAGGTAGGATTGCGTATTTTTGATACAAATAGACACAGAAACGAGTATTATGTCACAGTGTCATTCCAATTTAAAAATAACACTCTAGATCTTTAGTAGATTAAGAATTAATAGTATTATTTATTCTTTTTGGGATGACAATACTATATCATTTCCATGTGTTTCTGTGAAATCGTGCATTCAAATTACAAGTATGAATTATTCCCAATTGAAACAAATTGTACGACCATGCCAGTACAGCCACTTTTCTCATCTGGTCCACCAGAGATCCCAATCCTTTCCCCTTCCCTGTTCTGCTCAAATCTCTCCTCCCACCCCCAACCCTGTCCTAGCTCTCTTCTAGTCCCCCTAAAGCAGCAAATCACAACCCCCCTCCTACTCCTCCCATGATCTCCTCTGAACCCCCCCACCAACACAGAACTCCTAGCCCCTTCAGTCCTATAAGAACACACTGCACGAGCTCAGCGCCGTCATACCCCCCACCTCACCACTACTCTCCAACACACAATCCAACCACCACCTTTATCTGCAACACACTCACACTCCCACGCCCAAAACCGAACCTACTCTCTTGCATACTCACCAACACCAGGTCTGTCTCCAAAACATCTTTCACTTCAACACTGACTAAAACCCAGACTACTTCTTCATCACAGATACCTGGTTTTCTTAAAATTACAAATCTACTGCACAGAAGGCCTTCCCCCAAGGGTACAACCTGATTGTACAGAACAACTCCAGAAGAGGTGGTGGGCTTGCCATCCTTCAAAAACACCAGATCCCAGTCATAACTAGAGGAAATTTAGCCTGAAGCACTGATTTTGAATCTCTGCCTGTAAAATGCTGACTCTCCGCTTGTATCACCCACAGCGTTCTACTCTTATACCGACCACCTGGCTACAAAAGGAATTTTGCAGATGCCCTCAATGACGCACTTTTGACCACCATAATTCAGTATCATTCTCTCACTATGCTAGGAGATTTCAACATCTGGTTTGACATTCCCTTAAACCACATGACCCACTCTCTCCCTGATAACCTAGAATCCCTCAATTTGACACAACTCGTATCTCTCCTCACTCACTCCGCAGGCCACACTGTCGATGTGGTTTTTAGAAGCACAAACCTTATAATCAACCTTCTCCCCTCCCCCTAATCTGGACAGATCATTCTACAACCCTCTTCTCCCTCCTGGCCTCCGCACCCTCACTCTCCCGGCTCTCCAGCCTGTCCTCTCCAACTCCTCCCTCCATCACCCCACTCTGGAACAAATCACCATTATCCCGGATCTAGCCAACTCACTCCTAAACTCACTCCCACCTCTCTCACTCCAGGAAGATCCTCCCACCATCGAACTCTTTGATCTCTGACTCTCCAGCACTCTCAACCCCCTCTCTCCAACGAAACATAGCTGAACCCCAAGTGGTACACAACTAACCTCAAATCTATCCAGATTCTCAAGCAAAGGCCTGGAGCAGACCAGGACAACCAATCCTATTCCCCAAAACAATCCTCTCTTGCTAGACAGACAAAGGCCTACCGGTCAGAAATGAGGAAAGCCAAATAAAACTTCTACCAGAAACCGAATCTGCAATTCTCATAACCCAAGCCAGGAACTGCACAGAATCATTGCAGGATTCAAGATGCCATGTTGCTCAACGCCTCTCCCCCTTAACTCCCAATCTCTATGAAACATACTGTCTGATTACTTTCACAATATCACTATTGATAGACATCTTGCCATCCTCTCAAAACTAGCACTGACGCCACCCACAAATTGCCTCTCTTCACCAAACCCCAGACGCCACCCACTCTTTGCTAGTCTTCTCTGCTTTCTTCCCCATCTCAAACCTGAGTTCCTGAAGCTCAAAGTGCAAAGCCTTCCATCAGTCTCCCCTGGAGACCCTTGTCATCCGACTATTCTCAAGAACATCCTAACGACAACATGTGCAGGCAGCATTGCATGTTTCATTATTAACCAGTCCCTCTCCTCAGGAATCTTCCCGGAGGCCTTGAAAACGTCACATGTTAAACCTCTCCTCAAAAAAGCCCTAGCTCGACCCACTCTTCCCCCCAAATTACTGGCTTATCTCCAGCACCCTGCTTCATTGCCAAACCCCTGGACCATGCTGCACGAAACAGCTCTGCCTGTTCACAGAATCCAACAACCTTCTTGACCCAACCCAAACAGGCTTCAGACCCCTCAGAGTAAACAAGTCATCTCTTGTGTTGGTTTGGGGTGACCTAAAAAAGAACAGCAGTTACGGAAGGATGTGCTGCACTGCCGGCTTCGATACCATTGGCCACACTATACTCACCCGTCTCGGACCGCTCACAAATGATGCTCCTCCCCCTTTCTCTTCCCTCACTGTCTCCCCTACTCTTCAACATCTACCTTACCCCACTCTCTGCACCCCTCGGATCTCACAACCTCATCTGCTACAACTATGCAGCTGACACCCAGATCATCCCCAAGATCCCCAAATTACCAGTCTCCGCCCGCCTGGACCGTTCCTCCTGCCTCTCTGATGTCGACCACAGGATGACAGCCAACCATCTCATCCTCAACCCTGACTAAACGAAAATCGTAGTATGCAACAAATCTGCTC
The DNA here is from genome assembly GCF_040938575.1 of Ambystoma mexicanum. NCBI lineage: Eukaryota > Metazoa > Chordata > Amphibia > Caudata > Ambystomatidae > Ambystoma > Ambystoma mexicanum. The sequence goes on along the minus strand of NC_090941.1, from coordinate 700,992,009 downwards.
TCCTTCCCCAACCTATCCACTGTCACTATTACCTAGGACTCGCCCCTGCTATATCCACTTCTGTAAAAAACCTTGGATGCATGCTGAACTTGAATCTATCCCTCTCCTACAACACCAACTCTGTGTCCAGAACCTGCTTCTTACACCTACGCATCCTCAGGCGAATCTTACTGTATTTCACTTACCCACACCGAATCTCTGCCATACTTGCCTTCATCCATACCCGCATATACTATGCAAACTCCCTTTACCTAGGCGCTCTGGCATTCCAGCTCAGCAAACTCCAAAGAATCCTGAATACTGCGGCCCGTCTTCATTCTTGGTCCCTCACTGAGAAAACATATCAGCTGCACACTCAGAATGCTACACTGGCTCTCTATCAGCCGATGGGCTACCTTTAAATCCATGTGCATCACTCACTGTGGCCTCCACAAAATCAACCAGAATTCCTCCAAGATAAACTCACATGCTATCAGCTCTGGCTCTGCTCTTCTCCTCGTCATCCCCCACTACAACTCTACCAGATTGGGAGGATCCTAGTTCTCCATCGAAGCCCCTAGAATCTGGAATTTGCTTCCTCTCCACATCTGTCTCATTGATAACCACCCCTTTCAGAAAGGCCCTCAAAACTTGGCTATTCCCTAAAGCAACCTGAAACCCCACCCCTACCTATCTACACTACCAAAACGACTTTCTCATACACTAATGTCATTCGCATTTATACAATAACACGTCACATATGCAGCGGGTGCCTGCTGCTGTCGCTGCACCTGCCCTACACACATCAAAACACTGACAACCCTTTCATACGTAACCCCAAAGGTGGATGCTGTCCGATGTCACAGCAGCTTGCTCTACTCACCCAATCGACAGACAACTCTCTCTACATGGACATATATCAACCTCTGCAGCACTCAGGTCTACTTGTATACAACTCTTGATAGCCTAAGGATATCAAATCTAAGAAAAGTATCAGGATAGCTTGTCAGGGCACTAAATATGCACTGAACCCACATCCTTACACCCCGCCCGGCTACATCTCAGGGACCCCCCATTCTGGTTAGCTCATCCTGTGCCTAAGATCTAAGGTGATTGTCAACAAAGCACCCAGAAGGCCCTTAAAAGCACAAGCACATGGACTACAACATGTCTATTACAATTACAAGATGTTTTAAACCAACATGCTCTGTTCCAATGTAGCGATAACACAGGCTTTACAGATGAACTTAACACCAACTACTTCAAATACAACTGCACTTTAAGACATACGAACACACGCACAGGCATGGCTCTAGAAGATATTGCAATTTCTAGCACGATTATTTATCTAAGAAGATCTCTTAGGTTAGATGGATTGAAGGGTGAGCTATACTCTGCATCCATTCAGATCTGGGAGTGGGCACTCTTGCGGCACCTTATAATGTTACTGTTGCAGCGACCCGTTGGTCACTGTGGCATCGCTGGTGTAAAGGGTAGCAAACATTCCACCATGCGTTACTATAATCAGGGGCTATGAGTGTTCCATCACGTTGTTTCCTCATCTGCTGCAACGCTGTAGTGTTCAACCAAGATGGCCACTCGCATCACAGCATTTCCTCGTATACCGACAAATTCTCAATGTGCATTGCGTTGCGTTGTTCGCTCCCATTGGAGGGTAAGACGCTAGTGCCTTTTCTTGCAGTCTTTCTTGCTGCGGCTTCCCTTACTCTCTTTCACATCCTGGCTTCCTATTCTGTCTTGTTCTCCTGCCTCCTGTGTCTACCCTTTCCTTCCAGTCACGACAGCACGCTTGTTACTGTTGCCGTCCTGTGATTTCTTTGCTTCCATTTCATCATGGTAATCTTTTCCGCACCTCCCTGTGCTCTGGACTTGCTTCCTTAACATTATTTGTCTAATTCCCAAAGATATCATACTTCTTGTTGCATCTTCCTGCTCCTTCAGCCCGGAACATCCTCAATTTACCACAATCCACCGTTGTGCCTGTATCCTACTACCATCAACCTGTTGACAGTTTTTATGCCTTTGGGCTTTTCCCACAAGTCTCAGGGCAAATCCTGCCTGACTGCCGATGTGCCCTATGTGTGATTACCTACAGATGGACATTGTGGCAGCGGGCCAGGATAGGCCCCATCTCTTCCAGGGTCAGTTACGTGATAGGACAAAGGTTAAGAAGGCAAAATCCAAGACTTCCCGAAAGGACTCCGATGCTACAGACTCAGGTGAGAGTTACCCAGTACAGTGTGCTAGAAGATGAATGATAATAATCTACCCATTGCAATTAGAAGACCCATAAATCAGCCAATGTAACTCATAATGATATATGCATGTACTTTTGTTTCTGCACTATAAGACATCTGATGTTAGCCTATTATGGAATTTGGAAAATATAAGTAAGATTATAAGGGTAGCCTATGTATTGCTCTAGAAAATCCTTGACTCTAGATGTTGGAGCAGCCAGGCATCCACGCTTAGAAGACGACATAAGACAGTTGGCCTATTTAGCGCCAGTGGACTTTAAGAGCAGCCTGTTGTGAAAGATCTTACTGATCCCTCACAGATCCCCTGCCTAAAGTCTCCTCCCAGGTGTCCAGGGAAAGGCAGACACTTCCTGATCCTGACCTAGGGGTGGGGGGTGTACTGGAGAAGGATCACCTGGGAGGAGACTAGGCCCAGGGTGGTGAGGAGATCCTGTTGGATGACTCAGGATATTTGCCTTTAAACCGGAGAACCTTTTAAAGTTACCCAAACAGGTAATAGCCTATTGCCATTATGATGTGAAAAGTCCTTATGTGCCATAGCACCTTGAAGCGGTTATTATGCACAGAATGGAATTGCCATACTAAATGACCCCAGACTCAAATAACCGGTCAGACCCAAAAAATATGGCAAAGTACTAAATAAAGTATTGTCCGTTCAAAATAAAGAAGGATAATTTGGCAAACCAAAAGGAGTAGTCTGCACACTCACACACAATTTTAATTACATACAGGCTTCAATATGCATCAGCTATGATGCCATCCTAGGTGGCAAACCTAAAACCTATTGAAGGGAGGGGTTGGTTAAGGGTTCATATGTACCGATAGTATTTGTAAGTGTTAATAGCTTCATTGGCTGTCCCTTATCTAGTAGGCATGCCTTGAACTACCTCTAAATAATTTTAATACTGATTATAACAGATTATAGTAGCGGATTGGCATGTGCAACTTTGTATAGCAGGTTGCTACATGGATCCATATGATTGGCTGGCATTCTCTACCAACCTTGGATTTTTGGCTCATTAGCAGCATGTAAGCAAAACGAAACCCAGGTGCAGAGAGCAGTGATGATTAATACCCACTTGCTCCAATTAGTCCATCATCTCTCATCGGTCTGGCCCTTAGCCAAATTGTAGGTTAAATCGCAGCAAGCTTCTATGTCTCCTCTACCTTGCTTTTCTGCATAAACACAATTACTTTGCCTCTACTCACTTGTTATTTGATACTCATGAGTTCTTCAGACTTAATTATATGTTTCTCTTCATAGATCGTTTCAGTGCGGCCATTTATCGTTACTTCAAGACGTCACTTTGAAACTTAGATTTTCTTTACAGTTCTTCAATGTTCATTGCAGTATGTCGACATCCGTCTACTCTCTCAGTGTGAGGTTACATTCAATACGGTTGTCTGAGTGCGTAACGTCTCTCGTACACGCAATGCGGCATCGAGACAATGCTTGGTGTCATACTTACGACTCTTTCAATGTCGTTCCAACATGGCAGGGGTGAGGGCGCGGAGCTTAACAATTATGTATTTGTCTGCTCCTCACACTTATTTCACCAAGAACAAAAGCTTTGTTGTTGCCGGAACTTTGGTTAACAAAACTTTCAATTCACATTGAAACATCAAGAACTGAATGGAGGTCGTACTACCTATATGGATTTCTGTATTTCTTTTTTTTTTAATATTGGAGCTGAATTTACCTTTATCCTGGGGAAGGGAGTTCACCCAGGTTATTAAGAGGTTATCAAGAAACTGTACATATCATTGTTGATGTTATTTTAATTGCCATCTATTTTCTTTGTGTATTTGATGTTTAAGTGTGAGGGCCAGAAGACAAAAAGTTGGGTGTTCCCACCCAGCTACGCCTGATGCTCTCAAAATGCTCTAAATCGTGCTTATTTGAATATTTTAATTTCTGGTGTTTAGATCAATGCGTTCATTCGTGATTATTCTGTTTTACTACAAAATAGGTAAGTCATTTATATAGTTTTATAATTTTTGTAGAAAACCAATTTAATTCAACATGAACTTGTATTCAAATTGCTTTCGTATTAATAGAAAAACAGTTCCTAGGTCAAAATATGTCTCAAAAGCTGATGCATTTCGGAGACTTACTCCATCCCCAGGGCTTAAATCAAGCCACATGTTAAAATAACATGTACAACAATACAATAAGCAATAAGTACAAAGTACAAAGTAAGAAGTACATACCGTGATCAGCCATTATTAGTTCCAACATGAAGAAAAGAGAAAAAATGTAATCGCGAAACTCACAAATATACAGGTATGCATGTGTGTATTTCACTTAAACGCTATCAGTCACTTTACAAGTGCTCGTGTTAACTCACCTTACTTCTTCAGCGTTGCTGAAAAACGAAGACACCCGTGAGCGCCCGCTGCGTGTCATATTGTTTATATGGTGGTCATAGCGACCCTGTGAGGCGATGCGGCATGTCAGCGTGCGTGTCGGCGCATCAGCGCCTCGTGTCCCATCCCCCCATGGAAACAGGGGGACGGGAAGTGGTCGCATCACTGTAACCAAGCAACATAGGGTTGCACATTACGTTAGCTAACACTCAATCAAGAAGCGTTGTAACTATGCTTACTTAGACAAATTGTGAGAGAAACTCATAAATGTGTGTTGTGATGGTATACAGGGGCCCTCATTACAACCCAGGCGTTAAGGGGTTAACGGCGCCGTAAAAGGTGGCGGCGCCGTTAAACCCTTAACGCCTGATTACGAGGTCCCTTTGCGGGTTGGAGACTTTAACGCCTGCTTTTTGCAGGCGTTAAAAACCAACCCGCAAAGGGACCTTGGTGCTAAGTACGGTGCCGCAATTTGCGGCACCGTACTTAGCGCCTTCCCCATTCCCATTGAGCCCTATGGGGCAAAAATGGGAATGGGGAAGGGCCATGGCGGCATGGGGAATTACCGCCCCGCCAACCTCGGAATGGGGCGGTAATTCCCCATTCCGCCATGGCGGAGTCAGTAAATTACCGGCATGGACCATGGTGCTACTAGCACCATGGTCCAACGCCAGGGTCGTAATGCGGTCCAGAGTCTGGTTGGATTACCAAGTTGCAATGCAAACTATTCCTGATCACATCGAATCCTAAAACTTGATACATATTGAACTCAAGTGTCATGTGTTATTGTGTTAAAGCAGAGGGGTCAGGCGTCCGGTCCCTTCGCCTCTCACAGAAGACCCCAGGGGCCGAGGACCCAGTACTGGGAAACACGACAACAAGACAACTTCTTTCCAGCAAGAAGCCGTTTCCCAAGGAATAGAAGAGGAGAGGACCCTAAAGGCAGCAGGGCACACCAGGCATTGAGTACTATGGCTGCACCTTGCAAAGTGGGGGGCAGAACAGATCTGGTTTTTGCAAGCTTGGCGTGATTTATCCAGCGATGCGTGGGTGTTACAGGCGGGGCAGGCATGAGCCTAGAGTCAGAGGTATCCCCTCACGGGTACTAGAGCCATCCCCGATGTTCAAGTAATAAAGCAAAAGAGCTCAGCTCTTCAGGGAGTTGCATGACCTAGCACTCAAAGGAGCGATAGAACGGGAAGTGCAGGAGGGGCCAGGCTTCATCAGCAACATGTTCCTGGTCCACAGAGGGGAGAAGGTCAGACCTGTAATAAATTTGAAGAGCCTGAACGAATGGGTAGTATACAGGCACTTCAAAATAAATGGAAGAGATTCACCTTCGTTGGGATCTTCTCAGGACAGGGGATTGGTTCGTCCGTCTAGATCTCAAAGATGCCTACTTAAAAATCCCTATTGCAGAACAGCATCGGAAATATCTTCGATTCCGGTGGGGCACGGAAGTGTGGAGGTTCACATGCCTTCCATTTGGGCTAGCATCCACCCTGTGGGCCTTCACCAAGCTCATGCGCCCTGTAGCGGCAGCCATTTGCGAGAAAGGGATGAGAATAATAATTTACCTAGACGATATACTGATTCTGGGTCAGAGCACAGCTCAGCTACGGGACCAAGCAGCATGGGTATGCAACATAGTAACTTCCCTCGGCTTCATCATAAATTCAGAGAAGTCAGATCTCCGCCCGCCCAGCGAATAGAATTCCTAGGTTTCGTGATAGATACTAGGAAGGCATTGCTAGAGTTCCTGCGCATAAAATGTGGGCGATACGGAAGGAACTAAAATCAGTGATATCGAAGAAGGTTATTTCGCTTTGCAATCTGGCTCGCATTGTGGGCCTCATAGTGGCCTCGATTCAGGCGATCTTTCCAGGCCCCTTGCACTACAGAGCCCTGAAGAGGCTAAAAATCAGGCACCTCAGGGGAGGGCTAGGCTATCATCAGCTGGTTTCCCTGGACCAGGAAGCCATGACAGAGCTCCATTGGTGGCTACAAAACATGGAGGACTGGAACGGCAGAGCAATCTTCGGGCATACCCCAGATTTAGTGATAGAGTCGGACGCCAGCGGAGCAGGCTGGGGGGCTCAGGCGGAGATCTAGAAACAGGAGGGAAGTGGTCTCAGGAGGAGCTCCAACTCCACATAAACTGTCTGGAACTCTTAGCAGGTTCCTTCGCAGTAAGAGCATTTACCAGGGACTGAGCAAACTGCTGCGTACTTCTCAAGATGGATAACATTTCAGCAGTCCTGTATATAAACAAGCTGGGAGGAATGTCTTCCAGGATGCTGGCGGAATTAGTAAAGGATTTTTGGCATCATTGCTTGCACCAGCACATATCAGTATCAACAGAATATTTACCGGGGGCTCAAAATATAGTAGCGGACAGGAATTTGCGATATCTGTAACAGTGGATATGAGCCGTCCATTATGCATTCCCTCCATTTATCATGCTGACAAGAGTAGTAGCGAAAGTGAGCAGAGAGCAGGCAGAGCTAGTGCTTGTGGTACCAATGTGGAAGTCCCAGCCATGGTTTCCTGTAGTGATGGAACTTTCTATGGATTTCCCGAGAGCGATTCCTAACAGGGAGGACGTTCTTCGGGGTCCCGATGGCCAGTTCCACCCGCTCATAGCGGAAGGCACACTGACCCTGCTGGCTTGCAGGGTTTCAGGCAACGTTGGGAGCTGCCAGGCATTTCAAAGCTTGCTGCGGACTGTTTTAGAAACTCATGGGTGCCTTTCACCATTAGGAGCTATGGTACTGATTGGAAGCGATGGTCGTTGTACTGCACAGCCATCAGCGTTAATCCCATTTCGGCACCTTTAGTGCACATGGTGAATTTTTTAGCTCAGAGGTTTGAAGAAGGCTGCGCCTCTATAACAATAGGGGTGTACAGGTCTGCAGTATCAGCAGGGCATGACAAAGTGGTGGGGCACCCGATAGGAGAGCACCCCGCCGTGGTACGGCTTCTGAAAGGAGTGAAAATGAGGAAACCTCCCGAACCCAAATACTCGGTTCTCTGGGACCTGCGAAGAGATTTTCAGGTATTCTTAGCTTGGCCAGATGACAAAGACCTTTCGTGATCCCAGTTATCAGGAAAGCTAGCCATGTGTCTATGCCTCATAGCGTGTAGAAGAGCTTCGGACGTGAAGGCTCTGGAGATAGACAGTAATATCTTCTACCCAGCCTTTAATGTGGCAAATAGAACAAAATCTGACTCTACGGTTATTTCATATCCTTATTTCCCAGATAACGCTAAGCTATGTGTGGCGCAATGTATCAAAGATTATGAGGCGGCCAAAGCGGCGTTGAGGCCTAGGGGAGTAACTCAGATGTTAATTGCGCAAAGGAAGCCTTTCCATGCAGTAGCAACAGTCACCATAGCAAGATGGGTTAGAGAGATAATGCATTGGGTAGGAGTAGATTTGTCCCAGTTTGGCGTGCATTCAACAAGAGGCGCAATAGCATCCAGCGCATTTGCAGCAGGCGTTTCTTTATAGGACATCATGAAATCGGCCGACTGGTCTAATGAACGTACTTTTAAGACTTTCTATTTCAAGCCTGACTCTCAGATAGCTAATAGAGTAATTAATAGCTTTTAACAATCATAATGCTCGCCTCCGTCTTTCCATAGAAGATTGTCCAGGTTTACAGCTCAGGCAGTCTTGATTCTATTAAAGACTAGGAGGTGAGCATTATATCCCACCATCGTGGGTCCTGACAATATCATGGACTGTTTTATGAAGATATGTTGATAAAAGACCCACCCTTATGATCATGTCTCTATTCTTTCCAGGGGAAGACCAGAAGGCAACCTGAGAGGGAGAACGCATTCACAAATCGGGGAGATCAAGAGTGAAGTTCCTCTATGCCATCTCAGAGCCAAGGTTCTGGCAAAAGATGAGCGGTTACAGTTTTCTTCAGTTGGTTCAAGTTGACTGTTGGAATTGGTGCAGACATTGGTTAACGGCCACAAAAAGAGGAGTTGGGAGCCGGGGCGTGGCTAGCCAGCCATGTGAGAGGCTGGAAGATCTGGGAGCTCCCGCGAATCCGTATGCACATTGAAAATGCCCACCGGCAAAACACACCAAAATGCAATCTAAACGACGGCCCAGAAACAGGAAGACGAGCGGCACATAACGTGACACGCTGTGTTGAAAACCGACCTCTAGAGGAGAAGAAAATTGCGAGCCTGAAGTCATGGGACCCCGGAGACAGCCTACCCAAAATGGCTGCTCCAAAGAACAAAGGAGGCAGTGAGAACAAAACTTTGATGAGCAGAGGTTAAGAAGGGAAACGGGGAGAACTCCCCTGCCGTGGAGAAGGACAGCAGTGGACTCCTGCGCATGGAACCTGACTACACAGAAGCGATGCGCGCAGCCGTGAGAGAGGAGCAACACGGACTTCTGTGCTGCAGCTCGGGCTGCGAAAGAAGGAAGGACTGGGCGACCGCCTCTGGATTTGCCCATTTGCTGCTGGCCAGGACGCCAGGGAACCACACGGAGACGCAACCCGAGCCACCGCAAGACTGAGGTGGCGCGGACCGGTGTGTGGACAGCACTGCAGCAGGAAAGAGGCTCGTAAGACCACCCCTGGACCCACCCTCTAGGTAATTCTAAGGACGCAGCAGGGAGCAAGAACAGCAACCGGCACCTACCCACCAAAGGTGCACGGCAAGAGATAAATGGCCCCTACGAAGACCGGGAACAAGTAATCGTGTTGGCAGGAGACGGCAGTAGGAACAGTAAGAGCAACGTAGTGGCACGGAGCGCCGGGTCATGACCGTACTTTGGCGCAAGCAATACACACACGTGTGGGACATAGCGTGAGAAGGACCTGACGGACCAATTCAGGTAGCCAAGGAGCGGTGCACCGAACCAGGGGTCCCAGTAGCCAACAACAGAAACTGCAGCAAGCCTATTACACGGTGTAAATAGCAGCCAATGGGAGCTCAGGAGGGGCAAGAAGTGCTACGCAGGCAAACAAAGTAGGGTGGCCCCAAAGACAACACAATGCGCAGCCTGCAGCAGAAAGGAATACAGACAGCAAACTAGGGAGAGGCCCTAAAAGGGGAGAAGCAGATAAATAGAATCATACCACCCAGGAAAAGAAATAGACCAAGAGCTAGAACCCGGACTTGGGCCACCCATATAGTGCATTCAGGCAACACCACATAGCTTAGGCCGTGTAGCGGCACTGCAGTCACCGCAAGGCCATCAGGCTGTCGCAGGGCCTCGCAACAGCAGAGAGGTCCCGCTCTCAGGGACGGGCACACAAAACAACTCAAAGAGGATTAATAAACCTCAAACGAAGAGGAAACAGTTCACGACGGGTCAGGCGTTGTACAGTGGACCTGCCAGAAGAGGAAACTGCACTCTGCTCCCGAACTTCGAATGCCAGACCAAGAGTCATAAACACCCCCTTGGCGCTGCGCTGCCCGGGCTGGTGGGCTGCAGGCTTGCAGGCAAGTGAAGGACCTGCCGCCCCAAAGGGAGGGGGACAATAAAAGTAACATAACAAATAAGGTGGCACCCAGGACTGGATGTTACCTCACCCTGAGTGAGAGCGCAGAAGCAGACTGGTTAACTAAAAGAAGAAGATAACAACAGTTGGGTAAGCACTAGACCCTGACCCTGACCAAACGAAACAACATAGCAGACAACCCTATGCCAAGCATAACAAACAACGACAGATACGTCTGGGACACTGAGCGGAAAGCCCAGAAGCTACTGCGAAATTGAACCAGAAAGCCAGCACATGCGGAGCCCAGGGCCCTTGGCGCCTGGGAGACACACTCCAACGAACGCGGAGATGCCATCAAAGTTCCCTAAATCGAAAGGGAAGCAGCCCACCATAGATTAATATACTAGGACTCTGCAACCAACAGAAGGAGCAAGAATGAAGGAGAAAAACCCACCGGCAGACACAGAAGCAGCAAGCAGCGAAAGACACATCCTAGAAGCGATAGCAGACCTAAAGGTCACGTGGGAGACCAAACTGGAAACAGCCATGATGAACCTCAAAACGTCACTTGAATTTAAAATCGATGCAGTGCAAGTAGATGTCACACTCCTACGACAAGACGTCAGAGCGAACGCAGAACGCACAAGTGTGTTGGAGAAAGAGGTCCAAACAAATGCCACCACTTGCAAAGCCAATGCCGCTGAGATCTACATACTCTGCCAGCAGGTGAATAACTTGGAAAACAGGGCAGAAGAGGCTGAAGGACGGACCCGAAGAAATAATGTATGCATTATAGGTCTTCCGAAGGGAGAAGAAGGTACAAACCCTACTGAATACATTGAAACAATGTTGTTGCAAGAAATCGAGGGAGGGGCGCTTATCCAAGGATTCCCAGTGGAGAGAGCCCACTGAGCACTGACACGCAGACCAGCGCCAGGCACCCCTCCAAGGCCTATAATCTCCAAAATACTAAACTACCAGGACAGGGAGAGAATCCTGGAATATTTCCGCAAAGGGGGCATGATCAAAAGAGCAACTGCAACAATAACGGCATATCCGGATTATACGCTTCAGGTACAAAGACGCCGACTAAACTTTGGAACAGTAAAGAGAAGACTACGAGAGGCAAACTATAAATACATGCTCATGTACCCAGCGGAGCTGAAAGTCTTCCACAAAAATAAGGCACTCTTCTTTGAAACTCCGGAAGAAGCAATGGACTGGCTGGACACACAGAATGGCCCACAAGAGACAGGAGGTAGCGGAGAGGGCAGAGACGGAGAATGAAGCATTAATCCCTGACTCTGAGGTGCTGTATACACAATGACATTGGGACTTGAATATAATGGTGCAATGAAGGGCCAATAGTAAGACAAGCAAGAGGCGGGCAAATAACACGATAAACTTGATGCGGGGGACACAGAGACCCCAAATTTGCACCCTATTAGGTAGACAATTAGGTTGCCAGTAGTGAGGCAACCACCCGCTGGGTTTTAGCGCCGAGCATATCGGGGCAGGACTAGATGCGGGAAGGCCTGAGATTCAGGGATGGAGCTGGGCTACAGTTGGGGACTGGGAGGGAAGGGGGAGGGGGGACCATTGGGGAGGCAACAGTTGAGGATGGGTAGGGAGGTGGAGGGAGAGGAGTTGGGGGATTAGCAGTGGGTGTAGTTGGGGAACAAGCTTATACACATATGCGCTGTAGGTTGAAACAGAAGGAGGAGGGGGGATGGGAGAGATTGGGCGGGATAACCGGCCGGGGAGCCTGGGGTGCAACCAGACGGGATAATGGGAGACTTTAGAATCATAACCTGGAATGTCAGGGGACTTAATAGCTATCTAAAGAGTCATAAGGTGATGATGTATGTTAGACGGCAAAAAGTGGACATAGCCTTATTGCAGGAGACCCAACTCACTAAAGAAAGACAAGAGGTGGTGGGGAAAAAGTGGATAGGGACCACCGTGGGGGCACCGTATGCCAGAGGAGTAATTATCAGAGTGGCACCACATGTGCCCTTCCAGATATTGCAGGTTACGGTGGAGCCAGACGGGAGAATGGTTGTAGTCCGGGGGTTGCTAGAAAACAGGGAATTGAGCATTATAAACACATATGCCCCTAACCAAGACACAGTGGCCTATTTCAGGACACTATATAGCAAAATCAGCCCACATATAGGAGGAGCGGTTATATGGGGGGGGGACTTCAACTGCACGCTGGATCCCAAAACGGACAGATCGGGCACGAAACTAGAGAAGCCCACCCCTGCAGCGAGAGCGCTACAAACCCGATTGAGAGGCTTCAGATTGGAGGACATATGGAGACAGCAACACCCGAAGGATAGGCAGCACTCGCACTATGCCGCCCCACAGAACCTGTACACAAGGCTGGATTATATGTTCGTCGCCCCGGAACTCGTGGGCAAAATAACAGGCACAGAATACAAGGCGAGGATATTATCAGACCATTTCCCCTGGTCCTGGAAGGGCGACACCAGCCGCCTAGAGCCAGGATCCCAACATGAAGGCTTAGGGCCGAGGCATTGAAGAATACCGTATTCCGAGAGGACCTAAGGGAGGAGATAATTGGATATTTTGAAAATAACACAGGTAGCGTGAAGTCAGAGGGAACCCTGTGGGAAGCCGTTAAGGTGGTGGTGAGAGGGGCGGCCATATCCAAATCCAAAGGGCTCCAAGGTGGAATAGAGCGAGAGCTACAATAGACAGAAAAGAAACTAGAAACAATCATGAAAAGGGGGGGCACTTCACAGGAAGATGCTGAGCGGGTGAGCCAACTACAACAGGAGTGCGGTGAGCTCTGGGAGAGATTATGAAACGTGAACTATAAAAAATACATCGAAAGGCAACAAGCAGGGGGAGACAAACAGGGAAGGCTGCTTGCATGGCTGTACAAGAACGAGACACCGAGATCAACAATTAGGGCGATAACTGGAGAAGCGGGACAAGTCTGGAACACCCAGGAAGGAGTGAATGAGGGATTCCTTAGATTTTACAAACACCTCTATGAGGATGTAGGGCAGCCCGCAGAGAAGGAGACTCAGGAGACACTGAAAGATATAGGATTACCTAAACTGAATGAGGAAGACAGGGAAGACCTGGATGCCCCAATCACTATAGAGGAATTAGAGACAGTGGTACTACACCTGCCCACGAGCAAAGCCCCGGGGTCAGACAGGCTCCTCAGCGAATTCTATAAAACGTATAGACAAGAAGTGCTCCCCCTGCTATTGGCAATGCTAAATGAAGCCTTTGAAAGAGGGAGACTGCCGGAATCTCTGAGGGAGGCGGTGATTATCCCACTGCTCAAACCGGACAAGCCAAACACGGAATGTGGGTCGTACAGACCCCTATCCATGCTAAACCAGGATAGCAAAATTCTCACGGCTGTGCTGGCGAATAGACTGAAGAGGGTAATAAACAAACTAATACATCCAGACCAAACCGCATACATCCCAGGGAGAAGCATATCCGATAACCACAGGCGGCTTCACCATATCATAGAACAGGCAGAGGGCGACCTAAGTAAGATAGCAATAGTCTCGCTAGACACAGTAAAAGCCTTTGACTCCGTAAGGTGGCCTTGGATGATGGCAGCCTTGAAAGAATATGGGATGGGACCGGGGTACCTGCGGTGGGTGAAAATGGTGTACAGCACCCCAACTGCCAGAGTCAAAACGGGAGCGATAAATGAAATCAGATAAATGGCAACTTAGCAGAGGCACGAAACAGGGCTGACCATGGTCCCCAATGCTATACATCCTTGCACTAGAGCCACTAGCGATCTGTTTGAGACTGCAATATGGAGAAATAGGGGTCCATACCAAAGGGGGACCGCAATTGATATCATTGTATGCGGATGATATGCTGTTATACTTGCGCTACCCAAAGGAAAACCTGCATTATGTCTTGGAGGTGATGGAGCGCTACGCGACTCTCTCGGGAATAGCGGCGAACCCCAAAAAATCATGCATGTTCCCCCTGGGGAGGTACACAGGAGTCCCACAGGAGAACCTACCTACTTTACAGATAGCTGGGCAAACCAGAACATTTAGATACCTGGGGATTAACATATGCCATACGCCCCTAGACGAGCATAAACACAACACGGAAAGGGCAGTGGAAGGGATCAAGAACAGCATGGGGTTCTGGGAAAAGCTCCCCCTAGCCATGGTGGGTAGGGCGGCGTTTACTTAAGACGTTGGTTTTGCCTAGGCTATTACATTTTTTCGCCAATATCCCATATGTGGCGCCTAAGCGCTTTTTCACTAAGCTCCACAGTCTATGCAGGGGATTCCTGTGGCAAATTTCCAGAAACAGAGTAGCCCTATGGAAGCTACAGAACACTTACGACAAGGGGGGCATACATTTACCGAACTTCAGTGATATACCACCTAGCAGCACAGCTACAATATGTTGCTAGGTGGCTATTGGAGGACGAGCCAGCAGAATCTAGATTGCTGAGGGGCGAAAACGACCCGTATTTTCTAAAAGAAATGATATGGCTACTCAAATCCGAACTGCATGGGCGATCAAGATTGTTGGAACTGGGCTGGAGGACATGGCACAAGGCGTGCCGAGTGATGGGAAACCCGACCCCATGCTCCCCACAGGCGCCACTCGTGGCGCTTAGCAGGGCGGATGAGCAACTGAGGAAAGGGATCCGGAAACACTGGGAGCCGGTAGGCCTAGCGACCCTGGGAGATATATGGCGGGAGGGAGGGGCACCGGATTTCCAAACAATAGTGGATGAAACTGGTGTACACATGGGGTAATATATTACATATACCAGAATAATTAAATGGGTGAAGGAAACTTGGTCCGAAATAGCATTAGCAGAACAACCTGACACCGCCATAGAATCGATGTATGATATCTCGGAGGGAGGGCATGAAATATCCCGCATTTATGAGCTGGTGATGTCCAGAGTGGGAAGGGATTTGTTCCGACTTAGACGGGACTGGGAGGAGGAAACGGGAGAGCCCATGCGGGACGGGCAGTGGGAAAGGGCCCAGAGATATCACAAAAAGGTCTCTAGGAATGCAAAGCTGCAACAGATCCAGTTATATGTCACCCAAAGGGCGTACATGACCCCCCAAAGGATTGATAGATTCGGGAGTAGAGTAGCACAAAAATGCCCCAAATGTGGAGAGGTGAACCCCGGGATGATCTACATGGTCTGCGCGTGCCCGTAGGTGGGGAAATTTTGGGAGGAAATCAGGCTACGATTATCTGAGAAGGGGACCAAGATGGAGGTCGAATCCGTATGGGCATGCATGTTGAGGGGATTCTCCAGACCATGCAACCTAAATCATATCTGTAAACTCAAGGACCTGGCCTACATTTTGGCCAAAAGGAGAATATCCATGGGCTGGAAAGCAGCACGTAAACCCAGAATGGAGGTATGGTGGAATGATCTTCTGAAGTGGGCGGATGCCGAGACAGTCACATGGTACGAGGCAGCCAGTAGAGGGGTGGAGGAGGAAGTGGGACACCTGATAGCATGGAGACAAACGGTAGCCACACTGTCGGGAGCACCCCGGACTAATTCCAGTGAACAAGATATGTCTGAGGATAGTGCAGGGGATTACCCCCAGGTAAAAGGATACCCCAGGAATCATAGCGGAGGCTCCAGTTATAGCGCAGGGATGGGGGGGACACAGGATTGAATAATATGCAAATGTTAACTAAAAAGCTTGTAATTGGAAATGTTGGGTTTGACGGTTATGTTTTGTGTGTTGTAAAATTTAATAAAAAGTGTTTAAAAAAAAAAGAGGAGTTGGGAGGCATCAAGGATCCTCCTTATAGTTAGGGGTTAGCCCTGACTGGACAAGATGTGTTTTGCAGGACTACGTGGGCTCAGAGGATTGTGGGCATTTGTAATCCAGAGACATTTTACTGACATTTCAAAACTGTGCTACCTCTGTTTGTTCTAGACTTCCAGGAGAGCTGGAAGGAAACAAAAAAGTGTTACCAAGTTTAGAAAAAAAAGAAAAAAGTAAAATAAAGGTTTAAGTTGAATTGCTGTTGGAGCAGTAATAAAAGAAGTTAAACATAATGCATGCTTCCTTGTCTTCAATAGAATCAAGACTGCCTGAGCCGTAAGCCTGGAAAATCTTCATTATAAAATGGAATGTGCAGATAGAAGGCTGACTATTAAGATACAACGTCCTATTAAGATACAACTGCCTACATTCTTAAAGTCAGAGGGATAGCTTTCCAATTTTTCCATATGAATAGCTTTCCGCCATGTAACATGTGGCTGGCACCATGTACTTACCCACATTGTTTTAGTTGTGTAACTGTCTGTAAGCACTTATGTTTTCTATCTCTGTAACCCTTCAAGTAAAGCGCCTTGGTACCTCCAGGTTTGGGCGCTATAATAAATAAAATAAATAAATACTGACATTTCCTATGGATCAGGTGCAGTGACTTTTGAAAACAAGTCTGCTTTAATGAAGCCGAATCCTTGAGTGACTGATTAGCCAACAGAGGTTACCCTCGCAATCCGATAAAACATGCAAGGAAAAGAGCGGGACCTGCCCACAGATTCCATTCCCGAACTTCCAGCAGGAGAAGGTCTATTCTGTGTCACCACTTTCACCACTTTATCCAGACAAAGCACCGAAATCCAGAGACTTGATAATCAAAGAGAACTGGCATTTGGTGCAGACCAGAGTCTTTGACAACTTGGTCCACTCTCTCCGCAAAATCTCCTAACATGTCCCCAGTGCTGCTTGGGGCCCAATTGTGTGGAACTACTCCTGTAATAATTGCTTATCTTGCCAATTCATTAAACCAAACTGTATGAGTAGTATTTTACAAACTTAACCTGTTCCCTCAAAAATCACACCAATTGCCAAACCAAAAACTTGGTTTATCTGATTCCAAGCACTGGTAAAAGGCATTACACCGGTAGAGGTAAGCAAGAGGATTGGAGACTGATGCTCGTCTACCAGATTAAAACACTGACAATCCCCTTTAGTTAATCATTTTTTTGAAGCTGGACATCTTTCCAAATGGGAACTACATTGGGTTGTATTGTGGGTAGTCCCATTTTTCCTTGAAACTCACCATACTTTCGTGTCTGGTTTTCGCTGCTTCTGGGCAATGCTGCATGGGCATCCCACAAGCGAGGCAGGGTAACTGCTGTTACCATCGGCAGCTGGGAGAAGAGCAGGCCCAACCCCCCGCTCCTGCTCCTCTCCTTCCCCCCCAGCTACGGAGACACGCAGTCTCGGCGGCACAAAAGTCATCGCACACTTCCTCCAAACAACAAGGCGCTAAGCGCCATAAGGAAACAACCATCAGGCAGGGCCCAGGTTCAAAGATTTGTCCCCAACGGGGGTCAGACAGTCGGCTATCCGGCCGGGGGCTGCGACAACAGGGGCCCCCACCACATACACAACAAAGACCCAGGGAGGCCCTGGGTCCTATAAATGAGAGCAGCATGCTCAGAGTAAACACAATCTGTTTGTGGACCCTGAACTGGGACCCAAGCAAACAGGAGGTTCAATGTTTACTCAGTGTCTTCCAAATCTTCTTGCTTCTTTAGCAATTCTTGAAGTTCGCTGTACATCGCAGTGTCTTTTCCTTCTTGAACATTGTACTGTTCAAACCAATTGCAATGCAGTTTTAACGAAGGAAGAAAACGGCAACCGAACGGCCAGCGCGGACGCTGTCAGTTTCAGCATTTTCGGCATAGATCGAAAAGCGAGCGACGAGCGTGTCCAAGCCACAGCAAAAAGGACGCGTGTGACGGAATTATCCACAAAACCAGTGCGAACGAAGGAGAAGCGGCACACGAACAGCACGGCGTGGACGGTTTGCCGATTCAACATTTTACAGGTGAGCCACCGCGCTGGGGCTACGAGGGAAGAAAAATAGACATTTATGTCCAGGAGAGATACATTGTATTTACAGTGGACCAGAACCCCCGCGTTATAAGGCAGACGGGGCAAGACAACACAATCCAATTTTAAATTTGGCAGAGTCACAAACCAGCTTGGGAGCTCGTCTTTGCTTGACAGCCACGCAGAGCTGGGGAACACATTGCCAAGCTCAGCGGGCCGAAAGACTGCAGATTTAAAATAATTTCTGTAATATTGCAGGGCGATCCCACAGCGAAACCAATTATTTAAATCCATTAAATCAAGCCTGGGGGCTGCCCAATTTTCAGAAACCCGGGCAAGAAGGCACAGTCAACAGTTACCCAGCCCAGGCAACAAATAGAACAAGCGAAAAGAACTCGCCGATAACAACGGTTTTTACTCTGTGATAAAACCCCTTTTTTCTTTTTCATATAGCAGGCATAGAAAAACATGGGCCCCAAACGGAAAACACGGGCACCCACAACACCGGCTCAGAAGCCCAAATCACCACAATTGCTAGCAGTCATTGAAGCGGCAGAGCACTACGGATGGGCATGCGTTAGAGAAAACATGTACGGCCTACCCAGGGAAGGAATTACCAGCCCATCCAGCCAGGAGGAGGTTCCAGCACCATTGAAAAAGAGAAAAATATCCGAATACGCCAGAAAAGGTACCAAAAAATTGTCAAAAATATGCGAGAATATGGCGTAATTGCAGCAACTAATGGTAGAAATAAGGGGGAAACAGACGCCGCCCGCAAGGGAACTGGGGCCGCAAACACCCCCATCAAAATAGAACCTCCTATAACGGTTGTCAATCCACCCGTAACACCACCTATAGCAACTCCGCCACAACAAGTTCAGCAGTTGCCAATAGCGGCCACAGCTATAAATGCAACAGCCTCCACAACTCCAGCAACTGATCCAACAGGTGCCCTAAAAGCATGGACAACGCCAGGCGCAGACAGCCCAGGCGCGACAGGGACACCCGGCAGCAATACAACTGACATTATATCAATCTGTAATGCGCAAGTAGAACAAAAAATGAAATCTTTCCAAACAGAGATATTAAATAGATACAAAAGATGCCTGGCATGGAACATTGATACCACAATCAAAGAAGCCATATGGGCCAAAGAGTTTATAGAAATCTTTTCCCTAATAGAAGCACAGCGCAAAGGGAAAGACGCTTTTAGAGATCCCAAAAAAAATAGAAGAGAAAGCCATTGCCAGGAACGCCCAGGTCGAGCAAAACTGGGACAACTGTTTACAGGCTTTTGCCATACTAGCAACAATATATGAAGAAAAATTTCCCATGGATGGTAGAAAGATCTGGGCATATGTTGATAAAATAAGGGAAGTAAATGTAACACAGAAGGGGAAGACATGGCTTGCATACGACATCAGATTTAGGAGGAGCATGTCAGAAAGACCGGCCATTGAGTGGGATGAAGTCCAGAAAGATTTAAACACCCTCAACGCCGAACCTCCCCTGGAAGAAGATACCATGCATTCTTCTTCCAAAAATAGCAAAAATTTGCAAGTAAGCAAATCCCATGACAATGATAAATCCAAAAAAGGGGAGCAGCCCTCTCGGAGGAACCAGCCTTGGGGCGGCGTAAAATAATGCCCACAGATAGAACAAACAGCAGGCTGGCAAATCCAACATCCCATGCAGAAATCTTGGGAAAAACCAGTGTACATGGGGCAAAGAATGCTGGTACAAACACGCCTGTACAAACTGCAACGGCGACCATGCAACAAGCAACTGCACCAGACTCCCAGCCAAGAAAGAATGATATCCCAGTTTTAGAACCAGGACTAACGCCCATCAACCCAGGCAATTTTAGGGATGCCCTAAACACCTACCCAGACACAGAAACCAGCAGGATAATATTGCAGGGTGTCACCAAAGGGTTTTTTATCCCATTTAAGGGCTCTGGGTCACAGTACATCCCGATGAACCTAAAGTCAGCCAGGGACCACCCCCAGATAGTAGAAACCAAAATCAAGAAAGAACTGCAACTGGGCAGGGTAGCAGGTCCTTGGGATGCCATGCCTCTAAAGGATTATTTAATATCTCCACTAGGCCTGGTTCCCAAAAAAGAACCCGGAAAAATTAGACTAATCCATCACCTATCCTACCCCAAAGGCCAGTCTTTAAAGGATGGCATCCCACACACAGAATCCGCTGTAACTTACACGCATTTCCAAGAAGCGGTAAGGCTCATACAAGAGTGCGGCAGAAACGCTTTGATGGCGAAGTCACAGCAGTGGCTAGGTTTCACTTTTAACAACACATTCTACGTAGATAGATGCCTTCCCATGGGCTGCGCAGTATCCTGTGCACTATTTGAGCAATTCAGTTCCTTTTTTCAATGGGCTTTCCTAAAGCAGAGACCAGGGACACAAATAGTACATTACCTAGACGATTTCATGGTCATAGGGTCACCAAAATCCGAGGAATGCGGCCAGGCTTTAGCAAAACTGGAGCACATGGCCGCACAGAGGGGAATTCCCCTAGCGTGGGAAAAAACTACCAAACCAGTCACACACATAATATTCCTGGGCATCGAAATAGACTCAGCAAAGGGGCTCTGCAGAATCCCAAAAACAAAAATAACAGAACTCCAGGCTAAAATACAAAACCTGATAATGAGAGATAAGGGGACTGTAAAGGAAATACAATCCTTAGCTGGCAGCCTCAATTTCGCATCCAAAATAATACCTCAAGGGAGGATATTTTCCAGAAGCCTGGATTTCAAAATCAAATCACTCACCAAACCACACTTGCATATCCGGCTAGGCAGAGAGGTGAAACAGGACCTGGAAACATGGGGAAAATTCCTCAGAGATTTCAACGGGTCTTTACTTTGGCGAACGCCTTTAAACACCCGGTCTAACAGGGTCCTATACACCGATGCAGCTGGGAGCGAGGGGTTTGGAGCCATACTAGACTCCAAATGGGTGGCAGGACACTGGCCCAATTCATGGCAAACAGCAGGGTGGACAAGAAACATCACCTTACTAGAAATATTCCCCATCTGGCTAACATTACACATATGGGGCAGGCGACTAGCGAATACGGAACTTTTGATTTGGTGCGACAACATGGCTGTAGTGGGCTCCATAAACAGAAGGTCTACAAAATGCCCTTTAGTACTAAAAGTATTACGAGCCATTACAACAGTCACACTACAAGTAAACATTCTACTCAAAGCAAAGCACATTTCAGGGGCAGATAATAACATTGCTGATGCCTTATCTCGCTTCCAGTGGACAAGATTCCGAGAGCTAGCGCTGCACGCCCAAGAACAGATGACACCAATACCAGCAGAATGCTGGGCAATAATGGGAAGACAAGAGTAATGGCATCAACGCCAATGCCAGAGAGCACAGGCCGGGATGCCAACAACACATTGGCATCAACGCCTGCACCAGAGAGTGCAGGCCGGGATGACCAATACAAGCAGGCACCTCTAAAAGGGGTGCCAGCAACACATTGGCATCAACGCCAGCGCCAGAGAGCCCAGGCCGGGTTGTCCAACAAGAATCAGGCACAACAACAACGGGTGCCAACAACCTCACAGGCTTCCTAACAGAGATGGCAGAGAGGGCGGTGGCAAGCACCACAGCAAGACAGTACAGTAAGTGTTTGCAAACAGTATTCAAAGCCACAGGTTTAAACCACGTAGAACTAATAACGATTAAAGATATAGAAGTATTTTAAAATGGGCCCGGGAACAAGGTTTCAAAAGGGATTGGGCCAAAAGACACCTGGTGGCAATCTCATACTTCACGAAAATTCGGGGCGATTCAGACCCCACCCAGAACACACTCATTTCTTATGCAATGAAGGGATGGTGGCAGATTGGAGGGGCCGCAAGTGGACACCCGCCAACCCTTTGATTTCACCAAATTGGTACAGATAGCAAGCCATTTAGAAGCCATATGTTGGCACCCTTACGAGATGATGTTATTTAAAACAGCCTTTTTTCTAGCCTACTTCGGGGCTTTCCGGGTAGGAGAACTCATCGCTTCCAGCACCAAGGCCACAAACGGCCTGGGCGTCATGGAAATCAAGGTGAGACAGGAGAGTGTTAATATAGAAATGCAGCAGTCGAAAACGGGTGCAAAAAGAACCATCAATATTTGTTGCATCGACGAGGCAACAAACTGCCCGGTGTGCCTCACCAACCTCTATTACGCACAACGACCTAAAGTGGGGGGGAGTTTTTTAATCCACAAGGATGCATCGGCCCTAAGCCGCTACCAATTTAAAGGAGTAGAGATGAAAGCAATCAGCAGAGCAGGGTGGGATCCCAAACATTCCGGCACTCATTCCTTCAGGATAGGCGCCGCCACCGCTGCATGGCAAGGAGGTTTAGCACCGCAACTATTAAAAAACATAGGGGGTTGGAAGTCAGACTGTTATAAAAGATATATCAGACCGCAACCGATATAGCCATCCGCCCGTATAATATTGTCTTCCTTTTTCCCTCCCTCCCACCACCACAGAAACAACAGGCGAATTGAGGACCACACTCCGATCAGCATGGATAGTTGGCCACTCATTCTTTTTCAGAACAGGCAGATGGGCAGAAGAAACTAAAGATGGGCCACCTTCCAGAAACACCATTACCTCATGGTGGGGATACGGAGGCCTACGTTGGGCGGACGTCCACGAAATATTAGCGGAACTGGTGGCATACAGGGACCCACCAGAATTCCTGATCATACATCTAGGGGGCAACGACCTAGTCAACACAGCTAGACGCACCCTATGCAAAGAAATGTGCTCCTCCCTAGCAGGCATTGCGCACAACTGGAGGGGTACCGAAATATATTTCTCAGCCATCTTACCAAGAAAGAAATGGCTAGGGGCCAACTGCTACAAATCTATAGACATATCCAGAAGAAAACTGAACAAGACCATAGAGAGATTCTGTATGACCAGAGGTCTGGGTTTCATAAAAAACCCAGCCATTACACTAGGCAACCCAGACCTTTTTCTCGACGACAGCACCCATCTGTCTAGCCAGGGCATGGAGCATTTTTACCGGGAAATCAATACAACTCTTGCTCACAGGGGCTGTCACTAGGGCATACTCTTGGGGGAACACGGCCAGCCGGGAACCTGCCCGTGTGTGGCGGCACAGGTCCGAGGGGGTAACCCAAGGACCTGGTGCCCAAAAGTATGATACCATCATGATATGTGATATTGTTATTGTCATAACCCATATCTGTACAATAAAATCCTACAGCCTTTTATTGCCAACACTTGTAACAAGTTGTGAGCCTATCATTACGGGTGAGGGTTCGGGGTTCGGCCATTACTAATGCATGCATATGGGTTCAGCAGTTATGATGTCAGCACGCACATGTCACGTCAAGGCCTTTTATCTCTGATGGAGTCCGCTTTTTTCATGAAAGGAATACCATGACTGCCCTATTCAGATGTTTACCCACACCTACATTACGTGAATCTCTGAATACTGCATCGTTTAAAAGGAGCATAAGAGTAGTTCTGAGAGTCTCTCACACATCTTCGTTAGTAACCCGGGTTTCTGTCAGAAGACCTGATAAATGGTTTCTTATGCAACGATTACGCGGTCATTTTATACCAAATGTTAATTGCATGAAGGGACTACCACGTTTGCACTTAAATGCTGTTCAGTCCCTAGCATGTCATTTTAAATATTTGCAAGTCAGAGGAGAGAAGGAAAGTGCAAAAATGGGGCACTCTTTCAATTTCACCTACCCTTGCAAAAACCTGAACACTGCCTGCAAATACGCTTTTCAGGCAGCGATTACTGAATGATTCTTATGGAATCCGCCTGGTTTTTACCAAGTGCAAATGCAAGGTGTATTCCATTGGAATCCATTCATTTCACACATGCATACAAACGTCAGCCACGCGCAACCGTAATGTATTGACAAAACTGACTGCATGGTAGAGATTTGATCTCTGCTCTGTGCCCACTTCTACCTCTTGCCGCCGCAGCAGGAAAACGGGGTAGAAAGGTCAATCAAGGTGCCTTACTCCTAGTCCTTGACCTACCACTCTTCTCCATTTCAATGAGGCGGTTTCAGGTTAAGTGCTTTAAATGTATGTGTCTAGTTTATTTGTTGCATGGTTTTGAACAGGCACAATGTTAGCTTCTGTGACTTAACATGCAATGTTCATTTTATGTGGCTATGGGTAGTGAATCATGGTTTTATTAAATACACAGGCACTCATGTTGGCCAAATAAGTAATTTGGCATCGCCAGCATCTGTGCCTGCATGAAATTCCATGCTGGCACAGATGCTGGAGCATTTGCATGGGGGCGAGGAAGGAGGTGGTAGAAACACTCATAAGCGAGTGTTATAGCGCAGGCGGCGTGGAAGGAGGTGGCAGAAACACTCATAAGCGAGTGTTATAGCGCAGGCGGCGAGGAAGGAGGTGGCAGAAACACTCAAAAGCGAGTGTTATAGCGCAGGCGGCGTGGAAGGAGGTGGCAGAAACACTCATAAGCGAGTGTTATAGCGCAGGCGGCGAGGAAGGAGGTGGCAGAAACACTCAAAAGCGAGTGTTATAGCGCAGGCGGCGTGGAAGGAGGTGGCAGAAACACTCATAAGCGAGTGTTATAGCGCAGGCGGCGAGGAAGGAGGTGGCAGAAACACTCATAAGCGAGTGTTATAGCGCAGGCGGCGAGGAAGGAGGTGGCAGAAACACGCATGTGATTCATAGAATAAAAGAATTTAAATGCTGTGTTGCTACACTTTGGGCCTGATTTACAGAATGGTGCAATCCCATTGGATATAGCCCTGAGAATCAGGCCCTTTACTTTTATTCCTGAATTAGATCTTTGTTCAATGTTAGCTCCTGGATTTCTATGGTTGGTACAGAAACTTTGCACCAGTGCAAGAGCAAACAGCACTCGTGCAAAAATTGCACTGGTGCAAAAAACAGCCATTATTAATTTGCACAGGGTAATGATTGCCCTGGTTCAAAATGCATTGAAAGAATATGTTTTTTGCACTATGACAATGTTCGCCCTAGTTGCAGCATTAAAAACATCTCGCATTATGTTAGCCCTGATGAAGCCATGACTTACCACCCGAAGCAGGGAGAAATCTACAGTAAGCGGGACTGTCTAACTCAAACGTCATCGCTATGATATTTCTTTAAACTCTGCCTACTTAATGGTTCTGATTCTCCAATGCGTCAGCACCTAGATATGTTTAATTTTAAAAATTGACAATATGAACGTTTAATTTGGCCTTTCCGCGACTGAGGTGTTTTGAACTTTGCACTTCAGTTTGAACGCCTTCAAAAGACTTCCAGCAGTGGCGCAGGGCTTTTTACATTACGGAAGAAGCCATAGGGCAATTTGGAGCATGTATTTGTATCGATGCCTCTTGTAAAGGAACTCATTGTCTATTCCCACTTCAAACTGTTCACAGAATGACAAAATGTGTCTGAGGGCTGCTTTTAAAGCCACCCCTGCCTCTTGATAGCGATCTAAAACACTAAAGGCAACGAAATCCTGGCCCCGCGCGCTTCGCAGGTGGTGTCTTAATGCACCCCTGGAAGCGGTTAAACCAAGCCACTGTTTACTGTCCACATGTCTCCCAGGGTTATTGTTCAATCGTAAACCGAGCATTAGCAAATACCGCCTTGAAGATGAGAGCTACAGGAATGCCCACTTAGAAATGCTTCCAAACAAAGGCATGCCAAGAAAATGTTATGACCAAAATAGTGTTAAGCCGCGAATTCTGCAGCGCCCACATATGTCCAGATTGCAAAACAAATCGCCGGATTTCTCAAGCATCCCTTCTCATGGTCTTTAGGCCTCGTGCTTGGGAGTTTTTGTCCTGCCTGCTTAAAAGTGTGTACTTCATCTGCTTTTGTCTTTCCCGTTTAAAGAGTGCCTCCATTGTTGGTAGTTTTATGGAAAATGGATTTTAAAGGAGTCACAATACTTCAGTGGCTTTGTATGTATCTAAGGTATTCTTAGAGCACATACCTAGCTAGGGAGCAACAGAATAGTTGGCAAAAGTGGAGTAAACTTGAGCATGATTCATTGTATACATGTAGAGCTTTCTAAGACATGCTTCACAAATCACCTTGCAATTTGCGAAATAAAGAAATTTGCAGAATTCCAGTTCTGCTTGTTTGTACTAGTTATATGGTTTAATTAATGACCTCAGGGGGCCCCAAGTGGGCAATTGTTCAAATTGAGCTCCATATGGTCAGCCTCCATATGGGCTTCCAATGAACGATATGGCATATTCCTTGAAGATCATTTCCTCCCAAAAATATGTTATTTAATGAAGGGGAACTCTTTAACACATCTCCTAATTCCTCGCCTGACACATCATGCAATGCCTCAATACCTCTCTGGACTTTAATAAACATGCACATGTAAAGGCTATATATATTCGGTGCTAAACATGTTTCCCATGTTCATAGATGCATGTCCAGGATCCATTTTAACATAGTCTTACTTTCCCAGGTTTGCAGCAGGGTATGTCAGCTGTGTGTGGAGATCAAACAAAGAGTGTTCTCAGACCTTTGCCCAGGTAGTTTGACAACACAACTAAGCGAGTGAATGGCCACCTGAGTGGCACCCCAGAGACTGAATGATTTCCTTCAACAGTACCTGTCACGGCTGAGATATCAACAGACCACCCGAGCCCATCAGTCTTACTTTTGTGTCCCACACACTAGGGATTAGGCATCAACTATCAGCACTCTGGGACCAATCCAGATTCTCACTAGGTCAATGGTCCTCAGGCTGTCCCTCACTGCGTTGAGCATAGCTATCTCCTCGGTGGGTAAAACAGCCACTCACAGTCTCTGCAAGTTATAGTGTCCCGAGCACTTCTTTCTTGTTGCTGTGTCTTTCTTGAGGTCGTAGCCAATGTGTCAGGGGTCATAGGCTGCTCCCCTTCAGCCCTCCTACCATGTATCCCTTCCTAGAACTCCTACAGGGGTGAAGCATCTGGTAGTCAGTAGCTAGTTGGACCCCAGGATACTGTGACCTTTCCTCCGCTGCCAGGATGAAACAACACATCTCACAACATTGCTCTTCCTCCTCTACCTGTGGACATGTTTTATGTCCCAGGTCCTATTGGTCATCACAGCCTTAACCCCTCTTTCTTCTTCTTCCTCCATGTTCCTTAACGTCTCTTCTCCAGCCTACACTCTCTTTGCTTCTCCTCTCATCCATCTCCACTCCACTCTCTCTTCTTGTGTTGTTCTCTTTCTTTCTACTCTCTCTCCTCCTCCACTCTTATTCCTGCCATCCCCTCTCCCAGCTTTCCACTGCTTCTCCTCTCTGCTCTCCCTTCTTCTTCCATTTCCCTTCTCACTGTTCCACCATGCTCTTAACTGCTCTCTTCATTTCTGCTGCGCTTCCACACTCTGATGTCGAACTCCCACACTTTCCAGCTGCCACTCTTCCCTTTTGTTATCAAGTGCTGTGGGTTTGGACTGTGCATCTGTGATATCGGTGTCAGCTGAGTGTGTTGCAAGTGCACTTGGCAATTAGCTGAAGCCTCTGATTGAAAACTACCTTTTCCCCCAGGTGCTTTGAATTAGATTGTGAACAACCGCAGAGCTTTGCACACAGAGGTTTCAAAGTTTTAAAATTATGTTGAATGTGTCTACCAGTTGTTTGGTTCCCACTGGGACAGCTGGGCTTTGCTGTGTCATTTTCTTCCAGGTATGGACTCTGTCTTGTGCATAACAGCTTTGGGGCCCTGCAGTGTGAATCCAGCAGGGCGCATGGCCACACGAGCCAGTGAGGCTTGCAAACTTGTCTCACAGTATCATAGATGATTTATTACTGTACAGGTAGGGTTTGTGGAGTCCCGCATCAAGTGGCTTCACACTCAATTCCTCAGATGTTCAAACCATTTGCTAGACTACAGCAGTCTCCTCACAGTGGTGGCTAACCCTCTGCAAATGAGACTTTGAATGGTGTGGGTGACTTGTAGTATACATTTTATACCTCCTCTGGGTCCAGCATCATGGAGCGGGTGGCACTGTGGCCCCCATGTCACCCCACTGCCATCCCATAAACTCCTGCATGTGACTTCACTCAAAACTTTATAGTGTCAACCTGCATTTACCAGGCAATCCAATGGTTCTTTCTTGGTAATGGTTGGATTGACATGGCTAATGTTACACTCTCAGATACAGACAGAAAAGCATCCATTTGGGGGAAGGAAAGAGTTCTTAATGTCTTATATGAGGGCCAAGGAGGGCTAAGGAGGGCAGAGAAAGAAATCTCGAAAGTCATGCAAAAAATACAATGCCCAGGTCATTTGGGCATCTCTCATGGCTTAGAGCTGCAAGAGGTACACTTGAAGTACTGCTCATTGGTCGTTCCCCCTCACAAAAACTGTCTTTATCCCCCAAAAGATATGCACATGACAATATGATGACAGGTCCTGATCAAAAGAAACTAAGTCCATATCTCTGTCCATGCCATAAATGTCACAAGGCCTTTAAAAGCAGTATCCACCATTTTGAAATTAATCTGTTTGTGTGTCTCCCAGTCGGTTCCCTTGAGGATTGCTGGGCTTTATAGTGGCATTTCCTTCCTGGCATGGGGATTGTTTTTGTTTTCTGCGTAACAACTACAGGATCCTGCAGACTGAATACAGTTGGACTCATTGTTTCGCCCAGCAGTGAGACCTATGTGCTTGTCTCACCCTAAAATGCAGGATTCATCAGTGTAGCGGTAGTGTTGGTGGAGACCCCCTTCATCGGTCTGTGAGTGGCTCTACCCTCATTTCCCCAGGTTCCGTACCCAGAATTTGCCCTCACTCCCTTGCCTAGCCACAGAAGGGTTCTTGTAGTGGTGCAGAATTCTCTGGGAAGAATGCTGGGGTTGGCATCAGTGCCCTGAGGGAATCCCATGTGTGGCCAACATCTTTGAGCCAGTGGTGCCCCCAGGCACCCATGGCCACCCAACTCGCATCCCCAACCCTTGCACATGTGACCTCATCACAGAGCCTATAATGTCAGACCACAGTTCCCAGGCAATCCAAGAGTTCTTCCACTTTAATGATAGGATTGACATGGCTAAAATGGTGCTCTCTGCTACAGTAGCAAAGCAACCATTAGGAGGAAATAATAGTACTAGTGCTATCTTACCTGAGGGTTAAGAAGTGCCTCAAGGAAGCTCTTCAGAGTGAAGCAAAGTCATGCATAATTGCATATAAAAGTTTGTTTCAAAAAGGCTCTTCTACGGCTTAGAGCTGCAAGAGGTAAATCGGAAGTGCTGCTCACTGATTGCAGCCACTCACCCAAACAGACTTTTTGAATAGATATGCACATGACAATATAAGGGGCACAATTGACACCATAGCCTTGAGCAAAGGAAATCAAGACTTTCTAGCTGTCTTTGCTCTATATGCCAAGAAAACCTTTGGCAGAATGAGCTAGAGATATATGGAAACATGAATTCCCACATTTTAATTTGAAAAAAAGACTTTAGCAAGTACATCCTTGGTAATTTTCAACACCCCGAGACTAAATGAAAATGGATCAGGCAAGTCTAACGAATACAAACCCAGAGAGGAAATATACAAGCAGCAAATCAGATATACAAAAGTTCTATAATGATGAAGCCTCCCACAAGTTTGCTCTCTTTACAGATAACAATGTTTTC
Organism: Ambystoma mexicanum; assembly: GCF_040938575.1. Lineage (NCBI taxonomy): Eukaryota > Metazoa > Chordata > Amphibia > Caudata > Ambystomatidae > Ambystoma > Ambystoma mexicanum. Next base: position 700,962,356 of record NC_090941.1, on the reverse strand, counting down.
TTCATGACAGAAATACGTGTGTGCAACAGCAACTCTTCAAGCAGGTTTCTTGCTTTTCCATAAACTATCCAAAAATCAAAGGAGCCTAACATTATGGAAAATGCAGAGCAAATGTGAGAATTCTAATTGAAGTAGGATTTTTATCTGTGAGCACAGAACACTGGACTATCTTGGTATAGAGCTTGCCCGAACAGCCAACGAGTGTCATTAATACAATATTGTCATTCAATTCAGTGAAATGGAAAGGGATCTTAAAAAGTAGCAGAAACTAGAGCAATGCTGGTTTGGTAAGGTTTAATCAGTGAAGAGGAATGTTATCCCCAGACTCATATCTACCTTCCAAACGCTACTAGTTAAGATCCTGGGAGAAATTCATGAACAACTACAAAGGAAGATATTCCACGCAAGGCCTTAATGAAACCCACATCATCAGGCGGCCTAGGAGTACCGAGTATTGAAGGATATTCCATGGCTAGTAAGATAGCACTGGCTTCGACCTGGTCTAGTGGAGACAGGAAAAAGGATGGTTAGAAGAGAACAGAATAGCTCTCTGACTCCTCTGGGCACACTGCTAGTGACCACAGCATAACAGAAGATGACTGCTTAGAAACTACCGACCATTCCCTACATATCTGAAATAGGGAAAACAATGTGTTGGGTTGCACAGTGGTGGTCGGGCCCCTGATTTAAGCAGAGGGCGGACTTATATATTTATTGATATTCACTGAAATCATCTTTAGTTAAGAGAGAGTTATGATCAGTTGGTTTATCGCAACAACACCCTTGAAATTCAGTGATTGTGGGACTTGACCATCTTAGCTCGACGTCCCCTGTTGATGTCCCCTATGATGTCATTTTGTATGTCACTGTCAATCTCTTCTGCAATATCATGTATGTGCTCATCAACTTTGCGATGGGGTGAGACGCTGAGTTAAGATGGTCATCACATTCCACACATGCTCATTTTGAAGGATTCTGTTGCTATAAATCATCTCACCTTAATTCTCTCTTAGTTTATTTCTGCGAATTTCAAGGGTTTTGTTATACTAGCTTTTCTTTAGAGCTCTTTAACCATGGCCTTTGCCATTCTCAATGTTGCAACAATGTCTTAAAAAAAGGTATGCCCCCCCAGTCTATTAGCTCGTCATAACTCTCTATTAACTAAAGAGTTTTCACATAATGTTTAAGGTTTATAGTTTTCTTTGGGACCCACTATGCATGACCATGGCCACTGCCCATGTTACCCCAATGATTTTAAAAGAAGGAAGGCCCCTGGCCATGGCCTTTGGTCCTGACCGCGTAAGGCTCATAACACCCTAGAGACCTCAGGATCCACTCCTCTTCAGCCATTTCCAGTGGGCCACGGGTCTCATGGTTTACTGGGCCCAACCCTGTCCATTGTATTGCACGGGCCATGGATGTGCCCATTGTACATGTTGCAATCATTCTTCACCAAGACCCAGTGCCCCCTCCCTTGTATATTTAATCTGTGTAGGTCTGACACACTGACCCAGGTTTTTTTTTCCCCTCTTGCTATTCTTGTGGCAATGATGCCATAATATGCTGATGCTCGTGAAGACATATAATTTAGATATTGATTTGCTAATGGACAAATGCTTGAAAATGTAAAAGTATTCACTGTCTTCACTGGCACTCACCATGTGCCCCCCTCCTCTTATCTCAGTTCCCCCCACAGGCCCCCATTGTTTTTCCCTCCCTAACACTGTCCCATTACCCCTTTCATTCTTTGGGTCATGAGGCATTTTGTTTTCTGAGCGCAACCTGCAACGCTACTGCGGGAATCTCGCAAGATTCCCCAGGGATTCCCCCAATAAGGAGACAATGCTCTACTCCAAACATGCTCCTCAGCCCATACCAAGTTCTCCCACTTCATTTTTTGTCCTCTTTTCTCCTCTCAAACTGTAGACTGATGTCAGTACACCCCATTCCCTCCTCCAAATAATATTTTGAGCACCTTTCATTTTTGGCTTTCCCCGTATTACCATGGGAATCCCCCGCATCAAGCATAATAATATGGCAGCTAGGTGGATGAAGAGGACCGGTCACAAATGTGGAAGTGAAAATTATTATAGAAGGGACCACTCACACATCATACATATCGAAAGACTTCCCAGGGAGCATAATAAGAGAAAGCTCAGTATTTTGCTCTCAGATGTCATTGGAACATAACTGGGTATATCTGAGGAAGGTTGGAAATGCATTTGGTCAAGGGCAAATAAATCTTCACATTGCTTGACCAGCACTGTAAATACATGTATAACATGCTCCCCCAATGAATTGCCAAGATCATCACCAGGGTAAATTGGCTTTGTTGGCAAGGATGTGATTGGATAAGAGACATGCCACATGTGTGCTGGTGATACCCTAAATACCAACACTTTTGAAGTGCAATATTGGCAAAGAGCGACGATAAGACTGGGGCCCTTCTTCTGCTGTTGCAACTAACCCTAGTACGATAACACTGGCACCCTTCTTCTGCTGTTGCAACTAACCCTAGTACTGAGGGATGTGGATAGCAACGATGTGTATAGATTGAATGGGCATAATTCTATGCTTCTGACTAATTTTTGAAATACGGCCAGACTCATTCTATCCGTACTCTACTGGAAATCGAGAGAAGGGCCATTGATACCAATATGGTGTATTGATCGTTGGGCTGTTATAGCAATGGAAAAAATACAAATCAATTTGAATAATAAATTCCTAAAAAACTTGAATGTGTGGTCTCCATTTATGGACTGATTATGCTAAAAATCCAGTGGCCGATACTTTTAAACTAAAGTCATTGAACATATTCTCCCTGTTACGATGTAGGATCCTGTATAACTTGAATAATATCAGGAGAGTAGAGTGCATGGATCTTTGGGATATTTTAGCAAGGGTGTATCCAATGTTCATTTTGCAAATTATAAATGTTAAAAAGACTAAAGTACATGAGTTATGAAAAGGCAAGTCACTGTGGATGATTCCTGCGATGTCTGCGGAACATTGTGAGCAGGGAAGGACTCCCCAGTGCTAACTTAGAGCGTCACACCAGAGTGAAAATGCCAGGAAAACACCAAGGAAAGAAGAAAGTCTCCTCTTGACTATTCACGTATGAAGATAGGAGATGGACAATAACAACCCCACAAGAAGATGAAGTAGTGATGCACCTGAACATAGACACCCCTCAGGAAGACACAGATACTGCAGAACCACAGTGTGGCAGGCAAAAAGAAGAGCTTCTCTGGGCTGGAACTTTGCGGGGAAGTCTAAAAGACCCTGTCCACCAGGAGCTGAACTTGAACTCTGCATTCCTAATGACAGCATCTGCAGAAAGCAAAGAAGGGAGCTTGACAAGATCTGAAGAGTCTGCCTCACGTTCTTCTTCGAATACTGCCTATTGTTGTACTGGAACCCTGACTGAACAAGCACACCCACACCCACAGAAAAGGGGACCTGGGCCCCACTGATGACCCCTAGAGCTTATTAAGGGCTACATTTTGAATTTGGTATTCTACCACTGTCTAGACAGGAAGACAAGTTATCAGTTAATTTACTGCATTTGTTGTTTTTTGAATGGGGTAGAGCATATACAATCTAGCACTTCAGATACAGGCACAGTGACGAGAATCACATTACACCATCCCTAAAGTCCTGTGGTTATCTAAGTAATGACAGACAAAATGTTTCTCACCCTGAATGTCCAGGACTTAAACTCTCCCAAGAAACGTAAAAGTGTACTCGCACTCCTGCAAAATCCCTTGGCAAACTGAGTTTTCCTACAAGAAACACATCTTCTCAAATTCAGATGAAAGACAATTGGGCCGTGGAAAATCCCCCCTGCGGAACCTTACTTATAGTGGCATGAAAAAACGACGGGTAGAAATGTTAGTAGCAAGGGAGGTCCCCTTTGTTAAACATTAAATTATGAGGGATCCTCAGGTGTGCTATCTCATGCTGAAGGGCCTCTTTTCGACCACCAGGTAACAGTAATCTCCCTATATGCCCCTAATGATAGTCAAGATGCGTTCTTTCAGCAGCTAGGTCCAATTATCAAGGCATTCGCCACTGGATTCATAATAATCATGGGGGACTTAAACACCCATTAGTACCTGGAGCGCCGATGCTACGGGAAACACTGAACGTGGATTGGCTCAATTGCGGGCCTTACCACAGTTTAATCCCGTTTACGCATCGGCATGCATCTCACGCCAGGTATCAAAGCCTCCTCTCTCACTTCCCCATTCATTACTACGGATCAACTTGGCCCAACATGGCACCCTGTTGATCCGTAGTAATGAAGCAGTATGCGCATTCTAGTCTCTCTATAACTAACGCGTACTGCAGCGCCCACCTTTTCAAACGGCAAAACAAATGCTGATTGAAAAATATAGCAACACCATTAGTATCTCAGGGCTAAAAACTATGGAATACTAATGGCAATAAGCCCCTTGTTGGTGGGCCATTACCGCCTAATGGTAAGGCCTCTGAGGCCTTCATTAGGCCCTCGCTACACTTAGGCCTATAACTATGGGCCCCGGGGGCATTACCTTAGGCGGTAATGGCCCACCGGCGAGGGGCTTATTGCCACATTCTACCCCACTATGGTCAAATCTCTCCCTTCCACCTCACAGGATAATAGTCATTCAGTTCCTCTGTTGGAGCTGATAAGAGACCTACAGGTGGTAGGTGTATGGTAAATTCAGCATATGGGAGTGGAAGACGACAAATGTTACTCTTATGTTCACTGTGGTCATTCATGCATCAACCTGATACTCACTTCTCCAGCCCGTGGCTCCTTCCTCCCTGCTGTTGAGATAGGCGGCCCACTTCTTGTTAAATAGACTCACGCCCATCCTTAAACCCCCCAACCATACAACATTAACCAATGCTAAAACACTGCTGCACATCCAGCTAGAAAAAGAAGCCCAACAACTCAAACAGGTGCACAATGCCACTGGTTCCCTAAAATCTCTGAGGAAGTGGCAGACTGCCAGAGACAAGCTGGAAGCTCATTTGGCCGACCACATTGCCTACCCCCTAATCTTAACCAAGCAAAAATATTATACATGGGGCAACAAGATGAGCAGCTTGTTGTCCGACAAACTCAAAAGCATTAAAACAAATAACTTTGTCCCGATACTGCAAGCTCCCTGGGGAAATGTATTCCCTAGGGAAGGAGATAAATTAAACTTTAAATTCCAATACTCTTCTAACCTAATGACGGGCAGTCTGACTGACAGAAAAGCCCAAAAGGAATATATTGAGCTTGCAAAGCTATCTAAGTTGTCAGAAGGGGGACTGCCCTCGACTAGCCCACAGCCAAGGAAGACGTGGAGGTAGCACATCTCTCGCTCCCATTACAAAAGGCCCAGGTCTCGATGGATTCACTGCAAGGTTTTGCAAGACTTTAAGGACCAACCTGATCATGCCTCTGACTCTCCTATTCAACTCCTTTCTAACCTTGAAGACGGTTACAGACAAAATGGCTGCGTAAACCACAATCCTGATCCACAATTCAGGGAAGGACCACATATTGTGTGACTCTTATAGACCTAAAGCTATGCTCAATCACGACGCCAAAATCATTGTAAAAATATAGGCAAAAAGACTATTGCGTATCCTCCCGCTGTTACCTCCCGCTATTAATAGACAAAGACCAGTAAATTCCCTCAGAGGTGAACCTTCTCATCTCGCCTTCTCATCTCGCCTTCCGCAAGGCCGTCAAAACCAGACTGTTTGTCTAAAATGTACTCTGTATGACCGCAACTCTAATGTAACCCTGCTGCCTCCTTTTCGGCTGGTACATTGTAACCAAACCCGCACAATGTTCAGAGAACCACACAAACGTATCTAACCAATGCTGGTTGTTTGTAATCAAGCTAACCTCCTAAATTTTGTCAACTATACATTTAAGTGGGCTAATGTAACCGATCTCCCACCTTTGTACCTTTGTACTGCAACTTAGACATATTCCTGTAACAGCGCCTTGATGCCTCTGGGCTGTGTGAGTGCTCTGTAAATGCAAATAAATAAATAACAGTCAGTGAGCCATAGACATAATAGAAGTAGGCTACCGTAACAAAGACGCATACTTTCTATTAGTGTTAGAATGGGTTTATTGGGGCTTTATTTATTTTATCTCTTTATGGAACATTTGTTAGGCGCCTATACAACAAGATGGTGTTTCCAGGTGTTAAGGATTTCAAAGGCATGGCACACTCCAGACCAGGACTCTTTCTACTGGCCGGGGATGCAGCGCACAATTGAAACACTTATTTTATTTATTACGAATTCAGTTTGAGAAGGCACCCAACCCGTCTCTCACCCACCTTTACAAATACAGCTGTTCGCAATGGACCATGAACTAGGCTGGTGTGTAATAATATAATATTTATTTATTTTTAAAATCCAATGAAAATCACACAAATTTAATATAGGGCAGCAATCACCGGTGTGGTGATAATTACACTGTAAATTGATAGAATACACTTAGTGTGACCTTGTTACATAAGATATACAATGCACAATTGAATAAAGGCAAGATTACTTTTTGGGTGGTATTTTGTGATAGCAACACAGTTAATATTTCCCACTGCAACACTCCCTCAAACCTCTGTTAACCCGATTGAGTGGGTAGAAAGGAGTAGCAAGGAGTCAGGTATGCTATGCAACAAACAAAATGAAAATCGGGCCTTCCACCCCTGAATGGGAGGCAAAATCGGATTGAAAACTCTTGAAATTGAGCAAAATAGCACTCGGAATTAATAAATACTACATGTGCGGTTGAATTAATAAGGTAAAAATGAGTGTGGCTGTATGAGAACACTAGCAAACGACTAGGCAATGTACTAACAATAGGCATACAGTTTAGAAAATCGTTTTTGGAAGGAACAACACAGTGCAGCAAAATCACACGTGGAGAAATTGCATTTGCTTAGTTTCACGGGTTAAAATTGACAAAACAGCTTGGAATTTAGGCTAAACAGGCAAAATCGGAATGTGGTTCTTATGCTAAGGTACCAAGACACCTCACAGGTAGCATATGAAAGTGAAAGGGTAACTCTGAATGGATGACAGGATGGGCTTCTTAAAGGGGAAGGAAAATTGTTTTTTAAAATGAAAGCAGTTCCACAGGCAATATCGGTTTGAAAAGGAAATGACAAGTTTTACTGAGACCATATTTTAGTAGCTAGAAAAGAGGAACACCGCCCGTGCAAAGGGTTAAGCTGCAGATTTAACCCCCTCACGCCGTGTGTCTCTTTATGGGGGAATTCATTAATTTATTCCAAATAGTGCTAAGGACTTATACATCAGACTGAAATGATTGGGAAAGATGGCGCTAACACATGGAGATGAAAGGACGTGATACACAGAGGATTCTGACAATTTTAAGGATTTCGCTAGGGCAGTTATATGATCTGTATGGGATTGGGCCTAATACACGGTACCAAAGCAAGGGATGCAATTTGTGGTTGCTGGGGAAGGGAAATACAACAAGCACTTGAATTGGATGGTTTGGATCCAATTCAAGTGCTTGTTGGAGGTTTGGACAGCGAACCGGGTTTCTGGACAGCGAGGCGAGATCTGGTCACTGTGCAGTGGGCTCTCCTGGAAGGGGACAGCTGGGCCTAGTCTGGTCACTAGTCTGGTCACTGGTGACAGCGAGGTGTATCAGCTGGGCAAGCAGGTAGCGGGGGAAAAAGTCAACTGGTCACTGGATCATCCCCAAAAAGGGTACCACAGCCTTTCCCCCTTTCTCCCTGAATGTATGGGATTTGTGTAGGGTTTTAATTCTGGATCAGTGGTTCTGCCTGGATAGGGTCAGCCAGCTCTGGCCTGGCTTCTGGGATCTGGAATATGGCATCTGGAATCTGGCAGGGGGAATATGGAATGTCTGGATCTCTGCATGTGCTGGAGCTGGAAAAGTCAGAAGAGTGTCCAGAGTTCCCCATGCCTTCCATTTATATAAGCATGACATCACAGGATTTTACGATGAGGCAGACTCAAACTGAACACACCTCTTAAAATCGGATAGGTCAGCTCTGTATGTCACTTCCTCCCATTCAGCCAGTTGGACTCAATACATGGCATCAGTTTTATTGTGTGTGCTTTATGATGTACAAGGCAATCCCACAGTTACTTTTGCCAAAATAAGTTATGACACAAAAAATGCACCTTTTTAGAATTGTTACGCTGTTGAAAATCACATAGGCGGATTCCATATTTTACACAAGACCTGCCATTCCAACTCCCAAGTTTGTAAGATGTTGTTTAGTCCTTCTAATAACCTTTTGCAATTTTTGGTGTTGTCATGGCCACAGGCTCCAGAACACAAAAACCACACCATCTAGTGATGGGGGCAATGGGTCACTTGACTCACTTATGTCTCTTTGGGACCCATAAACACAGGGGCCCTGGCTGGACTCAGTCCTGGCGCCTTTGGCACCAGGCTCATATAGAGATGTGAGCAGCAACAATTTATTTCAGTGCAGGAGTTCTTTTACTTTATTTCAGTGCAGGAGTGCTTTCATTTTACTGGAACTTTCTAGGAGCTGAAAGCCTTTATTCCAGAGAACATCCTCATGTGCTGACTCATCAGGTGTGGCTCCCTAGGCCTGGTCTTCATGTGCTGACTCATCAGGAGTGGCATGCAGGATGAACCTGGTGGGCGTGGCTTCAGAAGCTCAGCTATATAAGCTGCTCCATCCTCAAGGTCAGTGCTTCATGTTACTGTGCACTCACGTGCAACGTGATGCTCACCGCCGCTTGGACCAGTTTACTTACCTTTGAAACCAGGCGTTCTCCTGCATACTCACCTCCAGGAAACAAGTGCATCATCGCTTCATCTGTAGACTCATCTCCTGACATCCAGTGATCTTGATCCCGACGTGGCAGCACCGTGCTCCGCATCCATGAACTCGGACCCTGTGAAGAAGAAGAAAGACAAGGTTAGAACATCCGTACTAGGGCTGTGCCGCATTTGAACCCTGCGTGCCCTCTACTTAACAACTTACCAGCTACTGTACCGCTGCAGCTACGTTCCTCGTTCCCTCTGGCTGCCGTCTCGAGCTCTGCAGCTTCTGCCGGGCCGGGAACATCACCTGCAAGGGAAGAAAGCAAAAGAGCAGACCTCAAAAGCTGAACGGACAGCAATACAAGACAATGCACTTTACAATACAACAGAACCATACGAGGAAAGACAAAGGCAAATAGGAACACTTACCTGAAGTATAGTGGCTTAGTCACAGCAGGACTGGACTACCACGTGCAAGGGACCAGTGAAGGAATTCGGTCCAGATCATACAAGTGCCCCTGCCAGAAGCAGCAGGATGGAGTGCTCGCCAAACTAATCAACAGTTGAACTTTGCAGGGACAGTGAATCCCACGGGTACCACGGTTTGGGAGAAGGGGTCTGGAAGGGGATCAGGTGCACAAACTGGCATACTCACGCCCCCTATTCTCCATGCAGAAGCAGTTCCGAGCAGCATCACCTATTACCACCAGTCACCACATAAGTGCAGAGGGCGAAGTCGGACCCGAGCGACATCACCCCTGGAGGGCTGCAACCGTGCCCCAATGCCTCCGCAGAGAGGAGGTGAGCGTAACAGGTGAGAACCATTTCACCTAAAATTCTACAATTTTATATATGTATACATATCACAACAGGGCATGATTTCATTAATTTTCAAAGCTGTACCATGTATGCTTTTCCCATAAATAGCAATTTCCTTAACATGCTAGGAACACCTACAACGTCTTATTTTAATGGTGCAAACAAGACATGTAAATGGTCATAATTTCAAATGAATATGGCTTTTGATTACTGAAATAAATGACATAACCTGAACAGTCTCTGCAATCAAAAGGGCTGGCTTTGTTTTCCAAATATGGGCATTCCTTCCAACCCCCAGCCAAATGTCTGCTCTGGTCATTTTAGTCCTGTGTTGCCATGGATTCACAGTTTGAGTGGAGGGGAGGTGTCACCAGGAATTTACACCTGTGTGCCATGGCAGTCCATTGTCTCATGCTGGAGCACTACCGATTTGTCTGATGAGCGTGCTAGATTCTCCACCGTGGCCATGGATTCACAGTTTGAGTGGAGGGGAAGTGTCACCAGGAATTTACACCTGTGTGCCATGGCGGTCCATTGTCTCATGCTGGAGCACTACCGATCATGTGGGGGCAGGCCCACTTGGGGAAGGTGATTCTGTTCCCAGGGGAGGCAGGGCCCTTTGAAGCCAGGGTCCGCCAAACCTGTTCTGCTGGCCTCAAATTACTTTTATGTATTTATTTATTTTTCCTTAACCAGAAAGCAAGTATTTTAGAAATAAATATGTATATGTTTAAAGCAAGCCCCCACCACTTTTCTGTGCAAGCACAGGGCCTTAGTTTAACATTTCACTTTTTAAAAGGCATTTTCTTGTTTGTCAAAAGCACCCTTTTACACCTGGGTTAATTCTTCTGGGATGTCACTTTCACAAATGTGGCTTTTTCTCACATCTATATTCTGAACATTATTTATAGCCCTAGTCAATTTCTCATACACAGAAATCTCTTTAACCCAAGGGTTCTCTGAAACTGACATCAAGCAAAAGGAGAGAGAGAGCTTTTTCTGAAGAGTTGGAACTGTGTTATATTGTTGCAAAAGTAAAGCATTTGCTGTGTGGCTGAGTGAATTTCTCTGCTATTTTACAGATTTGACTTGACATATCATGCCTTTCAGGGAGGACTGCCCTCCTTTGCTGGTGTATGGCCTGAAGATAAATGGGCATGAATGTGTCTTACTGGAACCAACTGTGTCATGTTGAAAAATGGAAATGGCATCAGTACAAAGCCACTTTCAAATGCAGAACATTTCCTTTTCTTTGGTTGGAAGTTTGGAAGCTGGCAGCACAGCAGCGGTGCACTAGGCCGCTTTTGAATTCTTGTTTTTGATGCAAATGGAGAAAATAACTTGCAGCAATTCTCGGGGTGTTCTATGCTTCATCTCGCCCCATATGTGCCTGGTAAAAACAGCGCAGCCATTATTTTGGTGACTGTAAAACACAGTTTTGAGGCAAGGCAATAGTGCTCAACAGAGCCAGCACAGCCATTCTTCTTGTACTGCTGAAATGCAGTTTGGTGATGTTGGGGAGTTCTGCTGGGCTGGTAAATGTACCCCACTCAGGCACAACAAGGCAAAAGTGGGGAGGGAGCAATAACAGGGGCAAAAACAATAAATATACAATCGTAGTCCTACTTGGCCTTGTGACATTCGGACATGCAAGTGTAGAGAAGTGCAGGAATGGAAGTGGGGGGTACAAGATATGGGCAAGTTCTGGTGGGAGCCCAGGATGGAAGTGCCATGGGGTGCCAAGGTGGGAGGCCACTAGCTAAGTGCTAGGGTGCTAGGGTGCTAGGGTGGAGGAATCCCAGGGGTGGGATGCACAGTTGCCAGGAATTGGAGCAGCAAGGGCAGTGGTGAAGGGGGGAGGGTGCTGGTGTCGACTAGGTAAAGGGCATGGTAACCTGTAAGGTTCATGAAGGACTATCTCATTGGCAGTGAGATGATTAGCAGGGAAGTGAAAGAGGGAAAAAGGTAGAGAAAAGCAGAGAAAAGCAGAGATTTGAGAAATATACGGAACTTAAGGAGGTCCAGCAGAAGTCTGACAGGGGCAGGGATTCTGTTCCAATGAGAGGCACCAGCCGAAGAGAGAGACCTGTCTCCCACTCTCTGTTTGGAGAAGCGTTTAACAAGCAGAGAGTTTGAGTTAGAGGAGCAGAGGGCTCTAGCAGGGAAGTATTTAGAGAGCGAAAGTTGGAGTTAGCATGGTTCCAGGCCCCAGAAAGCCTTGTGAATGATGTAGAGGGTCTTGAATTTGATCCTTGCGAGATTTTAGGGCTGGGGAGATACGGCTTGAGGCCAAGGATAAGTCTTGAAGTCCTATTCTGGATAAGCTGAAGTGGACTTATGGAGCAAAGGGGGAGGTTTATGAAGAGGCTATTGTAGTAGTCCAGCCTAGAGAGGCCTAGAGCTCTGGAGACATTTAGCTTCGGGGGGAAGGTGAGGAAAGGGAGAATGCCTCTAAGGAGGTGAAGCTGGAAGTGGGCCTTCTTGGCAAGGTCCAAGATGTGAGGGGTGAAGGAGAGAGAGGAGTCAAAGATAACCCCAAGGTTTTTGGCCTCACAGGATGGTGAGGGTAGAGGGCCCAAGGAAGGCGGCCACAGGGTAGGAGAGAAACTGGGTGCAGGTGTCCCAATAAGAAGGATCTCTGTCCTGCTGGCATTGAGACAGAGATCGTTAGCCACACACCATGCCTGTATGGTGGTCAGACAATCAGGGATGAGAGAGGAGGAGGAGGTAGTAGAGAGAAGTTTGAAAGAAAGATGTGTGTCATCAGCATAACACTGGAAATGAGGAGAGAAGGAAGAGATTAGGTGAGCCAGAGAGGCGAGATAGATATTGAAGAGCCACAGCAATAGGAAAGAGCCTTGGGGGATGCCGCAGGAAGAGAGAGAGGTGGTGGATGAGAAAGGGCCCACTTGCAGTTGGGAAAGGCGGATAGGGAGGAAAGAGGTCAGCCAGTCAAGTGCCTGGTCAGTAATGCTGAGGGTATTACAGAGCCTTTTTATGAGGAAAGAATGGTTGACCGTGTCAAAGGCAAAGGAGAGATCGAGGAGAATGAGAACAGCAGGAGAGTTAGAGTCAAGATTTCCAAGCATGTCTTCATAGGTGTTTAGGAGAGCAGTTTCCATGCTGCTGGATGCCCGGAATCCTGATTGATGGTCATGGAGGCAACCAACAAGTTCAGTATGAAGTATCAGTTGGAGTAAGACCAACTTCTCCAAGAGTTTACCCAGGAAGATGGTGGTGGAGATATGGCGATAGTTAGCTGGGCAGCAGGGGTCAGTAGATGGCTTTTTTAGGAATCTGCACAAGGGAGTGCTTGAGGGATAGAGGGATAGAGCCAGTGGCGAAGAAATGGTTACAAAAGTTGGCAAGAGCCAGGGCGAGAGAGAAGATGTTGTGCTGTCATGATGCCTACCCCCAGGCATCTGGACCAAGCCCATCAGCCCCGGGAGCAGGCATCTAGACATTTAGTAAAACCTCAGCAGCCCCGGCTCTGGCGCCTTAGGCGCCAGGCTCATAGTAGAAATCAGTCCTGGCGCCTAAGGCGCCAAGCTCATAGTCATTACTTACCTCAGGCAGACCATGCTGCAAATGACTCCAATCCAACATGAAGCCTGAAAGGGACTATTTTTCTACAGGGACTATTTTTTACTCGGGTGTGGTTCTAGGGACTTCTTACCTGGGACTACTTTTGAGGCTATTTAAACCACGCCCGACCAGCAACACACGCTTCGCGTTATTCTGCATCCAGCAGCGTAACGCTCACCGTGCCTGCAGCCTGCATCCAGTCTTCTGCCACGCCCGCCTCGAATCCGGAGCTCCTAAACAAAGAGGAAAGAAAGAGACAAGGTTAGAAAACAAACTTATTTCTATTCCACACCTGATTCTGGATCCATCTCATCTCCGGACCTGTAAAGAACATCATTTTGCACGTGCCGCACCTCCAGCTGCAGCACCGCGCCATACTCACCAGTCTTCACAGCATCCTTCGGGTCGGCGCTGCCTCCATCTTTTCTTCGCCGAACTTCGGCACCTAGGAGACAAAAGAAAACCACAAGGTGAGCCGAGAGAACCAACAAATATAATTCTTACCACCATAGACTTACATGATTTACCAACGGAGGCATCCTTTTGTGACTCTCCATATTTTCACGTGCCGCATCTGTAAAGAGAGACAAAACAACACGTTTTCCACGTGCAACATTTACCGGACAGCGCCGGGTAATACAGACTCTTACCTGAGCGCCACCAGCTGCCACAAGAGCATCTTTTCACGAGCCAGCTGCAAGACAAGAAAGGAAGGGGGGAACAAGAGTGAACATCGGTCATATTGAACTCTATGAACTTAATACTTACTGGTCCTCACCAGGAACCTTAGAGTCAATACTCTCCGGAACTCTCCCGAGCCTTCAAACCAGTGAAGTAACTGGAATCGACACGCCCCTGCAAATCCACACAGGATGGAGAGCTCATCTTTCAAGTATATAAGTTGAGATTGCTGTGAGGGCATTTCGGAGGTGATTAGTTGGGGAGGACTGTGGGGGTGCCATCACTTGAATCCACAAGTGGCTAAATCCATCCCTCCACTTGCAGGAGAATATTTCTATGGGTTAAGCAGACAAGATTAGGAGGGCAAATCCAGTCAGTCATCGCTGCACTACGCATCACGTGGGTGGAGACCGCAGCTGTCCGGGTCCGACCGACGCCCCTGTGGGAGCTAGGTGAGCGTAACAGAACGCAAAGCCTATCTACAAATCCCCGCCCGGGCGTTATGGAAACCTCAGAAACCGATCAACTACCCCTATTGTTAGGGGAACTTAGGGCAGAAGTGCACTCCGCGCGCCAAGAGACTAATGCCCTCAGGAGAGAACTGATTGTGTCAAAGGAGCGCACTGATGATCTTGCTAGACAATTACTGCAAAACCAAGCTGGGCAAACACCATTACCTGGACTCGGGGGGAATCCAACTCCTGTTTCATCGAGCAATCCTGTGCAAGTGGTTCTACCAGGGAGCATTCCTTTAGCTCCACCCGAACGTTTTGCTGGGGACCCAAAAAAGTTTGCCGTGTTTATGAACCAATGCCGCTTGCACTTTTTATGCAGACCTGGAGCTTTTCTGTACGACCAAACCAAAGTAGCCTTTGTACTATCATATCTCAGTGGCAGCGCAGCGGATTGGTCAATTCCATTGGTTAACCAGGATGACCCTCTTCTTCGGGATTTCCAAGGTTTTCAATTGAGCATGGAAAGACTATTTCCCAGACATTCACAGGGACAGGCCCTGGATAACGAACTTTTATCATTACGACAAGGTAACCAGGATCTACTAACCTATATCGCCACTTTCAATAGGTTAGTGGTGGAAACCGGATGGCCAGAGGTAAAACGAATTACATTATTTCATCGTGGACTTCGGGGTGAACTCAAAGACGTTTTGGCCAAAGTTGTTAACCCACCTCAGGATTGTGCAGAATATATAGACTTAGTGGTCCAGTTAGACCACCGACTTCAGAATAGAAAGGCTGATTGAGCTAAATTCGAGAATCGGGTATTGGTTAAACCCAATGTTACCCTCAAAGGAACAGATGTATCAGAACCGATGCAGATCGGGGGGGTCAAGGGACCCTTAACTCAAAAGGAAAGAGAAAGAAGACGGCAGATGCAATTGTGTCTGTACTGTGGGGCCTCAGGACATTTTCTACGGGATTGCCCTATAAAAACATTTAAAAAAGTAGTCAGAGTTGGTGATAAAAATCAAACAGAGCCTTATTCGGGAAACGACCACGCCCGACAAGCGTAGAGGTCCGCTTGCCGAGCTTGAAGAAGGATACTCAGACCTCGCACTTCATCATACCAATGGTCCTTATAGATCCAAGGCAGCCATCACGTATTCACGCAGTGAGGGCATACATTGATAGCGGGGCGATAGGAAACTATGTGGACCACGAGTTGGCTTTTAGGATGAATCTATCTCTCTGCAAAAAGACCACTTCGGATGTCATCACCACAGTCGATGGAACTGAAATTGCCTCTGGGCCTGTAACTCATTCCACCGCAGAGATGACACTATTGGGTCAGGATGGGCATCGAGAGACTGTTGTGTTTGATTTAATCAAAGCCCCGTAGTTCCAAATAATACTGGGGATACCTTGGTTGGAAACACATAATCCTTGTATTGATTGGCGAGAGAAGAGAATAACCTTCCCGGATTGTGCACATACTTGTTACCCGAAAAAACCCTTGAAACAAGGCCTGGCCACAGTTGCTACTCCAGTCGTGCAGTTACCTCAGGAATATCAAGAATTCCAGGATGTTTTCCAAAAGGAACAGGCAAACACCCTACCACCTCACAGATCATATGATTGTCAAATCGATCTCATACCCGGTGCACAACCTCCATGTAGTAGGATCTACGCCCTTACGGAACCCGAAAACCTTCACCTACGACAATACTTGGATCAATACCTTGCTAATGGCTTCATTCGTCCATCCAAGTCCCTGCATCTTCAGCTTTGTTCTTCGTGCCTAAAAAGGAAGGTGACCTCAGAACGTGCATAGACGACCGCGCATTGAATCAGATCACGGTTAAGAAGCGATACCCATTGCCTCTGATCCCCGAATTACTAGACCAAGTAAAGGACGCTTGCATCTACACTAAATTAGATCTCTGAGGGGCATATCATCTGGTACGTGTAAAGAAAGGCGATGAATGGAAGACTGCTTTTGCACTAAGTACGGGTTATTCGAATACCAGGTGATGACCTTCAGGTTGTGCAATGCACCAGCAGCCTTCCAGTATTTTATGAACGATGTCCTTCGTGAACTCATTGACGTCTGTGTTTTTGTATACATAGACGATATTCTAGTGTACTCCTCTTCAGAATCAGACCATGTGAAGCACATTCGTGCAGTCCTTGAGAAACTACGCCAGCACAAGTTATATGCAAAATTGGAAAAATGCGTTTTTCATGCTACGGCAGTTGAATTCCTTGGATTTATCCTGACTACAAAAGGAGTCCGAATGGACTCTCGAAAGGTGGACGCAATCCTCAAGTGGCCATCACCCAGTTCAGTTAAAGGGGTACAAAGCATGCTCGGATTTGCTAATTTCTACCGCAGATTAATTCCGGATTTCTCACATGTTGTACACCCTATCACAGCACTTTTGCGAAAAAACAAACGCTTCTTGTAGACCGAAGAAGCTGAAAAGGCCTTCCAAGAGCTGAAAGCGAAATTCACGTCTGCACCTGTCTTAAAGCATCCACGCCCCGAACTTCCATACATAGTTGAAACTGATGCATCCAGTTTAGCCATGGGAGCTGTCCTGTCCCAGAAGGATCCTGAAACCGGTCAACTTCACCCAGTAGCATTTTGGTCCAGAAAGTTCTCGGCACCCGAGTTAAACTATGCGGTTACTGATAAATAATTATTAGCCATCAAATCCGCCTTCAAGGCTTGGCGGCATTATCTTCTCTGTGCCAGGCATACCATTAGGGTAATCACCGGAACTTGCAGTATTTAAAAACAACCAAGGCCCAATCGTCGCGTCAACTTCGATGGGCATTGTTCTTTGCCGAGTTCGATTTCGTGATCACTTATCGACCAGGTTGTAAAAATGGCAAGGCAGATGCCTTATCCCGAATAGGGATGGGAGAAGCATATGCGAACCCGGAACCGGTGCCTATAATTTCAGAACAAAGAATTCTTGGCATAACCACTCTACAGACACTAGAGGATATTCAAGTAAAGATCCAACAACTCTTCGATCCAACAGCCCTGCTGGACTGGGTGAAGAAAGGCCCGGACTACTCAGTCATCAATGACCTACCTTATTATCAAGGGCGACTCTTTCTACCACACAAGGAACTACAAGAACTAGTCATCTCCAATTATCATGACACCCTGATGGAAGGACACCCAGGTATTGCAAAAACTGAAGCTAAAATTAAGAGACAATTCTGGTGGCCAACCTGGCGAAAAGATGTAAAGTCATTTGTAATGTCTTGTGGCATTTGCGCCCAAAACAAAAGTCAGAAGAAAAAATCAGCTGGCCTCTTACAACCTTTGGATATTCCACCTACACCATGGCACACATTATCGTTAGACTTTATTACAGATCTACCTCCATGTAATGGATTTAACACCATTCTAGTTATTGTGGATCTTTTTTCCAAGATGGCCCACTTTATTCCTCTAAAGGGATTACCTTCTGCTTCAATTCTGGCCAAGAAATTCCTCGAAAACATTGTTCGAATACACGGATTTCCTTCCGTATTGGTCTCTGACCGAGGTAGTCAATTAATTTCACATTTTTGGAAGAAATGTTGTCAACTGGCGCAAATCGACGTGAGGTTATCAACCAGTCACCATCCCCAGACCGATGGTCAGACGGAGAGGACCAACCAGACCCTTGAACAGTACCTACGTTGCATGCTACACCAGACCAAAAGTAATTGGAAAGATATTTTATGGATTTCCGAGTATGCATACAATAACTCTGTACATTCAGGAACCGGACAAAGCCCCTTTTATACCATATATGGACATCATCCTCGAACCTCAGAATTAGATTCGCCTCAGCATTTAGAAATGCCTGCAGTTAGTCATTTGCATTCTACTATTACACAAGCCTTTAAAGAGGCAACAGAACATTTGAAACAAGCAAAAGAGAAATATAAGAAAAATGCTGATCAACATAGAAGCGAAACTCCACAATACCAGATTGGGGATCAAGTTTGGCTGGCTACAAAATACATACCTCTGAAGGGAACTCAGACTTTTAACCCTAGATATTTGGGACCTTACACTATTAAGGCCATTATCAACCCGGTAGCCGTCAAATTGGAATTACCCTCTAATATGCGCATTCATCCTGTCTTTTATGTTTCACTTTTAAAACCAGTTCAACCAGGAACAGATTAACCAAACCACCCGACCCCATCTTGATAGATGGAGAACCTGTATTCGAGGTAAAAAAACTATCCTGGACTCCAAGATGGTTAAATCAAAACTTTTTTATTTAATCGATTGGAAGGGCTACGGACCACAAGAAAGGTCATGGGAACCTAGTGACCAGGTCCATGCACCTCGGTTGGTGAAAAGATTCCATCGGAACTTCCCAGACAAACCAGGGCCCAGGGGAAGAACAACTTCAGGAGGGGCCTTGGGTGGGGAGTGCTGTCATGATGTCTACCCCCAGGCATCCGGACCAAGCCCATCAGCCCCGGGAGCAGGCACCTTAGGCGCCAGGCTCATAGTAGAAATCAGTCCTGGCGCCTAAGGCGCCAAGCTCATAGTCATTACTTACCTCAGGCAGACGATGCTGCAAATGACTCCAATCCAACATGAAGCCTGAAAGGGACTAGTTTTCTACAGGGACTATTTTTTACTCGGGTGTGGTTCTAGGGACTTCTTACCTGGGACTACTTTTGAGGCTATTTAAACCACGCCCGACCAGCAACACACGCTTCACGTTATTCTGCATCCAGCAGCGTAACGCTCACCGTGCCTGCAGCCTGCATCCAGTCTTCTGCCACGCCCGCCTCGAATCCGGAGCTCCTAAAACAAAGAGGAAAGAAAGGGACAAGGTTAGAAAACAAACTTATTTCTATTCCACACCTGATTCTGGATCCACCTCGCCTCCGGACCTGTAAAGAACATCATTTCTGCACGCGCCGCACCTCCAGCTGCAGCACCGCGCCATACTCACCAGTCTTCACAGCATTCTTCGGGTCGGCGCTGCCTCCATCTTTTCTTCGCCAAACTTCGGCACCTAGGAGACAAAAGAAAACCACAAGGTGAACCGAGGGAACCAACAAATATAATTCTTACCACCATAGACTTACCTGATTTACCAACGGAGGCATCCTTTTGTGACTCTCCATTTTTCACGTGCCGCATCTGTAAAGAGAGACAAAATAACACGTTTTCCACGTGCAACATTTACCGGACAGCGCCGGGTAATACAGACTCTTACCTGAGCGCCACCAGCTGCCACAAGAGCATCTTTTCACGAGCCAGCTGCAAGACAAGAAAGGAAGGGGGGAACAAGAGTGAACATCGGACATATTGAACTCTATGACCTTAATACTTACTGGTCCTCACCAGGAACCTCAGAGTCAATACTCTCCGGAACTCTCCCGAGCCTTCAAACCAGTGAAGTAACTGGAATCGGCGTGCCCCTGCAAATCCACGCTGGATGGAGAGCTTATCTTTCAAGAATATAAGGTGAGATTGCTGTGAGGGCATTTCGGAGGTGATTAGTTGGGGAGGACTGTGGGGGTGCCATCACTTGAATCCACAAGTGGCTAAATCCATCTCTCCACTTGCAGGAGAATATTTCTACGGGTTAAGCAGACAAGATTAGGAGGGCAGATCCAGTCAGTCATCGCTGCACTACCCATCACGTAGGTGGAGACCGCAGCTGTCCGGGTCCGACCGAGCCCCTGTGGGAGCCAGGTGAGCGTAACAGTAACAGTCCTTAATGGTTCTAGAAGATCAAGGGAGCCCCTGTTTGGATGAGACCTTCATATAGTGGACAACTTTAGAGACCTCATCAGGTGCTATGGCAGAGGGACAGGTGCCAAGGGAGGCGGGGGTGGAGAGTGAGGACTGGATGTCCAGAGTTTTAGTTGTGAAATGGGGGTCGAAGGCGATGTAGAGAGCCTTGCAGAAAAAGAGAGAGGTGCAGAATGCAGTTGGATTGGCGAGTTCCTTGCAGATTTTGTAGAGTTCAGCCGTGTTGTTAGTGGCTCCACAGATGGGGGTTTGGATGTGGGCCCACTTCTTGGAGCGGATAGAAAAAAGATGTTGCCTTTGGAGCAGGCAACAGGCCAGTTTGTTTGAGTATATACTACAGGTCTGCGACTTCAGTTCAGCAACTCTGCACTTACGTTTCAGAGAAGCTGGATTGGAGTCATACCAGCCGTTGCACTTGGAGGCTGGATTCAGGAAGATCATCATGACAAGGGCATGGGTGTCAATGTTGTTAGAGATAGCGAGCACAGAGTCAGAGGGAGAGTCAGGAGCAGGGACGGGAGTGCGGATGAAAGTGGAGGCGAAAGCAGCGACTGGCACTTGCTTCTTCCGTTGAATGACGGCGAAGGAGGCAGGCAGTGCGGGAGGTGGCTTGGACAGGAGGACAAGGACAAGGGGGCCCAAGTGGGAGGAGAGGAGAGTGGTCAGACCAAGGGATGGTGGTGGTGACCGGGTTAGAGATGGGGATGTCTGTGGATACGAAGGCATCCAGAGTGTGTCTGGCTGAGTGGAAGGACGGATAGTAAGAGAGAGGGAGTCACAGAGATCACCGAACTATAAAGTCTATAAGAGACCTTATTATTAACAATAGGACTTGTCTGTAAACCCAATACCTGGATTGTGCCACCTTTTACTGCATGAAAATATAGGTGAATAGACACTGCACAAACCATACCATAATGACCAAAGGGACAAGTTATGGCTACCCCATGTCCCAGCTGCAGTTTGTGTTGTTGGTAGAACCATTGGCCAGACTAATCTGCTTCAATCCATCTATCCATGGGGTGAAATGGGGGGCTCCGAGAACACAAGCTCGCTCTTTATGCAGATGATAGTCTACTCTTTCTCTTTCTCATGAACACAGATACTTCCCTACCCCCCTACTGAAAGCCCTAGGAAAATTTGAAGAAGTGGCAGGTTTACAGATCAGCTATGATAAATCACAAGACCTAAACATTACCGAAATACTTGCAGAGACAAACCTCACCCTACAAATCTCTGCCCCCACTCACTCCATCGCTATCTTGGCCATTAACTCACTGCCCTGGTCTGACTAATCCCTGATTGAGTTGCTAGTATCTCACTCCCACCCCCTTCAAACCCTACTATACCACCATCACAGGTCCTAGCCCACAACACTCGCAAGCTCACTGAAGAAACACTTGATCTCACTCTACAGCCTCTGCTTAGCTCCCATGCCCCTACAACAAATGACCCTCAGGCCCTAGCTGCTCTTTACAATCATACCCTCCTTCTCACTATGGACCAACATGACCCAATTAAATTCCAAATACCTAAACCAGGAAGGCCAGCCAATATTTGGTTCTCTGACAACCTTACTACTCTCCGCAGATGCAAAAGAGCGCTAGAGCATTTATGGAGAAATCATCCTACCT
Organism: Ambystoma mexicanum; assembly: GCF_040938575.1. NCBI lineage: Eukaryota > Metazoa > Chordata > Amphibia > Caudata > Ambystomatidae > Ambystoma > Ambystoma mexicanum. The sequence continues at coordinate 700,940,588 of NC_090941.1, read as the reverse complement.
CAGTTTATCTCAAAGCCTCTGTCAGCCTAGCCAAAGCCTACAAAATCACTTTGATCACAGCTAAAGCTAACACCTACAATACTAGAATTGCCAATGGCAGCTGCAACTCTAAACAGCTGTTTTCCATACTCAATAAGTTAAAAACCCTATCCCCACCACTTCCCAAAGACAAAGACTGGTGCTTCACTATCCAAATCGCCCCCGCCAATACAACTGACAAACTGAGAGACAAAATTGCCACAAAAATCCCAACTTACCATGAAACTCCAATGAGTGTGTTGACACCCTACCCACATCCAAAACAACTTACACCCTCCCTTCCACTTCTTTCCAGTCTGCCAAGCAGAAGTTCTCAAAACAATTCACGTTCTCAAACCCACCAACTGCAAAGGAGATACCTGCCCAGAACACATTGTCAAGCCATGCGCCACAACTCTCGCCACCACCATTACTGATTTTATCAATGCCTCCTTCTCATACAACTCTGTCCCCACCTGCCTTAAAGCAGCCTGGTCCATGCCACTCCTCTGTAAACCATCACTTGACCCCTCCCTCCCCACCAACTACTGCCCCATCATCTCTGTCCCTTTCCTCCTCAAAATATTGGATCATGTGGCCTACTCCCAAATCTAACTATTATTAGAACACCACCACTTGCTTGGGGCATGGCAACCTGGTTTCATGTCCAAAACACACATGAAAACAACTCTCCTAGACCTCAAAGTCCAATTAGACAAAATGTGAGATCCAGGCAATCTTACCATCCTCATCTTCCTTGACCTCTCGGCAGCATTTGACCTTGTCAACCATGACATACTCTTTCAGCATCTCTCCACCAACTTCCACTTCTCTCTGAGGCATCATCCTGGATCAAATCCTTCCTGAGCGAACGCACCTCGAGAGTCTTCATAAGGTATCCCATCACCGTCCTTCTCATAGTCCTCCAGGGCTCCTGCATCTCCCACACCCTCTACAACACCTACATCAAGCCACTATTCGACCACCTATACACCCTTTGCATCTCCTACACCAACTTTAAAGACAGCACTGAGATCCTCCTTCCCATCACAGGACACTACTCCCACAATGCTGACGCAGGATCTACAGCATCTTCAAGTACTGGATGGCCACCCACAACCTTTGTCTCAATGGCGACAAAACCGAACAGCTCATTGACAGCTCACCGATCCGGCTCATAAATGTGGACCCTGCATTCTCCTCTTTTACAATTGACGGCACAAACATCCCGGTTCTGAAGCATGTCAAGACTCTCTGTGTCTACATGGACACGGAAATCAACAAGACCAAACATGTCAATGCCTTGGCATCATCCACAGCAACTAAGGCTACCCCGTCCTTTTTGGCACTTGCCGGTGGTTCTTCACAACACGATTGACAGAGCCTATAATTTTGTCTGTGCATACATGCAAAAGATCACCAATGTAACATTTATGCACATGTCCTCTTTATTTTTTTTCATATCTTGATTATTTTCTAAAAACCTACTAGAGGCTGTTTTGATTTATTGTACATGTGTTACCATGTTAAACCAAACACATTTTCTGGAGCCCACATAGTTTGTCATATTATACATTCGTGTGACAACAATGCAGTATGTTTTATAACACAGTGAAAAGGTTAGTACTGGTGATGACTTAGAGTGTGGTTCCCATGACCATACATCTATCTAGTCGACACAATTGGTGTTTCTAGCATGAACTACTGTTGTTGATGTTCTAATGCTGTCCTCAGGACTGGTTGGAGGGGGCTGTGGTGCATGTCTTGCTTTGCCACACCTATTGTAGGTATGGATTCTAAAAAATGGGAAAGTTTACAATTAGAACATTGGTGTATCTGTGCAAGGTTTTAGTGCCTAGGGCGTGTGTGTCTTTCCTACCTGCGCTGATCTCTTCAGTGCCTCGGGTTGGAAGTTATTTTTCAAGCGGAGCCTTCAGTGCGCCGTAAATAATTCATCCGCTCCAAGTAGATTGGATGACTCATGTGGCTACTTGTCTTAGTAGCTGTACAAAATATTAACATGGTATTAGGGAACGTCTATATCAGTAATTTTAGACAAATTATAGCATGGATCGAGCATTTATATTATGCTATTTCTTTGCTACACCTCTTAAGGAGGTAGCGATTTTGTCATGGCTGCCTGAGCCATATGTTGCTTTAACTGGCTGCGATCATCATAAGCCTTCATTATTTTAATAGGCTATATCAGATGGAAAGGCCCTGGCTCGCTAGTGCCTGGTTTGGAGCCGATCTTGCTTGAAAAGAAAACCTAGCGGGTCTTGAGGCTAGCTGTTTGCTAGGATCTCTTACCTGCGAGCTGCGGTTTCCTCGAGGAGCTGTGGATGCCGTGCGGTAAAGTTCCGTCCAGTGCGCATGCGTACAGGAGGAAGGAGTCTCTCCCATATGTTTTTATTGTTGTGGGACTGGACACTAGGTGACGACGCGCTGTTCTTTTGCACATGCGCGTTGCTGATAGGTGGAGTAGCAGCCTCTAATTGATATACAGCTTGCTTAATGAAGTTTTGTTTAACTATGGGCTGCCCGTGCCTAGGGTAAAAGCTCTGAGGCTATGGGGCGGTGAATACTGCATCCCGACCTTGATGGGCATATGCTTTGTATGGATTTTGGTGGACCATATGTCGCTGAGTCCATTTTCACATACCGGACAGATGATCTAACGCATCTCTAATTGCTGTTTGGTCTATTACCAAAGGTACTGTACCACTCATTGTACATCAGGTGTATATATATATATATATATGCATATCTGGTTTTTTCCTTCAATAGATAAAATTTCACCAGTTAACCTTCACACATATCTGATTCCTGTTTGGTCTATTATGAAACAGTATTGCACCTATACATCATACATATTTATGCCTTTTATGATTTCACTTATACACCTATACATCATACATATTTATGCCTTTGATGATTTCACTTATACATCACATTTTCATACCCCTTGGTATTGTGCCTGAATTATAAAGCTATAACTGTTCAATGGTACAAATTGGCATGCATCATAGTTCTTGTTGTGCTTGCTAGGGTATTTAGTGCACTTGATGAGACTAGTGTACTGGAAGTATGTGAGTGCTCTGCACCATGTATAGTGTGTATAGCGGCTGAGTAGGTGATGACCGACTATTTTCTAGAAATAAATGTTCCACTCTATGGAAACATTAAGTCCGTTCTTGACTGTGTCTAGGCAGTGGATCAATTTTTGCTCGTTTTTTTTCAACTCTAGGTCCCGGTCTCCTCCTCTGGCTTTTGCACTGATGGTTTGAATGATAAACCAGCGCAGTTCGGTGTGTTTATGTTTCAATTTGGCAAAATGTGCCACCATTGGTTTATCTTGGATTAAGTTCTTCAGGCAAGATCTGTGTTCACAGATTTGATGCCTGATCTCGCGTTTGCTTTTACCTATGTACAGGAAGTTGCATGGGCATTTTATCACATAGATGCTCCATTTGGTGAGGCAATTTGTGAAAGTTTTGTATTTCCACATTATTCCATTCAGTGACACTTCTTTTTGATCCTGTGTGAGGTTGCATACTGAACATTTCCCGCATCTATAGTGTCCCACTACTGGTGGGAGATGCCACAGGTTCATGTGATTGCTTCTCTGGTTCTTTTTGATAGGGTATTTGTGGACCAGTCGATCTCTAAGGTTCTGGCTTCTCTTGAAGAAGAAGTCACCGTCATGACACAGGCCCCCCTATAACAAAAAAGAGGGTCCCTATACACCCCTCACACACACAATGCATCATCCACAGCATACACGTTCAAGCTCATCTTCCTGAGTAGACCATTGCATTCTTCAAGCAATTGCTTACCACTTTCCAGAGCTATCATAAACAGTACATTGGATTATTGCAATGTCCTACTCACGGGCATATTGGTAAGAACCTTGCCAAACTCCAACTTCTGCAAAACAAAGCCCTCAGAGCAGCCTTGGGCATAAGACGGTCAGACCACATCCCTTCAACCAGACGTGATTCACTGGCTCCCCATTAAAGCCTGCATAAAATTCAAAACACTGGCTATCGCACACTGCTGTGTCTATAACAAGGCATCCCAGTTCCTCAACCCCCGCATTAACACCAAACCTTGTGTGTGCCCTCTACATTCCGCCTCCAGGCTTGCCCCGCTTACTCCAAGATTCAGAAGCAAAAGAGAAGCTGGCACCAGCTTCTGTGACACAGCACCCTCTCTATGGAACTCCCTCCCTCCCACCATCAGAAATGAGCCCTCTTATCAGACTCTCAGAAAACTTGTGAACACCTGATTATTTGACAAATATGATTAATGCTACAACCACCTCTTTGTAAAATCTTGAACGTTTTTTCCCACCTCCTGCACAAACGCAGTGATCCGTCCGGTCTGGGCATTACATAAATGCAATAAATAAAATTAATAAGTAAAGACATGATGAAGGCTCTAACTGAGAAATACCCCTTTTGATGGTCCTGCACCTCCTTGGAATACCTCAGCATCATTTTAGGCCCAGACCACAGAGATTTTATAAAACTTAACACACCACCCATTATTCAGAAATTGATCATGGACTTAGATGGATCTAGCCCCCCCTCGAGATTTCAAGGATATGCAGAATAAATGCCCTGAAAATGGATGTAGCTCCCAGATTGTTATACACTCTTAGTAGCCTACACATCATAGTACCCAACCAGTACATACATAAGCTCCAAAGGAAAGTATACTCCTTTATATTGGACTGAGGATCCCATAGAATTGACAGGAAAGTACCCGTGAGGTCAACATTCTTTGGTGGTGTGGGAATCTCAAGCATTAAAAGATATTCGTTGGAATCTCAAATAGCTCTCATATTTATATGGGTGAATCCCATGACACATCCAAATTGATAAAGGGTGGAACAGACTGCTACCACTAGTTTGCTGGCAGGCTCACCATTCCTATCCAGACAGGCTCAGGCTGCAATGGCTTCCCTCCTCAGGTAGACACACAACATACCATCTTACTGTGAAAGTACACAGAGAGCTTGGGGGTTGGCATCAGGCCTGCACCCCTTATTCACCAACCTTAACAACACAGAATTCACCCTGGGATAAGACCAAAGAGCCTTCAATGAGTGGGGGAAGAGCAGGGGGAAAACATTAGCATATTGTTACCAAGAAGGTCTCTGTCTCTTGTTTGAGGAATCCAAGCAGAAGTTGGGCCTACCTGAAGGGGAAATATTTAGGTACCACCAGCTGCACCACTGGTTTACTAACTTCAAGACACGTCAGGCAGGGCAGAGCCAGCCCTCTTCACTTGAACTAATAATAAGAGAAGATGCGGTAACAGGGAGTATCTCAAAACTAGTTATGGAGAAATCTGATGACACTTGGTCTCATATCTGATCAAGAGTCCAGAAATGTTAAATGCAGACCATGATCAATGAATGCTTGTACAAAATACTTGTGAGGTAGTTTTACACTCCCCAACGACTAAAGAGATTTGCACCATCATAATCGCTGGTATGCTTCGGAGGCGTCCCAGATATAGGCAAAATGGGACATTTGTGGGGGAGATGCCCCACACTGCAGTATTACTGGAAGGAGATCCTCTGAAGGATCAGAGACATTACTAATCTGAAATTCCCCTTAAACTCCTTGATTCTTATCTTAGGAGACACAGACAAAGACAGGTATTACGGTCTAAGTGTAAGGCCTGATCATGGAAAGGGGACGTCTGTGAATGCCCGATTTAGAGAACTTGTACCACAAAGTCAACTGTGTCTATGGCTTTTTGATAACCCTGAAAACAGGAGTATCAGGGAGCATTTGAACTTGAATGCTGGATATTCCAGAACCAGTTTTGGTAAATGGAATGGTCCATTTCTTTCTCAACCCAAGACCCCAGATTGCCTAACTGGGCAAGAATGTGGAGCCTCACGCACTCCAAAAGGATTAGAGTTGAATTGTTTTGCAAATTAATATAACATTTCAAGGGTTGAACAGGGTTTTTTAGATATTTTTCCAAAAACTAAGGAGCGCTTTTATAGGCAATACAATAAGGTCCCTCTATGGGTAGGCATATCCTTTCCTCAATAACCTCTATTCAACCTTCCCTTGTCGCCTTTTATTGTCAATGTTTTTTTCTTGGCAAGGAATTGCTTTGAACAGATAATTTTCTCATGGGGTATTTCAATTATTATTTCTACTGAGAGGTACCCCTTGGTTCCTTATTATTTTACCAATTCATTCATTCAATTGATTCCCCTGTTGTCCCAGATCGGAGAACATTCCCTCCTCCTTTGGGTTCCTGAGAATGGGCCTATGTTCATACCTAGGTTCCTCTCGGGGGAGTCACGCTAGAAAAGAAACCTTTGGTTGGTATCATTTTTGTATGTGCTGCAATATGAAACATTGCCCTCTGAGCATTCTTTGCATTAGGATCAGATATCCTGGAACCTAAAAGTAGGATGGTTTTGATCCATCATCCACGCAGGAGGTAATTCATTCCTTTCTGATGAGAAATTCTGACTTGAGTTCCACTGGTACTATGGCCATTGGCCCTAAGCCCTCCTTCTGATAATAGGGTCCATATCCGTAGCCAAAAATAGGCCCATACCCTTTGTACAGCCAAATAAATAAGTCAGAGTTAGTGTAAAGTCAGGTCTTATTATTCCATTTGCCGGATCACCTGGTTGCCTTTGCATTAATGGTTTCCTTTGTCTGCCAGCGACATGGATTGAAGAGGAGTAAGCTTTTAAACCCTGCCAGTCTCTAGCCCTAACTCAGGGGGTGTTCTTACCTTAGTCACCGTAATGGCCAGTAGTGTGGGTTTCAGATTTATGTGTTATATTTGGAATTGTTTGGTTTATGTACCTCATTTATAATGGCTTGAGTAATGACAATCCACCACGTGTCTCCTAGAAATCTCACACTAGCGGTGTAACCACATATTTTGAAAGTGTATGAAAGTAGGCTGTTTCAAAATAAGGAATGAAAGTTTCCAATAGAAATCTGTCCAAATGCATGCTTAAACTTATGAGCAGAGCCATGCGGTGATTGGTCTCCAGTGCACATTGATTTACAAGCTACCCTATGTGACTGCTGATAGTAGCACAGTGTGGGAGTTACAAATGGAAAGGAAATACATAGCAACTGATTTATTATTATTTTTTTATTTTATTTTTTTTATTTGAACTTTACTCAGTTACAACTAAGTTTTGTCAAAACTTCCACGTCTTCAGAAGCTTGTTCTCAGAGAAACTACAGAAACCTCCCCAAAGCTGGCCAAGACACTTAAGCTTGCTTAAATTCCTGATTCTTCATTTCTTTATCCTGGGTCTGAGTCCTGCAAAGTGCAGCCGTCGGGCTGTAGACGGTTAATCTGATCGAAAGCAAGTTCGATAAGTTTGGCCAAAGCTGTGGTCCATCTTGTGTTCTCGCCAGAAATTAATCTGTTCCACAGATCGTTCGTTTGGAATATCCAGAGGTTTTCCGCCAGTGAGGGGAGGTAGATGTTTCTGTTTTTGTTCATTTTTACGCACTCTATCACAAGGTGCTTCAATGTTTCGATGGAAGATTCCTTTTTGCAAAGGCGGCATGGCTTGTCGGTTGAAGCTCCTCTGATTGTTATGATCTCTCTGGTTGGCAGTAGGTTGAGTCTTGCTCTCATAATACAGATTCTCAGGTTCTTGTCCGGGAACTTAGCACAGTAATTCAGTGTTTTTTTCGCCTTATTGAATGTTGGAGGCAGGTGGTTTAGAAGTTTATTCCCCACCGCTTTCTCTGTTGTCAGAATCCAGTCCGTTTCTTCTGTTTTTCTTTTAATTCGATCTGGATTTTCTTTCAGCTCTTTTTCAGTACATTCAATTTTTGCCAGATCATCCTTTCTAGCTTTTACCCATTTTTTTAGAGCCTCACATTTGCCTGTTTCCATTTCATCCTTTATGATGTTAAAGATGGGAAGCGTGTCCGACATGATTATTCTTCTATACAGACGCATCGCACTTTGATCTACCATGGACGCTAATGACACAAACCCCAGCTCTCTCCTGATAGCCGGCATTGCAGTTGATTTAGGAAGGGCCAACACTGTTTTCCAAACATAGCCTTCTAATTTACTCCAGGTGTTACGTGGGAAGTATAACAAGGCCTCCATTCCATAAGCCAAAGCTGGAACCACTTTGGCTTTGTAAAAGGTTATTGCCGGTATCAGTGAGAATTTTCTGAACTTGCGATCAACTGCTCTTATTTGGGCGGTTAGGCATTTCGCTTTTTCGCATAGTTGGTTTTGGAGACTCTTTTTTGTTCTGGAGCTGTCCATTTGAATCCCTAGATATTTGACATTTTTTACTATTTCGATTCTGGTGTTGTCGAGGAACAAATTTAGTTTTTCCGTTGATTTACTGGGAACTTTCTCCATCACCAGAATTTTTGTCTTTGTTTTGTTTAGCTCCAGGTGGTTTTCAGCAATGTAGTTCTCCAAGTTACGTAATTTTCTTTGTAGGCCCACTTTCGTCTGATCGATCAAAATGACGTCATCCGCGTACAATAGGCGTGGGATCTCTGTTTTCCTGATTTTCGGGGGGAAAGATCGGATTTTGCTTTCTGAGAGTTGGTAGTCACCTAGAAATGCTATAAACAGTGCCGACGCCAGGGAACAACCCTGCTTAACCACTCGATTCACGATGATCTCCTCTGATAGGGCGCCCTGATGATTTAATTTAACTCTAATTTTCGTATGCGAATGGAGGGCTTTTATGGGATCCAGTATTTTAGTTGGACATTTCCAACCTTACAGCTTCGACCACAGTCTGGGCCGGTCGATCTTATCGAACGCCTTTGAGAGGTCCACGAAGGCCAGATAGACCTTTGGTGCACCTCCTTGACCTTGACTTTCAAGATGTTTATTAACATTAGGTTGATTGAGGTAGACCCATTTTTTTGAAAACCTGTCTGTAATTGATCTTTAGACTGGCTGTCTTCTCCCCATGCTCGGAAATGCTTAAGCAGGAGGGCCGCGTATATTTTGCCTATTATGTCCAAAAGGGCGATAGGCCTGTAGCTCGCTGGTTCGTGTCTCTCTCCTTTTTTGTAAATTGGGACTATCACCGCTTTCTGCCAGGATTCTGGAACCTTGTTCGTTCTGCCACATTCTGCAAAGATCTTGCTGATCATTTCAGCCCATTCTTTTGGAAACGTTTTTAGGTCCATGTTCGTTAATCCATCCGGACCCGAGGCTCTGGATGTTTTAAGTTTCCGTATGGAAGTTTCAATGTCTTCTGCCTTCCAAAGATCAACCCAGGATGTTTCAGGGATCTGGTTTTTCATTTGTGCGTCCCACGTCGGACCCTCAAATTCTGTCGTGAAGTACCTAACCCACCTTTCTTCGGCCACTGCATTGGACAGAGAGGAACTCTGGGTGCAGTTTGTCTCTTTTATCAGCGTCCAAAATTCACTCGATTTTTTTGTTTGTAATTTGTGCATCATTTCTTCGGCGTCATTTTGATATTGAATGGCTCTATGCTGTTTGCGCCAGTTTTTGTAGCTTTTTACTTCCTGTTTCCAGTTCTTTCAGTCGTCCACGGCATTAGATTTCTTTGCTATTCTCAGCAATCTACGGCCCACTTTTCTTTTTATCACCAAATCCTTGTCATAAGTATGGTTGATATGGTCAGGTTTCTTCATTTTTTTTCCCCCTTTACTTGGAATGATAATAATAGCGGCAAGTAGTTTGGTCTTTCTTTCTTATCATTCCGGGCATGATCGGTGACTCTGTTCTCCCAGGTCCGTTTGATTTTCACAATGTCTTGTTCAGTTAGCCGTAGACGAGTCTGTTGGAGATTTGTTTCAATCGCCCAATCATAAGTTCTTGGTTTCAGACTTGTTGTTTGCCACGTGCAGCACAGCAGATTGTGAGCACTCTGTACGTTTTTTTGGACCTTGAAACCGGTCAGAGCACGTGTAAGTCCATTTGAAACAAAGATGTAATCAAGCGTAGCTTTTGAACCATTACGTTCCCACGTCGGGATATTCGTTTGGTTAGGGAACAGTGAGGCAACATTTTGTATATTTCTTGAGCTGATAGATTCATTCCAGGCCTTTCCTCTCTCGATGGTGGAGTCAACACCTCCCCGTTGATGAATGGGTCGTTGTCTGTGGTCCAAAGCCTCCATGCATTTGGCGTTAAAATCGCCACAGATGATTAGCTCGTTTTTATCAAATTCGATGTATAGTTGATCAATCGTAGCACACATGTTGGAGCAGAAGGTTTTTATTGACATTCGCTGCGGGTTCCAATAACAGTTCACAATGGCCAAGGGATTTTGGAGCCCATTTTCCGTCTTGTCCTTACAGTGGGTTTGAGAGGTCAGGGTGACCAGCGTTTCATATGACTGTTTCCACTTTCTAGGTTCACTCAGACCCGTTCCTGTTTTAATTGCGGTTAGCAGGCCCGACGACAGTCTGCCTAGCAGGCCTTTAACTGCAGGAGAGATCACCACTGAGAACCCGTCCAGTGCGGGTTGGTTTACCAGCCAGGTTTCTTGCAGGCAAAGGATATCGTAGTGACCCAGATCGACGTCTCCAGGTATCGTGAGATGGATATGGCCTCTCGTATTCCATGAGCCCAGATTGTATGTTTCCTTTATGGGTCGCTCGCATCTTCTTTCACTGATGTTGTCGTCGAGGCAAGCTGACCCTGGTCGCAACTGATATATTAGCAGAATGATGTTGCCAATTCCATTTTCTAGTCATTATGATGTTAAAGATGTTTAAACCAGCTAATGAAATATTAGATCATCTCTTTTTATATTGAATAATTGTGTTAATAATGAAAATTATTCTTATCAATAAACATATACCAACAAGAGTTTTACATGTAGATGCTTCTCCAGAGTATAATATAATAGTGTGTGCTACGAAATCCTAATGAAGTTTACAAGGGTCTCTGGCAGTCAGAGAAATCCATACAGAACACTAATTTAACACCCCTAGTGTTATATTCTTTATTAATGCAAGCACACATGTAAACTTGCATTAAGATTTAACATCTCCTATTACTTGATTAAGAACTACAGTACACACCCACAACAAGTATTATCATCAATTATAACAATATTAAAATATTTACTTTAAAAGGCAATAACCGCCTATTAAATTGATTGTTTTGGATGTCACTCGAATGGAAAATCCAATTGAATAAATAATTCCATACTTAAGTATCCAATGCCTTGGTTATATCTGTGGGCAGACAAATGTTTTAAAAGGTGTCCCTCCTGTACAATCATGTACGGTGGTTTTGTTCCTCCAATCTCGAAAGGCAGCTGGAAAATGAAAGTGCTAATAGCCAAATCTAAATTATTGATTTTTGTTTCTGTACCTATAACATTGGTCCAAAGTGCATCATTAGAGTAAGAGCCACTGCTTGGAGCCCTTCCTTCCTCAGATGTCTACTTGTGTGTTGCCTATCAGAAGGATTTTATAGACATTATTAGATGTCCTTTGTGCTTTTTACCTCTTGCTTCCCTTTTGTGTACCCAACGCCAAACCCTCACTGTTATCCACATAATATGGCCCACCCACATGATAGATCTGGAAGGTCCCTTGTAGCCACACCACAAAGGGTACGTTTTCAAATAATTCTGTTTCTAGATTTAGCCGCTTGTCTTTTGAGTTGGGGCTTTTGAGCTAGATTTTCGCTATGTTTAATGGAATTGTACGATCGGACCGAAAGAAAGGTCAGACTGTACAAAAAGTCAGAAAATGCAAACCACCAAAGGTCCGAACACCAAAAATTTGAACCTATGGTGGCATGCATTGTAGGTAAGTAAATAATTTTAAAAAACGGGGGCTGCAGGGGTGTCCCTCGCAACTCACCGCTCACTATACTTTGTGGTACAGTGAGCAGGGTGTTGCGGGGGACAGCCCCGCAGCACACCCGAGAAAAAAAAACAGGGGCTGCAGGGGTTGCGGAGGGAAACCCCTGCAGCTGCCCATAAAAAAAAAGAATAAAAAAAGAAAAAGAAAAAAAAAAGAAAAGGACCGGTTCCCGATCACGGAAGTGAAAGTGAACTGGCGCCGCAGGGACATAGCGTGAAGAAAAGGTAAGCAGGGTTTGTTTATGAACTCTTCTTCACTCCTTTAATCTTACAGTAAAGCCACACTTTCCTGTCTACATGGGTCTATTTGGGAAGAAGAAACTCTGTAACTTGTACCCTCTCCATCATGGGTTGGAGTAGCTGTCAGGGAAATAATGGCATTTTTCAGTAGGTGGTTGGTCATAGTGAGGGGGCTTCAGATAAAGTGTTAAACCATGCCCTTCTCACACCAATACTTATTGAGTTTCTCTTAAGCATGAGTATTTGCTTACAGCTCCTGTTTTAACTTGGCGTCCTGATACAGTTCAGTGATCAGATTTTACTTGCATTGAATCAGTTGTTCCCTATAGTTTATGAAACAACCCTTGTGAAATTGAATACTTTATTAATAGAGGAATGCAATCCCAATTCAAAATTCGTTCTTAGGGAATTGTTTTCATTCTGACAAGCATTTATTGTATCTATTCATGCAAAATGTTTGTATTGCCAATCGCTAATTCCCTTGCTTAACTGCCCCTTTTGTAGAAGAAACTCAATCTAAAATGAAAAACATGTCAGTCTCTTTTGTGCTGTATTTTACCTGTGGGCTTAGATTCATAGTTGTACCCAGTGAGCTAGTCACCCAAATATAATCTAAAAAATCAGTAAATAAATTGACATCTCCTCCACCTCTAAACCTTATGTTCCACTGATCCTGCCCAGTATTATACCTGAAAGGTCAAAATAAATCCCCATCTCATCTGATGGACTCTCTACCAACCTTGCATTCCCTACACCTACCACATACGGCGAAGATATCCGCCCCACCATCATTAAATCAATCAAGGACCATACTCTCTTTTTCATGTCCTCCAAATTGTCAATGGGTCTCTCTCACAAGGGACCTTGCTTTTAAAACAGGCTTACTATGCCCTGTTCTTAAAAGGTGAACCTAGAACCGGAAAACCTCACAAACTAATGCCAGATCCCCAAACATTCCTTCCGTTGAAATGTCACTGAAAAGAAAACAGCATTGAATTCCATGAGCAAATGGACCAACATGGTCAATTGCAGGATTAACAACCAAGGTCCAGACCTCGATGCAGCACCAAAACTTCAACCATAGAGGTTCCCCCTTGCCGCTTTGAGCACAATCAACTTACTTCTTATTGTTGCTTTATATGAGTCCCATCTCATTGCTTCTGTCGTAGGCTCAGTGTCGTTCTCTCTGAAGAAACTAGCTATCCTGCCCTCAATGTCTGTAACGCTCACCTGGTATCCACGGGGACGTCACTCAGCCTGTTCTGACCTCTTACAACCTCGAACCCTTCCCTGGAGTCTACTCGACTGGAGACTGGGCCTGAAACACAGGATTGGTAGAGTTTAATTCCCTATTGTCTCTGTGTGCTTGAACCCCTTCTTCCCCGGGGTCCAACCCTTCCCTTTGATCCACAGCTCACCTTGTTTTCTTGGAAAGTGTTCTCTCCGTCCTGCTTTCAGCGCAGGGGCGCGTTGATTGATGCGGGCTCGTTGCTGCCCAGTTACTTCACTGGCAAGAGTCCGACAGGTAAGTATAATGAGTCTTTTGAACAGTTCTCTAACTTCGTTCCTTTCCTTCCTTAGATGATGGCCGGCGTCCGGGGATGGCGACGAGCTGCTGAGATGAGTAGCGCTGAAGGTGATTGAGAGCGCGATGCGCGATGCGACCATTTCGTATTTGTATTGAACTGAGTTATTTTTCTGTGTCTTTTAGGTGCTGCGACGTTTTCAGCGTGGATGCCGGTTATGTAGAAGAAATGCGGTGAGTAAGCACGGTATGCGGCGCCTCTAGATGTTTCCACGCTAACCTGGACTGTCTTTTCCCTCTTGCAGATGGATGAGAAGTTCCGGAGGCAGAGTTCCCCCAGAGCGGATGGGATTCAGGTAAGCGTTTGAAGCTTGTACAGTCTTTAAAAATAAGCGAAGATTTGCTGAATGCTTACTAATGCCTTTTTTCTGTTCTTTTCCCTTTTCCTTAGGGAGCGGCGTGCCGGGATGGGAATGACACCGCCGAAGATGCCCGCAGAACAGAAGAAGCGATGAATGATGGGCAGAAGCGCTGCAAGGTAAGGCTGTTCCTAACAGTGTTCTTGTTCTTGCAGGAGCTGAGCGCAGAAGAAAGATGCAGGCCTACTGGAGACCGATCCGAACACGGTGAGGGTCACGCTGCAGGTGCAGAAAACGCAAACCATGTTTCTCAGCCTGGGCATGGCTTAAATAGTCTCTGGGTATCCCAGGTGTCTCTGGGCTGAACCACACCCAAAAGACTAGACTGAACATGCAGTTCTGGGAACTGAAATATGTGGGGACATCCATCTTGTCCCCATCAATGCACTACAAGTCCAATCCCCAATGTTATCCTATGGGAGTGAGTGAGTCTGGTGCCACAAGCGCCAAGTCTGACTCCAAGTGGGTCTTTGGAGGGATGGAGAGGCCCTTGAGGGCCATGTAGGTGATCGTGGCCTGGCTCTAGCCTGATATCTTGGAGGGCTGGGGACATGAGGGGCAGGAATCGTGACAGCGTAATTCCTAAGAACTGGATCCCTAAACAATTCCCCCCGGAATCTCCATCTCCAAATCTGCTTGGATGTTCGTGGAAAGAGAAGTTGCATCGCCATTGATAAATGATCGGATTGTGCCACCAGCCCCACCTCAATCCCCTCCACACTACCCAGCAGGGAAGTCGACACCCAGATATAATCTATTCTATCTTGTGGATGCCTGAGATAAAGGCGAATCTGTGCTCCTCTCCTTGGTTCCCCGCCAGCCATCTTTGAGGCCCAGATCCTCAAATGTATCTTTCGAAGCACTCAACACCTCCCCACCACCCTGTGTTCTTCCCTCGCTTCTGTTCAGTTCCCAGGACCACGCTAAATTTAGGTTATCCATGACTATAATTTCCCCCACTGCAAAGCTCTCCAGAACCATGAAAAAGTCCTTTAGAAAAGCCTCCTGCCCTGCATTCGGGGCATAGACCGAGGAAACCGTACACTTGCCTCCCTCATGGAACCTCTGCTTATGACATATCTTCTGGTTTTGTCAGCTCTGCTCTCATCTATCCGAACAATGTTTCCCATCCTAAAGGCAAAAGTGAACCCCCCCGATTTGGTTGTTGTTAATGCATGGAAGATATATGGTAAGTGTTTGAGCCATAGTCTACCTTGATCGTCTCACAATAAGTTTGTTTCCTGTAGAGCAATCACATCAGGGTTTTGGTCCTTTGCAAAAAGCTCAATTATTTGTCCTTTTTAGAGATGAGTTGAGACCCCTAACATTTTGTGTAAGCCACTTGAATGCTTTGTTTTGCACGGTTATAAACAGACATTCCTGTGGATCCCCCTCCCCATCTTGACCCAATCCAGGTTGCTAACACCTGCCCACCCTTATCCCCTCTACTCATGTACCCTTGCCAGCCCACCTCTCCCTGCCCTCTCCTCCCCCTTTACCTCTACCCTGTAACCTGTCACCTCTGTATTTCTCCCTCCCTTCTGCCCTCTTCCCGTTTTAACCTCACACCTCCCCGCCCCCATCCCCAGGAACCTTTGCCCTTACACTAGAAAGAGTAGACTCTTTCCCTCTGCCCGTACCTCCATTACCATTTTTCCTTATTTCGCCACATCACCCGCAAAATATGTTCATCCTTCACACCCTCCCTGGCATGCACCCCATTGCTCTTGTATGTAGCTTTCTTTGGGCTTCCTTGCTGATTGTCTGCTTCACCATCTCGAGCGGGGCCCCTTGACGCCCTCTTCCGAACTTGTCCATCCACCATGGCCCATTCCCATGGTCCTTCTCACCTATTTGCCCATGAGTGGGGAGGCTTCTCTTCTTGGTCTTCCCCCAAATCTATGTGTAGCAAGGTGCAGCCTTCCTGGTAGATGTTATTCTGCACTGAGATCCCTCCCAGTTTAACAGGAGACCGAAAGGGAAAGTCCATTTGTAGTGTATGTTCCTTTTCGCCAACTCTCTCACCAATGGGCCCATTTGTCTTATTTTTAGCAGAGTACTCCTGGATAGATCTTGAAACAATTGGACTTGCGTGCTTTTTACTATGAGCTGTTATTTCATTCATGTGGCCTGTAGTAGCCCCTCATTCTGTGGGTAAGATTAGAGTGCCACCAACACGTCCCATGGGTGTTGTGCCGTGGGCATTGCCCCACTCCAGCTTCTATCCACCCCACTATGTGCCCTCTATCTATACCAATATCCTCTCGCAGGGTATCTCCCAAGATGTCCACAAACAGGGCGTGTACCTGTGTCTATAGTGTAGCATCCTCTTTTTCATCTGGAAGGTTCTTGATCTTGATGTTGGACCTCCTGGATCTGTTTTCAAAGTTCTCGGTTTGCAGTTCAAGATTCTGGGATATCCTGCTCAGATATTCCAGGAGCTCGCTGTTCTCCTTGATCTCGTTGCTCAATGTCTGATTACAATAACTCAGTGCGCTCTCCCAGCTGCCCAACTTCCTTCTTAAAATCTGAGACTGCTGTGGTCAAGTCTGATCTCAACAATTGGAACTGCTCCTGAAACAAAGCCATGACAGACTCCTGGAAGTCTGTAAGGCTTTGCTGGAGGTCCTGTCTAGAGCCCAGCGGCTTGGAAGGCCCTTCTCTCCCCTTGTAGCACTGCCATCTCTCCTTAGAGTGGACTCACCCGGGTCCAAGAGATGCTGAAGGGGACCCGATCCAGCAGGTCGTCTGGCCCGGGTTCCCCACCCCCTGGTGTTTTCACATGGCCCTTCGGAATCCTCTTCTCCTCCCAATGAATTGCTTCACTCGCACAGCTAGGTGGCCGCTTGTACCTTGCCTCATACCGCCTATAGGGCTTCTGGAGCAGCTTGTTCTCTGCTTCCAAGTATACTTCTGCACCTTAGGCCTGTGGAGCACACAGTCTCTGTGTGTTTTTTATTCTTCACCTCAGCTAGGTGTCCAGGACTGGGGAGGCTCCACCACACTTCCTGGACCATCTCTCTACTGGCCCACTGTGGCCTGCCCTGTAGGCAACAAGGATTCTGCTCGCTTAGGATGCTTAGCTTTCTACACCCTGACTTTTGTGCTTCTTCTGCTTTCTGGGAGGGCCTTGCTCTGGTGTACAGGTCTCACTCGGGGCGGGACCGCTCTGCCTGCTCTGATCCTTCTGTGCCACGGGCAAACTACTCTCCCTCCCTGCAGTGCCTGCGCCTCACCATCACTAGAATGGCAATGAGGGCCACATGGTCTCCAGCTCCCCCATTCCAGTTGCTCCGGGTGGACCGCTCTTCGAACCAGGTCAGCCCCTCCTCAATCTGGGTTTTCCGCTTCCCGGATGCCCCAGGTCTTCTCATGGCTCAGCTCGCTGGCAGGCCGAGTCCCCTGGTGCTCGGAAGAGAAGCGAGGTGGAACCGGGACCACTCCAGCTGCCTTCTATGGGGGTGCAAGCATATTTTCATCAGAGGACGTGTGGAGCTCCCACAGGCACATCTACTCACTGCCGGCAGGCATCTTGTCTCCATTTGTAAACTAATTTAACCAGACAACATGCATTCAGGGCAATTTAAAAACTCTGCAGAAAGATGAATTGCACAACCAAATTACAATTACAGTTAGTTGTACAGCCATATTTTTTTACGAAACAGGACACTTTCAGCCCAATGTAGAAAAGTTGCTTTGTAACCACACTATTATTTTCAGTTTACAAATAATGGAATCAATCTAATCTAAACAATCTCTATATTGTTGAACTGTACCAACCATTCAACCATCTAAAGTAAGCCTACAAGTGCAAATAATGTACAATGCTCTGCTGTGTCCTGAAGTTAGGTCTCTGCTCAATGAATACACAAAATAAATGGATTACATTTCAAAATGTATGCAATTATCAAAATACTGCCTATATAGAAATCATGTTACTGAATGTAATTAACACACACATTTCATAATGGTCGGTTTAATTAAAACATAGATATGGATATAAATGCAGTAAAATCATCTCAACAAAATGTAACTTATTAACCTTATGCATTATGAATGGCAGGGTAAGTGCAGTTCATTATAAACCTGAAACTGCTATTACCTTTAGCTAGACAATTAATTATTAAAACAGTCAAATTAGCCGTTTAATATAGAAGTTATGCAAACATTTCCGAAAATATTGTAATTTTAAGAATGCAACATATACAATTAAATTGCGGGAAAATGCACCTGTGGAAACATTTACTCGACTATGAGGTTTCAATTAACTGTTGACTTTTTCCAATGAAAAGGGTACAGTTATCTTGACCTCTGATCACAAAAGTAGAGAAAGGTGTGGATAAATAGCTTATGTGAATGGGTTTACTTTTAAATACCTTAGCCTCCAAAGGTGATAGACACTTGAAATCAAGTTGTTTGTTTGTTCCTTCAGAAGTGCCTTGTGAACAAAGCTATTTCAATTGGGCCATTATCCAGTGATTCATTGGAAAATAACTTTGACAAATCAATCGGTACAGTACAGTTTGAAATTTGTAGGCAACTTACTTCAAAAGATGGTCGTTTTGGGATCTGTGTTATGTGGATGTTCTATGCTGGTGTATTTTTCATCACCTTTTGCCTTGTGTTCCTAGATGTTCTTTCAATGCTATTTTGAAGCTACTGAGGTGGGGAAAATGTAGGGAGTAAGAAATGTCTTTAAATCTCAATTATTGCCTGGGTAGTCTAATTGATGTCCAAGTACTCACCTCATAGCCAGAGCCAAACAACAAATGTTCAAGTACCATAACCATTTCCATGGGTAGCCATAAAACTTCCAGGCTCACACATTTATTTATTTATGTATTTTATCATTAGTAAAGCACGCACACACCCAAAGGGTTTGAAAATGCTCAAAGCAAAACTGTTTAATTAATCACTGCGCATAACCAATTGTACTCAAGCCATACCAATGCATTGCTCCACTGTAACCATTGCAAGGAACTCGTAACTTGTCCTGCACGTCTGCAATCTTGTATGTATGAAACAATGTATTCCCTAAGCTTACTGTAACAAGCGATACGATGCCCCAGAGCCGCCCGGCGCCAAACAAAAATGAATAAATAAATAAATACGGGATCTAAGTGCTTATTGTCATCTTTGACACCATTGCTTATTGTTGCCAACAAATGGCTATGTACCCACATCAAAGCCAGGGATTGCCATCAAATGTCTAGAGGGGGATTTAATTGAAATAGAGTTTGATGCCATTGAATATGCAACCTAAAGAGTGGGACAATACTACTTCAGTGCTGTTGGAAAGAAAATTTAAATAATGCAAATTTGTAAAGCCGGGGCACTTATTCTAATTCACATCAGGATTATAAGTATCAGTTTACAGACCAACATATTGTTTATTCAAAGTAGGAAGGTTTGAAATTGTACATTTTCCTTTTTAAATGTGATAGCAAGCACCTCATGCAGCATTGCAATCTTGTGAATTGGAAACCATGAACTACGATGAACATAAACAAACAATTTGTGAAAAGCATCCATTAGTCAGCTTTCAATAACAAGAATTTCCAGACATCCATTAACATATAACTTAGATTAATGCTTTGACGATGAGTGGAACAGCTGTATGTTTAAAGTTAATTTGTCTTTTGTTCCAAACTCAAAAATAACATGAGTTGAAATCCCTTTTCAGGGGTTGTCTTATATTTCTAAGGTAATCTCCAAAAATATTCAGTTGCCAAATAACCATTTCACTGACAAGTTAAGTGCTTTTCAGAAACAGATAGAGAGGTCTATTAACCCTTGACATTTTCAAACATTAGCTCCCATGAAGAATGTGCACCTAAGCTACTAGAAATGTATTATTTATTGTGATTCTGGTTGCACTAAGTCAACCTTACACATATTAAAAACAAACAGATCAACACAAATGTATTTAACATTACAATCAAGTCATTACATAAAATCATCACACCTAAATAGAAAATAATTAATACATGGCACTTCAAACATAAATCATCAAAAGATTACCATTGCAGCTTTATCAATACTACTCTCTTGAAGTTTTTTTAATAACTGCTATTGTGGCATTTGTTTCCTCCCTGCTGGAAACCCAAGTAAAGAAGTGAACTGCATCAATTCATAATTGTGTGCAAGGTTTCCCAAGGCTAAAGTTCTAAAAGTTAGCAGTGCAGGGCAGTGCATAACAACATGGTCTCTGTCCTGTATGCCCCCAAGTTCCCACATGCATCACAACCTGTCCGACCTCCCTATTTCAGGATCTTATTTGTCTACTTTCCCCAGTTGGAAGAAATTTCAGCCTGTAGCTCAAAAACTGTAAAGCACAATAAGAATTTGGGAATCTATCCACATATTTTGGAATACTCCCCAATTTCTTATCCACGAATGATAAGCTATAAAACAGTTTTGACTGCCATGTGTAAGTAATTGTTGATATCCAGTCTACTCTTAACAACAACTTTTTGACCTCATTTGGATAGTTCTTAAGGTCTTCCATCAAAACATCCAACCTCACTAAAATTCCATCAGCTCTCTCCCTAAAGTTTACCACTGCAGTGTGCATGGACTGGAGGACACCTGTTAAGTCAATGAGTCCTTCAGCGGTATCAGAATCTTTCTGTAAAATGATAGTATCCTCCAATCCAATATTGCACTAAGCAATGTTAAACCCAGCTCAAACCGCAAAGAAGCCATTGGCATACAGTCTGGCAAACCAAGCGCCCTCTTCCAAATTCTGGACTCGATCCTTTCATATTTTATCGAGCGCAGATACAAACTGATCTTTGTTCCCTATAAGATGCCTGGCACCACCTTCATCTTATAATATGAAAATAATGGATGGATAGAGAACCTACAATACTTGACTCTAAACTTTCTCATCTGGGCTGCAGCCTGTGAGGCCTTTACAATGAAGCGAGATAAAACAACCTCCTTATTATCAACGGCATCCAACTTGAAGCCCAAATAGGTCATTGATGCTATCAGTATTATTACCTCATCATCAATACGCCAAGTAAAATCCTGCTTTTCTTTTTACAATGAAAATCTTATTATACTTGTCTGTTCCCCATTAATAGATAACTCATTGGCCACAGCATAGTCCTTAATGGCATCCATCCGGTAACCTTTGGAGGACCAGCTGTGTCCTATTCATCAAGATAACGTCATCGGCATATATCAAGAATGGAATTGTCACATTGGATATCCTGGAGGCTTGAGGGGGACAAACAGTGCCTTCTTCAAGGCGTCTCCCAGATCAGCCAAGTACAGGTTGAACAGGCAAGGGGCTAATGCACAGCCCTGATGGAGACCCCTCGGTGTACTGAAGGCCTCTGTCAGGTCGTCCTGCCCATTCAACTTTACTCGCAACAGGTTGTGTTCATGAATATGTACCAAAATTGACAGCAAAAGTCCCAGGATCTGCCAGTCTCTCAACGTAAGCCAAAGCATGTTATAGTTCACGCAGTCAAAAGCCTGTAAGAAATCTATGGCTGCCAAGAATAATGGCAGTTTTCCAGCCCTAAGTGATTCCTCTCTCAGACAACCAACCACCAAACCATTCAACTCCATACCCATCCCCTTGTCAAAGCGAGTCTGAAATCTACCCAAACAGCCTGTTCTCCTACTCCATCCCTGAAGATCCTGCAAGGCTACACCTGCAAAAATCTTGCTCTTGCTATCGAGGAGTGAAATAGGGCGGTAATTCTCAGGGCCAGCCCTGTCTCCCCTCTCATATATGGGAACTATAATGGCTCTTGCAGGATGGAGTCAAACAGTGTGAACAGCACCCTCAACCACCAACCACAATCCAGGGTCAGATTTGATCAGGGCATTCGATATACCATTTGGACCGGCTTCCCTAGAGTTTGAGGCCTTATTAATCAAGTTTTCAATATAATCCATTGACATATTCAATTCCCAAGCTGACTTAACTGTTGGACACAGGAACAGTTGGTCAGAAGCCATAAGGACATTTTGAAAGTGTTTTATAAAGTCCCTCTTTGCAATTGGGTTACTCTGCAGGAAACCTTGAGTCTTTTTGCATGGAATTGATCTTATCCCAGAAATTCCTTGCATCCTTTTTAACCAAAGTATCAAGCATTGTTGCTCTGCCATTTTGCATCTAAATAAATGTGTAGCTCTTCAACCAGTTCTTAAATGTTTGCTTCAAACGTTTAAGAGCAACTAAATAGAATTCAGGAGTCAAACAATGTCCTCCCAGGGATCAACTTTCTCTTCTGATCTCTCTCTTTTTCTCTTGGACCATCGCATATATGTGATCTCTTACTACCCCCCTTAAAGTTACCTTGTGATGACATTTTGAAGCCGTCCAAGAAGCCTTCAAAACGGTTGGGGGTGATCCAAGACTTCCTTTGCCTATCCAAGTATCCCATGAGGAAATTCTGAACTTGAGTGTTAAATCCCTCAGGCCTCCTCACATATCTCGAGACTCTATTTCCTGCCGGGTTAACTATCAACCCACTAGCCCCAAGCCCTCCTGTAGTATCAATCAGGACCTTAATTCTCAGCCTTAGCCGAACATGATCACTTACTTTATTTCCTCCATGCTCAGATACTCACATGGCCATAGTGGCCACAACATAGTCCAAGTGGGCATTCTTCACACCTAGACTGCAAGTCGGTATAGGTGGTACATCTCCCTTTATGGACCCATTTAAGATTGTCAAATTCCATGTTGCCTGCAGGTCCCTTCAGAGAGATCCTTCCACACACCATCTGCCAAACCAATCAGAGTTCAGCCCCCCTCCGTTCCCTTGGGCCACATGACAGTCAGTGTTAAAATTCCCGGCTATCAAAATATGTTGACACCTTCGATCACATAAAAATGATTCACAGACATCATCACATTTCTCTGTAAGAGTACCCACCTGTATGATATATCTGTTGCTATAGATATTAAGTAGCAGTAGGGGCTGACAAAGGCATAGCCCCTTCAGTTTTACTTCCACTGCCAACAATCCATAGATATTCTGACTCCTAATCTCCGATTCTATTAACAGGGTTAGGCCACCTGACGGTCTGCCTTTGGTGGCTTTTTGTTGGAAGACTTTAAATCCATCCACCATCAACGGGGTATACAGCCATGTTTCCTGCAAAAAGATGATGTGGTTCTCATTAAAACATTTTTGCCTTTCAGTGTTCCCCAATAAGCTGTTAAACCCTTGGGAATTTCAATTTAAGAGATGAACATTTAAAGGCTGATCAGAGTGAACTAGAGCTATAACCCCATCTTGTTGTTCTGACTGCCTTTAGAGTGCTCAAGAGGATAGGTATGGCATACAGTTAGATTGAATCCTAACATTTGCAGAGCTTCCGCAACAAAGTGGCAATAGCAGGGGAGCTAAGTTTAATAAGAGCTCAATTAGTGGCACTATCCCACTCTGGGAGCTTAACCTGTAAGATGTCTCTGCTAGTAATTGCCGATAACCAGGGTATTTTCTTCAATAGAGCCAACAAGTAAGTACGGTTAAGGAAAGGACTGTCTGCCTTTGTGAATATCTCTTCCACTTTAACCAGGTTGCCCAACCCTGTGGATACGCTTGGATCTAAAGGAGGCTTAACACAAATTTCTGATCCCATAAGAGGACCCCCTCTTTCACCTGAGTTTCACCAAGGTTCAGCCTCTACCGTTAGTGTTTTCACCAATCTTTCGGTTTCGGCATGATTTTGAGTCATTATTAGCCCTCATGATGTCACTTCTTGACCTTCATCATTTTTGGAATCTCTTGACAGGGCTTGATCTGGTTCGCCAAGAGTTTTTGGTCACCTTAGTTCAACTTGTCTCAGGGCACCATTTCTCAGACCTCTAGTTACCACAGATCTTGCCGACAGAGGGGCCAGAGCACTAGACCCAAGGTGACCCTGTTTCAATCCTCCCGAGCTCCTACTAGAGAACTCCACTCGGGTATGGCTGCACACTGGTTTCCTTGATTGTTTGCTTCTTCTTCGCTTTTTGGCTAAGTCCTGGTCCCTTAACATGGAGATCTCATTACACAACACTTCAATGGCTTCTTGCTCTGTGGCTGCAGTGATAGTTAGAGATTCACTCATTTGAATATGGGCTGATTAAACAAATGTAGGGGCCACCCTAAAATCGACATCCTCCCTCTCACTGGATGACCCATTTACGAGGTGCCCTATTTGAGCCCCCTCTATTGCCATATTCAGAGCCGATCCTGCTGCCTCAGATGGAGGATCCTTTGTGTGGGAAGAGGGTTCTCCACCATTGTCTAAAATTTCGTCCAGAACCCTTGCAACCACGGTCTTTAGCTCATGCTGTTCTTCAACCAGTCCGGAGCACAAAGCAGGAGGGCCTCGATTTTTGCCAGGATCATATTGATAGAGGAGTGAGGGACTTTGATTTCTGAATTAGAATGAACCGACAAAAATTGCTCTTTCCTCAGTATATGTGTTTTCTTCAACTGAGGATTCCGAGCTCGAGAGCAAAGCCTCCAGGTCCGCAGTGGCTGCTAGGTTGGTCCCAAAAGATTCATCATGGTTTAGCCCCAGGTTATCATCCCGGCAAAGCGAGCTGTGCTCAAGGGACTTCCGTTTGAAGTTCATTACACGTTTTAGCAAGGACTCATCATTATCAATGGAGAAAGAATGTGGCATGTCAATGGGGTTTGAAATTCTGGAAGATTCAACAGTTTGTGGCAGAGACGATTCATGTATTTCATTCAAGTGTCTGGGGAGTGGGAGGCAAAAGAAACCCTGTGATTATACGCTGATTGACAAGGTCTGCATTACTAACTGGGACATCATTTTTCCAGCTCTTAAGAGGGGGGTGTCTTTTACCCTTTCCTGACGTCTACTGGCACTCCCAGGCCACTTTGTGGGTTTAGCTGCGCCACTGCATAGGCCGTAGCGATGCTGTCGCATGGATAGAAGAGGCAAGTAAAGAGTCACTGAAGGGGGGGATATATCACTCCATCGGCCCTCCGCGGAGCCGGCCCTATAAAGCTGACTTGGCTTAGCAGCCGAAGAGCCTCGCTCACCCCCTGCTCCCTTCCAGCCAGAAAGGTACGTCAGACACAGAGAAATGTTCAGTGGCAAAGCTGGACAAAAGATATCAGCCGTTAATGTTCATTGTCTCACCTGTGGTCTAAGGGTAAAATGCAGCTGGGAAGTTTACCAGTGTCCACCAGATCCGCCAGAGACTGCTGAAACTGCTCCCAACTCGGTTCCCAACTCCCAACTTGGGGACAGGGGAGGTGACACCACCAACTCCAGCAGGTCCTTGATAGCTAACTCAGCTGGCAGGGACAGACACCCAACCCCACTCTCCCTGCTCCCAGACACAAGACTGCTATACACACACTGCGGTATCTAGTAGTATCTGACAACTTAGACGCTGCTTTAAGGTGGCAGATCAGCAATATAAATGTTTAACAACTTATATGCTGCACTAAAATGGAAGGACAACAATACTAAAGAAGGAAATTGTAGGTCTGGAAAAACCACTGCCCAGTTACCTGACAGGCCCAGGTGTGTGTTTCGGGCTTGGTATTACTTTCCAAATAGCGGCATAAGTAGTTAACTCCCTTACCCACCACTGCACCACGTATCAATAGCAGCACTGGAGCCTCAGATGTTCGCTATGGGGGGCTCTCAATTCCTGGCTCGTGATACCCGGCACTCAGCTTCAATTGCTAAGGCTTTGGGGTTCACGAAACTCCAAGATCTTTGAGTGCTCTGGGTTGGCTCCAACATGCTCCAACATGACAGACCAGGCCGTTAGAGGAAGGCACCTACGTGCGTGTAAGACTACAGGAAACAACAGAGGCAGCCGCTTCTAACGCAGATTCCATCAGCTCTCTCCCTAAAGTTTACCACTGCCATCTACTACTAGAAATTACACCATTAATTCATTCTTTTTAGCAAGTTAATTGAACTCTTCAACAACAGATAGTCAAACGCTGATAATGATCAGGGCACACATATGAAATCTAGCAAATGTACAGCTGAATTCAATTTAAAATATGTGCATTACAAATGAGCATTATAAAATAGATTTTTACCTGTGACCTTTGAATCATTGGTTACACTGTAAAAGTGAATACATATCTGAATTTAGCTCAAACAGACCAACAGAATGCACAGCATGAAGTAGTGTATACTTTGTGCATAGTATTGATAACTCAATTTTTCATAAAGTGACAAAACTGCAAGTTAGACCCCTGGATTCAGAATATTCTTGTAAATCTGAATATGCCATTTTCCCCAATTCAGTTAATGAATTATACTGAAAATGAATATTTCAGCTTAATAACAGTTCTCACTCCGGAGGAACGGTTGTTGGCATCTGACACATCCATTTCAAGACACATTAAACTCACTGGACCAATGAAAGTGTAGTAATGGAGAGGATAGCCGCACTGGTATTGGCCACGCCCCCAACAGACCCACCTGTTCCCCATCACGAACGGAAGTATAAACTGAGTAAGGTGCAGTAGGCTTTTATCAAACATTAGGAGCCGTGTAGTTGCCATTAAGAGTAGTATAGGTAGTGTGACACAAGTAGGGTGGCAGGTAGTGCACCTATTATACACACCAGTAGGGAATAATTCGATGGTGGCAAACACACACACACACGAAGTACGCTTAGCAGATATGAAGAAGCCTTTAGACATGAAGAGCACGCATACATGAAAAATACTTGCACGCATACATGAAGAACACTTGCAGGCAGACATGAAGAATATTTACACATAGACACAAAGACCATGCATATGAAGACACAGAGAACATTAACATGTAAGAGATAAAGGGCACAACATGGCGGAAAGTACACTGAAGTACTGCCATTTTAAGTAAACCCAAAAAGGCCTCAATTCTGAAATACTGTAGCCTGACGCAAAATTGCATAACACACAGTTTTCAGGCCTCACAGAGCTCATACAATAGCCCCCAGCAACCAAGGTCAGTGCTCCGAAGGGAGTTCGGCATAGCAAGCTGAAAACACACCAGATAAATTTTCCAGGGCACACAGCCCAATTGTTAAAGTTAATGAGCTACAGTTGGTAGCAGTGAGGAACACACATTTCCTTGAATGCCAGGCTCAACTGGCTACCATGCCAATTGCTCACATAACAAATAGATACACAGCCCCCAGAATGGCTGACAAAGAAAGGAACTTGCAAGCGCACGCTGGGCACAGAGGGCAGAAGCAGGCAGATAAGGAAGACTCGAAGCCGGTGGACCTCAGGGATCGTAGGATTCTGCAAGTATATTATTGCATGAAAACACCTTTGGATATTGTTTTGTTGTTTGGTGTTTAAATTGAAAAAGGTATTGAAGAAAGAGAGTAACAGATGCTTCCAACAGTAGCTGGGGAAGGCTGTGCAGCAGGGCGTAAAGCCCAGCCTCCTTTTGGGGGGCGGAGAAAAAAAAGAAATAAGAGGAGATATCCAATATAAAGAGAACACAGCTGTAGAAGAATAGATGTTATTGTTATCGATTGTGTTGATGATTTTTGGTATATAATAGGACGAAATGGAATAGATTCAGATTATGTATTGTTGATGGGAGTCAGGAGGGTAATTGTATTAAGATTGTGGGGAAATGTGAGGGAGGCGGTAAAAAAGGGAAAGAACAGTGGCAGAGTGTTGAAACAATGATTGTTGAAAGTATTGGTAAATTGAGCTTTTATTGATAATAGTGGACACCCCATTTGTTCATTTGTGTAAGTCGCTTCCTCAATATAAAGGAAATATTTTGAAATACCACGTACAGTGGGTAAAAGACACGGCTGGCAAAATGTCCAGCCATGGCCTCAAGAAGGGACACACTTGAAGCCTCGGCTGCAACCTATGCATATATATCTATACAGCATAGATAAATGAAAGAAATTACAGAGTAGATTAAGTATACATGGTTTATGGAAAATGTTTGAGGAGGAGAAACAGGTCAAAAAATAAAGTAGAAGAGAGATGAAGGGTGGGTAAAGCCCACAGCGCCTCCTCCCTCTCAACCATGTCCTCCGTATTCGACCGTGTCATGATTATATCCATTGCAAGCTGCTGCAGGTTATAGTAACTCTCGATATGAGAACATTGCAGGGATTGAAATTAAACAATGGCCCGAGATACAGTTGAATTTTGTTCATTATTGTCGACTGAGACAAGAAAAGGAGAAGAATAAGATAGAAGAGAGGCAAAGAGAGGAAGGTAAATTGGTGCAGCAGAAATTATAGGTAATGATAGAGAAGCAAATATTTCAAACATTGGAGGAGAAAGTGATGGACAGGAACATCAACAGCAGGTGGTGAGTGGATATATGGGAGAAAGAGGAGAAAGCAGCTACTCTCCCAGGGGAAGGGGATATGTGCTGAGGGGAAGAGGGTATGGTTTGGACGAGGATATGGAGGAGGTTTTGGCAGAGTGGGACAGTGATTTGGAGGGTTTGGAGCACAGCAAGGATTTGGAGCACAATGTTGGATGTGCAGGAAGATAGGGCATTATACACGGGAATGTAGCAGCGGAGGAGCAATGAACAGAGGATGGCAACAACCTGGTCCCCCGCAATATTTTGCACAGACACAGCAAGAGCAGGGTACATTTCAATATATGCAGCAACAACCATTCCCACAACAGACGCAACCCCAGACACAGCTGCAAACACAACCAGAGATGCAACCGCAGATGCACCAAGCACCACAGCAACATGTTCTACAGATACAGCAGGTCCAACAACTGCAGCAAGCACTGAATCCATTACAAATGCAAACACAACAACCCGGACAGTGAGACTGTAACAAATTACTGCAAACTACAGTATCCACCACAGGGTGTGCGGCAGTCATTGGAGGGAACCCTTTCCAGGAACAGGGAAGAACGTCTTTCCACAATAGGACAGCCCACAGAGAAGCTTCATGTGCCCAGTGGAAGAGGAACCCTCGGTGGTGGTGACAATAGGAGACAGGACGTTTTCCTTTTTGGTTGACAACCTTTTTGGGAAACAGGTTCTTGGGCATCAATACAGTTTTGCTTGTCCGCTAAAATTGGTGGCATAATTGCCTGTAATTCGGGCACCGTCAATTTTACTGGATGTGCAATACACAGGTGTGTCAGTGGGGCACTGATTTACCTTCAGCCAAGAGCTGGAGGTAAATCAGGCCCCTACTGGCAAATAAATGCTGGATTTACAGGCAGCGGACCATTGCTGATAATTCCAGCAATTCCCACCATGGTGTCCTATGGGATTCCATGAAATGGAGATGTACTGCCCTTTCCGCTGCTTGTAATATCCCGGTAATTTCAGGATATCCACCAAGAGAAAAGATAGGGGCAGTTGCCGGTCTCCTGCTGTAATTACTGGCGGGATACTGTCAAATTTATAATAAGGCCCGTTGTGTCAGGTAAGGGGGATTTCGACTGTCAGAAATATTGATGAACGCACAAGGGTTTTCTGGGGCTATGATAAAGGTTCCATCTACAGAACAGTTATCTATAACAGTGGGAGAAGATACAATGGCAGCACCATTGTTGTATTCCCGAAAGACGCCGGTTAATATATTGCAAAGAGACTTGATGGCCAAATGAAACATGACAATTTCATTTACTGGTAAAGAAATAATATGTTCGACACCAGCCATGTATTATGCAAAAGCAACATAGTTTCTAGGCACGTTCTATTGCTGGAAAGCATTATGAGAGATACCCCTAAATTCAGAACTGTTCCTTTATGGAGTACAAGTGTTGTTAGGATGACTTTCACAAATACGAGACAAGCTGCTGTGCTGACCCACAGAGTTCTTGTTTAGAGCAGATGTACCCACAGATGTGGCAGAAGGAGAGGTTATAATGATACATTTGGAAGCAGCAGTGGTGTGAGAGGGCAGGGTAGTGTTACATGTAACAGGCGAGGAAGGTGTTAGCTGGCATACAGCCATAGCATTAGCCGGAAATTATGGCTCAGTGACATGACTGACGACTTATTTGAGGATTACAACACAGATGATGTAGTAATTTTTGAAATATCTATCCCATATTAGTTACAAATACAATACAGTTAGGATATGATATTTTATTTGTATCGCGCTCATACACATGTGTTTCAGAGTGCGACTAGGCAAGGGAGGGGAACAAGGGAGGGGAACAAGGGAGGATAAAAACAACGATCTTACGCGCAAGTCCAGGGGAGAAGGAAGGGGGAAAGTGCAAGCGAGAGGGGAGAAGTGGAAAGTGCTGAGCAAGGGATAAAAACAACAAGACTGGTAGTGCAGCCAGCAGAGTGGCAAGTGCGAGGTATAAAGCACAGACAAGGGGGGTGTCTGATAAGTGCAGGTAAGGGGACTGTAGGGTTACAGATACAGCCCCAAGTGCAGGGGTTTCCAGGAGGCAGTGTGGGTGTGTGAGTGGGTGGCCAGGGAGCCAGGCCCAAAATCAGAGGGAACCAGGTGCATGGAGCCGAAGCAGAGATATCAGCAGAGGAGAGGAAGAGCGAAGGCAGAAGCAAAGAGGGAAGTCTTGAGGTGCTTCCGGAACCTGAGATGGTTCTCTTCAAGTTTCAGAGTGGCAGGGAGGCTGTTCCAGAGGGAGGTCCCAGCCGAGGAAAGAGATCTACTCCCAACTTGTTGCTTGGAGAAGTGACTGATCCTGAGGGAGTTGGAGGTGGAGGAGCAAAGAGCTTGAGTGGGAAGGTATTTACGGAGGGAGAGTGAAGGTATTTTGGATCCAGACCCCAGAAAGCCTTGTGGACAATGCAGAGGGTCTTGAATTTAATGCTTGCAACTACAGGGAGCCAATGAGGAGATTTCAGGGCTGGAGAGATACGATCCCAGGGCTTGAGGCCAAGGACAAGTCTCATAGTCCTTTTCTGGATGAGTTGCAGAGGGCGGAGAGTAGAAGCAGGCAGATTTAGAAAGAGGCTGTTAAAGTAGTCTATCCCAGAGAGAACCAGAGCTCTAGAAAAAGTAAGCTACAGATACCTCAGATAATACTGTAGGCTAAAAAGGTACCATCATTTATACAACAAGATTTGGCAAAAGTACCAAGTGTACGATGGACCAGCGGCGCCTTATGATGTAGACCTGCTGAAAGCGATTGGAGCAGTACAAATAAAATTGAAGGAGGGAGCAATTTTACCCCGAGTCAAGAAAGGCAGATGAAGGCATTTATGAGACGATAGCTGCTTTGATGTGACAAGGTATCAAAGTACCATCTGAATCCCCATGCAATACGGCTATGTGCCCAGTGAAAAAGGCAAAAGGAGGGTCTTGGGGATTCATACAAGATGTACACCCCTTAAACAACATTGTAAAGGTGGAGATTAACTTTTTGCCCAACCCGGCTACAAATTTGTGCAACATACCACCCACCACACATTTTAAAGTGATTGATTTAAGAAACGCGTTATTTTCTATTCCGCTGCCCAGAGATTCTCAATATGTCACAATATATACTTACTGCGAGATCCGACTCCATCACACAAGACTTCCACAGGGTTACTGTGAATACCCCAGTGTTTTCAACAGAGTGCTGCAGGTGGACTTGGGAAACATACAGACACCCACTACCATTTTATAGTATGTTGATGATTTGTCAGTGTGCAGCACCACGCAAGAAGAATGTACGACAGACTCAGTGACATTGTTGATAATATTGGCAGACAAGGGCTACAAGGTGGACAAAGGAAAATTGCAGTATTGTCAGGGAAAATTATTATATTTAGGTCAGATAATATCAAAGGAAGGCAGGAGGGTGACACCTGACAGAGCAGAGGCAATTATGCATACTCCCCATCTAGAGACGGTGAAAGACTTACACCAATTTCTGGTCATTATTGTCGCGTGTGAGTCTTTGACTATAGCACGTATGTTCGGTCCATTTTAGAAGGACTGAAAGAAGCACGGAAAGAGAAAAGATCCATTATGTGATCAGACGAAATGATCAACGTATTTGAGGCCCTGAAAGAAGCGATAAGTACAGCTCCCTGTGAATGGGATACTAGATTATAACAGCACATTTTATTTATTCTCACATTCAAATGGATATGTGAAGATGGCTGTCCTCACAGATAAAACATCAATGGGACGGAAACCCTTGGCATACTACAGTGGGATTTTAGATCCAGTGATGAGAGGGAATTTTCCATGTGAACAAGCATTGACTGCAGAAGCCTTTGCAATAGAGAAATCCTCTGCAATAACGATGGACTGCGCAGTAACATTGTATGTAGAGCATGCCATGTTTGCTGTCCTTGAGAAACCAAAGTCCACACTGACTACAATGTGAAGCTGCAAGTTTAAAAGTGCACCAAAATTTGTTTTCTCTTCTTTGGAATACCTCATGCATAGGAGACTACATTATTCATATAACTAACTGACTTAATTAACAATTACTAATTACTAAAGCTAACTCATTAACATTATAATCTAATCTCTGTGTGAAAAATGAGGTGAAAATGATTCGTTTTTCAAACGTGCACTGGAGTTTTTTTTTTCTTCATTCTATTCCTATGTTTGCTGCAAGCAGAGAGCCTGCATACCAGAAAATGAGATTAGATACAGTTGCTCACTGTGTAACTGGCCTATTGTATTGAAGGGCGGGTGATGCTGCAGTTCAACGTGATTGGTGCAAAGTATCTGCAGTTATTTTACATAGGCAAAATGGGAAGGTGCAGAGCTCTGCTGGGGAAATCTGGCAGAGGGAGAGTTAGTTCGGGGATCACTGGGCTCTCAGACAGACGTGCCTAGTCTCACTTAGCGCTGGCTTGAGAACTCTATGTTTTCGCTGCGCACTTCAAACATCCAAGATTACAGAGGCAATCCATGCTGACTGGGCCTGCTTTTCTGAGGCGAAGGAAAGAAGGTCATCTGGGGGAGAGAACTACAAATCTTTGGTAAGCATCCAAAGTTGAAGTGAGGTCATTGTGTCCTGTTGTTTGACGAGGGTCTGATCTCAAAATACCAGGCAGTCAGAGTAGCCAAGAAAAAGAAACTCCCCTGCATTTTCATTCGTCTTGTTGCCTATTATTTTTTAAAAAGTTTGTTTGCACTATATGTTTTTTTTTCTTTTCTCTTCTTATTATATTACAGGTAATGCTGATATATGTATG
Source organism: Ambystoma mexicanum (assembly GCF_040938575.1). Taxonomy (NCBI): domain Eukaryota; kingdom Metazoa; phylum Chordata; class Amphibia; order Caudata; family Ambystomatidae; genus Ambystoma; species Ambystoma mexicanum. The sequence continues at coordinate 700,907,440 of NC_090941.1, read as the reverse complement.
GTAAGAGTTGTGTCATGAATTGTAATTGTCTGCAATATAACTAATTTATTAAAGAAACAGATGGTTCAGAGTTTTATTGTTGTGGAAATTGCATATGAGGAGTTGGGGAAGATTTGTGTTCTTTGGTAATACATTTGCCAATTTGTTCATGCAGATAGAATCACAGATAGACAAAGCAGTGATAAATAGGTGTATGCGTGTGTTCCCCAGTGCATGCTGTTTGGGGAAATCTAATACAACATATAGATTACTGGGGGTCTATGAACCAGTAATGAGGCCTATGCGCGCTTAAATCATTGGTGTAAATAAATCAGTGATACCAGCCACAGGCTGTAGGTGGTACTACACATAAAATTGTTGGTCCTCTTGTGCATAGGTCCAAGTATATCACTAGGAGGTATTCTAATAAAAAGGAAGGTTTTGTGTATGATGGGTTTATAATGTAGGGAAGGGAAATCGTGCTCACCACTAAGTAATACTACCACAAAATACCGCCAATAATACATATTACTAAATTCTCCAATATAGTGTAACAAAATATGGTCACTAGAATGATGTGAGGCCAAACTCAATCTAAATGCAAAGATAAGCTGTTACCAAACTACCACTATATTTTGGCAGTAAGAAAATACTGCCAGACCCCAAAGTTACACAAAATATCCAACAGTCCAGAGCAGGTGAAATGACAGTGAGACACCACACCTTATTGAAATGTATGGACATAAGGGAGAGAGACACAGTTTTGCTGGAACAGACAACCTCAGCTACATGTTACAGGGGAGGTGTACACCCCTCAAGTTTGGGTAGAAGGGATAATGGAGTTTAGAGCAGAGGCACTCATATCATGTTTGAGGCAATCCTTTTGAACCTATGCCAAACTGTTGGCATGGGTGGAGGATGAAGAAGGGCCAGTACACATAACAAAAATAAAGAATGCATCAATGTGTTTCAGAAACAAAAGCACAGTACAGATGGGAAAAATGAAGAATGCAAACACATCATGGACCTGCCAGGTATGAAAGTAGGTACAGCAGTGTTGATGGACCACTATTTGGCCTGTGGCCCATGAGTGAACATGCAGCTCCTGCCAAAATGGGTTGGCATCTGCTTGATAGTACTGTTACATTCATCGGCCCTGGTAGTGCTCCAAAGTGATTTGGTGCAAATAATATACTACCCCCTAGTAGACAGTGACAAGAAGGAGAAAAGGTTACAACGCACAAAAAAAGACAATTAGTTCTCAATAGAATCAGTAGAAGCACTGGACAATATCCCAGCTGAACAAAGACTGTTTAGCAAGGCATCTGCGTTCTTCCCGACCATCTAAATACTAAATGGTTGCAGACAACCAGGTGGGAGTTACTGCAGGCCATAAATGCACAGAAAAAGGGTTCAACGCGATTAAAGAAGAGCTGAGAGCGATATGATTAATGACAAAACAGGTATGTCCTCGACCTTCTCACTGCCATGGAGGGAGACATGTGCGTAGAAATTGGCTCAATTTGCTGCACATGTACAACTGCACACAATGAGCAGAATGGGAGCTTAACAGAAGCAATAATGACCCTGCAAATTTGGACGCATTAATGGTCATAGAAACCAGTGAAGTTGAGGATGAGAACTGGTTTACGGCTCTATTGTCATGTGTGTCTACCAGGCTAGGTAACGTATTTCAAATATTACTGGCAGTCCTGTTATTGGTACTAACAGGTCTTTGCATTTTGCAATTAATACTCTCACAATGCAAAAAGACTGCAAAAAAAGCCATAGAACAGCAGATGACAGTAATATTGGGTAAAGATAACATAGTGCATATACACACCCAAACAGATGCACCATATGAAATGCACCTTATTAAAAGACCAATCGGGCCCCCAGGCACTATGTTTATGCCCCCAATAGACTCAGAAAACTACACTGAGCACTTGGTCGACTTTGAAGGAGATGGGGAGTGCTGCTTTATGATATGTGGCAAGAAGAATATATAGAAAAAGGAGGCAGCCCGAGGGGAGTGAGATATGGATACCCAAGGTTGGATATGATAGGATGGGGGAAAATTATGGTTGCACCAGTATTGGCCACACCGACAACAGCCTCAACCTGTACCCCATCACAATCACAAATGGAAATATAAGCTGAACAAGGTGCAGAAGTCCATTAACAAATAATTAAGATCCATGTAGTTGCCGTTAAGAGTAGAATGGGTAGTGTGACACATGCTGGGCGGCAGGTAGTGCACTTGTACACACAGGGAGGGAAAAATTAGATGGCATCATACACACACATACACACACACACAAAGTACACTTAACAGACAAGAAGAAGCAGGTAGACATGAAGAGCACGTTGACATGAAAAATACGTGCATACAGACATACAAAACACTTGCATGTAGACATGAAGAATATTTGCATGTAGACACGAAGAACATGTATATGAAGACATGTAGAACATTAACATGCAAGAGATAAAGGGCACAATATTGCGGAAAGTGAACCGAAGTACTGCCATTTTAGACTAACCCAACAAGGCCTCAATTCTGAAATACTGCAGCCTGACCCAAAATTGCTTAACAGACAGTTTTCAGGCCTCATGGACTCAGACAGTAGCCAAGGTCACCAAAGCCGAAGGGAGTTCAGCATAGCAAGATGAAACCAAACCGGCTAGTGTTTCCCAAGTCACACAGCACAATTGTTAAAGTTAATTAGCTATAGTTGGTAGCAGTGAGAAACATACATATCCTTGAATGCCAGGTGCAAGTGGCTACCGTGTCAATTGCTCACATAACAAATAGATATACAGTGCGCTGAATGGCTGACAAAGGTAAGCACACACACGATAGAATAGCAGAAAATCCAATAAATAGACGAAATTGAGCTCTGAGTAGTGATCCTCTATCACTTGACTGAAACAATGGTTGTTTATGCCAGAGTCAATTAGATAGCGCTCCTGTCATTTCTTTAGCACATCCAGACACAGCAGCATTTACCGACTCTGGCTGTGGTCAGTGCTTTGTGTTGGGGCCATGATGCTAGTGGGTGAGCTTTATCCTCGTATAAAAAGTGAATTTTCTATGAGAACAAAATGGAATCAATTGTTTTTCTCATTGGCTAGAGACATACAGTTTGGCTGAAAGAAGTCATACCAGCATTTGCAGAAGGGCAAGAGGATGGACCATAAACTGATTTCCTACCCGAGCCAAAAGGGACCCGATCTAGTTAATACCGCATACCTGGATCCAAAAAGGCTGCAGAGAACATGATGACCTGCAGGTACCAACCAAAGAGGGGTGTTGAGACAGTCCAGCTGTGTATTCCTGTCCATGCCATTTAATTTGAAAAAAGTGAATTTCTGCTCCACTGTATTTAAATACAAATTGTTTAGCAATAGAACTTTGAAACTCGCTTCCAAAATTAAGTACAATAACTGATTCACTGGGCTTGTTTCATAAAATGCAGGGCCTCCTGGAAATGTCACTTCTGGATCCAATTGAACTGATTTGGCAAACGATTTAAACAGTCCTAATGCACGAAACTGCCTTTTAATGATTAAATGTCATGAAAAAGAATGCTTCTCAAAACATAAAAAATAGAGGAGGGCACTTTGATAAGAAATTTGAATTTAGAAAACTGGAATTCCCGTTAAAAAGAAAGCAACGCAATTTGAATCTTACCCTTTCATTTATTTTCCACTAACGAATTCAAGCCTTTGGAATGTATCTGGCCAGCTGTACTAAATAGAAACCCTTATGTTTTTATCCGAAAAAAACTAAAATACCTGAGTATCATTCAATATTATAGTTTAATACAATGATTTTCTGACACGATTTCTATTCAACAACTCAACAGAATATGTAGGCCACTCGTATTTTGACTGCTTGTTCGCAATCCTAACTGCCAATTGTTTATTTTGCATATGTTCAACTTCCTATTTGAAAGCAGTATTCAGAAAGGAATTGCATAGTAAAATACCTGAGTTCTTTTTCTACAATAACCCTCAAATTGTACTTGTATATGTATGAATGTTGGTGCAGAAATGTAAAGTAAACTGGATAGTTTATGTTAAATGAAAATATTAGTGAAACCAAAGCAGGCAGGCCTCGGTGTATTCACTGTCATTGTAGTCTGAATTTATTTTTAGTCCAGGAATGGATTGAAAGAGGTAGCTCTGGGGTGGCGGGTATAATACAGATCACACCATGGCAGATCAGGCAAAATTTACCAAGTGATTGGGGAACACTATTAAAAAGGAGACCTGACCTATATTGCAAACTAGTTTTATTTTTCAAATTAGTTTAAGTGATGTTTCTGATAATTTTACACATATATGAGGATGGGTGCCTTTGCATATCACTGCATGCATGCAGTAGGCTGAGTAGGCTGATTGTGTTGCACTAGAACGCTTGCTAACTGTGTATGAGCGGTGCACTGGAACACCCATAAATGGAAGAATGTTCATGACAACAGTGCCCCTCTGCCCCAGCTATGTCTCCTGTGATGATGTCCTCTGTCTGGGTTTGGGGAAGTCTAGTCAGGCGACCAAAGGGGCTGGGTTCTTCCACAAGCTAAAGGATGATTGGGGCTGGGGTGGTAGGGGAAGCAACCTCTCTTAGTCCTTATGATATGAACGCGCTTAATACCCAGAGGTTTCTAAGCACGGACCCGGGGATCAAACCCGTGTTGCTCCGTTTCTTCTTGCTTTCAAGGCGAGCACGTTGCTGCTGAGCTATCCTCCCGCGACATAAGGCAGGAGACAGTCACATTGGACAACCTCCTGAGAATGGTCTTTTAAGAAGGCCGATTGGCCATACGGGAGTCTGGGTCCTCAGTAGTAAAATCAGCAGAGATCCTGTCACTAGGACATCAAAGATAGTGGAATGTAGAAGAAGAAGCTTGGTGGAGGTTTCCAGTCTCAATGTTTGCACACGAAAGGTCACAGCACTGCGGCCTGGCCCTTCCAAGTATGTGCCCCCGAGTGCATGAGTGGAGTACAACCAAGAGGAAAGTAGGTGGAGAGTGGTGTTCAAATAGACTGTGGGGAGTGAACGTGAAGTTGGAATCCACAGAGGGGGAAGGTAATACTTTCAGAGCTTCTGGTAGAGGCGAGGAAGTTAGCAAGGAGATTGTGGAGAGGAATTTAAAGTTGACATGATGTTCACTTGGCAGATTGAGGCAAATCAATCTGCCAGTGCTATACAAGGGATTAGGCATCCTATAATGTGTGGTACGGGGTACCGATATCAATTAAAAGGAAATTACATTTTTTAGTTTTATAGCAACTTATGAAAGGAAGCTTTGAAATCTGTCATTGGCAAGATTTGTTTTGAGAGATTTGGGATGCCATGGTTGGTTCTACGACTGGCCACTGCCCCCCACCAAAATAACATTGCTGGGTGAAGTATATTAGACAATTAGGACTCTACAGGCTGGAAAGTCATTGGGGCGCCACTGCATTGAGTCTGATATTTGTAAAGAATTGAGAGAGACACTTGTAGACAACCTGAATCCATGCATGGAGCGGAAAGGAAACAATTGACAGCCTTCCAAAAACAGTAAGGTTAAAGTTTATGGGTTTGTTTTGGTGGAGTGGCAGGGAAGGTGCAGGGGATGGGACACAAGTCACCTGCCCCCGTGAAGAGCAAATGAGAAAGGAACACAAAAGAAATGAGTGCAAATAGGAGTAGAAAAGCAATGGGTGCCGCTTAGATGAAGGGGAGGAGAAAACAGCAGAGAGTGGGAGGAAAATGTCAAATTGGGGCAGTTTAACAACTTAACAATAAATACAAAGATGGGGTGTGAATGCCGAAATGAACACACAGCCTCTTTGGAGGCTAAATTACTAAAGGAAGGATCTTTACGGAAAATATTCTATACAGAACATATGCCTCATTACGAGTTGATGGCGGCAATTCTGCAGCTTTTACCACACATTGCTGAGTTATGAGTTTGATGTTAATGCAGAAGATTTTCCTCCAGCATTGTGCTGGAGGTAAATCCTTTGCTTTAAGGCCAAAAATCGTCAGGTTTACTGCACAGAATTACTGCTTGCTGTAAATGCAAGAACAATCCACATGGTCTTCAATGGGCTCCAAAAATGGCGGTTTACATCACCATGCCACCACACATAATCCTGTGGTAAGACCACACGACCGAGTTGCGATAACATTAATTGGTTTTGGTGGTAAATCAGTAGATTTACCACCAAACTCGTAATCAGAACAAACACTGTGTGCCTGGTGTGCTTGTTTTTGCCTGAGTCGGAAGCTGCCTCGTTTCTGGTGCGTTCATTGTTTCTGGTATGCTGTACGTACCTGGTACGCTGTACGCTGGAGGTGGAGGTGCGGCTTGACTCGGCGACTGTGGGAGAGGGTTCTTTCCTCTAAACCTTGAGAGCGCGTTTGTGTGCCAGCGGGGATCAGTGCCTGCAACGAGCAAGAGCTGGGCCAAGCCAAGGCCATTAGTGGGGACGAAGGAAGAAGCCATACAGCAGAGAGGTAGCAGCAGTGTGAGCTGCAGAAGCGAGTGGAGCAGCAAGTGTTTCCGGCTGCTGCTTGCCGAGGTATAGTTACAGCAAGTAGCTTTAAGGGCACCTTGGCAGCTGGTTTACCGGCGTGGAGGTTCTCTTGCTCCCTCCCTCTTTCCCTCCCTGCTTCCTCCCTTCCTTCACCCCTCACCCCTTCCTATTTCCTCCCTCTCTCCCCCCCTCCCTTGCCCAGGTGGAGAAGTGGGAGGACAAGAGGTCCTCCGTGGTCACTTGGAAGGACGGGGAAGGTGCTCCCTGCCTCTGATAGAGCTCTGCTAGGAACACACATGTAGCGAAGGAACGGAGCAGTGATTTACTGTATGGTAAGCCTGCCCACACTTAACCTCCTTTTTTAGTCTGTGTATTACTACGAGTGGGAGACTGTGGGGGATTATTATCCTCTTTGATCCCGCTCTTATTGAAGCATACACCGCTGAGAGGAGGTTTCCTTACAAGAACGCACCCTTTTGTTAATTGACCCCGACGGGCAGCGTCCACCCTGCTCCTATTAAAGTTATATTTCTTCCAACGCGACGGCTTATCTGGCTTATGCGTGAGCACAATTACGGATATTAAACTCACGTAATTGTTTGTTAGGCATAGTATTTCTGTTAGTGTTGAGTTTTTTCCCATCTCACACTCATAGTGATTATGCCTCCTAAAGCACGAAGTGCAAGAACAAATTATAACCTGAGAAAGGGAAATTCAAATAAAGTGAATATTAATACAGATAAAATGAATAATGGGGAAATCTTGAAATCGCCTCCCAATGAGAGAGGTACTATTCCAGCATTATTCAACAAAACTGCTGCACCACCTCTGAATAAGAATAGTGAAGAGATTACTTCCTCTATGCATAATGGGAGTCAGCCTTTGAACTCGACAAATTATGATGATATTGATAATAACCCATTATTAGACCTCTGCTTATCCATACAGAGATCGATGGCGTCGGCTCCAAGGAATGCTACTGCTGATGATAATACAATGGGGTTATCCCAGAAAGCAGTAGCTATTACGGTTGAGGCGCAGGTACTCCAGCCGGCAAATAGTTCCTCTGTTGTCCCAAGCACTGGTGGTTTATCTGAGTCCCCAATCTCCGGATTGACATTGAGGATACGGAAAACCCATCAGAAGATCTCACAAATGACTTATCTCGATATAATGCCACTGCATTTGCCGATCTACAGGCATCAATATGTTCTTTACAGTTTGCCTTAAAAATTCTTCTCAAACTGTGTGGGAGAATTCATGTGAACACGGCATTACAGCTTAATTTACCTGATCCAGACATGGTATATGATACTGAGACTAAGAAGGAACAGAGGTGATACCTGAGGCCCCTTTGGGTATTGAGGTACCTGTAATACCTGCGGAAGAACAAAGAATTCATCTTACTAAGAAACAGCGCAGAATGGCGAAGAGAGCAGCAATGAAAGATGTACCGGTTGTGGTGGCATCTCCTCTGCCTAATACGGCCAATCCACAGCAAAAGTCTATAAAGGCTAAGAAGAGAGCCCTTAAGGCTAAGAAATGGCAGAAAAAGGGCACTGGGACACTAACGAGTTGGATCCTATCGGAAAAGGCTAATGAAATATCCATCGTTAGCAATGACAGCCAAGTTACTGCTTCCTCTGACAATTCTCCCACTAAAGACAATCAATTCTCTACCCCTCATAAGAATGCCTCAAGATGTAGTTAAGAGAGTGTTGACTCTGACATGGAAAGTATGGAGGAGTCAAGAGAGGAAAATAAAGTGGAGAATAAGATTTGTCTAGTGAAGAACCTTAACCAGAAAACCAGAGGCAAGTGGCTACCACGTTGGACTATACTTGCCAAACTGCATTTAATACCACAACTGAGAGTAATTCTCTCAGAGGATTTTTCTTTTGTTGAACCCTTGCATTCCTCTAACCCTAATGTGACAGCTTTGCATTGTTAGGGCTTGGCTTCTGCCCAACTGATATGGAAATATAGGAACAGCCTAGCCCAGGTGGGGCTAGGAGTGGATGTTAATCCTGAGGACAATGATCCGTTGATAAACACGAAGCCCAAGTCCTCTAAGGATAATAAAATCGGAAAGCCTATATTAACCACTGGGAAAAATGTACAAATGAGTGATATCCAGAATACCCTTAATTGGTTAACGGATGCCTTAACCTTGGTGATGAATAATCCTTGAACTTCTTCACTGTGGATCTGGAATACTAGGGGTTTCAAACATTTTATGGTAATAAATGACTCACTTCCACTTATTGTAGAACATTCCTTTTTTATGTTGCAGGAAACCTGGTTACTCACTCCTATTGTAATAGATGGATATATGCTATATCATACTCCAGCGAAAAAGGGACAATTTGGAAGACCTTATGGAGAACTAATGATTGGGGTGGAAAAGTCGATTGTATCGAGAGAAATATCTACCGAGTATGAGGATAATATTAATGCTGTGGAGGTGGACATTTCCATGAAAGATAATTGGGTGAAATTGTTGTTGGTCAATCTATACAATCCCCATGGTGCAACTGGCAGAGAGCGAATTCAAGACTCTTTGCATGAGTTGTTGTGTGTATGGAGGAGTGAATCGGAAAGTAACTTTGTTATACTTGCTGCTGATTTTAATTGTCAAATCAAAGGAGGAGATGGAACTACGAATAATGAATTGTTACATCCGCTCTCTCTCATGCAACATAATTGTGATGAGGAGGGGGAGAGGTGGCTGTGTTTTCTAAAAAGATGGGATCTAGAAGTCATCAATGGGCTCACTCTTAGTGACCGTCCGGGGAAATATACCTGGAGGGCAGTTGGGGTGTGCCGGACTCTTGACTATGTTTGCACTAGTGCTGATGTGGCATCTTTAGTAAAAGATATGAAAGTTCTGGATAACGATTGGAGCAATCATGAGGTTCTAAGTTTCATTCTGGAAAGCCCTATGAGCACTTCCCCGGCTATACTGACTGGCAACACTCTAGTTAATCAAGCAGCCACACGATTAGTGTGGTCTGAAAAGAATCTTAAGAGCTTGCCAAGACAGTGAAGATTGGGATATATGGCATCATAATCTATTTAATTCCATGACCCTTGCGCATATGGAGGGGTGGATTTATGCCTTCACGGGCAGGTATGCCACCAAAAAATTATCATGCACTATCAGGGATGTGGGTCCTATTCTGATCTACGATCGAGTAATTAGAGATGTCAAACTTGAACTTAGAAGTGGAATACATAAAATAAAGACTACCACTAGTTCCATGATCGTGGCTCATAGTAAAATCAGAGAATTGAAGAATCAATATAGGTCGTGGTCCAAACAATGGAAAAGAACAAACAAACTGGAATGCTGGCAAAAGACAGTGCAAGTTATTTTTTCAAGAAATACCCGTAATATCTGGGCCTTGCTCGGTGAGGTGAGGGGGAGTAGGTTAACTCCCCAAATTAACCCCATAAATGCTGAAGAATGGGTGGGATTCCTTGAAAAGCATAATGGGAATATGGTGGAGACAACTGAATTGCCATCCATAGATAGGCAGATCCTCCCTCCTTTCACAGTAAGCGTGGTTGGATTTCTTGACAAAATCTCGAATCTTAAGGCTTCCCGTACACCGGGACCTAACGGCTTTGCAAATACAGTCATGAAAAATGATCACATTTTTTGTGCAAACTTTGAAAATCTTAATTGAAAAGGTTCTCATGGAAGGCAGAATTCCCGAAACTTGGCAGTCTGCAATATTAGTTCCTGTATTCAAGAAGGGGAACAGATCCGAGCCGGGTAACTATAGACTATTGTCTATGTTGGACTGCTCGGGGAAACTGTTCTCCTCTTTGTTATTACAGAAACTTCAAATTTGGGCTGAAGGAATAGGGGTTCTAGACCGCTCTCAAAGCAGTTTTTATTATGAATAGTTTAAGGGACAAAGCCCTGCAACCAAATAATCCCCCATTGTACGCCTTATATGTTGATTTTGAGGCGGCCTTCGATGATGTTGATAGGGGGAAGTTGTGGAGTAAGCTGAGAGGAATAGCCTGCCCTGAGGGGTTGCTTTATTACTTACAGCTTCTTCACTGTAATACCTCAGTACAGTTGAGACTAGATGGCAGTGGAACAATCACTAGACCCATAAAACAACTTCGGGGGTGAAGCAGGGATGGGTTACTGCACCTACCCTATACAATTTGTTTGTATCGGACATCCCTGAGTTTATTAGAGTTGCTCATAACTGTCCCCCGAAAGTGGGTACCAATCATTGTCTGGTAATGGCATACGTGGATGATTTGGTCATTTTTGACCACACATTCAGCGGTCTCTTACGATCCGCTGAGCGGCTTTGGGAATATGCGAATCTAAATGAATTAGCAATTAATCAGAACAAGACAGAACTAAATCTTTATTCCCATGGGAAAATCAGCCACCCCCGTATGCATGTTGGAGGCTATGAAATCCTTTACACTTTCTCATATAGGTATTTGGGAGTAGAATTAGATTCTAAAAGAAATTATGATACCTGTTCCCAGAATCGTAAAACACAAGCTGCCAAATTAATTGCCATGATCTACCAGTTCACTCGAAACCAGAGTGGGTACTCCATTTGGGCTGCAGGCCAATTATATATTCAATGCCTGGTACCCATGGTAATATATGGATTATAGGCTTTCGTTAGTACTAACTTAGATTGGCTCCAGGTAATAGAGGACAAGTTTTGGCGTAAACTATTGGGATTACCGCAAGGGATACCAATGGCAGTGCTGAGACTTGAACTTGGTTTGTTCTCACTGAAATCCATGGTTCTGAAAAAGAGAGCGGAATTCTTCATTAAAATACATGTGAATTCTATCAATCCGTTACTGACATCACTGAGAGAAGATATCAGTGGGAACAAACAGGTTAAGTTTACGGATGAAATGACCAAACTGTTCAGGACCATAGGGTGGAAGCCACAGTGGGACAAAGATTTTGAATACCTGAAATTCCAACTGGGGGAGCGATTGAAGTTATGGGACTGGCAAAACAACTTTAAGCACTTAGAAAGTCTGAGAAGCTATGGAGTCATCACACATATCCTATATACATATAAAAGCCCCAAGGATATTTAAATTTGTGTCCATCAGATACTCTCAGACGTTTTCTACTACTATTACGTATTAATCATCTTCCGGTGTTAATGGTGAGTGGCTGTGAACGAGCAATACCTAAAGCCAAACGTTTCTGCCGGATTTGCAAAAGCAGAACTTTATTTGAAACTGCCAGACATGTTCTTATGCTATGCCCAAAGTTGTGCTTATTATATAGCAAACGTTATGGCAGTAACATTCATGACCTGAATCACATTAAGGAAGATGAATTCTGGTATATGTGCTTAAACACCTTGAATGCCAGTCTCCATTTAGCACTATACAGAGAATGGTGTAATGTTGATAAACGACTGAGTGACAACTAGCTATAAATGCTATGAGGTTTGAATTGTTGCTCAGAATAGAAACTATCTGCTCTGGGGGGGGGGCGGAGCACTGTTATACTCTATCTGGAAAAAGCAGTGAAAGATACCTGCAAGAGTTGAATATATGTATTATGTTCCTTATGTCCTGAATAATTGAACAATTGATGGATATGTACATATCTATTTGTTTGTCTGTTTGACTAAGTAGTTTCAGTCTCCTTTGATATCTTTCTTTATTATTAATATTTTAGAGATTGTGATTTATTTATTTGAAACAAGTAAAATGTTCTTTTATGTGACTATTTGGAGATGATGAATTTGGATTTTAAGGAATGATTAGTTGTGTCTATTTGTTGAATTATATGTGTAAAGTTTTTGTTTATAAAACTATATCACATTCAAATAAATAAATAAAAAGAAAAAACACCAATTGCAGGTGACTAATGCACTCACAATGTTTTCAACAAGCAGCTCCTATTAAGAGCAGTTTTTTCATCAAGACACAAAAGTTCGTATTGGATTAAATGATGAGTTATTATGCACTGTATCAGTGATGCCAAATTCATCTCAACAAAAAAAGCCTTATGCTCCACACCTTTTAATACTGCTTTCTAGCCTTGCGAATCAAAACATTTTCAGATGGGCATGTAAGTTTCTGTTTTAAGGATTTGTCCAATAAACTCGACATCGTCAATAAGCTAGAAAATGTCCATTTATACAAAAGATAATTTCAGTACTATACATGTGTAAATGAGAAGTTACGGAAACAACTTACATTCATCAGTCTCAAAAACATTTTAGTTTTTGTGTATATGGCAAGGGAATACTTAATTTCATCAGTTTTTGAATTGAGCCATTGATCCATGGCAGCAACCTGGTTAATTGCATGGTATTCAGCCAATGTAGACTTGAGCAGTTCTCCCTGAAACTAAGATGTCATGGACAAAATAACAGGAAATGTCCAGTCAGCCCCGAGCGTCCAATGGAGGCTCAATTCTTAGCTCCATGTAAAATAAGAAAAGTGTTCTTTCATGATTACAGGCCACTTTCACAATTTACCCTCTGTCATGTGCCTTTATTCATATAGATACAGAATATTGTGCACCGCAGAATGTCATTTTTCTTGTTTTACAAGGAGCTCAGAATCAGACCCTCAGTTGAAAGACAGTAATCCCTTTTCTATTTCAGAGATGTATTTCTGGTCCCCCCTCGAAGGGATCTTTAGTCTACATGTACAATAAAAGATAATATAATGTTATCCCTTGTTCCTAGTCATTCTGTCAAGCACTTTACCACGCGGACGTGGGGTATCTGACTTCTTGTTTGACGTGCTCCCTGTGTGTGATTCCAGGTTGTACCCAAGGCGGAGAGCAATGGTGGGAACCGACTCCTTCCCTGCCCGAGGAGTTGGTCCTCAGAAATAGTAAGGAGTCGGCTCCCCACACCATGGGATTGCCTCCTAGTATTTAAGTGGCGTGGAGAAAGTGCGAACACTTGTCTGGGAGTCCTAGGAGAGCAGGGTGGTAGGCTCTTCAGGATGGAAAAGGGCTCAGAACAGCCAGGTAAGGGGGCAGGACGAAGAGGACATGCAGGATAAGCAAGGCAGTGGCACTGAGAAGGGAGTGGTAAGGAAGGGTGCCCAGGAAAGCAAGGCAGAGCCAGGAATGTCATTTCACCAAAATGCCAGGGGTAGCGGAAGTGACATCACACAACTCTTGACCCCCGATGACATCACTGGATGTTGATGTCATTTGACCCCACCCCCAAGTGAAATCCCGGAAGCGATGGCACATGGCCTTTCACCCATTGACAAAACAGGAATATGGTTACGATATCACTGTAATATGATATATATTTCATACAAGAATGGTTCACCATATGTAGCATTAATATGATATGATATAAGTAATTTATAACGCGGCTGCACACAAGTGTTTCTAGGCGCAACAAGATAAGGGAGGGAAGACGGAGGACAAAACAAATGATCTTACTAGGCCTTGTGTCATTCAGATCGTGTAAGTGCGATAATGCAAAGTGCAAGGGGGTAGCGAGAAGGAGAAGTGCCAGGGAGAGGAAAAGGGGAAGTGCAATCAGGGCACCATTGCTCAGTGAGTGCAGCCAGGGCAGCGCGGCTTAGGGTAAGTGCAAGGAGGCAGGGGTGTGTAGGGTTACAGTTTAGAGCCTCTACGTGCTGGGACCTGAAGCAGTGCAGGGGTGACTGGTCATTGAGGAGCCTGTTACCCAGTGAGACTCTGGGGGTAGCCAGGCCGCCAGTGAGTGCAGCAGACAGGTAGGTCAGCAGGGGAGGGAGAGAGAGAAAGCAGAGGCGAAAGGGGCAGGGAGGCCATCCAGTGTTTGTAGGCCCATATTACCAAATTACTGTGGATGTAAGCAGACCTCCAAGGCCAAATGATGCCATGCAATAGAAAGAAAATACATGTGGCTGTTGCATGAAATGAAAGGGAGCAGGACTGAGGTTCTGCCTCCTATGCACAATATAGAGCACCTCAGAAGGTTGTGGGAGGTTCTGCATCCACACACAGTATAGAATGCCTCCGAAGGGAAAGAAGCACTGAAGTGCTGCCTAATATGAACAATAGAGGGCGCTACTGAAGAGAGGGGAACACTCAGTATCTGGCTCCTATGCACAGCATGGAGCACTTCTGAAGGGGGGAGTGTCCTGAGTTGATCCATCCATGCATAGTATAGAGTGCCTTTGAAGGCAGCAGAGCACTTACTGGGGTGTCTTCCATGAACAGCATAGAGCACCTCTGAAGTGGGTGGGATACTGGGGTTGCCTGCTATGCGCAGTATGCAGTGTCTTTGAAGGAAGCGTGCTACTGAGAGGCTGCCACCTATGTACAATATAGAGCACCTCTGAGGGGAGTGGGAGACTGAGGCACAATAATGAGCAAGCACCTCTGAGGGGAGCAGGGCACTGAGGGTCTTCCTCCTATACACAGCAGGCTTTCTACATGCGGGGCACACTATTGTTTTCCAAATGTGCCTCTTACACTTTCATAGAAAATAAAAGTCATTTTAAAACAAAGATGCTGCTTAAACTTGCATTCACTAGCTTTCTTTGAAATGTGTTTCTTTTTTTTCGGATTACCACACAAATACCCTGTAACCTTTGTGCCCCTTCCTTTGTGTTTTATCACAGGTTATATTTATAAAGATGTTATATGCTTGTCAGACTGTTTAATCACAAATACATCCTTCTGTTGTGCGGACAGCAGGTGTTTGGAAATTAAACTGTGGGTTTATGGGTGCCAACCTTTGATTTTCACTACAGAGGCAGAAATACCCCCACCTCTGCCCTGAATATAGGCAAGCGACCAGTCCAACCCATGCCCTGTCCAAACAAATTTTATAGCAGTTGTTTTTTTTTAAGCAATTGCAAAAAGTCATAAGATTAACAACCAGTTATTAATATACGACAACCTGCTGAGCTACCCCGGTAGCCTTCTCCTGTAGAGCGTCTCTATGGATAACTTAATGTACTAAAAATCACTACCACAAACGTGGAGCCTTAATTAGCATGCACAGACATAAGAGGAACTTACCACACAGGCAACGAGGGCTACGATTAGGCTGCAACAATCAAGACGTAACCACTAGACACGAAATGCATCATGGCTTCACCATCAAATCAGAATCAGTGATACTGAGTAAATTACGATCTACTTGTCCCTGTGTTCCAATTACACCCCAAAATAGAAGATGGTCAGCCTTAACCTAACATGTTTGGATCCATGCAAGGCCGACACAGCCTGGCCAAAGCGAGCATTTTATTTGGTAATAAGAACAATTATTGCAGTGCTACAATCATCACCAATCTAGGATGAAGCGCTATGTAAGGAATAGGTGAGGATGCCATTCACAGTAAGAACACAATCATCTCCCTAAACTGTTGGTTTGCCTGTGAGCTTAGGTATGAGGTGCAGAGATCTGTGAAGAACATGCTTCTTACAGGTTCCAATCCAGACTTCTCGAGAGTCTGGGTTCTATAAAATCGTGACCATGCAGGAAGATAAATGCCTATTCCCTTTACAGTGTGCATGTTTAAAAAATAACAACAAAAAAATAAAAAAATAAAAAACGAGTATAGCATTGTCACGCCACACAAAACCTGCTGGGATTGAAATAATTATTGTGAGTTGGAGGTAAAAGTGACCCCTGGATGCACACCGCCACCACCTCGGACAGTCGACAGGAGCTACCTCTATGAGAGGAGGACCAAGTAGACAACTTTCCACACGAAATGCAAATTTGGACTTTTTTTCATTTCGCTGCATTATCGTCTAAAGGTGTGATAATGCATCTTTATGGGAACTCACAGAAGGCTGGTGTCATAATGTAGGTTTGCTTTGTTTGGTCTGGAGGGGAATGGCTCCTGGTAGCAGTGGGCGCCAGGCTAACCACTTGCAGACTAAACGCAGGAACTGAAGAGTTCAGAGCAAAGCCACTCCCTGAAGTCAGAGCATGGACCTACAGACTCTACACAAACTCTACACAAATCCTTTAGAGTACACCAGAGGGAATTTTGACTGGAGGGGATACAGCTGCTATGGTTGAGTTTATTTGATCCAGATTACAAACCTAATCTTCCTGAAATCGTTCTATTTAAAAAGAAAAGCATAGAAGTACCCTAAATATCATCAAAGATGCCATCATAACTTCTGGACAAGAAAATGAGAAACAAGTTTATAGAAGGTATCACAGAGATGTAGTCGGGGAATGGGCAAAGCCAGCCAAGTTCTGCTCAGTCCACCACCCACCATTCAAAGGCAGGATTGGCCATTCATTTGATGACTGGTGCAGACAGATCATCCAAGTCTGGCATTTCCCCTGCACATTGTGCCATCTTTACCAATAAATACGATTTTGGCAAGACTTGACCTAACATCAAGTAGTAGCATCATCAGTTGTCTCTGCACAAGTTCTCCAACTTATTGCGTGTGTAGGTTAGGGTTCGGGTTCAGGCAAAGAGGGGGTTGGCCACAGTGTTACTAGCTTTCATTCCATCCAACACCATGTGCTAGGACTGCTCAGTGTGTTGCCTGAAATTGGTGACAAGAGTGAATGGTCATGGGCAAGAATTCAGATCAGGGGAAGAAGGAAGGGTAATTGCTCTCTCAAATAAAGTTACATTTTTGGTGGGCTAAGCACCGTAAAAGCCCCTGCTTCAGGCCACACACCACGGCTTGGTCAGGATGCTTGCAAAGCCCAAAAACAGAGTAAGCAAACTTAACCGCCCCAGGTTGTGGTCAGGAGGCTGATCCAACCATATGAAGCTGCCAAAGATTTTTCACAATCTATTGCACAACTTTACACGCCTCTTTATAGGTGTATATACAATGTGCATGTGTAAATATATATATGCATGCAAATTTGCCAAGGGTACTGCTAAAAAAGTGTACCATCAAAAAACAAATCAGTTGAAAATCCACCCGTTTTCACTACTTCACTCACTGAATGGGAGGAGGAGAGCATCCCAGCAGGCCCCTTCCACCAGGCTTCTGCAATCCCATGCAGCAAGAACAGCATTCAAAGTGAGGTAGGCATCCTATGTGGAAATGCCCCCCCTGTGAGCTCCTTGGCCCCCTGTGTGCTACGCCCTACTTCTCAGCCACCTAAGATGCCCATGTGCAGCCTCTTCTGACCTGGCTAACACACCGTCTTGCTGCTCTCCCCGGCATGCTCGTGGTGCTGCAGCATCCACGCAATCCCAGCACGAGCCACCATCACCAAGTACAAAAAAATAAAATCACGCTATAAGAAATGTACGCTGTCAATGAAACTGGCCTACTGGATCCAGGGCAGCCAGTGGGCCTGTGCCAGCATTGTCATAGGAACATGTTTGCCCTGCCCCCGTGCTTTCAAGAGCTCCGTAACTTTTTGTGGTTGCTAAGCAACCAATGAAAAGTTACAGAACTCTGAAAGCACGAGACCCAGTGGCGCCCACTGCAGCAGCAGAGCCCAGGAAGCAAGCCAAATATATTGAAAAAAATTGAAGCAAAAACAGATGCTCCTAGCTTCCATTTTTGCATCTTTTTATTCAATAAAGGTAAGGGTCCCAAAGGTAGACTGCAGGGGTTACAGCTGTGATCCCTAGTGATCCCCAAATGATCTCCCTGGGCAGAGCAACAGAGACCGACAGGACAGGGCTGGGAAGAATAAAAGCAAGGTCCTGTGAACATGAAAACACAACACTCACAAGAGGGGGCGCACATACAAGATAAAGAAGTAATGCAGTAACACCAAAAGTAACGTGACGGGGGGGGGACGACGTTTTGACGCAAGATCACATCTATATTACACCTTAGGGAATATGGCCTTGTGCAGGGAAGTACACACGTGAAAAACAGAACGTATGTGTATTTTTTAACAAGCGGGTAACTAGAGATAGGTAAGCACTGCTGCCATGATGAAAAGTACATGTGCAGCAATTGCAAAATATGTCATATGTTGTTTAAACTAACATAAGTGTAAAGAGTTTAAGGTTAGGTGTATTAACAAATAACAGTTTGGCCATATTTTAGTAGGACCAGGGCAGACTAGACAGAAGCCATTTTTGTTGTTTTGAAAGGCCACAGCTCACAGCAGAATTACAGCTTTGCTGACACTCAGAAAATGTTAGGGTGCAGGCCCACACAATACTTTGAAGGTCATTGAGCTGGGTACCTAGGGCCCAGGCAGCGAGTGCAATAGTAAACGAGAATTAAATAGGGGAAATTTGGTTTCACCAACGGTGTTCTTCACAGTTCTTTTCTAACCAAGGGAGGAGACGGGGAGCTAGCAGGTACAGGGGGCAAGAAAAGAGGGGAGCCAAGCAGGGGACTGGGATATGGTGTTTTCAGAGGCTTTAACAATGTCCCTGACCTTGTTGATGTTCCCTCATCATTCCATTTGATAGATTTGGTGGGTGGCTGTGGCTTGCAGTGTCTCCATGGATGGGGTCCAATCATTATTGTGGAATTCATTAACCTGTACCTTAGCGGGGGCCAACCAATGGTATGCCAGAGTTTCTGCAGGTCAGCAGATAATGATGCAATTGAGGGGAAGGATGCTGAAGGGTCATGGCGTCATGAAGAGGTGTTCCAGGAAAGGTTTTTTTTATCCAATCAGCACATGTAATAGATTTGAACCTATAGGGTCTTGTGATTATGTATTAGCACATCCCCAAAATTATAACGATTGACAGAGTATGCTAATTTGAGATTTCCTTGTATACATATCGCAGCCCTTCTGGGCGGAGTTGAGAATGTATTGCAGTCCAGGTCCACTGAGCTGTTTGTTCTCCCAGTCAACTGTTTAATAAAGCTGGGTTTTTTCTTGTATGGTGTGATCTTGTTTTGGATTACTTTTATACTTTCTTTGGATTGTCCCTGGAGACCCCTGGTCTACTCTTGGCGGCCCCAGCGAGATATCCAGAGACGTAGCCAGGATTGTCTAACAAGTGGGGCCTGAATCTAATGTAGTTGGGCCCACCGCAGTGACATTAACATCTGTAAATGCCCACACGGTGCTGTTGAGTGGGCATTTACAGATTTTGAGTGGGCCTTGTCCTCTCAGGCCCTACCCTGTCTACGCCTCTGGAGATAGCCAGTCTTCTTGGAGGTCTGTGTGCAGGGACCTCATTCTGGGGTCGACCCCTTCTGACTTTTTTCCAACCCCTCATAATCTCTTGCAACCCCAGCATCCTCCTCCAGTCAGAGGATGCTGGGGGCATGGCTGAGTGAGGCCCGCACACAGAGCGTGGGCTCCTCCATTTTGTCTTGGCTCACTCGCAGTTTCAGCAGTCTCTCTCTTGGCATCAGGTTGAGGTGGAGCAGCTGCAGTGCTCAGATTGAAGTGAGCCTGCCGGCCGGCCTCTGTGCTGTGCCAATGAGGTAAGTGCGGTGGTTCTCTTTGTAATCTTCTTCTGTTGTTGAGAGAGGGACAGGTTCGGTGAGGTGGCGGGGTGGAGCAGAAAGGACGACCGTCCACCGACAGTCCATCTGACGCAGCAACATTGCTGCTGGCTGGATGCCTGCAGTGCAGCAGGCCCTCCAGGGCAGCCAGCCAGGCTAGTAGCAGTATTGCTGCCTAGTGCCCACCAGCCCTGCCCGACCAACCCGTGGGGCCCCAAACTTTTGTCGGAAGACCGCAACCCGGTGATCACTAGGCCCAACCATGCATCCGCCGGCACCCTGCATCAAGCCTTCCATAGGGCCAAGGGCTCACCTGCGCATCTTGTTTTTTTAATGCGTGTTTTTATGCAGTACACGGTGGAGCGACTGTGGACTCGTAAGAGGTCCAGTTTAGTAGTGTACTGTTTGGCGGAAAATTCATATACATCAGGAGGATAGCCCAGGGGCAATATGCTCGCCTTGGAAGCAAGACGACACAGAGCAACACAGGTTCTATCCCCGGGTCCGCGCTTAGAAACCTCTGGGTATTAAGCGTGCTAGAAATAACCTATCATAACTCATAACTCATCAGGGACTTGGGGGGTGGGAGCCTGGGTCTGAGGAACTAAGAGTTCACAGATTGCAGGCCAATAGATTGAGCTAAGGCCAATATGATCCATGAAATTGTTCTTTACACATGCAACAATATTCAACGTCCTTTCAAGGTTCCATGCATGAAAATTAGTATCACACAGTCGATTTGTCCATTTCATGTGTAACACTGATAGCTGCCCGACTCGTGGCTGCCCATTAGGAGCCAACAAGTGGATAAGGGCATAAGGAGATGCATATGGCTTACATGGGAAGCGTAAACAGATGATTCGAAAGGCGGTATCCCATTCAGGAAAATGATGACAGGGTGATGTCAAGGGGGAGACCACTGCACGGTCGTGGCTTTCCCTTGAAACTGGTAGTGTGCAGAGAAATGAAGGATGGCGAAAGATTGTGGTGCCAGAGAGCAGAAAGACTTGGCTTCATCTGTGAACGGCATTAGCAGCAGTGCATACATGCAGAGCACATGCATTAGCGCTGGTGCAAATGCCGCTTGCACATTTGCAAAATGTGATTGGGCATACACAATTCCGCATTCATCATACTACCTTCCTTGCGGTTTTCTTTCGGCTTTGGTTGTCTCTGCTTGCCTTATCCACCCAATGCACTGCTGGGCTGAGGCGACTGCACTGGGGCATGAGAGGTCTAACCTGTAGATGGGCCCATATCTTCAACCAGATGCTTCTCACCTTGGGGTTCCGACTGACATCACAGACTACGTGCGTTTCCCTCTCGTTGTCTAGCAGACTTCACACTGCAACCTCTAAGTGGACTAGATTCCCACTGTTGATAGCAACCCACTACAATTTCACATATTATCATGCAGTTTAATGTTCAATGTATCCTTCTTTGGTGACACCCATTGTCAACCGGCATCACTTTGATGATCATGGAACTGTTATAAAAAAATCTTTCTTTATTACATTTTTTAATTGTCAACAAACATAGAGGATGATACACGCACTCCTTGTCAACAGAAAGAAACAACAATCCCAAGAGGTATTACAGACTCTACCCCCATCCCACCCACCAAACGAAAGTGCCAACACCTGACAAACTTAACAGTGAAGACAATAGACCTGTGAGTAATACAAGGAGCGAGTTTAGCCTCTCCCATCGTGGGAGGGAGGACAGCTTGGTGCCACAACCGGGGACGGGGGGAAGGTGCACACTGTTAGACCAAGTCTCCGGAGGAACTCAGGTGAGAGCTGTCTTGATTGCGAATCACATAGGTTCTGTATGGAGCCCAATAGTCCATTGGCCTGCTGCCCTCATGAAATAATGAGATGTATAGAGATACCTTCTTTTCACACATATTCATGTAGTTAAACCATTCCCCATAAGAGGGGGCTCTACGCTGCCTCCAGGTTCTAGTGATCAGTAATCTGGCCACAACTGAGGCCATTGCTATTAACTTCAGCTCATTCTTTGGACCCGGGTCGGATAGGGTGAGTAGCCATAATTCAGGGGCACATGGGTTATGAATTTCTAATATTTCAGACATTGTGGGCATCATTATAAGTCAGGTGGTAAGGGGTTAACGGCGCCGGTAAAGGTGCCGGCGCCGTCAACTCCGTACCGCCTGATTACGGGATCCCCTCGAGGGACCCGCTCTGCATGTCTGGTTTTACCAGACGTACAGAGCGGGTCCCACGAGGGGAAGAGGCAGCAAAGAACCGGCCGCTTGTAATCGGCCCATTGTTTGCTCCCTCTCCCATTCCCATTCAGCCCTATGGGGGCTGAAATGGGAATGGGGAAGGTCCGGGCCCGGGGTCCTGAAGGGAGGAATTACTGGGTCCTCCGAATTCAGAAAGGCCCTGTAATTCCCCATTCTGGGAACCCGGACCCGATTTTGGCTGCATCAATGCCGCCAATAGTGGCATGGCTACCGCCAAAGTCGTAATGACGGCCAGTATCCTTTATATGATCCCAAAAGGGGCGCATCCGAGTTCAGCTACAAACAACATGAAAGAAATCAGCAGTATCGGATCTACAACTAATGCATTGGGGGGATCTAGTTGAGTAGAAGCAATGAAGTTTGGCAGGGAAATAGTACCTCTGGTGGATACATTTAAAATGTATCAGCCGAAGATGGCTATTCATGGAGATGTTACGGGTTTGTAGGCAAACCTGTTTCCATTGGTCCTCAGTAAGCACCTTCCCCAGCGCAACATCCCATCTAACCTTAGAGGCATGTATCTGAAGTGTCTTCTGTGATCGAATACATTTATGAAGAGAAGAGACAAGGTAACACTTGATGGGGGGTTAATGACGTATTGGAGAATTGGGGGGTCACTGGACAGCCAGACCATTTGGCCTTGATCACCTCCTGTATTCAAAAATACAGTAGTTGTGTAACAGCCGTGCAATCACCCCTACTTTTCAGGTCATCGCAAGTACTGAATCTCCCTTGTTGCAAAAGATCACCCAACGTATTAACCCCCAACCTCTCAAAGGGTTTGCCCGAAAGATGTTCTCATGGGTGAGGGGGCTCGATACAAGGCCAGGTCAAGGGAGAACCAACCCACGAGAGCAGCTTCCCTCTGCAGCACACTCCAGGCCAGGTTAGCCATGGCCTGTGGCCTGTATTTCAGATTTTTCTTCTCTTACCGAGGTGTCCCAGAGAAGTTCCTTTACGTCATTTGGGTAGGTTTTGACTCTTTCAAGAAGGAAATGCGGGAGGTCAGGGGAAGGGGACCACCACTATACAGAGTATTGGATCTGCGCAGCCAAATAATATGACTATAAATCAGGATACTCCAGACCGCCTTGATCGTATGTTAAGATCACGGTATCATGGGATATTCTCGCCTGACGGCCTGCCCACACTAAGCGAATCATCAAGCTCCTAAAACAGGGCCAGAATGTGGACGAAGGCCATATGGGGACATTATTAAAAATTTATAAAAAGTTGGTGAGAATCCCCATTTTGGCCAAGGCCATGCGGCTGTCTGGGAGATGGGGAGGCGGATCCATACATCAACTTTATGTTCTAGCTGTTCTAGGGTCTTAACGTAGTTGAGTTTAAATGGTCCAGTTGGGGAGGTAGTTACCAGCATGCATAAATAGCAGATAATGTCTGGGCACCACCAAAACTCTTCACCTATATCTGATTGCACCACACAGAGAGTCAAGGGAAGGACTTCAGATTTGGACCAATTAATCCTCAGGCCGAAGAGGGTGCCGAATTGGTTAATCTCTTTTACCAAAGGTGTCATATTTGTTTTGGGATGTTTCACGTACAGCAGCATGTCATCTGCATAAAGAGAAATGATGGAGAGATGGGACTGAATTTTAACTCCTCTATGGGTGTGGCATTATCTTATGTCACACGCCAGAGGCTCAATAGCCAATGCAAAAATGGATTGGAGACAATGGGCACCCCTGACGCGTTCCACCGGTCGGATGTATACTATTCGACAAACACGGTTGGTATATATTTTGGCTTTGGGGCTGAGTACAACAACCTGATCCAACTAAGATATGCAGTGCTGATACCCAACCTTTGGAGAACTTCAAAGTGAAAGGCTCACTCCATCGAATCAAATGCCTTCTCAGGATTGAGTGCGGAAACTACTATTGGGATGATCGGTTCTATATTGTGCATCACAGAAAACAGGCGTCGCATATTCCTCTGAGTTGAGCGTCTAGGTACAAAGCCCACGTGGTCGGGGAAGACCAAAGCAGGTACAGGTGGGAGTAGTCTGTCCGCGAGGATCTTTGCAAGAATTTTATAATCTGTGTTAATCAATGATAACGGTCTACATGAGGGGCATTTGCGTGGGTCTTTGGAGGGTTTACGCAGGACTGTGATAAGGGCGGTTCTAGTAGACTCCAGGAGTGCTCCATTCAATCTGGCCACCTTGTACATGACTTGCAACTCAGGGATTAACAAATCAGCATACGCTTTATACAGCTTGGCAGTAATACTGTCCAGTCCCGGGACCTTACCATTGGGGAGGGAGAGGATTGCGTTCTGGAACTCCTCATCCGAGGGAGGTTATTTCAGAGCCATACCTAGAGCTGTGTCTAACCAGCCCAAGGCAACCCTGTCCAGATACTTGGAGATGGTTTCCTGATAGGATCCAGTTTGTGAAGTGTAGAGTCTATCATAATAGTCCCGGAACACATTGTTGATTTCCGCATTATCTCTGGTCAGAGAGCACTCTGATTCTTCTATTTCCAATATTGGATCTAACTGACGCTCATGTTAAATTGCCCAAGCCAAGGTTTGTCTTGGACGGTCACCCTCGGCATAAGTGGCAGCCACGATCGGATTGCCTAAGTAACGCTCCTCTTGTTCGGTAAGGAGAGTCAGCTCGTCCCTAGCTGCTCAAAGTCGGGTCCGTACCTCATCGGAGTTGCGGAGTCCCTGTTGTGTTTCTAAAAGCTTGTGTTCAAGCAAGGAGATAGAGTGCCGTATGGACTTGAGAACCCCACCCTCCTTTGCAATGCAATATCCCCTAAGAAACACCTTGAATGTTTCCCACACCACCCCTGGTTCAGGTACTGAACCCGTGTTTATTTCGAAGAAAGACTGGATGTCACGCCTGATCTCCTCACGGAAGGCGATATCTTCCAGGGCGCGAGCCCTGAAGCGCCAGCGCATTAGCCTAGGGGGTCGGGTGGCAATGAATTTCAATTAGCACCAGTGAATGGTCAGATAGGGAGCGGGGCAGGATATGGGCTTATTTAACATTCCGGGCGAGGTTCTATGATACTATCACATAGTCAATCCTGGAGGAGCTACCAGTCACCCTGGAGTTGTAAGAATATTCCCTGGTTGAGGGGTGCAGAAGTCTCCAGGAGTTGTGGAGGTCGTGATACTCGGCAATAACCACCCATTTCAGAGCTGCTTTCAGGATTGGGTGTAAGGGTAGTGGGGATATATCAAGATCACGGGAGAGGGCTACATTGAAGTCGCCTGCCCAGACTATTTCATAGTCTGGGCATGTGTGTAAGTGGTTCGCACAGGCATGGAAAAATTCTGGGTCATCATTATTCGGGGCATATATGTTAATAATCGCAACCCTCCACCCCGCTATTTCAACCCCTTAGCATCAGGAATCGTCCCTCATCATCTCCGACCCTGGTATCTAGCTTGAACTCCAGAGATGGATGGATATATGTGGCACCTCCCGTGAATATGTCGAATAGGGCGAACTATATCGGTGAATCCCCAACCCCATCAGACCAGGATTTTGTCCTCACATGCCAAGTGTGTCTGCTGCAGGCATAGGATATTAGCTCTGTGATTTTTTGCACAATTTGCAACTAGACGCGCCTTCTTCACGTTCGTGAATCCCCTTATGTTCTAGGTCAGTACATTGAGTGCCACATGGTCTTCTCGTGTCAGCTTCGAAAAAGTGCACATGATGGGGAAACCAGGACCTCGCTTATAGGGTCACCATGTCTTCCTGTACTAGTGTAGTGAGATACAGCAGAGAGGAGCTGAACACTCAATTTAGAAACACAGTCAGCATAATTGTCTATTGCCGAGTGCCACTTCTTAAAATCCCTAACTGTAGAAATCAACAATCCAAACAATCCCCCATCCCAACAAGTCCCTCCCGACCCTCACCCTTGCCAAAAACAATAACGTACCGGCTCCCGACACCCCTCTCCCACCCCGTCCATCCCTACACCTTGGAGGGGAAAAAACACAAAACTTCGTAACTTAAACAACAATTGACAAATTTAGTGGGGTTGCCGTCAGGCACGTGGCGGTCGCGGTGGCTGGGGACGCTCCATGAAACACAGGCCTGACGTACCATATGGTGTCTTTGCCATAGCCCTCCAAGGAGGCCGGAATATGCGTACTGTCTAGTAATATGGTATAAATGAACAATTAGAAATCGTTGGCGATCAGTGAAATTAGCTGGGTAGGTAATCGCAGAGATGAAAGATCACAGTTCTCCGAGAAGCCGAATATCCTTGGCAAAACGCTCCTCAGCCTCGGGGGACGGAAAAAAAAGTTGTCTTGCCATCCAGCACCACCCTAAGCTTGGCCAGAAATAGCATAGAATATCAAATGTTTTTTTTTCCTGAGGATATTCTTGGCTGCTTGAAAAGTCCTCCTCTGGTCCTGCACTTGAGGACTGAAGTTGGCGAAAAGTCAAATCATCGCCGAGCCCCAGTGCAGCTCTCCCTTCTCCCTGGCAGACCGAAGCAATATGTCCCTGTCCCAGTAATTGAAGATTCTAGCTATGATCGACCTCTCCGGGCCTGGCCGCCAGAGACCTGTGCGCTCGTTCCACCATAAACATGTAGTTGACCGGGGGATTATCCAGGATTTCCAAGAAAAGTTTTTTTTTGATGAAGTACTCCACGTTGTCAATGGGGGTGGATTTGGGTACTCCTGCTATCCGAATGTTGTTCCACCTAGACCTCCCCTCAAGATCATCGTTCTCGGACATTACACTCTTGATGTTCTGTTGAAGGGATGCAACCTCCCACTGAAGGACTACTATCTTGTCTTCGCCCTCTCCAATTCGCTGCTCCGCCTCAGACATATGACCACACAGCTTTTCAATCTGAACTGCAGAGACATCTATGTCGCAGGTAAGTGCATCTATCTTAGCCCCCAAGCTGTCTGTGCTCCCCTTTAAGGAGAGTAATGTCTGATTGTGCATTGAAACGTCGAGTTGTGAAGGCCCAGGGAGGTCGGAGATGGGTGGAGGGGGCTGGTCTGATCTGGCATATTGTTCAATTTTGACTGTCGCTTAGGGTTCCCCATACAGAGGCGGGAAGAGCTGGTTGACGAGTCGGCTTCACACCACATGTTGGAGGGACCGTTGATCCTTCAGTTGGGTTCACAACAGGAGCAGAGACCAGCACTTCACCATTCCCTACCCATCCACTGAGAGATCTGTGAGGATTGGCTCCGGAGTGTGGGCGGGTCAGGAAATCTAGAGGGTGGGCTAGGATGTATGGAGTACAGATGGCATTCCGAAGGTATTGTATGATGTCTGCGGTACCAGAATGTTCAATAGGGCATCTGTTACTCGGGGAGCGCAGTCGATTGACCCACTAGACCCCTAATCACTGCAGGCTGATCTCGGAGTTCCTGGTTTTTGACAGTTAATTCCCACCAGGGAGTATGGCAAGCATAAGGGATGGCAGCGATGGGGGATTATCCTGAAGAGGGGCCATAGGTTCAGCCAGATCCATCCATCACATCACTAACATGGGCTTGCATACGTCAGGCTTGCAGTCGCATCAGGCAATGGGTCCAGCTAAACTTGGCTATAGTTCACAACTGGCCTTTACCAATGGTGTGTCACCAAGGGGGCCCCCGGAGTGGACAGGGTCGTAGACTGGGGGGGAGCAAGAAGGCCCCATAAAGTCTGTAGTAGAAGAAGGGACATCCAGAGTAATGGGCTTGTAACGTAGGACTGGTAATCACAATATAGCCCACACTAAGGGTCGCTGCATTTGATGTTGGGGATCAAACAGCATTGTACGGCACAGTAACACACTGCAAGTGCCCGCTGAAGAAGTAGGCAGATGGGGACCAGGGCTGCCAAGGAGGTGAGATGGTAATGTGCCCAGATGCAGGCTTCCGGAGTGTGGGAGTGTGGGAGTGTAGAGGCAGAAACACTCCCAGGAGAGGGGGGGTCGGGAAGACCACAGGAGCAAGGGAGGTGGAAGACAAATGAATCCTTCCAGTTCGGCCCAGAGCACAGCAGGAGCCGGGAGTCCTCACACGCGCACACCACAGAGTAGTCAGGGTGGCCGAGGCTTTGACATTCCTCGTGTTCAATTATGCAGTTGGTGGCTACAATTAGGTAGGTCGCCCTGCGAGGCCAGTCTTCATGTGGGGCGTGCTTGGTTGCCCCGTACTAGCAGGGCTAGGAGATATGCGGCTGTGAAGGGTGCAAACACAAAGAAACACCCACCTTTGTAATAGAATGCTCTGTTCCTCACTCCTGGGGGGAGGGGGGTTGCAGTCTGCAGTAGCGGCAGTTTGGCGCGGATCCCAGCAGAACAGAGTAGGAAGAGGGCTTTGGCAGGGAGGTGTGGGATCCAGGCCAGTGTATCAGTAAGTACATCTGGCACGGCGTCGTAGCAGGAGATACAGGGCCGTAGAGGAGGATCCTTCGTAGGTGCAGCCACAGCCAGTATATGCGGAACAACCCAGGTATATGCGGGGCTGGTCCAAGGAGGAGGAGTCCCGCGGCCGGGTAATGGCAATATCAGGAAGGGGGAAGCCTCATGGGGACGTGGAGCCTCCACCCCACACGGCCAGGTCGCACTGCAGCTGCACAGCACACACGCTCCCGCCCCTCCGGCAGGAGCACCGAGGGGGAGCGTGGATATGGTTCCCCGCCGGTCAAGTGGTTGGGGATCGGCAGAGGCAGTTTCCAAGTTGCCGACCCTCTGTCTCCACTTCGATCATTAAGAATGTGTGGGTCTGTATCGGGGCACCCAGTCCCTCAGCTCTGTCAGGCGGCACACCAGAGGGTAGGTTCACAACTGGATGGGCCAGCAGGGGTTTCCGGCATCGGTTGGACACTGCCGCCTCCACAGTAGAAGTCAGCGACCACGCGCCCAGGAGGCCAGATGCCAGTTCGGACAGTTGTCTGTACTGTAGGAGGTTTCGATAGCTTCCTCCGGCACTCTGGAAGTTCTCAGCTCCCATTGGACACAATTTTCTAAATTTCACACCAGCAAAGCAGGATAAAAGATAGGATATTAAATGGCCTGCATTGGAGCTCTTTCAAACAGCGGCCATTTCCCAGCCGCGCAACTGCACCACTCCATGGAACTGTTTTGAAGTCATTCACACATCAACTGAGATCATTAACTGTTTAAAGTACATCAAGCCAATCAGCAAAAATGAAGATTGCTGCCTGATGAGTTGAGAATTGTTTCAAATGATTTTTTGATTAATTAACGCATTTTGCAATTACATTGGTAATAATTCTTCAGGACAAGGTGGTGAGAATTCATTGCTCATTACATCAACAGCAGGTCCACCAGTTTCTTTCAGCTTTGTGGTCAGCATAGTGGAATATTGAACTGAATTATGTCAAAATAACGTGTTGGTTATTGTGCATATACCACTTATTGTTCTGCTCTTTACTGTCAGCAAGCCCAGATAAAATGTGCTGCACATATAGGTTTATATGGTAGTAGATATGAAGGCTTGTACTTTTGATGAGACTTGAACCAACAACACAAGATGAACATGCAGTGGTAGGGGCCCTACCATACAACATGTCCAAGTGGTATAGGCTTGTGAAGACTTGTTTAGTTGCGTGATGGCCATGAACAGAGTCTGCTCATTGTAGATCATGTGGAACTTCTATTGCCTGCATGTCCTCCCTCCTTGTCCCTCAACTTACTCCTGAAGGTCCCATGCTTTCTGACAGAACTCCTCACCAGAAAGTGCTTCTCCCGTTTCCTTCATAGACGAACAGAGTACACTGGAAGGGTGTCCAGTCAATTGGTCGAAAAAAAACTGGTCGACTGCAATTTGGTCGACGCAATTTGGTCGAAAACCAAATGGTCGAATTTTTTTTTTTATTTATATATTTATTTTTTGGGTTTTCGTTTTGTAAAAAAAGGGGTTTTTAGAGAAAAAAAGGGGGTTGGGGGGGACCCCCCCAAAAAAATAAAAAAAAGGGTTAAAATAAAAATAAAAAAAATTCGACCATTTGGTTTTCGACCAAATTGGTTCGACCATTTGTCTGGTCGACCAATTTTTTTCGACCAAATGTCTGGTAACCCACTGGAAGGCCTGCTGCCGGGCTGGTCGCCTCCTTCCCATAGTTGTGTCCCCATAGCTGGGGTTGAATGGCCCAGAAGGCTACTTGTTTCTCCTGCCTCAGTCTCAGCGGGCCTTTGACCTTTGAGGGGGAAGATGGCAGTGCCTAGTGTGGCACCTCTTGTGTGTTCTAGTGGGGCAGAGTTCCATGGGTGCCCAGACTTGCATGGGGCTGTGGATAGCTCTACAAAAACCTGCAACTGAATAAGGCACAGAGATTGATCAGCAGAGCAGGCCTTTGAGCCAATGGAAACGTATCCCAGGCTAGAATCATGTAGCACAGAGAGAGTGCCTCACATTGAATGGTTTGTTGATGCTCTCCTGGAGAGATTTGGAAATGCAATGACTACACTAGTATAGAAGGAATGGATGGCATGAGGATCATGAGTGCTATCTGTGTCTAAAAGCACACATAATAGACAAGTACGGTGCTAGTTAGTCCCTGCAAGTAGCAAAGGATTCACCCACATCAACCCGCCTGTAGTGGATCAGATCCTTGCATCCATCGCTTATGGTTGAGGCCAGCCAAGCCAAGGGAACTTAAATTGGGGTAGTTCTAGTTCACTCCTTTGTGCATAAACTGAGTACATTGTTGCAACATAAATATGTCCTTACGTTGAGTGTTTCATACATGCATGAAGCCAGGGAGGTAAGCCAATGGCCGGTATGCAGGCCCACCCAGAATACCGTTTTGCTAACCTTTCTAACAAAACTCACAACCGTTTTTGTCACAAGCTGTCTTATCTGTCAGATAATGTATGCTTCCTGTTGACGTTCAGGCTTTCCAAACTTCTGTTAGTTATCATACACCAAAGCAAAACACAAGAGGTGATGGCTGCAAGGTTTAGAATTAATATTCATCTCTGGCATTGTTCTCGGCAACCCTTCAGACCATTGTTCTTTGCCTGCCAAGCCATCACCTCTTTGTTTTTGAGCTATCATACACCACCATTGTTCAGATGTGGTTGTTGCCATTGATAGATAGTAAAGTAAACACATTTGTGAAATGCTGCATTCTCACCCAATATATACATATATAATCTATATAAATATATATGAATGTTGGTTGTAAGCCAAAACAATACATTTTAGATTTGTCTCCTCTTATTTGATATGCAGCAGAAGTGGTCTCCCAAAGAAGTGAGAAGAACAAAACAAGGGACTACACCCAGGAATACATC
Source organism: Ambystoma mexicanum (assembly GCF_040938575.1). Classification (NCBI taxonomy): domain Eukaryota; kingdom Metazoa; phylum Chordata; class Amphibia; order Caudata; family Ambystomatidae; genus Ambystoma; species Ambystoma mexicanum. Next base: position 700,876,026 of record NC_090941.1, on the reverse strand, counting down.
ATTTGCTTGAATAATAGCTTCTGAATTAGCAGTACTAAAGTAAGAACATGTCTACACCTACGGGAAAACCCAAAGACCCAAATAAAAGGTCAATACTTGATCTATTTCCTCAAACACCAAGAGGAGCTGACACTGCAACATGCTCTGATTGAAGAAAGTGAAAGAGGTTATCTTCTGATTATACCTTGAGTGGCAGTTCAAGCACAGCTGTACATGTTGTTCAACCATCGGCCAGCACATCAACTCTTGCTGGCAGCGGAGATGCTACTTCAGGTGCAGACATTGCATCAACATCTACATTTGCTGATATTGCTCCGATATATTCACATGCTGACACTTTTCCTGTAGCTCCTCCTTCCTTGGCTGACATAGCTTCTCCTTCACTGAAATCTCTTGTTCATGTGCAGACATTGGTGTGATGGTTTCATGTGATGCTGGCCTAAGCAATACTTCATCTTTCCTGGGTAAAGCTGAATGTTCTTCAATACTGATATTGAAGATTGTTCTTCCCGTGTTGGCATTTTTGAGGATCCCCGCTCTGTTGCTTGTTCTCCCAACATTTCATTCCTCGGGCAAAGCACAGACAGCTCTTGGTTGCAGAGTGACGAGAGTATGCAGATGCGTCAAGCTGAGCAGGTCATTCAGAGAAGATCTCCAGCTCCCAATTTAGACGACAGTGTAGTGACTGATCTGTCACCAAATCAATACAGTGAATCTGTACAGCCAAAACCTGTAAGATACCCTGTAACTGCTCCCTCTAGGTTTAATGGAGACTACAAAACATATCCTTGTCTGGAGTATTCAGTTCTGAAAGATAAAGTATACTGCTTTGCATGCAGACATTTTGGTTCTACTTCCAGAGGAGGGGTGTGTGTGCCTGACAATATTGCATCTGTTGACATTGGCTTCGGTAAATGGGAAAAGATAGGTTGTGGTTTAAAGAAATACTCAGATTCTGAGAAGCATAAATCTTCAGTTGTAGACTGGACAAAATGTAAGCATATACAACAGACAACAGACCCACAACAGTCCATTGTTTCCATGTTGGAAAAGGTTGGAGACCAAGAGATTGAAGAGAATCATCAACATGTGATGCAGTTACTAAAGGTTGTATGTCTCTTGGGTTGGCAAGGGCTTGTTTTCTGAGCCACAGATGAATCGCAACATTCCCACAGTGAGGGGAATGTAATGAAAACATTGTGTTTGCTGTCTGATAGTAATGAACTTCGTAAAGTCAAAATGGCTAGATTATATGAACACTACACTTTTCCCGAGTATCAAAATGACATGATCTCAGTTGTGGCAAATCTTGTACATCGGAATATCATTAGGAAAGTGACAAAGCACTTTCCAGTGTTGGTTGATGAAACCAAAGACATTTCACATAAAGAACAGCTGAGCTTTGTAATCCTGTTTGTATATAAAGATGGGAACATTCAGGAAAAAGTCACAGGATGTTACCAATGGAGAATTTGATTGCCTCCAGTTTAGCTGCATCCAATGATGATTCTGTACGAAAAGCTGGCCTTGACCAGAAGAACTGTGTGGCACAATGCTATGATGGGGCATTGGCTAGGAGTTACTGTTTCAATGGATTGCAAGCCAAAATCAAACACATTGCTCCACACGCTATTTATATTCACTGTAATGCACATCATCTAAACCTTGCGCTAGTGCAAACTATCAATAACATACAAACAGTGAAAGATTTGTTATTAACTTTGCAGGCTGGTCCTTTCGCAAAGTTCTCCTTCTTTGTAAAAGCTCAAAATGAAAGTGGTCTGATAATATACAAATTAGAAAGATTTGCTGGCCCTAGAAGTATTTATTTGAATGCTAGTGTTAAAAAAATACAGATTCGATTTGAGACCATTGTTGTTGTTCTCAATGCAATACAATCACTACAACGTGACAAGCAGTCTAGTTCAGAAGCCCGAGAACTTCTCTGAAATATTTAGAGCTTTGAGATTTTGCTAACTTTGCTAAGTATGGAAGCAATTCTGCAATAGATTCATGTGTTATCTGAAGAACTTTAGAGAAAGAATCTTGATATGCCAAAGGCGACTGAACTAATTAAAGTGACGAGAACTGACCTCGCCGACCTTGGACAAGAATGTCTTTGGATGCAAATCGTCAATGACGCAACTGAATTGTCAGAAAAATGTGTTATTGAAACAGTTGAAGACCACAACCGAAGAGCTTTACAATTAAGGCAGCACCAGCTGAGTAGCAAACTAACAGAATACGTTTTTGGTAGTACTGTAGGCGAAGAGGCCTGCGCATTATGAGCACTCCGAGGATAGAATGCAGGATAGAATGCCACTTGCATGTTCAATCCAAGGGCTACACATTTCTTGGACTCCTCATCTGCAGTGGTCCTTGCTGAGCACTACCTAGAGGCCCAAGTAAATTATGTTGGATTACATTCAGGCCACTGCAAGGAGCTTTTTATCTGACAAGACTAAGACAGGTATTAACTCTGTCAGGTACTATCTCCGTACATCATCAGAAGGATTGTTTGAGGTGCTAAACCTGTTGAATTTGGCCCTTGTATTGCTGATTACAACTGCAACAAATGAGAGGTTCTTCTCCTGTTTGAAAAGAGTTAAAAACTATTTGCAAAATAGATGTAGAGACAAGAGACTTTAGTGATTTGTTGGTAATGGCATGTGAACCTATGGAGGTTGACCAGATCAATTTGAGTGATGCCATTGACAGATTTGCTGACATGCGGCAGAGGAGGTATCCTCTGAAAAGATGAACCATTATCTTCTTTGACGCTGCCAGGTTATAGTTCACTTTCCAGTTACGCCCATCTTTTCAAGTCATGCAGACCTAATCAGCCCCACATGCAGTCTTCAAAACCATCTCGTCCTACACTACCAGCCTCTTCTCATCATGAAGTCAGCCATATTACATCGCTGATGCACTACATCCAGTTTCTGTGTGTACATTCAAAACACTGTCTGCTATGCTGTTGAGTTTTGTCAGCATCCTATTGCTTTCCAGTGAGCTAAGCAACATCAGACCATTAAATCAGAAAAGTCCCAAGTAATAATGGCACCATATAGACTTGCAGCCAGCCATGTGTGCCCTCAAATGGCAGCATCTGCCACGCTGCCAGCCTCCTGATTTTCAGTCCAAGCAACAGCGAGCCATCCAATCAGTATTTTCCTGTGAAGGCAGACAGGCACTACTAGCGGCGCAGCCAAAAGCTTCCGCCAAACTGCCAGTGTCTTAATTTGCAGACACCAAAGGATTGAGTAGCCTCAATCAGCATCTTCTTTCCAAGTCAGTCACGAGCTGCGCCACAGCCAGAATTTATTTTTTTAATATTATGCTATGTAGTTTGGACACAAACTTTTAGCATATTTGAGGTTAATGGTGCCGATGTCAGAAAGTGTTTCATTTAGCAGGCGCTGTGCAGGTAGATGTCAAGTGATTCCGGTTTAGTTTGGAATCCATTTCGCTATGCTTTCCCAGAATTGCATAGTTCTAAAGATGAGTGGAAATGAATGTCCGCTTGCGATCTGTTTCCATCTTTCATTGGCGTCTAAGTAGGATTGTTCTTGTGGGAGCATGTTGCAAAGATTCTCTGTGTTTCTTCTAGGGAGGTGCATTCCATAAAGAGGCAGAAGAGTGTTTCAGTTGTGGTGTCATTTTTGCAGAATCTGCATTGATTTGTCCAGTATGAGTGAGATATACTCTAGTTGGTAGTGTTACGGGTGAATGAAGAAGCACGGCTCCTTTAAGAAGGAAGAGCATGCCAGGGCAGGAAGAGGGCGGAAGGGGAGGTACACACGGGGTGTTTGGGGAGTTCGAGTTGTAAGAGAATAAAAAGAGGTTGACTATACGCATGGCTCCTGTGTTCATTGCATGAAGCATACAGGAGTGAATGCCGCGACACAGTAGCCAACAACTGGCGACGAGGACGCTGCATTCACGGCGTGCCGCAGATCGGGTGTGCTAAGCCCAGCAGGACAACAGAGGGGCCGTTGCTTCTCACGGCATGCCGCAGGGAGGGAAGTGAAGCCCAGCAGTGCAGGATAGAAGCTGCCGCATCCATGGCGTGCCACAAGATGGGCGGAACGCTCAGCAGCAACAAGAGGAGACAGGACGGACGAAGCACCCGGCAGCAGTGGACGGGATATCCATGCCGCAGCAGAATAGGCCCACCGCAGTGCAGACAAGCCCAGCAGACACCAACGAACAGAGCTGTGAGAGGCACGAGCATACTGCAGCAGAGAGGGGCCACTGCAGTGCAGACAGGCCCAGCAGGTGCCAGAGAGCAGTGATGCGAGAGACGCGAGCATACTGCAGCAGTGAGGGGCCACCGCAGTACAGACAGGCCCAGCAGACATCAGGGAGCTACGCCACGAGAGACGCAAGCTCCGACACCTGCCAGGTACCCGAAACAGTGTGGAAGGAGAGGGGGCCCGACTGCACACACACCCACGCACCAGCAGGAGAGGGGGCCCGACCATGCGCACACCCAAGCACCAGCAGTTAAAGTTGTGTGAGGCCCGAATGCAACCCAAAGAAGACCCAGAGAGTGCCGGTAAGAAACCCCAGCCACACACCACGTCACTGAAGGCCCAGATCAGTGCGCACCAACATCCCATCACGCAACGTAGGAGGCCAAAACCCTGTGACCAACCTCAGGCCCACTTGACAATAGCCTGCCATCCAGGCACAGCAACACGAGGACAATAGCCCATATGTCCCACGTAATACACAGAAACCAACCAGTCTACTACACCTGTCACCCAAGAGTGTCACACAGGGAATGCACAAAGGAATAAAAGGATCACACTTCAACGCGGGACACTAAGGAACTGAACAGAGCGCAAGCAGAAGCACCCGCAAAAGAGCCCACCCTGACTGCGACCCCCCCCATTTGAATACTGCTATCAGCCCCAACAGACAGAAGGGCTAGTTACCAACCTTGCCACATCCAACACCATGAACTGTACAACCATGACCGATCAAGCACAGGTGGCAGCTGACGCTGAAACACCCTCAACTACCAACGCTGGCCCAGCATCCCACGCCAGCCTCATGAGATGGCCCAACCCATTTACCCTCAATCCGCACCATGATCAGGGGCAACGGTGGGAAGAATGGGTTGAGGAATTTGAAGACTTTGTAAGGGCCATTGGCACACAGGATCCTCCCAACAAAACTAGCATCTTCACAAATGTTGCAGGAAGAGAAATCAAAAACAATTCTGCCGCAAGAACGAGCCACATATCAGCGCCTCCTGGAAGCCATCAATGAAAAGCTGGTAGTAACACCCAACAGAGAGTATGAACGCTACACCTTTAACCAATGCGCCCAGCTAGATCATGAACCCATAGGTGAGTTCGTCATCCACCTTCAGAGGAAAATTCTGAAATGTGACTTTGCCAACTTCAACGATGATGAAGCAATCAGACTACGAATAATCAAAGGGTGCATATCATCAATGTTTAGAAAGCACCTCCTGAAAAAACCTCTATCCCTCAAAGAAATCCTTGACCTAGCGAGAGTACATGAACGGATAGACCGCCAAGCTGCGGCCATCGAAAATCCAAAAAAGGGAGACATCTTCGCGGCCATGACACCGTACACCAGGTACCAAAGCCCATAAAGCCAACAACCCTTTAGAAGCTCCCTACAGCGACCTCATAGTGACAGGCAATGCTACCGGTGCAGGTTTGAATACCCCCACAGAGGACCATGCCCTGCAATTGGCCAAAGATGCATGTGCTGTGGCCAAGAAAACCACTTCCAAGCCATGTGCAACGAAAACCTTCCCGAAATGGGATCTGGCTGTCAACAAAATACACAAAATCCCAGCCGCTTCCCAGAACCACAAAGAGAACAACACAACCGGTGACCAGCCGAGGGAGGAATGACATACCGCACAATGGCCCACCAATGCCCTAACACCGTAAGAGCCCTAAAAGGTCTGCAAATCGAGCCCAACAGGAAACCTCATGAACTGTATGACTACCAACACTACAACCAACCCCAAATGACCACCTTGGACGAGGCCTACACGATGGAGCACGCAACAACCCAGGAACGAGGAAGTGCCATGACCCCCTCGACACTAGACTATGACCCATACAACAACTCCCCGCCAAGGTCATTAAAAGCAGAAGACCACCAACCCCTATACCTGCAAGAAGGCTATGATAGAGAGTATGTTAGACTCCTTAGCATAAATACCGATGACACTCCTGCTCCCAAAGTGACGGTATAGATGGGGAACACCCAGAAGCAATTTGTTGTCGACACCGGAGCTACAGTCAACGTGATGAAGGAGGAACTACACCACACAATAGCGGATCTCACCCCAAAAGTCAATCGAAAACACACATCTTCAAGTGGGGAGCGGCGCTACCCCTGACATCCAAGGGTCAATTCCTCTGCAACCTAATCCACAGAGGACTCACAGTACCATCGACAATACATGTCATCCAGAGTCCCTCAGTAGGGCGATGCCTCCTGAGCTACAGGACAGACTGAGTCCTAGCACTCATAGACCTACAATACGAATCAACAGAAATAATAAAAGGCTAACCGTCGGACAGGCATGAAGTCCTGGCAATAACCTGCTGGCCCCTCGACAAAGACACCCTCAAAACACATTTCCCCAAACTATTTGAGGGGGTAGGGATGCTTAAGGACTCTGTCGTCAAACTACATATTGATCCCACAGTAACACCGGTGCCAAAACACCCCCGCAAAGTAGGATTCCACCTCCAAGCACAAGTGTCCAAGGAACTACAACTTCTACTACAGAACGACATCATTGAGAAAGCCCAAAGACCCACACCATGGATATCCCCCCATTGTAATAGTCCCTAAAGACAACGGACAACTGCGCATATTCGTCGACATGCGCATTCCCAACACTGCCATCCACAGGGAAAGACATCCCGGACCAAGCCTTGAAGACATGATCGTCAGACTAAATCAAGCAACAAACCTTTCCAAATTAGACCTTAACCAAGGCTACCACCAGCTCGTCATAGATCCATCCTCTCGACCGATTACCACCTTTGCCACACACAAGGGGATATTCAGATATAAACAACTTAACTTCGGCATTTCCTCAGCCGCTGAGATCTTTCAAGAAACCATCAGATGACTAATATCATCAGAGGTAAATGCGTTAAATTACAGCGACGACATCCTCATCTTTGGGAAAACCCAAGAACACCATGACAGGGCACTCCTAGCGGTATGCAAGATTCTACAAGACGCCTGCCTAACACTCAACGGCCCCAAATGTGACATCAACAAAACCAGTCTTAGATTTTTCGGACACATATTCTCTGATACAGGCATCACAGCCGACCCCGACAAGATTGAGGCCATCACTGACCTTCATGCCCCCACAACAACAGCGGAATTAAGGTCATTCCTAGGAATGACAGGATACTGCGCACGATACCTCCAAAACTATGCCAGACAGCCTTCCAGACCATCAAAGAAAGCCTAGCAAACCAACGTCAACTAGCCTACTTCCACCCCGAATTCGACACCATCATTACAGTCGACGCCAGCCCAGTGGGCCTTGATGCCATTCTGACCCAAACCAGCCCCAGAGACAGAACTCAACATGCAGTTGTAGCCTATGTCAGCAGAGCCCTGTCCCCCACTGAAAAGGCCTACTCACAGGCAGAACGGGAGAGCCTTGCAGCTGTATGGGCCTGTGAAAAGTTCCACCACTTCGTAATCGGTCAAAGATTCACACTGGTCACAGACCACCAGGCCTTACTGTCCCTATTCGGGAACCCTAAAACCAAAATGCCACCCCCCCCCCAATTGAACGATGGGGCATAAGACTCCAAGAATAGAATTACACCATAATACACAAACCAGGGGGAGATGCAAATCCTGCCCACTACTTGTCAAGGCACTCAACAGTGGACAAAGATGGCTCTCTAGTCTGAGAAGCGGAAGAATATATTGCGTACCTCTCCCCCAACGCCATGCCTCCTACCATCTCAACAGAGGTATTCGCAGACAGAAGCAGAGCTGACCCCACCATCAGAGCTGACCCCACCATCAAAGCTGCCCTGCACCTCACCCGCATGAACAACTGGGAAAACATGCAGGGGAGAGGCAGTGGAGTGGAAGGAGTGGACAGGAAAGATCTAAGCCGCATAGCCAAGATACACTCAGAACTAGCAGCCACTGACCAAGGCATACTATTACGAGGCAACTGACTAGTGGCTCCAAAAGACCTCCGGAAAACACTAGTAACAATAGCTCATGAAGGGCACAGAGGAATCGAGAACACCAAGAAAATTCTAAGAAACCACACATGGTTCCCTTACATGGACATCATAGTGAAAGACATCCTGGCTCATTGCGGACCCTGCCAACAAGCAGTGAAAAGGTCAGACCCAAACCCGATGCAGATGATACCACTACTGGAAAGACCCTGGCAAAGGGTTGCAATAGACTTTTATGAACCCCTAGAGGAGGGGGGATACCTGCTCATAGCGATTGACTACTGTTCACGATTCCCATTCGTCCAGCAGGCACCTTCAAAATCGTTCTACGAGACAGCACCCATCATAGATGAATTGTTCAGCAAGTGGGGCATTCCAGCCATCGTAAAGACAGATAATTGACCTCCATTTAAGGGACGTGAATTCACAAAACTGGCAGACCACCTCGGCTTCCACCACCAAAAGATTATGCTGCTCTGGCCCCAGTCCAATGGAATGGTAGAAGGCTTCATGACGACTATAAAACTAACAAGGCAGAAAGCCCTTGCAGATCAAATGCCACATCCACAAGTGATATGCCGAATGCTCAGGAGCTACCGGAATACCCTGCATGATACAACAGGGCAAACACCTGCTGAACTAATGATAAAATACAAACCTCAAACCCGCATCCCCCAGTGGGAAGACTATACCCCAGAGCAAGATGCAGCCATAAGGGAACGAGATGCCGAAAGGAAAGCTTGGGCCAAGGAATGGGCTGACAAGAAAAGGAAAGCAAAAGAACCTCAGCTTGAAGTAGGACAGGCAGTACTAGTTCGACAAAGACAACTAAGGAAAACAGACACACGCTACAGCCCAGAGCCCAGGGTGATCACTGTTGTAAAAGGACCCATGATAACAGCAACAGGAGAACCAGGTGAGATAACCCGCAACACATCATTCTTCAAGAGACTGTACCTGGAAGACCCAGAAACGCCAGAGGTCACAACAGAGGACCTTGAACCTGAACAAAGTGCAAGCCCTCCAGTCGAAACAGCTGGCAAAACCAGAGAGTCCCCAGGCAGACCACACAGAACAGTGCGGAGACCCGCAAGGCTCATACAGCAAATATAAACTCCCAGCTTTCATGTTAAGCACGGGGGAGATGTTACGGGTGAATGAAGAGGCACAGCTCCTTTAAGACGGAAGAGCATGCCAGGGCGGGAAGAGGCCGGAAGGGGAGGGACACAAGGGGAGTTCGGGGAGTTCGAGTTGTAAGAGAATAAAGAGAGGTTGAATATACACATGGCTCCTGTGTTCATTGCATGAAGCATGCAGGAGTGAATGCCGCAACACAGTAGCCAACAGGTAGGATGTTCAATCTGAAACGCAGGAAGGTGTCTCACATGCGTTTGCATGGGAATTTGGTTAGGTATTTTGGCAGCTCATTGAGGGCTCTTGTCTTATGGCGCATAGAGTGAGAAAGTTTGTATTTGCTCTTATCTTCACAAGTCTGAATCCAGTCAAGTTTTCTGAGGTGTTTTTTATCGTTCTATCAGCATTTCCTCACTTATTTCGTGGTGGTTCATGGTGAGTTTGCAATATTCTTCCCATTTCGCAATGATTGCATTATCAGTGGTTGCAGGTATGTTTTTCATAAGTTTGATCGAGGGAATGTTGTCTTCAGAGATGGTTTTTCTGTAGAGTGAAAGATGTTTCCATCTGTTGGCTGATTCAAGAGATTGAAGTCCAAGTTTGAATTGTATCCTAGTTGCCGGGAAGTATTTTGGGAGGGAAAGTAGTTTCCTCCAGTAGATTCCTTCCATGGGTTCCCATATTTGTCGAGGCAGATTTAGAAGACTCTCGCTTCCGTAGGTAAGTATTGGAGTGATCTTCTGTTTATAGAACATGAGTGTGGGTGTCTGGAAGAAGCGTCCGTATTTTTTATGGATCATGGCACCTTGGCGTGCTAGCGAAAGACATTTGTTTGTCAAATGCTCCGTCCAAGACAGTTCTATTGTGGATTGGTTTAGGTGGATTCCCAGGTATTTTGTTGTCTTGACTATTTCAAGAGGTTTTTTGTCGATCGTCAGTCAGAAGGTGGTTGCTCTGCAATTTTGTTTGCTGTTAGTGGCATGATCTTAGTTTTTGATATGTTGATTCTCATTTCGATTTCTTTAACATATTTCTCCAGAGCATTGAGTCTTCTATGTAGGCCTATAAGTGTTTTGTCCAGCAGTACCAAGTCATCCGCAAAAAGTATGTACAGTGTCTTGGTGTCATTGATTTTCGGGGGGAATGCTTCTACTTTAGCTTGGCTGTTCATGATGTCAAAAAGGTAGAAGTTAAACAATGTTGCCGCAAGTGGACAGCCTTGTTTGAGGCCTCTGTCTGTTGGTATAGAGTTGGATACAATGCCAGTGGATGTGAGTCGTAACTTAATGGAGGTTTTACTGTAGAGGGCTTTGATGGGTGCGAGTATTTCAGAGGGACATTTCCAGGAGTAAAGCTTGTTCCAAAGTCTGTTTCGATTAATGCTATCAAATGCCATTTGTAAGTCAATGAACGCAGCGTAAATGTGATATCCAGTTCTAAAGCTTCTTGTTTTAGGACATTGAGAATCATTAAGTTTATCCTAGTGCCAGCATTCTTCACGAATCCAGTCTGTCGGGAGTTGCAGCTATTATTTTGGGTTGCCCAGGAGTTCAGTTGTTTGAGTAGTGTAGAGGCAAAGAGTTTGCCTATGGGATTGAGCATAGCAAGCGGTCTATAGTTTTTGGTAGGTTTTTTTCTCCTTGCTTATATATGGGAACCAATGTGGCTGTTTGCCTATGGGATCGAGCATAGCAAGCGGTCTATAGTTCGTTGGTAGGTCTTTTTCTCCTTGCTTATAAATGGGAACCAATGTGGCTGTTTGCCAGGTGCGAGGGATGTACTGTTCAGTGGATATTAAATTGAATAATTCCATGCACAGGTTGGTCCAAGCCTCAGGGTCTTGTTTAATGATGTGGTTACTGAGACCATCAGGGTCTGGTGCCCTCAAGGTGTTAAGATGTCTGATAAGGTCGAGGATCTCATCTCGTTCCCAACCATTGAACCATTTAGAAGTGCTGGTGCTGAAATCTGGAGTGTTGATTGTATCTTTGTGGAGGTGAGTAAAGTGTGAAGTCCAAGCTTTTTCTGGTACCTCTGAGTGAAGGGATGTTTGGGCGGACTTGTTGTTGTTCAAGAAGCTCTACAAGTCTCTGGTGTTTTTATTCTCCAGTATTTTAAGTGTTTTTTCAGCATTATTTTGTAGTAGAGTTGCTTTCGTGGACTTCATCCAATTCCGCTGTTTTAACTTTAGAGCACGTATTCTTTGCTTGCCATGAGTAGAGTCTGATTTGTAGATATCACGGATTTGTTTGCGCAATGTTCTTTTTTTGGTGGCAATTAGTTCACTATATGCGTGATTGTGTTCGTGGTTAATCTTGCCAGGACCATTTTTGGTGGTTCGGTAGGGTATTAGGCGCCATTCGTAGTTTATTTTTGCTTTCGTTGGTTTGGACCAATTCTGGAGGTTTTCTTTTAATATTGATACGTGATAAGTCGGTATCCGTAGTCGTTTTGCTCCTTGATTGATTTCAATTTTGTCAGATTTTTCTTTGGGTAGGAATGAATGGATATTAGTCCAGGTTAAGGCTATTTTGTAATGATCGCTGAGTTTTGTGGGGATGGTGGTGAGTGTCCTGGTGGCTTCTGTGATCAAGGGTGAAGCATAGATATGATCGATGTAAGCTGTGGAAGTTCCTCTGCGCCGTGTGTATCAGGGGGGTTGTTCTCCTTTAATTTTGCCATTGAGTAGGGTCAGGTTGCGGTTGTTAATTTCTTTGTGCCAGGTTCTTGTCTTGCGGTTCATTTTGGCTACAGGTGTTCTTTCTCCCTGCTCATTGAATAGGTGGATGTTCATGTCCCCATAGAGGATTAAATTAGCTTTGGGATATTTTATTCTGATGTTGTCTATATTTGTCATTGCCTAATAAATTAAAGTGGCGTCTGGCATGGATTTGGGGTTCCAGTATATGTCAACTATCGTGATCAGTTGGATCTGAATGCTTTTCGGTTTTCTGAGTTCTGGGGGGTCTTTGAATTCAAGCACGGTTAGCTGTACCCAGTGATTTGGGTTCAAAGTTTCTATCAGGTGGATGTTAGCTTCTGTTTTCCACATTGTAAGGAGACCGGCCTGTGGTCTCCCTTTGTGCCCCAAGTAGTGCCGGGTTGAACGCATTCAAATATCCATCGCAGTGAGGTTTCTGTGTCAGCCAGGTTTCCTGAAGGCAGATGATGTCAAAGTTGTTTAAGTTGTCATTTGTTACGCTCACCTGGCTCCCACAGGGGCGTCGATCTGAACTGGACAGCTGCGGTCTCCACCAATGTGACGCGTAGTGCCGAGATGATGGACTGGACTGGCCCACCCAGCTTTGTTTGCTTGGCCCGTAGGAATATTCTTCTGCAAAGGAGTTGAGCGTTAACCCCCTCCCTTTCCCGCTGTTCTCCCCACTGATCACCTTTGGTGTCCCCTCTTATAGTCTCACCTGATGGTTTGGAAAGATGAGCTCTCCATCCTGCATTGAGCGCAGGGGCGCGTAGATAACCAGTTGCTTCACTGGCTCGAAGGAATTGGTGAGTCCCAGAACAATATTGACTCTGAGATTCCCGGCAAGACGCTGTAAGTATGTAGTTCGTAAGAGTTCAAATGTCTGACTTTCGCTCTTGTCCGATTCCTTGCAGGTTGCAGCTTGACCCTAGCGAAGAATTCCTAGTGGCAACAGGTAAAATTCAGGAAAGTATTTGTATTATCCAACGCAGTTCGATAAAATAATGTCAATATGTAACCTGTTGCTTTCTCCCTTATTCAGGCGCTGAGAGAAAGTATGAAGTCTCGAGGAATAATGCCTCGGCGGTAAAATCAGGTAAGTCTATTTTGGTGAGGAGGTTTCCCCTTATTTGTCCCTTTGTTTCACCTTGCTGTCCTTTTGTTTCCCCTTAGGGGCCGGGGTTCGGCAAGGATGCAGTGGAAGCTGCGCCGACCCGTGAAGAGGAATAGTACCCCCGGTGGTAAAATCAGGTAAGTCTATGGGGGGTAACTAATATTGCCTCTGTGTATTCCCTTGGCTCACCTTGCTGTTCTTGAATTTCCCCTAGGTGCCGGAATGCGGCGGGAGCATGCAGAAGGATGCGGTGGAATGTGAAGATGCTGCGAAGGGCGGTGAGTTCAGCGCGGCGCTGCTTCAGGCGAGGCGACGTGCATAAAATAACTTCTTTCTTCCAGCTCGAAGGCGCAATGGATCGAGAATTCAGGTAAGGATCAAAGGTATTGCTCTTGTTCTAACCTTTTCTCCTTCTCTCCCCTTTTACTAGGAGCTCCGGACTCGAGGCGGGCGTGGCAGAAGACTGGATGCAGACTTGCATTCACGGTGAGCGTTACGCTGCTGGATGCAGAATAACGCGAAGTGTGTGCTGCTCTTCGGGCGTGGTTTAAATAGCCTCCAAAGTAGTCCCAGGCAAGTATTCCTCCCCATCCCCACCCGAGTAAAAAAAATTGTCCCTTAGGTAAAGTAGTCCCTTCCAAGCCTCCTTTGGCTTGGAGCTCTTGCAGCATGGTCTGCATCAGGTGAGTTTGCAGCATCGTCTGCATCAGGTAAGTTTTAATCTATGAGCCTGGCGCCTATGGCGCCAGGACTGACTCTCCCTATGAGCCTGGCGCCATAGGCGCCAGGACTGCACCCAAATAGCCCCTAGCAGGGGTTGTTGGGTTTGCTTAGTATAACTTGACTTGATGCCTGCTTCCGGGGTTGCTGGACTTGGTCTGGGTCCCCGGGGGTAGGCATCATGACATCATTTCCCGGTTTCTATAGATGAGAGAACCCTCTGGTGTTCCAGGAGCATAGTTTAACTTGCTCTAAGAGTTTTCTTGGGGATGCTTATAGATGAGTTTGTTTTATTACTTTCCGTTCTCTTGTGACAGTTCTTTCATCGGTAGGTGTCTATGAGCGGTAAAAGGCTCTCTCGAAGTTGCCGTCCCTTCTTACATTTTCAACGTATTCTTCATGCCTTGCGTCTTGTTTGGGGTGAGTTTTTTCAGGTTTGTGTGTTTCTTCGAGCGTTGAAGATCTTTTTCCTTCTGTGTGGTGATGGGTACGAGTTTTATCTGTCGTACATTTAAATCCTAGTTGGTCGAAATAGGCTGTGCATTCTAGTATCTTGTTTAGGGTGAGTTGGTTGTGTGAGCATATCTCAATTGCGTCCATTTTGTTTTTGTTGGGAAACTTAATCAGTTTTATGTCGCTAGAGCTCATGTTTTCCAGGGAGGGGATGACATGAAGCAGTCGAAGTAAGTTAGCTCTGTTCATGATGAGGTTGTCATCAGGGCCTTGAGTTCTTTGTAGTTCAACCATGATATCTCGGTGTTGGCAGCGAGAGTCGAAAAAGATAGGCAGTGAAAGTCGTTTCAGTGTTTTAGAGGTGTTGCTTTGGATGGTGTTGTTTGGATAGAGTCACTTGTGGGAGCGTCGTCAGAGCTCCAGGAGGCTTCTGAGTCCGAAATGTCTTCGTATGATAGAATAATGCTAGCATCCAAGGCAGTCTTGCCTTCATAATATTCGTCGACTATGTAAAGGGAAGAGCTTTCTTTGGGTTCTAGGGAAGTGTGAGCATCTGGTGTCTGTTCACCTTCATGTGTCGTGAGGTTCATCGGAGATTCCATTATCTGTTTGTCCACAATGGTTCATTCTTCAGATGTTCTTGATTTCTGAAGGTTGTTGTTTCCAATGGGTTTAGGATCAGGGTTAGTTGTTGCTTTCTTGTTCCCTTTCTGGGAATGGGTAAGTGTGTTTTTTGTGGAAAAGGTGAGGTTTCTCAGAAAGAGCTTGTGATACCTTATTGTTTCTTTTTTTTCGTTGGTAGTTCTTTTTGTTTTTTGGTTTTTCTATTATTTTCCTTGAGGTCTCAAAAATTGCAAAGGAGCCGGTATCATTATTTGGAATGGATGGGGAGGCTGGGTTAATCAGGACTTTTCCTTCTCTCTTTGCCATCGGTCGTTCAAGACAATGTTGTTTGATTCCCATCGGGTTCTTTGTTTCAGCTATTTTTTTGTCGTGTTGCTCATTTGAGGTTTCCTTAGCTAGTAGGGGGTTGCCTGTTTTGCTATGCGGGGTATATGGAGGGTTTTTTCTTTAGGCTGGTCTTGCGGTGTTGAAGTGCTTGTTTTTTCAGTTTGTTTGGTCGATAGTAGTTTGATCAGTGTTGCAGTGAGTTGCTCCTCCTCTGCACTATCTGCTCTTGCTAATCCAAATAGTCTGCTTTGCCATTGGGCTGACGTTTCAGCTTCTTGGTCAAGGCGTAGTTGGAGTTTGGAAATGAATAGCTCAGTGTGAACTTGCTTTGTGTGCATTAGGGCAATGAGGGTTGCCTGGTCTTTCATAGTATCTTGGCTTGACTATCAGTGCTTGGCTTGAAGCTGTGATTAGTGAGTTCTGGAGTTCTGCTATTGTTGTAGGGATTGGGATTTCAGGTTGCAATTGTGGTCGCATTTGCACTTAGATTCTTCTGTGTGGTGAGATAGGTTTATTTTAGGTGGATTCTGTATTGTTGATATGTCGGTAGGGGTTGCTTGTTGTGAGCGACATGGATTTATTGTCGAGGTTCCATTGTTCTCTACGGGTTTAATGTAGGATTGCTCTTGTTTCGGTGCTGAGGCTCCGTCTGGGCGGTACGGGTTGTGCCTGACAGGGGTGAGATGTCCAAAGATTGAGTCGCGTTTTTCCTGGTTCCAAATTATGGACTCAATTTCATCAATGTCAAGTGACAGTCTTGCCAGTTTTTTCTTTCTCCGAATAGCACGGCTGTCAGTATGGTTTTGGAATTTGAAATGGTTCAAAGTGTAATTTTGTTGCCATTGTCTTTTTCCATGCATTGCTTTTATCTTTTGTTGGGTTGTCGTTGAGTCTGGCACGTCTGTGTCTTTTTTTGATTCTGGGTACTCCTGGGCGGGTGTAATTGATTCATTGCTTAAATTTGGTTTGATTGGGATCTCCGTTTTAATTTTTCACTCCTGGGGGCGTTTTTTTTGGATTTGTGATGGACCAGAGAGTTTTCCTTGTGTTCGTCCAAAGGTGGAGTGCTATGGCTGGGACTCGGATGTAATTTTTGGAGTATCCGAGGTTTGAGGTTTGGCGGGGTGAGTTGGTGGAGATTCCTCGTTTCTTCTTTCCAGTTTCGATGTATTCAGATCGTTCTTTTGTTGTTTTGTGCATGGTTCGTTAGTTGTGGTGCTGTTGTAGTCAGATTGCGAAGGGGTGTTTTTGTTGATAGGCGCCTCTATGGTGCTCTCAATTGTGCAGTTATCTAAGCAGTTTAATATGGTTCTGTTGCCATTAACATGTAGGCTTTTCTCTATTTCTGCGGTGGATCGTAGGCGTGTTCTATGCCCAGTAAGCTGTCCAGTAGAGGCAACCATGTCAGAGTTTGTTGGGTTGAAGTCGTGAGCACGGAGGGAGTGCTTTCCAGTGCTGACTGAGTGGAGGCGAGTAAGTGTGCAATCCGGGTAACACTGAGTAGGGTAGATGGGTCAAAGGTGCAAAGCCTGCAGTCCCCGTTAGCCAATCTGTTGTTATTTGAAATTAATCAGGTCCAGGGAGTTCTTAGGTGTCTAGACGCAGTCCGAGAGTTTTTAACTCGGAACGGTTGTGTATGGAAGGTGGGTCAAAGGCACAAGGCCAGCAGTCCCCGTTGTCCAAGTCGCTTGGAAGCAAAGAAAAGTACTCAGAGTAAGAGTTGAGCTGGACGTTGTTTCCAGTAAGGTAGTAGTGTGCAAATGCTCCCTTAAGTTTGCGTGTTGATATCCAGGTCAAAGGTAAGGAGCCCGCAGTCCCTGGCATCAGTGCCAGAGTGAGCCCAGTTGCGAGTAAGGGTCCGGAGAGGTACACAGTGTGAGTGAGAGAGGAGTGGCTGCAGGGGGCGGGGGGAAAGCTTACACTGCCGGTCCTGTGTTGTAAAATCTTATCCCGTGTCTTAGAGAGGGAGGGTGAGCATGCAGCTCAGCAGCAAAACAGCAAAAACAGCACACGCCCTTCACTTGCGCGGGCTTAAAGCTGCAAGGGTGGCTGGGAGCCGCTTATCAGGACCAGCTTCCAGGTGTGGGCGAAGCCAGCTGGTAGATGTTGTTGAAAGTGGTACACACAGTTGAACGTAGTGCTGGTCCTCTGTTCTTCGGCAATTCAATTCCGCCGTGCAGCAGGCAGCAGGCAGTGAAGTAGTGTCGCAAGCAGTGAAGGTAGGGATGTCGCAGGTGACGGATCAGTTGCAGTCGCAGTTACATTAAAAACAGTGCGTGCCCTTCACTTGCGCGGGCTTAACGCTGCAAGGGCGGCCGGGAGCTGCTTATCAGGACCAGCTTCCTGGTGTGGGCGGAGCCAGCTGGTAGATGTTGTTTAAAGTGGTACACACAGTTGAACGTAGTGCTGGTCCTCTGTTCTTCGGCAATTCAATTCTGCCATGCAGCAGGCAGCAGGCGGTGAAGTAGAGTCGCAAGCATTGAAGGTAGAGATGTTGCAGGTGACAGATGAGTTGCAGTCGCAGCTACAGCGAAAACAGTGCACGCCCTTCAATGGCACTTCAGTAATTCCTCCTCAGAAAAACGGGCCGCGGCGACAGATGCTGTTGACACAGCCAAAATATTATGTCATGAAAACATTTGCTATCCCGCCTCCCTCTTCTTGATTTCCAGTCAATAAACCAATGGTGGACCATCTAGTTAGCAGCTCCCTTTTAAGTCAGTCACCAGCTGCCCCACCGCTAGAGTTCTGTCATCAAAATTGCATCTGCCATGCTATCCGCACCGTCTTGATTTGTAGTCAACCAAGCAATGATGACATACCAAGTCAGTGCCTTCCGTTAAAACGAGTCAGGCACCATCCGCATCGTGCCTTCCGTTAAAACGAGTCAGGCACCATCCGCATCACAACCAGTGTTCAAAACAGCGCCTGGCATACTGGCAGTCTCCTCTCTGGTGGTTTCCGGTCACCTAAGCAACAACCTGCCTTCCATTGAAAATTTTGCCTTACATGAAGAAAGGCATGCACCGTTTGTTCCACAGCCCATCTCTTTTGCCATTGAAACAGCAGCACCGGACAAGTCTGTCAAGCCATTGTTCTGCTCAATCTGGTAAGAAACTGCATTTTAAGTCTTTTGATCAGAACTGTGAATGAAGAGCAACTGTCGGGCATTAGCCAAAAATCTATACAATAGTGCTAAATGTTGGAATGTGAACCTATATGGAGAGGTACAGGGTGTAGAGTATAATGTACATGTAGGAACTGAAACCTAGGCGTATAAAGGGTGTTGGTGAGTGTGGCAGAGATGCAAAATGCGGCCAGGAATTTGTTTTCGTAAAGTATGGGAACATGAGTCATGAGGCTTTTGGTACTGAAGTTGTCATCATTCAGTAATGCACTGTAAGTCTTCAACACTTGAACTATTCTGTTTGCAGCCAAAATCACACAAGAACAAGTGTTAGACATGAAGCCTCACGAGAGAACAAGGAAGAAGATGGAGTCATTGATTTCTGTTTTTCCAGATGTGAGTATAATACCTACCCATCCTTCAAATGTGTGCTGGGCACAGTAGGTTTGCAGGCAGAGTACTGCAAGTACTCTCCTTTTCAGATTTTGGGGAAGGATGCAGCACTAGAATGGAAATGCAGAACCCTCCATAAGTGGAAATAACAGCTTTTCAATGTTGTTAATCAGGTTTTGTAACACTCTAAACTTCTGCAGACCTTGTATGGTAGGATGTATACATGAAACAAAGTATACTTGTTTGAAAGTGTGAGAGCGCGATGCTAGTAATGTATAGAAATAACTTGAAATGTTTTGTTCCTGTTCAGTTATGCAAGCACTTTGAAGGGATACAGAAAGTTAATCAGGCAGCAGTATTTGCCAATGCACTAATGAAGTCCATTTTAAACTTACCTCTAGGTTCTGAAGGAGATGAATATCAAAGAAGTCTGGCTGATTGTGCAGGAATAATGAAGTCCATTAAACAACTGCAAACATCAAAACACATCCTGCTGAGAGGTAACACTGCAGGTAACTTGTCGAATCAGAAGAAAATGGGGTAAGTGCCAAAATCATTGAAGACTGTGTATGCATTGAGTATAAGAACAAATGTTCGCTGGTGAAATATTCTCCCTCTCCCCTTCTATCCTGGCTTTCCCCTATTCCCACCTATTGGCCCCTCTCCCCCAGAATGTGATTGTACTCTGTAGTTCTGTTTAAATAACAGGGTGTATCCACATAAAGGGGGGATTTGGGTTCATACACCCCCCATGGTAACACGGGCCTTGACACACGGCTACATATTATTTTTCATAGTGTACTGAGGGATAATGCTTTATGATGCCACTTCCTGTATTGTCATGGGGCAGGATCAAATGACATCACTTCTTGTGATGTCACTCGGCAGTGGGGTCAAATGACATCACTTCCTGTGATGTCACTCAGGGGCGGGGTCATACAAAACACTTTGTGTGATATCACTCGCGGGGCAGGGGCGTGTGATGTCATTTCCGCTACCGCTGGCATTTTAGTGAAATGACGTCCCTGCCTGCTCTCTGCCCCAATCCGTGGAGGAGCAGTGTGGCCCGTCGACACTAGATAAAGTGCGCTTACAAGGAGGTCCGGCAGATGACTGAGTTTACGAATTGTGTTCCTGATCCTAGGGAGCTGACCCCTGCTGGGGGAAGTGCAGGTTGGTGAAGGGAGATTCAACGCTGAGAGGATTCAGATGTCCTACAACACGTAAGTGTACCAGTGCATGAAAAGAGCAGTGGTGCGCTGAAGATGTTCGTTTTGAATTCATAGGTTGTTGTATTGAGGTTGAGTTTGATGTAATTTGGGATTTTGTTAATTATTTTTGATTTTGTATTAGTGATATGAACTTCATGGTTCATAGGGGGGCTCTTCACTGTTGTTTTTTTTTTACTGAAGAAATTTGAAGTGTGTGGAAACTTCTCCATAGAGAAAAAGCTGTATGCTGGTTAGAGATAAACCTGGGGATCTACTTGGTAGAGGAAGGACAGCACGGCATACATTTAGTGGTATTGTGTTGGCTCTATGAGTGGTGTCAATACCTGGATACAGTATTGAAGCATATGGGAGTATTACTGGTGGAAGGAGAATATTGTTTCGGAGTGTAGACATAAGGTTGTGCAGGAGAGGATGATGTGGATTGGATGAGAAGTGTGGATTTGGGAGAGTAAGTCATAATTGGTATGATGTCTTGAGGTGTTTTGTGATTGTGTTATATTAGAAATATTTTTTGAGCCTTGTACAAGTGAAACGAATTCCGATTGACATTTTTGCCAAAAGTGGGATCTAAATTGACAATGGGGATTACACGACTCTGTTAGAGCAGCGTTGGAGGACAGCAAAAGGGGCGGGATCGGGCTTATTAGAATAATGGAGAATCCCTTAGAGAATGTGTGCACTAAATTACCACAATACCAAGACAAAATAATTAAATATCATTTTGAATTAGTGCAGGACACGACAGGGCAATGCTTCAAAGCATGGCCCAGGGAAGCACCATTTGAGAGCTACATAGTTGAACACATGTATTTCTGCTTATTATACAAACACATGGGGAAGAAATTACAGAGTAGAGAGAGCATTTTGGCCCTGTGGAACATGTTTGAGGAAGAGAATAAACTACCTCACACAGAAACTAGAACATGTGTAGACCCAATGCGATCCCATCAGCCCCGCCCCCATACAGGCTTGATCCCACTTTCCAACCAGCAGTAGGATATACTAACCTGCAGCGAGCTCCTCGAACAGAGGACACCGAATGGGGAATAAGGAAGACAAGGTGAGGTAATAGCACAGGGACCACAGGTATTAAGACACGCGGTCTAACAGGCTTAGGCAAAAAGATTCGACTGATAGAAATAGAAGGCACGTGCCGACAGATAGAGGATGTGTTAACGGAAGTGGAGAAGGAGGTAGAAAAGGCCATGCAGAAAAGGGAGGAGGAGCGATGCGCTACAATAACCCCAGGCACATGGAAGACAGGAAAATGTTTGTTTAAATTGGGAAGTAAAATGTGTCCAAAGGCCGACCTCCCAGTAGGACGAGCAGCAGATAGTGATTACACCGACGATGGCGGTGAGGTAACAGGGAGTGAAGAAGACAAGGATGGACTGAGGAGAAGCTGGTGGTGCTGGGATGAGATGGATGTGAAGGAATGGGAGAAAGAGAGGGAGAAAGAAAAGGAAAGAAGAAGGAGGGAAAAGGAAAGAGAGATAGTGAGGGAACGCGACAGTGGAAGGGATTGGTGCCAGACACTCCGGAGTAGGATCAGGCAGATTGTGGTAATGAGTACTGCAAAAAGTAACCGGCAGACAAAATTTGAGAACAGACAGGATGGGTAATTCTAAGTTGCAACACACAAGTTGGCACACTGTTTAATAATTGCTGAGGGCATGTGTGGAAGGTATTTTGGACAATATATCCAGACACCTTGGACATATAGGCTATTTTGATGCACACAATGAAGCAAGACGAAGACCCTGCACAATACATCCAACAGATATAAGAGATGTGGACATTAGAAACATGCCACGCATGAGATGAAAATATTTCTGCTTTTTACCAAATATTGATTAGGCGACTTTGTGCAGATGTACGGAAAGCGTGAGGGAAGGTGATAGGGACAGAATCAAAAGGGTGGCCTGAGATGCAAGCGCACAGTACCTCTTTGTAAAGCACAGCAATACAAAGATAAGGAATCCACAGATAATGTGCTAAAAGCTGGAGTAAAATCAGCACAGGAAAAGCCTAGCCTGGAAAGAGCAGTATTAACAAATGTCACATCAGGACAGCCAGAGCCCACCCAGCGGGGAGGGGAGCACTGATGGGGATGGTCCTGCTACAAGCATCTATAGGGATTACCTAGCCACCAGTACCTGTAGGATAAGCCAGACACAAGGTTATTATCCACCGGGGGTAGGGTATGCACAACCAGGAAGGTTACCCCAACAGGGAGGGTTTTAATCACAAGGGAGAGTATGGTAGCAGGGTGGATTTTATTAACAAGGGAAGGGCTATTCACCAAGAGGAAGACAGAGGTGAGACAGATATGGAGGGCCAAGACCAAGGATTATGGAGCCATGTTTCTTTTGTGGTCAGATGGGACACTATGCACATGAATGTAGGAGTGTGCCACAGACATCGGATGGCCAGGGTGGGTCCCCAGTGTGCTAGACCCCATGCAGACCCCACACGCTCAGATACAAACACCACAGCAACAGATACAGCCAATGCAGATACAAGTAACATTTTTGGAAATGTAGCAGCAAACTCTGGTTTCCCAGGGACCACAGACAGTTAAACATGCACCGCCCTTGCCCCAGCAGTCACAACCAAATGCCCTACAGGCCCAGGCACGATCACACGCACCAACACAGCAGTGGGACAGTAACTTGCTAGCACAGAATGTAGTACCCCACTACACAGGGGCTGCAGTGTTTGGAGGGAACCCCTTTCCATTCCCGGGGTTCACTCTGAATATCCAATAGGCTGCCCAGAGGGAGCCCTGATGTACCCAGTCCTTTTGGTAACTTCAGACCCTAGGTGGAACCCGAGGTAGCAGTGAGGATAGGCCTGAAAGATTTCTCATTTTTGGTTGACACAGGAGCTGCCAAGTCCTGTATTAAGGAGGGCACCTTTCCCATGTCGGGCAAAGTAATGACACACAGGGATTTTCTGGGGCTATAGTAATGACTCCTATAACTGAAGAGATACCTCTTAACATAGGCATAAAACAAAGTCACATATGATACCTCTAATTAGTGTGTGAGGTGGAAATCATCCTTGGCCCTGGATTGAGTTTCTTACTGGCAGGAATATTTTTCTTCAGTATAAGGACCCCTTGTTTTGGGCACAGAACATTATGAACTTAAAACTACGACAGGCAGGATTCAAACCTAGTAAAAGGCAATTTTTCTTTTTGCTTTTTTGTTGAATGTGATTCATTATTGAATGAAGTGTATAAGATTGCTCTATTTCTTGAACAAAGAATGTCATGCAAAACACATATTAGGAATTCAATTCAACCTTGCCCTGTGGCCAGTTTAATAATCCCTCTCAGGCAGACATTAGAGACATATTTACATAGGCTGCATGACAATTGAATCATCCATACAATTTGATTTTGGTAAAGATTTAACCTTTGAGCGATTATTTATTTTTTGCACTTGGGAATCATTTATTTAGTTCTAACTAATTCTATTATGTTTATGAATATGAATTTTTGGCTCTATTTACTCTGGACTTTTACTGTATGTATTGTTTTTTGCTTTCTTTTTTATGAAACACAGAACTACTAATCACAGATAAAACAACATGCACATTACCTGTTTGGCTCTCTGTGTGTGTCCTTCCGACATTTTACGTTAATGATTTTATCAACTTTTTTGGTTATAAAAGTTCTTTTTGGGTGTTCATATTAGGCTCTGAATAGTATAGCCAATATATATTCTCTCACCTGATGGTAGCAGCTCTCTCTCTTTGTTAATTATTTCTCACTTGCCCCAGACTACTACCAGTCCCATTTTGGAAACCAAACCCCCTTTTGCTCTGATACAACAAAGTGTAGCACCCTTATTATATTCAAAGAACACGCCCATCAATTTATTAGGCAGAGACATTATGAGCAAATTGAACATGACTATTTCATTCACGGTGAAGGGCATTGTGTGCTCCATGGCAGGCATGAATTACAAGCTGGTTGTTGCAATCATACAAGCATTTTGTGTGCGCACCACTCTGCAAGGTGTACCATTGCACCCACAGCTATTTTTGTATGGGGTATAAGTTTAGTTGGGATGTGTGCCACAGATCAAGGATCACACGTTTCGAATGACTGCTAAATTCTTATTTCGACCAGCTGTACAGAGGGAAATAGTGTCAGGTACTGCCATCAGCATTCACTTAGAAGCAGCACTCACGAGGAAGAACATAGTACTTTTACAAGGGACAGATGACGAGGGAACGGAGTGGCATGCGGTTTTGTATTTCGACCCAACACAACGCTTGATGGACTTGACAAATGACAAGCTTTTCGCAGACTATGAGGAGGAGGGGGAGCTCATATTTCAAATATGCATACCTTGTCAGCTGATGGTAGAATACAGAGAGGTCCCGCAGAAGACACAAATTATCTGCATCATATTGACACACAAACAAGCAGACTTAAGCAAGGTACCAGTGAAAATATTGAACAGCTACTAGAGATCTCTTTAGTGGAGATACCCAACAAAGAAAATAACTACTTTCATGACTCCCCATTACCTACAAAAGTGTCTTATATCTTTGAGACAGAAAATTGTGAAGTTTCCCAGTTCAAGATTTTTCTGTCCTCCCCTTTGGACAATATTTCCACTCCGCCTGAGAAAGATACCCCATCAAGGGTCTCAACTCCCTCTTATGATGACGAGACCCTTCAACTAAGATTAGAGGAGGTAGTGTGTGAAGAATCCTATGGATCCCTCACTGAAACCCTGCCTAAAGTCTCTTCCCAGCTGGCCAGGGTAAGGCAGGTGCTTCCTGATCCCAACCCTGTGGTGGTGTAGTGCGGGAGGATCACCTGGGAGGAGACAGGGTCCATGGTGGTGAGGAGATTCTGTCGGATGAGATGTGGTATCTTTTCTCTAACAGGAAGATTCTTCCCAATGTGCCAAAAGAGGTCATGGTTTATTGGCGTTGTAATGTCTCTAAACCTTACATTAGATCTGGGGCTGTGAACTCTAAGGTTATAAAATCACAGCAAATTGTACTGAAAAAAAGATCCTTTTTGGTATCCCAAACTAAACATTTTCCTCAATCTCACGGGTACACTGTAAAGGAATATGGAAATGGTGTCTTCACTAAACCATCTTACTCTGAAATAGCTCAATCTCAAAGCCCCTCTGTTAAAAACCTTAAGGGAATTAAATCTACCCTTAGATGTAATGCAGAAGTTGAAAAGCCTAACTTTGTTTGGAAAAACACTACAAGTCCCAGAATCCTAGAGGTATTGAGAGGAAGAGTGCAGAAGAGGCATGCAGATGTACAAGTCAATCAATTGAGCCTAGTAGCCATTGCAGTAGTCATGCAATTAAGGCTAATAGCCTACACCTGAAGACAATCAGTGAACCTGTGGGGCATAAAAGGCCCCCTCAGGAAGAAAGGAGTAGAAGGAGTTGGAATGGGAGCTAGAAGGCTTGCTGTAGCAGTAGAAGCACAAGGCTGGCAAAACGTAAGAAAGTGGGAGCACAGAAGGGACGTCGGAATGTAGAAACAGCAGATTTCACCTGCAGGTTCTGAGAGAGTCCTGTTCTCCCAAAATCTTAAATGCAGAGGCTGCGCTGCGGAAGATGGGCGGGAGGCTGAGTTCTCCCCATGTGACCTTCATTGCCATAATTGCAGATCTGTGAAGGTGCAGGAGACCAAGTCCAGAAGTAGGAGGCAAGCTGAGAGTCTCTGGAGGAAAAGGAACTCCCAATTTGAGTGGCCAGATAGGGGACACCCATGCAGGAAAAGGGGGTGGGTCCAAAGTGAGCCAGAAGTAGTAGAAGTGGCTGAATAAGTTGGGAAAGCAGTGCAACCCGCAAAACCGTGTTAATGAAGCCGGTGAGTGAAGCACGGCATTCAAATACACTGTGCAAGCCTTGCTGGTTACTGTAGCCAGCTCCTAAGTGACTCGGTAATTGCTTTATGCGAGTGAAAGCTGTTTGTTATATCGAAAGTCTTACTACCAATGTGTGAGAAGTTAAAGCATATTGAAATCCATTGTTGAACTGTTTAAAGACTGTTGCTGTATAACGGATTGATCGCGTGTCCCTAATTAAGCAGAGGGAACGGTTTCTAAACCATTCCTAAATATTTAACTTGGCAATAACTGACTTACAAGTTACAAAGAGTGAAAACTACATCAAAAGGCATGTGCCTAATTATAATTCCCAAAGAAAGTGTGAACATCCTCCTTTGCCGTTACATGGGAATGCAAGTCTTATTCAACTTTAAAGTTTAAAATCCACTTTAAAGAAAGATTGCATATGCCTAATTGTTTTTTTCACTTGAAACATTGAATCCTATACTGTATCCAGAAATGGCATTTCCACTAAGTAAAAAGTCTAAACCCTTGAAGAGAAGAACAATCATTACCCAAGCCAAGAGGCAACCCCTTTTGCTAGTAAAACTACCCTTGCCAAGAGTAAACGAGCCATCCAACTACACTTTGAAGATGTTAACAGGTGAGTGGCCTAGAATACAAGTGCACCCTTGTCACCTGAAGCTGAGAGAGTGGCACCTAAGCTTCTGTGTGATTGCATAGGCTGATAATTGGCAGGGGGTGTGAGCAAAGCTGGGGAAGGGGAACTGAATGCTTGTGGAGAATATTCTGACCTGTGGTGCCAAAGACTGCTGAAGCTGGATGGAAGCGACTGGAGATGCAAAGAGGCTGCCTCTTTTTGAGAAAGTCATTAAAAAGGAAGAGTGTCTTGCCTACCTGAAGAGGTTGAAGTGTGTCTTGTCGAAGCCTGTCTAACAATTCAAAGTGCTGGGCTGGGCTGTGGTAGTAGTATTTAGACTGTGGTGGTATAATAAGTTGTCAGCAGATGTAACCTTGAAATGGTATGAACCAGTAAAGTACTGTGGGACAAAAGTGACTGTTCTCATAGTACCAACAGTAGAAGTATGGTTGTAGTGGTGGAAGAAGTGACGTAAAGAAAATACCCTGACACATATCTGTGTTACTCCAGCAAACCAAACATTAAGGCACCTATTGATGGAGTGCAAGGGCACCTGGACTTCACGACTTGCACTCTTTAGGAAGTTTGTGCTACATGAGGAAGATCTCCTTGCAGAATATTTTTGGGATAGGCTGATTTCCAGGCATAACATCGCCCTGACATCAGCGGTGGCGCGAGTCTTAAAGCTCTGTGAAATAATTGTATGAAATCTAAAAAAGTCCAGGAAATAAAAGGGTCAGAGATTTAATTTAGTTAAAGATTAACTCTTAATGATTGTAATTAGAGTGTCTTGTACTGCATTGTTGTTTATTTTTCCTTTTTGAGTGTTTGTAAATAATGAGTTATGTAAGTGTTTTTATATTTATGATTGTATTTTCTATCTTTTGTAAAGGTTTAATGTTGAAGCAAACACAAATAAAAAAATAATATACCAATGTAGAGTTGTAACTAAAGAGGTCCTAAAGACTTGTGTATTATTGACTTTGGGGAATAGTACACCTTCTTTTGAACTGTGCCAAACTATTAGGAAGAAGAGACAATTTCACATAACCAGGATTACCATTGGTGCTATTTTCTTTCTGGAAGGTGGAAGAGGATCTTTCATCCAGGAACAAGAGATCTGTTACCAGATTGTGTTGGTTGAACTTTTACTTGCCAGCATCAAGAGCTGGTTTAAAACGTTTATTTTCTTTTGTTGAACATTTTTGGAGTGAACTAGGAAAGGGACCTAACTCAGGACTAGAGGTCATCTGGATAGTGTACTAATATTTTGTATTATATTGTTTTCACATATTTTCGTGTTCTGATTGTTGGTTAGTGTGAGGGCCAGTTATCCCATGCTAGAGAATGTCACTTTAGTTTATGGACTAGTCAAGTAGGGCAAGCAAGGCTTTGTTTTAAAAAATGTTCTTTAATACAATGGCATATTTTGGTAAAACCCCAAGCAATTGTCCTCCTCATATTACAGAATTACTGACCCCTCACATAACCTGCAAGGTTATCAGTGCTCATGAAAATTGCAGTTCCAGTCATTGTATTGGCACTCAGTGCTTTTGTGCATGCCAGTTATGATTGAGGTGGTGCCAGGGGGGTGGGAAAAGTGGGAAATACATGATGACAATGGGGACAGCCAAAGTTAGGGAAGCAATACCACTGACCAGACATATTCAAAAATAAACCATCCTCGAAAGTAACAAGGTACAGGGGGAGGGGCTTTGTGTACTCAGGGGACACCCTCCATGCACATTTGATTTTAGAAAATTATTCCGCCCACTGGTTTGATTGTTATGGAGATGGAGGCTGCTGCTTTTTGGGATGCACTCTGGACAACTATGTTGCTGTTGGAGAGAGCTTGCAGTCTTTCTAGAATTTGGATACCACAAGAGGAATTGGACAGGGAGGACAAAGAAGTGTTGATCAAAAAATTGATCAAAAGGGGGAATGTGAATATGCAAATCGGCTGCACACAAGGGGGGGCGCATGTACAAGATGAAGAAGTAACCAAGTAACGCCAAAAGTAACATGAAGGGGGACGTCAAGACGCACTATCACACCTACATTACACCTAGTGTGCCCCACACTAGGGAATAAAATTTGGCGCAGAGAAGTACATGCGCAAAAACACAAAATGTATATGTATTTTTAAATTAGCAGATAGGTAAGCACGGCTGCCACAATGAAAAGGACACGTGCAGCAATTGCAACATATTTTATATTTTGTTTAAATGTAACTGTGTAAGGAGTTTAAGGGTTAAGCGTATTAACAAGTAACACTTTGGCCATTTTTTAATAGGCCCAAGGCAGACTAGACAGAAGCAATTTTTTGGTTGTTTTGAAAGGCCGCAGCCTCCAGCAGAATTAAAGTTTTGCTGACACTCGCAGAAAATGCTAGATCAGATCAACAAGGATAAGAGACCAAGAAACCCACAGTGGCTAATGAATTGTTGCTGAAGGAAAGGTTACTCATGGGAAGAGAATTGCAGCCGAATACCAGGTGCAGTCCCACACAATACTTTGAAGGCCATTGGGATGGGTACCAAGGGCCCAGGCAGCGAGTACAATAGCAAAAGAGGCAGGCGAGGGAAGAGAGGAGCCAGTAAGGGACTGGGATATGGTGTTTCAGAGACTGTTAAGATGCCCCTGACCTTGTTGCTGTTACCTCATAATTCCATTAGATAGATTCGGTGGGATGCTGTGGCTCGCACGGTCTCCAAGAAAGGGGTCCAATCCACATTCAGGTATTTATCAACCTGTACCTTAGTAGATGCCAACCAATGGCATGTCAGAGTTTCTGCAAGTCTGCAGTCTGCAGATAATGATGGAATCGAGGGGAGGGACACTTAAGGGTCATGAAAACATGAAGTGGTTTTGAGAGTGATGTTCCTGGAAATACGTTTGTCCAATCTGGACATGTTTTGTATGGGAATTTACAGGGGTCCGGTCACAACCCACCAATGATGTATTAGCACATCCCCAAAATTGTAACAATTGACAAAGTATGATAATATGAGATTTCCTTGCATAAATATTGCAGCCCTTCTGGGTGGAGTTGAGAATGTATTACAGTTCAGGTCGACAGAGCTGTTTTTTTTCTCCCAGTCAACTGTTTGATAAAGCTTGGTTTTTCTTGCACGGTGTGATCTTTTTTTGGATTACTTTTGTATTTTCTTGGATCACCTCTACAGCAAGGTAGTGTTCAATCAGTGACTGACACAATGGCTTTCAGTGGGTCGAGTCGGCCGTCGAGTTGTGTCAAGATGATGCTCTGTTGGGTTGCGGCAAGTCTGATGCTTCCATTGGGGTGAGCCAGTCCTCAAGTCGAAATTGGGCTCATCTTCACTGATGCTAGATGGCATGGAGATGACTCCAAGAAGCATGTGGACAGCTTGAAGTTTTTGGAGTGCCAAATGTATCATTGCAGGTCCTGTTTTGGCACTAAGGCATTGAGAATGATTGAAGAGGCTTGAATGTGGCTGAAGGCAAGGTGGTGAAACAGAATTGCAGCTACTCTTGGACTTCTTGGCTGAGTCTCAATCCATGGGCTCCAGTACAAGGTGAGTTATTCTTTTGCACTTCCATTCCTGGGAGTTTGGCTGGAACCAAAAGAATTCCCTTCACCTCCAGTGACAGACCACTGTCCCAGTACACCCACAGTGAGGCATTGGTCCAACAGCAGTCCCCCCCCACTGTTCCCTGGGGATCATTAGGGGACAAAGCACTCCTCTGCCTAGGATGCCTTCTGTCTTCACCTCCCTGGAAAGGGACTTTAGGATAGACTGTACCCCCAATAGAGGTCGAAATACATTCTTCGTGTTCTCGTGGAAGTCCAGAGAGGAATCCCTGTTGTTGTAATAAGTGCCCTTTGCCTTATGACATAACACCCAGAGTACCTTGCTTTCAGGAAAGGGAGGGAATAGGAAAGGGACGGGAACCCCAACAGAAAGAAAGATGGTGGGAGCCTTCCTCAGGCCTACTTTCCCTATGTCTACTCTAAGCCTGTACCCTTGCAAGCCTGCTAGCTACAAAGGGACTCCAGTGATCAATACCCTGTTGTGAGGCTGGCTGTGTTATGTCAGGGCTGCCTCTGAAGCACCATTCTAAGGATATCTCCTTGAGGATGTTTCTATGCGTTGGAGAAGGTGTGACCATTCCTGCTGTATAGCACATCCTGGCTATTGTTCCACATGGCAGTTTTGTAGGCAGTCAGCCAGTACGCCAATAAACATCGGTCCTTACCAGTAACCATGCCACAATCATTCATTTCTTATATTTACAGATATACATGCTGTGACGAACCCCAGGGTATGGCCAGTGCTGCCATGGAGGGAGCCCCTTCCCATGATGCCAGCAAGGTGAGAATACTACCCGATAGTCCTCCTGGGGGTGGCACTCAATGGGTGTATCTCATGGGGATGTAAGCCCTCTATGGGACCAGTGACGATTGCCTTGGGAGAATGCAGTATTCACACGCTGCATTTATGTCCCCTCTTTCCTCTCATCCCTCTCAGTCCCCTGTGGTCCTCCACCTATGCATCTCTCTAGAGTAGAAGACCTCATTCATACAGATCCTACTGGGACAAGGAAGAGTGAGGCTTACCCATGTGGAGTGCATACAATCACTGACACAAAGAAGATCAGGCAAGGAGGCAAAAGCTCATCACAGAACTAACATACGCAGTACAGTCTACTGGATACAGCCCCGGTGATAAAAAGCAAGGAAGGACTGTGTACCTTGTTAAGCCAGGCCTGGGAGAGCAAGGAACCACACACCAGTTCCGTGGCGAGAGACCCGAGGGGAAGAGACCGAGATGCTGTCGAGTATTGATGAGTGTCTCCAGTAGCTCCATGGAACAGGGACCTGTCTGGTGATGGGGAAAGAGGAAAGCCAACCAAAGCAAGGAGAAGGCATGCAGCCAAGGAAGGAAGAGAGAGCCTATCACTGTGGACCCACCAAGGGCAGGACACTGCATGCAGAAGCAGTACAGAACCCCTGCTCTAATCCCAGGACAGACCGGAGGATGCAACAACATTTCCCAAAGGAAGGGTCAGGCCAGCTGGTGGGGCACAAAGTGGGCAAAATAGATTAAAGAGACACGTACCAATATCCTGAGAGGCAAAAAGCGGTAGTGAAAGATCTGTACAATCTGGAACAAACTTTAGAAAATATGCTATGTGGAACAGTACCTGGCAGGAGAGTACACCTGGTCTGTTCAATTGGACATTAAGTGAAGCAAGGCAAAGGCAGAGTGCCCGCAAAAGCAGCACACCAGGGTCTGGGACCCATATGAAGTACAACACATAGTCAAGGGGCTTAGGCACAGAGCAAGTTGAGCAGATCCCACGATAATACAATGGGGTGTGGGAGCCACACAAAAGAGAAACAAGCTACAGAACAAGTCAGGGATATCCAGAGACAGCCCAGTGGGATCTGCGACCCATGTAAGAGAGAAAAAGAAGTTGAAGAAGCTACAAGGGGTCGAGAACCCATTGCCAAGAGAAGAGATATTTTCTGGAATTCTGAGATCTACAGTCAACTCTGGCAGGATAGCAGGGGCGTTGCTAGGGGGGGCTAAGAGGGCTATAGCCCTTATCTTTTGGTTGTAGCCCTGGCTAGAATTTTAGGAGCTACAGCCAAAAGA
The DNA here is from genome assembly GCF_040938575.1 of Ambystoma mexicanum. Classification (NCBI taxonomy): domain Eukaryota; kingdom Metazoa; phylum Chordata; class Amphibia; order Caudata; family Ambystomatidae; genus Ambystoma; species Ambystoma mexicanum. Next base: position 700,843,849 of record NC_090941.1, on the reverse strand, counting down.
CTAGCTAGCCCCCAGTCCCAACAGTTCTGACATCAGCTTAGCCCCAGGTCTTTTCCAGACCTAACAACTCCCCTGCAGGATAGTGAACCAGACTTCATGCTACATTTGTGAGCCAAAGAAAGAACAGAGGAAGGGACTTCCCCTGATACTTGGCAACTGTGTTTTATGATAAGAAGATCTAAATTCAAGCCAGGCAGGATAGTGCACCAGACTTGATACTACGTTTGTGAACTGAAGAAAACAATAGAGGAAGAATCCCACCTGATACCTGGGCACTGTGTTTTTTTGTATACGTTTGGAAGAGCATTTCAGATCAAGAACATTTAAGTAAAAGAACCACTCGCTGTGTTTCTCATCAAGAACTGAACGTTTGAAACCTGAATCCACAATAAAAGAGCCTCCTTCTGGATCAAGAAGACGCACAGTTTTTCCTTAGTTTGTCTCAAGTGTAAGGGGCGGAAATAGATTTAGACACAGGACATGGATATTTGACATTACTGGACATCCTGACAGAGTCCTTAGTATTTTGTTGAGGTAGGGCAACCACTTATAGCAATAGGGCAGGATAGTGTTTTCCTTTTTTTAACTTTGATATAGATAAAAGTCTATCCCAACAAAGTTGCCACCACTGTGTCCTTCTCGTACCCTTGTATCCCTACAATGCCAACAGACTGTCTAGATTCCACAATCATTTGTTTTAATATCAGCTGTGCAGACAGTTAAAATGTCCCTTCTGCCTACAATTATAGGCTACTTCTATCTATCATAAACCCTTTTTTGAGGCTAAACATCTCTATCACACCAGCTGTGTTAAATCAGCCTTGAATCAACCAAAGGAGCTATTTAGACTGGTGCTGTCGCTTTCCTCTGTCTCTGCTTCCTCTAGTCTAGTTTCCCCATGTCAGGCTTTTTCGCAGAAGTCTTTCTACCCTTTTTATTGACATGATCTCTGCTGTTCACCAGAAAATGTTTTCCTCTCGTTCCACAATTAATACTATGGCTACCCCGTTTCTTATCACAAGTCAGGCTTATTCATGGCCCTCTTTTCCTTCTTTTGATTCTACTGACATCTTGGGGACTATGGATACACTGGAATCTGCTCTCCGCTGGATTCGATTTCACCCCCATCTGTAGTCCATGCTGTGAATCATTCTTTTTCTACTGGCTTTATTCCCTAATCTTTGAAACGCGCATTGGAGATTCCTTGCACAAAAAAGCCTTCTTTGGATTCACTTTTACCTGCTATAACCCTATTTCTCTTCTCCCTTGAAACTTCTGTAATCTATGAAACTTCTGTAATCAATGGTTACCCCTTTGTTTAGTTCTGTTCTTGAGGATTCTACGTTTATCATCCTTTTCTGTATGGTTTCAAACCTGGTTGTGGTAATGAGACGATACTAGTCCCAGTAATGAATGATCGCGAGACCGGCTATGTGATCAAGGTGGTGTTTGAACACTGATTTTGATAGATCTGTCAGCCGCTTTTGACACCATTGATCATTCCATCTTGCTTGATATGCTGTCTGAGGCGTGTATCTCAGCCTTTGTATGGACCCTGTTTCGCTCTTTGCTGACCAATCATCACAATCCCTATCACTTTCCCCCTATCAATCTGCTCTTGATCCTATCTCTTGTGGGGTTTCCCAATGTTCTGCTCTTTCTCCTATTTTGTTTAATGTTTATATCCAGCCCCTGGCCTAACGCATTCAGTCCCATAGTTTCTGGTGCTACTCTTATGCTGATGATACATAGATTGTACTGCTCTTAGATCTTAAACAGCATGATTCAGCTGATTGTCTCAACCTTTCTTTGAAATCAGTTGGAAACTGGATAAGTAACAATTGGCTGAAATTGAATGGGGACAAGGCCGAAGTTCTGGTGGTCCACCCTCCACCAGCCGCTTTTTTATGGACACCAGCCTTTTGGCCCTCTTCACTTGGTCATTTGCCTAAGCCTTTTTTGGTGGTAAAGGATCGGGGATGTAAAATCTCAGCCTCATTGTCAACCAATGCTTAAGTGAGTGCTGTATTCCAAGGGGGTCACTATGAATTTGTACTCTGAGACCCCCGGCTGACCCATAGAGCCAAGATTTGCTCAGAAGTACTTTAAGACGAGATATCTGAACCCTTGAGATGGATGGGGGTGCAGATTCATTACACCAACACCAATCGATAAGGACAACTCAATGGTTTGGCAAAGGGAGTCCGTTTAATGATAAGTACAGAAAACGGGGAGTCATGGATATCAGCAGTGATGCAATCGTCCTTCTCGCTTCAAACTCCAATGAACTTCATACAAGTTGTAACAATTATACTCAAAACTCATCATAATTGACGTGTAACACTCAAAAGTTAACATGCAATTCTATTGGTTCAGGTAAAGGTAACTTTACTATAGTTACTATATCTGTATATGGTAACGGAGTGAGGGAATTGGGTAAACACTGTCAGGTGGGCGTCTAAGCCCTTCCTTCAAAAATGACTACTGTAGATGTCACTAAAAACACAACGTCTCATTGGTTCTACTAACTATAGGACCCTAGATTATTTGGTCCATTGTGATTCGGTTGGCACCAACCCCATGCATACTTTTCCTCTTCGCTTAGCAGCACGCAGAATGGTCGGCCAGGTGCCCCTTAGTTACCCGGCCTTCCTCCGATTATGGTTACAATCAATCATCACTTAAGTATCCATGTGTCAATTAGTTCACTGTGGTTGGTCTCGAGACTGCATCTTCTGTCTGGAAAAGTTCTGACAACTCCTGCCTGGTCAGGTGCCAAGCATGGGTGTGAACCCTTGCTTCTTCTTGCTCGGCTGGTCACGTGCTTCCCACACCATGAATTTGTCTTGTTTCTCTCAATTTGTGTACTTGATTCTTATTTAGCCCGCAACCTACCTACGTCTTCTTATATCGACATTTCAGAGGCAGGATATTCTGTTCTTAGTTTCAATTAAATGTAGCTACTGTTCACCTCTTCTATTGGTATGACCTTGGCTTTCCTGGCACGAGTTGCCTCTGCTGAGTTTCGATTCAGCCGTCTCTTCTCGTTTTGCCAGAATATGAATCTTTCTCATTCGGCCTCTAGTAACCTGGGTTGATTTTGCTTTTTGTGCAAAGTAGAAATACACTTATGATACTGTGCTTTGTTTGAGGTAGATTATGTATAATGGCGCTTGCCGGACTATTCTTCTACTAAGCATGTTTTCTTAGCCTTCTTGCGGTTCAAAGCATATTTACAGGTTTAAACTGGTTGACTATCTTCATTTTGCTTGCAGCTTAATTCTCTTACGTTTTGATGTCATTCTTTCACTTTAAGTGCACGATCTCTTTTCTCATGTCGTTTCGTCTCTGTGTGTCATTCCTCGGGTCGCCATTTCTTCTATCTGTGAGTCTGTCCGGGTCCTCGTGACGTCACCATTCGTCTTCCATCAAGACCTCTTTGGTTTCTTCCGGGACTGTACTCAGGAAATCTTCATTTCGTTTCATTTGTTGGTAGGGTTTTCTTAATGGATACCTTGCTGTCCATGGTTTTCTTGGTATTGGTTCTTCAATAGGTGCTGCTCTTCTGATAGGCACTGGGCAGAGCTCTACTGCGGCTCTCTGCTGGTTTATTTGCTCGTCATATGTCACATTTTGGTGTGAATGTTCCTGGTACTTCAAAATGGGCGACTGGAGTGCAGGTTTTATTTGGGACCTCCTCTACAAATTAAAGATCCTGTGGAACGTTCTTCCTTTCTTACCTGATTGCCTGTGTGCTCCTGTTGTTGCTTCCTCTGTTCTTGGTGTCGTGGATTATTGTAATTCCCTTTTTTGGCACAGCCAGTTTACCTGTTAAAGTGTCTACAAATCTTGCAGAACTCTGCTGCTAGAGTAGCCACACCATCTCCATATCACGCTTCCATCCCTCCCATTCTGCACTCTCTTCATTGGCTTCCTGTTTCAAGCCACATTAAATTTAAATCATTATGCATTGTCCACCATGCCTTCTCGGGCATTGGTGCCGAATATCTTAAGGCCACATTTCGCCCCTATGTTCCATCTCAGTCTCTTCGGTCGCAAAAGGCGCTTCTGGTTCAGGTTTCACGATTTAACAGCTCAAGGATCAGGGGACAAGTCTTACCTGTGGCCGCTGCTGTATTATAGAACAAGCTTCCTCGCTCCCTTCAAGCTATTAAAAATCGTTTATTGTTCCATCATCATTTGATAACATTTTTGTTTTAGAACCCGACCTTTTTTCCTTACTGCTGTTCCTTCTTCAGATTTTGAGTGCCAAGATGCCTTTGCTGGTGTTAGTTTGTGCTTTATAAATGACATGAACATAACATAACATAAAAGGGTCTTTGTCTCCCATCAGCTGTCAGGGATACCCATGTGACCTTTGAACCTGTTCTGGGCCACCGCAGAGCTCGAGCTGTAGATGTCTGTTGACTGGTTTCAGCAAGAACACCTGTGTTCTATAATTTTGGGATGGAGCATCTATGAAAGGGGGCCTGATTAGAAGGCTTTCCTTTCAAAAACAGAATTACCCAGTAGCGCAGTACTGTGAGGTCTATGCTTCAGCATCGACTGGAATTAGCCCTTGGTCAGGTGTTGTTGAAAGAGCCATGTTTTGAGGGATTTGTGAAATTAGAGCATTGTGCGGGCATTCTAAGCTGACATCGGGCTCAAGTTCCAGAGCGAAGGTGCATGACAAGAGAAAGATTGTTTGCGGGTCCTCTCTTCGCGGACAATGTGTGATTCAAGCCGATTGGTTGATTTGCTACATGAGGAGCGTGTGCCACCAGATATGTGGAGCTTAGCCGCTAGGTACGCCGGTGTGCTACTCATGACTGCTTTGTTGATGATACATGCAGTCTTGAACAGTATCCTGGCTTGGAGAGGAAGCCAATGTAGTTTGCATAGGATGTGGGTGATTTGGGCAAATTTATGTGGTCCGATAATAAGACATGCTGCAGCATGGCAGACTGCTTTTAGGAGAGCCAAGTGAGCAGCTGCAAGCCTTGTCAGGAGAGCATTTCCCCCATCGATGTGCAAGACCACAATGGCATGTGCTACGGTCCGGAAGTCCTGTGGCGGGATTCAGGATTCGATTTTTCAAAGGGTAGAGATTCTGAGCCAGGCTATTTGGCCCTTCTTGGCTATGTGTTTATGGAAGGATAGGCTGCTGTCAATGGTGAAGCCTAAGGATTTTTGCAGGAACTGAGAGTTGTGGATGAAATCCTTCTAGGTACATATCCCAGAGCCATTGTTGGACAAGTTTTTTTTTAGTCGGTGTACAACTGAGGACAAAATCACTCCTAGATGTGCTTAGTCTGAGGTCGTCAGTTGACAAACAGGACCAGATGATGGCTAAGTAATTTGCTACGATGAATGATGTCCTGCGCGCCATTTGCTCTCATGTACAACTGAGTATCGTCTGCGTATTGGTGGATGGCTATCTTTGAGGCGAGTGCCAGTGGCTCCATGCAAAGGTTAAAAAGGATTGGTGAGAAGATGGAGCCTTGGGGGACTCCGCAGGAGACCTGGAGTCAGTTAGAACACACCAAGTTCATCTGGACAGCCTGGCGTCTGCCTGAGAGGTAGGAGGTAAACCAATTCAGGACAGCGTCGGAGAATCCCATCCTGTCAGCCAGGAGGGAGAGAAGGTGTGCTGAATAATAAAAAGAAATAAAATGAAAACAACAGTAAAAAGAATGAAGCCACTCTTTTGGTTAGCATTCAATTGCGTAAAAAACATATAGATGGTATTGATGAACAGATCAGAAGTACACGAAGGTAAAGCAGATCTGCATTTGCAATTGGAAAAGATCGTTTTTTACACTTCACAAATGGGGCAGTAGCACACAACTTTGGAGTGGTTCATGCCACAACTCCAGTGGTTAAACCACTGCAGTCCATACCACGCCGTCCAAGCCCATGATTGGTCCTTAGCTACAAATTCAGAAAGGTGTATGACTGTGTTTCTAAGTCCAGTTTTAGCATGATTCTAGGAAAACCGCTATGTCTTCCAACATCTCATATGGTGAACATGTTATTTTTAAAAACGACTTTATAGTGTGCTGTTCCAATTACGTGTTCCCCACAACCCCACAACCCCATCTGTTTTCGGCAGGAGTGTACATACCGTGTAGTCCTATGACCAGCAGCTGATATTCGAGGTTCCCTACTACAGTCACATTTTCTCTCTGGGCTATTGAGTTTCAAACAGAGGGTCTGACCCCCTAGACCTGCAACCCTGCTGAGAGGGCCTGGATGATGTCCAGGTAGCGTGGTGGTCTTTAAATAAGCATTGGCAATGCCCTCTGTTTTGGATTTTGTGTAGATATTCGAAAGGTGTTTGCTAGGCATTGCAGTAATGGTACTACCTGGGCATTAATGGTAGCAGCTTGAAAATGGTGCATTTATCTGAGCATATGATAGCAGTGCCTGGAAAATGCCTATCTTATACCTATATACAAGCCAAAACGGTGGGCTTTGCTACTGCTTATTTTGAACAAGACTTCAGTGAAGAACACCCCTGCTGCTTATTTTCAAGTGACTAAAGGCACCCCTGGTTAAAACATTTCTATTACACCAGCAGCATGTTTAAAGCACCAATGAAACTATTACCTCTCAGAAGACTGCTTCATAAAAACTTTGGCAGGCTTGAAAATGTTAACCCAAAGAGATCCCAGGAGGGTTGTTTTGGGCTGGGAGGGGCAGGAAGAGGGTGGGAATGGCCATAGCAATTAGCATTGCCATGGGCAGTCAATGGACGGGTAAATAACCAAACAATACCTACAAGCATTATGTCCCTCCTCATATGCCATCTCTCCCTAGCTGTACTCCAATGCTTTTGTTTCGGCTTATAGGTGCGCCACCTTATAGCCAAAACTAAAAAAGGGAGTATGATGACTGCTTTGAATGGAAAATATAAAATAGTTCAGACATTTGGAGCGGGGGAGGGAGGCCACCAACAGTACGTTTTACTCGAGGGGAGCTCAGCGTGAACAAGTTTGAAAACCACTGCTCTAGGGTGACTGGTTTCTCCTATGTTGTGACTCATATTAAATACCTAAAAAATATCTGAAATAATTAGATCTTCAGGAGCCACTAATAAGAGTTGCGGTTTTTGAGTTTAGACAAGTCACCGAGATTGATTTCTGTGTTTTCATTGAATTCGTCTTCTATGTTGTTAGTTGTGTGTTCGTACCCGCGACGGCGAGTTTATCAATCAGCAGAGCTGTAGTGCGAAAATCATGCCACGAAAATGCCCTATCGAATCAGCGGTATCAGGGACATTAGAATAAAGGCCGGAGTCGCCTTTTTGTTATTATTCAGCTCTTTTGACACCTGAGTCAGCAATTGCTTCCTAATCATAACTGAATATTTGTGAAGGAAATGCCTGTGTACAGAAGGTGGGCTTGTGTACACATGTGCAAGGGCTGGACGCGTCGATAACATTTATGTGGCTTGGTTATTTTGACTGCCCATTGGCTGCAAGCAGAATGGTATGTACTCAAGGGTATGCATGGGAAGTTCAAACGCTTCAGCTGGGGAATGTTTTCTGTCAGACCTCCATTTTGAATCAAATAGACAAAGCATAAACAATATCAAAGGTCAGAATGTGCTGGAAAGGCGCCAGAAAAAAGTCGTTAGCAAAAGCCAAGCACTCCTTAGAAGGCCCCTATTCTGCGGCCTTGCTTTTCACACACTGGAGGCCACGGTGAGTATGTGCATTTTAGGATGAATTCGTATCCACGCAGTTAGGAATTACCCGGCCATAAATGACGTGCTCACTCTCTTACAAATGGCGCAAAATTGACATTTTGGGGCTGATTCATGGAATTATTTGCGCCGAAAAACGGGGATTTGTGCGCCATTCTGCCCGCAAATCCCCATTTCTTAAACAGGGATTTGCTGGCAGAATGGCGCACAAATCCCCGTTTTTCGGCGCAAATAATTCCATGAATCATCTCTTCCAGGTCAATTCCTGCCTCTCTGCTGTGGGTTTTGTGCGGTGGCCTAAAAGTGCCCTCTTGCAGTTTGAACCTTGGAGTTCAAGTGAAAACGGTTATAATGTCGGATTTTTAAAAGTTCAAAAATGTGTTTTGAAGGAACAGGGAGAGCTAAATAGTATTTAATTTACATTGTCCGAACAGTCCTTCCTCTACTTATTTTTCATTATGTAAGGTGTTTATCCCTATGATTTCTGAAAGAAGTTGTTGTGATGCTCACTCGCGGCCTGCGCGCGGGGGCTGGCGTTAGGCGGGTAGGCCGCGCGGCCTGTGGCGCAGCTCCAGCGGGAGCTGGCAATGACTCACACCCACGCTGGATAACAGTTTGCCCGGAACCGCCTCCCGAACGCGGGGGCGGGGCTTTTATTAAGCACGCCCTGCGTCACCGCGTAGCGGGACGCAGGGCGGAACATAACATTCCTCCTTTATTATAAAACAAAACAAAACACATAACTCTAACAGCCGATCAACGGCCAAGTCCAACATAAGCGCTCAGTCTTCAACACTCAGCCACCTTGCCATTGGGGTTCATGACACTATTGCACCAGTTGCCACACATAGTCACTTAGCTTGGCTGGCGGTCTCGTCGTTGTCCTCAGTGGGTATCGTCCTTCGCGGGGGTCCTTCCCCCTTGCTTCAGACTCGGTTCCATCGTCGCTGTTCGGGTCCTCGAGGCCAGGTTCATCCACCGGTTCCCAGCTTCCATCCCGCGCTCCATCCTCCTCAGGGATGGCCTCCGGCTCTTCTTCGCTGGGTGGATTGTCCATGCCTTCCCGATGGCATTCCTTATCAGTCCATAGTGTACGGGGTATGGCTTTGAACCATGACGCATTTCTCGTCACTTGGCGGTTTCCTCGTGTCACAGTGACCATGGTTCCATGCCGGTTGCTGACGGTCCATGGAAGTTCCTCGTACCTTGTGTCAAGTTTTGACTTGGAAGGGTTACGTAGCATGATAACCTGGTCACCCACTTGATGATGGGACGGCCTCGCTCTCCGCTTGCCACTCATGTGTTCGTTGGCATCCCTCCTCCTTCTCTCGGTGCGTTCCTCGTTCACCGTGTCCGGGGTTCTGCTTGGGTGATGCGGGATCGAGGATCTGATGACGGTGCCGAACATGAGGTCCGCAGGCGGTATGCCGGTTGTACTGTGAGGCGTGACCCGGTAATTTCGGAGGAATCGGAAGAGGTCAACCTTCCAGGGGCTGGCGTTAGCCTTAGACACTCGGAGTACCTTATTGATAGTCCGCATAAATCGTTCTACGTCCCCATTTGCCTGGGGGTGTCTTGGAGTGATGTGGTGATATTTCACATTGAGATCTTGTAGGTACTTTTTGAAATCCTCTCCCGTAAACGGCGGGCCATTGTCGCTTTTGATTGAGATGGGTAGTCCATGGGTTGCGAACATTTTCTCTAGGGCCGGAATGACCACTTCAGCTGCTGTGGACTCAACTATCTCAACTTCCGGGTAGCGGGAGTGGTCGTCGACGGCCACCAGCAAGTGGAGGCCCTCCCGGAGCTTGTAAAAGTCAATGCTGATGGCCTCCCAGCGAGAGCGGCCCCGTTCTGCCGATATGATGGGTTCCGGGTCTGGCGGCCCCCCTGTTATCTGACAGGCTAGGCACGTGGTGATGAGTGTCTCGACCCGCTCCTCGATCTGGGGAAACCATACTCGGTGCCGAATGCGGGCTTTCGTCCTTACCAGTCCTTGGTGTCCCTCATGTGCTAGGGCCACTATTCTGTCCTGTAGTTTGAGAGGGATCACGATGCGGTTTCCTCGAAGTAACAGTCCACCTTCCGTGACTGACAAGTCTTGCCGCACTGTGAATATGCCTGACAAAAACCCCTTTGCTTCCGCTGTTCTGTTGTGTGTATGTCTCATGAAAGTCTTCCAGTCACCGGACAGGATGGCATCTTTCACCAAGTCGCAACACGGGTCCTGGTGCGTTTCCGCCTCGATTTCCTCGATGCTCACCGCTCTGGGCCTCATTGCTCGCACCACTTGGCATATGTGTTCCTCTGTTTCTGCCGCTACTTGGATCTCTTGTTGAGTGGCCTCTCGCGGATGCCTGGATAGAAAGTCCGCCGGGTTCCCGCTGCCTGGTTGGTAGACGAGGTTGAAGTCATATTGCTGGAGGTGCAGTAACCACTTGGTTATTCGTGCCGGAGGGTGTGCTGAGGTTCCCATGAAGATTGGTAGAAGGGGCTTGTGGTCCGTGATCGTCGTGAAGTGACGTCCATATAGGTAGAGGTGAAAATGCCGGCACCCCCACAGCACGGCGATGGCCTCCTTTTCGATGTGTGAGTACCTTTGTTCGGTCTCGGTGAGGGCTCTCGATGCATACGCGATCGGTCTTTTCTCCCCTTCCCTCGTGACTTGCATTAGGATGGCTCCGAGCCCCACGGGGCTGGCATCTACGAATAGTTCTGTGGGCAGTTCAGTATTGTAGTAGGCCATCTTGGTGTCAGCTGAGAGGGAGTCCTTGATGCTTTCGAACGAGTCCTGGCATGTTGGCCCCCATTCCCACTTGACGTTGGCTTTCGTGAGTTCCCGCAGCGGCTCAGATAGTGTGGCCAGGTTTCGGATGAACCTCCCGCAGTAGGTGGCCATGCCTAGAAAACTGCGCACTTCCGTGGGTGTCATCGGAGGGCTAGCCGCCTGGATGTCTGCGACCTTCTGCGGGTCCGGGGAGATGCCTGTGCTGCCAAACTTGTATCCGAAGAACGTGATCTCCGCTTTGAGGAATTCACACTTTTCCCGATGTATTGTGAGCCCAACCTCTTGTAGTCGGCCCAGTAGGGCGTGAAGCCTCTTGATGTGTGTCTCTTTGTCGGGGGCGTGAATCAGAATATCATCGCTCACGTTGAGGACACCAGGGATGCCCCGGATGACCTCCTGAATGGTCTGCTGGAACACCTCCGCAGCTGATGATATTCCGAAACTTAGGCGTTTGTATCTCCGCAGCCCCAGATGCGTAGAGAATGTTGTTATGTATCGAGAGTCTCTGTGGAGTTTGAGTTGATGATACCCCGCCTTTAGGTCAATCTTTGAAAATATCTTCGACCCTGTGAGGTCAGCCACAATCTCGTCGATTGTTGGGGTTATGTGGCGTTCCCTTTTAATGGCGGTGTTGGGGAGGCGCATGTCTATGCAGATCCGCACCTTTCCAGGCTGCTTGGGCTTCCGTGTGACTACCATTGGGGAGACCCACGGTGTGGGCCCTGTGACCTCCTCAATGATACCCGCTTCTTCCAGTGCCTTGAGTTCCTGCTCCACTTGTTCTCTCATGTGGAACGGCGTTCTCCGGTGCCGGACGGCTTTCGGCTGCACAGTCTCATCAATATGCAGTTTGATGGTTTTGCCTCTTAGACAGCCTATGCCTTTTTGCAAGTCAGGGTATTGGTTAAGCATCTGCTCGATCTCCATTTCTTCGTTGACATGGCAGACGAATTGGACCACTCCCAAGTCCTCCGCTGCGTCCCCACTCAGGAGGCTCTCAACACCTGCCTTCACAACATAGACTTTGGACCATAGTCTGTTTTCCCCGTGTTCCAGCGTGGTGCGGAACCTGCCAATTACCGGCAGGGGCTTTCGACAGCCGTATGCATAGAGCAGAGTGTTGGTGCTTTTCAGCTCTGGTGGAGGACTTAGAGTCAGGAAAATGCTCTCAGGCATTACGTTCACCGAAGCGCCTGTGTCGATGGTCATCTGAACGCACTGATTTTGGATGGTGACCACGCATTTGCGCCTTCGGGTGGCTTTTCCTCGAGGTCCACGGTCCTGGCATAGTGCAGACACCAGGTATACCTTCCTTCCTTTCCTGTCTGTGTCCTTGGAGGGGGCCTGCAGCATTGCCGAGACATCGTCCCCTTCATCCTCCGTGGAAGAGCTGGCCACTGCGACCCTTCTGGCACTGGCTTGCTTCTTTTTCTTGGTCGCGATCTTCTCCGGCTGGTTTTGCTGAGGCTGTAGGGGGGTGTCCGTTGATCGGCATACCTTCGCGTAATGGTCCTTCCGGCCACATGCCCCACACGTGGTGCCTTGAGCAGGACAGTTGCGACGGCCATGTCGTGGGCCACCGCACCAACCACACTCAGTGGGTCCCGGAATACGCGGTTGCCACCTGTTTTGTCCGTATCCGCCACTGTTGTCGTCTCTCGAGGATTGTTTGTTGGCGATGCGGGCCACCATAGCCGTGTTGAGAGCAGGTTGCAGCCTGTGTAGCGTGGCCTCCATATTGGCCGCTCTGGTGTGTGCCAGTTCCCTCTGACGTCCTAGTTCAAGGATACGCTGTAGGGGGATACCCCTCTCGCTGAGTATCAGGCGCCTCAGTTTTTCCGAATGAATCCCGTTGATGATCTGCCTCCTGATTTCCCTCTCCACATTTGTGAATTCACAGGACATGGCTAACTTCCTCAGGCGGGTGTGGTACGCATCAAGGGTTTCCTCCGCTGTCTGTAATGTGGTGCAGAAGAGAAACGTCTCATAGTCTGGGTTTAATTGAGGGAGGAAGTGATCGGTGAGGGCGTCTTTCGCGCTTCGGTACCCATCCAGGCCATCATCAACGTTCAGCGAATTGAAAATGCGCAGTACCTCATCACCCACACTGAGTAGCAGGTGTGCCTTCAGTTTCCTGGGCGCAGTGATCTCTTTGCACTCCATCGCCATCTCGAACTTCTGGATCCATAGCTGCCATCTGGGTCCGCATGACGACGGATCCGTGAATGGGTCAAACGGTTGGACCAGTGTCGACGAAGTACCTTGAGTTCGAGGTGGAGGCGGCGTCGTGGACAGGTTTGCCGCAATTCTGGACGGCGTGAAGGGCCCAGGCGTGGATGTGCCGGCCGCCATGCTGGCGTGTACCTGATCCGTGTTGTCGTAGGTGCCTCCGACGGCCACCAATGCTGTGCTGCGTCGTCTGCCTGCCTTGGAGGTGCCGCCGTGCCCAGGCGCCGTGTTGCAACTCCTGGCCTGGCACTCCCCACACTCTGTGGTGCTGCTCTCCTGTGTTGGATGGGAAGAGCTGTGGTCTTGGAGGCAGAGCGCATGAATAGATGAAAGAGAAAAAAAGAAAAAAAAAAATTTTTTTTTTTTTTTTTTTTTTTTTTGGGGTGGGGGGTCACGTGTGTGATGGCACCCCCACCGGGTGTCCAAAAATTAAGCCGCGATGGCTGTATGTCGTTGTGGTGCCTTCAGAGCACCGAGCTTGTTGTGGAGCTCGTCTCTCCTCGTCGCCATTGTTGTGATGCTCACTCGCGGCCTGCGCGCGGGTGCTGGCGTTAGGCGGGTAGGCCGCGCGGCCTGTGGCGCAGCTCCAGCGGGAGCTGGCAATGACTCACACCCACGCTGGATAACAGTTTGCCCGGAACCGCCTCCCGAACGCGGGGGCGGGGCTTTTATTAAGCACGCCCTGCGTCACCGCGTAGCGGGACGCAGGGCGGAACATAACAGAAGTGGTGAGCAGCAACCTGTAGGAGTCCTGAGCATGGGATACTTACACCTGTTATGGACAAAACAGACACGACTCCTTTAAGACGGAGAGGACTGTGAGGGGAAGGAGGAAGGGGAGAGGGAAGGGGAGGGGAGGGAACAAGGGAGAAACCGTTAGATAGGAGATAGCTAAATAAAGAGAGAGACGCGTGAACTTGGTGTCCCGTGTTTTATTCATACGCAGGTGTAACCAGAGTGTAACAACTGGCGACGAGGCGCCACGAGCCACCGTCCCCAATTCTGGTGCCGAGTGGAAGCTGCGGTGAAGAGGACCGCCCGACCCAGTGAGGTGACACGGCTGGAGGAGGCAGCCTACACGAGGTGGTGCCAAGCATCTGCAACGAGGGAGGATCACCCAGCGAAGAGGAAGCTGCGTGTGAAGACAAGTCTGCCAGCGAGGAGGAAGCTGCGAGCGTATGCCAAATAGGATATCCAGCCACGAGGAACATCAAGGTGACCACACTGCGGTGAGCACGTCACAGCAAAGAAGAGGAGCCGGTGAGAACCAGTGTGAGCTGAAAGGAGGGGCGCCACACGCATTACCAGTAAGGAGGAACATGCAGCAAGGGATAGAGGGTGCGAGAAGCCACAACGACCCAGTTAGCAGGTGCCGGGAGGGCGATCACACTAAAGAAAGTAAGGAACGCTCCAGAACATATCAGGCCACGTAGCATGTACGCCACGCAGTCTCATCTTATAAACCCACTAGAATGCAAGGATTATTGATACAGACTGTGAAGCAGCACAAAGATGCTCCCGAGAGCATGCTACAATAATCCACTAGAACGCGAGGATTATAAATACAAGACGTGACGCATCACAAAGGTGCTCTCATGAGCAGGCCACACAGACGACTCTCTGGGACAGGGCAAGGACCGCACCCACGCCCAACTGCACGTGGGGAAGGGCAAATCACCACAGGCACGTGAAGGCCTGCACCACAGAATAAAGAAAAGGAAAGTGGCCAGAAGGAAGATAGCCAGCCTCAGTAACAGTGGAGGCCTACCCTCTAGAACCACAACATGTGGAAATAAGCACACCAGGAGTCAGTGGAGGTTGGGCACTCCCACACCACACACAACAGAACCCACCCAGCCTAAGAAATGTCGCAAAGTGCCCCAGGAGACGCGGGTGCACAAGTCACTGCAGGGGTCAACCTCAAAAACCCGGTGTCATTTCTACGTCGCCCCAACCCCTTCACCCTAGAACCACAAGAAGATGGCAGGAGTGTCCAGATCGGAAGGGAAAGGCTGAAAAACACGAACTCCCGGTAGGGGAGGTCGTGCTCGTCCGACAGAAACAACAAAGAAAGGCCGACGCAAGATATCGGCCCGAGCCGCTTGTGGTCATGCATGTCAAAAGAGTAATAATTATGGCCCTGGGAGAAGACGGAGATATAACCAGAGACGCCTCATTCTTTTGCAAACTGTTTCAGGAGGATTCTGACAAAGACACACACGTGATCGCAGAAGAAGAAGAAGGACCCAGGATGGACCCGACTGAGGATCCCTCGCCGAGGGCGCCGGACGGCAATGCCCGCGAACCACCAGGCCGGCCCCAGCAGACTATACGCAAACCCCCCACCTCATTGAACAAATGTAGGCCACGAACGTTCATGATAAGCAAGGGGGGGTGTTATGGATGAAACAGACGTGGACCCTTTAAGAGGGAGGGGACTGCGAGGGGACTGAGGAAGGGGGGAGGGAAGGGGAGTGAACAAGGGAGAAACCATTAGTTAGGGCATAGCTAAATAAAGAGAGAGACGCATGAACTTGGTGCCCCATGTTTTATTCATAAGCACGTGTAAATGGAATCTAACAACACATTACCACACACATGTGCGAATGAGAAACCCAGGGGGATGATGGACGGATCCTCATGGAGGGCCTATGGCAGACCTCAATAATGGGCGGGCTGCCTGGGTCTGATGGTTGGCCTTCTCCTATAAGCCGGTCAGCCCTGGCGGCTAACAGTAATTAGAGTGCACCTGGTTAAAGAAACAGTCACAGCCTTATTTCATTTGACAAGCTTGACAGCCTTCTTTATGAAACAGAATATGTAAAACCAGATACTCGGTATACACAAGTAATATAACACCTGTACGACCCTAACTGAGGTGCTCTCAAAAAGTATATGCAATAAATACTTACAGGTCATCCTCACATTATCTCCTGTATCAAATAAGTTCACATTTGATACTTAAATAATTAAATAGCATCAATTGGAGCACCTGGGAATAAGCCCATTCACATTTGGTAAATAAATAATTAGACAGCATCAATTGGTCACCAGGGAGCTAGTCCATGCACATTTGGTAAATAAAGAATTAAATAACTTCAATACAGCCACTCGGGCAGAGGGGTGTTAGGATGGGGCTTTTCATGAATAGATAAATAACTGGGCTATGCAGCCTGATCTCCTGGACATTCTGAGAACGTAGAGAACAGTGCCAACACATCACAATGCGTAGCTTTACACTCATTTCAGGATCAGTGGTAAGGCAGATTACTGCGCCTCTTCCCACCTTTGCCAGATCTTCCCGGCTTTCTCGGGACAACCTCTAGCCCTGTACACTCTTTGCTCCATAGCTATACAAACGTTCACATCTGCAATCCACTGTTCAACCTGCGGCGTCGCCTCAGATCCCCATAATTTCGCTATGTTCCTCTTGATCAGTACAGTTGTAGTTGAAAAGAGAGCTATCTCATATGTAGACAACTCACCTTCGCCCTCCATACCCAGTGGTAGCGATTTGGGCTCTCTAGGTATTGCCTGCCCAGAACTCTCATCAGCATGTCACAGCACTGTTGCCAGTATAGTTGGATAACTGGGCAGTCCCATAATATATGAAAAAATGTTCCCTCTTCCCGCCGACATCGTAAAAAGTTTGGATCTGCACTCCTGCCCCAACAGTAGAGCGACACTCTCGGGTAGTACACTCTATGTAAAATCTTGAACTGAATAAGTCGGAGCCTGGATGAGATGGTCGTTTCACGTGGATACATAAGTGCCGTGATCCAGTCCTCTGGGAGGATATCCCCTATGTCTCTTTCTCAGTTGGCCTTCAGACCCACCAATTCTGGCATAGCAAAGGAGGTTACAGCACTGTACATCGTCGAGGTGATTCTATTATGCGGATGATACGCAGATTCTCATATCAGGCAACTTTGTCGAAGACACAGCTCTAGTAAACAAAATGTACCTCCTCATTCAGGCATGGATGGCCTCCCACGGCCTCTGCCTAAATGACGACAAAACAGAGATACTGATCTTGGGCTCCGACTCCAACCTAAAAAAACGTAGTCCCAACTATCGCAATTCCAACATAGATGGTAACACAATCAAGGTGGCAACCGAGGTAAAAACACTAGGCTTTTACCTTGACTCTACTCTATCTCTCAAAAAACAAGTTAATACCTTGGCATCCTCTACAGCGTACACCTGTAAATTAATCAGGACCTGTAGACCTTACCTCTCCAAAACTAACTGCATCACGCTAGCTAACGCATTAGTAATGTCGAAGCTGGACTATTGCAATGCCCTCTATGCAGGAGCTAATAAAACCATCATAAATAAAATGCGAATCCTTCAAAATAACGCTCTTAGAGCAGCCCTTGACATACCCCGTAGAGCACATATTTCCAACATTAGGAAAGACCACCACTGGTTTAAAAATCAGCGACAGAGTCCTTCTCAAGACACTATCTCTCACCCACAACGGGCTCAACAGCACAGCATCCCCCTACATCTCGGCCAGACTGACCAGAAAATCGTCCAGCCACCACACCAGGGCTACTAACCACTTCCTGCTAGAAACCCCCAGCTTTAGACGATCCAAAGCGGGCGGAGTAAGCTTCCCTGTTAGAGCTGCCCAGGCTTGGAATGCATTGCCCACTGCACTGAGAGCTAACCTACCCTACTCCAGTTTTAGATGTAAGGTAAAAAAACTGGCTCTGGTCCAACGACAACTAATTTCACTGTACCTAACTGCCGTGATACTCCTGAAACCCGGTTCTAAGACTATTTTGCTTTCACCCTTTTACCTCTTTGTATATATTCACTCTCAACACTGTAACATGTTAGTTCTCATCTCAGCTGCTTGTATTGACATGTATTGCACTGTACTGACATGTTTATCCTTTGTATGCAACCTAAGCTTAAGTATCCTTGTACCTGCTGCACCCGGCTACCCCTGGGTTTTGTGCGCATTATCAAATAATAAACATAACATAACATTAACCACCTTTCCAACACAATGGCCCTCATTCCGAGTTTGGAGGTAAGTACCGTCCCTTACTGGCATGGCGCAAATAGCGTGTCTGAGCTGGCAGCAGCCCACTAAAAGCGGACTATTACGAGTTTGTGGGCACAAGCTTTGCGCCATGCCGGTACGGGACCTAGCGCCATGCCGCCAAAGGGCCCGAAAACCCCCCTACCGGCATGAATCGCACCGTAGACAACACTACCGCCATAGTCCAATGCGGCATTAGTGGTGACTGTAAATAGCGGCCACCGTAATTAGCGGTCACCACTATTTACAGTCACCGTTAAATTGCGGAACCGGAAATAGCGTCATCGCACAGGAACGGGAAGGAGCACGGCGGCCATTTTAAAAAACACAATCCATTGCCATCCTCACCACACAGGAGCCATGGCACACTGGTGATTGATCGGAAAGTTCCTACATGCACCCAGGAATGCCCAAAGCACCATAAAAGGGATCTGCCTGCCTCCGAAAGGAGCGGTTCAGCCAAGATGAGCTACAAATGCTCGTGGACACCCTACACGAGCATGCTGGGACTGTGTTTAGCAGCAACATGAGGAGGGAGGCTGTGCTGCGAAAGAAAGAAATCTGGCACTAGTATGTCAGAAGGTGAGCACAGTGGGCAACATCCCCCGCACCGTCAAGGATTGCCGCAAAAGGTGGGATGACCTGTGGCTGAGGGTGCGGAACATCCTTTCTGCCAACCGTGCCTAGGCCTTGGAGACCGGAGGTAGACCACAATCTCAAATCAAGCTCACACCTTGGGAGGAGACATGTGCGGGCATGATAGGGTCCGAAACCATAGAAGGGGTCGGATAAATGGAGTGTGGCGCCATGTCATCCGCTGATGGAGGTGAGTGTCCAAAGTAAAAACTGAAAAGCCAATTGTGATGAAAGTCACTGCTAACGTCTGGCCAAAGAGTGACACCATGGTCGGCCACACACACACAACCCCTGTAAATAATGCTGAAGCAAGTGAGACCCAAGCCAGTGCCTGGTGCAAGGCCGTAACGTACATGACACATACCACTCAAAGCTGCAAATTCAATGAGGCACACAGGGTCCTTGATGTAAACAGTATGCATGTCAGACAGCACAGTACTTGGCCAACACGAGTGACACAGACATATGCCTGCCATTACCACCCATGTATGGAATGACGTGCCGTTCCCTACACAAATGCTGATTACCCACAATTGTGTGGATGTGCAAGCGTACCAATGTATGTATGTTGGCTATCCAAACATCACTCATGCCGTCCCTCTCTTTCACCCCCGCAGGCAGTGAGCATGACAGTGAGGACCAGGACAGCAACCGTCCCTCCACTTCCAGGGGCCAAGGCAGGGGCCGGCGTGTCCCAGTGAGGAAGCCACCACTGGTACAAATACCACCAGCACCAGCAAGGCCCGTGGCTGTCGTACCAACCCCACCCCCACCCCTCCCTGTACTGCCTGCAGACACCTGCCCAACGCCACGGTCAGAGGAGTCCAGTGTGGCTGGGGAGGTGGCAGCCAGAGCCCCCCTCGCAGTAGAGGACAGCCCCAATGACATCTGGGGCACTATTGAGGATGAACCTGTGGGAGTAGTCCACACACTTGCAGTTTTGTCTACCGCCCAGGTATCCTTCAGTGACTCTGGTGATGACAACACACCAGAGCAGTTTGTGCATGAACAGACTCAGGGACATGGCAGTCCTGTTTACACTCCCGTGGAGGATGTGCCCACAGGACATGGCAGCCCGATCCCCAGCAGGGCCACTGGTTCACCCGCAGCAGCACAGCGGGCTCACCAGCTCTCTGCCCTTATATTGGAATTTGTGCAGGACAATCGGCAGGCCAGGGAGGAGTGGCGTGCAGATTTGAGGGCACTGGGCCAGACCATAACGGAAAACACTAACCGCCTCTGCAAGGTGCTTGGCCGCATAGCGGATGCTTTGGAGGCTGCTCATACCTGCCAACAGCCTCAGCATGAGGACACACCGTCCACGAGCAACTCCACTCAGACAAGCCCGCTCCGTCGATCGCTCCGTGCGTAGTGCCGACGGGACATGCCTCCCCCTGGCTCCGGGAGAGCAGAGTAACTGTACTGGCAGCCTCATCTGGGCTACCTGGTCCCTATGGGACTAGTATGGGGTTGTTGTGGTGGGAGGGGGAGGGGGTGAGGGTGTGTGGGGGAGTTTTGGGGGGGTGAGGGTGGTGGAGGGTTTGTTAATCACGTTCATATTTTCACTTTCAATACACTGGTTGTGTTACAAAAAAATAACCAGAGTGGATATTCATCATTGCGCATGTGTCATTTGTTCTAGCACAGTGCATAGTGTACATATATCCCCACACCCAGTGCTCTATGTCCTAACATTATGTCACCCTCTGCTGACTTGTGTGTCAGAAATATTGTGCAATCACTGACTGCCGCACAGCACATCCCTCCTGTGCATCGGCACAGTGATGAGGTCCTGCCACATCTTCCTCCTCCCCTTCATCATCATCAGGTGGTAGCAGTTCCATGTCAGGGGGCAGGGGCACATTCCGCCGGATGCACATATTGTGCAGCATTACACATGCCATGGTGATCTTGGCCACCTTCTCATGGTTGTAGAGGAGTGCCCCACACGACCGGCTGAGGCAGTGAAATCGTGCCTTTAACAAGCCAAAGGTCTGCTCAATTACCACACGTGTACGGGTATGGGAACGATTGTAGTCCTCCTCGTACCTGCTCTCTGGGTTTCGGACAGGGGTCAGGAGCCACGGTTTCAAGGGATAGCCACCATCACCTGCATGAGAGGGGAATGAAGGTAAATGTTCGCACATTCTTGTTGGACAACTGTATTAGTATCACATGGCTGCAGGTAATTTGTGCCCACATGCACATGTACCTGGATGCATTGACCCCATTTCTGGTCCCGCTATGTGTCCTGTGCAATGGACTTATGGTGTGAGTTGCATCTTCAGGATGGTTCATGGTGTGCACTGACATCTTGTTGCACGTGCATCGTATATGCATACAGCAGTGTTAGGGTACATTCACTGATGAGTGGTGCATGTGTTGTGGGATGTGGGCTGGTTACCTGTTAGTCATGTAGTGATAGGTGTCAGCCTTACTTCATCACTATGATATTTGGTTGTCATGTACCGTTTCAGTTGATTTGGGGCACAGTGTTTGATGATGTGCACATCGTGCACTGATGTCAACATTCCCACCCAGGTGGAGTATGCACCCCCCATTCCCACCCAGGTGGAGTATGCACCTCCCCATTCCCACCCAGGTGGAGTATGCACCCCCCCCATTCCCATCCGGGTGGAGTATGCAGCCACCCACCTCACAACCCTGATGCACTGCCATGGACCAGTCAGGCAACTCACCAAGCAGCCAGACATGTCGTCCAGCATGTCGCTCCAAGTAACGTGGTAGCGTTGAGTTCCGCAGGACCAAAGAGTCATGAGTTGATCCGGGATATCTGGCACAGCAATGTGTGATGATCTTGCTGGCATTGCATACCATCTGCACATTGATGGAGTGGTATTGCTTGCGGTTGCGATACACCACCTCCATGCCATGCGGGACCACCAACTCCACGTGGTTGCAGTCGAGGGCACCTACACATTTGCATGCCTGCAAGTGCATGTAAGGCAACTTTTGTATCGAATATCTCCTGGGGAGTCCGTAGTAGGGATATGTGGTCCCTTGTGTGCTTGAGGAGGGCATCCAGCACCTGGTTCAGTATCCGGGAAAATAAGGGTTGTGATATGCCATCCATGTGCCCCACTGTGTGCTGGTAGGTGCCTGTGTGCTGGTAGGTGCCTGTGGAGCACAGACACTACCTTCAGTAGAGGGGGGATGGCAGTGCGTATTTCTATGAGGCTGACAATGTCGTCATGTATCAGGTCCACTATGGTGGTGATGGTGTCACGGTCAAGCCGGTACAGGGTGTGGATCTGCTCAGGGGTTAGGTTGAATGGACTGGCTCTGATGCGAGGGATTGGGGGCTGCCGGGATGGTAAGGGTGGCTGCACTGGTGGGGCATGCTGGGCCTGTCTCACCCTCCTTCTCTTCCTGCGGCTCCTCTGTGGTGGCGGCTGTTGTTGTTGTTGTTAGCATCGTTTTTCCCTTACCTCCAAACTCGGAATGAGGGCCACTGTTTCTTTCCATAGCGGTACATTCTGGCATGTTAGAGATGTCAGGGAGATGTTTCTGTAGTGCGTGTTTTAACTGTGTGTAGTGGTACCTTTCAGTTTCAGGGAGACTGAATTTGTCCAGCAGCTTCTCAATGGGCATTGTTTTCCCATCCTCTATCACATCGCCCACTTTAGTGATCCCTTTTGTTACCCAGCATGGCCATTTCGGTAGTTTACCCACCGCTAGATTCCTGTTCTCCCAAAGTGGTTGAGCTGGGGTTACCATTTTGTCCCAACCAATGAACATATGTACCCCCGCCCATATCCGCGTTGAATGGGTCATCATGTGGTAGAGTCCTTCCTGTCTCATTGCTATCTCGGCTCTTATGTGTGGGAGTAGTTTATTCCCACGTAACATGTCATTCACCACTTCCATCTGACTCGCCCAATAGTAGGTTTGTAGGCGGGGAAGCCCAATACCACGCTCCCAAATTGACCTCTGGAGTTTGCTGAGCGCTATTCTCGGGTGCCCACCCCCCCATAAGAGTTTCCTTAGTATGCAGTCGATGCTGCGGAATAGGGTAGATGGCACATGGAGTGGGGCATTCTGTGAGGCATATAGGAAGTGGGACAGCGCCAACATTTTGAACAATGCCGCTCTTCCCAAAAGGGTCAATGCAAAGAGGTCCAGTGGCGTACGTCGTCTTTAAACCTTTCTACAATTGGTTGCAGATTTTTGACTATATATTCATTCAGGTTATTGTCAATTATAATGCCCAGGTATCGGAAATGGGTTAGTTCGATTCGGTATGGGCAGTTTTCCGGGATTCCATTACCCACCTCACTAAGCGGGAATAATACTGATTTGGCCCAATTCACCCTAAGCCCATTAAAGGAACCATATTGTTTGTAGGAGGTCCGTTAACATGGGACAGGAAGTGCTTGGTTCTTTTAGATAGATCAGTAGATCGTCCGCATATAGGGAGACCTTGTCCTCCCATTCTGCCAATCCCTGGAAACCTTTCCAAGTCTGTGATTCTCTTAGTAGAGTGCCCTGCCTTGTTCCCTTGCCCAACTTGAAGGCTGCGGATGGCCAACCGTTAACTCTAGTTTCCGCCTCCGGAGAGTTGTATGACAGCTGTACCCAGCCCATGAACTCTGCGCCAAACCCCATCCGATGTATTATCTCTCATAAAGCCTCCCAGTACACTGAATCGAATGCTTTCTCGAAATCTATTTCCAATAGTGCCAAGGGGTCTTGGGAGGCATGCAATCTTTCTAGCGCTAGATGTAGTCTGTGAATGTTCATGCGTCTTGACCTATTTGGCATGAATCCACACTGGTCCGGATGTACCAGTGATGTTATGACCCTTTTTAGTCTAATCGCAAAAATTGGCTAATAGCTTTGTCTCGCTATTTATGAGGGAGATTGGTCTGTACGAGCTGAATTGCTCCGGGGGTTTTTCGGCTTTGGGGATTACTATTATGGTGGCTTTCCGAAGGTCAGCCGGTCAGCCGGTAACTGGCATTGTTCCTTTGTGTGTCTGTACATGTTTAGTAAGTATGGGGCTAGTTCACTTGGGCCTATACTCTTCCAGGCTTCGATTGGGAAGCCATTTGGGCCTGGGGTCTTGCCATTCTGGAGTTGTGACATTGCTGCAGTTCTTCAGTAATGTCTTTAACCAGGAGGGATTTTTGTTCGGCGTTCAGGGATGGGAGAGTTATCTTATCTAGTATAGAGACGTTGACAGGGCCATCTGGAGGTCCATAGAGCTCGGTATAATATGCTGCAAAGCCTTCCACGATATCCCTGTCTGTCAGGAGAGGGTCCGCATTTGACAGTCTGATCTCTCTGACATGACTATGCCCTGCATCCCTACGTTCCAGCCAGGCTAGCATTTTGCTCGCCTTGTCCCCTGTTTCGTAAATTCTGGCTCTCATTGCTCTTTGGGCTTGTTTGGCATTATCTAGTGCCACATTCTGAAGGCGCTTTTGTGCTACTACTAGCGCTCTTTGCGTTTCTGGACGGTCTTGGGTCAGGTGAGCATCTTCCAGTTGTTTAACTTCTAGTTCCGCTGCAACCATTTTTTCCTCATACTTCTTTTTTGTAGCCGCTGTCCATGAGAGAATTTCTCCTCGCAGCACCGGCTTGTACGCCTCCCACAGTACTCCAGGGCTGACCACTGACCCCTCATTCTGCTCAAAGTACGATTTAGTAACGGTTTGTATGTGCTCTTTGAGTTCCGGGAATCCTAGATAATAACTGTTAAGGCGCCACGACCTTGGAGGGAGTGGCCTCGACATCGCCAGCTCCATCAATAGGGGGGAGTGGGCTGATATTCCCCTCGGGAGAAATTTTGCTACCCTTGCCTTATGGATGCATGTAGCCGGAAGAAAGAAATAATCCAGCCTTGATAACGAGGCGTGAACTCCAGAGTGGTACGAGTAATCCTTTGCGTCCGGTTGCAGGTCCCGCCATACATCTCTCAGACCCATTGCGTCTGTGAATGTGGCAAGCTTAGTGCGGATCTCAGGATTTCTCCCACGTAAATGTGTTCGGTCTAACTCCCCATTCATCACTTCATTAAAGTCTCCCCCTAGGATTAGTAAATCCGATATGTCATAAGCAATCAAAGGTGTGATGTCCTGCACCAGTGCTGTTAACAGCGCGGGGGGAGAGTAGATTGCTAGTAAGGCGATTGTTTGGTTCCATAATGTTCCTACCATATATGTATATCTGCCTCCAGTATCTTGCATGACCGTGGAGAGGGTGAAGGAAAGTGATTTATGCACTAGTATAAGTACACCCCGTGAGCCCATCGTAAATCCAGGGTGTTGTGCAGTGCGGTAGTTAGTGCACTGGAATAGGTTACAGGATGTGCCTGCTAAGTGGGTTTCGGTAAGAAATACTATGTCCGGTGTGTGTTTCTCCAGAAATTGCATGACTAGCCTTCTTTTGAGGCTACTGCCTAGCCCATTGACATTCCAGGTCAGGAGTTTAAGGGTGCGATCTCTGTCAGTTGACACGGTTTGTCTATTTATGATGGGTGCTGAACCGCGTTCCGCCATGTCTTCCCCTTGTCATTGTGTTTTTGTGTTTCCGATGTAATGTTATCTTCAGAGGGTTTCTACGCAATGATACTTGTGTGCATGTCTGAGCAAGTGCTTTCCCAATTCTCTTCCAGCTTTCCATCACCTAAACTAAACAAACAATCCTGGACCTTACTCCCCCCACCCCATACTCCGCCCCACTTCGAAGTACCTGTCGCCCGAACATCTATCTATCTATCTATCTATCTATCTATCTATCTATCTATCTATCTATCTATCTATCTATCTATCTATCTATCTATCTATCTATCTATCTATCTATCTATCTATCCATCCATCTGGATTCTTTTATTGCGCCATTAACCCAAAGGCCTCAGGGCGTGCAAAAAAGAGAAAGAGAAAGAGAAGTAACACATAAACAGTTAAAAAAACAGTAGGACAAAGAGACAGAAATAGAAACATATAGACGTGGTGGGCTAGATAGGACAGCCAGCAATGCCTGCCCAAAAAATATTGGATGTTAAAGGAGGCAAAATGAGAGAGATTATTGCAGCAATCTGTGGAGATTATCCTTGATTTGCGTCAAAGAGATACGTTTTTAACTGTTTTTTAAAAACAGCCAATGAATTACTCTGAGCCAGATATCTGGGAATGGAGTTCCATAAGGTGGGAGCCCACAGATTGAAACTAGCACCCCCAATTTTCTTCAATGAAGACAAGGGTTGGATCAAAGAAACACCACCATTGGATCGTAGTGTACGACCGATGGGCTTCTTTTTTATCCTAGCTGTGAGATAGGAAGGGGCATCACCCCACAGACATTTAAATACAATAGACAGACCCTTATGCTGCAGCAGTGCAAACTCTGCCTGGCCTCAGAGATGTGCATGTTACGCTTGAGTCCAAACACTGCCCGCACTGCACTGTTCTGAACCACCTGCAAAGATTTAAGATTGGTCTGTGATGTGCCAATAACGAGACTATTCGAATAGTCTAACTTGCAGTTCACAATCGATGCTGCAATAAGGGCAAGGGTTTCTTTCAACAGATAGGGCCGTATTTGCCAAAGAAGCTGGATATAAAAATGGCAAGAGGATTTCAGATAACTGATCTGTCGATTGAAGGACAATTGAGGATCAAAAAAGACTCTGAGTGTTTTAACACTTTTCGAGACTTGGATGGTATTTTGACCAATCAAAAAATTCTCATATTTTGCATCTAGTCTTTTTAGTTAACTGAAACTTACTCCTGCCTCTAAACAACAACACTTACAATGCCCACAATTCTACTCAAACTGTTAAAACATTAGAGTAGCAAATAACGAAGAAAGGGAGAGGGATAGGGAGAGGGGGGGTGCTCTGCATCCACTTTGGCCGTTACATTTTGAGCACATCCGTGCTCTACGAGTTGTGTGCTGGCACACGTTATAATCGTATGGTATTCCACTGTCTGAGCTGTGGAGTGGTGATTTGTTTCATAAGTGTTTCTGTTTCAGTCCATTCTCTTCTGCTGTATTGGCTCCTGCGCTGGTGGCTGCGGGGCCGGCAGCCCTCTCTCTGGCGGCTCACGAGGGTTCCTGTTTCTGATTCTGTTTCTGTTCTTTCTCACTTGTTTCCAGTCACCTTCAATGTGTTTCTCAGCCCAGTTCCACGCCTCCTTCGGGTCAGTGAAGTGCATCGTTGTACCTGCATGATAAATTTTAAGTTGGGCCGGAAATATTAGGCCGTATTTCACGTTTAGGGTCTGGAGCTGTCTCTTCAGTTGGTCAAACGACTGCCTGTCTTTTTGCACTTCCCTCGTATAATCTGGGAAGAACGCAACTTTGGACCCATTATAGGTCAATGTGCCCTTGGCACGTGCCATCTGGAGTAGCGCATCCCTGTCCCTGTAATTTAGCAACTTTGCAATTATGGTGCGTGGGGGCGCGCCGGGTATCGGTCTTCCAGTGGGCAGCCGGTGCGCACTTTCAATTGAGAAGAACTTTGAGAAAGTTTTGGGTTCGAACATGTCAGTAAGCCATTGTTCAAGGAACAGTTCCATAGAAGGACCTCCAGTTTTTTCTGGCAAGCCCAGGATACGCACGTTATTTCGCCTTGATCTTACCTCACTGTCCTCTTCTCTCTCCATTGTTTTCAGGCGTGTTGTAATCCCAGCTAGTCTCAGTTCTAGAGTGCGCAGTCCGTCCTCAGTCCCAGAGATTCGTTGTTCCTCTTCCCCTGTGCGGGATGTCAATTTCTGTAAGTCGTGATGGAGGAGTGAAACGTCCATACTGATGCCGTCCATTTTTTGTTCCATGAGGGCCCTGGAGTCTGCAATTGCAGCCATGATGTCTTTCAAGGATATAGTGTTCTCTGTTCCTGCCATGGTGTCTGGTTGATCGTTTTCCAGTTGGGAGCTTAACGTGGACGTGGTAAATTGGTCTATTTTACTTTGATTGGTCAGCTTTCTTGTTTTATCCTTCCCCATTACAGCTGCAGGTGCTGAACAGTCGTGTTTGGCGGGTTCCGTTGCGATGATTGGCAGGCAGCCCACCTCGATTTGCACCTGTTTGTCAGAGACGGAATGCGGGGGGTGTTGTTAGTCTGGATCGTGTGTCAGTCACAAATATGATGGTTCCTGCTTCACTGTGTGGTTCCACGCCGTGACCCTGGCTATGCTTTGATCGGTTCCTGAATCTATGTTCCACACACATGCTGAGGGTGCATGGATCACACAGGCTTGTGTTGGATCCACTGGTGTTATTTTAGATGAGCTTTCTCACTATCCCTCTTGTGCCGATGTTCCGGGGTAGATTGTGTTAGGAGGACTTGTTTTGGCTTTAACCCTCTCTCTTTTGCCTGTGCAGTACTGGCTCTTCAAGGGCGGGTGCACCGCCTGACGCTTTGCACGGTAGTGGAACTCCTCGGGATTTTGCAGTTTTCAGTGTGGAATTTTGCACCCCATGCTGGTCTACTATCTTTCGATGATATATTATGAGAGGGGGGGCAGAGGACAGCGCAGGCGGGATGCCCGAGCACCTTTGAGTTGTGGTCCCCCAGTGCACCCACACTGGCACGTTTCCTTATATGGTGTTTCAATCCCTTCCCACTGGTGTCCAGCCTGTTTTGTCATGCAGGTGTGTGTATTCTGTCTAGGTTCTGGCCTCGGATGTGGACCAGGGGCCCACCGCCCCTCCGCGGAATGTTAACTGCTGGTTGTGAAAGGGGCCCCTAGGGGACCCTGACGTCTATGGAAACAAGGCGAGTCACCACACACGATAGAGACACCAGACACGAGGTTGTATTCCCAAAGCTAGAGTTTTATTGCAAATTAAATACGGGTTTACGATTATAATCGAGGAAACGAGTCACGAGTCATCTTTGCATTTTTCTGAAGTGTTTAGCTTCTGAGAAGGCCTCCTTCTAACCATAAGGCAATAAGGATGTGCACCTATATTTTGAGGGGATACAGGGATACATGAACGTTTGAGACTGATGGGCTCATATGTTGCCTCCAATGTATCTATGGTTGTCATCTCATTTAAGCTTACCTACAGGAATGCTAGATAAATAAAACAAGATCTGCAACGACTAGGATATTTAACCTACTAACCCAAGCTCAAATCTCTGCATACCTAATTCATCCGAAAATTCACACAACCATTTCTCGCCCAGCAAACCGCACGCACTTCACCACACTGCAACAACAACAAACAAAAAAAACATAAACTGGACCAACAGCACACAAGGTCTCGCATCGGTCCGATACTCACACCAAAGCTCAGCCCACAGTAATAACCGAAGTGAAGCCGCTAACATCACACCACTACTCTCACTTTCCTACTCCCTCTTCACCTGATTAACCTAACCCGCCCGCTTTCTTGTTTTACAGATCTGCCTGAGCGTCTGGGGACCAGTTCCGTTGGTGACAGTACGCGGTATAAATACCTTTAGCATTAAACATTTAACATCTCTTCAGGGAAGAGGCATGTTGGACACAAAACAGAAGGTGTCCCTGACAAACCACTTCTAAACTGCAGCAGGATTTGATCATCGAAGCCAGATGTCTGCAACCTTTGAATCTCCCGATGTTTTGGACCTCAACTCCCTTGAGCTATCACCATTGACTATTTGTATTATTTGTATTTATTGGATTTTATATAGAGCTTTAAGCCAAACAACATCCCCTTAACAAAATCCCCTTAACTATGTTATGTTAAGCAGCTTTGTACTGTGCACTGCTGACATTAGCATGTTCTCGAAGTGCTTTCTGATGGCTAGGGCTCATGGGAGTTGTAGTCCAAAACATCTGGAGAACCAAAAGTTGCATACCCCTGTTCTAAGCAATCCAGCCCATGCTACTCAAGGCATTGGACATAGCACTCTGGCGCCAGGTCAATGTGTTGGCCCCCAAATAAGAGTTTTATATCTGTCTCTGTGGGCTGTATTTACGCTCTGACCGAAATACATATGACTGAAAATAGAGCCGATGTTGATGGCCCCAGTTGATGTAGGCCAGAGTCACCTACTCTCCCTCTTGCTCTGGAGACCAGGACATGAATACCCAGGGTCTCCCATGCATATGGTCTAAAGGGGCACCACATGTGCAAAGTCTACATGAGACCTACATCTCCCGGCAAAATCTGTGCGATATAACTAAAACTGAGGAAAGTTGCTAGGTGTGTGCCGTTAAGTTCGTAGAGATAAATAATCTACTTATTACAATGAAATGCCTAATGGAAGAGATGTCTGATATTAAAAAGGGCATTGGTGATATCAAAGAAATAATGGACAAGTTGGGAATAGTAATGTAAAGCAATTAACCAGGCCATTGGGAGGCACATAGAAGAGCATCCTCCACCCATCAGAGGGGAGCAAAGGAGAAGCTTGATTACGAGCTCCACAACTCATTATCCAAGAGGATCACAAACCAACGTTCAGTCAACCACCCAGAGGAATGTAGAGAAATCAACAACAACAAAAAGCACACCAAAGCGCTTCACTGCTCCCACTCTGGATGCACCTGATAGAGATAGAACACAGAAAGAAGGGGTGCTATATATGGTAAATATTCCTAGTCTATCACCAAGACAAGTGGAAGGAAAAGAATCCCTAATAAAGATCAGCCACTGGATACGCCATACAAACGGGTGTTGTTCAATAATGAGAGGTGATATAAAACACTGCTATTAAATTAGCTGTGGATACTATTGCCCCTCTGACATCCGGCAAAGCCAAACCCACCAGACTCCTGCCCTACTAAAACTCTGCTCAAATAAACGCATGGCACTATCCATCTGGCAATCTAACCACTCGGACGCAGCCAAACTTGAATTCCAACAGCTTTCTAAAGAGTACAAGAAAGCTATCAACCGAGCCAAAGCAACTTCATTGAGTACTAGGATTGCTAATGCCAAATCAGATACCAAAGAAATCTTCTCTATCTTCAGGGAACTAGAGTCTCCTTCCATTCCCCCTCAAACCATCAGCAAAGATGAGGCCTGGGGCGAAGGAATACAATCAGCCATGCCCACCAAATTGGACACCCTCTACGCCAAAATTAAAACCACCCAACTATCTCTGACCCACTCTGCACCCCCTAAACCGCCCCAAACCAATGGACCAACCACTGCGTTCTCCTTCAAAGAAGTCCATGAGCATGATATCATTACTATCATGAACTCCATCAAACCCTCAAACTGTAACGGGGACATCTGCCCGGCAGACATCATCAAAGAATGTGCCAGCACTCTCACTCCCTTTCTTACGGCTTTTGTTAATGCTTCTTTCATGACCGGACGGGTCCCAGCCTGCCTCAAAGAAGCCTGGGTTCACCATCTCTTGACCCATCGTCTCCCAACAACTATAGGCCCATAACCACTGTTCCTTTCCTGCTGAAAATACTTGACAAAGCAGCCTACGTACAAGTGCAACAATTCATCAAGGACAACAGCCTCCTGAGTCTTCATAAGTCTGGGTTTCGCCCTGGGCATAGTACGGAAATGGCCCAACTTGATTTGAAAAACCAAACGGATGACGTTCGGGACTCTGGAAAACCTGCCCTCCTTCTACTCCTAGACTTATCCGCTGCGTTTGAGCTTGTGGATCACAAAGTCCTCTGCCAGCACCTGACAGCTACAGCTCACTTCTCACCCAATGTGACCTCTTGGATCACATCATTCTTGCAAGGCAGGACCATGCAAGTCTTCTCCCACCAAGCCTCTGCCTCTCCCACCATCATCCTATGCAGGGTCCCACAAGGCTCCTGAATCTCCCCCACACTATACCACTTATTCACCAGACCCCGCTTCCACGTCCTGGACTCTCTAGGTATCTCTTACACCTACTACATGGACGATACCAAGTCCTCCTCCCACTAACTGGGGACTATGAGTCCGACTCCAGACCCCTCAATGACATATACACAACCATTCAAACCTGGACTGGATGGCCACGAACGGGCTATGCCTCAACAGGGTCAAGACTGAGCTTCTTCTGATTGGCTCCACTGAAACCCTAAAGAAACCTGACAACCAATTCTTCCATTTTAGGATTGATAACATCAAAATAACAGTCTCCGAAACAGTAAAAACCCTCGGAGTTTACCTAGACTCAAACCTCTCTATGTCCAGGCAAGTCAACTCCATACCACGGCAAGCTATTAAATGCAGCCAGACCATTCCTCTCCAAGGAAAGCTGCCTCGCCATTGCCAGAGCTATAACAGGATCCAGACTCGTCTACTGCAATTCACTGTTTGCGGGTACGTCAGTAAAAAATATGTGGAAGCTCCAAATAATCCAAAATAGCGTCCTCCGTGCAGCCATTGGTATCCCCAGAAGGGACCATATATCTGCCGCATGGAAACAGGCAAGGGAGCGTCCTCTTTAAAACCTTGGCTCTAACCTAGAAAATGCGTCAATCAAACGGCCCCCCCTCTATTTTGCCCAACAAATACACAGAGCTGCATCCTCCAGACCAACCAGAACACTGTATACCTACATGCTCACTGTACCCAAATGAAAAGCATCAGAGCGGGCGGTGCTAGCTTCCCCTACATAGCAGCCTTGCAATGGAACGCCCTCTGACCGTCCCTGAGAGCTGAAACCTACCATCTAGCTTTCTGTAAAGCTATTAAGACTCTGCTCTTCACCTAATTCCGACTTTGTGCTTCCTGTATACAGTGTTTTGTCTATGCCTGCCTGCACTAAATGTATGACGTTGTTTATAATGATTCCATAATGTCTGACACAGGCCTCATGTAACTAAGTTCATCACCTGTAACAGTGCCTCAATGCCTAAGGGCTGTTTGCATGCTTAAAACATTTAATAAATAAATAAATAAATAAATAAATAAATAAATAAATAAATATAAAAGATGCCATCCCATATCAATTTAATGAGCATATGAATAATGATTACATCAAACAAATTCTGCCAAACTAATCACTTTCCTCCGGTTTACTCTCAATTAATTATTGAACATACCCACCCAGAGGATTACAAATAGAGTTCGGCACCTAATCGGTAGCCAACAGAAGGTGGAGATTGTGAGCACTTGCTCAACAGAGAACATCATTACCACCAGTAGCAGTGGCCAGCCAGTAGTAGTACCTGCCCTAGCCTGAGACCAACTCCCCCACTTGCCCATTAATTCCCCTTTAACAAATCACTGATTAAAGTTTGGAAACACTGCAATCAATAGTGATGTCAACATAAGCGTGGCATCATGGAATATTGCAGGTTCGTAAAAGAATGTGAATGACCACGAGTGGGTAGAGTTAATCCGTAACTTTGACATTGTATGCTTCCAGGAAACATGGGCCCTAACACAAATTACCATCGAAGGCTATTCATGCTATCATGTCTAAGAAACCCTGTGGTCCCATATAAAGAAACGGCCAAGAGGGGGACTTACTGTATGGGTAAATATTGGCTTTAATTCAGATTTTGTGGAAATAAAAACGGATTCATTAGACATTCAATGCCTCTTTTTGGATAAATGATTCGTAAATTGAGTTTGTTTATGTAATATTTATGATCGCCCATATGGGCCTATGGGAATGGAAATCCCATATGATTTAGAACATATAGTAGATAAATGCTTGAACTCACAGAAGATGACACCAGCAGTAATTCTCCTAAGGGATTTTGACTTAAAGTTTAAACTGCTAAAAGAAATTGACGATTAAATTGAGGAGAAAGATGAAATTTGGGGCATTCTACCTCTACACACCCCGTGACCAAAGCGTCAATATAAATACGCTTTAGAAACTGTTCAAACTTTTCCAATTTGATGTATGAGCCTGTAATGCCAAGATAATTGGGAACATCCCCCTATGCCTAGCTTCCACAAAGAATCAAAAGTAAGTTATATTGATTATATATTGATCAGTCTAGCAAACTAGAAGGATGTAAAAAGTATGAAGGTGATCCATAGGTGGAAAAGTGACCATAATATGGTAACAATAACATTACCAAACACAAAAATGAGAAACCGCCCAATGTGGCGGGTAGCAGCAATCAGGTCCTAGATGCTTCCAGCAATAGGACAAGACTGAGATTAAACTGGGAACATTTAGATATGCTGACACTGCCCCCTAAAATGCATCACCACTTAATACTACCTTTGGAAATAGTGTTAAATCCCTTGAATACTAGTAGTAAAGATGTTTGGGATTCTTACCCAGTAGTAGCTAAGATTCTGGAACCCTTCCTAACTGAACCAGCAAACTAAGGTAAGAAATTACAGGTAAAAAAGATGGCTTCTATGATGGGGAGTGTAGGAGGAAAAAGAGAGATTTAATTAAGGCCATAAAAAGGTGTGATCGATAATAAGGAAATTTCGAGCTTTAGAACTGAGTATTCAAAATTAACTCTAGGGAAAGAAACTAAAAAAATAGAAGAGAGGTGTGAATCCCTGATGCATGCCTCAGAAACTAAAGATATGAACACTTTCTGTAAACTAATGTATAAAGGCGCACATCAGGAGGAGGCTATGATCAAAGCAGCCATCATAGAAGATACATGGTACACCCATTTTTCTAACCTTTACAAGGAGGAAAGAGTATTTACTAACAATAACATTAATGTAATTATAGATTCATGAATGAAAAGTGAGGGCGTTGTCCCCCTTGAGGCTAGAAGGAATACATCAGGCAATTTAAAGTAAAAAAATGAGCAAAGCACCAGGTCCCGATAGAATTCCAGCTGACCTTTTTAAGACAGAGCTAGAGATTTGGGGCCCATATCTTCTAGATAGTAAAAATAGGTAACACTGCTGATTCTTGGAAAAAAGCAGAAATTTCCCCTATTTATAAAAATGGAGGGTGAAATGAATTGGGGAACTATTGCTCAATTTCCCTGTTAGATTCTTCAGGCAAAATATTTTGGACAGTGCTGCTTGCTAGAGTTGAAGACTGGATTGAACCAGTGTCATGATGCCTACCCCCGGGCATCCGGACCAAGCCCATCAGCCCCGGGAGCAGGCACCCAGGTGCTTACTAAAACCCAGCAGCCCCGGCTAGGGGCATCTGGGTACAGTCCTGGCGCCATTGGCACCAGGCTCATAGAGGAAATCAGTCCTGGCGCCATAGGTGCCAGGCTCATGTACATTACTTACCTCATGCAGACCATGCTGCAATGAAGTCAAGCCAACGTGAGGCCTGAATGGGACTACTTTACTTCAGGGACTATTTTTTACTCGGGTGTGGTTCTGGGGGAACTTCTTACCTGGGACTACTTTGAAGGCTATTTAAACCACGCCCGAACAGCAGCACATGCTTTGCGTTATTCTGTATCCAGCAGCGTAACGCTCACCGTGCGTTCAGTCAGCATCCAGTCTTCTGCCACGCCCGCCTCAAATCCAGAGCTCCTAGAAAAAGAGGAAAGAAGAAGGAAACATTAGAACACAGAGTTTATTTTAATTCCTTACCTGATTCCGGATCCATCACGTCTTCGAACTTGGAAAGGACATTATTTCTGCACGCGTCGCATCGCCAGCTGCAGCGCCGCGCCATACTCACCAGTCCTCACAGCATTTTTCGATTCGGCGCTGCCTCCATCATTTTCCTCACCGAACTCCAGCATCTAGGGGACAAAAGAAATATAAGGTGAGCCGAGAGAGCCAACAAATACAATCTCTTTTTACCACCATAGACTTACCTGATTTACCACCGGAGGCATTATTCTTTAACATCCCGCAACTTCTTACGCCGCATCCGTAAGGAGAGAGAAAACAACAAGTTAAATATACGCATCTTTTACCGGACAGTGTTGGGTAATACAGACTCTTACCTGAACGCCATCAGCTGCCACAAGACAATCTTCTCTTGGACCCAGCTGCAACACAAGAAGGGAATGGGACAAGAGTGAAAATCATACATATTGAACTCTTTGGACTTAATACTTACAGGTTCTCGCCAGGAATCTCGGAGTCAATATTCATCCAGAACTCTTCCAACGCCTTCGAACCAGTGAAGTAACTGGTATCTACGCACCCCTGCATTCCACGCAGGATGGAGAGCTCATCCTTCAAAAACATAAGGTGAGATTACTGAAAGGGAATATCGGAGGTGATTAGTGGGGAGAACAGTGGGGTGCCATTACTAGAATCCACGGGTGGCTAAATCCCTTTCTCCACTTGCAGGAGAATACTTCTACGGGTCAAGCAGACGAGATTAGGCGGGCCAGTCCAGTCTGTCATCTCTGCACTACGCTTCACGTTGGAGGAGACCGCAGCTGTCTGGGTCTGATCGACGCCCCTGTGGGAGCCAGTTGAGCATAACAACCAGATCTTCGGACTAACACTAATTATTGCATATGATGTTCATCGATCTAAAAGCTGCTTTCGATAGCATAACCAGGACTACCCTATGGAAGGTCTTGCAAAACAAAAAAGTACCACCAGCCTTGCTAAAAGCCATCATCGATCTCTATTCTGCTTCAAATACCACGGCTAGGTAGGGTTGGGGGTGAGTAAACAATATCTCTCCTGGTACATCAAGGGGTAAGACAGGTATACCGGCTCCAATGTCATTTTCTCTTAATTTTGATGGGGTGGTTAATGGTCCCAATAGCTCGCTGGTAGATAACGATGACACCTCTACTCTGGGTGGAGAGAAGATAGGAATCTTGATGTTTACGGATGATGTAGTATTAATTTCTAGCACCCCCAGAGGGCTGTCAAAGTTAAAAAATAAATGTTTACATTTTTGTCTAGAAAATGGGTTGGAAATACATTTTTTTAAAACTAAGATTTTGCGGTGTGGGAAAAGGATTAATTACTGCATGCATCTCAAAATATCAATAGAACGTGACGCCATTGAAGAAGTAAAAACATTTGATTATCTGGGAATAAGGATTAGCCATAAAAATACCTGGGAAACCCAGTTACAAAAAGCCAACCATATCCTATATGTTATGTTACGTTACCAAAGTTTATAAAGCGCACGCTCACCCGAAAGTATCTTGGCGCTTGAAAAACAAAAGGGCAGGCTAAGAATGCACCCGCAAAGTGGAGGGTCGTCAGGGATTTCCTGAATTGCAGAGGGTTAGAAAGATTTCTCAGTGGGGGTGGTAGATGGTTCCACAGTTCAGTCACCACCACTGAGAAGGCCCGACCACACACTCTTGTGCGGCGGAAAGAAGGCACACAAAGCAGGCCAGCTAACCAGGAACGGGGCAGCCGATTAGGGAGGTAACAAACACATTTGTCACAGAGGTATTTAGCCCCTTGGGTCTGGAGGGCACGTTGGGCCAGGCAGAGAGATTTAAATTTAATACGCTGTGCCACCGGTAGCCAGTGCAATGCGCGCAGCACAGGGGTGATGTGGACTCTATAGGGAGATCCAGGGGCAACTCGGGCAGCAAGATTTTGTAAGCGCTGAAGCTGCTGGACAAGCCCCTTGGCCTGTGAAAGATAAAGCACGTTGCAGTAGTCCAAGCGATTAAGGAGTTTCAGAGGTAGAAGGGGGAGTACTTTCTGCAAGATGTTCAGGTCGAACTGTCCTGCTTTGCACACGGCTGAAACCTGGTACTCCATAGAGAGAGTAGAGGAAACCACAACCCCAAGATTATTTATCATTGTGATAGGGACAGGAAGGGAACCAAGAACCGGTGGCCAGAAAGAGGACACCGAGAGTGAATGGTCAGGGGGGGCACCTACCACCAGAACCTCTGTCTTAATTCCGTTAAGTTTCAGCCAGTTGTGGTTCATCCAGTCTCCCATGGCAGACAGACACTGGCCTGGCAAAGGGATGACGACATCTCAGTCTGGTCAAGATCTAGGCAGATCAGGATCTGAGTGTCATCAGCATATGAGTAGCACCTAATGCTGAGGGAGTGGATGAGACACACAAGTGGCCGAATGTAGATGTTAAAGAGTATAGGAGACAAGGAGGAAGAGAATAGGGGAGTGAAAGAAAGGGTGGAAGCAAAAGTATTTGGCTTCTCTCTGCCAGAAACGAAGTAAACCAGGCAAGCACTTGGCCGGTGCTGCTGGCCTGGGCAAGGTGGGCCAGCAGGGTAGGGTGGTCAACGGTGTCAAAAGCCGCTGACAGATCAAGCAAATTCAGGGCCCACACCCCCGACTCCCTGCATTGCCCAGCCTTGCCATATCATCCTGGACCGCCACCAGAACACTCACTGTGCCCCGGCCTGGCCAAAATCCACACTGGGCGGGATCAAAGAACCCTGAGGTCTCGAGGAAAAATGAAAGAAGTGGGGAGATCAGGGCCTCTAGAAGCTTCATGAAAAAAGGCAAAAGTGAAATCGGATAAAAATTAGCAGGAAGTCAAGGATCTAAGGAGGGCTTTTTAAGAAGTGGAATAATGGTGGTTAGTTTCAGCTTTCGAGGAATGTAACCTGACTGGCAAGACACATTAATGGCCTGGGTGATCTCCCGAAGAAGAGTAGTGGATATGTCTTTCATCACTAACAGCGGCACTGGATTTGAAGGCGTTGCCGACATTAGTTGATTTATTTCTCCACTTATCAGTGCCTCAGAAAACACAGGGAAAGAAGCCCATCCTGGGTAGCCTACTTCCATATTAACAGCTGGTACTGACATGGGCGGTAGGTAGACTGAACCGTCTGCAGGATAAGATGTTCGCCCAGATGGGGTCGATTTTAGTAAAGATGAATTGGAACAGCAAGTCACAGAGTTCCTGTGACGGGATCACAGAGGAGGTAAGGTTGGCAGTGGAGGACAATGATCTAACCACTGAAAATAGCTCTCTGTGATTACTAAGAGCTTTATCGATTTTTCACTCCAGAAAGGCCTTCTTGGCTGTTATAAAGGCTGAAAAGTAGCCAGTGGTGCATTGCTTATAGTGTGCTCTAACGTTGAGACTATAGGTGCCGGGCCACTTCCGCTCAGCCTGCCTGAGCTCAAGGTGAGCTAATTTAAGCTGCTCAGAGAACCAAGGTTCACATTAAGCCTTCGTAGTTGAGTTTGTCTGAGGGGGGCAACAGTATCTATTGCCACCTCCAGTGAACGGTCCAGAAATGAAAGATCTACCTCATGAGCCTGACTACATTTTGCACTCACTGAGTACACTAAGGGCTTGAGGTTGGCCAATCACCAATTACGACACAGCACTTTAAGGGGGAGACTCTTAAGAGGCGGGCACACAAAGTTCATAAAAAAGGTCAGGAGATAATGATCCGACCAAAACACAGGTTCTGCGGGCAGAATGGATAATTCAATTTGTTGGCCAACATGAGGTCAAGCGTGTTCCCCAGCTTATGGGTAGGATCCATCACAAATTGATGGAACCCCAAGTCATGGAGGCTGTCCAAAAATTGAGTTAGAACAGGCACCTAAGAGCCGTTATATTTAAGATTAAAATCACCGAGCACCACTAGGTGAGCGAGCTGCAGCTGCAGCTCTGCTAATAGGTCTATAAAAGGTTCAGAAAAACCTACCTGTGACCCAGGGGGTCGATAAATAAC
This sequence comes from Ambystoma mexicanum, assembly GCF_040938575.1. NCBI lineage: Eukaryota > Metazoa > Chordata > Amphibia > Caudata > Ambystomatidae > Ambystoma > Ambystoma mexicanum. Next base: position 700,805,004 of record NC_090941.1, on the reverse strand, counting down.
TAAAAAGTGGCACATATAGGATGCAGAGACTATAGATCGTAGCAACATCGCTTTCATGGTGACAGAATGAGAGAGTGGAACCTGAGAAACCTCTAAATTAGACTTAAAAGTCATGGCCACTCCACCGCCTACATGAGGTGGGGGTCGAACAAGATGTAGGATTTTATAGTCACAGGTTAGAGCCTGAACCAGTGCTGGAGCCGATGACTCATTTAGCCAGGTCTCAGTTAGGCAAAGTAAGTCCGGCGCCCGGCTCAGCAAAAGATCATTAAGAGGGGCAGCATATGCTGCTAGGGATCTAGTATTGAGCATCATTGCACTTAAACCCGCCATACCTGGAAGGATGGGAGTTGCATAATAGCCAGGCAGTGAGTTCCATCCTAGGGGTAGTCTGGTGACAGCTGGTGCTAAGTCTAATATAGCCTGTCTGCTATTAAGCATTCCGCCCTGTCCGTCCGTAGCCCAGACAGGCCCAGACGGGCTGGACTTTGGCTTGACTTTGGGGTGACTTCGGCACGGGAGGTGCGCTCCTGCTGCACCCGACTGCTGCGCTGTCAGTGGCCAACAACTCATGGCCTGCACATTGTATTACAAGAGCCAATCCGTTGGAAGTGGATGTAGAAATGGAAAGCAGATTACAAGAGTCTGTGTATGCAAATAAGAAAAGAAAAGCTTCGCCAGCCTCGAGCTGAGCCTCGGACTGCCATAGAGGCCAAGCACCGTCTGCCTCAGGGACTGGCTACAGGGAAATCAGAATAATTCAAATGAAAATAAAATATACATAAGTTAAATGAGGGTAAGCGGGCGCCTAGTCACATGCTGCGGCCGCAGGATTTCCTGCTGCCTAAAAGGAATTAAACATGTGTCTCCGCTAATAAATAGAGCAGGTAGAGGCTCCAAAACAAACAGGTGCAATTTGCCTTTCTGTATTGCATCAGTGAGGAAAGCCGCAGGAAGGAGACTAAGCTCCACGATGGCCAATCCGTTGGAAGTGGATGTAGAAATGGAAAGCAGACTACCAGAGTCTGTGTATGCAAATAAGAAAAGAAAATAAGAAAAGAAAAGCTCAGCAGTATTCAAACATGTATATGCCTGAGGTGGTTTAACTATTTCTTCATATCCCATGATCCATTGCTGGCAGTAACCGACTCCCCCAAGAACACTTGCATTTGCATCACTGTCTGAGGCTTGGGAATCTTGTAAACTGTCTCCTTATGTGCAGCAGATGTCAGTTATATCCCTCCATAATATCATGAACCAAATAATGTACTCTGTGGGCACATAACTGGAGCTTCTTTTTAGAAGCATAGTACCCTTTCTACGCCTACGCTTTCAACAGTACCTTAGTGTCTTCCTTACAAGCCTCATATGAATGTGAGGCAATCAACAAATCATCTACCTATTGTACCAGTACTGATTTCCCTGGCAACTTGATATCATCCAGATCTTTCTTCAGCTGTTTGAAATGATGGTTGGGGACTCTGTATACCCCTGGGGCAAATAGATACACGTGTATTGGTCCCCCTGATGAGAAAATGCGGAGAGATACTGACTATCTTTGTGTGTAGGGACCAAGAAAAAAGCTGAGCACGGATCAAACACTGCGAAGTGCTTGGCCTCTGGCAGGGTGCAGGACTATATGGTGGCTAGGTTTGGCACCACAGGGAAGGAAGGTATCCCCACAGCATTGACAGCCGTCAAGTCTTGCACAAAATGCTAAATCACCTTTTCTGGCTTTTTTACTGGGAAAATCACAGTGTTACACAGGCTACTGGTGGGAACTATCCCTTGGCTCCGCAAGGATTCAATTACTGGGGTGATACATGCCTCTGTCTCAGGCTTCAATGGGTATTGGGGAGTGTGGTGCAACCTCTTGAACGGGTCTACCTTCATCCTTACAAGTTCAGCCTTGTGTATATATCCCAGCTCATTATGGTGGGTGGCCCATAATCAAGCAGGTACAGAATCAATACGTTCATTTAAGTCTTCTGACCATTGCCCGTCTTTCTCTCCATCTTTCCCTTCTTGGTCTTCCCTTAAGGTTGCCATTACCGCTACAGCATTATCGGAGGGTACACTCAAAAACACCCCACCCAGGGTGCAATAGATAGTGCACCTCATCTTCCACAACAAATCTCTCATCAAGTTTACTGGTCATGTGGGACTTAGAAGAAAAGCATGCTGGTCTGTGATGGGTCCCAGCCTAACTGTAAGGGGCTTGGTCCACCTGATGGACTATGATAGTGTTAGGTATGCCTACTGCCCTCATTGTCTCTCCAGATATAGGAACATGTGGAAAAGAATTAATTTGGAGAGCTGATCTATTTGCTTTAGTATCCACCAGACATGGCACTTGTGTCCCTGGTACCTGACATGGTACAATACGGACCCTGCTGATTGACTGAAATCATAAGAGCTATCAGAGTCTGTTCCCCCTCTGGTTGTCATAACCCATTCCAATCCACCCTCGGCCCACTTTGGTCCCTGTGGATGAAAAAGTTTGCATTAGAATTTGGAAACTGAGGCATAGCCCTGGGAGGGGCTGCCGTTATGTGTACCTGTCCTCCCTGCTGTGTATCTTGACACTGTTGGGGATTATATTACCTTACAGAGATGGTCTTTGTGACCTAAACGGAAACGTATTTTTCCATTGGCCCTCCTGCTTACAATAATTGCAGGTCAAGTGGTTTGACACCACGGCTCTCGGAGCCTGTTGGTTAGGCCAACTTTTCTGTCCTTGCTGATCCTGTGCACCCCACTCCCATCAAACTGCCTCACTGTTGTTGTGGTTGCAGCTGCACCATATACCCCCCTTGTTGGTCCTGATATACCTGCACACCCACTTGACCTCTGCTGCTGTTACTTTGTCAGCCCCCCTTTGGGTCTGATTCCCCAGATGTTGCACCATACCTTGAAGTTGTCCCTGAACTTGTCTCTGAAGGATCTGCATCTGTAAAGACATAAGTTTGTTTTCAAACGTTTCCTTTTTCTGTTCCTGGCAAGCAATGCAATGATTCCCCACCACTTCCAACTCCGCTAATGGCTTGGTTTGCAAGCCTACACACACGTTCTTAAGCTGCACTTGAACCTTTGGTAAAATAATAGAAACATACGAGTTTGCTATGTCTTCCTGTGCTGTCTCCTCTGGTTTTGTGATGCCAGGGTTCTATGTGAACACCACCTTCAATCTATCGAAGTAAACAGCAGAAGATTCACCCTTATTCTGCTTATAATTTGATATTTTATCTCAATCTGTCTTCCTCTGGCCTACCTCTGCAACTGCCGCCACTATCCTCTCCCTTTCTTGGACCAATGCATCCCCAGGGCTTGGATCTGCGACTGGCCAATTTGCTCATTGTGCTAATCGCTGTCTCACCTCGAGTGGCATCACTATCCTCATTAGGTGGTTGATATCATCCCACAAAGGGTAATAACACTGCATGACAGTCTGCAGTTATTCCACAAACTGTTGGGGATACTCCCTGATTTTAGGGGATAGTTTCGCCAATGTCCTAAAGTTCCCAGGTGTGCAGGGAGGGGACATGGTCTCTAACAAGATTCTGATGTTGTGAAGTTGTTATCCATCTTCATGTCCAGATGGCACCTATCTGTGGGGAGCTTGGAAATTCTGTGAATCCATTCTGTACACTGTACCTCCCCTTGTCATTGAAGGGGCACATGAGGGAGGTGGCCCCATTGATTCTTGGGCAACTATGGGCCCCTGCCACCGAGCCCTGGTCACCTAAGGGCACAGGGCATTAAAAGTGACAGCTCTCCCAAGGGTAACTCTTGATGTGCCTCCTCCTGCCTTTCCCCTGTGGATGGCCTCATACTAGTGAACAATTCAAATATTTCTTCTGGTCTCTCACTATCCTGGTCTTCTTAGTACTCTTCACCCTTATCTATGACCATTTTAGCTTCTTGTATTAGCTGTGGGCACATACAGACTCCATCTGTCCCCGTCCTACCTCTTAATCATTGTATTTGTCCCCTCTGTTAGTCATTGATCTCCCTCAGTTCCCTAGGCTTCCCATCATTCTTCCTACCTGTGCCTTCTTCCAGTCACCTGGCAAATGCTTCCCACTGCACTGCAGATATATTTTTGCCTCCAAAGCCCTTCTAAGGCCTCCTAGCTTGTCCAAATTGAACGTCCCTTCAATCGGTAATTGTGTCTGTCTGTTACTTAGAGTCAAGTAATGCCATGAATCCAAAATATCACTAAACTGCCTAAACACACAGTGGGCTGGCAAGCCCTTTGGGGGTTCCTCCACCTGTTTCATTTGCTGTTTGACCATTTTTCTTTCCCTATTTATCTCTCATACGCTCACACCACTTGCCCAATTTCCCTGCTACAGGCATATGTTGACTCCACACTTTCCGATCCTGGGAGGGTAATGGTTCACTTGAACAACCAGAGACACAGCAGACTGGTCCTGACAGGGATTAGGGCTCTCACTATGCAGTCACTTGTCTCTCCCTGTTTGTTTCTGTGATTCCCCCTGCCCCCATATTATCACTCTAGCCAGTTCTTGCATTCTGGGCCTTGTAGTCTATCGAGTATCCTCCCTACCAGGATCAGTCCCTAACCTTGGTATTTTTCCAATGTAATTTCTGGATAGAAGAAAGACAACATTAAAAGGATCACAGCTATACTACAGGCAAATAGTATAACCAGTACTATATACCTAGCCCAACATCTCCATCCCATTTCAGAACATCCCCTAAAAATATTGCATCCCGTATTGTCCATGGCCTAGTCCCAAATGGGACACTCAGTCCCTGTGCAGCACTGCAGGCACGCTTACCAGCCTCAGTAGTCTCCTCTGAAAACCTAATTTGAAGACTTTTGAACATCGGTTTCCTACCTTATTGTGTTAAGCACTCGTGGGTGTGTCCGGAAGTAGGTCCTTTGGATACAGCGGCCCACAGCGTTGCACGACAGATCCAGGTTGCATTCCCCATCTATCGAAATAAAAACAAACAAGAAGACTAAGGAGCCTTAACGAGAACGGACAATTTGTCATTGCACTTAATACACCTTGCAAGCAGATACATGGACAATATCCCGACAAACCCAACACCCAAGCTAACCCAACCCACTTTCAATTCACCTACCCTTTATTGTCCCTCATTATCTGGCCCCTTGTAATGCATGTAGCCTCTGTTTAACATGTACAGCCTCCAAAATACAACAATGACATCCCTTGTGACTTTACAGAGTCTGTCTTCTGTTTCCGTCTCAACATCCTTTGTCAGATGATTGTAAGCTTCTGGTTTGGTTGCTTCTGACCGGTACATGCTGGTCAGATCCAAAGATAGAAGCTGGGTATCCTTCACCCATTTATCCGAGAGCCTCTGAAAGCACTGCCTTAGCAGTCCTACTTTGCATGTCCCTTTTAGAGAGCTCTCGGGGACAAGCATTAGCAGAGGCTAACAGGTGGTGATTTCTCTAACCAATGCCCGTTAGGATTGAAAAGAGAAATAATAAATGCCCGGGCTATATGAATTGAGTGGCAATTCAGTTATTCAAATATCATCCCAGACTACTCCTCCCCATATCACCATTTAACCGCACATTAAGACTGCACATCACAATATGCCTTTATGACGTTGTGACAATACAAATTCTCCTCCTCCCTAGGGGGCCATTCACATTCACATGGCCTGTACACAGCTTCAGCTGTTGCCTGTGTTTCTCGAACAATGTTAGCCAATTGCATGGATTACTATATTTTTGTATTGTAAAAAATCCTAGTAGATCATCTGAGTTCAGTTCATTCAACAATGAACTTAATGATGTGTTATTTATATAGCGCTTGCACCACAGCGCTTTACAGAGAACACATTTACTTACAATTATCACCCAACCAAAGTTGGTATTCATTTAACAACCTCAGTAGGATAAAAGACTAGGTGGGATGTGCCAGGATTTAAACCTGCAACCTCCACCAGATTACACACAGATCGCAGCAGCAAGTGTTCAACCCACTGAGCTATCTTACCAGAAATTACTTGTGTTTTCTGCTGTGGATCACATTACCCATTCTTCAGTCTCCCTGTAGCAGTATTGATTATTCAAGAGTCCTATTTAAAGTGGTTTGTTTCATAACTATAAATGTATTCAACCAGAGAAGGATGATAATTATACACACACACTTAGTTTATGGTTCTTGTTAAGTGCAGACCAGGCCAGGCTGCATGCCTTTCTCCCCACAAAGCGGGTCACCTGACATCCACCTCTGAAGGGAATGGAAAACTGGCAGCCACTAGCAAGCTGCACTGGCCAATAAGGATATGAGGATGGTTGGCAGAAACCCACTTCATTCATCAGATGCAAAAAGACTTGTGCATGATGAAAATGTTTCCAATTGTTTGTTTGCTAATCGGTTTATTGCAAACTATGATTGGCAATAAACAGACCAGTGAAATAACGATTGCATAATATCTATCTCTATTTTAGACTGTGCGTTTTTATATATTTGAAATGCCATCAATACTATAAATAAGTGACTTTAAATGTCGGTTTTGTTGTGACGGGATGTCTTCTGGCAAGGGTGTGAAAGCCCTCACTTTTTTAATTTTTATTCTTATAAAATGATACAGGTAATCCTATTTCTGAAAAGAAGGTTTGCTAAACAGAACCATCCTTCATAAAAAAGCTCAATGCCAAAAGCATAATGTATATATGTACATTTGCTGCAACAGTCTACTGACATCTGAAGCCCGTGTCTTTCAGTAGCACTGGGCGGATTCAAAGGTCACCTGTGCATTACTGCCAGTTGCTGCAGACACACGTTGCATTGTAACTTTTGCACCTTGGTCGAAGTGAGCGGGAGCGGTCAGGAGCGGTGCTCCTCTACTTTTTTAAATGACCTTTTACAGCTCCTATACTTTTATTTTAAAAAGAAACCGTTCCGGAATGGTTTCGTTTTAAAATAAAAGTGTAGAAGAAATTGAAACTTGCACTTTCAGTGCACTCCACTGAACGTTCCCTTAAACAGCAGGTGCAAGTGTTTGGTGGTGTGTATTGTTTGTGGGAGGGGACGTGGTGATGGAGTTTGTGGGGAGTGGGTGCAGGCCAGCAGGGAACATTGTTCCACTACTTCTTTTCACACACTTCGACCACTCACTAAACCATGATAATTGTTGCTTTATTTTTTAATTTTATTTTATTGATTTAACTGTACTGAATCAGTTTTACAATATTCATTCATCATGTAAAAAGGGAATGATTATAACTAAACATTTCAGTCTATCATAAACAATATATATATTTCAATCAACAAATCCATTACAAATCCTATCACACTTAAAATACAGATTGATTGCATTATAATCGATTACATATATCAATTATATTATCTTCATCACATTCGTTTCATCTATATACAATAGAACCAAATCAAATTTAGGGCATTTTAACAAATGTATCAGGATATAAGATACTAATCAGCCATGTGTCCTATGCATGGCTCTCCTGTTCATGTTTAACTCTTGCCCCCATCAACATGTACACACATACTCTCGATTCAACAGTTCAACCACAATTGCCCATGTAAGGGTTCAATTTGTTCCTTACTCATAACTCATCATACACTGAATCTGCTTGTAAGTTTAAATAGTTTAAAAAGGCAATTGATGCTATTCTTATGGCAACTGTCTGTCCACAATAAATCATCCAACACATGGTGTCAGATGTTAGGAGCCTACATTTTTGCAGACTTGGTTTCAAATGTTGTTCCCTTTTCTGTTTAAGCATGCAGCATTCAGTGAGTAAATGCCTTCTAGTTTCGGGTTGATCCAATACTTCACAAAATCGACATACATTGCCTTGGGGTGGTATGAGTTTATGTCTAGCTTTCAGATCTCTTGTTTCCCATAGATCAAACCGTAATCGTAAGAATTGTGTTCTGTTGCTTTTGATTGCTTCATCAGTCAGGTTGAAAGTTAAGCTCTAAGAATAAGCTATACTTTGTTATGGTATGGTGAATGAAAAGAGCACACAAATAATCAAAGCCATACCAATTTGGTATACATGTAAACCTTGTGAGTCCAGATCAGTGAAGTCAAGGTGATGAGTATTCAGGGCTAGCCTGCTTGTCTCCCCTGCTCCCAGTGAGACAACAGCAAAGAGGCTTTCTTCCTGGAGGAAGGGTAACAGCTCCCTTCAGGACACTAGAGCTCTCACCATGAAATCTCCTGGGAACCCTACTTCAAAGGGACACTCACATAAGAGACAACCTCACACCAAGGGGTTACACATCAAAGGGCCTTTGAATTCAGCATGTTTGGGAAGAGCCAACGTTAGTGTAGCAAGTGAGAGAATGATGGATCTAGGAAGGGGTTCCACCATCTTGCTTCTCTTTCTCTTTCTGTCCCCTCCATTTAATGCAGGGCATGGTACTGTTAGTATGGTGCAAGAAGGTAAGGGTCACTTATTGTAGCAACAGGGATTGGACTCCCTAAGAAAGTCCTTCTCCGATTCAATCCCGTGAAATTTTGCCTTTGTAAGGAGGGGTTCTCCCTCTACATTTTTGCTTTCTCTGGGATGGATTTTGTGAATGCTGCACTGTCTCAGGCAAGTGTGGCTCAAGAAAGCAAAAAATCAAGTTTTTGTGAATTGCCGTCCCATTGCCAGTCTGTGTGGATTTCAAAAATTTTGGAAAAGTCATTACTACACAGCTTCAGAGCTATCAGGAGGAGAACTCCATTCTTGACAATTTTGAATCTGGTTTTAGACCTGGTCATGGAACAGAGACAGCCCTGGTCACTGTGTGGGACGACATTCTATGGGCCGCTGATGCAAACATGAACATATTAATCATGCTCGACTTATCAGCGGCCTTTGATACGGTTGACTTCCGGCCGCTGTTGACTAGACTTACCGAGGTTGTCAGGGTTTAAGAGGGTGCGATGAAGTGGTTCTTCTCTTATTTGCAAGCTCAAATTGAAGCTCTCATTCTTTGTGAAGTGCCCAAGGTGTCATCTCTGTCCCGATGCTGTTTAATGTTTATCTTAAGTTACCAATGGTATCTTCACTAACCTACATGGGCGATACACACATTTATGTCAGACTAAAATCTTGACCTGAAGCCATCGAATGTATCTTGGCCTGTGCCAATGCGATAAAAAGTTGGATGCTTAAAAGCAAGCTCCAATATAATCCCTCTAAAACTGAGGTTATTGTGTTTGGCCCAAAAAATCCACAAACTGATTTTCATGCTACAACTTCCTGTTCTGCCATTTTTGATGTTACAACTGCCTTCTCTTGTAAGGTAAAACATGTAGGCTGTATTTGGCAGGCATCTCTGGGTTGCAATGCTCATGTCACTGAAGCCATCAGATCTGTCTGTTACCAACTTAGACTATTAAACCCTGTTCTGTCATTTATCTCTGAACCGGACTGTGCCATGGTTGTGGGGACAATGGTTAACTCTAGACTCGATTGTTTCAGCACTCTTCTCTTAGAAGCACTAGTGAGCCAGCCTCATCAACTCTAAGTAGCTCAGAAGGCTGAAGTTAGACTTGTAGATAATCTTTCTAAAACGGTATCTGCCTCTGCGTATCAGAGGAAGCTACACTGTTCAGAAACAAATTGAATTTAGATCCTTGTGCCTAATACGTAAATGTATTCAGGGCGTGGCACCCACTTACCTTGTTTCCAAAATCAGGATGTACTTTTGACTGCTGTACTAGGTCATGGTCTCCCAGGTCGATGTCGCACTGTTTTGCCCCTTGACGGGTGTCTGCGTGGCCTTTCATTTTTTCTCTTTTCTGCTTGGTCTCGGGTCCTGGCCTGTTGTTCCAGGGGTGCTGCAGATTCTTACTTGTTGCCTTCGGGTAGTCGTGTTCTTACCGTTCTGTGGAACATGAGGTCCGATGGGCAGACTCATTTGGTGCTATGTGGAGTGTGCCGATAATCGCGTACGAGCTGATATAACGCATGTTCAAATGGCTTGTTGACGATGTTGGCGATTTGTAATGTTCTTTTGATGTTGCCCATGAATCTTTCAATGATGCTGTTGGCTTGAGGCCATCGTGGGGTTATCTTCCTGTGCTGGAACTCCATGTAGCGTACAAAGTTTTCAAAGTTATAGCTGGTGAAAGGCGGGCCGTTGTCTGACTTTATGATCTTGGTATTCCGTACGATGACAGCATGCGGTCCATTGCAGGGATGACACAAGTGGTTGCTGTAGATTCAATGAGATGGGCATCTGGAAAATGGGAGTACTCATCAATTAGTATGAGAACACATGCCCCGTTTTGTAGTGGTCCACAGAACTCTACGGCCAGTTCTTCCCAAACGCTTTCTGGGAGCTGGGACGTCTGCAGAGAGTTGGGATGAGAGGGCGGAGCAACCTGGGCGCCGATGGTGCATTTGCCTATCATTTCTTCTACTATAGCGTCAGGTTTGGGGAACCATACTTTCTGCCATAGGAGGCGTTTTGTGGCTACTACCCCCCGGTGTCCTTTGTGCATTAGCATGGCCGTCTTTTCTCTCAGCAGTTCTGGAATTATTACCTTGCAGCCTTTCATTGTAATGTGGTCATCTACGATTGTGAGTTCATCCTTAACCAGCTCCATGCATCGTACGTCATCCCTGATAGGCTCGGGCTTGTTTCTGGCTTGATTCCTGAGGTGGGTTGTCTTCCCTGGTTTGATACAGTGGTCCACGATCAAGAGCACTGTGTCTTGTTATGATTCGTTCACTAGCGTGGTCCAGTCGACAGGCAGAGGTTGCAGGTGATGGATTATGTAGTTAATGTATGCATCCGCGATGGAGGGGCCCGCTTGTGGCCCCTATGGGATGTTTGGACAAGTAGCTTTCTTTGCCAAGACGGTTAAGATGTTAAACTTGTAGTCTTGCAGTCTTAGTCCCCGTTGCGCTATCCTATGTGGCATTCTTGCTTTTGGGTCCACGTAGATCGTCAAGAGGGCTTGGTGGTCTGTGATATTGGTGAAAAGCCTTTCCGTACAGGAAGAGATGAAAGTACTTGCAGGCCCACACTACTGCCACGCTTTCCTTCTCCACCTGGGAGTATGCTTGCTCTGTTGTGGTGAGGCTTCTGCTTGCATAGGCTAAAATGTATACGTTTGTTAGATCTGTGGAGTCTAGTTGCGTAAGTATTGTGTCCAGGCCTACGGAGATGGCATTGACGATAACTTCAGTCTTTCGTTCAGCTTTGAAGTAAGCCATATCTTCTGCCTTGGTCTAAAAGGCTTGCTGGCAGTCCATCGACCGTTCAAAGGGTTGGTCTCTCCGTGTGAGGAGTCGGAGAGAGTTGCTGATCGTAGGGTAATCCTTGAGGTATCATGAGCAGTAGCTCGCAAGGCCAAGGAATGAGCTTAGCTCCGAGATGTTCTGAGGCGTAAGTGGATCATGCCGTGTTCAATGCTGCCACCTTATCCGGGTCGGGACATATACCTTTCTCTGAGAAAATATATCTGAAAAATCTGTACGACCCTTTCCTGAACTCACATTTGCTCTTGTTGCGAGTCAGACCAGCCGCTTCGAGAGCCGCACACACTCGGTGCAGGGCTGCATCATGTTCCTCTTTTCGACTTGCCGAACACCAGGACGTCATCTGAATAGTTGAGGCAGTTGGGGATCTCCTCCTGAAAGATTTCTGCAGCAGATGAGATGCTGAACCAAAGCAATTTGTATTGGAAGAGACCCATGTGGGTGACAGAGGTTGTGATATATCCAGATTCAGGGGCGATCTCGAGCTGGTGATAGCCTTTTGTGAGGTCCAATTTGGCGAACTATTTTGCGCTGTGCAACAAGTGGATCATGTCGGTGATCCTGGGCGCTTGATGTCTTTCCCGCTCGATTGCTTCATTCGCTCTTCTCATGTCCATGCATAGTCTGATGGAGCCATCTGGTGATTTCTTTGGTACCGGGACTATGGGTGATACCCAGGGGGTGGGTCCTGTCAGCGGCTCAATAACTTGCTGCTTCAGAATTTTGCAGATCTCTTCTTTCACTTGTCGTTGTATATTGATGGGTATGCCCCTGTAGGGCTGGCCAGCCGGCTTGATGTCCTGATTGATGTGTAACTGAATTTTCTGTCTTTGTAGTTTTCCTAAGCTTTTGGATAGGTTCGGGAAGGCTGCCTCAATGTCTTCCGGCCTTGCAAAGTGCTTGTGGGCCATACGTTGATATAATATGTGTACAAATCCCATTTCTACTGCCGTTCTAAAGCTGAGGATACATCCACTGTTCACTTCGGTTTTGAAGATGTGTAGCAGTATCTTTTCTGTGTGGGCCTTGTGGGTGCACGTGGCGGTGTTGACTCCTTTACATGGAAGTGGCGTAGTGGATCCATATATGAAAATGTCAATGGTGGATCTCTTGAGTTTTGGGTCCTAGAGAGTGCATTGTACACTTTCTCACTAATTATGTGGGCCGTCGCCCCTGTATCGATCAGGAACTCGAGGTGCATGTCATTGACTTCGAACATGATAACTGGGCTGTATTGCATTGCCGCTCTGCGACTGCTCTGTTGGGTGCCTTCGGGTGCTCTCTGTTTTTCTCGTGCATATGATCTGTGGTATCCACGTTTGTCTCGTCTCGGCCTCTGGGATTCGCTGTTGGGTCTGGGCTTGTGAGGGTTTGTCAGTGTGGTCCTCCATCGTTCCCTCAGCGCCCTTCTGCTGGCCGTGGGTAATGGCGCATTTTTGCATACAGCCCGGAAATGTCATCGCCTCCACATGCTGCAGATTTTTGACTGAGTGCTGGGCACTCTCCGGTGTGAGGATATTCATATCCACATTTAAAACATGTGGCTTCTGTGCGTCTGGACGGAGGGCTGGGTGTGGCGTTCATCTTGTTGACGGTGTATGATTCCATGGGTTTAGATTCTATCGTTACCTTACCAAGCATATCCAGCTGGGATTCGACTGCGGCTTCCATTCGAGCTAAGGGCAGGATTTCCTCTAGAGACCTTTGTTTTTGTAGGAGTTTGTTCCTGAACTCTTGAGAGTCACATCCAGCTATAACTTGGGATCTCAGGGCCTCGTCGTTGGAGTATCTGTGGAATTCACAGTGTTTTAACTTTATTCTCAACCTCATGACAAAATTGTTCAGGGACTCCCCTTTGTCTTGGCGTGTCATATGAAAGATGTGCCTTTCATTGTTGATATTGGTGTGGGTTGCGAAGTACTCCGATAATTTTGTGTGTAGTTCCTGGAATGATGCCGTCCCCAGGTCTAGTAGCTCACTAGCGATGCCCCTGACTGCTGGTCCCACTGCCATGGACAGTGTGTTCTTTAGTCTCTTGTCATCTAAGAGCCCTATGGCTCCTACTTAAAATTTAAAGTCTCTCAGCCAGATTCTCCAACGTGGCCCTAGATTGCTGGTGTCCCAGAGGTCAAACACGTGTGGAAGATGCAGTATTTGGGATCCTCCGCCCGAAGGTCCCCCGGTGCCTCCACCTGACGTAAATGCCACATCTTCTCCTGACATGATGTGGTGTAGGTGGTTCCAAGCACCTTGTTCCCCTACAGTGACTGTGTTCTGTCCTCCTCTTGGTCTTGACACCTGTTCTTTTAACATGCAAACCACTTTATAGAAGGGTGTGGCGTTTTGTCTACGCTGTCCAGGCTTGGTGGTATCTGTTGCACCCTTCACCTTTTCTGGTGTGCTGTGGCCTTTCTCAGGTGGGATACTTGCTGGGGGGGCAGAATTTCCTTTATTCCTTTACGTGTTCTGCCTCTGCTGGCTGACTGGGCCTTGGTAGTAACCCTCTTTAAGATCCTGGGCCTGCTAATGGGGCCGTGTGCTTCCCCCACCCCCTCTGTACCTCGTAGTAGTTCGTATGCTCCAAAGTGAGGTGCGCCGACACGCTGGGCACGTACCCACCTGCACCCTCATAGGCGGCTGGGCTGCAGGCACTGCGTGATGTGCAACCTTGGGCTTGTGCGAGCAGCACATGTTGATTCTGTGGATATCGTCCCGAGCATCCTGACTTGGGCCTCCTCCTCGTCACCAATGTTGAGTAGCGCTGCACCTGCTGTGAAGACCTCTCAGGGCAGGGAGGCCTACCGTGCTCAAATAAAGCACTGACACAGACTGCCGGTACAAATAATGTCCCACCCTTCTCCACTTCCACCCCCTCCCTAGCTCAACATCACTTCCCTAAACTTGGCCCAAATGAGGGCCTTCCCACACAATGGTGTGGGAGGGTGCTTGGCCCGTATTCACAACATGACAATGGACCTCTCAATGTATTGATTTATCCCCCCCTTCTCCCAGGGTGCCCTTAAAGCAACAGTCACCCAGATGCCTATGCTATGCAAAGCTTTCCATTGCACTGCATTCTGCAAATAAAGGAAATGACCCAGCCAGAGAGCATTTTTAAAAACAGTGTACTGCTGCTAATTTGAGGGTGTTGTGCACTGGCATAGCGGGGCACGCCAGTACATGTCCAGGGACGGGGGGCCCTCAAGAAAAGACATTTTATAAAAAAATGTAAAACTAAAATTCAATAATTTCTTTTCGAAGTCACTGCGCTCATAAAGACATTATAATTTCTTTATGAAGGCGGAGTGACTTCAAAAAGAAACTTTCTATTTGAAGTCCGAAGGCTGTCCCCACCCCATGACTTGGAGGCCTCCAGACTGGAGACCTCCATGTCATGGGGTGGAAGCAGCCCTAATACTTAAAAAATAAATAGTTTCTTTTTGAAGTTACGCTCCCTTCATAAATAAATTATTTCTGTTACAGTTCGGTCCCTTAACAGAAATTATTTCTTTATGAACTCAGAGTGACTTCAAAAAGAAACCATTTATTTTTTAAGTAATAGGGCTCCCCATCCTCCCCATGACATAGAGGCCTCAAGATCCTCTGTAGAGGACGGGAACCAGTGTTACTTGCTGCTGTGGGGAGCTGAAGGCCTCGTTCCCTGGACCCACGGAGTAAAGGTAAGACAGTGTATTTTCTTTAAACGTGTGTGCGTGCATGTAAGTGTGCGTGTGTGTGTGCATATATGTATATAATGCAATGTGCATGAATGAGTGAGTGCATGATGTATGGGTGGCTGCCTGTCTGTGCATGTGTGAGTGTATGGTGAAAGGGTGCACACATAAATGTATGGGTAGCTGGGTGTGCGTGTGTGAGTGTATGGTAAACAGGTGCACATTTAAATGTATGGGTGGCTGCCTATGATGGTGTATGGTGAAAGCTTGCAAACTTACATGTATGGGTGGCTGGGTGTGCGTGTGTGGGTTTATGGTGAAAGGGTGCACAATTAAATGTATAGGTGGCTGCCTGTGTGGGTGTTTGGTGAAATGTATGGGTGGCTGGGTGTGCATGTGTGAGTGTATAGCGAAAGGGTGCACAATTACATGTATAGGTGACTGCCTGTGTGTCCCGGTATGGTGAAAGGGTGCACACTTAAATGTATGGGTGGCTGCCTCATTGTGCTTGTAAGGTGAAAGGGTGCACACTTAAACATACGGGTGGCTGGGTGTGTGTGTGTGAGTGTATGGCGAAAGTGTGCACACTTAAATGTAGAGGTGGCTGCCTGTGTGAGTGTATGGTGAAAGAGTGCACACTTAAATGTATGGTTGACTGGGTGTGTGTGTGCCTCTATGGTGGAAGGGTGCACACTTAAATATTCAGGTGGCTGGGTGTGTGTATGTGAGTGTATGGCTAAAGGGTGCACAACTTAAATGTATGGATGGCTACCTCGGTGTGCCTGCATGATGAAAGGGTGCACACTTAAATATAAGGGTAGATGGGTGTGCCTGTGTGAATGTATGGTGAAAGGGAGCACACTTAAATATATGTGTAGATGGGTGTGCTTGTGCGAGTGTATGGTGAACGGGTGCACAATTAAATGTATAGGTGGCTGCCTGTGTGAGTGTATGGTAAAAGAGAGCACACTTAAATGTATGGCTGGCTGTGTGTGTGTGTGCCTGAATGGTGAAAGGGTGCAGACTTAAATATATGGGTGGCTTCCTGGGTGTACCTGTATGGTGAAAGGGTGCACACTTAAATGTATGGGTGGCTGCCTTGGTGTGCCTGTGTGGTGAAAGGGTGCACACTTAAATATATGGGTGGCTGCCTTGGTGTGCATGTATGGAGAACGGTTTGGATCTATTTTACCTAAACATTTGACCTAATCACATTAGATGGATTTATTTGCCCTTTTGTTTCGGCCTAAAATACCCTTCCCCACCCCCATATATATGTTTCATTAAATTTGACTGAAGGAAAGGTCAAAAAAATGTGATCAAATGTTTTAGGTCAAATTTTTTTATCTCAAATATGCTAATACCATGGAGAAAGGATGCACACTTAAATGTATGGGCGGCTACCTGTGTGGACCTGTATGGTTAAAGTGTGAACCCTTAAATGTATGGGTGGATGCCTGGGTGTGCCTGTATGGTGAAAGAGTACACACTTAAATGCATGGGTGGCTGGGTGTGCGTGTGTGTGCATGGTGAATGGTGTGTTTGCTCATGTTCAGGGGTGCAACAAAACCTACATTTCGGGGGGGGGGCTAACCATTCAAATGTTAGGAGAGGCGCTAACTTCATGGGTGGTGGGGGAGGGGCAAATCTATTTGTGTGGTGGCATTTAACTTCTAATGAGACTATTCTAATGCATCTTCAATGTTACAAGCAGTTAACTCTTTCCTTAAGTCTGAAAGCACTCACTTATGGACCGCTGTGAGAATGAGCAGTCTCCTGTCCCCTCTCTACCCTTCCAATCACTCCCCTGGCATGCAAGTACTAAACCCACATCACGATTCAATTGACTACAAAATTAAGCATTTGAATGCAGATACTGACGGTGTAATACTTTACATTAGTAATTGCCAGGCCTTTGTTAACAACAAAACCCAGGCGCTGTTTAACATCTGTATCATGTTCTGTTCGGCAACTGTTCTGTAGTTCAGCATGGTGCAGTCAACAGAGCCCAAAGTTTTTGTGCGGGCCGGAGGAGGTCTGAAGCCCAGTCAGCTAAATGGTGTTGAGCACTGCTTGAGTTTAATGCCTTGATTACTTATTGGTAATCTTCATTAGTCCTAGCCCTATTCTTCCTCCTCCCAGTAGTTGTGTTTGTGGCACTTTGCCTCATACACAAGTACTGGAATGAGGTAGAGGGACATGAAGGTAATGCCTGGATTAGTTACCTGTAATCTTCATTGCTCCTAGTCCCACTCGTCCTCGTCCCAGTATGTACCTATGAGCAAGGTGCCTCCTACGTGAGCACTGGGACAAGGAAGCGGGAGGTGGAGGTAAATTCTGGGCCCGAGGATTTTAGGGTTTGGGGCGGGGCAGGGAGGGAGAGGGGGTCTGTGGTGTGGGGTGGGGGGGTGAGGATTGTGCGATAAATCCTAATGGTCATCCATGTCCAGGCTACGTATGCATAATATGTGGTATTAGTGTGCAGCCAGTTGGGCAATTGTTTCATTGTGGCATGGCATTTTTAATAGCAAAGCATTAAATGAATGCAAATATTCATGTTCCTGTGCACTGTTGGTGACTTGCATATATTGCATTTTTGGACTGGTGTTACCCTAAAAAAACATTGCAAATGCTCTGGCTTTTTAGCCAATTTCTCTCAGAAAGTGTGCTGTATAATGCATTAAAACACATATGTTTATCTTTCTCCTAGTGCACTGTGTGGTGTACCCCTGCAGAAGCATGTTTGTGCATATTGCACAAGTGTAGTAATCTAGGCCGAACCCAGAGTGTCGTGCAACCTGTGATTTGTTTCCAAGCTGGGGGGGTGGGAAGCCCCCTCAGCATGGCTCGCAAGGGGGCCCCCAAATCTTGTGCTACACCACTGGTGCCATCAAAACTGCAATAACAGGTTGCTCTTCCACCAGTAGTTGTGCTTCTGCTCCCATTGACCTTTTAGCATGGCCCTAGTAGGTCAGCTGCAGTGGAGCAGACACAACAGTGGGGGAAAGGAAATTATTTGATCAATTAAAAGATGTGTTAAAAGTGGTTATTGCCATCCTCAGATTTACGTTATATAGGCAAATGCGTAACCCTGCCAAGTCCTTGCACCGGCCCTGCCCCTGCATGCACAATGCGCATCACGTGGCATGGAGACATTCAAGCAGGATACACACAGAAGAGTTCATGTTCCTGAAATGCGTAATTTGACAGCGGTGAGCCATTACATTTGCACTGCAATGTAAACGGCTCCCGCCACCATGTTTCTTATGTTACCCCCCCATGAACATTAGCCCCAAAGTATGTTTTCAGGTATGTCCTGTGAGAAACCTAAAGGTGTCTCACCCGCTAGTCCCCAGGGATCTGTCATCCAGGTGGCCAGGACACAGCCATCACTTTTGGATCCAGTTCCTGGGGGTGGGCCAGTGTGGGAGGATCACCTGGATGGGGGGGTTCTTTGGGGAGTGGAAGTGGGACACCAGACGGCGAGGCGTGGTATTCCTTTTGCTGTAACACCTTTACCCCATCCTACCCAGTAGGATATGTAGGGACTGAACCCCTGGCCCCCTTTTTCGACACAAACACTTTCTCACGGGTAACACACTGTGAGGGATAACAGACTAAAATCTGAGTCGTATACCTGACATGTCCCACTACAATGGTCAGGCAATTACTGATCATTACACACACCTGACTTCCATCATACTTCCCCACATGGATAAAAGGTGGTACACGAAAGCACACTCTGAGTAAGGCAAAGCACACAAGGAAACAGCAGTTCCAAGATGTCATTTTAATTCAAGGCGGAAGATGGCAAGACCGAAGAGGATTGCAAGGACAGAAATAACCTTGACCTTTTCACATACAAACTGTATTTTTCATGAGCCGGAAAAAGTAGGAAACATAAGACCTGGAATTAAAACTAAGGAATCCTGCATCATGTGTCGGAGGTACCTTGGCCTCTCCCGTGTCCATAATCAAGGCGAGGAGACGTGCTTGCTACCATGATACTGTCCTTGGCTCCTGCAACAAAGCAGCACCAGTGAAGTCAGACTGAGACCAGACTAGTCTTTGTGGAAACCAAGGTTGCAAGTAGCAACATTGTATGAAGAAGATTATTAAGACAGCAGATGACTGAATGAACTGCAAGGCTAAAATACTATACCGCAGATAGAGTGGTTCGGCATCATGTGGGTGCTCATTCAAAAGTCTTTGTTAGGTATCCAACCGACAGGGTGCAAACATTAAATGAAAGACAATTGGGAAAGTGCAGTGGTCCTGCAACAAGTCAAGCCAAACCCTGTGCACATTTGAAGGTCTTTGATACTTGATGTAAAATTGACATTGGTCTGAGCCCGGCTGAGGGAGACTAATTGTGCAGAAGGAATCTGAGCCCGGCAGAGGGGTATCCGTTGTGAACCATGCGTCACCCGAAAAGGAAGAAACTACGAACATTGTGAGATAAAGCGAAATGTGAAAGTCAGGCTTGAGCCCGGCAGAGAGAAGCCTGTGTAGAACTTTATGCTAATAGGATCTGAGCTCGGTTGAGGGGGATCCTAGGTGGATAATGAATCACCCGATGTGAATACTTGGAAAAAATCTAGAAGGGAAAAGTATTCGTTGTCTATTTGGTTGCATCAGGCCATTTGAGTGAAGAGACTTTTGAGAAACAAGGAAACTTACGCTCCGGAGGCCATGATGCTGAAGAGTGAACTGTAACCTGGTGCTGACCAAGCCGGAGACTGTGCTATGCTTGAGTGAACCACCTTATCCCAAGCGTTACTTTTATTTGACGGTCGTAGCTTGCTCCCATCTGTAGATTTAGGTTTAGATAGAAGTTTATCATACCTTTTCTTGAAGTTCAATAAACACCCTTGAACTGTGGTCATTTGTGTCTGTCCTACTCTTGATGCAATGCCTTCCTTACAGTCCCCACCTTGGGTGATGCCTCAGTCACTGCTGTTCTCATTCGACTTTTAGCTATAAAATAAATCTCCCCCATAAAGCTATCTATGTTTATTTCCTCTGCTCGTGCTGCTGTCAGCAAAAAGTGCACTGATGAATGCAACTCTCGTCCACAAAGAGAGAGATGGAGACCTAGTGTAAGATATAGACAGAGGGAGGGAGATTTTGAGTGAAAAATAGAGATTGAGAGCACTAGAAAGGCATATACCTGTACAACAAGTACTTTAGACAATGCCCAGATATCATTGTGTCTGGACAAATGCACAATCATCTCACAATAGGCTCCTTCTTGATACCTGTGAAAAAGAATAACTCTCAGCCAATTCTGCACATTAGGAGGTGGTCCACTAACAAGCATCTGGCAAGTCCTAAGAGCAAGCAGCATGAGTAAACCAACATATGTCCTGCTTCATTTGTAACATTTGGCTAAACCCTAGCAAGCCAAAAATTGGGGTCAACTTATCTGTTCGCAGGCTGTTTTACTAATGATGTCAAACATCTATATATGAGGCTCCCGCAAACAGCAATCAGTGATCTCTGGGCAGAATTCTGGTTATAGAATTCCAAATGGATACATATAAAGTGCAACAATTGAAGCAGATAATTGAGGAAGATCAGTTTGGTTTGTTGACAAATATATTCTCAGTTGTAACCCCAGTATCCAATTCCCATTCTTTTTTCAGGCCCAGACTCCAGTGCATGTTCCATTTACCCACAGCAGCATAAAGCCTAATATTAACCTGCCTTCTCCCTGTACCCCAATCACGAACCCTGTCACAAATAATTATATCTGATCATGTTGTATAATTCACCACTCATCTTTGGAAACACTTCTTTGACATTTTAGTCATTAGACGTTTTCTTGCTTTGGTTTATATACCACAAACTAATGATTTTGTCCACACCACAGCCAGACTCCTGCTAATTTTGATCAGTTATGGTTGGCCAGTAAAAGTGCGCAGACCACCGGTCTGATGTCTTAGTCACTCCCAAGTGACCCGCGAAAGGAATTTGGTGCTGCACCTTTGCCTGCTGAACAGCTGATTTTTGGATCGATACATCAAGCGGAAACCTTGGAATTATTGAACTTTCATAGACTAATTGCATTATCAAATGCTTGGCTCCTCCTCTTTCTGAGATTATGCATAAAAACCAGTGCGCACTAGCGGGCGCACCAGTGAGAAGCACCTGGAAGTACCGCTTTGCCACTCGTGCTGCTCCTTTGCCTGCTGATCAGCTGATTTTTGCATTGATACATCAAGCAGAAACCTTGGAATTATTGAACTTTCATTGACTAATTGCATTAGCAAATGCTTGGCTCCACCTCTTTGTGCCATTACGGATAAAAACCGGCACAAGCGTGCACCAGCGCGTGTGTCAGCGCATGCGCACCAGTGAGAAGCACCTGGAAGTACTGCTTTGCCGCTTAGCCGCAGCGAAGAAGCGGCGAGAGCGGTGAGAGGTGCGTGGTACTTTTGTGATACTACATTGTGATATTGCTCAATTACATAATCATGGGAATGGCGATTGAATGATGCTCTTGCATTATTGTTTAATGGTTTAATTTAAGAACGGCAGACATTTTGGACCACTAGAAAAATTGCTGCTAGCCTAATCAAGGGTGTAAAAGTATTTTTTGTCATACATGTCAACACTTTCTTACACTTTGAAGACAAGTATGCCAGACAATTTGAATATGCCTCACACCGCAGCATCGAATTAACGCCACATATCCCGGAGAAAGACCTCACAAAAGGTTATTATTCTAATGCCAGTGAACAAGCAAACACCTGTCAACATTGATATTCGTGACTTCTACTCGGTACGTTCTGAGTGCAGAACGGAGACCTGCCTACAACTTCCATCAAAGACTAAAATATATAGCAAACTAAATATAAGCCCTGTTGAGGAAAGGGCATCTTATTATTCTACATTCCATCCTGTTAACACTGTTGCATCTAATACACCAATAAGTCCTAAATCTCCGCAAGTGATCTCAGATCAAACAATATTGAGTGTATCACATTCACCTCTGTGTCCAGTAGTTAATTTATTGGGCTGGACAATGCCGGATATAAATCAGGTGATTTCCGACATATCAATTCATGCAAGTGCTTGTGAGATTTCCAGCAGCATGAATAATACATCTTCACTCAATTATTATGATAGGTGCTCAATGGATTCCTCTGTAGATGCAGCATCATATGCTCATCACTACAACTGGAAACGCTGCAAAAACAGGTGAATTCCAGCAGTATGTTGGAGATAACCTTAACAGCGGTCAACACAACATTAACAAGCCTATTTAAATTGTTTGAATTTTTAGATTCTAAAATGACCCAGCAATCCACTCAAATTCAACTAATAGCAGACTGGATTTTGCGGGAGATGCTCAATAGAACAAGCAATCCGTTCCCAAGTGACAAAGCCAAATTGCATCCAATACCTACCCCACTTAAATAACGAACAACTTCCATAGAAAGAACGGACATGTCATCTGCTATTCCCCATTGTATCCAAGTAATTCGACCCATAGGCGAGTTTTCGCAAACCACTCTGTGGTAAAAGTAGATGAATCTTGGATAAGCGATGAGCAGAACAAGTCTCTGCAATCGTCAGATATTGAACAGCATCCTTTTGATATATTTACTTGAAAGGGATCTAAAATACAGAGTAGAAAGCTCTAAATCTAAATTATCAAAGCAAGAACCAAAATAAAAATAAAAAAATATGCGAGCTTTGAAGCCAGCTAGTATCAAGATTGCCAAACCATTTATATGTGATATTTTTAAGGCACTAAAGAGCCCGCCAAGTGTAACTAGAATTAAAACCTCAGCTAAACATATACCTTCAAGCAATTCCTTGCCAGTGCCCACCTCTGTAGATCATAGCAGTGACCATTCCTTGTCGTATGAACCACTGAATGATCTAATAACTGTAATAGAGCAAG
The DNA here is from genome assembly GCF_040938575.1 of Ambystoma mexicanum. Classification (NCBI taxonomy): domain Eukaryota; kingdom Metazoa; phylum Chordata; class Amphibia; order Caudata; family Ambystomatidae; genus Ambystoma; species Ambystoma mexicanum. The sequence goes on along the minus strand of NC_090941.1, from coordinate 700,782,176 downwards.
ATAATTCCAGCCAACCTGCAAAAACAAATCCCCCCGGAGTTTCAAATCAAGGCTCATTGCAAGGAAAAGAGAAAGAATACATGAAAATCAAGAAGGCAGTAGAGATTTATTTGATGGACCACTTCAAAAATTAAACTCCAAATTTGCACGAAAGTGCAGCTATTGGAGAAAGTAAATTAACAGAAGTGGTAGTAGATGACGATGCGTTAAAACGTTTGTCGGCTTTGCAAGGGGAGCAAAGAATTCCGATGCTAAAATTACCTGACTGTTTAGTTGTTCAAACATCAAGTGCAAACAGATCACAGGGTAATAACCAGGAAAACACTATCATTAAAAGACAAGAGACGCTTCGCCAAGCTGCGACAACAAAAGTTCAAGTCGTGCAATACCAAATAATAACTATGATTTATGCAGAACCAGCATATTGAATATATTTGCGGAAGTACCAGCACTAGAAGATATTACGCCTGTCGATATAGAGCAGTTTGAATTCTTAGACGATATGGACTTATCCATTGTTAGATTATGGTTACCTTCAGGCTTAGTCCTGAATGCAGCGGGGAGAGCAAAAATGGACCTTTTTAGATTGCGATTGATTATTGCACAGAATCAGGAAACAAGGTATATGCCTCCAGTTCCGAATCAGGTTGACCAAATTGCAACAAGTTGTCCTAGCTGTGACCACTAAAGAGTACATCAGCAGTTAACACACTGACATGAACAGGCATAAGTAGCAGTAGAAAACCATGTAAAACAAATACATTTGGCGAGTTGGAATACTCGCGGTCATTCACATTTGCAATTTTCCAATGGTAATTGAATAGATAAATTTGATATTCTAGCCCTGAAGGAGACCTGGCTCACGGTACCCCAATATGGGATAACCATGAACTCATCCTATTGCCATCCAAGACATCATCGAAAGGCAGACCTACCTCTGGCCTGTTTGTGGCAGTAAAGAAAAGTGCAGTTCTAACCATCTTTCCTTGGGCTTGTCCGAATCACTTGGTTCAAATGAATGGTTATAATCAGAAAATAGCCCCCCTGAATATTGTACCGAAATCCCGCAGGCATAGCTGATGATAATTTTTACAAAGCATTGGTAGCTTTACTTGATATCATTTCAATGACCACGGGTGTTTCGACCACCATAATTATGGGTGATCTGAACTTGGATTGTATTAATTGTGGGCATAAGGCAAAATACTTTGAGGTTAATAGATGGACAACATTAATGTCTGAACGCAACTTTAGAATGGCCAATGGATCATTTTTGGGCGATGTACCACCGCAAAGTAAGTAGAGGACAGGCAGCTTGCAAAGTATTATTGATTACATATATCTAGAGGATTGTCTATTTGTGATAGCTGACCAATTTGAAATCATGCAGCAATCTCATAGTGATCACAATATGCTTGCCCTATCCTGGACATGGCAAATGGGACCCAATATCGTGCAACCAGAATGGTATAGGCAACCATTAATCCTCAATAATGTCAAAACTTGTTTCAGCTGGTGTGATGATAATCTGAAAAACAATAAACTCTTACAGTGGAATTTGAGTTGATCAAGTGAACAATATACCTCAATTTTAGATAGATTTAAGTGTTCTCTGATGACAGCTCGACCTAAAGCCTTTTCACCATCTACACTGCTTTGACCCTGAACTAAATTCCAGGAAGGCAGAGTGGCGCAGAGAAACAAAATCATTCTGAAACTACCAACAGTAGAGAGATCTAGGGCTATGAAATCAGCTTAGTGTCGTTATTGTAACTGGATCAGAGGTCGTCGAACATGATGGTTCCAACATAATAGCGAAGCCATGCTCGAATCTCTGTATAATAAGAATTCTGCACGAATGTGGCATATTTTGAATATCACCAAATTCAATTTGCAAACTACTAGTCAAATAAATAGCGTTACTGAAAATCAGTGGTTAGCACACTACTCCACTTTGTATGCTGATCCGCAATTTGAAGCATTCATTTGCTTGTATCAATTACACAATGTGTGGAAACTACATTACACTGTTGAAACCATTGAGTCTCTAATTAAAAAATGGAGTGAATCTAGAGTGATGGGCCCTGATGGCCTTAGCAGTTCCATGTTTAAGACAGATTGCAGTAATTGGGCTACCATTTTGTATAATATCTTTCAGAATGTTATCACAAAGCAAAGTCTTCCTTTATCATGGTGCAAGTCCCTAATAATACCAATCTTTAAAAAAGGCAATCGCTCGTCCCCAACCAACTACAGACCCATAGCCTTGCTGGATGCGCTTGGAAAAGTCTTCGCCTGCATTGTGTCACATGACTTCAACATATGGACTAAGACGCATCAGCAGCAGGATCCCAATCAAACAGGGTGTGTAGCAGGGATCGGAACAGGAATACATCTTCTGTGCCTAAATGCCATCAAGGCTCAAGCCTATTCGACAAAACAACCAATTTACTTCTCATTTATTGACCTTCACTTCACATTTCACTCAGTATCTCGAGTCCTTCTTATCTCTAAACTCAAGAAAGCTGGCTGTACCTCTACCTTATGCAATATCATCTATGCCTTTCATTCCAGCACGTCTGTTCAAATAAGATTAACCATGGAAGGTTTGCTTTCAACATCGATTTGCACAGCAAAGGGCTTAAGCAGGGATGTATCCTTGCTTCAGCCCTCTTTAATTTTTTTGTTCATGATGTTGGGGAAGCATTCAGTGATGTAATTTCTGATTTGCCAAAGTGAAATGGTATACCGATACAGGCATTATTCTAGGCCGATGATTTGGTGTTAATCTCCAAAACACCAATGAGCCTTCAAAAGCTTTTGAACTGCCTGGCTCGGTATATTGAGGTGAATCAATTAGTGATACATTTGCAAAACACTCAAGTACTTGCTTGTACTGCTCGTAAACCAAGGGGTGGTAAATTGGTCTGGACTATAAACAATGTCCGACTGGATGTTGTACCCAATTACACTTATCTGTGTATGATCATTGATCAACAAGCTCACAACAAAAGTCACCTTTTGAATTTAGAATGTAAATTAACAACTGCCATATCTCAGACGAAGATTATTCTACATAAGGATGGCAAGTTGCCCCTCAGCTCACTCTACACTCGGGCAGGAGCCCTGCTGGAGCCCCGCTCGCATCGTGAACACTCGATCGTGCTCGGAGACACATCGATTCGCCCATGCTGCAGGAGCAGCTGGGACACGGATCCGATGCCATTTCCCACCATCCCGAGCGCACTCTCACTTGCAGCATCTGACTGCCTGCACCCGTAGTGCACGGTGCACCCCTGGCCATAGACCTGGCCTTCAACACCGACGAGGCAACGCGAAACCGACGAGAACCCGGCCACAAGATGGCCGCCGCACAGTTCGTCTCCCCGACGCTCCCTATGGTTGCCTAGCAACCCTCATCTGCATATCGACAGCGCCTGGCGACCGGAGGCGGAAGCCGGCCCTAGCTGCCTAAGGTCCGGGAGCCAAAGGCCCCTCCTGTCTGCCCCTCAGCTCACTCTACACTCGGGCAGGAGCCCTGCTGGAGCCCCGCTCGCATCGCGAACACTCGTTCGTGCTCGGAGGCACATCGATTCGCCCATGCTGCAGGAGCAGCTGGGACACGGATCCGATGCCATTTCCCACCATCCCGAGCGCACTCTCACTTGCAGCATCTGACTGCCTGCACCCGTAGTGCACGGTGCACCCCTGGCCATAGACCTGGCCTTCAACACCGACGAAGCAACGCGAAACCGACGAGATCCCGGCCACAAGATGGCCGCCGCACAGTTCGTCTCCCCGACGCTCCCTATGGTTGCCTAGCAACCCTCATCTGCATATCGACAGCGCCTGGCGACCGGAGGCGGAAGCCGGCCCTAGCTGCCTAAGGCCCGTGAGCCAAAGGCCCCTCCTGTCTGCCCCTGTCCGCACCTAGCGGCACGGCGCGGAACACTGCTTCGCTTCTCATATTGCGACCCGTAGGAACCCTAGCTGCTTCCGGAACAATGCGTACGTGCTGCCCTCCGCAAAGCAGGCTTTGTCTGGCGAGAGCTTCGTGAACACTCTGGTAGGATTTGTGCCCTTACTCTTGCACACTTACAAAGCCCCTCCTGTGTCTATGTCTATGTCCCCCGCTCATAACACGCGGATAGCACATCCGTCTATCACATGTTGGTCGATCGTGGCCTGACGCAAACTCTTTGCCAGGGCAGTCCTAGCTCATGGCTAGTAATGTTAGATGCCTTACGGTCGCCTATCTGACCACATTTACTACTGTGTTGTGCCTTTTGGTCACCTATTTGACTACACTCACTACTGTGTTGTGCCTTTTGGTCGCCTATCTGACCACATTTACCACTGTGTTGTGCCTTTAGGTCGCCTATTTGACTACACTCACCACTGTGTTGTGCCTTTTGGTCGCCTATCTGACCACATTTACCACTGTGTTGTGCCTTTAGGTCGCCTATTTGACTACATTCACTACTGTGTTGCGCCTTCTGGTCGCCTATCTGACCACATTTCCCACTGTGTTGTGCCTTTAGGTCGCCTATCTGACTACATTCACTAGTGTGCTGCGCCTTCTGGTCGCCTCTCAGACCACATCTACAATTGCTGTGCATTGGTCATCCCCGTTGCCCTGTGTACCAGGATCACCTTAAACATCATGTATTGGTACATATCAACGCTCATCCATCTACTGTATACTTATAGTAGTTATTGGGCTAGTCAGTCTATACACCCTAAACAATATACCCTCACCAGACTAGCTATGGCACCCACCACATCCTCCCTGAGGCCTAGCACCATGACCCCCGCAAATTTATACTTGGACGATCCAGCACTCTGGTTACTCCACTTTGCCACCAAACCAACACCTAACCAGCCCTGTACTATCTCCATCAGAAATTCCAGACTGAACTCCAGAACTAGACCACCCACTCACCTAGGTTCGATCCACCTTAACACACTGAAGAGAAATACTAGTCTTAACAGCCAAACCAGTCCTTCTACCCCCCCATATTCTCACCACCCCAGTATCTTAAACAGGAACACTAGACTAAGGGCCCGGACCATGAAACACTTGCATCTTGCCCATAACCACGTTGCTCCCCTCTCTGACGCCAATAATCCAGCCCATAACCCACCGCCTACATCTGAAAAAAATATCAAAAAAGATAAACTCATCAAAGCAGCACTTGTGAATGCCAGGTCCATTCCTGCCCATGCTCTCGACATTGCTGACTTTATAACCTTTGAAAACCTTGATGTCCTCGCAGTCACGGAAACCTGGCTAAATGCCGCATCCGGACCATCTCTGGCACTCGCAATACCTAACGATTATGCCATTATAAGATCTGACAGAAACACTACTCAAACAAAGGGAGGCGGACTTGCCTTCATATATAGATAAACATTCGATATCAAAATCATCCAAGATGCGCAAATCCCGTCTGCCGAATCCCTGTCAATCAAGTTACCTCTCTCACCCAACCACACGGCCACCGTGCACCTCATTTATCGACCACCAGGACCCATCTCCTCTTTCACTGAGGACATTGCATCACTTATATCTATAAATACCAAACCCAACTCGCAAACTATCTTACTTGGGGACTTTAACCTCGGTTTCAACGATCCCAAAGACATCAACGCCCTTGACTTAGCTAATTCCCTATCTGATCTGGGCCACACACACATTATCCACGAACCCACCCATATCAGAGGTAGAACCCTAGACTGGCTCTCACACAGCAACTGCTCTATCGACCTCCTATCTAATGACCCATGCATCTGGTCGGACCACCACAAACTAACCTTCGCTATTAAAGCTAAATCTACTCACCTTGCACCTATCATCGCCCCTGCCATCCGCACGCGAAACAAGAAAGACATTACTCCTGACAAACTTCTACCTATTCTACTCCCTATTCTGAATAATATTGATTCAAACGCAGACCCAACAGCTCTAGTGGACACTTATAACCAGGCTATACCTAAAGCCCTGGACTCCACTGCCCCTCTAAAACTGTGGAAACCGAAACCACAGCGTCACCTCAACTCATGGTTCTCGCCACAGTTAAGAGAATTACGTAAAGCCAAAAGAACCGCTGAGGCACTATGGAAAAAATACCCCACAGCTCCTAACAAAGCTGAACTAACCCTAGTATCCTCTAGCTACAAAGCAGCCATACTCGTAGCCAAAAAAGACTCCTATAACACAAGGATTACTCAAGCTGAATCTAACACTAAAGAACTTTTCAAAATACTCAAAGAATTAGAATCACCTATTGCCCCAAGTGACAAAGGTATAACTGACGCACTATGGTGTAGCAACATCCAGAAAGCCTTATTAGATAAAATAGCTCGCCTACAATCCAAAATTACCGCTAAAAAATCCCTGTTATCTGCTGACCCCAACTACAAACAACCTCCCAACATACCTCCAACCTCTCAGACGACTTGTAAACCTTTCAGCTTCTCACCCCTCTCAACATGGGAAGTAGAAAACATCATCAGGAAACTAAAACCTTCAAACTGCCAAGGGGATGCCTGCCCCGCCCCGATTGTTAAAGCAGCAGCACACGATCTGGCGCCATTCATCACCAACTTCATAAATGCCTCTTTCACATCCGGAATAGTCCCTGACAATCTTAAAGACGCCTGGGTCATTCCACTCCTCAAAAAACCTACGCTTGACCCAGCCAACCCGTCTAACTACAGACCAATAACGACAGTACCATTCCTATTAAAAATACTGGACAGAGCAGCCTATCTACAAATACAGGATTATCTAGAAGCTAATAATCTCCTAGGGCTCAGGCAATCAGGCTTCCGACCAAGACACGGTACGGAAACTGCACTTATTCACCTCACCACCCAGATCCAAACCTTGAAAGACCAAGGCAAACTAGCACTCCTTCTGCTGCTTGACCTGTCAGCAGCGTTTGATTTGGTTAACCATCAAACACTCTGTCAACACCTGAAATCTACAGCCCACTTTTCAGATGCAGCCACGGCATGGATCAGCTCCTTCCTGGCGAACAGAACCATGAGGGTCTTCTCTCCCACAGATTCCGCCGAGCCGGCCCCAGTACCCTGTGGTGTCCCGCAAGGCTCCTGCGTGTCCCCGACACTTTATAATATATTCACGAAACCCCTCTTCGATATCCTAGACTATCTGGGTGTTACGTATACCAACTATGCGGACGACACCCAGATACTCTTTCCTATCACGGGTGACTATGAAACTGACAGCACAACCCTCAATGAAATCTACTCAGTTATACAAGCATGGATGGCACACCATGGCTTGTGTCTCAATGACGATAAAACTGAGTTGATCATCCTGGGCACTCCCGCCAAACTTAAAAATCTCAATCCTTCCTTCAAAGCCTTTACCATAGATGGCAACCTCATTTCAGTCTCTAACAATACTAAAACTCTTGGTATTTACATCGATGCTACCTTATCCTTCTCTAAACAAACTAACGCAGTAGCGGCATCAGCTGCCTACACTTGCAAGCTTATTACAGCATGTAGACCATTCTTATCCGCTCCCAACTGTATCACTCTCGCGAGAGCTTTAGTCCTCTCCAAAATAGACTACTGTAACGCCCTTTACTTGGGCACCAGCCACAAAAATATCAATAAATTACAAGTAGTCCAAAATAATGCAATCAGAGCTGCCCTTAACATCCCCAAAAAAGCACACATATCTGAGACCAGACGTAACCTGCATTGGCTCCCAGTCAAGCACAGAATATCCCTGAAAACGCTTGCCCTCACACACAAAGTTAGAGCTAACCTTGCTCCAGCATACCTCACTAACCATTTTACACCACACTCCGCCTCGAGACCTCTTAGAGCAGCCCAAACTAACACCTTGACCACCCCGAGATTTAAACTCCACAATTCGGGTGGAGCTAGCTTCCCGGTACAAGCTTCTAAACTATGGAACACCATCCCCCCACATCTACGTGCAGAACCATCATTTAACCGATTCAAATATAGCACAAAGTGTTGGCTCCATAACATGGACTCATGACAGCTCAAACCTTAACCTACTGAACATGACCAATCACTCGGAATATGCACTTGTTTTACGACGCCAGCTCCTACCTGTAACCATTTTTGGAACCTGGTTGTCGGTATTGTTGTTATTGCACACTTATGTAACTGTAACCTTCCTGCAAATGTAACTGTAACGTAACTCATTTAACTGTTCCTTGTAACCAGCTCCACATTTACGCACTCTTATGCCCCCGGGCCTGGCTGCGCTTTATAAATAACATAAATACAAAAAAAATACAAATAATTCCTGCCTTAGCATATTATAAGCAGAAAGTTATTCCAGCTCTTCTTTGTGGCATGGACACAAGAGCCATCTTACTTAATGCGGTCTTTGATAGGTTAGAGGGCACATTTTGGAGGCGAGTGTTACAATTGCCTCAGTGTATCCCACTAGCCTTGCTGCGATACAAACTTGGCCTTGTCTCCTTAAATGCAGCATACCACTGGCCCTTGAGCGCCCTATGCAGAAAATTCCTAATGTCAACTACATCAGACATATTGCTTAAAACTCTTTCTGATTATGTCTTTTCATCCAAGCACTTGTTTCCAAACTCATAGACCATGGGCATTTACCAATTCTTGTCCAATGCAGATATCACCATTGAAGCCCTCGTAACTAATCCAGACCGTGCTAAAATGAAAATCTACCTTACGGACTGGATAGAAACGAGGGGAATCTGCTTAACTTATAAAAACTTTGCAAATAACCCATTTGGTGAAAAAAAACTTCGAGTGAAGAAAACATACTTAAGCAGATCTCTGTCACCTGCCATTAGATCTGCTATTCTTCGATTTAGACTGAATATATGGCCAACTTGCGATATCATGGCTGCTCGAGGATTACTATCGGCTGATCTAAATATATGTTGGCTTTGTAAAGATACAAAGCCAAGACTTGCAGCAACAGGCTTCCTTACCTGTTATTGAGAACAGGTTCACGGATGCAACCCCAGATCGCCAAACCCAGGGAAATAGACAAAATGCTGTAACCGGTGAGCTCATTGCCCAGAAAAGAGAAATTGCAATGGTGCTATTAAAAAAAAGAGCATCATTAAGAAAGAGTGGAAAGGAACTGGGGGAACATTTAGAGCATAGCTCCCAACAACTAAAAAGGGCTCCAATTCAGAAACAAAAAAAATGTGACTCAGTCAAATACACCTTTCAAAACCTTCCGACACCACACGCGCTCAAAGAATTCTTTTTTAAACAAACAAAGAGAATACCCCAAACAGACACCGAACTTTCCGATGCAGAAATGCTCGATGTTCCGCTGGAATTACCTCCAGTGGCGCAACAAAGAGAAAGAATAGCAGATCTCACTCATAGTGCAGCTGAGGCCCAGTGTGGCAACCCCACCACCCCACTATTCAACAGTCGAGGTGACAGGGAGCTGCAAGGAAACAGGATCAACCATTGTCGAAAGAGAGTTCAAACAGAGACAATAAATCTGCTCGATGAAGACGTCCCCCCACATCACTCAGAGAGAGCCGGACAGGAGGAACATTTTCTAATACCATCAAGTATTTCCCCACCAATGAAAGTAAATAACCAAAGAAAGACTGTGTCACCAATACCAGCCCAACCGGATTTGGGGAATAAGTCCCTTCCTAGAATCGTTGCACCTGTGCTGGTTACGCATGGACAAAAGATATTTCCACCTGACCCTCCACCTGGAAGGCAGTCTTCATATAATGACTTTCTAAAAGACACCTCAACACCAGTCAGAAACAGAAGATCAAGTGACATGGTGGGCCTCCTTCCCCAAGAAACGCCAACAAAAAAGCCAGACTTACTCACAATCATGTCCGCCATAACAGTTGGGCTGGCACCCTTTGTAAAATTGTATGAATCAATTAACGATTCAATGAAGGACTCTTTAACTCTTGCTTCGGCCCTGAATACAAAAGTAACATTTTTGGAAGGTTTGATTACTGCCCAAAACCAACGTGGAGAAAGAGAAACAATGGGATGCAAAGCTTGCCCGGCTTGAATCTTTAATTACCACACTAACCACTGTAAGAAATCTTGGGGAAAACAGGCAAAACCCCCAGTTAGAACATCCTCTGTCCTTAAACATTAAGGATCCACAAACACAAGGTGCAAAGGCAAATCAAGCCGTGAGAAGCCAAAGCACAAACTCTACACTTCAAAACGGGAAGAAAAGCAAAGAACATCTAAAAATGCCAGCAATGTTTAAAACTCCAAAAGTAATTGCTTTGACACAGGAAAAGATTGTAATTACCCACGCGCCACCTCAAGCCCCAGTTGGCAGTAACTCAGAAATGGAACAAACTATAATCGAACTTGACAATTCAAAACTAGATGAGCAAGGTTCAATGGGGAATTCGTCACTTCTTGACCTGACGGTCCATCTAAACGAAGAGGAAACAATCTTGGAGTTAAACGTAAATGACAGAGAAAAACCACAAATCGTGAGTAAATCCCTGCCTTCAAACACAAATAAAACAAAATCTACAACGTGTAAAGAGAGTGAAAAACTACTAGCGGATCCATCGATCAAAAAAAGGGAGGTACGGCAAAAGCAACATAAAAAAACACCTGAAAAGACGAAAAATGTAAATATTACAAAGATATCAGGGGAGACAAGGCGTCAGTGCGATTCCAAAGTAACATCTACCAGAGTCTTTAAAATGCAACAACTCGCAGCCGGGAAAAATTTCTTCGTCTTGAACAGAAAGACGGTCCTGAAAATTTTAACCAGCATACCGGCATTGAAATCTTTAAAAACATCAGATCTTGTATTGGTGGAGACTTACCACAGAGACGGGAAGGCAAAAACTTACCTTCACGGGAACAATCTCGTGGACTTGGATGGTGACGAAGACGTGAGAGCCGCCTTAATCCAATTAGGCTTCTCGATAGAGGAAGTCACGATGTCTGAAGGTGCGGAAAAGGCTGTTCCTCTGCGAAGCAATGGAACGGTGGACTCTTGGGAACGCCACCTAAACACTACAAATCTGCAGGTGGGCAGTAGAAGAGTTGCTTTCAGGGAGAAACCTGAACAAAGCAGAGGGAGATTCAGATCGAGATTATACTCGTCGAACACCAACACAAACCATCGAAAATTTCAACATGAAGGTAACTGGAGTTCAAATCCCAGACGGGGGAAAATCCATAAGCACCCAGAGTCCACTGAAGAAACTGCTGAGTGGGCCGATAATAAAAAGCGCGAACCGTCGGGGCCTTGGAGATGGTTAAAAAAGGTTCTGAACCCAAACCAGCAAGAATAACAACTAAAAGATTCAGCGACACCCACAGGACCTCTAACATCGGAATGTCTACAACGGAACAGGAGTATCATGTGTTCTTGGAACACGAGGTGTCACGATCACCTCACTAAGCCAGACGCTTTTGACCTGAGTGACTTTGATATTATCTTCCTCAAGGAGACGTGGCTTATGGAACCACCAGTACTAGATGGATACGATATACACATTTCTTCTGCAGTCAAAGGTCTGTTTGGAAGACCATCATCGGGCCTCCTAACGGCAATTAAAATTGGATCGGGCACCTCTAGTAAAAAGAAAGTGGCCGAATCATATGGCATGTTAGCTCTACTAGTTGAGTGGCTTCATATAGAATCTATATCAAGAAGCAATACGAAATCCAACCTCGGAATCATCAATGTCTATTGGAACCCGCAAAGAACAAGTAACATGGAATTTCTTGATACCATCGCGGAAACCATAGATACATTTCTTCTTGAAGAGAAAACTGACTACATCATAATCTGTGGCGATCTTAACGCAAGAGTTGACCAAACTGCTGCAGCACTAAATCTCTGCCCCTCGCTCTGAGCAGTGTGCTTTGGACCGACTTTATGGACTCGAGAAAATTTTACAATTTTGCACCAGCTAGAGGCCATTTACCCCGAATTCCAACTTGGGAACGTGCCGAAACATCTGCAAAACTGGATCATATTTACGTCTCTTATCCATTCCTCCACTTTGTTGACTATTTCGAGGTATACAGAACAAAATTCAGCGACCATAATCCTCTGATAATGACTCTCGAGACCGAACCAACTCCAAAGCAAATATATCCTTTCGAGGTAGAGGTAGCGCGAAAGTCGTCGTAAATTCAACTTACAGCAACTAATATCAAGGAAATAACCGAGAAATTTGATGTACTGAGTGAAACAAAGATAGACGCAACAAGTAGACCAAGTTACATCCCCTTGCTGCTGCCGTATAGGAAGGAAAAGGGTCTATGTTACCGACCCAATGGAAAAGGGGTCCATGAGTACGACAAAGAACTTGCCGTGAAAAAAAAGCAGATGCGTAAATTAAACCATCTGGCCAAAGTCTCCAACAATCAGGTAGAAAAGGACTACGCTAAAGCGGCCACAAGATCCTACAAATCTTGGGTGAGGCACCATAAAGCAGCAATGTACCAGAATGACTCAGAGCAAATGCTAAAAACTCTAACAACAAAAAACGCAAGAGAATTCTGGTCCCTGATCAAAGACAAAAACGATGTGACAAACAACAAACTCTCGAACGCCGTCTCAGAACAGGCATGGATAACCTTTTTCTCAACACAGTTTGCTTCTATCTCCCAAACCTCAAACAAATCTCTATGCTGCACAACATCACCTTGGGAAGATCTGGCAGATCGCGATGAAATTCTGGCAACAATCCTGAAATTAAAAACCTCTAGGGCGCCTGCCCCCGATGGCTTAACCAACGTCGATCTAAAGCAGCATCCAGAGGAATGGGCCGCCCTAATCACAAAAATCTTTAAGCAATGTACGATCACTAGGCTAATACCTAAAACTTGGACTGAGGCGGTAATAGTTCCCATTTTTAAAAAGGGAAATAGAGAAATTCCAGCAAACTACCGCCCGATTGCCCTTCTTGACATCATGGGGAAGTTCTTTGCCACCCTTCTATTAATTAGATTTCAAAACTGGGCAAGATCGGCACCCTGTCTAGATAAATTTCAAACAGGCTTTGTTAAAAACGCAAGTACCAGTATAAACATCCTGATTTAGAACATCGTAAAGGACAATGTTAAGAACGGTGCGCCTTCAGTACACATCGCGTTTATCGATTTAACACAAGCCTTTGACAAGATCAGCCGTCCAAGGCTATGGGCGAAATTAAAAACATGGAATTGCCCTGAAAAGATCCTATGCCCGCTGATCGCATTACACACAGATACTAAACTAAGAGTACGCTTAAATCGGCAAGGGATGTTATCGGACCAATTTTCATCAGAGCGTGGTGTTAAACAGGGCTGCCCGCTCTCTCCGGCCCTATTCATCGCCTTCATGGGAGACTTCCAGCACACACAACCAGCAGTCAGAGCCTTTCCACCTAAATTGGGCAATACTGAAATTTCAAGATTGTTATATGCTGACGACTTGATCCTGATGGACCAAACCCAAATAGGTCTCCAACGCCAACTTACGAACCTGGCAAGTTACATCAGCGACAATTACTTAGAGATAAACATCTATAAGTCCAAAATTTTGACGATGGGGAAAAGTCGTTCAGCAACGATCCATCAAGACCACTGGTATTTAAACAACACAAAACTTGAATCCGTGTCTACTATAAAATACTTGGGAATCATGATAGATTCAAAAAGGTCAGAAAGTGCGACCATTTCAGCGCTATGGACAAAGACCAAAACTCTGACAATCCAAATGAAATTAGTAGATCGGAAATTTGGTAAATTCTCGCTTCTTCCAGTGATCCAATACTACAAACAAAAGGTAGTTCCGTCTATAATCTACGGCATGAATGCTGCGTTGAACATCGATAACACCATATGGACCAAACTGGAAGGCTTCCTATGGAAAGCCGTGTTAGGGCTGCTGAAATCCTCCGCAATTGATGCTGTTAGACGTGAACTGGGCTTACTATCATTACAAGCATCAGTAGACCAAAGCAAGATGCGTCTTTTTCGGAAAATTATTCTTCCAGATACCATTGCAATTTACAAGTTGGTTCAGATAGAGCTTAACCAAGGACGTTGCAGAGCACTAAACAACTGGGTTCAAAAACTTACAAAACAACTAGCAGATTTGGCCTGTTCGACAGATGATCTGATCACAAACCCCAACAGAATCAAGACAAAAATAGCGCAAGCAGTTTGGATCCAAACCGGCGAAAAAACAACAGGAAACAAACTCCTGGTTCATTTACCAGCAACAACAAATAAACTCAACAAACCTATGAGCTACTGCATAAAATTCCCCAACAAAAAAATGCAGAAAACTTTTATGAAAATAAGATTCAATCAATTACCAACACAGGAAATTATAGCAATCCGTACGAAAACGGACGCTCGTACCTGCAGATTCTGTCTGGACCCAGGAAAAGTGGAAACTCTGAGACACTTACTCACGACTTGCACTAGAACCCAATTTTTGCGGGAAGCCTATCTGCTCCCTTTGATGTATGACGTACCACTCCGAGAGGAAAACACATGGTGGTGTCGTCTGATTGCTGGAGACAGAACTAAGTGGTCGACAGCGACAGTAAATATTTTAGAGGCAACATTGAGTCTAAACCAGAACCTACAAACTAGTCAAGTGCAATTTAAAGAACAGTGACTTTCTTTTATGTTGAGACACAAAGTTTCTGCAGTGAAGCGCCTAGTTTCCTGGTTCCAATTATTCCTCTGATTCCCCTGTTTCTTGTCATCCACTTTTTGTTCTGTCTTTATCTCTTTTTTTATCTGCATCTATGATATCTATTTTCTACAAAACGTGCGTTTTTTTTTCTTTTCTGCTTTTCATATCAACATCTTGTAAAAATCAAACGTTTTTGATTATAAACAAGTAAATTAAAAAAAAGAATGTTAATCTGTTATTACTATTGTGGTTTTATATTTAGTGATGTTATCAAGTTATATTTAAGATATTCAATTTTATCAAAAATGTTGTATAATTGAAAAGTTGATTAATTCAGGTAATTCAATAAAAATAAAAAAATATATAAAGGAACTTTCTGTGGCATTGGGGAACCACCAAAGATCTGGTGTCCTCGCCCTCAGAATCCTTTGGCTCACTGTACAGGAGTCCCTCCTCCCAGTACACTTTGAACAGTTCAGGGGCCTTGCCCTTAGCCTGCTCCTCCACCTACTTCTGCAGACATGCCAGAGTGGACTGTGTAGATGTCAGTCTGATCTGGGCCCCCAGCTGATGCAAACTCATCCAACTTGGTCAGACCCTTTAGATCTGCACCCACCTGGTCCTCCACCTCAAGTTTCTGCACTGTGCCAGGCAACTCTGAAGTCACGGAGTCCCCTGCTACCAAAGTAGGGTTCTTCGTGGCTACTAGCCCTCTCTCGCTGGAGTAGGTGACTCAGTAGCCTGTGGAACAGGACTAGGCACTACTGGCCACTCTGGTCCTTCCAACACACCCTCTGGAAGCACTCCAGGCCCTAAGGCTCTGAGAGCATTCAATCTGGCGATCTCTCTGGCCCTCGATGGTGTAGCCACTGTAACTATTTCGGGATCAGGGAGACCCTTACCCAACAGACATGGGATAGGGATGGAGTCTTTCACCGCTACATGGGGCTGGGCCATTTCAACTCGCCAGCTGAACTCTACTATCGCCACGGGGCACTTATTCTTACTATAAATCCACTTATGCACAAATTAGGCCCAGCAATATACTGGTCTGGCTGCACCCACTGCCAGGTAACAGTGGTGACAGTGGCTAGCCACAGTGTCTCGGACCACAAGAGTTTTGTGTCCATTCATGTACATGTGCTCTAGATAGAGTTGAGTATTATTGGGAACTGGGGTCTACTCTGGAGATCCGGTACCATTTCAACTCAGTTTAACCAATCCACATGCAGCTACTCCCTGGCCTAGTAGGAAATCCTCCTCTGAGAGGCCCAGACTAATGATGGCCTCTTCCACAAGTCCAACATTAACTATGGCTTGCTTGGGTAAGTCCTTGCAAGCAGGATCCCCTTTCCTATGGCCCAGCTCTTCACACACTAAACAACCTTTTGTTGATGAGAATGCAGGTGTCCCAGGGTTAGGGGTGCCTGTGCTCTTGTTTTCGGTGTGCATGGCTGAATTAGAGTTTGGGGGTTTCCTTTCACTCTTTTGGGGACCTGACTTTGCAGAGGATGGGGTTGGGCGTTTGTCCTTCCCATCCTTGTTTACTACGTTGTCCGTCGATGTCTCTTCCGGCTTGGGTGTGCTCGCCTGAGCCTTTTTTTGGACTTGAGTACTCACAAACCTGTCGGCAGCCTTTGCAAGCTCTTTAGGGTCTGTGATAGTCTTTTCCACAAGATGCTGGTGTAGGTCAACCTCACAATTTTTCAACACATCCTCACACGCAATCAAATTGTACATCCCCTTAAATATGTGAACTTTGTTACCAGTCACCCACCCGCTCTGATATTTTAACCAGTGTGTGTACGCTTCAAATGTCTTCCCACTTTTCTTTTTCCGAGCTCTCTGAAGCTCTTGAGATACTGTTCTGGGGTTTTACAGAACTTCATGAGGAAGGCTGCGTTCATGCTCTCATAATTGGGCCTTTCCTCAGGAGTTACCTAAAGAATTGTATCAGTCCATGGTGTCGGTAAGCGACTCATCAGGGCTGCACCCCACAGTACTTCATCCACCTCCTGCAGCTGGAATTCCAGCTCGAGGGCTTCAAACCAGTCAAAAAACTCCTTCCCCACTTGATAAGTCTGTACTAAATCTTTGGGGATGTGGCTTATCCCGGGCACTCTGCTTTGAGCCACCACTGCTGTTCTTGCTAGAGGCGGACCTGTTGGCCTTTTTCTGCTCTTCAAGTGCCAGCTTGCGCAGCTCTATGGTGACCTTGTCCCGCTGTTTCTGTTCCTCTAGTGCTAGTCTCCTCTCCTCGAGCAGGAGCTTTCTAGCCGCTAGCTAATTAACAGCCGGAACAATTACGGGTCCACTTAGAGACTGTGCTGAGGCCTGAGACCTGCAGGATGTGGCCCTAGCTCTTGTCCTCACTGACACTCTTGAGTGTTGAGAAACCACACTTGCTGCCCGGCGAGATGAATGGCGAGAAACGCTGCTCATGAGGTCGCCCCCGTAATTTTACTCCTCTGGAAGGTCTTGTCCGTCTGGGTACACAGGGGCTAGCCCGTCCCCTGGGGTCTTCTCCCCAAATGCCCTGGCTTCTAGCCAAGCTTGGAGGCTGGTCAGCAACTCAGGTTTATTAACCTTAGTGCTGTGGTGATGTCCCCTCTCTTGACATAAGACACGCAGGACATCCTTGGTCATTCCTTTTACAGTCTTCATGTCAAGCTCCATAACTATTACTATTACCTAGCAGTGACTAAACGCTGCCTGCAACAGTACTTTTATCATTGGGTGAATAAGCTGTGCGCAAGGCTCCAACCGATCCGACCACTTGCCACCAATGATGAATATCAGTTTCTAAACCATCAATCAACCACACACCTCTAGTATTGGAATACAAGTTAATTATAAGTCCTTCTTGTCCAATTTTGGTAAGGTAGACGGAACGGCAGGCTTATTTCCGCAAGGTCGTGGATCGTTGGTTAGTTGCAACACAGCGAAAATACAATTATTACCCAATGATAAAAGGGACAGTTCAGTCAAGGTTGTAAAACATTCTCTACTTTATTTTTACTGCAACAGACAGTTCTAGCAGACTACAAAATACAACCCACCCTGTAAAGGAACACAGAGGACAGACAGTTTCACAAATGAAAGGGATGCACTCTGAATACTGACAGGATGGTAGTTGGTAAAGTAATTAGTCTTACTGTTCAAGGCTATTTGGTTCTTGCACCAAGGGTGCAAAGGGTCGTAACTGTCTCTAGGGGCCTTTGGAGAAGGACAAGGGGGAGGGGGGGCAGAACCACAATGTGCCTGGTGCTGAAGAAGTTCTTGGTGCACAACTACGTTGAAGTGGTTCCAGGGCACTTTGCAGTCCTTGAGACAGAGTTAGTGGCAAGAGACAGCTGTGGGTACCAGACAGCAGGCAGTTCGGCAAGCGAGGCTGGATGGATGTCTGCAGGCTGTCCGGTGTGGTGGCTCAGGGACAAGAATTGTTGTCTCTGTGCTGGTTGGCAGATCTGGAATGCTGGTCGAGGCGTCTTGGATGGCTCTGGTGACTGCGTCATGACAACAGTCAGCACTGCAGCCGGATGCAGTTTCGAGGACTCGACTGTCTCGAAAATGTCCTTAAAAGATGGACGCTGGATGATGCTTGCGTGGCACTCCTCCTAGCTTCTTCACAGGGCTCTCGTCCTCTCAAGACGGATGGCCCAAAGCTCAGGAGAGTGTTTGCAGGCAACAGCCTTGTCCTCCTGGCACTTCCCACCCAGCAAGCTTGCAGGAAGCATCTGGCAGGGCACGCTGTGTGCTGGGTGGGTACCGGTTCTGGAGCTGCTGGACAGAGCCTCTGAGTCGGGTAGCTCCCTCTGTTCCCTGGGAGATGTTTAGGGGAGGCATCTTGCTTCCCTCTTGGAACTCCTAGCCTTCCTTCACTGGCGGAAGATGTAAGGTAGACTGTACCTTCAGCTCGGGTCCAAATGCGTCCTTCTTCTTACTCCTTTCAAAGTCTTTAGATGATCTGCTAAATGAGGGGTCTAGCCCTCTTTTAAAGCCAAATGAGCCCCAGTGATTGGTGCAGGCTAAGCCCACCTTAATGAACCAATCCTGGGTCCCCACCAACAATCTTCTGTTATGCATGAGGCAGAACCAGAGTGCTCTGCAACAGAACAGACAAGGGTGTGACAACATATACCTATGTCCCACCCATCTCCCTGACTGTTGTAGATCAAAGTGCCTCTCTGGTTAACAGATCCCTCTGTGACTCTTGATTAAAGCGCACGGTTCCCTTGAGGTTTGTGCTTGGACAGACATTCTGTCTCCCCCAAACCACATACTTCTCCCCTCAGAAAGGGTTCAGGTCTGCAGGGGTTGGCCTATGGACCCAGATATGCATTTTGTTGCCTTTCTTACAGACGAGTGGGAACTAGCTTCAAGTTGACACATTGCATACCAAAGGGGTGTTAGCTCCACCTTTCCTGTTGTCTATTCTGGCAACCAAGCCCCTTCAGGCTCGCTTCAATTATCTTTCATTAGTATGCACTGCCACCAGCTGGAGGACAAAGGAAAGCAGATTCATGGGGCCTTTGATATTTAAATTAGGCTGCCCATGCTGGAGTGAGGTGTGCCTTCCCCCTCCTTGAGATGCGTTGAGGTACCCGGGGCTGTCACATTCCAGCTGAATATGACAGGGGAAGATGAAGCCTGTAGGCTGTGTCTTCCTAGAGTACATGTGACTATGCGTTTTGCGTGGGAATCAGATGGACTGTGTGTCGAATGGCCTCACCCAGTCCTCAGAGGTTGGTCTCCCATCATTCCTGTTCATTATTAAAAAACCAAAAAAGCCCAGGCGAGTGCACTCTCCCCTTGCGGATGGTCGAATCCCTCACACTGACAAAGTAAAGGAAATAAGTTTATACATTTTTGTCTAGAAAATGGGTTGGAAATGAATTGTTCAAAAACAATGATTATATAGAATGTGAAGCCATTGAAGAGTAAACACATTTGTTTATCTGGGAATAAGGATTAGCCATACAAATTCCTGGACCACCCTTTTACAAAAAGCCAACCTTATCTTAGATAAAAGGTGTACTGGTGTTTTGAGATTCTCAAATACATATAAGAGTGGAGTCTTATATCCTGCATTTGAAGCCTATTGAGCACAGGCAGTAGCTGGGTCATTACATGGTGCAAAGATCTGGGGCCATCATAGATCAGCAAAACATACTATTACCGAGAATAAATGGATCAAAAAAATCACATGACTTGCTTCGAGTGCCCCAAACGCACCATCTCAACTTCAATTAGGTTGGATACCCAGTGGTGACGAGCTGCTCTAAAACATCTGATGTACTGGCTGCGCATCTGGTCAAGTGACACCTTGAGAATATACAAATAAGCGATGCTAATGTTGAGTTGCTCAGGGGGGGTTGATTTACCATGGTTTTGCCATGTAAGGGACTGGCTCAAGTACCTTAATTTAGAAAAGCTTTGGTTTAACCCATTAAACATCACAGTTGAAACAAAAAAGGGGATGTGTAAGCTATATGATGACTGGATACTAGTAATGAAACTGGATGACTGTATGAAACTTTCAAGAGGGTTGTCTTACTTGAATAGGAAACATGACTACAGAATAGAAGAGTGTTTGGTATGGTTCAAAAACTCCGATTCTCAAACCCTCATGCTAAAATGTAGGCTAGGGATTTTACCACTAACCCGTTTTGCCGGTATCCCTACATATTATCCCCACCAAAAATATTGCCGTACATATGGTCGTCTGTCTCGCCATAAGCGATATTTTTTGGGGGGGGATAATTTGTGGGAGCAGGGGTTGCGGGGCTGTCCTCCGCACATTTAAAAATAATGCAGGGATTGCAGGGGTCCCCCCAGCAGGGTCTATGGCTCAATATGGCGATATTTCAGTATCGCAATATTTTTGCGGGGATATTAACAAATTGAACCATTTTGCCACCCAGTGGAAGCAAGAATCCTCAGACAATTGTATTTTTGCCCAGATTGTGTGGAAACTGTGCACTATTTCTTGATCTTGTGTCCTGCTTATACATGCATTAGAAGGAGAAATGTGCTACCATGACTGGAGAACGATGGGGTTAGAAATAGAATAGTAGCTGAGGAAATGTGTTTGAGCAATTTACATCCAGATGTGACATTTGCGGTGTGCCACTTCATTTATTATGCATGGCAAAGAAGAGCTAGTTTTATTAAAAATACATCAGTGAGATTTTAAACTTGACAAAGTTATTGCATTTAAATGATCTGTGAAAACCTCCTAAGTTTGGGATGTTGAAAAATGTTTGTTAGTGCCTGCATAGATGATTGGGCTTGACAGCAATAGTTTTAATTGATTGTTTGATATGTTTTAAGAGCAGAAGTGCTGCCCCGATTTGAGAGTTTAAACCCTGGGGGCCTACACCCATTTTATTGCTCAAATGTTATCATTTGTTTCACGTGTCTTATGATTTATTGTATTCATGTATGGACTGCTTTTATGGCCTCATGTCCGAAATGTAGATTCATTGATTGTTTGATTAAGTACAGCCAGTGTGAACCCATTCTTCTCATGACAATAAAAAGTAAATCCCTTCTTACAATCAGGCAGCCTTAAAGCAGGAGCTTCAGGCAATTTTTTCTTAACCATAGTGAAAGCATCTTCTAGCACTGGCGTCCATTGAAGTGGTTGAACAGTATTCAAACATATATATGCCTGAAGTGGTTTAAGAATTTGTGCATATCCCGTGATCCATTGATGGTAGTAACCAACTCCCCCCAAGAACACTTACATTTGCATCACTGTCTGCTGCTTGGTGTTCTTGTAAACTGTCTTCTTTCATGAAGCAGATATCAATAATATCCCTCCATAATATCATGACCCAAATAATGTAATCTACGGGCACATATCTGTAGCTTCTTCTTGAAAGCCTTGTGCCCTTTCTCTGTTAACGATTTGAACAGTATCTTAGTGTGTTCCTTATAAGCCTCATACAAAGGTTTGGCAATCAACAAATCATCTACTTATTGTTCGAGTACGGATTTCCCTGGTAACTTGAGACCATCCAGATCTTTATTTAGCTGTTGAGAAAAGAGGGTTGGAGACTCTGTATACCCCTGGGGAAAACGTATCCATGTGTATTGGACCCCCAGTGAGAAAATGCAAAGTGATACTAATTATCTGTGTGTATAGGAACCGAGAAAAGAGTTGAGCACAGATAATTCACCGTGAAGTGCTTGACTTCTGGCGGGATGCAGGACAATAGGGTGGCCAGGTTTGGCACCACAGGGAAGGAAGGTATCACCACAGCATTGACAACCCTCAAGTCCTGTACAAAACGATAAACCAACTTTCCATGCTTTTTCATTGGGAATATTAGAGTGCTACAAGGGCTACTGGTAGGAACTATCCCTCGACTCAGCAAGAATTCAATGACTGAGGTGATACATGCCTCTGCCTCAGGCTTCAACGGGTATTGGGGAGTGCATAGCAACCTCTTGAATGAGTCTATCTTTATCCCTAAAGGTTCAGCCTGGTATATATATCTCAGCTCATTAACGTGGGTGGCCCATAAACAATCTGGTACAGAATTAATTAGTTCACGTAAGTCTTCTGATCATTGCACGTCTTTCTATTCATCTTTCCCTTCTCAGTCTTCCCTTAAGTTTGCCATTACTGCTACAGCATTATCGGAGGGTACATTGAACAACACCCCATTTGGGGTTGTAATAGCTAGTGCACCTAATCTTGCACAACAAATCTCTCATCAAATTTACTGGTGATGTGGCACTTAGAAGAAGCGCAGGCTGGGCCGTGAGGTGTCCGAGCCTAACTGTAAGGGTCTTGGTCACCTGATGGACGATGGAAGTGTTAGATATGACTACTGACCTCACTGTCTCTTCAGATATAGGAAAAGTATTATTTCACACAGTTGATCTAATTTTCCCAGTATCCACCAGACATGGCACTGGTGTCCCTTGTACCTGACATTGGACATATAGACCCTGCTGATTGACATAAGAGCTTCCAGAGTCCCTTCCCCCTCTGGTTGTCAGAACCCATTAGAACCCCCCCTCAGCGCACTTTGGTCCCTGGGGATGAAGGGGTAAGCATTACAATTCAGAACCAGAGGCATAGCCCTGCTTTGGAGGGGCTGCCTTCATTTGTCCCTGTCCTTCCTGCTGTGTATCTGGCATTATTGGAGGTCATATTACCTTGCAGATATGGTCTTTGAGGCTTAAATGGACACTCATTTTCCAATGGCCCTCCTGCGTACAATAATTGCAGACCAAGGGGTTTGGTATCACAGCACTCACAGCTTGTTTGTAAGGCCAACATCTCTGTCCTTGCTGATTCTGTGCACCCCGCTCCCATAAAACTGCCCCTACTGTAGTTGCAGCTGCGGCTGTCCTATATACCTTCATTGTTGGTTCTGATATACCTGCTGACACACTTGAACTGCGCTCCTGCTTCTGCCCCTTTGTTGGGCCTCCTTAAGGTTTGATTACCCAGATGTTGCACCATACCTTGAATCTGTCCCTGGACCTGTCCCTGTAGTTTCTGCATCTGTAAAGTCATACGTTTATTTTCAAACATTTCCTTCTTCTGTTCCTGGCAAGTGATACAATGATGCCACCATCACCAACTCCGCTAATGGCTTGGTCTGCCATCCTATACACACTTTCTTAAGCTGCACCTGAACCTTTGTTAAAAGGCAGCAACAAATGAGTTTGTTATGGCTTCCTATGCTCTCTCCTCTGACATCGAGGGAGCATATGAGGGAGGTGGCTCCATTGATTCTTGGTCCTCTGTGGGCCCCTGCCCACTAGGCCCTGGTCGGCAATGGGCAGAGGGCACTAAAAGCAACATCTCTATTAAGGATGCCTCTTGATGTGCGTCCTCCTGCCTCGACCCTGTGGGTGGCCTCTTACTAGTGAACAATTCAAGTATTTCTTCTGGTGTATAACTATCCTGGTCTTCTTGGTACTCTTCACCCTTACCTTTTCCCATTTCTCCTTCTTGTATTGACTGTGGGAACATACAGACTCCATCTGCCCCCCTCCTACCTCTTAAACATTTCACTTGTCCCCTCTGTTAGTCGTTGATCTCCCTCAGTCCTCTCATCTTCCCATCATTCTTCCTACCTGTTGCTTCTTTGAGCCACGTGGGAAATACTTCCCACTGCACTGCAGATATATTTGTGTCTTCTACCTCTAAAGACCTCCTAAGGCCTCCTAGCTTGTCCAAATTAAACATTCCTTCGATTGTGAAATAGTGCCATGAATCCAACAAATCGCACAAAGAACTACTAAACTGCCTAAACATATAGTGGTCTGTTGACTCCTTTGGGGGTTCCTCCAGCTGTTTCGATTGCTGTTTGCCCATTTTTATTTCCCTATTTATCTCTTATATGCTCACATCACTTGGCCTGTTACCCAGATGCCCCTGCTCCAGGCATCCGCTTGCTCCACTCCTTTGCGTTCCTGGGCAGGAAGAGGTTCACTTGAACAACCAGAGACACTCCAGAGTGGTCCTGACAGGGATAAGGGCTTTCACCATGCAGTCCCTCGTCTCTCCATGTTTATTTCTGGGCTTCGCCCTACCCCCAGATTATAACTCTAACCAGTGCCCGGCCATTACTTGCATTCTGGGCCTCGTTCTCTATTGAGTATCCTCCAAACCAGGCTCCGTCCATACCGTTGGTATTTTTGCAAATTAATTTCTGGATAGAAGAAAAACTAAGTTTTAAGGATCACAGCTACACAGAAGCAACTTCTATAGCCAGTACTATATACCCAGCCCAACATCTCCACCCCATTTCAGCACATCTTCTAAAAAATATCTGTAACCCTACCCTTAAAGTTGGGTCTGTCAAAGGCTGTTTATTTAATTCGGATGTTGGAAGAAAATAAAAGTGACAAAACCTCTGTGCAAGCATGTTGTATAATGTATGACGTCTAAATACATTTTTGGTAACCTGCGTTTGCATGTAATTCGGAATTGCCAGGTCAATCTGGATTATCCTCTGGTGGATCGGTATTTCCGTCGGTTCAGTGGGGATTTGTTAATAAAGCATATACATATAGATTAGTGGTTGTACATGTGTTGTGTTTTTTGTCCCCTTCATCCTCTTTCCATGTTTCGGAACACACGATAATGGAGGGTGGTGGTCCAGCCCGCCAGTAGGCAGATTCATCTCATTCCTGAGGAGAAAGTTTGAATTATACAGCTGCCCAGCCCCTTGTTGATTTATTTAAAATGTATGAAGCGCAACTAAGGCCCAAAGAGGGCATCTAGGCACTAAACAGAGACAGGGGGGCAGGCTCAAGGTACTCAGATGTCAATATTTTAGCAGAAAGGGAGGAAAAGATTAAATAAATGTGTCTTCAGGGCTCTCCTGAAGGCACAATAATCAGCCAAAATTCTTAGGTCAAATGGGAGAGCATGCCATAGGCTGGGCACCAGCACAGAAAAGGAGCGGCCACCCAGACGTTTCTGAGAGAATTTAGGAATCCTAAGAAGCTGATGAGAATCCGAAGGTAGATTTCTCGTTGGGCAGTATTTTTGCAATTTATTTTTCAAAAGGTGCGGGCCCACATTTTGGAGGGCTCGATGGACAACACACAAGATCTTAAATTCAATGAGAGCCGCCAAGGGGAGCCAGTGCAGGCGATGTGGCAGGGAAGAAGGAGTCAGGCGGGGTTCCCTGAGCGCCAGGCGAGCTGCAGGGGTCTGCATAACTTGCATTCGCTGAATCTGCTATTTGGGTTGTCCCAGATTAATGCCTTTACAATAGTCCAGTGAACTAGTTACAGTAGATGTCACCAGAGTTGTCCGATTTTCAGCGGAAATCAGGGGAAAGATTTTCCTTAAAGTCTTTAATCTACCAAACCGAGCACTGAAAATGGCAGAAATCTGGGCTTCTCGAGACCCATTAGGTAGGAGTTTAACTCCAAGTCTTTTTTACAGAGGCACACAGAGATGGACAGGGGCAGAGAGACTCTGACAAGTAATGAGAATTCCAGAGATGGTCTCTCTCCTGGGGGCCAACCACCAGCACCTCTGTTTTACTGCCATTTAATTGCAGCCAATTGGCTGCCATCGAAATTCCCACTTTGTCAAGTTGTAATTTGTTGGCGAGTTTGGTATAAGACAGTGACAGAGAAAAGCCCGGGAATCGGATGGAGACACAGAGAGGAGAGAGGCGTTAATGCAGGATGCGTGACCCTGTGGTAGCTCTGGCTGATCTTCCCGGGCAAGAGGACAAAGAGAGAGAGAGCTGCAGACCTGGGCGAGGTCATGTCGGTATGACAGGGTCTGCCAAGCCCATTCCCCAGCTAAGTTCCCTTCCTGGCAACTCAGAAGACTAAGGGGGCTGCACCAGATGCGAGAGTGGGCGGCTGGCCGACAAGCTGTATGACGCGAGGCCAGCGCTGACCTCTGTTTAGTGCTCAGGGCGAGTGAAGGCGCTCATTTTTTAAATCTTGGTGCAAAGTTATTAGTCCCGTTTTTATCATTTATGGTTTCACTTCCTAACCATACTCTTTATATAACAGGGTGTGAAGCTGTAGTTCATCCTATTAGGGATGGCCACTGGAACCAAACACAGGGCCATTGGTGAATCAGAGAAAGGGTGTCTGCGAGTGTCAGGCTGTCAGTGCTGTTGAGTTTCCCTCTCTCCTCACAATGTAGAAATCAAGGGGGATTTAGGTGAGGAGAATCCGTCGGATTTGTCACACGAGAAGAGAAGCTTTAGACCCAATTCACAACAGAAGCACTCAGTGATGTGTTCTTTTTCTCCTTTCACTGTGTGGTTCTCTTGCTGCTGTGTGTTACACCCATTATCTGAGGGGCACAGGAGAAGAGACTATTTGGCACAGGCTGTACATGTAAGGGTGAGCAAGGAAAAAGGAGGTATCTCATTTGAGCCAAGGACAGATTGGCTGTGGTATGTTTATTCGTCCAGCGAGCAGTTATTTTGTACCAAAGTAAGGCTCCACGAGTGCTCACCCCTTCTGTCTTGCTATCTAAAAGTGAGATAGTGGCTTTATGTCTCCTTTCTGTTTTCTATTGTCAAAAGTGTAGGTGTGTGTTATGTTTGTACTCGTGGTAGGCTGCAGCTACCATAGGAGATTAGTGTAATGGGGTTCTTCCTAAGTCAATTAAGTAACCCATCCTTATCCTAAGGCAGGGAAGTTGTATAGAAATTTGGTAGACAGTGAAGTTGGGGTTCATGCACTGAGGTTAATCATTTATTTATTTTTCTATGCCTGATGAGACATACACCCCTCATCAAATGTTAATGAATTGGTGCTATTTAATTATTTATTTATTCTATGTCGGAATTTCAAGCTCCCAACCACCCCTCATCAAATGCTAATGAACTGATGCTATTTAATCAATGATTTAAGTTATTCCTGTGATGTAAGCGCCCAACTCCCATGGGCATTGTATTGCTGCGCTTTATTTATGTATTTATGTGGGTCTAATATATATATATATATATATATATATATACATATATATATATACACATATATATATATATATATATTGTCATGGGTTTTGACCCATGTTGAATTAATAGACTGGGTAGATGTGGGGATGAGCTGTCGCCGCCCATTATTCTATCCCAGAACAAACTAAATCAATAGACTGGGTGGATGTGGGGATGAGCTATCGCCGCCCACATTCACGCCAGAATAGGAGAACTGCGCAGTTGGCACGAGACCACTCCAAAGATACAACCTGCTTGTGGGGAATTCATTTTCTTAATCCCAAAAATGGTTGCATTACCAGTACTCACCACTATCAGAAAGCCGGCGTTTTAAAACCACCAGACTTTTGTCTAAAACTGAACAAATGAAACAAAACCAGACCAAGGAAAGACTTGCTAAGAGGTGGATACAATGTAAAACTATATTCTGAAATGACTTGAAGGAAGTAATTATTTAATGTATATGTAAAAATTGTAAGTGATTTAAACTGGGAACAAAAAGTGACATTTAGCTGAAACCTGGCTTAATGAAACTGGATTCTGCCTGACAACTACCCCCGACAGGAGTTAAAACCTGCTCAGCC
The DNA here is from genome assembly GCF_040938575.1 of Ambystoma mexicanum. Classification (NCBI taxonomy): domain Eukaryota; kingdom Metazoa; phylum Chordata; class Amphibia; order Caudata; family Ambystomatidae; genus Ambystoma; species Ambystoma mexicanum. The sequence goes on along the minus strand of NC_090941.1, from coordinate 700,754,463 downwards.
ACTCTTCCCCTTGCCAAAAGGAGTTGTCACCTCTCTGATTAGATTAGGGGTGGAGCAGCTGGGGACTACAGGGAGTTGAACAAAGGCCTGTCCTGGACTCAGGCAAATGTTATATTGGGGGGCCGTAAAGTGGCTTCCTCTTAGGGGAAACTGGGAGGGGCAGTGCCTCTGCTAGCAGCTGAGCTTGGGGGAAGTGGATAAACCAGTTATTCCACCCTGTGATGTGGGAAGCCACACCCCTTTTTGACCAGGGCATAATTTTAAAAAGATAGATAACTCATAGTGCGGACTTGTCAGAATTATATAAGTAATATCATTATTTTTGTTATTTTTCTGTGAACATTTTGACAGGCGTTAGGACCCTGTGGTGTATTCTGGGGGGTTGCTAGTGGAAAATAGGGTCTCACTCCAAATGTCTGCATGTTGAAAATCTGACACTCCACCAATTAATGTCCATACTCCTTGTGCACATGTGCGTAATTTTGGGTAAATGTCCGATAGTGCAAAACCAGATAAAAAGCGCAAAATGTTGTCATTTTTTAATGCAAGCCCCCAGGAAGATCAGAGGCGGACAAGCATGGACCATAAGGAATATATAATGTGCACATGTAATTTCAACAAATTGTATATCTGGGAAGGATGTATTTGAATCAAATATAGATTTGTGTTCAATCTGACAAGGGGAGGTTCCTCTGACCATAAAACCTACAGCATCACTCTGCCTCACATTTCCTTCCCCCAATCAAGGGAGAGAGGAGGAATTGGCCAATGATAAGTGAGAGGGGCAGGTTTAGTTATGACCAACGCACACACCCACTTTCAAAACACATAAAAAGAGACTGCTGGGACAGGTAGAGACATTCAATTCCATTTTCTGCGGAGCATGCTGACCGACGACTTCACATCCAGAGATCCAGACTTCAAATCCATCAATCTCCAAAGACCAGAACTTTACTTCAGAACTTAAAGCAAGGGCCTAAACCCACAAACTGAGAACTCTTCTCAGCAGGCCTCAGCAACCTTAAAATCATTTGCGAACTATTCCACAGCCGGACGAGCTGTTTGAATTCTTTTGCCAAGAACAATTGCCAGAGACCAGACCAGAGATCCAGAGTGACCCAGAACGCTGTGAGCAGAACCAGAGAGCTGACCCAGAACACTGTGAAGTGCCGAGACCAGAGCCGGAGTCCAGTCCAAAACCTGACCAGATCCGTGGCGAGGCCTATTTCAAATTTATATTGTGAGTACCTAGCAGAACTGTGCAGAACCAATCTCTTAGTTAAAATAATCTAATCCAAACTATTTTAACCTAAGTAGAACTGCCTCCTAGAAATTGTTTCATCTGTCATTTTTAAAGCTGCACAACTGTCACCTGTCAATTCTGCAGCTGCAAGCTGTCACCTGTCATTTTGAGTTTACTTTAAATCCGAAAAACTACCTTTATTTAATTGTCCGTATCTCTGGAACCGTTTGGGCTAGGAGCTAGGCTTTCCAACGAACCTAGAACCGACTTCCTACTCCTTATACTTTTTCCGCAATCACCGCAATCACGATTCACGCACTTGCGAATTTTGCCGCCATTTGCGATTTGGCCTGATTTCTTTACCTGTAAAAAGATAGCAGCTTTTTGCTTTCCTCTGCTGAAAATTTGTTTGCCTCTTAATAACCATCCCTGAATCATTGCTAAAGTGAGCCTGAGCTCATACCAAGTATCTCTCACTCACCCTGAACCTCCTAAAGGGGATTAAAAGCATTTTCAGCATATTTCTCACTTCATTGCCACCACATTCAAAGCACATGGTCCTGTGTTTTAAAACTCATACCGGTTTTCTCTAAGCTTGCTGGGGTGGGAATTGAATTTCGTATTGTATTTGATTGCATTCCTGAGAACTGTGTGTGTTACTTCCATCTGCTTCAATTTCTTACATTGCAAAGGGGAGGGGGGTGAATTGCCAGAGAAAAAGTGATTATCTTATCTTTTGCTAAAATCATATCAAGTATTTCTGTACTGCATTTTATTCCACATTGCTTTTCCCTTGAAATCATAAAAGTATTTTTGCTACTTTATCCATCCTATACTAACTCCTCATTGATTATAAAGAAGTGTGCTAGTGTCAGATTACCCATTGTTGATTAACATTATATTTATAAGGGCGATATCGATTATTAATTTATTATAAAAGCGTGGTATCTATATTTTGTTTTATTTCTCAAATAAACCTTTTAAACTTGCAAAACAGAACTACTTCTTGGCTCAGTGGGTTCAGGGGGATTCTAAGAGAGAGGTGTTATATAGGGGTAGTCATCCAGAACTCATGAACTGGACATAAAGATATATCAATAAGGGTTTCCATTCAGTATCCCAGACTAGGCATTGACTTAGCTGTAGTGTTGAATTGAATCCTCTTACAAATTGGGGGCTCGTAGCCGGGGATTCCGGATTAGATCTATCACTTGTGCAGATTAATACAGTGTGCTAACTGACAAGATACATACATCCAGTCGGATCACCACGCTGTGTTACGCTGTAAAGCACTCCTCAAAGGAACGCTCTAAGGAAACGGTCTGTTTTGCAAAAATAAAATACAAACTTCTGTAAGTCAGGAAGGAACTCAAATTCCAGAATGACGACACTGGTAGACATCAAAATAGCCAGAGAACACTTCTTACATAAGCTATTTGTGAGAGGTGAGTGGACTCATCAGGACCAAACGGTCTGGTTGCAGGCAATCGCGCAACAGGTCACTGAAACAGGGTCAGATATATGGAGAGATCAGGGTCCCCTACATGTGGCCCTGAGCGAACTAGATATGGCCCCTAAAGCCAAAGATGAACATAATAAGATTGCCAGGATAGCGGCATATTTGTATCTATATATGGGAGCCATGCAGGACAAATGTGCTGAAGGCCAAGATCTGGCAAATAGGCAACAGATGGCGTTAGAGAAGGCCCAATCTGATCAGTACATCACTAAAATAAAGGAGGATATGGATGTGCTGCAACAAGAAAAGGCTGACCAGGATACCAGATTTCTGGCCTTGCAGAAGGAGTACCAAGAAGGTTTGGACTCCCTACTGCAGAGCCAGAAAAAGCTAGAGCAACAATTAGATTTCAATAGGGCATGTGCCGAGCAGGTAGTCACCCTGCAAAGCCACCTAGATAGGGAGAAGGCAGAGAGCAATAAACTGATTTTGAAAGACCTAGATACCCAGGCAGAGTTTGACCAGGAGTGCCAGAAAGCTGGTGCCTTCCAAAGGCAAAGGGATGACCTGGCGGCACAGATGCAGGCTCTTAGTCAGGAAAGGGATACCTTAGGCCAGGAAGTCTGCCACTTAAAAAGGAAAATGGAAGAAAATCACCTGGCCCTCCAGGGACTGGGTGACCTCCAAAAAGAACACCAGAACTTGTTAGAGCACACCAGGAGGGTGGAGGATGCTCTGGCAAGAAAGGAGCAGGCCAATAGGGACACAGCTCAGGAGGTAACCCTCCTGCAGCAGAGACTGGCCCAGTACTCCAGGACCAATCAGGAGGCACAGAGAGAAAATGAGGCTCTCTGTCAGCACAATGATAGGCTCCAGCAACAGGTAGCGATGCAGGAGAGACTGATAGAGTCTAGTAAGGCCTTAACTGAGGAACTGAAAGTGCAGGCTCTTGCATTGCAACAGGGAGGAGGGGCTGATGGAGACGAGGTGCACTGGGAAAGGGAAACGCCTGAGCATAACCTCAGGAGCCCTGGTACCAGAGGCCTTCATCTCCCCCAGTCCCTGGACTCTGCCACCCCCATGTCCCCTCGCGCACATGAGCCCAGGGCCACAGAGATGGCAGATTACTATCCAGCTAGAAGTATGGGGCTCATAGGCCAGTACCTCCCAGGAATGGATGGGCGGGCATCCGGGTATGGGCACCCAAGCACAGTGCAATTTAGTGGGGCACCCCAGGAGAGTAGGCCCATTAAGGGCATCCTGAAAACCTCTGCCCAGTTAGGTCAGTGGGGGGGGTACCCATCAAATCCTGGCAGCAAGGAGGGATCTGAAGACTCCTCTGAGCATTACAGGACACAGGAGACCAGGTCCCCACATTCTGCCAGCCATTCCCAGGCTCGCAGAATCCGGGAAAACCTGGAAGATCAGACGGGCACCTCTGGGAGCAGCGCTTCTGAGTCGGAGGATGAATGGACCAGGGTTACCCGAACCAAAAAGGCCAAAAAGGCAAAAAGGGCCTTGCTTAAGGACCCATTGAAACAAATAAAGGCAATAAGGAGTGTCATCACGCCTTATCATTAGAACGCCAAGTATTCTGTTTGGGAACACTTGGAGCTCTATGAGCAAATGATGGAGACTTTCCATTTGAAGGACAGCCAAAGCTGTATTCAATATGTAAAGTGGACCTTCTCACCAGAACACTCCAGTTTCTTTGCGGGGCTGGAGGATCAAAACCATTCAAGGTGGTCCACATACAGGGTGGCCATCTTGAAACATTTTTCTGTGCACAGAAATCCTCAAGAGGCTCACAAGGCAGCCTACAATTTGCAATGTGGGGAGGATCAGGCCCCACAAGAGTTTGTGTAAGAATGAAAGCGTGCTTTTGTGCAGACCACCAGAAGGGTACGCACGGATAGCAGAGAATTTATCAATACGTTTTTCCATGCCTTACCCAAATACATAATGACCCAGCTCGTGAGAGATTTTCATGAGAAAAGATCTTTAAACTGGGTCATTGAACAGGCTACCCGGATCTATGAGGTGCAGAAGCCTATCGAAAATAAAAATAACGCGCCGAAAAACCCCAAAACCAACAGCACCCCTGCTGCTGCCAAGGTGGCAGAGGTAAAGGTTGCCCCGTTTTAGATTTGGAGATGGGGGGCCTAAAAACCTGCCTGCACCAAATAATTCATAGCCCAGAAGGCCCTCAGGCCAGTCACAGACAGGGAGTCGAGGAGGTAGTCCCACAAATGGGGTCCCCCGCTCCCCTGACTATGTAAGTCCCCGCTATAAGGGAAACCGACCAATTCTGGGTTATGTGTGGACTCCTCCAGCCCAAGGGGGGGGATCCAGCCAAGCACCTAACCCAGGGAACTTCCCTCCCAACTTCCCACAGGGTGGCAGAAATTCTCCAAATCCTGGGCAGAACTTTTTCCCCAGGTATCCACCCAATTTCCCGCCCCAAAATCATCCATCCTTCTTTCCCCAATTCCCTGAGCCCAGACAACCTAATCCGGGAGAGGGGAGGCCAAGGGTGGAGGGGTACCAAAATCTTCCCAACCAGGGGTACTACCAGAGAAGGGATAGCTACCCTTCCCAGGATCAGCCCAGGGGAGAAAATAGAGCCCCGTATCAGCCTGAGCGTGTTTCCCAGTTAGAGCGCCAGGTCCAAAATATGGCACGGGATCTGGGTCAAATACTGAGGGCTCAACAGAACCCTCAGATGAGCATGCCACCGGAGAATGCCCCAAACTCTGGACCTGGTGCTCCAGAACAATGACGGGGGCAGCACCCTGATAACACACCGGTTCCCAGGGAGGAGGCACAAGGGGAAGGGGGGTGTAAAGCCTTGGAGGAAGCGTCCTTCCCAACTTGTAAACAGCCCCTGGAAAATCAGGAACCGGAAACAAAATCTCCTACCCCTGAAAGTCTGCCACCCAAGGAGCAGAGAGGAGGTAGGAGAAACAAAGGACCCAAACAGACCCACTTTGTGGAGGAGGGAGGGAGAGGGATCCTCAGAAGATCCTGGGAAAAGGATCTTCTCCTTCAGAGATGGGGGAACTCCTCCCAAGGAAAAATGGGTCCCAAGGGATGTCAATTCAGACTGGGGAGATGTGGAGACTGAGCTACCGCCGCCCATCATCTCATCCCAGAACCGACAATACCGAAATCCCCTGGTTCAAACCCATCCTGGTGACTGCCTCCAAAAAGGGGGGGGCGGCCCAGAACCGGAACCAGGGGAACCCATAATGGCTCTGATCTCCAGTTGCCAACTTTTTCTTTCCGATTCCCAAGGCTCTCCACATAATTCTGCCCAAATCTCTTCGCTAGCAATGTCCAAAACCAGAAAGTTAGCCCACCAGTTGTCCAAAAATGTGCATTATCTGTTCCCCCTTGAGGAGAAGGAGGGAAGATACGATGCCCCGGTACAAGTACAGGGGCAGGGTACAATTTTGGCACTGGTGGACACTGGATCCCAAGCTACCCTTCTGTCCAAAAGGGCCTTTGAGGAACTAAATGCAGGAAGGGGGGAGAATTACCAAATTCCTCTCACCTCTCTTCCTGGACAACTGCAGAACTTTGAAGGGAAGGAAATTCCCGTTGAGGGGACTGCAGACTTGGACATTAAAATTGGGCGACACAAGGTGAAACACCCTGTCATAGTAGTGACTCCAGAGGGCACCCCTTGTTTACTAGGGAATGACCTCCTGAGAAGGTTGTCACCCCTAATAGATTGTGTAAACAAGGTCCTCTGGACCCAGACTAGCCGACCAATAAAATTAAAACAGAGTGTCAACAATGTTAGTTTAAACGGCACCTGCCACATGGTTGAACAAAAATCTGACCAAGTAGAATTTCACTTCCAGAACAACCAAACTCCAGACGTGACAGTAATAGCAGTAGGACAACAGACTGGTGATGGGGGGTCCTCTCTATTTCTGAAAATCAACCTTCCTTCCAGTTTAAGGTGGTATTCCACACTGGAAGGAAACACCCTGAAATTCTTTACTAATCCACAATCAGAAACTCCCACTCCTATAGTCCAGAAAGATGTGAAATCAGCTCAGAGCCTGGCTGATATTCAGCAAATTGGAGAGCAGTTGTTCATCCCTGTTCAGTTAAATGATGGGAAGGACTCTGTTCTCGCTCGAGTGTGTGTGAACAACGGTAAGAGCTTCATCAGCGAAGCCATGTTCCGCCAACTCCCAAAGGATTCAGCCATTCCCACATTCAAACTGATAGACAAATGGGAAATGGACCTGGAAGCACCTAATTCCAAACATCTCCTCCCAAGCAGGTTATGCTCAAAATCTCCATTGGCAACAAGAGCATAGTCCATAATTGTTGGGTCGTGCGAAACGTCACTGCCACCTTTTACTTAGGCAGTGACATTCTCAATCGCTTTGCCATTAGTTTGGACCTAATAAACTTCAAAGCTTGGTCCCGATTAGCGGATAATCCCATGGGCTTTGATGATCCAGAAAAAGCATTTAGGTCAGCTCACTTGCTACCTTATGCAGTTGAAATTCAGCTCAAAGAGGAAGTCACCATCCCAGAAAGGACCCGACAATCCTCCCTGGAAGTGAAAGTTAAAAGAGGACAAAAATTGCAAAACCCTGATGCTTATATCCATCTAAATGCTTCTCTCCAACAGCAAGGGTTAGGGGTAAACCCAACACCATTAGTCAACATAGAACATGACACCATTCCAATAGAGGTGGATAACAGCGACTTAAAGAGTATTACTCTAGCCACAGGCACCATTATTGGAATGGCGATTGATGACCGACATTTCTCCATTGATTTAGGAAATGAACTGTTAGGACCAATCCCCAAGGACTGTTTTGACAGTGACAGTGAGGACAATCCAACACCAGACAGGATTTTCACCCGGCATGGGGGGAACTTCCTGGTGTACACTTCTTGCCCTTATGGTAAGGAAGATGTGACTTGTGACTTCAGGAGGGATGAGGTGATTTTCCAGGTCCATGAGGGCTGCCTTTCCCACCTGAAGCCTCCAGTCCAAATCAACACTCTGACCAAGGACTTCTCCACCCAGCTGGAGGAGGCCGCTGAGATAGCCAAACCAGAAGTCTTTCCAGGCTTCAGGCAGATGGTCGAAGAGAGAGTCAACCTAGCTGATGCCTGTGTGACTCTGGAACAGAAGCAAAAGTTGAAACAAGTTTTCTTGGATTTCCAAGATCTCTTTGCGGTAGACTCATATGACTGTGGTCCACCGACATCCACCCAACAACAATTCCCACGGACCCTGGAATGACTCCAGTGTTTGTGAAGCAATATCGTTTGCCTCTCGCATCCATGGAGTGCCTTACTGAAATAATTAAGAACCTTGAGTCCCGGGGAATAATACGTCCAGTACACAGCACCTTCAATAATCTGGTGCTGGGAATATTGAAGCCAAACGGCCAGTGGAGACTCTGCGCCGACCTTAGGGAGCTCATCAAACGGGTCGATACTTCCCGATGGCCTCTGCCCTACATTGACCGAGGGCTGGCCCAGATTCAAGGGTCACAAGTATTCACTGCAATAGACCTGACCAATGGATACTGGACCGTGCCTGTCAGTAGGGAGGACCAATACAAACTGGCTTTTACCTTTGGGGGCCAGCAGTACACCTGGACCCGGACTCCCTTCGGATACCTCAACTCCGGCAATGAATTCAACATTTTGCTACATAAGGCCATGCCCGACCTGGGTGCGAGGGGTAACCTGGCTTATGTAGATGATGTCCTCATCAAAAGTTCATCTGTGGAGGAACACATAGCGGAGATCCGTTATGTTCTGACACAGTTGAGGGCCGCCGGAGCAAAACTTTCCTTTCAGAAAGCACAGTGGTGTAGAACCCGTGTTAATTTCTTGGGGCATGAGATTACTCCTCAGGGTGTCTGTCCCCAAGAAAAGAAAGTGGAAGCACTCCAGAAACTGAAAGACCCAACAACTCTGCGGGAACTAAGGAGTCTCCTTGGACTGACTAATTACAGTAGAAAGTTCATTGAAGGCTACGCAGAGATCACTAGACCCCTGATTCATCTCTTGAAGGGGGGGGGTCAAGTGGGAATGGGGTCCAGAACAATCCGAGGCAGTAAGACAACTCAAGAGAAGCCTCTCACAAGCGCCTTGCCTAGCTTACCCTGTCAGAAACAAGGAGTTCTTCCTGGAGACAGGGTTCTCTAATACGTGCTTGACGGCAGTATTATACCAAAAGCATGACAAGGTCAATAAAGTAATCTCCTATGCGAGCAAAACTTTATCCTCTGTGGAGGAAAAATTCAACGATTGTGAGAAGGCACTCCTGGCAACGGTGTGGGCATTGAAGAATTACCGCCCGTTTATCCAGGGGGAACACATCATAGTGGAAACTCCACACCAGCCTCTGCAATATCTCCAAAGTGACAGGATCCGGGCCGGAAATGTGAGTAATTCCCGAATTACTTCCTGGATTCTGTCAATGCAAGGCTTTCCTGTGGAGGTCAGATATGGCCAAAACAAGAAGATTCCCCTCGCGCAAGGTCTGGCTGACTTGCATGATTGTGCCAGAGAAAACTGTCTTGAGGACGAAAGTCTAAAAATTAAGGACAACACGGAGGCATACCTCAATTCCCCACACAAAGTCTTTGAAGAAGACAAGTGTGAGGGAGTGCCCACTGTCTATGTGGATGGATGCTCTTACCATGTTGACAACAACGGGGAGAAAGAACTGGTGGCCGGCGTAGGGAATGCATGGGTGAAGGAGTTTCCAGAACCCTCCGCTGGATACAAAATTGTTCCCTGAAGTAGTCAGGTGGCAGAATTGATGGCTGTGCATCTGGCCATCCTCAGTGCTGTCCAACATCAACTCCACGAACTGGTCATAATCACCGATTCGGATTATGTACGGAACGGGTTCATGGAGCACCTGGTTAATTGGAAAACCAGAGGCATGTTATGTGCTAATAACAAACCCCTGAAACATGGGAAGTTAATCCAAAACATTGATGATCTGGTCACCTCGAATGGGATGACCATCTACTGGAAGAAGATCAAGGGTCATTCCAAAGTAGAGGGACCAGACAAAACTGGAAATGACTTATCTGATCAGCTGGCCAAAACCGGGGCCATCCAAGGGGATCTAATCGAAATAGAGTCCCTGTTGGGGGAAATCCAGGTCACTGCTATCACTAGGTCCCAGACAAATGCTCACAATGATCTTTCAACTGCCCAATGGAGTAAGGAGACCCCTGATGCTGATTTAATTACAGCTCCGAAGGGGGATCCAATTATTGGTAAGTTTTACCAACACCTTGAGGACCCTGAGAGCTTTCCCCTGACGGATACCGATTACATTGGGAAAGAGGACCTAAGAGCTGCCCTGATGATTAACCACATCTTTTCCCGTTTTGGTCTATCTCAAAGGATTGAGTCAGACAGGGGTAGCCACTTCACCAGTGAAGTAATGACAAAGATGTGGGAGATACTGGGGGTTAAAAGGAAGCTACACATTGCTTACAGGCCAGCTTCTTCTGGAGCAGTAGAGAGATATAACCGAACCATTGTGAGCATTAAAAAAGTTTGTGGCAGATTCTGGGCCAAGTTGGGATATCCGATTACCTCTGGTCCTAATGGCCATCAGATCTACCCCTTCATCTGCAACCAAAATGTCACTATTTGAGTTGATGACTGGACGCAAGATGGTGCTTCCCCAGCATTTGCTCTACAGAACCCAAGAGCAATCGTTGATAAATGCCTCCACAACTCATGAGTATGTGGAGAATTTAAGGAAACACCTTCAGCATGCTTTTGCCTATGCTCAGCGGAATCTAGAAAGATCAGCTGAGAGCATGAAGACCCACTATGATTTAAAAACTACCCGAAAGGAATATAAGGTGGGTGATCAGGTCTATCTATACAATTTCCAAAAGAACCAGGCCAAACAGCGAAAATTCTTGCCTATATGGAAGGAACCGTTAGAAATTATAGACAAGATCTCCACTGTTGCCTATAAGATCTGCATCCCCAAAGGCAGTCTGGCGGAAGGGGAAGACAAGTGGGTCCATATTAACCAGCTAAAGTGTTGCCATCCCAGGCACACTTTGCAGCAACTGGAGGAGTCCTCTGCAATACCAGGGGGCACCGCTCCAGATTAATTCAGTTCCAACCCTAAAATATCCCACATATAGTCTCTAAAATATTATACTCTTGTAAGCCACTGTCTTTGAATGATAACTTGTATCTCAAAAGTAAAATGTTAGGTATGTTAAAGTATAAAATGTATATGTCTGCCACACCATTAGTAGTGATGGAAAAATGTCTACGAATAGGTATTGCCGCTTTTCCTTTGTCGTCCTAGGAGAAAGGAAACCTGGAGACTGGCCAAGGAGGACGATCCGGAGACCGGGAGCAGAGACCCGAGGGGCCCAGGGTACCGCCCAATCCTCCCATCAGGACCAGCAAGGAGAACTGATTGATCGACTGGAGGGAGGAAAAGATGCTGAACTGTGCCACCTACAGGATTGGAAGAAGATAATGGGGACATACCAGCACAAGGGCTCAAAACCTCCTTTGCACCTGACTTCCCCTCGACTTGAATCAAAGCACAGTCGGGCGGGGGAATTTGTCATGGGTTTTGACCCATGTTGAATCAATAGACTGGGTAGATGTGGGGATGAGCTGTCGCCGCCCATTATTCTATCCCAGAACAAACTAAATCAATAGACTGGGTGGATGTGGGGATGAGCTATCGCCGCCCACATTCACGCCAGAATAGGAGAACTGCGCAGTTGGCACGAGACCACTCCAAAGATACAACCTTCTTGTGGGGAATTCATTTTCTTAATCCCAAAAATGGTTGCATTACCAGTACTCACCACTATCAGGAAGCCAGTGTTTTAAAAACACCAGACTTTTGTCTAAAACTGAACAAATGAAACAAAACCAGACCAAGGAAAGACTTGCTAAGAGGTGGATACAATGTAAAACTACATTCTGAATGACTTGAAGGAAGTAATTATTTAATGTATATGTAAAAATTGTAAGTGATTCAAACTGGGAACAAAAAGTGACATTTAGCTGAAACCTGGCTTAATGAAACTGGATTCTGCCTGACAACTACCCCCAACAGGAGTTAAAACCTGCTCAGCCACTCTTCCCCTTGCCAAAAGGAGTTGTCACCTCTCTGATTAGATTAGGGGTGGAGCAGCTGGGGACTACAGGGAGTCGAACAAAGGCCTGTCCTGGACTCAGGCAAATGTTATATTGGGGGGCTGTAAAGTGGCTTCCTCTTAGGGGAAACTGGGAGGGGCAGTGCCTCTGCTAGCAGCTGAGCTTGGGGGAAGTGGATAAACCAGTTATTCCACCCTGTGATGTGGGAAGCTACACCCCTTTTTGACCAGGGCATAATTTTAAAAAGATAGATAACTCATAGTGCGGACTTGTCAGAATTATATAAGTAATATCATTATTTTTGTGATTTTTCTGTGAACAGTTTGAGAGGCGTTAGAACCCTGTGGTTTATTCTGGGGGGTTGCTAGCGGAAAATAGGGTCTCACTCCAAATGTCTGCATGTTAAAAATCTGACACTTCATCAATTAATGTCCATACTCCTTGCGCACATGTGTGTTATTTTGGGAAAGTGTCCGATAGTGCAAAACCAGTTAAAAAGCGCAAAATGTTGTCATTTTTTAATGCGAGGCCCCAGATAGATCAGAGGCGGACAAGCATGGACCATAAGGAATATATAATGTGCACATGTAATTTCAACAAATTGTATATCTGGGAAGGATGTATTTGAATCAAATATAGATTTGTGTGCAATCTGACAAGGGGAGGTTCCTCTGACCATAAAATCTACAGCATCACTCTGCCTCACATTTCCTTCCCCCCAATCAAGGGAGAGAGGAGGAATTGGCCAATGATAAGTGAGAGGGGCAGGTTTAGTTATGACCAACACACACACCCACTTTCAAAACCCATAAAAAGAGACTGCTGGGACAGGTAGAGACATTCAATTCCATTTGCTGCGGAGCATGCTGACCGACGACTTCACATCCATAGATCCAGACTTCAAATCCATCAATCTCCAAAGACCAGAACTTTACTTCAGAACTTAAAGCAAGGGCCTAAACCCACAAACTGAGAACTCTTCTCAGCAGGCCTCAGCAACCTTAAAATCATTTGCGAACTATTCCACAGCCGGACGAGCTGTTTGAATTCTTTTGCCAAGAACAATTGCCAGAGACCAGACCAGAGATCCAGAGTGACCCAGACCGCTGTGAGCAGAACCAGAGAGCTGACCCAGATCACTGTGAAGTGCCGAGACCCGAACCGGAGTCCAGTCCAAAACCTGACCAGATCCGTGGCGAGGCCTATTTCAAATTTATATTGTGAGTATCTAGCAGAACTGTGCAGAACCAATCTCTTAGTTAAAATAATCTAATCCAAACTATTTTAACCTAAGTAGAACTGCCTCCTAAAAATCGTGTCATCTGTCATTTTTAAAGCTGCACAACTGTCACCTGTCAATTCTGCAGCTGCAAGCTGTCACCTGTCATTTTGAGTTTACTTTAAATCCGAAAAACTACCTTTATTTAATCGTCCGTATCTCTGGAACCGTTTGGGCTAGGGGCTAGGCTTTCCAACAAACCTAGAACCGACTTCCTACTACTTATACTTTTTCTGCAATCACGATTCACGCACTTGCGAATTTTGCCGCGATTTGCGATTTAGCCTGATTTCTTTACCTGTAAAAAGATAGCAGCTTTTTGCTTTCCTCTGCTAAAAATTTGTTTGCCTCTTAATAACCATCCCTGAATCATTGCTAAAGTGAGCCTGAGCTCATCCCAAGTATCTCTCACTCACCCTGAACCTCCTAAAGGGAATTAAAAGCATTTTCAGCATATTTCTCACTTCATTGCCACCACATTCAAAGCACTTGGGCCTGTGTTTTAAAACTCATACCGGTTTTCTCTAAGCTTGCTGGGATGGGAATTGAATTTCATATTGTATTTGATTGCATTCCTGAGAACTGTGTGTGTTACTTCCATCTCCTTCCATTTCTTACATTGCATAGGGGAGGGGGGTGAATTGCCAGAGAAAAAGTGATTATCTTATCTTTTGCTAAAATCATATCAAGTATTTCTGTACTACATTTTATTCCTCATTGCTTTTCCCTTGAAATCATAAAAGTATTTTTGCTACTTTATCCATCCTATACTAACTCCTCATTGATTATAAAGAAGTGTGCTAGTGTCAGATTACCCATTGTTGATTAACATTATATTTATAAGGGCGATATCGATTATTAATTTATTATAAAAGCGTGGTATCTATATTTTGTTTTATTTCTCAAATAAACCTTTTAAACTTGCAAAACAGAACTACTTCTTGGCTCAGTGGGGTCAGGGGGATTCTAAGAGAGGGGTGTTATATAGGGGTAGTCATCCAGAACTCATGAACTGGACATAAAGATATATCAATAAGGGTTTCCATTCAGTATCCCAGACTAGGCATTGACTTAGCTGTAGTGTTGAATTGAATCCTCTTACAAATATATATATATATATATATATATATATATATATATATATATATATATATATATATATATATATATATATACACATTTATATATTAAGTCAGTTCATGCATTGCCAATTAAATAAGGTTGTGTCTTTTTTTTAATTCAGGTTCTCAGATACAAAGGTCAGTCATCAGGGTTGGCCGACCATAGGGCAGGGCTAAATCCCATGCAGAGTATCCTGCCACTACTAGAGGTCTGCATAAGGCCTGTATAGGTTTGTTCACAGATTGTACGCCTGGGTTTCATTTGGAACATGTGTGCGGTAAGGTGTAACTGCCCCAACTCGAGTTTACCTACAGGTTGCTGTTTACTCCTTCATAAAGAATCAAGGTCAGAAACACCTTACTTATTCCATCCCAAATTGTCCATGCTCAAGTCCCAAATGGGCCACTCGGCCCCTGTGCGGCCCTGCATGCACGCTCGCCAACCCCAGTAGCCTCCTCTAGAAAACCCTTTTGAAGTCTTTTGAATGTAAGTCTCCAACCTTATTGTTTTGAGAGCTCATGAGAGTGTCAAGAAAGAGCTGTTTGAGATCTGGTGGCCCACAGCATCGCACAAGAGATGCGAGTCATGGCCACCATCTATCGAAATAAGAACAAGCAGGAAGACTAAGGAGTCTTATCGAGAATGGATAATTCGGCATTCCATTTCATACACCTTCCAATCGGATAAATGGACAGTATCCCGACAAGCAAAGCACACCACTCAAGCTAACCCAACCAGCCTCCAATTCACTTGCCCTTTACTTTCCCTCATTATTTTGGCCCTTGTAATACATGCCACCTCTGTTTAACCTTTTCCACCCCCGAAATACAACAATGGCATCCCCTGTGACTTTCCAGAGTCAATTTTCTGTTTCCGTCTCATCATCCCCTGTCACGTGATTGTAAATGTCTGGTTTGGTCGCTCTGCTCTTACGATCCGGCATCCTCCTACTCAGGTGAGGGGCATAGGGCCACCTCCTCTGATGCAATTTGGGCAAGCTTTAAGGCTCTATTGTTCTGACTGGTACATGCCGGTCAGATCCAAAGATGGCAGCTGGGTGTTCTTCACCCAGTTACCCCGAGAGCCTCTGAAAGCACTGCCTCAGGAGTCCTACTGCGAATGCCCTTTAGAGAGCTTTCGGGGACAAGCATTACCAGAGGCTAATAAGTGGTGATTTCCCTAACCAATGCCCGCTAGGATTTAAAAGACAAATAATAAGGCTCCATGAGGCTATATGAAATGAGTGGCAATTCAGGTATTCAAATATCATCCCAGACTTCTCCTCCCCATATCATCATTTACCTACATATTAAGACTGTGCATCACAATATACCTTTATGGCATTGTCACAATTCAAGCCATCCTCCCTCCGAGAGGGAGGATGGCTTGAATTGTGAGGGAGGATGGCTTGAATTGGTGCAAGACACTGGTGCTATTCACAAGGGCTCTACACAGCTTCAGCTGTTGCCTGTGTTTCTCGAACAATGTCGGCCAATTGCACAAATGACTATATTTTCTTATTGTAAAGCTCTATTAAAAAAAGTCCTAGTAGATCATCTGCCATAAGTCCATTCAACAATAAACTCAGTGCATTATTGCAATACCAATTCATGAAAAAACTATTTTGTCACATACACGAGGTCCACACTAGTCAAAAGGTAACATACATCACTCAGATGACGCTGCAAACCAGTCCTCTGGACCGTTACAAGGTCTTTTAGAAACCCAGCACCCCTCACAGAGCCTGTATCCATTCCTATACCACCCACCCCCATATGCACAATGAGCCTTCACAGTGTGATGGTGACCCTCAGGCAGAATACGGTGAGGAACTCATGGTGGCAACAAGTAAGACAGACACAAGTGATCACAATTCAAGAGTGTTTATTGAACAATGAATGCTGCATGCAGGTTGGAAAAACGCCCAATCTAGACCTAAATCTAAGATGGGATCAAGCATCAACCATGAAATAAAAAATAAGGCAGTCAAGTTGCCTTGTGTCAAATAAAAAAGGCCTAATATGTCAGCATGCAGTAGCCTGGGTCTTCCTTCCCCATGTTTTGAGGATGGGGTAAGATGGGAGCTTGGACTTCTCCAGCACAAGACGATAGTTCTAATGCAGTTCTCAGGACCGTTGATGACAAAGTCTTGTTTTCTTTGAAAGTCTCTTGCCTTCGGGGCCTGACGTATTCAAATAACAAAGACAAAAAGTTCCTTTAACCAATTGAAAGGTTGTTTGGGTGAAAAATGGTTCACCCCTCAATGCCCCTCTTCTGTGCGGTGACCCTTCTCAATTGTTGTCCACAGTTTACATAGGGTGATGGCTTCACCCCTGGATCTCCCTTGGTCGGACTAGGACCCCTGTTGACTTTCAATACTTGGGTCACCCCTCCCATCAGCATCCCTTGGTCGGGTTCACTCTTGTCAACTTCACATTCACAATTGCTTGCGGGATTCACCTCCTTTTCTTTAACACTACTTGTAGATCAAAGTCTTTTGATTGTACAGGGATTTTTCTTGACCCTCTGTGTGACCACTTTGACCTATTTCGCTGGCCCTCCTACGGCCTTCTGGTATTTGTAGTTTTGCTCAGATGGGGATCGACCAGAGTCACTTGATTTAGCACCCACATGGTTCCGGTTTCCCTCTTCAGCTGGTCTCCTCTTTTACATACTTTACAGTTCTTACATCGTTCATCGGATTTGGTTCAAAACTTGCCACTTTGTGATTCTTTCTCAACACAGCTCGGTTCTTATCATTTCCTTTTTGACTCACCGGCTGTGATGAACCGATTGGCCCTTCCTCTTCACGGTCGCGGGAGCTTCCCTCTCTCCTGCTTATGGCATAGGCTTGCCACGTGTACCGTTGACATCTGGTGCAAGACACTGGTGCTATTGTTTATGATCTTTGGCTCTCTTCCACAAAGGTTCTGCAGGTCTGGGATAAAAAGGTCAAGGTCACTTCTCTCCTCGCTACCCTCTCAATTCATGTCGCCTTTCTCCTTCTTTTGAACTGCCATGCTGGATTAGCAGCCTCGTCGTGCTGTCTGCCGTGTTCATACTGTGCTCTCGGGCTCCACCTTTGTTGTGTGATTCAGGTTAATTGCCTGACTTTGCCTGACTTTGCCTGGCCCTTGTATTGGGACATGTCAGGAAAACGGCTCTGGTGTTAGTCCATTGTTCTCTGTGTTGTGCATAGGTATTCATGCCAGGAAAGGGGGGGTTGTGGTTTTGAATGCCCTACATGAGAGAACGGGGGAAAAGGTGTCAAAGGAAGGGGGATACCGCATCTCACCCGTCAGTGTCCCACTCCCACTACCTGTGGCCCCCCTCCAGGTGATCCTCCTTCATTGGTCCACCCCAAGCAACTGGATCCAATAGCAATGGACGTGTCCTGGCCACCTGGATGACAGATCCCAGGGACTAGCTAAAGATACACCTTCAGGTTTTTCACAATACACACATAGAAGCTCATGCTCCTGAAATGCGTAATTTGACAGCGGGGATCCATTACGTTTGCACTGCAATGTAAAATGCTCCCCTCTGCCATGTTTCTTAAATTATGCTTCTATCAACATGAGCCCCAATGTATGTTTTCAGGTATGTCCCCACCTTGGATAATGCCTCTGCCAAAGCTGCTCTCATTCTACACTGAACTATAAAAAAAATATCCCCCATCAAGATATCTGTGTTTTTTCCTCTGCTTGTGCTGCTGTCAGCAACAGTAGGACGGCTCTAGCAAAAAGTGTGCCTATCAATGCAACTCTCGTCCACAAAGAGAGAGATGGAGACATAGACAGAGGTAGAGAGACTTTGGCCTTCATTACAAGTCAGGCGGTGGACCATGGTGCTACTAGCACCATGGTCCATGACGGATTCCGCCATGGTGGATGGTGGAATTACCTCCCCATTCCAAGGTGAGTGGGGCGGTAATTCCCCATTCACCATTTGCCCTTCCCCATTCCCATTTTTGCCCCATAGGGCATAATGGGGATGGGGAAGGCGCTAATTACGGCACCGTAAATTACGGTGCCGTAATTAGCACCAAGGTCGCTTAGCGCCTTGGACTTTAACGCCTGCAAAAAGCCGACGGCGCTGTTAAACCCTTAACGCCTGACTTGTAATGAGGGCCTTTGATTGAAAAATAGAGATTGAGATCAGTAGAAAGGCATATACTTTGCTGGGTGCAACTAGTACTTTAGAAAATACCCAGATATCATTGTGTCTGGAAGAATGCACAATCATCTCACAATACTCTTCTTCTTGATAAGTGTGAAAGCCAATGACCCTCAGCCAATTCTGCACTTTAGGAGGTGGTCCACTAGCCAGCCTCTGGAAAGTCCTAAGAGCAAGCACAATGAGTAAACCAGCATACCTCCTGCTTACTTTTTAAACATTTGGCTAAACCCTAGCAAGTCAAACATTAGTTTCAATTTATCTGTGTGCAGGCCGTTTTTCTAGTGATGTCAAACATCTATCTACGAGGCTCTCTCTGGGCAGAATTCTGGCTATAGAATTCTAGCTGGATAGATATAAAGTGCAACATTGAAGGCGATAATTTAGGAAAACCTGTTTGGCATGTTGACATATATATCCTCAGTTGTAACCCCAGTATCCCATTGCCTACTTTTTTTAGGCCCACATTCCAAAACATATCCCATTTACTCACAGGAGCATAAAGCCCTAACATTAACCTGTCTTTTCCCTGTGCCCCAATCATGAACCCTGTCACAAATAGTTATAGCCGATCATGTTGTAAAATTCACCACTCATCTTTGGAAACACTTCTTTGACATCTTAGGCATTAGACGTTTTCTAGCGTTCAATTGTAGACCACAGACTAATGGCCTAAAGAGTTGGTTGAGCAGTACTGCGTGTATTTTCCAGCACACTGTGATTTTGTCCACACCCCAGCCACAGTCCCGCTAATTGTGTATCAGTTATGGTTGGAATTCAACGTTTTTGCCCCAATACATTTCTGGCATAGGGATGGGTTAGAAAGTGTATCAATTCAAAGAAATCCATGCAGGGAACCTTGTAACTCATCTCCCAAATGCTCATAAAATGGTTTGCTGATTGGAGGTATATTTCAGCTCACGTCTTCAATTTTGGACAGAAGGTCTGTGTGAAGAAATTACTACTGCTCTGCGCGAGTAAGGGGATGAGCATTGGTTTTTGAACAGTTACTCTGCCTCACACTACAATCTGACCAGTTGTGATCTCAATCATAAAGTTGTAAGAGGGCCAACATCAATGGTACGACTCCTTCGCCTCTTATGGTAATGTGGGCCGAATGCTGTCTATGCTCTTCAAGAGGGCAAGAGCTAGAAAAAGAAGCATTTAAACAACAATAGTACTGTGGTACCAAAAAAAAAGAAATGCCCAATCAATGTTCTATACAAATAGGAGACTTTAATTAAAATAACAATGAAAACACACTGTTTAACACATTAATAACGCACTTCTGTAAAGAAAGACTCAGAATATGCAGCCTTTGTGATGAAAGGGGGCACTCTGGGTCTGAAGATGAGTTGGACATGCAATAGTTTCTGCAGCAATATGCAAGGCCAACACACATGTTTTTTTAGAAAGAGTGGGGTCTCAATTAAGCAATAATTCCTGAGTAGGGCGCAGGGCCCAGCGGCTTTACCTGAAGTGGTAATGCCCCCCCATGCAAGGGTCTTATTGCTACTAGTGCCCCGGTGTACTAGAAGCATTTTCTTTTCAGTAGGGAAGCCCTCTGGCGTTTCGCAACTGAAAAACGAAAAAAATAAAGAAATATGGCTGCCAAGGAAGTGGGAACATAGTCCCTTCTCCCTTTCCATGGCGGCCATTGGAGAAATAGGACACATTGAACAAATAAAATGGCTTCCTTTCCATGGCGACGTGGCACAGATTGGGAGCAGACGTGCTGGGGACAGTAGTGTTTCCAGCATGTGCACTCCCAAAATGGATCTTAAAGAAGGTAAGTTGAGGTGGGGAAATCTGTGGATAGGTGGAGGGAGGAAGGGGAGGGGAGTACTTACCAAATTCCCCAGCGGGGGGAGGTGGCAACCTTCAACCCTGAGAAGGCTCAGGGAGGCGGGATTACCCTCTGGTAATCCCCCTGTTCTGAGCCTCTTGATAGAGGGTGGAGAATCAGTGTGGATATTGTTTGGATCATTCGGAGTATGCCATCCATGTGTGGGACAGGGACTCTATCGCATGTAACCTCGACAATCCTACTTTAACATCCTATTGCTGAAGCGGCAAAACCAGTAATCTTCTCTTCAAAGGGAGCCCAGAACTGACGGGCATTGGGTTGAACTTGTCAGCGCCCGGCATGCATTACTCATTCCTCCACAAAAGGCCACCGTTTCACAATTAAACCACTAAATAACCCATCAGTGTGTAGAACTGGTATGGTTGACTTCATTGGTTGTGATTGAGGATGAGCAAAGCCCTTGTGGGTTTGATTAGGGTGAGACTTAGCTCAATGGAGAAGGGCTTAGACCTCAAGGGGCCGTACACATTTTACTTTTATGGACAATGAGTGATGCCAGTCTTCTCCTCTCTTGTTTCTTTTCTAAGAATTCATGAAGAACCTGAAAGAGTTATTTATTGGGTTACAAAAGATTGAAAATATAGACATAATTCTTTAGAGGCCAGAGTATCCAACAGAAAAAGCCTGAAAGCTACTGCATCTGATGCTCTTTCTGCCTAATTGTTGTCATTCACCACATGCAGCATGCATGACATGGGAACTTGGGTCATCTGCAGGCTCACATGCCTTTCTCTGCTATATGCAGTGAATCTTTGAATATCTTGCATGGTGGAGCTCTACTATGGCGACCTCCATGACAAAAGTGGTGGCCATCATTCCTATTGGCAGCACCTGAATGTTCCTGGTGCAGAAAAAGGGGGCTTGCTCTGTAGGAAACAAACAGATTCATGCAGAGTAGAATACTAATCCCTGGAGTCGGGCTTGCCAATTCAGTGCACGGTACAGAAACTCCATTTATAAACTCCATTTCAGGTTTGCTCATAGGATTGCAGCGCTATGCACAGTATCTGAGGAGAATGTGGCAGATGCATTGAAAACCACAGAAAAACATGTTCTGCTTTTTTTTTTAATCACACCTGGTATGGCTTGCTATTTGGCAAGGGTGTAGGAGCCCTGGCTTTTTTATTTTTATTAAATTAATACAATTATGCAGGTTATTACATTTGTAAAAGTGACATCTGCTCATCAGATTTCCCTTTCATAAGCTCAATGCCAAGAGTATAATGTTTACATGTGCCCTGCTGCATCAGTAGCCTGATTACCAGCACCTGCCCTATCATTGGCACAGAGCAGGTTCAGAGGTCACAGGTGCCCTTTTGAGAGCTCCAGTGAAAGCCAAGTCTTTGCAGCACCGGGACTGAATTTAAGACATACACGCCTGATTCAAAACCCTATAATTATTGGTCTACCTTTTGGTGCCAGAATCATGTTTAAATGTAAGCCATACCTGAATTAGAGTATGGTGGATGGAATTCTCATAATTATTACAGCCACATCCAGTTTGATATCACAATTGTGTCAGCTCCTGTGAGCCAAGCTCAGCTGAAGAAGGGGATGTGTATTCCAGCTAGATGGGTTGAGCCTGACAGGACAGGAACTTGAATGGCCATGCCCCTTCTTTGATCTCTTTGTGAGGGCAGGTAACACCCTCTGTCAGGGACAGCTGCACAGCAGACAGCTGCCCCGGGACTAGGCATCAAAGGAGCACACCCATTCATAGGCAGTAGCCTCACACCAGGGTGTTGCATTTCTAAATGCCTTTAATAGTAGTGAGAAGGAAAGGGGTTGAGTTAGAGTAGTCAGGAGTGATCTGTTCAATGGAAGGAGACTTCCACCATTTTGTTTCTCTCTGCCTCTCCCTCTCCTTCCTATCTGCTCCACTTTCTCTAGAGAAAAGCACTTTAAGTGTAATGTCAAAAGAGCAATGTCCACTTCTTTCAAGAT
The DNA here is from genome assembly GCF_040938575.1 of Ambystoma mexicanum. Classification (NCBI taxonomy): domain Eukaryota; kingdom Metazoa; phylum Chordata; class Amphibia; order Caudata; family Ambystomatidae; genus Ambystoma; species Ambystoma mexicanum. Next base: position 700,732,214 of record NC_090941.1, on the reverse strand, counting down.
CCTTGATCGGACCACTAAGGCAGACTAGCTTTAGTCCAATACCGGTGGGCTTTTCTCTTTAACAGAAGGGGTCTCCCACCACTTTTTGAATCCTCTCAAGACAACCTTAAGACTTGCTCTGAAGCAACTGAGAAGAAGTCACTGGACTTCCTTTTGGAAATTTGCACTTTACAAAGCTCTCAGCCTGAGGTGAAGAAGGATCCATCCAAGGCAGAAGAAAGATCTGCCCCTTACCCACTCCCAGGGCACATTGGGGGTGAACCTTTGCTGTGGACCAAGACCTGCCACTCTGAGCCTGAATCTCTTAAAGCTGGGAGACCAGACCTTGAACGGAACCCTCCTGTCCTCGAGTCCTTATGAGCAGCCAGAGGACCAGACCAGCTGAAGTTCCCTGTTCTGCCGCACCAAACCCGTTGCTCTGTTTTCACTGGACCTTATACAAGATGGAAGACACTGGCACTGGCTTTTGAGCTCCTCCCCAATCTGAACTCTTGCTTTCACTTCAACCAGCTTGACACTGCATTGTGCCGTCACTTGCTAGGCTTGAAGATACTGCTTGATGTTGGGCCCAACCTGAATCACATTGACTCTAACCAGGGGGTACAACCATGGCTCAGCCCAGCTAGCCCTTGAATGGCCACCTTACCGACCTGCACATCGACATGCCCACGATCACCACTTTTGATGACCATCGCCCGCTAAACCCGAAACACTGGAGTGTCATGCATCAACCCCTCCCAGCGGCAAGAAGCCTCACTCAGCCTGGCCCAACTGCAAAGAGATCCTGGGACCGCCTCAAATTGCATCGCTGAGAGACACCCTTCGACCGTACAGAGAAACCACATTTTCCCCTACTCAACGTCCTCTTGTTGCGTGGGCCCACCCAATCCATTGTGCCCGAACTGAGCCTGATCCGTCACATTTACACTTGACACCCGGTTCGACATCTGCCAACCCACCAAAAACCGAAACCCGGTACTGTTGACCTCGAACAGTTAATGTTAATGTTAATCAACTCTTATAAGGCGCAACTAGCCCAAAGGCCTCAGTGCGCAGCACGTAAGAAGAATAAAAGGGAAGAAGAGCCACGGAGAAGCCAGGAGCAGACGTCAAAATCACTAAAAAGGTTTAATCATCAGATTTAAAAAGAAATGTTTTGAGAGATTACTTAAAAGGAAGAAACTCTGAGCAAGGACGAAGCCAGAGCGAGAGAGAGTTCCAGAGGCATGGAGCAACAAAGTCAAAACTACAATCTCCAAAGCGAATAAGCCTGTAACGTGGCTGCTCAGGTTTGTTGAGATTACTGGACCGAAGTGAGCAGGAAGTATGAGAATGCTTGATCCTTGCCATCAGGTAAGATGCTGTCTTATCCGTAAGGGACTTAAAGGTGGGTGAGAGACAGCACCTTGTAAGTAATGCAGTGCTTAACAGAATGCCAATGCAGAGAGTTACGTGCTTCAGAGACGTGATTCCTTCTGGACAGACTACATGCTGCTCAGACAGCATTATTTTGCGCCACCTTTAAGCAGGCCAGGTTAGACTGCGAGGTGCCTGCCAGAAGGCTGTTTCCGTAGTCAAGTTTATAGTTGACCAATGCAGCAGCAAGGGCAGCGGTGTTAGAATCGGACAAAAATGTTTTGATTTGTCTAATAAGACTTGTCGTATAGGCACAAGAGGCCTTCAGTTGACTAACATGTTTTTTCCTATTAAGGTTAAAATTGAGGTATACCCCAAGGGTCTTGACCCAAGGACTGGTCTTAATAGAAACTCCATAGATGTTGAAAGCAGAGTATCTGGATTTAAGCTTAACAAGGCGCTGAGAGGTACAGACGAGCATGAACTCAGTTTTATTATCGTTGAGATAGTGGCTTAAGTGGAGGTGCTTTTTATTAGCTCAAGTCATAGTTTCCTGTCGGTTTAATCAATACCTGAGTATAATTGGCGTAGTTAGTGTAACTTACGTCGATGCTAACGAGAAGATCGAAGAAAGGGAGAGAGGCAAGCTCCCTGCGGAACACCACGTCTAAGCAATTCAGAAGGCGATTTAAAGACCCCAGAAGAGACACAGGCTGATCTTGGACCCAGACATGAGGACAGCCAGAACAGAACGTTATTGGAACAGTTTGCAATGGCTCCTAGTCTCTCCAACAGTAGTGCGATATCGACAAGGTCGAAAGCCGCAGAGAGATCCAGGAGCATCAAAAGTGCAACATATCCAGAGTCAACAATGTGACGTAAATTGGCTTTTAAATTGACCAAGGCAATCTCAGTGCCATGGAGAGCATGAAAACCTGACTGCATGGAACCCAATAAGTGATTGCTTTCAATATGTTGCTGTAATTGTGTGTAGGCAACCCTGTCTAAAATTTTGAACAGAAAAATTATATTGGTAATTAGGCGATAATTATCCATAAAGGCAGAGTCAAGAGTGGCCTTTTTCAAAACAGGAGGGATGGAAACATGTTTCAAAGAATCGGGAACAGTAGCACTAGAAAAGTATAAATGAATCAATCTAGTAACAAGAGGGGCCAGCCAGCTAAAGACGTCCTCAATCTTAGTGGGAGGACAGATGTCATCATGATAGGAGGATGGCTTAAGGTGCTGAACAATGCTAGACAGCTCAGCTTCAGGTACTTCTCTAAAATTAAAAATAGGGATGGTAGAGTCAGAGGGACAAATATAGAGAACATTATCAGATGTATTACTGGTAGGCAAAGCTAGTTTAGCTTTTAGTGAAACAACTTTGTCACGATGATGATTGAAGCCCTGCTGAACATCGAGGCACCACCCGTCACTCTTGGTGACAGCACAAAAAGAATTGGCCTTCCACTCAAATTCCTTAAGAATAATAAACAAGTTCTCTTTGAGAGGACTTGGCATTATTGATTCAGCCATTGTAGAAGTTATGTTTTGCTGCCATGATGGCAGTTTTATAGTCAGAAGCAGCTTTATGGTATGAGACAAGATTGGCCTCAGAGGAATTTTTCTGCCAAGCCTGCGCTTTTTTCCTTTTTAATGTTTTAAGGAAAAGTATTTCATCTGAGAACCATGTTTTACCCAGTGTTTCAGTTTTTACGAGTTTAACAGAAGAGGGGGCAAGAATATCAATAATAGATGAAATAATGGCTTTGTATTGGCCAACCAAGATATTTGTACAACCTGAAAGTGTCAGGTTCGCTAACATAGGTTGGGCAAGTTCATAGAAAGCCGTAGGTGTAATCTTACGGTTGTTCCTACCCGTGTGTTCAACACAAGGATTGGAGTTCAACCTGGTAACTTTAGTCGGAAGGTCCATCCAGAAAGAAATGAGGCAGTGATCTGACCAAGGACATGTTAGGATTTCAACATTTTTCAAAGATAAACGATGGGAGAGCACCCAGTTCCAAAACTGCCCCCTCAGTCCACTGGGAACCGAGAGACTGGTTAGAACACCTCGGAACCTTCGTTCACCCAAATACATATCCTTTTTGCTGGCATGGTAATCTGCCTATCACCCCTGTATTTATGCTCAGAGTGATACTTTCTTCAGTCTGTTGCATTTTCTCTGTCTTTCTACATGGGTGAAGTATTTTCTATTTAGTTTTCTTGTAGATGGTGTGTTTCATTAAAGTATATCTATTTTTAGGGAACCTTGATTGGACATTGACTTTATTTTGGAATATCATGCTTTGCTGTTTCGGTTGCTATTGAATCACATTCACACACCTCTTCGGAGCATAGCCTTACCTCGGCCCACGTTACCAGAAAAGGCGAAGGAGGTATATCTCTTAACTGTGCCTATTTTAACTTTATGATTGCGTTGGGTCTTGGTTTGTAGAAGTGTGAGGGCTGAGTGGGTATTGTTATCCCTGCTCATCCTTGTGCTCCTGCAGAGCGGCATTTAATTCGTCACAACACCTGCTTAATACAGAATGCGGATGCATGTGGAAACATTCAATGTTTTTTTTTTGCTCACCTTTTCCACAGTGGATTTTTCTTGCTTCAGTTGTGTGTCTGGTTTGTGCACTTTAGGAAATAAGCCTTGGCTGATCATAGCAGGATACTTAGCACTTTTGAGTGTGTGCGCAGTAGGATCAAGAGCAGAGACCCAACCATCTCTCTGAGTAGTTCTTTGGCTGAGAATCCCCCTTTGCTGAACAGCTGAAAGCCAGTGCTGGGCATTTGACTAGTTTATCCTGCCACTTTTGACACCTGAGAAGGCAGTGCAGCATTTTGTCTCCTATGGCTGGCAGCATGTGATTATGTATTTCAGTGTTTGCAACAACCTGGGAAACCTGTGTGCGTCAGACGTGATTCACATTGGTGAAGGCAATAGGGCACCTCTTCCCTTCATTGTTAGCTACCGGGCGACCGGCTCATGGTAAATGTGTAACTTGCTGCTACTTTGCCACGACGTCTGCAAAGGCGGGCCGAGACCCCCAGGACATTCCATTGTGTAGGGAGAGATCCCAGTGTCTTTATTGCACGTTCCTTTACACTCATGACATGTGGACAGCTCTAACTTGTGAATGGTTCTCGGGGCCAGCTGCGTGGTTTTTCAGAAGTGGAACATATCAATGTTTTTTTCACTGATGAAAAGTCCTTGCATTTTGTTTGCGCTGCTATTGGTAATTCTTTTTAGGGCTGGGTGGCTGGTCACTTTTGTCGGGCGGGGCGCTGGCTTCAGATTTCATTCAGCAGGCTCTGCCTTTTTGTATTTGTTCTACTTCCTCATTGGAGGGGCACTTATTTCACTACACGCTTTTCCCTCTGGGTAGGCTTTTCCGGTTGAGTTTTGTTCCTGTTCGGTTTACAACCGAGCCTTTGATCTTTACAACTTTGCCATTGAGAAGGTGTGCAGGGCTTGGCCTTTATCTAATGGAGGCGGTGGCTTTTATTGGCAAAGCTGCCCCATGTGCAAGTTCTCTCACAAAAATAGACCTACTTCCTCATTTCCCTGTCAGGTTATTGCCCACTTTTTGCCTATTTTATGGCGCTCTGATAATCGCTTTTAGTGCTCCTTTTCCCCTGAATTCTTAATTTCCCAAACTCTCAATCTTAATGGCTTTCCAAGGGTATGAGTGTGCACACTCTTGTGTGGCAGCTAAATTGCACTCACGTGTACAGTGAGATGCAGAGATAGCATAGCTGCTGTGACCGGTTATGCCTTCTCGCTGGCGACATGCATCCCTGGAACTATAACTCCATGGCTAGATTTGTTGATCTTCCGGTGGTCCGCAATCTACAGCTCTCTGGATATTTTGGACTAGGGCTCCCATGACCTTTCAACATTGACAATGCAGGTTAGGGCAGATGGGAGTTGAAATCTGTAGTATTTATCAAGTACCTTTTTTTGAAAGACCAAAAAAATATGTAAATAATCTTTAATGTGCTTCACTATATGCATATTTTTTCTCTTACATGTATTAACAAGATCCTGAAAACCTGCCAATATTGAGTGCGGTATTCAGTGGTTTCATGTGATCATCCCTGTCCACCAATGGTGCAAACCTTGTCTTGTCCAGCTGTTTAGGAGGACTCTTGTGAATAACCTGGTTATATGTGCTGACATATACCAGTAAATGGCAATTATAGCCTGTCAAACGACTGGTGCTTCGATTTTGCTATGTCTGCATTATTTTCTGATACATTTTTCATATTCGATAAAAAAGTAAAACATTTGGTAGAATTTGTCAGAGGTTTTGATCAGGTATTCCAGCCCTTCAAGAGCCATTATGTAAATTATGTTTCCAAGCTTTTATGAGCTTCAAGCCATTGCCGCGGCTGAACCGAGATAGATTTTTTATCCCAGTCAACCCAGCTTGCTTCTGATGTTGAATCTCCAAACTGAGCTACTGTCGAGCCTACACATTGCCGTTTGTCCCAAGCTTCTTCGAGGCTTGAGCTGCTGGCGCTGGTTAAATTGCATCACATTGCTAAAATCCAGCTGAACTGAAAAGCACCCAGATGCCTGGCTCCACACTGTCATGCTCCTGACAGAAGACATTATGATATCTACAGCAGGGACGTAATTTCACCAAAATGCCAGGGGTTGCGTTGACCAATGATGACATCACAGGTAGTGATGTAATTGGACCCCACCCCTAAGTGACATCATGGGAAGTGATGGCACACAACCTATCACCCCTTTACAAAACAGGAAGTGGCATCACATAGCATTGTTCCTCAGTACACTAAGGAAATATGTTTAGATATCACTGTAAGATGATATACATTTCATACAAGAATGGATCAATATGCGTCGCGTTAATATCAATGTGTATAGGCCCATATAACCAGATTACTCTGAATGTAAGCAGACGTCCAACACAACAACCTGGACTTTGTACATCACTCGGCCTAAATGTAAACAGAGTATCTCAAGAGACGCCTAAAAACCAAAGCGCAGAGATCCAGTGCCAAGTGTTTGGCCACAGACTGGAAACAGCAACTAACAATGGTCTGGAGGATTGCCCAGAGCTGTGCCAGTGGTTATGAGTGATTTGAAACCTTCCAACCATCACCCTTCTGTTTTGCTTATTTGGTAAGTAACCAACAGTTTTTTTTTAGATGGGAGATAGAGGGGAAGGATGTGTTGCAAGTCACAGTAATTGCAGGGTTTTTATTTTAAAATGTAGACAGCAGCAGCAGCTCCAAACATCACTCCTAGAAAATCTTGCTGGGCCTACAGACCTGGGCTACTGGGCTACTCCTCACTGATGATGCCCAATGAGGCTGAAACCTGTCTGGGGATGCTTGTGGTCTTAAGAAGAAGGGATGTGACCTAGCAGTTCGGCTGGACTGTCCCTTTTAGGGTGGGACCAGGCCTGGTTTGCATATGGTCTTTCCCCTCCTGTAGTGGTTTGGTAGGCTGAAAAATGATGGTCTGGATGGTTGCCCAGAGCTGCGCCAGTGGTTATGAATGAGTTCAAACCTTCCAGCCATCACCTTTCTGTTTAGATTTTTTGGTAAGTAACCCTCAGTTTTCTTTTGGTGAAATAGGAGATAGAGGGGGCGAATGGGTTTGCAGGTCACACCAATCGGATGAGATTTGTGTTCATGCTGTGCTCTCACTGAGTCCTGCAGGCTGCTCTTACCCATTTCCAGTTAGCTAGACCCAGCCCCCATACCCATACTGTTGGGTCAGTGGTAGCAATGACAGGTCTAGGGGTAGCAGAGGGGCAGCCAGGGGCAGCAGCTGCTACCCCTGGCACTGCTCAAATGATGTCCCTGATCTATAGTGGTTCTATTCCATGTGCTCGTTCCATAGGCCCTAGTGATATTTTGGACCCCACTGTTTGCCTTAAAAGACACATTCCTGTACTTGGACTTGCTACAAGACTGCAGACCCTTGTTCTTCCTGCCTAGCATGTTCTTTTCATCTAAAGTTTGCATTCACAGTGTATTTCATTACAGGGCTGGGTTGCTAGTGATTTTAACAGTTTGGCTAGCCTTTTAGATTAATTAAAGTTGAACTTTGACTGGACGTTTCTTTATTTTGGTACTTACCATTCTATTGTTTTGGATGCTTATATGATGTCTCAAGCCCCTCTTTAAGAGTGCAGACTGCCCTCACTCTGCGCATGCTATCCTACGAAGCGAAGTAGGTGTACTGTTTATGTTGTGCCCGTTTCACCTTTATGATTGCGATCACTGTTTTAGTAGTACGCTAGGGCTGAGTAAGAGTGTAGAAACCACTATTCATCCCTGTACTCAAGGCAAAGCAGTAGTCATTTCAGCACAAGTCAGTTTCTTCCCTTTCTGTCTACATCGACTATGACCAAATCAGAGATTAGGAGGTCAAGCCATTTGCCCTCATCTGAACTTCTGTATTGTTTAACTTACTTTGATGACTTTTTTTGTAACATACAACCCAAGTAATTAAGTGCTGCTCTCTCTTCCTTGAGTATCTGTGTGAGTCCCTAGGAGAGGGTGCAGAGGGAATTATCTCTTATTCATGGGGTTATTTGTGGGCTCACATGAGTCAGCATAGGTATACTCCTTTCTATTTCATTAGTTCAAGGGTTGGCCCCTCTGGTTGTGGGGCAGAGGGCCTGCAGTCTATCTATTCAATTAGTTCATTTGTGGTCTCCTGGCACACCGATGTACTTCACTCTATTTCATGACATGTGTAGGTCACTGCCCTTTTGCACCCACTTCTGATCGCCATCCCTTTACCGGTGACTGATGTAATCTCCTGCCGGTGTATTGTCTTCCCGAACCTGGCTGCTGCCCTCCTGCCCACCATTGTTCCTCTCCAAGCCCTCCAAACCCCATCGCTCAACAACTTTGCATACAACTGCATGGTTTTGCATCTGATTTCTACTTGGCAGCCACGTGCTCTATGCGTGTCCAGAAGGCAACTCACACCTTTTACTAATGTCATCCTTGTTGTCTGCTCATCTCCCTCCCTGCTTTGCATACCATCCCCTTCACCATGAGATGTGGCTTTCTCCAAACTCTTCGCTCAAGGTCATGTTGCCTCGTATCTTCTTACCGGCTTTGTTCTGTACTCCAGATTGACATTATTTTCCACGCTGTACTTGTCTTCAACTACCTGTACCAACGCATTGACACTCATGGCCTGCGCTGTTCTATCTATAACCTGCATATTGATGTATGCCCCCACGGCCAGATTGCAACACTTTTCCATAACATGCACCCTTCCTAATGTTGCATTTTACCGAATTGTATCTACATTTTTTGTAGCCCACTTAGCATGAGGAGGGGCTGTCCCTTTTTTGTGCGTTTCGCCTAATGTTGCATTACGTATTCTGTACCTGCTTATTTGATGTTGCCCCCCCCCCTTTTTCATGACGAGTGGCTTTCCCAATTGGTCCCCCCTTTCCAACTTCTGTTTCCCCTTTTCCTGCCTTGTGCTGTGTATGCACCTGCCCACTTGCACTTATGTACCCTTCTCTTCCCTCCTGCCTGAGCATTATTCCCCTACCTACACTTCCCCTTTAGGCCCCTTTCTTCCTGTTACTACGCATGAACGCTCCAAATTGTCTCTGGACCTATTCTGTCTTGTATCCTCCTCCGTGTCGTCCCCTACCCTCACTACCCTCCTCCCCCTCTGCTCTGCATGTTATAGCACTTGCACAATCTGAATTGTCGCAAGGCCTAGCAAGATTACTTTTTGTTTGTTTTTTGTCATTTTCCTCATTCATTTGCATCCCCTACCACCTCACTGCCCTCCTCCCCCTCGCCCACACGCTTCATTTCTTGTTTTACCATGTGCACGTTCTGTCTCAAGGCATAGTAAGAATGTTTTGTTTTTATTCTCTTCTGTTTCCCCTCTTCCTTGTCTTGATGCGCCGTGAAACACTATTTTACTGCATAGGCGCATTACAAATAACCAATGAATAAATCAAATGAAATAAGGGGGGTGCACTTAGGGACTAGTCTCTATTTCATGAGATCATGTTGGGTCACAGGGACACTTCCCTTTATTTCATGAGTTTATATCTTGTCCCCCTTAGGGTCCAGGAGGTGGGAGTGTTTGGAGGTGGCACAGAGAGTCTATTCTATATTATATCAGTTCATGGTTCAATACCTGTTTGGGGTAGTGGAGCAGAGAGTGAGTGGTCTCTGTTTCATGAACTCTTGAATGGGTTCCTTTGAAGGACAACACAGATGACTCTCTTTATATTGAGATTTCCACTGTGGACCCCTCCATAGGGGGTACAAAGAGACAGCTCCCAATTTCATGAATTCACATGTGGCTCCCAGGTGGGCACAGGTTGACATTTCTAGTTTTCATTACTTCATGTGTGGTTTCATGGCGGGTACCTCAGGGAGGAAGGCCAGAGAAGAACTGTGCTGGGCTTCATGACTTCAATTACTGGTGTCTGAAAGCAGACAGAGTTGCTGCTCTCTGTTTTATGTAATCATATATGGTCCTTGTGTGCTGTGGCATGGGTCAGAGTGCCAGGTATTTGATATCCTACTAAGATTGTGTTCATCTATTGAGTCTCAAATTGGCATCAGAAATATCCTGTAGCAGAATTAAGGAGGCCATTTTAACTCTGCTAGTAGATCTTATGGCTTTGGACGTGCCTTTGCTTTGCCGATGAAACAGTAGGTCTTTCATGAGTCGTGAGAGTGTGTCATCAAGCTTTTTTATAGTTGATTTTTCTGCTTCAAGAACACACAGTGGTTCGAGCAAGCATGCCTACATTTTCCTTGTCTTTTCGTTCATGGCATAAGAAACAAAAAACGCCATTCTGTTGTGAAGTTATTTAATCTTACTGGGATTTATTTTACGTAGCACTGTCATTTGCATGGTGTAGCTGACAGAGTGGGAGGTGGATTAGGTTGTAGGGGAGAGAGGCAAAATGCAAGCGAGCTTTGCTGCTATGTTGATGATGCATGCATTTCAGAAGTGCCAAGGTACTGTGTGCAGCTCTGCCCCTAGGTGGTCTGTGTTGAGGGCATATAAAGATTTGTGTCCAGATGGGAGCTTTGTGGGCCTGTGGTACTATGGTGCATTGCATGCGGTGGTGGTATGTAAGTTGGTTGTAGAAGTGTAGAGTTCTGATGTCTACGTGGAGGGATTTTGAATTGCTGTGTGCGAGTGGCATAGTTTGCTCATAGTGTGTTTAATTGTGGAAAAGGAGTGCTACCATTGAGGCAAACAATTCACGTTGTGGGCAAACAATTAATCATATATGAGCAAAACACAGTAGGGCAACAAACAAACTAGGTAAAACAAATCAACCCGAGAAAACAAACCACACAGTGCCAAGGACCAAAACACAGCAGGGCAACAGCCAACAACAAGTAACGAGACCCCAAAAAGACACCACAGTATGAAAAGGTGAGAGATGTATCAAGTAATAATTACGGATTAGAACTGAAATTGAACTGCTTACCTGTTGAATTGTTAGGTTCTCTGCTTGGTTTGGTTATTCTAATATTCTCCTATTAGTTAAGGCCTCTAACATGTGAGTCTTATGTGAAAAAGTGACTTAATAAACTATGCCAGTTATTCATAAATATTAAATAAATACATTAAAGGATCAGGCAACAGTAATTACAGCAACTTTTTAAAATGTATTCTTAAACAATTCTAATTCTGTTTTATTCAATTTTAACCAAACTGATGATTTTTCATACTTCAGACCAAACCATTTCTAACAACTCTTCCAGCACATTCTTATTTAAACTTCATACTTTCAGTTACTTCTAGAGAAAACATGTTCACAGCTGAAGGCACGTTTTCAAAGCTTTTTCCATTTACAAACAAACAATTTCCTTCATATTAACAATTCCATGAACCTCAATATAAATAAAACAAGTAATTCATAATGATGTTAGCACGTTTTTTAATAGAAATTCTCAATTCTTCTTTTATGTTCTTTATTTTGCTTTCCTTTATATGCAAGTAATTTCCTTTTCAAATTTTGTCAATAAGTAGGAATGTTAGCTCTGGATCAAAAATAGGATTACACGTGTGAGATAGGCATGGTATCAAGAAAACAGATTTCAAACTTCAAAGAATATTTTGTTTCAAATATCACGATGATGTACGGCGTAACTTGTTCTATAATTAAGGTAGGGAGTTCCCCAACCTAAATAAAAATAAGGAAAGTCTGTGTCAAAAACCTATGCCTTTCCTTACATCTAAAGAAAATGTGGTATGGGATTTTAGTCAACAGACTAGTGTTCAAAAGTAAACTCTCAGCTGTTCTTAGTTCAGAGTTCTTTCTTTGGTTCCCTATCCCAGGTTCAGCACAGCTCTGATGGATGTTTGTCTCCACAATGTTTTGTCAAATCTTGAGGTTCCCTTCCCCAAGGTCAATACAGTATAGGTCATGCAAAAAAGAGATCTTGAGGTTCCCTTCCCCAAGACAGCGGTTTTCAGTTCTCGGGGTTACTTGCCCCAAGATTTCACTGCAGCACTTATACTACTTTCATCCGCTTAATGTTCAATACAAGCAAACAATAGGTCTACATGACCCACCTTCTGACTTGCTTTACCAGTTGTTTCACAATTCTTCAGGAATCATTTCCAATTTCATTTGATTCTCATCATTTAGGGCTCTGTGGTTTAGGCGCAGTTGTTAGAGCCCACCGTCCACCCATCGCAACTCACGCAACCAGGAACGCTAAGCTTCTCCTTGGCTTGATTTGTGATGTCTGTAATCTTCACAGTGGGGAACTCCCTGGTCTAGGCGCAATTGTCAGACCACATGGTCCACCCATCACAGGTCGCGCAAACATGAGTTCCCTTAATCTTATTTGGCCCCTTCTCTAGATTGTCTGCCTCAGGCATTTGACTTCTCACACTTGTATGCACTTTGGTTATGATAACACTCTTCCGTTAATGAAACACTGTTCTGTTAATGTAACACTCTTCTGATAGACTTTGCTTATTTTAATCCTCTTCTGTATCAGACTTTTGTTTTACCATAGACTTATGGGCCTTTCTCACACTGTTTGTTAGAATACTTAAAGGCTTGTTCAATATTTCATATGCTTTTTGTTTTGCCCACAGTGATGCTTGGATACAGTTTGACATTCAGTAAGTTTGTTTGACTTTAAATGTTTGTTCGATGTTTAATATGCTGTTATCTTATTCAAATAGCACTTGTTAACTTCAAATGTTCAGTCTGTGTTTAATATGCCATGATCTTATTCAAATAGCACTTGTTAACTTCAGTTTGGTGTTCAATGTACTCAATTAGTAGTTTCAACTAAGTGCGGTTTTAAATATATTAAATTAGTAGTTTCAACTGAGTTCAGTATTCAATATGATTCATATTCACTTAGACCATCACTTGCCTGTTGTCCCAAGAGTGCTCCAGTCTCCCTCTGTCCTCTGACACTCACCGGAGCTCCACATGCGTCCAGCGGCTGCTCCTGTTGCTCTCGTTCACCTTCTCTGTGGCGGGGAAGCAGACCACAACGTTCATCGGGCACATCCCGACTGCACTTCTCGACCTCCCACTTTGCAATAGACGCAGACCACGTCTCCCCTGCTCCCGGTTGCTTTCGCAGCTCCTCATCTGAGACCAGGTTGCAATTTCCTGTCCTGATGAAGGCCACCTTACTCACAGCCAACAGAGTAGGCTGAAAGGCCGAAACACAGTGGTGTCAACATTTTATACTGCACAGTGGTTACCACATACACTGGGCACTAAGTTTATGTTGTTTAAACCAATACCAATACAATTCCCCTCTCAACTATAAGGGGACCTATAGATGAGATGCTCTATACTCCAAATGTATACTAAGTGGCACTACGATTACCTGTTTTCATTGTATGTTTTCTGTTTGGAATGTTTTGGGTTCACTTACCTGTGGTAATCACCAACATCTTGTAAATGTACCCTGTGCTGTTTATGTCCTAATCAACATTAAATCCTCTTTGGTTCTTGTTGTGTAACCGGGTTTGCCCTGATCATTTGCTATATAAAAAGTTTGTATTACCTGGGGTGATCAGGGAATAGCCGGACACCCCTCTTTTTTCATCTCCGGTATAGTTGCCAGCGTCCAAACTTCTGAGTCTCTTCCCAACACAGTGTCTTGGTTCCTCATTCTCGTTTGGCTTCTCCTCCTCATGATTCATGTATTGGCCTTCCCCTATAAAGGGGCCTACGGTGTGAGCTGTTGGCTTGTCTTGTCTGACCATGCTTAATCCATTCAATGCGATAGGCCTGACCTGCAGTATTGGATGTCTCCATACCCCTCTTCTTTGTCCAAGTACTAGAGCGGTGTACTTGGTGGGTATTTACAGGGTAAGATAGGGCATTACTGAAAATAGCCCATGAAGGTTGAGGGAAGGGAGGGCAAGTCATTATTGGAAAAGGGGGGCTACCATGTCTCACCATCCGGCCCCTCTCTCCAATCCCCAAGGAGCCTCCATCCAGGTGATCCTCCCTCGCTTGTCCACTCCTAGGGTCAAGATCCAACAGCGAGGGCCTTTCCCTGGCCACCTGTGCAGAGGATCCATGGGGAGAAGGAGGGAGAATACCCTTAGATTTCTCACAGACGGCATAAAGTAACGGTAAGTACTAATTTTCAGCCACCAGATTAGAGACATCAGACAGCTAGAGACGTAACCGAGCTGGCTACATAGCTTAAATTAAAAAGATGCATGATTGGCAATTTCCAGTGACAAAAGCGTGCCTTTGAAAATAATTCTAAAAACAAAACACAATTATTGGCCAAACCGCAGCATGAGCACTTCAGAAATAATTGTCGCAAATCCTTCTAGTAATGGACCTATCTGCTGGCTTTAAAGCCAACCCATATTAATCAGTCACAGGAACTTGACCTACAAGTAGATGGACAAAAACAAGACACTGTACAAACAGGTGCTAGGATTGTGCCAAAGGAGAGACCATAGGAAGAAATATTAGGTGGGAAAACTACACAAGCAAGTGAAAATACTGCTGCAAAAAAGCACAGCCTGAGAATCAGAAGCACCAGTACAATAGGTAATGTCAATGAACAAATGACCCACCTGTCTTTTCAAGCCTTAGAGATTCAAGGAATTATGTAGATGATACTGAATGAACCCTGAGTGTGCAGGTAGTTAACAGGAAGGGATGCCTAGGGAAATCCATTTGATTCCAAAGTGAGCAAGCTGCTCCAGTTCATTTCTTTGATCAGCCTGATGATAAAAAAAAAACATCCGTAGCCCAATCCCTGTTACTACAACTTCAACAGCAACCACCCCTTCCACCAACAACAGTCCAGCAGCTGTAAATGCTGTAGCAACACCATCCCGCCATCCACTATAAACTTCTCAACATTCTTGGTTTTCTTCACGCATCAACCACCAAAGCCAAACATTTCTCAGCATAAGGCAACCAACAGCAGGCCAATAATTTGGAAGCCCTCCATAAACCCACCTTTGCACTAACACTAAATGTGTCTCCACTTTACTCACCACACACAAATGCAAGCACTGTTCATTTGGTCTTCGTTGACCTGGTCCAGCCATTCGACCAGGTCAACAGGGAAAAGCTATGGAAAAAGCTTATTCAGCGAAACTGCCCAGATTCCATCCTCGCTCCCATCAAGACATTATACTCTTTTACATCAATGAGAGTGAGATTGAACAGAGCGGGTCTCCTATCTAAGGAGATACTCACAGCTCAAGGAGTTAAGCAAGGGTGCCCATTGGCTCTGGTACTGTACAATTCTTACATAGTGGACTTCATGGACTCCCAGACGAAGATTAGAGCTTTTCCACCTACACTAGGAAACTAAAAAATTCCTAGATTACTTTATGCGGATGACATAATACTAATGACCAAACACTGATGGGCCTCCAGAGGCAGTTGAATAATCTGCTTGACTATTTGAAAGAAAACAACTTGGAGATGAATGAAGTGAAAACAAAGGTTATGTCGTTCGACAAGAATGGGAACAACAAGAAAAGTCTAAAACTCTTTGCAGACGGGAGCCAGTTGGAGAAGGTGAAGAGCTTTAAATATCTTGGAATCATTCTAAACAACAGCAAAATTGAGTTCCCAATGCAAGATCATCTAGGGGACAAGATGACATCTCTGGTAGCTCAAACAAAAGCGGTCAACAGAAGGTTTGGCTGTTTTTCCTTAAAACCCATATTGGATTTATTTAAAGCAAAAGTTGTACCAACTCTAACTTACAAAGCTGAAGCCATGCCTTTGATGCCTCCTTCAGCGTGGAAGAAACTGGAAGGTCGCTTTGGCGGCGAGTTTGTGTCTTGCCTCAGTCAACTCTGATGGCCCTAATTCACTGTGAACTCTGTGTAACCTCTGTTAAAGCAGTAGTGGAGCGAAATGGTCTAATGCTCTACAGGAAAATCATTCTCCCTTCACCGAAGGTACTCTTTGAAATCATCAGAAGAGAAATGGAGAGAGACCAGAATGTAATGCTCACTGACTGGAGGAGAAAAAGTAGGCTGCTCCAGGATAGACTAGGAAGTACAGAGAGCTGGTACAAAATCCAATAAAAGTTAATAAAAAGCTACTTGAGCTCGACTGGATTGAAACACAGGAGGAAGCCGTTAGTTATGCACTTACCAAAGATCTCCCTGCAAGACACAAGAAATGGAATGCGGTTCCCCCTTATTTAGCCAAGTTTCCAGACAAACAAACTCACCAAAGTTTTCTGTGGATTCGGCTAAACCTGATGAGCACAAATGAAATTTGTGCAATAGGAGGTTTAGCGACTTCGAACAACTGTCGCTTTTGCAAGAAGCCAAATCAGGTGGACACCATAAAACATCTCCTCCTATCATGCTCAGGTGTGACGAAAGCACGAAGCATTTGGCTTGGCCAACTCTTTAAGGATATTCACATTTATACAATGGTGGGCTCGCTTAATTAGCGGAGACAAAACTCAATGGGTAATAGCGGTTGTGGGTTTTTTCAGACAAATTGGCTTGTATGACCCTAAAGAAAAGTAACTCATACAGCAAAGTGACGCTGAGGGGAGAAAAAAAGTACGAAAAAGAGACATAAGATGCAAGAGCTTTATCATTCAAATATCTGGCGGGAAAGTCTTTCTTGGAAATAAATGTGATAAAGGGAACAGATCTTAGATTAAACTAGTCCTTGGATTGGTTTAAAGACTCAAGGTCCAGGAAGTTGCTTCTACTTGGCGACTCTGGGTCTCTCCGTTTTGTAAAATGTTTTTTGTACAATTCAATCAAATAAATAAAAAAAAAAGAAAATGCAAGCAAGATACATGCACATAGCTTCAAATATTCACATGGCTTAAAAACTGAAATATACCATTGCCTAAGACTTGAAACATCACAAACTTATACCTCTAACTACAGCTGACATACTCAGCCCCTGGACAACAGCCACCCACACTAACGGCATAAGGGCGACCCTCTGGACACAATGCCTTCAATGCCTCCTATAATTCACATCTGGAAAGCTTACAAGTACGCAGAATTCAGGGTACTTGCGTTCTCCATCCTCATCACAAAGCACTGAAATCTTGACTTTCCCTCTCCTCCCAATTAACCAAACCTTACCCATTCCTTTACAGATCTGCCAGAGCGCCTGGAGGTCATGCAAACAGCAGTGATGCATGGTAACATCCTAATAACGTAACATAACAGAATTGTATTATCTGGACGAACATATCAACCATATCTTGTAGCTGGTATACACTCTGAATTTAAACATTTAGATCTATTGAATATATTGCATCTTTGATAGTTTGTTGTGAGGAAGTGACTACCCTGATCAACCACCCACTTCCAGAACAATCCTACCCCAATATTCTGGGTCAATAACCTGCCTTTTTTGGGTCTTAATATTGTGTTGTATCTAAAATAGCTAATCAAAACCACAAGGGTCACCCGCTAAATTCTGGATAAGTTACCTAAAATACTATATACAAATACGTACAGGCCACATGGCTATAGTAACATATACATTATCTGCGTTTTCTCACTAATTGGCAATGCACACAGACATGTATTCAAATCTATGTATTTATTTGTATACAATAATATGAAATGACCATTCTAACCATGGCAGATTGTTGACTCCCGTAGACTCATCAACAGCTGACAAAGTGAGGCGTTTAATTTTCTGTAGGATCAATAACTACAGAGAAAATCTTCAGAATTAACACTTTGGCATCAGAGAAAACGTCCATCATATGCATTGGATTCAATATGATTTGCTTAATCCCAATGCAATTCTATTCTGAATGTAGTGTATGGTGGATTTCTAGTTGGGGCATGTATGTAAAATACAGAATTTTGTGTTGAACTACTTTGTCTGAAGGCTTGGGGTTAAAAATGGCACACAAATAAGAACATATGATTTTCTACTGGAACAGAAATTAGCTACAATCCTCTTTGACATTAGAAATCTGCTTAATGCAAGGTCCTTCTTTTCTGCATCTTGTTATTTAAAAAAAATGACAACAATGATTTAATTTGGCATCATTTTCTTGTTAATAAAATAAGCTCCTCCTGATCACACTAGAATGGTATTGACTTGCTTAGAAATTCTCTTTTTATTTAAACTATAGTTTCAACAGGTCAAAGGTTAATAACCTTATGCAAAATTATGAATATGTTGTACATAATTTCACAGTTCCTGTCTTAAAATACACCTGTGAAAATACAGGATTTGATTTCATTGGCTATCATCCAGAACAGTATCATTTTGGTGATCAAAATGCTATCCCATTGTATTTTATATCACTTCTCCAATGGTTACCTTACAGTTGAATGCCAATTTAAAGGCCTATTTGGTAAAGGAACTTTGGGGACATATATTTAATAGTGCTGTTTTTTATGCTGATTTTTGGGTTTCTCTTTTAAAGGCACAGAGTATGTAAGGACATAAACACCTCCAAGCAACTCAGCCAGCTAAGCCTTCAATCTTTCCCTTGCTTCCAA
Source organism: Ambystoma mexicanum (assembly GCF_040938575.1). NCBI lineage: Eukaryota > Metazoa > Chordata > Amphibia > Caudata > Ambystomatidae > Ambystoma > Ambystoma mexicanum. Next base: position 700,713,865 of record NC_090941.1, on the reverse strand, counting down.
AATCTCTGGGAATATAGTTTTGTTTTGTGAAATATTTTCTACATCAGGCTTCATCTAGACCAATGGTTTTCTTAAGCAGATCTTCTAGCTGTTTCCAAGGTATAACCCCAAATTGGTACTTCTGTCTGGCAGGCTTCTCCTGTTTGCGGACTTGTCAAGACTCACAGAGCTCTCCCTACTTCCTATGTGTTTGAGCTGTAATAGATGCTACATTTTACCGATGCAGTGTAATTTGACACAACACTTTTTCATTGGATGAGTTTTGCCTTTGCATACTGACACTCCCAGTGATACACCCCTCTTTTTGGATAGGTCCAAAATATTTTACCATGTAACAAGGGAAGGTTCAAATCCATTTTTCTTCCATACATTCTGTTAGGCCCATAACCCATTTTTGAGGTATAGATTTTTAAAATAACACAATAATCCTGCCTCTGTATACATGTTATGCACCCCAGTAGCATGAAAAATGAAAACGTTATTTAATTATGTAAATATGTTAATAATCAATAGATGTCAATGTGAATACATCCTGGTTAGTTTTATATTCTGCTGAATGCTTCCCTCAGCGCAAATCTGTTTTTGCTCTTTAAAATTACCAAAACGTTGCAAAGATCTGAGCAAAAAGGTGATTTACATTGTTGTGCTAGGTTACAAAGATAACATTGCAATTTCGTGTTTCATATTTCAATGCACTGAAGTTCTTTTCAAGCTTAATTATTAACTTTAAAGGCTGGTTAAGGTTCCAAGCCATGAAGCAGAAACACACACACATGTTATGGGCTTCCATAAGTCGAAAGCTTAAAATCTAGCTGGAACTTCAATTCTTTGGTCCACTGTATTGTGAAAAACAGGCGTTTTGGCATATGATCAGGTGTCTACTATAATATTGAGGAGAAACCATTAAAATCAAGATTTTGGAATGCAATTCAGCCTATTTCTCTTTATGTTACTATTATTTTTTCTAATATAAGCAGATATTCTTAATGTTAATTTCAGCTGTTATGGATTGTTTTAATTAATGGGAGGCCTTGCCCTGATAAAAGGCTGACCCCTGGCCATGAGAAATATTGTTCGCCTAGGCAACCGGGCCTGAAAGACATGTATTCTGATAACAGATCTACACTCATTTGAATTCATAAAGGGACATGGACATCAGACAATGTTATAGCTTTTCTCTCAATTCAACAATCTGTAATGCAACTGTCAAGTTAACACACACCATTTGTTTTGCATGTTGGAGTACTTAGATGGCATATTATATAGATAAATGACTGAGCATATGAGGTAACCTTCTGACAAGGAACAATGTCAATGGGATGGTACATTGCAGATGTGAAAAGAAGCAATGCACAATACAAGTTAGTGAATGTAAAAATATAGGGTTAGATTTCTGGTGCAATTGTATACAGTTTTCATGTTGGGGCAACTGGGCTGTGCAGAATAAATATGTCTAATTCTACCATCTGCCTTCCTGTAATTTGGAGAAATTGTTACATAGTAGAAATGAACAAACCAAGAACACTGAGTTTGGTTCAACAAACTGGGTTCCATGTATGTTGAATATACTAAAGAATGTATTTTGATTGCAATAGTGGCCATAGGTGGGCAAGACAAACCAGTTCACCCACTTCCTGTGTGGAATGGTAAACTATGTTGAGAATGCACAATCACCCAGGTTCACTTAAAAATGAACACCTCTGCATTCCTTTGCAGACCAGCAACATCATGAGTCAGATTTCTATGAGCTATCTCATACTGAAAGTCACTTTCTGAACACTGATGAAAATGATGTAAAAGGCAACATGTGTGCTGCAATTGATCAGTTTGACATGCACAACACCATTTTCATTCCTTCCCTATTCAGCTATGTCCATAGCCACTTGTATGGTGGTCTTATTGAGTATATTCAACAGTTGTTCTTTTACAGTAAGCATGAAGCATTTTTTCCAGAAGACTTCCTGTTTGCATTGTCCAAGTTCCTATCAGCTGATCAAGATTCCTGGCCCTGCCCAAGGTGTATTTGGCCATGTTCTGCTCAAGCTCTGAAAACATTTTCTCTACTGATACCAACAGCAGGGCAATTCGTGTTTTTTTACTGCACAGTGTTCCTCTTTGCTTTACCCTAGCAGCATCAGGCTACATTCACTCTCTATATTTGATACTGGAGGAAAACGAACTTAAATTGCTTCTCAAGGTCTGGATTGGTACTGTCATTAATAGCATTGATTCTCCCACCCGGTGTATTATTTAAAGCCTCAATAATTCATTGTTCCCAATTCAAACAATTTGCCTAACTCTCTTTCCCTTTGCATTGTGATGTGTTATGCTTTTCAGAATTTGGAAAAAGCACACTTTCTTTCCTTCCTAGTTCTTTGCCTCATTTTACTATCCAACCTACTCGAGTACTCCTCCCATGTTGCGTTGCCTGCACATCCATAACAAACATTTCTACTAAGAGGAATTGCAGCTTTGTCGCATGTAAAACACAGTCAGAACTTTGTTTCTCAGTCAGGTCACAAGTGCAGCACAAACCCTTATGAAAAGCGTTCCACCCGTTGTTTTTCTTTGTAGTGGGGGACATCCCTACAGGTGAACAAATGCTCTAGGAACAACTGTTAGCAACTGGCCGAACACCAGACAACTTCATCATAATGTGCATTGGCTTCAAAGAGGATGGAGCTCTGCAGTACCTCACCACTTGGGTGCTAACAGAAAGGAAGAATGCGGCCATCCTGAGGCACACCCCCTTGATATGTGGCAAACTGTCACCTGATTTATGCACCGTGAATTCCAAACATGATATTCACTTAGGAGGGCTAACGTTTTGTAGAGAAAGGCACACAGTACCCTTTCCACTAGGCCTGGAAATGATTTGTTTCCAAGCTAGCACTCTGCGCTCACAGGTCCATACATAGGCAGTGCCAGAACTGTCAGTAAACAGCCTGCTGTGTCACCAATATGCCACAAGTTGGGAGTGTTTAGAGTCCCCCAGTCATTCGTAGTGTGCTCTGGTAACAAATCCCTTGCAACTAAACGTTTCATGAAGCACTGACACATTTTCTTTGCTGACTAACACTTTTTACCGATTTGTGCACTTTCTTTGGTGTCAAAATGCAGGGGGAGATCCCCCACTCCCTCTGCTTACTACCCCTAACCCACACTCTGATATATACCTGAACCCCACTTACCATATGCATTTTGCCACAAAGAAAATTGCAACAAACATCACCAAAAATGCATTCGGCGAAAGTGTGGGTCAGCAAAAGTGGACTAGACACAACAAACGGCTCAAAGACCTAGTGAAGAATGACTTCATTTGAAACCTTCTTGAAATGTCGTTTGTGTTCAGTGCCAAGAACCTAACATATTTGGCATAATGCTTTCAAAGTTCTAAGGTAAGTTCATAGCTTTAGCAAAGCCCAAAAGGTAGCCTTGCAACAAATACTGTGCAATCAATAATAGTTCAAACACATTTAGAGTTTATATTATCTTGTGCAAATAAAGAGTGCACCACTTTAGATAATTCACAGTTCATGATATGCAAATAAAACACCATAAAAGTACATACAGATATGCTTTGTTTCTTACAGCCAATATTGTGAAAGACTTTCAGCCTTGGGTGCAGCTTTCTGCTTAAAAAACAAGCAAGTCCACATCCTGTTTAGCTTCCTTCCACCCCACCAAGAGACACTTAGCTGGCAGGATCAACACAAGGATTTATGACAGACACCCCTCCTTTGAAGCAGTCTCATAATTGCTATCTTGCGAGCTGGTATTGCGCCCCTTGTCTCCCCAATACAAATTTGCCGGTAGTGGTAAAACATCTGGTATTCTCAATTGCCCAGCATTTTACCACTCTATACAATTTGAAGTTGCAAACCACATGCGAAAAAACACCAGATGTGAAGCATCCCAATTTAACGCATCCGGTGGAACACAACTTGCATAAAACACAAGATAAAGAAACACAGAAATAATTGATGCAGCAATTACCGCATGATTCTAACTTTAATTGCAGGCTAATTTAACACATGACCCCCCGCTCCCCAAAGTTACACCTAGCAAAAACCAATCAGTAATAACAGTCAGGTAAAGTAAGTGAAACACAAGTGCATGTGGTTCACCACAAAAGGCCCACCGAAATCTCACACAAGACACACCACCATGCAGGCTGCCAGAGCACTGCCACTGTACCTTTGGGAGAAGTACCTACTGTTAAGGGCTGGATGATTGAAGAAATCAGTTGACAGAGGGTCATACAAGAAAGGAGGGCAAGGTGCAGAGCACCCATACACAGATTCTCCATATGGGACCTAAATGACTCACAAATCCTGAGAATGAAAGAACGGGCACACCGTCTATGTACTCCAGCTCATTGAGGGGGACCTTAAAAGCCAGATAATTATACACAGAGCCATACACACTCTATCGACCCTGATGGCTGTCCGCCACTTCCTAGCAACAGGCACATTCCAAAATGCAGTTAACATAGTGAAAGACATGGCACGGCCAAGAGTCTTGTGCATGTGTAATGAGGTCATGACTGCTCTACCACGCCATGCAGCAGCACACATTACCCTGCCCACAAGCCCTTGATCAATATATGAAAGTAAAGGATGCTTCTCTGACCTCACACAATTTCTTTAATATTATAGGGGCCCTCGATAACACAGATGTGCCATTGTTGCCGCCACATGTAACAGAGCAGGTCTGCAGAAATCTGAAGCCACTGTATACTCTGAACATACAGATAATCTGCAATGAGGACATGAACATCACACACTGTTGCGGCTTTTTCCCCACATTCAACACATACATCTTTGGTATTGCACAACAGTATCCTTCAAGGGTACATGGCGAAACACAGGTGTTGCTGTATATGTGGTCCTTGATGAGTGGGTGAGCACAAGGAATACCTGGAGTTTGTGGCAGTGCACAGGAGCTAGACCATGTGTTATAGATGCAGGGGCACTCCCCATGCTCCACCAACCATGCACTACACCCATACACAACCATATATTTGTGTCACAACTACAAAATAGCCTGATAGAAACATTAACAGCTTAACCACATCCATACATGTGATGCTGGCTATCTGCTCCTGCCATGGCTCTTGACACATACATAAAGTGACAGAGGCGAGGCGGTAAAGTGCAGCCCACATTCAAACATTCAGCATCGCTGGACAGGGCTTTGGACTCCTCAAAGCAAGATTCCATTGCCTCCAGAGAACCAGTGGAGCCCTGACTAATGTGCCGCAGAAGGTTGAACACACCGTCATTGCATATCGCATGCACAATCATCTGAGCATAAAGAGCATTATGTTGATGCCCCACAATGTCAACATTGCACATGTCAGTGACCAGGAAGTGCTGTGGATGAAGCACCAGCACTACATCCCCAATGGGATGTGAGGATTGGTCAGATCATGAGTCTGAGTTTGGTAGACACATTTTTCTGTCTGAGTGTCCCAGCAAGGTTGCAAAGATGGTGACAGCACATATCAGGTGTTTCAGTGTGTACTCATGGGCCCAGCTCCCCCATCACATAGGTGTAGTGCTTTAGGAGGGCTAGTGACCATCATGGAATAGGGACATTGCATCAATGTAAGCACTATTGTCACCAATGGGTTTTGGAAATAGGTCTGTGGATGCATGTTATGAATGGTGCTAATGTGGACTACCACAAGGATTCTCCCCTGTATGAGCTGACAGCTGCATTGTGTCAGTACCACTCATCTGTGGTGCTCAGGCCACCTTGTGGACATGGGAATCATATCTAAAGACATAGCAGGGGGAAAACAACCTTGCACTTGCAAAATCATAGCATGTATTCTGCTGCACGTGTCAATGCCAAACTAGATGGGGCATGTCATCTTAAAACTAGCGCCACCCTTTCCCTGCTAGCCAATCCAATTCAAACAGATAATGATGCCATTCATGTAATCATTAGAAATAGTAGACCTGTTTTTTTTTTACATTTCAAATTAAAACAATCTTTATCGGTCTCTTACATATGAACTGGCATGTTTGAACTAGATAGACCTTTTGCTGAATGGTGCAAGATGACAATGTTATTCATAACGAATCATTTTTGTCTATAAGTGGAGCATTTCTTTAGTCTTCAACTGTACAGCTACAGTAAACATGTCCTGTATTAAGTAAACTGCTATCAGGATGTGTTGCTACAAGTGTCAAGAATGTAATATTGGTCAAAAGAATGAAAATGTAAAAAATGATGAGGCTCATCCACAGCTAAATATAAAATAGAGCGGTAGTCCAAAAACATATCTTCCATTCCCTGCCCCAGAACCGGCTGCTGGTGTTGTATGCACATCTTATTTCTTTATTCTGATTTGGAAATGTCTCTGTAAGAATGTCAATTAGACAGCCAACATTGGATGATTCTTGTGTAGTCCCTTTCATCATAGACTCCACAACATCGTTTGCCTTCTGTCTAGGTTGTTCAAGATGAACACAGTTCTCTTTTGGGTACAGGAGAGTAACCATCTTGAGCTGGTTACATTTGGTCAATTGAAACCTGATGTGTTCCTTTTTGGGGGAGTAGAGCTGGAAGGATGACTGTTCTTGTACCCACGTGCGTGACAATCTACTCTGTATTCCTTAGAACCAAACGTGTCTGCACCATGCAGTTCCGCTAAAACCCAGTTATTCAGCCAGGAGTGCATTCTCCAGCTTTAAAAAATCTCTCAATAGCCTGGTGACAAGGGGTTGATATGTCATGGCAAGGGAACGTGAAGGGTTATATACGTCTGGCATAAGAATTGTTGATCCAAACAATATTTGAAATGGGATTTTTAAATCCAATTGTGATTGTTGTGGTATATTATTTATAATTCTCATTACTAAATACAAGTGATCTACCCAGTAAGCCCCAGTTGAAAGTATGCACTTAGTAAGGGCATGTTTTTTAATCCCATTTGCTCTTGCAACAATCCTATTGACTTGAGGCTAAAATGGATTTGAGAATTGCAAGGTACATGCCCAGCATGGCAGGTCCTCTCTGAAAGTTTGCCCTAAAAAGCTGGCCTATTGTCAGCTTAGAGTCTTTTATGCAGGTGCTGTCATAGCTAATAGAGATCACAAATCCTTTATGACGTTCTTACAGTCAGTTTTCATCTGGGGAAAGATCCAGGTGAATCTAATACACAAGTCTACAATCAACAAGTATTCACGTTAGTTAAATGCTACCAAGGGTCCAATGTTATCCATGAGCACAGTTTCAAATGGTACCATTGGCCTTCAGTAGAAGAGCTTCTTTTGGCTTACTGGTATGGTCCACAGTGTTTTGCAAGCATGTACATTAGCAATGTTTTGTTTTACATATTTTCCTAGATCGGGCCACCATCTGTATTTGCTAATGTCCCAAAGTGTAATCTGTCCTTGTTGGAAGTACCCTTTCAGCGGATTTGTGTGATTTGGCCGTGGCAGAATTGTTTGTGGTGGAACTGACCGTAGTCAATTTCGCAGTGAATACAATTTTACTGGGGCCAAAAGCTGCAAATTTAGGCCCCCGCCACCTCCACAATAAATCCTCCCACCTCCCCCACTTACCTTTTGCATGTCCGCTGCCTCTCCTGACCCTGCGGCATCAGTTCCGTCCCTCTAACGCAGGCTGGATCTGATGCTGCAGGGACCCCTTTTCTCTTTTTTTTGTCCCTCGCCTCCAATTCTCAGGCAGCGGGACCACCCCTGCAACCTCCCAAGCCCATCAATACCGAACATGGGGAGCGGGAGACACAACCCAGCAACCCCCACTCCCCATGTTCTGTATTGATTACCCAATTTGATCGAATCAAATCGATCGAATGGTACTGTCCGAATTAGGCCAGACGTACCATTCCATCAATTAAATTCTATCAAATTGGGTAATATCCTTTCAACAGGTTTACTAATGTATGAAGTGGAGTGCGTTAAAGCTGCTAACACAAATCTTGGTGTCTGCTGTCTTGTGGGCAAACCTGCTAGTGCATTACAAGCACCATGCACAGAACCTTCTCTATGTGCTTTAGTATGCGTTATTCAAACTGGAGGATTTACCTCTGTGATGCTCTAAACTTTCTTTAAAACCATTTTGTACCCACCATTGCAGGTCAAAGTTGAATACCCTGACTATGTAGTCTGTATCAGCGACAATAAGTATGGGTTAATGTGGAACAACCTTCTTGGGCGCCATTAGAATAGCTTGTAACTCCGCTGTCTTGGCTGATGTATCTCACACGTGCTTTGTTTTGGTGTCTAGGCATTGAAATGCATTATTATGGCTGACATGACTCTTAACATAAGCCCCTGCAGCTGAATAAGAAGATCTTTTGTGGATTCATTTATTTATTTATTAACACTTATATAGCGCGCAGCAGCCCTTAGGCATCTTGGCGCTGTTACAGAGATAGTTACTGATTACAGGAGACAAATACTTAGTTACATGACAGTGAGGTATGATAGGAAAACAATGGTAGAAGGACAAACAACATGCTGAGTAAGGTAGGCGAAGGGGTAGAGGGAGGCGGGGGAGAGGTTAATTAAATAGTGTTGTTTTAAAGGTTTTGCGAAAAGCTGTGAGGGAGGTTTTGGCTCTAAGTTCGTTTGGCAAGGCATTCCAAAGTTTGGGAGCTAAGTGTGGAAAACAGATTCCCCCTGCCTTTGCTCTTATGATGGGAGGTATGCACAGTTGATTGGCGTAGTGATTTCTCCTAGGACGAGAGGAGCTATCCCTAGTGATAGTTTCAGATAGGAAGGGTGGGGCAGTGAGGCTGAGACATTTGTGTGTTAAGGTGAGGGTCTTAAAGGTGATCCTCTCCTTTACCGGGAGCCAGTGGGCGGCCCGTCTAGCCTGTGTGATGTGGTCTCTTTTGGGGATAGTGAGGGCTGCTCTGAGCGCGTTGTTTTGGACTATTTGGAGTCTGTTTAGATTTTTGGCCGAGGTGCCTGCTAGGAGAGCATCACAGTAATCCAATTTAAATCCAATAGTGGCTTGGGGCGATGGAGAGGCAGTTTTGGCTAGATAGGAAAGGTTTTATGGCATTTATTAGTTTGGTGGTGTGGGCGGAGGCGGAGGCAATGACATTGACCTGCAGAGTCATCGATAATGTGGAGTCTAGGAAGACTCCAAGGGTCTTTACCGAGGAGGAGACAGGGATGATGGTGTTGTCAATGCTGAAGTTGCAGTATTTTTGGTCGAGCTTGGGCAGTATTTCTTTAGGGCCTAGGAGGATGATCTCTGTTTTGTCTCCATTTAGGGACAGTCCATTGGCTTCCATCCAGGCTTGGATGGTGGCTTATATTTGAAGGAGAGCAGCTGCATCTTGGTCGTAAGATCCAGTGAGAGGGAGGAGTACTTGCCTATCATCGGCATACTTAGTGTAAGCTATGCCGAGGGAGTCGAGTTTGTCGAAGAGGGGCTTAGTAAACAGATTGTAGAGTGTGGGCGAAGTGCAGGATCCCTGGGGAACTCCACAGTGGATAGTGGTGGGGGCTGCGTTAGCCTGGTCAGAGTAAACCTTCATGGCTCAGCCTTCCAGGAAGGACATTATCCATGAAGAGGCCTATTTGGAGAAGTGAGCTGCATTGGAGAGATGGGAGGTAAAAATTGTGTGATCAACGAGATCAAATGCGGTCGAGAGACCCAGGAGTAGTAGGAGGGCTGGTTTGCCATTGTCCATTATCTTCGTAATTAATTTTTTAGATCCAGGAAGGCGGTTTCCGTGCCATGGCCTTTGCGGAAACCTGATTGCCTTTTACCTAGGATGGCGTTAGTTTCCAGGTAGTGTTGGATCCGGCTGGGGCTGCTTTATCTAAGATTTTAAAGAGGAATGGGACAGTGGTGATGGGACAGTAGTTGTTGGGGCAGGAGGGGTCAAGGGAGTTTTTTTTAGAAGAGGGTGGACCCATGTTTCTTTGAGGCTAAATGGTACGGCTTCTGTGGAGAAAGAGGCTTTGATGAATGCCGTGATGATCGGAGTCAGTGCGTCAGCGCGGTCTTTAATGATGTCAGGTGGGCAAATGTCTCCTTTACACGTGGAAGGTTTAAGATGCTGTAGGAGATCTGAGACTTTCGATTCTGAGACGCTTCTGAAGTAGTAGAGAGGTATGGAAGGATTGTGAGGAGGGTTGTTAGGCATGGCATGCCGGTCCGGCTTAGGTAGTGCTTTGCGTTGAGCTTTTATTTTGTCTTGGAGAAGTTTGATTTTGTTAAGGAGGGCTGCGTGTATCCAGGAGCACCAAGCTTCATCTTTAATGATCTCATCTGGACTGGAGAAGGGAGTGATGAGATCTTTAAAAATTGAGAACATTTCTTTAGATTTAGAGTTGGCATTGGTGATCTGTAGATTGAAGGATTTAGACTTAGCTTTGAATATAGCTTTTTTATGTTGCGATGATAGCTTTTTGTATTCTTCCAGGGTGGAGTCACTGGGCTAAGACTGCCGTTTGGCTACGGCAAGGCGTTTGCTAGAGTGAAGGGATAATAGCTCTTCTGTGAATCAAGAGTTGGTATGCATGGATTTTTTCTCCTTCTTGTCTTCAATCAGGGCTATTGCGTCAATGGCTTTGGTGAGAGTGTGAGAGTAGATGTCGGTGAGACAGGTGGGTCGCTTACGAAGGGCGGTTTGAGTTCTGGGACGTCCAGGAAAGGGAGGAGGTTGTGCTTAGTGAATTTTGTGGAGCCTCTGACGTTAGCTGGTGGAGCATAGCAGAGTACTTTGCAGGTGGGTTCAGTGGGAACAGTTAATTGGATGCAAGAGCGATCCGTCCATGGGTAGGCCGAGATGGTGGTGATGGCGGAGGAGCAGTTGTGGTCTGCCACCCAGTCAAGGGAGCGACCTTTACAGTGGGTTGGATCTGTAACTCTTTGGGAAAACCCTAGGTTAGTGAGTTCTTTGGCTAATTGGAGTTGGAGTTGTTTAGTCATCACATTACAAGTATTCAGAAAACATGCAGAGTGGAATGTTTGGTACTCCTGCTTCTGTTTGCAAGGACCACTGAAGATCACACATTTTCATAATATCCAGTTTCGATTGGTACTGCACATCAGGTGTGGCTACAGTAGCAGCCCATGGAATCCATCTAGTGTGTAGTGCCTTAGCATTCAAGACACTTGAGCGTGTTGCTGCTTCCAGCTGAGCTAATGGAGTATTCAACTGTATAGTTTTAGTTGATGCTAGAGCCCTTTCTATATTGAACTATAACTTGTAGTGCTATTAAGATCTTGTCTTCTGGCGTGTATTTTTCTTCTGGTATTGTGTAAACATCTCAACGATATGCTACTGGTTTGGTTTCACCATAGCTACAAACCTAGAAGGTAAAAGCATTTGGCCCAGGAAGTGATGTTACTTCAAAATCTGTCCTTTTTTTAAGGGGTGCGATTTGAGTCATTTGATTGAAAATTTGTTGCATAATGTTTGTGTGTTCTTGTTTGCAGTATGATGGATGCAAATCAGTTTCATGAATGAAAGTGATTTTACCAAAGATGCATAGTTAGGCACATACATGTTTCCATATATTAGCAAGCCCAGTAATGCTTGAAGTTGTGGGAGTGTGTGAGGTGTCTTTGAGTATGCACATTTTTCTTTGAAATTGTGGGGAGAGCCCCTTCCGCTCATCGGTCAATGAAAAGCCCAAAAGGTAACTTTATTTATGATTAAATCCACTTTTTCTAGATTGGTGTTTAAATCTTCAGCGGTACAATAGATGCCATCTACATACGGCCAAAAACTTGGAATGCCTTCTAATAGGTCCTGTATTTTACTTCAGAATTTTTTCTGGACTGTTTTTGTAGTTCTTAGAATTATTTTGAAACAGTATTGTTTCCTTTGAGAGGAACCATTACACAAATCTAATACTGGTTTAAATGTGCACTTCTAGATGTCACTCAACAGTCCAGAGCTGTGGAGTTTTTGAGTTGCCTTAGGGCATGTGTGTGCATTGAGGATTCTGTACTCTAAAAAATAATAATAAATACCATCTGGTTTGGCCACTGGAAGAATTGGTGTATTGTATGGACTTGGATGTTGTAATAATAATAATTTTGCACTTGTATAGCACTACGAAATGGAAAGGCTGAGTTTGGCCATGCCGAATTGAAACCTGCGCCAGCAGGCTCTTTACAGATGTCAACATTTCCTCAGGTCTACTCGCTGTTCTATCTTACCGGCTAAGATAGCTAAGGGGTATTATCATCAATGAGGAAATGCTTGTGCTTTAATCGGGTATTATTTCTGAGGACTAGATGTTGAGTACACCTATATCCTGTGTGGTTGACAGTCAATGTTATGACTAACATGGTTCTTGAATCGTTTAACTGCTTGTATAGCAGCCTAAGATCTGCATAAGCATTTTTGAAGTGTTCCTCAATGTCTTTGGAAAAAGCTGGTTTAATAGCATATTCTCCCCCAGGACTTTCTCTAATGTATAGTGGGGGGGCCAATCTCTAGCTGGCAAACGACAACTTTGTTTTAAAATGTAGATTGGTCCAAAACAGTGCATCCATTTATTTTGATTGCTCCCCCTCTAGGTGAATTGTAACTAAATTAATGTCATTATGTTCTACCACTTATCCTGTGGTGGCAGTTATTTGCACTATCATTGTGTAGGTGTATTCATTAAATGCCTTTTGCGTTTCTCCGCAAATATGGAAATCAGAATCGAAAATGAATTCAATCCAATAACTTGCCATTTTTAATTACTGGAATCATCCTGTTTGTCTAAAGCTTTTCCATTGTTTGATTAAAGCGCTGTGTTCTGCTTTTTCTCACCCTTTTCTTCTTGCTTTCTCACCGGCTTCTGCTCTTCTTTGGATGCTAAACCTTATTCTTTTTTCTTTCTGTGGGTCAGAGAAGGTAAAGTCTTCATCTGCGCACCTTTGTGGTTCTCTGAGTTGTGTTTTGTTTCTGAGATTATATGTAATTGATATTGTACCTTTATTGTTATGTGCTGAGCCCTTTGCCCAATGGGATCCTTGTTTAATGTATATCCTTTCAGAGGAGATTGTTCTACCACGATTGGTGCCATGAGCCCTATAAATCGTTCTCTATTGGCTAGATTTGATTTGTGCTGTTTTCCTCATTCCTCTTGATTTGGGAAGATAGTTCTGCCTTTGTTAACTTTACCATGGATTCTCCTGCTTCCTGTCTTTTGATTCTTTTCTGGATCCTACTTCTGGACATCTGCCCAGAAGACCGCTACAGGGAGACTTATGTATGGCTAATAATACATCTGCAAACTGGAGTTTCCTCTCTTGCTCATTTGGACTTAAAGTGAGTCCCCTTGCAACATCTAATCTTGCAGGTTCTCCTTTAAGGAGTGGCAGTATTGTACTTCTGAGCATGCAATACTTTCCCCCAGCTATGGCGAATCTTAAGCTCATTGCTATGGTTGCCCATTGGGTGTTCATTATTTCTCTTATGATACTGATGAATGCTGTACTCGATGGAGTGATTATACACTCCAAACATAACCAACTAAAAACTGAAACCCACTATGACATTTTCCCAATGTGGACTGGAGCCAGCTGGCATAATGGCTTGTGATCCATGTATTTGTTGTGGAGTGACCTGAGGAAATGTTGTCTCAAGTTGACCCAATTTAGTGAAGTAGTATCTGGGTATCTCCTCTTGCTTTGCTAGGCTTGGACCCAGTAGAGCTTTCAGGGTACAGAATGAAAGTCCCCCTTCTTCACTAGCTGAAGCATGACGTCTCCATAGCACATGCTCTGACTGTCAAACTGTCTCCTCAAGATTATATACTGTTGTCCAGTACAAGGATCAGTATGCTTTCTGCTTGGGTGAGATCTGATTAGGTGTTCTTGTGTTAAACCCTCCGATGTTAAGGGTCCATATCTAACAGCCTTTTCAGTATATCTTAAATTGCCCATAAACCAATTTTGATGGTCTATATATGTATTACTGTCAAGGGAATATTTGCATAGCAGACTTTCAAAAATGATAATCGGATTGGTGAATATGGGCCACATCACCTCCTCAAGGGAATGAACCTCTTAGTAACAATCATGAGCAGTAGGAAGAAGAACATCCAGTAAGGCAGTGAAATTGTCTTACAGCCATGTCTCAGCAATGACAAGCATATCCATATTCAAGTCTTCCAGATGTCCAGATGATCATGGATATTAGAGGCATGTTATAATGGAAGATACAGTGTTCAGAGTACCAATATTGAGGATGTCTTTAGACTGAATCAATTTTACTGATGACATTACTATAAATGGGATCAGAAGTGGTGCCATTATTTTAAGGATAGTGGACATGTAGGCATTTGTCAGGTGAAGGACCCATTGCTCTGGAGGTTGCCCCCCTGTTGCGCAAAGATGATCAGTGAGGCAGGAGGTGGTTGTGGAGGGGGGTGCTACAAGATTTGAGATGTGGGCAACCAAGTAGTCCTACCTACTGTTGATGAAGATAAGAGAAGTATTGTATTAATGCAGATAGGAAGCCCAATAGGTGATAAGATGTTAGAAGGTGCTTGTGGTTAAGTTATACCATGATGGTTCCGTTAACATAGAAGTTATGGACCTATTTGGTGTTTGGGTGTAGCCAGTAAGTGGTATTCCATCATGTCCCTTCCTTCCTTGGGGTGGTGTAAAGGATGATTAATTGGGAATGAATAAGAAACTGTTAAACTGGAATGCGGTAGGTTCAGAGCAAGATATCAGTCACAGTCTCTCTGGAGTACTGTGGGAGTGCCATTGTTGTATTTAAGGAAAAATATTTTGAGATTCTTTTCCTGGCAACCTCCCTAGGGTAACGGATGCAGTAACAGCACTCAAAGATAAAACATGGTAATGCCTACAATAAAGGAGAGCATAAGGCACTTTATCACAGGATAATGTGTATAGAAGAAGGAAACTCTGGGGTGCACCAGTATTTTAGTACGCGAAGGCCTGACCCGAACTATAAACAAAAATAAAGAGAAATGGTTAGGTGTAATGAGGTCAGTTTGCAGCTTCGGGAAAGTACACCTGGTTCCAGAGTGTACAGTGAAGAGGTGGATGCCTACAGATCTACACACCCTGTAATTTGATTTTTAAAAAACTCTTAATTGTATTCAATTATCAAAACATGACATAAATTCATCCCATATAAAAAGAATTTGAAAACACGTGCACATAAATTCCACTAACACAATACAAAATGAAAAGTGCTGTTGTGACTATAACATATCCTATGTCTTATTCCTCTGCTTTTAATGGAAGATTGGATTTCCTATAATGGATAGTAGGGTCAAAGAATAATCAAGAGTTTCTTGCTCTTCTCAACATGTTTCTGTTCTTATATCCTTTTGATGGTGAATATTCTTCAGGAGTTGTGTTTTAAGTAACTATTCTTAATCAGCAAATGTTGCTCTCCACACCACTATTTTTGATATTTTATAAATGTTTGGACCCTATGGGGGGTTACTGTTTTCTCTCCTGAACTCATGCATTCCCCAAAACTGCAAAATAACCAACATAAAAAATAGCCATTAGTGCTATAGTCTGGGTTGAATAGAGCTAATCCTATCCAGACTTCTTTCGGGCGGTTGAAGTTACCTCGCAGAATCTGTTTGGTGGTTCTTTTCAAAATCTGAAGATGAGTCACAGTTGAATTCGAAATTCTCTCTTCCATCTATTGAGAATACACATTATGTGCATTAGAACCATTGTTATTCATTTTTGCCACAATATGCTTACCTCTGTATGAATCCACCATACTCACCCAACAGGGTTGTGCAAAAAATCTCCATCTTTTGCTACAAGTTGCTGCTGCAAGTTTTTTCTGATGTTGTCGGTTGTTTGCCAACCTGAAACAGACTTCAAAAATGCCTAAAGGGAATAAAAGAGGAGGAGCTGTAACTTCTCCCATTTTGGCTGTATATTTTGGTTGAGTAAATTAATACAGAAGGCTCTTTTTAAACATGATGTTCACAACGACTCTCCTAAATTGTTCTTTTCGGAATCTCTTGGACTGTTCAGTGCCGTTTTATATATAATAACTGCTCACAAGCTTTCACTAAGTGCAAAATAATTAGGCTAAACTGTTTAAAAGTAAAGTCCTACATAAACAAGCATTGGCAATGCCAATAGTTTTGGCATTTACTGATGTTATTTGCATTTATAGGTACCAGGGTGCAAGGAGGAGGGTGCAAAGTTTTAAAGGCGGATGTTATAAGGGGCACAGGTGCACAAGAGAATGAGAATGAGAATATGATCCTAGATAGAATTACATTACTTAACAAATTGTTTAACAAATGCTCCTCGCACAGCTAGATTGTCGGCATGCTCGAACCGCTACGCTCATAACAAAATTGGCATCCACTTAAGGCATAAGAAAGCAATAACTGCTTTAGCCATAACAGAGGCCGACCAGCCTGACCCCATGTGCTCCATGGAGGGACACTATCTCCACTACTGAGCTCTGCTTGATGAAGCACAGTATGCATTCGAAATGATCATGTTGCTCCGCTGTACACATGGAGGCATTTCAACCATAGCCAACTGCCGTAGCGGCAGTGGAAAGGCCCATTGCCACGTGCCATGAAGCCACGGGCAGAACACCACGCAAACCAACGAGCATCGATGCTCTGCTCTCAATGAAGAACTGCAAGCTCACGCGTGGGTGGTAATGGCCCATGGTACACATCGCTTCATCACATGTGACAGCGTTAACCATCCTCTTACCAGGGTCCACTGGAGGCTGGGAGAAGTATTCCTCTGTGGGAATATTAATTGCATTTTTCCAGCTGCTGCCAATGGCCCTGCTTCCATATTTGTGAAGCTCCTTTTCCTATTGTACTGACGTTTTATTCTGCACAATAAAATAATACATTTGAGGTGACAAACATAAGGTAGTCTCCAAAACTATCTGGGCAACTAGATGGCTACCTTCTTGCCCCTAATGAACGGGGTGTGAGTGAGATATTGAACCGGGCCCAGTGCCTAAATACTACTGTACCCCCACTCCACCCTCACTCGACAAACAAGCTCCCTCCTCTCCCTAATGAATGCAAGAAACAAATTAGCTTAATGGCCAGAGTAACAGACTGGTGATTAGACTACCATGCTGCTGGGGCCGTTCAATTCTCCCTCACCCCCTAATTTGTCTTCTTTTCTTTCCTCCATATCTCTACCCTTATCTCACTTCCCTTCATTGTTCCATTACCCCATCACCTCAGTCACCAGGCTGTGCATAACCTAGGGCACACATTTCACGCATGCTTTATGCAGTATGCCACATGGCTAGGGGTACTTGTAGTAACCCTCCTTATTGCAAGCCGAGCCCCTCGTATGTCTGTAAATGGAGCATCCCATGCCTTTCAGCTTCTCACTCCCAGCCCCTTGATTCAGGGGGGTGGGCGTTGCTTGTAGGTAGAGCAAAGCACAACACCATCAATGTGGTACGAGGTCTAGACCAGTCCATTCTTGCGTGTGTGTCTTCCTGAACGCTGGCATGTTAGCACAATCATAACCAGGGAGCTGAGCACAAGTGAGTGGCATGGCAAAAAGCACTGGTATGTTCCACAGAGACAAATACTCACTCACGGCCACTTCTGCCTGGCCGCCACTCACTAAGCCACTGAAAAGTATGTTGGGTTATATTTGGTTAAAATTGGAACAATGCTGGACCACAGTTATAAGTGACTCCTGATACAGCATGGCTGACATGGTGTACCACATTTCTCACATCTATCGCCACAACATATAATCATATCCCAACAAAATATCAGCATACGTCTGCTCTATCCCTAAACATTACTGTTGTACTTGACACAATCTCCCCTATGTGGCAATTACACTGTTGGTCTTTGGACATCTTATAAAAAAAGGTATTCAGTTTGGGTGCTGTTTCTGTGGTATCAGCCCACTGGCGATCTCGTGCTCACGGAACTGCGCGGCTGTTGACAGGTGCCTTGAGGGAGCAGTACTCATGGCAGCCTGCAGGAGTTGGTGCGAGCCGGGCAGTTCAGAAGGGAGAGAGAAGCAGACGGACCGATGTGCCAGAGCCATTGGGGAGTTTTCTATACCTACATGCCAAAGGAAAGGGAGTGGCAGTATGCCGAAGCTGGCAGAGAGCTGACAATGAGAGCTCTGGGCTTTCGGCGATATATCACTGGTGAGGCGGGAACGGAAGCTGGAGCTCGAGCTCAGAAAGTGCAGGGAAAGGATGCGCAGTGCGGGGGCTTGGGGAACCACAAGGAAGGAGAAGCAGAATGGGGCAGAGTGTGGGTTCCAGGGGAGACACACGCTGGGGCGTCCCTCTGGGCTGGGATAAAGCCAGGCAGGTGAGGCACACAGAGACCGGGTCAGGCTTCTTCTGGCTCGCATCTCGCTGGCCTGGGCAGGGGCCAAAGTGCTTGTAAGGAGCATGGCTGTCATTTGCAAATAAAGAGCTTCAGAGATTAGGAAAGAGGGCGTGAGAGATCTGCAGGCAGAGATCACACCCCCAGTTGGCTCGAGCTGGTTCTAAGCCCTCCTCCACACATAAGGTGTGCATCACTGAAACCCAGTGCCAAACCACATAGGATTCGGGATAAAAATGTGCAGCTGCATGGTAAGGCAGGGGTCCATAGGTTTCAAAGGTACACTGAGGGGTGGCCAGGATTTAGATAGGGTGGCTATTGCCAGTGTACTCTGGAGTTTCCCAATAAAATGGTAGAAAGTGGTATACCATATGGTTTTCACTAGAGAAGCCACAATCCTAATAGTTATTGAACCAGGCTAACAGATGGCACTAGCTCATATATAAGTGCATTGTAAATGACCATGCCTTTAGGCAGTAGTAGAAGTGACAAGTACAGCAGGGAGATAAAATATTAACATTGAAATATCCAGCGCACTGGAGGATCCACAGAGCACCATAGCAATTTCAAGGTGTAGGCACCAGTAGAAATGTTCACCAAGGTGCACGAAAGATCAGTGCAAAAGCTTTACCAGAGTCCAGAAAAGAGGAAAGGAATTTAGTGACAGAAATCTAGTATACGGAAGAGGTAACAATAACTTTCACGTTTACAGCTACACACTATAAATGTCTGTACCTCAGAGCCATACTAAATCTGTGATATCACTAATGAACAGAGTACATTATTCCTTAGGTATCTGAGCCAGATGTTATAAAAAAAAATGGTTGAATCATTTATTTGAATTAGGACACACACGTTAAGCTAGGAAATTCCATAACAGTACAAAACACTATCCTACTTACAAATAATACCGGAAAAGAAAGAAAATGTTCCTCATTATAACTCAGGCGGGATGGGGTTAACGGTGCCGGTAAAGGTGCCGGCGCCGTCAACCCAGTCCCGCCTGATTACAAGGTCCCCCGCTCGTAATTGGCCCGTTGTTTGCTCCCTTGCCCATTCCCATTCATCCCTATGGGGGCTGAAATGGGAATGGGGAAGGTCCGGGTCCGGGTTCCTAGAAGGAGGAATTACCGGGCCCTCCGAACTAGGAATGACCCGGTAATTCCTCATTCTGGGAACCCGGACCCGGAAGCGATTTCGGCGATACCGCAGAGGTCATAATGAGACCCAATGTGTGTGGGGAAGTGGACAAAATGGTGACCGAGAAAGGGGGGATTTCTTTAAAAATGTGATAAAAAATGCTACATTGTATATTTGCATTGGAATGCATATTTTAATTCCTTAAAAGTTAATTCTTAGTACTTGAATAGGATTTTCTAGTGCAATGTGTGTGCGCTAATTCAAATAAACAATTCAACAATTTTTAATAGTATGTGGCTCTGATGTCAGAACAATAATGTATGTGTGCGCATTTCTGATATTCTAGAGGTAACAATGAGGTAACAATACCTTTCAGGAATGTTATGATATTATGAAGGTAGACTCTTCTTTTTTTAAAATCTTTTTATTTATATTTTTATAGAACATGTTACAACATCAAATAGTGAACGAAATCCAATACGTCACAAAAATCTCCCTCCACCCCTAATCTCTTTTAGCATCAACTGAATATACTGTCAATTCACAAAATAATTTCGAACAATCATATGTTGAATATAATAAAGAGTATAGTAAATCATAAAAATCAATAAAGAATATACAATCCCCAAACATGAAACAAGAAAAGTAAAAGAAAAAACACATAACTCTACACACACACACACACACACACACACACACACACACACACACACACACACACACACACACACACACACACACACACACACACACACACACACACACACACACACATTCCCCACTACACAATGCATCCAGATTTTAAATTATTGATTCAACAAATCTCAAAGATGAACAACTACCATACGTACCATATAGAATATTAAAGGGCATCCAAAGTTCCAAATAAAGCTCTTCTTGATCTCGTTTATGTAACAACACTTTTTCAAAGTCTGATAAAATCTGAACATCATGCAACCAGTCTTCCACTATGGGCCTTTTCCTCGTATTCCACAACTTCAGGATTTGTTTTATCGCCATCATCAAAACTTTGTCAATCCATTGACCAAACCCTTTAGCAATCATACATCTTCCTCTGTTTGATAGTAAAAGTACTTGGTGTCCTCGGAAAGCTAATACCCAATATTGTGTCCATTCTATCCAATACATCCTTCCAAAAGGACCTTGATCTAGGGCATTCCCAAAGCATATGCAATAACGTACTCCTTTCCACAGCACAGCCCCAGCATGTATCATTGTCCATCAAACCCAAATCATACATACGTACTGGAGTCCAGTATAAACGACCCAAAACCTTTTGCTGGATAAGTCTCAATTTTAAATCTAATTTAATCCTAGTTCCCGCCTCCAATGTTTGTTTACACTCTCTATCAGATAGACTACAACCTAAATCATTCTCCCATGCTCTCCGTAGCTTACCCCACGGCTCAATGAAGAAAGGGTCCATTGGCATCCTATTAAGGAATCTGGATACCCTATGTGGTGGTGATGCTAAAATAGCACATCCGTTTGGTTCAGAGCTCAGTGGGGCAGCCAGCATAACCAGTCTTTGTAACAACAGGGATTCCCACTCCCTAAACCTGGTAAATTCTCTGTTTCCAAGACCATGTACTGTTTGGAGTTCTGCAAAAGGTATTTATTACCTGCCCCTCTCGCAACACATCACCTATCTCCATGATCCCTTTAGAAATCCAACTACACCAACATAACATTTTATTTGTAAGTTGTAGGCCAGGGTTGTGCCAAAGAGAAGCTCTATAGTGCAACCATAAGTTTTGATCAGCATTAGCCAACCACTGGACAAGGACTTCACGAGTCACAAATTTGGAAAGCATCCTATCCTTAACATTTGATATTTTTCCCATGGAGTAAATATCATCAAGTTTGAAAGGAGAATACCTTTCCCTATCTATTGTCAACCAAATTGGTTCCTGTGCATTACCGGGTATTAAGTAATTGTTTGCCTTCTTCAATATGAATCCCCTATGGTATTTGATCAGATCTGGTAACCAACACCACCTTCGGAAACACTACGCATTAATATGTATATTGGAATTTTAGGTTTCTTTTTTTCTCCCCACAAGAAATTTTGAAAAACCTTATCAATCCTTTTTAGTAACTTTTTTTGGGACATGCAAGGGTATTGACTGAAGGACATAAAGTACTTTAAGAAGTAGAGTCATTTTGATGGCATTGATTTTAGCCCAAAGACCCAGGGACAATCGTTCCCATTTCCTCACGATATTCACCAACTCTTTTATTATTCGGCCTACGTTGAATTCAGCATTTATTTTTTAAATCACGTATTAAATAATTTCCTAAATATTTCACTTCAGCATCTGACCATTTACAATCCCAAGTTGCAAAACCTCCTGTCCTACAAGTCACAGTCTTCTAAGGTTGCAGTGTAAGGACAGAAACCACAGACACAGAAAAGAAAAACGTTACTCAGTGGAGATGGGGGTGCAGCATGCAGGGGAAAGGGAGGCATTTTAGAAATAAGTAGTGGCAGAGGCTGGAATAGTGAGCACTGGTAGTGTGAGATATGCAAGAGAAAGTCGGCAGAAATTTGGGAAGAATGGCAAGGCCAGTTGAACACGAAGATGAAGTGGCCAACAAGAAGGGCCAACCAGCGAGGAGATGAGAAACCCTACATGATCCCACAGTGTGGACAGAAGTGATGTAGTAGTGGGTGTCTGTTAAGAGAGAGACAGCAAAGCCCATGATCAAACAGAGGCCTTGGGGAAGGAAATGGAAGGTTTTCAAAGAGGGGGGGGGGGCTGGGAAAAGGTAGAAGTCTTTAGGACAAGAAGTAAGGAGAGGAAAAGTGATCAGGGGAGAGGAGCAGGAAGGAGCAAGCAAGCAAGTGTACAAGGGAGACAGAGGGGAAGACTGAAAAGGTTGGACTGTACAAGGAAAGGTACAAAGGGCAAGTGGGTGGAACAGGTATGGGGCAAAGGGGGATGGACAGTGAGGCCAAAAATTGAAATGGAGGCAGAGAGGGGAGTGCTAAGAAGGTCAGAGGAAGAAGGGCAAGAGCGGAAGAGGAAGCAACTACAGGGCAGTGCAGAAGTGGGAGTGACAGCTTCAAGGGAGAGAATGGGCATATAGGGTTGATGGGAGTGGATTGGATGAGGAGGCGTAAACCATTGTAGTGGATGACCAGAAGAAAAAACAAAGAGAGGTGGAACAGGTAAACGGGGAAATGAGGGAGTTCCCAGAAATGATATAGGCAAAATAGAGGGGCAAAAGAGAGTAAAAGTGGGCTGAGGAGAGGGATGTGAGTGGACTGAATGATAGAAGGGAGAGAAGGACTAAGACGAATGAGGGGTGAACAGCAACGTTATAAGAGGACTATAGCAATAGTGGGCAAACACGCTTTGCAGCAAATAGAGAGCCAGCATGTCAGTGACAGTAACACCGTAGTAGGGTAAAAGAAGGGAACCCAGCACAATGCTTGAGGAAGAAGGTAAGGGGCCTGGCATAGTGTAGAGAAGAGTGAGATAAGCAAAGAGTCAAATTCTCTCAGAGAAGCCTTCCTTTACCAAACCGTCCCGCCAATTATAGCCTGATCCAAGGGTCTAAGGTAATTGAGGCCTAGGTCATGTGGGTGATTGTCCAATCATTTACTAGATATGGGTCATAGGGTCCAGTGCAGGTGATCGAGGAAGGGCCTCAGAAGAAGATCTCAGCGGCAGCAGTCACCAGATTGTAAGTTACTGGTGCAGGCCTCTGCAAAATCTCAGCCCTCAGATGGAGCAAGAGGGAAAATTGTCAGATGGAAACAGTACTGAGGGTACAGGCTGCAAAGAAAGTCATTCATTTTTAATATTGGTAGATGATTTGTTATTTTCGATAAACACGTTAGGCCAAAGTTATTAGTTTGAACTAATACCTAGTATTTATGAAAAGAGCATGTGTTTTTTTCAATAAAACACAAATTAATGTGGTCACCTTATTAACAGGTACACTTATAGCGCTGCAGACATATTGTATAAAATGACTATGTATTCCAGGACGTAGTTGTGATTCACTTGGGTGCCCTAAGAATTAATTAATGAATTAATTAATATTTATAACACGCTTAATGCCAGAGACCTGTCTCTAAGCACGGGACTGGGATTCAAACCTGTGTTGCTCTGCATTGTCTTGCCTCACTTGAAATGTAGTCTTTAAAATAACTGAATGACTATGGTTGGGATACTTACAAAAGCCCATTAATTGCGCATTCAAAGCTCCGATCAGATAATAAGGAATATATGTACTTTAGTTTGAACATATACTTTGTAATGGTAGTCAAAATTCCCTTTGAATACATAAACAAATAGAAAATATGTGAGGTCCATGTAAGGGGATACTGTGAATTTACGTCTGCTATGCGCAAAAACTTTGCTGACTTGTAATTTGAAGATAGAACCTCGATCATTGCAATCGAGGAAGCAGCTGGACTCGCCGGATTGCGATTTAAGATTGGTGGCAAGCACCAAAAAAATGAACGAGTTCATTTAATTGAGCTTGGGGAATGACTTTAGTTATATGGCAGCACTGGGAGAAAGTCTGATCATCAAACTACAAGTGGGGACTTGACTACCCATGGAACACAAATTGATACAATAGCAATTGACCTACAATGGAAGAATGGAGAATATGGTGTGCAATGAAGTATGCATTTTGAACATCGAATACTTACAGTTCACCAAGAGACTCCAAGTGAGAACCTTAGAAGATTATAAAGTGAATCCACTGATGAGAAAATAGGAGTGAATTGACTTCTGGTTGACTTCTGATACACAATATTTCTTGTCCTGATGAAGGCCGAATATAAAACAAAGGGACATGATCGGTCGGGATCAGGTCGGATCCCTGATTACATTGCGGAAACACAGTTGTGTCGACGTGTGTACTTTTGCATAGAGGATCTGGTTTATGCATGAAATAGAAGGTTAAGACTATCACAGTCGTGCCCGATAGTAATTGTAGATGCATTTGTGCATCTGCTTTCGCCAGGTTGTCTGTATAGTTGGTCAACAGGGAACATTCAGGAACAGACATTTTGAGTATGCAACTGCAGGAGAGTTCTAAGTAGACAAATAAATGTAGTGACAGTCATTGTTAACTGTCTTAATATATCAAATCACTCCAAAAGTAACAGTGATTATTAAATAGCAATGACATGTGTGATGTTGTGTTTGCTTGGGACTGTTTTAGTTTTCCATTTCTTTGTTTATGAATGAATAAAGAAGATATATTTTTTGCAGGCAATGGAGTGGTGATGTGAATGATGGTTACAGAGTGTGGGAGCAGAAGGGGCAATTAGTGGGCTACTCCCAATAGGAGTTGTTTGTTTCACTTGTTCAGATCCCCGGTGGGGGGAGTAACCAATCTGGTTCCCAGTTCTTTGGGTGTCAATGGAATCTTTACAAAATAAATCCTTAAAGAAGGTTGATAATAGCTTCTAGAGTGCAGGAGCTTTTCTAGTACTTTTAATGAGAGTATTCCAAGACCCAATTCTTCTATACAGCAGCTTATTCATGGTCCTCCAGACAAAAGGCTTGCGATCCAGATCTGGAAATTGCAAAGGAGAACATCAGGTAATTGGAAGCAGGACTACCCAGAAGCATCCACACAGACTAATTCGGCTAAAATGAGCTCCCCTGTCCTGTCCTGAACTCTAATTACTTCAAAACTTAAATAAGCTGCAGAAAGTTAATAACAATATACTGATTTCCTCAGCTTTCACTGGAGCAAGGGTCTATCTACATTGATATCTGTGTTGCCACCTGGCATCAAAGATTAAAGGTGGATTAACAATCTGTGAGAACCTTAGATAAATTAATGTCCGTATTATTTGTCTCTTTCATAGTGTACGGGGGGGGTTTGGGTCAGAGTCTTGTTTTATAGTAAATAAAACCCAATAACATATGATAGGTTTCCTCTTTAAAATGAAATATTATTTTGTAACCAACCATTTTGATTTTCATGGATCTCAAGAAACATAGTTGAAATTGAGGTTTGTTTTTTCTAGCTAGAAACTTCAGTTCAACTCAATTCTTGTAGATGTTTATACATTTCATCATGACCTTTACCAGTGACATGATTTCCGTGATTTGCAGAAATTACAGTGTCGTTGTGTCATCAATGCAGTGCATGGAAACACCAATTGAATACTTTTGCAATAGTTGCAAAAATTCATTGTAAATTCAGTACAAAAATCTGAGAAAAGTATCATTCATATTCAATATTCAATAGCGTATCATACGTTGTACAGTTTTGAATAGTGATTTAATTTCTATTCTCTGTCCCCATAGGCCATCCCCACCCTCTCTGGTCCCCCTGTGATGTTCCCTTGTCCCCCCCCCTTCTCGCACACAGATGTTGCCTGTTTTGCTTGATTCTTCTACCCTGCTCCCTCCACCCCCTCCAGCCTACTACTGCAAGAGTCTGTCCTGATACATTCCGGTTTCACCATCTTGTGGCTAATGCTGGATTTCACTTTTATGGACTTCATTGATTCACGGTGCGTCACCCTTTCTCAACTCTCATGCTGGACTTCCTTTGCATCTTGTACTCATGCTGGCCCTGATTCATGCTGTTCCCATCTTCATCTTGTATCCTGGCTCGCTACATTATGTGTTACTACTGACATCTGCAATTGTATTTGCTCCCCCCTCTTGCTTCTCCACTCTTTTTGACTGCTTTCTCTCTGTTCTCTCCTCCTCTCCCCTTCTCCCTTTACCTATCTCCTCCCCTCCTCCCCTTACTTTCTTCTATGCACTTACTCTATCAGAATTGTCCCCGGACCTAGTATGATAGCAACCACATCTGTCTCCTCCGCCCTCCCCTTACTGTCCCCCTCCAGCACTATCTGAACTGCCGTCAGGCCTAGTATGGTAGACGCCTGTCTGTTTCCATTTCCTTCAGACTCTCCCCCTCCCTTCCTTATCTATGCCTTAGCTCTTGCACTATCTAAAATGTCGTCAGGCCGAGTACGATAGTTAATTTCACATTCTTATTGTTCATGACCTGTAAGAATGTCATTGTATTTTCCCTTGTTCCCTCCCTTGCCTTGAAGCGCTTTGAAACACATTGTGTATAGGCGCTATATAAATAAACTATCATATCAATATGTTGCTTGTTCACTCTAGCCAGCAAGATTTAAACAGACAGATAGCCTTTTATTGTGTCTCTGTACGTAAAAGTATGTATTAGGAAACAGCCAACTATGTCATCTGCCCAGTGTTATCAGGTCTAACCAATTTTTATTTCATAGAATTTTCATGTCTACAATAAACATGATTGCTACAAAACTGCTTATTTCTTGTCCTTGATTGTGAGATGGGATTGTTGTATTTCGAAGCCATTAAACTGGGTTTACTCTCACCTGTTAAAGAATCTGAAATTGATAATCTTCTTTTTTTTGGGTGGGTCTGGTAACCTTTTGACTGCCATTTGCATTTTTATTTTCATTTTAGTTTCCAGAGGAAAGTATTGAAGTCCTGCCTCTGAAAGGTTTGATGGATTTTTATCAACTAACCATTGATTTGACAGTTAAAGCAGTGGTTGTCCAAAGTAGTAAAATACTATTCATTTGATAGAACACGTTTCCCTCAACGGCCTCTTGGCACTAGAGAGACCATGCAGAAGAAGTAGATAGCAGAAATATGATACACTTCAGAACATCTTATCAAAGTGGAAAGGAAACAAAGAACAGGACACCTAGAGAATGGTTGTTATATGATCTCTGATGGCTGTCTGGGTCGAGCACTGTGAAACCTGTGGTTGTAGTGCATTTCACAACACAAAATATAAAATAATAGAAATGACACTACAATGGTGCAGTGTGGATATCCACAGTCCTACTAGTTTTAACATAGGAAAGGAGAGGGAGAGGTCAACCAATGGGCTAAACAGTCTTTTGGGAGCAGGTTCGCTGTATTCCATTGCAGTAAACATACTCAACGCCTAATTGAATGTGTCATTACAAAGAAGGTAGAGCTGTGAGGGAGGTCACCAATCATCAGGTGGTGACAGGACCAGATGACAAATCCACAGCCAGCAGGCAAAAGATGTCCATAAATTCCAACAGAGGTACAGTAGGGCAGACAAAGTGTCAAGTTAGCCATTCCACTCAACCCATTGGGCTGCTGTGTTAGCAAAGCCATCATACTTCTTGCATGGCAAGATAATTGAGAACTACAATCAAAGAACATCCTCCTACTGATCACACGTCGTCAATAGCGGATGCAACAGGACACAGAAGTTGTTACTACTAAATTCCGAAGAGCCTTCACAATAAATAGGAAATCACTTTCCACTGAAATTATGTGAATTTAACCAGATGCCCCACGGCATTTCAGCGGGAACCAGCCACCTGCCAAGGCTATAATGAGTAGACTGTGAGAGATATGACTCTCTTGCAAGTGCTGATGTAGTTGGATTGCATATCTAATCAATCAAATATCAAAAACCCAATCCAACAGGCCCACCCGATCTACCTACGCCAGCCTAGTTACCATACCCAGATTTAGACAACAGAAAGCTGGCGGCTCTAGCTTCCCAGTGTTTACGGCCAAACTATGGAGTTCCATGCCCCTACCACTGAGGTCAGACGCATCATTATGGTCCTTCCGCAAAGGCCTTAAAACTTGGCTGTTCACCCAAGCTTGTAATTAACCTATACATAGCATCAGGTCTTCACAGGTAGTTTACAATGACACCTCTGATCTACTGTCTGCACATCCGGTATGTCGTAACTCACCTGTCTGCTGCATTATTTCACAAACAACACCTGCAACACATGTAACGAAGTACTGCTTCAGAAGATCTGTAAATAATGTAAGATAAGGATGTAATCTATTTCCCTGTGCTGACCTATATGTTTGTAACCTTACCATGCAAGTTCTGAATGTAACCAATCTCTTAAGCAAAAAGCGCCTATATGCCTCTGGGCTATGTGCGCTATATAAGTGCCAAAATAAATAAAGAAATAACTAAATAAATTGCATGAAGGCCCATTATAGGTTTCCCTGGTGCAGAGGCCTTTGAGTGGATAGCCATCCAATGAGATGCTGATGCATGCAGTGTTTCGACTCAGAGGCCACAGGAGTGAGCCCTTGTGCCTTGAAATACACACATTCACATTGTCTTGCTGCTCCACACTGTTCTCCACCTCCCACTCCTTGCATGTCACTGGCTGCAGATCCTGGGTTTCATTGCCAGAGCGCTGACCTAGGGCCTTATCCTGCCTCATTGTCTTTGGTCGCTATGTTTGGCATATACAGCCATCATGTTTTTTGCCTCCTCATCGGCACCCAACTCGCTTTTCCCTGGCAAAAAGTCCTGGCATATGCGACTGCCATTCTATGTTCCCACAGCAATAGGCCTGTTATGGCTGGCGGCCACTTCTGACATACAGGGATGCACATTTCTGCGTTGAGCCAAACCTGGCACAGCTCCATTTTTGGCAGTGCCTGCTTCTGGCATAGGCAGTGACAACCCAAGCCACATTTCTTCCTTCTCTAATGCCTGGACCCATCCGTAGGCTGTCAAACCGGAGTACCCTGACCTGGCAGCAATATAAAAGTATTTCCCTGCATGTCGCTAACACTGATGACTACATAGTACAGGAATACCACATCAGATTTTCTGTCCTCTTCTCTGTTAACATACCTCCCCTACCCAAAGCAGGATTTTCTGTTTCTCTTCTTGTGTTCTCTTCTTGTGTTCTGCCATAGTAGGCAAACCTCCTTCCAATACCTGAAGAGCCCATCAGCCCAGATTCTTGCTGTGCTCTCCTGTTAGTGGTGCTGCCTGTTGCAGCCACCTTCCTGCGATGTTGCTGGGGTGTACGAGCGCCCTAAGTACTGGGAAGGGAGGCGGTAATAGCCCATTACACACACTCACTGTGGTCTGTCCTAGTCTCCCATCTTTTCCAGTTGTGTGTTCAAACCATGGGGCGTGGGTGTGGCTCATTCATTTTCATCCCATTCTGAGTTGAAGAGCCAGGCTTTTAGGAGTTTTCTGAATTTTAGATGGCCCTTAATGGTTCATATTTCTCTGGGGAGGGAGTTCCAAAGTTTAGTGGCTAGGCAAGAGAATTCTGAAGCACCACGTTCTTTCTTCGTGTATGGTTTAGGTTCTGGGCAGATGTGGCCACTGGATTTGAGTGTTCTGGTCAGCTGGTAAATGGTGATTTCCCTTTGTATGAATTCTGCTCCCTGGCTGTGGATTGCTCTGTGTGTTATGCACATTGTTTTAAAGCTAATGTGTTTTTAACATTCAGCCAATGTAGCATCTTTAGCACTGGAGTGATGTGGTCCCTTTGTGAGAGTTGGAGGAGAAGTCTGGCAGCTTCTGTATACAGTGCAGTTTCTACAGATACTAACCCAGAATTCCAAGGTATAGGCTGTTTTGCTCGTGAAATCGAGGAATGGTAGAATCCTTTTTATCGTGTGTAGGTGGAAGAAGCATTTTTTGATTATGCATTTGCCTTCAGTTCTAGGGTTAGCCCGTTGTCCAATGTTTTTGACAATTTTGGAAGGTGTGGGTGCTGTTCTTAGTTCTCTGGCCCATGGGATGTACTGGTTGCTTCCTTGTATTTTGGATATAATCATGATGCCCGGCTAGAATTTGAAGCTGTTAGTGTTCATCCATTCGTATAGTTCTTTGAGACAGCCTATTAGCGTTGTGTTCTCCTCTTGTACATCTTTGATTTTGTAGATGATTTGGGTGTCATCTGTGAAGTTGTAGCAAGTGAAGCTGTGTCTTTTGATGAGGTTGATTAGTGGAGTCATGTAGATGTTGAAGAGGAATGGGGATAAGGAGGATCCTTGTGGTAGTCCACAGGTGGAATCCTGCAGTGCAGATTTGAATGTTTTTATCCATACGGTTTCTGACAAGAAGGATTTACTCCAGAGCAGTGGCGTGTCAGTGATCCCTATTTCTTCCAGTCTCTTGGTGAGGGTATTGTGGCTGACTGTGTCAAACGCTGCAGAGAGGTTGAGGAGTATCAGTGCAGA
Source organism: Ambystoma mexicanum (assembly GCF_040938575.1). Taxonomy (NCBI): domain Eukaryota; kingdom Metazoa; phylum Chordata; class Amphibia; order Caudata; family Ambystomatidae; genus Ambystoma; species Ambystoma mexicanum. Next base: position 700,683,396 of record NC_090941.1, on the reverse strand, counting down.
GTTTGTGTTGGAGTCAGAGTTGGTCTTTAGGTCGTCCCAAATAGAGAGAAGTGCTGTCTCTGTCCCTCTCATGGGTCTGAAGCCCACTTGTGCTTGGTCCAATAGTTGGTGGTTTTCTACATGTTCCAGTGTTTGTTTGTAGACATAGGTCTCTAAACGTTTTGCCAGATAGGGGATGTTTGATATTGGTCTGTAATTGGAGAGGTCTTGCACATCGCCCGTTGTATCCTTGAGGAGTGTTTTGATGTACGTAGATTTAAAAGTCTGCTGTTCTCTCCCTGTTGAGATTGATAGATTGAAGAGTTTTATGTGGTATTACCATGGTGTGCCCTGTGTAAGGATCGATTTATAGATGTCAGGTGGGCAGGGGTCCATTGGGGAGCCTGCTTTATTGCTTTGTTTCACCAGTTTGATGAATTTCTCTTTTGACATTTGAACAGAGGGTTGCAGTTTGTTTTCTGGTTCCAGGGTGGGTAGAGGATGGTGCGCGATCTGGTTGATTGGTCTACTTTGTATGATCCGATGTATGTCAGTGATTTTATTTTTAAAGTTGTCTGTGAGATCATCACATAGTTTTTGTGAAGGTACCAGTGTGTTGTTGCATCCAGGGGATTTCTCATCACATTTACGATGTTGAATAGTTCTTTCTGGGTGTTGAATAGTTCTTTCTGGGTGTTGGTGGTGTTTGTGATTGGGTCATCATAGTATTTCTTTTTGGCTTTGAGAGTTTCCTTTTTGTATGCTTGGAATTGTTTTTGATAATTAATTCTTTTGGCTTGGTCGTAGTTTTTACTCCATTCGAGTTCAAGTTTCCGGTTAGTTTTTTTCATTGAATTAAGGTGAGGTGTAAACCATCTTGCCACTGCTTTCTTTCATGATGGGATGAAGGGTTTGTCTGGGAAGATGCTGTCTATTGTTTTGGTAATCCATTTCTGGATTAAGTCTGCTTTTTCATCTAGGTCCGTTTCGTTTAGGGTTGTGATCGGTGGTTACAAGGATTCCAGTTGTTCTTTTAAGTTAAGTTACTGCTTTTGATGGTATTCCAGTTTCTTTTCCAGATTTGGGGCAGTTTGGGTGCTTTGGATGGTAGTTGCATCATGAACAGTATGATGAAGTTGTCGCTCCATAGTATTTGTATTGGTAGCGCAGTTGAGATCTGCTTTTTGTTGTTGAGGATTGCGTTGAGAGTGTTTCCTGCTGTGTATGTCACTCCTTTTACCATATGTCAGAGTTTCGTTGTTTCGAGTTGCACAATTAGGAATTTGTGTGTGTTTGCATTCTTTTCTTCAAACCATATGTTTAAGACCCCAAGGATTATAAGGTGATCATGCTTGATGGCCAGGTTTGTCACAGCTTCTATGACGTTATCTACGAAAGTTGCTTCGTAAGTCGGTGGTCTATAGATGAGTATGAATGTGAGGTTAGTTTTTGAGTCATCTGTCAGGTGATGGGGGATTTGCAGCTTCTGATGGTCAGCGGGTCAGCTGTTTATATTTTCAGGTGTTCTTTGTAGGCTACTGCAAGTCCTCCTCCTCTTCTTCCTTTTTTGTTTACCTGTGTGCATTTAAAGTTATCGGGTAGACAGCTGTGTAGTGTGACTTTCTAGTTGTCATCTAACCAGGCTTTTTAGATGAATAACATATCGATTCCACTGTCGCAGAGTAGATAGTAGATATCTGTAGCATGTTTGGACATTGAGCTTGGATTGATCAGATTACAGTGTATATTTTTCTTTATAGTTCCTTGTTTTGTTCTTGGTTTCACCTTCGAGTGGTCTTGTTACTTTCAGAATGCAGGGTGTGTTCAGTAGGGTCTGTTTCGTCATTGAATAGATCAGCTAGGTTTCGTATTGGATTCCTGACTTCCTCTTCTGATTCCTCTACTGTAAAACGTTGCTGGTGCTGTCGTCCCCATGAGTGTTTCTGATATATACAGGGTGATGGTGTTGTTTTCCCTCTTTCTCCGTCCGGATGTTTCTGCTTTTTTCCTGTGCAGTCCTGGTATCTTGCTGGAGTGAATGGCCTTGTTGATGGTCATAGGTTGCTGTGGTGAGTGACTTGTATCGAGGTCTGGTGTTAGGTATAAAGATTGTTGACTTGCATTAGAGTTTGTTCTGTTTTCTGTCATGTTTATGGGTGTGTGTTCCATTGCTGTGTCTGTGTTAGTTGGCGTGTTGGCGTGTTGTGGTTCCATTTGGCTGATACTTTTCTCCCAGTTTTCTCGCGCATCATCCCATTCTGTGTCATGGCATATTCTGGTCCTTCGAAGTATTCTAGTTTAGGGAGTTTTTGTGTTATTGTGTTTGGGTCGGAGGGACTGTTGACCACGTGCTACTCTTTTGAGAGTTTTGCTGGGTTTTTGTCTTTTTTTAAAATTAGTTTTCGTTATTACTTTGGGCTTTTAGTGGTCTGTGGTTATTGTCAGGGGGCATGATCGAGGGGGGTCTTATGGTCTGTTGGCTAGCAGATTGGGTTGAGGGTGGATACAAAGGGGCAGAGGTGCTGGTGGTTCCTGAGTGTGCGCCGTAGGTGGCCTTATCCTTATCCTTTGCTCTGTCTATGTGAAGTCTCGGGTTATTAGACCTTTGGGTGCTTGTGGCTACCATTCTACTTTCTGCAAGCTACCCCTAGCAATCCCTAGATTCTAAGCACAGTGGAGGTGGTGGAGTACCTAAAGTTGGGGCCCCTTACTATTCAGTGATCTAGTTCTGGAGTTGTTGTTTCACTCAGAGAATAGCTGTAATGCTAGGCAGGCTAGAGCTGAACTCAGCAGAGGTGGTGGAGCACATAGAGCTGGAACACGGTGCTGGATGGAGGGATAAATGCTTAAATTCTTGCATAGAGGGATAAATGCCTAACATGCAAACACCACAGCAAATGCAAACACCCAGATTGGGGATTCCTGGATAGAGGAAGAAATGCCTAACATGCAAACACCACAGCGAATCCAAACACCCAGATCTGAGATTCCTGGATAGAGGGAGAAATGCCTAACATGCAAACACCACAGTAAATGCAAATACCCAGATTCGAGATTCCTGGATAGAGGGAGAAACGCCTAACATGCAAACACAACAGGAAATGCAGACACCTAGATTTGAGATTCCTGAATAGAGGGACGAATTCCGAAATTGCAAACACCACAGCAAATGCAAACACAGAGATATGAGGTTCCTGGATAAATGGAGAAATGCCTAACATGCAAACACCATAGCAAATGCAAATTCCTAGATTTGAGATTCCTGGATAGAGGGGAAAACGCCTGCCTAAACACAAGATATGTCTAACTAACACAATTCGCCTAAATGCCAGACATGGCTAACTAACACAATTGGCCTAAATGCCATATATGCATACCATGCAACTGTGGGCTATGTGCATCAGACTAAAAGCTATTAGGTAGTAAGAGTGGTGGGACAGTGTAATGGGGAGCAGTAATGGCTGTGCCCCCTGCCCAGACCTTGCCTACCTTGTAAGTCGCTGCTGGTTGACAGCTGCACTGCAGGCTCCACAGGCGGATATTGGCATACACGGTCTGGAGCTGCTTCTTCACAAGCTTCCCTTTGCCTTGGGGCCCTTAGCCGCAGGGGGCTGCCCGTGCAGGGGGCGGCCCTGGGTGGTTGGTCTAAGTGGGACACACTGGCCAATCCTAGCAGGTGGGAGGGCTAGAAGGAGGGAGCTCACACGCAACTAGGAAGCGGGCTGAGCTTGCACTACATATACAATTAAGAAGCCCACGGAACGCTAAATATATTTAAGGCCTTCACAGAGGCAAATACAAAACAACACCAATGCACTCCAACAGACCTTGGCCCTCATTACGACCCTGGCGGAATTCGGAAAACGATGGCGGAAATGCAATACCGCCATCGAATAGCGCTCGGTGCGACTATGACCCGTCACCGCAAAGTACGATGCCATTAGCGACACCGTAGTGAACGCCAACGCTAACTGCACCAAGCACGCGCGCGCGCGCCATGCCAAACCGTAAACACCACCATGGCGCAACGGTACGCCAATTCCGACCCCAGCGGACATGTACCTAACGCCATCAAGCATGGCGGAATGCACCATTCCGCCATGGTGAGAAGTACGGCATCGCGAATCAACCGTAAACGGCCCCACTGACTGCCCGTACACCGCTCCCTGCCCACAAAGTACAACTCCCCGTAGGTGCAACGAAGCCACAATGCAACCAGTGAAATGCACAAGTCACCCATGCATGCCAACGAACAAATGGACCTCAAGAGGGGCCAATGGGAGCTGCAGGGCACAGATGGCACGAATACAGACGCCATCCCAATGGACATGACCACAGTCCCCCACCAAGAAACGCACGCAAACACAGGCACCTGTGACCAGCAATATTCAGAAAATCACAACATTCCACCAGTCCACCTGGCTGACCGGCATCTGTCACACAAAACCCAATCCCCCGCCCCTGAGCATGACAACATTCAAACTGTCATATTGGCAGCCCCCATCCCTGACCTCACGGGCTTCGTAGGCAAACGCGCCCAGTACAGGACCACGCAACAAAACTCCGAAGCTGGAACCCAATGCAGATCCCCTCACAATACATCGCTCCCCAAATAGGAATATGCCACATCACTTGCGAAGAAGAACGCTACACGGCCCATATCAGAATAGAATTTTAATGCACATCAATATCACCAAGCCCATACAGCCATCAGGCCATGAACTCCAAAACACATTTCACCATTGTGGGCTGCATCCGCAAGAAATGACCAGCCACTACTCGTGTGACGCCCTGTTCCCTCATGGTACACAGAGCCACATACACGTACGAAAAGGCAACATGGAAGCGCACAGAACCGCAGGGCCGTCCCAATGGGGAGGCACTAGTCCAGCTGAAAGGCCGAAATGTTGCTCCGAGCCACCAGTACTGCGTAAGGGCATGTGGCCCATTGGCGATCGTCCCATAAGATCGTAATGCTGCTCCACTGATTAACACGAAGCAGCAGGTGTCGGGAGTAAAATCCATCTGCAGGAGTGGCATACAGATGGCAGTGGCAAAAGGGGAGGAGATACCTGTCAACCAAAAGAAAAGAAACAGAATAGAATGGCCATCAGAACTACATTCGAACAACTCACATCAATGATCACACTAGATCCACAGCCATATGCATGCAAGCCCACTCCAAAGGATCATCACCACCCCAAAACCACTTGCGAATCATAACTACCTATATCGAGGTGAAAACACCATCACAAACGAGTGTACCTGTGCATGCGCCTGTGAAAACAGAATCCTTCAGATGGGATTGGTAACGTGCATGGACACAAGTGTCTGAAGGCGCGTCGAGACAGGGAGGGCTCAACAAGGCCAGATAGACGATGGTCCCACTATGGCAGCTCTGCATCACATAGCGCAGGGGGGGCGGACAGATCCCAAGAAGCCCTGTACATGGCAAACACTGTATCAAATCACCTGCCCATGCATCCATTCATCATTCCCTCATCCCGTAATGAAAACGCCTGAATATTTACTCACATAACATTAGAAATATCCATTGAGTCTGTGCGTTATGCAGCCTGCAAAATCCACAGTGCCCCAGCACGTAATTCCAGTCTAGTGAAGTAACATGTATTTGGGAACGTCCTGCCTTATCGTCCACTACGCAATTGCGCATCCCATACTATTCATATCAATCATAGCATTCTCGCCATGGCCCCTGTCCCAAGGACATTGAACAATAGAACGTTATATTTGCAGTCAGACCTGTGGGCATCTCCTCGCCGCTAGCTGAAAACCGAAAGCGCCGCCCTTCGAATTCCTCATTTGCAACATCACGTCGAAGAGGCATCTGTGGCCGTTTGAAAACACTAATTAATCCATCGAGTGCGGCTGTGTGTGAAAATGGCAACTGCCTTCACCCACGAATGGGACGCCCCGCCCGTCGTTGCAACTCGGTACAGTGATGAATGAGGGCCCACCGTTACTCGAGTACTACGTTCCACTGACCCTTCACAACTCTGTTCGCGACTGCACAGATAGTATGTGAAACAATGGGACCACAACAGAATGAACATATCAACCAATGTTACACGGCCATCGGGTACAAATACAAGATTGCAATAGCAAGATGCCATTCCACGAATTGCAGCGTTGTGCGCGGGACGTGCTCGGCCAAAGGGGAGAGCAGTTTGCACAGGTGGAATGAATCACCACAGGTGGAGGCCATTCAGCCTGGAAACACATAAATTGCACAGCCAGTCTCCTCCCACACCCACTCCGAAATGCTACCGGCAGGACTCGCGATGTTGGCCCTGGGGGACCTGATAGCACTGCAAGTACTCCAACTCCAAGAAGAAGACGAACACCAACTACAACCGGCCGCACGGAGGAGACGCAGGAGGAGGAGGAGGCCAAGGCAGGGCCAGCAAGGGCCGCCAGCACAGCCACTACCACCACGCAGGCAGCCCGCAATCCCACGCCTCCGAGCACATCCGTTCAACCTCACTGATGAGCAGATCCACACCCTCTACCGTCTGGACCGGGACACCATAACCGCCATTGTGGACATGACACAGGCTGACCTTGTCAGCATGATAGATAGCCCAACCGCCATCCCACCCCTACTGAAGGTGGTGTCTGTACTCCACTTCCTGGCCACAGGCACCTACCAGCACACAGTCGGACAGTTGCATGGCATTTCTCAGCCACTGTTCTCATGGACACTATTGCAAGTGCTCGATGCCCTCCTGCAGCACGCAGACGACTACATCTCTCTACCACGCTCGGAGCAGGAAATTACCAACACAAAAGTGGGATTCCATGCACTTGGCGGCATACCGTGTTGCATTGGTGCCATCGACTGCACCCATGTGGAATTGGTCGTCCCACATGCCATGGAGGCCCAGTACCGCAACCGAAAACAATTTCATTCCCTGAATGTACAAATGGTGTGTGACTCCAACAGGATCATTACACATTGTTGTGCCCGATTCCCTGGATCAACCCATGATTCTATGGTCTTGAGGAACTCTACAATACCACGCTACATGGAGCGACACGCAGGGAACAGATCCTGGCTACTCGGTGAGTCTCATTACATGCATGATAATGTGGGGTATGTGATTCGGCAATGACCTGGCAGGAAGGGGGGGGGGGTGTGCGTACGTAGCAATGGCATTCCACATCATACGTTTCTCGTCCACATACAGGTGATGCTGGATATCCACTGAAGAGATGGCTCCTCACACCAGTCCGGAACCCACGGGACCAGCATGAGGAGGACTACAACCATGCCCACTCACGTACCCGTGTAGTCATTGAACAGGCATTCGGCCTACTGAAGACCCGTTTCCGGTGCCTCAGCAGGTCTGGCGGGGCACTCCTGTACCGCCATGAGAAGGTTGCAAAGATGGTGATGGCATGTGTCATGCTCCACAACATGTGCGTACGTAGAAATGTGCCCATGCCCCCTGACGCAGAACTGCAAGTACCTGATGATGGTCATGATGAGGGTGGGGATGTGGCAGCACCTCAAGGAGTCTGCGAGGCACCGGAGGCCCGTGACATTCGTCAGCATCTCATTGATGCATGCTTCTAGCACTCACGCCTGGTGGCTGATACATGGACACGGGATGCGTGGCACTGTGTGTGTCTGGTACATGCACAATATGGACTGTACGCCTATAATGGCCTAGTACACAAAGATCAATGTCCACACATCTCATTGGTTGATCGTGCACTTTTTATGGCATATGTGATATCATGTTGTACACCCTATCGACCCGCCACCCAAGTGAGCCCAACACACCCCCTCCACCCTCCCACCTCCCCCCCGAACACCAGTGTCCAAAGATGCTCATCGTCCGTGGGCAGTCGCTATTGCAAGCCCCCTCTGCGGGTATCAGGGGCACCCCTGCCTGTGGAGCGCAGGTTCCTCCCAGATCTACGTTGGGGGCTGCCCTGGACGGAACTTGCAACGGATGATGTCTCTGCCTGCTCACGTCCATGCATGTCCCTAAGGGTTTGTGAGAGCTCAGTGAGCACACGGCGCACTGCGGCAAGTTCACCACATACGTCTTTGGACGTCGCATGCAGTTCCCCCCTCAGGCTCTCGGTGCTTCTCTCCATTTGGACTCTCAGGCTCTCGGTGCTACTCTCCATTTGTGCCCTTAGTGTCTCTGTGCCTCTCTCCATTTGTGCCCTAAGTGTCTCAGTTGATGTTTCTATGTCTGCCTTAGTGCCCCCACATTCATCGGCATGGTCCTTGAGGAGCGTGGCCAGTTGCTGCTGTTGCACGATTAACTGGTCGAGGGACTGTTGCCTCTGCTGGGCCATGGCCATTTGCGGGGGTGTCACAGAGGGGCTGTTGTCCTCATGTTGCCCTGCCACAGGGCTTGTGGGGGATGGCCAGTCGTCGTCTTGTGGGTGCCCCTGCGTGGTATCCTCATGTAGTACGGGATGGAACAGACAGGGGGATTGGGACAGGTCATGGATGGATCTGACTTCGACATCCCCGTCTTCTGTGTCGGAGCATGCTGCCATCAATGGGGTGTCACCTATGGTGCTGCTGCCACCGGAGGCAGTGCCTTCTGTGGCATCCGTTGGGGGGACCTGTGGTGGTGGTGTTGTGGCCATGCTGGCTGCTGGGGTGCCTGTTGATGTTCCCTCCTGTGTGCTGCCACCTGATTTGTGCTGCTGCCGTGTCTTGATGCGTGCAGCTGAGGTGGAGGGTCTTTGGCCGTCGGTCTTGGCCCTCTTTGCAGGTGTGCTGGTAGGGGTGTCCTGCAGCTCGTCGTTTGGATCGGACCCTGTGGTGGAGTAAAGGAGGGCGAGGGTTATTGGTGGGTCTGTGGGAATTGGAATGGCAATGTATCACATGCATTGGGGTGGTACCTGAGGGTGATTTGGGTCGGGGCCTTGGAGGTGCTTCCATTTGTGTGTGGAGTGAGGGTGCAGTTGTTTGGCAGCCTGCAGTTAGGGTGTGCCTGCTGCACGTGTAGTGCGTGTTTTAGGGGTTTTTAATTATTTATGTATTTATTGTGGGTTTTAACGTGCGCTATCAGGCCAATGTGTGTGGACGTTCTCCTGGACATGTGTTTCTGTTGCACTATGGGGACACATGGTGCTTCGAATGGATGGACTTTGTGGATTTAGCATTGTTTCATTAGGCCCACCTACCTGAATCTTCGGATGTCTGCACTCCTTTCTCCATCCCTCCGACTCCCTCTATGCTCTCCATTCCGATGGTGGAGGCACAGATTTCTTCCCAGGGGGTCAGCTTGATTGGTGATTCCGACCCTCCCCCGGTGGCTGTGGCAATGTTGCGGTTGGCAGAGAGTATGCTGCGGACGCGTATCCGCAGGTCGTCCCATCGCTTGCGGCATTGCTGTGGGGTGCGGGGTGCGGTCCCCACCGCACTTACCCGCTGTGCCACCAGAGCCCATATGGCCTTCTTGTTTGCGAGTGCCGTCCTGGTCATTTGCGTGGAGAAGACGACGGCAGCATTCTCCTGGAGGGTCTCTGTTAGCACAGTGAGTTCCTCACGGGAGAAGTGGACCTGCCGCTTGCGGTCGCACGCTTTCTTCGCTACTTTTCCCATTTTTCTTGGTTTCGCTAGGGTGGATGACGGGTTGGGTTGTGTCTCAGGGTGGTGATTTTAGTGGTTGTGTGGTTTTAGTGGTTTTATAGGTGTACGGCGGGTTGTTTCCCGTTCCGGGCCCGTGTTTTAACTTCCGTTTCCGTATATTTCCGGTCACCGTACTTTACGGTAGGCGCACACTGCGCTGTCCGCTGTGATGGGTGGCGGTATTGCACCTAGGGCGCCGTACGGCGGCGGTGTGGGCCGTTTTGGGGTCATTTCCGCCATCGCGGACTTTGCACTTCCGCCATGCCGTGGTGCTCGTGCCCGATGGGTCGGAATGGGCCGCACTTTGCTCCTTCTTGCAATGGCGGAAACGCTATTTACGCTGTGGCGGTCCGGTCAGTCACTTTCCGCCAGGGTCGTAATGAGGGCCCTTGTGTTTTACTGAGGTCCTGATTCACAGTGGCTCTGCTGCGAGCGATGCAGGGTGCACACCCTCGTTGTCCGGGCACGGTCAAAATGGCCAATCCTAGCAGGTGGTAGGACTGATGTGCACCAGAGAATCTTATGGCGCTCAGGCATGGATTGGGACATGTACTCCATATTGTCCTTGTTGAGTAACCTCGGCTGGTAGACCATGAGGAGTCCCCCCTGGTTGGTGGCAGTTTTTATCCATTTGAAGGAACGAAATGCATTTGTGCTTTGTGGACAAGCCTAACCCATATGATAGCCATGTGATATTGATGTGGCTTTATATAGTTTTGGTATCCAGCTGGAGTTTCCAAAGGAAGCACATGTCGACACAGGATGTGTGACCTGTATGGTTGGGTTGTCTGGTGTTTTCAGTTAATGAACCCCCTGAGAAATTTGACAGCACAAATCAGGGACAAGTAGAATGTAATGGCCACCACTGATCGGGTGACCATCAGAATGTTTGAATGGATGAAACCCAATTATTGAGGCTTGGCACTTATCGAATTTTGAGATATAAATGTGAATGTGGTTTTGCCACTCGTACAGGTGCTGAAACCCACCCATTTCTGCTTGGACACTCTTCCTGCTGTCAGCGCTCGCCATTTTGCCCCGAGTCTAGCTGATTTTGTTTCCGAATTAGCCAATATTTCCTTCCAGAAAGGAATTATGGCGGTGCCCCTTAAATCAGGTTCCATTTCTCCTCTGTTAAAAAAATCCCATCTTGACTTCTCTCAAATGAGCAACTTGTTTAGCCAAGGTTGGGGAAAAATTGGTTATCAAACACCTTCAAGAATCTGTCGAGCAAAATTGCATGTTCGATGCATGGCAATCAGGTTTTGACCCCAGACATGGCTCTGAGTCTGCAATGGTCACAAAGTGGGATGACATCATGACCACGGCTGATGAAAGACAAATTACATTATTGGTCATGCTCAATCTCTTGGCAGCATTAAACACCATGGACCATGTGAGTCTTCTCTCCTGTTTAAAGAATTTAACAGGAATGGCAGATTGCACCTTAACCTGGCTTAGGAGCTTTCTTACAGAAAGATACCAACTGGTGAAGACGGGACCATATGTATCCAACCCGGTTCAAGTGAGTTGGTGGGATCCACAGGAGTCCCTATTGTTGTTCACTGTATCATTCAATATATATCTCCAACCACCTATGACTATACTAACCATAGATGGGCTACTAGGGGGCTGTGGGGTGACCCTTCCACCCAAGGACGCCATGTTTATGGTGGCACAGGTATTTCAAGACAAGGTCTGGAGTCTGACACAGATCTGGGTTCCTAAATCCTGAACGTTGATCACTAACAAAGATTCCAGTGGGCCAGTCTTCAGACATCCACTGCCTCATGGAAATGTAAAGAAGGAAGAGCAAGATGAATGCAGGCCTCTCAGTCCGCTGTGGCACTGATCAGCACCTGCAGGGTCAAATCACACTGATCGGAACCTTGTGCTCTTCTTTTTAAGAAATTGACGCGTTGGCAGGACAACACTCTAAACATTATGATCTAGTAGCATGATGTGGAAAATGCAGGCGCTCGTCTATTGGGAAGGCATCTTGATCATCTGCTCACCAGTGACTCCAGGGACACACTCAGGCTTACAACACCAGTGGATGAGAGTGAACTAAACTTGGACTAAAACATTTGCTCCCGAGACCCGAAGGCCTAACGACCTGCATCATGCAAGAGAGAAACATTTGGGAGAAGACCACACTAATTAATATTTTTGGGGTAAGATCCCACTTTTACCATTTATTTGACTCCTGCACAGTCTTTTAATGAAGTCGTAGAACAACGGTTTTAGTCTTGGCACCCTTCTTGATCCCATGTATTCCACGTGGCAGTTCCCTGTTGTAGGATGCAAAAAAGCAAGATGGCGGCAAATATGTGCATATACCTATCCCTAATTACAGGGCAATGCAAGCATATTATTGTATGTCAAGAAAGATTGTTTATCTGGACCAAGACTCATCCTCATTGACGAAGAGCTGTGCCAGGAAAGAGTGTTAGTCCCCCAGTGGTGAATTCATGCAGGCGTTCACATGATTGCATTGAAGTGTAAGTATATTTAAATTGGAATAATGCAAAGAAAGACCCAACTATGGATGGATGGGAATGGATAATGTTATAGTGACTGGTTGATTGGGTGCTTCCAAGTATTTATTCTAGATCAGGAAATTGGGGCATATATCTACATTAGGTTAATATGGTTCGGTAGCTCCATACTAATGTCTAAGATTTCTTCTTTTACTATGGTTCTCATGTAGTTGTTAGCTTTTTTTTCCTTTCTTTAAGAAGCAGATAATGTAATGTAATAAAAAAGAGAAAAGATCCTATATAGGTTGTATGATTTTTGACATGAAACACACGTACAGGAATAAAGAAAATGCAATATATAGGTCGACATAAAAATACTCATGCCACAAAACACAGTATATATAGGTCACCATTGTACATCCTATAAATACAGAGCAGAGAGTGTAATTCAGTATAATGTAAATACAAGAACAATACAGACTACCTAATGTAGCATATCATACACCAAGTGGATAGACCATCATAAAAGGAAATCATAATTCCGAATGCAGTCTATACATCAAGGTGAAATGTAAACAGGAATAAAAGGGCTGACTATATAGATATGCATACAATACAAACAGGAATTAAAAGAGGGAGTATATAGGTCACTCATTCAGGATCCAAAGAAGCAAAGAGCCAGGGGACAGGAAACAGGCTAGTTCAGCTTCCTGGAAAGGACCCCTGGGGCTGGCTCAGCTGCTACAAAACATCTTTATCAAACAACTGACAAAGAGCAGGCAAATTTGCTAAATGACCTTGCTCTTTCACCTTCCCCTCTCACTTATTTCTCCCCTTCTCTTCTACTGTCGCTCATCATATATTTTTCTGAACTGATGCATACGATGTGACATATAATTGACACTTTGTTGCTAAACAGATATAACTACAATTGCCATCAAATATATACTTCTTGGTAAGCAGTAGTTTGTGATGATTGATGAGGTTTTCAGTGACAGTCTTTTGTGACCTTTTATGCTGTAAAGTACACAATGGTTTCAAAGATTTCTATTATACAATGCATAAGACATAATGATGATTGAAAATGCATCAAGGAATCGGTATGTTAATGAATGTTCTTTACCAAAGCAAGGCAAACATATATAATGCCACCTACCCACAATAGCATCTTTGAATGTGGGAGGTGGCTAAAGAGTGATAGCACTTTGCCAGAGCTCTTGAAGATACATGTAAGATGGGCCCTGGTGTCACTCAGTCTGTGACACATAAATAGTTCAAAATGATGAAAGTTCTGTAATACTGTCAGACAAGTGGATTTACTGTGGAGAGAGTTTTGAATGCTGCTTTTAAAAGGTCCATTTGTTTCCATGCTGCTTGATGCATTCTTCCTTATGTGTGTGTGAATCATAAAATGTTGTTCCACTATTGATCTTGTTATTGATGCTTCCCTGCACTTTGATTCGTTTTTTTTTGTTATTAGAACTTGCATTTTATTTTTTTTATTTCTGGTACTGGTAGTGTGTCTAAAAATATAAAGACCAGGGTCCCAATCGACTAGCAACCAACTGTTCAGTTATGCAAAGCGTGACTTCAATTTCTGCGTTCCAACTAAAGCAATATTTTATTGGGTGACATCTTGCAATGGTAAGACACACATGAACAAGTTACTGTTACTAATGTATGTCAGTCCGGTGAACATGTTTTTGATCGATCAATCAATGAAGCTATATTTTGATAAAGTCATGAAAGCATAAAGCCACACAAAATACAACATCGTCATGGACAATCAGATGTAATAAGATGTAAGGCAAGTGCCCAAAGTTATTTATACCAACATGTTAATATAAAGAATTCACAGCTGTGCAGTTTTACCCAGTTTGCTCTTCTACGCCAAACATATATGAAATATAATTCAGATACAGCTATTTAACTTCCTCCAGCACTCAAAGATCTGCATAGATGCATAGTAGATGTTAAATTAATGGGTCTGTTATTTCTCAGCAACGGTGTGAGATATTTTTATGAATACCATCAAAAGCAGGGCATAAGAAGACAACATTCAGTAGCGTCTCAGTAGTTAGCATGCAAGCAGGACACATGCCTGTGTGGGTTGTAGTCCATGCATTCTTTAAACTCGCTACAGGCTTTTATAAAGAGACGTGAATTGTTCAAATTCTGTTCGAAATCTAAATTAATTCCATAATAAAATGAGATTTTGATTGACACATGGCAAAGCAAAAGGCTACTATTTGAACTGGAAAACAAGTTGATTTTCTGGTGCCAGTGCACATATTTCTCTTAAGCAAAATTGCTAGTATTTCTTAAATCATGTTACCACCAATACACCCCCTTGCTTCTGCACATCAAGCAAGACATCTTTATAATGGCGTAATTTCAATGAAGAATGAAGCTTCAGCCGGTATAACAATGATCATAAAGACACTATTGATTCAATGGAAGTGCATCTTAAGTCATAGTGCCACCCATAGTCAGGTTAGAAGCCTTCAAAGGGAATCCTAATAGTTGTTTTAAAAACGTTTTTTTCTTTTCTTGAGAGAGGGCTATGGCTCAAATTGTCTCAAATCCTTGAGCCATATGTATACAAGCCTATCTTCCTTTATCTCCAAAAACTGTTAATGGTAATTTATTCATCATTCCTCCCTGTTCACTGGCAAAACCTAAAACTGCTCAAGGGTTCTTGCCCAAAATTATACTAGACTTAATCAATTGGAAATCCCAAGACCCTTTTAAAAAAAATATATATGCAGCAAAAAAGTTGTAGAAGACAACTTAATCAATTGGGAAACCGTTAATACTCAAATGTTTCCTTTTGACACATTTTTCATGCCACATCCCACCATCATTTTTGTCTTAGAATAAGTAATTATTATACATTTTGTGTTGCAAAAATCAGAAATCATCCTAACTTGTTTTGGTCTGATGGAGACATTGATATTAACCCTTCATCGTCCACAAACAATACAATTCCTTTAGGGGACCATTCAAGAATAGTGCATCAGCTGCTAAATCTGAAACCCTTACAGCCAGATCATTGATGAATAGGTTCAACTGGACTGGTGCCAAACACACCCCTGCCTTACACCTTTTTCAATTGGAAAAGGTACAGTTGTTTCTCCACCTAAACCATAGCTGCCACATGTTGTAATATAAGGGTATAGCATCTTGATGGCTATTAGTACATCAGATAGTACTTCTAATTCTTGGAGTGTTGACCATAGGACATGCCTAGGGACTGAATCAAAGGCTGTCTTTAAAGCTATGAAGCAAAATTACAGATTAAGCTTCCTTGGGATAACACAATTGACGATCAAAATATAAATCCTAAACGTCTGGTCAATGGTTCTGATTCCTCTTCTGAACCTAGTCCTCAGTCCTGAAATAATATTGTTAGAAGTAGACCAGTGCTGTAACCATTTTAATTAAACCTTACCAAACATTTCTCCATCTTCGTGCATGAGGGAAATCAGTTGATAATTTGAAGCAGTTTCCCTTCTGCCTTTTTTGACATATCGGGACAATCGCAGCCTTTCTCCAAGAGTTAGGAATGTTATTACAAGCTACAATAGCGTTACAAAGTCTTACTAAATAAGTGGCACAAATTGTTACTTCATTTTTGAAGATATGTATCGGTATACCATCAGGACCTTGAGCCTTTCTACATTTTTGGCTAAGCAGCACAGAATTAACTATTGTCAATGGTAAATGCCAAAGACATCATAACATGTTCCATTGGTAAGTTATTAACTTCATATAAACATATATCTCTTCCTTTATGGTATCAATTACTAAAGTAGTAATTCCAAACGTGCTCATGAATACTTGCATCCTCGGATGTTAGACTTCCTTTGAAACCTTTATTCAGTAATTCCCAAAATGTCTTTGAATCTTTATTCTTTACTGATGTTGACAACATTTTCAAATTATTAATTATGTAGACCTTTTCCTTCTCCAAAAGCACAATTTTATATTTGGTTCTTGCTGCCAAAATCTTGACATTATTCCTATCACAAGCATATTTTCCAGGGATATAAGAGTGCATTTAATCTGTCTACATACCATGACCCATTATTTATAATGTTACCACTAACCATAGCTCCAGGATTTGAGACAAATGGAAATATACAATTTTCTAACAATATAATTATTGTCAACCTCATCATAAACCCATTTACTAAATCCAGATTAAATAGTTCTGGGAAATGTACTGAGTCTAAAATTGGAAGCATTTCAGTGCACATCGTTGGGAGGTTTCCACTCAGTGTGTGTTTTCCTTGTTTGTGAAATCATTTAGATGCAGCATTTAATGACTCTTAATATACATGAAGACTTGTTCCTGTTGGATAACTAGTTTCAGAATGTTAGAGTCATTTCAGTTGCAATGAATGTTAAAATAAGGTTAACCCACAATATTGATCAATATTCATGAAATTAAGCAGAAAACAAGGAAAAATTAGAAAAAGTATTCAAAGCTTAAAAACCAATTAGTATTGTGGACATAGACATACAATGCATAATCCAACATTGATGTATTAAGAAAATAAAAACATCTGTGTGTGTGGAGTGATGGTTACAAAGGAATCATCATCATAAAAAGTCAGCAGAAGTATATAGAATATGTCAACAATAGTGCAAGTCTACAAATTGAAGGGTAACATAAATCAAAGAAAAAACATTTTCTGCTGTGAATTTTTTGGGAAAGAGAGTCATGTAGCTATTCTGTACACACTTAGGGATGACATGAATGAAAGAAAAATCATTGTCTTTGGTGAATATTTTGAGAACAGAGTCGACATGCATCAAAGAAAAACCATCCTCTTTGATGCGTTTTTTGAAAATAGGGTTGAGTCAAAGGAAAATCATCCTTTCTGAATTGAATTGAAATGATTGTTTATTTCTATAGCACCTATACACAGTGGGCCTCATTACGACCCTGGCGGAGTGGGTTTACGCCAGCGGTATTCGCGGCGGACCCGTCCGCCCTACTACGAGTTCCCGTAGCGCCATGGAGCGTTTTCCGCCTGGTTTTTCCGGGCGGAGAAATCCATGGCGCTACGGGACCTTGTTGTTAATTATGCCACCGTATTTTACGGTGGCGTAATTAACGCCTTCCCCACTCCCATTATACCCTATGGGGCAAAAATGGGAATGGGGAAGGGTAAAATGGGGAATGGGGATTTACCGCCCCGCCAAGGTCGGAATGGGGCGGTAAATCCGCCAACCCCCATGGCGCTATCGGCAGCTTTCCGCCGTGCTCCATGGTGCATATTGCGCCACGATTTCCGCCAGGGTCGTAATGAGGCCCAGTGTGTTTCAAAGCGCTTCAAGGAGGGAGGGAACATGGGAGAATACAGTTACATTCTAATGAGTCTTTGAAACAATTCAGAATGTGAAAAATAACTATCTTAATCACCCTGGCAACATTACTATGCCTGACAACAATTGATGTAGTGTTGGAATATTAACAAGAGGAGGGGGGAAGCGGGGTATGGAGTGAGGGAGAAGAAGTGGAAAAAAAAACAAGCGACTAACATACTAGGTCTGATGACAGTTCAGAGTAGAGCGGGAGGGGCAAAGTGGGAGGAGAAGACAAGGAGGGAAGGGGGAGACACAAACAAGCTGCTATCACAAAGGTCACGAGACAAATGATAGAGTAAGTGCTAATGAACAGTAATAGGCAGGGGAGGAGGAGAGGGCAGGTGGATGAGAAAGACAGGCGACTACAATTACTATGCCTGACAGCAATTGAGGTGGTACTGGAATTTAACAAGAGAAGGGGCGGGGAGGGGAGGAGGAGAGGGCCGGTGGATGAGAAAGACAGACGACTACAATTACTATGCCTGACGTCAATTGAGGTAGTGCCCGAATTTAACAAGAAAAGGCCAAGGGTGGGGAGGAGGAGAGGGCAGGTGTACTATGCAATTGAGGTTGTGCCGGAATTTAACAAAAGTAGGGGAGGGGAGGAGAGGAGAGGAGGGAATAAGGGGTGAGGGAGGAGGAGATGACAAAACAAGCGACCAACATACTAAGCCAGACAACCATTCAGAGTAGTGCTCTAGGGGAAGGGTAGGAGAAGAACAAAAGAGGGGGGGCACAGACCAGCAACTATCATGCAGGACAGGAGGCAAGTATGAATGGCAAAGTGCTAGAGAACGGAGAGGGGGAGAAAAAGGGGGGTAACAACACAATATCAAGGGAGACCCGAGGGTGGGTGGGGGCTCAACACAACCATCAAGGGGAGAAAGGGGGATTGGGTGCACACGCAACCATCTTGGGTGAGCCGGGAGGGAACACACACAACCATCATGGGGGGTAGGGAGGGGTCGCACACAAGCATCACAGGGGGCAAGGGCTGGTGGGGACAACCATCATGGGGAAAGAGGGGGTGGGCGGTGCACACAACCATCATGGGGGGCGAGGGGGGTGCACACACAAACACAATGGGCAAGGTGGGGCGTACACAACCATCACGGGGGGCAAAGGGGGTGCACACAACCAACATGGGAAGCAAGGGGCAGAGGGGGGTGCACACAACCATCAGGCAGGGCAAGGGGGGGTAGGGGCACACACAACCATAATGGGGGGCAAAGGGGGTGGGAGCACACATAACCATCACAGGGGCCAAGGGGGGAGGGTGGCACACACAACCATCATGGGGGCAAGGGGGGCTGGGGGGCACACACACCCATCACGGGGGAAAAGGGGGGTAGGGGCACACACAACCATCATGGGGTAAAGGGGGGTGGGGGTGCACACAGCCATCACAGGGGGAGCAAGGGGCAGAGGGGGGTGCACACAACCATCAGGCAGGGCAAGGCGGGGTAGGGGCACACAAAACCATAATGGGGGGCAAAGGGGAGGGGGCACACACAAACATCACAGGGGCCAAAGGGGGAGGGTGGCACACACAACCAACATGGGGGCAAGGGGGCTGGGGGGCACACACACCCCTCACGGGGGAAAAGGGGGTAGGGGCACACACAACCATCATGGGGGTAAAGAGAGGGTGGGGGTGCACACAACCATCACAGGGGGCAAGGGGAGAGGGGGTGCACACAACCATCATGGGGGGCATGGGGGATAGGGAGTGCACACACCAACATGGGGGGGGCAAAGGGGGTGGGGGGTACACACAACCATCATGGGGTCAAAGATGGGTGGGGGGCACACATACCATCACGGGGCAAGAGGGCACACACATCATCATGGGGGTGCGAACAACCATCATGGGAGGCAAGGTGGGGTCGTGGCACACACAACCATAATGGGGGGCAAGGAGGGGTGGGGGCACACACCATCATGGGGGGTCGGGGGGTGTAGGGGGCGCACACAACCATCATGGGGGGAAAAGGGGTATGGGGGTGCACACAACCATCACGTGGGGCAATGGCAATTAGGTAGCATACCAGTGCGGACAGGGGCAGACAGGACCTTTGTCGTGGGCCTTGGTGGAGTGGGCTGGCTCCCACCTCCCGGTTGCAGGGATTGGCCCTTCAAACAAATGGCAACCAATGGCAGGCGGGCATGAGGGCTGGCAAGGAAACCCGAACAAAGGTAAAGAGTGCAGCCATCTTGACAAAGGCCTGAAAAAACACTGACAAATGAGCAGAAATGCACAATGTTGAAGAATAACCCAGGTAGTGGGTGTTAGGTCTATGCTGGTGTGCGGCAGATGAAGCCCCCAGCCGCGGGAAACACAAAGCACAATTTACGTGCTGATGGAATAAATACCAGCACAATATTTAAAATTGCACTGTAGGTGCTGTGGGCTTACCCCAGGGCAGATCAGGCAACACGAGGATGAAATCACCATGATGGAGGCAGCAGGAGTTCAGGAGCAGGCTGCGTGCATCACAGTTGAAGGCAGGAGAAGAGAAGAATTAAACAGGAACTTGTCGTGGGCCTTTGTGGATTGGGCCAACTCCCGCCTCCCGGTTGCAGGGATTGGCCCTTCAGACTGATGGCAACCAATTAGAGGCAGGCATGAGGGCTGGCAAGGCCACCCAAACAAAGGTATAGCATGCAGCCAATCTTGCAAAGGCCCAAAAAACATAGACAAATGTGCAGAAATGCACGATGTTGAAGAATAACCAAGTATATTGTAAATCGCATTTGAAGGCAGGAGAGAATGTTTTTTTAAAACAGGGTCGATGTCAAAGGATGTTTCGGTGCTTGCCTGTCAGGTGCCTTCCTTGGGACTAGGTTGTACCCTGTGTGTTTGAAGGAGATGATAGAGTTAAGTCATGGTGGTGTTTGTGCAACATTATTTAAGAACAAAAAATGAAGTGGCTAATTTTTCGAATGGGTAAGGAGAGGGCTCACCAGTAGTGCCATCCAACAAAGTGTTGGCGGATAGAGTGCATCAAACAAATAAATGCATATGTATGTTTTTACTTTTTAAAAGTAAATACATTGCAGATAATAGGATATTGTTAGTGGCCCTTAGGAAAAAAAGCATCACTCAGTTCACAAAAATAAAATTTTCTTTTGTTCTGATGTACAGCAAAAAAAAAACACATACCTCTGTTTGCATCTGAGGAGTGTGTCTCAATCACATTGTGGGGAATTAATCTGGTGGAGATAGACCAGGAAGAAGTTAGTGACATTCTAGCCTGGAATGCAGAGAGTGTATGCATATAGCATTACAGATCATTTTCTTACCTTGTGATTGTAGAATGCAGAAAACAAGGGGATCCCTGGTAGTGAAGTTGTGAGAGTTATTAGTCCCAATGCCTTCTTGGCAAGTATGTATATTGTTAGAACAAGCGCAGGAGATCAGTGCTTGAATGGCATCACAGAATACATGGGTAGCGCGATGACATCATCACGTGGTGACGTCATCGTGTGTGGCACCGTCCGTGTTGGAATCTTTTGTGTTACCATCAACACAGAGGAGTAGAACTGTAGGAAAGGTTATGAGCTAAAGAATGTGTGCAGCATATTCTGTGTAGTGTAGTACATGAGTTACTACCGTTTAGTATTGGGGACAACAAGGGGGGGGGGTGACATTGGTTACTAACATTTAGCATCGGGGTTAATTGAGTGGACTAGATTTGTTAGGCCACAGGTACTGAGGGTACTAATGTGCAGCAGGTGCACGAACACCACATTGCCAGCTTCAGAAAATAATGCAAAATTGAAAGCTGAACAGCAGTGCTTTGCAAGGCAGTGCATGCAGTGTAACAGCGCAATGGTCCTTGAGAATAGGCGTTCATTGTGTGGAGCAGCAAGAGAGGAAGAAGATGCAACATTTTTAGGAGGCTATGGTATGCAGAATACTGTCCAAACGTCATATAAGCCAGTGGCTGGAAAGTTATGATGGGTGCTGGAAAGTTCTGGCACATTGTGTGATGACGCCATGGAAGAGTCTGGAGAATTATACAGACATTTTACCGAGATATAGGTTGAGAGACAGTTTTCTCATAAAGGTTTAAAGGATGAAGAAAGGAGGAAGGAGGGGCTGGGGAGAGTGAGTGCATCTTCTGGCTGATAGGAGAGAGAGGGAAGTCTTGTCTGGATGTTTCTCTGCCAGGCTGCAGAGCAGTGCAGCCGAGAGTGTTCCCCGAAGGCAGTTCGAATCAGGGGCAGTGTCCTGACAGAAAGGGACAGATCGTACTTGGCTGTAGATTGGTTGGTGCTCTCTTCAAACCTTGGACATTCTTCTCGTTAGCAGCACGTGAGCAAAACTAAACCCAGGTGTGGAGACAATGTCAGACAATTACCAGCTTGACCAATTAGCCTACCATGTCTTATCAATTAGGCCCTAAACCAAGGCCTCTTTTTTGTAGTTGACCTCGCTGACTGTTCTCTTCTCCCGAACTTTAAAGGGAGTGAAGGTAAATTGCTATCATTGCCTGGAGCATTATGAATAGGCCTTGTTTTCTGGTCTTTGAGGAGACCATGATTTGTCAATGTTATCCTTTTATGTATTGCTATTTGATTCAATTATACTGGTTGATATTACTATTCTTGGCCTCCAGAGACATCACTCCGTCTTGCATATGCTTTCTGCATCTTTAATTATCCAATATTTGGCATGTCTCATCTACCTTGCATTTCTGCGTATATATATATTTACTGAATCTCTTCTCACTTATCTTCTCGGTGTATATGATTTCTATAAATTTGCATGTTCAGTTACTTTACTACTTCAGTGTCATCTTTTTTCTTTGAGTTTTCATATATCATTTCAGTGCACTCTCGTCTCTTCCCTTCATGATGTCACTTTACACCTGTCAGACTTCACTTATGGCTTCCATGTTCAGAGGTGTCTGCAGACCTCCTTCTACCACATCAGTTTGAGGGTACATTTGATACGGTTGTCTGAGCGCATAACGTCTTTCATGTCTTCGATGCAACTTTGGGATGATACCAGTTGTCATACACAGTGCTTGCTTGCTGCTCTTCCAATATGACAAAGGTGATGGGGTGGTCTCCATGAGTGACGTGTACATCTGATTCCTTACAGGGGTTTCTTCATTCATGCAGAAGGGGTCATAAACCCAAAATCACCAATCTAATGATCTCATAATCTTGCCACTAATCCAACATTATGCAAGTGTAGGAGAGTAATAGAGCTGAAACTGTTTTCATTCTGCCAAAGAGTGATAGTTAGGTTGTTTCTAGTTAAAGGGAAATCACTTACATTCATAGGTGGAAAGGTAACAAAAAGAGGCCCTGAAAATAATTTTCAAAGTGGCCCCATATTACACATTTTGAGCAAGCCCAACGTTTTTCCTATGAGAAAATGTGGAAATAAAATAGATAACCAAACAAACGAGGCCCAGGGTGCAGAGGCCTACCGGGAAGTTCCATGTAGACCAGTCCACCCCTGCTTACGTTTAAATTGCTATGCTAACCTAATGAAAAGTATTGTCTATTTATTTATTGGTCATTTGTTAGGCGCCTATACAATTAGCTACAACTGTTTCAAAGCACCCACAGGGCAACAGGGTGGGTGAAAGGGGAGGAAGACAGTGAACAACAAGATAAATAATTGAATTAATAGTACAAACAAATACAAAATAACAGGGAGGGGAGACAATCCTACTATTCAATATGAGTGTTCAGAACGTGCAAGTGCAGGGGTCGGGGGTTAAGGGAAAGGTGCTGTGGTGCTCATGGAGAAGTGCTCAGGTGAAGTGCTAAAAAGACAAAAACTTAAGTGCAACCTCTCGAAGGGAGTGTCGGGGGGAAATTCTGCCGGGGTCGGCCGGGCCGTCCGCAGACCTCCGGGCAGGGAGGCCCCAACTCCTCCCGTATTACTCCAAAAAAGATAAAGTATGAGACACACGCAAGAAGCAAGGTGACTCTGCTGTTTATTAGACAAAACGGCAGGGATGGGTCAAGGAGCGTACGCGTCCGTCCTGACACACACACAATCGTGGGGCTCGCAGGCCCTTTTTACCTTAGTATGACGCGCTACTTGCGTCATCTTACAAAGTTTAATAAAAAACCTATTTCCACTCTGGATTGGTTACTCGAGTGGTAGGGTTGGTATAGTGCACATATAGAGAACGGTGTTAGTGGCTGAGGGTTAGTCAGGTGGTATACCTGGGCTGTCCCTTCAATTTGATACATGAAAATTGTTACATGAAGACCTCTGAGGATTGGTCAATGTGAATGGCGTCAGTGATAAGAACCCCATGTTCTAATTGGTCCGCTCGCGATCCTCCCAGTCTGGGACTATCGCTGTTCCCAGCTCGCGGTGCACCTGTCATTTGCAACAATGTTCTAATATGGGTAGGTGTAAACAATGTGAGGATTTATTCATATGTTGGGAGGTCGAATACTCCCACTGCTGCAGATGTCCAATGAGTCTTTTAATTGTATCTGCCTGTGTCTTGAAAAGTGGGATTCAGGCGTCTCCTTCCTTCTGGGCTTGGCATCTTGTCAGGTTTGGCTTTGTCACGTGAGGGCGGACCGTGTTTGAGGCAAAATTCAACACAATTAATATTGTTTTTCCTACTGTGTGCCTGGTTTATCTTGCAGGTGCGACCTTGGCGTTGCCTTGCAGCGTGCGAGATTGCAACATCGTGCCCTTGGCGGGGTGCCTTCGCCGGGCTCATTTTGCAGGGTCAGCAACCCAATTCTTGCTTATTCAATGTTCATGGAAGCTTTTGCCTGCGGCCTACTTGGGCCTGGTGCATAGGTGGAGCCGTTTAATGCAGGGCGCTTTAGATTGCGGTATCATATTGCTTTATCCTCAGTATCGTGTCTCCGTTATATTCTTCATTATGGTACATGGTTCTTAGAAGAAGCGTGAGCAAGCCTTTTTATATAAGTTCATGATGCGTCTTGCGTTTCTGCATTTTGAGAGCCTATGTGGAAAATAATAAAGATGTACGTCCGTGAGTATATCTGTCGCCTACGTTATAGCACTGAGTATATTCTTCGTGTAGATTGGTGCGGGAGTGTCTGGTGTATATATTTGCACAGGTGTGCTAACCGTTGGCTAGGTCGTCATGGCATCTCTAACGATGTGTTGATTTAGTGCTGGATGGTTCAGTCGAGTTCATCCATGCCGCAGGTATCGGCATGGACAGGGCAGGCTGCTGGGCAGGTAGATGGGCACATCCGTATGTTCCTGTACCAGGGTATTTGGTCGTCTGGTAGATGGGCAAACTCCTCTCGTGGCGGGTGTCTGGGCCGTGATCCTCTAGGCCAAGCGCGAGAGGGGAAGGGCGGGAGCCTGGTCTTCCATTCTCCCACTTCAGTCCCCCCTCTGGTCGACTTGTCGACCACAAACATATCCTTTTCTTTATCTCCTCTTACTCTCCATATCTTTGTTATTCCTCCCAAATGTCCATAGTGGTTAACATGGTCTTCAAATGACCAAATCATATATTCACAGGGAGTACAGTATACCCATTTCCCTATGTAGCTCCTGGGGTTTCTTGGGTTCTCGAGCTTCACAGATGGTGGGTCCAGGTGGTTGGTGATGATCTGGTTGCGCAACTTCTCTCTCTCTTTTATTATTGTGCCTGTGTGTTGGCCGTCATCTGTTGGCATCAAGAGGTGTATACCAACCATTTCGATCATCTCGTCTGTGGTGCGTGCCTTCCGGGCTTTCCAAAATCTTATTATGATCAGTGTAGCTCCAGCCAGAATAGTGTATCCAACTATAATCTTCAGTCCATCTGACAGCCACGATGGCATCCATGACCATAATATTGAAAACCAGCTCTCATCCTTTTTTACACCTTTACTTTCATCCATCATTTTTGAATGCATCTGGGCCAATTGTGATACAGCTCACGTGAGTGTACCATTGTCAGCATCGTTAGCAGGAATGAATGTGCAGCATGATTGTCCTATCTTTGCGCAAACTCCTCCTTCCATTGCTGTGAGGAGGTCCAGTACATATCTGTTCTGTAGTGCAACCATTCTTACTGCTCGTAATTCCTCTTTTATTGCATTGAATCCATTTACTGTAGAGTTGATTGTCATCATTAGTTCCCACCTAGTTATCTGGAGCCATTTTGCGTTTGCGTAAGCCTGCAGTCCAGGGTGTATTATTGAGGAGAAGAACATAGCTGCTCTGCTGAATAGTCTGTGTTTCGGCGGTATTGAGGTCAGTGCTGTTTACGACCTTCCCCACAGGTAATTTCCTGTCAGAGGTTCTCCTTGTCTTTTCCTTCTGTTGAGGACAGTGTTGTTGCCGTTGCGTCTGTTCTCTGGCCCTTTCCGAGGCTGTGCAGATCTCTTCTTCCTTTTGTTTCCTTCATCCATCTTGGGGAAATTCGCCGTGTTCACATGCTTCTGGGGTACCACTAGTGATGGTACATTAACGTGTACTATAGTGCATACACCATTCCACAAAGGGGGCAGTGTGTGATACGCCTTGTCTCCACAGGCCCAGTAATGGTCCATTACTACTGCTGTTCCTGCTCCCCCCTCAGGTAACTCCATCACACTTTCACAGTTGGTATTGTATCCTACATCCACCTCTCCTTTATGTTGTTAGCATACCTTAGGCGCAGTTAAAGGCAGTATTGTAATTGGGTCTTCATCCTTTTCTATCCACGTGAGCATGGGTACGTACTTGATCCAAGTCATCCAACATCTATGGTTATGTCCATCAATAGTTGAAATATTTTCTATTGTTACCATGTTGCTGCCAACCACTCCTATGTCCCATTTGTTGTCCATGTACACCTTCCCTGTTATTATCATCAGTGGTCTTTCCCAACATCCGTTTTTACCAGGGACTTCAGTGGCGTACCAATCACATGGTAGGTACTGCAGTGTTACCTTCTTTGTTTCTCCTTTTTCAGGACCACTTGTTATGTATCTGAATCCTTCAGCATGTAAACTGCTCTTGTGGTAACTCAAATAAGTCTTAAGGAAGTTGTTTTCATATGGATATGTATCTCGTGTTTTCCACACCAGATGCACCACTGTCCCTTGAAATCTTCCTTTCGTCTGGAACAGTGTCAGGTATATTATACATCGTGCTATTTTTCCATCTATCTCCGTAGCAACAAATGTTCGAGAAGCGCTCATGGCGTATGGGATCAATGAGCAAACGTAGCAGCTGTCTCCTGTTGTCTGCTTGCCTATTTTGGTCATGTGTTGGTACCACATGTTGTTAGAGACGTGTGCTGAATCTTGTACATAGTTGTCAATGCCTTTGTTATCTGAGTATGTGCTGCGTTTAACTCTATTTTCCTGGTGTGGGGTTTTACTAGTACCACCTGACATAACACCTGTTGCAGCTGGGGGTGGGGGTATATTAGGTTTGGGTACAGCAATAATATCAATAGCATAGCTGTACTGCCATACAGAGGCAGCCAAGAACCCGGTGATTATTAAAATCCCTATCAATTTTATTACAAATGCTAATTTCACCGGCATTTTGCTCTTACCTTGCTGCAGTCCGGCAGCTTATTCTTGTGACGTTACAGTTGCCCGCCTGAAAGTTCTTAATATGCTCGTTATTAAGGTTAGTTGTTGTTATTAAGCTCTCCCTATCAAGTAGTCATTCAGTGCCCAGGCGAAGAGTTGTTCCCACGCCAATCTAAGCAATCTATCTCTTAGGGCAGGCAAGTATGGTTGGAGGTGGGGCATTGAATGTTCTATGGCCAAGAGGAATGCTGTGTAGTAGACACGTACCCTCCTTCCTTTCAGGTACGTTGGCCGTTTTATTTCATATACAAATTGGTGTGACAATTCTTCCAGGTAATTATCGTCTGAGGGTACCATCTACTTCTGGGCAGTGAATTAGTTAGTTATCTACTTTCTTAACAGTAGGATAATACGCTTTACCTGCATGTGCGAGAGAAAAGAAAGAGAACATTCAGGTGTTTACATGAGTATATGTGCAAAAACAGTGTCCTTTAGTTCAATTGTTACTACAGTGGGCAGGGGGTCAGTGGGCAGGGGGTTTGGGGTTCAGCTGGCGGAAGTCTCTTTACCCTTTGATCGTGTAACAATGGGGTGGGCGGTATGGGGATCACCCCTTTTTTTTCTCAATAGTTGTCTCTGGGGAATCTGGGGGGTGGCAGGGTATAGGGACACTTAGGCTGTTAGTTGTGGCGGAAGTCTCTTCCTCCGTTGGTGACGCTGTCGTTGTTCTTCCAGTAGCCCTGTCGGTGGCGCTGGGGCGGGTCTGGAGTTTGTAGATCTTTACGTCGTGTAGGTGGTTCCAGGCACGTTTGTCCTGCAGCTTTACTGCTCTCGTTGATACCTCCTCTACCAGGTGGGGGCCAGTGAATCGTGGACTGTTCCACTTTCTGTTGAAATTGCGAAGTAGTACATGGTCACCTTTAGCAACTTTACACAGTCTTTCCTTTTCCAATTCTTTATCCACGTCTTCTCGTTGATTGCTGTTAGACCCGCCCCGTGTGCGCTCGAGCTGTTGAGACACAAACACTACACTAGTAATCAAAGAAGACACATATTGGTACATTTCATCACCCAGAACACTCGCAGTACTCTCGTGGTCGGTAAATGCTCTTGATGTTGGCGTTAGGGGAAGGCGCATTTGACATCCGGTAACCACCTCGTGAGGGGTGAGGTGGTGGTCGGACCCTGGTCTATTCCTTAGCTCAAATAGGGCTAATGGAAGGCAATACAGCCAACTCTTCTTTGTTGTTTGCTGTATCTTTGCAATTGCCTCCTTTAATAGGCCATTCAGGCGTTCACATTTACCGTTGGCCTGTGGGTGGTATGCACATGCAAATTTATGCTTGATGTTCAGCAAGGACGTGATGTGCTGGAACATTTCGTTTGCGAAATGTGTGCCATTGTCTGACCTCAGTACCTCGCACACACCCCACCTGGGGAAGACCTCCCTCACTAGGAATTTAGCTGCTCTAAATGCATCTGGGTGTGAACAGGGCCCTGCTTCAATCCACCTCGAGAATGGGCATAGTACTACAATCATATACCTATTTCCTTGACATACGTTGATCATATCAACATAGTCAATATGGAGATGCCGGAAAGGTCCCTCTGGCCGGGGTATAGTACCTCTTATCACCTTCAGAGTGTGGCCGACCGTAAACTGTTGACATGTGAGACAATTGCTGATAAAATTTGACACATGAGAATTTAACTCAGGGCAGAACCAGTCTTCCCTAATTCGTGCTGCAATTACTTCCTTGCCTGTGTGGGCTGGGTAATGTAGTTGGCTCAGGGCGGTGTTCAAAAGTGCCAATGGTATTACAACCTTTCCAGTGTCACCCTGGCGCCATAATGCGTCGGTTGGTGACATTGTGCATCCTCTTTTTACCCATATTTCCTTTTCAGCCATTGGTGCGGCCGCTTGTAGCTCCATAATCTGTGTGGCTGGGAGATGGGTGTACCCTTCTCTTATCAACATCTCCTTAGCCATTCCCCTCACCCTCCCTCTCTGTGACTCTGGGGGGTTCCATATCTCACCAAAGTATGCAGCATACTTTGCATGTGCGTCTGCTGCTGCATTCCCTTTTGAGATGTGGTCTTCACCATTGGTGTGTGCGGTGCATTTCACTAAAGCTAATTCTTGGGGGTCATTTATTGCTTCAATTAGTTCAGCCAATAGGAGGGCATGTTGCACTGGAGTGCCATCAGCTCTCCTAAAGCCTCTTCTTCTCCATTTCGACAGCCCTGAGTGGACAGTGGATGTAACATACGCGCTGTCGGAGTATATGGTCACTCGTTTGTCAAAGCTTTCCTTCAACGCCAAGATCAGTGCAACTAATTCCGCTGCTTGAGCGGAGTAATGCTGTGGTAATTGTACACATTTCATGGCCACACACACCGGTACCTCCATTATTTTTACCACTGCTGCCCCAGTCCTCCTTATACCATCCCTTTGGTCGATAGTTGATGACCCATCAATGAACAGGAGCTCACCTCCTTCTAGTGCGTTTTCTTCAACCTTTCTAGTACATGAGTACATTTCAGTTATTTGCGTACAATCGTGGGCATAATCCCCTTCCTCAAGTACTTCTGCTAGGAACCTTGCAGGGTTGACCGTGCTACATCTAACAATTGATAGTTCAGCTCTGGATAGGATGATCTCATAACCTGATGCCCTCTGCGTGGTTAAGGTGGACTTAGGTTTATTCAATATTGCAAATAGTGCATGTTCCACAAACAGTTTAGTTGGGCATCCCATGGTTATTGCTGATGCTTTTTCCACCGCAAAAGCAGCTGCGGCGAGACCTTGTTCGCAAGGGAAATGACCTAACATCACAGGATCTAAGTGGCCACTGTAAAATGCTACTGGTTTGTAGCCCATGCTTGTTTTTTGAGCCAACACTGCTTTCATTACTGCTGAGTCGCAATGTGAAAATATGAAAAATTGTCGCTCATAGTCTGGGGCGTGCCAGTACCGGAGCAGTTGATATCGCATCTTTCAATTCACCAAAAGCCTCTTTCATTTCCATTGTCCACACCAGCTTTTTCTCCCCTTTATTGGCTTCCTTTAACCCCTCAAGCAGGGGTCCTATGTATGAACTGTAATCAAATACCCATGCTCTACAGTAGTTGCACAGCCCCAGGAACTGCTGCAGTTCCCTCACTGTTTGTGGTACTGGAGTGTTTGAAATGGCCTGTGCTCTTTGTGGTGCAATCTTTCTTCCATGTTGGGATATGAGCTGACCAATGTAAAGTACCTGTTCTTGACAGTACTGTTGCTTTTCCATGTCTACCTTGTAACCTTTCTCAGCCAATATTGTCAACATCTTTAATGAGTCCTCTCTGCATGTTCTTTCGTTTGTACTGCAAATTATTATGTCATCCACATACTGCAACACTGTGCTTTCCACTTCAATGTTACCCAAATCCATCTGTATTACTCTGTTGAAAATTGAGGGTGATTCGCAATACCCTTGTGGCAATCTGGTGTGCTTCCACTTTGTGTTTCTGTAAGTGAAGCTTGTCAGATCTTGTGAGTCTGGGTGCAATGGTATTGAGAAAAAAGCATTTTTAAGGTCGATCACTGTAAATCGTGATGCTTCTGCTGGAATGCCACACAATATTGTGGCCGGGTTTGCTGCTATGGGATATTCTGCTTCTACTATGTTGTTCAAGGGCCTGAGATCCTGTATGAAGCGCCAAGACCCCCTTTAGCCTTGCGCACTGGGTATACAGCCGTGTTGCATGGTGATTCTGAGGGGACCAATATACCATTATTTATAAGGGCCGTTATGGTTTCATATATGCCCTCATCGGCCTCTTTTGATAGTGGGTACTGTTTCACTCTGGGGAGTATTGCACCTTTTTTCAATTTTATCCTTACTCCCCCTATACTTTTTATGCACCCCACGTCATAGGGGCTAGTAGTCCACAATGATGTGGGTACCTTTGACATATCCTCCTTAAAGAAGGGGACTGGGGTGCATGCGGGTGCCTCAAGTGCCATTGCAATTTTCTGTGCTACTTGTTTGTACGCCACTCTTAGCCATATTTCCACACTCATCATAAACACCATTTCACCTTCCTCCTTTCCTTCTGAGAACAGCTCCTCATCTGACACCTGGGTGAGCCTACATCCTTCTGCTAGTGCTATCACTGCCCTCCATGCTCTTCCTTCTCTGTCTTGGGCATGTACAGCAATGTAATCAGCTGTTGCTATAATACTCTCAATGTCCACTGGAACCACCTTTCCTTCTGGTTCATTAACAGGTGTTTCTGGTCTGTCCCGTACTGGAAGAGTTCGCCATCTACTGGCTCCGCCCTAATCGCTGTCTGTCCGTAGTATGCTTGCATAATATGTCGTGCTGTGAGCATGTTAATCCCTGGAGTAGAGAAAACTATGCCGTTCTCAGTAAAGGATATTGTCATATTCAACCTGTTCATTATGTCTCTCCCCAGTATATTTACTGGTGAGGCACTATAATATAGAAGTGGAACTGACAGGTCATAATCTCCTATAGATAAGGGAATGTTATCAGTAAAAGGAACCAACCCTCTAGCCCCAGAGAATCCTTGGGTGTTCATGGCTTCACCTGACATCTTAAATTTACCTTCCCTTATGCAAGACCGGGTCGCCCCGGTGTCGACAAGGAATGATAATTTTTTGTCACCTATCGTTACCTCTATGCGTGGTTCCTCCGCACTATTAGGTGTTACTGACAGGATGGGACACACCAAGGCCGTCTGTGGGCTGTCCTATTGAGGGTACAACGATTGGCCATTTCCTGTGTAAGGGTTGTGTCCCAAGACCGTCACCCTACCCAGTTGTGTTTGCTGTACTTGGGGTTGTTGTGTTATCGCTACCTGTTGTTGTGGCAGTGAATGTGTCTGTGGCTGTTGTTGTGTTATTAGTTGTTGCTGTTCATTTCCCTGTTGCAACGTCTGCTGTTGCTGTATGCCCTGCTGTTCCTGTGACGGCCTTGGTTGTCCCTGTTCACTCCATGATGGGGTTCCTGATCTAACTCTACACATGTGTGACATGTGCCCTAATAATCCACAACTCCAGCACACCGGTGGTTCCCTACTCTGCCATGGAAAGCTCCCTGTGTTGTCCTGGTATACTGGTTGCCCTGTGGGGTAGGAATTTCTAAGTCCTCCCACCTGCTGTTGGGTGTTATATCCGTATCCTCTCCCTCTCATAATTCCTCCTCTCCCCCTGTTATAATTATAATACCGAGCTCCTGGCATTGGGTATCCTCCTCCCATGTTGGTCGTGTATGGTTGGAGTGGCGGCACCTGTTGCGTTATAGTCTGTGAGGGTGGTATTTGGGAGAGATCTTGTGCAGCCACTACTTGTGTGGGGCTTTGGGTCATTGTTGTGGGCGTAGTTATTAGTGCCCCTTCCATTGTGTATTTAGTAAGCTTTTTCTGTACTAGTTTAGCCTCTTCCGTTTTCCTGTCCTCTTCCTTTTGTTTCATTTTTCCTTGCCATGTCCTGCAATGATGTACTATAGTCAGTTGTATTTCTGGCCATGCTTTTGCTTCCAATCCCACTACTTTCTTTAGTTGTTTCTGAACTCCTTCTGGGAGCCCTTGTACTAGTATATGATAAAATATTGCTGGTGTTTTGTCCCATTGTTCTCTAGTTTCCATGCGCCACTTCTCTTGGATTTCCTGGATATAATCAACAGGATCTTCGTTCTCACGCATCTTGCGGGAGGTAATTGCTCCTATGTCTGATGTGTCTGGGTGTCTTCCTCCTCTTCCCTTTCTTCTACATCGTCAATTTCATCCGTATTTCCCCTGCTCGTAACTCTTTCTTCTCCATCTTTTCCCCTTCTTCCATCATTTCCTGTATTTAATGTGGGCATGTGTATTCGTCTTTCCTGCCTGCGTCTAGGGAGGTCCATAAGCCGACATGCATAGGGTGTCAGTTCGTCTGTGAAGGGCGCAAGTTTTATTGTGCGTAACGAGCGTGAGGTGGTTGAGCATGTAGGGTGCGATGGGAGAGGGCGTGATGGGGACGGTGCAGCCTCATGTGTCTGTCTTTCCGCTATTCCTTGCTCTCCCTCCTCACTTCCCTCCAGCTCATTCTTTCTCCTACAGATCCATGGTGAGTCTGTGTTGGTCCGGGTGATGTATAGTTTATCTAGGCTTTCCCTTTCACTGTTTCTTCCTTCCTTTTACACTCCTTCTTTTCCTCACTGCAAAAGTCAGTCATAAACGACACCCCCACTCGGTCTTTTTCCCCTTTATTGTTACTGTTTGTAAGTCTATTAGGTCCAGTTCTCCTTTTTCTCCTTTATCAACTGCTCCCCTTTGCGCTGATGTTGTTGCTACTTCTGTGTCTCTATATACATCCCCCCATACTTCACTCTCCCTTCTCCTATCTTCTCTTTCTCCTTCATTTCTCTCCTCCATCTCCCTACCATTTTCCTCCCTTTTCCTTTTTAACTCCTCCATTACTTCACTACTCATCTGTTCCATTATTCTTTCATCCTCTTTCTTCCTTTCCCGTTTCTCCCTTTCCCTTTCTAATATACTCTCTATCACCCTCCCTTCTTCATATTTCTTAGTCGTTTCTGATAGTAATCTCCTCTTCCACATTGCCATTTCTCTTTCTTTCTCTTCTTCTTCCCTTTTCTTTTCTCGCAGCACTACTCTTGATACCCTTTCTGCTGCTGCTTTTACCCTTTCAGCTTCTCTCCTTTGCTCCTCAGTTCGTTCCCTTATTTTTTCCAATTCGTTCTTACCTTCATTCCTTTTCCTCGCTCTCTCTCTTTCCTCCCTCTCGAGCTGTTTGATCAATTCATTCTGCTCATCCCTTAACTCTGCTAGTCGTTCCTCCAAAATCTCTTCCTTTTGTCGTAACAGCTCTTCCCCTCTCATTTCACTCTCCCTGGTATTATCCTCGTCTGTTTTCCTTACTACCTCCTTCTCTTCTCCTGTTAATGAACCTCGTAATTTTAATAGTATCTGTGCAGCTACCCACTCATCATTTCCTACTTCCACAGTTTGTTCTTCTCCAGTCCTTCCCTCCCCTGCTGGCATCTTCCTATGAGCCACATATGGTGGAGGGCTGTATGCCGGGTTCGAGTACCCCTCAGCCGCTCTTAACTGACCTCTTCCTATTTCTCCTAACTCCCTTAAAGGGTACAACCCCCCTCCCTCTGTTTTCACTCCCTTTGCTAGGGGTATATCGTTGTTCGGTTCCTTTTTTATTTCATCTGATGTATTATTCTTTTCTTCTCCCTCTTGTCCGTTCCCCGTGTTCCTTGGGTCTTCACTCCCCTTTTTCCCATCCTCTCCTTCCTCCTTAATCTCTTTTTCTTCCGGTATTTCCCCCACAGTGAACATTCCATTTGGTCCTTGTCGGGACCCCTGGAACATCCTCCATAAGTTAAACACCTCCACGTGGTTTGCCAACTTCTTCCCTTTGTATGTATTGTGCAGATGGTTTAATAGTGAATGTTGGGCATATGGATCGAAGCTACCATTAGGCGGCCACGGTGTTATCGTTTTGTTGTCCGTCCCCTGGGTCCATTCTATGCTATACTTAATCAGTTTCTCCCTATAGGGTGACAATGTTGTACATATGTGTTGTAGTGGGGTAGTGAGGGTGTTCCCCCACCCTCCCGATCCTGTCCCGTATGACATAGTAGCACTCCACTTGTTACCCTTCCCCTATCTGGTAACGGTTATCTCACTAGCAGTTTACAATATACAGTCTTATATCGTTACCTGGCCCCGTAAGTTTGGGGACTTACGATAGTCCGCTAAGGAAAATTATAAAAGTATAGTATTTTACATTTGTATATTTTCTTCTGTCTTTCTTTCTTTACACGACACCCTTACGGCCCCCTGCGGCCGAGGCGCACGTAGCCCCCTGCGGCTGCGTACCCCTTATGACGTTCTTATACAGTCGTCCAATTTTCACTTGCGCCCTCCTCCTTCTCCTACACTTGCCGTGGCCGGCGTTCTCCGTGCGCAGCCACGTCCTCCGTTTCACCTTTCCCCGATCAACTCATTACCGTTTATCTCCGTTTCCACTCCCTTACCACAGTTCTCTTCCCCACCACTCTCAGAAAGAAAGATGCCTTGTGCTCGGGATATCCTATGAAGGCCCTACTGGTGACGTCACCGATCTCTTCGAGCTACTGGTAAGTTCTTCACATATCCTTTAAGTTCAAAATACACTTGCAATCTACCCCCGTTAACCTCACAGCTGTCTTCCTGTCACTCCTGGAACAAGGTAATCAATAATATAATCGGTCTGCGCACGCTGCGTCGCCTCGCGTGTGATACGCCCCTCGACAGGAGGGCTTAACCAGCCAATTATCTTCCGTATTGGGCAACTAACTAGCTACCGCCTACAGGGAAACGTCATCTACCTATCGAGTTTCTTGCTCGAACAATAGGGATCCTCATCTACTCATTGATCAATAAATGCCAAATTGTAGGAAACCACACACACACACCCTTACACGTAGTCACGACCTAGGCCAATCAGTGTCTACGAGCGGCCGCACGTGATGTTTTCGTGCTCCGCCCCCTTCTCTCGCGTAACGTAACCGACTGCTCTCGCACTCGTTCGGCTACCATTCATTCCATTGCCAACACTAAATTGCCAAACCTTCGCCGCGCACCTGTTCAACACCTCCCGCCTCCCGTATTTAATTCCTCCCCCCTCCCTCACAATTTCACATTGCTTGTTGTGCGTAGCATGCTCACCAAGTTCTCTTGATGCGGGGCCGCTCGACTGCGTGCACCCCTCCAAGCGGCTCGCCACCTCCCCTCGTCTGGACCACGTCTGGACACTCGCCAACCGCGGGCAGGATACTTCTCAACCGGCTCCCGAGGGCCAATATCCGGATTGCACTGTCCGGTCTTCTCGCAGCTCCGCGATGGTCCTGTAGTCCTCAGAAGGGGGCAACGGCAGAGGGGGCCGCCCCGCCGGGCCTCCTCGCAACGGGATTACCTGGAAAAAGTAAAAATAAAAAAGCAGATCTTAAACAGATCTCAGCAGTGCCTCCAACTTGTCGGGGGGAAATTCTGCCGGGGTCGGCCGGGCCGTCCGCAGACCTCCGGGCAGGGAGGCCCCAACTCCTCCCGTATTATTCCAAAAAAGATAGAGTATGAGACACACGCAAGAAGCAAGGTGACTCTGCTGTTTATTAGACAAAACGGCAGGGATGGGTCAAGGAGCGTACGCGTCCGTCCTGACACACACACAATCGTGGGGCTCGCAGGCCCTTTTTACCTTAGTATGACGCGCTACTTGCATCATCTTACAAAGTTTAATAAAAAACCTATTTCCACTCTGGATTGGTTACTCGAGTGGTAGGGTTAGTATAGTGCACATATAGAGAACGGTGTTAGTGGCTGAGGGTTAGTCAGGTGGTATACCTGGGCTGTCCCTTCAATTTGATACATGAAAATTGTTACATGAAGACCTCTGAGGATTGGTCAATGTGAATGGCGTCAGTGATAAGAACCCCATGTTCTAATTGGTCCGCTCGCGAGCCTCCCAGTCTGGGACTATCGCTGTTCCCAGCTCGCGGTGCACCTGTCATTTGCAACAATGTTCTAATATGGGTAGGTGTAAACAATGTGAGGATTTATTCATATGTTGGGAGGTCGAATACTCCCACTGCTGCAGATGTCCAATGAGTCTTTTAATTGTATCTGCCTGTGTCTTGAAAAGTGGGATTCAGGCGTCTCCTTCCTTCTGGGCTTGGTATCTTGTCAGGTTTGGCTTTGTCACGTGAGGTGGGACCGTGTTTGAGGCAAAATTCAACACAATTAATATTGTTTTTCCTACTGTGTGCCTGGTTTATCTTGCAGGTGCGACCTTGGCGTTGGCTTGCAGCTTGCGAGATTGCAACATCGTGCCCTTGGCGGGGTGCCTTCGCCGGGCTCATTTTGCAGGGTCAGCAACCCAATTCTTGCTTATTCAATGTTCTTGGAAGCTTTTGCCTGCGGCCTACTTGGGCCTGGTGCATAGGTGGAGCCGTTTAATGCAGGGCGCTTTAGATTGCGGTATCATATTGCTTTATCCTCAGTATCGTGTCTCCGTTATATTCTTCATTATGGTACATGGTTCTTAGAAGAAGCGTGAGCAAGCCTTTTTATATAAGTTCATGATGCGTCTTGCGTTTCTGCATTTTGAGAGCCTATGTGGAAAATAATAAAGATGTACGTCCGTGAGTATATCTGTTGCCTACGTTATAGCACTGAGTATATTCTTCGTGTAGATTGGTGCGGGAGTGTCTGGTGTATATATTTGCACAGGTGTGCTAACCGTTGGCTAGGTCGTCATGGCATCTCTAACGATGTGTTGATTTAGTGCTGGATGGTTCAGTCGAGTTCATCCATGCCGCAGGTATCGGTATGGACAGGGCAGGCTGCTGGGCAGGTAGATGGGCACATCCGTATGTTCCTGTACCAGGGTATTTGGTCGTCTGGTAGATGGGCAAACTCCTCTCGTGGCGGGTGTCTGGGCCGTGATCCTCTAGGCCAAGCGCGAGAGGGGAAGGGCGGGAGCCTGGTCTTCCATTCTCCCACTTCAGGAGGGTGAGCCTAAGTAAGTGCAGTAAGTAGGCAGCGGCTGGGATGAGGGATATAGGGGGTCAGGGCTCCGAGTATTCATAAGGGCCCTTCACATCAATCAGGCTACTTATAGAGTGTGTTTTCTTTTATTCTCACATGAGTCCAATGTAGACAATTACCACAAATGGTGAGTTGGTTTGATTGCATATCTGTTTTTCTGATGAGTGAATATAAAAAGTGTGTAACTGTGAAAGTGTGTGGTGGTCATTTTTGTGTCTAGTTTGTTTTCCATTTGGTTTGCACCTAGAGGTGAATGCACAGTACAATGTCTGGAAATATCTAGCTAAGATTTTGTGGTAAAATTGTGGCAGAAAGTGAAGTGTCAGGATTTCTCCTACAAGACACAGCTAAATCCCTCCTATGCCTGAACATTTCCCGAAAAGTTATAAAAATGGCAATTTTACGTTGGGAGTTTGACATCGTATTCTTGACCTATGTTTTTAAATGCATTTTCTACCCAACATATCATTAAATGACTCTTTACAATGAAATAATCATGTATTTCATCATAGGAGAGCATTATTGGTTTGTGCATTTAAATTTTGATGTGTGTGACATGTAATGTAACAATAGATAACAGTGAATTAAACTCAGCATCATGTTATTTGTATTTTATTTATTTGTATTGCGCACCAGGCCCAGGGGCAACTGGGCGCATCACTTAGTTACAACATAAGAAAAACAGACAGAACCATAATTACAAAGTTTGCAAGTATAATACAGAATTTACAGGTATAATAATAGCAATGAGAGGACAAGCAGATTATATATACATGTACAAATTAAGCAGAGAACCCAGAGCTAAATGTCCTGGGCGGCCAGCCAGGTTTTCGTAAGGTGTTTGAATCTCGGGAATGAGGGTTCTGCTCTAAGCTCATTAGGAAGCGTGTTCCAGAGTTTAGCTGCCAAGATAGGGAAGCTAATTTCACCTGATCTTTGGAGATTGAAATGTGGAACCTCAAGGCAGTTTAAATGAGCCATTCTGTGGGGTCTAATGGAGTTGTGGAGGGCAAATCGGTTGGCCAGGTAGCAGGGAGCTTGGTTATGAAGGCATTTGTGGGTAAGAGCCAGGGTTTTCAGGGAGATACGGTCTGGGACTGAGAGCCAGCGAATATTGCGTCTGGTGTCGGATATGTGTTGGCACCTGGGAATGTTGAGGGCAGCTCTAATCGCATTGTTTTGGACAATTTGCAACTTGTTTAGGTTGCAGCAATTGGTGCCTAGGTACAGTGCATTGCAGTAATCAATCTTGGATAATACAAGAGTTCTAGCCAGGGTGACACAATTGGTTGCGGAGAGGAAAGGGCGACAGGCTGTAATAAGCTTGCAGGTATATGCCGCTGAGGAAGAGACTGAGTTAGTTTGTCTGGTCAGGGATAGGGTCGAGTCAATGTAGATCCCTAGGGTTTTTGTGTCCTTGGCGGTTGGGATAATATTCCCATCGATGATGAAGGACTAGAACGCAGGGTCGAGTTTGATAAGTTTTTGTGGTGAACCAAGAATAAGGAGCTCAGTCTTTTCATCATTAAGACAGAGTCCGTGTTGAGCCATCCACACCTGGATGACCTGGTAGATGACATTGATAGCGAGGGAGTCAGCTGTGTAGTCACCTGAGATAGGGATTAGTATCTAGGTGTCGTCGGCGTAGTTGGTGTAAGTGACAACCAGATGGTCCAAGATATCGAAGAGAGGTTTGGTGAACACGGTATACAACGTGGGTGAAACACAAGATCCTTGTGGCACGCCACAGGAGACAGGTGCAGGTGGGGCCGCTGCTAGTGGAGAGAACACGCGCATAGATCTATTGTCTAAAAAGGAACTAATCCAGGTTGTAGCTTTATCAGAGAAGTGTGCAGCTGATTTAAGGTGGTGGCAGAGGATTTCATGATTGACGAGATCAAAGGCCGCCGAAAGGTCCAAGAGGAGTAAGAGAGCAAGTTTGCCTTTGTCTTTTAGATCTTCAATCTGTGTTTTTAAATCTATGAGGGCAGTTTCAGTGCCATGACGTGGCCAGAACCCAGATAGCCTAAGTCCCAAGAGTTTGTTAGATTCAAGGTAATCTTGAATTTGTAGATATGCTGCACGGTCGAGAATTTTTAGTAAAAACGGGACCGTGGTGATTGGCCTGTAGTTTGTGGGTATACTAGCGTCCAGGGTAGGTTTTTTCAATAGGGGGATGACCCACGCGTCCTTTAGATTGTCAGGTACGATGCCAGAGCTAAAGGAAGAGTTGATGAGCGTAGTAATGAATGGTGCTAGGTCATGAGCTGCTTCCTTGATTATAGGTGGCGGGCAGAGAACGCCTTGGCAATTGGTCGGTTTAAGGCTGGTGATGATCTTTTCCACTTCGGAAATGGAGAGTGGAGAGAAGCTAAAAGGAGTCCGAGAGTCTGGGATGGGGTGGTTTAGGGTGGGGATAGGGTTGGGTTGTGGGTTGGATTGTAGGCTTGATTGTTTGTTATTGATTTTAATTTGGAGGGTGGCAATCTTGCCGAGGAGAGCCTCTTGGATTTTGGTACACCAAGTGCTATCTTTGATGCAAGTGTCTGGTGTAGTGACAGGGGTTTCAAGTTCTTTTAGGATTCTAAACAATTCTTTGGTGTTGGATTTGGCTTGTTCGATACGTTTATTGTAAGTGTCTTTTTTAGCCTGGAATATGGCTTCCTTGTAGTTAAGGGTGGCCAGGAGGAGGCACAATTTTTTGGCTGCGGACTGGTTGCTTTTCCAGTGTGATTCCGCAATTCGTTTTTCTTTGCACAGGGTTCTGAGCTGGGGTGTGAACCAAGAGTTCAGGTGGGCTCGAGGTTTGGGTTTTCTCAATTTGGATGGGGCGATGATATCTAAGGCTTTTTGCATAGCGAGGTTAAAGGTGTCAACCATAGCCGTGGGGTCGGAACATGAGTGAACCTGGTCATTGAGAGCCGGGAGGAGGAGCGGGAGGAGTCTGTTGCAAGTGATGTCACGTTTATTGCGGGTGGCCGGTAAAGTAGATGGAAGGTGATAGAGTGGTTAGGAGTGACGGCTAGTTTGGCTGTCAGTGCTTCCATAGAGGAAAAGTGATGCACAGAGGAGAGGTGGAAGTTTAGAACATTTTTATGGATGATGGCAATGCCACCACCTTTGGACTGGTTAGAGTTACGATCGTGTCTGATAATGTTGTAACCTGGAGGGATGGCAAGGGAGAGTAGTGGGCCAGAGGCTGCGTGAAGCCAAGTTTCGGTGATAGCCATAAAGTCGAGGGTAAGAATAAGGTCAGCCACTTCTAGAGCGTAAGCCGTGAGTGACCTGACATTGATTAATGCACCCTTAATATTGCTAGTGTTAGGGAGGTTGGGGTGAGGTGATGATGGGTTTTTCAAGTGTGTGGATGCGGTGGAGGTCAGAGGCTGTTTGTTAAGATGCACATAGTGATGGGAGGCGTGCGTGAGTCGCGAGCCAAGTCTGGCATTTCTCAGGGTGATGGAACATGGTATGTTTGGTGAAGGTCTGGAAGTAAAGTGTTGGAGCCATAAGGCTCGGTTGTTGAGGTAAGGGTTGGTGTGGTGAGCAGTGGACGGCATAGTCATGGTGTTGTGAAGATTGAGGTAGTGGAGGGAGGCGGTGATGTAATTGGGTACTGTCTCACCGGTGTGCCGTGTGAGGCAGAGTAGGGTGGGCAGTATTCTTGCAAACAGAGTAGTGAGGGTGGAGGGCATGTTGGCCTAATGCAGTCTAAAAGCAGATGCCTGCCAGATCTACAGTTATAGCAGAACACTTTCGTTATAGATAGTTTTTGCAAAATTGTTTAATTCATCGGTGCAAAACAAATACACAACAAATGACCTGGGCCAGAACCAGCTCTTCAGGGCATTATCTATGGCTCTCCAAGTTGCTGTAGTTTCATCATGAAATATCATTGTTTTCTCTCAAACCTTTAGGAAGCAAACAAAGCACTTTGGGAATTAAAAAATAAAATAAAAGTAAAAAAATGGGATCAAAGTAGGTTGGCCCATCTTCATTTTTGGTCTGTTTATTTGCATACATGGCAGAGGATCAATATCACTAACTGAAAAGATACAAACTATTTATTTGAACGGGTCTCATTACAACTTTGGCATACACTGTAAAAATAGGTAGTATTTGCAAATATTGTCTGTTCTACCATTCTTTCCATTACAGTGTTGGGGTTATTTGCCACCACCGGAATTGTAAAGGGCGATGGTGCAAATTGTCCTGAAGTATTTTAAGATTTCTTTCAGAAGTGCCAGGTTTTTCCTTCATTGTAGGCGATACATTTCTGTGTGAGCAATACCTCCAAGTAAGCGAAAAAGTGGGCATCTCCGATGCTAACCTTCTAAGCTGATTTAGCTGTTTGATGAAGAGAACTGTTGGATCTTTTGTGGATTTATTTATAGATATCGCTAAGGTGCTTACCCTAATTTAATGTTCCCTGATATACAACCCCACCCCACAATTCTGGGATAAGAAACATGCTGTATTAATAAACAAAATGTTATTTTGTTTTAATCAAATAAGATCACTTGAAAGATGGTCCCTAAGTTTATGCTGGGAAAGTTAACACAACAACATTTTGATACCTTTGTAATTGCCTGTGCAATTTTTTTTTGTAACTGTGTTACAGAAAACAAGAATCAGCCTGCCTGTGCAATTTTCAGTAATACATTTTGCACACACATAGTCACTCCATATATCAGCTGACTAAATTTCCAAAATGTCTAATCCTAAGTAATACAATGCCACTTCTAAGAAGCACACTTAATTCTATGACAACATTGCTGATTTTCGAAGTATTAAAACTCGCTTTAGTTAACCACAACCCAATTAGCTTTTTATTGAATGACAATTTATTAAAAATATTTTGTTTTCTCTGATATCAGTAACAAGTATTAGTATCAGAGAATGGTTACAAGTGAAGCAAACAGCATGGTGTAGACATTACATTTGTTATGTATTCTACCTTAATATTGCTATATGCATGGAAATAAAATTCAAACTATGGTAGGCTGCACTAGAGTCTACAGGCATGGGCTTCTATCAAAGGAGGTTTAGGGGCAAGGTGCTATCAATTCAGAATGAACAGTGCAGATGTTCACACATTCAACATTGGAAAATAGTTTTATGACCTTCTAATAAAGGTATAACTACCACATCTACTTTATTTGATGGATCGGTTCCCACTTGTGCATAGTCCTTCCCTACTGTGAAATGTTATGGAGTTAATGTAAATGTGCTTTAGCATCATATTCTATGTAGCTGGAACTGACACAGCTGAGCTTCCTTTCACCCCCAATCTGTCTTTTTGCTATTATTTATTTATTGTGTTACAGTTCTAATTATTAAACTTTACACAAGTATAAATAGGAATATATCAATATTTAAAAAATAGACAAAGAAGAAAAGAGAAAAGAAAAATACAAAACATTCTTATAAGAATATGCACAGTCAGCATATCACTCAACATTTATAATCTCATAAAATCAGATTTCTAACAGAACATAAAAAGTTAAGAGTAAGCAGCGGGGATTTTGTATACACTTAAATCCCAATGCTTCAATTCACAATGGTCTCCACTTGGCTAAAATAGCTCTTATTAGATATGCTACAACTTTATACCCAATCTAGCTTCCACACTCAGCCAGATGGTGTATAATGCTGTCAATAATCGCATACTGTTAGAATTTACACAGTGGTGCCAGAATGGGTCTTCTTTGATGTAATTAATATCATGGGCATACTGTCCTAGC
Organism: Ambystoma mexicanum; assembly: GCF_040938575.1. Lineage (NCBI taxonomy): Eukaryota > Metazoa > Chordata > Amphibia > Caudata > Ambystomatidae > Ambystoma > Ambystoma mexicanum. The sequence continues at coordinate 700,640,095 of NC_090941.1, read as the reverse complement.
AGGATAGAGATTGTTATATTCATTTCAGGGCAGTCAGTTAGGAGATGTTTTGCCGTTTCCTGCTGATCTTTATTTTTACATAATCGACATGTACGCAGTTCAGCGGCTATCTTATCTTTGCGCCCAGTATTCGTGAACGTTGGTAATTGCTCTAATCTAAGTAATAGGATAAATCGTCTAAGCCTAACAGATGGGCAGATGTTCAGATAACTCTGGGGTTTCTTAAATTCATAGAGTCTATATTGGACGAATTTATAGATTTTTAAATTCCTTAGATGTTCGAAATTTTCCAGCCAATCCCAGAGATCAATACGCTTCTTGAGGGCCCTGGAAGCTTCTTCTGTATAGGGTCCTTCTCGAATTTGCCAGCCTATTTCAGCATAAAATCTGGTCATCTGATGTATTGTAGCACAAGACGATTTTTCCCTGGCCATTTCTTGGTAGACAGCTGTTAGAAGCCCGTTCCCTACATCTCGGGTCATCCTTAGATAGATCATGGCCCGCTTCTTCAGTACAGTTGCTTTTAGTGAGATCAGGCCAAATTCCAGCCTGATAATGGCCATCGGTATACAGGGGGGTAGGCCTAAAACCGCACGCCAAAATTTACCTTCAATTACCTGAAGCCAATTTAGATCTATGTCAAGAAGTGCTTCCAGCCCATAGGTAATGGCAGGAGAAAAGGCTTGTAGATATAGTTGGCGTGTTCCCCAGAGGGTGAAACCACCCTGCTGGGCCGTAAACTTATGGAATAGAGCAGTCAATTGTGCCGCTCTAATGTTGCGAGATTGTTTACATAACGTATAATCTCCAAAGGTTTCGAAATCAATCCCCAGATATCGATAGTGGGGGACATATGAAATATTTTCCAGGCCTACTATTAATTGTACCCGTGATGTCTTCTTTTTAGTATAGCGCATAAGCTTGGTTTTTCCTAGGTTAATGCTGAGCCCATTAGCTTCTGCATACTCCCACAATGCAACCGCTGATCTGCGGATCCCACTGATGGTATGATCAAGGATAACCAAATCATCTGCATATGCCAATACAGGACAGGGAGAATTACCTATTTTAGGTGGGCAGTTGTTCGCTACAGCTATTGCCATCGGTATATCATAGACATATAGATTATAAATAAGGGGAGCAGTGACACAGCCTTGTTTTACTCCCCTATTTTGGGATACATTCTTAGTCGTGTGACCTTCTTGATCGAGTCTCAATCTAACGAAATTATTTTGATGGAGGAGTCTAAGATAGTATACTAGTCCTTCCGGGCATCCCATTACCTGCAATTTCTTCCATAGCCGGCTTCTAGGGATTGAATCAAAAGCTGCTGTAATGTCTATATATAAGGCATATAATGGTGTTGCCCCCGGTTTAAGAGCTCTCGATCTAAGAATGTCCATGACCATGATATTATAGGAAGTAGAGTAGCCCTGTCTAAACCCACTCTGGAATTTTGATAAGACACCAGAGTTCTCAGCCCATCTTTGCAACTCTTGAAGAAGTAAGGAAGCAAATATCTTCCCAGATGCATCGAGCATGGAAAGCAACCTATAGTTACTGGGGTCGAGTCTATTTCCCTTCTTATATACAGGGATTAATATCGCCTGTTGCCAGGAGCAGGGGATTTTACCAGTGTTTAAAACTTTCTTAAATAATATAGCTAGCAATCTTGCCCAGAACTCTGGGTAAGCTTTTATAACAATATTGGCTAAGCCATTAGGGCCTGGCGCTCGAGAAGATTTTATCTCTCCAATTTTATTCAATATAGTTTCATATGACACTATAATCGGGGCAATTGTCGGGGGGCTGCCTAATAGGCTAGCATTATCATCTTTCAAGTTTCGGTTTTCTAAGAATTTAACCCAAACCCCAGCCTCTATAGGATTAGTTAGAGCTCCCTTTTGAGTTCCAATTGCCTCACTTAAAAGAGACCATATTTTACGTGTCTTACCTTCACAGATGGTCTTTACTAACCTTTGCCAGGAGAATAACTTATCCGCCCTTCTCTTTACCTTAATGGCTGACCTATATCTGTTTTTAATTTCCCTTATCTTTACATAACAGTTCTCACCCGGTGGATAGGCTCTTTTAACCCAGCGGAGTTCTGCTCGAAGGGTCCGCTTCATGTCTCTGATGGTTTTATCATAAGATATTTTTTTGCCCAGCTGACTTATCATTTCTCCTATTGGCACCGATGCATGTGTACCTACAAAAGCATAAATCCAATTCTCAATGGCCTCAATACTCATTACATTGTAATTGGGGCCTTTGTGAAATTCAAGTGCCCCCAAAGCCTCAACTGCAAGCTCTATATTATTATCTGACCAGGAGATCCTATTGCCTGATGTGTTAATTTTCAGCAGCCCTAGATTAGTACGTAGTAGTTGTTCTCTACTACTACTAATTATACAGTTCAGGACAGCGTGATCACTCCACTCATTAGGATTAACAATCATGTCTTCTACTAAATGAAGAATCTTGGGGCAGACAAATATGTAGTCCAACGTGCTGTGGGCTTTGCCATTTGTCCATGTTTGATGGCCCGGGTGGTCACTCATCGTTCTACCATTCAACATTGTCAAATCCCAGCACTCAAACAGATATTCCCATGCTTCCCCTTCCACCCCTTTTTTATTATGGACCATCTCACTTCGATCTTTCAATTTCACATTTCCCGTTTTGCTCTCCCATCCCTTCATATGGCAGTTGAAATCCCCGGCAATAATTATCCCTGCACCTGCAGATGAAGTCAGCCATGTGGCCAATATGTCATGGAGAGAATCTTGTAATGGTACACTTAAGGTTGCCCCAGGGGGGTTGTAAAGATTTATCAGCAGGATTTTGTCCAAGGGGTCCTTGCTGTTCAAAATTATTTCTACTGCCATTAAGTTACTTTCAAGATTTGAGTCAATCTTTCTGGAAACCAGAGCATTAGTCACCCCTATAGCCATACCACCATACGGTCTACCTTTTTCACCCCTTCTGGCAGGTGAGTGGTGGAGTACAAAGCCATCTAAAAGTAAGGGATCGATGGTCCACGTCTCCTGTAGGCAGAAGCAACTTTGCTTCTCCAATAGCTTTGTTGACCCTTCAGGTGACAGAAGATGCGCAAAACCCCGACAGTTCCATGATAGGATCAATAAGTCTCATGGTCTGGATAGAATCTCGGGAAGTGCGTCTGCTAGCCATTTAAGCACTTGTTTAACATCAGATGCTTCCACCCTTTTGTCCATCGGAAGGTTTGGAGGAGTCATTATTGCTGAAGGAAACACTGTCTCTTCCTCGGTGCTGTTCAGGTCTATTTCGTTTATATCAGCGTCCACTTCAACATCCACTGTTTTTAGTTCCACTTTAAAACTTCTAAGCAATTCGGCCGTTGCTATAAATTTGCAATGTAAGGCTGAAACGTTGTTATTAGGACCTTTCAGAGGTTCCACAAATTGGAAATCTTCTGATTTAAGTACCCGTAGCTGTGGAACAGAGTAGAGTCTTATCAATAGCTCAGAGCGCGATAGCCACTTCGTGTTTTTGCTTTGATATAAGTTCTTAATCAAGCATATTCGACTTCCTTTCTTCGTAATTTTGTTATCCACAGTGACTTCGTCCTCTTTATCTACTAATACTTCAGGCACCGTTGGTTCACTTAGCACTGTTTCAGCAATTATATGGGCTATCTCCTCCTCCCCTGGCTCTTCCTCCTCCTCGGCTTCCAATTCCACCTCTTGATCAGGGAGAAGCCAACTGGTCAGGCAACCCTCACCCGCTGCTTTCCTTTTTTTTGCTCTGGCTAATTTTTTCCTACTCTTCTTGGTAGGGAGAATTAGTGATTTCTGTACTGCCTTTGAAGTAGACTTCGCACCAGACTTTTTCGGCTTTCCCATTTTCCTGGCCAACCTCTTCTGTTTTTTGGAGAAGAATGGGTTAGGGCTATTTACCTCTTCGTCGATTTCCAGGCTCTGTTGCCCTCCAATTGCATCAGCAATATGAATAGCGTCAGACAGATTTATTTCTACTTCATCAGAATTCCTTCCTCTCTCTTTTTCCATCATTGTTAGGGACTCAGTATTGGCTAGGATGCGCCCCGACATCTTCAGCAAGATTTTTAATGCAAATTGCAGTGATACCACAGATGACTGAATCTCCGAGATTTCCACTGCTCCTGGGTAAGGCTTATCCGTATGGTCAGTTTCAACATCCGGGTCGTCCTCAATAGAGACCATCACAAGGTTCGGTGAAGTGGACAGTCTCTCCTGACCCCCAACCACTGACCGTTCCTCAGAGATCATTGATCTCGATCTGTTTACCGGCACCTTGACGGTATTGGTCGGCCTTAACACAGATAATGGTGTCATAGATCTTTGAATATTGAGACATAAATCCAATAATGAATTATTGTCAATGTCATCAAAATTGGACACACTCAATAGGTCATTGTCGTGCTGATCCTGCGGATCTTCCTCAATCACAGTGGAATTAATTTCACGTGGATGATTGACAGGAAAGAATTTCGTGATAGCATCTTGGTTAGCTAGTTGAGCCTTTTTTGGCTTACGCTTACCCATAGGGACCTCTTCATTCACAGTATTCGCCGATGTTATTACAGCCTTAGACTTCCTAAGGTTGTATGCGGTGTGATTCCGCTCACTTCCTGGTTGCATTTAAGCCAAGACTGGAATAGATAGTTCACACTCAGGAAATGGATTTGGTCTCTCGGCTTATTGGCTCCTACTAGTACTGATACACCACGGACTTAAGTCCAGCTGGTGTCTCCTTTTTGTTGTCAGTATTTTTTACCCCCCAACCCCTTGTCAAATTCAACGGTTCGGGGGGCACAATCTTCCCAAGTTGTTGCACTCCCGTCTTAATCCGAAGACCGTCTGGATGCCGTCTAAGGGCCAACAGTGGGATACGGGGGAGGGGGGAGGAGGGGCAATGAAGGGCAAGATGAGGCAAGAGTAATGTGCACTCCACCACTACCTTTAGTGAAAATAGATTCACAAAAGATTCACCGCCACAGCCACAGAACACAGCTATTGTTACCTTCCCTGTTACTCCTCCGGCATTCCACCGCCCCGCAGGACACAATGCTCACCGGCTTAAAGGGCCAGCAGGAGCATGCGTTGGCGTGGGTATATTATCACAGGCGACAGCACTCAATCCTGTCTTGGCCTGTCTTGGACTGACACGCTATGGACCGGAGCCACAGGATCCACGGGGGGCCCCAGTCAAAGCAGTCTCACTCCCTCTGCTGCCCACTCGGGTTCTCCACGCGTTTTCCCCGCGCTTTCCGCTCCCGTCTTCCTCCCGTCTTCCTCCTCCTCGGGCTTCCACTATCACTATCACGGGGTAGAGGAAAGGACCTAGGAGCGTGCGCAACGTGGAGTCAAGCCGCACTGTGTCACGAACCGGCGTCTTTCTCAGGAAGTCTCACAGGCCACACAGCCGCTTCCGACAACCACTGCAAAAACGCATCCCAACAAAAGTTATTTGGTTCTCACAACTCCTCTCCCTAGGGTATCTATATAATTATATAATTATATCCGCCCCTGGGAGGGTGGCTGGGTAGAAAGGGGGGGGGGGACTAATGGCGGGGGTCAAAAAGGGGACAAAAAAGAAGGGGGCACAATTAAGAGAGCAGCGCTACCTGCTGGGAGGTGTAGTTGCTGCAAATCCGTGTGACTCACCCCTGCGCTGTTCCCCTTGCTTCCCCATATACTAGTAGCCCGCCAACAATACCGGCAATGCTTGTACTGGTCCTCAGACTGCAGAAGTTGCTCTCCGCCTTCCACTCTCTGTGGGAACCCGTGTGCTCTGCTGGATATCCTGTGGATAGAGCTGCACTGCCGCACTGTCGCAGCTGAAGATACACGGCAGGCTGGCAGGCTAGCTAGCAGGCTGGCAGGCTGGCAGGGAGGCAGGCTATCAGGCACTGCAGGCACTGCGGGCGAAGTCGGGCGAAGTCGATCCCTGGCCGCCGACGCCCGCCGACAAGCAGGAACAGAACGAACAGAACAAAACGAAAGCGGGAGCTTTCGAAAAAAGGACCCTGTAAAGCCGTCTGACTCAAGCCGCACCTCGTCAGAGACGTACACGTACACGTACGAATGAGGCCGCCTCCGAATCAATCAATCTGTCTTTTTAAATATCTGTGGCTTTCACAATTCACAAATGATCAATCAATCCTGGAGATGTGGAAATATACATACTTCCACAAATCAGTTGTCTGACTGTATCTGTGAAAACCTGCAAGGTTTCATTTGGTTGGCTTTGGATGTACAAAGAGTTGCACTTTATTTGCAAGGCAATGCTTTCCTTTCACATGTAAAGCAAATCTGGCTTAGGTTTCAATAGTGTGAGAAAGCAAAGTGCAATTTCAATGTTGCATGCTCAAGCATTCTATTTGGAATGAGCTCCCACTAGAGTAAGTTATCTTACAGTCCACTCACTCGTGAGTCTTAGCAGAGCAATGGTTCTGTAGAGGAAATGTTCAATTACATTGGAAGATTTCCACATTCACTTTTGAATAATGATAATCCTGTAAGGGACAGAGCCAGCAGTGCCCCACAAGTGTTCCCAGGGAATTCAAAGTCAGCTGGCCCCTTCTGGCCTCTTCTAGGAAATCAAGTTTTCCCCAGGTACCAGTTTACTCATGTATAAAGCCTAATCACCTTCAGATAATATCCAAGCTCATCTCTCATCAATTAGGAACAGGTGTTTGCCTTCTCTGCAGCCTTCGATTCCAGAGTTCTCCCCTTATTCCCTGTGTGTTTCTACTTTTATAATGCAAATTATTGCCACACTATGCATTGTGACCTTTTTTTGATTGGTCAAATATTTCCATTGGCTTGCTTAACAGGAAGACACTCTCAAAGAATCCTCCCCTCCATTGTCATTGATTGATAATATTTCTAAACATTTGACAGAGAGGGGATGTATACTCTGGCCATTTTTGAATTAAAAATCCTATTTTATTTAATTTTCCTTCACAGCAACATGACAAGTCAATGAAATGCTAAGGCCCGGATTTACATGGTCCTTGCGAATTTAGGGATATGTGGCATGATTTTTTTCTGATCATATATGATGTATATATTAATATTCATAACGAATACATTTGTAATAATCCTAAAAATGCTGTGTTTCATGTCATTTCATAGAGCTGACTATCATGGTTGCAACACATCTTTGTGATGGATTTATGGGCAAAATAATTTTTAGATGCATTTCCATGGCTAACTTTAAATGAGCTTCATTTCCTTAAATTATGAAACCTTGTGTCCAGGGATGCCTTTGTTTGTAAAGCTATTCTTGGTTCCGTCTGGAGAATTGTTTAGAAAGGCCTGGTTCAAAGTTCAAATCTTAAGTGCAATAATCTTTCTTTAGTGCTGGGGAATTTGGAAAACAGTGCTTAATCCCAATTGTATCTTTGCAGAAGACTGTGGCTGAAGCCTTTTTTGGAATGTAAAGATGTGTTTCTAATGATAGTTTCTCTTGAAATGTTAGTGTGGGCATCCCATTAACTCAGAGGTACTGAACATATGGTCTTTGTTATGGAATGTTTAATAGGTTTCTTTGATGGCTTTCAGTATTTTTTCTCACGATGGCCAAGATTATCCCTGTTACCTTAAAACTACCCCCTAACAATACTAGATTGAACATGGTTTCATCTTGTCAGATTTCACTGGAGAGCTAACCAAACCAGCATTGCCAAAGCCATAAAATAATTGATTCCCTAGACATGAACATCTTGTTTACTTTTATTATACTACTGGTACACAAGCCATTCCTTATTAATACTTTACAGTGGTTTCCTTCCTTTGTGGTCAACATACCCTGAATAAACAGTACATTGCAATGTATATACTATTTCATTTTCAATCTGTTTCTTTCTCGCTTCATTTGAAAGATTTGTACAAAATAGAATCATTGCGCGTTATCATAGAATCATTTGTTGTCCCATTGCCAGGTTGGGTTTAGATCGGTGGTGGGTTACATTGACCAAGCTTTTTGACTCTACATGATAATACAAAAACAGATCTGCTTGTTATTTTATATGTTTGTTTTATTGATCTTAGTACTGCGTTTGAGTCTGTGCCCTGAAATTTACTCTGGGAGGTACTTGGTAGGTGTGAGGGGTCACAAATGTGAGGCGGATGACTTTGTAAAGAGTTTTCAATATTTACCATTTTATTAAATCAAAAGGGTTGGATAAACGCCTCATTGTCCCTACTCTAACGAGGATTTCTCTGTCTCAAGCAACTAACAGAAAGACTCTAAAAAAGGAGATCTGTCCCTCACAGTATACATTCAACAAATAAATAAGGTAATGCATGGCAGTTCAACACAACAAAATAATATCACAATTTAGCCTGTAATATGACCACAGTCCTGGCTGGTTTATGATCTGGGTGAATTCGCCTTCCCCAGATTCAACCAGGTTTCTTGCATCACAGTTCAAAAGAAAATAAGAAAGTCCTGGTTGGTAACAATGTTGTAACACAGTTCTTCGTAACTTGCACTGGCCAATGGAAAGTTCCAACACTTCAGAAAGAATGTCTTTCTCTTCTTTGCTTAAGAATGAACCTCAGAATAATCTTCTCTACAAGGTAACAAGGTTCTTTGTTTTAGCAGCATTAGATGTTTATCAACCATTCAAGGAAAGAGTATTCAACTTTGTGCTCTTTAAAATTCCTCTGCAAATTATGCTACTCTCCTTCTGAATAACCTTCTCCAGAAGGGCAGCCTCATTGCCACATTTCTTTCCCTACAACACCAGTAACCAAATATTGATAGGGATGTTGGTTTGTTCTGCTTCCATCTTTGCTTTGGCAATGTGTGTTTATTTTATCTGCTGTTATATAGTTAATCAAATATGAATAGCAAACCTCACAGCCCTTGGGTCTTCCACTACTCCTCTTTCACTTTGAGCAAATGCTGTTGGACTTATATTGCTTGGTTTCTAGATTTTCTTGGCCTGGCCAATTGTTTGCGGGCATGAGCTTTGAACAATGTTGCCTTAACTGGTTGTTGATCTTCCCATAAACTCACATGCTTAATTTTACAGTTACTTGGTTTCTTAAAGTGCCACTTTCACTGCTGTTTGATTATTAGATATTCTAAAGTACTATTAACACTGCTTTCAATCAAACATGAGTGAAACTGCCTGCCTGGAATGTGCAAGCAGGCTGGGAGAGGCCCAGAGTTACTTTCACTCTGTAGACTCACCAGGTAGTTACACATTTCCGATCCTCTCAGTGGTTGCAGGTCTAGGGTTCTCTTCAACAAGACAAACTGTCTCTCTTGTTCTGCCGTCGCCTGCACCCCTCATTGCTGGTGCCTTCCTGGCTCCTGAGAGTTCCTGGTGCATGCCAGCCACCAGGGACCTCTCGAGAGGAAAAATCTCCCTCTCCGCTTTCGCCTTCCGCTCTGCAGCCTCTGCAAAATGAGCTTTTAAAGGGCCAGCGTTCCCTCAGCAAGCTTGCGGCTGCATAACCTCTTCATCTGGGATATCTGGAGACACAGGCCCTCTCCAGACCAGCCACAGTCTTTGGTTTCCAATGGTCTCAGCATCTTCTTTCTTCAGTCCCAACCTCAGCTGCACACACGGGCTGCACTGCTCCTTCTGCTCACTTCTCTCTCTTCCCTGCACCTGAGGGAATCATTTAAACCCACTAGTCTCCCTCAGGTGTGGGTCATTTACATCAATTAGTTGACCATTCCCGCCTTGTTCCTCTTCAGCCCTCTTCCTCGTCCCAGTACTTAGGGAATTATGGGACATGAAGTCCTTAGTAACAATGCTAGTTTCTCTGAGTTCTTTGGTTTTACAACAAGCCATTAAAAGATTTGGGTTTTGGGGAAAATTAAACAAGGGGGTTTCCCATTCCTCCTGACCATACCATGTGATCCTCCCACAGAACATCACTGCCAAGCTCGGGATTAGAAAGCACTTGCCTTTCCATGGTCACATCAGAAGAGTCCCAGGCCAAGTTTTCTGGGGAAATCATTGCTGATTCATCACATAGGTTAAAAGTTCCTTTGGGTAATCTGCATTCAATCAAAAATTTATAAATGAACAATACCACCAAGGTAAATAATTGTGCCAGTACAGGAATGCATTTTAGACCCCTGTTATTTTTGCTTTTATTAAATGGATTACAGAAGAGATGTTAAATCTAAAGGTGGACGCTCCACTGGTGGGTGTTGATTGATTGGCACTGCTATTATTTGCAGATGATGCAGTACTCAAATGAAAGACCTCAAAAATATTTGCAGCGACAGCTGGATTGCTTTCATTCACTTTGTGTGAGGAAAAGCTAGATTATTAATATAGGGAACACAAAATGTTTGACTTTTAGCCAGGTAAACATTTTGAGAGACCTTTTTCCATACTATAGCTGGTGCCCCTATTGAAAGAGTTATACACTATGATTATCCTGGAATTCGTTTTTCTCAGAAGAGGCAGTGAAAGGATCTGGTGAGAAAATGTGATTTGGCATTAGCAAAGAGTTGGAGAGATATTATAACATTTTCCAAATTGTATGTCAATAAGGTGGTGCATAAAATTAAGACTCTGACATCAGCCTTGAATGGGGTGAAATTATGGGGTCAAGAACATCTATTTACCTTAAAGAATATAGAGAATACATTCTTAGACTGTTTTTTTCGAAAGCCCAAAATGCTAGTTGGGCTGTGAATGGATACATTTAAATGAATATTTCAAACCAGTTGTTTTAATACAATTATGGAGCTATCCCCACATTATCACATTTAGAGATGGTGTTCTAGATGTTTGAGGCATACATCGAGCTAATGCATTGCCATGGTTTAGGCATGTTTCCACCACCTTGAGATCACTTGGGATGGCTAATATTTAACTTTAGGGACACTAAATAAATGCATTCTTAAAAACCAGTTGGCTTAAATAATGGTGATTATCGTAGATCTTTGTTTGACCCTTAGGAGGGGTTTTCAGTATGTGGCTCTCAAATCTAATTCAGGAAAATACAAATTTAAGATAAAGTCCAACGCGCAAATCCTAGGTATTGTTATTGACTATAGTTCAAGTAACTTTAGAAATAATTTTTCTTTCACATCCAAACTTGTGATGTAACAAGTATAATCTTTGTGTTGGTTCAACCCACTGTGTCGTTATCAAGGTTGCACAGTAATCAAAATCATATGTCAAAGTAAATTGAAAGCATAAATCAAGCAGTGTTAATACAATGTAAACATAAGTACTGTTGGTAGTGTGAGACATTGAAAAAGAAATTCATCACAGTGGAAACATAGGCCGAAATTAAATAAATATGACATGACATTGTAAGTGAAATTGAGTTGTGTTCCATACCATGATTCAGTAGTTTGATAATGTGAATAGAGCCAAATGGTCATAGAGGCACACATCAAAAGGAAAGACAAAATCCGAAAATAATGATAAGCACCATAATCTGTTTAGCATAGGTCTCAACATAACAGAATAATATGATGTGGGATACTTGGAGTAGTTAAAAGTTAGAAGAGATAGTTGGAAAGGGTCAGAAAGTACAAATGGGAGCATCTCATAGGCACTGGTAGTGTGAAATCGGGGTAAATAATGCTAGTTAGGGACCAAAATCGATAAACCTTAGGCAGTTGAGTCAACCGTGAGATGAATAGCATTAGCTGAATGGCCAGTGCCGGATAGATTGAGAGGATGATCCAATGTGCGCAATACTGGCTAGGTATTAAGGAGGTAGAAAGGGTTGCATACCGTGTGTCCTGATGCGCACATCAGCATATTAAGGATGATGTCTATTTGTGCCTGTAAGCGAGGCCACCTTGAGAAAGAAAGATTGCCAGTTAGGCATAATAGACAAAGCAAAAATTGATGCTAAGAAGTCAAACTCGAATCTGTCCATTATCAAGACACTTCCCCTGATGCTAAGTAGCAGGAAATAGTAGTCGAAATATAATATGTGTAGCGCGGTTCAATTGAATATCTATCCGTTCGAATCCTGAAAAAACAAGGACGAGTATTAGACAACATTAGTGTCTATAAGTGTCATGGTAGTTGGCTAGAGTACGTGTTGTATTGAAAAATGATTACCTGTAGAGCAAAGTCCATGGGCCCATTCCCCATGTTCATTAAGGGTACACACCAAATCTGTCTGGCTTGAGATGGTAAATAGTTTAAATTGTAGGCTCTCAGCGTTGTGTCATCAGGCATGCATGACGTGCGTGACATCACACTCACAATTGGATGGATGACGCCACGCGCGCCACGCTGCGTGCAGCATTTGTAAATAAATAAACACACGCTGCATTTGAATGGCATCCATAGAATAGCCCAAAGGAGGCTGATTGGCATTTCTTGATAAGCAAGGGAAATCATGATTTTGAACAGTACAATTAGAGAATTCCAAAACGTCCTGAACAGAAGAAAAAAGGGGAATATGTTTCTTAGTATTAGCAGTATGATATGGTGTATGTAGATATAAGCAATGGCTAGATCTGTGACCAGATGAGATGTTCCCACAGTACCTCTGATGTGAATGTATCCTTTGATGACAGTGAATATGGCAAGAACCAATAGGAGTAAAGTTGTTTAAAAACAGAATACAGTTGCAGGGAAGAGCAGCCGCCACAAATACATAAAGCCTAATTAGGCAGTTTAAATAGGCACATAATGTGTTGTACTTGTTTAACATCAAAGTCGTTAGCTCTGGCTTGATTATACAAATCTTCTTTACAAAAGCACATGCATTTCGTGGACTTTATTGAGGCCAGTGGTGGTAGAACGTAAGAGGCAGATTAGCTTAGATTCAAGTTGCCTGAGTTTCATACAGAGGTTGCCCCCACGTTTGCCACTCTTGGGTCATCAAAAAATGTGATACCAACATAAAGAGTATACTTGTTAGATCAAAAGTTTGGATGTGAAAGAAAAACGATTTCTTAAGTTACTTGGACTATCTTCAATAACAATACCTAGGATTTGCGCGTTGGACTTTATCTTCAATTTGCATTTTCCAGTTTATATGTCCTGGTACCTTCTAGGGGGCCCCAGTGGAAGTATACTGACGCAGCAGATCCAATCTGCAATAACATATTTCTCGCTAACAGCCTTTGGCGGCATTAACAAGCGCACTGTCTCCTGACGACTCCTAGATTCTCTTTTACAAATCTAATTCAGGACTGGAAAATGCCCTCTCAGTTGTAGATCTGGATGGGGGGAGGGTACTTGATCCGAAAATTAGATTGGGCATTGTATCTCTTGCAACATTTACAGCTAAATGATCTGTGGGTAGTTCATTGATGTGCCCAAATGCCATGATTGTGTGGAAAATCTAATTGTTTGTACACAGTTTCCTCCTTGTATGTTAATCAATGACAGGGGTGGCTTTTACCAATTGTACGATCTAGTTATATTAAATATGCCATGAAGCAATGATTTTTTTCAGCTCATGACTAATGATTTTATAAGCATACCAGTGGCAACATGTTTAAAGCAAGCTTCAATAATGATAAATTATGTAAAAACCTTGCAATGATCTGATGTATCACTGTTTGCAAATTGTGATTTGTTACAGTTTAATATATTTATGTATTTCTTATTTTGTGTATAGATGTACATTGGGATGTATTTTAGTGACCTATTCATTTATTGTTTTACAAGCAAAAAGCATCCGTCTGCCGAACGGGTTCTGTGAAAAGATATAACAACACTCTCATCAACTGTTGAAAATCAATGATCCTGTAGGTTGATGTTTTGATTCGCTTATCGCTTGATGTGCTTTGCACTCTAAAGCAAACTGCACTGAGAATGGGTGCGTGTGGCTGGCTGATATACCCCGGGGACGTTGGGGGGAGGCTAGAGTTGGTGTGCTGCTGTATACTTGGATCTTCTGTGCTCTCTCCCCACCTGTCGCCTCACCCTGGAGTGGTGCAGTACATTGTGGTGCATTGTGGCGCAAATATCTCAGAAACCGTGCATCCTAGGGACTTAAAACGTGGTTTTGACCTCGATTTGTGTTAAGTGTGTTGAGACTGGTCCTTCTACAACCACAGTGATGGTTCGCCAATTTCAGGCAACCATCTCATGTGTGAAAGTGCTGAAATCCAGGATAAGGGGCGGGTGTCCAAATGTCATGTAGCCAGGACCTTTCGGAGGGTTCTAACAGGTAACTATGTAAAATTTGGTGTAGATTGGTGAAACGGTGGGGAACTGAATAACGAACAACACTTTGCCAAGCCACAAACACACAAACAAATTTTGACTTTTGCTGAAATGTGGGGAAAAGGGTGGGATGTCCAAATGTCATGTAGCCAGTAATGTCCGTAGGGTCCTAACGGGTAACTATGCAACATTTGGTGCCGGTTGGGGAAACAGTGTGGAATTGTATAAGGGACAAAGGTTTGGCAAGCCACAAACCCAGAAACAAATTTTGACTTTTGCTGAAATCCAGAGAAAGGGGTGGGGTGCCCAAATGTCATGTAGCCAGCTTTGTCTATAGGTTCCTAACAGGTAACTATGCAAAATGTGGTGTAGATTGGTGAACCAGTGTGGAATTGTATAAGGAACAACGCTTTGGTAAGCCACAAACGCACAAAGTTTGACTTTTATAAATATAGATCAAAATACTGTTTTTTTAATAAATAAACAACTACAACAGTACATCGTAAGTGTTTGCTTTAGCAGTGCAGTTACTTTTGCAGTATCTTTCAACAATGCAAACTAAGTTTTCTTTTGTACTCAATAAGATTTCCCACAATGGGAGTATTAAAGTTCTGACGTGCATGTCCTTTTCTTGATGTGTAGCAGGAAGCTGAAACTTTAGATTTAGAAAAAAGTGTTTCTCGCGTTTGCGCCTTACGGTTTGGTAATGTTCCTGGTGTGTGGCAAAATCTATGTCATGTGTTGGCGCTATCCCTCAGGTGAGCAGGTAACCGCCTGCATCCCTCAGGTGCACCGCTTTAATAGTAATTGAAATAAAGTGTAACACATGAATGATGTGTGGCATTATTATGGCGTCTCTCACTTTAGGTGTATGTAGTCTCCATTTCTCTTTTATTCTTCCAGCATATACCCAGACCAATATCCTTGAGGGGAAGGACATGGGTGCAGGTGTTGTTG
Organism: Ambystoma mexicanum; assembly: GCF_040938575.1. Classification (NCBI taxonomy): domain Eukaryota; kingdom Metazoa; phylum Chordata; class Amphibia; order Caudata; family Ambystomatidae; genus Ambystoma; species Ambystoma mexicanum. The sequence continues at coordinate 700,624,983 of NC_090941.1, read as the reverse complement.
TTTTTATAGAAACTGAAAAAAGTTTCTATTTTCTATTTCCACACTGAGGAACAGTTTCGCTCTGCAAGAACGTTCATATCCACCTCTTCTTTTCACAGGGCCTAGGCTGATACTATTTATTGTCAGCGCTGGGTTTTGCATTTTGGTATTCCAAGTCTTTTTTGGGAGAGGATGTTAGGATCCTCACCCCTCTTCCCCTGCTTGGTGGGGGAAGAGATTGGCACGCTTGCCTCCTTTTTCCTGTACAGAAAGTAGAAATATATCACTTTACCTCTCTTAGCCCTCCCACGCTGGATGTCCAAAGTTCCAATCTTAAAGGAATGGTTCGCCCAAACATTTTTATTTCAAAAATAGATAGGCAACATAAAAAAAAACGATTGGCATTTTTTTTTTCGAAGTACCTATGTAAAATTTTGAGCAATTCAAGCTCAAAAATTGAAAAAGTAAACACATGGGCGCATCCATTTTGTGCTGGCTTTTGCGGCACTAATGAAGGAAAAGTCAGCCAGCTGTAGTAAACAAAAGCTACCACTGGGTGGCTTTTCCTTCATTGGTGCCGGGACTTGGAGGACGCGGACCGGAGACTACAGGCAGAAAAGATGCAGCTGCATCTCGGTAAGTGCTATTTTTTTTTTTTTTAAATAAGCACTAGCTGCGGTTTTTTTCTAAGTTTTCTGGGCTGGAGGAGCCCGGAAAACTTAGAAATAAAACTGCAGCTTTAAAAACGTTGTATTTATGTTTGCGGTCGCTTTTGAAGCGACCGCAAACATAAATACAACGTTATTGTGTTTGAAAACGCTGCGGTTTTTCTTTCTGAGTTTCTCAGGCTCATCTGAGCCTGAGAAATTTAGAAAGAAAAACCGCAGCGTTTTCAAACACAACCGCGTTGTGTTTCTCCCTAAATCTGCTTTCCCATTTGGGGCTCTAGGGCTCCCTCTGGGGAGCCCTAGAGCCCCAAATGGGAAAGCAGATTTAGGCAGAAACACTGCAGCATTTAGCATTTCCAATTTGGGGCTCTCGGGCCCCCCGTGGGGAGCCCGAGAGCCCCAAATGGGAAATCAGATTTAGGTAGAAACACCGCGGCATGTAAACACAACCGCTTTGTGTTTCTGCCTGCCTTGGCTTTCACTTTGGGTCTCCGGTGCTCCCATGGGGGAGCACCGGAGACCCAAAGTGATAGCCACGGCAGGCAGAAACACAACGCGGTTGTGTTTGAAAACGCTGCAGTTTTTCTTTCTGAGTTTCTCAGTCTCCTCCGAGCCGGAGGAGCCTGAGAAACTTAGAAAGAAAAACTTCAGCGTTTTCAAACACAATAACGTTGTATTTATGTTTGCAGTCGCTTCAAAAGCTACCGCAAACATAAATACAATGTTTTTAAAGCTGCCGTTTTATTTCTAGGTTTTCCGGGCTCCTGCAGCTCGGAAAACATAGAAAAAAAACCGCAGCTAGTGTTTATTTTTATTAAAAAAATAGCACTTACCGAGATGCAGCTGCAGCTTTTCTGCCTGTAGTCTCCGGTCCCCGTCCTTTGCGTACAGCACCAATGAAGGAAAAGCCACCCAGTGGTAGTTTTTGTTTACTACAGCTGGCTGGCTTTTCCTTCATTAGTGCCGCAAAAGCCAAAGCGAGCACAGCGGCGGGCATCCATTTCACAAAATGGATGCCCCCATGTGCTATCTTTGAGCTTGAATTGCTCAAAATTTTACATAGGGACTTCGGAAAAAAAAATGCCAGTCGTTTTTTTTATATTGCCTATCTATTTTTGAAATAAAAATCTTTGGGCGAACCATTCCTTTAAGTACAATAATTTATCTTTGTAGATGAGTAGTTTGGAAAACTGGTCTACCCAGCATGAGTTCAGCCAAGATTGTAAGCTTGAGGAAGACTGTGTCTGAAGCCTATTTGGAATGTAAAGATGTATTATGAGCATAATTCCTCTTGCAATGCACCCATGTGTGTGGGGGCATCCGAGTGACTTGAAAGGGTGGTCTTTGTCATGAACATTTTAATGGGTTTCTTTGTCGGCTTTTAAAAATATAGGTCTGTTTTCCATTGTTGGCCAGTCTAATAACCAGGGCCTTAAAACCACCCCCATCAACAGTACTGACATGAACATGAGTACATCTTGTCAGGTTTCATTGGAGAGCTAACCAAATCATCATTGCCAAAGCCATATAAAAACCCCAATGATTTCCTAGACATGAAAGTATATTTTATTTCTGTATTTTGATGATGCACAAGCTATTATTCATAAACACGTTACAGTGATTCCTTTCTTTTGTGTTCAAGATATCCTGAATGACCAGCACATTGGAATTTGTACACTGGTAGTTTCCATTTATTTTCTGGCTGAATTACGAAGGTGCTTCGTTTGATACACGTTGTATGTGAGCAAGCTACATTTTCATTTTCACTTAACAACATTTCTCACAATGGTGTTAAAGTTCTAATGTGCACATCCTTTACTTCATATGTAGTAGGGAGGAGAATGTGTTATTTAAATTGTTTTTAAAAAGAGTTTTCTCGCATTTGTGCCATATAATTCATGAATGTTCCTAGTGTGTGGCAGAAACTGCATCAGATATCGGGGCTGTCCCTCAGGTGCACCCTTTTGTGGTAATTGAAGAAAAGTAGAACAAGTGAATGGAACAAGGCATTATTTTGTTGCCTCTCAATTTATATATATCCACTACCCATTTCTCTTTTATTCTCCCCTACAGAACGGACAATAGTGACCCTTCCTTGCATCATACAAAAGGACAGTAGCAGTATGATTAGGTACTATGCATAATACATTTCCATCAAAAGATGAGGATGGAAATTGTAATAAATAAATAACTGAACAAATAAATAAATAATGCATGCTTCTTTACTGAACTATGGACAACAGTATTTCAATAACTCTGCATTTGTTAACAATGTAGAGGCATTATTTCTGTAATCAGGTGGATTTCTTATCACCAGTGCCAATTGCGGCAAGCCTCAAATGAAGCTGCATTGAGGCCCAGAATAGGCAATACTTCTTTTCAAACTGTGAGAAATGTCCCACCATAAGGCATGGTGGCCACAAAACAATCTACCATACGAGGGACCTCCACCACATAGGGGACTTCTGCTCCTAACCTGACCTCACCAGCTACAACTCCAACTGTTCTAAAGCATACCACGACGAACTTCGGGAAACTCCAGAGACCAAGAAACAGCTTCACAACAGGAGAGCTTTCATCCATGTTACCAAAGAACAACCTAAGAGCATATGAGGCACGAACAACCATGAGCCTCTCCCACCACGACCCTATAACCACAGCAAGGAATTTGCCACTGTGTCAGCCCAACAAACATGGTAAAACAAAGGGGGGGTCTGGGAGTCTCTCTACCAGCACGAACATGGCCCATTGACCTGTTCTTGGGTGGATGGCCCCTGGGAGACTATCAACCAAGTCTTTAGCTCACTGTCTCTTTCAAAGAGGAGAGATATCCCTGCATATCAGTCTTTGTCCTGCCCAAGGGCAGTCCAGCACCAAAATGCTAGGCAATTCTTCTCTGAACAAGAGTACCAACAGCAACCCCATACACATGTTTCAGCCTTGTTGGGCATCATCAGTGAGGTGGAGCTGTGCCTCTCTGAGAACAGTGAGCAAGGGGTCCACGTCTGGATTCCCCTGGTATATTAAGTAACTTTGGGTCTCACCCTGAGTTACCAGGGGAGTCCAGACGTGGACCCCTTGCTCACTGTCAACAAGGCTGAAACATGTGTATGGGGTTGCTGTTGGTACTCTTGTTCAGATAAGAATTGCCTAGCATTTCGGTGCTGGACTGCCCCTGGGCAGGACAAAGATGGATATGCAGGGATATTTCTCCTCTGTGAAAGGGACAGTGAGCTAAATACTTGGTTGAGACTCTCTCAGGGGCCATCCACCCAAGAACAGGTCAATGGGCCATGTTCGTGCTGGTAGAGAGAGTCCCATACCCCTCTTTGTTTTGCAACAAACACAGTATACTCAGTTTTGTATTTGCCCAACAGCAACAGCACAACATAACCAACGCCATTAGAACCAACAGGACCTATCAACATCAGCAAATCCCCACCCCAGGGAGCCAACCACCAGAATAGCTTCACACACAGCCATAACATCAACAGACCACCGACTCACAACAATCAAGAAACATGTATAATAACAAATATGCCCCAATTCAAGAAGGACAAACAAATGAAGATGGAAAACAGAACAAGAAAGACTAAAGAAACCACATGCCCAAAGAACAACAAGAACGACCTATCAGAATTCACAACCCATCTAATCCACCACCAACCCCTCTCTAAACGTACTAAAGATTCGGACAAAGACATCATTCATCTCCCACTACCTTTACACCTACAAACCAGCCATACCAGAAATCGAACATTCCACAATGAAGAACCCAGGGAATACTTGAGGAGCGCCCACTAAACTACCAAACCACCGACACCAACACACAGCATCCGACAATGGAGAAGACAACTTCAGAAAGACACCCATAAGAACCAGAGCTAGACTACAATCCCTCACTACCTACACCTCTTACTTAACCAAAGATTGGAAAAAGAACGACCCTGACCTGCCAGTACCCCTTGGTTAAGTCTAGTATTGATAGGAAGGTGGCATTTCTGAGTTTATCAATCAATTCGTCGATGCATGGCATAAAATAGCCATTAAAGTCAGAGATGGCGTTGACCTGTCAGACGTCTGTGCAAAACCTCCAGGAATTACCCGGTTTTGTGACCAACACAATATGGGAGGACCATGGGCTTAAAAAGGGTTTGATAATATTTGCCGTTAGCATTTTGTTCACTTCCCCAACCACTATCTGTCTATGGGCTTCCGGGAGTCTATACGGTTTCAAATGGACCACTTTTCCACTTGGAGTTCTGATATAATGATAAGTGCCGTGCACTCTCCCTGATTTCTTGCAGAATACATCAGGGAATGTCGTGACTAAATCTTTGAAGTCTTCTCGTTTTTGACTAAATAGCGCTTGTGGAATTAATTCAAAATTATCTATTTCTTCTGCTACCAAACAAGACATTATTGACGCAGTGGCTGTGGGAGGATTTTATGTCCATTCTTTTAAGAGATTTAAGTGGTTGAGGTGGGTATTTTGTTTCCTGGCAGGTTGGGCTATTTTATAAGTACAGGTCCCTGTTTGCTCCAGTACTTCATATGGCCCATGCTACTTTGAGACAAGTTTATTTTCAGAGGTAGGCAAGAGTACTAACACCCTTTGTCCTACTGAAGAAGATCTTAAGTTTACCTTCTTGTCGTAGGTGGATTTTTGTTGTGCTTGGGCTTTTTCCATGTGAGTATCAACTAGATTTCAAACAAGTTTCATGTGCTCTTGTAATCGGGTAGCTGTTTGTGAGAGGGGAATAAGAGCCTCTTCTCTTTCTTCCCAGGTCTCCCGGAGCATGTCTAGGACATCTCTTGGTTCTCTACCATAAAATAGTTCGAAAGGAGAGAATCTGGTGGACGCCAGAGGCGTCTTTCTTACTGCAAATAGGGTCCAGGGAATCATGCAATCCCAATCTTTTCTGTCCTTTTCTACCAAATTTCTTAGGAGCGTTTTAAGTGTTTTTTAAATTTTTTCTATCAATCCGTTGGTTTGGGGTGGTAATCTGAGGTTCTTAAGGTGGAAACATGGAGCACCCAGGCAAACAAACATATAGCTACAAGTACCCAGAACAGAGATACCCATTGCACAACCTAATGGAACTTCTCAATGATGGAACAGATGACACAACTGCAAAATGACTCACAAACACCACCCTACTGATTCACCAGAAATTACTCTTGAACAAAGAACACACCAAATCATGCACACTATACTGTAGCCTGCTCAACATACAATCTATGGAAAAGCCAAAACAAAAATGTACTACCTCCAAAGCAAAGCATTCTATTCTTCACAGAAACATAGTTCTCAGACAACTATAATGTAATGGTTCATGAAGCCATACCAGGCATCTACAAACTATTGCAATTGAACAGAGAAATCGTAAGAGAAGGAGGAATTGCTGTAGCAGACACAAAATGACATTAGCTCCTCATCACTATCCTCAACAGACTAGGAAGATCGAAAATCACTCCTAGTCAATCTGAAGCTCAATGACCAACTCAAAGTACTCTTCCTTCTGATCTACAGACCGCCGACCTATAACCCTAACTTCACCACGAAACTCAATGATGCCTTAGCTAACCTTTATACAAATCACCAGAACACACTTTTCCTGGGAGAGATCAACATCTGGTTCGAAAGAGAAAATGAAACCACAACAAACTCCCTCAGCGCCCTACTGGAAACGTTTAATCTCAATGTTTAATCTCAAACAAATAGTGAACGCACTGTAAGGTCCTGGGATGTGCATTGGTCTATAATAATGGTCTTTATATTCTTGCAATACGGTATTGGCATATAAAGAATTTGTGATTTATTTGTCAGATAAGGCCAGAAGTACAGGATTTGACTGTGTTTCTTCTAAATTGCATTGACCCAACTGCACCAATTGTCTGGGTGTTTGTTAAATCTCTCTTTGTCACCTCTCTACAATGTTTGGGATTTGTTTCCCTAGGTTCTGATATTCCATTTACAAACATGTATAAATGTTATGACTGAAAATAACTATTTGATATATGTGTAATTTTAGATTTGGGGTATAGGTCACAAGAGTGATTCCACAGATTTTCAATTAATGTTATCCTTTTACAAATGGTTGTTTTATCTGCAAAATTACAAACAGATTTAATACGTGGTTTATGATGAATGTGATAGGACCCTTGGGCCTACCTAATAAATTATGTATAATTGTTTAAATACATTTGTGTGCTGTTCTTGAGGCTATTTAAAAGCCCTATAAATGTGACCAGGTCCACGTAAAAACCAGGTTATTGAATCAATCAATTTAAGTGGTTCATTTGGGGGACTCCCGTTTTTGTGTCAAGTTTGCTACTCATTTGTCCCCTTGATGCCTGTTCAGTTTTTCCCTTTTGTGCAACGCACTGTAAGGAAGGCATGGTTTCAAACAGTAAGACAGACACAAGTGATCACAGTTCAAGGTTGTTTATTGAACTTCAATTGGGTTAGAAAAATGGCTGTCTAATCCTAATCTAAAAATGGGAGAAAGCTACGATCATCAAATAATAATAACTCAGTCCTATTCGAGTCTGTCAAAATAAAAGGGCCTATACTAATAAACCTATTGCCAGTCCTTACTTCTAAACAAAAATAGTGTGGGAAACAAAGTTATGCAAAAGGAAAATGTTCAAGAAATGATATGTCAGGATATTCAAGCTGTTGGCTTCCCTTCCCCACATTTTCAGCACGGGACAAGGCAGCACACTCAAGCTTAGCACACTCTCTGGCTTCTCTAGCACGAGGATGTATTTCAAAACCTCAACATCTGTGCCAAAATCTCTTTACCATTCAACATCTCTTACTTCAGAGGGCCTGATGCAACACAACACACATCAAAGTTCAGTTCCTGTTAGGATTTCACATGTAAAACCTCTCAGATAATTTACTCTCCACCCCTCTTCCGGGTTCAGATATTCCTTTTTCATAAAATTGAAGGCTTTCAACAGTGCACAGATTTTGCTCCACCCATTGCAGGACCACTTCAATTCACGATTACGTGTTCTCTTCTTGATATAACTTTTCTCACTTTCACTTTTGCCACTTCTCAGCTGGATACCTTACAGAGACTTTCGATTGAGCACCAAGGCAGTGCCCGGCCACTCTATCAAAGATAGTGTATCTTGCTTTGAAAGTTCAATCACTCATCAGCAGTTCAACTTTACTTGCGCCTCTTATCACACGCATTTTAACAATGTTCATTCCAGCGCTCGCCATACAGTGTTGCTGCTTGCAACCTTGGCTTCAACACAGACCGGTCTTGTATCGGTCTCCCCAACTCACTGGCTGTGTTGATTTCACTGATGCTGCTTTGTTCTTGGAGCCAAGGACGGTACCACGGCAGATGGCCGGGTTGGCTTCAGGCCCATCAGAGTAACAGGATCAGCACACACAAGGGACAACCTAAAAATGGAGGCAGACAACAACTCCCAATCAGACCTCATAGTTCTGGACATATCAGCTGCCTATGATACGATCAAACACAACATTCTAAACAAGAGACTGGAGGAATATGGTATTCAAAGCTCTGTACTACTATGCTGTGAAATCTTTCCTCACCAACCATACTGAAAGAACCTGCATTTCACCATTACCATCAAACACAAAAAATATCACCCCACAACGATCAAGCTTCACCCCGCTGGTCTTGAACATCAATATGACTCCCTAATAAAGCCATGGACAGACACTGTACAACTACGCAGACGAGACACAACTCATCTTTAAGATAACTAACGACAACGACCCAGACAACACCCTCAATAAATGCCTCAGCAACATAAACACCTGCATGACAAACAACAACTTCAAACTAAACACAATACAAACAGAAATAATGATCTCCCAATGAGAAGACAGTCCATCACAGACACACCTCACGTGGCCCACAAGCATGGGAATGCAAACAGAGATGTCAGCACTGATAAACATCTGGGATCCTCATGGACAACGCTCTCACCTTGGAACCGCAAGTCAACGCAATAGCAAACAAATATTTCTATCTCCTCCGATTAATAGGAATGATCCTCCCCTACCTCAATTTGGCACACAGAACTCTTGTGAATCTCTCTTTGGTATTATCTAGGATAGATTATGCAAATAGTCTCTACCTAGAAATGCCCAAATGCCTCATGCATCCAACATACCGCAGCAAGACTATTCCTGAGACTAAATAGAAGAAAACACACCTCACTGCCCTACAAAGCCTGCACTGGCCACAAGTAAAGAAATGGAACAACTACCAAGCCCTATGCCTTTCCCATAAATTGTTACATGGACACGGAGCCAAATGCATCGAAGCAGAAACCACCTGATACCAACTGAGTAGAGACGTAGGATCTAGCCCCGACATCCAAATAGAAACAAAACACAAGGAGAAACCACCTTTTCCTATTTGATAGCTAAACTATGGAACTCGATCCTGAAGGAAATAAGAATGATGGAAGACCACCTAACTTTCAGGAAACAATTAAAAAACCTAGACATTCAACTCACAGAGATAAACATAGACCAATTAAACAACAACCACCCTCATGAACGGTCTGCCCAACTCATACAATGACAGCTGATACAAACCATAAGCCGCAAACAAGGAAACAAGGATAAATACAGAATGAAAAACAATAACATAGCTACAAATACCCAAAGATCACCCAGTACTCACTAACCACTAATCTGTTCCACACAACCCACACTTACACCTACAACACACACCCAGAGGGATAGTGAATCATCCCACCACACCAAGCCACAGACCCAATAACTTCTGACAACAAACAACTCAAACATTGGACACCACCCTTCCGTATACAACAAGCACAGTGCACAAAACAGAACACACCCAGAAACCTCACATACATAGGTGCCAGTTCCTCCAGGTTCTACATGCATTAACAGATGAGCACATCTATCGTATCCCTCTCACTAACCAACCCAACCCAACTCACCTTTCCTTACAAAGCGACATGAGTGCGTGGAGACCAACATAACATAACATAACATAACATAACATAACATAAGAACAAAAAGTGCTATTTGGTATTGCATTTAATCTTAGTATGACGTGTTATAATGAGATGGTGTCAAAAAGGGGGGGTGTAGGAAGTAGCTGGTGATTAATGGAAACATTGTTTAATCAGAGCTCTCGTGTTCATGGTGAGTGGGGACAGGAAGTAATATGCACTTGGAGGCAGGGCTATTTATTGCAGTGTAGAATTGTCATCCTAGGCAAACACCACAGACACTAAGCTCCTGTGCTTCCTGCGGAGGAAAGGGAACAATATTACCGTGTAATAGAGACCCTCATTGCAGTGTAGTATTCTGATCTTTGGCAAGGAGGTATGAGATCTAGTGTGTTATAGGGAGCAAAGAAAAGCACTTAACTAATATTGTGAGGGCTTGATTTTCAAGGGGAGGAAAGAAAAGGAACCAGCACTTGGAGGTACATGGATTTAATGCAGAGCAGCCTGTGATATTTGTGCCTCATTACGAGTTTGGTGGTATCTGGGCAGTAAATCTGCCCAGATACCACCAAACTGAATCACGGTTACCAGCACTTGGTCTGGCGGAATTATCGCTGATTTAAAAGTTGGTAGACTTCATCCCCATTTTTATAGAGACCATTTGACTCTATGGGACATTTTTGGCGGAATTACTGACGGCAAAATTACCACTGCAGTAATTGCACCTATTTTTCCGATTTTCAGCGGAAAGCAGGAGGATTTACCTCTGACATAATGCTGGAGGTAAATCCCAAGCTGCAAGGCCATACTCGTAGTATGGCGGTGCTGGAAAAGTGACAGTAATTCTATTAGCAGACATTTTTTCACACACCGGCATACTTGGAATAAGGCCCTGTATTCTGAGTTCCTGTGCTCCAGCCCTATGGAAAAATTAAAAAGCAAAGCAGTCATTATTTGAGTCTCGGATGGGGTTAAGATTTCCAGTTTACTTTATGGAGTATTTTGATGTCATCGTTATGTTACTGATATTTATACCGTGCACGTACGCCCAAAGGCACCTTGGCGCGTAAACATTAGATGCAGAGTTACTGCAGATTAACTGCAGTTGTAGCAGACATGTGGCAGACATGTGCAGTCTTTTCTTTGTGGACATTGTGTGGAGGCATAGCTCTCAACCATTTGGGTCGTGAAGGCGGGTGAAAACACCCGATTTTAGTTTTGGCGGGTGAGACGCCCATTGAAATGAATGGGCGTGCTGGAGGATTGGCGGGTGAGTCAGCTGTTTACAAGGCGGGTGACACCCGCCAAAAGCGTGAGAGTTGAGAGCTATGGTGGAGGAGGTGCCGACAACAAATACCCCTCTCAGGAGCAGTGTGCCACAGAGTCATTGCAGAGTGACTGGAGTTGTTAGCAGACGGGTCGCAGACCTGTGCAGTCTTTTCTTTGTGGACATTGTGTGGAGGAGGAGCCGGCATCAAATACCCCTTTCAGGCACAGAGCGCCGCAGAGTCACTGCAGAGTCGCTACAGAGTGACCGCAGTTGTCAGCAGACGTATGGCACACCTTTGCAGTCTGTTCTTTGTGGACATTGTGTGGAGGAAGAGCTGGCAACAAATACACCTCTCAAGCGTGCAGCGCCACAGAGTCACTGCAGAGGCACTGCTGAGTCACTGCAGTTGTTAGCAGTTATTGGCAGGTTGGCATCCCTAGGATCCCGTGAGTTCCGGGGGAGGGGGGCAGCACTTCTGGTGAGGCAGACAGTGAGTTGGGCCCTTCGATTCTTTGTTCCTTGGAGCTCATGATTGGTTGCAGTCCAGTGGCCAGTCGGCTTTGGCTGCACTTTTCCAATTTCTCCCTCCTGGTACCAATAATTGGGGGCGAATTGGATATCCACCTGTCACACACTATGAGGGGTCTTTTGCCCAAAAATCATTAGCGAAACATTTCCGGGCTTCACATTTTTGACTGTTTGTGGCCCTATTTATTGTATCTTATTTTTCTGCTGTATTTCGTAGTGCAATCATGAAGAAGACTAATACTTCAAAGTATGCCCCTCGTGGCCTGGTAACTCGTGGCGGAAAATGGGAGCGTAGCCTGCACCCTGTAAATACAAATAAACATGTAGTTCAGAAATCCAAGAAATCTAAACAGGGACCCTGTGAAGCCACCACCCTACTCAAGGGAAACGGGCGGCTTATTTTGAAAATAAGGACGTTGTTCCGGTGCCCCTAGGTAAACCTCTGGCTAGCCCCTGCGGGGTATTGGATGTGGGCTCATGTGATATGCATCCTGTAAATCTCCTTCAAAGTTGATTCTTGATTGACAGTAACAAGTCACTTTTAAATCACTGCTTGGAACTGAAGCAAAAATCTCTCGCTCTAAACAATTCCAGCTTTAAGAATAAAAGGAGCACAAATATATCGGCCACCCGGAACCCCAATCAATTGGCTTCGCCTGAATTTTCTTATTACTTTGAAAGTGAGAGGAGAGAGTTTGAATTTGCCCGACGGGTGGCGCTCCGGATTCCTTGGAACTTTCCCTTTGGATGGATTATTCCTATATTGCACCAAACTGGCAGAGGATCACTCTGAAACTAAACACATTATGGGTCAGATTGTGGATGTGATATTGGCCACTGGTATAGATCTGCCATTGACATGAAATAACACTGGTGAACCTGCTGCAAATACTATTCAGTCCCTAAACCCGTTGGATAACCCATGCCCGGGAAGTGGAGTGGTTACTTCATCTCATGACTTGGTCTGTCTTGGCCATTCAGAAAACAGCCACGCTCTAGTCACCAATCTTGTGGTTTTGCAAGGTGACTCTTTAAAAGTTACAGCTGCATCCAGAGAACATGCTATGGAAGCTATTAATGTAGAACAATCTCTCCTCCAATCTCTCCTCCAATCTTTACTCAAAGGGCTGGATAATGCAGAGTTGCCCCTGTCCTTTTGCACTACCTTAGACATGATGCTTACTCCCCCGAGCACTTGGTTTTGTGAAGATTGTTTCATTGCTTCATGAGCGCCACAATAGCCTGACGGTGGGTGGAGATGGTTGCTATGCTATCACTAATGACCTCCCATAGGTGAGTCTATGTCCAGGTACTGGTCATTCGCATGTGATGTCTAAACAGCAACGGTGGCTCATTGGCACCTCTTCTACCAGCACCTGTCACTCAAGACGACTTACCATTGGCGATGCTGCAGCGCTTTCATACGCATGCAGTAATAGTCTTATTTGAAAAGTCTACATGGAATTGACCATTTTCTGCATGCAAACTGTTCAGTTTCTCCACACCCAGGGCCTCTATTACTGCAACGCCATTACTTACATTTTTAATCAGGCGACTAATTTACACACCAAAATATGCTAACATGTACAGTTTTGGGTGCAATATCCACCAAACGTATAATAGAGGGTTAGTGTAGTAGAAAGTCAAATTGTGGAGTAATATTGAAGTTTCCAGAGTCTTTTGGCCCATGCCTCATGGAAGGCTATCATTGCAGATGATGTAATGTGATCTTCTGCCATTTCTGAAACCACATGATTTTTTTATTTTGGATAAAAGGGCAGAGGAATCGAAGATTTCATGGGCGAGAGGGAAATGAAATGTGCAAAACCTGAAGTATTGATAACAGCAGATCAGAAGAGCCTGATATCTGTGTGTCAATGGTTTGAAGTGATTCCTGGTAAGGGGACTTGAGTTATGTATACCCATAGGCATCCCCCAAGTGTTGGAATCCTGATCAACCCATGACCCACATAATGAGTGATATCTGAAGGAAACTTGAATGAGAATACTTACAACCATACCAAACTGTGTTGCTGTCCTTGATTTGTTCATGAGGTGATAGTGGAGAGTTGTGGAATGCCCTGAACTGAGGATAGGCAATTTGTGTGTGCATCCTGGTTGTCAGTTCCATTCAGTCTTTAGGCTGTAGTATAGTGTGAGGTGTTCACATAGGCTCAATAAAAGATCTTGGTGTCCATGCTCAATTGTGTAGAGCCAGTGGGTGAGGCTGAACCAGTTAGGTCCAGCCCTGAGCAACCCAATTCTTTAGGATTTCCTAGAGGGCAGATGGTACTTTATTGTTCAGAATTTCCAGTGTATGGATATCCATAAATGTGCCACTAGTATTGAGAAAGAGGCCCCTCAATGGTGTTTCCGGTTAAAGAGTGGCCAAACCAAGGAGAGCCACATTACTGTAGGAAAGAGTTCTGCCAGAAAAGCAAGGGATGAACTTCATCAGTGCTGCACTTTGGTCCTTGCTGTGGAAGGCTTTGTGGAAACAGAGGTTCTTTTCAGTCAGGTTCTGCATTTGATTAGAAGCCACTGAAGGCCAATGTGATTTGTTTCCATCTTCATAGCCTCCGAATTATTTGATTTAATTTGAGGACTTGTATTGTGAATATCCCTCAGGGAACCCAGCAGAAACCTGCACCTGGGTGCAGATGGAAGGTATGTAAATCAAGGTAATGTAGAAGTTAAGTACTTGCTTAAGCGAACAACAAGGTTTACCTGAACAGGTACGTTTTCATTTCTTTCCTGAAAATATACAGGGATTCGATTTGCCGCAGATTTTGTGGGTCGGAGTTTCATGATTGAGGACCAGTTACCGAGAAACGTTTGTCCTCCCAAGTGGAATTTCTAGAGATAGGGACCACCAAAAGACCTTGGGCCTCATTACACGGTAGGAGGTAACCATGCCGCTTTTAGTGGCATGGCTACTCCCTTACCGCATACCGGGTCCGGGTAGGCGGTATGGGGACTTACCAGGTCATTCCGACCCTGGAAGACCCTGTAAGTCCCCATGCCAAATACCATTCCCCATTCCCATTCAAGCCCCCGTAGGGCTCAATGGGAATGGGGAAGGAGCTAATAATGGTACCACAATTTGCGGTACTTTTATTAGCTCTGAAGTCCCTTAGCGGGTCCCATCCTTAACACCTGGTCAGACCAGGCGTTAAGGACGGGACCCGCTGAGGGACCTCGTAGTAGGGCGCTAAGGGATTACCGGCACCGTTGCCCTTACCGGTGCCGGTAATCCCTTACAGCCTACCGTGTAATGAGGCCCCTTGTCCCATTGATTGTAGTGTGCGGTTGGGACAGTGGATTGCAATCTTGGATGATAGGTAGGCTCGGCCCAAGCCATGAATCCATTTGAAAACGATGCACAGGATTTTAAACAAAATCCTTTGTTGCACCGAAAAATGGCAGTTTTCCTATGTAACCTGAAGATCAGAAGTATCATGATATCAATTATTGGTCCTTTGCTTCAGTGATAATTGCAGGTAGTGCCATTAAACCCATTAAACCAAGCAATGATCTACAGTGAAGGAGTTTTGTATATTTCATAGTCATGGTTTGTGCACTAATTGGCAGTTGCTGGTTTCTGAGCCTTCCCTTTGACTTAAACTGTTGTTAGGCCATTTCAATTTTTATTATTCAGTTGGTTGTTATAGCTACTGGGGTGGATGCAAGTTCTTTAACTTTGTGTAACATTTCTTTGACTAAAGCACTTCTGGAGTGTTAATAAATCGATATGTCTATTGCAGAATTTGCAACCTTTTCCCATTTTAGGAGACTGGGCCTCTCATTATGAATTGGATGGTAATACAGCGGTAATTCCGCCGTTACCTCAGTGTTTTTTGGTGGAACTACCACTGTATTACAAGTTGTTGGGAGCACGCACACACCGTTGGCAGTTACGGTAATTCGGTCCTGTGGAATTACTGCTGTCAATGAGTTTCGGATGGTAATTCTGCCCGGAATTGGCGGAATTACATTTCCATCCACCACATTCTCTGCTAATTCAGCCGGTGGAATTACAACTGGCGGAATTACCGCCGGCAGAAATCGCATCATCGCCAGAATGGGAAGTACGGTGGTGGCCATCTTTAAAAATCGAATACAATCTGAATCCCCCATTTCCTGCTGCCATCTGAACCCAGAAGCAAGACAGAATATGTCACAGGGCAAAGCCGAAGGGAAAGTGTCAGATATGAGGCTTCGGAAAAAATAATCTTGTGAGGCTGAGCTGCAGGTCCTTACAGATGAGATTGTCATCCATGCTGAAGAGCTGTATGGTTCAAGGCATAGGAAGACATCTGGGCAGAGGAAGGTGCCATCTGGGCTAGCATACGTGATAAGGTTGCGGCAGTGGGCACTGTTCGCAGGACAGCGAGAACTGCCACAAGAGGAGGAATTACCTCAAGGCCAGGATCCGCAGCCTTTTGTTAAAACACCATCAAGTGACATCTACCACATGAGGCAGCACTGTGGACCCCCTTGTCCTGACTCTTTGGGAGAACAAGGTAAGCATCCTCCTCCATAAGGAATGGATTGAGGATGTTGGGAGTGGCGAGGTTGGAGCCAGCAGCCAAGGCGAAGCTGGTGGGTATGAATGTTCCACCTACCATGACAAGGCACTAGCCAAATCCCACTGACCATTCCAAGCATGTGTCCCTCAGCAAAGATGGGCCCAATTGACAGGGGAATGTGCAATCACATGCCAATGTATCAAATGCCAAAACCACCACATGCGTTTGCAATGGAAGGTGGCCGGCTGTGCACATACCCATATCTGCTGGGAAAGGCCAAATGCCAAAGCAAACCCCCAGCGCAACCACATGCCCAGGCCACATCGCCAGCCCAACAGGCAAAAAGCACATGTATATGGGGTGCACATTCTCAGCAGACACTGCCCCCCACCTTGCATTAGCCATATACATTGGTCTGCAATCGATCTTCGCTATCAAAACACATGTGCGTATGTTGAACTTTCACCATGTAGCATGAGGAACTTGCAAGCCCATGTACAAGTGTACATTATGACTATTACACCCCACATGTTCACAGTCGACTCAGGCGGAGAATGTGGGCCATCTACAATCCATGCTAGGACCACCAGCGCAACCGCAACAACCTCCACACTTGCACTGCCCAGCGATGGGAAAAGCAGGAGAAAGGGCAGGAGTGAGGTTCCAAGTCCAGAGCCCAGCAGTGCCATGCCAGGTTCAAGACATCACCACAGCCCCGACCAGTGAGCCAAGTGGCCCAAACAGCAGCACTGCACATGCCACTGCTGGTACTGCATCTGATGGCAGCAAAACACATGCAGGTGCTGCATCCATGGCAGCTGCAACCGCCACTCCACAGCCGTCCCCTGTGGTTGTGTCTGAGGAGTCAGATGCTGCCACTGACACACATCGATCTGCACCCACACACACCCATCTGCCCCATGACTCCCCCTTGACACCTGAGCAAGACAACCAGGCACATGTGCAGCATGACCTGGAATCAGAGGATGACACTGATGCCAGTCGACCACGCAACAAAGGTGACAGGTGTGTCAGGTCCCCCTGCTTCAGTTCCAGCCCTCTCCATAGCCCACAGACCATTGCACAGCATTCCATCGTTGCTATATGGAGGAGGCTGGATGCGATGGAGCGGCAGCAGATTAATCTGGAGACAATAGCCGACACACAGGTGCAGCATCTGCAAGCTATTCATGACTTTGTGCAGGGCGCCTCACAGAGAATTGCTAAGTCCTTGGCTCGGGAGTGACGGCAAATTTTGGTAGCAACTGCTGTCCTAAATGTTGTGGGTGAGAGAGCTGACAGAGGGCATCTTAGTATTTGTTGAGTCGTTGCTGGCCAGCATGCTCCTGACCCTCCAGTACATCCAGGGGCCAGAGTCTGACCTGTCAATTGCAGTCACTCCCACAGATGGATCATCAGCTGTCAGCCCACAGCAGTGCTCTTTGAGAAATGTGGCCCGCCCACAGCCAGAGCAGCCTGGCAAGGGCAAAGAAATGATTGTTACCTCATTACACTATTTGACCTGCCATGGGGGAGGTGGGTGGGTATGGGTGTTAAGGATGGGGCTGGTGGGCGGGTATGGGTGTTGGGGAAGGGGAGGTAGCTGGTTATGGGTGTTAGGAATTGGGAGGTGGGTGGATATGGTTGTTCCAAATATACATTTTTAGACTTCACTATTAAATATCAGTTTACTTGAAGCAATGCTACGACATTCCTTTTTGTGTGAATGTGATGTATTCAAAATGTGGGTGGTATACAAAGGTGAGCAGCAGATGATTATCAATGTTTTCAGAAATAATTGTCAATTCGTTTTTTGCCGCACCAGACAACCATCCCTTACCTCCTCCCGCTCACTGTGTGGAAGCACTGTGCCTGCAGGTAGTGGGTCGTTGTCTTCTGGGGGAGGCATGTCCTCATCAGGGGGTAAGGGGACATTTTGCCTGAGGCAGATGTTGTGTAGCATGGCACAGTAAAAAAGTATTTCTCCAACCTTCTCTGGCCTGTACATCAAGACACTGAACATGACCCTTCAGCAGGCCAAAGGTCTGCTCTATGCACAGCATGGTCCTGACGTGCGCCTCATTGTAGGCCACCTCCTGTGGCATAAGTGGATTGTGCACATGTGTCATTAGCCATGGTAGCTGTGGGCATCCTGAGTCACCTGCAAAGGCAAAGATCACAGGTGTCAGTCAGAGTGCATTGTGGATGTGTTGACTTTTGAAAAGGCATATTGATGAACACTCTGTGCATGCATTTTTCCTAAATTGTCTTACAACGTGGTTTTCCATCACACTAATTGAATGTAGAGCCATTTACTATGGGGCAACATATGCATTGTGTGTTAAAACATGCACACAGCTCACAACCAGTATTCATCACTTTCATGGTCTGTGATTGGCATCGCAGAGTGAAAGTTGCCTTTGTTGGCCCTGTGCTATCATGTATGTGCCCTAATGGGTGATTAGTTTTTCTTGTGCATGTTTGCAGTGTATGTGATCCTTCCATTATGGTTTCACATACACGGTTATCAGATTACATGTCATTACTTTCTGCCAATGTTGCATTGTCTTTGTGCAGTGTTGAACCTTGACATTCGATGTGTAGGTATCTATTCCCTTGCATTGTGGTTCCTGCAGTCCTCTGTGTGTGTATTGCTTACTTGTTGGGGCAATATGCATCGCAGGCATACTATTGCATTGTCCTGCATGGCCTATTCCTGTGGGTTGGCGGATGTCATGTGCGGGGTGAGATGGCAGGTCCAGCAGGGCATTGACAGAGGCATGCAATGATAAATTGTGGTAATGTGTCCCCTCCTTTCACATAGCATTTCACTAGTGCTGCGAAATCAGTTGTGTGATGGCACTTGTAGTCACCCAGTATCCTGTTATATGGAAATTATGTATACCTGTGACATGCTGTTGGGCTTAAGGGACACCCCAGGTTATTTTGGGCTTTGTGTATTGAATAAAATCAGAAAGTTGGGGCTGGAGAGGTCTGGGACTTCACCTGATCTAACCCTGAGGGCCTATGGGGATGTCAAGAAAGTGTGTCTGCAGGTCGCCCGTATTAGTGCTATATCGGCAGTGAAACCTGCCGCGGCATTAAAAGATTTGATTATCACACTTAACCTATACTGTCTTTTTATCACAGAAATGTGGTTTGAACTTAATTCTGTTTCCCAGTTTCATCTACTTGTTCCCACTGGTTTCTCGATCAAATTTGAAAACCGGGAACAAATGCAGGGAGGGGGGGTTGCTATTATTTATAGATCCACACTGAAAATTTCACATTTTCAGGCCTCTAAATGGGCTGACAAAGCTCAGGTTTTTCTATGCAACCTAAGTACTTTGGCTAATGAATCTTTGTGGGTCGTATTATGCTATCGACCTCCAGGCCCTATTAGCCTTTTTTTTTAGAAAAGCTAGAACTGTACCTTGGGCTTGAGGTTTTACAATATTCGAGATTAATGATTCTTGAAGAGTTCAGTGCTTGGTGTAATGTCCCTATCAATGTTGATTGGCTAAGGCTGAATGAACTACTTGTGGTTCATGACCTACTGCCATTTACTACGTTAGCCTCTCACAAATTAGGACATTGGGCCTCAGAAAGCAGAGTTGTCACGGAAGAACTGACACCATTAGCAACAGTGCCAGTGTTTTCGAGTCCCCATTCCTGTGGAGTCATATAGGACTCCACAGGAATGGGGACTAACATTTTCGGGTGCCTGACTTCCTGATCCCCTGGGACTTGTAATGTCCCGGTGGCACTGCAAAGTCAGGCGCCGGAAACTGTGTTATGGGGTTCGCGGCAACCCGCCAGTGGCACTGGTGCGTTACCACCAACCTCATAATGAGGCCGATGGTCTGGATTTAGTGCTCTCCAGAGGCATGAACAGTTCTCATCATGATAACATGACAGTCTCCTGGTCAGATCAGCTGTGGTTTTCTGTATCGCCATTGGTCATGGCAGTTCAGCAAAAGCTGCTCCCATGAAGATAGTCCTATCTTGTAGTAAGAAGGCCCTGGATGCTATCATAGTTAAATGCTGAACTATCAATGCTCTCAGGTGATTGTGAATGTGAGACAATTTAGCAGACAAATATGTCATCACTGAAGAAATGCTGTGATGAGAAAGCTTCCCTGAAAGCAAAAAATAAAAACAAAAATAGTCCATGGTGTTTTATTTCTTAAAATAATTACAGCATAAATACCGTAAAAGAGAAAAAGTTTGGTTAAAAACCAAAGATGTACTCTCTTATCAGAATGCAAAAAGGGCATTGGGGGCATGCAAACAGGGAATAATTCAGCCAGAATCACAGTTCTCCCAAAATCAAATTGAACGCTCATAAAATCAATCCAGAGAGCTATTTATCATAATAAAAAAACTTATTTCGCCACATTGTGCATTTTTTAAATTGGTTCCCTCCTGTGCCTCGGCAAATAAGTTCAACAATTTCTTTTTCAAAAAAGTGAACTCTATTCGAATAAGTTTTGACTCTGAAACTACTCCAGTTCTGGCCTGTACTCAGTTCTTGGACTGTTATATAACTTCGACACTTCCGGTGTCCTGCTTCTCTTTTTCACCTGTATCAAAGTCATGATTCAAGGGCTTAAACCTACGATTCATGATTATGATCCCATCCCAGCATATCTGGCAGTAAATAATGCCCCTGATATCACATAGTTTATTACAGACATTGTGAACGCAGCTTTGACCCAGGGGACTGTTCCATCAGAACTAAAAAATCTGTTCTTACGCTGTTACTGAAGTAAACCTACTCTGGATCAAAATTCCATTCTTGACACTTTCGAATCAGGATTTAGGTCTGGGCATGGGACCCAGACAGCTCTGTTAGCAGTGTGGGATGACATCTTAAAGGCCGCTGATGAGGGTGATCTGAGCATGTTGATCATGCTTGATTCATCAGCAGCCTTTGATATGGTCGACTTTGGTCTTTTGCTGTCCAGACTCTCTTAGGTTGCCCGGGTCTCACTGAGTGCTTTGAGATGATTATCATCATTCCTAGAAAACCATACTCAAGTAGTTAAACTTGGAAGTTTCTACTCCAACGCCTTATCTGTTTTATGTGGAGTACCACAGGGCTCGTTACTATCCCCCATCTTTTTCAATATCTTTCTTCGACCTTTAATAGATATTTTTTCCAAGTTTAATTTGAATTAACACTCCTATGCAGATGACACACAAATCTATGTTAGAATAAGATATGCTCCGGATGTGACTGACCACATGGTAGCCTGTGCCAATGCGATTAAAAGCTGGATGACTAAAAGTAAGCTTCTGCTCAACCCCTCAAAATCTGAGGTTATAGTGTTTGGGCCAAAACATCTCCTTAGTAATTATCACAGCACTACCACCTGCTATTTGTGATGCAGCAACATCTTTTTCAAACAAGGTCAAAAATCTTGGCTGCATTTGGCAAGCATCCCTGGGTTGTAACGCCCATGTTTCAGAAGTACATGGTTCAAATAACCTGTTCTATGGAATTTCTTCCACTCAGGAAGCTCTACAACCACGTTTTAGCTCACTGCACCTATCACAGGGGAGACATATTCATTTGCATATCAGTCTGGTCCAACCCACAGGACAGTCCAGCATCTAAATGTGGACATCTTGCCATAGAGCCGGTTATTTAGATGTGTTCGTTCTCGGTAGAGGGGCTCCCAGACCTTTTTGTACATTTTTAGGAACTTGGGGTTTCGCCCTAAATGACCCAGTGTAATCCAGACATGGACCACTTTCTCACTATGAGCCCTGACTAAAGCGAAACCGATGTCTGTGGTTGCTGTTGGTACTCTTGTTCAGAGGAGGCTTGCCTAGCATTGTGGTGCTGGACAGCCTAAGTGGGTGGGACCAGACTGATATGCAAATGTATATTTCTTCTCTGTGAAAGGTACAGTGAGCTAAAACGTGGTCGTAGACCCTCCTGGGTAGGCACCGTCCCAGAGAACAGGTTATTTGCCGTGTTCGTTCTCCATAGAGGGGCTCCCAGACCTTTTTGCGATTTAGGTTTTTGCCTTTGCTTTGTTGCTTTACTTTTAACTCATGTTAAATAACTGTAGCTCATTCATCGTGGACATTTTGTTTTTGTTAGTGAACCTTACTTTAGACCTCAGCGGTTTAAAAGTTAATTGTTTTTCTGTCTTTTGATAATTATTACTTTATTATTTTGCTTTCCCTTTTGTTAACGCCCATTTGTCTCGGGAGGATAGATCAGGGGCAACGTGCTCGCCTCTGAACCAAGGCGACACAGAGCAGCACAGGTTCGATTCCCGGGTCCGCGCTTAGAAACCTCTGGGTATTAAAGGATAGTTCCGGGACTTTTTTTTTATTGTCCCTGCGGTTCGGCCATGTGTTTTTAAGCATAAATCGGTAGATCGTAGAAAACTTTCCTATGGACCTTACCCGACTTTTCGTCCATTAACGCACTCGAAATCAGCTGCCATTTTGTGATAATCCTATCATTTCCCCCCATCGACCTGGCTCACCTGCGTTTGCGGCACTAAATCAAATCCCCCGCCCCTGAGCCTGACATCAGCAGACGCGTACCGCCCATTTCCCAACGCCAAAGCACGTTTCGTGTCAACAATCGCTGCGCCTCAGCTAATGAAGTGTCGCCATGGAAATGGCAGGACGCCTCTTTCCTCAATAAGTATAAACACACCGTTTCACAACACACAGCAGCAGATTTTCGATTCCATTCCTCTCTCTGTGTTACTTTGAGTATTCTGTGACTCGTTTCTGTGCTCTGGTCAGCTACCTTCGCCGCTTCTAGGCCTTGTGAACACCTGTACCATCTCTGTAAATTATTTTACTTTCTTTACCACACAATGGCTACAATAATGCCGTATATGTACGAGCCCGAGTACAGCGAGGAGGAACTACTGGAAAGGCAAGCACGCGAAAACGATGGGGATTCGGACGGCAGTTGGGAGGACCAGTCAACGGATGAAGAGCCTGGACCATGTCGCATGGACGGCGTCTCCACCTGGTGCACGTGCAATCGGTGCGAGCTAATGCCAACTGAGGAGGAGAACTGCTGCTGCCGTGAAAATTCCGGGTGCTTGGCCTACATTTCGGAAGGCGAGCCAAGTCCGCAATGCATCACCGAGCTGCCAGAGTTCAGGGAAGCCTGCCTCTCACGGACCGTGTTGAGGATGATGATGGTGCTTATGCACGAACTTCGCGGCACTGTTCGTCCGCGTAATCCCAGTAACGAGTAAGTATACTCTGGTTGTGATGTCAGTGATGCCACTACTATTTCATGGTCGTCTCCCACATATAAAATTACATCTACATATCATTCGAACGCATGTAAATTGGTTCCATTGCATCTTTCTTTTTCACAGGTGGTACAGGCTGGTGGCCTATCGTTGCTTCACTTGGTGGCTTCACGGGAGGCTCGGACACCGCGTTCGGAGAGTAATACCTGCCTGTGCGGTACTTGCCATTAGACAACATTTCCCCAGCGACAGTGGACAATACCGTGGATTTTCCCTGGATGTGCTGCAACCGGAACTTTACAATGTGTAATGTTTATTATTTATGTTCAATTGAAATTAAGATCTAAAATAAAACCCAACATATATTTTAACAATGGTTGTTTTGATTTTTTAAATGAATCTAGTGTGTCTCCATTGAATAGTCTTCCTGTGCCTTGTCTTGTCACACCACATGTCTCCGGCCAGCATCCTCCCTCACGCTGGCCGCCCACCTTCAATCCACATAACCGTTGAACCCATATGCAGCAGACATACATATGTTATTTTGCGGGTTGGCATCAAGCCTCCCGGCCTTGCCTCCTCCCCCAAAAATACTTACCACACCACTTTGTTCAAGCGTTGGCAATAAAAGGCCGTTGGATTTTATTGATACAAAACATGGTTATAGGTAAATAATCAATATGGTTGATCATAATAAATCATCCTTTTGGGCACTGGGTACAGGCTGACTAACTGCCTAGGCATCTAGGGTCTCCAGGGTGAACTGCACCCATATATTCTCCTGGGAGGGTGAGGTATTTATAAACTCACCCCCCTGCCTTCCATGTACTAGATCCTGCAGCCTGCCTCTTACATGCAGTTAGATGGCCTCTCCTTGTTGAGGCCCTGCGGCAAACGAGTCTTGTCTGCACGACCACCGCCCCAATCCACCCCTCCGCCCTATCAAAGGCAGTTCGCACCGGGGTACTTGCGCTGGCAAGTGGAGCTGTCAGGGAGCGATAAAGGCCAAGAGGTGCCAAAGACCATGTACACTTCAAAGTGGTCTATAGAGCATGGGTTGTTGTTCCCATGTCTACCTCCAGACCCCGTGTCTCCTGCCAAGCATCCCCCCTCACGCTGGACGCCCCCCTGCAATCCACATAAGTGTGTCTTCATTCACGAGTCTTCCTGTGTCTTGTCTGCACGACCACCGCCCCAATCCACCCCTCCGCCCTATCAAAGGCAGTTCGCACCGGGGTACTTGCGCTGGCAAGTGGAGCTGTCAGGGAGCGATAAAGGCCAAGAGGTGCCAAAGACCATGTACACTTCAAAGTGGTCTATAGAGCATGGGTTGTTGTTCCCATGTCTACCTCCAGACCCCGTGTCTCCTGCCAAGCATCCCCCCTCACGCTGGACGCCCCCCTGCAATCCACATAAGTGTGTCTCCATTCACAAGTCTTCCTGTGTCTTGTCTGCATGACCACCGCCCCAATCCACCCCTCCGCCCTATCAAAGGCAGTTCGCACCGGGGTACTTGCGCTGGCAAGTGGAGCTGTCAGGGAGCGATAAAGGCCAAGAGGTGCCAAAGACCATGTACACTTCAAAGTGGTCTATAGAGCATGGGTTGTTGTTCCCATGTCTACCTCCAGACCCCGTGTCTCCTGCCAAGCATCCCCCCTCATGCTGGACGCCCCCCTGCAAACCGCATAATGCCACGACATATACACGTCATTCATTCACAAACACACCCCTGTTTCGAATTCTTTATAACCCACTTCATATTTCGAATGAGAACTTCTTTGCGCTTTGCTAGTCAACCCTTGAAGGTGCTGGTTATCTGCTCTTCGTCTCTGTGAACTTCCGTGACCACTTCGAGCAAACTCGTCAGTTTGCAACCTGTGAACTACTCCCTATTCTACGACAAGAAACTACTCTGATCCCTGCATCTAACTGTTTGTTCGTCAAGGTAAGGCCATGTACCATAATCATTTTGCGTCCAATTTTTTAATTTATATCTATTTGCTAGTAGTCATCAAATTGCATCCATGTTTTCTTTTCGTTCAAGACAGTACATGCAAGGAACTAGTCACATGTTCTGAGTTTAGTCAAATTATTTTTCTATTTTTTTTAAGTTATTCAAATACTTATCCGCATGTGAATAACGTGTATAGTTCCAAGAACCAAAACGAACCTTGCATTGGACCTTTTATGTGTCATTTAATTTTTTAACACATTGGTATTCATTGAGAATTGTTGATCTTTACTTTTCAGAACTTTCCACAATGCCTGCCTGTTCCATTGGCGGTTGCCCTTCGAAGACCCATAATAAATCTGAAGGTACTATAATGCATGTTTTCCCTAAGACAATAGATCAGATAAGAGAATGGGTCCGATATTGCGGATATCCACCGTCTGAGCTTGAAAGTAGAGTCCTAGAAGTCTTTGCGGACAAGAGGGGTGATCGATACCGCATCTGCAGCAGGCACTTTAGCTCAGACATGTACTCCACATCATTGCTAATAAAGAATAAAACACTGCGAGCGAGGCGAAAATTGCTCTCAACCGCTATTCCCACTCTATTCGTCCACATCCCTCCACTGGTGAGTCAAGTTTACGGATTTAGCTCTCGGCCTTGCGGTAGTGTGTAGCATTAGCTAACAATAATTTCCCCATTTATGTATCCACTCAATATGAAGGCGGAAGATTCTCCATCCGTGTCGTTATTGCAGTCATCAGCCACTTCAAGCGCCTATCGGGTAATCTTACTTAGCTATTCTGCCACTGACTTGTTTTAGGCATGTAAATCAATAGTTTTAATTTATCGTGTAATTATTTTACCTAATGGTACACCCTAGTACTCGTCCTCTAGTCTTTGTTTTCAGTTATAATTATTGTTATCCAAAATAATGCAAGTACTGTCTTTCAGGGAGATGCTGAGGAGTCCAACGCATTGACGACAACCGTTGATGTCACTCAGATGCTCGAGGTACGTTTCCGGACAGTTCCATCGATGGAGATCATCAGATCTTGCATTCTTGTAGCGTGATTGTTACACACAATGTTTCTTTCGTTTTTAGCCATTGATATGTCCTTCTGTCGTCGCCCTCCTATGTGTCTTCTTTTTTCAATATTGTGTTCATTACTAATGAAAGTCCTTTGGTTCAGGGAGTCGATGGAGCATTAGTCCAAGAAGAAGGGGGAGCATGTAGTTACGGGTCGGCGCAACAACTTGCAGAAGTGTGCACCGCAGTTACAGCGTCCCTTGATGTTCTTATGCATTTCGAGGTATGGATACTGACAGTTCGATCAAGCAAGATCATATGACGTGATTACATCTGCTATACTTACTTCTTTATTAACGCAAGTACTATGTTTCAGGGAGATGACGGAGCTTCTTCTACAAGAACATCACCCCTAGTAGTGGATTCAGATCTCTGGGTGGTGACACTTCCTACGATCGAGCAAATCGAATCATATTTAGATATCCATTATTTATTTTAGACAACTGATCATTTGTGCAAGTCTAGTTAGATGAGCCGTTGACGCCTGCACAAAGTTTATGTTCTTTTTAACAAAATAGAAAAACATACTAATGCAATTACTGTGTTTCAGGGAGTTGCTGAAGCATCATCTTCAATAATATCATCAATGGAAGTCTATGCGGAGCCCGAGGTATGGATCTTGACAGTTCCATCTAACTAGATCAACAATGCGTGAATAATTGTCGTTTGAATGTTCTACACAATGCGTTAATTCGTGTTTTGCTATTGAGATGTACGTGGGTATTGGTCCCCAAGTACATTTTGTGTTTTCAATATTATTATACATACTAATGAAAGTTCTATGTTTCAGGGAGTCGATGGAGCGTCAGTGCGTGATGGATGTGCTTATCATGAAAATATAGTCGTTGCAGCGCAAGAGGAAGTGGAGACATGCACACACGAGTCGGAGCAACATCGTCCAGATGTTGAAGTTCGAGGCAAGAAAGTTTCAAAGAAAAGAAAGCAAAAGAAGGTTAGTGTCCTGGTAACTATATTATGTTGTTTTTCACTGTTAATAGTTCAATACTGTAAGTTGTGTTTAAACTGAACATCCCTTTTCCAATCTGTCCTCTAGTTGCGAGTGGGTGTACGAACTACATCTACACAGACAGTGAAGCGAACGAGAGATGTTGCTTGTCAAACCTTTTGGCAGGGACTTGAGACTGGAGATGCATCGTGCCAATGGGAAGAATATGAAGTGATTGACAACGGAGCTATACCACCACCAGCCATTGATAGTGAATGTCCTCCAGTAGTCCGGATGCAGTCGGAGATCAATTCACAGAATCCACACCCGCAAAAACTAAGACCGCGAGAAAGTTGAAGAAATTGTTTTATTCTCCCATCGCCGGAGAAGGAACAGATGTTGCAATGGAAGAGAATGTAATGGACGACAATGAAACACCATCAATATCACTGAACATAGCGGAAGACGATATCAGAGATTGTACCTTTAATGTGAGTGACATGTCCTCAACGTTACAGGCCGAACCAGCTGGGATGCAGAGTGACAGTATAAGGAAAGAGGCCAAATTCATTGTATTCGATAGTTGTTTCATTGATATTATTATTATGCTGAAATGTGGGCATTCGGTTGGTGGGGAAGTATGTGGGGAGCCATTGATTAATGTGACTCGTGCAATTTGAGGCACTAACCTTAAAATACATGCCACCTGTACACAATGGCCCTCATTACGACCCTGGCGGAAAGTGACTAACCTGACCGCCATAGCGTAAATAGCGTTTCCGCCATTGCACGACGGAGCAAAGTGCGGCTAATTCCGACCCATCGGGCACGAGCACTACGCCATGGCGGAAGTGCAAAGTCCGCGATGGCGGAAATGTCCCCAAAACGCCCCTCACCGCCGCCGTACGGCGCCCTAGGTGCAATTCCGCCACCCATCTTAGCGGTCACCGCAATGAGCGGCAATCGGAAAGTACGGTGACCGTAACTATACGGAAACGGAAGTAAAAACATGGTCCCGGAACGGGAAACAGCACGCCGTACACCTATAAAACCAGAATTCCCACACAACCATAAAAAATACTACCCTGAGACTCATCCCAACCCGTCATCCACCCTAGTGAAAGCAATAAAAATGGGAAAAGTAGCGAAAAAAGCGTGCGACCGCAAGCGGCAGGTCCACTTCTCCCCTGAGGAACTCACCGTGCTCACAGAGACCCTCCAGGAGAATGCTGCCGTTGTCTTCTCAACGCAAATGACCAGGACGGCACTTGCGAACAAGAAGGCCATATGGGCCCTGGTGGCACAGCGGGTAAGTGCGGTGGGGACCGCACCCTGCAACCCACAGCAATGCAGAAAGCGATGGGACGACTTGCGGATACGCGTACGGAGCATACTATCCGCCAACCGTAACATTGCCACAGCTACCGGGGGAGGATCGGAATCACCCATCAAGTTGACCCCCTGGGAAAAAATCTGTGCCTTCACCATTGGAATGGAGAGTATAGAGGGAGTCGGAGGGATGGAGAAAGGAGTGCAGACATCCGAAGAATCAGGTAGGTGGGCCAAATAAAACAATGCTAAATCCACAATGTCCAATCATGTGAAGTACCATGTGTCCACATAGTGCAACAGTAACACATGTCCAGGAGAAAGTCCACATACATTGGCCTGATAGCGCACTTTAAAAGTCACATTAAATACATAAATAATTAAAAACCCTAAAAACACCCTCTACACGTGCAGCAGGCACACCCTAACTGCAGGCTGCAAAACAACTGCATCCTCAATCCACACAAAAATGAAACCACCTCCAAGGCCCCGACCCAAATCACCCTCAGGTATCACCCCAATGCATGTGATACATTGCCATTCCAATTTCCACAGACCCATTAATAACGCTCGCCCTCCTTTACTCCACCACAGGGTCCGATTCAAACGACGAGCTCCAGGACACCCCTACCAGCACACCTGCAAAGAGGGCCAAGACCAACGGCCAAAGTCCCTCCACCTCAGCTGCACGGATCAAGACACGGCAGCAGCACAAATCAAGTGGCAGCACACAGGAGGGAACTTCAACAGGCACCCCAGCAGCCAGCATGCCCACAACAGCACCACCACAGGTCCCCCCAATGGATGCCACAGAAGGCACTGCTTCTGGTGGCAGCAGCACCATAGGTGACACTGCATTAATGGCAGCATGCTCCGACACAGAAAACGGGGATGTCGAAGTAAGATCCATCCATGACCTGTCTCAATCCCCCTGTTTGTTTCATCCCGTACACCATGAGGATACCACGCAGGGGCACCCACAAGACGACGACTGGCCATCCCCCACAAGCCCTGTGGCAAGGCAACATGAGGTGACCAGCCCCTCTGTGACACCACCGCAAATGGCCATGGCACAGCAGAGGCAACAGTCCCTCGACCAGGTGATCGTGCAACAGCAGCAACTGGCCACGCTCCTCAAGGACCATGCTGATGAATGTGGGGGTACTAAGGCAGCCATAGAAACATCAACTGAGACACTTAGGGCAGAAATGGAGAGAAGTACAGAGACACTAAGGGCACAAATGGAGAGAAGCACCGAGAGCCTGAGGGGGGAACTGCATGCGACGTCCAAAGACGTATGTGCTGAACTTGCCGCTGTGCGCCGTGTGCTCACTGAGCTCTCACAAACCCTTAGGGACATGCATGGACGTGAGCAGGCAGAGACATCATCCGTTGCAAGTTCCGTCCAGGGCAGCCCCCAACGTAGATCTGGGAGGAACCTGCGCTCCACAGGCAGGGGTGCCCCTGATACCCGGAGAGGGGGCTTGCAATAGCGTCTGCCCACTGACAATGAGCATCTTCGGACACTGGTGTTCGGGGGGGAGGTAGGAGGGTGGAGGGGGTGTGTTGGGCTCACTTTGGTGGCGGGTCGATGGGGTGTGTAACATAATTTCACATATGCTATAAACAATGCACGATCATCCAATGAGATGTGTGGACATTGATCTTTGTGTACGAGGCCTTTATAGGCGTACAGTCCATATTGTGCATGTTCCAGACACACACAGTGCCACAAGTCCCGTGTCCATGTATCAGACACCAGGCGTGAGTGCTAGAAGCATGAATCTATGAGAATCTGACGAATGTCACGGCCCTCCTGTGCCTCGCGGACTCCTTGAGGTGCTGCCACATCCCCACCCTCATCATGACCATCTTCAGGTGCTTGCAGTTCTGCGTCAGGGGGCATGGGCACATTTCTACGTACGCACATGTTGTGTAGCATGACACATGCCATGACCATCTTTGCAACCTTCTCATGGCGGTACAGGAGTGCCCCGCCAGACCTGCTGAGGCAGCGGAAACGAGTCTTCAGTAGGCCGAATGCCTGTTCTATGACTACACGGGTACGTGAGTGGGCATGGTTGTAGTCCTCCTCATGCTGGTTCTGTGGGTTCCGGAGTGGTGTAAGGAGCCATCTCTTCAGTGGATACCCGGCATCACCTGTATGTGGACAAAAAGGATGTTTGTGGAATGACATTGCTACGTACGCACCCCCCCCCTTCCTGCCAGGTCATTGCCGCATCACATACCCCACATTATCATGCATGAAATGAGACTCACCGAGTAGCCAGGATCTGTTCCCTGCGTGTCGCTCCATGTAGCGTGGTATTGTAGAGTTCCTCAAGACCATAGAATCATGGGTTGATCCAGGAAATCGGGCACAACAATGTGTAATGATCCTGTTGGAGTCACACACCATTTGTACATTAAGAGAATGAAATTGTTTTCGGTTGCGGTACTGGGCCTCCATGGCATGTGGGACGACCAATTCCACATGGGTGCAGTCGATGGCACCAATGCAACCCGGTATGCCGCCAAGTGCATGGAATCCCACTTTTGTGTTCGTAATTTCCTGCTCCGAGCGTGGTAGAGAGATGTAGTCGTCTGCGTGCTTCAGGAGGGCATCGAGCACTTGCAATAGTGTCCGTGAGAACACTGGCTGTGAAATGCCATGCAACTGTCCGACTGTGTGCTGGTAGGTGCCTGTGGCCAGGAAGTGGAGTACAGACACCACCTTCAGTAGGGGTGGGATGGCGGTTGGGCTATCTATCATGCTGACAAGGTCAGCCTGTGTCATGTCCACAATGGCGGTTATGGTGTCCCGGTCCAAACGGTAGAGGGTGTGGATCTGCTCAGCAGTGAGGTTGAACGGATGTGCTCGGAGGTGTGGGATTGCGGGCTGCCTGCGTGGTGGTAGTGGCTGTGCTGGCGGGCCTTGCTGGCCCTGCCTTGCCCTCCTCCTCCTCCTGCGTCTCCTCTGTGCGGCCGGTTGTTGTAGTAGTTGGTGTTCGTCTTCTTCTTGAAGTTGGAGTACTTGCAGTGCTATCAGGTCCCCCAGGGCCAACATCGCTAGTCCTGCCGGTAGCATTTTGGAGTGGGTGTGGTTGTGGGAGGGGGTTGGGTGTGCAATTTATGTGTTTTCAGGCTGTATAGCCTCCACCTGTGGTGATTCATTCCACCTTTGCAAGCTGCAATCCCCTTTGGGCGAGCACGTCCCGCACACAACGCTGCAATTCGACGAATGGCATCTTGCTATTACAATCATGTATTTGATCCCGATGGCAGTGAAATATTGGTTCATATGTTCATTCTGCTATGGTCCCATTGTTTCACATACTATCTTTGCAGTCGCGAACAAACTTGTGAAGGGTCAGTGGAATGTAGTACTCGATTAACGGTGGACCCTCATGCAGCACTGTACCGAGGTTCACCGACGGGCGGGGCGTCCCATTTGTGAGTGAAGCCAGTTGCCATTTTCACACACTGCCGCACTACATGGATGAATTTGTGATTTCAAGCGGTCACAGATGCCTTTTCGACGTGATGTTGCAAATGAGGAATTCGAAGGACGGCGCTTTCGGTTTTCAGCTAGCGGCGAGGAGATGCCCACAGGTCTGACTGCAAATATAACGTTCTATTGTTCAATGTCCTTGGGACAGGGGCCATGGCGAGAATGCAATGATTGATATGAATAGTATGGGATGCGCAATAGCGTAGTGGACGATGAGGCCGGACGTTCCCAAATACATGTTACTTCACAACACTGGAATTACGGGCTGGAGCAAAGTGGATTTTGCAGACTGCATTACGCACAGACTCAATGGAAATTTCACATGTTATGTGAGTAAATAATCAGGCGTTTTCATACCGGGATGAGGGAATGATGTATGGATGCATGGACAGATGATTTAATTGCCATGTACAGGGCTTTTTGGAATCTATCCACCTCCCCTGCGCCATGTGATGCAGAGCTGCCATAGTGGGACCATCGTCTATCTGCCCTTGTTGAACCCTCCCTGTCTCGACGCGCCTTCAAACACTTGTGTCTATGCACGTTTCTATTCCCATCTAATGGAATCTGTTTTGACAGACGCATGCACACATACACTCGTTTGTAATAGTGTTTTCTCCTCGATTTTTATAGTTATGATTCGCAAGTGATTTTTTGGTGGGAATAATCCTTTGGAGTGGGCTAGCATGCATATGGCTGTAGATTTAGTGTGATCATTGAAGTGAGTAATACAAATGAAGTTCTGATGCCCATTCTATTCTTTTTCATTTCATTTGGGTGACAGGTATCTCCTCCCCTTTTGCCGCTGCCATCTGTATGCCACTCCTGCAGATGGCTTTTACTCCAGACACCTGCTGCTTCGTGTTAATCAGTGGAGCACCATTACGATCTTATGGGACGATCGCCAATGGGCCACATGCCCTTACGCAGTACTAGTGGCTAGGAGCAACATATCGACCTTTCGGCTGGACTAGTGCCTACCTAATGGGACGGCCCTGCGGTTCTAGGCGCTTCCATGTTGCCTTTTTGAACGTGAATGTAGCCCCTGTGTACCATGAAGGAACAGGGTGTCACACAAGAAGAAGCTGGTCATTTATAGCGGATGCAGCCCACAATAATGAAATATATTTTGGAGTTCATGACCTAATGGCTGTATGGGCTTGGTGATTTTGTTGTGCATTAAATTTCTATTCTGATATTAACCGTGTAGCGTTCTTCTTTGCAAGTAATGTAGCATATTCCTATTTGTGGAGCGATGTATTGTGAGAAGATCTGCATTGGGTTCCGTCTTCTGGGTATAGTTGCGTGGTACTGTACTGGGCGCGTTTGCCTACGGAGCCCAGTGTGGTCACGGATAGGGGCTACCATTATGACTGTTTTAATGATGTCATGCTCAGGGGCGGGGGATTAGCTTTTGTGTAACAGATGCCGGTCAGCCAGGTGGATTGGTGGAATGATGTGATTATCAGTATATGGCTGGTCACAGGTGCCTGTGTTTGCGTGCGTTTCTTGGAGGGAGACTGAGGTCATGTCCATTTGAATAGCTTCTGTATTCTTGCCATCTGTGCCCTGCAGCTCCCATTGACCCCTCTTGAGATGAGCCTGGCTGCTCAGTCACTCTGCCAACTTGTGTGGTACATGCTTATGCTGATGGTTGGTTTGTTTACTGGCAGGAGTACAGGGCTGGTGCAGTCTCACTCAGGATACTGCTTTGAATGTTGACTTACACTGGTGTCAGTCGATGGGGGGGCCTGTTTTTGTTTGTCTCATTTTTCTGTTCATGTTGCTGGACTTGAACCTTCACGTGCCTGTGCTGCATCAGTGCGGCAATGGTGCCATGGCAAATATGGATGGCCACTCACAAGGCACTTGGAGCCCCTAGATTCATTTGTTCGTTGGCATGCATGGGTGACTTGTACATTTCACTGGTTGCATTGTGTGACTTCATTGCACCTACGAGGAGTTGTGCAATGTGGCCAGGGAGTGGTGTACAGGCACTCAGTAGGGCCGTTTACGGTTGGTTCGCAATGCCGTACTTCTCACCATGGCGGAATGGTACTTTCCGCCATGCTTGATGGCGTTAGGTACATGTCCGCTAGGGTCAGAATTCGCGTACCGTTGCGCCATGGTGGTAATTACGGTTTGGCATGGCGCGCGTGCGCGTACTTGGTGCAGTTAGCGTTGGCGTTCACTACGGTGTCGCTAATGGCATCGTACTTTACGGTGACGGGTCATAATCGCACCGAGCGCTATTCGATGGCGGTATTGCATTTCCGCCATCGTTTTTCGATTTCCGCCAGGGTCGTAATGAGGGCCAATATCATCCGTTCTCATGGTCTGCACAACCCATGCTGGGGCAACTGCCAGCAGGCAATCTACTTTGTGCAGCGGCCGCACTTTTTAGTGGTTCAAGTTTTAAAAAGTTAGAGTATTTCTTTCAGTTTGTGGGAATCCATTTCATTGCGAAAACTCAGTTCTACAAATACCAAACCGATTATCTATTTCCAGCCATTAGCGAAGCTTGGAGAATGGAAAAAATGTCTATTGAAAGTACATTCGCGGGCAAACGGTTCAGGCTAGCCGGTGATGGACAGTGCGACAGCCCAGGATTTTCAGCCAAGTACTGCACCTACCACTTTCAGGACATGGAAAGTAAGAAAATTGTGAGTTCGGTGGTCGTGCAGGTGTCACAAAGTACATCCTCAGTGGCCATGGAGAAAGTTGGCTTTGTAGCATCATTGCAAGAACTACAATCGCGGGGAATGGTGATCGACCTGATAGCCACGGACAGACACGTTTCAATTGCCAAGACAATGAGAGAAGAGTACAAAAATATAAATCACCAATTTGACGTATGGCATCTTGCAAAAACAATCAATAAAAAAATGTCGGCTGCAGGTAAAAAAAAAGATATGCAAGGTATTTCACAGTGGTCCAAGTCAATCAGCAACCATCTTTGGTGGAGCTCAGAAACATGTGAAGGGTCGTTGGAAATTCTACTGGAAAAATGGCGGTCAGTAATGCTACACTGTAGCAACGTTCACCGCTGGACCACGAACCAACATTTCAACATTTCAACATTTCCAAAAGCAGCCGTTAAAATCAGAATAGGCGTTAAGGGTTAACGACGGCGTTAACCCTTAACGCCTGGGTTGTAATGAGGCCCTATGGCATAGCAAATCACACTAAAAAGTAACAGAAATAAGTGTCCAAACCTTGTGGGCACTCCCGTCCCATGCACACCTATTATACTGAAGAAAACATCTGTCAAATACTTCATTATGCTTCTTTCCGCTCATATGGTACATAATTCGAACACAGTGGGCCTCATTACGAGTATGGAGGTAGCCATGCCCTTAATAATAATATTAATAAGGGCATGGCTGCCTCCATACCACGTTCCAGTACCGGGTTCCTCCAACCATGGAGGACCCAGTAAGTCCTCATTGGAAAAACCCATCCTCATTCCCATTTGAGCCCCCATATGGCTCAATGGGAATGGGGAGGGAGCTAATAACGGGCTTGTTAATAACTGGTCTGTTATTAGGTCCCTGGTCCCCTCGCGGGACCCGCTAAGGCAAGGGAACCTCGTAATAGGGTGTCCCGTAATGAAGGGTGCCGGTCCCGTACCGGCACCCTTCATTATGGGAGCGCCATGGCGTAATGAGGCCCAGTCCTTTATAATAATATTGGGTTCGGTCAGTGTTTTATTTACTAGTGCTAAAGTAATCAAATTTTACATTCAAAAGTGCATCCTATTATTCATGAAACATCATAGTGAAAGAAATATACAAAAAACTGTTTATAAAATGAGCTCTATGCGTTTCGAGATATCAATCTCATCTTCAGGAACAAGAGATCAACTCTTCTTCAATTTTCAGCACAATAATTCTACAAACAAATTCGAAAGAAAATGTCAGGAACCAAGGCCTCATAATACGTTTTAGTTTGTTTTACCAAAAATCATGCACATTTTGATACTTCACTTAATCTTTTCTCGTGACGTGGAAATGTAGTATTTTGAAAGTGCCATACATCTATGCAGCAGAGATATGAGATTGGGCAAGTGACCTGAAAATAATACTTCAAAAAATGATCTAAATCTGCATTACTTAGTGTTACCAAGCTGTGTGCTGCAGTCGGCGAGTTTATTGCGGCCAAAGTAATATGGGCAAAATTAGAAGTCGTTGCAAGGCCAGCAGGGCTTCAGTCCTTCGGTGGGCCCACACATTGCAGGCAGGGTGCAGGGATGCAGCCCAGCTTCTCTTGAAGTCCCATCAGTGCTGCAATGTTAATGGCACAGGGCCCGACAGGGATGCAGGTAAGGGCCTTAGAATACCAAACAAAGGAGTGCATGGAGAGGGGAATGATCTTGATGCATTCAGCCCATACAGTAATGGTAGGTTTAGTGATGGGATTAATGTATAGGGACCTATATCCATCCTTTGGTGCAAACCATGACTCTTTCCATATATGTGACTATGCCATCAACCGCTCAATAAAAACCCAGGACCCTGCAGACCAAACTGCCTTATCCTTAATCCTGATACATTTGCCAAGTTTCTATTTCCTCCATCATTGAAGGGAGAGAGGAATGAGGGATGGCAACTATTAGGCTCACTTTGTCCGCAAAACGACTTGTTTTTGTATGCGCCTTCCCCCATCTAATTAATCAGTAAGTTCTGAGTTGAGGGTTTTTACTGGCTGGCACCTGCCGGGTGTCAAGTTACAGAAATGCAATGCCCAGCACTAGCCGCATAAGCCTGTTGCTGAGGTCCTTGTATCTATTAGTGATCACTGGATCAAGAGCAGTATCTCAGGGTATGAATTAATTCAGGTCTCTGCCTGCACCGCCAGTTGCCTTCTCTGTCAATCGATCAATGCAGCGAGTTTCAGCGGCTGCTTTTGCCGCTATGTTCATTCCCCCTCCCACTCCTACCAAAGACTCCCACATTGACTCTGCCCATGATAATCTTCATCTCTCTATCACCAACACCCTGGACATCCTTGCCCCTGTCATGAGGATCCGCATAAAGCCTGCTTTCAAGCGCAACACCTGGTATGACTCTGACCTAGCCTCTCTGAAATGCAAGTGCAGAGTTGCTGAGCAGAAGTTGTGGGCATCAGGCACACCCTCTGACAGACTGGCCAGCCTCCTGTTCCAAAGGAAATAAAGACTCTCCATCTGCTCGAAGAAAAGGGCCCATATCCAAGCCCACATCTCTGGGGACACTAACAACACGGGCACATTGTTTAAAATCTGCAAGGAACTGGACAATCCTACTGCAGTCTTCACTTCTCCCTTGCCATCCATGACCCTCTGTACTTCATTGGCCTCCCACTTCTTAACAAAAATTCAGGACATCCCTATCCTCACTCTCCTCTACTCCCCTCTCCCACCTTCTTCTGATCTCTGGTCTTCCTTGGCCCCCCTGTACACTTCCCTCCTACTCTCCTATTTCTCGCCCATAACACTGGATGAGGTCTCTAGACTAGTCCTCTCTATGAAGGTCTTCTCCAAACAGGTGCTCCCCTTATCCTCCAGAACCATAATGGACAACATTGCCAGCCTTTGCCAATTTCTATAATCACTCCTTTGCCACTGTCTCCTTCCTGCTAGCCCTCAAGCACTCCCTTGTGCATCCTCTCCTCAAAAATCCCTCTGCTGACCCATCCTCCTCTGCTAACTACCGCCCTCCATTACCTCCTTCCTGGGAAAACTCCAAGAGAAGCTGGTCATTACCCAACTGATCCAATGCACAGAATCTGTTGGTTGTCTCCATGACCATCAGCCTGGCTTCAGAGCAGTCAGAGGCACATAAACTGCTCTATTGAACACCAGTGAAGACTTGCTTTTGACTCCAACTCTCCATCCATTCTTTTCCTTCTTGATCTTTCCTCTGCCTTCTACACGGTCAATCATGCCACCCTGACCAATCGGCTCTGTGACACCCTTGGCATCACAGGCATGGCACTTGACTGGTTGACCTCTTTCCTTTCTGACCATCTTTCCCAGGTTCAACTGGGTCATTTTCTCTCCCCTATCACACTCTCCCCCTGCGGCATCCCTCAAGGCTCTATCCTCTCGCCGAGGCTCTTCATTATCTACCTTGTCCCTCTGGCCCATCTGATCTCCTCCTTCTCTCCTCACATCCAGTGTTATGCAGACGACATGCAGCTCTCCTTCAGGCTTCCCTATACTGCATCCTCTTCCCTTTCTCTCATCCCTGACTGTGTGACAGCTATTCAGGCATGGTGTGCTGCCAATGATATCTGCCTTAATGCCAGTAAGACTGAGATCCTTCTCATTGGGACCCCTGCTCCCTCCTTCCCTCCGATTCTCTGGCCACCCTCCATGGACCCCTCCCCTCACCCTCTTGTGAGGCAAGAAACCTTGATGTCATTTTTTACTCTTTTCTCTCCTTCTCTCCTCACATTGCAGACCTTGCCAAGAAGGCCCACTATCAGCTGGACCTCTGCAGAGGCATTCTTCCTTTTCACACCTTTCCCCAGAAACTCAATGGGCCTCATTACGAGGTTGGAGGTAGCCATGGCACTATTAGCACCATGGCTGCCTCCAAACTCGTTCCGACTCCGACCTGGTGAGTGGAGCAATTACCCGTCCATTCCATGGTTGCAGGACCGGTAATTCCCCATTCACCAGGGCCAGTCCCCATTCCTATTTGAGCCCCCATAGGGCTCAATGGGAATGGGGAAGGCGCTAATAACGGTACCACAAATTGCGGTACCGTTATTAGCTCTAGAGTCCCTTTGCGGGTCCCGTCCTTAACGCCTGAAAAAAACAGGCATTAAGGAAGGACCGACAAAGGGAACTCGTAGTAGGGCACTAAGGGATTACCGGCACTGGTGCCCTTACCGGTGCCAGTAATCCCTTACCGCGTAATGAGGCCCAATGTCTCCAGAGCACTGGTCCTCTCTAGGCTGGACTACTGCAACAGCCTCTTCTTCAATCTTCCGTTATCCATCCTTTGCCCCCTTTAAACTAATGCAGAATAGGACTACAAGACTTATTCTTGGACTCAAGCCCAGGCACTCCATCTCTCTAGCCATAAAATCTCACCACTGGCTCCCGGTTGCTGCTAGGATTGTTAGGCAGAATTAAATGCAGTACCCTTTGGGAACACAAGACTACAAGTGACAGTACAAATTCACCTTTAGTACAAGCCTGTACTATACAGTAAAGTGGTAGCGATGGCTGAGCAGCCAGGCTTATCTCAAGATCAAGTGAGCACTATCAATAGTTACACAAAGGACAGCAATTACTATGATTCAAACAAACACTGACTCAAGGTTTCTGAGTAAAAGAATATACATTTATTTACACATAAGTTGTATAACATCTCACTAAAGTAAAGCAGCTGAAAAATCACACTCTTAACACACCACTCCAATAGATTCTGGACAAGTTAAGCTCAAAAATGAAGTGTGAGCAAAATGGCACTCCAACAATTTAAAAAGGGAGGGAAAGACAAAGTTAGATACAAATTGAGCAGCACCAACATGTAAGTAAGCAGGGCAATCTAGAAAGAGGAACTACAATGATGGAATCAAATCAAAAAGGCTTAGGGCCAAAGTCAATAGGACAAAAGTATTTTGCTCAAGATCACACAGTTCAGGGTAGTTCACGGTTAAGTCTTTGCCAAGAGTTCTGGACGAAGTTGGTTGGCAGAGAAGTTAGTTTAAAGAGTAGAGGAGGACAACCCCTCGGATTGGTGAAAGGTTTCACACACTTTCACCGTGGCTGGACGAAACAAACAACCGGATTTGCACAGTACCTTTAAATGGAGAAGAAGCTGTAGCTGAGGCGGACGTTCCTGGCAGGTCCTGCAGGCTCACGGTTCCTGAAGCGACTGTCGGACTGACATGAAGTAGAAAGACTGGAGGATCCTGCATTGCCCAGGGAAGAAACCAGCAGCAGAGCAAAGCAACAAATAAAAGGTATGCTCCTTAAAACCCAAGCAGGGTCCGACCTTCCTTGCTATCTGGTTCCCTGTAGCTCTGTACAGCAAATTCGACCAGAGGAGGGAGTCCTGGCTTGCAGTTTGGGTGAACTGGTTGGTCCCACCAGCTCAGGGGAAGAAGATTCCTGGTAGATCTTCTCTGTCATTGGAGTCTGAAGAATCGACCTGCAGCAGGGCTTCACCGGGTGGTTCAGTTGTTGCAGGGGTCCTCTTCTGTCAGCTCCTCATCAGTTCTTTCGTTCCAGTGGTGACTCTGCCTTTCCAATCCCAGAGACCTGCTTTTTATGCAGTTTTCCCCCATTCACACAGCCTGGCTGTCAATCACACAGCAGGGTGGCTGTCCTGGCAGGACAGTCACCTAGCCAATCAAACAATAGTTACTAAGGGAACCCATGGCAGGGGTCCTAAAACCCCTCTCTCACATCCTGCCTACCCAGACTTTCAGGCGCCTAAGGAGGGCTTCTGCGGAGAAGCCCGCGAAAAGACGGTGAACAAAGGAACCAAACCTGGTTTGGCGCACAGAGTAAAACACAAGAAAGACATTTTCAATAAGAAATGGTGAATAAACCCAGCCGGAATCATATAAAAACGTGTATGGTCCAGCGGGTTTAAGTTCAAGGCTACCAAGATAGCCTAAAACAATACCAAGGTTATTTAAGATAACCGCGGTAGGAAAAATAGGGTAGTTACCACTGCCACCAGCCAAGTCTTGATGAAAAGGGAGCGAAACAATGCTTCAAGAGAAACAGACAAAAAGGGATAAGCATTAACCCTTTCCAGTACTCTATGTAAGATAGTTTGCACTGGGTCTGTGGTTTTTTAAAGAGACTAGTAAAGTCAATGCCAACTTTACATGTTCTGGTAGACAGTAATCAGTCCCAGAAAATGGAGTCTGAGTTGGGAAGTCTCAAAGACAACCTTGTGTTACTGCATTGAAACGTGCTTTGTAACACACAGTAAAAAGATGATCCCTATGGAGTAGGTGAGGCTTCACAGTCTATGAACACAAGAATGTTAAAACACACACAGCAAAACACATGTAAGAGTGGGAAAAAAGGCTCACACTCTTACCAGGTGAAAAAAATAAATCCTAGAAATCCAGCAAAGCTGCTGAGGGACTCAGTAGGTAAGGGAAATTGGCCATTCTGGAGAATTCTCCCTAACACGGATCAAATTCAAGACTGCAACAAACAGTAGTAACAGGGGATACCAGGCTTATCTCTGTTCCATGATCTAACCTGGACAGAACCGTTATATTTGCTTCAACATCAAAGATCATAGAACAAGTGATTCTGTGTGGTGAGCTCTAACACAGTACATACATCTATAAAACCATTATCTCATAGCAACACACCATGAGGAGATAGGGTGTCCATATATAACAAATCAGTGAAGTGAAAGCATTCAATTCAATTCACTGGACACATTGGAATAATTAACATTTTTATTCAGGTATAGAAAAAACATCACAATAAAATGGTCAAATTTTTCTAAAAATCATCAACAGTGCCAATATCGGTACACTTCTAAACCAGTAGGAGGAATACATGACCTATCTGAAATGACACAACATTATCATATTGTCCCAGAAACCATACACCAGACATACCTTATTCACACTCAATCAGACAACCTAACGTCACAAGTTATTTCATTCAATCATAACATTTACATCTCAAATATAAAACAACATTCTAAAATACAATCTCTGTTCATTACAAATAGGAACAGTAAGATACTCACAGATAAGCAACCACCAAATATTAATATAATACCAATAACGCAATATACTGTGATTAACAATGCTGCCAACAACAGCATCAGATTCCCCCACCCAACATGTTTCTTTCTGTGCTAATATCACTCAGTAGAAATTCTTCAGGGGCAAGTAGGTCCGGTGTTTTCAAGGGAATATATG
Organism: Ambystoma mexicanum; assembly: GCF_040938575.1. Lineage (NCBI taxonomy): Eukaryota > Metazoa > Chordata > Amphibia > Caudata > Ambystomatidae > Ambystoma > Ambystoma mexicanum. Next base: position 700,583,059 of record NC_090941.1, on the reverse strand, counting down.
TTGAGGTACAGACATGTAGACAACATCAGGAGCTCAGAGCTCGCAGATACTTCCAGTTCACAATGGCACGTTTCTTCTTTGTGGAGGATAGTCACACTTGACCAATTAGATGGAAGGATCAAGCAACCTCTTTCGGTCCCCAAACGGTATGGAGCCCATTCAATCAGGCTTCAACTTTTCCAGGTCAGCACACCACTTCCATGGCAAGTGTAGTGAGACTTCGTCAAGTTCTATCCCATCTCGTTAGGGGGCCCAGAGGTCACGACCACAGTTGTTCAATCGCTCTTGTGCGATATCAGATCTCGCAGTAATGAGTACGTAGCGCTTTTTGGGGCCCGGGGCCCTGCTATATCCAACTCTCTGTCCCTAAATACCTCCCTGCTAGAGACCTTTGGTCTTCTAACTCCAACTCTCTGCAGGTCAGATGTGTCGCTAAGCAGAGAGTGGGCGTAGATCTGTCTCCTCTGCAGGAGCCTCCTGCCGGAATGGTCTCCCTGCCCCCCTCAGGCTTGATTCAGATCTCCTGTAGCTCTGGAAGCTTCTCAAGCCCTGCAGGATGCTACCTGATCTGCCTGGAATTACCAGCAGATTACAGGATTCCCATAGGACTCAATAGGGGGATTGCTGGTATTACCGGCACCGGTAGTACTGGTGCCGATAATAATTGCAATTATTTTGCCAGTGGGGTGCCTGAGTTTCCTCCAGCTCTTGGCACTTGTTTCCCGCACCGCCAAGTCATTAACTGTTTATGTGGTAAAAGCATATATTTTCGTTCTGAATTACCTAGGAGATCGTTGTAATCCCCGGTCACCTGGTCACATATAATTCAGTATGCATTTTATCCCATTTATTGATTGAACATTTTATAAAATAAGTACGTGATAATCAACGAAAATAAGAAGCAGTCTCTTGCCCTTGCACAATAATATATATATATATATATATATATATATATATATATATATATATATATATATATATATATATATATATATATATTATATGGTTAAGTTGCTGTTTCCATAGGAAGAGCACTTTTTGGGTGGCTTATAACTTCGCTCTCCCTGGACGGATCCTCACCAAACTTTGAATTTTTTTGCAAAGTTTGGTGAGGATTCGTCCAGGGGGGGCAAAGTTATAGGGGGGTCCCAAAACTTTTTTTTTCCATGGACTGAATGGGAAAAAAATTTTGCTCGCGCCTACAGCCCAAACCGCTGGATGGATTTCCACCAAATTTGGACCAGGAGCAGCGGCTTGGTCCCGAAAGCGTGCTTTTGCAAATTTGGTGAAAATCCGTCCAGTAGTTTTTTTTAAAATGACCAAAAAGTAGGTAAAAAAAAATTAGTGATATCTGTGTTCGGTTCGCGGACACACTTCCCTGTTCGCTCCGCGGACAGTGTCCTGATTGGCCAATCGTCTTGCGTGATGTTCGCGGACATGCAACGTGTTTGCTGATTGCACGGCGTGGAGCGTAAAGCGCATCAGATTTTTCGGTAGCGCCCGCCATCTTGGATTCGCGGACGTCCGCGAACAGCGCGGTGAAACTTTGTTCAAAATGTGTATTTTGTAGAGTGTGTTGGTGTTTAGGAGTGTTTGGGGAGGGTGGGAGTGTATGAGATAGGATGAAAGTTGTGTTTTTTATGTGTTAGACGTTCTTTTTGTGTTCGATTTGTTTGCGGACATCACGGGTGTTCTGAAATGTTCTAAATAAACTGACTGGGGGGTGTTCTAAGGACTCAATATGTGTCCGTTTTGTTCGCAAGCAAACTGAAACTGTTCTAAGAACACTCACGGTGTCCGGGGAGTGTTCGTAGGGGGTGTCCTGAGGACGCTGTCCGTATTGTTTTCTGTCAAGTTGAATGTGTTCTAAGAACACCCGAGGTGTCCTGAAATGTTCGCAAATAAACAAAATGGGGGTGTTCTGAAGATGTTTTTGAGAACAATCCCGGTGTCCTGAAATGTTCGTAGGGGGTGTCCTGAGGACGCTGTCCGTATTGTTCTCTGTCAAGTTGAATGTGTTCTAAGAACACCCGCGGTGTCCTGAAATGTTCGCAAATAAACAAAATGGGGGTGTTCTGAAGACGCTTCTCAGAACACTCGCGGTGTCCGGGGAGTGTTCGTAGGGGGTGTCCTGAGGACGCTGTCCGTATTGTTCTCTGTCAAGTTGAATGTGTCCTAAGAACACTCGCGGTGTCCTGAAATGTTCGCAAATAAACAAGATGGTGGTGTTCTGAAGACGCTTCTAAGAACACTCCCGGTGTCCTGGAATGTTCGTAGGGGGTGTCCTGAGGACGCTGTCCGTATTGTTCTCTGTCAAGTTGAATGTGTTCTAAGAACACCCGCGGTGTCCTGAAATGTTTGCAAATAAACAAAATGGGGGTGTTCTGAAGACGCTTCTAAGAACACTCGCGGTGTCCGGGGAGTGTTCGTAGGGAGTGTCCTGAGGACGCTGTCCGTCCTGTTCTCTGACAAGTTGAATGTGTCCTAAGAACACTCGCGGTGTCCTGAAATGTTCGCAAATAAACAAGATGGTGGTGTTCTGAAGACGCTTCTAAGAACACTCCCGGTGTCCTGGAATGTTCGCAGGGGGTGTCCTGAGGACGCTGTCCGTATTGTTCTCTGTCAAGTTGAATGTGTTCTAAGAACACCTGCGGTGTCCTGAAATGTTCGCAAATAAACAAAATGGGGGTGTTCTGAAAACGCTTCTAAGAACACTCTCGGTGTCCGGGGAGTGTTCGTTGGGGGTGTCCTGAGGACGCTGTCCGTATTGTTCTCTGTCAAGTTGAATGTGTCCTAAGAACACTCGCGGTGTCCTGAAATGTTCGCAAATAAACAAGATGGTGGTGTTCTGAAGAAGCTTCTAAGAACACTCCCGGTGTCCTGGAATGTTCGTAGGGGGTGTCCTGAGGACGCTGTCCGTATTGTTCTCTGTCAAGTTGAATGTGTTCTAAGAACACCTGCGGTGTCCTGAAATGTTCGCAAATAAACAAAATGGGGGTGTTCTGAAAACGCTTCTAAGAACACTCTCGGTGTCCGGGGAGTGTTCGTTGGGGGTGTCCTGAGGACGCTGTCCGTATTGTTCTCTGTCAAGTTGAATGTGTCCTAAGAACACTCGCGGTGTCCTGAAATGTTTGCAAATAAACAAAATGGGGGTGTTCTGAAGACGCTTCTAAGAACACTCGCGGTGTCCGGGGAGTGTTCGTAGGGGGTGTCCTGAGGACGCTGTCCGTATTGTTCTCTGTCAAGTTGAATGTGTTCTAAGAACACCCGCGGTGTCCTGAAATGTTCGCAAATAAACAAGATGGTGGTGTTCTGAAGACGCTTCTAAGAACACTCCCGGTGTCCTGGAATGTTCGTAGGGGGTGTCCTGAGGACGCTGTCCGTATTGTTCTCTGTCAAGTTGAATGTGTTCTAAGAACACCCGCGGTGTCCTGAAATGTTCGCAAATAAACAAAATGGGGGTGTTCTGAAGACGCTTCTAAGAACACTCGCGGTGTCCGGGGAGTGTTCGTAGGGGGTGTCCTGAGGACGCTGTCCGTATTGTTCTCTGTCAAGTTGTATGTGTCCTAAGAACACTTGCGGTGTCCTGAAATGTTCGCAAATAAACAAGATGGTGGTGTTCTGAAGATGCTTCTAAGAACACTCCCGGTGTCCTGGAATGTTCGTAGGGGGTGTCCTGAGGACGCTGTCCGTATTGTTCTCTGTCAAGTTAAATGTGTTCTAAGAACACCCGCGGTGTCCTGAAATGTTCGCAAATAAACAAAATGGGGGTGTTCTGAAGACGCTTCTAAGAACACTCGCGGTGTCCGGGGAGTGTTCGTAGGGGGTGTCCTGAGGACGCTGTCCATATTGTTCTCTGTCAAGTTGAATGTGTCCTAAAAACACTCGCGGTGTCCTGAAATGTTCGCAAATAAACAAGATGGTGGTGTTCTGAAGACCCTTCTAAGAACACCCGCGGTGTCCGGGGAGTGTTCGTAGGTGGTGTCCTGAGGACGCTGTCCGTATTGTTCTCTGTCAAGTTGAATGTGTCCTAAGAACACTCGCGGTGTCCTGAAATGTTCGCAAATAAACAAGATGGTGGTGTCCTGAAGAAGCTTCTAAGAACACTCCCGGTGTCCTGCAATGTTCGTAGGGGGTGTCCTGAGGACGCTGTCCGTATTGTTCTCTGTCAAGTTGAATGTGTTCTAAGAACACCCGCGGTGTCCTGAAATGTTCGCAAATAAACAAAATGGGGGTGTTCTGAAGACGTTTTTGAGAACACTCCCGGTGTCCTGGAATGTTCGTAGGGGGTGTCCTTAGGACGCTGTCCGTATTGTTCTGTGTCAAGTTGAATGTGTCCTAAGAACACTCGCGGTGTCCTGAAATGTTCGCAAATAAACAAGATGGTGGTGTTCTGAAGACGCTTCTAAGAACACTCCCGGTGTCCTGGAATGTTCGTAGGGGGTGTCCTGAGGACGCTGTCCGTATTGTTCTCTGTCAAGTTGAATGTGTTCTAAGAACACCCGCGGTGTCCTGAAATGTTCGCAAATAAACAAGATGGTGGTGTTCTGAAGACCCTTCTAAGAACACTCGCGGTGTCCGGGGAGTGTTCGTAGGGGGTGTGCTGAGGACGCTGTCCGTATTGTTCTCTGTCAAGTTGAATGTGTCCTAAGAACACTCGCGGTGTCCTGAAATGTTCGCAAATAAACAAGATGGTGGTGTTCTGAAGACGCTTCTAAGAACACTCGCGGTGTCCGGGGAGTGTTCGTAGGGGGTGTCCTGAGGAAGCTGTCCGTATTGTTCTCTGTCAAGTTGAATGTGTTCTAAGAACACCTGCGGTGTCCTGAAATGTTCGCAAATGAACAAAATGGGGGTGTTCTGAAGACGTTTTTGAGAACACTCCCGGTGTCCTGGAATGTTCGTAGGGGGTGTCCTTAGGACGCTGTCCGTATTGTTTGTTGTTAAGTTGAAAGTGTTCTAAGAACTATCGCGTTGTTCTGAAATGTTCGTAGGGGGTGTCCTGAAAACGGTGTCCGTATTGTTCGCTGGCAAGTTCAAAGTGTTCTAAGAACACTCACATTGTTCGCGGACATTAAAAGTTTCCCATAGATCATAGTTGAAATGTTTGACTCTATGGATGTGATATGCTGCTGTTGTTGTTGCCAGGGCATAGAGTCTTGGGTGCATGGCCATTTGGCCATTTGGCCATGCACCCAAGACTCTATGCCCTGGCAACAACCACCGCAGCATATCACATTCATATTTGCTTATAACTTTGGGTGAAAAACAAATGTATAAGGAACAAAGGTATTAGATACTATGGATGTGATATGCTGCTATGGTTGTCCTTATTATTGTATACTTACTGTTTGGTCTAGTAATGGGAGTCCATGTTTTTCTTCTTCATTTCTGTGATAAAAGAAAATAGCATGTTAGTATTAGTATTTTGTAATGACTTATTACATTGTATAAGCAATATACTTTTATTTTTTTTCGACCCTCATATTTAGTAGAGTACAAATCAGAGTACTGTGCAATTTGCTCAGTTTCTGTATTTGTTGCTAAAATCATTGGGTCTGTGGGAGAAAAAAAAATCCATGTTGGATTAAAAAAAAAACCTTTTTCTGTTATGCTACAGTTTATTTGTTTGTTTGTTTTCAATGTTCACTTTTTGTTTCTGGCTAATGCATTATACTTTGCTTTGTTGTATTTTTTTGGAGCAGTAACAGATTCTTCATTTGTTTTGATATTATAAAATTTTGGAGCAGTTAGATACCAATTGGCGTATTCTAACTGTCTATTTTTTTAATATATTTTAGTGGTTTTGATTTATCTATTTGGATATTGTTAAATTTTGGGACAGTTAGATACCAATTGGCGTATTCTAACTGTGTATTTTTTGGCCTTATTTAGTGGTATTCATTTATCTGATTATTTGTTGTAGAATCTTTGAGCTGTTAGATAGCTTTTGGAGTATTCTAACAGTTTATATTATTTTAACACAAATTTATAATTTTGGGACAGTTAGATACCAATTGGCGTATTCTAACTGTGTATTTTTTGGTCTAATTTAGTGGTATTCATTTATCTGATTAGTTGTTGTAGAATCTTTGAGCAGTTAGATAGCTTTTGGAGTATTCTAACAGTTTATATTTTTTTAACACAAATTTACTTAAAGGTTTAAATACAGTTTATTTATCAAATTTTGGTTTTAAGAACATCAAATAAGCGTTTGTAAGATTTGCTGGTAATCTCTGCTTTAGAGTAATGGTACTATCATTACATTCAAACCATCCACATTTCTTTTTTATATATGCCGTGTAGTGCCCTGAATTGGTTGTGGCTCCTGCGTGGTAGATTATACCTATTGTTGTGAAGGTTTTCTTACCAAGTGATATTTGACTATGTGTGAATCCAGTCAGCTTGCAGTTGTTTTTGGTACCATCTGAATTGTAACGTAGAAGCATTAGTATTACGTATGTACTATGTGTTTGTATTACTAATGTGGAGCGATTATCTGAATTGCAGGTAGAGCATAATCTACCATGGTTTGCATTTTGTACAAGTTGCTGAAATGGAATGGATTCACAATTTGGTATTGATATGTATATGAAGCGTTCATTGGGAATTTCTTCTTGTGTCACATTGTTGCACAGAGTGCATGTATGTGTCACATGTATGAAATCTGGAAGATTTCATTTATAGGTATGTTTTTGTTTTCCAGAACTAATAGTAAGTACATTAGAAATTCTTGTGGATCTTCCTGTGAGTTTATAGTGAATTTCACCATTCCAATACAGTAGTCCAATTGTCGTCTTATTCCAAAAACACTATATGTGTTGTCAGGATTGTTTGCTGCATTTCTGTGAAGTACTAACATTTGCAAACACAAAGGGTCTGTACTGTGTAAGTAAATGTTGTCAACAATTGGTGGTAATTGAAATAGAATATTCATTGCTACATTTGCATAGCAACTTACACCAACTATATTTGAGAATTTAAATGGTCCAGGTAGTTCTGTATCTGTTTTTTTTGGAGTTTGTCTTCCTTCTTTAAAGAAGTACCTGGTTTACTTTCTCTAATTGATTCTTTTTTCTTTGTGGTACTTGATGAAGTATTAGTTTCTTTTACTCTCTTTGGAGGATTTGCAGTGACGTCCTGTTGCATTTCTGTTTGATTTAGTTTTCTTTTACAATGTTTTAGTTTTTGTGGAACAGAATATGTGTTTAGATGGGGAGTGTATAGTGAGCGAAGTCTATTATATACTAAAATGCAAGGAATGTCAGCGTTTACTTTACTTGCATCAAAGTTGATTAGAAATAGACCGTCAAGTGTACGTAAGCGTGATAGTGCTACGTAGCTCATGCCTTCTTTAAAGACTGTGTTACCAATATCTATCATTGCTTTGTCTAGGGTAAGACCTTGTGATTTATGAATCGTAACTGCGTATGCAAGAGTTAGAGAAAATTGTTCTCTGCGTACATACATATCTTTGAAGAGAAGGAATCTAGCTGTTGAGCCTCCTATCCGTTTTACTTCTGAAAGTTTGTCAAAGAGTATATTGACGAACTGAATTTTGTTGTCACGTGGGTATGTTTGAAAGCCAACAACTGTACCCAGTGCTCCATTAACTAGTCCTTGGTCCACGTCAAGGTTACGTTTAAGCATTACTCTGCAATTTAAGGATAATTTTAACATCTTTTCTAAGCCTGCTGTGTTTGAGATTGATTTTTCTAAATTATTCAGGGGCCGATTCATGGAACAAACGTGCGCCGAAAATCTTTGCGCAAGCAGGCGCAAGCGCAAAAAAACAGGCGCATGCGCACGCGTGCGATTCATGGAAGTCCCTGCGCGTGTTTACCTCGGGATGTGCGCCAAACCCGTGCATGGTGGACACGTCACTGCAACATCCCGAAAGGCATGCGCGATGCGCACAGTGAAAGCGCACAACCTCGGCGCATACACCAGAAAGTGGGTGGAACACGGGGTGTAACGCGTGGAATGGGGAACAACGCGCGAAAATAAGGGCGTAACTGGGGAAGTACTGCAGGGAAGCAGACGGACGCCTACACGCACTCGAACCACACATATTCATGGAATCGAATAGGGCAAAGCCACGCACAGCCAAAGACACGCACAAGCCGAAACACGTCTGCCACACGAAGGCAGGCGTTAGCGTCCCTGCGCATTACAAAAGTGGCAACATACAGCAATTGGGCCTGTGCGAGCGGGGCACGTGTATTTCGGGGGTGCGCGGGAAGTTACACACGCGATTGAGCGGGGTACGTGTATTTCGGGGGTGCGCGGGAAGTTACACACGTGATTGAGCCGGGTATGTGTATTTCGGGGGGTGCGTGGGAATTGACACACGCGATTGAGCGGGGTACATGTATTTTGGGGTTGCGCGGGAAGTTACACACGTGATTGAGCGGGGTACGTGTATTTCGGGGTTGCGCGGGAAGTTACACATGCGATTGAGTGGGGTACGTGTATTTCGGGGGTGCGCGGGAAGTTACACACGCGATTGAGCGGGGTACGTGTATTTCGGGGGTGCGCGGGAAGTTACACACACGATTGAGCGGGGTACGTGTATTTCGGGGGTGCGCGGGAAGTTACACACGCGATTGAGTGGGGTATGTGCATATCAGGGGTGCGCGGAAAGTATCACACGCGATTCCATCAGGGTACGTGTATTACAGGGGTGCGCGGGAAGTTCCACACGCGAATGTCCAGGCTACGTATATTTCGGGGTGCGCGGGAAGTCTCACACGCGATTCCACCAGGGTATGTGTATTACAGGAGTGCGGGGGAAGTGTCACACGCGACATCAGCAGGGTACGTGTATTCCAGAGGTGCGCGTGAAGTTCCACACGCGAATCCATCAGGGTACGTGTATTACAGGGGTGCGCGGGAAGTTCCACACGTGATCTCATCAGGGTACGTGTATTACAGGGGTGCGCGGGGAGCACCACACGTGAATTGCACGTGTGGGTCCTCCCAGGTGTTCCCTCTACACCCTCCACGGCCCCTGCAGGTGGCTCACACCACAGGGGCCTACCCTGCACATGTCCAGCAGGCACCCCATCCACCATGGCCATGCCGCCCAGCCAACCCACATGTCAACTTGCACTACTGCCCACCAACGCATGTCCCCCTGCACCCCCAGCCACCAGGGGCACCCTCCACCAGGCCCCCACCCATGTCTCCCACCCCCACACCCCCCAGCAGTGCAGGGTCACCCTCCACCAGGCCCCCACCCATGTCTCCCCCCACCCCCACCCCCCAGCAGTGCAGGGTCACCCTCCACCAGGCCCCCACCCATGTCACCCACCACCCCTACCCCCCAGCAGTGCAGGGTCACCCTCCACCAGGCCCCCACCCATGTCTCCCACCCCCGACCCCCCAGCACTGTGGGGCACCTACCAGCAGGCCCCCACCCATGTCTCCCACCACCCCCACCCCCCAGCAGTGCAGGGTCACCCTCCACCAAGCCCCCACTCATGTCTCCCACCACCCCCACCCCCCAGCAGTGCAGGGTCACCCTCCACCAGGCCCCCACCCATGTCTCCCACCACCCCCACCCCCCAGCAGTGCACAGTCACCCTCCACCAGGCCCCCACCCATGTCTCCCACCACCCCCACCCCCCAGCAATGCAGGGTCACCCTCCACCAGGCCCCCACCCATGTCTCCCACCACCCCCACCCCCCAGCAGTGCAGGGGCAGCCTCCACCAGGCCCCCACTCCTGTCTCCCAGCACCCCCACCCCCCAGCCAGCAGGGGCAGCCTCCACCAGGCCGCCACTCATGTCTACCACCAGCCCCACCCCTCAGCCACCAGGGGCAGCCTCCACCAGGCCCTCACTCATGTCTACCACCACCCCCACCCCCAAGCAAACAGGGGCAGCCTCCACCAGGCCCCCACTCCTGTCTCCCAGCACCCCCACACCCCAGCCACCAGGGGCAGCCTCCACCAGGCCCCCACCCATGTCCCCTATTACCCCCACCCCCCAGCAGTGCAGGGTTACCCTCCACCAGGCCCCCACCCATGTGTCCCACCCACCACCCCCCAGCACTGTGGGGCACCTGCCAGCAGGCCCCCACCCATGTCTCCCACCCCCCCCCACCCCCCAGCAGTGCAGGGTCACCCTCCACCAGGTCCCCACCCATGTCTCCCACCCCCCCAACCCCCTGCAGTGCAGGCTCACCATCCACCAGGGCCCCACCCATGTCTCCCACCACCCCCACCCCCCAGCAGTGCAGGGTCACCCTCCACCAGGCCCCCACCCATGTCTCCCAAAAGCAGTGCACCCCAGCAGTGCAGGGCCACCCTCCACCAGGCCCCCACCCATGTCTCCCACCCCCCCAACCCCGAGCAGTGCACGGTCACCCTCCACCAGGCCCCCACCCATGTCTCCCACCACCCCCACCCCCCAGCACTGCAGGGTCACCCTCCACCAGGCCCCCACCCATGTCTCCCACCACCCCCACCCCCCAGCAGTGCAGGGTCACCCTCCACCAGGCCCCCACCCATGTCTCCCACCCCCCACCCCCCAGCAGTGCAGGGTCACCCTCCACCAGGCCCCCACCCATGTCTCCCACCACCCCCACCCCCCAGCAGTGCAGGGTCACCCTCCATCAGGCCCCCACCCATGTCTCCCACCACCCCCACCCCCAGCAGTGCAGGGTCACCCTCCACCAGGCCCCCACCCATGTCTCCCACCCCCCACCCCCAGCAGTGCAGGGTCACCCTCCACCAGGCTCCCACCCATGTCTCCCACCACCCCCATCCCCCAGCAGTGCAGGTTCACCCTCCACCAGGCCCCCACCCATGTCTCCCACCACCCCCACCCCCCAGCAGTGCAGGGCCAACCTCCACCAGGCCCCCACCCATGTCTCCCACCCCCCCACCCCCCAGCAGTGCAGGGTCACCCTACACCAGGCCCCTAACCATGTCTCCCACCACCCCCACCCCCCAGCACATCACATGTAATGAGGGAAACACCCGCGCGCATCACGTCACAGACGCGCTCACGCGTTAAGGGCCTTTGGTCCAATGAAATCGCATATGCGTGTTGCCGTGCATACGCGCTAACGGCCTTTCCTCGAATTACACGCAGACGTGCAGGATTTTCACGTGCCAAATCACTCCGTATCAAGCTGGCCACGCGTAAGCACACGGAAGACAACGCACCTGCCCAGAAGGCCGAACTACTGCCCCCCAGAGCCCCGAGCACGCTCCCACCTGCCATCTGCTGCTGCCTGACTGCCTGCTGCCCAAGTGCCCTGCCATTTGCTGCCTGCACATCAGCCAGGGGTGCTGTTGCTGTGACCACACCTGCTGGAACCGAAGACTCCCGACTGGGATTCCATCGCTCCACAGCCCAGCCCCAGGACCCAGTTGCCCACCCACTCCTGCCTCTGGGGTTGTCATGTCAGGGCAAACACCATCTGAGACCACTGACAACCCCCAGCCAGAGAGGCAGAGGGGCACCAGCTTCAGTGCCACCGAAGTTGGTGTCCTGGTGGAGCAAGTCCTGGGGCAGTATGATGCCCTCTTCGGAAGTTCCCGCGCCGACAAGGAAGGACGGTCTCGGCATTGTGACTGCCATCAACGCGGAGGGGGTGGCAGTCCGCGACTTACAACATGTCAAGAAGCGCTGGGAGGACTTCAGGTCCAGGACCCTGAACAAGGCCCGGCGCCTCTTGAAGGCAGCGGATGCCAAGGGGCGCCGGGGCCACTTGTCGGAAGAACAGATGAGGGTCCTGGAACGCATATCCCCAGCGCTCCACGTCCAGGTCCTTGAGAGGCAGACCCCTCTGGAGTCGAGCGGTAAGTGTACATGCATCCTGATTGTGAGATGTGCGTGTGGTGATTTTTCAGTAGTGTGCAGGTTGCACATCTGTTTGTATGGGGTCGAGTATGGGTGGGGGTGTACATGGACGTGGGGCTAACACATAAGAGGGCTGGAATGTGTGAGACATGGATGGTGCTTGTGTGTGTAGGCTTGCATGCCAAATGCAGTTGTGTGGGCACACATGTTTGGATGAATGTGTATGTAAGTAGACATGTCCGTGATGTCACGCATGTATGTTGTTTTCAGCTGCATGTATCAGCACTGTGTACATGTGCATCTGTGTGTATTTGACAAGGGTGCAACAGTGATGCAACATGGATGCATGTGACAGCGGTATGTGGAAGCCTGATCGGCAGATGTGACATGGATGCCCATCTGAACACTGCAACACTTGGCAGAGGTGAACACATGCATGCAAGTGTGGTGGTGTGTGTACATGTGTGGTGCACTTCCTGTGTTGCATGTGATGTCTGGCTCACCTTTGCCTGCTCATGCTGTTGTATGTGTATGGATGGTGCTGGCAGTTGCAATATGGCTGTGGTATGGCTCATGTGTGCGAGTTGAAATGACATGTGTGTTGGGGATTGTGATGACATGTCTGAGGTTTGCCAATGCCACTCATGTACAACTGTCATGTGTGTATGTGTCCATTGTACAGTGCCCTGATGCCTGTGTTTTATTTCTCATTGTCTGCAGCGTCAACTGATGAAGAGGGCGGAGAAGGTGCTGTGGAGCACAGCGGCGGGGATCCCACCGCCAGCCGGAGACGCAAGGCCCGGCTCCCCTCCCATGTTGTCATCTCGTCGGGGAGTGAGGAGTCCGGTGCCGCATCCCAGGCCGCAGCTGCTGGGGGGAGGTCCAAGAGGCGGAGGTTGGAGTTGGACTCCTCGGCAGCAGAATGGGCAGCTGGGACCCCACAGGGCCCAACAGGGGAAGATGGCACGGAGTCATCCAGGTTGGTGGGGGGTTTGGTGGAGGAGGAGGCTGTGCAAGCAACAGAGACGGGGTCTGGAGGTGGGGATCCCACTGGTGCTAGTGGTGCAGTGCAGGACCAGGGACAGGAGGCAGCACAGGCCGCCGCGGAGGTGCCTGTGTGCAATCATGTCCCTGCATCATCTTGCACCAGCAGGGATGCCTACGTCCAGACCCGTTTTCAGGCAGGGGATGAGCTCACGACAACTGGCCTTCCTCTGCCTGCGGACGTGGCTATCCGGGTCCGGGTTGAGCCTGTTCTGAGTGGTGTGGCGTTGCGTCAACGGGCCATGCGAGGTGACCTGCAGTCTTTTCATGAGGAGACTGCATGTCATCTCGAATGGCTCGTTGACCACGTCAGCCTGCTGGGACAGGTCACCCAGGCCGGATTCCTCCATATGATGGGGCTTGCTACGACCCCCTCCTCAACTGAACCCCCTACGCGCCAGTCATCCTCCGTGCCATCTTCCCACCCATCAGTCACCTGGGTGCCCTGTGGAGCTGCCTCTGACGGTGCGGCCCGGCTGGTGGAGGAGGCATCCCTGCCACAGTCGGGAGTCGGACGTCCAGCAGGGGTGGCCACATCAACGACTGCACCCCAGCCGGCGGAGGATGTGCAGGCAGCAGGAGGCAGTGCACGGGCAGAGGCACAGCAGCAGCAGCAACGTGGTGGGAGCCATGAAGGCTCGGGGCCTTCAACATCGGAGGGGCAGGCATCGGCCGGAGGGCAGGAGGACCCAGGACAGAGAGTGTCTTCCGTGTGGCAGCGGTTGGGCCACGCCATAGATGTGGAGCGGCAGCGGGCGGAAGAGGCACGGCTCACAATGGTCAGGGCGGAGAACTCCATGCGGAGGGCCCTGAGGCGGGCCGAGTGCCTCGAGGCAATCCGCAGCGGTTTGGAGGTGGACACGTCGACGGCCCTGCGGACCCTCGGGGCCATGGAGGAGGACCGCCTCCGGGACATTGAGCAGGAGTTCGATGATGCCCTGGCCCGGGACATCCAAAAGTGAGCCGTCAAACTAGCCCGCTGCCCTTGTACATAGTTATGTAGGTAGTGTTAGGTTTCATTTTTTTTTGGATTTATTTTGGACCTTTTGGACATTGGCCACATTTTTGTATATAGTTTATTTTATTAGTTAGTGTAGTTAGATAGGTTTCCTTTCTTTTGTTGGGATAATGGACCCTGGCTTGTTCGTATGTACATACGTACATCACTGTTGGATTGTATTTTTCTTTCACATTTTAACCATGGAGCAATGGCTTTCTTTTTTATTTCCCATTGGATTTTGTTTTGTGGACAGTGACTTTGGACACCATTACTTTGGATTTTGATTTTTGGTTTTGCTTTTTTTCACGGACATGCTTCTTTTCATTTTTGTACATTCCCATTTATGTTTCTTTATTTTTGATTCTATTTATGTTTCCTTTAATACATATTTTTTTATCAAACTTCAATGTGTAGTATCTCATTGGTTTCATGCATATCATGATATGGGTTTTGAGATTCACTGACACCCATTGGGTGTATGTGAGGGAAATGTGTTTGTTTCGGAACTTGCAATTGGTGTTCTGTCATGTAATTACCAATTATGAGTGGGCGGATGCAATACTCGGGTGGGTGTTTTGCATTTGGAGGCTGAACATAGGGACCAGGGATGTAGATTGTGATGACATGTTGGCTGGGGAACATGAGTTGGACATGGGTGGGGCCTGCTGGCAGGTGCCCCACAGTGATGGGGGGTGGTGGTGCAGGGGTACATGAGTTGGACATGAGTGGGGGCCTGCTGGCAGGTGCCCCACAGTGCTGGGGGGTGGGCGTGGTGGGAGACATGGGTTGGGGCCTGGTGGAGGGTGACCCTGCACTGCTGGGGGGTGGGGGGGTGGGAGACATGGGTGGGGGCCTGGTGGCAGGTGATCCTGCACTGCTGGGGGGTGGGGGGTGGGAGACATGGGTGGGGGCCTGGTGGCAGGTGCCCCACAGTGCTGGGGGGTGGGGAACATGAGTTGGACATGGGTGGGGGCCTGCTGGCTTGTGCCCCACCGTGCTGGGGGGTGGGGGGGATGGGAGACATGGGTGGGGGCCTGCTGGCAGGTGCCCCCGCACTGCTGGGGGGTTGGGGGAGTGGGAGACATGGGTGGTGGCCTGCTGGCAAGTGCCCCACAGTGCTTGGGGGTGGGGGGGTGGGGAACATGAGTTGGACATGGGTGGGGGCCTGGTGGTGGGTGCCCCTGCACTGCTGGGGGGTGGGGGTGGGAGACATGGGTGGGGGCCTGCTGGCAGGTGCCCCACAGTGCTGGGGGGTGGGGGTGGTGGGGAACATGAGTTGGACATGGGTGGGGGCCTGCTGGCAGGTGCCCCACAGTGCTGGGGGGTGGGGGGGTGGGAGACATGGGTGGGGGCCTGGTGGAGGGTGCCCCTGGTGGCTGGGGGTGCAGGGGGACATGCGTTGGTGGGCAGTAGTGCAAGTTGACATGTGGGTTGGCTGGGGGGCATGGCCATGGTAGATGGGGTGCCTGCAGGACATGTGCAGGGTAGGCCCCTGTGGTGTGAGCCACCTGCAGGGGCCGTGGAGGGTGTAGAGGGAACACCTGGGAGGACCCACACGTGCAATTCACATGTGGTGCTCCCCGCGCACCCCTGTAATACAAGTACCCTGATGGAATCGCGTGTGGAACTTCCCGCGCACCCCTGGAATACACGTACCCTGCTGATGTTGCGTGTGATACTTGCCCCGCACCCCGAAGTACACGTACCCTGATGAGATTGCGTGTGGAACTTCCCGCGCACCCCTGAAATACGCGTACCCTGCTCGCACGGGGCCAATCGCGTGTGGAACTTCCCGCGCACCCCTGATATACACGTACCCTGCTGATGTCGCGTGTGAAACTTCCCCCGTACCCTGAAATACACGTACCCTGCTGAAATCGCGTGTGGAACTTCCCGCGCACCCCTGAAATACATGTACCCTGCTGGAATCACGTGTGGAACTTCCCGCTCACCCCTGAAATACACGTACCCTGCTGGAATTGCGTGTGGAACTTCCCGCGCACCCCTGAAATACACGTACCCTGCTGGAATTGCGTGTGGAACTTCCCGCGCACCCCTGAAATACGCGTACCCTGCTGAAATCGCGTGTGGAACTTCCCGCGCACCCCTGAAATACACGTACCCTGCTGGAATTGCGTGTGGAACTTCCCGCGCACCCCTGAAATATGCGTACCCTGCTCGCACGGGGCCAATCGCATGTGGAACTTCCCGCGCACCCCTGAAATACACATACCCTGCTGATGTTGCGTGTGAAACTTCCCCCGCACCCTGAAATACACATACCCTGCTGAAATTGCGTGTGGAACTTCCCGCGCACCCCTGAAATACGCGTACCCTGCTGAAATCGCGTGTGGAACTTCCCACGCACCCCTGAAATACACGTACCCTGCTGGAATCGCGTGTGGAATTTCCCGCGCACCCCTGAAATACGCGTACCCTGCTCGCATGGGGCCAATCGCGTGTGGAACTTCCCGCGCACCCCTGAAATACACGTACCCTGCTGAAATCGCGTGTGGAACTTCCCGCGCACACCTGAAATACATGTACCCTGTGGCAATCGCGTGTGGAACTTCCCGAGCACCCCTGAAATACGCGTACCCTGCTCGCACGGGACCAATCGCGTGAGGTAGTTCCCGCGCACCCCATTGATACACGTAGCCCGCTTGCCGTGCTGGTACAGGGTTAGCGCAGCCCTTTGCGCTGGATTGGGGATTTTGATGGCTTTTCCCTGCGCGAGAGGCGTTCTTGGGGGCGTAACTGGCGCTGCTGCAGGGTCGCTGCGCCACTGTGCGCCACGGCTGGTTTTGGTGGCTGGAATCCATGAATACGCTGTGCGCAGAAATGGATTTTAGCGCACGCGGCTTGCGCAGGGATTCGCACGCGCACCCTGTGCGCCAGCCGCGTGCGCCACTTGTGCACTGAATTCTATGAATTACCCACTTAGACTTGTTGTGGCTTGGTCACACATGGGTAGTGTCATACCATGTACATCTAGTTTGTCTGTGGCGCTAATTTCCATTATTGGTTGCATTTCTTTACTTAACATTATTTCATTGAATTTGAGACAGCTTGCAAGAGTTGGCATTAAGGCCATACAATTGACATTTTTGTGGGCTAATTGTTCCATAACATCTGTAGCACATGCATTATCGCCATAAAGTGCATTAATGTGCCGGGTTTTCAATGTTGCTTCTGCTTCTTTAGAAAGTATACCAACTCTCAAACTTTTTAAAATGTTGGCATAAGTTAGATCTGCAGATTGGCGCATGTTTTCTGTTAATTCTCTGTATTGGAAATGTTGCCAAAGGTTGACATTTCCAATGCTGCCAACAGTTTTACGGCAGAGTTTGTGCCCTAATATTTTAAAAATAGGTTCACCTTTTACTGGTGTTAATTGAAGCAGATCTCCAAAAACAATAATGTGTTTTCCTGCAAAGAGCTCTTCATAGTCTGTTTTGAGTACTTCTTGTAATCTGAGGTGAATCAAAGCTAACATCAGGTTGGAGACCATGCTCACTTCATCTATTAGTAGCATTTTCATTTGTTTCAATACTCTGCGTAATTCCAGTGCAGCTTCTGCAGAAAGTTTGTAATAGTCTAATTTGTTCTGGTGTTCTACTGGTAATAGTAGTAATCGGTGTAATGTAACACCACCTATGTTGTAGGCAGCTAAACCTGTGGGGGCAGTGACAACAGCTGAGAGTTTGTTGTTAGTCAATTGTTGAAGGAAATTACTAATGATTTTGATTAGGAATGTTTTGCCAGAACCAGCTTCACCACTGACGTACAGTAGTATAGGTATATAATTATGGCAGGAACATTCTTTATTTTCATGTTTTACACCATGTGCAATTTGTTTTGTTACTTCTTGAAAAATGCTACTTTGCTCATTGTTTAGTTTTGATTGTAGTATAGTTAAGTCTTCCTTATCTTCATACTGACACCTGGTGTTTTCTACTTCTATCCTAGCTAATTCTGCCTCATTTGTTATTAGTGGTTCTCCCAGTGGTTCTTGGCTTCCTGTTACAGAAGGTTGACTACTGTCAGGAGTATCCTTATCTAGTTGGGCTTGGAGTTCTTCTTCATGTTGCTGTTCATTGTGCAACATTGTTTTGTACTGTGTAAAGTTTACATCAGATATAGTGCTTTCATTTGCATCCTCATATGAGTCATAGTTATCTAGTAATTGTTCTTCTTTTCTCCATGGTTTGAAGAGTTGTAGCAGGGACATGTAATATACTTCTTTATTTTGAGGAGTCTTCAATGACAATTTGATATGATTAATTAATTTTGGTTTAGTGAGTTTAACTAAGCTGCCTTCACAGTCTGTCACTCTATATTTACCTTTTTTTTCATCGGGTTTCGGGCTATTTGGTATAGACACATGTTTTCCAAAGTATTACTTCTGTTTGGGTAGTATGTGTCCAATAAATTGTTTTTTAAAATGTCTTGGCTGTTGGGATCATGTTTGGCTATTGTTTCTATATCTTCATATGATTTTAGAACTCTTTTTCTAGATTTAGCTGGACCAATACTTAGCCATTCTATATTTTCAGATTTACCATACAATGAAGTACCAGTTAAACGATCAGCTGCTTCATAAGATCCACATTCTCTATGGGTGAGCATTTTTATGCCCAAGCTGTATAATTTCTGAGATACCTTTTTATCTGATGACAGGTCATTCTAGAGGTCTTGGAGCTCTGTCTTTTCTGCTTTAGTTAAGTATGCTGTGACATATCGTGCAACTGCCGTAGAATTGTCTGCAATGTACTGCACATCTATGTTTGCATTCCATAAGTGGGCAATGATTGCATTATAATCATTGATATATTTTTCTTCTTCTTTTCTTTTTATGTAATATGTATTTTTAGGTGACTTACCTTTAACACTATGTCTAACTGAAGACATGAGGTTGTTTACTTGACCTGTATTTGTAACTGGTCTAGGGAAACCAAATCGCCATTTGGTGTAGTATTTGCCTTTGTTTTTGTATTTGCGACGACAATATTTTCCACATTTGTGTCTTTGAAATTGTAAAATTTGTGCATGAAGATCACTATTTGTGGCTTCTGATGGAATTTCACAAGTGACATATTTTTCAATAAACTGTAAAACAGTGGCATCACTGTCTTGACCAAATTTAGGAGCATCTTTAATCCATAAAAGCATGTGGATATGTGGTGCTCCTCTGGCTTGGTATTCTTTTCTCCAAAAGAAGTGTTGCACTTCTCCAAGGGGAGGAACAGTTTTATTACAAATAAAATGTAGCATAGCAATGAAGCGATGGTGAACATATGAAACATTAACGGGATCCAAAGAACAAAGTTCTCCAGGTGTTAGAATATCTATGTTTGTTTTGTTTTTATTTGATATGCGTAGGAAATCATGTAAATCTTCCCATGCATATTCTGCACAACATAATGTAACAAATCAAGTGGGTGGGCCAAGGTTTCTGATCATACAACGTACATCTCCATGACGTCGAAACCAGTACTCTTTAGTACCACGCATATTTGCTAATAGATTTGTAATATTTGATTGTAAAACCTCATCTTTTTGTTGCACTTCCTCTAATAATTGTGTAGCTGTCATATTTTGAAAGTGTGATCCTGATTTTAATATGTGTGCAACTCCGTAACATAAAGTTGCTAGTTCACTTCAAAGAGTAAGTGGAATATGTATTCCACATTTTGTCTAAATCTGGGATCTTCAGAATACATCCGTAATGAGCGGTATTCTGAAGCTGATATTTGAATAGGTCTATCATCATACCTTCCTCCTTTGCCAGTAGGAAAGAGTAGAGGAAAAGCACGTGCTTCTATACTTTTTTCCCATATACTGATTGGCGATCCTTTTGTTTGACGCATTTGGTAAGTTTCCAGTACATCTTGTACAGTGTCATTACAGTGCAAAGGATGAATTGTATAATGGTCTAAAGCATTTGATATTGTAGCAGGATCTAGTAGCTCAAATTGACCAGCTTCTTGTGTTTCTTGAATTATTTCAGTTGTATCTTTCAAGTTTTCTTCAATATTAATTTCTTTGTAATATTCATTATTCTCTTTAAGATATTGGAAGGCTTGTCTAACTTTATATAAATCTACCAGCTGTTGCCATATTTTTTTGTCTTTTGTAGGTACTCCATTTACTAATATAATTAAAGATTGCTGCATTGGACATTGCACTCCTAACGTATGCACATTTTCTTCATTTTCTTTTAGATTTAATGGTAAATAAACTACTTTTCCACGAATGCCTTTTACCAATTCAGAGGGAGGTAATTTTGCTGTTTTTGGTTGAAGGCGTATTATTGCTTGAAATGGGTGTACTGTTTGAATTATGATGCTCTCATATAAATTACGTTGTTGTAGAGGTTTTGGTACTGGGTATAATTCCAAATTATTTGTGATAGAACGTGAAGGAGTTTGGTTGTTGTCAAGTTTTGTAGTGCAATAACTGCAAAGTATTCAAGGCTCAGTTATTTCATATTTGTTTTCTGCTACAAGGTAGAGAGCTAATTCAAACCATTTAGAATCTTCATTGTCTTCTATTTTGTATGATAGGTCCACAGTTTTTGTGTTACTTTTATAAAAAATTCTACGGCAACATACAGATACATGGTTTGGTACTTCAGCTGATGTACTTTTAAATTTTAGTATTTCTTTTTTGTATGTGTTTAGCAAAAGGTTGCCATGTGTAGAATTGTTGCTTAATTGGTTTAAAGCTATTTCATTCTGTAAATGGCTTTCACTTCCAAAATATTTTTTCTGGATATAGTGAATTTCTTCAAGTAGGTCTTTTGCTGTACCATGTAGAAGGATGTTATTTAACTTTGCTAGTGCTAAAGCAGGACTTTTCGCATTGTACAGTTTATAGTCTAGATTTCTTATAGTTGAATGATGTGTTGATATCCTTTTGATATCATGGAAAGTGGTTTTACAAGTAGGTCCTCTAATGCAGGCCAATGAATGTCCTTGTAGTCCTGTGTACTTGCGCACTGGACAGGTATCTATATTTTGCAGTAATTTAATTTTGATTTTGTCTTTGCTTTTTACATATTTATTGAGGAATTGGCGTAAAGATTTGAAACATTGTTTGGGAATGTTACACATTGACGTGCATGGCCATTTGTACACTAGACATTCTGATTCAGTGAATGGAGGGGTAATTCTAAGTTTTCAGGGCATGTTTTTGTAAGGAGTACTTCTTGTTCCATTATGGTATTATTCACTTTTTCATAACCTCGACCACTGCTATTTATGGCAATTGTATTTGTTTGCTTTTGTTTGTACGCTTCTTCATTAAAATATGGTTCTGTGCTCGTAGTGTAATTCCATTCACCTCTGCAGATACTTAAGAAGTTCTTTCTGTTGACATTTCGCTTATTGAGAAGTCTTTTTTGTAATTTAGTTATTAATTTTGTTAGTGGTTTCATTTTGGTTAACAGTAAAATAAATACATTTCTTTTGAGAAGAATTGCACTGTCCATCAATGCTTCTAAGATTAATTTCCTACGATAGGTTTTAAGCTTTGAACCTGATTTCTCTCCTGTTTTTATAAGATTTTGAAGGACTTTGTGACGGTATATTTTGGCTAAAATACTTTTCTTGGTATACTTACTTTGCACTATATTAAAATTTGAAGAAGTAGTTTTATCTGTACTGATAGCTGATTTTCTGTTAATTGTTTTTTGGTTTGTTTTACATTTTGATAGAGGAAGCGAAGTTGTTGTACTTGAAACTTCTTGTGTTTCACTAAATGATTGTATTAGCTGTTTTGTTTCAACTTTTTTTACAAATTCTGCTAGAGATGGATGCTTATGTTGGACACCTTTATTTTCATTTGCTCTACTGTTGCGTTGCTTTCTATGGCCTTGACTTTTGGTAGGCATTCTTTAGGGTCTGTTGAAAAAAATAAAGAAGATATGGGTTGGGGTGTTCTGGAATGCATGTGTGCTGTGTGCATGAGTGTTTGAGTAAGATGATAAAGATGTGTGTAATGGTGTGTGATTGTGCATTGGGAACTAAAACTAGTAGGGATAGGTATTCTTGAATTTATGTGTTACTATACTGGGGTTCAGATGACAAAAAAAAAGTAAGCTAGTGGTGTGGAAAAGTACAAATAGTAAATTTAATGTATACAATTAAAACAGTTGTTTGTTCTATAATATGAAAATTGTAGTGGTTCAGTTGGGTAATTTGTGTGTCCAAAAATAGAAATTTGTGGGCCATTCTGGCTGTAAATCGCTGTTTAAGACATGGACATTTTTGGCCAAATGGTACAAAATCTCTATTTTTAGAAACCAAAATAGCTCGTATTAATGTTATAGTATATTTGATTAATAATACAAATATTATGGTGATATTTTACTTACTTTTTTTTTAAATTAACAGGTAACTTCTTAGTTTTTCTTTCTTCTTCGAATTCGGCTGCTTTTCAGGAAACTGGTCTTCACTGCAATTGTAAAAGCTTCAAATTAGTAAATTTGTTTGTATATAGCACTGTTTTTAATTTAGATATTGATTTTTTTAATTGAAATCCTCAGTGCCTTCTGTAAAACCATTAAACTAATTTATTTACATAAGATACATTGCATCAGTTCAGTACATATGATATGTTCTTAATGAACAAATTGTATTGAATGACTAACTGTAGCAAAAAAAAATATCTTTACTATGTCTTGTGAAATTTATAATATATTAGTGAATACCACTATTTCTGTAAGTAAACTGTGCTAGGTAATAGCGCCTCAATGTCATGTCTAATTTAAAGTAATTAAGTAAATAAATAAATAAAAACAAAAAATATGAAATTGTATAAGTATTTTTATAAAGGTTTAAACATAGATTGTGTTTGCATGCAATTTTGTTTGAATATATGTAGTCTATGTATTTCATTTAAAAAAATGTTAGTTTAACATGATTTGAGTGTGTGTGTATAAAGAAAGTAAATAGTATAAAGGTTTATAAGTGATAGTTGATTTTAGGAAATTGAAAAAAGTACAGTAAATTCATGTTACAGATTTTACAAGGTAAAAGTCTGTTTGAAAATGTGTTCATCTACTATACAGAAAATATGCATACCTGAAGTTTGTGTTCATGCATATGGATATGCATGGAGCTGCAAGTAGAAATCTTGAAGACTTGTACAGTATTTCTGGTAGATGGTGCTTGCCAATGATATGACACTTGTACTCAGAGAGATTCAGAGTACATTTGCAGTGATCTATGATGATGCAGTTAGATGTAGAGGTCTTGAATGTGATCGGTGCATGGTCATGTGATTTTTGATGTACATCCAATGATGGAATGGCAGAGAGAGTGTAGTGGAAATGGTAGAAGGGCTGTTCATGTTACGATATGTCCGCGGACATGGCGGTAGTTCGCGGACATCAGGAGTTACATCCAGGGATTTTTGGGTTCAGAAGTCATGCAAATGAGAATAAGCACTGAAAGGGATTGGTCAGGAAAGTTTGGTGGGTGTGTTGTGCCAGGAGAGATTTTCTCAGATACTCTTTTTGCTGAGAGAATAAAAGATAGCTATGGCTGTGTGTTTCAGAAAACAGATTGTTTGGATTTTAGGAGATTCGTGGATACATTGGTTGAAGGTGCATGCAGAAAGCTGTGGAGTAGCTGTAGATCTTGGATTCCCACATGTGGAAGTACACTGGCATGGAGTACATGGAATGAAGTGGTTGGACTTGCTACCTCTCTGTGCTACTTTGGAGAAAGAGCAACATCCAGACATAATTGTAATTCATTGTGGAGGGAACAGTTTAGGACATGTGACTGGAATTTTTTTGCAATTTGCTATGAAAGAAGGACTTAGGAAGGTTATCGACATGTTTCCTAATTCTTAAGTGATATTTTCACGGATTGCACAGAGACAAATGTGGCTTCGTTCTTCTTCATCTGGTCCACAAATGGAAAAAGCAAGGCTCAATGGTAATAAGGCTGTTTGTGCCTTTGTAAGAGATTTTGGCATGTCTTCTTTTCACAATGAAAATATTATGTTTTGTAGTACATATATTTTTCGCAGAGATGGAGTCCATCTTACTTATGCTGGCAATCAGATTTTTCTGAGAAATGTACAAAATGCATTGCAACCTTTTTTGGAATTACAACAACGATTTTGAAGTAGATGTTAAGCATTTACAATTTTTGACTTACAAACACCACCCAAAGGCTCTTTTCAGAGCCACCACTTCTTTCCAGAGAAAATTACAATGTTTGTGATGGAGTAGCAACCCAATTTTTTTAATGTTCGCGAACTGTCCGCGGACTTCTAAAAAATACAAAGAGCCCTGCTTCATTTATTTTCACTTCTATTTTTTAACTGGTAAAGGCGGCTCTGAAAAGAGCCTTATTTTTTTTGATTTTTGTAATTTTGTATTTTTTTTGGTTTTTCAGACACGACACACTAGGAGAGGAGGGTAAAGGAGGGTAAAAGGGGGACACCAACCACAGGGATAAGAAAGGGCGAGCTGAGAGAGGAAGATGTAGAGTGGGTTTTATTTGGGTAGTGAGCAGGTCTTCTCGTGCTCTGAGACGATAGTCTCAAAAGCACTCCGAAGTCGCTCCCCCCTGCAGAGTACTGTGTCACAGTACATACATACAACTGTGACCCTCGAAAGGTAAGGGTCATCAGCATTCTGTATGGCCTGTGAGGCAGCTTGAGGAAGACGCTGTCCCACAGAGGTGGTCCTTGTGGTGACAGGATCAGAAACAGAGGATGAAGTAGAGGAAATCAACCTGCTACGTTCTTCGCAAGGTACAACCCTGCGAATAGCCCCAGAGTGAAATGACCTCAGGTGTCGCTTCATAGTAGTGGTCCCAAAGCTGTACTTACCGTGCTTCCCGCGACTGAGTATCATTTTGCACTCATTGCAGGTAACACGGTTCGCACGAGCCTTAGGAACATTACCATGAATGGTAAATAACCGCCACACCCAAGACTCACGCCTAGTGCGGGTAGTAGGGTTTTCCTCTACCTCATTCTCATCATCCTCTTCTTCCTCCTCCGCATCCTCACTCCTGTTCCCCTCTTCAGGCCCTTGGGGAGGTGGTGGTGGTGGAGGGGGTGGGGGTGGTGCTGAAGCAGGTGCAGCACCAAGTGGCAGTTCAGCAGCCAAGGATGCCATCTCGATAATGGTGTAGTCTGCAGGTGGGAGCAAAAATCACTGTGTTCTGAAGAATAGCCAGAAACACAATGGGAATAAGCTCTTGGGCGTGGTCTTTTATAGGGGTGCTTGTGCGCGGTTCGCGGACATGCGCACTGTCCGCGGACAGATCGAACACAAAAAAAGGATCGGAAAGTTTCAAAAGGTATATAGAAACTCAAGATTGCTATGTGGGACTTGTGCCATGGTGAGATTTTATTGAAAAATATTATGGATTAACTGAAAATGTACTTTTAAATTGTTCGGGGACACGAACAGTGTCCGCATTTCAGGACACACGATGAGCGTGGGCGCGGTCATATGATCCATTTGCGAACTAGTCCGCGAAGGAAGCGCCTGTCCATAGGACACCAAGTGCACAGAGATTGGTTAGCGCATGCGCATTGATGTCCTACAGACACTGTTCGGGTTCTGAAGTAATTAAAAGTGCGTCACACGTGAAACGAACATTTCAGGACACCGCGTGTGTTCTTAGAACAGTTTAAACTTGGTAGCGAACAGTAAGGACAGATGTAGTGTTCTTCAAGACACGTGTAATTTAGTTTATGTACGAACATTTCAGGACACCAATTGTGTTCTTAGAACAGTTTCAATTGGGTAGCGAACACTACGAACAGGTATAGTGTTCTTCAGGACACCTCCATTTTCGTTTACGTACGAACATTTCAGGACACCAATAGCGTTCTTAGAACAGTTTGAACTTGCTAGCGAACAGTACCGGACAGGTAGAGTGTTCTTTAGGACAATTTAATTTTTGTTTGTTTACGAACAATTCAGGACACCTCGTGTGTTGTTAGTACAGTTTCATGTTGCTAGCGAACACTACGAACAGTTGTACTGTTGTTCAGGACACATCATTTTCGTTTATTTACGAACATTTCAGGACACCAATTGTGTTCTTAGGACAGTTTTAAGTTGATAGCGAACATTACGGACAGATATAGTGTTATTTAGAACACTTTAATTTTTGTTTCTTTACGAACATTTCAGGACACCACGTGTGTTCTTAGAACAGTTTCAACTTGCTAGCGAACAGTACGAACAGGTGTGGTGTTCTTCAGGACACCTCTATTTTCGTTTATGTACGAACATTTCCGAACACTCGCACTGTCCGCGGACACTTTTATTGTTTTTAAAAAAAAAAAACGGAAACTATTCACAATACAATATAAAAATTAAACTTTATTTAACATATATTAATAATTTATGACAGAGAAGGTGAGGCAGAAACAGAAACAAAAACAGGAGAATTTGGGGTTTCAACATGATTGGTATTAGGTGAAGAAGGGATGGAAATCTCATCAAAACGTTTTGGATTATGGAGAGGGTTTGGGGATAATTGACTGGGATATGGTGAGGAGGGACAAGTACATGTGGGGCAATGGTATGAGGTTTTTGGTTTGAAATGATTTTCTACAAAAGTTTTGAAAATTATTAAAATTAGCCAACAATACATCCATTTTTTCTTCTATATTGTGAAGACTGTTATCCATAACAGGGTTTTCTGAAGTTTTTTCTATTTTGGTATGCTCTGTACAAAAAAATAATATATATGTTAAATGTATATAAAAAAAATAATAAATAAATGGTTTATATTATAAAGTGTTTACCATTAGTTTCACTATCTTGTGACATTTCTTCATGTGGGAAATTGTCCTCTAGCCATTCCAGAGTACTAGACATTTCTGTGAGAAAAAAAAAAAGATAATATATTTTTTAATCTAATACAGAAAGTTTATAAATATATGAGTAAAATGAAGTACACTTACTATTTCTGGTAAGATAAGTCCTATGTATTCAGTGGGTCTGGTCTTGTTCTCAGTTCTGTTGTGTCTGTGAGGTAATTATGTTGGAAGCCAATTTATCTTCTTGTGGTATATTCCATTTCAGAACATATTGTATTTAAATGAATGGTTAGTGTGTTACATATATGGGTTACATTTCTTATGTATTACTATATATAATGTGTTTGTGTGCTGCTTTTTGAATGTGTTAAATGTTCCTATATTATGATATAACAATCAAACATACCCCACCACCCCCCGCCCCCACAGTTTTTAGGTAGTGGTACTACTGTTCTCCGAACATGTCCGCGAACATTAAATAAGTTCGTGGACATCAAGTTCATAAGAAGAGATCTAGTCAGTTCCATATGACATGTATATAAAGTCAAAGTCATTATTGTTAACTTGTGCTACTAAAAAACTATGAAATTCAGTGAAAAAACTTTGTTAAAGGGACGTTATGGTTAAGTTGCGCTACTAAAAACCTATGAAATTCACTGAAAAAAACTTTGTTAAAGGGACGTTATGGTTAAGTTGCGCTACTGAAAACCTATGAAATTCAGTGAAAAAACTTTGTTAAAGGGACATTATGGTTTCAAGTAAAACCGAAAAACCCTTGAAATTCGCCAGTTATGGTAAGCTAAGCAACCATAACTCGCGCCATCACCGTGCACTGCTAAGACTAACACCCAGGACATCAAAGATGACATCACAAATGTCATTGATGACATCACTGATGACATCACATGTGTATGTACTTCTCATGAAATATGTGTAGAAGGGATTCTTATTATGTTGCGAAAAAAGTGTCAAGAATCATTGCAAGAAATATACCCTAATAAGTGCATTGAACGATGCATTGATATAAATAGCATCCTATTATGGGGTTCTATCTAGTATACTAAGCTACTCATACAGAAACATAACATTGTGTGCAGCGTACAAGATGAAGGTATGATATTTGTAATGTTAATATGTTGAATAATGAAATGATAATTGTTTTCTTAATAGATTTTTGTGTACTGTGAAATTTGTAATAAGTAGCTAATAAAACCCATGTATTACATAATTGCATTACTATATACAAAACACAAAGACACAAGAACACATACCAATATGGGTATATACAGGGAAAGTGAAGTTAGCAAAAAAGCACAAGTAGTAGCAGAAACAATTCATAACTTAACTGATTAGTTTCATGCAAATAAATGATTGCTCTGTTTCAAAGCTGCTATTTACCCTATGTATATGTATCACTTGATGTGATTGGACCCTAAGGAAAGTAGTGTGAGTACAATGTATACAAATATGACTATATACAGAGAAAGTACAGCCATAAAAAAAACAGAACTATCAGAAAGTGCTCATAAGTCTAGTGATTATCTTTATGCACAAAAAGGATTGCTGTCTTTCAAGCTTGTGTTTTCCCATATGTATATGTTTCATATGATGTGACTGTACTCTAAGGGAATTACTGTAAGAACCTACTAGAAGGATATGTCTACAAATAAAATAAAATTCTTAGTTTCTGACTGTTACTGAAGAAAACCATGTGGCCTAGATATGTCAGCAAAAGAAGAAATAGTGAGCCAGACATGTGATGTCATCAGTGATGTCATCAATGACATTTGTGATGTCATCTTTGATGTCCTGGGTGTTAGTCTTAGCAGTGCACGGTGGTGGCGCGAGTTATGGTTGCTTAGCTTACCATAACTGGCGAATTTCAAGGGTTTTTCGGTTTTACTTGGAACCATAACGTCCCTTTAACAAAGTTTTTTCACTGAATATATATATATATATATATATATATATAAAATTATACATAATATTGAATATGTTTTAGATAATACATCTAAAGGCACCATAAGAGTACTGTATACCATGCTGTAGTTAGGAGATTCATGTTCAGATTATGGGCCTCATTACAAGTCAGGCATTAAGGGTATAACGGCGCAGTCGGCGCCGTTAACCCTTAACGCCTGATTCACACTTTAACGCCTGCTTTTTGCAGGCGTTAAAGTCCAAGGCGCTAAGCGACCTTGGTGCTAATTACGGCACCGTAATTTACGGTGCCGTAATTAGCGCCTCCCCATCCCCATTATGCCCTATGGGGAAAAAATGGGAATGGGGAAGGGCAAATAGTGAATGGGGAATTACCGCCCCACTCACCTTGGAATGGGGCGGTAATTCCGCCATCCACCATGGCGGAATCCGGCATGGACCATGGTGCTAATAGCACCATGGTCCACCGCCTGAGTTGTAATGAGGGCCAATGTGTTGTATATGTCTTATGTGATTCTGTCTGTGTAGGAGAACGGGATGTCAGAGTGAGTGTGTGTAATGTCAATAGTGGAGTGTGTATGTTATGAACTGCAGAATGCCTACCCAGTGTTCTATAGCCAGTTAGCTAGACCTGCATTACAGCTGCGCTACCGCACTGACAAACTACTATTTTGGTGGTGAGGCGGAGGATATCCCTCCAGGAAAATGCTGGGGGTAATTCCGCCACCTTACCGCCACAAATCGGCAATCGGTGAAGGCCCGAATTCCTAAAAATTCTTTGAAAAAGTTTGGGAGCCCCTCTACCAAGAACGAAAACGGCAAAATAACCTGTTCTATGGGAAGGTGCCCACTCAGAGGGTCTACAAAAAAATGCACAAATACAAATGTGCATTACTCTAGGACGGCAATTGAGGAGTGAAACACTTATACACACACTGAAGATAAGACTGTACAAGTATCCAAGGAAAATTGCTCCACTTTCTCAGTGGAGAATAAGAAATACTCTCCAGTAGTAATAGATGAAACTTGTTGAGAAAGTACTAATATTTACACAAATATATTAGAGGAGGGCATCTCATTAGGAAGGACAACTTGCCAATGTCAAGAAGAGTTTGCAAGGGGGGACTGTCTGTTCAGCATCTGATGATCAACATGTACCCCTCATTAAGAGCATGAAAGGAACACTAAAACAAGTGGCATTGCAAATACCACATAATCTTAAAATATCACCTACTTGTGAGTGGTGCTTGAATGAGCTATTTTCTGCACGGGGAACATAGTAAAAACAGCATTGGGTCCCCATGGTAATTAATGTGTTGCATAACACACATGCACACACAACAGTTCTTTTGCTCAGATTTTCTGTAAGATCTGTGAAGGTAATGAAGGTAGGTTGCCCTCCAAATTGAGGATTCAGACAGATCGGAAGTTGTCAGTCATGCGAATGCCCCGCTGACTATTTTGAATGTGTGAGGATCGAGGCAATTTAGCGGATTACATTTCTTCCTGTCTGGAATGATAATTATGAGTCAGCGAGAGTCCCCAAAAGCAGCAATGGGCAGGTCCAGTAATGGTTTCCAAGCAATGGGGACAGTAAAACTTCAGACGTCTACGGGCAACAACGATCACTTTGAACATATATTACTTTTAAAGTCCAGTGCAGTCACCCAGGGCAAACGGAAGCTCAGACGTAATCTGAGAACGCGAGGCACGAAATTAAAAGAGAAAAATGAGCCTTTGTGCTGCAAAGATGGAAGGAACAGACCTGTCAATGCAACATTACAGGCGAACTAAAATATAATTATATATTTTTTTAGAGTGAACAAAAGAAGTTCTGAAAAATCGAAAACCTGTGGACACAGCATTTGCATCCTTATAGAAAACGCAAATAAGCGTTGTGAACAAATAAATAGTGCATATTCAAAGATGTGATTGCACTAAAAGCAAGACAGAATGGAGGCGTGTTTTTTAGTGTAGTCTGTTGTGATTATAGTGTAGGTTATCTTAAACTGGTGGAACGACACTTGTTGTAACACATAATAGTTTAAAGCAGAGGTGTCATCATGCAAAAGATTGAAATAATCCACAGTGCACTTTGGAGAATTGCATTTGACTCTCTGGAAACCTAAAATTGTTCATCCATGGCTGCATCTTGTCTGAAAGTAAACACACTGCCACATTGCATCGCTGTCCTACATATCAGACAATGTAACTCTCCAGTGTGAGAGTCAGGCCCAGACAGATACTTTATTTCTAATTATATTGTCTACAGTGTAGCGCTATGACATCTATTTATTTATGTATTTATTTATTTTTGCAATCATTAAGCACTCTAGACCCAGAGGCATCAATGCACTAGTTCCAGCATTTGAACAGCGTGTGAAGCAATATACATTTTATGTACATAGACATCGATAAGTGGCTCACACTGGGGTCGAGCTCTGGGAGAAAAGAAATGTCTTAAGATGTTTTTGGAAGGCCAAGCAAGATTGTTCTGATCTTAGTGTCAGGGGCAGAGAGTTCCAGTTCTTGGAGGTGATGACCAGGAAGTTCATCCCCCGGATCTCTTTAGTCTGAATCTTGGGGTGATATGTCAGTGAGTATGGAAGGAGTGTTTGCATCTTGACGATTGCGCTTTTTTGAGTTTTTGAGAGAGGTGCCTGGGGGCATTGTTTGAGAGGCATTTGTGGGTGATGGCTAATGTTTTGAAGATAATGCGCTCACGAATTGGCAGCCAATGAGCACTTCTTCTAGAGGCTGAAACGTGCTCATGCGTCAGGATGTTTAGTACGGCCCTGAGTGCAATGTTCTGAATGACCTGGAGTTTGTTAATGTTACCAGTGGAGGTCCCTTCAAATAAGTCATTACAATAATCCAGTTGAAAGCCAATGAGGGCACAGGCAATCGTGAGTCAGCCAACAGTAGACAGAAAGGTTCTGCAAGCATTAGATCACTTGGTGGCGTGTGCCGCAGAGGATGCAATAGAATTGACCTGACTTGTTAGGGACAGGGTGGCATCTAAGTGGACGTCCAGGGTCCTAACATCACTGGATACTGAGATGGTGATGCCATCGATGGTGAAGGAGTTCTAGGCTTGGTCAAGTTTGCTGAGTAAAACGTGTGAGCCGACCAAGAGAATTTCTGTCTTGTCATCATTGAGTTAGAGAAAGTGGGAGGCCATCCAGCCCTGTATGGTTTGGTAGACTGAATGCAGAGCCTTGGAGTCAGTAGAGTAGTTTCCAGTGAGAGGGTGAAGGGTCGTGTGTCATCAGCGTAGTTAGTCCAGAATATGCCCAAGTCATCTAGGAGGTCAAATAGGGGTTTGGTAAAAATATTGTAAAGGGTGCGGGAGACACACCAGCCTTAGGGAATGTCGCAGGTGATGGCGGTGGGGGGGCGAAGAATTGTCTGAGTTGACTCTCATGGATCTGTCGGTCAGAAAGGAAGAGGCCCAGGAGATAGCTTTGGCAGAGAAATGAGCTGCTGAGGCGAGGTGTTGACACAGAATTTGGTGGTCCACAAGATCAAAAGGCTGCTGCTGACAGGTCAAGCAGAAGGTGGAGGGCTGAGTTGCTGGCATCTTTGATCTCATCCAATTGTTTTTTTTAAATCCAGCAATGCAGATTCCGTGCCATAATCCTGTCTGACACTGAATTGGCGCAGACCTAGGCGGTTGTTAGATTCCAGGTACAGCTGAATCTGTAGGTATGCTGCATGATCCAGGATTTTAAGGAGGAAGGGGACGGTGGTGATTGGGCGGTAGTTCTTTGGATGGCCGGGTCTAGTGTAGGTCTTTTCAGCAGAGGAAGGATCCATTCATCCTTAAGGCTGGTTTACACTCAGCATAGGGAGAACGAGGCGTTGATGAGGGTGGTAATGAAAGGTGCAAGATGTTCAGCACATTCCTTGATGACAGCGGCTGGGCAGACATCTCCTTGGCAGCAGGAGGGTTTAAGGCCTTTGATGCAGGGGATAACCTCAGTTTCCGTGACTGGTTTGAAGTTAAATAGAGGTACGTTTAGTAAGGAGGCCGGATGACGCTGCTGAAGGTGTTTATTTTTATTAGGATCTTCTTCTGGAGCCTATCAATTTTATCTAGCAGGGCATTTTGGATATTGGAGCACCAGGTACTGTCCTAGGATACTTTGTGAAAAGCCTAGCGCCGTAAGGTAGCTGGCAAGGGATAAGGCGTTTGTGTCAGCGTTTGTGTCAGTCTCGTCCTTAAAACCCAAGTTAAGGTCACCAAGGAGTATGATCTTTGATGAAGGTTTGAAGTTAGAGAGGAGGTGCAGGATATCCTCTTCAAAGGAGAGCACTGGGCATGGTGCACAATAGATCAAGTGTATAGCTATTGTGTAGATGTGTGAGAGAGTTAACTTAGTGGTCAGTAGTTGTCCTGATGAGATGGTTGAGTTGCAGATTTCTCTGATGGGGAGACAATCTCTTGCTATAAGGGCAACATCCCCGCCTCTTGAGTCTGCTCTGTCCTTGCATTAGATGATATATTTGGGTGGTATAGCTATGGATAGGGCCAGTCCAGATGCAGCATGAAGCCACATTTCAGAAAAGGCTATTAGATCAAGGATATTTGAGGTGATAAGGTATGAGATGTCAAGGGGATGGGCTAGAATCCACCTTGCATTCACTAGAGCTCCCTTTAATGATATAACTGTGGGCTTCAGTGGGGACTTACTGAGTTGAGCATGAGTATGGATGGGAGTACAAGTACTACGGCAATTTCGTGCAGGAGGGGAGGAGTCCCATGCAGGGTTAGGCATAGTGCATGATTGCAGTACAACTTGCTTATGTAATTGAGGTGCCACTAAGGTGGTGATAGGTGTGTCATCATTAGCAGTGCAGCTCCTAGTTGTGCTAGTCACGTTACATGAATTGGGGTGGATAAAGGTATTCGGGGTAGGGCTAGGCTGCAGGTCAATAATGCTGGTGTTACGACAATCTCTTTAAGATGGCAGTGGTATGCAGGGTAAAGCTGGGTTGTAGATTGTGGGTGTCATAGTGGCGCTCAATGGGTTAGGTTGAGGAGCTAAGTCAGGGGTTGTGGTGGCACTGGATGGAATGGTAGATGCAAGTATGGGAGTGCAGTTGCCACAAATGTTTGCTGAAGAGCCAAGGTCGGAGTTGGCAAAGGAAGCGGGGAGTGAGATAGTAGTGTTCGTAAGAGCCTGCCGGTGCTCATTCTTGAATAGAGGAATCAATAGACTGCCGTAGGTTACCAGAGTGTGTGTAGTGCGTGAAGTAAGGCGTGCCTGCCTAGCATTACCTAGGAAAGGCACCAGTATATAGTGCGAGACTTGTTTAAGCCAGGTCTGAATGGGAGGACCTATTGGTGTCTGGGGGGGGGCAACGTGGGTTGTGCATAGCCCAGGAGGACGACACAGGGTGGGAGGAAACTGGAGGAGGCTTGCAGAGTAGCTCGAGAGGTTTAGGCAATGAGAGCATAATTTTTCCTCAGGATGGGCATATAATCATGTATCTTGAGGGCAATGCCTTCATGCAGCCTTCCATGGCCTGAGAGGACCAGACAGAGGATGAGACCACTTTAATTACGGTCTGAGAAGTGAAGCTCAGTTCTCATTGGGAGAGGCCGGCCAGCCCAGCTCCCTTTTCTCTCCCTCCAATGATTAGGTCAGTTGGGCCAACACCATACATGCCAAGGATATACCTCCCTCCGGACAGCTTTAGATCCACCGTTCAAGCACTGGTCCTATCCCATCTGGATGGGGGCAATGCTCTCCTTGAAAGGACTCTCCTTCATTCTCCCTTGTGCCCGTGAGAAGTGTCCTACACACGGCCCGCCGCCTCATCAAGGTTCTTTGTAGATACGACCACATCATCCCAGCCCAGGATAAGTGCAGACTTGAAATCTGCTGATGCAAAATGGAAAGGACCAGCAAACAAGCCTTCTCTGCCTACACCCGAAGGCTATGTAACCTCCTCCCTGTCAGCATCCAACAAGTCAGAAAGGAACTCAAGACGCACCTCTTCAAGGAGTCTCTGCTCCTCAGCACCTAGGCCATCACTTCGCCCTCACATGCCACATGACTCACTAGACGCTGTCTTCCTCCACCAAGTAAAGCTGTAATTCTCCTCTGTGCCCCTCTGTAGCTTACCCCATGCTGTATATCTGTTCTGTTTTTACCTCTGAAAAGCACTCTGTTATGCATCTGTACTGTTGTATACCTCTGTAGTTTCTTACATGGGTGCTAATGGTGTGTATTGCTATGAAAACAAGAAAGGTACCTTTGCTGCTCAGCCCAGCGCGCAATGCTTCCTACGTCCATTTTCAATGTTGATGACAGTGATGTGATCAACATTGAAAATGGACTTTGGAAAAGCACCCAGTGCTACGCTGTAAAGGTACATTTCTTTTTTATAACTGAATAAATAAATACACAGTCTTAGCACCTGCATAGGAAAATACATGGGTGCTAAGAGGTGAGGGGGAACGGGCAATGGGGAAGGGAAGGGGCACTGGCTAGCAGAACCCAGGATGCTCGGAACCCAGGCTTGTACTATGCATTACATCCCATGTTTCGAGGATTCTGATTGGCCAGCGCCCCCTTGCAGGGGGCTAATGGGCTATGCAAATCCTCCCCTCTTTGGACATAGCTTTTCTTGTATTCCACCTAGAAACATCCAGCCCAGAA
The DNA here is from genome assembly GCF_040938575.1 of Ambystoma mexicanum. Lineage (NCBI taxonomy): Eukaryota > Metazoa > Chordata > Amphibia > Caudata > Ambystomatidae > Ambystoma > Ambystoma mexicanum. Next base: position 700,547,789 of record NC_090941.1, on the reverse strand, counting down.
GAACATGCTCTTAACACTCTAGATGTGTCCAAAGCCCCCAAACCTCTCGCAGGTTAGCACAGCACCTTTTGGGAAATTGCACATATTTTTAAGTATTGCTGCTTTAGCCTTTTTAAAATTGGTTTTAGAATTGTAAACTACATTTTCTCTATGTAATTTTCCAATTGAAATGTTTTTATATGTGAAAAGCTTATTTTATGCTGTAGCACACAAGAACCGCCTATGGCAAATTGTCAACGGCGACTCCTTTAGCCACCCTCATCGCCGGCTAATGATATTGTATCCTGTACCATGGTAAACTTAGCAGTATGTTTATATCTTGTAACCTGTCTACCTTCCAGCCAGGTATTCACTGCTAAGAACTGCTTATTTTTACCCTCTCAACTTTGTACACGTCTGTAACATGTACCGACCTAAGAAATGCAAATATGTAACCTGACTACCTTGTAATTTATGTATGCACTGATAAGAAATGCTTTTTCCCATGGGAACTTTGCAACTGTATATGACAGAAGCCACAGCTCACAACAAGGCCTGCATTCTATTCTGTTCATTGTGCACGAGGCCTTTAAAACCCAATATGGTGAAACTCGTGCCAAGTTAACATGCTGACCTTGCTTCTACCACAGTACCTTTCTGACTCCATCTTACACCTATTTCAGCTCTCGTCTAATACCTAAATGGAAACATAACTTTGTGTACTACTTCTAAACACAGGGCCTATAACACACCACCCTATCTGTAACCTCTTCAACCGCAACATTAATACATTTGTTGCTCCTTCTGTGTTGCTATATGTAGGTATCTAATATGTGTCAAACCTAAATAAAAACAATACATGCACCTTATTCCACGTAAAACCTGTCCTGCTTGCATGGTGGTACGTGCTAATAGATTTTTCTCAGCCTGAACCTTTTTACCTGGCTGCGACACTGTGCGTGAATCCCAACATTCCCACGTGTGTTAATACTCTGTTAACTAACCCTGCTGCCTCCTTTGATAGTCATCATCTTTGGGTACCCACACCTTACACACCTAACGTAAATCCCCCCAGCCCCCACAACGCATATTCTTCTCGGGTACCTGTCAAAAAGCAACACCCTGCATCTCCTGCTAGATGAACCCAGTGCTTTACATAGTTCTTTGGGTCATGTGGGGGTGTGGTCAAGGTACCGGCAGGTCCAAAATTCTGCTTTATTTTCATGATGCTTGGTTTTGTAACCTCATCCCATCTATCAGTCTGGGTGCTCTTATGCTTTGCGAGAGGAGGAGCTCTACCCGCTGTTATTGACACCATCATGATTGCACTCTTCAGCAGCATCTTCATACAGCATTTCAGGATCATCTGACATGAGAAAAAAAAGCACAAGCAGAAACACCCCAATGGTAACCAGCAACTTTACGGCTATTTCTAACCATGATGGGGCCCACGAAAACAGCGAATTGAACCAGTCATCTGCATTTACTCCTGCTTCTTTTTCCATGGCAATCCTCAAATTATGACAGGCCCCTATCGCATTTGTCAAAGACCCATTGTCTGCATCATTTTGGGGGGGTATACGTGCAGCAAGACTGATTAGTTTAATTCCACATGCCCCCTCCATAGACGTGAGCAAATCCAGAACATATCTGTTCTGAAGGGTCATGAGCCTGACTGCCCGTAATTCAGTCTTTATAGAGTTAAGACCCTGCTCCATCTAGTTCACCAGCTGAAGCATCTCCCACCTGGTGACTTGTTCATTTCTGCAAGAAGGTGGAGCAGTGCCTGGTGCTTTCCGAACATCGGATAAGTGGACCGAGTACTGCATCTCCTGCACACGTAATGAAAATGGTGTTGCAAAGACAATGGTAAACAGCACCTTGAACCTCTGCTTGTTCCAGGGCTAGATTAAATTCCTGATCAACACTTGGTCCCCGGGGATAGTTGCTGCACCAGTAAATTCAGTTCATCTGTGGGCTACGCTTCAGGTGTGTCTTCTCTTCTAGGACCAATCTGGCAGGCCAAAATCTTTATACTTTATTGTGAACTCCCTCAAATACCCCTGAGACTCCTCTCCCAAAACTCCTGCTGCCCTGTGAGCATCTGATGCTGTGCGTGAAAGTGTGTGCATTCTTCTCCCAGTCACTATCTCGTGTGGGGACAAGTGGTGATCTTTTCTTGGCTGTGTTCTCAGACTAAATGAAGTCAGAGGGAGACAATGCAACCAATTCCTCCCTAACGTAGTACATATTTTTCACAGTTTACTCTTCAACAGTCGGTTTAGTTCTTCTACAATGATGTTGGCTTGAGGGTGATATATCGAGCACAGTTTGTGCCATATCACTTGTCCAACAGCAGTGTTAGCAGTGTAATTAAATATGCTCTACATAGGTCTTCTGCTGTGCTGCACACTAAATGGTCACCTACATACTGAAGGACTGTACTGAGTGCAGGTATATTGCCCAAATCCATATGAAGCACTCTGCTAAAAATGCTGCAGATCTCACAAAACCCCTGATGTAGTCCTGAGTAGAGTCAGCCTTAGAACAACAAATTGGCGAACACTATTGTTTTAGCTGTATTTAAAGTTTTGTGTCTTTTTTGTTTTTAGTTTCGAAGAGCTTAGAACATTTTTTGTGAAGCTGCTGTACTTGGGTTCTTGTTCTGAGGCTGATCAGAAGAGGTATCAGATTTTTAGACAAATATATGAACCTTTGTTTGTGCGCGCTGAAGTTTGTTGTTGTTAGTTTCTGCCTTTAGGTTCACAATCCTTTTTTATTTGGTGTATACATTTGAAACAAGACTCCTTGTTTAGTTTTGAAAAAAGGTAGTTTTTTTATCAGTGGTCCAAAATCAAATATATCTTGCCCTCTACATGTGTTTCACTGCCATTCCATTGTGTAGCAGATCCTCAGGAGTGATAAACCCACTTTGGGCTTTTATTGAATTCTACTGAAATTTGAACAGACAAAAACACAGTTTGAGTATGCAGTTGTGTATGTTACACTGCAAATGGTTACACAAAACATTACAGATGTAACAATGATTAGATTTCAAATTCTAGGAAAATCAAGGTGAACTCCTAATTGTATTCGAAAGGCAGAAAAAAAACCTAATTATTTTTCAGATGTTTTCACAAAATAGGCTTGTCTCTGATTTTGGCAAATTTCAATCAGTTACACCCATAGTTAACTTTGTTAGTAGAACCATTTCATTTGCTCATGTTCGCTTTAAAAGGATTTTTTACTCACATTTGTTTTGTGTTCTGATTTGCTGTAATGAATTCAGCACGTTTTGTGTTCTGCAATGTTTCATCGTATATTGTTTTGCTATTTACAGAAACTTTGGATCTCACCAAAGTTTACTGGTTCCAGATGACAGAACCTAAAGAGAGTGAGTGGAGAAAGGCTTTAGTCCTTTCACTCCTAATGATTATTGTTCCAGTTTTTCAAAGAATGATTTTAATCATAACTTGTTGGTTTTGGTTGGTTGTGTATTAGATATTTGACCCCTGAGGTAGTCTGCTGAGTCAGAACATTTGCCCGTGATAGGGAAACGCACTGAGATACTGAGAATCGGGGTGCAATAGAATGGAAAAGAATACATTTTTTAAATCAATGGGCATGTTCACCAGTGGGCGATACACCACCGGTAATACTGCGGGATACTGCCCAGAGCAAATAGCGTTACTGCTACTCGGTCCGGCGCTATTAGCGCCTGATCACGAGTAGCGGTAAGGCAGAAAATCTACATTGGGTCCATTGGAACCAGTGGGCCTGCGGGGCGCTAATAGCATCGTAAAAGCGTGTTAAATGGGATTTTCACTTCCAGCAAAAAGATGGAGTTAATACAGCCCATTTAGCGCCAAACTCTTGATCGGGCCAGCCCTTAAATGTGGAGGTAATCGTGTTACTGCTTCATTTAAGGGCTACCGCCCAACTTGTGACAAGGCCGAATGATAGTGAAATGTGAGGGCCTCAGTTGGTATATTGCAATGAATTTTGGTGGGATTCTGTACTAATGGAAACTCTGCATCCACAATACTATTCAAATGGCGTAAATCCTGTTTCCGCCTCCAACTTGACCCTTCACTTTTTTGACAGGGTATATCGCCTTGTTACATGGGGACTCTGAGGGCACTATGATGCCCTGCTGCCATAACACCATAATTATCTCATGTATTCCCTCATCTGCTTCTCTTGATTGTCCTACTCTGGGTAACACTGGTCCCGCCTTGAACTTCATACGTAGTACTCCTATGATCTTCAAGAGCCCTACATCATCGGGGTTGTCTATCCATCAAGTGCTGGGGACCTTTAGCAAGACCTCCTGTAAATACGCGGGCATGGACTTGGCAAAGACTATGGGACAAGGTACATTTCTATGCTGAATCAATATTTAACATGAGATACAAACCTCCAACATCATTTCACCATCGTTATCAGCGTCCTCAAACATCTGCCCATCTGACAACCCACTCTGTGGTTGAGCTGGGTCAATACACAAAACTGTGCACCATTCATCTCTCTCCTCATCAGTACCTATGAGAACTATCTTTTAGTCGGCGATCAACACTCATTCCAAATCCAGTGTGATAATGGTACCCGGAGCATGGTCTTGGGGAACTGCTGGCCTAAACAAAAATTCTGAAGGCACCTTCCATGGTTTGTTTCTGATGCTTTGCACCCACCTCAACGACACTGTCGCCCCATACATAAACAAATCCAGGTGCAAAGGTATTCCTCTAGTGGGACCATTACTGTACAGTGCTGTTTTATCACCAGGACCCTAGCATAACACATTCCTGGTGTGGAGCACACAAACCCTTCTTGCGTAAATGAAATGGGCATATCTAACTTGCTTAACAGATGCCTGCCTAACAATATCACCATTGTTGCACAGGAAAACAGTAGCAGAGTTAACACCTCTTGGTAACCTACCTTGATGGGTAAGTCTTCTGTGAATTTAACCAAATGGATTGCACCAGAGAACCCCTGCATGTCCATTACCTTTCTTGATAAGGGGAAGCACCCTTCCTTTATGCATGATTTTGTTGCACCTGGGTCAACCATGAAAACAAATGATTTGCCAGCACAATGGGGAAATCACGCAAGGGAGAGCCTCTTTGAACTGAGGCAGAAATGGGAGCGAGAAGTAGTGCAGCATAGAACAGTAGCTGTGTTCAGAGGAAGGATCCTGCGATCTTGGAAATGTTTAGGCCACACTTCTTCCTGTGCCCTTTCGCAACTTCCTCCAAACAATACACTCTGGGAGCTGATATCAAAGGAAAAAAGTCTTCTTGAAACAGCTGAGATTGGACACTTCGGGAAGGCTTGAAAAGCCCAGTTTGCTGTGGCAAAATTACTATAAAAAGGGTTAAGACAAACTTTATTTAAATTATCTTTGGTCTCGAGAAGAAGGATTTCACTGAAATGTTATTGGGGTACAGTTTTCCCAGCGGTCTAAGCCCTTGGGGTGAAGATAATCTTTCCCACAGGAAGTCACAACCTCTCTCCAACCACTTCAGAGAAACATTTAAAGTGATGTGCTTCTGGACATGGCTTTCCGACTGCTGAGAGACTGGTACCCATGACTCGACTCTGCCTGTTGAAAGTGGCAGTACTGCGAGCACTCTCTGGTACCCATCCTGGTGGATGAGAAGGGCAGAAGAAGGACTTACGTTACCTGGACAGGGTTCCACAGCTACCCAGGTTCAAATGAAGCTACCTATGGCACTCTCTGCAATTTCAAACTGCTTTGAGTGATTGCGAGTTACGCCAACCCAAACTCCACCTGCCTATCCCAGGCTTCTTTGAGCAAAATTCTGTTGCTAATTTTGAATTGCAGCATTTTGTGAAACCCATCACACCAGCTTGCCATCCTCAAACCCAATTCAATGCCCCAGAAAGGGCCCAGAACCAGCTCAATCTGTCAAGCCCCAGAAAGAAGATATTAATGGTTCCGTCCACCAGGACCTGTTCTGTGGGCCCTAACAGACAGCTATGGCCTCACTTCAAACCTTATACTTAAACTTGAACATTGCTGCAAAGACAATTGTCTGCACCCCTATTTTCATACCCAGATTGCCTCTTTCAACCAAACGTCTATATATGCTGTATATTTCATTACAGGTATGGGTTGTTAGGTGCTTGTAAATGAAGATAAGATTAATAATATTGGATAAATAAAATATGTATCCCAAAGGTTTAAATGGAGACTGGAATTGTTCAAGTTTATTTTTCACAGATATATCCTGGGGTAGGTATTTATTGGGGGTCAGCAGAAAAAGAAGTAAAACAATATCATTCTGGTTTAAAGAGATATTGTACTACATCTTTAAAGTGTTTCAAATCGTTTTTTAAATGAGATGTTTTGTGATATACAGTCAATAATTGAAGCATTCCTTGTGATAGAGTACCAGATTATTACGTGAAAAACCAGAGGACACAGGTTTCCAGCTGCTAGTCTGCTGGTAAATAGAGCAGAAGTCCATGATGCTTTGTTATCCAGCCTTTCTGGACTACATCAAGGCAATTTCTCATCTCAAATGAGTCTAGTAGCATGCCCATTTTATTATCCAGCGACTTTGATTGCCAGAGGTGCCAGCTAACAAAATGTTTGCTGTCAATGCTTTTATAGTATACTTGTGATTTACCTGTTGGTATTTGATTATTTATAACGCGCTTAATACCCAGAGGTTTCTAAGCGTGGATCCGGGGATCGAACATGTGTTGCTCTGTTTCGCTTTGGTTCCGAGGCGAGCGCCTTGCTCCTGAACTATCCTGCCGAGATCTATGTACCTTAATTTGTAGCTTGGTGAAGGAATATAGTACAGCATCAGTGGTTGTGTTGGGTAATTCAAAATTATGTAATCCAGGATTTTTAAAAATGTTTAAGAAGCACTGAGAAACAACTTCTGTAAAGTGGTTATAATATTTTTATTTTTTATTTTATTTGTATTTGTATTTTGTTTATTTGTATTGCGCACCCTGCCCACGGCATCAGGGCGCATGTTTGGAAAAGGTAGTTGCAGGTAAGTGTTACATAGATAGGTGCAAGTTACATTGTATAGACATATTTACATCAAGAATAAGAACGTGACCAGGAAACATTACACGTACACGGAATGGCCAAGCGGTCTACATATACAGTATATACAGTGAGTAGCCTGTTTGCGGGTAACAGCTGCATGAATTACCAAACGGAGGCCAGAACATCCTGTTCGTGAAGCCATCATTTAGTTTTCTCTTTGATGGATTGCATGGAAGGAACATTCCTAAGATCATTGGTTCCAGAGCTTAGCCACCAGGACTGGGAAACTCGAGCCTCTAGCTGTCTGAAGTTTGAAACTGGGAATGGTTAGTGTGTGCGCCTTTGCAGATCTCAAGGGTCTGGATGCTGTATTTTGTGTGAAGCACGTGGACAGGTAAGCAGGTGCAGCATTATTTTGTGCCTTGTGGGTTAGAACAAGTGCTTTGAGGGAGATGCAAAGTGTAATAGGTAACCAATGTAGGTTGCGCCTGGTAGAGGAGATGTGGGAGCGCCTGGGGACGTTAAGAGCAGCCCTAATGGCATTGTTCTGGGTGACCTGAAGTTTATCAAGGTTTCTTTGACTAGTCCCTAAGTAAAGGGCATTGCAATAGTCAATTTCGGACATGATGAGGGTTCTGGCGAGGATCAGGCAGTTGTCCGTTGTCAGGAAAGGGCGGCAAGCTGTGATGAGTTTACACGTATACGATGATGCTGAGACTACTGAATTGGTTTGTCTATTGAGAGGGAGAGTGGAGAGTGGAGTCTAGATAAATTCCAAGTGTTTTAGTGACGTTGGTGACTTTGATAACATTTCCATCAATAATGAAGGAGTTGTATTCGGGGTCGAGTTTCGTGAGTTTGGACTGAGAGCCTAGGATGAGTAAATCTGTTTTCTCATCATTAAGGCAGAGCCCGTGGTGTGCCATCCAGTCCTGAATGACAGAGTAGACTGAATTGAGTGCGTTAACACGGTTACATAGTCGCCAGAGATAGAGATGAGTATCTGGGTGTCGTCCACATAATTCGTGTAGGAGACCGAAGCTACTCCTCACTGATGACGCCCAACAAGGCTGAAACATGTCTGGGGATGCTTGTGGTCTCATGCAGAAGGGATGTGACCTAGCAGTTTGGGCTGTACTGCCCCTTTTGGGTTAGGACCAAGCCTGATTTGCATATGTTTTTTCCCCTTCTTTAATGGCTTGGCAGGCTGAAAAACGATGGTCTGGAGGGTTGCCCAGAGTTGCCCATGGTTATGATTTATTCAAAACCTTTCTAGCCATCACCTTTCTGTTTTGCTAAAGTCACCCCGAGTGGGACGGGTATGCCTAGACATGGGACAGAGTCTGCCGGGCCTAGAGGCCCAAGCTACTGCTCACTGATGACGCCCAACAAGGCTGAAACATATCTGGGGATACTTGTGGTCTCGTGCAGAAGGGATGTGACCTAGCAGTACGGGCTGGACTGCCCCTTTTGGGGTAGGACCAAGCCTGATTTGCATATGGTTTTTCCCCTTCTGTAATGGCTTGGCAGGCTGAAAAACGATGGTCTGGAGAGTTGCCCAGAGCTTTGCCCGTGGTTATGATTTATTCAAAACCTTCCATCCATCACCTTTCAGTTTTGCTAAAGTCACCCCGAGTGGGACGGGTATGCCTAGACGTAGGTCCCGAGTCTGCCGGGCCTAGAGACCCAAGCTACTCCTCACTGATGACGCCCAACAAGGCTGAAACATGTCTGGGGATGCTTGTGGTCTCGTGCAGAAGGGATGTGACCTAGCAGTTCGGGCTGGACTGCCCCTTTTGGGGTAGGACCAAGCCTGATTTGCATATGGTTTTTCCCCTTCTGTAATGGCTTGGCAGGCTGAAAAACGATGGTTTGGAGGGTTGCCCAGAGCTTTGCCCGTGGTTATGATTTATTCAAAACCTTCCATCCATCACCTTTCAGTTTTGCTAAAGTCACCCCGAGTGGGACGGGTATGTCCAGAAGTGGGTCCCGAGTCTGCCGGGCCTAGAGACCCAAGCTACTCCTCACTGATGACGCCCAACAAGGCTGAAACATGTCTGGGGATGCTTGTGGTCTCGTGCAGAAGGGATGTGACCTAGCAGTTTGGGCTGTACTGCCCCTTTTGGGTTAGGACCAAGCCTGATTTGAATATGGTTTTTCCCCTTCTTTAATGGCTTGGCAGGCTGAAAAACGATGGTCTGGAGTGTTGCCCAGAGTTGCCCATGGTTATGATTTATTCAAAGCCTTCCAGCCATCACCTTTCTGTTTTGCTAAAGTCACCCCGAGTGGGACGGGTATGCCTAGACATGGGACCGAGTCTGCCGGGCCTAGAGGCCCAAGCTACTCCTCACTGATGATGCCCAACAAGGCTGAAACATATCTGGGGATACTTGTGGTCTCGTGCAGAAGGGATGTGACCTAGCAGTACGGGCTGGACTGCCCCTTTTAGGGTAGGACCAAGCCTGATTTGCATATGGTTTTTCCCCTTCTGTAATGGCTTGGCAGGCTGAAAAACGATGGTCTGGAGAGTTGCCCAGAGCTTTGCCCGTGGTTATGATTTATTCAAAACCTTCCATCCATCACCTTTCAGTTTTGCTAAAGTCACCCCGAGTGGGACGGGTATGCCTAGACGTGGGTCCCGAGTCTGCCGGGCCTAGAGACCCAAGCTACTCCTCACTGATGACGCCCAACAAGGCTGAAACATGTCTGGGGATGCTTGTGGTCTCGTGCAGAAGGGATGTGACCTAGCAGTTCGGGCTGGACTGCCCCTTTTGGGGTAGGACCAAGCCTGATTTGCATATGGTTTTTCCCCTTCTGTAATGGCTTGGCAGGCTGAAAAACGATGGTTTGGAGGGTTGCCCAGAGCTTTGCCCGTGGTTATGATTTATTCAAAACCTTCCATCCATCACCTTTCAGTTTAGCTAAAGTCACCCCGAGTGGGACGGGTATGCCCAGAAGTGGGTCCCGAGTCTGCCGGGCCTAGAGACCCAAGCTACTCCTCACTGATGACGCCCAACAAGGCTGAAACATGTCTGGGGATGCTTGTGGTCTCGTGCAGAAGGGATGTGACCTAGCAGTTCGGGCTGGACTGCCCCTTTTGGGGTAGGACCAAGCCTGATTTGCATATGGTTTTTCCCCTTCTGTAATGGCTTGGCAGGCTGAAAAACGATGGTTTGGAGGGTTGCCCAGAGCTTTGCCCGTGGTTATGATTTATTCAAAACCTTCCATCCATCACCTTTCAGTTTTGCTAAAGTCACCCCGAGGGGGACGGGTATGTCCAGAAGTGGGTCCCGAGTCTGCCGGGCCTAGAGACCCAAGCTACTCCTCACTGATGACGCCCAACAAGGCTGAAACATGTCTGGGGATGCTTGTGGTCTCGTGCAGAAGGGATGTGACCTAGCAGTTCGGGCTGGACTGCCCCTTTTGGGGTAGGACCAAGCCTGATTTGCATATGGTTTTTCCCCTTCTGTAATGGCTTGGCAGGCTGAAAAACGATGGTTTGGAGGGTTTCCCAGAGCTTTGCCCGTGGTTATGATTTATTCAAAACCTTCCATCCATCACCTTTCAGTTTTGCTAAAGTCACCCCGAGTGGGACGGGTATGTCCAGAAGTGGGTCCCGAGTCTGCCGGGCCTAGAGACCCAAGCTACTCCTCACTGATGACGCCCAACAAGGCTGAAACATGTCTGGGGATGCTTGTGGTCTCGTGCAGAAGGGATGTGACCTAGCAGTTTGGGCTGTACTGCCCCTTTTGGGTTAGGACCAAGCCTGATTTGAATATGGTTTTTCCCCTTCTTTAATGGCTTGGCAGGCTGAAAAACGATGGTCTGGAGTGTTGCCCAGAGTTGCCCATGGTTATGATTTATTCAAAGCCTTCCAGCCATCACCTTTCTGTTTTGCTAAAGTCACCCCGAGTGGGACGGGTATGCCTAGACATGGGACCGAGTCTGCCGGGCCTAGAGGCCCAAGCTACTCCTCACTGATGATGCCCAACAAGGCTGAAACATATCTGGGGATACTTGTGGTCTCGTGCAGAAGGGATGTGACCTAGCAGTACGGGCTGGACTGCCCCTTTTAGGGTAGGACCAAGCCTGATTTGCATATGGTTTTTCCCCTTCTGTAATGGCTTGGCAGGCTGAAAAACGATGGTCTGGAGAGTTGCCCAGAGCTTTGCCCGTGGTTATGATTTATTCAAAACCTTCCATCCATCACCTTTCAGTTTTGCTAAAGTCACCCCGAGTGGGACGGGTATGCCTAGACGTGGGTCCCGAGTCTGCCGGGCCTAGAGACCCAAGCTACTCCTCACTGATGACGCCCAACAAGGCTGAAACATGTCTGGGGATGCTTGTGGTCTCGTGCAGAAGGGATGTGACCTAGCAGTTCGGGCTGGACTGCCCCTTTTGGGGTAGGACCAAGCCTGATTTGCATATGGTTTTTCCCCTTCTGTAATGGCTTGGCAGGCTGAAAAACGATGGTTTGGAGGGTTGCCCAGAGCTTTGCCCGTGGTTATGATTTATTCAAAACCTTCCATCCATCACCTTTCAGTTTAGCTAAAGTCACCCCGAGTGGGACGGGTATGCCCAGAAGTGGGTCCCGAGTCTGCCGGGCCTAGAGACCCAAGCTACTCCTCACTGATGACGCCCAACAAGGCTGAAACATGTCTGGGGATGCTTGTGGTCTCGTGCAGAAGGGATGTGACCTAGCAGTTCGGGCTGGACTGCCCCTTATGGGGTAGGACCAAGCCTGATTTGCATATGGTTTTTCCCCTTCTGTAATGGCTTGGCAGGCTGAAAAACAATGGTCTGGAGTGTTGCCCAGAGCTTTGCCCGTGGTTATGATTTATTCAAAACCTTCCAGCCATCACCTTTCTGTTTTGCTAGAGACACCCAGATAGTCAAGAATATCAAAGAGCGGTTTAGTAAACACGTTGTACAATGTGGGTGATACACAAGAGCCTTGTGGGACTACGCAGGGGACATGTGCTGGGTCAGCAGCAGCTAAGGGAGAGAAGGCCCTCATGGATCTATTTGCCAGGAAGGAGCTGATCCACGAAGTAGCTGCGTCAGAGAAGTGAGCGGCAATCTTAAGGTGATGGCAGAGGATTTGGTGATCGACCAAATCGAATGCAGCTGAGAGGTCGAGGAGGAGCAGGGGAGCTTGTTTGCCCTTGTCTTTCAGGTCCTCGATTTGGGTTTTCAAGTCAATCAGGGGCTGTGTGGATTACCCCCCTGATTCATGGATTTTGCACACCTGTTGTGGGTGTTGTTGCTTAGACCGACTTGAACTAGGAGTGCAGCTTGGAATTCTTTCAAAGTTCAGTGATCTACTCTAAAGCGTGTGCACAATTGCAAGTCAGGGATCCCAAAGCTGATTATTAAGGGATTATTCAAAATGTACTTCCTCAAGTTCCAATGGTCCACAATTCAGAATTATTCCTTATACCCAAGTATGCTCTATATTTTGGCTTGTAATATTTTTGTTGTTCATATATTCATTATAGTTCATTCTTTCTGTGTGAATCAGTCATTGTTCTGCTGCAGATTTTATATGCTAAAGCCATCAGGGGTGGCTTGTCCATAATGGGCAAGGCGCTGCCGACCCACTTTACCCTCCACCCATTAGGGAGAGCACTCCCCCAGCTGCTTGTTGCAGCTGAAGGAGAGCTTCTGGGTTGGCTTAAACTGACAAAGGGAAACATAGTTTCCCTTTGAAAGTTTAGTTCCCCAACACACATGCTCAATGAGACATGCAACGCTGGGTAGTGTTTTGCTTCCTCAGCCTTACATTGCCCATTGGGGATGCCGGCTGGGGTACTGCACATTTGTATGTCTGAGGGGATGCTCCTGCGCCACCCTGAAACGTCACCATGTGATCAGCGCCACAACTCGTGTGCTAATGTGCAGGAACCAGGAAGCACTCTGTGTTTCCTAGTTTATGTTCTTGTGCATGGGAGCCAGAGGGCCCTCGTCACAGGAGGCTGCGTCACAGAGCAGCAGGATCCACACCGGGGCTGAGATAAGGGTAAAATGTAATCGTGTATGTGTATGTTGTTATGAATGTTTGTAGGTGTGTATGAATGAGCTAGTATTTAGTTGCGTGTGAATGAACAAGTAAATGCTATTTGAATGCTGTTTGAATGGTGAACAGTTGTTTGTATGAGAGTGAATACTGTGTAAATGCTGTTTGAATGCGTGAATATGTGCTTGAATGAGCAAGTGAATGCTGTGTGAATGCTGTTTGAATGTGTGAAGATGTGTTTGAGCAAGTGAATGGTGTGTGAATGCTGCTTGAAAGCGTGAATGTGTGTTTGAATGCACAAGTGAATGCTGTTTGAAATTAATGCTGTGTGACTGAGCGAGTGAATATGTTTGAATGAGCAAGTGCATGCTGTGTGAATGCCTTTTGGTGTGACTCCTGCATGCATGTGTCATGGTGCATGCTCCCAAAATCCTGAAACTGGTGAGCCCATCCTGGACTTTGGCTTCCTTGGGGACTTCCCAGGCCCCAGCTAGGAGCCAGGCTCATGGTAGGTGCTAAATACATGGGCCATATACTTGGCTCTGAGAGGCTGAGCCATTGAGTACAGGGTGTGGCTTGGGACTACTTTTCCTGGAGGCAGGATACGGTTAAGGGGGACTATTTTCCTGGGACTACTTGCAAGGCTATTTAAACCGCACCCTGCAAACTGAACACGCTTCGCGTTATTCTGCACTCCTGCTGCGTAACGCTTCTCGTGTCAGCTCAGCTCTTGCTTCCCTTCTGCCACGTCCGTCCAGAGTCTTCTTTCCATCAGCACCTGAGAAAAGAGAAGAACAGGAGTTAGAAACGCATTGAAGGCCTTACCTGCAGAACTTCCTGATCTCGCCTTCTGATTACCCCTGGACCGCCGTATCTGTAGAAGAGCAGAACTGAAGGTACCCACTCGGGTAGCTACTCACCTGAATTCGGCCACCTCTAGGAACTCCATCGATCAATTCTTCATCATTCCTGCATCGCGCCGCAACTCAACCCGTCAAGCGGCTCTTCCATCTTCTTCCTGGAACTGCGCCATACCTGCCGAACAGAACAGCCAAAGCAGGTTAGTCGCACACAGAAAGGAAAGCAGAATACAGCGAACAATTAGCACGCCCCGCACAGTGCTATACTTACCAGCTGGAATCCTGCTCATCATTGTCAGGAGAGTCACCCATCATCCGAAAGCCGCTTAAAGCTGCACCTGAAAGACAAGAACGAACATTAGATATCTCGAGCAGAAAGACTTAAGGCAGCTATTTCAAGGAATTATTGGAATAGAGACTTACCTGCTTACTCCGGCCTTTCCACTTCAGCAATCTCCATCGAATCAGTGAAGTAACTAGATCCTGGAAAGACTGTGAAACCGCGCCCCTGCCAGAGTGTGCAGGACAGAGAGCTCACCCATTAAAAAACCAAGGTGAGCCAGAGGAAGAGAAGGGAAAATCGGAAGGAGGGGAAAACCAAAACCAGATCCATTCAATTGGCTAATATCTTGTATCGACTTGCAGGCGAACATCTCCTGAGGCAAGAACGAAGGGAAGACGCGAGCTAGCACCCTCAGTTAAGCAGAGCAACACCAGGACATACATCATCCTTCGAACACGAGCATGCCCCTGTGGAGACCAGGTGAGCGTGACAGAACGCAAAGCCTTACACAAATTCTCTACCTGGGCGCCATGGAAACCTCGGAAACGGATCAGCTAGCTCAGCTTTTGGGGGAACTCAGAGCTGAGGCACATTTGGCTAGACAGGAAACAAATGCCTTACGAAGAGAACTGATTGTAGCAAGGATTGCACCGACGATCTCGCCAGACAGTTGCTCCAGACACAGGCAGGGCAAGCGCTGCTACCTGGGGTGGGGTCAATGGTACCCACCGCATCAAGCAATCCAGTTCAGGTGGTCCTCCCAGGAGCTGTACCATTGGCACCTCCTGAATGATTCGCTGGGGATCCAAAAATGCAGTGTTTATGAATCAGTGCCGTCTACATTTCCTATGCAGGCCAGGAGCTTTTCCAAACGACCAGCCCAAAGTGGCTTTTGTACTTTCATATCTCAGTGGCAGTGCTGCTGACTGGTCGGTACCGCTGGTCAGTCGGGATGACCCCATCTTGCGAGACTTCCAAAGATTCCAATTGGATATGGAGAAGCTGTTTGCCGACGCTGCCAAGGTCAGGCATTCGACAATGAGCTTTTGTCTTTGCGTCAAGGCAACCAGGATGCGCTAACATACATTGCAACCTTCAACAGACTGGTTGTGGAAACTGATTGGCCGGATGACAAAAGAACAACGCTGTTTTACCGCGGTTTGAGAGGGGAGTTAAAGGACATTTTAGCTTGAGTGGTTAACCCGCCCAGAGACTGTGCTGAGTACATAGACTTAGTGGTCCAGCTTGATCACAGACTGCAGAACCGTAAGGCAGATCGAGCTAGAATCGATTCTAGAGTATTTGTACGCCCAAAGGAAAATGCCTCCAAGACCACGGACGTGTCAGAACCCATGCAAATCGGAGGAGTGCGAGGGCCGTTGTCCAAGGCTGAAAGGGATAGGAGAAGACAACAACAGCTGTGTTTGTATTGCGGGTCGGCCAGCAATTTCCTTCGAGAGTGCCCAGTGAAGCTACCTAAAAAGGCAGTAGGAGTAACTGGTAAGGTTGAAACAGAGTCTGAATCGGAAAACTTCTCTGCCCGGCAGGCATAGAGGTCCGCTTGCTGAGCGAAAAGAAGGACTCCCAGACCTCGCACCTAGTTTTGCCTATGGTTCTTATAAACCACCAACAACCGTCTCGAATGCATGCAGTCAGAGCATAGATTGACAGTGGAGCCATCGGAAATTATATGGATCAAGAATTGGCTTCGAGGATGAACCTTTCGCTTTGCGAAAAGGCAACAACAGACTTAGTCACCACAGTCGACGGAAATGAAATTGCTTCAGGTCCAGTAATGCACTCTACGACAGAGATGACGCTTTTGTGCCAAGACGGTCACCAGGAAACCATAGTGTTTGATATAATCAAGGCTCCACAATTTCAAATAATTCTGGGAATGCCATGGTTAGAATCACACAATCCGTGCATAGACTGGTGTGCCAAGAGGCTGACTTTCTCAGTCAACTGTGCTCAAACTTGTTATCTGACTAAAGGACCTTTGGTCACTGGAGCAACAACGATCATGAAACCAACCAACTCTCTACTGCTGGTACATCAAGACTATCAGGATGTATTCCAAAAAGATCAAGCCAACACATTGCCCCCTCATAGGTCATATGACTGCCAGATCGACCTTGTCCCAGGAGCACAGATTCCGTGCGGTCGAATCTATGCACTCACAGAACCCGAGAACCTGCATTTGAGAAAATATCTAGACCAGGACCTGGCTAACGGTTTCATTCGCCCATCCAAGCCCCCAGCGGCATCACATTATTCTTCATGCCTAAAACGGGAGGTCACCTTAGGGCTTACATCTACTACTGCGCATTGAATCAGGTCACTGTTAAAAACAGTTACCCATTGCCTGTGATTCCTGACCTATTGGATCAAGTTAAAGATGCTTGAATTTACACCAAGTTAGATCTCCGCAGAGCATACCATCTGGTGCGGATCAGAAAAGGGGACGAATGGAAGACCGCTTTCGGCACCAAATATGGGCTATTTGAATATCAAGTGATGCCTTTTGGCCTTTGCAACTCCCCAGCAGCGTTCCAGTATTTCATGAACGATGTTTTGCGAGAAATGATTGATGTGTGCGTCGTAGTATAGATCGATGACATTCTGGTATACTCCCGTTCAGAGCAAGAACACGTAAAGCATGTCCGGGTAGTTTTGGACAAACTTCGACAACACAAACTATTTGCAAAGCTGGAAAAATGTTTTTTTCCATGTTACTGAGGTCGAGTTCCTTGGATTTGTCCTAACCCCACATGGTGTGTGCATGGATTCACGAAAAGTTGATGCCATTCTCAACTGGCCGTCGCCAGCCTCGATTAAAGGAGTTCAAAGTATGCTCGGATTTGCAAACTTCTATCGTTGTTTCATTCCTGGATTTTCGCATCTAGTGCACCCCATCACCACTCTGCTGCGCAAAAACAAGCGTTTTCAATGGTCTGAAGAGGCTGAGAAAGCCTTCCAGAAGCTAAAACAAAGATTCATCTCAGCCCCGATCCTGAAACACCCTCGTACAGATCTACCGTATGTGGTCGAAACGGATGCTTCCAGTCTGGCAATGGGAGCGGTCCTGTCGCAAAGGGACCCCGAAACTGTTCAACTGCACCCAGTAGCCTTTTGGTTACGGAAGTTTACGGCTCCTGAGTTGAATTATGCTATTACGGACAAGGAAATGTTAGCCATCAAGGCGGCTTTCAAAGCCTGGCAGCATTACCTCTTAGGAGCTAAGCACACAATCACAGTAATCACTGACCATCGCAACTTACAGTACCTGAAGGTGGCAAAAGTTTAATCATCTCCCCAACTCCGATGGGCATTGTTTTTTGCTGAGTTTGACTTTGTAATTACTTATCAACCTGGCTGTCGAAATGGCAAGGCAGATGCACTGTCCCGTATAGGAATAGACGAGGAATACGCCAATCCCGACCCAGTGCGCATCATTCCCGGTGAAAAGATTCTTGGAATTACTACGTCTCTAACGTTAGAAGACATTCAAGAAGGAATCTCTCATCTCATGGATTCCAACACCCTAAAGAATTGGCCAACCAAAAGTCCTCACCATTCAGTCACAAACCAATTACACTATTTTCGAGGACGTCTCCATCTACCCAGCAGAGAACTTCAGGAAAAGGTTGTCTCACATTACTATGACTCAGTAGAAGGCCATCCTGGAATTGCAAAAACTGAGGCCAAGGTCAAACAGCATTTTTGGTGGCCAACATGGCGTAAAGACATCAAACAGTTTGTACTATCCTGTGGAGTTTGCGCTCAAAACAAGGTCCAGAAAAAAAAATCACCAGGCCTGATTCAGCCATTAGACATCCCACCTACACCTTGGCATACCCTATCTCTTGATTTTATAATGGACCTTCCTCCTTGTAACGGGTTCAACACAATTTTAGTAGTGGTGGATTTGTTTTCGAAAATATCCCATTTCATCCCACTAAAAGGATTTCCCTCAGCTTCAATTCTGGCTAAAGAATTTCTGGAGCAGATTGTCCGAATTCACGGATTTCCATCCATCCTGATCCCAGACCGTGGCAGCCAGTTTATCTCACGATTCTGGAAGAAATGTTGCGAATTAGCTCAAATCAATGTAAGACTTTCCACCAGTCACCATCCCCAAACTGATGGCCAGACAGAGAGGACAAACCAGACCTTGGAGCAATATCTCAGGTGCATGTTACATCAAACTGAAGGCAGCTGGAAGGATATTCTATGGATCACCGAGTATGCCTATAAAAACTCCCTACATTCCAGTATGGGTCAAAGTCCCTTCTATACAATCTACGGATTACACCCACGAACTTCCAATCTTGACCCGCCGCAACTTCTGGAAATTCCAACTGTGAAAAGTTTGCACTCTAAAATCTCCCAAGCCTTCAAACAAGCGACAGATCATCTAAAGCAAGCTAAGGAAAGGTACAGGAAATCAGCCGACATGCATAGAAGTGAAGCTCCAAGATATCAGGTTGGGGATGAAGTCTGGTTGGCGTCAAAGCACATACCAGTGAAAGGGCCTCGTACCTTCAACCCCAGATATGTAGGTCCATATACCATTAAGGCCATTATCAATCCGGTGGCTATGAAATTGGACTTACCCCTGCACATGAAAATTCATCCTGTGTTTCATGTCTCACTTTTGAAACCAGTGCAACTTGGAACACGAGTTGTGAAACCACCGAAACTGGTCACAGTAAACGGGGAACCTGAGTTCGAGGTTAAAGAAATTCTTGACTCAAAAATCACCAAATCAAAACTATTTTACTTGATAGACTGGAAAGGGTACGGACCACATGAAAGATCATGGGAACCTAGCGAGAATGTGCATGCTCCACGGTTATTAAAAAAGTTCCACCGTAATCACCCAAACAAACCAGGACCAATGGGTGAGTCTGCCATTAGGGAGGCCTTGGGGGGGAGTGCTGTCATGGTGCATGCTCCCAAAACCCTGAAACTGGTGAGCCCATCCAGGACTTTGGCTTCCTTGGGGACTTTCCAGGCCCCAGCTAGGCTCACCTGGACTCAGTCCTGGCGTCCCTGGCGCCAGGCTCATGGTAGGTGCTAAATACATGGGCCATATACTTGGCTCTGAGAGGCTGAGCCATTCAGTACAGGGTGTGGCTTGGGACTACTTCACCTGGAGGCAGGATACGGTTAAGGGGAACTATTTTCCTGGGACTACTTGCAAGGCTATTTAAACCGCACCCTGTAAACTGAACATGCTTCGCGTTATTCTGCACTCCTGCAGCGTAACGCTCACCGTGTCAGCTCAGCTCTTGCTTCCCTTCTGCCACGCCCGTCCAGAGTCTTCTTTCCATCGGCACCTGAGAAAAGAGAACAGGAGTTAGAAACGCATTAAAGGCCTTACCTGCAGAACATCCTGATCTCGCCTTCTGCTTACCCACGGACCGCCGCATCTGTAGAAGAGCAGAACTGAAGGTACCCTCTCGGGTAGCTACTCACCTGAATTCGGCCAACTCTATGAACTCCATCGATAAGTTCTTCATCATTCCAGAATCGCACTGCAACTCAACCCGTCAAGCGGCTCTTCCATCTTCTTCCTGGAACTGCGCCGCACCTGCCGAACAGAACAGACAAAGCAGGTTAGTCGCATACAGCAAGGAAAGCTAAATACAGTGAACAATTAGTGCGCCCCGCACAGTGCTATACTTACCAGCTGGAATTCTGCTCATCATTGTCAAGAGAGTCATCCATCATCCGAAAGCCGATAAAGCCACACCTGAAAGACAAGAACGAATATTAGATATCTCGAGCAGAAAGACTTAAGGCAGCTATTTCAAGGAGTTATTGGAATAGAGACTTACCTGCTTACATTGGCACAGCCAGTGTGAACATGTTTTTTTATACTGATATACATTATGGAGAAAGGCATCATGAAAATGCATTGGGAAATGCTTCTGTACACAGTTGGTGACTTGCATCTACGGGAATTGTTCATGAATAACCCTATTACACTGATAGCAAACTGTCTGGCTTTTTTCCAAGTTTTCACAGAAAGTGTGCTGTATAATGCACCATTTCATCCTATTATTTAAGAAATCTTCTCGGGGTGAACAGCCCCCGACCCTTCTTGGTTGTTTTGAGTTCCCTCTCTACATCCGGTTGCTCTTGCAAATTTGTGGCAAACATTTTCAGCCCACCAATTACAAATTCATCCGCCAGCACTGGAAGCCATGGCCTGTTGCTTTATACTGGTATAACAGGGTATGGAACTTAGGGAACCTCCTACGGCTTTCCATTGTCAAGGACCAATACTCTGAAAGAGCTGGGCCTTGAGCATTTTCAAAAGATTATTTTAATTGATGGCAGAGTTTGGGCCAAAATGTCCTGCACAGGATGACCCCCTGAGACGTATTCATGTACGTCCCTTGGATGACCTGGGATATATATGGGTTGAAGGGTTTAGAGAGTTTATTTGGGACATATGTTCATGATACGTGTGTGAGTAATGCATAACATTCTGTAGGAGGCTAAGGGCCTGATTTACAGAAATGTTTTAACATTGGAAAGTCCCATTGAAAAATGTTTTGTTAATCAGGTCCTAAATGTTCAGCCAGTGGAAGGACTTGTGGCTGCATCTGATCTAGGGCCGATACCTGAGGACTAGGTCAGTACGATCTGTGCAGTTTTCAGCTCATTCTTGTTGGCTTCGTTATTTACTGGGTAAACTACTGTAGTTAGGGGCAGTAGTCCAGTCTGGATAGTGCAAGGGCCAACATCATGCGTATTTTGTGTTTGAATGCCAGCAAAGGGAGGACTTTCTTGAGGATTATTCTTGAGAGGGAAGAGTTGGTAATGGACATTGTGGCCATTCTGCTTTGATCTGTGGGATAAAGGTGTCAAATAGCACTCATAGGCTCTTCCCTTTAAAGGACATACTGTGTGGCAGGAACTAGAACATTGGGAAATGGAATGGTAGATCATTAGTACTGTCTTTTCCACCTCCGTTTTTGAGCTGTGCATGCAAAGGTAGAAATGATCCAGTCGCTTTTTGATATGGTCCATGCATTTAGTTCATTGGGTTTTTTGGTTAATTTCAATCCCAAAATGAATCAGAATTTGCAAGTCTTTGTTGTAGAGCAGGACATGCATTTCCTCTCTGTCTATGAGGTCTAACAATAAAGCCAAACCTTGTAGGCGCCCATGGATTTGTTTGTGTTTGTTTGAAAAGAAGCATCCAACTCTGATGTGGGTAGATCTGCCTTTTAGACATGATGCTAGCTGTATAAACGCATGCCCTTTAACTGCCATGAGTTGCAATAAGTGCCTTCTTGCTTCTGCATCTCAATGAAATTTACAGCACAAAGAAGTAGGAGACATTTTCCTGTAGAGATTGTGTTATCATTCATTAAAATATCAACTATAAATCAACAACATGTATTTTTTAGTATATTTTCTGTCATACTTATGAAATGATATGGCATTTGTAACGCGCCTATACACAAGTGTTTCAAGGCGCGACGAGGCAGGGAGGGGGGAACAAGGGGAAGACAGACAACGATCCTACTAGGCCAGGTGTCATTCAGACCGCGCAAGTGCAGGTGTAGGGGGAAGGGAAAAAGTGCAAGGGGAAGGGGGAGACGGGGGGAGTGCAGTACAAATAAGTAGAATAGAAATAAAATAATAAATAAATAGGGCCAGCTGGTGGCAAGTGCAAGGTAAGTGCAGACAAGTGCTGGGGGGGGGGCTGTAGGGATACAGAGACAGTCCCGCAGTGCAGGGGTTGCCAGGGAGGCAGTGCAAGTGAAGAGTGACTGGGCCCAGGACCGAGGTTGGTGAGAGTGGCCCAGTTGCAGAATCATTACAGTTTAGGTGAAGAATTTAGCAGGGGAGAGGGAGAGAGAAAGCAGAAGTGAAGAGGAAGGTTTTGAGGTGCTTCCGGAACCGGAGATGGTTCTCCTCAAGTTTCAGGGAGGCAGGAAGGCTGTTCCAGAGGGAGGCCCCTGCCGCGGAGAGAGATCTACCCCAGCTCGTTGCTTCGAGAAGCGGCTGACCCTGAGGGAGTTGGAGACGGATGAGCGTAGGGCTCGGGAAGGAAGATATTTAGGAAGAGAGAGTTGAAGGTATTTAGGCCCCAGGCCCCAGAAGGCCTTGTGGACAATGCAGAGGGTTGTAAGGAAAGTGTTCAGATTTCACACATTTTCCAATCCAGGTCACCATATCGCATGCACTGAGCAATGATCCAAACCTAATTACAAATAACTAAAATGGAAAAGTATAAATACTAGATGGTTGATGAATGGCAGTGAGCAGTACACTAGTACAAGATTACATGAAAACACACCTGCCTGTTGTGGCCCTCATTTTGTAACAATATATTTAGAGACTACCCTTAACATGGGGAGGTCATTCCCCCCCAATTAAAGTGCCACACAATATATCATTTGTTTGATTCAGTCTAGCCCTGTCTATGACTCATATAGAGCCACGTACATCTCTCCCCCTGTGCAACCAATAAGCCAAGAACTAGGGGGTATAGAAAGAATATATATTTTTTAAATAATAGGTTCAATGAATATTTGAAGCAAATGATTACATATGCTATCATCTCTGTGACACAAAACAAAGCTTCAAAACAAAACAGACTTTTTGGGACTTTTGGGTCTCATGTACATGGAACACAGGCCAAATAAATAGTTCAACCCTTCTGTCCCAAAAAATGCCCTTAATGTCAAAATTAAAAAATTACTTCGAACATTACATGATCATGAGTATTAGCTTTCCTTGAGAAGGTTTAGAAACCAATTGCAACCTTTTTTCTATTTTCAATAGTAATTTCACAAATCCAACATTTTGTATATTTCATTTCCCTGTGCACTTCAAAATGCTAGAAGATTTGAAAGCACAGCAGACTTTTGATAATACTTTGGATTGAAAGAATGCTTCTTCCTTCGCCCCTATGCAATGCAGAATCTCTTCTACCATGAGTTATGTCTCACTCTCTGAAGAGAGTGATATTTCAATTAGGGACCTCACTTTTATTTAGTTTAGCAAGACATCTCTCTTCCCCAGCACCGTAAATCCTTAGATTAAGTGTACATGTATGACCGCTCTGCTTTAAGGCCAGGTCTGAAGACTGGTGAACAATTAGGAATTTCATTTTTAGACAAGGACACCCCTTCCGTTAAGGGAGTTTTTTGGGGTTGGGAATGAAATTAGGACTAACAACTCACTTTAAATGACTATATTTCTTATTCACACTGGGAGGAGTTTTTTATGTTAACAAAATCACCCAGTGTTATTTAGCTATATGGGAATTCATTCAATTATTATTTAGCAAAATATACCAACGGGTCTACTTCCATACAGCCCACCCACTAATTAACGGGAAGGTATTAACTCAAACAGACCCCTCCACCCTTGGTTCCGTTAGACAATATAAAAAATCTCTGTTTTTTTGTGCACAGGAAAGACATCAGCAATTCAGGACCCTCTCTTGGGGAAGCACAGGGATCTGGTCAGGCACTTCAGTCATGGATTGCCAGCAGCATTCGTCCCTCTATTTCGCTCTCCTTGCAAAGATTCCAGCCTCTTTATTCTTTTTGAATTGCTGTCTGCAGCATGTTTTCAATAGTTGCACCCAGATGATTTTTAGGTAGTTCGTAGGCAAGGTTAAATTCGGCAACCCTCTTTCAGTAAACACTGAGATGATTTAGCTCTCTGTGTATCCACTTTTTAACCTCAAAGCAACACCTGCAAAATATTAAAATAAGGAGGTGCTAGCTTATTAGTCTTGAATTTGAATTGGACCCCTATGGTCCTCTCCATCCCAAGGCCCAGCCCCTCTCTGTGGATAGGCCACTGGAGTTATGTAGTTGAAATGATGGGAGGGATGAATCTACCAACTGGAGTTTTCATTTTACACTTTTCAATTTTTTACCTAAAAAGTCACTACATGGAAACTTTCTTCATTTACACATAAACGTATCAACATATATATTCAGGGTTCCTCTAAACATGGCGCTCATAATCAACTAACTCCTGTCTCGGCAGGGGCGAACAGCAGTTTTTCACAGTTTATACAAACATTCTAATAGTTATGAATGTGAAATGTTCTACCAAGATATCTAATGTATTAAGTCATCACATCCCCAAATCTCTACTTTTTGAAATTTTCGGTAGCGGTTAAAAACACATTGTAGGTTATAACCCTTGTCCCCCAGGTCGAATTTTGATAAGTGTTGCTTCAATAAATAGGCGTGTTCAGCAGCTTTTTTTGTGATACTTGAACCATTACAATGCGACTTATGATTCTTGAGAAAATGAACAAACTATGATTGTCCATTTAGACAAATGGGAATCTTAAAACATATCCTCAGATCCTGACTTTCATTTCACGGTTAAGTTTAATTTCTCCTCTGAGCATCTGCTCCAGTTTCTGCTGCTTCGTTGTTTACTTTAGCCTGCAATTACCTCATCATCCTTTCTTCTCTCAGGGCTAATGCTCATTTTATTGTTTGTCTCAATGAACAAGACCCAATAATATTTCTTCCTGGTCACTGCTTGAGTGTTCAGAATAGAAACTGAGCCCTTCTCAGGAAATAGAAACTTAACAGGTCTCATTACAAGTTTGGAGGCAGCCATGCCCTAAAGGTATGGCTGCCTCCAAACTCGGGTCCGGGTTCCCTGAATGCGGAAATACCGGGCCATTCCGACTTTGCAGGGCCCGGTATTTCCCCATCCAGGGAACCCAGACCCGGTACATCCCCATCCCCATTCGGGCCCCCACATGGGAATGGGGAGCATGCTAACAATGGGCCCGTTAATGAGGGGCCCATTGTTAGCATGCTGGGCTGCTTGCGGGACCTGCTAAAGATGTCTGGTAAAACCAGGCATCCAGAGCGGGTCACTCGAGCGGACCTCGTAATGAGGCGGGATGAGGTTAACGGCGCCGGCAGCTCTACCGGCGCCGTTAACCCCATACCGCCAAGGTCCTAATGAGGCCCTTAACGTCATGCCTCTAGAGACAGGCACTTATATTTGTGACGGTTACATTTCCTTGGGCACATGAGGCCTTTTTAGTATAATTGCGTCTTGCCATCACTTGTTCATTTCTCATCATGATATGTTCCTTTTGGCAAGGGAAATTTTAACTCCATGTGTATATTATTTCAGCTGCAAAATGCACCCACTTTCATGATCACAAATGCCAGGCTTTAATGTAGAATAAGACTTACATTTTTCTTGGCTTTATCAATCACATGCAAGGCCCAATCAGTAAGTGAATTTTTCTTTATTTGAAACAGCATTATGATATGTAGCAGAAGCAAATTAAATACTGCCTTTTCAGTTTTGCATTCATCTCAGCATGTTTTCAATGCATTGCTTTTCTAGGCCCAATGTGGCAAAATGCAGTTTGCTTGTTCTTGGGCAAAATATATTCCACTATACTCTGTGCTCATACTTTTTTCTTTGAAACACAAAGTCATTGTTTTTTTATTTGTTACATCTACTCCTATACTGATGATGTATTAACAGTTTTCCAGGGCCTCATAATAATCTTCAAATTATCTAGCAAACATCTGATAACCCAATGAAATCTGTTTGAGGATTAGACTAGTCTAAATCTGCTCCAAAAATGCAAAGTAGCATATGTCTTGGTTTGCCCGGTCCTAACAGCAGATTATGATGCTTCCAAAACTTCCTAGTTCTACTAAATCACCATGATGCAGGAGAGAGTGAAATATTCCAAGCTGCCTTTTACATGTTTACAACCCATGATTATCTTTTAGGCTACATTTATGTCTCCTAGATTCAATTTCCTAAATGCAATATTCTGCTGCATCCCAAGCAAAGAGAGATCTGGTATATTTTTGCAAGTATTCACACACATACTATTTCACTAGTATCCCTCCAGTCCCACCCATTGTTCTTTATCACATTCCCTCCTCACCGCTCAGTGTATGTCCAATGACCAATGAAAGTATTCTTCAAGTCATTGTCTATTAGGGCCTATCATTTTCACGGTCATGGTTCTTAGAGATCATTGGAGAATCTGACCCTTCAAGGAGTAGATAGCTCAAGGACTCCTCCAGTATAGCCCGTAGTTCTTTATTTCCAAGCAGTTCAAACCACTTCCCTCTGCCTAAAACCAAACTCACACTGTAGAGCCTTGACGTCCATTATCTTTCTCTATCTAATCTCTTCTCTACATTTTAGAATTGCATCCTTTTTTTAAAGGAATGGGCCTTTCATCAATTTTAATTCTGATATTGTTGCATAGTGCTATCCAAAAACAAACAAGATCTGTCATATGCTGACAGAAATTCCCAATTTGCACTCCTGTGGGAACTAAGCCCTGTACGTTAAATCAAACATTTACAATCAATATATGATACAATTCGGTTATTTATAACATCAGGTAATTGTAACTAGAAGACAAAGTTTACAACCCATATAAATACAGAGACGTACATTAATAATTTCTCAAGGAAGTTGCTTCAAATTCAATAAAAAAAAGACTTTATAAAGTGGTAGAGCAATTTGTCGGCTGTTAAAGACACAGCCGTCGTTGGATACATATAATGCAAGTTATCGTAATATACTTCTTACGGTCTAGACAGAGATTCCAATAATATAACTCAACAACACCAAAGAGTGGCACTCAACACTAGTGTGCAGCTGGATAGATTTCCAAAATGAGCAGGTAATACATGCAGGATGCATGGGTTGAGCACCATGTGCTGATATTAAGTTTAAAGGAGGCCAGTCTTGTACATTCTGCAATCTTGTCTATCGCTCATTTAAGAAGTATAGGCAGTTTCCACAATATGGTATAGTGGAGCCGAAGCGTTTCGGAGTAATCCTTCTTCAGGGCTGTTACTGCCAAATATTGTGTCGAAAAACAGACTTCAGATGAGAATCTGTGAAAAATACACAGATTTTAAATTCAGGTTTATAGCAAGACTAGTGCCGTAATCCAAGATGCTCAACGGAGTCAAGGAATATGAAAGATACAAAAGGGGGCTGACCTGATATCTTTTAAGAAATCACTAGGGTGCGTGCTTGCCAGGATGCGTAAGCAGCTAGTTAACATCGAAGCTAAGGCCAGGAGATAGACATCCTCGACACCACCTAGTTTAAGTAAAGTTAACACAAATAGTCGGTCGCCCTGACACTCAGGCGATCTCAGTAGGAGCCATTCCACGGCCTCAATGCCTGCCTCATGAGCGATGTTGGCATATAATGAGGTGACGTCCATCGTGAAGAGTATGTCTCTGTTTGCAACAAAAGTCACATCTTTTATCTTATTCGGGAAATGCACGGTATCGTTGATATAGGTGTCTGTCTTTTGGACTAGAGATTGTAGGATTCTGTCTAAGTATCTAGCTAAGGGTTCAAGAAGACTGTCTGTTGCCGCAATAATCAGACGTCCAGGTGGTTTCTCTAGTCTTTTATGGATTTTTGGAAGGATGTATATCACCGGTGTAATGGGATGTTTCTTCTCCAGGAATGTTCGTGTCTTCTCAGTGATCACTTGTCTATCCATTGCTTCATCGAGTACTTCAGCAATTAAAGTTCTGATGTCTTCTGTTGGATTAAATTGAATTTCTTTATAAGTCTCTTGATCAGCCACATAGACACCGCTCGGATTACTATGAGCAGAGGCACAGACATGGGCTTATGATTCGCAATATGCCTGTAAGTTGTTTTGAGTTCTCTTTGCACTGCTATTGATCAAGTGAGCCTAGAGCACCGTTCTACACGTTTTGCCATGAGCAGAGGCACAGATGGCAGTCTTTTGATTCGCCTGATGCCTGCAAGTTGCTTTGAAGTTTCTTTGCACTGCTATTTAGCGAGTCAGCCTGGAGCATGAATCTACGCTTTTAGCCATGCGCAGAGGTACAGACGGCGGTCTTGTAATTCGCCATATGTCTGGAAGTTGCTCTTAAGTTTCTTTGTACTGCAATTCAGTGAGGGAGCCTAGGCATTTATTTACACGTATTGGTGCCAAGGCATGAAGAGAATTAACTTTCATCTGCTATGTGTAAATATGGTACTCGCGTGTAACACCGGGGTGCTTAGGAGGCTAGTGAGTCCTGGGCTGTTTGAGCTTACATTAGAGTTGATGGTCCTTAATCAAGTGTTAGTATGATTTAGTGGTTTGATCCTACTTTTTCATAGGATTTTCTAGTATTGGACAAATGGGAGCCCGTAGAGGTTTTAATACTTACCTTGTTCCTACAGCTCACCTTACTACTTGGAGGTGGTGTCGAGGATGTCTATCTCCTGGCCTCAGGTTCCATGTTAACTAGCTGCTTATGCATCCTGCGCATCACGCACCCCGGTGATTCCTTAACCGATATCAGCTAAGCCCCCTTTTATATCTTTCATATTCCTTGCCTCCCTTGAGAATCTTGGATTGCGGCACTGGTCTTGCTATAAACCTGAATTGCAAATCTGTGTATTTTTCACAGATTCTCATCTGAAGTCTGTTTTTCGACACAATATTTGGCAGTAACAGCCCTGAAGAAGGAGTACTCCGAAACGCGTTGGTCCACAGCCTATACTTTTTACAATGAGAGATAGACAAGATTGCAGAATGTACAAGACTGGCCTCCTTTAGACTTAATATCAGCACATGGTGCTCATCCCATACATCCTGCATGTATTACCTGCTCATTTTGGAACTCTATCCAGCTGCACACTAGTGTTGTGTGCCGCTCTTTGGTGTTGTTGAGTTATATTATTGGAATCTCTGTCAAGACCGTAAGAAGTATATTACGATAACTTGCATTATATGTATCCAACAACGGCTGTGTCTTTAAGAGCCGCCGAATTGCTCTACTACTATATAAAGTCTTTTTTTTAATTGAATTTGAAGCAACTTCCTTGAGCAATTATGAATGTACGTCTCTGTGTATTCATATAGGTTCTAAACTTTGTCTTCTAGTTCTAGTTACAAATACCTGATGTTATCAATAACCGAATTGTATCATATATTGATTGTAAAAGTTTGATTTAACATACAGGGCTTAGTTCCCACAGGAGTGCAAACTGGGACTTTCTGTCAGCATATGACAGATCTTGTTTGTTTTTGCATTTCCGTTCAGTCTTTAGTGGTCTTGAGACTTATTTTAGTCCTGTTGCACCTGAAATGTATAAACACTACATGTGATGATAAATGTGAATCGTTTTGAGTAACACTGTAAAAATTACTTTTATACAAGGTTGTGCCCCTCGATCCCCCTCTTTCCAGTCTATGCGTAGTGTTATGTCTCAATTCAGAAAAGAGGACTAGTCAAGCAGTTCTAGCAATAACATATTTGCAGCAATGTATGACTACTGCCAGGGCTCCACACCTATTCCATTCCCTGGTTAGGTTTACCGATTTACATAAGTACTCAGGAAATAGCTTCTCTGCTGTTTTTTTCTAACATGTTAGATGACCAATTCAACTTGTGTTTTTAATACAAAATAGTGGAAAAGCTATTTTTCCCAAAACCCTAATTTTCACAGCACAGCTGCAAATGTTTTTAGTAATTCCATGAAGTGTATTACTTACTTGCAAAACAGGTGACTGCCTAAATGGCTATGCGACCATTTGGCTTTTCCTGCCTCAATATCTCAGTCTGATATTTTCTATTTCCCAGTGAATAGGGTTGCATACTGGCACTATTCCTGTTCTTACTGTATCCAAATAAGTAAGTGATACTGCTCCAAAATTCATAAAGCTGTGCCTCTATGATCAATTAAAGAAAATGGGGGTTACTTCTCTATGCAAATGATGTCACCATTATATCTAAAACTTATTTGGTGCATCTTGTGCCAAAGGGGTGATCATTTCACATATGCACAAATCAGGGGGCAGTGATATTTCATCTGCAATTTAAGTTTATAAAGCCCATTCACAGACTACTGCCACTTATGTTGCAGAATTATGAGGTCCTTCACAGTTAGAGGTTCTGGGTATGGCTGAGTGGAAGCTACTCAGACAGCTAATGTCAGTCCCCCTAAGTGTGCAGTTAATCCCTACATATCTCAAAGTGTCCCTCGAAGATCCTCCTCTTCTGGGTACTTTTAAACTCAGAAGCTGAGTTAATGCTTCATAAAGGTATATTGTGGTCCATTTCAAATGCTTTTGAATGGAGTCATTGGAAATGGCAAACGTGTATAATGTATGTTGCTCAATCTTGGTTTTGGCCATTTCTGGAGTGATTAATATGTGTAATCTAATTTAACCTAAGAGGAGCTAATGGTAGACTTAAATGAATGGGCCGGGATACACTTTGTACATTCAAGGCAAGTGGGAGTAAAAATGAGATCCTTCCTGAGCATAAAACCGCAGTGTGTTACCGAACTATATTTAACTTGGTTCGATGATCCAGCGTATCCAGCTTATGTAACTATGTCAACTAGGTTTCCTCTGGAAATTCTTCCTCTCGCCACTTTTACTTCTAGGTGGGTACACCCAATCATTGCCCACATTTCAGCAACACCTCTGAAATCGTAGCCCATCTTCAGTGTTTTTGCCCACTGTATTTAACAACAAGACAAAAATGGCTGAAACCGCACCTCAAGAAATTAGGGCTTGCACAAGTAGAGGAGGCAATTAGGTCACTTAAACTGTGCAGTTCCAGAGAAGTGACACTGCCTTTGTTTATTTCTTCTACATTTTACATTCAAATGAGTTTGTATGGTGTTAAGCAGCGCTTAATTTGCAAAACAATAATAATAAGTGCTGTGAAGTGAATTTAAAGAAGTCCCTTACACATGAATAGCAAGATTTTAAACACGGAACACTGACGGAACACTGAAACAAAAACAGTTGGCCTTTGTTGTTGTTTTTCAAGTAAAATTAAAGAGCCTTGTGGAAAGGGGCCTACCTGTCATTACCAATGGGCAAGCAGCATTTTAATTTACAAAAGAAGGAGGAATCAAATATCCCTGTCACATGGAAAACACAAATTTTACACATTGAAAACAAAAACAGCCTGCACAGGTGTGTGCAAATAAAAAAGGTTTTAAAAAGTAAAAGTGAAAAAAT
This sequence comes from Ambystoma mexicanum, assembly GCF_040938575.1. Classification (NCBI taxonomy): domain Eukaryota; kingdom Metazoa; phylum Chordata; class Amphibia; order Caudata; family Ambystomatidae; genus Ambystoma; species Ambystoma mexicanum. Next base: position 700,516,592 of record NC_090941.1, on the reverse strand, counting down.
ATCACTTCTTACAGAAATATGTCAGGAAAACAAAACATGAGGTGCGGGTTGACCAAATGCAATGTATACTACGTTTCACCCTCAAAACTCCAGTGACGTTTGAAGAGCCACTTTGTCTACATGGAAACATAAACTTCACAAGGAAATATCCCACTCCCAGTCTGTATGTCACATCTCTGATCGAACGACCAAGTGCAATAAAATGTACTGCTAATGGAGTCAAAATTCAGTGTTCTCTAGACCTGCTGGCTCTGAAAGCATTGACTTCAAGAAAAGTTACCCCCCGGCTGGAGCATGACTAATATGTGTGAAAACAGGGGCACCCACTTCAAAGAGCAAGCTTCCAACACAAAGGAGACTGATAAAGGTACAGGCAGACCCAGTGAAAACAAATGGCCAGAAGGCAGAAAAGGGCCATTTGTCCCACAAGAAGATACACAATTAAGTTAAAAGGACTATTATCATTTAGACCTTTTTCTCAGCAATCATGAGGTGGATTGATTTAATTTTTGTACAATTTTTTAATGTAATTTCTAGGTGATTTTGCAAATATAAATGCATCTACCTGTGACTGTGGGAACTGTAATGGCCAGTTAAACTAGGTTTCCGGCTGTTTTGAACATGCTCCAAATGTGAGAGTTGGTGAGCCGGTTGAAAATGAAATTAGAGATATGCTTAATAACTTATATATTCATAACTGTTGTGCTTTGTATGGAAATGGCACAAATGTACCACATCTTTGAGCTACATCGTAATAATTTGGTGATCTGCTTATCTAATTTTCCATGATTAGCTGATTAATAAAATATGTTTAGTATGGCAGTTGCTAGTAGAATTATGAAGTTGTGATACATAACTAGTTTTTGTCAAAAATTTGAAAAGACAACAAACAGCGATTACAAATGGTAATTGCCATATGTTGCTCCCGACCCCTAAGCCAATCCTGACTTTGAGGCTGGGTTTGGGAGGACAGAGAAGGGTAACTGTCCAATCGTAGTGGCAGGGACTATTGCAGGGTACTTCCACAAGATTGTAAAATTGGTGGTGTCATCGCTGCTATATAAGTGGGACTGCACTAGGACATGGGACATACCCACACAAAAATTCTGACAGATGGAAAGACTGGACAGAGAGAAGAGACATACCATCAGGAAGGGTGTTGAAACTTACCATCTGATAGCTGTAAAGGGACACCAGAGGAGATTGCTGAGAGTGCATCTGGGTGGAGCTGTCTATTTCTAGGAAGGCCTCAAAGGTGACTGGGTCCTATTGTGGAGAGCGGGAGGCCATCTTTGAGAGTGGAGTGACCAGACCCCTGCCCTATATTTCCATAGTGCCCTGAGATGCAGCTGGCTTTCCTGAACCTTAAACAGAGGCTTGCAATGTAAGTATAACTGAGCCCTGGGAAACCAAAAGGTGTAGGAATCGGCTGGCCTTGAATCCTTTCCCTTAATTATGGGATGGAGGGGCACAACTGTGTAGATCTTTAGTCTATTTAACCAAAAATATTGATTTAATTAATTCCCTATTTGGCAGAACACTACGGGGTGAATTTTGTTAAAATTCAAAATGAACAAAGCTCACTTCCCAGTGTGTGCTGAAAACTGTAGCCTATAAATTAATTGGGTAATCCCTGTTGTCCAGCTGACCCCGACTTCTTTAAGGAAGAGGGGGTCCTTGTTCTTAAATCAGTCCAACCTTTTTATCCCGCTCCACTAACAGAGGCCTTTCAGTAAGGGGGGTCTGAAATCCAGAATTCCCCAAAGCATTCCAATTGTTCTGTCTGACTTCCAAAGATAGACCAAAGCAAGGGGGGGGGACTGAAAAACAAAGTGATAAATCACTCTGTGTTTATTTTGAACCAAAAATGTGGCGAAATAATAATTGCCATATGTATTTTTACCAATCTTTAAAGCCTACTGCTATCCTGTTAAGCCAGCAGGAAAATAAAACTCGGACATTACATAAGTGCATTTGTTATTGGTCAGTGTAATTATTTCGTGAAGTGACATTTGCAGAAAGTGATAGTTTATTATAGCCGCGAATATTGGAAAAAACGTCTGGAACGAAAAAGGCTTTCTTGCTCCCCCAGGCCCTCAACAAGTACCCCCATCATCTGCGATAGCTCCCCCCAATCTGCACAGGGCCTTCTCACCTCCCCTGCCGCTCGCTTTCCCCCAGAACACGCGCTGTTTCTGTGACGCAGTTTGCTTTGAGATGTCGGCTATACGCGGATATAGCTGAGGTTACAGGAAAGCTTTGTGTTCCAAATTCAGTCACTAGACCTCTCCAACTCCGAAATTTCATTTTGGTGCCCTCTAGTCACTCCTTCACCTCTAGACTTTTGGCATTTGCATATTTTTTTACCACCAAATGGTGTTTTTCCTGCGTTTCATTTTCCGATTGCCTCAGTTATAATCTAGGCTATCTCTCGAATTGAGCAAAAACAAAGATGGCAGCTTTTTCATTTCTAAAAACCCCTAGTTTTGGAAATTTACCTGAGATATAGGTATCTGTTTTTGAGAAGGGGGCACCCCCTTCACCGTCAAATATTAAAAAAAATAATGCACAGAATAACCTCAAACCACAAAAAGGCCTCTTTTAAATGCTTTGTGCCCAAGTTGTTTTGGACCTTGCCCAAATCCATCTAGCGGTTTGGGCTGTGCAGTCTGGCAAACATTGGCCTTGTTTTTCTATGGGAAAATGAATGGGAAGTAGGCCACAACTTAGGAATCTTTTTTTGTCTTCTTAATAACCTTTTCATTTTTTTTTTACAAATCTTTACAAATCTTTGCAGTTTGGAGAGGGCGGGGGGCTCGCGCATCCCTAACCAACTTCAGGATTTCGGCCAAATCTGTTTCTCAAATCAAAAGTTATTAAAAATAGAATTCTTCAAGGTTCCTATGGGTGTCTGACTCACCTTACCTATAGGGCGGCGACCGCTGTGAAATTATATATATACATACATAAATAAAACTCCAAATAATACTGGACATTCTAATTACACTTCTATCACTTGTCAATATATATCTCTCTAATAAATGCTTAACTTCACAACATCATTTCAGCATGAGGTATAAAATCAAATTTTCAAATTCATCAAAATACAATATTAATTTTCCCTATTAACACCCAGCATTTTCAGAATCAGAAAACTGTTCTTAAATTCACAGCTTCTCCACTAAATGTGGTGCAGGAGCTTCTCAACATGTGATCTTCAGATTTTGTATTTGAGAAGTATTTCTCTCGCTTCTGAAGCCTACACTATTTCAGGTTCCCCTATCCAAACTGGAAGAGTGTTTAGATTACCTGACATGGATCTAAGCATCCCTGCCCTTTCACTTCACAAAGAAATACACAAAGGAATAAATCTGTGCTTTTAGGTTGCACAAAATGTTGTTAGTTTTACATTGCACTTTCAAGACAAAAATGAAATGGGTTTTTATAAAAATAAAATTCTCATTTTACACTTAACTACTAGGGAAAATCACAGAAAATGTTTATCTAACACTGCGCCTGCATCACCTTCAAACTAGCATCCCCTTTTTGCTCGTAGGCCACCCTCATTCGCAGAGCGCTACCGTGACTACACTATAAAATAACCTGAATTTACGTTGGAGTTTAAGTACTTACATTCAAATGTCGCTTTCAATTTTTGGGAATCAACCTGGACCCTTTCAGTTTGGCATTCCTCAATCAGCAAGGTCTGCAAACTGTTCTATGGCCAGGCTCCCACATGGACCGCTCCTCTCCTTAGAATGGGGATCCTCTCTGCAGTCTCTATGCAAATTCAGCCCTTCTGTTGGTATCACCTCAGCCAACCATCTCCTTTAGTTAATGTTAATAATATGAATCCTTCCTGCATATGCACTGTCACTTTTGTAATAAAAATCCCTCTCCTAATCCTGTGACCTTACAGGTGGGGTCTATTCATTCCTAGCGTTGTGCTCTAAAAGGTGGGGCTATCGACTCCTAATGTTATGACTTGAAAGGTGGGGCTACCCACCCCTAGTCTTATGACTTCACAAAGGTGCAGGGAATCATTCCAGATTTTGTTGATAGGAACATGTACCCTTGTAATTTTGGATGTGAATGTGATAATGTAATAAAACTAAAAACATTAAACTCTACGTGCTGCCCTGCACCAAGAGACCAATTACTCTAGTCTGTGCATATGTATTGTGGGAGTATGTTGGGAGTTTTTGATTTGTCATAATTGTTATATTTGTAAACAATGCACATTTTATATTTACTAAACACATATTTTCTATAAAGGTATTGATTTATAATTAATTAGGTTTTTGACTTGCATGCCTTTAAATAAAATGCTGTTTGCAGTTATCAGAGGTCCTCAGCATTCCATTACCAGCAAGCCCTTTTCCAAAATACTATTTAATACAAACTTAAACCTGTGATTTTCATTTGAACAAAAACTTCTTGTGACCACAGCCTGGAAATTAATTAGGCAGGTGATTTTTACTTGAAACAACGTGTGATGAGTCTTATGACACACATGCCTTAAGTGGGGGGTTTAAACTGGTCCAGGCTGAATCCAAGTTTGCATGTGGTCTGAAACATGTTACACTGAACCGGATATACAAACAAATAGAATTGGTCTAATTGTTCTTTTATATTTGCATAATTTTTCTTTAAAATTAAATACATTGAAAGCTAGCATTGTTAAAAACGAATAGGATATTATTTCATAATTCACTAGTGCATTTTATTCTGTAAACAACATTAGGAATATGAAAACATGGTGAAATCCTGGGTTTGTTCATTTATATTTCAGAGCTTCAAAATAAATGCTCTGGGACTCGGGCTGAGTTGTTTTGCAGGCAATCACACTCAATTTAAAATGTGACAATAGACCATCTCAGCAGGGATAATTCTGCATGTCCTGCTTTCATGCTTTCATTGGCATCGACAACCCCGTCTCTGGCCATAATGTACCTACAGCCTAGAAATTACGATAGTTTGTGGTGCTTTCTTTTACTTGTTGAGTGTTGTCTCTTGCGTGCACAAGTAGTTACCCACTTCTCACAGTTGAAATCTATTTATCATGGTAGCGAAGAAGAGGTGTAACTCTTGCATAAACCAATCTTTTGAGCAATGCTTCTCTCACTTCATATTGATGCAGTCTCCGTGTCTTGTGTTCTTTGGTTTGCAGAATATCTTGGAAGCAAGATCACTGAAATCCCAGATCTGCGCTTAGAAACCGAACTCAGGTACGGTATTGGGTGTGTTATAAAAAAACAATTAAATAAATAAAGGGGCTTTCTTTTTCTGTTGTTGGAATTAAAGTTCACCACAAACCCCTTCATTTTGAGCCTGCTTACATGAATGTTCCTGCAGTGTTAATCTCAAGGAGTTTGTGAAGTATCTTAACAACTCCCTGTAGGTGCACATAAGGCAACACCTCTTCTCTTTTGTAAGGATCGTTTCCTTTAGGGAGATGACGTTTGGCTCCATTTATCCCTACAGGGCATTCAGAGCCAATACAGGGATCATCGACATCCAGGACTGGAAGATGGCTAGGTAATCGCTGAGACAAATGATGTCCGGTCGGCTGTCATGTATAAGTGAGTATCTTCTGTGTATTGGTGGATGGCTATATCAGGATCATAGGGGAGGTGAACCAAAGGATCCATGCAAAGCTTAAAGAGGATTGGTAAGAGGATTGGAGCCTTGGGTGACTCCACAGGAAACTGGGAGTCAGTTAGAATTCAACATGTTCATCTATAAGGCCTGGTAACTACCCGAGAGGTAGGATGTAAACCAAATCAAGACAGTACCAGTGAATCCCGTCCTCCCTACACAACACAGAATTCCAATTAAAGTCTGGCCTTTTACTCAATAATGTCTATGTCAGGAGGTGTGAGGTGCCACATGCATTTCTGTAGCATTCGGAAAATCACATTGCCTCTTGCTTATGACAAACAGATTGTTTTCAGACTTGAGGGATCATGTCAGGCTGCAAATTCACATCGTCCGGACATAATGGTTCTAAAGATTACATACTTTTCAGCTGCCCTACCCATCTTCAGCTCCCATACATCTGGCCTCTAACCATGGGATCCCCACCCTTGTCTCCTTGGCAAAAAACCTTTGCATTATTTTCAACAGGATGCTTTATTTCACCCAGCAAGTTCATAAACACACATACAGAATACCATTTCAATTTTCCCATGCCTCGATGCATATTTCCATTCCTCCACATCGCTCGGAAAGTGGAAGTGATCAGAGCTGTCGGACAATTTCATTTGGAAAATTTAAACAGTTTTCCCAAAAACACTATACATCAAATTGAGCTAATTCTTGGGTTTCAAAACAATGGATTGTAGTTCTTCATTTTCTTATCTCTCTATTTGCTCCCCAGATAGGATAGTATAGGATTCAAATGCCTCTGCCACCTTCATCATGCATACTGGAACATAGGTCCCACCTTCTTCGTGAATAATGAAGTGCAGGTCCCACCTGCTTAAAACAGAAAATAAAAAAAACACTTCAATGTTAGCCTCCTCAGATTTGCCAGCACTATGCCACTCTTAAAGACGTCTGCCAAAAAATAATTTTGCAGGTAGAACTTCTGCAGTGGCTGATGATACCATTTGGAATAATCTAAGTATCTCCCTCAGAAGCAGAAAATACCACTTATGATTCCAGAGACAACTAAACACTTTGCTTTACAACACATGTTTTATACCTGACTCTTCTCCATTGTGTATAGGCTGTGCCAACATTCTGTTGATGGACCTTCATATCTATCTAGAAGTGGACTCTCCTGAGCCCAAAGCTCCTGCCTAAATCCTGGAACGAGAATGTTAGCTGGAACCTTTACTACTTAAGAGTTAAGCGCTTTAGAATGCCTATCTTTCTGTAGATTTACCAATTCATTGTCCACTTGCCTGAACTGTTTATCCTTGCATTTATCAATATTGCTATATTTTTGTAGCCTGCACTTGATTTATACCTTATTCAGCAATGACCTGATCTGGAATATAGAAAGAATGCAAACTATCTGTTTCCCCTACCCTTGCTCCCTCTCCCTTCCACCCTCCACTTTCGGGCACATCAAACTGATTCAATCATAGCAGACACCTTACATGTTAAAAATACATTCAATAATGTAAAGGACCCATTCCTATCGGGCAATGTTATGAATGCTGTGGATGAAAACTGCAAATACGTACAGTAAGGGTAGGTGGTCTATAATTAATTGAATTTCTGCTATCTAATTTTAATTTAAATTGTGTTTTAGTTCTAACAAGAACCTTTCACAATTTTACAAAAATAAGAATAATTAACAGCTCGATTACAAATACATTCCTTTCATTACAACAATGAACTAATAAAAACCAAATTCATACAGCTCATATTATTAAAGCACATTTTAACACATTCTTAAAACAAAACAAATCAATCAAAGAGCAGCGCCACCTCCTGCAGATCTTATTCGTTAGACTGTATATTTACACTTTTACAGGGACCCCTTTAAATGCCTTAGAACATGTTCCCATATCCTGTAAAGTGCTATATGTGTTCCATTACACTCAGTGGTAAGGCAATAGGACCAACATTCTGGCGATTTAATTGACTCATAGCAATGGGTCAATTTACCCAGTATGGTCATGTATACAGAGCCTAATTTAGAGCATTCCATAGTGTTTCCCTATTCATTTGTATTTCACCGATTCTGAAAAACCTGGCATCCTGGGATAACTTCCATTGGGTGCCATTGGTAGCATGCAGTGGAAGTTGATTTGTTCACATTAGAAGACGACATTTGTGAACTGCAGGGTCTTGGCATCTCATCAAGTAAGATTGGGGGCGCTTATACTTATGAGCAACCAATGCCACCTGAGAGTAGCCATGCAATTTCATCAAATGCTCATAATTACTCACCCAGTCCCGCTTTGTCAATCTTCTTGAGAATGCTCCTTTTAACATGAGAAAACAATCGCAACATGTAATGTCCGGGAACGAGTCTATCTTCTCAAACAGATATTTGATCAGTATCATGATTTTGTCCTTTTCCATAACTCTCCCAGATAAAACTGGTTCCCAGTGTAGTAAGTAAAGGGCCCCAGGGGGACAACTTGGCCTTCAGAAATAGTACCCCTCTTCGCTTCATTGACATAGCCCTAAGTGAGGTTAGCCCTAGTTCAAGGCGTATCTACTCTACTGATGTTGAGGGTTGCAGCCCCAAGATGCTACGACAAAAGAAACCTTCAATGGTATTGAACCATGTCCAGTTCATAAATGCCAATGCCTCCAAACCATACAAAACCAACGGGCAAAACCACTGATTATAAAGCACTAATATTCCCTCCAGTGAAAAACCTGCATGCTGGGTGGCAAACTTACTAACTAGCAGTGTCTATTTGGCTTTCCTGGTCTTTGTTTCTATTATATTACCATAGCCTGAGCTATTTGAAATGTCCCAACATAAATACTGTAGTCAATAACCCCCATCACTGTGTTCATAGATTGTCTTTTGACTTTGTATCTCATCAACAGATTGGCGGTATCCTGGGATACCACCATCGCAAAACGTGTTATCTCTACTCGGTCTGGCGCTATTAGTGCCGTATCACGAGTAGCGGTAAGGCGATTAAGGCGATTAAGACTCAATGGGCCTGGGAGTGCTATTAGTGCCGAAAAGGCCCTCTCTGCCGGCGCATTCACCTCCAGCTCAAAGCTGGAGGTGAATGCGTTCTGACAGAGGCCAACTCTGATTGGGCCAGCTCTTAAATGTGGCGGTAATAGCGTTACCGCCGCATTTAAGGGCTAATGACCAACACCTAATGAGGCTCTTTGTGTGGGGGTACTAACAGTACCCTTGTCTTATTCAGGTTCCCAGTTAGCTCATTTTCCGATGCATAACGACCCAGTTCTCCCAGCATTGCATTCATGCCCATAAATAATTGGTCGAATATCACTAGGTCGTCAGCGTAGAGCATAGCTGGGACCTAAATAGCACCAATTTTAGGAGGACATGTTGCCTTTGATGCCAAACGTACAGGTAAGTCAGCGCTGTACAAATTGAAAAGTAAGGGCGCTAGGATACAGCCCTGCATGACCCGATTTTTATTTTGATATGATCAGATAACAGGCTATCATTCCCCAAACGAATCAGGGTTTATAAAGCAATAATTATTTGAAGCAGCCAATTTGGGCATCCCATTACCCCTTACTTTCCTCCACAGGATAGTGCAGTTTATCTGATCAATCGCTGCACGGAAATCGACAATGTAATATAAAGCGAAGAACTGCCCTTGTTTTTTACATGTGTAATTAAACTGTCCAAAAGTTTGATGTTGTGTGTCGTACTGGACCCAGGTCGAAACCCTGTCTGACATGAGTGCATTATATTACAATTAGTCGGCCATGTTTGTAAATGGTCCAGCACACAGGAGGTGAAATCCTTCTCTGTGATGTCCAATAGGGAAAGAACACGATAATTTTCTGGGAGGAACTGGTCTCCAGTTTTAAAAACAGGGACACATGTAGACCTTTTCTAGGAGGCGGGGATTTCGCATGTTAAACACACCTGATATGATATGGTGTATATGGTATATGAATACACCTATACAGGATATGTAAGAACCTTGACCACGAATCCAGATCTTTTTTTAGTACTGCTGCCATGAGTTTTTCAGTTTAGTAATGATCGTAATCCGTCTGTCCAGGCTAAACTTCAATGTGCATATCAATTGACTCTCCACCGAGTTCTTATCATCTCTCCCACATTCGTACATTTTAGATTCAATGTAAGCCATCCAAGTCTGACCCGGAGTGGGATTTAGAACCTTTGTTTCACAAGAGCCCCTGGCTAAGCATAATACCCTCTACATAGATCTAGTGTTCCTACTTCTTAAGGACCCAAACACACGTTGTCAGTTTGCGTTTAAACCCAGAGCCATCCTTCTTTTCAGCCAATTTCTATACTGATTTTTAATCTGATGTTTCTCCTTCAATTTCACAAGGGAGGACTCTTCGTCTATTTTAATTTTACGTAGGTCATTATGAACTAGCCGCTTTGCCATAAGTATTTCAGAATCGCAGGAGCGAGCATGCGTTTTATCAGAAGTCACTAACACATTCCCCTTTACCCTCCCAACATCATGAGCCATATGGGCTATCCAGGGATCAAGTTCATTTGCTGTTTGGGATAGATGCATATCATAGGCAACTTCCAGCCTCTGGCTCCTTACTCGACAGGCTTTCTGTATACAGGTAGGGGACCAGGTGAGACGGTTTCTGCCTTGATTTGAATTTAACCAGGCCGGGCCCATCTTCCCCGGCATATGTAACAGCTGGTCTAATTGTAGACTAAGGATAGCTTGATCAGTAAATTTAGTCAGGCATACTTTAAAATATTTCACACTTTCCAGCAGTGCACTGTTGCCACACAAGTAGTCCACGGTAGCCTGTTTGGTGCCTAAGTTCCATGTAGATTTACCTGGAAGATCCCTGGGGGACCTCCCATTCAAAGATACCAATTCCCACTCAGAGAGAAATTCCAACCATGTTTTACCCCTTTCACTTGTTTTGCATCAATGTACTGTCATTTGCTATATTCCGATATTTTGTTTTAGTGGAGGATTAGACACATCAGTAATTGAGATCTCCCCGCACCAAGATACTATCATTGTGGGGGTCACTGCCCATAACGTTAGGTTGGTGTGACCATACTCGAATATATCACTGGTGCTATGGCCATCGTGTGGATCGTATAGGTTAATCAGTAGTAAAATCTTCCCTCCAACTGTTCCCTTAAGCAATATCTCAGCTGCTAATACATTTCTGCTAGGATTGAGCACTAGCACCTGAGTGGAGCTTAACTCCTGACTGACACCTATAATTAGACCAACAAAAGGTCACAATTATTCCCCTTTTTTGGCCAATACTTGATAAATTACAAATCCATCAACATGAAAGTTAGTCATCAACCACGTTTCTTGCAACATAAAGACCTGAACCTTTAGTAACTATCCAAGGAGTGCCCCCTCAACAGAAAATGGGAGTGGCCCCTCGTATTCCAGGAAACAACCTCAGATATTCATTTGTGTGGGCTCTCAACACATGGTAATAGGCTCTTCAACCAATTCTACCCCTTTACATTATCATAACTGCTTGTTGTAATCATGCTCACTTTAGATGTGACAATGGAAGCCTGATTCTTAGTGGGCCGTCTACAGTGTTCACAGCAGGTAGAAGTGACTGGAGAAGGAACCTCTTTGTCCAGTTCGTAGTGCAAATAACCAAGTGATTCTTGTTGGGCTCTAATTAACGTGTCTGTTGCAGGCAGAAAACAATGCACACGTGACATCCTATCAAAATCCAACTTTACCGGTTCTATGAACTCAAAGTTAGAAGAATTCAGGATACGCAGAGATGGTATTTTAGCAAATAGTCTAAGCAATTCCAGTCTGTTGATGTGCTTCTGTGTATTTGTAGTCAAAGTTTCTCTTATTGTTAGGATACAGCGGTCCATAGGCGGATTAGCTGCCGTAACCTTTTTATTAGTCGGAATCAGACCCTCAGATATAGGGCAGAGAGCATTTGTCAATGGCAGATTTTGGACACTATGGTCGCATTCAATTATGCGGTATTCAGTGATTTAAACAAATAGAAAATAACAAACAACATTTATATCTAAACATATATAACAAAAGTAAAATACTGATTGTGTTTAAATTACACAGCCCATGGTAGTGGCCGTGTAGTTATGGTTAAGTTGCTAATCCCATAGGAAGAGCACTTTTTGGGCGGCTTATAACTTCGCTCCCCGTGGACGAATCCACACCAAACTTTCCCAAAAATGTATATGGCCCACTTTGCAAATATTGGTGAGGTTTGGCCCAGGGGGGCAAAGTTACAGGAGGGGTCCCAAAATGTATTTTTTTACCATCGAGGGAATGGGAAAAAAACTTTGCTCACACCTACAGCCCAAACCGCTGGACGGATTTTCACCAAATGTGTGGCCGGAGCAGCGGCTTGATCCCGAAAGCGTGCTTTTGTAATTTTGGTGGAAATCCGTCCAGTAGTTTTTTTTTAAACGACCAAAAAGTAGGTGTAAAAAAATTAGTGATATCTATGTCCGCTCCGCGGACAGGACACCGATTGGTTAATCGGCTTGCATCATGTCCGCGGACATGCAACGTGTCCGCTGATTGGCTGGTGTGAAGGGTGAGGGAGGTGCATCATATTCTTTTGATGCATCCGCCATCTTGGATCCGCAGACATTCGCGGACAGCGCGGTGATGACGGGGGAAAAATACAAGTTTGGGGAGTGTGTTAGTGTGTAAGAGTGCTTGGGGAAGGTGGGGGAGTAAGAGATGGGTCTAATGCTGTATTTGTTTAGTTGGCAGGTGCCCCTGATGTGTTCGTCATGTCTGCATTCACCACGGCTGTCCGCGGACATAAAAAAAATGCCCATATAGCATAGTTAAAATGTTTGATTCTATGGGTGTGTTATGCTGCGGTGGTTGTGGCCAGGGCCTAGAGTCTCTGGTGCGTGGTCGAAGGCCGTAGGCTGTAGGCCATGCACCCGAGACTCTAGGCCCTGGCCACAACCACCACAGCATAACACACCCATAGAATCAAACATCCATCAAATATCCACAAATCTACAGTTTGTGTACTGTTTGATTTGTATAGTTTGTATGTTAAGTTTTGGCTACGTCATGTAATTAAGATTGTAGAGTTTGGTAACAAGCACTGCAATATAACATATCCATGGAAGTAAACATTTTGAATTGAGGTGTATGGTTAAATGGTTGTGTTATGGAGCAATATTTGTGAGTTGAATTGTAATATACTTACTGTTTGATTTTTTGTGATTGGATATATTTTTTCATGACTTGGGTAACTGGAGCAGATATTCTTTTTCAATTTCTGTGATAAAAGAAAATATCATGTTTTTGTAGGTAGTTTATAATGAGTTATTGCATTGCATAATAGGCATTTTTGCATTATTCCGACCCTCATATTTAGTAGTTTACAAGCCAGTGTACTGTGCAATTTGCACAGTTTCTGTGTTTGTTTCTTAAATCATTGGGTCTGTGGGAAAAATAATCCATCCTGGATTAAAAACAATTTTTTTATTTGTTATGGTACAATATATTTCTTTCTTTCTTTTCAGTGTTTATTTGTTGTTTTTGGCTAATGTTCTATCTGTTGGCTTGTTGCAGATTGTTAGATACCTGTTGGCGTATTCTAATTGGTTATAGTTTTTTATTTATATTTTCAAGTTGCTCATTTATCTGTTGGGTTGTTGAAGATTTTTGGGGCAGTTAGATACCTGTTGGTGTATTCTGTTTATTTCTTCTGGATTTATCTGTTTGGTTGTTGCAGAATCTTAGGGCAGTTAGATATCTGTTGGCGTATTGTAACTGGTTATAGTTTATCATTTATATTTTCAAGTTAGTCATCTATCTGTTGGGATGTTGTAGATTTTTGGGGCAGTTAGATACCTGTTGGCATATTCTAACTGTTTATTTCTTCTTATATTTTAGTGGTGTTGATTTATCTGTTTGGTTGTTGCAAAATCTTGGGGCAGTTAGATACTTGTTGGCGTATTCTAACTGTTTATTTCTTCTTATAATTAAGTGGTATTGATTTATCTGTTTGGTTGTTGCAGAATCTTGGGGCAGTTATATACCTGTTGGCGTATTCTAACTGCTTATAGTTTTCTAATTGAAGTTTTATTAATGTTTATGTACAGATTAGTTATACAATTTTGGTTTTAAGAATATTAAATTAGCGTTTATAAGATTTGCTGCTAATCTCTGCTTTAGAGTAATGGTATTATCATTACATTCTGACCATCCACAATTTTTTTTATATATGCAGTGTAGTGACTTGCATTGGTTGTGGCTCCTGTGTGATAGATTATACCTATTGTTGTGAAGGTTTTCTTACCAAGTGATACATGACCATGTGTAAATCCAGTCAGCTTGCAGTTGTTTTAGGTGCCATCTGCATTGTCACGTAGAGCATTACTATTACATAGTTACTATGTTTTTGTATTTGTAAGGTGGAGTGATTATCTGAATTGCAGGTAGTAAATAATCTGCCATGGTTTGCATTTTCTACACGTTTCTGGAATGGAACGGATTCACAGTTAGGTATGGATACATACACAAAGCTTTCATTAGGGATTTGTTCCTGTGCTATATTGTTGCAGAGAGTGCATGCATGTTTCCACATGTATGAAATCTGGAAGATTTCATTTATAGGTATGTTTTTGTTTTCCAGTACTTATAGTAAGTACATTAGAAATTCTTGTGGATCTTCTTGTGAGTTTATAGTGAATTTCACCATTCCAGCACAGTAGTCCAATTCTTGTCTTATTCCATGAACACTGTATGTGTTGTCAGGATTGTTGCTTGCATTTCTATGAAGGACTAACATTTGCAAACACAATTGGTCTGTATTGTGTAAGTAAATGTTGTCAACAATTGGTGGCAATTGGAATAGAATATGTATTGCTACATTTGCATAGCAATTTGCACCAGTTATATTTGAACATTTGAATGGACCACATAGTTCTGTGTCCAAGTCCTTTCTTTGGAGTGTGTGTTGCTTCTTTGAAGAAGTACCTGAGTTACTTTGAGTAGTAGTCTCTTCTTTGGTTGTAGTAATTGATGAAGTATTAGCTTCTTTTACTCTCTTTGGAGGATTTGCAGTGAGATCCTGTTGCATTTCTGTTTGAAGTAGTTTTCTTTTACAACGTTTTGCTTTTTGTGGAACAGGATAGGTTTTTAGATGGGGTGCATAGTGAACATAGTCTATTGTATTCTAAAATGCGAGGAATATCAGCGTTTACTTTACTTGCATCAAAGTTGATTAGAAATAGACCGTCAAGTGTACGTAAGCGTGATAGTGCTACGTAGCTCATGCCTTCTTTAAAGACTGTGTTCCCAATATCTATCAATACTTTATCTAGGGTAAGACCTTGTGATTTGTGAATGGTGACTGCGTATGCTAGAGTTAGAGAAAATTGTTCTATGCGTACATACATGTCTTTGAAAAGAAGGAATCGAGCTGTTGAGCGTCCTATCCTTTCTGCTTCTGATAGTTTGTCAAAGAGAATATTGACAAACTGAATGTTGTTGTCACGTGGGTATGTTTGAAAGCCAACAACTGTACCAAGTGCTCCATTAACTAGTCCTTGCTCCACGTCAAGGCTACGTTTAAGCATTACTCTACAGTTTAAAGATAGTTTTAATATTTTCTCCAAACCAGCTGTGTTGGAGATAGAGTTTTCTAAGGTATTTAGGGGGTAATTCATAGAATTCAGCACACAAGTGGCGCACGCGGCTGGCGCACAGTGTGCGCGTGCGAATCCCTGCGCCAGCCGCGTGCACTAAAATCCATTTCCGTGCACAGCGTATTCATGGATCCCAGCTACCAAAACCAGCCGTGGCGCACAGTGGCGCAGCGACCCTGCAGCAGCGCCAGTTACGCCCCCAAGAACGCCTCTCGCGCAGGGAAAAGCCATCAAAATCCCCAATCCAGTGCAAAGGGCTGCGCCAACCCTGTACCAACATGGCAAGCGGGCTACGTGTATCACTGGGGTGCGCGGGAAGTACCTCACGTCATTTCAGCTGGGTACGTGTATTTCAGGGTTGCGCTTGAAGTTCCACACGCGATTCCATCAGGGTACGTGTACATCAAGGTGCGCGGGAATTTTCACACGTGAATTCAGCAGGGTACGTGTATATCAGGGGTGCGCGAGAAGTTCCACACGCGAATGTCCTGGCCACGTGTATTTCGGGGTGCGCGGGAAGTTCCACACGCGAATCTCCTGGCTACGTGTATTTCGGGGTGCGCGGGAAGTTACACACGCAAATCTCCTGGCTACGTGTATTTCGGGGTGCGCGGGAAGTTTCACACGCGAAGTCAGCAGGGTACATGTATATCAGGGGTGCGCGGGAAGTTCCACACGCGAATGTCCTGGCTACGTGTATTTCGGGGTGCGCGGGAAGTTTCACACGCAAAGTCAGCAGGGTACATGTATATCAGGGGTGCGTGGGAAGTTCCACACGCGAATGTCCTGGCTATGTGTATCTTGGGGTGCGCGGGAAGTTTCACACGTGAAGTCAGCAGGGTACATGTATATCAGGGGTGCGCGGGAAGTTACACACGCGAATGTCCTGGCTACGTGTATTTCGGTGTGCGCGGGAAGTTTCACACGCGAAGTCAGCAGGGTACATGTATATCAGGGGTGCGCGGGAAGTTCCACACGCGAATGTCCTGGCTATGTGTATTTCGGGGTGCGCAGGAAGTCTCACACGCGATATCAGCAGGGTACGTGTATTACTGGGGTGCGCGGGAAGTTCCACACGCGAATGTCCTGGCTACGTGTATCTTGGGGTGCGCTGGAAGTTTCACACGCAAAGTCAGCAGGGTATATGTATATCAGGGGTGCGCGGGAAGTTCCACACGCAAATGTCCTGGCTATGTGTATTTCGGGGTGCGCGGGAAGTCTCACACGCGATATCAGCAGGGTACGTGTATTACTGGGGTGCGCGGGAAGTTCCACACGCGAATGCCCTGGCTACGTGTATCTTGGGGTGCACAGGAAATTTCACACACGAAGTCAGCAGGGTACATGTATATCAGGGGTGCGCGGGAAGTTCCACACGCGAATGTCCTGGCTATGTGTATTTCGGGGTGCGCAGGAAGTCTCACACGCGATATCAGCAGGGTACGTGTATTACTGGGGTGCGCGGGAAGTTCCACACGCGAATGTCCTGGCTACGTGTATCTTGGGGTGCGCTGGAAGTTTCACACGCAAAGTCAGCAGGGTATATGTATATCAGGGGTGCGCGGGAAGTTCCACACGCGAATGTCCTGGCTATGTGTATTTCGGGGTGCGTGGGAAGTCTCACACGCGATATCAGCAGGGTACGTGTATTACTGGGGTGCGCGGGAAGTTCCACACGCGAATGTCCTGGCTACGTGTATCTTGGGGTGCACAGGAAGTTTCACACGCGAAGTCAGCAGGGTACGTGTATTTCAGGGGTGCGCGGAAAGTATCACACGCGATTCCATCAGGGTACGTGTATTCCAGGGGTGCGCGGGGAGCACCACACGTGAATTGCACGTGTGGGTCCTCCCAGGTGTTCCCTCTACACCCTCCACGGCCCCTGCAGGTGGCTCACACCACAGGGGCCTACCCTGCACATGTCCTGCAGGCACCCCATCCACCATGGCCATGCCCCCCAGCCAACCCACATGTCAACTTGCACTACTGCCCACCAACGCATGTCCCCCTGCACCCCCAGCCACCAGGGGCAGCCTCCACCAGGCCCCCACCCATGTCCAACTCATGTTCCCCACCACCCCCACCCCCCAGCACTGTGGGGCACCTGCCAGCAGGCCCCCACCCATGTCCAACTCATGTTCCCCACCACCCCCACCCCCCAGCACTGTGGGGCACCTGCCAGCAGGCCCCCACCCATGTCCAACTCATGTTCCCCACCACCCCCACCCCCCAGCACTGTGGGGCACCTGCCAGCAGGCCCCCACCCATGTCTCCCACCACCCCCACCCCCAGCAGTGCAGGGGCAGCCTCCACCAGGCCCCAACCCATGTCCAACTCATGTTCCCCACCACCCCCACCCCCCAGCACTGTGGGGCACCTGCCAGCAGGCCCCCACCCATGTCTCCCACCAGGCCCACCCCCCAGCAGTGCAGGGGCAGCCTCCACCAGGCCCCCACCCATGTCCAACTCATGTTCCCCACCACCCCCACCCCCCAGCACTGTGGGGCACCTGCCAGCAGGCCCCCACCCATGTCCAACTCATGTTCCCCACCACCCCCACCCCCAGCACTGTGGGGCACCTGCCAGCAGGCCCCCACCCATGTCCAACTCATGTTCCCCACCACCCCCACCCCCAGCACTGTGGGGCACCTGCCAGCAGGCCCCCACCCATGTCTCCCACCACCCCACCCCCAGCAGTGCAGGGGCACCTGCCAGCAGGCCCCCACCCATGTCTCCCACCACCCCCACCCCCCGCAGTGCAGGGGCAGCCTCCACCAGGCCCCCACCTATGTCCAAATCATGTTCCCCACCACCCCCACCCCCAACACTGTGGGGCACCTGCCAGCAGGCCCCCACCCATGTCCAACTCATGTTCCCCACCACCCCCACCCCCCAGCACTGTGGGGCACCTGCCAGCAGGCCCCCACCCATGTCCAACTCATGTTCCCCACCACCCCCACCCCCAGCACTGTGGGGCACCTGCCAGCAGGCCCCCAACCATGTCCAACTCATGTTCCCCACCCCCCCCCACCCCCCAGCACTGTGGGGCACCTGCGAGCAGGCCCCCACCCATGTCTCCTACCACCCCCACCCCCCAGCAGTGCAGGGGCAGCCTCCACCAGGCCCCCACCCATGTCCAACTCATGTTCCCCACCACCCCCACCCCCCAGCACTGTGGGGCACCTGCCAGCAGGCCCCCACCCATGTCCAACTCATGTTCCCCACCCTCCCCACCCCCCAGCACTGTGGGGCACCTGCCAGCAGGCCCCCACCCATGTCCAACTCATGTTCCCCACCACCCCCACCCCCACCCCCCAGCACTGTGGGGCACCTGCCAGCAGGCCCCCACCCATGTCCAACTCATGTTCCCCACCACCCCCACCCCCCAGAACTGTGGGGCATCTGCCAGCAGGCCCCCACCCATGTCCAACTCATGTTCCCCACCCCCCCCAGCACTGTGGGGCACCTGCCAGCAGGCCCCCACCCATGTCCAACTCATGTTCCCCCCCCCAGCACTGTGGGGCACCTGCCAGCAGGCCCCCACCCATGTCTCCCACCACCCCCACCCCCCAGCAGTGCAGGGGCAGCCTCCACCAGGCCCCCACCCATGTCCAACTCATGTTCCCCAGCACCCCCACCCCCCAGCACTGTGGGGCACCTGCCAGCAGGCCCCCACCCATGTCCAACTCATGTTCCCCACCACCCCCACCCCCCAGCACTGTGGGGCACCTGCCAGCAGGCCCCCACCCATGTCCAACTCATGTTCCCCACCACCCCCACCCCCCAGCACTGTGGGGTTCCTGCCAGCAGGCCCCCACCCATGTCTCCCACCACCCCCACCCCCCAGCAGTGCAGGGGCAACCTCCACCAGGGCCCCACCCATGTCCAACTCATGTTCCCCACCACCCCCACCCCCCAGCACTGTTGGGCACCTGCCAGCAGGCCCCCACCCATGTCCAACTCATGTTCCCCACCACTCCCACCCCCCAGCACTGTGGGGCACCTGCCAGCAGGCCCCCACCCATGTCCAACTCATGTTCCCCAGCCAACATGCCATCACAATCTACATCCCTGGTCCCTATGGTCAGCCTCCAAATGCAAAACACCCACCCGAGTATTGCATCCACCCACTCAGAAATGGCAAGAACACCAATTGCAAGTTTCGAAAACAAACACATGTCCCTCACATACACCCAATGGGTGTCAGTGAATCTCAAAACCCATATCATGATATGCATGAAACCAATGAGATGATACTACACATTGAAGTTCGATCAAAAAATATGTATTAAAGGAAACATAAATAGATTCAAAAATAAAGAAACAGAAATGGGAATATACAAAAATGAAAAGAAGCATGTCCGTGAAAAAAAGCAAAACCAAAAATCATAATCCAAAGGAATGGTGTCCAAAGTCACAGGCAACAAAAGAAAATCCAATGGAAAAAATAATTGAAAGCCATTGCTCCATGGGTAAATTGTGAAAGAAAAAGAAAATCCAACAGTGAACTATGTACAGACGAACAAGCCAGGGTCCATTATCCCAACAAAAGAAATGAAACCTATCTAACAACACTAACTAATAAAATAAACTATATACAAAAATGTGGCCCATTGTCCAAAAGGTCCAAAATAAATTCAAAAACAAAGGGAACCTAACACTAACTACATAACTATGTACAAGGGCAGCGGGCTAGTCTGACGGCTCACTTTTGGATGTCCCGGGCCAGGGCATCATCGAACTCCTGCTCAATGTCCCGGAGGCGGTCCTCCTCCATGGTCCCGAGGGTCCGCAGGGCCGTTGACGTGTCCACCTCCAACCCCCTGCTGATTGCCTCGAGGCACTCGGCCCGCCTCAGGGCCCTCCGCATGGAGTTCTCCGCCCTGACCATTGTGAGCTGTGCCTCTTCCGCCCGCTGCCGCTCCGCATCTATGGCGTGGCCCAACCGCTGCCACACGGAAGACACTCTCTGTCCTGGGTCCTCCTGCCCTCCGGCCGATGCCTGCCCCTCCGATGTTGAAGGCCCCGAGCCTTCATGGCTCCCACCACGTTGCTGCTGCTGCTGTGCCTCTGCCCGTGCACTGCCTCCTGCTGCCTGCATATCCTCCGCCGGCTGGGGTGCAGTCGTTGATGTGGCCACCCCTGCTGGACGTCCGACTCCCGACTGTGGCAGGGATGCCTCCTCCACCAGCCTGGCCGCACCGTCAGAGGCAGCTCCACAGGGCACCCAGGTGACTGATGGGTGGGAAGATGGCACGGAGGACGACTGGCACGTAGGGGGTTCAGTTGAGGAGGGGGTCGTAGCAAGCCCCATCAAACGGAGGAATCCGGTCTGGGTGACCTGTCCCAGTAGGCTGACCTGGTCAACGAGCCATTCGAGATGACGTGCAGTCTCCTCATGAAAAGACTGCAGGTCACCTCGCATGGCCCGTTGACGCAACGCCACACCAGTCAGGACAGGCTCAACCCGGACCCGGATAGCCACGTCCGCAGGCAGAGGAAGGCCAGTTGTCGTTCGCTCATCCCCTGCCTGAAAACGGGTCTGGACGTAGGCATCCCTGCTGGTGCAAGAGGATGCAGGGACAGGATCAGGGACAGGATTGCACACAGGCACCTCCGCGGTGGCCTGTGCTGCCTCCTGTCCCTGGTCCTGCACTGCACCACTAGCACCAGTGGGATCCCCACCTCCAGACCCCGTCTCTGTTGCTTGCACGGCCTCCTCCTCCACCAAACCCCCCACCAACCTGGATGACTCCGTGCCATCTTCCCCCGTTGGGCCCTGTGGGGTCACAGCTGCCCCTTCTGCTGCCGAGGAGTCCAACTCCAACCTCCGCCTCTTGGACCTCCCCCCGGCAGCTGCGGCCTGGGACGCGGCACCGGACTCCTCACTCCCCGACGAGATGACAACATGGGAGGGGAGCCGGGCCTTGCGTCTCCGGCTGGCGGTGGGATCCCCGCCGCTGTGCTCCACAGCACCTTCTCCGCCCTCTTCATCAGTTGACGCTGCAGACAGGGAGAAATAAAACACAGGCATCAGGGCACTGTACAATGGACACATACACACATTACAGTTGTACATGAGTGGCATTGGCAAACCTCAGACATGCCATCACAATCCCCAACACACATGTCATTTCAACTCGCACACATGAGCCATACCACAGCCATATCGCAACTGCCAGCACGATCCATACACATCCAACAGCATGAGCAGGCAAAGCTGAGCCAGACATCACATGCAACACAGGAAGTGCACTACACATGTACACACACCACCACACTTGCATGCATGTGTACACCTCTGCCAAGTGTCGCAGTGTTCAGATGGGCATCCATGTCACATCTGCCAATCAGGCTTCCACATCCCGCTGTCACATGCATCCATGTTGCATCACTGTTGCACCCTTGTCAAATACACACAAATGCACATGTACACAGTGCTGATACATGCAGCTGAAATCAACATACATGCGTGACATCACGAACATGTCTACTTACATACACATTCATCCAAACATGTGTGCCCACACAACTGCATTTGGCATGCAAGCATACACACACAAGCACCATCCATGTCTCACACATTACAGCCCTCGCATGTGTTAGCCTCACGGCCCTGTACACCCCCACCCATACTCGACCCCATACAAACAGATGTGCAACCTGCACACTACTGAAACATCACCACACGCACAGCTCAAAATCAGGATGCATGTACACTTACCGCTCGACTCCAGACGGGTCTGCCTCTCAAGGACCTGGACGTGGAGCGCTGGGGATATGCGTTCCAGGGCCCTCATCTGGTCTTCCGACAAGTGGCCCCGGCGCCCCTTGGCATCCGCTGCCTTCAAGAGGCGCCGGGCTTTGTTCAGGGTCATGGACCTGAAGTCCTCCCAGCGCTTCTTGACATGTTGTAAGTCGCTCCGCGTTGATGGCAGTCACGATGTCAGCCCAGATCCGAGTCCGTCCTTCCTTGTCGGCGCGGGAACTTCCGAAGAGGGCATCATACTGCCCCAGGACTTGCCCCACCAGGACACCAACTTCCCTGGCACTGAAGCTGGTGCCCCTCTGCCTCTCCGGCCGGGGGTTGTCAGTGGTGCCAGATGTTGCAGTGCCCGACATGACAACCCCAGAGGCAGGAGTGGGTGGGCAACTGGGTCCTGGGGCTGGGCTGTGGAGCGATGGAATCCCAGTCGGGAGTCTTCGGTTCCAGCAGGGGTGGTCACAGCACCCCTGGCTGATGTGCAGGCAGCAAATGGCAGGGCACGTGGGCAGCAGGCAGTCAGGCAGCAGCAGATGGAAGGTGGGTGCGTGCTCGGGGATCTGGGGGCAGTAATTCGGCCTTCTGGGCGGGAGCGTGGTCTTCCGTGTGATTACGCGTGGCCAGCTTGATACGGAGTGATTTGGCACGTGAAAATTCGGCACGTCAGCGTGTAATTCGAGGAAAGGCCCTTAGCGCATAAGCGCGTCTGCACGCATACGCAATTTCATTGGACAGAAGGCCCCTCAAGCGCAAGCGCCCCTGTGACGTGACGCGCACAGGCGTGCATGGGCATTTCAGCGCGCGTGAAAAACTGCACATCCGCGTGTAATACGAGGAAAGGGCCCATGCGCGTAAGTGACGTGATGCGCGCGTGCGTTTCCCTCAGCACGGTTTAAAGATGAGCGGGCCCAGCAGTTCGCTGTACGTGCCTTTCGTGGAGACCAACGTGTGTTGCTGCTTCCTGTTGTTTCGCGCGCCATCACAACTTCACAGCTATCAAGGACGTATCTCTTCTTTTGGTGGGGGTATTGGCTATGCGTGTTTTTCTGCATCGCGCTAGTCAGACGGTGAGTCGCACAGGCTCTTTATCCCACTGCGGGTGCCCTTGTGTATCGCACCCATTTTCGATGTCATAGTAGCCTGCGTGTCCCAGGCGTACGCGTTATTCGTGTTACTGGGTGCCACCGCGTACTGCGGGAGGTTGAATCCACGCACGTAGGCTGCAGGGTTGCGTGCACGGTTTTACTGCAGTTTTGGGGTGCCTGAGCGTTGCGTGACCCGTCACTACATCACCGGGGTCACATACAGCCTTGCAGGTGCAGGGGGGCTGTTAACATCTTGCTTCCTAACCCCTTCACCCCAATTGCCCAGGTCAATTGTGGTGTACACCTCCCATTGGCACCACTCCATCTGTGCCGGCACTACTACATCTGTGCCATGCTTGGGAGGCCACCAAAGGTGAGGGGCGCCTCAGCTGGGCGTCCTCCTCGTGGCGGGCGTGGTGGGGACATGGCCGTGGTGACCAGGGAGTAGGGGGACTCCAGGGTGTCCAGGGCGGCCACAGAGGGGGAAGAGGCAGGGGTGCGCCACTTGAGCACAATGTTGTGCCATTTGTCGGTGCAGTCATGCCACCACCCCCTGTGGTTCCGGGGGATGCAGCTTCTGCATCTGGCACTGGCGCCCGTGTGACCCGGCAGTCCGTTCCATCGACTGCCACGGGCCCAAGGGTAGTGGTAGCTGCAGGTGCAGCTGTGGACACCGCCACCCAGGCTCGGGGTCTGCCAGCGCAGGCTGCCTTGGCACTTGAGGAGCCCTTGGTAGATCTCCAACAGGCCAGGGGGGAAACCATAGGGGCAGGCCGGGCTGCTCAGACCAAGACACGTGTCCCTGGGGCAGTCATGTCATCTTCTGCCCCGAACAGCCGGGTGTTGGCAAGTGCAGGGGCAGATGCACCCAACAGCACCCCGGTTGTGAGTCTGCCAACCAGGACCGTTGCGGTCAATGACCCCGCCACAGCTGATGTTGCTGCGCAGGGTCCATTAGTGGGCACCCAGCTGCCACTGACACAAGTCAGGCCTTTGGTCATCCCTCCACCTGCCACTCCCTTGGCTCAATCCACCGAACCCACTGGCCATACTGGTCAGGGCGGCATTAGCCAGCCAGGGTCTGTGCCACAGTCCAAGAGGAGGAAGGTTGCACCTGCAGCACAGGCTGGGACCCCACACACAGCCACGACCTCCTGCACGTCGAGGAAGAAGCCTTTCTGTAAGCAGGAACTGGACTTCCTTGTGGACTACGTGCGGGGCCACAGCCATGCTAGTGGGTGCCAACAGTCAGACTACGGCTGCCCAACGTGACACCCACTGGAAGCATGTTGCGG
Source organism: Ambystoma mexicanum (assembly GCF_040938575.1). Taxonomy (NCBI): domain Eukaryota; kingdom Metazoa; phylum Chordata; class Amphibia; order Caudata; family Ambystomatidae; genus Ambystoma; species Ambystoma mexicanum. The sequence continues at coordinate 700,492,169 of NC_090941.1, read as the reverse complement.
AACATGTCAGTTCATTCGGCCATGAGGTGCGCACGGCGCAAGAGTGCAAAAAGCGTTGGAATGACATCAAACGCAGCACTAAGGCTAAGCGTGCCTCTTATTACAACTTGACTCTGGTGACTGGCGGTGGGCCTGCACCAGAGGAGGAAGAGCTCACTCCGCATGAGGCACTCGTTGCGGAGTTCATACCACCTGAATTGGTCGAAGGAGTGGGAGAGATGCTGGACTTTGATGCACAGTCCAGTGAGTGTTTATGCGTGTTTGTTGAGGACGTGTGTGTTTCACTTGTGGGATGTGTTGTGCATGATTGCCGCTACATGTGACGTATACATGGTTCTGCTGTGTAAGTAATGCAATGCTTCCGTCATGCATGTCTCCTCTGCCTGCATGCGGGGACTCCATGTAGGCATGCTCCCTTGCCCCTCCTCCGCCACTCTGCACCCCAGTCCCACCTTTGCACTGGTGTTCTTTAATCTTGCCAATGTGTACTTTCTTGTTCATGCATCCTGTGTAGATGCTCACTTCCAGCGTAGAATCTGCCAAACATATGCCGTGTGGTACAGCCTTAGTACTTGATGCAGGGTATCTCACTTGTACTGTGCATAGGTCAGATGTCCCGCAGGGACATGAGTGCCCATTCATGCTCCATGTGCATTGCACGCATGCCCCTATGTGTCCTTGACTGGATGATCACTGTAATACAAGTCCTTGGTTACATACATTGCCTGCCATCTCATCAGCCTTCCCATGTCAACTGTGGCTCAGTCCTGCGTTGCACACATGTTTAGGGTCTGACAATCTGTGTGGCTCACAGGCCTCAGCCTGTTCAATGGCCAATGACTCTTCTTCACACATGGGCAGAATCCAGAGTTTTCATCTTGTGTCCTGCTTACTGTCCCAGCATCATTTGCAGTGTTGTCACTTGAATCACATTAAGCTGTTGATGCCAGTCAACACTGCCTGTCAATACACAGGTGTATGGTCAGCCTTTTGATACCATGCTAGGCATCCCTGCTTTGGTACTGGGGTGGAGGGGTGCTTGGCTTCTTGATATGGTACACATTGAACATGTAGGTAGTGAGTGGCGTACACATTTTCTGCACTGCATAGACCCACTTCCATCAAAACTGCCACCTTTCAACAGGTCTGATCACAGAAGCAATTCAAAGTTGTCCTAGCATGCATGCCAGGTTATATGTTGTGTGTCACATGTCTGCCTGATGCGTTTGCTGTCGGTGTGTGTGTGTGTGTTGTGTGCTTCTGACATGTGTAGTGACCTTTTTTTCTCTCTATTTTTCAGGTGATGACGCAATGGAGGCGGAGGATGGTGTTGTCATGCCAGACACAGGGTTGTTACCACTACATCAACCCGGCACTAGTGGGGGTCGTGGGGTGGTAGGCCACGAAAACCCCCAAGTGCTACAGTCCATCTTTTCTCTGGCTGCCTATGAGTCCAGCCTTGATGACGACTCTGACGTCCATGTTGAGTTGGATGAGCATCAAGTCCATGTGTCAGGGGTGAGTGATTCTGATGTGGACACTCCTCTGTCTGCGACACCTGCACTGAGGGATCAGACAGTCTTGGTTCCTCCGCCCGTGGTGGATCGGGACGCAGGGTCACCCTCCACACCAGTCACTGATGTGCCTGGGACATCACGTCGACGGGGGCATGTAGTCGTGCAGCCGCGGGCGGTGCCAACACAGCGAGGACCCCAGGTCCTTGGGTCCTGCAGGGGTCAAGCCCGGCAACGCGGTCACCACGCGCAACCGCAGTATACTGAGTGGGAGCAAGACATGACTGCCAATTCAGAACGGCAGGGGGCAGCAATGGAGAACATCGCTGAGAGCATGGAGCGTGTGGCCCGATCTGTGCTCCCCCCTGCTAGGCAGGTGCTTCTCCAGCAGCAGGCGGCACGGTCCACGGCCCGCTCGCTCAGGCTGGGCATGGCGGCCTCAGACAGGGCATGCCAGGCTGAAATGTCGTCTCTGCGTCAAGCAATTGCTGCTCACGCAGAGGCGCACATGGATGCCCTGAGGGAGGAGTATGCTTCCCTCAGATCCACTGTGGGTGTCCTTATGATGTCCCAGAGGCAGCAGGCAGAGGAGAGGTTTGCACAGCTTGAGCGTACCATCTCGGCTGAGCTACTGACTTGCCGGGAGGTACAGCGGTTGTCCAGCCAGGCCTTGCAGGAGGAACTCTGTGTTACATGTGCTACCTTGCAAGAGGAAGCACGTGTATCACGTGAGGTTCTGCATGCAGACCTACGTCACATCGCCACACAGAGCCAGGCTCACCCGTCCGGCAGACTTGCTGCCGACGAGCGGCAAGCTGCGGCTATGCGTGGCCAGGCTACTGTGCCACGTCCTCCTTTCCAGGATGAGCCAGACTGGGAAGACCATCTAACTCCCACATAGGTCGGGCTGTGCAGGCGTTGAGCCCATGGAGGTTTTTTTTTGGCTCAGCATCATCGCATGTGGATGTTGAGCAGCACCCTGTACCTCCCCCCTCCTGGGTGCCTCCCCTCCCCCGGGTCGTATGTGGCCATTTTTGATTTTTCTTTTAGCTTAGTTAGTTAAGTTTCTGTTTGATAGTTAGTTTAATTAGGTAATGTAGGTTTTCCATAGTTAGTGTAATTAGTTAATATAGTTTAAAATTGCTTGTCTATTGTGCTTTCATGTGACGGTGCGGTGCTTTGTGGCTTTTGAAGGCATCCACTGTCTGTGCCGGCTGGGCCCTTCGGGCTTGTGTTGTGTATGTGTTTGGTGCTTGGGGTCCTTGACTCACATATGCCACTCCTGCCTCCCTTATCCATGGGCTCGCAAGGATGGTTCGGTGTCACAAACTTTTACACAAGGGCTTTGGACTGTCATATCTGTGGCATGTCTGGTGCTGTGTGACTTGTTTTTACACCCCTAGTGGGGATGATTTTGATGTTATTGTCCACTGTTGAGCTTTTGCTAGAGGGGGTGTTTCATGATTAATGTGTACATTAATTTCTATGCATTGTGTAGTATGTTTCTTATCTTTACTGTACACGTGCTTGTTGCAATTCATGCTGTAGATAGTGTTCCACACTTTGGATGTGAAAGACGGACTGATGGTGTGATTTATGCTGTGACTCTCTGACATGGTCAAGTAATGAGATGCCTGAAGAGACACGCACAGATGACTTTGAAGCATTAATCATGTGTTTCATGCCCTTTCTGCAGGGGGATGAGCCTCCAGAGCACCTTTGCCAGCAGACATGGCCCATTGGACCACGGAATTCTGGACACGTTTGTTGGTGCCCACATGCACATGTGTGCACAAGCAGAGGCACAGGGATTGCAGACCTACATCCTAGAACTGCTGACGTGTTCCAAGGAACTCCAGGCAAAGTGAGCAGCACAGGGGGGCCACAACACAGCAAAGCTTGCACCAGGCGGGTTGCACATGCAGGCTTAGTCACAGCACTGAGGGTGAGCTTGGACGGATATTGGTGTTGAAGCACACAATGCAGCTCAGATGTGTTGGTGGACTGATGGCTGTTGATTGTAAGGTTGTCTGGGACACCTGCAGGGGCAGTGGCACATACCCTCCGGTACACCAAGGTCCATCGAGGCACTTGTATCAACCATGTAGCCTTCAGAGACATGGAAAAGGTCAGCTCACAGGGACATACAGCAAGGGACATACTCGGGTGCAGTGCATTTCATTTCCATGTACTTTATGATGAATGCACTGCCAACTTTGTTTCGGTCATGGTGGTACGCAACTTGCTCTGAAGTCATGGCTTGCTATATGGGTCTGTCTGCTTACCCAGTGAACATTGCATGTTGTGTGAATTGTGACACATTGGTGTTCCATTTGCCACGCACCCACCGGCAGCTGACTTACTGCATTGACTGTGTATGACCCGTCACAGGGGTAATGTTATATATGGGTACGAAGCATCTACACCAGATTGTCTGTTTGTAGAGTAGTTTGTTGCTATGGGGCATGTTTGGTGGTGTGTTTTTGTGTAATTGGCACATACAGGTTGTTGACTGTGGCTCTCTTTGCAGCATTGCAGTGCTCCTGTAACCGGACCTGAGAGTGCGCAGGCAGGAGGCCAGCACTCAAAACCAGAGCTAAGTGTCTTTTTGTTTTTCTTTCAAACTGCTCTGCATAGGCTTGCTGGGGGGTGCACTAATGCATGGATGTATGTGTGATTCAATTTGGTATGTTTTTTTCCCCCTAATCACCCAGAATCCTATGCAATTTTGAACCCTGTACCCTCTACCCGGTGTTCCTGCTTCCCGTACCTATCCAAGCAACGTTCCCCAACTCTCTTTCCCCGCTGGGGTTGCGGATGCTTGTGTAAGCCCCGAACTTGCAGGCGCCAAAACCCTAGAGGGGGTGGTTGGTTCGTACCACTCCTAAGCCTGGACTACAGAAGGCCATGACAATGATGTCCAAGTTTGTTTGGATTGTGTATGTGTTCATGCAGGTAGTACATTTTCGTGCATTCCCTACTTTCATGTGTCATTCCTCCTCCCCTCTCCTGCCACTCATTCCAGTTATCCAGTGTGCCAACACCTGTCCCGACTGCATATCCCTGACCCTCCTTCCCCACCAGGGTCTCAGGGGCCTGTGTGAGTTTGACCTTGCAGGCACCCGGGACACAGTGGGGGTGGTTGTTTCGTGACACTCCTGCGCCTGTTCATGGGACCTGTGACAGTACACATCCATTCATGGTGCATCATCCTATGTTATGTACCACGCATGGTTCACATCCTGTTGTGACATTGTTTTACTGTGCTACCTTGGTTGTTGCATCTTTGTGGTAATACTTGGCCTTTGTGAGGTACTGCTACGTCAAGTCATCTACTGGAGGGTGTGGTGTTCTGGTTTGTTTTTATGCCTTGGATTTTGTGATTTTGGAAATGAGTGTGGATTCTGAGGGTGCAGGCACCTTTTTACTCACAAGGTGGGAGATGGTGACGAAGGGTAAAGGTGATCCTGTGGCCAGGTGGAATTGAGGGTTGAAGGCTCCATGACCCAGGTGCAGTTGTTCAGTGGGTCATGGTCATTTGTGAGGGAGGGGGGGTTGTTGTTGATAGTTGCCTTGCCCTGCAGTGTGATGGGAACTCTGACATTGTAATGGTGGTATCCTATGTACATGTTGTGTTCTGCTGATCAATGCCTCTTCATGTGTTGTGTTTACCTTTCAGGTGCGAGGGGATAGTTGTGGTTTGACATGCTGGGGTGTACACATGGTGAATGTTCACATGTGATGTGTAGAGAACACTGATGGTCACTTGATTGCACATGCATATGTTGAGTGCATGTCCTTGCAGACCCACACACTTGCACTCTGATGCACTACATGTACTCCCACCCTTGAATATCCACGTGTACACTGTTTGCCTTCTGGTGCCCACTGTGTCCCTGCAGCACATGCTCTGTGACCAATTATGGATCCTGTACATGCCTAATTTGCTTTTTGATGTGGTCTGTCGCTTAGATGTAATGCTCAGGGTGTGCATCACACACAATGGCTGTTCACTGTGCTGTGCGCTGAGCAGTGTGTTGCAGGAGTAGGACACAGCACACAGAAGCTGCAGTGTTGATTTTGCAATGCACAATGTGCATGTAGACAGGCATTCATTGTTATGTTACGTCTACAACTCTTGTAATGCATTTGGAAATGACTTATTTTGGGTGGGAGGTTGTTGGTCTGTCATTTCATCTGATTCCAGGTCAGGCATCATTGTCTGATGCCACTGTACATTTTGGACATGGCAATGTGTACCTTATTGTTACTGTGTTGGTGTATGGGTATTGCTTGCCATGTCATGTTGTGGTTTGGGAGGGTTTGAGTGACATAACAGTGATGGCCATGGCCTGTTTTGCAGGTGTGTGTGATGCACACCTTGCATGTCAGGGTCATCCGCTTCTCAGAGCAACTAGCTGGGGGTAGATCTCTCTCTGCGGCAGGGCCCTCCCTCTGGAACAGCCTTCCTGCCTCACTTGAACTTGAGGGGAACCATCTCCGGTTTGGGAAGCACCTCAAGACCTTCCTCTTTGCTTCTGCTTTCTCTCTGCCTCTCCCTTGCAGAATTCTTCACTGGAACTGCACTGGATCTGCAACTGGACCACTCTCACCGACCTCGGTCCCTGGCCCAGCCACTCTCCCTGGCAACCCCTGCACTGAGGTACTGTCTCTCTATCACTACAGCCCCCCTTCCCAGCACTTGTCTGCACTTACCTTTGCAGTTGCCACCAGCTGACCTATGTATTTGTTTTTTGGTCTACTTCCCCTGTACTGCACTCCCCCCCTCCCCTTCCCCTTGCACTTTTCCCTTCCCCCTACCCCTGCACTTGCACAATCTAAATGACACCTGGCCTAGTAGTACCGTTGTCTGTCTTCCCTTGTTCCCCCCTCCCTGCCTCATCGCACCTTGAAATACTTGTGTATAGGCCATATCATGTCATATGTCATATGTGTGCCTTTTGGTCACACAGGATAGCTTGTGTTTAAGTAGCTAGGGATGCAGACAATGTGGCACTTCCATGGCAACTATCTCAGGGTGGTAGGGTTGTGACAGTTGACTGTCTCTTTGTCATCATCGATTGTCACCTGGTATGTGCCAGGCCTGTGTGCACTCCGCAGGGGTGGGAGTTTAGGTGAAAAATGTGGCCACAAGCTGGGTCCGGGCATCCTCACCACATGCCCTGTCCCCTCCCATGGGCAGCACCTGTGCCTGTGGTTGGGGATGTGGGGGCACCACCATGTCCACCGGGACGCCCTGCATTGCTGCCACAATGATCCTGCACACTACTGGTGGTGCATAGAGTAGCTGCCCACCAGAGCGGTCAAGGGAGCGGAAACGTGACTTGAGCACTCCGAATGTGCGCTCCACTATGGCCCTGGTTGCAATATGGGCGGCGTTGTATCTTACCTGGGGTGGTGTGGTGAGGTTCCGGATTGGCATCATCATGTGGTTGCTCAGAGGGTAGGCACTGTCCCCTGGGGAGGTGATGATAGTTGAGATTATTAGGGTTTGGGTATTTGTCTGTGTGTGACTTGCATGCATGTGCAAGGGCATTTGTACTCACCTAGGAGCCAGGTGTCGCCATGCTGCCCAGCTTCCAGGGCCCGGCTCAGGGCGGACATTCTGTATATGAAACTGTCATGGGTGGAGCCAGGGTAGTTTGCATAGACAGAAGTGATGATTCCCTTTGCATCGCATACCACCTGTACATTGATGGAATGCCAGTGCTTGCAGTTTCGGTAGATGTGCTCAGTGGCCCTAGGTGAACGTAGGGCCACATGGGTGCAATCTATGGCACCGAGCACTTTGGGGAAGTGTGCCACCCTGAAAAGATCCAGGACAACGGCCTGCCTTTCTGCGGGTGTTCTGGGCATGTATATGTGCCTGCGGACTGAGGGGCGCGCTGTCATGATTGCCAGTACCTGGTGTAGGCAGCGTGACTGCGTGGCCTGTGAGACCTCCCCCACTATGGCAGTAGTCCGCTGAAATGACCCAGTGGCCAAAAAATGCAGGACATTGAGCACCTTCTCCAAGGGGCTCAATGCTTGGGAGCAAAGGGTGGGGGATGTAAGGTCATCTTCCCACTCTCTGACCAGGTCTAGGATGATGTGGGGTGGAAACCTATACCTGCCATAGACCTGGTCGTCAGGCATCCGAAAAAGGCTTGTCCGTGGTGCGAAAATGCGTGCCCTGGCTATTCTCCTCCTCCTGCGGTGTCCCACGATCAGTGCTGCGACAAATGGGGCATTCATCGTAGCTGTATATGCGTGTTTGTTGTTTGCGCGCACTTTTGTACTGTGCGCGGGGACGCTTCCGCCTGCCTTCGTGTGGCGGACGCGTTGATGCTTGTGTGCGTCTTTTGCCGTGCGCGGGTTTCCCGGGTTGTTCACGTGCGTGTGGGCGTTCCGTGTAGTTCCCTGCAGTACTTCCCCAGTTACGCCTTCTTTTTCACGCGTTATTCCCCATTCCGCATGTTCCGCCCACTGTTCCGCCCACTTTGGTTGTGTGCGCTTTTGCTGTGCGCGTAGCGCACGCCGTGTATGCCTGCGTGCTCCATGGCTGGATTGGGCGCATGGACAGCGGGAAACACGCGCAGCGTCTTCCTTGAATCGCACATGTGCGCGTGCGCTGCGTTTCTCGCGCTTGCGCTCCCTTGCGCCTGCTTGCGCATGGATTTTCGGCGCACGTTTGTTCCATGAATCGGCCCCTTAGTCTTGTTGTGGCTTGTTGACACATGGGTAGTGTCATACGTCTTGAGATAGTACACCAACTCTAATACTTGTTCATTGTGCAACATTGTTTTGTACTGTGCAAAGTTTACATCGGTTATAGTGCTTTCATTTGCTTTGACAGTGTCTTCATAGGAGTCATAGATATCTAGTAACTCTTCTTCTTTTCTCCATGGTTTAAAAAGTTGTAGTAGGGACATGTAATATAGTTCTTTATGTTGAGGAGTTTTTAATGACAATTTGATATGATTAATTAAGCTTCGTTTGGTAAGTTTCACTAAACTGCCTTCACAATTTGTCACTCTCTATCTACCTTTGTTTTCATCTGGTTTTATATTATTTTTGTATGTGAAGTTTTGGGCTATGTGGTATAGACACAAGGTTTCCAAAGTGGTACTCCTGTTTGGGTAGTATGTGTCTAGTAAATTGTTTCTCAAAACGTCTTGGCTGTGGGATTATTTTTGGCCATTGTTTCTATGTCGTCGTACGATTTTAGAACTCTTTTTCTAGATTTAGCAGGACCAAGACTTAGCCATACTATATTTTCAGATTTTCCAAACAAAGCAGTACCAGTTAAACGGTCTGCGGCTTCATAGGAGCCACATTCTCTATGAGAGAGCATTTTTATGCCTAAACTGTATAATTTCTGAGATAGTGTTTTGTCTGATGATAGGCATCCCAGAGCTCTTGAAGCTCTGTTTTTTCTGCTTTGGTTAAGTAGGCTGTAACATATCGTGCAACTGCAGTGGAATTGTCTGCAATGTACTGCACATCTATGTTTGCATTCCATAAGAAGGCAATGATTGCATTGCAATCATTGATATATTTTGCTTCTTCTGTTCTTTTTATGTAATATGTGTTCTTAGGTGATTTACCTTTAACACTATGTCCAACTGAAGACATGAAGTTGTTTACTTGACCTGTTGCTGTAACTGGTCTAAGGAAACCAAAGCGGCATTTGATGTAGTATTTCCCTTTGTTTTTGTATTTGCAACGACAATATTTCCCACATTTGTGTCTTTGCAATTGTAAAATGTGTGCATGAAGATCACTATTTGTTGCTTCTGAAGGAATTTCACAAGTGACATATTTTTCGATAAACTGTAAAATAGTGGCATCACTGTCTTGACCAAATTTAGAAGCATCTTTAATCCATAAAAGCATGTTGATATGTGGTGCTCCTCTGCCTTAGTATTCTTTTCTCCAAAAGAAGTGTTGCACTTCTCTGAGGGGAGGAACAGTGTTATTACAAATAAAGTGTAGTATAGCAATGAAGCGATGATGGAAATATCTTGAAACATCAACAGGATCTAGAGAGCATAGTTCTCCAGGTGTTATTATATCTATGTTTGTTTTGTTTTTGTTTGATATGCGTAGGAAATCATGTAAATCTTCCCATGCATATTCTGCACAACTTAATGTAACAAACCAAGTGGGTGGGTCAAGGTTTCTTATCATATAACGTACAACTCCGTGACGTCGGAACCAGTACTCTTCAGTACCACGCATGTTTGATAACAGATTTGTAATGCTTGATTGTAAAACCTCATCTTTTTCTTGCACTTTTTGTAGTAATTGCAGTGACATATTTTGAAAATGGGTACCTGATTTCAATGTGTGTGAAACTCCGTAGCATAGAGTTGCTAGTTTACATTCAAAGAGTAGGTGGGATATGTATCCAAATTAAATCTGGGATCTTCAGAATACATTTGTAACGAACGGTATTCTGATGCTGATATCTGAGTGGGTCTATCATCGCACCTTCCTCCTTTCCCAGTGGGAAAGAGTAGAGGAAAGGCACGTGCTTCTATACTTTTTTTCCATATGCTGATTGGTGATCCTTTGGTTTGTCACATTTGGTACATTTCTAGTGCATCATCTATGGTGTCTTTAGAGTGTAATGGATGAATTGTATAATGGTCTAAAATATTGGATACTGTAGCAGCATCTAGAAGTTCAAATTGACCAGTTTCTGGTGACTCTTGAATTATTTCAGTGGTTTCCCTCAGGTTTTCTTCAATATTAATTTCTTTGTAGTATTCATTATTGTCTTTTATATATTGTAAGGCGTGTCTAACTTTATGTAAGTCTACGAGTTGTTGCCAATTTGTTTTGTCTTTTGTAGGTACACCCTTTACTAAGACAATTAAAGATTGCTCTATTGGACGTTGGACGTTGCACTCCTAGAGTGTGTACATTTTCTTTTAGATCTAATGGTAAACTACTTTGCCACGAATGCCTTTCACTAATTCTGAGGGAGGTCATTTTGCTGTTTGAATTATGATGCTCTTATATAAATCGAGTTGTTGCAAGGATTTTGGTAGTGGGAATAATTCCAAGTTATTTGTGATAGCACGTGAAGGAGTTTGGTTGTTTTCAAGTTTTGCAGTGCAGTAACTGCAAAGTATTAAGGGGTCATTTATTTCGTATTTGTTTTCTGTTATAAGGCAGAGAGCTAATTCAAACCATTTGGAATCTTCATTGTCTTCTATTTTGTATGTTATGTCTACAGTTTTTGTGCTACTTTTATAAAAAGTTCTGCGGCAATACACACACACATGGTTTGGTACTTCAGCGGCTGTACTTTTACATTTTTGTATTTCCTTTTTGTATATGTGTAGTAGAAAGTTGCCATTTGTAGAATTGTTCCTAGTCTGTTGTAAAGCTATTGCATTTTGTAAGTGGCTTTCACTTCAAAAATATTTTCTCTGGATATGCTCTATTTCTTTGAGTAGGTCTTTGGCTGTACCATGTAGAAGATTGTTATTTAAATTGTCTAATTCTAAAGCTGGACCTTTAGCATAGTACAGTTTATGGACTAGATTTCTTATAGTTGAATGATGTGTTGATATCATTTTGATATGATGGAAGGTGCTTTTGCAATTAGGTCCTGAAATGCAGGCTAATGAATGTCCTTGTCGTCCTGTGTGTTTACGCACTGGACAGGTATCCATATTTTGTAGAAGTTTCATTTTGTAATTTGTCTTTGCCTTTTACATATTGATTGAGGAACTGGCGTAAAGATTTTAAAGATGTTTTGTCAATGTTACACATTAACGTGCACGGTCATTTGTACACTGGACATTTTGGTTCAGTCTGATGGAGAGGTGAATGAATTTTCTGGGGATATTTTTGTGAGCAGCGTTTCTTGTTCCATAATGGTATTATTACATTTTTCATACCCTCGTCCACTGCTAGGTATGGCAATTGTGTTTGTTTGCTTTTGTTTGTATGCTTCTTCATTGAAATATGGTTCTGTGCTCGTGGTGTGACTCCATTCACCTCCACAGATATTTAAGAAGTAATTTTTGTTGACATTCCATTTTTTTGAGAAGTCTTTTTTGTAATTTTGTAGTTAGTTTTGTTAGTGGTTTCATTCTGTTTAACACTAATTAAGTTTCTACGGTAGGTTTTAAGGGTTGTGCATGATTTCTCTCCTGTTTTTATAAGATTCTGAAAGACTCAGTGGCAGAACATTTTTTGTAAAATACTTTTTTTGGTATGGTTACTTGCCACTACATCAGGATTTATAGGAGCACTGTTAGCAGTAGTGGTAGCTGAATTCTTGTTAATCACTTTCTGTTTTGTTTTACATTTTGGAAGAGGAGGCAACGTTTTTGTACTGGAAGCTTGTTTTGTTCTGCTTAATGACTCGATTAGATCTTTTGTTTGATCTTTTTTTTACAAATTCTGCTAGAGATGGATGCTTATTTTGGACACTTTTATTTTCAATTGCTCTACTTCTGCGTTGCTTTCTACGGACTTGCTTTTTGGTAGGCATTCTTTGGGGTTTGTTGAGAAAAAAGAAGTCATGGGTTGGGCTGTTCTGCAATGTATGTGTGCTGTGTGCATGAGTGTCTGAGTGTGATGGTAAGGATGTATGTGGTCGTGTGTGATTGTGCATTGGGCAGCTACAACTAGTTGGGAAGGCTATTCTTGTATTTGTGTGTTACTATACTGGGGTTCAGATGACAGTACAAAGTAAGCTAATGGTGAGGAGAAGCACTAATATTAAATCTGATGGTATAGAATTAAAATAGTTTTTTGTGCTGCAATACTAACATTCTAGAGGCTTATTTAAGGAATTTGTGTGCTGAAAAATAGGGATTTGTGCGCCAATCTGCCTGCAAATCCCTGTTTAACTGATGTGATGTCATTTGTGATGTCATCTTTGAGGTCCTGGGTGTTAGTCTTAGCAAAGCACGGTGGTGGCGCAAGTTATGGTTCCTTAGTTTACCATAACTTGCGAATTTCAGGGGTTTTTCGGATTTACTTGGAACCATAACGTCCCTTTAACAAAGTTTTTTTACTGAATTTCATAGGTTTTTAGTAGTGCAACTTAACCATAACGTCCCTTTAACAAAGTTTTTTTACTGAATATATATATGTATATATATATATATATAGGGGTGGGGTAAGGGGCTCTTTACATGCCATTGCATGTGCACTTTTCAACTGCAGATTTTTCAGACGTTTCTTTTTATGGGTCAGATAGCTCAGGGCGGAAGCTGTAGGAGACCATGGTTGTAGAGTTGTACCGTCCTATTCCTGGGATTCAATTCATTTGCCAACACAGACTGTGGCTCAGTGCCTAGTAGCCCAGTGCCTTTCACTTCTTGTGCCTTAAGAGAGCTGCAAAATAATTCAATTGATGTACCTTGTCTTTTCACCTCATTGTAAACGCGACCATACAATTTTAGTAGAATCTTCACCACAAAATGCAACACGTCACTGGAGGTGGAGACCCCTAAGTGAGCTGAATTGTTTTTGTACTTTCCTTAAAAGATCCAGCTTCACAAGCACCCCGATGTTCTGGTGCCCCTGAGTTTGTAAGTGAAGCATGGAACATATTTGACGTTGCTGGTCTTCCGATCTGAGAATGGAAGGTAAAAGCGTGGTTACCCCACTCTGAGGTTCTAAAGGACTTCCATTTTGCGTGGTTTCATAATTCGATGATAAGCGGGTGGTATTGCAGAGTGAATAACAAAGTTCTAAGGGTGAGTTTTTGTCCACATCCCCAAAAGAGGCATTTGAGTCCAAAGGTACCGGCTTTATGTCCCCAGGCATCGCAGTTTCTGCTGTGGCACACACATAGCAGTTCCATCAATGCCTGCGGGCCTACAATCCACTTTGTAAAAGTTTGTGATTTTCCCCGCAGAGGATATTAAAGGCGGTACCAGCTGTGGTGACTTGTTATGGGAAGCAGAGCCGTCCTGGGAATTTACAGCTCTAGTCTCAAGAGATTTATCTCTCCTGTAGCTGTGCGATTTCCCGTAGGGTTTAGATTGTTTGGACTTGCGCAGGTTATGAATGCTGGACTTACACAGAATTTTTCCAGGCATGATGGCACCATAGCCCGTAGAGCAAGGCAATAAGAAGTCTAGAGGGCCATTATGGAAACCGGCCCATTGAGAAGCCCCTCAGGAGGTTACTAACCTTAACAATAGACAACAGCGCTCATGGGTTTGTATCATTTAAAAAAGGTTTGGGTCAGTTATCTTGGGTGAATTCTTATTAGCTAAATCTTTAAACAGATAATGAACCAACTAAAAGTACTTTCACTAATGACTCCAGCAGTTAGAAAAGCATATTTTATTTGTTTTTCATTTCGTAAAGACAGTAAAACCACATCAAAAGACAGTCACCAAACTTCTTAAACACGTCTATGTTTGATAAAGTGCTCGTGCTGTACAAAAAACTATAAAACATTACACACGTTAATCATTCACTTGCCCAACTCAATCTCTCCCATTCGTACTATTCAAACTACACAAATAAAACCCAACATGTTTCATTCCTTCATGTCTAGTTTAACAAAGACTTTCTGGGAATTTATTCAGGGAGGGACTGTCTTTTTTTGGCAATTAGCAGCATTATCTATGTCTTTATTGCCTCTTCCTCTGTTCCTGGAAGTGCCCAATGATCTTCACCATGCGACATGAAGCTTTTGTTGCTTCTATTGAACCCGCTATACTGTCCTGAAATGATAAGGATATTGGTTTTAATTTGCCTCCTTGGTCATTGGTACCATGAGCACGATAATGTAGCTCAATTTCAAGTTGTTACATTCTATTTGTAACAATTTTAAGAAAAAGCACAAACTCTTGCAGAGAATTACTCTGTGGCACATGTTTAAATTGGCTCAGTCTCCACTTCTCTTACAGATTGCCACATGGATGCTCCTATATCGAAAGTTGCGGTGTCTCCATACATTTCTCGGGACTCTAAGAATTCTAGGAACTACGATAAAGAGCCCTGATAGGCAAACATCAAGAACACAATATTTATATCGACATCATAGCTTAAGTAGTTTTCACTTGGTGTCAAGTACGAAGTGGATATCTTCATTAAATTTGTGGACTCTAGTTAAAAGCTCTAATAGAGAAGCATTGAATAATAATTTGATGTGTCGGTATGGTAATTTACCAAGTTCTCACTTGGTATCAGCTGTGGAATTGGTGTAATCTGGCGCGGGACCATAGCCCGTAGAGCAGCTCATCCAAAAACCACAGATAGTGTTTGATGTTTTGTGGACTTACCCGTTGGCCAATTTGCCATCCTGACTGCCCCTGCAGACCACTGCAGACCACTTGATAGCCACTTACAGCTCACGTGCAGCGCTACCCGCTACTGCAGTCTCCTTATAGTCTACCATGGTGCTGGTATGAAAGGGACCTCCTCCAAAAATAGAAAGCACAAACAGACTTCTGCCTCACTCCTCGCACTATAGACCACTTAATAGCCACTTACAGCTCAGGCCATCTAAGGATTGTGTGATAGTTCCCAAATCGCAATCACGTGTGCCAACATTTGAACCATTATTTAGATTACACTCTGGATTACTCCAATGAACGCCTTAGCTATTGTCACATCTCATTTCAAACTCATTTCACTCTCTTTCCCACTATGCAGACAGTGGTGCAATTAAGCCACTTCTGCAACTTTTTGTGACCCTCGTTTGGACCTGTAGAGCCGCTTCCATAATATTTGGTGACTATTTTACCCACTCTAATCCAAGGCAAGGCAGTCACGTCTGCCCTTTTCCTATTTTCTTTCCAAATGCCAGCAAGTCACCTAGAAGATGGTAGGGCGGTGCTAAAGTCTGTGTCTCAACTGATGGACATCTGGCAAAACAGGCAGTGGGTGCAAGCATCATGGATCCTTCGGTCTCTCCAATCCTCTCCAAATAGTGGAGCACCCACAGAGCTACCTCCACCACCAACACCACAGTGTGGTGTTGGTGATGGTGCTGGAAACAGGGACAAGACTTTTCTGGTGGATTGTGCCACTAGCACAATATGCTGGGAGGGTACATGTGCTTGGGAAGGCACATGGGCGACTGAGAGTTTCTCATCCTGGTGTTTCTGGGACCAGCAAAAGGCAGGTGTGACCTTCTATAATCATATTCCTGCATCGACATCCACACTGCTGGAAGGTGCTATAGAAGAGGGGTCACTGGAAGCAGACATGCACCCATTACGACTACTCAGAGCATGCTTTTGTTCCATGTGAATTGAATTGCAGTAGTCCTCAAGGAGCAATCCTTCTTCGGTGTAACCTACTTCGCTAGTTTCTTGTAAAAGGTGGATGGCAAGGTGCCTACCAACTCCATCTCTCTTTCTGGCAAAGGAAAGTTTTCCCAGGCCCATGATAGGTGGGCACTGTCTGGGCTGATATGTCCTAGTCCCGCCAGAAACTTGACAATGGGTGCATGTTCCTGCCTTGCTCCCTCTGAAAGAGCAGGCACGGTGGCCTTTGTCTCCTCCACCTGACACATCTTGAGTGGGACCACCTCTGACTCCTCCACCTATTACCCTTCTATCTCCTCCTACTCCCCCCTGTACGGTTTTCTCCTCTGTCTACAGGCAGCCCAACACCTCTGTGGAACCCTCTTGCTGTGTTACCAACATCTCCTTTCAAGCTCCAAAATACCTTGTTAAGGTATGGTCCAACAACAACTTTAATGTATCTACAACAATGCCTTTCTCCTGCAATAACTTAACTTCTAACCACGCTGTCCTCCCCAGATATATCCAAACTCTCAGGAAGCAGGACTCCACGAAGTGACACTGCCTGCTCCATCTTCTCCCTTTGCAGTTTCTACTGCAGCAGTGGTAAACCGTCTGTAGTTAGTCCTTCCTCCTTCTCTGCCTGATCCTCCAATGGCAGCAGTAAACCCTCCTTTTCACTCCTTCCTCCTATCCTCTTCATGACCTGTCCCCTCAATGACTTGTCCACCTCAAGCAGCACCTGCTGTAGCCCGGTGCATCTGGCACCTATAGAGCCCACAAGAACAAGAGACACACCATTTCCTCTGTAAACTCCACCTGGAAAATAACATCTGTGTCCAATCAGAAGCCAACCTCCCCTTTCTCCTCCAACTCCCACTCCTCCAAATCACTGCCCCACTGCAAAATTTCAATTGCCTTCATAGAAAGTATTAATATTAGACAACAATAAAGACAAGCACCTGAATAGGGAAACAACTGGATTCACACTGGGTTGTTGGCTACACAAAGGGAGGGGAGAAACACAGGGAGGATTCTCTAGTTCACACCCAAATGATAAGGTATTACAAACAAGCAGAAATATAAAATGGAACGTTATGCTTATTTATTTTTTGGGGGTTTGAAGGCAAGGTAAGGAACTCAAATGGAAGAAGACACACCATGTGGGACAAATACACAGCCACGTGGGATTAGGAATAGGAGGACTAAAACACAAAATCAGACAAAAGGGGGCAAGTAAGGATCCACATTCACTCAACTCTAGTGCACTGGTAATAAAGTTCACCAAAGACCTCCAAAACACACCAAAGTGTCTCTAAAACACATGCTATGGGCGCACTGTGTGACAAAACCTACAAAGAGAAAGTGCAAGTGATCTGGTAATTTTCTAGGGCGCCCAAACCTCACAAAGCACACCAAACATCACTGGGAGATTCTGAGAGGCTAATTGGCCTTTCAGAATAGATCCCTGTCTTCTGGTATCTGTGGATCGGTTTCGGGCACACGTTTGTTGCCGGAAAGTCCTTTGGGGCATATTTAGATTCAATCAGGAACATGGATAGATGGAAGTTTGTGAAGCCTTTGAAATGGGTAAGTGGGTCCACACTGTAAATAGATGATGCTAATTAAACATTCACACATTTCTTACGGGTTAGTCCCTGATTTTCATGTCTACCCCCCCCTCCCACCGATCCCCCATGCAAACGACGATGTGTGGTTACCCCGGACATGTTACCATTATGGAACAAATGCTAGAGCAAATACTGCACAGAGGAAGCCCCAGAATGTCAGCCACCCACGTGGTGGTGCATGCATTTTGCTAAAGACTTTCTTAGTGGACAAAAAATGGTTCCAGGTGCATGCATTGTGCCCACAGTTTACAGATCACAGTTCAGTGTACAATACCGATGTGCGGTAGGTGTAGGGAACCCCTTAACTGATCCTTAGCGGATGACACAACATCAGTCACAGCTCTTTTCATTAAAATAATAGTAAGGGATTGGCCTCAATGTTTCCGAGTTATGACTGTGATAACTAAATAGAAATGTTTAGAAGCATATCAACAACACTCCAAGATGGCTGCCTTGACAGAAATTATATTGATTGCTACACAAATGAGTTCATGTTGTCGCTTTTCTCTTTATGTGTTTCTCGTTTCGTGAGGCGTAATTGTCCTGCCTTTTGCAAAACACATGAAGCTGATGCCCGCTGTGCATTTTACTCATGTTTAAATTCCATATCTCAAGTAGGTGTAAGCACGAGTTTCCTTTTGTGACTTCGCCTATCTCTTAATATTTACCCACCCTCGTACAATATTACAGAATTGAGCAAAAGGTAACATATTTTCTTTCGTTGCCATGCCGGAATACGCAACAAAGAAAACTGTTATAGCTACAATCTCCCAACATTCCAACCAACATCACTTCCTTATCATGCCCCTACTTATGGGTCAGGCGGAAGTCATAGAAACAGGCAGAATTTAAAAAAAATAGAAACATCTGTTTTTACTGACTCCCTGACTACTCGTCATGCAGTATTTGCCGTACGTGGTATGCAGGAGGATATTACATGAGGTAGATATCTTTTGAAATATCTCAGCAAAACACATCCAAGAGGGGAAATAAATATTGTAACCCACACATTATGGAATAAACCGGCTGTCTTTCGTGTTACATTCCTTCCACCTAAAGGACAGAAATGTCTTGCGGGACTGCCAATAGCGATGAAAAAGTTGCAATGTCGCGTTTCCAAATTCTCTAGTTGTGAGCCAGTGCCTGTGTGTTTGTGTGGGGTGAGCTTGAATTCTCCAGTGGTGAGCCAGTGCCTGTGTGTTTGTGTGGGGTGAGCTTGAATTCTCCAGTTGTGAGCCAGTGCATGTGTGTTTGTGTGGGGTGAACTTGAATTCTCCAGTGGTGAGCCAGGGCCTGTGTGTTTGCGTGGGTGAGCTTGAATTCTCCAGTGATGAGCCAGTGCCTGTGTGTTTGTGTGGGGTGAACTTGAATTCTCCAGTGGTGAGCCAGGGCCTGTGTGTTTGTGTGGATGAGCTTGCATTCTCCAGTGGTGAGACAGTGCCAGTGTGTTTGTGTGGGGTGAGCTTGTATTCTCCAGTGGTGAGCCAGTGTCTGTGTGTTTGTGTGGAGTGAGCTTGAGTATAGAGCTTATAAATGCCCTCTACAAAAATACTTCTACACTTGAACAATGAACAATAACAAGAGGGAGATTTTAGCAAAACTATTACCTTGATTGTAGCCTTTCATTCTTGAAGTAATGTTCTTATATATTTAAGATTCTACGTATAGTTTGTTGTAAATGATTGCTTGCTATCCGTTTTGTTTAGGTCCTTGAACATCAGTGTTTCTGAGAAAATATTATAGAAAAGTTGCACATTATTAGCACTAGAATAAAAACAGACTTGGTGAAAAAGACATGTTTTGAATGCATTTTTGCAACAGGGCATATTCTGCCCGAATGCTAATACTATCTTGCATTAGCACTATGACAAATGAAGCCCTGGTGAACAAATGCATGTAAAGAATGGGGTCATTTGACAGAAACTTTGCATCATTTCAGGTGCAATTAGCGGTAGGGGAAACAAGTTAGAAGGCAACATATACTTGCGACTAGACAAAGGATGGGGACTAGGGCAAGCATTGTCCCGGTGCAAAAATACTTTTTTGTTCAATATTTTTTTCGTACGGATTTTGCTCCAGTGCTAACTGTGCTTGGCTTGCACCAGTGAAATGTTTCCGGAAACTGGCCCCAGGCTGGTGTGTTACAGCATTTAGTGGCGGCCATCTCTGCAATGGCACAGAAGTAAGCAGCACTGTGAAAGGACTTTGATATCCTCTTACATTGTTCTAATGTATACTTATCTGCTCTACGCGAAGGCAATAGGTAAAGAACCTGAGAAGACTTGAAACAAGCATTGACAATGCCAACAGTTTGGGCTTTTGTGTAGGTATGACACAGGCAGTTGCCAGGCACAGGTACAGTAGTATTAACTGGCCATTGACGGTAGCAGGTGCAACATGGTGCTAGTACCTGGTTATCTAATAACAGTACCTGGCAAATGCCCCACATTTGTACAAAAGCTAATACTGTTGGTTTTTCCAGTGCTTTTTTTAACAGGACTTCTGTGAAGGGCATGCAGAGTGCTTACAAACCGAGTGTCTCATGACAGACCTGGCTAGACATTTTTATTACACCATTAGCAGGTTTAAAATCCAATTAAGTCATTAACTCTCAGAAGACTACCTTGAAAAAACACTGGCAGGCACTCCAAGTTTGATGGAAAGTCTTGCTTAAAGCAAGCTCAAAGAGTTCCCAGGAGGGGGTATTTTGGGTGTAGAGGGACAGGAACTGGGTATGAATGGCCATAGAGATTAACCTGTCCATGGACAGTCAATGGGCAGTCAAATGACCAAAGGGTTTCCCTCTAATATGCTCTTTCTCCCTATCTGTACTCTAATGCAATATTTTTGCTACTCACAACCAGACTTAGTACTGCATTTACTCCTGGACGCAAAAGGGACAGGCTCTAGACACAATAAAAAACACTTTTTCAGTTACACACTTTATATAGGTAATCATCAGCTTTTATCAGGCAATCCTTTACCTCACTTCTTGTACATAGGCCCCAACACATAAAAACAGCTAATATAAAGCACATGTGCAAATCAATGTTTACTTTGGAACGATAGTCACAGCCCGTTTGATTTGTTAGAACCCTAAGGCATTTAAAGGATAGTTCCGGGACTTTTTTTTTATTGTCCCTACGGTTCGGCCATGTGTTTTTAAGCATAAATCGGTAGATCGTAGAAAACTTTCCTATGGACCTTACCCGACTTTTCGTCCATTAACGCACTCGAAATCAGCCGCCATTTTGTGATAATCCTATCATTTCCCCCCATCGACCTGGCTCACCTGCGTTTGCGGCACTAAATCATATCCCCCGCCCCTGAAACAGACTTTATCAAAACATTCATATTCCCCGCCTCTATCCATGACGTGACTGTGCTGCGTAGGCAAACGCACCCAGGCGTCTTCTACGCGACTCCACACAGAACCCGGAAACCAACACAGATCAGCTCACAACACAGCGCGCCACAATTCGGAATACGAAACTGTACTTTTAAATCAAACCGCAAGGTTGTACATTTGGCAAAGTACATTTATTGGACATCAAATGTTTAGAGAATATTCATCGATTTGCATTTTTCTTTGCTCTCGATCCAAAATAGTTCGTCTTGAGGCAAGCGATGTTCGTGTGCAGTACACAGGGTGTTGGTTTACGATAAAATAAGCTCTTCGGTCGCACTGATAATCGCATGGCTGTTCCAACAACGAGGCACTAGGCCACCACAATGGTATGTATGTTGCATCTAGCCATTAGTACCGCGTAAGGCCATACTTGTACTTGGCGATCGTCCCATAAAATGGTCAGGGTGGTAACGTTGTTCACGCGGAGAAGCAACTGGCGGTTGTAAAAGCCATCCGCCGGTGTCTGGTACTCGTGACACAGACAATAATGAAGGATGTACCTGTTTTAAAAACATAAAAAATGAAATTAGTCTCACCATCAGATCTTTATTAAAATTATTCATTTTATATATTAGGTCGGGAAATTATTTCATTGCTAGGTCAGTGCAACTGGGTATTATACGTCATTTCCAGTAACCCACCCCCTCTCCTCTGCCTTTTTCAGAGCCGCCTGAGCGCCAGTGGACCACTTCGTCACTGATATGATATAATATGGCATTTGCAACGCGCCTATACACAAGTGTTTCAAGGCGTGGCGAGGCAGGGAGGGGGGGGGGACAAGGAGAAGACAGACAACGATCCTACTAGGCCAGGTGTCATTCAGATCACGCAAGTGCAGGGGTAGGGGGAAGGTAAAAGTGCAAGGGGAAGGGGAGGGGGGAAGTGGAGTACAAGGTAAGTAGCATAAAATAATAAATACATAGGGCCAGCTGGTGGCGAGTGCAAGGTAAGTGCAGAACAAGTGCTGGGAAGGGGGGGCTGTAGGATACTGAGACAGTCCCCCAGTGCAGGGGTTGACAGGGAGGCAGTGCAGGTGGAGAGTGGAAGGGCCCAGGACCGAGGTCGCAGACAGTGGACCAGTTGTAGCAGGGGAGAGGGAGAGAGAAAGCAGAAGCAAAGAGGAAGGTTTTGAGGTGCTTCCGTAAAAGGAGATGGTTCTCCTCAAGATAGTGCGCGGTACAAAACAATATGCCACATAGAACGAACAAGTACAACTTAACCCGTCTTTAAAGCTACTGTATAGTAATTAAATTGCGGTATAAACTCATCTAAAGAGTCACTTACATTATATTTGCATTTTCCATTGTGTCTGTGCGTAGGGCAGCCCCGAAATACCACTCCTTCTATGCCGACGTTATTTCTTCTAATGAACGAACATTAAATGGCTATTGTTTCTGAAATTTTATTCATTATCGTTTCTTAAGTTATTGCACCACACCCCCAAAAAGAAGTCTTCCGGGATGGTCCCGGCCTGTCAAGGTCAAATAACAATAGAACCTTATACTGAGTCGTGGGCCATTCCGGCACCCGAGCAAAAAATCAAAGCAGCTGACCTTCACTTTGAACGGGCACACATTCCTAGTTAGCTACATTCAGTGTAAGGCCATCTCACAGGACTTGAAATTTACACTCCATCTTTGCATTTTGTCTGCGTGCTTTGCAGCCCCAGAGAACCATAAATACAGAGACATTCTATATTTTTTGAAAAATTATTTATATTACTGTTTGGTTTAATTTAATGCACAAATGAACAAGGTTGGATAGACACATTGCATGTACACTGAGCAATCACTTTTATTTACACAATACATAGCTACACATATTCAATGGGCCTGCGACATGAGGAGACTCGAGAGCAAAGTCACAGGTGACACCCGGGTGGTTCGCACTACTGCACGGTGAAGGGAGGGGCAAGGGTGGAGAGACACATTGCATGTACACTGAGCAATCACTTTTATTTACACATTACATAGATACACATATTCAATAGGCCTGCAACATGAGGAGACTCGAGAGAACAGACAATCAAATTACAATCATTTAAACCGTGATGTGTATTTCTCAATGAGCTCTGCTTTAGGTGGACATGGAACAGAGGCAATGTTGGGTGGCAATGCAGTTGTCCCCTGCACAGGTTCGTTCACAACTCCATGTATGTGCCTATCTAGGACATCAACAATAAGTCTCTCAATAAACTCATATTGCATATCCTCAAACACTGGTTTGATCACCCATTGTTTACTTCTTTTAGTGAAGGCCTTATTGTAGCGAAGCGTCCCTAAAGTTCCGGTCGTCCTACTTTGTTGACGGCCAACATTATGGTTATGTGCCAAGACCGCTAGAAGAGTCCGATTTATCATGCCCTCCATGCCAAAATGCAATCGTTTTGGCCTGTACTTTAGGCACATATTGTGGAACACCTCCAAATCTCCTGTATGGCAGAATTCCGTGAGTCCCCTCAAATCTCTTGTTATAGTTTTATCAAATACAATCTTTTCAATTGCTTTGTGAGAGGGTGATGAAGGAATCAACCACTTCTTCTTCCGTGCCTCCTCTGTGGACAAATGGCCATGTTCACAATTGTGGAAATGTTGGTTTGTGGTCCAGCGGTGAACGTTGCTACAGTGTAGCATTACTGACCGCCATTTTTCCAGTAGAATTTCCAACGACCCTTCACTTGTTTTTGAGCTCCACCAAAGATGGTTGCTGATTGACTTGGACCACTGTGAAATACCTTGCATATCTTTTTTTTACCTGCAGCCGACATTTTTTTATTGATTGTTTTTGCAAGATGCCACACGTCAAATTGGTGATTTATATTTTTGTACTCTTCTCTCATTGTCTTGGCAATTGAAACGTGTCTGTCCGTGGCTATCAGGTCGATCACCATTCCCCGCGATTGTAGTTCTTGCAATGATGCTACAAAGCCAACTTTCTCCATGGCCACTGAGGATGTACTTTGTGACACCTGCACGACCACCGAACTCACAATTTTCTTACTTTCCATGTCCTGGAAGTGATAGGTGCAGTACTTGGCTGAAAATCCTGGGCTGTCGCACTGTCCATCACCGGCAAGCCTGAACCGTTTGCCCGCGAATGTACTTTCAATAGACATTTTTTCCATTCTCCAAGCTTCGATAATGGCTGGAAATAGATAATCGGTTTGGTATTTGTAGAACTGAGTTTTCGCAATGAAATGGATTCCCACAAACTGAAAGAAATACTCTAACTTTTTAAAACTTGAACCACTAAAAAGTGCGGCCGCTGCACAAAGTAGATTGCCTGCTGGCAGTTGCCCCAGCATGGGTTGTGCAGACCATGAGAACGGATGATATTGTGTACAGGTGGCATGTATTTTAAGGTTAGTGCCTCGAATTGCACGAGTCACATTAATCAATGGCTCCCCACATACTTCCCCACCAACCGAATGCCCACATTTCATCATAATAATAATATCAATCAAACAACTATTGAATACAATGAATTTGGCCTCTTTCCTTATACTGTCACTCTGCATCCCAGCTGGTTCGACCTGTAACGTTGAGGACATGTCACTCACATGAAAGGTACAATCTCTGATATCGTCTTCCGCTATGTTCAGTGATATTGATGGTGTTTCATTGTCGTCCATTTCATTCTCTTCCATTGCAACATCTGTTCCTTCTCTGGCGATGGGAGAATAAAACAATTTCTTCAACTTTCTCGCGGTCTTAGTTTTTGCGGGTGTGGATTCTGTGAATTGATCTCCGACTGCATCCGAACTACCAGGAGGACATTCACTATCAATGGCCGGTGGTGGTATAGCTCCGTTGTCAATCACTTCATATTCTTCCCATTGGCACGATGCATCTCCAGTCTCAAGTCCCTGCAAAAGGTTTGACAAGCAACATCTCTCGTTCGCTTCACTGTCTGTGTAGATCTAGTTCGTACACCCACTCGCAACTAGAGGACAGATTGGAAAAGGGATGTTCAGTTTAAACACAACTTACAGTATTGAACTATTAACAGTGAAAAACAACATAATATAGTGACCAGGACACTAACCTTCTTTTGCTTTCTTTTCTTTGAAACTTTCTTGCCTCGAACTTCAACATCTGGACGCTGTTGCTCCGACTCGTGTGTGCATGTCTCCACTTCCTCTTGCGCTGCAACGACTATATTTTCATGATGAGCACATCCATCACGCACTGACGCTCCATCGACTCCCTGAAACATAGAACTTTCATTAGTATGTATAATAATATTGAAAACACAAAATGTACTTGGGGACCAATACCCACGTACATCTCAATAGCAAAACACGAATGAACGCATTGTGTAGAACATTCAAATGACAATTATTCACGCATTGTCGATCTAGTTAGATGGAACTGTCAAGATCCATACCTCGGGCTCCGCATAGACTTCCATTGATGATATTATTGAAGATGACGCTTCAGCAACTCCCTGAAACACAGTAATTGGATTAGTACGGTTTTCTATTTTGTTAAAAAGAACATAAACTTTGTGCAGGTGTCAACGGCTCATCTAAATAGACCTGCACAAATGATCAGTTGTCTAAAATAAATAATGGATATCTAAATATGATTCGATTTGCTCGATCGTTGGAAGTGTCACCACCCAGAGATCTGCATCAACTACTAGGGGTGATGTTCTTGTAGAAGAAGCTCCGTCATCTCCCTGAAACATAGTACTTGCGTTAATAAAGAAGGAAGTATAGCGGATGTAATCACGTCATATGATCTCGCTTGATCGAACTGTCAGTATCCATACCTCGAAATGCATAAGAACATCAAGGGACGCTGTAACTGCGGTGCACACTTCTGCAAGCTGTCGCGCCGACCCGTAACTGCATGCTCCCCCTTCTTCTTGGACTAATGCTCCATCGACTCCCTGAAACATAGGACTTTCATTAGTAATGAACACAATATTGAAAAAAGAAGACACATAGGAGGGCGACGACAGAAGGACATATCAATGGCTAAAAACGAAAGAAACATTGTGTGTAACAATCACGCTACAAGAATGCAAGATCTGATGATCTCCATCGATGTAACTGTCCGGAAATGTACCTCGAGCATCTGAGTGACATCAACGGTTGTCGTCAATGCGTTGGACTCCTCAGCATCTCCCTGAAAGACAGTACTTGCATTATTTTGGATAACAATAATTATAACTGAAAACAAAGACTAGAGGACGAGTACTAGGGTGTACCATTAGGTAAAATAATTACACGATAAATTAAAACTATTGATTTACATGCCTAAAACAAGTCAGTGGCAGAATAGCTAAGTAAGATTACCCGATAGGCGCTTGAAGTGGCTGATGACTGCAATAACGACACGGATGGAGAATCTTCCGCCTTCATATTGAGTGGATACATAAATGGGGAAATTATTGTTAGCTAATGCTACACACTACCGCAAGGCCGAGAGCTAAATCCGTAAACTTGACTCACCAGTGGAGGGATGTGGACGAATAGAGTGGGAATAGCGGTTGAGAGCAATTTTCGCGTCACTCGCGGTGTTTTCTTCTTTATTAACAATGATGTGGAGTACATGTCTGAGCTAAAGTGCCTGCTGCAGATGCGGTATCGATCACCCCTCTTTTCCGCAAAGACTTCTAGGACTCTACTTCCAAGCTCAGACGGTGGATATCCGCAATATCGGACCCATTCTCTTATCTGATCTATTGTCTTAGGGAAAACATGCATTATAGTACCTTCAGATTTATTATGGGTCTTCGAAGGGCAACCGCCAATGGAACAGGCAGGCATTGTGGAAAGTTCTGAAAAGTAAAGATCAACAATTCTCAATGAATACCAATGTGTTAAAAAATTAAATGACACATAAAAGGTCCAATGCAAGGTTCGTTTTGGTTCTTGGAACTATACACGTTATTCACATGCGGATAAGTATTTGAATAACTTTAAAAAAATAGAAAAATAATTTGACTAAACTCAGAACATGTGACTAGTTCCTTGCATGTACTGTCTTGAACGAAAAGAAAACATGGATGCAATTTGATGACTACTAGCAAATAGATATAAATTAAAAAATTGGACGCAAAATGATTATGGTACATGGCCTTACCTTGACGAACAAACAGTTAGATGCAGGGATCAGAGTAGTTTCTTGTCGTAGAACAGGGAGCAGTTCACAGGTTGCAAACTGACGAGTTTGCTCGAAGTGGTCACGGAAGTTCACAGAGACAAAGAGCAGATAACCAGCACCTTCACGGGTTGACTAGCAAAGCGCAAAGAAGTTCTCATTAGAAATATGAAGTGGGTTATAAAGAATTCGAAACAGGGGTGTGTTTGTGAATGAATGACGTGTATATGTCGTGGCATTATGCGGTTTGCAGGGGGGTGTCCAGCGTGAGGGGGGATGCTTGGCAGGAGACACGGGGTCTGGAGGTAGACATGGGAACAACAACCCATGCTCTATAGACCACTTTGAATTGTACATGGTCTTTGGCACCTCTTGGCCTTTATAGCTCCCTGACAGATCCATTTGCCAGTTCAAGTACCCCGGTGCGAACTGCCTTTGATGGGGTGGGGGGTGGTTTGGGGCGGTGGTCGTGCAGACAAGACACAGGAAGACTCGTGAATGGAGACACACTTATGTGGATTGAAGGTGGGCGGCCAGCGTGAGGGAGGATGCTGGCCAGAGACATGTGGTGTGACAAGACAAGGCACAGGAAGACTATTCAATGGAGACACACTAGATTCATTTAAAAAAACAAAACAACCATTGTTAAAATATATGTTGGGTTTTATTTTAGATCTTAATTTCAATTGAACATAAATAATAAACATTACACATTGTAAAGTTCCGGTTGCAGCACATCCATGGAAAATCCGCGGTATTGTCCACTGTCGCTGGGAAAATGTTGTCTAATGGCAAGTACCGCACAGGCAGGTATTACTCTCCGAATGCGGTGTCCGAGCCTCCCGTGAAGCCACCAAGTGAAGCAACGATAGGCCACCATCCTGTACCACCTGTGAAAAAGAAAGATGCAAACTGTATTAAAATGACAAAACTTTCTTATCAATGTCGATTCAGGTAAGAAATGTCATTCTGCTTTGAAAAAAATTCTATCTAGAAAATGCACAATATGGAACCAATTTACATGCGTTCGAATGATATGTAGATGTAATTTTATATGTGGGAGACGACCATGAAATAGTAGTGGCATCACTGACATCACAACCAGAGTATACTTACTCGTTACTCGGATTACGTGGACGAACAGTGCCGCGAAGTTCGTGCATAAGCACCATCATCATCCTCAACACGGTCCGTGAGAGGCAGGCTTCCCTGAACTCTGGCAGCTCGGTGATGCATTGCGGACTTGGCTCGCCTTCCGAAATGTAGGCCAAGCACCCGGAATTTTCACGGCAGCAGCAGTTCTCCTCCTCAGTTGGCATTAGCTCGCACCGATTGCACGTGCACCAGGTGGAGACGCCGTCCATGCGACATGGTCCAGGCTCTTCATCCGTTGACTGGCCCTCCCAACTGCCGTCCGAATCCCCATCGTTTTCGCGTGCTTGCCTTTCCAGTAGTTCCTCCTCGGTGTACTCGGGCTCGTACATATACGGCATTATTGTAGCCATTGTGTGGTAAAGAAAGTAAAATAATTTACAGAGATGGTACAGGTGTTCACAAGGCCTAGAAGCGGCGAAGGTAGCTGACCAGAGCACAGAAACGAGTCACAGAATACTCAAAGTAACACAGAGAGAGGAATGGAATCGAAAATCTGCTGCTGTGTGTTGTGAAACGGTGTGTTTATACTTATTGAGGAAAGAGGCGTCCTGCCATTTCCATGGCGACACTTCATTAGCTGAGGCGCAGCGATTGTTGACACGAAACGTGCTTTGGCGTTGGGAAATGGGTGGTACGCGTCTGCTGATGTCAGGCTCAGGGGCGGGGGATTTGATCTAGTGCCGCAAACGCAGGTGAGCCAGGTCGATGGGGGGAAATGATAGGATTATCACAAAATGGCGGCTGATTTCGAGTGCGTTAATGGACGAAAAGTCGGGTAAGGTCCATAGGAAAGTTTTCTACGATCTACCGATTTATGCTTAAAAACACATGGCCGAACCGTAGGGACAATAAAAAAAAAGTCCCGGAACTATCCTTTAACAACACGGCCAAACTTTTCAAAGCCTGCAAGAAACTGGCCAACCCTACGGCAGCCTCATCCTCTACTGCACTAACCCAGGCCCTTTGCTTGGCCATGGCCGCACATTTCACCACCAAAACACAGGACCTCCTGTCCTCTCTCTCTCTTCTGCTCCCCCTCCTGCACCAACACCTCTTGGGCCCCTATCGAACACCCCCCTTTTTTCTCCTCCCTTTCCCCTATCACACCTGAGGAGGTCTCTAGACAAGTCTGGTTTATCAAAGCCTCTTCCAAACAGATGGACCCCTGCCCTTACAAAACCATCAAGGACAATATTGACACTCTCGCTCCAGCCTTGGCTGACCTCTTCAACCTCTCTTTTTCGGCACTGGAGTTTTTCCCTCTCCTCTCAAGCACTCTCTTCTGCACCCTCTGCTCAAAAAAACCTCTGCCGACCCATCTATTCCAGCAAACTATCGCCCAATCTCCATCACACCTTTCCTGGGATAACTCCTGGAGAAGCTGGCTATCACTCAACTTACCCTGCACACTGAATCTGTTGGTTATTTCCATGACCATCAGTCTGGCTTTAGAGCATCAAGAGGCACGGAAACTGCTCTTCTGAACACCCATAAAGACCTGCTCTCAAATCTTGACTCTAACTATCCCTCTGTCTTCATTCTTCTCAACCTCTCTTTTGCTTTTGATACGGTAAACCACAACAGTCTGATCTCCCATCTCTGTGATACCCTGGGCATCGCAGATCAGGCCCTGGTGTGGCTTGCCTCCTTTCTCTCTGACCCGCCCTCCCTGGTGGACAGTGGGTACTTTCTCTCCTCTATAGCTCTCTCTACTTGTGGTTTCCCCCATGGATCGAACATATCCCCCTGGTTCTTCAATATCTACATGGTCCACTTGGCCCACATGATCTCTACATTTACCTCTAACTTTCAGTGTTATGCTGACGACACGCAGCTCTCTTTCAGGCTACCCTCGGCCTACTCCTCCTCTTCGCTCATCCCTGACTGTCTATCCACAATTCAGTCTTGGTGTGCTGCTAACAATTTCTGCCTGAAAGCCAGTAAGACAGAGATCGTCCTCATTGGGACCCCTGCTCCCTCTTTTCTGCTTTCACTCTGGCCGGCCTTCCTTGGCCATGCGCCCTCATATACCAATGAGGCAAAGAATCTAGGGGTCATCTTCGACTCCACTCTCTCCTTCTCTTCCCACATCTCAGACATCTCCAAAAAGTCCCACTACCAACTGCACCTCCTCTGAGGCATTCTAGCATTTCTCACTTTCCCCCAGAAGCTCCACACCTCAAGAGCCCTGGTTCTGTCTAGGCGGGACTATTGCAATAGCTTCATTCTCAATCTTCCTACTTATACTCTCTGTTCTCTACAACTCATCCAGAACAGAACCACAAGACTTATCGTTGTCTTCAATATCAGGAACCGCCTCTATCCGGCACTGAAATCCATCCACAGGTTCTTTGTGGCTTCAGGGATCAAGTTCAAGACCCTCTGCATAATCCACAAGGCTTTCTGGGGCCTAGGGCCCGCAATATCTACAATGCTCCCTTCCTAAATACTCTCCTCCTAGAGTCGTACACTCATCCTCCTCCAACTCTCTGCGGGTGAGCCGCTTTCACAAATAGAGATTTGGGGGTAGATCTTTATCCTCTGCAGATGCCTCCCTCTGGAACAGCCTCCCTGCCTCTCTTCGTCTTGAGCTGGTCGTACCTTAAGTTCTGGAAACTCCTCAAGACCTTCCCCTTCTCTTCCTCCTTCTCTCTCCCTCTACCCTGCTAACCTCTGTTCTCTTTCTCTCCACTCCTTCTCCTCTCTAACTCTGTTCATTTTTTGCTGACTGGTTGCCTGGTTCACCCTCAGAGCCTTACAGGTCCCAGCCCCCCCCCAGGCTTTTGAACTTGCCTCTGGGCCACTGCACTTTGTTCAGCATTACTGCACCTTCAGCTTATGCTCCATGAGCGGGGCAACCTCTCTGCACTTAACCCCGGGGCCTGCTGGACTGGAAGCGTTTGTTCAACCCCACGCTCCCTTCCTCGCACCTTCGTCTGTCCGCATGCATGACCTAAATGTACTAGGACTAGTAAGTTTGTCTGTGTCTTTTCCTGCAGCTAGGCCTACCTCAGAGGCCCTGATTCGGACCCCAATCTTGGTATCAGGTAATAGTATCGCCACCAATAATATCGCCATATATATGGCTGTGGGGTAAGGCCATAGGCAATATTATTCATGGGGATCATTTATGGGGTTATTGGGACCGGGGGTCATGGGGGTGTCCCCCGCTCCATTAAATAATTATGGGGTTTGCCTCCGTGTGCGCCGCAGGTTTCATGGCTTAATATCACCGCAAAAATATGGTGATATTCTTGTATGGCGATATTTTTGCGGGGATATTAACACATGGAACCCCAATCTTCCCCAGCCACAATCTCTATCAAACTCTTTGCTCAGCTGCCAGCCAGCACAGACCCCCTCGCAGCCACCAGTCTCGAGCATGTTCCAGCCATAAAGCCCTTCAGTCAGGATTGCTCAGAGAGCCCTTCCACCAAGATCAACCTCATGACAGATATCACCTTTTTCCATTTTTATCTCTATTTTTGCCTCTATTTCCACCCTTTTCATTCATCGCCACCCACTCTATATGGTATATGATATGTCATTTATAACACGCCTGTACACAAGTGTTTCCAGGTGCATCAAGACAAGGAAAAGGGAGACAAAGTGAGGACAAAACAAACAATCTTACTAGGCCTTGTGTGATTCGTATTGTGCAAGTGCGAGGGGGAAGGGAGAGGAGAAGTGCCAGGGGGAGGGAGGGTGGAGAGTGCAATAGGCAAGGTCAAGAAAGTGCTGCCAGGGAGGCCCGCTCAAGTAAGTGCAAGGAGGCAGGGGACTATAGGGTTGCAGATACAATCCCAAGTGCGTGGAGGCCATTAGGCAGTGCAAGCGGCTTCTGGTCATGCAGAAGCCTGGTGCCCATTAAAGTTCAGAGGTGGGCCAGGTAACCACTTAGTGCAGCAGATAGGTACATCAGCAGGGGACAGAGAGAGACAAAGCAGAAGCCAAAAGGAAGGTCTTGAGTTGCTTCCGGAACCTTAGGTGGTCCTGCTCAAGTTTGAGAGAGGCAGCAAGCTTGTTCCAGAGGGAGGCCCCAGCCAAGAACAGAGACCTACCTCCCACTCTGTGCCTGGAGAAGCATCTGGCCCTCAGAGAGTTGGAGGTGGATGAGAGGAGGGCTCGAGAAGGAAAATGCTTAGGAAGAGAGAGTTGATGTAGTGCGGTCTTCTGTAGGTTTTCTTTACCATTTCTCAACCCTCTTCATGATGTCTCCTCTGCCCACCTCACGTGCCAGAAAATTCCAGCACCTAACCTCCCCCCTTGCGACCTTGCGACCTTGCAGCATTCCATTTAGCACAATCTCCTGATAACGTTGTGCTTCACTTCCACCCTTTTCCTTCCTTCCCTCCTGTTTCTAAACAAACAATGCGTGTTCCTCTCAATGCCCCATCTCACTTCTGTTATATTGCCCTGCGCGCTGTAAATCTTTCCTTCACGCAGCACTGCTGTTCAGCTTTTAATTCTGCTTGATTTCTGAACCAAACTATGTTCATGCACATGCAGGTATGCTACTAATTGCCTGGCCTAAGTGAAACTAACCCTCTCTACTCACCCCCCAATTCCAAGTGTTGAGTTGAAATGTTAAAGCGCACCTTGCCCAAAATCCTTTACCTCATAACTTCTCTAACATTTCCCCCATTTTCTGCAGAGGACACTGATCCAAACATGGGGACTCTGCTGAATCACTAACCTCATAGCTAGAAATCATGTGCCATTTTCACAGGTATTTTCTTTTTTTCCCATAGCCGTCAGTGCCATGTATTCTTACTGTAAGTGACTCTAACCATGTTACAATAACCACTATAGACACTCCTACAATTATCAAACCTTTCTCTGCCCACTTCAACAACTTCCATGCATCTATATCTCCATCTGTCAAACTCAGATCACTCACTGTGATATTATCCTTTTGTATATTCAACTAGATGGTGTGTGCTTCCTTATGTTTCAGGCGATACTCTGTATTAGAATCCATAGGAAATGTGTTTCTTTGGAATAACTCTATGTTTTCTACTCTTCCTTCCCATAAATCATCATCTACATAGGACAACTTTAGACCTCCAACTGTTAAAATGGTATCTGTAAACACACTGTACTGCAAAGGCCTGAAAACAAATGACCCATGACTCAGGTGTGACTGTAATTCACTGCACATGTATTGACCAACCACCTGTGCTTAATTAATTTGGCATGTACAAACACCTCAGGTTGCAGATTACTTATTCACACCTCACAGCCTTCTGTAACCCTCTAATCTGCCTGAAACCTACATTAAGCATGTGTTCCATCAGGTATGAATACTTTCCCTGGTCATGTAATTTTGCACCTTGAACTTTACACAAGTATCTAATTTCATAATAAAGTACAAACATGTCTCCCATGTTTGAAATGCCACCATTTCAAGAGTTAGAATTTCTGCCAGAAGCCAGCATTATGTATGATTCTGGTTTGATATATCAATTCTGGGGTGATGTACGGAATGCTCAATAAAACCCCAATCTCCATCCGCTCTATATCTTTGTACAGGGGAATCACACTTCCCATTTCAATTGATTCTATCTCCCTTCATGCCATCATTTGTTGGATGATATCAGATGACACAATATACAATGAAATATGACCCTATATCAACTGAGGTACTCCGTCTTGAACTAAAAATAAAAGAGGGATTGCAAAGGTCTCCATGTCTCTGCATGGCGACCTCATTTAAATGTGATTTCTACTGTTATTTTAACCCACTGTGAATGGGCTGGGGACCCATAAAAGGGCAATACATTTAGAGGGTGTTGCCAAAATGAATTAAATAAGCTGCCACCATTTATGTTCTAAATAATGATCAACCAATACAAATAGACACGTAATTCATAGAAATGAGCGCACGAGTGGCGAACGCGGCTGGCGCACAATGTGCGCGTGCGAATCTCTGCGCCAGCCACGTGCGCTAAAATCCATTTCCGCGCACAGCGTATTCATGGATTTTAACTACCAAAACCAGCCGTGGCACACAGTGGCGTAGCGACCCTGCAGCAGCGCCAGTTACGCCCCCAAGAACGCCCCTTGTGCAAGGAAAAGCCATCAAAATCCCCAATCCAGCGCAAAGGGCTGCGCTAACCCTGTACCAGTATACAGGGCTGCCACACAGCACACGGCAAGCGGGGAACGTGTGTTACTGGGGTTCGCGGGAAGTCTCACACAGGATTTGAGCAGGGTACGTGTATTTCAGGGGTGCGCGGGAAGTTTCACACGCGATAGGCACTGTGCGAGTGGGGTACATGTATAACTGGGGTTCGCGTGAAGTCTCACATGCGATTTGAGCAGGGTAGATGTATTTCAGGGGTGCACAGGAAGTTTCCCACGCGATAGGCTCTTTGCGAGTGGGGTACATGTATTTCAGGGGTGCGCGGGAAGTTTCACACGCAATAGGCCCTTTGCGAGTGGGGTACGTGTATAACTGGGGTTCGCGTGAAGTCTCACACGCGATTTGAGCAGAGTGCGCGTATTTAAGGGGTGCACGGGAAGTTTCCCACGCGATAGGCCCTGTGCGAGTGGGGTACGTGTATTTCAGGGGTGCGCAGGAAGTTTCACACGCGATTGGCCCTGTGCGAGTGGGGTACGTGTATAACTGGGGTTCGCGTGAAGTTTCACACGTGATTTGAGCAGGGTACGTGTATTTCGGGGGTGCGTGAGAAGTCTCACACGAGATAGGCCCTGTTTGAATGGGGTACGTGTATTTCAGGGGTGCGCGGGAAGTTTTGCACGTGATAGGCCCTGTGCGAGTGGGGTACGTGTATTTCAGGGGTGCGCGGGAAGTTTCACACGCGATAGGCCCTGTGCGAGTGGGGTACGTGTATTTCAGGGGTGGGTGGGAAGTTTCACACGCGATAGGCCCTGTGCGAGTGGGGTAGGTGTATTTCAGGGGTGCGCGGGAAGTTTCACAAGCTATAGGCCCTGTGCGAGTGGGGTATGTGTATTTCAGGGGTGCGTGGGAAGTTTCACATGCACAAGGCCCTGTGCAAGCGGGGTACGTGTATTTTCAGGTGCGCGGGGAGTCCTACACGTGAATTGGCAGTGTGGGTCCTCCCAGGTGTTCCCTCTACATCCCCCACGGCCCCTGCTGGCAGCCCACACCACAGGGGACTACCCCGCACCCCTGGTCATGTCCCGCAGGCAGCCCATCCACCATGGGCATGCCCCCTAGCCAAGCCACATGTCAGCTTGCACCACTGATCACCAACTCATGTCCCCTTGCACCCCCACCACCTAGCAGTCATGGGCACCTGCCAGCAGGCCCCCACTCATGTCCCACACATGTCCCCTTGCACCCCCACCCCCTAGCAGTCATGGGCACCTGCCAGCAGGCCCCCACCCATGTCCCCCTGTACCCCCACCCCCAGCAGTCAGGGGCACCTGCCAGCAGGCCCCCACTCATGTCCCCCTGCACCCCCACCCCCCAGCAGTCAGGGGCACCTGCCAGCAGGCCCCCACCCATGTCCCCCTGCACCCCCACCCCAGCAGTCAGGGACACCTGCCAGCAGGCCCCCACCCATGTCCCCCTGCACCCCCACCCCCAAGCAGTCAGGGGCACCTGCCAGCAGGCCCCCACCCATGTCCCACCCATGTCCCCCTGCCCCCTGCCCACCAGCAGTGCGGGGCACCTGCCAGCAGGCCGCACCCATGTCCCCCTGCACCCCCACCCCCCAGCAGTCAGGGGCACCTGCCAGCAGGCCCCCACCCATGTCCCCCTGCACCGGCACCCTCCAGCAGTCAGGGGCACCTGCCAGCAGGCCCCCACCCATGTCCCACCCATTTCCCCCTGCACCCCTGCCCCCCAGCAGTGCGGGGCACCTGCCAGAAGGCACCCACCCATGTCCCCCTGCACCCCCACCGCCCAGCAGTCAGGGGCACCTGCCAGCAGGCCCCCACCCATGTCCCAACCATGTCCCCTGCACCCCCACACCCCAGCAGTCAGGGGCACCTGCCAGCAGGCACCCACCCATGTCCCCCTGCACCCCCACACCCCAGCAGTCAGGGGCACCTGCCAGCATGCCCCCACCCATGTCCCCCTGCACCCCCACCCCCCAGCAGTCAGGGGCACCTGCCAGCAGGCCCCCACCCAAGTCCCCCTGCACCCCACCCCCCAGCAGTCAGGGGCACCTGCCAGCAGGCACCCACCCATGTCCCCCTGCACCCCCACTCCCCAGCAGTCAGGGGCACCT
Organism: Ambystoma mexicanum; assembly: GCF_040938575.1. Taxonomy (NCBI): domain Eukaryota; kingdom Metazoa; phylum Chordata; class Amphibia; order Caudata; family Ambystomatidae; genus Ambystoma; species Ambystoma mexicanum. The sequence continues at coordinate 700,455,888 of NC_090941.1, read as the reverse complement.
GCCAGCATGCCCCCACCCGTGTCCCCCTGCACCCCCACCTCCCAGCAGTCATGGGCACCTGCCAGCAGGCCCCCACCCATGTCCCCCTGCACCCCCACCCCCCAGCAGTCAGGGGCACCTGCCAGCAGGCTCCCACCCATGTCCCACCCATGTCCCCCTGCACCCCCACCCCCCAGCAGTCAGGGGCACCTGCCAGAAGGCCCCCACCCATGTACCCCTGTACCCCCGCACCCCGGCAGTCAGGGGCACCTGCCAGCAGGCCCCCACCAATGTCCCACCCATGTCCCCCTGCACCCCCGCCCCCCAGCAGTACGGGGCACCTGCCAGCAGGCCCCCACCCATGTCCCCCTGCACTCCCACCCCCCAGCAGTCAGGGGCACCTGCCAGCAGGCCCCCACTCATGTCCCCCTGCACCCCTGCCCCCCAGCAGTGAGGGGCACCTGCCAGCAGGCCCCCACTCATGTCCCCCTGGACCCCCACCCCCCAGCAGTGCGGGGCACCTGCCAGTAGGCCCCCACCCATGTCCCCCTGCACCCCCAGCCCCCAGCAGTCAGGGGCACCTGCCAGCAGGCCCCCACCCATGTCCCCCTGCACCCCCACCCCCCAGCAGTCAGGGGCACCTGCCAGCAGGCCCCCACCCATGTCCCCCTGCACCCCCACCCCCCAGCAGTCAGGGGCACCTGCCAGTAGGCCCCCACTCATGTCCCCCTGAACCCCCACCCCCCAGCAGTCAGGGGCACCTGCCAGCAGGCCCCCACTCATGTCCCATAGCACCCCCACCCCCCAGCAGTCAGGGGCACCTGCCAGCAGGCCCCCACTCATGTCCCCCTGCACCCCGCACCCCAGCAGTCAGGGGCACCTGCCAGCAGGCCCCCACTCATCTCCCCCAGCACCCCCACCCCACCAGCAGTCAGGGGCACCTGCCAGCAGGCCCCCACCCATGTCCCCCCTACACAAAATAATGATGCACAATCATGGCCCACTTCTACACCAAAAAAACCACTTCACGCCACCCCATTCTTGAGACGCAATGATTTCCCAATCCACCCCACACTGACATGCCTATCTCAAGACACAAACCAAAAGTCAACTATGTACACACACATGTCCGTCACACACATTTACTGGTTGGCATTGATTGTGTAAACCCACATTTTCACATGCATCAACCCAATGAGGGAATCCCACACATGGAACTAAAATTTTTAAATGTATTATGTACATAAATGAATCAATGAAAAGAAAGCATACCAAAATAGCAAAAATGAAATGAAAAGCATGTGCAAAAGATGAGTGAATGAAAATCATAACCAATCCAAAAACATTTGCAAGAAAAACAGTCCAAACTCTCCCTCCACCAACGCAAATCCAAAGGAAAGAAAAAGAAAATCCATTGCTTCATGTCCATGATGAAAAGAAAAATTCAAATGAATCCATAGTCCAACTATTTACAATCCAATGTGTAAAAAAAAAAACATTAATCCATGTGCAAACTCCCCAAAAATATTTCAAATAAATCCATTGTTGGAGTATGAAAAGGGTCCATGAGCCCAACCAAACAAATGAAACCTATCTAACAAACTACCAAAAATACAACTATATACAAATTTGTGTGGCATTGTCCATTCACCACAAATAAAAGGAAAACGAAAAGGAAACCTAACTCTAAAAACTATCTACAATGGCAGCGGGCTAGTCGGATGGCTCACTTCCCGATTTCCCGGGCCAGGGCATCATCGAACTCCTGCTCGATGTCCCGGAGGCGGTCCTCTTCCATGGCCTCGAGGGTTCGCAGGGACGACGACATCTGGACCTCCAGGTCCCTGCGAATTGCCTCGAGGCGCTCGGCCCGCCTCAGAGCCCTATGCATGGAGTTCTCCGCCTTGACCATCGTGAGCCGTGCCTCTTCCGCCCGCTGCCGCTCCGCATCTATAGTATGGCCTAACCGCTGCCACATGGAAGACACTTCCAGTCCTGAGTCCTCCTGCCCTCTGGCCGATGCCTGCCCCTCTGATGTTGAAGGCCCCGAGCCCTCATGGCTCCCACCTTGTTGCTGCTGCTGCTGCTGCTGTGCCTGTGCCCTGGCTCTTGCTGCCTGCACGTCCTCCTCCGGCTGGGGTGCAGTTGTCGAGGTGGCCACCCCTGCTGGACGTCCGACTCCCGACTGTGGCAGGGATCTTTCCTCCACCAGCCTGGCCGCAGGGTCAGAGGCAGCTCCACAGGGTACCCAGGTGATACATGGGTGGGAAGATGGCATGGAGGACGACTGGCGCATAGGGGGTTCAGGTGAGGAGGGGGTCGGAACAAGGTCCAGCAAACGGAGGAATCCGGCCCTGGTGACCTGTCCCAGTAGGTCAATGCGGCCAACGAGACATTCGAGAGGACGTGCAGTGTCCTCACGAAAACACTGCAGGTCACCTCGCATGCCCCGTTGATGCAGCGCCAATCCACTCAAGACAGGCTCAACCCTGTCCCGGATAACCACGTCCACAGGGAGAGGAAGGCCAGTTGTTGTAAGCGGATCCCCTCCCTGAAAACGGGTCTGGACGTAGGCATCCCTGCTGGTGCAGGATGATGCAGTCACAGGATTGGGGACAGGATTACAAACAGGCACCTCCGCGGCGGCCTGTGCTGCCTCCTGTCCCAGCCCCTGCACTGCACCACTAGCACCAGTGGAATCCCACCTCCAGACTCCCTGTCTGTCCCTTCCACGGCCTCCTCCTCCACCAAACCCCCCACCAACCTGGATGACTCCATGCCATCTTCCTCCATGGGACCCTGTGGGGTCTCAGCTGCCCCTTCTGCTGCCGAGGAGTCCAACTCCGACCTCCGCCTCTTGGACCTACCCTCGGCAGCTGCGGCCTGGGACGCGGCACCGGACTCCTCACTCCCTGATGAGATGACAACTTGGGAGGGGAGCCGGGCCTTGCGTCTCCGGCTGGAGTTGCGATCCCTGCCGCTGTGCTCCACAGCACCCTCTCCGCCCTCTTCATCAGTTGACGCTGCAGACAGGGAGAGAAAGAACACAGGCATCAGGGCACTGTACAATGGACTGATACACACATGACAGTTGCACATGTCAAACTTCAGACATGGCATCACAATCTCAAACACACATGTCATTTCAACTCACACACATGAGCAATTCAACAGCCATATCGCACCAGCCAGCACCATCCATACACATACGTCAGCATGAGCATCCAAAGGTGAGCCTGACGTCACATGAAACACGGGGAGTGCACAACACATGCTCACACGCCACCACATTTACATGCATGTGTACATGTCCACCAACTGTCACAGTGATGAGATCGCCATCCATGTCACATCTGGCATTCAGACTTCTACATGTCAGTGTCACATGCATCCAAGTTGAATCACAGTTGCACACTTGTCAAATACACACACAGAATTTCAAACATGTGTGCTCCCACATCTGCATTTGGCCTGCATGCTTACCCACACATACAACATCCATTTGTCTCACACATGAGAGGACTCGCATGTGTCAGCATCACCCCCCTGTACATACACATCCATACATGGCCATACAAAAACACATGTGCAACCTGCCCACTACAGACACACCACGACACGCACAGCGTACAATCAGTATGCATGTACACTTACTGCTCGACTCCAGACGGGTCTGCCTCTCAAGGACCTGGACGTGGAGCGCTGGGCATATGCGTTCCAGGACCCTCATTTGGTGTTCCGACAGGTGGCCCAGCGCTCCTTAGCATCCGCTGCCTTAAAGAGGCGCCAGGCCTTGTTGAGGGTCCTGGACCTGAAGTCTTCCCAGCGCTTCTTGACATGTTGTAAGTCACGGACTGCCACCCCCTCCGCGTTGATGGCAGTCACGATGTCCAAACAGATCCTGGTCCGTCCTTCCTTGTCGGCGCGCGAACTTCCGTAGAGGGCATCATACTGCCCCAGGACTTGCTCCACCAGGACACCAACTTCGGTGGCAGTGAAGCTGGTGGCCCTCTGCCTCTCTGGCTGGGGGTTGCCAGTGGTGCCAGATGATGTTGTGCCCGACATGGCAACCCCAGAGGCAGGAGTGGGTGGGCAACTGGGTCCTGGGGCTGTGGAGCGATGGTATACCAGTCGGGAGTCTTTGGTTCCAGCAGGGGTGGTCACAGCAACTGCACCCCTGGCTGATGTGCAGGCAGCAAATAGCAGGACACGTGGGCAGCAGGCAGTCAGGCAGCAGCAGATGGCAGGTGGGAGCGTGCTCGGGGCTCTGGGGGGCAGTAATTCGGCCTTCTGGGCAGGAGCGTGTTCTTCCGTGTGTTGTTGCGTGGCCAGCTTGATACGGAGTGATTTGGCACGTGAAAATCTTGCACGTCTGCGTGTAATTCGAGGAAAGGCCCTTAGCGCGTAAGCGCGTCAGCACACGTACGCGGTTTCATTGGACCAAAGGCCCTTAGCGCATAAGCGCATCAGCACACGTACGCGGTTTCATTGGACCAAAGGCTCTTAGCGCCTAAGCGCGTCTGTGACGTGACGCGCGCGGGTGTTTCCCTCATAGCACGTGATGACAGAGCCCACGTGGAAAAACTGCACGTCCGAGTGTCATCGCGTGTAATTGGAGGAAAGGGCCCGCGTACACGCGTATGCTACGTGTAGGATGCCATTTCCTTGTATGTGCTTTTCGTGGAGAGCGAGTGGGTGAAATCTGTACTTCTTGTCGGTTCACACGCGATTACTTCACTGCGTTTCTAGTTCGTACTCCCTGTTACCTCTGACAGCTTTCATTTTTCTTCATTTTTTGGGCCTGTTTCCTCAAACAGCGTTCACTTCTCCTTTTGTCCTGTCTCCTCAGACAGCGTACAATTCTTCTTTTGGCGGGGGTGTTGCCAACGCGCACGCGCGCTTCTTTTTCACGTTCTTTTTCCAGGCAGACGGTCAGTCACGCACGTATTTACCAACTGTGCTTGCCCCGTGTGTCGCGTACCCCTTCAGAGGTCATTGTAGGCTGCGTGTATTACGTGTACGCTTATTTTAGTGTTTCTGGGTGCCACAGCGTAGTGCGGGTTCATTTTTCCACTCACGTGGTCTACGAGGGGTTGCGTGCATGTTAGTTTTTGTTTTTGGGCTGCCTGTGCATTGCGTGACCCGTCATCTTCCCCCAGGGGTCACAGACAGCCTTGTTAGAGCACTAGGGTACGAATTCCATCTAGTACCCTACCCCTTTGACCTCCAATTGCCCAGGACAATAGTTAACTGCTCCTCCCATACGCACAACAACATCAGTGCCATGGTTGGGAGGTGACCAAGCGGTAAGGGAGGCAAAGGTGGCCGACCTCAAAAGGTGGATGTGGTTGGCGCGGTAGGGGACGCGGCCGGGATTTGCTGGGTCCCCCTATACCCTCATGTGTGGAGGACCTATCAGAGACACACATGCCCCCCCCCCCCATGGTTGAGGGAAACGTGGCTGAGACCATCCCAGCTCGGCCCTTGTTGGACCAGCCCATTGTGGCACCTAACCTGGCACAGGATGACTCCCAGGCTGACTTCCAGGTCAGCAAGTCTAGGCCACTTGTGGCAGTGCAAGTTGTTGTCACCAAGCCACGTGGATCTGGGGCAGCTATGTCATCTACTGCCCCAAGTAGGCAGGGTGGGGAGGCTGCAGGGGCAGCTGCAGCTCCATCCGCCCCAGCCTTGACTCTCCCAGTCAGGACAGTGTCGGTCCAGGTCCATCAAACTGACGTTCCCCCTGCCAACAACACCTTGCAACCAATGCCTGCACCAAGACCTATGGTCATTGTGCATTCCCACACTCCTACTACCCAGTCTACTGGTGCTTCTGCCCCTACTGACCAGAGCGGCATAAGCAACTCTGGCTCCGCTTCACCTTCAAAAAAGAGGAAGAAGGGTGTCTGGCACAACAGGCTGAAACCCCAGACACGGCTTCACACTCCGGCACGTCAAGGAAGCCTAGCTTTAATGACCCGGAACTTGATGCACTTGTGACCTATGTGTCAGCACATAGCCGCGAAATGTTGGTGACTCCAGGGTGCAAGACCACACCTGGTCAACGTAGGGCACACTGGCAGACCATCGCGGACCGCATAAGTGCCCTTGGATTTGTGAGGCACACAGCTGAGGATTGCTACAAGCGGTGGAATAACCTGAAACGCAGAGCAAAGAACAAGCTGGCCTCAAATCATGACGCTACTCTGGTGACTGGTGATGGGTCTCCACCAGAGGACAACAAACTCACTGAACATGAGTCTGTTGCTGGGGCCTTCGTCACAGAGGAACAGATCCAAGGTGTGGGAGAACTACCTGATTACGACGCATTGTCCGATGAGTGCCCATGCATGTGTGTGTAATGCATGTGTATGTTGTTTGGGTGACGGGTTCTGATTGAGTGCCAGGTGAGGGTGTGCGTGCCTGAGTGGTATGGGTCACCCATGTGCTTCATCCAAAACATTGAGCGGCCTTGGATTTGGGTGTGACAGTATCCCTTCTGCCCACAGTAGTAATTTAGCGCAAAATTACGGCAGTTGCCCTTGAAGTGGCATCTTGCAACAACATTGTTTGTATTTTTCAGTGTTCGTTCGGGCTGATTGTTTCAATTCTCCCACTTTTGCTACGCATTCCTCAGCCCTATTGTCACATATGTGACATGCTTCTGTCATTGATGAACCCCACATTGGCCCACATGTGTTACCTTGTTAGGTGAATGATTTGACCATTGAGGCTGATTGAGTATTGGCCTGATCACATACATTTGTGGGGCCTATTTGAATGTGGAACATGATAGTTGTTTCCTGTCATGTTGAAGTGCACAATCATTGATGTGTACATCGGCCTGAAATCACTGTATTTTTGTACACTGGATGTGTTACAGTGTGTGGCACATGCGTTTTTTGTCACACTATGTAGCATTTTTCATCTCATCATGTCCATCTCACATGGATGGCTGATAGTACTCATTCACTGACATATGGATGTACTTGTGGAATGTACCATGGCTATGGTACATGCCATCTATGTGATGGCATGTGTCATGTATGTGTATTGGACATGCCACTCACAGGCCAATGTGTGATGGCAGTGCTACCCAGCATGCAGCAAATGAGTTGCTCTTCCATCTTGGTGTCATCAGTGTCTGCCTTTTGCCTCCCCTTCAAACTCAGTGACAGTGCATGCATGGGAGGGTTAGAGTCATGTGGGACATGTGTAAATCATGTACTGGTTCTGTAGCTTGTCAGGCCTATTTGTGTGCTATGGTGCTAATGCCTGTTTACATTTTTTGTCTTTCATGTTTTTGCAGGGGATGACGCACTTGATGCTGTTGGGGTTGAGGAGATGGTGCAGACCCAGGAGGATTCTCAGGCACGACCGGGCACCAGTGGGGGACGTGGTGTGGTGGTGGGTGAGAACCCAATCTTGCTGCAGACCATTCTGTCCAGGGGTGTCTCTGGGTGCACCTGCCCAGACCTCTATTCAGGTGCTGATTCGGATGATGAGACCTATGTGCCGTCGCAGGTAAGAGTTTCTGGCAGGGATTCTGTTCTGTCCAACCCACCTGCACCAAGGGTAGAACCCTCTATGGGGATGTCAGTGTTGGTAAGTCCGCCTTTGGCGGTTACGGATGCAGGGTCACACTCCACAACATCTGATCCTGTTCCTGGGCCAGCAGATCAGAGGGGGAATGCAGTCCTGCAGCCTCAGGGAGTGCCGGCACAGTAAGGCGCAGATCGCCTTGCCCCAAACAGGTGTGGTGCCCGCTGACGCGGTGGCCGTACGCCACCAGGCAATACCGTATGGGAACAATCCATGTACGGTATGGCAACCCAACAGGCAGCATCAGTTGAGATGATGGCTCAAGCAATGGAGAGGGTGGCCTCTTCCATTGTCCCCCCTGAAAGGCAGATGGAGCAACTACAGCAGGCAACAGACTCCATTTGCCAATCACACAGGGAGGACATGTTGGCGTCCAACAGGGACCGACGGGCGGCACTGGAGACTCTGCGCCAATCCTCAATAGAGTCCCAGGCCCACAGGGAAGCCCTGAGGGAAGAACTCCATAACCTCAGGGAGACTCTTCTTGACCTTGAGGCTTCCACTAATTTCAGGAGAGAACAGCAGCTGGAGCGGCTCACACGTTCGCTCTCAGCTGAGATGCAGGCAACACGTGAGGAGATCCGGACATCACGGGAGGCCATGCGTGCAGAAATGCATGCAACCCGTGAGGTGGTGCATGGGGATCTCCGCACTTTAATCCTCCAGAATCAGACCTTCAACACCCGCATGCATGCTGCCATGGAGGACCATACCAGGGCTTTGCGTGGGTTGCCTCCCATAGCACCACCACCTCCTGATGCAGCAGCAGAGGGTGATGAGAGCCACAGCATCAATTCTCCCACAATAGCGTAGCCGTGCAGGCCATGATCCCATGGAGGTGTTTTTTTCCCAACATCCACACAGGTGGCTTTTGGTGTGCACCCTGTCCTCGGACCTCCTGGGTGCCACCCCCCAGGACCCCACATGGCCATTTTTGATTTTTGATTTTTTAAATTTTTTTACAGTGTGTTGCCTTGTGTGGCGCCCATGGGAATCCACTGTATTCCAGCTGGGCACATGCAGGCTTGTCCTGAGTTTGGGTTAGAGGCTTGGGTTTGTGAGACACACACCCCTCCTGCTTCCCGTTTCCATGGGCTTGCAAAGGGTGTGCCCAAGTGACAGTGAATTACACAGTGACGCTGGACTCCCATGAGTGTGGGCAGTCTGTAGTCAATACTGTGTATACATTCCTAGTGGATATTGTTGTTGTATTGTACACTGCATGGTGTATTGATATGTGCTTGTGCTTCCATGTCTCCCTCCAAATTTGCAGGTTCATTCCTCATGTCTTCACAAGGCCATCTACTTTGGAGATGGAGTTCATGTTCTATGAAGTACACTGACAAATTTGGAAGGCTGCAACACTACAGTTGGAAGGGGTCGATGTGGTGGCATATTCAGGTTGTAAGACTATGACTACTTTAACCTAGTACTGTCATGTTTTTCCTATGTTTGAGGTTGTGTTGCTGTATTGTATTGTTGGTAAGTATTTGGTCATGTGTGTTGTTAGTTCTACATTACTGGGAGCATATTGTATTGTGTGTGGCCAGTTTCCATTAGGGACAGTGTACTTTGTGACACTTGTGTCAGGTTTTGGGGATTGCTTTGTTTGCTTTCACATAGCATGATATGCCATGGTCTGTTGGGTGGCGGAGCTGGGGAGGGGTTGGTGACATGGCGCTGTTGTCATGTTGTATTTTACTAGGGGGTCATGTATTTAGCAGCATAGAAGTGTCTTTTGATGACACAGCATTGGTGGTGTTTGTGTAGGTAGGGATGCACACAATGTAACACTTCCAGGTGACCAATCTCAGGCTGGTATGGTTGTGACAGTTGACTGTCCCTTATGTCATCATCATTGATTGTCAGCTGGTATGTGCCAGAGCTGTGTGCACTCCACAGGGGTGTGATTTTAGTTGAAGTAATTAGCCACCAGCTGCGTACTGGCTGCCTCACCCCGTGCCCTTTCCCCTCCCATGCGCAGCGGGCGTGCATGTGGTTGGGGATGTGGGGCACCACCATGTCCACCGGCAGGCCCCGGCGTGTTGCAACGTTGTGCAGGACACATGCTGCCACTATGATCCTGCACACTACTGGCGGAGCGTATAACAGCTGCCCACCAGAACGGTCAAGGGAGCGAAAGCGTGACTTGAGCACTTCGAATGTGCGCTCCACTATGCCCCGGGTTGCAATATGGGCTGTGTTATATCTTACCTCGGGTGACGTGGTGGGGTTCCGAATTGGCGTCATCATGTGGGTGCTCAGAAGGTAGGCACTGTCCCCTGGGGAGGTGGTGATGGGTATCATTAGTGGGGTTGTGACATTACTCAGTATCTGACATGCATGCATGTGCTGTGCCATTTATACTCACCAAGCAGCCATGTATCGGCATGCCGCCCAGCTTCTAGGTCCCGGTTTAGGGTTGACACTCTGTAAATGAAACTGTCGTGGGTGGACCCTGGATAGTTGGCATATACTGGCATCACATACTACCTGGTCGTTGATGGAATGCTGGCAGGTGTTCTGGGCAGGTATAAGTGCCTCCGGACTGATGGGCGTGCAGTCATAATGCCCAACACCTGGTGCAGGCAGCGTGACTGCGTGGCCTGTGACACCCCCCACCCCCCACTATGGCACTTGTCTGCTGAAATGATCCAGTGGCCAAGAAGTGCAGTACATTGAGGACCTTCTCCAGGGGGCTGAGTGCTTGGGAGCACAGGGTGGGTGATGTGAGGTCATCCTCCCACTCACTCACCAGGTCGAGTATTATGTGAGGTGGAAACCTGTACCTCCCATACACCTGGTCATCAGGCATCCCAAAAAGGCTGGTTCTGGGTGTGAAAATTCTGGGCCTGACTATCCTCCTCCTCCTCCTGCGGTATCCCACGTCCACTGCTGCTAGGAACGGTATATTCATCCTGGCGTCTGTGCTTGTTTGTTGTTTGCGCGCACTTTTATGCTGCGCGGGTCCACGTACGCCTGCTTCCTGCTGGCGTACGTGTTTCCGGATTAGCACGTCTTTTTTGGCGCACGCGTTAGCCCTGTTTGATTCCATGAATACGTGTTGTAGGCGAGCGTGTGGGCGTTCTGCGCATTTGCCTCCTGTACTTCCCCTGTGACGCCTACATTTTCACGCGTTGTTCCCCATTCCGCGTGTCACGCCCCATGTTACACCTACTTTTGTTGTGTGCGCCGCGCTATGTGTGCTTTCGCTGTGCGCTTAGCGCACGCTGTTTGAAGGCGTGTGCGCCAGCATGAGCCGAACAGGATTTTGGCGCACATCCATGGATTTCCGCACGCACGGACTTCCAAGAATCGCTGTGCGCGGGTTTTGCTGCGATTTTCGCACTGACACTGCGATTTGCAGGCTTTCGCACGCTTGCGCTGACATTTTCGGCGCACATTAATTCTATGAATCGGCCTGATAATGTCCAAAAGCAAATTAATAATCTCAACAAATGCTAATAAAAATGATTAAAAATTAATTTATTTTTAACAAAATTGAAAGATTTTACAAAAAAAATGAATAATCTTTCATTCCAGGCCCACAAGGACACCATTACATGAAATAGATCAAACTAGCTGGTCATTCAAACCCTCAACATGGGAATGTAATTGATAGCTCCATCACTGTTCCAGTCTCGATAAGCAAAAATCCATAGGTACTGAACCACTCCTCCCTGCTTTGTCAACCACTAACCATTACAGGCCATCCTCAGTATGATTCATCTGACAAAAATTGTACACCACTTGAGCTGTAATCACACTGTCACGTATTCTTTATTTATGTTTTTTAATACACAAGTGCACCAGGTCCATCGTTTTTCCCACATAAAGTTTGTTACAAGAGCAAATAATGATGTTGCTTTTACAAGCTGTTTTACAGTTAGTAAAATGTTGTAAACACCATGTTCGATCGTTAGCCTCAAAGGAGGTGGTTTGTATTGCACAATCACATACGGCACAGTTACCACACTTAAAATGTCCCTTAATCAGTGGCAATCCCAATAGTGTACGGATGTCTGTACTGTCCTTTTAATCTTACTCCCTGCATGAACAAGTGACTGGTGTAGGTTGACACCCTTTTTGAAAGCAAACATCAGCCTTGCTAGTTCTGGTTCTGCCACATGCAGATTCTGCCAATTTCTAATGACAAGGTTGCGTAAAGCATCACTTAAATGACATTAAGTGATGGAGCATACCCATCAAGTGTATGGAATCTTATCCATAGTTTTCAGTAGTTGTTCTCTTGGAAAGAAGCATGCACGTTTGATCGAATGTTTGAGAAGTTTCTTAGGGTAACCAGGTGCCGCTAATCACCCTCTCATGATGTTGGATTGAATATAAAATTCTGCCAGAGATTTATAGTTTCTCCGAATACAGAGACATTGACTAAAGGGAATGTTATTTTTCATACTTTTAGGATGTTGGCTAGTATGATGCAGAATAGTATTTCTGTCCATAGGGTTTCTAAAGAGTGTCACCTCCAAATGATCACCACACACTGATCAACAGGTCAAGGAATGCAATTTCTTTCTGACTTGATGTAATGGTAAACTGCAAATTAGGGTTCAGTCTATTCAACCATTCCTGAAAGGCAATTAAAGTAGTCGAGTCACTTTGCCATACCATTAGAATATCATCGTCAATGTACCTATGGTCCGTCTTTATGTAATCCCTGAAAGGATTCCTAGCAGATAAAACATGTACATCTCCAAAATGTTGCACAAACAAGTTAGCCAATGCCGGGGCAAAGGCTATGCCCATAAATGTTCCAGGCACTTGATTATAAAACGTGTCTTTATACAAGAAGAAGTTTTCCTCCAATGTGAACTGAGCAAGTGTCACAATGAATTTAGATGCTTATGAATTAGATTAAGCTTTTAAGGATGAATTTTAAGAGTGACAAAGTGTAAGCATGTAATGTAATGTATGTCCTCGTTTTTCTTTTTATATTTTTCTACATGCAAGAGGCTAGACATATTAGCCAAATGCATTACATAAAAAATAAAAGAATAAAAGAATTTCACGTCGATTCAAAATTCTCTAACCTCTAGTGCAGTCTCGAGGTTTTCTTTCTCCTAGGATGACAAAGGAAGAGCGGCAATACCTATTCATGGACATTTCTCCCCCACCATTGATATAGTGGGGTGGCATATAAATTTATAGTCAAAACATATGGACATGCACATTTCTTTTTGCATTCAAAAACGAAAACACCCACATTGAGAAACTCAGAATTTGATAGGCGATATGTAGGATATTTTAAGTTAGAACTGAATTAATCTGAGACAGCACCCTCTAGGATTCCAGAGGATTCCTCCAGTTGTTGCAGAGTGTGCCTGGGATGGCAACACTTCAACTGGTTAATGTGGACCCACTTGTCTTCCCCCTCTGCCAAACCGCCTTTGGGGATGCGGATCTTGTAGGCCACAGGGGAGATTTTGTCTATAATCTCAAAGGGTCCCTTCCAAGTAGGCAAAAATTTTCGCTGTTTGGCCTGGTTCCTTTGGAAATTGTATAGATAGACCCGGTCCCCCACCTGATATTCCTTCCTGGAAGTCTTCAGGTCATAGTGGGTCTTCATGCTATCAGCTGATCTTTCTAGATTCCGCTGAGCATAAGCAAAAGCATGTTGAAGGTGTTTCCTTAAATTCTCCACATACTCATGAGTTGTGGAAGCATTTATCAGTGTCTGCTCTTGGGTCCTGTAGAGCAAATGCTGAGGAAGCACCATCTTGCGCCCAGTCATCAACTCAAATGGCGACATTTTGGTTGCAGATGAAGGGGTAGATCTGATGGCCATTAGGACCAGAGGTAATCGGATATCCCAACTTGGCCCAGAATCTGCCACAAACTTCTTTGATATGCTCACAATGGTTCGGTTATATCTCTCTACTGCCCCAGAAGAAGCTGGCCGGTAAGCAATATGCAACTTCCTTTTGACCCCCAGTATCTCCCACATCTTTGTCATTACTTCACTGGTGAAGTGGCTACCGCTGTCTGACTCAATCCTTTGAGGTAGACCAAAACGGGAAAAGATGTGGTTAATCATCAAGGCAGCTGCGGTTTCTGCCTTGCAATTTGGGGCTGGGAGACATTCCACCCACTTGGTAAACAAGCATGTCACAGTCAACATGTACTTATTCCCCCTAGCAGAGCAAATCACGGGGCCTACAAAGTCAATTTGCAAATCTGACCATGGCAGTGTCATCCCCCTCTTTTGGAGAGGTGCACAGTGCGCGAGGGATGATGGCTGAAATTGTGCACACACAAGACACCCCTTCAAGTATTGGTCGAGGTCCTGCCCCATGTGTGGCCAGTATGCAACCTCTCTTAAGATTTCCAATGTTGTGTGAAACCCCCTATGACCGGCGGTGGCCGCATCATGGGTGTGACTTAACATCAGGCTTCGGAATGAGGTAGGAACCACCCACTGATCGTGGCCAGCTTTGGATTTCCTTACCAACAAACCGTCTTGGATCCGGAACATTTTTGGACATTTCATCAACACTCTTAGGTCCTCTTTCCCAGTGTAATCGGTATCCGTCAGGGGAAAGTTCTCAGGGTCCTCAAGGTGCTGGTAAAATTTACCAATTATTGGATCCCCCTTCTGAGCGGTAATCAAATCAGCATCAGGGGTCTCCTTACTCCATTGTGCAATTGAAAGGTCGTTGTGAGCATTTGTCTGGGACCTAGTGACAGCAGTGACCTGGATTTCCCCCAACAGGGACTCAATCTCAATTAGATCCCCTTGGATGGCCCCGGTTTTGGCCAGCTGATCAGCTAAGTCATTTCCAGTTTTGTCTGGTCCCTCTACTTTGGAATGACCCTTGATCTTTTTCCAATAGATGGTCATCTCATTCGAGGTGACCAGATCATCAATGTTTTGGATCAATTTCCCATGTTTCAAGGGTTTGTTGTTAGCACATAACATGCCTCTGGTTTTCCAATTAACCAGGTGCTCCACGAACCCGTTCCGTACATAATCCGAATCTGTGATTATGACCAGTTCGTGGAGTTGATGCTGGACAGCAGTGAGGATGGCCTGATGCACAGCCATCAATTCTGCCACCTGACTACTTCGGGGACCAATTTTGTATCCAGCGGAGGGTTCTGGGGACTCATTCACCCATGAATTCCCTACGCCGGCCACCAGTTCTTTCTCCCCGTTGTTGTCAACATGGTAAGAGCATCCATCCACATAGACAGTGGGCATTCCCTCACACTTGTCTTCTTCAAAGACTTTGTGTGGGGAATTAAGGTATGCCTCCGTGTTGTCCTTGATTTTTAGACTTTCGTCCTTGAGACAGTTTTCTCTGGCACAATCATGCAAGTCAGCCAGACCTTGCGAGAGGGGACTCTTCTTGTATTGGCCATATCGGACCTCCACAGGAAAGCCTTGCATTGACAGAATCCAGGAAGTAATTCGGGAATTACTCACATTTCCGGCCCGGATTCTGTCACTTTGGAGATATTGCAGAGGCTGGTGTGGAGTCTCCACTATGATGTGTTCCCCCTGGATAAACGGGCGGTAATTCTTCAATGCCCACACCGTTGCCAGGAGTGCCTTCTCACAATCGTTGAATTTTTCCCCCACAGAGGATAAAGTTTTGCTCGCATAGGAGATTACTTTATTGACCTTGTCATGCTTTTGGTATAATACTGCTGTCAAGCACGTATTAGAGAACCCCGTCTCCAGGAAGAACTCCTTGTTTCTGACAGGGTAAGCTAGGCAAGGCGCTTGTGAGAGGCTTCTTTTGAGTTGTCTTACTGCCTCGGCTTGTTCTGGACCCCATTCCCACTTGACCCCCCCCTTCAGGAGATGAATCAGGGGTCTGGTGATCTCTGCGTAGCCCTCAATGAACTTTCTGCTGTAATTAGTCAGTCCAAGGAGGCTCCTTAGTTCCCGCAGAGTTGTGGGGTCTTTCTGTTTCTGAAGTGCTTCCACTTTCTTTTCCTGGGGACAGAGACCCTGAGGAGTAATCTCATGCCCCAAGAAATTAACACGGGTTCTACACCACTGTGCTTTCTGAAAGGAAAGTTTTGCTCCGGCGGCCCTCAACTGTGTCAGAACATAACAGATCTCCGCTATGTGTTCCTCAACAGTTGAGCTTTTGATGAGGACATCATCTACATAAGCCAGGTTACCCCTCGCACCCAGGTCGGGCATGGCCTTATGTAGGAAAATATTGAACTCATTACCGGAGTTAAGGTATCCGAAGGGAGTCTGGGTCCATGTGTACTGCTGGCCCCCAAAGGTAAAAGCCAGTTTGTATTGGTCCTCCCTACTGACCGGCACAGTCCAGTATCCATTGGTCAGGTCTATTGCAGTGAATACCTGTGACCCCTGAATCTGGGCCAGCCCTTGGTCAATGTAGGGAAGAGGCCATCGGGAAGTATGGACCCGTTTGTTGAGCTCCCTAAGGTCAGCGCAGAGTCTCCACTGGCCGTTTGGCTTTAATATTCCCAGCACCGGATTATTGAAGGTGCTGTGGATGGTACGGATTATTCCCCTGGACTCAAGGTTCTTAATTATTTCAGTAAGGGACTCCATTGATGCGAGAGGCAAGCGATATTGCTTCACAAACACAGGAGTCATGCCAGGGTCCGTGGGGATTGTTGTTGTGTGGATGTCAGTGCGACCACAGTCATACCAGTCTACCGCAAAGAGACCTTGGAAATCCAAGAAGACTTGTTTCAACTTTTGCTTCTGTTCCAGAGTCACACAGGCATCAGCTAGGTTGACTCTCTCTTCCACCATCTGCCTGAAGCCTGGAAAGACTTCTGGTTTGGCTATCTCAGCGGCCTCCTCCAGCTGGGTGGAGAAGTCCCTGGTCAGAGTGCTGATTTGGACTGGAGGCTTCAGGTGGGAAAGGCAGCCCTCATGGACCTGGAAAATCACCTCATCCCTCCTGAAGTCACAAGTCACATCTTCCTTACCATAAGGGCAAGAAGTGTACACCAGGACGTTCCCCCCATGCCGGGTAAAAATCCTGTCTGGTGTTGTATTGTCATCACTGTCACTGTCAAAGCAGTCCTTGGGGATTGGCCCTAACAGTTCATTACCTAAATCTATGGGAAAATGTCGGTCATCAACCGCCATTCCAATAATGGTGCCTGCGGCTAGAGTAATACTCTTTAAGTCGCTGTTATCCACCTCTATTGGAATGGTGTCATGTTCTATGTTGACTAATGGAGTTGGGTTTACCCCTAACCCTTGCTGTTGGAGAGAAGCATTTAGATGTATATAAGCATCAGAGTTTTGCAAATGTTGTCCTCTTTTAACTTTCACTTCCAGGGAGAATTTTCGGGTCCTTTCTGGGATGGTGACTTCCTCTTTGATCTGAATTTCAACTGCATAAGGTAGCAATTGAGCTGACCTAAATGCTTTTTCTGGATCATCAAAGCTCATGGGATTATCCGCTAATCGGGACCAAGCTTTGAAGTTTATTAGGTCCAAACTAATGGCAAAGCGATTGAGAATGTCACTGCCTAAGTAAAAGGCGGCAGAGACGTCTCGCACGACCCAACAATTCTGGACTATGCTCTTGTTGCCAATGGAGATTTTGAGCATACACCTGCTCGGCAGGAGATTTTTGGAATTGGGTGCTTCCAGGTCCATTTCCCATTTGTCTATCAGTTTGAATGTGGGAATGGCTGGATCTTTTGGGAGTTGGCGGAACATGGCTTCGCTGATGAAGCTCTTACCGTTGTTCACACACACTCGAGCGAGAACAGAGTCCTTCCCAACATTTAACTGAACAGGGATGAACAACTGCTCTCCAATTTGCTGAATATCAGCCAGGTTCTGAGCTGATTTCACCTCTTTCTGGACTATAGGAGTGGGAGTTTCTGATTGTGGATTAATATAGAATCTCAGAGTGTTTCCTTCCAGCGTGGAGTACCACTTTAGACTGGAAGGAAGGTTGATTTTCAGAAATAGAGAGGACCCCCCATCACCAGTCTGTTGTCCTACTGCTATTACTGTCACGTCTGGAATTTGGTTATTCTGGAAGTGAAATTCTACTTGGTCAGATTTTTGTTCAACCATGTGGCAGGTGCCGTTTAAACTAACATGGTTGACACTCTGTTTTAATTTTATTGGTCGGCTAGTCTGGGTCCAGAGGACCTTGTTTACGCAATCTATTAAGGGTGACAACCTCCTCAGGAGGTCATTCCCTAGTAAACAAGGGGTGCCCTCTGGAGTCACAACTATGACTGGGTTTTTCAACTTGTGTCGCCCAATTTTAATGTCCAAATCTGCCATCCCCTCGACGGGAATTTCCTTCCCGTCAAAGTTCTGGAGTTGTCCAGGAAGAGAGGTGAGAGGAATTTGGTAATTCTCTCCCCTTTCTGCATTCAGTTTGTCAAAGGCCCTTCTGGACAGAAGGGTAGCTTGAGATCCAGTGTCCAGAAGGGCCAAAATTGTACCCTGCCCCTGTACTTGTACCGGGGCATAGTATCTTCTCTCCTTCTCCTCAAGGGGGCACAGATAATGCACATTTTTGGACAACTGGTGGGCTAACTTTCTGGTTTTGGACATCGCTAGCGAAGAGATTTGGGCAGAATTCTGTGGAGAGCCTTGGGAATCTGAAAGAAAAAGTTGGCAACTGGAGATCAGAGCCATTGTGGGTTCCCCTGGTTCCGGTTCTGGGCCGCACCCCCCCCCTTTTTGGAGGCAGTCACCAGGATGGGTTTGAACCAGGGGATTTTCTTGCTGTTGGTTCTGGGATGAGATGGTGGGCGGCGGTAGCTCAGTCTCCACATCTCCCCAGTCTGGATTTGCATCCCTAGGGACCCATTTTTCTTTGGGAGGAGTTCCCCCCTCTATGAAGGAGAAGATCCTTTTCCCAGGATCCTCTGAGGATCCCTCTTCCTCAAATTGGAAGATCTGTACCTCCTCCTCAAACTGAGTCTGTTTGGGTCTTTTGTTTCTCCTACCCCCCCTCTGCTCCTTAGGAGGCAGACTTTCAGGGGCAAGAGATTTTGTTTCCGGTTCCTGGGTTTCCATGGGCTGTTTACAAGTGAGGAACCGGTGAGTTATCGGGGTGCTGCCCCCGACATTGTTCTGGAGCACCAGGTCCAGAGTTGGGTGCGTTCTGCGCCGGCATGCCGATCTGAGGGTTCTGCAGAGCCCTTAGCACGCAACCCAGTTCCTGCGCCATGTTTTGAACCTGGCGCTCTAACTGGGAAACCCGCTCAGGCTGATACGGGGCCCTGTTTTCTCCCCTGGGCTGATCCCGGGAAGGGTAGCTATCCCTTCTTTGGTAGTACCCCTGGTTCGGAAGATTTGAATACCCCTCCACCCTTGGCCTCCCCTCTCCCGGATTCGGTTGTCTGGGCTCAGGGAATTGGGGAAAGAAGGGTGGAGGATTTTGGGGTTGGAAGTTGGGTGGATACCTGGGGAAAAAGTTCTGCCCAGGATTTGGAGAATTTCTGCCCTCCTGTGGGAAGTTAGGTGCTTGGCTGGATCCCCCCCCTTGGGCTGGAGGAGTCCACACATAACCCAGGATGGGTTGATTTCCCTTGTAAAGGGGACTTACGTAATCAGGAGAGCGAGGGACCCCATTTGTGGGGCTGCCTCCCTGGCTCCCTGTCTGTGACTGGCCCGAGGACCTTCTGGGCCTAGCATTATTAGGTGCAGGTAGGTTTTTAGGCCCCCCCACCTCCAACTCTAAAACGGGGGTGACCTTTACCTCTGCCACCTTGGCAGCAGCAGGGGTGTTGTTGGCTTTGGAGTTTTTGGGCGCATTATTTTTATTTTCTATTGGCTTCTGCACCTCATAGATCTGGGTCGCCTGTTCAATGACCCAGTCTAAAGATCTTTTCTCGTGAAAATCCCTCACGAGCTGGGTCATTATGTATTTGGGCAAGGCATGGAAAAACGTATTAATAAATTCTCTGCTATCCGTGCGCACCCTTCTTGTGGTCTGTGCAAAAGCACGCTTTAACTCCTGCACAAATTCTTGTGGGGCCTGATCCTCCCCACATTGTAAATTGTAGGCTGCCTTGCGAGCCTCTTGAGGATTTCTATGAGTAGAAAAATGTTTCAAGATGGCCGCCTTATAGGTGGACCATCTTAAATGATTTTGGTCCTCCAGCCCCGCAAAGAAACTGGAGTATTCCGGGGAGAAGGTCCACTTTACATATTGAATACAGCTTTGGCTGTCCTTCAAATGGAAAGTCTCCATCATTTGCTCAAACAACTCTAAGTGCTCCCAAACAGAATACTTGGCGTTCTTATGATAAGGCGTGATGACGCTCCTGATTGCCTTAATCTGCTTTAAGGGGGCCTTAAGCAAGGCCCTTTTTGTCTTATTGGCCCTTTTGGTCCGGATAACCCTGGTCCATTCATCTTCTGACTCAGAGGCACTGCTCCCAGAGGTTCCCGTCTTTTCTTCCAGGTTTTCCCGGATTCTGCGAGCCTGGGAATGGCTGGCAGAATGTGGGGACCTGGTCTCCTGTGTCCTGTACCGCTCAGAGGAGTCTTCAGATCCCTCCTTGCTGCCAGGATTTGATGGGTACCCCCCCCACTGACCTAACTGTGCAGAGGTTTTCAGGATGCCCTTAATGGGCCTAGTCACCTGGGGTTCCCCATCAAATTGCACTGTGCCTGGGTGCCCATACCCGGATGCCCGCCCCTCCATTCCTGGGTGGTACTGGCCTATGAGCCCCATGCTTCTGGCTGGATAGTTATCTGCCATCCCTGTGGCCCTGTGCTCATGTGCGCCAGGGGACATGGGGGTGGCGGAGTCCAGGGACTGAGAGAAATAAAGGCCTCTGGTACTAGGGCTCCTGGGGTTATGCTCAGGAGTTTCTCTTTCCCAGCGAACCTCATCTCTATCCGCCCCTGCTCCCTGTTGCAATGCAAGAGCCTGCGCCTTCAGTTCCTCAGTTAAGGCCTTACTAGACTCTATCAGTCTCTCCTGCATCACTACCTGTTGTTGGAGCCTATCATTGTGCTGGCAGAGAGCCTCATTCTCTCTCTGCGTTTCCTGATTGGTCCTGGAGCACTGGGCCAGTCTTTGATGCAGGAGGGTTACCTCCTGAGCTGTGTCCCTATTGGCCTGCTCCTTTCTTGCCAGAGCATCCTCCACCTTCCTGGTGTGCTCTAACAAGTTCTGGTGTTCTTTTTGGAGGTCACCCAGTCCCTGGTGGGCCAGGTGATTTTCTTCCATTTTTCTTTTTAAGTGGCAGACTTCCTGGCCTAAGGTGTCCCTTTCCTGACTAAGAGTCTGCATCTGTACCGTCAGGTCGTCCCTTTGCCTTTGGAAGGCACCAGCTTTCTGGCGCTCCTGATCAAACTCTGCCTGGGTATCCAGGTCTTTCAGAATCAGTTTATTGCTCTCTGCCTTCTCCCTATCTAGGTGGCTGTGCAGGGTGACTACCTGCTCAGCACATACCCTATTGAAGTCTAACTGTTGCTCCAGCTTTTTCTGGCTCTGCAGTAGGGAGTCCAAACCTTCTTGGTACTCCTTCTGCAAGGCCAGAAATCTGGTATCCTGGTCAGCCTTTTCCTGTTGCAGAATGTCCATATCCTTCTTTATTTTAATGATGTGCTGTCTACTCTCATTTTCTGACTCCTGGCTCCCCTGCAGCCTCTGCTCAGAAGAGACCAGGTCAGATTGGGCCTTCTCTAACGCCATCTGTCGCTTATTCGCCAGATCTTGGCTTTCAGTACATTTATCCTGCATGTCCCCCATATATAGGTACAGGTATGCGGCTATCCTAACCATCTTGTCTTGTTCATCCTTAGCTTTAGGAGCCATGTATAGTTCACTCAGGGCCACATGTAGGGGACCCTGATCTCCCCATATATCTGACCCTGTTTCAGTGACCTGTTGCGTGATGGCCTGCAACCAGACCATGCGGTCCTGGTGAGTCCACTCACCTCTCACAAATAACTTATGTAAGAAGTGCTCTCTGGCTATTTTCATGTCTACTAAGGTCGTCATTCTAGAGATTGGTCTCTGTCCTGACTTACAGAAGTTTGTATTTTATTTTTGCAAAACAGAACTTTTCCTTAGAGCGTTCCTTTGAGGAGTGCTTTACAGCGTAACACAGCGTGTGATCCGACCGGATATGTGTATCTGGTCAGCTGGCAAACTGTATTAATCTGCACAAATGGTAGGTCTAACCCAAACGTCCCGCTCGAGCCCCCAATTTGTAAGAGGATTCAATTCAACACTACAGCTAAGTCAATGCCTAGTCTGGGATACTGAATGGAAACCCTTATTGATATATCTTTATGTCCAGTTCATGCGTTCTGGATGACTACCCCTATATAACACCCCTCTCTTAGAATCCCCCTGACCCCACTGAGCCAAGAAGTAGGTTTGTTTTGCAAATTTAAAAAAATTAAACAATGTATAGATATATCACACTTTGATAATAAATTAATAATTGATATCACACTTAGGCATATGAGCAGTAATCAGCAATAAGCAATCCTACAATAGCACAGTTCTGGTGACTTATGACTAGGAACAGGGGAATAAGGTGGTAGAGAATACTTTATATAAGTTCAGATGGATGTAATGTTGAATGAAAAGTGCAATACAGAAAATACTCAATATGATTTCAACAAAACAATGTAATCACTTTTCTCTGGCAAGGCACTCCCCCCCTTGACGCAATGCAAGGAAATGGAAGGAAAGCACACAGTTCTCAGAAATGCAATCAAATGTAATTCAGTTCACCCCAGCATCTTAGACTACAGAAGTTTACAACACAGGCCCAAAATGCTCTTATATGTGCTGGCAATGAAGTGAAAAATATGCTAAAATGCTTTTAATTCCCTCTAGAGGTTCAGGGTGAGTGGTATCTAGTTAATATTAGTCCAGGCTCACTCTAGCAATGATTCAGGGATGGTTCTTACGAGGCAAACTAATTTTTAGCAGGGAAACTGCTGTTTTCACACGTGGAGAAATTTGCAAATCGCGGTAAAATTCACGCGTGCGTTTTTCGCGATTACAGAGGAACTACAAGGACTAGCACTATCGTTTTGGGGTCCTAGGACAGCCTAGGATCTCAGCTTCCAGATGAAAGTTACTGCAAGTCTCTAGACAAACGGTCACGGAGATATGAGCGATATGGTAAAGGTCGTTTTTCAGATTTGAAATTTTAAAGTTCAAAAAGACAAGTGACAGCTAGCAACTAGAAAATGACAGGTGACAGTTAGGAGGCAGTTCTACTTAGATTAAAATAGATTGAATTATATTATTTTAACTAAGAGATTGGTTCTACACAGTTCTGCTAGGTACAATATATTTTTTAAATAAATGGGCCTCGCCACGGATCTGTTCAGGTTTTAGACTGGACTCTGGTCTGGTCTCAGCACTTCACAGTGATCTGGGTCAGCTCTGCTCTGCTGGTCTGGGTCTCTGGTTCTGGATATTGATATATTTGAAGTCTGGATCTTTCTGCACAGCTTTCTCTAGAGATTGATGGAGGTAAAGTATGGATTTTCCCGGCAGAGCGTCCCGCAGCAAATGGATTTGAAGGTCCCTATCTGTCCTGACTGTCTGCTTTTATGTGTTTTGAAAATGGGTGTGTGTGCAGCATCACTAGGCTCTACCCCTCTCCACTTGTCATTGGCCACTTCATCCTCTTCCCCTTGATTGGGGGAATGAAATGAAGTGTCATCATGATGAGGTCTGTTTATGGTACAGAGAACCCACCCCTGTCAAATTACACACAATCTATATTTTGACCCAAAAGACATATTTGCACAGGTACACATTTGTTTAAAATTACCTGCACCCATCACATATGACAGGAGGTATACCCTGTCCAAATCTGCTCTTCCTGGGAGCTTGCATTCAGAAATGGCGACATTTACACTTTTTAACTGGTTTCGCAATATCGGACATTACCCCAAATTTATACACATGTGCGCAAGGAGTATGGACATTACTTGATGAAGTGTCAGATTTTTAACATGCATACATTTTAAGTAATACCCTCTTAACTGCTAGCTTGCCCCCAGATCATGCCACCGGTTCTAATAACCTCTTAAAATGTGGGCAGAAAAATCACAAGAATTATGGTATCATTTAAATAATTTTCACAAGTCCGTACTATGAGTTATTCATCTTTTTCTAAAACCATATTCTGGCTACAGGGGTGTGTCTTTTCAGGTCACATGGTACAGAAACCAGTCTTTCCACTTTCTTCAAGCTCAGCCTCTGTCTCCAGTTTCTCCCTCTCCCAGTTTCTGCCAAGAGGAAGCCATTTTTATTACCCCTGCAATAAACCATCTGCCTGGGCCCTGGAAGGCCCATTGTTCAAGAGGAAGTCATTTATGGCCACTTCAATAAACCCTCTGCCTGGGTCCTATGCTTAGTCTCTAGCAGTCCCTTGATAATTCAATCAGAGAAGTGTCATATCCCTTTTGGTGGGAGCAGCAAAAGGCAGGTAGGCCTGGGAACACAGCTGTTGTGCAAGTCTCAACTCCTGTCGGGGGTAGCTGGTGGGCAGAATTCAGTTCCTTAAACCAGGCCCCAGCTAATGTCACTTTTTGTTACCCAGTTTAAGTCAAGACAATGTTTACATATGCAGCTAGAATGCTGATTCTAAGTTCAAAACTATGACATTTAAACAATTGCAACCTATGTGACACTCAAAAGTAGGTCACTCATTTCTTTTAAACATTTAAATTTTTAGTGTCTTTCAGTCCAAATTTACTTAAACTGCTGAAATCCACAGCTCAGCCAGTCTTGTTATAAACCTTCAAGTCACTTCAGAATATAACTTTACATTGTATCCACCTCTCAGTAAGTCTTTCTTTGGCCTGCTTTGGGTTCATCTATTCAGTTTTACACAAAGTCTGGTGGTTTTAAAACGCCGGCTTTCTGATAGTGGTGAGTACTAGTAATGCAACCATTTTTGGGATTTAAGAAAATGAATTCCCCACAATTCTAGGTTGCTTTTGGCAATCAGCATTGCCATTCCCAATGGTTTCAGACTACTGTGTGGGTAGTCCAATGGTGGTTTTAGGCAGTGCCCTTCTGTGCCCATAACATCGGCAAAAATGAGTGGCAGCCTATTCTTCATGCATTTCCCTGTGCATTTTCTGGGAAGCTCTGGTCATCATGATGTTTTCAATGCCAGTACTGCACAGTTTTTGCGGTAGGGCTTGGATGCATGGGTAAAAACATCCCACAACGTGTGTGCCAGTATTTCATTTGCAGGGGTTGTGCTTGATACTCAGGACCCGTAAACAGTTTGGACTCTCAGAATTAAGTTGTCAGCACGTAGTGTTCCTACTTTCAATCTTGATATGATGTGAGAATGTGGACTTCAATTCAAAACATACAATTCCACTCTGTTCCATCCCTTCCCAATGAGATTTGGGAACTCAGATTTAAATTCTAAGTATGTCATGTTTCTCCAAGCCAAGTGTGTATGGGAACATGGACTTCAACTTCAAGAATTGTTTGGTTCTCCCTATCTTCCATTTTTCTATGGCTCAAGTAACCTTACCCCCACTCCCAGATTTTAGTGTTTCCCATTTCACTGTTAATACTCATTGTTGCCTTTGACCTGTACTTCGCATTTCTAAATTCTCTCTGCCAGCTTCTGAAGTTACCCTCTGGAGTTGTTCCTGATATTGCGTCTTCCCGGTGGTTACCTTCTTCTCAGCATCTCCACTCTCTGGGTATCTCACCGGTTCTCCTCCAAGCATTCCCCAACCTTCTTACCAGCTCCACATCTCTCTGATTGCATTCCCCTGGTTCCCCTGGCCTTCCCAGCTGCTCCTTTCTCTCACTATTTCTTTGCTCTTGCTTGAACGCACATCTCTCCATTAGAGTATCTCAGTGCATCCAAGTATTCACAGAAGCTGCTTGCTAGTACCGGCCTCCCCCTCTGTGAGTCTTTAGGTTGCTCTATGTCTTGGCAGAACTTAGTGTAGGCACGGTTCTCTGTATCTAATCACTGTTTACTGCTTCCCTGTCTCTCTTTGGCTGGGGTTCAGCATCACCACCCCTCCTCAGGTGGCTTCTCTCTCTCTTGCATCTCCATGGCTAGCCGGCGGTTTACATGTATCTGGCTCGCTAGGGGTCTCCCCTGAATGATTTCCCCTACCTTTCCATTCTCCCCTGCTCCTGCAGGACCTGTCACATGACCATAGTCATGGAACAAGTTTCAGGTCTCTGTGTTTTTTATGCTGTGATGCAGGGCACACCATCCCAACTATAACTATTCAAATGTATGCGCTGCAGGGAGATCCATATAACATACCTCATCAAGTCGCTGTGCTATGGATGCTTCCGTGGTCAGCCCTTTAAAAAGGCTTTCTGAACGATGAGGTCTGGATTACTTGCATTCACAGAGAGGCCAAGTACTATAATAGAATTAACATCCAATTGACGTGCTAAGGAGAAAATCTACCAATGTATGCGGCAGTAACGCTTGACCTACTCAAAGCAGCAGTATTGATAACTCACTACTTCAACATACATGAACAGGTAACAGGTTTGGGGATCTCTATTTAAACAGTTTGGTCGCTACTTGCCTCCTGGAGCTATGCTTCATTGGACGATGTGAAGACCCTACTGCCCAATATGAGAACCAAGAAATACAAAGCAGCAAAATGAAGCAAATAAAGGCTGCACAATTCTCACCTTGTGTGTACGGGGGCAGTGTGTGACAAACCAAACCCTGATATTTCAGAGAAGAAGAAGATCCAAATTGACAATACACAATCCACTAAACTAAAGTGAGTACCAGAATGCTGGCATGGAGGAGCACCGGCCATGTCTGGTTTACTGGATTCCCAAAGAATCGTACAAGCCCGGGAAAGACAAAGCCAGCCACAGGCCCTCTAAATTGGTGCTACTTTTAACCAGCGGGAAGTCATACTGTCACCGGCACCCAACCACTTAATATTCTGTGATGGACCCAATGCGTAAATGCAACAAACCTCTAATCTGCATCTGTATTATGAGTAAAGCATTAGTTGGTCATCTGAACATCTATTCTCCACCTCTCCTGTGTGTGACGCCTAACCTTTCCAAAAGGGAGTTAACCGTTATAACAATAAAGAACTGCTATCCACTAGCATGAATACATGCTATTTTGGAGCACGTCTGAGGTGTTGTAGCATTTACTAAATTGGCCTTGCGAGAAGGTAGACGCTAATGGTATTTGGGATTTGTAGTAATGTCCACATATTTTGTAAAGAAGCCTCCACTCTACAAGGACACTCTTGAGCACATCACACAACCCCGTGATGACTAACTCTAGTACCACCCTATCGATATACTAGAAGCTGCCCTCAAGGAAAATTGTTTTACAACACAGGCTAGTTGTATTCGCTCTTTTCCTGATCAATAATAACACGTAGTGCTATAACTACAATGATATACCTCCCCTGAAACTCCTGTGTTCTTTTCCAGTTGTTTTTGTGATCTTCTATATCCTAATACCGCTTCTCATATCCTCTGATCTTTTCTCCCCACAGACCACACTCTGGTTATCCAGGGTTGGGGCACACTGCTGCACTATCAAGACAAGCCCCTCCACTGTAAAACATCTATGGTGGTGTTGGGCTCAATATAAAGCTAATTAACATACCATACCATACCATACCATACCATGCCAATAAGGGCTTTGTGGTTCAGAGTACAAGCCGCGGGATGACAATGTAGCTGATGGATGTTCTGCTCTAGGGGTACGTGCACCTCCGTCCAGGAAGCACTGGAAGGCCTCATCCAGATGTAGCAGTCACTGACACACCAGTGCCTGATTGACATGTCAGTCCACAGCCCTGTCCGTTTTCATCCCACTTTTATGCAGTGTAATAAGTGGTGTTTTTATTAACCAATGTAAAGACACTCAATGGGCCTCATTACAACTGTGGCGGAATGGGTTAACGGGTGCCACAAAAGGATGCATATCCGTTAACACCATTCCACCACATTACGAGGTCCCGTCTCGGGACCCGCTCTACACATCTGGTTTTACCAGACGGGCAGAGTGGGCCCCGCGAGGGGAAGAGGGAGCAAACAACGGGCCGCTCGTAATCGGCCTGTTGTTTACTCCCTCTCCCATTCCCATTCAGCCCTATGGGGGCTGAAATGGGAATGGGGAAGGTCCGGGTCCGGGTTCCTAGAAGGAGGAATTACCGGGCCCTCCGAACTCGGAATGGTCCGGTAATTCCTCATTCTGGGAACCCGGACCCGGACGCGATTTTGGCAGCAGCCATGCTGCCAATAGCGGTATGGCTACCGCCAAAATCGTAATGAGGCCCAATGTATAGTTCTCAGAAGGATAAAGGTCGAGTCATTCCTGCTGGGATTTGACTCACTGATTGCTGGGACATATGCCTTACTGAGCTATGTTACCAGCATGATGAATAATAATGCCAACAAAGGACACACTTGCATCATAATTGTGTTTCAATTGGCTCTTGCCCCTGTGAGACCCCGGCGTGTGTACATTCCTGATAAGAGGAAACCGTTTTAAGCTTAGTAATTGCAGTCTTTACTATGGGTGCCAGTAGTAAATCTACCAGCTGATCTCTGTGTCACACGTTATTGCAGTTGATTAGGAAATGCCTTTGGAGAGATGTGGCCTTGCTTGCATTAATTTAAATAAACGGAACCCCTTTTTCCAGAAGTAGCTAAGAATGGTGTGTAGCACAGTGCCTGTAAGGGGCAGGAGGGGGTTACAGAATCCACAAGTTTCTACCACCTGAGGCATTTAAAATGGCTACTGTTTGATGCTAATGACGTGCCTCCACCTGGCTGTTAAGGGACAGCCCTGGGAAACAGTCAATGCTAGGCTGAGCACAGTAACTAAACCCACATTACCGTCAGACTGGACTGTGCTTTGTACACTTTCCCTTCTATAAAAGACGTGACCATTCAGGAAACATTGTACAATATACATTACTCTTTCTCCTTTAGTCAGTTGATGAAAGCTGATCCACTGCCCTTCCCCCCATCTCCCCTCAACCACCTAACAATTCTCAGTCTCTGACCACAAGTACCAGAATCCCACTTGAGCTGAACAGTCACTGCATCTGTGGACAGCCTACAGTGCTGGGAAGCCATACCAATGACAGCTGTGATCCATTGAAAACAACTTCGAGATTGACATAAAGGGTAGACGATGTTATGTTATGTTACTTGGCATTTATATAGCGTCTTATGTATCATTGGTATGACCTCAAAGCGCTGGTAGGTTGAACACCCTCGGCAACCACAGTTTAAGTCAGTAGAGACATAGAGTGTCGTATGGTGCGTGGGCGACCGGATATGTGTGCAGCTGGTGCGGTTGTTGCATGGTACCTGCTTTATAGCGGAAGGTGTGGTGCTGAGGAAATCAGCTGGAATGTGATCAGTCTGGAGGGTGGACGACCAGACTGAGACCTGACTGCGTTAGGCCTGAGGAGACGCCTAAACTAGTCGTTATGTGCTTCAGCTAGCTGTGTTTTATTAGGGTGATGAGGTGTACGTGGGGTCATGTTAGTATGAGAACAGCTAGGCCAAATGTGTTTTAGCATGGCTGTATTCTAGTTGAGTGATGGTGTATAGGGGAGAGTAAGCATAGTAGTGTGATATGGTGATTATCAGTAATGCGCCTGAGACCAAGCACGAGAGCAGGACATCTGTTCTATCACTTCATTCGTAGATGTAGACAGTGGGAGGTTAGGATTGTATCCAGACCTTATTTAAGAAAAAGATTTTGAGCAGGCCTACCACAATGGGAATTATATGCAAGCACTTCAACTGAAGAGCATGATAAACCCATGATTTGATGCCATCCTTCTGAAAACCATCTGTTCACTTTATAACCTGTGTTGTTTGAATGCATAAATGCTCTGAATTTAGCAATTTGCAGTGGGCGATGTCTAGAGTATTACACTTTTCAGGGATTCCCCTATCGTATATTTCTTGGGTACTTAGGGCCCGATTCATAGAAAAGTGCGCATTGAGCCCACCATTTTCACGCAGCGAGAAGGACTTTGTGAGCCTCCTCGCGCACGAGGCACCTGTGCACGATCCGCGTATTCATGGAATCTTCCCTGCAAAGTAACCCTATGCGCAAGTCGTGGCTGGAACGCCCCCAACATGCCCCCCGCAAAGTAAATGTAGCCACTAATACCTAGATATGTGCGGGCATTGAGCATGAACTCATGACCCAGTAATCCTGTGTAGGGTCCCCCGCAACCAAACCAACACCCCGGTGACACTGCGTAGGGTCCTCCGTTCAACATGCGTACCATGCGTTGTAAAAGTTGTCATGTCCCTGTAAAAAAGCGTGCAAACCCTATAAACGTGCCTGAACCCTGCTGCATTGCTTACCCGCACCCCAAAGTCCGATCAGAACCCCAACTGTGTGCATGCATGCCTAAATCCAACATACAATCCTACATCTGTGTGTTGATTCCTATGCGCAACTGTCTATACACCTGCCTTTGGGTGGCGGATAAATCGATTGCTTTGCATGGCCATTTCCTTAACGAGCGGTTGTGCGGACAGATCCATGAATACGCTTGGTTATGCGCATTTGTGGGCGTGCGATGGACTGCCAGCGGGCCGTCCCAAGCAAGCCCACATTTTCCCTTGTTCTTCCCCAGTTTGGGAGTTCCGCCCCCTACTCCGTTCTAGGCGCAGGCCACGGCCATGCTCTGCGAGCTGGCCACTCGCAGAGCATGGCGAGCCTGCGCAAAGTTATACGCAGGATATGAAAAAAAGTCCCGAGCAGTTGATACCATGAATCAACAAACAGGGTTTCGCGCAGGAATTACCGCGCAATAAATTCCATGAAGCAGGGCCTTAGATTGTTTAGCTTGAACGTAGACGCAAAAAAAGTGAATGGAAAGCCAAGTTTTGGATACAGTTTCTAAAACTAAAGAACCCAGAAATGGGTCTTTGTTTCACGAGCAGGTGCCTGCAGACAGACTTAAGGGCCTTAATTCAACAATGAAAGGAAACAATGAGATGTAAATTGTCTGTCCCGAGTTAGTCTGCTGGGTAAGGATGTGCTCGTCTCTAAACGGTTGCGCAGGACAGGAACACATATAATCCTAAATGGCCACGAGCTACAGTAAGACAATTAAAGCCAACGACCTTGAGAACCACCAGCAGCCCACCACATTGGCCTTATAAACATCAAGTCTAGCTCCATTGTAAGGGAAGGGAGGTGCCACAAAAGTACTTTGCCGATGGCGGCACAAAATCTTGCACAGAACCTGTTAGTGGCTTCAGGGCTTTCCCCAGCAGCCTAATATTGTTGCCTTCCACAAGCACCCTAATTGTTTTCCTTTGATCTCACATCGTTCTGCACATCCAGGCCATTTCTTTTTTAAATGAGGGGAGGGGGTGTTTCAAGGGGTGGGGTGGTGAACAGCTGATGTCTCACTCCGTCCATATCACCAGAGCAGGAATGCATCACCTGTCGGTTCGTCTAACGTTTTTCGACGTTGATTTTGAAGAGCCGCAACTCCGCAAAGCCATCCGCATGGAAAGAGTATCGGGTGTGATTCCCAAGGGCGCCACCTATAAAAAAAAGGGACAAATGGAATAGCTGTTATGTTAGAAAAAAGTGATTTGCTTTCAAAGACGTTATATAGACATCACCCCTTTGAATTATATGGAAATACTGAGCAGTCACCAAGGCAAAAGGAACCGTAGCGCGTCTGATGCAAAGTATTGAATTTGTAGGGAAAAAACTCATAAGATTTTCCTTCTGGCCTTTAAAGATGGAATGTGCCCATGAACTCAAAAAAATGTACAGCACACCAGATGTTTTATAACAATTGTTATGTATTAAAAAGTAAGCTACTGTTTCGGCCTGCCTTTGAAATGAGAAATAAAGCGAATGTTTGTGAAGCATAACAGTCTGGCCATGTGTTTCCAATGAGCATGAAATGATGGGCGCCATGGACTTGCAAGAACGGACCCAGCCAGCAGGTTTCAAGGGAGTTTCTTAGGCAGCAGCGGTATATTTCAGATGAAACGTTTTGCCATGATTTCATTAAATAATGCGAACGTTGTATATTACAGTACGGGTAGGACTTTTATCTGTATTTAAAAGCACCACATGTGTGCTGAAAACATGCTACGCTGGGCACTTAACGAGAGAGGTGTATTTTTCGTGCCATGACTTCCTGGTAAACATTGGTAATTGCTGGCCCTGCCTTGTTGCGGCTGATCTACTCTCCAGCCTGTGTATAAAGCGCTGTATATATTCACACCAATTCAACGAGAGGACATCTTCTTCCTGGAAAGTGTTAGGGCATTTACATCTTTCTTGTTGCTTTCTGGATGGTTTTGCAAAGACTTTCCAAATATGGCCACGCCAGTGTTGTCAAGGCAATTTGGGAGTGGCGAAAAGTGACAATGGTTGGTCTGACCAGACGACAGAACATTTGCGCAATTCTGATATCCCGTTAGCAACTTCATTTCGAGAAGAGGAAAGGGGGAAATGATGGTTCTCGAGCTGATTTTGATCGGGCGAGATCTCTTCAATATCTGTGCACCTGTTGAGAATTCAGTTTAATATATAGCAAAAGAGATGTTCTGAAGGTTGTTCTTCACTTTAACTGGGGGTACAGAATGCCACAGCCATGGACGTTATTTCACCAAAATGCCAGGGGTAGCGGAAGTGAAATCACACAAACTTGACCTCTGATGACATCACAGGAAGTGATGTTATTTGACCCCACTCCGAAGTGACATCACCGGAAGCGATGAAACACAACCTTTCACCCCTTGACAAAACATGAAGTGGCATCACATAGCATTGCTCCTGAGTATACTATGATAAATACGATTTTGATATCACTGTAATGTGATATACATTTCATACAAGAATGAATCACAATATGTGTTGTTAATATCAGTGTGTATTGCCAAGAATGCAAGCAGACGTCCAAGGCCAAATGATAATGATGTGTTATTATATAGTACTTAAGCTTAAGCGCTTTATATATAACAAATATACCTAAAATATCCCCCGACCTGTATGGTATTCATTTATAGACCTCAGAAGGATGAAAGGCATAGTTGGCCTTGCCGGGATTCAAACCACCTGCAAACTGCAGATGGCACACACATTGCAGCAGTGAGCACTAAACCCACTGAGCTATCTTACCAGCTATAGCTATATCACCTGCTATAGTAAAATGAGGAATTACATGTCTGAATGTTCTCAAAGTCAGAAAGCAAATTACACTCTGTAGTCGATACCAATAAACCAGTAACTGAGATTTAACAGCAGGCCAGTTCATCTGCAGGTCTGGTGCAAAGTGGACCACATGTCAAGCCTGTGTGGATCTACTTTTCAGGCTTCCGAGGTTGGCAAAATACATACCATTGGGATGGTTCAAAACTGTGTATTAAAGAATTTAGAGTAGCACAGGGAAAGCAGAGCCCTCACACAGCATCTCGTACTCTGGGCATGCGTTACCTCATACATGCAAACAAACATCCTGAACAGCATGCCAGGGAGATAGGAAAGCTAGACACATTACAACATAGCATTAATTGTGGCACAATGAAATCAAAGGCCACTTGATGAGCTATGGTCATACATTTCTACACTGTCCACAAGCTTTTAGGCACAAGGATTTTGTCAAGTGACTGAGGTCACCGAGATGGAATGTCTTGTGCTGATCGTAACAGAGGCAGTGGCAGAAAAAAACATGCTATAACTGCAACTTGCGAAAAGCAAAATACATATAGTTTTTGTAGGCATTGGAATTTGAGGTGTTTCAAATCAGACTAAATCACTGACTCACCCCTGAAGTCTGCCTAAAATAAATCTTTAATGAGTCTAGCAATTGTCGAATAGAATTCCAGAAAGACTATTTGTTATTCCTATTCTTTCTTATTTAGGGTCACTGCTGGAATTGTTACACTTGTGGAACCCCCTGTTTTTTTAAGAGGCCTGAACAAGAAAGCCAGCCACTTCAGAATCAAAGAGCCACATGGTGCCGGCCACAGCCAACGACCTTACATTTTATCAACAAAAACAAAAAAAAGCATTTAAAAACACCAAATTGTAGGGGTAGCAAGGGAGACCAGAGGATTAGCAAGGGAGTCCCCAGGGGTCGCATTAGCGACCCCTGGCGACCCCCAAATGAAGTCCCTGGCCACAACCCATAAAGGAAATGTGTTGTGTTCACTCTACCACTGGGCATGCACATCAGCATTAAAACTATGGCTGTGGGGGGCATGGCTAAGCGCCAATACGGAGGCCGCCTGATTTAGTGCTCCTGCTCTGGCGAATAAATTGTACCCTTTTACTAATGCTCTGTAACATGTAGGAAGTTTTTATAAACGTGCCTGTGGCTTGGAGGGAGAACTTGCAGAGAGCGGCGCTGTCCGTCGTTTGCTGGTACAGACTAGACGGTGAAACGTAGATTGTGGAAGACTGTGGGCGTGGCCTACAGCAGCAACACCGTGTAGCAGGGAGGCCGACGTGTCCTGTCAGCTGGTGCGGCTGACGTGAGGCAGAGGGCCCACTCATCGTAAGTAAGCTTTTTTTCTCCACAACAAGGGCTCGTGAGCAAGATTTAAGCACAGCCTCAAGGAAACAAGGTATGTTAGGCACACGTTACTAATATTGTAACTGTGGAATGCTTATTTAGTACAATTGAAGCATTTAGATGAACATTCAGTGCCGCTACACGTAAGAAACGTATTTTTGGCACACAGCTGCCTGAAATTTCATGTATAAAAGCAATGAACGTCTAATATAATTACATAAGAGAAAAATCACACAAACTTGACATCTGATGATATCACAGGAAATTATGTTATTTGACCCCACCCCGAAGTGACATCACCGGAAGCGATAGAACACAACCTTTCACCCCTTGACAAAACATGAAGTGGCATCACATAGCATTGCTCCTAAGTATACTACGATAAATATGGTTACGATAACCCTGTAATGTGATATACATTTCATACAAGAATGAATCACAATATGTTTCGTTAATATCAGTGTGTATAGGCCCATATTACCAAGAATGCAAGCAGACGTCCAAGGCCAAATGATAATGATGTATTATTATATAGCACTTAAGCTTAAGCACTTTATATGGAACACATATACCTACAATATCCCCCAACCTGTGTGGTATTCATTTATAGACCTCAGAAGGATGAAAGGCAGAGTTGGCCTTGCCAAGATCCAAAGCTGCCACCTGCCAATGGCATGCACATCGCAGCAGTGAGCACTAAACCCACTGAGCTATTTTACCAGCGATAGCTATATCACCTGTTATAGTAAAATGAGCAATTACATGTCTGAATGTTCTCAAAGTCAGAAAGCAAATTACACTCTGTAGTCGATACCAATAAACCAGTAACTGAGATTTAACAGCAGGCCAGTTCATCTGCAGGTCTGGTACAAAGTGGTCCACATGTCAAGCCTGCGTGGATCTACTTTTCAGGCTTCCGAGGTTGGCAAAATACATACCATTGGGAGGGTTCAAAACTGTGTATTAAAGAATTTAGAGTAGCACAGGGAAAGCAGAGCCCTCACACAGCATCTCGTACTCTGGGCACGCGTTACCTAATACATG
Organism: Ambystoma mexicanum; assembly: GCF_040938575.1. Lineage (NCBI taxonomy): Eukaryota > Metazoa > Chordata > Amphibia > Caudata > Ambystomatidae > Ambystoma > Ambystoma mexicanum. The sequence goes on along the minus strand of NC_090941.1, from coordinate 700,420,757 downwards.
CAAACAAACATCCTGAACAGCATGCCAGGGAGATAGGAAAGCTAGACACATTACAACATAGCATTAATTGTGGCACAATGAAATCAAAGGCCACTTGATGAGCTATGGTCATACATTTCTTCACTGTCTACAAGCTTTTAGGCACAAGGATTTTGTCAAGTGACTGAGGTCACCGAGATGGAATGTCTTGTGCTGATCGTAACAGAGGCAGTGGCAGAAAAAAACATGCTATAACTGCAACTTGCGAAAAGCAAAATACATATAGTTTTTGTCTGCATTGTGAATTTGAGGTGTTTCAAAACAGACTAAATCACTGACTCACCCCTGAAGTCTGCCTAAAATAAATCTTTAATGAGTATAGCAATTGTCGAATAGAATTCCAGAAAGACTGTTTGTTATTCCTATTCTTTCTTATTTAGGGTCACTGCTGAAATTGTTACACTTGTGGAACCCCCTGTTTTTTTAAGGCCTGAACAAGAAAGCCAGCCACTCCAGAATCAAAGAGCCACATGGTGCTGGCCACAGCCCACGACCTTCTATTTTATCAACAAAAACAAAAAAAAGGTGTTTAAAAAAAACAAATTGTTGGGGTAGCAAGGGAGACCAGAGGATTAGCAAGGGAGTCCCCAGGGGTCGCATTAGCGACCCCTGGCGACCCCCAAATGACGTCCCTGGCCACATCCTATAAAGGAAATGTGTTGCGTTTACTCTACCACTGGGCAGCATTAAAACTATAGCTGTGGGGGGGGGGGCGTGGCTAAGCGCCAATACAGATGGCTGCCTGATTTTAGTGCTCCTGCTCTGGGCAATAAATTATACCCTTTTACTAATGCTCTTCAACATATAGGAAGTTTTTATAAACTTACATGTGGTTTGGAGGGCGAACTTGCAGAGAGCGGCGCTGACCGTCGTTTGCTGGTATTGGCTAGACGGTGAAACATATTTATTTATTTTATTTATTTATCACATTTGTTACTCGCCCAGACCCTTAAGTATCACGGCAAGGTTACAGCCAGCTTATCAAATTTCTTAAACAGTGTTACAGTGAAAACAATAGCGAAACAGTAACGAACATGGCTCATAAAAAGCAATATATGGGTGTTAGGTTGGAGAGGTGGTTCTGTGCTTAGGAGTAGGAGAGTTGGAGGACCTAGTCAATCAATATTTGTTAAATAGCCATGTTTTCAGTGATTTTTTGAAGCTATTAAGTGTTTCTTCATTTTTAATTCTAAGTGGTAGAGTGTTCCACAGTGTGGGGGCCAGGACTCTGAAGCTGTCCCCTCCTGCTTTGGTGCCTTTGTGACGTGGGATTTCTAGTAGTGCCTTGTTGTTACATCTGAGTGTTCTGTTGGTGGTTATTTTCTTTATGGAATTATTAAGATAACTGTTAGTGAGACATTTGTGAGACATTTGTAGACAACACATAAAGATTTGAAAATGATTCTGGCTTTAATGGGCAACCAGTGATTGTCTCGCCTGATGTTGGAGATGTGGTCTGATTTCTTTATCCCCAAGGCTGCTCTAAGCGCTTTATTCTGTAGCAGTTGTAATTTACTTGTATTAGTGTTAGAAGTTCCTAACAGGAGGACGTTACAGTAGTCAAGCTTGGTTAGTATCAATGCTCTAGCTAATGTTATACAATTGGTGGGTGTAAGGTATGGCGACTAAGCACAATGAGTTTAGCTGTGTATGCCGTAGTGGAGGAGAAGGCTGATATGTGTTTACACATAGTGAGATTGGCATCTAGATAGACGCCAAGTGTTTTGACATGCTTGAGTACTGGTATTAAGGTACTGTCGATATTGATGTGAGTGTAAGCAGAGTGGAGAGAGCCTATTCTGGCTTGGGATCCTACAATGAGAACCTCCGTCTTCACATCATTAAGACAGAGGCTGTTCAAGGCCATCCAATTTTGAATAATAGCGTAGATTTTGTTAATGGCCTGGGTGTCTTGGGCGTAATCCCCGGTGATGGGGATGATGATCTGGGTGGCATCTGCGAAGTTTGTGTAGATGTTTGATATAGGTATTATACAGAGTTGGGGAGAGGCATGAACCTTGTGGAATTCCTATAGGGACCGCTATGGGGTCAGCCTCATCTTTCCCAATGGCGACTCTAGATGTTCTGTCAGCTAGGAACGATTTGATCCAGAGGGTGGCATTTGGAGAGAAATTGAAATCTCTGACTAGTAAGGGGCAGAGTTTGTCATGGTCTATGAGGTCAAACGCAGCTGAAAGGTCCAGCAGCAGCAATATGGCCATTTTTCCTGCATCTCTGATGGTGTCTATTTGTATTTTGAGGTCAGTGAGAGCGCTTTCGGTGCTATGGTTAGGTCTGAACCCTGACTGTCTTGCTCCTAGGAGTTTGTTCTGTTCGAGATGGGTTTGTATTTGGTTGTAGGCTATTTTATCGATAATTTTGCGAAGGAATGGGACCGTAGTTATGGCCTGTAGTTGGTCGGGATTAGCGGGTCGAGTGAGGGCTTTTTTAGTAAGGGTGTAACCCAAGCTTTTTTGATACTTGCTGGGACCAAATTGGAACTGAAGGATGCATTCACAAAGTTTGTGATGTTAGGTGTGAGGGTGGAGGCACATAGTTTGACTAGGTGTGCTGGGAAATTGTCTCCTTTGCAGCTGGATGCCTTAAGTTTGTCTATGGTTTTAAGCACTGTTTCTTGGAAAACTGGGGCGAAATGGAAGGCTGGGGTGTTACATGCTTAAAGGCTGGAGTTAGCATCTGCCAGTGTATGTTTTTCAGCTAGTATTTTCTTTTTGGTGATGATTTTGTTTTGTAGTAGTTGGATCTTAGCGGCAAGAGCATCTTGTGAGGTGGTACACCACTATTTGCTTGGCTGGATGGGGTTGATGATCGGGATGGGGTTTTCCAACTCTTTGAGGATAGAGAACAATTCTTTAGAATCTGAGGGTGCATTACTGATTCTAGTGTTGATCGCATTTGCTTTATGTGTGATGATGGCAGCTTTATAGATTTTTTTATTTGCGGAGTTGAAGTCTTCAATTATTTCAGGGGTTTGAGATTTGATTTAGCGATGTTCACACGCGCGTTTGATACGCCTAAGTGCTACTAGTCCTCGTCAAACCAGAAGGAGTTTTTTTTGTCCGAGCGTCTAGATTTGGTGACAGAGGGTGCTAAGATATCTATTGTATTTGTGGGGCAGTTGAGGAAGGTGTCTGCAAGGATGCAGGGGTTATCATTAGTAATCATCTTGTCTGTATGAGTGTTCTTTAGGATAGGGTTGAGGTTTTCAATTGAAAGATTGCGAGTATTTCTGGTTACATAGGTTTCCAGAGTGGTGGGCTTGGGCAGATCAGGTTCAATGCATAAAATAGAGAACTTGATGCTATAGTGATCTGTCCAGGGCACTGGGGTGATCGTATCTATAGAGACTGGGGTATTAATGGATAGTACCCAGTCTAATGTTCTACCTTTGTTGTGGGTAGGTGCATTCACAAGTTGTGTGAATAGCATGTCTTTGAGGGCATTATGTAATGCTTCAGCTTTGAGGTCTTGACTGTTGTTGAACCCCAGGTTCAGGTTGCCAAGGACGATGCATTTCGTTTTGGGTTTGATCAGTGGGGTTAGTAGTAGTGCTATGTCTATGTCTGGCTGAGAGTTTTTGTTAGGAGCTCTGTATATTGCTTCTAAATTAATAGTGGTTTTGTGAATGGTAGCAATTTTTGTGAGTAGAATTTCGTATCCCTCTGGGTTATCGATTGGGCATGCTCTTAGATTGAGATGGGTTTTTGCAATAATAGCTACTCCCCCACGTACCGTTGTGGTTCTATCCGTTCTGAAGATAGAGTAATTGGGTTGAATGTCAATGGCAAGTGTGGGTCCAGAGGCTTGGTGAAGCCAAGTTTCGGTCACTATGAGCATTTTTAGTTCCTGGTCAATTATGTAGTCGTGTATTTCTGAGGCATGGGCAGCTATGGATCGTGCGTTAATGAGCGCTAGTTTGAGTTCAGAGGTGGGTTGCGCCTGTGTTTTAGGTATGGAATGGGGGTTACTGGATTTATTAGGAGTGGCTTGATGCCTACTGGTGTTTGTGATGTTATTTTTGAGAGGGTTCGGTGTGGGGCCCTCCAAGGAAGTCGCAAGGGTCTTGCATTGAGTGGTGGCATTGATGACTGGGTGTGTAATAGTACTTGACCTGAGTCGTTGGTTTCTCCTGGTGATCTGAGTTAGGCTCAATTTACATTGTTCTTTTTTTGTGTATTCTAACTTGGGAGGAGGCAGTGGGGTGGTGTGTGTCTGTACTGTAAATTGGTTGCATATTATTACACCTGAGATTGGCTGGGTAAGCGTACATGGGATAGAGGATGTTACCGCTTTTTGGTTGCTACTCGAGCCCATCCAGGGATTATTGTGGTCATGGTTAGAGAGGAATGGCTTTATATTAGGAAGAAACGGAGTGGGGCAGGGGATAGGGTGGTGTCTGGGGCACAGTAGTCTGCTGAGTCAGTTTAAATGGGGGACAAAATGTGATCCTGTGCAGGGCAGGTCAATGGGTACAATTCAGAAAGGAAATATGATCAAAGTAACCCAGGCTAAAATTGCTAATAGTTGTTAGTAGGATGATGCTATAGCAAACAGTTTGAACATCAGAAAAATGTAAAACAATTGATCTGGTAGATACTAGTGGAAGAGTTTAGCAAATGCAGACAACTTAAGCATCAGGCTAGTTTAAAAACAATAGATCTAGTACATGTTTTAAAGGATGTGTGCAGCAAATTGTGGAAGACTGTGGGCACGGCCTTCGGCAGCGACATCACGCAGTAAGGAGGCCGTTGTGTCCTGTCAGCTGGTGTGGCAAACTCATTGCAAGGAAGCATTTTTTCCCCACAACAAGGGCTCGTGAGCAAGAATTAAGCACAGCCTCAAGGAAACAAGGTATTTTAGGCACACGGTTACTAATATTGTAACTGTGGAATGCTTATTTAGCACAGTTGAAGCATTTATATGAACATTCAGTGCAGCTACATGGAAGAAAGTATTTTTTTGGCACACAGCTGCCTGGAATTACATATATAAAAGTAATGAACTTCTAATATAATTACATAACAGAAAAATATTTTGAACATACGGCTGCTTGGAATTTCTTTTGTGAAGTGCTGTTGTGCCACGATACAGGTAAGCAACCATAACTCGCGCCACCACCGTGCACTGCTAAGACTAACAACCACGACATCAAAGATGACATCACAAATGTCATTGATGACATCACTGATGACATCACATGTCTGTATTGTCAACGTCCCTTGTACACACATTTCATGAAAAGTAAATACACATGTGATGTCATCAGTAGTGTCATCAATGACATTTGTGATGTCATCTTTGATGTTGTGGGTGTTAGTCTTAGCAGTGCATGGTGGTGGCGCGAGTTATGGTTGCTTAGCTTACCATAACTGGCAAATTTCAAGGGTTTTTCGGTTTTACTTGGAACCACAACGTCCCTTTAACAAAGTTTTTTCACTGAATTTCATAGGTTTTTAGTAGCGCAACTTAACCATAACGTCCCTTTAACAACATTTTCTCACTGAATTTCATAGGTTTTTAGTAGCGCAACTTAACCATAACGTCCCTTTAACAAAGTTTTTTCACTGAATTTCATAGGTTTTTAGTAGCACAATTTAACAATAATAACTCTGATTTTATGTACATGTAAAATGGAACATACTGAACCCCCTCTACTGAGTTTGATGTTCGCAAACTCTTTTAATGTCCGCGGACATGTTCGGACAACAGCACCACTACCCAAAAACTCTGTGGGGGTATGTTTAATTGTTATATGATAACATATGAACATTTTACAAATTCACAAATCAGCACACATACAAATTATATGTAGTAATACATAAGAAGTGTAACCCATATATATATAACACACTAACCAATCATTTAAATACAATGGGCCTCATTACGACCCAGGCGGTAAGGGGTTTACGGCGGCGTAAACAGCGCTGACCCTTACCGCCTGAGTACGAGGTCCCTTAGCGCCATGGCGGACTTAACACCTGCTTTTAGCAGGTGTTAAAATCCATGGCGCTAAGGGACCATGGAGTTAATTACGCCACCGTAATTTACGGTGGCGTAATTAACGCCTTCCCCACTCCCATTATGCCCTATAGGGCAAAAATGGGAATGGGGAAGGGTAAATGGGGATTGGGGACTTACCGCCCCGCCAAGGTCGGAATGGGGCGGTAAGTCCGCCAACCACCATGGCGTAAACATAGTTTACGCCATGGTGGTAAAGTCACGGCCCAGGCGGTAACTTACCGCCTGGGTCGTAATGAGGCCCAATATGTTCTAAAATGGAATACACCAAAAGATGAAAGATAGGCTTCCAACATGATTACCTCACAGAAACTCCACAACCAAGAACAACAGCAGATCCACAGACCACTCAGAACATACCTTACCTGAAATAGTAAGTGTACTGCATTTTACTCATACATTTGTAAACTTTCTGTATTAGATTAAAAAAATGATATTATGTTTTTTTTACTCACAGAAATGTCTAGTACTCTGGAGTGGCTAGAGGAGCATTTCCCACATGAGGAAATGTCAGAAGATAGTGAATCTAATGGTAGACACTTTACAATATAAACCATTCAATTATTATTATTTTATATACATTTAACCTATATATATTTTTTTGTACAGAGCATACCAAAATAGAAACCCCTAGTTCTTCTGTTTTTGTTTCAGTTTCTGCCTCACCCTCTCTGTCATAAATTAATCATACATGTTAAATAAAGTTACATTTTTATATTGTGTTTTAAATATTTTAATGTTTTTTTAAAAAAAAGCAATTTAGGTGTCCGCGGACAGCGCAGGTGTCCGGAATGTCCGTAAAGAAACGAAAATGGAGTTGTCCTGAAGAACACTATACCTGTCCATATTGTTTGCTAGCAAGTTGGAACTGTCCCAAGAACACACGCGGTGTCCTGAAATGTTCGTAAATAAACAAAATCGGGGTGTCCTGAGGACGCTATGCCTGTCCGTATTGATCACAGGCAAGTTGAAACTGTTCTAAGAACACAAGCTGTCTCCTGAAATGTTCATCAATGGACGAAATTGGATTGTCCTGACGACGCTGTCCGTATTGTTCGTTGGCAAAATGAAAGTGTTTTAGAACATATTATGTGTCCTGGGATGTTCGTAAATAAACAAAATGTGAGTGTCCTGAGGACGATATGCATGTCCGTATTGTTCGCAAGCAAGTTCAAACTGTTCTAAGAACACATGAGGTGTCCTAAAATGTTCGTAAATAAACGAAATAGGGGTGTCCTTAGAACACTATACCTCTCTGTAATGTTTGTATGCAAGTTGAAACTGTTCTAGGAAGACACGCGGTGTCCTGAAATGTTCGTAAATAAACAAAATAGGGGTGTCCTGAGAAAGGTATGCCTGTCTGTTTTGTTCGTAGGCAGGTTGAAACTTGTTCTAAGAACACATCATGTGTCCTATAATGTTCATAAATAAACGAAATAGGGGTGTCATTAGAACACTATATCTCTCCGTAATGTTTGCATGCAAGTTGAAACTGTTCTAAGAACACACGCTGTGTTCTGATATGTTTGTAAATAAACAAAATAGGGGTGTCCTGAGGACGCTATGCCTGTCCGTATTGTTCACAACCAAGTTGAAACTGTTCTAAGAACACATGTGGTGTCCTGAAATGTGCGTAAATAAACAAAATGGGGTTGTCCTGAGGATGCTATGTCTGTCCGTATTGTTCGCAAGCAAGTTGAAACTGTTCTAAGAACAAACGCCTGTCCGTAACTGTTCGTTTGACATGTGACGCACTTTTAATTACTTCAGGACCCGAACAGTGTCCGTAGAACATTAACGCGCATGGGCAAACCACTGTCGGCGCATTTGGTGTCCTGCGGACAGCCTCTCCCTTCGCGGACATGTTCACGAACCTATCATGTGACTGCACCCACCCTGATTGCGTGTTCTGAATGCGGACACTGTTCGTGTCCCCGAACAATTTAAAAGTACATTTTCAAGTAATCCACAATATTTTTCAATAAAAAGTCACCATAGCACAAGTCCCACATACTAATCCTGAGTTTCTACATACTTTTTGAAACTTTTTGAACCTTTTTTTGTGTTCGATCTGTCCGCGGACAGCGCGCATGTCTGCGAACCGCGTACAAGCACCCCTATAAAAGACCACGCCCTAGAGCTTATTCTCATTGTGTTTCTGGCTATCCTACAGAGCACAGCGAATTTTACTGCCAACTGCAGATTTCCATTGTGAACCTGATGGTATCCATGGCTGCACTGCTGCCTCCTGCTGCTGCATCTGCCTCTGCACCCCCTCGCCCCCTCCACCACCACCACCTCCCCAAGGGCCTGAAGAGGGGAACAGGAGTGAGGATGCAGAGGAGGAAGAAGAGGATGATGAGAATGAGGTAGTTGAACTCCCTACTACCCGCACTCGGCGTGAGTCTTGGGTGTGGCGGTTATTTACCATTCGTGGGAATGGTCCTAAGGCTTGTGCGAACCAAGTCACCTGCAACGAGTGCAAAATGGTACTCAGTCGTGGGAGGCTTGGTTCGTACAGCTTTGGGACCACTACCATGAAGCAACACCTAAAGTCATTTCACACTGGGGCCATTCGCAAGGTTGTACCTTGCGAGGAGCGTAGCAGGTTGACTTCTTCTACTTCATCCTCCGTTTCTGATCCTGTCACCACAAGGAACACTCCTGTGGGACAGCGTATTCCAAAAGCTGCCTCACAGGCCATACACAATGCTGATGACCCTTACCTTTCGAGGGTCACAGTTGTGTGTATGTACTGCGACGCAGTACTCTGCAGGGGGGAGCAACTTCGAAGTGCTTTTGAGAATGTCGTCTCAGAGCACGAGAAGATCTGCTCACTACCAAAATAAAACCCACTCTACATCTTTCTCTCTCAGCTCACCCTTTCTTATTCCCGTGGTTGATGTCCCCCCGTACCCCCCTTTCCCCTCCTCTCCTAGTGTGTCTTGTATAAAAAAAAACAACAAAAATATAAAACAACAAAAATCAAAAACTATAAGGCTCTTTTCAGAGCCGCCTTTCACAGTTAAAAAATAGAAGTGAAAATAAATGAAGCAGGGCCCTGTGTATTTTTTAGAAGTCCGTGGACAGTCCACGGACATCTAAAATTTTGGGGAGATGCCCTATCATAACCATTGCAATTTTCTATGGGAGGAAGTGGTGGCTTTGAAAAGAGCCTTTTGGGGGTGTTTGTGTTTGAAAAATTAGAAATACTCAACACCCACTACAAAATGGATGCTGTAATTCTTAAAAAGGTCGCAATGCATTTTGTACATTTCTCAGAAAAATCTGATTGCCAGCATAAGTAAGATGGACTCCATCTCTGCGAAAAATGTATGTACTACGAAACATAATATTTTCATTGTGAAAAGAGGACATGCCAAAATCTCCTAGAAAGGCACAAACAGCCTTATTGACATTGTGCCTTGCTTTCTCCACTTGTGGACCAAATGAAAAAGAACGAAGCCACATTTGTCTGCGCAATCCGTAAAAAAATTACTTGAGAATTTGGAAACATGTCCATGACATTCCCAAGTCCTTCTTTCATTACAAATTGCAAAGAAATTCCAGACACATGTCCTAAACTGTTCCCTGCACAATGAATTATAATTATATCTGGATGTTGCTCTGTCTCCAAAGTAGCACAGAGAGGTAGCAAGTCCAACCACTTAATTCCACGTACTCCATGCCAGTCTACTTCCACATGTGGGAATCCAAGATCTACAGCTACTCCACAGCTTTCTACATGCACCGTCAACCAATGTATCAACGAGTCTCCCAAAATCCAAACAATCTGTTTTCTGAAACACACAGCCATAGCTATCTGTTCTTCTCTCAGCAAAAAGAGTATCTGAGAAACTCTCTCCTGGCACAACACACCCACCAAACTTACCTGACCAATCCCTTTCTCTGCTCATTCTCATTTGTATGGCTCCCCAACCCAAAATCCCCGGATGTAACACCCAATGTCAGCGGACTACTGCCATGTCCGCGGACATATCATAACATGGACAGCCCTTCTACCATTTCCACTTCACTCTCTGTGCCATTCCCTCATTGGATGTAGCTAAGAAGTCACATGACCATCCACCAATCACATCGAATACCTCTACATCTAACTGCATCATCACAGATCAGCACTGCAAATGTACTGTTAATCTCTCTGAGCACAAGTGTCATTTCATTGGAAAGCACCTTCTACAAGAAATATTGTACAAGTCTCCAAGATTTCTACTTGCAGCTCCATGCATATTCGTATGCATGAACACAAACTACAGGTATGCATATTTTCTGTAAAGTACATGTACAATTCTTCCAGTTTCATATACACAGGTTGACTTTTAGCTTCTATAATCTGTAAAATGAACTTACTATCTTTTTTTCCATCTCCTAAAATCAACTGTCACTTACAAACCTTTATACTATTTAATTTCTTTTTACACACAAAGCATGGTGAACTAACATATTTTATAAATAAAATATATAGAGTGCATATAGTCAAACAAAATTGCTTGCACACACTATGTTCAAATCTCAAACAACAATACTTGTACAATAACATAAATATTTATTTATTTATTTATTTACTTACTTATATTTATATAGTGCAAGCAGCCCATGATATTGAGGCACTGTTACTTGCAAGAGCTTAGTTACAGGAATAGTGGTATTCAGTGGTACATTATGAAGTCCACAAGGCATAGTAAAGATATTTTGTTTGCTACAGTTAGTCATTGCAATACAGTTCATTCATTAAGAACATATGATATGTATTCAACTGGTGCGACGTATCTTATGTGAATAAGATAGTTTTCATGGTTTTGAGGAAAGCGCTGAGGATGTAAATTAAAAAAATCAATGTCTAAATTAAAAACAGTGCTATATACAAACAAAATTACTAATGTGTTTCCTTTACAATTGCAGTAAAGACCATTCTCCTGAAAAGAAGCAGCCGAATTTGAAGTACAAAGAACAACTAAGAAGAAACCTGCTCATTTTAGAAAAAAAGTAAGTTGAATACCACCATAATATTTGTATTATTACTCAAACACACTGTAAGGTTAATTCATGCTATTTCTGTGCCTAAAAATAGAGATTGTGCACCATTCTGTCCAAAAATCCCCATTTCTTAAACAGCGATTTACATCCAGAATGGCCCACAAATTCCTATTTTACGACACACAAATGACCCAACTCAGCAGCTAGAATTTTGATATTATAGAACACACAACTGTTTTAATTGTATAGCATTAGATTTACTATTTGTACTTTTCCACACCACTAGCTTACTTTTTTCTGTCATCTGAACCTCAGTTTAGTAGCACATAAATTAAAGAATACCCATCCCTACTAGTTGCAGTTGCCCAATGCACAATCACACACCACTACATACATCTTTATCATCTTACTCAAACACTCAAGCACACAGCACACATACATTGCAGAACACCCCAACCCATACCTTCTTTATTTTTTTCAACAGACCCTAAAGAATGCCTACCAAAAATCAAGTCCGTAGAAAGCAACGCAGAAGTAGAGCAAATGAAAATAAAAGTGTCATTTAGTGAAACAAAAGAAGTTTCAAGTACGGAAACTTTGCCTCCTCTATCAAAATGTAAAACAAACCAGAAAACAATTAACAAAAAATCAGCTATCACTACAGATAAAACTGCTTCTATAAATCTTGATTAGTGCAAAGTAAGCATACCAAAAAAAGTATTTTAGCCAAAATGTTCCGTCACAGAGTCCTTCAAAATCTTATAAAAACAGGAGAGAAACAAGGTTCAACCCTTAAAACCTATCGTAGGAAATTAATCTTAGAAGCGTTGATAGACAGTGCAATTCTTCTCAAAAGAAAGTTATTTATTTTAGTGTTAAACAAAATGAAACCACTAACAAAACTAATGACTAAATTACAAAAAAGACTTCTCAATAAACGAAATGTCAACAGAAAGAACTTATTAAATATCTGCAGAGGTGAATGGAGTCACACTACAAGCACAGAACCATACTTTAATGAAGAAGCATACAAACAAAAGCAAACAAATACAATTGCCATACATAGTAGTGCTCGAGGTTATGAAAAAGTTAATAATACCATAATGGAACAAGAAATACTGCTTACAAAAATATTCCTGAAAACTTAGAATTACCTCTCCATTCAACTGAATCAGAATGTCTAGTATACAAATGGCCATGCACGTCAATGTGTAACATTCCCAAAAAATGTTTCAAGTCTTTATGCCAATTCCTCAATCAATATGTGAAAGGCAAAGACAAAATCAAAATTAAACTACTGCAAAATATGGATACCTGTCCAGTGTGCAAGTACACAGGACTACAGGGACATTCATTGGCTTGAATTACAGGACCTACTTGCAAAACCACCTTCCATGATATCAAAAGGATATCAACAGATCATTCAGCTATAAGAAATCTAGTCTATAAACTGTACTATGCTAAAAGTCCTGCTTAGGAACTAGCCAATTTAAATACCATTCATCTACATGGTATAGCAAAAGACCTACTTGAAGAAATCGACTATATCCAGAAAAAATATTTTGGAAGTGAAAGCCACTTACAGAATGAAATAGCTTTAAAGCAAATTAGCAACAATTCTATGCATGGCAACCTTTTACTACACACATACATACAAAAAAGAAATACTAAAATTTAAAAGTACATCAGCTGAAGTACGAAACCATGTGTGTGTATGCTGCTGCAGAACATTTTATAAAAGTAACACAAAAACTGTAGACCTATCATACAAAATAGAAGACAATGAAGATTGTAAATGGTTTGAATTAGCTCTCTACCTTACAGCAGAAAACAAATACGAAATAACTGACCCCTTAATACTTTGCAGTTACTGCACTACAAAATTTGACAACAACCAAACTCCTTCACGTGCTATCAGAAATCATTTGGAATTATATTCACTACCAAAACCCCTAAAACAACTTAATTTATATGAGAGCATCATAATTCAAACAGTGCACCCATTTCAAGCAATAATACGCCTTCAACCAAAAACAGCAAAATTACCTCCCTCTGAATTAGTGAAAGGTATTCGTGGAAAAGTAGTGTATTTACCATTAGATCTAAAAGAAAAGTAGTGTATTTACCATTAGAAAAGTAGTGTATTTACCATTAGATCTAAAAGAAGTCGTCCTAGGGAGTTGGTCATGTCGGAAGCGGCCTCTTTCTGATTAACATGTACGAGAGGTGCGGCTTGACACGTTTCCGTAGGTCCTTTCCTTCAACTTTGATAGAGCGGAGTGGCGGAGCGAGCGACGAGCGAAGAGTGGTGAGCGGCCAGACAAACAAAGCTATCTGGCTCCGGGTCTCGTGTGGTGCTGTCCTGGCCGCTCGGGGAATCTTGCAGTGGAGCAGTGCTGTGGGGGTGCAGCGGTGCAGCGGGTGAGCATCTTGAATGTCCCGGGTTGCAGCGCTGTGACTGGCCTAATCAGATAGCAGGTCAGGCGGGTTGTAGAGTGTCCACGAGCCCGAGTAGATTCCGGACCATTCCTGTTGTGGACACGGTTTGCTGCTCCCATGGACCTCCCAAACGTTGTTACTTTGGTCTACGATTACACTCTTTGCGGTGTCAGGCGGCCTCACACAGCGCGGTATTGTACACGCTGGGTGGAGGTGCGGCCTGACACGGCCTGTCACAGTGTTTTGACCTCCCCGCCCCAGCCAAACGCGGCTTGATTGCCAGCGACCGCCCAGAAGTGGCGTGCTCCTCCGTATCTCCTTGTGCATACGAGAGTCACAGGTGGAGTAGACTAGTGCCATGAAGAGCGGACACTAGAGGTTGGTGCAGGAGCACTTAAGGACTGGGACTAGCATTGATTGCTGTGGCCGTCAGCATACGGTTGTAACTACAAAACGTGGTCCGTGTCCTGGATTATCGCTCGGCCGGCCGTGTGACTACGGTGGGCTTTTGGAGACTTCTCATTAGTTAAGTCTTTTATATAGGGTCTCCCCACTACCTTGCAGGTGAGCGGAGAGCCGGAAGTAACATTGAATTGAGCCCATTAAGGCCCATTGGTTCAGTGCAGCAAATGACTAGCGCAGCACATTAACAGTGTTAAGTAAGTTAACACTGTAGACCTACCGGAATTGTCAGCCCCCTATTGTCCCACTGCATAATCTGTTACCTACCTAAGTGGATAACACCTGGAGACTGCGGGCTGATGCCTTTGATCCAGGCATAGAACAACAACAGTGTGCAGTTTAGAAAATATATTGGGCTGAATCCTGTAAATTGAGAGTTGCTGTAGCAAGTGTATTTGGTACTTGAGAGAGTCTACTTGCGGCACCTTTAATGCAACCAGACAAGAACCTGAATCAACCAGCGTACAATCTAAGGAAAACCAAGTCAAGAACAGCTGCTTGGGGTCCCGCTAACCAGAAGGCTGAGATGGAAAAGCTGATACCTAAAGCAAAAGCAAAAAAAACCTCTCTGATCAAGCAAGGTGTGATTACTTCTTTTTTTCCCCCTCGAGAAATAAATTCAACTACAATTGAAGAAGACACATCTGACCAACAAGAAAATCCTCTATTGAGTATATCAAATTTTGAAGATATTGATAATAATTCATTATTAGACCTATGTCTAAATATTCAGAGAAATATGACACCACAACCCGAAGTAAGATTTAACAACAACAGCGGATTACCGATAGATAAGCCAATGACCATACATTCAGGGACATCCATGGTGGGAGAAGGATCAGAGAGACTTTCTACATCACCTAATCTGGCATTAGCCTCAATGGAAGATGATCCCGATGAAGCAATTGATCGTATAGATAAACCATGTACAGAGCAAGCCGAAATTGCCGATATTCAGGCATCGGTAGTCTCGCTTCAATTTGCACTCAAGATCTTGCTGAAAATGTCGGGGCAGATCTTGGCCAATATGGACATTCTCATCAGGGGAAACAAGGAGAGAACGATCTCTGTCGAAGATGTGGAGGCAAATTTATCTGAGGCAATTCATGTAACAAGTGAGATTGAAGAGCAACAAAATTTGGAAATTGATGAGGAGATAGATAGACCCGACCCCTTTTTCTCTAAAAAACAGAAGAGATTGGCAAGAAAAACAAATAAGGGTAAAAGAGATAGTGCCACACAATCAACAACGACAGAGAAGAATGAGAGGGGAATGACTACTAAGAAGAGTAGGAAAAGAGTAGCAAGAGCCAAGAAAAGAAAGGCAGTTCGGGATGGATATTTGACCAGCTGGTTACTCTCTGAACAGGGGCCCGTAGTGGACCGGGAAGAAAGAGTAGACCCTGTGGAAGAGGTGGAGGCAAGCCATAGCGTTGTAGTAGATATAGCTATGGTAACAAGTCAACTGACAGTACAGGAAGATCCACCCCTTGAAGTAGTGGTCACTACGGCTGATAAGAACAAGAAGAAAGGCAGTCGTATATGCCTGATCAAGAACCTCTATCAGAGTAAGGTTAACAAATGGCTATCACAATCAGAGTTACTGACAAGACTGTACTCTGTCCCTCAATTGCGGGTATTAATCTCAGATGACTTTCAATTTGTAGAACCTTTGAAAGGCCTGAATCCAAACGTCTCAGCCCTTCACTGTAAATTTGCGGCTATGGCGGATTTGTTAAGAAAGTATAAAGAGGAATTAAAAACAGTAGACGCGGAAGTGGATGTTGATATAAATGAAATAGATTCCAGCTGCCTGGAGGAAGAGGTTGCCGTTTCTATGGACACAGCACCTTGCCCAAACATGCATACAGACAAGAAAATAGAAGCGTTGTGATGTCCAACAAGTATTGAAATGGTTGGCCGATGCCCTTCCCGAGATCTTAAGGAAACCGTGAGATCTATCTGTTGTATCTTGGAACTGTCTGGGTTTTTCGCATTTATTCACATCAGAGGGTTCTACGAAAATGTTTGATGAATGCAGCTGTTTTTGCCTGCAAGAGACTTGGGCACTAGACCCTTTGATACTAGATGGGTATACGTTGTTCCACGCAGCTGCCAAAAGAGGTGATAAAGGCAGGCCTTTTGGCGGACTGGCGATAGGAGTGGCTAACACTTTAGGCTCCATGCAGATTGGCTGTAACTGTGAAAACAACCTACTCGTAGTTGAAGTGATACTTGATGGCGAAGACTCTATGGGTTCTTTTCTGCTGGTAAATCTGTACAATCCACCTGGAGCATTATTGAGTGAACAATTGCAAGATTCCCTACAGGATTTGCTGGCAAACTGGACACCTGCAGCTACTAACTCGGGAACAATGGTTGTGGGTGATTTCAATTGCCATATGAGAGGACGGGTGTGCAAAATGCAGAATTCTAAATTGAAAGAAAAGGGAACTATGATTCACAATAAAGAAAATCTTGAGGGCAGTGCATGGGAATACCTGTTTGAATTCTGGGACATGATAATGCTCAATGGCAGAACGGCCAGTGATTACCCTGGACAACATAGTTGGTCCAACGGCGTTTCCAGTAGTACGTTGGACTATATATATATATATGTCCAGGGCTTCAAGAGCAGATTGAAGATCTGATAGTCCTGCCCAACGAATGGAGTGACCATGCCGCCTTAAAATGTGTGATGAGTATTTCCCGAAAACAGCCCCTACTTAGTAATATGGGTACTGCAAAAGTCAATAATGCAGGTACCAGGATTTCCTGGTCAGATAAGAATATTGCATTTGCGGCAGAAACTTTGGGAATAGTAGCACCTAACGAGCTACACAAATTTAATGCTATGACCATTAATTCTATAGAGGATTGGATTAGTGCTTTTTCAGGCAAACACGCGGCGGCCCCTATGGGGCACATGATGAACATTGTGGGGAATAAACTACCATTTGATAAAATAATTAGAGACATGAAACGTAACCTTAGAGCTGACCTATGTAGGGCCAAGAGAACAATGGCCCCTGGAGAAGTATACTATCGAACAATTAGAGAGATTAAAAACAGATACAGATCGGCCATTAAAGAGAAAAAAAGGGTGGATAAGGTTCTTTCCTGGCAGAAATTGGTGAAGACTATATGTGAAAGGAAGACCCGTAACATCTGGTCCCTCTTGAGCGAGGCTCAAGGTATACAGAGGGGGGCACTAGTTAACCCTATTGAAGCAAGAGTTTGGGTTACATTTCTGGAAAACAGAAATATGAAGGGTGAGGAAATAACAATACTGGGCAGCCCGCCTTGTGAGGTCCCATTTCCCGTAACGTATGAGCTCATCTTGAATAAAATCAAAGAGATAAAATCGTCAAGAGCACCGGGACCCAACGGTCTGGCTAACATTGTTATGAAAGTGTACCCTGAGTTTTGGGCAAGCTTGTTAAACATCCTGTTTCAGAAAATACTAAAGACAGGTAAAATACCCTACTCTTGGCAGACGGCAATATTAATTCCAGTCTTTAAAAAGGGCAATAGACTTGACCCAAGCAACTATAGGTTGCTTTCTATGCTAGATGCCACTGGAAAGATATTTGCCTCACTTCTGCTCAATGAGCTACAATCTTGGGCAGAGGGTAAAGGAGTATTGTCTAGATTTCAAAGTGGGTTTAGACAAGGTTACTCCACTGCCCATAACATCATGATAATGGACATCTTGCGAGCCAGAGCTTTACGAATTGGATCGGTTCCGCTCTATGCATTATACATAGATTTCTCGGCGGAATTTGATTCCTTACCTCGTAGTCGATTGTGGAACAAATTGCATTTAATGGGTTGTCCTGACGGCCTAATATATTATTTAAGACTTTTGCATTCAAACAACTCAGTCAAATTGAAATTAGACCAAGAAGGTCACACAACTCAAAATGTTATACAAAATAGGGGGGTCAAGCAAGGATGCGTAACTGATCCTCTAATTTATAATCTATAAATTTATGACATCCCAGATGCATTAAATAAGGATAGCAATGGTCCGCCGAAAATTGGGAAAGTAAGCTGCCCAGTATTAGCATATCCAGATGACTTGGTAATATTCGATCACACCATTAGTGGGATGAGAAGATCTGCGGTTGCATTATGGGAATATGCTGAAGAGAATGGTCTGAGCATTAATTTAGGAAAAACAAAGATCATGAGATATACAGAAAAAAAGGTCTCAGGGGTAGCGAATATTGCCTACGTCCCTCGGTATTGCTATTTAGGTATAGATTTTGAAAATACTGGAGACTATGTGGCCTGTAAACAAACACGCTGTATCAAAGCTGCACAGTTGACCGCATTATTTTACAGATTTACGGTTAGGCAAGGCGGTTTTACTCTATGGGGTACACGACAACTCTACATTCAGGTCTTTGCTCCGGCGATAATATACGGTCTGGAAGCATTACTAGAGTCTGACCTGAGATGGCTACAGATATTAGAGGGTAAATCTGGCGACGTGTTCTTGGTTTGCCTCCCTCTGTCCCTATGGCCATTATCAGATTAGAATTGGGCCTGACCTCCTTAAAGGCATTAGTATTAAAGAAGAGGGCTTCGTTATAGCTCAGAATGACCCGAGTTACAAATAATGGACTATTAACAGCGGTGCATCAAGAAATAGAAAAGGAAGGCTTGATTTGTTCAATTGTGGACCAGATGAATGATCTGTTCTCCGAAATAGGCTGGCAACCCAGAGATGGTAAATACTCAGAGAAAGTAAATAGAGCACTGAGTAAACGCGTAGACCTCTGGGATTGGCTGGAGAACTTTGAACATCTTAAGAGCTTGAGCAGTTACCATTTTGTGCAATATAGATTATTTGACTTAAGGAAACCCCAGAGATACTTGAATATTTGTCCATCTGTCAGACTTAGACGGTTCATATTACTGCTTCGGCTAGAACAACTTCCCACCCTTAGCAATACGGGGAGAAAAGATAGGATTGCCGTAGAGGAACGTATCTGCTGACTATGTAAAGTACAAGAGCAGTTGGAGACGGCAAAGCACTTGACTGAATGTTTGGAGATGGCTAGTACATTTTCATCCCTCCTTGGTAGCTATGTGCATGAAATAATGCATATTGGGGAAGCCCTGTTTTGGCATCATTGCCTCAACTCTAATAGCTTACGTCTGTTGATAGCTCTATATACTATCTGGTTGCGAATTGAAATAAGATTGGGCATAACTCTTTAGAGGAATAGATTTTACAAAGGTAATTTTTATTTAGAAGGTATGAAATGTATATATATCTGTGAAAGATATGAATTATTTGTTTTAAACAGAATATGTATTGCAAATTATTTGTATCTATAATTGTATTTGTATTATGTTGGTATTTTTATATGATATTTAATGTTAAATTTGTGTAAAGTTTATAATTTAAACTATAGCGCAATAAATATTAAATGAAAGAAAATGTGCACACTCTAGGAGTGCAACATCCAATGGAGCAATCTTTAATTATCTTAGTAAATGGAGTACCTACAAAAGACAAAAAAATATGGCAACAGCTGGTAGATTTACATAAAGTTAGACAAGCCTTGCAATATCTAAAAGAGAATAATGAATACTACAAAGAAATTAATATTGAAGAAAACTTGAAGGATACAACTGAAACAATTCAAGAGATACACAAAGCTGGTCAATTTGAGCTCCTAGATCCTGCTACAATATCAAATACTTTAGACCATTATACAATTCATCCATTGCACTCTAATGACACTGTAGAAGATGCACTAGAAACGTACCAAATGAGTCAAACAAAAGGATCACCAATCAGCATATGGGAAAAAAGTATAGAAGCACGTGCGTTTCCTCTACTCTTTCCTACTGGCAAAGGAGGAAGGTACGATGATAGACCTATTCAAATATCAGCATCAGAATACCGCTCATTATGGATGTATTCTGAAGATCCCAGGTTCAGACAAAATGAAGAATACTTATTCCACCTACTCTTTGAAAGTGAAGTAGCAACTTTATGTTATGGAGTTGCACACACATTAAAATCAGGATCTCACTTTCAAAATATGTCAGCTACACAATTATTACAAAAAGTGCAACAAAAAGATGAGGTTTTACAATCAAATATTACAAATTTATAAGCAAATATGCGTGCTACTAAAGAGTACTGGTTTCGACGTCATGGAGATGTACGTTGTATGATCAGAAACCTTGGCCCACCCACTCGGTTTGTTACATTAAGTTGTGCAGAATATGAATGGGAAGATTTACATGATTTCCTACGCATATCAAACAAAAACAAAACAAACATAGATATACTAACACCTGGAGAACTTTGTTTTCTGGATCCTGTTAATGTTTCAAGATATTTTCACCATCGCTTCATTGCTATGCTACACTTTATGTGTAATAAAACTGTTCCTCCTCTTGGAGAAGTGCAACACTTCTTTTGGAGAAAAGAATACCAAGCCAGAGGAGCACCACATATCCACATGCTTTTATGGATTAAAGATGCTCCTAAATTTGGTCAAGACAGTGATGCCACTGTTTTACAGTTTATTGAAAAATATGTCACTTGTGAAATTCCATCAGAAGCCACAAATAGTGATCTTCATGCACAAATATTACAATTTCAAAGACACAAATGTGGCAAATATTGTCGTTGCAAATACAAAAACAAAGGGAAAAACCACACCAAATGCCGCTTTGGTTTCCCTAGACCGGTTACAAATACAGGTCAAGTGAACAACCTCATGTCTTCAGTTAGACATAGTGTTAAAGGTAAGTCACCTAAAAATACATAATACATAAAAAGAACAGAATAAGAAAAATATATCAATGATTACAATGCAATCATTGCCCACTTATGGAATGCAAACATAGATCTGCAGTACATTGCAGACAATTCCACTGCAGTTGCACGATATGTTACAGCATACTTAACCAAAGCGGAAAAAAACAGAGGTCCAAGACCTCTGGAATGACCTGTCATCAGACAAAACAGTGTCTCAGAAATGATACAGCTTGGGCATAAACATGGTCTCCCATAAAGAGTGTGGATCCTATGAAGCAGCAGATCGTTTAACTGGTACTGCATTGTATGGTAATTCTGAAAATATAGTATGTCTAAGTCTTGGTCCTGCTAAATCTAGAAAACGAGTTCTAAAATCATACGAAGATATAGAAACAATAGCCAAACATGATCCCAACAGCCAAGACATTTTAAAAAACAATTTATTGGACACATACTACCCAAACAGAAGTAATACTTTGGAAACCATGTGTCTAAATCACATAGCCCAAAACTTCACATACAAAAATAATATAAAACCCAATAAAAAAAAAGGTAAATACAGAGTGACAAACTGTGAAGGCAGCTTAGTAAAACTCACCAAACCAAATTTAATTAATCATATCAAATTGTCATTAAAGCCTCCTCAACATAAAGAACTATATTACATGTCCCTGCTACAACTCTTTAAACCATGGAGAAAAGAAGAAGAAATACTAGAAAACTATGACTCATATGAAGATGCTTTCAAAGCAAATGAAAGCACTATAACTGATGTAAACTTTACACAGTACAAAACAATGTTGCACAATGAACAGCAACACGAAGAAGAACTCCAGGCCCAAATAGATAAGGACACTCCTGACAGTAGTCAACCTTCTGTAACAGGAAGCCAAGAACCACTGTGAGAACCACTAATAACAAATGAGGCAGAATTAGCTATGACAGAAGTAGAAAACACCATGTGTCAGTATGAAGATAAAGAAGACTTAACTATACTCCAATCAAAACTAAACAATGAGCAACGTAGCATTTTTCAAGAAGTAACAAAAGAAATTGCACATGGTGTACAACATGAAAACATAGAATGCACCTGCCAAAATTACAAACCTATACTACTGTACGTCAGTGGTGAAGCTGGTTCTGGCAAAACATTCTTAATCAAAATCATCAGCAAGTTCCTTCAACAATTGACAAACAACAAACTGTCAGCTGTTGTCACTGCCCCCACAGATTTAGCTACCTACAGCATAGGCGGTGTCACTTTACACCGATTACTACTCCTGCCAGTAGAACACCAAAACAAATTAGACTATTAAAAAATTTCTACAGGAGCTGCAATGGAACTACGCAGAGTATTAAAACAAATGAAAATGCTACTAATAGATGAAGTGAGCATGGTGTCCAACCAAATGTTGGCTTTGATTCACCTCAGATTACAAGAAGTACTCAAAACAAACTACGAAGAACTCTTTGTAGGAAAACACATTATTGTTTTCGGAGATCTTCTCCAATTGACACCAGTAAAAGGTGAGCCTATTTTTAAAACATTAGGACACAAACTGTTGGCAGCATTGGAAATGTCAACCTTTGGCAACATTTCCAATACAGAGAATTAACAGAAAACATGTGGCAATCTGCAGATCTCACTTATGCCAACATCTTACAAAGTATTAGAGTTGGTATACTATCTAAAGAAGCACAAGCAATATTGAAAACCCGGCACATTCATGCACTTTATGGTGATAATGCATGTGCTACCGATGTTATGGAACAATTAGCCCACAAAAATGTCAATTGTGTGGCCTTCATGCCAACTCTTGCAAGCTGTTTCAAATTCAATGAAATAATGTTAAATAAAGAAATGCAACAAATAATGGAAATTAGCGCCACAGACAAACTAGATGTACATGGCATGACACTACCCATGAGTGAGCAAGCCACAACAAGACTAAACAGTTTAGAAAATTCAATCTCCAACAGAGCTGGGTTGGAAAAGATATTAAAATTATCCTTAAATTGCAGAGTATTAAACGTAACCTTGACGTGGACCAAGGACTAGTTAATGGAGCACTGGGTACAGGTGTTGGCTTTCAAACATACCCACGTGACAACAAAATTTAGTTTGTCAATATTCTCTTTGACAAACTTTCAGAAGTAAAAAGGATAGGATGCTCAACAGCTCGATTCCTTCTCTTCAAAGACATGTATGTTTGCAGAGAACAATTTTCTCTAGCTCTTACATACGCATTCACCATTCATAAATCACAAGGTCTTACCCTAGACAAAGCAATGATAGACATTGGTAACACAGTCTTTAAAGAAGGCATGAGCTACGTAGCACTATCACGCTTACGTACACTTGACGGTCTATTTCTAATCAACTTTGATGCAAGTAAAGTAAACGCTGATATTCCTTGCATTTTAGAATACAATAGACTTCGTTCACTATACACCCCCCATCTAATCACATATTCTGTTCCACAAAAAGTAAAATGTTGTAAAAGAAAACTAAATCAAACAGAAATGCAACAGGATGTCACTGAAAATTCTCCAAAGAGAAGAAAAGAAACTAAAACTTCATCAAGTACCACAAGCATAAAAGAACCAATTAGGGAAAGTAAACCAGGTACTTCATCAAAGAAGGAAGACAAACTAAAAAAAATCACTCAGATACAGAACTACCTGGCCCATTTAAACTCTCAAATATAGTTGGTGTAAATTGCTACGCAAATGTAGCAATGAATATTCTATTTCAATTACCACCAATTGTTCACAACATTTACTTACACAGTACAGACCAATTGTGTTTGCAAATGTTAGTACTTCATAGAAACACAACAAATAATCCTGACAACACGTATAGTGTTTATAAAATAAGACAACAATTGGACTACTGTGCTGGAATGGTGAAATTCACTATAAACTCACAGGAAGATCCACAAGAATGTCTAATGTACTTACTACAAGTACTGGAAAACAAAAGCATACCTATAAATGAAATCTTCCAGATTTCATACATGTGGAAACATACATGCACTCTCTGCAACTATGTGACACAAGAAGAAATCCCCAATGAACGCTTCGTATATATATCAATACCTAATTGTGAATCCATTCTATTTCAGCAACTTGTACAAAATACAAACCATGGTAGATTATGTTCTACCTGCAATTCGGATAATTGCTCCACCTTACTGATACAAACACATAGTAAATACGTAATACTAATGCTCCTACGTTACAATGCAGATGGTACCAAAAACAACTGCAAGCTGACTGGATTCACACATGGTCAAGTATCACTTGGTAAGAAAACCTTCACAACAATAGGTATAATCTACCACGCAGGAGCCACAACCAATTCAGGTCACACTGAACACACCTAACTCACAGGTAAAAAGGCTCCCTTTTCAACACCAATCCAAATGATGTATGGCCCGCTTAGAACCTTCCAGCTAATGATTTTCTGGTTAATCTTTTTCCCCAATTCACTTTGACCTGATGAACCTTACTCATACATATGGTATGTTTTTTCGTTTTTTTCTTTTTATTTATTCTTTCATTTGCAATTGCGGTTGATTGTATTCTGTCTTGTTTTGTGACTCTTTGAAATTTGTTTAAAAATTGGAAACTTGACTCTTGATATGATGTACCAAAAAATCTTGTGTTTCCGTACTATTAATGTATGTTTTTGTGGTCTTTCACCTTGGATGCACCGATACCTTGGGTCCCCACACCTTGCATCAACCTTGGTTTCAAAATTACTTTTTCCTTCTTTTTCTTGTTTTTGGTTAACCCCGCATCAAAAATGTGTATATATGTACAACTCTGTAGCCTCAGTTGAAGGGCAAGTGCCCGAAACACGTGTCAGGCTACCTCAGTGACAATTAAATTCACTATACCACTTTGGACTAAATTTGTGTTTATGCGCAGTGTGTTTGCAAAACAATTGTTTACTTGGTTCCTTACTTGGCGTTAGATTTGGCAAATCGCGCCTCCTGCATCCACCTGCAGCTTTACTCACTCCAACCAAATATATTAGATCCTTGCGCTGAACCTCAAACCCCCCCTCTTGCCACTCAATTCGGATATATATCGGGTCCCAGAGGCTCAGCTGCAGACCGGATCACTGACTAATAAATAAGCATTATGGCTACTGCAGCAGAATATATTTTGACCCGAGAAGATGACATTAAAGCATTATTTGCTCCCAAAGGTTCAACCCTGAATCCTTTCAAGAGACTGATCTCTGAAAATAACGATCTCCGAACTAAGTTTATGAAATTAGAACGTCTTAGCGTCAGAGAGATTAATACATTTTGGGAAAAAACTACACTAACACATTACTTGAAAGAAAATAAAATTCCTAGAGGCCTTCGTATTCTCATTCTGCCAGACTTCGAAGACCCGGCTGATAATGATCTAGCGACCGATTGGGAAGCTAATCTATCGGCTAGCTCGAATACAATGCTCAAACTTCTTATTGAACATGCAAGTAGAGAACATGAACGTATTGTAATTCAAATTGATGCATTAAAGGAGGATATTGCACACTTCGATGCACCTAGCACTACTATAGACAAAAACTATAAAACCTTGTATACCCGCTTACGTAGACACCAAGATGAGGTCAAACTCCGCAAATCACGTAAATTTTCCCGTGATGACAGAGATTATCGGGATAATAGGGTATATACATACCAACCAAAATATGATGAAGTCTCACGCTCACGACCAACTAGTGCAGCCTCCTCACTAGCAAGTTCAGAAGCAGATAGTGATGCTGATAAAGCAGATACAGACATAGACCCCCTAGTGGGGCCTAGTCAAACTGAATCTAATCTCTCCGATGATTTTGTTGCACCCACGGGCAATTGTGATCACACTACACAATCCCTACCTAACCCTTTTTTAGAGCAAATTCGCCGTTACAAGAAAGGCAATCGCCAAGCCGCACTTGCGGCCATGAAAAAAGTCAGGTTTCAAATACCTCCAGTTACAAGTACCACAACCCCAGACCCAAGCCTCGGGGCACAAGGGGCGGCCAACCTCGCAGGCGCAAATGCTCCTCCCCTTCAGCAACGCAGAATGACTCGATCTCAGTATCAGCAAAACCTCAGGAATCAGACACACTAGATCTGATTACCAATTTGAGTGATTACCCTCTCTCTCAAGATGAACGTGTACTCCTGAACAAAGGACTCTCGTTCGCTCCAAGCGACCGTAATGACTTTGTGCAAATCCAGATTGACCTGTTCAAATTCATTCGGAAAATCAAACTGAAAAAATATTTTGCTACACAAATCAAATATTTTAAGCCTAAATCACAGCAGCCTGCCCTCTCGGATGTCACACTTCAAACTATGCTAAGTACACATGTCCTTATGTCATTGGACGAATGCGATCATGATCCTAATACTAATATGATGGACCTATTACATGACCTCAGTATACAACAGCAAAATCTCAAAATAAAAGAATTATCAAGTAAATCTAAATTTGTGCCTACTTTTCCGAAAGACAATTTGATTGATACCTTCCATCAAGCAGTCACAAATGACATACACAAACTGCAAGACTCCACTCATACGAAACAAGGGCGCAAATGCAACTTGACGCGCCAACAACAAATAGCTTTGCAAAAGTTGGCTTCTAATGAGAATCTGATCTTCAAAGAGGCAGACAAAGGTGGCAATGTGGTAATAATGAATAGGAGGGACTACATTGCCATGGGCCTAGAACACTTAAATTCACCTGGCTGCTATGAAACTCTGCCCTCAAATCCAATTTGCACACTCAGGGCAACAGTCAGCCAACTTGTGGCCAAATGGTACACCAGAGGCCTTTTAACAGATGTTGAAAAACGGTTTCTTACTGTAGATGGTCCAATTATGCCCACTGCCTACTTCCTGCCCAAGATTCACAAACCCTTTACCAGAATACCAGAAGGAAGACCAATCTTGAGTGGGGGTGGTGGGATCTTTGAGCCAATCTCCATGTACATTAATGAATGTCTTGCTCCTCTTGTGACTTCTATCCCCACCTTTATCAGAGATACCATGCACATTTTACACATACTGGATCAATTACCTGTACTTCCAAACATGTTACTAGTGACACTTGATGTCAAAGCACTCTATACCTCCATTGAGCATGCGAAAGCAATCATTAGTGTTGATCATATTTTCCGGGAGCACTCTGCCTCATTTTATGAACACATAGAAATGATTAAAGATCTCTTATCGTGTGCTCTCTCCAACAACGTATTTTTGTTCAACAACATTTATTACCGCCAACTTATTGGAATAGCAATGGGGGCAAACTACGCCCCAGCCCTTGCAAACATATTTATGCATCATTTTGAACAAATGGTTGTCTTTACAAATACTATGTTCTCACCATATATCTATATTTGGAAAAGATATATAGATGACGTAATTCTGATTTGGAATGGCTCCTGTGACACCCTGAATGATTTTGTGAACTATCTTAACACCAACATATGGGGAATTCAGTTTACACAGAGGGCCTCATTACGACCCAGGCGGTAAGTTACCGCCTGGGCCGTGACTTTACCACCATGGCGTAAACTACGTTTACGCCATGGTGGTTGGCGGACTTACCGCCCCATTCCGAGGTCGGCGGGGCGGTAAGTCCCCAATCCCCATTTACCCTTCCCCATTCCCATTTTTGCCCCATAGGGCATAATGGGAGTGGGGAAGGCGTTAATTACGCCACCGTAAATTACGGTGGCGTAATTAACATCAAGTTCCCTTACCGCCATGGTTTTTTACACCCGCTAGAAGCAGGTGTAAAATCCGCCATGGCGGAAAGGGAACTCGTGATTGGCGGTAAGGGGTCGGCGCAGCTAACGCTGGCGCTAACCCCTTACCGCCAGGGTCGTAATGAGGCCCAGACTGTTAGCACCAGTAGTATCAATTTTCTTGATTTAACTATTATGATTTCTGATGGTAAACTGATAACCAAAACTTTTCGCAAATCCACTTCAGTCAATTCTCTGCTTCATGCGAGCAGTTGCCACAAGAAATCGGTTGCACGCAATATCCCCAAAGGGGAATTTATACGTGCTAGACGCAACTGCTCAACAAATGAGGATTTTAAAATTGAATGTTCATTTATTCGCAACCGTTTTCTGGAAAGAGGTTATGATAGTCACCTCCTTGACAAAGCTCAACTGGAGGTCCAATCTCTGCAGAGAGAGGTTTTACTCACTCCCATAGTACGCCCTCAGAGTACTCATAGCAACAAATTGAAATTTATTACCAAATATAACGCAGAGAGTTCAAAACTGTATAGCATAGTCAAGAGACATTGGCACATTTTACAATTGGACAGAGATATCACCCCCTGGGTAGATGATTCGCCAAATTTCATCTACACCAAGGCTAGCAATCTTAAAAACATTCTCTCTCCTTCATTTATGTCCAACCCACAATCCAAACCAACTTGGTTACAGCTAGCCAGTATAACTGGTTTTCGTAAATGTGGGGGGTGTTCCATGTGTATGTTCGCACTTGAAACTAAGCAACTAGACTTTGGCCATTTAGGTAGATATTCAATCAACTCCTTCATGAACTGTAATACCAAATTCTGTGTATATTGCATCCTTTGTGTATGTGGGAAGCGCTATATTGGCAGTACAATTCGGCCTTTGAAGATTAGAATCAGGGAACACTTGGCTTCCATCTCTCAAGTAGATTCCAAATACCCATTATCTGTACATTGGCAACAAGTCCACCAAATGGACAACAAGGCTGAAATCAGATTCACTGGGATGGCCAAGGTTTCATTACCACAACGAGGTGGCAATTTGGTTCTGAAACTACGCCAATTAGAAGCGCGACTCATTTGTCGTTTTCGCACGGTCACACAAGGCCTCAATACAGATCATGAACTGTCTGTGTTTTTATGAGCAAATTTGCAATATATAGAATGTTTATTTCAATTGGTATGTAATCTACAAAATTTACCCTCCTCCTTCCCCATGCGGGGGTTTCTTCGTGTGCCATACATCTAGCTGCCGATAATTTTCTCCCTTTCCTAAATATTTTTTTCTAAGTGCCCATATGAGAGGGTTCAGGAAGGTATGCTTCTTCCTCTACGTTTGTTTTGAATTACTGAGTGTCTTATGTATCATCTGCCCTTTGCTTGTCCAAGGAATCCTGATTTCTCTCCTTGTGCAACTGTCAGGCCTTTATCTTTTGCCTCCTCTATTTTCATTCTAAAGTGTCTACTCGGCACTTACCCACATGGGCTTTGTTAATTTTAATTAATTTAAACATACACCACAATGCTGGGTTAAATTTTATTGCAAATTATTGTAATTGATTAAAGTGAACTTGTTGTCTCAGCTCACTTTGAGTACATCTGTGCATTGTTCGCCTATTCTAGTCCCTTCTTTAACCGTCTTCCGATTTATTCGGTCGACACCTCAATACACACAACCAAGATGGCGATCGCACGTCCCTTCACGTACGGCTGCGGTCGCTTTACGTCTGCCGGCTAACATAATAATGTCAGTATGAGTCGCGGCCAGCCGGCTCCATTTCGTTCCATTCAGCGGAGACGCTGGTGAGTTCAACACTTTCACGCAGATCCCTAGGTGGTAGGGACTGCGCGGCTCGCAATTATGTAGCCAGACACGCACCCGCAGCTAATTAATCCGTCTCCTTACCTTTTCCTTTTCCCTCTCATCTTGGACACACGCCAATTGGACGGCCTCTCCCTTCAATTTCTACCTTAAAGATACGCGGAAACGCTTTTACATAAACCCTTGAGTGCAATTGCAAGTGACAGGTACTATTTTGGCACTTGCCTTCGATTTTAAATGCTATTTGACTACAGATGTGGATTTGTCTAATTAGCTGCGCCCCTTATTGTCTCTCAGTGGAGCGCATGTTAAATTATTCTCTCATTTACCCTAATCAGGGTAAGTACCTTGCCAGTATTTCAATTCTCAAATGATTGTAAGCTCCAATTTCTCATGGTACTATTTTATATGCTGCCCTAATTAGTTTTACGGCTTTCTCCCTCAGTTCACACTGAACACACCTAACTCACAGGTAAAAAGGCTCCCTTTTCAACACCAATCCAAATGATGTATGGCCCGCTTAGAACCTCCCAGCTAATGATTTTCTGGTTAATCTTTTTCCCCAATTCACTTTGACCTGATGAACCTTACTCATACATATGGTATGTTTTTTCGTTTTTTTCTTTTTATTTATTCTTTCATTTGCAATTGCGGTTGATTGTATTCTGTCTTGTTTTGTGACTCTTTGAAATTTGTTTAAAAATTGGAAACTTGACTCTTGATATGATGTACCAAAAAATCTTGTGTTTCCGTACTATTAATGTATGTTTTTGTGGTCTTTCACCTTGGATGCACCGATACCTTGGGTCCCCACACCTTGCATCAACCTTGGTTTCAAAATTACTTTTTCCTTCTTTTTCTTGTTTTTGGTTAACCCCGCATCAAAAAATGTGTATATATGTACAACTCTGTAGCCTCAGTTGAAGGGCAAGTGCCCGAAACACGTGTCAGGCTACCTCAGTGACAATTAAATTCACTATACCACTTTGGACTAAATTTGTGTTTATGCGCAGTGTGTTTGCAAAACAATTGTTTACTTGGTTCCTTACTTGGCGTTAGATTTGGCAAATCGCGCCTCCTGCATCCACCTGCAGCTCTACTCACTCCAACCAAATATATTAGATCCTTGCGCTGAACCTCAAACCCCCCCTCTTGCCACTCAATTCGGATATATATTGGGTCCCAGAGGCTCAGCTGCAGACCGGATCACTGACTAATAAATAAGCATTATGGCTACTGCAGCAGAATATATTTTGACCCGAGAAGATGACATTAAAGCATTATTTGCTCCCAAAGGTTCAACCCTGAATCCTTTCAAGAGACTGATCTCTGAAAATAACGATCTCCGAACTAAGTTTATGAAATTAGAACGTCTTAGCGTCAGAGAGATTAATAAATTTTGGGAAAAAACTACACTAACACATTACTTGAAAGAAAATAAAATTCCTAGAGGCCTTCGTATTCTCATTCTGCCAGACTTCGAAGACCCGGCTGATAATGATCTAGCGACCGATTGGGAAGCTAATCTATCGGCTAGCTCGAATACAATGCTCAAACTTCTTATTGAACATGCAAGTAGAGAACATGAACGTATTGTAATTCAAATTGATGCATTAAAGGAGGATATTGCACACTTCGATGCACCTAGCACTACTATAGACAAAAACTATAAAACCTTGTATACCCGCTTACGTAGACACCAAGATGAGGTCAAACTCCGCAAATCACGTAAATTTTCCCGTGATGACAGAGATTATCGGGATAATAGGGTATATACATACCAACCAAAATATGATGAAGTCTCACGCTCACGACCAACTAGTGCAGCCTCCTCACTAGCAAGTTCAGAAGCAGATAGTGATGCTGATAAAGCAGATACAGACATAGACCCCCTAGTGGGGCCTAGTCAAACTGAATCTAATCTCTCCGATGATTTTGTTGCACCCACGGGCAATTGTGATCACACTACACAATCCCTACCTAACCCTTTTTTAGAGCAAATTCGCCGTTACAAGAAAGGCAATCGCCAAGCCGCACTTGCGGCCATGAAAAAAGTCAGGTTTCAAATACCTCCAGTTACAAGTAACACAACCCCAGACCCAAGCCTCGGGGCACAAGGGGCGGCCAACCTCGCAGGCGCAAATGCTCCTCCCCTTCAGCAACGCAGAATGACTCGATCTCAGTATCAGCAAAACCTCAGGAATCAGACACACTAGATCTGATTACCAATTTGAGTGATTACCCTCTCTCTCAAGATGAACGTGTACTCCTGAACAAAGGACTCTCGTTCGCTCCAACCGACCGTAATGACTTTGTGCAAATCCAGATTGACCTGTTCAAATTCATTCGGAAAATCAAACTCAAAAAATATTTTGCTACACAAATCAAATATTTTAAGCCTAAATCACAGCAGCCTGCCCTCTCGGATGTCACACTTCAAACTATGCTAAGTACACATGTCCTTATGTCATTGGACGAATGCGATCATGATCCTAATACTAATATGATGGACCTATTACATGACCTCAGTATACAACAGCAAAATCTCAAAATAAAAGAATTATCAAGTAAATCTAAATTTGTGCCTACTTTTCCGAAAGACAATTTGATTGATACCTTCCATCAAGCAGTCACAAATGACATACACAAACTGCAAGACTCCACTCATACGAAACAAGGGCGCAAATGCAACTTGACGCGCCAACAACAAATAGCTTTGCAAAAGTTGGCTTCTAATGAGAATCTGATCTTCAAAGAGGCAGACAAAGGTGGCAATGTGGTAATAATGAATAGGAGGGACTACATTGCCATGGGCCTAGAACACTTAAATTCACCTGGCTGCTATGAAACTCTGCCCTCAAATCCAATTTGCACACTCAGGGCAACAGTCAGCCAACTTGTGGCCAAATGGTACACCAGAGGCCTTTTAACAGATGTTGAAAAACGGTTTCTTACTGTAGATGGTCCAATTATGCCCACTGCCTACTTCCTGCCCAAGATTCACAAACCCTTTACCAGAATACCAGAAGGAAGACCAATCTTGAGTGGGGGTGGTGGGATCTTTGAGCCAATCTCCATGTACATTAATGAATGTCTTGCTCCTCTTGTGACTTCTATCCCCACCTTTATCAGAGATACCATGCACATTTTACACATACTGGATCAATTACCTGTACTTCCAAACATGTTACTAGTGACACTTGATGTCAAAGCACTCTATACCTCCATTGAGCATGCGAAAGCAATCATTAGTGTTGATCATATTTTCCGGGAGCACTCTGCCTCATTTTATGAACACATAGAAATGATTAAAGATCTCTTATCGTGTGCTCTCTCCAACAACGTATTTTTGTTCAACAACATTTATTACCGCCAACTTATTGGAATAGCAATGGGGGCAAACTACGCCCCAGCCCTTGCAAACATATTTATGCATCATTTTGAACAAATGGTTGTCTTTACAAATACTATGTTCTCACCATATATCTATATTTGGAAAAGATATATAGATGACGTAATTCTGATTTGGAATGGCTCCTGTGACACCCTGAATGATTTTGTGAACTATCTTAACACCAACATATGGGGAATTCAGTTTACACAGAGGGCCTCATTACGACCCAGGCGGTAAGTTACCGCCTGGGCCGTGACTTTACCACCATGGCGTAAACTACGTTTACGCCATGGTGGTTGGCGGACTTACCGCCCCATTCCGAGGTCGGCGGGGCGGTAAGTCCCCAATCCCCATTTACCCTTCCCCATTCCCATTTTTGCCCCATAGGGCATAATGGGAGTGGGGAAGGCGTTAATTACGCCACCGTAAATTACGGTGGCGTAATTAACATCAAGTTCCCTTACCGCCATGGTTTTTTACACCCGCTAGAAGCAGGTGTAAAATCCGCCATGGCGGAAAGGGAACTCGTGATTGGCGGTAAGGGGTCGGCGCAGCTAACGCTGGCGCTAACCCCTTACCGCCAGGGTCGTAATGAGGCCCAGACTGTTAGCACCAGTAGTATCAATTTTCTTGATTTAACTATTATGATTTCTGATGGTAAACTGATAACCAAAACTTTTCGCAAATCCACTTCAGTCAATTCTCTGCTTCATGCGAGCAGTTGCCACAAGAAATCGGTTGCACGCAATATCCCCAAAGGGGAATTTATACGTGCTAGACGCAACTGCTCAACAAATGAGGATTTTAAAATTGAATGTTCATTTATTCGCAACCGTTTTCTGGAAAGAGGTTATGATAGTCACCTCCTTGACAAAGCTCAACTGGAGGTCCAATCTCTGCAGAGAGAGGTTTTACTCACTCCCATAGTACGCCCTCAGAGTACTCATAGCAACAAATTGAAATTTATTACCAAATATAACGCAGAGAGTTCAAAACTGTATAGCATAGTCAAGAGACATTGGCACATTTTACAATTGGACAGAGATATCACCCCCTGGGTAGATGATTCGCCAAATTTCATCTACACCAAGGCTAGCAATCTTAAAAACATTCTCTCTCCTTCATTTATGTCCAACCCACAATCCAAACCAACTTGGTTACAGCTAGCCAGTATAACTGGTTTTCGTAAATGTGGGGGGTGTTCCATGTGTATGTTCGCACTTGAAACTAAGCAACTAGACTTTGGCCATTTAGGTAGATATTCAATCAACTCCTTCATGAACTGTAATACCAAATTCTGTGTATATTGCATCCTTTGTGTATGTGGGAAGCGCTATATTGGCAGTACAATTCGGCCTTTGAAGATTAGAATCAGGGAACACTTGGCTTCCATCTCTCAAGTAGATTCCAAATACCCATTATCTGTACATTGGCAACAAGTCCACCAAATGGACAACAAGGCTGAAATCAGATTCACTGGGATGGCCAAGGTTTCATTACCACAACGAGGTGGCAATTTGGTTCTGAAACTACGCCAATTAGAAGCGCGACTCATTTGTCGTTTTCGCACGGTCACACAAGGCCTCAATACAGATCATGAACTGTCTGTGTTTTTATGAGCAAATTTGCAATATATAGAATGTTTATTTCAATTGGTATGTAATCTACAAAATTTACCCTCCTCCTTCCCCATGCGGGGGTTTCTTCGTGTGCCATACATCTAGCTGCCGATAATTTTCTCCCTTTCCTAAATATTTTTTTCTAAGTGCCCATATGAGAGGGTTCAGGAAGGTATGCTTCTTCCTCTACGTTTGTTTTGAATTACTGAGTGTCTTATGTATCATCTGCCCTTTGCTTGTCCAAGGAATCCTGATTTCTCTCCTTGTGCAACTGTCAGGCCTTTATCTTTTGCCTCCTCTATTTTCATTCTAAAGTGTCTACTCGGCACTTACCCACATGGGCTTTGTTAATTTTAATTAATTTAAACATACACCACAATGCTGGGTTAAATTTTATTGCAAATTATTGTAATTGATTAAAGTGAACTTGTTGTCTCAGCTCACTTTGAGTACATCTGTGCATTGTTCGCCTATTCTAGTCCCTTCTTTAACCGTCTTCCGATTTATTCGGTCGACACCTCAATACACACAACCAAGATGGCGATCGCACGTCCCTTCACGTACGGCTGCGGTCGCTTTACGTCTGCCGGCTAACATAATAATGTCAGTATGAGTCGCGGCCAGCCGGCTCCATTTCGTTCCATTCAGCGGAGACGCTGGTGAGTTCAACACTTTCACGCAGATCCCTAGGTGGTAGGGACTGCGCGGCTCGCAATTATGTAGCCAGACACGCACCCGCAGCTAATTAATCCGTCTCCTTACCTTTTCCTTTTCCCTCTCATCTTGGACACACGCCAATTGGACGGCCTCTCCCTTCAATTTCTACCTTAAAGATACGCGGAAACGCTTTTACATAAACCCTTGAGTGCAATTGCAAGTGACAGGTACTATTTTGGCACTTGCCTTCGATTTTAAATGCTATTTGACTACAGATGTGGATTTGTCTAATTAGCTGCGCCCCTTATTGTCTCTCAGTGGAGCGCATGTTAAATTATTCTCTCATTTACCCTAATCAGGGTAAGTACCTTGCCAGTATTTCAATTCTCAAATGATTGTAAGCTCCAATTTCTCATGGTACTATTTTATATGCTGCCCTAATTAGTTTTACGGCTTTCTCCCTCAGTTCACACTGAACACACCTAACTCACAGGTAAAAAGGCTCCCTTTTCAACACCAATCCAAATGATGTATGGCCCGCTTAGAACCTCCCAGCTAATGATTTTCTGGTTAATCTTTTTCCCCAATTCACTTTGACCTGATGAACCTTACTCATACATATGGTATGTTTTTTCGTTTTTTTCTTTTTATTTATTCTTTCATTTGCAATTGCGGTTGATTGTATTCTGTCTTGTTTTGTGACTCTTTGAAATTTGTTTAAAAATTGGAAACTTGACTCTTGATATGATGTACCAAAAAATCTTGTGTTTCCGTACTATTAATGTATGTTTTTGTGGTCTTTCACCTTGGATGCACCGATACCTTGGGTCCCCACACCTTGCATCAACCTTGGTTTCAAAATTACTTTTTCCTTCTTTTTCTTGTTTTTGGTTAACCCCGCATCAAAAAATGTGTATATATGTACAACTCTGTAGCCTCAGTTGAAGGGCAAGTGCCCGAAACACGTGTCAGGCTACCTCAGTGACAATTAAATTCACTATACCACTTTGGACTAAATTTGTGTTTATGCGCAGTGTGTTTGCAAAACAATTGTTTACTTGGTTCCTTACTTGGCGTTAGATTTGGCAAATCGCGCCTCCTGCATCCACCTGCAGCTCTACTCACTCCAACCAAATATATTAGATCCTTGCGCTGAACCTCAAACCCCCCCTCTTGCCACTCAATTCGGATATATATTGGGTCCCAGAGGCTCAGCTGCAGACCGGATCACTGACTAATAAATAAGCATTATGGCTACTGCAGCAGAATATATTTTGACCCGAGAAGATGACATTAAAGCATTATTTGCTCCCAAAGGTTCAACCCTGAATCCTTTCAAGAGACTGATCTCTGAAAATAACGATCTCCGAACTAAGTTTATGAAATTAGAACGTCTTAGCGTCAGAGAGATTAATAAATTTTGGGAAAAAACTACACTAACACATTACTTGAAAGAAAATAAAATTCCTAGAGGCCTTCGTATTCTCATTCTGCCAGACTTCGAAGACCCGGCTGATAATGATCTAGCGACCGATTGGGAAGCTAATCTATCGGCTAGCTCGAATACAATGCTCAAACTTCTTATTGAACATGCAAGTAGAGAACATGAACGTATTGTAATTCAAATTGATGCATTAAAGGAGGATATTGCACACTTCGATGCACCTAGCACTACTATAGACAAAAACTATAAAACCTTGTATACCCGCTTACGTAGACACCAAGATGAGGTCAAACTCCGCAAATCACGTAAATTTTCCCGTGATGACAGAGATTATCGGGATAATAGGGTATATACATACCAACCAAAATATGATGAAGTCTCACGCTCACGACCAACTAGTGCAGCCTCCTCACTAGCAAGTTCAGAAGCAGATAGTGATGCTGATAAAGCAGATACAGACATAGACCCCCTAGTGGGGCCTAGTCAAACTGAATCTAATCTCTCCGATGATTTTGTTGCACCCACGGGCAATTGTGATCACACTACACAATCCCTACCTAACCCTTTTTTAGAGCAAATTCGCCGTTACAAGAAAGGCAATCGCCAAGCCGCACTTGCGGCCATGAAAAAAGTCAGGTTTCAAATACCTCCAGTTACAAGTAACACAACCCCAGACCCAAGCCTCGGGGCACAAGGGGCGGCCAACCTCGCAGGCGCAAATGCTCCTCCCCTTCAGCAACGCAGAATGACTCGATCTCAGTATCAGCAAAACCTCAGGAATCAGACACACTAGATCTGATTACCAATTTGAGTGATTACCCTCTCTCTCAAGATGAACGTGTACTCCTGAACAAAGGACTCTCGTTCGCTCCAACCGACCGTAATGACTTTGTGCAAATCCAGATTGACCTGTTCAAATTCATTCGGAAAATCAAACTCAAAAAATATTTTGCTACACAAATCAAATATTTTAAGCCTAAATCACAGCAGCCTGCCCTCTCGGATGTCACACTTCAAACTATGCTAAGTACACATGTCCTTATGTCATTGGACGAATGCGATCATGATCCTAATACTAATATGATGGACCTATTACATGACCTCAGTATACAACAGCAAAATCTCAAAATAAAAGAATTATCAAGTAAATCTAAATTTGTGCCTACTTTTCCGAAAGACAATTTGATTGATACCTTCCATCAAGCAGTCACAAATGACATACACAAACTGCAAGACTCCACTCATACGAAACAAGGGCGCAAATGCAACTTGACGCGCCAACAACAAATAGCTTTGCAAAAGTTGGCTTCTAATGAGAATCTGATCTTCAAAGAGGCAGACAAAGGTGGCAATGTGGTAATAATGAATAGGAGGGACTACATTGCCATGGGCCTAGAACACTTAAATTCACCTGGCTGCTATGAAACTCTGCCCTCAAATCCAATTTGCACACTCAGGGCAACAGTCAGCCAACTTGTGGCCAAATGGTACACCAGAGGCCTTTTAACAGATGTTGAAAAACGGTTTCTTACTGTAGATGGTCCAATTATGCCCACTGCCTACTTCCTGCCCAAGATTCACAAACCCTTTACCAGAATACCAGAAGGAAGACCAATCTTGAGTGGGGGTGGTGGGATCTTTGAGCCAATCTCCATGTACATTAATGAATGTCTTGCTCCTCTTGTGACTTCTATCCCCACCTTTATCAGAGATACCATGCACATTTTACACATACTGGATCAATTACCTGTACTTCCAAACATGTTACTAGTGACACTTGATGTCAAAGCACTCTATACCTCCATTGAGCATGCGAAAGCAATCATTAGTGTTGATCATATTTTCCGGGAGCACTCTGCCTCATTTTATGAACACATAGAAATGATTAAAGATCTCTTATCGTGTGCTCTCTCCAACAACGTATTTTTGTTCAACAACATTTATTACCGCCAACTTATTGGAATAGCAATGGGGGCAAACTACGCCCCAGCCCTTGCAAACATATTTATGCATCATTTTGAACAAATGGTTGTCTTTACAAATACTATGTTCTCACCATATATCTATATTTGGAAAAGATATATAGATGACGTAATTCTGATTTGGAATGGCTCCTGTGACACCCTGAATGATTTTGTGAACTATCTTAACACCAACATATGGGGAATTCAGTTTACACAGACTGTTAGCACCAGTAGTATCAATTTTCTTGATTTAACTATTATGATTTCTGATGGTAAACTGATAACCAAAACTTTTCGCAAATCCACTTCAGTCAATTCTCTGCTTCATGCGAGCAGTTGCCACAAGAAATCGGTTGCACGCAATATCCCCAAAGGGGAATTTATACGTGCTAGACGCAACTGCTCAACAAATGAGGATTTTAAAATTGAATGTTCATTTATTCGCAACCGTTTTCTGGAAAGAGGTTATGATAGTCACCTCCTTGACAAAGCTCAACTGGAGGTCCAATCTCTGCAGAGAGAGGTTTTACTCACTCCCAAAGTACGCCCTCAGAGTACTCATAGCAACAAATTGAAATTTATTACCAAATATAACGCAGAGAGTTCAAAACTGTATAGCATAGTCAAGAGACATTGGCACATTTTACAATTGGACAGAGATATCACCCCCTGGGTAGATGATTCGCCAAATTTCATCTACACCAAGGCTAGCAATCTTAAAAACATTCTCTCTCCTTCATTTATGTCCAACCCACAATCCAAACCAACTTGGTTACAGCTAGCCAGTATAACTGGTTTTCGTAAATGTGGGGGGTGTTCCATGTGTATGTTCGCACTTGAAACTAAGCAACTAGACTTTGGCCATTTAGGTAGATATTCAATCAACTCCTTCATGAACTGTAATACCAAATTCTGTGTATATTGCATCCTTTGTGTATGTGGGAAGCGCTATATTGGCAGTACAATTCGGCCTTTGAAGATTAGAATCAGGGAACACTTGGCTTCCATCTCTCAAGTAGATTCCAAATACCCATTATCTGTACATTGGCAACAAGTCCACCAAATGGACAACAAGGCTGAAATCAGATTCACTGGGATGGCCAAGGTTTCATTACCACAACGAGGTGGCAATTTGGTTCTGAAACTACGCCAATTAGAAGCGCGACTCATTTGTCGTTTTCGCACGGTCACACAAGGCCTCAATACAGATCATGAACTGTCTGTGTTTTTATGAGCAAATTTGCAATATATAGAATGTTTATTTCAATTGGTATGTAATCTACAAAATTTACCCTCCTCCTTCCCCATGCGGGGGTTTCTTCGTGTGCCATACATCTAGCTGCCGATAATTCTCTCCCTTTCCTAAAAAATGTTTTCTAAGTGCCCATATGAGAGGGTTCAGGAAGGTATGCTTCTTCCTCTACGTTTGTTTTGAATTACTGAGTGTCTTATGTATCATCTGCCCTTTGCTTGTCCAAGGAATCCTGATTTCTCTCCTTGTGCAACTGTCAGGCCTTTATCTTTTGCCTCCTCTATTTTCATTCTAAAGTGTCTACTCGGCACTTACCCACATGGGCTTTGTTAATTTTAATTAATTTAAACATACACCACAATGCTGGGTTAAATTTTATTGCAAATTATTGTAATTGATTAAAGTGAACTTGTTGTCTCAGCTCACTTTGAGTACATCTGTGCATTGTTCGCCTATTCTAGTCCCTTCTTTAACCGTCTTCCGATTTATTCGGTCGACACCTCAATACACACAACCAAGATGGCGATCGCACGTCCCTTCACGTACGGCTGCGGTCGCTTTACGTCTGCCGGCTAACATAATAATGTCAGTATGAGTCGCGGCCAGCCGGCTCCATTTCTTCCATTCAGCGGAGACGCTGGTGAGTTCAACACTTTCACGCAGATCCCTAGGTGGTAGGGACTGCGCGGCTCGCAATTATGTAGCCAGACACGCACCCGCAGCTAATTAATCCGTCTCCTTACCTTTTCCTTTTCCCTCTCATCTTGGACACACGCCAATTGGACGGCCTCTCCCTTCAATTTCTACCTTAAAGATACGCGGAAACGCTTTTACATAAACCCTTGAGTGCAATTGCAAGTGACAGGTACTATTTTGGCACTTGCCTTCGATTTTAAATGCTATTTGACTACAGATGTGGATTTGTCTAATTAGCTGCACCCCTTATTGTCTTTCAGTGGAGCGCATGTTAAATTATTCTCTCATTTACCCTAATCAGGGTAAGTACCTTGCCAGTATTTCAATTCTCAAATGATTGTAAGCTCCAATTTCTCATGGTACTATTTTATATGCTGCCCTAATTAGTTTTACGGCTTTCTCCCTCAGTTCACACTGAACACACCTAACTCACAGGTAAAAAGGCTCCCTTTTCAACACCAATCCAAATGATGTATGGCCCGCTTAGAACCTCCCAGCTAATGATTTTCTGGTTAATCTTTTTCCCCAATTCACTTTGACCTGATGAACCTTACTCATACATATGGTATGTTTTTTCGTTTTTTTCTTTTTATTTATTCTTTCATTTGCAATTGCGATTGATTGTATTCTGTCTTGTTTTGTGACTCTTTGAAATTTGTTTAAAAATTGGAAACTTGACTCTTGATATGATGTACCAAAAAATCTTGTGTTTCCGTACTATTAATGTATGTTTTTGTGGTCTTTCACCTTGGATGCACCGATACCTTGGGTCCCCACACCTTGCATCAACCTTGGTTTCAAAATTACTTTTTCCTTCTTTTTCTTGTTTTTGGTTAACCCCGCATCAAAAATGTGTATATATGTACAACTCTGTAGCCTCAGTTGAAGGGCAAGTGCCCGAAACACGTGTCAGGCTACCTCAGTGACAATTAAATTCACTATACCACTTTGGACTAAATTTGTGTTTATGCGCAGTGTGTTTGCAAAACAATTGTTTACTTATGTTTCATATGATGTGACTGGACTCTAAGGGAATTACTGTAAGAACCTACTTGAAGGATACGTCTACAAATAAAGTAAATGTTTTAGTTTCTGACTGTTACTGAAGAAAACCATGTGGCCTAGATATGTCAGCAAAAGAAAAAAGAGTGAGCCAGACATGTGATGTCATCAGTCTTCAGTGATGTCATCAATGACATTTGTGATGTCATCTTTGATGTCTTGGGTGTTAGTCTAAGCAGTGCACGGTGGTGGCGCGAGTTATGGTTGCTTAGCTTACCATAACTGGCGAATTTCAAGGGTTTTTCGGTTTTACTTGGAACCATAACGTCCCTTTAACAAAGTTTTTTCACTGAATTTCATAGGTTTTTAGTAGCGCAACTTAACCATAACGTCCCTTTAACAAAGTTTTTTCATTGAATTTCATAGGTTTTTATTAGTGCAACTTAACCGTAACGTCCCTGTAACACAATTTATTTTTACTGCATTTCATAGGTTTTTATTAGTGCAACGTCACCATAACATCCTTTTCAATAGATGAAGACCACTAGCATCTTAGGTCCTCAAAGTGGGAACCCCAAGTGGTAAAAAAAAGATTTTTCTGCCCAAACCAGGAAGGAAAATCTTTTACCAAGATGGCCACCATGGAAAGGGAAGGCAGGGTATATAAAGAGAACACAACAGGGCATGAGCGGGGGGTGGGAGGTAACAGGAGAGAGACACAGGGCATGAGCGGGGGGTGGGGGAACACGAGGGAGACACGGGGCATGAGAGAGGGGTGGGGGGTAATAGGAGAGAGACACGGGGCATGAGAGGGGGGTGGGGGTAACAGGAGAGAGACATGGGCATGAGCGGGGGGTGGGGGGAAACAGCAGGGAGACACGGGGCATGATCGGGGGGTGGGGGCAACAGGAGAGAGACACGGGGCATGAGAGGGGGTGGGGGGTAACAGGAGAGAGACACGGGGCATGAGAGGGGGGTGGGGGTAACAGGAGAGAGACATGGGGCATGAGCGGGGGGTGGGGGGAAACAGCAGGGCGACACGGGGCATGATCGGGGGGTGGGGGCAACAGGAGAGAGACACGGGGCATGAGAGGGGGTGGGGGGTAACAGGAGAGAGACACGGGGCATGAGAGGGGGTGGGAGGTAACAGGAGAGAGACACAGGGTATGAGCGGGGGGTGGGGGGCAACAGCAGGGAGACATGGGGCATGAGCAGGGGTGGGGGGCAACAGCAGGGAGACAAGGGGCATGACCGGGGGTGGGGGGTAACAGGAGAGAGACACGGGGCATGAGCAGGGGGTGGGGGGTAACAGGAGAGAGACACGGGGCATGAACGGGGGGCAACAGCAGGGAGACACGGGGCATGAGCGGGGGGTGGGGGGAACAGGAGAGAGACACGGGGCATGAGAGGGGGGTGGGGGGCAACAGCAGGGAGACACGGGGCATGAGCGGGGGTGGGGGGCAACAGGGGAGACACGGGGCATGAGCGTGGGGTGGGGGGAACAGGGAAAACACGGGGCATGAGCGGGGGGTGGGGGAGAAAAGGAGGGAGACACGGCATGAGCGGGGG
Source organism: Ambystoma mexicanum (assembly GCF_040938575.1). Classification (NCBI taxonomy): domain Eukaryota; kingdom Metazoa; phylum Chordata; class Amphibia; order Caudata; family Ambystomatidae; genus Ambystoma; species Ambystoma mexicanum. Next base: position 700,377,782 of record NC_090941.1, on the reverse strand, counting down.
GTGGGGTGGAACAGGGGAGACACAGGGCATGAGTGGGGGTGGGGGGCAACAGCAGGGAGACACGGGGCATGAGAGGGGGTGGGGGTAACAGGAGAGAGACACGGGGCATGTGAGGGCAACAGCAGGGAGACACGGGACATGACCGGGGGGTGGGGGGAAACAGAAGGGAGACACGGGACATGACCGGGGGGTGGGGGGCAACAGGAGAGAGACACGGGGCATGAGCGGGGGTGGGGGGTAACAGGAGACAGACACGGGGCATGAGCGGGGGGTGGGGGGCAACTGCAGGGAGACACGGGGCATGAGAGGGGGGCGGGGGTAAAACGAGGGAGACACGGGGCATGAGAGGGGGGTAGGGGTAACAGAAGAGAGACACGGGGCATGAGCGGGGGGTGTGGGGCAACAGGAGGGAGACACAGGGCATGACCGGGAGGTGGGGGGCAACAGGAGAGAGACACGGGGCATGAGCGGGGGTGGGGGTAACATGAGAGAGACACGGGGCATGAGTGGGGGGCAACAGCAGGGATACACGGGGCATGAGAGGGGGGTGGGGGGTAACAGGAGAGAGACAGGGGGCATGTGAGGGAAACAGCAGGGAGACACGGGACATGACCGGGGGGTGGGGGGAAACAGAAGGGAGACACGGGACATGACCGGGGGGTGGGGGGCAACAGGAGAGAGACACGGGGCATGAGAGGGGGGTGGGGGGTAACAGGAGACAGACACGGGGCATGAGCGGGGGGTGGGGGGCAACTGCAGGGAGACACGGGGCATGAGAGGGGGGCGGGGGGAAAACGAGGGAGACACGGGGCATGAGAGGGGGGTAGGGGTAACAGAAGAGAGACACGGGGCATGAGCGGGGGTGGGGGGCAACAGGAGGGAGACACAGGGCATGACCGGGAGGTGGGGGGCAACAGGAGAGAGACACGGGGCATGAGCGGGGGGTGGGGGGTAACATGAGAGAGACACGGGGCATGAGCGGGGGGCAACAGCAGGCAGACACAGGGCATGAGTGGGGGGGTTGGGGGAACACGAGGGAGACACGGGGCATGAGAGGGGGGTGGGGGGTAACAGGAGAGAGATACGGGGCATGACCGGGGGCTGGGGGGCAACAGCAGAGAGACACGGGGCATGACCAGGCGGTGGGGGGCAACAGAAGGGAGACACGGGGCATGAAAAAGGGGGTGGGGGCAACAGGAGAGAGACACGGGGCATGAGAGGGGGTGGGGGGTAACAGGAGAGAGACACAGGGCATGAGAGGGGGGTGGGGGTAACAGGAGAGAGACACGGGGCATGAGAGGGGGGTGGGGGGAAAGAGCAGGGAGACACGGGGCATGATCAGGGGGTGGGGGGAAAGAGCAGGGAGACACGGGGCATGATCAGGGGGTGGGGGGCAACAGGAGAGAGATAAAGGGCATGAGAGGTGGTGGGGGGTAACAGGAGAGAGACACGGGGCATGAGAGGGGGGTGGGGGGTAACAGGAGAGAGACACTGGGCATGAGAGGGGGTGGGGGTAACAGGAGAGAGAGACATGGGGCATGAGCAGGGGGTGGGGGGCAACAGCAGGGAGACACGGGGCATGATAAGGGGGTGGGGGGCAACAGGAGAGAGACACACGGGGCATGAGCGGGGGTGGGGGGAGGGGATAGAGACACACGGGGCATGAGCAGGGGGTGGGGGGAGGGATAGAGACACACGGGGCAGTAGCGGGGGGTGGGTGGGAGGTGTTAGAGACACACGGGGCATGAGCGGGGGGTGGGTGGTAGGGATAGAGACACATGGGGCATGAGCGGGGGGTGGGTGGAATGGATAGAGACATACGGGGCATGAGCAGGGGGTGGGGGGGAGGGTAGAGACACACGGGGCATGAGCAGGGGGTGGGGGGAGGGATAGAGACACACGGGGCATGAGCGGGGGGTGGGGGGAGGGATAGAGACACACGGGTCATGAGCGGGGGGTGGGTGGTCGGGATAGAGACGCACGGGGCATGAGCAGGGGGTGGGGTGGAGGTTAGAGACACACTGGGCATGAGCAGGGGGGTGAGTCGGAGGGATAGAGACACACGGGGCATGAGCGGGGGTGGGGGGGAGGGGATAGAGACACACGGGGCATGAGCGGGGGGTGGGTGGTAGGGATAGAGACACATGGGGCATGAGCGGGGGGTGGGTGGAATGGATAGAGACATACGGGGCATGAGCAGGGGGTGGGGGGGAGGGTAGAGACACACGGGGCATGAGCAGGGGGTGGGGGGAGGGATAGAGACACACGGGGCATGAGCGGGGGGTGGGGGGAGGGATAGAGACACACGGGTCATGAGCGGGGGGTGGGTGGTCGGGATAGAGACGCACGGGGCATGAGCAGGGGGTGGGGTGGAGGTTAGAGACACACGGGGCATGAGCAGGGGGTGGGGGGAGGGGAGAGACACACGGGGCATGAGCGAGGGGTGGGGGGGAGGGATAGAGACACATGGGGCATGAGCGGGGGGTGGGTGAGAGGGATAGAGACACACGGGGCATGAGTGGGGGGTGGGTGGGAGGGATAGAGACACACAGGCATGAGCGGGGGTGGCTGGGAGGGTTAGGGGCATGAGCGGGAAGGATAGAGACACACGGGGCATGAGCGGGGGTAGGCGGGAGGGATAGAGACACACGGGGCATGAGCGGGGTGTGGGTGGGAGGGATAGAGACACACGGGGCATGAGCAGGGGGTGGGGGGAGGGATAGGGGCATGAGCGGGAGGGATAGAGACACACTGGGCATGAGCGGGGGTGGGCAGGAGGGATAGAGACACACGGGGGGAGCAGGGGGTGGGTGGGAGGGATAGAGACACACGGGTCATGAGCAGGGGGTGGGGGGGAGGGATGAGACACACGGGGCATGAGCAGGGGGTGGGGGGAGGGGAGAGACACACGGGGCATGAGCGGGGGGTGGGGGGGAGGGATAGAGACACACAGGGCATGAGCGGGGGGTGGGGAGGAGGGATAGAGACACGGGGCATGAGCGGGGGGTGGGTGGGAGGGATAGAGACACACGGGGCATAAGCGGGGGTGGGTGGGAGACATATAGACACACCGGCCAAGAGCAGGGGGTGGGTGGGGGGGATAGGGGCATGAGCGGGGGTGGGCGGGAGGGATAGGGGCATGAGCGGGAGGGATAGAGACACACGGGGCATGAGCGGGGGGTGGGCAGGAGGGATAGAGACACACGGGGCATGAGCGGGGGGTAGGTGGGATGGATAGAGACACACGGTGCATGAGCGGGGGGTGGGTGGTAGGGATAGAGACACACGGGGCATGAGCAGGGGTGGGGGGAGGGGAGAGACACACGGGGCCTGAGCAGGGGGTGGGGGGGAGGATGAGAGACACACGGGGCATGAGCAGGGGGTGGGGGAGGTATAGAGACACACGGGGCATGAGCGGGGTGGGTGGGAGGGATAGAGACACACAGGGCATGAGCAGGGGGTGGGTGGGAGGGGAGAGACACACGGGGCATGAGCAGGGGGTGGGTGGGATGGGAGAGACACACGGGGCATGAGCAGCGGGTGGGTGGGAGGGGAGAGACACACGGGGAATGAGCAGGGGGTGGGTGGGAGGGGAGAGACACACAGGGCATGAGCAGGGGATGGGGAGAGACACACGGGGCATGAGCAGAGGGTGGGGAGAGACACACGGGGCATGAGCAGGGGGTGGGGGGGAGGGGAGAGACACATGGGGCATGAGCGGGGGGTGGGGGAGAGTAATAGAGACACACGGGGCATGAGCGGGGGGTGGGTGGGAGGGATAGAGACACACGGGGCATGAGCGGGGGGTGGGCGGGAGGGTTAGAGACAAACGGGGCATGAGCGGGGGATGGAGGGGAGGGATAGAGACACACGGGGCATGAGCGGGGGTGGGCGGGAGGCATAGAGACACACGGGCATGAGCGGGGGGTGGGCGGGAGGGATAGAGACACACGGGGCATGAGCGGGGGGTCGGCGGGAGGGATAGAGACACACGGGGCATGAGTGGGGGGTGGGCGGGAGGGATAGAGACACACGGGGCATGAGCGGGGGGTGGTAGGGAGGGAGAGGGACACGGGGCATGAGCGGGGGTCGGGGGGAGGGAGAGACACACACGGGGCATGAGCGGGGGTGGGGGGGAGGGATAGAGAGACACACGGGACATGAGCGGGGGGTGGGTGGTCGGGATAGAGACACACGGGGCATGAGCAGGGGGTGGGGGGGAGGGGAGAGACACACAGGGCATGAGCAGGGGGTGGGGGGAGGGGAGAGACACACAGGGCATGAGCAGGGGGTGGGGGGGAAGGGATAGAGACACACGGGGAATAAGCGGGGGGTGGGTGGGAGGGATAGAGACACACAGGCATGAGCGGGGGGTGGGTGGGAGGGATAGGGGCATGAGCGGGAAGGATAGAGACACACGGGGCATGAGCGGGGGTAGGCGGGAGGGATAGAGACACACGGGGCATGAGCGGGGGGTGGGTGGGAGGGATAGAGACACACGGGGCATGAGCAGGGGGTGGGGGGGGAGATGGTGGCATGAGCGGGAGTGATAGAGACACACTGGGCATGAGCGGGGGTGGGCAGGAGGGATAGAGACACACGGGGTGGGAGCAGGGGGTGGGTGGGAGGTATAGAGACACACGGGGCATGAGCAGGGGGTGGGGGGGAGGGATGAGACACACGGGGCATGAGCAGGGGGTGGGGGGAGGGGAGAGACACACGGGGCATGAGCGGGGGGTGGGGGGGAGGGCTAGAGACACACAGGGCATGAGCGGGGGGTGGGGGGGATGGATAGAGACACGGGGCATGAGCAGGGGGTGGGGGGAGGGATGAGACACACGGGGCATGAGCAGGGGGTGGGGGGAGGGGAGAGACACACGGGGCATGAGCGGGGGGTGGGGGGAGGGCTAGAGACACACAGGGCACGAGCGGGGGGTGGGGGGGAGGGATAGAGACACGGGGCATGAGCGGGCGGTGGGTGGGAGGGATAGAGACGCACGGGGCATGAGCAGGGGGTGGGGGGAGGGGAGAGACACACGGGGCATGAGCAGGGGGTGGGGGGAGGGGAGAGACACACGGGGCATGAGCGAGGGATAGATACACACGGGGCATGAGCAGGGGGTGGGTGGGAGGGATAGAGACACACGAGGCATGAGCGGGGGGTGGGTGGGAGGGATAGAGACACACAGGCATGAGGGGGGGTGGGTGGGAGGGATAGGGGCATGAGCGGGAGGGATAGAGACACACGGGGCATGAGCGGGGGTAGGCGGGAACGATAGAGACACATGGGGCATGAGCGGGGGGTGGGTGGGAGGGATAGAGACACACGGGGCATGAGCGGGGGTAGGCGGGAGGGATAGAGACACACGGGGCATGAGCGGGGGGTGGGGGGGAGGGCTAGAGACACACAGGGCACGAGTGGGGGGTGGGGGGGAGGGATAGAGACACGGGGCATGAGCAGGGGGTGGGGGAGAGGGATGAGACACACGGGGCATGAGCATGGGGTGGGGGGAGGGGAGAGACACATGGGGCATGAGCGGGGGTGGGCAGGAGGGATAGAGACACACGGGGTGGGAGCAGGGGGTGGGTGGGAGTGATAGAGACACACGGGGCATGAGCAGGGGGTGGGGGGGAGGGATGAGAAAACACGGGGCATGAGCAGGGGGTGGGAGGAGGGGAGAGACACACGGGGCATGAGCGGGGGTGGGGGGGAGGGATAGAGACACACAGGGCATGAGCGGGGGGTGGGGAGGAGGGATAGAGACACGGGGCATGAGCAGGGGGTGGGTGGGAGGGATAGAGACACACGGGGCATGAGCGGGGGTGGGTGGGAGGGATAGAGACACACCGGCCAAGAGCGGGAGGTGGGTGGGAGGGATAGGGGCATGAGCGGGGGTGGGCGGGAGGGATAGGGGCATGAGCGGGAGGGATAGAGACACACGGGGCATGAGTGGGGGGTGGGCGGGAGGGATAGAGACACACGGGGCTTGAGCGGGGGGTACGTGGGATGGATAGAGACACACGGTGCATGAGCGGGGGGTGGGTGGTAGGGATAGAGACACACGGGGCATGAGCAGGGGTGGGGGGAGGGGAGAGACACACGGGGCCTGAGCAGGGGGTGGGGGGGAGGGGAGAGACACACGGGGCATGAGCAGGGGGTGGGGGGGAGGGATAGAGACACACGGGGCATGAGCGGGGTGGGTGGGAGGGATAGAGACACACAGGGCATGAGCAGGGGGCGGGTGGGAGGGGAGAGACACACGGGGCATGAGCAGGGGGTGGGTGGGACGGGAGAGACACACGGGGCATGAGCAGCGGGTGGGTGGGAGGGGAGAGACACACGGGGAATGAGCAGGGGATGGGTGGGAGGGGAGAGACACACGGGGCATTAGCAGGGGATGGGGAGAGACACACGGGGCATGAGCAGAGGGTGGGGAGAGACACACGGGGCATGAGCAGGGGGTGGGGGGAGGGGAGAGACACATGGGGCATGAGCAGGGGGTGGGGAGAGTAATAGAGACACACGGGGCATGAGCGGGGGGTGGGCGGGAGGGATAGAGACAGACGGGGCTTGAGCGGGGGGTGGGCGGGAGGGATAGGGACACACGGGGCATGAGCGGGGGGTGGGGGGAGGGATAGAGACACACGGGGCATGAGCGGGGGTGCGCGGGAGGCATAGAGACACACGGGGCATGAGCGGGGGGTGGTCGGGAGGGATAGAGACACACGGGGAATGAGCGGGGGGTCGGCGGGAGGGATAGAGACACACGGGGCATGAGTGGGGGTGGGCGGGAGATATAGAGACACACGGGGCATGAGCGGGGGGTGGGCGGGAGGGAGAGAGACACGGGGCATGATCGGGGGTCGGGGGGAGGGAGAAACACACACGGGGCATGAGCGGGGGTGGGGGGGAGGGATAGAGAGACACACGGGACATGAGCGGGGGGTGGGTGGTCGGGATAGAGACACACAGGGCATGAGCAGGGGGTGGGGGGGAGGGGAGAGACACACAGGGCATGAGCAGGGGGTGGGGGGAGGGGAGAGACACACGGGGCATGAGCAGGGGGTGGGGGGGAGGGATTGAGACTCACGGGGCATGAGCGGGGGGTGGGTGGGAGGGATAGAGACACACAGGCATGAGCGGGGGGTGGGTGGGAGGGATAGGGGCATGAGCGGGAAGGATAGAGACACATGGGGCATGAGCAGGGGTAGGCGGGAGGGATAGAGACACACAGGGCATGAGCGGGGGGTGGGTGGGAGGGATAGAGACACACGGGGCATGAGCAGGGGGTGGGGGGGAGGGATAGGGGCATGAGCGGGATCGATAGAGACACACTGGGCATGAGCGGGGGTGGGCAGGAGGGATTGAGACACACGGGGTGGGAGCAGGGGGTGGGTGGGAGGGATAGAGACACACGGGTCATGAGCAGGGGGTGGGGGGGAGGGATGAGACACACGGGGCATGAGCAGGGGGTGGGGGGAGGGGAGAAACACACGGGGCATGAGCCGGGGGTGGGGGTGAGGGCTAGAGACACACAGGGCACGAGCGGGGGGTGGGGGGGAGGGATAGAGACATGGGGCAGGGGGTGGGGGGAGGGATGAGACACACGGGGCATGAGCAGGGGGTGGGGGGAGGGGAGAGACACACGGGGCATGAGCGGGGGGTGGGGGGGAGGGCTAGAGACACACAGGGCACGAGCGGCGGGTGGGGGGGAGGGATAGAGACACGGAGCATGAGCGGGGGGTGGGTGGGAGGGATAGAGACGCACGGGGCATGAGCAGGGGGTGGGGGGAGGGGAGAGACACACGGGGCATGAGCATGGGGTGGGGGGAGGGGAGAGACACACGGGGCATGAGCGGGGGGTGGGGGGGAGTACTAGAGACACACAGGGCACGAGCGGGGGGTTGGGGGGAGGGATAGAGACACGGGGCATGAGCAGGGGGTGGGGGGGAGGGATGAGACACACGGGGCATGAGCAGGGGGTGGGGGGAGGGGAGAGACACACGGGGCATGAGCGGGGGGTGGGGGGGCTAGAGACACACAGGGCACGAGCCGGGGGTGGGGGGGAGGGATAGAGACACGGGGCATGAGCGGGGGGTGGGTGGGAGGGATAGAGACGCACGGGGCATGAGCAGGGGGTGGTGGGGAGGGGAGAGACACATGGGCATGAGCAGGGGGTGGGGGGAGGGGAGAGACACACGGGGCATGAGCGAGGGGTGGGGGGGAAGGATAGAGACACACGGGGCATGAGCGGGGGGTGGGTGGGAGGGATAGAGACACACGGGGCATGAGCGGGGGGTGGGTGGGAGGGATAGAGACACACAGGCATGAGCGGGGGTGGGTGGGAGGGATAGGGGCATGAGCGGGGGGGATAGAGACACACGGGGCATGAGCGGGGGTAGGCGGGAGGGATAGAGACACACGGGGCATGAGCGGGGGGTGGGTGGGAGGGATAGAGACACACGGGGCATGAGCGGGGGTAGGCGGGAGGGATAGAGACACACGGGGCATGAGCAGGGGGTGGGGGAGGGCTAGAGACACACAGGGCACGAGCGGGGGGTTGGGGGGAGGGATAGAGACACGGGGCATGAGCAGGGGGTGGGGGGGAGGGATGAGACACACGGGGCATGAGCAGGGGGTGGGGGGAGGGGAGAGACACACGGGGCATGAGCGGGGGGTGGGGGGGCTAGAGACACACAGGGCACGAGCGGGGGGTGGGGGGGAGGGATAGAGACACGGGGCATGAGCGGGGGGTGGGTGGGAGGGATAGAGACGCACGGGGCATGAGCAGGGGGTGGTGGGGAGGGGAGAGACACATGGGCATGAGCAGGGGGTGGGGGGAGGGGAGAGACACACGGGGCATGAGCGAGGGGTGGGGGGGAAGGATAGAGACACACGGGGCATGAGCGGGGGGTGGGTGGGAGGGATAGAGACACACGGGGCATGAGCGGGGGGTGGGTGGGAGGGATAGAGACACACAGGCATGAGCGGGGGTGGGTGGGAGGGATAGGGGCATGAGCGGGGGGGATAGAGACACACGGGGCATGAGCGGGGGTAGGCGGGAGGGATAGAGACACACGGGGCATGAGCGGGGGGTGGGTGGGAGGGATAGAGACACACGGGGCATGAGCGGGGGTAGGCGGGAGGGATAGAGACACACGGGGCATGAGCAGGGGGTGGGGGAGGGCTAGAGACACACAGGGCACGAGCGGGGGGTGGGGGGGAGGGATAGAGACACGGGGCATGAGCAGGGTGTGGGGGGAGGGGAGAGACACACTGGGCATGAGCGGGGGTGGGCAGGAGGGATTGAGACACACGGGGTGGGAGCAGGGGGTGGGTGGGAGGGATAGAGACACACGGGTCATGAGCAGGGGGTGGGGGGGAGGGATGAGACACACGGGGCATGAGCAGGGGGTGGGGGGAGGGGAGAAACACACGGGGCATGAGCCGGGGGTGGGGGTGAGGGCTAGAGACACACAGGGCACGAGCGGGGGGTGGGGGGGAGGGATAGAGACATGGGGCAGGGGGTGGGGGGAGGGATGAGACACACGGGGCATGAGCAGGGGGTGGGGGGAGGGGAGAGACACACGGGGCATGAGCGGGGGGTGGGGGGGAGGGCTAGAGACACACAGGGCACGAGCGGCGGGTGGGGGGGAGGGATAGAGACACGGAGCATGAGCGGGGGGTGGGTGGGAGGGATAGAGACGCACGGGGCATGAGCAGGGGGTGGGGGGAGGGGAGAGACACACGGGGCATGAGCATGGGGTGGGGGGAGGGGAGAGACACACGGGGCATGAGCGGGGGGTGGGGGGGAGTACTAGAGACACACAGGGCACGAGCGGGGGGTTGGGGGAGGGATAGAGACACGGGGCATGAGCAGGGGGTGGGGGGAGGGATGAGACACACGGGGCATGAGCAGGGGGTGGGGGGAGGGGAGAGACACACGGGGCATGAGCGGGGGGTGGGGGGGCTAGAGACACACAGGGCACGAGCCGGGGGTGGGGGGGAGGGATAGAGACACGGGGCATGAGCGGGGGGTGGGTGGGAGGGATAGAGACGCACGGGGCATGAGCAGGGGGTGGTGGGGAGGGGAGAGACACATGGGCATGAGCAGGGGGTGGGGGGAGGGGAGAGACACACGGGGCATGAGCGAGGGGTGGGGGGGAAGGATAGAGACACACGGGGCATGAGCGGGGGGTGGGTGGGAGGGATAGAGACACACGGGGCATGAGCGGGGGGTGGGTGGGAGGGATAGAGACACACAGGCATGAGCGGGGGTGGGTGGGAGGGATAGGGGCATGAGCGGGGGGGATAGAGACACACGGGGCATGAGCGGGGGTAGGCGGGAGGGATAGAGACACACGGGGCATGAGCGGGGGGTGGGTGGGAGGGATAGAGACATGGGGCAGGGGGTGGGGGGAGGGATGAGACACACGGGGCATGAGCAGGGGGTGGGGGGAGGGGAGAGACACACGGGGCATGAGCGGGGGGTGGGGGGGAGGGCTAGAGACACACAGGGCACGAGCGGCGGGTGGGGGGGAGGGATAGAGACACGGAGCATGAGCGGGGGGTGGGTGGGAGGGATAGAGACGCACGGGGCATGAGCAGGGGGTGGGGGGAGGGGAGAGACACACGGGGCATGAGCATGGGGTGGGGGGAGGGGAGAGACACACGGGGCATGAGCGGGGGGTGGGGGGGAGTACTAGAGACACACAGGGCACGAGCGGGGGGTTGGGGGGAGGGATAGAGACACGGGGCATGAGCAGGGGGTGGGGGGGAGGGATGAGACACACGGGGCAGGAGCAGGGGGTGGGGGGAGGGGAGAGACACACGGGGCATGAGCGGGGGGTGGGGGGGCTAGAGACACACAGGGCACGAGCCGGGGGTGGGGGGGAGGGATAGAGACACGGGGCATGAGCGGGGGGTGGGTGGGAGGGATAGAGACGCACGGGGCATGAGCAGGGGGTGGTGGGGAGGGGAGAGACACATGGGCATGAGCAGGGGGTGGGGGGAGGGGAGAGACACACGGGGCATGAGCGAGGGGTGGGGGGGAAGGATAGAGACACACGGGGCATGAGCGGGGGGTGGGTGGGAGGGATAGAGACACACGGGGCATGAGCGGGGGGTGGGTGGGAGGGATAGAGACACACAGGCATGAGCGGGGGTGGGTGGGAGGGATAGGGGCATGAGCGGGGGGGATAGAGACACACGGGGCATGAGCGGGGGTAGGCGGGAGGGATAGAGACACACGGGGCATGAGCGGGGGGTGGGTGGGAGGGATAGAGACACACGGGGCATGAGCGGGGGTAGGCGGGAGGGATAGAGACACACGGGGCATGAGCAGGGGGTGGGGGAGGGCTAGAGACACACAGGGCACGAGCGGGGGGTTGGGGGGAGGGATAGAGACACGGGGCATGAGCAGGGGGTGGGGGGGAGGGATGAGACACACGGGGCATGAGCAGGGGGTGGGGGGAGGGGAGAGACACACGGGGCATGAGCGGGGGGTGGGGGGGCTAGAGACACACAGGGCACGAGCGGGGGGTGGGGGGGAGGGATAGAGACACGGGGCATGAGCGGGGGGTGGATGGGAGGGATAGAGACGCACCGGGCATGAGCAGGGGGTGGTGGGGAGGGGAGAGACACATGGGCATGAGCAGGGGGTGGGGGGAGGGGAGAGACACACGGGGCATGAGCGAGGGGTGGGGGGGAAGGATAGAGACACACGGGGCATGAACGGGGGGTGGGTGGGAGGGATAGAGACACACGGGGCATGAGCGGGGGGTGGGTGGGAGGGATAGAGACACACAGGCATGAGCGGGGGTGGGTGGGAGGGATAGGGGCATGAGCGGGGGGGATAGAGACACACGGGGCATGAGCGGGGGTAGGCGGGAGGGATAGAGACACACGGGGCATGAGCGGGGGGTGGGTGGGAGGGATAGAGACACACGGGGCATGAGCGGGGGTAGGCGGGAGGGATAGAGACACACGGGGCATGAGCAGGGGGTGGGGGAGGGCTAGAGACACACAGGGCACGAGCGGGGGGTGGGGGGGAGGGATAGAGACACGGGGCATGAGCAGGGTGTGGGGGGAGGGGAGAGACACACGGGGCATGAGCGCGGGTGGGCAGGAGGGATAGAGACACACGGGGTGGGAGCAGGGGGTGGGTGGGAGGGATAGAGACACACGGGGCATGAGCAGGGGGTGGGGGGAGGGATGAGACACACGGGGCATGAGCAGGGGGTGGGGGGAGGGGAGAGACACACGGGGCATGAGCGGGGGGTGGGGGGGAGGGATAGAGACACACAGGGCATGAGCGGGGGGTGGGGAGGAGGGATAGAGACACAGGGCATGAGCGGGGGGTGGGTGGGAGGGATAGAGACACACGGGGCATGAGCGGGGGTGGGTGGGAGGGATAGAGACACACCGGCCAAGAGCGGGGGGTCTGTGGGAGGGATAGGGGCATGAGCGGGGGTGGGCGGAAGGGATAGGGGCATGAGCGGGAGGGATAGAGACACACGAGGCATGAGCGGGGGGGTGGGCGGGAGGGATAGAGACGCACGGGGCATGAGCGGGGGGTAGGTGGGATGGATAGAGACACACGGTGCATGAGCGGGGGGTGGGTGGTAGGGATAGAGATGGATGGGGCATGAGCAGGGGTGGGGGGAGGGGAGAGACACAAGGGGCCTGAGCAGGGGGTGGGGGGGAGGGGAGAGACACACGGGGCATGAGCAGGGGGTGGGGGGGAGGGATAGAGACACACGGGGCATGAGCGGGGTGGGTGGGAGGGATAGAGACACACAGGGCATGAGCAGGGGGTGGGAGGGAGAGGAGAGACACACGGGGCGTGAGCAGGGGGTGGGTGGGACGGGAGAGACACACGGGGCATGAGCAGGGGTGGGGGGGAGGGGAGAGACACACGGGGCAGGGGGTGGGGGGAGGGGAGAGACACACGGGGCGTGAGCTGGGGGTGGGGGGGAGGGATAGAGACACACGGGGCATGAGCGGGGGGTGGGTGGGTGGGATAGAGACACACGGGGCATGAGCGGGGGTGGGTGGGAGGGTTAGAGACACACGGGGCATGAGCAGGGGGTGGGGGGGAGGGATAGGGGCATGAGCGGGAGCGATAGAGACACACTGGGCATGACCGGGGGTGGGCAGGAGGGATAGAGACACACGGGATGGGAGCAGGGGGTGGGTGGGAGGGATGAGACACACGGGGCATGAGCAGGGGGTGGGGGGAGGGGAGAGACACACAGGGCATGAGCGGGGGGTGGGGGGGAGGGCTAGAGACACACAGGGCACGAGCAGGGGGAGGGGGGGAGGGATAGAGACACGGGGCATGAGTGGGGGGTGGGTGGGAGGGATAGAGACACACGGGGCATGAGCGGGGGTGGGTGGGAGGGATAGAGACACACGGGCCAAGAGCGGGGGATGGGTGGGAGGGATAGGGGCATGAGCGGGGGTGGGCGGGAGGGATAGGGGCATGAGCGGGAGGGATAGAGACACACGGGGCATGAGCGGGGGGTGGGCGGGAGGGATAGATACACACGGGGCATGAGCGGGGGGTAGGTGGTAGGGATAGAGACACACGGGGCATGAGCAGGGGTGGGGGGAGGGGAGAGACACACGGGGCATGAGCAGGGGGTGGGGGGAGGGGAGAGACACACGGGGCATGAGCGGGGGGTGGGGGGGAGGGATAGAGACACACGGGGCATGAGCGGGGTGGGTGGGAGGGATAGAGACACACAGGGCATGAGCAGGGGGTGGGTGGGAGGGGAGAGACACACGGGGCATGAGCAGGGGGTGGGTGGGACGGGAGAGACACACGGGGCATGAGCAGGGGGTGGGTGGGAGGGGAGAGACACACGGAGAATGAGCAGGGGGTGGGTGGGAGGGGAGAGACACACGGGGCATGAGCAGGGGTGGGGAGAGACACACGGGGCATGAGCAAGGGATGGGGGGAGGGGAGAGACACATGGGGCATGAGCGGGGGGTGGGGGAGAGTAATAGAGACACACGGGGCATGAGCGGGGAGTGGGCGGGAGGGATAGAGACACACGGGGCATGAGCGGGGGGTGGGCGGGAGGGATAGAGACACACGGGGCATGAGCGGGGGGTGGAGGGGAGGGATAGAGACACACGGGGCATGAGCGGGGGTGGGCGGGAGGCATAGAGACACATGGGGCATGAGCGGGGGGTGGGCGGGAGGGATAGAGACACACGGGGCATGAGCGGGGGGCCGGCGGGGGGGATAGAGACACACGGGGCATGAGTGGGGGGTGGGCGGGAGGGATAGAGACACAGGGGGCATGAGCGGGGGGTGGGGGAGAGACACACGGGGCATGAGGAGGGGGTGGGTGGGAGGGCTAGAGACACACGGGGCATGAGCAGGGGGTGGGGGAGAGACACACGGGGCATAAGCGGGGGTGGGGGGAGGGCTAGAGACACACGGGGCATGAGCGGGGGGTGGGTGGGAGGGCTAGAGACACACAGGGCATGAGCAGGGGGTGGGAGAGAGACACACGGGGCATGAGCGGGTGGTGGGTGGAAGGGCTAGAGACACACAGGGCATGAGCGGGGGGAGGGTGGGAGGGCTAGAGACACACGGAGCATGAGCGGGGGGTGGGCGGGAGGGCTAGAGACACACGGGACATAAGCTGGGGGAGGGAGAGAGACACACAAGGCATGAGCGGGGGGTGGGCGGGAGGGAGAGAGACACACGGGGCATGAGCGGGGGTCGGGGGGAGAGAGAGACACACACGGGGCATGAGCGGGGGTGGGGGGAGGTTCGATACAAACACGGGGCAAGAACGGGGGTGGGGGGAGGGAGAGAAACACACAGGGCATGAGCGGGGGTGGGGGGGATGGAGAGAAACCATGGGGCATGAGCGGGGGGTGGGCGGGAGGGATAGAGACACACGGGGCATGAGCGGGGGGTCGGCGGGAGGGATAGAGACACACGGGGCATGAGCGGGGGGTGGGCGGGAGGGATAGAGACACACGGGGCATGAGCGGGGGGTGGAGGGGAGGGATAGAGACACACGGGGCATGAGCGGGGGTGGGCGGGAGGCATAGAGACACACGGGGCATGAGCGGGGGGTGGGGGAGAGACACCCGGGGCATAAGCGGGGGTGGGGGGAGGGCTAGAGACACACGGGGCATGAGCGGGGGGTGGGTGGGAGGGCTAGAGACACACAGGGCATGAGCAGGGGGTGGGAGAGAGACACACGGGGCATGAGCGGGTGGTGGGTGGAAGGGCTAGAGACACACAGGGCATGAGCGGGTGGAGGGTGGGAGGGCTAGAGACACACGGAGCATGAGCGGGGGGTGGGTGGGAGGGCTAGAGACACACGGGACATAAGCTGGGGGAGGGAGAGAGACACACAAGGCATGAGCGGGGGGTGGACGGGAGGGAGAGAGACACACGGGGCATGAGCGGGGGTCGGGGGGAGGGAGAGACACACACGGGGCATGAGCGGGGGTGGGGGGAGGTTCGATACAAACACGGGGCAAGAACGGGGGTGGGGAGAGGGAGAGAAACACACAGGGCATGAGCGGGGGTGGGGGGGATGGAGAGAAACCATGGGGCATGAGCGGGGGGTGGGCGGGAGGGATAGAGACACACGGGGCATGAGCGGGGAGTCGGCGGGAGGGATAGAGACACACGGGGCATGAGCGGGGGGTGGGCGGGAGGGATAGAGACACACGGGGCATGAGCGGGGGGTGGAGGGGAGGGATAGAGACACACGGGGCATGAGCGGGGGTGGGCGGGAGGCATAGAGACACACGGGGCATGAGCGGGGGGTGGGCGGGAGGGATAGAGACACACGGGGCATGAGTGGGGGGTGGGCGGGAGGGATAGAGACACACGGGGCATGAGCGGGGGTGGGGGGAGAGACACACGGGGCATGAGGAGGGGGTGGGTGGGAGGGCTAGAGACACACGGGGCATGAGCAGGGGGTGGGGGAGAGACACACGGGGCATAAGCGGAGGTGGGGAGGAGGGCTAGAGACACACGGGGGCATGAGCGGGGGGTGGGTGGGAGGTCTAGAGACACACAGGGCATGAGCAGGGGGTGGGAGAGAGTCACACGGGGCATGAGCGGGGGGTGGGTGGAAGGGCTAGAGACACACAGGGCATGAGCGGGGGGTGGGTGTGAGGGCTAGAGACACTTGGAGCATGAGCGGGGGGTGGGTGGGAGGGCTAGAGACACACGGGGCATGAGCTGGGGGAGGGAGAGAGACACACGAGGCATGAGCGGGGGGTGGGCGGGAGGGAGAGAGACACACGGGGCATGAGCGGGGGTCGGGAGGAGGGAGAGACACACACGGGGCATGAGCGGGGGTGGGGGGAGGTTCGATACAAACACGGGGCAAGAACGGGGGTGGGGGGGAGGGAGAGAAACACACAGGGCATGAGCGGGGGTTGGGGGGGATGGAGAGAAACACACGGGGCATGAGCAGGGGGTGGGTGGGACGGGAGAGACACACGGGGCATGAGCAGTGGGTGGGTGGGAGGGGAGAGACACACGGGGAATGAGCAGGGGGTGGGTGGGAGGGGAGAGACACACGGGGCCTGAGCAGGGGGTGGGGAGAGACACACGGGGCATGAGCAGGGGTCGGGGGAGGGGAGAGACACATGGGGCATGAGCGGGGGGTGGGGGAGAGTAATAGAGACACACGGGGCATGAGCGGGGGGTGGAGGGGAGGGATAGAGACACACGGAGCATGAGCGGGGGTGGGCGGGAGGGATAGAGACACACGGGGCATGAGCGGGGGGTAGGCGGGAGATATAGAGACACACGGGGCATGAGTGGGGGGTGGGGGAGAGACACACGGGGCATGAGGAGGGGGTGGGTGGGAGGGCTAGAGACACACGGGGCATGAGCAGGGGGTGGGGGAGAGACACACGGGGCATGAGCGGGGGTGGGGGGGAGGGCTAGAGACACACGGGGCATGAGCGGGGGGTGGGTGGGAGGGCTAGAGACACACAGGGAATGAGCAGGGGGTGGGAGAGAGACACACGGGGCATGAGCGGGGGGTGGGTGGAAGGACTAGAGACACACAGGGCATGAGCGGGGGGTGGGTGGGAGGGCTAGAGACACACGGAGCATGAGCGGGGGGTGGGTGGGAGGGCTAGAGACACACGGGGCATGAGCGGGGGGAGGGAGAGAGACACACGAGGAATGAGCGGGGGGTGGGCGGGAGGGAGAGAGACACACGGGGCATGAGCGGGGGTCGGGGGGAGGGAGAGACACACACGGGGCATGAGCGGGGGTGGGGGGAGGTTCGATACAAACACGGGGCATGAACGGGGGTGGGGGGAGGGAGAGAAACACACAGGGCATGAGCGGGGGTGGGGGGATGGAGAGAAACACACGGGGCATGAGCGGGGGTGGTGGGAGGGAGAGAGACACACGGGGCATGAGCGAGGGGTGGGGGGGACAAACAAAAACACGGACATGCCGCACGGACATGAGTTCGTGCGGCATATCCCGCTCCTCGGCCCTCTGCCGGCCACCGTGTGCGATGGCGTGAGCGGGGGGCTGGAGGAACAGGGGACACACGGAGCATGAGCGGGGGTGGGGGGACAGGAAGGACACACGGGGCATGAGCGGGGGTGGGGGGACAGAAAGGACACAGGGGGCATGAGCGGGGGCTGGGGCAGACACGGGGCATGAGCGGGGGTGGGAGGAACAGGAGACAGACACGCTCCTGCTGACCTGACAAAGCCTCTCATGCGGGAAAGAAAGATGGCGGGTGTCTCTGAAGCCAGACGCACTGCATGCTTTCACCGTATCCAATGAGAGAGCACGTCAGATGTCCGCGGACATCACGCAAGCTGGTGGCCCAATCACTGTCCTGTCCGCGGAGCGAACAGGGAAGTCCGTCCACGGACCGAACACAGATATCACTAATTTTTTTTTACCTACTTTTTGGTCATTTTAAAAAAAAATACTGGACGGATTTTCACCAAATTTGCAAAAGCACGCTTTCAGAACCAAGCCGCTGCTCCTGGTCCAAATTTGGTGAAAATCCGTCCAGCGGTTTGGGCTGTAGGCGCGAGCAAAAATGTTTTCCCATTCATTCTATGGGAAAAACAGAAATTTTGGGACCCCCCTATAACTTTTCCCCCCTGCACGAATCCTCACCAAACTTTACAAAAAAATTTAGAGTGGGCCATATACTTTTTTTGCAAAGTTTGGTGAGGATTCGTCCGGGGGAGCGAAGTTATAAGCCGCCCAAAAAGTGCCCTTCCTATGGAAACAGCAACTTAACCATAACTACACTGCCACTATCGTATATATATTTTAAATGAAAAACGTTAGTTAATGATTAATTAAGGCACGAAACATATCGCAAAACCCTCCCCTCTGAAATTCAATGCATTGGGGAACTCAGTACCGGCTTCACTCATTGCGTTCCCATTGATCTCCCCTATAATGCTATATCCCCCATAATGTAATTTTCTATGGCACTGTCAATTCCTTCTCTTCTAATAAATATGTCTTCTTGGGCTTTGCAACGGGAACGTAGCGAGTTAAGCTGGTCCTGAGTTCCCCCATGCGTTGAATTTCAGGGGTTTGTTTGCTACAAGTTTCTTACCTTAACTGATCATTAACTAAAGTGTTTTCATTGAATTTCAAGGGTGTTGTCACTGCATAAATTTTTTCCACACACTGGCCGGCCTTTGGCCGTACCCACTGTATATTTTAGAACACTACCAGACCACTAGCCATGGCCTTCATCCATGGCCAGTGGGCACAGCCTTCTGCCGTGCCCACTCTCCAATTTAAAACACTACCAGATCACTAGCCAATGCCTTTGGCCATGGCCAGTGGAACGGCCTTCAGCCGTGCCCACTGTATATTTTAAAACACTTGCAACCCATCGCTCAAAGACATTCATCAATCAGAGAATGCTTTTGACCTGTTTTGGCAGTGGTATTGTTATGTATAAAAAATGGCTGGCTTTGAGAACTCACAATTCTTTTAGGCAATGCTCTGTGAGAATAACATTATTTGCCAACTATCACACACTTTGGTTAGGCAGCATGTTACAAGTCTCTTGTTTTATTACCGGTTTCTTGGTGACTGTTGTGATAAATCACACAACCCAAACTAACCACATTTAAGCAACACGGAAAGGGAAAAAATGACCGGCTGCAAGAATAGCATATACCCAGGTACATTTGCCCCCGTAGTGAATATCCATATCTGGCAGCCATGAATACATGCACAGTACGTGAACAAATATCGTGAAGTGAAATACACAAATGTAGTTCAATTGACCTTCCCCTTAGAAGAAAGTGCGCAAGACAAAATAGCATTGGGCTTAAAAAAAATAATGAACACCAGAAAAAATACTTGAGAGGGGAAATGTCACAATAAATATGCTGGCAAAGTATTAAAGGTGCTTACCTTTTAAACCTAGCAATCTATTGCAAAATGCTCGCTGGAAAACAAAATTCCAGCATGAAACAAGTGCCTGTGGTCTTGTGAATAAGCACCTGCACAATGAACATGACAACCTGAATCAAATCCTGGTAGCAAAATACTTGAGCAAGCTTGGCAACCTCAAAAAGAGCCAAGGGGCTGCACCCACCCTCTGAAAAAAAGTTATGCTGTCCACCTATATGTGTCCTTTACTGGTGCCATAAAAAGCATCCACGTCAGGGGAAAATAACTACACCTGTGTCCAGGAATACAAACTCTCTTGCCACATTGTGGGCACATACTCATGACTTACTTCCCCTCTCATCATTTCCCCTCGTCACCCCCATGTCTAGCTTTCAAAAATACAATGCTTTATTAAGCTAACTTGAAAAGTACACATACCATAGTGTCACTCAAATGTATAAATCCTTATAGAACCATATCAGGCAAAAAGTGTACAATTGTGGAATTATTCCCCCATCTTGACTGTGAGACTACAACTGCCAGAATGCAATTTTGGCAAAAGTCAAAAAATTGTATCTGTGTGCAAAACGTTCATGATAGGACAGTTGCACGGTACAAAAGAAATAATGTGGATGCTGTGTGTCATTAGATATTTAAAACTAAGAAAACACATGGCGTTCGGGACTGTGGACTGTCTCCCGTCCGTGAAGTAACCAGGAGCGACCCTGCTTTGTTTGAAAGCAAGGAAGGATTCAGCCCTCTTAGTTCATGTTTCTGTAAGTGGTCTTGTAAGTTGGGCTCATTTATTGGGCAACATGGCCTTAGGGGGCTGATCCCCTGCCAGGGTTCATCTCAGTTACTGCCGGGATGGAAAACCCAATGTTGCTGTAAAAATATCTTTTTTTTTATTATTGACTGGGAGACTACAACTAGTAGAATGCAATTCAGCAAAAGGCAAAAGATTTTCTCTGAGTGTAAAACTTTCAACGACTGACAGTAGCACGGTTTAAAAAATAAAATAATTTGGATGCCCAACCATGCAGTAACTGGGATTGACACTGCTTAGCTTCAAAGCAAGAAAAGGGCCAGCCCATTTCTCTAAGTGGTCTTGTAATTTTAGCTAATTTATTGGG
Organism: Ambystoma mexicanum; assembly: GCF_040938575.1. Classification (NCBI taxonomy): domain Eukaryota; kingdom Metazoa; phylum Chordata; class Amphibia; order Caudata; family Ambystomatidae; genus Ambystoma; species Ambystoma mexicanum. Next base: position 700,357,249 of record NC_090941.1, on the reverse strand, counting down.
CAACTTGGCCTGAGGAGGTGGGCACCTTCCTCACTTTGAAACTAAGCAGGCTCTGTTGTGGTTGCAGCATGGATGGGAGACCTGGATGGCAATTGAAGGCCATGGCTAGTCACTATAGTTGTAAAAATATCTTATAAAAAAACAAACAGTAACTGCGCGTAATGAACTACACATACTCTCGGCTATCCGTAGCCCTTTATAGCCGCGAATATTGGCAAAATGGCCACAAAAACAAAATACTTTCCCGGCCCTCACCAAGTACCCCCCTCATTTGTGCCAGCTCCCCCCACTCCCCACATGGCCTTCTCACCTACACTGCCCTCTCCCTTTGCCCCTCAACACATGCTGTTTTTGGACGCAGTTTGGTTTGAGATGTTGACTATTTGAGTTTACAGAAAGCTATGTGTTGCAAACTCAGTCCCTAGAATCCCTCCAACTCGTAAATTTCACTTGGTGCCCTCTAGCCACCCCCCACCACTACTAGCCTGATGGCATTCGCTTACTTTTTTCATGCGTTTCATTTTCCCATATCCTCTGGTTTAGTTGCGGATATCTCTCGTATCGAGAGAAAAATAAAATGGCAGTCGTTTCATTTCTAAAAAAACACGGTTTTGGGTAAATCTCTGAGATATCTCTATTTTTGGGAAGGGGCACCCCCTTCTCCATCAAATATTTAAGAACCTATTGCACGGAAAAGCCCCAAACCATGCATGGATCGCAAGTCTATTCTTCATGCATAGGTTGTGTTGGACCTGGTCTAAATCCGTCCAGCGGATAGGCTGTGTGCTTTGGCAAAAATTGACCTTGTTTGTCTATGTGAAAATTAACGGGAAGTAGGCCACACTTTTGGAAAAATCTTTATTTTTTACGCTTAATAACATTTTTTTTTTTAACTAATCTTTACGAAACTTTGCAGTCTGAGGGACGGGGGGACCATTACTTGAATCAAAAGTTATTAACAATTGAATTTTGAGAGGTTCCTATGGGAGTCTGACTCACCTTAACTATAGGGCGGCTTAAATAAAGCACATTGAAAATAATTATTTTATTAATGCATTTTTAGATTAAAAGAGTCAAATGAAACATATTCAATAATATGGCCTTAATTTATTATAGCCATAGTCACAGGTTTCTTTTCTATGAACAATCACAAATTAATCTGTGCTAAAGTTAATGGCATTTGCTTGCCAGAAGAACAACAATATCAAAACTGCTGTGTTGCTATCATTTCAAATATGTGTAGAAATCTACCTACATTGAGGATTTAGGGATTTAGGGATTAATATTCTTATCAAGCCAATGCACCACACTCTAAATCGTTAAGGTCTCTAAAGACAAACAACTCAAAAAAGAGTACTACTTGGTTTTTGTAAATCAACAGTTATTCTTTACTATGTAGACACAGCCAACACTTGTTTTGACCTTATAAACACAGGTCTTCACGCCATGCGGAACGCCACTCGTTGCAGCCTAATGGAGGTGATCTGTATTGGTGGGAAATATCCCCAGGAACTTGTGGAAGGACCAATCAAGGTGTTTGATCAACAATTGAGAATAGATGGTTGGAACAGAGTATTGCTGGATTTATGTTGGTGGGAATTATCCCCAGGAACTTGTTGAAGGACCTATCTAGGTGTGTGAGCAACATTTGAGAAAAGAGGGTTGGCACTGAGCATTCTTGGCTCAGAATTCCTAAAATAGCTGATATTCGAGTAATAATTTTCTTGACTGAGTATAGCAGTAAGACATCAACTCATGTCATAAGAACATACTTGGAAGAATCTCGATTTGAGAAGCATAAACGCCCTGACCAAAACCTGTGTTTATAAGGCCGAAACACGTGTTGGCGGTGGCTTCATAGTAAAGGATAGCTGTTTATTTACAAAAACCTACTAGTGGTCACTATTGAGTTGTTTGTCATTAGAGACCCTAACGATGGTGCATTGGGTTGATAAATATATTAATCCATAGATACCTTTTTAGTGACATTGGGCTTTGAGTCACATTCTAGAACCCATGCTGCCTATCATAATTAGTGGTTTAAGGAAACAGATTGATTAGTAATAAAAAATAGCAATTCAGGTTATATATAAGGTTGTGAGCACAGTGGAGAACATGCCCATTCCTGCGTTTGGTACATTGTGGATTTGCATCGAGCCATCTTCCTGCACTATGTAAGAGGAAGACATCCACTAAGGAACACCGCATTGACCTACAAATACAGTGGTACCTTTTACTTTTCTCAATTCCAGGTTTTGGCCCATGCTTGCCTATGTTGGTAAGAAGTTCATTCTAAGTTGCATAACATTTCTGCAATGTTTTATAGACGGAAACATGATGATGTAAGCTCGAGGGATTTCAAGACTAAAACGCAACAAAGCAACATTTACAGCGGATATTACGTTGATAGCATTCTCATGATTACGATACCACTCCCACTGCTTAGATTTTAACTGAAACCTTCACTTCAGAACATACAAGTCCAAGTCCCAATCTACCTTCCAATCATTTTTCACAAAAATGTCCCATTCGCCATTTTAAATTCTTTTGCAGATTTTACCGTTCCATGGAGTAACGCCTGGCCCAAGATAGCTAATAGAGGGCAAGCAGGCGATTTACTTGCCTTCAATCATAGTGCACCCCACTTTGTAACCAGTCATCCGTACAGGGAAATAAGTCAAAATTCCAGACAAATAGATTGAATAGGCGTACACTGAGGAAGTCATAATAACCTGCGCCAGATTTATCCTTCTGATTTATTCAACCATGCTATATAATTACTCATGTCGGCCTCAAGCCCATCAAGAATGGCAGGGATGTTACTTTGATTACTGGCTAAAAGGATACTCTTTAGACTATACCCAGTCATTTTCACTACAAACATTTAAGAGTTAATAACAAGGATGCGATCACTACTAGCGCGCTCAACCTCCCTAACCTACCGCCGCCCCAGAAGATCCCGCCAACCCTTCCCCACGCCACTTGGGGGCCGACCACGCACGTCGGCAGTCAATCTGGTGCCTAATAACATCTTGTACTGTTGACCTTTAAACCCTACACTCACTACTGCTTAATACACTGTGACGTGACCTGCACACTACTATATTGTACTGGTGAATGTCATCTCATGATTGTGACCTGCGCACTGCTATATTGTACTGGTGAATGTCATCTCATGATTGCAACCTGCACACTGCTATATTGTACTGGTGAATGTCATCTCATGTTGTGACCTGCGTACTGCTATATTGTACTGGTGAATGTCATCTCATGATTGCAACCTGCGTACTGCTATATTGTACTGGTGAATGTCATCTCATGATTGTGACCTGCGCACTGCTATATTGTACTGGTGAATGTCATCTCATGATTGCAACCTGCACACTGCTATATTGTACTGGTGAAAGTCATCTTACGTTGCAACCTGCCTACTGCTATATTGTACTGGTGAATGTCATCTCATGATTGCAACCTGCATACTGCTATATTGTACTGGTGAATGTCATCTCATGATTTTGACCTGCGCACTGCTATATTGTACTGGTGAATGTCATCTCATGATTGCAACCTGCACACTGCTATATTGTACTGGTGAAAGTCATCTTACGTTGCAACCTGCGTACTGCTATATTGTACTGGTGAATGTCATCTCATGTTGTGACCTGCGTACTGCTATATTGTACTGGTGAATGTCATCTCATGATTGTGACCTGCGCACTGCTATATTGTACTGGTGAATGTCATCTCATGATTGCAACCTGCACACTGCTATATTGTACTGGTGAAAGTCATCTTACGTTGCAACCTGCGTACTGCTATATTGTACTGGTGAATGTCATCTTACGTTAAGACCTAAGCATCCTCAATCGGTATTGTAGTCCTGAGTCCTAATTCCTACATCTGTGTGACATGCTTATCTAGCAGGCCCTAACGCAGCCTCCGAGGTATCTCCTTATGCTTAGACTCCTCATTCTTATGTCCCCCCAGACATATCTAAACCAAAATGAGAATACACTGTTAACCCACCCACTGCTGCATACCAAGCCAGTGAGCTGTATCATGCTCAACCATTGACAAGCTCCTGAACTTGTCCAAATCTTGGCGCATGCCACTTCTAGTGACTGTGCTGTGCCGTTAAATGCCTGCCTTAGTCAGACCTATCCATAGCCTCAAAAATCCATGCCCTTCAACCAATGAACCTCAGACCTTATTCCTCTCCAAAATCCCTTGCTCCCACAAGCACAGGAATAATCATGTAGCAACTCACCTACCTTACCACTACCCCAGGGCATAGCACCAGCACATTACCATTCTCCTGCCAATCACATGACCTATGCCACCCCCAAGAAAACCTTGCTCAACTGAAAAAAGGAAAAGACGCATAGCCTCCCGCATCCCCTTGGACCAACACCACATACCACGACCACTGCATCTATCATGAGGAGAAACACATTTCTTAACCTTAAAACCATAACCCCAACAATGCCTACAGGGAAACCCACCCGGCAGAGAATACAGTCCCCACACAGTTGACTAGACCATGTGAAGACCCCTAGAACTCTAAACACTTACACCATGAGAACCAAAATCACTACTGGCAATCTACCAAAAAACACCTCCAAAGGACAAATCCAGCAGGCCTGCAACCCCAGTCAATTAGACACCAAAGACTACCTATCTTATAGGAGCCCTTATCAATGCCACATCCCTCCTAGCCCATGCTTTGGACATCGCTGACATCATCTCCACTAATAACCTAGACATCCTAGCAATTACAGAAACGTGGCTACACCCAGCGGCCGGCCCTGCCCTCTCCCTAGCTATCCCACGGGGATACACCATTCTAAGGAAAGATAGGGAAAGGAAGGTGGAGTAGCCATCATTGCCAAAAATAACCTCCCTTATAGAAATATACCTAACACTGAGATCCACTCAAGCAAACTAATGTCACTCAAGAAATCACTTTTGCCCAACTGTACCCTTACCCTTCACTTCATATACCGACCCCCAGGACCACAGCGATCGTTCGAGGAAGACATCACACAACTCCTCTCATCAATACCAAGCCATCCTCAAAAATTATCATCATGGGAGATTTCAATCTTGGACTTAACGACCCTTCAGATACCCAGACGCCTGCCGTTGCAAACACGCTGGAAGTGCAAGGCTTTCGTCATTGGATAGCCAACCAAACACATGAAAAAGGTTGCATCCTCGGCTGGCTTGCAGACTGCAACTGCAACATGAACATTATAGCCAACAACCTGTGCCCATGGTCAGACCATAATCTCATCTCACTATTCTCCATCAATTACATTTCCCAGCTGAATAGCCCTCCACAACACACCCCGGCAATAATCTCTAGAAACCCACGCAACATCACCCCTGATAACATACTCCCACTCACATCACCACTAACTACATACCCACTCAGCCAGCTCAACCCTACGGATATGGTCACGCTATACATCTGTAAAAGAAAGAGGAAATATCAAGGCTGAGTACCACAAAAGGAAATACACCAAACACAGGCTTATAAAGATTCACAGATCTTTAATACTACTGTACAGTTTACAAAGAACAACTCAGATAGCTATCTGGCCCTCAGTACATCACAGTAAATACCAGCCCTTCAGTGTGAGAAGTGAGAGGTACTGGACATCTAGACATTCGTACATTTATACATTTTCAGTAATAATGTCCAGCCCCTCTGCAAGTTAATAATCCATGGTTTAGAGTTCGTGCCGAGTTCACTTATGGCTTATACGACAATATGCACATGGATTACATTTGATTCACATACAAACAGGTTACAATGGCAACAATGTATTCCCAGATTTAGCAGTAAGCCTTAGCACATGTCCCTCTGAATGCAGTTCAGCCAGTGTCCATGTTTGATATTTACTTTACATTGTTTCGATGTATGTCCGTGGATCAGGCTTATTGGTGCAGACAATCCTTAGACCACAAGTCAGGCATGGGACAAGGTCTCTTTACCCTGTCTAAACATTCGGCCAACGGACAGTCTAAACATTAACTAAACTGGAAGGTTCGGGAAGGCTCGGTTACTAGTGGTAAACACAGTCCACCATTTTAGAACACAGAGTTACATTTGAACAGAAATCAAAATGGCGAATGATCCAAAAAGGGCAGCAAAGTCAATCTAAAATTGGAACTTTGCAACACGGTTTTCTTCGCAGAGCGACTGTCCTTAGGACAATATATATAAGAAAGGAGGCGCAATATGATTTCCTATTTAACAAACCTTCCTTTTGGCCTAAGCCAAGCGCTTAACTACTTCTAGTCACTTTACAAGTAACTCCACGTCTCAATGTCCATACACCCTGAATCACTATCATCAGAGATATCGATCGCCATAAGGTCAGAAACAGAAACTTCTTTCAACACAAATTCGTTTGTCATTTTCTCCGTGGCGCGTACCTTGTGTCCTAATGTTCCCATCGCTTGTGTACAAAATCCACCTAACAGTAAACATATGCCAGTAAGACCCTGTATACAGCAACAGAAAAACAACAGAATACCCAAAATAATCAGCAAGACTGAAAGTAGCTTCCATCCCCAAGATCGTAAGAAGTCCTAGAACCAAGCGCTAAGATCCCAGTTTTCCCCGGGAACATGCACTTCTGAATTTAGGACGAGCTGATTTTGTATTGCCTTAAAGATAGTTGGGGAGGAATCTAGCACGAAAACGCAACAAGCGGACCACACTAATTTACATACCGCACCACGCTCAACCAGGATGACTTCTAACGCCATCTAGTTCTGTAGTGCCACTAACCTTATCGCTTCCTGTTCTAAAGTCATGTTATAGAGTATGTCAGTGGTCCGGTTCATGTTCCTCTCCAGTACTCCCGCTAGTCTTCTGATATCCTCAGAGTTTAATATTTTCCCCCAAAATCATACAAAGGAATTAGCTGCGTTACCCAGAACTTGTGCTGAAGTATCACCATTCTCGTCCCGCCTTGGACGAGCCTTAGAGATTTCTATGGTGCTTGCTATGAATACCCCGGGTAACAGAATTCCTAAATAACAGGTTCCCTGCCAATCCCTAGGTAGCCATGGGAAAGCTTCATTACCGCAAACAAAGTAGACAGGTTCGCCTACATACAAAGGTCTGTCCTCACTAGTCAAGTTCGCAACGTTGGCGCAACCCTTGAAATCACCCATTGACTGAGTACCATTCCCCTGTATGCAGAAAGAAACTGAATCAGGGCTGTGGTTAACAGTATAGGAAGGTGGCGTGGAATCCCTATAAGAGCCATCTTGAAAGAGATCAGAGATTGAAAAGGACGAGATAGTCTATCGGAAAGGCCTAATAGAAGCAACATTAAGCTTACTCCTATTTACAAAGAGTGAGCATCCCGGGGCGTTAGAACTCGTTTCTCAAAATCATTCAAATTTGTTCCATCAAAGTTCCCCGAGATGCTATCGTTCCATCGGCCAAAGAATAGTGCCCTTAAAGAAGCATAACATGCAGTAGTCACAGGTAAAGGATGATTATACCAGCCCAGTCCCTTATCTCTGTGTTGCGGTAAATGCGAGCAGACCCAACAATTAGTTTTGTTAAAAATGGCATGTGTGGCATTCATAATGAGTAATAAAGTGTTATTATGGTAACTCTGTCTGTGCTGAGAGTCTCTAGGAGATAGAGTGTGCAGATGCACAAAAGATGTAGAAGCAGTGGGTACATTTTCAGTAGGTAACAGAATTTCAAGCGGATGTATTTCTTCCAAATACCAAAATACTATTGTGAAGCCGGTTAAAATAATCACAAGACAACAATACATTTTCGGGGACCACGCATTTGATTGTTCGTTATTACGATCAGGCACACAGTCTCTTATTTGTTCCGTATGAGTGGGAGCGGTTGCAGGCATTGTTTCTTCAAACAAACACTCCAGAGTTTGTTTGCTGGCGATCGCCTGATCGCGCATTTTCGTAGTCCTTCCCTAACCACAGCCAACAAAATCCCTTACGTGCAAAAAGAACGGGGCCAAAATACAAGCCCTCCAATTATTTTTCCCCGTGGCACATCCAAACCGTGCAGTAAGTCTAGCTCCTTGGACACAGATCGTACCTTGTGACTCCTGGTACTGCGTGATCTGCGAACAACGTGTTGTTGCTTCCTGATGGAAGTGGTGAATTTGTGACCAAACGTAACAATGGTGAAAAAGGATCTGTGGGAGAGTGTGGAGATAAAGCGGCTGTTTCCCCAGGCCCAATGGGTTCAGGGAGAGTCTCTGATGCACTCTCGATGCTGCTTGATGCTTCGTGATCGCTGGGAGCAGTGCAAGTAGGGATTACTGTGTCTTCTGTATCGTGTGACAAAGGGAAGGGAATCCTCTTGATGTGTGACGCGTGGATCCAATGCTTTCGCCCCGACACTCGTACTGCGGTCTGTGTGGCCAATAGAACTTGATGCGGGCCCCGCCAACGCGGTGGAAGGCAGGATGCTCTTTCAAATGATTTAACCAACACCCAGCTCCCAGGCCGTATGCTGTGACCTGGGCCCTCGTACTTTACAGGGAGGGCTTCTTGCACCTGTTGATAAATCAAATACAGATTTTTAGTTAACCAGTCGCAATAATCTGAAAGAAGTACATGTTCAATGTCCCACAAAGGTCTCGGCTTAGGTACGTTCCAAATGTTAGCTGGCCTACCCATTACCACCTCAAATGGGGAGAGCCCAGTCTTAGTCTGTGGGGTCGTTCTCATTGATAACACAATCGGTAAGGCATTCGGCCATTTCAGTTTGGGGCCGGCACACGTCTTAGAGAGCTTGTTCTTTATGATGCTGTTGTGTCTCTCTACCAAACCAGCACTTTGAGCATGTCTAGCCGAATGGAACCGTTTATCGATCTGTAATCCCGCGCATATCTGCAGAATTACAGCAATGATAAAATGTGGACCATTGTCCGACCAGATGACCCTTGGCAAACCAAACCTAGGAAAATATTCCTTAAGAATGGTTTTCGCCATTGTCATTGCTGTGGCATCTTTAACAGGAAAGGCTTCAACCCATTTACTAATGGTGCAGATAACAACGAGTACATACTTGTAATTATTACAATGCTCCATTTAAATGAAATCAAAATGTATGACTTCAAAGGGGACAGAATGAGGACCAAAACTACCCTTTGGAGTCGATGTGCCCTTTCCCATATTATGCTGTACGCAAATCATGAAACTCTGAACAAAACGTTCAGCTACTTTGGAGATTTTATCATTCACCTAGACATTTTGTAACATTTTGGAGACCTTCCGTGCACAGATGTGGGTGGAGCCATGAGCCATTGCGACCATCATTGTAATGTACGCATCTGGCAGCAAGCATTTTCCTTCCAACTTGTCCACCCAACGCCCATCATCATCCAATCTTGCCAAACCCTCAGCCCATTTCTTAGATTCCTCTAATGTGGCATCAGCTTGAATACTCCTTACAGATTTGATACCCTCATCCAAAGTACAAACATTAGTGGCTTCCCTGGAAGTATACATTTCTGAATAGAGATCAGTGGCAGTCTGTTTGGCTATCTGGTCAGCGAAAGCGTTCCATTTTCCCACATCATCTGTGATTTTCTGATGCGCTGCGCATTTCATGATTGCTAACTGAGTGGGGAGTGCAAGCGCTGAGAGTAGCCATACTATCAAGGAGCCATACTGGATCTTAGTTCCATGCAAGGTCAAGAAACCTCGTTCTGCCCAAAGTCTACCGAAGTCGTGAACCACCCCAAAAGCATACTTACTATCAGTATATATATTTACTCTAAGCCGTTCGGAAAGTTCACAAGCTTGGGTCAATGTTATAATCTCTGCGGCCTGTGTGGAGTTATGCGTGATTCTTTGGATCTCCACAACCGTGCTCAATGTGGTGATTGCATAAGCAGCCATGGATGTACAATCCGGAGGTTTGAAACAGGAGCCATCACAAAACAGCTCCCCTTGTGGATTGTTCAAAGGAGTATCTTTCAAATCGATTCTGCCTTCAGTCTCTTGCTCTGTGGTGTAAAGGCAGTCATGTGACGGTTTGTCACTGCAAGCAGTACCTTGCGTGAAAGGTAAAAGTTCAGCCGGATTCAGAACGCAACACCTCTGAATTTTAATGTGCGGAGCAAACAAGATCATTTTGTATCTTGTTAATCGTGCGGAGGTGAGGTGTTGCGTTTGTGTTCTGTTTAATAGAACATCTACAGAGTGAGGTACCATCAGGGTTAAAGCATGGCCTAGGACCATACCCTCGCTCTGTTTTACAGACGCAGCAGCAGTAGCGACAGCTCTCAAACATCTTGGCAAAGCGCATGCAATAGGATCAAGGGCAGAAGAAAATTAGCCGCACAGCCTATTCTTCCCTCCATGTTCCTGCGTTAATACAGCCAAAGCACATCCATCAGGTTCATGCACATACAACACAAAGGCCTTTTTATATTTTGGTGTGCCCAAAACCGGTGCAGAACACAGTGCAGTCTTGAGCAGATCAAATGCTTGCTGGTGTTACAAGTTCCACAGCAATGGCAAAGAAATGCCCTTATTTGTCAAAGCCAACATTGGTTTAATGGTTAACGAGAAGTTCGGGATCCACTGCCTACAGTAAGAAGCCATTCTCCATGCTAGAAATGATTTTTACCCGCTCAGGCGTCAACCTTCTTTCCTCTTTTGACAGGAGATAGCCTAAATAGACGACCTACTGTCGACAATACTGAAACTTTTTGAGTGAAGCTTTGTGTCCATGTTTTGCTAGGTGAATAAGCAACAACACAGTGTCCTCCTTACAGGTACTCTCTGAGTCAGCAGCTAAAAGTAGATCGTCTACATATTGAAGCAGTGTACAAGTGGTGGGCAACTCGAGTGTGTCAAGCTGCTCTTTGAAAGCCCTACTATAGATACTCGGACTTTCCGTGTAATCTTGTGGCGCACGGGTGAATGTAAACAAGCGTCCCCCTAAGGTGAACGCAAACAGATATCTACTATCCTTGTGTATAGGAATGCTAAAGAAAGCCTTCTTAAGGTCTACAACACTAAAGTGAGTAGCAGAAGCCGGAATCATGGTTAGTATTGTCGTCACATCAGGCACAATAGGAAATTGTAGAGCAACAATCTTATTGATGGCATGTAAATCAATGATGAAACGAAAAGGAATTGCATTATCGCCTTTCTTGTACGCAGGCAAAATCGGACTATTGCACAAACTACCTGCAGTTTCCTCAATTACCCCATGATGTACAAAATCAGAGACTATGCATTTCAAAGCTTGCTCACCATCAACCGAGATCTTATACTGAGGACTATGTGGCAACTTTACTCCATGTTTCAAAATGATCTTAACAGGCTCAATCTGTAGAACACCGACATCATTGTCATCAATTGCCCACAAACACTCTGGAACATCACTAAATTCCGGCAGCAAAGGTCTAGTCAAGAACTGAGAGACAGAAAGTTGCTGTGGTGAAATCGGCAAAGGAACTCCATCCGCAGAACAATGAATTACCGCATTTAATTCCTTCAACAGATTCAACCCCAACAAATTCTCTCCACAGTTCGTAGTCAAAAGTAATGAACAGTGGTCCGTAAATGGACCCAATGTAATCGGTACCGGTGAAGAAACCGGACAGACTAATGGTGTACCTGAAAACCCTACAGAAACTTTGGTTTACCCAGACAGTGGAATGTTTAGAATCCGTGAATGGTCAATTGAACACTTCTGTGCTCCTGTATCTACCAAGAATGGATGTTTCCCATTTCCCACTATTATTTCAATGTAAGGACCTTTCTGATTAACGGGAATAGACATAACAAACCCTGCTCCGGGCAATACTAGCGAAATAGAATGTCGTCAAAAGGAAGTTCTTCAGAGAGATATGCAGCAGAAGGAAGATAAAAAATGTTCCGATTATCCACACTCGGTGCCTGAATATCCTGTGAAAAAGGTTGCAAATTTTGAGAAAACTGACTTCTACCAGGACCCACCGCCCCAGGGCGGCCTCTGGATCATCTACCCATGTTACCAAATGCATTATTTGACCTCTGCTGGAGGATCGAGCATTGTGCTCGCCAATGACCCTCTTGTCTACAATAAGCACACTGGTTCACGTTTACAGGACCCAACAGCGCATTTCCCTGTGGAGCATACTGTCCCCTAAATTGTGAAGTACCCCCTCTAGGGCCTCTAACAATTTGTTGCAATAGAACTTTAGTTTTCAGGTCTCCCTTTGTTTTTCAATTCTTTCTTTCTCGTTATTGACTCGGTTTTCATAGTACTGAGCCATATGCAACACTTCAGACTGAGACTTAGCAGGCAGCAATCCACGCACAAACTTGTCTCCAAAAAGTTGTTTCCCAGACTCTGTGCTCAAATCTTGTCCACTGTAATCTGAGAACACTTGTTCGAACCGACTAAAGAATTCGGTAGCACCCTCAGGCTTCCCTTGGACACAAGCAGTACATTTATCCCAAACAATCCTTCTTTCAGGAATTATAGCTTTTCATTTTGTGACTATTCTATCAGGCAAAGTCAGTATTACCTGTGGCGGTCTCTCGCCAGCTGGCCTTTCTCTATCTAATCAAACTATATTTACCCATGTATCTCCTAACCCTGCTGCATCATCTACAGTCCTAATTTGTTTCCACAAATCAACAGGTAGGAGCACGGGACATAACAAATCAATATCACTCAAGGTAAATACTGATGACTGCAAGACAGGTTCTATCTCTTTATAGAACCCTGTCAGATTCTTTCTAATATTGGGAATATATTGTTTAATGGTGTTCACTTCCTGTCTTGAGAACGGGACGTGAACAAACTGCGACAAATAATGTGCAGGAATTTCCTGAGCAGCAGTACCTGCTGCAACGTTAGCTGGAATCTCGACCGTTGGGACACATATTGGCGGAACCTCTCTCATAGGCAACTGAGAGATAGGAAACTCCGAACGCTTACTAAGCAGCAGAGCTAGATCGAGCGCTAAAGCAGCTGAAGGAGTGTTAGACGAAAAAGCTCTCTTGTAGATATTCAATAATTCTGCGGGACAACAAATCTTTCTTTTGATACATTCATCCTGCAGGTATTCTACCATTACCTGTATCACTTTCCTGTGCATTTCTGGCGTATACTGACTGTACGTGCCATATACTTCTACGGGAGTTATCGACATGTCTGAAATCCACCTAATTGCATCTTTTGTGCAAATTTGCGTTTCCTCATTTATCGACTTACAACAAGGAAGGAACCGTTTCTATACAAACATAGCATCCAAACTATCACCATCAATCTCTTCATTCAGTAACCTTTCTAACGCCCTTCTATGCTCAAAAACCCTCTCGACATGCTCATGTACTTTGTCCACAGTATCTCTTGAATATGCTAAAACATTCAGATCCCTCAACTTTTGTGGGAGATCTATTTCATCTAATCTGTTCCACATTACACATAAATGAATTCCCAACCCTTCAATAAAAATGTTTTTCTCAGGACAACTTGCTAGATTAGAGAGTGTGGAAAAAACATCAGCTTGTTCACCCTTCTCCGTGCACTGTCTAGCCCATGCAGTCAAATCGCGCTTTCTCTCTTTAGATACTGTATTACGAGTTACAATCTTTGATTCTGCTCCCTTATCAACTACAAGTGGGACAGAACCACTTGGAAGAGAAAGAGTCGACAAATCTTGTACAATCGGTAACAAAGGTGCTATCACTGGTGCAGAAGGCAAATCCACCAGACCCGTAACAGTAGGCAAAGGCAGAGGAGTAAGTGGAGGAGCAATAATAGGAGGAGGAACAACAGCCGGAGGAAGAGGAACATTAAGAGGAATGATAGGAGGAGCAGGAACAACTACGGGAGGAGGAGCAACAGCAGGAAGAGGCACAACAGCAGGAATATGTACATACGGAGGTGGCGCAGTAGCACCAGACCTTCGTTCATTTAGGAGTTTGTCAATTAGCTCATCAGATACATGAAAGTCTTTAGACGGATACATTTTCTGAATACCAAGTGAAAAAGCCCTATCCATACTCCTAACTGACTCAGACTGTTTATTTTGATCGTACAACAACGCTTTTTCGGCATTGTTCATGCATGCATGTTTTTGCCTACTTTTAAGTTGCTGCATAGCTTCTTTCTTCCAATTGTGAAATAAATCAAATGCTGCAGGTCTAGCTTTTTTCTTTAATAATGTAGATTCTAAGTATTCTATACGAAGAATTTCAAAACTACTATTGGCTGGTCACTGAAGTTTGGAAGCATGTCTAGTTTGTCTGTGCCAAATATCATTAAACACTATACTACCAATGCCGTACTTACAGTACATAGTACACGCTAGCGACCCCTCCTGTGGCGCCGGTCAGCTAAATTCCAAAGATTGTCTGTCACTGCGGAATAACACCCTGAAGCAGGAAGACAATTTCTCAGGGATATCAGATTACTGGTGTTACCTGGTCAATAATCTTACTCGCGAGTGCAATGCGCCAAAACAAATTATCAGGATACTTAAGAATCGGGTCATGACTCACCTGATCAAAGAACTATGGAGGTCCGATCGGATTTCTAAGGACACAAAGGACCCGCTTGGTTGGTGATTTCGGCAAAACTGCCCGCTTCGATATTTGGACCCTCATCATGATGCCGTCTCAGACCGTGGGCTCACCGTCCACGCATCGGGTCGTGCAGTACTGTTGAGGGCTTGTGGGATGTTTTTACCCATGCATCCACGCCCTACCATAAAACTGTGCAGTACTGGCATGGAAAACATCATGATGGCCAGAACTCCCCAGAGAGTGCACAGGGAAAACATGAAGAATAGGCTGCCACCAATTTTTGCCTATGTTGTGAGCACAGGAGGGCACTGCCTAAAACCACCATTGGGCTACACACACAGTAGCCTGAAACCATTGGGAATGGCAATGCTGATTGCCAAAAAGCAACTCAGAACTGTGGGGAATTAATTTTCTTAATCCCAAAAATGGTTGCATTACCAGTACTCACCACTATCAGAAAGCCGGCGTTTTAAAACCACCAGACTTTTGTGTAAAACTGAACAAATGAAACAAAACCAGACCAAGGAAAGACTTGCTAAGAGGTGGAAGAATGTAAAACTATATTCTGAAATGACTTGAAGGAAGCAATTATTTAATGTATAGGTAAAAATTGTCAGTTTGATTTGAATGTAGAAAACTGGGAACAAAAAGTGACATTTAGCTGAAACCTGGCTTAATGAAACTGAATTCTGCCTGACAACTACCCCCGACAGGAGTTGAAACCTGCTCAGCCACTCTTCCCCTTGCCAAAAGGAGTTGACACCTCTCTGATTAGATTAGGGGTGGAGCACCTGGGAACTGGAAGGGACAGAACAATGCAACTCCCTTGACTCAGGCAAATGTTATATTGGGGGCGTCGTAAAATAGCTTTGTCTTGGGAGACACTGGGGGGCAGCTGTGCCTCTGTGAACAAGCTGGCTTGGGGGAAGTGGATAAACCAGTTATTCCACCATGTGATGTGGGAAGCCACACCCCTGTTTGACCAGGGCATAATTTTAAAAAGATAGATAACTCATAGTGCGGACTTGCCATAATTATATAAGTAATATCATTATTTTTATGATTTTTCTGTGAACATTTTAAGAGGCATTAGGACCCTGTGGTGTATTCTGGGGGGTTGCTAGCGGAAAATAGGGTCTCACTCCAAATGTATGCATGTTAAAAATCTGACACTTTATCATCTGTAACCCATATCCCTGGTGCACATTTGTGTAAAATCTGGAAAGGTTTAGGGGACGTTATCTGGATGAAAAGGGGAGAATTCTGTCATCAGTGGACACGACATCGTACAAAGACAGGGATCGGATGGTTTGGTGCTACAGAATATATGTTAACTGGACCTATAATATTAGAAAAATGGTACATAGATAAATATGTATTTGGGTCAGAAATAGATTTGTGTGCAATCTGACAAGGGGAGGTTCCTCTGACCATAAAACCTACAGCATCACTCTGACTCACATTTCCTTCCCCCAATCAAGGGAGAGAGGAGGAATTGGCCAATGATAAGTGAGAGGGGCAGGTTTAGTTATGACCAACGCACACACCCACTTTCCAAAACACATAAAAAGAGACTGCTGGGACAGGTAGAGACATTCAATTCCATTTGCTGCGGAGCATGCTGACCAACGACTTCACATCCAGAGATCCAGACTTCAAATCCATCAATCTCCAGAACCTGAGGCAGAAATTAACTCCAGAATTTGTAGCAGAGAGGCCTGAATCCACCAGCTGAATCCTCTTCAGCAGGCCTCAAAACTAACCAAACAATTCAACAGCCGGGCGAGCTGTTTGAAGTTTTGCCGAGAATTTTTGCAAGAACCTGTAGCAGTACCCAGAAAGCAGTGTTACATCCAGAATCCAGAGAGGCTAGACCAGCAGAGCAGAGCTGACCCAGATCGCTGTGAGCAGAACTGGTTCCTGATTGACCCGCCGAGCAGACAGAACCGCAGCCGGACGTGTTGACCAGATCCGTGACAAGGCCTAGTTCAAATTTATATTGTGAGTACCAAGCAGAACTGTGCATAACCAATCTCCTAGTTAAAATAATCTAATCCAAACTATTTTAACCTAAGTAGAACTGCCTCCTAGAAATCGTGGCATCTGTCATTTTTAAAGCTGCACAACTGTCACCTGTCAATTCTGCAGCTGCAAGCTGTCACCTGTCATTTTGAGTTTACTTTAAATCCGAAAAACTACCTTTATTTAATCGTCTGTATCTCTGGAATCGTTTGGGCTAGGAACGAAATTTAGAATCTAGGCTTTCCAACAAACCTAGAACCGACTTCCTACTCCCTATACTTTTCCCGTAATCGCGAGACACGCACTCGCGAAATTTACCGCGATTTGCGATTTGGCCCGATTTCTTCATCTGTAGAAATCAGCAGCTTTTTGCTTCTCTTTGCTAAAATTCGTTTGCAATCTGCTAATCATTCATAGAGTATTGTTAAAGTGAGCCTGAACTAATATAAAGTAGCCATCACCTACCCTGAACCTCTAGAGGGAATTAAAAGCAATTTTAGCACCTTTTCACTTCCTTGCAAACCACATTAAAGTAATTCGCCTGTGTTTAAAACTCATCCCTGTTTTCCCTAAGCTTGCTGGGAGAACTGGAACTGTGTATTGCATTATAAAGTGTGATTTGTTGGGATTCTTGAAGACTGTGTGCTCTCCTTCCATTTCTGGTATTGCATAGGGGGGGAGTGAATTGTCAAAAGAAAAAGTGATCATATTACCTTTTGCTAAAATCATAACAAGTTATTTCTGTACTGCATTTTATTCCACCTTGCGTTTCCTTGAACCATATAAAGCATTCTTTCCCACCTTGTTCCTCTGTTCCTATTCATAGTTACCTCTTGCTGATTACTGCTCATATTCACAAGTGTAATATCCATTATCAATTTATTTATAGAAGTGTGATATATATATTGTTTAAATTTTCAAATAAACCTTTTAATTTGCAAAACAAACCTACTTCTTGGCTCAGTGGGGTGAGGGGGATTCTAAGAGGGGGGTGTTATACAAGGGTTGTCATCCAGAGTACTGAACTGGATATAAAAATACATCAATAAGGGTTTTCCTCAGCATCCCAGACTAGGCATTGACTTAGCTGTATTGTTGATTGAATATCGCTTACAAAAGTGGGGGCTCGGAGCCGGGATATTCTGGGTTAGAGTTACCACTTGTGCAGATTAATACAGTGTGCCAACTGACCAGATACACATATCCGGTTAGATCACCACGCTGTTTTACACTGTGAAAGCATCCCTAAAAGGAACGCTCTAAGTAAACGGTCTGTTTTGCAAAATAAAATACAAACTTCTGTAAGTCAGGAAGGAACTCTAATTCCAGAATGACGACACTGGTAGACATCAAAATAGCCAGAGAGCGCTTCTTACATAAGCTATTTGTGAGAGGTGAGTGGACTCATCAGGACCAAACGGTCTGGTTGCAGGCAATCGCGCAACAGGTCACTGAAACAGGGTCAGATATATGGAGAGATCAGGGTCCCCTACATGTGGCCCTGAGTGAACTCTATATGGCTCCTAAAGCCAAAGATGAACATAATAAGATTGCCAGGATAGGGGCATATTTGTATCTATATATGGGAGCCATGCAGGACAAATGTGCTGAAGGCCAAGATCTGCCAAATAGGCAACAGATGGCGTTAGAGAAGGCCCAATCTGATCTGGACTCTTCTGAGCAGAGGCTGCTCAGGAGCCAGGAGTCAGAAAAGGACAGCAGACAGTACATCACTAAAATAAAGGAGGATATGGATGTGCTGCAACAGGAAAAGGCGGACCAGTATACCAGATTTCTGGCCTTGCAGCAGGAGTACCAAGAAGGTTTGGACTTCCTACTGCAGAGCCAGAAAAAGCTGGAGCAACAATTAGATTTCAATAGGGCATGTGCCGAGCAGGTAGTCACCCTGCAAAGCCACCTAGATAGGGAGAAGGCAGAGAGCAATAAACTGATTTTGAAAGACCTGGATACCCAGGCAGAGTTTGACCAGGAGCACCAGAAAGCTGGTGCCTTCCAAAGGCAAAGGGACGACCTGGCGGCACAGATGCAGGCTCTTAGTCAGGAAAGGGATACCTTAGGCCAGGAAGTCTGCCACTTAAAAAGGAAAATGGAAGAAAATCACCTGGCCCTCCAGGGACTGGGTGTGCTCCAAAAAGAACACCAGAACTTGTTAGAGCACACCAGGCGGGTGGAGGATGCTCTGGCAAGAAAGGAGCAGGACAATAGGGACACAGCTCAGGAGGTAACCCTCCTGCAGCAGAGACTGGCCCAGTACTCCAGGACCAATCAGGAGGCACAGAGAGAAAATGAGGCTCTCTGTCAGCACATTGATAGGCTCCAGCAACAGGTAGTGATGCAGGAGAGACTGATAGAGTCTAGTAAGGCCTTAACTGAGGAACTGAAAGCGCAGTCTCTTGCATTGCAACAGGGAGCAGGGGCTGATAGAGACGAGGTGCGCTGGGAAAGGGAAATGCCTGAGCATAATCTCAGGAGCCCTGGTACCAGAGGCCTTCATCTCTCCCAGTCCCTGGACTCTGCCACCCCCATGTCCCCTCGCGCACATGAGCCCAGGGCCACGGAGATGGCAGATTACTATCCAGCTAGAAGTATGGGGCTCATAGGCCAGTACCTCCCAGGAATGGATGGGCGGGCATCCGGGTATGGGCACCCAAGCACAGTGCAATTTAGTGGGGAACCCCAGGAGAGTAGGCCCATTAAGGGCATCCTGAAAACCTCTGCCCAGTTAGGTCAGTGGGGGGGGTACCCATCAAATCCTGGCAGCAAGGAGGGGTCTGAAGACTCCTCTGAGCATTACAGGACACAGGAGACCAGGTCCCCACATTCTGCCAGCCATTCCCAGGCTCGCAGAATCCGGGAAAACCTGGAAGATCAGACAGGCACATCTGGGAGCAGCGCTTCTGAGTCAGAGGATGAATGGACCAGGGTTACCCGAACCAAAAAGGTCAATAAGGCAAAAAGGGCCTTGCTTAAGGACCCATTGAAACAAATAAAGGCAATAAGGAGTGTCATCACGCCTTATCATAAGAACGTCAAGTGTTCTGTTTGGGAACACTTGGAGCTCTATGAGCAAATGATGGAGACTTTCCATTTGAAGGACAGCCAAAGCTGTATTAATATGTAAAGTGGACCTTCTCACCAGAATACTCCAGTTTCGTTGCGGGACTGGAGGATCAAAACCATTCAAGGTGGTCCACATACAGGGCGGCCTTCTTGAAACATTTTTCTGTGCACAGAAATCCTCAAGAGGCTCGCAAGGCAGCCTACAATTTGCAATGTGGGGAGGATCAGGCCCCACAAGAGTTTGTGCAAGAATTAAAGCATGCTTTTGCGCAGACCACCAGAAGGGTGCGCACGGATAGCAGAGAATTTATCAATACGTTTTTCCATGCCTTACCCAAATACATAATGACCCAGCTCATGAGAGATTTTCATGAGAAAAGATCTTTAGACTGGGTCATTGAACAGGCTACCCGGATCTATGAGGTGCAGAAGCCCATCGAAAATAAAAATAATGTGCAGAAAAACCCCACAACCAACAGCACCCCTGCTGCTGCCAAGGTGGCAGAGGTAAAGGTCACCCCCGTTTTGGATTTGGAGATGGGGGGGCCTAAAAACCTACCTGCACCTAATAATGCACAGCCCAGAAGGCCCTCGGGCCAGTCACAGACTGGGAGTCGAGGAGGTAGTCCCACAAATGGGGTCCCCCGCTCCCCTGACTATGTAAGTCCCCGCTACAGGGGAACCCGACCAATCCTGGGTTATGTGTGGACTCCTCCAGCCCAAGGGGGGGATCCAGCCAAGCACCTAACCCAGGGAACTTCCCTCCCAACTTCCCACAGGAAGGCAGAAATTCTCCAAATCCTGGGCAGAACTTTTTCCCCAGGTATCCACCCAATTTCCAGCCCCAAAATCATCCATCCTTCTTTCCCCAATTCCCTGAGCCCAGACAACCTAGTCCGGGAGAGGGGAGGCCAAGGGTGGAGGGGTACCAAAATCTTCCCAACCAGGGGTACTACCAGAGAAGGGATAGCTACCCTTCCCGGGATCAGCCCAGGGGAGAAAATAGAGCCCCGTATCAGCCTGACCGGGTTTCACAACTTGAGCGTCAGGTCCAAAATATGGCACGGGTTTGGGTCACATACTGAGGGCTCAACAGAACCCTCAGATGAGCATGCCACCGCAGAATGCCCCAAACTCTGGACCTGGTGCTCCAGAACAATGACGGGGGCAGCCCCCTGATAACCCACCGGTTCACAGGGAGGAGGCACAAGGGGAAGGGGGGTGGAAAGCCTTGGAGGAAGCTTCCTTCCCAACTTGTAAACAGCCCCTGGAAAACCAGGAACCGGAAACAAAATCTCCTGCCCCTGAAAGCCTGCCTCCCAAGGAGCAGAGGGGGGGTAGGAGAAACAAAGGACCCAAACAGACCCACTTTGTGGAGGAGGTACAGGTCTTCCAATTTGAGGGAGAGGGATCCTCAGAAGATCCTGGGAAAAGGATTTTCTTCTTCAGAGATGGGGGAACTCCTCCCAAGGACAAATGGGTCCCAAGGGATGTCAATTCAGACTGGGGAGATGTGGAGACTGAGCTACCGCCGCCCATCATTTCATCCCAGAACCGACAACACCGAAATCCCCTGGTTCAAACCCATCCTGGTGACTGCCTCCAAAAAGGGTGGGGCGCCCAGAACCGGAACCAGGAGAACCCACAATGGCTCTGATCTCCAGTTGCCAACTTTTTCTTTCAGATTCCCCAGGCTCTTCACAGAATTCTGCCCAAATCTCTTCGCTAGCAATGTCCAAAACCAGAAGGTTAGCCCACCAGTTGTCCAAAAATGTGCATTATCTGTGCCCCCTTGAGGAGAAGGAGGGAAGATACTATGCCCCGGTACAAGTACAGGGGCAGGGTACAATTTTGGCACTGGTGGACACTGGATCCCAAGCTACCCTTCTGTCCAAAAGGGCCTTTGAGGAACTAAATGCAGGAAGGGGGGAGAATTACCGAATTCCTCTCACCTCTCTTCCTGGACAACTGCAGAACTTTGACGGGAAGGAAATTCCCGTTGAGGGGACTTCAGACTTGGACATTAAAATTGGGCGACACAAGGTGAACACCCGGTCATAGTAGTGACTCCAGAGGGCACCCCTTGTTTACTAGGGAATGACCTCCTGAGGAGGTTGTCACCCCTAATAGATTGTGTAAACAAGGTCCTCTGGACCCAGACTAGCCGACCAATAAAATTAAAACAGAGTGTCAACCATGTTAGTTTAAACGGCACCTGGACGAATCCTCACCAAACTTTGCAAGAAAAGTATATGGCCCACTCTGAATTTGGTGATGTTTGGTCCAAGGGGGCAAAGTTATAGGGGGGGGTCCCAAAACGTTTTTTTTTTCCCATAGACTGAATGGGGGAAACTTTGCGCATGGCTACAGGCCAAACCGCTGGACGAATGTGCACCAAATTTGAGGCAGTGGCAGGTGCTTTTGCTAATTTTGTGACAATTCATTCAGTAGTTCCCTTAAAAACGATCAAAAAGTATGTCTCTAAAAATTAGTGATATCTATGTCCGCTCCGTGGTCACACTTCCCTGTTCGCTCCGTGGAGAAGATTGCAATTGGCTATTCCGTGGTATGCTGCCCGCGACCATGTTGCGCTTTCACCGATTGGTTGTGGCACTGCGTGAAGTGCGTCGTAATCTTTCGATACGTCCGCCATGTTTACTTCGTTTTCTGTTGAACGCGAACATCGGCTCTAACATACCTAAATGAAGAAGGCACCAATGCAATTATAACACTTGTGGAACACTGTTTCGAAAGGTGAGCGTTAATGAGACGTGGTAGTACAAAGTCAAACATTGAAGTATTCTTGTTAGCACTGTCATATGGTACTCATTGTACTAAATTAATTTACTGCATCCATTTCACAATACATAAACAGAATTACTGCGATGAGGCTGGCGTCCTACTGTTTGAAATCTCAGCCAGCCACCTGCACTATTTCGTACACACAGCCCTTTTGCACGTGTACGGCAGTAGCGGTTCTCATAAATAGCCGCTGATATGTTGTTGCAAAATGAGAATGTATTTGTATTCGGAGTGAAGGCCACTGCATTTTC
This sequence comes from Ambystoma mexicanum, assembly GCF_040938575.1. Taxonomy (NCBI): domain Eukaryota; kingdom Metazoa; phylum Chordata; class Amphibia; order Caudata; family Ambystomatidae; genus Ambystoma; species Ambystoma mexicanum. Next base: position 700,334,546 of record NC_090941.1, on the reverse strand, counting down.
TCTTTTCAACACGAGCTCAGTACGGCCGCATATTTGTTGACACCCATAAGGGTCCCTTGTTTTTTAACCTTGAGGTACAGGGAAAGGGTAGAAAGAATGTAGGGAGTAACAATTTTAAAAACATATTGTTTGATACGGTTATGCTTCAAAAATGTTTGCACCGACCATGAGATATTAGTTCCCGAACAGGCAGTCTCCCACATACACTAGTGTTTGACTACAGCGAATGCAATGGAGGCACTCCACATCATGTAAATGTATTTTTGCTGCCTATATACCAAATTGCCGTTATGTTTTAGTTTATAAAAAAAATATTTTCCCTAATGTTTTACAAGTTTTATGTGCTGTTGCAATTTGTTTCCAATTATGGGCATTGCACATTGTTGCCGTTTGTAGGGTGCCACTACATTTCCTCAAATTAAAATAATATTTAATAAAAAAGGTATGTGTTACAATTTTGTTTTGTGCACAGGTTGTGCAGTGATACACGTTTTATTTCCCCTTCCACCGCGCAGCTACTGCCAAACAAAAATTGTATTATTAATGACGACGTTCCAGCTTTCTGTGCCGTTCGATTTATTTTTCCAATTATGGACATTGCACATTGTGGCCGTCCCTAGGGTCTCACTACATTTCCTCCTATTGAATTAATTGTTTACTGGAAATGTTATGTATTACAAATGTGGATTATCCAAAGGTTGCGTATTCATACATCTTTTAATTCCCATTTCCGCCTCAGATACTTCCTTCCCTATTGTGATTGTCAGGGATTACAGATGCCAAGTGACGGCTTCTTTAACCGTCAAATGCAACTGTTCATAACCGGCTGTCTGAGCATCATAATTCACTGGGATGATGGTGTGGGCCCTCTGTGTCCCTACGCTGCTGTCTTTATAAGAAGTGACATTCCATCCTTTCTGGTGGTGTAGATCACAGCGGTTGACGTCATCTTGCACACCAATGTGGGAGGAAAATGACTACTGTGGCGGCAACGCTTACTTTCTGTGTGTGGAAAAAAACAACGTGACCTTTAACATTCTCATTGTCGACCAAAGAGACAAACTTAATACTTCTATGGAAAAGTGAATAGTGCCATCTTTTCGCACAGTTCATTGTGAAACAAAACTACTTTACTACTTGCATAGGGCGATGATTTTGCTCAGTTTATTGTGAAATAAAACTACTAGACAAATTCTTAAATGTTAATGTTTTCTTTACAAATGTACTCTCTATTTTCACAATGTGGCATGCTGCGTTGCAGGTAGTAATGTATTTTGTAGGTGCTACATCACGGCATGTACGTCCATATGGACACATTTGTTTAAGCTGCCAAGGAACGTTATGGAGAAGGTACTCCATTGAACTTGCATTGGCTACGGGAGGGTCAGGCCCATCTCATATGCATTAGTGCCATCAGGCCGATTTCTGTCACCGTCAGCCCAATTTCTGTCATCCAGATGCCCTATGCACAGAAATGTTTGTAAAATAATATATAATTACACCCCCCCAATACACATATCTTCACACCTTTCCACCTGTGTCACTAACAAAATTATGTGTCGAAAGGTGAGTGGTAATGGTGTTGCATCCAGCATTTCTGACGTCATTGCGCTTCTCACCACAGAGTATGTTTGGCATTTTATGTCAACGTAAGTACACCACTCCTTTGCTCTTTTTACGCACATTTTTACAGAAAAGAATTAGTACATGTACAACACATGTATGTAAAGGTCATTGACAATGACTGAAAAGCTTTGTGTTGTGTATGTGATCGTCTTTTCATATTTAATGGTACAGCTTCCATCTCTGAGGGGTTGCCTCTATGTATGGTTAGTGGCCACAATGTCGGGGATATGGCTACTGGCCTTTATTGCAAGGGAGAAAACATTGCATTGAGGTCTCCATGTCTACCAGGGACTGCCTTTCTGGTAAAGGTCTTGCTCATAACCACACATTTATCAAGGAACACAAATGTGGTGCTGCCATAACAGTAACACAGTTTCTTTTTTGCTTTCTGCAGCCTGCAATGGAAAGTGAAGAAGGCTTTCTATCCAATGCCCGTCTTCCCTTTGTATGGTGGCCATCTTGAAAAAGGATTTGTTTTCTTCAGCCGGGAACGCCAGAGGCGTTCTTTTTTAAGACAAAAAATCCTCTTTCTTGGTACCACGGATTACTGCTGTAAAATCTTGATTGCCAATGGCATTCATCCCCCACTCTTTGTGGAGGAATGGGGGTGAATGATCCAGAAATGTCGGTATGCACTCTTGCTTATATTGTGTTGCACACTTGCATTGTGGAGTTCTGCGCTTGAAATTTTGCAGTTAGAAGTTCTTACAAGAATACCCAATGTACTTTCGCACTATCAACCAGTTACACATGTCATTGTGAAGTGTATATGACTGTTCGAACACGCCCCCATGCTGTACGTCAGCATATGATAATGTGGAATTCTTCAAAAGGTGGGCAGTTACTTCAAATGTTCCTTTACAGTTGTATGCTTATGTGTTACTATTAGAACGCTGATAAATGTAGTCGAAAATGTTTGATGTATTTATACTACTAAAAACCTATGGCATTCAGTTAAAAAAAACTTTGTTACATGGACGTTATGGTTACGTTGCCCTCCCAAAAACCTGTAAAATTCACTACAAAAATCAGTGATATCATCAATGACATTTGTGATGTCATCTTTCTTGTCCTGGGTGTTAGTGTTAGCAGTGCACAGTGGTGCGGGCAGTTATGGTTGCTTAGCTTACCATAATGGGGGAATGTGCAGTGTTTTTTGGTTTCACTGTGAAGTATAACATCCCTTTAACAAAGTTTTTTTTACTGAATGTACATATATATATATCGCAGGCAACGAAAACAAATAGGCTAAACATGTGATGTCGTCAGTGATGTCATCAGTGACATTTGAGAGGACAGCTTTCATGTTCTGGGTGTTAGTGTTAGCAGTGCACAGTGGCGATGGCAAGTAAGGGGGCTCAGTCTGCCATAACTGGCGAATGTCAGGGGTTTTTCGTTTTTAATTTGAACCACAATGGGTAGGGCGAACATTTTTTTTTGTGAAGTGCACAGGTTTTTTGTAGGGCAACTTCCCATAATGTTCCCTCAACAAAGATTTATTTGCAGTGAATCCAAGTGACACTTGACCATCCAGTCAGTTTGCAGTTGTTTTTGGTGCCATCTGCATTATAACGTAGAAGCATAAGTATTATGTAGGCACTATGTGATTGTATCAGTAAGGTGGAGCGATTGTCTGAACTGCAATACTAAGTAATCTGCCATGGTTTGCATTTTGTACAAGTTGCTGAAATGAAATGCTCTCACTATTTGGTATGGAAACATACACACATCACTCATTTGGGATTTCTTCCTGTATCACTTTGCTACAGAGAGTGCATGTATGTTTCCACATGTACAAAATATAGGTATGCTTTTGTTTTCCAATACTAACAGTATGTACATTAGAAATTCTTGTGGATCTTCTTGTGAGTTCATACTGAATCTCACCATTCCAGCACAGTCGTCCAATTGTTGCCTTACTGCATGAACACTGTATGTGTTGTCAGGATTGCTTGTTGCATTACTATGCAGCACTAACATTTGCAAACACAATTGGTCTGTACTGTGCAGGTAAATATTCTTAACAATTGGTGGCAATTGAAATAGAATATCCATTGCTACATTTGCATAGCAACTTACCCCACTTTCATTTGCAAATTTGAATGGGCCAGCAAGTTCTGTATCTGAGTGCATTTTTCGGTTTTTCTGTTGCTTCTTTGCCGACATCCCTGGTTTACATTCCCTAATAGGTTCTTCTATGTTTGCGGCAATTGATGAAACTTAAGCTTCTTTTCTTTCTTTGCAGAATTTGCTGTTGCATTCTGTTGCATTTCTGTTTCATTTACTTTTCTTTTACCACGTTTCACTTTATCTGGAACAGGGTATTGTTTCAGATGAGGGGTGTACAGTGAACGCAATCTATTGTATTCTAGAATGCAAGGAATATCAGCTTTGACTTTACTTGAATCAAAGTTTATTAGCAATAGACCGTCAAGTGTACGTAAGCGTGATAATGCTACGTAGCTCATGCCTTCCTTAAACACTGTGTTTCCTATATCTATTAATGCTTTCTCTAGGGTAAGACCTTGGGATTTATGAACGGTAACTGCATATGCAAGAGTTAGAGAAAATTGCTCTCTACGTACATACATGTCTTTGACGAGAAGGAATCCAGCAATTGAGCGCCCTATCCTTTTCACTTCTGAAACGTTATCAAAGTGAATATTTACAAACTGAATGTTGCTATCACTTGGGTATGATTGAAAGCCAACAACTGTGTCCAGTGCTCCATTAACTAGTCCTTGCTCTACATCAAGGTTACGTTTAAGCATTACTCTACAATTTAAGGATCATTTAAATATTTTTTCCAACCCAGCTATGTTCGAGTTTGAATTTTCTAAACTATTTGGTCTTGTTGTGGCTTGCTCACACATGGGTACTGTCATACCATGTACGTCTAGTTTGTCTGTGGCGCTAATTTCTATTATTGCTTTCATTTCTTTCTTTCACATTGTTTCATTGAATTTGAAACAGCTTGCAAGAGTTGGCATTAAGGCCATACAATTGACATTTTTGTGCGCTATTTGTTCCATAACATCAGTTGCACATGCATTATTGCCATAAAGTACATGTATATGCCGGATTTTCAATACAACTTGTGCTTCTTGCGATAATACACCATTTCTAATACTTTTTAAGATGTTGGCATAAGTGGGATCTGCAGATTGCCGCATGTTCTCAGTTAATTCTCTGTATTGGAAATGTTGCCAAAGGTTAACATTACCTATGCTACCAACAGTTTTCCGGCAGAGTTTGTGGCCAAAGGTTTTAAATATCGGTTCATCTTTCACTGGTGTCAATTGTAGAAGATCTCCGAAAACGATAATGTGTTTCCCTGCAAAGAGTTCTTCGTTATTATTTTTAAGTACTTCTTGCAATCTGAGATGAATCAAAGCCAACATTAGGTTGGAGACCATGCTCACTTCATCTATTAGTAGCATTTTCATTTGTTTCAATACTCTACGTAATTCCATTGCAGCTTCTGCAGAAAGTTTGTAGTAGTCTAATTTATTTTGATGCTCTACTGGAAGCAGTAGTAATCGGTGTAAAGTCACACCACCTATGTTGTAGGCAGCTAAACCTGTGGGGGCCGTTACAACAGCTGACAGTTTGTTGTTTGTCAATTGTTGAAGGAACTTGCTGATGATTTTGATTAAGAATGTTTTCCCTGATCCAGCTTCACCACTGACGTACAGCAGTATAGGTTTGTAATTTTGGCAGGTACATTCTTTATTTTCGTGTTGTACACCATGTACAATTTGTTTTGTTACATCTTCAAAAATGGTGCGCTGATCGTTGTTAAGTTTTGCTTGTTGTACAGTTAAGTCTTCTGTATCTTCTTGATACTGATACATGGTGTTTTCTGCTTCTGCCATAGCTACTTCAGCCTCATTAGCTATTAGTGGTTGTCCTAAGGGTTCTTGACTTCCTGCTACAGAAGGTTGACTACTGTCAGAAGAGTCTTTATCTAGTTGGGCCTGAAGTTCTTCTTCCTGTTGCTGCTCATTGTGTAACATTGTTTTGTATTGTGTAAAGTTCACATCGGTGATAGTGCTTTCATTTGCTTTGAAAGCATCTTCATAGCACTCATAATTCTATAGTATGTCTTCCTCTTTTCTCCATGGTTTGAAAAGTTGTAACAGAGAAATGTAATATAGTTCTTTCTTTTGAGGAGTTTTTCATGACAATTGTACATGATTAATGAAGCTTTAGTAAATTTCACTAAGCTCCCTTCACAATCGGTCACTCTATATCTACGTTTGCTTTCATCAGATTTTACATTATTTTTGTATGCAAAGTTTTGAGCTATGCGGTATAGACACATGCTTTCCAGAGTGGTACTCCTGTTCGGATAGTATGTTTCCAGTAAATTGTTTTTTTTAGAATGTCTTGGCTGTTGGGATCATTTCTGGCAATTGTTTCTATGTCCTCATATGGTTTCAGCACTCTTTTTCTAGATTTTGCAGGACCAAGACTGAACCATACTATGTTGTCTCATTTTCCATACAAAGCAGTGCCGGTTAAATGATCTGCTGCTTCATAGGCCCCACATTCTCTATGAGAGAGCATTTTTATGCCTAGGCTGTACAATTTCTGTGATAATGTTTTGTCTGATGCTAGGTCATCCCAGAGGTCTTGAAGCTCTGCTTTTTCTGCTTTTGTTAAGTAGGCTGTAACATATCGTGCAACAGCAGTTGAATTGTCTGCAATGTAATGCACATCTATGTTTGCATTCCATAGAGGGCAATGATTGCATTGTAATCATTGATATATTTTGATTCTTCCCTTCTTTTTATGTAATACGTGTTTTTAGCTGATTTACCTTTAACACTATGTCGAACTGAAGACATGAAGTTGTTTACTTCACCTGTTTCTGTAACTGGTCTAGGGAAACCAAAGCGGAATTTGGTGTAGTATTTACCTTTGTTTTTGTATTTGCGGCGACAATGTTTGCCACATTTGTGTCTTTGAAATTGTAAAATCTGCCCATTCAGCTCACTATGTGTCTGTTGTGAAGGGATTTCACATGTGACATATTTTTGGATAAACCTCAAAACAGTGCTATCACTGTTGTGCTCAAATTTCGGTGCACCTTTGATCCATAACAGCATGTGAATATGTGGTGCTCCTCTCGCTTGATATTCTTTTCGCCAAAAGAAGTGCTGCACTTCGCCAAGGGGAAGAACAGTTTTATTGAAAATAAAGTGTAGCATGGCAATGAAACGATGATGGAAATATCTTGAGACATTAACTGGATCTAGAGAGCAAAGTTCTCCAGGTGTTAATATATCTATGTTGTTTTTGTTGCTGTTTTCTGTGCGTAGGAACTCATGTAAATCTTTCCATGCATATTCTGCACAATTTAGCGTAACAAACCAAGTCGGTGGTCCAAGGGTTCTGATCATGCAACGCACGTCTCTGTGCCGTCTGAACCAGTATTCCTTTGTACCACGCATGTTTGCAAACATATTTGTTATACTTGATTGTAAAACCTCATCTTTTTCCTGTACTTTTTGTATTAACTGCATAGCTGACATATTTTGAAAGTGGGTTCCAGATTTAAGAATGTGTGCAACTCCATAACATAGTGTTGCTAATTCACTTTCATAGAGTTGGAGGAATATGTATTCCACATTTTGTGTAAATCTGGGATCTTGCGAATACATTCGTAATGAGCGGTATTCTGATGCCCCAATCTGAGTGGGTCTATCATCGTATCTTCCACCTTTGCCAGTAGGAAATAGCAGTGGAAAAGCACGTGCTTCTATACTTTTTTCCCAAATACTCATTGGCGATCCTGTGGTTTGTCGCATTTGTTAAGTCTCTAGTGCATCATCTATGCTTTCATTGGAATGCAATGGATGAATTGTGTAATGGTCCAAAACAGTGGATACTGTAGCTGGATCCAGAAGTTCACATTTTCCAGTTTCAGATGGCTCTTGAATTATTTCAGTTGTTTCCCTTAAGCTTTCATCAATATTTATTTCCTTCTAGTACTCATTATTGTCTTTTAGATATTGCAATGCTTGTCTAACTTTGTGTAAGTCCACTAATTGTTGCCAAATTCTTTTGTCCTTTGTTGGTACTCCATTTATCAAGACTATTAAAGAATGCTCTATTGAACGTTCCACTCCTAGAGTGTTTACATTTTCCGTTAGATCTAATGGCAAATAAACTACTTTGCCACAAATGCCTTTCACCAATTAAGAGGAAGGTAATGTTGCTGTTTTTGGATGAAGGCGTATAATTGCTTGAAATGGGTGAACTGTTTGAATTATTATGCTCTCATACAAACTGAGCTGTTACAGGATTTTTGGTAATGGAAACAATTCCGAATTATTTGTAATAGCACGTGAAGGAGTGTGGTTGTTGTCTAATTTTGCCGTACAGTAACTGCAACATATTAGGCGTTCAGTTATTTCATATTTGTTTTCAGCTAAAAGGTACAAAGCTAATTCAAACCATTTAGAGTCTTCATTGTCTTCTGTTTTGTATGCTATGTCCACATTTTTTGTTTTCCTTTTGTAAAACGTTCTGCGGCAACACACACACACATGGTTTGATACTTCAGCCGATGACCTTTTCAATTTTACTATTTCTTTTCTGTATGTGTGTAATAGAAGGTTGCTATGTGCAGAATTGTTGCTACTATGTTCGAAAACTGTTGCATTATGTAATTGGCTCTCACTTCCAAAATACTTTTTCTGAACACGGTTAATTTCTTCTTGAAACTATTTGGGTGTACCATGCAGAAGAGTGGTATTTAAATTGCCTAATTCTGAAGCTGGACTTTTTGTATAGTATATTTTATATGATAAATTTCTTACATTGGAATGATGTATTCATATTCTATTGATATCATGGAAGGTACATTTGCAAATAGACCTAGAAATGCAGGTTAATGAATGTCCTTTTAGTCCTGTGTCTTTCCGCACTGGACAAATATCCATATTTTGCAGCACTTTCATTTTACTTTTGTCTTTGCCTTTTACATATTGATTGAGGAACTGGTGTAAAGATTTGAAAGCTTTGTATGGAATGGCACATATTGATGTGCACGGCCATTTATATACTGGATGGTGTGGTTCTGCTGAATCGAGAGGTAATTCTGAGTTTTCAGGCGATAGTTTTGTAAGCAGTGTTTGTTGTTCCATGATGGTAGTACTGATTTTCTCATACCCTCGTCCACTGCTATGGATGGCAATTGTGTTTGTTTGATTTTGTTTGTATGCTTCTTCATTAAAATATGGCTCTGTGGTTGTTGTGTGACTCCATTCACCACCACAAACATGTAAGAAATTATTTTTGTTCACATTCTGTTTATTGCTGAGTTTCTTTTGTAGTTTGGTACTTAGTATTGTTAGTGCTTTCATCCTATTTAACACTAATATGAACAACTTCCTTTTGAGAAGGATTGCACTGTCCGTGAGAGCTTGTAGGATTAACTTTTTACAGTAGGTTTTAAGGGGTGAGGATGATTTCGGTCCTCTTCTTAGTAGATTCTGAAGGACTCTGTGACGAAACATTTTTGCTAAAATACTTTTTTACTATGGGTTCTTCTTACACTATCAGGATTATTAGGAACATTGTTAGCTGTACTGGTAGGCATTTTTTTGACAACATTTTTGTGTTTTGTGACACTTTTTGATGGAGGAGGTAAAGTTTCGGCAGTTGAGACTTCCTTTACTTTGTTACCAGACTGCATTAGCTGGTTTATGCCAACATTCTCTACAAACTCTACAACAGGTGGATGCTTACATTGGGCACCTTTATTTTTATTTGCTCTACTTCTGTGTTCCTTTCTAGGGAGTTGCTTTTTGGTAGGCATTCTCTGGTGTGTGTTGAGAAAAGAAATATACTTTGGTCTGTTGTCCAATGTATGTGTGCAGTGTGCATGTGTGCATGAGTCTGATGGGGAACCTCTTTGTCATGGTGTGTCAATGTGTATTGAACTCTTGCAATGATTTGATAAGGCTACTTTACTGTTTGTATACTACTACAATGTGCTTCAGATGAGACTACAAAGTGGCCTACTTGTGATGAGAACCATTATTAATAACCGAAATGCCAAAAACTTGCTACAGCAACTTCTTTTCACAATCTAACCTTCTAAGGATTACGTATGTTATTTGAGAACCAAACACACATATTCTTTGTTCAATAAATGGATATTTGTAGGTAGAATGGTTTACAAATCAATGCTTGCTTTGGTGCCCAAAATAAACACATAACCCTGCAAGCCTCTTTGAGGAGTAGTTACAATATAAAGGTTGTACTGTACTTACTTTTTTGTGCAAGATGACCAGGTTTCTTCGGACAAAATCAATTACTTTGTGTGTTTGCAGCAGTGATGATACTGCACATATTAATTGTGCTTCTTTCGTCAGAGCATTCAACTTTCATATTTCAACCCAGTTCACGTGTACATTTCACTTCACTCTGTGCAGTCTTTGCATGGTACTTGCAATATGGTACTTGAAAGTCCTTCAAAATAGCTAAAACTTTTAAGGGTATGGAAATGCCTTGTTGTTTACAAAGTGTGCTATGCATAGGAGAGAGGTTTGTAACTGATAGGGCATAATATTAAATGGGGAAACATTTTGTACTTGTAAATTAAAAGCATGATGCTGAAAAATCAGGAGACCCTCAGAAGGAAATGTCACCACCGCAATCGGGAGCGCTTACTATTCTGATACGATCACATTGCAAGTAGCATTATTATAGGGCGTACAGAGTATACAACTCTGACATTTTCACATACAAAATTGAGTTCTGCCCTAAATAGGCATGCTTGCAACGTATCTACCGGTTATGCGGAAGACAGTAAGCAGACGTGCAATTTGTGAATGACAAATCAGACATCTTGCACTTTAAAGGGGGAGCGTTGTTATGTATTCTCTATGGACATTTAGAGGCATTATTTTTTCTAAATTAAATCATAAGGGTTCCACATGTTCTCTGATTAAAATATACATACCTGTACTCTATACTCATGCATGTGCACATGCATCGAGCTGTATGTAGAAATTTGCAATACTTGCACAGTAGCTTGTGAAGTAGGTGCATTGCAATGATATGCGACTTTCATTCAGAATCATCGACAGTAATTTTGAAGTGCGCAATGTTGATGACAGAGTTAAAATTAGAGGTGTTCAATGTGATTGGTGGATGATTGTGCGACTGTTTAGTTGTGTCCAATGAGGGACTGGTTTGGTACCGCTGTGGAAATGGTGGAAGGACTGGGTAAGAGTTATGTGCCGCACATAGGCAACGCTTGTCCGCTGGTAGGGCATGTCACATACGGGTTTGTACAGCAAATCCTAGATGGAAAGGCGACTGTAGGCATCAGCCAATCAGATGTTCACATTACTCTTTTGTTGTCGAAAGACGGTGCGCACACTGAAGATGGCAGAGGTGGAGAGGGTCAGGGTTTTGATGTTTGGAGACATTTTTGTGCAAGGCTTAGAACACTATGCCGAGAGTAGGCATGTGGCACATCATTTCGATGTGAGAGGAGTGAAGGTGGTGTGGAGCGCTGACACTGATGCCAATGCTGCAGCAATTCTTCAAGTTTGTAGAGACATGCGTACAATGACCACTCCTCATGTCGTAATTTTGCACTACGGTGCTTGCCATTTGGGATACGTGACTTCTCGTAGTTTGTTGGCAGATTTGGCACAGTTGGTTGAAGCATTCATTTTTTTTTTTAAACACATTTTATTGGCATTTGAGTGGATTTGCATTTCAGAATTGCATTTAGTAAAGGTACCTGTTAGCCATATAAAGTGACAAAATAACAGTTAACAGTAAAAATAACAACAAACTGCACAGTCTCGTCGTGAGGATGTCCTTGTTCAGCTTATATTCCGGAGGAAAAGAGTGTGAAGACAGAGTTCCAGGGCTTGCGAGAGATCTAAGTCCAGGTTCTGGGTGGTTCCATACTTATTTGATATTAGAGTGGGCAGATACCTCAGGGGGGCTTGTGGTCTGCGGAGAAGGGTATGTCACGGAGGAGGGCCTTCCATGCTTCAAGGGTGTTGTTTATGTCAACTGCTCCAGTGTTAGCTCCATCTTGCCAGGCTCTGGTCTCGGCTGTGGTCCAGCGATCTAGTTCTCTGATCCAGTGTTCGTATCTTGGGCCCGATTTTGACTTCCAAGCCATGGCTATGGTTCTTTTGGCCAGGATGCAGGAGATGTCCATCAGCTTGACCACGTGTTTGATCTTGCTCAGTCTGGGGTATGCTCCAAACAGGAATTCCTTAGGCTCCCAGTTGTATCTGGTAATGCCAGCATCCATGCAAGTTTGCTTTATTTTAGACCAGAGTTGCATCACCTTGTTACAGGTCCAGAACATATGCAGCAGGTCTGCTGCGTTGGTGCCGCACCAAGGACAGTTTGGTGATGTATTTTTGTTGAAACCGGCCACCCTCTTCGGAGTCATGTATGTTCTATAGAGAACATTGAGTTGGATTTGTCGGAATCTAGTGTTCCTGGAGACCTCCTTGGGGTAAAGTAGTACTCTTTCCCATTCAGTGTCCGTAAGCGTGACCTGGAGGTCAAGTTCCCATCTTTCCTTTAGTGCTGCACTTTTAGGGTTGGGTCTGTCTATCAGTCGACCGTAGAGTCGGGTTACTGGTTTCCAGCCGTCTGAAAGTTCATGCATCTCGCTGAGCAGGGGGTCGGGGTTGGGTTCTTCCGGCCATTCTGGCCATTTCGTTTTTGCAACCTGTCTGAGACGATGATACCACAGGAATTGGCCTCTGCTTAGTTCCTCTGACTCCAGGATCGATTCGAATTCTCTGAATTTGGCATCTTCGAACATGTCGTCCCAAGTGTAAATCCCAGCGCGCTCCCAGTTTCTTGCCACCCTGAGATCTGTTATGGTTTGGCATGTGTCCACGAGGATGGGGGTGTCAGGAGAGTACGGGTGAATCAGTTGAAGGATGGAGCAGGTTCTAGTCCAAATCTGTCTACCCAGCTGCACAATAATGGGGACTTCACGTGTTTGTTTCAGTGGGTTCCAAAGTGTTTCCTTGGGGAACAGGTTGGAAGGTATTAGACTTAGTAATCCTGATTCTGCATTTGGGTCGTCGTGAAGCCATTTTGTCACATGGCTGAGTTGAGCAGCTAAGTAATACATGTGTAGATCTGGGAGTTGCACCCCCCCTTCTTTGTGTCGCAGCGTGAGGATCTTTAGGGGTAGCTTGTGTCTAGCTGGGCCCCATAGGAAATCTCTGATTAGTGATTCCAGCTTTCTGAAGAAGGGTAGGGGGATGTAATAGCAGACATTTGTAAAGTAGTAAAGGAATCTCGGAAGGATAATCATTTTCACGATTGCTCCTCTGCCCATCATGGCAAGTGGCAGTTTTGACCAGAACTTCATGGAGTTGCAGAGTGCCTTTGTTGCTTTCTCAGTGTTGTGGCCGTGGGTAAGCTCTGGGGTATGCGTTATGTTGATTCCCAGGTAGCGAAACATTCCTGGTTGCCATTTTATTCCCACCTCCGGCAATTCTTCCTTTCTCACCTTGTTGAGTCTGGCCAGCGGGAATGCACAAGATTTTGATCTGCTGAATTTGATTCCGGAGTACCAAGCATAGTTGTCCAGGACATCAAGCAAGACCTGTACGTTCTCTTGCGGGCTCTTTAGGTATAAGAGTACGTCATCTGCGTACAAGGAAATTATGAAGTGCCTGTTGCCTAGTTTTATGCCTGCATCGAAGAACTGCTTCCTGCAATAGATGGCAATCGGCTCCAGTCCCAAGATGTACAACATGGGTGATAACGGACAGCCCTGCCTGGTGCCTCGTTGTATTGCCCAGGCTTCAGATATTATTCGTCCGGTTTTCACTCTGGCCCTGGGTGAGCTGTACAGGACCCTGACCCATCTCACAAAGCCCTCTCCAAATCCAAACTCACTCAACACCTCGATTAACCACTCCCAGAAGATGGAGTCGAAGGCCTTGACGGCATCTAATGACAGCACCGCCAGATCCTCGTCACTTTCGTAGGTTTCAGCTATGACGTGTTGTAGTCTCCTTAGGTTGGCCGTGGTATTGCGTCCCGGGATGAACCCATTTTGGTCTTCATGTACAATGGTCCCAATCACCCTCGTGAGCCTCTTGGCCAGAATGGTGGTCAGAATCTTGGTGTCATAGTTTAGCATCGCTAACGGGCGATAAGAATCACAGCGTTCGGGTGGCTTGTTTGGTTTGAGCATGGGGATTATGATGGTTTCCTTCATGGTGCAGGGGAGAATTCCCTCCTCATATGTCTCTGTGTAGACCCCGAGTAGTATCGGGGTAATGGTGGCTTCATAGGCTTTGTAGAACTCGGGCGGGAGACCATCGCTCCCTGGAGTCTTGCTGGTGGCTAGAGATCTGATCGCGTCCTTGATGTCATCGGCGGTGATCTCAGTGTCTAGTGCTTCTCGCTGTTCTTCGGTCAATCTTGGGAGCCCGATCTCATCAAGGGTGGCTCTGATATCTTCTCTGGGTACTTGGTTATCGTGGGAGTAGAGCTCAGAGTAGAATTTTGCGAATGCGGTGTTAATATCCAGTTGTGACTTATGTGTTACTCCACGATCATCCTGGATCTCGGTGAGGGAGTGTCTTGGATGTTCTCGTTTGCACAGCCATGCTAGTAGTCTACCTCGTTTATCGGCCTCTTTGTGTGCCCTGGTGGTGTTAGCTGCAAAGTCGAATTTCGCCAATCTGTCCCAGGCCATTCGGCATTCGTCTCGGAGCCCCCTCAGGGTCTCCTCCATTTCAGCTGTGGTGTCTAAGTGGGACTCGAGGCGTGTTATCTCTGCTTCATGTTCTTCCAGTGTCTCCTTCAAGCGTCTCCGAATACCTCCCGCTCCAGAAATGGCTTCGCCCCGTATTACCACTTTCATCGCCTCCCACAGCGTACTCCAGCTCGATACGGACCCTTTGTTGTTGTCAATGTAATCTTCGAGCTTAGTGCCAAGATCTTCTTTGAACTCTTGGTCAGTGAGTGCCATGTGGTTCAGCCTCCACTGCATAACCAGCGGTGAATGGTCAGATATCGATCTGCCTAGGTATGTGGTGTCATCCACCAATGCAGCTTGTTCCCTGTCGATGAAAAGGTAGTCAATCCTTGTGTGAATCTTGTGCGGGGCAGAGTAATACGAGTAGCTTCTTTCTTCTGGATGTTGCGCTCTCCATATGTCCACCAGGTCTAAGTGTTCCAGGGCGTTGTTGAGAGCCGTGGTAGCGGCATTATGCGGTTGTTGTAGGGGCGCCGACCTGTCCACCTTGCCATTGCTGGTGCAGTTGAAGTCGCCTCCCCAAATGAAGGTGCCCTCTCTGCGGTGGGCTATTTTAGAGCACAACATTGTGATATGCGATGGTATTCCGTGTTGTGGGAAGTAGGAGTTGACCAGGCAAATTGCGGTGTGTTCAATGGTTCCCCATAGTATCAGGTATCTGCCTTCATTGTCAGCTTCCAATCCCTGTAGGCGAAACGGAACGCTTGGGTTCACCCATGTGAAGACTCCACGTGCGTATTTGGAGTATGATGCTCCCTTTCCAAAGTCTCCCCATCTCTCTGCCAGTTTGGACGAGGATTCCGCCGTCAGGTGGGTTTCCTGGAGCATTGCTATAGAAATCTTCTTTCTGCGAAGGTAGGATTGACTTCGATTTCTTCTCAGGTAGGAGTTCATCCCGCGCACGTTCCATGTCATTATCTTTAGTTGTGATGTCATTTGGATGTGTGGGAGCTTTTTATTGTCCCCTCCCCAGCGGGTCTGCCCAGAAGGTTTGGTTTCTTGATGAGGAGATTCGGCGTTTGACCCTCGTTCCTGCCTGTGCTTAGGTACTGTGTCGGTTTCTTCAGCTGTCCGTTCGAGTGTGATGATGTGGAGACTGTGCATCTAACATAACAAATAACGTAACTGTAACTGGTGCGCCTAGCGACTGCATTCACGTTGCTGTGCTCAGGCGCTCTCGCACCGTCGGAACCCATCTGGGCGGTAGGTTCGAGTGGGGTCGGTCAGGCAACTGGCCTGTTCTGGTCTGTTCGCGGGGGCGAAGTCCTGTGTCTGGTGTGGGGCCAAGCGAGAGCCGCATTTAGCTAGCAAACTGTAGTGTAAATTGCTTCCGCGCTGCAGAGTGCATGTGTTTGTGGTGGAATCTTGTGTCGGCGAACATGCACGATACGTGTGACCTGCTCTTTAGCTTCGATCATTTGTCTCTGGGGTGGGTGTCTGCGCCTTGGGCTAAGTTGTTGTCCTCCATCCACATGTTGGCAGCCGCTGGGGACTCCAGGAAAATCGAGCGGCCTTTGAATATGACTTTTAACCTGGATGGATAAAGCAGCATGTATTTTAAATTCAGTTGCCGCAACCTGGCCTTGATTGGAACAAATGAGTTTCTGTCTCTTTGCACTTTTGGGGTGTAGTCTGGGTAGACGGATATCTTTGAGTTGCCGCGTTCCATTGGGCCAGTCTCCCTGGAGTGCCTCAGAATGACTTCCCTGTCCTGGAAGTTAAGTATTTTGGCTATTATTGGGCGAGGGTGCGAGCCTGGAGGAGGCTTCTTTTGGAGGGACCTGTGTGCCCTTTCGACAGCGAAACCTTGCGTGAGTTTAGCTGCGCCTACCTCTTGTTGCAGTAGGGTTTCTATATATGCAGTGGGGTTCGGGCCTTCATCGCCTTCAGGAATTCCCAGTATCCTGATGTTGCCCCTTCTGGCGCGCCCCTCGGCCTCCTCGGCTCTCGCCTCGAGAAAAGCCACCTTTCTTTCAAGGTCCACCACCTTAGCTTTCAGCTCCACGGTGTTTTCTGTTGTCTCTTTTATGGTTGCCTCAGAGGTGGCGACCCTGTCTGTTAAATTCCTGGCATCCTGTCGCACAAGCTGAATGTCCGACCTAAATTCATCAATCTTGGTGTCGATAAACGTGCGCAGAGACGCTATGGCTTCCAGCACTTGTGCTTGGCTCTCGGGGGGGTCTGTGTTTTTTGTTTGTGTGGGATCGGGGCTGGGGGGGTGCTGGTCGGCCGTAGTTTTGAGTTTTGTAGAAACATAGCTGTCCATTGTAGCGGGTTTTGGTTTGCCTCTGGAGGACATGGCAGGTCTGCGGGAATGTGGCGCGGGCGGGTAACAATGGTGCGCCCCACGTTGGTTGGATCAGGTGGGGATTGGATGGTGTTGTCTTGCTAATGCGTTGGGAGGTAGTGGCCCTCAAGTTTTGCGAGAGTGTTTCGCTCTTCCCAGGCAGCGTGAGATGGGTTGATAATGTTTGTCACCCCTCGGGGCTCGGATTATCTTCCTGTGGCAGGATCAAGGGAGGTTGAGCAGTGCTGAGCTCGGGGCTCAGAGCCGGTGTGGTGGCTGCTGATGCCACTATGGAGTTTCACGGGGCCCCCCGATCTCCTCACCTCGTGGGCGTTGATCTTCGCCGCAGGTGTGCCGGTGCTGTCCTCGGGTGGGGGGTCGGATATCGGTTCGCGCCTTGTCCGTTGATCTTCCCCAGCGGTGACCAGGGTTTTCCTGGCAGGACGATGCGGGCGCGTAGGAAGCTGCGCCTTGCCTTGGCTGTCGCCCGTTCAGCAGGAGCAGTTCAGGATCTGGTCCCTCCCTCACTCGTTGGCTGTGGCTCGCGGCGCCTTGCGTGTCGGTGGGGCCTCGGGTGCCCAGTGCGCTGTTTCGCAGCTGTATGGGGATATGTGCCCCCGAATCGCATCCGCTATTATCTGGCTTCTCCGTGTGCTGAACTCCGCGACGATGGCCCGTCGCGATGCCTCTGGCAGCGTTAGTGCAATGCGGAGGCCGCCATCTTGAGCACAGGCGAGGGTGGAGAGGGGGAGGGATCGTGCAGGGCTGAATTTTACTTTCCCGGCTCCGTTTCTTCGCGGGATTGTTGTCGCTGTTCGGCGGCGTGTTCTGCCATCCTGTGTCTGAGTTTGTCGCCCAGAGGTGAACTACATGCGGTCAAACAAGGATCGTGGTGCGGCATCTCGGCCAGAGCTCGGCGCCTTAGCCTCCTTCCACCGTGAGCTCCAGGCCACGCCCCCCTTGGTTGAAGCATTCATGACCATCTTGCCAACAACAAAAGTAATTTTTTCTTCTATACTCCCAAGAGTACAATGGAACAACAATTCTGTTTTCTGTCCAGATCAAAGCATCAGGAGGTGTATCATCAATCGTGGCATGCGTGCATTCATGCTACGAGCTGGTATGTTTTTTTGCAGCCACGATAACATTGTTCCAAGCAATGCGGATTACTTTGAAGGAGATGGTGTAGCGCTATCTTCTTTGGGAAATGCAATGTTCTTTTGGAACGAAAGGCTTGCTTTAGAGAAGGTTCTGTAATGTTTGCAAGAGTAAAGCAAGGACAAAAAAATACAAAAAAATAAATAAAATACCAGATGTCTGTACTGTATCTGGGTCAAAAATTTAAAAAACAGCTCTTTTCAGAGCCTCCCTTAAAGGGGAAAAAGGGGAATAGTACTTTAATGTACCGTCGTCACGCTCTGATCCTGTACATGTCCACGAACATGGCGGTAGTTTGCAGCCAGCACATATCACCAACGGGGATTCATGGGTGGAGACGCATGTAAATGAGAATGAGTGGAACTAGGGATTGGTCCATAAAGTTCAGTAGGTGTGTTCTGCCGACCTACTTTAGTAAAACCGTCTTCTCCCTCACAGGAGACCACACAGTCATGGCTTTCCATGCTCGAAACAGATTATCTGGATTTTGGGAGACTCATGGATACATTGGTTGAAGGTGCATGCAGAAAACTGCAGTTTATCTACAAATCTCGGATTTCCTCATGTGGAAGTGCACTGGCATGGTGTGTGTGGCATGAGATGGCTGGACTTGGTACCTCTCTGTGTTACTTTACTGACAGAGCGTCCTCCAGATATACTGATCATTCATTGTGGAGCAAACAGTTTAGGCCATGTATCTGGAATTCATTGCAATTTGCAATGAAGGAAGGACTCGCGAAGCTCATGCACATGTTTCCAAATTGTCACATACTTTTTTCCGTATTGCACAAAGACAAATATGGCTGCGTTCTCCTGCTTTTGGTCCACAAATGGAGAAAGCGAGACGCAATGTGAATAAGGCTGTGTGTGCATTTTTAAGAGATGTTGGCATGTCCTCTTTCCACAATGAAAATATTTTGTTTCGAAGCACTTTCATTTTCTGCAGCGATGGAGTCCACCTCACATATGCTGGCAATCAGACTTTTCTTCACAATGTAAAAAATGCATTGCGACCTCTTTTGCAATCACACTAACCTATCTGACAATCCGTTTTCACCAATCCACTCTTTTTGACCCACACAACACACCACCGAAAGGCTCTTTTCAGAGCCGCCACTTACTCCCAGCGTACACTTCATTGTGTTTTCTCCGCTTGCACCTTCCCTTTTTTCACCTACGACTGTCCGCAAACTTTTTCAGAACTCCGCGGGGGTCTACGACCGTCACTTCATAGTTCTATTGTTATACTGAGAAAGGCGGCTCTGAAAAGAGCCTTTTCTGTATTTTTGTTGTTTTTACGATTTTTGCTTAACAGCACATGGCACACTAGGAGAAGAGGCCAAAGGAGGGTAAGGAAGGGACATCAGCCACAGGGATAAAAAAGGGCAAGTGACCGGAGAAAGGTTTTGGGTGAGCTTTATTTAGGTAAGGAGCAGATCTTCTGGTGCTCTCTGACTGCAGCCACAAAAGCACTTCAAATCTCTCCCCCCTGCAGAGTACTGCGTCACAATATGTGCACACTACTGTCACCTTTGAAAGGTAAGGGTCAACAGCATTGCGAATGGCTTGTGAGGCAGCTGGAGGGAGGCACTCCCCCACAGGAGTGTTTCTTGTGGTGGGAGGATCGGACACGGAGGATGCTGTGGAGGAACTCAATCGACTACGCTCTCCACATGGCACCACCTTGCGAATGTCTGCTGTGTGGAACGAAGTGAGGTGTCACTTCATGCTTGTCGTACCAAAACTGTATGCACCAAATCTCCCGCGACTCAGCACCACCTCGCACTGGTTACACTTCACCAGGTTTGCATGTGCTTTTGGTGCGTTCCCATAAACGGAAAACAACCGCCACACCCACGACTCCCGGCGAGTGCTCCTAGTGCAGAGTTCCTCCACTTCATTCTCTTCCTCCTCTTCTTCCTTGCTCTCTACATCCTCACCCATATATCTCTCTGCAGGCGCTTGGGGAGGTTGTGGTGGTGGCGGGTTTGGGGGTGGTGCAGAGGCTAATGACCCAACAGCAGCCATGGAAGCCATACTGATTAGTTTCCTTTTGGTCACTACAGCAGTAAAGGCAGTACACCTCAATCTGCTATACTAGAAAGAAAATGAAGATGCGCTCGGGGGTGTGGCCATTTGTAGGGGTGGAGGGGTGTGCCTCGTGACCCTGTTCATCCCTACAAAGCGGTACAAAAATTTTACACAACAAGTCCTGAGGTCAGCTATTGTCTTGGATATGTCAAATTACATTTTTACACTCTACAATACTTTGCCTTGTGTCTACAAGTTCTTTTGTACTGTTGCGGAAGCACACCAACCGCGCAAATTAGTCCCCATGCTCAGCGTGGGTGCGATCACATGATGACGTCCTCAACACATCCGCGCCACTAATGAAAGTCCCCTGGACAGCAAATGCACAGAATCAAACGTGCGCGTTTGCGCAAGTGTGCTACAGACAGTGTTTGGGTTCTCAAAGTAATTCAAAGTGCGACACAAGTGAGATGGACAGTTAGGGACAGGCGTGATGTTCGCTATACTTACGTTTGTACTGCACATGTGCATGCATGCTATGTTCACTGTACGAACAGTTCCAGTGTCCTTAGGACAACTCTATTTTGTTTGCCTACAAACTTGCCGGCCACCGCGCCTGTTCTACGGATGCCACCATTTTGGCTGTGACCGATACAGACAGGTATACTGTCCTCAACACACTCCCATTTAGCTTATTTACAGCCATCCTGGACATCTGGTGTGTTCTACGAACATGTTTCATCCACTTTGTAAGCGGTACGGCGAGGTATAATGTCCTTAGGATGCCCCTTTCTGTTTATGTACGCACAACTTCACCAGATGGTGCGGACACACATCAAGTCCATCCTACTTCACATTACTAAGGGAAGGTGTACTGCCTTTACAGCACCCACATTCCATTCCTTACGGATAGTTCGAACAGGCGCGCTGTTCGTGAACATTTTAAGTCTTTTAAAAAAAAAAAATTCCAACAAACTCTATACCAACAACTACTGTACAAAAAAAATTACACACACACACACCCTTCACTCCAAAGAAATAGTGGGGGAGGCTGACACTGAAACAAATATGGGGGCATTGGGATTCAACATGGGCTGGTTATCAGGAGAAGATTTGTGAGGGGAAGAAGGGATGGATATTTCGTCAAAATATCTCTTTTCTCCTTGAAGGTTTGGGGAGGGTTCACTAGGGAATGGAGAAGCGGGGCTGGTACAGGTGGGACGATGGTAACGAACTTTCCCTCTCACACAGTCCTCCACAAACTCCTGTAAACTTTTAAAATTTTCATTCAATATGTCCATTTTCTCCTCAATCCTTTTAATCCTGTCTTCTTCTCTCTCGTTTGTTGCCCTTTCTTCTTTTCTTTCCTGCTCTGTACAAAAAAATTACACATATGTCAAATGCCTACAAAATTCTGGTCATTATTTTGCATATGCACATCAATGTCTACCATTATTGTCGCTGTCTTCAGACATTTCCCCATGCGGAGAGTTCTCCTCCAGCCACTCCAAAGTACTAGCCATTTCTGTGTCAAAACAACATAAATAAATTAATATTTCTGCACCACATTCCAATATAAAAAAATTCCCACATACAACAAAATGACCTCCACTCACTCTTTTCCTGTAATCTCCCTTCGTCCTACTGTGTCCGTCCTCTGTCATTCTAGGCTGCTGAGTTTCTGTGCAGTGATTACCATGGAGGCATTCTTTTTTTTTATGGTTCCATCCATTTCAATCCACATGGTTATTGATTGTGTCCTTTTCTTTTCACACCTTTAGGCTCCCATATTTACTTACTACTAATTATAATATCTTTATGTCCTTCTTCTACGTTGCACACTTTTTGTGTAAGACAATAGTACATTTTTAGATACCCCCGCCTCTTTGCATAGTGTTGATCCTGTCCGCCCCATCCGCAAACAGGCGCTCCGTCCGTCCGTTTCTAATACCAATAGGGAGGGGGTTCTGTATGTTCTATGTTAAATGTATATCAATTACGTAGATTACACTACACATCTCCCAAAATCACCTGATGAGGGTGTACATTCCGCACAACAACTTAATTGACACAATGTTATGATTAAGTTCCCCTTCCAAAAACCAGCTAACTTCACTACAAAAAAAAAACTCTCTTAAGGAGACGTTATGCTTAAGTTGCCCTCCCAAAAACCTGTGCCCTTCACTAAAAAAAAAAATGTCTCCCTCCCCTTTACGCTTCACATTAAAACCGAAAAACCCCTGAAATTCGACAGTTATGATATTTGTGATGTCATCTTTGATGTCCTGGGTGTTAGTCTTAGCAATGCACGTAGATGGTGCGAGTTATGGTTGCTTAGCTTACCATAATTGGGGAATGTGCAGTGTTTTTTGGTTTCACTGTGAAGTATAACATCCCTTTAACAAAGTTTTTTTACTGAATGTACGTATGTATATATGGCAGGGAACGAAAACAAAGGGGCTAAACATGTGATCAGTGATGTCATCAGTGACATTCGAGATGACATCTTTCATGTTCTGGGTGTTAGTAGTGTGCAGTGGTGATGGCAGGTATGGGGGCTTAGTGTACCATAACTGTCGAATTTCATGGGGTTTTTGGTTTTAATGTGAAGCGTAAAAGGGAAGGAACATTTTTTTTTGTGAATATATATTGATAGGATAGTCCATTTGAGCCAAGTCACACATTCCATAATTTCAACTAGTATCCATCGCTGGAAGCTTACCTCCAGTTCTAAGTCACATTGTGGATATGCAAATTAGCCCACATTCAAATATATAGTGTGTGTGTATACACAAGCACACAGACACACAAACACACAGACATCTGTTTCAATTACACTGCTTCATATTAATGAATTGAAGGTGATCTTTCCAATGAAGTTGCCTTACTCCCTTCTTTTTAAGATGGAAAGTCCTAGGAATTTATACAGGTTTTGGAATCTCTTGTTTGATTTAACAACGCTACAGTTGCTATAACTGTGTAGTGGCGGGAAAAGTGAGTGTGGAATATGTCCTGAGAATATGCTCTGCTTGATAAAGAAGTATGATTCTGAATATTTCTGTGGATTCATAACTCCCTAATAAAAATATATCCCTGTGTATGGAACATGACAATTTGACACTTCTGAACCTTTCATAAACCAGCCATTTTCTGGTTGTGGGAAAGGATACCATTTCATTTCATACAGCTTTTAGTCGAAATGTTGTCATTAGCCACAAAAAACATAATATCACAATCAGGTTAAAAAGAAATAAGATAAGGAAGTGGTACAGGCGTTATAACACAATTAGATCTGGCAGATAATACATCATATTAAATCTCTTATCATGCCATCATATTTACAGAGTGCGGATAAAAACACATAGCAGCGTTCTAAGATCAATTAAAATTATACTACACAATATACAATACAGAAATAGTAAAAAATCTGTCGTATTTCTCATACTGATGTGCCAATGTGTTATACAAGCGATGATAAGATAAAAACAAAACGCATTCTAAAAACATCTAGACAATACTCATAATCACCTTTACATAACCTTGTTGTATAAATCGGGTGCCCGGGATGTTTCATGGAGCCAAGGAAATCTAAGAAGGGTTTAAGAGAGGAGAAAAAAAAACAGATCAAACAATGCCACTTTCTGACATTATGCCCAGTCCTAATAAAATGTGCAAAAATTGTGGAATATGCACTAATTGAATATTTGCGGCGTCATCAGGGCACAAACGAAAAGTCCCTAGCGTTGCCCCCAATACTGACAAAATGTGCAGAAATTGCAGAAAGTGCATTAGTCAAATAGCTAGCAGCATTATCAAGAAACAAAGTAATAAAGTGCATGTGAAATATCATGATTAATAGTCACGGTATTAACATAGTGGTAAAAATTGCAGAAAGTGCATTGACCAGAATAGTAGCAGCTTTATCAAGGCGCAAAGGTAATAAAGTGCATGTGGAATTACATAAGTAGTAATCACGATATTTTCGTAGTCACATTTTAGTTCTTAGGTTCTCTAACTTTTAATATACTTGCTCTTGCGCCATGCTTGATGGATAAAGCCTGCCACAAAAAACACTATTTTTATGTCGTAGCTGCCCCTAAAGAGCAGTAAAGCATCCCCTGTTCGACGTATGCCATGTGCACTACATATTGGCCCTCATTACGACCTTGGCGGAGAACCATGGTGCTATTTGCACCATGGTCCATGGCGCTAAGCTGCCAACTCCGCCATGGTGGTTGGCGGACTTACCGCCCCATTCCGACCTTGGCGGGGCGTTAAGTCCCCAATCCCCATTTACCCTTCCCCATTCCCATTTTTGCCCCATAGGGTATAATGGGAGTGGGGAAGGCGTTAATTACGCCACCATAAATTACGGTGGCGTAATTAACAACAAGGTCCCTTAGCGCCATGGATTTTAACGCCTGCTAAAAGCAGGCGTTAAAATCACCATGGCGCTAAGGGAACTCGTACTCAGGCGGAAAGGGGCGCCATGGTTTACGCCGGCGTAAACCCCTTTCCGCCAGGGTCGTAATGAGGGCCATTGTCTTTAGCAACTTGCATCTGGCCACTTGGCAAAAGAACAGAAAATGGCCAATAGATTCCTTATCGAGGCCACACACCAAGCATAGGTCATTTCCAGCGGGTTGCCACTTTTTGGTACGATATGCCAGGTTCAATTGAGGAAATCTAAATTTCAGGTATAACGTGTGAGCAAGGGGAGGGTTGACCAAATCCAGGTATTTTTCTAACCCCAAGGATGCTTGCTTGCCAAATATGTAACTCCCATGCCCAGCCCACTGCATGCATTCACCAATTCAACCTCAGCTAACTCCTGTGAAAATATTTTTGCTTTTTCTACATTACCAGAGGTAATGCCCCAGGGATTATCCCACAGGTTTCCCAAATGCATGTCCAAAAGGATCTTTTAATGTGTGTGGACCAGGGTAAGCATCTACCACCCTCTGTTTCCAACATGTACATTAAAACTTCACGGTAGGTTTTAAGTTCAGGGGTTAGCCATAATCTAAGCCAGTAGTGTACCGGTCTGAAAGTTTACATCATTTGTCTAGGGAGGATAGCCAGAGGGCATCACGCTCGCCTTGGAAGCAAGACGACACGGAGCAACACAGCTTCGATCCCCTGGTCGGTGCTTAGAAACCTCTGGGTATTAAGTGCATTATAAATAACCAATTAAAATTACAATTACGTTGGATTTCCCTAAGGCCCAGTTCCAGATAGACAGGGTTACCCGGTCACGTTGTTGACAGCCCGAGCAGCCTTTTCAAGAAACTTCTTTCAGCCAGGCCCAATTTGTTACTTGTCGAATGACCCCAAATCTCTGCCCCATACAGAGCATCTGATTTGGCCTGTGCGATATAAGGGGAGAGTGCCCTGGCGATGAGTGGTAAAGAATCTCCATACTGCCCCCCTGTATTTTATCAGTGTTATGCTGGATTTAAGCATCCACAATGTCCTAGTCGTTAAATCTAACCCCTAGGTAATTAAAGCATTGGAGCTGTTCCAAGTGAGTTCCATTGATATTCAATTTGAGTTTCATACATTTTCTGAATTAAGGATGGAAAAATAAAGATTTTGTTTTCCAAATATTGATCTCAAGATGGAGATCCAAAAATGTCTCCACAATGGCTTCGAGAGTATTTGCAAGCCCCTTCTCAGATGTGCAAAAAAAGAACTGCATCATCTGTGAAGGGGAGCATTGGAATCGCCTCAATGCCTAGTTTGAGGTCAATGAACACAGAGAACACTTTCATATTTTTCAGTACCATACATTTCTGCATGACCAAATGTGGTACCAAATGTAGTACTTAGTCTGGGCCGAAATCCTGCCTGGATTTGGTCTACCACATATTCCTGAACCATACACGCCTGGAGTTGTTTGTAGATAATACTTTCCCCACAATGTCCAGTAAGGAGATTGGCCTGAAATTTCCCTGATCCTCTCGCTCTCCTTTTTTGTAGATTGGAATTATTGTGGCATTTTGCAAGTAGGGAGGGACCTTATTACATATACAAATTGTATTAATTAGGTGCCATAGCAAGGGCACCCAGACAATTAGTTCATCCTTAATTAGGTCTATTGGCACGAGGTCCGGTCGGGGGATTTTTCCCACTTCTGGGAACAAATGGCATTATTAATCTCCTGCAGCTCGAATTGGATTGGGGCTGAGGTGTCCTCTCTATTCCAGTCCTGTGATGTGGTGCCCAGAATATCTAATGGGAGCCCCGTTCCATTGAGGGTTTGGAAATGCTTTCTCTCTGTACTTGGGCTGATGTTCTCTGCCACGTCCATGTCATACCTTTTATTCCCAATAACCATCTTACAAATGAACTAATGTTCCCAGATTGAGAGGCCTCATGCAGTTTGTCCCATTCTCGCCGGACATAATCTTTTTTATCAGGGATTTGCACCTTGCCCTTAGACATCTCAATTCCGTCCAATCAAACCCCTGGTGACTTTTTAGGCAATTCGAGAGGTCGAGCTTGGCCAGCTTGCAATCCTCATCGCACCAAATATTGTATTTTGTGGTGCGTTTATGCCCGTACTTGGTTTGGTGATAAAAACTTGTATGGATTAAAACCAAGTTATGACATATAAGGTCTACATCCACATTACCCAGGTCCATTAAGAAGAGTCGTTCCAAGTCTGGCAAAATCTGCTCATATATGCTAGGTTTCAGTGACTCCAAATTGAGATCCAGCCATTTAATTCTCTGTTTGGATTGCCCCTGGACTTGGACAGAATGACTAGGATTACCACAATGGTTACTTGCCCAGATTATTCAACATTGGAGACAAGAGCTTATGGTCACTTCCCTGTTCTTCCAGGGCCTCAAACCCTTTTGCATTAGCCCATAATTGCATGGATAAAAATATGTAATCAATGTGTGAGGTACTGTTATTCCCTCGAAAAGTACATTTTGCCAGCTGGTCCTCTCCAATGCGCCCATTACAAGTCCTTAAATCCATGCCAAGGAGAGTGGCAGCACAACCATGGGTCTGCAGATGGGACCTGTCCAAATGGATGAGTCCATGGAACAAATATCTCATGCTTTATCGTAATCCTCCCATGCCTCCTCCAAGTCTGATAGGGGCTCAATTTGCAAATTCAAGTCACCAACCAATATGGTTCGATGTGCCAGACCCTCATAGGTTTTACTTGTTTCTACAAGATTCCTCGCAAATTCAATTGTGTGATTCATGTTTTTGCTTGTTACCCGGTTATACACATAGGAAAGTATACCTGATTCTGATCTTGTTGGGGCATGTGAACAGGCAGCCATTTTCCAACAAACCCTGTGACACTTTGCTGTCAAAGATAAAGGCAAAAAACCTTTGTTAAATCTCATCCTCGACTTAAGACATTGTTAACTAATTGAAGTTTGAAGAACAGACGGCCCAAGATCCCTATATTTTAATCATTTCCTGTTCCAGTTTGCTTTCTTAGAGTTGTGATGCCATTACTTCCTTGTTTTTCCTCCTTTCGACACGCCTAACAATTTAAGGCGTATTCTCATGCCAAAACAGATAAAAACACTTGCCGCTGCACCCACCTATTTCTAACTATACCTGAACCTCCAACCCCTTATCTGCCCTTTCCCACCCCCCCACGAAATATTTTGATGAACTTTCTCGTTATTATATACATGTTTAAAATGCAGGCGCAGAAATGCCTGGCGATGAAAGGACGTCATACTGTTGTGGTATCTGTATTGCAGGGGAGAAGGTAGACTGCGGAGTGTGATTTTTAACACGTTAACTGGATTTTAGAGTCATGGAGGGTTCCTGGAGAGGCAATTTATGAGAGATCTGATGACTAGTGGATGTCACTCTGAACTCACTTAAATATCTTCTATCACCTTCAAAATGAAGAAGAAGCAAAATAATGTTATCAACACCTGGCTGGGATTTACTTCCCTCAACACACTTCTTAGAACTCGATGTTTTACTGAAGACATGCTCATTTTTTACTGAAGTGGCCAGAAGAAAACACCAGAGGTGATCATCAGTACGTAATAGAAACACCAAAATAACTACCAGTCTTCGGATATTGTCAGCTCTGTAGTTAGCACTTGTAACCTTCCTTTTTCAGTTTGCGAAATTGCATATGCTTAATTTCAGTGCTCTAAAAACTGTTTCTTCT
This sequence comes from Ambystoma mexicanum, assembly GCF_040938575.1. Lineage (NCBI taxonomy): Eukaryota > Metazoa > Chordata > Amphibia > Caudata > Ambystomatidae > Ambystoma > Ambystoma mexicanum. The sequence goes on along the minus strand of NC_090941.1, from coordinate 700,306,496 downwards.
CCAGTTATGGGTTGGAAAATGCTGCTAACATTATATTCCCTTGCATGTGGTAGTCTTGCAGCATTCAAGGCATACAACCATAATTTTACAACGGGGAGTTGTGATTTTATTAATGGCAAAGAGGCAAGTATTTTCCATTTCTCTTTCTATATGTATAGCGGCAAGACAACATAGCAACTTCAACTCCCAGGAACCTCACATTTTTACAATTCTGCATCTGTGTTGCAGCCCTTACCAATCACCTGCAAGTATAAAGTGTACACCCCTCCAAAAAGTCATTTTTTCTGAGTACATGCATTTATCATTGTTGACCCATTTTGACCCATTTTGAGCCGAGTCAAAAACAACTGATGTGTCAGTATCCAGTGAGACTTTGTCGTGAAAGCAGACCACTTTTACATACAGTCAGGATTCCCATCACAACCTCACAACTACGCCGCAATTGCTGAATGCTGGAAATACAATCAAATGAAATAAAATAAAGGGAGGGAAAAGAGGTGGGAACATACTCTCCTCTATGCCATTGATAAAACTTGAGTCTTGGTGAAAGGACTAGGATTAGTCTGATATGTAAAGCAACACTTGCTTTCTATTCGTATGAATGTTAACACATAGATACATGCTTAGCTTTCTGTGTAGCTGAGTGTTCGTATTCTTGTAGCTGCTTATCAACTCATGATTCTGTTTATTCTGCCACTCAGATTATCCAGGAGACATGTAAGGGCATTTAATGAGTTCCCAATCACAGCCTAAATACTGCTCAACACTATTACTCTACTGTCTAGGACCCTTTAAAGTCTCTAAAGTAGCAACTATTGGTGTGACTCATTCAAGGCAATTATCTTTCCCCAATGGAGGAATTTTCAAATATGCTGGTGTGCCCCACCGTAAATACCCATTGCACTGCTTGGGCTCCCCTCACTACTGTGCCTAGCCCAATCGAGTCAGAGTGATTGCAGTGTTGGCTTGTATGCCCAACGAGATGGTCTTGCTGTCTTATGTATGGGCCAAATGGCAAAGGGAACCTTTGTGTACCCTTCCAATACAACAACAGCTATCATTTTAACAAACAGAATGAGCGTGGTTCTGTGCGGTTACCTTCACCTTCCATTATCGCAAACATTCAGAATAATTTCACGTTACTTCTTTCCACCCCCACTTCTCTTCACACAGGGCACAGCAGTCCCAGTGTCAATGGACAGTTAATTAGCAGTTGAAGGTTCAAGTCTCTGAAGAGTGAAACGTTGTAGGACGAATGCCTCCTCACAAACTAAAGCTCAAAGTAGGTGCTGTAATTATGCTACAACGCAATCTTATGCCATCACTGGGCCTCTGCAATAGAACAGGGTTGAGAATTAGGCATCTACAAAGACACATCATAGCGTTCCGTGTAATCGATGGACTTAGATACTGTTCTTGTAGCTGCTTATCAACTCATGATTCTGTTTATTCTGCCACTCAGATTATCCAGGAGACATGTAAGGGCATTTAATGAGTTCCCAATCACAGCCTAAATACTGCTCAACACTATTACTCTACTGTCTAGGACCCTTTAAAGTCTCTAAAGTAGCAACTATTGGTGTGACTCATTCAAGGCAATTATCTTTCCCCAATGGAGGAATTTTCAAATATGCTGGTGTGCCCCACCGTAAATACCCATTGCACTGCTTGGGCTCCCCTCACTACTGTGCCTAGCCCAATCGAGTCAGAGTGATTGCAGTGTTGGCTTGTATGCCCAACGAGATGGTCTTGCTGTCTTATGTATGGGCCAAATGGCAAAGGGAACCTTTGTGTACCCTTCCAATACAACAACAGCTATCATTTTAACAAACAGAATGAGCGTGGTTCTGTGCGGTTACCTTCACCTTCCATTATCGCAAACATTCAGAATAATTTCACGTTACTTCTTTCCACCCCCACTTCTCTTCACACAGGGCACAGCAGTCCCAGTGTCAATGGACAGTTAATTAGCAGTTGAAGGTTCAAGTCTCTGAAGAGTGAAACGTTGTAGGACGAATGCCTCCTCACAAACTAAAGCTCAAAGTAGGTGCTGTAATTATGCTACAACGCAATCTTATGCCATCACTGGGCCTCTGCAATAGAACAGGGTTGAGAATTAGGCATCTACAAAGACACATCATAGCGTTCCGTGTAATCGATGGACTTAGATACTGTTCTTATACTGCACATACCTCTCATACAAATATGCCTTTCAAATTCAAAAGAAGACAGTTATCTATATGTTTAGCCTTTTCAATTACCATTCCTGGAAGCGATCAGTGGTAATCCTGATACTTAAGAAGGGGGACAGAAGTAACCCTATCAATTACCGACCAATATTTACCTTTAAAATATGCTAGAATGGCATATGTTGAGAAAAGGTGTGACCTTTTTGAAGACAAGCAATGTTAGACTTTGAACAGCTCTGTTAAATAGAGCACCATGAAACAATTGAAAACGGACGGAGCTCTATAAAACTTGTGAGTCCTTTGAGTAATATGTCTGACATGTGCCGGCTCCTGGAAAGTTCCCATTGGGTGTGCATATTTTTGCAACCACAAATACATTCCATCATATCATGAAGGCTTATTGTGGCTTTTTCTAATTTATCATGAAAAAAAACCTAAACATATAGAAGATGAATTGTAGTCTGATAACGTAAATATGAAACTCTGATGCTGTTGGACAAAGTGGCATCCAAATAAATTAACAGCCACCCCCCTCAGGTTTGGAGGAAACACACCACTGTGAGAAGAGGTTTTGTAAAGGATCAAGTTCCCATGTAAAAGTTAAAGGGACGAACAATGAATTGAAAAAGCAAAGAACCCCAACACAATTGCAGACATTGTTTGTGATGAGTGAACATGTAAATCATGAGGTTAGCATCCTTTAGGTCCAGTCGGAATAATTAATCCCCTGGCATCAAAAGGTCCCAAAAGGGAAAAAGGGAAATTTAATTTCTTTATTAAAATCCGTACCCTTCTTCTTTACCAAAAACAAATTACTGACAACAAATGGGGTTGAATTAATCTTTTTTGTTTACATTTTTGTCCATCAAAGCCTTGATTTTATGAGAGATAAATATCTTGGTATATTTTATAATATGAAAGGGAAGAGAGTATTTCCATTAAACTGGAGGGGAGACAAAATCTGTTCTGAAATGTTTAACTGTTGAACGTTCACCTATTTGTAAAACCCAAGGTTCTCAAGTGATACAAGGCTAGTTGGGCAACCACTGCTGAAATGTCTTACTGTTTGACTGCATATTGACGACTCTCCTTTACCAAGCGAGATAAATTTGTGGCCATATTTCCCCAAAACTTTTTTTTTCTCTGCAAATAGGAGTACATATGAGGTATGTGCAATATACGAATTTGCCAGCGTACCCAATTTTGAATAGATCTTTTTTAAGTAAAAAACGAAAGCAACCCTCATAATAGCTTGATGTAAACGCTTTCCCTTGAGCACCCAATGCCCTTTAAGCCCATCCTCCTAAAGTCTGTGGGTCCATGGAACAACCAGGATGTGCAAACCAAGTCATCTCCAGAATTTTAACAAAAGAGCCAGTGTATTCAACATGTGGCCCTGGAGGCAATACCAGGCCCTATAAACTCCGCTAAAAAGTCACCCATATTTAGATCAAAAAAGAAATATATAATCTATCTATAATATGTGTACTTAGACCCTTCTCTTAGAGACATGGCCTGGGACATTTGTTTCTGATGTTGTTTTTCCATTATGGCATACACACGAAGTTAAATATATGCTGCCCCAAGAAGCCGAGGTCTTCATGGTGTTGGTGTGACCTAAATAAAAAGGGCCAAAGATCCATTCCCCTACCAGTCCTTGAATGCTGATGTAGCAGGGCCCCCCTTGTTCATATAATCATTCAATACCTCAGATTGCGGATTTGGGAAAATTGGTTGAAGACAAGCTTCATCAATCAGGCCCAACATGGAGGAGGGAAGAGTTTTCTTCAAGTGATGTGCTCAGAGCAACTCATGCCTTCTTAAGAGGTTTTCTGGTTCCCCCTCGTGGCCTAACAGAGCTGGTAATGTCATAAAGTTATTAAAATCCTGTTTACTTTTATTCACCACTCCAGGATCTCTGGATAATAGTAAAGGAGAATAAACAAACACACCCCTCTGTTGTACATGTGTTTGCTTTTGCTGGCCCCATTGTTATAAGAACATGTTGTTTTGTTAAGAGAGTAATTGGGATTCTTGGTGTGCCAAAGTCACCTGTATTTGACATGCAGCGGAAAATAACAAGTTGCTTATGTGTTGATGGATGACAGATGAAGTACTGGCTGTGACATCATCAAAAACATCTGTTACAGAGAAATGCAGGGCATTTGCAAACTCGTCCCTCAAAATATCACCTGCGTTACTATCTGATTTAACCCTTTTCTTGAAGCCTGATGCTCTGCACGATTTATTTTAGCAGGATCAAATAAGACTCGGTTAGAATAAGTTGCCTTTCCTCTCTGCACATAGACAGGACGACAGAACACTGAAAAGACCAGGGAAATCCAGACCAGAATGTGACGTCCATTGCTGGGCTGGGATTGTTGCCTTGCTCCAATGGGATGTTCCTAAGATTCCAGCTATCATTAGGGACATTCCCTCATACTGCTTCCACTAGCCTCAAGGAACGGCATGCAGGGGATGTTTATAGAACCACTGCTACTTTGCACATAGCCCAACTGAATACAGGGAATGCTCAGCATGGTGAAAAGGAAGATCCAGTATAGTGAAAAGGGAGCACAATGATCGAATCAGGTGCAAAAGGAGAGGTACTTTAAGTTAACAGTAACCAGGAAAATAAATGTGCACCCATAAATTATGACACTCTCATACGACCATAACAAATTAAATTGAAGTGAATGCATGCACAATCTTTAAAGCCAAGGCAGCACCTGTGTTCCTGGGTTAAGCAAGAAAAGAGGGAATATTATACGTGAGGTCGATCGGTCAGGAATTAAGGACAGGTGCAGCCATGTTAGAATAAGAGGCTCTTGGGAGCTGTAGTTCTTTTATTATTTGTTACTGTAGAAATAAAGAAAATATAATTGAAAGCCTCTGTGCCATGGCTGAAAATGATCTGTCCAAATTCAATGTGGCTGCTTCCATCTAGGTTTTCTCACCTACTCCCCCAACCCCTCCTAAAATATCTGTTCCCTTTGTAGTCTCCTTGTCAACTCATTATTCTGCAAATTATAGGACATTCTGGGTTTTCATAAACCCTGCTTCCTGCAGTTAATCCTCCCAGGACTGTTTCGCTTAGACTGTTTGCAGAACGAACACTTGCTAGCGAGCGTCTAGCTGTGAAGTTTGGGGTGTTGGCTTGGCGTGCTTTATAATGAGCAGAGGGGGGAGATGAACACATTCACAGCTATTGTAACAGGAGAAGGCAGTGATTAATCTGAATTGCAAAATCCTTTGGAAACAAACATGTTAGAACCCGAGGGCGGTGAATTTCTATTTTTATCTTTGCTCATAAAAAAGGCGAGGCGGTGTCGCCAGTCACACATCCTTAAAACAGTTGTAAATGATAGCAATGATTCAGATTAACCATTCGATGCTGCACTGTGTAAAGTGCCTAGTCATAGAGATCTCTATCGATACAAATCAGTATTGGATGAGCATTCACGTGCCATGACTTTAATGCAAAAGATGTGCACTGAGACTTGCTTCTATGAAGGTAAAGACAAACACTTTATACTCATTTCCAAAAATGTTGTTAATTTCATGTTTTGCTCTTTCATACTAAAATGGAGGTCTTCTGGAAGGCTGCCGCTGATTGTTTGTGTTCAAAGCTAGAGATGCAGCTGGAATTACTCATGTGTGTTTCCTTCCTCAAGGGACTGCGGGTGTGCAAGCGGGTGACTTGTCTAAAGCCCCACAGTTCCCGGCTAAAGTTCTGAAGTCTGGTCACCCTTTTTGAATGCAGCATTTGATGTGCGGCCAAGAGACCTTTGTAAGTGGCAGAGAGTGGCAGTGGTGAGCTGGGCCGCGAGACAGGCAGAGCACTAACCTGTGCGGCCTGTGTGGGACAAAGGTGAGGTGCAGCTCAGTTTGTGGCATCAGATTCTGGCAGGTTGTACATCTTGGGTAAGGGTTTTGGAAGTCTTTTCTGGTCAACAGAGGTGGAGGGTACAAGGCATACAAACCTGGGTGGAGGGGCTGGAAGGCCCTGATTGACAGATGGATTACCAGGTAGCTCCACCACCAGAGGACTCATCTCAGGAGCATGAGGAATGTCTTTATTTATATTTAGCCAAAATATTGCTGGGGTAACTACCCAACTTGAGGATGCCCACAGTCAGAGTATTGTTGGGGAGGATGAAATAGTCGCCCTCCCAACTAAAACCTGGTCCCTCATACCATAGTATAAGGAGGAATATGTTGACTTTCATGTTTCAAGAAGGGTCACCCACAAAGGAGGGTTGCTTGCCTTCCCTTCAATCTCTATAAAGCTACCGATTACCATAGAACAGGTGGACACAGGATCCCCACTGTAGCATGGTAGTATGCCTAGTATTGAAGTCCTCTGGAAGACCGTTGTTGGCGCTTTCTAACATCTATAAAAGGGAACATGGTAGTGAAGGAGCACCATCCACACCCCTACCATTCTGGTAAAAGCATGGACAAAGTGTTTTGTGTGTCCTCATTCCTCATTTGGGAACACAGGAGGTCCCTTCCCGGTTGTTAGAGATTTTATTGGAGGCATGGGTGGAATAATCTGATGAACAATGAGTCAGCTGGGAGGACTAGGTCAGGGATGTTCCAGCTATGTGCTGTCCTCAGGGTACTCGAACAAGTAAGAAAACAGGTCTACAGTTGACCTTGTGGGCACTTCCCTACAATGTATGAGCTATCAACATTAGGACAAAAGATGATTGCCCAGCAGCATTGGTGTTTAAGGCTCACCAATCTTTGTTGCTTTCTTGAGGTAGAACATTAGTATTCAGATGAGACCTTGAAAATCGACCCCATGGTGTAAAGTGATAATCACCCGCTGTTTTTTTAACTGACTCTTACTCTGGCAAGAAATCCCAACCAGCAGCAAAAGGTATCCATGCAGAATTTGGCCAGGAATGGAATATACATTGAATGGTAAAGGATCGACTGCAAAACTAGCTTTCCAGCAGTGCTTAACGCTATTGTAGATGATTAGAATGTGTGCCCTGTCGGAAGAATGTTCCCACAATAAAACTACTTCAGAAAATCTATGCTCTATTGATGCTTAAAATCTCCCCTTCAGGCAAGGGCAAACCAGACCATTCTTTAAAGAAGATATCTGTTGTTTGACAGGGAGCGCAGAAACGTAAAAAGTCCTTAATCCAGTTACTTAGAAAGTTTTGATCTAAGGGTAGGCTCTCTGCCGGCCATGCATGTTTAACTAGTTAGTCATCAAATCCAAGACCTGCCAAATAGGAAGAGGGTAAGAACCTGGATCAGATCATATAAGGATTTAGAGGCTGCAGCTAAAGCTAAGAACTAAAAAACATTCTGGTCACTATTAACCTTACCTACGGGAGTAAAGAACAGATCCCCTGATGTGAAGTAACATTTGAGCTGCGGCATGGGAGCCCCACGTTAGATGCATTTATAGTCTAGTTGACCCTGCTGAAGCTACAGCTGAGGGGATGAAGCACTGTGATTCATGGGTGGGCAAGGTTTTCAAATAGACAGAATTAAAACATGTTAGTGAAAAGAAGATGCTCTGGAGGCGAGAAGCAGTTAAGTCTTGAAGTTTATTAGCAAGCGGGCCAACCCAGAAGCCTCGACCAATGCACTGCAGACGCATGGTTGGAATCAGGATCCTCACTTTCCTTTACCTCATCATTCACTCCCTCACTAGCATCTCCTTCTCCATCCTTCACTGCCTCAGCCCTTGCCAACTTACTCTTAGACCACACCTCCCCACCTTCCAGAATGACAACTCCTGCTCGCACAGCAGAAATCTTTTTCGGTCCGATCAATTTACTATCCACAAACTTGAGAGTAGACCTCGGATTCTTCACTAACACCCAGTCTCCTATTTTCCAATCCTGATCCTTGACGCAATTCCTCCTGTCAAATGACTCTTTATTGACATACTGCCCCTTCCTGATAAGCTTCATGATGACCTCTCTATCCACTTCACCAGACCCTGCCAATCCTAGCCAACCTGGGCAGAGCCTAGTTCCTGGCTCCCTACCCTTGAGAGACAAAAAAGGGGACACCTTGATAATGGAATGAGGAGTAGTCAAATTACTCCACATCATGTGATCTATTACATCTCTCCACAGCTGCCCAATAGCATCGCAAGCTGAATACCGCCCTTGACATACCTGTTGACCCTCTCAACCAAGCCATTGGCTCTGGGGCGATAAAGTGCTGTCCTAGTGTGTTTAATGCCATAACCCTCTAGAAATGTCCTCATAAACTGAGAAACAAACTGAACACCATTGTCAGACCTAACTCTGAAGGACAACCCTCCCTACGGAATACCTCCTCTAAGAAAAGAACCAAATCTCTAGCTGTCACCTCCCTAGCTGCTTTCCACTCCGCCCATTTGGAATGGAAATCCACAAGGACAAACACATTCTTTAATCCGTCACCCAAACCTGCCACAGGTCACAAAATATCCACAGCCAGATTTTGCCACAGTTGAACTCGAACCATATTAGGTCTCAACGGTGTCTCATGCACAATCTTATTTTTGTCAAACAATTGGCAAGGATTACAATTTTTTACAAACTCTTCAGCCATCCTGTTCATTCTGGGCAACCAGTAACTATGTCTCAATCTCCTTTTGGTAGCCCCCTCACCCAGATGACCTTGATATGCCAGTTCTAACAAAGCCATCCTCAGACCTTCTGGGGGAAAAATGCAACTCCCTCTTCTCAGTCTGCTTCCTACCATACTCAACTCCTCTCTGACTTCCCACCAAATCTCAAACCTCTTCTCAAGAACCTCCTTGTCAGGCCACCCATCAACAGTCTACAGCTTAATAAGCCTAACATCCTCATCTACAAGTTCAGCCTGTTCCCATTCCCCACTGTCCAAACTGACCAGCTTGGAAAAAACACATTATTCACATTCCTGAACTTGCTCTGGCTGGCCCGTTCCACAGGCATTCTGGAAAGACAATCTGCCACCACATTTTTCCTTCCCGACAGGTAGCTCACATCGAAATCGTACAACTGAAGACCAAGACCCCATCTGCTTATTCTTGGAGATCCCACAGCCCACCTGTCACTATCAAACAACTGCACTAAGGGTTTGTGGTCTGACCTCACAGTGAACCTCCTACCCCATAGGAAAGTTTTTTAAATGATTGACGGCCCAGAACATGGCCAATGCTTCCTCAATAAAACTCTCAGTGGAGTGGATATGCTAGCAAAGTCCCTTACAAACTTATGGTAATACTCTGCTAACCCAGAAACGATCTAACTTGATCCTTGTCCAAAGGACATGGATCCATCTCGATAGCATCCACCAGACTCGATTTAGGTCTGATACCTTGACTTGACACCACATTACCTAGACACTCAACACTATCGACAGACAGTTTACACTTACTCATTCTCACTGTTAGACCTGCCTCCCCCAGCCTTGACAGCACAACTCTCAGCCTTTCATCATGTTTCTCACAGGATTCAGCAAATACCAAGATATCATCTTGGAAAATGACCACATTTGGAACACTATCCATCACAGTCTCCCTCACTCTCGTAAAGACAGCTGCCGCCGATGCCAGACCGAACGGCATTCTACAATATCTAAATGTTCCTTCAGTGGTGATAAAAGCAGTCAGATGTTGACAATCCTCTGAAAGTAGAACCTGGTGATAGGCCTGTGACAAGTACATTACTGAAAAGATATTCGCCTTGCTCAACATAGCCAGCTTCTCACTTATTATGGGTAGAGGATGACAATCTACCAGGATGTCACTGTTGAGATCTCTCAAGTCCAAACACAATTTTATGTCACCACTGGTCTTAGTTGCTATGACAACTGGAGACAGCCACTCTGACCCTTCAATCCTTTCGATGATGCCCCTCTGGAGCAGAGATTCAATCTCTGCTTTGACTTTGCTTTTAAGATTTTGGGGAACAGGTCTGACTTTGTGCACTCTTGGGACCGCATCTTTTCTTAACTTGATTTCGCGCTCAAAACTTTTTTTACCTTCCCAGGTCCTCGGAAAACACAATTGGGAACTCTTTTTCCCAACAATCCCTCACTTCTGCAATTGTGGCAGGGATCTCAGCATTTGCTTGTATGCCTATGCCCAACTTCTTCTGCTCGCTCCATCCTAATAGCGATGATCCTTCTCGCGTAACAAAGATCTCAGCTTCACAACTCCTGGCCTTAAACTTGATGGTGGCAGGATACTTCCCTAACACGTCTATCTTGACGTTGCCTTATGCGTAAGGTTCAATTTCAGGCTGTTTTAAAAGCTCCATTCTCCCATTAACACAGTTTTCAAATGTCTGTCTAGACATAATTGTCCACGGCGAACAACTGTCCACCTTCATAGTCACTACACTGCCATTTACCATAAAGACACCAATGGGCCCCTTCGCTCCATTTGACACATCGTCATTTTCCAGAACATGCTTCACTTGTGTAAATTGGGACTCTACAGCACTTTCTTCCAGCTCAGGGCACCTCCCACTTGTCTCGATACTTTCTACTGAAGCATTCCCTCTGCAAACTCTTGCAAAATGTCCCTTCTTTTTGCACTTGAGACAATTAGCATTACGGCAGGACAAAACAGATTTGAAGAAACATGACGATTGCTGCCACACTTAAAGCACTTCAGACCCCTTCCAGGAATGAACTTCTTGCCACTTCTGACTGCTGCAACTTCACTCATTTGTTTGTCTGGCTTCATGCTTGCCATAAACTTGGAAGTTTGTTCTGTGCCTCTCGCCACTTCCACCGCTTGCTCTAGAGGCAGATCCTTGGAAAGCAACTTTTCTGGCATCCTACTATTGTTTGTACATTGTACAAGTTGATCACGTATGAGGGAGTCAGCTAAAGGCCCAAACTCACATGTATGGCTTAAGTTTCTTAGTGCAGCAATGAAGGTTTCAAGTAGTTTGTGAAGCTCTTGAGCCCTCTGAAAAAATGTATGTCTCTCAAAAGTGACGTTCTTCCTTGGCTCAAAATGCAATTGCAATTTCCTCACCGCTACACAGAGCCTCTTTTATGCCTCTTTTGAGTAATGCTCGGCCCTATGCCCCTCAGAATTCCCCTTTCTTATTGCTGTCCATTAGTGTCTTTCCTGTTTCCCTTATCAGTTCCCTTTAAGTACTCCAGCATCACTTTTCAGTGCCTGTAAAGAGAGTGTGCTCCTTTTATGAGCAATATGGTAGGCTGCAGAGGGGCAGGTCATGTAGGTGTGGAAATGCTGAAAAGTCTGTGGACAGCGTGGGGCAGGAAGAAGGGGATACTGGAAAAGCTCTCGCGGCCGAGAAGGTGAGGGCAGGAGAAAAGGGGCAATATACTTGCACTAACGTTGGCTGCTGCTGACGCCCGGGAAGAGGCAGAGCGGCTTTCTGTTACCAGCTTTGCTGACACGGCTCAATTCCTTCGCGGCCGAGCCCTCCTCCGGTTCGCAGGAACAGGAAGCGCACGGAGCAAATGCAGCGGCACATGTACGGCGGGCCTGCAGCCCAGACTCCTCGTCACCAAAGGAAAATAAGATGCTCTGGAAGCGAGAAGCAGGTAAGTCTTGAAGTTTATTAGCAAGCGGACCCACCCAGAAGCCTCAACCGGCCGCGGACACTCGCTCACACATAACCGTCAACCCTTGTCTCACGAGCTTCCCTGGAAGGCCAAGCTAAGCTTGTGAGACAAGGAGACTCGAAAGAAAACACAATACGTAAAACATCACACGTAATCATTACAGTTAGCTTGCCTTTGAAGCAGTGTCTTTTGATCTTTTTAAGTTTGAAATGAGCATATGCACCCCAGTATTATGCTGTCTGTTCTGTGTCAATTTCACCTTCTTGGAAACCTTGTAGAAGTGGTTCCTATTTTAAAAGATGAGAATAGGATCCAACCCAGCCAAGAATTATGTGCCCATATCACTGCTTAATAGTGTAAATAGAATGTCCTGCTACATGCTTTTATCAATGATTATGCAAGGGGTGGAAAAATGCCTCAGTTTGCTACCTGCTTAAGGGGGGCAGAGTATATAAAGAAGCAGGGTTGGTTGAGCACGGTCTACGATGGATGCTACTTAGGGCCACGAATGTGGAATTAATTATGATGGCTAGCTTTATTTGGGCTTGGTAGATCTTTGGGTCACCTCCAGCCCAGTAGATTAGGCATCTCGTGGAATTCTTTGCTAAAAGAATGGATGGACCGAGCTCTGTTCGCTGTCATCCATCCTTCCAACCCGCCATCTTCATACCTGCTGGTGGGACTTACAGAAATATTTCCAATTGAGAATCAAGTGAGCCCAGGCTGTGCCCTGGCTACTACACTGTTTTAGCTGTTCATCAATGATTTAGACACAGGGAAGGTGTAGATGGTGCTGATGACGAAAGGGTGTGGACTGTTAGGTTTCCTCTACTTCTGTTTGCGGACAAGGGTTTGCTTTTCAATAAAATTAAACATTTTATTATTAAGTTGATGGGAAGCTTTGAGTAGTTTTGTGCATCAAAGTTCTTTCAGATCAACAGTTTGAAATGCAAGGTAATAGTTATGGGGTTGATGCATGTCCCCAGGCACAAGATAGTCATAGGGTGGTCCCTACTGCAAATTGTCCAGTGCTTAAACTATCTGGGAATGTGCTTTTCCTCTTCAGGATCTTGGAGGCTCCAGTAGAAAAAGAGGAGCCTACCACTAAAAACGTAGGAGGGGTGATTCTGGGTTTTAGTCAAGGGTTTGGGGCGATAGTGCTTCTGCCCTGGTTAAAGCATATAATGCTCTAGCCTTGCAGGTGGTCACAACGGAAGTGGGTTTTCGTACACATTAAGGTAGACATCCTACAAACAGCTGAAAATATCTCAACAAACAGGCTACAAATCCCCTAGTGATCTCCCTTAACCTGGTGCTTTACTCGGCATGAACATGATAGTCAAGGAGGCGGCACTCAGACCCACTTGATACGGGCAAAGGTATGGGGCAACAAGAGGGATACCATTTATAAGATCCATTTGCGGCCTTCAGAGGTGCTGCATCCGTGCCCGGGGACATGCATATTAGAATCAATCTATCTATCTATCTATCTATCTATCTATCTATCTATCTGTCTGTCTGTCTGTCTGTCTGTCTGTCTATCTATCTATCGGATTCAAATCTTATAAGGAATCATACTGGATAGCAGTTACTGTAGCTAAAGTTGAGTCAGCATGGTCTAACTCTAGGACACAGCTTTGCTATGATCAGAATAGTTTTGAGGGGTAATACATCTGGCTTCCATGACTAGGTACCTTTTATGTAAAATGTGTCTTGTTAGCCTCACTTTGAAAATCCCCCCAGAGACATGGGCAAGGCTTCATAGTCATGAGCGTCATTGGTCATGTGTTATGGCTCAGGAATCCACAGACCTTTTTCTTTATCTCTGTGGCCATCATAGATATGTATTTATTTGTTTACATATATTAAACACACAAAAGGCGCTGCTAGAACCAGTTACACTTACATAGGGAAGAAAGATCAGGTGATCCGATCAGGCAAAGCAGACAATCTAATCTCAGTTGTAGACCCTGGTTAAAAAGCCCGGTTTTCAAGGCTTTTCTGAAAGCCCAGTCTGATTGGTCCTCCCTCAGATATGACGGGAGTGCATTCCAAAGATGGACGGCAACGGTGGGAAGCTGGCACCACCACTTTTCGCTCTCTTTGATTTGAGCATTCACAAAGCTTTTAGACAGGTAGGGGGGAGCAGTGTTGGAAAGGCATCAGTACGTAAGTGTGAGATATCTCAGGCGAAAAAATGTTAGGCCCCTCCAGCCTGAGAGTAGTATTAGTCACCTTCAAGAGGCTCTTGTGTGGGCACATTCCAGCGCAAATTCAGGGGTGGTTTTTGGCATCGCCATTTACATCTTGAAAGCGTGGGGGAAGAGAAAAGACATCCAGTCTGGTGGTGGGCATGAGCCAGCGTAACAGGACTGCTGGCACTTCTTTAGGTTTTCTGTATTCCTCCTTCTGTTATACCTCACTGCAACTGATTTTGATCAGACGTAATAATTTATTTATGTTCTCACAAGTATGTTGTGTTTGAATAGATTCCTTTACCTGGTTACTTGCTGTATTATTAATTTGCTAATGGACAATTGTCTTATGAATTGTTATCATTGTTTTTAATGACCTCTGACTTAATAAAATGTAGGCTTGAATTGACTTGACTTGTTGTATGCACACTAATCTTCCCTGATGTTAATTGTAGGCATTGCGCTTATTGCACAGAGGACAGCTTACACTTATCTTTGTGGGTATGCAGTCCTTTCCATGCAATTTTGATTATTTTGCGTGATTGGGTGTATTATAGGCATGCAAATGCTGCTGGTCTCGGGTTTCCATACGTAAACTACACACCTTTGCAGAAATAATCAGAAATGCAGCACCCATGCATGCGTGTGGAGGACGGCATTTGCATGAATTCTTACAGATGTTGCCTACTTTTTGCAAGTGAAAAAAACAGGTGGAAAACTATGCATATTCCAGTTTCTCCACGGTATGAAAATTCAATTTGTGCAGAGATGCAGTCAGGTTTGATGCGCGGAGTGGCTTGGGAAGGCAGAAGCAGTCTTTACACTTGGTTACCCAGATACATGTATACATCCTTTACACCCATATCAAAATGCAGCCCTATGTTATATGCATGAGGTCTAAATCTAGGAGTACCATTTACTTATAGCCGTCTTGGTTCATACACCACATTGGACGACCCGTAGACGATGTGAAAATGTGACAAGCCTCCTTGCCTTTGAGAAACAGAGACATGTGGGGGCAGACATATCTAGTAGGTAACTACCTAGATAGCTTCTGATCCAGGCCTTTTGAGTTCTGATTCCATTAGCACCACTTTGTGAAATAGGGTAACTCTCTGTATGCCCGATCTTATCTCACAAAATTGACAGTTCTTAGACTCCAGACTAAACCTCCTCATTGTATTACTAAGCAGTATCTCACTATCCCAAGTCGGCACCTAGACGCAGCACTGAGGCACGCTATACTGCTACGATACCCACACTAACATTGGGATTTAGTTTACCGTGCACAAGCACAAAGAAAGATGGGCGGACAATTCCGCATCAAGCAATGTCTCACTAAATAAAGTCAAAAGAATGAGTTAAACATACCACCCGAAAAAGAACCAATATTGACCAAGCAAACACTATGCCTTTTTCTATGGGGAGACATGTTAGCCTTATTCACAAATTTGTAACATTACAACTTTTATGTGTGACAGTTTTCTACAAATGATTGCAATGAAATTAATAATATTTTATGACTGGTCTTTACCTTTTCTTTACAAAACAAAACAAAACAATACAAATACCTAACTAGTTTGGGGTTGTTTGCTGGGATACTGTATTGCTAAGCTATAGAGTGGCTGGAGGCACACTTTGTTCGGAAGATTTAATAAGTTAAAAGTTAACCCATTAACCTTCAGACAGATACTTTTGCAGGCAGACATGGCTGTTTCCAATCCCCCAAATGAAAACAAATCTATTTAAGGATCTGCTGGATGGCTGCAATTAACTCGTTTTCTTTCAAGCAGTTGTTTTTTACAGGCATAAGTAACTTTTTTAAATCGCTTAAGGTAACAACCTACATCACAGGAGAATGTGATACTCGTCTTGGTTTTGGCACATGTATCCCTCCACAAACGCCCCCCCAAAAAGTGTCAAACCCACGTATACTATCTATACCAATAGTAATGTTCTCAACAGGTCATCACTACCTCTTTTGAAGAAAGTGTAACGTAATTGACGTATTTGTGTCAATGTTAATTTACCTAACATTAACGTACAGCATCCAATTTTCAACTGATGGCTCGCAATACAGTGCTGCATTTTCAGCACGAACACTGTAGCACTGGGTTGTACAAACCCAGGCATCAAGGGCTGTAAACCTGACGGGGTGTCAGAATACCCCTCATTAATATTCATGGGATACATTTGCATACAATGATTCCAAATGTATGCACATTTCTTTTCTCAATATTAATGAGGGACATGCTGAAAATCCGACATGTTGCTGGCCCTTGAGGCATGGATTCGGACAACCCTGTGGCAGCACATCAATGAGAGTCCAATTATCTATATGATGCCCAAACCAGGTCAAAAGCTTCACCAGGAAATATATGAAATTATCAGACCGACCCACCTCCATTCCTACAACCAACCTCAGGCTAAGTCCAATTGATCCTAGATTTCCTATACTGGGGATCCAGAACAGAAACTTAAATCAGTGCAGAAGCCAACAAGGCACCAGAATCCATAGCCAGAAGACTAGTGGCCGTCTTGGAAAAGGTACTGATTGCCAAATATAAATCACCATTTTGAATCTGACTGATTGCATATTGAAATAAAAATGAAACTGGAGTTTTTGAAATGACGGGATGTGAAAGATAGCACCAGTGTGGTGATGGTAGTTTGGATAGAATTCAGGGATGGGCGAGGGGTCTACCACATTTTGAATTTCTCTGGATAATCTTAGACTTTCTTATCAGTCGTTAAGAGCTGTGGGGGAAATTGACAGAACGGCATCCCTCAACTTGACAGTTCATTTTGACTGATAAGTACTCTATATTTTTTTTCTTTTTCTTCTGTCCCCAGCACATCCTGATCAAACGTGGGTAAAATCGGCGTAAGGGCTTTCAACGATTCACTGCACTTGCTTCTATTGTCACCCACCTTATTCCTTCTTTCAACATTCATGCCATATTCAGACTGTGGTCAAGAGTTGAGGTAGCATTACAGTGAGGTGCGAGATAAAGACAGAGCATTATAAAGTGCAATCACTCTTTACTATTGGACCACAGCCCTAGTGATATGCACAATGGGTGATATTGGGGAATTATTCATCTCCATGATATTGAGCAGTTGGTGTAATATACATGTATTTAGACATTTGGGGCCGCCTTACCAGGGACGTCATTTCACCAATATGCCAGGGGTAGCGGGAGTGACATCACATGACCTTTTGTGAAAACAAAAACAAAATATCGAGGCTGAGTACCCGAAAAGGAAATACTCCAAACACAGGTTACAAAGGAACATACAAGTTCCTCAGTACAACACAACAAACTCCAGCGTGGTTCAGTGTGTTCAGTGAGAGACTGTGCATTAGAATGCATTCGCTTTTTATTCATTTTGTGGGCACTATGTCCAACCCCTCTTCGGGTTAATATTCTACTTTATACATCACCAATTCTAGGGTTCGTTGCCGAATCTCAAATAACTGCATCTAACTGGTTTGTTCTTTATTACATGTAACAATAAGTGTATGCATTAACTGTGTATTCTAAGTTTTCTATTGCAAGTCTTCTTAAACATTAATACAATTTAGTAAAACAGACGTTCTTTGTTCAGTGTGTAAATACATTATCATAATATATACTCGTGGATTGGTTTCATTGCGCGAGTAGTCCTTTTACCCATAGGTCAATGTAGGACGAGGTCTCAGTTCATGACCTCAACAAGTAGCCTGCAGGCAGATTACACATTAGCGATGTACAGAGGTCAAGACGGCCATATTGTATTTTGCAAAGACATCGTCCACCATTTTAGCTCACAAGGTGGCTTTTCCACATGAATCCTAAAATGGCAGTTTGACATAAAATGGCAGCCTACATAGATTAAAGTTCATGACCTTGTAACACAGATCTCGCAAGTGACTTTCGAGCAGCTTGGCGTAGGCCAATATTAATATATTTATTACAATAGGAGGCACGATATACTTTTTATTCCGAAAAACCCTCCTTTTGGCCTATGCCAAGTGCTAAAAACTACTTTGGGTCTCCTTACGAATAACTCCATGCATCAGTATCCATGTACCCTGAATCACTATCTGAAATATCTATTGCCATTAGGTCCTTTACTAATATATCTTTTAACACATATTCTTTAGATGTCGTATCTAAGGCATACTTTGTATGTCCTATCGAATCTATTGCTTGTGCTCAACATCCCCCTACCATCGAACACATACCAGGCAGACACTGAATACAGCAACAAAGGAACAACAGTACTCCTAAAATAGTTAAGAAGACCGAAAATACCTTCCAACCCCAAGATCGCAAGAAGTCCCAGAACCAAGCGCTTAGATCCCAGTTTCCCTCGGGAGCATGAACTTCAGAACCAAGGACATGCAAATTTTGTATTGCCTTGAAGATAGTTGGGGAGGAATCTGGTACGAAAACACAGCAAACAGACCCCACTAATTTGCATACTCCACCACGCTCAGCTAGAATGACATCTAATGCCATTCAATTTTGGAGTGCTACTAATCTTATTGCTTTCTGCTCTAATGTCGTATTGTAGAGTATATCTGTGGTCCGGTTGATGGTTCTCTCCAGTACTCTCGCTAGTCTCCTGATATCTTCTGAATTCGCTATCTGCCCCCAAAATGGCACAACTAATTTCGCTATATCTCCCAATACTTGTGCTGGGGTGTCACCATTCACGTCCCGTCGTGGACGAGCTTTTGAAATTTCTATAGTACTCGCTATGAACACCCCTGGTAACAGGATCCCTAAATAACAGGTTCCCTGCCAATCCCTGGGCAACCATGGAAACGCTATATTACTGCAAACAAAATAGACAGGTTCGCCTACATACAAAGGTCTGTCTTCCCCAGTCAAATTTGCAACGTTGGCACATCCTTTAAATTCTCCCATTGACCGAGTGCCATTCCTCTGTATGCAGAAAGAAACTGAATCGGGGCTATGGTTAACAGTGTAAGAAGGAGGCATGGCATCCTATTGCCTATCGGAGCCATTTGAAAGGAAATCAAAGATTGAAAAGGACGGGACAGTCTATCAGAAGGCCTAATAGAAGCAACATTCGGTCTACTCCTATTTGCAAAAAGAGAGCATCCCAGGGGAGTCAAAACACACGTTTCTCAAAACTATTCAAATTGGTGCCATTAAAGTTCCCTGAGACGCTATCATTCCATTGGCCAATGAACAGTGCTCTAAGAGAAGCATAGCAAGCAGTTGTCAACGGTAAAGGATGAATATACCAACCTAGCCCCTTATCCCCATGTTGCGGTAAATGTGAACAAACCCAGCAATTGGATCTATTAAAAATGGCAGGTGTAGTGTTCATAATAAGTAACAGAGTATTATTATGATACTTTTGTCTGTGCTGGGAATCTCTAGGGGACAAAGTATTCAAATGCACAAAAGGTGTATGGACAGTGGGTACATTTTCAGTCAGTAGCGAAAACTCTAAAGGATAAGCTTCTTCTAAATACCAAAGGCCTACAACAGTGTCTATTATAAAACCAAATATTATTACAAAAATACAGCAGTACGTTTTTGGGGCCCAGGCATTTTGTCCATTCTCCCGGTTGGTCACCCCCCTATTTACAAGTCCAATACGAGCGGCGTGGTAGCAGGCATTGCAGTCTTCAAACAGAAACCCCAATGTTCGTTGCTGGCGACCCCCCGGTCGCGTGATTTCTGTGTCCTTCCAAAACCCTAGCCAACAGAATCCCCTTTCTCAAATTTGGGCAAAGGTAAGCCCTTGATAATTCTTTTCCTTCCTTGAATGCACAGTCAAACCGTGCCGTATGTCTATTTCCTTGGACGCAAGTGATATCTGGCTGTTCCTGGTACTGATTGATCCGGAAGCAATGTGTCGTCACTTCCCGTTGGAAGCAACGTATCCGAAACAAACGAAGGGGCAGAGTTTGAAACAGCCGTTCCCAGGTGTAAAATCGGTGGAGAGTGTGGAAACAAAATGGCAGCTTCCCCTAGCCTCTCGGGCTTAGAGATATTCTCCGACACACTCTCGGTACTGTTTACTGCTTTAGGATTGTTGGTTGCAGTATCAGCAAGGGGTTCTGCTTCTTCTGTAACGTGTGGCACAGGGTGAGGACGTTTCTTGATGTGTGACGCTATGGTTCCAATATGAGAGGCCTTCGAACCACACAGGTAAGGCCTCTCGTACCTGGTGGTAAATCAAATACAGGTTTTTAGTCAATTGGCTACAATAATCTGAAAGTAGTACATTTTCGATATCTCTCAACTTTCAACATTTTCCCAAATTCCACATATTGGGAGGTCTCCCCATTACCACCTCTAATGGAGAGAGCCCAGTCTTAGTTCGAGGGGTTGTACGCATCGCTAATAACACAATCGGTAAGACGTCCGGCCATTTTAGTTTGGTGCCGGCACACGTCTTAGCGAGTTTGTTCTTGATAATACCGTTCTGTCTTTCTACTAGTCCGGCGCTCTGAGGATGTCTGGCCGAATGGAACCGTTTGTCAATTTGTAACGCTGTACATACCTGTCGGATGACAGCGGTGACAAAGTGTGGACCATTGTCCGACCAGATAACTCTCGGCAAACCGAACCGGGGAAAGTACTCCTTTAACATAGTTTTCGCAGTGGTCATAGCTGTGGCATCTTTAACAGGGAAAGCCTCAACCCACTTACTAAAGGCACAAATGACTACCTATACATATTTTACATTATTGCATCGCTCCATTTCAATGAAATCAAAGTAAATTACTTAAAATGGGACAGAGGGTGGCCCAAGACTTCCCCTCGGGGTTGCTGTCCCCTTTCCCTCATTATGTTGTAGGCAAATCATACAATTCTGGACGTAGTGATGAGCAATTTCTGAAATTTTGTCATTTACCCACACTCTTTCTAACATTTTCTTCATCTGTTGAGCACACACATGCGTAGGACCGTGTGCCATTACAACCATCATTATCACGTACGCATCGGGAAGTAACCATTTCCCATCCACCGTGTCCACCCAACACCCATCGTCATCAAGTTTTCCCAAGCCCTCATCCCACCTCTTAGCTTCTTCTACTGAAGTGGGAAAAGTGAACAAAAGGCTCCCACCAATCCCCTCTCAACCCTGGCCTAGAGGATCACGGCCCAGACACCCGCCACGAGAGGAGTTTGCCCATCTCCCAGACGACCAAATACCCTGGTACAAGAACATACGGATGTGCCCACTCGCGTGCCCACCCGCCTGCCCACCAGCCTGCCCTGCACATGCCGACACCTGCGGCATGGATGGACTCGATTAAACCATCCAGCACCAAATCAACACATCGTTAGAGATGCCATGACGACCTAGCCAACGGTCAGCACACTCGTGCAAACATACACACCAGACACTCCCACACCAATCCACACGAAGAACATACTCAGTGCTATGACGTAGGCGACGGACACACCCACGGACGTGCATCTTTATTATTTTCCACATAGGCTTTTCAAAATGCAGAAACACAAGACGCATAATGAACTCATCTAAAAAGGCTTGCTCATGCTTCTTCTAAAACCATGTACCATAATGAGAAATATAACGAAGACACGATACTGGGGATAGAGCAATATGATACCATAACCTAAAGCGCTCTGTACCAAACGGTTCCACCTATGCACCAGGCCCAAGTAGGCCGCAAACAAAAGCTTCCATGAACATTAAATGAGCAAGAGTTTGGTTGCTGATCCTACAGAATGAGCCCAGCGAAAGCAGACTGTCAAGGGTACAACGTTGCAAACTCTCATTCCGCAAGCCGACGCCAAGGTCGCACCTGCAAGATAAGCCAGGCACAAAGCGAGAAATGCAATATTAATTGTGCAGAATTCTGCCTCAACCACGGTCCCACCTCACGTGACCAAGCCGAACTTGATAGGGTGCCAAGCCCAGGAGGAAGAAGGCGTCTGGATCCCCCGTCTCAAGACACAGGCAGATACAATTAAGCGACTCAATGGACATCTGCAGCGGTGGGAGTAGTCGGCCTTCCTGCTTATGAATAAATCCTCACATTGTCTGCACATACCCATAGTGAAACATTGTTGCAAGTGACAGGTGCACCGCGAGCTGGGAACAGCGATGGTCCCAGACTGGGGGGCTCGCGGGTGAACCAATCAGAACATGGGGCCCTTATCACTGACGCCATTAACATTGACCAATCCTCAGGGGTCTTCATGTAACAATTTTTATGTATCAAACTGAAGGGACAACCCAAGTATACCACCTGACGAACCCTTAACCAATAACAACGTTCTCTATACATATGCTATACTAACCCTACCACTCGGGAAACCAATCCAGAGTGGCGATAGGTTTTTTGCTAATTTTTCTCAGGTGACGCAAGTAGCGCGTCATACTAAGGTAAAAAGTGCCTGCGAGCCCCACGACGGAGAGAGTGTCAGGACGGACGCGTACGATCCTTGGCCATTCCTGCCATTTTGTTTAATAAAGAGCAGAATCACCTTGCTTCTTGCGTGTGTCTCATACTCTATCTCTTTTGGGATATACGGGAGGAGTTGGGGCCTCCCGCCCGGAGGTCCGCGGATGGCCCAGCCGACCCCGGGAGAATTTCCCCCCCCGACAAGTTGGAGGCACTGCTGAGATCTGTTTAAGGTCCGCTTTTATTTTTATTTTTCCAAGTACTCCCGTTGCGAGGAGGCCCGGCGGCGCGGCCCCCTCTGCCGCTGCCCCCTTTTGAGGACTACAGGACCATCGCAGAACTGCGAGAAGACCGGACGGCGCAATCCGGATATTGGCCCTCGGGAGCCGGTTGAGAAGTATCCCGCCCGCGGTTGGCGAGTGTCCAGACGTAGTCCAGACGAGGGGAGGTGGCGAGCCGCTTGGAGGGGTGCATGCAGTCGAGCGGCCCTGCATCAAGAGAACTTGTTGAGTATGCCACGCCCAACAAGCAATGTGAAATTGTGAGGGAGGGGGGAGGAATTGAATACGGGAGGTATTGCACATGTGCGCGGCGAAGGTTTGATAATTTAGTGTTGGCAATGAAATGAATGGTAGCCGGACAAATGCGAGAGCAGTCCGCTACGTTACGGGAGAGAAGGGGGCGGAGCACAAAAACATCACGTGCGGCCGCTCATAGACACTGATTGGCCTAGGTCGCGACCACGTGTAAGGGTGTGTGTGTGCGGTTTCCTACGATTTGGCAATTATTGATCAATGAGTAGATGAGGATCCCTATTGTTCGAGCAGGAAACTCGATAGATAGATGACGTTTCCCTGTAGGCGGTAGCTAGCTAGTTGCCCAATACGGAAGATAATTGGCTGGTTAAGCCCTCCTGTCGAGGGGCGTATCACACGCGAGGCGACGCAGTGTGCGCAGTCCGATTATATTATTGATTACCTTGCTCCAGGAGTGACAGGAAGACAGCTGTGGGGTTAACGGGGGTAGATTGCAAGTGTATTTTGGACTTAAAGAATATATGAAGAACTTACCAGTAGTCTGAAGAGATCGGTGACGTCACCAGCAGGGCTTACATAGGACATCTCGAGAACCAGGCATCTTTATTTTTGAGTGGTGGGGAGGAGAGCTGTGTTAAAGGTGGGGAAACGGAGGTACACGGTAACGAGTTGATCGGGGGAAGGCGAAAAGGGGGACGTGGCTGCGTACTGAGAACGCCGGCCACGGCAAAGTGTAGAAGAGGGAGGAGGAGCAAGTGAAAGTAGGACGGCAGTATAAGATCGTAAAAAGGGGCACGCAGCCGCAGGGGGCTACGTGCGCCTCGACCGCAGGGGGACGTAAGGGTGTTGTATAAAGGAAGAAATGAAAGAAAAGAATATACACATGTAAATACTATATTTTACTAATTTTTCCTTAGCGGACTATCGCAAGTCCCCAAACTTACGGGGCCAGGTAAAGATATAAGGCTGTATATTGTAAACTGCTAGTGAGGTAACCGCTACCAAATAGGGGAAGGGTAACAAGTGGAGCGCTACTATGTCATACGGGACAGGATCGGGGGGGTGGGGGAACACCCTCACTACCCCGCTGCAACACATATGTAAAACACTATCGCCCCATAGGGAGAAATTGATCAAGTACAGCATAGAATGGACACAGGGGACGGACAACAAAATGACGACACCATGGCCGCCTAATGGTAGCTTCGATCCATATACCCAACACTCACTATTAAACCATCTGCACAATACATACAAGGGGAAGAAGTTGGCGCACCACGTGGAGGTGTTCAACTTATGGAGGATGTTCCAAGGGTCCCGACCAGGACCAAACGGAATGTTCATTGTAGGGGAAAAAACGGGAGATAAGGAGATTAAGGAGGAGGGAGAGAATGGGGAAAAGGAGAGTGAAGGTACACAGAACACGGGGAAAGGACAAGAGGGAGGAGAAAAGAGTGACAACTCAACCGAAAATGAAATAAAAAAGGAACAGAGCGACGATACACCTCTAGCGAAGGTAGTGAAAACAGAGGGAGGGGGGGTTGTACCCTTTGAGAGAACTAGGAGAAATAGCAAGAGAACAATTGAGGACGGCTGAGGGGTACTCGAACCCGGCATACAGCCCGCCTCCATATACAGCTACAGGTGGCCACCCGAAAGAGGAGCGGACTAGTAGAACGGGATCGGCTCATAGGAAGATGCTAGCAGGGGAGGGGAGGACTGAAGAAGAGCAGACTACGGACGTAGGAAATGATGAGTGGGTAGCTGCGCAGATACTATTAAAATTACGAGGTTCATTAACAGGAGAAGAGAAGGAGGTGGTAAGGAAAATGGATGAGGATAATGCCAGGGAGAGTGAAATGGAAGGGGAAAAGGGGAAAGGAAAGGGGGAAGAGCTGTTAAGACAAAAGGAAGAGACTTTGGAGGAACGATTAGCAGAATTGAGGGATGAGCAGAATGCACTGATAAAGCAGCTCGAGAGGGGGGAAAGAGAGAGAGCACGGGAAAGGAAAGAAGGTAAGAATGAGTTGGGAAAAATGAGAGAACGAACTGAGGAGCAAAGGAGAGAAGCCGAAAGGTTAAAGGCAGCAGCAGAAAGGGTATCAAGAGCAGCACTGCGCGACAGGAAAAAAGAGGAAGAGGAGAAAAAAAAAGAAATGGCAATATGGAAGAAGAGATTACTGTCAGAAACGACAAGGAAATACGAAGAAGGGAGGATGATAGAGAGTATATTAGAAAGGGAGAGGGAGAGATGGGAAAGGAAGAAAGAAGATGAAAAGATATTGGAAAAAATGAGTTGTGAAGTAATGGAAGAATTAAAAAAGAAAAGAGAGGAAATTGGTAGAGGAATAGCGGAGAGAAACGAAGGGGAAAGAGAAGATAGGAGGGGGGAGAGTGAAGTAAGGAGGCATGTATATAGAGGCACAGAAGTAGCAACCACATCGGCACAAAGGGGAGCGATTAGTAAAGAAGAAAAGGGAGGAACGGACCTAATAGACTTAAGAACAGTAACGATTGGGGGGAAAAAGACAGTTTGGGGGTTGCCATTTATGAATGACCTTTGTAGTGAGGAAGAAGAAAATATGGAGAAGGAAGGAAGAAATAGTGAAAGGGAAAGCCTAGATAAACTATACACCACCCGGACAAATAGAGACTCGCCATGGATCTGCAGGAGAAAGGAAGAACTGCAGAAAAGTGAGTAGGAGGAGCATGGAATGGCGGAAGGGCAGACACGTGAAGCCACGCCGTCACCGTCCCGTCATACATGCTCCACCACCTCACGCCCATTGCGTGCAACATGCCCATCTAAACTAGCGCCCTTCACAAGCGAACTGACGCCCTATGCAGGAAGGCTTAGAGACCTCCCTGGACGCAGGCAGGGAGAACGAATACACACGCCCACAATAAATAAAGGAAATGATGAAAGAAGGGGAAGTGGTGGAGGAGAAAGAGTAAAGACCAGGAGAAATATGGACGAAACTGACGATGTAGAAGAGACGGAAGAAGAGGAGGGGTGTGAGGACTCGATTTTGTGGAACCCAGGGGGTAAAACGGGACACAACTTAATGCCTCTTCTAGAGAGGGGAGGGGTTAGACCACAATACGTCCCTTGGAAGCATGCAGACAAGGAAAATATAAAATGCAGACTCCCATCATTAAGTGGAGGTGCGGGTAAATGGATATATGAAATGGAAAAACACACCGCAGGACAGAAGTTGGCAGTGGGAGATGTAAAGGGCCTTCTCATATCAATATTAGGTGATGCTGCGGATGACATCTGGAAGAGAGCGGGCTTCCCCGGGGTAACAATAACAAACACATCTCACGATGGGGCACCATTCGCAAACTGCAGACATGCATTATGGCAGGCATTGAGGGTACAGTATCCGGACACATCAGACATAGGAGCAATTACCTCGCGCAAGATGCGTGAGAACGAAGATCCTGTTGATCATATCCAGGAAATTCAAGAGAAGTGGCGTATGGAAACTAGAGAACAATGGGACAAAGCACCAGCAATATTCTATCATATACTAGTACAGGGGCTCCCCGAAGCAGTCCAGAAACAACTGAAGAAAGTAGTGGGGGTGGAAGCAAAAGCATGGCCAGAAATACAACTGACTATAGTACATCATTGCAGGACATGGCAAGAAAAAATGAAAAAAAAGGAAGAGGATAGGAAAACGGAAGAGGCTAAACTAGTACAGAAGAAACTCACTAAATACACGATGGAAGGCGCACTAATAACTACACCTGCCACAATAACTCAAAGCCCCACACAAGTAGTGGCTGCACAAGACCCCTCCCAAATACAATCATCGCAGACTGTAACACAACAGATGCCGCCACTCCAACCATACACGACTAACATGGGAGGAGGATACTCAACGCCAGGGGCTGGGTATTATAATTACAACCGGGGAAGGGGAGGAATAATGAGAGGGAGAGGATACGGATTTAACACACAACAACAGGTGGGGGGACTTAGAAATTCCTACCCCACCGGGCACCCAGTATACCAGGACAACACAGGAAGCTTTCCATGGCAGAACAGGGAACCACTGGTATGTTGGATTTGTGGATTGGTAGGCCACATGTCACATACGTGTAGAGTGAGACCAGGCACACCGTTGTGGAGTGAACAGGGACAACAAGAGCTCACACAGGAACAGCAGGGCATCCAGCAACAGCAGACATTGCAACAGGGAAATAGACAGCAACAACTAGTAACACAACTACAGCCACGGACATATCCACCGCCTCAACAACAGGTAGCGATTACACAACAACCCCAAGCACAGCAAGTACAGCCACCTGCACAAGTCCAAGACCATAACATAACCTCAACCAATACCCAACTACAGCAAACACAACTGGGTAGGGTGACAGTCCTGGGACACAACCCTTACACGGGAAGTGGTCAATCATTATACCCCCAATAGGACAGCCCACAGACGACCTTGGTGTGTCCCATCCTGTCGGTAACACCTAATAGTGCGGAGGAACCACGCATAGAGGTAACGATAGGTGACAAAAAATTATCATTCCTTTTTGACACCGGGGCGACCCGGTCTTGCATAAGGGAAGGTAAATTTAAGATGTCAGGTGAAGCCATGAACACCTAAGGATTCTCTGGGGCTAGAGGGTTGGTTCCCTTTACTGATAACATTCCCTTATCAATAGGGGATTATGACATGTCAGTCCCACTTTTATACTCTAGGGCCTCACCAGTAAATATAATGGGGAGAGACATAATGAGCAGGTTGAATATGACGATCTCCTTTACGGAGGATGGCATAATTTGCTCTACTCCAGGAATTAACATGCTCACTGCGCGACAGATTATGCAGGCATACTGTGGACAGACAGTGATTAGGGCTGAGCCAGTAGATGGTGAACTGTTCCAGTACGGGACGGACATGGCATTTGCATGGATGATAGGGATAGAGGGAAACATCTGGAGGAGGCCAGCAGCCTACTTGTTTAGACAAGAAACGC
The DNA here is from genome assembly GCF_040938575.1 of Ambystoma mexicanum. Taxonomy (NCBI): domain Eukaryota; kingdom Metazoa; phylum Chordata; class Amphibia; order Caudata; family Ambystomatidae; genus Ambystoma; species Ambystoma mexicanum. Next base: position 700,278,616 of record NC_090941.1, on the reverse strand, counting down.
CAGCCAACGAACCAGAAGGAAAGGTGATTTCAGTGGACATAGAGAGCATTATAGCAACCGCTGATTACATTGCAGTGCATGCCCAAGACAGACAAGGAAGAGCGTGGAGGGCAGTGATAGCACTAGCAGAGGGATGTAGACTCACCCAGGTGTCAGATGAGGAGCTCTTCTCAGGAGAAAAGGAAGAAGGCGAAATGGTATTTATGATGAGTGTGGAAATATGGCTAAGGGTGACGTACAAACAAGTGGCACAGAAAATTGCAATGGCACTTGAGGCACCCACGTCCACCCCAGTTCCCTTTTTTGAGGAGGACATGGCAAAAGTACCCACATCATTATGGACTACTAGCCCCTATGACGTGGGGTGCATAAAAAGCATAGGGGGGGTAAGAATAAAATTGAAAAAGGGTGCAATACTCCCCAGAGTAAAACAGTACCCACTATCAAAAGAGGCAGATGAGGGCATATATGAAACAATAACGGCCCTTATAAATAATGGCATATTGGTCCCGTCAGAATCTCCATGCAACACAGCTGTATACCCAGTGCGCAAGGCTAAAGGTGGATCTTGGCGCTTCATACAGGACCTCAGGCCTTTCAACAACATAGTGGAAGCAGAATACCCCATAGCAGCAAACCCGGCCACAATATTGTGCGGCATTCCAGCAGAGGCATCACGGTTTACAGTGATCAAGCTTAAAAATGCCTTTTTCTCAATACCACTGCACCCAGACTCACAAGATCTGACAAGCTTCACTTACAGAAACACAAAGTGGAAACACACCAGATTGCCACAACGGTACTGCGAGTCACCCTCAATATTCAACAGAGTAACACAGATGGATTTGGGTAACATTGAAGTAGAAAGCACAGTGTTACAGTATGTTGACGACATAATAATTTGTAGCACAAACGAAAAAAGATGCAGAGAGGACTCATTAAAGATGCTGACAATATTGGCTGAAAAAGGTTACAAGGTAGACAAGGAAAAGTTACAATACTGTCAGGAACAAGTACTTTACATTGGACAGCTCATATCCCAATATGGAAGACAGATTGCACCACAAAGAGCACAGGCAATTTTAAAAACGCCATTGCCACAAACAGTGAGAGAATTAAAGCAGTTCTTGGGCCTGTGCAACTACTGCAGAGCATGGGTATTTGATTACAGCTCATACATAGGACCCCTACTTGAGGGGTTAAAAGAAGCTAACAAAGGGGAGAAGAAGTTGGGGTGGACAATGGAAATGAAAGAGGATTTTAATGAACTGAAAGATGCAATATCAGCCGCTCCGGTACTGGCCACCCCAGATTATGAACGACAATTTTTTATATTTTCACATTGCGACTCAACAGTAATGAAAGCAGTGTTGGCTCAAAAAACAAGCATGGGCTACAAACCAGTAGCGTTTTACAGCGGCCACTTGGATCCTGTGATGCTAGGTCATTTCCCTTGCGAACAAGGTCTCGCCGCAGCTGCCTTTGCGGTAGAGAAAGCATCAACCACACTATTTGTGGAACATGCACTATTTGCAATATTGAACAAGCCTAAGTCCACACTAACAACGCAGATGGCGTCAGGTTATGAGATAATATTATCTAGAGCTGAACTATCAATTGTTAGATGCAGCACGGTTAACCCTGCAAGGTTTATAGCAGAAGCAATTGAGGAAAGAGACTATGCACACGATTGTACAAAGACTACTGAAATGTATTCATGCAATAGAAGGGTTGAAGAGAATGCACTAGAGGGAGGTGATGTCTTGTTCATTGATGGGTCATCAACAATTGACCAAAGTGACGGGATTAGGAGAACTGGGGCAGCAGTGGTAAAAATGACGGAGGTACCGATGTGTGTGGCGGTGAAATGCGTACAATTACCACAGCATTACTCTGCCCAAGCAGCGGAATTAGTAGCACTGATCTTGGCGTTGAAGGAAAGCTTTGACAAACGAGTGACCATATATTCCGACAGTGCATATGTCACATCCACTGTCCACTCAGGGTTGTCTAAGTGGAGGAGAAGAGGGTTTAGGAGAGCTGACGGCACCCCAGTGCAACATGCCCTCTTATTAGCTGAACTAATTGAAGTAATAAACGACCCCCAAGAATTAGCCTCGGTCAAATGCACCGCACACACTAATGGAGAAGATCATATTTCAAAAGGGAATGCAGCAGCAGACGCACACGCGAAGTGTGCTGGATATTTTGGCGAGCTATGGAACCCCCCAAAGTCAGAGAGAGGGAGAGGGAGGGGAATAGCTAAGGAGATGTTAATAAGAGAAGGGTACACCCATCTCCCAGCCACACAGATAATGGAGCTACAAGCGGCTGCACCAATGGCAGAAAAGGAAATATGGGTAAAAAGAGGATGTACAATGTTGCCAACTGACGCACTATGGCACCAGGGTAGCACTGGAAAGATGGTAATGCCACTGGCACTGTTGAACATCGCCCTGAGCCAACTACACCACCCAGCCCACACAGGCAAGGAAGTCATCGCAGCACGAATTAGGGAAGATTGGTTCTGCCCCGAGTTAAATTCCCATGTGTCAAATTTTGTCAGCAACTGTCTCACATGTCAGCGGTTCACGGCCGGTCACACGCTGAAGGTGATAAAAGGTACTATACCCCGGCCAGAGGGACCCTTCCGACACATCCATATTGACTATGTTGATATGATCAACGTATGTCAAGGAAATAGGTATATGATTGTAGTTGTGTGCCCATTCTCGAGGTGGATCGAGGCAGGGCCCTGCTCACACCCAGATGCATTCCGAGCAGCTAAATTCCTAGTGAGGGAGGTCTTCCCCAGGTGGGGAGTGTGCGAAATACTGCGGTCAGACAACGGGCCGCATTTCGCCAATGAAATGTTCCAGCATATCACATCCTTACTGAACAGCAAGCATAAATTTGCATGTGCATATCACCCGCAGGCCAACGGTGTATGCGAACGCCTGAATGGCCTATTAAAAGAGGCAATTGCAAAAATACAGCAAACAACAAAGAAGAGTTGGCTGTATTGCCTTCCGCTAGCCCTATTTGAGCTAAGGAATAGACCAGGCTCCGACCACCACCTCACCCCTCACGAGGTGGTGACCGGACGCCAAATGCGCCTTCCTCTGACGCCAACATCAAGAGCATTCACCGACCATGAGAGTACTGCAAATGTCCTTGGTGATGAAATGTACCAATATGTGTCTTCTTTGATTACTAGTGTAGTGTTTGTGTCTCAACAGCTCGAGCGCACGCGGGGCGGGTGTAAGAGTGATCAACAAGAAGACGCGGATGAAGAATTGGAAAAGGGAAAACTGTGCAAAATTGCCAAAGGTGACCACATACTACTCCGCAATTTCAACAGAAAGTGGAACAGCCCACGCGTCACTGGCCCCCACGTGGTAGAGGAAGTATCAACGAGAGCAGTAAAGCTACAGGACAAACGTGCCTTGAATCACCAACACGACTTAAGATCTGCAAACTCCAGACCCGCCCTAGCGTCACCGACAGGGCCATTGGAAGAGCAGCAACAGCGTCGCCAACGGAGGAAGGGACTTCTACTAACGGCCAAAGTGTCCCCACACCCTGCCACCCCCCTGATTCCCCAGAAACAACTACTGAAATAAAGAGGGGTAATTACCATACCGCCCACCCCATGGTCACACGATCAAAGAGTAAAGAATCCTCTACTAGTTGCGCCCCAAACCCTCTGCCCATTGACCCCCTACCCACTGCAGTAATAACCCAACTGAAGGACATTGTTTTGCACATACACATGTAAACACTTGAATGTTCTCTTTTTTTTTCTCTCGCACATGCAGGTACGGTGTATTATTGTACTGCTAAGAAAACAGATAACTAACAAAGTTCACTGCCCAGGAGTAGATGATACCCTCAGACAATAACTACCCTGAAGAATTATCGCACCAATTTGTCTATTACATAAAAAGGCCAAAGTACCTGAAAAGGATTAGGGTACGTGTCTACTACACAGCACTTCTCTTGGCCATAGAACAATCAATGCCCTACCTCCACCCATACTTGCCTGTCCTAAGAGATTGATCGCTTAGATTGGCGTGGGAACAGCTCTTCGCCTGGGCACTGAACGACTACTTGATAGGGAGAGCTTGAAAACAACAACTAACACTAATAACAAGCATATTGAGAATTTTCAGGCGGGCAACTTTAACGTCGCAAGAATTAGCTGCCGGACCACAGCAAGGTAAGAGTAAAATGCCGGTGAGACTAGCCTCTGTAATAAAGATGATAGGGATTTTGATGATCACCGGGTTTGTGGCTGCCTCTGTATGGCGGAACAGTTATGCTATCAATATTTTTGCTGTACCCAAACCTAACATACCCCCACCCCCAGCTGCAACAGGTGTTAAATCAGGTGGTACTAGCAAAATTCCACACAAGGGAAATAGAGTTAAACGCAGCACATACTCAGAGAATAAAGATATTGACAACTACATACAAATTTCAGCACACGTCTCTAACAACATGTGGTACCAACACATGACTCAAATAGGCAAACAAACAACAGAAGACAGCTGCTACGTCTGCTCATTGATCCCATACGCCATGAGTGCTTCCCGAACTTTCGTTGCCACGGAAATAGATGAAAAAACAGCACGGTGTATAATATACCTGGCACTGTTCCAAACAAAAGGGAGATTTCAAGGGAACACGGTGCACCTGGTATGGAAATCACGAGACACATACCCGTACGAAAATAACTTCCTTAAGAGTTATTTGAGCTACCACAAGGCCAGTTTACATGCCGAAGCATTCAGATACATAACAAGTGGCCCTGAAAAAGGAGAAACAAAGAAAGTTACACTACAGTACCTACCATGTGATTGGTACGCCACTGAAGCTCCTGGTAAACAAGGATGTTGGGAAAGACCACTGATAATAATAACAGGGAAGGTGTACCTGGGTGACAAATGGGACACAGGAGTGGTTGGCAGCAACATGATAACGAGAGAAGATACTCCAACTATTGCTGAGCACAACAACAGATGTTGGATGACTTGGGTCAAGTACGTACCCTTGCTAACGTGGATAGAGAAGGATGAAGACCCAATAACAATACTGCCAATGACTGCACCTAAGGTATGCTACCAACACAAAGGAAAAGTGGACGTAGGATACAACACCAACTGTGCAAGCGTGACAGAGCTACCTGAGGGGGGAGCAGGAACAGCAGTAGTAATGGACCATTACTGGGCCTGTGGAGACAAGGCATACCACACACTGCCCCCTCTGTGGAATGGTATATGCACAATAGTACACGTTAATGTACCATCACTAGTGGTGCCCCAGAAACATGTGAATGTGGCGAACTTCCCCAAAATGGATGAAGGAAACAAAAGGAAGAAGAGATCTGCACAGCTTCAGAAAGGGCCAGAGAACCGAAACAACGGCAACAACACTGTCCTGAACAGAAGGAAAAGACAAGGAGAACCTCTGACAGGAAATTACCTGTGGGGAAGGTCGGAAACAGCACTCACTTCAATTCCGCCAGAACACAGACTATTCAGCAGAGCAGCAATGTTCTTCTCCTCAATAATACATCCGGGACTACAGGCTTACGCAAACACAAAATGGCTCCAGGTAACTAGATGGGAACTAATGATGACAATTAACTCTACAGTAAATGGATTCAATGCAATAAAAGAGGAACTGCGAGCAGTGAGGATGGTAGCACTACAGAACAGATATGTACTGGACCTCCTCACAGCAATGGAAGGAGGAGTTTGCGCAAAGATAGGACAATCATGCTGCACATTCATTCCTGCTAACGATGCTGACAATGGTACACTGACAGAAGCAGTATCACAATTGGCCCAGATGCACTCCAAAATGATGGATGAAAGTAAAGGTGTGAAAAAGGATGAGAGCTGGTTTTCGGCGCTATGGTCCTGGATGCCATCTTGGCTGTCAGATGGGCTGAAGATTATAGTTGGATGCATTATTTTGGCTGGAGCTGCACGTATCATAATAAGATTTTGGAAGGCCCGGAAGGCACGCACCACAGACGAGATGATCGAAATGGTCGGTATGCACCCCTTGATGCCAGCAGATGACGGCCAACACACAGGCACAATAATAAAAGAGAGAGAGAGGTTGCGCAACCAGATCATCACCAACCACCTGGGCCCACCATCTGTGAAGCTCGAAAACCCAAGAAACCCAAGGAGCTACATAGGGAAATGGGTATACTGCACACCTGGAGGAACCTGTGTATATATGTACTGGTCATTTGAAGACCATGTTAACCACTATGGACATTTGGGAGGAGTAACTAAAATATGGAGAGTGAGAGAAGATAAGGAAAAGGATATGTTTGTGGTCGACAAGTCGACCAGAGGGGGGACTGAAGTGGGAAAAGTGAACAAAAGGCTCCCACCAATCCCCTCTCAACCCTGGCCTAGAGGATCACGGCCCAGACACCCGCCACGAGAGGAGTTTGCCCATCTCCCAGACGACCAAATACCCTGGTACAAGAACATACGGATGTACCCACTCGTGTGCCCACCCGCCTGCCCACCAGCCTGCCCTGCACATGCCGACACCTGCAGCATGGATGGACTTGATTAAACCATCCAGCACCAAATCAACACATCGTTAGAGATGCCATGACGACCTAGCCAACGGTCAGCACACTCGTGCAAACATACACACCGGACACTCCCACACCAATCCACACGAAGAACATACTCAGTGCTATGACGTAGGCGATGGACACACCCACGGACGTGCATCTTTATTATTTTCCACATAGGCTTTTCAAAATGCAGAAACGCAAGACGCATAATGAACTCATCTAAAAAGGCTTGCTCACGCTTCTTCTAAAACCATGTACCATAATGAGAAATATAACGAAGACACGATACTGGGGATAGAGCAATATGATACCATAACCTAAAGCGTTCTGTACCAAATGGTTCCACCTATGCACCAGGCCCAAGTAGGCCGCAAACAAAAGCTTCCATGAACATTAAATGAGCAAGAGTTCGGTTGCTGATCCTACAGAATGAGCCCAGCGAAAGCAGACAGTCAAGGGCACAACGTTGCAAACTCTCATTCCGCAAGCCGACGCCAAGGTCGCACCTGCAAGATAAGCCAGGCACACAGCGAGAAATGCAATATTAATTGTGCAGAATTCTGCCTCAACCACGGTCCCACCTCACGTGACCAAGCCGAACTTGATAGGGTGCCAAGCCCAGGAGGAAGAAGGCGTCGGGATCCCCCCGTCTCAAGACACAGGCAGATACAATTAAGCGACTCAATGGACATCTGCAGCGGTGGGAGTAGTCGGCCTTCCTGCTTATGAATAAATCCTCACATTGTCTGCACATACCCATAGTGAAACATTGTTGCAAGTGACAGGTGCACCGCGAGCTGGGAACAGCGATGGTCCCAGACTGGGGGGCTCGCGGGTGAACCAATCAGAACATGGGGCCCTTATCACTGACGCCATTAACATTGACCAATCCTCAGGGGTCTTCATGTAACAATTTTTATGTATCAAACTGAAGGGACAACCCAAGTATACCACCTGACGAACCCTTAACCAATAACAACGTTCGCTATACATATGCTATACTAACCCTACCACTCGGGGAACCAATCCAGAGTGGCGATAGGTTTTTTGCTAATTTTTCTCAGGTGACGCAAGTAGCGCGTCATACTAAGGTAAAAAGGGCCTGCGAGCCCCACGACGGAGGACGGACGCGTACGATCCTTGGCCATCCCTGCCGTTTTGTTTAATAAACAGCAGAATCACCTTGCTTCTTGCGTGTGTCTCATACTCTATCTCTTTTGGGATATACGGGAGGAGTTGGGGCCTCCCGCCCGGAGGTCCGCGGATGGCCCAGCCGACCCCGGGAGAATTTCCCCCCCGACACTACTGTGGCATCGGCTTGGATTCCCGTACAGACCCCACATCCTCATCCATCACATTAGCATTTTCAGTCTCCCTAGAAACATATAGCTCCGTAAAGAGATCAGTGGCAGTTTGTCTAGCTATTTGATCAGCGAAAGCATTCCCTTTTCCAATGTTATCTACAATCTTGCGATGTGCTGCACATTTTACAACTGCTAACTGAGTAGGGAGCGCAAGTGCTGAGAGTAGTTGCACTATTAGGGTGCCATGTTGGATCTTGGTGCCATGCGAGGTTAGGAATCCTCTTTCTGACCAAAGTCTCCCAAAGTTGTGAACCACCCCAAAGGCATACTGACTATCAGTATATATATTCACTGCAAGCCCTTCGGAAAGTTCACAAGCTCGGGTTAAGGCTATAATCTCCGCGGCCTGCGCAGAATTATGCGTAATTCTCTTAGTTTCCACAACTGTGCTCAAGGTAGTGATTGCATAAGCGGCTGTGGATGTACCATCCGGATGTTTAAAGCAGGAGCCGTCACAAAACAGCTCTCCTTGTGGATTATCCAAAGAGGTATCTTTCAAATCAATCCTGCCCTTTGTTTCTTTGCTTGTCGTATATAAACAATCATGTGAGTCTTCATCGCCGCAAGTAATATCTTGCGGGAAAAGTAGGAGTTCAGCCGGATTAAGAACACAACACCTCCTAATTTGAATGTGAGGGGCAAACAAGATCAGTTCGTACCTCGTCAACCGTGCGGAAGTGAGGTGTTGCGTTTGAGTTCGGTTCAATATAACATCTACAGAGTGAGGCACCATCAGGGTCAAATCATGGCGTAGGACCATTCCCTCACTCTGCTTTACAGACGCAGCAAACATTTTGGCAAAGCGCATGCTACAGGATCAAGGGCGGAGGAATAGTAACCGCACGGTCTATTCTTCCCTCCATGCTCCTGCGTTAATACAGCCAAAGCACATCCATCACATTCATGCACAAACAATACGAAGGCCTTTTCATAGTTTGGTGTGCCCAAAACTGGTGCAGAGCATAATGCAGTCTTAAGCAAGTCAAACGATTGCTGGTGTTCCGAAGTCCATGGCAACGGCGAAGAAATACCCTTCTTCGTCAAGGCCGTCAAGGCCAACATTGGTTTTATCACTAGTGAAAAATTTGGGATCCACAACCTACAGTAAGAAGCCATACCTATCAAGGCCCTAACTTCCTTCTGCGTATTTGGGACAGACATGCCAGAAATGTGTTTTATTCTTTCAGGTGTTAATCAATCTTCTTTCCTCCTTTGACAGGAGATTAGCCTAAATAGGCGACCTCCTGACAACAATATTGAAATTTCTTAAGCAAAGCTTTGTGACCATGCTTGGCTAGATGAATAAGTAGTAACACGGTGCCTTCCTTACAGGCACTCTCAGAGTCTGCAGCCAGAAGCAAATCGTCAACGTACTGAAGCAAAGTACAAGTAGAGGGCAATTCAAGGGTATCAAGTTGCTCTTTCAAAGCCCTACTATAAATACTAGGACTCTCTGTGTACCCTTGAGGTGCACGAGTAAATGTAAACGAGCGTCCCCCTAAGGTGAACGCGAACAAATATCTACTATCCTTCTGTATAGGGATACTAAAGAACGCATTCTTTAGGTCCACAACACTAAAGTAAGTAGCTGAGGCTGGAATCATGGTTAGGATCGTCGTCACATCAGGCACAATTGGAAATTGCGGTGCCACAACTTTATTAATGGCACGTAAATCAATTATAAAACGAAATGGAATTACATTATCGCCCTTCTTGTACACGGGTAATTTCGGACTATTACACAAACTCCCTGATATTTCTTCAATCACACCACAGTGCACAAAATCAGAAACAATACATTTCAAAGCTCGCTCGCCCTCAACCGAAATCTTATACTGGGGAATGCGTGACAGCTCAATTCCATTTTTCAAAACTATCTTAACGGGCTCAATCTGCAAAACACTGACATCATTGGCGTCAACAGCCCATAAATTCTCTGGTACATCAATGAATTCTGGAGGCAAAGGTCTAGTCAGAAATTGCGAGGCGGAAGATTGCTGTGGTGAAATTGTCAAGCGTACTCCATCAGAAGAACAATAAATTACTGCATTTAATTCTTTTAATAAGTTCAATCCCAGCAAGTTTCCCTCGAAATCCGAGGTCAATAGGAAGGGACACTGGTCTGTAAAGGGACCCAAAGAAATAGGTAAAGGCATAGAGACCGGACAAACAACTGGAGTGCCGGAAAACCCTACAGAAACATTGGTTTGCCCTGACAGCGGAATCTTTGGAACCCGTGAACGATCAATGGAACACTTCTGTGCTCCAGTGTCTATCAAAAACTGATGTTTCCTATTTCCCACTATCATTTCAACATAGGGACCTTTTTGATTGATGGGAATAGGTGTAGGTTCCAAACCCTGCTTCTGGCAATCCTAACGAAACAGAATATTATCAAAAGGAAGCTCTTCAGATAAATAGGCAGCGGAAGGATGATTGAATATGTTCCTAGTGTCCACACTCAGAGTCTGATTGTCCTGTGAAAAAGGCTGTTGAGGGTCCTGTGCAAACTGACCTCTACCAGGGCCCCCTACGCCTGGGCGACCTCTAGATTGCCTACCCATGTTATTATTCGACCTCTGTTGAAGGACGGGGCCTTGTGCTCGCCAATGACCCTCTCGACGACAATAAGCACATTGATTAATGTTCACAGGACCCAAGCGAACATTCCACTGTGGGACATACTGACCTCTAACCTGAGAGTTACTCCCTCTGGGGCCTCTAACAATTTGCTGCAATAGCACCTTTGTTTGTAAATCACCTTTCCGTTTTTCAATCCTATCTTTTTCATTATTGACACGATTCTCATAGTACTGAGCCATATGCAGTACTTCTGATTGCAATTTCACCTGCCAAGCACTCTCAGAGGACATAATCTGTGACTGGATGTCAGGCAGCAATCCACATACAAATTTGTCCACAAATAACCTTTTCACAGACTCTGTGCCTTAGTCTTGTCCACTGAAATCTGAAAATACCTGTTCGAACCGGTTAAAGAACTCGGTAGCACCCTCAGTCTTTCCTTGGACACAGGCCATAAGCTTGTCCCAAATAATTCTTTTTTTGGGAATTATGGTTTTTAATTTAGCAATAATTCTATCAGGCAAGGTTAATATAACCTGTTGTGGTCTTTCGCCAGCTGGCCTTTCCCCATCGAGTCTAGTTAAATTCGCCCATGTATCTCCCAAACCAGGTACATCGTCAATAGTTCTAAATTGTTTCCATAAATCTACGGGCAGGAGTACTGGAAACAACAAATCAATGTCACCTAAGGTGAACACTGAGGATTGCAAAACAGATTCCATCTCTTTATAGAACCCTGTCGGATTTTTCCTAATGTCAGGAATGGACTGTCTAATGGTGTTCACTTCCTGTCGTGAAAACGGGACATGAACAAACTGTGATACATAATGTGCGGGAATGTCCACAGCGACTATACCTCGTGCAGCATCGGCCGCAACCTCAACCTTCGGGACAAATGTCGGAGGAACCTCTCTCATAGGCAACTGAGATGTAGGCAACTCCGAACGCTTGCTAAGCAACAGAGCCAAATCGAGCGCTAAAGCAGTCGAAGAAGTGTCAAACAAAAAAGCTCTCTTTTAAATATTCAATAACTCTGTGGGACAACCAATCTTCCTCTTTACACATTCATCTTGCAGGTACTCTACCATCACCTTATCACTTTCCTCTGCATTTCCAACGTATATTGACTATATGTGTCATATACCTCAACTGGAGTTATCGATATGTCTGAAATCCATCTAATCGCATCTTTCTTACAAATTCACATTTCCTCCGATATCGGTTTACGACACGGAAGGTACCGGTTCTGCACATACATACTTTCCTCTTCATCATCCTCATTCCGTATCCTTTCTAACTCCTTTCTATACTCAAATAACCTCTCGGCATGCTCATTTACCTTCTCCACAGTATCTCTAGAAAGTGCTAAAGTATTTAGATCCCTTAACCCTTGTGGCACATCCACATTATTTAATCTTCCCCACATTATACATAACTGAATCCCCAAACCTTCAATAAAAACATTTTTCTCAGGAAAATTATCCGTATTAAAAAGTGTGGAAAAAACACTAGCCTGATCATCCTTCTCCATACAATGTTTAGCCCATGCAGTTAACTCACGTTTCTTCTCCGGTGGTACAGAACTGCGAGTGACAACCTTCGAACCTGCACCATGATCGATTACAAGCGGCCCAAGACCACTTGGAAGTGAGGGGATAGGCAAATTCGATGGAGGAGCTATAACTGGTACCACAGGTAGTGGCGGAGGAGCAGGTGGAGGGACAACAGTCGGAGGAATAGGAACAACAGGTTGAGTATGAAGAGTAGGAATAACAGCAGAAAAAGGTACAGCAGCGGGAAGAGGAACATACGGAGGTGGCGCAGAGGCACCAGGCCTTCGTTCATTTAATATTTTCTCAAAAAATTCATCAGAATCATGAAGATCTTTGCAAGGATAGATTTTCTGGATACCAAGTGAGAAAGCCCTTTCCATATTTTTAGCCAACTCAGACTGTTTATCATGGTCATATATTAACGCTTTTTTGGCAACCGTTTTACGACGGCGCGCATGTTTCTCTCTAATCTTAAGATGTTGTAACGCTTCTTTTTTCCAATTCTGTAAAACATCAAATGCTGCAGGTCTAGCCTTTTTCTTTAACAATACTGACTCCAAATATTCAATGCGAGGAATCTCGAAACTACCATCGATTGGCCACTGAAGTTCGGGGGCATGTCTGGTTTGTCTGTGCCAAATATCATTAAATACTATACTTCCAATGCCATGCTTACAGTACACAGTACATGCCGGCGACCCCTCCTGTGGTGCGGGACGGCTAAATTCCAAAGATTGTCTATCACTGCGGAATAATGCCCTAAAGCAGGTAGACAATTTCCCAGGCATATCTCAAATTCTTGGTGTTACCTGGTCAATAATTGTGTCTGCAGATACAATGCGCCAAAAATCAAATTGCCAGGGTTAAATTAAGAATCGGATCACGACTCACCTGGCCAAACCTAAGGAGGACTGAACGGTACTTCTAAGAATCTTACCTAACTAATCTTACCTCGTGTATGGTGATTTCGGCAAATCTGCCCGCCTCGATAAGTGGACTCTCGTCAAGATGCCGTCTCAGACCACACGCTAGTCGTCCAGGGATCGGATCGTGCAGCGCTGCTGAGGTATCGCGTCTCATCCAGGGGCCCCTTACTTTTTGTCACACCGTCCGATCCCAGTCCGATAGCAAGTGTCAACCTTCAACAACCCTGCATCAATCTTGAGGGTCCTTATTCGGGCACCAACTGTGACAACAAAAACAAAATATCGAGGCTGAGTACCCTAAAAGGAAATATACCAAACACAGGTTACAAAGGAACATACAAAAGTACTTTATCCTCTATCGAATTCAATTACAAAACAGTGCAAAGTCAGATAGCTATCGGCCCTCAGTACAACACAACGAACTCCAGCGTGGTTCAGTGTGTTCAGTGAGAGACTGTGCATTAGAATGCATTCGCTTTTTATACATTTAGTGGCCATGTCCAACCCCTCTTCGGGTTAATATTCTACTTTATACATCACCAATTCCAGGGTTTGTTGCCGAATCTCAAATAACCGCATCTAACTGGTTTGTTCTTTTTTCCATGTAACAATAAGCATATGCATTAACTGTGTATTCTAAATTTCGTATTGCAAGTCTTCTTAAACATTAATACAATGTAGTAAAACAGATGTTCTTTATTCAATGTGTAAATACATTATCATTATATATACTCGTGGATTGGTTTCATTGCGCGAGTAGTCCTTTTACACATAGGTCATCATAGGACGAGGTCTCAGTTCATGACCTCAACAAGTAGCCTGCAGGCAGGTTACACATTAGCGATGTACAGAGGTCAAGACGGCCATATTGTATTTTGCAATGACATCGTCCACCATTTTAGCTCACAGGGTGGCTTTTCCACATAAATCCTAAAATGACGGTTTGACCTAAAATGGCAGCCTACATAGATTAAAGGTCAGGACCTTGTAAAACAGATCTCGCAAGTGACTTTCGAGCAACTTGGCGCAGGCCAATATTAATATATTTATTACAATAGGAGGCACAATATACTTTTTATTCTGACACTTCGACCTCTTATGACATCACAGGAAGTGATGTTATTTGACCCCTCCCACCTCGAAGTGACATCACGAGAAGTGATGGAACACAACCTTTCACCCCTTGACAAAACAGAAAGGTACATCACATATTGTTCCTAAGTACACTACGAGAAATATGGTTGTGATATCACTATAATGATATATACATTTCATATAAGAATGTGTCACCATATGTATGGTTAATATCAGTGTGTTTAGCGCAATGTTACCAAATTACTGTGAATGCAAGCAGACGTTCAAGGCCAAATAATGATATGTTGTTATATAGCACTTAAACCTAAGCGCTTATACATACAATATCACCCAACCTGTGTTGGTTCTCCTTTATCAACCTCAGAAGGGTGAAAGGCTGAGTTGAGGTGTTTACGAACAGGCTAAATCAGTGACTCACCCCCTCAATTGTGCCTGGAAATAAACCTTTAGGAGTATGGCAATTATTGGATAGAATTCCAGAAAGACAAGTTATGCGTTATTCCTATTCTTTCTAATTTAGCATCACTTCTCAAAGTGATACACTTGTGGAACCCCGTTTTTTTTGAGAGGCCTGAACAAGAAAGTCAGCCACTCCAAAAATAACAATGACACTGGCCGCAGCCCATGAGCGTAAATTTAAAAGAAAAAAAAGCTAAACAAAAAAATGTAACCATTTTTTTTGCTTTTTTCTAGGGGTAGCAAGGGAGACAACAGGGGTGGCATGGGAGACCTCAGGGGTCGCAGCTGCGACCCCTGTTGACCCCAAAGGACATCCCTGCTCCTTACCCGATTTGTGGATACTTCACAAGTGGCACATTGTGGTATTTGTGTTGCATGAGCCGTTGTCTAGTCATGGATGCAAGAGCCCTTGTCCGCTCTATTTTCTGCATGAATGCACATAAGAGAATCTTTATTGCCTGTGGGCATGCTTTGTGTTATCAAATCCTGCAAATGGACAATCTGAACATAATCATGTGTGTCACCTTGGAGGTTGCGCGCATGCACAGTTCACCCCCACCTACAGCAGCATTCTCGATGGCGGTGTGGTACACATTGCATCCACCCTGTGGTGGGACGTTTGCTCTTTGAAAGAGGTGTTGGTGCGACCATGACATCACTGGCAGTCGTTTAGGAGCCATAATCTCATTACTAGCAGAGGCCCAGCAGCTGCAGGTCATGTTACAGCGTGGCAGGTGCACACACCACTCTGTAAGCTACGCTCGGCCTCTCCTGCACGCTGCGTGTGTGCGCAGGAGCAGCTGCTAATTTATAATGGGGTGCAATGCCCCTATGTTCAGCAGGAATATCCTGTGTACATTGTGCTGTGCTTTAGCTGTTGGAGTCCCCAACTTGCAACATCAAATTTAAAAAAAAAGTGCTGTGGAAAAATTATTCTTAATGTATTTTTTTTCTTTCTAGCACATGAACATGTCACAAAATAAAAAGCAATGGCATGGAAATGCACGCAACAACAATGGGTGATTCATCCATGATACAAATTCTGATGTGAGTTTTGTGGTAATTATAATGAATGAAAAAACAGATATAACATCGCCTTGGGGCTCTACCGTGGTACATCCTGAAATCATGTGAGGAAAAGTGTATGCCGTTTCTGTGTGTGGTGATTTTCAAACAGAAAGACTGAATGCGTTTTTGTCTTTGTGCATGAAACATCGGTGTGTGTCTGGGATGTCAGAACTGCATGCCAGAGGACATCCCTCATTCTCAAAGGAATTCGTCATTCCCCTTCATCTGGTCTTTTTTCGTCAAGCACAGCATACAGCAGACAGGGGCCTTTCAGACCTGTGCTTGCATTGCCTTGCATGACACAGAAATGCTAACCCACTGCACACGCGTGCCTGGTTCTTTTTCAGCTTTCCACCCATATAGACGTATAGAAAATGCTTTCCCAGTGGCATTTATTTTAAGTCCCATCACTTGCAGTGGTCAAGCGTCACGGGTGGGGATGTGTGGCTGGACCTTGCCCTCCACCTATGTGGGTCCAGGTAACCAATACCTATATACAGGCCCGGGGGCCGCTTCAACCTTTTTTACTCAGCTCACGTTTCTCAATTAGCTGATCAGAACCTTTACACGATGTCCGCGAACATTACACATCCACTCTGATTGGTCTAGAGGTGTCCACGTCAACTTATTCAGGAAGTGAGCCCGCAGACCGAACTTAGATGTCACACATTTTTTTAAGCAACATTTTGGCCATTTAAAAAAATAAATGATGATCCGATTAACAACCAATTTCCGATTAACAACACATTTGCAACAGCACACTTTTGGGACAAAGCCACCACTCCTTGCTCAGCTTTGTTGCAAATACATCCAGAGGTTTGGGGCTGTGGACATGAGTAACATTTCTTCCCATTCAAGTCTCTCCAGATGCATCCATTATTATTTATTTCACATATTATTTATTTAGTTGATTTAATCAAATTAATTATTTTTACAAAACATTGTAGAAGAAGAAGAAACTGTATATCAAAACTGTATGTCGAAAAAAAAGAAGCTGCATAGCAAAGGAAGAGGAAGAGATTCATGTGAAGGACAGTGCATCCATTATTCACTAGGTTTTCTGCTGGAGAATGTGTCTGCACACATAGACCACGAAGTCTCACACACTATTCAATCTCTTTACTGATTTCAGGACACCAGAATGTGTGCAACGTTGTATCGATCGTCTTCTGTCTCCAAGAATGGTCTATATTTAATGAATTTAGAGCCAACAAACCACCTTCACAGTAATGAAAAGCTACTGCCAAGAAGTTGCCCGCAGCAGTGGATTGACATGAAAATGTTGTCATTTCAGGACGCCTTTGTTGAGTGGAAAAATACAATTCTTTAAGCGAATATTGCTCAGGTTGCTTAACTCTTCCATAATCTGAGTTGGCATCACCACTACTTAGGCATGCTCGTACCAATTAACCATTTCACTGTTGAATTAATTGTAGTTAAAGATTCACCTTCCGTTGTGAGATTTGTTGCATCCAGTGTTATATTTGTTTCCAGACTGAGCCTAGAAACAAGAGCCATCTATTCTATTTATATATTACTCTTTCAGCTGGTTGAGACACTTCACATTTCTTTGATACACCAAATGTTGATGATCACGTTTGTATTCAAACTGCACCTTTGCATCTTTCAGGATTTGCCTCCTTTGACTACAGAGTTCCACCACTGCCTCCAGCTGTTTGTTCAATCAAGGATATTTTCAGTCAGCTGGATTTCATTAGGTGGAAAAGAAAGACACATGATGCATATTTCTTTCTTCCAGTATTAAGTTTAGACGTAACTATTCCAAAAACGTTACTTGCTTCACATAAAGTTGACATGTCTCTGAACATACAAACTATTCTATAATCACTGTGGTTAAATTGTTTTTTAAATATTATTTTTATATTCACGTAAATTACCTCAATAAAAAAAATGCATCCTCTTTATACAGATCAGTGGACTCCCTTACCCCCAGGAATAAATCATTCTCTAATATGTGGTTGTATTTAAACTCTAGTGCTGAATGAATTACCCTTAGAATGATACATCTGTTAATTAATGAATGGACTTAAGTCAGGAACTGTCCTTAGCATCCCACAGAGAAAACTATGGATGTGTAACGTTTGCATCCTTACCAGCTATGGCGTACTGTATTCAAAGCTGTTTTCAACTCCTCTCATTTTTTGATTCTTATTTAATTATAGTCTCTTCACAAGTCTAGTTTTGGAGAAATAGTTGCTCGTTCTTGATCCAACACTTCTCCAATAACATGTAACAATCAGTGAGGGTAATGAAATGTAAGCCCTTCTAGTATAATCCATATTGTGGCGGTATGTACACGTTCCACGGGCAACACTGGGGGGTAATGGCCTGCTGCCCCAGTTAACAGCTTCAGTGAATCAAGGGCAATTACCCCCCGGTGTTCTCCATGGAACGGGTACATGTGGTCATTAGCATCCGGGGTTAAAGCGAGGTGCTAAAAAAGGATTTTCCTTCCTACAATGGGACGCTGCACGCATCCTGTTACATGACCATCGTGGAAAGGGAAGGCAGGCCCCTCTTCCCTTTTTATGGTGGCCGTGGAAAGCTGCGAGGAAGGTGCGGCAAGTGCTGCCGTAGCCGAAATATGGTAAATTGGGCTGGAGAAAAAAATGGGGACGCGGGGTGGGGGGAAGATGGCAGCGGGGGAGCTAGCCATCAGGCGGCTTGGAACGCAGGCTTACACTGCCTGTTCAAGCCTACATTCCTAGCCACCTGATGTTCACATGTCAGGGTTATATAAACAAAAGATACACCAGTATGGTAACCCATGGTAACTCAGGCTATTATGAGACGGTTAAATAAAATATGGTTTAAAGTTTGTAACATTTTTATTGTCACATGACTTATAACACTTGTTATTATTAAGCACTAGTCTACAGTCGAATCTACTGAGGGTGATGGAGCAACTTCTTTTCTTCTTTAGGACTAAATATAACGATACAGACAAGATACTCTGCAGCAACCAACAGATGAGCAACTCTACGAGGATCTCCCTGGAACACTTAGAATGAGAGATTATTTTCCTTTTTGCAGAAAATCCTAGCCATGTCTCTGGCCCTATGGACTAGTGCATCTACTTCAGGGATCGGTGGGTGACCTCATTGTCAGAAGTTAAAATCTACGCAGGTCTACTCAGCCCTTCATCCTTCCAAGGTTGATAAAGTCAGCATCATTGAGCTGGATGACTAAAGAAATGTGTGGATATATTACACACGCTTCGCGTAGAGCAAAATGGTGCAATAGTTTGCACACTGCACATCATGCGTCTGATGGGTATTAGAAGTGTAGATTGACATGTCACGTGTGTTAGCACACAGCATATCAGGGCTCGCCTCACTTTAAGCTCTACAATCAATGCATTGGGCTACAGGGGAAGCTATAAGGCAGTCTTAGTTCAACTTTGCCCTAACCTTGGACTGGCGCTTCTGCCACAGGAACTCACTCCATCCATTCGCCAACTTAGAATCAGTGGAAATGGCAGAAACAGGAGCTGGAGGTGTCAGTGGGCTTGCTGGCTGGTGGTTGGAGTATTGGAAACCGGAATAATGGCCGCCACAATTGCAATGGCAGTCATGGATGTTAAAGAGTTATGGACACTCCGATAACATTTTTAGTGATTAGAGAGGCCTGTTTTGCATATCCTCACATATCTTTATTGACCATTTTTATAACATGCTACATTCTGCAAATGGCTTCAAAGCACTTTATCCACATTTTCCAAGTTTTATTGACATCAAGCAAATATTGTGACTTCCTCAGCCTGCAGGAGAAGCGGCTTTAGGTTTTCCTACTTGTGTAAGGCGTCAGGAAGCTCGGACTGTTTTCCACACTCATTCCATGCCTTGTCCTCTCGAGCCACACCGGCTCAGCGTCAGTCTGATAGGCACATCTAAGTGTCTTTGGGTCCTAGTGCCTGCACCGTTTCCGGGACTTGTCTGGGTCTCCATAGCAGATAGGTTATGGACGATATTTATATATTGTTCCACACTGTAGTCAAAGGACATCTGTCAATAAATGGCGCCAGTATATTCAACATATCACAATGAATGGTGGCAGAGAAAGAGAAAATGGAATGCTAATGATACGAATGCACATTGGAACCCTATACATGTGCATTTTTTCACTGTTACTTAAAAGCAGTGCATTGAGCATGTTGCTGCTCGGTGGAAGGAGCAGCATTAGGAATGAAGACAGTGGGCCTCATTCCAAGTACGGCGCTAACCAATGGCGCTATTAACGCCTTGGTTGACGCCGTACCCGGACCGGCAGCGCCTTGGTGGATGGCGGAATCACCGCCCCATTCCAAGGTTGGCGGGGCGGTAATTCCCCATTCACCAAGGCTCTTCCCCATTCCCAAATGAGCCCCCATAGGGCTCAACGGGAATGGGGAAGATGCAAATAACGGTGACCGTTCATTACAGTCACCGTTATTGGCTTGGATGCCCCTTTGCGCCCTCGACTTTAACACCTGCTCAAAGCAGGCGTTAAGGGCGAAGGCGCAGAGGGAACTCGGAGTATGGCGGTAAGGGATTACCGCCACCGGTCTCGTTACCGGTGGCCGCTATCCCTTACCGCCATACTCGGAATGAGGCCCAGTGAATTGAAGTTTTCTTTCTAGAGTGTTGATTTCCTTGGGATCAATTGTGAGTGCGTTGCTGCATCATGGATATGTTTCTCTGCACTCTATGCAAGTACAGCTTCGCGTCCGCATGCCTACTGACCGTGCACATGCACTGTGTGAAGTGCACATATGTAGGACAGTTTACATAGCCATCTAATGGTCATAGCATGCACTAAGTACTTAATGTCCATTGCTGTTCCCGAAGTGTACATGTCCTGCCAATTATCCACCTCGTGCGTACGAAATAGGTATGCCATCTGCTCCATTTGCATTTTGCGTGTGTATTTTGCTCCACTCTCGGCACACAGGCTCGCAGTCCGAGCTTTTGCATTTCGCATGTGGCTTCTTTGTGGATGAGCAATCCAGTGCATTTTATACACAGACGTACACATACACATGAAGCTCCCATTTCTTTTTCCTGTTTTCATATTTGAATGCCTGCCACAGATTTTTTTATTCACATCGCCTTGTTCCTTAGACGTTCTATTATTTTCTTGACAGCCTGCTGCTGGACTTCTGGGCAGCTCATTTGTCTGTTGTTATGAATAGAAAGAACTGTTTCCACCCTAATGACTGTAATTGACAGTGTCCTTAATTGACCGTATGTATATTTTGAGAAACAGGAGCATATGGTTTCTCTCTGCCCTGGAGACAAGTGTCGAGAATGTTATATTTTTTTCCTGACTTGAATGTAGGTCGTGCTGATTTTTCTTTCTGAAAAAATTGTGAAAAGGATTTTGTCTAACCTTCACATATTGGTGCGCGTTTCGTTTGCTCTGTCTTCGAACATAGAATAGCCTTTTCATGCAAACTGATCATAGAAAGAACACTTCAATTCACTGTCTTTATTCTTAATTCGGCTCCGTCCACCAAATAGCACAATGTTTGATGTACTGCTTTTAAGTAACAGGGAAAGAATGAACATTTAAAGGGTTACAATGTGTATTAGTATCATTACAACTATGCCTGTCCGGAAACACCGGTGCCAGTAAACTTACCGGCACTGTTGTTTCTGGACTGGCATATTACAACTCTGCGGTAGGGTGCCGTCCTGCCCGACAGGTCAGACCTGGCGGGCGGAAATGCCACTCACCCGTAGAGTATTCACTGAAACACCGGCACCGTTATTAACGGTGCCGGTGCTTCCTTTGTCCCCACTGCCACAGATTCCTAAAGGACCATTTGCTGACGCCTGATTTCCTGGACCGTCAGGGTTATAATACCCCGGTGTTACCGGGTAGTTAGGTGCCAGTAAATCATTATGGGTCAGGCGGCAACCTGCAGGTAGCACCGACACAGTTACCGATGGACCCGTAATGAGGCCCAATGTGTTCTTTCTTTGCCAACATTCATTGTGATACATTGAATTTACTGCTGACATTTATTATCATATGTTCTATGACTATGAAAAGAGTCTGGAACAACATATTAAATGTCTTCCATAAACTAACTGCCATGGAGACACAGATAAGTCCAGGAAACATTGCAGGCATTAGGACCCAAAAAGGTTAGACACTGAGACGACCAGGGCCCAAGAGGACAACTTGTTAAGTGTATAGTGTGTAGCATATATATAAGCTACACCAAGGGAGACTGGGCCATGCTCAGACGCCTCTCAGACTGTTTATGATAGGGTTGCCGCATGGGCCTGGCTTAAAATCAGAACACATTGCATGGTCCTGTGACTATGTCTATGTCATGGGGAGAGGTGAGTGGGCTATTTGGTCTGTTCGCCGTTGAGGGACGTTTGAAAAAAAAACTCAAAATCTCAAAATGGGCAAATATATAAACACTTTCAGATAACCACGAGTGTGCCTTCTTCTGAAAAATATGATTCCCAAACATTGCCTTGGGTTAAACACATTTGGCAAAGGGAGACCTCATTCACTAGAAAATAATTGTGGAAGATGGACATTTTACAGATATTATTTTCTTATGTAATGGGACCGGGCTCATTTTATTTCCCTTGGAATGTGGAGTCCCCTATGACCTACCAGAATGTAAACCTTGGAGATGCGGTTCCTGCTCAGCCCTATCTCACTGACACTGACGTTTTGGAATGGGGAGGGGATGGGTGTTGTCAATAGGAACATGTACCTTGATTTATATTCCTGTCGAGCCCCTCAAGCCCCCCAACACGACCCACCTCTAGTCATTAATGGAACCCACCTCTGCGTATCAGCCACACAACATTTGGTGGAAGCACAGCAATGCCAGTAGACGGACACTCTAGAGAACACTGTGGATGCACCTGATCTTTAGTCACAGGCAGACAGGTAGGGAGGGATGCAAGGCAGTCGGAGATCATCTCTGTTGTTTGCAGGTATTGCTGGGCTGCAAGAACACAAGGGCTACATACTAGGGCAGGAAATAAGGAACTCCTGCTTGGCTAAAATGGAGTTGCTAGCAGAGCGAGAGGCAGGTGGGACTGGGCCCACAGCTGGTTTCTACAATGTAACAAACTACATGGTCCCTGTCGATGGATATTACAAAACTGGAACGTTTTGACTACATCTTAACAACTGCCAATTGATGTGAGCAACCCTTAAGACTATCGTTTTTCAGCCAGCCATGCCTTTACAGAGGGAAAAGACCATATGCAAATCAGGCTTGGTCCCACCCACAATGGGACAGTCCAGCCTGAACTGCTTTCCATGCCTGCCAAGATTTCAGTTTGCATATGTGTGTTATTTCTAGGTTTGCAATGCGTTTGTGTGTGCCATTTTCATATTTGACTATGAGTGGCACTTTATTGTTTGGCACAGCATTTAGGTGCAGATAATATTGTTATTGCCAGAAAATAACCACTTTTTACAATGTTATATAACACATTTTATTGCATTTTGTGCGATAATACAAAAACATACAATGGATCTGAGTTATAATGTCTGTTCCCATTTACCCCAGATTCTATCTGCTTTGCCCGGACTGCCTCTAGCTTGATAGACTTCGCGTTCCATTAGGATGATGGCGTCCACATCTGACATCCATTGGTCATATTTCGGGGTAACTTCTGAGCCACACAATTGCGCAATGTTCCTTTTGGCAATTCCTGTTGCTGACAAGAGAAGAAGCTTTTCAAAGCGAGACATGTATACTGCATCTTCAATACCCAAAAGGAGGAGTTTAGGGTCTGTTGGGATCGGACGGCACATTACTTTAGTGAGTCTTTCGCTACACTTATGCCAGAAGTGTTGTATACGTGTACATTGCCAGAGGACATGATAGAAGGTCCCTTCTTCCTGTTTGCAACGTTAGCATTTGGGGTCGGTCGTTTTGCCCCAGTTGCACAAAGCCACTCGGGGATAATATATCCTATGAAGAATCTTCAATTGAACGAGTCTGATTCATGCGGAGATGGCAGATTCTCTAGGATACATCAGAGTCGAGATCCAGTCTTCAGGTAATATTGGGCACACATCGCATTCCCATTTCATCTTCAGCAGCTCTTTTGTGGCAAATGAGGAGATAACGTTATACATAGTGGACGTGACCTTGTTGTGCACACTGTCTATGACTATATTCCGTTCCATAGGCGTACATTCCGGCATGTCCGCCATTTGGGCCCTATGTATGGTGAGGGCATGTTGTAATTGTCCATAGTGGAAGTGTTCAGTGTCCGGGAGACCATATGTTGCCACTAGCTCGGGGGAACTGTATAAACTGATCGTTCACAAATACCTGCTGAATGGTCAGTATGCCGGCTGTTACCCAGTTTGGCCATTTCGGGAGATTTCTGAGGCTCGAGAGGTGAGCATTGTTCCAGATGGACTGCGGTAAGTTTGTTGTCCCATCCTAAATGTTTGTGTACTTCCTTCCACCCAAGGGCTGTATGCACCACTATCATGCATTCAGGAGGGTGAGTCTGTTTACAGTAGAGGCTTTCAAGCGGGGACATGCCGTGTCGTGCAGCTAATTCAGCTTTTATGTGGGGAATGGACGGGTCTCCGTGCAATATATCATTGACTGTCGGCATCTTTGTCGCCCAGTAGTAGATCTGGATGTTTGGAAGTCCTATTCCCCCCTCCCAGACTGAGCGTTGGAGAGTTTTGAGGGCAATCCTCGGGTGTTTCCCACCCCAAAGGGGTTTACGTGTTGTTCCATCTATTCTACGGAACTCTTCGGTGGGGACATGTAGAGGGGCATTTTGAAGGATGTATTAGAACCGGGGTAGGGCCAGCATCTTATATAGCGCCGCCCTGCCTAGCAATGTCAGTGGCAGTGCTTGCCAGTGGACTACATCTTGCTCGTATCTCTTAACTAGTGGATGCAGGTTTTGTTTTACATAGCTATCCAGCCCATTGGTGATTAGAATGCCTAGGTAGGGGAACTGAGTGGTTTCTACTTGATATGGGAAGCACGATGCTGGTATGCAGTCTACCCCTTTTACCGGAAACAGCACAGATTTGGCCCAGTTTACTCTGAGTCCACTGAAGATTCAATAGTTAGTCAGTAGTTGCGTGACCACGGGGCAGGAGGTCGCTGGGTTGCCCAGATATACTAAAAGGTCATCCGCATAGAGGGATATCCTATCTTCCCAGTTCGGCCCCCATCTGAAGCCAGTCCACGTGGTGGTGTCCCGCAGAAGGACTGCCAGTGGTTCCATTATCAGTGCAAACACCATTGCCGAGAGCGAGCAACCTTGCCTGGTTCCTTTCCCTAATCGGATATTATGTGAGGGCCACCCATTTACTCTGACCTCCGCCGTTGGATTGTTGTAGAGGAGTTGCACCCATTTTATGAACGGTTCCCCAAATTGCATTTTGCGCATTATTGCCCATAAGGCCTCCCAGTAAACTGAATTGAATGCTTTTTCGAAATCTATGACCAACAATGCAAGTGATTGTTGCAAAGCAGGTGCTCTCTCCAGCGCCAGGTGCAGCCTGCGAATGTTCATTCTTGTGGACCTTTGAGGCATGAAGCCGCATTGGTCAGGATGGATCAGTGACGTAATGACCAGTTGCAGCCTGTTGGCTAGTATTTTGGCTAGTATTTTGGCTTCACTGTTAATTAGGGATATGGGTCGGTAGGAGGTGCATTCCTCCGGGGGTTTGCCCTTTTTGGGGATCACTACGATGTTGGCTTTACAGAGGTCTGGTGGGAGTTCGCCCTTGGCCAGGGAGTGTTCGAACATGTTGAGCAAGTGCGTGGGTATATCTAGATGGTTCAGCTTTTTCCACATGTCAAGTGGGAACCCATTGAGACCTGGGGTCTTGCCTGTTTGGAGTTGGGCAATGGCTGTTGATATTTCGTCAGCCGTAATTTTGTTGTCTAGAGTGGTAGTTTGTTCTGTGGTAAGTGTTGGGATGTCAATGTCGTTCAGTATGGTGCTGACTGCAGCATTGGTGGGGGGTTTGTAAAGGTCCTCGTAGAATTCTGCAAAGCGCTCTGCAATCTCAGCATCGGAGTAGACAAGATCTGTATTCAAGGTTCTGATGCACTTCACCTTCTGTTGTCCTTCGTCGCGCTTTTCCAGCCACGCAAGCATTTTGCCTGCTTTTTCTCCCGTCTCGTACAGCCGCGCTTTCATAGCAATGTGTGCCTTTTTGGCACAGTCCAAGGCTAAATTGTGGAGCATCTGCTGTGCCATTATAAGGGCTCTGTTTGTCTCCGGGGTGTCTCTGGCAATGTGATCTAATTCCTTGGACGTGATTTCGCTTTCGGCTTCGGTGATTCTCTCGCGTTGTACCTTCTTTTTTGCCGAGGTCCATGAGATGATTTCACCGTGTAAGACTGTTTTGTACGCTTCCCATAGTGTGTTGGGGTCATCAACCAAGCCTGCATTCAACTCAAAATAGTTGGAAGTAGCTGCCTCCATCTTTTCTTGAAGGTCCGGGAACCCCAAGTAGTAGGTGTTCAGCCTCCACAAGGGGGGCGGTCGTGGTCTTGCCGTTTCCAGTCGAGTACCAGTGGGCAGTGGTCAGAGATCCCCCGCGGGAGGAAGAATGCGCTGGATATTTTATGAATATTTTGGCATGGTAAGAAGAAATAGTCTATTCTGGACATCGAGGCGTGTGCCCCAGAATGAAAAGAGTACTGTCGAACCTCAGCATGCAGGTCTCTCCACGCGTCACACAGGCCCAGTGCTGACGCGAAGGAAGCCAATTAGGTGGTGGTGGCGGGATTCCTGGCTCTCAAGTGCGTGCGATTGAGGATATTGTTCATGACTTCATTGAAGTCCCCTCCTAACACCCATGTGTCTGCGGTGTTTGCTGCTAGGATGGGAGTAATTTCGGTTAGCAGGTCATTAAGCAGAAGTGGCGGGGAGTACACTGCCATGAGTGCCAGGGTTTGGCTCCATAGCGTTGCTTGGATGTGTACATAGCGGCCTCCTCTATCTTGTAGCATGTGCGTGATCACAAGTGGAAGCCTTTTGTGGATCAGTATGAGCACCCCTCTCGCACCCATGGAGAAACCAGCGTGCACTGCTGTGCGGTAGTTTGATCTTTGGAAGAATTTGCACACATTTCCTGCAAGGTGTGTTTCGGACAGAAAGACTATATCCGGTGAGTGTCTATTTAGGTGTTGCAGTACCAGTCTTCTTTTGATGCTGGATCCCAGCCCATTCATGTTCCATGACAGGAGTTTGAGCCTTCTCTGGGTTGAATTAGTCTCAGGTGCCATTGGCTGTTTGAAGCGTAGATTTGCACATGTGTTTCCTGGATTGTATACGCAGCAGTTGTACCGCGTTTGATCTGTACAGCGTACTCATCTTGCCCTTGGATGCTAAGCATTGAAAACAGAAAAAAATGTCATCTTAAACTCCCCCCACCCCATACTCCACCCCCAACTGAAGCATCTGTCGACCCAATATAAACATTCAACCAATTAAAACTAACTTTTGATTCATTGCCTTGATCGGGGGGTGGCTGTTCGGTCGGCCGCCAGCCTAGGTATGCCTTATGGTTCGATTTCCATTATGGATCGTGAGCTCCGTTGCGTTACTTGTGCGATGTTACAGGCATCTTCACTGGCTGTAATAGCTCCTTATGCGTTTTCTTGGTGCTGATTCTCAATTTGTTGTTGCTGTTGCAAGTCCATGTCGGGTGGGTGCTCAGGATGTTGTCTATTGCGTTCTCTTCTCCCCCCCCACCAGTGCCCCAGTCTCCATATATGTGCCTCTCGGCCCAACTCCACGCTTCCTTGGGATCTGTAAAATGCACCGATGTCCCCTTGTGGTAAAACTTGAGCTGGGCCGGAAAGATCAGTCCGTATTTGACACCCAGTGAGTGGAGGCGCCTCTTGAGCGGATCAAATGATTGGCGTGCCTTTTGCACCTCCTTGGTAAAGTCAGGGAAGAAGGCGATTTTTGATCCATTATACGTGATTGTCCCTTTCGATCTCGCCAACTGCAGCACTGTATCCCTATCTCTATAGTTTAGAAATCTTGCGTTAACTGTGCGCGGCGGTGTTCCCGGGGTGAACCTGCCCGTCGGAATGCGAAGGGCCTGTTCGATGGAGAACATTTTTGAGAAGGATTGCGCGGCGTATGCGTCCCCAAGCCATTCCTCGAGGAATAGTTCCATACAATCTCCCTCCGCCTTCTCGGGAAGGCCAAGTATGCGAACATTGTTTCACCTGGATCTGCCTTCGCTATCGTCCACTCTAGCCTCCAGGAGCTTGATGCGTGCCATCATGCCGGACACGTTGCGGTTTATCCCTCGTGGCGTGTCTTCGGTTTCCGAAATTCGTGCCTCCGCCTCCCCAGTGCGTGAGGTCAGTTTTTGCAGGTCATGTCTTAGTAGGGACACGTCCGCACCAATACTGTCCATCTTTTTTTCCATTGAAGTTCTGGAGCTGGCAATGGCACTCATTATATCTCTGAGGGAGATATTTTCTTCCACGCAGTCTAACTCAGATATTTGCGACCTCTCCGGGGAGCGGGTCACCGGCGTGGTAGCGTATTGTTCAATTCTTCTCTGCGTAGAGGTCTTCCTGGGTTTATCCTTCCCCATTGCCGGGTATCAGGGCGGAGCGAGAGGCGACAGTGGCGGGGCAAGAGGCTGGTAGTGCTGCTAGGCCAGGAATATTGTCGCCGAGTCCAGGCATCGCACGGGCGGAACACCCAGGGGCAGGGAACTGCGCCAGTTGTGATGTTGTTGGCCCAAGGATACTTTGTGATCAGTGCGCCCACCAGTCACTGGGTCTGTTGTGTCATGGTTCCTTTCACTGGGTGGGGCAGGGTCGGGGAAAGGATGTTAGTCAGGCAGTGGGTTCTTCCAGTCCCGGGCCCCTGTTCGCTTCGTAGATCCAGGGGGAACCCCAGGGCTTCAGCAGGGCTGTGGCAACAAGCAAAAAAGGGGGGGGTCGGGAGGGTCGACAGTGTCTTGAAGCTTGAGCCCCCGAATGATGCCGCCCCCCCTCTCCTTACCGCACATTTGTTCTTCAGAACGGAGCAGCAGGTGTCAGTGACTGCAGGGTGTAGATGACTCCGCAGGTGCTCTATGCGATGTGGAGCGCCCACGCTGTTGCAGGCAGTGTATCAGGTAGTGGCCAACCCGATGAGCAGGCCTCGACGCGTCTCAGTGTGTGATGGATGCTGTCGGGGGTGGGTAAGCGGCGCACAAATGTGTCTCCTCTGTCGCAGAAGTCGGATCAGCGCTGTGTCATCCCTCGTCTCGCAGAGCAGCCAGGGCACAGTTGGTCATGCAGTATCGCCTCAGGTGCGGGAGCGCTGGTACCACAGCACGTGCGCCGGTTCGCACAGGCCCGTCCCTCGTATTTACAGGCCCCAGGAGGTCCCCAAACACCAGGGCAGGCCTGTGTACACCTCACTGTGGCACGCCTTCAGCTGCCGCGTCTCAATCTCTCCGTCCACTGCTTACATCGGTCTCATGGCAGCCATCTTGGGAGCGCTGCCAGGCGCTGAAGCTGTGGCCACAAAACTACAATTCTACAGGATCTTACAGCACCTCCGCTCCAGTTTTCATCAGAGATCGATGCAGCATATAGTCACACAGCTGAAGGAGAATTTTAAGCCATCTGGGGTGGATAGATGCGCAGGATGGATGTATGATTCGGCTGGCGGCACAGGAGCGATGGAGGTTTACGTCTCCATCGTTCGGCAGTTAGCCACGTCCCGCCTTTTTACAATGCTGAACACCCAACATGCCTTAATATGTAAGATTTCGGTTCTACTCTTTTTTCTACTATTGTCACACCTTTCCAAGACTGCGTGTCACCATTATCCCATCTCCATCTGTCTAAAGCATTTTGTCACTTAGCTCTGGACCCTGTTGCCACTTCATCACCTTCAGATACACTCTATATCCATTGCCTTACAACTTTCTTTCTTTTGTATTATTTTCAGAGGCAGTTCTCCCTCCTTCAGCCTCTGTCTGATCTTTCTCAGGTCACTCACTCTCAGGCACACATACTTCTCTCCCCCAGGCACTAATTCCCCCTCACCCCACCTCTCATTCTTCTCTGCACCTTCATCCGTGTGTACTCCCTCGACCCTTCAGGAACTCACACCTCCTCCTACATTGTTTTTCCTTGGCTCGTTGGGTACTCTGTCTTCTCAGCCTTTGCTCTCTTTCCTGAGCCTCCTCAGGCACTCTCTTTCCTCATTCCTCTTAGGTACTCTAATCAAACCCATCAAACCCATCAAACACACTGTTTTATCCATTGCCGCTCACTCTCCCGATCCTTGATCCTTGTTCAGACACACCCTCACGCCTTCACCCCGAACCTCCTGCCCAGGCATGTTCCCTCATTGTTAACACATCTGATGCACATCCTTATGACACACTCTATCCCTTACCCTTTGGAATCGCTGATCCATCACTTTCAGATACTGTATCTCCTTTATGCAAATCGGGCACCCACAATCAACCCTCCCTCCCCAGACACTCATGACCGACTTCACCTTCATACTCTCTTAATGATCCACCACCTCCTTTGCGCTCACCCCCTCCCACACCCTCATTCATTCTTATTCAAACCCTTCATATCATTTTCATGCACATCACTTCACGTTTTGCTTTTGCTCAGGAACTGTTTATCCATACCATCCTTATTTTAGGGAATGTTTACTGCAGACGTGTCGTCATTCCATGCTGAATTCCATAGGTCACTTGATGTGCTAGTACAGCAATAGGCCAATGAGAATCCATTGCATATTTTTGAAGATGGCATAAAAACATATACATAGTATATGACGTTGTGCCAGTTTTGTAATGATTCCCACTAAAACCCCTTAGAAGCTGAATATTCCATAGTGGTTTTCACAACCGTTTGCTATGCAATGTTCTTAAACAAACCCACACATCTGAATGCCTTGTGTTTGAGGTTTTGGTTATCAGGGCTGAACTCTTCCAATACATTGCGCAAACATTTCATATGTAGTTGGGGCATAAGGTGCTAAATATATTTATTTATTTTTGAATGTATACAGCTTTGTATGTTATCTTCTGGCAACCTGAGAGCAGGGCTGTCACAAGGTGTGGTTAGGCCCAGGGCAAAAAATCTGGTGAGGCCACTTTACAATTTTTTGCACTGAGACAGCCGCGGCACCACCGCAAAGAGGAGCCGTAAGAAATCTCCCCTTGAGTTTGTTTGTGTGGAGGACCCAAATATGGTTAATTCCTATAACTGCAAATCAACTACAGCAAAGTTAGATTTCTCTGCTGTAGAAAGGTTTATGCCAGACTTACTTTTGTATCACATGCATAAATATATATAAGATGACATGACGGCATGTGGTGTGTGACGCCAGCATTAAGGAGTGCCCTGCCCCTGCATGCACATTAAAACACCCATCATACACAGTGACAGACGTGATGTGCAGTGGAGGCTGGTGAATTTACATACTGAAGAAGCTTAAATGTTTGCGCCAATTATGCAGATTGACAGAGAACAGTGAGGGAGCCCAAACCAAACAAAAGGTGGTTGAGGGGGTTTCTCACCACCAAGAACATGTTTGAAACATTGGGATAAAAAGATGCATTTTACAGCACTTTCTTTGCAAAATTGGGTAGAAAGTCATACAGTTTGCAATTGTTTTTCTATGCTAGCACATGAAAAAACCCAATAGTTGCAATCACCAACCGTGCATAGGAACATGTTCCAATACTGCTCACGCCGTCTTTGCTCACAACACATGCCAGTATAAAAATATATTCATGCTGGTTGTTCCCATGTTTGTCCATGCAAGCTGCACCAATATAAGGCAGTATTACCATATAAGGACTCCCAGCCAGTAAGAATGCCATGCCACAGAAAGTATGTCCACGCTGGCTGTGCACCATAAGTGTTATTACTGGCTAGACTGTCCTACATTCAATGTGGTCCAGTTTATCCACATAGTAACACTTATGTTTGCTTTAGCCTTGAAGCATAGTCCTGTGCATCAAGGGAAAAGCAAAACAAGCATTGGCAATGCTAACAGTTTGGGCTTTCGTGTAGGCATGGGAAAGGCACTGCTGTATTGGTATTAACTGGCCGTTGATGGTAACGAGTGCAAAATGGTTTGAGTACCTGAGCATCTAATAGCAGTGCCTGGCAAATGCCTAATACTTATGCACAAGCCAACACTGTTGGCTTGCCCAATGCTTATTTTTAACAGGACTTCAGTGCAAGACACACATGGTGCACACATTCATACACACACATTTAATTTAAACACACATGTATACACATGTAATTTAAAATGAAAAAAAACACCTTACCTCCATGCACCCTTCAAAAATACTGGCAGGAAGACCAGATGGCCCTTCCTTCACTCAGACACATAAACACGCTGCACAACTTGAACACACTGACTAATAGGAGAGGAGTCCTCTCTTGTCATTCAGCATGTCTACGCTGTCAGCTGAATAACGGGAGGCCAGAGAGCTCACTTCTGAGCCAGTGGTGAAGGCAGGTTTTGGGGCAAGAGAGGGCGGTAGGTTTCTTAGGGAGCACCGGGCAATGCCATTTCACTGCTTTGCGAAAATTGGGGACTGTACTCTGTATCGCACGTACTTGGCAGTGGGCATTATGTCTGTTTGTTGTAGCATCATATTTAGTGTGGAATAATAAATTAAACTATATGTTTTATTTTGCTTTTCTATTGTAGTAAAAACCTTTATGCTTGAAATCCAAGGGCAAACTGACAGGAAAAATCTTCAAATATATTTTTTCCATGTTACAAATTAAAATATTGTTATAAAAAAAATCAAAAGATTCACTCTGACAGACACTCCTCCCATTTAGCACTTACAACTCATTCACTTTTACTTATCACAGATTTTTTCACAATCCTCTGGTGAGGGCTGTTAATTCAACTAACCTAATGGTAGAACATTCTCACCCAAAAGGAAAAACTAGACTCTCCAATGGCAGCTGTAGCAGAGTAGTCAGGCTTAGGTTCAGAAGGGTGGACGGATGGCAGGGAGAAACAACTTTATTTTCCTGCACGACCAAACTTGGAATGACCCCCCCTATGGATTTTGAGCTCATGTACTCTATACAAAACATGACTTGTATGTGAATGCATACACAGACAAATTCATATAGTTAAATGGCAAACTGCATTTTTAACACCTTGTTTCCATTGTTGTTTATTTTAGGAGAAGTATGTTTTTCAGTGCTTTCGATTTAAATTTGCAAAACAGAAGAAGGGATCCGTTTGTGCGTTATGTAGAGAGCAGCTAAAACACCGGATTGAAGGAAAACATCATTCATTTTATAACTTGTTAAAAAACCCACACTCCTTCATTTAAATTAGAACATATTTTTTGCTAATGCCGTTTGTCCATCTGCATCCACTCTGTGTGGGTCCTGCAAAGGGCTAGCTGTCACAGTGCAGGGCCCTTACCAGAGGGGCGCAGTTGGAGAGATGAACAGATCGACAGAAAGAGAAGAGAAAAGAATTCGAAAAATTAGAGCACAAGAAGGTCCAGACTATACCATACCAGTACCAACCTCTTCCCAAAGTGGCATGCATTACTTTTTTATAGGAAATCTATGGTAGACCAGCAGGGTCATTTCTAAAGAAACGAAATCCTCATAACACACACCTTCAGTGCTTTATTTGTCTGACCCCTGGCCTAATATTCATCTAGAAAAGTCACCAGCTTTGTCTGCAGGAGACTGAGGTCCTTACGAGAAGAGGCTGCTACACTGTGTTAATGACGGCCCTGCCTGAGACTACATTTTTATTTTTCCAACAGCTAGCAGGACAGTTCACTCAGACATCAAAATGCTGTCACCATATCTAGGTATTCTAATTTTAGATGGAACTAGGGAGGACAAATGCTTCTTGAAAATCATGCCTGGTGTTAAGCTCTGGCTTGGAGCCCGTCTCTTCAGACATGCCTCTTCCCTTTTTATCCAACAACATTAACTCACAGCAGCACAATGTCAAGATTGGCCCCTGCACTGCGTGTTTTCTTTTGATGCCTGGTAGAACATGGGAGTGGGCTAAAGCTGGGACAGTGGGGGACAGAAAGAAGGACTCAAGCACTGTCCTATCTAAACCTGGACAGACAGTAGTTTGAGGCTGGAGAGACCCACAAGTAGGGATGTGCGAGTCTTAAAGTGATAGACTCGAACGCTGGCTTGAACGCTGCTGGCTTGAGCAATGCAAACATGGTTTGACTTTCCTCAAGCCACAGAAGCCTCCATAGTGATGGCTCATGAGTGGAATCGCGCAGAGTCAGTAAACGTACAATTCAAGTCATAAGTAGCTTGAGTTGGTTCAGTCCACTAAGAGCCAATAGGCCTCTATCGCATGAACTGGATTAAAGCTTTTAGCTTGAAACATGTAGCTTGAATGAGAAGAGTGAATAAAATGCTATTGAGTTTTAAATGAGATGAAAAATAAATTAACTGAAAGCAGAAAAATGCTGACTATGCACACTGTTATGAAATCAAATGTACTCTGCATGGAATAAAGGCACTGACGTGGTCAGCAGCTTGCTGACTGAGCACTGACTTAATGAACTAGGCTCTGATTTCTTTCTTTTATACTAAAATAAAGTAAAACCAAAAATAAGTCAAATTAAGCATTTTGTTTTCATAAAAGAAAAGGATTTAACGACAAATATAAAGTGAAGGTTGTCAACTAGATGGGGATTTTGCATAAGGTTGGTTTCAGAGGAAGCACATGAGGCCGAAATGTCTGCCTCTCTGTGGTCCCTTTAACAGAATGGATCCAGGTAGGAAAAAAGGACCCTATTGCATCATGTTCTAAGGTACCAGTATCCCAGAATTCAGTGTTACCGTAGTGCATTTTTCGAGCTGAGTTGAGCCAACACATGCTCATATCTATGCCATCGGCTTGAATCCCAGTTCCAATGTTTCAAGCCATATTGAGATTCAGATTGATATAGTTCAAATCATCAAGCGCATTCAAACTGTGATGGTTTGTATAGGCTGAATCTAATTAGAGCTGACTGGCCCATTTCTGCCTACAGAGCTGTGATACGTATTGCAGGAGACACTCCTAATGTGTTGCTATTTTTGTGACCAAGTAAGAAGCTGTTTGAATCGTTATGAACATTGTTATGATTTGAATTTACAGGCTTGTGATATCTTTGTGACATTGTACTTTAGAAGGCTGAAAATTAATTCTGAAATATTCTACTCCTCCTACCTCAAGACCCACATTTCATCCAATAGCACATCATGTGCATATATAAGGGCCTGCTCTAAAGGGGTGAAGGGTGCAGAGAGAGGAACAGGAAAAGAAAATTAGACTTTTACCAATGGTACCATGCAGCCATTACTTAATGAGGAAGCAAAGGATCAGGATGACAAGGTTGCCTAGCCAACAAAGGAAGGGTGACGCTTCAATGCTCTAAAACCTTGCTATGCAATCAATGGCCATACATGAGGCCCCATTCTTCTGTTCTGCCCCTACTAATCAAAAACCATAGACTTCTTTCAGGACATGAAGTATGCTTGTATAGCCTCCATATATCCCATGGCATCTAATTCCAAGGAGATCCCTTGATCTTTTCTATTTCCCCACCCAACTTTTTGAGAACACACAAACTATCCATGCCTCTGAAGCTATATCAGCTGCAGACAGGTGTAGAGGAGCAGACGTACACATTCACAGCAGATCCTACCCCACCACCTCCCCTGTATTGGAGACATGAGATTGTGCCTTGTCTAACACCAGATATTGTACCAAAACCGCAGTATTTGGAAGAAGGTATCCATTAAGACAATCATATCGAATGTACCCTTGAGTTGATGACAGCCTGCAGGAGGAGATTCATGAAGGAATATGAGAAAGACTGATGACGTCATAAGAAAGTGTGCACAAAGTCCTGAAATACTGAGTAAAGAAAATGTATGGGTCCTAGAGTAGAAATGACTAAGTAAAGAATCAAGTGAACCTTAAAAGTGTAAAAGAAGAAGATTACACATTAGAAAGTGATGCAGAAATCAGACGTTTACTGAAAGTACATACGCTGAAATGCAAGATAGATCAAGTCATTGTATAAACTACCTACAAGTAGTGAATAGAATGCAGGCGAAGCTGCACATTGATATCATGAAATAAGTAAGCCAAAGAACCATGGAGAAAATTAAAGGCTGTGTCGCAATAGAATAGCAGGTTTTTAAATTTATTTATTTTATTTATTTATTTATATAGCGCCGACCGCCCGCAGGCATTGGGGTGCTTACATGTAGACATGTACATAGCTCAAGATGGAGCCAGAATGAGGCGACGGGACAAAGACATAAAAATACCAGTTAACTGATTCAGTGGGGCCTAGA
This sequence comes from Ambystoma mexicanum, assembly GCF_040938575.1. NCBI lineage: Eukaryota > Metazoa > Chordata > Amphibia > Caudata > Ambystomatidae > Ambystoma > Ambystoma mexicanum. The sequence goes on along the minus strand of NC_090941.1, from coordinate 700,242,602 downwards.
CGGGAGGTTACTTGAAAAGCTCTGTATTGAGTTTTTTGCGGAAGACCAAAAGATTGGACTCCAATCTAAGGTGCTTTGGCAATTTGTTCCAGTTAGAGGCCGCTCGGCTAGGGAAGCCTCTGCCCTTGCTGAGTTCTTTCTTGTGTTTCAGGGGCGTTATGAGCCCATTCGCTTCTGATCTTAATGCCCTGGGCGGGTGGTAAAAAGTGAGTTTGGACTTCAAATAGGCTGGTGCCTTTCCATATAAGCAATTGTGAGTTAGGCACATAGACTTAAATTGTATGCGTTCCTCTATTCTCAGCCAATGAAGGTCCCGTCTAGCTTCACTGATGTGTTCACTTCTTGCTTTCTTTTGGACCATTCTGATCGCGTTATTTTGGACCAGTTGGAATTTTTGGATGCTTTGCTTACTAGCTCCTACCAGGAGGGCATTACCATAGTCCAGACGTGACAGGACGGTAGCTCTTGCTATTGTGGCACAGTTTTTCTCACTCAATAGTGGTCTGATGGCTTTAAGTAGCCGGATGTAATAGTTGCAGTTTTTACTAACATACGTAGCCTGGGCATCAGAGTTGAGGGATGCTTCCAACGTCATGCCTAATGTTTTAACCTTATCTGTCACTGGAATAAGGGTTTCTTTAATTTGGAAGACCTGATATTCAGCGGGGAGTTTGGCACGCGCCTGGATGGAGCCAAATACCATTAATTCGGTTTTATTGCCGTTTAGGGACATCCAGTTATTGTCCATCCAATCTTCGATGTTTCCGTAGAGTGTATTTAGTATCATACTATCCTTAGCGTAATCCCCACTCAGTTCCAGGATCAGCTGAGTATCGTCAGCATAATTGGTAAAGAATATCTGGAGTTGTTGAAGTAGCTCACATAGGAATTGGATGTACAAATTGAAGAGCAAAGGGGACAGACTAGCTCCCTGTGGTACCCCGTAAAAGATGTTAAATCCAGAGGACAATTTGTCACCCCAGTGTACTCTGGATATTCTGTTTTCTAAGAAGGATGATAACCAACTTATTGATTCCTTGGAACAATTAGCGACCTTCTCAAGTGCTTGCTGCAAGAGCTGGTGGTCAAGCAGGTCGAAGGCGGCGCTCAGATCTAACAAGATCAGTAAGCCAGCCTTTCCCTTGTCCATAATTTCCAACATTCTGGACTGTAAGTCCAGCATGGCGGTCTCTGTGGTATGAGCGGCTCTAAAGCCAGATTGTTGAGGATGTAAGATCTCATCGCTTTCCACATATTCTTGAAATTGGGCTGTTGCTATTTTGTCCAGTACTTTAAGCGTGAAATTATAGTGTGTAATAAGTCTTAAGTTGTTGGGGTCACGAGGGTCCAGGGTAGGTTTTTTTACTAGGGGTGTGATGGTAACCTTTTTTATATTGTTGGGCACTACTTGGTCCTGAAATGAGGTGTTGATGATTTTAGTAAAGAATGGTGCAAAAATTTCGGGATATTGTAGGATGATCTTGGGAGGGAGTAAGAGGATGGTTTCATAGATGCTAACGTTTTTAAAATAGTTTCTGGAGAGATGGATTGAAATTGAAACTTCTCCTTTCCAATTGTTGTTGGTTGTTCTTCAGGGAGGCTACGTTGAGGTTTGTTAGCTTGTGTTAGTGCAATATGTTCTCTGGCTTTAGATATTTTGTTCGCAAATGCTACCTGGGTGTTTTCGCATTCAGATTGTGATAGTACAATTTCAGGGGCCAACACCTTAGGTTTATCTAAGGATTTGAGAATGTCGAATAGCTTGCTGGCAGAATTGGATGATGCTTCGATTTGGCTGTTGAAATAGGTCTTTTTAGCCTCATTGATCTTAGTTTTGTAGGATTTTTCCAATGACTTCCAGCTTGTTTTGTGGTCCTTTGTTTGGTTTTTAAGCCATTCTACTTCATTACGTTTTTTTTCTTTCTTAAGAGAGATAAGTTCAGGTGTGAACCATTTTTGATGGTTAAGGTTGGGCCTAACAGTTTTTTCTCGATTAGGTGCTTCCTGGTTGATTAACGTAAGCATCTGCTGATCATATTTTTTGTTAATAGTGTCACATGAGTCTTTTTCGTTAATCTCAGCTAAAATGCTGTTGATGCAGAGTTGTAGGTCTGCTCTTTCAATATTTTTAAAGTTTCTGGAAAGAAATTTACTTGCCTTATTTGCTGTTTTTTTTTGCTGGAATGGGTAGGTGCATGTCAAAAACTATTTTATAATGGTCTGACCATATGCAAGGGGTGGTAACATAGTTATTGGTCTCTATGTTGTTGGTGATGACCCAAACCAATTGGTGGCCATTTGCCATGGTAGGATTGTGATTCATAACATTGAAGTGCATTTTTTTCAATGTTTTTTCAAGGGAAATGGCTTCCTTATCTTTTGGGTCTCCACGCCACCGATTTAAATCGCCAAGGATGATCGTGGATTTATTTAGGCCTGTAAGAGAATCAGCAAGGATAGCAAGTTCATCGTTGAACTCTGGTTGTTGGAGCTTTGTTGGGAGGCTGTCTGGCCTGAAGTCAAGAACAGAGAAGTCGAGGTCAACTATCTATGCTGAAGAGTAACATGTGTCCAGAGGATGAATCCTCTCACGTTAAGGTGCAAGAAGGAACACAAAGGATGCCAAGTCTTATTCATTTAAAACATTTAAAAGCTTGCAGAATCATGGTCTCTTGTCACATGAGTTGAGGCTGGTAATCGGGCTTCAACTTGGAGTTCCAGGCACTATAGCGAGTACCCTCATTCCCGTTGCATTCCGACAACAAGAATACTCTGCAAGGCAAAGTACAAAGAGAATTTCATTGCAGAAGGCATGGGTGATGAGAGATGTTGGGCTAATTGGTTGGTAGGACAGCTTCATGTCCTATCTACCTGCGCCTGGATCTTGGCTTACATGCTGCTAATTGAACCGAATGTTCCAGTCATGGCACAAGCATGCCAAAACAATTGTATTCGTCCATATAACAAAGGACCTTATAGCTTGAGAAACCAATGAAAAACTGTGTAACTGATTTTTCTTAAAAGTACATGTTTAAAGAGGTAGTCATGAGTTATCCAGCTGATATCGGACAGCCAATAACAAACCTAGCTCCTATATGATTGTATATCTAGATGTGTCCCTTAACCAATTCCGAACCTTTACAGGGTTTTCACTATTTCCATGTAGCGTGATGTAATTCTGATGCACTTAGAGAGCATATTATTGTTTTTCATGTGGAAATCGCTGAGAACGAGTGTACGTCTGTTGATGTTCATTGTAACTCCCTGTTTTAGATAATTGCTAATAAAACAGCAATTTGCCATCTTCTTGAGTTTGTCCAGGAATTTTTAATGGTAATTAATGGTAATCATTCTGGTGTAATCCCATCCAGTAACAGATGCACATTTGAAGGGCCATCAGCTCACAGGGCTAAGACTGCTAACTCAACTTCTACAAGTAACACTCAAGTCTCTTGTTCTAAATGGTACCTGCCACCTTCAAGACTATGTCATTGAAGAAGCATAAGGAAAGTGTAAACTCTGTACCCATTGGTATACTTTCTATCTAGTGTGGGACACAGAGGCAAGACGCCTGCATTTTTCCTCCATTCTGATGATTAGCTGACCCCACTGGTCTGGCATTCAAAATGCTACAGGAAACGAAAGGAAGAAGTCTCGATCTTGTGACTTACTAAAAGGGCCTCTAAAGTCGTGTGTGAGAGGTGGAAGACTGGTGAAGAGAAGCAAAGCTCAGTGCCACACAATCTTGCTGCCAAAAGTTGGAAGCTGGCAAAGCACTGCCAGAGGCCCAAAGTCCCAGGCTATGTCAGGCACCAAAAGCATCTCTGGCAGGAACAAGGGAAGGAGAAACTTCAACACCATCAGGAAGACGTGTCAGGAGCTCCCTGACAATAGACAAAGGTTGCCAGAAGAGAAGCAGAACCATGAGGAGCAGGCAAAAAAGATTCAAATGTTACCATTAGATGGGGAACATTTCAGAACGAAGTGGACTAAGAGGAGCAGAACTGGTGTAAGTGCTACACAAGCTCATAGGGGCAGCTTGCAGACCCTCAAATACCTACAGGGGAATGGAGACAGCGCAGATCCAATAGGAGGTTTTGAGATAAGATTAATTCTAAAACTTTCAGCTATCACCTTTTTGTTTTGCCGTAGTCACCCTTAATGTGATGGGTAATGCCCAGACATGGATCCGTGCCTGCTCGCCCTATAGACCCAAGCTACTCCTCGCTGATGAGTTCCAATGTGGTTGAAAACATGTTTCGAGGTGCTTGTGGTCTTGTGCAACAGGGATGTGACCAAGCAGTTCAGGCTGGACTGCCCCTTTTGGCGTGGGACCAGGCCTGACTTGCATATGGTCTTTCCCCTTTTGTAATGGCATGGTAGTCAAAGAACAATGGTCTGGATGGTTGCTCAGAGCAATGCCATAGGTTGGGATTCATTCTAAACCTTCCAGCCATCACTTCTTTTGTTTTTCTGTAGTCACCCTGAGTGGGACGGGTATGCCCAGAGGTGGGTCTCGTGCCTGCTTGGCCTAGAGACCTGAGCTACTCTGATATGGCTCAACAAGGCCGAAACCTGTTTGTGGATGCTTGTGGTCTCGTGCAGAAGTGATATGACCAAGCAGCTCAGGCTGGAATGCCCCTTTTGGGATGGGACCAAGCCCGATTTGCATATGGTCTTTCCCCTTCTCTAATGGCTTGGCAGGTGAAGAATGATAGTCTGGATGGTTGTCCAGAGCAATGCCAGGGGTTAAGATTAATTCTAAACATTCTAGCCATCGCCTCTTTTTATTTTGCTGTAGTCTGAGGAGATGCTACATGCTGACAAAGTTTATTTGACAGATGAATTAATCAGCCAACATAACATTTGGTGAGTTACCATCCAATTCATAATTTATTGTTTGAGCCGTTTTTTAATAGCTCCAAACATGGGACCACAGGGAGATTTTGTAACGTTGAAGGCATGATTATAAATTTGGTGGCGGCTTTGAAGACCATAGGTAGTGCTGAGGGACAAAGGAATTGCCTGTGTTTGGATGACTGCACAGCACCCGTTCAATCATCTTCTTTTACTGCATACCAAGAGATACTTGGAATGATTGCTGTAAGAGTTACGGCTGCTGTGATAGCTTCTGGACAGAATGGCATTAGAGCAAGGCTGCACTATCATTTCAAAAATTATAAAAAATACTTTTTTTGAAGCAATTTAAGGGTAGGGATAACATGGTCAAATTAATCCTGACTTGTCTTCAGGTGTGTAGTGTCTTGTTGTAATGGTTTTATGAGTGGCCAGGTGCATGCAGGAACGCCGACACAAAGAGAATTGCATCCTTCTAGGTAAGAGAGAACTAACGCTTGCACAGCTGTTTTGAAGTCAGACTAGGATGAATAGCTTGATTTTGAGAAAGAGAGGTATCTGGCACCAGCCTGTCTGCATTATGTCATTGGGCCTCATTATGAGGTTGGAGGTAGCCCCAAACTCGCATCCGGTACATGCACCCACAAATGGGCAATTGCTAGGGTTTTCTGGCCCCGCCGGTCCAGGTAATTGCCCTTTTGCGGGTGCCGGATCTGGTACATCCCCATTCCCATTTGAGCCCCTTAGGGCTCAAATGGGAATGGGGATGACGGATGCACCAGCACCGTTTACAACGGTGCCGGTGCATCTGACCTGCTGGGCTCACGGGTGCCGCTCTGCCCACCAGGTCAGACCTGGCGGGCTGACAGGCACCCACGAGCACAGCTCGTATTATGGCGGTATGGTAGCAAGGGTGCTGGTAGCACTACCAGCAATACTGTTACCTTACCGCCATACTTATAATGAGGCCCATTGTGTGCCTTTACGGACAGGTCACTGTTGTGAATTACAGAGATTTCAAACAAGGTGTCAGTCAGTGTGAGAATCCCTCAAGTCCCTTTTCTGACAGCTATTGCAGCATTATGACCAGCTTGGTGGAGGTTCCCAGCATGCTGAACACAGCTTTAATTGGGTTCAGCTTCAGAGAGGCACTCAAAGTCAATATCAAGGACTCCACACAGCTCTTACTACTAGGTGACTTCAATCTGGGCTTTAATGATGCAGAGGGCAAAAAAGCTTGATCCATTGAATCCATCTTAGTTGAACATGGCCTGACCCAAAAAGTCCTTGCTCCCACGCACATAAAAGGGCACACACTAGACTGGGTAGCTAATCTAAACTTCTCCATCACCATCTCAAAAATAAGCCCTCAAGATTGGACTGTACACCATCTCATTAGCTTCTCGTCCACTGTTGAGCTCCGAAAGCTGACAAACCTTGAAACAGTACCTCCACTCCCAACCAGAAGTAAAAAAGAAATTACGGTTGAAAAATGACTTCCTCTCCTCTTACCAGCCCTGTCAGTCAACACCAACTTCTCGGACCCTAACGCGCTAGTTGAGACCTTCAACAACACCATGTCCATGGCCTTGGATGTCATTGCCCCAATCAAACTGCGCAAAAGTAAACAAAAGTCCCATCTCAATACGTGGTTCACTCCCCACCTCAAAGAACTACATCTACAAAAAAGGAAACTCCAAGCTATCTGGCGACACTCACCCATGGATGATAATAAAACATTCCTATCTAATCTCGCCAACAAATACAAGAAAGAAATAATCCAGACCAAAAAGAACTCATTTAATGACAGAATCACTAAGGCCAATTCCAAATGGAAAATCCGACTGTACCATCAGATAATGTCTGAAAGATCAACAATGGTGTACAAGCATCCAAAAGGCCTTACCAATAAAATAGTTACTCTGCAGACTAAAATAGCAAACAAAAAAATGTCCTTGCGCCTCACAGAGACGCCCACTACCCCCTTGCTCAATATACAACGTACCGACAAACCCTTTAGATTCACTAATATCTCCATACTGGAAACAGAAAAGGTTATCCTATCTCTGAAACCTTCCAACTGCCAGGGTGACAGCTGCCCCGCACAAATTATAAAGGACGCAGCTAGAGACCTAGCACCCTTTATCTCAAAGCTTATTAATGCTTCCTTTAAATCGAGTACGGTCCCTATGATATGAACCTCAAAGAATCCTGGGTGCTACCACTCCTCAAAAAAACAGACTTTACACCCAGCTATACCCACTAACTATAAACCCATCACTACAGTCCCATTCCTCCTCAAAATTATCGACAGAGTAGCCTATCTCTAAATCCAAAAGCATTTGGAGGCAAACCAACTTCTGGGATCTCGCCAATCCGGTTTCAGACCACAACACGGCACTGAAACAGCTTTAATTGACCTCAAAACACAAATCGACGAGTTGAAGGATAAAGGTAAAACAGCTATTCTACTCCTCCTTGACCTATCAGCAGTTTTTGACCTGGTGGACCATGCAGTATTATGCAAACACCTAGCATCAGCTGCCTATTTCTCAAGTGAAGCTATAGCCTGGGTTCAATCCTTCCTAGCGAACCGTACGATGAGGGTGTTCTCCTCCTCAGCCTCAGCAGACCCTATCCATATCACCTGTGGAGTTCCACAAGGCTCCTGTGTTTCTCCAACCATGTATAACATTTTTACTAAGCCACTCTTCGACAAACTTGATAGGCTAGGTGTCACATTTACAAATTACGCTGATGACACCCAGATCCTTATACCCCTTTCGGGCAACTTTGTTGAGGACACAGCCCTAGCAAATAAGATATACCTCCTCATTCAGGCATGGATGGCCTCACAAGGTCTCTGCCTAAATGACGACAAAACGGAGATCCTGATCCTGGGTTCTGACTCCAACATCAAAAAACTCAGCCCCAGCTACGCTGCCTTTAACATTGATGGTAATGTTATCAAAGTAGTCACTGAGTAAAAACAAGTCAGCTCCATGGCCTCCCCTACAGCTTATACCTGTAAATTGATTTGGGCCTGCAGACTCTTTTTATCCAAAACTAATTGTATTATGCTTGCTAATGCACTTATAATTTCTAAGCTCGATTACTGTAACGCCCTCTATGCAGGCGCTAACAATAATATCTTAAATACAATGCAAATACTGCAAAACAATGCCCTAAGAGCAGCTCTCAACATACCCCACCGAGAGCATATCTCCAATATCAGGAAAGATAACCACTGGCTAAAAATCAGTGACAGAATATTCCTTAAAACAGTATCCCTTACATTCAAAGGACTTAACAATGCTGTGCCTCCCTATATCATTGCCAGATTTACCAAAAGAACATCTACTCACTACACTGGAGCCTCTAACGACCTATGCCTAGAAGTCCCCAGTTTCAAACTGTCCAAAGCTGGAGGAGCAAGCTTCCTGGTCAAAGCTGCTATCGTCTGGAATGCACTTCCCATGGCCTTGAGAGAGGACAGCTATCGAATTAATGAGCCAAGGGATGTTACTAACAGGTGACAGTTATGCAGGGCAGACACTGCCCCAAATTCTTTGTTGGGGATATGCCTCTTGCATTAGTTTGGCAATACAATCATTTGAGTGTTCCCTTCACATATTCTCTGTCATGACATGCAAAGCTAATGAATGTCCCCAAGAAATAACCCAATTTTGAGGACAAATATAGAGATTTGCCAAAACACAGAGTGAAAAGAATGCATATTTTACCTTAATATGCTATATCAGTGCATGCAGACCTCGCCTATTGGTTTCTCTGGCTCGCAATCATTAGTATTTAGAAGAAAATTCAAGCAAAGTTCTTGGAATAAATTCTAGAGCTCTCAAAAATGGCAGACCCCAAATTTCTGTATTAGGAATTGAATCTTGATAACATCCATGTTCTTTGTAAAGTAGATCCATTAGTCCACTGGTTTTCTGCGTGGTCAAAGATATTCCGTCACATTGCTCAGCAAAATATATATATTTTCTAACATAGACACATTTCTAGGGCACGTGAACCCTGTAAAAAATCACATATTAAATCAGAAAAGGATAACTGCAACGTTTTCTTTTCTTCTGGAAAACCAATGTTTATTATAGAAACCCATTCATATCACTCTCTTAGATCTTTCAATAGCCCTAATTTGTTTTTTTTTATGGTTAAAAGAAAATTCAACCTTTCAATATAAAACAGACAGTTCATTTCCAATTTGTTTACACATAAAAAGGAAAGATTTAAGGAAAACATACAATCAATCTTAACAATTCATGTTCTACATTTTATAGAACATAACATATCTCATCGTCATCATATATTGATATTTTCAATTCAGCATCTAAACTTAGTGCCAATCTACTTAAATCCAATACAAAAGTAAATTGCTTTCTTTCTTTCAGAGTGTTCATGTTTCTTAATCCTTACATTCTGGATCCTCTTCCTGATTCAGCTCAGTTATAAAACTTACTATCGCATTTTGCACCATCAGATATTTAGAGTGATACAATTTCTGACATAGCGATTCCACTGTTAGTGTCCTGTAATCTTTAAAATATGGCCATAAAAATCTAATTTGCATCTTTTCAGCCCATTGCATTCTATTAATGAATGAGATATAGTACTCTAACATTGATTTAAGCAATACCTACAAAAACAGCTTTTTTTGAGATTTCACCACTTTTTACTCAGATCTCTCTAGTATGACATTTAAGTCCACCTCAGGCAGGCATGTACCTTACTACAGTGAAGAAGTTCAGCTCCTGCCAAATGATCTGGAATAGACTTTGTTTTCATGCCACCCCCTTAGCAGATTCCCCAAAATATTTATTGAGCAGGGATTGATGGGTGCCTGTTTAGAAAACAGTTTCACTCAACAATGCTCTTGGTGTGATACTATTGCATTCTAAAGGTAAGGTTTGTATTGCTCCAGATTAAGAGGTTCTCCTTTTGTACCACACTTCCCCTATGACTTCCCTTAAAAATGTCTGTGTAAACTTGAATGTATGGTGTCAATTAAAAAAAAGTGTGCATATGCCATAGAATGTCTTCTTGGTGCCTTAGACAATTAGACCAGGCAGCCAAAAAGTACTTAGGAACAAGCAGATGAGAAAAGCCAACTCATCAAAGAGAAGTGGAAGGAGAAGTATGTATGTATGGCCCACACAGATGGAGATATCACATTTGAAAGAATCGGTGCTTCTCCTTTCTAGCAGGACAGAAATGGGGAACTGCCCCCAAGCATTTCACCAACTTTCTAAAGGAGCAACTTCAGTGATTCAAGTGCTAGTATAGAAATCTGCAACCTCTTCCATAGAAACGGCTATGAACCTAAACTGAACGTGTGGTTTAACAGGAAGCCAGTGATGTGAGAACATTGAGAAAAGAAGTCATGCAATCCTAGATAGACTGACTTGTCATAAAGCAAATGAGCCTGGACAAGGTCATCTGTTTCAGGAGAGGCACCTGAAAAAAAGCACAACTAGAAAACATTATTGATATGGGGAATGATAGTGAGGTTCTGGTCTAATATAAACCCATATATCTTAACATTTGTGACAGGTGATGGGCAAAGTCCCATAGAAGAGTGCCGGAAATTGGGCCCACAGAGCTCAGTCCTGTCACCCATCAGCGCATGCAGTCATTCTTATTGCTGTTCAATGTAAGGTTGTTGAAAAACATCCAGCCAGAAATTGCTGATCAACCTTATCCAGGTCCTATAAAAATGTATGAGGATGTCATCTGTCATGTGTTCATAAAATCTGGAGGAATACCTAGAGGGGCCAAAAATTAAGTTTGTAAAGAAGGGGAGACAAAGAGAAGATCTTGGTAATGCAACAGAGAAGACGGTGTGGCTTTGAATTGTATAGTTAAGAAAGAGGTGATCAAGGCTAATTCTGTAGCGCAAATGTGTGCAGACAATTGACAAGGAAAGCATGGTCAATGGGGTCAAAGGTGGCAGAATTATCTAACATCACCAAAGCTCCAAGACAGCTGACATCAGCCACCCAATGAAGATTATTAACAGTTGACCCGAGCAAAGACTCAGTGCCCCAGTCAGTATAGAATCTGGTTTCAGAGGATGAAACAAAGAGCTATGCTCAACAAAGTTGCAGAGATGATATTACATGGGCTTCACACATATTGTGCTTAAGATTTACATAGAGAACTATGGTGAAATTTAGCAGACGGGTCTATTGAGTGTTTGTTCAGAAAATTATTCGGTTTTTCAGATTTGAAGGGTACTTGGACTTTGCCATAGAGAGGGAAGTGTTGAGGAGTTGAAAAAGAACAGTGCATGCAGCATCAGGACAGAGCTTTAACTTCCAGAGGAGAACAAGATTTAGTCAACAAAGGGAGTTAAGACATTTTGTGTAGTTTGATAAGATGAACATTACAAAGAAAATAGGTTTCACGTGGTTGCATAGTGGAAGGCAAGTTGAAAGCAGGCATTGTGAATACCTTGAAGTATACTATTGAAAAAGCATGAAAACTGGTTAGGGAGGCCCCGAAATGCAGAAACGCATGAAGCAGCTGCTGCAGGGAAAGAAATGTCCTTCAGAATAATGACAAGCTATTTTTGTTTGTTAGACATAGCACTATACAGAAGGAGACATATTTATGTTATTCTTCCAACAGGGAATGGGTCCCAGCATGGTACAGAAAGCAACAATTCCTGATCATGTAAGCAACAGATTTTGGTGGAAGGATTAAGCCCACTCCAGATAAGTACCAGTCTTATTAAAGTAAAACAGTAATGGGCACTGCCGACACACCTGCTATCTTTTGGGGGCTGATTTCTGGGACCTTCTTAGAGGGACACACTAGCATCAAAAACCTGCAGACTAATTTTCCTGGGAAACAAGGAGACACATGATAATCTAGAGCATACAGGCTATATGGGAAGGTATACTTCAAGAAGTGGTGAAAGATCATCCCTTTCTGACTGCTCCTTCATTGAAGCTTTGTAAATTACAAGGTACATCACACTGTATCAATGTAAAGTGCCCTGTATTCTGGGAAAATAGGTTTAGGGAATAACACCACGGATGAAGAAATGAGGACCCTGTGAGGGATGTATGATTATGTCACAAATCAGAGATCGGAAGAAAAAAAAAAGAATGTTTTGTTGCTCACTGTTTCCCAGAACAGCCTTACTTGTAGAGGAAGCCCCAGATAAAAATCCCTGGATGGATGAGCAAGGCGCAGGCCACATATCCCCAAGAGCAATAAGCCCTAGAAGGAGACTAGACCAGGGTAGACGTTCAAACCGGGGCAACACCGGATGTCAAGTGGCTGCTCTAAAGAAGCTACCTGACTTTCAGAAGGAGAGGGTGACATCAGAATGGAGCAGAAGTATAGCTTCCAGAAAATGTCTGCCACCGACCCAAGACCATGGATGACTAGAGATTCCATGGAGTACGTGCGTTAACATGGGATTCAGGGACACGTATCTCAGGTCGGCCAACATTTGGGTGAATAGTTAGGAGTAGGTGGATGTGACCAAATGAGGAGGTTCTCGAATGTCTGATCATGGGGCCAATAAGAAGGATGCTGCCTTTACCTACGTAGAAGTAGGATTTTTAAGTAAGAAGCTGTCGACAGCAATGACATTCCAATGCTGAGATCGGAGGTGAACCGAAAGGTAAATCGCATGCAGAACCTGTCAGCTCTGAGGGGAGGAGAGATGAGGTGAGAGGAGAGGTTGTAGAGTGGTTGAAGAAAGGGGGGTAGAGGCTTTGCTGGCAAAGGCAGAATAATGATGACAGTGGCACAGAAAGATGAGAGGTGAAAAAGGAAGAGAGATGAGGTGAGAGGAAAGAATAGTGAGTGCCCAAATAAAGGGAGGAAAGAAGACCTGAATGGGAATCCTGGGTCACTGACAAGAGAGAGCCAGAGGTGGAGGTGGAAAGAGAAGATGCAACAGGGGAGTGTCAGAGCCAAAAGTTGTGAAGTTAGTAAAATAGTTGGTAAAATAGTTGCAAGAGACAAAACATGGGGTCGGAAATGGAGGAGGAGGATTAGGAGCAGGAGAATTGTGGAGGGAAAAGAAGGATAAGAAGAGGCCTAGAATGCAAAAGAGAAAGGAAGATGCTGTGTCACATAGTGCTGCAAAGAGTTTTGGCAAAGATCAATAGGAGAGAATGAATTGACCAGAGGTGAGGAGGGAAAGGAAAAACCTGGGGGAAACATCATAAGTGATGAAGAGAGAAATCCCAGGATGGTTGAGGCCATGGGAAGAAAAGCAGAAATACAAAAAAGAAGCAAAGGCAAAAAGAAGATAGTGTGAACTGAGGAGAGAAGAGTGGGATATCAACCAAAAGCAATGAAGGGGAAGAAGAGAAGAAAGAAATGAGTAAAACAAGACTGGGAAGTTTAAGGGAGAAAGAGTTCCAAATGGAGGTATACAAGAGAAATTTGTGAGCAAGGGGGTGGCAAGAAAAGAAGCAAGCCGACACTGGTGACCAGGAATGACCCTTTGAGAGGCAAAAAACAAACAGAATATAGAAGTTGGAGAAGAAGATCCTGGGAACTTAAGAACAGGGAGGGGCCCTGAAGAGGAACCAACTAGAAACACAGGAAATCTAAAAAAGGCATAAAGGGGCAAAGAGCAGGTAAGGAGACCAAAGAATTAGAAACAGTTTGCCCTAAGAACCTTGCCCTGCATTCATTGAAAGGCAGGGGATCTTGAACTTAGTAGAAAGGTTGAAAAGCCTTCGTCATCAGGCAAGAGAACCATAAAGAGGTTACTTAAAGTTACTTTCATTTCTAACGGATGGTGGCCCTAGACAAGAGAAAGGGATTCAGGCATTCAATTCAAAGCCATTGCCAGAATTGTTGCCTCAGTCCCTGATGTGTGGTCTCTATTTAAAATAGAGACAGATGATGGAAGACATCTAATGAAGGCGATTCCTACAGTCATTGCATCAGTACACCCAGTAGGGCAAGGGCACCAGGCTCCAGGTGGGCTCATACAATACAAAGCACTTACTACAGTGGGACCTTCACTATGCCAAGGAGGGCATTTGCAACCAGTGCCACAAAGGATGCACACTTCTATGTTTCACCAGCAGCAAGAGGGGATCAACAGCCACAAAGTAATAATAATTCTTGGGCCAAAGAGCGGTCCCTCACTCTCTCTCGTCTTATTTGGCACCTTCTGTCTTAACCAGGTTAGTATCAAAAATTGCCCAAGATTTCTTTTTTTCTTCGGGGCAATGCGGAAAACACTGATTTCAGTGAAGTGCCATGTGCCTCTGTGTAGTTCCATTGTTACTGCCAGAGGGAAGCCTACAGCAGATACGGTCTACTGATTAGACTGCCATTAAAATATTAGAAGGCCAGAAGGGGGCATGGTCTGATTAGCTCTCTGCCTGTCTCTGTGGAGAGAGGGGCGCTGATACACCTCACTCCAGTCAGGAACTGTAAAATCCCACTTTGTGTTGAACACATGTCTGCGAAAACCTGTCCCCATATAAGCGGCTGGAAAGATGTGTTGCTCTTGTAACCTCCTGGATCATATTGCCTTGCTGACACCTCCTGGATCATATCTCTTTGCTGACACATCCTGGATTGTCTTGCTGTCACTTGTGCCCAGCCCTGCACACTCAGACCAGCATACCTTTTAAGGCAAGTTCAGGCTATGTCGGCATGCCGCACAGATGGGTGGGTGTCATTTTTTGGTTTTGGCACACTTGAAGATGCCAGTTCAGTGGGTTAGCAGCCTGCTACGGGTCTCTCCAGTAGCCACTGGCCTTGTGACTATTATTTGTTTTATTTAGTCAACAATGTGCGCCTGGTTACTGAGCAAATAGGAGAGGTGGCACACTGGGTATTTGCTTCTTCTAATGGGTACAGAGAATGTGACTTGAAGACGAGATCTTGCAGGGGAAGGTACTGGGACTGAATTTGAAGGACAAAGTTAGTGGCATGCTTTTTCTAAGTTTAGGTAGTGTTCTTTTGTAATTGTTCCAAGAGGCTGCTCTGGCATTGAGCAATACACTGCCAAATCAAGACTAATGAAGATTATGCGCGGGAGCACAAGATTTTAGACTGAGTAACAACTTCATCAGTAAATGGAAAGACTTCAAGCTGAATCGCTGAGAATGTGTCTTCAAAAACCTACCTAAGGATAAATGAGCCACCCAAAATTTAAAAGTGGGCTGTGCCAAATGTTCCTTATGGAAACACTGACGTGTTTTAAACAAAAGCTTGACGAGGAAAAGGATGTGCCACATGAATTTGCACGCACCTTAGTGCAGGCTAGAACCAGCATGCACTAGGCAGATAGTCCAATTGGTAAACCTTTCCACAGATGGGTGCCAGCAGCCACGACGTTGCCCAAGTCCACCTAAATGTACGATAAACACCTTCCTGAGGTTCATATGGCAGACATTGGCCACATCACAGAGTTAGTCCAGGTGATGTAAACATTTCAATCACTGTCGATAATACCAGAGACGCATGGTTATCCAGAAGTGGTAGCCGTCTTCACTTTTTGTGAGCCAAAAAGTGGATTGGGGCTCCGTACTATAATGGGAGATTTTAAGGTGGTTGAAACTTGCAATTCAGTTGAATTCAGTTAAGTTGTAGCTTTACTCCAGAAAGTCCTGAGCAAGTTGGGGAAGGATTGGAGTGATTCTGCAAGTTATATAAAAAGTTATGTGATGATCTATCTAAGGGAAATGCCGATTTCAAGGCCTTCCCCAGGCAAGTCCCTTGGCATTTACTTGATAGAGTTTTGAAAACAGCTTTAAAGTCCTCAGATTTGATTAGGAATGCAGTTGACTTTGTGGTCCATTGTGGAGCACTATTTAGATTTCCACATGAACTGAAATGCATATACCTAACATTTTGCACTATGTGTGGCATCAAAGAAAAGGTTATTTGACTGTCTCCTTTAGCCGGTGGTTCTCTGTATTAGAGGCTGTGAACGCCATACTATTGATGTGGGGACCTTTTACTGATTTTCTCCTTAGTAATGAAGCATCAGGCAAGAAATGTGAGGCTCTGATAGTGAGGTGAGGAAAAGTACAGTGTATTGTGTTCTTAGATTTTTGCGAGAGAACATGATGGCTGTAGTTGATATAATGAAGAGGATGGAATCTGTAAACACATAATAATAATAATAATAATAATAATAATAATAATAATAATAATAATAATAATAATAATAATAATAATTTAGCATTTATATAGTGCTACAAACCCCCAGGCATCTGAGCGCTGCTTATTATTACCCATAGTGTGTGGTGCTCATTTATTGACTTTGGAAGGATGAAAGGCTGAGTTTGGCCATGCCAAGATTCAGACCTACGTCAGCAGGCTCAGCACAGACGTCAAAGCAAGCGCTTTACTCGCTGTGCTGTCGGAACGGCTTATATTTGCCAAGTGTACAATGCTGTTGGTGTGCAGGTCAAATTATTATTTGAAAGGCATCTGGGTGACATTTTCAGTGATTTTGGCCCTGCAACATGTGCACTACTGGAATGTGTGGCGTTTGGCAAACAAAGCACTGTTGAAGAGATGTTTTGTATATTCTACTCCACAATTCATGACAAATGGCAAGCAATGCTGTGTAGAAACATCCCATCAGCCCCCATGACATTCTAAGTGAGTGAAGCCTCTTTGTGGTATGCCGTGCAAGTACTTGATCCCTTCTGCAAAAAATAATTTTGTCCAGACTTTGAAAGGTATGTGTTTATTTTTCACCATTTTAATGACTGTGTGTACTCAGGTCAATGCCTATTTGACAGAGCCTGTACCATAGAAGCTGAATCTCCAGATACATGAGTATTGGGTGGGCAAGCGCCAACAGTGGGCAGATTTACCAGTATGTGTATTGCATATATTGGCCTTGCCTGTATACAGTGCCAATGTGGAAACATCATTTTCACAAAGCATAGTCTTCATGGGAAGAAAAGAAAGGGCAAGTATATGATATGATAGGTTATAGTATGGGCAAAGAGTCCCTGAAAAAGTATTGCATGATTTACTACAAACATTTTGACTTGTAGAAATGTTAAATATTACTGGATTAACACATTCATCTTTATTGTCCAGAAAGTGTGCATACCACCTTGCTGTGAGTGATATTACCGTACTTATGCACACAATTTAACAATAAAAGAATATTTGTGTGTTTACACTGGAAAACACAGATATCTGCAATTTTTTTGAAGGTGGCAAATGGGAAAACATTGATAAACACAGATCCTAAACATTTATGAAAACACTGGAAAAACAACACTGGAAGTGAAAAAATAAACAATGAAAACAGGAAACCCTATATATACAGCAGGTGGACTCTGACTGCCTTGTACTTGGATTCAGTCCCCCTTCTATCATGCTCAGTCGTACCTCTCTCTTCTTCTGCTCTTCCTTCCCTCTACCCACTTCTCCTTCCTCCTCCCGCCAATCTTCTCTCCCTCTGATGTTGTCTACTCTTTCTAAGTGTTAAGGATTTCAATCAAACGACACGCACACCTTGGTCTCGGCCTAGTATGTAGCGCCTAACTGAGGTGCTTTTCTCCTTATTTATAAAGATTCCATTTTGGGATGATACACCACTCATATCACTCCCACTTTTCAAATACCACAGGCCACAATGGACCATGAACCAGATTGGTTGGTCAAATGCAAGATGTATTAATTTATTTAAAATTTAAAAGAAATCACAGACTTTTTATATAGGGCAGCAAACGCCAATGGAGTGATAGTTACAATTAGAATGTGAGCAATGCACTGGGTTTGACTTTTCAGTGGAGCATATACACAGCACAGCAGAATAGGAGCACTTCTGATTTAGGACAGATAGCACCCAAGTTAGAATTTCCCCATGCAATGTTCCCTCAACCCACCAATAATCAATTCTGAGTATATACAAAGAGGCAGTAGGTACTCAGGAATAAGAAACTGAAAACGGAATCTAAATCTGACCTTGCGTCCCCAAATAAGAGAGAAAACGTATATTAAACCCCTTGTAATGTGGCGAAATGACACTCAGAAATGGATAAATCAATAATGAATGTGCGTTAAAAACCTTCAAGTAAATACGATTCTTTACTAAAGCAACAATGCAAAGATCCTAACTATCACAAAGAATGGATTGCCAAAAGCATACAGTTCAGAAATGAGTGGAAAGTTTAAAACAGATTACAGTCAAATAACACGTTTAAGATTTACACTTTTGCAATTCCTGCCTAGAATTACCCAAACAGCTTCTTTTTTTTTCCAACACTGTTTTTATTGTTTTGGTAAAACAAGTCATACAGATTCTTTGAGTGTTACATACTTTGCAAACTTGTTAAAACATTTAATGGAAGATAACGGTTCTTTATATGGCTAAGACTTAGTGAAACATGCGTTCTCTTCAAAAATAAAACTGTTAAATCATAACTGAAGAGGGGGGATGGAGATGGGGGACAAGGAGCTGTGCACACATTAGGGGTAGAAGACTGTCTGTTTTCAACAAAGGAATAGTTCAAGGGTTCGGTGCGTCTCTTTGACTGGGTTTAGGATGAGGTCCTCGACACAGGTCCTTCAAGGTTGGGGAGCTTGTCCTGGTGGTTCCTGACGGCACAGGAGCGAAGAGGAGCCCCGTCGCTTTTCTGGCCTGGTTCCTGCTTAGTTCTTTTCAGTTTTGAGTTTCCAACCAGCGTAGGGATGGGGGCTGCCTCGCCACTCCGGGGAATCGCTGCACATAGTCCAAAAAGGGGGCCCATATGCGATCGGATTTGGGTTTATTGCCTAGTCTGATGGCTGTAACTTTTTCGGTTGCAACAATGTCCCAGCATTTGGACCACCACATCTGCGTGGACGGACCCTCTGGATTTTTCCAGAGTCTGGCGATGGTAATTTTGGCGGCTGTAAGGAGATGGGAGCAGAGGTCCGCCAGACAACCTGCTAGGGGGAATTGGCTGTCTCCTGTCGCCCCCAGCAGCGCAATACCTTGGTCCCAGGGGATGGTGAGTCCAGCGATTCCATTAATTTGTTCCAAGATATTCTTCCAGAATAGGGAGGCTTTCGGCCAGACCAGAACAGGTGGAACAGGGTTCCTCGGTCTGAGCACCCCCTCCAGCATTGAGCAGGGATCGCTGAGTTACATTTATTTAGGATTGCAGGAGTTATATACCATCTGTAGCAAACTTTAAACGCACTTTCTTTGTTCGTTACGCATTTTGAGCTTTTCTGGGCGCGGGACCAGATGTGGTGCCATTCCTCTGGTTCAATCTGTCTTCCGATGTCTTCTTCCCATTCAGCATATATGGTTCTTTTTGGGCGGGGTCTGTTCTGTCCAGGATCTTGTACAGTGCAGAGATTTTCCCTCTCGGAGGGTTTGCTGAGAGGGTAAGTTCTAATGCCGTTAGCTCTCTGCTGCCCTGTTTTCTGACCTGTGGATTTGACAGCCAGTGTCTCAGTTGCGCGTAGCGAAACCTTTCAGTTTCCGGGATCTTAAATTTACACTCCTCGAAGTTTAAGCGGAGGCCGTTTTCGAAGAAATCTGATATGGTTTCCAAGCCCCCGGCCCTCCACTCCATGAACTGGTTTGGTGAGACTCTGGGGGAAAAGTCGGGGTTGTCCCAAACTGGCGTGAGGGGACCCATTGCGCCTCTGCAATTCCACCGGCGGGCCACCATTTTCCAGCTGGCGACCGTGTTTCTTGTTGCTGCTAGGGGGCCCGGGTCTTGGATTCTTTTGGGCTCTTTGGAGTGAGGCAGAGATTCAAGTGGGGTCTTGCTCCAATCTTCCTCCAGTTTTAACCACCGGGGACGGTTGGCACTGAGCTTCCAGGCGAAGGCCGGGACTAGCTGGGCTGCGAGACAGTACCTTGCAACATCTGGGACCCCTGGGCCACCCAGAGCGGTGCTTCGGAGCATGATGCGTTTCGGGATACAGGACTTCTTTCCTTCCCAGACCAGGTTCAAGATCTCTCTTTGCAGCTTTCTTAGGGCTTTCTCCTGAATCCTCACTGGCAGAGCTTGAGCGTAGTATAGCAGCCGTGGAGTTAGGTTCATTTTTATCGCAGTAATCCGGCCGAACCAGGAGTTTTCTTGTTTTTTCCATCGGTTGATGTCGTTTTTCAGGTCCCTGAAGAGTGCCGGAAAAGTTGTTTTATACAGCTTTTCAGTTTTGTTGGGTATCTGAACTCCCAGATAGCTGATGTCATCTCTTGCCCAGGGGATCCGGAACTCCGCTTCGAGGTTGGCTTTGGACTTTCCTGGGATATTGATGCCCAGTGCTACTGATTTGGAGATATTTATTGTGAACCCTGAGCCTGTGCGGAATTCTTCAAGCGTTTACCATAGTGCTCTTATTGATTCTGCTGGCCGGGTGAGTGTAAGGCGCACATCATCCGCGTATAGGGTGATTTTGTAGGATTCTTTTTTGATCGTGAGGCCATGTATTGATGGATTTCGGCAGATCCTGCCCGCGAATGGTTCCACTGGTAGGGCAAAGATAAGTGGGGAGAGTGGGCAGCCTTGCCTCGTGCCTCTGGTTATGTTTATCTTACTGGATTTGGCCCCGTTGAGGCGCAGTTTTGTGGAGGGGCTTTAGTAGATGGCTAGGATCCATTTTACGAAATTCGGGCCGAAGCCAAAGTGTCTAAGGAGTTCCTCCACATAGCCCCAGTCGAGCATATCGAAAGCCTTATGCACATCTAAGGAGAGGACTGCTAGCTTTGAGCCCAACCTGTTCGGTTAATCAATGATGTTGATGGTTCTGCGGATGTTGTCTTATGATGCGCATTGCGTTCGGTCTTTCCCTGGTTTAGGGATCAGTACTGTTATCAACTCATTCATGGATGCGGTTGTGGAGCCGGTGGAGAGGAATGAATTGAATAGGTTTGCCAGTTGTGGTGCTAGCGGGTGGGCAAACTTTTTGTAAAATTTTGAGGAAAACCCGTCTGGCCCGGGCGTTTTTCAGGTGGCGGATTGTTTCGCTGACTTCCTCCGCTGAGATCGGAGCCTCCAGGTCAGATAGTGACGGATTTGGCTTTGTTTTTGGGATTGGGGCCAAAAATTGGGTGATAGCTGGCGTTAATGTCGGAGGTCCTGCCATGATTTCCTTGTGGTGCTGCACCATTATCTCAAGTTTTTCGGGGTCCAGATGGTGCAAGGAGCCGTTTTTGCCCACCAAGGCTTGGATTTGGTTCCTGGTTTGGAGCTTTTTCAGTTTGTGTGCTAGGAGCCGGTTCGCTTTGTTACTGTTCAGGTAGTAATACTGTTTAGTATAGATTAGTGCTTTGGTGGCTCGGTCTGCTAGGTGGATTTCAAACTCTATTTTAGCTCCTTTTAGTTCACAGTGCCTTGTTTTCGTGTAACAGTGTTTGAGCTTATTTTCTAGTTCTGTGAGTCTTTCCTCAAGCTTTTGTTGCTTCAGCAGGTTTTGGCGCTTGAGTCTAGCTGTTGAGTCCATCGCCACCCCTCGGATCACTGGTTTCATGGCGTCTCATACTGTTGCCATTGAGGAGTCTGGGGTTGTGTTCTCCGTGAAGTAATTCTGAATCGCCTCTGTGAGGTCAGAGCTGGCCGCTAAATCAGTAAGGATATAATCTTGCAGCTTCCATTGCCTCTGGCTGGGTTCCGGGACTCCATGGAGAAGCAGCGTCATCGTGACTGGCGCCTGATCCGAGATTGCGATAGGTTCGATTTGGATGTTATCCATGCAGTGGGCCAAGTTGTTGGCGGTTAACAAGAGGTCAATACGCGTGTAGCCTCTGTGTACATGTGAGAAGAAGGTGTAGTCCCTTTCTCCCTGGTTGCGTAGTCTCCATATGTCGATCGTCTCGGTTTCCCGCAGGAATTCTGCCAGGGCCAGGGATTTGCCAAAGTCTTCCCTCAAGGCTGGGAGCGACTTATCCACCTTCGGATCTGGGGGGATGTTGAAGTCTCCGCCGATTAGCAAGTGGCCTACAGAGAAGGCCGTGATGGTTGGGAGGAGATTATGGAGGAATTGGTCTTGCTCTTTGTTTGGTGCGTAGATGGCCACCAGAGTGATCGGTAGTTCGACTAGGAGGGCCTTCAGGAGTAGGAATCTGCCCTGCGGATCTTTTTTGGTGGTGATCTGCGTTAGTGGGAGGTCTTGACCTAGCAATTAAGCGACTCCTCTCTTTTTCTGTGTAGCAGAAGCGAAGTAGCATTTCGGGTAGTGTCGAAACCGAAGTCGTTTTTCGTCTTCCGTGATCAGGTGGGTTTCCTGCATGAAGACAATGTCCGTGGCTAATTGGTCCAGTTTGTACCCGACTGACTTCCGCTTTCTTGGTGCATTAAGCCCCTGCACATTCCAGGTCGTGATAGTTAGGGTTTTGTCTAGTGAACCCATCCTTTGAGTTCTAAGTGGGTCGGATCGGAGTCTTCCTTGAAGATTTCTTGTTCCTTGTCTTCCAGTGCTGAGTTCATCCTTCTTCCCTAATTGTGAGGTTCTCCTCTCCTTCTCGTGCACCCCTACCTCCCCTCCCCCCCAAACAACAACAAGGTTTCCGGACCAGCCTTCGACCAACGGGGCATACGGCCGGACCGGTGTGGTAACTCTGCTTGGAGGCAAACATTGCCTCTTCTGTTGGCCAGTAAACATTCAGGTTGAGGTTAGAGAGTCCATTTCATAGGTACCAGTTGAGACTCTTCGGTGCCCCCTCACGGGCGGTGAGCAATCAGGCCAGGGGACCCAGGAGGTCTGGGCCGCCCATTCAGCGGTTTTTGTCCCGTTTTGGCTTGCCCGGAGTGCCTCGGGGTCTGCGGCGCCCGATATCTTGGTCCAGGCTCTGGTGGGGTCTCCATGGGATCTCTTCGGGGCCTCCGTGGCTTTGGGGAGGGACCTCTCTTCACTCCCCGGGTTCATGAATCGCTCGGCGTCTCTGGGGGAAGGGATTGCCCAGGACTTGCCCTCCCAATTGAAGATTAGAGAAGTGGGGAAGCCCCAATGATAGGCTGTTTTCCTCTCACGCAACTATTCGGCGAGCGGCTTGAGGTCCGCCATCCACCCTCGCATTGGCGTCCCGGAAGCTAATACGGGCCGAGCTTCTAGCTTCTTGCATAATTTCTTCCTTGACTTTGTAGAAGTGAATTCTTGCTAGAACATCTGGTGTAACATTTGCGTTTTGTCTGGCTCTAACCCTATCCAGTTCCAGGGGGGCTCCGTCTGGGGGCGTTAGAATGAAGCGAAATAGGTCGTTGACATAGGGGTTGAGTTCTTCGTTAGGGACAGAGCACGGAATTGCCCTCAGGCGGATATTGTTGCACCTGGACCTGTTTTCAGCTTCTTCTTGTTTGTTCTCGAGGGCTTCACACCTGGCCTACAGCGCGGAGAGTCTATCAGCCCCTTCTCCAATCTCGGAATTTTGCTCGAACAGGGTGTTTTCAATTTCTTCTGTTCTGGTTTCGACTTCCCCCACCCTCTTGTCCAGGGAGGAGATTTTGCCCTTTAGCTCTTCTGTCCCTTTTTGGTACTCCTTGGTTATGGCAGAAAGGAGCTCTAGGGTCGCAATCTCGGTTTGTTTGGATGATTTCCGGTTTCTGGACATTACGCTTGTGCCTTGAGCGGGAACTTGGCCACCCCCCACCCGGGATGGGTTGTTGTGAGACGCCTGGGACCTCTTTTTGACCACGTTTCCCTGACTGGGCAGATCCGTGTGGAGTATTTGCTATGGCGTGGGCCAAGTAGTCGCCTGCTGTGTTCTCCCAGTGTCTTGGGGTTCCGGCGGTGGCTGTGGTGGTGTTGGTGGTGGTGGAGGACAATAGGGCTCTGGGCCGCCCACACGAGCGTCTCCTCTCTGGAGGCCGAGCAGTGCCTCTGGGGGAAAGACCCCCGGGGTACTGGGACTCAGTGCTGGAGGAGGGATCCGGGCTCCCCCTCCAGTTTGTATCTATGTTGTCCACCCGGAGGAGTCCTTGTCTGGGTGGCCACCTCGCCACTCGCCAGGGAGCCGGAACGGGGAAGGGGAGCTACGGGCCCAGGGAGCGCTTATATGATGCGGCAGGTGCCGCCCTACCTTCCTTCCGGACTTTCGGGTGTCGCTGGTGGCAGCCTGTTGCGGAGTGGGCCCTCACACCCCCAGCACCAGCCGATATGCCGGAGGCCCCCGGCCACCCGCGGTCTCCGTAGCTGCAGGGGCTGGAAAGCTGGTGGAGCCGGTGAAGGGGGAGGGTAGAGCCCCACGCCACACTTCCCCGTGGCAGGGCCCACCTCACTGCTGCTGCCGGCCCCCTCACGCCCGTGTGGGAAGGGGGTGGGTCTCCGAGCTCTGTCGGGGGAACTGTGGTGCTTGCTGTGCACCCTCTGACGGGACTGCTGCTTTCCCACAGGCAGCAGTGGGAGGGAGGTCTGTGAGTCCGGGGCGGCAGGCTTTTCTTTTTTTTATTTTTTTTCCCCTCAAAGCGTCGCTGCAGGTAGCTGGCGGATTTGGCGGGCCTTATCATGAGGCAGTGCCCCCTAGTTTCGGAGACGGGCACTGCTATTGCCTGAGCTGCGGACACGGCAGCCGTTGCTTGTGCTCCCCCAGGCTGCGGGCGGTAAAGAGGTCTTGAGCTCGAGGAGGGCGGGAGGAGCACACTTGCGCTGCCGCCCTGCGTAGCGGGCTTCGCCCCGTTGCCACTGCTGGCTTTCAGTCTCGTGCCTCAGCCCTCCCACCCCGAGACAGGGGGGATTCCCAGGCCTCCGTCTGGGAGAGGGGCCCATTCCCTTCGAAATCGGATGCTGCACCATGTGCGTCTCGAGTCGGAGATGCAGGAGGGCTCCGGAGCTTGCTGCCTCAGGGCATCAGATCAGGATCGGCTCTGCGTTGGACTTCCAATGTTCCCGCACGGCTCGGACGCTGGTAAGGAGGGTGGGTTACTCCGTTCTGCTGACCGCCATCTTGGGTTGCCCCTCTCCCGCAGGGGGGATTGCAGCTCAAACTCAGTCCCCCTCGGATTCAGTGCGGCGAGGACGAGGCATGGGCAGCCCCAGCCTTACGGCTCTGCGATGTGCTGATTTTGTTCACGAAAACCTTTGTTTACTGGGGAATTACTGGTAAAAACACGGTCACGGCCGGGAGCTCTCACCGGACCTGACTGTTCACCATGGCGCCAAGCCACGCCCCCACCCAAACAGCTTTTAATAAAAACGGGTGAAATACACTGATTTATTATGTTGGGGGATAGATATATATCACAAGTTCAAAATGGAATTGAAAGTAAGTCTCCAGCCGGTAAATTGAAAGAGTTATGCAATATAGAAGGAGGCGCGCTTTCAGTAAAATGAAGGGTGAAATTGGAAAGGAAATCAGTTTGGGAAAAGAACAGTTTTACTTTAAACTAGATTTCATGACTAAGAAAAGAGGAACACCACCCATGAATTCTCTAAGCTACGCTGCAGATGTAACCCTTCACGCAGTGTACCCCTTTTCTTTAAGGAAAATTACTTTATTTAATCAAAATATCGCTAATGACATATGATCTATGCAAGACAGAAATGAAGAGAAAAGAAGTGTTGATGCTTGGAGATTAATGACAAAATGCACAGAGAATTCTGACAGTGGGACAAGTTATCAGGATAAGGATAGGATGATTTATAGAGTGGGATGAAGACATTGCAAGACAGGTATACCAGGGATTTCTATGGGGTGATGAAATACTCACAATCCACTTTTTAGTTTTGGGCTTTTTGGACAGTCAACCGGGTCTGGTCACTACATGGCAGTGCACCTGGAAGATCTGTGCGGTTCTGGTCACCGGCTGGCAAGGACTGGACAGGCAATTCTGGTCACTGGATACTACAGGTCATCAGGATAGCAGGATGGCAGCAGCATGCAATTAGTGGCAGCAAGCCAGGCTGGATCAGAATGCAAAAGGTACCACAACTTTCTGCTTGTTAATGGGAAATTTAGTGGGTTTTTAGATTTGAGGCCTTGCTGGGAATGGGATCAGCACTGCTTCGGTTTTGCAGTGAGCCCCGGAGTAGGGTCAGCATTGCTTGGCCTTGTAGTTGGAGTCTGGATCTGGAAGATGACGGGAACAGGAACGCAGCACAGGACATCAGGAAGAGTGTGTGTGTCTAGAGTCTTGTCAGGGACCCTTATTTATAATGCATAATGACATCATCAAAGTATAGGAGGGCAGGGTTAACTAAGCACGCCTCTAAACTACTTGGATTGGACAAGGGTGCTAGTCTCCGCCTTGCTCTCAACTGGTTGGATTTCCAAGGGAATGATGTCAGATTTATAAGGTGAGTTTTATAATGTCCAAAAACTCCCACAATTACTTTACTTAAAATCCGATTTTGCCAAAAACATACATTTATACAATTGCAATCTCTTAGCAAATTATATACACCGATTACATATTTTGTGCAGCACATTCAGTCCAATCCTCCAGTCTGTGGGACCTTGATTTGCCCTTCTGATACATTTTGGTAATTTTGAGCATGAAAGATTCAGCCTAAAATTCCATAACTTTATACACAGATGCGAATTATCGTAAGGGATGTATGCACAAAAATGCATGTTTGCAACATTGATACTTTTCTATTTATCCTCAATACTTTGCCCTTTCTGTCCCCAAGGTGTCAGTGAATTCTACCATGTCTCAAAAGAAAGCACAAAAATCACTTTTAAACTGCAAATGTTCACATTTATTCAAAGTCTTGCTGCAAGGATAGAAGTCTTAAAAGTTTATTCCTGAAATAATCTTTGGGAACAAATGGCAGTCCCTTTGTCCCTAGGTCCGTTTTTTTCTTTCCTTCAACTGCTGCCAACTGTCATTTCCTTCAGAGCATGGTTTCTCCCTTGATTGAAGTTGTATTGCCCCTTCACACTTCAGACTTCCTTCCCTGGGAGCTTCATTGTCAGGGTCCCAGCAGAGACGAAAGTCTGTTCAACCCCGTAATTATCGGGGGGTTGTCAGTATCTGCCGAGCGAGCCCTCAGCAGAGGACCCTTGACCCCTGATGACATCACAGGAAGTGATGTCATTTGACCCCACCCCGAAGTGTTATCGCGGGAAGCAATGGGACACAACTTTTCACGTGTCTACAAAACAGGAAGTGGCATCATATAGCACTGTACACTATGAAAAATATGGTTACAACATCACTATAATGTGATGTACATTTCATACAAGAATGGATCGTCACATGTATCGTTAAGATCAACGTGTATAGGCCCAAATTACTGTGAATGCAAGCAGACATCCATAACCAAATGATAATGATGTGTTATTATATGGCACTTACGCTTAAGAGCTTTATATAGAAAAAAATATATACCCAATATCACCCAACCTGTGTTGGCACTCATTTATCATCGACCTCAGAAGGATGAAAGGCTGTGTTGAGGAGTTTAAGAACAGACTTATTCAGTGACTCACCCCCTGAAGTGTGCCTGAAATAAACGTTTAATGAGTCTAGCAATTATTGCATGGAATTCCAGAAAGACACATTATTTGGTATTCCTATTCTTTCTTATTTAGGGGTCAGTGCTGAAAGTGTTAGACTTGTGCACTCCTGTTCTTATTTTTCTTCTTTATTTAAGGGGCCTGAACAAGAAAGCCAGCCACTCCAGATGTAAAGGGCCAAATGGTGCTGGCCACAGCCCAGGAGCTTGCATTACAAAAAATAATTAAAAAAATAATAATCTTTCTGTTTTCCCCGTTTATTTTAGAAGTCGCAAGGGAAATCACAGAGGACACAATTGGCTTCCATTTTGTGTGTCTTCGATTCCATCTTTGGACCAGGCCTCACTTCGATAGTACGAAAAGGCTACTCCCCCCTTTGCAGCGCCGCGCACAGCGCGCTCACAGGCCCCACAGTTTCTCCTCTGTCTGAGAGCTTCACAAATCCCTTTCTCACGGATGCACCGGGGATATTTGAAACAAATTACAGAATGTATCATATCACCCTTCCTCTGTGATCACTGTCCTGTGTGTGAACCGGCTCGAACCATGCCTTGTAGCTCATCCATCTCCACAAACCTGCCCCTGCTCCCTTTCCCCCAGTGTTGGAAAATGACTGCCAATGTAACCCTGTGCCCTCCTAAGGTATTCTCTTGATGTACCAGAAGTGTGACCCTGCTGTGCGGCCCACCCCACAGTGCCCCCAATAAACCCAGACCTCTGTCACAGTATATTGTGCCCTAAAAACTAACATATGTCATTACACTCCCCACTTGCCTTGAGGTGCTAAGAACCACCCAATGGCCCAGGTTATCACAGAGAACAAGCCCTCTATGTCATGTACCCCATAAAAGTCACAATGAAGGATGGTGTAATCGCATGCATGCAATTTATAGGTTTTCTAGATTTATTCAAGGATATGCTATTGATTGTTGTTTATTATCGATCGAATGCTAGTGTCTCATGCCAGCTTAGTTAGTGTCAATTCTATCTCTCCGTGACCTAACCCGCACCCCTCCCAGACACATGCAGCTGGACCTTGTGACGCTCACCCTCCCGCCAACTGGGCAGCCTATCCAGGAGAAGCAGCGCCTACAACGATATATGTGCCTCCACCTTCTAGCCATCCTGCACTGTTGTAGTACCCTTTGTTAGTTATGTCATTTATGATGCTGTTTTCCTTTATAATTCTTTGTAACTGTATTGTTTGCTAGAGCGCTCTCGAGGCAGCAGAATTCTCTGGATGCCAAATTTATATAAACGTACTAAATCTTGCAACCTGTTCTCCTAGTCTCATTCCCCACTGCAGTGTATTGCATTTTATTATTCTGCATTGGTAAAACGGGGAGTGAGCCTTTACAAGTTCCTTGTTGATTTTTTTTTTAGAGTTGGTTTAACAGGGATTGTCAATTCAGAATCATGCCTGGTTTTCTTGAGGCACATTGAGACACACCGGGCTTGGTAGGGCTTATTAATTACAGTGGCTTTAAGGAACAGAGGGAATTAGTGTCAAAGCTGCATTTTTTAAACGTGAAAAAGGGTTTCTTTTCAATGGAGACTTTGCCTTTTGTGCCACAGAAATGCTGCTTTTTCCACTTTCTTCCTTTTGTTTATGTCGGAACACACTGGCAATCTCCTTCAATGTGCCCCATGGTTCCAGCCTGCCTGATGTGTGCTTGTCAGGACGGTGCAGCCATTTATGTTGTTTTTGCAAAACGCAGTTTTGAGCCATGGGACTCACAGGAGCTAGCGCAACCATGTTGTGGTTTCTGCGCAACTGCAGCTTGGTGATGTGGGGAAATGCTGTTGAGTGGGTCAATATATCCCACATAAGTCTTGTCTCTACCCTTTGATGTTACTCCTTCATCTACTACTACTCACCTCCACACTACTACTCTCTCTACCACTCTACTACTCCACTCTTTCACTCAATACCATACACTTCACAGTTACTCCTTACACTGTCTACCCTAAACCCACTTGTCACACTAGAAAACACATAAACATTCACACTCCACGTGGACTCACTACCCAATAACTTACATTCCCCAGAAGTTGCATCCACAATCTGCTGTTCCTTCCTTCATCCTGCTGGTCTCTTGGTCAAAACACCTCCATCTGCTCTGACATCACCCAAACAACTTGCACATCCTGCTTCATGTGGACTCCTTTCATACCCCTTCCCCTTTCTTGGTTGACTCCCTGTCTCTGGGGTGTTATGTCATCATTTTGCCTTTTGTTGGACGCCCAACCTAAAGACATTGTTTTTCAGCCAATTTTAGGCAGCCTACAAAAAGTTAAAAACAACATTCCCTCGCAATCCCACCCCCCAGCCACACCAGCACCACCCTGACCCCAACCAGCCCCCTTCTCAGGCACGATTCATTCAAAACCAAGGGGCTGTTTCTGCCGCAAACCCCATCTTCCTCAGCCCCCCAGCCTCCCTCCCCACCAAAATCTCTCCCAACCGAAACATACAACATACACACAAAAACACACTTACCCTGTCACCCTCGATGGTGCTTCCGGGTCCTGGTATGGAATTTCCTCTCAAAAAAAGTTCTCTTGACCTAATACTCTCTGGCCAATCTGTCCATGTCTTCCGCACCCAGGGTGAGTTGTATGCCTCCAAGATTACAAATAGGGGGCTAAGCCCTGCTCACTTCTTCCTTGTGGGTCGGCCGTTGAACAACAATGGAGGCCTGAAAGGCTAGGTTTTCGAGTACATGTTTTTGGGCATTAGACATGCTACCCAACAGAATACCTACAAGTGATGATTGTGAAATGAAAATCTGCATTTCATTCTCCTGATATCACAGGTTGACTTCCGCCATGTGCAGCGCAGCAGGACAGTTGCACATATGAATGCAACTCTTTCTGAGGAATGGGTGTAGGATTAGAATGAGAGTTATGCCTGTGGCAACACCTAGATGCACACAGGCATATGTGATCAAAGGTCCCCATCCATCAGAACTGAAGGGCCCACTGAAACAAATGACCTTCCAGCCTTTACAACAAAACCTTCACAATGGAAATCGGCCTTTTAAGCATGGCTGTGGGGTTTCTCCACATTTAAGGACATGTGGCCTAAATTGTCAATGTGCATGTAAGATGGGCAGTGTACGTAAGGTTGCCCACTGTGTCAATGATTAAAACACAAAACAAGTGACGAAGGCAAAGGGACTCACAAAAACTCACAAATGAAAAAAGGGTTCTTGGAACACACAAACAGTGGGAAAGGTGACACAGCAACGGGGGACAGGTAAAGAAAGGTATTAGGTTTTAAAACATGTTGGTGTAACACAAAGGGGAAAAGCAGCAGCGAAAAGCACAAGAGAGGCTTTTTTTAAACATAGGAATACGTTTAAAAAGGGATGATTAAAGAAGGGACCTAAAAACACACACAGGAAACAGAGAAACGGGTACGCGGCGAGGATCAAGAAACAGCAACATCAACACAAATACAAATAGACAAAGAGGGTTAAAATAGGAATTCGCAAGCACCACCAACAGCACAAACGAATGAACTGCTCCAAAACTTATCAAAAGCATGCCAAATCTCCAAAACCACGAATTTGAACTTCTCCTGTAAACTCCTATCTAGACAGTCAAGCAAAACCAACAATCGAAGCAGGAAGCAAGCTGGGCCTTTTAACGGCCCTCAAACCTGGTTTAAAAATGCCACAGGTCCCCTGATTGGCTGGCCAAAAACCTCTCGAGTCTGGAGCCTACAAATCGGACGTGCATATTTTGTGAAGTTTAATCACGTGAAAGCACCAAGCCATCACTTATGTGGGCATTCAGAAGTATTTTCAGATTCATTGCACACCTTTATCTGCACTGGTGGATTTATGTGCTTTGGTCGACCCCCAACTGGTCGATTTATTTTCTAATTTATTTTACTGTTTCTCTCCACCGGAAGGTAGATGGCAGGTTGGGGTCCGGCAATATTGAGTGGTTTGGCGGGGGGTAGAAACAGGAGGAGGGGGCAAAGAGTTTCCTCAGCATTTGGTGGTAAAACATGTGTTTTTTTTTTATATAATGTGCCCATCTAAACTTCCATCAAAACACGTAGATCGGCACTACTAACTTAAAAAAAACACCAATGCATTTCCCACTGGCAGCATGAGTGCAGGTTGTGGCAACAGTCACGAGAAGCGTGGCCACAACCATGAAGAAAAGGGGATGCAAAAGGTGGAACTTTTCACATCTTTTTGACAGAGCCATAGATTCTGTTTGTGTCGCTTATAGTGCGTCCAAGTGCATTACATTGTTTCGGCACATATATATTTCCCTTTTGAATGCTGACATTGGGGGTCATTAAAAGTTGGGCGGTAAGGGATACCGGGTACCGGTAAGGAGACAGGTGCAGGGAATCCCTTACCGCCCAATTCCGAGGTCCCTTAGCGGGAACCGGAAAGGACGTGTGGTCTGACCACAAGTCCTTTACGGGTCCCGCTTAGGGACCAGGGCGCTAATAACGGACCTGCTATTCGCGAGCCCGTTACTAGCGACCTCCCCATTCCCATTGAGCCCTACGGGGGCTTAAATGGGAATGGGGAATGGTTGGTTCAATGGGGACTTCTGGTTCCTTCAGGGTCGGAATGCACCGGTAAGTCCCCACTGAACCAGACCGGTGCCGGACCCGGTATTGGAGGCAGCCATAGCGCAAATAGCGCAATGGCTACCTCCAATCTCGGAATGAGGCCCATTGACACAAGTGATATCATGCCAAAATGATGCTTACTTCAGACCTGTTTTCGATACCATGTCCTTTTGTAATTCACAACCACTTCATGGCCTAGTTTAAGCATGCTAGACTTCACATTTGTGAATCGACACCTACATATTGTATCGTGGGTATGCACTGTACCCATCCTTAACACACAGCAAAACCTTTTTGGCAAAAGTTAAATATGAAAAAACACACTTGTGAAAGGCTGGGACAAATTGTAACCCCTCTGACAAAATGGGAAGATGTATAACGGGGCTCTTTCCTCCTTCATCACTGTGCACTTTAGGTTCGTTTCAGCATAAACCCATGGACCACAACCCTAACGTCAAACACTACACAGCAACGCATTCATCCCTGTATTCATTAAACGGGCGCTGCAGAGGTCATTGCCTCGTGTATACGCATTTCATCCGGTTTCCTTGGTGTGCTGGCAGCGCCCATTGGCCACGTGGCCTAAAAGTAGGTCCTTTTCAACCCTGCTTTCTTCCTTTACCTGCTCCCCTTTCTGCCATACTCGGAATCTGTGCAAACGACACACATTTTGTGCTCAGGTCCACAAATCAACACGTTGGCATTGTGTCAGAAATGCGCTGCTTGCATCTGTCCCTTCTGATAGGCTTTTGAGGGGCGCATTTGCCTTCACACTGGAACACGTCTGCCCACGACAGCTGCACTCCACTGGGTAGCTAGAACCTGGCCAGAATGAAATAATAAAAAGAAGTGTAGGCAGGCATCTGAGGCTAGAGGGTGCTGCGACGGGGGCTGTTTTTTTTCTTCCTTCAGTCTGGGCTGCATTCTCTTTCAAAGAATTACTTCTGCCTCCCGCAGCAGGTGAGAAGCAGGAATGTGAAGCGGGGCGATCATATTTCCCCAGTAAAAGTAGGTAAGTGTTAGAAAGAGCTCTTACATTAATCCTTTTGTTCTGATGCATTTTATTTGAAGTCAGCAGGTGGTCAGAGAGTGGCCAATTGGTGAAAAACTGGGTAATCTGCTCTTTCCCTTAGTGGGCCTCCAGCAGGGTACCCACACTAAGCCTCGCCAAGGCAATACACAACGTCCACTTCAGGAACAGTTTATATGTTAAGGTTTTGCAAAAAATCAAGGCACCGTGTTGTATAAATGTAGCTCTAAAGATTGTGGAAACACATCTTGCAAGACAAAATATGGCCAGCAGCCCGATAGCGAGGAAAACACCCAGGGGAGACGAAATACAACCATACCCAGGTGTGCCATACACCCCAAAGCACTGCTGGGAATCAGACCGTGTTTATTATTAATAGTGACAATTAGGATAAACAGAGTTCCTTATACAGGAGATATATCAAATTAGAGTAATAGGGAGGAAAGGGCATCATCACACACAGTTAAAACAAACCATTCAATGTGCTCTCCCCTAATTAGCGCACAGTTTACGTTAAAGACCACTTCTCGGCCAATTAGAATGCTCGGGAATGCAGTCTATAATCTCTGGTATAGACCTTGTTCTAAACACACTGATTTGAGCAGTAGCCTGACAAGCAGAACAGGAGCAATTGCTCAACCACGCAAATGCAAAGTCCCTCAAACAAACCATAATGAAACACTTGTTTGTTACTCGTGTGTGCTCATTTGTTTTTACCACAAAATAAAAACACTTTTCTTTTTAGTTGCACTTCTTCGTGGGTTAATAGCTTTATAGACCTGGCAAGGGTTGACCCACCGCTGACATATAACCCTCAGCTTTGCCTCAAGCAATCACTAGGGTGGGTCATTGCCCCTTCGATCATGACCCCTCCCTTCGTCTGGCATATGTGCCAGAGTTGCTATATAAGAATACACTAATGTTTGCTCTGGCTCTTCCAATATATGTCAGTATCCCCACATTATAACATACCCATTTTGGCTTTGCCTTTAAAAATGCAATGCAACAATAAGAAAACATGTACAAACTGGCTGCACAATGTAGTCCAGTCTAGACATGTAACAATCATGTTTGCTTTATCCTCAATGCTGAGTAAAAAATACCATGCCACAGTAAGAAATAGCTAAACTGGTTGCAACGACATGCTAGTCTAGCCATTTGATAATACTTTTCATACTTACTTTATCACAGATGCCCAGAATAAAATGCCATGCCCCTTAGGAAATAGCGAGACTGGCTCCACCAAAATGCCAGTCTACCCACATAATAATACGTAGAATGCGTGCTTTATGATAGATGCCCAGAATAAAATACAATGCCACAGTAAAAAAGGGCTAGACTGGCTGCCCCAAACTACCAGTCTAGCCACATAATAACACATACCATGCTTGGTTTATCATAGATGCCCAGTAATATGCCACAGTAAGAAATGGCTAGACTGGCTACACCAAAATGCCAGTTTAGTCACGCAATATTACATATCATGCTTGGTTTATTAGAAATGCCCAGTAAAAAAAATGTCATGCTACAGTAAGAAAGTGCTGGACTGGCTAACCAAAAGGCCAGCCCAGACATATAATAACATTTAACATGCTTGCTTTATTATAGATATGTAGTAAAAATGTCGTGCCACAACAAGAAATGGCTAGACTGGCTGCCCAAAAGGTGCCGCAACCACGGTTTCCTGCCCCAGCCCTAGTGCACCAGTATCAAGGTAGACACACAATCAAGGGGTTCCAAAATACTCTTAATAAGAGGCAGGCAGACATGGGTTAATGGGATTCTTCTATACACACTCAATGGCAGCCATTTCCTGCTACCATTTTTGGCCCCTTTAGTATGGAAGCATCGGATTTCTGCAGGCCAGTCTTTTGGGGTGTGGCTGGTTGTGACTATTTAAAGCCCCACCCAAGCCCAGATCCTTGGTTTGCGTCATTCTGCGCTCCTGAAAGAAGAACAGAACAGCTGACGAGATGCTACACGAACCATGGACCCTGCATCCCCAGCAACACTCACCTGATCTTTGCGTTCAGCGTTCGGTTCTTCACGACAGTAGCTTCCAGGAACCTCCATCTCCACGCGGCTTCACTCCGCCAGACAGCTGACTCCAGGCATCTGCACATCGCATTCCTCCACTTCGACCGCATAACTCCGCTACTCAAGTGGTCCAAAAGAGAGGTTCAACGTTAGGATTAATAGGGGTACTACCCTCCACTTATTTAGCTTATCAAGACATCTTTCAGAAGGAAATGGCAGAAACACTACCTCCGCACAGAGCATGTGATTGTCAAATTGACCTCATTCCACATGCCCAAATTCCTTGCAGCGTATTTATGCGTTAACTGAACAGGAAAACAAGCACCTAAAAAAATACCTCGACCAATATTTGGCAAATGGATTAATCCGGCCATCTAAATCTCCAGCTGCCTCGCCCCTCTTGTTTATCCCTAAGAAGGAGGGGGACCATAGAGCCTGCATTGATTACAGGTCCTAGAACCAGATAAGGCAACGTTTCCCAGGTGAATGGAGAAAAGCTAGCCTGCCTTCATGGTCCAATCACTGCTCTTGAACTGTCATGACCACTGTGAGGGGGCACAAGTTGTGCCCCAAGCAGGCTCCCACGAGAACCCTGAGGTCCTTAAAACCACTGCAAAGGGGCTCCTGGTGCCAGTCCTGGCACCTTTGGCACCAGGCTTATATGTAGGAAGGAAGGGCTGTTCAAACTAGGTCCCATTTATGTACATGGGTCTTTAAACCCAACATGGAAGCACCCACACCGTCTAGTTCTAAGAGCCAAGCCATGCTGTCTAGTGTTTTGGGTGTGGCAGGCCTGGAACTACTTTCCCTGGTACTACTTTACCTGGGCTATATAAACCACACCCTGACTGCAGAACACGCTTCGTGTTATTCTGCAACCAGCAGCATGACGCTCACCGTGTCCAGCTCCTGGTCTTCAGCATCTTCCTGTAATCCTGCAAGAACAAGAACACAATTATTCTGTCTTACCTGAGAAAACACCATCCAGCACTCAGCATCTCAACTGGGCTGCAATCAGTGGAAACCGAGAGAAGAAGAAACATCACTCACCTGTGAGTACTAGCGTAAGGACTTCCGGTGAACCGCTCCCACAGCTGCTGGTCGAACATTGCGACCTGCAATAACGAGAAAGCGAAAAACAATATTAGAACACGCGCTTCCAAAACGTCGAATTTTATCAGTCTTACCTGAATTCCATCGCGCTATGCCACACTTCCATCCGGAGCACCACAGCAACATCTGCAAAGGAAAAGAGTCATATTCAGGTTCACTTTCAATATTAAAGAACTGCACAGCGCTGTACTTACCTTAACGGATTCCGAGGGCCTGTTTTTCATTGCTCTCTCATCCACTCGCAGCACCACAGCGGCCTCTGAGGAGAAGAAGAAGAAAACACAGGTTAGCTTTAAAAGCCAATAAAGTCTCTGCGCTGCGCGCTTTTTCTCACCTAGAAACATGCCTCTCCATCTGGCATGCCAGCATCAAGACCTTCGCACCTGGAAAGAAGGAGATAAAGACATTAACGAATTTCCACCATAAACAGAACAAAGACTTACAATTAACAAACCTACCTGCCTACCAGCAGATTTGGGGTCACAGCAGGCCTGGGCCCAAGGAAGGCATACTGCACCAGTGAAGCAACCCGGGCATCTCGCCAACAAACGTCAAGCGTCAAGCGCCCCTGCACAAGAAACACAGGACGGATAGCTCACCCTACAAATAACTAAGGTGAGAAAAGAACCCAGTGGGAAGGGAATCGGTCAGAGGGAGGCGGGAGATTCACCCATTAGAGACAGTTATCACAAATCCTCCCTTCTGTAATTGCAGATTAATTATTCAGCACTGGGCAACTACGCATCCAGGGTTCCAGATCTCAGAGCCTTCCAGACGCCCCCGGGGATATCAGGTGAGCGTAACATGAACGGAGTGGACTTTGCCCTTCTGATGTCGAACCCAAAGTGATTTGCTGTAGAGGAAGTGAAGTGCACAGGAAAGGGAAAGAGGAACAGAGAGAAACAAAATGGTGGAAGTCTCCTTCTATTGACCAGATCACTCCTGCCTACTCTAATCCCGCACCCTCACCTTCTCACTAAAAACAAAGGTCTTTAGATATGAAGCACACTGGTGTGAGGCTACTCCTTTTGAATGGATGTGCCCCTTTGATGCTGGGCCCAGGACAGCTGCCTCCTGCCCGGCTGCCTCTGGCGCAGTGTGTTACCTGCCCTCACAAAGAGATCAAAGAAATGGCCCGGTCCTCCAGGTTCCCGTCCTGCCATTTGGCAGTCTTCAACTGACTGAGCAGAACACACATCACCGTCCACACCAGATCTGGCTCATAGGAGCTGACACATGTGCAATATCAATTGGGATGTGGTGGCCATGATCATAAGTAGAGCTGTGCACTATACCTATCAGATATGACAAGAAGTGGTGAGGTTCTTACAATGGGGTGAGTTTGATAGACATTCTGACCATGTTGTGGAGGGGAGAAAATAGAAAAGTTATTGGGGACAATACATAAGTGAACATCCATAAATGAAGGACACCAAACATTGGACATTTTTAAATGCAGCTGTTCATGGCACTTTACGTTCATAGGTATGAATCTGTGTTGACCTCATAAAGATTGGGTTCAGCTTTAAAAACATGCACGTTGAAGTTCTTGTGCGACAAATGTACATCCGCCCTGCAGGAATACAAGGATGAGCAGAGACTAAAGCACCTACTTGTTAAGGATTTCAATCAGGCACACACCCAGGTCTCACCTAGCATGTAGTGTGCAATGAAATACTTATTTATTTGTGTCTATAAGTTCAATATCCTGAATGATATACCACTCATATCACATCCGTCTCAAAATACCCCCAGGTTACAGTGGACCAGGAATCAGGCTAGTTTGTACTAGTTTGTAAAGGTATATATATATATATATATTCATATGAGAACAGCAGATATGCCAATGTAGTGCTCTGCCTACATGTAGCTGGTGCTAGGGAAAGAAATCGTGGCCAGATTTCTAAATATACAAAAAACACATGTGTTTAGGTAGGTTGTAGCAGTTAAAAAAAAAAACAACAACAACATGTAACACAAAATCCCTGCACACACGACCAAACCACTTTCTCAAAAAAGCATTTTATTCAATTAGAAAAAATCTTGTGCAACCAACACTGCCTAATGGCTTAAAAAGGGTATGCATCTCTCCCACGCCTCCCTTATTGGCATACAGGTTATAAAAACACTCACCCCACCAGGGTGGAAACCGCCACGCGTTCCGCTTATATTCCAAGCTTCCTCAGGCTTTTTTTCTCTCCATATACGTGAAAACACCTTCATTTTATTCAAACAGGAAGAGAACCGGCATCGGTATAGGCTCCTCCCCTTACCTCTCATATTTTCTGATCATGTGATCGCGAGTGGCTGCTCAAGCTAACGTGCGAAACAGCAGCCATCAATGAATGATTTCATATTACAATGGATCAAAGTCAATACTATCCCCTCCACTGCTCAATTCAGTGTCGGATGGATTTATGAGGCACCGGGGAGAAGCTACCTACTTCATGCAGGATCCTACGACCTCTCACCATATTTAAAATAAATCATGTGTTTGTGTGCGCAAGTGCGCAAAATTCATTAAATATTTCGGTTTCATCCTACATGATGAAACAACAAACCATTTCACCCCATGGCTCGGAGTGCTTTAGAAAAGCCAGGGTTAAGCGCAGCACACCTCCCTTGGAATACAAGCGGAACGCGTGGCGGTTTCCACCCTGGTGGGGTGAGTGTTTTTATAAGTAAAGCAATTGAATACACTTATAATAATGCAGAATGTAAAACACAAGGAAAAATAACAGTTTTGGTTTGTGAACAGATAGCGCTTTGGTTAATATTTCCCCAGCAAAGTTCTTAAGGTACAAATGAGCAATCCTACACAGATGTAATTATTCAGCAGGTATTCAGGAATAAAAGACAATGGGCCTCATCACGACTTGGGCGGTAACGCCGGTGGTATTACCCTACCGCCGAACTAATAGCACCGGATCACGAGTTTGGCGGTAAAGTAAATCCCCATTCCCCATTGAGCCCATTCGGGAATGCCCCATTCCCCTTTGGGCTCAATGGGGAAAATTTGCGCTCTTTCCGCTGGCGGATTTCCCGCCAGCGGTAATAGCGTGGATTTTCGGCGGATTTCCTCCTAGCTCAGAGCTGGGGCGAAATCCGCCGAAGTCCTGATTTGGCGGACCCTTAAATCCGACGGTAATAGCGCTACCGCCGGATTTAAGGGTTACCGCCAAAGTCGTGATGAGGCCCAATGTCTAGAGTTTAAATGCAATTTTCCCTCCCCAAACAAGAGAGAAAACCATTTTTGGAAATTGACACTTTTAAAATGACAGGTGAAAATGGCTTTGTAAAACAATGCAAAGTGAGCAAAAATGCTTAAATGGATAAAATTCTTAGGAAAGCAACACTAAGGTCCTAACACACATGAGCTACTATATAAACAACAGTACACATTTTAGATCAGGATGGGAGAGAAGAAACCCTTTGAATGGTAAAAAGACATGTGTAAACTTTTGAAAACTGCAAATTTGTGGCAAAATTTCACTATGTGATTTCTGATAAAAACAGGTCAAATTCACTGTTCCGGTTTTTGATTGTGGAGGTAGCAAAGGGTCTTAGGTATCAGTGAGAGTTGAAAATTCGTTTCTATCTATAAAATTGAAGAAGTTATCAAGGTTTTAGTGAGAGGCGTTTTTGAAAAACAGGCGCGAAAATGAAAACAGAAACTCTGTTTTAAAAATGACAGATTGGTTTGATTACACTATTTTTATGACTATGAAAAAGAGAATGCCATCCGGGAATCTTCACAGTTAAGTGGCCACTGTAACCCTTCACGTGGTGGTTACTCTATTTCTTTCTGGGATTTACTTTAGTTACTCAAAATCATTAATGACTTATGGTTTTGTAAAACAAAGGAGAAAATCAGCGCAAGAATGGTTCTGACAATACTAGGGTTCTGAAGTTAAAGATGGGATGGGTTGAGATTGGGATATGACAATGCAAATATACTGTGGGTCACTGTTCTTCCTATTGATACTTACAGTCCCTTGTACTTAAAAGTGGACCGTCAGAGTTCTGGTCATTGGATCGGGTCAGGTCTACCGGCAGCAGGGTACCTCTGGAGGGATTGGATCATCAGTGCGGTTCTGGTCAATTGTGGACTGCACCTCAGACTGGATTTGGATGGGCCTTTCTGGTCACTGGACACGATAGATAGCAGGATGCAAGTTTCAGCAGGCAAGCCTTAATGGCAGCAAGCCAGACTGAATCAGAATTAAATTCCCTCCGGTTTGGGATGGTTGAATTTGGATCTAGCTAGAAAGAGTTCTGCAATGCTAAAGTCTGGATTTTGCAAGAAATCTGGAGTCAGCTGCAAGATCAAGAGTTCTGGAACAATGTGAAGAAGTCAGGAACAAAGCGCGGTGCGGAAATCTGGATGTGTTCAGAAAGCAGAGTGTGCTATGTGTGGTGAAGTTCCTATATTTATCATACCAAGTGACATCACACAGTTTTATGGTGTGGGAAGAATTCCAAAACACACCCTCACGGCTGTGAGTGGCCACAGGCACTTGGCTTGTTCTGGTTGACAGTTAGAAAAGAGCTGTCATCTTTATGATGGGATTTAGGAACTCCCACATTAATTTTTACCAAAACTTAACTTTTGCACAAATGAACATTTCTAAAATTATGACCCCTAATAAAATCGGCACATACATTGTATATTTGATGGGCTATGTTCTCATGCAATACTCGTTTCTTTGAGAGTTGTATTTGTCATTCTATAGAATGTTATCAATTTTAATCATAACAGTCTGGACTAATAATTCCTAATTCAGTACAGATCTGGGCGATTATCACTGGAACAAGAATATACAATCTTAGACTTGTAGCATCAATAATAGTTTTGCTACAATTAGGTTTTTCCTGTAACTTTGGTTCCTTAGGTGTTAGAGGGTTCATTATTGTCTTCAAAGCAAAAGCCTAAAATTAGGTTAACTTCTACCAATTTTTAGATGTATCCACCTTCAGGTTGCACAGTTAAAGAGTTTCCAATTTAATCACAAATACAGATTTAAACATCAAAAAGTTCCAGCAGTTTTTTTCCCTTTGTAACTCCCCTTCATAGGCAACAGCTATCACAGTCCTTTGATCAGGGAGGTGTGTCTTCTTCCTGGAAGGGAAGCTTCCCTGTAGAGATTGGTAGGCAGCTTCCCATTGTTCTTGGCTCAGCCAAAGACAAATTTCTAATGAGTCCATTGTGCTCCTTGTGGTCAATATGCGGGAACCATTAAGGCTTCCTGAAGCAAGAGAGTGTCAATTTTGAAGTTTCAATCTTTCCCAGGCTGCCACTGTCAGGTCAGAATTAAGTATTTACTTAACTCCAATACTGGGTTGCT
This sequence comes from Ambystoma mexicanum, assembly GCF_040938575.1. Taxonomy (NCBI): domain Eukaryota; kingdom Metazoa; phylum Chordata; class Amphibia; order Caudata; family Ambystomatidae; genus Ambystoma; species Ambystoma mexicanum. The sequence goes on along the minus strand of NC_090941.1, from coordinate 700,201,239 downwards.
TTAAATTCACTTTACAGTCTTTTCATTTCACACATATAAAATTAAGCACAGTTTACAAGGGATTTGACCATTTAAAAGAATTAAACCCTTCACAAACATGATTTAAATAGGCGAATTTTGCAATTTCTTCAGGGAAAAAAACATATTTAAACTAGGTTTTTGCTGGATTAGTGTTTCAGAAAAAGTCACTTCTTAACTGCTGTAGTCAGTGAGGCCCGATTTTCTCTGAGCCACCTGGAGAATCTGTGATTTCAGCCCACTTTTCCTTTCAATAGTTCATTGGGACAATGACTGAGTTTAGCACCAAAACAGCACTTTGAAGGTTGCAATTGATTAGGAAAGCTGTATTCTAAAGGCATTTTCGTATTTTAGCCCTTCTGTGGCCTTGCTTCATGTGACAGGTGACAGCACCCACTGACATTCAGAGAGTCCTGTTTTTCCACCAACTTTGACTGTGTGTGGCAGGTGTGCAGCCTTTTGTGATTTATGACCCATGCCCAGTTTTGCAGATTTGGAGTGCACAGGGTTTAGCACATCCATTTTTTGCTGTTTTCTTTCCCCCATTGGCAAAGGGGTGTAGGGCGGCATGCACTGGCATGGGTAAAAATATCCCACACATCCCCCCTGACTTCAGCGTGACTTCCAGTCATGGAGGAGTCGGGCACGTGGGATTTGTTTTCCCTTCGGTCCATGGGAAGAAATCTGGTTGCTTCTCCCATAAGCGATGGATGCGACACACTCTCTTTGCTGGTTCTGGTTGGAAGTGTGGAGCAACACTCCGGATCTCTTGGGTTTTTCCTCCCGGTGCCCGAGGAGGTCCTCCTTGGTGATTAGGTGGATTTAGTTCCAATACTAGAAAACAGAACATAGCACGGTTATGGAAATTCTTCTCACTACTGTTCCCCTGGGAACTTCAGTAGTGGGACAGATGCATGCATTTAATAACAATTGACAATATTCCCACATATATTCTATGATAATTTAATAATTTTTCAGATATCCGGATTTTTCCCCTCTGGGTTTCCGGTAGGCTCTTTTATTTGCTGCAAAGTATGCCTGGGATGGCAACTCTTTGGCTGGTTTATGTGGACCCACTTGTCTTCCCCTTCTGTCAATTTTCCCTTTGGGATGCAGATTCTGTAGGTGACTGGTGAGATTTTGTCCACAATTTCAAAAGGACCCCGCCAACTTTGGAGAAATTTGCGCTCCTTGGCTTGGTTCCTTTGGAAATTGTAGAAGTAAACCCTTTTTCCTACTTGATATTCCTTTTTAGTTGTCTTAAGGTCATCGTGGGTCTTCATACTGTCTGCAGATCTTTCTAGATTCCACTGAGCATACGCAAAAGCATGTTGAGGGTGTTTTCTCAGATTCTCAACATACTCATGAGTTGTGGAGGCATTTATCAAGGTCAGCTCTTGGGTTCTGTAGAGCAGAGGCTGGGGTAGCACCATCCTTCATCCAGTCATCAGCTCAAGTGGAGACATTTTTGTAGCAGAAGAAGGGGTAGATCTGATGGCCATCAGGACAAGGGGTAGTCGAATATCGCAACTTGGCCCAGAGTCTGCCACAAACCTTTTTAATATGCTCATAAAAGTTTTATTGAACCTCTCACTCACCACTAGAGGACTGGCAGTATGCAATGTGTAATTTCCTTTGTACCCCAAGTATCTCCCACATCTTTGTCATCACTTCCCTGGTGAAGTGACTACCTCGGTCTGACTCAATACTTTGGGGTAGTCCAAATGCAAGAAGATGTGACTGATCATCAGGGCAGCTGATGTTTCTGCCTTGCAATTTGGGGCCAGGAGACATTCCACCCATTTAGTAAACAAGCATGTTCCCCCTAGAGGAGTGAATCATGGGCCTGATGAAATCGACTTGCAAATCTGACCAAGGCAGTGTCATCCCCCTTTTTTGGAGGGGAGCACGGTGTGTGAGTGATGTTGGCTGAAATTGTGCACACACAAGACACCCATTCAAGTATTGGTCGCGGTCCAGCCCCATGTGTGGCCAGTATGCAACCTCTTGCAAGATATCTAATGTCATATGAAACCCCCGATGACTGGCTGTGGCCGCATCAAGGGCGTGACTTAGCATCACAGCCAGATATGAATCTCCTCACCAACAAAACGTCTTGGATTCAGAATATTTTTGAACATTTCATCAACACTCTGAGGTCCTCTTTCCCAATGCAATCAGTGTCCATCAGGGGAAAGTTCTCAAGGTCCTCAATGTGTTGATAAAACTTACCAAATATTGGATCCCCTTTTTGAGCCATAATCAAATCAGCATCTGGGGTCTCCTTACTCTACTGGGCAGTTGAGAGTTCATTGTGAGCATTTGTCTGGGACCTAGTGATAGCAGTGACCTGGATTTCCCCCAACAGGGACTCGATCTCAAGTAGATCCCCTTGGATGGCTCTGGTTTTGGCCAGCTGACCAGCTAAGTCATTTCCAGTTTTGTCTGGTCTCTCTACTTTAGAATGACCCTTGATCTTTTTCCAGTAGATGGTCATCCCACTCGAGGTGACCAGATCATCAATATTTTGTATTAATTTTCCATGTTTTAGTGGGTTATTGTTAGCAAATAGCATGCGTCTGGTTTTCAATTAACCAGGTGCTCTACGAACCCGTTCCGGACATAATCTGAATCAGTGATTATGACCAGTTGGTAGAGTTGGTGTTGGACAGCAGTGAGGATGGCTTGATGCACAGCCATCAGCTCTGCCACTTGACTACTACGGGACCGATTTTGTACCCAGCAGAGGGTTCTGGGGCATCATTCACCCAGGCATTCCCCCACGCCGGCCACTAGTTCCTTTACCACGATGTTGTCAACATGGTAAGAGCACCCGTCCACATAGACGGTGGGCATTCCCTCACACTTGTCTTCTTCATAGACTTTGTGTGGGGAATTAAGGTACGACTCCATGTTGTCCTTGATTTTAAGACTTTCATCCTCGAGACAGTTTTCTTTGGCACAATCATGCAAGTCAGCCAGACCTTGCGCAAGGCGACTCTTCTTGTTTTGGCCATATCTGACCTCCACAGGAAAGCCTTGCATTGACAGAATCCAGGAAGTAATTTGGGAATTACTCATATTTCCAGCCCGGATTCTGTCACTTTGAAGATATTGTAGAGGCTGGTGTGGAGTCTCCACTATGATGTGTTCCCCCTGATGAACGGGAGGTAATTCTTCAATGCCCATACCGTTGCCAGGAGTGCCTTTTCACAATCGTTGAATTTTTCCTCCACAGAGGATAAAGTCTTACTCGCATAGGAGATAACTTTATTGACCTTGTCATGCTTTTGGTATAATTCTGCAGTCAAGCATGTATTTGAGAACCCTGTCTCCAAGAAGAACTCCTTGTTTCTGAAAGGGTAAGCTAGGCAAGACGCTTGTGAGAGGCTTCTTTTGAGTTGCCTCGGCTTGTTTTGGACCCCACTCCCACTTGACCCCACCCTTCAACAGATGGATCAGGTGTCTTGTGATCTCTGCGTAATCCTCAATAAACTTTCTACTGTAATTATTCAGTCCAAGGAGGCTCCTTAGCTCACACAGAGTTGTGGGGTCTTTTAATTTCTGGAGTGCTTCTACTTTCTTTTCCTGGGGACAGAGACCCTCAGGAGTTATCTCATGCCCCAAGAAATTGACACAGGTTCTTCACCACTGTGCCTTTTGAAAAGATAGTTTTGCTCTGGCAGCCCCCAACTGTGTCAGAACATAACGGATCTCCGCTATGTGTTCCTCCACAGTTGAGCTTTTGCTCAGAACATCATCTACATAGGCCAGGTTTCCCCTTTCATCCAAGTCGGGTATGGCCTTATGCAAGAAGATATTAAATTAATTGCCGAAGTTGATGTCTCCAAACGGAGTCCGGGTCCATGTGTACTGCTGCCCCCCGAAGGTAAAGGCCAGCTTGTATTGGTCCTACCTACTGACAGGTACGGTCCAGTACCCATTAGTCAGGTCAATGACAGTGTAAACCTTTGACCCCTTGGTCAATGTAGGGAAGAGGCCATCGGGAAGTGTGGACCCGTTTGTTTAGCTCTCTCAGGTCAGCACAGAGTCTCTACTGGCCGTTTGGTTTCAAAATCCCCAGCACCGGATTATTGAAGGTGCTGCGGACTGGACGCAGTATCCCACTGGACTCAAGGTTTTTAATTATTTCTGTGAGGGACTCCATGGATGCCAGAGGAAAGCAGCATTTCTTCACGAACACTGGAGTCATACCAGGGTCCGTGGGAATTGTTGCATGGATTTCGGTGCGACCAGAGTCATATGAGTCCACCCCAAAGAGATCTTGAAAATCTAAGAAAACTTGTTTCAATTTTTGATTTTGCTCCACAGTCTCACAGGCATCAGCTAGGTTGACTCTCTCTTTAACCATATGCCTGAAGCCCGGAAAGACTTCTGGTTTGGCTATCTCAGTGGCCTCCTCCAGCTGGGTGGAGATATCCCTGGTTAAAGTATTGACTTGGACTGATGGCTTCTGTCGGGGTGATTATCCCGGGGGCCGTCAGAGCCGTCTGCGGACCTCCGGGCTGGGGAGGCCCCAACTCCTCCCGCGTTCCAGAAGGAGTATGACACACGCACAGTACGAGCAAGACAATGACTGCTGTTCATTAGAGTAACGGCAGGGATACGCTTAGTCTGTATGCATCCGGAGAAGCTCCCATCGTTAGTGGGGCTCGCAGGCCCTTTTTACAGCAGTATGACGCGCTACTTGCGTCACCTGGGAAAAATCATCACAAAACCTATCGCCACTTCGGATTGGTTCCCTGAGTGGTAGGGTTAGTATATGTCCCCTATAGGGAGAGATATTAGTGGTGGAGGACAGGTCAGGTGGTATACTTGGGCTGTCCCTAACAGTTCCCAGCCCGCAGTGTACCTGACATTAGCAACAATGTGCAACTATGTGTTAGTGCGGACAATGGACATGTCTGCTTATGGGCTGGTGAGCAGATCTTTCCCATCGCTCTAGGTGTCCATCTTTGCCGCTTTGTTGTTGCAACCTGTGTCCCAGACGTGGGACCCTGGCGGCTTCTCGTCTCGTAAGCTTGGCATCTTGTCAGTTCGGCTTTGTCACGTGTGGGGAGACCGTAGCTGGAGCAGAATTATGAGCATTAGATTTTGTATTCTGTCTCAGAGGGCTTGGCACCTGCAGGTGTAACCTTGGCGCTGGACGTGTGGTGTGCAGGTTGCAACATCGTAGCCTTGGCTGTGGGCTCCCGTTAGGACTCTTTCTGCATGGTCAGCACTTGTTTTTCACTCTGGGAGGGTTTTCGTTTGCGAGGCTCCTGCCTGGGGACTCTTGCTTGCGGCCTACTTGGGCCTAATTCCTGGGTGGCGGTACATAATCCATAGTATGGAGGTCGCGGGGCGACAGAGTGTCACAGGCAGCGTTAGATATACATGGTGGTGTCCTCATAGGGATGGGTGGCGAGAAAAGCGTCAGCAAGCATGTACATAAGCTCTTCAGGCATCTTGCGTTTCTGCGGTGCTGTAGAAGGCCTATGTGAAAAATAACAATGATGCATGTCTGTGGGTGTGACAGTCCGCTGTGTCGTAGCACTGAGTATGTTCTTCGTGTGGGTTGGTGTGTGAGTGACCAGTGTGCATGGTGGCATGTGTGTTCTTGTCTGTTGGCTATGTCGTCATGGCATCTCTAACGATGTGAATACTCATGGCTGTTGTTTTAGTCGAGCTGATCCATGTCGCAGGCGTTGGTTTGAGCATGGCGTGCTGGTGGGCATAGTCCTCGTATGTGTAGGTTTTTGAACCAGGGTACTTTGACATCTGGTAAGTAGATGAACTCCCCTCGTGGGGGATGTCTGGGCTGTGATCCCCTAGGCCATGGTCTGGATGAGATTGGGAGCAGGGCGTTATCCCATTCTCCCACTTCAGTCCCCCCTCTGGTCGACTTGTTGACCACAAAATCATCCTTTTCCTTATCTCCTTTCACTCTCCATACTTTAGTTATTCTGGTCAGGTGCCCATAGTGGTTGACATGATCTTCAAATGACCAGTACATGTTAACGCAGCCGCCACCAGGTTTGCACTATACCCATCTTCGAACATAGCTTCTTGGGTTCCTTGGGTTCTCCACCTTCACGGATGGCAGATCTATGTGATTATCAAGTATCTGTTTGCGCAACCTGTCCTTTTCCTGTATGATCATGCCTGTGTGCTTGTCATCAACAGCTGGCAGTAAGGCGTGCATGCCGACCATCTCCATCATTTCGTCCATTGTACGAGTTCTTCTTCCTTTCTATAATCTCACCCCAATCAATGTAGCCACTGGCAATATAATGCATCCTTCTATTAACTTCAGGCCATCTGATAGCCATGAAGGCATCCATGACCACAAAAGAGAAAGCCAGCTACCGCCTCCCTTTACTCCTGTACTTTCGTCAACCATTTTCGAGTGCATCAGGGCAAGTTTTGAAACTGCTTCTGTAAGTGTTCCATTGTCAGCTTCATTGGCAGGGCTAAATGTGCAACTTGATTGTCCAATTTTCGCAAAAACTCCTCCTTCCATCGCCGCGAGAAGGTCCAGCACATACCTGTTTTGTAGTACCACCATTCTTACTGCCCTCAATTCTTCTTTTATTGCATTGAATCCATTGACGGTTGAATTAATTGTCATCATTAGCTCTCAGCGGGTAATCTGGAGCCATTTTGCATTTGCATATGCCTGCAGTCCTGGGTGTATTATTGATGAGAAGAACATTGCTGCTCTGCTAAATAGTCTGCTGAATAGTCTGTGTTCTGGTGGGATGAAAGTGAGCGCTGTTTCCGATCTTCCCCATAGGTAATTTCCGGTCAGAGGCTCTCCTTGTTTTTTCACTCTCGACGGAATGGTTTTGCCGTGCTCCTCGTCACCTTCTTCAACTTGCACAGATCTTTTCCTCCTTTTATTACCTTCGTCCATCTTGGGGAAGTTGTCCATGTTGACATGTCTCTGAGGCACAACCAGAGATGGTACATTAATGTGTACCATAGTGCATATCCCATTCCATGATGGAGGTAACATGTGATATGCCTTATCGCCTCAGGGATCAATATTATACTTCTGCAGTTGTGGTTATTTCCAACATCAACATCGCCAATGTGTTGATAGCACAGTGTGGGTGCAGTTAGCGGTAGTATAGTTATTGGGTCTTCGTCTTTCTCCAGCCATGTTAACAGCGGTACATTTTTTACCCACTCCATCCAACACTTATGGTCTGTGTCGTTGATTGAGTGCGCATTTTCGTTTGTCACCATGTTGCTCCCCACCACTCCATCTGTCCATCCTATATTAGTGTATATCTTCTCATATATGACAATGAGTGCTCTTGCCCAACAAGCTTGTTCACCTCTAATTTCACTTGCATACCAGTCACATGGCAGGTATTCTAATGTTACTTTATTTGTTCCTCCTTTATCAGGGCCATCTGTTATGTATCTAAATCCTTCTGTGTGTAGGTGGTAGCTATTGTACATCCTAAGCATTTTTATGAAGTTATTTTCATATGGGTATGAGTCTCTTGTCTTCCATTGTAATGCTACCACTGTCCCTTTGAATCGTCCTCTTGTTTGGAAGAGGCCCATATATATCAGGCACTCTACTGTACTCGCTGTTACTTCAGTAGCTACAAACCTCCTCGATGCGCTCATGGCGTATGGGATCAACGAGCACACATAGAAGTTGTCCTTAGTTGTCTGCTTACCAATTTTGGACATGTTCAGATACCACATGTCATTTGTGACATGTGCTGAATCTGTTATATATGTGTCAATCCCATCATTATCTCCATATTTACTACGTTTCACACTATTCCCATCACCTCTTGTGTTACTTGTACCACCTGACACGTACCTGTTGCAACAGAGGGAGGGGGTATGTTAATTTTGGGTGCAGCCACAATTCGAGAAGCATAGCGTGACTGCCAGACAGAGGCAGCAATTAGACCAGTGATGACCAACAATCCTACTATCTTTATTACAATACCTAATATCACTGGCACTTTGTTCTTACCTTTGCTGCGGTCCTGCAGCTTATTCTTTATGAAGTTAAAGATGCCCGCCTAAAAATTCTGAAAACATGCGTTAATTTGTTAGTTTTCTTTAATCAAGCTCTCCCTATCAGATAGTCATTTAGTGCCCGGGCGAAAAGCTGTTCCCATGCTAATCTCAGTGACCTATCTCTCAGAGCTGGTAAGTGCATGTGGAGATGTGGGAATGAATGTTCTATGGCCAAAATGAACGTGTTGTAATACGGACGTACCCTTATCTTTTTTAAATATTTTGGTCTCTTTATATGTTATACAAATTGTGACAGCGCCTCGGGGTATTGTCATCTGATCTGTGGGTAGCATTTACCCCTGGGAAAAACACGACATTAGTAACTTCACTTCCTTTACAACACAGTAATATGTGGTACCTGCATGTGTGAGACAAAAAAGAGAAAGAGAACATGCATGTGTTTATATGTGTGGTGCAGTATTCATTTTTGTTAGACAATGTTCTTTATTGGGTAGTGGCAGGGACGGGGCTGGGCGGGGCAGCGGTTTATTTGCTCTCAGATCGTGTGACCATGGGGTGGGCTATTAGTGATTGTCCAAAGTCTATCGGTGTGTCTGTGGCTGCGGAGGGGTCAGGGGCAGTGTCACATTTGTCTTTTGTTGTAGATGCTGCGTTTTTTCCTGTTGTTGGTGTTGCTGATGCTGTTGTTGTTGCGGTGGCCCTGTCGTTAACGCGAGGGCGGGTCTGACCTTTCTAGGGCTTGACGTCATGCAGGTGATGCCATATCTTTTTATTGCTCAGTTTTACTGCTCTGGGAGATACTGCTTCCACCAGGTGGGGCCCTGTAAAGCAAGGGCTGTTTCACCGGAGAATGAGGTTGCGGAGGAGAATGTGGTCTCCTTCCGCTATTGTCCAGTTTTTTTGTTGTACTTGTTCCTCGTTTGTTCCTTCTTGCTCAGTAGTCTTCGACCCGCCCCGCGTGCGCTCGAGCTGTTGAGAGATAAAGGCGACACTAGTAATCAAGGAAGACACATATTCATATATCTCGTCACCAAAAGCATTTGCAGAACTTTCATAATCGGTCATTGCTCTTGAGGGTGGAGTTAGCGGAAGGTTCGTCTGACGTCCAGTCACCACCTCATGAGGAGTGTGGTGGTGATCAGACCCTAGCCTATTTCTTAACTCAAATAGTGCCAAGTTTGCATGTGCAAACATGCACATGCTAACTTGTGTTTGATGCCAAGCATTGCAGTTATGTGATTGAACATCTCATTTGCAAAGTGTGGGCCATTGTCTGACCGCAGCACTTCGCAAACTCCCCACCTTGGGAAGACTTCCCTCACCAGAAATTCTGCGGCTCTGAATGAGTCCGCATGAGACCAGGGCCCCGCCTCAACCCATCTTGAAAATGGACATACTACTACAATCATGTATCTTTATCCTTGACATACATTTATCATGTCAATGTAGTCAATGTGTAGGTTCAGAAATGGTCCTTCTGGCCGGGGTATAGTACCTTTTATCACTTGCAGCGTGTGACAATTTAACTCGGGGCAGAACCAGTCCTCTTTTATACATGCTGCAATCACTTCCTTTCCTGTATGTGTTGGATGGTGTAGCTGAGTCAGTGCTGTTTTCAATAGAGCCAGGGGCATCACTACCTTTCCTGTATTATTCTGACGCCACAATGCATCTGTTGGTGACATTGTGCATCCCCTTTTGACCCATAGCTCTGTTTCTGCCATAGGTGCTGCTGCCTGTATTTCCATTATCTGTGTGTCAGGGATGTGTGTGTACCCATCCTTGATCAGCATTTGTCTTGCTCCCATCCTCCCCCTATCTTTCCCTTTTTCTGGGGGTGTCCAAACTTCTCCAAAGTATGCAGCATGCTTGGCATGTGCATCTGCTGTTTTGTTACCTTTCGAGATAGGGTCATCTCCGTTGGTGTGGGCCTGACATTTTACCAGTACTATTTCCCTTGGGTCATCAATTACTTCAATTAGTTCTGCAAGTAGTAGGGCATTTTGTACTGGGGTACCATCTGCTCTTCTGAACCCGCTCCTTTGCCATTTTATTAATCCTGAGTGTACCGTTGATGTTACATATGCACTGTCGGAATATATTGTTACTCTTTTATCATAGCTCTCTTTTAATGCCAAAATTAGGGCCACTAGTTCTGCCTGAGCCGAGTAATGTTGTGGCAGTTGGACACATTTCACTGGGACATACATCCAATCTTTTGTTAGTTTTACCACTGCTGCTCCTGTCCTTCTTACCCCATCGCTCTGGTCAATTGTTGAGGACCCATCAATGTACATTATCCCCCCTCCAGGGCATTTTCCTCAACCTTTCTCGCGCTGGAGTATAGTTCAATGGCCTGTGTGCAATCATGAGCGTAGTCACCATCTTCGACCACCTCTGCTATGAACCTCGCTGGGTTTACATTGCTGCATCTTACAATTGTCAATTCTGGTCTGGAAAGTATTATCTCATATCCTGACGCCCTCTGTATGGTCAATGTGGATTTGTGTTTGTTCAAAATGGCAAAGAGTGCATGTTCCACGAATAGTGTGGTAGGGCACCCCATTGTTATTCATGTTGACTTCTCCACCGCGAATGCTGCGGCGGCGAGGCTCTGTTCACAAGGGAAGTGACCCAACATTACAGGATACCAGTGCCCGCTGTAAAAAGCTACTGGTTTCTGTCCCATGCTCATTTTCTGAGTCAGTTCTGCCTTCATTACTGCTGAGTTGCAATGTGAAAAGATAAAACATTGATGTTCATAGTTTGGAGTGGCCAATACTGGTGCTGTTGAGATGGCATGTTTTAATTCTTCAAATGCCTCTTTCATTTCCCTTGTCCACCCCAACTTTTTGTCCCCCTTCTGTGCTTCTCTGAGGGCCTCAAGTTGGGGTCCTATGTATGAGCTATAGTCAAAAACCCACGCCCTGCAGTAGTTGCATAGGCCCAGAAATTGCTGTAGTTCTCTCACTGTTTGTGGGTGTGGTGTGTTTGTTATGGCCTGTGCCCTTTGTGGTGCAATGTTCCTTCCATGCTGTGAAATGAGCTGACCAATGTAGAGCACCTGTTCCTGATAGTACTGCAGTTTTTCCTTATCCACTTTGTACCCCTTCTCAGCCAACACGGTGAGCATTTTTACTGAGTCCTTCCTTCACCTTTCTTCGGTGGTGCTGCAAATGATCATGTCATTGACATATTGCAGCACCATACTCTCCATCTCAATGTTTCCCAAATCCATTTGTATCACTCTGTTGAAGATGGATGGGGACTCACAGTACCCGTGGGGCAACCTTGTGTGCTTCCATTTTGTGTTGCGGTATGTGAAGCTAGTTAGATCTTGTGAGTCAGCGTGCAGAGGTATCGAGAAGAATGAGTTTTTGAGGTCAATCATGGTGAACGGTGATGCTTCTGTTGGCATTCCACATAGTATGGTGGCTGGGTTAGCGGCTATGGGGTACTCTGCCTCTACAATGTAATTTAAGGGCCAAAGGTCCTGGATGAAACGCCAAGATCCTCCTTTTGCTTTGCGTACAGGGTACACAGCAGTGTTGCAAGGTGATTCGGATGGAACTAGTATACCATTGTTCATCAGGGCCGTTATTGTTTCATATATGCCCTCATCCGCCTCTTTTGATAGCGGGTATTGTTTCACCCTCGGTAGTATGGCTCCTTTTTTCAATTTTATTTTCACTCCTCCAATGCTTTTGATGCAGCCAACATCATATTGACTGGTAGTCCACAGAGATGCTGGTACTGCTACCATGTCTTCCTCATAAAATGGTACAGGTGTAGGTGCAGGTGACTCTAGTGCCATTGCCATTTTTAGTGCCACTTGCTTGTATGTTACCATCAGCCAAATGTTAATGCTCATCCCAAACACCATCTCTCCCTCTCCATTATCATCTGAGAAGAGCTCCTCATCAGATACCTGTGTAAGCCTGCACCCCTCTGCCAGTGCTATTACAGATCTCCAGGCCCTCCCCTCCCTATCCTGGGCATGTACATGTAATCTGCAGTTGCCATAATGCTCTCAATGCTTACTGAAATCATTTTCCCTTCGTTTTCATTTGCTGGTGTTTCAGGTCTGAATAGGTAATCTGCTGGCCTTCTCCAAATGTTCCCCTCAATTCCAGGCAACCATGCTATTGCCATGTCTGTCCCATATTGGAAGAGGTCCCTGTCAATTGGCTCAGCCTGGGCCATTGTTTGGCCGCAGTAAGCCTGCAGTATTTGTCGTGCTGTGAGCATGTTGATGCCTGGTGTGGAGCAAATTATGCCCTTCTCCGTGAAGGAGATGGTCATATTCAGTCTGCTCATTATATCCCTTCCAAGTATGTTTACTGGTGACCGTTTCGAGCACAGAAGTGGAAGAGACATGTCGTGATCTCCTACAGATAAGGAGATTGTATCAGTAAAGGGAACCAACCCTCGAGCCCCAGAGAATCCTTGAGTGTGCATGGCTTCGCCTGACAGTTAAAAATTACCCTCCCTTATGCATAATTTAGTGGCCCCTGTGTCAACCAGGAAGGAAAAATCTTTGTCACCTATCGCTACCTGTATGCGTGGTTCCTCCACACTATTAGGTGTTACCGATAGGATGGGACACATCAAAGACATCTGTGGGCTGTCCTATTGTGGCTATAGTGACTGACCGCTTCCTGTGTAAGGGTTGTAACCCAATATCGTCACCTTCCCCAGCTGTGTATGTTGTAGTTGTTCATTGGTTGTTGATACTGCATTGTCCTGTACTTGTGTGAGTTGTTGGACCGGTTGCACTTGATGGTGTTGTGTTGCAATTGTCTGTTGCTGTGGTGGTGTTTGCTGTAATGGTGCTTGATGTTGTGGTAGGCATTGCTGTATTCCCTGTTGTTGTTTGCAAATCTGTTGTTCTCCCATAAGTCCTTGTTCCCCCCAGGCTGGTTGGGCGGGCCACATCCTACATGTTTCCCACCATCCCACAGATCCAACATATTGTTGGTTCTCTAGCCTGCCATGGAAAACTCCCTGTACTGAACCCTCCCCCTTGCTGCTGTACAGGTTGGCCATATCCTCTCCCTCTCATCATGCCGCCCCCCACCATGTAGTTGTTATAGTATCCATTTCCCACTGACATGTATCCTCCTTCTGCTGGAGCCGTCTATGGTGGGGGTGGTGGCATCTGCTGTGTTATAATTTGGGTTGGCTGCTGGAATTGTGCTACTTGTGGTTGTGTTGAGTCCTGTGCAACTGCTACTTGTGTGGGGGTTGGTGCTGCAACCACAGGCGTTGTTATGAGTGCTCCTTGTGTATTTAGATAGCTTTTTCTGCACCAATCTTGCTTCCTCTGCCTTTCTATCGTCTTCCTTTTGTTTCATCTTTTCTTGCCACATCCTGCAGTGGTGTATTATTGTTAGTTGTATTTCCAGCCATGCCTTAGCTTGCATACCCACTATTTTCTTCATCTGCCTTTGTACTGGTTCTGGGAGCCCTTGCACAAGTATGTGGTAAAAAATTGCTGGTGTTTTATCCTACTGCTCCCGAGTTTCCAGGCGCCACTTCTCCTTAATCTCCTGGATGTAATCAACTGGATCTTCATTCTCACGCATCTTGCGTGACGTAATTGCTCCTATGTCTGACATGTCTGGGTACTGAACCCTCAATGCCTGCCACAGTGCATGTCTGCAGTTAGAAAATGGTGCTCCATCATGTGACGTGTCTGTTATTGTAACCACTGGGAAGCCCGCCCTCTTCCAAATGTCATCTGCAGCATCCCCCAATATTGATATTAAGAGTCCTTTCATGTCCCCCACCGCTAGTTTTTGCCCCACAGTGTGCTTCTCCATCTCATATATCCACTTCCCTGCTCCTCCACTTAGTGATGGGAGTCTACATTTTATGTTCTCTTCGTCGGCATGTTTCCAGGGGACATATTGTGGTCTGGCCCCTCCCCTTTCCAACAGTGGCATTAAATTTTAACCCCTCATTTCCCCCAGTGCCCGTGGGGTAATGTCAGTGTATTTGTCCTCTTCCTCTGTGTCAGGTAATTCTGTTATCATATCAAGGTTACAGTGGTTTGTCCTATCTTTTCCAGTATCCTTCCGCCCTCGCCTACTTCCCTCTTGCTTCACCGCGGGCGTGTTTGCCCTCTCTTCCGGCCTACGTACCGGAAGGTCTCTGAGTCTGACATATGGTGTGTGCGCAGGGGTTGGTGTTAGTGGGCGATGTGGGCTTGGTGTTGGTGTTATTGTTTGTGGCGTTCCCCTTCCTTCTTCACTTACCTGCTCTGCACCTTCCTTATCTTCGTCCCTTTTCCTGCACGACCATGGTGACTCGCGATTAGTGCGTGTTATGCACATTTTGTCTAAGCTCTCCCTTCTTTCATCTATCCCACTTTTCCCCAAACATTCTTTTTCCTCACTGCAAAATCCATCAAGAAAAGACAAACCCCACTCTGTGCATTTTCCACCCACTGTCACCGTCCTTAAATCTATTAAGTCCGCTTCCCGGTGCTCTTATTCTTTTGCAGTTGCCCCTTTAGTTGACGTTGTGGCCGCCTCCGGGTCCTGGCATGTGTATGTTCTTACCCCATGTTCCACCCTCCTATCTCCACTCTCTTCATCCTTTTCCCCCATTATTTCACCACCTATTTCCGCTCTCTTCCTCTTCAATTCTTCCATCACCTCACTACTTACCTTTGCTAATATTCTTCGTTCCTCCTCCTTCCTTTCCCATTTTTTCCTTTCCCTTTTTAATATGCTCTCTATTACTTTACCTTCTTCGTATTTCCTGGCGCTTTCAGATAGTATTTTCTTTTTCCACAGTTCCATTTCCCTTTCTTTCTCTTCCTCCCTCCGTTTCATGTTTAATTGCTCTGCACGGGATACCCTCTCTGCTATTGCCTTCATCCTTTCTGCTTCCCTCTCCCTATCTTCCATTCGCTCCTTCATCCTTTCCTGCTCGTCCCTATTCTCCTTTCTCTCCTTCTTCCTTCCCCATGTTTCTTGCTCGAGCTGTCTGATCAGTGCACTTTGCGCATTCCTTAATTCAACCAACCTTTCCTCCAGCATTTCTTCCTCTACCAGTAACAGTTGGCCTTCTCTTGTGTTACTCACCTCGGTCCCTGTCTGTATGTTACCCATGTCTTCCTTAGTGATCCTCCTTACTGTGTCCTCTTCTTCCCCTGTTAATGTCCCTAGCAATTTCAGGAGCACCTGGGCTGCTATCCATTCGTCTTGTCCTATGTTTGCAATTAGTTCCTCACTTTTCTTCCCTCCTTTCACACCTGCCCACGTTATGCTTGAACCTACAGTGCTCGTTACCTCCTCCCCCCTCTGGCAGCTATCTGTAGCGGCATATGGTGTAGGGCTGTATGCAGGGTTTGAGTACCCCTCAGCAGCCGTCAGTTGTTGTCTGGCAGCTTCTCTTACCCACCTTCCTCTTTCCTCACTACTTTTGCCAGAGGCATGTCTTCTGACCCTTCCTTGTTCACCTTCTCGTCTGATATTGTACCTGATCCCTCTTCCTCCTTCTTGCCCGCTTCTGTGCATAGTTCATCACTGCTTACTGTGCCCATGCCCTCTTCGTTGTCTTTCTCCTCTTTCACTCCCTTTGTTTCTTTGCTCCCTTTCTCTTCTGCCGCTCCTCCCATGTTAAACATCCCCATTGCTACTGGCTTGGTTCCCTGAAATATCTTCCAAAAGTTAAACATCTCTATATGATGAGCTAATTCCTTTCCCTTGTACGTGTTGTGTATGTATGTCAATAGCGAGTGTTGGGTGTATGGATCAAAGCTACCGTTAGGCGGCCATGGTGTCAGTATTTTGTTGTCTGTTCCTTGTGTCCAGTCGATACTATACTTGATCATTTTCTCCTTGTATGGTGAAAGTGTCGTGCAAATGTGTTGGAGGGGTGTAGTTAAAGCGTTTTCCCACACCCCAGACCCTGACCCGTAAGATGTGGCCATGTTACACTTTACTTTTCTCCAATAGTAACGTTCTTTACCTGGCCCCGTAAATGGGGGACTTCTGACCGCCCGCTGAAAAGTAATACAATTGCAAATGTACAGTCCTTTTCCTGTATTATGTGTCTCCCTTGATGTCACTAGTATGGCCCCCTACGGCCGCAGCGCACGATGCCCCCTGCGGCTGCGTGCCCTGTGTGACGTGCTTGTACAGCTGGCCCACCTTTCCCTCTTTTTTTTTCCAAACCTCTCCCTCCCCTTTTCAACCACCTTGCTCAAGGTGACCAGCGTTCTGCGTGTGTGGTCACCTCTCCCCTTCTCGCCCCTCCCTTATTGAGAGTTGCCGGCGTTTTCCGTGCGCGGCCTTCTCACCTCTTCTATGCCGCCCTTTCCATACTTCCTATCCCCCCGGCCACCCCTTTATCAACACGAGATGGCCGCGGTGTCCTATAGAATCCCTACGGGTGACGTCACCAACTTCTTCTTCAAACTACTACCGGTAAGAACCTTTATAAGATGAAAGAGCGCGCAATATGTTTTAACTCTTTTGTCCCTCGTAAACCCCACAGCTGTCCTCTCGCTACAACTGGAGCAAGGAAAACCACAATAAACTCTTATAATCAGACTGCGCACGCTGCGTCGCCTCGCTTGTGATACGCCCCTCACCAGGGGGGCTTAACCAGCCAACTATCTTCCGCACTTGGAAACAAACTAGCTACCTCCTGCGGGGAAACTTCATCTACATAACGAGCTTCAACACTCAATTAGTAGGGATCCTCATCTACTCATTAATCTAAAACGCCAATTCATAGGAAAGCCACACTCCTTCCCTACAGGTGCCCGCGATCTGAACAAATCAGTGCCTTCTAACAACCACACGTGGTGCCTCTCAGCTCCACTCAATTCACTCCGTGACGCGGTAGAAGATGGCCCTCGTGCCTGTCCTGCCACCACTCACTTGTCTATCGTCACTTATTTATCAAATCTTTTAAAACACACTGTAAACAGCTCCTGCCACCCTTTTCACAACTCCTCCCCTCTCCCGCACAATATAACGTTGCTTGTTGGGTGTGTCATACTCACCAAGATCTCTTGAGGCGGGCCGCTCGGCTGCGTGCACCCTTCCAAAGCGGCTCACCACCTCCCCTCATCTGGACCACGTCTGGACACTCGCCAACCGTGAGCGTGATACTTCTCAAGCAGCTTCCGAGGGCCAATATCCAGATTGCGCTGTCTGGTCTCCTGTAGTCCTCAAAAGGGGGCAACGGCAGAGGGGGCCGCATTGCCGGGTCACCTCGTAGCAAGAGGCCTTGCAATAATGCTCTCAGGGAAACAGACCTCAAAAAGATGTCAGCAGTGCCTCCAACTTGTCGGGGTGATTATCCCGGGGCCGGCAAAGCCGTCCGCGGACCTCCGGGCTGGGGAGGCCCCAACTCCTCCCGCATCCCAGTAGGAGTATGACACACGCACCCAAGGAGCAAGGCAATGACTGCTGTTTATTAGAGTAACGGCAGGGATACGCTTAGTCCGTATGCATCCGGGGAAGCTCTCATCGTTAGTGGGGCTCGCAGGCCCTTTTTACAGCAGTATGACGTGCTACTTGCATCACCTGGGAAAAATCATCACAAAACCTATCGGCACTTCGGATTGGTTCCCCGAGTGGTAGGGTTAGTATATGTCCCCTATAGGGAGAGATATTAGTGGTGAAGGACAGGTCAGGTGGTATACTTGGGTTGTCCCTAACAGTTGCTACTTTGGAATTGTTACAAGGGGACCCTTGGTGATTGGCTAGGAGTAATGGCATCAGTAACAAGCCCCCTGTATTCTGATTGGGTCTCCCGCGAGCCCCCAAGCGTGGGACCATCGCTGTTCCCAGCCCGCGGTGTACCTGACATTAGCAACAATGTGCAACTATGTGTTAGGGCGGACAATGGACAGGTCTGCTTATGGGCTGGTTAGCAGGTCTTTCCCATCGCTGTAGGTGTCCATCTTTGCCTCTTCGTTGTTGAAACCTGTGTCCCAGACGTGGGACCCTGGCGGCTTCTCGTCTTGTAAGCTTGGCATCTTGTCAGTTTGGCTTGGTCACGTGTGGGGAGACCGTAGCTGGAGTAGAATTATGGGCATTAGATTTTGTATTCTGTCTCAGAGGGCCTGGCATCTGCAGGTGTAACCTTGGCACTGGTCGCGCGGCGTGCGGGTTGCAACATCGTGGCCTTGTCTGTGGGCTCTCCTTAGGGCTCGTTCTGCATGGTCAGCACTTGTATTTCGCTCTGGGAGCGTTTTCGGTTGCGAGGCTCCTGCCTGGGGACTCTTGCTTGCGGCCTACTTAGGCCTAGTTCCTGGGTGGCGGTACATAATCCATAGTATGGAGGTCGCGGGGCGACAGAGTGTCACAGGCAGTGTTAGGTATACATGGTGGTGTCCTCATAGGGACGGGTGGCGAGAAAAGCGTCAGCAAGCATGTACACAAGCTCTTCAGGCATCTTGCGTTTCTGCGGTGCTGTAGAAGGCCTATGTGAAAAATAACAACCATGCATGTCTGTGGGTGTGACAGTCCGCTGCGTCATAGCACTGAGTATGTTCTTCGTGTGGGTTGTTGTTTGAGTGACCAGTGTGCATGGTGGCACGTGTGTTCTTGTCTATTGGCTATGTCGCCATGGCATCTCTAACGATGTGAATACTCATGGCTGTTGTTTTAGTCGAGCTGATCCATGTCGCACGCGTTGGTTTGAGCATGGCGTGCTGGTGGTCATAGTCCTCATATGTGTAGGTTTTTGAACCAGGGTACTTTGTCATCTGGTAAGTAGATGAACTCCGCTCGTGTCTGGGCCGTGATCCCCTAGGCCATGGTCTGGATGAGATTTGGGGGAGGGTGTTATCCCATTCGCCCACTTCACTTCAGGTGGGGGAAGGCAGTCCTGGTGGACTTGAAAGATCACCTCATCCCTCCTGAATTCACAGGTCACCTCTTCCTTATCATAAGGGCAGGAAGAGTACACCAGAAAATTCCCCCCGTGCCGGGTGAAGATCCTGTCTGGTGTTGTTTCATTGTCGCTATCACTGTCAAAACAGTAATTGGGGATTGGTCCTATCAGTTCATTACCTAAATTTATGGAAAAATGTCGGTCATCACCCGCCATTCCAATAATGGTGCCTGCGACCAGAGTAATACTCCTAAGGTCGCTGTTCACCACCATTATTGGAATGGTGTTGTGTTCTGTATTGACTAGTGGTGTTGAATTTAACCCCTACCCTTGCTGTTGGAAATGGGCATTGAGGTGACCATATGCATGAGGATTTTGCAGTTTCTGTCCTCTTTTAATTTTTACTTCAAGTGGGAATTGTCGGGTCCATTCTGGGATGGTGACTTCCTCTCCACTTTGAACTTCAACTGCATATGGCAGCAGTTGAGCTGACCGAAATGCTTACTCTGGATCATCAAAGTCCAGGGGATTACCCGCTAATCGGGACCAGGCTTTGAAGTTTATTAGGTCCAAACAAATGGCAAAGCGATTGAGAATGTCACTACCAAAATAAAATGCAGCAGGGCCATCTTGCCCGACCCAACAGTTATGGACTATGCACTTGTTGCCTATGGAAATTTTGAGCATACACCTGCAAGGCAGGAGATGTTTGGAATTGGGAGTTTCCAGGTCCATTTCCCATTTATCTATCAATTTAAAGGTGGCAATGGCTGGATTTTTGGGAGTTTTCGGAACATCGCTTCGGTGATGACGCTCTTATCGTTCATGCACACTCGGGCGAGAACAGAGTCCTTCCCCTCATTTAACTGAATAGGGATGAACAAATGTTCTCCAATCTTCTGAGTGTCAGCCAAGCTTTGAGCTGATTTATCATCATTTTGGACTATGGAAGTGGGATTTTCTGATTGTGAATTGCTATAGAATTTCCTTCCAGTGTGGAATGGGACTTTAGAGTGGAAGGAAGGTTGATTTTCAGAAATAGAGAGGACTTCCCATCACTCGTTTGTTATCCTACTGCAATTACTGTCACGTCAGGGATTTTGTTGTTTTGAAAATGGAATTCAATGTGATCCTGTTTTTGTTCAACCATGTGGCATGTGCCATTTAGACTAACATGGTTGACGCTATGTTTTAATTGTATTGGTCGGTTAGTCTGGGTCCAGAGGACCTTGTTTACACAATCTATTAGCGGAGACAATCTATGCAGGATGTCATTCCCCAGTAAACATGGTGTGCCCTCTGGAGTCACAACTATGACCGGGTGTTTCACCTTTTGTCGCCCAATTTTAATTTCCAAATCCGCAGTCCCCTCGACAGGAATTTCATTCCCATTGAAGTTCTGAAGTTGTCCATGAAGAGGGGTGAGAGGGATCTGGTATCTCTCCCCCCTTCCTGTATTCAGCTGATCAAAGCCTATTTTTGACAGACGGGTGGCTTGGGATCCAGTGTCCACTAGTGCCAAAAATGTACATTGCCCTTGTATTTGGACCGGGGCATAAAATCTTCCCTCCTTTTCCTCAAGGGGCAAAGATAATATGCATTTTGGGCCAGCTGGTGGGTTAATCTCTTGACTCTTGATTCTGACACAGGGGTATTTTGGGCAGGATTCGGAATCTGTAAGAAAAATGTGGCAGTTGGATATTGGGGGAGGTTCAGGCTCCCCTGGTTCTGATTCTGGGCCGCCCCGCCCCCCTTTTTGGAGGCAGTTTCCAGAATATGTTTAGGCAGGTTGGCTTTCTGGCTTGTCATTCTGGGATTCAATGATGGGCGGTTTTAACTCAGTCACCACATTTACCCAGTCTTGATTAGGATCTCTTGGGACCCATATTTCTTTGGGAGGTGTTCCCCCATCCATGAAGGAGAAGATCGTTTTCCCAGAGTCCTCTGCAGATACATCGTCTTCAAATTGGAAGACACTAACCTCCTCGACAAAATGGGTCTTTTTAGGCCCTTTATTTCTCCTACCCGCCCTCTGTTCCTTGGGTTGCAGACTTTCGGGGGCAGGAGATTCTGGTTCTGGTTCCTGGGTTTCCAGGGGCTTCTCACATGTGGGGAAGGAGGCTTCCTCTAAGACTTCACACCCCCCTTGCCCCTGTGCCTCCTCCTTTGGAACCAGTGGGTTATCAGGGTTCTCTCTGCGTCATCGCTCTGGAGTAGCAGGCCCGTGGTTGGTGGAGTTCTGAACCGTCATTTTCACCTGAGGATTCTGCTGAGCCCTCAACATGCGACCCAGATCCTGTGACAAGTTTGGACCTGGTGCTCCAGTTGGGACACCCGCTCTGGCTGGTATGGGGGTCTCTGGTCCATCCTAGGTGGATCACGGGAAGCGTAACTGTCCCTTCTCCCATAATACCCTTGGTTGGGATAATTCTGGTAACCCTCCACCCTGGAAGGTTGGGAACGAAAGGAGGGTTGTTTTGTGGGTTGAAGTTTGGCTGGTACCGGGAAAAGAAGCTCAACTCAGCATTTGGGGGATTACTGCCCTCCTGGGGAAAGTTAGGAGGGAAGTTTCCTGGGTTGGTAGCTACCTGGTTGGATCCCCCCCGTGGGCTGGGGGAGTCCACAGATACCCCAGGATGGGTTTGTTGCCCTTGTAACGGGGGCTGATATAATCAGGGGGGTTAAGGGGCCCATTTGTTGGATTACCTCCCTCGCTACCTGTTTGGGATATGCCCGAGGGCCTTCTGATTCTTTGGTTAGAAGATGGATTATGTACAGGAATATTTTTAGGCTCCCCCCATCTCCAGATCTAAAATGGGAGCAACCTTCACCTCTGCCACCTTAGCAGCAGCAGGGATGTTGGCTGGTTTGGGGTTTTTATTTGTATTTTTATTCTCCACCGGTTTCTGCACTTCATAAATACGGGTCGCCTGTTCAATCACCCAGTCTAGTGATCTCTTCTCGTGAAAGTCCCTCACCAGCTGGGTCATGATGTATTTAGGGAGTGCATGAAAGAAGGTATTAATGAACTCCCTACTGTCGGTGCGCACCCTCCTCGCGGTCTGCGAAAAGGCACGTTTTAGTTCTTGCAAAAATTCTTGTGGGGCCTGGTCTTCCCCACACTGCATATTGTAGGCCGCCTTGCGGGAATCTTGGGGGTTCCTATGCACAGAATCTTTTTTTAAGATGGCCGCCCTGTAGGTGGACCATCTTGAGTGGTTCTGATCCTCCAGCCCCGCAAAGAAGCTGGAGTACTCTGGGGAAAATGTCCATTTGACATATTGGATGCAACTCTGGCTATCTTTCAGATGGAAAGTATCCATCATTTGCTCGTATAACTCAAGGTGCTCCCAGACTGAATACTTGGCATTTTTGTGATAGGGAGTTATGCCTCTCCTAATGGCCTTGATCTGGTTCAGGGGATCTTTTAATAGAGCCCTCTTAATTCTTTTGGCCTTTTTAGTCTTACTCACCCGAGTCCACTCATCCTCTGACTCAGAGGCACTGCTACAGGAGGTGGCTATCTGATCCTCTAGGCTCTCCCTGATTCTGCGAGCTTGAGAATGGCTGGCAGAATGTGGGGGCCTAGTTTCCTGATGCCTGTGGTGCTCAGAAGAGTCTTCTGACTCTCCCCTGCTCCCGGGATCGGCTGAGTACTCCCCCCCCACTGCCCTAGCTGGGAAGAGGTCTTTAAGATACTCGTTGTGGGCCCGCTTTCATGGAGTTCCCCATCAAATTTGCTAGACTGCTCCTTTGGTAGTTGGTATTTTTGAGGATCCAATTCCCTGATTCTCCCCTCACAGGAGAATCAGGGGCCTAGCTTCTGTCTCTGATTCTTGGCTCTTCTGGAGCCTTTGCTCTGCAGAGTCCAGATTAGTTTGGATTTTCTGTAGTGTTTCCACTTGCTTCTTTGTCAGGACTATGTTTTCTGCATGCTTTTCCTGTATTATTCCTATGTGGAGGTACAGGTAGGCTGCTATTTTGGCAATTTTACACTGCTCCTCTTTCACTTTTGGGGCCATGTACAGTTCACTAAGCGCTTGGTGCAATGGGCCCTTGTCCTGCCATATATCTAGGTCTATGGCAGTGACCTGTTCTATGATTTCTTGTAGCCAGAACTGCTCATTCTGTTCTGGCCACTCACCCCTGACGAACAGTTTGTGCAGGAGATATTCCCTAGCAATATTAATTTCTACTGGAATCACCATTTTTGAAATATCAATTTCCTTCTGACTTATTTCAGGGTTAATTTATTTTTACAAACATGACCGATTTTTGAGAGGTGCTTGTACAGTGTAGCACAGTACACCAACCCAGCAAGGTGTCTGTACCCTGCAGGCTAGTATGCTGTGTTAGACTGTCACGGGTTGTATCTCAAATTCAGAATCATGGCACGAGCCCCCAAAATCTGTTAAGGATTTCAATCAGGCACACACCCAGGTCTTGCCTAGTATGTAGTGCGCAACAAAATACTTATTATTTGTGTCTGGCATTTTCGGATTTTAGCCCTTCTGTGGCCTAGCTTCATGTGACAGGTGACAGCACCCACTGACATTCAGAGAGTCCTGTTTTTCCACCAACTTTGACTGTGTGTGCAGGGTGTGCAGCCTATTGTGATTTATGAACCATGCGCAGTTTTGCAGATTTGGCACGCGCAGGGTTTAGCACATCCATTTGTGGCTGTTTTCTTTCCCCCATTGGCAAAGGGGTGTAGTGGGGCGCGCACTGGCATGGGTAAAAATATCCCACATAGTGTTAGGGAGAATTCTCCAGAATGGCTAATTACCCTTACCTACTGAGTTCCTAAGCAGCTTTGCTGGATTTCTAGGGTTAATTTTATTCACCTGCTAAGAGTGTGAGCCTTTTTTCCCACTCTTAAATGAGTTTTCCTGTGTGTTTTACATGTTTGTGTCCATAGACTGTGGAGTCTCTCCTACTCCATAGGTATCATCTTTTTACTGTGTGTCACACAGCACCTTTAGTGCAGTGACACAGGGTTATCCTTTTCAGACCTCCCACTTTAAACTCCATTTTCTGGGACTGACTACTGTCTCCCAGAACATGTAAAGTTGCCATTGACTTTATTAGTCTTTTTAAATTCACAGACCCAGTACAAACTATCTTCCATAGAGTACTGGAAAGGGTTAACAGTTAACCCTTTTTGTCTTTCTCTCATCGAACATTGTTTCGTTCCCCTATCTTTAAGATTTGGCTGGTGGCAGTGATATCTACCATTTTTTACGTTCTGCGGACCATGAAAATAGACTTGGTACTGTTTTAGGCTATGTTAGTAGCCTCAAACTTTAATCCGCTGGACCCCTTTTAATTGTATTTGGTTCTGGCTGGGTTTATTCACCATTTCTTTTTGTGAAGGTCTTTCTCGTGTTTTACTCTGCATGTCAAACCAGGTTTGGTTCCTTTGTTCGCCGTCCTTTGGCGGGCTTCTGCACAGAAGCCCTCCATAGGCGCCTGAGAGTCTAGGTAGACAGGATGTGAGGGAGGGGTTTTAGGCCCCCTGCATAGGGTCTCCTTGGAGACCCAAGTCATACTGTTGTTTGATTGGCTAGGTGACTGTCCTGCCAGGACAGTCGCCCTGCTGTGTGATTGACAGCCAGGCAGTGTGAATGGGAGCAAACTGCATAAAAAGCAGGCCTCTGGGACTTGGAAGGCAGAGTCGCCACTGGATCGAGAGAACCGAAGAGAAGTTGAAGTAAGAGGACTACTGCAACTACTGAACCTCCCGGTGAAGCCCTGCTGTGGATCCGAATCTCCTAAATTTCGATGACAGAGAAGATCTAAAAGGAATCTTCTTCCCTTGAGCTGGTGGTACCAACCAGTTTGCCAAACACCAAGCAAGGCCTCCCTCCCCTGGTAGAATTTGTTATGCACCGCTACAGTGAACCGGATAGCCAGGAGGACCGGACCCTGTTTGGGTTTTAAGGAGCACACCTTTTATTTGTCGCTTTGCTCTGCTGCTGGTTTCTTCCATGGGCAGTGCAGGAGCCTCCAGTCTTCCTCCTTCTTGTCACTCCGACAGTCGCTTCAGGAACCGTGAGCCTGCAGGACCTGCCAGGAACTTCTGCCTCAGCCACAGCATTCTTCTTCTACTGAGGCACTGCTCAAATCCGGTCGTTCGTTCCGTCCGACCGCGGTGAAAGTGTTTGAAATCTTTTGCTAAACTGAGGGCTTGTCCTTCTCTACTCTTTTAAGTAACTTTTCTTCAAACCAACTTCGTTTCGAACTCTTGGCAAAGACTTAACCGCGAACTACTCTGAAATGTGTGATCCTCTGCAAAGACTCTGAACCATTAACATTGGCCCAGGCCTATTGATTTGAATCCTAGTTGTAGCAAGCCTTTTCTAGATTGCCCTGCCTTGTTACTTGGTGCTGCTTGATTTTGAATAACCTTGTCTTTCCCTCCCTTTTTAAATTGCTGGAGTGCCATTTTGCTCACACTTCATTTTAAGCTTAACTGTCCAGAATTCATTGGGTGGTGTGTAGTGTATCAAGATTGTGATTTCCTGCTGCTTTATATTACTGAACTGTTTTACAACTGATGGTGTAAATAAATGTATATTCTATAAACCTTGAGTCAGTGTTTGTTTGAATCATAGCAATTGCTGTCCTTTGTGTAGCTTCTGATACTGCTCACTTTACTCTTCAGATAAGACTGGCTGCTCAGCCATTGCTACCACTTTATTGTGTAGTATAGGCTTGTACCAAAGGTGAATTTGTACTTACACTTGTAGTCTTAATTGTGTGTGGTGTTCCCAAGGGGTACTGCATATGATTCTGCCTAACACCTACTCAGCCCGCAAACCTCTACAAACCAAGAGCCAAACAAATCATAGAGATAAAACAGGCACAGTTAAGAGATAATGCATACATTTTCAGCATCCTCCAGAATCTCTAGAAAAATTGACAAATTGAAATAATTTCAACTGTTTTTTAAATAACTATACAATTGAAGGTTTTAATCAAACGAGTGGAGTCAAAAAAATGTAGTCAAAAGCGATGCATCCAGGTAACACTACTTTGATATATTTCCCTTACCGCATCTTGGTTTGGGCTCCAGTTAATCAGTAGCTCTGCATCTTTTTACCCGTAGGCTTAATAATTAAGGTATGGAGCACATTTCTTGGCAATTGACAAACACTATATAAGTGATTATGGATTTATTATTTTTGTAATGACCACCATCAAAAGTTCATCCTGGAATTCTGTTTTTTCTATGTTTCTTTATATCCGACTCAATGAAAATTGGTGTGTATGTATTAATTTACTTTCTTATCATGTAACTTTCATGTACAATTTATTGCTCAGCCCTGAAGATGGAGCTAGGCTTCGAAATGCATTGGCTATGGGCCGCATTCCGCTAAGGAAGCTGTCTGTCCTTACAATTTTCTATGTTTTTGACTCAACTTTTTTGACTCAACTGGTTTGATTAAAACCTTCAATTGTATAATTATTTAAAAACAGTGGACATTATTTCAATTTGTCAATTCTTCTACACATTGTGGAGAATGCTGAACATATGTGCAATACATTTTGAAACTAATGTTTGAAGATATACTGCAGCTTTTGACTTGAAAAGCAGTTTGTGAGCATCTGGCATTACTGGGTAGTTTCACCTGGTTTTTCGTTTGTCAATATCTCTGGATCCCGGTCTCATAGGATCAGTTTATTCCAGATAGCTCCTGCAAATTAAACAAAGGATTATTACAATAGGAAATGATTTGAACTTAATAAAGTAATGAGGTGCCTGCCTTTTCCCATTGCAAACAGTTAAGAGCTATACCTCTGTTGCCTTTTGTGGCAATGTGGGCCAAGGGAAGGCTAATTTCTCAAGAGGGGTGTGAATGTTGTTCACTAACAACCCAAACAGCAAAGTACAATCGTTCAAAATAAAGGAATGTCCATTCAATTTTCTACAAAAATATAGACAACACTACAGAAACCCCTCCCTGTTGAAAGAACACAGAGTATTCAAGATATCAAGTTGCAGCACTCTGTGTAATGAAACAGGGGGAGAAAAGGCAATAAAAAACACAATGCTCAAAAATGCCATGTGATTGAGTTTCAAAAGGTATCAATGTGACCTACCCAGTATCTAGGGCCCAAAATGGTGCAGAGGATACAGCTAGCAGGCAGTAATATCTTTTGCAGTGTTGTAGAAGTTCGCCAATGCCGAACTAGGCTTCTTAGCACTGTTAGGTAGTCTGAGTCAGTTTTAGATGTAGCAGTCCTGGTCGTCCAACGGCAAGCAGATGTCGAGAACGGTTGAACTGAAGCAGGCTGCCATTCCAAGCGTTACTCCAGCACTGTGGATTGTGGAGGTCACCAGGTTTGGTTTGGCAGTCGAGGTTCGATGGAAGTCGAGCAGATGACAGGCTGTCTTGGCTCTCAGGAGCTATGAGTCCCATTCCAGGGTCTCAAGGACAAGATGAGTCATTTTTTCAGGCTCCCAAACAGGGGAGAGGCTAGCACACACCTTCAGGGGTCCTGCAGCACTGTGAGGTTCTGGGCAGTAGTGAGGTGGCAGTGATGCAGGTCTTGATCCAGCGGTATATTCACCCCCAATGGTCCCTGGGGATGGTTAGGGGACAGAGGTTGCCTTTGACTTGCAACACCCACCTTCACCACACAAATGGTTCACTTTGGAAAGGACTGCTCTCCCAACAGGGTCCTAAAAAACCTCCTTGAAGGCTTGAAGTCCAGAAATAATTCAAAGAAGTTGTGGTAGACCCTGTCTTTTAAAGGCAAAAATCCACAGGTGATTGGTCAAAAGAAAGCCTGCCTTAAGGTTCCACTCCCTGTCCTTGGAACAAGTGGACTTTGCCTTCTGACATCACATCAAAGTGCTGTGTGCTACAGGAAGCAGAGGGGACAGGAAGGAAAAAAGGAGGAAGAGAGAAACAAGATGGTGGAACCTTACCCCAGCCGTAAAGATATCCCTCTGTCTGCACTAACCCTGCCCCTTCCCTTCTCAATAGACTCAAAGGGCCCTTTGGTATGCAGCACTCTGGTGGGAGGCTACTCCTTTTGTGAATGGGTGTGCCCTTTGATTCCTCTTCTTGGGGCAGTTTGCTCTGGAGTATCTGTCTCTCTGGGGAGGGTGTTACCTGCCCTCGCAAAAGAACAAAGAGAGGAAACCCACAGGGCTACAGACTTGTTAGGGTCATCAAGGATGATCCTGTCTGGGGAAATATCCACATAACCCTTCCACAGCTGAACTAGGCTTACAGGGCTGATACATGTGTGATATAAAATTGATGTGGCTTACATAACTATGAGAGATGTAGCTACTATACGCTAAATTAAGTATGGCTTATATGTACATCTTAGTGTGCCACCGGGACATCCTTTTCATAGTTATGCAGTTTTTGGAACAGAGGTGCATATCTTAATGGAGCCCCTGCGCTGCAGAGACATGGCTGTCACTGCAGCTATCAAGAGGGCACCTGCAAAAACCCTGAACCTGCTCTCTGTCACTAGTAGAGTATGCACTGCAGACCAGCCTACTCTTACAGCAAGGCACATGTGAACACTATGCTTTTGGCATGCAGCTTTGGAAAATGGGCTTCCACAACCATGCCAGATGACAATTCCACACAGCTGGTCATAATATAACAATTATTAGTGGAAGCATGGACACGCTGAGTTGCATGGCAGACTTTGATATGAGTGGATGTCTATTTTATGCTTGTTGGAAGAGGAGCACTATCATTGGTGGAGAGGTTGAGGTGTGGCCCAGTTTAAGAACTTCCTGCAGCTTTGTGTGAGTTAAGTGTGGACAAGTGCAGTTGTGTGGTAGACTTTGATACGAGCTGACATCTATTGAATTCTTTTTGGAAAAGGAACACTATCATTGGGCGAGAGAGGCAGTATGGCCTGGTTTAAAACTGCGTGCAGTTTTGCGCCGCCAAAGCATGGAGAAGCGCAGTTGTGTGGCAGGTGAGGTGCAGGAGAAGGCAGTGGTGCAGCGGAATACTGGCCTTGACATGAGTGAGTGTTCTTTTTGACTTTTGGCATCATGTATAACCTAAGAATAAGGAGGGCCCGTGTATACGGGCCTAGTGGCATCTGGAGAAGACCTTTCAGCTCGGAAATTGAACGTCTTTGTGCGCCACATGACCAGCTGCCTCCTGCTCGATCATTCTCCTCTTTATGTACTACTACCTCTACCCCCACTATTATTGGTTGTAATTCTCCTGCTCCCGCTACGTCGGGCTTCCCTCAGCTTGATTATACGCTCACTTCCAACAACATCAAAAAGAAAATGATTAACTTTTTTCCACATGGGCGTAGTTTGAGTGAGGGAAATGTTTTCCAGGCGGTCCACTCAGGCTCGCACATTCTGCCTGAAAGAAGGAGTATTGCTGGGAACTTTGCCCCACCCTCTTTGTTAAATTCGAAGATCATCTCTGCAAAGGCTCCCCTCCCACTAGCTGTTGTTGAACACCCATCGCCGGATGCCCCTTCACCTCCTATGTCTTGACAGTCGCAGACAGCTACCCCCGATTTGTTCACAATGGCCAATGATGATAAGAAAAAAACATCTGATTCCTCGTAAAGTTCCAGTTCTACTGAATATACGCAACATCCTTCATCTGATCAGCCGACCATTACATTTTGTTTTAAACTTTCTGGACAGGGTCTTTGAATTATTAAGAAACGAAGTTAAAGGCCACACAGTACAACTGATGCAACTGCTTAATAATCTCTCCCTGATGGCAATGCAAAGTGCGGATTTGATTGATATTTCATTGAAGTTGTCAGATATCAAGACCTTATTGACTTCAATGACTTTCAAAGGCAGGGGATAAGAGATGACTTTAAACAACTTGCAGACATAAAGACAAATTTGACATGCATCATATGGCAAAGTCAGGGCCGTCAATTATTGTCTGCCAACATGCTTAGCCCATAAGTGACAGATCAACCCAAGGCGCCCCCGTGTCTGATTCCTTACTCTATATTGATATGCCACCTTCATTGCTTTTTCTCGAAGAATTTGAGTGGTCAGGTGCAACTGAATGTGCCAGGGACATCTCCGCTCAATCTATAAGTTGTAACACTGGCACAGAAGATGAAGCTACCTCCTTTTTACACTTAGCCACTAATTCAAAGGAGACTGAGTTGCTAATCCCTTCTAGTTTGGAATAGGATAGCTAACAGGGGTTGGGTGTAATAAGGTGTCGTACAAACGCCCATAGTGGGCTCACATCGCTCCCAAAACTAATTGAAGAACCAAAGATTAAGCAAAAAGAGGCAAGGTTCCTCTCAGAAATGTTTGTGCTCAATTGCTGTCGTAGGCAATCTGGAAAAAGATTCAGTCACCAATATTCCCGTTAGGAAGATACTTCTTGCCCCATTTATTTTTCGAAATGGCTCACCTCAATGCAAAAAATCCTGTCACTCAATATTTGTAAATGGATCAATGTAACGCCTTAGTAATCGAAGTTGAAGATTCTGTTAGTGGTACCTTGGGTTTGATTCCGATCATGACAACACAAGCTTCTCAGATGGATCTTTGACGAGAGAAATACAGTGCCTTAGGAGGGGGTCTTCTTCATAACTCCCTATCAGGAAGTGATCACGATAGATGCCAGAAAGATCTTTCTCCTGGGAGCATTATTCTTCGCTGGAATTAAATAAAAAAAACGAGTACCTGTTTGCCTATTGATCAAAGAAAAGACGAGACCTCGTTGGAACTTAAAGAAGATCTAATGTGTTACATCCTAGAGGAGATGTTTCCGATGGAGGACAATATCTGTTTAAATCGTCACACTATATTGTCTGTATTTCGCAATATTCCCTCGTTAAACATTTCAAATTCGAGCGACATTCCCCTACTAGATTTTTTCAATGATACAAAGGAAGATATAGTGGCCTTGACTATTTGGTCATGGCTGGTTAGAGAGTTGGTTCTAGCCTCAGTAGATGATCCTAGATTGTGAAGATTTGTTTTATATGCAAAAAATGCATACTGAAACGGACTAAGAGTCTATGTCCATTGACTATCTCCTGTTCTACAGCGCATAATGTCTCTAGAACCGTTTCCATTCCCACTACTGTAAATAAGGTGTCTCCTAATTCTGAAGATTGGTCCTCGTTGGCTGGGAGTTTAGCTGATCACGGCACGACATTAGGCTTAAAACAACCTGGATTTTAGCATTTGCTTGGCGAATTTGCTCAAGCTTTAAATCATATATTCAGTGATAAGTGGATCTGGGCCTCATTGAGTGAACATAATGTAATTCTTTTACAGGAAACCTTTCTCTTAGATGGTTTCATTTGATTATGAGCCCTGTTTAATGTCGCTCGATTGGAGTGACCTTGGGCTTTCCCAATGAATGTTGTTGTTTCTAATGGCAAAAATAAGCTATCATGGGGCTCTATAATGACATGGGCGGTGTCCCGGAACTAAGTGCGTCAGGATACTGCCAACGCAATTTGCATCACTGCAACTCAGTCCAGCGCAATTTGGGTTGGATCCCGAGTTGCAGGGCAACAGTAAATCCCCATTCCCCATTGGGTCTGCAGGACCCAATGGGTTTGGTGGCGATATTACCACCAGCGGTAATTTGCGCCGTCGGTAATACAGCCGAAAACAGACGAAAATGGCCGGTAAGTGGACATTTCTACCTCCAGCAAAAACCTGGAGGTAAAACTCCAACTTGCCGCCCAACTTGTGATTGGGCCAACCCTTAAATGCAACAGTAATAGTGTTACCACTGTATTTAAGGGCTGAAGCGCAACTCATGATGAGGCCCATGGTGTTTAAACACATCAAGAAATGTAATTTTTCTATTCTAAATTTGATCGATCCATTTGAGGAAAATCTCATGTTAGAGCTTTGTACGCCTGCAGTGTTCCCGAAATGTATAAAAGATCATTTGTAGTCCAAAATTCTCAGTGGGAAAAGTAAGACCTCTAAAACGCTGTGCTTTTAGCTATGATACTCAGGAGTCAAAAAAAGTTTACACACGTAGATGCAGAAAATGTTAAACGCCGAAGAAATGAGGCTCAACGTATACGTCGGACAAATATGACTGAACAACAAAGGGGAAGTCAATGTGAAAACAATAATGCAAGCAAGTGAAAAAATAGGGCCAAGATGACAGCTCGGGAAACAGCTCTCCATGAGACATGCAATGAACACATTTTTAGGCTCACTGGCTTTTGCACTCGTTATGGTTATTTTTCCAATATCTTGGAAGTTATGGATGGATTTATATCAGTTTTGTACAGTTTTTAATTGTAGTTTAATTTTATTGATCATTTCTGGTGCTATAGCTATTGATAATTATGGATACTTATCTTTTTGGATTTCAGCATTGTTGTCATTTTATCTGTATTCATGAAATCATGGAATTGTATGTCTAAATGTCTGCAGTAGTTGGTTTTGTCCAAGGTTTCATTTTGCAAACTAAATGCACAATGAACATTTTAAAAAATAAAAATGATTTGTTGAGCTTTTGTAGTAACCAGAGAAGATAGCTGGCTGCCCAAGCACAGAGCAATTGTGAGCCTCTAAGTTAAAACAAAAGTCCTGGTCCTTTCATTATACATCTGTGTACAATAATGATATGGGCTCCAGTTACCTTTAAGCTATATACAGGAGAGATCGCTCATCAGCCATCCACATACCGTCCTGCTCAGATCGCCACGTGGCACATTCAGAACACTCACACTAGGAGCAATCATCAACATTCTCCTAAACTGTTAGTCACATAAATGCACCTGCATTCTATTAGAATTCATAGCTGGCCAGCAGGACACAACAACATTCAGCCAGGAACAACTGCAGTCAGCCTCTTTTAGCTGATTAAATACTTCTGACATTTTAAATAAGCAGTTGCAGCATGAAGCCTACAGCTTACACAGTCAGCTATGAAGGCCAATTAAATGTGTTAAGCTCTGTATCACCCACCATGATAACATCAATGTAACAACACACCTTTATGGCCAAATTACATGCATGTAAACAATGTACAACAGAACAATGTATCCCTAACTACCCATTTGCAACAGTATCAAAATATCGGCCTGTACAACTCAGAAAGCAAATAGAGCCAGGCATGATACATGAGGCCATGTGTAGGAAGGCATCTAATGTGTCATTGTTTTTGGCATGATGAGAATATTATACTGCACAAAGGGCCAGCACCAGTTTACCATGCACCTTCCAGGTGGGAGTAATATGTGATTAGCCCATTTCATGTGGTGAGGCCAGACCACAATCGCTTGACAGAACAGTGTGAGGAATTGGAATCTGGAATGGATGTAGATGCCCTGTTTTTTATTTTTATTAATTAATACGATGATGTGAGCAATTCTATTTCATAAATGGTGGTCTGCCAACCAGACCCCCCTTTCCAGAAGCTCCATGTAAAAGCATAGCGACTCATTTGCCCTGCTTTATCAGTCTCTGGATCTGCCACCCCTGCTCTACAGTGGAATAGAGCTGGTTCAAAGTTTACAACCAAGTAATTTCAGCACACAGGCTGCATTTAGAAATCGACACCTCTGTTTCAAAACTACATAATTATGATGAACCATCACACTGGTGGCAGTTTAATCTCTAAACATAAACTATACCCGAGTAGGGGTATGGCAGCTGGTAATTCAAATAATAATGAAGACCACATTTGATCTGTATGATATATATGTCAACTCTGTAAACCCAGACCAGCCATGGATAGGCTGGGTATATTCTCTTTAGATTGGCTATCTCTGCTGCCTGTCTTTTGACCTTTTGTGAGGTTGGGTAAAACCTTTCTCAAGCAGGACAGCTCTTAGAAGGACCTGTCCTGGGAAACAGGAATCAAAGGGCACACCTTAAACAAAAGGACACATCGCTTGAATGCTGCGTTCGTACTGCTCTGAACTACCGCTTCAAACCTACTTGATGCCTGCTCACCGCTTGACTCTACATGACTTGCCGCATATGAACCTGGTTTGACCCACTCATACAACGATAAGTATCCTATTTTGATGCTGTCAAACTGCCAAGAACTGAATAAAGTACTCTTGCAAGGCTGGTGTACTTGTTGGGATGCTAGAGACTGGTTAATCCCCATTTTGCACCTTTTCTCTATGAGACATATCCTTTTTGAATTTTTTGTTAAATCTTTTGCCTGTTATTTCTCCCTGCTAAGAATCCAGATTGCCTGAATTATTACAGTGTGCATTTCCCTGTCTTCTTTTAACGGGGTGGATTTTGTGCAATTATAGTACAGATTTGTATTGAACCTTGATTGAAGCGTCAGGTGAGTTCTCATGGTAATGAATCAGCCTCCATGAGCCCAGGTGTTGCGTAAGTGCAGGATCCAATCCGTGAGTAGCGTGGACCACGGTGTCTTCTGGTATACCCTGTAATCTTTGAGTATGGGTGGTGATTTATTTTGGGGCTTGCTGTGGAATTTGAGTGCGGATTTGTGTTTGACTGGGCATTAGAGTAAATGCCTGACTCTTGATGTAATGATTTCGCACCCATGGGCCCAAGTCACATGGTGAGCCTAGGATCCTATCCTTTAGTAGTGCAGCCACCGGTGTCTTCGGGTGTGCACTGCAGTGTTTCAGTGTGGTTTTGTCGCCGACCAACGGGGTTGAGAAGTATTTGATTCAACCCCCTCAGGTTCTGGCCACGTTGTCAGACCAGGATCTCCCATGCCATTAGCAGTAAATTGGTAGCCTTTTGCACATAATGTATTGGTAGCTCACCCTAACCAATAAAAATAGTCTGTGGAAAACTAATAATGCAAACACATTTTTTGGTACATTCTGGTCAATAAGAAGACATGTGAAGTGTAAACCGATTGGTAGCAAGAAAGGCACAAATTGGCATAGAGACCCCGCCTGTATAATATGACCCTGCGACGAAGAAAAGAAGCAGGAAGCCGTTTGCTATATTCTAATCAACATATTACAGACACCACCTTTGACGTGGAAGTGTGGTATCAGAAGAGACTTACCTCAAGAGTAAAGTGAGCAGTAGAACAAGTTACACAAAGGGCCAACAACTACAGTGATTCAAACAAACACTTAAGGTTTCTTGGTAAAAGAATATACATTTAGTTACACAGTCAGTTTGAAAACATTACACTAGCAAGAGCAGCTCAATATCACACAATAATAAACCACAATTACACAACCGGTAAGTAAATGAACAAGTTCAGCTCCCCTGAAGTGGGAGCAAAATGGCACTTGAGATACTTTAAAAAGGGGTAAATAGACAAAGTTATAAGAATAGACAGCACAAATACTTGCATACACAGGGCAAAGGGTTTCAGTAAACTACAATCAGCAATTCAGTTCTTAGGCCTGGGCCAAAGTCAATGGTTCAGATTCTTTGTATAGGATAGCCCAGTTCTGGTAGTAAACAGTTAATTCTTTGCCACAGAGTTTAGAAGGATTTGGCTAGGTGAAAAGTTTGACAAATGTTTAGGGAAGGACAAGCCTTCGGAGTTGAGAAAGTTTCTATGAACTTTTGCGATGGCCGAAAAGATTTCCAGGCCGCGGTTGCACAGTACCTTTGTATTGAAGAAGAGCTGTAGCTGAGGCAGTTGTTCCTGGCAGTTCGAGCAGATCTCGCTGTTCCTGAGCTTCAATTGTGAGGACAAGAAGGAGGACGTTGGGAGGTTCCTGCACTGCTCAGGGAAAGACGTCGGTATAAGGTGTGAGTGCCTTAAAATCCACAAGCTGGTTTCCTTCCCTCTGGCTATCCGGTTTTCAACAGCACTCTGATGAAAATTCGACCAGATGAGGACGGTGTCCAGGTGGCTTGAGAATTGGTTGTTCCCACCAAACTTAAGGGAAGAAGTTAACCTTGAAGGGCTTCTCTGTCGATGGAGTTTCAGGCAATTCGGACCTGCAGCAGGGCTTCACCATTCGCCAGGGGTTGCAGCAGTCCTCTTCCTTCAGCTCATGTTCGGTTCTTTCTTTCCATTGGTCGACTATGCTTTCCAAGTTCCAGAGACCTGCTTTTAAAAAGTTTTCCCCCATTCATTCCAGCCTGGCTGTCACTCACACAGCAGGGTGGCGGTCCTTGCCGGACAGCCAGCCGGCCAGTCACGCCAGAGCGCCTTCAGGTCTCCTAGGAGACTAAGCACCGTGAGTTTTGGGCACCTCCCTCACATCCTGCCCACCCCAGACACTCAGGCGCCAGAGGAGGGCTTCAGCACTGAAGCCTGCCAAAGGCCAACGAACAAACGGACCACACCTGGTTTGGCACGCAGAGACAAACACAAGAAGGATCTTTCCTAAAAGAAATGGCGAAAATAGTTGACCGGAGTCGGTTTTTACAGATAGGTTTGGGGTGCCATATTGAAAAACATGGCCGACCCGATTTTTAGCTACCATTGTTCACGTCGGGAAAAATCACAGTAGTTTGATCTAAACCACTGCCACCAGCCATTTAAAGTAGGAAAGGGTAACATTTCACTGTTACATGAGTGTTGTGACTCAGGGGAAGCTAGGCAACCCCTCCAGTACTCTATAGGAAGATAGTGTGGGCTGGTCTAGTAAATAAATTTAACTTTACATGCTCTGGGAGAAGTAGTCATTCCAGAGAAGGTATTTAAACCTTGGGAAGTCGGAAAGACATCCCTGTGCCACTGCACTGAAGGTGCTATGTGAAACACAGAAAAAGATGATGCCCCATAAAGCAAAAGAGCTGGAGGGCTCTAAGGTAGAGGGAATTTAGCACTTGTGTGAGAACTCTCCCTGACAGGGAGCAAACAGGAAAATAAATATAGGGTTGATGGAGAAAGGGGGCACCCTGAGTAGGCAGCACCTCCAGACGAAAAATGTCATGAAATCCACAAACATTATTGTCAATGACAGGCAAGTGGAACATGTGCCAAGGAACATGGAAAGTGAGATTCCTGCTGTCCGACTGACTTTAAGAAGACGTGCCATGCATGGCAAATTGGCAGCCCCAGAGAAAGGCTTGCATTGCAACACTGTATGCCAGGGCAAGGGCAAGCAGGTACATGTAAAGGTGAAGGACGCATGCATAGGTGCAGTAGTTGAGTCATCGGTCATTAGATGCATGCTGTTGGGAGAAGGCGGGTCAGGTGGCATGTTCGTAGGAGTGACAGAATTTGTTGGACACAAACAATTTGTAAAAGGATCATGCGTAGAAAATAGCCATGGGTAAAGTAACAGCAGCAAACATTTGTAGATTAGAAGAAGACATGTCACGTGGGACACATTGATCAGCTAAGAGAATAGCAAGCATTTCTAAACCACCCTCGCCAAGTAGCAAACAGGTAAACTTGATGTCGAAGGAGCCATAGGGCAACTCATGTTCACTAAAGTCACCCACTGGAAAGGGGTCCTGAAGCCCAAATGCATAAACAGCCAGTGAATGGAATGCTTTGGCCTATTTCAAGATGGTTTTGTAATGTTGTAATCAGAGAACAGTAAGGAAACCTATAACTCATGAGTGAAGTGCTAGTCTCATACATGGTGTCAGCCTGCACTTTGAAAGTCCGAATTCTATAGCAGGGCCTGCTGATCCCTTCATACATTGAGTACCCTGACATTTGGTAATAAGAAGATCTTTCCTTGCAGAGCTTAGACGTTGGAGGAATTTGGACCGAAGCACTATTTAAGTGCACACATTATTAATGTTATTATTTTCTATTTGATCCATTTCGTATCATGCTGAAATGAGCAGACTGGTTAGAGAGAGAAGGAGGCAGTGAGAGAGGGGGGAGAGAGAGAAAGAGAGAGAGGGAGGGAGAGAGAGAGAGAGAGAGAAAGATAGAGAGAGAGAAAGAGAGAGAGAGAGAGACAGAGAGAGAGACAGTTGGAGCCATCCTGCATTTGGCCCCCAGGTGCACATTTATCGCAGCTCCAGGAAGAATCAGGGCACGCATGCGCACTGAGTGCACCCATATCCTGGCTTCAGCCTCAGACAAACTCATATCCTGCGGACTGTCACAGAGCCACTGTGCATGCTTAGAGTAATGGCTGCTGCCCTGCATATGAAACATCGGCAAGACATACTATAGTACCATGGAGTGTACAGGTGAGAGACCTACAATGGGGTCAGGTATAATGTTGAACCGGGACAGCAGACCCAGCCCTTTAAGACGAGGTAGCAATACTTTGAGATGAATGGGGATGCAGAAGATACTCAAACATCAATAATCAAAACGACTCAGAAAGTTGGCAAAGATTACTGTTTTAATGTCAATTATCTAAAACAGGGAGTACAACGGACATCAACGGACGTCTCAGAGCATGATCTCAACGAAGTTCATAAAAAACATGAGTTATATAGTAAAAACTTGTAATTACCGACGTCAACCTACGTGTTTGCCAATGTCATCCTATGTGGCAAACTACAAAAAACGAATGGCAAATGTAATAGGCTTAAAAGGAACATCTAGGTATACGTTCAATCCTAGTCTAGGAAAGTGATAGGGTCTCTAGCATCAGGTGGGGCAACTAAACCCTCCCCTCAAACAGCTCACTATGAACGTCACTAAATACACAACGTCCCATTGGTTATACAAACTGTAGGGCTCTTAACTACGCGGCCCCTATAACCATAGCTTCCCACCAATTTGCATATCATCTATCCTTACCTCAGTGGTCTGCACGTCAATTAAGGCTTTTCACTTGGCCTTGGAAATGTTCTTTGCTCTGGAGAATATGAGGGAGTGGATGCACGCTCTGTCTCCTTGCGTAGGTGTGGTACGTCATGATTGTCAATTTTAATGCCTCCACATGACTGAAGACCACAAATTTGAGCTCTGGTTCATTTAAAATACTATTATTTAATGAACCTCTGACGTTTTCCTTGTTTTCGTGCATGTCTTCTGAACAGGAGTGTTGTTCTTTCACACAATTGTAACTAATGTCTGTTCATCCCAGCCTGACACTGCCTTGGCTTCTTGGGGATGGTCCACCCTCGCCCTTCTGAGATTCACTCTTGTAATTCAATTGCTTTCTCAACTGCGACAGACTGGGAAAGGCCATCCTTTTCCTAGTCCAGCTCTGCTATAATGTGTAATGGAATCGTCCATAGTTCACTCACTCCTATAGACATACATTGGTGCTTGTGGCAATCTATTCACTACATAGCTAGCCTCAAGAATACTTAATCTGCTTGTGTTTCTTTGCATATTTACTTGTGTAAAATAACTTGATATCTTCATCATTTTTGCAGCATAAGCCTCTTTATCCCGAGCACGGGATGTCACTTATCTTTCATACTTTCTTGATGCCTCTTCTGGGTGTGTCAGTCTTACTTCATGTGAAGTCACCAATCTGCTCTTTTGCTCATTTCTGACTCTTCTTATGGGATTTCATTCAAATGACCATCAAACTGTCTTGTATGCAGGTATGGCTTTCTTAATGGGAACCTTGCTTCCAGGATTCTCCTTCGTATGATATGATAGTTCATTAAAATAGCACCTATACACAATGTGTTTCACATATTCACAATGTGGAATTGGTATTGTCATTGGTACTGCACATACTTCACACTCTGTTCCCAACATAAAGGCAATATGGGCGAGATGCTTGAGGTGGGGGTACTTGGTTCGTTCTCTACACTCCCCCCTCTGGGAGATTCATGGACCACTCTGCCATCATTCTTCACATCTAGACATCCTGGTCTGAAGAAATGCTTTTTCGGGACCCATATCTTGATTACTCCTTTCAGACATCCAGCTGATTTCACATGCTTATTCCAAGCCATGAGCATGCACTGTCCACTTGGACTACAATAGATCCATTTCCCACGTACTTCTTATGGTTCTTTGGATACAGGAAATGTGTTCCCTCAGGTGCAAGGATCCTGGCTTTCAGTTACCTCTTTGGTTTTGCATCCTGATTCAACATCAATCAAGATCTTCATCCCTATGGCTTTCTTGCATTGTGAGATGGCTAATCTGATTACACAGAATCCAAGCAAGATCATCACCACAGAGCTCCAAGGAATTTGAAGAGATCTGCCATCCATTGTGGAACCCATGAAAAGAGTGATCCAAACAACTGTCATCAGCAATGTCTTCCACTTCGTCCACCATCTAGACCTGTAGCTTAGTCAACATCTCTATGCCCTCTGTCAATATGCCATTCTCGTTGTTATGAGAAGGTATAAATGTGCAACATGATTCTCCAATTTTGGCAGGAACACCCCCATCTATAGCTGTAATCATGTCTAGGACATATCAATTCTGAAGAGTCATCAGTCGTATGGCTCTCAGCTCTTCCCTGATAGTATTGAATCCCTTTATGGTAGTGGTGATTGTCTACAACAACTCCCATGTGGTTATCTGTAACCACTTAGTATTTGCTGCTTGTCCTGGGCATAAAGATTATTGTGAATATCGATGAAGTCTGATTCAACAGTCTGTGCTCATATGGGGTGGAGTCAAAAGCTTCTATTGGCTGAGAAATAATTCACTCTCTTCATTCGATTTATCAGCTCCACAGATCTCTTCTTCCTCAAATGAGAATCTGCTTTTGGAAAGCTTCCAATGTTCAAATCACTTTTAGGAATCACCAACCCTGGAACATGAACGTTTACTATGGAACATCATCCTCCCCAGTCCTTGGGCAGCTTCATGTAAGCTCTGGATCCACCAGCCAGTAGTGATCCATTATCACTGCTGTTCCAATATTCATTCCTGGTACATCAAAGATTCAACCACAATTCTGGTTCTCTCCAATTTTTCTTGTGCCATTATTTCTGAAGCACATCTTTGCACTTTCCAAAGGCACTATCTGCAAAGGTCCTCCTTTATCTTCGACCCATGTCAGTAGTTTAACAAGTCTCGGCCATAAAGGTTTGCATCCATTTTGTCACGTGGACGACACCCAGATTCTGATCCGTTTAGATATGGGTCAGGCTGAGGTGTCGTTGTTCCTGTGGCAGTGCCTGGCAGCCGTTGGAGAGTGGATGGACCAGAATTGGCTCAAACTGAATGGCGACAAAACAGGGGTTATGGTGGTAGGCTGTCCCACTAATCCAACACTCTGGGTGTCCTCCTTTTGGCCTTCTTCATTAGGCCCCCTCCCCACTCCGGTGGATAAGGTGAAAAATCTGGGGATAGTGCTGTCTGACTCCCTGTCTATGGAGAATCAAGTTACGGCTGTGTGCCAAGCTGGTCATTTCCATCTGAAAACATTAAAGAAGGTGATGCCGATGATCCCTGCTCATTTAAGCCCCCCTGTGGTGACAGCCATGGTGATTTTGCGGGTCGTCTATTGTAACTCCCTTTACTTGACGCAACTTAAGGGAGTGACTCGCCGGCTCCAACGCCTCCAGAACCTGGCCGCTCGTGTGGCCACTGGTTTCCCTTATGGAGCCCATATATCTCCTGTTCATGCTCAGATTGGAGGGCGAGCCTTTTCGGTGGCAGCTGCAGAGTTGTGGATTAAACTCCCTCTGACCATCAAGAACATTTCTAATCATCAACCTTTTAGAAAAGCTGTCAAAACCTTTATTTTTTAGACTTCTGGCCTTGAGTATGTCCTCCGCCTTCTAGCGCCATGATGCCCTCGGGTGACCGTGCGCTCTATAAGTGTACCTAACATAACATAACAAACATTCTGTACAATGTCAATGGTTGGCTGATAGAAACCAATGACAACTCATGCTCTGCAAAAGACCACTCCTTCTTCCCATCCATCTGGCGAAAGCACTGATCCCCAAATCTGCATCTGGCCTCTTTTCTTCCATCTGCATATTTTCCTGGACTTTCAAGCCTTCTGTTTACTTCCCATTTGATTTCAGCTCCTTTTACTCCAGGCTTTTCATATCTGATAACGTGATTCTTGGTATGAGCTCATAGCCTTGTCTTTGTATCTTGGACATAATCATCTTCATCTGGATCTGTCCATTCAGTTGCCCATTTGAGGTAGGATGTTAGCCAAATGAACTTACCGTTTCTACGGCAGAGTGCTATGTGAGATAGACAATGTGCTGTCTGGACATCTATTTCAATAGCTATGAAGAACTTAGACTTCCCCATGCTATGAGGCAGGAGGGCACATACAAAGCATTCCTCCTTTGAGGTACTCCTTCCCACTTCTTTCATAAGATGATACCATATGTTATTTCCCAAATGTGCTGTACTATCCAGGTAATCGTTCAACTCCTGATCATTCTCCCCAGTACTTCTCTTAGGTCTCCTTATTTTCTCATGAGCTTCTATAATCATCTCATGAAGTATGTCAGCATAATTCCTCCTTTCTGGGCCAATAATAACAACATTTGTCAGTGGAAATGTTGTTTTTACATGTGCTACTTGTGTAGGAGAAAGCTCTAGAAGCCTCATCCCACTGACATAATATGAAGGTATCAGAGAGTCCCGTATAACTTCCATATGTGACATGCCGCCAAAAGGAAGCCTAGATTTATCTATAATAGGACTAGGTGCCTTTGAATGTATCTCTGGAGTAGGGACAATCACATAACGTTCAGCTGCCTTGTAGTTGCCAAGTCTGTACCCTCCTTCTACATAGGAAGATACACAGGTACCTTTACTTTATTTGGATCCAGATAGTAGGCAGTATGTACTGTAAGTGGGAGAAGGATCATAATAAACAAGTTGCATGTATAGATAACATATATTTAGGCCCGTTTGACGCATCAGTAACTCCTTGCTCATCATGGTGGCCTCTTGTTGTTAGCAACATTTTTGTTGCTATCTATGTTACCCATTCTCAATCTTAATTAAGGAAGAAAAAAAGCAAATTTTATTTGGGTAACATCATGCAATACTCTAGCAGCATCTGGATCTGCTCCAAAAGCTCTTCAAACAGCTGGCTGATTGCAGGACGACTAACAGGATTCCTAATGTACACAAAAGAGTCATCCTTTCGCTAGACAAAATGCGGGTGCGTATCCAGCAAGAAGTAAAAGACTACAGACAATACATTCTGGATCTCTTCCATTGAAAGTCTCATTCAGGACGTTCTCAGTGTTCTCTCAGAATATAGATGGACCTGTTTGATGATCTCACATAACAATTTGTTAAGTGCCGCTGTGTTCCTTAGATCTCAGAGGAAAGCATGAACATCAGTTTGTCTTCCAACAAGATGCAAGCATTCCTCAATCAGGTAGTGAAAGACCATGCTAACTAGTCGATGAGCGTTATCATCAGATAGGGGCATTTGTGTTCTCCAAACTGTACTCAGGAAGCTGGAGTACTTGCTCTATTATAGCTGCGAGCAATCTCCTCACAATTGGACAATTTCTAGGATCTTGTAGGAACAGATGAATGCTAGTAGTTCTCCCCACAAGTGCAGGGTTGCACAAAGAATGAAGAGAAAAATAGTAAGAACGATCCGGCAAATGTGACCATTAGACACTACCATGGGTGCCTCAAAAAAAATAACTCAGTGAGAAAGGAATCGGGGAACTGTTCCCTTTTCCAGTCGTCGAAAAGTAACTCCAGATCTGGCATCTTTCCTTCTCGAGTAAGACTTAAATGTGTCTCAATCCAATGTTGATAAGCTCCTGTGGCTCAAGAACAAATAAGTTTCTTTTGCTTCTTTTTTAGCAGTTAAAAAGAGTGTCCCGAAAGAACCACAGTCCAATGTACTCTATCTGTCTATTTTGACAGTCTATGCATCCTTGTTCCTCGTCATGGATCTAGACTGCATATGCTGAGGTTCTTCCCTGATGCTTGCTTCCGACTGGGGTGGGAGTGAAGGGGATTCTCCAGCGTAGATTTTCACATTTCCGAGAAATATCCACATGCGTCTTCCTAGCAGATTCACGGTTG
This sequence comes from Ambystoma mexicanum, assembly GCF_040938575.1. Taxonomy (NCBI): domain Eukaryota; kingdom Metazoa; phylum Chordata; class Amphibia; order Caudata; family Ambystomatidae; genus Ambystoma; species Ambystoma mexicanum. Next base: position 700,157,584 of record NC_090941.1, on the reverse strand, counting down.
ACGGCATTACATCCGCCATTAAAATGGACCGTTAAATCGTGACTCGTGCCACTTTCTCGTAAAGTTCCTAATTAGGATCTCATCTCCGGGAAAAAGTTTGGGAAGACATAATTCTTCAAATCCAGTTGTGGTATGGTCTCCATCTATGTTCTGAGCACCGCACCCCTTCCGCTAGAGCTGATTTGAAATGACAGAGATACTTGAAGTCATACATGTTAAGTAAGCATGTAACTCCTTTCATAACAATTCTTCTGTTGTATGGGCATCACTTCTAGTTGTAGATGGAGGAGTAAGGGGCGTCCTCATTTGCCTTCCTATCACTATTCCATGGGGCATAAGATGATGGTCAGAGCCTGGTTGATATCTCAATGCATATAATGCCAGTGGCAGGCAATGTAACCATACTTTCTCCAAGGCAACCTTCAATTTGGCTATCCTTTCTTTAAGCAGGCCATTGAGTCTCTCACAGATTCCAATCGTCTGCGGGTGATAAGCAGATGAAAACTTGTGCTTTATACTAAGCAACAAGGTTATTTGCTCAAAGACTTCATTGACAAAATGAGGGCCACTATCAGATCTCAATACTTCACATATTCCCCATCTAGGAAACACTTCTCATACTAAAATATTTGCTGTGTAGGTGGAATCCGGATGTGTACATGGCCCAGCTTCAATCCACCTAGAAAAGGGACATACCACCACTATCATATATCTGTATCCATTACAGACCTGCAGCATATCGACATAGTCAATGCGTAAACACTGAAATGGACCATTAGGTCTCAGGATTACTCTTCTAACTGTGCGCAGTGTGTGCGCAGCTGTACATTTTTGACATACAATGCAGTTTACTACATAAAATGCAACATGTTCTAAAAGATTCTGAACAAACCAGTCCTCTGCAATAGCTGCTGCGAGGCTTTGTCTAGTGACATGCGCAGGGTAGTGCAGCTGTTCCAACGCTACCCTTAAAAAGGCTATAGACATCACCTGTGTACCAGTGCTTTCCTGTCGCCACAATGCTTCAGCAGGGGATAAAGAACACCCCCTCCGCGTCCACAGGTCTTTCTCATCCTGCAGTGATTCCCCTTCAATTTCCATTAGCTGAGTCTTAGGCAAACAATTAAACTATCAGGCACACTCATCATCACCACCATGTTTTCATTCACATCATGTGTATCCAAACGCATTATAATTTCAGAACATGCAACTTGTTTCGCTTCCTCACCCGTGGCTTGATTTCCGTGTGAGATAAAGTCTGCTCTCTTAGTATGAGCTGTGCATTTAGCGACTGCGATGGCTACTGAGAGTTGAAGTGCTCTAATAAGTCTGTCCAATAAGGCAGAATGTTGCACTGGAATGCCGTCCGGCCGGAGGTAGCCCCTCCTTCTCCAATGTGCTAACCCTGCATGTACTCTCGACGTCACATAGGCAGAGTCACTGTACATGGTTACTTCCTGGTCTTCATATTTTGTCAAGCGCGACAATCAGCACCACTAGCTCTGCAGCCTATGCTGAAAATTGGGACATAGTCGTGCACTTACCAATACTTCAAACTCCCCATTAGCCCTGTGTTTTATCACAGCGGCACCTGTATACCTTTGTCCATCATTCTGATCAATTCTAGACGAACCGTCAATAAAAAGAATTTCCCCAGCTGCCAAGGCATTTTCCTTCACCCTCGGGATCTCATCATAGAACTCCTCATAATTTGAGCAATCATCTACATGCTCGTCTTCTGTGTTCCGCTACAAACATGGCATACCCCTAGGTTTTTCCAAAATGGCAAACTAAGTATGTTCAACACATAACGTCATGCAACATCCCATTACTTTTTTTTTTTTACTATGCTGGCAGCCTTCTCAATGGCGAACATGGCGGCTCTCAAAGAAAATTCGAAAGGAAAGTTACCTCTCATTACTGGGTCCAGAATCCCACTATAATATGCTAGAGGCTTGTACCCCAATGTAGTTGTCTGTGTGAGTACTGCTATCATAACTGCTATCATAACTGTGACATTTGTGTGTGAAAATAAGAATTCCTCAACATAATTGGAAATTCCTAGAACTGGAAATGTGCAAATTGCTTTTTTCAGCTCGTCAAACCTTTCCTCCATTTCCTCAGTCCAGGCAATGTTTTCCTGTGTTGCCTTTGCCTTTTTCAGAGCCTGCAACAAGGGCTTATATATGAACTATAATCGAAGACCCATGCTCTAACATAATTGCATAGCCCCAAAAACCTTTGCATGTGCTTTATTGTGTGTGGCTTTGCTGTTTTCAAAATAGCCTCAGCCCTTTCAGGAGTAACTTTCTTTCCCTCATGCGAGATTAACTGACCTATGTATAACATCTCTTCTTGGCAATACTGCAATTTTTCCTTGTCCACTTTATATCCTTTCTCTGCGAGGATAATCATTAGCTGAACTGAGTCGCATCTGCACTCTTCCTCTGAGGTACTACAGACTAATATGTTGTATACGTATTGCAACACAGCACTCTGTAAATCCGGATTGCTCAAGTCCATCTGCAGGACTGTAATGGAAATCGATGGAGGCTCACAGTGCCCATGGGGTAATCTTGTGCTTTTTAACTTAGTCTTTCTGAGCGTAAATGACGTCAATCACAGTGAAATATCGCGCCTCAACAGGGATACTACATAAGATCGTTGACTCATTAGGAACTAGAGGAAACCCGGCCTCTACAATCTGACTAATTGGCCTCATATCTTGCACTAAACGCCACGACCCCCCCTGCACTTTTTTCACAGGGTACACTGCGGTATTACATGGTGACTCTGAAGTCACTAAGCTATCTTGCTCCATCATGGAGGATATCATTTTGAAAAAACCTTCATCTGCCCTTGAGACATGGGATACTTTCGTACTCTAGGCAAAATTGCTCCTGGTTTCAGTTTAATCTTAACTTCTCCAACCCCCTTTAATAGGCCTATTCTATAGGGGCCTGATGTCCATAATGAAACTGGCACTTTCGCCATGTCGTCATCGAAAAATTCAGGACGCTTCCGTGATAACATTTTCTGTGGAGCCTCATGTCTTATTGCTCTCACCCAATAAGTAATACTCATTTCAAATACTACTTCGTCATCTGACGGATGGTCTCTAAACATATCCTCGTCAGTGACATCTGTCAATCTATAACCCTCTCCAATGTCAATTACTGTACACCATCGTCTGCCTTCATAATCAACTCCGTCAAGCATAGCTAACTCTCCTCACACTATAGCTGCTTTTAATTCCAAGGGAAAGACTTGTCCTTCTTCATCCATAGGTATCCTTGGCCTAAATAAAAACTCATCAGGTATCCTCACAGTCTTGCCCACTAATCCTGGTAGCCATGTTAACAAAATGTGTACCCCATAGTGAAAGACCTCTGGTTCTAACGGTACTCCTCGTATGGCCTTTTGCCCTGTAAATGCCATGATAAATTCACTCACGCATTCATGGCATTCCCAGATAATGTAATGTAAATTTCGCCTCTCGTAGACACAAGCCTGTTCCCACCGTGTCTACTAAAAAAGAAAAAGATTTGCCCCCTATAGTGACGTCAACCCTCGGTTCCTCTTGAGGATTGGGAGTCACCGATAGTACTGAACACAACAAGTCTCCGAGTGATCTGTCTTATTGTGGGTACATACTTATTCCTGTGCCTGCGAAAGGATTTGCTCCCTCGATAGTGACACTCCCTATCCTAGGAGTCATTAACTGTCCTGTGCTTGGGCCTTGCTGTATCCGACTGCCCTTGTGGTGGATTCATTGTCATCTGCTGCACTGTCTTGGTGCTTGTGTCTGCTGCATTGTCTGATTTTGGGCAAACCCCTCTCCACATTGTTGAGTGTATGCAGGCAGTTTTGTGGTCCCCCCTCTTGAGAACTGCCCATTATGCACAAATCCTTGGCTTCCACACATGCGTATGATGTGTCCTGTCATACCACATGTCCAACATATAGGAGGTCTTCTAATTTGTCCTCCCTTGACTATCAGCTGTCCAGTCATTTGGTCGAAAAACATTTGGTCGAAAGCCAAATGGTCGACGGAATTTGGTCAAAAGCCAAATGGTCGAATTTTTATTTTTATTTATATATATATTTTTTAGGTTTCGTTTAGGGAAAAAAAGGTTTTTTTTAGAAAAAAAGGGGGTGGGGGGAACCCCCCCAAAAAAACAAAAAAAAAAGTGAAAATACAAAAAAAAATTATTCAACCATTTGTCTTTCGACCAAATGGTGTCGACCATTTGTCCTGTCGACCTTTTTTTTCGACCAAATGACTGGTAACCGACTATCATTCTTTGTGTTTTGAAACCCACTCTGATTATTCTGGAAATGTCCCTGATTATTCTGGAAGTCTCTACCTCGGAAGCCTCCCCTACCACTGTGGTATGAATCCATTATTGCCTTGGTCAAACTGCCTTGGGTTATTCACCTCTGGCATGCTTGCAGGTTTCTGCGAACCTGACCCTTCTCCGTTAGTCAACATGGCCCCTTCTATGGTGTATTTTGACAATTTCTTTTGCACTCCTTTTGCTACCCTTCCTAACCTCATCTTTCTTTCAATTCTTTTCCTACAATAGTGTGCAATAATGCGCACTGGTCAGCTGTATTTCTGACCATGGTGTCGCCTTCATACCCGCCAGTTTCTTGAGCTGCTTCTGCACTGGGTCTGACAACCCCTGACATAATATATGGTAGAACACAGGTATAGATTTTCCCCACGGCTCGTGTGTTTCCAAAGACCACTGTTATTGGAAATGTTTAATGTAAACAAGACGATCCTCCCCTTCCGGCATCTTCCTTGCCCTTATAGCTCCTAAATCTGACGTGTCTGGATACTGCACCCGCAGCGCTTTTCAGACTGCCCCTCTACAGTTATTAAACATCACTCTGTAATGAGTGGTGCCTGCGCAGTGACACTTGAGTATCCTGCTCTCATCTGCTCTCATCCCAAGAATAGCGGCTAGAAGACTCTTAATGTCTCCTATAGCTAACGTGTTTCCTCATGTCATTTTGAATAATTCATGTATCCATTTCCCAGCGCCAGAAGTTAAACTCTGAAGTTTACACCTTAAATTGTCCTTATTCATTTGTGGCCATGGTATATACTGTGGTCTGGCTCCTCCTTTCTCTAACAAAATAAACTGTGAGAACTCACATTCATCCCCCATCGTCTGTCTGTCCATAGCAGGTACAATGGTGCTGCACGGCCTTCTTCCTGGTAGCGCCTTAACCTATTTATAAGGGAGCGAGTCCCCCAAAAGGGATCGCCTTTTGGGTTGATCTTGTCACGCCAGAGATTCTGATGTCCGTGATTTGGGTAGATTTAGATCTGACCATCTAACTTCTGTGTCCATCGGAGAGCATCCTTCAGGACCACATGCCTCAACTCCCTCCTCTCCACGGAAGGTTTCTCAGTCCTCATCTGACATGTCCTGCCCCAACTTGTATGGCTTCCCTCTTTTTCGCCTCTTTTCCTAGTTAGCCTGTCTAAAGGCAACTCTTTATGCTCGAAATTATATGAGCCTTTCTCTTTGTCGTACAACTGCATACTTTCGAGTCGATTGTTTTTACCCTTTCCTTTCGGTTCTTTCTTAGTCCTCATATCGTGATAGACCTTATCGATCGCGTCCCCAATGCTTCTAGAGTCAGACTCATCCTTTAGATTTACTCTAGACGAACCTAGCATTGGTTCATGTATCAGGAAGAATTCTTGTATGTCCTCCCATGATACTACTGGATTAGGTTCCATTGTAGCATGCTCTCTGCCTTCTCTTACGTTCTATTTCATCGTTATCTCTCTTTGCTTTCTTGCTTCTTCTCTCATCATTTCCTCTTCATGTATTTTCATCTCTCTTTTCTCATTTGCCGTAAGTGTTAATTCATCTCTTCGGCTTTGTATTCTTTTATCCCTTAATTTCTCTGCTTCCTCGTCCTCTCTCTTTCTTTCTAGTTTGTCTCGTTCTTCAATTCTCCCGCCTGTTATTATGCTTTCTTTGCCCTTCTGCCCTTTCTTGCTTTTTTAGCTGCTCATCTTGATACAGCTGTTTTCGTCTCTGTCTATCCTTCCTTCTAGCCCCATCTCCTTTCAGTTGTTCCTCTCGTTGTCTATCTTTTTTATCTGGTTAGTCTTGATCTTCCCTTTGCCTGACTTCCTCAATGCTCTTTTCATCAAGTTTGAGCAAAATCTGACCACCCACCCATTTGTTCTGTATCAGCGCTACCTCATCAGATTTATCTTTCTCTCCTTCCATCTCTTTATTTCTCGTCCTATATCTAAGGATGTACTTGGTCAATCACTTCTCTCCTTATCTCATGAGATTTTAGAGATCACATATTTTTCTGGAGTCTTCGCTGGACTCTCGTTGCTGCTATGCACAGGCAACTCACATGCCGGATTGTCATACCCTATTGCTGATTTAAGTTCTCATAATGGTTACACTCCGTCATCCTTCGTACTATCGCCTTTCATTTCAGGCGCGGCTGGGGAGGAAAAGGCTCCTCATCCCCCTCTTAGCATGTTTTAGGTATCCAGTCTTCTGGCGGGGGCTCTTCCCTTTCCTCCTGGTACATTTTCCAGAGCTCTAAACTTGCTAGCCTTTTGTCTAACTTTTTTCCTGTGTATGCAAGTATGTTGTCATATGTTGCAAAACTGCCTATGATAGTGATCCACTTGTGGCCATGGCATGAACATCTTATCTGCTGTGCCATTAACCCATTCCACACTGTACTGCTTAAGCTTGGGTGCATGTTTTGGCAATAGATGTATAAGCAGAGTAATATCCTCCATTTTGATTAGTCACTCTTGACTGCCAATACTCACCTTTACGCTTTACACTTTATAAATATGTTTCAGAAAAGTAACACAATATGAGCATGCGCTAATCATCGCAGCTCCAAGCCTATTATATCACGTTTCAGTTTCAATCTACATATTCACTGAGCATCATCAGTTCAATTAAATAAACAAATAATCAAATTTCAAAATTCCATGCTTTCCTTTTTACGTCTTTTAAATTATTTTATATTTTTTCACCACATATTCATGTTCAACACATAAAACAAACAGACAAATTGACAGACTTAACCAGCCCACACATATCACAGTCTATGCTCCTCAAGACTATTCCTTTATTCACGTTCTTTGTGACAATCCTTGCCCCTAAAAAAATACTCCTACAGAGTTTGAGTCATTCCCTTTAGACAGTCTTTAAATGTGTCTGTAGTCTATGTCATCTGCTATTGGGACTCTGTATATGTCACCTTCTGATACGTGCTATGACGCAGGACACTGGGTTTAATCTACTGTGACGCTCTTTGTCTCACAGTGTTCTCAATTGCTTGATGATCCTCGTCTCAAGTAAATTACTTAATAACTCCTTAATGATCATCGTCTCGAGTTGTTTTACCCAAACCTCCCTCTGTTACTTATTTCCGCTTATCACTCTCTCCACTTGCTTCCCATTCACAGTTTGCCACCTCACTCAGTTCTACTCACCATTTGCTTTTTTGACTTCCGGCTCTCGGGATCGTCGCCTCTTCAACCAGCCTTTTTAACCTTCCGTCCGTACAGCTTCCTGTAGAAATCGGGAGGGGATTCTGCTGGGACAAACAAGGGACTCGTCTCACCTGCGCTTGCAAGCTTTGTTTTTTAAGGTATTTTCTGGTATCTACAGGGAGCTTCACTTCCTTTCAGCTGAATGGCAGAGGATATCCAATATTGCCGGGACCCCAAAGCTTACTATGTCGACAGTTCTTTAACCATCATCTCTCTGCTACCACGTGAACTGGGACAGCCGAACTAGATCTTTAAGACGAGGTAGCAATACTTTGAGATGAAAGGGGATGCAAAGATACTCAAACATCAATAATCAAAACGACTCTGAAATTTGGCAAAGTTTACTGTTTTAATGTCAATTATCTAAAACAGGGTGTACAACGGACATCAACGGACATCACAGAACAGGATCTCAACGAAGTTCATAAAAAACATTAGTTATATAGTAAAAATTTGTCATTACAAACATCAACCTATGTGATTGCTAACGTCATCCTACGTGGCAAACTACAAAAACCTAGTGGCAAATGTGATAGGCTTAGAGGGAACCTCTAAGTATATGTTCCATACTAGTCTAGGAAAGTGATAGGTACTCTAGCATCAGGCGGGCCAACTAAACCCTCCCCTCGAACAAGTCACTACAAACATCACTAAATACATTTGTTACACAAACCATAGGGCTCTTAACTACGTGGCCCCCTATAACTGGTTGGCACTCTTACATCCATCAGTACTTTTCCACCTAGGCTAGCAGCACTCAGGCTGGTCTCCAGGTGCTGGTGGGCGGGTCATAACTATAGCTTCCCACCAAATAGCATATCATCTATTATCGCCTCAGTGGTCTGCTCATCAATTAAGGCCTTGAACTTGGCCTTGGAAATGTTCTTTGTTCTGAAAAATATGAGGGAGTGGAGGCACGCTCTGTCTCCTTGCGTAGGTGTGGTTCGTCATGATTGTCCATTCTCACCCCTCCATATGACTGAAGACCACAAATTTAAGCTCTGTTGCATTTAAAATACTATTATTTAATGAACCTCTGACGTCTTCCTTGTTTTCGTGCATGTCTTCTGAACAGGAGTTTTGTTCTTTCACACAGTTGTAACTAATGTCTGTTCATCCAAGCGTGGCATTCCTTGGCTTCTTGGGGCTGGTTCAGCCTCGCCCTTCTGAAATTCACTCTTGTAAATCAATTGGTTTCTGAACTGCGACACACTGGAAATGGCCTTCCTTTTCCTAGTCCAGCTCTGCTATAATGCGCAGTGGAATCATCCATAGTTCACTCACTCCTATATATATATAGGTTGGCGCTTGCCACAATCTATTCACTACATGGCTAGACTCAAGAATACTTCATCTGCTTGCGTTTCTTTGCATCTGTACACATGTAAAATAACTTGATATCTTCATCATTTCTGCAGCATAAGCCTCTTCATATCGAGCCCTAGATGACACTTATCTTTGATACTTTCTTGATGCCTATAGTATGTCTATGTTGTCTTGTCTCTGCATCTCTACTGGGTGTGTCAGTCTTACCAATTTGCTCTTTTTCTGGGATTTTATTCAAATGACCATCATACTGTCTTGTATGCAGGTATGGCTTTCTTAATGGGACCTTGCTTCCAGGATTCTCCTTGGTATTGGTATTTTCACTGGTACTGCACGTACTTCACACTCTGGTTCCCAACATATAGGCAATATGGGAGAGACCCTTGAGGTGGGGGTACTTGACTCCTTCTCTACACTGTGTATCAATGATTTTCTTGCTTTCAGAAAACATCATGGGTGCTAGTACCTTCTTTACAAATAACCATATGCGCAACTCCCCACCCCACATTCAAAACAAAACTACAGTCAAACACATTTGACATCATTCCCTGCGATAAAGAAACCTACACTGGCAAAGCTCACCTCTCTACACATATGTTCCAACTACATTAAGCCAGTGCTTCATTCGTAAGAAAATAAGTGGCAGGGCCCAAACATTTTCAAGCACTGCGGGCATGCCGTACCAGACCATTGCTGCCACAACCCACAGCTGCTTCCCACAGTGTTGACACGTTTAGGGTTAAACTGCAGCTCGCACCTGCTCATTGGGGTAGATGGATGCTCTGGATATCAACACTTCATAATCAATCTGAGCCTGAGACAATAAGTGCCAGGGCTTAGCCCTGGCAAACAAGTCCACAAATGAAGCACTGTATAAGCATGATCCCGTTATACTCAGCTGAAGTGCAAACATACACTGACATGCCCAGCACGCTGGCGAGCTTCTGGAAGGAAGGCGGTAGGTATCCTGAGGATGGCGGAAGGTATGGACACACACTGTGCGGTTCACATCTGGTACCACGTGTGGGTGGACAGGCAGTTGCTGTTTAGGTAACTCCACAACCAGAGAAAGTAATCATAGTGGCACAATTACCAGATTAGCAGCACAACAGCCATCAGCAGAGAATCCTTGGTTCATGGCAAGTATCTCTAATGTATCCCTCATGCAATGCCTTCCAGCACATGGGCACAGACTGTCCACAGGATTTATGTGTCATTAATGTCTCATTATTTGTTATAATGGCCCTTTAACCCTTAATTGCTAAGGACGAGTATGCTCGTCCCTTTTGCATAGACTTGATTAAAGCTCAGCAGTTAAGACACACTTTGTAGTTACCAAAATGGAAGCTATATATTGTTTTATTTGAAACTCTGATCTGAAAAAAAGGTTGGTGATATACGTTGCTCCTAAATATCGGGTCTTGAGCAGAAACTGTTACAGTGCTGGGCAGTCCTGCGGTCACCTGCCTTGCATAAGATTTCAGAAGGAATGCATAGCAGTGGTCTGCAACCTTTGGTTCTACAGGCGTTTTGGACTACAACACCCATGATCCCTCTTCATTGACAGTGCTGTGTAGGGCTGATGGGAATTGTAGTCTAAAACATCTAAAGAGACAAAGGTTGCAGAAAACTTGCATAGTGGGTACCTGACGAGGAAGTGCTGAGGTTCGAGCATTAGGCAGACTGGGAAGTACAGATTATATACTCTGATGTTCTGAGAAAGATGATTGTGGGGTGGGGGGTGACAGTAAGTGCAGTAATAAGCAGATGTTGTCCAAACGATAATCACTATCTCGCAGGGTCGGACTGGGCCATAAAATTGTCTTGGGCATCAATGAAAAAGTGGCCCACAGTTGCAAATGGATACTCATTCCTTCTAGGACACTGTTTGAGTAGTACGCAAGGGGGGAGTTTTTTGATAACATGTGATGTATATTGTACATTTTAATTAATATTTATTCAGCAACACTGGTCAAAACTACTCGCCGCATAGTGAAGTTACTCATCAAACTGGCCCACCTTGGCCAGAAAAGTGGCCCACTTTGACCCACAAAACTGGGCCATACCATCTTTTTGCGTTTTTGGTTCGCCCATGGTCCTAATGCCCTATTGGCCAGTCAGAGCCTGCTAACTAGTCTATGTTTGTGCACGTGATGCAGTGGAGTAGCTTTGCTGAAAATGTTGGGGGGACATGACTTCTGAAGAAAAGGTGCCCCAGCCAAATGAATGGGGACAAAATGGTGCCATGAAAGTTGGGGGGGACAAACACCCCTGCCCCCTCCCCATAAAATTACACCCATGACGTGATGGAACTTCTGTTCCTATCCAGGCAGCTCTATAAGCGGGATGGATACTTACTTGTATTTCCCAGGAGTGGGTTCTGAGAGAAGACTGCAACGCCAAGGATACTTTGAAGGATCTCTGAGGATGCCTCTGTGCAGTCCCCGTGACCAGAGTGTTGTGGACGCTTTGCCACAGCAAGAATCAATGCATTATCAGATTCTAACTCCCCCCCACCCCCTTCAAACCCCCCAAGACACCCCTCAGCCTTACAGGTGGATTCCTTAGAGAATGGTCCTGAGAGACGGCTCCGTTCTAATGAGTCAGTAATCACAAAAGGCGTTCCTCGGGCTTGAACGGGTTCACTTCAACCCCTTCCATGCATTCCCAAACAACGTGCCGTCCCAGGGGCTGCAAGGAGCTGCGTAAGTATTCGGATTTGTGCTTGAAAGAGTTCCTGCTCTTCCAGATCTGATTCTTCTAGGATGAAGTACTATTCCCCACAGAGCCCAGCCATGTCATGGCTGGAGGAATCCCAGCTCAGCCTGCCAGTTGCCCAGGATCAAACCGCTTGTCTTTGTGCCAGAAGCTGTAGATTCATGATACTCATCTCCCACTGCGTCCAGCTAAGTGAGTCCAAATTGGCAAAGAAAATATCTCTTATCAAATCACCAAGGACCGCAACATTTTTCCGAAACCGCGCGTTCTCCTAGACGTAGGTTCACAGACAGGGCTGCTTTACTGATGAGACACATGACTTTTTGTTCTTTTCTGACCTTCATGTGGGACACAAGGATACACGTTTTCTAAAGGAAAAGAAAGCAATGGTTGTCTTTTAAAAGGACACTGCAAAATTGCATGTCCATTACTGCACGTGTTCAAAGGTGTTGTGGTTGCTATATTGCTCTGCTTAAGCTGCCTTAACAAGTACATCAGGGGACCCCTCCACTGCCCCCCAGTTGCCTGCCTCCTTCCACATTGTGGGTGTCCAGTAGCATCATGGTCTCAGATGTCAGGGCCGTTGGGGGATTACATCTACTGATGTGTCTTGTCTTGCTGACCGAGAGTGAATGCAGCAATACATGTTCAGGTGAGTGGAATGTTGTGTGTCTGCTAGGAAAGAGTGCTCTGTGTGCGATGGCGGGGCCTGTAGCTGTGTGATAGGAGGACAGCTTATGGGTGTCTTCGTGTAACATCTGTTTTGAGTAAATGCTACTGCAACTGATAAATAAAGGAGCCATATCCTTTTGTTTTATTTTATTAATGTATGTGCATGGAGGAAGCATGCTCTTCTCATCACCAAAGAACGTATTGAGACATAACCTAGACCACTCGTCCACCTACCTTGAACTGGTTTAGCTACAACTCCCAGAGTTTTCCCTGTCACTATACTAGGGTGGTATTCCCTACATCTGTCCACCAGGCCAGAGTATAGAAAATCAGTAGTAACTGCTGGTGAGACCAAAGAGGATGCTGACACAGCAGTCCAGTTCAGAGAAGACAGGAATGGTTAAGAGATGCTTGGCAGTGTTTAAAGAAAGGAGGTGACTGATTTCATAATATTAAGAAGGTTGAGACGAGTCACCCTTGCAGTTTTGGAGATCAAAGTACACAAGGTGTGAGGAGGGTCATAGATGATGCTGAGGTTTCTAGCAGAAGAAGAGTAGAGGAGAATGTCAGGTGGGAACTGGATTGTGAGGGTAAGAGATGAGAGAAAGTATTTGGCAGAGAAGAAGAGCACCTGAGTTTTGGTACAGTGTAACATCAGAGAGTGCAAAGCCATCCAATATTTAATGGCAGAGAGATTGATGAGAGTGCAGGAAAAGAGAGAAAGATTTGAGTGCCCTCAATGAAGAGTTGGTACGAAAACCCAAAGGTGGAGGTTAGTACCCAAAAGCAGAGGTGTAGAGTGTAAAGAGGAGCAGACCCAAGACAGAGCCTTGTGGAACACCAAAAGTTAGAGGAGTGAGTTGAGAGGTGTTGTTACTCCATTAGACAGAGAATTGGCGAGGTGTCAAGAAGGATACAATCAGGGCAAGGGCTTGGTCATGAATTCCAAGATGAAATACAGTATTAAGGAGATCAGCGTGATTGACAGTGTCAAAGGCAGTGGACAGTTCAAGGAGAAGTAGGATAGGTGATAGGTTGGAGTGCTTAGCGGGGGCGATGAAGTGGGAGACATTCATGAGACCAGTTTCCATGGAGTGACAGCAGCGGAAACCTGCTTGTAGGGGGTCTCAAAGGTTGCAGATGTCTAAGAAATTGATAAGACGGATTAACAAACCCTTTCAAGCATGTTAGAGTAGTGCGGAAGGAGAGACACTGGGAGAATCTTAACCAGTAAATCCGGGTCAATCCCTTTTTAGGAGAGGGATGACCAGGCCATTTTGAAAATAGAAGGAAAGCAATCAGAGGCCAAGGACAGATTGATGCATTCAGTAAGGTGAGTGGTCACTAAAGGGGAAATCAGCTTGACTAGCTGAGGAGCAAGAGTGTCTGGTGAGGCACAAGCGGGGTTAGCCTTCATCAGTAGTGGTGCATGTGTGGTCTATGACACAGACCAACATTGGCAATAGCCATAGCAATGAGTTCTCAAAGAACCTGCACATGCTGTATTGGGGGGAGTAACAAAGAAGAGGAAACACCCTGTGCTCCCAACAGACCCATAATAAAGGTAACTGCTGTGTGGATACATTGTGCGCTGTCTATTTCTGTCTCAGGTTCAGAAATCAGATGACCAGGTCTGCCTAGGATTCTCCAAAAGGAATGTCATTGTCTCACGCTGTGGTTCACAAAGCCAATCAATCCCATAAATCATTCCACTCGAAGGGGGTCATCAGGTTTTTGCCAGTAAAATATGCACAGATATCAGATGCTTGATCAAACAAAGGGAGATTCAGGGATATCAACCACAAGCATACCCTTGAGTTAAAGGGATTAACCCTTAATACTTTGAAACACAAAGCTTGTGATTAGAAAATGCTACCTTATATAGGTGAATTCTATTCAAAGACCTTATTCACCTATGGTACTAAATGAAACATTGCATAACAGCAAGTTTATAGAAAAATATACATATTTTCTCTCTCAAATGCATGCAAATATTAAAAACTCACAATGTTAAAGTGCCTATTCTATCTTCTACAAAGGAAATAAAGAAGACACGTTCACTAACATCTATGCATGTGCTACCACCTTTCAACAGGTAAGTATGTTAATTTGAATCCTTGTCCATTAAATTGTCTTGTGCCGTGCTAATATTCACACTGTGCCATACCTCATTAAACACAACTCACTCAGTCTCATTCCATTCATTCTTTCTCCATTCACTTTTATCATCTCATTTCACAACCACAAAATGTGCCCGACATGTTTCTTTCCACTCTTGGTGTCTCGTATCTAATACCCGGAAATTCTTCAGGGGCTTGTGTTAGGGGATTAGTTTAGACATGCATCACATATCAGTACAATTCAATATCTAAAACAGAAAAGGTTTTCCAATAAGGATCATTTCCTTTACAGAGTTCTTGTGGGAGTTGCAGTAGTTTTCTTACTCCACAGGGTTTTTTATTTCCCTTTAGGTCATCCGACCCGGAAAAAGAATCTCCACCGTTTAGTATAACGGTGATCAAGTGCTTCGTGTGAGCAGGATCTCTGTGTTGTATCACGGTGATCAGAGATGAGAAAAACTGTTTTGCATCTCACAGGGAAGGAAATCCCTGTTGGCCGATCGTTTGCACTTGTTTCCAAACGACTGACACAACAGCGTCACTTTCCACTTTCTTTAATCTTGGGATCTCGTTTTTCTCTTGCCAGGTCTTAATTAGAGCCCATGAGTCCATTTCTAATTCTGTCTCTTGTCATACCCGGCATGGGCAGATGATTCTGTGACTCAGATGGACGGACCGCGTCAGGTGTTTAGACGAGTTCCCACTAGTTCTAAAAGTGCCTGTCCTGCTGCTCCCGGTTGTAGAAAACACTGGAGTGCTCTCTCGTTCGTGTGGGGATCACGGCTCCACTTCCTACTGTTGTCTAGCTGCTCTCGCTCCTTTCAGCACGAATCACTTCCCGGGTGTCCTCGGATATCAGATGCGCCAGCTATGGTTATCACATTGGGACATTGGAGGCACAGCCCGTGATTCACCCTTTACTGGCATGTATGAGTGTGTTAACAGTAATAACTGCATGCAATAAATCAAGTTTACCTTGCAAGCATAACAGAAAAACATCACAGAATATAGAAATACTGTAACTGTATGTGGAAATATGCTTTATAGACGTAGTCAGTGTTTCGTACAGGGAGTTATGGGCCCTGAAGGCTGAGTTAAAAGCCTGAGCCCAGTGAGGGCTTTTAACAAGGTTTTCAGTGTCCATAATTTCCCATACGGCCCAAGTGCATGGTCTGTAAAGCTATTGCGTCCTGGTTTAAAGGCGGGTAAAAAATAAAAAACAAGAAAAAAGGGAAATCTGCCCGAATGTGTTGCTGGGAACTGGCTAGATCCCAGCATCTATGTATGATGTAATGAGGGAGGAAGGGGAGGGCCTTAAATCCCAGCCAGGTTGGTGTGGTCTTGCAAGGCAAGCTAGTGGCAGGAAAATAAGAAGCCTGCCGCATCTACCAGATGCGGCCCGGCAAAGCTTAAGGGGGTGGATGACTCTGCCCCCTGTTGGATTACGGTAAAGAGTGGGTAGTGGGTCAGAGGATTCAGAGTGTCCCGTTCGCATCTGCCAGGTGCAGCATGAGCAATGTGAGGAGCACGGCACCAGCGCCATGACACTCGCTCAGAGAGTCATGCAGCATGGGCAGCAGGGCTCTTGGTGTGGCACTACCTCTCATCAATGGATCACCGTAGTGTCAGCCATGTCGCTGCTCTAGCTGCAGGAATCTCTGCACAGTGCTCCCTCTCATCATGGATGCACCGTGCCACAAGCCCGGCAGCCAGCCCAGCGACACTTGGGTAATGACATGGTTTCCACATAATTGACCAATTTCCGGCCATATGACATTTTTGAGCCATACGAGCTTGTATGGCCTGGAAATTGGCCATGGGGCAGTGCCACTCAACTCTCCCAGGACATAATGTGGAATATAATCCATGCTGTATCACTGCTCTGGACTGCCATCTGACAAAAACGACAACCAATCACGAAGCTGTGGACAATGTTGGTGAACCAAAGAATAACGTATAATGCACACCCTATTATGATCTAGAAAAGTTTGGTTCAAAGAAGAAACTCAAATGAAACATTAAGTATGGTTATATATCTTAAGGTGCACGGAGAGAAGACCCACTCTGACACATGAGTATGTAGTACCAGAATAAAGAAAATAGTTCCCAAAAGATAGGGAACTCGCACCCCCTGCACAGTATCACAAGCCGTGTGTAATACAGCTAAACATTTGAATCATAATGTAATTAATCTAATGTGTTTAATCTTGTTACAATTTTATACATCGATTTATCTGAAAAGTCTAGATGACAAAATAATTGCACAAATTGTAACCAAATAGTAGTGGAACATAACATATCTTTAATCATGTGACCCAACGCGTTTCGAGAATGTTTCTCTTCATCAGGGGCAATGTTTTCAATAGTTTCTAAAACATAATAAAAAATACGGAAATAACTACGTGTACATTTCTCCAAGTAGTAAGACATATCGTTAGTATTAAATTAATCTCAATAAGTTATACGTTTAAATGAGAATACCTTCTATGTCCAGGATTGGACATATGTCTAAAGCTGTGGAGTTCCATTCAGGCACTACTAATAATAGAATCTCTTTTCCAAAATTAGATTCTGTGCTAAAAACAAATAATCAACTAAGAGGCTGAAGTCTCACAAAAACGAAACATTTGAAACCAAATCACAATAGATGTCCAGTAAAGTCAATTCTACGTAAGCATAACAACTCACCCAACTTGGAGACGTTCTAAAATAGCCAAAGGGGCAAACATGCTGTCTATGTGAATGCTCGTGGCGTGGTACCCTTTGTGCCTAAGAATAAGATGAGAACACAATCTATATAATTTGATCCTCAGTGATCATATAGAAGAAGCCTAAAAAAAAGATTTGCTTTCCTCTAACTTCATGGTAGGGACACTCACCTATATGTGCTCTTCTGATGATATATAAGCACGTCAGGAAAAGGGGTTATGATTAGAGAGCCACTCTGTTAGATACAACATGAAGCGTCCACTTCTAGGCAAGAATAATACCAATTAGGGGAAACCCCAGGGGAGACTATAAAGTACTGATGGGAACCAGTTCCTGATTTACAGCATGGCATTACCAGAAAACACGTATCGTTTGATCTAGGAATGTTCGAGCATGTTCAGTAGTGCCACAAAGCAGCCGCAAAATGGCCACTATAAGTAATGGCGTCCTGTATTGATGTGATGACATCATCGTGTAATGAGGCCAATTGAGTCATAATGTAAATAAACAAACAGGAGAGCTTGTGTGCGGCAAGGATCCTCCCGAGGTGCAGAGTGGGTACCGTTCTGTAATATATATCTAAATGTCAAAAACTAGCTCCGTTAGCTAAAAAATAAATTATGGCAATTAGCATGTCAACAATAATCAATATAAACAATGTAAGATCTGATCAGACCGAAATACGGTCTAATGTTTGTAACAACCTATGTTCTGAATGGCCAAGAGAGAAAGTAAGAACAACGGACACCGCTCAACATGGCTAATCAGTTCTGAATCATGAAGAACACTAACCTATTACCATATGTAGCTCCAGAGAGTACTCAGTCTGTTGCACCTGCCAAGGAGTATATCATTAAGTAGAACACTGTTATCACGTCATCTGAATGGGCAGACATTCTACTGATGTGTACTTTCCTATCAAAACTGTCTCAAGAGAGTTCACAATCTAAAGATAAGTGACCATTATCCTCAAAAATGGACAGTGTCATCTGTCAGGCTAGTAAGCATATGGACTATGAGCATGCGATGATGCATTTTAAGACATTAATATATACGGGGTAATTCATAGATTTCAGCGCAGAGGCAGCGCATGCGAGCAGCGCAGAGAGGTAGCGTGCGCCAGTGTGTGCCAGCCGTGTGCGCTAAACAGCATTCTGGCGCACCGCGTATTCATGGAATATCAAAGCCATTTTGAGCGCTGGCGCAGAGAACATCCTGCAGCGCCAGTTACGCCCCCAAGAACGCCGCTTGTGCAAGGATAAGGCATTGAAATCCCCAATGCAGCGCAAACGGCTGCGCTAACTCTGCACCAGTTCACAGGGTCGGTACAGTGTATTTGGGGGGTGCGCGGGAAGTTGTACATGCGATAGGCCATGTGCGAGCGGGGTACGTGTATCTTGGGGGTGCGCCGGAAGTTGAACACGCGATAGGCCTCGTGCGAGCAGGGTACGTGTATCTTGTGGGTGTGCGCGGGAAGTTCAACACGCGATAGGCCTTGGGCGAGTGGGGTAAATGTATCTTGGGGGTGCACGGGAAGTTCAACACGCGATAGGCCTTGTGCGAGCGGGGTACATGTATCTTGTGGGTGTGCGGGACGTTTCACAGACGATAGGCCTTGTGCGAGCGGGGTACGTGTATTCAGAGGGGTGCACGGGGAGTATCACATGCGATAGGCCTTGGCCGAGCGGGGTGCGTGTATATTGAGGGGTGTGCGGGGAGTTTCACATGCGATTTCGCTGGGCGAACGGGGTACGTGTATTCCTGGGGTGCAGCAATGCAAATTGGCAGTGTGTGTCCTCCCAGGTGTGCCCTCTCCCCCCTCCCCAGGCCCTGCAGGCAGCCCACAACACAGGGGACTACCCTGCACCCCTGTCCATGCCCCCCAGCCAGCCCACATGTCACCATGCACAAGTGAGCACTGACACATATTCCCCTGCACACCCACCCACCCAGCAGTGACAGGCACCTGCCAGCAGGTCCCGACTCATGTCCCCCCACCCACTCACCCAGCCAGCAGTGATGGGCACCTGCCAGCAGGCCCCGACTCATGTCCCCCCACTCACTCACCCACCCAGCAGTGACAGGCACCTGCCAGCAGGCCCGACTCATGTCCCCCCACCCACTTACCCACCCAGCAGTGACAGGCACCTGCCAGCAGGCCCGACTCATGTCCACCCACCCACTCACCCACCCAGCAGTGATGGGCACCTGCCAGCAGGCCCTGACTCATGTCCCCCCTCCCACTCACCCACCCAGCAGTGATGGGCACCTGCCAGCAGGCCCTGACTCATGTCCCTCCACCCACTCACTCACCCAGTAGTGTCAGGCACGTGCCAGCAGGCCCCGACTCAGGTCCCCCCACCCACTCACCCACCCATCAGTGATGGGCACCTGCCAGCAGACCCCGACTCATGCCCCCCCCAACACGTCATCATGATCCACACTCATGGCCCTCAAGGCCACCCAAATTCCACCCCACGCCACCCCAGTCCAAACACCCAAACAAGTATTCCATCCACTCCACATTGAAATCACCATGTGATGATAGAGCCCAAATAAGAAGTATACACATCAATACATGTCCGTCAGACGCACACAATGGGGGCAAGTGAATGTGAAAACCCACATCGGGACATGCACAAAACAAATGAGAGAATACCACACAAATGAAGTATGAAATCAAAATGTATTAAATACAAAATCAACGGAATGAAAGAAAATCACACAAGAAAAAATGTAAATTAAAAAAAGGCTGGATGTCCAAAATGAATAAAAAAATATGAATGCAGAATCCAAATCAATCCAAATGAAAATGGCTCCAAAGGGTACGTCCATCAAACCAAATCCAAAGGTAAAAAAAAATAAAAAACATTGCTCCATGGTCGGGTGAAGACCCAGCACATGGAGGAAACCAATGCTGGTGACCTGTCCCAGTAGGTTGAGGCGGTCAATGAGGATTTCGAAATGACTTGCATTCTCCTCACGAGAAGCTTGCAAGTCATCCCGTAATCCACGTTGACGTAACGCCACCCCAGCTAGGACAGGCTCAACCCGGTCATGGATTGCCACGTCCGCAGGGAGAGGAAGGCCAGTTGTTGTTTGCGGATCCCCTCCTTGAGAACGGGTCTGGACGTAGGCATCCCTGGTGGTGCGGGATGATGCAGTCACAGGATTGGGGACAGGATTACACACAGGCACCTCCGCGGTGGCCTGTGCTGCCTCCTGTCCCTGCCCCTGGACTGCACCACTAGCACCACTGGAATCCCCACCTCCAGGCCCAGTGCATGGGCCTTCCATGGCCTCCTCCTCAACCAAACCATCCACCAACCTGGATGACTGACTGCCATCTACCTCCATAGCCCCCTGGGGCGACTCAGCTGCCCCTTCTGCTGCTGAGGAGTCCACCTCCGACCTCCCCCTCTTGAACCTCCCCTTGGCAGCTGCGGCCGCAGATGCAGCACCAGACTCCTCACTCTCCACAGAGATGACAACCTGGGAGGGAGCTGGGCCTTGCGTTTCTGGCTGGCGGTGGGATCCCTGCCGCTTTGCTCCACAGCACCGCCTCCGCCCTCTTCATCAGTTGATGCTGCAGACAGGGAGAGACAAAACACAGGCATCAGGGCACTGTACAATGGTCCGATACACAAATGACATTTGCACATGTGTGGCAGTGTCAAACTACACAGATGGCATCACACTCACCAACACACATCATTTCAACCCACACATATGCGCAAATTAACAGGACTGTTGCATCTGGCAGCAGCATCCATACACATACAACAGCGTGAGCATCCAAAGGTTAACCTGACGTCACATGCAACACGGGGAGTGCCAAACACATGCACAAACGCTACCAGACATACATGCATATGTACATCTCCGCCACCTGTCGCAGTGAAATCATTGCCATCCATGTCACATCTGCCAATCAGCCTCCTACATGTCGGTGTCACATGCATCCATGGTGTATCACAGTGGCAGACATGTCAAATACACACACACGCACATGTACATTGTGCACATATATGAAGGTGGAACCAGCTTCCATGTGTTACACGACAACCATGCCACAGTGCATACACATAATTCAAAGCATGTGTGTACCAACACATGTATTTGGCCACCATGCATTTCAACAAATGCACCATTGATGTGCCTCACACATGACTGGACTCACATGCGGCAGGCACATGTCCCTGTACATACACATCCATACATGGCCCTTCCAAGACGTATGTCCAACCTGCACACTCCTGCCACACCTCAACATGCACTGCGTCCAATCAGTACACATGTACGCTTACCGCTCGACTCGGGACGAGTCTGCTTCTGAAGGATCTGGCAGTGGAGCGCTGGGTGTATGCGTTCCAGGACCATCATCTGGATGTTGCTCAGGCGGACCCGGCACCCCTCTGTTTTCAAGAGACGCCGGGCCTTGCTGAGGGTCTTGGACCTGAAATCCTCCCAGCGCTTCCGGATGTGTTGCATGTCGCGGGCTGCCACCCCCTCCACATTGATGGCAGCCACAATGTCCTTCCAGATCCCCTTCCGTCCTTCATAGTCGGCACATGAATTTCCAAAGAAGGCATCATATTGCCCCAGGACTTTCTCCACCAGGATGTCAACTTCTTTGGCACTGAAGCTGGAAGCCCTCTGCCTCTCGAGGCAGGTGTGGGTGGGCAACTGGGTCCTGGGGCTGGGCTGTGGAGCGATGGTTTACCAGTCGGGAGTCTTCTGTTCCAGCAGAGGTGGTCACAGCAACTGGACCCCTGCAGATGGCTGACGTGCAGGCACCAGATAGCAGGGCACGTGGCCAGCAGGCAGGCAGCAGCAGATGGCAGGTGGGAGTGTGCTCGGGGGGGCAGGAAAATGGCCTTCAGGGTAGGAGCATGTCTTCCGTGTGTTGTCACGTGGCCAGCTTGATACGGAGTGACTTGCCACGTGAAAAGAGTGCACGTCAGCGTGTTTTTGGAGGAAAGGCCCTTAGCGTGTAAGTGCATTTGTGACATTACGCGCGCAGGCGTTTCCCTCATGACGGGTGCATAGTGAATCAGCACGTGAAGAAACAGCACGTACGCGTCTTAATGCATGTAATTAAGGAAAGTCCCTTAGCGCGTACACGCGTATGTGATGTTGCACGTGTGGGCTGTTTTAAAAGGTACGCGTAGGACGCCATTTTCTTGTACGTGCTTTTTGTGGAGAGTGAGCGGGTGATTCTTGTACCTCTTGTCGGTTCACACGCGATTACTTCACAACGGTTCCAGTTCGTACTCCTTGTATACTCAGACAGAGTTCTATTCTTCTTTTGGCGGGGGTGTTGCCAACGCACACACGCACGCATTTTTCACGTTCTTTTTCCAGGCAGACGGTGAGTCGCGCTCTTATTTTCCAACTGTGGTTGCCCCTGTGTGTCGCATACCCATTCAGAGGTAATTGTTGCCTGTGTGTACCACGTGTACACTTAATTTTGGGTTTCTGGGTGCCACAGCATAGTGCGGGTTCTTTATTCCACACACGTGGTCTACCAGGGGTCGCCAGCACGTTAAATTTTGTTTTTGCGGTGCCTGTGCATTGCGTGACCCGTCATCTTCCCCCAGGGGTCACAGACAGCCTTGCTAGGGCACTAGGGTACGTATTCCATCTAGTACCCTACCCCTTTCACCCCAATTGCCTAGGACAATTGTTTACTGCAACTCCCATTCGCACAACAACATCAGTGCCATGGTTGGGAGGCAACCAAGTGGTAAGGGAGGCAAAGCTGGCCGACCTGCAAGAGGTGCACGTGGTAGGGGACGTGGCCAGGATGTGCAGGGTGGTCCACATTGGTGGAGGACCAATCAGGGACACCTATGCCCCCCAATGGGTCAGGGAGATGCAGCTGACACCATCCCAGCTCAGGCCTTGTTATCCCCCCTCCCCATATTGTCAACTGAACCGGCACAGGATGATTCCCAGGCTGACTTCTGTGTCACCAAGTCAAAGCCACGTGTGGTGGTGAAAGTTGCTGTCAACAGGCCCCGTGGATCTGGGGCAGCAATGTCATCTGCTGCCCCAAGTGGGCAGGGTGAGGAGGCTGCAGGGGCAGCTGCAGCTCAATCCAACCCAGCTCCGAGTCTCCCAGCCCGGACAGTGTTCGTCCAAGTCCATCACACCGAGGTTGGTCCTGCCCACATCACCCAGAAGCCAATGCCTGCAGTGAGACCTTTGGTCATCGTGCCTTTGGCTCCTTCCAGTGCCCAGTCCACCTGCGCTTCAGCCCCTACCAACCAGAGTTGCGTAAGCCACTCAGGGTCCGCACCACCTTCCAAGAGGAAGAAGGGTGCTCTTGCGGTAGAGGCTGGGACCCCAGACATGGCTACCCACTCCGGCACATCAAGGAAGCCTAGTTTCAATGATGCAGAACTAGACGCACTTGTGGGCTACGTGTCGGCCAATGGCCGCGAAATGGTGGTGACTGCAGGGTGCAAGACTACGCCTGCTCAACGTAGGGCCCACTGACAGACCATCGCGGACCACATTAGTTCCCTTGGAATTGTGAGGGGTACAGCTGATGATTGCTCTAAGCGGTGGAATGACCTGAAATGCAGAGCAAAGAACAAGCTGGCTTACAATCATGCCTCTACTGTGGTGACTGGTGGTGGGTATCCACCAGAGGAGGGACAACTCACTGCACATGAGTCTATCGCTGGAGCCTTCATCACAGAGGATCACATCTAAGGCGTGGGAGACCTATCAAATCTTGAAGCAATGTCCGGTGAGTGCCCATGAATGTGTGTGCAATCCATGTGTATGTTGCTTGGGTGATGTGTTCTGATTGAGTGCCAGGTGAGGCTGTGTAGTCATGACTGCTATGGGTCACCCATATGGTCCCTCCAAACCATTCTACGGCCTTGGGTTTGGCTTTCAATATATCCCTTCTGACCGCAGTTGACAATTTGCACCTGATTACTGTCATCTTGACACAACATTGTTCATACTGTTTTCCTGTTCATTCTGTCTGATTGATGAAATCCTTAGCATTTTTACCACACATTTTTGTGCCATACTGCCCCAAATGTAACATATGTCAGTCATAGATTACACCCCACAATGGGCCACATTTCTTACCTTATTATGGGAATGATTTCACCAATCAGGCTGATTGAGTAATAGGCACCTACACACGGCCTGCACACAATCATTTTGAGGCCCTATTTGAATTTTGATCATGACAATTGTCTTCTGTCATGTCGAAGTGAACAACCATTGATGTATCCATGTGCCTGACATCACTGCATCAGTGAACACTGGCTTTGTTGCAGCGTGTGGTACATGCGTGTTTTGTCACAATATTTTTCATGTTTTATTTCATGATGTCCATCTCACGTGTATGGGTGGCAGTACTGATTTGCTACCATCAGGGTGTCCTTGTGAAATCTGCCATGGCTATGCTACATGCCATCTGTGTGCTGGCATGTGTCATGTATGTGTATTGGCCATGCCACTCACAGGCTAATGTGTGCTGCCAGTGCTATCCAGCATGCAGCACATGTGTTGGTTTTCCATATTGGTGTCCTCAGTGTCTGCTTTTTGCCTCCCCTTCCAACTCATGGACAGTGCATGCATGCCAGAGTTATTGTCATGTGTGACATGTGTCATTTATGTACTGGATGTCTGCCTATGTGTGTGTGCTATGGTGCTCCCCAGCTTAGAACTGGGAGTAAATGCTGCCAGAATCGTAATTGGGAGGGCCCTTAAATGCGGCAGTAATAGCAATACCGCCGCATTTAAGGGCTACCGCCAAACTCGTGATGAGGCCCATATAATTCCAAAAGTTCAACTACTTGTGGATACGCCGCCCTCAAGGGCAGAAATAGTGCAAGTGATTCTATCAATGGGTATGTCTCTCCTAGATAGGCTGACTAACCAAAGGCCTTTATAGCTAAGGTACTAGATATCACTCCTCGTTCATCCTCATTCATTTCAAAGTCTGTTTCAATATGTTCACTGCTTTGGCCATTTTTATCACATTTTTAGTAACTTTTAGCTGCTTAGTTTTAGATAACTTTATTTGATCGTAATAGTATTTAATGAACTGATTTAAGCCGAATTATTAGTTGTGCAGCAATTTCGTTTATGTGCCAGAACTTTTCAATAAACTGTTCATAAATTGCCCAAGTAATTGTACAGACATCCTGCTAACCTTTCCGGGCTCATGATTTCTGCCTATTCCTCACACATCAGAATCAAAAACCTCCAGATTCCATTTGGAGTGGGGAATGCCTCTACGCTCGGGAACTACAATTCCCGGCGCGTTTGTAGTTCTAAGACCTTTCTCTTATAGGCCAGGTGCGTCAGCACATCTGCGCAAGCCAGTGTGTGCCGGGTAAATATCTCAGCTCTGCTCCTCCACTTGATTGCCTTTTGAGAGTCTGTTTGAATATTTTGACTGATTCTGCCATTTTTATCACATTTTTACCAACTTTTAGCTGCTTAGTTTTAGATAGCTTGATTTGATCATAATAGTATTTAATTGACTGATTTTAGCCGAGTTATTAGTTGTGCGGCAACTGTGTTTACGTACCAGAACTTTTCAATGAACTGTTGATAAGTGGCCCACATAATTGTACAGATGCCCTGCTAACCTTCCGGGCTCTTGATTTCTGCCTATTCCTCACGCATCGAAATCGAAAACTTGCAGATTCCATTTGGAGTGGGGACTGCCTGTACTCTGAAGAACTACAATTCACAGCACTTTTGAAGTTCTAAGACCTTTTTCTTATAGGTCGGACACGTCTGCGCAATGGGTGCCCGCAGTGCAAATATCCTTCATTGCTATATGTCTGAGGCCATGCCGGTATGACAGAGAGCAGCCCGGCAATGTTAGGAGCTCTGACGGAGGAATGGGATGTCAGCCCGAAGGCTGCTATTAAATCGGACAGGCACACATCGATTACAGCATCGCCTGCATCTCTGAAAATGAGAGGAGACTATCCAGAGGTAAAGGCAGGTTTAGGGGGTCAGAAAAATAAAGTGTTTGTAGAAATTCCTCTTGCTAATAATACGGATATGTCAAAGAAAGGGACAGTGGGCAATGAGGGGGGGTGTCGCAGACAGATACACCTGGCATCCTCCAACTGGCCAATAAGAATGTGGCATCAAAGTCAATAATGTTATTGGTCTAAACATAGTGCTCCTGAACACCAGGTCAATGTTAAAACATGCCTTGGAGATAGCTAAATATATTATTGAGCACGATGTGAATATCTGTGCAGTTACCGAAACATGGTGCCATGAGGCAGCAGGGCCAACTTTGGAACTTGCCATCCCGGTGGGATATAATATGTTACGTCAAGATAGAACCCATGGGAAAGGAGGTGGGAATGCCTTCATTTTCGAGGTATCGGTATTGGTTTAAGGGGAATCTCTAAGTATACTTTCTATACTGGGGCGGGTTGTGATAGGACATCTACTGTCAGGTGGACAGCTTAAGCCTGCCTCTAGTGCAAGTCATCCTCAACACTTATTAAGTGCACAGAACACTATTTCTTAAACTATAAGGCCCTTCATTATATGGCCCTTTACAATTGGTTGGCACACTCGTGCCATGTCTGAAAAATTCGGCTCCTTAGCAGCACGTAACCTCATACGCAGGTGCCGGGAGGTGGACCTGACTTTGCTTCCCACCCAATTAGCCCCACATCTCTCATTGCTCATGCCCTCTGCCATCCAGTCTGCATGCCCAACTCCTATTTCCATTTTTGGCTCACGTGACAGGAGACCACAATTCGGACCATTTTATAGCATTTAATTGTCTTGAATTAATAAACTTGGCATTCATGGTGTTCCTTTCCTGCACCTTAACGAGGAACAATTCTGCTTCTCATGTTCACTGTTCTTCATGGACAGATAACTGGCCTTGTCTTGCTCCAGCTTTGATACCAAGCCAAACAGCCCTTCTCGCTTCAAGTCTGCGATCTCCAGCTAATTCTTTGCTGTGACAGACACAGCTCTCGATCGTTCTGTCTCCATGGGTTTAAACTTACTAAAATGTATGGCACCGATGTCCAGACACTATACAATGGTGGTTTTGCCTGCAGTCTATTCACTAAGTATATACAGGTTCTATAATCATTTAGTCTAGTTGTGTTGCTGCGTGTATACATTTAATGAACCACTTGCCTTTTCTGTAGTGTGTCACACACACATGCAATCTTCCTTTCTTCATAAGGACGTTCAGTCGATTACTTATTTCATCATCAGTTTCTATAAGGTCCATACATCATCTTCTTCTTATCTTCTTAGTGCGTCACTCTCACTTCTTGTGATGTCACCAGCTTCTATTTCTCTTGTTTTCATATTCCTTCAGGGATCTCTTCCAAGTGGCTTTCATATCTTCGTGCATACTTTTGGTATGGCTTTCTTAATGGAAAACTTTTCTCGAACACTCGTCGCGTCATGGTCACAACTATTGGTGTCAAGCACAGTGTAGCTTCTGGCTTCCAACTACAGCTAGTAGGGGTTCGGGACTTCCTGCAGAGGCATTTGGCTGCTCCTCTACACTAAATGGGTGGAACTAGGAGATTTCAAATATTGGCTGGGCTGTACTAATGACCCCTCAGCGAGCGCCTTTGAGGATTCACTAAATGACTTGGGTTTTGAGCAGTTGGTTAGAACGCCTACTCCTATTAAAGGGCATATGTTAGATTCGGTGGCTACACATAATACAATCACCATGGATCTAATTGTCTCACCTTGTCCATGGTCAGATCACTCTTTCGTTCACTTTACCATAGTCCTTGAAAAACCCATAAGGAACAGGGTGAAGGAAAAAAAGGAGTATCAGAGTTAGAAATATAAAAAAGCTCAATATACAAACCCCAGAACCTTGGCTAAGGCCTATGGGACAGGAGATTACTAACTCAGAAACAGCAGAAGATATGGCTAACATTTACATGTAATCCATAAAGGAAGCTACACATACTCTCACACCTTTTAAAACGAAACAGGTCACTGAAAAAAAGAGGAATGACTGGTTTACCCCTGAATTAAAAGATCTGTAAAAGATCAAAACGAAATCCTTTTAGCATGGAGATCATCACAAGATATCTCTAGTAAGGAAGCCTATAAAATGGCTCTGCTAAAGATTTTAAAACAGCCCTCATAGCAGCCAAATAAAGTTTGTTTAATGTAAGGATAGCCAATTCGAAATTGGAGCCTAAAGAACTTTTTAAAATAAAAAAAGTGCCAAGAACGAGTATGCTTGTCCTTTTTGCATAGATGTGCATAATAGCCTGGCACGTAAGGGGTTAAGAGAATTAGAAACCCCATATCTAAATAATTCAGATACGTTGACAAAGGATTCTGCATGATGCACCAAGATTCAAGATGCTATGTGTGAAAAGTTGAATCAGGTAAAAAAGGACATTGAGGTTAAGAAGACCAACACTGGTCCAGCTGCTAATAACCATTAAGTAGTATTACTTCTACAAAAGCCATTAGATATACTTTTCAACTTCAAGGATGTTTCCAAAGCCAAACTGGCGAATATTGTGGATCATCTTAAACCAACTAGCTGCAAAGGGGATTCCTGCCTGGCAATGATCATTAAGGCCTGCTCCCCTATGCTGATTACGGCTTTATTTAAATTTGTGAATGCATCCTTTGCAGAAAATCACGTCCCCATTGGTATTAAAAGTGCTTGGATAACTCTGTTACTTAAAAAGCCTGGCATTTGACCAAACTATGCAGCTAATTCTAGGCCCATTACCAATACTCCCTTTCTTTTAAAATGTTTAGATCGTGTGGCAAACATTCAAATTTCAGCACATTTGAATGAACACATGATTTTAAACAAGTGGCAGTCTGGTTTTAGACAGGGGCATGAAACCGAAATGGCACTGCTCGATTTGAAATCAAGACTGTTACATTTCATAGACAATGGACAAGTGGCAATATCTTGCGGATCCTACACTGTTGGTCACTAGGCTGAAAGAGGTGGCCTACCTTTCTGATAATGCTGCACTTTGGATCACTTCATTTTTGAGCAACAGATGGTGCAGATTTTGCAGCATGGATACAGAGGCTCCACCTGCACTCCTTGCTTATGGAGTTCCACAGGGGGCTTGTCTATCACCTTCTCTATGTGTTCACTGTTCCCTTCTTTAACCAATTAGAAAAAAATCACGTTGCCATTACAAATTACGCAAATGACACACAATATGTAATCCTGCTATCTGTAATACATAGTGAGGATGAAAGACGCCTCAACAAAATACATAGGGCCTCATCACGAGTCTGGCGGTAACCCTTAAATGCAGCGGTAGCGCTATTACCGCCGCATTTAAGGGTCCGCCAGATCATGGCTTTGGCGGATTTACCCCCAGCTCTAAGCTGGGGGGAAATCCGTGGCAAAATTGCAGATTTTCGGCGCAATTACTGCTGGCGGGAAATCCACCAGCGGTAATAGTGTGAATTTTCCCCATTGGGCCCAATGGGGAATGAGGAATTCCCGAATGGGCCCAATAGGGAATGGGCAATAACCCTTCCGCCAAACTTGTGATCCGGCGCTAATAGCGCCGGGGGGTTTGGCGGTAGGGCCGTTGGCACCGGCGCTAATAGCGCCAGCGTTACCGCACAACTCGTGATGAGGCCAATAATCTGATACAAACTTGGATGATTTGCAATGGTTTAGCACTTAACAAAGCAAAAACAGAGTTAATGGTTATAGGAACTAATAATAAAATAAGAAAATTTGGACTAGACTACAACGGCTTTTCACTAGCAGGGTGTGATTTTCTGACTAAGAAAAAAGTAAAAACACTAGAATAGTTTTGGACCAGAATCTGAACATGCAAGCTCACGTAAGTAACCTGGTTTCATACTCGACCTATTACATAAAACTTTTAGCTTAACTTAGGCCATATATTTCTCAAGCCAACACAGAAATGATAGCAAGGGCCATAGTTGGGTCATAAGTAGAGTATTGCAGTGGTCTTCTAGTGGGCGTCTCCAAATCAGAATGTAATCGTCTTCAAGTTATTCAAAACAGTGATGTAAGAGTTGTCACAGGAATCAAACATAGGGATCATGTCTCAGGCGCCAGGGGTAACATGCACCAGCTTCCAGTTGACGCAAGGATTCATTATCGCCTCCATTTGATTACCTATGAATGTATAATGGGATCAATACCAGTCTATCTGAGTGAGGTGCACTTACAAATCCAGTGTAAGGACTCTTAGGTCCAATAAGACCAAACAGTTTAAGATACCAGCTTGTAAATCTAGCAAGGCCATGCACTGTCCATTTACCTCAGCTGCTCGTAGGGCATGGAATGCCTTACCACCTGACCTCAGAGAACTGAGCTCCACTCCATTGGTTAAAAAAATGCTGAAACCCCTTTTATTCAGATAATGGCCCTCATTACAACACCGGCCGTAACCAATGGCGCTATTAGTACCATGGTTGCTGCCGGTATTGCAACGAGTCCGCCAATGGTAAATGGGGAAATACCGCCCCATTCCAAGGTTGGCAGGGCAGTAATTCCCCATTTACCATTGGCCCTTCCCCATTCCCATTTTTGCCCCATAGGGCTCAATGGGACTGGGGAAGGCAGTACTTACGGTACTGCAAATTGCATTACCGTAATTACCTTGGAAGTCCCTTTGCGGGTCCCTACTTTAACGGCTGGTCCAGACCAGCCGTTAAGGTCGGGAGCCGCAAAGGGACCTCGTAATCAGGCGTTAAGATTTAAGGGCGCCGACACCTTTTACGGCGCCGTTAAACCCTTAATGCCAGGGTCGTAATGACCCCCAAAGTCTCCTCTTGCCGGTGCCCCCCTGCTCTTTTAACATTTTAAGATTCATTCATATTTGTGCTTTTTTTGTCTTGTTGTTGATATGATCCTGTGTTTTTTTGTGCGCCATGGTCTGTGTTATAAATGGTTTAAAGTAAAGTAAACAGGGTTATGGAATCCAATAAAAATATCCTGTGCAGTTCCCTCTGTGCCAACCTTTTAGCAAGATCTCCTCTCGAGAAGGCGGTGTACAACATCTAGGATTACACATCTCATTTGAGCAGTTGTGTGTCTATTGTCCCGAATGGGCCTATAAACAGGCAATTTAATGTTTGCTGTTCTGAGGCTAGACTTGTGTTCCGGCCGTCTCTCTTTGGACTTCCGTGTGGTCTGTCCTATGTAATATTTGCTGCATGTTGGTGAAGTATGCCAGAGGAATCCTAAATTCAGTGAACAGGAGCTGACTGTCCTCAATGAGGAAGTAGCCAAGGAGGGGTCCAGCCTTGTGGGGTACCTCATGGCCAAAACCTCAGTAAGCAAGCACAACCCGCTGCGGGACACGGTGAGGGACGGTGTGGCGGTGGTGTCTGTACACCATAGGACTACAAAACAAGTACAAACAGATGGGATGCTGTAGTATACACATCACTTATTGCAGTGTCTTTCCTATTACTGGAATACTATGTTTATAATGCAATCTGGAGGTGATGCAGGTTCTAGGGCAGACGGCCGAAAGGCCGAAAGGACTTTTACAGGAGAGAAACAAGCTTGATGGCTGCGAACAGTACAGCTCTCCTATTTGCTACCTTTATCTTAATAAAATAAGTGTCCTTGTATACTTCACGCCTCCTGCCTCATCCTTACCTCCAGAGCAACTTTCCTGAATGATGATGATGCTTCAGATGCCCTCCTATGCTGTGTCCATAACCCAATAGCACCGCACAGGCAGGAAAGCACCACTGCAGACAGCGCCACTGTTTCAGATCCCTTCATGCAACTTTGGGAATCATAGACATCCTGCATCAGTAACATCATGGGCATGTCTGACCGCGCGAATGCAGAGGTCGGAGCAGGATCCCAGATTGCCAAAAGTTGACTACATCAAAAACAATAAACTGTCCTGTAGTGTAAACTAATACAAGCACATGTGTCATCGGGTTTTTCAGTTTAAGTGTGGAATGCATATAAAATCACATATTGCCACCCAAACATGTGTACTCAAAGCCATGTGAGTGGATAATGTGCCAAGCATGAGCGATTAACACAGCATACATCAGAAGTGCATGTGCCCCCTACAACATGTGCTCAAACATAAACCAAATCCGTTCAGTCCAGAACAATGGAGGGAAATTGCATGTTAAAGTACAACAGGCATGTACGCACCAACAACCCTATGAGTGAGGCATGTCCGTCAGAAGGTTGTCACTCAAACACAATTCTGCCACATAGAGAAGAGTATTTACACACCGCAGCTGACACTACATGACTCCGAATGCTGCAGCCTAAGGTGTGCTTAGCAAAGCACCCATTCTACATGCTACTGGAAATGTGCATCGTAACCAGCCACCACAACACCAGCATCAGTATTCACATGCAAAGGTCGAGACTCCAACCCCCCACACGGCACCTCACACAGGCAGTCCGTCCCAAGGAACCATGTATGCCAGGCATCTGTTTACCGTCTATGAACTACAATTATGCACAATGCCCCCAGCTCGAGCTGTTTCTGAGCATGCCCAAAGCAAATGCCAGTCAGTGATGCCAGCACTAACCAGGGAAGTTGAGGCTTTTTTCCACAACAGTCAGCAGTCCCTGAGTAGCGATATATATCACTACAGCCCCCTAGAGAATGCCCATAGCAACAAACATGTGTCTGTATCCCCATTTTAAAACAAAACAATTGCTGTTCATTGGCAGAGCATGCATGGTCCCTCTGCCTAACAGAGACCTCCAGTGAGCCACAGCCTCATCCCAACTCCAGGACACCACCAGGCCATCGGCAGTCACCAGCTTTACCACCACCACTACCACCACTACCAAGCCATCTGCGGGCACCACCAGTACTGCCACCATGACCACAGGGTATGACGTTGTTACATCGGCAGGTATTTTTTCACTGGGTTTTTTTGCCAAAACATTTCAGACAGAAAAAACTGCGAAAAAAATGGAGTGTTGGGCGGGGGTGTGGGGGTAAGGGGATATAAGAGGTCGAGGGTATGGGGAATACGTACCAGATAATAGTGAAAGGTGGGCTTGGGGGAACCCCTCAAATATATTTTTAAAAGATTACATTCGTTTTTTCGGCCAAAGATTTTCAGCAAAAAACTGCCTCTCCCATATGACCTGCCCTGGCACAGGAGGAGAAGAAAGCAACGAGGAAAACAACAACCCGGTCGGTTGAAGGCCCTGTTACAGTTGCTTCAAAGTGTCTGTATGAAGGTGTGGGGGTTTGCTCCCTTTACAACCTGGGATACCGGAGCAGATAATCGTAATCCTTGAACAAAAATGTGTCTCAGGTTCACAAATTAAACACAAGAGTTTAAAGAGAAAGAAAACATATTCTTTATATTATAAACACAATTATAGAAACTTCCCATAAACAGTAACTTCATACATGTGGAATGCAGTGCATATAAACAATGTTGGTCACAAGATATCAAGGGCAATTTGTAAATGCCACATACTTCCCTTGTTCGAACACAGGGAAGCACAGCACAATGGCATTAAAGAATATACAATAAAGAATCTGGTCCCATAGGGTCCGGAAACGCAATAGTACTCAAACAACTTGGTAGCTTCTACAATTGTTAGTCCACAGCATTGATGCATAGACAGTAGATTTTCGAGTATATCATACAGAAACAGCAGTCTACTAGATGAGACAAATTCAATGTTTGTCTTCAATTGTGAGCTCTGACAGGGTCCTCGGATTGGTAAATCCTGCACTAGTTTCAACCTTATCCCTGAAAGGGGATGGTTTTCATCAGGACTGGATGTGTGGTATTCAATATGATCCCAGAAATGTATTCTTGTCCTGTGAGGACTCCCAATGGTCTAGTCCAAGGCTGTTCAATTTGAATCTTGCCTTGATGGGAATTGGAGGTGCAGTAAAGTGGAACAGGGACTGCTGCCATTCCTGAAATGGTGGCTGGCAAGAACAACTGCCCCAGGAGGTCATGAAATGGTACCTGGAGATCCCCAGTGGAGCGGATTACTCTTGGTTCAAGGCCGCAGGCAGAGTCGTGCCTGGCCGTGTCTGTGTCTGCTGCAGGCCAGTGGCTTTAAAGACCACAATCCCAGAACCACAGAATGTCTCTGAGCAAGTATGCCATACGTTTCCACCACTGGACGTACTGAACAATTCAAATCAGACAATAAAGCTGCAGACACTGACCTGAGCACCCGGGACAGCCCAACTGTGTGCAAGGGCCTTCTCACTGGATGATGGTCATCACCATCATGGTTGCACTGAAATTGATGATGACTATCTTCCACTGTGGAACACTGGGAGGGCTGCTGATGCTGTGGGGCCAAGATCCAGCCCAGCACGGGTCACGGGCACTGGGCATGTTAACCACATGTCGTACACAAGGACATTAATATTATTTCACAATGAAATGTCATCCCTAGGGGACTAAGGGAAATTGACTGAGGTGGCAGCAGGGTTGTGCACGGCCATCATTGTGGACTTGGACATCCACTTTGGAATAACAGAGGGCACGTGAGACAACAGAGACAACCTCAAATGGGTTCCAGGGATACTCTAGTTTCCTTGAAAGCTAGACCCACTACTGGTTCATCTGCAGAAAGTGATGACAAGGGTGGCAGGCCCAGCCACAAATCACAACCCCAGGCGAGGGAACCTTGACCAAAAGCCCATCATGGCTGTCTGCAAGACTGTGCCACTGGCCACCCCCAAGCCGATATGGATGGGGCAAAAGAGCAGGCCATCAGTCAATGTTCCATGCACATAGTGTTGGAGTTGATGAAAGGGCTATAGGATGTAGTGGTGTATTTGAGAGGAGGCAGAAGGTAGGGGTTTGAGGTGTGTCGCGATTGACGCCGGGATTCGAGCACAGAGGGGCTGTACCATCTGTTCACAAGTTACAAAATAAAATGGCATTAAGAAACAGGCCAGTCATGAGCTTGCTTTTGTAGGCCGCAAACTAGTGTGTTGCAACATGTCATGATTTTAGGGCATTCATGGAGTCCATGGCAATCCGTGCGCAGGGTCAGCCCAGCTAGATGGATTGGGTGAGGACCGCTCTGCATCATCCCGAACAGCGTAGATGGCAACTGCACCATATTGTATAACGGCTGCAGGAAGAACCAACAGGTCAGAGCAATTCTTTCCCACACAGCCAAATCCCTGTTACAGAAACTGGCCTCTATCCTACATATATGTGCCACTGGCATGTGCCACTTTGTAGACACGTTGCATTATATGTTTCATTCAACATCCTCATGTGCAAGTGCCCAGGCATTTCAAGTCCTTCATCTGCATATTTGCATGCTTGAGAACATGTAGCACTCCCTAGCACACAGGATACCAGAAAGCCTTCACGGAATGTTTTGGTGAAATGGCAACATTTCTAAATGCCATATTTGTGTTAACCTGCACACATGCCCCATTCTTGCAGCCCCATGCGGTGGGCCAGGTTACATATCAGAGAGACAACAACGCAATGTCTGGATGACCAGTGGTGTCTCATATCTAATAACCATCTCTGTCAGCTCTATATGGGTAGCCATGTAGGCTGCCAGGGTGCTGATGCAGAGTGTCTTGGCATCATGTGAGGAGCTAGGAAACCAGACACAGCATCACAACTTGCTCATTCTCATCAGGTGCAGAGTCAGCAGTAACCGAACAGCGCCACAAGGGCCTTAGCAGGGGTGTTGGTAGGTATGGAAAAGATCTGGGGCTACGCTAATGCGGGACTGTCGGGACTGGGGGCTAGCTAGCCTTTTGGTTTTAGCTCCTGAGCGTCTATCCAGGGCTACAACCAAAAGTTCCGGGGCTACAGTCTCCTCAGCCCCCATCCCTAGCAACGCCTCTGTTCCTTAGTATCCATGCCTTCAGGTACAGCACTGAATCCTACAGCTGCCATGGGGAAAGAAGGCTAGGGTAGGTCTTGTACTGCATAGGTAGGGGTGTACTATGGAAACTGGAAGGATGGTGAGGGATAAATAGTGGATAGGTAGGGTGATTTCTGTGCATACGACCTGGTATAAAAAAATCGAAGCCCATAATACCTAACAAGGGGAGCGTGGGTTACACGGGTGTCCCCCAATCCCCTAGTTTAGTATTAGGGGATGCGGGGTGGCAGGGATGACCCCACATACATTACATGGCCAGCAGGGGAAAACAAAAATCCCAAAACCTCGAATTTCAAAATGCGAACAAGTGGGCTTCGACATTTTGTAATTCGGGTTTTTGGGATTCGATTTTATAAGGTAGAACCAATTTCAGGGTAGGCTTTGATCTTCGACTCCTTCTGCTTCTGGTCATAAAAACACGTGCACTCTGTTGTCCAACATCGCTCATACCCCGCTGGGCTTGCATTCAGGCACACGTTTTCTATTAGCTTCATATATTAGTCATGGAGTCATTTCCAGTGACTCTACATTCTAGTATGCAAATTAGTATCAACTATCATTCTACATATCACATGCATTAGGCGTTATATCCTTTAATCCAGAACGTTCTTTAAGAAGGTCTATAGAAAATTGTGCATCTCCTCTGCTGATTGGAACATTGTCTATCACCGAAATGAAAAGGTACATGTCAGTAAATTGTTCATTTACATAGTATTCTCTACACACTCTCACATGGAAGTGTCTGAGGACTCTGATCCGGCCCTAAAACAGTGATTGAATAAGTCTCATGTTCCAGGGGCCCCTCCCTCGAAAAACATTCACTCAGAGGCTTCACTGCGGCTCCACAGGGCTGCCAATGGCATGGTCGGCCCCCGCCAGCAGGCCCTAGAAGATCAGGGCCTCAGGAACAGGAGCAGGCTCGAGAGAAGTGTTGCAGCAGTGCCTTGGCTCTGGAAAAGTCTCAAGTGGGAGGATGGGAATGGGAGCAGCCCAAGATGATGCCCCCCTAGGACCCACATCAGGGTTAGAGAAAATGAGATGATCATGCTCTCATGGGAACTGTAGTTTTCATTCAATAGTAGAGCAAAACTCTAACCCATACCGAGCGGTTCTACGCAAGTCGCTGATATGTGCTCTTCCTTAACAGTAATGTGACATGGGCTCCTTTATACTGATTTTGTCAATACTTGTACCAATGCCAAGTGTTTATCTTTAGTAACCACTTGACCCTTATGTTTTTGCGAGCTTTGTGGGCGAGGTCTGCATCACAGGTTATCTGGACATTGCGGGCCGAATTAGTTGATTTTTTAGTGCGATGCAATGTGACTTTACACTGCCAACAAACACCCTGATTCACAGAGTGGTGCACAGTGTATTTTTTGTGTGCAAATTGGCAATGTAAAATCACTTTGCACTGTGAATTAGGCCCATTTAGCACAATGCAAAGAGTACCTTTGCAGTGCACTATAAAAATACACTTTGCACCACATTGTGAATCAGTATGTGTCAGTGTGAAGTCACTTTGTACCAGTGCAAAGTCGCTTTGAACCGCACTAAGAATTCCATGAATTAGGCCCTTAATGCCCGATTCATGGAAAAGTCGTAATTTCTCCCGAGAACCACACTGCACGAGCCTGCGCGCATAATAAAAAATATGCGCCTTGTGTATTCATGGAATTAACTGCGCAAAGTAATCGTATTCACAAGTCGCGGCCGGAACACCCCTGACATGTCCCGACACAAACAGCCAGATTAGCTACCGTGCTCCCCATGTGCAAATACACGCACCCTTCAAGCGGTGCGTGGGGTCCCCCGCAAGCATTATACATGGAAATAACTCTGTGACTCTGCGCCAATTTATTTTTGTTGATTTTGTTGTATTTTATTAAGTCAAAATTAATTCTAAACGCCCTGTATGATAACACGTGTTTTGGCTCAATAGAGCCTTTCTCAAATCTGGGCTACTTGAATGCACTCTGTTCGTATAGCAATCAAAAAAATGTATTTCATCAAAAATTCAAATAATTAAAAAAAATGTAAAAATCAATCAAAACATTCCCCAATTAATAATCCCCCACATAAATCAATTGGTAAACCAAATATATATATATTGATCATAAATCCACATATGTTATTGTATGTTAGGGATGGGTAGTGGGGAGGATTGTATAGGTCATGAAACGAAAATATTTTTTAAAATAAAATATGCAAAACATGAGGGAGAGGGAAGGTAGGTAAACAAGGAATGAAACAAACAGGAACATAAACGATTCTAATATACATGAAACAAAACAAATAAAATGGAGAAAAATATAGAGGCCGATTCATGGAATTAATGTGCACTGAAAATTCCTGCGCAAGCGTGCGAATCGCAGCGCAAGTGCGAAAATCGCACCAAAACCCGCGCACAGCGATTCATGGAAGTCCGTGCGCGTGTAAATCCATGGATGTGTGCTAAAATCCTGAATGGCGCACGCTGGCGCACACGTCTTCAAACAGCGTGCGCTACGCACACAGCGAAAGCGCACATAGCGAAGTGCACACAACAAAAGTAACACGCGGAATGGGGAACAACGCGTGAAAATGTGGGCGTCACGGGGGAAGTACAGGAGGCAAATGCGCGGAATGCCCACACGCGCGCCTACAACATGTATTCATGGAATCGAACAGTGCTAACGCGTGCACCAAAAAAGACGCGCTACTCCGGAAACACGTTCGCCAGCAGGAAGCAGGCGTACGTGGAACTGCGCAGCATAAAAGTGCGCGCAAACAACAAACAAGCTCAGGCGCCAAGATGAATATACCCTTCCTCGCAGCAGTGGTCATTGGATACCGCAGGAGGAGGAGGATAGTCAGGCCCAGAATTTTTACACCCAGAACCAGCCTTTTTGGGATGCCTGATGACCAGGTGTATGGGAGGTACAGGTTTCCACCTCACATAATACTCGACATGGTGAGTGAGTGGGAGGCTGACCTCACATCACACACCCTGTGCTCCCAAGCACTGAGCCCCTTGGAAAAGGTGCTCAATGTACTGCACTTCTTGGCCACTGGTTCATTTAAGCGGACTTCTGCCATAGTGGGGGGGTCTCAGAGGCCACGCAGTCACGCTGCCTGCACCAGGTGTTGGCCATCATGACTGCATGCCCATCAGTCCGCAGGCACATATACCTGCCCAGAACACCTGCAGAAAGGCAGGCTGTCGTCCAGGATTTTTACGGGGTGACACACTTCCCCAATTTGCTAGGTGCCATTGACTGCACCCATGTGGCTCTACGTCCTCCCAGGGCAACTGATCACATCTACAGAAACCGCAAGCACTGGCATTCCATCAACGTGCAGGTAGTATGTGATGCCAAGGGAATCATCACCTCAGTATATGCCAACTATCCAGGGTCCACCCATGACAGTTTCATTTACAGAACGTCAACCCTAAACCGGGACCTAGAAGCTGGGCGGCATGGCGATACATGGCTGCTTGGTGAGTATAAATGACCCTGCACATGCAGATACTGAGTAATGTCACAACCCCACTAATGATACCCATCATCACCTGCCCAGGGGACAGTGCCTACCCACTGAGCACCCACATGATGACGCCAATTCGGAACCCCACCACACCACCCGAGGTAAGATACAACACAGCCTATATTGCAACCCGGGGCATAGTGGAGCGCACATTCGGTGTGCTCAAGTCACGCTTTCGCTCCCTTGACCGCTCTGGTGGGCAGCTGTTATACGCGCCCCCAGTAGTGTGCAGGATCATAATGGCAGCATGTATCCTGCATAACATTGCAACACGCCGGGGCCTGCCCGTGGACATGGTGGTGCCCCCACATCCCCAACCACAAGTACGGCCACTGCGCATGGGAGGGGAAAGGGTATGTGGTGAGGCAACCCGTACGCAGCTGGCAGCTAATTACTTCACCTAAAATCACACCCCTGTGGAGTGCACACAGCCCTGGCACACACCAGCTGACAATCAATGATGATGACATAAGGGACAGTCAACTGTCACAACCATACCAGCCTGAGATTGGTCACCTGGAATTGTTAAATCGTGTGCATCCCTACCTGCCGAAAGACAACCAATGCTCTGTCACAAAAAAAACACACATTTATGCTGCATGAATTACTACCCCCTCGCAAAATACAACATGACAATAGCGCCATGTCACCCAACCCCTCCCCAGCTCCGCCACCCAACACACCATGGCATGTCATGCAATGTGAAAGCAAACAAAGCAATGCACAAGACCTGACACAAGTGTCACAAAGTGCACTGTCCCAAATGGAAACTGCCCACAGACAATATGCTCCCAGTAATCAATAACAAACAGCACACATGAACAAATACTTACCACCAACACAATACAGCAACACACCATGAAACATTGCAAAAACATGACAGTACTAAGTCAAAGTAGTGGTAGTTTTACAACCTGAATAAGCCAGCACATCGACCCCTTCCAACTGTAGAGTGTTGCTGCCACGCAAATGTGTCAGTGTACTGCATACAACATGAACTCCATCTGCAAAGGAGACGGCCTTGTGAAGACATGAGCAAGGAACCTGCATATTAGGAGGAAGACATGGATGCACAAGCACATATCAATACACCATGCAGTGTACAATACAACAACAATACCCACTAGGGAGGTACACACAGTATTGACTACAGACTGCCCACACAGCTCATGGGAGCCCAATGTCACTGTGTAAGTCACTGTCACTTGGTCACACCCTTTGCAAGCCCATGGAAACGGGAAGCAGGAGTTGTGTGTGTGTCACGAACCCAAGCATCTAACCCAAACTCAGGACCAGCCTGCATGTGCCCAGCTGAAATATAGTGGATGCCCACGGGAGCAACACAAGGCAACTCACTGTAAAACAATAAATAAACAAAAATGACCATTTCGGGGTCAGGGGGGGAGGAGGCCACCCAGGAGGTTCGAGGACAGGGTGCACACCAACACCCAACTGCGTGGATGTTGCAAAAAATAAATACCTCCATGCGCTCATGGCCTACACGGCTACGCCATTGTGAGAGAACTGCTGTTACTCTCTTCACCCTCTGCTGCTGCATCAGGAGGTGGTGGCACTATGGGAGGCAGCCCACGCAAAGCCCTGGTATGGTCCTCCATGGCAGCAAGCATGCGGGTCTGGAAGGTCTGATTCTGGAGGATTAAAGTGTGGCGATCCCCATGCAGCACGTCGCGGGTTGCATGCACTTCTGCACGCATGGCCTCGCGGGATGCCCGGATCTCCTCACTGTTGCCTGCAGCTTAGGTGAGAGCGAACATGTGAGCTGCTCCAGCTGCTGTTCTGCCCTAACATTTCGGGAAGCCTCAAGTTCAAGCAGACTCTGCCTGAGGTTATGGAGTTCCACCCTCAGGGCTTCCCTGTGGCCCTGTGACTCTATTGATATGGATTCGCACAGAGTCTCCAGTGCCACCCGTCGGTCCCTGTTGGACGCCAACATGTCATCCCTGTGTGATTGGCAAATGGAGTCTGTTGCCTGCTGTTGTTGCTCAATCTGCCTTTCAGGGGGGATAATGGAAGTGGCCACCCTCTCCATTGCCAGAGCCATCATTTCTACTGATGCTGCCTGTTTGGTTGCCATCCCGTACTTGGAGTTTTCCCATACAGTATTGCCTGGTGGCGCACGGCCACTGCGTCTGCAGGCACCACACCTGTTTTGGGCAAGGCGATCTGCACTTTGCTGTGCTGGCACTGCCTGAGGCTGCAGGACTGCATTCCCCCTCTGATCTGCTGGCCCAGGAACAGGATCAGATGCTGTGGAGTGTGACCCTGCATCCGTAACCGCCAAAGGAGGACCTACCAACACTGACATCCCCATAGAGGGTTCTACCCCTGGTCCAGGAGGGTTGGACAGAACAGAATCCCTGCCAGAAGCTCTGACCTGCGACAGCACATAAGTCTCATCATCCGACTCAGCACCTGAATAGAGGTCTGGGGAGCTGCACCCAGAGGCACCCCTCGACAGTATGGTCTGCAGTACCAAAGTGTTTTCACCCACCACCACACCACGTCCCCCACTGGTGCCTGGTCGTGGCTGAGAATCCTCCTGGGTCTGCACCATCTCCTGAACCTCATGAGCACCATAGCACACACATAGGCCTGATAAGACAGAGATCCTGTACATGGTTAACACATGCCCCACATGACTATAACCCTGGCATGCATGCACTGTCAATGATTCTGAAGGGGAATCAAAAAGGCAGACAACGAGGACATCAAGATGGAAAAGCAACACATTCACAGCATGTCGTGTAGCACTGGCATCACACATCAGCCTGTGAGTGGCATGTCCAATACACATACATGACACATGCCAGCACACAGATGTCAGGTAGCATAGCCATGGTAAATTAGACAACTACAGCGATATGTCAGGGAATGAGTACTGTCACGCATCCATGTCACATGGACATGATGAGAAGATTAATGCAGAATAGTGTTGCAAAATATGCATGTGCCGCACACTGCAACACATCCAGTGTACAATTAGACAGTGATTGTAGGCAGATGTACACATCAATGGTTGGTCACTTCAACATGACAGGAAACAACTATCATGTTCCACATGCAAACAGGCCCTAACAATAAATTTCAGCAGGCCAATACTCCCTCACCCTGAATGGTTTAAACATTCACATAACCAGGTAACTAAAGTGGCACAATGTGGGGTGTAAACAATGACAGAAGCATGTCACATATGTGGCATTAGGGATGAAAAAAGCATATGAAAAATGGGATAATCTAAACAATCAGCCTGAATGAACACAGAAAAAATCAGAATAATGTTGTTGCAAGATGATAGCTCAAGTGCAACAGCAGTAATGTGTGGCTAATCGGCTACTGCGGGCAGAAGGGATACTGTCAAACCCAAATCAAAGGCACATGAATGGATTGGAGGAAGCACATGGGTGACCCATTACACTCAGGAGTACACACCCTCACCTGGTTCTCAATCAGAACCCGTCACCCAAACAACATACACATGGATTACACACACATGCATGGGCACTCACCGGATAATGCCTCGTAATCAGGTCGTTCTCCCACGCCTTGGATCTGTTCCTCTGTGACGAAGGTCCCAGCAACAGACTCATGTTCAGTGAGTTTGTTGTCCTCTGGTGGAGACCCACCGCCAGTCACCAGAGTAGCGGCATGATTTGAGGCCAGCTTGTTCTTTGCTCTGCGTTTCAGGTCATTCCACCGCTTGTAGCAACCATCAGCTGTGCGCCTCACAAATCCAAGGGCGCTTATGCGGTACGCGATGGTCTGCCAGTGTGCCGTACGTTGACCAGGTGTGGTCTTGCACCCTGCAGTCACCACCATTTTGTGGCTATGTGCCGACACATAAGTCACAGGTGCATCAAGTTCGGGGTCATTAAAGCTAGGTTTCCTTGACGTGCCGGACTGTGTAGCCGTGTCTGGGGTCTCAGCCTGTAGTGCCAGAGCACCCTTCTGCCTCTTTTTCAAAGGTGGAGCAGAGCCTGAGTGGCTTGCGCCGCTCTGGTCAGTAGGGGCAGAAGCGCAGGTGGACTGGGTACTGGGAGTGTGCGAAGGCACAATAACCATAGGTCTTGGTGCAGGCATTGGCTGAAGTGTGATGTTGGCAGGGGCAACGTCAGTTTGATGGACCAGGACCGACACTGTCCCGGCTGGGAGACTCAGAGCTGGGGTGGATAGAGCTGCAGCTGCCCCTGAAGCCTCTCCACCCTGCCTACTTGGGGCAGCAGATGACATCGCTGCCCCAGATCCACGTGGCCTGGTGACACCAACTTGCACCGGCACACGTGGCTTAGACTTGCTGACCTGGAAGTCAGCCTGGGTGTCATCCTGTGCCGGATCAGGTGCCACAATGGGCTGGTCCAACAAGGGCTGAGCTGGGATGGTGTCAGCCACGTTTCCCTCAACCATGGGGGGGCATGGGTGTCCCTGATTGGTCCTCCACACATGGGTGTCTAGCGGCACCCTGCAAATCGTGTCCACGCCCCTACCATGCCCACCACGCCCACCTTTTGGAGGTCGGTCACCTTTGCCTCCCTTACCGCTTGGTCGCCTCCCAACCATGGCACTGATGTTGTTGTGCGTATGGGAGTTGCAGTAAACAATTGTCCTGGGCAATTGGGGGTGAAAGGGCTAGGGTACTAGATGGAATTCGTACCCTAGTGCTCTAGCAAGGCTGTCTGTGACCCCTGGGGGAAGATGACGGGTCATGCAACGCACAGGCACCCCGAAAACACAAAGTAACGTTCACGCAACCCCTCGTAGACCACGTGCCTGGAAAAATGAACCCGCACTACGCTGTGGCACCCAGAAACACAAAAATAAGCGTACGCGTGTTACACGCAGCGTACAATGACCTCTGAAGGGGTACGCCACACATGGGGCAAGCACAGTTGGTAAATGCGTGCTCGATTCACTGTCTGCCTGGAAAAAGAACGTGAAAAAAATGCGCAACACCCCGCCAAAAGAAGAATTGTATGCTGTCTGAGGAGACAGGATAAAAGAAGAAGTGAACGCTGTTTGAGGAAACAGGCCCAAAAAAAAAAATGAACGCTGTCAGAGGTAACAGGGAGTGCGAACTTGAAACGCTGTGAAGTAATCGCGTGTGAACCGACAAGAAGTACAGAATTCACCCACTCGCTCTCCACGAAAAGCACATACAAGGAAATGGGGTCCTACATGTACCTTTTAAAGCGGCCCACATGTACAGCGTCACTTACACATGTTCGCGCTAAGGCCTTTTCCTCCAATTACACAAGCTGACACTCGGATGTGCAGTTTTTGGACGTGTATGATGAACATGCACCCGTGTTGTTGGAAACGTCCGCGCGTGTCACATCACTTACGCGCGTA
Source organism: Ambystoma mexicanum (assembly GCF_040938575.1). Lineage (NCBI taxonomy): Eukaryota > Metazoa > Chordata > Amphibia > Caudata > Ambystomatidae > Ambystoma > Ambystoma mexicanum. The sequence goes on along the minus strand of NC_090941.1, from coordinate 700,112,709 downwards.
GGCCCTTTCCTCGGATTACATGCATTCACACACGGACGTGCAGTTTTTCACGAGCGCTGAACCACTATGCCCACGCCACGAGGGAAACGCCCGCGCGAGTCATGTCACAGAAGCGCTTACGCGCTAAGGGCCTTTGGTCCAATGAAACCGCGTATGTGTGCTGACGTGCTTACGTGCAAAGGGCCTTTCCTCGAATTACACGCTGATGTGCAAGATTTTCACATGCCAAATCACTCCGTATCAAGCTGGCCACACAACAACACATGGAAGACCACGCTCCTGCCCAGAAAGGCCGAATTACTGCCCCCCAGAGCACCGAGCATGCTCCCACCTGCCATCTGCTGCTGCCTGCCTGCCTGCTGCCCACGTGCCCTGGTGCCTGCACATCAGCCAGGGTTCCAGTTGCTGTGTCCACCCCTGCTGGAACAGAAGACTCCCAACTGGGATACCATCGCTCCACAGCCCAGCCCAGGACCCAGTTGCCCACCCACTCCTGCCTCGGGGGTCGCCATGTTGGGGCAAACACCAGCTGAGACCACTGGCGACCCCCAGCCAGAGAGGCAGAGGGCCACCAGCTTCAGTGTGAAGGAAGTTGGTGTCCTGGTGGAGCATGTCCTGGGGCAGTATGCTGCCCTCTTCGGAACATCATGCGCCAACAAGGAAGGACGGGAGAGGATCTGGGATGACATAGTGGTTGCCATCAACACGGAGGAGGAGGCAACCTGCAACATCAAGCACGTCAAGAAGCGCTGGGAGGACTTCAGGTCCAGGACCCTCCACAAGGCCCGGCGCCTCGCCTGGATGAGTGGCATCCAGATGAGGGTTCTGGAACACGTATGCCCAGCGCTCCACGCCCAGATCCTTCAGAGGAAGACCCGTCTGGAGTTGAGCGGTAAGTGGCCAAGCATTGTTGTGTGAGACAGGGCATGTTGCAGTGTGCTGGTAGTCTGATACTTGCCTGTATGTGTGAATTGGGCCATGTACGGATGTGTGTGTGCAGGGACATCATGTTCATGCATGTGAGACCAGTAATGTGCGAACCACATAGTTGGTGCATGAGTTCCAATGCAACATGGGGAGCTGTATGGCAAATGCACACATGAAAGCATGCCAGTGTCTGTTCTTGCACATGGTGGGGGTGTGAGGGATGGGTGCTGCTGTCATGTACATGTATGGTGCACATGTGTGTGTGTCTGAGAAGTGTGTCTGTGACTTTGATACTCCATGGATTCATGACACATGTCCGCGATGATGTGTACATTCACTCATGCAGTGCGGTCACCGTTGTATGCACTGTGTCTATCCAATGTGTCTCTGGTGTACAAGGCATGATGCATGACCCTCCAGAGATGTGTGTGCATGGGATCGGTGTGAGCCATGATGCATGTGAGTTTGAAGGCAACATTTGGATTAATAGAGGCCCTTGTACATAGATGCTGATGTTGATTGCAGGCGCCGTGCCTGTTTATGCATGTGTGTTGCGTGCATTCACCCATGTGTTGTGGAGGGACAGGATGGAAGTGACGTTAGACACTGCCACTCATGTGTTATTGCTTCCTGTCTAGGCGAATATTGTACTGTACCCTGATGCTTGTGTTCTATGTCTCCCTCTATGCAGCGTCAAGTGAAGAAGAGGGCGGAGACGGTGCTGTGGAGCCAAGCGGCGGGGATGCCTCCACTGGGCGGCGACGCAAGGCCCAGCCACCCTCCCAGGACTTGCCATCATCCGGGAACGAGGGGGCTGGTGTCGCGTCTGCCTCTACGGCTGTGGCGGAAGGGCCCGGTGAGCCCCCACAGGGGCTTGCAATGGCGGAAGATGGTACAGAGACATCCAGGTTGGTGGTGTCCACAAAGGAGGAGGAGCCCGCTACTGAGCCTCACATGGGGCCTGGTGAGGGTAGTACCACTGGTGCAAGTGGTGCAGTCCAGAGCCAGGGTCAGGAGGCAGCACAGGTCACCACGGAGGGGCCTGTGCATGTCCCTGTCTTTGACCCTGTGACTGCACCACCATGCACCAGCAGGGATGCCCTGTCCCAGGCCCGTCCGCAGGTAGGGGAGAGTGCCATGTCATCTGCAACTCCACTACCTGCGGACGAGGGGTCCAATGAACGTATGGGCTCCGTTCTGATTGGTGTCGCGTTGCGCACGCGTGACATTCACGATGACGTGCGTTCTTCCTGGGCGGAGAACGACGCCATCATGAACAGCAGCGTCATGACGTGGCACTGTTGGGAGGGGCCCTGGTTGGTGGGTTCCTACATGTGACGCGCACTCTGGCGGACCTCTCCTCCTCTGTGGAAACTATGAGCCAGTCGTTCTCCCTGCTGTCTTCCGGCCCAGATTCCACCAGGGCCCCCTGTGGACCTGGCCTGACCAAGACAACCAGCTTGGTGGAGATCCCATCCCTGCCACAGTCGGGAGTCAGCAGTCCATCAGGGGTGGACACCACAACTGGAGACCAGCTGATGGAGGATGTGCAGGCACTCGCGCAGGGCCAATCGCGTGTGAAAGTACCCACGCACCCCAGTAACACACGTACCCCGTTCGCACAGGGCCAATCGCGTGTGAAAGTTCCCGCGCACCCCAGTGACACATGTATCCCACTCGCACAGGGCCAATCGTGTGTGAAAGTACCCGCGTACCCCAGTAACACACGTATCTGACTCGCACAGGGACAATTGCGTGTGAAAGTTCCCAAGCACCCCAGTAACACACGTACCCCGCTCGCACAGGGCCAATCGCGTGTGAAAGTTCCTGTGCACCCCAGTAACACACGTACCCTGCTCACACAGGGCCAATCGTGTGTGAAAGTACCCGCGCACCCCAGTAATACACGTACCCCGCTCGCTCAGGGTCAATAGTGCATGAAAGTACCCGTGCACCCCAGTAACACACGTACCCCACTCGCACAGGGCCAATCGCGTGTGAAAGTTCCCACGCACCCCAGTAACACACGTATCTCGCTCGCACAGGGCGAATCGCGTGTGAAAGTTCCCGCGCACCCCAGTAACACACATACCCCGCTCGTACAGGGCCAATCACGTGTGAAAGTTCCCACGCACCCCAGTAACACACGTTCCCCACTCGCACAGGGCCAATCGCGTGTGAAAGTTCCCGCACACCCCAGTGACACACGTACCCCGCTCGCACAGGGCCAACCGCGTGTGAAAGTTCCCACGCACCCCAGTAACACACGTACCCCACTCGCACAGGGCCAATTACGTGTAAAAGTACCCGCGCAACCCAGTAACACACGTACCCCGCTCGTACAGGGCCAATCGCGTGTGAAAGTACCCGCGCACCCCAGTAACTTATGTATCCCGCTCGCACAGGGCCAATCATGTGTGAGAGTTCCCACGCATCCCAGTAACACACGTACCCCGCTTGCACAGGGCCAATTGCTTGTGAAAGTACCCGCGCACCCCAGTAATTTACGTTTCCCGCTCACACAGGGCCAATCGTGTGTGAAAGTTCCCACGCACCCCAGTAACACACGTACCCTGCTCGCACAGAGCCAATCACGTGTGAAAGTTCCCACGCACCCCAGTAACACACGTACCCCGCTCGCACAGGGCCAATCGCATGTGAAAGTTCCCGCACACCCCAGTAACACACGTACCCCGCTCGCACAGGACAATCGCGTGTGAAAGATCCTGCGCACCCCAGTAACACACATACCCCGCTCGCACAGGGCCAATTGCGTGTGAAAGTTCCCGCGCACCTCAGTAACACACGTACCCTGCTCGCATCGCACAGGGCCAATCGCGTGTGAAAGTACCTGCGCACCCCAGTAACACACGTAGCCTGCTTGCACAGGGCCAATCGTGAGTAAAAGTTCCCTTGCACCCCAGTAACACACATATCCCGCTTGCACAGGGCCAATCGCGTGTAAAAGTACCTGCACACCCCAGTAACACACGTACCCCGCTCGCACAGGGCCAATCACATGTGAAAGTTCCCGCACACCCCAGTAACACACGTACCCCGCTCGCACAGGGCCAATCGCGTGGGAAAGTACCCGCGCACCCCAGTAACACACGTACCCCGCTCGCACAGGGCCAATCGCGTGTGAAAGTTCCTGTGCACCCCAGTAACACACGAAGCCCCGCTCGCACAGGGACAATCATGTGTGAAAGTTCCCGCGCACCCCAGTAACACACGTACCCTGCTGGCAGAGGGCCAATCACATGTGAAAGTTCCAGCACACCCCAGTAACACACGTACCACACTCGCACAGGGCCAATCATGTGTGAAAGTACCCGCGCACCCCAGTAACACACGTACCCCGCTCGCACAGGGCCAATCGCGTGTGAAAGTTCCCACGTACCCCAGTAACACACGTACCCCACTCGCACAGGGACAATCGCGTGTGAAAGTTCCCACGCACCCCAGTAACACACGTACCCCGCTCGCACAGGGCCAATCGCGTGTAAAAGTTCCTGTGCACCCCAGTAACACACGTACCCCGCTCGCACAGGGCCAATCGCGTGTGAAAGTTCCCGTGCACCCCAGTAACACATGTACCCCACTCGCACAGGGCCAATCGGGTGTGAAAGTTCCCGCGCACCCCAGTAACACATGTACCCCGCTCGCACAGGGCCAATCGGGTGTGAAAGTTCCCGCGCACCCCAGTAAGACACGTACCCCGCTCGCACAGGGCCAATGGCGTGTGAAAGTACCCGTGCACCCCAGTAACACACGTACCCCGCTCACACAGGGCCCATCCCGTGTGAAAGTTCCAGCGCACCCCAGTAACACACATACCCCGCTCGCACAGGGCCAATCGCGTGTGAAAGTTCCCGCGCACCCCAGTAACACACGTACCCCGCTCGCACAGGGCCACTCGCATGTAAAAGTACCCGTGCACCCCAGTAACACACGTACCCCGCTCGCACAGGGCCAATCGCATGTGAAAGTTCCCACGTACCCCAGTAACACACGTACCCCGCTCGCACAGGGACAATCGCGTGTGAAAGTTCCCATGCAGCCCAGTAACACACGTACCCCGCTCGCACAGGGCCAATCGCGTGTGAAAGTTCCCGTGCACCCCAGTAACACACGTACCCCGCTCGCACAGGGCCAAATGCGTGTGAAAGTACCCGCGCAACCCAGTAACACACGTACCCCACTTGCACAGGGCCAATCGCGTGTGAAAGTTCCCGCGCACCCCAGTAACACACATACCCCGCTCGCACAGGGACAATCGCGTGTGAAAGTTCCCGCGCACCCCAGTAACACACGTACTCCGCTCGCACAGGGCCAATCGCATGTGAAAGTTCCCGTGCATCACAATAACACACGTACCCCACTCGCACAGGACCAATCACGTGTGAAAGTACCCATGCACCCCAGTAACACACGTACCCCGCTCGCACAGGGCCAATCGCGTGTGAAAGTACCCGCGCACCCCAGTAACACACATACCCCACTCGCACAGGGCCAATCGCGTGTGAAAGTTCCCACGCACCCCAGTAACATACGTACCCCGCTCGTACAGGGCCAATCGCGTATGAAAGTACCCGCGCACCCGTGTAACACACGTACCCCGCTCGTACAGGACAAATCACGTGTGAAAGTACCCGCGCACCCCAGTAACACACGTAGCCCGCTCGCACAGGGACAATTGCGTTTGAAAGTTCCCACGCACCCCAGTAACACATGTACCCCGCTCGCATAGGGCCAATCGCGTGTGAAAGTTCCCGCGCACCCCAGTAACACACGTACTCCGCTCGTACAGGGCCAATCGCATGTGAAAGTACCCGCGCACCCCAGTTACTTACCTACCCTGCTCGCACAGGGCCAATCGTGTGTGAAAGTTCCTGTGCACCCCAGTAAAACACGTACCCCGCTTGCACAGGGCCAATCGCATGTGAAAGTTCCCGTGTGCCCCAGTAACACACGTACCCCGCTCGCACAGGGACAATCGCGTGTGAAAGTTCCCACGCACCGCAGTAACACACATACCCCGCTCGCACAGGGCCAATCGCGTGTGAAAGTTCCCGTGCACCCCAATAACACACGTACCCCGCTCGCACAGGGCCAAATGCGTGTGAAATTACCCGCGCAACCCAGTAACACACGTACCCCGCTTGCACAGGCCAATCACGTGTGAAAGTACCCGCGCATCCCAGTAACACACATACCCCGCTCACACAGGGCCAATCGCGTGTGAAAGTTCCCGCGCACCCCAGTAACACACATACCTCGCTCGCACAGGGACAATCGCGTGTGAAAGTTCCCGCGCACCCCATTAACACACGTGCCCCGCTCGCACAGGGCCAATCGCATGTGAAAATTCCCGCGCATCACAGTAACACACGTACCCCACTCGCACAGGACCAATCACGTGTGAAAGTACCCGTGCACCCCAGTAACACACGTACCCCGCTCGCACAGGGCCAATCGCATGTGAAAGTTCCCGTGCACCCCAGTAACACACGTACCCCGCTCGCACAGGGCCAAATGCGTGTGAAATTACCCGCGCAACCCAGTAACACACGTACCCCGCTTGCACAGGGCCAATCACGTGTGAAAGTACCCGCGCACCCCAGTAACACACATACCCCGCTCGCACAGAGCAAATCGCGTGTGAAAGTTCCTGCGCACCCCAGTAACACACGTACCCTGCTCGCAAAGGGCCAATCGTGTGTGAAAGTACCCGCGCACCCCAGTAACACACATACCCCACTCGCACAGGGCCAATCGCGTGTGAAAGTTCCCACGCACCCCAGTAACACACGTACCCCGCTCGTACAGGGCCAATCGCGTATGAAAGTACCCGCGCACCCCAGTAACACACGTACCCCACTCCTACAGGACAAATCGCGTGTGAAAGTACCCGCGCACCCCAGTAACACACGTAGCCCGCTCGCACAGGGACAATCGCGTTTGAAAGTTCCCACGCACCCCAGTAATACACGTACCCCGCTCGCACAGGGCCAATCGCGTGTGAAAGTTCCCGCGCACCCCAGTAACACACGTACCCCGCTCGTACAGGGCCAATCGCGTGTGAAAGTACCCGCACACCCCAGTAACTTACATACCCTGCTCGCACAGGGCCAATCATGTGTGAAAGTTCCTGTGCACCCCAGTAAAACACGTACCCCGGTTGCACAGGGCCAATCGCATGTGAAAGTTCCTGTGTGCCCCAGTAACACACGTACCCCGCTCGCACAGGGACAATCGCGTGTGAAAGTTCCCACGCACCGCAGTAACACACATACCCCGCTCGCACAGGGCCAATTGCGTGTGAAAGTTCCCGCGCACCCCAGTAAAACACGCACCCTGCTCGCACAGGGCCAATCGCATGTGAAAGTTCCTGTGCACCCCAGTAAAACACGTACCCCGGTTGCACAGGGCCAATCGCATGTGAAAGGTCCTGTGTGCCCCAGTAACACACGTACCCCGCTCGCACAGGGACAATCGCGTGTGAAAGGTCCCACGCACCGCAGTAACACACATACCCCGCTCGCACATGGCCAATTGCGTGTGAAAGTTCCCGCGCACCCCAGTAAAACACGCACCCCGCTCGCACAGGGCCAATCGCATGTGAAAGTACCTGCGCACCCCAGTAACACACGTAGCCCGGTCGCACAGGGCCAATCGTGTGTGAAAGTTCCCGCGCACCCCAGTAACACAGGTATCCCGCTACCACAGGGCCAATCACGTGTGAAAGTACCCGCACACCCCAATAACACACGTAGCCCGCTCGCACAGGGCCAATCGTGTGTGAAAGTTCCCGCGCACCCCAGTAACACATGTACCCCACTCGCACAGGGCCAAGCACGTGTGAAAGTACCCGCGCACCTCAGTAACACACGTAACCCGCCTGCATAGGGCCAATCGCGTGTGAAAGTACCCGTGCATCCCAGTAACACATGTTCCCCGCTCGCACAGGGACAATTGCATGTGAAAGTTCCCGCGCAACCCCAGTAACACACATACCCTGCTCGCACAGGGCCAATCGTGTGTGAAAGTTCCCACGCCCCCCAGTAACACACGTACCCCGCTTGCACAGGGCCAATCGCATGGGAAACTCCCAGCGCCGGGGTGTACATGTATTCGGAGGGGTGCGCGGGGAGTTTTACTGTCGTTTTCGTGGTTCGGGCCTGTGCACCATGTACGGGATTTGTGCACTGTGCATGGCGCACGGGGAGGGGTTGAGGGCGTAACTGGCTCTGCTGCAGGGTCGCTGCGCCACTCTGCGCCACGGCTGGTTTTGGAGGCTAAAATCCATGAATACGCTGTGCGCGGAAATGGATTTTAGCGCACACGGCTGGCACAGAAAGTCGCACGCGCACACTGTGAGCCAGCCGCGTGCGCCACTTGTGCGCTGAATTCTATGAATTACCCTGATAAGTTTGTTAGCAATGATTGTGAAATATTATCTAATTAGAGTTAAATCTTTTTTTACTCTAATACATGGTGACTTACACAGAGATTCAAAATATATCCACTGATTGTGTTGCTCTGGTTTTAGTTTTATTGGGCTCAATCCCATACTTCTTCCCTGCCAATTGCATATAGTAAAATATATTTAGTACCCTTCTTTCCAATCAAAAAGAAAAATTATTACTTGTTTGAACTGCATTAGGTATCTGTGATATTAACTGTGGTCACTCATATGTTTAACATAAGTACCAGGACTATTACCCAAATCATGCCATAACATGCTGGCTACTCATTTTTGTCTGAAAAAGAATCAAATTAACTCTAAACCGCGTTCGCTTACCTTCAGCCTTCTAATTCACTCGCGTTGGCGTGTAGTACATTGTTGAGAACACCGTCGCCATCTTGGAATCCCTTTTTATAGTGGTTTCCATGACAACGCGACAGCCTCTCCTCCATTTTGTTTACTTCGTAATCTGAGAATTGCTATGGTAACCATGCACTTTCTTTTAGCGAATGTATTCTTAGACTAAATATGAGCGTATTGATAAATGTTATTTTGTATATGTTTTTAATTATTATAATTTAATCATTATGTATCCGGCGTTATTGTACAACGTTATTGGGAACTCCGTCGCCATCTAGGAATCCCTTTTTATAGGGGTTTCCACGACGACGAGGAGTCCTCTCCTCCCTTTTGTTCACTGCGTATTCGAAGCATTGCTATGGAGACCATGCACTTACTTTTGGTGAATATGTTCTTAGGCTGAATACGAGCGTATTAAGAGATGTTATTTTGTATATGTTTTAAGTATTATAATTTAATCATTATGTATCCCGCATTATTGTACATCCTAATTTTTAAGTGAATATTATGTAACACAATGTAAATTTACTATCCCGGCTGCAATTCCACAATACATTTTTTTGGGACTGATGCTCGATAAGTCAATCTGGATCTATTATTCTAAGTTTACCTCACATTTCACAGTGAACTATATATATTTCAACTCGTATCTCTTGTGACGTCACAGTTATATCAACAGATTAACCCTTTAAGTGCCATGGGTATTTCTCCCCGGTGCCAGGGCCTTTTTTGGTGATTTCGGTATGTGGCCATTCAATGGCTTGTAACTTTTTTGTTACATGAGATATCTCGGCCAAATTTGGCTCCTTTTTTCCCACATGTAGGTGGTCATAACACCAGCGAGGAATCCTAGGTTGCTGTAGGGGGGTGAGAGAAAATAACCAAAAAGGGGGAACATTTTGGGTTTTTTCAAAAAATGCCAATAAACTGATGTACAAAGTAGCCTGTGGTTGTTTCCTTGTAAGAGCTAGGAACAAATGGTTTGCTGTGCTGAATTCCCCAATTTCCTGGCTTTCATGAACAGGTTGAGTGGAAACAGCAACAAATTATTTTTATGTGGTTATCAACCGTTTTGTGAGAGGTAGGCGATTTTGTCCATTTTTGCCAATTGGACATGCATGGACAGAATGGAAGAAAAGGGTAGGAAAGCTGATTTGGAGGACGGAAAGGCATATATTTCTGAAAAGTAGACAACATTACAAGTTTAGGAAGGCGTGATTTGCATAGGTCAGGCAACAACTAGGTAGGGGAAACTGCCATAGATTGGGGGAAAAGCGGGAAAATGACCGAAAAAAAGGTATGTGTTGGACATGGTTGGCTTGGTACGGCAATGGCTTCTATGAATTTTGAGAAAAGCAATACTCTGCTACATTCCCCCGACTCTTGCAGTTAGGAGAGCACACATTTTTTGTAGTATTTTACAAAACAAGCAATACCACAAGCCAAACACTGAGCCATGGTAAACAGGAGTTTTACGCTCACGGCCTGAACAGACGCACTTATCATGGGTAAATCGGAAAAACCAATGTGGTGAGGAACGGCAAGCATACATTTTTTGAAAGAGCAGAGGCAGACCTTTGCAAGGGTGTGTGACTTGTGCAGGTTACAAAAGTGTATGGTGCGTAAAGCAGTGACTAAATGTAGGTCATATTTGGGAAATGAAAGGGTTATGTGACAAAGTGCACCAGCAAATGGGTCAAAACGTTATGAAAATCACAAAAACACAACACATGGCCTACCGTCCCGCGTTCCCACAGATGTCCCGATGAAAATTGTACCTCACACGTGTGGGTGCACCTACCTCGGCGCCAAGGGGAAAGCCTAAAACACAAGTAACCCCAAGTCTGTTTTCAGACCGGAATTTCAGACTCTCTGCCAACCGGCACACCATACAGATATAGGCCTTGGGTGTCCAAGCCACCAAGGAAAACAGGGAACCCTATGCATTTCCGAAAAGAGGACACCCGTGGGAATCCGCAGAGTATGATTTGGGCAAATCGCCCCATAATTTAGTACACAGACACCCCTGCAAAGTCCAAAATGTGGGGAAAGAAATGCATTTTCCACACATTTCGCTCGGCTCACCCATCGAAACACGCCCCCAACAACACATGACCTACCGTCCCACATTCCCACAGGTGTCCCGATGAAAACGGTACCTCACAAGTGTGGGTGCACCTACCTGGCCGCCAAGGGGAAAGCCTAAAACACAAGTAACGCCAAGTCTGTTTTCAGACCGGAATTTCAGACTCTCTGCCGACCGGCACACCATACAGATATGGGCCTCGGGTGTCCAAGCCACCAAGGAAAACAGGGAACCCCATGCATTTCCAAAAAGAGGACACCAATGGGAATCCGCAGAGGTACGATTTGGGCAAATCGCCCCAGAATTTTGTACCCAGACAACCCTGCAAAGTCCGAAATGTGGGAAAAAAAACGCATTTTCCGCACATTTCGCTTGGCTCATCCATCGAAACACGCCCCCAACAACACATGGCCTATCGTCCCACGGTACCTCACATGTGTGGGTGCACCTACCTGGGCACCAAGGGGAAAGCCTAAAACACAAGTAATCCCAAGTGTGTTTTCAGACCGGAATTTCAGACTCTCTGCCGACTGGCACACCATACAGTTATGGGCCTCGGGAGTCCAAGCCACCAAGGAAAACAGGGAACCCCATGCATTTCCAAAAAGAGGACACCTGTGGGAATCCGCAGAGGTATGATTTGCACAAATTGGCCCAGAATTTATAAACCAGAAGCCCCGGCAAAGTCCGAAATGTGCTTAAAAAACCCACATTTTTCACTTTGTCGGGGGTTCTGGGTAAAACATTCTGGTCCGCTTCGCGCAAGTTGGACCTCTGTGCATTCCTACTGGTGCCCTCTTTTCAGAAATGCATGCGGTTCCCAGTTTTCCTTGGTGGCTTGGACACCCTATGCCCAAATCTGTAGGTTATCTCCCCAAACCCTTGTGTGGTTATAAGTGGGTTAGCTTTTTCCCTTTGCAGCTAGATTGGTGAACCCACACATGTGAGGTACCGTTTTCGTTGGGTCACCTGTGGGAACGCGGGAAGGTATGACATCTGTTGTTGGCAGCGTGTTTCGGTGGTTGAGCAGAGTTAAATGTCTGGAAATTGTGTTTTTTACCCACAAATTTGGGTGGCCAGAGCAAAAGGTCTGAGAATTGTCTTCATTTCCAGCCAATTTCAGAGACATTTCCCTGTGTCCACTCACCGAAACATGTCGCCAACAACAGATGTCATACCTTCGCGCGTTCCCACAGGTGTCCCGAGGAAAAAGGTACCTCACATGTGTGGGAGCACCTACCGGGGGTGCAAAAGGAAAAGGGTAACCCACTGGTAACCCAAGCCTTTCGCCACTGCCCATTTTGTTCATGTGGGCATCCTACATATTTGGGCCTATGGTGTCGAAGCCAGCAAGCGAAACAGGGAATCCCATGCATTTCCCAAAAGAGGACACCCGTGGGAATCCAGAGGGCTGCCTTGCGCAAATTGCCCCAGTTTTTATTAGCCACAATCCCCGACAAAGTGTGATATTTGGTGGGGAAAAAAACACAATGTTCACTTTGTCTGGGGTTCTGGGTAATAAATTGTAGGCCGCTTCCCTATTCATGAAAGAACTATCAATGGATACATCGATTGTTATTAAAGAGGCTGATAAAGGGGGGAACATTGTTATCATGAATAGGGAAGATTACTTGAGTATGGCAAACAACCATCTGAGTACCCCAGGATGTTATGTCGGTCTGAGTCCAACTGCCAAGCAAGATATCCTTTCACAGATTAGAGAATCCGTAATAACGTGGCACAACAGTGGATTGATCTCAGATGATGAAAAGGCATTCTTACTTATTAATGATCCAATAACACCTACAATGTACTTTTTACCTAAAATCCACAAATGCTTTGACACTATACCGGAAGGACGCCCGATCCTCAGTGGGATTGGGTGGGTAACAGAGAATTTATCAGAATATTTGGATGAAATACTTAAGCCAAGGGCCAATCTTTTACCATCTTACTTACAGGATTTTACCTCAGTGATATGACAATTACAAACATTCAAATGGCAAGATTCCTTCACCCTGGCTACATTGGACGTTAAAGAATTATATAATTCAATACAACATAAATGGGCAATAGCAACAATAGACTACACTTTCCGAAACGACTCTGCTTCATTTTTTCAACAGATACAAATGTTAAAAGAAATGTTAAAACTAGCATTGGATTCCAACATCTTCACTTTTGACAATAAGACATACCAACAAAAGAAAGGGGTCGCCATGCGGACCAAATTCGCCACGGCATTAGCTAATTTATTCATGGGCATGTTGGAAGAAGAGGTTGTGTATCAAGATCCAGACTATGGTACCAAAATTAAATTGTGGAAAAGATATATTGACGATATTCTACTTATCTGGGAAGGACCTGTAGACATTTTTCAGAATTTACTAACTGGTTGAATCAAAATCACTTTGAAATTCGAATTCACAGGTGATTGCAATACCAGACAAATTCATGTTTTAGACCTCACAATCAGTGTCATCAACCATCAGCTCGAAACACGGACATTTAGAAAACCGACAGAGGTCAACTCATTATTACATGCGACAAGTTGTCACAAGAGAACGACCATCGTGAACATACCATTAGACGAGTATGTACGAGCAAGGCGTAATTGCCAAGATGAGAAGAGTTCTGAACAGGAGTGTAAACTATTGAAAACTTGCTTTATGAATAGAGGATACCCAATGTCAAGTGTAAAGAAGGCCTATGCAAAAATATAAAACCTCAAACTAGAAGATACTTTGATGAAGAAAAGTAAACCCACAAATCCAAAATTAGTGGAAGTAAGGTTTATTACACAATTCAATAAAGATTATAGAAAACGTCAAAAAGCTTTAAACAAACATTGGTATCTATTGAAGTTGGATGAGCATATAAGTAAATTTGTGGGTGAAAAACCATCATTGATTTTCAAAAGAGCGAATACACTCAAATCACTAATAAGTCTATCATTACTACCAGACATTAAAGAACCCAAGGCATATACCTGGCTCATGAAAGAAGATATGGGATTTAGAAAATGTGGGTATTGCACTATGTGTAAATTTGCCAGTGATGGAACACAAGAATTCAAGGATCAAAATGGGAAATCTGTGAGAATCAAGCAAGCAATTAATTGCAGGTCTAAGTATGTTGTGTACAGCCTTTGCTGTGTTTGCAATAAAGTCTACATAGGCAGCACGAAAAGAGAACTCAGAACAAGAATCCGAGAGCATCTCAGCAAAATAGGGAGCCAAGATCCGACCTTGCCACTGGCAGTGCATTGGCAGAGCTCACACCAAATGGATGATAAAAAACAGATAACATTTGTTGGACTGCAACATGTCACCCTGTCCAAAAGGGGCAGGGATAGGATAAGAGCTTTACGGCAAGCTGAAGCAAGACTCATTTGTCACTTTGACACTACATCAACAGGCCTAAACAAAGACACTGAAATGGCGTTGTTTCTTTGAGTGTGGGATATAAATTTAGAGACACATGTGACTATTAAGCCAACAGTTTTAAGTATTGTACCTATTTGGACATTGTATGTATGAATAGGAAATGAGTACCTTTGTGAATTGGTATCCCATATAATATGAACTTTAAAGCAATGATTGCACTAATGCCAATTAATCTGTTGATATAACTGTGACGTCACGAGAGATATGAGTTGAAATATATATAGTTCATTGTGAAATGCGAGGTAAACTTAGAATAATAGATACCGATTGACTTATCGAGCATCAGTCCCAAAAAAATGTATTGTGGGATTGCAGCCGGGATAGTACATTTACATCGCGTTACATAATATTCACTTAAAAATTAGGATGTACAATAATGCGGGATACATAATGATTAAATTATAATACTTAAAGCATATACAAAATAACATCTCTTAATACGCTCGTATTCAGCCTAAGAACATATTCACCAAAAGTAAGTGCATGGTCACTATAGCAAAGCTTCAAATACTCAGTAAACAAAAGGGAGGAGAGGACTCCTTGCGGTCATGGAAACCCCTATAAAAAGGAATTCCAAGATGGCGACGGAGTTCTCAATAACGTTGTACAATAACGCGGGATACATAATGATTAAATTATAATAATTAAAACATATACAAAATGACATTCATCAATACGCTCGTATTTAGTCTAAGAATACATTCACTAAAAGAAAGTGCATGGTTACCATAGCAATGCTCAGAATACGAAGTAAACAAAATGGAGGAGAGGACGCCGCGTCATCATGGAAACCACTATAAAAAGGGATTCCAAGATGGCGACGGCGTTCTCAACAATGTACTACACGCCAACGTGAGTGAATTAGAAGTCAGAAGGTAAGCGAACACGGTTTATAGTTAATTTGATTGTTTTTCAGACAAAAATGAGTAGTCAGCATGTTATGGCATGATTTGGGTAATAGTCCTGGTACTTAGGTTAAACATATGAGTGACCATAGTTAATATCACAGATACCTAATGCAGTTCAAACAAGTAATAATTTTCGTTTTGATTGGAAAGAAGGGTACTAAATATATTTTACTATATGCAATTGGCAGGGAAGAAGTATGGGATTGAGCCCAATATAACTAAAACCAGAGCAACACAATCAGGTGATATATTTTGAATCTGGGTAAGTCACCATGTATTAGAGTAAAAAATAGATTTAACTCTAATTAGATAATATTTTGCAATCATTGCTAACAAACTTATATTTTTCTCTCTCCATTTTATTTGTTTTGTTTCATGCATATTTGAATCGTTTATGTTCCTGTTTGTTTCATTCCCTGTTTACCTACCTTCCCTCTCCCTCATGTTTTGCATATTTTATTTGATAAAATATTTTCGTTTCATGACCTATACAATCCTCCCCACTACCCATCCCTAATCTCTGTCAAATTGAAATGTACAATAACATATGTGGACTTATGATCAATATACATATATATATTTGGTTTACCAATTGATTTATGTGGGGGATTATTAATTGGGTAATGTTTTGATTGATTTTTTAAATTTTTGTAATTATTTGAATTTTTGATGAAATGCCTTGTTTTGATTGCTATACGAACAGAGTGCATTCAAGTAGCCCAGATTTGAGAAAGGCTCTATTGAGCCGAAACACATGTTATCATACAGGGCGTTTTGAATTAATTTTGACTTAATAAAATACAACAAAATCAACAAAAATAAATTGGCGCAGAGTCACAGAGTTATTTCCATGTATAATGTAATCTCAACGGCATAGGCTTTATACCGTCAACTCCGAGGAATTGCGACATTGCAAGGAAACTATAGTCTTAGAATTCCGGATTTGAGACCTGTAGCATATAAAAGGAACAATAAGGAGTCACCCACTAGACCGGCTGTAAACAATATAAGCCAAAAAGTCCCCCGCAAGCAGGCCTGCATCTCGGGGACCATGCACAGTGTCCCCCAGGACTGTTGCCAGCACCCCAACAACATGCTTATGATACTATGTAACTCGGGTAGAACTCGGACTGGAACAAGTCACGGCCGGAACACCCCTGACATGCTCCCACGCAAAGCACAAATAGCCAGAATAGCTACCTTGGCGTGCTCCCCATGTGCAAATACACGCACCCTTCAAACAGTGCCTGGGGTCCCCTGCAAGCAGGCCTGAATCTCGGGGACCATGCGCAGTGTCCCCCAGAACTGTTGCCAGCACCCTGAGAACATGCTTATGATACTATGTAACTCGGGTAGAACTCGGTAAATCTGCATTTGAAACCCAGTAAACTGTTCCTGCACCCTGCTACACTGGGTATGCGCACCTCCAAATCATATCGGAATCCCGGTTGCATGCACGCACCCCTAAATCGGACACGCAAACCCACCTCTATGCTCTGATTCCTATGCACAATTGTCTTTTTGCCTGCATTCGGGTGGCGTACAGATCGAGGGATTTGCGTGGCCATTTCTCTGCAGAGAGGCTCTGCAGGTGGTTTCATGAATACGTGTTGTTTGGCGCAATTGTGGGCGTGTGAACTTCTGCCTGCGGGCCATCCCTCATAATGCCCATTTTTTCGCATGTTCTTCCCCATTTTCTGTATTCCGCTTACTTCCCAGACCTCTAAGCAGGCCAACCCCAGGCTCTGCATGGTGTCTCACGTAAGGTGCTCAATAGCTCGCAGAGACATGCCGAGCCTGTGCGAACTCCACGCAAAGTACTGGAATAGTCCATCTCATTCGATTCCATGAATCAATGTATTGAATTTCAAACGCTTATTGAGCGAGTTCCCTATTTCCCTCTCAAATAATTCCATGAATCCAGTGTGCGTTGTTGCTTGCAATTTCTGTATACCTGCTCGCTCACATGGGGTGGCACCATTGGAACATGTGTGCAGTTCAGGGCAACTCTAATGTTGGGAAATATGGCTATTTCATAAACAACACTTTCAACAGCATTGATGGCTTCCTAGGTGATTGGTAATTAAACATGGCTTGAAGCATGTTAAAGGAATACACGTACAACTATGAAAAACACACCAGCTGTCTGCTTTGAGTAGAACATGCTATGCATAAAATAACACTGACCTATAGACATAGACATTTTCTTGCAGCAAAGGCTTGACATTTGAGCTAACTGGCATACCCATAATGCATTGGCCATCTGGCTCTGAACTGCAGGCAAACATTTGGTAACAGCTACTGGGTGGCACTGTGCTGTGTGTGACTTGGCTGAAATGGCTAATTCTGATATATGAGTATTGGAATTTTTTTACATTTAACATTTCAAGTTAATATATAAAAATTTAACATATATACTGGAATATAAATGATGTGCATTTAATTCCATTTGGCACCTTGAATACGAATATACATTGTTACATTCGCTATACGTGAATTAACATTCTGTTTCTGATTTTTGCTACAAGTTGGGACCCAGCCAGAAAGGTTGAGTGCCATGATAGCAGCTGGAAATCATTGAGGAGCTAAGTGTGTACAGAAGAAAATGGAAATGAAAGAACATGAGAAACGGGACATTATAGGGCTGATTCGCGAAGCGTTTTTCAGTGGGGAACGCCCACTGCATGAACATTTTACGCTGGCTGAGGTTGCGCACAACTCCACCTCCTGTTAGTAAGAATATTTACAATTTATATAGGGCATACCATAAAGCTGATTCGTATCTGCGCACCTCATTTGAGCTGGGCTTGCCAGGGTGTGATGCAATGGCAGTAGCTTGCAGCAACTTTGCCCACGTCAGTGCTTAACTCGCTGAGCTATCTTGTCACTCTTGTGTCTGATCTTCCCCTCTTGACTACAATCTTGTCACCAAAGGTAAGGGGGCATTTGGCCTAAAAACTGATATGGCTCTTTCTTGCTTTATAGGATGTAGCATTTGTGTTACGTGAGGGGGGAACTGCAATTCACATTCGTTTTATCCTGTAATTTTTGAGTGATTTTGTGTACAATTTCCTTCCTAATTTGCGTTGGGTGATTTTGGGTAAAAATTCGTGTTGCTTTTGGTGACTATGTTATGCTGAATATTAAAATGTATTTGGGCGCCATTTTATGAATTGCTCCATGGTATACTAGGAGCTATTTGATGTTGAAGTATTATAACTTGTATTTATTGAAGTAATCTTAATATTGAACTCCACGCACTCTTCTAAATTTGGCAACTAATTTCATGGCTGCCAAAGGTTGGTACAATTAGCAAATTCCTAGTTAAGCAATATCCCCCGAGGTCAGGTGCATTACCACGTGTTACTTATCCATGTCCCAACGTGCCAGCAGGGTGTGTGGTAAGCACGAGAAGCCAGGTGGAGGAGTGGGTGATGGGGGGTTGGCGTGATGGCGGTGAGACTGGATGCAGCAGCCTGATGAACAAAATGGCTGTGTCTTGCTGCTTAGGGGGCTCAGAAGGCAGGCAATACCAATGTCTCCATTCCGAGCTCGGACTGGCTCGGAGGCTGCCACATGTCACCTCTCGGGTCCTAATGGACAATAAATTGGGTTCATGTGACACAATGCAGTACGTTTCCACTTCTGCACTCCCGGACAGAATGCAACATGATCACATATAGAGATAGCGGATGGTTACAGTGCTGCTTAGAAGCAGGAGAACCCCAGAATGAAGCACTGTATGGAACCCAAAAAAGATAAGGCACGCAGAGTCAGCTCTCCCAATATGGGCCTTTATTTTCGGCAGTGCAATTATTACAGAGAGGAAGATGATAGTGAAGTTAACTATTGTGGCGTTATGTACCCATTCCACGGGGAACACAGGGGGTAACGTTCCGCGGCCCGAGTTAAAGGTCAGAGCGAAGCAAAGGCCATTAACGTGGGCCCAAGGCAGTTACCCCCGGGTTTGCCCGTGGAATGGGTACATAAGGCCATTAGCACCTTGAGTTGACCAAAGCGGCAAACGGGGGGGGGGGGGGGGGGGATTTTCCTTCCTACAATGGAACGCTGCACGTGTACCTTTGTAGAGAGGAAAATCCTTTACCAACATGGCCGCCATGGAGAGGAAGGTGACCACGAAATAAGGTAAGTGGGGGTGTGG
This sequence comes from Ambystoma mexicanum, assembly GCF_040938575.1. NCBI lineage: Eukaryota > Metazoa > Chordata > Amphibia > Caudata > Ambystomatidae > Ambystoma > Ambystoma mexicanum. The sequence continues at coordinate 700,093,352 of NC_090941.1, read as the reverse complement.
GTTAATAAAGGGATAAAAACAGGGAGGGAGAGTGGGGGAAAGATGGTGGTGGGGGAAGATTCTGGGGGGAGCCGGCCGTCAGGCTGATTGGAATGCGGGGCTTACACCGTGGTTCAAGCTCGCATTCCTAGCCACCTGATTGGCTGGCTCCCTCCCGAGGGTGTTAATGTTTTTACGTCACAATGGATCTTTGCCCACTGGCCAATGCACAGTAAGTTTGTTCTTCGTGATGGGGAATGTGTGACTATCCATTAAATATTCATCATCTTTGGATACTTTGCACATTCTATTTTCAAAATGACATGGCGTATTTTATTATCATTACGGTTGCTGAAGTAGACCATCGTTTAACCTGTAAGCGTTTGTTTTGCAGAACTGCTGGGAAGCCCTTTAAACGCTGCAAGAGTTAGGAACATCAATCGGCTCATTCGAAAGGTGGTGCCATTTTTGCATTCCTGGGATATTTGGGTAATGTGAGCCTTTGGTTTTAACCCCGGAGCTGTTAAAACATTTAATGTGAGGCCATGCACATTTGCACACAAAAGGGAGCTGTCACATGCTACATTCAAGGGTACACGCTCTTCTGGAAGGGCAGAGCTCCTCTCGGTAGAGTTAACCTCGAGAATGGCTGCCCGGGTTTGATGTGGAGAGCCTTGTATAGACTTGCTCCCGTTGTTTGGACAGGTGAACGCTTCAACCGTGCAATTCTTTTAAAATAACCGTCTTCGTGTTTTTGAAGTCCTTGAGATATATCACTTGCAGTGCTGATGTCTATCTCAACAAACTGCAAATGAATGCTTTCTCTGTTAAACTGCACTCGACATGAAAAGTGCTAATCTGCTCTCATCCTCCCCCCACATTCCTGAAATGACACGTAGGTGAACTTCAGTACTTACCCTGTACTGTGCGAGGCGTGCATTTCATTTCGCACTCTGTACGGTTTGTTTGACGCAGGTGCTGTCAGCGTGACTGTTATTTTGCAGTCTGTTAGTGGTATTGGTTGGCACATTTTTTACTATGCCGCCTCCTCTCTGTCTGGGATCAGGTGTGATTGACATCCTGTTAAGTACTCGCAGCTCTGATGTGGGAGCAATCGGCCGGCCACAGGTTCGAATCCCAGCAGGCATGCCTCAATCGCTCATCCTTCCCTGGCCTCTAATTTCTACTGCTATGAAACAGCAAACCTTGTGGCATCAAGTGCCGCGTTTGCACAATGTAGTGCTTTTATTGACAAGGCGTTCAGTCTCGTTACAGGTTTGCCGTTAACCTGCCCGTAATTCCAGTGGGTTACTGGCAAACCCACCTTACCATTTCCACTGCCCGTACCAGGATATCACAGGTGGCAGAGTGGTGGTAAGTGATGGGATTGCTGGAATCACTGGCACCAGTAGTACCTTTTTTCTGCCACTAGATTATTGCCCCTCCCGGCAGACTTGTGATTTGTCGGTCCGTTAAAAATGCAGGCAATTTTTCCAGCATATTTTCCGACCGGCAAAGTTGTAATGAGTCCCATTGTATTTTGTATTTTGATTTATTTGAAGAACGGAGATGTACATTTAATCAGAAATGACTTATAATAAGACGTTTACAGATGGCAGAGGCATTCCTGTGAAGGGTGCCTGTAAGGCATGAAGAAGGGAACAAGTGGTGAGCCAGTTTTTGTGGGTAGAAAAAAGAGTAGGCGATAGACCGGGGAGGAAAACATATATACATAGGAAAACAGGTGACTTTCAAAAGTATCATTAACCTAAGGGGGCAAGGGATTCAAAATAAAGAAGCAGAAGAATATATATATATATATATATATATATATATATATATATATATATATATACAGATCTACACTATTAAGCATCACTAGGGGAAGTGATGGAATTATACATTATACATCATATGCAGGTATGTAACTATTGAACAACATGCTTGGTAAACGTTATGACCACAATAATGAACATACAATTCATGAACAAGCAACAGGTTGGTTGCAAACCGTGTTGTACGGCTGTTTTTCCTTGTCTTTTTTTTGCAAGAGGATGCGAAATTAAAGGAACTTGCTATCATATATTTTTTTGTCTCTTAACATTCTTAGCTGGCTCGGGTGTGCGATTCAAGGTACTTTTGTACCACTTCCGATGTTTACATATAATCCATTATGCACAAACGCACAATGATTTAAATTATATTTCCTAATGGAAATGAAACAAGAAAACAATGAGTTAACTGAAAACATGCACACTTTAAAATCCTGAGAAATCTTTAATTATTTTTAAGAAAACACCTGAAACCACTAAACTGACTCAATTCCCCTGAGAAAAAATAATTCCAGTGCAGTGTTTAACGTTCATACTAGTAGTTTTATGACGAAGAACAGGGATTCTATAAATGGCACAGAAGAGAATAATACAAATAAAATAAATAAATAAATGATGAATTTCACGTTTCTTTCAATTTCTTATAGTAGTACAAAACTCACATTATAGCAGTGGTAGAAGTGAGTGGGAGCGGTTGGGAGTGGTGCACCTCTACTTTTTTTAATTAAGTTTTACTGTTCCTATACTTTTATTTAAAAAAAAAAAACCGTTCCGGAATGGTTTCATTTTCAAATAAAAGTGTAGGAAGAAGTTGAAACGTTCCCTTAAAAAGTAGGTGCATATGTTTGGGAGTTTGTATAGTGTTTGGGAGGGGTCGTGGTGATGGGGTTTGTGGGGAGTGGGTGCAGGCCAGCAGGGAACATAATTCCACTACATCTTTTCGTACACTTCGACTACTGCATTATTGTCCCTGTGTCTATATGGGAGACTCTTAATTTCCATAATGCTGCCATCAACATGAAAGAAGTCCTCTTTTCACCACTGCTCCCTTAATACAGATCTCATAATAGAAACAAAAGACAGGCCAGCGCATTCCAAAAAATCCTCACAGACATCAACCCTACGGCCTTGGAAAGTCTCTGAAAATAACTGTTGCCCTGTGTAAGCATTGTGAGAGAACCTTAACAAGAAATTGACAGAGGGCACCCGGTGATAATGTCGCCAATGAAAACGTTGCCACAGGGAGATGTTTACTAGGATTGCACCCCGAATAAAATCAAGCATTTTCCCCAAATATTCTAGGATTACAGTTTAGAATAGTAAATAACACCAGTCCAAGACTGTGTTGTTAAAAGATTTTTAGGATTAAGGAAATAAAGATCGCCACACTGGCAACATTTTTCCCTGCTCCATTTTCACCTGGAATCAAACAGAGTCTGGGTGAGCAGGGTGGGATACTACTCACCTTTCTGCCCTTGCAATAGTTAATGAAGCTGTATGCACATTGGGCTTGCAATAGAAAGTATGAAACACACTATTCCTGACCAATCAGCCGCTCTGAGAACGTCCTCCTGCACTAGGCCAAAACGCTTTGGAGGCCATAGCCCCCCCAGCTGAGTAGGCCCCAAATGCTGAAATATCAACACCAGCTCTTCTTAGTGCTATTGTGCAGGCAAGGACACAAGCCAAACCACCCATCTAGCTGCTAAGGTGGGTGAGGAACCCTGCGGATGTGGTCATCTGAAGGAAATAAACAGCCAATCATTGGGCTTCCTCAAAACAGATTTTTGGTCATTACACAATGCAGGACATTCAACAGATTCTGAAAAGTAATTAACTTATGAATGATTCTTAGTCCTATGAGACTAATGGAAACTAACCCATCCGGAAAAAGCTTCTCCCTTAGAGATCTAAGGTACACAGTCACATCCTAAAGGGCTGAATATAGACTTTTTTTGGAGTGATCGTCAAACTGTAAGGAGGCAACAAACCAAAGGGGGAGCCCTAATCAGCCACCCCCCTATTAGGTGATGAAAAGGGAAATTGTAAACGTATGCAGGCTAGTGGTATGATAGGCTAAAGAGGAAGAAAGAAAAACAACAAAATGTACTATTTGTGTTACATCCACCTGAAAGTAATCCACTCCACATCTATCACACCACCAAACTCATATTCCACAAGCAGACCAGTAGGCCTTCATGGTGATTAGGGCCCAAGCCCTATTGATGAATTATGAAGCCACTGTCAAATGACTCTCTGGGCCCCCTCGCCCACCGGTGAGCACCATGCCTTGATGGAAAAGGAGACTGTTCGAATCAATGGATGGGGTTGACCCCTTACATTTAAAATTAGATCCCTTCCTCTGGAAGGATGATTGGGACAATTCCAGGTCATCTGCAGAGCCAGAGGAAGCCACGCTTGTGCTAGATAAGAGGAAGTGATCAGCACCAAATTGGCTGCTTGATTGAAATGATGGGAAGAGGAACCACTCTCGTCAACTCCTTTTTGATTAACCATACCTTGCTTAAGGGGAGACTCAAGGTGACATTTGGGCAATTTACCTGAAATCCCACAAACTGGAGATATTAGGAAGGAACAATCTCTGATTTATCTGAATGGACCTAGAACCCCAAGCCCTGAAGAAAATCCACAGTAATCCTGAGATTCCACATAAACTCCACCTTTCCATGATGAGGCTCCTTTCCAAGAGGTACTGGCCACCTGTCTCTATGACCAAGGCTCCCACCAAGAGGAGGCACAGCCCACAGAAAAGTAAAGCATGCAATGCAATACTCAACCTACAGACCCAAGGCAGGGATGGTCACAGATATGTCCATTAATGAGATACTGTTGGCTCTGTCCAGGCCTTCCGGCCAGGAGAAGAATTGAAATCTAGCCAAAAGAGACATGATGAGTTTAAGTCTGTTACTTGGAAATCCAAGCACTCAGTTTCTACTCAGAACACTCAAGTGACTAGGAAGGAATTTTATCAGGGCCTGTTCTCTGAGATAAGCAGCAGATCGACCATTAGCCTTGGGAGAAGAAAGGCTGATGACTTTACACAAGGCTGACACCAGCATACAAAGCAGCAGAGACGGGGGCTGATGCTCCAAGGGGAAATGAAACCTCGGGCAAGAAATGAAACTTAGGGTGCTGTTTGATGGTCAGAATCATATGTATGTCATTATGTTACCATAGGTTTAGATTAGGAATCACGTTGTGCCCATTAACCTTCGATCCATATTGTTACAATTGGGGGCTCGTAGGCGGGATGTAGCTTGCTGCTTTTGATTAATGACAAGTGCATTGTTGGCAGGCTACTCATTCTGGTGTAATGGATAGAAGGTTGTTCATGCTTTGTTGAAGTACCACTGTGGCTTGACACCCAATAACCAGGAGGTGTACAGAGGAATACAATTGTGCAGAATAATGCAAAAGTAATCTGATTTGATTTGACATTGATCGTGGATATCTAATAGGAATGCAGGGCAAGGTTTTTGTTACGGTGTAAAGAGAATTTACAAAGTTGTAAAAAAGCCGCTTTTAATATGAGTGCCGTTAAAATGGAACAGGGCAGAAAGCATCTCCTAGACAAGTTATTCATTTGTGGTGAGTTGCCGGATATTGATACTGGTGGATGGCAAGCCAGCATGGTACAGGAGGTTACCTGAGTAAGCACTGACATCTGGCTTGAAGGTTAGATGTTACACAAAGCTTTAGAGGAATTCCACATGACCCAAAATATTTGGAGGGAACAGATTCAAATGGCTCAGCTCATGACTCATTTCTATTTCTATTTGCAATTAGATAAAGAGCGATTGCAAAATAAAGAGGCCAGTATGCCGAATCAGACTGGAGACATGGAACAGGCCCATAAATAACATCAGAAATTAGAAGATACATTACAGCAAAGTCAAATCTCATTAAGAAACTCAAAAATGAGCGAATAATTCCATTACAGGCCAGTGAAGAGCGGGGTATGCAGTCTGCTGCACTGCACAATATATGTAAAGAGAGTGCAGAAGCTGTAAGCCACCTTCAGTGCCAATTGAATGACCAGACTGGTCACAAGAGGGTGTTTTTGGATGAGATTGTGGCCTTTAAACAGAACATACACATTGAAAACAGTCAGTTAATTATAAAAAGGGCTAGATTCCCAAATTGACTTTGGTCAGATACACCAATATAGAAAATACTTTGAAACAACAGAAATTGCAACCGTTAAGGAAAAATACCTCCCTAACCAGTATATTAATGTTCTATTACACAAAGTTAATCAGTTGACAATGGATGCAGGAAAGGGCCACTCAGGCTCTAATGAACTGACCAGAAATAGGGAACAGAATATTGAGCTTATGGAGCATTTGAAGCAGGCAGAAGCTGACCTATCACAGGCAGAGCATTGTAGAGATGCTCAAGAGAAAAAACACGTTATCTTGAAAGAAAAGCACCTTGACTAGGGACGTATAACACAAGACTCTCAAAGAGAATGTGAAGTACTTCAAGGAGTACAGAAAATAAAGGATTGATTGGTGGCTCAGAGCAGTGTGCTCGAAGCCAGCCAAGCCTTGGTGTCAGAGTAAAAACTTAAGCTCTCTGTATATAAACAGGAAATCAGGACAGAGAGAAGCAACTGTGAGAGTTTAACCAATCAAATAGAGAAAAAATAAACAAGCCTTGAAGCATCCTGACCAATCAGGGTATGGGATAGGGCCCTCTGACCAGGGACCTCATGTCATTTATCCACAACCTCCATGTGCAGACTGGAACTGATCTCATGCATGCCAACTATAGAGAACAGGGAAACATGAGGCAGCTGAACTTACCTAGGCCTAGCCAAACTGACCAAGAAGGCCAGTCCTTACCTGACAATGATGAATATTCACCTTTACCAAACAGACGGTAAGATGGTTGGACCAGTGTGTTTTGGTAGACAACAAATTATCATGTGAGTACTTCTGACCCTGAAACCCATATGATGAGAAAATCAGAAAGTTATACCTTCAGAAAATTATCTTGCAAAGGGAACATCTAACTCGCTTTGCTGAAAAAAGCAATTCAACACTTCAACCTAAGAAGTGCATTCTAAAAACATCTACACATTCAGGTGAATGGGGGACTTCCCCAGACTCCCTGGAAGGGGATAGTACCCATTGGCAATCGTCTGAAGAAGACACTGTGTTCTATCCTGGTCATCATGATATGTGCCAAAATGAAAGAGAAAGAAAGTGATGTATGGTAATTAAGCAGACTCTATAATTACAATCAGCACACCAAGATACAGTACAGATTAGGCATGAAAGAAATATGAATGAAAGATGAAAGGCAGATTTTCAAACACCAACCTCATGGATATTAAAAAAGTTCCGAACCTTCAAATAGTACCATATATGGCCTGAGCACACTATCATGGCAACAGCTGCACAAGACTACCATAATTCCGAGCTACCACGCCAAAATGGCAATTAGTATGTGCAAACACATTTTCACTACCCCATCTGCATAGTAAACAACACGCATTCAGGAATAGTTGACAACTCTGGTACTATCCAGGCTGGACTACTGCAATAGCCTCTTCCTCAATATACCCTCTTCCTCTCTATGTCCCCTCCAGCTAATACAGAATAGGGCTGTAAGACTTATCTTTGGCCTCAAGTCCAGGGACCACATCTCTCCAGCACTAAAATATCTCCACTGGCTCCCAGTTGCTTTAAGGATCAAATTCAAATCCCTCTGTATCATCCATAAGGCTGTCTGGGACCGTGGACCATGATATCTACAACTGGCTCGCACTAAATACACTCCCTCCAGATCTTACGTTCCTCTGGCACAAACTCTCTGCGTGTCAAGCGATTTGCTAAAAAGTGAGCTGGTGAACAATCTCTTTCCTCGACTGGCTCCGATGGACCAGCCTCCTGCTTCCCCTTCGTCTTGAGCCAGATCTCCTCAAATTCCGGAAGCTCCTCAAGACTTTCCTCTTCAACTCCGACTTCTCCCCCTCCTTCCTTTGCTAACCCCACAGTTGCTGAGATTGGTGGCCAGGGCCCTTATATATCCACCTGGGTCCTGGCCTCCCACACCCAATTGCCTTCAGCGCCCGCCCACTCCCAGAACTTGCCTTAGGCGCCCACTGGACTGTGCTATCATATGCCTGCACTTATTTATTGGCAGTTGACCACTACCACCAAGTGATCTATGCCAGTCATTTAACAGTCTGCAACTTACTCCCTAGCACTTTCCTCCAAGTCACTCCTGCCACTTAAACCCCTCCGTCATCCCTTTCTCTCTCTCTCTGCACTTGTGCATTCTGAACGCTCACAAGGCCTAGTAGGCCGCCTCTCTCTTTCATTGCTATATTTGCCTTTCACTCGCTGTTGCCCCATGGGCGGTTTGAAACACAATTTACTTGATGTGTAAGCACCTTACAAATGCACAATAAAAAATAATAATAATAAATGTGCAAACATACAGGGAACATCCACAGTTACATAATTGGTGGCGGGCAATGGTCTCAATATTTTTCAGTAAGCACAATTCACAGATTGGATTTAAACTAAAGTGCTGATAAATGTGGAATTCACATAGTAACATGCACACATTCACGGACCCAGAGAGCACTCACCTTTCCTACGTACCATGTGATGCTAACACCGGTTGCCAGTTATATGGTCGAAAACAAAAGGATTGAATGCCTTTTGATCGACAGTAAAATGATCAAAAAAAAGGGTCGATTTTTATTTTTTTATGGGGGGGTTCCCCCCTCCCCAACCCCCTGTTTTCTTTATTAAAACATTTTTTTTACCAACCCAAACTAAAAATATATATATACATAAATAAAAAAATATTCGACCTTTTTGTTCCGTTCATTTGATTGTCGATCAAATGGTCATTCGATCCTTTGTTTTCGACCATTTTACTGGACACCGCTAACACCCATAGATCAAAATCATACTGTTGGCTATCTCATTTTCATAGTCATGCATGTTAAACAAATAGTAAGACTTGGAAACTGAGATGGCACAGCCATGACCAAACCTTCAGTACACTCGCCAGTGTTGGCATAGCAACACAAACTGTCAGGGGTAAGACATTTACCCACTGCCAAGGGATATATTATCTGTTCTAATAAACATCCATCCATGAGCGTAAGAGCTTTCTTGTTACACTCTTCCTACTTTTCCCCTGGTTTTGACAAGCTGTGGATGTCCCAACTTGCACCGTATGTTGCATATAACATTTGCACTTTGTTTTAGAGTGTATATACCTTGCATTGGGCCCCTTCTGCTGGTTGCAATATTGGCTAGGTTGTGTTTGCCTTATTTTCAGCTTCTCTTGGCTTGGGCAATGCTTATTGACATCAACTCTTAATAAAGTGACCCTCACCGTTGTTTGGGTTTTCCACAAACTCCCACTTTCAAGATTACAGTCAATTGGCTTTTGTATATTAGCTCTTCGCTGCTTTTCCCTAGTTAGATATTCGGAAATAACTTGGGAACCTCGTTCACTCTTACGCGAGTAATGCCTGTGCTGTTTTACAGCTGTTCAGCATTCAAAACAAATGTGTGGATTACTTTCATTTGCACGCAAGTGCTGCTTTGCACTCGCTCTGCTTCTCACAGTGTCTCTCACTCACATGTCTGCTTCCAATCTGTGAGCTGGGACAGAGCGCTCCGGGGCCACCGACAATCTGTGAACTCACTGGTCTAGACGTGCCGCTCTGTTCCCCTCACGTCTCACAGGACCTTTGCTGCTTTTGCTCTACACGACTCGGCAAACCTTTCTGGTAAGTCTGCCTTTGTTCACTCCACTTCCCATTGGACCTCGGCCTGCTCTGGAGGCGCACCAGCCACCAGAGAAGGCCTCGAGGCTCACAGGTTCATGCCAGTGACCCGAAACATCCTCCTGTACACTTCATGCTGCGCAGCCTCTGCAGATCGGGTCACAAGGGGGAAAGTCTTACTTCTGCATGCTTCCCACTGCGTGACCTCTGCACTTCAGGTTTCTGTGGATACAGACCCTCTCAGGACCACCAGCAAAGCCAACTCCTTCTCTATGCCCTGCACCTGAGGGGACCTTTTAAGTCTCTCTCTCTGGCTCCCTCTGGTGTTGGTCATCTGAACTAATGAACTTACCACAGGGATTTATGGGACTTCAGGTCCCTAAAAGAAAAATCAGGTTTTCTTATTTCTGCTGTTCTACTTTCATACCCCAATTTGTTCCTTATAACATTCTTTGAAGGAACTTTATAATAATTGGTAATTTGTCTTCTTTATTAAGGGAAAGGCAATTCTTATACGCTGGTGTTATTCCCAAATGTCCTTTCACTGCACTAGTTTTTCAGTTTTATAACTCTCTCAAATTCTAGAAGGCTTTTGATTTCTCACAAGGCCTAGGCATATGTGATTAATTTCACCCGCATTTATATGTGTCTTTTGTGGAACAGCCAGATTGTTATTACCACAAACTATTATGTACTGTGGTGATATAGCAGAGCCAAACTCTCTAAAGGAAGACAAATACTGTGTCTCATCCCACAGACTCCTCTCACTTCCTGGGGCCTTTTCTCCTCCTAGTTGATCCTCCTGCAGAACACCACCCCAAGGTCAGGATCAGAAACTTGATGATTCACCAGTCAGAAAAGTAGTTCAGCATAGATGTGAAGGACCTGGTGCTTCAGTAAAGGGACCAAAAGAGCAGCCTGAGGGACTAACTCAAGGGGCTGGCTAATGGACGGCTGGATTGCTCAATTGTGGGGTCCTGGCGAGGTGTCTGGGCATGAGAGAGCCTCCCAGAGCCACACAACTCACAGTCAATCATGCTCTACTTTTCCAGCTCAAAACCGTCTACTTCTCCTCAGAAAACCTTACTGTGAGGCAGCTCGGAATGTTCCACTTGCTACTATTTTGGAGTTGGGATTCCTTGCATGTGCTCTTTCCCATGCAGTGCTGAGAAGTGTACAATGTGTAAGCTGTCCACGTTTTCCTTTTTCAGTAATTTGAACACATGAAACTGGTCCCTTCCTTCTTCTGCAGTAGAAACACATAAATCATTTTGATAAACTCCATTTTGCCTTTTCCTTTTTTACATATTTTAAAAAACACATACTGTACAGTACATTTTAATCAACCACTGTGGCAGAACCCCAGAGGGATTTGACTTAAGGAGTTGTTACAAGGTACTTTCTTGTAATTGCCTTATACCTTAAGAACATATTCCTAACATATATGTATATTACATTCTTTGATAACAAAGTAGACATATTCATGCATGCACAGAAGCTGCCCTCCTGCTGCAGGGGTGACACACCTACTCAATGGAGATTTGTTTACTTCTCAAGGTTTACAGCACACATTCAAACTTTACTTGCAGAGCATGTTTTGTCTATCAGAGTGCATTTGCTCACTGTCCATTCCAGTTGATATCAACCCACACCAGGTTGCCTCTGTACTTTTCTTACACAAAGGTGTCTTACCCCCTAGTCCCCAGGGATCTGTCATCCAGGTGATCAGGACACAGCCATCGCTTTTAGATCCAGTTCCTGGGGGCGGACCAGTGCGGTTGGATCACCTGTGTGAGGGGAGTGGGACACCGGATGGCAAGATGCAGTATCCCTTTCCCTGTAACACCTTTACCCACATTTTACCAGGTAGGATATTTAAGAACTCAACCCCCCCTTTTTACATCACAAACACTTTCGCACAGACAGCCTGCTATGAGAGTAAACAAACTAAGACCCAAGCCATATCCATGACGTGTTGAAATAAAATGGTCAGGAAAGGTCAGGCAATTAGTGACCATCACCCACACCCAACTTCCATTACACTTCCCCACACGGATAAAATGCGTAGAACGAGACCACACTCTGAGCGAGGCAAAGCACATGAGGAAACAGCAGTTCCAAGATGGCAGTTTAACAAGAGGAGAAAAAAGGCAAAACAGAAGGGGATTGCAAGGAGGGAAGTTCCCTTGACCTTTTCAACAAGGGACCGTTACTTTCGTGAAACTTCAAGAATAGAAAACGTAAGGCCTGGAAATTCAGTTGAATAATCCTGTATTGTGTGTCGGAGGTACCTGGGGCTCTCCTAGGTCGATAAACAAGGCAGGGAGAATCACCAGCTGCCATGGTACTGTCCTTGGCTCCAACAACAAAGCAAAGTCAGTGAAATCAACACAGCCGTGAGTTGGGGAGACCGATACAGGACCAGTTTGTGTTGAAGCCACGGTTGCAAGCAGCAACATTGAATGGGGAGCGCTGAAACAACCATTGTTTGGAACGCGTGTGATAACCAACGCGCGCGAAGTTGAACAGCAGATGAGTGATTGAACTTTGAAATCAAGATACGATACCTTTGACAGAGTGGTCTGGCACTGCCTGGGTGCTCATTCAAGGGTCTCTATAAGGTATCCAACTGAGGGTTAACAAAAGTGAGAGTGGCAAAGAATTGTGAATCGATGTGGTCCTGCAAAGGGTCAATCAAAATCCTGTGCACAGTTGAACATCTTCGATTTTGATAAAGAAAGTGTATGGCAAAGTAGATAAAGTTGGTCCACACCCGGCAGAGGGAGATGAATTGAAAGCTTTGGGTTAAAGCAAATGTGTGTTATTGGTCCAAGCCCGGCGGATGGAGACTCATTGAAGATTTGATGTCAAAGTGGATCTGAGCCCAGCGGAGGGGATCCGGGGTGAACACTGAATCACCTGAGAAATCGGATACGTGAAAATCCTAAGAAAATTGGTTAAAGTGGATATGAGCCCTATGGAGGGAGATCAGGGTGGATAGTAATTGTGTATATATATATGAAATACAAAAGGAAAGGAACTTTATTGCATTGCTTTTAATGGGATGAAGGAGCATTTCCCAACATAGTTGCCTTCTTCTTAATGGGACAATGCTGATATTCCTTGTCCAACCTACAGAATATCCCCTTAATGAGACAATAGAGCTTTTTCTAAGCAGCCTTTCTTTATCTTTTTTAATGCACCTTTTTATGACTATTAACTTGTATGTAATACATTTGTTGCGGTATGCTGTCTTAAACGTTGAGTGATAATTTTTTCTTACCTCCAACATGACAACCATGCTGTGAGCTGCCTGTGGAATGTAAGCTGGCCATCAAGAGTCTGACCAAAAGAGTGTCAACTACCACAAAAAAAGTCTCTTAGGCCTGTTTTGGCTGTACAGCTTTCATCAGATCAGACATCTTGCCTGTTACGACTTTAGAAGTCTGGTGTGGGCATTCCGTTTAAAACTCCCCACAAAAACTGAGGCAGTATGTGGCTGGCGCTTCTCGGGGCAACATTACTTTTTTCTTTACTTTTATTAATTTCCAGCATTATGTAAACATAAAGCATAATTCAAACAAATCCATTCCTCTCCCTCTCCCCTTCGACCCCCACCTAAACAGCGGATGCAGCCTCTTGTTCCTGGCATCAGTGTCCAACAACTGAATAGATAGAAATCTCAGACAGGCTCAAGGTTCCATGACTCACTGGACACGACAGGTCTATAAACTCATTTTTCCAAGCAATGGTCAAAGTGTATGAAAAGAAGTAGTGGGATTATGTTCCCTAATGGACACAAACCCCATCACCATGCCCGCTCCCACGCACACTACAAACCCCCGCACAAATGCGCCTGCTGTCTAAGGGTACCTTCAGTGCAGTGTACTGAAGGGAAAGTTTCTACTGCTTCCTACACTTTTATTTTAAATCAAAGCCATTCTGGAACAGTTTCTTGTTAAAATAAAATAAAAGTATACATACAATAAAACGTTATTAAAAAAGTTGAGGAGCACTGCTCCCATCCGCTCCTGCCCACTTTGAATCTTCTAGTTCATGGATTGTTAGCTTTTCTATCAAAATAATTTGCCATGTTTTACTGAACTATAGGGTAATTATCGGTGGAGATTCTGGGTTCCACAGAGCCACAATTACCCATCTAGCAGCCAGCAAAAATAGGGTTTTGAAATAGTCTTAATCTAAATTTAATGGATATTCTTTCGAACCTTCTGCACCCAACAAAGTAAAGAGTGGTTGATGAGGAATATCTTAGTTTCTTACATCACTTACTTTGTGTCTGCACTCCAGCCACAAGCTATGTCATTTGTGTCAGTCCCAAAGACTTAGGCATCAACGTTCCATCAGTACTGAATCAGTTCTGAATCCTCTCCAGCATTGTGTCTGACACCTTTTATATCATTGTGCCAGTCATCAGCATTTACTCCTTCTTGCTTCTTCATGACAATCCTCACATTTTGAGGGCCCCTATCACATTACGTTAAAGATCCATTATCTGCGTCATTTGGGGGGTGTGTACGTGCAACAAGACAGGCCACTTTTCTTGCACACGCCCCCCTCCATAGCTGTGAGCAAACATATCTGTTCTGCAGGGTCATAAGCCTGATTGCCCGTAATTCCTTCTTTATCGAATTAAGATGCTGCTCAGTTTGGTTCATCAGCTGAAGTATCTCTCACCTGGTTATCTGTAGCCATTTGGCATTGGCTGCAGTTTGGATACCTGGCACAAGGAGGGAGGTAAAAAATGTTTGGGTTTTGGTGAATAATTTAAACTGGTATGGGATCGCCTTCAATTTATCAGATAAGTATGTGGACAGATATTTCGTTCTTTTCTGGTGATGAAGCATTGGTTAGTGGTGGGCACACTTGTCAGATGGGGGCTTAGTTGTTTCCTGGGTTGGCACATTGATAATAGTTAGATGGGCATCAGGAACTACCAGAACTGCTGAGTGCAAGGTAGTCAGTGAACATATGCCCCTCCATGATGGTGCGATGTGTAGATATGTGTAATATGCACACACCCAAAGACAGCCATTACCACTGATGTGCCTTCTGTCAGATCAGGGATAACGTGGGTCTTGTTAGAATGAGTGTTCATTCCTACAGGTATAGTGCCATTTACTCAGAAGCAAAAGGAATACTGCACTGGCCTCTGTCCTTTTGTTGGCATCTCGCTTAGCTCGACCCATGACAATTTTGGCATATAATTTCCCCATGTCCTGCCACAGTTCTAATTGACACGTGCCACTACATCATTTGAAAGCAACCTGCAGCACAGCTCACTAATCCTGACACACATCTATCATTGGAAAACAGCGCTCCTTCCATTTTCAGCAATGGCCTTATTTTACAGCAGGCTTGTTCTTTCTTCTTGGCACATTCTTCATCATCTTTGTCCATTATTACCACTTGGAGCTTGTGCCCTTGCAAAAGTCTTTGTACTCTGCACAGGGCCAGGAGTTCTAAACAGTTGGCAATAAGTGTAGGTCAAGGGACATTTCTATGCTGGATCATTATTTGACACAGAATACAAACCTCCAGTATCATCTCACCATCAATGTCAGCATCTTCAAACAGCTGTCTGTCTGACATCCCACTCAGTGTTTGTGCTGGGTCAATACACAACATTGTGCGAAACTCATCTCCTTCTTCATGAGTCCCTATTAAAACTATTTTGTAGTCAGCAATAAACACCGCTCCAAATCTTGCTTGATGATGGTTACTGGCGTGTGCTCTTGGGGAATGGCTAGCCTAAACAAAAATTCCAGCGGCACTCTCAATGGTTTGTGTCTTATGCCTGGCACCCGACGCAATAACACAGTTGCTCCATACATAAAAACATTTGGGTGCAAAGGTATCCCTCTAGTAGCACCATCACTGTACAATACATGGGCTATTGCAAGAACCCAAGCATAGCAAATTCCTGGTGTGGAACACACTACCCCTTCTTCCGCAAACAAGATCATCATGTTTAACTTGCTGAGCAGGTCCCTGCCTAACAAGTTTACTGGGATTTCAAATGAAAACAATAGCAGGGCTAATACCTCTTTAGTACCTACCTTGATGGGTAAATCGTCTGTTAATGGAACCAATTTTATGGCCCAAGAAAACCCCTGCATGCCCTTTACTCTTCTTGATAAAGGGAGGTGCCCTTCCCTTATACATGATTTGGTAGAACCTCTATCTATCATAAAAATAAATGATTTCTTGCCACATCTACCAGGGGTTCCTCTTCTGAGTCGGCAGTGACTGATAGAACTGGGCATATAAGGGCTCTCTGTGTGCTATCCTAATCTGGATATGTCACTGATATTGCATCACTGTGTCACTGTGCCGCGCAGTAGAGAATTATTATCCTATTATCCCATACCTGTGGTGCTAGCTGTTGTGTTTGTTGATGCACATAAAGTGGTGCGGTATTAGGTGCTGGAGGTTGCATCTGCTGTGGTTGCATCTGTTGTGTTAATGGTGCCTGATATTGATACTGGGGTTGTTGCCCTTGCTGTGGCACTGCCACAGGGATTTTGCCATATGGTGCGCTTTGAGGCAACATTCCGTACTGATGTTGATATGTACTCGAGGCCGCCAGTCTGCTGGGATAAACACAGGGTTCATACACATTTGCTTGCCTGCTTCTGCACAATTGCGCAAAGTGGCCCATTTTCCAACATGGCCCACACGGTGCTCATCCACCAAATCTCTGCCCCATCCCTCCAAATCCTCCTTGTCTACCCCTCATTCTCTCCCACTCCCTTGTGGGTAACTTCCCATATAACCTCCAAGACATTTGTGTAATAATGGAAACTGTGCTCTCACAAGTCTAGCCGGTAACATTCTCACCCCTCTCTTTCACTTCACTACCACCATGTGGCCTGGTGGTGCTCTCAGTCTGGGACCCCACAAACCTTTTACTCTTGGAGTCACTGGGTAGCATACCATCTCCCTGTTCCTTGTCTGTTCCCCATTCCTCCTCCTCCCTTACTCCTGCATCTATATCTGATCTGATCTGATGACCAGTGGCCCCCTCACCCATTATGGAGGAGCCGAGGATCCAGCCCAGTGAAACACTGGGCACTCCCTCAGCTGCTTTTTCAAGCTGAGGGAGAGCTCCTGGGCTGGCTGAACTGTCAGTTAGTGAGACTACTCAATGTCCATAGTAGGTCATTGATATTAAATTCTTTGATCATTTTTGTGAATCTGCACGAGGTGCATTTTCCACAAGGAAAGTGTCCTACAGTAGTCCTTAAGTTCCACAGACCCAGCCTATGGGCTTGCCTAACAAATCTTGAGTGGACCAATTGGTCCCTTAGATTTCTTTCCAATTTCCAAGGGAAAACAAGGTTTATTACATGCAAAAAGGCCTCAGATGGTACCGTAGAACCTAACTGACACAGTGCTCATCACACCCCAAGAGGTTACAGGTGTTAAAGTGGAAAACTGCAGAATCTGCATACAGAGATTACAACGTTATCCCACCACTTTCATTGGCCGCCTCCTATAGAACATGCTTATACACCCCTATAGTCCCTGGACTGATTGGCCACACCTTATCTAAACCCATTACCCTAGACATGTGGCATACTACATCGTCACTTTTGAATCCACGTACAGGATTGGTTAGTGAATATATTGACACATTAATAAATTATAACCGTCAAGTGATGCGCACACCTCCGATCCAGATACGATCAATGTAAACTGGCAAGCCCAACTCTGCTTTGATAAAACAATAGGCCTTATCATTATACCAGATTCTGCAGCGCACACAAGCTGCACCACAGACCTTGTACTAAACTTATGGACATTACCTCTGCTCCTCCTATTCCAAATGAAAGAATGATCCAGGCACGGCTCCTTCATTGTCTCCTTCTAACCCCAGGTGCCCAGTAATGATGTGACCGGGGCACTGCTCTTGTGTCTGAAATTCAGGGATTTATCTGCTTTAGTTGTGTGTCCACTTGTAATTCAATTTGGATGTCTGCTCCTTGGTTGGGGGCAGGAGTGCACTAAGGGCATGATTCACAAAATGTTTTCCAATGGTTTTGCACCAATATAAAACACGTCTGTGAATCTGGCCCTGAATCTTGCTCTGGCCTCTTGGTATCACAAAGCCTCATGGCATATTCTTATGGCTTTGTCCTTCAAACGGTGCATCCCTACCAACTCTCCCAGCAACTAACATTCTATTCCCACCATGTTTAGGCCCTGCTGCTGGATACAATGAGCAGTTAACCATGCACCCGCAGTGCCTCTGACCTCAAATTCTCACCTGGGGACGGAAAGGGGATCGGTCTTGGGACTGAGCTAAACGTAGCTCCACATCAAGGTATGCGTTCTATTCTGTTCATTGTGTACTAGGCCTTAACTTCCAAGATGGTGGTAATTTTGCCATGTTAACTCACTGACCTAGCTCTTATCACAGTATCATTCTGACTCCATCTTCCACCTGCTTCAGCTATTTCTTCGCACATCACCATGAGCATAATTGTGTACACTACTGCTAAACATGGGGCTATACACTGCCCTGCCTATTATCTCTGCAACTACAACATTGGTATCTTTGTTGCTCCTCTGTGTTGCGACATGTGGGTATCTAATGTGTGTCAAAGCTAACTACAATTGATACGTACACCTTCTGCCACACCAAACTCACCCTGCTCACATTGTGGTCCACGCTCATACGTTTTTCTCAGCCTTCACCCTTTTGCCTGGCTGGGACGCTGTATGTACATCCCAACACAGCTAAGAAGTGCAACAAACTGTGGTGGCATACTGGGCCAGGATTATCGTGGCTGCTCAGCAGGATCATTCAAGGTTGTAAATTTCAGACCCCATAGGTAGGCGGAGCCACATTAGCAACTCTTTCAAATCAATCACCTAATCAATTGCGAGGTGAACATCCCCTTTTGGTAGAATGAACAATAAAGGTAGTGTGGCAGTTCTTATAGTGCACAATCTCCAAGTATTAATTAATCCCTCACAACCTTCTACGGGCATACACTCCCTGCCAGAGCCTCCGATCTGCAATGTTGTTTCTCACCACCACGGATCTAGATACTCACCATGCAGGCTCCACCAATCAAATCCAAGTCTCCTCACCTTCTCTCCTGCAGACTTCTTCTTCCCCAATTAGCATCTCTTGGACTTGACTCACTCACCACACCTTTCTTCCTCCCAAGGCTGCTAAGTTGTTTCAAAAGGTTATGACACAAACCAAAGTATGCTCAGGACGAAAATAGTCTGTTACTACTTCAACTCCTAATAATTGTATTTTTGTATTTCTAAAAAGTATTGAATTCATGCTAGAGTGTGTCTCAGAAGGAGAGCTTGTATTATATATTACTCTGATTATGTTTTCGGTCGCCACACTGTGTTTTTGTAGGGCATCTCTCTGGTGGTCCCAACGATCACAAGGCATTGATGGTCAATTTGGAAGAAATGTAAATAAGTTCCTCTGAATATAATGAAGAGGGAGGCATGCAGGTGGTTTTCCACATACTATGCCGGATGGTCTGCTTTCCACTCTAAAAGTACACTTGACTCCAGGGGTTTGACTGTCATCAATGTGCATCAGGAGTTATTATGAAGCACCAGGAACCTTAGAGTGAAACATAAGCCCGCACAGCACAGGGCAGACCACGCACGCACGCACGCACGCACACTGCTAGTTTCGTGAAATGGCTCGTGCTGCTGCATATAGGTATCAGGCTGAATCTCAGCTTTTCACTTGCGCTAGAATTGTTAAAATGTCGAAACAATTGCCATCTCTAAATTGGAATAAAAAGAAGAAAGTACAGAAGCAAATGTCATGCGCCAGTGAAACACAAGGAAGCATTTGCCGGGAGATGTAGGCACATATTCAGAAAAGGACCGATTGAAAGAGCCACACTAGCTAGTGCACACAAGCCCTAAAGTGCTGGCCCATTGAGCATGCTTCCACTGATGACATCACATATTACATCATGAATTGCATCAGCAATTATAGTATAAAGCGCATTAGGAAAGGTCCCATAGGAGTTGACAACATGTTACATACTTTATCTTGCAGTGTTCCATCGCCCCTTAGGCTGAGAAGCTGCATATTTCAGGTCTTGAGTCAAATGTGCTTAGCATATGGCTGCAGTGCACCGTTCACATCTGTATTCCCACGGTGGTTCACTGGAAATGTGTTGTATAAGAGGGTGACATACTATCACTATATATGTTACTGAAAAGCGTCCAGGGAAGCCCTTGAGCATTTTGCAACGAACAACACCCCAGCTTTTTCCATACTGAAGCACTTCTTAAGTTAGAAGCAAAACAAATAAAAAAAATAAAGCTCTTAGGCGTGCTTCTCAAAAGATGTTTGAGTAACCTTAAACCATCAGAGCTTACTACAGTGGATACACAAATATAGAAGGTCCATTATAAGATTGTTTTTATATGCAGGTTATTTCACTGAAGCCAATAGCCAGTGTGACGTCAGGGACACTAAGGGTCCGATTCATGGACCTTTTAGCACAGTGTAAAGTGACTTTGCACTGCCAACAAACACCCTGATTCACAGAGCGGTGCAAAGTGCATTTTTGCAGTGCAAAGTCACTTTACACCCTGCTAAAAATGCCATGAATCCGGCCCTATAAGTGAGAGTCTGAGCGAGTTCGTGTAACATTCTCGTTTGTGTGCGTGACTGATTGTGCAAGATAAAGCGTGAGGCAGTGAGCAGTGACGTCATTTCACCAAAATGCCAGGGGTAGCGGAAGTGACATCACATGACCCTTGACCCCCTGATGACATCACAGGAAGTGATGCCATTTGCCCCCACCCCAAAGTGATATCCCTTGAAGCGATGGAACACGACCTTTCCACCCATTGACAAAACAGGAAGTGGCTTCACATAGCATTGTACACTACGAAAAATATGGTTACGATATCACTATAATGTGATTACATTTCATACAAGAATGGATCGCCATATGTATCATTAAGATAAGTGTGTATAGGCCCATATTACCAAATTACTGTGAAGGCAAGCAGACGTCCATGACCAAATGATAATGATGTGTTATTATATAGCACTTGCGCTTAAGCGCTTTATATAGAAAAAATATACACCCAAATCGCCCAACCTGTGTTGGTACTCATTTATCGACCTCAGAAGGATGAAACAGACTAAATCAGTGACTCACCCCTTGAAGTGTACCTGAAATAAACCTTTAATGAGTCTAGCAATTATTGTATAGAATTCCAGAAAGACACATTATTTGGTATTCCTATTCTTTGTGATTTAGGGTTAGTGCTGACAGTGTTAGACTTGTGGCACTCAGGTTCTTATTTTTCTTCTTTTTTGTTTTTAAGGGGCCTGAACAAGAAAGTCAGCCACTCCAGAACCAAAAAGCCACATGGTGCTGACCACAGTGCAGGAGCTTGCAATTTTAAAAAAATAAATAAATAAAAGTTTTTGTTTTTTGGGGGTTTTATTTTAGAGGTCGCAAAGGAGAGCACAGAGGTCGCAAGGGAGACCTCAGTTGCGACCTCTGGTGACCCCTAAATGACATCCCTGGCAGTGAGCCAGTCTGTGTAATTTTGTGTAATGAGTTCACAGAATATTATTGCGGCGTACACGTATGCATATTGCAAAACCAGTGCATGTTCTCACTGGCGTTCGTGTAAACATGCACCAACACATGCAAAAGAAATGCCATGACATTACTTAACTTGTCCACGCATCGAGGACCACTTAACACAATGCTATCATGGCAACATAATGCAATCAAACCACTACATCCACACACACAGACACACCCACACACACACACACACTTTCCTTTAAATAAGTCTAAACCAATGTTGTGTACTCAGCACACCAGGAGAACACCGCACAGCTGAATGCACACAGCTGATGTACAGCAATATCCAGTGCTTAATTTGTAAAAAAAAATAAGTGACAGGGCTCAAATATTTTCTAGCACTCCGTGACACTGTGGGTGGGCACCACTGCTACCACCACCCACAGCTGCTCCCCACAGTGTCGACATATTTGGGGTTACGCTACAGCTCACACCTGCTTCTTGTGGTTGATGGATGCACTATCACCACTTCATAAATAATGTGAGTCTGAGTGCCGGGGCTCAAAAAAGGTGTCAGGGCTGAACCATGGCAAACATCCCCACACATTAAGCAACATCTCTGCAAGGTACCATCATCTATAAGGTGCTTCTACATCAAACGTAGAACTTAATTCCAAAATGTTTTGTGATGACATTGCCTTGGCACTGACTTCAGATGACGAGGAGGAGGAGGCTGCTGCGGCTGCTACGGCGGATGCTGGGAGCTGCTCCCGTTGTCCCTGTGGCTGTGCAGAGAATGACATGGAGTCATATGGTGTTCTGTGATGATACTCCTTGAGTTCTCCAAACGAGAGGTGATTGCAAGCTGTTGATTTCCACACTACGTCATCCTAGATATAGTTCAGGAATTAAAGTATTAACTGGAACCCACCACATTTCGCTCAAGTGCCAATACACCATACATGTTAAAGTCTCCTGGAGGCGTTGCCCCTTCAGTTTACTATCTTTTTTTTATTGGCAGTGGCCTAAAAGATGGACTTTGACAGCTAAGCCACCAGTTTGTATAAAATGCACATGGTGCATGCAGGAGAGCTTTAACGGGCCAGTGTCCATCAAGGGAAATGTGGCACAGGAATTTCATGATAATTTATGATATGATATGATATGATATGGCATTTATAACGTGCCTATACAGTGTTTCAAGGCGCGACGAGGCAAGGGAGGGGAACAAGGTAGGACAGACAACGATCTTACTAGGCTAGGTGTCATTTGGATAGCGCAAGTGCGTGGGAGGGGGCCAGGGACAGTGCAGTACATTGGAAAGATAACAATAAGTAGCGGCCAGTTAGTGGCAAGTGCATGGGTAAGTGCAGACATCAGGTGTCAAAGGTTGGTAGGGGGGACTGTAGGGATACAGAGCAGTCCCCAAGTGCGGAGGTTGCCAGGTGGGCAGTGCTGGTGTGTGACGCTGGCTTACTAACACGGGTCGGGCCTGGGCCCGAGAACAGAGGGTGTCCAGATGGCCAGTGCAGTTCCGGTTGCAGCCAGGAGGTCAGCAGAGGAGAGGAAGAGAAAAAGCAGAAGCAAAGAGAAAGGTTTTGAGGTACTTCCAGAACCAGAGATGGTTCTCCTCAAGTTTAAGGGAGGTAGGGAGGCTGTTCCAGAGGGAGGAACCAGCCGAAGAAAGCGATCTACCCCCAACTCATTGCTTGTAAAAGCAACTGACCCTGAGGGAGTTGGAGGCAGATGAGCGGAGACCTCGAGAAGGAAGACATTTAGGGAGAGAGAGTTGAAGGTATTGAGGCAGGAAGAGGGCGAAGAGAGGCCAACCAGAGAGCTGCAGGAAAGGAGGGAGTGGGTGTGCTGGTGAGGAGAATCTCAGTCTTACTGGCATTAAGGCAGAGGTCATTGGTGGCACAGCATTCCTGGATAGCAGACAGACAATCAGAGATGAGGGAAGGAGAGGAGGAGAGGCCGAGGGTAGCCTGAAAATAAGCTGGGTGTCATTCGCATAGCACTGAAAGTTGGGGCAGAGAGCGGTGATGCGGTGGACAAGGAATGCCAGGTATTGGTTGAACAGCCGGAGAGAGAGGTTATACCCCTGGGGAACACCACAGGTAGAGAAAAAGATAGCAGAGAGGAAGGACCCGAGTTGGACCTGAGAGGGTCAGTCACAGAGGAAAGAAGTCAGCCCCATCAGAGCCTGACCAGTGATACCCAGGTTATCACAGAGACGTTTGAGCAGGATGGCATGGTTGACAGTGTCAAAGGCAGAAGAGAGATCAAGCAGGATGAGGATGCAGGGAGTGTTAGCGTCAGGTTGGAGAGCAGGTCTTCAAGGATGTTCAGGAGAGCAGTTTCCATGCTTCTAGCAGCTCTGAAGCCAGACTGAAGATCATGAAGACAACCAACAGATTCAGTGTGGAGATTAAGCTGGGAGATGGCTAGTTTCTCCAGGAGCTTGCCCAGGAAGGGAGTGATGGAGATTGGGCGATAGTTAGCCGGGCAGGGGGGTGGCATAGGGTTTCTTAAGAATAGGGTGCACAGGGGGGATGGGAAGACTCCAGTGGCAAAGGAGTGATTGCAGAAATCAGCCTGGGCAGGAGCCAGGGAGTCGATGTGGTCCTTGATAGTTTTGGAGGAACAGGGGTGAACCTGTTTAGACAAGACCTTCATAGATACGACTTGTCTAGAAACCTCGTCTGCAGAGAACAGGGGAAAGGCAGAGAAGGAGGGAGGAGAGGTTGCTGCATAGAGGCTAGAGGAAGAGCAGGGAGTATAAAGAGGGAGGGGATAGGAGGGGAGTGAGCACAGAATGTCCTGAGTTTTAGAGATGAAGTCAAAGGCCAGTGCCGTGCAGAGGCCCTGGGAAGGGACAGGGGAGGTAGAAATTGCAGCAGGATTGGCCAGTTCCTTGCAGATTTTAAAGAGTTCAGCCGAGTTGTTATATGCTGTGAAGAATTCCGTTTCCCCTGTGTGCTGGGTGCAATGGACTGCACCCACATTGCAATCCGTCCCCTTTGGGAAGATCAGCACATTTACAGGTATCGTCACATTTGCCATTCCATCAATGTGCAGTTCACCTAGGATGCTGGCGGAAATCATGGATCACTCACTTTGGAAACCCTGTGCACGCTTATCAGTGCCTAGAAAGCAATTTGTAACATAAGGTACGCTCTATATGAAACACCAATTTCTCACAAAGAAGAACAGGATACTTTAACTATCAAAAAATAACAAATGGATAATCAGTGAAATCACCATTCTGCTTAGAAATAAAGTTCCATCTCCTGAAGAACCACTGTCAATAACAGTGGGGAAACACGTTTCGAGTTAGGAACTACTAAAGAAAAATTAAAAATTGAATTACAAGTCAATGTGCCAGAAACCAAAACAAAGAAAGTAATGGATTGTTATTAAAGCTAAGAACTAATAACCAAAATCAAAACTAAACTACAAGTTAATGTGCCAGAAAACACAGCAAAGGAATGGATTGTTATTTGGTGTGAAAATAACACTGAACTATCTTTGGAATTTTATGACAAGCAAGATGTGCAAATAACAAACACTGAACCAGTATTGTAATTCAAAGTGAAGCAAGGATTGAATTGATAAGGTGTGAAAATAACACTGAACTTGATGTGTTCATCTGAATAAAAACAGTTAACGATTTAGACTCACCTGTGAATACTTGACCAAATAGGTTGGCGCATTTGAGTAAGCCATTCCCATTTCTTTATTTTTCTCAGTGAATCTGTGTAGCAGCCACACAGTAATTGGGAAATTACTCATGCTGACAACAAAAAGATATTAGATAATTGCTATTTCAGTACAAATCTCTAACAAAAAAGTAGTCACCAAGGGAGTGTTTTTTTCCTTAGGCTGTAATTTCTTTTATTTAGGAAATCATGGTTGCATCACTTGACATGCCAGTTGGCAGCAATATCTACATTATTCCAATGCATCACATATTAATAACGTGATATGCCAGTTGTCAGCAAAACCAGCACATTTGGAGTCTGGTGAATAGAGCAACATGTGGCTGGTTTATTAGTGAGTATAAAACAATACATTCATTAAAACACACCACACTTGACCCGTGTGTGTCTATTTACACATGCCATGAGATGTCACATTTCAGCAGTGCTTCAATAGAAGTAACCCACGGACCTTAGAGAGAATCAATGTCAGGGGAACATTTGAATCATATTGCAATGTGAGTGGGCCTGATGTACTAGAGGTGAAATAATGAAGCCCCTTCCCAAAGAGGAGATGGTGCCTCGCCCACCCGGCCTGCATCTCCTGCCACCCTCCGATACCCCATCCCTGCATCTCAGCAATGGTGCAATGCATCACCCCTAAGCACCAAGGGCAGCAAAGAGCAAACCCTTGGGATCCCAAGGTCCCACCTTTAGTGCAGCAGCATTTAAGTGGGGATCCTGTACTGGCCGACTTTTGTGGGCAGAGTCTTTGTGTGTTGCACAAAGCTGCCTGGTTTAAGGCCCTACATCTCAATGCCACTTTAAGACTAAAGGCAACACGTCCTTTGGTCACAGTGGGCTACCATTGGAGCAGGATAGGTGCGGGATCCACTAGCTGACAGCATCTTCACTTGAGCCTGGCAGGTATGGGCAATGCTGTCAAACATGTGGCAAATGTGTCTCAATGATGACCATCTGGCCAACAACTACATGTATGTAATATCACTGCACCAGAAACACATACACATGCTAGACTCAGCATCATCCCAGTGGCATTTTACAAAATAGTGCCCGACACCACCAGCCAAATCCCAAAATATATTCCAATAATGTTCTGTGAAAGAAAGCTGTCACTTAAGATATGGGCATCTCTATGGACACACATTAATGTGAATGAAAGCATCGTTCAGCTGAATGATGGCTCTTGCAGAAGGTTGCCACAGGAGGCAAGAGAGTGGTAAGCAGGGGTTACAAGATCACTTTTATCCTGCAATGACTGATCCCAATTGTTTTATTTGTTTATTTTATTGTTCATTTATAACACGTTTAATACCAGCAAGTGGTTTCTAAGCACGGGATCAGGATTCAAACCTGTGTTTGCGCTGCGTTGTCTTGCTCCGAAGACAAACACATTGCCTTGCTTCCAAGACAAACGCGTTGCCCCTGAGCTATCCTGGAATAGATCAGGTATACAGTTGCCAGTGGTGCTTGCCCTGCCACCCATCACTGAGGTGCTCACTCAAGCAACTGACAAAGCTCTCCTGGTAGAGTCTTTGTTGCTGAGTTTCCTGATTTCTCCTACACATGGGGTAGCATGCAAGTGGTTGACTGTCTCCATACCGAACGGGGGCGAGCGGTGTGTGTGTGTGTGAGTGTGTGTGTCTGTGCGCGCACGCGCATACATGCATGTGTATATGTGTGCTTGTGACTAAATGTAGTATGTATGTGTGTGAACGTGGACTGGTAGATGTTGCCTGTGAATGCACCAGAGGAATTGTTGAAACAGTGTGAATGGAGGTACTGGCAGAGATCTTTAATGGGAATCCTATTGAGCTCAAATAACACGAGTGTGTTCTTATAGTGGGAATACGGGCATGTACTGTTACAGGTAGCTTGACAATGCCTTCTTAAACAGGTAGAATACTGGCATATATTGTGGCCACAGGCATCATGACGTGTGCTTTACAGTGACACAGCTGGTATATATTAAGGGCAAACCATCCTAAACTGTATTCTAAAATGTTCCTGTGCAATAATTATTTTTATTTTATTTGTTAACCTACAGAACCGATATTTTTTATTGTATGTTTTTTTACGGCATTTTCACATAAGCGTGCTGTAAATGCTATATTTCAACCCAGTATTTAAAAAAATGTCTTGGAGGGAGAAGACTTCCAGGCACCCCTTGATTGGGGCTTTGTTGCTAAATTTGTTTGCTCATTCTTGTTGGTGGTAAGTATTTATGGTATTGCCAACACCAGTTTCAAATGTCAAAATCCATCAACAGCCAAAAGCAAAGTTCCACTGAGAAAGATTAGTGTATACTGACATTGGGCTGGCCTCTTACACACCCACATGCAGTCAGCAACTTTCCAGCCTCTTATCCTGAGAAAATGCCAACTGCCAACTCTGCAGCAGTCCCACACCACTATCTTAAAGCATATGTTGCAATTAATGGGTGGCTGTAGTTCAGCCACCCAAGAATATCCCGATGTTTGTCATCATGCCTCTTTTCTTACATTCGCCCTCCAGTCTTGCTGGCCTTGACAGGACAGGCACATACTAATAGGAATGTGAAGGTTCCACAGCGGCAGTGCCCACATGCTTTTGCTGAGGTCCTACAGGTTAAGGATGAGCAGTGTTCTCTTATGTTGCTGACCATCCCGGAAACCTCACAAATGTGGACTAGTGACCGTACAATTACCTTCAACAGAAGGTGATCCCATTGCTCTTCATTCTCCAAAACACCAACCCCCGCAACAACATAGGCCCTCATTACGACCCTGGCGGAAATTGACTGACCGGACCGCAACAGCGTAAATAGCGTTTCCGCCATAGCACGAAGGAGCAAAGTGCGGCCAATCACGACCCATCGGGCACGAGCATTACGCCATGGCGGAATCCGAAAGGCTGCGATGGCGGAAATGACCCCAAAACGGCCCTTACCGCCGCCGTACGCTGCACCAGGTGCAATACCGCCACCCATCTTAGCGGTCACCGTAATGAGCGGTCACCGTAACGAGCGTGCACCGCAAATTACGGCCACCGTAAATATACGGAAACGGAAGTAAAAGCATGTGGCCGGAACGGGAAACAGCACGCCGCACAACTATAAAATCCGAATCCCAACACAACCATAAAAAATCCGACCCTGACACACATCCCAACCCGTTAGCAACCCCAGTTAAAAAAATAAATATGGGAAAGGTAGCCAAGAAAGCGTGTGACCGCAAGCGGCAGGTACACTTCTCCCGAGAGGAACTGACCGTGCTCACCGAGACCCTACAGGAAAATTCCGCCGTCGTCTTCTCCAGTCAAATGACCAGGACGGCCCTTGCCAACAAGAAGGCCATATGGGTCCTGGTGGCACAGCGCGTAAGTGCGGTGGGGACAACACCCCGCACGCCACAGCAATGTCGCAAGCGGTGGGACGACCTGCGGATCCGCGTACGCAGCATACTTTCTGCGAACAGGAACATCGCCACAGCTACCGGGGGGGGTTCAGAGTCGCCCATCAAGTTGACCCCCTGGGAGGAAATCTGCGCCTCCACCATAGGAATGGAGAGCATAGAGGGAGTCGGAGGGATGGAGAAAGGAGTGCCGACATCCGGAGAATCAGGTAGGTTGGCCAAGAGAAACAATGCGAAATCCACAAACCACGAACATGTGCAGTACCATGTGACCCCATAGTGCAATACATACTTAGCCCTGACAGCGCCCTCTAAAAGTCAGAATGAACAAACAAATCAATCAAGAAGCCATAAACAACCCCTACATGTGCAGCATGCACCCCCTAACTGCAGGCAGCCAAATGAATGCATCCTCAATCCACACGAAAATGAGACCACCTCCAAGGCCCAGTCCCAAATCAGCCTCATGTACCACCCCAATGCATTTGATACGTTGCCATTCCGAATCCGACAGACCCATAACTAACGCTCGCCCCTCTTTACTCCACCACAGGGTCCGATACCAACGACGAGCTGCAGGACACCCCTACCAGCACGCCTGCAAAGAGGGCCAGGACCAACGTCCCAAGAGCCTCCACCTCAGGTGCAAGGATCAAGACACGGCAGCAGCAGGAATCAAGTGGCAGCACACTGGAGGGGACTGCAACAGGCACCCCAGCAGCCAGCAAGTCCACAACCCCAGCACCACAGGTCCCCCCAAAGAACGTATCTGATGGCACTGCCTCTGGTGGTAGCAGCACCATAGGTGACACAGCTGTCATGCCAGCATGCTCCGACACGGAAAACAGTGCTGGCGACGTAGGTACCATCCATGACCTTTCCCAATCCCCCTGCATGTTCCATCCCCTACACCATGACGAAACCACGCAGGGGCACCCTGAAGACGACGACTGGCCAACCCCCACAAGTCCTGTGCCAAGGCAACATGTGTTGAGCAGCCCCCCTGTCACACCACCGCAAATGTCCATGGCCCAGCAGAGGCAACAGTCCCTCGACCTGCTGATCGAGCAACAGCAGGAAGCGTCCACGCTACTCAAGGACCATGCAAATGAATGCGGGGGTTCCAGGGCAGCCATGGAAACATCCACCGAGACACTCAGGGCACAAATAGAGAAAAGTAGTGAGAGCCTCAGGGGAGAAATGGAGAGAAGCACCGAGAGCCTGAGAGCACAAATGGAGAAAAGCACCGAGAGCCTGAGGGGGGAACTGCATGCGACGTCCAAAGACGTCTGTGCTGAACTTGCTGCTGTGCGCCGTGTGCTCTCGGAGCTCTCACAAACCCTCAGAGACATGCATGGACGCGAGCAGGCAGAGACCTCATCCGTGGCAAGTTCCGTCCAGGGCAGCCCCCAACGCAGATCTGGCAGGAACCTGCGCTCCACGGGCAGGGGTGCCCCTGATACCCGTAGAGGGGGCTTGCAATAGCGTCTACCCACGGACAGCATGCATATTTGGACACTGGTGTTGGGGGGGGAGGTAGTAGGGTGGAGGGGGTGTGTTGGGCTTCACTGGGTGGCGGGTCCATAGGGTGTATAAATCAAATCACATCAACAATACAGCACCTCATTATCATCCAATGACATGTGTGGACATTGATATTTGCGTACGAGGCCTTCATAGGCGTACAGTCCACAATGTGCCTGTACTACACACACACAGTGCCACAGGTCCCCTTTCCGTGTAATAGGCACCATGCGTGGTTGCTAGAAGCATGCATCTATGATGCTCTGTCGGATTGCACGTGCATCCTGTGCCTCATGGACTCCTTGAGGTGCCTCCACATCCCCACCCTCATCATCATCATCATCTTCAGGTGCATGCAGTACAGCGTCAGGGGGCATGGGCACATTCCTACGTATGCACATGTTGTGCAGCATGACACATGCCATGACCATCTTAGAAACCTTCTCATGGCTGTATATGAGTGCCCCGCCAGACCTGCTGAGGCTGCGGAAACGAGCCTTCAGTAGGCCGAATGCCTGTTCAATGACCACACGGGTACGTGAGTGGGCATGGTTGTAGTCCTCCTCATGCTCGTTCTGTGGGTTCCGGATTGGTGTAAGGAGCCATCTCTTCAGTGGATACCCGGCATCACCTGTATGAGACGAATAAAGGGTGTCAGTGGAATGATAGTGCTAAGTAGCCCCCCCCCCCCCCTGCAAGGTCATTGACGCATCAAATGGGCCACGATGTCATGCATGGAATGAGACTCACCGAGTAGCCAGGATCTGTGCCCTGCGTGTCGCTCCATGTAGCGTGGTATTCTTGTGTTCCTCAGGACCATAGAATCATGGGTAGATCCTGGAAATCTGGCACAACAATGCGTAAATATCTTGTTGGAGTCACACACCATTTGCACATTGATTGAATGAAATTGTTTCCGGTTGCGGTACTGGACCTCCATGGCATGTGGGACAACCAATTCAACATGGGTGCAGTCGATGGCACCAATGCAACCCGGGATGCCGCCAAGTGCATGGAATCCCACTTTAGCGTTGGTAATCTCCTGGTACGTGCGTGGTAGTGTGATGTGGTCGTCGGCGTGCTTCAGGAGGGCATCGTGCACTTGGAAGAGTGTCCGTGAGAACAGTGGCTGTGAAATGCCATGCAACTGTCCCACTGTGTGCTGGTAGGTGCCTGTGGCCAGGAAGTGGAGTGCAGACACCACCTTCAGTATGGGTGGGATGGCGGTTGGGCTATCTATCATGCTCACGAGGTCAGCATGTGTCATGTCCACAATGGCGATTATGGTGTCCCGGTCCAAACGGTAGAGGGTGTGGATCTGCTCAGCAGTGAGGTTGAACGGATCGGCTCGGAGGCGTGGGATTGCGGGCCGCCTGCGTGGTGGTAGTGGCAGTGCTTGTGGGCCTTGCTGACCCTGCCTTGCCCTCCTCCTCCTCCTCCTCCTCCGTCTCCCCTGTGCGCCCGGTTGTTGTACCTGTTGTTGTTCGTCGTCTTCTTGTAGTTGTAGCACTTGCAGTGCTATCTGGTACCCCAGGCCCAACATCGCTAGTCCTGCCGGTAGCATTTTGGAGTGGGAGTGGTTGTGGGAGGGGTTTGGGTCTGCAATATATGTGCTGTCGGCCTGTATGGCCTCCACCTGTGCTGATTGAATGAATCTGTGGCAGATGCAATCCCTTCTGGTCGAGCACGGCCCGCACGTAAGGCTGCATTTGGCCGCATGGCATCTTGGGATTGGAATCATGTATCAAATCCCGATGGCAGTGTGATGTACTTTGACTGATTTTCATGCTATGCTCCCATTGTTACACATGCTATGATTGCAGCCGCTTACATACCTGTGAAGAGTCAGTGGTATGTAGGGCTCGATCGATGGCCGACCCTCATGCAGCACAGTAACGTACTTCACCGACGGGCGTGGCGTCCCATTTGTGATTGCGGCCAGTTAGCATCATGACACACAGCCGCACTACATTGGTGTAATTGTGAATGCAAGCGTTCACAGAAGCCTTTTCGACGTAATGTTGCAAGTGAGGAATTCGAAGGCCAGCATTTTGGGTTTTGAAGTAGCGGCGAGGATACGCCCACAGGTCTGGCTGGAAATGTAACGTTCTATTGTAGAATGTCCTTGGGACATGGCCCATAACGAGCAGGCAATGAATGATATGAATTGAAGGGGATGCGCAATAGCGTAGTGGACGATGAGGCAGGACGTTCCCAAATCCATCTTGCTTCACAACACTACAGATCCGGCCAGGGGCACAGTGGTTTTTGCGGACTGCATTACGCACAGACGCGATGGAAGTTTCACATATTATGTGAGTGAATATTCATGCGTTTTCATTGCGGGATGAGGGAATGATGTGTGGATGCATGGACTGATGAATCCGTTTAGGGTCTGCCATGTACATGGGTTTTTTGGTTCACTCCCCTTCCCCTGCGTTATGTGATGCAAGGCTGCCATAGTGGGACATACGTCTCTCTGCCCTTGTCGGATCCTCCCTGTCTCGACGCGCCTTCATACACTTGTGTCTAGGCACGTTACTAATCCCATGTCATGGGTTCTATCTTGACGGACGCATGCACAGTAACCGACGTTGCCAATGGTGTATTTAGCTCGATTGGTTTCGTTGTGATTCGATACTGGATTAGGGGTGTGTATATTCCTTTGGAGTGGGCTAGCATGCATATGGGTGTGGATTTGGTGTGTTGAATGAAGATTGTAATGCATCATGAGTCCCGTAATGCAATCGGTTGATTTGTGTTTCTTTTGGGTGACAGGTATCTCCTGCCCTATTGCAGATGCCATCTCTACGCCACTCCTCCAGATGGTTTTTACTCTCGACTCCTGCAGCTTCGGGTGAATCAGTGGAGCACCATTTCGATCATATGGGACGATCGCCAATGGGCCACATGCCCTTACGCTGTACTGGTGGCTAGGTGCAACATTTCGGCCTTTCAGCTCGACTAGTGCCTGCCTCATGGGACGGACCTGCGGTTCTTGCCGCTTCCATGTTGCCTTTTGGAACGTTGATGTAAGCCCTGTGTGCCATGATGGTACAGGGCGTCACACAAGTGGAAGCCGGTCAATTATTGCAGATGCAGCCCTCGGTGATGATGGTTGTTTTGGTGGGATTTTGCAAATTGATGTGGGGCCTTTGTCATTTGGATGTGCATTTAAATTGTATTCCGATATTTGTCGTGTTGCGTTGTTCTTTGCAGGTGATGTGGCGATTTTCGCTTTGTGGCGGTATGTATTGCGTGTTGATCTGCTTTGTGTTCCGCCTTCTGAGTTGAGTTGTGTGGTACAGTACTGGCCGCGTTTGCCTACGTAGCACAGTATGGTCACGGATAGAGGCTGCCATTGTGTCTGTTTACATGATGTGCTGTTCAGGGGCGGGGGATTGGCTCTTGGCCGACTGGTGCCTGTCAGCCAGGTCGATTGGTGGAATGATGGGTTGTTCAGAATGTGGCTGGTCACAGGTGACTGTGTTTGCGTGCGTTTGTTGGAGGGGGACTGGGGTCATGTCCATTGGAATAGCTTCTGTATTGATGCCATCTGTGCCCTGCAGCTCCCATCGGCCCCTCTTGGGATGAGCCTGGCTGCTCAGTCACTCTGCCGACTTGTGTGGTACATGCTTCTGCTGATGGTTGGTTTGTTTACTGGCATGAGTACAGGGCTGGTGCAATCCCCCTCAGGATGCTGTTGTGGATGTTGCCTTGCGCTGGTGGCAAGCGATGGGGGACTACTGTTGTTTTGTGTCATGTGTTCTTGATTTTCATTTTGATGTGTTGTACCTTCACATGCCTGTGCTGCGTCAGTACGGCTATGGTGACATGCCGTACATGGATGCCCACTCACGGGGCGCTTTGAGCCCCTGCATGCTTTTCTACGTTGGCATGCATGGGTGAATAGTGGATTTCACTGGTTGCATAGTGTGAGTACATTGCGCCTGCCAGGAGTTGTGCAATGAGGCCAGGGAGTGGAGTACAGGCACTCAGTGGGCCATTTACGGTTGGTTCGCGTTGCCGTATTTCTCGCCATGGCGGAATGGTACTTTACGACGTGCTTGATGGCGTTCAGTACATGTCCGCTAGGGTCAGAATTCGCGTACCGTTGCGCCATGGCGGTGATTCCGGTTTTGCAAGGCGCGCGTGCGCGTACTTGGTGCAGTTAGCGTTGCCGTTCACTGCGGTGTCGCTAATGGCATCGTACTTTACGGTGACGGGTCATGATCGCAACGAGCGGTGTTCGATGGCGGTATTGCATTTCCGCCATCATTTTTCCATTTCCGCAAGGGTCGTAATGAGGCCCATATACTTCACTTTACAATCACTGCACCATTATTCTTTGGAGAGACAACTAGATAGTTATTTCAGAGGGCCAAGAAGCATTGCAATCTAACGGACCATTGACCTGATTCCCCATAGTTATGTTAGCAGGCTACATAAACTGTCAATGATGTGCATTCAATGAGGTGTCCCTTACAGTTTATACACAGCTGTGTGAAACACCCTCTCCCTTTCTGACGCATGGACACGTCAGCATAATGGGGGCCCCGCAATGCCCCATCACACACACATGCACACATCCACACATGCATGCACGTACATACAAACCCAAGCACAAACATATACCATAAAACTCCTTGTTTCAAAGGCATGCCAACATCTTTGCTCTATCACCACACATGCGTACCTTGACTGACGTGCATTTCCATGCCACTTTTCATGTACTTGTTCCTTGCTATGCATTTATTTTATTACAATTTACAGCTGAATATTTGACGCATTACTTTTTATTCTGATCTCAGTTTGTCAACTAGCAATTCTTCAGACAGCCTTTGTCAGGACAAATGAACAACCAATCAACAGTTAGGGAAGAGCAACCTCCATGGCAACATGGCATTGCAATCTGTTGTGAAACGGTAAATGCAGTGAAATGCAACCTGAGGTTTACACAGCAATTATTTATTTTTATTTGTATTTCGATTATTTGTATTTATTGATTTAAGAACGGGGGTGTCCTTAGGAACAGAAATCACTTAAAATGTAAGCGCCCATGTTAAGGTGCTTCTTTGTAAGAACATTGTTGTATTGAAAGATGTATAGCAGGTGGTGAATACGTAAGAATATAAAAATAAACTAGGGACAGGGACTATAGGACATTACACTAGTTTTAAGATTGAAAGCCTAGGCCATTATTTACATATATACATAGAGTAGTCTGAGGGCTGAATGCAGGGGAGGTGGTTTGTGCGGTTCGTTTTCATATGAGGGTCGAGGATTATGGAGCTCCTTCTATTAATATCAGGAAGGAGGTTGTCCCTTGTTTCAAAGTGTTCCACCGAATAGATGCCTTTGATGGCCAGCAGGATGGAAAGAATTCCAGTGGAGTGGGATAAGAAGGGAAAAGGAGCGAAAACGGGCAGAGGAACAGAGGCATCATGGGACTGATAGGTAGTAAAGAGTTAAGGAGCACAGAGTTCCAGAGGGAGAGTAAAACGACATGCATTCAGTGAGGTAGGGGGCAAGACCATGGCTGGATTTATAGACAAGTAGCAGGAATTTAAAGAGAGAGTGATTTTGCATGGAGAGCCATCACGTGTTGTGATGGTAGGTAGAGGTGGATGAGGATTTGGGTAGGTTGAAAGGATGTGTGTCATTAAGGTGAGCAAAACAAAAGAGGTGATGGCTGGAAGGTTTAGAATTAATCTTAACCTCTGGCATTGCTCTGGGCAACCCTCCAGACCATTTGTCTTCACCTGCCAAGCCATTACAAAAGTGGGAACACCAAATGCAAATCGGGCTTGGTCCCACCCAAAAAGGGGCAGTCCAGCCATAACTGCTTGGTCACATTCCTTCTGCATAAGACCACAAACATCCCCAAACATTTTTCAGGCTTCGTTGGGCCTCATCAGTGAGGAGTAGCTTGCATGGCACCCACATCTGGGCATATCCATCCCACTCGGGGTGACTAAACCAAAACAAATGAGCTGATGACTGGAAGGTTTTGAATTATTTTTAACCTCTAGCATTCCTCTGGTAAACCCTCCAGAGCATCTTTCTTCACCTGCCAAGCCATTACAAAAGAGGAAATACCATATGTAAATCAGGCTTGGTCCCAACACAAAAGGGGCAGTCGAGCATGAACTGCTTGGTCACATCCCTTCTGCACGAGACCACAAGCATCCCCAAACATTTTTCAGCCTCGTTTGTCACACATTTGAGGACTTTATTGAAGAAATCAAAGGAGTAGACCAAGAAATAGGATCACACAGTACTTTAGTTTGCTGAGTGTTTTTGTTGAGGTTGAGTCTGGCGGCAGTGGCAGTGGCATTGATGAACTGGTAGAGATTCTGGTCTCTGTCAAAGAGAACCCCAAAATTGGGAAACATATGTGAGGTCATGAAGAAGTCAGGGGGAAAGACATGGGAGAGGGGAGAGCGGAGTTGGCCTTGAAGGCAGTGATAAAGATGACTTCCGTCTTTTAAGAGTTTAGCATGAGGCGGGATAGTGCTATCCACTGGCAGATGGTGGTTAGGGTGTTGGTTTTCATTCAGAGATTGTAGGGGAGGAAGAAAGTGGAAGAATATTAGAGTGTTGTCAGCAAAGAGGCAATATTGAAAGACAAAAGAGGAAATGAGGGGGCCAGAAGTGACCCTTGAGGGACACCCATGGTAAGGGGTGTTGGAAAGAAGTTGCTGTAATCCTATGAGTTGTAGAAGAAGTGGTCAGAGATATCGGAGAACACTCAGTTGCGCATGGTGGCCTTAATGCCAAGGATGGAAAGACTTTGAAGGTGGAAGGCATGGTCCACAGTGTCAAATTAAGTTCAAAGGTTTAAAGAATGGGAATGGAGCAGAGCTGAAAGTGGTGGGTAGTGGTAAGAGAATTGGTGATGTGGCTATGGGAAGTCATGGTAGAATGTCCAGATTAGTGAATTTAGCAAGTGATTTTATTTTGAGATAGGTGACTGTGCCATTAAAGAAAACTCTCTCAAGCATTTTAGTGGTATGAAAGGAGTGAGGCACATCTGTAAAATGAGAGGTTGTTGGTGACATCATTTGGTTTCTTTGCGAGAGGTACGACAATGGCTGTTTTGTAACAGGCTGGCATGATGTTGATATATATAGGTTGAATAAGGCAGTAGGGTGACCAGAGGTGACCGGTGCAAGTTCATTGGCAATTGGTGGTTCAAGGGGGTGAATTATATTTCAAGATGGGCAATCAGAGCGAAGGATGCGTAGAAGTTCAATGGGGAGCTGAGGCATAAAGAAGATATAGTGGAGAATGTGGTGCAGATGGGACGAGGGTAGCATTAGGAGGCAGGGATAGAAGGGTGGTCAAATAGCAGGTAAAGTTTTGGTGAGAGAGGATGCAGTGGAGTGGTTCTTGGGGGAAGCATGGTCTGGAGGATCAGGAACGGTTTGGGGGATGTGAGAGGAGAGATGGAACAAGATGAGTGGAATAAGAGCATTGGACTGATTTGAGAGCTGTTGTCAGGGACAGTATGGAGTACTGGTAGGCAGTGAAAAGAGTGGGAGTATCATTTTCACCAATGACATAAGAAGCAATTCACCTTTGTCCTCAAGCTGGATGGTGGGGGAGATCCATGCTTGAGAATGCAGGCAGGGATGAAGGTGTAAAGGAGCAGGGTAGTGATCATTCAAGGGGGTAGGCAGGGTAAATATGCATTTGGTAAAGATTAGTTTAATGGAGCACGAAAGAGGAGGGGAACAAGATTGGAGCAAGATGTTGAGTAGTTAACGATGGAGTCATGGTGGAACATGGAGAGGAGCGGAAGTGATAGGGAGCATGCAGCAGTGTCTAACAAGTAGAGAGTGGGTGATAGTTCATAGACATCTTATTTCAAGGGAAAACCCAGGGATCCCCAGAAAAGTTTAAGATCTTATAGTTCTAATGTTGACATAATTCAGTGATTCTCATCAATCTTTGATTCAGTTGGACAAACTGTCCTGGTTGATTGTTCACGCTCCTTTATTCATGTATGCGTAAATTAATTCCACAGCAATCATGTCAGTTGTCCCCACAAGAACAGATACATGCATAGAAACAACCCTACAGCATACAATAGGTTGGGTGTCCTCTACACACAGAGAAGATGTGGGAGTTGCCAGTGAATCAGGAGGTGAAGGAGGCAGCAGCGTAACAGCAGCAGTGCAACAGACATACTTAGCACTACAAATCACTGCTCCCAAAAACAGTCACTGCTCTGACACAGCAACAACACACATGAAGACCATCTACTGTACGGATCTCATTGCACAACATGCCACCTTCCAAAAGTTAAAAATGCTATTTCTTTTGTAAGAAGTTAAAATTCAATAAACACATTTTAACAGAAAGAATGGTTATTAGCACATGCAGGAAACCATGAGAGCTACAGTGGGCAGGCATCCCAATGCTGCTGGTCCTGACCAAATGCATCAACCATAACAGACATTTACAATCTGAGGGAACAGTGTCCTGACATCTGATATTTGGTCTATAACGTTCTTTTCATAAAAAAAATAGTAATACAAATCTATCCATATCTAAAAACATATCGTTGCAAATGTAATATTCCAGACAGTGCATGAGTGAGAAGAACAAGTTACTTCTTACCTTGTAACGTTCTTTCGATGGGATGTTCCTCTGACATATTCCTTATCTTAGATATTTCTTTCCAGCTTTGCTGGCCTGTGAAAAATTGTTCTCTAGAGGGCGCTGCGCGTCGACGTCCGCCGAGTCGATGTCCCTCGACAGCCGCCGTATCGACGTCGACGTCATCCTGCCTATAAAAGCTGCGCGCAGCATCCTTTGCTCAGTTCCGTTTTGTAGTCCACAATAATTCTTTCTGGACTAGACTAATCACCCTGAAGGAGCGTAAGCTGCAACAACAAGGGAAGTAGTACTGCAGGGATGGATGGGAGGGTCGATAAGGAATACATCGGAGGAACATCCCATCGAAAGAACGTTACAAGGTAAGAAGTAACTTGTTCTTCTAAGGGATCGTGTCCTCCGACGTATTCCTTATCTTAGATAGACTCCCATAGCAGTATTCTGTTATTGGAGGTGGGAGTACTGACTTCATGCTTCCTTTTATTGATGAATAGAGTGCAATACTGCCCTTCCAAACCTAGTCTCTTGACTGGAGGAGGAATCCAAGTTGAAAAACCGTGTAAAGGTATGGACGGACGACCATGTGGCAGCCGCACATATGTCTCTAACCGGCACTCCTCTTTTGAGGGCCGATGAAGCTGCGATCCCTCTGGTCGAATGAGCCCTAAGATTTTGAGGGGGCTCTTTTCCTGCCAGTTTATAACATTCCAAAATGGCTAGAATGATCCATCTGGAAATGGTCTGCTTAGTTATCGGTAACCCCAGCTTGTGACCTGCGTAGCCTACAAACAGCTAGTCTGCTTGTCTTATCCTAGCCAGTCTACTGATGTAAAAACTTAAAGCCCTTCTTGGGTCTAGCCTGTGTAACCTCTCCTCCTCTTTCCCCGGATGAGGAGGAGGATAGAAAGATGGAAGGGTAATCTTCTGAGTGATATGAAATTCAGAAACCACCTTTGGGAGGAAATTAGGCTTCACTTGCAGAACAACTTTGTCTTTGTGAAAGATTGTATGAGGGGGTTTACAAGAAAGAGCTTGTAACTCGCTCACCCTTCTAGCAGATGTAAGTGCTATTAATAAAACAGTCTTAAGGGTAAGAAATCTTAACGAACAAGAGTGGAGTGGTTCGAAAGGTGTGCCCATCAGGAAAGTTAGGACTAAGTTTAAATCCCATAGGGGAACCTGGAATGGTCTTGGGGAATAAACGTTAGTTAACCCCTTTAGGAACTGTATTACCAAGGGTAACTTGAAATAGGATGGTTCTTTCGCAGTGCGCTTAAAGATGGATAGCGCTGCGAGATAGCCCTTGATGGTGCCAACTTGAAGGCCTGAATCTGCTAAATAGAGTAGGAAGGACAAAACCATTGGTGTACCACATGAAAAGGGGTCGATATTCTTTTCTCTACACCAGCTGCAAAATCTGTTCCAACGGCAGCGGTATAAAGATTTTGTTGCTGGCCTCCTTGCCCAAAGCAACACCTCCATAACATCATCAGGGAGGTCCCAATCCTTGTACCTCAGCCTTTCAGAAGCCAAGCATGAAGGTTGAGGGTTTTGATGTCTGGATGGAGAACCTGACCGCCCTTCTGTGAGAGCAGATTCTCCCTGAGTGGAAGTTGAATTGGAGGGCAGATGGACAAGTCTAGAAGGTCCGGGTACCACGTTCTCCTGGCCCAATCCGGGGCAATTAGGATCATGGTTTTCCGGAATCTTCTCAACCTCCTGATCATTTGAGGAATGACAGGGACCGGTGGGAACGCGTACAGAAGCGGAAACTCCCAGTCCACTATGAACGCGTTTCCCAGAGCTCCTCTCGGGGGAAATTCCCTTGAACAGAACAGATCGCACTTCCTGTTGACACTGGTGGCGAACAGATCCACCTGAGGGGTTCCCCAAAGGGCGAAGATCTCTTGAAGGACTTCCTGAGCTAGTTCCCACTCGTGGGAGACTGTGCTCTGCCTGCTCAGAGCGTCCGCTGTCAAGTTCTTCTCTCCGGCTAGGTGAACTGCCGATAGATAGATTCCTTCTTGGATTGCCCAAGACCAGAGCTGCTTCGCCTCTCTGCACAGAGGTAGTGATCCTACGCCTCCTCTTTTGTTGAGGTAATGCATGGCCACTGTGTTGGATGGCAGGAACGCCTTCAGCGCAAGTCTGATGGCCCTCAGCTCTAACAGGTTGATATGTAGTCTGGACTCCGATGGAGACCAACAACCGCTGATGGTCAAGTCGTTGGTGTGGGCTTCCCACCCCGTGAGTGAGGCATCCGTGACTACTGTTATCTCCGGCCAGGCTTGCCAAAACTTTTCTCCTTTCAGAATGTTCTCTTGACAAGCCCGCCACTGAAGGTCTCGAGCCACCCTGTCGGGAACCTGAAGAAGATCTGTCATTCTCCCTGAGAATTGTGACCACTGAGTTCTCAGTCCCCACTGGAGGGATCTCATTCTCAGGCGAGCCTCTGGCACTAGGAAAATGCAGGATGCCATGAGGCCTAGCAACCTCAAAAAGTCGAAGGCTGTGTCACGTTTGTCGTCTTCTTCTGAAGAGATGACAAGTTCTCCCCCTTCCCTCAACTCCTCACCTTCCTCTTTCTGCTTAATCCTTCTGTCCTTGTGTTGTGGAGGCTTCTCTTTTTTCTTGTGAAGATAAGGACGCCCTCGATAGGATGCCACCGTGCCACTAGATAGGGGCAGCGGGGGCACTCCTACCGAGAACGCCTCACAGGGGGAAAAAAGCCGGAAGGCACAAAAAACCCCTGAACGTGGAGGATCCCAGGAGGTGAGTAGCTGAAGATGGCGCGATCCGATGTGCAGGCACCGAATCGGGAAATAGGTGGATCCAAACGGTAGACCAGGATACGGCAAAAGGTGGTTTCAATGCGGAGATACTAAGGAAATCACAGGCAGTCCGGTAGGCAGGCAAAGGGTCTGGCAACAGTTCAAATAGGATATAGGGATATTCACAGGCAGTCCGGTAGGCAGGCAAAGGGTCTGGCAACAGTTCAAATAGGATATAGGGATATTCACAGGCAGTCCGGTAGGCAGGCAAAGGGTCTGGCAACAGTTCAAATAGGATATAGGGATAGAAAAGGGGGAAAAACAACAAGGCAAGAAGGAAAGGAAGGAAAAGAGGGAGAAAAAAGAGGCAGGACGAGGACGAGACCACGCACTGGGCAGGGTGGAGAAATAACTGCGAGGGAAGGCTGGCAAAGGATATGAAGAAGTCACGAATAAATCACCGGGAGAAGGAGCGACAGCAACACAGGAAGGAACCCGGAAACGTTGCAACGCGTATGCGACCCGGAAGTGAGGACTTAAATACTTCCGGGTCAAGGACGCGTGCAACAACTAGAGCGGTGAAACGGATGACGAGTAGCGGAATGCTACGGCGGACAGAACCGCCAGCGATTCCACTTCCGCCAATCCTGCCGCGGCATGACAGTATGCCCCCTCCTATGGAGACCTCCCCCCGGTTTTCCCGGATGAGAGCGAAAGAACTTGCGGGCCAACAGTGGGGCATGTACCTGAGAGGCTGGTTCCCAAGAGTTTTCCGACCAGTGATACCCCTTCCACCGTACAAGGTATTCCAACCTTCCCCGGCGGTACCGGGAGTCACAGATTTGGGCTACCTCGAATACCTCCTGGGTCGAAGTAGCAGGCAAGGGGGTTTTCTTCTTTTTGCGAGACCAGATGTCTGCAAGAAAAGGTTT
This sequence comes from Ambystoma mexicanum, assembly GCF_040938575.1. Classification (NCBI taxonomy): domain Eukaryota; kingdom Metazoa; phylum Chordata; class Amphibia; order Caudata; family Ambystomatidae; genus Ambystoma; species Ambystoma mexicanum. Next base: position 700,051,234 of record NC_090941.1, on the reverse strand, counting down.
GAGTTGTGAGGCATGAAACACCGGGTGGACTCTTTGAAGACTCTTGGGTAATTTTAGCCGAAAGGCCACCGGGTTGATGACTTGTGTGACTTCGTATGGACCCAGAAATTTAGGGGAGAGTTTGGAAGGGTGTGCCCATCGTGGTAGATATCTTGTGGACAACATGACTTGAGAACCTATTCCCCAGTCAGGCCCCGCTCTGCGATGTTTGTCGGCCTGGACCTTGTATCTCATTTGGGCCTTGCTAAGATTGTGTTTGGCCTGTAGGTGGATGTCTCTCAACACGGCGAGAGTGGAGTCGACTGTGGGCAGAGAGGTAGAGACATTAGAGACCGGTAGTATAGCTCGGGGATGGTAGCCATAGTTACAGAAAAAAGGGGTGAAACCGAGAGTAGACTGGAAAGAGTTATTGTAGGAGAACTCAGCCAGGGGTAGTAGAGAAACCCAGTTGTCCTGTTGAAGGTTCACATAACACCGTAGGTACTGTTCTAGTGTGGCATTTAAACGTTCCGTCTGTCCATTTGACTGAGGGTGGAAACCTGATGTTAGAGCTCTCTCTATGCTCAACCGGTTGCAGAGATGTCTCCAGAAACGAGAAGTGTACTGGCTACCTCGATCGGAGATGATCTTCTTTGGTATTCCATGGAGACGAAAAACGTCTTTGATGAGAGTCTCGGCCATGGTTGCTGCTGTTGGTACCCTTGTCAATGGGGAGAAGTGAGCCATCTTTGTGAAGTAATCGATCACTACCATGATGCATGTGCTTCCTTCAGAAGGAGGTAAGTCCACGATGAAATCAGTAGATACCACTTCCCAGGGACTGTCGGGAACCGGTATTGGTCTCAGAAGGCCCAAAGGTTTCAGACGAGAACTCTTGCTGCGAAGACAGGTCACACAGGATTGCACGTAACTGGTCACGTCTTGGCGCATCCCTGGCCAATAAAAGTGTCTCTGTAGGAATTCCAATGTTCCCTTAATACCTCGATGACCTGCCAGCTTGGAGTCGTGACACCATTTTAACGCCATTCTCCGAAATTCCGAAGTAGGTAAGTATAATTTTCCTTTCACAAAGTATAGACCTTCCTTGACTTCGTAGACGGGGTCTTGTGGGTGACACTCCGACTCAAAACCCCCCTTTGAAGCTTCTTTCACTTGTCTTAAGAAAGCGGATAGAACGCCTATTCTCCTCGTCAAGGGGAACATAAGATCTGGCGTCCTGTCGGATTCATTCCCATAGTCTCCTCTGCGAGACAAGGCATCTGCGACTATATTCTGTGGTCCTGGGATGTAAGTAATGTTGAAATCGAACTGGGCAAAGAAGTGAGCCCAGCGGGCCTGTCTTGTGTTGTAGCACTCAAACTGTCGCAGAACTTGTAGATTTCTGTGATCTGTTCTGATGGAGAATGGGTGTTTACCTCCTTGTAGAAGATGACGCCACTCTAGACAGGCTGATTTCATGGCCAATAACTCGCGCTCTATGACCGAGTAGTTCCTTTGGCTGTCATTCAATGTCTTGGAAAAATAAGAGACTGGATGTTCCTCGCCTTGGTGTTCCTGCAAAAGAACTGCCCCCATAGCTGATGAAGATGCATCTGTCTCGATGATGAAAGGCCGGTCTTGGTCTGGCTGCAGAAGGATGGGGGCGGTACAGAAGGCTTCCTTGAGACTGTGGAAGCTATCCTCAGCTTCACTGGACCAAAGGAAAGGTTTGGAGCTCTTCTTAAGTAGTGTGGTGATAGGTACCATTCGGTGGGAAAAGTTGGATATAAATTTCCGGTAAAAGTTTGCCAGACCTAAAAACCTTTGTACCTCCTTGATGGATTTTGGTGAAGGCCATTCCAAAATGGCAGAAACTTTGCGGGGATCCATGGAGACACCCCGACTGGACAATATGAAACCCAAATATGGGATAGATGTTGCAGAAAATATACATTTGTCTATCTTGACTGAGAGGTGATTTTCTCTTAGTCTCTGGAAGACTTCTTTGACATGAGCCACATGTTCCTCAGGAGTTCTGGAAAATACCAGTATGTCATCGAGATAGACGATCGTGGTCTGACACAACAGGTCCGAAAAAAGCCGGTCCATAAAGCGCTGGAACACAGAGGGGGCGTTAACAAGTCCAAAAGGCATCACTTGGTATTCGTACAGCCCATAAGGGGTCCTAAAAGCAGTTTTCCATTCGTCCCCTTGGTGGATCCGAAGGAGATGGTATGCATTCCGAAGGTCCGGTTTTGTGAAGATCGTGGCGCCATGAACCGCTTGAATAATTTCGGTGATAAGTGGCATTGGGTATCTGTCTTTTATGGTCACCTTGTTTAGACCCCTGTAGTCAATACAGGGTCTTAGTTCTTGTGTGTCTTTCTTCGGAATAAAAAACAGGGATGCCCCAGCTGGTGACTTTGAAGGTCTTATAAGTCCGTTGGTCAGATTGTTATCTAAATATTCCCGGAGGAATTGTTTTTCCCTGAGGGATAATGGGAACATTCTACCAAACGGTACCAGTGCATTAGGAACTAGATCCAGACAACAGTCTTCTGGTCTGTGTGGAGGAAGATCACTAGGCGTTTTTTCCGTTACTACCTCTGTATATTCTTGTAGATGGCGTGGAAGACAATGGATGAGTCTGGAGTCATACACAATGTTAGTTTCTACAGTCTCGAACTTGGGTTCAGGTAGACATTCGGATCTACAATAGGTGGACTGAAAACTGAGTACGTTCTTCGCCCAGTCAATGTGAGGGTTGTGCTTTCGTAGCCAGCCTATCCCTAATATGATAGGGAAATGGGCTGCTCGGATTATGTCAAACGAGATACTTTCGGTATGTTTTTGGATACATAGTTGTAATACCTCAGTGGTATGTGTGATCATGCCGGAAATCAGGGGTTCCCCATCCACTCCTTCAACCTTCTGATCCTCCTGTTTGGCCAGACGAGGTATACCCTTTTGCTTAGCCCACAAGGTATCTACGAAGTTGCCTGCAGCACCACAGTCCAATAAAGCCTGAGTCGGGACTTCGGTCCTGCCTACAGTAAGGGTTACTGACAGAACCATCAGCCTAGAATCCTCTAGTAAACCAGACGAGGCTATAGACAGAGAAGTATAAGGACTAGAAAAAGCCCCTCGGGAGTGCGTCCCCATACTCACCGAGGGCGCTCGTTTCCCGAACGCCTCGGAGGAACGTTAGGACAGTTCCGTAACAGATGGTCAGAGGCTCCACAATACATGCACATGTTGCCTTCCCGTCGTCTCTTCCGTTCTTCCGGGGTGAGTGGTGCACGAGCAGTACCGATCTGCATCGGTTCTTCCTTTCCCTGGCGTGAAGGTGGTTGAGAGAATGGTATCTGAGTTTCTAAGGGAGGGAGACTGTAGAGTTTGTTCTTCTTTCTTTCTGACCGTCGTTCCGAGAGTCGGAAATCGATCCGAAGAGCAGCCGTGATGAGATCTGAAAATGAGGCTGGACGGTCGATCCGGGCTAGTTCGTCCTTGAGATCCTCTCTCAACCATCGACGGAAGATGGTATATTGGGCTTGTTCCTGCCAGCCAGCTTCGGCGGCTATCTGTTTGAACGTAGTGATGTAGGAGAGGAGATCGTTATTTCCCTGACGGACATCTAAGAGGTCCTCTGAGGCTAAAAAAGCACTTTCTGTGCGTAGAAATGTTTGTTGCAGCAGGGTCTTGAAGTCATTTTAATTCTGTAGCACGGGATCTGACTGGTTTACCAAAGGGGTGGCCCACGCCAGGGCATTACCCGACATATGGGTAATCATGAATCCTACCTTGGTATGATCTGATGTGAAGGTCTGTGGACGGAATGAAAAATGAAGGTTGCAGGCATCTAGGAACTCCTTGACTCGTTTTGGTGATCCATCGAATTTGCCCGAAACCAGAGGGTACGAAGGTAGGTCGGCAGGGGTTCGTTCCCGTTCATTCATTCTTAACTGTAACGCGGCGTTGGTGGTTTTTAGATTCTGGACCTCCATATTAAGGTTTTGGACTGCGGCTACTAGTTCCTGGACTTGCTTGGTGGTAGCCATCTCAGTTTCTTGTAGGCGTTGCAAACTGTCACGTTTGTCGTCTTCTTCTGAAGAGATGACAAGTTCTCCCCCTTCCCTCAACTCCTCACCTTCCTCTTTCTGCTTAATCCTTCTGTCCTTGTGTTGTGGAGGCTTCTCTTTTTTCTTGTGAAGATAAGGACGCCCTCGATAGGATGCCACCGTGCCACTAGATAGGGGCAGCGGGGGCACTCCTACCGAGAACGCCTCACAGGGGGAAAAAACCCCTGAACGTGGAGGATCCCAGGAGGTGAGTAGCTGAAGATGGCGCGATCCGATGTGCAGGCACCGAATCGGGAAATAGGTGGATCCAAACGGTAGACCAGGATACGGCAAAAGGTGGTTTCAATGCGGAGATACTAAGGAAATCACAGGCAGTCCGGTAGGCAGGCAAAGGGTCTGGCAACAGTTCAAATAGGATATAGGGATATTCACAGGCAGTCCGGTAGGCAGGCAAAGGGTCTGGCAACAGTTCAAATAGGATATAGGGATATTCACAGGCAGTCCGGTAGGCAGGCAAAGGGTCTGGCAACAGTTCAAATAGGATATAGGGATAGAAAAGGGGGAAAAACAACAAGGCAAGAAGGAAAGGAAGGAAAAGAGGGAGAAAAAAGAGGCAGGACGGGGACGAGACCACGCACTGGGCAGGGTGGAGAAATAACTGCGAGGGAAGGCTGGCAAAGGATATGAAGAAGTCACGAATAAATCACCGGGAGAAGGAGCGACAGCAACACAGGAAGGAACCCGGAAACGTTGCAACGCGTATGCGACCCGGAAGTGAGGACTTAAATACTTCCGGGTCAAGGACGCGTGCAACAACTAGAGCGGTGAAACGGATGACGAGTAGCGGAATGCTACGGCGGACAGAACCGCCAGCGATTCCACTTCCGCCAATCCTGCCGCGGCATGACAGGCTGTGAGACGCTGGGCATTTTGGAACTTGGTAACCATCTGTAGAATATCTTGAGCCCTCACCTCTGGTGGCGAGGCTTTTCCCAGGGAAGTGTCCAGGATCGCTCCGATGAACTGGAGTCTCTGCAATGGTATCATTTGTGACTTCTTTAAATTGAGGGAGAAGCCCAGTCTGTGAAGGGAGTGGCAAACGTGATTTAGCTGGATCTGAGCTTGTTCCGAAGATACAGCCCTGATCAACCAATTGTCCAGGTAGGGGTAGACGTGAATCCCTTCCCTCCTTAGACTTGCAGCCACTACCGGGGAAGACCCTCGGGGCGGAGGTCAGCCCAAATGGCAGCACTCGAAATTGATAATGAGAGTTGCCAATTGCGAACCTCGGGTATTTCCTGTGTTTGAGATGGATAGGCACATGGAAATAAGCGTCCTGAAGGTCCAAAGATACCAACCAGTCCTGGAACTGAAGGGCCTGAAGGATCTGAGAAAGAGTTACCATCTTGAATTTGTCTTTCCTGAGGAATTTGTTCAATTCTCGCAAGTCCAAGATGGGTCTCAGTCCTCCGTCTTTCTTTGGAATGAGAAAGTAAGGGGAGTACCAGCCCTTGTTCCTCTCCGCTACAGGTACCGGTTCTATGGCACCTTTCTCTAGCAGATCTAAAATTTCCTGCAAGAGGAACGGATCTGGAACTTTTTGAGAGCTGATCCCCGGTGGATGACTCTGAGGTATGCGTAGGAGAGGCAGGCAGTAACCTTGTGCAACTGTCTCCAATGCCCAAGCATCTGACGTGATAGCCTGCCATTCCGCCAGATGTTGAGTTAACCTGCCTCCTACAGGTTTCATGTGAGGGAAGTCCTCAGAGTGGTTTTGGGGCGGCTGATGCAGATGCCGATGGTAAAGAGGCACCTGCTGTTGCTGCGGCTTTTGAAAATCTAGCCCGTCCACCTCGGGTAGTTCTTCTTTGTCCCCTTTGAGCCAGTCGTCCTCTACCTCTTCCGAATGCGGAGTAGAAACAAAAGGACTTGCCTCTCACAGAGGTTCCTGTGGGACGAAAAGGTGTCTGACGGATTGCATCGCCTAGGGATTTTGCTGCTGCCTTTGATGTTTGCAGTTTTTGTAAACTGTCATCCGCCTTTTTCCCAAACAAAGAAGAGCCATCGAATGGCATGTTCAAGAGCCTGTCTTGCACATCTGGGGCAAAACCAGACTTTCTCAACCAAGCAAATCTCCTGGTTGTTGTACTTGCCGCCATTGCTCTGCTGATGCTGTCAGCCGAATCAATGCCCGTCTGGAGGGATTCGCACATAGCGTCTTTACCATCCTGTATGATATTTAGGAACGCCTCCCTTTCTTCTCCCTCCGGGATGCAGTCAGCCGCTGTAGAAGCACACTCCCAAAGTGTATGGCTGAATCTAGCAAGGGTGCAAGTAGCATTAATAGATTTTAACGCCATGCTACATGCTAAAAAAACTTTCTTTGCAATAGCATCATATTTTTTATCGTCCCTGTCCTGTGGGACTGCAGACTGCAGGGTAAGCAGTCTTGATGTCAGTAGAAGATGCTGCCTGTACCACCAGACTTTCTGGGGATGGCTGTTTGGACAAAAACTCCGGGTCTGCAGAAGATACCCTGTATTTAGTAGACAGTTTTTTATTTACTGCCAGGACGACATCTGGGGTTTCCCAGTTCGTCATGATTTTCCTTTGAAGAGCTTTATGAAAAGGCACTACAGGATCCTCCTGTGGACCTTTATCAAGAATATCCATGAGGTCATCTTGTTGGAAAGCCTGTGAAGGTGTTGACCACCCCATAAATTCTGTGATCCTGGCCATTAAGGCTCTATAGGGGGTTTTGGCATGCTCCCCCGGGTCTGGCCTAGCGAACTCCACCTCAGGGGAAGTGTCTAACCCACTTGCCTCATGTAAGGAATCATGGAGTTCCTTTAATCTGCGTTCTTCTGAGTAACTCCTCTTGAACTGGGGTTGCAGATCCCTGCAACTCAAATGTCTCTTCTTGGTCAGATAGTTCTCCCTCTTCCATAATTGAGGACATAGTTCTCAATTGGTCTGAACTCACAAAGGGTGTGAAACCCATCTCCAAGGCAGAGGGTGCCAAACTTGTTGTAATCTGCCTCGAAAACGTCGATGTCGTTGACGCCAACGTCGAAGGCTTCGAACGTGGCGTCGAAAACAAAGGCGGAGGCCTCGAGGTCCTCGATAGAATTGGGATTCTGCTTGAGGATGTCGACAATCTCGACGCCATCGACATCGAGGACCTGGGGATAGCCACTGGGTGCGCCGCAACCGTGACTTTCCTTGGCATCGACGCCGGTGTCGAAGATGACGTCGAGTCGACAGACCCGTGTGTCGAAGGTCCCTTCGACAACGGCGTCGAAGACACCGACCTCGGCGTCGACGGAACCTTCGTCGACGGCGTCGACGGAACCTTCGAAGAAGGGTTCGAGGTCATAGCTTTACTCAAGGGTTCATGACGCGCTCGAGAAGCTTCCTTCGCCGGGTACTGCGACTCGCGGCGTTTTAGACCTTCGGGTCTTTCGACCAGAGCATCGCTCTCGGCAGTCTTTGAGGTAGTCGAGGCCGCTTTCTCGAAGACGCTCATCATATTTTTGCGGAATTCCTCACATTCAGCCCGGGAACTATGTTTCGTGGGGCAAGGGATTCTCTTAGGAGAAACAGAGGAAGAGGAGGACGAAGAAGGGGATCTTCGACGTCTCCTCTTCGAGTGCTTCGATCTCGAGGAGTGATGGGACGCGCTTCGAGACCTGGAGCGCGAATGGTGACGAGGAGACGAATGTCTCGACTTCGTCGAGGAAGAAGAAGCTTTTGAAGTCTTACCTTTTTCCAGATTCCCCCTACGCTCCTTCAGGGCCTTAGCTGTCATGGACATACAGTCCTCGCTCTCCGAACAATGGTGTTCAGCTCCCAAACACCACAGACAAACTCTGTGAGGGTCAGTCAGCGACATCTTTTTCCCACAGTCTCGGCATTTTTTAAAGCCGGACCGAGGGGTCGTCGGTTCCGACGAGGAAGCCATCGAGTATGGTCGAATATCTCGAGGAAATTGGATTAATTCTCTACGAAAACTGAGCAACGATATTCCGAGGAACTGAGTAAGCGTGGAAAAACGGAACTGAGCAGCGGACGCTGTGCGCTGCTTTTATAGGCAGGATGACGTCGACGTCGATACGGCGGCTGTCGAGGGACATCGACTCGGCGGACGTCGACGCGCAGCGCCCTCTAGAGAAAAATGTTTCCGAGGCTAGCAAAGCTGGAAACAGATATCTAAGATAAGGAATACGTCGGAGGACACAAACCCTTCGAAAGGTGTGTTAGAAACAACTAATCGAAACCTGATTAATTACATTAAATTACACATATTCCCTCCCATGTATAATTCTTTAATACCAAATAATTATCCCAATTAGGACTAAAATACAGAAAAAAACAATATTAATCTGAGGCAAATGCTCTGCGCATTCCCAAAATTGGATAATTCATTAAAAGTTCTCTTTTAATGTGAACCTCTTTTAAAAATTGCATTACTACTGTCCCAAAAGCATAGAATTCATGATTGACAACCAAGTGCAGGCCTTTGAGTCAACAGATTCCCCAGGCATCAGCGGATTAGCGAGTACATAGGGTTCCGTTGCCTCGCTGTAAGAAGGGCATTGGAAAACAAGATAAGATAATGTCATGCTCCCATATTGGAAAGCACACTTTGATTTCTCTGTCTTATCACACCGAACATTTTGTAAATGTTTTCATTGTGATCTGGTTTAAATGCTATTAATGGCTTTTAAACAAAACACCAATGGAGATTCTCAGGAAGTTCAACCTCAAGATGCAGGTGCAAAGATCATTTATGTACTACGCTATTTAAATCAGATTGGTGGCTTACAAATATTTGGATATTATTTAAGCAGCATTTAAGAATGTGTAGCAGACTTCTGAGCTGCAACATCTCCAATCATAATGCCTGTTTGCACAATAAAACAACATAATCTCTCCTTATGTATAATTCAGACTCCCAAGTCCTAATGTTGGGCACACGTGTGTTACCATGGTGGAGGGTAAGAAAATATGTGTTTATCATTTTGTGTTTGACCTCAATTTGCTGGTGACCAGGAAAGGGGCACGGCATGTCACCTGACTCACAAAAAAGGTTGATCATCACATGATTCTAGTTGTTATATACAATCTTCATTGATGTAGGTACCACCAGGTGTACCTGTTAATTTGTTCTGCACAGTTTTCTGTGTGTGTATGTTAGTGTAGGAAGGGGGATATATGTATGACTTGTTATGGTTATGTATTGGTTATGTATGGCTGGCTACAGTTGATACTTCTGGTGTTGAGAGTGAGTTATGCTTGGATGCAATTCTTTGGTCTAATGTAGAATAAGGGAATAGTTGTTTGCTTTGAGTGTTTTGAAAGTGGGTGCAAAATGGCAAATCATGCACCCCTTTTTGTGTTGTCTCACTTGGCTGTGTTTGACATCACCCTACCGGTTGTTAGTTGGTGTGGATGTGGGTGGTCTGGTTGATTCGCTGGGGTCTTTATCCACAAAAATGGTTGTGCATCCTAGCCCCATTGTGTGGCAACCTGTGGTTTCCTTTCCTTTGCTATCTTGATTCCAGTGGTGCTGTCGACTGTGATGTTTTAGTGGTTTTACTCTAGTGGGATGTTTGTGCCAGGATGAGGCAGGCTCTGGGTGGAATGAGATTTGCTGTGGTGTGATTTGTGAGTGATGGTGATTGCCTACAGTGTGATACTGTCCTGTGACAGGTGTGTGTGTTGTTGTAAATGATGTGCGAGAGTTGTGTAGAAAGGGGGATATTATGATGAGTTTATGTTGTCTTGTTCTGTCTCGCTGGCTAGGTATGCAAGCTGTGGAATGTTGATATCTGAGATGATTGGCAGCTCAGGAGAACGTCAGTGTGTGAATGCTGGTGAATGTTCTGAGAGTGACAGTTAGGGCCTGAGCTGGGGGAGTGTGAGGATGCCTGTTGGGTGTGCTCTATGAGAACTGTCCTAGTCCCTGTCCTAAGTATATACTGCAAGTAACTGTAACTGTAACTGTAACTGTAACTTTGTACATATGCAGAATAAAGCCTATACCTGGTTCATACAAGTGGCTCCACAGCTGGTCTGTGCCTAGTCCCATCTACCACTACCACTTTTTACAACAGAAGTGAACATTAGGCCCAAAGAATTCAAATGTTGAACTATTTGCACATTTCTGTTATTCAAATGCCAATTAAGTTTAATTTTTTCCTTTTCCAAAGACCATAGTTTTCGTTTTTAGTTGGTTCAACTTCCGTCCATTCACTTCTGTGCATAAAATAAAGCTGTTAATATATTTCTGTAGACTGGCAGATGTTTCCAATATCATAGCTAAACCATGTACATATACGACCATGTACATATACTAGTGAGGGACACATAGGCATTATCTCTGATACGCAGAGCATCACCATGCACCCATCCAAGTTCCCCTGATCGGACAAATGAACTTAATAAAGGAAAGGACCTGAAACACATGCCTGTTTCAAGATGCAGATAATTCCTGGATATGTTCAGCACTCTCCCTAGGTCTACTTTAGTCAATGTTCTACTACTGTAACATTTTATCAGTAGCTAGCTCTAAGAAATTGCTGGCCATGCCATAGCTCTTCATAGTAGGCCAGTGCTCCCTGCAATCCCACTGCAGATGAAAAGGCTATTTAACAAAATTATAGATATTGACCCTTTATTGTTGTATATTTTGTTACTATGTGAAGCAGTATGTTTGCTAAACCTACGGTTGATGCCCCTTTCGCAAACCCTCTGTGGCAGAATACATGCATTTGACATTATGTTGCCCATTTATCAATCAATACCATGATGGATCAGATGTGAGGATTTTTTTGTCTCTGAAAATTTGTTGTTTACCATAAATGTGTGTAACACCTAATTTGTGCAATGACATTTTTCAAGGATATCATGAGACACTTTATGCTTTACTTCAGGATTCCTTTAACAAACCTTTAAATTCTCTCATTACCGGTGGTGGACAAGGATTATATTTATATGAGGAAGCATCCATCTGGCAGAATCCGGGTTTGGCATATTAATAATCGGATGTTGTTTTGGAGATGCTGGATTAATAAGGGCATTTTACTTTTACGAGATATCTGGTATGATGGGGGTATGAGGTCTTTTGAGGATTTGAAGGTTATGTTTAATTTGCATCAAAGGGAACTACAGAGATATAATTTTTTGGCTGCTTTAATGATGGAGAGGAGTCCGATGGTTGATTTGCCTCTATTGCAGAGACCTGAGAGGTGTGATTTTCTCTCTATTGTTCCTCATGGGGTGTCTAGTTTTTTGAAACTCTTTCCGACTGAAAATCGTTCCCTAGTATTCTGGAATAAATTGAGATGTACATGGTCTGAGGAACTTGGAGAGGTTATACCTTTGAATGATTGGGAAAGTATGTGGAAGGTTCTTATTAAGGCAAGACTGGGGATCAGCTCTCAAAAAGTTCCAGATCCGCTCCTCTTGCAGGAAATTTTAGACCTGCTAGAGAAAGGTGCCATAGAACCGGTACCTGTAGCGGAGAGAAACAAGGGCTGGTACTCCCCGTACTTTCTCATTCCAAAGAAAGACGGAGGACTGAGACCCATCTTGGACTTGCGAGAATTGAACAAATTCCTCAGGAAAGACAAATTCAAGATGGTAACTCTTTCTCAGATCCTTCAGGCCCTTCAGTTCCAGGACTGGTTGGTATCTTTGGACCTTCAGTATGCTTATTTCCATGACTTTAGGACGTCTTTTTTGGACTCCTGATAGGATGTTTAAATTGGGACTTGGTGATACTGATAGGTGCTGGGGTTGTTTGAGAGAGAAGGGTACTATGCTACACATGTTATGGGATTGTGAAAAGGTAGTGGGGTTTTGGAGTTGATTTGGTGTGTGAGATTGCTTTTCCTAGAAACCCATTAGCGGTGATATTGAAATCTTGGAGTTGTGTGAGACATCTTGAATATCTGATGTTGTGTTGGATTAATAAAGTCTTTCTAGTTGCTGTCAGACTGATATTACGAGTCTGGAAGACTAGGAAAAAGCCATGTGTAGATGATTGGTTAGTTCAGTTGCAAATTCTTTCTCGTTTTGAGAAATTGAAATTGTATTTTTGTTAGTTAAGTGTAAAAGTGCTATTTAGGATAATTGATTAGTGGTGAATTGGCAATTAAGGTTTGTAGAGGTTTTTTTTTTTCTCACTGTATTTGCCTTGATTTAGTTATCACATTTGATATTTTGTTCTGCTCTATGTGTTCCATTTTTGATTGCCTCGTTTTGAGAAATTGAAATTGGGTAGATTACACAAAGAGGAAATTTACAATGAACAATGGAGTAAATTCAATGAGTTTTATGACTGATGCTTTGTCAGAATGTGTTATTTATTTAATTTTATTTTTTTGGGCAGTGGGTGGTGGTAGGGGAGGGTTGATGTTTGTGGTGTCTTTGATGTTGTATTTTTGTTAGTTAAGTGTAAAAGTGCTATTTAGGATAATTGATTAGTGGTGAATTGGCAATTAAGGTTTGTAGAGGTTTTTTTTTTCTCACTGTATTTGCCTTGATTTAGTTATCACATTTGATATTTTGTTCTGCTCTATGTGTTCCATTTTTGATTGCCTGTTCTGAATTGTACTTATATTTGAATAACTTAAATAAAGAGTTACAAAATATATATATTCTTGTTACCACAGCTACCAGTGTTGATTTATTCTGCCTGTGACTGTTTGTATGAAAGAAGGAATTAGGGCTAATACGGAAAAATATAGTTTCTGTTACTATCTCTGTTGAAACTTGCTCTTGACAGTGCAGGGCTTTTACGCCTTTTCACGTCATTTCAGAAATGAATAGTGACTATTACCGATTGTACGAATTGAAACCTAAATTATTTTTCTCTGCTAGACTTGAACACCTAAATTGTAATCTAGCATTGTAAATCTCCTTTTGGGGGACATTAGTTCCTGGTAGCACACCTATACATTAAGAAGGTTGTTTTCGACACTCCAGCGTTTTGTAGTTCTCTAAAACTACATTTCCCTGCTAGCATGGGTTATATATCTACATTTTTGGTGCGTTAGTGCCGGCACGTTTGGTCTGGTCTGCGCCGGACGTGGTGAAGGGGTGCCTAGACTCCCTCCTTGCTTCCTCATCCAGATAAGCCAGTTAATTTCACAACTGAAGTCCTTATTTCTTTGGATATCAAACATGGGTTACCGTCACGAAAACACGCCCATGGCAGTAACATGTGAAAAACATGGAACTACACTGCCCATGGCAACATTAATCCTTACTGCCAACAGACCTCTCATTAAAAATGCTCCGTAAGATAAACTAGGAGCATCGAACTCAATGTTACCCTCTGCTAACATGAAACTAACGTCTGACACTCTAAAATTATCTTTACTCAACACAAGGTCTTTATCTAAAAATTCTCTCGACATACATGATTATATCCTTGAAAATGAGATTGATATCTTATGTCTTACTGAGACCTGGCTACAATAAAGCAGTGGCCCTAGTATTGAATGGCAACCCCACAAAGATATAAGATGATTAACAAAGACTGCTTAGAAGGAAAGGGGGGTGGAGTCACTATTATTAACAGAAAGGAAATTGGCATATTTGAATCCCAAATTGAATGCTGGGGATGCAAAGCCTTACTTGCTAAAATAACCCCAGCGGCCAATACCTGCATTAATATCTGCTTAATTATAGGCCACCCATTGACATGCCCTCATCATTTAATGGAGACCTCCCTCCCCTCCATACAAATACTCTACTGTGGATTCCTATGGAGTCTGCCTGCATACTTAACACATCAAAATACCCACACTCCTCTACCATACTTTTAGGAGATTTAAATCGCTGGCAAGGGGACATAAAGGACAAAGAAGCTGCTGAGTTAAAACAACATCTCACAAATGTAAGTAGGTCTATCCTACTTACACCGGAGGCCACATATTAGATTGGGTGGCAACCAGAAACATTGACAATATGCAACGTTTGCACCAACCCATGCATCTGGTCTGACCACTGTAAAATTGAATGTTCTTTCGTACCACCGACATCTAAGAAACTGCAACGTGAACCACCTAAGAAAATCTGTAATCAAAACTATAATAAAATCAAAGCAGGAGGTTTAGAAATTTGTATCCAAGCTACCATGAACAAACCTTCCAACTCAGACTCCCCAGATAGACTTGCAGAAAGGTTCAAAATTACATTATCGAAATTATTAGAAGACTTTACGTCAATAAAGAAAAAAAACATCAGGGATCACCCGAACCAGCAAAACTGGTTTACAGAAGATTTACAAACATTAAAACAAAGAAAAAGACAAGCAGACCGTTCATTGTCAAAGGATCCTACCATTGACAATAGAAATAAATGGAAAATCATAGAAAGTCATTACAAGAAAAGGATTCTCGAGGCTAAAAAAACATTCTGCGATGCTCAAATAGAACAGGCAGGTTAAAATACGAAAAGAGCTCTTTGAACTTTACAGATATTGGGAAAATCCCAGCACCCTTACTCACTGCATCAACCCTAAAAAGGAAGACTGTAAAAAGGTACAGGAGGCCTTTCAAAATAAAATCCTACTGGCCTGAGAAAAAATCCAAAAATCACAAAAGAACAGAGCAACACCTACCAAACAAGAAGGCAAAATCAATATAGAAAAATCTAATAACATGCCGCATTTTAGCTTTCAAGCAATAACTTCGCTGACACCTTGATAATGCATTGGAAGCACTACTTGTATTGAGTATCCCCTCCCATCTAAGATTATACTCAAGCATACAAACATCTTTGCGCCATTCCTCACACAAAACGGGCCTCCTCATTTTATTGGACACTCAGCAGCGTTTGATCTTCTTGATCACGCCAGACTACTGGAAACACTAGGGAATACTGGGAAATGCTCAAACCAAGCCGTGCAATGGATCTTCTCATTCCTATTTGAAAGAACATCTAAGATAGGCTGGAGTACTGTGTGCTAAAACCCTATTGCTATCAAATACAGCGTACCACAAGGGGCCTGTATTTCTCCCATCCTGTTTAATATCTATATAAGACTCCTGTGTGATACATTGGAAAAGATGGGTTTCCATTTCACTAACTACGCCGATGACTTCCAACTTGTCATGGAGTTTACAGGTGACCACACAAAAGACACATCAACTCTGAACCACATCTACTCGATCATTCAGGAGTGGATGATTGGAAACTGGATGTGTTTAAATAGTTCTTAGACAGAACTCATGGTTTTTAGTGTAATTTCACTAACTACGCCGATGACTTCCAACTTGTCATGGAGTTTACAGGTGACCACACAAAAGACACATCAACTCTGAACCACATCTACTCGATCATTCAGGAGTGGATGATTGGAAACTGGATGTGCTTAAATAGTTCTTAGACAGAACTCATGGTTTTTGGTGTAATCAGGCTAGAAAAAGACTGGATCAATCCTATACTAGATTTATGATTGACACCTGTGCCATCAAGGTAGTTGAAAAGGTAAAAACCTTAGGCACTATATTCGAGGCCTCCCTAAATATGGACGCACATGTCAACTATGTGACAAAAATGCACAACATCATCTCAGAATTCTAAGGCAGATAAACACTCTGGTATCTCACATAAATTGTGGAACCTTTGTCAGTGCCATTATTATGCCCCGGCTGGACTACTGCAACGCCCTTATGGCCGGAGTAGTAAAGGGAGCATCCAAAAGTAGAAGACAGTTCAAAACAATGCTGTGAGAGTAATCTACAACACAACTATGAGGAATCACGTTTCACACGATCGCAGGGAGCTGCATTGGCTACACGTAGGAAAAAGAATCTTATTTCAGACATTGGCTCTTACTCATAAGGTCTGTATGGAGACACTCCACAATATCTGAAACAAACATTGAGAAAATATTCTCCTAGCAGGACTTTGCGTTCAAGCAACACACATCCTCTGACCATGCCTCATGTCAAAAGAGCCAGAGGATCAGGAAGATCTTTCCCCAGTAATGCTGCTAGTAACTGGAACAAACTTCCAGTATCTATGCGAGCAGAGGGAAATTATGCTGCTTTCAGAAAAAATCTGAAAACCTCACTGTTTGAATAAACCAATTCCCCAGACTGTACACTTAAACTTTTTATGTTGTATGTTTTGCGCCTTGATGCCTGTGGGCTATGGTGTGGTAGAAATAAATGAATACATAAACCTAGGCTGAGCTTTAAAACTGAATGTAACCGTAGTTACATCTATTTGATTACTACTTGTGGGTGCCAAGATGCACTTACAATGATCTCTGGTGAAACCCATAAAGTGGGTGATGAGCTGCAGTGTGTCTTTGCTGGACTGGCACTTTGATAGGTGAGCTTGCATCACAATGGGCACAGTGAGGGTAAATCAGCATATGGCCAACAGGGATGGGCACCGAACTTCATATGGTAACCATTGAATTACCCACTGGCCTGGGCACATGTAAGTACAAAGTGGCCTGGTCTCACTCCCAACGCTCTGCTCACTTGCGACAGATAATTGTACATGACTACTACAGAATGGGTTAGGGGTTACAAGAGTGGGAACTGAAGGCTTGTTTAACTCCATTTGCTGAGTACATCCACACCAAATGGTGCTTTCAAACGTTACACCTACTGGCCCCTTGCATCTCTTCACTCCAACTCTCCAGCTGTTCCCATTCTACTTGATCGCTCCTCTGCATTTGACATGGTCAATCACTCCATCCTCATAAAACGGCTCTATGATACCCTGGGTATCTCGGAGCGGGCACTGGACCGGCTGACCTCCTTCCTCAATGACCATCCATCCCAGGTTATTCTGGGCTCTTCCTCCTCCCCCACCTCTGTCTCCACCTGCAGCGTGCCCCAGGGCTCCAACCTTTCTCCCTGGCTCTTTAACACCTATCTTGCTCTGCTTGCACACCTCATTTCCACCTTCTCCCCTGACTTCCAACAAGGCTGAAACACCTGTATGGGGTTGCTGTTGGTGCTGTTGGGTTGCTGTTGGTACACTTGTTCCGAAGGGAATTGCCATAGCATTTCAGTGCTGGACTGCCCATGTGGGTGGGACAAAGTCTGATATGCAAATGGAGATCTGTGAAAGGTATAGTGAGCAAAAAGCGATGGCTGCAAACTCTGAAAGTGGGAAAAAACACAAAACAGGTTATTATGCCATGTTCTTTCTGCAGAGAAGCGCCTGCTACCTTTTTTTGAAAATGTTTGCAAGGAACTTGGGCTTGGTCACCCTGAGTTACCTGGGGGAACCCAGACGTGGACTCCCTGCTCACTGTGCTCAGAGAGGCACAGCTCCACCTCACTGATGAAGCCCAACAAAGCTGAAACATGTGTATGGAGTTGCTGTTGGTACTCTTGTTCAGAAGGAAATTGCCATAGCATTTTGGTGCTAGACTACCCATGTGTGCAGGACGAAGACTGATATGCAAATCTTTATTTCCCATCTGTGAAAGGTACAATGAGCAAAAAGCGATGGGTGCAAACTCTCAAAGTGAGGGAAAACAAAACAGAACAGGTTATCATGCCATGTTCTTTCAAGAGAGGGGCGCCTGCTATCTTTTTGAAAATGTCTGCAAGGAACTTGGGGTTGGTCACCCTGAGTTACCTGGTGGAACCCAGATGTGGACTCCCTGCTCACTGTGCTGAGAGAGGCACAGCTCCACCTCACTGATGAGGCCCAAAAAGGCTGATCCCCAATACAAGTAGTGGGTCCAATGCATTATCAAGGTGTCAGCCGTAGTTATTGCTTGAAAGCTAAAATTCGGCATGTTATTAGATTTTTCTATATTGATTTCGCCTTCTTATTTTACAGGTGTTGTTCTATTCTTTCTTTTGTGATTTTTGGATGTAGGGGCTGCTGTTGGTACTCTTGCTCAGAAGGGAATTGCCATAGCATTTTGGTGCTGGACTGCACATGTGGGTGGGTCAAATGGATATTTGCCATCTGTGAAAGGTACAGTGAGCAAAAAGCCATGGCTGCGAACTCTCAAAGTGGGAAAAAAAAACACAGAATAGGTGGTCATCATGCCATGTTCTTTCTGGAGAGGGGCGTCTGCTATGTTTTTTTGAAAATGTTTGCAAGGAACTTGGGGTTATTATTAACAGTTTGGTGCATGTCATGTTTGTTTGTTTGATTGTTTATTTGTTTATTATTTGATAATGCACACAAAACCCAGGGGTAGCCGGGCGCAGCAGGTACAAGGTTACTTAAGCTTAGGTTGCATACAAAGTATAAAAATCATATCAATACAGTACATGCATGTCAGTACAAGCAGGTTGAATGAAAAACTAACATGTTACAGTATTGAAAGTGTGTACAAAGGTAAAAGGGTGAGAGCAGAATCGTCTTGGACTGGGTTACAGGGGTATCTGTCATGATGCCTACCTCCAAGGAGCCAGGTCCGGCCCAGCAACCCCAGAGGCAGGCATCATTTCCCCCAGGGGAGTGCCAGCGGGCCCAAGCTGGGGCCCTTTCGACTCAGTCCTGGCACCTTAGGCGCCAGGCTCATGTTGGACCTCTGTCCTGGCGCCTTAGGCGCCAGGCTCATAAAGCTAGACATGTGTTCAAGTGTTTTAATGTGCACTTACCTGATGCAGACCATGCTGCCACATCCAGGCCCTCTTGAGGCCTGAATAGGAACTACTTTACCTGTGGGACTACTTTCCACCCGGGTGTGGTCGGGGAAGGATACATACCTGATTGGAGGAAGGATACATACTTGGAACTTCTTCCAAAGCTATTTAAACCACACCCGATCAGCAACTCACGCTTCGCGTTGTTCTACTCCTCGCAGCTGGACGCTCACCGTGTCAGCTCCTGCATCTGGACTTCAGCCACGCCTGTCAGCATCCTGGGTCACCTGCAAAGGGAGACAAGAGACCTACCAGCTAATCTGCACCACAGAGACATCACCGACGATCCTGAAAGGGAAGACATCATTTTTAAAAGCATTTCGTTACGATCGCTGCAGCGCTGCATTTCACTCACCTTTCCTGGGTTCCTCCATCTTCAGCAGCGATCATCCGGATACACAGCCACTTCCCAGAGCCTAGAGAAAAAGACAAGAACAAGAGCTGAGAGAAGGAAGGGAATAGGAAAAGCTCAGTTTCCTTCTAAGACTTACCTGTTGGGTCATTCCCATTTCATTTCGGGTCTTGCTGCTTCCAAGCAGGACCCCGGCCCCTATGGGGAAAAAAGACAAAGACATTAGATGAGCGAATGCAAAAACATTACCTGAGCGCTCATCTAGGACTTACCAGATCTTTACTGGAACTGCACGTTTCACTTCGGGTCGGTGCCATATCTCCGGCATTCCGAACCCCGGCCACTATGGGGAAAAGACATCAACATCAGCGCTTTGTTGCAAGAAGTCTCCAAAGGAATCTTCATTCATCACCTGAAAAAAGACAATGAACATTATTATTTAAAGCTTGAACTTTTGAACTTGCAACAGAACTTTTACAGAGCCTTACCAGTATAATCAAGCTTACCTGAACTCCCATCCAACCTCAATCCAGTGAAGTAACTGGGTTCAGCGCGCCCCTGCGTCAGAAGCAGGATGGAGAGCTCGTCCTTTCAGACCCTAAGGTGAGACTTCACGGGGAATCGTGGAAGGGTATCGTGGAGGGTTGGAAGAGAGTGGGAGGCTTGAGCATAACTCAGTCAGTAGGTAATACTCCCTTTTCACGCGCAGGGGAATATTCCTGCGAGCCAGAGAAGCCAGAGTAGAGGGTCCTTCCTGTCCATCTTCAGAGACCTTCGCTTCACCATTGAAGAAGCATCAGCACTCGAAGCCAGACCTGCGCCTCCGTGGGAATCAGGTGAGCGTTACAGTATCATGGCAGTTAGGTACCGCGAAAATTAGTTGTAGTTGGACCAGAGTCTGTTTTTTACCTTACATCTGAAGTTAGAGTAAGGTAGGTTAACTCTCAGCGCAGTGGGCAATGCGGTCCAAGCCTGGGCAGCTCTGACAGGGAAGCTTGCTCCACCCGCTTTGGATCGTCAAAATCTAGGAGTTTCGAGCAGGAAGTGGTTGGTAGCCCTAGTGTGGTGGCTGGATGATTTTCTGGTCAGTCTGGCCGAGATGTAAGGGGGTGCTGTGTTGTTGAGCCCTTTGTGGGTAAGCGATAGTGTCTTGAGCAGGACTCTGTCGCTGATTTTAAGCCAGTGGTGGTCTTTCCTGATGTTGGAAATATGTGCCCTACGGGGTATGTCAAGGGCTGCTCCAAGAGCATTTTTTTGAAGGATTTGCAAATCCTTTTATAATGGATTTGTTGGCTCCTGCATAGAGGGCATTGAAATAGTCCAGTTTGGACATTACTAATGCATTAGCTAGCATGATGCAGTTAGTTTTAGAGAGGTAAGGTCTACAGGTCCTGATTAATTTACAGGTGTACGCTTTGTGGATGCCAGGGTGTTAACTTGTTTTTTAAGAGAAAGTGGAATCGAGGTAAAAGCCTAGAGTTTTTACCTCAGTAGCCACCTTGATTGTGTTACCATCTATGTTGAAATTGCGATAGTTGGGACTCGGTTTTTTTAGGTTGGAGTCGGAACCCAAGATCAGTATCTCAGTTTTGTCGTCATTTAGGCAGAGGCCGTGGGAGGCCATCCATGCCTGAATGAGGAGGTACATTTTCTTTACTAGAGCTGTGTCTTCGACAAAGTTACCTGATAGTGGCATGAGAATCTGCGTATCGTCCGCATAATTAGTATAGGTTACCCCTAATCTGTCAAGTTTGTCGAAGAGAGGCTTAGTAAAGATATTATACATTGTCGGGGAGACACATGAGCCTTGTGGGATACCACAAGTGATCTGGATTGGGTCTGCTGCCGCTGCAGGGGAGAACACTCTCATCGTACGGTTAGCTAGGAAGGATTGTACCCATGCTATAGCTTCATTTGAGAAATGGGGGGCAGACGCTAAGTGGTTGCATAATACTGCATGATCCACCAGGTCAAAGGCCGCTGATAGGTCAAGGAGGAGGAGCATAGCTGTACTACCTTTATCCTTCAACTCGTCGATTTGTGTCTTGAGGTCGATAAGAGCCGTTTCAGTACCGTGCAGTGGTCTGAAGCCAGATTGCCGTGAACCTAATAGTTGGTGTGTCTCTAAATAGTTTTGGATTTGGAGGTAGGCTACTCTATCGATGATTTTAAGGAGAAATGGGACCGTAGTAATAGGCCTGTAGTTAGTGGGGATTGCTGGGTCAAGTGTCTGTTTTTTGAGTAGGGGCAGTACCCAAGATTCTTTAAGGTTTGTGGGTACAGTACTCGTGTTGAAGGAGGCGTTGATAAGTTTCAAGATGAAGGGTGCTAAATCTCTGGCTGCATCCTTGATGATTTGCGCAGGGCAGCTGTCGCCTTGGCAGTTCGATGGTTTAAGGGATAGAATGACCTTTTCAGTTTCCAATATAGAAATATTAGTAAACCTGAAGGGTTTACGGTTGCTTTGGGTGGATGTGCTGGGTATCTCTTTCAGTGGGGTGGTATGAGTTCCACTAGGGCTCAAGGAAGCTTTTTTCTTAGCAATTTTGGATTGAAGGGTTGTGATTTTATTTGCTAGGGAATTTTGGATGCTGGTGCACCAGGATTTGTCCTTGGGGACATTGTCTGTAGGGGCAATTGGATTTTCCAATTCACAGAGAATGGTGAAGAGCTCTTTTGAGTTCGAGTTGGCTTTACTGATTCTATCATTGAATGAATCTTTTTTGGTTTGAATTATTCCCTTCTTGTATTTTTTGGCAAAGTTGGCAAGTGTGGTTTTATTGTCAGCAGAAGGAGTGTGCCTCCAAATAGCTTGGAGTTTGCGTTTTTGGATGCGCATTTCTTTGAGATGGGGGGTGAACCAAGAATTAAGGTGAGTTTCACGTTTACTTTTATGGAGTTTGATAGGGGCGATCAAGTCTAGAGCTTTGGCCATGGAGTTGTTAAATGACTCAACTAGCTCGCTAGGGTTGGATTCATTGGAGCTAGCTGTGTGAGCTGGTAGGAGAAGTGGGAGTAGTTTTTCTGCTGTGATTTCTTTTTTGTTTCTCGTTGGCATGGGGGTGATATTTTATTCTTGTTAGGTTTGGGAGGCTCGATGCTGGCTGTAAAGCATATAAGATAGTTGTCCGTCCATATTTGAGGTAGGATACTAGAGATGGTGATGTCGCAGTTATGGTTGGCTATCCAGTCTAGTGTGCGTCCTTTTGTGTGTGTAGGAGCTAGGACATTTTGGGTAATGTCATGATTGACTAGAATGGATTGGATAGATTGGCTCGTTTGTCTTCAGCGTCATTAAAGCACAGGTTAAAGTCGCCTAGTAAAAGGAGCTGAGTGGAGTTTTTAATGCTGTTAGTGAGGAGGCTGGATAGGTCTTCCTCAAAGTTGCCTAGTGGGCCTGGTGGTCTGTACACTAGAAGTATCGTTAGTTTGCTATTGTTAGAGATAGGTATTTTAGCTGAGAGAAGTTCGCACAATGTGATTGCTGGGTGTGGGGTGAGTCTAGCAGCTAGCTGCGTTTTGGTTATGATGGCCAGGCCGCCTCCTCTAGTGTTAGGTTGGTCTACTCTTAGCATGTTGTAGTTGTACGGTATGGCAGTCATGAGGGCAGGGCCAGCTGCATCATGGAGCCAGGTTTCAGAAACAGCAAGGATATCTAAGTTGTCCATAGCCAGTATATCAGCTATTTCAGTATTGTGTGCTATAAGGGACCTAGCATTAATAAGGGTTCCTGATAATGTAGGAGTTGTAGTGGTATCTTTGGCAGATCTGGGATTAGGGTGGTTAGGTCTCCTCTGTTTGTAGTATAGGTCACCATATGGTTCAGGACGATTTATCGTCGCTGAGTCTGGGCTAGAATTTATTATAGTTCACAGTGAGACAGAATGGTGCTTTATTCAGGAGCAGGCTATCAAAGTATAGCGATACACAGCCATGTGTAGTGTGCAAATATACCCTGAGCACCTTATGCACACTGTGTTTATTAGTCCCTGTGAATGGTAGAGGTGGATGTGTGACATATACCTATGGCACTCTTCCCTATGAAATGCTTTAAAGATGTGAGTATGTCTTTGGCTCATGGGTGGTCAGGCTTTGAGCCTTCAAGAATGCAAGGGTGTCAATAAAACCACGTACCAGGGAAGCAGAGCACAACATGCCCTACTACTTGCTCCCTAGCTCCCAAAATGACATAATGAGCTAGGTATTATAGAAAGGAAAGCTGGTAGGAACCATGGGAAATTTTAACTGATGGTGGGTTTAGAATTGTAGCTCCTCTTGATGCCTGCTTGGAACATAATGCCAATGGTTATAGTTGTGTCAGAGGCAGAATTTCTCTTAGGGCATTGGTCTTCTGTGAGTTAATATACATAATCCAAACTTGTTTACCCATATGGACCTGCGCTTCAGTTACCTTGTCTTGTTAATAAAGGGTTGCCTGAAGATCTTAGGTCAAAACAGGGGTGCAGAGACTGCTTATCAGCTTACATTTGAACGTCTACTTTGAGAGTCATGGCCCGTCTCATAAACTGACTGCCGCTCCTGTGAATTATTTACCTATATGGATGTTTTGTGTGTGCTTCTTTATAGCTGCTTCAAAGCACTTGGCACCTGACATTGTGAACATGAAGTAATATAATCTGACATAACATGACGTAGCCATCTAGTATAACAAAAACATGTATCTTGTCTGAAAAAAGGGTGAAGAAATAAATAAAAAATGAAAATGATAAATGAGCTAAATTCACTTAAACAAAAAATTCAAATGCAGTTGCAAAATCGCATTTGGGAAGGGAGAATTAAAAAAGGAAAAACATAAGGTCACAGGGGGATTCAGTGAAGGAGGAAGTGGAAGTCCAAACTGGAGTGTGGGCCGGGACGGGGAACTCACCTAAAAGCAAAAGAAAGGTGTACATCAAAAGCATGAATTCAAATTAACATGCATTACGATACGTGAATAAAACACATTGGAGCTCGTTATGAATGAGCCATGAAGTAAAATATGTGAAAGCCATGGGTATGGCTTTCATGCATTTCATTTATGTCACAGCTGATTTTCCACAATTTGTTAGGTGGTGAGAAGACACAGTTCGTAAGTTGCAGTCCTGCCTTGCCCTTCCTCCCCTCCATACAAATACTCTACTGTGGATTCCTATGGAGTCTGCCTGCATTTTACACCAGCAAAAAGCAGACAGACTCCTTAGGAACCCATTGCGTACATTAGCCGGCGGCGTGTACTCTTTTTCATGGCAGAGTGCAAAAGGGTGATGTACAAGCGTGTATGCCATTGTTTTACTCTTCAATTCTGCATTCCGCCATGAAAATGTTGAAAATCGCATGGAGGGGAACTGCCTATGCAAAAATGAGCCTTGTAGATTCTAAGAGACCAACATTGTACAATGTGTCCTTGCTTCTTAAACATGACATAACAAAGCCTCCCAAACCAATAACCATCCCCTCCTCCTTTGCTCATTACAATACATCTAACATCTCTAAACATAATGACACTATTACAGTTCTCCTCTATCCCTTCCCACCTAGAAAACTATTGCCCAGTTTCTCTCCTCCCCTATTATTCAAAAGTCTTGAGTGGTTCACTAAGTACATTGAGGATAATGGCCTTGGAGATCCACTTTAATCCACCTTTCCTAGTAAACGTTACACAGAGATTGCACTTCTCCACCCATTCTCTTCAATGCTCACTACTCCAAACTCTTTTATATACTCATGCTTTAGGACCATTCGGCCACATTTGATACTGTCACCCACTTCTCTCTCCTCCTCACTCTTGTGGACCGTGGGTTTTCCAGAGGTGATCTTGCCTGGATCTCCTCCCACGTGGAAGGAATATCTCTTGGAACTCTGAAAACTCTGACCCCACCCCTCATGCTCACTACATCCCCCACAGATTAGCACTTGTACTTCTGCTCTTCACCCTCTAAACCTCTGCCCTAAGAAGAGTATATCATCATTTGTCTTTCATTATCACCTTTTTGTTGATGACACTCAAATACTTTTCTTCATTTCCTTTTTCACCACAGCCATCTGGGAACTTATTACCAACTGTCTTTTTTTAACAAACGTCTTGAATTTAGTTTTATACAGAGACAATACCACAACCAATCATACAAATTGCATCAGATCAGACATTAAAGTACAACCCAGTCACAATGGATCCATACTATTGTTACCCTCTCAACCTCTCCCTTGCATCTCTCTCCCCTTTCCCTACTTGGTGACGCCCCCTTCGATGTATCTGACTGATATGGCTCTCCTCCCCTTGTCCCTGCCCCTCCTATATCAATCTCCTCCTCCCCTATCTAAATGCCTTCCTGTCTTCACCCCCAACCTCCCCAAATATTCCCATGCTTCTGCATTCACCCTCTACTCCTGTACACCAGCTCATCTCACCCCTTTATGACATCCATTCCCGTGCACCAGGCTGCTATTATTGGGGCATCTCATCCCATCCATATTTCTGCCTCCATGTCCTTCCATATTCCTAGCACTGACCTTCTAGGATCTAGCTGGACTGGTTTCTCCAGTACCCCTTCCACATCCCTTTGCACTTTCCCCCAGTATCTCCTTATCTCTGGATATTCCCAGACCATGTGGTACTAATAGCCGGTGGCCTCACCATGCACTCTCTACTGGTGTAATTCCCTTGCTTCTCCATTCCCACTCTCATCTCCGGTAGTGTATCGCTTTGATTAGTCTGTTCTCCCATAGCCTAACAGCCACCATAATCTGTTTATCCCAACCCAAGTGCCTGAGTCCACGCGATCCCCACTGCCTTTGTGGTTGATGGAACTTGTAGTTGCTGGGTTTTCCTGTACAGAGGCTTCTCCAATCCGTTTCTCCCTAACAGCGCCAGCTCTGTGTGCACTTGTGCATCTTTGGCCTCCTGATATACCCATTTGTTTGCTACGGTCCTGCTCTGATGCCCAGCAGTGTAGCCTTTGGTTCGGGAGACCCAACCCCCCCTCACATTGGGAATTATTCAGTGTTGCCAGTCTGACTCTAGGCATATTCCTGTTGCATAAGAACTCCCTCAGCATTTATTAATCCCATCAGATTCTCCAGTTTTTATTGCCCTCAGAGCATGCTAGATTATGTACAGTAGCTGGTGGAGAGTCACCATTTTGTACAGAGCGACCCTTTCCATTAGTGAAAATGGGAGAGTCGACCACTGCTTTGTGTCCTGTTCAAATCTTTGAATCACCGGATCTAGGTTGAGATCACTAAAGAAGATTTCATCCTTCTGGATAAACACCCGTAAATACCTGAAACCTCTATCATCAGTTTTCAGAGGTGTGTTATGCATCCGGTTCTCCTCCCCATTCCACCAGGTAATGGATAGATGTTTCCCAGTTTATCTTTAGACTTGAGTAGAGTCCAAATTCCTTTAGTATAGCCAAAGCCCTTGCTATGGAGCTTATTTGGTTTGTCAAGAAGTATGTGACCTGTAATGTACAGAGCATTTACTTTTGAGCAATTATCAGTGCAGTAATATTAGGTGGTAAAGTCAACCATATAAATTGCCTTACATGTGACAACAACTTTCTAATAGTACGTCCAGAAAACGTCGTCTACAAATAATTTTTTCTTGAAACATTTCACATTCAAAAGCATTTCCCTTCACTAAATGGAATATTAACTTTGAAATACTGACAGGCTATAACAAAACTAAAAACAAGTTAATACATCAACCTGCCCTAAAAGGACAAAAATAAAGTACTTAACGAAGTGGACAAAATGAAAAAAGTGTGAAAAAGGATAGTTCATGCAAAAGTAATTATGAAAATGAATGTATGCATAGAAAAAAGCATCATTAATATTCAGAAAGAAGAAATATCAAATTGAACTTTACAAAATTACTTTTGTCAATCAAACAATTCAATTCAAACAATTCATCTTCAATAAACATACAATCAATGAATTCATTTATGCAGTTTAAATGCATAAAATCAAATGCTATAACACCTTCCTGTTGTTGGGAAGGGGGCAGCCCAATCCCCCACCTCCTAGGTGCTTTAAAGTGAGGCGAGATGCATTCGAGACACTCTAATGATCCAAGGGGGCGGGGGAATAGTGAGGGAGATACCTTCCCATCCAGCAGGACCCCACGTTAATATAACTAACTATTTGATGTAACCAATTACAGTTTAATTACATGGTGTGGCCCAAGGTGCGGGCAGTATTGCTATTTCACGTAGATAGTAATAATCATAGGTAGACGAGAAGGCTTGCACGGTAAATGCGGCATTACATGAGCTAGGCCCAAGTCCACGAGGTCACAGAAATCTCCAGTCATGCCCAAGCTCCAAGAAGGACAGTTCACACGCCCACCCACCACACTGTTAATTCATTATTCTTGAAAGTGCTGAAAAGATGTGTCTTTCACCCAGGAGGAATTTGCCCTCCAAGGCAGTGATCAGAGACTGGCACCTGGTGTGCATGTTATCTCACTTTGACCAAAGTATGACCTGGCTCATTCCTGAGTGTTCAAGAGTTATAACCCATATAACTGACTAAACCCCGAGATCCCCGAATTCCATAACACCAGGTGCCCTTTGACCACCAACCCCAAAGTAACAAGTCCTGCAATGTTCAAAGAGGATGGACAGGATGTATCGTTGAAGCGACAATCATGCGATTTGTGTTGCAAGGTGCTGGGAGGGATAAATTATAGTTCAAAATGATGGCTCAGACCTTGGAGCAGGATGGCGCAGAGGGAGTGAGTGAAATGTGTGTGTGACATGCCCTGGAATCTCCGGTGTGCCCATCTTAAGGTTTGCCAAGTGCACAACATGAGTGCTAAACAGGCTGTATAGTAGTATAATTAATGTGTTTTCTGACCTTCGAAGGGAGAAGAAGATGAGCCCCGCAGCACCCACATGATGAAAGATGGATGGACTGGGCTGGGACCAATAAACTGCCATCCCATAGGCAGAGAGCCTCATCCCTGTGGACCAGACTCCCAAGGCTAAACATGTATATAGATCCCAATCCCACACACTTGCCTAGCTGATTCTGGCTTTTCAGAGAAGGTTGCTTTGTTCAATGTCTTATAATTGCTACCCCTAAACACAGCTTCCCCATCAAAACATTCACCCATACTGACAGGAGCGAACAGGCAGTGCAAGATCTAGCTTTTATGTACAAGCAGCCTCTGCTCGAAGCACCATTCCCCTCAGTGAAGTCATCCCAAGTTCCAGGTGTAAATATTCGATTGGACACGAGGGGCTCATTCCTAAAACCATACGCCAGTAGAAACCCTCTAGTAGCCCTACATAGAGAGGGCCTCTGGGCCATAAAGTACTGCCAGTACAAAGCATTGCCTGTATAGCATAATGATGCCAGCTATTGAATATCCATCATGGTTTTAGCGAACTTGCATGCCTGAAAGGTTAGTTGTTTTGCTCTTCTCCTTTCATTGCTGATTATGTGGCTGTAGTCAGGCACTGCGTTTATCTCTAGTCCCAAATAGGCATATGACTGGGCATAATTGATGGTACCAAGCAGTGTGTCCATCCTTATCCTGTTGAACTTCTTTCTTGATACTACCATAATGCTAGTCTTCTCCAGATTATGGCCAGGTCATGCTTTTTTAGCATAGACTACAAGTTTGTTCAGCGTGTTCCTCATGCCTGTAAAGGTGCGATCAAACAAGACCAGGTCGTCAGCGTACAGCATTCCTACCACAGGTTGCGCGCCAAACTTTGGGGGACAATTTCCTTTACTGAGCAGACATGAGAGTAGATCCGCAAGGTACAAGTGAACAGCAAGGGAGCAAATACACATCCTTGTTTGACTCTGCTGTTTATACTGTGCCCTCATTATCTAGCCTTACACTTGCCCCGTTGTCACTGTGGAGAAATGTCAAAATCTGCACAAGCCAACCAGGGCAACCCTGTTGCCTAAATTTAGACCAAAGCATATTCCTATTCACCTGGTCAAATGAACTTCTAAAATCCACACATGCAACATACAATGTGGTGTCGGTCTTATTACAAGTGGTCTGTGTCAAGGAGTCTAAGACTGATGTTATGGGTAGTGCCCCATCCTTGGCCGAAAGCCAATCTGAGATGGATGGAGAATGTTGTTGGCATCTACCCATTTCTGCAGTTCTTGCAGTACTAGTGTAGCAAAGGATTTACATGTAACATCCAACATGGACAGCAGTCTACAGTTGTTAACGTTTGTCTGGTCTCCTTTCTTATAAATAGGTTTAAGGACAGACTGCTGCCATGAGGCTGGAACCCTTCTTTTTCTGCAAACTCGGGAAAACACATTAAATAAGACCTGTGCCCAATTTTCAGGGTTGCTTTTAAGCACTGCATTTGCTAGGCCACTAGGACCTGGCTCTCTTGATGTCTTAAGTTTTTGTTCTAGAACTCACCAGTATCTTCCAACTCATTGTCAATGGCCAGGTCACTTCTGTTCTAGCAATCCCATGTGGGGCTGCAGAGTCAAAAAATGTGGAAGTGATCTAAGTATTCCATTCAGCCCCTGAATTGGATTTATGATCTTATTTAATTTTACACCACGGGCTATAGCCAATATTTTCCATATTTTTCTTGTTTCTCGTGTCTTTAAGACTTAGACAAATCACTGCCACTCTGACTTTTGTATCAGGACCTGGTGGTGTTTTAACCAGGATCGATATTCTCTTTTTATGGATGTGATTTCGCAATGCACCGTCAGAGATGGGTCATGAGGCTTACCTCGTGCTTGTAAAGCCTGGATGGCCCTGCGTTTCTTGCGCTTGCGATCTCGGAGCTCTAAGTCAAATACTTTGCTTGACCTAGAATTACTGGCTAATATAGGGTTTCTGGGACATGCCCCAATGGTGTGTGCCAACTGGTAAAGCCAGTCTTCTATTTCATTGTCATTTTTACCTTTGAGCCTTCTCCAGTCAAAACGACCCTGTTGAAAAGCTGTGGTGCATCAGTTTGATATTTTTAACTGGTTCCAACTAGCATGGTTTCCCACATGGTTGGGCATCAGGTCAATATACATAAGGGCACCATTGTTGCTGTAGTTCACAACAAGGACCAGAGTGAGCATTGCATCGTCACTAAATTTGTTAAAAACTGTTCTGAGAGAGATAACCTTCTCCAATAGACAGTTTTTACCAGCAAAACAATCCAAGGGGGCTTTTTTCCCACCTACTGACCAGGTATGTCCACCAGGACAGTCTCCCATTGTTCGTCTATTTAACAAGAACAGGCTCCATTCCTACAGCTAGCTGAGCCACTGCCTACCCTTGGCATTAGAGATTTTTTGTGGTATATCTCAAAATTCAACCACATTTTTGTACACTGCACCCCCTGCCTTGTCCACACATTTGGCATTCCAATCTCCACACATAATTATTAGATTAGTGACAACTAGGTCCCCCCAGTGTAACAAGATGTGGTCAAGGCTGTCATAAAATTCCTCTGTGGTGCTGGTACCAGGAGGGTCATACATTTCTACAATTAACATACACTGTTGTTCTCCTCCCCAAGTGCCACATATCTCTACTGTCAGGACGTTACCATCAGGTTCACTTGAGGAAATCAGATTGGGTTAAGGTACTTTCTAACACCTATCAGGATCCAACCAGCTCGGCAACCCACAATCCCTTAGTTGGGATTGAACGGTTGAAATTTCGAGTCCCCCTAGCTTCTGCTGCCAGTCCTATCGTGAGGACTTTATAGTCCAGGTACACAATTTCTGCACTGATAGGGGTGAGTTGTTGATCACAGTGAGAAATTCTCAAGAATTACATCTTCATTAGCACACTTCTTGTCCCCCGTGAACTTTCTGTTTCCTCTATTATGGAGGGCTGGCTGTGCTGTAGAGTTAGTTTGTTTAGGGGAGTCCTCGCTTACTAGCCAGCTGGTTAAAGTCCCAATGTTATGGGCAGACCTCCTCTTGTGGCATGCTGCTCATTTCCGCTCCTTCTTAGATTTCATATTTATATCTGATCTAACTGTGGATTTGAGAGGCTGTATTTCAGGGGAGGCTGGCCGAGGAGGTATGGTCTTTGTTGTCTGAAGCGCCCTCACCTGTAGCCTCTTAGCCAGCCTTTGCTGTTTTCGGGAAGGATAGTTAATCAGCGAGTTCACTTCTGCCTCGTTGTTGTTATGTGGCTCTGTGTTAACTATCTGAAAAAATGTTTTCTCTCTTTACCCTTCTTGCAAATTACAGTGGCTTTCTGCCACTTATGACCATAATTTAATGCCATTCATTAGAATTTTTATTTAGATGCGTTGGAATGCTGACACTACCCACACTAATCTTAGACCCTGGCTAGATCTAATAACAATTGCAATGATCTGTCAAATTCTTTTGAGCAGACAAACTCATTGATTGTTTCCGGGTTTTCCCTCCCCCTTTTCTATAGAGATGCGTGACTCTTATGCGGCTCCTTGATCCTTCTAAGACGACTATGCCAAGCAACAGAATTTTTGGAGGACTCATTGCGTCCACCCTGCTATCCTGTGATGAATTAGACATCACAGGGTAAGACCATTCAGAGCCTGTGTGTGGTCTATTACAAATATCTGCCAATATATTTATTTGAGTAGCCCTTGGGTTCTCTAAATAATTGTTAACATATTACAGATTGGACATCCACCTTAGCCCAACTGTCAGTAGTGCAGTTCAGAAACATTGGGAACTTCGGGCTGTTCTTCTTCCCTTTGAAGGTTAGTTGGGTAAACATGACCATTGTCTAATATAGTACACCTTTTGACTAGGTCTATCTTTAGGTTCGAAGACATGGGATGATTCATCTCTATTAACCCTTGGGTCTACTATGCATTTGCACTTTTTAATTGGGTTTCTTATCGACCATGACATGCTCTCCTACTGCACTCCAGGGCACTAATTTAAATGGTAGCACTTTCCGTTTGACACGCAACACCAACCTTGGAGATATGGTCTCTAGGTGGAAGCAGGGTGTTTTCAATCATTTTATAGTGATGTTTATTTAGGTTTCTGTTGATTGGGGTTTCCCCCCCTTAAGTGGTTACTCAAAAGTGGGGTCTCATGGACTTATGTTTCCCTGTCTTTTCAGAGTCCATTCTTTTATCTCCTGATGAAGACGTTTCCCAATTAATGTTAATACGTCAAAACCGGTTGAGAAATTGGAGATGAGGTCGCCCTTGGACATTTATGTGACCCACCCCAACCTTTGACCACTTGCACAATCTATTGTGGGCATGTATATTGATTGTACATTTTTTTATACAATGAATACAATGATTAATTGGTTGTTATGACTTTTTTTATAGGTTTTAGCTTATACAAATTGTTGTCTGATATGAGTGTATGGATGCATGTGGATGAATGATATGAATTATGTTTAATTTGTATGTTCTTAAACATTTTCCTGCTATGAAATTTTTTTTTTGAGTTCTGATTAAATCATGATTACAATTTGTATATCAAAATAATGTATCAGATATAATAAAATCCTTTGATACCTTGTTTTCAAAAATTGTACCCTCTGGACTTTCTTTCCGTGATTATTAGTTATACTAATACCACGACCAAGAGTGTGGGGTCCCCTGTGGCTTTCAGAAATATGTAACTATCTGAACATCACCAGGAGGTGGGGGAGGCAATGATAGATTGATGAGGTCCGCCAAGGAGGTGCCATGGGTGGCTACAAGTCATCGTCTCGTGTATTTGGGAGATGACATCCCCTTGCTTTTTTAGGTCCTTGTATATTGACCCACAAAGTTTCAACAAAATCTTAATGGCAAATTGCAGCACACCATTGCTAGTTGCACAATCAGAGGTCTGATAGACTAGACACATTATTCATGTTGTAAAGCAGGTTGGGGCTTACTGACAGTCTGTGGTGACTCACAGTACTAGTTGTAACTTCCTCAGTGCCCTCAACTGGGATGACCACTGGGGCCACCTGGCTTCTTTCCAGATCCACCCTGTCAACTGTAGACACTGTGGGTTCCTGGCTCGCAGTGATTCTAGAGGCATGCAGAGCACTTCCCTGTAGAGCATAGCACATCTTCAATAATTAGTTGTTATCGATGTTATGGGCAGAGATGCCTGTACTCCTCAGCGATGCGCTTGTAACCTCTTCGACAGTTGATGGTGGAGCAGGTTTGTTGAGACAGATTGGTTTTGCAGGAAAGTATGCCATCATAGTGCCTCTACGATTTCCAGTATCTCCTGTAGTCGGAATGGTTGAGGCTGGGTGGCTTCCCCCGTCAGTAGTAGTGGTATGCCCACTCACTGCAATAGTAGAGTTAGTGTTTTCTCAGATCGCAGCCCAGTTTTTTTGAGCGGGTGGTGTGGGCTTTTGTGCGACTTTGTACTTTGCCTGGCATTGTGATAATGTGGGGGTGGGGTGGAGGAGGGGTGGGAAGGGAAAGGATGCTGCTACAGAAGACCTCACAATCATGGAATTCCGGGACAAAAAGCGAGTCGACAGTGTTTACTTACACATCCAGTCTGAAACCATTAAATCCGCCTTAACCAAAGAAAAAAACAAACTGAGAGCCCTAGGATACGACCTCACAGTCTACATAAGCACCAAAGGACACAACCCCCACAAAGAAGAACCATCTAATTACTCGGAGAGACGCTCTCGAGAAAGAAAGACGAAAGCCCACGGCACTAGTGAGCCCACACACCGGAACGATCGGGCGTCGCCAGTGCCTAACAGACGCCCTCCAAGACCTACCACACGGAAACAGAACAAGGACCATCGCCAAAGCTCTCTAGAACTGGAAAGAGTGCCTCCGGGCCCCCAAAAAAACTGGAACATCACCATTGAACAAGATATCTCAGCAAAAGGAAAGGAGAAGCTAAATCTAGATAAGAAGCAACAAAATTCAAAGGAAGAGGTCAACCGCTGGGATTGGTTGCCCAAAGCCTTATCAACAAAACACAGATTTTAGCAATTAAACAAAAGCCAGATAAACAAGGAGCACTCTGGCCAGTCATCGACTACGGAGCCGACCACCAATTTAACTCTGGGTTCTTGGAACACCCGAGGTTTCTCCCACCTGACGAACTCCTCGGATGTCAACTTGGGATCTTCTGATATCTGGTGCTTCCAAGAAACTTGGATCCAAAACAAACCATCAATAGAGGGCTACGAAATCACCTTCTCATCAGCTTTGAGAGGAGCATTTGGTAGACCAAGAGCGGGACTACTGACAGCGTTGAGAATTGGATCCGACCTTCATTTCCTCAAAGTTATAAAGGCGGAGCCACACATACTGGCAACCCTGATCCAACGAGGTAACAACCAACAAGGCGTAAACAAACAAAAGAAAACAACCTACTTGCAGGTAAATCTGTATTGGAACCCGATAGAATGTGCAACAGAGCACTTTCTATCGAAAATCGTAAACATCCTGAAGGATGCCCTATCAAACGAACTAGTGGACAGCATAGTCATTTGTGGTGACTTAAATGTCAGGATCAAGAGGAACGGACAAGAAAACTACCAAATAAAACCAAACACGCTACAACTCCCAGAAAACTCTCTAGAAAGAGGAAAGAAATGGGCTAACCTTATGGATAATTACGACCTACATAATGCCCACTTCTTGGGCAAAGCTTCTCAGCCGGTTCTCCCGACTTGGGAACTAGCAGGAAGGTGTGCTACCTTAGATCACGTCTACCTGTCTAGAAACCTCCTGCCGTTGGTCACAGGCTTTGACATCATCAGAACACGCAACAGCGACCACAATCTTCTGAAAATGACATGGTCAACCCCATGCCTCAAAGCCCACGAAAGTGCAAGAGCCTTGAGAACGACCAACATGGAGACCTATGCAAACTCCACCAGCCTAAGTTTGAAAACCTCAGCTGTTACGACATTAATCTCTAATTACTGTCAAGCTAAAGCATTGGACAACTCAAAAGAGGTCGGCCACCTCACGGATTATTGCCCACTACTCCAACCATACCAGATTAGAAAAACTGGCAACGGAAATAAACTGAAGACCCACCACCATAACAATGCAATCCTCAGAGAAAAAAGGCTGGTGATGAGACGAGCGTCAAGAAAGGCCAGAAGGTTCCCCACACCCACCAACATTGAAACAGCTGGGATGGTTACCAAGGCCTGTAAGAACTGGCTAAAAGGCTTTAAACTCCAGTTATATCAAGATGATTCCGAACAAATGCTGCGAGTGCTGGCCGGCAAGCAAACAAAGTCATTCTGGTCACTTGTCAATTCTAAAAGCTCATCAAGTGAGGATGCTTTAACATCCAGTGTCCCAGAAGAAGCCTGGATCACGCACTTTTCCGCCCTCTTTGGTCCATTGGGCAATGAGTCGAAACTTGGGAAACATCGAAGCACCCGGTGGGCCATAGAGCCCGACCCAATCGGCATCGAAGCCAAAATTAAGAAACTCAAATCATCACGAGCACCCGGCCCTGATGGCCTATCAAACATGGACTTAAAATCTAACTCAAAAAGCTGGACAATTCTGATAGCTGAAATCTTCGAATCATGTACGGCAACCAGATCCGTCCCGAAGCCTTGGAAAACAGCAAACGTTGTGCCTATTTACAAGTCAGGAGACAGAAGCGATCCGAACAACTATCGCCCGATAGCACTCCTTGACTGTATCGGTAAACTTTTCGGATCCTTCCTACTGGACAACTTTAAAACCTGGGTGGCCTCTTCAAAAGGGTGGGACAACTTTCAAACAGGTTTCCGAAAAAACCTGAACACCATGGCAAACATATTCACCATCAACATCTTGAAGGCCAGAGTCCAGGAAGGGGCGCCTCCCCTATGCATGGCCTTCATTGATTTATCCAAAGCATTCGACAAAGTAAACAGAGAGAAACTTTGGATAAAACTTGCAAACTGGAACTGTCCCCGTCTCTGCTGGACCCAATACAAGAACTTTACTCTGAAACATCGATGAGAGTGAGACTTAACGGCACAGGGTTACTTTCCTCTGCAATTGGAACATCTAGCAGAGTAAAGCAGGGATGCCCTCTGGCACTGGCACTTTAAAACGCCTACATCGGCGAATACCAACAGGCCGAAAGGAACGTAAAAGCCTTCCCGCCCTCCTTAGGATCTGAAAAAGTCAGTAGATTGCTCTATGCTGACGATATCATCCTAATCGACCAAATAAAGATAGGGCTACAGCGAAAACTAGACAACCTGAACGAATATCTCCATACCAACGATCTGGAAAGCAATGCAATGAAAACCAAAGTGATGCGACTGACAAAAGCGGCAAAACAGAAAACCTCAGAGGCATGGTTTTTCAACAACACCTGCCTCGAAGAGGTGGATGCCTTTAGATACCTGGGCACCATGTTCAGTAACAAACGGAACGAGCAATCCATGCTAGACCTCCTGACCAACAAAAACAAAACCCTGTCAAACCAACTGATCATCATGGACAAAAAATGTAGCCGCTTTTCAGTAAAAGAGGCGACAAACTTTTACAGGATGAAAGTAGTCCCAGCGCTCACTTATGGCATAGCGGCCATGTTCGTCATCCCAGACTCAACTTGGCCTAAATTGGAGGGCTCACTCTCGAAAAAAGTGCTTCGACTGCCCACTTCGACCCCAATAGCCTTGATAAGAAGAGAACTCGGTCTCACCTCTCTCCAAGGAACAGTATCCATCAACATTTTGATGTTCTACAGAGAAGTTAGATCATCCGTGGAGAAAATTTAAACATTGATCTAAGAAGAAATTGAGAAAGGATCAAACAAAACGCTCAAAATCTGGTTAGAAAAAAATCAAACTCTCCTGAAATCAATAGGTAGCTCAGAGGAGGAGCTCTTGATAAACCCGAAAAGAACGACAACAAAACTGAAAGAATCATATTGGTGTGAGACTCAATAGATAGCAGCAAACTACAAATCTGTGGCCCACCTCCCGGCATTCGCCCAAAAACTAAACAAGCCCATCAGCTACCTGCTGCAATTTCCGAACAAGACACACCGCTCGACCTTTCTGAGAGCAAGATTGAATATTTTAAAGACCAATGAGGTCCTGAAAATCCGTGGTAAATCTGCATCGGACGTCTGTCGATTCTGTCTGAACCCAGACTCAAAGGAAAGCCTGAAACACTTGATTATTCATTGCCCAGGAACCACTGGCAACAGAGAAACCCACTTGGGCCACCTTTATTCAAACTTTTCAGTATGGACGAGGACTACTGGTGGTCATACCTAATGAACGTGCTAAGTCGAAGACCGGTAATCGCAGTGGTAAACTTTCGACATAGTTTGAAGCTGGATGCCATCTGTGAGGGATCAGAAAGCCCCTAAAAGGACTTAGCCCCTTTGACAAGCATCTGGGAAAAATGCATTCGGAAAAGGATTTATTTTCTTCTTTTGTAAAAACTGTTAACAACAGTTAAACACAAATAAAAAAAAATTAAAAAAAAGAAAAAAAGATGCTGAGAAGATTTGCTCTGCTATGCAACTGTCCTGAACTTTCAAAGCATACAGCAATTAGAAATGACTGTGTTTAAAAGGCTGGAAAAAAGCTCACTGCTCAAGGTTCTGCCGTTCAATAGGCACAGAGCACAAAGATCAACAAATAAAAATAAACTCAGTTCAAAGGGTCTTTTCCCCCACAGTCACTTGGCTACTAGACAACTAAGCAATTACACCACTATGGTTCACTATGGTGCTCAGCCAGCTAGATCAATAAACTGGGTCTCTGGGCCACTGAACTGAGCCATACAATCCATCTACTAAAAGGCATTGGAATGTTGGCTTGTAGATGCCAATACCTAGCACATATCAAGCGCTGTGTCCTGGTTTATGAGAGGCATGCAGCGCAGGGCTTGCATTACAGCACCTCACCACGGACACAATTGACAAAACTCACCACCTCTGGCCCAAGTGCTCACAGCACTCTCTGTGAGGATCACAGCAAACTTTCAGCTGGGGGTTCAGTGAGGCTCTATGGGTTTCCGCCACAACCACCAGCTTCAATTCCGGGGGTGAGAGCTCTTGCATCCAGCATTCGGTACAGCCGACACAGCCGATGCAAGTACATTAGAGGAAAGGACCCGTGAACGTCATTTGGGGCGTCAAGCTGCACTGATCAGTGGGAAAGTGGGTCAACAATCAGCCTCTTCCAACACCGCCTCCAAAGCCATAGATATCTAATGAGAATTAAATTATCAAATTGCACTATTAATCTACAACACAGCATACCAGGCTACAGGCTGCTTTAAATTACATCTGCATTAAATAAACTGTTACTAGTTATGCCCTGCAACACATGTTTCAAGGTTTTTACTTCTTGAAAATATTATTTTCAAATGACATTTCTGCTTACTTTCTAGCCTCACTTACATAGATGTACATTGCACACATATTAACTGGGCATGTATGCATATCTTGATCTGAGTTATAGATTTTAAATGGATATATGTTTCTTCACAACATAATTCCAACGTAGATAACACATATTTGCAGAGGATGCTTCATGCTTGGAGAATGCAATCACTTTCCTGGAATTATTTTCACTTTTCCTCACTTGCTTTCATTTTCTGTGGTTCTTAGCGTTCATGGAATTCACAGCTGTGAAAACTCTTAATTGGCTTCTGAACTATCCTGTATTATTCAAAAGCATATCCTGGGAAATTCTATGCACAGGCTAGACACAAAGAAAGCATTTGAAAGCTTCTAAATACTGTATTTTCAATATTTTATTTCCAGTTTTACGACATGAAGTTATGATTGCATGAATATCTTGAAGGTATTATGCTCACTATGACTTTCTCTCACCCCTATTCATGCCTCATACATTGACCATTCATTTTCTGACTTGCACTGTGCACTTATGAAACCCTTTGACCAACAATAGTCTGCTTGCAGATTCACACCTTCCTGTTGCCATCCTCAGCCCTGGATCACCTCTGAGATCAAGACCCTCAAAAGTAACATTTTGTGTTATGACTTTTCACACTGGTGCAAATTCCTGAACCTCCCTGCTCCTGGCCTTCAAAAAATCCCTTGCTGCCCTCACCGCTTCTCTGGACTCTTCCATATCATCCCACTTCACAAACCTAATCTCCCCCTCACAATCACCCACACAAACTTTCGTCTACCCTCCACGTTTTGCTCAAACCTCACAAGCCAATATCCATCACCTCCTCTCTTTCTGTTAATGACTTTGCTCCGTACTTTTTCTCAAAAATCTCTCAAATTCATAGCTCTCTCACAGCCCTCTTCTCTCTACCTTCTGTGCCCTCCTTCTGTCCACCAACTCTCCCTGTTACTCATTCTACTCTAAACTACTTCTCTCCTACCTCTTCTACCAAATTAATTAATAAAAGGGGAACCAAAACATCAGGAGGAAGCTAGTGCTTTATCTGACTCAAGAAGTCATAGCATCAATGTCCTTTTAGAATCTGTATGAGGCACAGTAAGTTAGTTCAGGTTGTTGCACAAACTCATCTTGCACTACTATCTACCTGTTTGACTTCCACTACCTCCCATTGTCATACACTATTGAGGTAACCCTCTTCCTCATTATTCACAGGATCACTAAGTATCTTGTGGATAATGGTCTTGGAGAGCCACTTCAATCTGGCTTCTGTAGTAGACACTACACTGAGACTGCACTTATGCAGTCTCAGTGTATGACTCTGATTTTCTCTCTGAGCTCTCCTTTGTACTTGTCCTTTTGGACATCTCTGCTGCTTTCAATACCGTTGATCTGTTCCTTCTCCTCCTCACCAGGATCTTGGGTTTCACAAATCTGAATTTGCCTGGATTACCTCCTATGTGGAAGGTTGTTACTTTAAAATCACCTAGCATTTAAAAACCTCTGACCACACTACTTGCACCTTTGCTCTTCACCCTCTATACCTCTGTCCTAGGAAGACTTATATCTTCCTTTGGCTTTCACTATCACCTCTCTCCTCATGACGCTGAAATCTTGTTCTCCATTCCTCCTTCATCCCAGCCATCTCGGAACAGATTACCAACTACCACACTGCAATTCCTCACTGGATGACTATCCACTTTCTCATGCTGAAATATTAAGAAATTGAAGACATCTTTCTCCCAGCTGCCAATGCCATCCCTACTTCCTCCTTCCCTTCTTGCTCACCCAATGCTTGTAAACCTGAGGTTCTCATTGATGGTAACCTACCAATTTAGCACTACCACTGCCACCGCTACCGCGGGAAAATCAGA
Organism: Ambystoma mexicanum; assembly: GCF_040938575.1. NCBI lineage: Eukaryota > Metazoa > Chordata > Amphibia > Caudata > Ambystomatidae > Ambystoma > Ambystoma mexicanum. Next base: position 700,011,002 of record NC_090941.1, on the reverse strand, counting down.
ATAAGAGCTTGGGGAAAAAAAGGTGCATCATGGGAAGAGAGGGTGTAATAGAATGGTTGGAGAGAATCGGCAGGGATGTACACAGCGGGAGCAGGATAGGCGAACCAAAAAATTAGTAGAGGGGTCCACGTAGAGTAGCTGTGGGGATGGAACAGACCTTTTAGTTTTTGAATGTTGGTGCATTACAGCGGTAATCGTAAAACATTACATATTCATAAACACTATTCTTGCAGCAGTACCAGGCTGCATTAAGGTGAATGTGGTTATGTTTCTGTGGAAAATGTCTGAGGGAAATGAGTGTGGGAATAAAGTAAGGCAACAGTAAGGGGCTTGGGGCTCTTTAAGCCTACTTTTCCTAAACTGGACAATGGCCATGGCCAAAAACTTTGGCCAATGGGATTTGGATAATTCCTAGTGAGGTGGTTTTGGGCCAGCTAGTCACTGTCTTTTAGCATGTTTGGTGCAACATGGCCAGTGGGACACAGTCTTTAGTGCAATTTGTGGCCAGTGGGACCTGGTTATCTACTAGTAAAGCAGTCCTTTATCCTAATTAATGCAGAGTGGACCGTGGCCATGGCTGAAGGCAATGGGTAATGAGTCCTTGATAAGATATAGCAAAATAAACCCTTGAAATCCAGTGAAAGGAACTAAGAAACTGTGTTGTGTAACTCTCAAAATACCAGAATGCCTTGTCCACTTCAAAAACCTTGTGGGTGTTTAGCCCCTTTGAGACCAGGACATTGGCTTCTCAGGAACGCCCAAATATATACTGTTTCCAAAACCCAGGCAAGAAGATACAAAAGCATTCACGGCTGTGATTTTGTGTGAATATGATAAGAGTAGAAGCAGGTATCTCAGCTTTCGTGAGTCAAGTCCCTGATTATGCAGCGATTTTATACAGTCCATGTGGATTCAGGACATCTTCCAAAGTATATAGGCCAGAAGGTGTTCTTTGAGGGATTGTCATGTGCATTAAAAGTGGGTAGCACAGGAGGTATTTTTTAACAAACTTTCATCTGTCCATCCTTGACCTTTTGATAGCTTTCACAGACTCTGTTTGTTTGTCTGCAAGACAATAACGCCATGTCGGTGGAGAGATTAACTAATATTTCTTTGTCTCCAGTTCAATTCCTGAAGCTGTTGCCATTTTGTCTTACCAGTTCAGCCATTGTTAGTGTATATAAATTAAATAAGACAAGGAACTGTGATGAACTGTGTGTTACTCCACAGGCTGAGGCGCTGAAATAAAGGGCCAACATTGACTAAATCTGGGATGGTTGGAAAGAAGCAATCCATTTGCTGAGCGTTCCATGAATGTCATAGTTGCCAAATGGTTTGGCAGTGTCGGATGGTGCACAGTGTTGAATGCTGCAGACCTATCCATATGGCCCAAAGCTGTAGCTATCCAGCAAGCTCGCTTCTTCCACAAATATTGCAAGGTGCTTAGCTACATACATTCTAAATGTTTCAGAAGAAATGGGAGTTGGGTGATAAACTGGATATTTTCGAGCTCTGTGTTTTTAATAATGGCCAAGCTACCAATTATTTCCAAAATGTTGGCCAGGCCGCAAGGACCAGAGGCATTAAATAGACTCTTATTCACAGTGGGTAAACAATCTTAGCTATTTTTGACAACTAATGGTTAAAAGGGGAACCAAAACATCAGGAGGAAGCTAGTGCTTTATCTGACTCAAGAAGTCATAGCATCAATGTCCTTTTAGAATCTGTATGAGGCACAGTAAGTTAGTTCAGGTTGTTGCCAGATCCAGGGCAGGGAACACACTGCCAGAAACAGCAGTGTACAGGAGGAGAGGACAACTTGAAAGTTCTACCCCAGCAACCTGAGAGGAGACATGAGGACTGGCGTCTGGGCACTTTCAAGACAATCCTATGTTGAGAGAATTCCAAGAGAAGGACCCCTGGCAGGAGGGTTACAATATTGACTGCCTGACAACAACCCAGAAAAAGTTATGGAAGAAATACACTTTGCATCCAGTGAAGGCACCTATTGAGTGACAAGAAAAGAGAGAAACTAACCCAAACTCAAGAGGCAGGGGAAGGAGAGAGTGCCCTAGCCTGTGTGAGAACTGTGGGTCTAAAAGCAGTTAGAGGCCGTAGAGAGGTTCACAGAAGAGAAGGACTGTGGAGCAGTCAAAAGAAGAGAAGGAGCATGGAGAGGTCTACAAGAGAGAAAGCCCAAGGAAAGGTCTAGAGAAGCCAAAAGACCATGAACAGGTAAGAACCGTGAATACTCCGTGGAAGGTATTGGTCAGGGAGGTAATTTTACATTTGTTTATATAGACCGGTGCTACACATTAGGTTTGTGGGACTTTCTGTTGATCAAGGCTTGAAACATTTTCGTTTTGAAGTAAAGGGAAATACGCAAAGCTAAAGAACTTTCTAAGTGTAGGTTAGAAGTTTATGTTGGCCATGAATCTTGGAGCTTTTTTCAATAAACTAAGGTGTCCCTGGTTAGACTGGGACTAGCTAAGAATAGGTTTATGACTTTTATGTTCATTGAAATCAGCATCCCAAGGGACTGGGAATGGTTCTATGTGATATTTTCGAAATAGTTTTGTTTTTGGGGAGGTCCCCCCAAGCCTCCTTTTTTCCTATGCTTTAACACCACCCAACCCCCTCCCCAACCGTTTTAACCCCTTACCGCACCCCCATGTATATTGTTTCTTAATAATCACTTTATTTTCGTTATAACTGTTTCGTTATAAAATGTTACCATAGCTACTGCAGGTATTTTTCCAATTCAAACATGGAACTATTCTACATAGTAGACCCGAGTTAAACTCAAAACTTTGCCTCCTTGTTGTCGTTGCTTGGTGTTCCACATAGGTCATTTACCACATGGCTTATTCCATCAGCTATTTTTGTTAAATATTTATTATAGGAATCTATAATTGCCCAATGCTTCCTGGCAAGAAGACAGTGCTCTCCAGGGAAGAAGCGTTGCTGGGGGGGGGGAAGTGGGGAGGGGCTAAGGGGGCTATAGCCCCTTGTATTTTGGTTGTAGCCCGGATTGAATCTCAGGAGCTACAACCAAAAGGCTAGCTAGCCTCCAGTGCCGACAATTCCGACATTAGGTAGGCCCAGGTCTTTTCCCGACCTAGCAACACCCCTGCTCCAGGGGAGCAATGAGGGAGCTTTAGGGAGATGTGTAACATTTCAATGACAGACATTGCATTTTTAGCTAGGTCAACACGTTCTCAATACTATAATGATAATGATAATAATAATGTTTTTCATAGTCTAAAATTATAATGGTTCATTAAAATAAAATGTTGCAATAAAAAATACGTAGGCTAAATAAACTTTCTCTACACATGGCTATCCCTGAAAACAATATGATTTTCAAGGTGTTGACTGATGAAACTGTTATAGCACGCTTTAGTTTTGCCTATTATGCTATTGCATTGGACTACACATAGAAGGGAGATGTGAAGTTAGAAGGAATAGTGTGGGCATTGTTTAGTTATTTAGCCACCCATTGACCACTCATGGCAAATGCCAATCTTTATGGATATTCCCACCTACTTCCTGCCCCTTCTTGCCCCATCATATCCTCCTGTGATCTCTTTGAGCTAGCTCTATCATGCAGTAACATCAAACTTTGGCTTGCCAGTGTTGTTTCTAGCCAGTGTTCTGAGTGCTCATGGCTTTATTACAGCAGTAAATGAGCAGCTGATGTAACGAAATAAACGTTTCTTAACCAAGTGTGTTTTCAGGCACTTGATTTATAGGGATTATGTGTGACCTTGGAACTGTTCCTTGCACTGAAGTCCTGTTAACAACACACACTGGCAGACCCATCCTTTTTGGCTTGTGTATAATTATTAGATACACATTTGCCTGGGCTATCACATGTCCAGGTACACACACCGTGTTACAGCTGTTACTATTTTCTGGCCATGCAGTGCTATTATTGCAGTGCCCAAAATATGACTATCCCATGACTTCTTAAAAGCCCAAACTGTTGACTTTCCCAATGCTTGTTTTGTGGATGGGACCATTTTAACATTTGAAAGGTTTTCTCTTTATTGTAGGTGCAGGTTTCACTTATTTGTATTGTTATTTTCGGTGGTGTAATGAAAACAATGTTCATCAGCAACTGGATGGTGGGTGTGAATCTTCGTTGTCTGCCACTGAGACATAATTCAACAGTTTCAAACAGAATTTGGTGAGCACATTTGTTTTTAGTTTTGCACTTGTTTTAAATGGAGTGTTAATGATTTTGCTGAGTGTCATGTGTACTTTCTTGGTTTGAAGTCTGTGTTTTTGATTCAGCAGACTTCTTTCCTCATTTGTTCTCATGTCATTGGCCCTCATTCCGAGTAGGGCGGTAAGGGATACCGGGCACCGGTAAGGAGACCGGTGCCGGTAATCCCTTACCGCCCTACTACGAGGTCCCTTAGCGGGTCCCTTCCTTAGCGCCTGGTCTGACCAGGTGTTAAGGACAGGACCTGTTAAGGGACCTGGGCGCAAATAACGGGCTTGGCATACGCCGGCCCGTATTTGCGCCCTCCCCATTCCCATTGAGCCCTGTTGGGGCTTAATGGGAATGGGGAATGGTTTGGTAAATGGTTACTTACCGGTCCCTCCAAAGTCGGAATGGACCGGTAAGTCCCCATTACCAAAACGGAGTTGGTACCGGTATTGGAGGCAGTCATGGCGCAAATAGCGCCATGACTACCACCATACTCAGAATGAGGGCCATTATTTCCCAAGGCACCTCCTACTATGGGCAGGCATGCTTTTGTTAACTCTATGCACAGATGAAATAATGATCTATGTAAACTCAGAGGATTGTATGGATTTCTGCATGAGTTTAATCTTTTTCTTTGTTTTTAGGTGTACGGAACATCACCTATAGGACTTCTCTTGTTGATTGGAATTTGTTAATAAACATTGGAGCTAGTTCGGCACTATATGGTAAAAGTGGCGGCAACAGAATTAAAACCACTTTTACCACACTGCCGAATTAAAAGCTGGTGCCAATTCTGCCAGTGGAATTAGCCTGAGCAGAATTACTGCCAACATCAGGCAGAATTAACATCAGCGCTTATTCTGCCGGCGGAATTACTGCCAAGATGCTAAATGGTATTACCGCCAAAATACAGCAGAAAGTGGAAGTAATTCTGCCACAAACACAGTAGGTGGAGGTATATTCATACATATGATGGAACACAAGTCACAGGTGCATCCAATCCACTCTGAAAGACTACATAAGGTCTGCACCTGACCCATGCACACGCTTCAACGGTTTATAGTCATAATGTAGAAAGTCCAAATGTAGAAAGTCAAAATGTCGAAAAATAAATGTAGAAAAAAAAAATGTCGAATTTTATTTTATGACGTTTTTTATTCGAAATGGGGGGGGGGTTCCCCCCAAACCCCCTTTTTTTCTTTTTTTTTTTGTTTTACCCATTTTTTTTTATTCCCGGACCCCAAAATAAATATATAATTAAAAAAGAGGGAATTCTACATTTTTTTTTCTACATTTTTTTTTCTACATTATTGTCATTCTACATTTTATTTTCGACATTTTGACTGACCACCGCTTCAACACCATCCTGCCACTAATGTTGCTAGGTGGGTGATGCAGCTGCTCCTGCTCATCATTGAGCTACAGAGGCAGGAACAGCAGCACAGGGCACAGAGCGAAGAAGGAAACTCCATTCAAGGGGAGCACATATTCCCCAGATCAGGCCCTCATCATGGGTATTAACTGATATCCAGCTGATTACCCTGTGCTGGCTGAACATAGAGACCATTGTAGAACTTCTGTCCCTGATCCAGGACGACATACAGAGCAGGATTAACTTAAGAACTGCCTTACCCTCACTGTTGAAGCCTGTGTCTGTCCTTCATTTCCTTGCAACTAGCACCTATCAGCACAATGTGGGCATGCTGCATGGTATTTCAGCCCACATTTTCTTTTGTGCTTGGGCAGGTGCCTGGACTGAAAACACTCCTGTTCCATGCCTCCCGGCACATCTCCCTACTCACCACCCTGGCACAGATTAATGCCACAAACACACGTTTCTGCACAGCAGCCTACCAGCCCAATGTAATTGCCACTCTGGACTGCACCCATGTGGTGTTGCCCCCCAACCCCCAAACTTCCGAATAGGCATACCACAAAAGGAAGCAGTATCACTCCATGAATGTCCAGGGCTTCCCTGTTACCACAAATGATGGAATGGTCCTGTCGAACAGCACACTGTCTGCATACATGGAGAGTAACAGATGCCGGCAGACATGGATAATGGGTGAGTACAAGTGCCATCATACAAACTAATCATGCAGCACACGTGAAATGCTATGTGAAAGGAGGGTATTACCACAACTGATCAATGCATGCTTTGTCAAGGGCCTGCACATGCAGGACCTGCCCTCTCAAGGCACACATGACAGCCACCAACCTACAGGACTAGGCCATGCAAGACAATGCAGTAGTATGTCAGTGATGCATATTGCCCCAAGTAAGTAATACATACACACACAGAGGACTGCAGGAACCACAATTCATAGGGAAGACATACCTACAAATCCAATGTCACAGTTCAACACTGCACAAACACATGAACAAGAACAACAAATGACCCATCAGAGTGCATTCAAAGTGCTGATACAGCGCTGTCCAGGGGGGGCGCGTCTACCAGTTGCGGGAATAGGGAGAAAAGAGGGGGCACCACCGGCTGGGGATAGGGCATCATTGATGGCTGCAAGCTAGGTTACTCGAGCACATATGCAGCCTGGGAAGCTAGAGGACTGAAAAGGGTGAACAAACTCCAGGGAGGAACTTGGGGCGAGCAATGGGCATGAGTGTGTAACTATATGAGGTGCTGCCGCGCAGGTTGAATCAGGTGGAAATAACAGGTGAGTAAACTGCATGGGCGGACCCAGACAGACCTTGTATGGCAATTGTGCGGACCCCTCATGACTGTGGTGTGTGGTAGATTCACTCAGATGGATCGTTGCCAGGAGACAACAGTTGCTGGGAACAGAACCAGTTGATGAGAGCTGAGCTATCAGGTGCTCACTGGGACCAAAAAGAAATTAAGCTCACAGAAATATGCCTGGGAAGGAACAGGCAAAAGAATGTTCAGCAGTATCAAATTGACCCTTGGCATGTGGGTATGGAAAGATGGACTGTGGGGAAGAGGTGATACCCGAAGGCCCCAATCAGAATGTGTGTTTTGGTGTCCCTGAAAAGTAACAAGTATCTTGCGCTCTTGCCGATGTCTGTGAGGCACCTCATAGTTGGGATGCCATGTGAATGTCTCCTTTCCCATCGCTCAGGATGTCTCATGTTTTTTCATTGTGTGCGGACCAATGGCAGGTTATTAAAGTCCTGGAGGTCATCACAATTACATAGTGTGTAGTAACAAGTAACTTTTGGTTGGGACCGGAAGGAATGTGGCACCAGGAGGGAGGTGATAAACTAATGGGCGGTGGAACTGTTTGCTCCAATCATTTTTAACTAACTTATTGCTTAGCTATAGGGCATTGACGGGCTCCACCGATTAGCTTCATGGGGCACTCGATAGCTCGTATTAGTAATTGCAAATTTGTTCTGCTGTGCAAATGGTTTTTTCACTGTATAAAAGATCAGGCTGCGGTGGGCGGTTCTGTCTGCTCTCAACCAGTTCTGTTCCACTGTGCTGTTTGATTTGTGCTTGCCCAAATTAAATGAACAGTGTTACTTCTTGCCTGGTGTATGCTCCTTCTTGGACTACTTTGGGGAATTACTGTCTACGTGCTCATAGGGGACCCCGAATACAAGGGCACTTGCACAATAGCAACACACAGGCTCAACACAGGCAACATGCACTCTGCAATCCCAATCACAGACCATGAAACAGAGGACTGCTGGTTGTGAGCTGTGTGAACGTTGTAACATGAAATATGCGTATGTACCCCCATGATATATGACACAACATTCAATTACAGGGATGGAAATGCATGTTGTACAACAATACACAAAAAATGCAGGAACAGAATGTCTATCAATATGCCTTTGAAAATTGCAACACATCCACAATGTACTATGACTGACACCTGTGACCTTTGCCCTTGTAGGTGACTCTGCATACCCCCAGGTACCATGGCTAATGACACCTGTCTGCAGTCCAAGTGCGCTACAGGAGGTGGCCGACAATGAGGCACATGTCAGGACCAGACTGTGTATAGAGTGGACCTGTGGCCTGCTGAAGGGCCATTTCCAGTGTCTACACAGGGCCGGAAAGGCCTTGATGTACAGGCCACAGAAGGTCAGACAAATATTTCTCACCTGTGCCATGGTGCATAATATCTGCCTCAGGAGGAATGTCCCTCTGCCCCTTGATGAGGACATGCTCCCACAGAGGACAACAACCCACTACCTGAAAGTGCAGTGCTGCCACACATTGGGTGGGAGGAGGGAAAGGATGGTCATCTGGTGCAGCAAGAACTAATTGACAATTATTTCAGAACACATTACTATTCACCTACTGCTCAACTATGTATATCGCCATGATATGAATACATCACATTCACACAAAAAGGATGTCCTAGCATTTCTTCAAGTGAACTTGTATTTAATCGTGGACTGTGAAAAACATCCATCCCAAACATGCATGCCCAATCACCTCCCCGTCTACAACACCTATGCCAACCAACCTCCCCATCCTCAGTACCCATGTCCACCCATCTGCCCCATAGCCAAGACCCATGCTCACCCACCTCCCCCCATCCCGGACACCCATGTCTACCTCAGATGACAAGGGGGTGTCAGGGGTCAGATAGATTGATGCAGATGTAGATCCACAGGTGCCATTGACAGTATTTGGCTCCTCAGGCACAACCACAGGGGCAGACTGCGGAGCGGTGGTTGCAGCTTATGGGGGGTGCTGCACCTGATGCTGTGTGTGGTGTGCTGCAAATAGGTGTAGGGTCAGTACTGGCATGTGTACTGCTGATGGTTGTGCCACTTGACTCACTTATGGGGACTGTGGCAGTATCTCCAGTTGTTGCGGCTGTCATGATGCTGCTGGGCCCTAGCCCTGGTGCCTCGTTCCTGCCCTTCCTCCTGCTTTTCCCATTGCTGGCCTATGCAGGGATGGAGGTTGATGTGCTCGCACTGGTGGCTATACGTGGAATGTAGATGGGCCCTCATCCTCTTCCTGAGTTGACTCTGAACCTGTTGGGTGGACAATGACACGCTGTAAGTCATCATGCATACTTGTATGTGGGATTGCAAGTCACAAACATGATGGAAGATCATCTGACACACATATCATCACATGGGCAGGGTCAATTTTAGGCCAATGTATTTTGCTAATGAAATGTTGGGGTAGTGTCTCCTGAGGGTGTACACCCCGAATGCATGTGCTCATTGGCTATTAGGCTGGAGATGTGGCCTGTACATGTGGTGGCATTGGGGGTTCACTTCGGCACTTGGCCTTTCCGAGCACACAAGGTTGCTTCTCATGGTTTCATGGGCTCACATGTACATTTCCCCTACACTGCATATGTATGTGCACAGTCTCCCACCTTCCCTTGCCTACGCATGTGGTGGCACTGCTTTTGTGTGCATTGTCATGCAGTTGCACATTCCCCTGTCAATTGGCTCCATCTATGTTGAGGGACACATGCATGGAATGGCCATTTGGCCAGTGCATTATCATGGGAGTGGGGATATTCATACTCAACAGCTTTGCTTTGGCTGCTGGTTTCTGACCTCAGCACTGCCAACACCCTCAATCCCTTCCATATGGAGGGTGCTGCTTGCTTTCTCCTTCCATGGGGTGAGAACTAGGTGCTACACTCTGCTGTCTCCTGTAGCAGATGTCTCACACCAGTGTTTCAACAGGTGACTGTGCACCCTGGCCTTGAGGTCATTCTACCTCTTGCGGCAGTCCTTGTCCCATGGGACTGCACCCACTACTGCAACCTTGTCACAAATGCTGGCCCAGATGGCAGCCTTCATCTGCCCAGATGTCTTCATGTGCCTTGACACACAGAGCTCATCAGCATGAGCCACAACATCATCTGTGAGGACCTGCAGCTCAGCCTCACTACATATCCACTTTCGCAGCTTCATGTCTGTCACCTTCCCATTGGCATTCTCCTGTGACATCTCCTCAGGTACTTCTGTGCTTGGATGGCAACAGGAAATGGGGGATTCAGACTGGATTGAATTTTTAAGATGACTGCCGCTGGGCGTCCCATTCCTACCATGCTGCTATTTCCACCCATGGTAATTCTGCTGGCAGTAATTCCGCAGGAAGAATTAGCACCAATGTGTCCAGCGGTAATGCTAATTCTGGCTAAAATCGGCAGAATTACTGTCGTAACTTACTTTTTCGTGGTTATTCCATCAGATGGTATTACGGTTACCGCTGATGGTCTGTGCACACTCCCATCATCTTCTAATAATGCAGGCCGACTTTGGGCCAAACCTAAAAAGTGGGGCATCACAGAACGTCTCTTGTTTCTAATAATGGCCATGCATGAAAACTCAGGGATTCACGTCAGGCTCAACACGGAGGGGAACCTATCCAGAAGAATTATAACTTGGCTAGGGGTTCGGCAGGGCTGCTCTTTGGTACCCTGCCCTTTTAACCTCTACTTGGCAGATGTGGGTGAATTCCTTTTTGAAGCAGGGCTGGTGAGTGCCAAATTGGGGGCCTCTAGATTCTCGTCAATGGCCTTTGCCGGCGACTTCCTCTTGTTTGACCACACCAAAATCGGGCTGCAACGGCTGATCAACACATTTCAACAATATACTGAACACAATGGGTTAAAGATTAACCCCAATAAAACCCGTATTTTGGTGATCTCAAAAAGAAAAAAAAACAAATGGTTAGACTGAGAAATAGAGGGGAAATTGTAAGTGATTTCAATCCAGCACTCCAACTAAGTCAATGCCTAGTATAGGATGCCCAATGGAAACCCTTATTTATATATTTTTATGTCAAAGTTTGTTTAATTCTGGATGATATACCCTTATATAACGCCCCCCTCTTTGAATCTCCCTGACCTCACTGAGCCAAGAAGTAGGTTTGTTTTTCAAATTAAAAGATTTATTTGAAGAATTGAATAATAGATAGATTACACTTTTATGAATATGAATAATATCGGAATACCACACTTATGAAAATGAACAATGATCAATGAAAATGAACAATGATCAGCAATGGGTAATATTACAATATCAACAATCTCTTTAATCAGTTAGGAGTAGAAATAGGAAGAATAATGTAGCAGAGAATACTTGTGTGGGTTCAAGGAAATGCAATGGGATGAAAGAATGCAACACAGAAATAAGACTTGATATGACTTCAATCAAAAGACAATATGATCACTCTTTCCCCTGTGACTACTCACTCCCCCACTATGCAAGATGAAGAGATGGAATGAGGGCACACAGATATCAGGAATAACAATCACAATGCAGTTCAATCCCAATTCCCCCAGCAAGCTTAGAGAGACCAGGTATGATTTTAAAACAGGTCAAAATGCTTTTACATGTGGTTTGAATTGAATGGGAAAAATGCTAAAAATGATTTTAATTCACTAACTGAGATTCAGAACTAGTGAGACTTGCTTTGGATAGGTTCAGGTTAACACTAGCAATGTTTGTAGAATGAGATGGAAAACGAAATTCAGAAGTTGAAATCAAGAAACAGCTGTTTTTCTATGAAGTGAAATTTAGCCAAATTGCAAATCGCGGCAACTTTTCAGCGTGCGGGAAACACGATTGCGGAAAAACTATAAGGAATTGGAATGTTACTATAACTAAGAGATGACTATAAACAGTTCTAGACTAAATACTCATTCCTACAGCTTTAGAATGGAGTCGACCTGTCAAAGATCTGGCCAACGGTTTGGCTGGGATTCTCTCCCCACCGGACAGGATTCAGGGCACCTGTACTCTGCTCTCAGCAAGGCACTCTGGTCAGCGTGGCCTCTTGGACTGGATCTGACACCTTCTGGGTTACAGCTCTGCGGGTCTGGATCTTGGTTCTGGCATAGGATTGTTAGCTAGAACAGCAAAACAGCTCAGCCAGGCTGTTGGATTTAGTTAGGCCCCGTGGAAGTTTAGGGGTTAGAATCAGGTTGTAAAAGATTCTGAGGCCTGCTGAAAAAGGGTTCAGCTTCTTGGGTTAGGCCTCTCTGCTTCAAAGTTCTAGAGTTTGGTACTAGAGTCTGGTCTCTGGATCTATGTCTGGATCCTGGATCTTCCTGCAGGGTGCTTCGCCAAGAAATCAGTTGAGGAGCGGAAAGTGTGTGTCCTGTCTGTGCTCAGCAGTCCCTATTTATGTATTTACAAAGTGGGTGAGGAGGCTGATTCTACTATGTCCAACCATCTAAGGATCTGATAGGTCAGATCATTTCCCCTCTCCTGATTCGAGACAGGAGCAGTGTGTCATCAGGTGTCAGAGTGATGCTGTGTTTATGGCCCAAAGGAAATCCCTCCCCTTTGCTTTTTCTTAGGAAATCCCTTTTTCCCAAAAAACATATTTCCAAGATACACAAGTTGTTCATAATACATAATTACATGACAGATTGCCTAAGGTACATTTCTGTACAGCTCCCATCTTCCTGCAAGCTATGGTTCATAAATGACAACTTTTTCGTGCTTTTGGTGGGTTTCTCAATGTTAGTTCTGCACCAATTTTTATAAATGCATGCACGTCCCCTCTGGGCACATTCCTGTAATTTTTCCTGTTCCTAACATAAACACCATGGCTACAATATGAATAATTTCCGGGGTTCATTCTCAGAACATCGTACAGATTCCAGCTTAGTCTTAATCTGTGAGCAAATTTTTCATTTGAACAATCTCTAAGTTTCATATTTTTGTCAGTTCAGTACACTTTGCTATAAGCATTTTTCTAAACAGACATTTATTCCAATGTCAAATCAACAATTTCAGTCTGGCCCGCCTCCACAGCTGGGCTGAGTCAGAGGGTCACATGGCCTGCCTTCCTGCCAGAGCAGTTTGTTGTCAGTCACACCCGAATAAGCATTCCAATTCAGCCCAAGGAATCCATTGTTTCTTTTTCCGGGCAGCAGAGGAAATCTCCTCCCCTCGTGATTAGCATGCCAATGCGAAATGCTCTCCTTTTGGTGGGAATGAACAAGGTGTGAGTTTCCCAGGGGAAGAAGGCCTCTTGGAAGTTTTAACTGAATCAGGTCACCTTCTGGTCAATTGTAACAGAGTTCCTTGTGAAAAAAAACATTTATAAATTTAAAATAAGCAAACCCATCTTTACTTCCAGTCCTTTTTCAACATGAAAATCAATGTGTGGCACTCTTATATGGCATTTTGATGGAAATCTCTTCTTTGGCATAGTTTGAGTTCAATGTTCATCTTTACACCTGATAAGTTTTTAATCGCCGGCTTCTGACAGAGGTGAGTAACGGTACTACACCCATTTTTGACAGATTTCTTCCAGCTCAACCATCCCCAAAAGTGGACTTTGTTCAGATAATATATACTTCTATGGACATTGTATTTATGTGGATTCTCGAAGTAGAATGATGTTCAGCACCCAACAAGGAGGTTGGATCTTTTTGTGTGATTTGTGAGCCATGATTTTTGCACATTTTTGATAATCAAGAAAACGGATTTCCAAACAGATTTGTGTTTCTTTTTGGCAATCAGCATTGCTTTTTCAAGTGATTTCAGGCTACTTTGTGGGTAGCAGAATGGTGGGTTTTGGCAGTGGTCTCCTGTGTTACCACTGACATAGGCAAAAGTGGATAGTGGCCTATTTTTCAGATTTTTACTGCACAATTTTGGCTGATTTTTAGCAAGCAGCATGCTTTCTAGTGGCCCTTCCTGAGGTTTCTGCTGCCAGCAATGCACAGTAATGTTGCAGGGACTGGACTAGTGGGTTGAGACATCCCACAAGTCCCTGAAAATATGGCAAATGTTTTGAGACTGAGTGGTGTGTACTTTTGATTGGCCAATCCTGCAGAGTGTTGGTATCAATGAGATGCGTGATTTCCTCGTGAATGTCATCTAATGTTAGAGACATTGTAATTCCCAGGATTCTTCCTCCAGGGATGATGGGTACCTGGTCTGGATTTGTGTTTGCATCATCTACCCCTATACGGGACAGGGCATCCGCCTTTCCATTTCGACAACCAGGCCAGTAAGTAATTACAAAATAGAATTCAGCAAAAAATAACTCCCATCGGAGTTGGCGAGATGATTGTGCTTTCGCCATCTTTAGGTATTGTAGATTGCGGTGATCTGTGATTACCGTGATGGTGTTCCTTGCTCCTAAGAGATAATGCCGCTAAGCTTTGAAAGCCGCCTTGATGGCTAAAAGTTCCTTGTCTGTTATGGTTTAATTCAGTTCTGGTGCAGAGAATTTCCGTGGCCAAAAAGCCACTGGGTAAAGTTGACCCATTTCAGGATCTCTTTGTGAGAGGACCGCTCCCATTGCCAAGCTGGAAGCGTCGGTCTAAACCACGTATGGGAGATCTGGACGAGGGTGTTTCAGGATTGGAGCTGAGATGAATTTTTGGTTTAAGTTCTGGAAAGCTTTTTCCGCCTCCTCTGACCATTGAAAACATTAATTTTTTCGCAGTAAAGAGGTGATGGGGTGCACAAGTTGCGAAAAGCCTGGAATAAAGCGACAATAGAAATTCACGAATCCAAGCATATTCTGAACTCCGTTGATTGAGGTTGGAGAAGGCCAGTTGAGGATGGCATCAACCTTTCACAAATCCATACGTACACAACGAGGGTTAGCACAAATCCAAGGAACTCAACCTCAGAAACATGGAAGAAACATTTTTTTCTAATTTAGCATATAGTCTGTGTTGCCAAAGTTTGTTCAGAACAGCACCGACGTGTTTCACATGTTCTTGTTCAGAGGAGGAGTACACCAGAAAGTCTTCGATGTATACTACGACACAGACATTGATCAACTCTCGCAGGACATCATTCATGAAATATTGAAATGCTGCTGGGGCGTTACACAGGCCGAAGAGCATTACTTGGTATTCAAATAGCCCGTATTTGGTACAGAAGGCGGTGCTCCATTCGCCCCCTTTCTTAATTTGTACAAGGTGGAACACTCCTCGGAGGTCTAACTTGATGTAAGTTTGTGCATCTTTAACTTGATCCAATAGTTCAGGAATCAAACACAAGGGGTAACGATTTTTAACAGTGACTTGGTTCAATGCGCGGTAGTCGATACAAGTCCTAAGGTCTCCTTCCTTTTTAGGCATGAAGAATAAGGGTGAGGCCGCCGGGGACTTGGATGGCCGGATAAAACCGTTTGACAGGTATTGGTCTAGATACTTTTTTAAATGCAGATTTTCAGGCTCAGTGAGCGCATAGATTCGGCCACATGGAATCTGTGCACCTGGTATAAGGTCAATCTGGCAGACGTATGGTCTATGGAGAGGAAGAGTAGTTGGCTTGATCCTTCTGGAAGCCATCCTAATAGTCTTGGTATACCTGGGGTAGCGGATTCGTTGGACTCATGATCGTTGTCACTTCTTTGGCCAAAGGTTCTTCTGCTTGATAGCAAGTATGAGCACACTCGACTGAGAAGGTCAGCCTCTTGGCACGCCAGTCGGTGCAAGGATTGTGTGATTCTAGCCAAGGCATTCTCAGAATTATTTGGAATTGTGGAGCCTTGATTAAATCGAACACAATGGCTTCCCGATGCCCGTCTTGGCTCAAAAGCTTCATCTCTGTCGTTGAATGTGTTAACGGTCCCGAGGAAATCTCTGTTCCGTCGACAGTGGTGACTAAGTCAGTTGTTGCCTTCTCGCAAAGAGGAAGATTCATCCTTGTAGCCAATTCTTGATCCATATAGTTCCCAATGGCTCCGCTGTCGATATATGCTCTGACTGCATGCATTCAAGACGGCTGTTGGTGACTTATGAGAATCATTGGCAAAGCTAGGTGCGAGGTCTGGGAGTCCTTCTTCTCTCTCGACAAACAGACCTCTATGCTTGTCGGGCGAGGAAGTTTTCCGGAACTGGCTCTGCCTCAACCTTGCCAGCAACCCCTACTGCTTTCTTGGGTGGTTTCACTGGGCACTCTCGGAGGAAGTGGCCGGCTGTTCCGCAATACAAGCACAACTGTTGCTGTCTTCTCTTGTCTCTTTCAGCCTTGGATAGAGGCCCTCGCACCCCTCCAATCTGCATGGGTTCGGACACATCAGCAGTTTTGGAAGCATTTTCCTTTGGACACACAAATACCTGAGTGTCCATTCTAGCTTGATCAGCCTTACGGTTCTGCAGTCTATGATCAAGCTGGACCACCAAGTCTATGCATTCAGCACAGTCTCTGGGTGGATTGACCACTTGAGCTAAAACGTCGTTTAACTCGCCTCTAAAACCACGGTGAAACAGCGTTGTTCTTTTGTTGTCCGGCCAACCGGTTTCCACTATCAGCCTATTGAAGGTTGCGATGTACGTTAACAGGTCTTGGTTCCCTTGATGCAGAGACAGGAGTTCATTACCTAATGCCTGACCTTGGGAGTGCCGGGCAAACAACTTCTCCATGTCCAGTTAGAACCTCTGGAAGTCTCGCAAAATGGGATCATCCCGATTGACTAGTGGTACCGACCAGTCTACAGACCTGCCACTGAGATATGAAAGCACAAAGGCCACCTTTGATTGGTCATCTGGAAAGGCCCCCGACCTGCATAGGAAATGTAGATGGCACTGATTTATAAAAACCGCATACCTTTTTGGGTCTCCTGCAAAACGTTCTGGGGGTGCCAAAGGTATGGCTCCTGGAAGGACCACCTGTACTGGATTGCTTGGTGAAGCCGGGACCGTTGACCCCAATCCGGTAGCGATGTTTGCCCCACCTGCGATTGCAGCAGTTGTTGGTGAGGTCATCTGTATGATCCTTGGCTACAATCAGTTCTCTCCTTAAGGCATTGGTTTCTTGACTAGCTGAATGCACCTCAGCCCTGAGTTCCCCCAAAAGCTGGGCTAGCTGGTCAGTCTCTGAGGTTTCCATGATGCCCAGGTGGAGGTTTTATGTAAGGCTTCGCGTTCTGTCACGCTCACCTGGTCTTCAAGGGGGTGTCGCACGAAGCTGCACGAAGGATGTCTGCACTGGCGTTACACAGGGCTGAGTGATGAGGCTTGCACGTGACTTCTCCCTCACTGTCACTTTCCAGGAAGCGTTTGCCTAAAATGTGGAAATTAGATATTAGCCAGCCGTGGGGAGCGGGTTTGGTTCCTACCTCCCCTAACCTTCTAATGCCCCCCTCTCTGCTTCAGCCTCACCTTGGGTTTTTTAATGACGGACCCTCCGTCCTGCGATCTCTAGCAGGGGTGCAATATGTTTAGTCTCTCCCTGGATCGAGTTCCTTCACTGATCCTGCGGGACTGTAGCAGAGTCCTGAATAGCTTGACTCAGCAGGTAAGTCTCTATGTCAATAGATGCTCGGTATAGTTGCTTGATGTCTTTATTGACCAAGTTTTGACTTTTGTTTTCTCTTTTCTTTCAGGCGCGGCCTTGGGTGCTTTTCAGGTGATTTGCCTCTTCCTACAACGCTGAGCAGATTTCCTGCGGGTGAGTATAGCGCAAGTGTGTGGCGCTGAATGTCTTTAATAATGGTTTCTTTCCCGTGCACGACTAACCTGCTGTTTTCTTTTCTTTTTCTGCAATGCAGGTGCAGCGCAGCTCCGGAGCGGCGAATGGATGAACCGCTTCAAAGAAATCCCTGAAGAAAGCAGTCTCCGGGTGAGTATTGGCTATTCTTGCTGATGCTTTCTTTTCTGCAGGTGGGACGAGCTGAAGAACAGCTGAAGGCATTTGCCAGCAGATGGAATATTATGAGCCTGGCGCCGATGGCGCCAGGAATGAGTCAAGGAAGTCCTATGACAACGCTTTGGGCTTTTATAAGCCCTTTTGGGTGCCAGTGACTGGGGTAGGCCCGCCAGCTCCAGATGTTTTGGAGCATGCACCATGACACCCTTCAAGACCCCAAAGCCAGGCCACAGGTAGCTGATCCATATCCAGGCAGAACCTCCTATCGAGGCAGAACCACTATCCAGAACTAAACCCTACAAAAATCCCAATAATTCAGGCAGAAAGGAGGAAAGGCTGTGGACCCATTTGGGAGAATCCAGTGACCAGACCTGTCTTTGCCCAGCTGATGCACGCGCTGTCCGCTGAGATCAGGCCCCGGTTGCCCCACTATTCCCTAAAATGAGAGCCTCTGCACTGCGCAGTGACCTGATCCTTGTCCAGCTGTCCAGAGACCTGGTTAGCTGTCCAAACTACCTAATTCAAGTGCATTTTGTAAGTATAACCCCTCCCCAATATCGAAAAGCTGCATACACAATTCTGTTACCTTGCATCCTGTCCAACCCTATAAGAAATCCTATAAGTACCCTAGTAACTTCTTAAATTGTCAGAATTCTCTGTGTCTCCTGTCTTTAGAAACATCTGTGTTAGTCTACATGTGTTAGCACAATTCTTTCTAAATCATTTCAGTCCATTGTGTAAATCCTTAGTACTATTTTAAATAAATTAATTAATTTCCCATAGAGATGAACACGGCATTAATAGGTTAACCTTGAAAATTAACCTCCTTGCGTACCGTGTCTTTCTTTAAAGATCTAGCCATTTAAAATATAGTTGTAGTAGAACAAATCATTTTGTTAACAAAACCGAGTTGGCCGTGAAAGTCTTCCCCTTTTAAGAATCCAATTTTTCCTTTCCTTTTAAGAACCCCACACTGTCAACCATAAAGAGTCACCCTTTCACTTTAGTATCATTCCTGTTATGCAAAACCAATTTACAATTCTGTCTGTTTAGCTCATTTCTGAAGTTGTTTGCTTGTTTTAAACCCGTGAAATTTAAGAAGTTGAAATTTTGCCACGTCTGATTCTTGCTGCACTGTTTTTCCTTCCCAAAGTCGATTTTCTAACCTGTATGCATGTTGGTTAGTGCCTTGCCTTGTAGCTTGTAAGTTATTTTGCTCTTAAGTACAGCTACAGAAATTCCTGTCTTGTTCATTCAACTGCACATGTAAAATAACTATTCAGTAATTCTGAGGGCCATTTTGCTCAATTTCAAGGGTTTTCAATCCAATTTTGGCCTCCCATTCAGGGGCGGTAGGTCGGATTTTCGATCTGATTTTTGCCTAGTATACCTGACTCCTTGCTACTCCTCTCCACCATCACAAAACATGGTTAACAGGAGTTTGAGGGAGTGTTGCAGGGGGAATGCCTAACAGTTGTGCCATTTAAAAGTATTACCTAAAAGTAATCTTGCTTTCATTCATTTTTGCATTGATTTGTCTGATGTTAGAAGGCTAAATTAAGGGTATCCTATCATTTTGCTGTGTAATTATCACCACACTGGTGATTGCTGCCCTATATTGAATGTGTTGGATTTTTATTCAAAATTAGAAATAAATAAATATTTCATTATTACACAGCGGCCTGCTTCATGGTCCATTGTGACACGGGGTGTACATCAGGGGGGTGTGAGACAGGTTGGCTGCCTTCTCAAAAGCTGAATCTGAAATCATGAAAATTAAAAGCGTATTTATTGTGCGCCACATCCCTGGCCAGTAGAAAGAGTCCTGGTCTGGAGTGTGCTGTCTCTTTAAATCTGTGACACAGTGAGTTTTGGTTTCACCCTCTTTTACCAAAACACTTGCCATTTTTTGTTTAACATAAAACAATACATTTAAAAAACGGGCCCACACTAAGGCTGCTCATTCGGGCATTGCACTTTTTCCCCAATTGCCAGCGGGAGTGTCTTGGCTATGGGTAACCGCCGCTCAGGGTTTTCCTGTGGGGAGAACGGTGCGTGCTTAGGGCCATTAGGTGGCAGTGTGGGGGCCTCGGTATTGGGAATGGGTAATGGAGCAGCGAGTGGGGCATGTCAGAGCGGGTGCCACCCATGTAGGACCACAGGAGAAATAGACGGTTCCCCAGAGGGTGTTGGCAGAGGGCTCAGTACAGCCCCTGGTTTGTCTATAAGGGCGAGGAGTGTTAGAGGGATGCCAGCACCCACAGCGAGCAGCTGCATGGGGAGGGATTAAGATGGTCCCCCCTACAGAGGTGCCAGGAGGGGAACAGGACCTTCATTGGGACAGATACCACGGTGAGGGGAGATGGTTGGCACGCCTTCACCCGCAAAGTATCTGGGGAGTAGTTTAGATGCCTCTCACCAGCAGCGACTACAACAGCGATTGGGTGTGCGCCCCACGCTGCGATGGAGGGGAGAGAGCAGGTTTTCTTTCTAGCACAGAAAGATGGTGTGAAGAGGAGGATCGGAGGAAAAGGATAGAATGGTGCTCTAGTGGGCAATGAGGTGAGAAGGAAAGGGGCATTGGTGTTTGGGGAAAGAGAATATTAGGGTTGGCGGTTTTATGAAGATGATGTCGGTCGAATACATTGGCGGTTTAAAGAATGCGAAGTTGGGGGAAAGCTTGGGTGGAAGGGGAGAGGAAGACCAGTATGCGGTCAGGTTGATTACACAAGTAAGGATGGCAGCAGGAGAGGACAGTTTAACAAAGGGCATTGTGGAGGCCTGGTTGGCAAGGAGGGGAGAATAAGGGTGAAGAAGAAGAGGAGAGTGAGATTTGGGATGGCCGTATAGTTTTGGGCTTATTTGCAGACATTTAGACTGGGGAGTAGGCAAAAGGGGGAAGTGAGATGAGCAAGCAGTATATGGGGGAATATGTAGGAATACCTACTTCTACTTTTGAGCGCATTGGTATTGGGCCTTAGTGCGTTAGAGGGCAAGCAGAGGTTGCAGGGCCTCTATGGCCCTTACGGTCTAAGCGCTCAGCAGTTCTTGCTGTTGTGGCCCATGCCTTTTCCAGCGCTGTTAATGGTAGCACTCCCTTGGACAGGACTGGGGGGGCAGGAGGCTGAGTGCAGCCAGCAACATCTTAATGCGATTGTGATTTTGAGGAAATGACACTAAACACAGCAGGAATATTGGAGGGTAGGTATATATTGGGTCATGAGGAAATGGCACTAAACACAGCAGGAATATTGGAGGGTAGGTATATATTGGGTCATGAGGAAATGGCACTAAACACAGCAGGAATATTGGAGGGTAGGTATATATTGGTTCATGAAATTGGTGGGTTTGAATGAACGGCCACAAAGTAATACGTTGTTTGTCGTCTATTTTGGGAGGTATGGTTTGTCTATAATGGTAAACTTTGGTTGGGAGACAGTTAGGTTGAGCAAATGCAGGTAATCAATGCAGGTCAAATTAATGGGGTACCCTGGTTTTGGGGGTGGGGGGGATAAAACAGGTCAGTTAACTGGGAAATGTTTAGCAGTGAGTAGGTAAGGTGAATGGAAAGGGGAACATATTTTAGAGGAGTACCAAAGGGAGGGGACAGTAGAGATGATGGAATGGGCGGGGAGAAGAGCAATCCATGTGGGTACGCGGGTAGGAGATGGGACAGGGTGAAGGGAGGGGCCAGGTTGTGAAGGGAGAGTCTTCGGTACAAAAAATAATAAATAAATAAATATTATAAAAGAGTTAAGAGAGGGCCCAATCGGCCACGGTTTGTTAAGAAGATATGTAGTACTGGGCAAAGAGAACATGTCACAAGGAAGTGTTGTGGGAAGGGGGGCACGGGATGACACCCGGGAAGGGAACAGGACATTTGGGGACTAGGTGAAGTTTGGGAGGGATGTTGGACATGCAACCAGGGACATGGATGGAGAAGGTGCACAAAAGGGCAGCTAGGGTGGGATAAGGGGCAGGATTGATGGCAGCATGGCTGCGTAGTAAGAGGTAACTGGGATTGCATGAACAGAAGGCAACATTTTAAAGAAAAGATAAAGTTTGAAGGATGTTTAGTGAGGGAAGTGTGGTGGGGTTCAGAGGGGGCTAGTACAGTGGGTGTGCGCTCTGGTGGAGGGGCAGAAACAGAACGACATCCCAGGTGGATAAAAGGGATGCAGTGGTGCTATGTGAATTAGCAGAGTATGCGGATTGAATTGCATGGAAAGAGGGTGCACGGACGGCCTCTGGTGCAATGGGAGAATAGGGATCATCTGGGAATTGTCTGGGGGAGCATTGGCAGAGGAGGAAGAATGCATAGTTACTGGAATTAAACTCTATGGACAGGGGGCGCAGGTGCAGCCCCTGCTGCAGTGGGGGGCAACAGGCTGGTGGGCACTGGGTGCATTGACAAACGAGGGTGGAGGTGGAGTTACTGCATGAGGAGTGGAGAAGCAATTGCATGGACGGAAGGCGCAGGTACGGCCCCTGGTGCAGCGGGGGGGCAATAACGAGGGGTGCATGTCAAAGAGTGTGGGGTAATCGGCAGTGATGGAGTGTTGACAGAGAACAGGGAAGTACCCATGCAGGAACATGTTGGGGGGTAGATGGCCCTGAGATGCTGTTGAATGTGCTAGCCCCAAACAAATGCAGCTGGAAAAGTATGGGGATACAAGGAATTATAGTGCATTGGCAAGGCAGACATGTGGAGACAGGTTATGGTTAAAGTGATCAATTGGTAAAGTAAAGAGGATGGTCACAGCAACATTATGTGTGTCATTGGGGGGCGAGCATGCTGTTGGTAGGGTAGCCCTGTGGGTGATGTCTTCATTAATGCTTATTACCTTCTCACCACATTACGTTGCAGGGCTCTTATTTGTCTAGGACGGAAAATAAGTATCGGGAGCATCGTGGGGGACTTGGGATTGGAATGAATGTGGGTTAGCGACAGCAGAGATCTGGTGCAACAGGCTGCCCCGGGAAAACAGCTGCAAATTAGTCAGGGGAATCTGAGGACAGGAGGATATGCAGGGGTCGATTGGAGAAGGAAAGGGATTAGGAAAGGGTGGCATTCTCAGGTGGTAAGTAGGTGTCCAATGTGCCGGGAAGGGGCCACATATGGGTCTTTTTCCTGCTATGCCTCAGAGGAAGAGTTTATGCGGGGGGCCAAGTGGGTTAGATGGGGTCGAAAGGAGGTGAGGATGATGGTAAAGGGGGCAGGGGGCAGCAGGAAAGAAGGCTTAGGTGGAAAAAAAGTGGGGTGAATGAGGTTTAGGGATGCAGGGTCCAGGTGGGTTGTGCTTCATAGAGGGTGTTGGTTCAGGTTTACAATTGTGTAGTTGTGGGGATGTTTGGGATGGTGAAGTCAGCAATGGCAAAGACATGCAGGGCAAGGAGGGGCAGCGCTGGAACTGGTTATGAAAGAGACACAATGGGCAAACATATAACGACTAGATGCTGGTGTATCATGTCAGCAGTGGGAGAAGGTGACATCAGTGAAATGTTATGTGAAGTGGGGTTCATGGGAGCATGAGCAACGCTGGGAAACTGGGGCGGGGGCATTTTGTGGGGTTACATTATGGGAGGTGGAGATTGCCAGGGGGGACTGGTGAGCAGGGAGAAGGAGCAGGAATGTAAGTACCAGGAAGGGATGGGGGTGACAGGGAGTGAGAGAATTATAGTAAAGCGCGTTAGGTACGGAAGAGGAGGAGTAGCAGAGTGCAAAAGGAGGGGAGGGTTCATTTGCGTGTGGTTCTTAATTTGTTTTTTCCTTCAGAGATGCGACAGAGGGAGGTGTCCTGGAGAAGACAATAAGGGATTAGTCGCTTGATGGAAGGTGTCTATTAATGTGGGGGTATTAATGTTTTAGTATACAGTAGGTGCAGTTTGGGTACAGTACGTTCTCTTAGGTGAATTTCTTTGCGGGGATGGAAGAGGAACGATGGCTATTATGATTGCGTATGTAGGTAGGGTGTCCATGTGGAATGAAGGTCAGTGGTCAGGTAAGAAGGTTAAAAGGGGTTTGTGACTGTAAAGGGGGGGCTTCGAGGATGGGTTGGGTAGGGAGGCTATCAATGGGTTGAAAGAGGGGATATAGGAATGTTTATATTGGCAAGAAACTTGAAGGGGTGGGTTAAAGGTGATGGAGGGAGGGGAAGATGCAGGGAAATGGGGAGTGAAAGAATGGTTTTGTTTCAGTTTGGGTATTTCATGATATATATATATATATATATATATATATATATATATATATATATATATATATATATATATATATATATATATATTAAAAGGGGACACGGGTTCTAGCTGGGAGCCGCGGGTTACAATGGAGTGCATCAGGGAGAAGCATGGTTACCTCTGGGGAGGGTTTTCCTTAGTGCCATGGACACGGTCGGTTAAATGATAATTGGTTGAGGCCGAATGATTATTATCACGGTAAGGAGGCTGGTTAGTACTGTTTGGATGGACAGGCTAGCCCAGGGTTACAAGAGAGGGTAAGAGGTGGTGAAAAAAGACAGGCAGTGGCTCAGGGAGAGGACATGGACAAAGTTTGGAAAGATGTTGAGGATTGGAAGGGGGAAGGAATATTTGAAGGGAGGTAATGGGTGGCGGAAGTGGGATTACCTGCATGTTTAAAGTTTTGGGCCAGGCTAGCGTACTTTGTAAACTGTGGCCTATCACATTAAAGCGACTATTTCCACTAATGGCAAGTCTGGATATTTTGTGCAGTTTAGCCCAAAGTATCTTGTGGGTTAAGTAATGACTTGAAGACTTACCGTATGTGAGGTGTTTGGCCTGCTTTCCATGAACAGTAGGCCTGAATACTTGACATGAAAATATAGGTGTGCAAATCCCCCTCCCTTCCCTTTACCTTAGGATTCCTTAATGTTTCCTTCCCATGAAAATCGCTCTTCTTCAATTACATGAAGAGATCTGTTTTTTAGAATTTACAAAGCTGATACTGAGTTGATTATTATGCAACACATAGAGGTGCTCATTTTTGAGTTCTCTGTAATTATGTGGTGGGACCGGTTACGTTTACACTTTTCAGTAAGCAGGTTCCTGCTGTGTAATGTTCCTCATTTGCATGGCAGCATTCAAAAGAGGAGTGTGAAAGGGTGGCGTATATGCTTGTATGTCACCCATTTGTACTCCTCCGTGCAAATTGAGTAAATATCGCCACCTGCCATCTGGCAGCTCCTCACAGATACGACTACTGTAGCTGCTTCACACAATTTGGGATGAAAGCGTCCACATTCGGAAGCTTCTCATCACGGTAACCCACGACCTCCGTGGAGAGTCGCTTCACACACGGCCTCAACGTAATCCCAGTTCAAACAATGTTTCTGTCTTTCTGTGTTTCTTTCTCTTTTTCCAGATGTACCTTAGCACGCTCTGAGCATCACAAATACAAAAAGCAGCACATTTAATCCTCCATCGGAGCTACGTAGGTACACAACTCTGCAGCATTCCTGTTACCATCTGTTCTTGAGTCCATGTGCTCTTAACCCTTTACCTGCCTCCCACCACTGGTTGGGCTGACCACTACACCTGCTGCATGGTCCACATATTAGAGAAGGCTAGCCCTGACGATAACAGTGCTTTGGGATACACCTGTGAGAGAAAGGGGTTTCCAAGTTCCCGTGGTAAATTGTTTCTTTTCATGGCGAGCGCTCTTTCTTTGCCACTTTAGAATTTTTCCAAATTGATTGTCCTAATTTAAATGTTTATCCTGAGTGCCAGAAAGGACACATGCAGAACTAAGGTTTCTTTTGCCTTACAGGGTTCGCAATCTTCGCCCTGATGAAGGCGGCCACCTTTAATTTCTACAACTTCGCCGCCGAAACTCAAACCTGACAAGGGGGCACACATTAATCCCTCTGGCCCATTCGTAATTATCAATATACCTTGCCATACCAACTTGCCCCCTGTCCCTTCGGCACAGCCTGCCCCTGATAAAGGCACGACGCAACCTGCATCTGATTAAGGCACAAACTGTTTCCGATCAAGGACCTTTCAAGGCGTTATCGCTTTCTGATTAAGGACTCCCTCTCTAAAGAATAGACTTTGAAAACTCAGCAATTGAAACACAAATAGGTTGTTGCACCATGGCATCATTTGCCACATGATGAAATGTCTTTCCCTTTGAATGTTCCTATTGAAATTATTACATGAGATACATGTTTCATCTTTTCCTTTTCAATGTCCTCATCTATTATCGTAACAGAATAGTTATGGCAAAACTTTTCAGTTTAAAATTACTTTTGCTTGAAGGTTTGTATGTATGTCATTACATGCCAAAAATGTCTCGCTATTGAATCCGTTCATTTTTGCTCATTACGAGTCATTATCATTTCCCTTTATAGAGATTTTCATTATTGAGGCTATATTTTACCTACATCTTTTTTGTTACCAATCTCATTGTTTTATTGCCTTGTTTTTATCATTAGCTCATAGGTCTCTAGTACCACTTCCTTTGGGTTGTTTTGTCTGTCCAACATGTGCACAAAGTATTTACAAAAAAGTAAACAGATAACTTATACTTGAATTACAACACCTGTTTGGTTTTCTGTGTGTTTCCTTTTGGCACTCAATGCAAATGATTTGATCATTAGTTTTCTTTTAATCATTGGTTGAACCAATTAGGCTTCTAATAATATAGCCACTTTGGCCAACAACCCTCTGGTAGCATTACTCTCATTTTTTGATTACTCTGATATCCGCCCTATCCTGCTACCTGTCCCTCAGGGCAACCGAACCCCATTTGTTCTATAATTGCCGCCTGCCACCTATGCATGGCAGGCAGCATTTACTATTGATTCCTATGGAATATGCCTGCTTCTTTCTTGTGTAAAAACCAGGAGAATTCCATAGGAATCGACACCAGGGTTCTACAGCATTTGTATGGCGGAGAGAAAGGGTGAGGCAGAATCATAACTTGACAATCAGTGGACCTCATTATGTTGTGATGTCATGTGCAGTGTTGTCCCTTGAATGATACAATGTATGTGTGAGGGTTCTAGCTCAGGCAGTTAGGAAGCCCCCTGCCTGGGTATGGGAGCCAGTGTTTGTCCTATACTGTGTATCCTACTTGAATTCATGTAACTTGCATGTAATGTACCTTGAGAACCCTGGTAATAAACCATACAAGTTATCCTAAGAAGACTGGAGGTCACTTTGTAACATACATCTCTCCTCTCTCGTTTAGTTTTCTTCCCCATCTCATGCTCTCAGGTCTCAGTTTCTCCTGCCCGTTCTGCGTCCCCATGTGCATCGTCTCGCCTTTGTTCTTTCTCTCTGCTACCCCCAACATACTGGAAAGCTCTTCCTCTACCTCTCTGCCCTATACCTGGTTTCCATCTCTTACAAATAATTGCCATCATGAACACTTTCTGTCTGAATAATTGTGATATGTTTGATATGCTACCATTTTGTTGTACTATTTTTATTATGTTCAGTGCTTTGGCGTAAAGCGCTATAAAAATACAAGAAATTCAAATACAAACTAGAATTAAGGCATTCACTCTCACAAGACTGTTTCAAAAGAACACTGGCCGGCTAAAGTTTTGATGTTACTGTTGTTAGCTCAAAGATATCCTGAGAGGATGTGTTTTGGGTGAGGTTGGGCCGGCAATGGGTGAGAAAGGCCATAATGATTAGAAGGCCCCTTGGCAATCAGTGGGTGGGTAAACAACTAAACATCACACACACGCTGTGTGCCTCTCTTCAGATCCCTTCTGCATCTTAGCAATACTGCAATGCAATGGTTTTGGCTTAAGGGTGGCACCGTAGCACTACCTAATAGCCAACATTAAAAAAGAACTACAGCTCACTGATACGAATGAAACCGACCTGGGCTTGCTTGCTGTCCCATGCGAAGAGGATGTAGACTGATATTTTGGGTAAGATTTCTATTTTTGAAATGGAGCCAGACTAGCTCTCATGAAGATGTGCCTTTCCATCACAGTATATATGTGCTAAACAACTATGGAAAGTATGTTTTAAAAGTATTGTGGTTGTGTCAAAGAGCTCCACTTTCCATTGCATGTGTGCTCTCTGTTGAGTCTTCCAAAGTGGAGTAGGAATGGGCTGACAAAGATACCCTTGATTGCTGTGCATTGCGATTAAAAGTACACGTCACTGTCGAGGCTGAACACATCTGGAGAGTCTCATGCAGGGGTCACACAGTCAAGCAGTTTGAGCCAAGCTGGAGTAAGACTGGTGCCCTCCTTTAAAGGCACGAAGGAGAGAACATATTTTCCAGGCACGAGACAATAAAGCAATGGAGGCAAACAAACATGTTTGATGGGAAATGAACGAACAGATGACAAATTCACGTTTCCAATACTTGTGTCTTGCACTGTAAGTTGTTTTTCGTGCACAAGAACGAAAGGCAGGATACGAGAAGGCGAAAGAAGCGACTGCAATCTATACACGATGGTCGCATTCCCGCCTGTAGACGTATTGCACGAGGGCAGCTTTCCTTGATAACCTTGTCACATCAAGTGCTGTCCAGACTCACAGCTGCTAAACACGTGGCGACTTTAAAAAAATTAAATCCTCAGAAAGGCATTGTTATGGAACACGGGCAAGGTGGGTGAGTTCACTTGTGACTGATGCTACGACACCGACTGATGATAGAAGACACACCTGCAGCACATCTAGTTTCGACATGAAACCAAGCTTCACTTTGCGAAAGATAATCAGTATAACAGTTATGTCACTATTAGCTCCAGCTGACAGGTGAGGTCATAGTGCCAGTGAAGCAATGCAGCGCTCTGCTAGCTGGTACTTTTCTGGCTGCTATGTATGGCCACTATCATGTGATGCACACATTCCTGCAGGAGTATAGTATTCCATTACAGGAAGCACGAGAGCAAATGGGAGCTCCACAATTGGGACTAGAGTGCATTGCGTTTTATCCCGGTCTCGGGAAGATTGCTCAGGGGCAACGAGCTCGCCTTGGAAGCAAGACAACACAGTGCAACACGGTTTCGATCCCAGGGTCCACGCTTAGAAACCTCTGGGTATTCAGGGGCCGATTCATGGAACAAACGTGCGCCGAAAATCTACGCGCAAGCAGGCGCAAGCAGGCGCAAGCAGGCGCAAGCGGAAAAAAAGAGGCGCACGCGCACGCGTGCGATTCATGGAAGTCACTGCGCGTGTTTACCTCGGGATGTGCGCCAAACCCGTGCATGGCGCACACGTCACTGCAACATCCCAAAAGACGTGCGCGACGCGCACAGTGAAAGCGCACAACCTCGGCGCATACACCAGAAAGTGGGCGGAACACGGGGCGTAACGCGCGGAATGGGGAACAACTCGCGAAAACAAGGGCGTAACTGGGGATGTACTGCAGGGAAGCAGACGGAACGCCCACACGCACCCGAACCACACGTATTCATGGAACCGAATAGGGCAAAGCCACGCACAGCGAAAGACACGCACAAGCCCGCACAAGCCGATACACGTCCGCCACACGAAGGCAGGCAGTAGCGTCCCTGCGCATTACAAAAGTGGCAACATACAGCAATTGTGCGAGCGGGGCACGTGTATTTAGGGGTTGCGCGGGAAGTTACACACGCGATTGAGCGGGATACGTGTATTCCGGGGGTTCGCGGGAAGTCACACACGCGATCTGGCCTGGGGGAGCGTGCTACGTGTATTTCAGGGGTTCTCGTGAAGTTTCTCACGCGATCGGGCCTGGGGGAGCGGGCAACGGGTATTTCAGGGGTTCGCGTGAACTTTCTCACGCGATCGGGCCTGGGGGAGCGTGCTACGTGTATTTCAGGGGTTTCCGTGAAGTTTCTCACGCGATCGGGCCTGGGGGAGCGGGCTACGTGTATTTCAGGGGTTCGCGTGAACTTTCTCACGCCATCGGCCCTGGGGGAGCGTGCTACGTGTATTTCAGGGGTTCGCGTGAACTTTCACACGCGATCGGGCCTGGGGGAGCGGGCTACGTGTATTTCAGGGGTTCGCGTGAACTTTCTCACGCGATCGGGCCTGGGGGAGCGTGCTACGTGTATTTCAGGGGTTCGCGTGAACTTTCTCACGCGATCGGGCCTGGGGGAGCGTGCTACGTGTATTTCAGGGGTTCGCGTGAACTTTCTCACGCGATCTGGCCTGGGGGAGCGTGCTACGTGTATTTCAGGGGTTCGCGTGAACTTTCTCACGCGATCGGGCCTGGGGGAGCGGGCTATGTGTATTTCAGGGGTTCGCGTGAACTTTCTCACGTGATCGGGCCTGGGGGAGCGTGCTACGTGTATTTCAGGGGTTCGCGTGAACTTTCTCACGCGATTGTGCCTGGGGTGCGGGCTACGTGTATTTCAGGGGTTCGCGTGAACTTTCTCACGCGATCTGGCCTGGGGTGCGGGCTACGTGTATTTCAGGGGTTCGCGTGAACTTTCTCACGCGATCTGGCCTGGGGGAGCGTGCTACGTGTATTTCAGGGGTTCGCGTGAACTTTCTCACGCGATGTGGCCTGGGGGAGCGTGCTACGTGTATTTCAGGGGTTCGCGTGAACTTTCTCACGCGATCGGGCCGGGGGGAGCGTGCTACGTGTATTTCAGGGGTTCGCGTGAACTTTCTCACGCGATCGGGCCTGGGGGAGCGGGCTACGTGTATTTCAGGGGTTCGCGTGAACTTTCACACACGATCGGGCCTGGGGGAGCGGGGTACCACTCACCGTCTGCCTTGCGTGTAGGAGAACGCGTAGCCAACACCCGCTGTGAAGTAATAGCGTGTGAACCCCAACGGATGGAAAACACACGCACCGCACGAAAAGCACGTACAGAACATAAATGCACGCGGGATCACCAAGCCCTGCCAGGGTAACACCCGTGCGCAAAACGTCACAGACGCGCTTACGCTGCAAGGGCCTTGGGTCCAATGAAATCGCGTACGCGTGCTGACGCGCTTACGCGCTAAGGGCCTTTCCTCGATTTTCACGCTGACGTGCAGGATTTTCACGTGCCAAATCACTCCGTATCAAGCTGGCCACGCGAAAACACACGGAAGACCACGCTCCTGCCCAGAAGGCCGAATCACTGCCCCCCAGTGCCCCGAGCAGCCTCCCACGTGCCATCTGCTGCTGCCTGCCTGCCTGCCTGCCTGCTGCCACCGTGCCCTGCCATTTGGTGCCTGCACATCAGCCATCTGCAGGGGTCCAGTTGCTATGTCCACCCCTGCTGGTACAGAAGACTCCCGATTCGAATAACATCGCTCCACAGCCCAGCCCCAGGACCCAGTTGCCCACCCACTCCTGCCCCTGTGGTTGCCATGTCGGGCACATCCACATCTGACCCCAGTGGCAACCCCCGGCCAGAGGGGCAGAGGGGCACCAGCTTCACTGCCACCGAAGTTGGTGTCCTGGTGGAGCAAGTCCTGGGGCAGTATGATGCCCTCTTCGGATCGTCCCGCGCCAACAAGGAAGGACGGGAGAGGATCTGGGCCGACTGTGTGGTTGCCATCAACGCGGAGGGGGTGGCAACCCGCACCATCCAGAAGGTCAAGAAGCGCTGGGAAGACTTGAGGTCCAGGACCCTCATGAAGGCCCGGCGCCTCGTGGAGGGGGGCCGGGGCCGCATGAGTTCCATCCAGTTGAGGGTCCTGGAACGCGCACACCCAGCGCTCCACGCCCAGGTCCTTGAGAGGGAGACCCGTCTGGAGTTGAGCGGTAAGTGGCCAAGCATTGCTGTGTGGGACAGGGCATGTTGCAGTGTGCTGGTTGTCTGATACTTGCCTGCATGTGTGACATAGGCCATGTACGCATGTATGTGTGCAGGGACATCATGGAATGCATGTGCGACCTGTAATGTGTGAACCGCACGGTTGTTGCATGTGTTTGAATGCGACATGGGGAGCCCTGTGCAGATTGCACACATGAGAGCATGGCAGTCTCTGTTCCTGGACATGGGTGGGGGCGAGGGATGGGTGCTGATGCCAGATACATATGTGGTATCCATGTCTGTGTGCCTGACCTGCGTGTCTGTGACTTGTGAGGGCCATGGATGCATGACACATGTCTGTGACAATGTACAGATTCACTGATGCAGCCTAGTCATCCTTGTATGCACTGTGATTGGGGTGTACGGGGCCAGATGGATGTGACTGAGGTGAAGTGTGTGCATGTGATAGGCATGACCCATGATGCATGTGAGTCCCATTACATTGTATGATTCGAGAGTCTATTGGACATGCATTGAAATGTCCATGGCACGCACCATGACTGTCACTGTGTGTGTTTTGCCTGGACTGACACATGTGTTGTGGTGTGACATGATGGAAGTGTACTTTGACAGTGGCACTCATCTGCTATTGCTTCCTGTCTAGGGGACCATTGTACAGTACCCTGATGCTTGTGTTCTATGTCTCCCTCTACGCAGCGGCTAGTGAAGGAGAGGGCGGAGACGGCGCTGTGGAGCAAGGCGGCGGGGATGCCCCCACGGCTGCAGCGGAAGAGGTGGGTGAGCCCCCACAGGGGCCTGCTATGGCGGTAGACGGCGAGGAGCCATCCAGGTTGGTGGTTTCCACAGAGGAGGAGGAGGCCGCCACTGAGGCGCACATGGGGCCTGGTGGGGGCATCCCTGCTGGTGCAAGTGGTGCAGTCCAGGGGCAGGGGCAGGAGGCAGCACAGGTCACCGTGGAGGGGCCTGTGCATGTCGCTGTCCCTGAACCTGTGGGTGCACCACCTTGCACCAGCAGGGATGCCCCGTCCCAGGCCCGTCCGCAGGTAGAGGGGATGTCCATGTCATCTGACTCCCCTCCACCTGCGGACGAGGGGACCCCTGGCCGTGTGGAGAAGGTCCTGATTGGGGTCGCGATGCGCACGGCTGTGATTCGTGATGCCGTGCGTGCTTCCCAGGAGGAGCACGCACGTCATCACGAAGAGCACCGTGCCGACGTGGCCCAATTGGGATCGGCCATGTTCGGGGGTTTCCTGCATGTGTCGGCCAATCTGGCGGCCCTCTCCTCCTCTGTGGAGACTATACGCCAGTGGTTCTCCTTGCCGTCTTCCGGCCCAGATGCCACCAGGGCCCCCTGTGGACCTGCCCTGACCAATGCAGCCAGCTCGGTGGGGATCCCATCCCTGCCACAGTCGGGAGTCAGAGGTCCAGCAGGGGTGGACAACACAGCAACTGGACCCCAGCAGATGGAGGATGTGACGGCATCATCGGCCAGGGCACGTGCACGACGGCGTCGGTGGTTTCCATCATCCTGGATGCCGTCGTGCTGGCAGAGGCAGTGGCGTCGGAGGCAGCAGCAGGCTCGACGTGGGAGGCATCATGGCTCGGGGCCATCAAGATCAGAGGGGCAGGCATCGGCCGGAGGGCAGGAGAACCCTGGGATGGTAGTGTCTTCCGTGTGGGAGCAGTTGGTCCAGCGGATAGGTGCAGAGCGGCAGCGGGCGGAAGAGGAGCGGCTCACCATGGTCAGGGCGGAGTTCTCCATGCGTCGGGCGTTGAGGCGGGCTGAGTGCCTCGAGGAAGCTCGCAGGGAGTTTGAGGTGAACATGGGGTTATCCCTGCGAGATCTCGGGGCCAGGACAGAGTCCCGACTCCAGGACATCGACATGGAGTTCGATGATGCCCTGGCCGGCAACATCACAGAGTGAGCCGCAGGACTTGCCCGCTGCCAATGTATATAGTTATATAGTTAGTGGTAGGTTTCCTTTTAATTATTTTTTTTTTATTTGGTTGCGATTGGACAATGCGCCACTTTTTTGTATATAGTTCAGTTTTTAGTTAGTTGACATAGTTAGGTTTCATTTGGTTGGGCTCATGGACCCGGGATTGTCTTGTAAATAGTTCTTCTATGGATTTTTTGATTTTTTGGATTTTTTTCATGGACATTCTTCTTATTGTTGTTTTGCTTTGTGGTTTTTCTAATTTCATTTCCATTCTAGTTGATTTGCAATACATTTTTATTTTCATCCTTCAATGTGTCGTATCATCTCATTACTTTCATGCATGTCATGTTGGTTGTTTTGACATTCACTTGCAGCCATTGTGTGTGACAGACATGTGTTCATTTGCATTATTTACATTGGGTGTGTAACATGTAATTGCCTTTGATATGTGGGTGGATGTGATAGTTGGTTGGGCCTTTTGGCAGGGGAGGATGGCCATTACGGACATGATTGGGGATTGTTGGGACCCAGGTGCAGGGGGGCATGGATGGGACATGGGCGAGGGCCTGGTGGAGGGTGCCCCGCAATGCTGGGGGGTGGGGGTGGTGGGGGACATGAGTTGGACATGGGTGGGGGCCTGCTGGCAGGTGCCCCACAGTGCTGGGGGGTGGGGGTGGTGGGGGGCATGAGTTGGACATGGGTGGGGGCCTGCTGGCAGGTGCCCCACAGTGCTGGGGGGTGGGGGTGGTGGGGGACATGAGTTGGACATGGGTGGGGGCCTGCTGGCAGGTGCCCCACAGTGCTGGGGGGTGGGGGTGGTGGGGGACATGAGTTGGACATGGGTGGGGGCCTGCTGGCAGGTGCCCCACAGTGCTGGGGGCTGGGGGTGGTGGGGGACATGAGTTGGACATGGGTGGGGGCCTGCTGGCAGGTGCCCCACAGTGCTGGAGGGTGGGGGTGGTGGGGGACATGAGTTGGACATGGGTGGGGGCCTGCTGGCAGGTGCCCCACAGTGCTGGGGGGTGGGGGTGGTGGGGGACATGAGTTGGTGTTCATTAGTTCAAGGAGACATGTGCCTTTGCTGGGGGGCATGCCCATGTTGGGTGGGCTGCCTGCGGGACATGACCAGGGATGCAGGGTAGTCCCCTGTGGTGTGGGCTGCCTGCAGGGGCCGTGGAGGGTGTACAGGGAACACCTGGGAGGACCCACACTGTCAAATCACATGTAGGACTCCCCGGCACCCCTGAAATACACGTACCCTGCTGAAATCGCGTGTAAAGCTTCCCGCGCACCCCTGAAATACACGTACCCTGCTGAAATCGCGTGTAAAACTTCCCGCGCACCCCTGAAATACACGCGCCCAGGCTATTCGCGTGTAAAACTTCCCGCGCACCCCTGAAATACACGTACCCTGCTGAAATCGCGTGTAAAACTTCCCGCGCACCCCTGAAATACACGTACCCTGCTGAAATCGCGTGTAAAACTTCCTGCGCACCCCTGAAATACACGCGCCCAGGCTATTCGCGTGTAAAACTTCCCGCGCACCCCTGAAATACACGTACCCTGCTGAAATCGCGTGTAAAACTTCCCGCGCACCCCGGAAATACACGCGCCCAGGCTATTCGCGTGTAAAACTTCCCGCGCACCCCTGAAATACACGTACCCTGCTGAAATCGCGTGTAAAACTTCACGCGCACCCCTGAAATACACGTACCCTGCTGAAATCGCGTGAAAAAGTTCACGCGAACCCCTGAAATACACGTACCCTGCTGAAATTGCGTGTAAAACTTCCCGCGCACCCCTGACATACACGCGCCCAGGCTATTCGCGTGTAAAACTTCCCGCGCACCCCTGAAATACACGTACCCTGCTGAAATCGCGTGTAAAACTTCACGCGCACCCCTGAAATACACGTACCCTGCTGAAATCGCGTGAAAAAGTTCACGCAAACCCCTGAAATACACGTAGCCCGCTCCCCCAGGCCCGATCGCGTGAGAAAGTTCACGCGAACCCCTGAAATACACGTAGCCCGCTCCCCCAGGCCCGATCGCGTGAAAAAGTTCACGCGAACCCCTGAAATACACGTAGCCCGCTCCCCCAGGCCCGATCGCGTGAAAAAGTTCACGCGAACCCCTGAAATACACGTAGCCCGCTCCCCCAGGCCCGATCGCGTGAGAAACTTCACGCGAACCCCTGAAATACACGTAGCCCGCTCCCCCAGGCCCGATCGCGTGAGAAAGTTCACGCGAACCCCTGAAATACACGTAGCCCGCTCCCCCAGGCCCGATCGCGTGAAAAAGTTCACGCGAACCCCTGAAATACACAAAGCCCGCTCCCCCAGGCCCGATCGCGTGAAAAAGTTCACGCGAACCCCTGAAATACACGTAGCACGCTCCCCCAGGCCCGATCGCGTGAGGAACTTCACGTGAACCCCTGAAATACACGTAGCCCGCTTGCCGTGCTGGTACAGGGTTAGCGGAGCCCTTTGCGCTGGATTGGGGATTTTGATGGCTTTTCCCTGCGCGGAAGGCGTTCTTGGGGGCGTAACTGGCGCTGCTGGCAGGTCGCTGCGCCACTGTGCGCCACGGCTGGTTTTGGTGGCTGGAATCCATGAATACGCTGTGCGCAGAAATGGGTTTTGGCGCACGCGGCTGGCGCAGGGATTCGCACGCGCACACTGTGCGCCAGCCGCGTGCGCCACTTGTGCGCTGAATTCTATGAATTACCCCCTCAGTGCGTTATAAATAACCAATCATATCATATCCTGCCTGGATATTAGCTAAATGAAGCTCATGGCTTCCCCCAGCTGCCAGGCAAGCTTCCCTAAATGGCAGCCTCACTAACACTACCTAAGCCCTCGTGCAACGTGGCCTGCAAGTGGAAACTGTGAGCATTTGCTTAAATCCAGTCAGAAACACCAAGATTTGCTTACAGCCTGATCCACGATTAAGATTATCAGTGCTCCTAAAAGATTGCCTCGCCGTAAACAGATTTACGACATATGGATTAGTCCAGCCAACTTGGGGACCCAGTCACTAAAGGCCAAGAGGTGATGGGTTCTCCTGGTGATGTGGAAACGCACTTGTTTAATCTCTTCAAGGTTGAATCACACATTTCTTTCCATGAATAAGTGAGAGCATTTGTACATTTTGCACTTGGTTACACACGCTACGCTACTGATAAAGTGGTGGTAGGACATCAACAATGGGTATTCACAGAGGCGTGTCTGGGAGTTGTTGATGTGTCAGAATGATGTGTGAATAGGGGAAAGTTATATGACCACAAAACTGTACCTTAACCTGTATTCACAAAAGTTTCAAGTGTGGTTTGTAATAATAAGGGAACCTATTGGTACACATATTCCTGAGTAAGCTAAACAGTGTTGTCGAAGTATCCAGCTAATTTTCTTTCCACTATGCTGCACACAGGAGTGATATGCCATGGTTGCACCATATGGGTCCACCAATATTAGCCCTGGCAGGGCCCACTGAGTGCCGCAACCAAGCAAGTAAACCTGAGTTTTGAGATCTCACTCATCCTGCCAACCAGCACACTAAGGAAGGTGGAATAGGCGGCCCTTTATCTGGACCTAATGCACTTGCCTCCCATAGCCCTTAGCACTCGGTGTATGGTGATGTATGGAGTCTGCAATCAGTCCCCTCTCCTCTTCTGCCAATTCCCAGATGCTTGCTGCACACAGTGCACAAAGGTAGTTAAAGGGATCAAGAGAACAGAGGGAGAGAGAGAGAGAGACAGTGAGAGAGAGAGTGAGAGAGAGAGAAAGAGAGAACGAGAGACAGAGAGAGACAGAAAGAGAGAGAAAGCAAGAGAGAGAGAAAAGGAGAGAGAGAGGGAGAGAGAGGGATAGAGAGAGATTGATGGTCTGGAGTACAGGGAGGAGATCAGGCCCTGTTCCCCTTCTTAGGCTTGTTCATGTTTTGTTTTTCTCTTGTTTTGTTGTTCTCGTGTTCTCTTGTTCTCTTTTGGTATGCCTTGCCATGCCTTTATCATGCCTTTCTATATTTGGCTGCATTGTTTATGCCTCTCACTATGCTCTATGCTGGTCACCATTCTACTTTCTACCTTATACTATATTGTCCACTGGGATTTTGCTCCCATGCACTCCACTGTCTTTTGTCTCCTGTGTATCCCGTGTAGTTTTGCCCCGCTGAGGATTTGTTGCACTGTGATTGATCCCCCTGGCACCAAATATATCTATTGCCCTACTGTGTTTTGCTTTCTGGTGCCCAATGCAATTCACATGGCTGGCTTCTAGACATCACCCCTTGACTTCGTAACATGCTTAATTGTTCTTACAGACCCTACAAGGATTCTGCCCTCTCTTGACTCCCCAGTCTGAGCACCCCTCGGGAACTATTCTCAGCCACTTTCAACTCGGTACCTACTGCTGAGTATTTGCTATGTCGACTACTCCCTGTGTTCCTTCCTCTCATAAAGGACCAGTCACAGCATAATGCCCAATGCCAGTGAAAAAAGACTTCTCCAGGGTGCCTCAGAATATGTCCTCACAAGTACCTTGCCTGAAAGGCACCATTACAGAGGTGTCCCCATGGCTATACTGAATAGCAGCTCCAAGTTACCCACCAGGCTCTCCACTAAACCCACAATAGCCTTCTAAACCATTATGCTTAAACAAGCTATGGGTATACTAAATAAGACAATCACATACAGCAACCGAATAACCATTCCAAAAGACATCAAACAACAGAACGCTACACCGCTACAATCAATTTACATAACACAGTCTGGCCAATGCATCGTAGCACTGCAGGCATGCTTTTGACACAGATGCATCTACTGTATGCTCTCAACACAGGACGCCTATGAACAGACCCATAATAAGAATGCAGGGTACTTGTGGCCTGCATGCATCCACAAAACAACTAAAATATCTGTCATTTTCCCTCTGTCTCCACAAAACTCACCCACCCACCCCCTCTCATTGAGATCTGTCATGGTGCCTGGAGACCATGCAAAAGGCAGTGGTACGCAGTAGAAATCACAATAATTTAACACAACATGACATAACATAAAATAAGATGGGCACGTTAATGAATCATGATTGGCATAACATATAGCTTCAATGTCTATCACAGAGCTAATGCCTGAGATACAATGTTTCTTTTTATTTGAATGCAAATGCTTTGTTAGGACCTCTTTTCTATTCCTTTTATATTTGTGAGAACATAATCTCTCCTCGTGTACAATATATGCACATGGAAGCAGTGTGTGTGTGTAATCTTTATCTTGAGGGTGGCATTCCTTCAATGATTCACCAATCCTGTTTTTGACATCTTCCCTTTAATTGAGTTTTAGGCAAACCCAGTGAACATCACCGCCTTTCACGATTTCATGATCAGCTGCTTAATCAATACTCCTGAGGTGGGGGACTGTGATGCTGGAAATGCATTGGAGGGACAGGGCCTCCATGTCCTTGTCCTGTACTCCCTTATCCTGTGTGTTCTGAGTTATCTTCTGCACAGGAGTCCAGTTGAGACCCCTGGCAGTGCAGCTCTTCCTCTTTTTGGTTGTGGTGAACAGAGACCCTTGGGATACCCTTATGGCACCCATGGGTGTGGTACAACCCTGTACCCCTAGTGTATGTTTTTGGGCACCTGTGTGTTGCCCAAAGAGCTGGGTTTGGGATCGTGGCAGCGTCATGCTGATAAGACAGGAGCTCTGAGTATCCCCCATTTTGGAATACCCAGGCCCTGTCATCAGAAGCAGTGGATTCCTGATAGAAGGCAAGATGGCCCTTGGGGCCTCTTTGGGTTCTATTGCCTGTTACCTTGTTTTCCCAAAGTCCTGGAAAATCCTGACTCTGTACCTTCCCCTGACTAGCTGTTGGGTGGAAGAACCATAGATGGCATTGTGGGGTGGTCCAGGCCAGACTAGCTGGAGACTTCCCAGTGACTGTATGTTGTGGGTACACCCTTGGGGTGGGACCTGTGTGAATAGAGTGTGTGGCTAATACGCATTCTATGTTATGAGTGTCTGGTTTCTGTGTGTGTGACACAATGAATGAGGCAGCCCTGCATGAAATTGACATGAATGCAGTGTGGTGTGCTGAAAGGCTGGGTGCTTGCCCCAATCCACATTACTTGTTATGGGTGTCTGGGGGGAAGTGAATGGCCTGAATACATGGGAGCCTGATTGGCTGCCTGCCTGAATGAATACCCTTTTGTGTGATTGGCTGACTGAGCCTGGCTCAGGCAGAGTGAATGAGGGACAGATGTATATATATGGGGACCTCTCACTTACCAATTTGTTCAGAAGCTAAAGTTGAATCTTGAAGCTCATCATTGAAGCCCATCTGGAAGAAGACAAACTGCTGCTGAATTTCTTTCTAGGAAATCTAAAAGCTTTTGAGTCTGTTGAGGACTTATCCAAGAAAGGACCTGACTACGAGACCTCTTCCCGAGCTATGAGGGACCATTGTGCAAAACTGCTGTTCTTCATTGAGGCACCCCTGAGGCCAGTTGCATGAGTCTGATGTCCAGAGAAGGGGTCCGCCGAGAATCTTGAGGAAAGCGCTGGGACATCGAGGCCATCGAAGTCCATTGCCGTTGACCGGGGTTCAGAAGATTTCCGAGACTGCTGGAAGCCAGTCGAGTTGTGTGACCCAGAAGCGGGGATATCTTGACGCTGTGCTGCTCAGCACCTAGAGCCAGAACGCTTTACATCGCCTATGAACATTTGAACGAGGGCTCCCTTACCATCACTGCTGACAGCTTTGTCCCGCCGGAGAAGGTCGAGGTCACTGGCACCGAGGAAAGTCCGCTGGTGGGTTTCCCTCCACCAAAAGATGACAAGACATCCCGATGACACGGACAAAGTGAAGATCCAAGGTCCAGCCCATGGTAGAGTCCCGATCATCGTAGCTATCCCGGGGTATGTGCTGTGGTTGCAGCACTGACAGGCCAGAGGACCGCTGATCACGACTACCGACACCCGATGCCCGCTGCGGGCCTCCATCCATCACCAAGTCTTCTTTGCAGCACCGAACACTTTGCATCGAGGTGTACCGCATGCTTTCCCAGGACTTCCACAATCAATCGTCAAAGAGCACAGCGAATATTGAAGCTGCTGTATCGATGCCAGTGTTCCACTTTTCTTCAAGGTCCTCGATGCCCAGTGGCTCCTGCTTTAAATGGAGTACACACTTGAGGGACCCCATCGATGATCCATCAAATAAACTCTTCTATCTCAGGTGCATTGGGGTGGTTGAACTTTTTGAACCAGGAAGCAATACTCATTAAACATTTATGGACGGGGCTTGTTAATACTTTTATTACAGGTTGCCCACATGGGGGGTCCTCACTCAGAATTGTGTCCTAATAGCTAAAAAAAAAAAGTTCTGCCATTGTTTAACCTAACCTGCCTTCCTTACATAATGATCTATGCTGATGCACCTTGCTGTATGATTTGTATGCTACATAATAACTGCCAGCAGTTGATGCATTTTCAAGGAATCTAAAGTGAAGTGTGGTACCACATAGACTGTATATATTTGCCATATTAGAATGACCAGAGTACAAAGTGTGTTATTGAATTGTGTATATACCTTGAACCTTACTTTTATATAAATAACTGTTTTAACACATATCCTAGTGTGTGGACATTCCTTTGTGGGGACTTAGCGACTCACTGTACTTAAGAACCTGCCTGCATCACCTCCTGAGAGCTTAAGCCTTGGTTTCTCGTCCATTTCCTACCACATAGAGAACCTTGGTTGGGGTGCTCTGTGCATCTACTCTGCCATATAAAGGGTAGAAGTACAGATAACCCCCTCCAGTCTTTACAGGGACATTACCCACTGGGCCCAAGTTGCTCAGGGTTTAACAATGGCATCTGGGTCATTACCTGCCGGTAATAGCCACCACCTTGCAGATTATAGCCATAAGCACCCTGATTGGCATGATTTCTGGGGTGCTAATAGTTGATTTTAAGTTAATCAACACAGTGATGGTAGTTTCTCACTTTAAAAAATACAAAAAGCAAATGGACGCAATGGAGGAAGGAGAAGGGAACTACTCCTAGTCCCTTCTCCATTTCCATGGTGCACATTGAGACAGCATGGACAGCATGAAGGTGAGTGATCCGGGTTAGTGTCAGGTTCTGGGGGAGATAACTGGATGCTGGCCAGAGGCATTGCTAGGGGCAACAGGTGAGGCTATAGCCCCAGTTCTTCTAGTTGTAGCCCTGGATAGAAGCTGGCTACAACAAAAAGGCTAGATAGTCTCGGGTTCCAACAGTCCTGAAATTAGCGTAGCCCAATATCATTTTTCTGACCTGGCAACACCCCTGATGCTGGCCAAGGTAGTGGGTGGTGTCAGCAGATCAGGGCACCAGACCGGGGTGGACTGGGAACCAAAAGCGGGCCAGGAAAATGTTTTCAAAGTGGTCCCATGTTTTGCTGAACGAGCGACCACAGCGCATGAGCCCAATCTTTCTATGAGGGGATTGGGACTTTCCCACAAGAAAATGTTGAATACAATTAGTCAATATGAGTGCATTTAAAGCATGTTTTACACACACATGGATTAAAAAGTCATTTTTTTTAAATAAGTTCATGATCTCTCAAAATAGATCTTCAATGATAGAAGGACAAACCACAAGTGCGACATCAGTCTGAATGACAGTAAGGAATATATCAAACAGCAAAGCATGAATTGCAACACATATGTTTATTATTAAGTAACAGAAATATGTGAAAACTCTAGACATGTAGATCAGCCAATAATAATAAATATTACACATTCAATAATTCCCTGTAACATTCTCCCTTCAAAGCAACCACTTCAATGGTGACATCACTGCTTAGTGACTAAACACATCACTTCACCCTTGCCATGAGCATAAAGGCTTCAGACTGAGATATTGAAAGGGAATTACATTTAGCATATAATGCTTTATAATATTAAATACCATACATCCATGAAAACTGTAGGATTACAGAGCAGCTAATATTAATCAATAAATATTAAATAATTAACATTCCTTGTAGCAAGCTGCCTTTTGTAGGGTAAAACATCAATGATGGCATTTTTGCTTGAGCAGTGTGCATGAAGGCTTCCAGCTGAGGTATAATAGTAAATTGCATTTGGAATGTAAACCTTGGAAAATCATAGAACTGTATAGAAGCAAATATTAAATAATTAA
The DNA here is from genome assembly GCF_040938575.1 of Ambystoma mexicanum. Classification (NCBI taxonomy): domain Eukaryota; kingdom Metazoa; phylum Chordata; class Amphibia; order Caudata; family Ambystomatidae; genus Ambystoma; species Ambystoma mexicanum. The sequence continues at coordinate 699,968,427 of NC_090941.1, read as the reverse complement.
CATTCTTTGTAACAAGCTCCTTTTGGAGGACAAATTCTCAATAGTTTTGTGCCATCAAATCATATTTTTCCATTCACATAATCATAAAAGGTTCCAAATGAGGTTGAGTAAAGCAACTGCAAAGTCTGATCAAGAGGTATTTCTGCTTTGAACATGGCCTTTCACGTGCCACCTCAATGTAAGCTTGTAGGCATCAGAAAGTGATCTATAGGCTTGACTGTACATTGTGAATATCCTTAAGACACAGAAGCATGCTTTACAGTTATTGCACATCTTGCACTTTTTGTCTTTGTCCTCAGAATGGTAACCTCCTTCAGTTTCAAAGACGAGGTGAAAACGGTAGTCATCTTCTGCATACTTTTCATATTCTTTATCAAGATACATTTTGAGTCTGTTTCACTTTGATGCAAAATCAAGCAGTGCACTTTGTTGTGTTTCAGTAGATGATTCTGAACCAAATCGGGTCAGCAAGCTGCTCAGTCGAGCCAGGGCGCTACTTGCAATGTTCTCGAGGATCTCCTGAATATTTCTGGGGTCCAAACATGCCAAATCTGCAAAGAGCTGGCCATGGGTGGTGAATCGGCTCTGCAGACTTGTAGTGATCTTGTCCATTGCAATATTGTACACTTCCACCCTGAAATTATCACTGGGCAACTTGATATGTAAATCAGCTGAAGTTTCACAAAGCATCATCTTCTTTTGACATACTTGAGGCACTGGGGAATTTTCTTTGACTACAACTTTGAATTCCCTTTCCTCCAGCTTGTCATGTGCCCAAATTATGAACTTCCTTGTTGCATCCATTATATCATTAACATTCTGACCCTGTGTCTGTAGTCTTTCTATGGTTTCATTTGACATCTGATATGCCTGTAGCACATCCAAACCTTGAGTTTGTAAATACAGAGATGAAGGAGTGATATTTTTGAGAATACATAGATATATCTGAGTGGTCAAAACAGTAGGGAATGAAATTAGTGACTTTGCATATACATCAGCCTTGTGCTTAATATTAGCATTGAAGCAACCAGATGTGGCTAACTCCAGCATTGTTTCCACAAAATAAACAAACATTGCGAGACTTGGGTCATTATATGAACCAAACATTTTAGTAAGTGCTGTATTTTTTCCCATCATCTTGTTTCCCCAATTACAGATTTTGAACAAAATCTATCTCGTTGGCATTTGTCATGCCACACGTTCATGCAAAGGTAGGATCCACAAATGAATACACCACATGAATTCAGCAAACCAAACAGAGAAATTGCAGGTATAGCCACTTTTGTGACATCCAACATTACCAGATTAAGTACATGTGCATAGCGCACACATAAAGACAGTATGACAAAACCGCATTACAACAGGCCCATAGCAGCATGGAAAGTAATCATAGAAGTGCATGGTACAGGAACACAAATACTCTCCTTCTGCAGCACTCTGCTTGGCCTAATCTAACTCTCTTGCCCTCCTTCTTTCTCTTCCCCAAACTACTGAGCTTGCTGACTGGTTCCCTGGTACAGAAGGACCAAACACTCAGCACTTAACCCTGGCCCCTGCGGGACTAGGCACACTTGTCCTGCTCCCTTGCACTTCCTGTCTCGCATGTCTGTCTGTCTGCTCCTCCCTCTGTTTCCTGTCTCTAGCCATGATTTGTACTGCAGTATATTGAACCATGCGTTCCTTCCCTCTCCCCCAGCCCCTCCTCTTTCTCCTCACTCTTTGTTACGTACTTGTACTGGTAGATATGCCTGTGGCATGGCATGCTAGTCATTGTTGTTTGTGCATTCAATGCCTAAGAATGCCAACCGTAATCCCTTATTTCCTTTCCTGTCTTGACGCGCTTTGAAACACTTCACTTGTGTAGAAGCGCTTTACAAATAAATAATTGCAATCACAATTACAATTACCTAACATCACGGAAAAGGCATGCTGCTTGGAGGGACACAAACACACACCCATTGCACATGTACAGGTACTTGAAGGACATTAATGAAGAGGCACCGTTGTAAAAAGATTATGAGGTGAACACACTTGTGATTACCTCAAAGGATGTGCAATGCACACATAAGTATGGTTTTTAGAAATGCACACCAGATGCCCGCCACACTGCATATGATCACATCTTTTATGTCAATTAAGTGCCACAAGAATCTTTACGTACTACCGTTCATTGTGTCCATGCCTCCTACACCCTTTAGGCTTCCAGAGTCCATGACGGCAAGCACCTTTAATTCTGTGGATGAATAATTTGGGTCAAAGGGAGACCCTCCACCAGTGCCCTTGCTGTGCTCTTTGTTCTCAAGATACTTCTCGCGAACCCTGCGCCGCACATCATACCACCTTTTTTTCATTTCTTCAACTGTGTGCACCGTATTGGAACCAGCATTCACTTTGGTGTCAATGCTTTCCCAAAAGCTGCTTTTCACAGAAAGCCTGGAGCCTGGGCATCCACATTTGACGCAGTGATTTGTGCTCTTTAGCACACTCACTGTGCCAACATCTGAATCGGGCCCTGAGGGAGCACGCAATGCACCAGTTTTGAAACCTGTGCGCCGGTTGCAAGCATTGGCTGCAAACCAACCTGGCAACGGCCAATTTCTCGAAGCGCTCGTTTACGTGTTCATCCTGCAGTCACTCCTCCACATTAGCGACCATTTAATATTGTCGGGCATATAAACTACATCCTCTGGTGGCGGTCCGCTCATTGCACTTTTACTATCATGGAGGAGTGTTGACCAGGATTGCAGAGGTAAGGGCACCCACCTCCTTCCAGGCACAACCTGCTTTGCCTCACGAGCGTGATGGTAATGGTAAAAGTGTGCTATTTTAAATACCTCTAGTTATTCAATGACAACCTAATTATGAGTTGGAATATGAGGGGCCTCATTACAACTCAGGCGGTAAGGGTTTTACGGCGGCGTAAACAGCGCCGACCCTTACCGCCTGAGTACGAGGTCCCTTAGCGCCATGGCGGACTTAACACCTGCTTTTAGCAGGTGTTAAAATCCATGGCGCTAAGGGACCATGGAGTTAATTATGCCACCGTAATTTACGGTGGCGTAATTAACGCCTTCCCCACTCCCATTATGCCCTATGGGGCAAAATGGGAATGGGGATGGGAAAATGGGAAAATGGGGATTTACCGCCCCGCCAAGGTTAGAATGGGGCGGTAAGTCCGCCTACCACCATGGCGTAAACGTAGTTTACGCCATGGTGGTCAAGTCACGGCCCAGGCGGTAACTTACCGCCTGGGTCGTAATGAGGCCCGAGGTGTTTAAAATAGGCCAGTGGAGAAGAAAGCGTAACCTCCGTTAACGTGCTGAGCTGACACCCCTAGAAGGCCAGTGTTTAAGGGAGGTGAAGCACACTCATGATGCGGCAGAGGGAGAAGAAGCCAGCCCAGATGCTCTTCACAATCAGCCACACCATGCTCATTCATTCATAAGAACCCAGTCACCACTTCACAAATCGCAGGGTGGGGCAAAGCAAAGGTTTTGCTGTCTGTATTCAAGGTTTCTGCAGCTTGGCCCTCAGGGTTTATGATGCGGCAAAACCCCTGGGATGAGAAATGACACAGCATGTTGCTATTCCTGAAACTGAAAAGACAATATTTTGAAAACATATTTGGCTTAAGGAAATATGACTTATTGTAAATACAATATTAGCTTTTTTAAGTGCTTTCACATCCCTGCAGCAAGCACACCATCCTAAAAAATTCACTTATGTTACTGTTTTCGACAGCACTTTTGTTAAATTTGCGAATGTTGTGCAATTATACTACATGAAGAAAATACATTACATGTGTATGCCTGACTATATGTCAAGTAGGGTTGGAAATTCCACTGAAGGATACCTTGAAGTCTATAAAAGTTGTATCATCCCTGGTGCGCTTTATGCACTGGAATCAGTGGTGGGTAAGTATATGGACAACCTAGGACAACTTGAAGGAAAGCTGTGGAGACCTTTGTTGGGCCTCTCTGGGTCTACTCCGATAGAGGCTATAGGATGCGAATTGGGGCTAATTTCGCTGGAAACTTTGTGGAAAATGCAGTGCTGTAAACTTTAAATAAGTATTATGATGTGGAAAGGTGAGGAAGGGAGTTTGATGAGGTTTATTGGTAAACATATGACTGAGAAAGAAAAATTGAATACCTATACGACAAGTTTAAAAGATAAAACACTCTCTTTCCTTAAAGAAATTAGTATGAATCTTCCTACTGAGAAAGAGGAGGTAAATATGACACTTAAATATCTTAAAAAGAAAGCTTTTGTCTGGGTGTAGAGATGTCGCGAGAGCGCCCGCTCTCGCGAGATCTCGAGCGTAACGAAGCCCCGCCCCCGCGCGCTACGCGCGATTACGGGACGAGCGGAGGACGCAAGAGGAGCGTCTCCCCGGGCTCCTCCGAGCACGGGAAATCAAGAGGACTTGCGAACCACCCGACACTGCACTCGCAGCCCCATATGTTGTTGGCCACGTTGGCATTTTGTTAGAGCACCACTGCTAGGGGTATTTGTAAGAACAACCCATGTTTATGCAATAAAGCCTGTTTGGACAACCCGCAGCTTCCTGCCTCCTGAGATTCATTATACTACATAAATTGGCGACGAGGACCTCCTGGAACCGCGCAGAAGCATGCAGGGAGCAACACCGCCACCACCCTTTTTACAGACGCCAGGTAGGCCTGCCATTCCCTGGCCACAATGGCAGCCCCTGTTTACAACGTATGTGGAGGCAATGGGGGGAGCAGGATTCACGGCGGCAAGACGCAGAGCCATGCTTTTAAACGCCCTTGGGGTAGAAGGACAAAGAATATTCGAGGGCCTGGCGCTGATAGAGGTAGAAGACGACGATGATGATGTGTTCAAGGAGGCTGTCAGAAGAATAGAAAAGAGGTTCGCCAGTAAGGAAAACACAGTGCTCCACAGGATTCGGTTTTATACGCGGAAACAAGAACCGTCTGAACCTGTCGACGATTATATCACGAAATTGAGAGAACTGGCAGCTTTATGCAACTTCGGCACGAATGCAGAAAATCAGATATGCGACATGCTAATAGTCCACACCAACAGCCGGAAAGTTCAAGACAAATACATCATGGAAAAAGAAGTACAGTTAGAGAAAGCAGTGGAAATAGCCAGAGCGGTGGAAGAAACAGCAGGAAGAAGAAAAGAGTTTGCAGGTACCCAAAGTTCCCCTGAGGTACAAGCAGTAGGGTTCCGTCCTAGAAAGGAAAAGTTCATTCCAGATTCAAGAGAAGGGAGAACCAACAAGAAAGAACCCCTCAAGTGCCATAGGTGCACCAGCACAAAGCACCTAGCGTTCGACAGAGAGTGCCCAGCCAGAGACAAAGAATGCACAGTATGCAAGCGCATAGGACATTTCTCAATAGTGTGCAGGTGGCGAAATAAGAAAGTCACAAGTCTGACCTCAGAACGCATGGCAGAAAGGGATTCCTCGTCGGAGGAAGAAGGAAGGCCCACCGTAATCATGGTGAACAGTACTAGAGCCAGGAGAGAGAAGCCACACTGCATGATCAAGATCGACGGCAGAGAGACAAGGGTCATGGCAGACTCCGGCTCGGACCTTACCATCCTACCCCTACAAACATACAAAGATATGCTCGGGAAAGAAAAAGTAAAAGTACTCACCACGAAACACAAGCCGACGGTTTTCGGTGGAGCATCAGTTGAACTACTAGGCTACATCAACGCCAAAGTCGAATTTAAAGGGAGGGAAACTTACACCAGAATATACTTCAGCCACGAAGGGCCTCCAGTGCTAGGGTGGGATGACCAAGACAAATTGAAGATCAGACTCGACCCCAGCACAGAAGAGCAAGTCCTATCCATAGGCGTGAGGACTGAAACCGTAGTCAAGAGCGATTACCCAGCACTGTTCTCGGAGGAGCCGGGCCATATCAAAGGTTTTCTACACAAAATTGTCCTCAAAAGAAATGCCATCCCTGTAAAACACCGAGTGAGGCCAGTACCAGCCACAGCGAGAGACACCCTCAAACAACAATTGGACAAAATGAAGAATGAAGGGGTGATAGAAGAGATTGAAGCGTCCGAATGGCTGAGCCCAGTCGTTCTCATAAAGAAACCACAATCGCAAGAATTAAGAGTATGTATAGACTTGCGCAGCTTAAACTTGGAAGTCGTCACAGACAATTATCCACTTCCAAGCATAAATGAACTCATACTTTTGATGAAAGAAGCCAATATCTTCTCAAAACTAGATATGCGTAACGCATATCACCAAATCCAGCTCCATGAAGAATCAAAATCTCTCACGGCATTCATCACCCCGTTCGGCACATTTCAATTTACCAAAATGCCCTTCGGATTATCATCAGCTGCCTCAGCGTTTCAGCGCATGATGGATGCCCTCTTTCGAAAAGTCAAAAATGTGGTCTACTTCCAAGATGACATATTGGTGTATGCAGGTGATAAACCGACACACGATGCCACTCTCAAACTAGTGCTCAACAAGTTACAAGAAGCGGGAGTCCGCCTACGATACGAGAAATGTTCTTTTGGAGTAAAAGAAGTCGAGTACCTGGGATACAAAATTTCAGAAAAGGGCATCAGCCCCAAACAGAACCTTATGCAAGCCATCATCAAAGCACCCAATCCCACCAACAAGGAAGAGGTGAGATCATTCTTAGGCTTAGCAGAATATTACGCAAAATTCATACCCAAATTTTCTGAGACCACGTCACCTCTACGGGATCTTCTCAAGAAAGGGTCCGAATTCCTGTGGCAGGAACCCCAAAAGGCGGCGATAGACACCATAAAACAGCACATTATGGAAGCCCCGTGCCTTCAACCGTTCAATCCCAAGTGGGAAACAGTCATCACCACTGATGCCAGTGCGTATGGACTGGGAGCAGTACTTACGCAGAGGAGGGGTGACACCGAGCATGTGGTGGCCTTTGCATCGAAGGCACTATCTGAAGCAGAGCAGAACTACTCCACCATCGAAAAAGAGATGCTAGCATGTGCATGGGCAGTGGAGCACTTCAGGACTTATGTGTGGGGCACCAAGTTCAAGCTGGTGACAGATCACAAACCACTCATCCATATGCTCAGTCCCGGAGGCACCAAAGCTTCCACTCCCAGACTAGCTCGCATTGCCGCGAAATTACAAGAATATACATTCGAAATCCACCACATATCTGGCTGGAAAAACTCGCAGGCTGACTGCATGTCGAGATTACCGGAAAACAAAGAAAAGGCTGCCCCGTTTCTACAAGGGGAGTGCATTGTTGCTTCCATCTCGGACATAAGAATGCCAGAATATCTGGAACTCAGTGAAAAGCACTGGCAAGAAGAAGAAGGGAAAGACCCAACCATGTCCGCCATTCGTAAATGGATCAAAGAAGGCTGGCCAGATGAAAGGGTGCTACCCGAGGGCATGAGGCCATATTGGAAAGTACAAGAAGAGTTGTCCGAAACACAAGGGATAATCATGAAGTCGGATCAAATCGTCCCCCCCACAGGAATGAGACGCACAATTCTATGCAGGGCTCATGCGGGGCATTTGGGAAACACGATGACTCGCCGCAGAGTCAGGGAAGCATATTGGTGGCCATCCATGGACCAGGAGATTCGCTCCATGATAGAGCGATGCCACGAGTGTTTAAACAGCGACAAAAGATTGAAGATTCGCCAAGCACCTCTCATACCCACCGAGATACCGGAAACAGTATGGTCCAAAGTGGGCATAGACTTTATCGGACCCCTGGAAGCGATGTCAGCAGAACACAAATACGGAATTGTACTAGTCGACTACCTATCCAAGTGGGTGGAAGCAGAGTTTGTTCCAAACATAACTACAGAAACGGTTATAGAGGTGCTTACCGAAATTTTTCAAAGGGAAGGGCTCCCCAATGAAGTAGTCACGGACAATGGGGTGCAACTAGTTTCTAGAGACATGGAGGAGTTTCTCAAAAAGAACCACATCAAGCAAAAAAAGGCGGCCCTGTATCACCCTCAAGCAAATGGACTCGTGGAAAGGGCGAACAGGTTCATTAAAGGGGCCATCCAACTTGCAATGGCCTCGGGCATGGACCCCCTCAAGACTACAAAGGAAGCCATAGCAGCACATAGACTCACTCCGAATGGCATTACCCATGTATCCCCATTCAAAATGTTGAGAGGGAGGAGTGCGGCATCAACACTTATCCCGCCTTGGCTGTCTAAAATAAGAATAGATGAAGAGGTAGATATGGCAGACGTAGTATGGCGCATTACAAGAAACAAGTCACGCATGAAATTGTGGAGTGACAGAAGAAGGAGAACGAAGCAAGCGCCCAGCATCGAAAGAGGGGACTGGGTCAAAATCAAACTACCAAGAAAAGATCAAGACACAGGTTCCCGGTATAGTCAACCCATACAAGTTACTCATAAAGGGACAAATCACGTCCGCACAGAAGACGGGCGCGCGTGGAACTTCGAAAGAGTAGCTTTGTATCAACGCAGACAAGAAAGACTTAAGACTCCAGAAACCCCACGCACTGAAGCAGAAATGGAGGATGTGGGGAATGAAGAACCAGAACCAGGGAGAAACGATGGAGAGAGAGAAGAATCAGAGAATCAACCGGAAGAACCCTATGTAAGCCCTGAACCGGTTCCGCAGGGACCTTGCCCGGGAACCAGTGAGAGGCCCAGAAGGGAGCATAAAAGACCGGTAAGATTCAATGACTTTGTGTTACAGTGACCCCTCTCCCATTGTGATAAAGGGAGGTGTGTAGAGATGTCGCGAGAGCGCCCGCTCTCGCGAGATCTCGAGCGTAACGAAGCCCCGCCCCCGCGCGCTACGCGCGATTACGGGACGAGCGGAGGACGCAAGAGGAGCGTCTCCCCGGGCTCCTCCGAGCACGGGAAATCAAGAGGACTTGCGAACCACCCGACACTGCACTCGCAGCCCCATATGTTGTTGGCCACGTTGGCATTTTGTTAGAGCACCACTGCTAGGGGTATTTGTAAGAACAACCCATGTTTATGCAATAAAGCCTGTTTGGACAACCCGCAGCTTCCTGCCTCCTGAGATTCATTATACTACACTGGGATTTGTGCAAAAACCTGACACATCTCTATAAAAAGAAACAATATGGTATATATGCCCTGCAAGGGTTCAAACCCACAACCCCAAGATGCTACCTGTTAAAAACCGGAAATATAGAGTTGGTGAGATTTATTATGCAACTCCGATTTAACATTCTTCCATGCAAGGAATATACAGGGGCTTGGACGGGAATACCCTGGCAGGATAGACTGCGCAGACATTGTAATAGGGAGGTAGAATCCATTAGACATATACTCGATGAGTGTGAAAAATGACAAGTATGGTATGATAAAGGGTATGGTAAATTGGTGAGTGACCTAAGAATGATAATGTCTGACCAGTTCTCGTTGATCATCTATGAGGCAGAAACCATGGTATATGTCGGCCAGCTTTTTATATATGGAAGAGAGCAATTTCTTAATGTTTTATAAACCTTTTTAACTATTTATTGTGAATTTAGGATGGAATAATGTATATCTTTAGTTTAAAATCTAAGAAATAATACGGAACCATCCTACTGGTTGGAAATGATTCTAAAAAAGGGGTTTCTATGAGATTATTTTGTACATTGTGAGGGTTCAGAAATATTGTGAAGCCATGCTTGGTCTTTTTTTTATTGTTTTGCTTTTATTGATATTCCTGTATGTATAACTATTATGTGATATAGTGTATAAGGTTTTAACTAACCAATTGCATTTTAAACTAATACAAAAATAAAAAAAGAATTACATGTGTACGTCTTGACTAATTTCACATAGTGCACCATTAATAGTATTTAGAAATGCAGCCTTTTCACTCTCCGACCCTACATCACAAACTAGCGCCTTGTGGCAAAGGTAACTAAGGGCTGTACCCTGCAATTAAACTTTTGTTTTACCAATATTCCTTACAAAACAGAGCCTAGTCAAGTCCTCCAGAACCTGTCACACACCTCATCATAACGTAGTTTTGGGCAGAATAAAAGCAGGCGACCTTTTATTCCATTAACATCAACCTGCAATGGCTAGTGCTGCTACATTCTCTTTTGAGAGGGCTGATCACTCCAAGGAACACCCAGGTTTAACCTGGCCTAGTCCGAAACACCCAGAGGCAAAGAAACCCGCCAGAGGCCGCAGACCACACGAGAGCAGATAAGGGACTCCACAGATATAGAACAGCATTTATATCTTAACAGTAAAAAGGTGGAAACTTTGACTTTTGGAGTCAAAGGGCAACTTATAGCTTTACATTGCATTAGACAGGCGTTGATATACAATGATTTGTGAAGCACCGAATACAACTATACCACGCGCAGTGCAGTGCAGATTATTAATTTAAGTGACAACTAAACTAAAATAACAAACTGAAATTACTGATGAAGTTGCGGGTAGGACAGGGTGACGGCCGTGTTGTTTCCAACGGCGAGAGAGTGCCCCTGTGCACAGTGGCACTGATGGCAGGCTGCAGCAGGCAGCTAGCTGTAAGCAAGCCTGGATGGGTAAGGGAGGCACACACTGCAGCCAGCTGGCAGCAGCAGTAGCAGGTTACTGACCGGTGGCAGTGGCAGGGGTGGGGCAGGATAGCAGCCTCAGGCCTCAGCCACACAGCCACGCAGGTCGCCTCTGCAGCTGAATGCAGCTCATCACCAGAGCACGGCCCGCTCCTGCGCATGTATGAGAGCACACTGGGGCATGTGCGTTTCCTATGAGGCCCCCCACAATGCACAGGCGTGAGCCCCAGATCCATGGGCAGAATGCATTTCGAACCACATCCAGGCTGGCTTGGAAGTCATGTTCCCCGGCCCCTTACCCCCCAGTCAGTGCACCACCGCAGTCTGGCCGGCTGCACGCCTGAGTGGAAAAAGGCCCCTTACCTCCCAGTCAGTGCACCACCGCAGTCTGGCCGGCTGCACGCCTGAGTGGAAAAAGGCCCCTTACCTCCCAGTCAGTGCACCACCGCAGTCTGGCCGGCTGCACGCCTGAGTGGAAAAAGGCCCCTTACTCCCCAGTCAGTACACCACCGCAGTCTGGCCGGCTGCACGCCTGAGTGGAAAAAGGCCCCTTACCCCCCAGTCAGTGCACCACCGCAGTCTGGCCGGCTGCACGCCTGAGTGGAAAAAGGCCCCTTACTCCCCAGTCAGTGCACCACCGCAGTCTGGCCGGCTGCACGCCTGAATGGAAAACCCTCACTGAAGAACAAGGTGGTTATGTACTACCATGATGACTCTCAGTCTCAGAGAGAGAGTCATTTAAGTAAAGTTATAAAGTAAAAGCACAAAAAAATGCAAATGACAATTGCAATCATAATGAAGCAAGCACACATGATTTGATCATGCACGGGCGGGCAGCTGCGCAGGCACTCATCTGATCTATGTATCCTTCCCCCGAGAAAAGAGGCCCTATGTGCCCGGGAAACTCCTGGTGTCCCAGTGGGCCAGTCCAGGTCTGGGACCAGAGGTGGATGTGGGGAGGGAATGACCAGTGTCCACACCCTGAGAGGTATATGTTGGCCTCCTGTGGCTTAGCGGTCTCCGAAAGTGGGCAACCCCCATCACCTCCTGTATGCTAATATCCGCTCAGCGGTCAAAGTACCGACCTGTCATTGTGTTTCTCTAATCGAGCTGGACTAGTTCCCATAAAGGTCTGTTAGAAAGTCAGCCTAACCTTGGTTGGGGCAATATAGTTATGCAACCTTCAACCAGTATCCTTCCTGTGTGTCAGTTTTTAGAGCCTCCTTAACTGACATTTCTTTTTTGATAGTTGATAGTAATAATAGCCTTTCTGTTTGAAGAAATGAAAACAAACTAGACCTCAACCTGCTGTTTAGTCCATTCAGAAGATGAATGTGTGTATGCTTTCGCTGAACATGTTCAGCAATGTTATGCTAATTGCCCTGCTTTTCTCCACCTCTCTTTTTTGGCCAGACTAGCCAATTTTCCCCGTGCAACATTGTTTCCTTTTCCTATACATTGTTTACATTGCTCTGCTGAGGACATACAATTCCCCTCAACACCCTGCAATCTAACAACTACGGCTCCACTTGCCTTATTTCTAAAAGAAACAGACATGAAAGTGAAGAAATCAAGGGCACATCTGGAGTGTTTTTTGTATCAGGAAATCATTTACATTACCTGAACTCTTTTTGAGAGTGAGAACAGGTTCCATGCCCTGGCTGTGTGCTGTTTCCAGCCCCGCCTTTGTACTGCTCCATCCAACCTACCAGGAGTTCTATCTTCGAGGTCTCCGGCTCAAGAGATGACTGTTCCCATTTTGTGTTGCCTGGGTGTTTTCATACATATTCTGAGAGTGGATTTCTCCTCCCGCAAAGCTTTTCTCCTGTTTTGTTGCAGTCGGTGTCTGCAATATCTCTTTTGATATCACTGCTTCCATTTAGTTCAACTGATGTTGCCTTCCATCATTGTTCTAATCCTCTCTCATTTCTATTCCAGCTCAAAGACCATTCCAAGCAGGAACGTTCATGCACACCTTACATTTATATAATGCATGTGGTTGGTGCTCGGCAGCAATAGTGATTTACAAAACATCCTGGTGCTCATGTTGCTCTGAATCAGCATTTTATGGTGGGTACCTGGTTCGTTTGCACTCAGGCATAGCCAGGTTGCCGCTGCCAATTTATCTTCATTTGCACAGCGGAGTACAGATGTGCAGGGCATGTATGCCGTCTTTTGCCATGCACTTTTGCACTCCGTCATGCAAAGTGAATAAATGATGCCCAGCATGCTCGCATGCCAGGCAGTGTTGACTATTAATTGTGAGCATTGCTTGCCATACTCGCATGGCAAGCAGCACTCACAATTACAATCAAATGCTGCCCGACATGCTCTCATGTCGGGCAGTGTTTATTTTTACTTGTGAACGCTAACAGGCATGCAAGCATGTCGGACAGTGTTTAATTGTAATTGTACACACTGCCTGTCATGCGTGTGTTGCAGGCAGTGTGTAAAATGTATCCCTATGGGGTCCACCTGCTTTATGCTGGTGCATAAACCCGGCGGACCCTATGGGGAGCTCTAGCATTTGCGCTTGCGTAAAAATCCATGCCAGTGCAAATGCTGGAGCATTTGTATGGTGGAGAGGAAGGAATGTGGTGGAAATGCAAATTGCATTCCACCTCTCCTCTATGCCATTCAAATTATTGAAAATGTGACATGACATGAAAAGAAGGCGTTACACCCTTACACAAGGCTTTTTACGCCTTCCATTCACGTTACACCACAATGGAACATGAGCTCCTCTGTAGCAAAATAGTAGTGTCTCTAGAGTTTTCGAGAAAATCTTTGCTCCTCACGGAATACTCTTATGAAAATATCTTCCAACATGAATATGTGTGTTGTGAATAATCCATCACCTGTGTCTTATCCCTTAATGAGAAATGTAGCGCTCTTCATTTCTTATTTGGATCTCAGCATGTGTCTCCTCTGTACGACTACCTTCCAAAGGATACAACCCTAAGGTCATATCTTGAAGTCTTCAGAAATGATTGCAATCAAAGATGTTTTGCAAATCATGAATTAGTTTTGATAAGACATTGCTTCACCTTCTCTCTTATTTAGATGTCAGCATAATTATACAGCTCTTTGCACATATGCATACATTTACATAGGATTTACAGAACGCATATGATTCACTTAACTATTATAGCCTTGAAAATATAAAAACAGTATTTAACATGAAGCTAGAAATGTTTTCCTGAGTCTTTATACGAGCCATAAGCAACCAGGTACCCGTTGCCCTATCCCAAAGATTTCTAGCAGCCTAAAGCCCTCACCATTGAGGACCACAGCGCAGTACCCAAAGTCTACGGCACTACACTGTGCCTAGTTTTCAGACATGTATTGGGGATGACTTAAGGCAGTGCAAACAATGGGGAACCACTATCACGAAAGCAAAGTCATGTCTCATTGCGGGTGGCATCGGTGGTGGGCAAGAGAAGAAGGGATCGAATATTAGTTCAATTTAAAAAACAATATTAATTACAAAACATGTATCAGTGGCAGCTGGGGAGACAGGCGTACTCACCGCGTTTAATTGAGGTGCATAGTGCTACAGGAAACCACCAGCCACCAACTGGCTATTTCTCCACAACACACTGGTGCAGTGTACATAGTTCCACATGACAAGATATTTTCTTTTTACTTAAAAGAAGTAATGACAGACCAGCACATGAGACCCCTACCTTATCTTTGATCCTGGTATTGCCAGTGTCGTCTGGCCATGAAATACCATTTAGAGCATGTATACCACCTGTCCGGAGGCTAAGATGAAAGAAGAAAATGCTCCACTTTCTTGTGGACTACATCCTCAAAATCCAGTGCAAATGCAACTTGCCGGCTCTTATGACACTCCTGCATAGTTATCATGCATTTTATAAGCCCAGTGCAAGAGGCAGTGTCTATTCACAAAGATCACCGTGCACCAAGGAGTGCCATTCAGACAATGTGTGAATCTCTCAGAGAAGATGCATTCACCTTCCCTGTCACAATGTGCTTCAGTCAGTGCACAGAAAAAAACTTAAAATCAGGCCTGAGATTAGCTGGGGAATGCGGCTTACTGATTTAAAGATAACAGAGAGATACAATAAAGAGAATCTATATCGATCATAAGAACAGTGGCATTGTAAACCTTCAGAACTGCTGCTTACATTAAATTGTGTCCCTCCTGCTCTATACCCACGCTGAGTCTGGCGTTCATCATACCTGTTCTTTGCCCATACATTGGGCAGCGGCCAGCGTAGGCACAGCCAATAATGGGCCATGAGAAGCAAGCCTTCAGACACAGGTGTGCCGAGATCATGCGCCCTGTCACCTGGGCAAATAAGCAATCAATGCACTTCCAATTACTTTCCACTAAACGGGGGCTTCATCGGTTGCTAGGGAAACAGGTTTTTCTACCCTGTGCTTCTTGCTTAGCACGGATTGCCATTTGTGAGGGGGCTGACATAGTGGGCTGTGACATGGGGATCTATGTGTCTTGTGAGGTATGGGCAGGTCATGGCTTGTGGACTGGGACAACACAGAGTGACAAGGTGGAAATGAGGGGGCATCCATGCTGTAGCTGAGGGTTTATTGGCAGAGTCCTTCGCATGTCATTGTGCACACACTCATTATACCCCATGGAGAAACTTTCTCAGGGTATTATGTTGGTCAGACAGATGTTGCCCTCCCTCATCATTGAAACCCACCAGGATCGGGGTTTTGAGTGTGTTCACAATAGTGGGTGTGCTTCATGAAAAGAATGTATGGATCACATGATTGCGGCTTCCCACTCCCTGAACTTTTTGCCCCACTATGAAAATGGGTGGAGCATGGACATTTGGCCCCAAGCTCTCTAGTGCCTGCACAGCAGTTTACGTCATGTTGTAATAATCTGCAACACACAGCACAACAGAATTGTCTTGCATTCAACTGGTGGTGGGTATAGCAAGACATCAAAGGTGTGCTCAACTATAGCTCATATGGTAATGTATGTAGCATTGTAGTTGTTCTCACCAGGGGTTGATGAATTTCTGAAGGGTGTCAGCAGGAATGGTGAATGTGTGTATGCCCTGTCCCATGCAAATAAACATATGTGCAAAATTGGTTATCTTCCTTCCTGTGAAAGTGCATGCATTGCGTGTGCTTGTTTGTGTGTGTTTGGGGGGATTTGTTTGATCAGTCATACTCTCCAAGCAGCCACATATTGGGAAAGGTTCTCAATGACAGGGCCTAATTGCACAGAAGTAAATGACAGAGGATGTTGCTTTCATGGGTGCATTCCATAAAATTGGAATTCACCTGCACAATGTGACCATTTGTAATGCAGATGACTTGCACATTGATGGAACGACAAATGTTTAGGTTTCTGTAGACGTTCTCTGTGTGTTCGGGAGTTACAGTGCCTCATGTGTGCAGTCAATTGCGGCAAGGACTCTGGGGCAGGCACCAGTGTTGTGTGAGTTGTGATATGCCAATAATGATTGATGCAGTGTGCTGAAATTACCATGTAGAAAAAAAAGTGAAGTGCTACTAACAGCTTCACATGTAGCGGTTCACCATTTGAGGTCGTGGTGTATGGTGTTAAATCAGGCTACCACACCAGGTCAAGGATTTCATGATGGTGTAATCCGTACAAAGCATACACCTCATCACATTGCATTCTTAATATTGTCTTGTGGTTGCAAAACACCCTTGGCCTCGTCCTCCACCTGTTTGAGCAATGCGTTATTGGCCATTGTTTGGCGGTTTGACTATGCTTGCCTGGCACATTTGTACTTTACCTCTGGCCCTGATCAATTTTAGGGCATTTGAATTTTGCGTGACAGTGCTATGTTTTTTGGGAGTTAGGTTGGTTTTGCACTTTGGTGTGTGTATTTGGAAGTTTGGCCAGTGCCTCCCCACCTACGCCATGACATTCCCCTTTATCACAGTATAATGAGGCTGACCCATTCTCCTAATTTTTGTTAGCCCTTCCTTTGTGCTAAAATGGTGGTAATGCAGTAGGGTGCACTGTGCCTGGACAAGATGCAAGGGATGATGTGCCAGTCCAAAATGCATTTTGTGAATCTCTACTCTCTTCCTATGTGTTTGAGTTTAGATACCACAAAAACTCCACCTATGAAATATCATTTTACGCAGCATTTGTGAATGGGACAGAGTCTATGATAGGTTACCTTCACTTACTCACACCAGTCCAGGGCCTTCCTCCTTTATTTAATCGGCCACTGAATTTTAAGTGTTTTAAGGGGATGTGTTAGCTATGAGTCACCCTGCCCCCTCTTTCAGGGATGTGAAATCAAATTTGTACTGAAATATTTTTTTCCTCATAATTACTTGTTTTAATTCCATGTCTATGATATCGAAGAGAATTATATATTCTGATTCATAAGAATATTCTGAATCCAGGGAATTCATGTTTTTGCCAATGCATACAACAATTATCAGAATCTGTGAATTGATGCATAATACATATATTTTAATATATCCTTATTATACAAATAAGACAAATGGTTATAGCCACAAATCTAACTATTATAGTCAACTGAAAGCCATCAGTTTTCTGGCACACTTTAAAGATGACATTGTGCCATTCTATCTGAAGTGCATTTATGTACACTTGACCTTTTTTTCATCAACAGAAAAAATCTGCTGAAAAGAGCGTCTGCGAAACAAAAGGATAATGTTATTATGCTGCTTTAATGGAACAGAGATGCTTTTCATGCAGTCTTTTTGATCTGCCAGGTTGGAGGTTAGTGCCTGTGTAGACATCTGCTTAATTGAGGTTTCAAAAACTAACAATGCATTCATCAAAATCTTACCAGTGTGGGCTTTCAGATATGCCTATAAATATAGGACAATGGATATGGCGTTTTGGAGGCAAAATACCCCATTTGTTAATGCATTTTTATGTCATTTTGGAACAAGTGCTTTTGTCCTTGGTAAACAGAGATGTACCATTAACATAAAAGTGATGGCTAATGAATCTGTGCATTATTGCTTCACAAAACAGCTGGCACTTGCACAAGCATCCATCTTGCCTGAATAAACGTATATAGCTTAGTTGCACAGGGTGTCAAAGCTGCATGAGATGCATTTTGGCCCACATCATAGAAATTGGCTATTTACTTTGCTTTGACTCATAACAATGCTCTAATACTTCGATTAGTTATGTTGTGATGTATAATTAATATTTTAAGGTGGTATTTCATAGAACATGAACAATCAAGTTGTACAACTCACAATGCTCCCCGTACAAGATGGCATCAGACAAGCAGAAGCACAGTTTAAGTTAAACATTTCTATAGTCTTTAAAGCCTACAATACAACACGTTTTCTGAATATTCTATTTTGCTTGTTTCACATTAAAGACTTGATATTTTTGTGTGAAGTAATTCTGAATTTGCAATATTAAATGGAAAGCATTACATTTTTATCAAATAATATATGGCAAATGCTATGAGAGGCAAGCAAGCAATTCCCTTAACGCTTCAGGCCATGTTTGCAGATCTATGCATGAAGACTGCAAACCTGAGGCAAAAGTACATTCTTAATCGAACAAGAGAATCAGTGGGTTGGGCGCACCCACGCTGGCGCGCAAAAGCTGGTAGATGCCTAGATCAATTACTCCTGGCCTTGGAGACACCAGGAACATTCAATTTAAAATTAGGAATCATACTCAGGATACTAGGTTATTTAGATTAGGAATTACTTGATTTCATTCACCTCTCACTTTGGCACATTGGAGGTCATTACGACCTTGGCGGTAGGGGGTTAACGGGGCCGGTAGAGCTGCCAGCCCCGTTAACCCCCTGGTGCCTCATTACAAGTTCCGCTTGCGGGACCCGCTAAGGACGCCTGGTTTTAGCAGGTGTCCTTAGCGGGTCCAGCGAGCGGTCCTGCATGCTAACAACAGGCCTGTTATTAACGGGCCCGTTATTAGCATGCTCCCCATTCCCATTGAGTCCAATGGGGGCTCGAATGGGAATGGAGATGGGTTCCTGGAATGTGGAAATACCGGGCCATCCAAGGTTGGAATCGCCCGGTATTTCCCCATGCCAGGAACCCGGACACGGTACCCGGAATGGGGGTAGCCATGCCGCAAATAGCGGCATGGATACCTCCAAGGTCTTAATGACCTCCATTGTGTTGTAGACCCTCTCTCTTGGGTTAATACCTTCCCTACAGGTATTTCTCCCAATTCATCCTTTACCAGGATAAAGATTTGTAAGCATTGTTCAGCATGTGCATGTTATGTGGAAGACCACCTGTAAGAGTGTACACCAGCAGATATTTCCTGCCAAAAAAAAGGGGTTTGGAAATGTAGGGTTTTAAAAACAAGGCAAAAGAGCCATCCATGTAATAGGCTTTTCCAGAGAAATGCCAGTGCAGAGAACAGAATGTAGGTATATATATGGACTGATATATTTGTAGGTACAGGAGCAGCCTGGCAGCAGCATTATGTATTCTCTGAAGTCAGGAGATGATGAACTCGGGAAAGGCCCAGTAAAAAGTATGTAATGGTAATACAGAACACAGGACATAAAACTGTTGACTACCATAATCCAGCCAGGAAAATAAAAATAAGAAAAATGGTTGCAACATACGAAAGGTGGAAAAAGAAGGTCTGCGCCACCCTGGCAATTTGATGAATGAAAGTTAGGCCAGCATCGATTTGCATAGCAAGATTTCTGACTATTGGAATGAAAGAGGGTCAGGAGGACAAGAAGGATGGCGCAAATGCAGAAGACCACAAGTCATGATGTGTTAAAGGTGACATGGGGCCTCATTAGGAGGTTGGAGGTAGCCATGGCGCCATTAGCGCCATGGCTGCCTCCAAAATCGTACCAACTCCGGTCTGGTGGATGGAGCAATTACCGGTCCATTCCGAGGTCGGAGGGACTGGTAATTCCCCATTCAGCAGAGCCATTCCCCATTTCCATTTGAGCCGTCATAGGGCTCAATGGGAAGGGGGAAGGTGGCAATAACGGTACCTCAAATTGCGGTACCGTTATTGTCCCCAGTATCCCTTTGCGGGTGCCGTCCTTAACGCCTGATAAAACCAGGCATTAGGGAAGGACCCGCAAAAGGAACTCGTAGTAGGGCGGTAAGGGATTACCGCACCAGTGCTCTTACCGGTGCCGGTAATCCATTACCGCCCACCTCGTAATGAGGCCCATGATCTCGGTCTTGGGTCAGTTAAGTCTCAATTTACTGCAACACATTTAGAAATCTACAGCGATAAGGCATTATGTTAATCCACTGGTGATTGCTCCCTGATCTCCATCCTGCTGATGGAGCAGTTTTGCGTTCTCTGCAAACATGAAGAAATGCATACCAAATGACTCAACTAACTGGGTTAGGGAGTGTTATAAATAGGCTAACAAGCAGCTTGGATAAGGAGGAATCCAGCAGGTAAGCAGGACTTGTTCTGGTATATAGGCAGTTAAGGCACCTGCCTGGCAGTGATTCACAAGCTATGAGGAGCACCAGGCAAAGCTAGGCTGGAAATACCAATGGAAAAAAGAAATGACAGAAGTAGCTAATGGTCGACTGTATAGGAAGGGTTAGAAAGATTGCAACATCATCCCCATCCGCTGCCTGACATAGGCTATGACCGTGATAAGTACCATCTCATAGCTGCATCAAACCAGAATTCTTATCATCAGAGAGATGGAAAAAATGACATCATCTTCCAGCTGTCCTTTTCTGGATAGGAAGCTGAGAAAAGGTTGAATATTAACGATTATTAAAGGGTCCAGGTGTTTTTCGGAGCAGTGGAACCACATCTTCTCCATTAAGATCTGACATGATGCTACCTGATGACAATGAGGAATTCCATCAGCAGATATGATGGGTGCGCCAATAACTTGGCTGGGAAATCATAACGAGGTGGATTTCATTCGAATACTGTTGGCTTCTTTGGCATTTACAGAATGAAATTGAGTTGATCCCCATAATTCATGAACAAGCAAAACGTAATGGGGCAGGAGGCAGACTGAATTGATAGGAAGCCACCATAGCTTGTAATGTACTAATGTCACTGGAAAATACTTACTAATGGATCATATACAGTTTAGAAAGGAGAAAGAGTAAGGGAAGAGGACTTCAGTGAATAGGGCTCCTACAATATACGGTAGATGTCCTAAATGACATTGGAAGCCAGATATACCTTGTTGGAAAAAATGCTTTCTTAGCATTATGAATGGCTAATTTGTAGCCACTTGAGAGGAAAGGTTAGGCTAATTTGGCCACAGGGTTGTTATCATCCGGCAATTTGCATTCATGAGAGTGGACAGATGAGCTGCGAACAGTAGGTTTTTCAGTAGTGCCTTAAATATGCTGTTCAGTCTCAGACTCAGGGTTGGTGCAATATTAAACCATATATGAGCATCCATTATCCTAGCAGGAGATGGAGATATTGTACACCATCCAAATGTTCTGTATTTTTAAGAGGGGTGCATGATCCTAAGAGCTGCAATAGAGAACCGGTCGAGTGGATAACTAGGGGAGAATGATTACAGGACAACAAGGGATACATTGATTAATTGAAATGTGGTAGGGGGAGGCTGAGTGAGGGATAGAAAAGGTCATTTGCTGTGTTCTATGAAGCATGATTTTAGTGTGTTTGCATCAGTGTCCCAAGTACCAAAGTTTCGGACCAAGGGCATGGTCCAAACATCGACATGCACTGGAGGCCTTGCCTTGAGCAAGCCTCCTGTGCACCGAAGACCCGTTTGCTACATGTTCTCCTACCAAAATGCACATATAGGCAGTGAGACTGCCCTGTGTTCAGTACTCCATCTCCCAGAAGCTGTGTCACTCGCAGCAAGGCCAGGCTATCAGTAGGTGCCATGGAAGGAGGAACATTGAAAAAAGGTAAGGCTTCCAAAATACGTAACAAGTGATTAATAAGAACAGAAGATAAAAACAATTAATTAAAACTCATTATGCCAGGCACCCTCACTGTGTACAAGGACAGCAGGATAATAAAAGAAATATAAATGGGCGACTATGGGAAGTCTGAGTGAACACTGACCACCCATGCTCACTCGTGATACAAATGTAATTTAATAATTAGGCTTGATAGCATTAAATGCACATAAAAAGAGTCCAATTTCAACATGTTTAAAGAGAGAGCATAATGTTGAGAACATTCAGAATCAACATTCAAAACAACACAAAGAGTATCATGTTTTTGAATATTCCAATACATTTTGTACTTTGAAATCCCATAGACATATATTGTCGATGTGTTGACTGTTAACAGTCTTCAAGCTTGGTCATTCCACCAGGCCACATGATGGGTGTATTGAGTTTTCACTCGTGTCACTTCTACGACCTTCATCAGAAGCATTCATGGCTAAGAAAAATAAAAATTTGAGTAAGTAGGGCTCAATTTGAGGCAATCAATAGCACCCCACTTTACCCAAAATTAATTTGTTCAAAAAGATACAGTCATATGGGTAGAAACGTTCGTCTCCGTGAAGAGAAAAGATAAAGGAAGGCAAGCTCCTTTTCTCTAAGTAATTTATATGAAAATCTGTATAATGTAATGCATGAATGTGTACATGTCTAGGTTTCAATGATTCCAGAGTCGTATTGTAGCTGGCAGGCAAAATACCCCAGATGTTAATGCATTTCTATGTCATTTGGGAACAAGTGCTTTTGCCCTTGGTAAACAGAGATTTTGCCAAGAGCAAAGCGTGATGACAAGCTCATTGTAAGACTTTGTAAAGATTCTATTGTGTCAATTAGTATAACAATGATTGAAATCGACAATAGGAAGTAAATTTAGGATAGTGTCCCTTTATCAAATCTTACCAGGTAACAATATGCATACATCTTGATTGAAACTACACACTTCCACTATGGGAGAATATTACAAAGCAAGGCTCAGGATATCACTAAAACCCTCTTTATGCAAACAGAACAAACCATTTTTGGAAACCTGGCGCAATATTTTGAATAAATGGTCATGGGATTTAATTGTATTAACTATTGAGGAATTAAGCAAATTAATCAATGAATTAGATCAATAAAATGTTAAACGAAAAAATAATCTTTCATAATTTGCCTCCAGTACAGACGTTTCAAATATTCTCGAAGATATTGACCAAAACGTTTATGTTATAAAAAAGGACCTGGAACAAAGAACAATCTGTACATTCTGTAGAGATACACTGGACCGCAAGAGCGATATAGTGTACACATGGAAGGAGATATATGGTGATACATCCTCAGAATTTAACTCCAAGAACAAATTCCCAGGCAAAACAACCGATTCAAAGCAGTAGTAAGCCTCCACCTAACCCCAGAAACAAAATTGGCACGACAGGAGGAATATGTCACCTGGCCTTAATCGCTGGACTACAGGAGTGTCCATGGTGACAATGGTGGGTTAGATGTTGCCACAGAGTCACTGCGGACAGAGCCGGGGTATTATTCAAATATTATTAGGGTATTTATTGAGCGTGGACCTAGCTTTGGGAAGCAACGTAGTGCTTCACAAGTTATAGGTCAAAGTAGACTGCAAGGGAGCAAGGAGCTAACAATGGGGGAAGGGGAGGGCAGGCAATTTGGCAGGAAGAGATCTACAAGCAACCAGGGGAGGAAATGGAGGGAACAGATCTTCCAGGCTCAGGTTAGGTGGGGAGTGGAGGGTGTGAGGATCTAGTGGTTAGGGAGGAGCCACTCCTTCAAGGTCTGGGCCAGCCTCACATAACTATAATGGCCAAAATGCACACAAGCATAATAGCACCTCACAGTTCTCCCAAATTTGCACTCAGGTCCCACCGAGGGTGTTCAGCCAAACAGCACTTTGGGACCAAAATGATAGTGAAAGACACTATAAAAATGACAAAAATGATGAATGAATGAATGAATGAATGAATGATTAACACCGAACAGAACATTGTGCAATTATACAAATTCAGACGCTTGGCAAAGATCAAAATGGGAGGTCACACAAAGGATATACCTGTGGGTGCAGGAGGAGAATCAAAGCACAGTCAAATCGCAATGTGTCTCTTAGAATCGAAGAGGAATAAAGCAAAACATAAAAAATATAATATCACAATATATGACTGCCAAGGTGATTAACAGAAAAGCTTTCTAGATTTCAGAACATAAAATGCTGCTCAAGGCCTGTGGGAAGCAGTTTCTGATGGCCTGAAACCAACACAATTTTTTTCTGAAATCTTCGATCACATAATGTCATGTATGGGAGACATCTCATCACAGGGTGTAATTTAAGCACACTGCAAATGGATCAACCTTCTTTCTACTGTTATTTGTCTCTTGTAGCTAACGAGCCAAGTGGGGCCTGTGAAAGGGCCCAGCTAGGATGCTGTTATTATTTAGATATCCTTACATCCGTGTGCGTGCGTGCGTGCGTGCCCAAAGGTACTGTGATACAAGGTGCGCCTACGCTCTTGTATTCTAGTGCTCCTCTGTGAACTTCTGTATTTCGATTGAGTAGTTCTCTTCCTAAAAGTAGGTCATTTGAAGGATGAGTTTCCTCCCTCCGGCTGATATACATTCCCCTCACACTTCATTGGCTAATGATCTCCCTGTCCTGCCTGGCATCACCACTAGTAAGGTAAGGATTTGTAAGGCAACCACATTTGCGGTTAAATAAACATCTGCATATAAGAAAATAGGCAGCAAAGCAAAAGAAAGCAAAGGTTGGCGTGGCAGCACTAAAGCAAGCTTCATATAGTGGGAACGTGGAACGTGGGGTAGCCTCGGACTAGCCTACAAGGCAATAGGGCAATGCTCGAATGCAGGCCCAAATGGCTAGTGTGGCCCAGTATCTTTAGTCAAAGCAGGCCCGTTTTTTTGGCCAAAGTGGGCCAGTTTGATGAGTTACCTCACTGTTCAGTTAATAGTTGTGACCAGTTTTGCTGAATTAATATTCTTTAACATGCACAAATGGCAACACATTTGACAACAAAAATCCCCCTTGGATACTACTCAAACAGTCTGTCACAAAGGAACGAATTGCCATGTGCGACTGTGAGGCAATTCTGCATTGGTGCCCGAGTCCATTTTATCCCACACTCCGATCCTGGAAGTGGGTAACTATCAAGTAAATGATAATAATAATAGGTTATTTATATAGCACTTTCGCCAAAA
This sequence comes from Ambystoma mexicanum, assembly GCF_040938575.1. NCBI lineage: Eukaryota > Metazoa > Chordata > Amphibia > Caudata > Ambystomatidae > Ambystoma > Ambystoma mexicanum. The sequence goes on along the minus strand of NC_090941.1, from coordinate 699,943,750 downwards.
CGCTTTACAGAAATATAGTTACATACAGTATCACCCAACTGAAGTTGGTACTCATGTATTGACCCCAGAAGGATGAAAGGCTGAGTTGGCCTTGCCAGGATTCTAAACTGCAGATCACACACAGATCGCAATAGCCAGCGCTCAACCCACTGTTCGACCTTATCCCCTTAAACGGGGTACTTTTTATATGAAATGCTATCTCAGCATTATACTTCTTTCTTTGAAAACTCGGTAGTGATGGATAAGGGAAATAGAGAAATGGGGCTGCAGCAACCAAACCTCGGGCTGCGATCAGGTGACCCTTGCCACGTGAGATTCAAAGCAGCGTGTCTGTGCAAAGGGGGCAGGGCTCCTTCATTGGAAGGGGCCTGTCTGTATATCCCTTGCCTTCAAGATCTCCCTGTTGCCACACATACCTGCACACACAGGTAGGGCCGGCCCAAGGCATGGGCAGTCTGTGCAGCTGCCCCAGGCCCCGCGGTTGTAGGGTCCCCACAGGCACCAGCTGCCTGCCTCAAGCATATATACAGCCTGTTCTGCCTCCATGTACGGGGCTTCCTCTTTCGTTGCCTCCATGTACGGGGCTTCCTCTTTCGTTTGTTTTAGTGAGGCAACGTTTCACCGCTCAACCTGCTGCGAGACTCTCTCGACAAATACCACCCTCTCAGACGCTTTCTTTCTTCAAGTGGGGCATTTAAAGTGGGATCAATTTACAGGTGATGGCCCATTTAAGAGGCCACTGTTTTGGACAAAACGTTGTTAACAACTACAAAGGGGCATTTTTATTTTGAAAGCACGCACTGAGTATCGATAATATGACTAAATCTATGCCCGCCTTCCGGATAGTTAAATATATTGCACAAAGGTTTTAAACTACCTGCCTTATTTTCACATGTTCATATTTAACACGACAAAAAGCGTTTATTTTAGGTAGAATGTAACATTTCCCTTACATTATATATAAAGCATGCCTTTGTCAAACATTGAAACACAAACATGTAACCTTCCCATACATTACTTTTTGTTAAGAGTCTTTAAGTCTTGAAAGTACATTTTCAAAATACACAGGCCATGTGTTCCTTTATGCTGAATTGCATTCTGGTATTTGTAGTCTTCCATTCAAGGTGGGGGGAATAATGCCAAACTTGTACACTTTTTGCCTACTAGCATAGTTTCATAAGGATTCATATTTGTGTGATTACTTAGTTCTGCCCCTCTGCTGATTTTCAGGGAACAAGGACAGAGACCACCGTGATTTTTTCAGAGGGCGGATGCAACCCCTCTTGGGTATTTTTGAGGCCAGCATTAAAAAGAGTATGCTTGCTCAAGTGTTCGGCTACTAGGATTTCACCCCAGGTTGTCATGTTTCCTGTGCAGACACCCTACAAAACCACATAAAAGTGTCATTAAAGCACGTCTTACATTTGGATTTTGTGTTACATCAAATATTTCATTATAAATGGTTGGATTTAGACGGTGAGCGCCTTTTATACTTTGCCAGCATAGTTATTAAAAAGGATCTCTCTGATTATTTTTTTGGGTTGATTAATGTCTTTGAAGGGCAAATGATCATTTGTCTTGGACACTTTCTTCTAAGGAGAAAGTTTAATTGAACTAAATGTGCATATTTCCCTTTAAGATATGTTCATATACTGTGCATATATTAACTGTTGGCAGACTTTTATTTTCACTATGGGAGCAGAGATTCCAATAATGAGTGATGCAAGAGGGCTGTACACATCCCGAGATCGAAACAACACATTTGACAGCACATTTTGCAGAAGGAATGTGAAAAAAGCCATATGATTTATAGGAAGGTCTAAACATATAACATCTCATTAACAGTCACCTAACCTGCTGAGTTGTCTTTGACGCATTCTACTATAGGATCTACTGCTTCCCCATGCTACTCCTGCAACCGCAATACAGATTTAGCCTGCCCACCCCTCTAATTAAGGTTCAGGGGGCCCATTGATGAGGCTTCTTTCCCATTTTGAGGTGAGTAGTGCTTGCTAATTTGGCAAGATTCATGCTAACACATCCGCAAGCCTGAACTCAGCAGAAGAGGAGACAGAAACCCTGCCACAACCAGTGAAATAGATGAGGATGGCAAGAAGAGCGGGTGCAACTACGTCCTCTGCCCCCTTGTACTTAGCGCCTATGCATATATTATTGAGCCCTCCCCCTTTTTTTAGGACTTGAGCCCTGTTCATTTTGTTAACATTTGAAGACCTGCAAAATGTCTTACTTCAAGACCTCACAGGTAAATAAGCTCTATCCCACTACAAGGCAATCCAGCAGTCGACACAGCTTGTCCTGTCTTGCCCAGGGCCAATCTCTATCCTGACATAACCTTCTAACGTGCTTAGAGTTTATTTCTTTTGACAGACAAAATAATTGTAGAGGAGCAGCTGCATGCTTCTGCAGGAAATCCTGACCCCTGCCTTATATATGTTCGAAGTCGGAGACTGTGCCATGTTTGACACCAGCAGTTGTGCCAATTCTGCAGAGAGTGTTTGAGCACAGGTGTCCTCTGAGAAAACCCTATCAAATGTATCCCTGAAGAGACGACAATCTGAGGGAGGAACTCCCTGAAGGAATATGAAAAAGAGTTAAAAAGAAGCCAGTGACATCACATGAGACGAGCATGACACACTGAGAATACTGGCTGAAGAGAATGTATGAAGCTTGTGGAAACTGATGAGGAAGTTAAGAATCGATTAAACTTTAATGTGCAGAAAAGAAGATTCCACGCATGCAAAGTGCTATAGAAATGCAACCGTTCAATGATTGCACAGGCGCTGAAATGCTAGTAGACTAAGTGATCATATAAGCTGGTTATAAGTAGTGAATAGATTGCAGGCGAAGCCGCCATTGTATAGAAGCTGGACATTGGTGTCATGAATTTAAGTAAATGAAAGCCTTGAAGAAAAAAGGCTGAGCATTGTGTTGCAGCACGAATAAGCTGAAATCCTGGAAGAGCCTGGCAGGGCTGTCTGGCCTGGCAACAAAGGTCGGTTTTCTATTCTCAAAAACAATACACATTAGAAGGATGAATCATCCATTATCGAAAGGCAAAGAAAGAACACAAAGAGTGCCAAGTTTTATTCAATTGAGACATTTAAATCCTGCAGAATAGACCAGAATCATGGTCTCTTGTCACGTGAGCTGGGGATGGTTGAGTTGAGCTTGGAGTCCTAGAACAATGATAGTGAAAGCCTGTACTCCGATATATATCCCACAGACAAGGATACTTTGCAAGGCCAAGTTCAAAGACAATCTGCATTGCAGAAGGTATGGGTGATGAGATATGTTGGGCTAATTGGGTGGGGAGGTAAAGTCAAGTCCACCTCCTGGCACCTGGGTATGAGCTTACATGCTGCTAAGTGAAACAAATGTTCCAGACATGGCATGAGCATGCCAACCAATTGTAGAGGGCCATATAATGAAGGGCCTTATAGTTTGAGAGCCCGTAACATACTGTGGCCCTCATTACGACCCTGGCGGAAAGGGGTTTACGCCGGCGTAAACCATGGCGTACCTTTCCGCCCGACTACGAGTTCCCGTAGCGCCATGGTGATTTTCACGCCTGCTTTTTGCAGGCGGAAAAATCCATGGCGCTACGGGACTTGTCGTTAATTACGCCACCGTAATTTACGGTGGCGTAATTAACGCCTTCCCCACTCCCATTATACCCTATGGGGCAAAAATGGGAATGGGGAAGGGTAAATGGGGATTGGGGACTTACCGCTCCACCAAGGTCGGAATGGGGCGGTAAGTCCGCCAACCCCCATGGCGGAGTTGGCAGCTTTGCGCCATGGACCATGGTGCAAATTGCACCATGGTTCTCCGCCAGGGTCGTAATGAGGCCCTGTGTACTTAACAGTGTTGGAGATGACATGTTTTAGAGGTAGGCATAAATTGCCCACCTGACAGTAGCTAGCCAATCATAATCCCAGCCCTTATAGAACCTATACTTAGATGTTCCCCTTGAATGTATCACAATCCCTCATAGGTCATTCTTATTTGCCACGTAGTATGACATCACTACTGACATATGTTTTCCATATAAGGATGTTTTTATGTGAAATTTGTCGAGAACTGAACGAACGTCCGTTGATGTCTGTTGTAACCTTCCTGCTTTAGATAATTGTTAATAAAACAGCAACCTTTACCATCTTCGTGAGTTGGTTCAATATTTGGACTCAGAGTTACTCTGCAAGCCCCATCCATTGCATTAATTTTACTAAAAAACCATAGGTTCACGTGGTAGTGCTGTGGATGGTTGCAAAAGATATAAACCAGTTTGTCCCCAGACTTTCGGATGATCGAGTATCCTGCACCATTAGCAGGAAGATCGCAGGGCTTCCCGTGTAGAGCGGCTGATTGAAATAAACTTGCAAGAGGAACCAAGACGGTGGGCAGGTGCCCCTTTGACGAAATCCCTCCCCGGTTTACACGGGCAATCTGCGGATGGGAGGCAAAGTGGTCAGATTGGAGGAGTCAATACCAAAGGCCTCGAGTCGATTAACAAACAAATGGTTAGTAGACTAAGGGGAATAGCAAATGAAGGGGATGGGAATGTGATAATTTTTGAAGTAACAGGAAATATTGTGTGAAGAAAAGGTAATGCCTAGAAATCCTGGCTCAAGACAGCTTCAGAAGGAGAGGTTTCAAATCCCAACGGGGGTAGAGCAGAAACATATAACACGTAAACTGGTTTACGTAAGGTGATTTCTCAAACCTTGTAAAGGCGTATAAAGTAAAGGCAAGAGAGAAAAAGGTGATCACAGTGTTTATTAATGTGGAATGTCGACTAGTCTGTATGTTGTTTGATGAGTAAAAGTATCGAAGAGCAATAAAAGTTATGAAGTAATTGAAAATGTTGAGGAGCAATAGCGATTAAGCATAGCAAAGTGATTGGCACCAATCAAAAGATAGAGATAGCTAATCAAGAAATTAGAGGCTTGAGCAGCGATTGATAGCGCATGCTCATATTTGTTGTTTTAAAGGCTTTGATAAAGTGGTGATTTAAGCAAAAGAACAAAGGTAATTTCATAAGTCTGGTAAGTATTGACAGTCAATTGAGACTTGTCATTATAGGAGATACTCCTCTGATGCACTTATGTAAAACATTACCAAAGCATATGCCCAAGCTCAAACAGTATAGTGCAGGATGGGTTAACATGCAGATAACATGTTCATGCCATGGCCACAAGGGGGATCATTGTTAAAAGCGGTATTGTAACACATGACCACATACTTGCACGCTGCGTACATGGGGAAGAAATTAGAGAAAAGATTAGCAATTTTAGAGCTCTGGAAAATGTACCAGGAAGAAAGGGAAGACCCTCCACCTGAGGAGTGGATGCTTAGTCAACGAAAGGATGAAGGTGTTGAGCCTTCAGCTCCCCCTACCTCACCCAAAGTAAAATGCGCTATCACGGAAGAAATAGGGTTCTACCATTTAAAGGAGATGAAAGTGTTGACGGGGTATAGTAATCAGATATACAAACCCCCAGCTTACAATAGTGATGATAGTCTAGAGGAGAATAAGAGAACAGAAGAAATCTATAAGATCATACAAGACAAAGAAGAAAGGGTTGAGCGGTCATAATTGACATCCAAAATAGACAGGGAAATTAAGAGATGGAAAGGAGAGAAGAATAAAGCTGATGACATTGCGCTCATGCAGAACGAATGGATGGGAGGACAGATCCTACTTAAAATAGATAGGAAGAGTATCGAGAAAGTTAGGAAAAGAGAAGACAAGGACGAACAAGAAACAAAGGATAAAGAACGAGAGGAGAGGGTGAGAGAAGTTGAGCAAAATAGGAAGAGCAGGGAGCAAGGAAAACAGATATACCAGGAGGAGCAAGAGAAAACGGTAGAACAGGCAGAAGAACAAATAAAGCATGCCAATAAACAGAGAGTAATAAAAAAATGAGATAGACAGGAAAGGAAGAAAGAAGTGGAAGATGCACAAAGACTAAGGGACAAATGATTACTGAGATGAAGTGAAGAAGAGGAAAGAAGGGAAGAAATAAGAAGAGGGGAAGAATGAAGGCAAGAGGAAGAAAGAATTAGAAGGGATGCGATAAAGCAAAGAGAGATAGACAAAGAAGTGGAACAAAAGAGGGGGTAACAAGGTCTTGATACCAGTCTCACTCGTAAAGAACCAGTAGGTCTAAGCCCAGAAATACGATAGGATAGAATAGAAGATTTCCTTCCGATAAAGGAAGAATGTCAGGGGCATCTAGAGTTGTCTTAGATGAAGTAAGGTTTGATGCAGAAAGCATCCGAGAAAGGATCAATAAGGTCTATCAACAGTTGAGACGAAATAGAAAGCATGAAACTCGAGGGAAAGATGATCGATCCCTAATGCCTCGATCACGAAGAGAGGAGGGAAGCTTATTCAGCGATGAACATTGAGCATTGTCTTTAAGTAGATGTCTGGATAAGGGTGGAGGAGATGATAGTCACACTAGTTGGGGACAAGACATGTCAGATGTGGAAACAGTCTACCCTTGAGGTAGGAAGTGGGAGTTTGTGTGCCCCTGAAGAAAGCTTGCAAATGGACAAAGAAGTGAGATGGTCTGATCTGGAACAACCTAAGGATAGGATGCCAAATCCCATAGCATATCCTGAGCTTCCCCGAGGACTATTGTACAGTGAGAAGGGAGAGTTGCCACCGTATGTGAGCAGGTTAAGGCTGTTACCTACAAGTAGGCAAACAGGTACAATCGTCCCTGCCAGATATAGACTAATAGTAGGATCCGACTGTGGGGCAAGGTTTACGTTGTTTCCCTTATTGGAAAAAGGGTGAGCAAGACCACAATATATTCCATGCCCGCAGATGGACAGGGATCATTTAAGGTGTAAACTCCCGAGTTTGACTTCGGGTGCCGGGAAATGGATATAAAAATTAGAAAAAATGACAGGAAACATGTTGGCCATAGGGGACATTAAAGGTCTCCTGGCAGTTATTCTTGGGGCGAGAGCTGATGACATATGGAGTAGAGTGGGGTATTCAAGTGTGACTGCAGAGAATACAGCGCATGAATGGGAGCTATTTAATAATTGTGGAGCAGATGTTTGAAGAGCGCTCAGGGTACAGTATCCTGACACATCAGACATGGGTGCAATTAAGACACGCAAGATGAAGGAAGATGAAGACGCTATTGCTTACATTCAGGATATTCGGGAGAAATGGCAACTTGAAACTCAAGAGCTGTGGGAAAAGATAGTGGCAGTATTTTACCACATTTTATGTCAGGGGCTGCCTAAGCCAGTACAGAGCAAATGAAGAAACAGGTGGGGATGGAAGTGAAGCCTTGGGCTGAAATACATTTGACAATAGTACACCATTGTTGGTTATTACAAGAGAAAAATAAGAAATGTGAGAATAGGAAATTTGAGGATGCCAAGTTAGTTCAGCATTTCTTTTCAAAATTTGCCATAGAAGGGGCAGTATTGACAAGTAGAGAAGGATTGGGAATGCAGGAAGCTGTGGTTACATCGCAGGCGAGTAACTTGCACCCGATGGACCAAGGTGGATATGGGTTTGTACGACAGGGCAGAGGTATAGGCTATAGAGGAAGAGGAGGATTTCAAAATAATCAAGGTGGGCTTCAAGGTACAGAGAATGGGAACCACACTACTCAAGGAGGGCTTGTCAGAAGGGCACCACCAGTATGTTGGACATGTGGGATGATAGGGCAAATTGCACGCATATGTGGGAGCCAAGGGAATGTACAGAATGGCCAATTTTCATGAGGGGGACAGCTTATTTTCCACCATATAGTACACAGACTAGAGAAGCTTACACGCAAGATTAGATAGTGTATCAGACACAAGCGCCGCAAGTGTAGCAGGTGCAACAGCAAGAACGAGTGCAAATTAACCCAGCGCAAGGGCAGTTGCAACAAGCCCCCTTACAGACACAGCAGTATGCAACCACTGGACAAGTACTGACACCCAGAATAGGAGGTGTTACTGTGGTAGGAGGGAATCCTTTCATGGGGATAAGCCTGTGCCCACAATAGGACAGCTCACAGGATGACTTGATGTGTTCAGTACTATCTGTGACACCAGACCCCCAAGAGGAATCAAGGGTCGATGTGACGATAGGAGGTAAATCTTTTTCTTTTCTAGTAGGCACTGGAGCTACTTCATTTATATGAGAGGGAATATATCCAATGTCTGGAATTGCAATGTATGCTCAAGGGTTCTCTGGAGCTACGAGTTGAGTTTCTTTTACTAATGAATTGTCACTCTCTATAGGAGAGTATTCCATGTCTGTTCCTTTGTTGTATTCACAACAGACACCAGTTAACATTTTGGAAAGAGATTTAATGACAAAACTTAACATGAAGATTTCATTCACTAATCAAGGGATAGTGTGCTCCACTGCAGGAATACACTATTTAAATGTGGGAAAACGTATACTGGCGTTTAAAGGGCAAGTGGCTCTGCCAGGCGTTCCATTAGATCCAGAGATTTTTCTGTAACAGTGAGCATTCTACTGACATGGCTACCTGGCTTAGTGGGGAAAATTGTGAAGATACCTGACGAGTTCTTGTTTGGACCGCAAATACCTATGGATGAAGAGGGGGGAAAGACTATCCCTATAGAATTGGAAGTAGCCATAGTACGAAAGGAAATGGCAATGCTTGAAAGAGTAGACAATGAGGGTAGACCATGGAGAACAGTAATAGCTCTAAAGGAAGGGTACAGATTGACTGACCTCACTGATGATGACATGTTCAGAGAAGACCAAACAGACTATGAAGTGGTGTTCTTTATGAGCATTACATACTGAATGAGAATAGAGAAAGGGGAAGTTCCACAGCGAATGGCGATGATGTGGCAATGTTCAGCATGTTTTCAGGAAGACTTTGAGAAGGTGGCGAGTGTTCTTTGGACCACAGGCCCTTATGGTATAGGTTTATTGAAAGGAATAGGGGAGGTTAAAATAAGGCTTATGCCAGGAGCGATTTTACCTCGAGCAAAGCAGTTCCCCATGTCTTGAGAAGCTGATGAGGGTATATCCAGACTATCTCAGCACTGATGAAACAAGGAATTCTGGTGCCATCGGAATGATTGTGTAATACTGCAGTGTATCTGATCAAAAAATCTAAAGGAGGGTCATGGAGATTTATACAAGATATGAGAGTGATTAACCAGATTTTAGATGCAGAGTTTTCTTTAGTTCCTAACCCGGTGACGATACTGTGCAGTATCTTGGTGGAAGCTCGATATTTCACAGTGACCGATTTGGAAAATGTATTTTTCTCGATCCCGTTGCACAAGGACTCAAAAGACTTGACATCATTTACGTTCCGCCAAACTCGACTGAAACATAATCGTTTGCCCCAGGGGTGCTGTGAGTCCCCATCAATCTTTAATAGAGTCCTAAAGATGAATTTAAGCAATATTGATCTTAAGTCTACAGTGATAAAATACAAAGATGACATTTTAATTTGTAGAAACACAGAAGATGAGTGCAGTCAAGATTCTGTTCAGTTGATGACTATTCTAGCAGACAATGGATATAAGGTAGACAAGGAGAAACTGCAATATTGTCAAGAAGAGGTGTTATACATAGGTCAATTGATTTCGCATGAAGGAAAGAAAGTGACGCCTGAAAGAGCTGAGGCGATTATGAAAATGCCAAAACCAAACACAGTGAGGCAGATACAAAGATTCTTGGGGTTCTGCAATTATGTCAGAGCCTGGGTGTTTGATTATAGTACATATATAAGACGACTTCTGAAAGCTTTGAAGAAAGCACAGGTGGAAAAAACTAAGATAGAAAGGATTGAAGAAATGGAGGAAGGGTTTGAGGAACTGAAAAAAGCAATTTGTACAGCCCCTGTTTTGGGAATTCCCAAATATACTGAGGAATTGTATTTGATTTTGCACACAAATGGGACAGTCATGACAGCAGTGCTTACACAGAGAACTATATTGGGGTACAAACCTTTAGCATATTACCCTGGGATTTTAGACCCAGTTATGAAAGGACCCATCCCTGGCGAACAGTCATTGGCAGCTGCCGCATTCACAATTGAGAAGTCTCCAAGTAGTGTTATGGGCCATGCAGCAGGCTCTGTTTGCCATTTTAGAGAAACCCAAGGGCACAATGATATCCCAAAGAGCTTCAGCATATGAGTTAATGATTTTGTACCCAATGATAAAAATTGTAAAATGGAAAATAGTGAACCCTGCCACGTTTACAGCTGAACCAATAGAAGAAGGCGATCAGGTGCATGCCTGTGCTAATTATTTTGAATTTTATGATGATATACCCCACATGAAGGAGAGTGCTTTAGCAGGAGGGGAGATTCTCTTTATTGACAGTTCTTCAAATATTGATCAGACTAGTTGGCAAAGGCATTCAGGCACAGCACTAGTGAGACATAGATTAAATGGAGAATTTGAAGTTGTAGCAAGTGCAAGGCTACCGTCTCACTTTTCATCACAAGTGGCAGAATTTATAGTGCTCATTGTTGTGCTTGAGAAACACGAAGGATGGCAAGTGGCAGTGTACAGTGACTCTGTCTACATGTCAACCGTACACACATGGTTAGCACGTCGGAAAAGGAGGGGCTACCTCTGCGCAGATGGCACTCCAGTGTAGCATGTATCCTCATTGGAAAGGCATATCAAGGCAGTACACCTCCCAGAAGCCATAGTGGTTGTTAAATGGGCAGTACACACTAAGCAAACAGATTTGATCTCTTGCGGGAACTAAGCTGCAGACGAAGAGGCCATGAGTGTCACATATTCCCGAGATATTTTGAGTTTTGATAGTTAGAATGTTGAAGAAAAAGTAGTTACAACCATGTTAGTGCAAGAGGGGTTTAATACATTTTCGATAACCCAACTAATGGAGATTCAAGGAAGTGCACCACAGGAAGAGCAGAAATTATGGAAGCGAAGGGGTGTTCTTTATCCCTAAAAGAAGCATTATGGTGACAAGATAGCACTGGAAGGCCAGTGATACCAGTAGCATTATTGAAGGTCGGGGCCTCCCTCTGGAACAGCCTCTCTGCCACTCTAAAACTTGAGGAGAACCATCTCCAGTTCTGGAAACACCTCAAGACCTTCCTCTTTTCTTCTGCTTTCCCTCCCCTTCTCCCCTTCTGATCTGTTCTCTCTTGGCACCATGCACCTGGCCACCCTCTGTCCTGCGGGCCCAGGTACCTGCTCACCCTGCCAACCTCCCGCACTGCCTCCGTGCCACCCCTTGCAATGGGGTCTGTATCTGTACCCATACAGCCCACTTTTTCTTCCTGCACTTATCAGACCTACCTGTCTGCTGCCTTAAATCTAGCACTTGCAAATTGCTGGCTGCACTACCACTGTGTGTTGCCTTTATTATTTATTTATTTATTATTATTTATCTGTTTCTCCTATGCTTCACATTTTCGCTTCTCCCCCCTTTCATGCACTTTTCCCCTCCCCCTCTCCCATGCACTTGCACGTTCTCAATGTGACTGGGCCTAGTAAGATCGCTGTTTTGTACTCCCCTGTTCCCCTCCATGCCTTGTCACGCTCTGAAACACTTGTGTACAAGCACAATAGAAATAAAATATCAATATCAATCAATATCAACAGCTGCATTACCCTGCACATGTATATAAGGAGAGTCCTTGCTGGTAAAATTGCAGAAGACTGGTTTATTCCTAATTCGTTGGATCACATTGAACTATTTATGGTAAACTGCATCGTGTGTCAAAAGTTTACTGTTGGGCCTACACCGAGGACGATTAGAGGGGTGATACCATGACCAAATGGTTCATTTCAGCATTTAAATACCAGTTATGCCGATATGCTGCAGGTGTGTAATGGATATAGGTATCTATTAGTGGTGGCGTCTCCCTTTTCCAAGTGGATGGAGGCAGGTCCATGTACACCCCTAATGCAACTTGCGCAGCAAAGTTTTTAGTGTGTTTAGTCTTCCCGAGAAGGGATGTATGTGATGTGCTGAGATCCGATAATGGGCCACATTTTGTTAATGAGCTATTTGAAAAGATAGGGCTTCTACTGAACATTAAACATACATTTTCTTCTGCTTATCACTTGCAAGCAAACAGGATATGTGAGAGACTCAATGGCCTTCTTAAAGAAAGGATTGCCAAGATTAAAATGACTTTGAAGAAGGGATGGCTGTATTGCCTACCTTTAGCCTTGTGTGCCCTTTGGAATCATCAGCCGGGATCAGACCATCAATTCACCCCTCATGAACTAGTGACAGGGTGTCATATGAGAACATCCCTTACACCTCCATCTAGGAGTAGAAGTGATGCCCAGATTGTAGCTAAAACTTTAGTTGATTAAATGCATGAATATTTGACATATATGACCTCTAGCATCTCTTTCATCTCAGATCAAGTCAAGCGCAAGGGGTGGTTGGTCTCAGAACACAGAAGTAGAAAATTCAACAACCAAACTAAGTCAATTATTATCATCACCTAGTCCTAATTAAGAATTATACTAGAAGGTGGCATGAGCCACGTTTTAATGGTCCCCTTTGCATTGAGAATATAACTCATTCAGCTGTGAAAAGTCCAAGGGAGATGAGCTTGCCTTCACTTAGGTGATGTAAAGGCCTACAAAGGTGAGACCCACCCTCCAACCCTTGCTAATTCAGAAGCAAGACAAGAAGAAGAATTTCAGCATGTGCAGACCCGATCAATAATGAAGAAGAAGGACGATAAAGCAGCTAACAGTGGATAATACAGATTTATCTTGGACTCAAATGCAAAAGGACACTCCTTATAGATATTTTAGCAGTGAATGAAAAGACCTGCAGCGAATTTCAGTAGGCCGAAAATCAACTTTAGAAATACACATTGAAGTGTCAGTGCCATGCCTAAACATCAGTTTTTCATTAGAAATTGGAAACGAGATCAGTATCCAGATTAATCATGTGAATATATCTGTTTTAAACAGTTAATCATGGTGCTTACCGACAGTGATGTTCATCGACTTCTGCTTGCTGTCTTTGTGTTTATACTCCAAGCTTTCATTTGATATTGGAAACGAGATCAGTATCCAGATTAATCTTGTGAATATATCTGTTTTAAACAGTTAATCATGGTGCTTACCGACAGTGATGTTCATCGACTTCTGCTTGCTGTCTTTGTGTTTACACTCCAAGCTTACCCTGCTCTTGTGAGAAGAAATGTTGATGTTCGCACTTTCTTACAGGATCATAAAAATTGCCCAGTGATAAGGCGGCACCTTATTGTCATTATTGAGCAGATTTTGCAGTTACAAGTATAAAAGAATTTTGATGAAATGGTATTAAACATGATTAAAGATGAAAATGGCACAGTTCAAGATGAAGAACAAGTGCAACAAGTACCAGGATGGCATGAGAAGTGGATGCCTATGATTTTGTGCACAATATATGCCTGTATGATTACTCTCTTTGTCTTTCTGTTCCTCATCTTTCACAGTCTCTATCATATTAATACTTCCACCGAGGCAGAGGTCCCTATGGTTCTTCCTACTATGGGAACTTCTTTTGATATACTTCATGAATGGTACAAGGCTTCTAGAAGACACAGTAGAGATGCAGAGAAAGATAATGTGGGGATAAATACCTATCTAGATGAGGCAGCACATTGGATAATAACATGTGGTATCAGCACATGAGAAAAGCAGGGTAAAAACATCTAAGGAGAGTTGTTACTTCTGCGCTCTAATTCCCCATGCCAGGAATACAGTGCAAACTTTCATTGCCAGAGAAATTCCAGAATACGATGCTAGGTGCCTCAGCCATCTTGCAGCATGTATGACCAGGGGAACATTTCAAGGCAGTTAGGCCACTTTGAGAGGGAGATCAAAATGGTTGTTTCCATTCCAGGATGATTATTTCAATACTGCAAAGATGGAAAGGGAACCTGGATGGGAGAGCAAGATGCTTGTGTTCTTGCAGCAGGACAGGAAGAGCTAGTCATTGAAGACATTAAGAGAATGTATTGCCCTGATGTAAGAGAAATAGCTGGATCACCTGGATGTTGTGAAGAAACTCAAGTCTTAGTCTATGGATAAGTGAAGTCCAAGAATGGATGGAAAGGAGGACTAATGTCCTGTGCAGCTCATCAGACTATGTAAAAGAGGTTCAGAGAGTGAACAATGGATGTTTGAAGTCATGGGCTGAGCATGCCAACTACTGGCATGGGTAGAAGATGAATCAGGTCCAACGTCTGTGATCCCATTGGCGAATGCAACATTGTGCTTCCAAAGATATGGAAAGAAGCATGTGGAAGACAACAAAGGCTGCAAAACTACAGTTGATGTTTTTAGGATGGGAGCAGAGACAGCTGTCCTGATGGATCGATATTGGGCTTGTGGGTCTAGGGCCTATATGAAGCTGCCCAAGGATTGCGGAGTAACGTGCTCCTTGGTGCTTATTCATGTTCCAGAATTAGTGATTCCTCAGAGTGACCTGAAAATTTGAGAATTTCCAAAAGTAGATGTCCATTTGAGAAAGAAAATAAATCGCTTCAGTTTCTCAATCGGACCAAGAGAGAGAATGACTTCTCAGCCAAATCAATAGAAGCATTTTACGCTATTCCACATGAACACAGGTTGTTCAGCAAGACTGTTTCAATCTTCACAACTATCTTCATGCCTGGGATCCAAACGATGGCCAACGCCAAGTGGTTGCAGATCACAAGATGGGAGCTCCTGCAGATGATCAATGCCACCATAAAGGGATTCAATGCTATCAAAGAAGAGCTGAGGTGCATACAACTAATGACACTGTAGAAGAGATATGTCCTTGACATGATCACAGCAATGGAAGGAGGATTTTGCACCAAACTTGGGCCTTCATTTTGAAAAATTCATACCTTCTCATGATGACGAGAATAGTACCTTGACAGATGTATAATGTTGTTAACAAACCTGCATAACAAGATGGAAGACGAGACTGAAGACATTACGGTTGACAGTTGGTTTGCTTCCATATTCTCATGGATTCTGCAGTGGTTAGCGAACATATTTAAGATCCTTGGAGCGATCTTGGTTGTAAAGACTGGTAGGGGGTGTCTGTACTTCTGCTCTCTATATGGTAGAGGAGAGGCACAGAAGACCCCAGCCAAGATTCTCTATTATGGTAGCAATGGACGAGCAATCAAGGCCTAGCTTCTCAGGAGGTGATGCGGGCTGGTTCTTAAGTACAGTGTAGTCCCCGAACCCCCACACAGGAATGTCCACACACTGTATTACTGAATACACACAGGCCGATTCATGGAATTAATGTGCGCTGAAAATTTCGGCACAAGCGTGCGGAAACGTGCGATTCGCAGTGAAAGAGCGAAAATCGCACTGCAAGTGCGAATATCGCAGGGAAACCAGTGCACATCTATTCATGGAAGTCCGTGCACGAGTAAAATCAGGGATGTGCGCTGAAAAAGTGCGCGGCGCACGCCGGCGCACAGGTCATCTAACGGCGTGCGCTAAGGCCACAGCGAAAGCGCACATAGCGCGGCGCACATAACAAAAGTAGGTGGAACACGGGGCGTAACACTCGGAATGGGGAACAACTCGTGAAAATGTGGGCGTCACGGGGGAAGTACAGGAGGCAAGTGCGCGGAACGCCCATACGCTCGCCTACAACACGTATTCATGGAATCGAATAGGGCAAACCAGCGCACGGGCAAAGACGCGCACAGACCCAAACCCGTCCGCCACACGAAGGCAGGCGGTAGCGTCCCTGCACTGGAAAAAAATGTGCACCAAAATGTGCGCTAACAAAAAGCACAAATATACAGCTCTGATGAATGTCCCATACTGTGGCCCCCTAGGACAAATGACGTGCAAAGGGGTATGCGACAAACAGCGACACCCGCTGTGTGAAAAATAGCGTGTGCGTGTATTTCGGGTGTGCGTGGGAAGTTTTACACGCGATCGGGCCTGGGGGAGCGGGGTACGTGTATTTCAGGGGTGCACGTGAAGTTCTACACGCGATCGGGCCTGGGGGAGCGGGGTACGTGTATTCCAGGGGTGCGCGGGAAGTGTCACACGCGAAAGGGCCCTGGTCGAGGGAGTACGTGAATTTCAGGGGTGCGCAGCAAGTTTTACACGCGAAAGGGCAACGCCCGTGCACAATACGTCACAGACGCGCTTACGCGCTTAGGGCCTTTGGTCCAATGATATCGCGTACGTGTGCTGACGTGCTTACGCGCTAAGGGCCTTTTCTCGAATTACACGCTGACGCTGATTTTCACATGCCGAATCACTCCGTATCAAGCTGGCCACGCGTACACACACGGAAGACCACGCTCCTGCCCAGAAGACCATTTGCCTGCCCCCCAGAGCCCTGAGCACGCTCCCACCAGCCATCTGCTGCTGCCTGTCTGCCTGCTGGCCACGTGCCCTTCTATTTGGTGCCTGCACGTCAGCCATCTGCAGGGGTCCAGTTGCTGTGTCCACCCCTGCTGGAACAGAAGACTCCCGACTGGGATGCCATCGCTCCACAGCCCAGCCCCAGGACCCAGTTGCCAACCCACTCCTGCCTCTGGGGTTGCCATGTCGGGCCATCTCCATCTGGCACCACTGGCAACCCCCAGCCAGAGAGGCAGAGGGCCACCAGCTTCACTGCCACCGAAGTTGGTGTACTGGTGGAGCATGTCCTGGGGCATTATGATGCCCTCTTCGGAACATCACGCGCCAACAATGAAGGACGGGAGAGGATCTGGGACGACGTAGTGGTTGCCATCGACGCGGAGGGGGTGGCAACCCGTGACATCAAGCACGTCAAGAAGCGCTGGGAGGACTTCAGGTCCAGGACCCTCCACAAGGCTCGGCGCCTCGCGGAGGGGGGCCGGGCACGCATAAGTACCATCCAGATGAGGGTCCTGGAACGCGTAGGCCCAGCGCTCCACGCCCAGATCCTTTGGAGGCAGACCCGTCTGGAGTTCAGCGGTAAGTGGCCAAGCATTGCTGTGTGAGACAGGGCATGTTGCAGTGTGCTGGTAGTCTGATGCTTGCCTGTATGTGTGACATAGGCCATGTATGGATGTGTGTGTGCAGGGACATCATGGTCATGCATGTGAGACCAGTTATGTGTGAACCACATGGTTGGTGCATGCGTTTTAATGCAACATGGGGAGCTCTATCTATGTGGAATGCACACATGAACGCATGGCTGTCTCTGTCCCTGGACATGGACGGGGGGTGAGGAATGGGAGCTGATGTCATGTACATGTATGGTGCACATGTGTGTGTGTGTGTGCCTGAGAAGTGTGTGTGTGACTTTGAAACGCCATGGATGCATGTGACTTTAAAGGCAACATCTTGGTTTACAGGGGCCCTTCTACATGGATGTTGATGTTGATTGCAGGCGCCAGGACTGTTTCTGCATGTGTGTTGTGTGCATTCACCCATGTTTTGGTGAATGACAGGATGGAAGTGACCTTTGACAGTGCCACTCATGTGTTATTGCTTCCTGTCTAGGGTATTTTGTACTGTACCCTGATGCTTGTGTTCTATGTCTCCCTCTACGCAGCGTCAAGTGAAGAAGAGGGCGGAGACGGCGCTGTGGAGCCAAGCAGCGGGGATGCCTCCACTGGGCGGCGACGCAAGGCCCAGCCACCCTCCCAGGAATTAGCATCATCCGGGAGCGAGGGGGCTGGTGCTGCATCTGCCACAACGGCTGTGGCGGAAGGGCCGGGTGAGCCCCCACAGGGGCTTCCAATGGCGGAAGACGGTGAGGAGACATCCAGGTTGGTGGTCTCCACAGAGGAGGAGGAGCCCGCTACTGAGCCGCACATGGGGCCTGGTGGGGGTAGTACCACTGCTGAAAGTGGTGCAGTCCAGGGCCAGGGTCAGGAGGCAGCACAGGTCACCACAGAGGGGCCTGTGCATGTCGCTGTCCTTGACCCTGTGACTGCACCATCATGCACCAGCAGGGAGGCCCCGTCCCAGGCCCGTCCGCAGGTAGAGGAGAGTGCCATATCACCTGCCTCTCCACTACCTGCGGGTGAGGGGTCCCGTGACAATATGGGATCCGTCCTGGTGGGTGTCACGTTGTGCATGCGTGTCATTCAAGATGATGTGCGTTCTTCCTGGGCGGAGAACGCACGCCATCACGAAGAGCAGCGTCGTGACGTGGCTCTGCTGGGAGGGGCCCTGGTCAGTGGGTTCCTACATGTGACGCACACTCTGGCGGACCTCTCCTCCTCCTCTGTGGAGGCTATGCGCCGGTCGTTCTCCACATCGTCTTCCGGCCCAGATTCCACCAGGGCCCCCTGTGGACCTGGCCTGACCAACACAGCCAGCTTGGTGGAGATCCCATCCCTGCCACAGTCGGGAGTTGGCGGTCCAGCAGGGGTGGACATCACAACTGGAGACCAGCAGATGGAGGATGTGCAGGCACCATCGGACAGGGCACATGGACAGCAGCAGCAGGAGCAGGCTGTAGGTGAGAGCCATGATGGCTCAGGGCCATCAACATCAGAGGGGCAGGCGTCGGCCGGCAGGCAGGAGGACCCTGGATGGGAAGTGTCTTCCGTGTGGCAGCGGTTGGGCCATGCGATAGATGCGGAGCGGCAGCGGGCAGAAGAGGCACGGCTCATGATGGTCAGGGCGGAGAACTCCATGCGTAGCGCCCTGAGGCGGGCCAAGTGCCTCGAGGCCATTCGCAGGGACCTGGAGTTCCAGATGTCATCGTCCCTGCGAACCCTCGGGCCATGGAAGAGGACCGCCTCCGGGACATCGAGCAGGAGTTCGATGATGCCCTGGCCCAGAACATCAACATGTGAGCCGTTGGACTTGCCCGCTGCCCTTGTAAATAGTTAGTTAGTTAGTATTAAGTTTCCTTTGTTTTTTTCTTTATTTTGGACCGCTTGGACAATGGACCACATTTTTGTATATAGTTTTTTTTTATTAGGTAGTAGTTTTTGGTAGGTTTCATTTCTTAAGTTGGGCTCATGGACCCTGGATTCTTCTATTGTACATAGTTTTACATTGGATTCATCTTTTTTGATATTTGTTTTGTTTTCACCATGGAGCAATGGTTCCTTGGATTTGATTTTTTGAACTGTGACTTTGGACAACATTTCTTTTTGGATTTCTTTTGCTTATGTTTTCTTGATTTTCATGATTTATCGGACATGGACCATTTATTTTGTTATTCCAATTGTTGTGTGTTTAATTTGATTTACGTTCATGTTATCTTTAATATATATTTTTTTATACTTCCATTTGTGGTATCATCTCATTGGTTTCATGCATGTCATGATATGGGTTTTGACATTCACTTGCACCCATTGTGTGTGTGTGACGGACATGTGTTCATTTACATACTTGCCATTAGGGTTGTATCATGTAATTTGCATTTCTATGTCGGTGGATGCAATACTTGGGTGGGTCTTTGGCATGTGGAGGCTGGCCATAAGGGCCAGGGATCTAGATTGTGATGATGTGTTGGCTGGGGGACATGTGTCGGGGCCTGCTGGCAGGTGCCCCGCACTGCTGGGGCGTGGGGGTGCAGGGGACATGTGTGGGGGCCTGTTGGCAGGTGCCCCTCAGTGCTGGGGGGTGGGGGTGGAAGGGGACATGAGTGGGACATGAGTGGGGGCCTTCTGGCAGGTGCCCCGCACTGCTGGGGGTGGGTGTGCAAGGGGACATGAGTGGGGGCCTGCTGACAGGTGCCCCGCACTGCTGGGGGTGGCTGTGCAAGGGGACATGAGTGGGGGCCTGCTGACAGGTGCCCCGCACTGCTGGGGTTGGCTGTGCAAGGGGACATGAGTGGGGGCCTGCTGGCAGGTACCCCATGACTGCCGGGGGGTGCAGGTGCAGGGGGGCATGAGTGGGACATGAGTGGTGGCCTGCTGGCAGGTGCCCTGCACTGCTCGGGGGTGGGGGTGCAGGGGGACATGAGTGGGACATGAGTGGGGGCCTGCTGGCAGGTGCCCTGCACTGCTGGGGGGTGGGGCTGCAAGGGGACATGATTGGGGGCCTGCTGGCAGGTGTCCTGCACTGCTGAGGGGTGGGGGTGCAAGGGGACATGAGTGGGACATGAGTGGGGGCCTGCTGGCAGGTGCTGCGCACTGCTGTGGGGTGGGGGTGCAAGGGGGTAATGCGTTAGTGATCACTAGTGCAAGGTGACATGTGGCTTGGCTGAGGGGCATGCCCATGGTGGATGGGCTGCCTGCGGGACATGACCAGGGGTGCAGGGTAGTCCTCTGTGGTGTGGTCTGCCTGCAGGGGCCGTGGAGGGTGTAGAGGGAACACCTGGGAGGACCCACACTGCCAATTCACATGTAGGACTCCCCTGCACCCCCGAAATACACGTACCCCACTTGCAAAGGGCCTATCGCATGTGAAACTTGCCCGCAACCCAGTAATACACGTACCCTGCTGAAATCGCGTGTGGAACTTCCCGCGCACCCCAGTAATACACGTACCCTGCTGAAATCGCTTGTGGAACTTCCCGCGCACCCCTGTAATACACGTACCCTGCTGGAATCGCGTGTAAAACTTCCCTGCACCCCCGAAACACACATACCCTGCTGAAATCACGTGTGGAACTTCACGCGCACCCCTGTAATACACGTACCCTGCTGAAATCACGTGTAAAACTTCCCCGCAGCCCATAAATACACGTACCGTGCTGAAATCGCGTGTGGAACTTCCCACGCACCCTGTAATACACGTACCCTGCTGAAATCGCATGTTAAACTTCCCCGCACACCAGAAATACACGTGCCCTGCTGAAATCATGTGTGGAACGTCCCGCGCACCCCTGTAATACACGTACCCTGCTGAAATCGCGTGTTAAACTTCCCCGCACACCAGAAATACACGTGCCCTGCTGAAATCGTGTGTGGAACTTCCCACGCACCCCTGTAATACACGTACCCTGCTGGAATCACGTGTGAAACTTCCCCGCAGCCCAGAAATACACGTACCCTGCTGAAATCGCGTGTGGAACTTCCCACGCACCCCTGTAATACACGTACCCTGCTGAAATCACGTGTTAAACTTTCCCGCACACCAGAAATACACGTGCCCTGCTGAAATTGTGTGTGGAACTTCCCGCGCACCCCTGTAATACACGTACCCTGCTGGAATCGCGTGTGAAACTTCCATGCAGCCCAGAAATACACGTAACCTGCTGAAATCGCGTGTGGGACTTCCCGCGCACCCCTGTAATACACGTACCCTGCTGAAATCGCGTGTTAAACTTCCCTGCACCCCCGAAATACATATACCCTGCTGAAATCGCGTGTGGAACTTCCCGCGCACCCCTGTAATACACGTACCCTGCTGAAATCGCGTGTAAAACTTCCCCGCAGCCCAGAAATACACGCACCGTGCTGAAATCGCGTGTGGAACTTCCCGCGCACCCCTGTAATACACGCACCCTGCTGAAATCGCGTGTTAAACCTCCCCGCCCACCAGAAATACACGTGCCCTGCTGAAATCGTGTGTGGAACTTCCCGCGCACCCCTGTAATACACGTACCCTGCTGGAATCGCGTGTGAAACTTCCCCGCAGCCCAGAAATACACGTACCCTGCTGAAATCGTGTGTCGGACTTCCTGTGCACCCCTGTAATACACGTACCCTGCTGAAATTGCATGTTAAACTTCCCCGCACACCAGAAATATACGTACCCTGCTGAAATCGCGTGTGGAACTTCCCGCGCACCCCTGTAATACACGTATCCTGCTGGAATCGCGTGTGAAACTACCTCGCAGCCCAGAAATACACGTACCCTGCTGAAATCGCGTGTGGGACTTCCCGCACACCCCTGTAATACACGTACCCTGCTGGAATCGCGTGTGAAACTACCTCGCAGCCCAGAAATACACGTACCCTGCTGAAATCGCGTGTGGGACTTCCCGCACACCCCAGAAATACACATACCCTGCTGAAATCGCATGTGGAACTTCCCGCGCATCCCTGTAATACACGTACCCTTCTGTAATCGCGTGTTACACTTCCCCGCACTCCAGAAATACACGTACCCTGCTGTAAATGCGTGTAAAACTTCCCCGCACCTCAGAAATACACGTACCCTGCTGAAATCGCGTGTGGAACTTCCCGCGCACCCCTGTAATACACGTACCCTGCTGTAATCGTGTGTTACACTTCCCCGTACCCCAGAAATACACGTACCCTGCTGAAATCACGTGTGGAACTTCCCGCGCACCCCTGTAATACACGTACCCTGCTGAAATCGCGTGTTAAACTTCCCCGCACCCCAGAAATACACGTGCACTGGTGAAATCACGTGTGGAACTTCCCGCGCACCCCTGTAATACACGTACCCTGCTGAAATCGCGTGTCGAACTTCCCGCGCACCCCTGTAATACACGTACCCTGCTGAAATCGGGTGTAGAACTTCCCTGCACCCCAGAAATACATGTAACCTGCTGAAATCGCATGTGGAACATCCCGCGCAACCCTGCAATACACGTACCCTGCTGTAATCGCGTGTTGAACTTCCCCGCCCCCCAGAAATACACATAACCTGCTGAAATCGCGTGTGGAACTTCTCGGCACCCCTGTAATACACGTTCCCCGCTCTGCGTTTGCTTTTTGGCAGCCCTGTATACTGGTCCAGGGTTAGCGCAGCCCGTTGTGCTGAATTGGGAATTTTGATGGCTTTTACTTGCGCAAGGGCATTCTTGGGGGCGTAACTGGCGCTGCTGCAGGGTCGCTGCGCCACTCTGCACCACGGCTGGTTTTGGAGACTAAAATCCATTAATACGCTGTGCGCGGATATCGATTTTAGCGCACGCAGCTGGCGCAGACATTCGCACACGCACACTGTGCGCCAGCCTCGTGCGCCACTTTTGTGCGAAATTCTCTGAATTACCCTGACAGTCTTTATATAATTAATATTCAAAGGTATGTACACGATCACAATAACGCACTTTGTACTTGGAACTCAATAATGATAAATATATACAATTCTAACGTGGTACCACCAATGTTATCGAATCTCATTAAAGTGCATCAACTGTACGGTTAAAATGTCACACAGATCAATAAAGAGGAAACCAGCAATAGAGATAGGAAGGAACGCAAGATGGTTGACACAATTGGCAGAATACTGGCTCCGTTACCTAGACACAGTTCTGTGTGGAGATCCCCCCACCTGGGCAACCTGTAAATAAAGATATATAGCACAAGCCCAGTCCATATATTGTTCAATAGTCTTATTTCCTCCTATTAAGGTTTTACCCCCCCAATGTACCTGGTGGAGTAGAGTTCTTCGAAGATGCGTCAACCAATCCTTCTTGAGTGACTCCCTTTAAAGCAGGAGCCACGGATCGTCGAGAGGCGTCGAGGAACTCGGCGTTCGGTGTCGGGGAATCGACGGCCCTTCTTGAGTGCCCTCCCTTTAAGGCAGGAGTCACGGGTCGTCGAACGTCCGACGGCAAACAGGTTGAACTACGGCAGTGAAGTGGCAGCTTCGTTCCTAGCGGTGCTCGTCGATGACAGAGCGTTGGCGTCCTGCAAGGAAGAGGCATGCTGGGCACCTCGGTGACAATAGTTCTGGACCGCAAAGAGATGATGAAGAACTGTGGCCCAGCAAGGGCGTTGAGTCGTCTGCGTCTCTGTGGTCTTTAGGTGGCGGGAAACCCACCGGCGGATGCTCTTCGGCATGTCGACGGTCGGGCCTTCTCCAGCGGGATAAAGCGGGCGACGATGCAGACGAGAGCGTCCGATGATCAAAATTAAGTTCTTAGGCAAACGGGAGCACAGCGGCTCCGGTCGTCGACGGCGGTAGTCGACAGTGGCAGACAACAGTCCGGGTGCTTCTCTTTGAGATTCCGCGGCAGTTCCCGTCTCGGGTCGGCAGCCTGTCGAAGGTCTGTCTACCAGGGAGCCTTGGCAAAGATCAGCTGTGCACGATGGTCCCTCGTAGCTCGGGAAGAGGGCACCTTAACAGGTCCTCTCTGGGTCAGTCCTTGGAGACACAGCAGTTTTCAGATTGTGAAGGAGAGCAACAGCACTTCTTCTCGTCCAGCGGGGCTTCAAGGTCAAGCTTCAGTTACTCCAGTTACTCATCGTAGTGGACTTCAGCTTCTGAACACGATTCCTAGCAGTGAGAGGTCCCCAGATATACTGTTGATCTCCCATTCATTCCGCTGGGTCACACTCAAGCATCCAATCACGACTAAGGGCATTCATGCAGGCAGGCAGCCAATCAGGCACACGAGACATTCAGGCCATTCACTTCTCTCCAGAAACTCACAACAAGTTATGTGTATTGGGCCAAGTACCGAGCCATTCAACACTCCAAGCTGCATTCATACCTGTTTCGGGCAGGGCTGTCTCAGTCATTGTGTCAACCACCAGATACTAGACATCCACAACACAGAATGCATATTCGTCACACACTCTATTCACCCGGGTTCCACCCACATGAGGTACCCACAACATACATCACTGGGAATGCTCTAGCTAGTCTGGCCTGGCCTTCACAACAACACCATATATGGCACTTCCACCCAACAGCCAGACAGGGGGAAGGGACAGAATCAGGGCTTCCCAGGACTTTGGGAAAACAAGGTAATGGGTACTAGAAAGCAAGAGGCCACAGGGGCCATCTTGTTTTCCATCAGGAATCAACTGATCCCAATGGCAGGGCCGGGGTATCCCCAAAATGGAGGATACTTCGCGCACCTGTCAAATTCAGCATGGAGCTGCCACCAGCCCATACCCTGCTCTGCGGGCCACCAACAGGTGCCCAAAAACATACACTAGGGGCACAGTGTTGTACCCCCACCCATGGGTGCCATAAGGGTATCCCACGGGTCCGTTTACCAAACCAAAAGAGAGAGAGCTGCACCGCCAGGAGTCCCACATGAACTCATGTGCAGGAAACACGATAGAACACATGATAAAAAACAGTAAAGGACAAGGATACGGAGGCCCTGTCCCTGCGATGCATTTCCAGCATCACAGTCGCCCCCCCAGACTGAGGTGGAGGGTGCCTAATCTCCGACGGGATAGACACCCTCAACATACCTTCTGGAAAGGCCATCTGCATTATCGTGACTCTTGCCTGGTCTGTGCTCTATGGTGAAGTCTAGCCCTTGCAGGCTAATGGACCACCTGAGCAGTTTCGGATTCTCACCCTTCATCTGCATAAGCCACTTCAGGGGCTTATGATCTGTTTGGACCTTGAAGGTAGACCCTGTAAGGTAGGGCCTAAAATGCCTAAGGCTACAAACTATACTAAAACATTCCTTTTCAACAGTAGCCCACCTAAGTTCTCTACCCTTGAGTTGTCTACTGATGAATATGATAGGATGTTCTCTCCCTTTGTCATCTAACTAGGACAAGACAGCTCCAATTCCGGTGTCGCAGGCATACGTCTGGACGATAACGGGTCGGCTGTAGTCAGGCGCACACAACACGGGTGCCCTACACAGACTTTCTTTCAAGCCATCAAAGGCCCTCTGACAGTCTTCAGTCCAATTAATCTTCCTAGGCTGTTTGGGTGAAGTCAGAGCTGTCAGGGGTGCAGCTATGGTTCCATAGTCTGCCATGAAATTGCGATAGTACCCAGTGAGGCCCAAAAAGGCTCTCACCTGAGTTTGAGTAATGGGAGTCTCCCAGTCCTGTACATCCTGTACCTTACTGGGGAGAGATTGGATGTGACCCCCTACTACCTCATGACCAAGATACGTGACTTTCCCCTGAGCTATCTGGCACTTGGTGGCCTTGATAGTGAGGTTAGCCCTTTTCAAGGCCTGCAACACCCTACCGAGATGTGTCAAGTGCTCTTCCCACGTGGAACTGTAGACGGCAATGTCGTCTAAATGAGCCACACAAAAGGCTTCCAGCCCACTGAGAGCATGATTGACCAATCTCTGGAAGGTGGCAGGGGCATTCTTCAACCCAAAAGGCATGACCCTAAACTGGTAGAGTCCCTCTGGTGTTGAGAACGCCGTCTTTTCCTTGGCATGGTCCGTCAGAGCTATTTGCCAATAGCCTGAGTTGAGGTCAAAGGTGCTCACAAATTTGGCAGCACCTATGGTGTCCACAAGCTCATCAGCCCGGGGCAATGGGTGCGCGTCGGTTTTGGTGACGGCATTGACTCCTCGATAGTCCACACAGAACCTCCAATCCTTGGTACCTGCCTGGGAACTTGCCTTGGGGACAAGGACCACGGGACTGGACCAGGGACTGGTTAAGGGTTCAATAACACCCAGATCCAACATCTTGGCGACCTCAGCCTGGATGTGGTTCTTAACCGTATCTGACATTCGGTAGCTCCTGCTCTTGACAGGCACGCTGTCACCAGTGTCAATCTCGTGCTTACACCATGGTGTAAGGCCTGGCGTCAGCAAAAACAGAGAGGCATACTGCTGGAGCAAAGTCCTGCAGGCCCTCTGCTGCTCGGTTGTCAAATCTGGAGAGAGATGCACTCACTCCACTGAGCCATCCTGAGGGTTGCTATGCAGCAAATCAGGAAGGGGCTCACTCTCATCCTCTTCTTGCTCGGAAGCCAGCAAGAGACATGAGACTTCGGCTCGCCTGCGGAAAGGCTTGAGCCTATTAACATGGAATACCTGAGGGGCTACCCCTGGGATTCCCATGTCAACCAGATAATTGACCTCGCCCATTTTGGAGATTATCCTGAAGGGTCAAGTCCATTTATCTGCCAAGGCCAGAGGCTTGGTAGGCTCCATCACAAGGACCTCCTGTCCCGGAGTCCAATCCACTTGCGATGCTTTAAGGTCATGCCAGTATTTGTTCAATTCCTGGCTGGCCTTGAGATTCGCCGTTGCCTGACCCATCATCTGTGTCATCCTCTGTCTGAGGCCTAACACATAGTCCCCCACTTGCTTGGCGGGACCGGGAGGGGTGGCTTCCAAACCTTCTCTGATCAAGGCAAGGGCCCCCTCACGGGATGTCCAAAGAGTAACTCAAAGGGGCTGAAACCAACACCCTCTTGAGGTACCTCTCTGTAAGCAAACAGCAGGCATGGCAGGAGAAGATCCCATTTCCTCCTTAGGGGCTCTTCCAAAGCACCTAGCATGCCCTTGAGAGTTTTATTAAATCTCTCGACCAGACCATTGGTCTAGGGGTGGTAAGAGGTGGAGAACTTGTAGGTTACCCCGCACTCTTTCCACATGGTTTTCATGTAACTAGACATGAAGTTGGATCCTCTGTCAGAGACAACCTCCTTGGGGAATCCAACACGGGTGAAAATGCCCAGGAGAGCCCTGGCAACCACCTTGGCAGTTACAGTCCGAAGGGGTATAGCCTCAGGGTACCTGGTGGCATGATCTACAAAATCCAGGATGAACCGATGTCCACCTGACATGGGAGGGTCAAGGGGACCGACAATGTTGATGCCCACCCTCTAAAATGGTGTGCCAACCACTGGCAATGGTTGCAGTGGGGCAATGACACTGCCTCCAGTCTTGCCAGACAACTGACAAGTTGGGCAGGTCCTGCAGTGGGACTCCACTTCTACTCCCATCCGGGGCCAGTAGAAATGGGCAGAGAGACTCTGCTTAGTCTTCTTGGTACCAAGATGACCAGCCAAGGGCACCTCATGTGCCAACTGCAGAAGGAAGGGCCTGTAAACCTGGGGTACCACCAACCTCTTGAGGGCACCAGGTTCAGGCTTAGTGGGCTCACTAACAAGGAGCTCACCCTCCCAATAAATCCGGAATGTTCTAGGCACTTCTCCTTGTGCCTGGGATAGGGCCTGTTTCCACAGACCCTCGAGAGAGTGACCCTCTCTCTGTCCTTTACAGAAGTCTGCCCGGGAGGGTCCCCCTTCAGCTAACAAGCATTGAAGATCGGGATGATCCTCCGGGTTGAGAACCTCTCCCACAGGAGAGTCTTCTGGCTCTTCTCCCACAGGAGTTGAGACGGGGTTTACCAATGGACCCAGCCCGTCCGGAGCATGGATCCCAATGGGTGCTGTAGGAACAGCAGGAAGAGAAGGAGCTTCCTTCACAGAGGTGGCCTTCTTGCTCTTCCTTCATCTTGCCTTAGGCCGCGCCTTCGGCTCGGGTACCTGACTCACATCCAGACCCCGTGTCACCTGTGACCTAGTGACCGCAACCAAAGACCATCCAAGATGAATCCCAACTCGACTAGATCATTACCTAACAAAATGTTAGCAGGGACATCATCCTGAACCAGGACAGGAAGCTTTGCTGTCTTGTCTCCAATTACGAGTGTGACTCGGGCTACAGGCGATAATTTGGGAGGCCCACAAGCTAACCTGGTGGTTCTCAGAGGAGCACCTACATAGTCCTCTGGCTTGAGCAGGGTCCTGTCCACCACTGTCATGCTTGCCCCAGTGTCTCTCAAACCAGTAGAAGGCTGGCCATTCAGGAGGACACTTCTCAAAAACCTACAGGTGTTCTGTGGGATAGTCGCCAGTACTTCTGCATACTGGTCCCAGGCCCCAAGGGACACTAAGGAAATCTCTTCAGGAGCACCAAATGTGATTCCTGCAGAGGAGGGGAGGACAGTGGCCTTCACCTCAGACATGGGGTAAGGGTAGGTCAGACTGACAGCCTGTGCTCCAAGTGCCTTACCTTTACACTTGGAGTCACCCCTTCTGTGATCCAGAGCCACACAATCCCAACAAGTGCCAGGAGTGCGGGGTACAGTACTGGAACCACTGGGAGCCTGCTTTGCAGCAGGTGGACCACTACTCTTATTCCCACCCACAGATGACTTATCCCCACTAGATTTGTGGGTTTTAGGAGAGGAGGGTTTAGGTTTATTCGACTGTGACTGCTTTTGGGACTCCTCAGCTTTCTGAGAGGCCCCCTTTTTTTTGTCCTTGTTCTTCCCACTGGAGTCCTTAGGGGGCACCCGGTGGGACACCCACTTGTCAGTCAACCTAGCCAGCTTAAAGGGATCCAAAATGTTCTGGTCAGCAACATACTGACGCAGCTCCGCTGAACAGGCTTCAGAAAAATGCTCAAAAAACAACAGGTGGGACAATTCAACAAAAGTTTTCACCTTGTAACCATCAATCCACCCCATCATATTCATGTGCGCAGCACTCACCCAGTCAACCCAAGACACATTCTCTCTTTTCTTAAAATCCCTGAACCTTTTAAGGTATTGGGTAGGTGTCTTGCCAAACTTGGCAATCAAAGCAGACTTCATGCACTCATACTGACCCCTGTCTTCCACACTCAGTTTCAGAATACAGTCATACCCAGTCTGAGGCACTCTGCTTAGCAAACACTTAGCCCAATCTCTTTTGTCAACATCATGAATTGCACAAGCCATTTCAAACGCTTCAATCCATTGGAGGATATCAGAACCCTCCAAAAACACACCAACCAAATCTTTCATGAATTGAGTTGCTGGGGACCTGACACTCTCACTGGATTTCGCTGAAGTCTCCACTCTAGCTTTCTCTAGCTGGATTCTCTGACATTCAGTGTCCTTGTCTTTGAGTTCAAGATCCCTATTCTTGAGTTCAATTTGTTGAGCCAGCTCCTCCTTCCTAAGCTCAGCATCTATTTCCAACTTGCGATATTCATAGGCCAATTTCATCCTTAATAACTCAAGCTCCAAGGAATTGCTGGGGTTCGGAATAGAGGCAGCAGGAATGGCGGCAATCCCAGAAACAGATTCAGTAGTAACCCCAGGGGCAGAGTCCTCATTGGTTGCATTCCCCCCCTCATCAAGAGTTTCACCATCGGTCTGGTAGTCCACCAGGGCAGCTATCAGCTCAGCCCTAGACTTATCCACAAAGTCTAACTCCCTGGCTTCACAATCACTCTGAAGAGCCTCTAAGCTCAACCAAGTCAATTTACCATTTGCAATAGACTCCATTGCTTGTAATGCAGTTATTTTGTACACAACCAAACCTTAATTTAATAAAGTGCAGATATTTTGTAAGTGGCACGGTTATACACTGATTCTTAAAACCATAAGTATCCCACCGCTGCCACCAGTGTAAAGACTGGTAGGGGGTGTCTGTACTTCTAATCTCTATATGGTAGAGGATAGGCAGAGAAGACCCCAGCCAAGAATCTCTATTATGGTAGCAATGGACGAGCAATCAAGGCCTAGCTTCTCAGGAGGTGATGCGGGCTGGTTCTTAAGTACAGTGTAGTCCCCGAACCCCCACACAGGAATGTCCACACACTGTATTACTGAAAACACAGTCTTTATATAATTAATATTCAAAGGTATGTACACGATCACAATAACGCACTTTGTACTCGGAAGTCAATAATGATAAATATATACAATTCTAACGTGGTACCACCAATGTTATCGAATCTCATTAAAGTGCATCAACTGTACGGTTAAAATGTCACACAGATCAATAACGAGGAAACCAGCAATAGAGATTGGAAGGAACGCAAGATGGTTGACACAATTGGCAGAATACTGGCCCCGTTACCTAGACACAGTTCTGTGTGGAGATCCCCCCACCTGGGCAACCTGTAAATAAAGATATATAGCACAAGCCCAGTCCATATATTGTTCAATAGTCTTATTTCCTCCTATTAAGGTTTTACCCCACCAATGTACCTGGTGGAGTAGAGTTCTCCGAAGATGCGTCGACCGATCCTTCTTGAGTGACTCCCTTTAAAGCAGGAGCCACGATCGTAGAGAGGCGTCGAGGAACTCGGAGTTCGGTGTCGGGGAATCGACGGCCCTTCTTGAGTGCCCTCCCTTTAAGGCAGGAGTC
Source organism: Ambystoma mexicanum (assembly GCF_040938575.1). Classification (NCBI taxonomy): domain Eukaryota; kingdom Metazoa; phylum Chordata; class Amphibia; order Caudata; family Ambystomatidae; genus Ambystoma; species Ambystoma mexicanum. Next base: position 699,913,066 of record NC_090941.1, on the reverse strand, counting down.
AGGGATCATAGAACGTCTGACGGCGAACAGGTTGAACTACGGCAGTGAAGTGGCAGCTTCGTTCCTAGCGGTGCTCGTCGACGACAGAACGTTGGCGTCCTGCAAGGAAGAGGCGAGCGGGGCACCTCGGTGACGATAGTTCTGGACCGCAAAGAGATGATGAAGAACTGTGGCCCAGCAAGGGCGTTGAGTCGTCGGCGTCTCTGTGGTCTTTAGGTGGCAGGAAACCCACCGGCAGATGCTCCTTGGCGCGTCGACCGTCGGGCCTTCTCCAGCGGGATAAAGCGGGCGACGATGCAGACGAGAGCGTCCGATGATCAAAATGAAGTTCTTAGGCAAATGGGAGCACGGCGGCTCCAGTCGGCGACGGCGGTCGTCGACAGTGGCGGACAACAGTCCGGGTGCTTCTCTTTGAGATTCCGCGGCAGTTCCCATCTCGGGTCGGCAGCCTGTCGAAGGTCTGTCTACCAGGGAGCCTTGGCAAAGATCAGCTGTGCACGATGGTCCCTCGCAGCTTGGGAAGAGGTTGCCTTACCAGGTCCTCCATGGGTCAGTCCTTGGAGATACAGCAGCTTTCAAATTGTGAAGGAGAGCAACAGCACTTCTTCTCGTCCAGCGGGGCTTCAAGGTCAAGCTTCAGTTACTCCAGTTACTCGTCGTAGTGGACTTCAGCTTCTGAACATGATTCCTAGCAGTGAGAGGTCCCCAGATATACTGTTGATCTCCCATTCATTCCGCTGGGTCACACTCAAGCATCCAATCACGACTAAGGGCATTCATGCAGGCAGGCAGCCAATCAGGCACACAAGGTATTCAGGCAATTCACTTCTCTCCAGACACTCCCAACAAGTTATGTGTATTGGGCCAAATACCGAGCCATTCAACACTCCAAGCTGCATTCATACCGGTTTCGGGAAGGGCTGTCTCAGTCATTGTGTCAACCACCAGATACTAGACATCCACAACACAGAATGCATATTCGTCACACACTCTATTCACCAGGGTCCCACCCACAGGAGGTACCCACAACATACATCACTGGGAAGGCTCCAGCTAGTCTGGCCGGGCCTTCACAACAACACCATAAATGGCACTTCCACCCAACAGCCAGTCAGGGGGAAGGGACAGAGTCAGGGCTTCCCAGGACTTTGGGAAAACAAGGTAATGGGTAATAGAAAGCAAGAGGCTACAGGGGCCATCTTGTTTTCCATCAGGAATCAAGTGATCCCAATGGCAGAGCCGGGGTATCTCCAAAATGGAGGGTACTCCGCGCACCTGTCAAATTCAGCATGGAGCTGCCACCAGCCCATACCCTGCTCTACGGGCCACCCACAGGTGCCCAAAAACATACACTAGGGGCACAGGGTTGTACGCCCATCCATGGGTGCCATAAGGGTATCCCACAGGTCCGTTCACCAAACCAAAAGAGAGAGAGCTGCACCGCCAGGAGTCCCACATGAACTCCTGCGTGGAAAACACACAATAGAAAACAGTAAAGGACAAGGATACGGAGGCCCTGTCCCTCCGATGCATTTCCAGCATCACATTGGTCATGTTGATGTTTGGATTCTGTGTGATCAGGACAGGATAATTGCACAATTTAAGAAGACAGCAAAGAAGGCAGTAAGAAAGAAGATCATGATTGATGTCGAATCAGGGTTTGGACCCAAGGAATTGACAGATAAAGATGTCAGAAAACACATAGAGGCTACTATTGTATCACCTGAGGGAACGAAGATCCTGTATCCCAAGAATCATAAGAAGTACGTGGGACAATGGGTTTATTGTAATCCAAACGGACAGTGCAACTACACTGGAGTATGGATGAACATGTTAAATCAGCCGGCACCCTGAGGGCGGTGATGAAGATCTGGACTCCGAAGAAGCACTTCTTCAAAAGAAAATATCAAGATGTGGAAATCATTGAAGAGGTGGTCAATGTCTCGACCAGAGGGGGGAATGTAGAGGAGCAGCTGCATGCCTCTGCAGGAAATCCTGCCCACTTGCCTCCTATATGTTGGAAGTCAGAGACTGCGCCACACCATGTTTGACACTTCCACAGCAAGTGTTTGAGAAAAGATATCCTCTGAGAAAGATCTATCTAATGTATCCCTGAAGAGACCACAATCTGAGGGAGGAAATCCCTGAAGGAATATCAAAAAGAGTGAAAGAGAAGCCAGTAATGTCACAAGAGACGAGCGTGACGCACTGAGAATACTGGCTAAAGAGAATGTATGGATCTTGTGGAAACTGATGATGAAGTTAAGAATCGAGTAAACTTTAATATGCAGAAAATAAGATTGCACGCATGCGAAGTGCTATAGAAATGCGACCGTTCAATGATTGTACAGACGCTGAAATGCAAGTAGACTAAATGATCATAGAAGCTGGCTTTACACAGTGAATAAACTGCAGGCGAAAACGCCATTGTATAAAAGCTGGACATCGGTGTCATGAATTTTAGTAAGCTGAAACCCATGAAGAAGAAAGGCCGAGAATTGCATCGCAGCACAAATAAGCTGAAATCCTGGAAGAGCCTGGCAGAGCTGCCTGGCCTGGCATCAGAACAGACGTAGCCAAGGTCGGTTATCTATTCTCGAAAACAATAAACTTTAGAAGGATTAATCATACCTAATCGAGGGGCAAAGAAAGAACTCCAAGAGTGCCAAGTTGTATTCAATTATGACATTTAAATACTGCAGAATAGACCAGAATCATGGTCTCTTGTCACGTGAGCTGAGGATGGAAATAGAGTTGAGCTTGGAGTCCTAGAACAACGATAGTGAAAGCCTGTACTCTCATAAATTCCCACAGACAAGGAACTTTGCAGGGCCAAGTTCAAAGACAATCTTCATGGCAGAAGGCATGGGTGTTGAGAGATGTTGGGCTAACTGGGTGAGGAAGTAAAGTCAAGTGCAGCCATCTGGCACCTAAGTATGAGTTTACATGCTGCTAAGTGAACTGAATGTTCCAGACATGGCATGAGCGTGCAAACCAATTGTAGAAGGCCATATAGTAACGGCCTTCTAGTTTCAGAGCCAATAATATACTGGGTACTTAACAGTGTTGAAGATGACATGTTTTAGAGGTATGCATACGTTTTTCACCTGGCAGTAGATAGCTAATTACAATCCCAGCCCTTATAGAAAGTATTCTTAAATGTTCCCCTTGAAGGTATCACAATCCCTCATAGGTTTTTCATATTTGTCACGTAGTATGATGTCACTGCTGACATATTTTTGGCATATAAGGATGTTTTTATGTGAAATTCATTGAGAACTGAACAAATGTCAGTTGATGTCCATTGTAACCTCCTTGTTTTAGATAATTGTTAATAAAACAGCAACCTTTGCCATCTTCGTGAGTTGTTTCGATTATTTGGACTCAGAGTTATTCTGCGAACCCCATCCATTGCATGAACAATACTAAAGAACCATACATTCATAATCCTCATCTGTAGCTTCTGGAATTAAAGCATATTGCTAGTTTGGACAATATGAACACACACATATATATATATATATATATATATATATATATATATATATATATATATATATATATATATATACACAATACAACTAAAAACAATTGGAAAAACATCTGCAAAAACAGCAGCTAACTTCAGTTAGCAAAACACAATCTGCATATTTTTGCAGTGTCTTCCACAGTCAGATTATGTTTTCAAACAATATTTCTACCAATTACTTAAGGAAAGGGATGTGTTCAAGTTCCTAAATTGCAGACTGGTCTCAAATCCTGGCTTCCCCACTTAACCAAAAATGTGTTATCCTGGGCAAATCCTTTTATCTCACTATGGCTTATCTGGCCAAATCAAAAGTCCATATAGGGTATTCAGCTTGCACTGTTTGCTAATTCAAAAAACCACACTCCTAATATGTCCAAATAGGTCAATACTAATGGTGATAGTATATATACTGGACGTAACAGTATATTTATCTCCTGCCTTAGTAATGGCAACATGTTTTTTAATTTAATTTCCCATGCAATCTTTGCTTATTGAAGACTCATTCTATAACATAATTTTCTGTGCAAATAAGGGGAGACCCACACAGCTTTTGCCACCCGGTGCCCTGCAAATCCTAGGGCCGGCCATGCACACAGGCTGGATATCTGTGCTTATAATTTGAAGGTAGAGCACTGACAATCAGATTCCCTCATTTGCATAGGACACACCCCGTCTTGAGGACTGTGCGCCCAAGTAGTAGGTATAGCGTGCATTCTTCATTGTCGAAGGAGCTTTGTGGGCCCTTCTGCACCGACACAACATATTCTTCACGCAGGTGGTGCCCGTATGCCAATGTGACACCTGAGGTTTTTAGGAATACTGTGATTTTTCAAGGCTCTCTTGGAATGTTGCCGAAGTTAATGTCATGTTGACAGTGAAGTTCCGGGTCAGAGGATTGGGGCGTGTTACAGATGCCTCGTCTCCATCCTGTTATTGCGCAGTGAACGCGTGCCTCCTGGGGCATGGCTGTTCTACCCCAAGAGCAGGTTTGACACTGGTGACTAGTGAAAAGACACGTGTGTGATACGCGGCTGACATCCAGCGCTGCGGCGCAACACGGCAGAGAAAGGACCGGGTGCCAGATTGGGCGAGGAGGCCTGCAGGTCAGCACATCACCCGTGGCTGCTGCAGTGAAGGCATCACTGCGCCTGACAGCAGAAAGACCGGCCAACATCTGAAAAAGCCTCGGGTCCTGGCAGTGACTCACAGAAGCACAACAGTGATTGGGAGCAGTGAAGAGAGAGGAAAATACTGTGCTTATGCGATGTGGCGGCCATCATACGGAGACTATCTTACCTCTGTCTATAATACCACAATGCTTGTACCACTACTGGCAGCCGTAGAAGGGGTTCAAGGGAGCTACACAGGCAGAAGGAAGCCAGTGCAAGCAGGAAAGAACAAAAATGTCTGTACATGACATCCCTGAGGCAGTGAATCAGGACATTCGGGCAGCAGGTCAAGAGGCTCCACCAGCAACAGCTCCATACAGGCTTCCAGATTCTCTAGCAGTACAGCTACGAGGGGCCTTTGATGTATCAGACACAAGCAACATGGGGCCAGGGTGGGCCCGATGGATCAGGGATTTCTGTCAGGCTGAGTCTTGGATGTAGGTCGCAGGAGCTGCTGAACCCCGACAGACCCTCAAAAGCATGAAGCACTCAACTACTTTAAGAACCGTTAAGCACTCCACATCCCCGGGGGAAAGGGGAAGTGGAGAAAACAAAAAAAGACACAGATTCCTTCCGCAGCTTCAGGACTTCTGCAGCAGTACAAAATAAGAAAGAAGAAAGAACAGATATTAACCACAAATTATTTCTCTCCTAATCTCCTCAAAACCTTCAACCTCAAAATATATATACCTGTGCTTCCTCTGCTTTGAGCTCAGAGGAAAATATGATTTTTGTCTTGTACGTTTGACTCTATCTTCTGAACTTAAAGTGACTTTTGTCTAAACAAAGTCTGTTGAAACATTTGCTTCTTATTGGAGAAATATTCAGCTTTGTAGTTCTGTAACTTGTCCTTATTTCAAAACCTTATTTACATTCTGCTTCTTAGCTTTGTAAAATGTATGTAGTTCATTAACTTAATTTGCATACCAGTTGTTATTTGAATTGATCCTTTCAGGAAGATGAACTGCTAGTTTCACAATACTGAATGAATCTTCATTTAATTTTAGCACTGGAGAACTTTCTCTCTAACTAGAGTCTAATAAGAACAATAGAAATCAAAAGATACTAACTACACTTGCTGACATACCTCTACCGGGTGTTGCAGCTCTCTTGAAAGTCTCTCTCGCTTGGCTGTCCGAACCGCGCTCCTGTCCCCATGGGTTGCTTTGGAGTTGCCGTGGGAAATGTCAAGAGACAACTAATTTGATCTTTGTAACTGGAGCTCAGAGTAGAGTTCTGCCGGGTAGCAGGCAAACGTCTTTGCGCTCCTCTGACGCAGCAGACGTGTCCAAAGTCAATTTTACTTCTGCGACAATCGTAACACCGTTTTTATAAATTTAAACAGAATAATCAAAAATAAACGCTGCTCGACGCTTCCGCACCAACCACTACTCTAACTAATTTGGGTAAACAAAAAGGATTTTATCCTTGAACGAAATAAATCGAACGATAAGACACCAGTATTAAAGAAAAAAGAAATGGCGGCGACCGCAAACAAAAAAATAAACGATAGATGAAATGAAGGCTGATATTTAGAGTCACCTTCGTAAACCAAATCAGACTGACACGCGGGCGACAGTCTGGACAAACAACAAATGGGAGAAACTGGCTAGCCCTTTCTCTATGCAGTTCTTTACTCTGGAAATGATTCTACGTGTCGCACTCTTTCCGCACTAAATGTCTATTTTAAAGTTCATCAATTCTTTACCTTTGCCAATACAAAACCCTTCTCACATTTTACACTTATGCTGGACATGAATACACTTTACAGTTTGATCCATCAGATATCTTTAGTACTTGGAAAATGTACTTAGCTCAGTTTGTGTTTTCAAGTCTTCCACCAGAATGTTTCCTAGCCTTCCCCCAGAAAGACCTTCTTCCTGTTTTCTTGAAATTTTAATTAGGCCAGAGACTATAGGCCTAAACTGGAACCTCCTGAAACCTGGACCACCAAACTGAATATTTGACAATGGAAGGCAGTTGAGGATGTTTCTCAACTGACCTTATGAGGTCCTCAGCTAATAAGATTGTGATTTGTTCCTGCATCTTGAATTGGGCCGGCAGCAGCACTCTAGATAGGCAAGCTAAGGCCTAACCTGTAATAACTCACATTAATATCCCAAACCAAATCAAATTGTTTCTTTCCACTCACACACACCTAAATTGAACTCCCAACATACACCTGAACAGGAAAGCCCTGACAATTTCGATCTCTACATGGGGGGGCCACCAGGCCCGTGGACAGTGAACGACAAAAATGTCTGCTCAAGCTAGCAGTAGGGTCCGCAACAAGGGACATTAGCGATGAAATGCCAGCAATGTCCATTGACTCCATTCAAGATTTAAAAGGAGCATTAGCCGCCTACTTCACACCTCACACAAATGTGGACTATGAACGTCATCTTTTTCATAGCAAAAGATGAAAGGAGTAACAATGGACGCCTACGTCATGAGCCTAAGGATTAAAATGAAGCACTGCAACTTCACAAATTACTCGAACGCAGAGGCCCTACGGTCCCAGATCATTGCAGGCTGCGAATCCCAGACATTTGAGCGGAAGCTACTTCAAAAAGCCTTGACACTCAATGAAATCCAAACATTTGCAAGGGCAGAACATGCAGTGGATACTCAAATTGAAAGTTTGAACACGACCACACCATCAGAGACAATACACAGACTCCAAAACGACCACAGACAAGAGGAACCTTTCTGCTACTGTTGCAGGTACGAAAACACGCACAAAGTAACCTGCCCGACAATCGGACAGAGGTGCTGCATGTGTGGCGATGAAGGACACTTCAAATCAGTTTGTTGCATAGCACGGGAGAAAGGACGTGACAGAGGAAGAGAATCTGCAGTTCGCTACAGGCCCAGGCCTCTCTTCACAGAGGCATAAGCATCTCAAGCAGCCTCCCACTCTCATAACAGACCAAAAGAGACAGAAACAAGAGAACCGGAATCAGGAGATGACAAGCACAAGAGGGACAAGAAGGAGAGGATGAGATATGTTATGCGCGCATGACCAGAAAGGAGGTTGAGACGCCAAGTGCAGTACCTGGTAGAACAATCTCCTTCGGACACAGAAATCAGTTCATCGGAGGGCGAACACAGAAAGAAGGGTCACCTGTACACTTTGAGCAACTCTGCAACAATGGAACACAGTCCAACCCTGCTCATGGGGCTCAACAAAAGGCTGACTGAGTTCCTTATAGACACTGGCATCACAGTTAACGTGGTAAGCAAACAGGTATATGACAAACTGCAGCACCCCCTAAATTCAAACCAGCCAATGTAGCTATTTACCCGTATGGACAAAGTCTCCTCTAAAGTACTTGGGGCAATTCGAAGGCACATGCAGATACAAGTCACAAGAAAAGAAAGAACTCATACATGTGCCTGCCACTGGGAGTGACAGTGGGTGCATAAACAGCTTCAAGACAGCCACAGACATGGGCTTGACCCTTTGGACATGATCAAGGAACTGCACCCAATCTTATTCAGAGGAATAGGAAAGCTACGCAATAAACAAATCAAGTTACACATAGACAAAGACATCCTTCCGGTAGCACAACATTACAGAAGCATACTCGTTCACATAAAACGGAAGGTAGAAGAGGAGCTGTGTAAATTACTTGAGCTGGACATAATAGAACCGGCCACAGGGCCCACAACATGGGTGTCACCCATTGTCCTGTTCCCAAAGATTGGCTCAGACGCCATCCGCCTGTGTGTAGATATGAGGAGTCCCAACCAGGCCATTAAAAGAGTGAGACACATGGCACTGCGTATCACAAACATGATACACTTGCTAAATAGCACCAAGGTCTTCTCTAAACTGGACCTCCAAAAAGGATATCACCAGCTAGTGCTGAGCCCAGAGAGCAGAAACATAACAACATTTGTCACACACCTATACATACAAGAGATACTCTATAGATACAAGAGGTTAGGTTTCAGCGTGTCCTCCGTGGCCGAGGTTTTTGAAGCAGAGATTCACAATGTGATCAAACACATCCACAACTGTATTAATTACAGTGATGACATTTTGGTGTTTGGCACAGACGTAGGGGAGCATGATGAGACGCTATACAGGTGGTGCATGGCATTAGAAGAGGCCAACCTCACCCTCAATCAGGAAAAATATGAATTCAGGAAAGGCACGTTAAAATTCTTCAGACACATATTCTCAGAGAAAGACATGACCCCAGACCAGACAAGGTCACAGCACTCAATGAAACGCCACCACCGACAAACGTCTTTGAATTAAGAGCTTTCCTGGGTCTTGCCAGCTATTGTACTTGGTACATCAAGGACTTTGCTACAGTCAGTGAACCTCTTTGAGCACTAACCAAACAGAATGCCACCTTTAATTGGTCTGAAGAATGCCAGCAAGCTTTCACCACAATTCACGACAGGGTGGCATGTGCAGAGAACATGGCATATTTTGATGCCAACCGGGGGTCGGAACTGACAGTGGATGCAATCCCAGTCAGGCTAGGGGCGATTTTAGCCCAACATGACCCTGATGATCCACGATGCACTCACATAGTTGCGTATACCAGTCGCAGTCTCACAGCGACAGAACAAGCTTACTATCAGGCTGAAAGGAAGAGTCTCGCCGTAGTATAGGCATGTGAACATTTCCATCTCTTTCTTTACGGGAAGCCCTTCAAAGTGGTAACAGACCATCAGGCCCTACTCTTCCTCTGTGGAAACCCCGAGACCAAAATGCTGCCCGTATTGCTCGTTGGGGACTCAGACTACAAGATTACACTTTTGAGATCGTTCATAGACAAGCAAAGGAAGAAAACGCAGCCAACTTCTTGTCCCGTCATCTGAGGATCGAAGGTGCGCCTGAACCATCCGTGACAGATTGCTACCTCCGGTACCTTATTCAGCAAGCAGTACCCAAGGGAATCCACCTGGTTTCCCTTGCTCAAGAGGTGGAGGCGGACATAGCATGCAACATAATCAGCAAAGGACTCAGGTCGGGGCAGTGGAGGAGAGCAAAGGAAAGGGAACGCCTTGAGTCAGATGTCAGCAGGAGAGAGGTGGACAGGCTCATACAAGTGAAGGAGGAGTTAGCCCTCTCGGTGGACAACATATTATTAAAATGACACAAGATGGTGATCCCGACCTCCCTCAAGAGGAAAGTCGTAGAGCTTGCCCATGAAGGGCACCTTGGTATTGTCTCCACGAAGCGAATGTTATGACAAAAGATGTGGTTCCCCCAATTGGACTCGCTAGTGGAGGAAATCTTGAGAGAGTGTCCGACTTGCTGTCTCATCACACCAAATAGACACCCAGAACCGCTACACATGTCCAAGCTACCAGAAGGGGTGTGGGAAGCAGTAGCTGCCGACTTCTTTGCACCCATAGAAGTACTCATGTTACCCCGAGGAACAGCTAGTTTCATCCATGGTGGCTCAGCACGTAATTTCAGTAATGGACTGCATCTTTACCGCCTATGGCATACCCAGAAGAGCAAAAACAGACAATGGTCCACCTTTCACCGGCCAAGAATTAAAACGGTCCAGTGACTACATGGGATTTCATCACCAGAAGATCACGTCGCTATGGCCACAGGCGAACAGAATGATCGAACGCTTCATGGCGAACCTCAAAAGCGCGCTACAAGTGGCCCGACTAGCTCCACCGGGACAAGCCCAGCAGAAGTAATGTTTGGGAGGAATGTTCTCACAAGACTTCCCCAACCCGGACCACGAGATGCTACTCAGCCTGAAGACGCAGAATTGAGAGATCAAGACCGAACAGTGAAAGAAAGGATAAAAGAATATGCAGATGTGCAAAGAAAGGCTCAGGACTGAACGTTCGAGGTAGGATAAGTGGTGACAGTCAAGCAACCACAGACCAACAAGCATACATCAATGTTCAAGGATGAACCTTTGGTCATCACTGCGAGAAAAGGTTAAATGATAATGGCCAAGAGTGACAATGGACCCACCACACAGAACTCGTCAAACTTTAAGAAATTTCCACTAACAATCCCAAGGCCACTGAATGGAAGAAAAGATTTGGTTGATGAGTATTTCACTGATGACTCATATCAAGAGGACTGAGAGGACTCTGATGCCTCGGACACCTCAGACCTGCGTGACCCATAGGAAAGGTGCACGGCGGGACAAGAGAACTTGAGACCCCAAAGAGCTCACAACAGACCTTGACGACTCATTGAAGAGATGGGGTGAGCAGCATAACCACAGACTCACACCTTACCCACTTTGGGGTAAATGTTTAATTTGGGGGGATGTCAAGTTGACAGGCAATTTCTGGGTCAGAGGGGCGGGGCGGACGGGGGAGGGAAGTGACGTGGGGCAAGGCAGGCAAGGGAGTTCACAGTTGCACGTTGAGCAATAAAGAGGTGTTACAGATGCCTCGTCTCTGTCCTGTTATTGCGCAGCAAACGCACGACTCCTGGGGCATGGCTGTCTCTCCCCAAGAGCAGGTTTGACAGTCTCTTATTCAACAGCATGTTATTCAATGGCAAACTTTTTCTTTTTCTCGATCAACATGTGACGACCAACTGAGACTCCCTACTGTTCTAGCGATTGTTTCAAACCGTTTGTAAAAAAAGATCACTTTTAAAAGTGATACATGACATATTAAATGAATATAACATTAATTCAATGTACTTCATTCCCATTAAATGTGAAAAAACCTCAGTTCACCAGGTGGCCAATGTTTTGAGGTATGCTGCTAACATGTTCAGCATTTTTCCCTCCTTGTCAATTCTCCTCTTCTTTCCATAAACAGAGCGGAGCTATTCGGGGGAATTCTGAGCATTCCGCAGGTGTTCTCTCCTGTTCTCTCGCTTGGCAGTGGATCCCCTCGGCCTCGAGCACAGCCTAGCTCTTTTCTGTGCAGATAATGTGCAGCTGCATCGTTCCCTGCTTCTTTAAAACAAGCCCCTCACCTAGCCCAGAGCGCTCCAATTGTTGTCTGTGGCCTGCCACATATTTACAGCTCAATATGCACCATTTATCCTGAGATTGATTTGCTTGGATGAGCTCGTTCCTGCTGTCAGGAGGCTGTGTGTTTACTTATTACAGGCACAGCTCGGCTGTCACTCCAGCAAGGGTTTGGCACGCTCCCCTGTCCTATTGAATGCAGTTTATTGGAAAGCCCATGTGGATAGATTACATCTAACGATGATTGCCAGGGTTTAACTGTTGAACAAACCTGCTTCTCAGCTCGGCCAGGTTTGCAAAAATAATATCATACAGTATTTCAATTAATTGGAGCCATGAGCAAAATACAAATGTGCAAAACCGCACAAATTATTGGCATTTGATGGCTGAAATACGTGCCATATGCTTGTGCTAAAGAACTCCAAAATGGATTATAATGTGCGCACTTAAATTCAAGCAGAAGCCCACAGTAGCTGTATGGGGTTTAATGGGCAGTTATATTGGAGCACAGTGCTTATTTAATCACGTATTTGGTTCTTATTCCTCTCCGTGCTGCCAAATGGCAGCTTCAGAGTATTAGCAACTCAAGATGGCTGACGTAGCCTAGGTCCCAGTGATTTCTTAAAGGTGGTGGGCAGCAGCTGGTGGATGGGATCTAGGGGGTTGGGAGACAAGAAAAAGGGACAAAATATCCCCTGAGCAGGCGTAGTGATAACAGTCATAGATGTTCTGAATCGAGTAGTGAGTGATATGTCTGAGCTGATTCTTGTCTATTAGGGACTCTGCTGGTTTCCACCCCGTGTGCGGTCGACAGCTCTATGGCATCTCAATGAAAGCCATCCCACATGAAAAAATTAAAAAAGGGGCTGCGGGAGGTCCCCCGCAACACCCTGCTCACTATACTGTGTGGTATAGTGAGTGGGGTGTTGCGGTTGCCCCCGCAGCACACCCGCAAAGTATTCACATTATAGTGAGCAGGGGTTGTGGGGGAAACCCCTGCAGCCCCCGTAAAAAAAAAAAGAAAAGGACCATGCAGCGCCGGTACCCGATCATGGAAGTGAAAGGGAACTGGCGCTGAAGTCACTCAGCGTGAAGAAAAAGATAAGTGGGATTTGTTTCTGTTGGGGTGTGGGAAGGGGTGTGTTGAGGGTGTGGGTTGGGGGTGTGTCATGGGTGTGTTGTGGGTGTGGGTGGGGGTGTGGGTATGTACGGGTGTTTGCATGAGAAAGGTGCAAACTTTTGGTAGTTCACACCTTTCTCATGCAAACTTTCCTGCCGCGGGCAAGTCAGCCGCGGTTGGATCACGTAGATCCTGTTGATTGTGGGTATCATCACTGCACCACCAACCTTTACCTAGTGAATTTAAATGTAGGTCCACCTGGAGTGCAACAGGATTACCTGTTGGCGACATCAGGCAGGGTAGGTGTTTCTGGCATTAATTAACTTGGCAGCGAATGCTGCTGAGGTTGCAATGGCCTTGACCTGTCATGTCAGAAATAGGGTGGCATCCAGTAAACTCCCATGGTCTTCACAGATGCTTAGACAATTATCAGAATGTCATCAATGTAGAAGTTGTCATATTGGAGGGTAAGATTCTTGATGGTAGTTTGTGGCCCTACCATCAGGATGTCTGTCCTTTCGTCATTAATACAGAGGCCATTTGATGCCATGCATGCTTGGATAGACAGGTAGATTGTGTTTAGGGCATGTGTGTCTTCAAGGTAGTTACGAGAGAGGAGTAGGAGAATTTGTGTATCATCGACATAGTTTGTGTATGATATGCCAATGGAGTCCTGGAGATCGAAAAGTGGTTTAGTGAATATTTTGTCAAATGTGGGGGAGACACAGGAGTCTTGGGGCACCCCACATGACATGGGAGATGGAGGGGCACAAGCTGTTATAACGAAGACTCTGATTGATCTGCCATCCAGGTAGCATGCTACCCATGACGTGGCTTCAGGAGAGAAGTTGACAGCCAAGGAGAGGGGGTGGCATAGAATTTTGTGGTCGACCAATTCAAAAGCAGCTGAGAGATCCAGGGGGAGAAGGTGGACAGGCTTGCCTTCATCCCTGATTGCATTGAGTTGGATCTTGAGGCCCAACAGGGCTGTTTCAGTTCCATGGCCTGGTCTGAAGCCTGACTGGTGCAGTCCTAAGATCTGGTTAGTTTCTAGATAGTGCTGGATTTGGGTATAAGCAGCCCTGTCTAGGATTTTCAGCAGAAATGGGACGGTCATGATGGGACGGTAGTTACTGGGAATTGCTGGGTTTAGCGTGGGTTTTCTGATCAGTGGGAGAACCCAGGCTTCCTTCAGGGAAGCAGGAACTATACCACATGAGAGGGAGGCATTGATAAAGCTAATGATAAAAGGGATAAGGGCTTTGACGCAGTCCTTAATGATAGGGTCGGGCAGGTGTCACATTTACATCTGGATGGCTTTAGGCTCTTGAGTATGGCTGGGACTTCCGCTTCTGAGATAATGTGAAAATGGAAGGTGGCAGGCTTGTGTGGAGATGAGTTGATGGCAGTGGGTGGGGGGAGTTTTTAAATTGAGATTGTTTGGCAGTGATTTTGGTTTGTAGGGTGGCGACTTTGTTGAGCTAGGCCTTTTGAATGTTCACACACTAGGTTTCATCTTTGGTGATAGCAGGGGCGGTGTAGCTGGCACTTCCAATTCCCTAAGTATAGCAAATAGCCCTTTAGTGTTAGAATTGGCATTGGCCATTCTGTTGCTGTAGGATTTGGATTTGGCATGTGCGGTGGCTTGTTTATAGATCTTAGAGGTGGACTTAAACAATGCTTTGTGGGAGTCTGTTTGGGATTTATTCCAGGATGCTTCCGCATTGTGTTTCTTTTCTATAAGCTCTTGTAGGTCATTAGTAAGTCATGTGTTGGAATGAATCACAACCTTAGACTTACGAGGTGCTAACGGGGCGACGGTGTCAACTGCCGTTGCCAGAGTCTTTATGTAGAGGTCAGCAAGTGCCGCTATTTTCTTATAGAAATGGAGGAAATGACCGGGTTGGATACCTGTTAGCAGTGGAGTGATGTTTTCTTTGGTGATTTTACAGGAGCTGCGAGCCCAGGTGGGCAGCATGGGGGTGTTGGTGTGTGCAGTGGGTACGGGCAGTGGGATGGAGAAGGTCACAACATAGTGGTCAGACCAGGGGCAGAGGGTGACAGTGTTAATAGCTATCCTACAGTTAAGGTCAGCTATACAATCAAGGGTGTGACCTTTTATGTGAGTGGGGACATTCACTCGGTATACAAAGCCTCGGGCATTGAGTGAGTTAGACAAGGAGGAAGGGTTGTGGTCAGCGGGGTTGTTAAGGCCCCGGTTGATAATTTGGGACGTAGGTTCAGATTGGAATTGAGAGTATGCAGGAAGTCTTCCTCGAACGTTGCAGGCAGTCCAGGTGGACGATAGACTACACTGATTAGCACTGAGTTGGTATGGGAGGTGGTAAGTTTGGCAGATAACAAATCACAGTTTCCTTCCATTTTTGAGGAGCATTGTCTGATTGTAAGGGAATCTTCAAAAATCAGAACAAATCTGCTTCCTGTGGCGTCTTTTCTGTCTGGTCTCAAGATGGTTAACCCACGAGGGATAGCTAGGGACAGGACAAGGCCAGTGGCCACATATAACCATGATTCTGTGATGGCTACGAGGTCTCAGTTAAGAGTAGTGATCAGGTCTTTGACGTTTGTGCATGGGCCAGGATAGATCTAGCATTAATCAGTGCACCCTTAATAGGCATGGGAATGGGTTAGGGGTTGCTATGAACCTTGGAGTTAGCCTTAGGTGAGTAGGTGCACTGAGTGTAGGGTGGGCAGTAATGATGTTGGGTACAGTGTGCAAAGGCATGTGTTGGCACAGGGAGGTGGAATCCTTCAAAGGCGGTGGGTGACCAGCAAATCTCTTATGTATGTAGTGGGAGGTGCGGTCTGCCAGCCTGAGGTTCCTTGAATCTCTTGTCTGGGCGTAGGTTGAGGGGATGAGGTGTACTGTTCTCATCCGTAGCCTGTCATTTCTTCACTGAGTGGAGAGGGGGCGTGTGTGCAGTGTACATATATGGTCCCTCTGTGGGATGCAGATAGAGGGTGGACCCTCGCTAGCCAAGCTGGTTGTACAGCAGGAATGAGAGGCCTCCATAAGGGATTTTCGTACAACATGCTTCGCTGCATGGTGCTGACATTCTGTGTTGGCAGAGGGCTGGGCGGTGCAGCTACTTGTGGATCTGAGGCGGCTTATGTTAGTGGGAGTGGGCTTCAGGAGTGTGCGTTATGCGGGGATGGGTTGCAGGAGTATTATAGCAGAGTAATCTGTATGAGACACAGTTACTAAACATGAATCAGGTGTTCGGCTCAGGGGAGGGGGACCTAAAACAGGCGACAAGCGTGATGTGCCGAGCATCCAAGCAATGGATATATTCACAGGAGTAGTTTGCATTGCAATAGTAAACATATTGTTAGATATAGAGTCATGGAATGGCGATCCTAATGTTCGCTTACCTTGGTTCTCAATGCAGGAGCGTGTCTGTATACAACACGCAATGTTGGGACTGTCACTGTTGTTCATTGTCATGCGGCGGAGAGTGTCTGAGAGCATACTTGGCCTTATGGATTGGCCTTGAGAAGTGACCGACTGCACCATCCGGCTTGCAGGGGCCATGACCATTTGTACAGCTGGTGCCCAATCAAAAGGCAGCCTGTTTCGTTCCATGTTGCTTTGGCTTCTTGATTCTGGAGCGGCGGCCATCTTTGAAGAAGCTGTCTTGCTGGATTCTGCTGTTGCTTCTCCATGCAGGAGGGTATGTGGGGTCCAGTGGTGGGCTCCGAGTGGAATGGAGTGGTTGGGAGCATACTTGGCTTTATGAATCAGCCTTGAGACATGGCCGGTTGCACCATCCGGCTGGTAGGAAACATGGCCATTTGTACAGCTGTTCCCCCTATATCTAGATTCCCTTCTAGAGCTATTCCATCCGCACAGCACTGGAGGTATTTGCAAATTAAACTATGAATTGGGTGAATGGTAAAAACAGTTCATAAAAACAGTCTATCATTTTTCCCATTACCGCTAACACGAGGCCCCAAAATTGCTTAAAAAAATGAATAACCCAACCACAGAGTTTACACGGGCTGAATCTATTATTCGATGAGGGAGGTGACTGTAGTTAATGTTACATGCTACTTTACTAAATGAAAACAGTTATTCCACTGTAACTTTTGACCTCATACATCAAAGTACGTCATGTTTGGCAGCCAGCTAATTCTACCAGATCTGAACACTCATTTATGGTGAAGTGTCATGCATATTTTCGTGTGAAAAAACAATGCTGAACAATATTTTTTTTCAAGTTGAGTTTTCAATAGACCAACACAAAACAACATTTCGGGGAGGTATATCTCCAAATTCAATATTTCCTTAACCCTTAACTTAACTTGCTGCCTGCAGCTGATATTTTGAAACTCAGATTGGTCAAACAAGTGATATTGACTTTTCAACCCCCAAAAAAGTATCAATATATCTATAGATTAGCAGTAAGTCCAGAGTGGCAGCAGTTAGCGCAGGCATTGCCTGATCATCACAAAGTGACACACCAGGTAAGAACACACACACGTTAGACAACCATTACCCTATCACACACTTTGGATGAAAATGACATGATAGACATGCAGTATGTTTGTACTATTGCTACATGATTCACAAAGCTGTGCTTAATGTAACCAGTGTCTTGATGCCTTTGGGTTTGGCGCACACTACGTATGATAAAAAGAATACATATATACATCAATGTAGTAACATCAGGAATGTAAACAACATTGATGTAGAAACCACATAGGCTTCGACATAAAATGGGAATAAAAACCAACTCTCCTTTTTATTAGCATGTAAGAGACAACTTATAAAAAACAGGGGTTCGAACATAACATCTATTAAACATGTGTTCACTAGGAAAAAAGAAACAACATACATAAAATGTTCTAAAGACCTAAAGAGATTTCATAATCATTTAAATGGACACATCACCATGGAAAACATGTAGATTGTTGCTACAAATCATCTAAAGAGGCCCTCTTTAGGACATGCCGAGATCTCA
Source organism: Ambystoma mexicanum (assembly GCF_040938575.1). Taxonomy (NCBI): domain Eukaryota; kingdom Metazoa; phylum Chordata; class Amphibia; order Caudata; family Ambystomatidae; genus Ambystoma; species Ambystoma mexicanum. The sequence goes on along the minus strand of NC_090941.1, from coordinate 699,895,337 downwards.
CATGAAGGCACAAAGGCATCTATTTATGTTTCCCAAGACTTTATCAATTTTCATTTGCACCTCTGTGCCTTGCGATCAAAATTGCAACGATATGGTAGGAAACCTGATAAACAGAGACTGCAGGCCTGTCCTACAAATCCAGCATTAACACTTACTTCAATTATGGTATCAATGTAATCTGCCTAATACTTGAAGTAAGTGTAAAAGCTGGAATTGTAGTGGTATAGATTGAGTGTTTATACTTCATGTTTTGTGGTTGAATTTGAAGTATTTTACAGTGAGTGTTTGTACCTTAACAATGTTATTCCTGCTTTTTGCAGACTTTACTTATTGTGAGATTAACTTTAACTTTTGATTTAGAAAGGGTTTTTATACCTAATTTCAGTTTTTTCATTGTGGAGAGTATGGCGTATAGCACATGAGTATATGTAGTATAATAGATGTATGTAGTATGAGTGTTTGCTGCATGAATGAATCAGCAGATAAGCGCAAAGTGTATGTACCTTACGGTTTACATTTCCTACATGTACACAATTTACATATCGTACGCGTGTTATATACATATGGAAATTCACATCAAAGTTAGCCCTGACTTTGATTTGAGGTTTTATATGTAAAGTAGGTTACATTCATGTAATGTACATTTTACAGACGTACATGTCTAGTACCTGTAAAAGATGTCCATTCATTTAGTCCATGTTCCCTAGCCCTTCTATGCATAGGTCACTAGGTTGCATAAGTGTGTATATTGTAAGGGCATGTCCCGTAAAAGTTATGGTGTAAAGCGTATTATTGTTTGGTGAGTGTCTGGCAGGGGTGTATTGCATACAAGTAGTGTACAAGGGTTTTGTGTGAAATCATATGAAATACCATATTCTACATTCCTCCTATAAGTATGAACACACACATTAAAGTAAGATTTCACTTTCATAAGAGTTTCTATACATTTATGAGGCATATGAACGTTTTACAGTTCAAACATTTACACAGTGTACATGTCCTATATGTTTTATTTACATATGAAAAATGACTTCGGAGTCAATCCTCACTTTGATGTGAGTTTTCATACTTAAATTAGTGTACATGTAATACATGTATATCTCTTATAGGTATGTGTACAGTTTGTATGTACGATCTGCGATTTTCATTAATTCTGTGCATGTATTGCAATAGAGTGTGTTGTAAAATTGTGTGCTGTAAGTATGTGTGGTGTAAGAGCATGTGGCATAGGTGTGTGTGTTATAAGAGTGTGTGTGTTTTAAGAGTGTGCATCATACTTGTGTGTGACTTACGTATGAGTGCTCTAAGTGTGTGTGTCATAAGATCGTGTGTCATAAGAGCGTGTTACGTAGGAGCATGTGCTGTAAGATCATGTAGAAAACAAAGCATACAAATGAATAGGTCCAAGGACACTATGCTCATAACAAAAACTCCCAAGGGATTGTGGACCTCTGCATTTATAAAGAAGGAATCACTCTTTAGTATTGTATTGTAGAGAAAAATCTCATTTTATTATATATTAGAGTTGTGTGAATCAAGATATAAATGCACAATTCAAGATAAATTAAGACATCAGAATGGTTTGCTGAACCAAAACACAACAGACAGAAAAATATATGTTTACAACACACAGTACCAAAACATTTTTGGGACAATATCCAAATAGTGTGTATATAACAAACCCAACATCTATTAGGATTTGTCAAAATTCACATAATACAGTGTACAAATTTGAAACAACATTTCAAAAAACACATAGAGCATTATAGAGACACAAAATCGTTTAGCTTGTGTGAACAGCATTCATGTGCTGTGGTTTCAGGTTGAGTCGGATTGAGGGTTCGCAACCGGCTCGTGCACACCACTGGCCTTTGCATTTTTCACTTCATCTCATTTTTCATTTTTCACTCCTCAGGGCTCCATCCTTTCAACTGTACTGCTACACAGTGCCTCTTTTCAACTGGTTCTGATTATGACCCTACGTACCTCATCGTTTATATTGGTGCACATGTTGTTATAGGTCATCACTGCTCTTTTCTCTGAACTCCCAGTTTTCGGGCTCCATTTTATCGCGTGTTCCACCTTTGGGATCCTCTTAAACTTAGCCGAATCCTTTCAGATTGGTCTTTTAATTCTGCTTTATCGCTGTGAGCACATTTATGCAATTCACTTCTTTTTAAGCAATCTCTGATGCTTAATGGACATTTCTATCCTCCGTAGGACCGACATAGTCATCTACTACAACCTACTATTCATAGTAAAGAGCTCCCACCAGCACCATTTTAGGTAAATATTCCCCTTCATGTGGTGCTATAGTTCATGCACTAGAACTCTTCAAAGCATTTAGCTATTAATAAGCTGACTCTTTGTTTGTTGTGTTTTTACTTTTCAGATGCTATGAAACTTTTGTTGTTGCTATGATTGCTCCAATTGTAACTAGGCTACGTTGTTAAAATTCTCCCTCCTGATGAATGTTCCACACTAAAGCCTTGATGAACAGAAACATGTCGAGACATCTCTCTGGACTATAAACAGAGATCTAAATCTTTTACACATTTATTCTAACAGAATTGGGTACCATACTATTTGCTTTATAAGTACCCTATGTGTTTGTTGTTTTTTCTGTGACACCGTTTTAACTTGCTTTTCAAGGTTGATACGTATTCCTTGTTGCTGTTTTGCATATTGGATGTTAAGTTTTGTACTGTGGACCCCTTTTATGTTTTAATTATTATGCTTCATTATTAAAATTTGAGATGCACTTTTTATCTTGATTGGTCCCCCATTGGAATCACTTTGAGTATTTATGTTCTGTATCTCTAGCATCTGCACTATAGCTTTGTCTTCTTATATACTGACTATTGCCCAGACACCAATATTATATCACTGTTTTGTGTAATTACATTTTCACACTTTCCAAAAAATAAAACACAGGACATATTTTCAAAACCATGCCTTCAGGTCCTTGCCAATGGTCCTTACATGAGTTTGCTGCAAATCTTTTTTGTTTTATTTTTTTTAAAGTGTCAAAATGTACGTACATAAAATAATCATATAACTTCCCCTACTTGACAAAATCCATTCAGAATTTTCACAAACATTCAAGGTTGGGTCTATAATCTTTATGAAAACCTTTGTCCACATTCGTCAAACAGCAACAAAGATATAAGCCATCTAAAAATGTTGAGATCTCCTATAATTGTGCCCCCTCTTGACAAAATCCCACCAAACTTTGCAAAAAGATTCATATCGAGGTCTAAAATCCTTTTGCTAATTCATGAAATGGCAACACATTTATAAGCCTTTAAAATATTTTGGGACCCCCCCTCTAATTGTATTCCCTCTTGAACCATTCAGAGTCAGGTCTAGAATAAAATTCCAAAATGTCATGCAGTTTCATTGAGTGGCGCCAAAGTTATAAGCCATCCAAAAACGGCTCTTCACCAACCCTGTAATGCAAAAAATAGGCATAGATGTCCAGTAACATCTGCGATGTACCCGAACATCACAGGACTGCCCTGGACATTTGGACTGTTCGCGGACAGCGGAGTTAAAAACCCACCCATTTTTTGGGCATTTCAAGGCCATATCCCATCATCATCACACTTCACCTCCCCAGACATTGTTTCATTAGTTTGACAAGTACAATGTTGTGTTTTTTAACATTTCCCCGCAATGTTCACGGACACCGGCGGCTATCTGGAATTCCAACATGATAGTCATTTCCAAAAATATGACGCACTTCACACTTTTCACCATCCAATCATCAGGCATGTCCAATGTCTGTGAACATCACGCCGCCCTCAGGGCCAATCTGAGGCCCGTCCGAGGAGTGAAAAGTGAAGTGAGTCCATGGACCGAATCCAGATGTCACTAATTTTGTTTTACCTTCTTGGTCATTTTAAACGAAACTATTGGATGATTTTTCACCAAATTTACAAAAGTATGCTTTCAAGACCAAGCCGCTGCTCCGGCCGCAAAATTGGTGAAAATCCGTCCAGCGGTTTGGGTTGTAGGCGTGAGCAAATTTATTTTCCATTGCGTCTATGGGACAAACCCCACATTTTGTGACCCCCCATAACTTTTCCCCCACTGCAAGAAACCTCACCAAACTCTGCAGAATCAATTTGATGGGGCCATATTATATATATATATATATATATATATCTACCAGTAAAAAAAACTTGGTAAAAGGGACGTTATGGTTAAGTTGAGCTACTAAAAACCTATGAAATTCACTAAAAAAAACTTTGTTAATGGGATGTTATGGTTCCAAGTAAAACCGAAAAACCCTTGAAATTCACCAGTTATGGTAAGCTAAGCAACCATAACATGCACCACCACTGTGCACTGCTAAGACTAACACCCAGGACATCAAAGATGACATCACTGATGACATCACATGTCTGGCTCCCCCTTTTTCCCTTTACTGACATATCTAGGCCACATGGTTTTCTTCAGTAACAGTCAAGAATTAAAAATTGAAAAGGTACTATATTTGTAGACTTATCCTTCAAGTATGTTCTTAGAGTAATTCCCTTAAGGTTCAGTCAAATCATGTGATACATATGCATAGGGTAAGTAGCAGCTTTGAAACAGAGCCATCATTTCTCTGCATAAAGGTAATCAGTTAGGTTATGAACATTTTCTGCTACTACTGCTGCTTTTTATCTTACTTTAATTTCCTTGCATATACTCATATTTGTATGTGTTGTCTCTTTGTGTTTTTTTCTATAATAATGCAATTATGTAGTAAGTGGGTTTTATTACCTACTTATCACATGTTTCACAGTACGCAAAACTCTAATAAGAAAACAGTTATCATTTCACTATTCAACATGGCAAGATTATGAATATTGCACCTCCATCATGTATGCTGCACACAATGCCTACGTTTCTACATGAGTAGCTTAGTATACTGGATGGAATTTCATAATAGAATGCTATTTATATCAGTGCATTGCTTAATGCACTAATTAGCACTTGATATGTATTCCAATGATCCTTGACACTTTTTGGTGAACATTATAATGAGAATCCCTTATACAGAGTTTTCATGAAAAGTAAATGCACATGTGATGTCATTAGTGATGTCATCAATGACATTTGTGATGTCATCTTTGATGTCCTGGGTTTTAGTCTTAGCAGTGCACAGTGATGGCGCGAGTTATGGCTGCTTAGTTTACCATAACTGTCTAATTTCAAGGGTTTTTCGGTTTTACTTGGAACCCTAACGGCCCATTAACAAAGTTTTTTAGTGATTTTCACAGGTTTTTAGTAGCGCAAATTAACCATAATGTCCCTTTCACAAAGTTTTTTTTACTGAATATACACTTTCATCGTGTGAATTTGGGAGATGTTTACTAGGATTCCCTTACTTTATATACATGTAACATAGAACATACCGAACCCCCCGATAATGATTTTTGAAGGCCACGGACTGTGCGTATGTCCTCAGATGAGGCGCGGATGACATCAATACTACCCAAACACTCAGGGGGTATCTCAAATTGTTCTATCATACCATAGAAAAACTGCACAAGTTTAAAAAGCAGCACATAAACACATTATAAGTAATAATAAATAAGCAGTGGAACCTACAAGTCTAACACATCAACCATCCATTTAAATACCATATGTAATGAAATGGATTATACCATAACTAAAAAGATATGCCTCCAACATAATTTCCTCACAGAAACTGCAGAGCTAGGAGCGACAGTACACAAACACAACACAACAAATACAAATTACCAGAAACTAGTAAGTAAACTTCATTTTTCTTATACAGTTGTATACTATTTGTATGAGGTATAGAACAATTAATGTATTTGTGTTTTTCAAACAGAAATGTCCAGTACTTTGGAGTGGCTCGAGGAGAATTTTCTGCGTGACGAAATGTTGGAATATAGCGATAATAATGGTACATACTTCTCTGCATAAGCAAATGAATAGTTAGTACTTTATGTGTACTTAACGTATATATATTTATTTTTAACAGACCATGCAAAGATTGAAGAAATTCCACCAAAAGGCGCAATGCAAGACACCTTGCAACGCATAGAACAGAAAGTGGACATGCTGAAAGATAATTTCAATGGTTTAGGCAATTTGTGGAGGAGCACATCAAAGGAAAAATTAGATACCACTGTACTACCTGTACCTGTCCCGCCTCTCCATGTCCCATTGAAGTATCCCCAAACCCTCACGAACAACATAAACGTTTCGACAAAACTTCCATCCCTTCATCCCCTCACAACGATCCTCTGCAAACCCCTAGTTCCCCTATATTTGTTTCAGTTTCTGCTTCCCCCTCTCTTTCTTAATTGCTGTATATTTGTATAATAACATAAATGTTATGTTAGTTTTAATGAAATTGTTTGTGTCTAATTATTTTTTTTGTAAACTGTTAAAATGGCCGCGGACAGCGCGCCAGTCTGGCCTGTCCGTAATTAACAAAATATGGTTGTCCTAAGGACACTACACCTCTCCGTAGCATTCGCAACCAAGATGAAACTGTTCTTAGAACACACCAGGTGTCTGGGATGTCCGTAAAATAACAAAATGGGAGTGTCCTAAGGACACTATACCTGTCCTTACCATTCGCAACCAAGATGGAAATGTCCGTAGAACAGGTGCGGTGGCTGCGATGTCTGTAGCCAAACAAAATGGAGGTGTTCTAAGGACACTACACCTGGCCCTACAGTCTGCAGAACATCTATGCACATGCGCACCATACCCATAAGTCCTGTGAACATTGTGCCTGTCCATAACTGTCCATCTCACTTGTGTCACACTTTCAATTAGCTTCAGGACCCGAACATTGTACGTAGAACACCCGCGTGCATGCGCACAACCGTTCCTTTGCATTTGTTGTCCTGCAGACATCCATTCCCTTTGCCGGCATTTTCACAACATCATCATGTGACCGCACCCACGCTGAACGTGTGTCCTAATTTGCGCACGTTGTCCGCTTCCCCAACATTTTAAAAGAACTTATGCAGACAATCCAAATTATTTTACAGTAAAAAATCACCATTTCACATGTCCCAGACAATGGCCCTAGCTTTTCACATGTTTTTTGGAACTTTTTGATCGCTTTTGAATGATCGATATGGTCACGAGGCGCACCCCTCCACCCCTATAAAAGGCCACACCCCAGAGCTCATCTTCATTGTTGTTTTTTATTTTTTATTTATTTTTAATGTGATATAGTTTTATAAACAAAAACTTTACACATAATTCAACATAAAAAACTAGTTACACAATTTAACATAATTTACACATAAAAAACATAATATACACATAAAATTACATTCTTATTCAATTTCAGAATTGCAACTTTCTCCCAATCAAATCAGAATCATATACACCGCTAAGACTAATCTGATGATTTATTTCCTTGCTATTTCAGAGGTGGATTGTTCTTTAAGTTTTACTTTGACCGTTTTCCATACTCTGTAAAGGGCCAGATGAAGACTTGCATTCAAGGTATTGATACACATATACCAGAAATCTTTTGATTTAATGTGATCTAAATTATGCACATACTTACTATAATGCTTCATATAAATGGTACTCGATCTGGGGCATAACATGAGGACATGTCTTGCCGTTTCGATGGCAGTTTTATTCATACATATCCTACAGAAGCGCTCTGATTTGGGAATCGCCCTTTCAGGGCCAAGGACATTTAGGACAGGAAGATGATTAATACGTAACAATAATAGGAAACATCTCAAGTTATCTGAAGGGCATAAGTTCAAGTATCCTTGTGCCTTTCTATAGGTGTAAAGTATATGGGATATAAACCCATAGCTGTGTAGGCTTTCAAGATGTTTGAAATTATTTTGCCAATCCCAGATTCTTAAACGCTCTCCCATTTGATATTTCAAATATTCGAAGTTCTCACTCCAATTGGGGATCCACTCAATCATCTCAAATAATAGTGTCATATCTCTTACATACTTAATCTGCTTATTCCCAATTATCTCTTCTTTCATTGTCAGCAGGAGAGAATTGCTAGTACTCATATGCATCTTAATATAGAGTTCAGCTCTTTTCTTTAAGACTAGAGCTTTTAAGGAAGGTAACCACAATTCTAGCCTTAGTATCGCCATTGGTATTCCTTGTGGGAGACACAATAGCCTACGCCAAAACTTACCCTCCAATACCTGGAGCCATTCAAGATTAAGCTGGATCAGGGCTTCCAGTCCGTAAGTAACCATAGGCACCAAGCATTGAATGTAAAGTTGGCGTGCTGCCCAAATGGAGTAACCACTCTGCTTGTAAGAGAACTGTGAAATCATAGCAGTTAATTGAGCCGCCTTTATTTCGCGATTTTGTATACAAGAATGAAGATTCCCTCTAGAGTCAAATTCCACTCCTAGATATTTATAGGAATGTGTATATTGGATTTCCAAGCCTCTGATCATCATTCTCGGGCGGCTCACCTTACCATGACTATAAAGAATCAGTTCTGTTTTCATATGATTTATTATAAGTTCATTCTCCTCCGCATATTTCCAGAGCCTCTCAGCCGAGCGAGTAATCCCACTGAACGTGTGGTCAAATATCACCACATCGTCCGCGTATGCCATGATTAAGCAATGCTGGGTACCTATTTTGGGGGGGCAGTTATACACCTCACGTAGATATTCCGGAATGTCAGAGACAAATAGATTATACAGGATAGGTGCCGTTACACACCCCTGTTTCACCCCTCTGATTTGCCTTATCACTCTAGTTGTAGCCCCGCTACCATCTAGCCGCAGCTGTACTGAGGTATCTTGATGCAGGAGCTGTAGATAGTAAAGCAGTCCTTCGGGGCATGCCATTCCCCTTAATTTCCTCCACAGTTTCTCTCTATTGACAGTGTCAAAAGCTGCCTTAAAATCAATATATAGAGCATACAGCGGAGGATTATTCGGAGAGAGAGCTTTATCTCTGAGACTATTCATAATCAACAGATTATGAGTAGTGGAATATCCCGTTCTAAATCCGCTTTGGAAGCGGTCCAAGATTCCCATCTTTTCTGCCCAGGTTTGTAGTTTCTGCAGAAGCAAAGAGGCAAATAATTTGCCCGAACAATCCAGCATGGAAAGCAGACGATAATTACCAGGATCCGTTCTGTTACCCCTTTTGAATACCGGTACAAGTATTGCTTTTTGCCAGGTTTCCGGGATTCTCCCCTCAATTAATACCTTTTCAAAAAGTATTTTTAGGAGATTGGCCCAGAAAACCGGGTTACTCTTCATGAGTATATTAGAGAGGCCATTCGGTCCTGGTGCACGGGAAGCTTTAAGTTTAGTGATTTTATCTATAAGTTCTTCCAGATGTACCGGGAAGGGCTTGGGAATATATATGGTTGTGCCGAAAACCTCCGCCCTATCATCTACTATCCCGTTACGTTTCTCAAGAAAATTGACCCATTCTTCAGCGTCAATCGGATTTGTTTGAGGAGTTTCCCTGCTTCCCCTTGCCTCCCCCAGTAATGCCCAAATGTTGCGGGAATTTCTTGAGCAAATAGTTCTCACGTTTTTTTGCCAGCGTGCTAATTTTTTTGATCTTTTCCCGTATTTTAACCATGCCCTATACTGATTTTTAATCTTTTTAATTTCAATGTGTAGATTAATCAGGGATTGTGTATTGGCCCTGATTCTGCGTATCTCCTTTCTTAATAGACGTTTAGCATCTCTTATTACTTTATCATAGGTCTCAATCGGGCCCTGTTCTCTAATAACCAATAGTGATTTTTTAGTTGCGTATTTGCCTGTAGAATTGTAAATCCACCCTTCAAGGTCCTCCATAGATAGATTAGTAAACATGATGTGATAGTCATTGTTCCAATCACCATAGTCCTGACTTGCTCTAAGTATGTTTTTCTCGGACCATATTATTCGTGAACTAGCATGATTAACAAGCAGGCTTCCTGTCGCTATTGTAGGGGGGGATTTAATACCACTATTCAGGGTTAGGCTGAGACCATTATGATCACTCCAATCATTGTCTACTATTCTCATGTCTTTAACTAAGGATGCTACCTCAGCACTGATAAAGCAGTAGTCAAGCGTACGACACTTCACACCCACTCCCCAAGTATAGTGTCCCGGGTAGTCACTGATAGTTCGTCCATTTAGACATTCCAGATCCCAGCTCCTCATAAAACATAACCACTTCTCCCCTTCTTTATCATTACAGTCATGCTGCATAATGGAATGCGGGTACAGGGACTTGTTATTAGACGTGCCTCCTTCTCCTTTCATAAGGCAATTAAAGTCACCCGCAATAATGATAAGGTTACTTTTACATTCATTTTTCCACGCACTCAACAGATCATGCAACCTGTCTTGAATTTGGTCACTGGCTGAGGCATCATAAGGATTATAGAGATTGATCAACAGTAACTTGGCCCAATTATCCTTAAATAATATAACTACTTCCACTGCTTTGATATTATCCCCCATTTCAGTGAATATTTCTCTGGAAGTTATTGATTTCCTTATCCCAATCATCAGTCCCCCATATGGTCTACCCATTTGCCCTTTTTTGGCAAGAGTATGATACAACTTATAGCCATCTATTACAATCGGTGCAGTTAGCCAAGTTTCTTGCAACATGAAAAAGAAGTGATTTGTAATAAAAGTTAATGACCCATTAGTCGCCGTAAAATGTTTAAAACCCCTGGTGTTCCATGATAATACTGAACAAGTTCAGGGTTTGTTTAGAGCCCGGGGTAGCGCCTCTGCAAGCCATTTAAGAGTGTTCTGAATATCACTCATTTGAACTTGTTTCCCAACAATTGGCAGGGAATTGGTTTCACCATTGATTTGGACAGATTGCATTTTATCATTAATCAATGGATCTATATCGTGAGGGTTAACATCTACACCCAACCCTACTTGCATCAGATAGTCTTTATGTTTTCGAATCAGCTGAGCTGAGGCCAATACCGTACAATGTAATGCCGTCACATTCGGGTTAGTAGTGTGTAGAGGCTCCACAAAAGAGAAGTCCTCTGATCTGATGACTCTTAATTGAGGGATCATGTGGAGTTTTCCAAGCATAGCCGTTCGTGGTAGCCATTTGCCACTAAGTTTCTGATTCAGATTCTTCACAATGCAGATCTTATTTCTTTCACATTTCTCTTCTTTCATTGGCACCGAGGCTTCCTTCACCGGGCTCACACTTTCATAGATACTATTAACACTATTCCTTTGCGGAGTAGAGAATTGATTATCCATAATATCTTGATTATCAGTAAGAATAGAATCTTGACTTGTGTTGCTCACCGTCGATACATCTTTGGGTTGCTCTGGCAATATCCAACTGGTAAGTGTTCCCGGGCCCTTCTTTAGTAGATTTTTCCTTTTCTGGGCCCTTCTTTTTGCTTTTCTTGATTTTTGCTGCGGCTTAGCAGTATTAGGTAAGGGTGAAGCCACCATCACTGGCACATTCCTTAGTGCAGCTCTCCTCGCCATTCTGCGCTGTTTTTTAGTCAAGTGGGTATTTTCTTCCTTTAAAGGAGACACAGTCCCCTCAATGTTCGTGTCAATAGCCGATAATTCCGGCTCCTTTATTTCTTCGGGCTGCTCTTCATGAGCGAAGTCAATGCCCGAGCCAGGTAAGTTCAGCTGCAGAGCAGTATTAGCATGTATTTTCCCACAGAGTTTTAATAGTATTTTTAGCGCAAATTGCAATGAAGACATTGACGCCTGCAACTCTGCAATAGCTTTGGAGTTCAATTGTGAAGATTCATTTGATCGATCTTCGTTATGCCTCCTGGATTCTTCAAGATCGATCAATAAATTAGGTGATTCAGAGAGTCGGCCCTTACCCGAGATCTCTGATGAAGCATTTATTGATTTTAATACTTGTGCTTCTACTATAGGACTTACAGCTCTCTGGGTATTCTCGGTCTCAATACTCCCCACCCTGCCAGTCAGCGGGGGGGGCCATTGATTTCTGTATAGAGAGACATAGATCGAGTAATGAATTGTTGTCAATATCATCAAAATGTGTCATCTCCAGGGAACGACTTCCATTATGTACTGTCGACGATGTCTCCTCAGTAGGTTCACAGCTACGTACACATGGGATTTTTCCAAATAAAGCAGGAATCGTTCCTCTAGTATTAACTGGAGCTTTCAAATTATTCCCCCCCGATGAATTGGTGGCGGGCATACTTATATTGTCGGTCTTGCCTTTCCTCAGATTATAAGAAGATTTAACAGCGCGTGTTTTTGGAGGCATATTATCTCCAGAAAAATAAATGCAGGAGATTTTATTTATTTATGTCCAAATAATAAGTCACTCCTTACAGACTCCCACAGCTCCCAGAGGTAAAATACGCAATTGCTGCGCAGGCAGACTCAACCCTTTACCTATCGCCTCCCTGTCGTCCACAGGGAGTCCAACGGTCGATTTCCAGCATCAACCAATAGGTCTGTGGACGAAAAACGACCTCCACGGGTTCAGACCGAAGCCGACTGGTGCTGTTTTACTGCGGTTATCCCCAGCCTTACCCCTCGCTCTCTCCAGGTACTGGACTGCTGCCCAGCACTGTACGTGCAGGCCTGCCCTCCCGCGGCTTCAGAGGGGCTTGCGGGGGGCTCTCAAGGAACTCACCGTAGTTCACAAACACCCTCTGTCATCCGCGGTACGCTTCACCATGTGATAGCTGCTCCCGGCGGGCCGCACACAGCCCCGACGCCTCCCGGCGCGTCTCCGGGATCGCCGCCAAACTAGTTCGCTCTCCGCTCCCGCACACACCACTCCAGGCCGACACAGCCCCGAATCGCCGAGTTGCCGGGACGCTGTAGCAGTCACTGGGCGGTCTCTTCCGTTAGAGGAGCGCACCTTCTTCCGCGTCACTGTCAAGCCGCACTGAGACCGGAACGAAAGGGTTTCAGCCGCTTCCGACAGTCATCAAAGAATGCTCTTCATTGTACTTCTGGCTATTGGGGATTGATTTTTACTGCCTTTAGTGCTCTAGTGGAGATTACCTCACCAACCCTAATGGCATCCATGACTGCTGTTGCTACATCAGCCTCAGCACAACCCCCAAACCCTCCACCACCACCACCTCCCCAAGGGCCTGCAGTGGGGAATACGCGTGAGGATGTAGAGAACGAGGATAAAGAGGATGAAGAGAATGAGGTCGAGGAACTCCCTACTACCAGCACTCGCCAGGAGTTGTGGGTGTGGCGGTTGTTTACCGTTCATAGTAACGTACCAAAAGCACGTGCGAACAAGGTCACCTGTAACTAGTGCAATTTGGTGCTGAGTCGTGGGTGACGTGGTTCGTACAGCTTTGGTACGACATCCATGAAGCGACACCTAACTTCGTTCCACGGTGTGGACATTCGCAAAGTTATACCATGTAAAGAACGTAGTGGTTTGAGTTCCTCCGCAGCATCCTCCGTTTCCGATCCCCTCACCACAAGAGACACTCCTGTGGGAGAGCGCATCCCTCCAGCTGCTTCACAGGCCATTCACGATGCTGTTGACCCTTACCTTTCGAGGGTCAAAATATTGTGTATGTACTACGACGCAGTACTCTGCAGGGGGGAGAATCTTCGAAGTGGTTTTGAGACTACGGTCAGGGAGCACCAGAAGAGCTGATACCTACCTAAATAAGGCCCACCCTACATCTTCCTCTCGCCACCTGCCCTTTCTTATACCCGTGGTTGGTGTCCCTTCCTTACCCTCCTTTGCCCTCCTCTCCTAGTGTGTCGGGTGTAGAAAAAGCCACAAAAAATATATAAAACAACAAACGTTTTTAAAATAAGGCTCTTTTCAGAGCTGCCTTTCTCACTTTAAAAATAGAACTATGAAGTAAACGGTGCTGGCCCCCGCGCATTTAAGTCCGCAGACAGTCCTAGGACAGATAACATTTTGGGGTGCAACCCTAGCAAAACCAATGCACTTTTCTCTGGGAGTAAGTGGTGGCTCTGAAAAGAGCCTTTTGGTGGTGTTTTGTGTGTTTCAAAAACTTGGATTCGTCAACATGTAATACAAAATATATGACTATACTTCCAAAAAAGGTTGCAATGCATTTTGTACATTTCGAATAAAAATCTGATTGCCAGCATATGTAAGATGGACTCCATCTCTGCGAAAAATGAATGTGCTGCGAAACCCAATATTTTCATTGTAGAAAGACTACATGCTAACATCTCTTAGAAAGGCACAAACAGCCTTATTGACATTGTGCCTCGCTTTCTCCATTTGTGGACCAAATGAAGAAGAACGCAGCCACATTTGTCTTTACGCAATATGTGAAAAAATTACTTGGCAATTTGGAAACATGTCCATGACCTTCTCAAGTCCTTCCTTCATTGCAAATTGCAAAGAAATTCTGGACACATGTCCTAAACTGTTGCCTCCACAATGAATTATAATTATGTCAGGATGACGTTCTGTCTGTAAAGTAGCACAGAGAGGTACCAAGTACAGCCACTTCATTCCACGAACTCCATGCCAGTGCACTTCCACATGAGGGAATCCAAGATCGGCAGATACACCGCAACGTTCTGCATACACCTTCAACCAATGTATCCATGAGTCTCCCAAAATCCAGATAATCTGTTTTCGAGCACACACAGCCATAGCTGTCTGTTCTCCTATCAGGAAAAAGATGTCCTCACTAAATCTCACGGTACACAATTTGCATGCCTCTCCACCCCAGAATTCCCGTATGTAATACGCGCTGTCTGCAGACTACCGCCATGTCCGCGGACATGTAGAAGATCTGAGTGTGGCAAATGTACATTTAAATAGTGTTCCCCATTTCCCCTTTAAGGTGGGCTCTGAAAAGAGCCGTTTTTTTTTGGGTTTTTTTCAGATGTCTGACAGACACCTGTTATTTTGTATTTTTGGGTTTTTTTTTCTTCTTAGTTTACTCCTAAAATCTTCACATAACCTGTTCCAAAGCAACCGTTACATTCCAAAAAAACATGGCATTTCCAAAAAAAGATAAAGAAACACCATCTGCTTTGAAATATGCCGCATTACTTGAAACAATGTTCTCGTGGCTACAGAAAAACATACCAGCTCTTAGCATGAAAGCACCCATGCCTCGATTGATTGCACACCTAGCAATGCTTTGATCAGGGCAAAAAACAGAACTGTTGTCCCATTTTGCTCTAGGATGGAATCCAGAAAAAGTTACTTTTGCAGTTTGAAAGATGTTGATTACTGCTTGAACTTACTGTTCCAAATCTCCCAACAAAGGGCCTGATCACGACTTTGGTGGTAACGCTGGCGGTATTACCGCCGGCGGTATTAGCCCTACCACCAAACTCCCCCATTGTAATTGTAATTCCCCATTGAGCCCATTCGGCAATGCCCTATTCCCCATTGGGCTCAATGGGGAAAATTTGCGCTCTTACCGCCTGGCGGATTTCCCGCCGGCAGTAATAGCGCAAATTTTCGGCGGATTTCCCCCCCCAGCTCAGAGCTGGGGCGAAATCTGCCGAAGTCCTGATTTGACAGACCCTTGAATCCGGTGGTAATAGCACTACCGCCAGATTTAAGGGTTACCGCCAAAGTCGTGATCAGGCCCAAAGTAGGGGAACTCACATAGCCCAAATGGAAAGCACCATATAGCAAAACTTCCACATGGGGACTGTTCATCCTACGCACATCTCTGCAAACTTGGAGAATTGCCTCTACATTGCAGTCAGTCGCAGCGCTCCACACCACCTCCACTCCTCTAACATTGAAATTGTTTAGCACATGCCTGCATTGAGAATCGTGTTGTAAAACATGGACAAACATATCTCCGAGCACCAACACCCTGACTGTCTCCACCTCTGCCATCTACACTACACACACTCTCTTTCTACACAAATCAACAATGTCAACATCTGATTGGCTGATCCCTACAGTCCCCTTTCCATGCTGGATTTGCTGTAAAACCCCGTATGTGGCACGCCCTACCCGCGGACAGGCGCGGTGTCCACGCGGCACGTAACTCTTAGCCAGCCCTTCTACCCTTTCGACATCACTTGCGCATCCAGTCCTTCATTGGACACAGCTAAGCAGTCACACAACCATCCATCAATCACATCCAAGACCTCTACATCTAACTCCATCATCAGAATTCCGCACTTCAAATGTACTGTTGATCACTCTGAATACAAGTCTCATATAATTGGAAAGCACATACAAAAACTACTGTGCAAGTCTCAAAGATTTTTACTTAAAGCTCCATGCATATCCACATACATGATTACAAAGTACAGGTATGCATATTTTATTCAAAGTACATGTACAACTCTTATGAATCCATATAAACAAAGTAATGCCACTAAATCTGCATAGCCAATGCATACATGCCAACGCTCCCGCTTTAAGCGCGAGACTCCCGATTTTTCATTGAAAAATCGCACTACTTTTTACTATCTCCCCCATAACCTATACATACATGCCAACCCTCCCGATTTACGTGCGAAACTCTATTTTTCATTAAAAAATGTCAAAAATGTGTTGTGTCTCCCGCCTTAATTAATGCTAATCCCAATGCGATCGTATGAGAAAAATAAACGTTCATGATTACAGCCTCTACCTCGGAATACCTGAATACCTCCTGAAGAAAATGCAACGGATCCAAAATGCAGCAGCAAGACTACTCCTCAAACTATCCAGAAGAGATCGCATCACTCCAGCCCTAAAAACCCTACACTGGCTCCCAGTTAAACATTGCATCACCTTCAAAACAATGTGCATAACGCACAGGGCAATCAGTGGACAAGGAGCAGAATTCCTACAAAAGAAAATAACAGACTACAAACCAACAAGACCCCTCCGATCGAGCAACGAAATCCACTTGGAACTCAAACCATACCTCAAGAAAAAACTTGGAGGCACCTCCTTCTGCCACTTAGCCGCAAAAACCTGGAACAACATCCCAAAGGAAATAAGAAACACTGAAGATCACCTAAAATTCAGGAAATCACTAAAAACCTGGCTCTACAACACCACAGACTAAACCTGAAAAACGAAACTGGTAAAAAGGATAACTAAACCGAAAAGACACGGACATCCCTGACCGGGGAGAGTAAAGCCCACGGCAGCTGGACGGGTGACATCGGATAGACAGGAACACAGGGGGCACACACAGAGACTGAGTCAACTAACTCAGAAAATCCCACAAACTCTTTCGCCCGCCCCGTAATTTAATTACCGCCAGGTACCACGTTGGTGTGGAATTATCGAGACATTGACAATCCCCCCACTACCTGAGAGGTTGTCATTAGCAGATGCACTGGCCACTAGAGTCTAATGGAGGATAAGGGGAGCCATGAGAGAGCATGTTAGAGGTGGGGGCCAGAGGAGTAAGGAACCTGTAGGCCAGTCAGACCCAGATCAGGACAGAGCTGCAACAGGGGAGACTAGGCAAGCCGAGCGCTTCAATTCAGGATAGAGATGCAAACTAACCAACCCTACTAACAACTTCCCTTTCTGCATACACCTCTCAAACTCCAAACCAAACACAACCAAAACCTACAGCACAACAAACTGCACAAACTTCACTACATTGCAACAACAAAACAAAAACACACATAACCTTGCACAACAGTACACAATGACTACTGGCCGCAAACACCCCAGGCCCAGCCAACGGACCCACCGGGCTGAGGCCGCCAACAGCACATCACTGCTCTCTTGCATTTTTCCTGCTTCCTCCCACAAACTCAACCCCCCTCTCCCTTTTCAGAGCCGCCAGAGCACCAAGGGACCACTATGGTGGTGATAGTACGCGGTACAAACGTCCTTTGACATTAACATTAACATTGCTGTGGTGAAATATCCCTCTCAGGTGCTCCCGATCGTTTGCATGTCTAGTTATAATATGAAATTATTCACATTTTTCCCATCTACTATAATGAACTATCACTTCCAAACCTCTCTGCTATCTACAACACAGCTGCAAAACAACAAGGGAATTTCATGAACTTAAAATTGTACTCATTTGCGAAGCAGGTTGAACTAACATACTGCAAATAACATATAAAGGCTGCACATAGTCAAATAAAATGCGTGCATACACTATGTTCAGATATCAAACGAGAATACTACCACAAAAACATAAAGGTTAACTTGTACATTAACATCAGTGCTATAAACACACAAAATTACTAACTTCTTCCTTTTACAATTGCAGTGAAGAACACTCTCCTAAAAATCAACAGCATCTAAACTACAAACAACATATCGAAGAAACCTGCTCATTTCACAAAAACAAGTAAGTAGAATACTACCTTTATATTCTTACTGTTCCTCAAAGAGACTGTGTGGTCATCGATTTCTGAACCATTCTGCCCACAAATCCCCATTTAGAAAACAGAGATTAACAGGCAGAATGGCACACAAATTCCCTTTTTTTGGAACACAAATAACATACTCAAGCCTTAGAATATTAGTACTGCAAAACAAATAACTGTTTTAATTTTATACTATTACGTTTACTATTAATGCTTCTCACCACTAGCTCACTTTCTACTCTCATCTGAACTAGAGTGTAGCAACATACAAACATAAAAATAGCCTTCCCAACTCATTGTGCCTGCCCAATGCACATTAACACACCACCACAAACAACTTCCCCATCAAACTCATACAGCCTTGCACACAGCACACATACATTGTAAAACAGACCAACCCATACCTTCTTTTTTTTAACAGACCCCAAAGAATGCCTACCAAAAAGCAAGTCCATAGAAAGCAACGCAGAAATAGAGCAAATGAAAATAGAAGTGTCCAAAATAAGCATCCATCTCTACCAGAGTTTGTACAAAACGTTCAAACAAAACAGCTAATGCAGTCTTTTAGCGAAACAAAAGAAGCTTCAACTACAGAAACTTTGCTTCCTCTATCAAAATGTGAAACGAAACAGAAAATGCTTAACAAGAATTCGGCTACCACTACTGCTAACATTGCTCCTATAAATCCTCATATACTAGCAAGAAACCATACTAAAAAAAGTATTTTAGGAAAAATGCTCAGCCACAGAGTCCTTCAGAATCTAATAAGAACAGGAGTGAAATCATCCACAACCCTTAAAACCTAACATAGAAAATTAATTCTAGAAGCTCTCGTAGACAGTCCAATCCTTCTCAAAAGGAAGTTATTTATTTTAGTTTTAAACAGGATGAAACCACTAACAAAACTAAGTACTAAACTACAAAAGAAACTTCTTAATAAACGGAATGTCAACAAAAATAACTTCTTAAAAATCTGTGGAGGTGAATGGAGTCATGCCATGACCACAGAACCATATTTTAATGAAGAAGCATACAAACAAACCAAACAAACACAATTGCCATCCATAGCATTGGACGAGGATATGAAAAAATCAATGATACCATCATGGAACAAGAAACACTGCTTACAAAAGTATCCCCAGAAAACTCAGAATTACCTTTCCATTAGACTGAACCTGAACGTCCAGTATACAAATTGCTGTGCACGTCAATGTGTAACATTCCCAACAAGTCTTTCAATTCTTTAGGCCAGTTTCTCAATAATTTTCACAGGACTACAAGGACATTCATTAGCCTGCATTTCAGGACCTATTTGCAAAAGCACCTTCCGTGATATCAAAATGATATCAACACACCATTCAAATGTAAGAAATCTAGTGTATAAACTGTACTATGCTAAAAGTCCTGCTTTAGAACTAGCCAATTTAAATAACACTCTTCTACATGTTACACCCAAATACCTACAAGAAGAAATTGACCGTATCCAGAGAAAATATTTTGGAAGTGAAAACCACTTACAAAATGCAATAGCTTTAGAACAGACTAGCAACAATTGTGCACATGGCAACCTTCTATTACACACATACAAAAAAGAAATACGAACATTTAAAAGCACATCCGCTGAAGTACCAAACCATGTGTGTGTGTTTTGCTGCAGAGCTTTTTACAAAAGTAACACACAAACTATAGACGTAACATACAAAATAGAAGACAATGAAGACTCCAAATGGTTTAAATTAGCTCTCTACCTTTTAGCAGAAAACAAATACGAAATAAGTGAACCCTTAATATATTGCAGTTACTGCACTACAAAACTTGACAACAACCAAACTCCTTCACGTGCTATCACAAATAACTTGGAATTATTCCCGCTACCAAAACCCCTTCAACAACTCAATGTGTATGAGAGCATCACAATTCAAACAGTACACCCATTTCAAGCAATAATACGCCTTCAACCAAAAACAGCAAAATTACTTACCTCTGAATTGGTGAAAGGCATTTGAGGCAAAGTAGTTTATTTACCATTAGATCTGACAGAAAATGTGCACACTCTAGGAGTGCAACGTCCAATAGAGCAATCTTTAATTGTCTTAGTAAATGGTGTACCAACAAAAGACAAAAGAATTTTGCAACAACTCGTGGATTTACATAAAGTTAGACAAGCCTTGCAATATCTGAAAGACAATAATGAATACTACAAAGAAATAAATATTGAAGAAAGCTTAAGGGAAATAACTGAAATAATTCAAGAGTTATCAGAAACTGGTCAATTTGAACTTCTGGATTCTGCTGCAGTATCCCCTCTTTTGGACCCTTATACAATTCATCGATTGCACTCTAATGACAGCATAGATGATGCACTAGAAACTTACCAAATGCGACAAACCAAAGGTTCGCTGATGAGCTTATGGGAAAAAAGTATAGAAGCACGTGCTTTTCCACTACTATTTCCTACTGGCAAAGGAGGAAGATACGATGATAGACCCACTCAGATAACAGCATCAGAATACCGCTCATTATGAATGTATTCTGAAGATCCCAGATTTAGACAAAATGTGGAATACATATTCCACTACTCTTTGAAAGTGAACTAGCAACCCTATGTTACGGAGTTGCACTCATATTGAAATCTGGAACCCACTTTCAAAATATGTCAGCTACCCAATTAATACAAAAAGTGCTAGAAAAAGATGACGTTTTACAATCAAGCATAACAAATCTGTTTGCAAACATGCGTGGTACGAAAGAATACTGGTTCCGACGTCACAGAGATTTATGTTGTATGATCAGAAACCTTGGACCACCCACTTGGTTTGTTACATTAAGTTGTGCAGAATATGCATGGGAAGATTTACATGATTTCCTACGCATATCAAACAACAACAAAACCAACATATATATAGTAACACCTGGAGAACTTTGCTCTCTAGATCCTGTTAATGTTTCAAGATATTTCCACCATTGTTTCATTGCTATGCTACACTTTATTTGTAATAAAACGATTCCTCCCCTCAGAGAAGTGCAACAATTCTTTTGGAGAAAAGAATACCAAGCCAGAGGAGCACCACATATCCACATGCTTTTATGGATTAAAGGTGCACCTAAATTTGGTGGTCAGGACAGTGATGCCACTGTTTTGCCGTTCATCCAAAAATATGTCACTTGTGAAATCCCTTCACAAACGAGACATAGTGACCTTCATGCACAAATTGTACAATTTCAAAGACACAAATGTGGCAAATGTTGTCATCGCAAATACAAAAACAAAGGGAAATACTTCACCAAATGCCGCTTTGGTTTCCCTAGACCAGTTGCAGAAACAGGTGAAGTGAACAACTTCATGTCTTCAGTTTGACATAGTGTTAAAGGTAAATCACCTAAGAACACGTATTACATAAAAAGAACAGAAGAATCAAAATATATCAATGATTACAATGCAATCATTGCCCTCTTATGGAATGCAAACATAGATGTGCAGTACATTGCAGACAATTCCACTGCAGTTGCACGATATGTTACAGCCTACTTAACAAAAGCCGAAAAAACAGAGCTTCAAGAGCTCTGGAATGACCTATCATCAGACAAAACACTATATCAGAAATTGTACAGCCTAGACATAAAAATGCTCTCTCATAGAGAATGTGGCGCCTATGAAGCTGCAGATCGTTTAACCGGTACTGCTTTGTATGGAAAATCTGAAAATATATTATGGTTAAGTCTTGGTCCTGTTAAATCTAGAAAAAGAGTTTTCAAATCATATAAGGACATAGAAACAATAGCCAAAAATGATCCCAACAGCCAAGACATTTTGAAAAACAGTTTACTAGACACATACTACCCGAACAGGAGTACCACTTTGGAAACCATGTGTCTATACCACATAGCGCAAAACTTTGCATACAAAAATAATATAAAACCTGATTGTTAGGGTTGGCTCTTATACTTGCATGTGTGCTGAGCCAGGATTGATGTCACCATTAGAATGTAGGCTGTGAGTCTGGAGTGTGAGATTAGAATGTTTGGGGTTGAATGGGTTCTAACCCAGGCAGTTAGATTATGTGAGCCTGGGTGGTGGGAGCCAGTGGGCTCCTGTCCCTTTCCTCTTTATCTCCTAATGACTTGGTGACATCTGATCCTGTAACCTAAGAAGCTAATAAAGTAACCACTATGCGTACCTGGCCTGTGTATCCTGAGTGTCCCTTGGAGTGAACCCTATGACCAAGAGCCGGTCATAACAATTGGCGACGAGGATGGTCCAAGGTATGGTGAAGGAGGACCTTGGAGTGGACACCAAGTGAAGCAAAAGGAGATACAGGTACCTGTGTGATGTCATGTGAGAGAGGAGAAGAGACTCTGCTGCGGGGGGTGCAGGCAAGAGGACAAGTGAATGAAAGGAGAGAGGGAGAGCCCACTGCCCCCCATAGACTGTTTGCGCCCATCACCCAGGGCTGTTTGAGCCAGTCCACCAGGGCTGGAAGGGGCAGCCTGTCAGAGGAGACCCCTGGGAAGAAGGAAGAGTGCCCTGTTTGAGGCCAGGAGTCATTAGAGGCTGTCCAAGAGTCTGGAGAAATGGAAAGCACCCAGGGCTGGAAGGGACAGCCTGTCAGAGGAGACCCCTGGGAAGAAGGGAGAGTGGCCTGTTTGAGGCCAGGAGTCATTAGAGGCTGTCCAAGAGTCTGGAGAAATGGAAAGCACCCAGGGCTGTTGGAGTCAGCCACCATGTACTGCTTTAGTCAGCCACCAGGGCTGTTGCAGGCGGCCACCCAGGGGTGTCAGAAGCATCCTGCCCCATGGAGCCTGGGGCAAGGATGGCCTGTTGGAGTCTGCCAGGAACAGGCCCCCTGGTACATGAGGAGACATTGGCAGGGTTGTATTAGGCTGCCCAAGTGTGCCACCATTTCCTGAGTGACTATGCCAGCATTATTTAAACATGGGAAGTGTAATTTCCATGCCAAGTAAGCGTAATTGTGCCTTTTTATGCACCTGGAAGGCTAAAGGTTTTAATGAGTATAGACGCTATGCTGATTTGGTCTGAAGTGGGGACCACGCAATGCGAAAACGGTTACTGTTTGGGTTTGGGTATGATAGTAGTTTTTGGGGATGATTAGTTTATGCTTGCAGAAGAAATTTTGGAGTTTCATTTAAAAGTAAAATGTCATAATGGATTGAGCAACGATGTGGCAAGCAGTGACTGAAGAGTACTGTTGTGCATTAGTAGTGAATTAACATTAGTGAGAATGATGTTGCACTGAGAAGAGGAGATGCATTTATTTTAGATGTAACCATTTTGAGGCATTGCAGGTTGGTTTTAGAGTTGGCCCCAGTTGGCAACATGGACGTTTAGGTCTCATTTAAAGTCGGTTTCCGCATTTGTGTTGTGACAGGGGTTGTGTGTGAGTGGCACATTTGAGGTTGATTGAGGTGGACAATCAAAGGGTGTTGATCCTATTATGCTTAGTATAACGTTGTGAGGCATTTTAGCATATTAGGTTGCCTGTTTAATGGCGACATGGACTTTTAGAAAATGTGACTTGGATGTACTATGTTTCAATGTTCTGATCATCCTAACACTATGTTTTGCTTGTGTGTGTGTGGTGTGAGATTTGTGATCTTAAAGCACAATAAGAGTGATGTTGGTCATTAATGGTTACCACAATCTTTGAGTCATTTCAGCATTTAGAGTTGCCCATGCTTTGGCAACATGGACTTTTAGGAAATGAGATCTGCAATTTATAATGTGATTATTGATATGTCATTGCAATGCTTACTATAACCATTTTTGAGGCATTGTAGGCGTGATGTTCTGTTTGTGCGGGTATGGATGTGCAACCCATGATGACTGCTAGAGTGACTGCAGCGCTCCTTAGCTGTTAACATTCTATGTGGGGCTTGTCTGTATTTTGAACATCCTGTGTTTGTGTGTGTGTTGTAGTAGTATGTGAATGTTTTAGTGTTGGTGCATGACCAGTGCTTGGTTTTGAAATCTTTTGGGGCTTTTTGGAATGTGTTTTAATTGATGTACATGACCAGGGTTGGTCAGGGGACTCTGCGGAGTTGGAGGTGTTTGGTGTCTTGAGGCCCTGTGGGGTCAGTGATGTTACCAGTGGTAGGCTAGTATAGAAGCTAGTTGGAGCTTTGATGAATTGGTTAGTGACTCTGAGGGGTCCAGAGGTATCTAGTAGGAGACTAGTACCATAAGCTTTGCGAAGCTGTGTTGTTGTGATGATTGGTGGCTCTGAGGAGTTCACATGAAACTTAATGAAGCTTTTATGTTGTTTTGGTTTGTGGCTCTGCGGAGCAGTCCAGAGGCATCTAGCAGGGGACTAGTGCCTGAAGCTGTGTGAAGCTTCTATGTTGTTTTTGAAGGTGTGTAGCTCTGCGGAGTTTACTTGAAGCTGTGTGAAGCTTTGATGTTTTTGGTGACCCTGGAGTTGTTAAGGTCCAGGGATTGCTTGGAATTCTGGAGATGCAAGTTACATTGCATTTAGTGTTTTCTTTTAACTTTAGGTGACTTTTGGAATTGTTCTTGAGTCTGCTCTTGATTAATTTCAGAAGCCTGGCAACGTTTCATCTGCAGCTGTGTTCACTTTGGGGTGTTTATTTGGTTTTGAAGGGCTCATTTGTCTGGCCAACATTTGTAGCGTTATGCTGGTGGTGGTTGTTTAGTGACAGCTGGTTGCGTTTCTTTATTGGTGTGATGAGGTGAGTGACTGGTGATTAGGTGTGTCTGTGTTGCTTGAATTTTGGAATGGATTTGACAGCGGCATGAGTTGTGACTGTGGTTTCTTGGTGACCCAGGTAGATTGTTGGGTTGTTAGTAAGTATCTTGCGCAGTTATGACAGTACCTGGTTTTTCCCGGTTTTGGGAGTTAGTACTCGGAAGTGGCAGTACGAGGTTCCTTTGTGGCAGAGAGGAACGGAAGGAGCTTTGTGTTTGGTTGGTCTTGGTAGTGTTGTGGTTTGTTTGCCGAGGTGGGCGGTTAGTGCTCAAAAGTGGCAGTTCGAGGTTCCTTTGTGGCAGGCGGGAACGGAAGGTGATTTGTGATGTTTTGATTGGTTAGGAATGTTAGTTGTGGCGGCTGGGACTGTCATAGGATGTTAGTTACGCCTGTTTGTTCAATCTCTGGGGTTAGCGGAACTCCGCTGAGAGTGAGGTGTGTCTTGCTGTTGTGAAAGTGTGTGTTGTTCTTTATCCAAGAGGAGGAGGTGTTAGGGTTGCTTTCTCTAAGTGTGTGTTTGAGGTGTGTTTGTTTGTTGTAGGAAAGGAGGTGTTAGGGTTGGCTCTTATACTTGCATGTGTGCTGAGCCAGGATTGATGTCACCATTAGAATGTAGGCTGTGAGTCTGGAGTGTGAGATTAGAATGTTTGGGGTTGAATGGGTTCTAACCCAGGCAGTTAGATTATGTGAGCCTGGGTGGTGGGAGCCAGTGGGCTCCTGTCCCTTTCCTCTTTATCTCCTAATGACTTGGTGACATCTGATCCTGTAACCTAAGAAGCTAATAAAGTAACCACTATGCGTACCTGGCCTGTGTATCCTGAGTGTCCCTTGGAGTGAACCCTATGACCAAGAGCCGGTCATAACACTGATGAAATCAAAGGTAGATATAGAGTGACAGATTGTGAAGGCAGCTCTGTGAAATTTACCAAACGAAGCTTAATTAATCATGTCTAATTGTCATTAAAAACTCCTCAACAGAAAGAACTATATTACATGTCCCTGCTACAACTTTTTAAACCATGGAGAAAAGAAGACGAGATACTAGATAACTATGACTGCTATGAAGACACTTTCAAAGCAAATGAAAGCACTATCACCGATGTTAATTTTACGCAGTACAAAACAATGTTGCACAATGAACAGCAACACAAAGAAGAACTCCAGGCCCAACAAGATAAGGACACTTCCGACAGTAGTCAACCTTCTGTAACAGGAAGCCAAGAACCACTAGGACAGCCACTAATAGCAAATGAGGCACCATGTGTCACTATGAAGAAGATACAGAAGACTTAACTGTACTACAATCAAAATTTAACAAAGACCAGCTCACCATTTTTGAAGAAGTAACAAAAGAAATTGCACATGGTGTTCAACACGAAAATAAAGAATGTACCTGCCAAAATTACAAACCTATACTGCTGTACGTCAGTGGTGAAGCTGGTTCAGGCAAAACATTCTTAATCAAAATCATCAGCAAGTTCCTTGAACAGTTGACAAACAACAAACTGTCAGCTATTGTAACTGCCTCCACAGGTTTAGCTGCCTACAACATAGGCGGTGTCACTTTACACCGATTACTACTCCTTCCAGTAGAAAACCAGAACAAATTAGACTATTACAAACTTTCTACAGAGGCTGCAATGGAACTACACAGAGTATTAAAACAAATGGAAATGCTACTTATAGATGAAGTGAGTATGGTCTCCAACCTAATGTTGGCTTTGATTCACCTCAGATTGCAAGAAGTACTTAAAACAAACTACAATGAACTCTTTGGAGGAAAACACATTATTATTTTTTGAGATCTTCTGCAATTGACATCAGTGAAAGGTGAACCTATTTTTAAAACCTTTGGACACAAACTGTGCGTAAAACTGTTGGCAGCATAGGCAATGTCAACCTTTGCAACATTTCCAATACAGAGAATTAACAGAAAACATGCGTCAATCTGCAGAGCTCACTTACGCCAACATTTTAAAAAGTATTAGAGTTGGTGTACTATCTCAAGAAGCACAAGCAATATTGAAAACCGGCCACATCCATTCACTTTATGGCGATAACGTATGTGCTACTGATGTTATGGAACAATTAGCGCACACAAATGTCAATTGTATGGCCTTAAGGCTAACTCTTGCAACTCTTGCAAATTCCAAATTCAATGAAACAATGTTAAAAAAAAGAAATGCAACCAATAATTGAAATTTGCTCCACAGACAAACTGGACATACAAGGTATGACACTACCCATGTGTCAAAAAGCCACAACAAGACTAAATACCTTGGAAAATTCAATCTCCAACACAGCTGGTTGGAAAAAATATTAAACTTATCCTTAAATTGTAGAGTAATGCTTAAACGTAACCTTGACGTGGAGCAAGGACTAGTTAATGGAGCACTGGGTACAGTTGTTGGCTTTCAAACATACCCATGTGACAACAACATTCAGTTTGTCAATATTCTTTTTTTTTTTTTTTTTATTTTTATATTGGTTTTTTCAAACCTTTAAAAATCTAACACAAAACATCCACACATCTTCACCAAATTTCCATTGCCCCAATCAGGTTCCTTCCCTCATTACAGCTTTCTCCTCTCTTTTCATATTTGGTCCTTCAACCACGGGCTCCGTTTCCCGAAATGCTTTCCCCTAATGACAATAAGTGTGCTTCTATGATTTCCAGCAGTCTTATTAGAGGCAGAATTAATTTTAGGTCGGTTCCTTGATACATTGAACTCCACCACTCATCCGCACACAATGAAGGGTGGGCTATGCTCCATGGTCCCAAATGTATGGTCCTCTCAGATCTCAATTTGGTGCAAAATAAAACTAGATGTTTTAGTGATTCAGGACCTTTTGCACATAACCTACATTCCGGGCTTAAGTGGGCAAAGCTCCTCCATGATCGGAGGCGATCCTTCGTTTTAAACATGTTTAGCCTAAACAGCATAAACAGTCTGCGTGCCTGAGAGTTGGGGAATAAAGACACATATTTCTGAAGGCTATTAAAGGCACGAGCTTCAATTGGAGCATGACTCGAACTTCCAGCAGCAGCCCTTTCTGCACAAGTCTCGTCCCAGTCAGTCCGCCAGATCTTTAGTTTAGCTGCATCCGGGTTCTCATGAAGCAGATCGACCGTTATGTCATATTTTTTCAGAATTGACTCACATCTTTTCAACCACATCTGGATAATTTTGGAGTTTCCAGGTTGGATATTATGAAGAATCTCAAACTGTGGGATCTGCGCTCGACTGCAGGTTTTTCGATACAAGCTCAGCAAGCTCCAACAGATTCTTGCGTGCAGGGATATTAGCGCCAGCTCATATCTTATGCAAGATGTTTTCACCCCCCTAGGGAGTGTTAATACTCTTGACCAAAAGCAGTTTTCAAGATTGGCCCAGGTCTCATAAGGGCATCCCAGCGCATTTTCTGCACCATAAGACACCACCGGTATCACCTTCTGTTGGTAAAAGGCTATGACTGGACGTAGTGAGAATTTGCCAAACTTCTTGTTAAGTATCAGGGCTTGGTTTGCGAGTTGGTTGCACTTCCTTTTAGTTTCCGCAAGCCAAGGCCCGTCGTTGATCGAAGAGCTAATTGTCATCCCAAGATATTTGACACTTTGTGAGAACTGCAACTTTTCATGCCCCAGAGACCAAGCTATTCTTTTTCTTCTACCTACGCCGCCGCCATTTAAATTCTGCAATACCAGTACTTCACATTTCTTGATATTAATTACAAGATTATTGGACACGACATAATGTTGCACAGCGTTCAGTTTCCTTTGCAGGCCAATTGGTGTCATGTCCAATACAATCAAGTCATCAGCATAAAGCAGCCAACCTAGATGTGTGTTAGCCACTTTCGGGGAAAAGGATTTCGCATTATTGATTGAATCGCCAATGTCGGAGATGAACAGTCCAAAAATGGCTGCTGCTAATGGACAGCCTTGCTTTACTCCCCTAAAAGTATCAATGGGGGCGGATAACAAGCCCGAACGATCTAGTCTCACTCGAATGGAAGTCTTTGAGTGGAGTTCCTTAATTGCTGCCCTTAAGTCTGTTGGACAACCCCAGTTCTTCAGCTTCTCCCACAAAAGCGCTCTATCGATAGTGTCAAAAGCATATGAAAAGTCTATAAAGGCTAGGTACACCTTTGTGTTCGTTTTAATTGCCTCCATTTTAATTATGTTTATCAGTAGAAGATTTAACGAGCAACCCACTTGTTTCACAAAGCCTGATTGACGTTTGTCGACGTGTAGAGAACTTGTTGACCAAGCTAGTAGTTTCTTTTGTAGCATTGTTGCATAAATTTTCCCTAACACGTCTAACAGTGCCACAGGCCTGTAATTTTTCGGATCTGATCTGTTACCCTTCTTAAAGATAGGCACGATAATCGCACTCTTCCACGATTTTGGGGATTGCCGAATCTGTACTATTCTTTTGAAAAGTGTCTCACACATACTTGCCCATATCTCGGGGAACTGCTTAATCGTAAAGTTTGTGAGCCCGTCTGGACCTGGTGCCCGCGAGTTTTTTGCTTTCTGAATGATTTCTATTATGTCTTCTTTTCTAAATTCCAGGTCCCATGGTTTGGAGCAATCCTCAATACCGACCTCCGAATGATCAGCTGACATGTATAAGTTTCTAAAGTGCGATGTCCAATCAGCCTCTGACACCATACAGGTTTGGATTGATTCTTGGGGCACGTACACGTTGTTAATGAGAGACCAGAAAGCTGATGTATTTTTATTTTGTAATGACCTCATCAACACTTCGGCATCTTTTTGTAGTAACATGTGTTTATGCGCTTTTAGCCAGTTCTTGTACGATTGTTTTGCAACCTTAACAGCTTGTATACGGGCCAGTTTGCCCAAGGATTTTGAGTGTCTTAAATTACTGCGTAGCATACGTTTATGCTTTAGCACCTCCACATCAAAGCTGTGAGCACGCGCATAGCCCATATTTTTTAGACCTACCCTTTTAGGTTTAAATTGCTGTAGCAGCTGCTCATATTCCAAATGATGACTACCCTTACAGTAGTCGCTTTCAAGCTTTTCCAGCTCGTCTTTCTTTAGGGATAATCGCACTCTGTTCGAGGTAGCCTGAATGTTATATTGCCACATCTGCGATGGAATTTTTTCGAGTGCGGTGAATTCTGCTATCAGCATGTCGTGGTCGCTAGCGTTTTTCTTTGTGACCTTCAATGAGACTATACGCGGATGTAACAGCTCTGAGACAAACATATAGTCAATCGTCGACGCCTGGTCTGCACGGCGCCAAGTGTTAGCAGGGGGCATGTCATTACGAGTATTACCATTTAACATTTGGAAGTTAAGAGCGGCCATCTCTTCTAACCATGCCTGCTTCAAGTATGTTTTTGTCATCAAATTTGGTGTTTTCAGCAGGTCAATGTTAAGATCTCCACATAACATTATGTTGGGCCATCCTGATGTTGACACAAACGAATCCAATATCTCCATAGTTTCGTCTATGAAGACTTGTTCGCCGGCCTTTTTATGATTCCAGTAGATGTTGACCACTATTAGACAATCCACCGCCAAGCCTGCTACACCGGCCCATTCTAGGTGGGTAGATTGAATGAAAGGTGAGTGATTCATTGAGCTTACAAGTCTCCAGCCCGAAGATCTTCTGATCATAGTGGCCATCCCCGCCATAGGACGCCCTTTACTAGATTTAATGGCGGGATTAATCACCACCTCAAAATCATTTGAGATCGGAGCTTCTGTTAGCCATGTTTCTTGTAGACAGATTACCTGCCATTCGTTGATCCAATTTGAATTAAATAAGTGTGTAAATCCCCGCGTGTTCCAAGATACGATGCTACACGTATTTCGAGCCGTAGGGGTCTGGCATTATTGCTGAGAGGTGTTTGCCAAGGCCTTTGGTAGCCAGCCCCACTCCAGATCTTCTGTACTGGATATCTCGGATTGCACTCCAACATCTTTAATGGTGGTCTGGGGTGAGCTTCCATATATTATTATGGTTATCTCATCTTTTTGAGCCACCAGAGCCATTTTGTGAGTCGATACGTTCTTCTCAACTGCTCGTAAATTGTTTATGCCGCACAGTGAATCGTTATTTTTACCTTGACCACAGATTTTTTTTTTTCCAATGACCTCTAGCGGCTTATTCCCTGACGATGGTTTCAGAATGGATACTCGAGCTACAGGTTTATACTTATCAACCGCTTCAACAGCATTAGGAGATGCTTGCTGTAATCCATTCCATTCGTATACGTCAAAGCCCAAGGAGAATAATGCAGCGTTTGCTTCCATGATTGTTGCTACAATTAAAGAAGACGCCACATGCAGTACCACTTTATCATTTTTGATCTCGTCATAGAATTCCACAATCTTCAGGTCGTTTGAACTTATCGATCGTAGTGAGGGGACCGAGTGCAGCAATCTAACAATGTTTCCTCGGTTCAGTGTTAAGTTGTCCGAGATTTCAAGGCTCTCGATTATAATTTTATTGGTCGGCATAGACGGGGAATTTTTTCTTAGCGAAGATCTTTTACTAAATCGCACATGTTTTGGCGCTTCCTTTGTGACTCTAAGGCAACCCGTATTTCGTGTCGAAGGCTGTGTACCATCAACTCCTTTTTGGTCATGTGTTTCTTTTCTTTCTATGTATACAAGGTTACGTACCTTCGGTGCAGTTGCCTCTGCAATATTGAAGGGCTCTTGATGGTTAGCGGCCAAAGACCTCAGCCTCTTTTCTAGTAAAGTCAGAAAGGGAGGGCTCACAGGAGCTTGTGAGCATAACAAAGCATGGTTGTTTTTATTGACAATCTGGCAAATTCTGCCACCTGGCATCGTTGGTCGGCCCACGTCATGAGGAGACTCTTCTTGATTTTGATCTATGTTTGGTGTAACGGGTCCCGTTACGAGTGCCTGGTGGCCGTTTGTACATACTTGTGCAATTGCGCTCATCGATGGCTCCAGTGCAATTTGTTGCTCACTCCCAGAGAGGGACGGTTCATTTTCAAGGTCTATGTAGTCCTCGTCATCATAAGTTGACATATTCAACAATTCTATTGGAGTCTCTTCAGTTTGGTCTATAACGACTGAGTCTGTGTTATGTGAGGAAGTTGATTGGCAGGCAGATGTTTGTTGTAAAGGCTTATTTGACAGAGCCGAACTACATATGCATTTATTTAAAGAGCTGACTTCGTTTTGAACCACATTGATGTTTCGCAAGAATTTACGAGCACCGTTTAGGGGCTTTTGTTTTCTGCTCGGCTGATTCTTAGTTTTTTTTGGTTGAATTATCGAGGTCACGTTCGACCTTTTTGGTTGAGGTAACATTACCACTGATGGATGACCTCCGTTAAATAACGGATAGGTGGCGGTTTGAATCCCTTCCAAATTTTTTGCAGGCGACTCTACAGAGGAGTTTACAGCCAGAGCCTGCTTTGAACAAGCTGACACCTGAGTATCCGTTTGCGCTTGATTCGAAGTGCTCCGGGCTTGTTCAAAGGCGGTATTAAACGAGATATCTAAAGAGGATTCGCGACCTGTACCACTAGAGGATTCAGAGTTTTCAGTTTGATGTACAGATAATTTCTGGTTTAGGTCTCTCAAGGCTTCCATCGTTTGCACGGATGCAGCAGACAGCAGTATAGATTGTTCACCGCTCTTGGTGGCTACTTTTAACAGAGTGCTACTTTCACTCTCCGTGAGCACTTCTTTGCCTAGGTTGACCACAGGCGGACCTTGTGCACAAATTACTTCATTACTTGTGACCAATGGAGTTTTTAAACAACCCCCTTCTTTGGGGTTGCATTCTCTAGTTGAGAAACGCCCCTCAGCTTTGAATAACGCAAGAGCTTCTCTAGCAACATCAGCCAGTAATTTTTTATCCAAGGTATCATTTAGCCTTTGCTCCTTTAGGAGATTAAAGGATAAGTCAAGTCTCTTAGATCCTTCTTGTTGACTGTACTGTATCTGCTCACAAACTTGCTCTAAGTGGATTAGCTTGGACAAAGCTAAGGCCACCGTAGTAGTTAAATCCCTTGTTGCCTCGTGCAAAGTTTCGTATAATTTCATGAACGGAGCCAACGCAATTGTTGTTGAAGACAATAAAATGGCCTGCAGATCTTGCGGTGATGGGCGAGTGTCTTCATTAGGCGAGGACTCGTTGACTTGATAGTCTCTCACGTTCGTCGTTAACGGTACTTTGCAGTGGCGTATTTTAGGGAAAGGCCGTTCCATAAAAGAAGAGTCTTGAGAATCATCTAAGCTTGTGCCATTTAATCCAGGAGATGCCGACTTGGCTATGGGTATATCGTTTACTGTGTTTATGCTGTGTCGAGTCAAGGCTACCCTCCTTTGAGATGATAGTAGTTGGGTAGGTGGATCGTCAACATTAGCGTTGGTCTCACAGCACCTGTCGAATTTTGCGCGCTTGTAACACACTTTGTGCCATATATCCTCATTTGCACCTGACAGCTGGCAGTTTGATCTTTTGACTAAGGGTTTTTCCATTAGATTTGAAGACTGCGTGGAACCTCTATTTGGAAGTTGCCGGTGTGATTTGTTAAGTGCTATCAAGTTAGCCAGCACATTATCTGCAATTCCTAGGGAGTCTCTCCTATTTGGGTCGTGCGCACAGACGACCACTCTGGGAGGCTCACTTGCACTTGGGGTTATAACGCAGTCTGCCAGGAGAGGCTGCACCACGAACACCTCGTCATGCAACTCTTCTCCTTGATAACTGCAGGACAGTCCGGCTGTCTGGGCGGGATTAGGCGAGGTCTCGTAAAGAGATACCTCCGCGTCTGGCTCCTCGCCAAGACCAACTTTCTGTGAAACAGCACACACATCCCTGGAGTCTGTTGCTCGGTGGCCTAATGGCCACGCCTTATTCAAAGACACGCTAGCCGTTTTCTCATTCACAGGGCGGCCTCCAACACGGCATACAGTTACAACATTTTCCCTCCGCTCTGTAGACCGCCCATGCACACCCGGCGATTCCGGCTGTTCCATCTGTTCCAGATCGGCCACAAACGCCACGGTTTGAAACCCGCCTCCTAATGCGGATTTCCCGCCTGGCGTGATGTTAGTGGGCGCCAGTACCGTGAGTGTGGCCGCTAACTCCTCAGAAGATACAAAGGGAATTAACTCAGGATGTATATCAGAGCTGGTATGATCGCTGTCTTCGATTCCCATTTTGGCCTGAATTCCATTGTTTGAAGCAACAGTCTGTGATGTTTGGCCATTGTAAGCATCAGCACTTATGCCGGGTAAGTTAGTAGCACTCGCTCCGCTCAGCTCGACTATTTCGAACTCACTTGGTTGTGACTCCATTGTACTAGATAGCGTGTGTGGATTGGGCACGACCACTTGCGTGCATGAGATTGTGGGTTCATGAGGTGCAGTGCCAGGGGTATGACATCCTGGCTCCTCTGTGCTAGAAACACATGAAAAATAACGACTTACTGTGTTCGTCGGCCCCTTGCTATTCGATACTGCAGCCCCAATATTCTCTTTGACAAACTTTCAGAAGTCAAAAGGCTAGGGCGCTCAACAGCTCGATTCCTTCTCTTCAAAGACATGTATGTACGTAGAGAACAATTTTCTCTAACTCTTGCATATGCAGTCACCATTCATAAATCCCAAGGTCTTACCCTGGACAAAGCATTGATAGACATTGGGAACACAGTCTTTAAAGAAGGCATGATCTATGTAGCACTATCACGCTTATGTACACTTGACGTTCTATTTCTAATCAACTTTGATGCAAGTAAAGTAAACGCTGATATTCCTTGCATTTTACAATACAATAGACTACCCATCTGAAATCATATCCTGTTCCACAAAAAGGAAAACGTTGTAAAAGAAAACTAATTCAAACAGAAATGCAACAGGATCTGACTGCAAATCCTTCAAAGAGAGTAAAAGAAGCCAACACTTCATCAATTACCACAACCAAAGAAGAACCTATTATTGAAAGTAACTCATGTACTTCTTCAAAGAAGCAACTCAAACTCTGAAAAAATTACTCGGACACATAACTATCTGGTCAATTCAAATTTTCAAATGTAACTTGTGTAAATTGCTACGCAAATGTAGCAATGTTTATTCTATTTCAATTGCCACCAATTGTTAACAACATTTATTTACACCGTATAGACCAATTGTGTTTGCAAATGTTAGTCCTTCATAGAAACGCGACAAACAATCCTGACAACACGTACAGTGTTCACGGAATAAGACAAGAATTGGACTACTGTGCTGGAATGGTGAGGTTCACTAAAATACTCACAAGAAGATCCACAAGAATTTCTAATGTACTTATTACAAGTACTGGAAAACAATAACATTCCTATAAATGAAATATTCCACATTTCATACATGTGGAAACATACATGCACTCTCTGCAACAATGTGACACAGGAACAAATCTCTAATGAGCTCTTTGTGTATGTATCCATATCTAATTGTGAATCCATTCCATTTCAACAACTTGTACAAAATTCAAACCATGGCAGATTATGTACTATCTGCAATTCAGATACAAACACATAGTAACTACGTAATACTAATGCTTCTACATTACAATGCAGATGGTACCAAAAACAACTGCAAGCTGACTGGATTCACACACAGTCAAGTTTCACTTGGTAAAAAAACCTTCACAACAATAGGTATAATCTACCACGCAGGAGCCACAACCAATGCAGGTCACTACACTGCATATATTAAAAAAAATGTGGATTGGTCAAATGTAATGATAGTACCATTATACTAAAGCAGAGATTATCAGCACATCTTACAAACGCGTATTTAATCTTCTTAAAGCCAAAATTTAATAACTAATCTGTACTTCAACATTAACAAAAATGCAATTAAAAGACTATGAACAGTTATAATACGCCAACAGGTATCTAACTGCCCAAGATTGTATAACAACCACACAGATAAAGGAATAGCACTGAATTGTAACAATAAATACACAGTTAGAACACGCCAACAGGTATCTAACTGCTTCAAAAATCTGCAACCAGCCAACAGATAGAAAATTAACCAGAAACAACAAGTGAACACTCAAAGGAAACAAAGAAATAGTTTGTTGCATAGCAAAAAAAGGTTTTTCTTAATCCAACAAGGATTTTTTCCCCCAGACCTAATGATTTCAAAAACAAACACAGAAACTGAGCAACATGCACAGTACACTGGTTTGTAAACTAAATACGAGGGTAAAAAAAAAGCTAAAATGTCTATTATGCATGTAATACGTCTTTATAAAATACATACACTAACATGCTCTTTTCTTTTATTACAGAAATAGAAAAAGAATATTTCCTCCAAGTACTAAAGTCATGTAAAAAATATATTGAATCTCAACAAATGAAACAGTAAGTATAATTTCAAACATTTCATACATATTCAAATCTATACGTGTGATCTATGGCTGTAATATGGTGCGGTGGTTGTGGCCAGGGCCTAGAGTCTTGGGTGTATATCCTACGGCCTGCGGCCATGCAACCAAGACTCTAGGTTCTAGCCACAACCACCGCAGCATATCAAAGCCATGGTGGCTTATAACTTCACTGCTTTTAAGTTTGGTCTTGGGTGCATGGCCTGCGGCCATGCACCCAAGACTCTAGGTCATGCACACAACCACTGTAGCATATCACACCCATTCTGGCTTATAACTTCAGTACTTCCAACTTTCGTCTTGGTTGCATGGCCTTCGGCCATTCACCCAAGACTCTACATCCTGCCCACAACCACCACAGTATATAAAACCCATGCTGGCTTATAACTTCACTGCTTATAACTTTGCTCTTGGGTGCCTGGCCGAAGGCCATGTATCCAAGACGTAGGTCCTGGCCAAAACCACTGCAACATATCACAGCCATTGTGGCTTATAACTTTGGTATTTAGAATTTGGCCTACGGCCTGCGGCCATGCACCCAAGACTCTAGGCCCTGGCCACAACCACGGCAGCGTATCACACCCATGGTGGCTTATAAGTCATTTGCACACCCATAGAATGAAACATTTTAACTGCAGCATATACTCAATTGGCACCCAGGAATCTAGGCCCTGCCCACACCTACCAGATAGATATTTGATTGTATGGGTGTGATGTATGGTTGTGATATGGTGCAGTGGTTGTGGCCAGGGCCTAGAGTCTTGGGTGTATGGCCTGCGGCCTACGGCCTACGGCTATGTACCCAAGACTCTAGGCCCTGGCCACAACCACCGCAGCATATCACACCCATGGCAGCTTATAACTCAGTACCACACCCATAGAATCAAAAGTTTTAACTGCGGCATGTACTCAATTTTAATGACTGCTGACACCACGTGTCCTTAGAACAGTTTCAACTTGCCTGCGCACAGCACGGATGGAAATACTATCCTTATGAGACCCCCCATTTTCAGTAATTACAAACATCCCGGACAGCGCGGGCATGGCGAATACATCATTAGCACCTGCCGCCTAAACAAATACAGTATTGCACCCATCTCTTACTCTCTAAACCTCCCCAAGCACTCTGATACACCAAAACACTCCCCAAAACTGCATTTCGCCTCTGTTCGCCACCGCGCTGTCAGCGGATCCAAGATGTCGGGCGCATCCGAACAATCTGACGCACATCACGCCTCACTCCAGCCAATCGGCGGATACGCCGCGTGTCTGCGGTCATGACGCAAGCCCATAGCCAATCGTTATCTTGTCCACGGTGCGAACAGGGAAGTGTGACCACGGAGCGGACATAGATATCACTAATTTTTTTAGACATACTTTTTGGTCGTTTTAAAGAAAACTACTGGACGGATTGGCACCAAATTTACAAAAGCACGCTTTTGGGACCAAGCTCCTTCTCCTACCGGTGAAAATCCATCCAGCGGTTTGGGCTGTAGGCTGGGAAGGATTGGACAGGCTGGGACAGGAAAGCAGCCTTCGTTCAGGGCCTTAGTGAGGAAGGCCGGCTTATGCCTGCCTGCTTGCGACTGGCCTGGAAGAATGCAGGAATGGCCATGGGGACAGCCAGAACCCTGGGTGGGCCCAGACAAGGGTGGGTGGGTGCCATTCAGTTTATAAGGAAAAATACGTTTTGGGACCCCCCCCTATAACTCCCCACTCCCCCTGGACCAAACCTCACCAAACCAAACTTTGCAAAAATTCATAGTCGGCCATATACTTTCTTTGCAAAGTTTGGTGAGGATTCGTCTAGGGGGAGCGAAGTTATAAGCCGCCCAAAAAGTGCTCTTCCTATGGAAACAGCAATTTAAGCATAACTACACAGCCACTAGCGTGGCTGTGTAATAAATAAATATAATATACTCCAAAAGAACAGCCTGATACTCAGCGCTCACCCTCATCACAGCTGGTGCTCCAGGGCAGGTTAGGTTAACATAACCACACATCTCTCTAGCAGGAAGTAATGCTAAATTGTATTTATTGCAAAATATTCAACAGCAGAAAAGATTAAAACACACATAGGGCCTCATTACGAGTTTGGCGGTAACCGAGGCGGTAAAACCACCTGGTTACCACCGGACTCGTTTTACCATTTCGCCTCCGTGATTCCCGGAATTACTGGGGCATTACAACCCCGATGACCCGGGAATTCCAGAGGCGGAATGGTGTAAATCCCCATTCCCATCATGAATGGAGTCGTGATCACCCGGTATGGAAACAACGGTGGCGGCGGGTTTACCGCCACCGTTGTTTCCATACCGGGTGAGTTGTAATGAGGCCCACAGTCTTCTTGATCTCGGCTGATCAAACAGCACAATCACTCTCACCCACACGGGTGAAAAAACGCTATGCATTCCATCCAAAAAACAGACTTCTTCAGGCTAGTGTAAATAGTCTTTAGTTGGCCTTCCCGGCTGTTTAAAAGCTTGCTTAGTCACTTCCTTACTCTCTAGTAATGTGACAGCCATAGAGCTATATTCTATCATACCTCGGGCCATGTTGGAGCATAGTACCATTATTTGAATACCAGATCAATCACATGTAGTAACGTATTTTATACATCACCACAAACTGAAAACTAAATCACTAACAAAATGACTACAGCAACTATTATTGCAAACACTCATCTTAATGATTTTAAAAGGAAGCTCAAGCCGCAAGTGCGATATAAACAAATATGTAAAAGACAGGTGCACAAGCAAAAAAATACACTTCGACCTGGTAATCTCGTGCGGCAAATGTGTACAAAGTTGCAGACAGCAATCTTCCTTAATGTATAAATGAAAAATCATCTCTTATACAATTAATACTGAATTCAGCTAATCTGCAAACACATGCTTCATTATAAATTGTCAAAAAAGGTAGCAGGTGCCGCTTTTTTGAAAATTTACTATCTGTTCTGTGGTTTTTTGCCACTTTGAGAGTTCGCAGCCATCACCTTTTGCTCACTGTACCTTTCACAGATGGGAAATAGCCATTTGCATATCAGTCTTTGTCCCGCCCACATGGGCAGTCCAGCACCGAAATGCTATGGCAATTCCCTTCTGAACAAGAGTACCAACAGCAACCCCATACACGTGTTTCAGCCTTGTTGGGCCTCATCAGGAGAGAGACGCCTGCTACCTTTTTGAATTTTTTTTGCACAGAACTTGGGGTTGGTCACCCTGAGTTACCTGGGGGAACCCAGACGTGGACTCCCTGC
This sequence comes from Ambystoma mexicanum, assembly GCF_040938575.1. NCBI lineage: Eukaryota > Metazoa > Chordata > Amphibia > Caudata > Ambystomatidae > Ambystoma > Ambystoma mexicanum. The sequence continues at coordinate 699,855,688 of NC_090941.1, read as the reverse complement.
TCACTGTTTGTTTTATTTGCTTATATAGCGCACCAAACCCGAGGGTACCTGGGCACTTTACTTAGGCACATCATGGTTACAGAATGCATACAATAGTAATTACAATACAGAAAATAAGATAATGTACAGGGGCCATACAAGAATTAAAGTACAGCCATGGGCAATACTCAAAATATACAACAATAGAGTATCAGATGTAAAATATAGTAAAATAATATAATTTGCATGAAGCAGCGGAATGGTCGCAGTGCCAGGAGGTAACTAGTTGGCTTGACAGAGAAGCCAGGATTTTACTTTGTGTCGGAAGGAGAGGAACCTAGAGTCTGATCTAAAAGCCAATTGGAGATTGTTCGATGTTTTGGCTGCAAGTACGGGGAAGCTAGCTCCTCCTACTTTGGATAGCCTGAATTTGGGAATACTAAGGCAGCATGTGGATATGGCTCTGGAAAGGTCTGGTGAATTCATTCCTGGAGAATTTGTCGGTCAGATACTTGGGGGCAGAGTTGTTTAGGCATTTGTCGCTGATCATGAGTGTTCTGAACGTGATTCTATCCTGAATGGGGAGCCAGTTGGTGTTGCGACAGAGTTGTGAGATATGATGTGACCGTGGAATGTTTATTGCAGTACGGAGGGCATTGTTTTGCAAGACTTGAAGCTTGTGCAAGTTTCTTTGGCTGGTGCCGAGATAGACAGTATAGCTGGTGCTGTCGGAGTTTTGCAAGGACGGAGCGAACGTGCCTGACATGGTCTTGTTTAGAAGAGGAGTACACCAAGATGTCGTTGATGTAAACTAGGGCACATACATTGATCAATTCCCATAGTACATCGTTCATGAAGTACTGGAATGGGGCGGGAGCGTTGCAAAGCCCAAAGGGCATCACCTGATATCCGTACAGCCCATAATTAGTATGAAAGGCGGTCTCCCATACGTCTCCTTTCTTTACACGCATGAGATGGTATGCTCCCCTGAGGTCCAATTTGGTGTAAATTTGGGCATCCTTCACTTGGTCCAGCAGTTCTGGGATAAGGGGTAGGTGATAACGGTTTTTAACTGTTAACTGGTTTAGTCTGCAGTAGTCGATGCACGTTCTCAAGTCCCCCTCCTTCTTGGGTACGAAGAATAGGGGCGAGGCTGCCGGAGATTTAGACGGGCGGATAAAACCGTTTGCCAGGTATTGGTCCAGATATGATTTCAAGTGGAGATTTTCAGGTTTTGGTAATTGCATACATTCGACTACATGCGATTTGTGCACCAGGTACAAGGTCGATCTGACAGTCATATCGCCTGTGAGGGGGTAAGGTATTAGCCTGTTCTTTTTGGAAAATGTCTTGGAAATTGTGGTATTCGCTTGGTAGTGTACTTGTTACACCTAGTACCAATGCCTCTTTATCTTGGACAGGTGTCTCTGGGTCAGACGATGGCATTTCCACTTGGTAGCACGCATGAGCACACTCATTGGAGAAGGCTTATTTCTTGGCTCGCCAGTCGATGTTAGGATTGTGAGCCACCAACTACGGCATCCATAGAATCACCCGGAACTGAGGGGCCTTGATAAGGTCGAAGGCAATGGCTTCCCGATGTCCATCTTGGCACAGAAGGGTCAATTCTGCTGTACATTGAGTTACAGGACCAGAAGCTATCTCTGTGCCGTCGACAGTGGTGACCATCTCAGTTGTCATTTTCTGACAGAGGGGAAGCCCCATCCTTGTTGCCAGGCATTAGTTTATGTAGTTACCAATGGCTCCACTGTCTATGTATGTCTCCACAGCATGCATCCGAGTCGGTTGTTGGTGACTGATCAAAATCACAGGCAGGGCAAGGTGTGAGGTCTGTGGCTCTTTTCCTTTGCTCGACAAACGGACCTCTACGCTTGTCAAGCCTAGAAGTTTTCTGACTCTTGTTCTCCTCCTTATTTCTCTGTAGCTCCAACTGTTCTCTTAGGGGGTTTTACGGGGACATTATCTGAGGAAGTGACCTGATTTACCGCAGTACAGGCATAATTGCTGTTGTCTCCTCTTGTCTCTTTTGGCCTTGGTTAATGGGCTCCCTACCCCTCCAATTTGCATGGGTTTCCGAAGTGTTTTGTGATGAACGCAGACTGTTCTCCTTTGAGCGTACATACACAGTCCGATTCTCCGTTCTGGTTGGATCTGTCCTTCGATCTTGCAGCCTGTGGTCTAGCTGCACCACTAGGTTGATGAACTCTGCACAGTCTTTTGGTGGGTTTACCACCTGAGCTAGGACGTCTTTCAATTCCCCCCGTAATCCTCGATGGAATAATGTTGTTTGTTTCTCCTCAGGCCACCCAGTTTCAAGGACAAGTCTGTTAAAGTGGCGATATATGTTAACAAATCTTGGCTGCCTTGGAGGAGGGACAGAAGTTCGTTATCAGAGCTTGGCCCTGGGTATGTCGGGTGAACAGCTTCTCCATCTCCTGTTGAAACCTCCTGAAATCCCGCAAGAGTGGGTCATCCTGGCTTACTAACGATATAGACCAATCCGTGGCACTGCAACTCAGATATGACAGAATGAAGGCAACCCGCGACTGATCATTAGGAAAGGCTCCGTGTCTACAAAGAAAATGGAGGTGGCACTGGTTCATGAATACTGCATATTTTCTTGGGTCCCCCGTAAAATGTTCTGGTGGGGCCAAAGGAACTGCCCCAGGGAGGACCACTTGCACTGGATTGACGGATGTGGCTGGAACCGATGGAATACTTCCTGGCAACAGAGCCTGCCCAGCCTGTGTTTGGAGCAATTGTCTGGCTAATTCATCGGTGCGGTCCTTGGTGACAATCAACTCCCTCCTAAGGGCGTTGGTTTCTTGCCGGGCGGAGTGCACCTAGGCCCATAATTCTCCCAGTAACTGGGCTAGTTGGTCAGTCTCTGATGTTACCATGGCACCCAGGTGGCTGTTTTAATTGAGGCTTCGAGTTACGCTCACCTGGTATCCACGGGGGCGCCACACGATACTGGATGGAGGTCTAAACGCTATCCCAGACCCCTCTTTGCTTGGTTATGTGCCAGACGTTGGGTAGCACCTATAACAGAAGAATGGAGGGTTAAGATGCTGGTTCTGTGATGGGTGGACTCCCACCTCCCTCTGGTCCAAATCCCCTCCCTTGGGGTTATTGCTCACCTTAGGTTTTTTGTGCGTTGAACTCTCCGTCCTGCGTCTCTGTGCAGGGGCGCGTGGTTGGTGCGGGTGTTCCTTGGACCTAGTTGCTTCACTGGTCCATGTGCCCTTATGTTGGGTCCAGACAGCTGTGACTCCGACTCTGCTTGCTGTCTTTCAGGTGAGTCATAATGTCTTTTCCGTCTTTATTCTGTCTCTTTCTTTCCCTCTGTTTTCTCTGTCTTCTCAGCGTCTTGCTCCACTACGCTGTTCCCTAACAATGTCCCTTTTTGTTTTCACAGGGATGGTTGCGATCTCGGAGTTGCTGTGCCGATGGCGAAGACCACAGTGAGTTATTGATGTGCGGAGCGCTGCTCTGTTTATTGGTGTTAATTGCTAACCTGTGTTCTCTTCTCTGTACAGGTTGCAGTGATGTTCCGGAGTGATGAGCGATCGAATCGCTGCTTGTCCAGGTAAGTGCTTTGTTAATGCTGACCTTGTTCGTTCTCCCTTGCAGGTTGTGGTGAACCTCGCAGATGGGAGAGGTAAGAGAAAAGCACAGGGTGCTGCCAGGGCTCACTGCTTGCCCAGGTAGGAATTGTTATTAATGCTGTCCTTGTTTCTTTACCTTTGCATGTTGCGGCGAACTTTGGAGATGGGCAAGGTAAGCGAAGCGCTGGATGGGTTCAAGCCCGGTTACTTCACAGGTAAGCGTTCTTGCTTGCTAATGCTGTTCTTGTTCTTCCAGGTTATTAATGGAATCTGGATCTGGGGAGAAGCAGATGAGCAGGAGCTGGACACGGTGAGCGCTACGCTGCGGGAGTGCAGAATAACTCAAAGCGTGTTCTGCTGTTTGGGTGTGGTTTAAATAGGTAAAGTAGTTCCAGGCCATGTAGTTCCGGGCCCAACCACACCCAAAACAGATGGTGAGCACATATTACGGAAAAATCACCTGAGCAGTTAGGGGCCTCAAGAAGACATAATGCAGATATTCTAATGCGATTACATTAGTGGTCATGAAAGTAGAAGGCAGTATGCAGGAATCATGCAAAGTCAGAGAGTCTGGAGTTGGGCTGACCGCGGAGAGCATAGGGGCTGGCTGAGGACGCTCGTGCGAGGGGTCAGTTTAGAGAGCTCCCGCACTTGAGAAATGCAAAATACCTGATGCGTGTAGTCTTCGGATGACCGCGGACAGCAGTAATGCAGGGTTTCTGGCCGACGGCTGGGAAGGATTGGACAGGCTGGGACAGGAAAGCAGCCTTCGTTCAGGGCCTTAGTGAGGAAGGCCGGCTTATGCCTGCCTGCTTGCGACTGGCCTGGAAGAATGCTGGAATGGCCATGGGGACAGCCAGAACCCTGGGTGGGCCCAGACAAGGGTGGGTGGGTGCCTAGAAATGCAAGCTCCACCTCACTGATGAGACCCAACAAGGCTGAAACACTCTAAAGGCCATGCCACAGGCATTGCCAAGTAACCTGAAGTAGACACTTGAAATGACCTGTGGCTAGTTCCAATGATCACCTTTCTCCAATTGTAAATCTGTGGGCCCAATATCCAGGGATTGTGGCCATTGTTATTTGCCACTTTGCCAAAGACCATGCCAAGAAAATCCATAAAATAAAATGAATGCAAAAAAAACAAAGCAGAAATTACCGCATTTTTTGGACCGAAAATGGTAGGTTTTTTAGTATATGTATAGTAAATAATAGGTCGAGGTGGGTTAAGGTTATATGTTAGGGTGAGGGGAGATTAACAAAAAAAGTTAAAAAAGCAAAAAGTAATTTTCCTTTTTCAGCTTGTAATGCAAGGTCAGTATTGATATAATAATGCAATGCAAGTGTCACTCAATGCAAAGACATTGAGTGCACTAATAACTGATGAGTGTCCTATTCCAATATGGCTGATCTGAGACACCTATGTTACTCTTGGAGGGACATACCATAGAGTTGCACTCATGTGTTTGAAACTGTTGCGGCTATGTTGTATCTTCAGTGTGAACAAGTGCCTAGAGTGGCACGAAACGCGTATCTGTGCTTGCTTTTTTTTCGTGTGGACAATTGTCCAAATAAAATAATTTTACAACATTTTTGTCTGCACTGTGCTGCCGTGTTGTTAGTGCGAAACAGGCAGCTTCTGCTGTCAGTTATGTTGGGGCTACTAGGTGGCATTGTGGAATGTGTGATTTGGCTCAAATGGACTTTCCTACTTTCAAATTTCAGGTGAAAGGGTTTTTTTCAAACCTTTTTAACCCACCATAACCTTCTTGGTGTTGTGAAAACATGGCCAAATGTTCCAGCCACAGGGCTATCAGGACTATACTGCACTAATGATTCCTAATAAGGGTGAAACCAGGTATGTAGTTGTCCTGGCAGCCTTGCAAATGTCTGTCGTGGGTTGATTAAGCTATGTATAAAGTAGCAGTGGCCTCTTAGACAAAGAGCATTTCCTGGAGCAAAAGGTTTTCATTTGAGCAATTTGCATACCCATAATGCCTTGCTGTTGTGGCTCAGAACTGGAGGTGAACTTCCAGCAATGGCTACTAGGTGGTGTTGTGGAATGTGTGACTTGGCTCAAATGGACTTTCCTTCTTATATATGTTATATGTACACTATATCTGTACTATGCCTTTGTGCTACCGCAAGGCATAGTTAAGGTTAAGACGAGCTCTCAATGGCATTTCAGAAAATGAATTTTTTAAATAACTTTTGAACACTTGAATTAAAATATCTGAAAATATTCCAGAATAATATTTCAAGGCAGCCACCTGTGCATGCTAAATATCTACATTAACGGCTTTTTAGTAAAAAAAATATTTACTTGAATCGCTTTTTGAACTGCTTTTAGCATGGGGCTTTCCCCAACAACAAAAAAATCAGCCGAGATTTCTCAAAATTGCCTCGATTTTTCAAGTTTCTTGTAGGCACCTAGATTTCACCTGGAATTGGTGCAAATCTACTGGACCAATTTTGAAACATGAATGTTTGAAATTCATCTATATCTGCCGCATATGCAGTATGAATGTGCCTTTGTCATACAAACTGTACACAGAGCGTCTGGGTTTTGCAGTATGTACATTACGCAATTAAAAGTTCATACATTACACAATTAGCATCTAAAAACTCACATCTTAAAGGCAAGCATCAGTTGACTTTGATGTCAGTTTTAAGGTGCTGGAATAAATGTGCACTTTAAATACAAACTTTCCACAGAGCTTATGAGTTTTATAATACTTACATTACACACCAAACATCTCCTAAAAACTCACATTAAAGGCAAGTCCCAGCTGATTTTAATGTGAGTTTTAATGTGATGGAATAAATGTACACTTGCAATACGAACCGTCCACAGAGCGTTTGAGTTTTACAATACGTACCTTACACCCTTAACATCTCCAAAAAACTCACATTAAAGGTAAGTCTCAGTTGACTTGAATGGGAGTTTTAATGTGTTGGAACAAATGTACACTTTTCACACGAACTGTACACAGATCATGCACCAACAACACATGCACCTATGACACATGAACCTACGACACACGCTCCCATGAGACATGCTTGTATAATACACACTTACTGCACACTCTTACAATGCACACTCCTATAACACAAGCTCTTCTGACAAGTGCTCTTATGACAGGTGCTGCTATAACAAATGCTCCAGCAACACACACTCCTATCATACATGTTCCTATGACATGCACAACTACTACACATGTGCCTACTGCACATAACATGTGGATGTACAGCACATTATATCACATGTACCTACAACACAGGCACCTATGACACATGCACCTATGACACATGCACCTACGACACATGCTCCTTCCACATAGGTTCTTACCACGCACGCTTGTACGACATGCACTCTTATGACACACTCTTACAGCAAACAATCTAATGGCACACACTCCTATGACATGTACTCCTATGACACACGCTTCTATTACACATGCTCTACATATGCTCCTACAACACACACTCCTATAATACATGTTCCTATAATATACTACTACACAAGCATCTACTACACATAACCATAAAGTGGCCAACTTTATTATCTATATATTTAAATTGAGGGCAAACGTTTTGTCCACCGACATGTAGAATAGTCAATTAGGTTCCCATAGTGTGGAATTACTCTACAGCCTGTTTCCTGTTGTCTAAGAGGAAGGAGGGTCCAGTCAGCAAGCAAAGGTATGCTTGTCACAGAGCACAAAACCCCTTGCAAGTGGAGCAGAGCGGGCAACAGCACGGGCTGTTTCCCGCTGTTCCCTTGCTGCTCGTCAGCTGGAGCTATTACCGGAGGTCTTGGAATCTCATGCTAGTTGCATTTTGTGGTGTTCAATGTAAGAAGAGGTTTGGGTGGCTTAAGGAGCACTGTAAAAAACTGCAATGTGCTGCATGCTGCAACTCCACCACCCTGACTTGACCCGTATAGATGCGGTGCTCACTACCACAGTCTGCATAGCTGGTGGTGGAGCAGATGGATTTTTTGTGCATTCCTTGCGTTTTTCTGTTATGTCCAGGGGTGGAGTATGATACCGCATAAGGCCTACCTTATTGTTTCTACCTGGACAGCACTATAGGACTAGCATCAAACATGCTGACGCAACAGAAGTAGATCTTGCAGCAAATCAGATAGGATTGGGACTTTCTCAAACCATTTCTTATTTAAAACACATTCGACTCTTTCCATCCCTCCCTATAGGAGCTGACACACTGTGGCTATCTTACGCCCAGAGCTTTGGCCACGTCCTTTGCTCCTGTTAGCACCCCATTGGCATTTAGCTTGGGGCATTGCAGGGTGCAGGAGGACGGAGTGATGTTTTCTAGCCTCTTGAACAAGTCGGATGTTCCCCCTTCCTGGTTTAAATGGACTTCTGAAGTTGGTTTTCAGACACTTCGACTCTAACACTATGGGACTCATTACAAAGGTGCCGGTCTGGAAAAAACGATGCTGGTATTACTGTACCAGCATCGTTTACCGGACCAGAGTTTTACGAGCCGTGGTGCCGATGTCACCTGCATCGTCACGGACCCGCCATGACCGTCCTCACCCTTTTCGAGTCGACAGGCGGCAGCCTTGTCAGTGACACCGGCATGCCGCATTTAAGTGCACATTAAGAGGTGCACGGAAATGCAATTACAGGCATGTCCATGAGCACTTATAGTGCACTTAATGTGCGCTTAACAGATACAATGATGCCGTTAACACTGGCATCGCGGTGCAGGCGTTAATAGGAATCTGGTGTGTAGAAACCTGCCACAGGTGCACACAATCAGCACAAGTGGAGGCAATGGAGTCTGGCACAGCACAAAAGGAGCACTCCCACACACCACACCCCTCCCAAATCCACAATGCAACCATTAGCACTTGCAGTACTGGAGCTGGATGACATGCATGCACTTCTACTCTTTGAGGAGGCAGTGAGCTAGAGAATGCAGTGCAGGTGCAGGAGGAGAAGGAGGGCGAGATTGGGCCAGCACATATCAAATGTGCTGGCAGTTGTTCCCCACAGGAAGCCACCAATCCCTTGCCTAAGGGCCAGCCCATTGAACCTAACCCCTGCTCAGATCCACACCCTGTACCGGGTGGACAACGTCAGCATCACCCCAACAGTGGACCTCATTCATGATGACCTAGTACAGCATTTTCCAACCCACTGGTCCGGTCCGCCAGCGCCCTCACATCTTGCCTCAGTAAGTTAACGTCAATGCCTACCCCGTCTATTTTCTTTTCAAGCATCTCCTTGAGCTTGGCCATTGCCGTTCCCCACGAGGATTTCAATTCTGTGATGGCTGCAAGTATTTGTTGGTCATCTCTCGGTGTATTCTCAGCCTCTTGCACCATAGTCCTGGGCTGTGTTGGTGGGGTTACGGGCTGCTGTTCTTTAGTGAATATGTCCATGGTGGGCTGCTTGGCCTTCCCTTTGCCACCCTTTTGGGACATTCTGTGGGCGTCCCCTTATGTCTTCATGGTTTATTCTTGTGGCGATGCGCCGCTCTGCCGCTTTGTTCACCTTTCCTTGGGCTCTCGGCAATGATGCTCCACACGTCGCTTTTTGTCCGTGGCGTGGGTCCGCCCCTCCCGGGAAGAAGTATTATACTTCCTGCGTTTGAGATGCCTGTAGGGCACACTTCTCTCTTTTATGATTAAGCCCTTGCAGCAGCCAGTTCTTAGTTGCCGTTCTTTGCCTTTGTGGCCTCAAACCTCTGTAGGTTCTTTGCAACCTCGCTGCGGGCCGTCATGCCTGTCAGTCCTTTGCGTGACTCTTCTCGCTGTGCGGCTCTTCCACAGCCCTCCCAACTTGGAGGGTCAGTTTCAGGTATGGTGTCTCTTGGCAGTGCGTGGGGCTGCTTATAAATCACTGCTGTGCTGCCCACTGCGGACTCCAACATGCTTCCTCCGGACTGTACTCCCTGTGCTTTGGGGGTTAACTCCCGGGCTCTGCTATTGCTTTCACGGTGCTGCCGGCCTCGTGTCACCTTCTATGGTGCATATTTACGTTGCCCTGTATTGTGTATGTTGCAGGTTGTTGTGCACCTCCGCCACTTCCGTGTTACACTGTCCTTGCCGCCATTGTGGTGCTGCCCAGACGGTACACCCTGTGGATGCTGCTGCCTGGGGCTTCTTTCCACCCCTGTGCAGCCCTGCGCACCAGGCTATCCTCTGCCTGCCCTGTGTGCCCAGGTTGCCTTTAGCAGCTGTGTTCAGTAATATTCCTTGGGGCCCCCAGCCGCTCCGTGTCCCCGGCACTGCCCGCTCTTCGTTATGGGTGCATGCACCACATTGTGCTGCTCATAGGCTGACAGAAGTCCTTTGTTTGTGCCTTATTGTCACGCCCGGACCACGGGTTTCTGGTTCTCAGCTGTTTTCAGATTGGGCTGTGCAGCGAACTCCCTCACAGCAGCAGCATTTTACTGTTCTCGCGGGGGCTCCCGGCCGTCCCCTGCCATCGGAGCTGCTCGCTTGGTATTATTAATAGATTTGCAGCCTTCACTGCGTGTGGTCATTACCTCCGGTGGCGACGGTCCTCATTGGTGCCGCTCTGGTTCTTGATTGTCCCGAGATTTCAGAGATGCCCGCTCAACATCAAGTGCGGCATCGCCGCCCACCCCCGGTTTTTAGTGGTTAGAGCAGAGGCGGTCCTTTGTTGTGTTCCGGGGGTTCCCAGTCTCCCCGATTCACCGGGGCTACACACTCCAGGCCGAATATTGCATCACTGTTCCGTGCTGCCCTGATAGTTCACTCCTGGGCTGATCGCAGCTTTTTGCAACAGTAGCAAGCCTCCGGCACGCCAGCCTCTTCTTCCTTGGGGCACGCCCCTCTGATGTTCTTTGTTTTACACCGCCTCTATCTTGATGCCAATTACGCAGCCCGGGTCTATGAGACACAAAGTAGCATAACAGTTGCTACAGTGCCTCGAGCATTCCGCCGGCACGTATCATTTTCTTCCCGGCATATTCATACACGTTTAGTGTAACTTTGGGGCTGTAGTCCGGTGTCCAACTGCACGCACTTCGTCAGATCTATGTGGCGGATCACGGAGCTTTCAGGGCTTGCAGCCTACTCCATGGCTGCCTAGCCATGCCCCCCGGTATCGAGGATAAACTTAAATCCATCCCAAATGACTTAGAAGTCTGCCTCTGGGAATTTGACAACATGAATAAAGTAGCAGTAGACGGTGGAAAAAAAGCCAAAACTGCTGCTATAATATGTCCTTCAAACTCCTCCAAGCAATCTAAGAAGCTCGGAAATACTTTAGTTGAAACAATTACTTTGAAGAAAACATTTCCAGAATGTGCTTGGAGTAAACGCTTAGTGATTGATAATGGAGAATCGAATAATATCCATGAGGTCTTAGTGTGCTTGGAATCTAAAACTGAAGTGGCAATAAACATGCTTCACTCACCTACTTTAAAGGCACACCCAGACAAGGTGTGTTATGCGTCTCATTCTCAGGAGGATAGGTCATGGGCAACATGTTCGCCTTGGAAGCAAGCCGACACGGAGCAACACATAGCGCGTAGAAACCTCTGGGTATTAAGCTGGTTATAAATGACAATCATATCATAAAATAACGTATCATATCATGTATTTGAATGAGGAGCAGCGAAAATCAACTTAAAGCAGGAAGTCTGGGTCTCTTCTCCCTGAACCTTCCCCCTCAGGCTGCCCCCTAGTAGGCGTAATGTGCAACCTACCAAAGCTTGATTAATCAACTGCTGAGGGCACTATTTCATTGATGAATAGGTTGACTCATTGCGTAAAGAATGTATGTGGCAGTCCCTTAACCATAGGGAAGTAAATCCTGCTGGCAAAACGCTCATCCTGGGTCGGGAAAGGACTCACATCTATCCAAGGAGACTGTCTCACACTAGCACTAAACGATCCAGTAAAGGTAGCAGACCAGGTCAGATATTGGATTCTTCCCACTCATGGTCTTTACAGACCCAATGCAACCAATAGCAATAGAACTGGGACCCCTCGAGAGTTTGCAGCTCTTAACCTATCTCAAACTAGAAGTGGATCCTATGCCAGCTCTATCTTTGGGTCGCAGCTCATCAGCTGAAGTAACATTGGGAAACCATTTTGAATGTTTGAGCACCGTCCAGGAGGTAGATTGACAATTGGGTCCTGAAATAGAAGGTGGGTTTAAGGGTCTTTTGCCAACCCACGTCAAGGAGACCACTATTAATGCAGTACGACATGGACACGGTCATAAGAACATAAATAAGGGGTGACCTAATAGTGGGATCCCAGAAACCTTTGGCACCTTTTTGGCCAGCAAGCAGGTAATTAACACCTTTATGATTTTGTATCCTAACACACAGTGGCAGTGTTTCACGAAACATGGTCCATTCAACCAATCCGTTCGCAGGGCTTTCATCTGTTTCATACCCCAGCATTAAAACTGGGTGCAAAAAGGCAGACCTGCAGGAGGCTTGCCAATTTATATATCTGCAACGCTGGGTTGGGAAATTGAACATCTAAATTTAGCAAATGCCTCTATAATAATTATTATCACTCGTCTGCTGGGATCAGAATGCTAGGCCTTATGACTTTCTATAACAATAAATATGAAATCCTGTCAATTAAGCTGCTCCAAAATCTTCAAAGTCACATGGTTAAGCTTGGCTCTGATTTCCCCCTGTTTATCGGGTGGGGGGGATTTTAATCTTAGATTGGGCATTAGTGAGGATTTACTTTTTGATAAAGATGAGGAACAGGCCTTTGTGATACCAATCTTGATCAAATTACTTCTAACAGTGCTCTTGTACTTTGGAATGCATTGATAGAGATAGGCTACAGAGCTGTTAAGGAGAGATTTCAGTATACACCTGGTGACTTTATATTTAATAATGGATGGTTTTAAAGCATTATCAACTAAATCTTAATTCATATGTACTGGTTGGGTGATATCTCAGGGTTTCATATTATGAATCGCAGTGAAATAATCCACTCCTACTCACTTGTTTATGTGGTGGTAGAGAGGTTGCAGCTTCCCGTGACCTAAATCATCCAGCCATGGAGAGAGGAGTAAGTAAGTGGGTACTTCTCTGGAAGGCCAATAGGGAAGAGGTGCTGTTAAGCAAGGTGATTCGCACAAATAAAGATATTATTTTAACCTGTTCAAGTACCGGCATTTCCCCCAGTCCATAAATGATGCTTTTGCTACTTAATCAGAAACTGTGGAGAGATTATTTTTTATAAACAAACCGCTTAAAATCAGTCAGACATAAATCCAGGCTATTGGCTAAATGCAAAGAGAAAAAAAGAGCCCTTCTTGGTGTTCTTAAGGCCACTGTCATAGACGCAAATAATATCAAATTGGGCCATAAGGAATATAAGGTAGAACTGGATAAAAGGAGGCAGAAATTACAGACCAACATTGGGAAGTACAATGTCCGGCAGCTGTTTCCCATGTCAACAAATCCCTTTGTAACATTCTTGTATTAAATTTGAGCTGGCTTGATCTGGGGCTCTCAAATTCCCCTGAAGTTTGTGTGCAAAGTGGGTTAAGCACTTCTGCACTCTATACAGTCCAGCACCTGACTTGAGTTCGGTGGGTAAAACCAGCAATAATATAACTATGATTCCTCTGGATCATGAAACCCTGGAGCCCTTTTTTATTAAATGATCTAGAGTTGGTTATTAGACGCCAAAGATCTATGGAAGTGCCTGGGGTGGACAGGGTACCAAATGACCTATTTCGCTTTCATATTGAACTATGTACTCCCTTACTGATGATTGTATTCAATGCCCTTCTGTCAGAAGCCAATTTTCCTGAATGTTGGAAGACTGGTACTATTGTGACAACCTATAATCTCTTCCATCCTTATATTGCCCCATCACCTTATTGGATGGGATGTAGTTTTCAGGTGTCTTGCTCGACAGAATGGATTATTGGGTTGGGGAAAGAAATATTCTGGCCAACACCCAGGTGGCCTTTAGACCAGGTCTTGGCACTTGTGTACCTCATCTTGGCCAAATATGTTTTTCTCTGGGAACCCTTGTCAGGTGTCCATTATGGATCTCAGCTCTGCTTTTGACCACTCGACAAGGGCCTTGATGAGGTGGGAGTACCTGGTCTGTTACGCCAAATACTGGAATCACTTCATGGAGGCACCATGGTTTGTGTCTGCTATGGACAGGCAGGGGAGATAAGTAGACATATCAATGCAGGGAAAGGAGTCACACAGGTGTGGGTGCTTACACCCCTCCTGTTTAATCTCTACACCAATTCCCCCCTACCTGGAAAATCTGCACACTGATTCCCTTAGATGTGAAGGTAGATGGATCTCGATGTTGAGCTATGCCAATGATTGAGCTCTTATAGCCAGAACTCCTAAGACCCTCCAGGTTCTGGTGGATGGCTACAGAAAATATGTCAAGCCCGGGACTTAGGGTTAACGCCGACAAGTGTTATGTAATGCGTTTTTAAACTAAATCCCAGCATACCAGAAGAATAATTTTAAATGATACATGTTTATCGGTTTGCCAGAACATTGAGTATTTAGGAGTTACATTTAAGAACATGCTTTTCTGGAGTGATAACATTAGCAAACGTAGAACAAAAATGAAGCAAAATACTGGTGGTATCTTTAGGTTTGTGCAGTCATTAAATCATCACTCGGTCAATCATATGCTGCCTTTTTGTAGGGGTAAGAGCATGGAAGTGGGATCTTATGGGAGCAAACTCTGGACCGTCGGAAATGTGGAGGTGTGCCAATGATTGAGATTGAAAAGAAAATGCCTTTATTTCCCGCTTGCTGGGTGTGCCCTCTTATACGTCCACATACATTACCCACCTAAAATCTGGGTTAACCCATCTTTCAGCCAATCTTCATTTAAAACCTTTTGTATTCTGGCATTCACTGTGGGTGAACAAAGATTGGAGCTTATCTAAAACACTTATAAAACATTTGCTTTCTTTAGGCAACTGTGAGCGAATTAGTTGGCAGGATTTTGTCAGAAGCTCTTTGAGAACTGTGGGTATTGGTCAGTGTTTTGATAACCCTCAAAATATTATAGGTGTGCCAAAGGGGTTCTTGAAACACAAGCTTTATGATTTGTGGTAAAATCAATGGGAGGTTGTGAACCTGACTAAATCCTCAGTAAGGCTCTATCTTTCTCTGGTGTCAGGTGCAGCATGTTATCTCAATATGGTCACAATATGGTCACAAATTCATACCATTGTATTTTGCTGACCAAGCATAGACTAAACATCCTACCCGTAAAGGCCATTATCAATAAATGGTTGTGTTTAGGGCAAGCAGAAGATGTCAGCTGATTATGCGATTCTTATGAGTCCATACCCGACTTTGTATTATTCTTCTCACACTATGCAGATTTGAGGAACATTATCTATTATTGTTTCTCAGGGAAGGCGGAATAAGTCTTGGGGGGATAGCTCAGGGGCAACATGCTCGCCTTGGAAACAAAACGACGCAGAGCAACACAGGTTTGATCACCGGATACGTGCTTAGAAACCTTTGGGTATTAAGCGTGTTATAAATAACCAATCATATCATATCATAAAACAGTGGACTAGCGTTTGTTTCTTCCTGATGTAAAATCTCCCTTCAAACTTGCATGTTACCTGCAATTCGCTTGGAAACGCATACTCTTACTCCTCACATTAATTCCATAACATTTTATTGGTTGCTTTCACTGTTTTTATTAATTGATTGTTAGTCATGCTTTATTATATCGGTATTAAACTGCATTGATATGTTTTTAACTGTTTTATTCAGTTCTGTAGGAGTTACATTGTGCATTTAGGATGTTCACATTAATTATGCATTGTTAATGCATTATTTTCTGAAATGTGTTGCTTTATGGATTATGCAAACCTAAAATAAACTATTTTGATGATGTTTAACATGTGGACATATGAGACGTGCTCTTACTTTACCTCAAATGCTTCAACCAGTCACACGTTTATGACACACACTTTTACAATGCACACTTACCACACACTCTTATGACACATTCTTATAACACATACTCCTAGAACCCATGCTCCTACAACCCGTGCCCCTATGACACATGCGGGTACTACACATACTCCTATTAGACTCATGCTCCTATGACATGCAATCCTACAACACATGGTCCTACAACACACACTCTTACAACGCATTCTCCTATTAATCATGTGCCTATTACACATAGTATGTGGATGTATGACACATGCTCTCACATGCACCTAGGACACATGAACGTTCAACACATTTTCCTACATTCTCCTATAACACATGCTCCTATAACAAATGCTTCAATGACACACACTCCTACCACACACACTGTTATGACACACACTGTACAGACACACTCCTATGACACATGCACCTAAGAAATGTTATGCTATGACATGCGCTCCTACAACACGCGTGCCTATTACACACGCTCCTACAACACACACTCCTATAACACATGCTCCTTCAACACAGGGCCCCAACCCTGTCTGTCCATCCTCTTGCACGTGGGCCCCTCCTTGCGTTTCATCGGCATAAAGTTGCAACTAATTGGCAATTATGTGAAGAAAAACAATACTTGTGCTATCTCTAAACTGATGTGCACCTGGAACTGCAGACATGGGCTAAGAGGATACTTCGAGGCCATCACTTCTAACAAATTACAGCCCAACCATAGTTCTGCACCATTTTTTTAGCTATGTTGTTTTATCGCTCCTGGCACCTCGCAGCACAAATCGGGCAACCTATAGTGAAGGCAACTGATCCCTGTTTTCAGATCTTTTCTGATTGATTGGGGGGTCTAAGAGTTTTATGGTTGGCGGTCTGGAACTGACTGGTACCATGGAATGCTTGGGGCCTTGGGACTGGGGCTTTTGGGACCTATTATTTAGAGCTGGGACAGGAAAGGTCAGAGGTTCGTGCCCTCCTTCTCATGGGATCGGTCTTTGAGGCCTTGCAGGTCACATTCTTACGGAGATACCAAATGTTGGCAACATGAGACAATAAAGGGTCTATGAATCTCTGCAGCCCTGGCCTTTTTCACCGGTGCCCAAGCTACTACCTATCCCTGCATGCATACACTTTATTTATATGTGTGTGGCTCGGAGCTGTGGCCATGGCAGCAGCACAACATTATGTCATGGTTTCCAATATGTGTGCTACTATGTAGGATGACATTTGGTTCCCCATGTTAGCTGGACTAAAAGAAACATCCCACATCCTCCCTGTGCTATTGTCCTTGCCAACACACCCTCCCGCCTGTCCCCTCCCCAAGTCCCTAATACACACTTCTGGCCCTCTGTCTCATCCAAAAGTGCTTGGGGGGCGTGGGACAATCATCCCTCCTTCCCAAAACACAACACAGAAACATAGAGCAACCTACAGAAACCTACAACACATGCACTTATGACACATATACTTACTCCACGTGCTGTTATGCAACATGCTCTTATGCCACACACACAATTGTTCTACATGCTCTTGCAACAAAGACTAATATTGCAGCAGTTAGAATCAATTATCATGTAACCGTAACGTATATGAAAAAAGCATCATTTTGCAAAAGAGTTACTGTTAAACCAACAAAATCTTAAAGTCTACAAACATCCGAAATAATAAAGTTAAGGTAACAACATAATAACTTTATTAACACATTTAAAAAATATTATATGCACTTCCAAAAAACTCTGATTATGAAGGAGAAACATCTTGAAAATATGAAGGTAAAATAGTAGAGTGGTTTAAGTGATTGTTTATGAGATCTTTGTGTAACCTGCAGGTTGCAGGTTTGAATCCCAGCAAGGCCATCTCAGAGTTTCATCCTATTTTATTTTTTTATTTGTATGTAATTGATAATAGCACAAAACTAGCTCTAGAGCAGCTGAGCGCTTAACAACAGGATTGTGCCAGAATTGGAGTTATGTAATGAGTACCAATTTTGTAAATAAAAGTATAATATGTAAACAACTTTGGCAGAAGTGTTTTATAAACAACAAATGGTATATCACTGTGCAATGGGTTCCAACCCGGAAAAAGTATTTTAAGTGTGTACACTGCAGGCTTGTAAATAATGATACATAATAAGTATGGCTAAAACCAACATGTCCAGTACAGTTTTTATCTAGTGCTGCACAGTGGTATAGTAGTGATTAGGAAAAAAAGAAATACATGTATTCACGGCTGCTCACAGTGATGCAGAGTAACATATTGTGTTAAAGGGTACATTGTGTGCAGGGAATACAACAAATGTTATTGACAAGTACTGTATCTATATGCTATTGCATGTAACCTTAGCTCCTATTCTCCCCAACCATCAGCTCTTGATTATCACTACATAGCATTCTAAACATTTATGAAGGAAAGAGAGATTAATAAAAGTGAATGCAAGTATAAAGAGTGGTTAGTGGTGCAATATCTCTTTAGGGATTTCTATAGTTTCAAATGAATGTGTGAAATTCATACATTAATTACTGGACAGCAAATGTGAATTTTCTGATCAGAAAGCATTCTTATGGATTGTCCTGCCTGCTGTGTAATCAAGCACACATGTATTCTTGATTTGTACATTATTTTCAACTTATCCAGATTTTGCAGATGTACTTTTACCCCTAATCTTGGAACCTTTGAAAAACTGGAATGGTACAATAGGTTTGCCAACTCTCAAATTATACCAGACCCGTTGCAAATGGAGGCCATCAGCCTGTTCAGCAGGTAGTTACCATGGACATTTTAAAAAGCTTAGGTTCAGATGCTTTCAGGTTTCTATCTGAAAGTTATGGATGTATTATAGAAATTCTTGCAACATGTTTTGAAAGAAGAACACTTGGAATTTCAGAGGGTCTGAGCCCTCTTTATCCTCTGGTATGCCATGTATTTGGAGATTTAAAATTGAATCATGATCTTCAGATCCTGAGTTTTCCATAAAAAAGATGTAATAGTTTTTTTTTGCAGACTCAAAGAAAGTGTCGTTTTTTAAGTGGTGTTATCTTCACCCTGGTATTTCTGACCTTAACAATATGCCATCCTCGTTCATATATAAGCTACCTGTTGACTAAAGGATAGTGTTTTCTTTTAGTTAATATTTTGGAAATGATGTTATTGCATCATCTGTGCCAAAGCGGTGGCAATACTTACCACCTTCTGATTATTTCAATTAAAAGAATGACTTGGACACACTTGTATTAATATTCAACTGAAGAGGTCCCCTCTATGATCTGAAAGTTGTTTACATTGATAATTCACAAGATATTTTATGAGATTAGTGAGGAATCTACAGCAGAATTATTTTTGTAAAAAAGAATGTCTGAATTTCATATTATTGGCATGTTTATATTGGGGGATATGCCTTTCATGTTGGGTATTGACGCTCTGATGAAACTGTTTGAGGCCAAATGTTTGAATTTTATAAGATGGAGATGGAGTAACGCATACTATTCTGGTGTTTGGTGTATGTACGTTTTCTATGCTTTCTTCAGTGATGTGGTTTGGTTGGCATATTTTGTTTCTGTTGGGGAAAGAAATAATGTTTATCTGGGATGTTGAAGGGCCTGTTATTGTTAAATAGCAACAATGGAATAAATATAGAATTATTAGAATTATAGAAAGTAATTTTGAAACAAACACAAAGATATATTCCGCTGAATGATAAGAAAGATAATAAGAGAGTATGGGCCTCATTACGAGTTTGGTGATATCTGGGCGGTAAACACCAAACTGTATTACTGTTACTGCCACTTGGCCCGGCGCTATTACTGCCGGATTAAACGTGGCGGTGGCAGTGTAAATCCTCAATTCATTTTAGTCCATAGGACTCAATGGGGCATTTTCAGCAGAAATACCACAGCAGTAATCCCCCGTGGTAATTCCATCTTAATGGACGGAAGGATGGAAGTTTTACCTCTAGCTGTAGCTGCTGGAGGTGGCTCCTCCAACTTTCCGCCCAACTCATAGTTGGGTGGAGCCATAATGCACTGGTATACCGTATACCAACACATTTAACTGCATTGCCCAACTTCTAATGAGGCCCTGTGGTTTCAGTTACATGTGATATAAGGCCGAAATTCCCACTCAAATGCACTCTGTAGTATAAAGGATGGACTGGGGAGAGACACACTTGCCTGGAAAATGAGTGACTGGAACAACAAGCAGAATGTTGTGGGTCTTGAGTGACTTGAATGAAGTGGAGTTGTGGGGTATTGAGGGAGCAGAAGGGGAGAGGGTCTCATTTGGTAATCAAGCACTGGGATGTGGAGCAGCTTTGGATGAGTAATTAGGTTCAGGGATAAGGAGGGGAGTTGCATAGGTAATGGTGGCATTCAAATAGGCAGGCAGTTGTATGGGTAATGAGGAAGTGGCACAAGAAGGGACGTTGCATGGATAATAAAGAGTTGACAGTGGATAGGCGTTGCACTAGTAATGAGGGCATGGGAGTTGAGTCAGTAATAAGGAAGTGCGATGAGAAGGAAACTTGCATGGGGAATTAGGGACAGTGATGAGGAGTGGTGATATGTGCCTCATGAGGACTGGGATGAGGGGAAGATGTTGCATGGGTAATGAAGACTTGGAAATCCAGCAATGGGGTATTGCACTGTTGTTTTGACATTCATATTCACGTGGGTTTATTGCAAATGTGAGAGAAATACCACCAAACCTTTAATGGTTATTCATGGTGCCCGCCCCTTATACTGCATAAGAGTAGTCAGTTAGGTGATGGATTTCTAGTACAAATTGGAGAACTGTAATGAAGGTTGCAGCAGACACTAATTAAAGTGGTGCACCTACTTCGTGTGAAAATCAGTGATTCGTGTTGTAGATTTGTCTCTGGTTGGTTTAGGTTTCTGTGGAAAGTAGGAAGAATATATATTATTACATTTGTGGCATTTATACAAATATGTCATATATGCACACGCTCATATGATCTTTTAAATCTCCCACCATTTGTACATTTATGCATTTAAGTGGGCGTTTTTGCACATTCAAACACACATCTTAAAGGTATAAATGTAATGCACTGGTAATGAGGAGATGGGATGCAGAGGGGTGTGCAAAGGTAATTGGGAACAGTGATGGGAGAGGAGTTAAGTGCATACAGAAAGACTAGAGTGAGAAAGGGTGTTACATGGTGTAAGGGTGCAGAAGGAGGAGACTGACACACTGGTAACATTCATTTGGTTATAACCTTTTAATGATAACATAACGAGTAAACTGGACTCTCGTTAATTCTAAGAGAGGTTTCCCTACCCCAACTAAGGAACATGGATTCAGCGAGAATGTCCAACTAAATGAAAAGGGTCCACCACTGTGTGTCAAAATGCTTACTTCTGTACCTCACACGTGTAACTAAACTAAAGTGGTCTTCTGGTCCAGAAGAATGGCTCCCTTCTTCTGGACAACAGTTCCAATTGGCAGGTGGGAATGACTCCCTTCCCAGGTCTTACTTATTTTCCAAGATATAAAACAAAGTTTCAGATTTTGTAAAGTTCTCAGTTCAAACTCAAAAGATACAAATCCAGCTCAAACATCAACATTCCTTATTGTCCATATTATTTCTCACTATAGGGTTCCTGGAGAATGTCTCCCCTCTCCAGGTATCCTGCTATCAGCACTTTCACTGCTGGGCCTTCCTTTGCTTTGCTTCAAAGTAGACAACACCAGGGGGTATGGCTTCCTTCCCCAGATATCTCTTTGCTTGTAGTTTCACCGTAGTAGCGGGAATGTATTCCTTTCCCCAGGCCCTTCTCAGATTCTTTTTATCACAATTCACACAGGTTGGGGGAATGACTCCCTTCCCCAGTCTTGGACCAACTTTGTTAACCAACCTGCTGGGAATGACTTCCTTCCCCTGGCCTTTTTCAGGCTTTTCCCAATGTCCACAATGCTAAAGGGAATGATTCCTTTATCCTGTCCTTTCTCAGGCATCTCGCAATGTCCAACATGCCAGGGGGAATGACTCCCTTCCACTGGCCCTTCTCAGACATCTCACAATGTACACAGCACCAGCTGGAATGATTCCCTTTCCCCGTCTTTTTCTGCTGATTATATAGCAGACCTGGTTCACTATCCTGCCAGGTACTGCTATTGTCCATATAACTGTTATACTTTCCTTTCTGTAATCGGGGGTCTCAGACCCTTACTCCAGGTACAATTATTCATTCAAAGTCTCTTTCCCAGGCTCTCCTCTCAGCCATGTTCTTTAGGGTACTTCCACTCTTCCATATAGAGCCCCAGGCCCTTCTTTTGTCCCCACCAGATAGCCCTGGCAAGTCCCTATCACTAAGGAGCTTCTGTTCAGACTCCAGCTGGTCCCAATACTTAATCTCTTCCCTCCTATGCTCTCTGTGTGGTCCACTCCAGCTATGGCATGTCTGTTACTGCTGACACCGCTGCCCTGCCTTTCTGACATGGAATGCACAGTCCCTTCTCTTCCATCAGTGGTGCCACCCTGCTTCCTGTCGGGAGAAGGTTCCTTTCTCTTTCGACCCTTTTCGGAGGCCTCACTTTCTCGCCGCCCGTCTCAGTTTCCTGGGCTTCCCTTTGCCACACTGCCAACTTGCTTGCGGCTCCTCGAGGGAGGGCTGAATGCCATTTTCAGTAGTTCTTAGCTTTCTATGTTCCACTTAATCGCATATTGTCCATATTGACTAGAGTGCTGATTTTGGTTCCACAGAGTGTTCTTCATACTCCGTGCCTCTAATTCGTCTTGGTACTGATGTTATTTATTTTATTTATTTGTAATGCGCTGGGACAGCGCCCAAAGGTATAGAAGCGTGGAGACAAGGAACATTTTGATCAGACACGCCAGAAATACGACGGTGGAGAGAATAGTCGAGATGGAAGGAATTATTCGAATAGAAGGGTATTCAGCCTGCCCCTAAAAATTGAGATTGCCCCACATAGAGCCTCATTGCGACCCAGGCGCTAATGGGTTAGCAGCGCCGTAAAAGGCTGCAGCGCCGTTAACCTATTAGCGCCTAATTATGAGGTCCCTTTGCAGGACCCGACCTTAACGGCTGGTGTAGACCAGCCATTAAAGTAGGGACCCGCAAAGGGACCTTGGTGCTAATTACGGTGCCGCAATTTGCGGGACCGTACTTAGCACCTTCCCCATTCCCATTGAGCCCTATGGGGCAAAAATGGGAGTGGGGAAGGGCCATGGAGGAAGGGGGAATTACTGCCCCGCAAACCTTGTAATGGGGTGGTAATTCCCCCTTTCTCCATGGCGGAGTCCGTAACTTACCGGCATGGATCATGGTGCTAATAGCACCACGGTCTTCCGCCAGGGTCGTAATGAGGCCCATAGTCTCAGATCCAGTGGAAGTGCATTCTATAGCCGGGGAGTGGACACTGAGAAACAGCCATTTTGCACAAGAGAGAGCTTGGTCACTGGGATTTCCACTAGACCTGTGTTGTTGGTGCGTACTGCACACTTAGCTGGTAACCACCTCATCCTTTTAGTTAGATAGGCTGGACTTTTTCCATAGAGACATGCATGTGTGATGCACAGCATTCTCAACTGGCTTTGCTTATGTTTTGGCAGCCAGACACGTGCCCTGTTCTGCTAGTACCAGTCACTGCCCTCACTGCATTATTCTGGATTACCTGTAGCCGATAAATCTCTATATTTTCCAATGCCCTGAAGAAGAGTGGCACAGTAGTCCAGGCATGATCCAATGATTGCCCGAGCCAGTGTTTCGCTGTGTGCTCTATCAAGAAATGGTCTTGCCAGTACAAGGAGCATAGTAAGAGGCACATGAAACCAGGCTACTGACGTGTACCTTCATAGTGAGCTCCAAATCCAATATCAAGCTCAATGTTTTGACTTTGTGGAGTGTTGGTAGGAGGCAGTCGGAGATTTGAAAAGTTGCATACATAAAATCCAGTTTACGTAGTTTGGAGGCTGTGCCTACCAACATAATCTCTGTCTTCCCATTGTTAGGACCAGGCCATTAGTAATAATCCACTGATGGATGTGATTGTAAATGTTCTTAATGGCCTGTGAGTCAAGCTCATGGTTGCCAGAAAGGGGAAAGAGACACTGAGTGTCATCCGCATAAGTTGCATACCCGACACCTTCCGCATCCAGGCAGCTAAACAGGGAGAATAAAGATGTTAAAGAGAGTAGGGGATAGACAGGAGCCCTGAAGCACCCCAAACTCCAGGACATATTCTTCTGCACTAAAGTTTTCAAAGAAGAATCTCGCCATCTGCTTAGAGAGGAAGGAAAGAACCCAACTGGCTGCCTCATTAAAAATATGGCAGTGTCTTGTAGTCTGGTGGTTAGAATTGTACGATCACCAAGATCAAATGCTGCAGTAAGATCTAGTAACATGAAGAGCAATGTTTTGCATTCATCCGCATGTTGCAACATGGACATTTTTAGCTCAAGGAGAATATTTTCAGTACTGTGATTATATCTAAATGCAGATTGGTTGGGGCCTAGCATGTTATTAAGTTCCAAGAACTTTTGAACTTGATGATATGCCGTTTTGTCAAGGATTTCTAAGAGAAAGTGTGAATTAGTAATTGGGTGATAGTTGTTTGGGATGTTCGGGTCCAGTGAGGGTTTCTTTAGGAGCGGTGAGATCCAAGTCTGTTTAAGCGAGCTTGGGACAAAGCTCTCCCTAAATAAGAGATTGACACATTTTTTTTTTCAGAGGCAACAATATCTCTGCACATGATTTAACGATGGTGACTAGACAGAGATCGCCTTTGCAGATTGTAGGTTTAATTTTCACCATTATTATTCTCAAATAGGTTACTTGATTTTTTGTTCACATATGACTCACATAAGTTGTACCTACTCTTCCTCGTCTCTACGTTTTAAGGATGTTGAATTATCTACCCCACAAAAGTTCATGGAAGTGTGGGGAGCCATGGTACCCTGCATAGGGTAGGAGGATGAAGGAGTTTGAGGTATAGCCTAGACATATCGCATTCTCCTTGGACAGACATTCCTAGTCCCATGGGAGGATCCCTCCCCATGAGATCCACCTGCTGAGCCCCGTCACTAGGAGGACTATCGGGTAGTGGCCTCACCGCCCTGGCCTCATGGGAAGCGGCTCCCAAGGATTCATCACAATGGGTAATGAGGAAGTAGAAATAAGGTTCTGCACTAGTGTTTTGAATAAAATAATCACGTGGGTTTACTCTGATTATAAGTAATGGAAACAGAAAATGAGTTTGATTTTTCTTGGAGAAACACTGCTTAACCTCTAATGGTCTTTCATGTTTTCTCTCCTCTTACTGCACATGAATAGTCAGTTGGGTGATGGCTTTGTCCTACAAACTGCAGATTTCTAATGCAGGTTGCAGTAGCCATTTATTAAAGCTATGCTCTTTGTGAGAAAGCAAAGGGTGTCTCACCTGCTAGTTCTCGGTGACTTGTCATCCAGGTGGCCAGGACACGGCCATCGCCTGTGAAACCTGTTCCTGGGGGTGGACCAATGCGGGAGGATCACCTGGGTGAGCAGTCTTCGGCAACCGATGGTGAGACACAGTATTCCTCCCTTTCCTGTACACATGACCCCTCCTATTTCATTGGATTCTCTGATGTCCCAACTCCCCCCTCCCTTTTCTACCGAAAGACTGGGCCGAGGATGAGGGTGGCTGAGAGTAACAAGGCTAACCCTTACACATCTCATTGGACATGTCCCGCTAATCGGGTCAGGCAAAGTCAGCCACTTGACTTTAATCGCATACATCTGATACCCATTAACTCTCCCCACACGGATAAAAGGCGGAACATAGAGACACGCTCAGAGCAAGGTGTAACCCGAGAAACAGAAGAACTTCCGGGGCAAAGGTGAACCTACTGGAGAAGAGCAACAGAGAGAGGTACGAGAGCCGAGGGTAAAGGAGCCTAGGAGTTCCCTGCAAGAGGTTTTTGCCCAAGAGAACTGTAAATGATATGTGGAGAAGGCCAAATCCCAGAAAAGAAGACTGCATTGTGTTTCAAAGGCACCCACAATCCTCCTGGGTGAAAGTTTAGGAGGTGAGGCTATGCCTGTGGTATTAACTTGCACTCGTGAATTGAACGGCAAAGACAAGAAAAGAATGCACAGAGCCGGTGAGTTGGTGAGCGAGATGAAAGACTGGTGTGTGTTAAGGAAAGATTGAAGTGGCAACAATATATCTTACAATTGAAGGCTGTAAGTGGGTTGATGAGACGCAAATAAAGGCAGACCTGTGTGGAACTTGAAATTACCAAAGCCAGTGATACAGAGTAGCAGATTGGTGTAGCGATTGGAAGAAGCCCACTCGAATGTCTCGGTGAAAGGTGAAATGTATTTTTTGTTATAATGCAACAAAGTAGATGAACTTTAAAAAGCGTGAGGATCAAGATTGACCTCGGCAAAAAGGGGAAGTGGTAAGTGAATATTGAACTCTTGTGCTTATAATATTGAACTACCTAGACCAAGAATCACTGGGCAAATAACACATGAGTGCAAATTGAAGGGAAAGTCGCAGTGTTCCTGCGGAAGTCTATACTTAAAGCCTCGCAAATTTGAATGTCTGTGACAACAAGCAAAGGTCTGAGCCCGACTGACAGAGATTGGAACTGCGATGAGTTAGGGAAAGGGTACCCCTAACGAAGGTGAATACAATTTGGGAAGGGAACCCCTACAAGTGTTGTTGGGTTGTGTTTGAGAGGTCAGAGCCCGATAGAGGGAGACCCATGTGAACTTTTTGTTTTTACTTTGAGAGGTCTGAGCCCGATCGAGGGAGGCCTGCGTGAACTTTTGGTTGTACTGTGAATCCTTTTGTTGAACTGTGAAGGAACTTTTGTAACACTGGAAAAGTTTTGAACTGCTTTATTTTGAGAACCTGAGCCAGAAAGTGTCATCCTGTCTACGTGGACCGCCTTACTCCGTGCTGTCGAATGTGGGGAGGAGAGCTGACTCAGCCACTTTGATTCTTTATATTCACACACTGATTTTCTTTGCATATTCCATTTTCCTGCACATATTTGTAATAGCATAAGGGCAGGCAATAGGTTTATTTAGTATAGGCCATTTTGTTTTGACGGACTCAACTAGCACTGCTTTATTTATGATTTGATGCTAGAGACTACTCTCTTAGTTATAAGGCAAAGGGGGAGTTTTTCTAAACCCTGAGAATTGAATAAAGGTTTTACAAATTGTACCTTTTGTGTCAGTGCCATAGCATGCCTCCCTTACAACATACTTTTTGGTAGTGCAGAGATTCTTCTTGTTTTAGAACCATCACGTGGATTGAGGTTTCATTGGAAATTAGGAAGAAGATATATAGTTTTGTAAATGTACAAAAATGTTTGCCGGATGCACACATTCATTTTCTGTTTTAAACTCCCTTTAATTTGTATATTAGTGCAATTAAGTGATTATTTCTGTGTTTTGAAATGCCCATCTTAAATTTGCAAATGTCATGCACTTTGAAATGTGCCGAAATGACATGCATTCCCTGTTCCTCTTGGACATAGACACAGGGGATGTCTAAAAATGACTGGCACTGATTCTGCCATGCATTTATCTTTAATTGTAGCAGTACCAGGTTTGAAATGCCGTTTTCCCATCTTCCTTTCTATCTTTCAAAGAGGGATGAGACTGTTATTTTACATTTAGAGTGATAGGACCTAGGATCACTGTGATATGCACTTCCAGAGCTATATGTGGGTGTTGGGAGCTTGTCCTATATTGGGAGCGTTTTCCTTAAAGTAATGTATGTAAAGGGGTTGGTCAGTGCTCTGCTGTGCTACTGTAGGATCTCCAAGAATTGTGCAGAACCCTCTTTATGAATAAGATGAACTGTACACTTACACACGATGTATAGTTATACTTTCTGTGTTGCATTTTGCCTTTTACATTTGAGCAATACTGAACAGTTGCTAGAATTTAAAGTGAATGGTGTTTTTCAAAAGAAAATCCACTTTAAAACAATCCTTACCTTTGTACATGTATTTGAAAATACTTTAGAGCTGTGCTAAAGTACAGCTTTATTTTGTGAAAATATAAGCATCAATGAAAACAGTTCACTTGGTACCTGTAACCCTCAGAATTGTGTACTAGAGGTTTATATATGCAGTTCATTACAACAGAAGAACACTTAAATGCACTAGCACTTTTTAGTGTTTATTTCCCAAGTGATGTCCAGTGTTAAATTGAAAAACAGTTTACAATTTGGATGTACATGTTTACAGCCAACTACTGTATTGTTTTAACAAGCTGGATTACATTTTTCAAATGGTTTCTTTTTAAGATATATGCAGGAGGTCTTCTTAGATGTTGATGGCAGCAGATGCTGGAAAAGTAAAACTTTAAATGTTTTTAGAGATTGTGTGTAATAGAGCATGTTCCGATTCACACAACAAATGCACTCTCAGAGCCAAAAGATGCACCTGAATTGTTGCCCTGAATTAAGATGGTTAAAAAGAGGGATTGCAGATTTGATTGGTGAATACCACTGTGGCTGCTTATATCCAGACAATCATAGTTAGTGGGAAATATCTGGGTAGAAAGAGAAGAAGAGAAACCGGTAGGTCCCTCGCCAGATGTGCATGGACCCATGTAGTTGTTGGCAGACATATTGGACATGCCATCCAGGCCCTATGCCATGCCTTTTCGCCTCCTACAATGAATGAGGACTTTCAAGCCCCTGTCAGGCTTTTTGTGGAAAGGGGTTGCTGGATTTTCCTCATTCATTTTGTGTAGTGGTGGAGAGATGTATCTCAATAAGAAGACTGGGGATCATTGGAGATTTGTGGGTTCATTGGCTTGAGCTAGATGCAACGAGGCTTGATTTTACTCATGGCCGTAGCTTGTAAAATTTGAAGGGGCTGTGATAGGAAGTAGATTCAGGTGTTACCAATGTTTCAGCACAAGATGAGTTGCAAACATCTGCACATGATTATGTTTCATTGTGGAGGCACTCATTTAGGGTATGTTACTGACATATCCTTGCAATTGCCATAAAAGACACACTTTGAGCTCTGATGTCTTGTTTTCCACAAATCACATTTATCTTTTCCAGAATTGCTTAAAGCAGATGTGGAAAAGATTCAGAGACTTCTGCCTCCAAATTGAAAAAGACATGATTAATGTGAGACAAGCTTCCTTCTCATTACTTCACAGCAATTGTATGTCATCTTTTGAAAGTGCCAACATTTGCCATGATGCAATTAATGTTTTTTTTCGAAAAGATGGACTGCATCTCGTTGATCATGACAATGAGCTCTTTTTATTTAATATTAAGCATGCAACATGTGTCTTTTTTATTAAAAGTGAAATGCAAAGAGCTCTTTTAAGAGCTAGCATTGCAGGTTTAAAAATAGAGTTTGGATTTGCTATTCCCTGATATTTGATTGTTCGGTCTGTGGACATCTATGAGAGAGTTATGAGAGCAGATATCCTTTAATGTGTTTAGGTGGATAGGGTGGCGCCTTCTTTCTTTTTTGTCAGAAAAGGCGGCTCTGAATAGAACCATTTCTTTTAAAAAAATATGTGCGTTGGTTATTTTTTTGTATTTTCTTAACCACAGAGATGGAACAGGGCAATAGGTGGATGGGGTATAACTAGTGGACAAGTCAACACTGATTAAAAAAAAAAATAATGATATATTAATTATGGGAGGTGCAGTTCTTTTTGTGCTTTTGATGATGACAGGCTCAAAGGAAGTCTAGAACTGTTCCCCAGCAGAAGAGTGCATCACAGTCCAAACAAAGGACTATTGACCATGATAGGAATGGGTCAACAGCCTCTTGCATGGCTTTCCAGCCACTGGAGAATCCAGCCACTTCCTCCATCTCCTCCTCTTACTTCTGTTCTTCCACCTTCACCTCTGTTGCACTTTCCCTGTCCTCCTCCCCTCCTCTGCCTCTTCCAGGTGTGGGTGGTAGCCTGTGGAGGGTGCTACAGCCATAAAAGATGCCATCCTTCTACAGTCCCAAAGAACTGATCAGACCTACTGATCTTTAATGAAGCTCTGTAAAAATGAAGAGAACAAATGATAGCGTCCCCTGGGCGAGCCGTGCCCCTGACTCGTTTCCTGTCAGCAGAGAATGGAAGATGAAGAAAGGAAGAACAAGTTCATAAAACTGAAAAGAACAGTTAGAAATGTCTGTGGTACAGTAGAGGGGATGTGATTGTACATGCAATCTGGTAGTAAGTGAGTAGAATCGATTCATATGTGCCAGAGGATTTGGTGCATTGATTGCAGACAGGGTGGTCATGCCAGATGGGTGGAGTATGCATTATGATGTATTTGGCCATCCATGATCACATCATCACATGACATTATGACATCATCAGGACAGCGTCTCTGTGTCCACAAAAGTGTGCCATGGGACCATGGACATTGGCACCTGGCTACTTACAACGTTACATCAACTCCTACTCCTCCCAGTTAAGTAAACATTGCAGAGGCAGCATTTAAACTAGGTAGATTTGCATGTCAAATGACATTTCTACTAATAGATGCGATAAGCATGCATTCTAACTTAATGGTTACCTTCATTCAGCTTAGAATGTAGGAGGTCCTTAAGATGGATTAATGCCTGGCTGGGAGTTGCGGGGGGGGGTGATTTGCAGCCTCCCAGCGAATGAAGCGGTAGAACCCCCACTCCGTGCCTCCTTGGAAGCGGGAGGCCACCATTTTCCCTGCCAGAAATGAAGTTAGTGTGCCCACGCTCCCTTTCCCCTCTTTCACACCACCTCCTGACCTCAATTTCCACATTTCCTGGCCACCCGCATCCCTCCCCACTTACCTTGCATTCCTCCACCCCTCGCCGCCACGGGAAACAATGTGTTCCCAGCGCATCTTCTTCCTGGCAATGGCAGCCATCTTGGTTTGCAGATTCTTTTCAAGTTGAGCAATGACAAGCACACCGTTTCTCAACTTGAAATAAATCTATTAGAATCCCAGTACAACACACCGGGATACTAATAGCAATTAGCCCTTTGCTGGGGTGGAGGGCATCACTAGAGCAGGTAATGCCCCAGGGCTAACTTTAAAGCACTTACTGCGCTTGGGCTTCTAACTTACCCCCGGGTCATTACCTTACCCGGTAATGCTCGGGATCTGTTGCTTAAATCTGAAGAACTCTTTGGAGGAAAATAAATCATTGTATTTGGCAATTTCCTACAGTTAACCCCTGTCAAATGCCAATCTGTTTTGCAAACATTAGGTCAGAAGAATGTTGTACAACACTTGAAAGTATAGGGAATATAAAACTCGACGAATACCGTTCACTACAGAGAACAATGCCCCAGTCAAGAGACCCTAACTATGATCAAATACTGAAGAGCATCAGAATTGGAGTATGCACCTTCTGAGAAAGCTTTCAAAGATATTTTATTTTGGAAAAATGGAATAAAAGCACAAAATTCAAGAAACATGTCAAACATCGCATTATTCCTGTATCGGAAGAATACCATGAAAAGTTAAAATGACCACCATAATATCTATCTTTGGTCACACTATGACCCACTTAGAATGGGTTTGTTCTACTTCAGCGACAGTCCCAGTGCAAAATCATTGGAAGACTCCATCTGGCGACAAAATGGATTTTGAAGCGAAAATGCTAAAAAATCCTAGACACGTATATTTAATCCATTTTGTTGTTCATCTTTGATCAAATCGAAGCATGTCTTTTTAACCCTTGTCAGCAATGTGTCGTGACATAAATATACATGTATGCAAGTTAATGAAAATGAATACACACCATAGGATAACAATTCAATGAACACTTAATAAATAAGCCATTCCATTAGTACTATTCATTTATATAAAATGCAGATCCATCCAAAGCATAGAATCAAATCTTCACTCATGTCTACACAAGGGTAAAATTCTAAAATCTAAAATTCGCATTTATTTTTCAGCTGCTTTCCTTGTTTGTAACGCAGAAAACGTTTTACTGCTATATCTGGGATCTGCAATGAAAACATCAGATCCAACTTGCACTGGGACAAAATAGAATAAAATGCCTCACAGCTCCGTAAATCATGTGGCAAAAGGGACATGAACTTGTTAGATCTTTTTGTTTTTTCCACAGTGCCAAGGTTCGTCCTAGTTGTAGCAGGTTTAACCGAAAACATACTAAATTATATGTGTCCTGCGTTCTGGGAACTCAATTTAAGTACTGTCCTTTTGATCCATAGGCAGCGATTATAAAATATAATCTGTTGGCATGTTTGTCATTTCTTTCTCCTCGCATACATATTCTGAAGTTGATTAAGCCTTGAAAGAATGTTGTTCTTGACCTGCGTCACAAGCGTCCTTGGATTAAAATATGTGACATCAAGGTTAATTTCTTTGAGCGTCTTCTTTATACTATTAATTCAAGTTTTTTTTAACTGGATGGTCTTTTACCAAAATATTGTGCAATATGTGTGTTGTTAATTTAGCTGAAGGATTTGTCCAAACAGGATTCTGCATGGCTGTAGGTCTGAGTCTTAATTCATCAGCTATATAGCTCATTGTGTACAGCAAAAACAGGGGTGGACAGCGTCAGCGGTAGACGTAAGAAGCATTTCACAAAGTCCTCCCCTTTAGCTTGCAAATAATATGGTCCTCAAAGCCCCAAATCTCTGCTCCATTTAGAGCAGCCACTTTAGGATTCTCCGTATGTAGCCTCATCATTACTACAGTTGACTGGTTAAAGGTTTGTCATCTGCAGAGTATGTGAAGGGGGTTCCCAATGAGCCAAGGTGGTCAAATAGCAGTTTTATGTAGATATTTTAGAGGGTGGGGGAAATGAAGGAGCCTTGCGGGACACAACAGGAATTGGGAGTGGGGATGACAGCAGCATCATCTGTGAAGTCTCTGGATGTTCTGTTGTCAAGGAAGGAGGATATTCAACTGGCAGCTTCAGGGGGGAATCATGTGACCGAGGTCAGGTGGTGGCATAAAATCTTATGGGCAAAGAGGTTGAAGGCCCCTGGTAGGTTGAGGAGCAAGAGGAGGGTCAACTTTCCTGCATCAATAGCATTGTGAAGTTGTTTTTTTAGGTCGAGGAGGGCTGTTTCCGTCCTATGTCTTGGACAGAACCCAACCTGGAGAAAACTGAGAATGTGGTGTGTTTCCATAAATTTATGAATTTGGGTGTAGACACCTCTGTCAATAACTTTCAGGAGGAGAGGAACGGTGGTGGTAGGTCTGTAGTTGGTGTGGATGGTTGTGTCTAGTGAAAATGCTTTTAGCATTGGGGATGATCCAGGACTCTTTAAGACAGAGGGGGACAATGCCTGAGGCAAAGGAGGAGTTGACGATGACGGTGATCAGTGGGAGAAGAGGCTCTTAGCATTCTTTTTACCAGGGTAGCAGGGAAGATGTCCCATTTGAGCCCTTTCATGGGGTGGAGGGGGAAAATGGGAGATTCCAGTTCACAAAGGATGGTCAACAGATCTCAGGTGTTCGAGCAGCCTCTGCAATCCTTTTGTTGTAGGAGGTTGCTTTGGTCGCATGATTGGCTCGTTTGTATCTCAAAGATACGTCTCAGAAAACCAATTTGTTGGTGGAGGTAGGGTCCTTCTGCCAGGCAGCTTCTGCTGCTCGTTTTTTTTCACGTAATGCTTGGAGTTCTGCGAGCCAGGTGTAATTGTGCCTAGGATTTTTTGTTTTGCGCCGTTTGACAGGGGTGAGGTACTCAACAGCATTAGCTAACATGGAATTGTAATGCTCCACCAGAGAGTTGGTGTCATGGTGAGTATGTATATGGGATTTAAGCGGGGGAGAAAACGGTCACTAGTTAGGTTGCAGGAGCTATGTGCTAGGGTGAGGGTAAAGGGGTGAGAGTTTTGGTACATTTATTTGGGATGGAGACGGTGAATGTTCTACTGTGGTAGTCGGTCCATGGACAAGGTATGTTTGAGGGGATAGAAATATTGCAGTTGTGGTCCAGGAGCCAGTCCAAAGTACGGCTATGTGAGCGGGTATGGTTGAGGATACATGGAATGCAGCCAAGGGCAGATGTAGCTTTAGTGAGAAGTGAGACGTCTGTATCTAAGGGGTCATTGTATCCTAGATGAAAGTCTCCCAGGATGATGAGCTGAGTGGTGGGTTTGAGGTTGGCAGAAATTAATTGGGCAAGGTCATCTACGAAAGTAGCGGAAGTTCCGGGGGCTCAGTAGATGAGGTAAATGTTGATGGAAGAGTTGAGTGAGCAATTGAGTTTGGTGGAGATGGATTCGCAAAGTGGGATTGGAATGGTCGCAATAGAGCGAAGTCGAACGGAATTCTTCTAAAAGAAGGCTATTCTGCCTACCTTGCTAGAGGTCCTGTCTTCTTGGAGGATGACCTAACTGGAAGGTACCTTGATAGATAGTGCAGGGCCAGCTGAAATGTTGTGCCAGGTTTCAGTGATGGCCAGGATGTCAATGTTATTAGAGACTATAGGATCATGGATGTCGGGAGCGTGGGCAATAGTGTTGATCAGGATGAATAAGAATTAAGAAATTAGTGAAGGGCTGGGGGCAAACCAGTAAGAATTCGATATGACTGATTGTGTGACATGTGGGGATGTGGGTTGTTGGAGGAGCAGTGGGTAGAGGTCTGGTAACTCAGTAATGAATTACATGTTAGGGTAATGTGAGGGAGAGCCTCTGGTGGCTGGTGAATGAGTGCGGGTGTTAAGCTGGAAAAATCTGTCTAATCCTGTATGTGGCATAGTGGTTGTTGTATGGCATGCAGGGTGGCCTGCAAGTGTTGGCACTGGTAGGAGGGGGCTAGATTGGGGCGTTAGGTGCATGGAATTATCTTGCCCTTGGAGTAGTGTGGAGACTGGCATATGACCGGCAAGGTGGCCTTCGCCCTTCCTTCGCACTTCCTGTCTGGCACTTACACAATCTGAATACACCTTACCCAGTACGTTTGTTGTCTGTCTGTTCCTTGGTCTCCCCTTGCCCCCCCCCCCCCTAGCATTGTGCACCTGAATCACTTGTCATAGTGGCACATTATAAATGCACAATAGCCTGCTCATATCCCCTCCTAGCCTCACTGCTTGTCGCACACTTGCATTATAGCCAGATTGTCATGCCTGTACCACCCTCTCCTTCCCCTCCGTCCCTGCCCCCCCTACTTCCTGTTACACACTAGAATTAGCAGAAATGTTGTCAGGCCTAGTATGCTTATAATTATTGTATATCATTCTGAAATTACCAAGGCCTTATGAATGATTGTATCCCATGTACCCCTCCCGTCTTGGAGTGCTTTGAAGCACTCATTTTGTGTATACGTGCTTTACAAATAAACAATAAAATACAATACAATCTGGCTAGATGGATTGAAGTCTCTGTCTTTTCCAGTGGTATTGGGCCTGCCTTGGCTCTTGTTTCATAAACCACATATTAACTTGGAGACTAAAATGGTCATTTGTACTTCCACTCGCTGCACGACAACTTGTTGTCCACCCAAGTCCATTTCATCCTTGTCCTTGCTTCCACCTCCTCGGGAGGACACCTGCTCTCAGTGGGTATGTACCCTGCAGACCGTATCTACTGAATACCATGCCTACGCTGAACAGCAGGCATTCCTCTGCCTCCTCACCAGCCTTTTGAACGTTCTGTTGACCTTGTTCCCGATTCCGTCATACCTCATGGTATAATCTACTCACTAACACCCCTAGAGAGAGGGGTTCTCCAACAATAGATCAAAGATTGGCTGGACAAAGGTTATATTGCGCCTTCCAAGTACCCTGCTGGTTTTCCACTGTTTTTCATACAGAAGAATTGAACGACATCACCCGAAAGGACAGATACCCACTGCCTCTTATCCACGACAACCTGGAATCATTACATTCAGCCCACTTTTTACCAAACTGGACCTAAGAGGGGCCTACCACCTGGTGATGATAAAAGAAGGAGACAAATGGAAGACGGCCTTTAAGACTTCCTCTTTCTAAATCTGCCTGTCTCTACTCTTCGACCTTTACAACTCATCGAGAACAGAACTGCAAGACTTTTCCTTGGCCTCAAGCTGGGATCGTATCTCTCCAGCTCTGAAATCTCTGCACTGGCTCTCTGTGGCTGCAAGGATCAAATTCAAGACCCTGTGCATCGTCCACAATGCTTTCTGGTGCCTGGGACCACACTACCTCCAACTTTCTCTTCATAAACATGTTCCTTCTCTAGCTCTCCACCCATCCATCTCCAATTCTCTGAGGGTCAGATGCTTTTCCAAGCAGAGAAGGGGGGCAGATCTCTTTCCTTGACTAGGGCCTCCTTCTGGAACAGCCTCCCTGCTTCGCTCAAACTTCAGCAGAACCACCTCCGGTTCCGGAAGCAACTCAAGACCTTTCTTTTCTCTTCCGCTTTCTCTCTTCCTCTACCCTGCTAATGCCCCTGATAGTTCCGTACACTGGTCCCCTGACCACCCCTGAACTCAGGCCCAGGCTTCTGCATGTTCAGTTACCCTTGCAATGCCTCTGGGCACTTTTACTGACCCCGCCAGCCCCCCTTGACACTTCTCCCCTCTTCCACGCATTTCTGAATGACACAAGGCCTAGTGAGATCATTGTTTGTCCTCCTTCTGTTTCCCCTTCCTTGTCTTGTCGCGCCTAGAAACACTTGTGTACAGGCGCGTTATAAATGACTTACATCATATCATATCATATCATATATATTTTGGAAAAAATAAGCTCTGTTTTGCATTTGATAGATGGTGCTACAGGAGTTCGTTTCACTTTTTCCACGTGTTATATTTGGAACGCAATGGAGGTCAT
This sequence comes from Ambystoma mexicanum, assembly GCF_040938575.1. Taxonomy (NCBI): domain Eukaryota; kingdom Metazoa; phylum Chordata; class Amphibia; order Caudata; family Ambystomatidae; genus Ambystoma; species Ambystoma mexicanum. Next base: position 699,819,400 of record NC_090941.1, on the reverse strand, counting down.
TTTGTAAAAAAGAAAAGGACTTGCAGGGGACGACCTACATTTGCACCGATGTGCTGCAGGGACCCCTCATGTAATTTATGTTGCTCTTAAATTGCAGAGTGAAACTAAAGGGTATAATGAAGCGCGCTTGCCTTCACTCCTCAATTTTATTCTCCGCTTTGAGTGATATAAAACACCACCAGCAAATATTCTTTGCAGGCATGATTTTTTAATGGATTCCAATGGAATCGGCCTGTTTATCAGGTCATGGTAATGTGATGTATATTCCATTGGAATCCTTTCGTGTTATGCGTGCATGAAAATCTCATGCAGGCGTAGAACAAAGTGCCCCCTCTAAGACCAGGGGTGGACTGGGAACTAAAAGAGGCCCTGGAAATTATTTTCAAAGTGGCCCCATGTTAGACATTTTGAGCAAGCACCAGCCCTTTCCAATAAGAACATCTCAGGAAAAGAGACCCATCAGGCAGCGAGTGGCCCGCCAGGAAATCTCTGGAATTCCCTGTATGCCAGTTCACCCCTGCCTGAAACGGAGGAGGAAAGGAAAGCGATCTCCGATGTCTGATTCGGTGCCCTCCCACGCCTCAGGCCAGCTGCAAATTGAGCAGGAGCGAAGAACAAAAGCGTAAAAGCAATTTTACGCTTTCATTTTCTGAACTGCACATTAGAAAATGAGCCCCCACGAGTGTATGCTAAATGTACACTCAAGCCTGTCTCTGTTTTTAAAGTCTTTCTTTTCCAGTTGACATATAAGACAATTCCCTTCTTTGAAATAAAAAAATAAATTCGCCTTTGTGGCCTTATAGCGATCAGACCCGTTTATGAGGGTGGACAGGGCTGGGGATGAATCATCAGCCACAAGGGCCGCCTCCATGTGTGTTTAGGCGTGTTGCTGCCCTGTCTGCTCCTGAATGCAGGGGTCATCGCTATAAGCACCCTGGGGCTTTTATCTGGGATGCTAAAAGGTGCTTACTATTCCCTTCCCTGGGAGTCCAGAAAGAGGCACCAAGGGCCTGTAATGAAGTAAAGCGGGCAAGTGGGGCTAGGAGGCGGAGCGGGCACAGGGTGGTGTGTAGACATTGGGCCTCATTACGAGGAGGGCAGCCACGGAATGAATGGTGGCGGTAAGGGACCGACACCATTCATTACGGGCCGCCCTATTACGACGTCTGCAGCGGGTCCCGCTCTGGAATGCCTGGTCAGACCAGGCGTCCTTGGCGGGACCCACTAGCATCCTCCCCATTCCCTTTGAGCCTCATGGGGGCTTAAATGGGAATGGGGATGTACCGGGTCCCGAGAATGGGAATTACCGGGCCCGCCAAAGTCGGCATGGCCCGGTAATTCCCTATTCCTTGAACCCGGACCCGGTACCCGGTATGGGGGTAGCCATGCTGCTAAAAGGCATGGCTACCTCCATACTCGTAATGAGGCCCATTAGGTCCAGAGAGGGGTCTCTGGCTGGTCGGTGGAGGGTCTGTGCAAGATGGCTAGAGAAAGAATAGGGCAAACCTGTGTGGATAGGTAAAGATTGCCAGGTAACAACACAGACCATTACTTGTGGATTCCGTCTGCGTCCCCAGGCTCCTGATTGGCCTGCGCCACTCCTCCAGGTGCTAATATTGAAATCATGCATCTATATCGTATAAGATGAGGTAAACAGAATCTTCACATATAAAGTCTGTAGAACAGATGATTCATGTAATAGGTGACTGGCTTCTCCCCACGGAGCTCTCTGCTTATTGCATCCAGAAAACAGTGTGTCCTTCCCCTCACCCTTTGCCCTGTTATGTTCTGCCATCCTCACTCACGATTCAGTCATAAAACTGTTATCCTGCCTCCTTCAATCAGCATGCATTGCTTACCCCTGGCCCCAGACCTAATATGGCAGGTAGTGGTTTAAAAAAAGAAAAAGAAGAACAATTCAGACAGCCTTGATGTGAGAAAGCAATGAGAAGCAGTGTAATGGTTTGAGTTTGCCGGTATAGAAATAAGGGGCCGGTAACAACGTGTACCAGCACCTTTCTGGTCGACAAACTCCAAGTCTGCCGATACTGGCTGTGATCTACTGGCAGGCCTGACCTGCCGGTAGCCCCCTACTGACAGACAAGTGCCTCAATCACTGGCATCGCTATTATCAGTGCCGTTGATTGTGGCATCCCATAGCATGGACCGCAATGGAACTCCATGGAAATGGGGATTTCCTGTCATCTCCGTCACCTGTAATATCCTGGTAATACCGGGATATCGAGCGGCGGAGACGGTACGGTAGTCTCCCGGTATCCTGCTCAGGGGTGGACTAGGAACCAAAAGAGGCCCTGGAAATAATTTTCAAAGTGGCCCCATATTACACATTTTCAGCAAGCCCAAACCTTTTCCTATGGGGACATTTGGAAATACCACACAAAAGAGGCCCAGGGTGCAGAGGCCTACCGGGACATCTCCAGAGTTCCCTATAGGCCAGTCCACCCCTGATCCCGCTGGCATTACTGGCGGGATACTGGGGGACGTTTATTGAGCCCCTAAATGTTGATGGAAAAAAAAAATAAACCTAATTGGGGGTAATTTTGAAAAACTCGTAAATAGCACACAGGAGACCACCTACATTTGCACATACATGTTTTGAAGTCTCCTGCAAATATCATCACTTAAATCTCAGCATGAAAATAAAGAGCCAAATGAGGCGAAATCGACTTTAGTCTGCTCTCTGCTTCAAAGATATAAACTACAGCCTGCATATCCGCTTTGCAGATGGTGTTTTATAATTCACCTGCTCATTAGCAGGTGCTAATGTGAGCCTTATTTCCTTGAAAACCATTTATTTTACACCTGCATAAAAATCTCATGAAGGCATAACACAAACTGCTCACCTGAGACGTAGGATGACAGCAGAAAGGAGATGCAATCTCTGCTTTGCGGCCCTGCTCCCCCTCAGCATGGCTGTAAAATCGGCTGCAGTGGAAAATGAATGCGTAAAAGCAATTTTACGCTTTCACTTTCCGCACCTCTCCTTGGGAAAAGAGCCCCATAATTGAGCTCATATTGGAGTTCTGTGAGTATTAAGTGGAGGGGACCTGTTACGTTTACACTTTTGTGAAGGCAGGTTCCTTCTGCCCAATTGTCCATCTTTGAATGGCGGAGTGCAAATGTGGAGCATAAAAAGTGGTGTGCACGCTTGTACGCCACCCTTTTGCCTTTTGCTGTGCAAAATGAGTAAACGCCACAAGCCACTTAAGTTTAAATGCCAGGAAGTGTTTACAATGGATTCCTATGGAATCCACCTGCTACTTGCAGGTGTAAAAAGCAGGGGATTCATTCCATAGGAATTCACAGCATTTACGCCACCACCCAAATACATTGTTAAGGCTAGATTCTGGAGTTCTTGCATGGCGGAGAGGAAGAGCGAGGCAGAAGTGTAACTTATGATCCGCCCACCCTACAAATGTTTGAAAAGAGCTAGTTGCAAAAGTCTTACGCAGGACTTTTACGCATTTAATTAATGATATGAGCCAATGAAAATAAGGTCCAATGCATTTCGTTTCGAGAGTGCATTATGCATAGAAGGAGACATAAGAACTCGCGGAGGAAGCACACAGAAGAAATAACCAAAAGCAATGGAGAAACACTCTAGTGTTGGCTCTAAAAAGTGCAATTGATGCTCTTAAAGCTGGGTGTGATACAGGATTGGAGCTACCTTTATAGATGGTGCTAGAGATAAAAACCTCCCACAGCAAACATGAAGGCAGGGATTATACATTTGGAATCATTTTGGGAATCCCAGAGACTTGAAATATAGCCACCATATAAGTATACTTTCTGCAACATGAAAGCAGCATTAATTACCTCTTCCACACACTATTATTTTTCTGCAAAAGTTATACTTGTAAGGCCTTTTTGAGCAGTAGAGTTGCATTGGGTGCTCTTTCCCTGCAGCTAGACGGTAATAAGATTACACTGGTCTAGACATGTAATGCCCAAAAAGAAAAATGTGTGGATGAGAAATAACATCTTTTTTGTGGTGCAAGCACTTTGTGCAAAGTACACATATCATGCTCCAGTTCTGTTTTGTATCGTCAGTTGGCAGAGGGGGGGGGCTGCGCGGGAGCAGCCCATAACACCTGCTCTAAATTAGACATGGGAAGGAGATATGAGCAGCGACACTGAAAACCTGGTATCCTATTAGTTGGACACTCACGCCCTATATTTCAATTTAAAGTTTCTCACACGCGCGCGCACAGACACACACACACACTCTCTCCCTCCCTCTCTTTCGATCTATTTTTATTGGCTGCACTGTTGTCTCTTACATACAGCAGTGCTCGCGTCCCTTGTGTTGTCTGGATAGGGCAATCGGAGCAGAGCTATGATTATACACAGAGCACGATTTAAGAAGGAGCAGCGGTGGTAAACGGGCGGTGGCTTTGGCACTTGCTCCTCGGCAGACACATTTTCACCTCAGAGACCCTGATATGCAACAGTTCCTTGTGAGGTGTCGGAGTGGCTGGCATATGGCGAGGTGACCTGCAGCTAGTCCCTCCATGTATAGATGTCCGTCGCATACCGACCCCACCTGGGTCATGGGCTGGGATCAGGCCCTCCTCTTGTCTTCTCAGTGAAGACATTTCCAGTGACACGTTTTCATGTCTATCTCTATTTGGGATGTGAAAAACATTCAATAGAAAAGCTTGAGTCAAACATGAGAGTTTCTATTTGGAGCAGGAAAATGCTTCTACGGTTCCTCACAGGTGCCTGCCAGAATTGAACCTTCCTCCCCATTCCTGGTTTACACATAGAAGATCAGAAGCAGGAAGCATCCTGATCCCCTTGACTCACTCTATGAAAATGGAAGCCATTTTAGTAAAAGTTGCCATTTCCCCTCATCTTAGCCACCATACTTTGGTGGTTTATCGACCTCCTGTGATCTATTTGTTTTAATGTATCTCTGATTTAGAACTCAGATATCCGCACCTGATTATCACAGGCGAATTTAATCAACATGTTAACTTTTTTATTTTTGTATTTATTGTGCACTAGCCAATTTGACTTTTAACACATTTCAGCGAATAATAAAACAATATACAGTCCAATTATTTGTTTTACATATTCTGAATACAGTAGCGACAAGCATCCTAAGTAAAAAACAAGAAAACAAGAATTCAAATCACTAGTAACAATTCAATCTAAAACTAACTTCAGTTCCCTTAAACACCTTGCAACCTCAATTGATAACGCCGACTCATTCCCAGAAGATAGTCTATCCCAAAAATCCTCGGAATTGATATAGGACTCATCATGAACAAATCTACTAAAATGTCCAGCCCTAATACTCCAGGTCCCAGAGCAACTAGATAACAAATGCTTTATAGTCTGGAGTTTGTTACTAGGGAACCTATCACAGATAAGTAAAGTCACCCCTCCCTTATCTCTAATAGCTAGTAATTCTAAGGTGGGAAGTAAATTTAAACGAAATCTCAAGAAAGTTGACCTAAACCGAGGATTTGGGGACTTCTTTAAATAAGGCGGCAAGGTTGAAAGACATTTATCTAATACTGTCAGAGAGGCTGATCTTTTCGTTTTTCGCATATCATCAATAGTGTCTATCCAATCATTCAATTTCATTTTTTCTTTCACTTTTAAAGGGTTCTGTAAAAGGAACTCAGCATCGCAGTCACAGCCAGACAAGAGTTCTAAACATTTTTGTCCCAATCTACATAAGAAAACATTGTTCCCTAGTTGGTACTCAATAGCAGTTTCCTCAAATAAGGGAATCTTTGGAGGATCTAAGATTAGTCTGTAAAGAGTCAGCCACTTCCATTCTCGCCATGATCTAAGTAACGAGAGACCAAGTTCATAGCGCAAACTAACAATTGGAACACAATCTGGCAGACCTAAAGTGCGTTTCCAAGTCCTAGACTCTATTACACCCCAATCTATCTCCAAGGCTATATTGCTATAATCCAATCCATGAAGAATTATGGGAACTACCTTCCCTATGTAGAATCTTACAAGTGGGAGAATAGAGAATTTGCCAAATTTAGAATTGATTTTTTTCATCTGAGCACATAATTACTCTGTGTAGGAAAAGATCTTAATACAACTCCCAGATATGTTAATTCTGAAACAACCTCTACCGGACACTGATCCAACTTCCAAGCAAAATTCTTTACTATTTTGTTTGGTCTCTTGAAGAATAGGATCTTACATTTTGAAGGGTTAATATTTAGTACATTGCTCCTTGCATAGGATTCTAAAGTGGTTAGCAGTCATTGTAGCCCCACTCAGGAATAATCCAGGACTACTATGTCATCCGCATAAGCTAACCAATTTATTTTAATGTTACCAATATATGGAGATATTAAACCAATATCATGCATCCAATTAGTTAGATCCACCATAAAGAGGATGAAATGCAAACGAGCAAGTAAACAACCTTGTCGTACCCCTCTAGTTATCCTAATTGGATTAGAGAGTAAACCCGATCTACCTAATCTGACCCGCATATAGTTATTAGAATGCAACTCTCTTAATATAGAAAGTAAGCCAGAAGGGATTCCCCAGGCATCAAGTTTTTTTCAAAGTAAATTCCTATCGACCAAATCAAAAGCCTGGGAAAGGTCAATCCAGGCTCCAAAAAGGGTAGGGCCACCCTTGGTAAATGACTTTACAGCCAGGCAATTTAGAACAAGCCCATTCAATGAAGTAGATAGACCCTTCCTAAAACCAGATTGCTGCTTTGGGATAATTCCCTTTGTTTTAGACCAGGCTTCCAATTCCCCTAAAATGATGCCCCAAAAGATTTTACTATCTGCATCTAACAAAGAGATAGGGCAGTAATTAGAGGCCCGAGACCTATCACCCTTTTTGTAGATGGGTATGACTATGGAATGTTTCCAGGAGTCTGGAAATCTCTTCTGTATAATGACATTATCAAAGAGTATTTTTAGGACCTTCGCCCAGGTGATTGAATGCATTTTCAAAATCGAATTACTGAAACCATTCGGACCAGATGCTCTAGAGGCTGAAGATTTCTTAATTAACAATTCTACGTCCAGGACATGGAAATCCAAATCCCAATTAGGTGTTAGAATCTTCATCCCACATTCTGGGGCCTCAGAATCATAAACCTTGGTAAAATGATCAAGCCAGACCCCCCCCCTGAATTACTGAGTCCTGTTTCTAATGGTGAACTACCTCATTCATTCCCACCATTAACCAGAAGTTACGGGAATTCCTATGAGAGAGAGCAGAGAGCATTCTCTCAGCATCCTGCTGCAGCACCAGATGCTTATGGGCACAAAGCCAATTCCTATAGTTGTTCTTTAGCTTAACTACTTCTGCCTTATAGGCTTCCATACATAAACCTGAATTATTTAGGATAGATCTTTGATGCCTCATCTCGAGCTTTTGGGTACTGATTTGAACATTAAAAGAATGTTTATAGATCTTATGGGGTTTCCGTGAGACGGACTCCACTGGAGTCAAATCAGATAAAAAATTCATAGAGAGCACTGGCATGCACGACTCGGATAATTGCTGAAATGATAGATCACTCACCCTATTTCTCAGGTCCTCATTTAATAGTTGACCCCTTTTGGGAAACTTTCTAATTACAGTCCCAGCATTATTAATGAGGAGCTCTTGACCATAGTGGGGGACCTCCAAAGCACACTCATAGACTAGAGCCACCTTCAACATAGCATGGTCATCAATATTACCATCCCCAACAGTCAAACTACGACAACTCTCAAAAATATTTCTCGATGCAAAAAGATAATCAATCGTAGAGAAGGAAGAGCCTCTATGCCAGGTAGCAGAATTTGGGATGTCCTCCCTGATGTTACCATTTAGCATAAAAAGGTTCCAGTCCTTCATAAACTCTGACCATATTTTGCCATTAGTGGACTTCTGTTTAAGCTTTCCCGACCTAGGGTCCTGTGTAGAGATACATTGAGAATTTAGATCCCCGGCAATAAAGATGTCATCTGCGGGAATCGTAAGGAGCAATCCACTTAACCATCAGACAGTGCATGCAGAAACTCTTATAGCGGACAGGCATCATGATTCCAATATAGATTTACCACTATCCAATTAGAGCAATCTGAGGGACCTCTTCTTGACAGTGTCACTATTAGAATCCCCTGGAAACCGTCTGCAATAATAAAAGAGGATTTAAAAACGTCATTACTAGAGGCCACCAAGATACACCCCCTTGGTATACCTACCCCCGAACCCACGGCCAACTGCGGAAGAATAGAGAAACCATCTATACCCACCATGGAGGTTAACAATGTTTCTTGAAAAAAAAAAATCAAAAGATTCAAAAATATCAGACTTTCTGGGCTCCTCAGAGAAGGAGACATAACCTCTAGTATTCCATGATAAAACGTTAATCTGGGTTAAGACAAACTTGTGAAATAACTTCGGGGAGCATATCCCACACATTCAATTGAGTAACTGCAGGAACGACCTTAAATGTAGCTCCCCTAACTTGCTCTAGATTCACTGCCTGATGTAAGTGGGCAAAGACAGGTACCGGACAAGATAGAGAGAGCTTCAAACCCCTCTGATCCCAAGCCTCCTCTAATCAACATGTAAACAGTCCTGGGACTATAGCTGAGTAACAATTCTTTGAAGCTATGATCGACCTTGGCTTAATAGAATTAGTGTCAACCCTGGTGCACTTAGCCGATAATACACTGAATTTGGTTTTTGCCAGAAACTCCTTAGCCACTGTCTTCTCTCCCTTCCCTATTCTGTGGTGGGACCACTTTGTCCTCCCCTTCTTAATTCAGGCCCAGGTCACTCTGATCCCGGCTGAAGTAAAATACCAACGTTGCCATAATTGGAAAAACAATTCAAACACTGATATTATCTCCGGCATTCAGACTCACTGGCAAGCAGCTGATTCAATACGTTTTTCTACACTAACTAAAGTTTTTAGCAGTGTAGCTGACACCTTAGCCCCACTCACTCTTCGGAAGCTAAGAAGCGGTCCATCCTAGCCTTGTTCGCGGATGAGCTGAAGGCTCTACGAGCTAAAAACGGCAGGCCGAGCAAAAGTGGAGGAAAACCTACATTGCTGGTGCCAAGTTAGCTTTGTCCTCGATATTTAGCATTTAGCACCTGGCTATTCACTCAGCTAAAAGTACCTATTATACGGGTACAATTGAAAATGCTCTTAATCAACCTGGGGTATTATTCTCTATGATTTGTTCTCTTTCCTCCCTCCTAGACTCTGCCCCGCAGGCTGAACCTTCTGAGGCTTTCTGTGATGATCTGGACGCTTTCTTTATTGTTAAAGTTAATGTGATACGAGATAAGATTTGTTCATCTTGTGCTCCGGGACCGGCAACCGGCCCATAGAGTCTGGGTTAACCCAGAAGCACTGTAAGAAAAGATAGCAGCACCCTTGAGATGGATTGGGGTGTGGCTTAATACTCCAACACCAAATTAATAATGACAACTCGATGGTTTGGCAAAGGGAGTTTGTTTAATGACAAGTACAAAAAACGGGGAGTCTCATGAATATCCACAGATGTGTGATCTTCTCTCTCGCTTCACAACTGCTACAAACTTCATAAAACACATAACATTTATACTGAAAGCTCATCATCATTGACGTGTAACACTTAAAAGTTGGCATGCACTTCTATTGGTTCAGGAAAGGTAACTTTATTATAGGTGCTATATCTGTATATGGTAAAGGAGTAAAGGGATTGGATAAACACTGTGAAGTGAGACATCTAAACCCTACCTTCAAAATGGCTACTCTAGACGTCACTAAAAGTACGATGTCCCATTGGTTCTACTAACTATAGGACCCTAGATTACTTAGTCCATTATGATTGGGTTGGCACCAAATCCCACTTTGCCTAGCAGCACGCAGGATGGTCGACCGGGTGAAGGGTGCCCCTTAGCTTCCCGGCCTTCCTCCAATTATTGTTACAATCAATCATCACTTTAGTGGCCATGTGTCAATTATTTCAATGTGGTTGGCCTCGAGACTGCATCTTCTGCCTAGAAAAGCTCTGATATCTTTGCCTGGCCTGCTGCCATGCGTAGGTGTGAAGTCTTGCTTCTTCTCGCTCGGCTGGTCACGTGATTCAGGCACCCTGAATTTGCCTCTTCTTTATGTAATTTGTGTATTTGATTTTCGTTTCACCCACCACCTGCCTCCAGTTTCTAATCTTGATCTTTCTGAATCAGGATATTCTGTTCTTAGTTTCAATTAATTGTAGCTACTGTTCGTCTCTTCTACTGATACGACCTTGGCTTTTCTGGCACAAGGTGTCTCTGCTGAGTTTCGTTTCTGCCGTCTATTCTCGAGTTTGTTGAATACGAAGCTCTCCTCGTGTGGCCTTTAGTAACCTTTGGTTAATTCTGCTTCTTGTGAAAAGTGGAATTATACTTTTATAATGTGCTTCTTTTGAGGTAGATCTTTCTACTAAGCATAGCAAGCTGCATAGTTTTCTTACCTTTCTTGCGGTTCCAAGCATATGTACATGTGTAAACTGGTCGAATATCTTCATCATGCTCATGGCTTAAGCCTCTCACATTTGACATCGTCCTTTCATTCTAGGTTCACGATGTTCCTTGTTCATGGCGTTTCGTCTCTTTACGTCATTCTCTGGTCATCATTTCTTCTATATGTGAGTCAGTTCGGGTTCCCGTGTCGTCACCATTCGTCTTCCATTAAGATCTTTTTGGTTTCTCCAGGGACTGTACTTAGACAATCTTCATTTGTTTCATTTGTTGATATGGCTTTCTCAATGGTTACCTTACTGTCCATGGTTTCCTTTGTACTGGTACTTCAATAGGCATTGTTCTTCTGATGGGTACTGTACAGAGCCCCACTGCGTCTCTCTGCTGGTTTATTTGCTCATCATACGCTCACATATTTTGGCGTGAACGTTCCTGGTACTTCAAAATGGACGGTTGGAGTGTGGGCTGTACTTGGGCCCTCCTCAACACTCCCCCCTCTGGGCGATTCATCGACCACTTTCATCTTTTCCTTTGGATCCATCTTCTTTGGTTCTTTGGTATTCCCCTTCACTTCATCGCCTGGGTCCATTCTCTCATCATCTTCTGGGTCTATACATGATGGTTTGAAGAAATGTCTCTTTGGGGTCCATATCTTTATGACTCCTTTTAAACTTCCTGCTGTTCTCATGTGTTCGTCCTTGTTCCACGTCATCAGTTGACACTGTCCATTTGGGCTGCAGTAAACCCATCTTCCTACGTATTTTCTATGCTACTTTGGATATAGAAACTTTGTTCCTTCTAGTGCATGAATGCTGGCCTTCACAAAGTTTCTTATTTCTTCATCAGTCAGGTCTTTGGGCTTCCATCTTGGCTTGACATCAATCATGATCTTCATCCCTATGGCTTTTTTCAAAGTTTTCTGGCATTGAGAGATTATTATCTTGATAACACAGAATCCTAGTAATATAATCACTAGCAGGGCTCCGAGGAACTTGAATGCATCTGCCATCCATTGTGGACCCATGAGAATAGTGATACAAACCAACTGTCATCATCAACCTCTTCAGTTTCATCAATCATCTGATTCTGTAGTTTTGTCAGCATACCTATGGCCTCCGTTAGAGTTCTATTTTCTTCATCCTGAGATGGTATAAATGTGCAACATGATTCTCCAATTTTTGTACAAACACTTCCATCCATAGCTGTGATCATGTCAAGTACATATCTGTTCTGGATAGTCATCAGTTGGACTGCCCTTAACTCTTCTTTGATTGCGTTGAATCCCTTTATGGTTGTGTTGATGGTCTGCAGTAACTCCCATCTGGTTATCTGCAACCATTTTGCACTTGCTCCAACTTGAAATCTTGGCATGAAGATTGTCGTGAACACTGATGAGGTGAGGCTGAACAGCCTGTGTTCATATGGGATTGCATGAAAAGCTTCTTCTGATTTGGCAGAAAAGTAATTATCTCTCTTCATTCGATTCAGCAGTTCCACATATCTCTTCTTCCTCAGGTGAGCATCTGCTTTCGGGAAACTGTCAATGTTCAGGTCACTTTTCGGGATCACCAACGCTGGAATGTGACATTCACTATTGTGCATATACCTCCCCAGTTTCTTGGCAGTCTGATGTATGCTTTGGATCCAAATGCCCAATAATGGTCCATTATTACTGCAGTTCCATGCACCATTCCTGGAGCATCAAAAATTCATTCACAGTTCTGATTCTCTCCCATTTTTCTAGTGCCATGATTCCTGAAGCACAATTTTGAGCTTTCCAGTGGTACAATCTGCAAAGGTCCTCCTCCGTCTTTGACCCATGTCAGCAGCTTTGCAAGCTTTGGTCACAATTGTTTGCATAACCTTTGCACATTTTCAATTGCTTCTTTGCAGGCCTCAAGGACCATCCATGCTCTGCAAATCACTACTCCTTTCTCCCATTCATCTGGTGAAAGCACTGTTCCCCAAATCTGCATTTGGCCTCTGTTTTTCCAATTTTTAGCTTCTTCTGCAGTTTTTCCTTGGACGTTCATTTTTTGATTTGCTTCTCTTCTAATCTCCGCTCCTTTAACTCCAGGCTTCTCATATCTGATCACAATGTGTTTTGTCTTTCCACTGTTTCTTATCTTTATGTCCTGGACGTAATCGTCTGCATTTTGATCGGTTGCTTCAGTTGCCCATTTCAGTGAGACATCACTACCCATAAACTGGCCTCTGGTCTTGCACATTACCACATGTGAAAGACAGTGCACTGTCTGGACATCAATTTCTACAGCTATGAATATTTTGGACTTTCCCATTCTGTATGGTAGGAGTGCACAAACAAAACATTCCCCCTCTGAACTTCATCTTCCAACTTCTTTCCTGTGCTGGTACCAAATGTTGTTTCCCAAATGTGTTGTGCTGTCCAAGTAATCTTTTACTTCACTGTCTTCTCCGCGTATGCTTCTCTTGATTCTTAAAGTTTTCATGTAGTTTGCTACAACTATATCCCTGAATGCATCCGTATGGCTTCTTCTTGCTGGCAGATTCCCGGGTATCCTGATCCATGATGTAGATATCTTCATCTGTGCCAGTTAAGTGGAGGAAAGTCTGGCAATTCTTTCTATTTCCCCTTGCCTCTTCCTGGCTCTGGCTAATGATGGCCATATGGATATCAGCTGTGCTCGTGACATTTTCTTTGAGCTTGTCTTTGTCTCCATCATTGTAGTACCATAGGTGTTCATTAGTGTCACTTCTGTTGGTTTCTTCTCCAACTCCTCTTGTCTCTTCAGGAGTTCAGTTTTTTCCATTTGTCTTATCACCTCACTTGTATTGGAACTTCTCATAGTAGGCAGTCTCTTCTTCTCCCATGCTTCGGATTGTGGTTCTGCAGTCATTGACACTAGGCCTGGTGTGTGTGCATTCAATGTTTGTATGCGTGTGGTTGTCAGTAACCTTTTTACATTCATACTCTGCCGACCTTGTCTCCAGCTTTTCGATACGCTTGTTACCATAAGTGAGTGTGTGTCATTGTTAGTCACATCCATCTCGAGTTCATTCATTCCACCATCAGATCTTCTAGGGACAGGAATGACTATGTAAGGTCTGGGTGCCTTTGTGGGATTCCTGTGTGCATCATTAGGTGGGTGCACTGGAATTGAAACACTTTGTGCACCAATAAAAAATGCAGTTCTAATCGTCAGTGACAGTAAACCAATGAGGAATATAATACATAAATACATAATACCCCTGTAAGTCAATCTACAACATTTACTTCCAGAAACGTACGGACGTCTCTCCTCCCGAGGGAGGACGAGATTGCTGCTCTGGATCCCCATCTCGATCATCCGTTTAAAATTTGCTAACTTTTAATACAACTTCTAACCAATGTTATCTTTGGATTCTGTTTGTGAGTTGCAGGAACTAAACAATTGTCCCCCTTTTGTCTGAACAATGAATTGCCTATTATCTCTGGATACAGTTCTCTTGCTAGGCTATGGGAATTGTCCAATTCAGGCAATAATCCAGTAGGTCTCTTTACTGTGCATGTTCAAAATATATTAGCTCGCAGTCTGTGTCTCTAATTTGCTTCATTCCCGAAGACATGCTGTGTCCTTCTCAGTGTAATAAAAGTGAAATCTCTTGCACGACTCTCTCGATCGGTCCCTCGGCCGAAAGTTTTAAATCTTCTCAAATAGTTCTGCTGATGATTTGAAAGTTTGACTGTGTAGAATTAGCTGGTTCACTGATGAATGTGAGGACGTCAACATCGACAGGTCTACCAACAAGTTCTGGGAATTGCTCGATTAGGCGAAATAAAACATTACTTGCCAACCTGCTGTCTTCTGGTGAAATGGACATTTGTCCTGCCTTTGCTGAAGTTTAGAACTGTTGCTCTCACTCACTGTGAACACTGTGTACAATTTCGGTGCGCGTGGAGAGCAACTTTCATAACTATTCCATTTAGGATTATACTCAAACTTTCTGTATTTGCTGGATCCCGAAGAAATGTCAATACGTCTATAAGTTCTTCCAATAAGATCTGGACAGTCTTCAATTAGGCGAAAGAACAGTATGTTGATAAGCCTATTTGCTTCTTCCTCCGCTTGGGACATTTGCTTTTACCTCGATGTATTCCGGAAGTAGGAGGAACTGTTCAGCAATTACAGTAAGCAGCCTCCTTATAGTCTTTTCGTTTTCAGGATCTTGAAGAAAGTCAGTGATACTGGTGAGCCTCCCCACCAGTGACAGGTACGATCTTAGCACTAGATCGAAATATGTCAGTACATCTTTGGTGATGTCGCTACTGTGGGACACCATAAGTGACTCCGAACAAGGTCTTTGTGTGGGAAGAATCTCGATACTGTATTTTCTTCCAATTTATGTGTCCTCGAACAAAATTTGACACATTCTTTTCTAATCAAGGCTTCAGTGTGCCTTAGTTCTTCACCCTGCAACTGGAATGAAAAGAGTGTCTGTTTGTTTCTGAGGAATGTCCAAAATGAAGCCACAATTTTTGCACAATAGTTCTTTGTCTTTTCTTTGCTGCTGCTCATGCGTCCTTCTTCCTCGTCATAGATCTCGTCTGCACGTGCTGTGTTTCTTCCCCATCGTCCGTAGTCTTTTCACAGTGGGGTGCAGGCAGGGGGCCTTCTCTGATGTATGGTTTGATGTCACCCAAAAAGATCTAAGCTCTTCTTCCTTGTAGTTCCACTGCAGAGGGAGCGCAGTCTTCCACTGTAAAGGGACCATTAAACCTTGGCTCGTCCCACTTCTTTCTCGTGTGCTTCCTTACCAGGATGGTGTCTCCAGGTAAGAATGGTGGAAGACGTAGTCCTTGAGCTGTGTCTGAAGTAGTATCTCCTTCTGTGTTCTGTGCTGCCCTGTACCCTTTTTCTGTCGTCGCTGCAGCTGGCCTGAAATTACAGTAAGACAAGATGTCATGCAATTCAAGTAATTTTGCATTTCAGACTCTAAGATTTCTCTCATTGGCTGGGCATCACATCTGGCTCTGTCTCAAGGTGTCAGGGGAGTGCGCATTCTTCTTCCTGTGACTTATCTGTGCGGCGTAAAATGATGGTCAGAACCGGGTTGGTTTCTGAGTGCATACAGTGCCAAAGGAAGGCAGTGTAACCATCCCTTTCTTAGAGTAAGCTTCAACTTGGCTATCATCTCCTTTGATAAACTGTTGAGCTTCTCACATATCCCATTACCTTGCGGGTGATACGCCAATGAGAACTTGTGCTTTATACCAAGCAACAAGCTAATCCGTTCGAAAACTTCATTTACAAAGTGAGTCCCATTATCTGATCTCATGACTTCACATACTCCCCACATGGGAAATACCTCTCTCACTAGAAATTTGGGCGCACAGGTAGAGTCTGGGTGTGTACATGGACCTGCTTCTATCTATCTAGAGAATGGATACACCACAACAATTAAATACCTGTACCCGTTACATACTTGAATCATATCGACGTAATCGACATGCAAGTGCTGAAAAGGTCCATTGGCCCTTGGGATGACTCCTCTAATTACTTTCAGTGTGTACCCAGCCGTGAACTATTGGCAAATTATACAGTTCACCGTAGGAAATGTGACATGCTCCGCTAAGTTCAGTATGAACCAGTCCTCAGCGAGCGTTGTCGCTAGATTCTCTTTTGTCATGTGCGCTGGATAGTGTAACTGCTCCAGTGCTATTTTTAACAGGGCTATAGGCATTCCTGGCTGTCTTGTCACCACAAGCTTTTGGAAGGGTTTAAAGAACACCTTTGCCGCTTCCAGAGGTTTTTCTCCTCCTGTGGTGCCTCCCCTTGGAGTTCCATTAACTGTCTTTGTCCCATATTATTGTAGTTCTCAGGCTCAGACCCAGCTCATTTTCAGGCTACCCTTGGCCTCCTCCTCTCATTCCCTCATCTCTGGCTGTCTGTCTGATATCCAGGAGTGGTGTGCTGCCAATGACCTCTGCCTTAATGCCAGTAAGACTGAGATTTTACTCATTGGCACACTCACTCACTCCTTCCCTGCAGCTCTCTGGCCGGCCTCTCTAGGCCCTCTTCCTGCTCCCACCTGCAAGCCTACAAACCTTGGGGTCATTTTCAACTCCACACTCTCCTTCTCTCCTCACATCTCTGATGTCTCTAAGAAGTCACACTATCAGCTACACCTCCTCAGAGGTATTCTTCCTTTCCTCTCCTTCTCCCAGAAGCTCACCATCTCCAGAGCCCTGGTTCTCTCTAGGCTGACTATTGTAACAGCCTCTATCTAAATCTGCCTGCCTCGACTCTCCGCCCTCTGCAACATATCCAGAACAGGACTGTAAGACTTGTCCTTGGCCTCAAGCCCAGGGATCATATCTCTCCAGGACTGAAATCTCTGCACTGGCTCCCAGTGGCTGCGAGGATTAAGTTCAAAACCTCTGCATTGTCCACAGGCCGTCTGGGGCCACAATACCTTCAACTCTCTCTTCCCAAATATCTTCCTTCTCGAGCTCTTCGCTCATCTGCCTCCAACTCCCTCAGGGTCAGTCGCTTCTCAAAGGAACGAGTTGGTGGTAGATCTCTCTCTTCAGCAGGGGCTTCCTTCTGGAACAGCCTTCCTGCCTCCCTGAAACTTGAGGAGAACCATCTCTGGTTCCGGAAGCACCTCAAAACCCTCCTCTTTGCTTCTGCTTTCTCTCCCCCTGTCCCCTGCTGAATTCCTGGTTGAAACTGCACCTAACCAAGAATTCACCCTGGCCACCTTTTTCTGATCTTGGGCCCAGGCACCGTCAATTGCACACCTGCACTACCTCCCTGGCAACCCCCAGGGTTATTTATTCTACTATCCCATGTACTGCACTTTCCCCTCTCCCTTCACCCATGCACTTTTCCCTTTCCCCCTTCCCATGCACTTGCGCAATCTGAATGACACCTTGCCTAGTAGGATTGCTGTCTGTCTTCCCTCTGTTGCCCTCCCTTGCCTCGTCATACCTCGAAACACTTGTGTATAGGAACGTTATAAATGCCATATCATATCATATCATATTATATTACTCTGTGCGACAATCATTTTTTCATGTACATTTGTGACTTCTACATCCATGATCATATCGTTCTTGGATGCCATACGCTTGGCTTCTGTGTCTGCTGCTTGATTTCCACGTGAGATAAAATCTGTCCCTTTCGTGTGGGAGGGGCATTTCACAACCGCTATGCCCACTGCAAGCTGTAGTGCCTTAATCAACCTGTCCAAGAAAGCTGCATGCTGCACTGGCGTGCCATCCGCTTGGAGGTAGCCCCTCCTTTTCCAGCGCGCTAAGCATGTATGCACTGTCAATGTCACATAGGCATAGTCACTGTACACTGTTACTTCCTGATCTCTGTGATTCTCAATCCCGAGTATCAACGCTAATAATTCTGCAGCCTGTGCTGAATAATGAGATGGTAATTGTGCACTAAGAAGCACTCGAAATTCTCCATTTGCTGTGTATTTTATTACAGCAGCGCCTGTATATCTTTGTCCATCGATTTTATCGATTCTCGAGGAACCGTCAACAAAGACAATTTCTCCTTCTGCCAATGCATTTTCTTTCACTCTAGGAATCTCATCATAGAATTCTTCATAATTTGTACAGTCATGTATTGGCTCTCCTTCAGTAACTGGCTCTGCTATAAACATAGCTGGGTTCACTACCTTGCATCAGACTATTTTAATTGATGGATTCGATATAATTACTTCATAAGCAAAAGCTCTCTGAGATGTCAATGTGCCTTTCGGTTTCTCTAGGATAGCAAATAGCGAGTGCTCGACATACAATGTCATTGAGCATCCCATCACAATGGTTGTAGGCTTCTTGATGGCGAACACCGCGGCAGCTAAACTTTGTTCTCAAGGGAAAGGACCTCTCATCACTGGGTCTAAATTTCCACTATAATATGCCAGGGACTTGTACCCCAATGTGGTTCTCTGTGTGAGCACTGCCGTCATAATGCTGGCATTTGTGTGTGAAAACAGGTAAAATTCCTCTGCATAATTGGGAATACCTAAAACTGGTGCCATGCAAATGGCTCTCTTGAGTTCAGAAAATCTTTCCTCCATGGTCTCAGACCATTCAATCTTTTCTTTCGTCACCTGTGCCTTCTTTAGGGCCTGTAGCAATGGCTTGGTATATGAGCTGAAGTTGAAGAACCATGCCCTGACATAATTGCAAAGGCCTAAAAAACTCTGCATCTGTTTTATCGTGTGTGGCTTAGACGTGTGCAATATGGCTTCAGCCCTTTCTGGGGTAACCCTTTTCCCCTCATGTTAGATCAACTGACCTATGTTTATAACTTCTTGTTGACAATATTGTAATGTCTCTTTGTCAACCTTATATCCTTTTTCAGCCAATGTAGTTAATAGCTGAACAGAATCATGTCTGCATCTTTCCTCTGTCGTGCTGAAAATTAAGATGACATCCACGTATTGTAAGACAACACTTTCTAATGCAATATTGCTTAAGTCCATCTGCAGGACTCTGTCAAAAATAGGAGACTCACAGTACCCCTGAGTTAGTCTCGTGCTTTTCAGACGCATTTGTCTGAACATAAATGACGTCAGATCTTGCGAGTCTCGGTGCAATGGGATTGAGAAAAAGGCATTTTTCAAGTCAATCACTGTGAAATATTTTGCCTCAACAGCTATATTACATAGAATTGTAGCCGGGTTAGGTACTAAAGGGAACTCGGCTTCAACAATATCATTTATCGGTCTCAGATCTTGGATTAGCCTCCAAGACCCTCCCATCGATTTTTTGATAGGGTAAACTGCAGTATTGCATGCAGACTCTGATGTCACTAAAATGCCCTGCTCCATCATAGCTGAAATTGTTTTAAAAATTCCTTCATCTGCCTCCCTCGACATGGGTTAATGTTGTGCTTTTGGAAGAATTGCTCCTGACTTCAGTTACATTTTTACTTCTCCGACTCCTTTCAATAACCCTACGTCATAGGGGCCTGTGGTACACACTGAGACAGGCACCTGGGCCATGTCATCCTCAAAATATTCAGGACAGTTCTGTGCCAACATCATTCTCTGAGCACTTCTCTTTTGATCATTTTCACCCAAAAAAGTGAGGTTCACCTCAACTGCTGTTTCTCCCCCATCTGCTTGCTCGTCAAACAGATTGTCATTAGTGACGTCAGTCAATCTGTACCCTTCTTCAATGGCGATAACTGTGCACCATTGTCGGCCTTCATCGTCAGACCCATCAATCAAAGCCATTTTCCCTTGTATCACAGCTGTGTGTATCATTAAGGGAAATACTTGTCCCTCTTCCTCATGCATAGGTATTCTTGGCCTAAGTAGAAATTCATCTGGAGTCCTCATGGTTTTCTCAGCAAGTCCTGGCAGCCCTGCCATTAGACCACATATTTTATACGCAAATATTTCGGGCTCTTATGGTATAGCCCTCATAGCTGTGTGTCCTGCGTATGCTCTAATCATTTCGCATATGTTCAAATAGTGCATTCCTGCAGTTGAACATACTATGCCCTCCGTGAATGAGATTGTCATGTTTAACTTCGTCATTAGATCTCGACCCAAAATGTTTACTGGGGTTTGCCGGAAATATAATAAAGGTACATTCATATCACTTTCTCCTATAGTAACTGGAAGTGCATCTGTAAAAGGAACATGACTTGTAGCTCCAGTGAAACTCTGAGTATTTATAGCAACGCCGGAAAAGGAAAACCTACCTTCACGTATACACGAATGTGTTGCACCGATGTCAACTAAGAAAAAATCTTCTTTATCCCCTATAAAGACATCCACCCTTGGTTCGTGGTGAGGCTCTGGTGTCACTGATAGGATAGAACACATCAGGGTTGCCAGTCAGCTGTCCTTGTCCATATATAAATTTGTCCCACCTTGCGCGAATGGCCTTCCCCCATCACAAGTGTTACTCCTCATTCCAGGGTTTGCAGCCTGTCCTGCACTTACTGTCTGTGACAGTTGCATAGGTGACTATTGAGACTGTCCTTGTGGAAAACTCATTGAATTCTGAGGTTGCAAGCTTTGCTGTGCTCTTGGAGTTTGTTGTTGCACTGTCTGATTCATGCAACTCCATTTCCTCACTGCTGTAAAAACACAGGCGGATTCACCATACCTGTTCTTGTTCCTTGGTCGTTGTGCATCATGCCCTGATTTCTGCATGTGCGTACTAGATGCCCTGTCATGCCACACAACCAACCTAATGGCGGTGGTCTGATTATTTGCCCATTTGACATATCTTGATTGCCATTTTGCATGTTTTGAAAACCTCCTTGATTATTCTGAAAACCTCCCTGATTGCTCTGCCATCCTCTTCCCTAAATCCTCTTCCCTTCGGGTAAAACCCCGTATTGCCCTGATTATTCTGCTGTGGATTATTGGCTAGCGGCATGTCCGACCCATCTGTGCTAGTTATCATTGCCCCTTCAAGGGCGTATTTTGACAATTTCTTCTGCACTAATTTTGCCTCTTCACCCTTTCATGCAGCTTCTTTTTTGTGATTCTTTTCTTGCAGTGGCCTACAATAGTGTGCAATGGTCAGCTACATTTCCGACCACGGTTTAGCCTCGATTCCTAACAATTTCTTGAGCTGTTTCTGTACCGGCTCTGGCAGCCCTTGGCATAATATATGATAGAACACGGGTATAGATTTCCCCCCAAGATTCCCGAGTCTCGAGTACCCACGCGTCTTGAAAATTCTGGATGTAATTCAAAGGGTCCTCGGACTCCTTCCTTTTACGTGTCATTATAGCTCCCCTGTCAGATGTATCTGGATATAGCAATCGTAATGCTTTCCATACTGCGGCTATGCAATTGTTAAATGGAGCTCTGTTGTGCGCGGTATTAACTGTGGTCACGCCAGGGTACCCAGCATGTGTCCACACGTCGTCTGCTCTATCACCAAGTATGGTGATTAAAAGACCCTGCATATCCCCTATAGCTAACGTGTTCCCTCCTGTCATTTTTTCTAGCTCATGTATCCATTTTCCAGCTCTTGATGTCAACATTGGAAGCTTATTTTTCATGTTTTCCCAATCCATGTGTGGCCATGGAATATACTGTGGTCTTGTTCCACATTTCTCGAGCAACGGAAATTGGGACGCATAGTCGTCTCTCTCTTCTCTCATTGTTCTATTGCAGGAGTGATGTTCCCGCATTGCCGCCTACTGGGCAATGTCCTTAGCCGGCTCACATAGGGTGATGGAGACCCCACCCTCTGACCATGAGATACTTCTTCGCGTCGGTCTGACGGTGGAGACCCACTAGAATCTAACCACCTTATCCCTTTTTCTCCTGAGAATTGCTTTTCACATCTTCTCTCTTCCTCCTTTTCCTCATGCTCCTCTCGTTCAGCATCAGACATGGTCTGTGCCCAACTTGTGCACCTTCTTGCATCTTCTTTGTTCCTACTGATTTCCAACCTATCTAGGGACAGTTCTCTATTTCCACTACTTCAGGAGACATCCTCAGTATCGTAAAGCTGAGTGCTCTCTAGGTGCTTGTCTTCCCCCTCCCCTTGGGGTACTTGTTCTAACCCCATTTCATCATATATTCTATCGATCGTCTCTCCGATGCTTCTGGTGTCGAAGTCATCCTCAATATTTGCCCTAGACGTGCCTGGTACTGAATCGTACTCAGGAAAGAATTCTTCTATATCTTCCCAGTCTACTACTTGCTCAGGTTTTTTAACCTCCCTTTCCAGATATTCAAGATCGCGTGCTCTTTGCCTTCGCTTATGTTCTACATCGTCATCGAATTCTCTGCAGTTTCTCGCTTCCTCTCTGACTCTTTCTTTGCATCTCTTCGTTAATTTGCCCTTTGAATTTCCTCATGCCTTCGTCTCTTTATTTTTTCTCCCGTATCCTTAATTCTTCCTCTATCCTTCGTTGCTCTTGATCATTGACTGCTCTCTGTTTACAATCGCGTTGCCTTTCTTGCTCTTCGCGATATAACTGCTCTCATCTCTGCCTATCTTTTTTCCTTATTCTTTCAATACCTGGTATGCACAGGGACGTCACTCAGCCTGTTCTGACCTCTTATGACCTCGAACCCTTCCCTGAGTCTACTCGACTGGGGACTGGGCCTGAAACACAGGATTGGTAGAGTTTAACTCCCTATTGTCTCTGTGTGCTTGAACCCCTTCTTCCCCGGGATCCAACCCTTCCCTTTGATCCACAGCTCACCTTGTTTTCTTGGAAAGTGTGCTCTCCATCCTGCTTTCAGCACAGGGGTGCGTTGATTGATGCAGGCTCGTTGCTGCCTAGTTACTTCACTGGCAAGAGTCCGACAGGTAAGTATAATGAGTCTTTTGAACAGTTCTCTAACTTCGTTCCTTTCCTTTCTTAGATGATGGCCGGCATCCGGGAATGGCGACGTGCTGCTGAGATGAGTAGCGCTGAAGGTGAGTGAGAGCGCGATGCGACCCTTTCATATTTTTATTGAACTGAGTTCTTTTTCTGTGTCTTTTAGGTGCTGCAACGTTTTCAGCGTGGATGCCGGTTATGAAGAAGAAATGCAGTGAGTAAGCGCGGTATGCAGCGCCTCTAGATGTCTCCACGCTAACCTGGAGTGTCTTTTCCCTCTTGCAGATGGATGAGAAGTTCCGGAGACAGAGTTTCCCCACAGCGGCTGGGATTCAGGTAAGCGTTTGAAGCTTGTACAGTCTTTAAAAATAAGCAAAGATTTGCTGAATGCTTACTAATGCCTTTTTTCTGTTCTTTTCCCTTTTCCTTAGGAAGCGGCATGCCGGGATGGGAATGACACCATCGAAGATGCCTGCAGAACAGAAGAAGCGATGAATGATGGGCAGAAGCGCTGCAAGGTAAGGCTGTTCCTAACAGTGTTCTAGTTCTTGTAGGAGCTGAGCGCAGAAGAAAGATGCTGGCCTACTGGAGACGGATCTGAACACGGTGAGTGTCACGCTGCAGGTGCAGAAAACACAAAGCATGTTTCTCAGCCTGGGTGTGGCTTAAATAGTCTCTGGGTATCCCAGGTGTCTCTGGGCTGAACCACACCAACAAGACTAGACTGCACATGCAGTTCTGGGAATGTGGGGGCATCTATCTTGTCCCCATCAATGCACTACAAGTCCAATCCCCAATGTTATCCTATGGGAGTGAGTGAGTCTGGTGCCTCAAGTGCCAAGTCTGACTCCAAGTGGGTCTTTGGAGGGATGGAGAGGCCCTTGAGGGCCATGTAGGTGATCGAGGCCTGGCTCCAGCCTGACATCTTGGAGGGCTGGGGACATGAGGGGTAGGAATCATGACAGTCATCTAGCTTCTCTTTTTGTTTCACATCATCTATTCCTTTACCATCGAGTTTCAATAAAATCTGACCTCTCATCCATTTGTTTTGTGCGAATGCTATCTCATCAGTTTTATCCTCATTTCGTTTCCATCGGGACTTTGGAGGTGATATCTCTATTTTTTTCTTTGTCTGGATTTTCGTCGCTACTTTGCGTAGGTGACTCATATGCCGGGTTGCTATACCCTGTGGCTGCTATAAGTTCTCTCAGTGGGTTTAACCCTTCGTCCTTACTGTCTTCAATTTTCATTTCAGACGGGGCAGGTGGTGCTGTGGGCGCCTCATCCCCCTCTGTGCATACATTAAGTATCCAATCTACTGGCGGCTCCTCCTCCTTATCCTGTTGGTACATTTTCCATACTTTTCGTTATTTAAACAATTCCAACAATATGAGCGAGAAAATGTTATATCTTCTATTTTACTCAACAAACCTCAGGTTGTATTCTTCAATATTTTAAGTATCCAATCGCGTAATTTTTATGCTAGTTCCTCGAAGATAATGTCATCCTATGATGTCACAACAAATAACACGTAAGACAGACGTTCACAGACTAGACAAACTCCAGCTGGTTACACAGACCTCTGCCTCTGATATTTACCCCAACATGGAGTTTTAACTCATCCCTTTCATGGGCGTCTTTAAATGCTGTGGTGACCTATTTATTCCTCTTTATTCAGGACTCTGGATGCAAGTTTCTTCTAGCCGCTATATTAAAGCGTAGGAATAAGGCAAATCCTCTCTCTTCTCAGGTGTCCTCCCTGGTATCCTCTCTCTTCTCGGTGTCCTCCACGGTATCCTCTTTTCTGACTTTTAATCACCTTTTCAGTCACTATTTCCTTCCCTATACATCTATATACATTCTACTATACTTCTGACTATATTTTGTTTTCCTGTCTCCCTCCGTTACCTTTCCCTTACTTATTCTAAGGCATGCACTTTTTGCCGAAGCGCTTAGTCTTTTTCACTCACCGTTCGCATATTTCCTCTCTGGATGCTCAGGATCACCGCCTTCGTCACTGCCTCTCCTGCCGTTCGCCCGCTCAGCTGCCCGTAGGAATGGGAAGGGGCTACATGGGGAACACAGGTCCCTTCAGACCTCTGTCTGCAGATTATATTTTTATTCTAACCACTGTCTACAGGGAGCTTCACGGTCTACTAAGCCGGATGGCAAAGGACTCATGGACCTCTCTCTTCTCGGGTGTCCTCCCCAGTATCCTCTCTCTTCTCAGGTGTCCTCCCCGGTATCCTCTTTTACTACTTTTAATCACCTTTTAAGTCACTATTTCCTTCCCCATATATCTATGTACATTCTACTCTACATCTAACTATATTTTGTTTTCCTGCCTCCCTCCGTTACCTTTGCCTTACTTGTTCTAAGGCATGCACTTTTTGCCGAAGCGCTTAGTCTTTTTCACTCACCGTTCGCATATTTCCTCTCTGGATGCTCAGGATCACCGCCTTCGTCACTGCCTCTCCTGCCGTTCGCCCGCTCAGCTGCCCGTAGGAATGGGAAGGGGTTACATGGGGAACACAGGTCCCTTCAGACCTCTGTCTGCAGATTATATTTTTATTCTAACCACTGTCTACAGGGAGCTTCACGGTCTACTCAGCTGGATGGCAAAGGACTCATGGACCTCTCTCTTCTCGGGTGTCCTTCCCAGTATCCTCTCTCTTCTCAGGTGTCCTCCCCGGTATCCTCTTTTACTACTTAAATCACCTTTTAAGTCACTATTTCCTTCCCCATATATCTATGTACATTCTACTCTACTTTTAACTATATTTTGTTTTCCTGCCTCTCTCCGTTACCTTTTCCTTACTTGTTCTAAGGCATGCACTTTTTGCCGAAGCGCTTAATCTTTTTCACTCACCGTTCGCATATTTCCTCTCTGGATGCTCAGGATCACTGCCTTCGTCACCGCCTCTCCTGCCGTTCGCCCGCTCAGCTGCCCGTAGGAGTGGAAAGGGGTTGCATGGGGAACACAGGTCCCTTCAGTCCTCTGTCTGCAGATTACATTTTTTATTCTAAGCACTGTCTACAGAGAGCTACACGGTCTACTCAGCCAGATGGCAAAGGACTTGTGATATGGCCGAGGACCTAGAGTTACTTTATGTCAACGGTCAATGGGTGTCTTATTCTAATCAATAATTGATAAACCATCCAATCTCTGCTACCAAGTGTGCTCCGTGACCCCCAACCAGCCCATAGAGTCTGGGTTTTCCGTGAAGCACTTTAAGACAAGATAGCAGCACCCTTGATATCGATGGGGGTGCAGATTAATGCTCCAACACCAAATCAATAATGACAACTGGACGGTTTGGCACAGGGAGTCTGTTCAATGACAAGTACAAAAAACAGGGAGTCTCATGAATATCAGTGGATGCGTGATCTTCTCTCTCGCTTCACAACTCCAACGAACTTCATAAAACACATAAATGTATACTGAAAACTCATCATCATTGACGTGTAACGCTTAAAAATTGGCATGCAATTCTATTGGTTCAGGAAAGGTAACTTTAATATAGGCACTATGGTATATATATGGTAACGGAGGCACTATGGTATATATATGGTAACGGAGTAAAGGGATTGGATAAACACTGCCAGGTGGGACATCTAAGCCCTAGCTTCAAAATGGCTACTGTCGACACCACTAAAAGTATGCCGTCCCTTTGGTTCTACTAACTATAGGACCCTAGCTTACTTGGTCCACTATGATTGGGTTGGCACCAAACCCCACACATACTTTTCCACTTTGCCTAGCAGCACGCAGAATGGTCGGCCAGGTGCAGGGTGCCCCTTAGCTCCCCGGCCTTCTTCCAAGTATTGTTACAATCAATCATCACTTTAGTGGCCATGTTTCAATTATTTCACTGTGGTTGGCATCGAGACTCCATCTTCTGTCTGGAAAAGCTCTGATATCTTCACCTGGCCTGCTGCCATGTGTAGGTGTGAAGTCTCGCTTCTTCTTGCTCAGCTGATCACGTGATTCAGACACCATGAATTTGCCTCTTTTTTATGTAGTTCGTGTACTTGATTTTCGTTTCACCCAACACTTGCCTCCAGTTTCTTATCTTGTCCTTTCTGAAGAAGGATATTCTGTTCTTAGTTTCAATTAATTGTAGCTACTGTTCGTCTGTTCTACTGATACGACCTTGGCACGAGGTGCCTCTGCTGAGTTTTGTTTCTGCCGTCTATTCTCGATTTGTTGAATACGAAGCTCTCCTCGTGTGGCCTTTAGTAACCTTTGGTTAATTCTGCTTCTTGTGCAAAGTGGAAGTATACTTATATAACGTGCTTCTTTTGAGGTAGATTATGTATAGTGGCACTTGCCACACTATCTTCCTACTAAGCATAACAAGCTGCATGGTTTTCTTAGCTTTCTTGCGCTTCCAAGCATATGTGTAAACTGGTCGAATATCTTCATCATGCTCATGGCTTAAGCCTCTTACATTTGACATTGTCCTTTCATTCTAGGTTCACGATGTTCCTTGTTCATGGCGTTTCGTCTCTTTACGGCATTCTCTGGTCATCATTTCTCCTAAATGTGAGTCAGTTCAGGTTCTCGTGTCGTCACCATTCGTCTTCCATTAAGACCTTTTTGGTTTCTCAGGGACTGTACTTAGACGATCTTCATTTTGTTTCATTTGTTGATATGGCTTTCTCAATGGGTACCTTACTGTCCATGGTTTCCTTGGTACTGGGACTTCAATAGGCATTGTTCTTCTGATGGGTACTGGACAGGCCCCACTGCGGCTCTCTGCTGGCTTATTTGCTCATCATACATCACATATTTCGGTGTGAACGTTCCTGGTACTTCAAAATGGACGGTTGAAGTGCAGGCTGTACTTGGGACCTCCTCTACAATCTGCTTTTCCTACCCCTGAGCAACAAACTTTGCCAGCGGTTTTGGATCACATCTGGTCGTCTTTTCCCACCTTTTCAGTTGAGGAGGTAGAGCGTGCAGTTAGTAAACTTAAATCTGCTTCCCCCTCTGATACTATTCCCCAGAGAAGTTGAAAGATATCGCCCCGCACATATCTAGATGGCTGACAGAGGCGGTTAACAACTCCTGCCGATCCGGCTCAATTGCGCCAGAGCTTAAGCAGGCGGTTGTTATCCCACTCTTGAAGAAGCCCTCATTAGATCCCACAACCTGGCAAATTTTAGACCCATTTCTCTACTCCCATTTTGCATGAAATGAATGGTATCTCTTGTATCTCCTCTGCTTACGTCTTTTCTTGTGTTTTCTTCCTTTCGCAATCCGTTTCAGTCGGGGTTTCGCCAGGGTTGCATGACAGAGAGCGTTCTGATCTCTGTGTACGATGACTTTGTCAACTGGCCGATGATGGCGGAACAGGTGCACTTATTTTACTAGACCTATCAGCTGCGTTCAATACCATAGACCACCAGGTGCGACTAAATCGTTTGGCTGCAGCCGCCCTGTCTGGGCAGGTTCTGGCATGGTTTGCCTCCTTTTTGGCTGACCGAAGTCAAATACTGACTCTTGCCTCCTTCTCAGCTACCGCGATGCTGCTTTGTGGCGTCCCCCATGGATCGGCCTTGTCCCCAGCCTTGTTCAATATCTATATTCAGCCTCTTGTCTTGCTCATCCGCTCCTTCGACTTCAGATGCTACTCCTATGCTGATGATACCCAGATCATCGTCCGGCTGGATTCCTCCCAGCCAGACCTCGCATCTCAGTTTAGGAGTTGCCTTGCAGCCGTAAATGAGTGGATGGGCAATAATTGGCTAAACTTGAAAGGGGATAAGACCGAGGTCCTGGTGGTGCAGCCCCTGTGCGGCCCTCGGCATGCTGTCACTGAGCCCACCCTGTCCCGGTCTCCGGCCTCCTGGCCCATCGAGCTGGGGACATTTCCTCTTCCGGTCCTGGAGGTAAAACATCTAGGAGTGATTCTTTCTGCATCACTGTCGATGAACGCCCAAGTTGGGGCTATTTGTAAGGCAGGTTTTTTTCAACTCTGCATCCTCCGTAGGGTCCTGCCGCTTCTTCCAGCTCAACTCGGGCCCTTAGTTAGGGCCTCGTTAGTATTAAGTCGATTAGACTACTGAAACTCACTACTGCTGGCACAACCTTTGTATTTGCTGCATCAGTTACAACTCCTCCAAAATTATGCGGCACGTGTCTGTACAAGATCTTCCTACGGTGTCCATATCTCCCTCCGTCCTCAGATCATTACACTGGGTGCCAGTTCGGCAGCAGGTGCAGTTTAAATCACTGGTGATAGTGCATCGGGCCTTCTATGGGTCAGGTGCAGAGTATCTTCGGGAGAGGTTTTGTCCCTATTTGCCCTCCCGTGATCTACGTTTGAAGGACTCCTGCCTCGCTACCGCTATAGCCGGTCAAGTGGCACAGCGAGTAGAGAGCTTGCTTTGACATCCGCGCAGAGCCTGCTAACACAGGTTCGAATCCCTCTGCTAACACAGGTTCGAATCCCGGCGGGGTCAAACTCAGCCATTCATCCTTGCGAGGTCGATAAATAAGCAGCGCTCAAATACCTGAGGGTTTGTAGCGCTATATATATGCCAAATTATTATTATTATTACTGGTTTGAACAGGTTGAAGGCTGTTAATTTTCGGTGGCCGCTGCAAATTTGTGGCACTCTCTGCCTGCTCCACTGAGATCTATTGATAATCATTTGGCTTTTCGTCGACTGCTGAAAACCTGTCTGTTCTAGGTTTATTCCTTCCTCTCTTTGTTGATAGTTCTTTTCTCTGGTCTCTGACAGTGCCAAGATGCGTGCACTTTATAAAATACATATTTTTTATTTCTTTTTTATAAAAACACCACAGATGACAGTTCATCTCTATACATCTGGGATGCACTGCCATCTGCGACAGTCCTTCCCTCCAAATGCCCTTGCCCACATTCATAGCAGGCAAATAGGTGCTCTTGTGAAGTAGTGCACCTTCAGGATATGGGAGATATTTTCCACTTGCCTGTGCCCTGCAAACATTAATCCTGGGAAAACCTATTTGGGTAAACACTGAACCATATACATTTGTAACGCATTGGGTCGGCTGAATTGTCCTGAACTTCATTCAGGGTTTGGTGTGGGGGTTCATGCTAATGTGATATTGCAGGGTGTATAAGAGTCCAATGTAGTTGGAGTTTGTGACCAGTTTTGTAGGTAGCGGCAAAGGCAGAGGTAGAGGTGGATTGTTGCAGTTAGATTGGCTAATGTCGGTAGGGAAGGGGCTTTACATGGAGGTACTGTAGGATAGTTAAAGAAGAGGTTTTGCACTAGGATAACATGTTTATGTTTAGAATCCCACAATTGGTTGAAGGCAGAAAATTGCATTAGAGGGTTATAACTTTTTCCATCTTCTGTGACGAGGGAGGCAGATTACCCTAGTGACCATCTTCCATAGAAAACACTCATGCGACATCTGTTGTCAGTGACTATAAATGAGGAAAAAATAACAGAGTTGATTGGAGGCAGTAGATTACAATCAGTGGCTGCAAATGCATATGCAACACTCATGCCATATTGTTGTGACTGTAGAGAATGCCTGTGCCTACTTAGCATGTCATACCAGGCATGTGACATTTGCTGTTAGTGTCCCAGAGTTACCTGTGAATGGGGAGGAGATCCTTGCTTAACTCACAGAGTCACTAGAATGTAACAATTCTTTCATGGTCCGCCACTTTTGGTACTCTTGTTCAGAGGAGAATTGCCTAGCTTTTTGGTGCTGGACTGCGCCTGAGCAGGACAAAAACTGATATGCAGGGATACTTCTCTTTGTGAAAGGGACAGTGAGCTAACAACTTGGTTGAGACTCTCCCGGGGCCATCGTCCCAAGAACAGGTCAATGGGCTATGTTTGTTCCGGTAGAGGGACTCCCAGAACCCCCCTTGTTTTGCATATTAAGTAACTTTTGGTGGCACCCTAAGTTACCAGGGGAATCCAGACGTGGTCCCCTTTCTCACTGTTCTTAGAGAGACACAGCTCCACCTCACTGATGAGGCCCGACTAGGCCAAAACACATTTCCCGGGTTGCTGTTGGTACTCTTGTTCAGAGGAGAATTGTTTAGCATTTCGGTTTGGACTGCCCCTTGGCAGGACAACCACTAATATGCAGGGATATTTCTCCTTTGTGAAAGGGACAGTGAGCTAAAGACTTGGTTGAGACTCTCCCGGGGGCCATCCACCCAAGAACAGGTCAATGGGCCGTGTTTGTGCCGGTAGAGGAACTCCCAGAACCCCACCACACACACACACACACACACACACACACACACCCTACAGACATATGTAATTTGGGAGCACTTGAGAGTATTTTCAGATAGACCGGCTCTGAATATATAGTATCAGCTGAATCAAGAGTTTGGCCAGATGTGACGTCATCTACAGATGGCACAAATGTGACTAACAGCTTTTTATGTGAATTTGCCCCAATAGAATCTGCCAGTACTTATTTTTCCTTATTCGAACGTGCATATTTTGTAATTTCCTGGACATAGGGGACAACAAGGAATTAGGAAGAACACTAAGGCAACACAGGGAATTCACTGTTTATTAGGTGCCATGTACAAGGATTACCTTAGGAGTAACTCAGAACTGTCCATACAAAAGGAAGGGTAATAAGTACAACAAAACAGGATGGTCCTCTCAAGCTGAGTGTCTCAGGTCTCCTTGGCTGTGGCATCAAATCTCAGTCTATAGAGCTCTAAGGTTTTTAAAAGAAATGTATTTATTAACTGATTTCTAAAGCACTTGAGGAAAAGAGATATTGACAACGATAAGGAAGAAAGGTTACACCTCCTCCCTCTTCGATGGCATTTTAGGCTCAGTTAGTGCCTGAACCCTCTTCTTTCCAAGTCTCTTGAAATCCCGGGGGTTTGCTCCATCTACCTATTCTCTGGCATTGTGGGCTTCTGGGGTTCCCAAACCCTCTTCATTGGATTGTTCTAGATGTGGGTATGCTGGGTCTCATACCCCTCGAGATCTACCACTACCAAAATTCCAGAGTGGCTGGGTTGTTGGTCCTGACTGGCAGGAAGAGCTGGCAGTGAGAGCTAGTGAGAGATCCCTTGAGTTGGGTAGCAGACCTTAGTGCCCTTACACGCCTCCCTTCTATACTAACGGTATGCTCCCTGACTCCATAATGCTCCTCCTCCCACTTTCAGGGCCTGCAAAATGTTGTCCTGGTGTGTTGGAACCTGCCTGTTCTGGCTGGCTAAGCCCAGCTCGTCCTCCCAGACTTTCTAGCTCCCAGGCTTCCTCCTTCCCCTCTTTACCCCCCACTCCTGATATTATTATTCTTTCTGTCACACGTATGTACTCTGATGGTCTCTCCTCCTCCTTGACCACAATTCCTGTCACCTTCCCCGAGCTTCTCCTTGTTAAGCCTTAAATTTCGATCTTAGTATTTCATGAACTGCTACAGCTCGTTTATTCTCCCTCTCCAATGATGTTAACATCTACTTCTTTTTCACTTTGTGATAACCACATCTTTCGCCTTCACTCCAGATAGTAGCATCTCCTTCCTTACTGCTTCTGTTGGTACCACCTCCTCTTTCCTCACTGCTGATATACCCTCTTGTTCCATGTTGTTATCAGTTTTACAACCAACACCAGATGATAGCCTTTGCTCTGCTCCCGTTATTACGTCTTCTAATCGACTTCACACGTCAACTCATGCTTCAATTCCTTTTCTATTGTCATCAACTCCTCCGATTCCTGCCCTCCTCTCTTTCACCTCCTTCCACTCCAGTCATGATTTTATTTCCTCCATTCTTTCTACTACTATTTTTACTTGCTCTTTCCACTCTACTCCGGAAATCATTCCCTCTTGCTTCTCAACTCCTTCATATATCACCACCTTCACCTGGTCTCCTCTGCCATCACTTCTTCAGTCTCCTTCACTCTTGCTGCTTCTTGGTTTTAAACTTCTTTCCAGCATGCAGCCTTCTCCAAATATGACCCTTTTGATCCTTCAGCTGGCTTGACTGGACTGGCCAGGTTATACTGGTAAATCCCCACCCTCCTAATGGGCCTCTGGTCAAGTATCTGCACCTGTGGTCCCCAAGAAATGAAGGACCACAGCTTAGCTATCTAGGAAATGAGGTGTGTGTCTGCTATACCAAGCGGAGCGGTCTGCATCGGGGTCAAACCTGGCATTGGGCCTTGAACTGGTAAGGCGGGTCGGGGAGCAGTAGGTGTGTTTTACCTCTACTCTCATGTTCTGCATAGCTTTTACAGGGTTCCTGTGTATTTGCAGGGTCACAGCTGTTGTACATTGATCTGAACCAGCCCACAAACCTTGAGGTACCCGTGAAAGGTGGGATTGTGAACATCTAGGCTCTGGTCCAGCAGCTAGGAGTTATGAGGGGTTCTGTTTTGGTGGTGGTGTGTGATATTGATTGGGGTATGCCTGAAAGGAATTATGGTATTGTTATTGTGATTGACTTTTTCAAGGGTTTTGTTCTGGGGGAGGGTCCTTGTATTGGTTGGCCTATGTTTGGGGAGCTGTATGGTATCACTACTGCAACTGACCCCTGTCAAGTGACCCAGACAAGGGAGGGGGTGCCCCAGAGATCCTACACATTCTGCTCCTCGGCCCATTATTCATGGGCTCAGAGAGGCCCCTGGCCCCCAAAGCCGCGCTCTAAACCTGTCTGCAGAGCCAGGCAGAGGACTTCATCACAAGTCCCTAAGACATGTCAGGAAAGTAACAGCCATGACCAGAGTGCTCTCTGATACTAATATAAAACAAATGCTGAAACTAAGCCTGACTCAATCGCTTGCAATAGAGCTGAAAAGTCTGGATTAAAATTGTCAATCATACCAACATTTTTTGTTTGGTTTGAAAAAACATGGTAGAAAATACTTGTAAAAGAAGAATAGAATATTGAAGAAAGTCCACTTTGTATATTTAATTATTTAAGTGTTTTCCATAGCACACGCTGCATTTCAAGCACTTATGCAGTATTTGCTATCATGCCTGTACATATTTATCAATACATGTCAGTACTGATAAATCACTCCTTCTTTAATATATATGCTCTTATACTAGGTTTAGTCAACTAGGACCTGTCAAAGAAGATGCAAGAACTGAGGTATTTGTGACTATGGAGACATGAAAACCATCTCTGCCAACACCTGAAAAACATGAAATGTTTCCATACACCTGTAAAACAAAAAGGCCCCAAATGTGTAAACACCAACACTCAGTATATACGTGATTTAACACAAAGCAACAGTGTATTTGTGCCATTGTTTCACACCCACTAGCACCCCTCCACAAATGCAACAGTTAAGGAGATGCCTGTTCACAAAACACATATGTGGTCAACGATGCAGCAACATAATTGGTTCTCTTTTTGAAAGAACTACTATGGCAATGCAACTAGAGCACGCAAAAGCACACTGCGCACGTACAAAGCAAGACCAAGTGAAGGCCATGATTACAAACTGAAAGCACAGATACAAAGTGCACCTACACGCGCATGCCACCACCACAGTGTGATAAAGACAAAAATACATGCTTGCTAATGCCCCATTGGCATATACAGACAACACAGAAGGACCATAGAGTGCAATCATATGCATGTAACTATGCATGGAGGGCACTTACCCACGGCTGCCTCTGTGAGTACCACATCGATGACACCTTTCTCAATGCAATTAGTAGCACAGGCAGCCCATGCCGTATGCTTTCCTACACACCGATCACACTCACCATAAATCTGCCAACAAACATCCTACAAACTGCTGGTCCTGAAACATCAGAGATATGAACTGCCAACACGGCCAGGACCTAGTGTGACAAGGACATGGATTTGACCCTGTCAGGGGAGTGCAGGGAACCCTCTCAACTTCGGATAGGGAGCCTAGCAGGATGTAGCCACACCACTGGTCCTGCACTAGTGGTGGTGTGGCAGAGTTGAGATGGACCCTAGCTCCCCCACAGTGCGATAATATGTATATTACTATTGGTACCACTGCCAATGACTCCATGCCTATCAGCCGCTGCCCTGGTCACGTCTCTTTTTCTTTTGCAGAAGACACGAGGACCTGGGAAACCCAGAGCCATCTTAAGCCTGAGAGAAATCCTGAGTCTGGAAGAACTAGACAAAGACCAACAATTCCAGTGCCAGAATGCACCTAGGATCCACGTGGAAAACCCGAACTGGAGCAACAGAAATAGAATAATGACCAGAATTACATAGACTGAGATGTTCCCTCCCAACGGCAAACCAATCCAACCCCAAATGGACCCGAGAGGAATGGTGGTATAACAGAAAATGGTTTGAAACTGGAAAGAGACTGTGCAGGAACAGGGGAGACATAGACATCATCCCCATCCCTGTTTGGAAACAGAACTCAACAACATGTGTAAAGAATCATAAGAAAAACAAGCAGCATGAGTACATGGCTGCCACAACAAGAATGGAGAATGAAAAGAGGGTGGGCTAGAAGCCTTCCGAATGACTTCCAGGGGAGAAGCTAAACTAGAGATTATCCAAGGGGAACAGGTGGGTAGAGTGCAAATGAAAACTGGGAGGAACTCCCCAACAGGGAAGGCCGGGCTATAAAAAGCAAGCAGGTGCAGAACAGGGTGAAAGGTGTTCAGTATAGGTCAGGTGAAAAGGAGGTGGACACAGAAGAAGGTGTGGACCAAGGGACCAGGGATGAGAGTGCACCAGTTAGAGAAGGATGTGAAAGAGACAATTGTGTATGGAAGAGATAGAGAATTAAGATTAGTCTGATGCCGTGGGGGAGTGACACGTGTTGGGCCAGGAGTGAGATAGTGGAAAGAGAGAGAAGGGTGGAAATAGAGAGAGTGGGAGAGAAGCAAGGACAGTTACTGAGTGTGTGGACCGAAGGATAAAGGGAGAGAGGTAAGACTAGGAAAAGGAGTAGAGGGAGAGAGACAGAGATCTGTTGGAGGGCAGAGATAGGAAGAGTCAGAGAGATGTGTAAAACAAGGGGAAGGAGTGTGGAGAGAGAGAAAAACAGAGTGACGAAGAAAGGCAGGGTTACGAGAGAAGAGAGAATACAGGTAATTTAGGATAACCATTGAAAGAATAGAGACAGCACCACCAGGAAAACCTATTTGGCCCCTTAGGAAGTCCCAGAAGGAAAAGGCTAGATAGACGTTCTTTAGGCCGCCCCTTTTTTTGGTAAGGGATAGTAGGTGTAACCCGGAATTAGTTACAGAGGGTTGATAAACATTGGGAAAATTGAGGAAACTTAGGCTAAGGAGGTGGGAGCTCATGTGAAGGTTGAGGTAAGCCGCAGGGACCACCCTTACTTTGGGAAACCCAATCAATAGCCAACCTGTTTTCTTTTTTCATAATTCATTAATTATAATTCATTAATAAAAGTCATTTTATTTATTTTATTGAACTTCTGGTTTGTTATTTAAACCTTTTAGCTACATTAATATCAACACAAAAGCAAAATCAGATTCCTATTGTATGATCTTACAACAAATAAGACAGTTCAAGGAATCTAACATTTAAAACATGATTAAAACAATACCATTGAGACCAAGTGGAAAAAGAGAAACCCTTAGATTGAGGAAAGAGAAGAAAGCAGAGGAAGAAAAAGGAAGAAGTAAAACAAAAACGATTAGCACCAAGCTCAGCATGATTGGCCATCCCTTAATGTCCTAGACCACTCAGGCCGGTGAGATTTCCTCCAAGGTTCAGCCGAGGGTTTCCACTGTCGTTGATTCCTCGATTTTTGGAAATGCCGTTTTCAAAAAAGCCAGCGACGCCATTGTCAGGGAGATCTTGTTCCCCAGCGTTACTAAGGCCCACCATTCTTCAACAGACAGGGACGTTGTTTTGTTAAAGAATTTCCCCAACAGTTGCGTTCTTCTGTCCCTTAACATTGGGCATGCCAAGGTTAAATGCTGCAGGGTTTCCGGTTTTCCGTTACACAGCCTACAAGTAAACGTCTGCAGTTTTTCGATGGACCTCACTGCCAACACCTCTCTCGTTGGAAGCAGGTTTAACCGAAAACGCATGAACTGTCTTTGCAGATGAGGACACAGAACTTAGACACGTAACTTGGTACTGTGCCTGTAGCCCTTGTTTCTGGTAATCCTTTTCCATATATCTTAAGGTTATGTATTGCCTCCTGGGTGTGGATCCAATCAAGGTCATATCATCTCTGCTTTACAAGTCCTCGATTGGTAACCAGGTCATTTTCCTCTGTGTCCGTTGTCATTAGGTTTGAAGTGCAGATCTTCCACTACTGCGGAGAGGGTTCTGCCTCCTCCAACAGAGCCTTCCTCAATATGACAATGTTACCAGGATTCAATTACCATGATGCCTTTAAAGTGCCAGGGTCTTCCTAGTGATGAGGGCTAGCATTGAGATCAGGCCCAGCTATGACCTAATAGCCTGCACTGGTGTGCAGTTAGGCAAGGACAGTACTCTCCTCCAGAAAAGGCCTTCCATTTTCGGCCAGAGGTTAAATGACAGTGAAAACGAGGTCTCAGCATCATGTGTTAATATGTGCATGACCTTCATGCGGTAGTAATCTATCATAGGTAGTAAGGTGAATTTACAGTGACCCATGAGTAGCCTACTTGCTTGAGCTGCCAAAGCTTTTACTTTGATTCGTAGGGTACGTTCTCTGGGTCCGTCCACCCCACTGTTATTCAAGCACATGCCCAGGTAAGGCAGAGAAGCCACTTTAAGAATTTCTTCTCCATTAAGGTACCATTTTTTTCTTTTTCGCGGTTTTTTGCCACCCAGGGTGACGATTCTAGACTTCTTCACATTGATCTTTAACGCATTGGATTCTACATACACCGCCAGTGCATTCAGTTGCTGCTGTAGACCTGTTTCAGTCTGGTCCAACAACACTAAATCGTTTGCGTGCAATAAACGACTTACTGGGTGGCCCACTGTCCTTAGTGGAAAGCATCTCATGTTTTCAAATGCTTTATCGATGTCTGAAATATACAAGTTGAAAACTGCCGGAGCCAAAGTACATCCCTGCTTAAGGCCTTTAAATGTTTTATTAGGGACAGAGGCATTGGAGGCCTCACCCAAACGCACAGACAAGGATGTATCAGAGTAGAAGTCCTTCAATACCGC
Source organism: Ambystoma mexicanum (assembly GCF_040938575.1). Taxonomy (NCBI): domain Eukaryota; kingdom Metazoa; phylum Chordata; class Amphibia; order Caudata; family Ambystomatidae; genus Ambystoma; species Ambystoma mexicanum. The sequence continues at coordinate 699,781,545 of NC_090941.1, read as the reverse complement.
TCTAATATCCTGTGCACAATCCCATGCTTTAAGTTTGTTCCACAGTATCAAAGGCCTGTGCTAGGTCTATTGAAGCCAAACATATTTTAGATGATTTTGAGGCTTTTACCCTGGTCTTTAAAATATATATCAGGAAGAGGTTAAGGGCTGTGCCTAGGCCCTTGACAAATCCCGACTGCCAACGATCAAAGTGCAAGATTGGATACTCCAGGCCGTCAGTTATTATAATATTAAAAGCACCGAAGGTTTTACCCATTACGTCTAAGAGTGCTATGGGCCTATAGTTTGCCGGGTTGGTCCTATCACCCTTTTTTAAATATAGGCACAAAATCGAGGTTGTCCAAGACAGGGGTACCATGCTGTGGGATTTTTGGAGCTAAGTATCATCCCAGGTAGGCCACAATCATGCTATCCTCCTGAGTCTGCCAATGGCAGTTTCACACAGCATGCGCTGTGGGTCATAGACAAACAATGCTATGTTTCTCACACCTGAAACGCCCCCAATTGACCCAGTCCAAAAAATGCCTGACTTTTGCAAAGAAGAAATGTTGATATTTTCCAAAGAGGAACAGCCACATATTACATTGCCGTACAGTGCAGGGAAAAGCAGTCATGACCACTTCTGCATATAGGCCAAGGCACATAGGAGTGTTGCACAACTGAAGATCAAGTACCATCAAATATACATACCCGTATAGGGAAAGATGGGGAGGAAAAGCGCATCCACTCCTGCAACCAGCCTGGTGTTCAGACTTTGAGCAAACACAGTAGCTGGTAATACATCATTACCAACGGTCTTACCCAAGACCAGCTCTCTGGAATGGCTCACAGCAACATAGATGAACTTGAAACTATCATCACGTGGAGTAGCAAAACAACCAAACGAAAATTTGGAGCAGAGTGAAGCAGCTGGTGGTGTGCTTTGTCTGCTTTCAGTCCATGCATGCCCAAGCACTCGGCCACACACTGGGCCCAATGTGGCTTGCTCCTGACCTAGCCTGTAGCCTGGATCTGACTCTCCTGACTTGGGTGCCACCCTGCATTCCCTTTCTGTGGATGGCACTAGAAGGCCCTGTATGGGCACCAGGGAGTGCTGTGTAATACCAACAAAATGGCCTATGACAGCGACTACCTGAATCTTAGTTTAGACCCTGTTTACTGATGGCTGATCACTTCTTGGTTTCTTGGGCTTTGACTATTATCTATGGTGCAAACTCTAGGAAATAACTGTTGCATGATCATTGCTGGAGCTATGCATACCTCACTCCATCTATGGGACGTGTCCTGTGCTTTCTCCCATCTCACTTTCTGAGAGTCACTTTAAGCTGCTTAATACATCCCTGGGGCAAATACCTCACTTTGGTAGAAGGACATGTTGCTGCTCCACAGATTAAGCTGTCTGGTCTGCTAGAATGTGATTTGCCTGAATGTGATCAGCACTTTCATTGGAGTGTTGCATGGGTCATAGCACTTTCATCTGCTGAACTGTCAAACTACGGTGCAAGGTTTCCCTTCTCTGAAATAGCTAGGCCTGACAATCATGTTGATCTTGTCTACTTTGCTTTGTGCTTTCTGCATGTCTGTGACTGTCGTTGCTGCCTGTCATCTGAGCCTTTTGTCTATTTTGGCCGACCTATTTTGAGTACAAGTTGGCATCTGGACTGTGGTATCTTTAGACTGTGGCATCATTGCTATATCATCTTGCCTACATTGACACATTTGTTTGCCTCCGTCTTCCATGCCAATAATTGCCAGTTACCTCTGGACTTGACTTTTAGCATCCTTTCCCTTGGCGACATGCACCTGATTGATGGAGACGCTCAGCTCCCACTAGATTCATATCTGCTGGCTATGAATATTTTGCTATTCTTTCTCTCTGGCCTGGCTCTTGTCCTGTTTCATAGTTTCTTTTTAGTATAAATTGAGTTTGTATTTCATTCACTCTCCTTTTTCACTATGGCCCACTGGATTCTTACTCTCCCTTGTTTGCCCAATTCTTCTCCATCTCAGCATCAAGCCAGCAACCCTGATAAAATTACCTATCCCTCAATGTCTTCGTCTCTGTGCTTTTTACTATATATATATATATATATATTTATCTTTGGATCACATGCTCATTGTGCAATATAACTTTCTCTGCTCTTCATCTGAATCTCCAATTTATTTGCCTTACTGGATTTCTCCTTTTTATTCTGCTACTCCTGCAATTTTGACTTGCCTGGCTACTTCATTTTCCCATTCTCCCTGTCTGTCAGATAACGGTGGCGCTGCCACTATTCTGATCGCAGACCTTAATCCTATTTCCCTAATGATATTGGCTCTTTATGATTTTTTCTTCTTTTCTAGCGATCTTCTTTCTTACTTCTTCGTGATTTCACTTTATATCTACATCTTCCTTCTCTTTGTGCTCTTTCCTGTTTATTATTGACATCACCTGTCCCAACTACCCACTCCTCTTTCTCATATCTGTGGTTCATATTGCCCTCCCATTTGACTAATTATTTTATCTTGACATTTCTTTTCCTCCTTTCTGACCATCATTTCTTCTTACATAATTACCTCATTATCTTACATAATTACCCCAGGAAGCTCTTCCCCTTGCTCCAACATTTCTTCTCAGCATCATTCTTTTTGTGCCTAATTTGCCTCTTTCTTTACTCATAAGGTTGATCATCATTGTTCCTCTTTTTACTCTTTTCCTCTTTTCTCTCTCTTTCTGAATGCTCATGACCTCTCTTAGTTCAATAGGGTACTCCCATTGTTGCGCCTTTGGATTGTCTTCCCTCACCTCTTACCTCTCCACTCTGCTGCCTTTTTCTTCCTTATCCAACCTTTCATTTCAATTCTTCTCTGATCATTGGCATGTTTCCTTCTTCTTTCAAGCATGAGCAAGTCTTCCTTGACTGTTCTGTCCTTCTAACATTGTCTCATTCCTCTTTCCCTTTCCTACGTAAACTCTTGGAAGGTGTTGTCTATTCCTGCTTCATCATATGTTGAGACTAATATTGTCCTTCCATATCTTCAGTCTTGGTTCTGTCCTACTCACTTTACTTGGGATGATCTTCTTCATGCCACACATTGTCTTGCCGACTCTCTTTATGCAAAGCAATCTTCTCTTTAAATTCCTCTTGTTCTATCTGCTGCTTTTGATACAGTGGAGTTCCTATTTTTTTTCTCCATATCTCTCTAGCCACACATATCTTGTACCATGGGCAGCACATTCCTTTAATTCTCTGCGTCTTCATTTCAGCGTTCCATAAGCTCAGTCCTCGGCCCATTACTCTTTTCTTTATATACTAGTCCACTCTCATTATTTACTATTTCATTTAGCTTTTTCTGTAATTTCTATGCTGATGACTCTTAGATATTTTTCTCATATTCTTCTTTTTCTGACTGCATTCTGCATTCTCACTGTCTTTCAGCTGTTAAACTCTGGATACTTCCTCCCTCACTTCATCTTAATTCTTCTGATAGTCCTTGTTTTTCCTGCCACTTCTCCCCATGACTGTCATCTTCTTTCAACTATTTACTTTTGGCTCCATGTAATTTAATCGCCTGCAATTTCATCCCCTGTCATTTGAACGTGTACATTCAAACGCAAATGCTCATATTTTGTTTTTGCTTTTGGGGGGGGGGTCCCCCCCCTACCCCCCTTCCACACTTATTTTTGGCTATTGTCTACCCGCCCAAACCCTTATCTGCCCTTTCCCACCCCCTCTAAAAAATTCGATGAGCATATTTGTTGTAATATGCACGTTAAAATGCCAGGGGATGGAAATGCAGGCAATGAAAGGACGTCGTACCTTTACTTTTATCTCCACTTTCTTTCTCTGTCTACTGCTCATATTCCACATATTATCTTTGATGCTTCCCATTTTTCTCTCCTCACATTTCGTATCTTGTTGGCGATACCATTATCAGCGCAATAACATTCATAGCAATTGAGCATTTCGGCCCTTTTCAGCTGCAAAACCCCTTATTTTGACTATGGTATCTCTCACCTTGATTGCTCTTCTTCTCTTCTTGTTGAATTGCACTTGGACCTCTCTAGTCCATATTGTATTCTGTGATCTGTTTTGTGTGCTTATACTCTGCTTGCACTCATATCACCCCATCTTTATAGTCACTGCACTGGCTTCCTATTCCAGACCTTCTTTAACTTTGTTTTCTCTATATTGTTTTCAAATGTATCCATTAACTTTCTATTTTTTATCTCTTCTCTAGATTCAGTCTATGGCCCTCATTACAAGTCAGGCGTTAAGGGGTTAATGGCGCCGTAAAGAGCGTTGGCGCCGTTAAACCCTTAATGCCTGATTCACACTTTAACGCATGCTTTTTGCAGGCGTTAAGGTCCAAGGCGCTAAGCGACCCTGGTGCTAATTACGGCACCATAATTTACAGTGCCGTAATTAGCGCCTTCCCCATCCCCATTATGCCCTATGGGGTAAAAATGAGAATGGGGAAGGGCAAATGGTGAATGGGGAATTACCGCCCCACTCACCTTGGAATGGGGCGGGAATCCGGCATGGACCATGGTGCTAATAGCTAATAGCACCATGGTCCACCGCCTGACTTGTAATGAGGGCCTATGTATCTATTTGAACACTATGTACTTCCATATTTTGGTTGACTGTTCCGCAACCCCTCTGTGTGCAATCTTGCTTCTGTAGTTTTGCTTTCTTGGCTCCTAAACTCTGGAGTTGTCTTACTTTTTCTGTTTGTTCTTCCCCTTCACTTTAGGCTTTCTATGTTTCATTCTTCTCATAAGCCTACCGTCACACTTCTTCCTGAATAAAATGTATTCTTCATGTTCAATCAATGTGTACAAGTTACTTTAATTTTGTACAGCGCTTTGGCAAAAGTCCCTGATAAGGGTAAATCAATTTTTAAAAAAATAAAAAAACCATAAGCAAGTGTGGGGTAATGGCTGTGTAATGTTAAAACATTATATGGCCATGTGGGGTGTCATTAGAATCATCTTTATCTACTGCATGCGTCACTTGGCTGATCCCAGCATTAAAAGCCAATGGCATACCATGCGATTTCATGGTCCACTAAGATCACTGAATTTGATGTAGTCACTGGGCTAACAAACATATTGACAAAACATATTGATAAAAAACCCACTAACCCAACTCTAAAACCTCAATTTTACGCATACACTAAGCAAACCGAACTGAAGCCACCAATAGGACATCATAATCTCTCACTTTCCTTTTCCCCTAGACCCCTCCTTTCTTTTGCACCCTCCTTTTAAAATCCGCCAAAGCACTTGGAGACCACCCGTGGTGACAGGGCGCTGTACAAATCTTTAACATTAGCATGTAATGGTACAGTGGAGCATTTTTCACTTTCATGAGTAGAGTCCATTCCACCACCTGCCATCATCCTGCATGCTGCCTCGGGCCTAAATCTTACAGGGAGAGTACAGGCCTTAACGCAAATGTCTCCAGCTAATACGCCCGATGTTTGTGAAGTGAAATATTCCTTTCACTATTGAACAAAACATGTGCAACTCCATCATTCGCTCTCAACCATACAGATTCAGACACCACTGTTACTCCCCGTCCTTAAAGCCATGATGGCGAGGCAGAAGCTATGCTTACAAGCAGTACTAGAGAGGCTACCAATTGTACTGAAGCATCAACATAATGTGACCTGAGTACTGGCAGTGGTGATTTGCACAAGGACATTGGGCCTGCTGCACCAGTGGGGTCTGGATCACTAGGGACCTTCAGAAGAGTCGTCATATTGATGTGTCTGTCTTGGTCTATGGGTACTGACACATGTCATGGTGCCAACATTGCTGCTTCCCCTTGATAGGCTGGAGTGTGCTGTGGGCCAGGTAGGCAAGGGAGGCACAGATGCAGACAACATAGCTCTGGGAGTGGGAGGCAATAATGGCGATGGTGAACCCATGAGGTGAAGAGGCACTGCGGGGGCAGGAACCAGGTAAGGGTGAGGTGGAGAGCCGCTTGAGTACAATAGTTTGAAGACACTTGACATGCTGTGGTTTGGGGCAGAGGACAGGGCATAACAATAAAGTGATCATCGAGAATTGTAAGTGAAACTGCCCAAAAACAGAACAGACAACCTAACATACCAACCATGCCCCGACTCTTTCCTGTATAGAATGAAAACCTATCTATTTTGCACGGTGTAAGGAGCCTATTGCATGTACATTAGGCATCATCCAGTGCCCATGTGCATGACAGGAGTGGGACACATTTGCCTAGGTGCCATGTAGGTCCCCTGAGTATTCAGGGGGTGAGTCCACCATCAGCACCAGACGACTCCAGCACTCAGCGCAATCGGAGATGTTAGTCCAACTGGTGTGGGGTACATGATTCCTGTGACACAAATTGCTACACTTATGACATACACATTTAAAGTCAGTCTGCTTCTGTCACATGAGGTACAGGGCATGATGCTCCAGGTTCACCACACTTTATAGGGACCGGTAATGAAGAAGTAAGTGGCATATGTCTCTAACTGGAATGAAACAGGCAGATGTTGCCAAAACACAGTTGTTGAGTAGGTGGGATATGCACGATGGAGGCCATCTGGATGCTCATGCAGGCATGGAGGTGTGCATTGGCTGTGCTTGGTCTGCTGTCATCTCATTTCCCTTCCTATGGCTCTTCTCATTTCCCCAGCCATTCCTAGATGAAGCTGTTGTGGACATTGTTTGTGACTGCCTCTTTTCAATTAGGTCAGTGGCACTTTTGGCATTGGTAGTGTGTACTATCAGAGAATGGGTAGGTGGGCATATCTGACCTTTTTGTGTACCATGAGGCACACTTGCAGTAGGTTGCCAGTCTGCAACCAAGAGACATGGCGTTGGCATATGATTTGGTGCAGAATGTGAATGGGTCTCTCAAACGTCCTTCTGGTGTTCGCACGGGCCCTGTTGTAACCCGTCCACTCTCTTGTGGAGTTGTTGTATGGTGTCACGAGCTGTGTCTCTAGTATGTGTCCTCTGTCACATGTGAGGGGAAGATGAGGCTGGTGCTACCTCACAGCACAGATGGTGTTTGTAGGTAGGCACCTATGCTTTGAGGCAGGTGCTGGGGTGAGAAGCGGATGCAGTCATCTACACACGTTTTTGTGCTATGACTTGCATCACAGGGCACAGGTCTTGTACCCATACTTTTACATGCACTTTGATATCCGATGGGCCCCCAATATGCCAGCATCATTCCAAGATCCAGGGAAATGTTTGCAGTAGGGTAGGCAGAGCAGTAGTTTTAGCAGATGAATGCCCTGGAGACAGGTTCTTTGATGGTTAGCTATGTGTTGTCAATGGCACAGATGATCATTGGGACCTTGACTGTGCCTGAAGGGATCTTTGGCAGCTCTGATCTTGTCTGGGTAGCATGGAAAAGGAAGACATTACCCCCCCCCCCATTTAGGTGACCCTGATGTGACTTCACAGATTGGTTTTCTGATGGACGATTGGTATATGTCAAACGTGTCTCATTTGGCTCATTGCAGTGCGCCTGTTGCATAATATCACAGTGTAGTGTGCAATTGTTGCTTCGCTAGCATGGCATATGGGGTTCTCTTTTTGGATGTGATGACGACCTCTATCAGGCAGAGGATTTTTTGTACACGGTCCTTATTATGTCAGGCTTTTGTGGTCAGTGAAGCATGCCAGTGTTCTCTGAGTGTGGACCCTGCTGTGCCTGTGCCCCTCTTCCAAGTGTGAACAATTGCCTCAAGTGCTTCAGCAAGCTGCAGCAGAAGGCCCACCTGGGCCATATTGTTACGTTACCCGAGTGTTCTCAGAAGTAGCACAGTGGCATTAAAAACACAGTAGTTGGGGTTGTGTGATATAGGTCAGATTTCCACTGTTTTGGGTGTTTCAGGATCTCTACATGGGTGATGCTGTTAATTCTTTCAGCTGTTTCATCGGGATATTTGTCAGCTGAGGAGATTCCCGAGGCCATAAGGAACTAGCGTGTATCCTTTTTTACATTTCTTCCATGTCCAATATGTTTCTCAGGTTTGATAAATGCTTTTATTTTTTCTTCCATTTTCCTTCTTCAGAGATATGCATTCTTCTCTCTGCATGTTTATGTAGTTCTGTGCACTTCAACATTGGGATTTAAACATTCAGGAGGTTACAACTAAAGCTGTGGAAGTACCAGAGGAGCTGGGATGAACAGAGGGAGCAGGGGAGTACAGAGCTCCAGACAGGGAGAATTTGTGTTAAGTGCAGTGATCAGTGATTGCAGAGATGTTCTTGAAGAGGAGGGTCTTCAAGTTATTTCTGAAGTCTAGCATGGCGGGCGCAGGCTTTTCTGCATTGGTAACATATTCCAGAGAGATTGTACATTGCAGGAAAAAGCTTGCTCCCTGTGTTATTCCATATTACAGTTCTTTCTTTCCCGCCAGACAATGTTGTGGCTTGCATTGGCGTGCTGGCCTCCAGAGATGGAGGGTTTCACAGCTAAGTAGAGTGATATGGTATGACATTTGGAACGAAGGGAGGACAGAAAACGTTCCTACTAGGCCAATTTTCAGTCAGATCGTGCAAGTGCATGAGAAGGGGGAAGGGGAAAGTAGGGCTTTCTTTGTGGTTGCTTTATAGATCTTGTACATGATTTGTGCCTGAAGGGGTAGCCAGCGAACCTCCCTGAGGATTGGTGACCTATCATTTAAATACCCAACAACAAGTAAGCTTGTGCATTCTGCCCCATCCCTGGTAGCCACTTAAGCCGGTTTGCATCTGAGGTGGGGAGGCATCGAGGGCTGGAGGGATGCAGTGCGTGGTGGGAATGAAAGAAAGCATGCATGTCCTGTGGCAATACTGTGCAGGTGCTCATCTGAGAATTGTTTTCCTTCCTTGTTGGGGATTAATGCAGGTCTGGTGGCATCTGAGGATAGGGACATCCATATTTTGGTGAGGCCGGTATGGGTGCTAAGGGCTGCAGGTGATCTAAGGTCATTGCAAGTTGATTGCCATGCAGGTTGGGGGGGCATCGGAGGCCGTGATGGCATGCACTATTGTGGGGGCATTGACAGATTTAGCCTCGTGCATATTTGTTTTGCTACATGTTGCTCATGTGCCACTCTGAAGTGGCAACACGGTCCATACGGCAGTTCTATGTAGAGAGTCTGGTGACTGTGGTCATTTCAACGGTCAGAACAACTTTTGTACATTGTGAATACACTTGCCTTTACTACATACATTTCAGCTGCAAGACTTTGTTTCTTAGGCCTTTGTGAAAAGATTGCAGCAATCGTGTCAATACAGCTTTAAGACACATTCAAATGTTTCACCCACTGCAATGGGTCGACCTCAGTGATTACATCCATCCCCTCAGGAGGGCACCTCAAATGTCATCGTAATTTGCTGTGATGGAAACTGATCCATGCTGAGGGCCACCGTGGTGGCATGTGTATGTGGTGAGTGGACAGAGAAGTTCAACCTATGCACAGAGCAAGGAGGATGTAGGTGTGAGGACTGTACACAAAGATAATGGAGAACTCATCAGGGCAGGTAAATGCGCAGTAGGCTCATGGATGCTTCTATAATGTTGCCAGCAGTGGTCGGTACACAGCTGCCATGCAGATCTTGAAATGTACAGAACACATGTGCACATGCACACATCACACACACATAGGGGGTCATTTTCGGGCCCCCCTGTAACTCGGCGGCTGGGACCTGCTACGTGTCAACTTACAGATCAGGGTGCAGGAAGTGCCTCACTTCAGATCAGGGTGCGTAAAGTGTTCCACTTCAGATCAGGGTGCGTAAAGTGTTCCACTTCAGATCAGGGTGCAAGAAGTGTTCCACTTTAGATCAAGGTGCAGGAATTGCCTCACTTCAGATCAGGGTGTATAAAGTGTTCTACTTCAGAACAGGCTGCATGAAGTGTCTCACTTCCTTCAGATCAGGGTGCATGAAGTGTCTCACTTCCTTCAGATCAGGGTGCATAAAGTGTCTCACTTCCTTCAGATCAGGGTGTATAAAGTGTTCTACTTCAGAACAGGCTGCATGAAGTGTCTCACTTCCTTCAGGTCAGGGTGCATAAAGTGTTCTACTTCAGAACAGGCTGCATAAAGTGTCTCACTTCCTTCAGATAAGGGTGCATAACGTGTTCCACTTCAGATCAGGGTGCATAAAGTGTCTCACTTCCTTCAGATAAGGGTGCATAACGTGTTCCACTTCAGATCAGGGTGCATAAAGTGGCTCACTTGGTAAACACCATCAATGCAAAAGGAATAATTCCTTGCGAAGAATAGTGAATGTTATTCTCAAAGTAAGTATTACTGAAAAAATACAAATTGTGCTCAATGTTATGCACAAATTCGCTAGTTCTTTGTGAATTAACCTGACAAGAATGCCAATATGAGGAAACAAATGAAGAAGGTTGCGAGATTTCCATTCTCTGTTGGGGACAGTATTGGCACAATTAGAAAGGAAACATAAGGGTTCCATTAGCATTCCCTTCACTGAGAGTACCCGATAGCAAACAAGCTGTTATCAAAAAGTAAGCCCTTACAGTAGGTTTCGTCATGCATCATTTTAGATCACTTATATGGGGTCATGGTTGGTAATCAAGACTGATTATAAACTCTTACTAAATGAATTTACATTCCAACAAAGGGTAGCATACAGTCCCTGTTCGCGTCAGCCATTGGATCACTGATATTATGTAGTGCAATGTAAAAATAGTTTGTTCCAGGGAACAAAGTCTTGTGAATGACCTGCTCTCACTGATGCCAGTACCGATGGAAGTGTCGGGTGAGGAGCGTGAAGGATACAAATAATTGTTTAAAGTGCTTGCTAGCAGCAAATGGGGCATTGAATGAGGGGCGTGTATTGCGCCTCCATTAAAACGGAGTCACAGAATTACATATTCCAATTTTGTCTCTTATGCATGTTTGCAGTCCTGTAGTTAGTCCCCCGCACCTTGCGGCGAGGCTTTTCATGAATGTTTACATAGTCTAATTCTGTCTCTTATGCATGTTTGCACTCTTGTATTTAACCCCCACTCCATGATGTGAGGCTCTTCAAGAATGTTTACATAATCCATGTTTGCCTATTGTGCATGTTTTCCCTCCTGTATTTAGCCCCCCGCACCATGAGGTGATTTTGTCTCTTCCCTACCTCTATATATGATGTAGCCCCCTGCACCATGAGGTGTGGCTTTGACAGACTATGCACTTACCTGATGTTGTCTCTTGCTTATCTGTATACCTGATGCAGCCCCCCGCACCATGAGGCAGGGATTTCCCTGACAATGCATCTATATGATTTTGTCTCCTGCTTCTGTGTATACTTGACATAGCCCCCACACCATGAGGCATGGCTTTGCCAGGCAATGCACCTACCTTATATTATCTCTTGCTGACCTGTATGCCTGATGCAGTCCCATCATGAGGTTTGGCTCTGCCAGACTATCCCTTTATCTAATATTGTCTCTTTTATATCTGTATACCTGATGTAGCCCCCCTGCACCACGAGGCGTGGCTTTGCCAGGCAATGCACCTACCGGATATTGTCTATCGCTGACATGTATGCCTGATGTAGCCCCACCATGAGGTCTGGCTCTGCCAGACTATCCCTTTATCTTATTTTGTCTCTTTTATATCTCTATACATGATGTAGCCCCCCTGCACCATGAGACATGGCTTTGCCATGCAATGCACCTACCTGCTATTGTCTCTTGCTGACCTGCATGCCTGATGTAGCCCCATCGTGAGGTTTGGCTTTGCCAGACTAGCCCTTTATCTTATTTTGTCTCTTGTATATATGTATACCTGATGTAGCCCCCCTGCACTGTGAGGCCTGGCTTTGACACACTATGCACCTATATGATGTCTTTTGCTTATCTGTATACCTGATTGTGCCCCCGCCCCCGCCCCATGAGGTAGGGCATTGCGGACAATGCACCTATCTGCTTTTGTCTCCTGCTGATCTGTATGCCTGATGTAGCCCATGGCACCATGAGGCATGGCTTTGCCAGACTATGCACATACTTGATGTTGTCGCTTGCTGATCTGTATGCCTGATGTAGACCCCTGCACCATAAGGTGTGGCTCTGCCAGACTATGCTTGTGCTAAACCAATGCATGTTGCAACCCATTTCCATGGTCTTGCATTTTTAAGAATGTCATCTGCACTTACTTTAACTAGCACCCTGATGCCGGAGGGTTTGGTGCGCTGCTATAAATGTACCAATACATAAATAAATAAATTAGCATTGCACACAACGAACACTTGCTTTGGGCATAACCAAACAAAAGGCTCATAAGAGAACAGTGCAAGAAGGCTATGATTATGAGGAAACAGAATTGATTATTAGAAACTATTTACCTTACAAAGATGTGGCAACACTGAGAAGTGTTTAACACTTACCCCTACTGCAGTCTGAATCACAGAAAAAGCGTAGACCAAACTGGCATTAGATATCATGGATGCTTTTAGCGCACAAAACCCAGAGGTCAGAAAAATGAACAGGATTCATGTTTAAAAGCAATTCGCTGGTGAAGGAAAGGGTTGAGAAGAACAGTGTAACAATTGTTTGTCGTCCAATTACTCAGGATTCCTCCTTCAAGCTCTTAATTCTACACATATTAAGCTGGTATGATTCATCTGAATGGTATTTTTTACAAGTGGAGCGCCTCATATTTTGGAACCCACTATGGAAAAGATGTGGCAGCAATTTACCCATGCATTGATAAAGAATATGACCGGTAATTGGTGGATCCATAATTTACCCTGCCAAAAACGTGTCATAATTTAGTAAAATGGATATGAGTGCCTGGCTTTAGCAGCCACTAAACATGACATGCGATGCTACAGAGAAAACACGAGAAGTCACTATGCAGTGGATAAGAGGGAGGAAGAAATGGCGAGAACATATCTGCCTGCCGTACCCAGGGGTGGGCTGGGAACCACAAAAGGCCCTGGAAATAATAAGTGGCCCCATGTTACACATTTTCAGCAAGTCCAACCCCTTTCCTATGGGAACATTTGAAAATACCACACAAACCGCGGAGGCCTACCGGGAAATCTCCTGAATCCCCTATGGACCAGTCCTCACCTGGTCGTACCTATGATATGACATGATATGGCATTTATAACGCCCTTAAACACAGGGCTCAGGTCGAGGGTACACGTAGGGGGACGGAGTCCTCCCACTTTTTTCAGAGGGGGGACTCAGCCCCCCCCAGCTAAAATGATAAAGATTGAATGTCCTCTTTCAATTTATGCATTGAAGCCAATCACGGGTATCGAAACTACAGTCGCCAGATTTTTAGGCTGGACACTTCACCACTGCACTATATAACCTGATGAAAAATAACAAACAAGTAAAGGTAAACTGTCCAATTTTGTACTGCAAGTCCCAGGGAAAACAGTTGTATTGGTTCCTGGAGTTTAGAACATGAACACCTTTTAACGTTTTCAAAAACACTATTCGAAGAAAATATCCTCTCTTGGTCACATCCCATTGCATTTGATGATGAGTCCCCCCACTTAATTGTTTTGCACTTGTCCCCTGCCTATGCACAAGTGTTTCAAGGCGCCACGAGGCAAGGGAGGGGGAACAGAGGGAAGACAGACAACGATCTTACTAGGCCAGGTGTCATTCAGATCACGCAAGTGCATGTGAAGGGGAAAAGTGTGTGGGGGAAAGGGGAGGGGAATGTGCAGTACATGGGATAATAGAATAAATAAGAGCCTGTAATGGCTACTGCACAACACCTTACGTTAACCGCTGTTAAGAGACTTCAAAACTTGGTGTCCCATTTAAGGAAGGGTAACCTACGTTTCGGGAACTCAATGGGGAAGTGGGAGGGCATGGACATCCATGACAGGGATTCTTCTTGTGGTCAGCTGAGATTGAAATAGTGAGCTGTTTAATGTTCTGCCATCTTTATAATTTAGAGCGAAAACATCTTTTGATTCCATTATGGAAATGGAAGCGGTCTAAGGCAAGGAAGACGTGCTCTTCTGTACATGTTATACCCAGCAGACAAAGTTAGTTGCTGTTTGGTAGCTACTGATAACTCAGTTGCTCTAACTATGAGATCAATCCTCTTGATGGCCTTTTCCACTATGGCGATTCCCTATATAGTACACATATTATGAAATCTATGTATTTGACGATTTATGAGGTAAGATTGAGGATGGACTGCTTAATTACATGTATTGAAATTAAAATATTGTGCATACTTCGATATGTATTTTCCTCTTACAACATGTGTACTTGCACATATGTTGTAGGAAGATTATTTGCGTTAAATGTATTATGTTCTGAAATGAATCATACCTGTGACTCTCACTATTGAAGGGCAACACGCTGTCAAGATAAAGTTGTAGGATGCTTTCATTACCTTAAAAAGCAGGACCACAAGCAGCTGCCATTGAAAATCCCTTACACATCCAAGCCGATGCTCTTACTCCCACTCACAGAGCTCCATTAAATACATCTCTACCACCTCCATAACTGCAGCAGCCGGCACAGGTCACTCAGGCCTGTAACATCTGACTCGTCTGCCTTTATGCCTTTCCATAGACCCACTCCAATTGAAGGATTTGTCCAATGCAAGGCCTTACAGGAATCACTGAGATCCAGCGGAACACCCAGTACACAATAACTCTCAGCACCTCTGCAGGTTTCTTCTCAATGTAGCCAAGGAACAGATGATTCAATTTGTCATTATATTGAGCCCCCTTTCACCGTGAATTTGACACAGCCAATGGAAGGATGACATTTGACAATCATTCTACACACATCCAGTACTATTCTGTACATATTGTGAGTCTTTGCCTTTCTCTGCCATGCTCTAAAGGACTAGGAGAAGCTGTAAATTACCTCAAGCCAGTATTCAAGCAAGCATCTGCTACATGTAGTAGCTCTTGTGCCAACGACTCTCCCCTCTACCATCCAATTTAAAATCTGCCATGTCCAGTGAACATACTATAAAATGTAGTTGTTTAACATCTTCATATTGACTCTTTTGTAGAAAACAGAGAATATACTAACTCACAAACACAGCATCTTTAATCTACTAACCTCTGAAAACCCTGATCTTATCTTCATCACTGAAACCTGGTTCTCGGACGACCTCAAGTCTATCCCTCACGAAGCATTCCCACTTGACTACTCACTCACCACTCACAACAGATCTTCCAGCGAGGCAAATTAGCCATTGTGTACAAGCATCACATCTCCATCACCTCCACCCAGCAAACAGACTGCAAACAGACTGCAAATCCATCCTAGTCATACTCTCCCTCTTGCCTTCTCTCTCACACAGCTTCCTACTCATCTACAGGCCCCTGGGCTATGACAGACATTTTGCCAATAGCCTATGCTACTCACTAGCAGCTATTCTAGTTAACCAACCGGCACTCACCCTACTGGGAGACTTTAACATATGGTTCGAGCTGCCCAACAATTCCATGACTCTACCCCTGGTCGACAGCCTAGAGGCACTAAACCTCACCTAGCATATCGGAGGAACTACACATACTGTTGGCTACACCCTCAATGCCGTCTTCTGCTCTTTCTACCTCAACTCCATGTCCAGCCCCCAACCCCTCATCTGGACAGAACACTCTGCCATACCTTTCTCCATCCTCACACCACTGCCACCCCCAAGCCATTCTCTATCCCTCGATCCCATTTCAAGTGCTGGAACAAGGTCAAGGTACTATCGGACCTGGCCGAGCCGCTGCTAAGTGCCCTCCCATTACTCTTGACCACAGCTAGACCTTTACCTATAGAGCTATTTGACTCCTGGCTGAACAATTCCCTCATTCCCCTAACACCCTCCATGTCTGCTCCCTCCCACATAAGACCTACAACCAAATGGTTCCCCCCCTTCCTGAAGATTCTAAAAACCCATAACCGCTCCATGGAGCACAAATGACGAGCTTCCAAAAACCCTCAAAGCAAACCAGTGCTCGCCCACCACCACAAAAACCACAGAGATTCGAAAGGCCAAAAAAAGCATATTATAATAAAAGGATACTGAACTGCTGTAGCGGCACCAAAGATCTCAACAGGAACATCACTGAATTCCTGAACCTACCCTGCACCACACCCCTGACTACCCCCTCACAAATGCTGTGCAACTCCCTGTCTGAACACTTCCACAATACAGCCCTGGACAGGACGCGGCCACTCTCAACACCAAACTCTCACTCTTGCCCACCCGCTCTACACCTGATCCACCAGACCCCCCAAGAACCCTTCTTTCTGCTCTTTCAACCCAATCTCGAGCGAGGAGTTTGCAGAACTACTATCCATCAGCCGTCCCTCTGTCTCTCCCCTTGACGCTTGTCCCGCCTCTCTCCTCAAAGAAATCTTTACCTCCAACTGTGCAGGAGAATTGTCGAGATCCATTATCAACAACTCCCTCACCTCGTTGGCATCTTCCCAGACTCCCTAAAAACTTTGCATGTCAAACCTCTGCTTACAAAGCATCCCTTGACTCTCTATTACCAATCAACCACATGCCAATCTCAAACACCAGGTTCCTGGCAAAACTCATTGACCGCACAGCGTACTCACAGCTCAATAGTTAAGTGGAATCAAACAACCTCCTAGACCCCACACAATCAGGTATCTGTCCATGCCACAGAACAGAAACCACACTGATCTCTATCTGGGTTGACCTCAAATTGACAGCAGACTCCGAAGGTTGTGCAGCTCTTATTCTTCTTGACCTCTCAGTAGCATTTGACGCCATCAACCACACGATCCTCGTTGACAAACTGCACTCCTCCCATCTCTCTTCTGGATTGCCTCATTCCTCTCCAATAGACAGACAGCAAATCACCCTTATCCCCCCTTTTCTCTCCACTGCACACCCAGTAAACACTAGAGTACCCGTAGGCGCCTGCCTCTCTCCCCTTCTCTTCAACCTTTGCTTGATCCCCCTGCCCAGGATCTCCGCTCACATAACCTCACTTGCAATAACTATGCGGATGATACGCAATCTTCCCGCAAATTCCTAAATCGACCTCCTACCCCGGCCCTGACCTAGCAGCATGTCTCGCAGAAGTTGACCGCTGGATGAACACTAACCATCTCCTTCTGAACCGAGGTAAAATGGCGATCATGGTATGCAGAAAAACAGCTCTATTCCCCCAACTGACTTCTTGGCCACTGTCACTCGACCTCCTCCCGCGACCACCACCACTGTCAAAAACCTTGGCTGCACAATGGACTCGGACCTCACTCTCAAAACAAACACTTGTGTATGAGCGCGATACAAATAAAGTATCAATATCAACAATACATCCAAAGCCTGTAATTTCCACTTTAGGCTCCTTTAGCATATCTTCCCTTACCTCACCTACCCAAACAGACTGGCTGCATTTTTGTCCATTGTCATACCCAGACTTGACTATGCAAACTCCCTCTACCTGGGTGCACCAGCCTACCAGTTAAACAAACTGGAAAGAGTACAAAACCCAGTTGCCAGACTGCTTCTCGCATTGGAATGAATGGATCACATCACACCGGCTCTCTGCACCTTACACTGACTCCCACTGCATGCTAGACCACCTTCAAATTCCTATGTATTACCCACCATTCGGTGCACAAAGCAGGCCCCAAGTTCCTATAAGAAAAGATTACGCTTTACCACACGATTTGCACTAATAAGGTCAAGCACTGCCCTCCTCCTTGTGGTCCCCATCTCCAATTTGGCAAGGATTGGTATGTCAGCCTACTCAACCCTGGTGCCAACTTTGTTATACTCACTGCTTCCTCGCATTAGACACAGCAAAGACTACATGGCTTTCTGGAAGGCACTCAAAACCTGTCTCTTCACCTAGTAGCACATAATGGTTTGCAATGAACCACCTGACCTACCACTGCGACCAACACCATGCATGGTACCCCGCTGATTACAAACGCTGACATAGACACGACCTGACGATATCTAACTCTGCTACCTAGAGCCTCTTCCTAGACTTGAACTTGAAACCCGAATCGTAGCGGCACCCATGTACCTGACAGAATTGATTCTTCACCTCATCTGCAGGAATGCCATACGCTGTACTAGTATAGGCAGTGGCGGTCGAGTTGACTTGTTTGGCAAGGTTGGTATTAGCATCGAGGTAGAAGCCAAGAGTTTTTACATTTTTGGCAACCGGGATAGTGTTACCATCGATTATGATGTTGGAGTAGTTGGGACTTAGTTTTTGTAAGTGTTGGGTGAACCAACAATGAGCAGTTCAGTCTTCTCGTCATTCAGGCAGAGGCCATGTCTGGCCATCCATGCCTGAATGACGGAGAAGACTTCATTGATCCTGGTTACATCAGTTTTGTAGTTGCCCGAGATAGTGAGGAGTATCTGGGTGTCATCCGCGTAGTTTGTGTAGGTGACACCCAGACGGTCCAGTTTATGAAAGAGGGGCTTTGTGAAAATATTGTATAAGGTCGGTGAAACACATGAACCTTGTGGGACACCGCAGGTAATGGGGATAGGGTCTGCTGCTGCCACCGGAGAGAAGACACTCATGGTTCTATTGGCCAGGAAGGACTGTATCCACGCGACAGCAGAGGGGGAGAAGTGAGCGGCAGAGAAGAGGTGATTGCAGAGTATCTTATGGTCAACCAGGTCGAAAGCGGCTGAGAGATCTAAAAGGAGTATGATGGCAGCCTTATCCTTATCTTTAATTTCGTCAATCTGGCTTTTAAGATCAACAAGGGCTGTGTCTGTACCATGCTGAGGCCGGAAGCCAGGCTGACAAAATCCAAATAATTGGTTAGACTCTAGGTAATGCTGAATTTGCAAGTAAGCAACTCTGTCAAGGATTTTTAACAGGAAGGGAACGGTTGTGATAGGCCTGTAATTAGTAGGGATGGCTGGGTCCAAGGTCTGTTTTTTTAGTAGCGGGAGGACCCATGACTGTTTCAAGTTATTGGGTACCGAGTTAGTGGTGAAAGACATGTTTATGAGCTTGGAGATGAAGGGGGCGAGATCTCTTGCTGCGTCTTTTATAATCTGTACAGGGCAGCTGTCCCCTTTGCAGTTTGACGGTTTGAGGGAGGTTATGATTTTTTGCACTTCTAGACCAGTGACGTTTTTAAAGGTCAAGCCATGGTTAGTGTTAGGGGTGGTGTGTGGGCTGGGGATAGGGGGGCTAGGGGTGGGGCTGCTATTAGAGAGTTGTAGTCTTTTGTTTTCAATTTTAGTTTGTAGGCCAGGGATTTTGTTCGCAAGGGCATCTTGGATGCTAGTTTACCAGAGTTGGTCCTTCACGGACGTGTCCTTGGGTGGATTAGGGTTTTCTAACTCCTTCAGGATGGTGAATAATTCTTTGGTACTGGAGCTAGCATTACTTATTCTTATGTTATAGGCTTCCTTTTCTGTGCAAATTATTTCTTTTTTATAAGGGAGGATGCATTTGTGAGATTGATTTTATGTTCCTCTGATGGGTTCATTTTCCAAAGGGCTTCCATTTTGGACTTTTTATTTCTTAGTATTTTAAGTTCAGGTGTGTACCAGGAGTTGAGATGTGCTTTAGGTTTACCTTTACGTAGTTTTAGAGGGTCGACAAGGTCGATAGCTTTGATCATGGCATTGTTGTAGGTGTCTACTAGTAGGTTAAGGTCCGCTGATTTGGGGATCATATTTAGGGTGGGTAGAACCAATGATATGAGGGCTTCAGCGGTGATGTCCCACTTATTTCTCGTCAGGCATGCTGGTGTGGGCACGGTATATGGTGTGGGTTATTAGTGCTAATGTCAAATGAGAGGAGGAAATGGTCGGTCCATATGAGTGGTTGGGGGTCCTTACAGATAATGTTGCAGTTATGGGCAGCGAGCCAGTCTAAGGTTCTGCCTTTCTGATGTGGTAAGGTGTTAAGTTGAATGTAGTTCTGTTCGCCAAGTGCATTGGCAAGGGCAGATGCCGGAGTGTCGTGAGGGTCGTTGTATCCCAAGTTAAAGTCACCTAGAATAATGTTCTGTGATGAGGGTTTGGATTTTTCAGCTATGAGGGACAAATCTTCCTCGAAGGAGCCTATGGGGCCAGGAGGTCTGTATATTAATTATATGGTGATGGTATTTTTAGAGGTAGTTTGAATTTTAATGGATAGGTGTTCACAGGAGTTTAGAGGAAGGGAAGTCACAGATCTAATATCCAATGAGGATTTGAATATAAGTGCTACACCTCCTCCACAGGCATTAGGTCTGTCAGCCCTAAGGATGAAGTAGTTGTCTGGAACCGCAAGGGTTAGGGAGGGACCTTCTGCGGCATGAAGCCAGGTTTCTGTGACGGCGAGGAAATCCAAGTTTGCTGAATGGATGATGTCGGCAATTTCCGTAAGGTGGGCCACAAGGGATCTGACATTGAGTAAGGCTCCTTTGTGTGGTATAGTGTTTGCAATGATGTTTTTGTTAGTGGCTTTAGATGTATGATAATTGGACATTTTGTTAAGTAAGGTAGGGAGTCTACAGCCTAGTCTGTTGTTGCGAGTCATAAGGTTGGGGTGGGCTGTAGGGCGAGGTTCGAGCAAATTACTTGCGTTCAAGATATTGTCAGAGTAGTTGTCTGTGACGAGGTTAGGTGGAAGGTTACCTAAAGTAATGCTGATTTTAGTGCTTTGGTTTGAGCAATGTGGGGGAAAGGAGGCTGGGAGTGCAGGAAAGGTGTGGGGCAGGGAATGGGGTGGTGTCTTGGACAGCCAAGCTTGGCGGGTCTATTGCTAAATGGGATATAGCTATTTGTGCTGCATGGTGTGCAATCGGGCAAGATGCAGAAGGGTAACATGATGAGTACTAGCCAGGCTGGCATGGTTCAGATATGGGATCGGGGCGGGATACTAGAGGGATGATGGAAGTTGTAGGCTACGCTAATGCTTGTAGGCCAGGGGCAAACAGGCTAGTTTGAGGTATTGCTAGATTTGGGATTGAAGCACGCTTACAGGTAGCTTGTGAATGGCACGATTAGTAGGTAGGTTTAGAGTAGCAGCTAGCTAACGACCATGAGGCATAATACAATCGAGTGTGGTCTACTAGTGACCATAAGGCATAACACAATCAAGTGTGGTCTGCTAGTGACCATAAGGCATAACAAAATTAAGTGGGGTCTACTAGTGACCATAAGGCATAACACAATCAAGTGTGGTCTGCTAGTGACCATAAGGCATAACACAATCAAGTGTGGTCTACTAGTGACCATAAGGCATAACACAATCAAGTGTGGTCTGCTAGTGACCATAAGGCATAACACTATCAAGTGAGGTCTGTTAACGACCATGAGATATACAAATGAGTGGACTCAGACTGTGAGTACACCTAGATTCGATTTTCAAGAATATTGCAAAATTAACAGTGATTGACCGTGGCTGAATGGATTCAGACTGTGAGTACACCTAGATTCAAACAGGATTCAAATATCAAGCGTGTGGCCAAGTGTGCAGAGGTGCCTGCTAACTGACCTAACTGCGCAGTGCTTCTGCAGGAGGATAGGTAAATACATTTGGATTAGCATTGGTGAGCATGATTTAGCTAATACAGATACTGTAAAGTGTTAATGGCTCCAATCAAGCAGTCCCACTAAGTCAGTGCCTTGTCTGGGATTGCTCAAAGGAAGCCCTTACTTATATATTTTTATGTCCAGTTCGTGTACTCTGGATGATAACCCTTATATAACACCCCTCTCTTAGAATCCCCCTGACTCCACTGAGCCAAGAAGTAAGTTTGTTTTGTAAATTTAAAAGGTGTATTCGAGAATTAAACAATATATATATATCGCACTTTTATAATAGATTAATAATTGATATCACACTTGTGAATATGAGCAGTAATCAGCAATGGATGAGGTGATACTAGCACGCTGGTTTAATTACTTAGGAGTAGTATATAGGATAAGGTAGCTGAGAATGCTTTATATGGTACAAGGAAATGCAAGGGGGAAAGGAAGCAACACAGGAATAAACTTGTTATGATTTCAGCAAAACATAATATAATCACTTTTCCCCTTTTGGCAATTCACCCCCCTCTATGCAATGTAAGGAGGTGGAAGTGACACACACAGTCTTCAGGAATACAATCACAGTACAATCCCAATTCAGTTCCCCCCCTAGCAAGCTTAGAGAAACAGGGAGGATTTTAAACACAGGCAAAGTACTTTAAAGGTGGTATGCAAAGAAGGGAAAATATGCTAAAAATTATTTTAATTCCCTCTAGAGGTTCAGGGTGAGTGATAGCTACTTTAAATTAGTTCAGGATCACTTTAGCAATGCTCTATGAATGATTGTCAGGTGGCAAACGAATTTCAGCAAAGGAAAGCAAGGAGCTGCTATTTTTCCAAGTGAAGAAATTGAGCCAAATCGCAATTCGCAATTTTTCCGAGTGTGTCAAGCGTGATTACGGAAGAGGTATAATGAATAGAAAGTCGGTTCTGGATTCGTTGGAAAGCCCAGAATCTTAGCCTTAAGATGAAAGTTACATTTTGTTCCTAGGACAAACGGTTCCGGAGATACGGACGGTTTCGTGAAGGTAGATTCTCAAAAGAAAAGTCAAGCTCAGAATGACAGATGACAGTTTTCAGGTTTGAGATCACAGAAGGAACACAAGATTTCTAGGATGCAGTTCTCAATAGGTTAAAATAGTTTGAATTAGATTATTTTAAACTAAGAGATTGGGTTTTGCACAATTCTGGCGGTACTCACACTATATTTTGGACAGGAATGCGACTTCGCCACGGATCGGGTCAGGATTGGACTGCGGTTCCCTCGCCACAGACGGTCTTTGCCTGGTTCTGCTCACAGCGATCTGGGTCAGCTCTGCTAGCGGCACTGCACAGCGGTCTGGATCTCTGGTTCTGTCAAAAGTTCTTGGCACTGCGCGGCGGTCTGGTCTCTGGTTCCGGGTACAGCTCTGCTTTCTGGGTGTTTCTGGCACAGGGTTTTAGGCCAGAATCAAACAGCTGAGCCTGGCTGTTTTACTCTGATGTGCCCCTTGGAAGTCTGGGGTGAGTCAGTTTGCAAAAGATTTTTGAGGCCTGCTGACAAATTCTGAAGTCTGAATTCAAAGTTCTGGTCTGTGTCTGGATTTGAAGTCTAAGTGCTGGATCTGGTGTCTTCTGGCAAAACGCTCCACAAGAAATCAGCTTGAAGTGGGAAGTGAATGTCCCTACCTGTCCTGCACAGTCTCCTTTTATGTGTTTAGAAAGTGGGAGGGTCGGCTCATCTTCTATGCCCAACCCTCTCAACTTATCATTGGCCAGTTCCTCCTCTCTCCCTTGATTTGGGGAACTGGGTTATGAGTCAGAGTGATGAGGTAGGTGTATGGTCAGAGGATCCTCCCCTTGTCATATTGCACACAAATCTATTTCTGGTCCAAATACATATTTATCTATGTACCATTTTTCTAATATTATACGTCCAGTTAACATATTTTCTTTAGCACCAAACCATCCGATCCCTGTCTTTGTAAGATGTTGTGTCCACTTATGACAGAATTCTGCCCTTTTCATCCAGATAACGACCTCTAAACCTTTCCAGAATTTACACAAATGTGCACCAGGGATATGGGTTTCAGATGATAACGTGTCAGATTTTTAACATGCATACATTTGGAGTAACAACCTTTTTTTCCGCTACTATCCCCAAGAACATACCAAAGGGTCCTAACACCTTTTAAAATGTGCACAGAAAAATCACAAGAATGATGATGTTATTTATGAATTATCCATCTTTTTAAAATTATGCTCTGGCCCCAAAGGGGTGTGGTTTTCCAAAGCACATGGTGGAATTTCTGGTTTATCCACTTCCCCCAAGCTCAGCTTGCTCAAATGCAGTGCCCCTCCCCGATTCCTTCCAAGAGGAAGCCATTTACGACCCCCCTAATTTAACATTTGCCTGGGCCAAGGACAGTGCTTTGTTTAGTTTCCTGTAGTCCCCAGGTGCACCTCCCCTAATTCAATCAGAGAGGTGTAATCTCCTTTTGGCAGGGGCAGCAGAATGCAGCCAGGCCTGGGAACAGTGGCTGAGCAAGTTTCAACTCCTGTCGGGGGTAGTTGCCGGGCAGAATTCACTCTCTTCAAACCAGGCTTCAGCTAAATGTCACTTTGGTACCCAGTTTTCTACATTCAAATCAAACTGACAATGTTTACACATGCAGCTAGAACGCTGATTCTAAGTTCAAAACTATGACATTTCAACAGTTGCAAACTATGTGACACTCAACAGTAGGTTACTCATTTTTTTTTAAACATTTAGATTGCTGGTGTGCAATTCCCGTGAGGAGAGGACACTTTCTTGCTGCTGCTGCTGCATTTGTCAACGTGCGCTGGGAGTTCTAAGAACTCGCGCATTTCGCATTTTCAACTCACCTGCTCGCTCGCTTCCAAGAGGAGGCGGAGCGCTGTGCCGTCACGTGACTGCTCACCTGACCTATCCAGGCACACAAAACAGAGCTCAGCACAGCCAAGCGGCGTGTGCAATTCCCGTGAGGAGAGGACACTTTCTTGCTGCTGCTGCTGCATTTGTCAACGTGCGCTGGGAGTTCTAAGAACTCGTGCATTTCGCATTTTCAACTCGCCTGCTCGCTCGCTTCATGGAGGAGGCGGAGCGCTGTGCCATCACGTGACTGCTCACCTGACCTATCCAGGCACACAAAACAGAGCTCAGCACACCCTTGCGGCGTTAAGCCCGAAGGAGTAAAGGCCACTGGCTGTTGTGCGGCTGTTTGGCGCTGGAGGTGCCTACACCGAGGATATAGCTTCCCTCTCTCAGTGACCAGCTTGAGAAGAGCTGCACAACGATGGGCCGGTTCAAAAGTGAGACCTCAGATTCAGGGGCGGAAGAGCGAGTGAAAACCAGGCAACAGGTAAGGCAGCGTGTTGCTTCTGATCTGGCTTCGGCCGGTGGATTGTCACCGATTGTGGGCGGCCCTAACAAAGGTCTGTTGCCTTGGAGACAAAGCTGCCTTGTCTTTTTAGCAAAAAAAGCCCAGGTGAAGGACCAGCCCCAAGCACCGGCCATAGAAGAAATTACTTCCATTAACTTGGCACACGATGAAGGGGATTCTGGCAATACACTGACGGAGGCCTTACTCAACTCAGACCTAGAACAGATCCTACCTGTGGCGGATAGGTCCCAGGAGGAACAGAGTCAGCACACCCTGCCGAGTGACCCAGGGGAAAAAATATACCCGCAAAACCCTTTAGAGGCAGGGTCGTCCCCACACGGGTCTCATTGCCTAGAAATGCCCGGTGGGGCAGAATCCTCGGAAGGGGGGCTAGACACACAGAAGGAGAACCCGGTTGCGGAACAGTCCTATGATGTGGCCCCAACAGGTATGGCTATGGGAGCAAAGGTAAAAGGGTCAGATTTGTATGATGCAGTCCCACCCATGAACAAGGAAGACCTGAATGATCAACAAGGGTCTGTACTCCCCAGCATACAATCAGAGAAAACTAGGGAAAATCTGGATATTATACCAATTCAGAAGGAGGTGATCACAGAATTTCCAACTACAGAGAATGATCTGCCTCAGATGTATCCTGCCACTCTGGAGAAATCTCCCAGCCAACGACAAATCCATATAAGCTCTGGAAGCAGTTTCACCGATATAGATCTAAGTGTCGGTGACTGCAGGGAGCACAGGCCTGGATCTTCACAGGAAACCTACCCTCAAAGTGCTGGCATGGACAGGGCCTATGAAACCCTTAGTAATTCAAGCCTCGCTTCCAAATTAATCCAGGATATCTCAAACCTCACGGGCAAAATAGTGAGAGAAAAAAGGAGGAGTTTATCGTTCATCAAGGATAAACTAGCTGCGATTGACGATGAAGTGGATCAGTTTCCTTCGAACTCCTCACAAATAGGGGGTAATTTACATCAAACCCCAGGAAATAGACAGAGGGATTACAGAAGCCAAGCCACCCAAGGGGAGGCGAAAACGGCCCACAAGCTGGGCATAGATGACATCGCCCTTGAAAAAATAAGTGATCTGTGCTTGAAGGGGATGCAGGATGACCTAACTCATATTCAAAATGTGGTGATGGCATCACTAAACATTACGCTTGCTCCTTTTTTGAAACTTTACGAGACTCTGAATGAAACCTTGCAGTTATTACACCTGTCAACAGTAAAAACTGAGGAAGGGATGGGTGAAATAGTTAGTTTCACGAAGCAATTGGATATGAGATTACAAAAAGAGTGGGACCGCTCACATCAATGGCAAAATCGCCTATGTGATTTTGCACGTCAGGAGTCCAATGATAAGCAACTACTGATGGAAGCCATACTGGATGATCATAAATCGATAAGAAAATTAAATCAGCAATCCGCCTTAAGATCAGACCCAAAGCGAAGCCCTATAAGGGACCGGGACCCGGTAGATCCTAGGAGGAAAGACCTGGAAGACCGTAGAAGGACAGACACGGAAAAGGCCAAGACAAAGGAAAAAGTTGGTGGTCCCTTAGTATTAGGGAAGGGCATAAAGATGTCTAAACCTACTAATCCGGACTGCATCTTGATAGTAGAGGATGAGGAGGTAAAATCAAGCTTTGCGATCTTCAAAGAACCCCCACAGCAATCGGGAAAAAAGTACACTAGCGCAAAAGGCCCTCCCCACAAAGACCAGAAAGAAACAGGTCAAAAGAAAGCAAAAAAACAACAGGCATGCAAACGCAAGGCTAATGGATCAAGAGCCTTCTTAAGAAACATCAACTTGCCTATTGAGGAGCTGGAAGAGCCGTTACCTAAGAGGCCCAGGAGAGAAATTAACTTGTTAAGTGTATCGAAGGAAAAAGTTGTGCAGAAGATACCTCAAGATGGGGATTCGGTCCTGCAAAAGAAAAACGACCGGGACACAAGTGGCTGTCTGAGTGATCTCATTGAAATAATTGAGGAAACCAGAGAGGAGGATATGTGGGACGACATCAGCTTATCAGAATGGCAAGAAATTGATAAGCAGTTAGATGATGTCCCGACAGGAAAAGAACTAAGAACAGAGGAAGGTCAGCGAGTGAATAAGCTCACTGGGAAAATAAGGAAAAATGAAGTCGGTAAACAAAGACAGGACCGTTCTCATTATCTCAAAGACGAACATCGGAATGCTATAAGGAATACACGGGACAGGCATCAAGCAAGTAGATCCCATCGATGGTCAGAACACCGAGACCGCGTCCCAAAAGATGAGAAGGAAAACGCTAAAAGGAGGCCACGGGACAAGTACCGAGAAAATCGATCCCATCGGTGGTCTAAATCGCCATGTGAATCCCGTGACAAAAGGGCAAAAGATCTCAAAGGAAAAAAGATTGACACTAGAACTCAAGAACTACGATCAATCTCACGGGACAAGAAAAGGAGCCCGAATAATGCAACAAAAAGCAGGGACTTATTAAAACAACTAGAAGCCAGACAAATGGCTAGACGTCAAAAAAGCACAGGGAATCTGCTGAGAAAAACCCCAAGATACAGGAGTCCTGAAAAGTCAACAACAAAAGATCAGCAAGGGGTGAGTTGGGATACCCCTGGTGAGTATGGACATTTCCACACACTAAAACTGGAACGGACCTGGAGAGACAGACGAAGGATAGTGCTGAATAGGAACAGGGTGATGTCAATACTTAAAGATCTACCAGCAAGTCGGAAAATCCACACTGATGATGTGGCAATTGTGGAATTCATTGATGAAGAAAAGCCGGACGTGGTCCTACTACACATGACAACAAGAAAATTGAAAGATAGCTTACTGGATGTAAAGAATAACCTGGAGTCTTGGGGATATAGACTTACAGACCCAGACAATAAAAGTACCCGGAGAGAGGCAAATGCCCCCAGACCTGTCGATAAGGTGGAAAAAATAATAAAAACCCTAGAAAGGAAACCCATTAACACGCGGCAAGAAGAGAGGTCGGACCAAAAGTCAAGTACCAGGCAAGATCACCTGGATACAAGGGACCGTAGCTCAGAACCAGTGAGCAAAATAAACAGCTCCCGGAGGCCAACAGATAACCAACTAACAAATCTGAGATTTACGGTTGATAACTCAAGTAAGAAGACAAAACGGGCAGGAGTCAGTAATCAGACACTGACAAAAGTGGAGAGACGAGGACATATGCCCAGTATTAACCCAGAAAAAAGCGACAATAGACCGCCCATATCGGTGTAGGAACCAAATCCCTCTTGGCCTCATGGAACACATGGGGATTCGGCCATCTATATTCGAGAGAAAGTAACTTCCTTGAGAAATATGAACTAATTTGCATACAAGAGAGCTGGATTAGAACAACTCCCGTGTGTGAAGGTTATTTGGTCTATATAAATCCGGCACAGAAAGGACCTTTGGGAAGACCCCGGGTGGGGCTTATAACCTTAGTGAAGGATGACTGTCAACTCCAAGTCTTCGAACATCTGACGCCAAATCCGCTTCTCCAAATACTTAAAATAGTGAAAAACAGAGGACGGTATGAAAAGAGACTCCTGTTAATAAATACATACTGGAATGTCTCAGAACTAGCTACGGAAAAATATCTATCGGAGTTGACGGTGGCTCTTGACGCCTCAATGCTAGAAGACAAGGACCAACTGATTATCATATGCGGGGACCTGAATATCAAATTGCTGGATAAAAATGGCTTGTTGCAAAGAAGACACAATCTCCCGAACAATGAAAAACGCTGGCTGGCAGAAATGGACATTCGAGAGTTGTCAATGTTGAATGGCCAAACAGCAGGTGATATTCCAGGAGCGGACACCTGGTTTGCGAACTCAACGAAAGACTGCTTGGATTATTGCTTTGCCGCAAGAAATACATTGCCTTGGATAAACTCCTTTAAAGTTGTCCCACAGACTCGTAGCGACCATGCGCTCCTTGAAATTGAATTACTCTGGAAAACGGAAGAGCCGGAACATCAAAACATCCCCGAAATGGAACTATCATGGGGACATAACAGGCTGAAAATCAAAGCAAGGACAATCCCTCAACTAGCAGTGTGGCTTACTCATAACTTTGAAGTTAACCATGAAATAGCGGAATATGGCTGCCTACTAAAGGAGTTTGAGATTAAAAAGGGATTAAACAAAAAAAAAAGATTTTACGAGGAATCACGCATACAGCAAAATCCTGGTGGAAAAAAGAAGGGAACCTCGTGCAGATTTGAGACATCTCCAGAAAAGCAGCCACACTAACAAAGAGGAACGTATAAGACACTGTAAACAGTCTTATAAAAATTGGCTAAAATCCACTAGGATTTGGCGAGCACAAGCAGATGCCGAGAAAATGATGGCAGCAATAACTACATCTAACTCTAGGTCCCTGTGGGAGATAATCAATAAAGGGGATGATTTTCAGTCAGCCCTGACATCCAGTAACATCTCAAAAAAGGACTGGGTAAAGTTTTACAGTGATCTCTTTCAGGAGAACGGCCCAATAAAGACCAAGAAAAGTTCGGGGAACGAATGGCGTATTCATATCGACAGGGATGACATTCTAACAAGAATTCAAGAATTGAGCTCATCGCGAGCTGCCGGTCCAGACGGCATCTCAAATTCGATGCTGAAGGAAAACAAAGAAGAGTTGGCAGATTTTATCCTGGTACTATTCCAGCAGATATTAAAAACAAGATAAATCCCACACTCTTGGAAAGAGGCCCTAATTGTACCCATATAAAAAAGGAGACCGTAACAATCCAAGGAATTACAGGCCCATCGCCCTCCTAGATTCCATAGGAAAACTGTTTTGTTCCATCCTGCTAAGAGATCTTAAAACGTGGGCAATTAGGGAAGGGATCCTAGACAAAAGACAAACAGCTTTCATGAGTGGCGTCGGAACATCATTGAATTTATTCATCTTGAATATGCTAAAGATGCGGGCACTAAAACAAAAAAGGAATATTTACCTGGGCTTCGTTGATCTCGAACAGGCATTTGATGGGATCTGTAGAGAACTGCTTTGGTCCAAACTCAGGAAATGGAATTGCCCGCAAGATCTGCTAGAGGCCATTCAGGAACTGTACACCAACACCTCAGTTCAGATAGTGGTCTCAAAAGGAGGAGATCTGACAGAGAAAATCTTAACCACCAAGGGCATAAAGCAAGGGTGCGCCCTGGCACCTTTCCTGTTTGTTTTGTACCTAGCAGACATGAAAGAATCACAGGAACACATCCGTGCATTCCCCCCTGTATTTCAGGAGGAAGCCCTCTCATGGATCGTTTATGCGGACGACTTGGTATTTATGGACCAAACTCCCATAGGTCTGCAAAGACGCATGGTGGAATTCAAGTCTTATTTAAGCAAAAACCATCTGTCGGTCAACGTAAAAAAACCTATGGTCCTAATAATGCAGTCGGCACAAGGTCATTGGCAATCAACCTCTGGAAATAGTTGACTCAACAGTTTACCTGGGGGTCAGAATAAACAAAAACATCAATGAGCAGGGCCAACAAAATTTTATCAAAGAAAAGCTGATGAAACTCTCTAATCAAGCTCGAGCCCTGCACCGACGCTACGGAACCTTTTCAATGATGCCACTAATTTTATTCTACAAGCAAAAAGTAGTGGCAAGCATAACATACGGAGCTGAATCATTGTTAAATCTTCACTGGAAAACATGGGCGGTTCTAGAGGCTTTTTTCTGGAGATGGGTACTTAGGCTTCCGAACTGTCTCCCTGCATCAATAATAAGACATGAGTTGAGATTACAATCAATGGAGTCAATAGTGCTGTGGAAGACCCTCTCGCTATTTCGAAAATGTATCCTTGATAAACCTCCCATTTCATTCGAATTACTGGCGAATAAAGAGGTAATCAATGCAGATCCGCATTTTAATGCTTGGAAACAGAACTGCTTTGAAATTCTGGAACATCATCATATCAAATTGGACATGCTAAAAGATAATCCCGAGAAAGCAAAGAAAAAAATATGAGAAAATGACTGGATAGCCACTGACAATCTAAAGAGGGAGAACACAAAGTGTTATTATATCATCTGGGAGCGCAAGGCACTGAATGATCCTCCACCTTATCTCCGAAGATTTCCCTCTTCAAAATATAGGGATCTCTTGATGATAGTCAGATTTAACATCCTGCCAACAAGAGAAGTGCAATATTTAAGGAAACAAATTCTAATCGAAGATGCTAGTTGCCGTTTCTGCAATGCTCCGGACATATTGGAATCAGTAAAACATTGGACGCATTCTTGTCCGGCCTTAATCCCCCGAAGGAACTTATACCTAGGAGATTGGGTGGATAACATAAATACATTGACAGATGAGGATTATTGGGAACGAGTTCTGACGGTCCAAAAACTTGGTCCGACCCTGGAAGCACTACGATTCATAGAATCGATCTTAAAAGGTCTCGAGGGTAATGATGAAGTTGAAGAGGAGGTTGAACCTTCGTAAGGATGGTGGGGCCTGGAAAAAGACATTGACTATTTCTTGTGTCTTTGTTAAAGGTTGAAAATGTATTTAACCAATAAAACATTAAAAAAAAATAAAAAAAATTAGATTTGAGTGTCTTTCAGTCCAATTTCACTTCAGCTGCTGATATCCACAGCTCAGCCAGTTTTGTTATAAACATTGTTTTGTGCTCTTTCTCTTTCCAGATTTAGTATGCACACAAGAATACATTCTGCCAAATGTCTGCTGGTGTTCATTGAGATTTTTGAATATCTTGCGATGTTTAAAATAGGCATTTTTAGCTTGCATTTCAGAGGAACAAAGGTGATTTCAAAGCACTTTTTTTTAGCCACTGGCACTGCTGTTTTTCCTTTGGCACACATTTCACTCATGGCACTCCTGGCCCCTCATGCTCGCACTGGTGGGTGGCAGGTGAGGGGACCATTTTGCTGTGCGCACAACTGCACGGTTCTCCAGGATTCTGTCGCAAATGTGGGCTTTTCTGCCCTCTTGGATTTCCTAAGCCCACAGCACCAAGTGTTGCAGCATAATAACTTGAACGTGGGCCAAGACACCCAATAAAAGACATGCTAGAAGTACACAATGTTGTGCCATGATGATTGTATTGAGCAATAGATGGGTCTGAAGGCTTCTAGTGATGTAGTATCTCTCAATAAGTAGAGGCGTTCAGAATAAGGGATGGTTGCGTTTAGATGGTGAACAATTAGTACATAGCTAGGCACGGGTCAAACTTGTTCAACGAATATAAGATTGGGGCAGCGTCACTTAACAAATAGCGGGCATCGTAGCTAGACTTTTATAGGGAATGCAAATATAGAAGCATTAGATAGTCTCACTCAATGTTCGTGGTGGGCATAGATGACACGGGCAGCATGTCGGCTCCTAGCTCCTATTACGCTCTGTCAGCTCGGTCAGCCTTGTTCGCAGCCTTAGTCGCTGGCCGGCTGTCGCCTGTCGGTGGCATGTGATTGGCTATGTGGCAGAAGGCAAAGCCAATCCTGAAGCGAGGATGCACTTTCGGATTTAGTTGGCCGGATCAAAATGCGGCAGCCATCTTTGAGGTGGTAGAACGTTTTGCAGGCAATGCTGAGGCGAACGAAAAAGCCTTAGGAAATGGACAAAAGTGCCTCGTAGCACTCCGGATAGGGGTCGAGGATGTACCCAAAGTGGGGGTATGATTTTAGAAATGCGGGCATGCAATGTTGCAAATGATCGTGGGGTCGCACCTTATCAGGTCTTCTGGTGCCTAATGTGCGTCGGAGGGCTGTATGTAAAAATTGAAGCATTGTTTTTTAGGATTGTGAATTTGGAAGAAATTCCTCCTTATGGAAATGTATTCTGTTTGTAAAGTTCTATTAAAGGTTGAGTTTTCTCAACCAACAATAATACAAAAATATTGTTCTTAGTCAGCAAATAATGCTGCAGGATCTTCATGAGAGGATTCAGTCAAAATGGCCGAATCCAAATGACCTACACCACCAAAAGTTCTAAAATCGATACTACTAAATGTCCTACTGACTAAATGTTTGTAGGACATTTTGTAGTATCCATTTGGTGGTGTAGGCCATTTGGTTAAAAAAAAGGGAAAAAAAGGCTGCAGGGTTGTCCCCCGCAACCCCTGCTCACTATACTATCCAGTATAGTGAGCGGAGTTTGCGGGGGACACCCCTACAGCTGACCCAAACAAAAAAAAAAGAAAGCGACCCTGCAGCGCCAGTTCCCGATCACCAAAGTGAAAGGGAACCAGCGTTGCAGAGACACAGCACGTCACAATGACAGCTAAGTAGGGTGGTGTGGGTGTGTTGGGGGTTTGGGTGGGGGTGTGGGCAGGGGTGTGGGCAGGTGTTAGTGTTTGGATAGATTTGGGGTTGTTTTACCGTGGATGCAAATGCACAAACAATTTTGTGTAACGTACATTGCCCATGTGGTCATTTCCGTTGCAGACATTTCATCCGCGGTAAAACAACCCCAAAACTCATGACATATACCAGTGTCTGACCAAGTGGGATTTTGTGGACAATGCAAAGAGTCATAATTGTGTTCCTCCCTAAATAAGTAGCTGGTGTAATACCTTAATGCTTCAGCGATTGGTGTGATCAATGTGCACTAATCTAGATGCCAGTATATAGAGCATTACTGTAAGCTAGTTGATAGATCACTTCTGCAAGGACCAGGGCTAGACTTGTATTTACCTGCTGAGCAGAAGGATCCCTCACAGTTATAGAAGGTGTTGGAATGCGCTTTATTGGCATGATTAACCTATCGAGAGAAAGAACGTGAACAACAAAAGATTATCTTTTGGTGTTTGACTTTTTCCTCTGTTATTGGAGGATGACCCCAAGATTCATGCCAGTCAAATGGCAGGGATTTTGCTTCACCAGGCCCAAGATTGGTATTTGCATCTTAGAGTGTTGTATCCTGCACTCTCCATCCACATGCTCACCTCTGGGCGTGCACATATTTAAGAATGCCTCATTGTGACACCACATTCCAGGCAGAGAACACTTGCAGATTCCGGGATAGACATTCTGTCAGGGGCAGCTACTGGAAGCCTACAAGTTGTATAGACCTGCTGCTGGACCAAAAAAGACGTTTTAACCAATTCCCAGGCCCTGCCTCATCACTACCATTTGGCAACGAGAGTAGGATGCACGGCCACACAAGTAAAGCACAAAGCATTAGTATATGAATGCTGAGGGCATTTCTGCAAGTTCTACAAAGTTCTAGAGTTTCAGAGAGTCACGTCTAGACCCAAAGAAGTCAAGTTCAGGCCCAAAGAGAAAGTGGCAACCATGCTGGAAGAAGATGAAGGTGGTCACGGTGCGATAGAACATATTTTGCCAAGCATACATTATTCCTCCTCAGGTGTTACATGGAAGAGAGAACTTTTAGAACCTACAGAGACCCATCGTCCATGCCAGGATAGATGGAGTCATCTTGAGGATAATTGAGTCTTTCCATACCACCATTCCAATGGAATTGTATAAAAAGAAGTTGCAAAACACCATTGACAAGTTGAACTATACCGGCTTGAATCCAGGTGCATACTCTGGGCAAATAATTCATATGTTAGGCACCTTCAGAGCCTGCAGGACCTACAAGGTCTAAACTATTGAAGGGCTGACAAGAATGGCAAGAGTGGCAAGGATGGGCCCCGTAACTTCAGTTGGAGTCACTAATGGCCTTTGGGATGACTCTTTTATCAGTCATCCCCAGAACAAGTACTTCTAGTGGGCATGTTGGAATGTGTTTTTCTTTTATGAATTTGTGTATTGAACGTGTGTATTTTATATATTTGCTCAGAACACGACCCCCGCCCTGACCCGAGCCTGTTTTCCATAGTCAACAGGCAGTATCGTGTCTTGGTGCTGCTCATCAGTTTATGAACCACAGTAATGTCCCAGCTCTGACCAAAATCAAAAAGTGCTCTCACCCCAAAGTAGGTTGACCAGTATCTAGTTCACTCCCCATAAGTATGTTTAATTCTGACATCATAACCACAGACTTGCTCAATCACAGCCACTTAGTGCGTGCCCTCTGCTTTCAGCCGAGTGTCTCCTGCGTGAATGTTACTTTGCAGCTGCTCAACGAACTATGTACTGGGCAGTAAATAGGGGACACAATAATGGGTGTTGAGCACCACAATCCACCATTTTGTTACGAATATCTATTCGGTAAAAGTGTCACGCGTCTGTTTAGCAACTGCATTTGCAATTTAAGTGAAAAGTATCATACATTAGATGTGAATTGGTCATCTAGATCAAAGTTAAAAACTGTGTTCACCCAAGGTTCTCTGATCCAATATTACTCCTTTGCTTACATCTTTTTTCACTGATAACATCTCTTTGCTGGATAAATTGATGGTGGAAATTAGGCCAAAGTAGATTCAAATTCTGATACAAGTCTTAAGCCAAAAAACGGTTACATAATCTTTCTCTATTTATCTCTCGTACCAGGAGCCAGGTTCCGCAGCTTGTTTGGAACAGCAAACAAATGGGTTACCCTCGGGACAGTGTTTAGCAAAATCAGTACAGCCTTCTTTTTTGAGGTATCTTAAAACGCTTACCCAATGCAGTTTATTCTTCCAGACTGTCTTGTTCTTGTGCTTTGGAACTCAATAACGCAATAGTCGGTCCACAACTATGGAAGACTTAACCTAAACTATCCTTCCTTCCCTTTTACTACATGTAAGCCTATTGTACACATTCTATGCCTTCTTTCCATAGCCTTCTAACTGTGTCCTGCTCAAGTTACACTTAAATACTACTGCCCACACATTGTAAGGCACCCACAAATGGAATGTTCTGCTGCTGCTTGTGAACATCATCTCGTGCATTATTGCTGTAAGAAGTGCCATTCTCACTTCATAAACATATTCACACAAGTGTTTTCCTTCTCACGGCGCTCAGTCTGCTACTAGCGGGTCCTCAATGGGGTGTGGTAGGAAAACTACTGCCACTGACTATAACAAACAACGTCCTCCTGAAAACACTGCTCAATAAATAACAGTTATTCAAGGTAAAACAAAATACCCCAGGCGCTCGATCTTATTGTGCAAAAATGAACATTTTATTCAAGGCTTATTAACTACAGCAGTATAAGTGCAGGACATGGACTTGCAAAGTAAGTAAGAATTTCCAAGACGCAGCTACTACCACACGTTCCATCCCCCTGCAGGGACTGTTAGTTTACAGATTAAACTTGCAAGTTGTCTTTTATCTCTGGGAACGATTTAGATTATACTATTCCGTGATCGTCCAAAACATGATTCCAAAAATTCTACCAACACGGCAGCCATCTTATAGTGCTGGTAAAACCAGCCGTTATGGTGGGAACCCGCAAAGGGACCTCGTAATCAGGCGCTAAGGCATTACCGGTACCGGTACCCTTACCGGTACCTGTAATCCCTTAGCGCCAGGGTCGTAATGAGGCCCATTGTATGATATTTCCTAGTGTAAAAAAAGAACCTTAAAGAATTTTTTTTTTAATAAATAATGAACTAGAACCCTTTCTTCTGTTGTTCAAATTCATTCCTCCTTGGTTCTAGTTTAAGGGACACCTGCTTTTCCGTTTATCTGTTACACCTAAAGGAGCCCATTAATTCTTCTAGAAATCTACAATGAGAAGTAGCTCTGCAAGATTA
This sequence comes from Ambystoma mexicanum, assembly GCF_040938575.1. Lineage (NCBI taxonomy): Eukaryota > Metazoa > Chordata > Amphibia > Caudata > Ambystomatidae > Ambystoma > Ambystoma mexicanum. The sequence continues at coordinate 699,745,036 of NC_090941.1, read as the reverse complement.
TTCATGAAATTCTATGTCCGTGAGAGCATAGCATAGCTGCACTTCTCTTCCACCCCAGTTACAACAGAAGAGAAGTGCAGAATATGTGTACTCTCCCTGCCCAACCTGAGTCGACTCCCCTTCTCCAAAGGTAAAGAGAGGCCAGTGGGACAGGGCGATCAATGGTGCACAGTGCTCCTCTCCCTCACCTCTATGCTAGCAGTGGCAAAGAAGCACAGTGTCCCTGGCCACTTCCTGTCCACTGTCACAGTCATTGGCCATGGAGGTAGCTTGGCAAGAAGGGAGTGGGTGTTTGGCATTGCTGCTCTCTCCCTGCTGCACCCACTTGTCAGGTGTGGCCTTCCGTTGTGGCAGTTAGGGGGCACAGGAAACAGGAGTCATGTTCCTTGCACTCCTGTAGGTGAATGCTACAGGAGACCCATCTTTCTTCTGCTGCTGACATCCGGCTGTGACATTGGCAGTAGTTGAAAACACTCCGCATGCAGAGTACTGCAAGGGAGGGGCTCCAGTCATTCCTCATTTCCAAGAAAACCAGGAAAAGATAAGAGAGGTTATTTGTCTGCTTAATATGCAAAGGGACATGAAGAACAATAATCTAGTGTTTATATACTTCTATGTGATCTGATCGAAATGTTTTCAGCAATATTTTTTTTTACTCGTAGATTCGGCAGCAAATATGTGCAAGGGACACCCCTGCAGCCTCCCCCTTAGCACCCCCACATTAATTACTCCACCAAACCCACCACCCATATATATTTGGGGCAAAATCCATTGTAAAACATGTGCTTCATTCTTCGACGAAATCTTCTATGGCCAAAACTCTCTATCCCCTTTATATAAGACCACTGACATCTGGGGGATGTAGTGCAATCTCATAAAAAATAACAAAGAATGCACCTTTTCCTTTATACACCCTGGTTATCACCTAAACACATACACGCAAAAACTAAAAATGAATATGCACTGTCTGGAGCATTTAGAACTTATTTTGGGGGAGCCATGGATGACATTGCAATAGTCCAGTTTGAAAATGATCACTTTTAATGCCAATATTTTATATGAGGGACATGCATCAGAGTAAGAATCCCTTGCAGTTGGCATAGGTGAAAGACTTGGGTGCTTGGAGAATGACTGAAAAGTTGCTTTGAAATAGTATGTCAAAGTTACACACCTTATTTCTCTTGGTAGCAATCCTTGTAGGTCTAACCAGCTAAAAAGTACTAGTGTGGGTTTTGCAGGTCTCGTGTGCAAGATCCCCACTGTTTAGATATTGAGGTAGTCTCTACTAAGTTGATTCCTGGGAATTATACATTTACTGTTATGTTATGTTATGTTATTTTGCATTTATATAGTGCCTTATATACCATTGGTATGGTCTGAAGGCGCTGGTAGGTTGAACGCCCTTGGGAACCGAAGTTCGAGTCAGTAGAGAGAGTAGAGAGTCCAAAGGTGCGTGTGCGCACCAGGTATGTGTGCAGCTGGTGCGGAATTCGTGTAGTAGCTGCTTCATAGCGGTAGGTGTGGTGGTTGAGATCAGGAGTATGTGTTCGCTCTGGCAGGATTAATCCAGACCGAGTGTGGCTGCGTTAGGCCTGAGGAGAACGCCTGGCTGGGGGGGGGGTGTAACCAGCAGTGTTTATATAGCGTGATGGGGAGTGAGCATGAGATGTTGATATGAGAACAGTTATACCGAATGGTGTCATAGTATTTCTGTGTTCTAGTTGAGTGGTGGTGTCAAGAGGAGAGTAAGCGTGGGGTGTGGTATGATGGGATGTATGCTCTTTCAAATGTTCCCTGCATTCCAAGGCAAATCACGTACGTCACGCAATTCTGTGCGATCAAGTCCGTTCTATGCACTTTTATTCATTTCAGGTGTTCGAGATCAGGCGTTTCACTCATCCGCTCTGTACACTCATCCGCTCTGTACGCTCATGCAATCTAAACACTCACCCATATTCCACACTCACCCATATTCCACACTCATCCGTACTCCACACTCATCCATACTCCACACTCATCCGTACTACACACTCATCTGCACTACACACTCATCCGTACTCCACACTCATCCATACTACACACTCATCTGTACTACACACTCATCTGTACTACACTTTCATCCGTACTACACATGCATCTGTACTACACACTCATCCATTGTATACACTCATCTGTTTTACACACTCATCCGCTCTACAACTCATCCATTCTACACACTCATCCATTCTAAACACTCATCTGCTCTATACGCTCATCCACTCTCCACACTCATCCGTGCTCCACACTCATCCGCACTCCACACTCATCCGCGCTCACACTCTTCTGCTCTCACACCCATCTGCTCTCACACTCATCCGCTCTCACACTCATCCGCTCTCACACTCATCCGTTCTCACACTCTTCCGCTCCCTACTCTCATCCGCTCTCTACACTCATCCGCTCTCTACACTCATCCACTCTCCACACTCATCGGCTCCCTACAGTCATCCGCTCGCCACACTCATCCGCTCTCCATACGCATCCATTCTCCACGCTCATCCGCTCTCCATACGCATCCATTCTCTACCATTATCCACTCTCCACAATCATCCGTTCTCCACACTCATATGCTCTCCACACTCATCTGCTCTCCTCACTCATCCGTTCTGCACACTCATCCGCTCTGCATACTCATCCGTTCTGCCCACTCATCCGCTCTACACACTCATCCGGATTCCAACGTTCGTCTGGTCTATATGTTCGTCCGTTCTGTATAGTCATCAGTTCTATGCATTCCTGCGTTCTATTCGCTTCTCTGTATTTACGCACTGTGACCACCGTTCCTCTTAGTCGTGGTAATGGGGGTCAGCAGTGGCAGGCGTTGCGGGGGTTGCGGGGCTTGCGGGGGTGTCCCCTGCTTCCATTAAACGGAGACCGGGTGAGAAGAAAGATTTAGGGAAACAAAAAAAAGAAGAAAAGGGGACCCTGCATCGAGCCACATAAGTGGGTGGGAACTGACGCCGCAGGATCGAGGGAAGTCTGAGGCACACTTGCGTTTGTCCCGCGATTGGTAAGTGGCTGCGGGGAGTGGCGTAGGGGGATGCGGGCCACAGTGGCTATCTGATCACTGCGCTGCGCAGTAATTGTCGCTGACATTTTCGTTGCCGGGATTACGGGCAGTGCAGTGATCACATAGATTCGATTACTGTGCAGGATTTCCTTCAGGAAATGGGCAATTGATGATGGTCACCAGATGTTGCATGTAGTTTAACGTACTTCTGTGTGTCATCTCGGCTGAAGAAGCAAGGCCTTGTGTGGTGCGGTTCAAGTTTGTTGAGGGTGTTTGCCAGGAGAGACACAGAGAGATTGGAGAGGATTATCCTGAAGGTTTACCCACAATAGTAAGAGTGATGATAGAGTAAGAGTGATGATAGATATTGGGCTAATTGTGTGGGGAGGTATGGTCAAGACCAACGCCTGGTATACGGGCAATCGCCTATGAAGGCCCGTACTAAGGCCCCTGTTTGCCCCCTGTTCGCACAATGGAGCATCAAGGAGCAGAAGAAGCCCCCTGCGCCTACTATTGCCACCTCTACCCTCCTACCCATGAGCTCGGCAATGCAACATATCCCTAGTAAGACTTTGCATAAGGTTGTGCCTTATGGTCGCCTACAGACCACATTGATTAGTGTGTTGTGCCTTATGGTCGCCTACAGACCACATTGATTAGTGTGTTGTGCCTTATGGTCGCCTACAGACCACATTGATTAGTGTGTTGTGCCTTATGGTCGCCTACAGACCACATTGATTAGTGTGTTGTGCCTTATGGTCGCCTACAGACCACATTGATTAGTGTGTTGTGCCTTATGGTCGCCTACAGACCACATTGATTAGTGTGTTGTGCCTCTGGTCACTAACTAACCACACCTGCTACCCTGTGTACTAGCAACACCCACATCATGTATTGGTGCTTATCAACCCTCCTCCACTTACTGTATACATACAGCAGATATTGGACTAGCCAACCCAACCCTCATCCAAACCAAGACTCCTACACTAGCTCATTTATGGGAACTACCACCCCTTCCTTGTGGCTCAGCACCATGACACCTGCGAATCCGTACCTGGATGATCCAGCACTTTGGATACGCCACTTCACTACTAGACCAACACCTAACCAACCTTGTACAACTGCTATGAGAAACACCAGATTGAACTCAAGAACCAGCCCACCCTCCTCTCCTGTCTCTCGCCAGCCCTTCAGGCATACCTGCCATGATATCATCAACACCTACCCCTGCACAATTCTCAGTAGAAACTTGAGGCTTGGTTCTCGCTTGCGCCTCGTATCACAGTACCCACTCGCTGCAACAATTAATACAGCCACTGGCACTAGCTACCACGATTCGCGCCCCACCACACCTCTAGCCTACAATCCCTCTAACGACAGCATACAGGCTCACCACGCTACCTCAGTTGCTACTACCCAACCTAGCCTACCTTGTGCCTTATCAATCAGGAACCACAAATTAGCATCTAGATGCACACATTGGTCTTACCACACTACCAGCCCTGCATCAGGCAACACCTGCAGTTCCAGCCCTCACAAACCACAACACCTTTTTACTCCTACCTCGAATACTCAATAAGACAACGTTACCACGGTCCCTAAGCTCAAAGGTGCTCTTATAAACGCACGTTCTATCCAAGCTCACGCCCTTGATATTGCTGATCTCATTGTCTCAGACAACCTGGACCTACTTGCAGTCACGGAAACTTGGCTGCACGCAGCCTCTGGACCCTCTCTGACACTCGCTATCCCTGACAACTACACCATAATCAGGTGCGACAGAGATACCAACCAAACTAAGGGCGGCGGCTTAGCCGTCATATTCAAGAATACGCTTAACATCAGAATTGCGGACAGCCTTCAGTTACACTCAGCTGAATCGCTTTCTCTCAAACTATCTATCTCGCCCAATCACACAGCCACTGTTCACCTAATTTACAGGCCTCCTGGACCCACATCTACCTTTGTTGAAGACATCTCCTCTATTCTAGCATCCAGTGTGAAGCCTAGTTCCCAAATCATCATCCTGGGTGACTTCAACCTGGGTTACTTGGACAAGAATGACACCAAAGCCTCAGATCTTGCAAATGTCCTGACTGATTTCGGCTTCACACAACATGTCACAGAGCCCACCCACATCAAAGGTCGTACTCTTGACTGGATTGCCGACATGAACTGTGCCCTTAATGATATTACTGTTTCCCCCTGCGCTTGGTCTGACCACCATCTTATTTCGTTCTCTATTAACACTAGCCCTCCTGAGGACACACAAAACCTCGCACCGCCCACGCGCACACGGAATAAAAAAGACATCACTGTTGAGAAACTCTTACCACTCATCCTCCCATTATTGCACGCAGCTTCAGAGTCCTGCACTGACCCCACAGCATTAGTAGACACTTATAATCGTGTTATGCTAAAAGCCCTTAATACTATCGCCCCTATCAAACTGCATAAACAAAAACCACGGACCCACTTGAACTCTTGGTTCACTCCGCAACTACGTGACCTACGCAAAGAAAAAAGAAAAGCAGAGGCCTCATGGAAAAGTATCCCCTCCCTGGCCAACAAAAATAATCTTACGCTAGCCACCCTGGCCTATAAAGAAGCCATCCTTGCTGCCAAAAAGGAAGCTTATAATAAAAGAATCACCCAAGCCCGCTCTAACACTAAGGAACTGTTTAAGATACTTAAGGAACTGGAGTCCCCTATCGCTCCTCTCAATAAGTGTACCCCTGACACTGATTGGTGTACAAACATCCAAAAAGCTTTACTAGACAAAATCACCACTCTCCAAACTAAAATCAAAGCAAAAAAAAACTACCTCTCAAGCTCAACGAGCACCACCCTGAATTATAAAATACAAGCACTCAAACACAACTTCAAACCATTCAGCTTCTCTCCCCTCTCCATCAAGGAAGTAGAAATCATTATATCTAAACTAAAACCTTCCAATTGCCAAGGTGATGCATGCCCCGCTGTCATCATTAAGGAAGCCGCACCCAAGCTCGCCCCATTTATTACCTCCTTCATAAATGCCTCCTTTGAATCAAGCACCGTACCTGACAACCTTAAGGATGCCTGGGTCATACCATTAATTAAAAAAGCCAATCTTGACCCCAGCAACCCTTCAAACTACAGGCCCATCACCACTGTGCCTTTCCTGCTTAAAATCCTTGACCGCGCAGCCTATCTCCAAATCCAGGAGTATCTCGAACGCAACAATCTACTAGGGCTGAGACAATCTGGTTTCCGTCCCAGGCATGGCACTGAGACAGCTTTACTGGACCTGAAAACCCAAATCGAGGACCTGAAAGACAAGGGCAAATTGGCACTCCTGCTCCTCCTTGATCTCTGAGCTGCCTTCGACCTGGTTGACCACCAAATTCTCTGTCATCATCTCAAAATCGCCGCCCACTTCTCGGAAGCAGCCACTTCTTGGATCAGTTCATTCCTTGACAACAAAACCATGAGGGTCTTCTCTCCACTAGCAGCGGCTGACCCCTCCCACGTCCCCTTTGGAGTCCCACAAGGATCCTGTGTATCTCCCACCCTTTACAATGTGTTTACTAAACCACTCTTTGATATCCTTGATTATCTGGGTGTCTCCTACACTAATTATGCGGATGACACCCAGATACTCATCCCTATCACTGGTGATTTTGTAACCGATTCAAAATCTCTTAATACGGTCTACTCCGTCATCCAGGCCTGGATGGCCAATCATGGGCTCTGCCTTAACGACGAAAAAACAGAGTTAATCATCCTGGGCTCCCAAACTAAACTCGCGAAACTTGACGCCAACTACAATTCCTTCACTATTGACGGGATTGACATCAAAGTGGCCAATGTCACCAAAACTCTAGGAATCTACCTTGATTCTACCCTGTCCCTCACACGACAAACCAATGCAGTTGTCTCTGCATCGTCCTACACCTGCAAATTGATTACAGCCTGCAGGCCATTCCTGACTCCAGACAATTGTCTGACCCTCGCGAGAACCCTCATCTTATCCAAAATAGACTATTGCAATGCCCTATACCTTGGGACGAGCCAAAGAAATCTGGACAAACTACAGGTCACACAAAACAACGCCATTAGGGCAGCATTCAACATACCTAGACGGAATCATATAGCCACTATCAGACGCAACATCCAGTGGTCACCTATCTTGCACCGCATATCACTCAAATCACTTGTGCTCACACACAAGGCTCAGAACAATGCAGCTCCAGCCTACTTAATATCACGTTTCTCGCATCACACAGCCACCAGACCCTTGAGAGCTGCCCAGGTGCACACTTTGGACATCCCCAGCTTCAAATTACGCTCGGCAGGAGGGTCAAGTTTTCCGGTCCTTGCTGCCAAGCTCTGGAACTCACTCCCCAATGCACTAAGGAACATTCCGCTTTGCCACGTATTCAAAACCAAAGCTAAACTTTGGTTACGGGAACAAGACATCCTGTAAATTTGTAACTGCTCACAGCGCGTACCCTTCTACTGTAACCTTGGGTACTGCTACTTTGTTGTTATTATCTATGTCATTTTCACCCGTTATGTTATACTGTATCATTGTCATTTTCACCGTTCATGTTATACTGTATCACTACCTATGTAACTGTTAACCTCTTCTCCTGGAACCTGTAACTTCTCCTCTGCAACTTGTAACTGCCTACTAAACATGCGCCCGCAAGCCTCCGGGCAAGGTGCGCAATACAAATAAATAAATACAAATACAAATACAAATAGACTTTGCAGTTGAAGGATGCAGATCCATATAAGATGGATCCCAGTTCGACTTGCTGGGTATGGTTGGTCAGAAATGAGAGCCAAAGTACAGAAGCCCTTAATTCCAGTGAGCAAAGCGAGGCAGATCCTCAGCATGTTGAGACCAATGGTGTTGATCGCAACTAAGAGGTCCGGTACAATAAGAGCTCGTAATTGATGGTTGTCACCTGTGAAGAATGGATTCTCTCGGATACTGATAAGTATTTTCCAGGCCCATGAATGTCTACGCGGAATATATTTGTCACCATGTGAAAGGAGTGGTGATTGTTTACCACAATAATCCACATCTTTTCAAAGCAAGTCTAGAGATGTGGGTAGCTCGACAGGGATTCCAGATCTTCTTGGGTATTTTCCAGAGAGTGGTGACGGCTTTGTGCTTGGGATTGTCATGGGCATTATTGGGGTGCACAGCCATGAGAGCATTCAGAATCACTTGTGCGAATCAGTGCAACCAAAACATGTGAGCGTTTTCTCCACTTGCCCGTGTCCAGCGTACAAGTGGACAGTGGAGTAACTTTGCTGAAAATGTTGGGGGGGACATGACATCTGATGAAAAGGTGCCCCAGCCAAATGAATGGGGACAAAATGGTGTGCCATGAAAGTTGGGGGGGAAACACCCCTGTCCCCCCCTAAAATTACGCCCATGGAAGTGGAGAAAACATTTGCCTGCTAGAATTCATCGTTCAGACTGTTGTGAAGGGTAACTATATTCACAGGTGCAAATGTCAGACAGAATTGCATGTTTCACGCTACATTGGAACTGTTGCTGTTTATGAGCTATTGTTTCTTGGGTACGGCAGCAGAATAGCTCTGTTTTGAAGCGTGAGCCGTATTAACGTGTTCTTTGTACGCAAAGCTCTGTCAGAGGTGGGCACTGAGCTAGCAGTTTCGAATTCCACTCCGCTTCTCCTTCAGTAATTCAGGTCGAGGTCTGTACCTTTGCACGCATCACCTGCCAGGACTGTGAGGTTCGGCTGTGCATTGAAGAACAGGTAGGTAAGCTGAGAAGAATTATGATTTACACAACATTTTCAGCACTGGTGATATACGCCAGGCGGGTGACTTTTAGAACCACCAAGAAGCAAAGAAACAAGATCAGGCCTAGTGGAATGTGTACCCTGCTGTCCTTTCTGAATACACTGTGAAATAACCCCACACAGTTCATATTTTGTGTTTCCCACGGTTTTTAGAGCCAGTTGTTCAATATGAAAGGGGGAGACAGGCCCTAGGCGCCCCCTGTCTATTATTGGTGATCTAGGAGGCGAGGGGAACAGTTGACTTAAACTTTGAAGCCTCAGAACGCGCCACCTCTTCAGTCACTACTGCGCAACAGGTCCCAGCCAGCCCCTCAGACACCATTGCCTGCACGCACCGGGAATGTTATTACATGCATTTTGCACCTGCACTGGTATTTATGCAATACTTAAAGCAAATTGCTATTGCAGATTCTCATAATGTTACGTTTAACTACCAATTTCAGGCCCTCTGTGTTTTCCGTCTCCCTTTGTAGCGGGTATACAGTCTGTTATTTTTTTAATATGCAGTCTGTAAATGATAGGCCTTTGGATATTCTTCAGAGCTCGCTGAGCTACAAAAACAATATTGTTTTAATTGTTTCAGTTTTCGTCTGGTACCCCAAAGAAAAATCTTCTAGAACACTGACAAGAAACTGAAAAGTGAACATTGTTACATTAATACAGCAATGCTTTCGTTAGCAATAACAACTACTGATTTTTTCATGTGCAAGTATTTCCAAAATATTTTGCCCCATTGGTATAGTAAAACTTATTAGGCTTGATGTGCTTGGCTGGAAAAAGCCGTGCTGTGGCCAGACCCGCATTGTCTGAAGTCTGAAATTGTAAATTATAATGTTAATTGAGATGGCGCATTGAGTCTTTTGTAGGGCACGGCGTGACACATGAGGTCACCTTAACTCTATATGCAGGTGTGATCCCAGAGTCTGCCAGTCTGAGCACCTGGTTCCAATACGCATCCTGGCACAGGGCCAGAGGAGCCCACTGCGCTACTTTAGCAGAAAACGAAAATGATATCACATCCAGGTCCTCTAGCGAAAATCCTTCAGCACCTAGAGCCTTAGTAAAACAAATAACAACCGTATGGCAAATTCTCAACATGTCGTCTTTTTCCCACACAGTTGGATATCATTTGCGGCCGTATTCGAATGATTGAGGTACCAGCTGTGAAAGAGAAGCGCACCATTATACGGACCCACTATGTAAGAAGAATCTGTTTTAATTCAGTGTGGAATTAAAATATATTTTCTGTGGCTTCGTAGATAGGTTGGAACAGTAATTCGCTGATCGCACCATATTTTGCATATTTGTGATATTTGTGATATTTTCTTGTAGTAGCCAGTCCACTTTATTCAACGCTCTCACGTGTATTTTCGAATCTTTCGACAAATACCGCGGACGACAGAGAAGAAATACTGTGTTTTATTTCAAATCTCTCAGTGCTGCCCAGAAGCAGGCAAAGAAAAGAAACGCTGTACAACCGCGCCCACCTTCCATTCCTATGCGAACTAGGCCATGACACTGTACACCAACGAGATCTATGCTATAACCACACTAACAGCAGCGGCAAGGCATGGAGCGTGTTACGAAACCTGGCGTGCGTGCCATGTAATGTGTTGGCGCTAATAAGGGCACTGGCACGGGTGTAACCCATGCTAATGTATTCATTTATTTTGTTATTTATATAGCGCGCCTAACCCAGAGGCATCTGGGCTCTTTTCTTACATAGGACGTTACAGCAGTTACAGTGTTACATAAGTACAGGTAATCGTTTATATTTACATTGATTTTACACTTTACATTTATTTTTCTGTTGGCTTCATGAAGGAGGCTATTACTATGTAGGCCTCGAGACTGTGGTATGCATGCAGGGTGTGCAATGTGTGCGATGCTATTCAGAAGGGCACATGTTAAATGTCTCTGGCAGGCTCGCCCTTGTCGAGTGTGGTGGGACTATGCACTGGCAGAAACCCGAGGATAGAGTTGCCCTCTATTAAACATAATGCAACTTCCCTGAAATGGCGCCTGGATTGGTGGTCTTGCTCAGCACGGTCATATTCTCTGAGGATGGGAAGTTTCACATAGTCCAACACAGTGAAATACGTCATCTAAGGGAGAAGGAGTGCAAAGGATACACGAGTGGCCTTTTCAATGTCCCCCTGAAGGCCATGCTTTGGATAAAGGTAAATGATGGTGGCTCGAGCACTTGGTAGTCTAGGAGTTTGACCTGGACAATGACGCTCGCGCAGAAATGGGCACAGTTCTTGGGGGGCAGAGAGTAGATTTTGGTTCGAGAGGTGGGTGTGGTGGTTTATGTAAGCAGAGAGGTACTCCATGACACGTGCGCTGTAGGAAGGGGTTGAGTATTGGGATTTTCCTTTCCAGATATTGGTCCAGATGCAGCATACTGGGAAACATGGAAATGGGAGACCTATTGCCACCAATCTCAAATGGTTTTGCTTTTGCAAAACCAGCACAATGTACGCAAACCCAGTATTTTCAGAGTGCAAAGGGAACAGGCAGAAAAAGCTTGCCTGGCACAAGTACTAATCACAGCCTGATATTGATCCACCCAAATGATTGCATAGCAGCAGGCTCGCCCTTTCAAAAACTGCTAAGGCCAGATACAATACATCTACAATACCTGTGGCAGCAAATCAAAGCAGAGCCCTTTCTCAAGCATCAAACCTTTGCTGTGATCTGCTTCCTGAAAAACATGTTCCACATTCAATCGAAAAATGAAAAGCCTGCACATTTCTTTTATCTTTTACAGAACACTGTACACATCAGAATGTACAATGATGACATTGTTCTCTCTCAAACAGTACCTCTGCTGATCACACCGCTCGAGGTACAAACACGGTGAACATTCAGGCCTATCTTGGCTGACCAACTTTCTGTCCTTTTTATTCAACCACGGTACACCAAATATGAGGACGACATTCTCTCCTCATCCTCCTTCATGAAGCGCATCAATGGCCAAGTGCCATATTCTCAGTGCGCCCCTCACTCAAGGAAACTTCAGCCACGCTCTCTGAACCAGCTTAATATGCCCACTTCCCCTAAAAGAAAATGTGGGCACAAATGACCTGTTGCCATCCTTCCACCTTTGGCAAAGGGGGGTCGCCAAAACAGTCTTTCTACAGTTACACTTATGGACCAATAGGGCTCAGGCGCAGTTGCAGTCCAGAGACAGCAACCATACAGCATCAGTGATGTCCCAGACATAATGGGTGAAGGAGACCCATTCTTCTGGTACTGCTCAGTATCTCAGCAGCATTGAGCACAGATGACCACACAGCTTCCTCACACTTCAAGTATAGATAACCACAGATGACGGTCCTCTCCTGTGACTTGCAGGATACCTCAAGGATCAGTCCTATCACAACTCATCTTCACCACTGCAATGTCTCCTTGATGATACCAGCATTACTTTGCATCATTAGTCAGTTGACTACCAAAAAGTGAAAGACATTTTTTTTAAAGATATCTGACGGCTAAAACATGGCCAAGTACTAATTCAGTCCTTGGTGACAGACACATATGTTAAGGTGAACCCCACAAAAAACACTGTAACATCCAGATTTGGCTAGCTAGCATTGGCCCTCAAACGCTTCTTGCTGATTTTAGCTCTAAGTGTCAGATCACAAGGTTACACTGACAAATGCAGCCTTTCATTCAAACTTCACATCACCACAGATGTCATGGTATCATTTAGCATCAATGTGAAAATCAAGCCTTTTCTGTTGGCCTTTGGTTTGTCATGCCTGGATGGAGGAAACACCGGCTCTCTGGCACTCCCAAATCTGCCCGCACACCCCTCAAAGCAGTAGATCATGACGCAGCCAGACTGATCAGCAGCATCAAAAAGTTCGATAACTTCTCACCCAATCTGAGGGAGCTAGACAAGTTACCACTACCATCCCAAATAATCTTTAAGACAACCTGTATCACTTTGAAGGTTGTGATAATGCACTCAACACTGTACTGGAAAAGCTGGTTATGTTTGTAGGCCAACACAATTCCAGAAGCCGCATTGGACTTGAAGCACAAACAAGTTGAACATAAAATAAATAGCACACAGATCTTCTACTGCTATACACCAGCAATGTGCACCACCACCCCCAGCAGATAGCTACACAGTGCTGTCACTCCTACAGTTTAGGATAACACTACAAACCATGCTATTTAAAGAATTTCCAATAAAAAACTCATTGCACAATCAAATACAAGTCATCTGGCAGCCGGCCTCATCCGGGCCACCCCTGGTGTTTACTTAGCCACTCTTGAAGCACTCCATTGCTTGCTAGCTAGGCTTCCGCTACATCATTCCTGTACATACATACTTGTTTCTTTGCTTCTTGATGGTTCTAAAAGTCACCCGTCCAGGCGTTTATCACAGGGACAGAACATTGTCCATAAACCATAATTCTTCTTGGCTTACTTACCTGTCCTTCAAACCACATAAAACATTAACCCATTGTGTAAATGATATCTTAAAAGTGTCAGATATCATCATTTCGAATTGTATTGACAAGGGAGCCCTTAGACCAGGGTTGTCCAACTCCAGGCCTCGAGGGCTGAATCCTGATGAATTTTCAGGATATCCCTCATTAATATTCATGAGAAAAAATGTGCATACATTTAGAGTCATTGTATGCAAATTTATCTATATGAAAACCTGGCATGGATGCGTCCCTCGAGGCATGGAGTTGGACAACCCTGTGATTAGATGGTAAGAATGACTCAATTTTCAAACTCAAATATCTTTATATAGCATAAAGCTTTCACTCCATGAAAAAATGCATGCCCTAGAGGTTATATGAATAGAATTATTCTCTTTAATCTCCTTTGCCCTGACATAAAGCCAACTCTGACTAATTTTATGTAAGTTTGACGACTCTAGTTTTTAGAAAATTTAGAACCTTACCCAATCAACATCCAAGAAGGTAAGTGTTGGAAAAAAACGTTTGCTATGCCAACCTGGATCACCCCAGCACTACTCTCTCTACCACCACCCACACACCCCAAGCCTACTCTGTTTACCCCCAGCCACTCTCTTTATCCCCACCCCGCCACCACTCTCTCTATCTCCACCCTACCACCACTCTCTCTACTCATACCCACCCAACCCCCACTCTCTCTACCCCAACCAACTCTTAATTGACCTTCCCACGCTGCCCCCCCTCTCTAAGCCCACCCACCCTACCCCACTCTATCTCCAGTCACCCACCCTACGCACACACAGTAGTGGCCCAAAATGTCACCCTCGCAATTGCAACGGCCGAAATGCCCGACTTATTATTTTTTTAAACACCCCCTTTACACCGCAAATATATGTGGGGGATATGGGATATTATAGTAATATGCGTGAGGGCTGCAGAGGTTCTCCCCCTGCATATGTATGTGGTGTAAAGTGGGTTTAATACAAAAAAGAGAAGTCGGCATTTTCGATAGTCGCAATTGTGTGTGGTCGCAGTAATCACATAGATCCCACACACACTACCTTTCCCCAGCCACCCATTGTACCCCCATACTTGCTGCCACTACCCACCCACCCCATGATCTCTACCCCCACACCTGCACCGCTTATTTGATCCTCCTTTAAAACCTTTCACTCTCCTCCTCCAGGGATGTCATTTCACCAAAACGCCAGAGGTAGCAGAAGTGACATCACATGACCCTTGACCTTTGATGACATTACAGGAATGAAAGACCAAAGGAAATATCGAGGCTTAGTACCACCAAAATGAAATACGCCAATCATGAGTTCAGAGTTATAAGTATACTTTTTAATCAAAGTACAGATAGCTATCTGGCTCTCAAGCACCTCAGAGTGTGTACCAGCAGACACCGTGAGGGGAGAAAGTGCTGGACATCACAAAGCATGCATTATTTATACACAGTCCTGGTCATGGGCCAGCCCTTCTCCAAACTAATAAGTTAGAAAAAGGGTTCATGCCCAGTTCACATGACAAATATGACAATATTGTTTTTAGGTTTAAGACATGTGTTTCTATACATAGAGTACAATGGTGGCAGACTTTGTTCTGTTCGGCCATGTAGATCTTTCCTTGTTCTTGAGTTTAAAGTAAGTCCAGTTTCAAGAAACTAATTCATTGGGTTTCTGCAAAGGCACATAGTTTTAGTTGTGAAACATTCAGTTCCAGTGTTTGTATAAGGATGAAGCTATTGGTGCAGACAACACTTGAATTGAGGTTCAATTGGACTCCAAGGTCTCTTAGCACAGGACAAACAATCTGCTCTCATCAGCCTCAATGTTGACATAGTTCAAAGTTCATTGAGCTCTGCTGCAGCTGAAAACAAAATGGACCATTTTAGGAAATAAAACAGGAGTCAGATTCAAAATGGCAGATGGTTCTAAGATGGCGGCGAAGTCAACTCTAATCAAGTCTGTTCAAGCGCGCTTTTCAGTACAAATGCGAATGCGCTTAGGCCAATGTTCATGATCAGACGATATTATCCGAATACAGTTTGACAAACTCTCCTTTTGGACTGATCCAAGAGCATATTTCAAACATTTTGGCTGAACAAAGACCAAGGCGGTCATTACGAGTTTGGAGGTAGCCATGGTGCTATTAGTGCCATGGCTGCCTCCAAACTAGTGCCCGGGTCCGGGTTCCTTGAATGGGGTCATTCCAACCTTGTAGGACCTGGTAAGTCCCCATTCAAAATAACCATCTCCATTCCCATTCAAGCCCCATAGGGCACAATGGGAATGGGGAGGGAGCTAATAACGGGCCCCTGGTCACTGGTCTTTAGCGGCTCCCACTAAGGGACCTCATAATGCAGCAGTAAGGGGTTAACAGCACCGGCATCCTTACCGGCGCGGTTAACCCCTTACCACCACACTCGTAATGACCCCCCCCAAGTTTCGCTATCAGAACACCCTGAGTCGCTAGTTTCAGAGCCATCAATCGCCATTAACTCTTTGATAGCTATTTCCTACATTACTAAGGCATTGGTTGCTTTTTTAGGCATTTGTATCTTAGGTCCTAGTGTACCTTTTATTTGTGCACAACATTCTCCTATCATGGAACAGATGACAGGCAGACATTGTATACAACAACAACAGAACATAAAAATATGAAGGATCACCATTAAGACAGCAAATATTTTCAAACCCCAAAACAAATCCCAGAACAATGGACTCATACTCCAGTTTCCCCCGGAAACATGTACTTCAGGGCTTAGAGTATGTAAATTCTGAATTGCCTTAAATATGGTGGGGGAGGAGTGGGGTAAAAAAACACAACATGCAGATCCCACCATTTTTCATACTCCACCACGCTCAACTAAAATGATGTCTAACACCATTCTATTTTGGAGGGCTACTAGTCTAATTGCCTTTTGCTCTAGCGGCATGTTGTACGAACTATCAGTGGTCCTATTGATGGTTTTCTCTAATACCCTTGCTAATCTTCTGATATCCCCGGAATTCATTATCTGTCCCCAGATTGGCACGAAGGATTTTGCAACATCAACCAAGACTTGTGAAGGAGTATCACCATTCTCATCCCGCCTTTGACGAGCTCTAGAAACTTCGGTGGTGGTGGCAATATATAGTCCTGGTAAGAATATCTCCAAGTAACAAGTACCCTGCCAATCTCTGGGTAACCATGGATAGGCCTCACTGCTGCAAACAAAGTAAACAGGATCTCCTACATACAGAGGTCTATCCTCACTAGTTAACACTGCAATATTCGTGCATCCCTCAAATGTACCCATTAGTCGGGAACCCTCTCTCTGTATGCAGAATGAAACATTTTCTGGACTATGGTTGATAGTATAAGAAGGAGGCATGGCATCGCTATTAACTACGGGAGCCATCTTGAAGGTGACTCATGATTGAAAAGGTCTAGAAAATCTGCCAGAAGGCCTAATAGAAGTAACATTGAATTTTCTCCTATTTGCAAAGAGGGAACATCCTAAAGGTGTTAAGACTCGTTTCTCAAATTAATTTAGATTATTCCCATCAAAGTTCCCAGAAATGCTGTCATTCCAACAGCCAAAGAAAAGTGCCCTGAGCGAGACATAGCAAGCAGTAGTTAAAGGGAGAGGATGACTATACCAGCCTAGTCCCTTTTTCCCATGTTGTGGCAAATGCGAACACACCCCGCAATTCATTTTGTTTGGAATCTCATGGGTAGCATCATAATCATTAAAAGAGTGTTATTTTGATAACCTCCTCTGTGTTGGAGGTCTCACGGAGGACGAGTGTGCAGATGCACATAAGGCAAAGGCACAGTAGGGATACTTGCAGTCGGTAATAAATTATCAAGCGGATGCACTCTTTCTAGATACCAAAACCCAAATGAAAATACAATAACTAAACAAACTGCTATTGTGACCAGTAAACATTTGGTCCTTGGGGACCATAACCCTTGATGGGCAGATTCATCATGAGAGAAGTGATCAACATTCATTTTCGTTTGAGTGGCTTTAAAATTAGGCATTGTTTCTCAGAGTCCGTTAAGAAGCCTCTCCGTTAGGCTTTTTTAGTCCCCACCTCTTATTTATTTTCAGTAGAAGAGTGACGAGGGACTGGCTCAATGATGGTCTCTTGATGGTACAGCCGATGCTGTACTGTAAATTCGATTTTGTGGTCGCAGATCGTACCGTAAGTCTCCAGGTACAGTGTGATCTGCAAACAGAGTGTTGTCGTTTCCTGAAGGCAATGAAGACAATGAGGAAGGAGAAGCAAGCTTGCTTGATGGTGAAGAAGAATTCAAAGAAGAAGCAACAATCTCCCCAGGCCCCACAGGCTTAGTAAGGTCTTTCATAGACAAAGCAGCAGTCTCCCCAGGCCCCACGGGCTCAGGAAGGATTTCTGGGACACCCTCAGTGTTGATTAGAGCAGGCTTGTTGTGAGCATCAAGATCACCAATTCCCTTCTCCTTGCCTTTGTCATAGGCCAGAGGAAAAGAAATACTCTTCACGTGCATCGCTTGGATCCATTTCTTCTTGTCGGTGACTTAGACAGCATCTGTGTGACCAAGAGGACTTGGTGTGGTCCTCTCCAGCAAGGTGCGAGACAGGAGGCTCTTTCAAA
The DNA here is from genome assembly GCF_040938575.1 of Ambystoma mexicanum. Taxonomy (NCBI): domain Eukaryota; kingdom Metazoa; phylum Chordata; class Amphibia; order Caudata; family Ambystomatidae; genus Ambystoma; species Ambystoma mexicanum. The sequence continues at coordinate 699,727,092 of NC_090941.1, read as the reverse complement.
GGCTTTTAGTAGAACCCAGTCACCAGGTCGAAGTCGATGACCTGGACCCTCCTATTTTACTGGGAGGGCTTCTCGCACCTGTTGATGAATCAAATACAAGTTTTGAGTTAAATGGTCCCAATATTCAGAAAGAAGTACATGCTCAACATCCTTCGATAACTTGGGTTTTGCCATCTTCCATATGTTGGCTGGTCTCCCCATGACAATTTTATAAGGAGAGAGCCCTGTCTTTGATTGTGCAGTTATCCGCATTGGTATTATACCATACAGGATCTAACAATTAGCAAATCTTTTTGGCACATATGTGTGTTGGACCATGAGCCATTGTCACCATCGCAGTTTCATAGTCATTGGGTATCATCCATTTTTGTGTTTTCATTATCTTTCCAACAACCCTCATCATCTAAACTTGCTGGACCCTCGGCCCACTGTTTAATTTCATCTGGAGTAGCATCAGCCTGAATTTCTTTTATGCAACCAATTCCTTCATCTATCACACAAGTGTTAGTGACCCCTTTTGTTGCATCCAACACAGACATTTCGGAATGAAAATCAGTGGCAGTCTGTTTGGCTATTCTGTCAGCGAAAGCGTTTCCTTTTCCCACATCGTCCGTTACTTTCTGGTGTGCTGCACACTTCATTATTGCTATCTGTGTAGAAAGTGCAAGTGCTGAAAGTAGCCAAACTATTAGAGTGCCATGCTGTATCTTAGTTCCATGCAAGGTCAAGGAAACCCTCTAGGCCCATAGTCAACCAAAGTTTGAACCACTCTGAAGGCATATTGGCTCTCTGTGAATATATTCACACTAAGCCCTTCAGAAAGTTCACAAGCTCTAATCAATGCAATAATCTCTGCGGCCAGCGCAGAATTATGCGGAATTCATTTGGTATCCATCATAGTGCTTAATGTAGTGATTGCGTAAGCAGCAGTGGATGTACCATCCAGAAGTTTGAAGCAGGAGCCATTGCAAAACAGCTCCCCTTGTGGATTTTTTAAAGGTGTATCGCTTAGGTCAGTTCTGCGATTAGTCTCTTGTTCTGTGGTATAGACGCAGTCGTCTGATATTTTGTCACTGCAATCAGTTTCTTGCGGAAGAGGCAATAGTTTGGCTGGATTTAATGAGCAATATCTATTAATTTGGATATGCAGTGCAAATAGAATCAGCTCTTACCTAGGTGGTCGTGCTGATGTGAGATGTTGCGTCTGCGTTCTGTTTAGTAGAACGTCTACAGAGTGAGGTACCATCACAGTTAAAGAGTGACCCAGAACCATACTCTAACTTTTCACAGTTAAAGAGTGACCCAGAACCATACACTCACTTTGCTTTACAGATGCAGCGGCAGCAGCAACAGCTCACAAACATCTTGGCAAAGTGCATGCAACAGGGTCTAACATGGAGGAAAAATAACCACATGGTCGATTTTTACCCCCATGTTCCTGCATTAAAACAGCCAAAGCACATCCTTCACTTTCATGTACATATAATATAAAGATCTTTTCATAATTTGGTGTGCCCAAAACCGGCGCTGAACACAACGCAGACTTCAGCAGATCAAAAGCTTTCTGGCAATCCATGTTCCATGGTAAAGGCAAAGAAAAGCCCTTCTTTGTCAATGCCAACATAGGTTTTATCATTAATGAAAAATGTGGGATCCACTGACCTCTTGATGTGTATTTGGGACAGGCATGCTAGAGATGCTTTGTTTCCGTTCAGGTGTCAGTCTTCTTCTCTCCTTTGACAGGAGTTAGCCTAAATATGCGAACTTCTGTTGACAATACGGAAACTTTTTTAAAGAAGCCTTATGCCCATGTTCTGCTAAATGAAGAAGTAGCAACACAGTGCCCTCCTTGCAAGCAACTTCAGAATCTGCAGCTTTAAGCAAATCGTCTACATACTGTAACAACGTGCAAGTAGAAGGTAACTCAAGTGTATCAAGCTGTTCCTTCAATGCTCTACTATAAATGCTTGGACTCTCAGTGTACCCTTGTGGCACACAAGTAAATGTAAATGAGCATAATTCTAGGGTAAACGCGAAGAACTATCTACTGTCAACATGTACACGAATGCTGAAAAAGGCATTATTTAAATCCCCAACACTAAAATGAGTAAATGAGGCTGGAATCATGGTCAATTTTGTAGTAACATCAGGTACTATCGGAGACTGTGGAGCAACAACCTTATTAATAGCACGGAAGTCAATAATGAAGCGAAAAGGAATCACATTATCCCCTTTCTTATACACAGTTAGAATCGGATTATTACACACGCTCCCTGCAATTTACTCAATCACACCAATGTGTACAAAATCAGAAATAATACTCTTCAAAGCCTGCTCACCTTCGACCGAAATCTTATATTGCGGAATACGTGGTAATGTAACACCTGGTTTCAATACAATTTTAACTAGTTCAGTTTGTAAAATGCCAACGTCATTTTCATTAACTGCCCGTAGACATGTCGGAAATTTATTCTATTAGGGTGGTAAGGGTCTGGACAAAAATTCTGGAACAGAAGTTTGTTGAGGCAAAATTGTTAAATACACTCCATCCGGAGAACAGAAAATTACAGCATTCAATTCTTTCAACAAATTCAATCCCAACACATTTTTTACCACAATTTGTCGTCAAGAGAAATGGACATGAATCAGAAAATGACCCCAGTAAAATCGGTACCGGCTGAGAGACCGGACAAAGCACTAGAGTACCAGAGCACCCTACAGAAATGTTGCTCTGCCCTGACATTGGAATATCTGAAACTTGGAATGATCAATAGAACACTTCTGTGCTCCTGTATCTATCAAAAATAGATGTTCCCTATTCCCCACCTTCATTTCAACGTAGGGCCCTTTCTGGTCAATGGGAATAGGTACCGGTTCCAGACCCTGCTTTGGGCTGTCCTAATGGAACAGTATATCATCAAATGCAAGATCCATGGAAACATAGACAGTGGAAGGATTATCGAATATGTTCCCACTATTAACACTATGTTGCTGAATATCCTGTGAAGGTGACTGTTGATTCTGAGCAAACTGACTTCTACCAGGACCCTCTATCCCATGACGGCCTCTGGATCGTCTACCCATGACACATATGTGCTATTCAATCTCTGGTGAAGGATCGGGCATTGTGCTCGCCAATGACCTTCTTGTCTGCAATAGGCACATTGGTTCATTTGTATAGGACCCAGTTGCATATTACTCTGTGGTGTAAATTGGCCTCTAAACTGTGTATTCTCAGCTCTGGCTCCGCTAGCGATCTGCTGCAACAGGACGCTAGTTTTCAAGTCTCCCTTCTTCTTCTCCACTCTTTCCTTCTCTGAATTAACTCTATTTTCATAGTACTGAGCCATACTTAAAATTGTGATTTTGCTTGCCAAGCCCTTTCAGAAGTCATTATCTGTGATTGAATTTCAGGCAAAAATCTGCGTACACACTTGTCTAAAAATAGCCTTTTCCCTGACTCCGTACTCAAGTCTTGACTACTAAAGTCTGAAAACACTTGCTCAAATCTGTTAAAATACTCAGTTGCACCCTCTGACTTCAATTGTACACAAATCTGAAAACACTTGCTCAAATCTGTTAAAATACTCAGTTGCACCCTCTGACTTCAATTGTACACAAGCCATATGATTCTTTTCTCGGAAACCAGAGTTTTTAGTTTAGCTACCATTCTCTCTGGCAACATAAGTATCACTTGTGGCGGTTTCTCACCAACATTCCTTTACCCATCTATTCCCACCAAGTTAACCGATGTATCACTCATCCCTGCCTGATCATCTACTGCTCTAATCTGCTTCCATAAATCAGAAGGAAGGATCACGGGAAACATCACATCTATATCACTCAACGTGAAAACTGATGAATGCAAGACAGAATCAATTTCTTTATAAAATCCTTTTGGATTCTTCCTAATATCTGGAATCGTTTGTCTAATGGTATTCACTTCCTGTCTAGAAAATGGAAAATGGACAAACTGTGAGACATAGGGCCTCATTACGACCTTGGCGGTAGCCATGCCCTTATTAAGGGCATGGCTGCCACCAAAACCGGGTCCGGGTTCCCTGAATGGGGAATTACCGGACCATTCCGAGTTTGGAGGGCCTGGTAATTCCTCCTTCAGGGAACCCGGGCCCGGACCTTCCCCATTCCCATTTGAGCCCCCATAGGGCTTAATGGGAATGGGCGCGGGAGCTAACAACGGGCCGATTACGACCAGCCCATTGTTAGCTCCCTCGTCCCCTCGCAGGACCCGGTAAGGACGTCTGGTAAAACCAGACGTCCACATCAGGTCCCGCGAGGGAACCTCGTAATGAGGCGGAATGGGTTTAACGGGTCCGCCACCATTAGCGGCACCCGTTAATCTATTCTGCCAGGGTCGTAATGAGGCCCATAGTGCGCTTCAATAGTAGTAGCTGGTGTGCCTGCTGCAGCATTAGCTGGAATTTCTACTTTCTGAACAAATGTCAGAGGAAACTCCCTCATCGGCAATTGTAAGGTAGGCAATTCTGAATGCTTATTAATCAACAAAGCTAAATCAAGTAACAAAGTAGTCAAAGCAGTATCGGGCGAGAATGCTCTTTTATCAATGGCCATCAAATCTACGGGACAACAAACCTTTCTCTTCAAAAACTCATCTTGTAGATACTCTACCATCACCTGTAACACTTTCCTTTGCATTGCCGGAGCATACTGACTAAACGTGTCATGCACTGCAATGGGAGAAATTTGAAACATCCGAAATCCATCTAAGAGCATCTCTTGTGCAAACCTGCATTTCTTCACTCATTGGTTTCAATGGAGGAAGAAATTGCCTCTGCACATATAAGGCCTCCAGGATATTACTATCTAATTCATGTTCTTGTAACCGATCTAGCTCCCTTTTAAACTCAAATGCCTTCTCAACATGCTCATCTACTTTCTCTGCAGTGTCCCTTGAGCAGGCAAGGACATTCAAATCCCCCAACCCCTGTGGTACATTTATGTCCATCAAATCACTCCAAATATCAGCCATCCCCTCTATCAAAATAGTCTGTTCGGGAATACTTTCTTGGACAGAAATCGCAACTAAAACAGCTAATTCTTCACCCTCTTCTATATATTTTTTAGCCTATGTATATAATTCTCTTTTTCAAGCTTTAGATACAGTACCACGAGTCACTATTGTTGAATCAGCTCCCACCCCTTCAACCACTACAAGTGGAGCAGAACCACTTGGAAAAGAAAGTTCAGACAAATCTTGTTCAATGGGTAGCGGAGACACTACCGCTGGCGGTGGAGATGGAATTAAGGGTATGGCATCTGTCGGTAAGGGTGGAGATGCAGGAGGAGGAACAACAGCAGGAAAAGGAACAACAACAGGAAGAGGAACAACAGCAGGAGGAGGAGGAACTTCAACGAGAGGAGGCGCAACAGCAGGAGGAGGAACATGAGGAGGTGCAGTGGGAACATTTCTTCACTCATTGAACAGTTTATTAATCAGTTCATCTGAGGTATGAAAATCCTGAGACTGATATATCTTCTGCACATCGAGTGAAAAAACCCTATCCATACTTCTAATAGATTTAGACTGCTTCTGTTGCTCATACAATACAAGATGGTGGCAAAGTCAACTCTATTCAAGTGTGTTTAAGCGCAGTTTTCAGTACAAATGCAAATGCGCTTAGGCCAATGTTCATAATCAGACAACCGGTTAGCCGGTTAAGTGGCACAGCGAGTGGAGCGCTCGCTTTGACATCCGCGCCGAGCATGCAGGTTCGAATCCCAGCAGGGCCAAACTCAGCCTTTCATCTTTCCGAGGTCAATAAATGAGCACCACACACCGTGGGTAATAATAAGCAGCGCTCAGATACCTGAGGGATCGTAGTGATATATAAATGCAAAATTATTATTAGACAGTATTATGCGAATATAGTTTGACAGGAGTGACGTCATTTGACCCCACCCCAAAGTGACATCACAGGAAGTGATGGAACACGACCTTTCACCCCTCAACAAAACAGGAAGTCACATCACATAACATTGTTTCTGAGTGGACTGAAAAATATCGTTCCCATATCACTGTAAAGTGATACACATTTGATACAAGAATGGATCACCATATGTATCATTCATTTCAGTGCTTATAGGCCCAAATTACCAAATCACTGTGAATGCAAGCAGACGTCCAAGGCCAAACGATAATGATGTGTTATCATATAGCGCTTACAATTAAGCGCTTCATATAGAACAAATATGCATACAATATCACCCAACCAGTGCTGGTATTCATTTATCAACCTCAGCAGGATGAAAGGCTGAATTGACCTTGCTGGGAGTCGAATCTGCAACCTGCAGATAACAAACACATTGCAGCAGCCAGTGCTCAACCCACTGAGCTATTTTACCAGCTATTGCTATCATGAAACCAGACACTCCAGAAACAAAGAGCCACATGCAGTTGGCCACAGTCCATGTGCCTCAATGTAAAAAAATAAATTAAAAAAAGTTTTTTTTTGTTGATAGTTTTGTTTTGTTATAGGGGTAGCAACGGAGACCTCAGGAGTCGCAGTTAGGATCCCTGGTGACCCCTAAATGACGTCCATGTCCTACTTGCACCCTAGCGCCTATAAATGCAAAATACAAAGGACAGCAGTGAACGCTAAAACGAATGTCTTTGCCAATGCTTGTTTTATCACAGATAGCAGCCACAGCTCTGTGCTGCAAATAATAGCCAAATCAGATGTAGGTATAGGCAAATCTTCCCAAACGCCCTTTTCTAAATCCCTGGGACCTCCACCGCTGAATGTAGGTGAATCAAAAGGAATATTGTGATGGCTGAGTTTCTTGCAAACGTGGGATTTAGGACTTGTGCAAATATTCAACTGAGACAGTCAGGATCACGTGGGATCTGCAAACTCTCGCAGAGATTCAAGTGTATTAGGTGAGAAAGAAATGCTGAAACTTGTGTATGCAACCAGTAACTTCCTGCCTCCTTTGTGGGTTGTGGTGGCTGCGGTAGGGTACTATTGATACTGGGAGAAGTGGGAGATATTTCGGAGGGTGTATACGCAGCAATTTAATTTCTTGCTTGGTGTAGGGAGTGTATTTGTGTTGTGAAATCTTAGTTATTTTAATTTGGTTCTCATAGAATCTGATGTTGAAGTAAAGAATCGAGGAGACTTTAATATGCGGAATGAAGATTGCACGTGTGAAGAGCACTGCAGAAAATGCAAGCTGTTTTATAACTGTACAGATGCTTTAACGCAAGTAGATTAAGTAATCATAAAGGCTGGCTATACGTAGTGAATAGGCTGCAGGTGGTGCCATTATTATATAAAATTCTGGACATCAGTGTCACATATTTAGTAAGCTCAGACCCGTGAGAAAAAGAAGGATCAGAGGGCTATGTGTCGCAGCAAGAAAACAGCTGAAGATCGAGGAAAGGCCTGGAATAGCTGTCTGGCCTGGGGTTAAAGGATGGAGCAGCCAAGAACCGGTTATCTATCCTTGAAGAACAGTGGACGTGAGAAGCTGAATCAGCCCTTGTTAAGGAGCGAGGAAAGCACACCATGGGTGCCAAGTTTATGAATTCAAGACAATTAAATGCAGGCAAAAATATGGTCTCCGGTTTCACGTAAATTGAGGATGAAAATAGGAGTGGATTTGCAGACCTGAACTATGATAAGGATGTGCCTCTACTCTCTTTTATTCTCAGGAGCAGTGATACTTTGCAAGGCCAAGTTCAAAGACAATCTGAATGGCAGAAAGCATGTGCGATGAGAGACGCAGGGCTAATTGGGTGGGGAGACACAGTGATGTCCCCCCACCAGCAACTGGGGTACCAGCTTACGTGCTGCTAGTGATCCGAATGTTCCAGAAGGGCACGAGCATGCCAACGAATTGTAGAAGGCCATATAACGAAGGGCCTTATAGTTTGAGAGCCAATGGTGCATTGTGTATCTAGTATCTGATGAGGATAACTTGCACTAGGGGTGGGCATAAGTTGTCCACCTGACTGTAGGGACCCAATCACAACCCGATCCCTTAAAGAAAGTATACTTAGATGTTCCTCTTGAACCTATCACAATCCCACGTAGGTTTTCTTAGTTTGTCACGTATTATGATGTCACTTATAACAAATCTTTAGTACTTAAGTGTTTTTATGCAAAATGATTGAGAGCACGTTTGAACATACGTTGATGTCTGTTGTAACTCCCTGTTTTAGACAATTTAAAATAAAACAGATGGAGGAGACATTTTGCCAAACTTCCTGAGTCAGTCTTATTATTTGGTCTAAGAGTTATTCTGCATCCCCATCCTTGAATGATGTGTTACTGATTTAAAAGGGCCCATTTGTGGGTTCACGTGGTAGCATTGTCAGATGGTTAAATGGAAGACCCATCGACTTGTAGACTCCAGAGCTTCAGATGATCGTACATCCTTCGCAATCTAGCCGGAAGATCACAGGTTTTCCTGTGAAGAGCGGCCGAACAGAAAACTTGCGAGTAGAATCAAAAAGGTGGGCAGGGTCCCTCTTTGACGAAATCCCTACTGGTTCCCACAGGCACTTTGTGGATGGAAGGCAAAAATGGTTGATTGGAGGAGGAAGTCGATACCGAAGGTTTCGAGCCGAACAAGTGAAGGGTGAGTAAACTAAGGGGAATGGCAAACTGAGGGGATGGAATTGTGACAGTTTAGAAAGTAACAGGAAAGTAACTGAAAAAGTAACAGGAGTAATGGGAGATTTATTTTGTATATAAAGAGAGAGATAGAAGAGAAGGCCTGAGAGTCCTAACCCAAGGGGTTTTAGAAGAGATTGTCTTACACTTCAGTCGGAGTAATTTATGCTACGTGCAGAATAGGTCTGCATAAAACGACAATATAAACTCTGTAATCAGTGTATTATATGGGGTAGAGATTAAGAGTGATCACTAAGGTTTATGTTAAGAGTCGACTGTCTGTCTGTTTATGTATTTGTGTCAAAATGAAGGTGTTGAGGAACGACACAAACTGTTGTATGAGAATTGAGAGAAGGTTAAAAAGTTATACTATCTATCTAGGGGAGCAATCGGTACTGATTCGGAGGTAGGCAGAAAAAATTGAAGAGATAAAGGTTTTGAGAAGCGTTTGTTGGAGCGTGCTCATATTTGTTGTTTTTATAAAGGTATTTTATAAACACTGGTATGTATTGACAGTCAATTGAGACTTTTCTCAATGGGAGATATTACTCCTCTGATGCATTTATGTAAGACATTGCCAAAACACATGCCCAAGCTCAAACAGTATAGTGCGGAATGGGTGAAAGGCACGGTAGATGAGATGCTCATGACATGGCCACCAGGGGAATATTGTCGAAAAGCAGTATTGCAACACATGACCACATACTTGCATGCTGCGTACACAGAAAATCAGTTAGAAAAAGGTTAGCTATTCTAGAGCTTTGGAAGATGTACCAAGAAGAAAGGGAGGATCCGCCACCTGAAGAGTGGATGTTTAATCAATGTAAGGCGGAAGGTGCTGAGCCTTCTGCTCCCCTTACCTTGCCGGAAGTAAATGGCGATAGTATGGAAGACGTAGGATTGTATCCTTTAAAGCAACTGAACGTGGCGACGGGATATAGTAATCTGATATACGAACCACATGCTTATAGCAGAAAGTAAGAGAAAAGAGGAGATCTTTAAGAGCCTACAGGACAAAGGGGATAAAAGCGAGCGATCAGATATGTCGACAGAGATAGAATGAGAGATTAAGAGATGGAAAGGAGAGAAGGATAAACCTGAAGATGTAACACTCATCCAGAATGAATGGATGAGAGGACAGATATTGCTCAAGATAGATGGTAAAAGCATTGAGGAAGCAAGGCAAAGAGATGATCAGGACGAACAGGATAGAAAAGACAAGAAACGAGAAAAAAGATTGAAGGAAAATGAGCTTAAAAGAAAAAGCAGACAGCGGCAGGAACAGATGTATCAGTAGGAGCAACAAAAGAAAGAAGAGCAAAGGAAGCATGACAACAGGCAGCGAGCAATAGAAGAACAGGATAGACAAGAAAGGAAAAGAGAAAAGGAGGAAGCATGGAAATTAAAGGATAGAAGAATACAAATATGAAAAGTAGAGGAAGAAAGGAGAGCAGGGTCAAGGAGAGAGGAGAAAAGACCGCAGAGCGTGATATTGATCGCATTCAAAAGGAGCTAATAGAACCAAGTCCAGTAATAACATGAGGCAGTATAGAGGAGTTCCTCCCGTTACAGGGAGCAATGTCAGGGCCATCCAGAGTAGCCTTAGAAGTGAACTTTGATATAGAAAGCAACGGAGATAGGATCGATAAAGCCTATCATGAATTAAGGGAAGGTAGTAAATCAGGAAGTCTGGGGAAAGGAGATCACACGTTGGACTTCTAATCACAAGGCGAAGAGGAAAATCCATTTAGCTTCGAGCTTAGAGGCTAGAGCCTTATCCTTAAGTAGACCCAGCAACATTTGCTGTGGAATTTCCTTAACCTCTATTCTGATTCAATATGCAATACTCATTTCGAATACTACTTCATCATCTGTTGTATCATCTCTGAACATATCTTTGTCTGTGACGTCAGACCCCTTCCCCAATAGCAATTACCGTTCTGCATGACCTGCCTTCATCATCGGTTCCTTTGAGCATGGCCATTTCCCCTCGCACTATGGCTGCATGTAACTCGAGGGGAATAGTCTGTCCCCCCCTTCGTCCATAGGTATCTTTGGCCTGAACAAGAACTCATCAGGTATTCTCATAATCTTCCCCACTCGGTTGGATAGCCAAGTCAACCTCTGTCTCTAATGGCAACCCTTGCAGAGCTTTTTGCCCTCTAAATGCATTATAGATTTGCCCATGTTTAGATAATGGGCCTCATTATGACCCTGGTGGTGGAGTGATAACGGTGCCAGCAGTGCTGCCGGCGCCGTTTCACTCTACTGCCACATTATGAGTTCTGATTGCGGGGCCGCCCTGTATGCCTGGTCAGACCAGACGTTCAGAGTGGCATCCGCTAGCAGAACAGCATGATAACAATGGTCCCGTTAGTAACGGGACCATTGTTAGCATCCTCCCCATTCCCATTAAGCGCTATGGGGGCTGAAATGGGAATGGCGACATACCAGGTCCGGGTCCCGTGAATGCGAATTACCGTGCCCGCAAAGGTCAGAAAGGCCCGGTAATTCCCATTTTTCGGGACCCGGACCCGAGTTTGGGGGTAGCCATGCCGGTAAAAACAGCCCAATGTGTCCCTGCAGTTGAACAAACTATGCCTTCATCGGTAAAAGAAATCATCATATTTAGCTTTGTCATTAAACCTCGGCCCAAAATATTAACTGGTGTCTGCCTTGAATACAATAGTGATACAGACATGTCACACTCTCCTATAGAGACTGGTGATTCATTTGTAAAGGGAACTCTGCTTGTAGCTCCAGGGAAGCCCTGAGCATTCATGGCATTTCCCGATGATGGATATTTTCCTTCTCGTGTATAGGAGCGAGTTGCCCCAGTGTCTACTAAAAAAGAAAAAGATGTGCCTCCTATGGTAACTTAAACCCTTGTTTCATCTTGGGGGTTCAGTGTCACTGATAGTACTGAAGACATCAAGTCACCCTGTGAGCTGTCCTATTGTGGGTACATGCTTATCCCCGAACCCGTAAAAGGACTTCCTCCCACCACAGTGACACCCCCGACTCTAGGTGTCAGTAACTGTCCTGTGTTTGCATTCTGCTGTATCTGCATTGGTGCATGCTGGGACTGCTGTTGCAGTGGATTCAATGGTGCTTGCTGTGGTTTCAATGCCTGTTGCATTTGCGGCACTTGTGCTTGATACACTGTCTGATTTTGGAGAAACCCATCCCTATTTTGTGAGCTATATGCTGGAGGATAAGCTGTCCCCACTCTTGAGAATTGTCCATTCTGTACACACCCTTGGCTACCACATGTTCGTGCAATGTGCCCTGTCATTCCACATGTCCAACATATAGGAGGAGCTCTTCTAACTAGCCATCCTTGCACATTTTGATTATCATTCTGCATATTTGGTAAACCACCCTAATTATTCTGGAAACCACCTCTTCCTCTGTACCCCAATCCTCTACCTCATGGCGTAAACCCATGCCCTCCTTGATCCATCTGACGTTGATTATTTGCCTGCAATGTACCCAGTGCTTGCTGCGGTCCCAGCCCTTCTCCGCTTGTCAGTACTGCCCCTTCTATGGAGTACTTGGACAATTTCTTCTGAACTAACTTAGCCTCCTCAAGTTTTCTAGCATCTTCATTCTTCTTATTTTTCTCTTGTACCAATCAGCAATGATGCGCAATAGTCAACTGTATCTCTGCCCACAGAATGTGGTAAAATACTGCCACTGATTTCCTCCCTCGTTTACAAAGTCCATCATTCCTGAATACTTTGAATGTAAGCAAGCGGATCTTCATCATCCTACATCTTATGTGCCATAATTGCACCCATATCTGACGTATCAGGATACTGTACCCTGAGTGCTCTCCAAACATCTGCTCTGCAATTACTAAATGGCGCTCCGTCATGGGCTGTGTTCTGTGCCATGACACTTGAGTAACCTGCTTGTGTCCAAATGTCATCAGCTCTTTCCCCAAGAATGGTTGCTAGGAGACCCTTAATCTCCCCTATAGCCAGAGTATTTCCTCCTGTCATTTTTTCTAATTCATGAATCCATTTTCCTGCACCCGCTGTTAAACTAGGGAGTTTACATCTTAAATTATCCTTGTCCATTTGGGGCCAGGGGATATACTGTGGTCTGGCCCCTCCTTTCTCCAATAAAGGGACCTGTGTGTACCCAAATCTGCAATCGGCTCCCATCGTCTGCCTATCCATAGTAGGGACAATGGTTCCTGATTGCCTTCTACTTGGCAAGGGCCTCAGCCTGTTTACATATGGTGGCAACTCTCCCTTCTCACTATGCGATCATCCTTTAGGTTGCTCTGGGTACTCCATGGGATCTGGCATCCTATCCTTAGGTTGCTCTAGATCAGACCATCGTACTTCCCTGTCTGTCTGCAGACATCCCTCTGGACCACATGCACTTTCTCCCTCCTCCCCACGGAAGGATTCCGTTTCTTCATCTGTCATATCTTATCACCAACTAGTATGGCTCTCTTCTCTGTCCCCCCTGTCTAAGGTCAACCTGTCTAGGGACAAGGCTCTATGCTCGAGACTAAACGGGCTTCCTTCTTCCATTTGTGATTGGGTGACTATATATCGATCTCCTTTTCCCCTGCTTCCCAATTAATTTATTGCCTTCATCTCTTTATAGGCTTTTTTGATGTTTCCTAGCTCAAAATTCTCATCTAATGTAACTTTTGATGGCCCTGACGTTGCTCCCTGAGACGGGAGGAACGTTTCTATGTGGCTCCATGATATCATAGGACTTGGTTCCATTAACTCTTTCTGAATGCGATCAATACTGCGTACCGTCAGCCTCCTTTTCCACTCCATTTCTTCTCTAATTCCCTTCGCTTTCTTGCTTTGCGTCTAATCCTTTCCTCTTCTTGTCTTTTCTCTTCCCTTCTTTCATTGGCTCTACACACGTTATCTTCCCTTTGTCTTTGCATTCTTTTATCCCATATTCTCTGAGCTCCTTCCTCTTCTCTAGCCTATCTCATTCTTCGATTGCTCTTTGCCTGTTGTCATACTTCCATTGCTCCTCTGCCCTTTCGTCTTTCATTTTCTGCACCTCTTGATATATTTGTTCTCGCCTTTGTCTCTCCTTTCTTTTGTATTCATCCTCTTTCAATCGTTTCTCTCCTTCCCTGTCTTTTCCATCCTGCTCTTCTTGATCTTCCCTTTGCCTAACTTCCTCGATACTTTACCCATCGAGCTTGAGCAATATCTGTCCACCCATCCATTTGTTCTGTACAAGCGTTACCTCAGTTACCTCATCAGCTTTATCCTTTTCTCCTTTCCATCTCTTAATCTCTCATTCTATATCTGCAGTCACATTTGGTTGTTTGCTTTTCTCCTCATCTTTTGTACTATCGCCATTTACTTTGGGCGAAGTAAGGGGAGCAGATGGCTCAGCACCTTCCTCCCTACACTGATTAAGCATCCAGTCCTCAGGAGGTGGATCTTCCCTCTCCTCCTGGTACATCTTCCAGAGCTCTAAACTAGCTAGCATTTTCTCCAATTTCTTCCCTGTGTATGCAGCTTGCAAGTATGTGATCATGTGTTACAAAACAGCCTTTTACAGCGATCCCTCTTGTGCCCATGGCATGAACATTGTGTCTGCTGTACCCTTTACCCATTCTGCACTATACTGTTTTAACTTGGGTGTTTGTTTTGGCATCCTTTTGCACAGGTGCATCAGTGGAGTAACATCCCCCTTTGCGACAATTCTTAATTGACTGTCAATACTTACAGTTGATTTACACAAAGTACGTTTCAGAAAAATATGCACCAACCTCACCGCTCAAAGTCTCTACTTCTCAATTACTTCAATCTACCTTTTCAATCGGCGCTGACAATGACTAAAAAGACAGATAACAACTTTTTCCTTCTTTAACCTCATAAGTTTACATTTGTCTCTCCTCAACACCTTTCTCAATCTCAAAATACAAAAACAGACAGGCTTGTCGACTTTGCATATATCTCGTCATGACACTCCTTTTCTCTCAGCCCCTAAAATACTCTGACTGGAGTTTGAATCATTCCCTATCATAAACCTTGTTTATTTGCCGCATAAGTACCCACTTAGCTTTTGAAATGACTCCTTCTATAGCTTCTTGAGCTAGGACTCTGGGCTCTTTTTGAAGCTCCTTGTCATATATCTCTGACAGTCTTCGTCATAAATTAATCAAACCCCCGTTACTTTATTCTTTTAGCACAATCCCCATTCCCTTATTTTTCCAGTCCCCTCAATCTACACACCATTCACCTTTCAGCTCCAGACCCTTCGGGAATGTCTCCTCCTCCAATCAGCCACTGTCGCCTTCGGTCCTCTCAGCGCCTGTGAAAACCAGGAGGGATTTCATGAAAGAGGGACCCGTCCCACCTGCATCGTTTTTCTTGCAAATGTTCTATATCGGCCGCTCTCCACAGGAAACCTCACGATCCTCTGCCTAAATGGCAGAGGATGTCTGATATTCTGAAAATGCTAAAAGCCTACCAAACAACAGATGTGAACCATCCTCTTTCTGCTACCAAGTGAACCCATAGGCCCTTTAAGATGAGGTAACATTATCTGAGATGGATGGGATGCACATCTTACTCATATATGAATAGTCAGAGTGACTCGTCTCAATGCATTACATAAAAAAACACAACTTTATACTAAAAAGTTGTCATCACTGACATGATACTACGTGGCAAAACATGAAAACCTACGGGGTCTGTGATAGTCTTAAGGAGAACATCTAAGTATACTTTCTATGGGGTATGGGATCGTGATTGGATCTCTAAGGTCAGGTGGACAGCTATGCCCACCCCGAGTGCGAGTCATCTTGCGTGCCAGGGGGGGCGTGGCTACGAGGGCCATGTAGGAGGACGTGATCTGGAGGAGCTCCCGAGATCCTGTAATGATCCGGGCAAAAAAGTGCGTAATGATGGGCCGACAGCCGCTGAAAATACACATGTCGGTGTGTGAATGATTGGGCCATGCGTGGTGAACTTCTGGATGGTGCAGGAGGAACGACGGCAGAGATCGGTGCGGAAAAGATAAGGAGCGCCGGAGACGAAAGACGACACAAAATGGCCAACCAATGTCCGGAACAAAGGAAGAAGCAGGCCGCACATTGACCTAGCGAAAGGGGCGTACTGAGTGCACATTTGTGCAAAATACAGGTCCTCTGGGTCATGTCGAATAGAACGGTGAGGCCGAAGGCGAAACAGCCCACCTTAGACGACTTCGCTAAGACGTCCCCGGGTCAAGACAATACCAAGAGCAGGGACAAGCCGCCTGCAAGCGGCATGACGACTTCGGGCGCTAACCAAGAAGTCCTAGCTGAGATTGCGGACCTAAGGGCGGCCTGGGAATCTAAACTCGAACTAGCCGTCACTGAACTGAAAACGGCACTGGACCTCAAGGTCGGAGAGGTGCAGGAGGACGTTAATCTACTCCGACAGGATGTCAGGGCCTTGGCGGAGCACACGGAGTTCCTTGAGAAGGAAGTTAGCCCGAATACTGCGGATTGCGCCTTCCATAAGGCCGAATTGCATGCCCTGATACAAAGAGTGGGCAACTTGGAGAGCAGAGCGGAGGAGGCGGGAGGACGAGCCCGACGAAACAACATCCGTATTGTGGGCCTGCCGGAGGGATTGGAGGGCCACGATCCCACGGAATTCATTGAATCCATGCTACTGCAAGAGATACCCGGAGGAGCCCTATCCCAAGGATTTGCAGTGGAAAGGGCACATAGAGCTCTAACAAGGAGGCCGCCGCCGGGGAACCCGCCTAGGCCGGTGATAGCCAAAATTCTTAACTACCGAGATCGGGAGAGGATATTGGAACACTTTCGTAAGGGAGGAACGATCACACGAGGAGCGGCAAACATCACGGCCTACCCGGACTATACCCTGTCTGTGCAGCGTAGCCGCATGAACTTTGGGACGGTAAAGCGGAGATTGAGAGAGGCGGGCCACAAATATATGTTACTGTATCCGGCAAAATTGAAAGTCATTCATAAACACAAAACTTTGTTTTTTGAGACCCCGGAGGATGCCATGGGATGGCTCGATGCGCAAGGATGTCCCCAGGAGTCAGAAGTTCAGACGGAGGAAGAGCACGGAAGAGATAAGTAATGCACAATGAAGGTGCCACAAGATGGCGCGGCACGTGGGACTTGAATATAGTCGCTTGCGCAGCCTTCAGTAGAGAAGGTCAGACTATTGCACTAAATGTTATAAGCACTGTAGTTAATATTGAATTAACGGGAGCCTTACAGAGCGGTTCTCTTTACCCCACAACAATTTTAGTTAAGTGGCCATTAGGGCGACTTCACCCTACTGAGCTCTGTGCATTGTTTGGTGCTTGCAGGGCTAGATGTGGGGGTGCCTGAGATCCGAGAATGGAGCTGGGCAGCAGTTGGGGTGTGTGATGTTGGGGAAGGGACGGGTGGGGGGAGGGGAGGGAAGTTGGGGATTTGCCGTGTACATAGTTATGGGGAGTTTGAGCTGGTACGAGAAGCTACAAGCAAAGATGGAGGGCTGTATCTGTATCACATGGGCAAAGGGGAGTCGCTACATGGAAGGCAAGAAGACACTCATGAGCCATGGGTGACCTTAAGATCGTAACATGGAATGTCAGGGGACTTAACAGTTACTTAAAGAGACAGAAGATTGATATTGCGTTGCTGCAGGAAACACATTAGACACAGCAAAAATTGGAACTGGTGGGGAAGAAGTGGAGAGGTACTGTAGTAGGCTCTCCGTACTCTGCCTACGCTAGGGGAGTGCTGGTCTGGGTGGCACCGCACGTTCTGCTCCAACTTACACAAGAGGTGGTGGACACGGAGGGGAGGTTGGTCATATTAAAGGCTTTGGTAGAGAATAGAGAGGTGTGCATTATAAATACGTATGCCCCCAAACAAAACACTGCGACGTATTTTAGAACCCTGTGTACTCATCTGGGCGCGTGTATAGGAGGAGCGGTTATCTGGGGAGGGGATTTCAACTGCGTGCTCAACCCAAAGGCAGACAGATCTGATGGGAAGATTGATAGGCCCACCCCAGCGGCCAGGGTATTGCAGATATTACTAGATGAACTGGGCTGGCGGATGTTTGGAGACTGAAACACCCTAATGAAACACAGTACTCGCACTACTCAGCTCTGCAGCACCTGCACACGAGGCTGGATTACTTTTTTGCCACGCCAGATGTGGCGATATAGACCACCCAAATAGAATATAGAGCAAGGGTCCTGTCGGACCACTCGCCTCTGGTGCTGAGCTGGCAGTACTGCCGCCCCAGGGCGCGGATACCGACATGGCGCCTCCGGGCGGCGGCGCTCCGAGACCCAGTCTTCAGGGAAGATATCAGGGATGCGATCACACAGTACTTTGAGGTAAACAGAGGCAGCGTAGATTCAGCATGCACGCTCTGGGAAGCCTTTAAGGTGGTATTGCGGGGTGCTGCTATTGCTAAGTCAAAAGGCCTACAGGGTGGGGTCCTAACTGAACTAGAGGAAGCGGAAGAGAAACTGGAGCGCGAAATCAACAGGGCGGGAGGGGACGCAGAACTTGTACTCGAGTTGCAGCAAAGGTGCGCAGAGCTTTGGGAAAGGCTCTGCAACCTTAACTACAAGAAGTATGTCGAGAGGCAACATGCAGGTGGGGATAAATCTGGCCGTTTGTTGGCGTGGTTATATAACAGCGAAACCCCCAAGCCCCCGATTAGGACAATAACTAGAGAAGACGGGGAGGTGGTTGACACCCAGGAGGGAGTCAACGAGGCATTCTTGAGCTATTATAGAACATTATATGAGGACAGAGGAGGGGATAATCGGGAGGAGATTAGAGAAACACTAAAAGACATGGAATTACCTAAGATTAGTGATGAAGAAAGGGAGGAGCTGGACGCACCGATTACCTTAGAGGAATTAGAGGAGGTGGTGAAGCAGCTGCCCACCTGCAAGACCCCGGGTGTGGACGGATTCCCTGGCGAGTTTTACAAAACATATAAAGTGGAAGTACTCCCCCCTATGCTAGAGATGCTCAATGAGTCTTTTGAGAAGGGTCGGCTACCGGAATCGCTCAGAGAAGCACTAATTGTGCCGCTCCTTAAGCCCAACAAGCCAGGGCATAGCTGCGGCTCCTATAGGCCGTTGTCAATGTTGAACCAGGATAGCAAGATCTTGACGGCGGTCTTGGCCAATAGGCTGCGAAGGGTTATTAGCAAACTGATACACCCGGATCAGACAGGTTATGTCCCCAACAGAAATATAACCCACAACCACAGGCGACTCCAACGGGTGATTGAAGAGGGAAACAGGAGCGATGGGGAAGTGTCCCTAGATGCAGTCAAAGCTTTTGATTCAGTGAGGTGGCCATGGTTGCTGGCGGCCCTGGAAGAATACGGGATGGGGCCGGGCTATGTTAGGTGGGCAAAATTACTATACAGTGAACCACTGGCCAGAGTACGCACAGGATAGGTGATATCTGAGAGGTGGCAACTCAGTAGAGGCACCAGACAAGGGTGCCCCTGGTCCCCGATGTTATACATTCTAGCCCTGGAGCCCCAGGCAGTGTACCTCAGACAACAATATGACATGGTCGGTATTGAGGCAGGGGGAGAGAAACACCTAATATCCTTGCTGACGATTTACTACTGTATTTGAAATATCCGGAAGAAAATCTTCAGTATATTCTAGAGGTCATGGAAAAGTATGCAGAACTGTCCGGCATAGCGGTAAACCCCCAAAAATCGAGCATGTTCCCATTGGTGAGCTACATAGGAGCCCCTCAGGAACGGTTGCCAGTGTTGTCCGTACCTTGGGCGGCTGATTCCTTCCGCTACCTCGGAATAGATGTGTATCATACGGCGGAGGGGGAACACTTGCATAATACCGAGGTGGCTGTGAAAAAAATCCGAACAAATATGAAGTTTTGGGAGAAGCTGCCGCTGGCGATGATGAGACAGGGGGCGATGCTCAAAATGGTGGTCCTGCCCAGGCTGTTACATTTCTTCAGTAATATACCATACTTGATACCCAAAAAGTTTTTTGTCAAACTGAACAGCATGTGCAGGGACTTCCTATGGCACGGCACTCGCAATAGAGTGGCGCTATGGAAGCTACATAACTTCCATGATAGAGGGGGCACTAAGCTGCCGAATTTTGAGGCCTATTATGTAGCTAGTCAGTTGCAATATGTAACCAAATGGCTCTCTGATGAAGAAACTCCTGAATCTAGGCTGTTTGGGCAGGACTGCACCACGTTTTACCTAAAGGAAATTATCTGGGTGCCTAGACTCGAAATGAAAGAACGCCCGGGTATGCTGTTGCTTGGGTGGAAGATGTGGCACAGAGTATGCCAACTGATGGAGAACCCGTGCCCGTGTTCCCCACAGGTGCCACTAGTCACCTTAGCTGGGGGAGACAACCAACTCAGGATGATAATCAGGACCTGGTTGGGCTGGTAACATTGGGAGATGTATGGCAAGAAGGGATTATTAAAGATTTCGAAGAACTGGGAGAAGAGACAGGTTTGCATGGAGGCCAATATGTCATGTATCTTAGGCTAGTGCAGACTATTCGCAAAACCTGGCCAAAGACTGTACTGGCGGAGGAGCCAGACGTCCTAATGGGAACAATATATGACATATCAGAAGGAGGGCACAAGATCTCTAGACTGTATGAGATGGTGATGACCCGGGTGGGGAAGGATTTGACTCATTTGAGGCTGGACTGGGAAGCGGACGTGAGGGCACAGATGACTGATGGAATGTGGGAACGTGCTATAGGATACCACAAGAAGGTGTCCAGAAACACCAGATTGCACCAGATACAGTTATACATAACGCATAGAGCCTATATGACCACGAAGAGAATATCTAAGTTTGCAAACGCAGGAAGACAAGCATGCCCAAAATGCGATGAAGAAGATGCTGATATGGCACACATGTTCTGGTCTTGCCCAGTGATTGAAGCTTTTTGGGGGTAAGTGGCACGGAAACTAGCGGATAAAGGGGTCACGCTCAACATAGATACGGCCTGGGCCTGCCTGTTGGGAGGGTTTCCCAGACCACGGAATACTAAACATCTTGGGAAACTGAGGGACCTGGCACATGTGCTTGCTAAAAGAAGGATTGCCATGGGCTGGAAGCAGTGCCACAAGCCACGGGTTGAGGTATGGTGGCGGGACTTGCAAAAATGGGCGGAGGCTGAAACGGTGGTGTGGCAGGAGGCATGTAGCAAGTGCGGGGAAGAAGTGAGTAACCTGATGGCTTGGAGAATGTTAATAACAGGACTGTTTGGCACAGTAGTGGATTCTGCAGCTTCGGAAGGAAGCGATACCCAGCCACACGCAGCGGATACAGAACGAGAAACGCAAATAAGCTCTTGAGGGGGGGGGGGGTTGGGGAGCAGTAATGTGCGTTAATTGATTGTTTTCAAAATAAAAATCTTTAAAAAAAAATAATCTTGCGTGTCATACTAATACACAACGTTCTATTGGCTTCTCAAACTATAGGGCTCTTTGCTATGTGGCCCCTTATGATTGGTTGGCATGCTTGTACCCTTCTGAAAATGTCCACTTGCTAGAGGCACATAAGCTGGTACCCCACAAGCTGGTGGGGTTGGCTTGGTCATGCCTCCCCACCCAATTAGCCCAGCATCCATCATCACTCCTGTGGTCTGCCATTCAATTAATGTCTTTGAACTCGGCCTTGCAAAGGCTCACTGTGCCTGAGAGAGCATGGCCTTATCTTCTGTTTTTGGTGTAGCTCGCCCCAAGGTCTATTTTCATCTGACCATGTGACTGCAGAGCACGTTTTGAGCTCCTTTGTTGTATTTAATACTATTAAATTAATAACCCCTGGCACTCCTAGTGTTTTTCCATTACACCTCAAACAGGAGCTCAGCTCGCTTCTCACGTTCATTGTATCTTCTCGAGTCAACCCTTGACACTGGGCAGGCAAGCTTTCTCGACTCTTCCATCGCTGACAGTTGTTTTATTTTACTGCGCCACACTTTTAACTATTCCATTCAAGGGGTCCAAATTTGCTAAAATGCGTCATGGAACATCCAGATTCTATACACACTTACATATATATTCACTACGTATAGCCAGCCTTATGATTACTTCGTCTAATTGTTTTACAGCATCTGTACATTTGCGAAATGGCTTTGAATTTTCTTCAATATTTCTCTGCACGTGCAATCTTCATTTTGCTCCCAAAATGTTTGATTCTTTACTTCACCATCAGATTCTATAAGGTCTATGCGCTTTCTTCATTGGCATCTCTTCTGGGTGTGTTATTTCTGTTTCATGTGACGTCACCAGTTTTTCTCTTTCACTCATCTTCACACTTCTTCTGGAACTTCCTTCAAGAGACTGTCATTTCTCAGGGGGTACATTATATAGGGTTTTCTCAATGCATACCTTGTTACAAGGACTTTTCGAGGTATCGGTACCATTATTGGTTTGAGCATGTTGCAATTTCTGGCTGCCAACATATGGGCTCCTCCTCTATAAGGGGTATGTATGTATCCACAATAAGGCAGCTCACAGGTTGACTTAATGTGTTCATTGACACCAGACCCCCAAGAGGAACCAAGGGTTGATGTGACTATAGAAGACAAATCTTTTTTGTTTTTAGTAGACAATGGGGCTACTCGTTTATGTATACGAGAGGAAAAATATCCAATGTTGGGAATTGCCATGGATGCTCAAGTGTTCTCTGGAGCTATGAGTCGAGTTCCTTTTACTGATGAATTACCAGTCTCTATTGGAGAGTGTGAAATGTTTGTTCCATTGTATTCACAGCAGACACCAGTTAACATACATTTTGGGAAGAGATTTGATGACAAAACTCAACATGACGATTTCTTTTACTGACAAAGGAATAGTGTGTTCAACTCCTGGAATACACTATATGAATGTAGGTGAATTTATGTTGGCATTTACAGGGCAAATGGCTCTGCAAGGCGTTGCAATAGAGCCAGAGGATTTTCTTTATGGGGTGAGCATTCTGTTAACATGGTTACCTGGCTTACTATGAGAATACCTGATGAATGTATGTTTGGACCACAGATACCCATGGACGAAGAGGGGGGCAGACCATCCCAATAGAATTAGATGCAGCCATACTACAAGGGGAAATGGCAATTCTCGAAGGAACGGATGATGAGGGTAGACCATGGGGAACAGTGATAGCTATTGAAGAAGGGTGTAGGTTGACTGACATCACTGACGAGTACATGTTTAGAGATGACCTACCAGATGATATAGTGTTCTTCATGAGCATCACATATTGGATTAGAATAGAGAAACGAGAGATCCCATAGTGCATGGTGATAATGTGGCAGCACCCAGCATTTTGTGATGAGGACTTGAAGAAAGTGCCAAGTGCCTTATGGACTACATCCCTTATGACATAGGCCTATTGAAGGGGATAGGGAAAGTTAAAATAAAGTTGAAGCCAGGAGCAATTTTGCCTCGAGCAAGACAGAATCCAATGTCTGGAGAGGTGGATGGAAGTATTTTTAAAAGTATCTCAGCACTGATGGAACAAGGTATCCTGGCACCGTCAGAATTATCGTACAACACCGCAGGGTCATGGAGATTTATACAAGATATGAGACCGATTCACCAGATTGTAGAGGCAGAGTTTCCTTTAGTTCCTAATCTGGCGATGATACTATGCAGTATCCCAGTAAAGCTCAATATTAAATAGTGATCGATTTGAAAAATGCATTTTTCCCAATCCTGTTGCACAAAGACTCACAAGAATTAACTTGATTTACGTTTTGCCAGACTCATCTGAAACACACTAGGCTGCCCCAAGAGTACTCTGAGTCCCCATCGATCTTTAACAGAGTCCTACAGATGGACCTAGGCAATATTGATTTGAAGAGTGCTGTGATACAGTACGTAGATGACATTTTCATTTGTAGCTCCACAGAGGAGGAGTGCAGGCAAGACTCAATTCAGTTGATGACTATCCTAGCAGACAATGTAAGGTAGACAAAGAGAAGTTAGAGTGGTGTCAAGAAGAGGTGTTATACATAGGCCAGTTGATCTCGCATGAGGGAAAAAGGGTAACGCCTGAAAGAGCTGAGGCGATTATGAAGACTGCAAAACCGCACACGGTGAAGCTGATGCAACATTTCTTGGGACTATGTAATTATGTGAGAGCCTGGGTATTTGACTACAGTTCGTACACACAGCCCCTTTTGCAGACTTTAAAGAAAGCATAGGTGAACAAGGAGAAAATAGAATGGACTGAGGAAATGGAGGGAGGATTTGACGAGTTAAAGAAAGCAATTTGTACAGCTCCTGTTTTAGGAATTCCCAATTATGTCAAGGAGTTGTTCTTGTTTTCGCACACAAATGGAACAGTCATGACTGCATTGCTTACACAGAGGACTACATTGGGGATAAGCCTCTATCATATTATAGTGGGATTCTAGACACTGTTATGAAAGGACACTTTCCTTGTGAACAGTCATTGGCAGCCGGTGCGTTCGCAATTGAGAAATCCACAAGTATTGTAATGGGCTGCTACATGATGCTTTTTGTAGAACATGCTTTGTTTGCCATATTAGCGAAACCCAAGGGTACATTGACATCCCAGAAAGCTTCACCATACGAAGTGATGATCTCAAACCGAGCGATTAAAATTGTCAGACATAAAATATTGAACCCTGCCACATTCGTAGCTGTGACAGTGACAGAGGGTGAGCATGTGCAGGACTAAGCAAATTATATAGCGTTTTATGATGATATACCGTGCGTAAAGGAGAACGCATTGTCAGGAGGGGAAATTATCTTTATTGATGGTTCTTCTAAATATTGATCAAACAAGTGGAGAAAGGCATTCAGGCACAGCTGTAGTGAGACACAGAGCAAATGGCGAGTTCGAAGTTGTAGCAAGTGCAAGACTACCATCTCACTTTTCACCACGAGCGACAGAATTGGTAGTGTTATTGTCACACTCAAAATCATGCAGGGCAGGAAGTGACTGTGTACAGTGACTTAGCATATGTGATGCTAACATTACACACATGGCTAGCATGTTGGAAAAGGAGGGGCTACCTCCAAGCAGATGGCACTCCAGTGCAGCATCCATTTTTATTGGACCTGCTTATTAAGGCACTACAACTTCCAGTAGCCATAGTGATAGTTAATTGCTCAGCGCATACTAAGCAAACTGACTTTATGAAGGTAACCGCAGACGCAGAAGCCAAAATGGTTGCGTGTTCACCAGATTATTCAAGTTTTGTTACTCCAGATGTTAAAGACAAAGTAGTTACGATCATGATAGTGAAAGAAGGATTTAATTATTACCAAGAACACAATTAATGGAGATTCAAGGAAATGCACCACAGGAAGAGCAGGAATTGTGGAAACACATGGGGTGTTCTTTATCCCCCGCTGAGGCATTATGGCAACAGGCCAGCACTGGAAATCTGGTGATGCCAGTAGCTTTGTGAAGAGTAGCGCTTGAACAGCTGCACTACCCGGTGCATGTAACTAGGAAGAGTCTTGCTGCAACAATTTCCGAAGACTGGTTTGTACCAAACCTGTTAGAACACATTTCATTTTATGTAGTAAATTGCATGGTATGTTAAAAGTTTACTACTGGCCACACACTGTGAACAATTAGAGGAATAATTCCTTGACCGATGCTCCTTTTCATTATTTACATATCGATTTTGTTGATATGCTGCAAGTATGTAGTGGATTCCAGTATTTGATAGTGGTGGTATGTCCCTTCTCTAGTTGGATCAAAGCAGGTCTGTGTACACACCCTGATGCCACTTGGGCAGCGAAGGTTTTAGTACATGAAGTGTTTCCAAGATGGGGAGTGTGTGAAGTGCTGAGATCCGAAAATGTGACACATTTTGTTAATGAAGTATTTGAACAGATAGGTTTATTGTTGAGTATTAAGCACCCATTTTCTTCTGCTTATTACCCGTAAGCAAACAGGATATGTGAGAGACTCAATGTCCTCCTTAAAGAAATGATTGCCAAGCTCAAGTTGACACTGAACAAGGGATGGCTATATTGCCTGCCTGTAGCTTTATATGCCCTAAGGAATCAGCCTGGTTCCGACCCTCACCTCACACCCCATGAACTAGTGGCAGGAAGAAGAATGAGAACGCCTTTAACTCCTCCATCGTGGAGAGAAGTGATGCCCAGAGTAATGCAACATTGTTAGGAAATGAATTACATGATTATTTGACATGTATGATCACTAGTATCTCTCTCATTTCAGATCAAATCAAGTGCCAGGGGGGTAAATTTCAGAACACAGAGGAAAACCATTCAGAAACCAGATCTTCAGAACTATTATCAGTGCCTAAGCTCTTTGCTGGCAACACTGTGTTGATAAAAAACTTTACTAGGAAGTGGCCCAAGCCAAGGTTTGATGGACCTGTAGAGGTGGAGCCAAGCACCCCCCCCCCAATGCTCCTCTCCCATGCTGCCTATATGTTGGGAGCCAGAGTGTGAGACACATGCAGTACCTGTGAAAATACTGATACCAAAAAGGATCTTGGAAGTAAGATTCCCAATGAGGAAGCCATACAAGCATTCATGACAATATGATGGCCATTTGAATGAAATCCCAGAAGAAGTGTGAAAACTGAACGAAAGAGAAGCCTGGTGACGTCATACTGAGCAGAGCTGACACACTCAGAAGAAGAGGCTGAAGAATATAGACATTCTGTAGAAACAAAGGAGAAGGTGTTAAAGATGAGCAACATTTCAGGCTCGGAATGAAGATGCTCATGCTACAAGAAATAATTAAGAAGACATCAAGTCATTTTACAAGTGTACAGATGCAGTAATGCAAGTAGACAGAGTATTCGTAAAGGGTGGCTATGTAGTGAATAGATTGTGGCAATGCGCCAATGTATATCTATGGGACTTTATGGACTATGGATGATTCCACAACGCATTTTAGCAGAGCTAGATCCAGGGAAAAGAAAGACTTTCTGTGTGTCGCATTTGGAAAAGCAATCAACATTCAGATGTGAATTGAAAAGAGGCTTGGTATGCCCAGCACCAGGAAGTCAAGGCCACTGTGAACCTGAATGTTTATGCAGCAGTTACAGAACATGTGAAAAGAACAAACTTCTGCCTTGGATAAGGAGTGAGAACATTGAAGACGTCAGAGGTTCATCATTTGATAGTATTTTAAATACAGAAAGACTCTGAAATATGGTCTGCAGTCACGTGGATGGATAAAAATAGATACTGAGTTGACCTGTATCGAAACCGAGAGACAGAGTATGCCTATACTCCCTCTTATTCTCAGGCACAGAGAACATTTCCAAGGCAAGTGTTCAAAGGGCTAATTGACTGGCAGCCTGCAAGAGTGATGATTGACGACAGGCTAATTGGTGGGAAGCTATGGTTATGGCCAGCCCACCAGAACCTGGATGTTATCCGGCGTGCTGCTTGCATAGGTGGAATCTTTCAGACGGGTACAAGGGTGCCAACCAATAATAGAGGGACACGTAGTAGAGAGCCCTATAGTTTGTATAACCAATAGGACATTATGTATTTGATGACGTTCGTAGAGACCTGCACTAGAGGAGGGCTTAGTGGCCCACCCCGATGATAGAGACCCAATAACCTTCTCAACAAGTATGGGACGAATACGTAGAGGTTCCCTGTAATCCTATCACATCCCCAAGTAGGTTTTTGTAGTTTGCAACATAAATTGACGTCAATGATGAGGAATTTTTAGTATATAAGCTATATTATTTATGAAATGCATTGAGTTAAAAATCAAGTGAGTTCATTGATGTTCGTCATACTCCCCGTTTTAGATAATTGATATTAAAACAGACACACTTTGCCAACGTCCTTAGTCAGTTTGAATATTGATGTTTGAGTATATTCTGCACCCCCCTCTATCTGAATGTATTATTACCTCGTCTTAAAGGGCTTGTGTAGGCACACAAGTTCACGTGGTAGCATAGAGAGGATGGTTAAAAATCCATTGACGTAGTTAGCTTTGGGGTCCTGGAAATATCGGATGTCCTCCACCATTTAGCTAGAGGAATGTGAACCTCCCTGTAGATAGCGGCCATTAGTTAAACAATCTTGCAAGTATAGGTGGGACGGATCCCTCGTTTTGAAGCGGAATCCCCTGCCAACTTCTACAGTAAGCTGAGTGGACCAGAGGCTGAAAAGGATGGTTGAGGAGGAGACAAACCCGAGGGTCGGAAGTTGAAGAAGCAAATGATGAGTAGGCTGAGGTGGCAAACTGAATGAGCACTGATTGGGGAAGAGTGATAACGGGGAAAGAGTAACGGAGGGTTGGTTGGGGTATTTTATTTTTGGTTTAAGACGTAGAGCATCATGGTTAAGAAGAAGAGCGTCATAGTTTAAGGTATATGGACGAGGAGTGATCTATATGATAAGCACCGAATCCTACGTCAAGGACGTTTAGAAGGAACTTGTCCTAGAGTCCAAGTAGACGTACCTAGGCTAGGAACGATCAAGGATCATTAAA
Organism: Ambystoma mexicanum; assembly: GCF_040938575.1. Taxonomy (NCBI): domain Eukaryota; kingdom Metazoa; phylum Chordata; class Amphibia; order Caudata; family Ambystomatidae; genus Ambystoma; species Ambystoma mexicanum. The sequence goes on along the minus strand of NC_090941.1, from coordinate 699,698,948 downwards.
GAGGACAGTTCATACTCCGATCTAAGTTATTATTAGGGGCAGGAATAAAAGTCACGAGGAGCGTTGACAGAGATTTATATGGGATGGACAGTCTGTCAGTTTGTCTGTTTATATATTGTATATGATGTATGTGGTGAAGAAATAAAATATTGAGAAACAAAGAAGAAATAGACTAAGGTAGAGAATACCGAGAGTTGAAATTTTATTATGTATTTATTAGTTGACCAATTATGATAATTGAATAGGTAGATTTAAATGAAACGTGATATAGAGGCTTTGAGCTGCGACGATTGGTGCATGCTCATATTGTATTATTTTTCTGGAAAGCATTTATTTGTGTCAAATAACTGTAAGTAGTGACAGTCGATTCTGACTAAGTCATGATTGAGGATATTACTCTGCTTATACACTTGTGCAGACAGTTTCCAAAACACACACCCAAGCTCAAGCAGTACAGTGCAGAATGAGTTAAGGGCATGGCAGATAAATCGTTCATGCCATGGGCACAAGGGGGATCACTGTCTAAAGCAGTTTTGCAACACATGACGACATACTTGCATGCAGCTTACACAGGAAAAAAGTTAGAAAAAAGGTTAGCTAGCTTAGAGCTTTGGAAGATGTACCAGGAGGAACGGAAGACCCGCTTCAAGAAGACCTGATGCTTAACCAGTGTAAAGAGGGGGGTGTTGAGCCTTCTACTCCCTCTACTGCACCTGAAGTTAATGGCGATAGTCCGAAGGATGAAGGATTATTTCCTTTAAGAGAGTGTAAGGCAGCGACAGGGTATAGCAACACGACATATAAATCGCCTGCTTTTAGCAGCGACGAGAGACCAGAAATGACTCCAGAAACATATTTGAACCCTAAAGTCCCACTGGACAAGGAGAGAAGTGATCAACCAGGTATGTCACTAGATATATTGAGAAAAATGAAGAGATGGAAAGGAGAGAAAGACAAAGCTGACGAGGTAGTGCTCATACAGAACAAATGGATGGGAGGTCAGATATTGTTAAAACGTGATGGGAAGAGCATCGAGGAAGTAAGGCAAAAAGAAGATCAGAACGAACAAGATAAAAAGATATAGAGAGAGAAACAATTGAAAGAAGAAGAGGCCAAAAGAAAGAGTAGACAACGACGGGAACAACTGTATCAAGGTGAACAGTTGAGAAAAGAGGAAAGAGCAGAGAACAAAGAAAATATGATAACAGGCAAAGAACATTCTAAGAAAAGATAAAAAAGAAAAGAAAAGAGAAGAAGAGGAGGAACAGAAATTAAGAGATAAAAGAATGCAAAGACTTAGAGATGAAGAAGTGCGTAGGGCAAATGATAGAAGAGAGGTGAAAAGACAAGAAGAGGAAAGGTTCAGGGAGGAAGCAAAGAAATGAAGACAGTTTGATGAGGAGATGGAATGAAAGAGAAGGCAAAGGGAACGCAACATTGATCGCATTGAGAAAGAGTTAATGGAACCAAATCCAGTAGTAGAATGGGTTGGACATAGAAGAATTCTTCCCGACACATGAATCAATGCCACAGACATCTAGAGGATAATTTTGATAAAAGAAGCATTGGAGAAAACATCAATAAGGTTTATCATGAAATAAGGACCAAAAGTGAATACAAAAATAAAGGGAAAAAAAATGATCCATTTGAAGGTGCTCAGACACGAGGCAAAGAGGTAGTTTTTTGTTTTTTTGTTTATGGTGTAATATAAACCTTTACAAAAATGTAATTTACATTTAAGTATACATTTCCTATTAATCAAAACATAATAGACCTAAATAAATTTGCTAAAATTATATCAAATTAAGATATCGCACAAAACGTACAATGGCTGTCTGGATCCTTATTTCTCTTGTCAAGAGCATCAAATTCCATAGTTCTTCTGATGCCATTATAGGACAATTCATGAACAAATGTTTGAAGTATAAAGTACTTTTGTCTCTCAATTTTGGGCACTCGCTTATCAAATGTTGGAGAGTTTCTACTGCAGAACAGCCACAGGTAAATTGACAATTACTGTCCATAGGGTGCATTTGTTTCCAACGTACTTTTATTTCTCTGGTATACAGAATATTCAGGCAGAATCGTAGAATAGTTTGTCTGTAATCTGCACCTGGGGCTTTAAGCAGATAGCCTTCTGTATCTTTCAGCTTCTTATCACTAAAAATGATAGTATGACCACATTTGTATCTTTTTGCTTGAGTTGAAGTTATAATCCATTCGCACCAATCAACCTTCTTTTTAGCACGAGAAATTCTTCGTTAATATCTGTTTCTTCAAAAATCTATTTTGTTGTATCTCTCCAAGTCTGTGCAGGGAGGTTTGTTTTAAGCACAAGCACAGAGCCTTGTCTTTGGATAAACTAACGTTAAATGGAGATGAGAAAGAGGGAATCCAAACTGGTTTGGGGCAAGATATGTCAGATGAAGACAGAGAAACCTTCAGTAGGGAGGAGGAAACTCGTGCATGTAGTCCTGAAGGGTGTTCTCGACAGACAGGGAAGTTAGATGGCCAGATTTGAACTTACCTAAACCTAGGACGCCAGAGCCCCTGGCACGGCCAGATCGACCTAAAGGGCGATCCCATAGTGTGAGGAGGGACTCGCCACCTTATGTGAGCAGGCTAAGGTCACTACCGAGATGTAGACAGTGTGGAACCATTGTCCCAGCTATGGATAGGCAGACAATGGGAGACAAGTGCGGTTTTGGGAACTCACAGTTCCAGTTGTTAGAAAAAGGAGGAGCCAGACCACAGTATATACTGTGGCTCCATATGTATAAGGATTCTCTAAGGTGTAAACTCCAGAGTCTGACATTGGCTGCCAGAAAATGGATCTATGAATTTGAGAAAATGACAGGAGGCAATACGCTAGCTATAGGGGACATTAACGGTCTTCTAGCAGCTATACTTGGGGAGAGAGCTGATGACATTTGGTTGGGAGCAGGATACGCAAGTGTCACTGCCCAGAACACAGCTCATGATGGAGTGCCACTTAATAATTGTAGACCGGCAGTCTGGAAAGCGCTTTGAGTACAATATCCTGATACATCAGATATGGGCACTATATTGGCAGGTAAAATTCAGGAAGGAGAGGATCTGCTTGTTTACATTCAGAATTTCCAAGAGCAATGGAGCTTGGAAAAACGTGAGCCTTGGGGAAGATCTGTGCCGGTGTTCTATCATATATTATGTCAAGGGCTACCAGACAAGCTGCAGAGACAGCTTAAGAAGCAGGTGGATATGGAAGCAAAACCATAGGCAGAAATACACCTGACCATAGTACATCATTGCCGATTGTTGCAGGCGAAAAATCAAAAGAGAGACGATGGTAGGAAGATTGAGGTCGCTAAGTTAGTACAGAAAAAGTTATCGAAATATGCTATAGAAGGGGCAATGTCACCTAGTAGAGAAGGGTCAGGATCGCAGCAAGCAACAGGTATGCCACAGGTGAATAACCAAAGACAGGTCGATCAAGGAGGGAATGGATTTATACCACATGGTAGGGGAATCTTCTGAGGGAGAGGAGGCTTCTGAATAATCAGGGAAACTTTTGGAGTAACCAAGGTGGGTTTCACCCTATGCAGAATGATAACCAGGGCATGCCGGGAGGACAAGTCAGAAGACTCTCTCCTGTATGTTGGACATGTACAATGACAGGGCATAAAGCATAAACATTTGGGAGCCAAGGGTTTTGTGCAGAATGGGCAATTCTAAAGAGGGGGGGTCTGCTTATCCGCCTGCATTTAGCTCACAAAGTAGGGACGGGTTTGCCCAAGATCAAACAGTGTATCAAGCACAAGTGCTGAGTATGCAACAGGCTTTGCAACCGCAGAAAGTGCCATTGAACCCTCCACAAGGGCAGTCGCAACATGCACCCATGCAGATACAACAGAGCGCAAATACAGGACAGGTACTGACTCCTAGGATAGGGAGAGTCCCTATCGAGGGTGGGAATCCTTTCACGGGCACAGGAATAAGTATGTACTCACAATAGGACAGCTCACTTGGTGACTTGATGTGTTCAGTACTATCAGTAATGCCAAATCCTCACGAGGAACCAAGGGTTGATGTCATGATAGGAGGCAAATCTTTTTCTTTTTTGGTAGACACAGGTGCAACTCGCTCAGGTATATGGGAGGGAACATTTTTATTATTGGGTAATGCCATGAATGCTCAAGATTTCACAGGAACTACAAGTAGAGTTCCATTTACAGAAAAATTGCCAATCTCTATAGGAGAATGTGATATGTCTATCCCATTTGTGTATTCAAAACAGACACCACTTAATATACTGGGTCGAGATTTAATGACAAAGTTAAACATGACGATTTCTTTTACTGATGAAGGCATAGTGTGTTCAACACCAGGAATACATTATTTAAATGTGATTGAATGTATTATGGCATTTATAGGGCATATAGCCTTACGAGGAGTACTGTTAGAACCAGAGGACTATGAGAATACCTGATGAATTTCTCTTTAGACCAGAAATTCCCATGGACGAAGAGGGGGGACAGATTTTTCTCTTGGAGTTACAAGCAGCTGTAGTACGAGGGGTCTTGGTCATGCTCATAGGATTTGAGGATAATGGCAGATCATGGAGTACTATAATTGCTATTGGAGAGGGTTACAGACTAACTGATGTCACTGATGAGGACATATTTAAGGATGACCCATCTGATGACAAGGTAGTATTCAAGATGAGTATTACATATTGGGTTAGGGCAGAAAGACACGATGTTCCACAGAGGATGATGATAGTGTGGCATCGTCCCACATTTTTTGATGAGGACATGGCAAATGTGTCAGATTCTTTATGGAATACGGGCCCTTCTAATGTAGGCCTATTAAAAGGGGTTGGAGAAGTCAAGATTACATTGAAACCAGGAGCAATTTTACCTCGAGCATGACAGTATCCCATGTCACAAGAGGCAGACAAGGGTATTTTTAAGACGATATCCGCCATGATGGATCAAGACATTTTAGTGACTTCAGAGCCACCATGCAATATCGCAGTGTATCCTGTACAAAAATCTAAGGGAGGGTCATGGTGTTTAGTGCAATACATGCTCCCAATTAATCAGATTGTAGAGTTCGAGTTTCCTCTAGTTCCTAATCCGGCAACGATATTATGGAATATTCCCCTAGAAGCATGATATTTCATGGTGATTGACTTGAAAAATGCATTTTTCTCAATCTTGTTGCATAAAGATTATCAGGATCTGACGTCATTTACGTTTCATCAGACTAAGTTGAAAAGCACAAGATTACATCAAGGGTATTGTGAGTACCATCGATTTTCAATAGAGTCCTGCAGATGGACCTAAGCAATATTGATTTGCCAAGTGTTGTTTTACAATATGTAGATGATATGTTGGTCTGTAGCATATCACAGGAAGAGTGCAGACGTGACTTGGTTCAACTAATGATTATTTTGGCCGAGAAAGGATACAAAATGGACGAAATTTTTTTTCAGTATTGTCAAGAAGAGGTGTTATGCATAGGTCAGTTAATTTTGCATGAAGGAAAGAAAGTCACACCAGAAAGGGCTGAGGCAATTTTGAAAACAGCGAAATAACACACGATAAAGCACATGCAGCAATTTCTGGCACTGTGCAATTATGTAAGAGCATCGGTATTTGATTATAGTTCATACACAAGGCCATTGTTGCAGGCCCTGAAAAGGGTACAACAGAGCCAGGAAAAGATTGTATGGACTGAGGAAATGGAGGAAGAATTTGATGAGTTAAAAAAGGCAATTTGCACAACTACAGTTTTAGGGATTCCTAATTATTCTGAGGAATTGATTATTTTTATTCTTGCATGTGAATGGAACAGTTATGATGGCGTTACTCATGCAGAGAACTACATTGGGGTATAAGCCCTTACCATATTACAGTGGGATTCTGGACCCAGTACCACCACATTCGCTATTGAGAAGTCTGCTAGCATAGTAATGGGGTATTCCAGGAGGTTGTTTGTTGAGCATGCATTATTTGCTGTTTTAAAAAAACCGAAAGGTACACTGATGTCCCAAAGAGCTTCGGCTTATGAGGTAGTTATATCAAATCCAGCAATTAAAATAGTAAGATGTAAAACAGTAAATACTGCCATGTTTGTAGCTGAACCACTGGCAGAAGACAAGCATATGCATGATTGTTCAAAACACGAGGAATTCTATTATGAGATCCCGAGTGTGAAAGAAAATGCTTTGGCAGCTGGGGATATTCTCTTTATTGATGGTTCTTTAAGGATCGATCAAAATGATGGGCAAAGATATTCAGGTGCCGCTGTGGTAAGGCACAAGGCTAATGGGGAATTTGAAGTAATGATGAGTGCACGACTACCATCTCACTTTTCAGCACAGGCTGCAGAATTAGTGGTGCTGATTGTCGCGCTTGAGAAGCACGCACAGCAGGAAGTAACCGTATACAGTGACTCTGCTTATTTGGGAAGGACTTGTGCTTTGGAGGGGTGTCGGTTGCTGGTCACCTGAACAGAAAAAAACGTTTTCACTACAGCTACCAGAATACTTTGAGTCTAATTAGACACACCTGCTCAACAGCCTCCCTGATGATTATTTGAGATAAGAAAGCGCTAGGAGGAGAACAACTACAGACCATAGAAATGCAGCCGAGGGATCTAACCCTGTTATTACTGAGTACCTGATTTGCAGTAAGGGATCTAACCCTGTTATTACTAAGTACCTGATTTGCAGCAGAAGGGATCTAACCCTGTGAATTTTTGTCCATTTTGGGATTTGACCCAGCTACTTATTTTTTACAACAGGTTCAATTGACCAGGACCGGGAGTGCGCGCCTCACCCACCTTCTTTTTTGTACTGAATGCTATGGGAGTCCCGGGCTCCAGAGGCAGCGCCACGGTGTGACTGTGCCCCACTTTGGAGAATCATAAAGATGGTTCTCTCCCCTCCCCCAAATTTGGGAAGGACTTGTGCTTTGGAGGGGTGTCGGTTGCTGGTCACCTGAACAGAAAAAAACGTTTTCACTACAGCTACCAGAATCCTTTGAGTCTAATTAGACACACCTGCTCAACAGCCTCCCTGATGATTATTTGAGATAAGAAAGCGCTAGGAGGAGAACAACTACAGACCACAGAAATGCAGCCGAGGGATCTAACCCTGTTATTACTGAGTGCCTGATTTGCAGTAAGGGATCTAACCCTGTTATTACTAAGTACCTGATTTGCAGCAGAAGGGATCTAACCCTGTGAATTTTTGTCCATTTTGGGATTTGACCCAGCTACTTATTTTTTACAACAGGTTCAATTGACCAGGACCGGGAGTGCGCGCCTCACCCACCTTCTTTTTTGTACTGAATGCTATGGGAGTCCCGGGCTCCAGAGGCAGCGCCACGGGGTGACTGTGCCCCACTTTGAAGAATCATAAAGATGGTTCTCTCCCCTCCCCCAAATTTGGGAAGGACTTGTGCTTTGGAGGGGTGTCGGTTGCTGGTCACCTGAACAGAAAAAAACGTTTTCACTACAGCTACCAGAATCCTTTGAGTCTAATTAGACACACCTGCTCAACAGCCTCCCTGATGATTATCTGAGATAAGAAAGCGCTAGGAGGAGAACAACTACAGACCACAGAAATGCAGCCGAGGGATCTAACCCTGTTATTACTGAGTACCTGATTTGCAGTAAGGGATCTAACCTTGTTATTACTAAGTACCTGATTTGCAGCAGAAGGGATCTAACCCTGTGAATTTTTGTCCATTTTGGGATTTGACCCAGCTACTTATTTTTTACAACAGGTTCAATTGACCAGGACCGGGAGTGCGCGCCTCACCCACCTTCTTTTTTGTACTGAATGCTATGCGAGTCCCGGGCTCCAGAGGCAGCGCCATGGGGTGACTGTGCCCCACTTTGGAGAATCATAAAGATGGTTCTCTCCCCTCCCCCAAATTTGGGAAGGACTTGTGCTTTGGAGGGGTGTCGGTTGCTGGTCACCTGAACAGAAAAAAACGTTTTCACTACAGCTACCAGAATCCTTTGAGTCTAATTAGACACACCTGCTCAACAGCCTCCCTGATGATTATTTGAGATAAGAAAGCGCTAGGAGGAGAACAACTACAGACCACAGAAATGCAGCCGAGGGCTCTAACCCTGTTATTACTGAGTACCTGATTTGCAGTAAGGGATCTAACCCTGTTATTACTAAGTACCTGATTTGCAGCAGAAGGGATCTAACCCTGCGAATTTTTGTCCATTTTGGGATTTGACCCAGCTACTTATTTTTTACAACAGGTTCAATTGACCAGGACCGGGAGTGCGCGCCTCACCCACCTTCTTTTTTGTACTGAATGCTATGGGAGTCCCGGCCTCCAGAGGCAGCGCCACGGGGTGACTGTGCCCCACTTTGGAGAATCATAAAGATGGTTCTCTCCCCTCCCCCAAATTTGGGAAGGACTTGTGCTTTGGAGGGGTGTCGGTTGCTGGTCACCTGAACAGAAAAAAAACGTTTTCACTACAGCTACCAGAATCCTTTGAGTCTAATTAGACACACCTGCTCAACAGCCTCCCTGATGATTATTTGAGATAAGAAAGCGCTAGGAGGAGAACAACTACATACCACAGAAATGCAGCCGAGGGATCTAACCCTGTTATTACTGAGTACCTGATTTGCAGTAAGGGATCTAACCCTGTTATTACTAAGTACCTGATTTGCAGCAGAAGGGATCTAACCCTGTGAATTTTTGTCCATTTTGGGATTTGACCCAGCTACTTATTTTTTACAACAGGTTCAAATGACCAGGACCGGGAGTGCGCGCCTCACCCACCTTCTTTTTTGTACTGTAGCATTATTAAGCTTGGCATGGAACAAGTACACTACCCTGCGCATATCACTAGGGAAAGTCTCACAACAACTATTGCAGAGGAATGGTTCCTACTGAATTTATAAGAACATGTTGCTTTTCTTGTAGTAAATTGCATTGTATGTCAAAAGGTTACTGCTGGGCACACTCTGCGAACAGTCAGATGAGTTATACCTCGACTGAATGGTCCTTTACAGCATTTACATATTGATAATGTTGACATGCTGCAGGTTTGTAATGGTTATAGATATCTGATAGTGGTGGTTTGCCCCTTTTCTAGGTGGATCGAGGCTGGTCCATGCACACACCCAGATGCCACTTGCACTGCAAAGTTTTTAGTCCAAGAAGTATTTCGGAGATGGGGAATATGTGAGGTCTGGAGATCAGATAATCGCCCACAATTTGTGAATGAAGTGTTAGAGCAAAATAGCTTACTACTCAGCATAAAACATTTGTTTTCTTCTGCTTATCACCCACAAGCTAACAGAATATATGGGAGACTCAACAGTCTGCTCAAGGAAAGAATAGCTAAGCTAAAGTTAACATTGAAAAAAGGATGGCTGCATTGCCTGCCGCTTGCATTAGAAATCAACTGAGAAATCACTGAGAAATCAACCAGGCTCTGACCATCACCTCACGCCCCATGAACTAGTAACGGGGAGGTGAATGAGAACGCCCCTCACTCCTTCACCGAGGACTAGAAGTGATGCCCAGACAACAGCACAATTGTTAGGAGATGAGTTAAGTGTCTACTTAACATGTATGACTACAAGTATCTCTGTCATTTCAGACCAAGTCAAGAGGACGGGTTATCAGGCTCAGAACACAGATGAAGACCATACAGCAACTAGAACTAAAGAACTATCATTGCCAAAATTGTTTCCTGGAGATCAAGTTTTGATCAGGAATGGCACCAACTCAGATTTAACGGTCCTTACATAGTAGAGGACATAACTGCATTGGCAGTGAAGGTCCTAGGGAGAGTCGCTTGGTTGCACCTGGGAGGCATGAAGTCTACGCTGGAGAGACCCCCCAGACGCCCACTCCATTCGTAAGCAAGCCACAGAGAAGAAGTTCAGCACATACTTCATCCAGGCCATAGTGAAGAACACTGCACACTAAGCGCCTGTTGTCTATTTAGATCCCACAAGCCGCATTCCTGCTGGTGAGGAGGGGAGAGTCCGACTCCTCTACAGCACTAACTAAACTTTACAATGCCTGGGATCTGACATTACAAATCTATTCAACTAATAGTTAATTGCGCCTATGTATCCTTCTGTAGACAATAACTACCTTTTTCATTGCTCGTTTATGTCTATGTGTATGTGATTATGCTTGCATGATAGATCCTTCCCAGTTCTCCTCCTCCCCTCTAGTCCATTATAGTGCCTTGAAGATGTCTTGCCTAACTCTGTAGCGCTTGGGGGTTCTGGAGGACCTTGGTTCCTTCCCAAAATTGGTTATCAAATCTATTCAAGGTAAGGCAACACTGCATCTGTCCACCTCTATCCAACTCTATAAGCCTTCTTGTAATCTCTGCATTGCCTCCACGAATCCCCTTGTGGCTCCTCGCCCTCCCTGTGCTTCCTCTGGCTTCCGCTCTTTCTCTCTTCTTACTCCACTTGCATGGAATTCTCTTCCCCAGACATCTGAGAAACAGTTCACACGGATTTGTTCAAAACCAAACTAAAAGCCTACCTTCTCGCCTCTGAGTTACCTTCTTAACTACCTCTCGTCTGCCGGCTAGCTAAAATGTTTCCCTCACCTCTAATCTTCCTTTGTTGCTCACTACTTCTGCCCCCTTTCTAGCACTTCACCCATCATGGTCAAATCCTGACCACAGCTGGCCATAACGCCTGCCTGCACTTAAAAATGTCCAATGTTCGTTGTCCTTAATTTATGTATGTCCACTTATGTATTGTCCCCAGTGACTGTACCATTTACTCCCCTCCACACCCTGGTCAGAATGTCCCTCAAACTCACCTCATTATAAGAAGCTCACTGCTTTCCTTTCTTATCTACTGTACATTCTCTTGTGATGAAAAGAGCATTGTGCCTCCTGTATGTAAATAAATAAAATAAATAAAAGAATTAATAAATAAATAAAATAAATCCTGTTACACACATGCATTCGAAAACTGCCAATCCATACATGTATTTGAAAGGTGAAGATGCATCTCACACTGTGAGATTTCCCCATGTATGTGCACCATGAGCTGAGACCAAACCCTAAGGAAAGTACTTAAAGAACATATGACAAGGTTAACGTCTAGATATAGAGCACCTTTTTCAATTTTAATATTCTGACTGCCAATGAACAAAAACAAGTGGCCCAGATATGTGATGCCATCAGTGATGTCATCAAGGACATTTGTGATGTCATCTGTGATGTCCTGGGTGTTAGGCTTAGCAATGCACGGTGGTGGTGCAAGTTATGGTTGTTTAGCGTACCATAACTGGTGAATTTCAGGGTTTTTTCGGTTTTACTTGTAACCATAACGTCCCTTTAACAAACGTTTAACAAAGTTTTGTCAGTGAATTTCATAGGTTTTTATCAGTGCAACTTAACCATAACATCCCTTTAACAAAGTTTTCATTGAATTTCGTAGGTTTTTATTAGTTCAACTTAACCATAACATCCCTTTAACAAAGTTTTCAGTGAATTTCATAGGTTTTTATCAGTGCAAGTTAACCATAACGTCCCTTCAACAAAGTTTATTCATTGAATTTCATACATTTTTATTAGTCGAACTTAACCATAAACGTCCCTTTAACAACGTTTTTTCAGTGAATTTCATGGGTTTTTACCAGTGCGTGCTATTTTTCTACAATTTACTAATATCATACTTACCCAATATAGCAATATTTGTCTCCAATTTAAAAAGTGTTACCTTAAAACTCTGCCATTTCTCACCTTCTAGAATAATTTTTAACACTTCTATGCACTTTTTGCAAATGTTTCAACTAGTTTGGCATCCATAGACGTCTACGAACATCTGACATCTTTGCTGATCTTCTGGACAGTGCCACATGACCACACGCTGGCGCACGGCATGATGACGTGTCCGAGAACCTGTCCGCCCTATACAATAAGATCCATGCTTTGCGGACAGTTCGGAACTGCATTTCTACTGCTTTAGGAAGTTTCAACTTCAAAATTTCCCTTGCACAGCTCCAACAGCTATTCCTACTCATTATCCTTTAACAATCTAATACACAGTACATACTTTGAGCAAAACTGCTATTTATCTTAAAATGGCATCAGCTAATGACAACCCTCCTCCTCAAGAGCCACCGCCACTGCTGTAATCAAGGAGCATTCGAAACACTGATCCCTACCTTAGAAATAACACACACGCAAGATTTTCCCATGTCCACCTGCCCCTCCATATTAGTGTTTGGTGCTCTTCCCTCATTTCCTCCTGACCTTTCATTCTTAGCTCTCCTGCCAAAAAAAATACATCCAAAAACAACAAAAGAAATGTTCCTTTAGGAACCACCTTTCACAGTTAAAAAATAGAATTAAAAAAAATGTATAGACTCCATCTACTTTATATTTCTCAGTAAAGTACATACACTCAAGAAGATTTTCCAACATTTCCATTTGCATTTTGTGTTATGCTAATGGGAATATTGTGGCGTTCATCCTCTGTTCTTGTCATGGTCACTTGCCCTGGATCACAGGAGCGGCACCATAAAGAGGAGGGAGCAGGGGGCATCATGGTTCACGCACGTCCCTTTGGGATGTTTATACATGGGGGTCTGGTTGGACACAGTCTTGGCACCATTGGCGCCAGGCTCATGGAATACTTAAACAAGACATTTTCATTATGGGCAGAAGTGCTTGGAATGGAACAGGAACTCTTTTATTATGGGCAGAAAAACTCTCAAGAACTCTCATTTGTGTTTAACTAGTCCAGGTGTGGTCTCCATCTGCATCTTCATGTGCAACTTCTAGGAGTGGCAGTGTGTGGTATGCAGGACTGTGCTAGGGGGTGTGGCCTTAAGAGCTCAGCTATAAAAGCCAACCCAACTCCAAGGCACACGCTTTGCGTTATTCTGTACCGCCGTGCACCGTAATGCTCAGCGTCGCCTGGTATACATCTTACCTGTAGAGATCCTGCCATCTTCATCCGTACTTACCATCTGGAGGATCCTGCTCTCACCTGTACGCTTCATCCTGGCACCGCGGCTGACCTGCAAACATCTCGGAGTGCAGACATCTTCTTCCTGACACCGCGGCTCACCTGCAAACATCTTGGAGAACAGACATCTTCTTCCTGGCACCGCGGCTCACCTGCAAACATCTCAGAATACAGACAGCATCATCTAGGCACCGCGGCACGACACACTCCATCTGAACTCGCAGCACCTGCAAAAGAAAGGCAAAAGACAAAGTTAGACACTTAACAGACATTACATTAAGGGCGCGCTGCCATTAAAACCTTGCGCCTTCCCTAAAACCATCACTCACCTGCTGCTGGACATCACGGTCACATCCATCTTCCGCTCAGCCCCCACTTGACAAAATCCATTCAGACTTTACGAAAACATTTACATCTAGATCTATAATCTTTTTGCAAACCTTTGTGTAGATTTGCCAAACGGCACCACATTTATAAGCCTTTACAATATTTTGGGACCCCCCCTCTTCTAATCTTGACCTCTCTTGACAGAATCCCACCAAACTTCGCAAAAATATTTATATCTTAATCTATTATCAGTTTGCCAAATTAAGTGTAGATTCGTCAAATGGCACCTCACTTATAAGCCTTTACATTATTTTGGGACTCCCCTCTAAATTTGCCCCCTCTTGACAGAATCCCATCAAACTTTGCAAACACATCCGGAATCAGGTCAGAAACATAATCACAAAATTGCATGCAGTTTCATTGAGTGTTGCCAAAGTTATATGCCATCCAAAAACTGCCCCCAAACATCTGTAGTGTCCCCGAACTTCCCATGACTGTTCGTGAACATACGAACTGTTCGCGGACTTCTGTGGCAAAAAACACCTGTTTTATTGCTTCTTGCAGCCATATCCCATCCCATCCTCATCACCCCTCACCTCCCCAGAGATTATTTGACAAGTTTCACAAGTGCAATGTTGTGGTTTTTAATATGTTTTTACCGCGATGTACGTGGACACCGGCCGCTGTCCGCGATTCTAAGATGGTGGGCATTTCCAAAAATCTGACACACTTCACACTTTTCACCATCCAATCAGCGGACACGTCCGATGTCCGCGGACACCACGTTGCCATCTAAGCCAATCAGAGTCCTGTCCACGGACTGAACAGGGAAGTGTGTCCATGGAGCTGACCTAGATATCACTAATATTTCAGGACCTACTTTTTAGTTGTTTTTAAAAAAACTACTGGACGGATTTCCACCAAGTTTACAAAAGCATGCTTTCGGGACCAAGCCGCTGCTCCTGCCCCAAATTTGGTGGAAATTTGGGCTGTAGGCATGAGCAAAGTTTTTTCTCCATTCAGTCTATGGGAAAAAATACATTTTGGGACCCCCCCGATACCTTTGCCCCCCCTTGACCAAACCTCACCAGACCTCGCAAAGAAAATCAGAGTCGGCCATATACTTTTTTTGCAAAGTTTGGTGAGGATTCGTCCAGGGGGAGCGAAGTTATAAGCCGCCCAAAAAGTGCTTTTCCTAACTACATGGCCTCTACTGCAATGGTGAATTTGGTGGTGTTTTTGTGTGTTTGAAAAACTTGAAATCATCAACATCTATAGCAAAATAGATGACTGTAATTCCAAAAAAAGGTTGCAATGCATTTTGTGAATTTCTCAGAAAAATCTGATTGCCAGCATAGGTAAGATGGACTCCATCTCTGCAAAAAATGTATGTGCTACGAAACAAAATATTTTCATTGTGAAAAGAGGACATGCCAACATCTCTTAGAAAGGCACAAACAGCCTTATTGACATTGCACCTTGCTTTCTCCATTTGTGGACCAAATGAAGAAGAACGCAGCCACATTTGTCTTTGTGCAATACGAGAAAAAATTATTTGGGAATTTGGAAACATGTCCATGACCTTCTAAAGTCCCTCTTTCATTGCAAATTGCAAAGAAATTCCAGATACATGTCCTAAACTGTTCCCGCCACAATGAATTATAATTACGTCTGGATGATGCTCTATCTCTAAAGTAGCACAGAGAGGTACAAAGTCCAGCCACTTCATTCCACACACTCCATGCCAGTGCACTTCCACATGAGGGAATCCAAGATCTGCAGCTACTCCACAACGTTCTGCATGCACCTCCAACCAATGTATCCATGAGTCTCCCAAAATCCAGATAATCTGTTTTCGGAAACACACAGCCATCGCTATCTATTCTACTCTCAGTAAAAAGACGTTCTAACAAAATCTCTCCTTACACAACACACCCAGTAAACTTTACTGACCAATCCCTAGCTCCGCTCATTCTTATTTGCATGCCTCTCCACCCCAGAATCCCCGTACGTAATACTTGCTGGCCACAGACTACCGCCATGTCCACGGACATTTCGGAAATCTCAGCGTGGTGAATGTAAATTTAAATTGTGTGCCCCATTTCCCCTTTGAGGTTCGCTCTTTACTACTAAAATATTCACATAACCTTCTCCAAAGCAAACCTTACATTACAAAACAGCATGGCCTTTCCCAAAAATGATAAGGAAATGCCATCTTCTTCAAAATAAACCACATTACTCAAATCAATATTCTCATTATTACAGAAAAACATACCACCTCTAAGCATGAAAGCAGACATGCCTCAGTTGACTGCACACCCAGCAATGTTTTGCGGAGGACAAAAAACAGAACTATTGTCGCATATTGCCCTAGGTGTTAATTCAGAAAAAATTACTTTCGCATTTGGAAGGATGTTCATTACTGCTTGAACCAACTGTTCCATGTCTGCCAACAAAGTAGTGGCACTGACGTAGCCCAAATGGAAAGCACCATAGTGCAAAACTACCAGATGGGGACTGTTCATCCTGCCCATATCTTCACAAACTTGTAGAATTCACTATACATTGTAATCAGGCACAGCGCTCCACACCACCTCCACTCCTTTAACATCGACATTTTTTGCCACATGCCTACATTGAGCATACTGCAGTAAAGCATGCACAAAGATATCTCTGAGCACCAACACCCTGACTTTCTCCACCTCTGCCATCTTCACTACACACAGTCTCTTTCTACACAAATCCACAACATCAACATCTGATTGGCTGATCCCTACAGTCCCCTTTCCATACTGGATTTGCTGGAAACCCCTGGATGTGGCACGCCCTATTCACGAACATTCGCAGTGTCTGCGCGGTGCGTAACTCTTACCAGCCCTTCTACCCTTTCCACATCACTCTCGGTGCCATTTCCTCATTGGATACAGCTAAGCAGTCACACAAACATCCACCAATCACATCCAAGACCTCTACATCTAACTCCATCATCAGAGTTCCGCACTTCAAATGTACTGTTGATCACTCTGAGTACAAGTCTCATATCATTGGATAGCACCTGTTACAAAAACTACTCTACAAGTCTCCAAGATTTCTGCTCACAGCTGCATTCATATCCATATTCATGAATACAAACTACAATTATACATATTTTATTCACAGTACATGTACAACTCTTATGAATCCATAAAAAACAGAGTAACGCCACTAAACCTGCATAACCTATGCATACATGCCAGCCCTCCCGATTTAGGTGTGAGACTCCTGATTTTTCATTGAAATATCGGAATATTTTTTACTGTCTCCCGCATAACCTATAAATACATGCCAACCCTCCCAATTTAGGCGCGAGACTCCCGATTTTTCATTGAAAAATCACACTATTTTTAATTATCTCCCACCTAAATTAATGCTAGTCCCAATGCAATCCTATGGGAAAAATAAATGTTCCCGATATTGTATTCACAGTACATGCACACATGCCAACCCTCCCGATTTAGGCGGGAGACTCCTAATTTCTTTAACAAAAATGTTGCTGTTTTATACTACCTCCCTCGTAAAATAATTCTAATCCCAATGCATTCTAATGGGGAAATTCAGCTCTCCCGATTGCTCAGAGAGAATCTCCCTCCCAGCTGCTACAAAATTTTGGCATGTATGTGCATGTACAACTCTTATGAATGCATATAAACAGAGTAATGCCACTAAACCTGCATAACCTGTAAAATGAACTTATTGAAATTTTTCCCATCTACTAAAATCAACTGTCACTTCCAAACCTGTCTGCTATCTACAACACACCTTTAAAAAACCAAGTGAGTTTCATACACTTAAAATTATACTAATTTACAAAGCATGTTGAACTAACATATTGTAAATAAAATATAAAGGCTGCACATAGTCAAATGAAATGCACGCATACACTATGTTCAGATATCAAACAAGAATACTACTACAAAACCATGAAAATCAACGTCTACATTAACATCAGTGCTTTAAACACACAAAATGACTAACTTCTTTCTTTTACAATTGCAGTGAAGACCACTCTCCTGAAAATCAGCAGCATCTGAACTACAAACAACGTATCCGAAGAAACCTGCTCATTCCACAAAAAAAGAGTAAGTACAATACTACCATAATATTCTTACGGTTCCTCAAACACACTGTGTGGTTCATTCATGTAATTTGCGCACCAAAAAAAACAGATTTCTGAACCATTCTGCACACAAATCCCCATTTATTAAACAGGGATTAGCAGGCAGAATGGCACACAAATCCCAATTTTTTGGAACACAAATAACATACTCAAGCCCTAGAATGTTAGTATTACAAAACAAAGAACTGTTTTAATTTTATACCATTAGGTTTACTATTAATGCTTCTCCTCACCACTAGCTCACTTTCTACTCTGATCTCAACCACAGTTTAGTAACACACAAATAGAAGAATAGCCTCCCCAACTAATTGTAGCTGCCAATGCACAATCACACGCCACCACATACATCTTTCCCATCACACTCAGATACTCATGCATACAGCACACATACATTGCAGAACGACCCAACCCATACCTTCTTTTTTCTTTCAACAGACCCCAAAGAATGCCTACCAAAAAGCAAGTCTGTAGAAAGCAACACAGAAGTAGAGCAAATCAAAATAAAAGTGTCCAAAATAAGCATTCCAAATGGTTTGAATTAGCTCTCTACCTTATAGCAGAAAACAAATACGAAATAACTGAACCCTTAATACTTTGCAGTTACTGCGCTACAAAACTTGACAACAACCAAACTCCTTCACGTGCTATCACAAATAACTTGGAATTATTCCCACCAAAAATTGCAACAACTCAATTTATATGAGAGCATTAAAATTCAAACAGTGCACCCATTTCAAGCAATAATACGCCTTCAACCAAAAACAGCAAAATTACCTCCCTCTGAATTGGTGAAAGACATTCGTGACAAAGTGGTTTATTTACCATTAGATGCGCACACTCTGGGACTGCAGCGTCCAATTGCACACACTTTAATTGCCTTAGTAAATGTTGTACGAACAAAAGACAAAAGAATTTGGCAACAACTCGTAGACTTACATAAAGTTAGACAACCCTTGCAATATCTAAAAGACAATACTAAATCACCGCTCTCTGCCCCAATTTTCAATGCTATGCGGATGATACCCAGCTCATTTTCAGGCTACCCTCGGCCTCCTCTTCTCCTTCCCTCATCCCTGACTGTCTTTCTGCTATCCAGGAATGGTGTGCTGCCAATGACCTCTGCCTTAATGCCAGTAAGATTGAGATTCTACTCATTGGCACACCCACTCCCTCCTTCCCTGCAGCTCTCTGGCCGGCCTCTCTTGGCCCTCTTCCTGCTCCTACCTGCAAGGCTAAAAACCTTGGGGTCCTCTTCGACTCCACACTCTCTTTCTCTCATCACATATCTGACGTCTCTAAGAAGTCACACTACCAGATTCACCTCCTCAGAGGTATCCTTCCTTTCCTCTCCTTCCCCCAGAAGCTCACTGTCTCTAGAGCCCTGGTTCTCTCGAAGCTGGAATACTGTAACAGCCACTATCTAAATCTGCCTGCCTCTACTCTCCGCCCTTTGCAACTCATCCAGAAAAGGACTGCGAGACTTGTCCTTGGGCTCAAGCCCAGGGACCGTATCTCTCCAGGACTGAAATCGCTACAGTGGCTCCCAGTGGCTGCGAGGATTAAGTTCAAAACCCTCTGCATTGTCCACAAGGCCTTCTGGGGCCTCGGGCCAAAAGACCTTCAACTCTCTCTTCCTAAATATCTTCCTTCTCGAGCTCTTCGCTCATCCACCTCCAACTCCCTCAAGGTCAGCTGCTTCTCCAAGCAACGAGTTGGGGGTAGATCTCTCTCCGCAGCAGGGGCCTCCCTCTGGAACAGCCTTCCTGCCTCCCTGAAACTTGAGGAGAACATTCTCTGGTTCCGGAAGCACCTCAAAACCTTACTCTTTGCCTCCGCTTTCTCTCCCCCTCTCCCCTGTTAATATTACTGAAACTGCACTGAATCTGCTACAGGGCCACTCACCCATCCCGGTCCCTGGCCCTGCCACTCTCCCCTGCACTGCCTCCCTGGCAACCCCTGCACTATGGGACTGTCTCTGTATCCCTACATCCCCTCCTCCCAGCACTTGTCTGCACTTAACTTGCACTTGCCACCAGCTGGCCCTTATTATTTATCTTGTTCTACTAAACCTGTACTGCACTTCTCCTCTCCCTTTCCCCCTTGCACTTTCCCCTTCCCCTCCACCCTGCACTTGTGCGATCTGAATGACACCTGGCCTAATAGGATCATTGTCTGTCTCCCCTTGTTCCCCCCCTTCCTCGTTGCGCCTTGAAACACTTGTGTATAGGCGCGTTATAAAGGCCATATCATATCATATCATATCATACAAAGAAATAAATATTGAAGAAAACTAAACAACTGAAATAATTCAAGAGTCACCAGAAACTGGTCAATTTGAACTTCTAGATCCTGCTACAGTATCCAATATTTTAGACCATTATACAATTCATCCATTACACTCTAATGACACCATATATGATGCACTAGTAATGTACCAAATGCGACAAACCAAAGGATCACCAATCAGCATATGGGAAAAAAGTACAGAAGCACATGCTTTTCCTCTACTCTTTCCTACTGGCAAAGGAGGAAGGTACGATGATAGACCCACTCAGATGACAGCATCAGAATACCGCTCGTTACGAATGTATTCTGAAGATCCCAGATTTAGACAAAATGTGGAATACATATTCCACCTACTTTTTGAAAGTGAACTAGCAACTCTATGTTATGCAGTTGCACACATATTGAAATCAGGAACCCACTTTCAAAATATGTTAGCTACGCAATTAATACAAAAAGTGTAAGAAAAAGATGAGGTTTTACAATCAAGCAATACAAATCTGTTAGCAAACATGCATGGCATGAAAGAGTACTGGTTCCGACGTCACGGAGATGTACGTTGTATGATAAGAAATCTTGGCCCACACACTTGGTTTGTTACATTAAGTTGCGCAGAATATGCATGGGAAGGATTACATGATTTCCTACGCATATCAAACAAAAATAAAACAAACATAGATATACTAACACCTGGAGAACTTTGCTCTCTAGATCCTGTTAATGTTTCAAGATATTTCCATCATCGTTTCATTGCTATGCTACACTTTATTTGTAATAAAACTGTTCCTCCCCTCGGAGAAGTGCAACACTTCTTTTGGAGAAAAGATTACCAAGCCAGAGGAGCACCACATATCCACATACTTTTATGGATTAAAGATGCTCCTAAATTTGGTCAAGACAGTGATTCCACTGTTTTGCAGTTTATCGAAAAATATGTGAAATTCCATCGGAAATAACAAATAGTGATCTTCATGCACAAATTGTACAATTTCAAAGACACAAATGTGGCAAATATTGTCGTCGCAAATACAAAAACAAAGGGAAATACTACACCAAATGCCGCTTTGGTTTCCCTAGACCAGTTACAGAAACAGGTGAAGTGAACAACGTCATGTCTTCAGTTAGACATAGGGCCTCATTAGGACCCAGGCGGACTTCGCGGTGCTAAATGCACCGCGAAGCATGGCGGAAAGCCGCCGATAGCGCCATGGGGGTTGGCGGATTTACCGCCCCATTCCGACCTCGGCGGAGCGGTAAATCCCCAATCCCCATTCTGCCCTTCCCCATTCCCATTTTTGCCCCATAGGGTATAATGGGAGTGGGGAAGGAGTTAATTACGCCACCGTAAAATACGGTGGCGTAATTAACAACGAGGTCCCGTAGCGCCATGGTTTTCTCCGGCTGGTAAAACCAGGCGGAAAAGGCCGCCATGGCGCTACGGGAACTCGTAGTATGGCGGAGAGGTACGCCATGCACTACGCTGGCGTAACACCCTCTCCGCCAGGGTCCTAATGAGGCCCATAGTGTTAAAGGTAAATCACCTAAGAACGTGTATTACATAAATAGAACAGAAGAATCAAAATATGTCAATGATTACAAGGCAATCATTGCCCTCTTATGGAATGCAAACATAGATGTGCAGTACATTGCAGACAATTCCACTGCAGTTGCACGATATGTTACAGCCTACTTAAAAAAAGCAGAAAAAAACAGAGCTTCAAGACCTCTGGAATGACCTATCATCGGGCAAAACACTATCTCAGAAATTGAACAGCTTAGGCATAAAAATGCTCTCTCATAGAGAATGTGGCTCCTATGAAGCTGCAGATCGTTTAACCGATACTGCTTTGTATGGAAAATCTGAAAATATAGTATGGCTAAGTCTTGGTCCTGCTCAATCTAGAAAAAAAGTTCTCAAATCATACGACATAGAAACAATAGCCAAAAATGATCCCAACAGCCAAGACATTTTGAAAAACAATTTACTAGACACATACTACCCGAAAAGGAGTACCACTTTCGAAACCATGTGTCTATACCACATAGCCCAAAACTTCACATACAAAAATAATATACAACCTGATGAAAAAAAAGGTAGATATAGAGTGACAGATTGTGAAGTCAGCTTAGTGAAACTTACCAAACGAAGCTTAATTCATCATAACAAAATGTCATTAAAAACTCCTCAACATGAAGAACTATATTACATGTCACCGCTACAACTTTTGAAATCATGGAGAAAAGAAGAAGAGATAATAGAAAACTATGACTCCAATGAAGATGCTTTCAAAGCAAATGAAAGCACTATCACCGATAAAAACTTTACAGAGTACAAAACAATGTTGCACAATGAACAGCAACACGAAGAAGAACTCCAGGCCCAACTAGATAAGGACACTCCCGAGAGTAGTCAACCTTCTGTAACAGGAAGTCAATAACCACTGGGACAGCCATTAGTAGCAAATGAGGCAAAACTAGCTATGACAGAAGTAGAGAACACCATGTGTCACTATGAAGAAGATACAGAAGACCTAACTGTACTACAATCAAAACTGAACAAAGAGCAGCGTACCATTTTTCAAGAAGTAACACAAGAAATTGCACATGGTGTACAACATGAAAATAAAGAATGTACCTGCCACAATTACAAACCTATACTACTATACGTCAGTGGTGAAGCTGGTTCAGGCAAAACATTCTTAATCAAAATCATCAGCAAGTTCCTTCAACAATTGACAAACAACAAACTGTCAGCTGTTGTAACTGCCCCCACAGGTTTAGCTGCCTACAACATAGGCGGTGTCACTTTACACTGATTACTACTCCTTCCAGTAGAACACCAAAACAAATTAAAATATTACACACTTTCTACATAAGCTGCTATGCAACTATGCAGAGTGTTAAAACAAATGAAAATGCTACTAATAGATGAAGTGAGCATGGTCTGCAACCTAATGTTAGCTTTGATTCACCTCAGATTGCAAGAAGTACTTAAAACGAACTACGAGGAGCTCTTTGGAGGAAAACACATTATTGTTTTCAGAGATCTTCAATTGACACCAGTGAAAGGTGAACCTATTTTTAAAACCTTAGGACACAAACTCTGCCGTAAAACTGTTGGCAGCATAGGAAATGTCAACCTTTGGCAACATTTCCAATACAGAGAATTAACAGAAAACATGTGCCAATCTTCAGACCTCACTTACGCCAACATTTTAAAAAGTATTAGAGTTGGTGTACTATCTCAAGAAAGCAAAGCAATATTAAAAACCCAGCACATCCATGCACTTCATGGCCATAATTCATGTGCTACTGATGTCATGGAACAATTAGCACACAAAAATGTCAATTGTATGACCTTAATGCCAACTCTTACAAGCTGTTCCAAATTAAATGAAACAATGTTGAAAAAAGAAATGCAACCAATAATTGAAATTTGCTCCACAGACAAACTGGACGTACATGGTATGACACTACCCATGTGTCAACAAGCCACAACAAGATTAAATCCCTTAGAAAATTCTATCTCCAACACAGCTGGTTTGGAGAAAATATTAAAATTATACTTAAACCGTAGAGTAATGCTTAAACGTAACCTTGACGTGGAGTAAGGACTAGTTAATGGAGCACTGGGTACAGTTGTTGGCTTTCAAACATACCGACGTGACAACAACATTTATTTTGTCAATATTCTCTTTGACAAACTTTCAGAGGTAAAAAGGATAGGGCGCTCAACAGCTCCATTCCTTCTCTTCAAAGACATGAATGTACGCAGAGAACAATTTTCACTAACTCTAGCATATGCAGTCACCATTCACAAATCACAAGGTCTTACCCTAGACAAAGCATTGATAGATATTGGGAACACAGTCTTTAAAGAAGGCATGAGCTACGTAGTACTAGCACGCATACGTACTCTTGACGGTCTATTTCTAATCAACTTTGAAGCAAGTAAAGTAAACACTGATATTCCTTGCATTTTAGAATACAATAGACTAGGTTCACTATACACCCCCATCTAAAAACATATCCTGTTCCTCAAAAAGGAAAACTTTGTAAAAGAAAACTAATTCAAACAGAAATGCAACTGGGCCTCACTGCAAATCCTCCATAGAGAGTAAAAGAAGCTAATACTTCATCAATTACCACAACCAAAGAAGAACCTATTACTCAAAGTAACTCAGGTACTTCTTCAAAGAATCAACACACACCCCAAAAAAATGACTTGGACACAGAACTATCTGGTCCATTCAAATTTTCAAATATAACTGGTGTAAGTTGCTGCGCAAATGTAGCAATGAATATTCTATTTCAATTGCCACCAATTGTTGACAACATTTACACAGTACAGACCAATTGTGTTTGCAAATGTTAGTCCTCAATAGAAACACAACAAACAATCCTGACAACACGTATAGTGTTCATGGAATAAGACAAGAATTGGACTACTGTGCTGGAATGGTAAATTCACTATAAACTCACAAGGAGATCCACAAGAATTTCTAATGTACTTACTACAAGTACTGGAAAACAAAAACATACCCATACATGAAATCTTCCAGGTTTCATACATGTGGAAACATACATACACTCTCTGCAACAATGTGGCACAGGAACAAATCCCTAATGTGCGCTTCGTGTATGTATCCATACCTAATAGTGAATCCGTTCCATTTCAGCAACTTGTGCAAAATGCAAACCATGTGTAATAAACACTGTCAAGATGAGGACACGGCACAGCGATCTGGCAGTACCTTACCGGGCTCCTTCCGGTATCGTGGCGAATTGCAGTACTGCAGGCAGCGGTCTAGTGTTGCAAGCAGCGACCAACCTTTCCATGGCCACGCCCCTCTACGCACGCAACGCTTATCACGAGACGGCGACGGCAGTTCAGTGCGTTGCTACTCTCCACAGAGTTCTGAGACGCTTCGTGAGTTCGAACACTAACTATTTACTATTTGTTCTTCCCCATACTTAGAATTACCTTTTTAGCTCCTCTGTCCTGATAGACACTTTAACCCTTGTTCTGGCTTTCGTCCCTATATGTGTTCCTAGCTTTCGGCAGAAGAATCCCTTCCTCACTTCCGAATCCCTCTGCCTGCACTTCAGGGCGGAGACGCCTCCTTTAACCACCAACGCTCACTGAGCGGGTACGTCTCTTCATATTTTTTCCCGCTGCTCTCTCATTGTATAGTGGGGAGAGATCTTGTACCTTCACAGGTATCTCATTCCTTGTTTTCCTTCAGGCAAAAGCTTCATCTCATCTGTCGTGATTATATACTCCGACCCACGTTCGGAGCAGAACCTTACTCACCATTGTATTCCGAGGGTAAGATTCCTCCCGAATATCTTTAGGAAGTCAGTTCAACTCCCTCTGCTACCAGGTTCATATTTTTCTGTTTTGTTCACAGTTTTCTGGTTAGTTCCTACTAACATCCCGGGTCTAAAATCGGGGGACACTCCTCTCCTCACTCAAGGCTTATCTCTGGCTAGTTTTGGGTAAGCCTCCATTTCTTCTTTCTTAAACTCCATTTCTCAGTTTATGAATGTGTTGTGGGTAAATCTTAAATATCCCCTTATATTATTATCCAGTTCCAGTAGTCCTTACTGATTGCACGAAGATCATTTACTACATTGAGAAGTAACATCCCGATCATCTGGAACCTCCCCGGGGAGCAGCTATCTGGACGCCTCGAACCCCAGCAGCTCTTCTCGGCACAGGGTTTTTTCCCCTACGGGGGTTTTCCCTGGAGGGCTCACCCCTGGCCTGGACTTTTTTGTTCCGGCCAGTGGAGGGACTTCTAGGTATTTCCTCATTTTCGCCATAAATCGCCGGGAAAGGACTCAGGTAGGTGTTTTCTGTGTACTTTCTGGCCGTGTTAGAATATTTATGTGACAATTATTACAGTTAGCAACGCCCTAACGAAGAGAATTATTTTGACACGGCTTGAGCGTATCTGGGGAACACCTAGAGGAAGATGGATCAGCAAATCCAGCAGCTTATAGCTGCAGTACAGGCTTTAACTTCAGAAGTTCAGACCCTTAAACAGGAAAACGCTGCGCTGTTACAGAATCAGCAGCAGGCAGCCCAACAAGCTGCCCAGCAACAGGTTGCACAACAGCAGGCAGCTCAGCAGGCTACAAGTGTGAGGATCCCTCAGTGTTCAGAGGTTCCTCCCGGGGCTCTACCAGGAGGAATGTTTGATGGAAATCCTCATCGGGTAAAAGAGTTTCTTGATGCCTGTACTATACAGTTTGCTTTCAAACATGCTTATTTTCAGAATGATAGGGACAGAGTTGGTTATATGATTTCTCAAATGTCAGGACCAGCCCTAGCTTGGGCCACCCCATTGGTAACGTCCAATAATCAAATTCTTGACTCCTATACGGCATTCCGTAACAGCATCAGAACCATGTTCGCTAGGCAGGAGATTAGGGTGGCCTCTCAGGAACACTTGCTAGACATTAAACAAGGGAACCAAGACATACTAACCTATGTCACCCGGTTTAAACAGATGGCTAGCGAGACAACCTGGTCAGACGATGCTCAGGTGACTATTTTTCGTAGAGGTCTGTCAGAGGAGCTAAAAGATGAAGTGTCCAGAGTACCTCGCCCATCATCCTTGGCAGAACTAGTGGCATTGGTTATGCAGTTGGATTACAGAATCCGAGAACGGAACAATGAAAGACGAAGAGGCAGAGTCATGCGCCCGTTTCCTTCTCAGCCCTCATCGGTCACAAACAAATCGAGTTCCGATGAACCTATGCAATTAGGAACCGCTACCCCTCGAGGTCCTTTGTCGATAGAGGAGCGTACCCGGAGAAGAACCAATAACTTGTGCATGTATTGTGGAGCCCATACTCATGTGGTTCAAGATTGTCCCATCGCTCCCCCTAGAAAGTCGGGAAACGCCATCGCCCGGCCGTAGGAGGAACCACGGTTCGGGAACCCTCTCTAGATTTAGGTTCCTCACATAATTTGCGATGTTCACTTTGTCCCGATTCTTCTCTGACTTATATGTTGGTTCTAAAAGTAACTTTAAGATTCGGTGAAGATTTCCTTCCCGAGATATCAGCATTGGTGGACAGTGGAGCCGCTGGCAATTTTATTGACGACCAATGGGCCAGACAAAGAAACATACCTCGTTCGGCAAAACCCGAGGCTATTCCTGTCGAAAGTGTGGACGGGAGTCCGTTAATTTCTGGCCCAATTATGAGCCAGACGAATCCTTTGTCCATGTCAATATCCTCTCATCATGAAATCATAACTTTGGATATAATCCGTGCCGCCCACTATCCCATCATATTAGGGATACCTTGGTTAAGAAAACATAACCCTTTTATTAACTGGACGGCTGGATCCCTTTTCTTAGGGTCCGAGTTTTGTGTGAGGCATTGTATTGGAGATCCAGGGAAGAACAAAGAAGCTCCTACATTGTCAGTTCTAGAGAGTCCAAGGACCAAGATTGTCAGCTACATTTCAGGTTTACCGAAGGACTACCAAAATTATGCTGACGTCTTTTCTACCTCAGAATATATGCAATTACCACCTCATCGTCGCGATGATTGTGCCATTGAGTTGGTTCCAGCACAACCTCTCCCTTTTGGAAGAATGTATATTCTCTCTAACACCGAGAAAGAGGTACTACGAGAATATCTACACACTCATTTAAAGAACGGGTTGATTACTGAGTCTACATCCCCGGCGGCGGCATCATTATTCTTTATTCCTAAAAGAAATTGTTCAGAGCTCAGACCCTGTATTGACTACCGGGGCCTTAACAAGATCACCATTCCGGACAAATACCCTATGCCTCTAATTCCTGATATATTAGAAGCAGTCCAAGGGGCCAAGGTATACACCAAACTTGATTTGAAAGGGGCTTATCATTTAATAAGAATTAGACAAGGGGACGAATGGAAGACTGCATTCAGGACTCCATTTGGTCACTATCAATATCAGCTGATGCCCTTTGGTCTTTCTAACGCTCCAGCAGTCTTTCAGAGGTTCATGGACCATCTCTTCTCCGACCTTCTACTTCATTCCGTTATCGTCTATCTTGACGATATTTTGGTTTTCTCGGATAATCTTTCAGAACACAAATCTCAGGTCCAGGAAGTCCATAGCAGACTGCACCGAAACCATTTACACTGCAATATGGAGAAATGCATGTTCCATCAATCACAGGTGACTTATCTGGGGTACATTTTGTCGGCTCAAGGTATTTCAATGGACCCAGAGAAGGTTTCAGCCGTTAAGGATTGGCCAGTACCCACAAACTGTAAGGATATCCAGAGATTCGTGGGATTTTCTAATTTCTACAGACGATTTATTCCAAATTTCTCCTCTCTTACACAACCCATGACTAATTTACTAAAGAAGGGGGTTCAATTTGTCTGGACCAAATCTATTCAAGATTCTTTTGAGGAATTAAAGAATCGGTTTACCACCGCTCCCATTCTGAAGACTCCGAATCAAAAACAGGGTTTCATCGTCGAGACTGATGCCTCCCAACATGCTCTAGGAGCCGTCTTGCTACAACAAGACGATCAGGGCCAAGAACGACCCATCGCATATTTGTCTAAAACATTATCCTCTTCCGAATGGAATTATACTGTCTTGGAAAAGGAACTGTTGGCTATCAAAAGAGCGTTCGAAGAATGGAGGCATCTATTATTAGGGGCCGTCATTCCAGTGGAAGTTAGAACAGATCATCACAACCTGCGTATTTTACAATATGCTCAAACATGCAACAGCAGACAGGCTCGATGGGCTCACTTTTTTTCCCCTTTCCGGATCTCCTTCTCATTTATTCCTGGGAAGTACAATTTGCAAGCGGATGCCTTGTCTAGAAAGGACCCTACTCCCTCGAGCCTCTTCCATTCAGAACCCATTTTCTCTTGCTCCACGTTGCAGGTAAACAAACCCTTCGATTTTGTATCACGTCTGGAAGAACGATCCAGGCCGGCAGTATTGAAGAAACTTTCCCTAGCCCACCAGAAAACGCTGACCAAAAAGGAGGGTTGTTATTTCCATGGTCTTCAGGTTTACGTACCAACCAAGGTACTACGGAAGGAAGTGTTGAAGTGGTGTCATGATTCCAAGACTTCGGGTCACCGAGGACGGATTACCACCCGAGAATTGATCTCCCGTTATTTCTGGTGGCCAACGATAAGAAGGGATGTTCAACAGTATGTCGATTCTTGTCCTACATGTCTTCAGACTAAGAGTCCCCGTCAGCATCCGGTAGGGGCTTTAGTAAAGATGCCATTACCCACAAGACCATGGCAAATCATCTCCACTGATTTTGTGGTCGATCTACCTCCCTCAGGAGGTAATTCGGCCATTATGGTAACCATTGACTCCTTTACTAAATTGGCACACTTCGAGCCACTTAAGGGACTTCCGTCCGCAGCTCAAATGGCCCGGAAGTTTATTGACAAAATCTTTTCCCGGCATGGATTACCGGAAGTCATCATCTCTGATCGAGGGTCACAATACACATCTAAATATTGGAAGCAGATTTGTAAGATCTTAGGAATTACACAAGCTTTAAGTTCGGGGTATCATCCCCAAACCAACGGCCAGACTGAAAGGCTCAACCAGACCTTGGAAGGTTATTTAAGAAACTATATCTCAGCTGCTCACGATAATTGGTCAGAGTTATTACCTCTAGCAGAATTTGCATATAATAATTCTTATCATTCCTCACTTAAGACCTCACCATTTTTCTGTTCATATGGATTCCATCCAACCGCATTTCCCAAGACCAAACACACCGATGTCAAGTTTCCTGATGTTGAACAGCTGATGGGACAGATTCATGATGGTCATCTCGCTGCCTCAAAAGCCCTATCGGAGTCTCAAGAAAGAGTGAAGAAGTTCGCTGATCGCCTCCGGACCCCATCTCCGGTTATCCAAGCCGGTGACTGGGTTTGGTTGTCCTCTCGTTTTCTCCCCAGACATCTTC
Source organism: Ambystoma mexicanum (assembly GCF_040938575.1). Taxonomy (NCBI): domain Eukaryota; kingdom Metazoa; phylum Chordata; class Amphibia; order Caudata; family Ambystomatidae; genus Ambystoma; species Ambystoma mexicanum. The sequence goes on along the minus strand of NC_090941.1, from coordinate 699,669,229 downwards.
GGCCTTCAAAGCTTTCACCGAGATTTCTGGGTCCATTTCGTGTTGAGGCAGCAAGGGGCCCAGTCGCCTTCAAATTAAAATTCCCAAGGACCTGGTCCAGAATTCATCCGGTGTTCCATGTCTCCCAATTAAAGCCAGATCTCAGAAGTACTTTTCATCCTAATATTTCGGTACGTCCTCCCCCCTTATTAGGGTACTCAGGTTCGGAATATGAGGTATCAGGAATTTGTGACTCCAGATTTCATCATGGAAAATTACAGTATCTGGTGGATTGGAAAGGGTACTCCCCTTCAGACCGAACTTGGGAATCTGAAAAAGCAGTTCATGCCCCCAAACTTGTGCGTCTATTTCATTCAAAACATCCTAACAAACCAGGGGGCGGTACCCTTAGGAGGGGGCATACTGTAATAAACACTGTCAAGATGAGGACACGGCACAGCGATCTGGCAGTACCTTACCGGGCTCCTTCCGGTATCGTGGCGAATTGCAGTACTGCAGGCAGCGGTCTAGTGTTGCAAGCAGCGACCAACCTTTCCATGGCCACGCCCCTCTATGCACGCAATGCTTATCACGAGACGGCGACGGCAGTTCAGTGCGTTGCTACTCTCCACAGAGTTCTGAGACGCTTCGTGAGTTCGAACACTAACTATTTACTATTTGTTCTTCCCCATACTTAGAATTACCTTTTTAGCTCCTCTGTCCTGATAGACACTTTAACCCTTGTTCTGGCTTTCGTCCCTATATGTGTTCCTAGCTTTCGGCAGAAGAATCCCTTCCTCACTTCCGAATCCCTCTGCCTGCACTTCAGGGCGGAGACGCCTCCTTTAACCACCAACGCTCACTGAGCGGGTACGTCTCTTCATATTTTTTCCCGCTGCTCTCTCATTGTATAGTGGGGAGAGATCTTGTACCTTCACAGGTATCTCATTCCTTGTTTTCCTTCAGGCAAAAGCTTCATCTCATCTGTCGTGATTATGTACTCCGACCCACGTTCGGAGCAGAACCTTACTCACCATTGTATTCCGAGGGTAAGATTCCTCCCGAATATCTTTAGGAAGTCAGTTCAACTCCCTCTGCTACCAGGTTCATATTTTTCTGTTTTGTTCACAGTTTTCTGGTTAGTTCCTACTAACATCCCGGGTCTAAAATCGGGGGACACTCCTTTCCTCACTCAAGGCTTATCTCTGGCTAGTTTTGGGTAAGCCTCCATTTCTTCTTTCTTAAACTCCATTTCTCAGTTTATGAATGTGTTGTGGGTAAATCTTAAATATCCCCTTATATTATTATCCAGTTCCAGTAGTCCTTACTGATTGCACGAAGATCATTTACTACATTGAGAAGTAACATCCCGATCATCTGGAACCTCCCCGGGGAGCAGCTATCTGGACGCCTCGAACCCCAGCAGCTCTTCTCGGCACAGGGTTTTTTCCCCTACGGGGGTTTTCCCTGGAGGGCTCACCCCTGGCCTGGACTTTTTTGTTCCGGCCAGTGGAGGGACTTCTAGGTATTTCCTCATTTTCGCCATAAATCGCCGGGAAAGGACTCAGGTAGGTGTTTTCTGTGTACTTTCTGGCCGTGTTAGAATATTTATGTGACAATTATTACACCATGGTAGATTATGTACTACCTGAAATTAAGATACTCGCTCCACCTTACTAATACAAACACATAGTAAATACGTAATACTAATGCTTCTATGTTACAATGCAGATGGTACCAAAAACAATGGATTCACACATGGTCAAGTATCACTTGGTAAGAAAACCTTCACAACAATAGGTATAATCTACCACGCAGGAGTCACAACCAATGCAGGTCACTACACTGCATATATAAAAAAGAAATGTGGATGGTTCGAATGTACCATTATCATAGTACCATTACTGTAACGCAGAGATTACCAGCAAATCTTACAAACGCTTATTTAATCTTCTTAAAACCAAACCAAAATGTAAACACTAATCTGTGCTTAAACATAAACAAAACTTCAATTAAAAAACTATAACCAGTTAGAATACGCCGACAGGTATCTAACTGCCCCAAGATTTTGCAACAACCAAACAGTTAAATCAATACCACTAAATTATAACAAAAAATAGACAGAATACGCCAACAGGTATCTAACTGCTCCAAAAATCTGCAACAAGCCAACAGATAGAACATTAGCCAGAAACAAGTAAACACTGAAAACAAACAAACAAATAGACTGTAGCATAACAAAAAAAGTTTTTTTTTAATCCGACATGGATTTTTTTCCCACAAACAAAATGATTTGAAAAACAAACACAGAAACTGAGCAAATTGCACAGTACACTGGTTTGTAAACTACTAAATACAAGGGTAAAAAAAAAGCTGAAATGTCTATTATTAATGTAACAAGTTGTTATAAAATACATACACTAACATGCTCTTTTCTTTTATCACAGAAATTGAAAAAGAATATGTGCTCCAGTTAACCAACTCATGAAAAAAATATATCCAATCTCGAAAAATCAAGCAGTAAGTATATTCTAATACAACGCATACATACTGCTGCATAACAGAACCATTGAAGCAAACATCTAACCATACACCACAATACAAAAAGTTTACTTCCATGGATATGTTATACTGCAGTGCTTGTTACCAAACTCTACAATCTTAATGACATGACGTAGCCAAAACTTCACATACATACTATACAACTCAAACAGTACACAAACTGTAGATTTGCAAATATTTGATAGATATTTGATTCTATGGGTGTGATCTATGTGTGATATGCTGCGGTGGTTGTGGCCAGGGCCTAGAGTCTTGGGTGTATGGCCTACGGCCTACGGCCTGCGGCCATGCACCCAAGACTCTAGGCCTTGGCCACAACCACCGCAGCATATCACACCCATAGATCACACCAATAGAATCAAACATTTTAACAGTCTATATGGGCCCACCCATATCACACCTTTTGCAAAGTTTAGTGAGGATTCATCCCGGCAGAGCAAAGTTATAATCCACCCATTGTGTCTTATAACTTCAGTGCATATAACTTCAGTCTTGGCTTCATGGCCTTTGGCCCTGCACCCAAGCTCTAGGCCCTAGCCACAACCTCTGCAGCATATCACACCTATGGTGGCTTATAACTTCAGTGGTTATAACTCCGGTCTTGGGTGCATGGCCTTTGGCCATGCACCCACGACTCTAGGCCAGGGGTGCGCAACTGATTTTGACAGAAGGCCAAAAGTACCTTAAATGATGGCTATAGTGGGCCAAAAAGTACATGTGGGTGAAGCGGTAGGCACGGTGGGGTGTGGCGTGGCAGGAGGCTTTTTCAACCCCCAATTTTTATTAAACAGATGGAAAAAGAATACATTTTTTAGGTGTAATGATTTTTATTTGTATTTCAAACTTATATTTTTTACTACACATTTTCCATTGTTATTTATTTCTATTTAGTTATTGCATATCGTCTGTTTAATTAAATGATATGTATTTTATTGACACTTGATTGGACATTCCATTATTTTGGATTGCTAAACTTTGCTGTTTGGATTCCCCAAGAGGAGTATGGCCTTCGTTGAGTCAGGTTTCCACAAAAAACAAAGGATATACATCTCCTAACTGTGCCTGTTTCAGCTTTATTTTTGGGTACACTCTTGGAGTGCAACACTATGCCCCATAGCCCCCACGCCTCAACCAAACACTATGCCCCATGACTCCCAACCGTCAAGCAAACACTATGCCCCATGACACCCACCCCTCATGCAAACACTATGCCCCAAGACAACCACCCCTCATGCAAACACTATGCCCAAGACACCCACCCCTCATGCAAACACTGTGCCCCAAGACACCCACCCTCATGCAAACACAATGCCCCAAGACACCCACCCCTCAAGCAAACACTATGCTCCAAGAAACCCACCCCTCAAGCAAACCCACCCCCCGACCAAACACTATGCCCCAAGACACCCACCCCTCAACCAAACACTATGCCCGAAGACACCCGCCCCTCAAGCAACCACTATTCCCCATGGCCCCCACCCCTCGACCAAACACTATGCCCCATGACACCCACCCTTCATGCAAACATTATGCCCCAAGACACCCACCCCTCATGCAAACACTATGCCCCAAGACACCCACCCCTCATGCAAACACTATGCCCAAAAACACCCACCCCTCAAGCAAACACTATGCCGAAGACACCCACCCCTCAAGCAAACACTATGCCCCAAGACACCCACCCCTCAAGCAAACACTATGCCCCAAGACACCCACCCCTCAAGCAAACACTATGCCCCAAGACACCCACCCCTCAAGAAAACACTATGCCCCAACACACACACCCCTCAAGCGAACACTATGCCCCAAGACACCCACCCCTCAAGCAAACACTATGCCCCATGGCCCCCACTACCCGACCAAACACTATGTCCCAAGACACCCACCCCTCAAGCAAACACTATGCCCCAAAGACACCCTCCCCTCAAGCACACACTATGCCCGAGGACGCCCACCACTCAAGCAAACACTATGCCCCAAGACACACAACCCTCAAGCAAACACTATACCCCAAGACACCCACCCCTCAAGAAAACACTATGCCCTAAGACACCCACCCCTCAAGCAAACACTGTGCCCCAAGACACTCACCCCTCAAGCAAACACTATGCCCCAAGAGACCCACCCCCTAACCAAACACTATGCCCCATGGAACCAAGTAAGCACCATGCATACATAATCATACAGACCCCAACCACCCCACCCCTGCATACAAACTAACAAGTATACACCATGCACCCATACAGACCCAAACCCCCACCCCCAACTCAGCACACCAACTCACAAGCATACACCATGCACCCATACAAACTCGTGCTCCCCAACTCAGCACACAAACCCACAAGCATACACCATGCACCCATACAGACCCGAACCCCCCACCCCAATTCAGCACACAAACCCACAAGCATACACCATGCACCCATACAGACCCAAACCCCCCACCCCAACTCAGCACACAAACTCACAAGCATACACCATGCATCCATACAGACCTGAACCCCCCACTCCCCAACTCATCAAACAAACTCACAAGCATGCACGCATACAGACCCGGACCCCCCACCCCCGCATCTCAACATACACTGAACGTGCACACAACAACAACAAACATTCAGGCAGACCTGTCCCCCCCACCCCCCCAGCATCTCAACATAGACTGCACTTGCACACAAACACATTCAGGCAGACCCGACAAACACCCCACCCCCACATCTCAACATACACTGAACTTGCACACAAACACATTCAGACAGACCCAACACACACCCCACCCCTGCATCTAAACATACACTGAACTTGCACACAAACACATTCAGCCAGACCCGACACACACCCCACCCCCACATCTCAACATACACTGCAGACATACAAATACAAACACCCATACACACCTGACACACCCCCCCACCCCCGCATCTCAACATACATACAAAAACAAAAAACACAGTCAGGACGGACCTGAGATAGACACACACACAAACATACAGCCCCCCCCACCATTTACTTACCCCGACGTGCTGGAACGCTGGCAAGGCTTCTGGCACTCTGGCTGAAATGCCTTCCGGCATCAAGGCTTCCTGGCCACACCAGCCGTAGTGCTGGCACTCCATTGGTGCAGCACACACGCATTACATGGCTCGTAGGAGCTGCGTGGTTGGTGTTCACTGAACCAGTGAGGGCCAGTGTTTGTCCGGCCCGGAAGACAACAAAGACTTTCCTAATGGAGGGCGGCCGATGCTGCTTGCGGGCCGCCCTCCATTAGGAAAGTCTTTGTTGCTGGCGGGCCGGACAAAATGGCATGGCGGGCCACAACTTGTATTGTGCACCCATGCTCTACGCCCTGGCCACAACCACCGCAGCATATCACACCCATGGTGGCTTATAACTTCAATGCTTATAACTTTGGTCTTGGGTGCATGGCCGAAGGCCCTGGCCACAACCACCGCAGCATATCACACCCATAGGCTCAAACATTTTAACTGTGGCATATGTGCAATTTTTTGTCCGCGTACACTGCGCGTGTCCTTAGAACAGTTTCAACTTGCCTGCGACGGCACGTCAGGAATACTGTCCTTAGGACTCCCCTCATTTTCACTAATTACAGACATCCCGGACAGTGCGGGCATGGTGAATACATTAGTAGCACCTGCCACCTAAACAAATACAGTATTTGACCCATCTCTTACTCCCCAAACCTCCCCAAGGACACCAAAACACTCCACAAAATGACATTTCACCTCTGTTCGCCGTCGCGCTGTCGGCGGATCCAAGATGGCGGGTGCATCGGAACAATCTGTCGCACTTCACGCTCCTCACCATCCAATCAGCGAACGCGGCACATGTCCACGGACATGACGCAAGCCGATTAGCCAATCGGTGTCTTGCCCGCGGAGCGAACAGGGAAGTGTGTCAGCAGAGCGGACATAGATATCACTAATTTTTTTAGACCTACTTTTTGATCATTTAAAAAAATCTACTGGACGGATTTCCACCAAATTTACAAAAGCACGCTTTTGGAACCAAGCCAGTGCTCCTGCCGCAAATTTGGTGAAAATCCGTCCAGGGTTTTGGGCTGTAGGCGAGTGCCAAGTTTTTTCCCCTTTCAGTCTATGGGAAATAAATACATTTTGGGACCCCCCTATAACTTTGCCCCCCCTGGACCAAGCCTCACCAAACTTTGCAAAATAATTCAGAGTGGGCCATATACCTTTTTTTTACAAAGTCTGGTGAGGATTCGTCCAGGGAGAACAAAGTTATTAACCACCCAAAAAGTGCTCTTCCGATGGGATTAGCAATTTAACAAAGTTTTTTCATTGAATTTCATAGGTTTTTATTAGTGCAACTTAACCATAACGTCCCTTTAACAAAGTCTTTTCATTTAATTTCATAGGTTTTTATTAGTCCAACTGAACCATAACGCCCCTTTAACAAGGTTTTTTCAGTGAATTACATAGTTTTTTTTACCAGTGCATGCTATTTTCCTACAACGTACTCATATCATACTTACCCAATATAGCAATATTTGTGTCCCATTTACAAAGTGTCACCTTAAAACTCTGCCATTTCCCCACCTTCTGGAATCATTTTTAACATTTCTTTACACTTTTTGCAACTAATCCAACTAGTTTTGCATCCGTAGCCGTCTACGAACATCTGACTTCATAGCGGACCTTCCGGACATTGCCACATGACCATACGCTGGCGCGCGGCATGATGACGTGTTCGAGAACCCGTCCGCATTTCACGATAAGATCTCTGCTTCGCGGACAGTTCAGAACTGCATTTTCTACTGATCTAGGAACTTTCAACTTCAAAATTTCCCTTGCACAACTCCAACAGCTATTCCTACTTATTATCCATTAACAATCTAGTACACAGTACATACTTTTAGCAAAACTGCTATTTATCTTAAAATGGCATCAGCTAATGCCATCCCTCCTCCCCAAGAGCCACCACCATTGCTGTAATCAAGGAGCATGAGAAACACTGCCCCCTACCTTATAAATAACACAGACGCAACATTTTCCTTGTTCCCCTACCCCTCCATATTAGTGTTTGGTTCCTCTTCCCTCATTTCCCTCCCCACCTTTCGTTCTCAGATCTCCTGCCAAACAAAATACATCCAAAAACAACAAAAGACATATTCCTTTGGGAACCACCTTTCATAGTTAAAAAATAAAACTAAAAAAAACATGTATAGACTCCACCTACTTTATATTTCGAAGTAAAGTACATAGACTCAATAAGATTTTCCAACATTTCCATTTGCATTTTGTGTTATACTTATGGCAATATTGGGGCGTTCATCCTCCGTTCCAGGGACTGGAACGGTGGATACCGGCCCAGCAACCCAAGTTATCAGCCCAAGCGAAGCGAGGGTGGATAACGAGGTCTCTGGACCATTATCCCCCCATTCCAGCCCCTGAAATGGGAGATGAAGGCCATGAGCAGCCTAGGTTCCCAAAGCGGGAAACCGTGGTACTAAAAAAGAGGATTTTTCATCCTACACCGGGACGCCACAGGCGTCCCAGTTTAGGAAGGAAAATCCATTTCCAAGATGGCCACCATGGAAAGGGAAGGCGGGGGTTCCATACAGGGCCCCTCTTCTCTTTCCATGGCAGCCTGCAGAAAGCAAAAAGAACACCCTATGACCACATTACCACGAGCACATTTTTCTTCCCTTTCAAATCTATCCTAATTTCTAATAACTTTACTACAAAGCCAGTCCCAGGTGGACATCGCCACTTTAATCCTATGTTTTGTCCTTTCTGGTCATGGCCAGTAGCCAGATTGTCCGGATCATGGCCACAGGCTACCCCTCAGTCACTAAAGCTATACCGCTATTTTTTTAACTACATTATGACACTGTCAAATAAGAAAACACTGCCACATTTCCAAACCATGCTTGTAGATCCTTGCCAATGTGCCTTACACAAGTTTGCTGGACATCCACCGACGTTTTATTTTTTCAAAACTGTCAAATGAATGCACATACAATCGTCATATAAGCTCTGCACAAAATCCCACCAAACTTTGTAAACTCATTCGAAATCAAGTCAGAAATATCCCACCCATTGTCATCACCCCTCACCTCCCCAGACATTATTTCATAAGTTTCACAAGTGCAATGCTCAGAAAATATTATTGTCCCGAGGGTTCAGCCATGTATTTTTATACATATGTTGATCTATCGCAAACATTTCCAATTCACCTTACCTCACTTTTCCTCTTTTATAAACATACGAAATCTGGCAGCAGGGTGCGTCCATCTTGTGCTATTCTTATTCATTGCTGCATCTGCCTAAGGTAAACTGCCCTGACGTCACTAAATCATATGCCCCGCCCCTGAGCCTCACATCACCAAACCTTTCTCGGTGACGTTCCTCGTCAGCGTAGCCAAACACGCCCATAATCACCTACGTGACGTGACGCAGAACCCGAAAATCAACACACGTCGACTCACAACACACCACGTCACAATTCTAAATATTAAACCATACTTTAAAAGAAAACAACAACACTGTACAATTGCTAAAGTACTTTAATTTCACAATAAATGCTCCGAGAACATCCGACTATTGCCATATTTATCAAATTGCAAATGTGTTTCTTCGCTCGCTATCAAAAATGTTTATCGCGAGGCACGCGTTGTTCTTTTTGCGTACACAAGGTGTTTGTTTTCGGTAAAAGAAGCGCTTGGGTCGCACAGTGAATTCCAGGGCTTCTGCATCAACTTGGGGCTAGACCACCGTAAAGGATGTTATGTTACTCCTAATCACTGAGTCACTGTGATCCAGGCGTTGACAACTATGTTCAGCAGCCGATTGAAGAAGCCGTCAGTTGGCATCTGGAATCAATGACAATCGCAGAAAGGCAGAATGCATCTGTTTCGAAAACATAATAGAAAATGTGTCTCAATACCCGAACTTTATTACAAGTTATCTATTGACTTATTAATTTAGCATAGAGTTTAAACTAATGATTAGCACAGACATCAAACAATCTCAACAAAGAGAAAACAACGTGAAAAGTGATACACAATTCAATATGGTCATACATGGCATTTTAATGAAATATTAGTGTTGAACCTGGGTGAACCGAGTGGCGGTCTACATGCACCTCGATGCTGCACTCCCCATAACCACGTTAAAAAGACAACTACACACAAAGATTGTACTTGCGTTTCATTGCAATAAGCCACACAGAACAGAAAAATAGAATATAATCCAAAAATAATCTTCAGATAATAATAAGTTAATGCTTGTTCCGGTATACAATCGTCAGAAATCAAACTTACATTATATTCACCATTTCCATTCTCTTGGCATAAGTCAGACCATAACGCTCACTGCTTTCGCACCAAAGATTCTTCATAAACTGAATTTACATGTTCCTTACACACTTTTGGAATGAATAACCTTATCATATCTTCATTATTACAACCCTCCTCTCATTGAATTCCTTTCAGAATGGTCCCTTTCTCTCAAGGTAAAAAAACAATTGAACCTTATACTGTGTGTCCGATTCGTGGGCTTCCTTAGCTCGCAACCAAAAATTCAAAGCTGGTGACCTTCACTCAGAATCAAAATACATTCTCACTTTTCAACAACTTGCCTCACTGCATCCATGAGAACGCTTATTCTCATCCATGTCCATCAGGCACTGCAGGTGTCTGCCTGAGATGCCAGACTCTAGGGGGCACCAGTCTGACTCCATTATTAATTTAATTACATTTTAACACAGACACATTAGTCCTTTATTTGTTGCGCTCTGGGTGTACCACCAGCACATCAATTTATAAACATCAAGCATTTTAATTAAGAGTGTAAAATAACCTGAAATTGCTTCTATTTAATATTAATAAATATTGGGCAATCAATATAAACAATATAGAGTAACGGGCATTCGGAATGTGGTATTACTCTGTAATACCACAAGATAAAGTTGGGGTTGCACACTACAGAAGCAACAATCTATATTTACAAGTCCACAATTCCATGATTCTACATCTCCATCCCTTGAATGCCAAAATGCAATCTCTTTCGCCTCTACTTTAGGCACATATTGTGGAATACCTCCAAATGTACCATGTGACTTTTGCGAGAAAAAAACACAGATTTTTTGCTTCATGCAGCCATATCCCATCCCATCCTCAGCAACCCTCACTTCACCAGAGATTACATGATAAATTGAACAAGTGCAATGTTGTGTTTTTTAATATGTTTTTGCCGTGATGTCCGCGGACACCAAACACGGTCCCAAGATGGCGGGCGCATCGGAACAATTTGACGCACTTCACGCTCTTCACCATCCAATCAGCGAATGTGTCACATGTCCGTGGAAATGACGTGAGCTGATTAGCCAATTGGTGTCCTGTCCACAGAGCGAACAGGGAAGTGTGTCCGCAGAGCAGACATAGATATCACTAATTTGTTTAGACCTACTTTTTGATCGTTTTAAAAAAAACTACTGAACGGATTTTCACCAAATTTACAAAAGCACGCTTTCCGGACCAAGCCGCTGCTCCTGCCACAAATTTGGTGAAACTCCATCCAGCGGTTTCAGCTGTAGGCGTGCGCAAAGTTTTTTCCCCATTCACTCTATGGGAAAAAAGAAATTTTGGGACCCCCCCTATAACTTTCTCCCCCCCTGGACCAAACCTCACCAAACTTTGCAAAAAAATTCAGAGTGGGCGATATACTTTTTATGTGCAAAGTTTGGTAAGGATTTGTCCAGGGAGAGCGAAGTTATAAGCCACGCAAAAAGTGCTTTTCCTATGGGATTAGCAACTTAACCATAACTACACAGCCACTACCGTGACTATATATTGAAAACAAGTGAACCCTGCCACGTGCGTAGCTTTGGTTGAAAACAATTCTAGCTAAACATACAATATAGAATAGGTCTTGCCATATATTCTGAGTGATACCTTATACCTTAGCTAAACAAAACATTTCTTGAAGTGTTTTGTGTTATCTTGAGTTTTGAGCACAAAATATTGCATTGAACTCCAGCACTTTATGTGGGTGGAAGCCTCGGTTCACTTCTCCACCAAGGTTGTGCCTCCAGGTGTGCATTGCTACCCCTATTTCAGAGTGGGAAATGTAAAATAAATTATAAAGGGACCTAACTTTCATTAGCGATTCAAGTGTAGGTGCAACAATGGAGGAAAGACCTGAAAAGATCCCTGTTTACAGGGGCCACACAGGCCATGGAAAAGGGACACAGCGAGCACCGCTTTGAAAATAGCGGATGGCTCTGCTGTGTAATGAACACTCCCTGTCATGCCCCCAGTACACTCATTGGGCCTCATTACAAGGTTGCCGATCCGGAAACAACGGTGCTGGTAACCTTGCTGGTACCGTTGGTTCCAGACCGGCAAACTACGAGTTCTGCAAGCAGGTGCCTTTCCGCCTGCTAGGTCTAACCGGGCGGGCAGAAAGGCACCCGCTCGCAGACCTTGACGGATGCACCTGCACCATTCATGAATGGTGCCTGTGCATCCGTCCTCCCCATTCCCATTGAGTTCAATCGGACTCGAATGAGAATGGGGAGTCATATCTTCCGGCGTCCGGCAATTACCCGGACCGCCGGTGCCGTGATCCCAGGTAAGTTACTGTTGCCGGGCGCTGGAAAATAAATTACTCCGGTGCAGCTGTGCCATTTTTACCGGCACAGCTACCACCGGCCTTTGTGGCGCAAAACTCCAGCTACAAAGTCATTTGGAAAGTTAGTTTAATTTTTTGTTTTTGGCTCATAGGTGTCACTTTGATGATAGCCACGGTAGATAAAATGAATGGTATAGAATACAGTACTGAAGGGTGGTACTCTTTGGTGTTATCTGATGAAGGATACAGTGCTTTGCGAATTTTTATCTAGCCTGTGTTATGCTAATTACTTCGCACTTTATATTTATTTTTTGCAACTGAGCACTTCCTAGCTGGCTCTGTTATTTACACCTTTGTCATATTGGCTGGCCTCCGCGTTTCCGCCATTTCCGCCCCTACACAACGCTTTCTGAAAGGGGATGTGTTACTAGCACTCATTTAACTGGAACGTATCAAAATTCATGTCACACTTAAGTGATTTCTGCCAACAAAAACATCTGTCTGGAAGGTAAGGATTTCAATTCCGCATAGCATGTTCATTATTTCTATAGAAATAAGGCTTATATAACCATGATGTTTTTTTGTTTAGCCGTGACTCACAGCAACATGCTTATTCATTATATTTGAATCATTTGTAGAACATTGAAATGCATAGAAGTTGTAATGAACAGAGGGAACATGTTACCCTACAGAAAAGCCAACACTGTTGATTTTACAAGCGCTCATTATACATTTGTCAACATGTGTGTCTATTTGCCACTTGTAGGCTCACTTTCTTCTCCCAAGTGGAACATGAAATGTGTGAAAAATGTCATACATCACCTTCCTTTACTTTAATGCACACCAGGCAAGTAAATTAAACATACCTTTATTTTATATATCTATTTATTTCATTGTTGTGCTTAAAAAACATGACATGCTGCTGATACCGCTAACAAGCACAAAATCAAACTGCAGACACTGCATGGAACGTTCAGAATTGAAATGTCCCCAGTACAAGCAATTAGGGGTAAAGTGTAAAACACATGGCGAGAATGCCAGAGATTCATATGTGTGCAAAGCAAGCGTTTAATAATGTGACATTTTAATAATTCAATTTGTCCGAGCAGTTTTTATGGATTTAGCATACACTTTAATTTCTTCAATATAAGCTTTTCTTGTTTTTCCAGAAACACAAAGGCGCAGCCAGGCAGGCTTTGAATTATATGAAAACGAAGTAAGTTCATTTTTTCCATAAACTGGACACTTTTTTTCAGATCAAAGCTGACATCTGAGCTAATGTGGTTTATGTATAAGTAGCTAACACGAATATCGTTTTTACCAAAAATCTTTAGGAGTGCATGGGAAGGTCTCAGTGCTTTCCTGTCAGGGGCCTGATTGAAACCAGTCACACAAGAGCCCGGAACAGCTGTTGCTGCTCGGTTTCCAAGGAATGCACGTCTGTAGCTTGCTGTCTACACACTGTGGAGAGTATAAAGGACACACCTCGCCTTTGAACTCGTGCTTTGACTAACTCGTCGATGCCACCTGACCAGAACAAATGAGATAGCCAAACTGCTTTCCCAGAAAGTGGGTTGAGGCACTCAAACTCGGGACGGGAACACAATATGTCAAGCTAATATTCCTCGTTTAAATTGGTTAGAGAGGTGCACTAAAGGCGCACCCCCACAACACTCTCTTCATCAATCTTGTGTGTCTGTAGTTTCCGGTAATGTCATTGGAAAGTTGGCTTGCAGAGGGCGGAGGCAACTTTCTGCTCCTGATGGTGCCCACTTTCTAAGTAACAAGTCACTTTTCGCTGCATTCTAGCTTCGTGCTTCCTGGTGAATTCCTAACCGACCTTTGACAATAAAGGCCACATTTTAACCCTAATAGTAGCCACCTATCTTTGCGTTCCTGTATGGAGCCCCTCCAGCACTGCCAGCACACAAATAACTTTGGATCTGTGTGGTGGGAAATGCAGATATGAGTGAAAGTGAAAAGGCTGGATTATGTGAGGCAAGACCTCCAGACAACGAGACAAGAAAAAACGCTCCTCTAAGAAAAAAAACTCAGTGCACTTCTTTGCAAGGAAAACATATTTATTGTGTATACAGAAAGGAAAAAGGTGACATAGGGCCTCATTACACGGAAGGCGGTAATGGTTAACGACCACCGTTAATGGTAACGGTGACCGTTAACCATTACCGCCTTACTACGAGGTCCCTTAGCGGGTAGGTGCTTTAACGCCTGCTTTTTGCAGGCGTTAAAAACCAACCCGCTAAGGGACCTCGGAGCTAATTACGGCACCGCAAAATTGCGGTGCCGTAATTAGCGCCTTCCCCATTCCCATAGAGCCCTATGGGGCAGAAATGGGAATGGGGAAGGGCAATGGCGGAAGGGGGATTTACCGCCCCACCAACCTTGGAATGGGGCGGTAAATCCCCTTTCCGCCAAGGCGGTGCCGGTAATTTACCGGCATGGTCCAGGGTGCTAATAGCACCCTGGATCACCGCCTTCCGTGTAATGAGGCCCATAGTGTCCCATAGAACCCAATTGCTACGGAGGTCTCAGTTAGTTCAAAGCATACATGGGGTTATAAGAAAAGAAATTGGGCCTCATTACGACTTCGGCGGTAGCCATGCCGCTATTGGCAGCACGGCTGCCGACAAAATCGGGTCCGGGTTCCCAGAATGAGGAATTACCGGGCCATTCCGAGTTTGGAGGGCCCGGTAATTACTCCCTCCAGGAACCCGGGCCCGGACCTTCCCCATTCCCATCTGAGCCCCGATAGGGGTCAATGGGAATGGGAGAGGGTGCAAACAATGGGCAGATTACGAGACGCCCGTTGTTTGCTCCCTCTTCCCCTCGCGGGACCCGGTAAACACGCCTGCTTTGACCAGGCGTTACTTACCGGGTCCCGCGAGGGGAGCTTGTAATGAGGCGGAACGGGTTTAACGGATCCGCCTCCTTTAGCGGAGCCCGTTAACCCGTTCCGCCTCACTCGTAATGAGGCCCATTGTCTTTGATGACACACACAATATACTGTGTTCATCCCCCACCCTCATTGGCTACCACTGTATACATGCTACCAGTCTCCTATAGTCCCCTGGCCGATTGCCCACATCCTAATGTACCCATGCCCTCTAACACGTGTCCCCTACTCCATCATCTTGGGTTCCGGCTACCTGATTGGCGGGCCACCTTAAATGTTACCCTCCCCATGGGCCTGATCACGTGGTGTGCACTTGGTCATTAACATGAGTTCAGTGGATACCTCTGATGTCAAATTGGCCCTCTAGAACAATGGTGTGCTTCTCTTGATACCAGATTTGCAAGCGCACCCACCATGCCTGTCGTGAGACAAAATGTGTTGGCATCACCCCTTGCTCCTCATATCACAAATGACGGGATGCTTCACTCTGTGGTCTCCCCATATCAGCTGCCCCTCTCCAGAGCTTTTCCTGGGCCTCATGGGGACCGCAGTAATCAGCCAGATTCTGATTGAGTTAGGTATTCTGTTTTACTGCTGCCTGGCAGTTCAAATGGGATGGCCATTATTCAGTGGAGCGCTATTGTCCTAAATCTAGCCCAGATCTTTTGGTAGCTCGAGACCTCTACCCTGGGTTCCATTAGTTTGTTCTTTGGGAGGGAACAGCCCTGCCCATGCTCAGACATTCACATTCCTTTCTGGTTTCACAGGCCTACAGCTAGATACAATAACATTTTTGTCTGTTCGGCCTGAAGGCCTCCTCTATGTTCAAGTTGACTGCTGGAACTTGTGATGGGAAGGTGATTCAGACTCTTTTGCGCACTAAACTGCTATTTTTAACAGGCCCTGCACATACTAGGCCTCGTGTTTATGGACCTGGGCCTACGTGTTTATCATTGTACACTCTATTTTAACTACTGTATCTAAGTATCACCTGTGCCCTCTGCCTGGGCCTACCTATTTTTTCATAACTGCTACAAAACAACTACATTTGCTATTCCCACTTTGCAGTGACCACCCCACTACAGCCACACACATTAATTTTCTCATGCACTAAAGTCACGGCATATTATACAGCACAAGCAAGTCCGGAATCTCTTTCCCCTGCAATGAATGTGGTGCACAATAAAACTGCTTTTATTTTTACATGTTTACAATCTAGATTCGTTGTTTAAGGAGGCCTCCAACCCATTTCACACCAACCTCAACAAGCACCTCCTGTCACAGTAGACTAGGAACCAGGTCGGTGTGTTATCAATGAATATTTTATTTATTTATGATTTAATACGAAAATAGAATAAACAGTTACAATAGCCACAAAGGTGTGGCAACACAAATTTCAGAGTGCTTTTTGGATAGAGCAGCACACTGGGACAACTGAAACATGTATAGCACAAGGATTTACTTTTTACTTCTCTCACCACTACCATCAAAACAGTTCAAAACACCATGAAAATGAATGCAACCTACAGGAAAGTGCATGCACACTCAAAGGATTCTTGAGTCTCAGCAACCCTCACCCCCCCTAGACCTCCCCTAGGCTTGTCAGCTTTCAGTGGAAGGCAGTGGAAAGGAATGGGAACACAAGATTAAAATCAGATCTTGTTTGGGGCTTTCCGAAAAATATAGGGAGCCAGCAATAAATAGGACAGTTTGTTTTTCTCCACCTGGAAAAATTGTGTTTTAACTAGTTAGGACAACTGCTAGGGGACAGCACAAAGGTACTTCATGTTGCTTATACCTAGAAGACAATTAGGGCTTTAGAACAGACTAGCCAGCATACAAGAGGAAAATCGATTTTACAATATGCAACACATGGGCAAATGAAAAGGGAATGCATTTGGAAATTCGTTCTCACAATACAGTAGGGGAAGAGGAAAAGACTAGGAAAAACGTTTTTTTAAAAGTTAAGCAAAATTTCCTTGGAAAAAAAAATGCAAATGAAATTCGTTTTGACTAAGGCTTGTAAGAGGATTCAATTCAGCACTACAGCTAAGTTAACGCCTAGTCTAGAATACTGAATGAAAACCCTTATTGATATCTCTTTATGTCCAGTTCATGCGTTCTGGATGACTACCCCTATATAACACCCCTCTCTTGGAATCCCCCTGACCCCACTGAGCCAAGAAGTAGTTCTGTTTTGCAAGTTAAAAGGTTTATTTGATAATTTAAACAATAGATATATATATGTCACACCTTCTAATAAATTAATAATTGAATATGACACTTAATCTGATATGATAAAGATCAACAACGGAGAATCTGGCACTAGCACACTTCTTATGATCACTAATGAGTTGACATGAAATGGATAAGGTAGCACACTGGTACATAGGAACAAAAGTATAATGTGGTAGAGGATGCTTTATGTAAGCTCAGGTGGATGCAATATTCAATGAATGCAGTACAGAAAACACTCAATATGATTTCAACCAAACAATGTAATCACTTTTCTCTGGCAATCCCCTCCCCCCCTTGATGCAAGGCAAGGAAATGGAAGGAAAACACACAGTTCTCAGAAATGCAATCAATGTAAATCAGTTCACCCCAGCAAGCTTACACTACAGAAAACAGATAGGAGTTTTGAAAACACGGGCAAAATGCTTTGATATGTGCGAGCAATGGATGAGAAATATGCTGGAAATGCTTTTAATTCCCTTTCAGAGGTTCAGGGTGAGTGGTATCTAGTTAATATTAGTCCAGGCTCACACTAGCAATGATGCAGGGATAGTTAGCAGGTTAAACGAATTTCTGGCAAATGGAAGGCAAGCAGCAGCAGTTTTTACATGTGAAGAAATTTGCAAATCGCGGTAAAATTCTCGGATGCGTGTTCCGCGATTGCGGTAAAACTATAAGGGGTAGGAATGCGGTTCTAGGTTCGTAGGAAAGCCACGATTCTAACCTTTCAGATGAAAGTTATTGCAAGTCTCTAGCACAAACGGTTGCGGAGATATGAGCGATTTTGTGAAGGTCGTTTTTCAGATTGGAAATTTTAAAGTTCAAAAAGACAAGTGCAGCTTGCAACTAGGAAATGACAAGAGACAGCTTTACAAATGACAGGTGACAGTTAGGAGGCAGTTCTACTTAGATTAAATAGATTGAATTATATTATTTTAACTAGGAGATTGGTTCTGCACAGTTTTCTAGGTACTCACACTATATTCTTGAGTGAAATGGGCCTCGCCATGGATCTGGTCAGGTTTTAAACTCGCCTCTGGTCTCTGCACTTCACAGTGATCTGGGTCAGCTCTCTCTGGTTCTCTGGTCTGGTCTCTAGTTCTGGATAGATTGAAGTCTCTAGTTTGGCTCTCTGGAGGTTTGATGGAGGTAAAGTATGGATTTTTCCGGCAGAGCTTCCAGCGGCAGATGGATTTGAAGGTCCCTATCTGTCCTGTCTGTCTGCTTTTATGTGTTTAGAATGTGGGTGTGTTCTAGCATCACTGACCCTACCTCTCTCTCAGCTTCTAATTGGTCAAACTTCCATTTATCATTTGATTGGGGAATGAACTGTGAGTCAGAGGGATGCCATTTTATGGCTTGCAGATAGGACACTCCTCTGTCAGATTGCACACATTCTATATTTGATAATAAAAGACATATTTCACAGTTACACAGTTGCTTGAAATTACATATACATGGTGTGGCTGAATTTAGCCATGTCTCTGTCCAAATCTGCTGTTTCTAAGAGCTTGCATTCAGAAATGGCACATAATTGACTTTTTAACTGATTTTTCAATTTCTGACATTGACCCAACTTTACATACATGTGTGCAGGGAGTATGGACATTAACTGATGAAGTTTCAGATTTTTAACATGCATACATTTAGAGTAATATCCACTTTTCCGCTAAAACCCCCCTGAACATACCACCGGTTCTAAAAACCTCTTAAACTGTGGGCAGAAAAATCACAAGAATTATGGTATCATTTATAAAATTTTCACATGTCCGCTCTATGAATGATCCATCTTTTTCTAAACAATATTCTGGCTACAAAGGGGTGTGGTTTCCTCTCAGCACAAGGTAGAAATACTGGTTTATCCAGTTCTGCCAAGCCAGCTTGCTCTCACAGGCAGTGCTCCTCCCAGCTTCTGCCAAGAGGAAGCTACATTTTACGACTGCTGTAATAAAACCTTTGCCTGAGTCAGGAGAGGCTCATTGTTCAAGAGGAAGCCATTTATGATCCTCTCAATAAACCCTCTGCCTGGGTGAAGGGAGTTGATTGTTCACTCTCCTGCAGAGCACAGGTAATTCAATTATCAGATAGATGGCATATCCTTAGTGTGAGCAGCAAAAGGGCAGCTAGGCCTGGGAACACAGCTGTGACTCAAGTTTCACTCCTGATGGGGGTAGTTGCCAGGCAGAATTCAGTTCCTTAAGCCAGGTTTCAGATAAAATGTCACTTTTTGTTCCCCAGTTCCTGCATTCAAATAAAACTAAACATTTTTACATATGCAGCTAGAATGCTGATTCTAAGTGCAAAACTATGACATTTCAACAGTTACAAAGGCATGTGACACCAAACATAGGTCACTCATTTAATCTAAACATTTTCGATTTTAGTGTCTTTAAATCCAGTGCAACTTAAACTGCTGACTTCATAGCTCAGCCAGTTTTGTTATAAGCATTGTTCTGGGCTCTTCATTTCCCAGATTTTGTAGGCACACAAAACTCCATTCTACCAAATGTCTGCTGGTGTTCAGTGAATATTTTGCACATATTGCAATGTTTGAAATAGGCACTTTGGCTTGCCTTCAGAGAAACACAGGGTGGTTTTAAACTGCCGGCTTTTGGATAGTGGTGAGTACTGGTACTGCACCCATTTTTGGGATTTAAGAAAATGAATTCCCAACAATTCTAGGTTGCATTTGGCAATCAGCATTGCCATTCCCAATGGTTTCAGACTACTGTGCGGGTAGTCCAATGGTGATTTTAAAGCGCTTTGAAGCTAACCGGCGCTACTGTTTTTCCTTTGGCAACCCATTTCCCTCATGGCAACCCGGCCTTTCATTCTCGCACTGGTGGGTGGCAAGTGAGGCAACCATTTTGGTGTGCGCACAAACTGCGCAGCTTTCCTGGATTTCGGCGCACATGTGGGTTTTCCGCCATCTTGAATTTTCTAAGCCCACAGCACCAAATGTTGTGGCATGATAGCTTAAACGTGGGTCAGGACACCCAACAAGCCCCCCCACGCGACTGCACTTTGAATTTGAGTCGATGGGGAGTCGCGTGCCCAAGGGTTTTGACCCACGCACCGGTCTGTCCGCATAATCTTCTTCCTACTCTGTAGATGGCACAGTTCAGCATCTTCTTCTCCATCCGGTACTGATCGATCGGTTCTCCTCGCCGGTCCTGATGGGACTATTGGGCGGTACACTGGGCCCATTGGATCTTCGTTCCCGGTCTCCGGATCGTCCTCCTTGGCCAGTCTCAAGGTCTTCTTTCTCCTAGGACGACAAAGGAAGAGCGGCAATACCTACTCATAGACGTTTTTCCACCACTGTTGAGATGGTGGGACAGCATATGCATTTCATCATGACGAAACATTACATTCTTATTTTGATAAAAAACAGTATAACTAAGAGACAGTTTCATGCAAATCACAATATTTTAGAGACTAGATGTGGTATGTTTTATGATTGGAACTGAATTAGTCTGAGACAGTACCCGCTAGGATTCCAGAGGATTCCTCCAGTTGTTGCAGAGTGTGCCTGGGATGGCAACATTTCAACTGGTTTATGTGGACCCACTTGTCTTCCCCCTCTGCCGAAGGACCTTTGGGGATGTGGATTTTGTAGGCCACAGGGGAGATCTTGTCGATGATCTCAAAGGGTCCCTTCCATGTAGGCAAAAATTTGCGCTGCTTGGCCTGGTTCCTTTGGAAGTTGTATAGATAGACCCGGTCCCCCACCTGATATTCCTTCCTGGAAGTTTTCAGGTCATAGTGGGTCTTCATGCTATCAGCTGATCTTTCTAGATTCCGCTGAGCATAAGCAAAAGCATGTTGGAGGTGTTTCCTTAAATTCTCCACATACTCATGAGTAGTGGAGGCATTTATCAGTGTCTGCTCTTGGGTCCTGTAGAGCAAATGCTGAGGAAGCACCATCTTGCGCCCAGTCATCAACTCAAATGGTGACATTTTGGTTGCAGATGAAGGGGTAGATCTGATAGCCATTAGGACCAGAGGTAATCGGATATCCCAACTTGGCCCAGAATCTGCCACAAACTTCTTTAATATGCTCACAATTGTCCGGTTATATCTCTCTACTGCCCCAGAAGACGCTGGTCTATAAGCAATATGCAGCTTTCTCTTGACCCCCAGTATCTCCCACATCTTTGTCATTACTTCACTGGTGAAGTGGCTACCTCTGTCTGACTCAATCCTTTGAGGTAGACCAAAACGGGAAAAGATGTGGTTAATCATCAAGGCAGCTGCAGTTTCTGCCTTGCAATTTGGGGCTGGGAGACATTCCACCCACTTGGTAAACAAGCATGTCACAGTCAACATGTACTTATTCCCCCTAGCCGAGCGAATCACAGGGCCTACAAAGTCGATTTGTAAATCTGACCATGGCAGTGTCATCCCCCGCTTTTGTAAAGGTGCCCGGTGTGTGAGGGATGTCGGCTGAAATTGTGCACACACAAGACAACCCTTCAAATATTGGTTGAGGTCCTGGCCCATGTGTGGCCAGTATGCAACCTCTCTTAAGATTTCCAGTGTTGTGTGAAACCCCCTATGACCGGCGGTGGCCGCATCATGGGCGTGACTTAACATCAGGCTTCGGAATGAGGTAGGAACCACCCACTGATCGTGGCCAGCTTTGGATTTCCTTACCAGCAAACCGTCTTGGATTCGGAACATTTTTGGACATTTCATCAACACTCTTAGGTCCTCTTTCCCAATGTAATCGGTATCCGTCAGGGGAAAGTTCTCAGGGTCCTCAAGGTGCTGGTAAAATTTACCAATAATTGGATCCCCCTTCTGAGCAGTAATCGAATCAGCATCAGGGGTCTCCTTACTCCATTGTGCAATTGAAAGGTCGTTGTGAGCATTTGTCTGGGACCTAGTGATGGCAGTGACCTGGATTTCCCCCAACAGGGACTCAATCTCAATTAGATCCCCTTGGATGGCCCCGGTTTTGGCCAGCTGATCAGCTAAGTCATTTCCAGTTTTGTCTGGTCCCTCTACTTTGGAATGACCCTTGATCTTTTTCCAATAGATGGTCATCTCATTCGATGTGACCAGATCATCAATGTTTTGGATCAACTTCCCATGTTTCAAGGGTTTGTTGTTAGCACATAACATGCCTCTGGTTTTCCAATTAACCAGGTGCTCCACGAACCCGTTCCGTACATAATCCGAATCTGTGATTATGACCAGTTCGTGGAGTTGATGCTGGACAGCAGTGAGGATGGCATGATGCACAGCCATCAATTCTGCCACCTGACTACTTCGGGGACCGATTTTGTATCCAGCGGAGGGTTCTGGGGACTCATTCACCCATGCATTCCCTACTCCGGCCACTAGTTCTTTCTCCCCGTCGTTGTCAACATGGTAAGAGCATCCATCCACATACACAGTGGGCATTCACTCACACTTGTCTTCTTCAAAGACTTTGTGGGGGGAATTAAGGTATGCCTCCATGTTGTCCTTTATTTTTAGACTTTCGTCCTCGAGACAGTTTTCTCTGGCACAATCATGCAAGTCAGCCAGACCTTGCGCGAGGGGACTCTTCTTGTTTTGGCCATATCTGACCTCCACAGGAAAGCCTTGCATTGACAGAATCCAGGAAGTAATTCGGGAATTACTCACATTTCCGGCCCGGATTCTGTCACTTTGGAGATATTGCAGAGGCTGGTGTGGAGTCTCCACTATGATGTGTTCCCCCTGGATAAACGGGCGGTAATTCTTCAATGCCCACACCGCTGCCAGGAGTGCCTTCTCACAATCGTTGAATTTTTCCTCCACAGAGGATAAAGTTTTGCTCGCATAGGAGATTACTTTATTGACCTTGTCATGCTTTTGATATAATACTGCCGTCAAGCACGTATTAGAGAACCCTGTCTCCAGGAAGAACTCCTTGTTTCTGACCGGGTAAGCTAGGCAAGGCGCTTGTGAGAGGCTTCTTTTGAGTTGTTTTACTGCCTCGGCTTGTTCTGGACCCCATTCCCACTTGACCCCCCCCTTCAGGAGATGAATCAGGGGTCTGGTGATCTCTGCGTAGCCCTCAATGAACTTTCTGCTGTAATTAGTCAGTCCAAGGAGGCTCCTTAGTTCCCGCAGAGTTGTGGGGTCTTTCAGTTTCTGAAGTGCTTCCACTTTCTTTTCCTGGGGACAAAGACCCTGAGGAGTAATCTCATGCCCCAAGAAGTTAACACGGGTTTTACACCACTGTGCTTTCTGAAAGGAAAGTTTTGCTCCGGCGGCCCTCAACTGTGTCAGAACATAACGGATCTCCGCTATGTGTTCCTCAACAGTTGAGCTTTCGATGAGAACATCATCTACATAAGCCAGGTTACCCCTTGCACCCAAGTCGGGCATGGCCTTGTGTAGAAAAATGTTGAATTCATTGCCGGAGTTGAGGTATCCGAAGGGAGTCCGGGTCCATGTGTACTGCTGGCCCCCAAAGGTAAAAGCCAGCTTGTATTGGTCCTCCCTACTGACAGGCACAGTCCAGTATCCATTGGTCAGGTCTATTGCAGTGAATACCTGTGACCCCTGAATCTGGGCCAGCCCTTGGTCAATGTAGGGCAGAGGCCATCGGGAAGTATGGACCCGTTTGTTGAGCTCCCTAAGGTCGGCGCAGAGTCTCCACTGGCCGTTTGGCTTCAATATTCCCAGCACCGGATTATTGAAGGTGCTGTGGACGGGACGGATTATTCCCCGGGACTCAAGGTTCTTAATTATTTCAGTAAGGGACTCCATTGATGCGAGAGGCAAGCGATATTGCTTCACAAACACAGGAGTCATGCCAGGGTCCGTGGGGATTGTTGTTGTGTGGATGTCAGTGCGACCACAGTCATATGAGTCTACCGCAAAGAGATCTTGGAAATCCAAGAAAACTTGTTTCAACTTTTGCTTTTGTTCCAGAGTCACACAGGCATCAGCTAGGTTGACTCTCTCTTCCACCATCTGCCTGAAGCCTGGAAAGACTTCTGGTTTGGCTATCTCCGCGGCCTCCTCCAGCTGGGTGGAGAAGTCCCTGGTCAGAGTGCTGATTTGGACCGGAGGCTTCAGGTGGGCAAGGCAGCCTTCATGAACCTGGAAAATCACCTCATCCCTCCTGAATTCACAAGTCACATCCTCCTTACCATAAGGGCAGGAAGTGTACACCAGGAAGTTCCCCCCATGCCGGGTAAAAATCCTGTCTGGTGTTGTATTGTCCTCACTGTCACTGTCAAAACAGTCCTTGGGGATTGGTCCTAACAGTTCATTTCTAAGATCAATGGAGAAATGTCGGTCATCAACCGCCATTCCAATAATGGTGCCTGCGGCTAGAGTAATACTCTTTAAGTCGCTGTTATCCCCCTCTATTGGAATGGTGTCATGTTCTATGTTGACTAATGGAGTTGGGTTTACCCCCAACCCTTGCTGTTGGAGAGACGCATTTAGATGTATGTAAGCATCAGGGTTTTTCAACTCTTGTCCCCTTTTAACTTTCACTTCCAGGGAGAATTGTCGGGTCCTTTCTGGGATGGTGACTTCCTCTTTAACCTGAATTTCAACTGCATAAGGTAGCAATTGAGCTGACCTAAATGCTTTTTCTGGATCATCAAAGCCCATGGGATTATCCGCTAATCGGGACCAAGCTTTGAAGTTTATTAGGTCCAAACTAATGGCAAAGTGATTGAGAATGTCACTGCCTAAGTAAAAGGCGGCAGTGACGTCTCGCACGACCCAACAATTATGGACTATGCTCTTGTTGCCAATGGAGATTTTGAGCATACACCTGCTTGGCAGGAGATGTTTTGAATTGGGTGCTTCCAGGTCCATTTCCCATTTGTCTATCAGTTTGAAGGTGGGAATGGCTGGATCTTTTGGAAGTTGGCGAAACATGGCTTCGCTGATGAAGCTCTTACCGTTGTTCACACACACTCGAGCGAGAACAGAGTCCTTCCCATCATTTAACTGAACAGGGATGAACAACTGCTCTCCAATTTGCTGAATATCAGCCAGGCTCTGAGCTGATTTCACAGCTTTCTGGACTATAGGAGTGGGAGTTTCAGATTGTGGATTGGTATAGAATTTCAGAGTGTTTCCTTCCAGCGTGGAATACCACCTTAAACTGGAAGGAAGGTTGATTTTCAGAAATAGAGAGGACCCCCCATCACCAGTCTGTTGTCCTACTGCTATTACTGTCACGTCTGGAATCTGGTTGTTCTGGAAGTGAAATTCTACTTGGTCAGATTTTTGTTCAACCATGTGGCAGGTGCCGTTTAAACTAACATGGTTGACACTCTGTTTTAATTTTATTGGTCGGCTAGTCTGGGTCCAGAGGACCTTGTTTACACAATCTATTAGGGGTGACAACCTTCTCAGGAGGTCATTCCCTAGTAAACAAGGGGTGCCCTCTGGGGTCACAACTATGACCGGGTGTTTCAACTTATGTCGCCCAATTTTAATGTCCAAATCTGCAGTCCCCTCAACGGGAATTTCCTTCCCGTCAAAGTTCTGTAGTTGTCCCGGAAGAGAGGTGAGAGGAATTTGGTAATTCTCTCCCCTTCCTGCATTCAGTTCGTCAAAGGCCCTTCTGGACAGAAGGGTAGCTTGAGATCCAGTGTCCACCAGTGCCGAGATTGTACCCTGCCCCTGTACTTGTACCGGGGCATAATATCTTCCCTCCTTCTTCTCAAGGGGGCACAGATAATGCACATTTTTGGACAACTGGTGGGCTAACTTTCTGGTTTTGGACATCGATAGCGAAGAGATTTGGGCAGAATTCTGTGGAGAGTCTTGGGAATCTGAAAGAAAAAGTTGGCAACTGGAGATCAGAGCCATTGTGGGTTCCCCTGGTTCCGGTTCTGGGCTGCCCCCCCCTTTTTGGAGGCAGTCCCCAGGATGGGTTTGAACCAGGGGATTTTCTTGCTGTTGGTTCTGGGATGAGATGGTGGGCGGCGGTAGCTCAGTCTCCACATCTCCCCAGTCTGGATTTGCATTCCTAGGGACCCATTTTTCTTTGGGAGGAGTTCCCCCCTCTCTGAA
The DNA here is from genome assembly GCF_040938575.1 of Ambystoma mexicanum. Taxonomy (NCBI): domain Eukaryota; kingdom Metazoa; phylum Chordata; class Amphibia; order Caudata; family Ambystomatidae; genus Ambystoma; species Ambystoma mexicanum. Next base: position 699,642,904 of record NC_090941.1, on the reverse strand, counting down.
GGAGAAGATCCTTTTCTCAGGATCCTCTGAGGATCCCTCTCCCTCAAATTGGAAGATCTGTACCTCCTCCTCAAACTGAGTCTGTTTGGGTCTTTTGTTTCTCCTACCCCCCCTCTGCTCCTTAGGAGGCAGACTTTCAGGGGCAAGAGATTTTGTTTCCGGTTCCTGGGTTTCCAGGGGCTGTTTACAAGTGAGGAAGGAAGCTTCCTCCAAGGCTTTACACCCCCCTTCCCTTTGTGCCTCCTCCCTGGGAACCGGTGAGTTATCGGGGTGCTGCCCCCGTCATTGTTCTGGAGCACCAGGTCCAGAGTTGGGTGCGTTCTGCGCCGGCACGCCCATCTGAGGGTTCTGCTGAGCCCTCAGTATGTGACCCAGATCCCGCGCCATGTTTTGAACCTGGCGCTCTAACTGGGAAACCCGCTCAGGCTGATACGGGGCCCTGTTTTCTCCCCTGGGCTGATCCCGGGAAGGGTAGCTGTCCCTCCTCTGGTAATACCCCGGGTTGGGAAGATTTGGGTACCCCTCCACCCTTGGCCTCCCCTCTCCCGGATTCAGTGGTCTGGGCTCAGGGAATTGGGGAAAGAAGGATGGATGGTTTTGGGGCTGAAAGTCGGGTGGATATCTGGGGAAAAAGTTCTGCCCAGGGTTTGGTAAATTTCTGCCCTCCTGTGGGAAGTTTGGAGGGAAGTTCCCTGGGTTAGGTGCTTGTCTGGATCCCCCCCCTTGGGCTGGAGGAGTCCACACATAACCCAGGATGGGTCGATTTCCCTTGTAACGGGGACTTACATAATCAGGAGAGCGAGGGACCCCATTTGTGGGGCTGCCTCCTTGGCTCCCTGTCTGTGACTGACCCGAGGACCTCCTGGGCCTAGCATTATTAGGTGCAGGCAGGTTTTTAGGCCCCCCCATCTCCAAATCCAAAACGGGGGTGACCTTTACCTCTGCCACCTTGGCAGCAGCAGGGGTGCTGTTGGCTTTGGGGTTTTTCTGGGCATTACTTTTGCTATCTATCGGTTTCTGCACCTCATAGATCCGGGTAGCCTGTTCAATGACCCAGTCTAAAGATCTTTTCTCGTGAAAATCCCTCACGAGCTGGGTCATGATATATTTGGGCAAGGCATGGAAAAACGTATTTATAAATTCCCTGCTATCCGTGCGCACCCTTCTTGTGGTCTGTGCAAAAGCACGCTTTAACTCCTGCACACATTCTTGTGGGGCCTGATCCTCCCCACATTGCAAATTGTAGGCTGCCTTGCGAGCCTCTTGAGGATTTCTGTGAACAGAAAAATGTTTCAAGATGGCCGCCTTATAGGTGGACCATCTTAAATGATTTTGGTTCTCCAGCCCCGCAAAGAAACTGGAGTATTCCGGGGAGAAGGTCCACTTTACATATTGAATACAGCTTTGGCTGTCCTTCAAATGGGAAGTCTCCATCATTTGTTCAAACAACTCTAAGTGCTCCCAAACAGAATACTTAGCGTTCTTATGGTAAGGCGTGATGACGCTCCTGATCGCCTTAATCTGCTTTAAAGGGTCCTTAAGCAAGGCCCTTTTTGTCTTATTGGCCCTTTTAGTCCGGGTAACCCTGGTCCAATCGTCCTCGGACTCAGAGGCACTGCTCCCAGAGGTTCCTGTCTGCTCTTCCAGGTTTTCCCGGATTCTGCGAGCCTGGGAATGGCTGGCAGAATGTGGGGACCTGGTCTCCTGTGTCCTGCGCAGTTCAGAGGAGTCTTCAGATTCCTCCTTGCTGCCAGGATTTGATGGGTACCCCCTCCACTGACCTAACTGGGCAGAGGTTTTCAGGATGCCCTTAATGGGCCTACTCTCCTGGGGTTCCCCATTGAACTGTACTGTACTTGGGTGCCCATACCCGGATGCCCACCCCTCCATTCCTGAGTGGTACTGGCCTATGAGCCCCATACTCTTAGCTGGATAGTAATCTGCCATCCCTGTGGCCCTGTGCTCATGTGCGCCAGGGGACATGGGGGTGGTAGAGTCCAGGGACTGGGGGAGATGAAGGCCCCTGGTGTTAGGGCTCCTGCGGTTATGGTCAGGAATCTCTCTTTCCCAGCGGACCTCATCTCTATCCGCCCCTGCTCCCTGTTGCAATGCAAGAGCCTGCATTTGTGCTTTCAGTTCCTCTGTTAAGGCCTTACTCGACTCTATCAGTCTCTCCTGCATCGCTACCTGTTGCTGGAGCCTCTCATTGTGCTGGCAGAGAGCCTCATTTTCCCTCTGTGCTTCCTGGTTGGTCCTGGAGAACTGGGCCAGTCTTTGCTGCAGGAGGGTTACCTCCTGAGCTGTGTCCCTATTGGCCTGCTCCTTTCTTGCTAGAGCATCCTCCACCCTCCTGGTGTGCTCTAACAAGTTCTGGTGTTCTTTTTGGAGATCACCCAGTCCCTGGTGGGCCAGGTGATTTTCTTCCATTTTTCTTTTTAAATGGCAGACTTCCTGGCCTAAGGCGTCTCTTTCCTGACTAAGAGCCTGCATTTGTGCCGCCAGGTCGTCCCTCTGCCTTTGAAGGGCACCAGCTTTCTGGTGTTCTTCATCAAACTCTGCCTGGGTATCCAGGTCTTTCAAAATCAGCTTGTTGCTCTCTACCTTCACTCTATCTAGATGACTTTGCAGGGTGGCTACCTGCTCCGTGCATGCCCTGTTAAAGTCTAATTGTTGCTCCAGCTTTTTCTGGCTCTGCAGTAAGGAGTCCAAACTGTCTTGGTGCTCCTTCTGCAGGGCCAGAAATCTGGTATCCTGGTCAGCCTTTTCCTGTTGCAGTATATCCATATCCTCCTTTATTTTAGTGATGTACCGTCTGCTGTCATTTTCTGACTCCTGGCTCCTCTGCAGCCTCTGCTCAGAAGAGTCCAGATCAGATTGGGCCTTCTGTAATGCCATCTGTTGCCTATTTGCCAGATTTTGGCTTTCAGCACATCTATCCTGCATGTCTCCCACGTATAGGTACAGGTATGCTGCTATCCTGGCAATCTTATTGTGTTCCTCTTTGGCTTTAGGAGCCATATATAGTTCACTCAGGGCCACATGTAAGGGACCCTGATCTCTATATATATCTGACCCTGTTTCAGTGACCTGTCGCGTGATGGCCTGCAACCAGGCATCCTGGCCCTGTTCGGTCCATTCACCTCTCACAAATAGCTTATGCAAGAGGTGCTCTCTGGCTATTTTCATGTCTACTAAGGTCGTCATTCTAGAGATTGGTCTCTGTCCTGACTTACAGAAGTTAGTATTTTATTTTTGCAGAACAGAACTTTTCTTGGAGTGTCCCTTTTGAGGAGTGCTTTACAGCGTAACACAGCGTGGTGATCCGACCGGATATGTGTATCTGGTCAGCTGGCACGCTGTATTAATCTGCACAAATGGTAAATCTAACCCAAACGTCCGGCCCGAGCCCCCAATTTGTAAGAGGATTCAATTCAGCACTACAGCTAAGTTAACGCCTAGTCTAGAATACTGAATGAAAACCCTTATTGATATCTCTTTATGTCCAGTTCATGCGTTCTGGATGACTACCCCTATATAACACCCCTCTCTTGGAATCCCCCTGACCCCACTGAGCCAAGAAGTAGTTCTGTTTTGCAAGTTAAAAGGTTTATTTGATAATTTAAACAATAGATATATATATGTCACACCTTCTAATAAATTAATAATTGAATATGACACTTAATCTGATATGATAAAGATCAACAACGGAGAATCTGGCACTAGCACACTTCTTATGATCACTAATGAGTTGACATGAAATGGATAAGGTAGCACACTGGTACATAGGAACAAAAGTATAATGTGGTAGAGGATGCTTTATGTAAGCTCAGGTGGATGCAATATTCAATGAATGCAGTACAGAAAACACTCAATATGATTTCAACCAAACAATGTAATCACTTTTCTCTGGCAATCCCCTCCCCCCCTTGATGCAAGGCAAGGAAATGGAAGGAAAACACACAGTTCTCAGAAATGCAATCAATGTAAATCAGTTCACCCCAGCAAGCTTACACTACAGAAAACAGATAGGAGTTTTGAAAACACGGGCAAAATGCTTTGATATGTGCGAGCAATGGATGAGAAATATGCTGGAAATGCTTTTAATTCCCTTTCAGAGGTTCAGGGTGAGTGGTATCTAGTTAATATTAGTCCAGGCTCACACTAGCAATGATGCAGGGATAGTTAGCAGGTTAAACGAATTTCTGGCAAATGGAAGGCAAGCAGCAGCAGTTTTTACATGTGAAGAAATTTGCAAATCGCGGTAAAATTCTCGGATGCGTGTTCCGCGATTGCGGTAAAACTATAAGGGGTAGGAATGCGGTTCTAGGTTCGTAGGAAAGCCACGATTCTAACCTTTCAGATGAAAGTTATTGCAAGTCTCTAGCACAAACGGTTGCGGAGATATGAGCGATTTTGTGAAGGTCGTTTTTCAGATTGGAAATTTTAAAGTTCAAAAAGACAAGTGCAGCTTGCAACTAGGAAATGACAAGAGACAGCTTTACAAATGACAGGTGACAGTTAGGAGGCAGTTCTACTTAGATTAAATAGATTGAATTATATTATTTTAACTAGGAGATTGGTTCTGCACAGTTTTCTAGGTACTCACACTATATTCTTGAGTGAAATGGGCCTCGCCATGGATCTGGTCAGGTTTTAAACTCGCCTCTGGTCTCTGCACTTCACAGTGATCTGGGTCAGCTCTCTCTGGTTCTCTGGTCTGGTCTCTAGTTCTGGATAGATTGAAGTCTCTAGTTTGGCTCTCTGGAGGTTTGATGGAGGTAAAGTATGGATTTTTCCGGCAGAGCTTCCAGCGGCAGATGGATTTGAAGGTCCCTATCTGTCCTGTCTGTCTGCTTTTATGTGTTTAGAATGTGGGTGTGTTCTAGCATCACTGACCCTACCTCTCTCTCAGCTTCTAATTGGTCAAACTTCCATTTATCATTTGATTGGGGAATGAACTGTGAGTCAGAGGGATGTCATTTTATGGCTTGCAGATAGGACACTCCTCTGTCAGATTGCACACATTCTATATTTGATAATAAAAGACATATTTCACAGTTACACAGTTGCTTGAAATTACATATACATGGTGTGGCTGAATTTAGCCATGTCTCTGTCCAAATCTGCTGTTTCTAAGAGCTTGCATTCAGAAATGGCACATAATTGACTTTTTAACTGATTTTTCAATTTCTGACATTGACCCAACTTTACATACATGTGTGCAGGGAGTATGGACATTAACTGATGAAGTTTCAGATTTTTAACATGCATACATTTAGAGTAATATCCACTTTTCCGCTAAAACCCCCCTGAACATACCACCGGTTCTAAAAACCTCTTAAACTGTGGGCAGAAAAATCACAAGAATTATGGTATCATTTATAAAATTTTCACATGTCCGCTCTATGAATGATCCATCTTTTTCTAAACAATATTCTGGCTACAAAGGGGTGTGGTTTCCTCTCAGCACAAGGTAGAAATACTGGTTTATCCAGTTCTGCCAAGCCAGCTTGCTATCACAGGCAGTGCTCCTCCCAGCTTCTGCCAAGAGGAAGCTACATTTTACGACTGCTGTAATAAAACCTTTGCCTGAGTCAGGAGAGGCTCATTGTTCAAGAGGAAGCCATTTATGATCCTCTCAATAAACCCTCTGCCTGGGTGAAGGGAGTTGCATTGTTCACTCTCCTGCAGAGCACAGGTAATTCAATTATCAGATAGATGGCATATCCTTAGTGTGAGCAGCAAAAGGGCAGCTAGGCCTGGGAACACAGCTGTGACTCAAGTTTCACTCCTGATGGGGGTAGTTGCCAGGCAGAATTCAGTTCCTTAAGCCAGGTTTCAGATAAAATGTCACTTTTTGTTCCCCAGTTCCTGCATTCAAATAAAACTAAACATTTTTACATATGCAGCTAGAATGCTGATTCTAAGTGCAAAACTATGACATTTCAACAGTTACAAAGGCATGTGACACCAAACATAGGTCACTCATTTAATCTAAACATTTTCGATTTTAGTGTCTTTAAATCCAGTGCAACTTAAACTGCTGACTTCATAGCTCAGCCAGTTTTGTTATAAGCATTGTTCTGGGCTCTTCATTTCCCAGATTTTGTAGGCACACAAAACTCCATTCTACCAAATGTCTGCTGGTGTTCAGTGAATATTTTGCACATATTGCAATGTTTGAAATAGGCACTTTGGCTTGCCTTCAGAGAAACACAGGGTGGTTTTAAACTGCCGGCTTTTGGATAGTGGTGAGTACTGGTACTGCACCCATTTTTGGGATTTAAGAAAATGAATTCCCAACAATTCTAGGTTGCATTTGGCAATCAGCATTGCCATTCCCAATGGTTTCAGACTACTGTGCGGGTAGTCCAATGGTGATTTTAAAGCGCTTTGAAGCTAACCGGCGCTACTGTTTTTCCTTTGGCAACCCATTTCCCTCATGGCAACCCGGCCTTTCATTCTCGCACTGGTGGGTGGCAAGTGAGGCAACCATTTTGGTGTGCGCACAAACTGCGCAGCTTTCCTGGATTTCGGCGCACATGTGGGTTTTCCGCCATCTTGAATTTTCTAAGCCCACAGCACCAAATGTTGTGGCATGATAGCTTAAACGTGGGTCAGGACACCCAACAGGCTGCTAAAGACAGACAAGCTCTAGGCAATACGGAATGCACAATAGGGAAATAATTTTTTCAAGCTAAAGTGACAGAGACAGATAACACATAAAGGGCCTCATTACATGGAAGGCGGTAATGGTTAACGGCCACCGTTAATGGTAACGTGACCGTTAACCATTACCGCCTTACTACGAGGTCCCTTAGCGGGTTGGTGCTTTAACGCCTGCTTTTTGCAAACCTAAGGGACCTTGGTGCTAATTACGGCACCGCAAAATTGCGGTGCCGTAATTAGCTCCTTCCCCATTCCCATTATGCCCTATGGGGCAAACATGGGAATGGGGAAGGGCAATAGTGGAAGGGGGAATTACCGCCTCGCCAACCTTGGAATAGGGCGGTAATTCCCCTTCCCACCAAGGCGGTGCCGGTAATTTACCGGCATGGTCCAGGGTGCTAATAGCACCCTGGATTACCTCCTTCCGTGTAATGAGGCCCAAAGTCTGGGCAAAGGGATAGCACACAATAGGACAATCGGTTTGGGTTTAAAATGACAGATGCAAATAGAAATTAGTAGCACACCATTTAAACACAAGGACAAATTCATTTTTTAGCTCACAATGAAATGAATTCTTTGGGGAAACAATTTAGAACTATAATGGCTCACAATATACTGGGAAGAGATGGTTGGTTTTCAAATTCCAACTATCCCAATCCAGTGAAATAAATGTGGAAATCAAATGATTTACTGGGAAAAATATACTAGGGATCTACACAAGCAACTGGAGATTCTTCAATGGGAAAGGACTGAAACGCACAGGCAATCACAGGACTTTTCAATGGGAAAATTACTGCAATGCACAGACAAATAAAGGATTTTTCAATAGGAAAATGACTGAATTACACAAACAAAGGGGATTTTTCCATGGGGGTATCTCTATGGCAATGCTCAAGAGGATAGGGCTTATTTAATCTATGGCTTGAAATGTCTATACTTACAGGAGAGGGCTTGATGGACATCAGGAGAGAATCAGTGCTGGGACGATCAAGGGGTCAGTCAAGTATTCTCTCTGTCCTCCAAAAAGGGTCCCAATCCAGCTACTCCAGCTCCTGGCTGCGCGCCAAGATTTAGGCCTCACTCTGCAAGTATGGTTCCAGATTTGGTCAGCTGCACACCTCAAGATTTGGAAGGGAGAGTCCTGGTTTGAGGCGGAGTAACCTATTTATATGGCAAGTGACATCACGGATGTGTAATAGTTCTCGTAGAATGAATTGGGCAGTGTTCAAGGGTTCTCTCCCATCTCTGGGCCAATAGGTCCAGAGAATTTGGGAGTGTTTTGGATAACCAGGGCAGGCAAACCAATGCATCTTCTAACTTGGACAGGGGACTGGGTCTGGGTTTTGCACATGGAAATTCACTGTTTGATAAATGTCCTTCGCCTTCATATTTGGACACATACGACCGCATTTTTTAATGCTACATTTTTCAGTGAATCACATAAACTTTGTCAGGTGTCTGTGCTACCTACTGGTGCGAAGCTACAATACTTTCTCATTTGCTCGGTGGGCGGAATATAGATCACATTTTACATATTCTCTCAAAATTTTATGGTTTTCACATTTATAGAGAGAGCCAAATCAAGTTTTTCTTTATAACTTTTGGTATGTTGGTGTCACCAAAATAGTTTTTGGCTCACCAGACGCGCCTTCGTGACAGCCTTTCAGAAATCCGAACATGAATAGTGTGCAATCAACAATATGGATATTGCACAATGATAACCATTTCCCTCAATTTATACAAAGGCCAGTTCACCCCCCTCCTAGACTTCTGGCCCTGTTCCTGTTCTTGGCTGTGACAAGAGGGTTTCCTTTATTTAGATTAGCCTAAGGTTTCAAGGGCTAAGGCCAGCTTTATTACGGCCTAAGTGGTTTGAGTCATAAACTGCTGTAGAGCAGAGCTGCCTTAGGGAACTAATCCAGCTTCCCATTTGAAGAATTTCCAAGCAATGAGAGAGAAACGAAACCAATGTCAAGCAACTCACTTTAGCCAATATTACTTATTAACTCCTATTTTCACAAATGATTCTTGAAATGCACGCACTTTTAACCTGGATAAATGTCATTGCAAAGTGGTTCCCTGCATACATGGGTTAAATGAGGACCACATAATTACATTATTAGAGACATTAGTTGTACATCTGGATGCTCATAGTGTCTACTTGGAAGCACAATTGAAATGTCCTTTGTCAATTGCAGCCATGAAAAGCTTTCATTTTCTGCAGCAATTTAACCCACTTCAGGCTCCTAACGTGTCAGAAGCCAAACTCGTATGTTCAGAGTTTTGTACACATTTTGATGAGCCTGTCTTTAGTTGAAAGGGAAAAACACCTTTTCTTTAATATTTCTGCCAGCATGTACTGTGGTTCACTGCAACTGTAGCACACAATGCTGACATCCCATTTAGGTCTCTGTGGACTGTAGTTTCTGCGAAGCTGACTTCAGTTCTCCCATAATTTAGCAACTTTTGCCATGTGTCTTTCCCTTAATCAAGGCAATTAACATTTTTAGGCATCTCATGTTTTGATGCTTAGTTTCGCTCCTTTTCTCTTTGAAATTGTAGTGTCTTATTTCCATGTTAACTTAAAGCAGGCCTTTTATTTTGGGGAGCCCTCATACTGACTGCGGAATTTAATTATGGCATTCAGGGCTATTTCCTGCCACAAAATCTCCCCTCCTAGCTCTTTGACAGCTTTATTCAGAGAGAAGAGGTAGGAGTGAGTGGGGTGTTAATTTCACGATGGCCTGGGTTCGCCCCATGGATTTCCTCTAGAGCGCACCTGCTCCTGAGTTCTTTCTAGGACTCTCCTTCAGAGCATGTCTGCTGTATTCCCGGTCCTGACAAAGTGGTGCACTGGTCTGCCCAAACTTTCTCAAGATTAATTTTTTCCATTAGGTTGTGGGTCCTGGGCCTCTCCCCTTCTGCTGGCTCCCCTACGGCCTGAAGAGGCAAGGAGTTAATTTATCTGACAAAAGAATGGATAGATGTGAAAAAATGAACAACAAAAAGCAGGCGAGATTAAGTATTTCATACAATACCATTTTCCCATGTAGGGATGTGAAAAAATTGACAACAAAAAGCAGGAGAGACCCATAGAAGATATATATTGCCAACACACATTTTTCTTACATATATATTTCAAACACACAGTTTTTCCTTACATTGTACTCCTTCATCATCTTCTCAAAATAAGAATAATTGGTATACTCCCTGTAAATGTATGACTTTCTTTATCCAGGTTCCAATTCTTTACCTTTACTCTTTACTTTTACTCTTCGGAGGATTTCTGGGCTGTATCCTCTCTGTGCTCTTCAATCAGTCACAAGTTCTGCCTGGGATGACAGCTCTTCAACTGATTGATGTGCACCCATTTCTCTTCCGTTAGTTCTCCTTTAGGGCGGCAGGTTTTATAGGCAACAGGGGAGATTTTATCTACAATTTCAAAGGCGTGGCATTAGGAGGAAAGGGACTTACACTCCTTGGCCTGGCTCCTTTGAAAATTGTACAAGTAAACCCTGTCTCCTACTTGATATTGTTTCTTAATGGTCTTTAAATCGTAGTGGGTTTTCATCCCCTCTGCCGACTTTTCCAGATTTCATTAAACAAACGCAAAAGCAAGCTGAAGGTGTTTTCTCAAATTATCAATATATTCATGTGTCGTGGACGTGTTAATCAGAGTCTTCTCTTGCATCCTGTAGAGCAGATGCTGAGTTAGTACAATTTTTCATCCAGTCATTAGCTCGAATGGAGACATTTTTGTTGCAGAAGATGGTGTAGACCTGATGGCCATCAGGACAAGTGGTAGTCGGATGTCCCAACTAGGCCCAGAGTCTGCCACACACTTCTTTAGGGTGCCCACAATCATTTTATTACACCTCTCAACTCCCCCACTAGAGGCTCGGTGGCGGGCAATATGGAGCTTTCTCTTTACCCAAGGTATCTCCCACATCTTTGTCATCACCTTGCTGGTGAAGTGACTTACTTGGTCTGACTCAATACTTTGGTGAAGGCCGAAACATGAGAAGATGTAGTTGATCATCAGAGCAGCTGCTGTTTCTGCCTTTTAATTTGGGGCCGGGAGACATTACACCCACTTGGTAAACAAGCCTGTTTCAGTTAACATGTACTTTTTTCCTCTAGAAGAGCGAATAACGAGCCTGATGAAATATACTTGCAAATCTGACCAAGGCAGTGTCATCCCTCTTTTCTGTAGGGGAGCTCTGTGTGTGAGGGAATTTAGCTGAAATTGAGCACACAATAGACACTCTTTCAAGTATTGGTCAAGGTCCTGACCCATGTGTGGCCAGTATGCAACCTCTCACAAGAATTCCAAAGTTGTATGAGACGCCTGATGCCCGGCTGTGGCCGTGTCATGGGCATGAATTAATATCAGGCTTCAGAGTGAGGTAGGTACCACCCACTGGTCACATCCAGAGATGGATGTCTGTACCAACAACCCTTTTTGGATTTGGAACATTTTGGGAAACTTCATCAACACCCAGAGATCCTATTTCCCGATGTAATCGGTTTCTGTCAGAGGAAAATTCATGGGGTCTTCAATGTGTTGATAACATTTTGCAATAATCGGACCCCCTTTTTGTGCTGTGATCAAATCAGCATCTGGGGTTTCCTTACTTCCCTGGGCAGTTGAGAGTTCATTTTGGGCAAGTGTTTTGGACCTGGTGACAGCAGCGACCTGGATTTCCCCTAACAGGGCCTCAATCTCTATGAGATCCCATTGGATGGCTCTGGTTTTGGCCAACTGGTCAGCCGGGTAATCATAGGTTTTGTCTGGTCCCTTTATTCTGGAATGACCCTTAATCTTCTTCCAGTAGATGGTCATCTCATTAGAGGTGATAAGATCATCAATGGATTTTATTTGTTTTCCATGCTTGAGTGGTTTGTTGTTTGCACACAGCATGTCTCGGGTTTTCCAATTTATCAGGTGCTCCACGAACCCATTCCTGACATAATCTGAATCAGTGATTATGATTAGCTAATGGAGTTGGTGTTGCATGGCAGTGAGGATGGCCTAATGAACCGCCATCACCTCTGCCACCTGACTACTTTGAGGACCGATCTTGTACCCAGTGGAGGGCTCCGGGGCATCATTCACCCAAGCATTCCCAATGACAGCCAACAGTTCATTTTCTTCGTTATCAACATGGTAGGAGCACCCGTCCACAAAAATGTGTGGGAATCCCCTGGCACGTATCTTCCTCATAGACTTTGTGCGGGCAAGTCAGGTATGCCTACATGTTGTCTTGGGTTTTTAGATTTTCGTCCTCGAGACAGTTTTCTTGAACACAATCATGCAAGTCAGCCAAACCTTGTGCGGGGGACTCTTCTTGTTTTGGCCATATCTGACCTCCACAGGAAAGCCTTGCATGGACAGAATCCAGGAAGTAATTCTGGAATTACTCACATTTCTGGCCCGGATTCGGTCAGTTTGGTGATATTGCAAAGGCTGGTGAGGAGTCTCGACAATGATGTGCTCCCCCTGGATGAATGGCCCGTAATTTTTGAATGCCCACACCATTGCCAAGAGTGCCTTCTCACAATCGTTGAATTTTTCCTCCACAGAGGACAAAGTCTTACTCGCATAGAAGATTACATTATTGACCTTGTTGCGCTTCTTGTATGATCTGTTAAACAAGTATTTGACAACCCTGTCTCCAAGAAGAACTCCTTGATTTTGATGGGGTAAGCAAAAACAAGGCACTTGTGACAGTCTTCTCTTCTGTTGTTTCACTGCCTCAGCATGCTCCACTCCCACTTGACCCCGGCCTTTAGTAAATGGACCAAAGGCCTTGTGACCTCTGCGTAGTTTTCTATGAACCTTCTACTATAATTAGTCAGTCCAAGAAGGCTTCTTAGTTGAGAGTCGTAGGGTCCTTTAATTTTAATAAGGCTTCCACCTTTTTCGCCTGTGGACTGAGACCCTCACAGGTGATCTCATGCCTTTGGTAGTTCACCCGGGTCTTACACCACTGTGCCTTCTGGAAGGACAGTTTTGCTTGAGCTTCCTTTAACTGGATCAGGACATATCAGATTTCTACTATATGTTCCTCCACGGTTGAGCTTTTGATTAGAACATCATCTACATAGGCCAGATTTCCCCTTTCACCCAAGTCAAGCATGGCCTTGTGCAGAAAAATGTTAAATTTGTTGCCAGAGATTATATATTGAAAGGGAGTTTGAGTCCATGTGTACTGCTGCCCCCCGAAGGTAAAGGCCAGCTTGCACTTGTCTTCCCTACTCATGGGTACTGTCCAGTAACCATTGTCAGGTAAATGGCAGTATACACCTTTGACCCTTGGATCTGGGCCAGATCAATGTAGGGAAGAGGCCATCGGGAAATGTGGGCCCGTTTGTTTAACTCCCTAAGGTCTGCGCAAAGTCTCCATCGGCCATTGGGTTTTGGTATCCCCAGTAACGGGTTATTAAAGGTACTGTGGACTGGATGAATTATCCCACGGGATTATAAGTTCTTTTTGATCTCTGTGAGTGATTCCATAGACGCGAGAGGCAACCAATATTTCTTCACAAATACGGGAGCCATTTCAGGGTCCCTGGGCATGGATTTAGAATGAATCTCGCTGCGACCACAGTCATACAAGTCCACAGCAAAGATTTCTTGAAAATCCAGAAACACCTGTTTCAGCTGCTGCTTTTGCTCCTCAGTCTCAAAGGCATCAGCCGGTAGATTTGCTCCTCAACCATCTGCCTGAAGCCTGGAAATACCTCAGGTTTTGCAATTTCCGCAGTATCATCCAGTTGCGTGGAGAGATCTCTTGTTATGTCCCCATGATACCTGAGGGTTAGGCGCGCATTACAAATGGAATAATAAATAAATGGTGTTGCCTGGACAGAAGGTTTGAAGAAGGAGAGGCAGTCACTGTTGACCTGAAATTCCACCTCACCCTTCCTGTTGTCGTAGGTCACCTCTTCCCCCCATAAGGGCAGGAAGAGTACACCAAGAAATCCCCCCCTTGCCGGGTGAAAATATTTTCTGGAGGTAAGTCATAGCAACAATCGTAGCAGTCATTGGGAATCCCTCCCATGATCTCATTCCCTAAGTCAATGGTGAAATGTTGGGCATCAACCACCATTCTAATAAAGGTGTCTGCGCCCAGAGTGATACTCCTAGGGTCGCTGTCATCCACCAATGTTAAAATGGTGTTGTGTTCTAGGACAACTAGTGGTGTCGCGTTCAAATACAACCCCCGCTGTTGGAGGTGATCATTTAAATTTAAATAAGCATCTGGGTTTTGGAGGTTCAGTCCTCGCTTAATTATTAGGGGAATGATGTTTTGTCGGACCAGATGGCGACGTCTTCTCCAGTTTGAATTTCAACTGCATACAGCAGAAATTGAGCTGACCGAAATGCCTTTTAAGGATTGTCAAAGCCCATGTGGTTTCCCCCCAGTCTGTACCAGACTTTGGAATTAATTAGGTCCAAATGAATTGTGAATCGATTGATAATGTCACTGCCTAAGCAGAAGGCAGAGGGTCAGCTCTCACAACCCAATAAGTATGATCTATGCTTTTATCACCAATGGAAATGTTTAGCATGCACCTGCTAGGCAGGAGATGTTTGGAATTGGGAGTTTCCAGGGCCATTTCCCACTTATCAATCAACTTAAATGTTGGAATGGTCTGATCTTTTGGGAGTTTCCTAAATAACGCTTCGCTGATGAAGCTTTTTCCATTTTTCAGGGATACTCTGGTGAGAACAGGCTCTACCCCCTAGCGCAGGAACAACTGTTCACCCTTTTTCTGAATATCAGCCAAACTTTGAGCTGGTTTTTCATCACCTTTTATCATGGGATTTGGGTTTTCTTCAAATTCTGGATCGGCGTCAAATTTTAGGGTATATCCTTCCAGTGTGGAATGCCACTTGAAACTGGGAGGAAGGTTGATTTTCAAAAATGGAGAAGGGTTCCCATCACCAGTTTGTTCTCCTACAGAGATTACAGTTATGTCGGGGACCTGATTTTTCCTGAAGTGGAATTCAATTTTGTCAGACCGCTGCTCAACCATGTGGCATGTGCCATTTAGACTCACATAGTTCATGCTCTGTTTTAGTTTTATTGGCCAGTTAGTCTGGGTCCAGGGGACCTTGTTCACACAGTCTATTAGGGGTGACAACCTCCGAAGGAGGCTTTCCCTAGGAGACAAGGTGTGCCCCCTGGAGTGATGACTATGACCGGATGTTTCACCATATATTGTCCAATTTTTATCTCCAGATCCGCATCCCCTCGATGGGAATGTCATTTCTGTAGAAGTTCTGGAGTTGCGCAAGAAGAGGTGTGAGTGAATTTGGTGACTCTCCCCCTTTCTGAAGTGATTTGATCAAATGCACTTTTGAACAGAAGGGTGGTTTGGGATCCTGCATCCACCAGAGCTGAAAATGCACACTGGCGTTGTACCTTGGCGGAGGCATAACATCGGCCTTCTTTCTCCTCAAAGGAGCAAAGGAAATGTGTATTTTGGGCCAATTGGGCAGTTGATTTCTTTATTTTGAACTCCAACACTGTGTGATCTTGGGCAGTTTTCTGAGTCCGGGAATCTGTAAAGAAAATTTGGCATCCTGGGATCTGGGCGATTTGGGAATCCCCTTTCTCCCCTGATTCTGTGCTGTCCCCCTTTTCCTGGAGACAGTCACTTGAACGGGTTTGGGGGGAGGATCTCTCATTAATTTCAGAGTCCTCGGGGTGACATGGTTGGGGTTCAGGAATTGGTGGTTCTGGGTAAATCCCCATACTTACCCAGTCTAAGTGAGGGTCTTTTGGGAACCATTTCTCTATGGGAGGATTCCCCCCAATCCTTGAAAGAGAAGACTTTCTTCATTGAATTCTCCAGGGATTCTTCCACTTCACACTGGAGGACGCAGACTTCCTCCACAAAATGGGGTTTCTTTGTCCCTTGGTTTCTCCTACTTACCCTCTGTTCCCTAGGTTGCGGTTTTTTGGGGGTAGGGGGTTTTGGTTCAGGGTCAGAGGTTTCTAGGGACCTTTCCCAGGTGATAAAGGACATTTCCTCTATGGCTTTGCATCCTCTTCTGGAACCTGTTGGTTGTCTGGGTTTTCTCCATGACATTGCTCCGGGGTACCAGACCATGGGTTTGAGCTGTTGTGGGCAGCCATGTTCATTTGAGGGCTCTGATGAGCCCTCAACATGTGACTCTGGTCTTGGGTCAGACTTTGGACCTCGCGCTCCAGTTGCAACATCCTCTCTGGTTGATATGGGGGTCTAGGATCAAACCTTTGCTGCTCTAGGGAAGGGACTGTCCCTTCTCCCAGAGTAGCTTGGGTATTGAGGGTTTCCCTGGTAGCTCTCCATACTTAGTCTCCCTTCTCCCTGATTTGGGGGTCCAGCATCCTCAAAGTGGGGAGAGAGAGAGGAGGATTTTTCTGAAGGTAGGGGTTTGGAGGGTACAAGGGGAAGAAACCTAAACTGGAGGGTGGAATATTACTGCTCTCCTGAGGGAAGTTTTGTGGGAAGTTTGGGGGGAAATTTGGAGGAAAATTTCCTGGGGCTGTACTTACCTGATTGGATCCCCCCCTTGAGCCGTTTGTGTCCATAGATACCCCAAGATGGGTATGTTCCCCTTTTACCTTGGGCTAATGTAGGTGGCAGAGTCTGGTGACGCATTTGTGGGATACCCAACCTGGCTACAACCCACTTGGGACTGGTCAGAGGGCCTTCTCTGCCTCTTATTTGGTTTATTAGAGGGAGGGGTATTTTGCCCCCCCATTTCTAAGTCCAAAATGGAGGTATTCTTCACCTCCCCCACCTTGGCAGCAGCAGGAGTGTTTGATGGTTTGGGAATTTTGGGAGAAATATTGTGTTCCACTGGCTTTTGGACTTCATAGATAGGGGTATCCTGTTCTATTACCCAATCAAGGGTCCTTTCATCATTGAAGTCCCTATCCAGTTGTGTCATGATGTACTTAGGGAGGGCATGAAAATAAGTATCAACAAACTCCCTACTATTTGTGTGCACCCGTCTATAGGTCTGGGCAAATGCCTGCTTCAATTCTAGCACAAACTCTCTCGGTGCCTGATCCTCTCCGCACTGCAGGTTGTAGGCTGTATTATGAGCCTCCTGGGGGTTCCTGTGCACAGAAAAGTGTTTCAAAATTGCCACCTTGTAGGTAGACCATCTTGAATGATTTTGATCCTCCAGCCCAGCAAAGAAGCTGGAGTATTCCGGGGAGAATGTCCACTTGACAAACTCCATGGAGTTATGGTCATTTTTTATGCCAAATAATGTCATCATCTGGTCATACAGCTCCAGATGCTCCCAGACTGAGTACTTGGCATTTTTGTGGTAAAGAGTCATGAAGCTTCTGATGGCTTTTATTTGTCGAATGGGGTCTTTTACAAGCGTTCTCTTGTTTGGCAGCCTTCTTTTTCCGCTGCACCTAGTCCAAGTCCATTCACCCTTAGACTAAGAACTGCTAGTATTTGTGGTCCAGTCCCGGTCCTCCAGGCGCTCCCTGATTCTTTGAGACTGGGAATCTCTCCCAGAGTGATGGGGTCTAGTCTCTTCTCCCATGCTGTATTGTGGGCTCTCTGGGTCACTTCCCTTAGACTCCCTTTTTCACACATGGGAGTACTCTTCGTGTTCCTTCCCTCTTCCAGGAGTGGTGGAGAACTCCCACCACCTCTGTGAATGGGTGAAGGTTTTCAGCTCTTTTGAGGCCTGAACTCTGATTCTTCCTTATCTGCAAAGTGGATCAGATGGTCCCTTTACAACCGTTGTCTCTGCCAGTCTAAGTCCCTGATTTTCTCATCATAGGAGTCCTCCTGGTCAGATGTGTTTGCCAAAATATTTTTTAACCTAAGCAACGATGCACGTCCATCAATATCTGATGGGGGCTGGCCTGCCGGCTCAGTCATCCTAGGCCCAATTGAGTCCAGATGCCTCATATTTCCCTGTTCTTGTGAACTCATAGGCATGAAGTTAGCAGCGACTTGACCGTATAAGATGGTGAGTTGGCTTGAGGCCCCTAGTACAGAGGACATCACACCATGATCAGGGGTTGCCCTTCCAATTCTTAACTGTTCGGGGTTCGTCAAGGCCTGATTTAATCTAACCTGTTCCTTCTCTAGTCCCTCAGACTTATCTTTCTCAGCCCGTATTTCTTGGTAGTATGCAGAGGCCTTACCATTTTATTCTGCTACCAGGGTTTGACTAGCTTCTATGACCTTACCTTGTGCCACTACTTGGCCATGGAGCCCTTTGTTCTCCTCACAAAGGGCCTTATTTCCTTTCTGTGAATCTTGTATTATCTAGGAATACTCAGACCTCTTCTTTTGCAAAGACTAATCTCCTCACTCTGTGCATTGTGGGTCTGTGTTGTCTGCTCTAGGTCAAATTCTATTTGTCTCATTTGTCCCATGAATTTTTCATGTTCTACTTTTATGTCAGTCATATCCTGAGAACATGACTTGCCTTTCTCCAGGTCTGCTTTCAACTGGCACACTTCTTGACACAGGCCATCTTTTTTCCTGACGCAGCATGCTATTCTGCTTGCTGATGTGATCTCACTGCTGTTTCATTGTGCTAAATTTCTGGTGCTCCTGATCAAAATACGCTTGGGAATGGACCTCCTTAATAATCAACTGGTTATTCTCCACTTTCAATTGCTTAATCCGATTTTGAAAAGCGCACATGTCCTCTAAGCAGGCTCTATTGTACGTCACTTGTTGACTCCATTTTAGTTGACTCTCTTTCAGGTTCTCAAACCCTTCTTGGCAATAGAACTGGGACTCTCGCTCTGAATTAATTTGTTGCTGTACTGCCAACTCAACCTTTAGCTGCTGAATGGCATCACCTAATTCTAACTCAGAATTTTGGCTCTGTAGCACTTTCTCCTCTACCTGTGCTTGCTACAATAACTCAGATTGATTTTGCACAGAGGCTACACTCTCCTGGTACCTTTAGTCCATGATCATCATGTGGAAGTACATATATGCAGTGAGCTGGACCATTTTAGTTTGCTCATCTCTGGTGGTCTGTGTCATGTAAAAATCTGTCAGGGCTTGATGTAACAGGACACTGTCCTGCCACACATCCATATATATAGAGGTCACCAGTTGTATCATTCTGGATTGCCAGGCTTCATGTTCCTGTTCTGCCCATTCCCCTTTAATGAACAATTTGGATAGAAGGTGCTTCCTAGCCATGTTAATTTCTACAATGCTCATTGTAAAATGTGTTCTGCATCTCATGGGTTGTCTATGCAAGGGCAAAATCTCAACCCTGTTCCTGCCTAGTTTATACTCATAATATTTATTTAGACACACAGCCCTGCCATCCAGGGTACAAGTTTGGCTGGCGCCTTCACAATGTAACCCAGTTTACTATCCAATAAATGTAACAATACCTTCAATGGGCTAGTCTGCCGTGCTACACTTTCATGGACATGAAAAGCCCCCACGTTTGTCACAATATATTATACAGCACAAGCATGTCAGGGATCTCTTTCCCATGTAATGAATGTGGTGCACAATAAAACCGCTTTTTATTTTTACAATCTAGATTTGTTGTTTAAGAAGGCCACCAACCCGTCTCGCACCCAACCTCCACAAGCACCCCATTTCACAGTATACTAGGAACCAGGCCGGTGTGTTATCAATGAATATTTTATTCATTTATGGTTTAATAGGAAAATAGAATAAACAGTTACAATAGCCATAAAGGTGTGGCAACACAAATGTCAGAGTCATTTTTAGATAGAGCGACACACTGGGACAACTCAAACACGTATAGAACACGGATTTACTTTTTACTTCTCTCACCACTACTATCAAAACAGTTCAAAACACCATGAAAATGCATGCAACTCACAGGAAAGTGCATGCGCACACAAAGTATCCTTCAGTCCCAGCCACCCTCACCACCCCCCCAGACCTCCACTAGGCATGTCAGCTTTGAATGGAAGGCAGTGGCAAGGAATGGGAACACAAGATTAAAATTGGATTTTGAGTGGGGCTTTCAGAAAGAATATGGGGAGCCAGCAATTAATGGGACAATTTGTTTTTCTGCACCTGGAAAAATTGGTTATTTTTAGGAAAACTGCTAGGGGACAGCAGAAAGAAATTACTACAATGCACAGACAAGGATTTTTCAATAGGGAAATGACTGAATTACACAAACAAATAAGATAGGGGATTTTTCCATGGGGGTATCTCTATGACAATGCTGAAGAGGATAGGGCTTATTTAATCTATGGCTGGGGATGTCTATACTTACAGGAGAGGGCTTGATGGACACCAGGAGAGCATCACTACTGGGACGATCAAGGGGTCAGTCAAGGATTATCTCTGTCCTCCAGAAAGGGTCCCAATCCAGCTACTACAGCTGCTGGCTCCACTCCAAGATTTAGGCCTCACTCTGCAAGTATGGTTCCAGATTTTGTCAGCTGCACACCTCAAGATGTGGTAGGGAGAGTCCTGATTTGAGGCAGAGTGACTTATTTATAAGGCAAGTGACATCACTGATGTGTCATAGTTCCTGCAGAATGGATTGGGCAGTGTTCAAGAGTTCCCTCCCATCTGTGGGCTGATAGGTCCAGAGAATGTGGGAGTGTTTTGGGAAACCAGGGGAGGCAACCCAATGTATCATCTAACGTGGACAGGGGGATGGGTATGGTTGTTACACATGGAAATCTCACTGTATGACAAATGCCCTTTCTCTTTATATTTGGACACATGACAGCACTTTTTAATACTACATTTTTCGGTGAATCACATACACTTTGTCAGGTGTCTGTGGAACCTACTGGTGCGAAGCTACAATATTTTCTCATTTACTCCCAAACTATATTAATAAATGATATGGCACTCGGTGGACGGAATATGGATCCCATTTTACATATTCTCTCAAAATGTTATGGTTCTCACATCAAGTTTTCTTCATAACTTTTGGTATGTTGGTGTCACCAAAATTGTTTTTGGCTCTCCAGAATCGGCTCGCTGACAGCTTTTCAGAAATCCGAACATGAATACTGTGTGATCAATATTATGGGCATTGCACGATGAAAACCATTTCTCTTAATTTACACAAAGTACATTTAACTCCCCCCCCTTGATCTCTGGCCCTATGCCTGTTCCTGGCTGTCACGCCAAGAGGGGTTCATGTGTTTAGATTAGCCCAAGGCCTCAGGGGCTAATGGCCAGCTTTATTACAGCCTAAGTGATTTGAGTCATAAACTGCTGGAGAGCAGTGCTGCCTTATCTTGCTTTCCAAGCTAACCAAGGGAAAGAATCCAGTTTCCCATTTGAAGAACTACCAAGCAATAAGAGAGAAACAATACCAATGTCCAGCAACTCACTTTAGCCAATATTACTTATTAACTCTTACTTTCACTTTAAAATGATTCTTGAAATGCACACACTTTGAACCTGGATAAATGTAATTGCAAAATTATTCCCTGCATAATGGGGTTAAATGAGGACAATAATTACATTATTAGAGACATTAGTTGTACATCTGGATGCTCATAGTGTCACTCGAAAGCACAATTGAAATGTCTTTTGCCAATTCCAGCCACGAAAAGCTTTCATTTTCTGCAGCAGTTTAACCCATTTCAGGCTCCTAACATGTCAGAAGTCAAACACTTATGTTGAGAGTTTTGTACACATTTTGATGAGGCTGTCTTTAGTTGAAAGGGAAACATGGATTCATACCTTTTCTTTAATATTTCGGCCAGCATGCAATCTGCTTCACTCATGCTGACATCCATTTAGGGATCTGTGGACTGTAGTTTCTGCGAAAGTGACATCAGTTATCCCATAATTTGGCTGCGTTTGCCATATGTCTTTCCCTAATGTAAGACAATTACCATTTTTAGGAATCTCCATGTTTTGATGCTTGATTTTTCTCCTTTTCACTTTGAAATTGCAGGGCCTATTTCCATGTTAACCCCTCGTTGGGGTTATTCTTGACTATTGCATATTTCAAGTTTCATTCACTTTGTTGAGTGGGCTGTTTCCTTTTGCCGGACCACTCCGCTACTCTGTATCACTGCTTCATAGATGCCAGTGACTTACAGTTCACTACAGGTTTGCTTTCTTTCGTGTCTCTTTGGCACACTCACAACCTTCAATTGTGAGATCCACTGTTGTGGCTTCAATCTTTCTTTGGCACATGCAGCCTTTCATTTCTTTCGCTAACTCACCGGTTGTGTGCATTCTTTTCTGTTCTCTACTGCTTTGATTTTTGAGTCAAGGTTACTGCTACAGGGTTGGCCTCACCTTCCCAACTCTGCCGTTCACCAGAGCAGGTCGCTGGCATCCTTGAAACACAATGCAGGTTTCTACTTGTCTGGGTTTTTGTCATGATGCCTAGCCCCGGGGACTCAGACCAAGTCCAGCAACCCCGGAAGCAGGCATCAAGTTATTCTAAGCAAGCCCAACAACCTCTGCTAGGGGCTTTTTGGGTGCAGTCCTGGCACCTATGGTGCCAGGCTCATATGGAGAGTCAGTCCTGGTGCCATAGGCGCCAGGCTCATAGATTTAAACTTACCTGATGCAGACCATGCTGCAAACTCACCTGATGCAGACCATGCTGCAAGAGCTCCAAGCCAAAAGAGGCTTGGAAGGGACTACTTTACCTAGGGACTATTTTTTTACTCGGGTGGGGCTGGGGAGGAATTCTTACCTGGCACTACTTTGGAGGCTATTTAAACCACGCCCGAAGAGCAGCACACGCTTCGCTTTATTCTTCATCCAAGCAGCGTAACTCTCACCGTGCCTGCAAGTCTGCATCCAGTCTTCTGCCACGCCCGCCTCGAGTCTGGAGCTCCTAGAAAAAGGGAGAAAGAAGGAGAAAAGCTCAGAACAAGAGCAATACCTTTGATCCTTACCTGAATTCCCGATCCATCGCGCCTTTGAGCTGGAAGAAAGAAGTTATTTAATGGGCGTCGCCTCGCCTGCAGCAGCGCCGCGCTGAACTCACCGGCCTTTGCAGCATTTTCACATTCCACCGCATCCTTCTGCATGCTCCCGCCGCACTCCGGCACCTAAGAGGAGACAAGAACAGCAAGCTGAGCCAAGGGAATACACAGAGGCAATATTAGTTACCCCCATAGACTTACCTGATTTTACCACCGGGGGTACTATTCCTCTTCACGGGTCGGCGCAGCTTCCACTGCATCCTCGCCGAACCCCGGCCCCTAAGGGGAAACAAAGGAACAGCAAGGTGAAACAAAGGGACAAACAAGGGGAAACCTCCTCACCACAATAGACTTACCTGATTTTACCGCCGGAGGCATTATTCCCCGAGACTTCATATTTTC
Source organism: Ambystoma mexicanum (assembly GCF_040938575.1). Classification (NCBI taxonomy): domain Eukaryota; kingdom Metazoa; phylum Chordata; class Amphibia; order Caudata; family Ambystomatidae; genus Ambystoma; species Ambystoma mexicanum. The sequence goes on along the minus strand of NC_090941.1, from coordinate 699,619,922 downwards.
TCTGAGCGCCTGAATGAGGGAGAACGCAACAGGTTACATATTGACATTATTTTATCGAACTGTGTTGGATAATACAAATCCTTACCTGAATATTACCGGTTGCCACAAGGAATTCTTCGCTAGGGTCAAGCTGCAACCTGCAAGGAATCGGACAAGAGTGAAAGTCAGACATTTGAACTCTTACGAACTACATACTTACGGCGTCTTGCCGGGAATCTCAGAGTCAATATTGTTCTGGAACTCACCAATTCCTTCGAGCCCTTGAAGCAACTGGTTATCAACGTGCCCCTGCGCTCAATCCAGGATGGAGAGCTCATCTTTCCAAACCATCAGGTGAGACTATAAGAGGGGACATCAAAGGTGATCAGTGGGGAGAACAGCGGGAGTGGGGGAGGGTTAACGTTCAACTCCACGGGTGGCTAATTCCCTTTCTCCATTTGCAGAAGAATATTCCTACGGGCCAAGCAAACAAAGCTAGGTGGGCCAGTCCAGTCCGTCATCTCGGAACTACGCGTCACATTGGTGGAGGCCGCAGCTGTCCAGTTCAGATCGACGCCCCTGTGGGAGCCAGGTGAGTGTAACAGAACGCGAAGCCTACCCACAAATTCCCACCTGGGCGTTATGGATACCTCAGAAACTTACCAATTGGCCCAATTATTAGGGGAACTGAGGGCTGAAGTGCATTCCGCCCGTCAAGAAACCAATGCTCTTAGGAGAGAACTGGTTTTGTCAAAGGAGCGAACTGATGACCTTGCTAGGCAACTACTGCAAAGCCAGGCTGGACAAGCACCCCTACTAAGTCCCGGGGGGAATCAAGCTCCTGTGTCATCGAGTAACCCTGTGCAAATAAACCTACCAGGAAGTATTCCATGAGCTCCGCCCGAACGCTTTGCTGGAGATCCCAAAAGGTTTGCCGTGTTTATGAACCAATGCCGCTTGCATTTTTTATGCAGACCCGGAGCCTTCCCAAACGATCAAGCCAAGGTAGCCTTCGTATTGTCATATCTCAGCGGCAGTGCAGCTGATTGGTCAATTCCACTAGTTTCTCAGGATGACCCAATTCTTTAGGATTTTCAGGGCTTTCAAATGAGCATGGAAAGACTATTTGCCCGGCACTCCCAAGGACAGGTCCTGGATATCGAACTTTTGTCCCTACGACAAGGTAACCAGGACCTTCTATCCTACATCGCGACCTTTAATAGGTTGATAGTGGAAACTGGATGGCCTGAGGTAAAACGAATCACGTTATTTCATCGAGGGCTTCGAGGAGAACTCAAGGATGTCTTGGCTCAAGTCGTGAACCCACCTCAAGACTGCACTGAATATATAGACTTAGTGGTCCAGTTAGATCACAGACTTCAGAACAGAAAGGCTGATCAAGCCAAGTTTGAGAATCGGGTGTTGGTCAAGACCCACGCTAACCCCAAAGGAGCAGATGCTTCAGAACCCATGCAAATCGGAGGCGTTAAAGGACCCTTAACCCAGAAGGAAAGAGAAAGAAGACGGCAAATGCAATTGTGTCTATATTGTGGAACTTCTGGGCATTTTCTACGGGATTGCCCTGTAAAACCACCCAAGAAGGTGGTAGGATCTGCTGATAAAAGCCATATGGAGTCAGACTCGGGAAACGACCACACCCGACAAGCGTAGAGGTCTGCTTGCCGAGCTTGAAGAAGGATACTCAGATCTCGCATTTCATCATACCAATGGTCCTCGTAGATCCAAGGCAGCCATCGCGTATGCACGCTGTAAAGGCATACATTGATAGCGGGGCCATAGGAAACTATGTGGACTACGAATTGGCTTCCAGGATGAATCTACCTCTCTGCCGAAAAACCACCTCAGATGTCATCACCACAGTCGATGGAACTGAAATTGCCTCTGGGCCTGTAACTCATTCCACCGCAGAGATAACACTATTGGGTCAGGATGGGCATCGAGAGACTATTGTGTTTGATCTAATCAAAGCCCCACAGGTCCAAATAATACTGGGGATACCTTGGTTGGAAACACATAATCCTTGTATTGATTGGTGAGAGAAGAGAATAACCTTCCCGGATTGTGCACAAACCTGTTACCCAAAGAAAAATCTGAACGCAGGCCTGGCCCCAGTAACCACAGCAGTCGTGCAACTACCTCCAGAATACCAAGAATTCCAGGATGTCTTCCAAAAAGAACAGGCAAACACCTTACCACCTCACAGATCGTACGATTGTCAAATCGATCTCATACCCGGTGCACAACCTCCTTGTAGCAGGATCTACGCCCTTACGGAACCTGAGAACCTTCACCTACGACAGTACTTAGACCAGTACCTTGCTAATGGCTTCATTCGCCCATCCAAGTCCCCTGCATCTTCAACTTTGTTCTTCGTGCCCAAAAAGGAAGGTGACCTCAGAACGTGCATAGACTACTGCGCATTGAACCAGATAACTGTTAAGAACCGAAACCCATTGCCTCTGATCCCTGAACTACTAGACTAAGTGAAGGACGCTTGCATATACACTAAGCTAGATCTCCGGGGGGCATACCATCTGGTACGTGTAAAGAGGGCGATGAATGGAAGACTGCTTTTGGCACTAAGTATGGGTTATACAAATACCAGGTGATGCCTTTCGGGTTGTGCAATGCACCAGCAGCCATCCAATACTTCATGAACGATCTCCTTTGTGAACTCATTGATGTTTGTGTTGTCGTATATATCGGGGATATTCTAGTATACTCCTCTTCAGAATCTGACCATGTGAAGCAGGTCCGAGCAGTCCTTGAGAAATTGCGCCAGCACAAACTATATGCAAAACTGGAAAAATGCGTTTTTCATGCCACAGAAGTTGAATTCCTTGGGTTTATCCTGACCCCAAGAGGAGTCCGAATGGACTCACGGAAGGTGGACGCAATTCTTAAGTGGCCATCACCAAGTTCAGTTAAAGGAGTACAAAGCATGCTTGGCTTTGCCAATTTCTACCAGAGATTTATCCCAGATTTTTCACATGTTGTATATCCCATCAAAGCACTCTTGCGAAAAATTAAACGCTTTATGTGGACTGAAGAAGCTGAAAATGCCTTCCAAGAGCTGAAAGCGAAATTCACGTCTGCACCTGTATTAAAGCACCCGCGCCCTGAACTTCCATACATCGTGGAATCTGATGCATCCAGTCTAGCCATGGGAGCTGTCCTGTCTCAAAAGGACAGTGAAACTGGCCAGCTTCACCCAGTAGCATTTTGGTCCAGAACGTTCTCGGCACCCGAGTTAAACTATGCAGTTACCGACAAGGAGTTATTAGCCATTAAATCCGCCTTCAAGGCTTGGCGGCACTATCTTCTCGGTGCCAAGCATACCATTGCTGTGATCACCGATCACCGGAACTTACAGTATTTAAAGACAGCCAAGGCCCAATCGTCACGCCAACTCCGATGGGCATTGTTCTTTGCCGAGTTCGATTTCGTGATAACCTATCGACCAGGTTGTAAGAATGGTAAAGCAGACGCCTTATCCCGAATAGGGATGGGAGAGGCAGAAGTGAACCCAGAACCAGTACCTATAATTTCAGAACAAAGGATTCTTGGCATGACAACTCTACAGACACTAGAGGAGATTCAGGTAAAGATCCAACAACTCTTTGATCCTACAGCCCTGCAGGACTGGGTAAAGAAAGGCCCGGAATACTCTGTCACCAATGACCTGCCTTATTACCAAGGGCGGCTATTTCTGCCACATAAGGAACTACAAGAGCTAGTCATTTCCCGTTATCATGATACCCTAATGGAGGGGCACCCAGGTATTGCAAAAACTGAAGCTAAGATTAAGAGACAATTCTGGTGGCCCACCTTGCGAAAGGATGTTAAATCATTTGTGATGTCTTGTAGCATTTGTGCCCAAAACAAAAGTCAAAAGAAAAAACCAGCTGGACTCTTACAACCTTTAGACATTCCGCCTACACCATGGCACACCTTATCGTTAGACTTTATTACTGATCTACCCCCATGCAATGGATTTAACACCATTCTAGTTATTGTGGATCTTTTTTCCAAGATGGCCCACTTTATTCCTAAAAAAGTGGGCCCTTTATTTAAAGGGATTACCTTCAGCTTCAATCCTGGCCAAAGAGTTCCTCGAAAACATTGTTTGCATACACAGATTTCCGTCCATATTGGTCTCTGACCGGGGCAGTCAATTCATTTCACATTTTTGGAAAAAATGTTGTCAATTGGCGCAAATCGATGTGAGGTTATCGACCAGTCACCACCCCCAAACCGATGGTCAAACGGAGAGGGCCAACCAGACTCTCAAACAATACCTACGTTGTATGTTACATCAGACTGAGAGTAATTGGAAAGATATTCTTTGGATCGCCAATATGCATACAATAATTCACTACATTCTGGAACTGGACAAAGCCCCTTTTATACCTTATATGGGCACGATCCTCGAACCTCAGACCTTGACTCACCTCAACACTTAGAAATGCCCGCAGTGGACCATCTGCACGCTACGATTACACAAGCCTTTAAGTAAGCAACGGAACATTTAAAAAAGGCGAAAGAAAAATACAAGAAAGATGCTAATCGGCATACAAGAGATACTCCACAATACCAGATAGGGGACCAAGTATGGTTATCTACAAAACATATATTCCTCTAAAGGGAACACAGACCTTTAACCCCAGATATTTGGGACCTTACTCTATTAAGGCCATTATCAACCCAGTGGCTGTCAAGTTGGACTTACCTGCTAATATGCGAAATCACCCCGTCTTTCATGTGTCACTTTTGAAGCCAGTGCAACTTGGGACTAGACTAACCAAGTCACCAGACCCCATCCTTGTAGACAGGGAACCCAAATTTGAAGTTAAGAACATCCTGGACTCCAAGCTGATAAAGTCAAAACTTTTTTATTTAATCGACTGGAAAGGTTATGGACCACAGGAAAGATCATGGGAACCTAGTGACCACGTTCATGCACCCCGATTGGTGAAAATATTCCACCAAAATTTCCCAGACAAACCAAAACCACAGGGAAGAACGACTTTAGGAGGGGCCTTGGGGGGGAGTGCTGTCATGATGCCTACCCCCGGGGACCCAGACCAAGTCCAGCAACCCCGGAAGCAAGCTTCAAGTTATTCTAAGCAAGCCCAACAACCCCTGCTGGGGGCTATTTGGGTGCAGTCCTGGCGCCTATGGTGCCAGGCTCATATGGAGAGTCAGTCCTGGCGCCATAGGCGCCATGCTCATAGATTAAAACTTACCTGACGCAGACCATGCTGCAAACTCACCTGATGCAGACCATGCTGCAAGAGCTCCAAGCCAAAAGTGGCTTGGAAGGGACTATTTTACCTAGGGACTATTTATTTACTCGGGTGGGGCTGGGAAGGAATACTTACCTGGGACTACTTTGGAGGCTATTTAAACCACGCCCGAAGAGCAGCACACGCTTCGTGTTATTCTGCATCCAGCAGCGTAACGCTCACTGTGCCTGCAAGTCTGCATCCAGTCTTCTGCCACGCCCGCCTCGAGTCTGGAGCTCCTAGAAAAAGTGAGAAAGAAGGAGAAAAGAGCAATACCTTTGATCCTTACCTGAATTCCCGATCCATCGCGCCTTCGAGCTGGAAGAAAGAAGTTATTTAATGCGCGTCACCTCACCTGCAGCAGTGCCGCGCTGATCTCACCGGCCTTCGCAGCACCTTCACATTCCACCGCATCCGTCTGCATGCTCCCGCCGCACTCCGGCACCTAAGGGGAAGACAAGAACAGCAAGGTGAGCCAAGGGAATACACAGAGGCAATATTAGTTACCCCCCATAGACCTACCTGATTTTACCACCGGGGGTACTATTCCACTTCACGGGTTGGCGCAGCTTCCACTGCATCCTCGCCGAACCCCGGCCCCTAAGGGGAAACAAAGGAACAGCAAGGTGAAACAAAGGGACAAACAAGGGGAAACCTCCTCACCACAATAGACTTACCTGATTTTACCGCTGGAGGCATTATTCCCCGAGACTTCATATTTTCTCTCAGCGCCTGAATAAGGGAGAACGCAACAGGTTACATATTGACATTATTTTATCGAACTGTGTTGGATAATACAAATCCTTACCTGAATATTATCGGTTGCCACGAGGAACTCTTCGCTAGGGTCAAGCTGCAACCTGCAAGGAATCGGACAAGAGTGAAAGTCAGACATTTGAACTCTTACGAACTACATACTTACGGCGTCTTGCCGGGAATCTCAGAGTCAATATTGTTCTAGAACTCACCAATTCCTTCGAGCCAGTGAAGCAACTGGTTATCAACGCGCCCCTGCGCTCAATGCAGGATGGAGAGCTCATCTTTCCAAACCATCAGGTGAGACTATAAGAGGGGACATCAAAGGTGATCAGTGGGGAGAACAGCGGGAGTGGGGGACGGTTAACGCTCAACTCCACGGGTGGTTAATTCCCTTTCTCCATTTGCAGAAGAATATTCCTACGGGCCAAGCAAACGAAGCTAGGTGGGCCAGTCCAGTCCGTCATCTCGGCACTATGCGTCACATTGGTGGAGGCCGCAGCTGTCCAGTTCAGATCGACGCCCCTGTTGGGAGCCAGGTGAGCTAACAGTTTTGGCTTTCTCTGCGTATCTCTCATGGTTTCCTGGAGGCACCAACCTCTTCCAGGGATGTTCAGGGTTTCCTAGCCTCTCACTCTGGTCCCTCAATCGGTCATCCTGCTCCAATGGGTTCACTTTTACCCCAGAAGATCTGCTGCTTCTCTTGTTCCACCTTGCTCAGAGTGTGTCTCCATATTCAGCCTTTTATCCGTGCAGGGGTAATTAATGGATATCAGATGTATGTGATTAAGGTCAAGTGCTTGACTTTGCCTGACCTTATTAACAGGACATGCCCAATGGGATATGTAAGGGTTAGCCTCTTTTCTCTCAGTCCTCCTCTTCCTTGGCCCAGTGTTTGTGTAGAAAAGGGGGACGGCAGTTGGTATGTCAGAGAATCCTATAAAATGGGATGGGGTATGGGTACAGGAAAGGGGGGACACTGTGTCTCACCAAGGGTTGTCTCACCCCCCTCCCTGAAGATCCTTCACCCAGGTGATCCTCCCACACTGGTCCACCCCGAGGGTCTGGATCCAAAGGCGATGGCCTTGCCCTGGTCATCTGAGAGTGAGATCCCCGGAGACTGGCAAGTGAGACATCCTGTGGTTTCTCACAGTACCTAAGGTTTTAACTTTGCCAGATACTGAGATGCTATAGTCATGGATTGAAAAGGACTGGTATCTAGACTCCAGTTTGACCCTGAGGTGTCCCAAATATCAGCAACTCCATTTTACTTCCGTTTAAGCACATCAAATTTAGGTTCATCCAGGTTTCAATCAAGGTGTAAGAATGCTCCAGAAGTGTCATGTCGAGATCGTAGTCTCTCGAGAGTTCCATAACTAGCTGGTTGTCATCAGTGTAGTTGGTGAAGAAGTCCCCCATCTCTTCCAGATGAATACATAGGGGCCTGATGTATAGATTGAAGAGTAAGGGAGACACACAGCCCCCCTGGGAATACCACAGACAATTGGGGGTGGAGGAGAGACAGCATCCCCCCAACAGATTCTGGACACTCGATATGACAGGAAGGACTACACCCAATAAATGTACTCCTGGCTACATGATCCTACATCTCTCAGGGTAAAGAGGATGCGCTTGTGATCAAAGAGGTCGAAAGTCGCTGACAGATTTCCTAAAACCAATAACCCTGTATTTCTTGTATCAATAGTTTCTAGCATGTGGGTCTGAAGATATATAAGAGACGTTTACATGTTATGGGACAGACTGAATCTGCATTGTCTGGAGTGTAAGATGTCAGAAGCTTCTACAAAAGCTTGGAGTTGGGCCGTAGCTGTTTTGTCCAGAATGTTCTGCAAAAAATTACAGTTAGGAATAGGTCTTAGGTAGTTTGTGTCTTTAGGGTCCAGTCCTGGTTTCTAGGGATGTGACTGTGAACTCCTTGATGGATTATGAGACCTTGTGATTTTGAAAAGAAGAATTTACTAGTTTCTAAAATTGTGGATTTATAGTTTTTTTTTGTACAAGGTTTTCAAGCTGATCTTATTCATCTCAGTGGGGCATTTTAGCCACCTGGTTTCTGCTTTCCTTTTGTCTTTTCTCATCAAGCTGAGTTCTTGGGTAAACCATTCTTGATGGCTCACATTGTCCCTAACTAATTTGTGCCTAAGAGGTGCCACCCTGTTTAGCATGTGACCCAAGGTGGAGTTGAAGGCATTAACTAACATGGCTGGCGGGTCTAGTTCGCAGGAAGAGAGCATAGCCTGATCCATGCATTCTTGCAGGTCTGTGATGTGTACTTTATTAAAGTTACGATTGGTGACTTTCTTTGGTTGATTTTTGACTACTATGGCGTGATTCTGTTGGAATTGAAAGTCTATTGTGTAATTGTGTAATGGTCAGACCATATGCAATGGGTGGTGCTATTTATCTGTACAGCACGTTTTCTGGCAACTACCCACTCAAGAGTATTGCCTTTTGCTGTAGTGGGGTCACTGTTGAAAACAAAATAATCAATGATATTAAGGTACCATTACTAGTTCAGTGGCTTCTTTATCAATGTTGTTGTTGAGCCACCGATGAAAGACCCTGATCAGAAGAGTGGAGCTATTTGGACCACTCACGCCACCAAGCAGATGTAGGATCTCATTGTTAAAATCAGGCATGTGAGCATGGGGATGATAAACTAGTATGATGTTGGCACAGCTTGAAGGTGTTGGAGAAATTATAAAGTGCAGATTTTCACAATTTTGACATTGGCTAGGTGTTTGGAAAAGTTTTAGATGTTTTTTGGTTATAATCGCTACTACCCCGCCATGTCCTTGAACCTGATTTTGACAGGTAATGGTGTACCCTTCTGGAGTGGCCAAGGAAACCATTGGGCCCCTGGCATCAGCTATCCAGGTTTCAGTTAGGCATGCTATATCTAGGTCTGATTTTAGGATGCAGCCATGGATATCCACAACGTGCTTGTTAAGAGAACTTATGTTCAACAGGGCACACCTTAGGGTTCTAGTTTGAGAGGGGCACTGGGGTTCACTCATAACATTTTTTTTAAAGTTAGGATTTTATGATTGAAAGTGGAAGGCCTTTGAATAGGAATGCTAGATTCCGTGCTTTGTCTACAAAGAGAGGCAGAGATGACAGGGATGAAGTTATCAGTCCTAGTACTGTCATCCTTTCCTAGAGTATGTGTGCTGTAGTTCATAGAAAAAGGAGTTTCCTCCTCTTGACTCATGGTGTTTTGGGCTTCAGTAGAACTGTAGTCAGCCTCAGGTCTCGGGTGGTCTATAGGCAGTAAAATCCCCTGATGCAATTCAGAACTAAGTAGGTTGTCCCTAGTATCTACAGCAGAGTTAACACTACACTCTTTAAGTAAACAAAAGGAGCAGGAGATTCAGGTTGGAGGGACAGACTCTGATCTGGTAAAGGATCGGGTGAAATATGAGGTTTTAATCTCAAACATTTATTGACTATGGACAGCCGATTGGCTTTCTGGGCTCCTAATAAAAGATTCAGGCTTTGTGTGGATAGCCCATGTTGCTTTAGAAGAAAAACATGGGTTGTGATACAACGATGCACAAGTAAATATGTAGACAAAGTGCAAGGAGTGGATAGCCCTGTGGGGACTATGATGGGTAGCACAACAGAGTTAACACTGGTTACAAAGTCTTCCATCCAGCCGAAGTACAGAGTCTTGGTCTAACGCTGTGACGCCGTGATCTGGCGCGGACCAGCGAAGACCGGCTTGTTGCAGAAGCACCAGTGCTGAAGCGCCTGACCTTTCCAAAAGAAGCCCCAGGCAGTCTGGGAGATGTTGTTTAAGAACCCGGAGCTTAATGCTCAACAGGAAATTAGAGTGCTTTTCTCTCTGCAACAATAGAATCAAAGACAAATGGGGAGTTTAAATTTCACACTCACACATACCCTCAGGGAAATAGTTCTTAGCAAAATCGGGTACAAGCAGAAGAAATTACAAAACGTTAACAAGCATCTAGCTAAGCAGATTGAACCACATCAGCCATTGTGTCATATACTACGCCTTTATATTGGTCATAATTATTCTCCTCATCAGCCCGTCTTTTGACCCATGGATTCCATGCCATGTAACTTTGTCAACTATCTCGGTTCTTTTGATATCCATTAGTTCATTTTGAGGAATATTGTTATAAACAGTACCATATTTAGACTCCATGTTCTGTACACCCGATAATACAACCCCCCGTTAACATGCCCCAATCATATAAACTGGCTCAGCGAATATATACATAACCCTGAAATAAATTCTACACATATATACAATACTAGCTGGGGTACCCAGCGTTGCCTGTATCCTAATCAAGTGGTGTCTCATGTGCCCTGGAGGATATTGCTCTTGTTGGCAAGTCTTGCTTCAGTTTGCTCTGATATGATATGATATGATATGATATGGTATTTATAACGCATCTCATTTGCCCTGGGGAGAGTTGCTCTTGTCCTCTGGTTAGAAAGGTGTGCTGCTGTTTGTTGTTGTGTTTCAGAAGCTCTTGATATTGATTTTCGCTTTGCATTAGATGGAGCTTTTCCAAGTGATGTTTGGTTTTTGTGCTGCATGTTTCAGTCACTTAATGGCTTCAGCACATTTGAGAAAATGTCCAAGAAAGATTGATTGATTGTGCTCTATTCTCGTGAATGAACTGAAGTAAACTGTAACCTTGCCATTTGCCTTATTTGGAGTGGTGTGATAAAAATAAAATGTAAATCTTTTTTTTTTCTCTTTAAAAATGCTTTAATAAACACCTTGGAACTGTATACAGGAGTAATACATTTTAAAGGAATAACCAACATATCGAACATTTTGCTTTAGACACTTTTCAAAATGTTGCCTCCTCTAGTTCCTACTGTAGTGAATCGGGATGAGCATCAGTAAATGAGGGTGTATGTGGAGAATTTCTTTTTCATCCAAACATAGACTACAATCTTGCCCCAGACAATTAAGGAATACATGAAAAATTTGGCAGCAGTGGGTTCAACGGTGTGGATTTGTATAGCCGGACAAATACACACACATACAAAAATGTTTTTGCATATAAGATTTTTGCATCCAAACATAGACTATGATCTTTTCCCAGACAAAAGAGGAATCCATGCAAAATTTGGTAGACATCAGAAAGGTGCATCCAATACCACAAATCCTTTATCCTTCCAAGGGGAGGAAAGGTGGGCAAATGTGAATCTAAGCAGATTGAAGCATCAGAAATATGATTATGGTGAGTAGTGTATCCCTTCTGAGGCTTGTGGAATCTGCTTTGATCACATGCTATGCATAGATTAGCAAGCAGTGTTAGGAGAAGGTGGTGGGTTTTGAGAAGTTACAGCGGCAAATACATGTTTTAGGACCGCTTGTTCCACCTGGGCATCTGATTTAGAATGAGTGTCAATGCAGTAGTGCTGAGTGAAAGTGTGTCCTGAGCTCCATGTAGCTGCTTTGCAAATGGTGCCCAAAGTAGCTCCTGTACCCCTTGTGGAATGAGCTCTTGCTGTGAAAGGCAGTGTTTTGCTTGATAATGGGTAGCAGAGTTGTATACCTCTGACTATCCATCTAGAGATGGCATTTTTGGAAATGAGGTCTACGTCTCTGCCTGGTGCTATGGAGACAATCAGTTAGTCTGTTTTTCTGATCGGTCTGGTATGGTTTACATAGTAAAGGACCGCCCTCCTTACATCTAGTGTATGAAGTTTCTTCTCAGCTGAGCTAGTTGGGTTCTGAAAGAAGGCCGGTAGCTCAATGGATTGCTTTACGTGAAATTTGGAGATACACTTAGGTGAAAACCTAGGGTGTGTTCTTAAAACCAATTTGTCGTTGTGGATGATAAAAAAAGGGTCTTGCACTGACAACTCTTGAAGTTCACTGACTCTTCTTATGGAGGTTATAGCCACCAAGAAAGCAGTCTGGTATGTTTGATTTTTATTTTTTTTATTTTTTTTATTTGTAATGCGCACATGACAGAATAAACCATATAGAGGCACAGATGTAACAAACATTGATACAGAGCATGATCTAGATCAGAGAAGTGAGATGAGGTGTTTAAGACTTGACTTATGCATATGCTCAAAGGGGGATGCTATGAGTTTTTCAAGTACTATGTTGACATCCCAGTCTGGCGGTGGGTTTGAAATAGGAGGGTGTAGTCTCTTTACTCCCTCTATAAATGCCTTAATGACGGGAACCTTCCACCATGATACTTTATTGTGAGAGATGGTGTATGCTGATGAAGCCGCCATGTGAAACTTTATAGAGTTAAAAACTAACCCTGAATCTTGCAAGTGGAGCAAGTAATGAAGAATGTTGGCTGGAGAACATTCTATTGGATTTATTTGTTCAGACTGGCACCAAATTACAAATCTCCTCCACTTGTCAAAATAACAGTGCCTGGTGTTTGGTTTACACGCCTCCTTGAGGATATCGGTACACCTTTGTGGTAAATAAAATGTCCAAACTCTATGACCTCAGGAGCCATGCTGCCAAGTTCATTGAGTAAGATTGAGGGTGGAATGTTGGCTCTCCGTGCTGGGATAGCAAATTGGTCTGGCACAGGAGTTTGATGGGTTCGCACATCACCAGTTTGCGCAGATGTGGATACTAGGGTTATCTCGCCCTCATGGGAGCAACTAGGATAAGCAGCATTTGTTCTCTGTGAATTTTGTTCACCACCCTTTTTATTAGTGGAGTTGGGGGAAAAGAGTATGCAATTTCCCTGACCAAATCAACCATATGGCGTTACCCTTGGAGTCTGTTTGGGGGAAACCTGGATGCGAAAACTGGTCATTGCTTGTTTTCTTTTTTTAGCAAACAAGTCTAGCATGGGGTAAGCCCCCTGTGAGAATATGAGATCTAATATGCTTGTGTAGAGTCGCCACTCGTGATCTTCTGGTAATGGATCTCTGTTTAGCGTGTCCGCTAGTGTGTTTAGTTCCCCTGGAACATGTTGGGAAGTTAGGACCATCCACCATTTGAGTGCCCATTTTCATATTTTCTGTGCTAGCTTGGACAGATTTGGAGAATGTGTGCCCCCTGCTTGTTGCTATAGAACATTGCAGTGGTGCTGTCTGTAAGGATATGTACCAATTGATTTGTCAGCTGTGCCTCGAAGGCTTGAAGCGCTTTGAATGCTGCTAGAAGTTCCAGCAGGTTTATATGGTTCTTTGTTGGGATGTGAGTCCACAGACCATGAGCTGTGAGATGAAGGTGATGTGCCCCCCACTCAGAAAGATATGCATCTGTTGTGACAATTGCTTGCACCTCCAGATCATGCAAGGGTTTTCCCCTTAATATATTCTCCTTTGTCCACCAGCGAAGGGCTTGTACTAGTGTTGGCGAAACAACGACTAGATCATCCCACTGACTACTTGCCTGAGACCACTGTTCCGCTAACCACTCCTGCATTTGGCGCATGCGCAGTCGTGCGTGTGGGACCAGGTAAATGCAAGATGCCATCATGCTGAACAGACACATTACTTTGCGTACACTTATCTGGTGACCGGCTTGATACTGAGGTAATTGCAGCAGTATTTTTTGGATTCTTTAGTTTGAAGGAAAGACTAGGGGCCTCATTACACGGATGGCGGTAAGGATTTACCGGCAATGTTCCCTCTAAGCTGTGCGCATGTGCGCTTGCCCAGCTTCCTTCTGGGTGCCGCTCAGAAGATTTTTTGCAGCGCACACAGACTATTCTCACCTATTCAAAAAGATTTAATAAGGCACAAGCCACAGTAATTACCTGAAATGTTCTTTCTCTTAAAATAAGCAACTAGTCTTGAAATTCTGCTCATTTGCATTACACTACTATGCAAGGGTGACCCTAAACACCTAAAATCCCGAACAGCAAAATACACAAACAAGAGGTAAAAAACTATATGAAAAACTGGCTCCATCAACAGAAGAATCTAACCAAGATATGCCTGCACACGTTAACCAAATAATGTTCCCTCACCACACATGACTCCTAAACTTGACTATACCACACTTTTATCTCAGGACTCTAACTTCTGCCCCAGAACACATTTTTATTTTTTTATTTTATTGGTTTTTACAAACCTTTAAAATGAATACAACACATACACACACATATTAACATATATTCTATGACAATCACCATCAATCCGTCCATTTTCCATAATTTCCATTTCTAATGTCTATGGACACTGTTTCACCCAATATTACTGTTTACGGAAGATATTCCTTCTGTTGATGTCAAGCAAGTTTCGATTATTTCCAACAATCATGTTAAAGGGAGTATTAACTTTAAGTCATATCCCTGAAACATCAGATTCCACCAATCATCTGCACATAGGGAGGGATGGTTTAAGCTCCAGGGTCCCAAATGAATTGTCCTCTCAGATCTTAATTTAGTACAAAATAGCACTAAATGTTTAAGTGATTCATTTTCCCTCGCACACAACCTACATTCAGGTGACAGATGATCGTAGCCCTTCCATAGGTGAAGCCGGTCAACGGGTTTAAACATATTTAATCAAAACAGTATGAACAGTCTACGCGCCTGCGGGTTGGGGAATAGTGCCACATAGTTCTGAAGAGTGTTGAAGGCACGTGATTCTAATGGCACGTCAGACATTCGGCTGGTGGCTGATCTCTCCACGCAAGTTTCATCCCAATCTGCAAGCCAGATTTTAAGTTTGGCCGCGTCTGGGTTTTCATGAAGCATATCAATTTTGATGTTATATTTCTTTAGGATTGATTCGCATTTATTTGTCCACATGTGAACCACTTTTGAATTATCAGGAGAGGCATTGTAAAAGATGTCAAATTGTGGAATCTGCGCACGAGTGCAGGTCTTTCGGTACAGGTTCAACAAGCTCCAACATATTCTTGCATGCATCGATATTAGAGCAAGCTTGTATCTTATACACAAAGTCTTCACACCCCTCGGAAGGGTTAGTACCTTGGTCCAGAAGCAGTTTTCTAGAGAAGCCCATGTCTCGTAAGGGCAACCAAGCGCATTTTCTGCCCCATATATCCCAACAAGGATAACCTTCTGCTGATAGAAAGACAAGACAGGTCGTAATGAATATTTACCAAATTTCTTATGGATTATCAGTGCCTGGCTTGCTAGTTGGTTACATTTCTTTTTGGTTTTCGCAAGCCACGGCCCGCCGTTCATAGCAGAACTTATTGTCATGCCAAGATATTGGACGTCTTGAGAGAGCTGGAGGGTTTCTTGTCCTAGGGACCATTTTATGCGTTTTCTATTGGATACTCCTCCGCCGTTCAAGCTCCGCAGTACCAATATTTCACATTTCTTGATATTGATTGCCAAGTTGTTGGATGTGACGCATCGTTGGACAGCATTTAGTTTTCTTTGCAACCCAATAGGCGTCACATCCATAACGATTAAGTCATCTGCATAAAGCAGCCAGCTTAAATGTGTGTTAGCAACTTTCGGCGAAAAAGATTTAACCTCGTTGATTGAGTCGCCTATATCAGAAATAAAAAGACTAAATATAGCTGCGGCCAAAGGACACCCCTGTTTTACCACTTAAAAGGTGTCAATGGAGGCAGATAAGAGGCCAGATTGATCGAGGCGAACTCGAATAGAGGTCTTTGTTTGGAGTTCTCTGATGGCTGCTATTAAGTCCCACGGACACCCCCAACTCTTCAATTTCGACCACAAAAGCACTCTGTCGATGGTATCAAATGCGTACGAAAAATCCATAAATGCTAAATACACCTTTGTGTTTGATTTGATGTCCTCCATTTTGATTATATTTAGCAATAATAGGTTTAACGAACAGCCCACATGCTTTACAAAACCTGACTGACGTTTATCCACGTGGCATGATGAAATCGACCAGGCTACTAGTTTTTGCTGTAGCAATGTGGCGTAAATTTTGCCCAACACATCCAACAAAGCGACCGGCTGATAGTTCTTTGGGTTAGATCTGTCACCCTTTTTAAAGATGGGTACAATAATCGCACACTTCCAAGATGTAGGCGTCTGCTGTGCTTGGACTATACTTTTGAAAAGTGTCTCACAAAAGTCTGCCCATATCTCTGGGAACTGTTTGATGGTAAAGTTTGTGAGCCCATCGGGGCCTGGTGCTCGAGAATTTTTAGTTTTTTTGATTGTGTCCACTATATCATCTTTTGAAAAGACTAAGGCCCAAGGTTTAGACGGCTTCGTTGTTGGAGTTTCCACAGACTCAATTGAATGATATAAGGCACCAAAGTGGGACATCCAGTCAGCTTCCGACACCATACATGTTTGAATAGCATTTTGTGGCACATGCAGATTGTTAATAAGGTACCAAAAGTTTTTTGTGTTTTTATTTTGCAAGGTCCTCAGCATTCCTTCTGCATGGTTTTGCAACATAACATGCTTATGCGATTTTACCCAATTCTTGTACCGTTGCTTTGCGTTCTTTACTGTTTGTCGACGGATCTGTTTGTCTAGCGTCTTAGTGCGTCTTAATTCACTGCGTAACAATCCCTTGTGTTTCAGTAGCTCCAAGTCAAAACTATGAGAGCGAACATAAGACTTGTTTTTAAAGCCGGCCTTTTTTAGGTTTAAATTGCATCAGTAGCTGATCGTATTCCAGAGTTTGACTGGCGTTGCAATACTCGCTTTTAAGATGTTCAAGCTTGTGCGTGTCTAGTCTTAGTCGAACTCTATTTGAGGCAGCCTGGATTTTATGCTGCCACCTAAGAGTTGGGCCTTTTGGTTTCGATGACAATTCTGCTACCAACATATCGTGATCGCTGACGTTTTTCTTTATAGCCTTCATTGAGCTTGTACGTGGATGTAGGGGTTCTGAAACAAACATGTAGTCGATTGTTGAGGCCAGACTTGCTTGATGCCAAGTATAGGCTGGTGGTATATCGTTCTGGATATTCCCATTTAACATCTGGAAGTTACGAGGCGCCATCTCATCCGTCCATAGTTGTGCTAGTCATTTTTTCCCCGCATCCAACGGTTTAAGCAGGTCAATGTTCAAATCGCCACAGATGATTGTTTGGCCATCCAGAATTATCCAACAAAGCATCCAATATATCCATTATTTTATCTATGAATGCTTGTTTTCCGGCCCTTTCATGGTTCCAGTACGTGTTTACCAGCGTTATTAGATCAGTACACGTTCCTGAGGGGCCAAGAAATTCTTTGGAGGTTATCTGGATAAATGGGGAGTTGTTGATTGAATTTACAATCCTCCAGCCTGAAGATCTTCTAATAATAGTGAGTAAACCGGCCATTGGACGACCTTTTAAAGGTATAATTGTGGGGTTTAACGCAACCTCAAAATCACTGGTGATCGGGGCTTCCTATAACCATGTTTCCTGTAAGCAAACAATTTGTAGTTGCTCAAGCCAGTTTCAAGTAAATAAGTGTGAGAAACCACGAGTGTTCCAAGATGCCAAACTACACGTGTCCTGCAGTGTATGTTTTTGGCATTATTGTTGAGATTTAAAGCTCAATGCTTCGGACAGCCAGAGCCACTCATGAGTTTCCATAGTGGGTTTCACAGAATGGGCTCTCAACCCCTCATTTGAAACCAGACGTGTGTTCCCATTAATTGTTATTCTTATCATGTCTTTATGGAAAGCTGTTTCCGTGCGTGACGTGGATAGATCTAGAACTGAGTGCTTTGATGATTGATAGTTTTTGACGACCATTTGAACTTTGTTGGTTTCAAGGCAGCAGCCTGATTTTTCTTTACAGTCAGTCAGATTCTTAGCTTCCAGTGTTTTAAAGGGAGAGGCTTCTGCGTGAGGCATGCAATATGCAGAATCGTCCACTCTAGGGACCACTGCCTGGGGCGTGTCATCCAACTTATAAACGTTAAATCCTAAGGAAAACAGCGCTACATTGGCGTCCATAATGGTTGACACAATCAAGGGCGATAGAACATGGAGGACAACTTTGTCATTTCTTTTTACGTCAGGGAATTCCACATCATTCGAGCTTATTGCTCGCAATGCTGGCACCAAGTGAAGCAATCTGATGATGTTACCTTGATTCAGTATGAGTTTGTCAGAGGGTTCTAACCTCTCAATTATCAGTTTTTGAGCCAAAGTTGACCAGTTTGTCTTCTGGGAGACAAACCTTTGGCGAATTGCACTTGCTTAGACGGGCCTTTTGGATCTTGTAATCGGCCTGTGCGGCTACCAATTTCACACTCCTCAGGAGGACTTTTTTGGTCTCCTTTTTTCTTCCAGGACACTGGGTTGGCTGACACGCGAGAGTTGAACCCTGAGTCATTAGTACAATCGAGGTGTCGAGATACGGTGTAATCAGTGGCTTTTCGTTGTAGTGATAATAATCTCTTTTGAGAGGATAGCACATGAGGAAATCCATCATCTGAGTTGAAATTACTATCAATATTACCATCTACTTTTGTGCGTTTATAGCACACTTTGTGCCCAATATCCTCATTTGCACGAGTTAATTGTGAATTTAGTCTTTTCACTGGGTGTCTGACCATTTTAGTTGATGAATACGGCACCCCCTGTGGGAATGCTCATTACAGATTTTGTTCATTGTAGTCAAATTTACCAATACTTTATTTGCAATACCCAGAGAGTTTCTTCTATTTTCTTTTTGATAACGTCAACCTTAGAAAACGCAGTTTCTTGTGAGACTGTTGAAGATGTTTGATCGCTACTAACTACACATCATCCAATAGTGCCTCACGCTGGGGGCTGCTGAGCGTTGCGGCCAGTGAGCCTCGCGCGGAGGAACGCACACGCCAACCTCCTCACCGGCACCCAGAGATCTCGACGGGAACACGCCGGCGTCTCCCTCCTCCTTAACCCCCCACCCCCAGAGGGGAAACGTGCCTCCACTAGCACCGTCTCCCACCCCTCCGAAGCCTCCCTCCACCCAACCTCCCCGGGCCAGTCCACGACCGCGCCAGACAAGACGCATCCAGCCCCAGCAGCAATAGAGCCTCCACAAGGCTCGCAGCCATAAGCCGCCAGGACCAGCCCCCTCTCGAGAACCGTGGAGGAGGCAGGGCATGGTAAGTCCACCACGGCCATGACTGCAACAGCTTTGTCGAAGCCAGGGGCATTGTCTTGTGGATTGAGATCATTTGAAACAGTTTGCATCTCGTTGTGCAATGTACACGGAATCAGGGCGGCAGTCTCCGCCCCCATCTCCGTTCCTTCGTTGGAAAAACAGTCAGTAGATAGCAGACCTACCGCTTCGAACGACTCTGCCCCAGCCATTACGGTGCTTGGACTACAAGTTTTCCTGGGCTCGAGAGTACCGTGGGGAGGGGGAGGGGCGTGTAATCTTCTGCAGTTAACACACATGAGTAATAACAACTTACTTTGATGCTTGAGTCCCGCTGGGTAGGTAAGTCGGTAGCTGCCCCTTCTCGCTTTTTTTGGGCGCGAGTCCTTAAAGCAGAGGATGTTGAATTAAAATCTGGCACGTGTGTCCACTTTAAATTCGAGCCCCACCAGCTCACCACTCACCACAGCCTAACAGCCAGGAAAGTCCACAGCCCTTCACTCCACAGGGCTTAACGCCACAAGGGCGCTTGAGGCAGCCTTAAGTAGTCAGCTGACCCTCAGCTGTTAAAGGCACACACACCTCAGATGGAAGAAGTAGGAATGATAGACTCCAATCGTGGAAAAAATGGTCTTTCTCCAACAGGCACTCGCCACAGCCTAACAGCCAGGAAAGTCCACAGCCCTTCACTCCACAGGGCGTAACACATTAAGATACTACGAGACAACTTTGACTCTTCCTCACTTGGCTCTGCGAACCTACATCCACCTGGTTTATGTTGTAATATGAATAACGTTCACACGCCAGAATTTCTGTTACACATTGTGTCTTAACAAAAGCGGCACCCACACTATACAATCGAACTACTAGCTCAAATAATGAATAATGACTAAGTAAGAAGGCTACTTGGATATGTGACATTATCCCATACTTCCTCTTCTTTGTGCATATGTCACACAAATGCTTCGAAATGGTTCCCTTGCAACTTAACGCATTATAAAAATCTAATATTAATTTGCCCTCTAAGGATTTTGAGAAGACAAATGTGATGCTCAGCCTCTCCTACTTTAGCATCACTAACATAACCCTATAAGTGGAGAGCAACATTGCAATATCATTTACTTTGCCTACAATGGATAATGGGTATGGACTATGCCTGGGATTACTCGTCCATGGTATCACGGCACAGGATATTCATACATGAGAATGCTTTCCACACAATCTACATCGTTTCCAAGTGTTCAGAGTTCCTTTGGGAATAGACCTTCACACATTATATGGTAACTCGCTGCTATACAAAAATTGTTTCACTGAGCACTGCATAATCCTACACACTGATATATGGGTGGGGTATGCTGCAAACAACCTTGTATGCACTGCAAAATAATTGTGTATATGCAGTCATGACATTCTTAGAAATGCACGTAATATGTTGAGGCATTAAAGATGCCTTGCATACAAAGTATTGTGGGCCTGCAAATATCCCAGCAAGTGTTTACTGCTGCAATCCCTCACTTTTTACAATGCTCTAGCAACTAGTATTGGTGGCTAGCACAGGGGCCGGTGAAGGGTATGACTGGAAGAGCATAGGTCATCACTCCTTGTGGGTGATGAACAAAGCAGCACATTTTAAAAACCAAGTCCTACATTTCGGCAGTACACTGAAGAAAATGTGTTGCTTGTTTGCTAAAGGATAGAAAAGTCTAGTACCCGTCTAGACAACAGCACCTTTTTTCTTTCTATGCTCAGCTGCTGAGGGCTTTTCCAATATAACCATGTGCTCTGTGTGTATCGTCTCTAGTATCCCTTTCCATCTTATTTAACCGATAACAAAGAATTACAGAAGAGGGATCCATAGTTACTGAAGAAGGCATTCATTCAGTTGTATCTCTGATGAATTGATGCTATTAACTTCAAAGGCATATATATGTTATTTTCTTCAGCAGGGCTCCATAATAGACCTCAGTAAAGCGCTTGTTTAATTTTGTCTAGGCTGTGCTGTGGAACGGTTGGCAAAACTTTAGACTTCATTATGTGCCCTGTCATTTCACTTCCTATGTCAGGGGTCAAATCAGATTTTGCTCCCTACTTGGAGTCCAATGATTTTTCTGGGAGTAAAGAAGTTATTAGCTTTGCCGATAGGGATCCTTTCTGTTTATCAAAAGATGTTCTTCACCTTAAAATTCCTCTTGAAATCGGGCATTAATATTAGTTTGTTCCTATGCTAGTGCTTTACTGGTCACTAATTGAAAAAATATCAGTGGAGCTTTGTGCGTTGAATCAACAATATGTTCATTGTTTCTCATTTTTTGTTAGGCACTTTTTCATTTTTTAGAGGGTAAATCTTGATGGTCCATATGTCCCTTAGCTGTAGGCTGGTGTTATAACTTCCCCGCAGGTGAACGTAATGTGGATAGTAAGCACAGGCACAGGAATTTATGATCATATTTCGAGGTGCAGTTATTCTGATGTAATTTTCATCCTTTCACAAAATATTAGAAGCATGTTCTCCTGGCCCTTGAATTACTTAAAGTGGCACTTGAACTCCTATCAGCATGTTTGGCACATTTCTTTTAATTACCATTAATTGATCTGCAAATGTTGTATTCTGTCTGAATTTCTTGACGGCCACATCAGTTATGACAAGAGATATGTGTGTTTTGTAGTGCACATGAGTGATTATCCAGTGGCATAAAACATTTGCAAGGTACTGTGGCAGATGTAGAAGTCTTGGACTGGTTGAGTTCTCTTTATAATCACATATGCCATATTTTATTTTAGCCTGTGTGTTTGGAAAAAGTATTGCAAGATTTGTCAAGAATTGCAGTTGCTGGGAAGAGGAAATTTCTTTTCAACCGCTCTTCACGACGGTAGATCACTAAATACACATGCTTACAAAGTGGCTTACCTCAGTCAGTTGCGCACATGGAAAATAATGTGCGCACAACAGCCAACCAGTTCTGCACATAGAGAAAAATAATTAGAGGGAACATTGTTTACCGGTAACGGTAAAACACTGGTACCAGTGAATCCTTACCGCCTTACTACGAGGTCCCTTTGCGGGTTGGGGGATTTAACGCCTGCTTTTTGCAGGCGTTAAAACCAACCCGCAAAGGGACCCAGGGAGCTAATTACGGTACCGCAATTTGCGGTACCGTAATTAGTGCCATCCCCATTCCCGTTGAGCCCTATGGGCCAAAAATGGGAATGGGGAAGGGCAATGGTGTAAGGGGGAATTACCGCCCCGCCAACCTTGGAATGGGGCGGTAATTCCCCTTTCCGCCAAGGCGGTGCCAGTATTTTACCGGCATGAACCATGGCGCTAGTAGCGCCATGGTTCTCCGCCAGCCGTGTAATGAGGCTCTAGGACTTCTTTTGTTTTTATGACAGCTCCTAGGAACTGTTTGGTCTTGTTTAGTACAAGGCTTGAATTTTCTTGTTTATTGAAAAGCCCAAATGGAAAAGAAGGTTTATTGTTCTTTGATTATTTTGTTCGCAATTTTGAGAAGACTCCCCTATGATCAGCCGTTCGTCCAGGTAAGGGGTACACCAAGATTGCTTCCCTGCACAGGTGCATTGCCACCACTGCCAGTACCTTGGTGAATTCCCTTGGAGCAGACACTATTCTGAAGGCTAGTACTTTGAATTGGTACTTCTGGTTTGCTATCGTGAAACACAAGAATTATCTGTGCACTGGGAACATTGAAATATGAAAATAGATATCTTTCATATCCAAGGTTGCCATGTAGTGCCCCCGCTTTAGCAGTGGGATTACTTCCTATAGCGTTGTCATGCATAATTTGTGTGGCTTGACATAGGTGTTAGCAGGGCGCAGATCTAATACCAGGCGCATTGTTAGATCTTTCTTTAGCACGAGGAAGTAGGTTGAATAGATACCCTTGTTTACCTGGTTCGCCGGGACGATTTCAATGGCGTCCTTTTGCAGCAGCATTGCAACCTCTTCTAGAAGGAGGCGTTGTTCCTCTTTTTTAGTGGATCTTCGACTCATGGAATGGTTGGAGGGTCGCTGTAGTAACTCCACGCAATAACCACCCACCATGGTTGGTAGCACCCACTTTTCCGAGGTGATTCCCTCCCATGAGTGGGTGAAGTGTGTTATACACCTTCCTACTACAGAGGCATGGGAGTGGACCTGAAATGGGTAGTGACTGCTTTGGAGGTGTTGCTCTACCTCTGGAAGTGGATGACCTCCCCGGCCGCGACATCTCCGCTGGCTCCTTTGAAAACCTTGAGAGGCTTGTCCTTGACTGGAACCCCAGGATGAGCCCTGATTTTGGCTGTATCCAGAACCCCTGTGCGAATTCTGTCCCCTGAAGCGACGAAAATTGTAAACACCTTTTTGGCCTGATGGTTTCTTAGTCAGCTGGCCAAAAGACTTAAGAGTGTCATAATCTTCCCTAACACTCTTTAACACGTTCTCAACCATTTTGCTGAATAATATATTAGGTCTGATAGGCATATTGAGGAGTGTTGCCTGGGTTTCTAATTAAAACCCTCATTGGCGTAGTCATGCATGGCATTTTATGAGTGTCCCTTCAGCGATGATTTTACCAGTATTATCTGCTGCATTTAAGTTATTTTTTAGGATGCAGTTAGCACCATCTTTCCTTCCGCTACTGCGAGGAACAGTTGGGACTTTGGAGGTTCTGGGGCTTAGGCCATTAAAGTTGCTATCTCCTCCCACTTGTGGCAGTTGTAACTTCCCAGCAAGGTGGTATTGTTGGCAATTCTTGTTTGAAAAGCCGCTGAGGTGGCATCTTTCCTCCTGAGAGTGTTAATCTTCTTGCTCTCTTTATTGGGGGGTGCTTCTGATTAAGCTAGATGTGTTCCCACCCTTTTCCTTGTCGTGGTATCTACCAGTGAATCTGGTTTCAATTGCCCCCTGATGTAAAGTGGGTCTGTGGGCGAAGGGCATAACATTTTCTCAATACGTGGGTTTACCGCTCGTGTTTGATTTGGAGTTTCTAGAGAGGGTTGGATTCTTCTCTATATTGACTGTAGAATGGGTATACATTGGGTTACAGCTTTTTTGTCCCCCAATATGTCCTCTAAAAAATCCTTGTCCAATTGTGTTTCCTGAATTTGAATTTGGAAATACTCTGCTGCTTTCATGAGCATGTAATTAAATTGAAGTTTGTTGTCCACTGGTGAGCCTGCCACCGGTGGGTCTATGTGATCAGGAGAGGGTGAGAAGTAAACATCTTCTTCATTCTCAGCATAGTAATGATCTACCTCCGCTAGGGTATGTTGTACCTCAGAGTCTGTATTGGGATCATAGAGATCAAATTGGTCTGGGTCTTGCTGAGTGGTATCTTGAAGGGTGTCTGGATGTGCCTTTTTTACTAGGGGTTGTGAAGATGTGGCACCACTAGTTGGTGGCGTGTTTTGTATGCTTTCTATTGCCTGGGGATTATTTTTAAAAAATCTGCCATAGAGGACATGCGTCTCATCACTCTATCAATGTCCTCAGCAGACCATTGTGTTGAACTTGGTATAGTTACAGGAGTGGGAGGTCATTCTGGAGCAGGCTGCCCTTTGTGTTTCATAGCTGCAGCTATAGTATCCCCCCCCTTGGGAAACACTCTCTTTCTCTTTATGTGATGCACTCACTTTCTGTCTATGGGAATGGTGACTCTTCGAAGTGTGTTTTTTTTTTTAAGTTCTCCCGTAAAGGAGTGTCTCCGGAACATATTTTTGCACCAGATGTGAGATCTTCGAAGTCTGCGTGCTTTTTGCCGATTTCGACGATAATGAGGATTGTGAAAACTTCGGCGGACAGGAGAGCTGGAGCTGCGTCTTCCGATGCTCGGTTTTTTGGCTGCTGTATTGGACATGCCATCCATGTCACCTTTATCTCATGACTTTTGGCACCTGTCATGAGGCGAACGTGATCTTGAGTGCCTAGTGGACAGGGAGCTAGTGGACCTACCCCTCGATGCCGTGTGTGGCCATGCAGACAACATTATCGTCATTGACTTCTGGCCTTGGGGTATGTGCTTTGTGTGGGACAACTTGTGTGTGCTAATGCCTCCGGGTGTCGTCCCTGTAACAACACCGCCGGCCTGTCTGATGGGGTTGGGGGCTAGAATGTGGGAATCCGAAGGTTCCCTATCACCTTTGTCATCTGAAAAGACGCTGATACTGCCTCACTGGATGCACCCTCCATGTCGATGGCGGCTTCGACCTGCATGGCGTGGTGGGCCGAACATGTTGTCTTTCGGTCCTTAAGGGTCTTAGATTTGAAAAGCTGACAATCTCTACAGTACCCCTCGTCGTGATCCCACGGAAGACAGAGGTTGCACACCCTGCGCTTGTCCTTCCAGGGAAATTATTTGTTGCAAATGGAGAAAAATGTAAAGGGTGTATTTTCCATGATTGGATGGAAAAGCAGTTTGGCGAATATAGAGTGGGAAATGGGAAATATGCATTCTCTTAGTAGCCTAAGATATGACCACCCCCACTCTCCCTACTGTCTGGGCTGAGGCCAGGAGTGGCCTCCCAAGGCTGAAGGGTTGTCGTCGAGGCAAGTTCTCCGTCCGATGATGTTTGTCCTTGTAACCGTTGTCAAAGATGATCGTCGAAGCTTGATATGAAGGACAGAAAGAGTAACTAGCTCTAATTATGTTGTTAATCAATGGCGTTAGCCGAAAAGGAACTCTGTGTTTTAGCATCTGATGATGATGGCCGAAAGAAACAATCTGAAGCTACCATGGGTACAGTGGATGTCACACTAGGGATAGTATTACTGGCAGGCCCTGTCAACATCCCTTTTCAAGTTTTAAAAACAACAACTTTAATACTCTGCATCTTCCAATCGATGTTGGCCTATGCATAGCATGTGATCTAAGCAGATTCCACAAGCCTCAGAAATATATATATATATGGCCCGATTCATTGAATATTTTCAGTTTAAATTGAATTTGCACTGCTGAAAAGTGACTTTTCACTGCCGGCACAAACCCTGATTCATGGAACCATGCAAACTGTCCGGGAAAAGTCATTTTGTACTGCAAAAATGACTATGCGCTGACTTTGTCCGGACTCTGAACGGCAAAAATACACTTTGAACTGGACAAATATTCAGGCTCATAGTGTCTCCAGGGAGTAGCTGTAGTGGTGGCCAGTTTCTGGCTCATGCCGTCCTCCAGTTCTGCTCTTCTTGGCTTGATCCAGCGAGAAAGAACGTTTATGCTTTTTGTTAAATGATGCCAATATACAGTAAACACGTCTCCTAAAACAGTCACAGCCATGTGAGCATTAAATGCATTATGTATAGGTGAATGTGGAATGTGCATTTTCCTCCTTGTCACTATTTTGTGAGGCAAAAAGTTATGGTTCTTGAAGGGCTGTAACCCCCAAATGGAATAGAATCAGGGGCAAACGGTGGACCCAATTTGTTTTGAGGTTATCACACAATTTTGACAATTTGCCCTTTAAAAGGGCATTAATTCTCCCAACAATGCAGTTGGCTTGAGGGTGATAGATGGAGCAAATCTTGTGTCGAATGCCTAAAAGAACATCTATTTCTTTAAACAGCTCATTGTGTGTGCCATTATTTGATTTTAATATTGTGCACACTCCCCCAGTGGGGGAACAGTACTCGAACTACAAATGTGGAGGCTGATTTAGCGTCTGGATGTGCGCATAGCCCAGCCTCAGTCCAACAGGAGAACGAGCACACACCACAATAAGGTACCTATAGGTGTTGCACCGCTCTCCCATGTCAGCAAAGTCAATATGTCACTGTCAAAATGGTCCACTGGGGTCTGGTAATGTGCCTCACAGTGTCATTAGTGTGTTACTCATGTTGTACATATGGTAAGCAGTGCAACTGTCAGAAAAAACATTCAACAATTGTTTTATGCTAGTCACAAACCAATCCGCTTGTATGTGCTCAGGTGGTTGCCTCGGAACTCACCAGTAAAATAATTACAAAAGTAGTGAAAAGGGAGTGTACACCAGACAAGAAGTATCACAATTTTAATCTGTGCCCAGTCGCAGCTGGGAAAGCGAAATTCAAACAGAATGCGGAACAGAACTTCATGAAATGCGCTGTCAAAGTTACGCCCCAAAAACAAAGGCTTTTATAATGTTAAGATCTAATTAGCATAAATCACTTAGCAAAATTAAAATGTCTCTTCACAAGAAGCTGATTGGTGGGATCATATCATACCCCTATCGGAGGGCATACATTATCTTCTGGGATTGGGACACGCAAACCTTAAACACCACCTTAGTTTCCCATTGTGACATCACAATGCAACCCCCAATTCCCATATCATAGTGCCAATTCATTTAAACATTTGAGATGACCAGCGTGTCTTTATTCAATTGCCCTTGTCACCGCCATCTACGTTCTCATGAGAAAGTGTTCTACCATGACACTGTCAGAGCCTTCAACAAAGAAAGTTACCATGTTAATGTTCCACATTAGGGACTCTTTGACCTTCTTCCCAGGCAGAAATGTACTCAGGGGTCATTTCAAATCGCTATGGATTTTCTGAAACCATCAGTAGATCAGGCTTTGTAAATTAATCGGCCAAATTACAAAATTATTGTGAATTCCTTGCCTTTCCGTGGCACGCATGAGCTCTGTTTTATAAACTCGAAAGTAACAAAGATTGTTTGCTTCCTACCGTGCGATCCTGGGAATGTGAGATTTGTATGTGCTACCAGCCGATGCAGCTAATTAATGAAACAAGCACTCATTTCTAAAGGCATCCTCTGTGGCCTATTCACTGTCCCTCAGCCTAGTGCTAAACATGTTTACTTATCTGTGGCCTATCTTTTATTATCTATGTTTTATTAACTTGAAAGATGATTATTCAGGGCATTCAGCAGCCCAGTGCAAACAACTGTGTGGATATCAAGGAAGCCCCCACTCTGTTCAAAAGGCTATTCCCGCAGCTGGTAAATTCACACCTTTTTACCATGCTGAACTTTCATTTTTACCACATATGTCTGCAGTGATGTGCTGCATCGACGTATGCAAAGGGTGGTGCAACTATTCAAAGGCAGCCATTACTAAATCCTGTAGCATAACTACTGTACCGGTGATGACCTGTCTCCATATGAGGTCAGTGAGGGATTGTATACACCCTCTCTTTTGCCATAACGTCATGCTGTTTATAGGACCACTAGTTGTACTTGCACACTGGCCACATCTGGGTTGGCCACAACATCTGGCACTGGGAGATAGACAGCTATTTCGGCTGCTTGGTCTGCTGCCTCATTACTGAGAGCAATTGGGTCAGTGTTGTTAGTATGCGCAGTGCAATTGATGACTGCGACAAGTGGAGGCCACGAGAGGGCATTAATCAACCTGTGTAATAGTACTCTGTGCTGTACGGGGACCCTGTCAGCTCTTGAGAGCCCATCCTATTTCACAGAGATAATCCAGAATGTACAGTGGTGGTGACAAATGCTTAATCAGAGTATATGGTAACCTGACCTCCTTGGGATGCCTCTAGTGCCTCAATTGGGGCAATGAGCTCTGCTGCTTGGGCAGAATAAGGTGTGGGCAACCTCTTCTGTACAAATACCTTATACTCTCCATCTACCAGATGGACTACTGCTGCGCCCTTGTGCCTCTTGCCCGTCTCCTGTTCAATGCTTGCTGAACCATCAATGAAAGATACTTCACCATCCTCGAGAGCACAGTCCCTTGCCTTGGGCATGTCATCCTCTGGACCCTCACAAGTGACACAGTCATGTACATCATCATCCTCAGTGACTGGTTCAGTGATTAATGTGGCTGGGTTCACTATCTTACACCTGACAATGTGAATGGGTGGGTTGGATAGTATTAACTTCTATGCCGAGTCCCTTTGCATTGTCAGTGTGGATTTATTTATTTTGTTTTTATTTATTTGCATTTGTATAGCGCACTTGCAGCCCATAGGCATCGAGGTGCTGTTACATGAAGATGTAAGTAGACTTGATTCAATGGAGGTAATGACAAAGGTGAACATGCTTGATTACAAAGCATAGGTGAGCAGATAGAGGTTAAGATATATTACATGGAAAGCATACATTTAGGCAGAATTGTGATCTTGTATGAAGGCGTTCTGATTTAAACAAAAAGAGTAGTTTTAATAGCTTTGTGGAATGCTAGGTGGGAGTCAGTCATAAGTAGGTGAGTGGGAAGAGCATTCAAGTGCGACACGGCCATAGTGGGGAAGTTGGAGCCCCCAGCACCGATTCTTCTTGTCTTGGGCGCGGTGATCAAATTGGTGTAGTCTTTCCTTAGTGGCCTGCAACAGGTGTGTTTGACAATTCTTTGGGCCAACTATGGAGGTGCCAGATCATGGAGGAATTTATTCGTGAGGGATAGGGTTTTAAAGAAAATTCTCTCCTTGACAGGGAGCCAGTGAGCCTACCTACTCACTTCTGAGATATGGTATTTTCTTGAAGTTCCTGTGGCCGCCCTGAGGGCATTATTTTGAACAATTTGGAGTTTATTCAAGTTTTTGTTGGAGGTCCCTGCAAGAAGGGCATTGCAATAGTCCAGTCTTGATCTGATTATTGCCCTAGCAATGATGAGGCAATTCTGTTGGGATAAGAAGGGCCTGGCTGCATTGAGAACTTTGGAGAAATAGGCCGAAGAGGAGGCAATGTAGACCCTTCCAATATTGCAAATACTGCATTTTCTGCATATAATGTCACTGAACACCCCATTGTAATAGCAGCAGATTTTTCAATGGCGAAGGCTGCTGCTGCCAGAACCTGTTCACAAGGGAACTGACCCTGCATTACTAAGTCCAGCATTCTAGTATTACAGACCAAGGAAGGACTTGTGGCCCATGGTACTCTTTTGTGTCAGAGAAACTACCATCAGCTGTTTATCTGAATAATAAAATAAATACAACTCTTGTGCATAGTTTTGGGTTGCTAAGGCAGGCGCTGTGTTACTAATGTCCTTTAGCTCCTGAAAGCTCATGAGCATCTCTTCTGTCCATGTGATGCTGCTTTTTGTCTTTTGGGACGCAACCCTAGGAACTGCTGCGCACGACAGCTGCACGCTCAGGCGTTACTTTTTTTGTACCATCAATGGAAATCAATTGACCTAAATATAGTATTTCCTGTTGACAATGCTGCATCTTCGCCCTGTTTACCTTGTACCCCTTGTCTGTGAGCAGTTTCAATAGCGTGGTGGACCCCTCCCTGCACCGCTGCTCATTGGCACTACATACTAATAAAACATCTCCATTCCATTCGAGATCATGACTCTGTAATGGAGTCTGAAGCAGCTGACATTGAGACTCTGATGAATCGCTCAATTTATGAAGATCCACAGGAAGTGAAAAAAATGGGATGTGATAAGGAAAATGCAGAGATTGACCTGGCTCCGTCTAAGACATCGATTGAGCCCATCGATCCAACAACGAAAGAAGATTAATCAGTATCTGGGCGTTTTTGTGAATGGGTGCTTGAACCAAAAAAGCATACCTCTGACTCATAGGAAGAAATAGTGAGCCCGTTTAAAACCTTAGACGAAAAAAGGAAAAGATTTCTATCTATGTCGTTAAGTCAAGGTAACATCGACCCAAAAATGAATATGGCTTTGAGTTATAAACCAGCTGATGCAGAAAGAATATTGGAAGAGGACAAATTATTTTCTATAAAAAAAATTGCAACCAACAATGTGCCTGCAGATCGTAATTCCCGTAAAGCGAAGGGAGACTTCTCTAAAGCCCAAGGAAATAATGTCAATACTGATGGTGAGAAAAATAATATCAACAAAATAAAGGCAAAATACTGCCTAAGTCTTGAAAAAATTCTGAATATTCAGGATGGACTCATAATGAACTGAAAAAAATGTCTTAAGTCTGTTCCATCATGTTCCTGTGTTACGCACTATTGAGTCCAGTGATATTCAGGCTGTGGAATTCAAGGATGAGTGTTTTTATATGTAAATTCCAGACTTGTGTGTGAAACTCTACTACAAGGTGCTGCAGCCCTACTACCTTGCGGCTTTGACATTATCGAAGTAGATAGTACCATTCTGACCAAAAAATCAAATGATGTAGTCCCTTTGACTGAATGTCAGCGAAATGAAGTTCCAAATAAAAGTCAGTGAAATTCGCAAATAGTGGCTGATGAAAGTTGGAAAGCGGACTACAAACAATTCAATCTGCTTCGAAATGAGCATACTAATAATCAAAAAGCAAAACAATCCGAGCTAATTCGAATTACAGTAAAAAACACTCAACAAATCCCTCCAAAAAAAAGAAGTGAAGAGAACCAAGTGCCTCATAACGAGTGGAATCGGTTAGCAGCAACCTTAGCAAACAATAGCCGAAGTTAATGTTTATTGAAGCCGAAAAATGTTGGCTTAGCCATTGGCTCGTGGAATACAAGAGGCTTTACTCATTTGTATAACTTCAAAGATAAATGGGTAAATGAGATAGATATAATATGCCTGCAAGAAACTTGGTTAGATATCTGTCCTATTACAGAGGATTATGAAATAGCATTCAATCCTGCTATTAAAGGGATTAAAGGACGTCCAAGCGCAGGCATCCTCACTCTTGTGAAAAAAGCCTCTGGTTGTAGGATGATGGAATATAACAACATATCATCTTATATTCAAGTTGTTACCATCAAAAGGAACATTAATAATGACAATAAACATCTGACACTTTTTGTCATAAATTTGTATTGGCGTCATAGTAAAGCTGGAACATTGTCCTTTGTTGAACAAATTATGGATATAATTGACGAATTGATGATTAAAGATATCAGTGCCGGTCTGATTATATGTGGAGATTTTAATTTGGATTTTATAGAAAGAAGTAATAATAACTTCTCAAGGAAACAGAATTTGATACAAAATTGGTCTGAATAACTAACTTTACGGAGAATCTCCAGGCTGAATGGTAATGTCGAGGGAGACATACCTGCCAAACCAACCTGGCAAAGAAATGAACAAAACTCCATCTTGGACTACATTTTTGCATCTGAAAATGTATCATTACGGATTCTAAATTTCGAAGTGCTTAACACACAAGTCAGTGGTCACAATATGATCGTAGCACATCTTGAAATGCCACAACAATCGTTTTCAGCAACATGGAATTGGAATATAATTCCCAACTGTAGTGGTAACAGATTAAAACTTAATTCACAGCAGGTGAATATACTGAAAAATGATCATGAGAAACAAATTGACTTGCTAGGTGTAGATTATACCCCCCTGTTAGAACAATATAAGATTTTGAGAAATCCGAGTGGTTTTCAGTCTCAAAAATACTCTCATATTTACAACCCTGAAATTGTCATGAGGAAAAGAGAAATGCGCAGGGCCCTGCGACAATAAAAAAATGACAATCAAATGGACGAGCTTTAGATGAGGAAAATTATCAAACAAAACTATAAGAATTGGCTGATAGCACATCGTGCTCTAACCGAACAACATGATGCTGAACAAATAATGGAGTCCATGAAAGAGAAAAATTCTGCAGATTTCTGGTCAATTATCAACAATGAATCTGGAATACAGAGAGCATCAAACAAGAATATGGTCACTGAAAAAAAATGGATTGAGCATATTTCAATCCTGTTCTCAAAAAAGGGAAACACTCCTGACCCTCCGCTACCTGTTCTCTCTTCTTGGGATATTCAGTTTGATCAGGTAGAAATTTTATCAGACATCAAAAAACGTTCTAACTCTCGAGCACCTGGTCCAGATGGCATAACAAATTCCATGCTAAAATCTGATCCAGAAGCCTGGGCTGATTTCTGTAAGGTACTGTTTGATAGAATCGCCATGGAAGGTATCACCCCTGTGTCGTGGAAAAAAAGCCATTGTTGTCCCAATATTTAAAAAGGGCAATCGATCAAACCCAATGGATTATGGATTATAGGCCTATTGCCTTGCTAGATGTAATAGGTAAGATTTATGCAACACAACTTCAGCATAAATTGATGGAATGGTTAGTTTTAACCAATCATATTTATGCCAGACAAAGTGGCTTTGTGAAGGGCGTTGGCTGCTGCCTTACCTTAATACTTATCAATTTAATAAAAATGGACATGATTATGAAAAAAACGAAAGTGTACCTTGCATTTGTTGACCTGTCTCATGCTTTTGATAGCATAGACAGAGAAATCCTTTGGACAAAATTAAAAAAGCTGGAATTGTCCAAACAGTCGTTTACATGCCATCAAGGATTTGCATACCGATACTAAGATCTATATTCAGTTGGATGCAAGTGGAACTCTATCGGAACCCATTCGTACTCATTGTGGAGTCAAACAAGGGTGTCCTCTAGCGGCCATAATATTCAATGCCTTCATCTCTGATATCGGTGAAGCACTTGGAAAAGCAAAAGGATTTGACCCGAAAATAATGGACTCTGCTTTAAATGGGATTCTTTATGCAGATGACTTAGTCCTAATGGACCTTACACCCATTGGATTACAAAGGAAACTGCATGTGCTGGAACAATATGTTCAAACTAATGGTCTGCAGATAAATCCAAGTAAGTCTGTCATTTTTACATTACAAAATTTGACTAAAGCTACATCTAAGAAATTCAACTGGCGCCTTGACGGCGAACCACTACAACAGGTAGAACAGGTAAAATACCTGGGCATGTGGCTAAACTCCAACATAAATGATCATACTTGGGTTGAGAAAACAAAATCAAAATGTCGTCAATTAAGTGCCCAAGCTATGGCCTTAGAAACAAAATATGGCAATTTTTCATTGATTACGACTTTAAAATTTTACAAACAAAAAGCAGTGCCTGCTATAATTTATGGAGCCAAAACTGCCTTTGGATGCCCTGCAAGTCTGTGGGATAACCTTGAAAATATCTTTTTGGGCAGAATTTTGAAAGTTGGTAGAGGATTGCCGGCAGTTGTAGTAAGGTACGAATTGGGACTGATCTCAATAAATGCAAAAGTTAT
This sequence comes from Ambystoma mexicanum, assembly GCF_040938575.1. Taxonomy (NCBI): domain Eukaryota; kingdom Metazoa; phylum Chordata; class Amphibia; order Caudata; family Ambystomatidae; genus Ambystoma; species Ambystoma mexicanum. The sequence goes on along the minus strand of NC_090941.1, from coordinate 699,585,943 downwards.
ATGGAACACTTTGTCAATTTTTCGCAAGATAATCAAATGGTGCACCGCAAATGAAAATTCTACATGAATTGGTTGCCAAACAATCAAAAACAGTTTTTTCGCCCTGGATAAATCAATGTCACCAAATTCTAATGGATATGAATAGTGATGTAATCACTCTGATGGGAAATCCAGATGCTGTAAAAAAAAAGGTTGTGGGAAATTGATTGGATCGAACCTGCACAAATAGAGCCACATATTCGCTCTTGAAGGACATTCCTCCAGAAGGGAAAGCCTACAATTCAACCTACAAATATCTTGAAAAATGTCCGGACAAACAAAAGAGAACTTTGCTTATGTAATACAGGCTAAATCAATTTAAGACAAAAGAAGTAATTAGACGATGGAGCAAATATGAGAAGCTGAACCCAAAATGCAGATTCTGTGATCATTTTGAAGAGAATATCAAACATCTGGTTTTAACTTGTGAAGCTTTCTCCACGAGAAGAATGATACTGTTTAGCACAATTGTAGCAAATAAACCTCTTCATACCATGGAAGAATGGTGGGTGGAATGTTTTACAGAGATAAATAATAAACTAACATATGCCCTGACATTTCTCCTTAAAAACATTGAAGATGAACTAGCCAAATCACACGAAAGATGGACCTAAATATTGGCTTGCGATTAATGATGCACTTTGCCCAATTCAGTGTTAATTTCTTCTCATTACTTTTTATTATTTTAATTGTTTATATATTTTATTCTGTGATATCCTCTGCTTCTCTTTGCTTTATTTGTTAATTGTGATTTCTTTTTTATGAATAATTAAATGTGATGTTATTTTTTCTTTAAAGGTTTGTTTAAACCAATAAAAAGAAATAAAATAAAAAATAAAAAATAAATAAATCATCACTGAATTGAATGATTGTACTGGACACATGTCTGCCTTAATGCCAGTAAGATGGAGATCCTTCTCATTGGGACCCCTGCTCCCGCTTTCCCTCTCTCATTCTGACCGCCCTCCTTGGACCCTCTTCCATCACCTTCCTGTGAGGCAAAAAACCTGGTGTCATCTTTGACTCCACTCTCTCCTTTTCGCCTCACATCACAGACCTTCCTTTTCTCCTCTGCTTCTCTTCCTCCCCTGCTGACCTAACTGTCTCGTGCACCGACTAGTTGCTTGGCTACCTTCAGAGTCTCACTGGGTACCAGGCTCCTCCATGATAAGTCTCCTCTGCACTGCCTCCGGGCTTACCATGCAATTCCCCTGCCTCTTTGCACTTACCCAGAGCGGTGCTGCCCTGGCTGCACTTACTCAGAGCAATGCTGCCCTGATTGCACTTTCCCCTCCCTTTGCCTGGCACTCTCCGTTCTCCCTGCACTTTCCATTGTCGCACTTGCATGTTCTGAATGACACAAGGCCTAGTAAGATTGTTTGTCTTGGCCTCCCTCAATCTTCCCTCCTTTGTATTGTCGCGTCTAGAAACACTTGTGTACAAGCGCATTATGAATGACATATCATATCATATTGTGTATGTTACCTATATCTGCGGGAAGTACCCTGTTGAAGATACTGAGGGACTCACAGTAGCCCTGTGGGAGCCTAGTGTGCTGGAATCGCAAAACACGATAGGTAAACGTGGTGAGATAGTGCGACTCAGGGTGTAACGGGATAGAGAAGAAGGAATTCTTTAATTCATTCACTGTATAGTGGGTCGCTGTGGTGGGTATATTACAGAGTATCATTACTGGGTTCAGTACAACAGGGAACATATCCTGCACTATGCTGTCTAAGGGGTGTAAATCCTGAATCATCCTCCAACTTGATCCCTTTGCTTTATTTTCAGGGTATATAGACGTGTTGCAGGGGGATTTTGATGGTACTATAATACTCTGATGTAGCAAAGCTGTGAAGGTGTCCTGTATCCCCTCCTCTTCCTCTTTGGACAAAGGGTAATGCTTACTGGTGCCGCACTCTTTAACAGTCCCACATCATGTGGTTTGCTTGTCCACAAACTGTTGGGCACCTACGCTAGATCAGCTTGAGTGAACTGTGGGACATTCCCTGCTAACAGCATGGGACATGGGATAGTTCGATACTTGAAAATAATTTCACATTGACACACACTGCCAATATCATCTCTCCATCATTGTCCATGGCCCTCATTACGACCCTGGCGGAAAGCGACTGACCGGAGCGCCACAGCGTAAATAGCGTTTCCGCCATTGCACGAAGGAGCAAAGTGCGGCCCATTCCGACCCATCGGGCACGAGCACCACGGCATGGCGGAAGTGCAAAGTCCGCGATGGCGGAAATGACCCCAAAACGGCCCACACCGCCGCCGTACGGCGCCCCAGGTGCAATACCGCCACCCCTCTTAGCGGTCACCGCAGTGTGCGCCTACCGGAAAGTACGGTGGCCGGAAATATACAGAAACGGAAGTTAAAACATGGGCCCGGAACGGGAAACATCCCGGCGTACACCTATAAATACACTAAAACCACACAACCACTAAAATCACTACCCTGAAACACACCCCAACCCGTCAACCACCCTAGCGAAACCAAGAAAAATGGGAAAAGTAGCGAAGAAAGCGTGCGACCGCAAGCGGCAGGTCCACTTCTCCCGTGAGGAACTCACCGTGCTAACAGAGACCCTCCAGGAGAATGCTGCCGTCGTCTTCTCCACGCAAATGACCAGGACGGCACTTGCAAACAAGAAGGCCATATGGGCTCTGGTGGCACAGCGGGTAAGTGCGGTGGGGACCGCACCCCGCACCCCACAGCAATGCCGCAAGCGATGGGACGACCTGCGGATACGCGTCCGCAGCATACTCTCTGCCAACCGCAACATTGCCACAGCCACCGGGGGAGGTCCTGAATCACCCATCAAGTTGACCCCCTGGGAAGAAATCTGTGCCTCCACCATCGGAATGGAGAGCATAGAGGGAGTCGGAGGGATGGAGAAAGGAGTGCAGACATCCGAAGATACAGGTAGGTGGGCCAGGAAAAACTATGCCAAATCCACACAGTCCATCCATGTGAAGTACCATGCGTCCACATAGTGCAACAGAAACACATGTCCAGGAGAACGTCCACACACATCGGCCTGATAGCGCACGTTAAAACCCACAATAAATACATAAATAATTAAAAACCCCTAATACACGCACTACACGTGCAGCAGGCACACCCTAACTGCAGGCTGCCAAACAACTGCACCCTCACTCCACACACAAATCAAAGCACCTCCAAGGGCCCGGCCCAAATCACCCTCAGGTACCACCCCAATGCATGTGACACAATGCAATTCCAATTCCCACAGACCCACCAATAACCCTCGCCCTCCTCTACTCCACCACAGGGTCCGATCCAAACGACGAGCTACAGGACACCCCTACCAGCACACCTGCAAAGAGGGCCAAGACCAACGGCCAGAGACCCTCCACCTCAGCTGCACGCATCAAGACACGGCAGCAGCACAAATCAGGTGGCAGCACAGAGGAGGGAACATCAACAGGCACCCCAGCAGCCAGCATGCCCACAACACCACCACCACAGGTCCCCCCAATGGATGCCACAGAAGGCACTGCCTCCGGTGGCAGCAGCACCATAGGTGACACCCCATTGATGGCAGCATGCTCCGACACAGAAAACGGGGATGCCGAAGTCAGATCCATCCATGACCTGTCCCAATCCCCCTGTCTGTCCCATCCCGTACAACATGAGGATACCACGCAGGGGCACCCACAAGACGACGACTGGCCATCCCCCACAAGCCCTGTGGCAATGCAACATGAGGACAACAGCCCCTCCGTGACACCCCCGCAAATGGCCTTGGCCCAGCAGAGGCAACAGTCCCTCGACCAGTTGATCGAACAACAGCAGCAACTGGCCACGCTCCTCAAGGACCATGCTGATGAATGTGGGGGCACTAAGGCAGACATAGAAACATCAACTGAGACACTTAGGGCACAAATCGAGAGTAGCACCGAGAGCCTGAGAGTCCAAATGGAGAGAAGCACCGAGAGCCTCAGGGGGGAACTGCATGCGACGGCCAAGGACGTATGTGCCGAACTTGCCGCAGTGCGCCGTGTGCTCACTGAGCTCTCGCAAACCCTTAGGGACATGCATGGACGTGAGCAGGCAGACACATCATCCGTTGCAAGCTCCGTCCAGGGCAGCCCCCAACGTAGATCTGGAAGGAACCTGCGCTCCACAGGCAGGGGTGCCCCTGATACCCGCAGAGGGGGCCTGCAATAGCGACAGCCCACTGACAATGAGCATCTTTGGACACTGGTGTTCGGGGGGGGGGTAGGGGGGTGGAGGGGGTGTGTTGGGCTCACTTGGGTGGCGGGTCGATAGGGTGTTCAACATGACATCACATATGCCATAAAAAGTGCACGATCAACCAATGAGATGTGTGGACATTGATCTTTGTGTACTAGGCCATCATAGGCGTACAGTCCATATTGTGCATGTCCCAGAGACACGCAGTGCCACGAGTCCCGTGTCCATGTATCAGCCACCAGGCGTGAGTGCTAGAAGCATACATCAATGAGATGCTGACGAATGTCACGGGCCTCCGGTGCCTCGCAGACTCCATGAGGTGCTGCCACATCCCCACCCTCATCATGACCATCATCAGGTGCTTGCAGTTCTGCGTCAGGGGGCATGGGCACATTTCTACGTACGCACATGTTGTGGAGCATGACACATGCCATCACCATCTTTGCAACCTTCTCATGGCGGTACAGGAGTGCCACGCCAGACCTGCTGAGGCAGCGGAAACGGCCCTTCAGTAGGCCGAATGCCTGTTCTATGACTACACGGGTACGTGAGTGGGCATGGTTGTAGTCCTCCTCATGCTGGTCCCGTGGGTTCCGGACTGGTGTGAGGAGCCATCTCTTCAGTGGATATCCAGCATCACCTGTATGTGGACGAGAAACGTATGATGTGGAATGCCATTGATACGTACGCACACCCCCCCCCCCCTTCCTGCCAGGTCATTGCCAATTCACATACCCCACATCATCATGCATGTAATGAGACTCACCGAGTAGCCAGGATCTGTTCCCTGCGTGTCGCTCCATGTAGCGTGGTATTGTAGAGTTCCTCAAGACCATAGAATCATGGGTTGATCCAGGGAATCGGGCACAACAATGTGTAATGATCCTGTTGGAGTCACACACCATTTGTACATTCAGGGAATGAAATTGTTTTCGGTTGCGGTACTGGGCCTCCATGGCATGTGGGACGACCAATTCCACATGGGTGCAGTCGATGGCACCAATGCAACCCGGTATGCCGCCAAGTGCATGGAATCCCACTTTCGTGTTTGTAATTTCCTGCTCCGAGCGTGGTAGGCAGATGTAGTCGTCTGCGTGCTGCAGGAGGGCATCGAGCACTTGCAATAGTGTCCGTGAGAACAGTGGCTGAGAAATGCCATGCAACTGTCCGACTGTGTGCTGGTAGGTGCCTGTGGCCAGGAAGCGGAGTACAGACACCACCTTCAGTAGGGGTGGGATGGCGGTTGGGCTATCTATCATGCTGACAAGGTCAGCCTGTGTCATGTCCACAATGGCGGCTATGGTGTCCCGGTCCAAACGGTAGAGGGTGTGGATCTGCTCATCAGTGAGGTTGAACGGATGTGCTCGGAGGCGTGGGATTGCGGGCTGCCTGCGTGGTGGTAGTGGCTGTGCTGGTGGGCCTTGCTGGCCCTGCCTTGCCCTCCTCCTCCTCCTGCGTCTCCTCCGTGCGGCCGGTTGTAGTTGGTGTTCGTCTTCCTCTTGGAGTTGGAGCACTTGCAGCGCTATCAGGTCCCCCAGGGCCAACATCGCGAGTCCTGCCGGTAGCATTTCGGTGTGGTTGTGGGAGGAGACTGGCTGTGCAATTCATGTGTTTTCAGGCTGTATGGCCTCCACCTGTGGTGATTCATTCCACCTGTGCAAACTGCTCTCCCCTTTGGCCGAGCACGTCACGCGCACAACGCTGCAATTCGGGGAATGGTATCTTGCTATTGCTATCATGTATTTGTACCCGATGGGCGTGTTGGATTGGTTGTTATGTTCATTCGGCTATGGTCCCATTGTTTCCCATTCCATCTGTGCAGTCGCGAACAGACTTGTGAAGGGTCAGTGGAACGTAGTACTCGAGTAACGGTGGGCCCTCATGCATCACTGTACCGAGTTGCAACGACGGGCGGGGCGTCCCATTCGTGGGTGAAGGCAGTTGCCATTTTCACACACAGCCGCACTCGATGGAATAATTAGGGATTTCAAACGGCCACAGATGCCTTTTCGACGTGATGTTGCAAATGAGGAATTCGAAGGGCGGCGCTTTCGGTTATCAGCTGGCGGCGAGGAGATGCCCACAGGTCTGACTGCAAATATAACGTTCTATTGTTCAATGTCCTTGAGACAGGGCCCATGGCGAGGGAGCAATGATTGATATGAATAGTTTGGGATGCGCATTAGCTACGTGGGCGATGAGGCCGGCCGTTCCAAAATACATGTTACTTCACAACACTGGAAATACGGGCTGGGGCACTGTGGATTTTGCAGGCTGCATAACGCACAGACTCAATGGATGTTTCTAATGTCATGTGAGTAATTATTCAGGCGTTTTGATCCCGGGATGAGGGAATGATGAATGGATGCATGGGCAGGTGATTTGATACAGAGTTTGCCATGTACAGGGCTTCTTGGGATCTATCCGCCTCCCCTACGCTATGTGATGCAGGCCTGCCATAGTGGGACCATCGTCTATCTGGCCTTGTTGAGCCCTCCCTGTCTCGAGGCGCCCTCAGACACTTGTGTCCATGCACGTTGACATTCCCATCTGATGGATTCTGTTTTGACAGACGCATGCACAGGTACACTCGTTAGTGATGGTGTTTGCACCTCGATATAGATGGTTATGAGTCGCAAGTGGTTTTGGGGTGGTGATGATCCTTTTGAGTGGGCTAGCATGCATATGGCTGTGGATTTCGTGTGATCATTGAAGTGAGTTGTTCGAATGTAGTTCTGATGGCCATTCTGTTCTTTTTCTTTTCTTCTGGTTGACAGGTATCTCCTCCCCTTTTGCCACTGCCATCTGTATGCCACTCCTGCAGATGGATTTTACTCCCGACACCTGCTGCTTCGTGTTAATCGGTGGAGCAGCATTACGATCTTATGGGACGATCGCCAATGGCCCACATGCCCTTACGCAGTACTGGTGTCTCGGAGCAACATTTCGGCCTTTCAGCTGGACTAGTGCCTCCCCATTGGGACAGCCCTGCGGTTCTGTGAGCTTCCATGTTGCCTTTTCGTACGTGAATGTGGCTCTGTGTACCATGGGGGTACAGGGCGACACACAAGTAGTGGCTGGTCATTTCTTGCGGATGCAGCCCACAATGGTGATTAGTGTTTTGGAGTTCATGGCCTGATGGCTGTATGGGCTTGGTGTCTTTGATGTGCATAAATTGCTATTCTGATTTGGCCCGTGTAGCGTTTTTCTTTGCAAGTGATGTGGCATATGCCTATTTGGGGGGCGATGTATTGTGAGGAGATCTGCATTGGGTTCCAGCTTCGGGGTTTAGTTGCGTGGTACTGTACTGGGCGCGTTTGCCTACTGAGCCCGTGAGGTCAGGGATGGGGGCTGCCTATGTGACAGTTTGAATGTTGTCATGCTCAGGGGCGGGGGATTGGGTTTTGTGTAACAGATGCCGGTCAGCCAGGTGGACTGGTGGAATGATGTGATTTTCGGAATGTTGCTGGGCACAGGTGCCTGTGTTTGCGTGCGTTTCTTGGTGGGGGACTGTGGTCATGTCCATTGGGATGGCTTCTGTATTCGTGCCATCTGTGACCTGCAGCTCCCATTGGCCCCTCTTGTGTTGCTTTTGTTCGTTGGCATGCATGGGTGCTTTGTACATTTCAATGGTTGCATTGTGACTTCATTGCACCTACAGGGAGTTGTACTTTGTGGCCAGGGAGCGGTGTACAGGCACTCAGTGGGGCCGTTTACGGTTGATTCGCGATGCCGTACTTCTCGCCATGGCGGAATGGTACATTCCGCCATGCCTGATGGCGTTAGGTACATGTCCGCTAGGGTCGGAATTGGCGTACCGTTGCACCATGGTGGTGTTTGCGGTTTGGCATGGCGCGCGCGCGCGTGCTTGGTGCAGTTAGCGTTGGCGTTCACTACGGTGTCGCTAATGGCTTCGTACTTTGCGGTGACGGGTCATAGTCGCACCGAGCGCTATTCGATGGCGGTATTGCATTTCCGCCATCGTTTTTCGATTTCCGCCAGGGTCGTAATGAGGGCCCATGTCTTTAAACAGCTGGTCATTTTACACCTCCCTCAATGGCTGGGCTGGATTAATGCACTGAACAGTGTTCCATTATCCTCCCTCTGCATCTGTCGCTATCAACATGATCTTGCCCTTTGACACTACCACCCCTTCCAAATAGAGGGTGATAATTATCCCTGCTACATGGTGTTGGGGCTGGGCTGAACAAAAATTATCATGGTATCCTCCACGATGGTTTAGCCAAACCTGGCACTGCATTGAGCAATACCGTGTCCCTGTACGTGAACAAGTCCAGGTGCACAGGTACTCCTCTAGTTAACCCCTCATTCCCTAATGCGTGCATTACAAGCATTGCTCTCATGTAACATATACCTGGGGTGGAGCACACAACCCCTTCTTCCATGAATGAGATTATCATGTTCAATTTGCTCACATATCTTCCAAACACATTTATATGGGACAACGTCAAGAATAAGAATGTTGCTCATACCTCCAATTTACCTACCTTGATGGGCAGTCCTTTGGTGAGTAGAACACATTTTATTGCCACAGAAAACCCTTGCGTGTCCATTACCTCACCTGATAAGGGGAAGTGCCCCTCAGCTCCCCAATACATGATTTTATTACACCTGTATCTACCATGAAAACAAATGGTTTATTTCCTATGTTCTTGCCCACCAAGGGTTCCTCTTCTTGGTTGGAAGTGACTGATAGGCCTAGGCACGCTAAGGTTCTCTGTGGTGTGTCCTAGTCTGGGTAAGTGTTTGTCCCTGGGAAGATTAAGGGATTCCCCCCTACCACACTGGCCCCCTGGTAATTTTTTACTGTGCCATTAGGTACCATGTTACTGTTGGGTACTTGAGGGGCCTGTGACTGTGCTGGATGTATCGCATAAGCTGGTGCGCCATGGGGTGCTCGGGCTGACAGTTGCGGGAACTGTGGCGAAGGCACGGGAGGGGCCATAGGTGGTGGTGTACCGTACAATGCATTCGGGGGTGCCCTGGCATTAGGCTGTGGGTACTGGGCGGGTGCACCTTGTGCCTATGGAGACATTTAGCAGGTTATATGCAGCTGCTTGTCTGCTCCTACCATCCTGTGAGAAGTGGCTAATCCTCCCACACGTCCAACATTTCCCCATATTTCCCCTCCATGGGGCCATCCCTCCAACTCCTCCTCTGCCTCCACGAGATCCCACAAATCCTCCCCTCCCCCTGGGGTACCCTCCTGGGGGTCATCCCTGATACGGTCCTTGATACCCAATGTTCCAATCATACCCTCCTCCCATTGCGGGGGGTGATTGTACCTCTCACAAGATTGCCCTCTGCTCCGTCTGCCCTCCTTGTGGCACAGTTACTACCGCTCAATCCACTGACAACTTTGCCAGCTTCTTCTGAAGTAGTTTTGCTTCCTCAGTCTGTACTCTCTCTACTGTTTCCTTTGCTTTCTCTCTCAATCGTTTACAATGATGTACAATTATAGACTATGGGCCTCATTACACGGACGGTGGTGGACCAAGGTGCTATTAGCACCTTGGTCCATGCCGGTAAAATACTGGCACCGCCTTGGAGGAAAAGGGAATTACTGCCCTATTCCAAGGTTGGTGGGGCGGTAATTCCCCCTTCCCCCATTGCCCTTCCAAATTCCCATTTTTGCCCCATAGGGCATAATGGGAATGGGGAAGGTGCTAATTATGGCACCACAAATTGCGTTACCGTAATTAGCTCCCTGGTCCCTTCGCAGGTTGGTTTTTAACGCCCGCAAAAAGCAGGCGTTAAAGTCTCCAACCCGCAAACGGACCTCGTAATCAGGCGGTAAGGGTTAACGGTCACCGGTACCATTAACGGTGACCGTTAACCCTTACCGCCGTCCATGTAATGAGGCCCTATATCTCCACCCACACCTTTGCTTTAATCTCCACCACCTTATTGAGTGCTTCTGCACTTCCTCAGGGAGGCCCCTCTTAACGGTAAAATAGAAAAATGCTATGTACCAGTCCCATGGTTCTCCCATCCCTGCCCTCCATATCTCCTGTGTAATATGTACTAGGCAGGGTCCTCATCATCCCACATAATTCATGCCATTATTGACTGGAGATGAGACATGTTGGGGTATGCGGGCCACAGAACGGACCACACTCAGACCCTGCAGTCATTAAAGTGGGTCCCATCATGGTTGTCAGCTCCTATCTGCACCCCGGGTTTCTCGAATGCATATATCCACATACCCATGCCTGCAGTGAGGGATGGTAGTGCCTTTATTACATTATTTCTATCCATGTGTGGCCAGGGTACATATTGTGCCCTAACGGGGCCCTTATGTAACAATGGAAACAATGCCACCACCGGCTGGATCACCGTCTTTTTTCCTCCTGGCTTTCCCTCTACTACCGCCATGCGCCCATCGCATGTTCTCAACCTGGCCCCCACACACTTTCCACCCACAGTGATATTTTGGGTGGGATTTCCTCTTCCTCTCCCATCTCATCCACTGTGTCCCATATCAGCGTCAGACTGAACCAACCCGCAACCAAAACTTTGAGCCTGCAGTCTTCCCCTCTGCTGCTTTTCGGAATACTGCCCATTACCTTCTTTCTCCACATGGACATAATTGATCCCCATACTGTCAATTCTGAACAAAATGACCCCCACCCTCCACTCATCTGTCCCAATAGGTGCCCTGTGCCCATCTCCTCTATTTAACCTCAATCTCACTAACTGTTCTTCTGTCCTTTTTGATGCCTCCTCTAACTCCTTCTGCGACCTCCGCTCTGACTCTTTATGCACTTGAGCTTGAGCGGCTGCAGAGGGTATTGGGTTTGGGAGGTTTTCATACTTGGCCATCGTTGAAGGAGGAGGAGCAGGGTCGGGGGGCATCCTCTAAGTCCTCCAGCACATCCCCCCAATCAGAAACCCTTACTCTTTTATCATTTTACCGTATATAATACAAAATCGAAAATGTATAGTGCCACATGGTTTCCCACTCCACATTCACTTTACTCTCAACACACTCCCATGCTCCACACACTCTCACACCCTACACCCATATTATTTTCTCCCGCAATAGGTGCACTTGCATCTACATGCTATCCCGAGCACCTCCATTAATGGCCTGCACAATCTTGGAGCGGTGGGTGCCCTGCTACACAGAACAGACCGGAATTCAGGCAACATGGCTCCTCTAAACCTCTCCTGTTGTGCACAGGGGACTGGTCACTGCAGGTGGATGCGGCCCCTCCGGATGTGTGGACAGGAATCTTCTGTCACTGCAGATGGTCAGGGATCATGTCAAGGTCACCAAATCTGTAAGGCAACACCTCCAGACAACCAGAAAAGAAAAAAAAAACACTTTTCTAAGGAAAAAAGCTTGGTGCACCTCTTTGCAAGGAAAACAAATCTATTTTGTTTACAAAAAGAAAAAAGGTGACAGAGGACCATAGAACCCAACTGCCACAGAGCTTTCAGTCAGTTCAAAGCAAACAAGCGGTTATAAGGAAAGACATTGGGCCTCATTACGAGTCCGGTGGTAGCTTTGCCGGAAAAACTGGCAGGCTGCCGCTGGACCTGTAATTCCATTCCACCTCCATGATTGCCGGAATCACTGGGGCATTACAACCCCGGTGACCCGGTAATTCTGGAGGTGTCATTCTGTAAAGCCCCATACCCATGGAGTGCCATAGGACGGACTCCATGGAGATGGGGACCATGGAAAAACCGGTTCAGTCTATGATGGAGTCAGTGTTTCCATTTCCGCCTGCAGGCGGGTGGCGTTACTCCCGCCAGGTCAGACCTGGCCGGAGTGACACCTCCCGCCTGCAGAACTCAGAATCAGCCGGTCCGGAAACAACGGTGGCAGCGGTTTTACCCCCTCAATTGTTTCCGGACCGGCTGACTTGAAATGACTTGAAATGAGGCTAATTGTCATTGATGATGCACACAATATACAGTGTTCATCCCCCACCCTCATTGGCTACCACCTTATACATACTACCTTTCCCCTATAGTCCCTCAGCCGATTGGCCACATCCTAATCTATCCTTAGCCTCTAACAAGTGGTCCCCTACACATTCTAGAAAAATGGTGCGCTTCTCTGGATACCAGACATTTGGGCACCCCCACCATGCCACCTCGTTGTGAGACAACATTTGTTGGCATCACCTCTTGATCAATGTATCCCAAATCACTGGATGCTTCACTTTTTGCCCCCCCCTTATCAGCTGCCCCTCCACAGAGCTTTTCCTGGGCTTCTCACTAATCTGCCAAATTCTGGTGGATTTAGGTATTCTGTTTTATTTCCACCTAGTAGTTCATCTCTCGCTCTGCTGTTAAACACTCCTCTGACATCTGTCAACTCCTTGAAGACTTTAACCTTGACGTCCTCACTCCCACTGAGACGTGGTTCACTGCTAGCTCAGTCACTGTTTTTGACACACTCCTCCGGGAGGGCTACAAAATCTTCTCCAAGCCCAGGCCAAATCAGTGCAGTGGCCCTGATCTTCCCTGAAATTACCACCATCTACAGGACCCCTGGTCCGGTCTCCCTCTTCCTTTCAGAGTGGTCTGATGTCACCTCTTCTCTCCTGACCTCCACCTCCAAGCTTCTCCTCCTCAGAGACTTCAATATTCTCCTTTACTCTCCTGATGCAGCCACTGGACTCTTCCACAGCCTCTGTGATTCTCTTTCCCTCACCATTCTTCCCTCCGGCCCGACCCACTCAGCCGGACACACCTTGGATGCTCTCCTTTCAGCAGACATTCCCATCACCAACCCTCTCAATGCACCTCTCTCCTGGTCCACCCAAGCTCTCCTGTCCACTCACATTGATCTCTTGGGTCTACCTGCTAAGCTTCTACCTGCACTGCCAGTCTCCTCTCTAAATTGATCGATGACGCGAGTGTCAGTTGCTGCTTTTGCCACCACTTTCATTCTCCCACCCACTCCAGCCACTAACTCTCACACTGACACAGCTCTTGCTAACCTTTACCTCTCCATATTCAACACACTGGACATCCTTGCCCCTGTCATGAGGATCCACTTCAAACCTGCCCCCAAGGGCAACACTCGTCATGACTCCAACCTAGCCTGTCTGAAACGCAAGTGCAGAGTTGCTGAACAGAAGTGGCTGGCTTCTAGTACATCCACTGACAGACTGGTTAGCTGCCTGCTCCAAAGGCAATACAGACTCTCCATCCGCTCGAAAAAGAGGAACCATATCAAAGCCTACATCTCTGGGGTCACCAACAATACGGCAGAACTTTTCAAAATCTGCAAGGAACTCACCAATCCTACGGCAGTCTCCACTTCTCCTTTACCATCCCAGGCCTTCTGCACTGCACTAGCCTCCCACTTCACAGCCAAATCCAGGAAATCCTGTACTCACTCTCATCTATTCCCTGCCCTCATCCCTTTCCCGCTATCAGACATCCCTTGCCCCCCGTGCCCTCCTACTCTCCTCCTTCTGGCCCAAACCACTGAATGAGTTTACTAGACAAGTCCTCTCTATGAAAGTCTCTTCCAAGCAGCTGCTCCACTGCTCCTCCAGAACAATCAAGGACATCATTGCCTCCTTTGCTCCAGACTTGGCTGATTTATGTAACCACTCCATTGCCACTGGCTCCTTCCCACTACCCCTCAAGCACTCCCTTGTTCACCCTCTTCTTAAAAATCCTTCTGCCTACCCTTCCTGCCCAGCTAACCACTGCCCTATCTCCATTAGCCCCTTCCTGGGCAAACTCTTGGAGAAGCTGGTCATCCCCCAATTGACCCACCACACAGAGTCTGTTGGTTGTCTCCAGGACTACCAGTCTGGCTTCAGAGCAGCCAGAGGCACCAAAACTGCTCTCCTGAACACCCGTGAAGATTTCCTATCTAATCCCGACTCCAACTCTCCTTCCGTTCTCATCCTTCTCAATCTTTCCTCTGCTTTCACATGGTCAATCATGCCACCCTTATTAATTGGCTCTGTGATACCCTCGGCTTCACAGACCTGGTACTGGACTGGTTGACCTCCTTCCTCTCTGACCGACGTTCCCAGGTTTATCTGGGCCCATTTGTCTTCCCCACCTCATTCTCCACCTGCGGCATACCTCAGGGCTCTATCCTCTCACTATGGCTCTTCAACATCTACCATGCCCCTCTGGCCCACCTAATCTCCACCTTCTCTCCTCACTGCCAGTGTAATGCTAACAACACTTAGCTCCCCTTCAAGCTTCCCTCCACTGCCTCCTCTTCCTCCTCTCTCATCCCTAATTGCCTGTCCGCAATTCAGGCATGTTGTGCTGCTAATGATCTTGGCCTTAATGTCAGTAAGACTTAGATCCTTCTCATAGGGACCACTGCTCCCCCTTACTCTCTGCCCGCCCTCCATGGCTTTTGCTCCTCTTTCACCTTCTCTTCTCACATTGCGGACCTTACTGAAAAGGCCAACCTTCAGCTGCACATCCTCATAGGCATTCTCCCTTTCCTGACCTTCCCCCTGAAACTCAATGTCTCCAGAGCTCTCGTCCTCTCTAGGCTGGACAACTGCAACAACCTCTTCCTCAATCTGCCTCTATCCTCCCTTTGCTCCCTTCAACTAATTCATAACAGGACTGCAAGACGTATCCTTGACCTCAAGCCCAGGGACTGCATCTCTCCAGCCCTAAACTCTCTCCACTGGCTCCCGGTGGTGGTGAGGATCAAGTTCAAGACCCTCTGCATCATTCACAAGGCTTTCTGTGGCCTGGCAACCTGATACATCCAAATAAATTTCTCTCCCTAAATACCTCCCTGCTAGAGTCCTTTGGTCTGCTAGCTCCAACTCTCTGCAGATCAGATGCTTTTCTAAGCAGAGTGTGGGGGTAGATCATTCTCTTCTGCAGGAGCATCTCTCTAGAATGGCCTTCCTGCCTCCCTCAGGCCTGAGCCAGATCTACTGAAGTTCCAGAAGCTTTTCAAGACTCGCCTTTTCTCATCTTCCTTCCCTCTCCCCCTTCCCTGCTAATGCCCCCCTCTGCCGCTTTCACTGGATGCCTGGTCCCTTCTGAGTCCAACAGGGCACAAGGCCCTTCTCACCCATTCGACCCTGCACCTGGTCTCCCTGACCCCCCCTGGCCCCTAAACCTGCACCTGCCCTTCAGGGAAGCCCCCCTGACCAGCCAGGCGGGGCATGCCTCCCTACTGATCCTGGTCCACCGTGTCCTCGCACTTAGCATGTGGCCCTCACCCCCTTCCTCCCTGCATCCTCTGGCACATGCCCTCCTGGCCTCTCCTCAGCACGTGCCTAATCCCATGGGCCCTCATCTTCCCCTCCTCCTCTCCCCTGCACTTGTTTGCCTCCCCTGCTCTTCCCTCTCACCTTAGCATTATCTGTGCCGCACCGAACGGCACCATCCTCTCCTCTCTATAACTCCCCTCCCCATGCACTTCTTGCTACTACACTTGCACGATTTGAATGACACAAGGCCTAGAGGGACTGTTATTGTTACTTTTGTCCCCTGTTCCCCTCCTTTCATTCGCCTTGACTCACCATTTGCTGAATAGGCAATTTTTGAATATCCAATAAATACAATATAAACCCAGTTTATTCTTGAATTTCACAAGTCCCAGTACACTTTATTTCCATGATGACAACCCCAGAGTACTACTAGTTTGGCAACCCCAGTCTGCTCCTTGTTTGTACCATTAAAGCATAATACAATTTCACAATTTCAGTATCCTCATAGTTTGACATACCATGTACATTACCAGTGTAAAGACTCCAATATACACAGGTTTACAAAATCCCAGTATGCTTCAGGTTTGCACAATCCCGGATTATTTGATTTTGCGAAATTCCTGTCTAATTGCTGTTGTTCAAACCAATCTGTAGAATTTCGGTATAATGTTGCAAATCTGAAATTCATTTGCTGATCATTAGAGAAGATATTATAAAGGTTGAATTGGCACACATTTATGATTTGTGGGCCGCAATGCTAATGGAATTGCATCCACCTGAGCTGCAGAGCAAATGTGTATGGCGGTTTAAAAGCAAATTATACTGCAATGTTTATATTTCTATATTAAATATGCTATGAATCTGTGTAGTTTGCTTTCAGCGACCACCCGGGCCCACACTCAGTCTCGTTGAAACATAGTTTGAAGCCGTCCATGTGGTGTTGCAGCCCACAAATCATACATTTGTACCAACTCAAACTTTATAATATCTGGTATATTGTTACATAATTCCTTTATAGTCCCAGTATTGTATCTTGTGTCTGCACTAAGCCATTGGCATTTCCAGTGAAACCCTTGTCTGAAATTCTTTGTATTACCCATTTGTGTGTTCATGGAAGTATATTTCCATCTTGCCTAGCCCTAGAAAATGTTATTTTGACAATCCCAATGTACTCCTCAGAACAGTCCACATATTCAGAATACCGGTAATCCTCCTGTTTGACCAAACAGTATATCCCCAGTTTACAGTATCCCACTAGTTACCCAGTTTAACTATATGTACCACTAAATCCAGAGCATGCTTCTAGTTTGGCATTCCCAGTTTGCACAATCCGAATCATCTCCCAGTTGTACAATCTCAATACATTTCCAGTTTGCACAATGCCAGTATTTTTCCAACTACGCATTCCATGACACACCCAGTTTGATTCACAATCATAGTTTATTCCCTGTTTGAGGAGCTGTAGACTATTTCAAGTTTCAATCCCCCTTGAAAGGTCTGAATATAATCCCAGTTTACACCTACCCAATTAGAGTTAAATCCGGGCTCTTAATACAGGCATTTTGCATCAGTCCAAGTGCCAGTTTGTATGGTATTAACACTAGGGTGACTGTTGCTCAAGTACAATAACTGCATAATTCCAATCAATTTTTTCAGCAGGTGAGTATTGTACTGGTGCTAAAAGGGAACAGTATTAATACTAAGACAACAATTAACTGGTGCAAATAAGTATTGAAAGAGTATGGTTTGGCACCAGGGAACTTTTTACCCCAGTTTCAATACAGTTCTAAATTGCAGTTGCACCAATTAAACGCTTCTACAATGAAGCGTCTAATTGGCAAAATCGCAGCATGTGTCCAGCTTGGAAAATAAAAGCAAGCTTCAGTATACCCGGTTTGACAGCCCCAGCATCACCTAAAGGTACGCTATGGAATTATATTCTGATTTTTATAAATTATGTTTTAGCTATTTTCGTTAGTGTCACATAATACACAATTCCAATACAATAGCAGCTTATAACTAACCATTCTAGTACACTCCCAGTTTACAAGTGCACCATCCCAGTATACTCCTATCTCACAGTTTGTGTTTTTTGTTTTAATTTTTCACCATAGAGAAATGGGGGTGGGACAGAGGGGGCCAGTTCTACGGATTCCCGTCCACCTTAGGTAAATTAATGTTCCAGTAGGGTGTGAGTCCATTACTTCAGCTGCAGATTCGTACCTGGACATAATGTTATGTAATGATTCCTATGGACTCCTTAGGCGGGCTTCAGGGAAAGGAGCAAGCAGGGGCCATCAGGTTCACGAGACAGTGGGTAAGCCGGTCACATGATTGATCATAGCCAATGGTGACCCGGCAGGCCCGGGAGGATAGCTCAGTGGCAACGTGCTCGCCTTGGAAGCAGGAACGTCATTTGGGGGTCGCCAGAGGTCGCAACTGCGACCTCTGAGGTCTCCCTTGCGACCTCTGTGGTCTCCCTTGCGACCTCTGTAAAAAAAAAAAAAAAAATTCCCTTCTTCCGTTTTTTCTAATGCAAGGTCCTGGAGTGGCTGGCTCTCATGTTCAGGCCCTTTAAAAAAAAATAAATAAGAAAAATAAGAACAGGAGTGCCACAAGTCAGCACTGACCCGAAATAAGAAAGAATAGGAAACCAAATAATGTGTCTTTCTGGAATTCTGTACAATAATTGCTAGACTCATTAAAGGTTTATTTCAGGCACACTTCAGGGGGTGAGTCACTGATTTAGTCTGTTCTTAAACGCCTCAACTCAGCCTTTCCTCCTTCTGAGGTCGATAAATGAGTACCATGACAGGTTGGGTGATATTGGGTGTATATTATTTTCTATATAAAGCACGTAAGTGCTATATAATAACATATCATGGTCATGGACGTCTGCTTGCATTCACAGTAATCTGGTAATATGGGCCTATACACACTGATCTTAACGCTACATATGGCGATCCATTCTTGCATGAAATGTACATCACATTATAGTGATATCGTAACCATATTTTTCGTAGTGTGCAATGCTGTGATGTCACTTCCTGTTTTGGCAACGGGTGAAAGGTCGTGTTCCATCGCTTCCCACGATATCACTTCGGGGTGGGGTCAAATGACATCACTTCCTGTGATGTCATCAGGGGGTCAAGGGTTGTGTGATGTCACTTCCGCTACCCCTGGCATTTTGGTGAAATGACGTCCCTGCTTGGAAGCAAGACGACACGAAGCAACACAGGTTCGATCCCGGAGTCCGTGCTTAGAAACCTCTGGGTATTTAAGCGCATTATAAATACGCAACTAAGACACAAAAAACAATTGCGCAACGGAAAAAAAAATATTTCTGTACCAGCGCCTCGATGCCCACGAGCTGTGTGAGCGCTTTAAAAATGCAAAATAAAAAAAGATGACTGGTGACTATGTGGATCCGAAGCGAGGGAGGGATTGTCGGAGGACACACTCGAGACGCGTCTGCTAGCTGGTGCTGCATCTTCTGCCTTCGTTTCAATCTCCGAAGACATACCGGAAGGAGTGAGCATGGACCAGCAGGGTCAAGATAGATTTATTTATCAGCTGATTTTTGAAATTTCAAACGTAAGACGTCTCATTTTGATTAATAAAAGTGTCATAAATACATTTTTTATCTATTTTTTAAAAAATGTATTTTGCATTTATTAAGCGCACAAAGCCCTGAGGCATCTAGGTGCTGGTTACAGAAAGTGCGAGGTTCATTACATAAAGTGTGAAGAAATCATGTGATTACATTGTAAAAGTAGTTTGTATAGGCCTCAGCTCATGGTACAGGGGGCCGCATCAGGCATACAAAGCAGCATAGAGTCAAAATATGTAAATATGCATTACTGGAAAGTTTCTCCTCATGGCATGAGGGTTACAACAGGCATACAAAGCAGCATAGAGTCAAAATTGGTAAATGTGCATTACTGGTAAAGCCTCACCTCATGGTACGAGGGTTACATCAGGCATACAAAGCAGCATAGTGTTAAAATTGGTAAATGTGCACAACTGGGGAGTCTCAACTCATAGTAAAGGGGGTTGCATCAAGCAAACAGAATAGCATAGTCAAAGTTGGTAAGTGTGCATAACTGGAAAGCCTCACCTTGTGGTACGGGGGCTGCATCAGGTATACAGAATAGCATACTCAAAGTAAGTAAGTGTGCATAACTGGAAACCCTCACCTTATGGTACGGGGGCTGCATCAAGCATACAGAATAGCATAGAGTCAAAGTTGGTAAGTGTGCATCAATGGAAAGCCTAACCTTGTGGTACGGGGGGCTGCATCAGGCATACAGAATAGCATAGTCAAAGTTGGTAACTGTGCATAACTGGAAAGCCTCACCTCGTGGTAAGGGGACTGCATCAAGCATACAGAATAGCATACAGTCAAAGTTGGTCAGTGTGCATAACTGGAAGGCCTCAGTGTGTGGTATGGGGGCTGCATCAAGCATACAGAATAGCATAGAGTCGAAGTTGGTAAGTGTGCATCAATGGAAAGCCTAACCTTGTGGTACGGGGGGCTGCATCAGGCATACAGAATAGCATAGTCAAAGTTGGTAACTGTGCATAACTGGAAAGCCTCACCTCGTGGTAAGGGGACTGCATCAAGCATACAGAATAGCATACAGTCAAAGTTGGTCAGTGTGCATAACTGGAAGGCCTCATTGCGTGGTATGGGGGCTGCATCAAGCATACAGAATAGCATAGAGTCAAAGTTGGTAAGTGTGCATCAATGGAAAGCCTCACCTTGTGGTAATAGAGTCAAAGTTGGTGTTGAAAGTCAGGCAAAATCTTGAACATAGCTCAGGTCCAGAGGGAGGGGGTAGGCAAAGAACCATCAGCCAATTAGAGCGGATGGTAGGAGGCACTCCTCCCTACTCGAGGTGCCGTGCTAGATGGTGGATGATAGCAGCAGCCATCTTAACAAGGCATCGGGCTTCGGTCTGGTCTATGATGAAAGCAAGTGCCGCAGAGAGCAGCCCTCTCGACTCCTTAATGGTATGGAGGAGGAGAGGCAGGCACAGGCACAGACAGGCCTGCAACCTTTCCCAGCGGCCTTCCTCTGCCGAATGAGCCAGCTTTGTCTGCCGGCTGTGGCGAGGCCGGGAAACAGGCATAGGCCAGCCAATCAGAGCGGATGGTAGGAGGCACTCCTCCCTGCTCGAGGTGCAGCGTTAGATACATCACAACTTTCATCAACAAATAATCTAAATGGAGGTTTGTAAAATCTAATACTATAACCTTTTCTAACATATCTTAAATACATAGGTACTGTTGTCATGGTTCAATACCCGATCAATTCCATTAGTTATCAGCATGAGACTTTAGGTCTATTCTGCTATGTCCAACTCCAGCAATCCCCCTAATTCAGAAATCCTGCTGGAGTGACAGTTTCATCTGTTGACCTACAGGCATAAGCAATGTTCCCGCAGCATACCCTAACATGGCATCTTTCAAATGATTACTGTGTTGGAACCTGCTTTCATGCTTGCAGTTTGGTTAAGTGTGACTTTCCATATGTTATGTGGCACACTTAATTCCAAGCTGTGCAAAACCCAATGGGGTTCATTATTTTATGAGGAGTTGGGGCGTGAGGGCTAGAGGGCGGGCGAAAAGCAAGAAGTATGCTGTGTATGCCAGACTTTTCCACTTCAGGACATTTGCAAGGAGTTTGTTGAAGGGAATGAAAAGGATTTTCCACTTCCGTTGTGCATTCCTCCACCTCCTTCTTGGTTTTCCGCCTGCATCAGAATCGCATGAAGGCGTAAAATGAATTGCTTTGGAATGTGCCTTCATTTAGCGCCTGCCAAATGCAGACAGATTTCATAGGAAAGTAAAAAGAGGTCAACCCCCTATTTTACTATTACGCCAAAACGTTAAGCTCACTATTGATGTCTTAACATTTCTCTTGCTAAGCAAATGACAAACAATTATTCATTGTGATGAGAAACATGTATATTGGCCTCAAAGGTTGCATCTATTTTCTCTGTTATGCCTACGCCACAATTCTAAATCTTGATAAACACATTTTGATACCTGAAGCATCCGCCACTTGACATTTTGCTATTTCAGAGGCATCCATCGTAAATGCCGTCTGCAAAGTGGAATTTGCAGAAATCACTTTCGTGTTGTTACAAAACGGAGAATAAAATTAAAAAGCGATTGTGCCTGTTTTTACTCTTGCATTATCCACTCAGTTTTGTCAAAGTGGAACATTGCATGCATGGGTCCCAACTGTTTACCAATGCTACTGTTTTCGGTACCTTAGATGCATGCAATTAGCACTTTTAATAACATTATCCCGTGTGTACTGCTGTAAATGTCACATATAACCTCTTTATACAGAGCACCGAAGGGGATGGGGGAGGCTCAGTGAGTTAAGTGATTGCTGCTAGTAACTGTTCACCCTACAGCCTGTCACAGACCTGAGTCACATCAAGCTCTGACTTAGTATTCTATCTATCTCATGTCGAAATATTGAGCACAATTAAGTTGAAAAATAGTATGTTTGTATCTACAATGTTACAGATTGGAAAGAAAATTGCAAGCACTGTATGGAGAAAGCAAAAAACACACATCAGACTTGTTATGTGCAATCTGTAACTATGCACGTTTATTTTATAGTCTTAGGTTAGAATAGCATGTGATTTAGTGTTTTGCAGATCAGCTTCATTGACACAGACAACTAGGTCTGCTCCTCCCAAGCCATAATGTAGGAATCCTTGTATATTTGTATAACACAAAAAGACAAGAAAGGAGGAAATATGGCCTGATGGATAAACAAGAGATTTTGAAACCAATACACCTGTGCTCAAATCCTGGCTTCAGAACCTGACCAAATTGTGTGCTTGTGGCCAAATCACTTTAGCTCAAATTAGATTAAATGCAATTGAATAATGTTGATGTGCACTATAAAAACAAACACGCTAAATCATTGACCCCAACAATGTAGCATCGTCACCATTAAGGCCTCGCAAAGTCTTCCTATCTCAGGACCCTCATCATCCGCTTCTCTGCTCCCAGGGTCCTTTTTGCTATTCTTGCCTATGGACGTGCCTGGGCAAACAAGGCTACAGTTGCTGTATGGATGCAACACTTGGCCCTATGAGCCTGTACCTCGATTGATTGATTGGTTCATAGTATTTATAATGCACAAATCCTCACAGAACTAGGCGAAATGAACTGCATCTAGGCACAGGAAGAAAAGGAAAGGCAAAATGAGATAAACGGGCGAAGGTCCTATTTATTGAAAAAATATTGTTTCCAATGTTTTCCTCAACACACGTAAGGAATACACTGAGAGAGTTTCCAAGGGCAGCTGATTCCAGAGACTAGGCCCTGCCATTGAAACATGCTGGTCACCTCTTCTGATCCAATGGGTATGTGGAATAGGGAGTGCATCTTAGTTCTCTTACAGCAGACCTCTCACTGGGTTATAGTGAGCGTTGTTAGTGCAAAGACAAGTTGGGGCCATCTCATGAGTGCACTTGTATATAAGACATAAGATCTTGAAGCCTACTCTCTGTTCGACTCAAGTCTAAAAATAAGTTGAACCGCAGCATTTTGAACAAATTGCAGCTTATGCAGAAATCTTATCAGGAATGCTGATAGTGTTAGCATTGTCCAATTGTCCGTTTATGAGCACGCTCACTATTGACGCCTGATCCTCTTTAGGAATTAACTGGAGGGTCCACCTAAGTAGACGAAGATGGACAAAAGGAGATCTGACCACTTCATTTATTTGATCCGGGAATGACAAATCAGGTTCCCAGATAATGCCCACTTTCTTCACCCTGTTGTAGAAAGATATCGGTAAAATGAAAAGGATGGTGGGAAAGAGTGAGCACTGAGGTGATAAGGAAATGTTTGGACCCAGCAGCATGTCTTCCACCTTATCCAGGTTAAGCTGGAGACCATTGCAAATAATCCATTGGCACACCTCTCTAAGGCCATCCAATACATTTGAAAAGGGTGTGGTGGAACGAGATACTTTAACATAAATCTGTGTATCGTCAGCATAAGAGTGGTACTGCAGATGGAAATTCTACGGGATACTTATTAATGGTTGAATATACAAGCAGCGGGTACTTAGGATAACCCTGAGGGACACCACAACCTACTTGGTAGGTTTAGAAATAAACAAACCAACCTTGTGCATTTGAGATCGATTTGCAAGGAAATTCCTAAACTGTGCCAAGGTATGACCAGACACCCATCAAGATTTCTAAAAGTTACAACAGAGTATCATGGTCCACAGTGTCATACACTGAAGAAAGATTAAGCATGACCAATAAGGGGAGAGGCCCCTCATACACCCGGGACAGAGGGGAACGCTGAGTGACTCCACAGCCTACTTTGATAGGATTAGACATAAATGAGCTAACCTTGACCATTTGAGGTCGATCTACAGAGAAATTTGTAAGCTATGCCAAGGTATGATTGGACATGTACGTCAACATTTCTGAAATGTGACAACAGAGTTTCATGGTCTAAGTGTCATAAGCTGAACAAAGATCCAGCACGACTAATAAGGAGAGATGCCCCTCATTAGTATAGGCCTGAATATCATTCCATATGGTAATCAAGGAGGATTCAGTATGGAATGGAAGCTGGATTGCCGCAGATCCAGGATATCATTCTGCTCTATAAATTGTTGCAGTACTACAGTGACCACATTTTTCCCGAATCTTGCTCATTCAAGCAGAGTGAACAATAGGATGAAAGGTACTCATGTGTGTGGGATCAAGGGAAGCCTATTTCAAAAGCAGAGTAATTAACACTGCTTTACGTGTAACTGGCATGACTTCTTGACAGAGGGAGGGATTTACTAACTGTCTAACCATTGTGGTTATCCATGGCTAGGTGACGAGCAGACAAAAATGAGAGAAAGCCTCATTTAAACAGCATAAGTTTAAGATCCTGCATCAGGTGTCCTGCCTATCATATCCTTGAAGTCCAGGGATAAACTCTGGTTTTTCAGCTTATCCTGAATAGATGCAAGTTTAGAGATCACATACTCATGAAAGACAATGGCTAATTGCAATGAAGGAGTAGGAAATTGTGTGGTACAGCTTGGTAAGGCAAGTGTTTTTTATGATGGAAACGAGTTATTTGGGTTTTTTAGCCACGGAATGAACGCGCTCGTGAAGATAGTGGACCTTGGCCATAACAATGGATTTTTTAATAGTCTCTGCAGGTATCTTACATTTGCAAGAAATGCAAGCCATTTTCTAGTCCAGCACAATCTTTGTTCTGCTTTTCTGCCTTTTATTTAGAGGCGAGGATCTGCAGAATACCATGGTTTGGACACTTTTTGCTGTGTAAGATTTATGAGAGGAGCAGATTGATCAGCAATAGCTTGCAGGCCTGTGGTGCACTGCTCTAAGTACATTTCACAGTCTATGGCCACCTCGGGATTGGGCAACACAGTCGGGAGCTTAGGGAGCTTAGGGTGGGAAATGTAAAAAAATGCCTGTTTTAAACTTTGGGGGTACACATGCCCATTGCATTGTAAAGATCAGTAAAACCAAGAGCAACATGTCTAACGAAGTGGTCACTCCAGGACACAGGCCAAGTAGAAATTCCGTGAATATCAATCTGGCTTGAGATAATAAGGTCCAGGCACTGACCGCTGGCACGGGAAACAGTCTTTGTGGATAAAATAAGGGAATGGGAATATAGCAAATCAGCAAGTTTATTGGAGTCAGGAGAAGAAGAGCATTTGTGTCAAATATTGAAATAGTAAATATTAAAAGGAAAATACCGTACATATAATAATTATATTTGTTTTTGTGTTCTATTAGATTTAAATTGCGTTTTTGCAGAAGTGCTTAACAGACGTTGCAATTCATGAGGAATGAAGAAAAAGAAGATGGTGTTTCAGGCGAGAGGGAAAGATTGGAGGAGAGGAAAGTGATCGAATAGGAAGTGGAAGCTGATTCCAATATTTCTGTGCAAGCAGGGAGAACGATAGAACGTGAGATTGGGCGGAAGGGGCACAAGCGGCAGATGGAAGACATTGAGATTCGGATCTCAAGGATTGAGAAGGAGAGTAGAAAGAGACCAGTTCAGACAGATATGGTGGAGCTAGACAATGTAAACATTTAAATACAGAACATAGAAAAGGAAAACGTGATCGAGAATGAAAGGGCAGTCAATTAATAAAAAGAAGAGCAGGTAGACTAGAGTCACGACAATAAATAGAAAATAGAAGAATTATAGAGCCCAAAGGTGCAAGACAATTAGCAAGTAGACCAAAAAGAAAAGCCAAACATTAGTCAAGGTGGCAATAGACTAGAGCTGTAATCAGTAGCTTGGTAGCTTGGAAGAAAAGGAATGTGCGTGCTTTATGGATGTTGGATCATTTAATGTGACAGAAACACACAGGAGCGCAGATATGAGGGACAAAGGAAAGTGAAGAGTCAAATATTACTCCAAAGTTACATGCAGAATGAGAGAGATAAAGAGAGGAAGGAGGAACAAAAACAGAGGAGTTGGAACAAGAGGAGGGATAGATGAGGATGGGAAAAATCAACTTTCGGTTTTGGTTTGGATTGCGTTGATGAAAATGTGTAGCCATCCATGATTGGACAGCTTGTCTGCAGTCAGAAAGTGAGGAAAGAAGAGTGTCATTAAAAAAAAGAGGAAGCGAGAAAGATTTGAGAGTCTGCGTAGAAATGATAGGATAAACCATCTGATGCAATGATGAAAGAAAGAGGGTATACAGAGAGAAACGGAGGGATCCAAGGATAGAGCCTTGAGGTACACCAAACGTAAGAGAGAAAGAGGGGGGTGAAGTGCCAGCCCAGTATGTACGATTACCTGGCATATCAGGTTTTACCTGGCACCCACTGTCGGTACTTGTCTGACTGAGGCTGACACCCATTGTCAGAAATGATGTGATTTAGGCTGCACTTAGCCTATGATGGCAGCACTTGGGCATATGCAGCTCTACCTTGCATAAGATGACTATGCCTGGCAAATGTGGCTTTACATTACATAAGATGGGTATACGAGACTGCACTTGTTATGTTCAGGCAGTATCTGGACATGTGAAGCTTTACAGGAGAAATGTAGGCAATGTTCTGGTCAGTGATAGTTCCGCAAGGTTTGCCCTTTGCATCCAGGACATATTAAGGCAACACCCTAGCAAATATGCCCATGAACCGTAAAGCAGCATTGTGCCCACTTAGTATCATATGGTATTTTATCAATCTTTCAACAAATGTGTTTTTGGACATCTGTGATATTACTTTCTGTGATGTATTCAGGGCCAACAGTCATGTGACATCATGCCATATGTTGTCATTGGGTGTAACAGTCATGCAACACTTCCTGTGATGCCATTGATTGTGTGATGGCAATTCCGCTAGCCCCGGTCTTTTGGTGAGTTGACATGCCTGTGTGCACAGGCATCCATATATATTAAATGTCTTCAGAGAGTGAATACCAACTCCCAATTTAGGATACATAGCTCACATTTCAGGGTTTTTCATTTGATCTAAATCAGATTCATGGCCTTGAGAGATTTATGTTGTGAAATAAGACACTAGCCGAATGTTAGCACATAAATAGTCAAGAATAGAGTTTTGCAAAAAGTTATGGCATTTAAATTTCAACTTTGTGATACCACAGGAACAAAGTTCCTCCTGTGAGATAACAATAACTTTACACCTAGTTTAAGAAGTCCGGACCTTTTGTCCCAAGACCAACTTAGACTGTCTCTGCCATCTATGTTGCGTACCTCAGCCAGATGGGTTTTGTACACAGAATCGCCTGAGAACTGCTTTACTACTAATGCGCAGCTGTTTAAATTTCTTGAGGGCCTTGACCAACAACAAAGAGGAGGAATTCAAAGCAAAAGCAATCAATTAAGAAATACATTTTCAGCCACTTCTAGTTGACTCACATTCACATGTCTCCGTAAACTGCTACCGTAAAGTCTACCAGTGACTGCTTTGGTAATATAAGCCTTTAAGCGAATAGACTCAGATCCAAGGTTGCTATTGAAGATGAGAATTGCCCCTGCAGCTTTCTCTAATATTTCCACACCCTGAGTCATCTGTCCAATGACCTCTGGCAGAGAAGTAGATTTCTATGTAAAAGTACTAGGGCTCTACCTAGGTCACGTGCCATCAATTAGGATCCTGGTCTTCTCAGGCTTCTCTGTTCCCATAGCCACACGTTTTGTTTTTGAGTGGTTGATAACAAGCCCCTTGAGTTTGATGTACTCGTGGGACCCTGCCACTAATCTGACAAGGCCTTATCCATTCTATACAAGATCACAGAATCATCAGTGAAGATCAACAATGGGACCCCCTCACCTCCAATTCTCGTAGTTTCCCAAAGCAGGGTCAGGTGACCGCAGGATGCCATGTGATATGATGTATTCAATGGTGGTCAGGCAGGGATGGGTACTTCCAGGCATCATGAAGCTGAGCGAGGGAGGGAAAGCATTGCTGTTATGAACCTGGTGACTGATGTGGCATCTTCTGGCTCAACCTTATCATCAGAGCCCTCTGCACACAGTGCTCAATGGGTTCTGTGCAAAAGGAATGGAGCGAGCAGGGACTAGCAGGGTCATGTGATATCATGGATGCTAATCCCATGATAAATTAAAGCCAATGTCAGATGGACAGGCCTGCATGGCAAATTGCGGATGCTTGACTTTATGGATCCAAGCGAGGGGGAGGTACCATGTCACTGGGATGGAGCTGGAAGCAGATGGCAAAAATTCTGAATGAACTTTAACCTCCATGATATCAATGTGAATTGACGTATAAGCTTTCTGATAGGTCAGTTTTACTTTCAGAGCCTAATGGGATAAAACAGCATTCCATCAAACCCAAAGTTTGATGCTCAGAAACATATTACTATATTGCTGTTTCCAGAGGTGATGCCATGCCTTGGCCATCCCTGTTCATCGGCTTGCACCATCTACAGTTAAGCCGGTCTATTGCCATTGTTACTTTACCTCAACATTTCCTATACAGAGCCCAGAAACCAACACAGACTCCAGCTTTTTCGGAGCCTAGGTTGGACCCTATGCATGGGACATAGCTCATAGCTGAGCAATGTCACAGTCCATCACTTCCTATACTTCAGCTCAGAGGCCAGCCCCACCTAGAGGATGCAACCAATCCTATACTATAATGTTGCCAAGCAAATATAGAATACTAACCCCATTTGTGGACTTTTCTGAATGGACCCAACCTAGGAACCAGCCATGACCACCCTGGAGACAGTCCAGCACTAGAAACAGGAACTGCCCAGAGCTATGACCTGGGTCCTGTACTGTCTTCATGCCTTCTTTGTAAAAGGCCTAGCTTAACTTAAAGCACTTTCTAGTCTGCAGCCCAGCCAAAGATCCCAGCAAACAGTCTAGCTGACTGGTGACTGAATCTCAGCTTAAAATGGAGCTCAGCGCAGCCCAATCTAGCCAATCTAGCCCAGAGTCAAGTCTCGCCTATTACCTAGTCATTTTCCCACCCAGCACAGAGCCCAATCCAGTCCAGGGCACAGCTAAATCCAGCCTGGTTCCCACCTAAACCCACAACTCAGGCAAGTGCAACTGACCTCCTACCTTACACACAAACCACAGCATTATCAAACCAAAACTATCACTGCTGTTTGCGTCCCAATCCCTTTGTGACAATGGTACCTTGAATCGAACTGTTGCTCACCTTTCAGAATGAGAACCTTGAGAGATCAGTGTTTTATTGAACTGTATTTATGCATAATTAAAAGCAGCACTCTGAGGTAGTGTGGGTGTTATCAAAATCAGAGACCACAGAGTGACTGTGACTCTGGATCTTTCCTCTGCCTCTGACACAGTCAATCATGCACCCCCTGACAGATCAGCTCCGTGACACCCTTGGCATCACAGGCCTGGCACTGGATTGGTTGACCTCTTTCCTCTCTGACAGACCTTCCCAGGTTCAACTGGGCCCTTTTGTATGTTCTATCACACTCTCCACCTGCAGCGTCCCTCCAGGCTCTATCATCTCACCGTGGCTCTTCAACATCTAGCTTGCCCCTCTGTCCCACCTCATTTCCTCCTTTTCTCTTCACCTTCTGTGTTATGCAGACGACATGCAGATCTCATTCAAGCTTCTCTCTACTGCCTCCTCTTCTCCCTTTCTTATGTGTGTCTGTCTGACTGCTATTCATGCATGGTGTGCTGCCAATGATCTCTGCCTTAAGGCCAGTAAGACTGAGATCCTTCTCATTGAGACCCCTCCTCCCTTCTTCCCTCCTACCCTCTGGGCATCCTCTATGGGTCCTCTCCCCTCACTCTCTTGTGAAGCAAGAAACCTTGGTGTCATTCTTGACTTGTCTCTTTCTTTCTCTCTTCACATCGCGGACCTTGCCAAGAAGGCCCACTATCAG
Source organism: Ambystoma mexicanum (assembly GCF_040938575.1). Classification (NCBI taxonomy): domain Eukaryota; kingdom Metazoa; phylum Chordata; class Amphibia; order Caudata; family Ambystomatidae; genus Ambystoma; species Ambystoma mexicanum. Next base: position 699,556,072 of record NC_090941.1, on the reverse strand, counting down.
CTGTGTAGAGGAGGTACCAAGCTCGAGTCACGCTCCAACCGCCCATTTTGAAGTACCAGGAACGTTCATGCTGAAATATGTGATGTATGATGATCAAATAAACCAGCAGAGTGCTGCAGTTGGGCTCTGTCCAGTACCTATTAGAAGAACAGCACCTGTTGAAGTACCGACACCTAAGAAAACCTGGACAATAAAGTACCCTTTGAGAAAACCATATCAACAAATGAGACAGAATGACGATTGTCAGAATGCAATACCTGAAGATACTGAAGGAAGACGAATGGTGACGTCACAAGAACCCGGACTGACTCACATATAGAAGATATGACGACCTGTGAATGATGAAAGGAGACAAAACACCATGGATAAGTGACATCCTGAGCCTAAAGTGAAATAACTAATGTCAAAATGTCAGAAATTATGCCATATGCGTGATGAAGATATTCAGCTAGTTTAAACATGTACATATGCAAGGAACCATAAGAAGCAAGAAATTGTGAGGCTTGCTTATGCTTAGCAGTAAAATAGATTGCAGCACACGCCACCTATACATATCTACCTCAAAAGCAAACAAATCAAGAATTAAAGACTGAGAGAAACTCAGACAAAGGTAAATTGTGCCAAGAAGCCAACGTCGCATCGGCTGAAATAGACCAAAAGTGGATACAATTAATAAGAAGAAGATCAGAGTATCTTGTTCAGAAAGGTGAAGATAAGCCTCAGATTGCAGATGGCTGGAAGAATTAAATCAAATACATGAAATTCCATGAAGAATAAAACGATTTCACAGTGTCAAAATCACGTGACCAGACGAGCTAGAAGGGATGAAACATTCACACCTACGCATGGACCTGTGCCATGCACATACGCCTTAACTTTTCCAGACCAAGAAGCAGTCTTGAGGCCAACCACAAAGAAATAATTGACACATGACCACTGATGATTGATTGTAGCAATAATTGGAGGGAAGCTGGGGGTGCAGACAAACTCCCTGCACCTGGCCGTCTATTCTGCACGCTGCTAAGAAAGTGAAAAAGTATGAGTGGGGTTGATGCCAATCCAATCATAATGGACGAAGTAATCTAGGGTCCTATAGTTAGTAGAACCAATGAGACGTTTTACTTTTAATGACGTCTGCAGTAGCCATTTTGAAGGAAGGGCTTAGATGCCCCACTGACAGTGTTTATCCAATCTCCACTCCCCGTTACCATATACAGATATAGTGCCTATATTAAAGTTACCTTCCTAGAACCAATAGAGTTGCATGCTAAAGGTTTAAGAGTTACACATCAGTGATGATGAGTTTTTGTTATAAATACTATGTTTTTTCTGAAATTAATTGGAGTTGAAGCAAGAAGGAAGATCGAGCGATTGCTGATATTAATGAACTCCCCGTTTTTTGTACATTAAACGGACTCCCTTTGCCAAACAATCGAGTTGTCATTATTGATTTGATGCGAGAGTATTAATCTGCATCCCGATCCATCTCAAGGGTACTGCTGCTCATCTTAAAGTGCTGTTGGGAAACCCCCAGTCATATGGGCCGGCTGGGATCTACTGCACACTTTGTAGCAGAGATTGATGGTTTTCGTTTATCTATTAGATAAAACACCCATTGGCCGTCGACATAAGTAACTGTAGTTCCTCGGCAATATCACAAGTCCTTTGCCATCCAGCTAAGTTGACCGAGAGACTCCCCGTAGATAGTGGATAGTCGAAGTGAAAACTGTGCAGGTTGAGCTCTGAAGGAACCTGTGCTTTCCCCCACAAACCCCTTCCCACTTCTACGAGCAGCTGATCGGACAAACAGCAAGGAGAGGCGGTAACAAAGGCAGTGATCCAGAGATTAAACAAAATGCGAACGGTGAGTGAAAACAGACTTAATACTAGGGCAAAAGGTTGCATGCCTTAGAACAAGTAAGGGAAGGTAATGGAGGGAGGTCGGACAAAAATAACATCAGAATAAGAGTATGATATATATAAGGGGAAAGAAATATTGACTCGAGGGTGACTGAAAAATAGAGAAAGCTCCCGGGAGGATACCCGAGCTAGAGAAAGATACCGGGAGGATACCCGAGCTAAAGAGAGATACCAGGAGGATACCCGAGTGAGAGGATACGGCCAGATACCTAAACTTTAATATAGTGTTAGAAGAAGCCTGCATTTAAAGTCCTGAAAAAATAGGACGCCATAGGAGACCAAAACAATTAAAAAAGACGTAACGGAAGAAATGGGCTTACATTCCATGCCGGAATAATGATAGGGGCATGAGATTTATGTAGCTGGCCGGAGTCTGTCTAGTCTGTCGCATCTGTCTTGTGTTTTTCTTTTTCTCTGACGTCACTAGGTAAGAAAATGTTTGGAGGAAAATAGCATGAAAATTGTGCGATTGTATAGCCATGATATTGTATGAAATGAATTGACGGTTGTTGTTTGAAAAGGTAAAAAGACATTTTTTTGTGAAAAAACAGGATTAGAGCTTGCGAAGATTGGTGCTCGCTCATATTGTTGATTTTGTTTGAGAAACGTAAAACATAACAAAGTGTTATATGATGAGAAGATAAGCAAATTTAAGCATGGAAGACACTACGCCGTTAGTACACTTGTGCAAACAGTTGCCAAAACATACACCTAACCTGAATAAGTACAGTGCAGAATGGGTTAAAGGAACTGCCCACAAAATGTTTATGCTATGGCCCCAGGGCAGATCGCTATCTAAAACGGACCTGCAACACATGACAACATATTTGCACGCCACGTATACTGGCAAAAAGTTTGATAAAGGCCTAGCTGGTTTAGAGCTTTGGAAGATGTACCAAGAGGAAAAGGAGGAGGAGCCACCGTTAGATTGGATACTTAACATATGCACAGAGGTGGGTGTAATGCCTTCTTTGCCACCCGCCCCAGCTGAAGCAAAAGGCGAAGCCAGCAAAGACGAAGGATTATGCCCGTTGTGGGAGCTTAAAACAGCCACGGGATATTGCAACCCGGCATATGAGTCACCTATGCAAAGTAGTGACGAAAACCCAGAGAAGGATAGAGACAGAGATATCACCCCCAACGTCCCGAGGGACAACAAGAGATGCGACAAAGAAAAAGAAGACCAGGCACAAGCAAGTACATCTCTAGATACAGATAGAGAGGGAAAGAGATGGAAATGAGATGAGGATAGGACTGATGGAATGGCATTCACAAAGAATGAATGGATGGGAGGTCAGATTTTATTGAAACTCAATGGTAAAGGCATTGAGGACATGATACAAAAGGGAGAGCCAGACGATTCAAAAAGGAAAGAGAAGGGAAAAGAAAAAGGATTTAGAGACGAAAGAATCAGGAAAAAAGATAGACAGAGACGAGATCAGTTGTATCGCGAAGAGCAAGAAAGGAAACGCGATCATAAGCAGAGAGCAGCTAATGATCAGGACAGGCAAGAACAAAGGAGAATAGAAGAGGAAGAACAGAAAATACGGGAAAAGAGAATAAAGAGACAAATGGATGAGGAAATACAAAGGGAAAATGAATGAAGAGATGCGAAGAAACAGGAAGATGATAGGGTCAGAGAGGAAGCGAGGAAGCGTAGAGAGTTTGTTGACGACATAGAATGCAAGCGAAGACAGAGACCACGAGATCTTGAATATCTGGAAAGAGAGTTGAAAAGCCTGATCCAGTAGTAGACTAAGAAGATATAGAAGAATTCTTTCCTGAGTATGATTCAGTACCAGGCACGTCTAGGGCAAATATCGAAGATGACTTCGACACCAGAAGCATCGGAGAGATGATTGATAGAACATATGATAAAATGGGGCTAGAACAAGTACCCCAAGGGAAAAGAGATGACGAGCGTCTGGAGAGTACTCAGTTGTACGAAACTGAGGACGCCTCCCGAAGTAGCAGAAATAGAGAGCTGTCCCTAGATAGGTTGACGCTAAACAGGAATGAGGAGGATGAAAGAAGTTGCACAAGTTGGGCACCACAATATCAGATGCCGAAAGAAAGGAATATGAGGAAAAAGAAGATGAGAGAAGATGCAGAAAATGCCTCTCTGGAGGAAAAGGAATAAGATGGTCACATTCTAGTGGACCTGCACCTAAGGCATCAGAGCCAGCCACACAATCAGACCGACACGAAGGAGTATCTTACGGTCAGAGGGGGTGTCTCCACCACTCTATGTGAGCAGACTAAGGACATTGCCAGGTAGACGGTGATACGGGAATATTACCCCTGCAGTGGATAGGAAAATGATGAGAGAAGAAAAGGAGTGCCATGTGTCACAATTCCGTTGCTCGAAAAAGGAGGAACAAGGCCACAGTATATCCATTGGCCACACATGGATCGATAAAATCTGAAAAATAAGATTCCAATGTTAACATCGGTAGCCGGAAAATGGATACATGAGTTAGAAAAAATGATGGGAGAGAACACGTTAGCTATCAGGGATGTTAAGGGTCTTTTAATCACCATACTTGGTGATGGAGCTGATGATGTGTGGACACGTGCACGTTACCCCGGCGTGACTACAGTTAATACTGTGCATGATGGAGCGCCGTTTAACAATTGCAGAATTGCGGTATGGAAAGCATTACGATTGCTATACCCGGATACTTCAGACATGGGAGCTATAATGACACATAAAATGAAGGAGTCAGAGGATCCTTTGTTTTACATTCAGAATTTCCAAGACGCATGGGTGCTGGAAACTCGTGAATCTTGAGGGGCTATCCATACCCCTGTTTAACCATATATTATGCCAAGGGCTGCCAGATCAGGTACAGAAGCAACTCAAGAAATTGGTAGGAATTGAGGCCAAACCGTGGTCTGAAATACAGTTGACTATAGCTCACTATTTAATTAATTAATTACATTTATAAAGCGCTCACACAGCCCGCAGGCATCGAGGCGCTGTTACAGGAATAGTGTTTTTGTCTTAGTTACGTATTTATAACGCGCTTAAACACCCAGAGGTTTCTAAGCGCGGTCCCTGGGATCGAACCTGTGTTGCTTCATGTCGTCTTGCTTCCAAGACGTGCACGCTGCCGCTGAGCTATCCTCCCGGGACATTTTGCAGGCTGCTGCAAGAGAAAAATCGCAAAATGAGAGGCTGCATGAAAAGCTGAAGAGGCAAAGTTAGTGCTGAAAAAATTGTCAAAATATGCCATTGAAGGGGCAATGATAACTAGCACAGACGGACCAAACATGCAGCAGGCCAATAATAGAGGGCAGGGTGATCAAGACAATAATGTGTTTTACCCAAGGGGGAGAGGCCTTCGAGGAAGAGGATGGCAGTCTGGGAGGGCTCCAGAAAAATCAGGGAGGATTTTCAAAACATGCAAAACGGCAATCAAGGTATGTCAAATGGGAAAATAATCATATCACTGCCAATATGTTGGACGTGTGGGATGACAGGGCATCTAGCATGCACATGCAGAAGTCAAGGCATGGTGTAAAACGACCAAGGAACAAGAGTAGGGATGGTGAATCCACCTGTATTTTTACAGAATGGTGGAAATGGAGTTGCACAAAATCACACAGTGCAGCAGCAAGTGCCAGGAGCACAGCAAAACTTGCAACCTCAGAATATGACTAGTTTTCCGCAAGGACAGTCCCAACAGTCGCTGATGCAACTGTCACAGATAACAAGTACAGGACAGGTACTGAATTCTGGAATGAGAAATAACACTGGTGATGGAGGAAGTCTATTCACTCAGCATGGGACAAAGTTATACATGGATTAGGACAGCTCACTGGGAAACCTGATGTGTTCTATCCTATCAGTGACACAAAACTCTCACGAGGAACCAAGGGTAGATGTCATTATAGAGGATAAAGAATATTTCTTCTTAGTTGACACAGGTGCAACACCCTTGTGTATACGTAAAGGCAAGTTTTCCTTGTCCGGCGATGCCATAAATAATCAGGGCTTCACAGGAGCAGCAAGTTGTGTTCCTTTTACAAACAAAATTCCATTTTCTGATAGGAGAATGTGACATGAACGTGCCACTACTGTATTCATGGCAGACCCCAGTAAATATATTGGGACGAGACCTAATGACTAAGTTAAACATGACAATTTCGTTCATGGAGAAGGGCATGGTATGTTCAACTCCAGGAATGCATTATTTGAACGTATGTGAAATGATTAGAGCATACGCAGGACAAACGGCTATGAGAGCTGTTCCATTGGAACCAGAAATATTTGCATATGGAGTACGTACACTAATGGCGGTGCTACCAGGCCTTGCAGACAAAACCATGAGAAGCCCAGATGAGTTTCTATTCAGGCCAAGAATACCTATGCACGAGGAAAAGGAACAAGTGTTTCCCTTGGCAATACACGCAGCTTTAGTACGAGGAAAAGTGGCTTTTTGATCTTTGATCGATGGTTGTGATGCCGAAGGCAGACAATGGTGCGCAGTGATCACCATTGAGGAAGGATACAGATTGACTGACGTCACTGATGATGATCTGGTTGAAGAGCAAACAGGTATAGATAAAACACCAGTTGAGGTTAATCTTGTTTATTTGGTGAAAATTATCAACAGACAGGTGCCCCAGAGAATGATGATGGCACAAAAACGTCCTGAATATTTTGATGACGACATGGCAGAGGTGCCTGTCTCAGTGTGGACAACAGGCCCTTATGACGTAGGCTTGTTGAAAGGAGTCGGAGAAGTAAAGATTAAATTGAAGCCATGAACAATTTTACCAAAAGCACGACAGTATCCCATGTCTAGGGAAGCAGATGAAGGTATTTTCAAGACAAATTCTGCTATAATACAGCAGGGCATTTTAGTGACGTCAGAGTCGTCATGCAATACCGCAGTGTACCCTATCAAAAAATCAAAGGGAGGGTCTTGGCGTTTAATCCAAGATCTAAGGCCAATAAATGATATTGTAGAGGCTGAGTTCCCTCTAGTCCCCATATACCCGTTGAGGCAAAATATTTAATGGTGATTGACTTGAAAATGCATTTTTCTCAATCCCATTGCACAAAGGCTCACAAGGTTTGATGTAATTCACATTCAGGCAAATGCATCTGAAAAGCACGAGGTTACCTAAGGGGTACTCTGAGTCTCCTTCAATTTTCAACGGAGTCCTACAGATAGACTTAAGCAATATCGCATTAGAAAGTGTTGTCTTGCAATATGTGGACAATTTCTTAATTTGCAGCACGCCAGAGGAAACGTGCAGACACAATTCTAATCAGCTATTGACTATATTGGCTGAGAAAGGATATAAGGTTGACAAAGAGAAGTTACAATATTGTCAGCAAGAAGTGCTATACATAGGCCAGCTAATCTCGCATGAGGGGTAAAGGGTTACCCCTAAAAGGGCTGAGGCCATATTACACACAGCCAAGCCACACATGATGAAACAGATGCAGAGTTTTCTAGGATTATGCAATTATGTCAGGGCATGGGTCTTTGACTACAGCTCTTATAACAAGCCCTTGTTAGAAGCCCTAAAGAAAGCACAGGTGATGAAAGAAAAAATTGAATGGACCGAAACCATGATAGAAGGGTTTGTTGAACTTAAAAAGGCCATTTGCACGGCACCAGTTCTAGGAATTCCCAATTATGCAGAGTAATTCTACCTGTTTTCACACACGAATGGCAGTGTTATGATGGCAGTACTCACATAGAGAACCACGTTGGGGTACAAGGCCCTGGCATACTACAGTGGGAATCTAGACCCAGTGATGAGGGGTCACTTCCTGTGCAAACAAAGTTTAGCTGCTGCATCGTTCGCCATAGAGAAAGCTACAACCATTGTGATGGGATGCTCAATGACTTTGTTCGTCGAGCACGCATTATTTGCGATTCTAGAGAAACTGAAAGGCACATTGACATCTCAGAGAGCTTCTGCTTGTGAAGTGATCATATCAAATCCATTGATTATGATAATTCGATGTACGATAGTGAACCCAGATATGTTTATCACACAGCCAGTCACTGGCAGAGAGCCAATCCATGACTGCGCGAACTATGAAGAATTCTATGATGAGATTCCCAGAGTAAAAGAAAATGCAATAGCAGAAGGAGAAATTGATCTTCGTTGATGGTTCTTCGAGAATCGATCAAAATGACGGGCAAAGGTGTACAGGCACCGCTGTGATGAAGCACAAGGTGAATGGAGAATTTCTAGTACTCAGTGCACAATTACATCTCATTATTCAGCGCAAGTGGCAGAATTATTGCCATTGATCCTCGCTATCGGGAATCACGCAGACCAGGAAGTGACAATGTACAGTGACTCCGCCTGTGTGACATCGACAGTGCACGCAGGCCTAGCATGCTGGAAAAGGAGGGGCTACCTTCGAGCGGACGGCATGCCAGTGCAGCACGTAGCCTTTTTGGATAAGCTCATTAAGGCACTACAACTCCCAGTGGGCATAGCGGTCGTGAAATGCACCGTCCACACGAAAGGGACAGATTTTACCTCACGTGGAATTCAAGCAGCAGACATGGAAGCCAAGTGTGTGGCGACCAAGGATGAAATAATAATGAATGTGGAAATAACTGATGTGCATGAGAGAATGATTGTTGCACGAAGTGAACCTGAAGGTTATAGTAACATGGGGCAAACCCATTTTATGGAACTCCAAGCGGAGGCACCACAGGAACAAAAAATCTTTGGAAGCGTCGAGGGTGTTCTTTAAACCTCTCCGAGAGCTTATGTTAACAAGACAGCACTGGTAAACCGGTGATGCCTTTAGTCCTATTGAAAATAGCATTGGAACAGTTGCATTATCCAGCACACATGACAAAAGAGAATCTAGCAGCGATGATGGCTGAAGACTGGTTTATACCGAACTTAGCAGAGCACGTTGCATTTTTTACTGTATAATCTGCCAACAGTTCACGGCTGGGCATACACTACAAGTAATTAGAGGAGTCATCCCAAGGCCCAATGGACCTTTTCAGCACTTGCATGTCAATTATGTCGATATGAATCAAGTATGTAACGGGTACAGGTATCTAATTGTTGTGGTGTGTCCATTCTCTAGATGGATAGAAGCAGGTCATGCACACACCCAGACTCTACCTGTGCGGCAAAATCTCAGATGAGGGAGGTATTTCCCAGATGGGGAATTTGTGAGGTCATGAGGTCAGATAATGGTCCTCATTTTGTTAATGCAGTACTTGAACAGATTAGCTTACTGCTTGGTATAAAGCTCAAGTTTTCTTTGGCGTTTCATCCCCAAGGTAAAGGGATATGCGAGAAGCTCAATGGCTTGTTAAAGGAAAGGATAGCCAATTTGAAGCTTACTCTAAAGAAGGGATGGCTGCACTGCCTTCCACTGGCACTATAGGCACTCCGAAACCAGTCTGGTTCTGACCACCATTTTATGATGCATGAAATCGCAACAGGCAGAAGGATACACACACCATTGACACCCCGAGATAGAGCTAGATGTAATGCTCAGCCGACGGGGAAGTTTTAGGATCAGAAATTCAAAATTACTTGAATTGCATGACATCTTGTCTTACTGTAATTTCAGGACAGCTGCATCCATGACAAAAAGGGTGCAGTGCAGCACAGAACACAGAAGGAGATACTACAACATACCAAATTCAAGGTTTTACGTCTACCACAACTGTTCCGTGGGGACGCGGTCCTGGTGAGAAACCACTCAAGAAAAAAGTGGGACGAGCCAAGGTTCAACGGACCATTCAGAATGGAGGAAGTCACTCCCTCTGCAGTCAAGCTACAGGGAAAAAGAGCTTGGATATTCCTGGGTGACACCAAGCCATACAACGGAGAAGGCCCTCAGTCCGTGCCCCAACGCGTAGAGACTACAGACGACGGGGAAGAACCACAGCACGTGCAGACGAGATCCATGGCGAGGAAGAAGGACCCATGACTAGCAAAGCAAAGGCAAAGAACTTTTGTGCAAAGTTGTGGCTTCATTTTGGGCATTTCCTCTGAGCAAAATAAGGGGATAATGACATAAGCACAGACACTCTGTGCATCCTAGTTGCAGGGTAAAGAAGAAAAATTCCACGTATAAGCCACAGCATAGTTTATTAACTTTGAACTTTGAACTGAGGCACACTGGAGCCTTGATGAGAAAAGGATATGCCAAATTTTGAGCGAGGACTCTTTTCATACAGGAGCCTTATTTGGACTTACCTATGGTGTCCCACAACAGTGACATCACTAAGGACATTTTAATATATTTCGAGTTACTATTGAGATTGTACCCGTCGTTAGTGGCAAGGCTCACTAACATCACTGAATTTCTTCAAGACCCGGATAAAGAAAAGACAATAAGGAGGCTGCTCATTGTGATTGCCGAGCAGTTCCTTCTGCTTCCGGAATACAGGGAGGGCAAGACAAATGTCCCTGTCACCAGAAGATAGCAGACTGGCAAGCAGCATCTTCTTTTGCCTAATAAAGGACTTTCCAGAGCTTGTGGGGAGGCCTGCCGGTGTTGACGTCCTCACTTTCATCAGAGACCCAGCGAACTCTACACAGATGAGCATGCTGCTGCATGGTATTGTAATGCAGGTTGAACTTTCTAATCATCATCAGAATTTCGGGAGAAGATTGTAAGACTTTCCGCTGAGGGACAGATCGAGAAAGTGTTGCCAGAAACCTCACTCCATTTTATGCTGACAAAGACATGACATGTCTTCTGGAGTGAAACAGATAAGAGGCATTGGGCCTCATTACGACTCAGGCGGTAAGGGTTTTACGGCGGCGTTAACAGCGCCGACCCTTACCGCCTGAGTACGAGGTCCCTTAGCGCCATGGCGGACTTAACACCTGCTTTTAGCAGGTGTTAAAATCCATGGCGCTAAGGGACCATGGAGTTAATTACGCCACCGTAATTTACAGTGGTGTAATTAACGCCTTCCCCACTCCCATTATGCCCTATGGGGCAAAAATGGGAATGGGGAAGGGAAAATGGGAAATGGGGATTTACCGCCCCACTCACCTTGTAATGGGGCGGTAAATCCGCCATCCACCATGGTGTAAACGTAGTTTACACCATGGTGGTAAAGTTGGTGCACTTAGCACCTCAGTTGTAATGAGGGCCATTGACTGGGAGCTTTTTTATTTTGAACATGCAAACTAGAGACTTGCTGAACTCATTACCTTATTTTGACATTTTTGTATAAAGAATAGAGAACTGTTTCCAGAGACAAGAGACAATCTATTATTCAGGCAAAGAAGGACAATTGTTCCAGTACCTGCAACCTACGAGCAGAGACAGCAAAATCCAGAGATAATATTACCTAGAATGTTTTAAAGAGTTAGTTTTCTTTCCTTAAATGATCAAGATGGGCAACCAAAGTAGAAATGTTGTCATCCCTTAGGAGGAGAGACACAGGCATTGTCCAGGAACTAAGTGTTGTAGGTTAATCTATAGAGTACTCATGTACCTATGCATTTTATCCATCATTGTTTTACAGTCACTGATGATTTGAACTGCATTTTTTATTGGTGCACAAAGGGTTCCAATTCCAGTGCACACACCTAATGATGTACGCATGAAATCCACGAAGGCACCCAGACCTTACATAATGATTCCAGTCCCTAGAAGGTCTGACAGAGGAGTGAGTGAACTTGAAATGGATGTGATTAGCAATGACACACACACAAATTTGGTAACAAGCAAGTTGAAAAGCTGGAGACAGGGTCGGCAGAATAAGCATGAGAAAAAATTAATGAAAGACACGCAAACGATGAGTGCACATACACCAGGTCTAGTGTAAGTAGCTGCAGAACCACAATCCAAATAATGGGAGAAGGTTAGACACCCACTGATGAGAGGTTCAAAGGAAGTCAAGTCAAAAGACAAATGGAAAAAGCTGAACTTTTAAAGAGACAAAAGGATTTGGAGAATAAACCAACAGAGACAACATTGATAAGCACCCCTGAGCCAGCATTGAAAGGGGCAAGTGCAAGTACAGCAAAATTATCAGGTGCAGAGATGATAGCAGAATCAATATGGCTCTTTATAGCCATAGCCAGAAAAAGACAAAAGGACAAGGAAAGAATTACCAGACTTTCCCCTACTCAAATGGTACAGATGAAAATGCCTGGACCATGAAAGGAGGTACCTGAGAATCCTCCAGTGAGAAGAAGCTACATGGATGCTTTAAGGATGTGATGATAGCAAACTACATGAAAACCTTGAGGATCAGAAAAAGCACACACAAAGACAATAATAAACTAAATGACTACCTGGACAGCACCGCACACTTGGGAAATAATATTTGGTATCTACAGATGAAAGAAGTTGGAAGACGAAATTCTGAGAAAAAATGCTTTGTTTGTGCACTCCTACCTTACAGCATGGGGAAGTCAAAGATCTTTGTAGCTGTTGAAATAGATGAGCAGACGGCGCACTGTCTATCAAACATAGCAATTTGCAAGACCAGAGGCCAGTTCATGGGAAATGATGCTTCACTGAAATGGGCAACTGAAGAAACTGATCCATATGAAGACGATTATGTCCAGGACAATGGAAAAACAAAGAACATTGTGATCAGATATGAGAAGCCTGGAGTTAAAGGAGCAGAGATCAGAAGAGAGACAAACCAAAAAGTAAATGTTCAAGGAAAAACTCCAGAAGAAGCTCGGAGTTGGAAGAACAAAGGCCACATGCAAATCTGGGGAACAGTGCTTTCACCAGACGGATGGGAGAAAGGAGTAGTGATTTGCAGAGCATGGATGGTCATAGGTCATTACCAAGGTACCATAGACATATTACAAAATGGATACAAGCGATTATGGCTAAGACTTGCTAAACTATTGACATGGGTCAAGGACAGAGGAGGACCATTGCAGATAGTGCCATTGGAGAGTCCACATTCTGCTTCAGGAATAATGGCACAAGGAAAATGGGACAGAATCAGAACTGTGGATGAGTTGTTGATGCTCCAGGAATGGTACATGGTACTGCAGTGATAATGGATCATTATTGAGCATGTGGATCCAAAGCATATATCAGGCTGCCGAAGAACTGTGGAGGTATATGCACACTGGTGAATGTCCTTGTTCCAGCATTGGTGATTCCAAAAAGTGATCTGAATATTGACAGTTTCCAAAAAGCAGATGCTCACCTGAGGAAAAAGAGATCTGTGGAACTAATGAGCCAAATGAAGAGAGAGAATTCCTTTTCTGCCAAATCAGATGAGGCTTTTCATGCAATCCCATATCAACACAGACTGTTCAGCTTGACCTCATCAGTGTTCACAACAATTCTGATGACAAGAGTTCAGGTTGGAGCAAATACTAAATGGTTGCAGATAACCAGATGGGAGTTGCTGCAGACCATCAACACGACAATAAAAGGATTCAATGCAATCAAGGAAGAGTTAAGGGTGATTCGACTAATGACTCTCAAGAACAGATATGTCCTTAACAAGATCACATCTATAGATGGAGGTGTTTGTGCAAAAATCAGAGAATCATGTTGCACATTTATACCATTTTACGATGACAAAAATGGAACCTTAACAGAAGCCATAGGTATGCTGATGAAACTACAGAATCAAATGATTGATGAAACTGACAAAGTGGACGACGACAGTTGGTTCGGATCACTATTTTCATGGGTTCCACAGTGGATGGCAGATGCTTTTAAATTTGTAGGAGCCCTGCTAGTGATGATATTTCTTGGACTCTGTGTTATCAAGATAATAATCTTTCAGTGCCAGAAAACTGTGAAAAAGGCCATAAAGATGAAGATCACGATTGATGTCGAGTCAGTGTCACGACCCGTAATCCAGAACCCCACTGGCATGGTCACATGGGTTAGGACTCTGGGTTCATTTGGGGCCCCAAGGGCCTTACATTATCACCAGGGACCCTCCTGAGTCAGTCCTGGCGCCTTTGGCGCCAGGCTCATATTTGGAATGGAACTTGAGGGGACTACTTTTTGTGTGTAAGCCTGCAGCCAACATGGAGGCACCCACACAGTCTAGTCCCTAAGAACCAGACTGTGCGGTGCAGTGTTTTAGGGTGTGGTAGCCTGGACTACTTTTGCATATTGATTCATTAGATATTTATCATCTATATTGATGCAATTTCAACTTTTCTTATTAAGCGTGAACATACAATTTTATCAGTCACACTCAATTTAGGCACAATATCCTTCGTGGGCACACAGTATGTTTAACACATTTTCTATTAATCATAGAGAGCGTTAACATATATTACTCGACGCGTTTCGGGGTTGGTTTTGTCCCCTTCTTCAAGAGTTGTTTGCCCTCTTTCTATTCCTTCTTTTGTTCTTCACCTATAATATATAATACAATATTCAGTTTTCATCTTAATTAATCTCTGTCATGTTCTTTTTGTTGACCATATCTATAATAATAATCACCTGGATGTTCAATGTCAAATCTACTATCTTGATAAAGATGGGGGTCTTTACAAAAATAACCAAAATGTTGTATTTAGAGCATGGTTGGTATGCAACCTGTAGAAATAATAGAAAAACGGTAGAGAAAAGCTAACTTAAAATCGGAGAATGAGTCCTGAATTCTAGTTAAAAAAGGTCTTATCATGCAACACGTGCATCAAAATGTACCTGCCGTGTCTTCATCTGTGGTGCCACACAGTAAGTTGGTTAGTGTCACTGTTGGACCGCCAGGGAAATCCTGTGGGGGAGAAGTATTTTGGTTGAATGATTTTCCAAGATGTATCTGTAAAACACATATATATGTGTTTTAATAGATGGTCAAGGTATAGCCATCTAGAGCTTAAATTAAACCATGGATAATAGTTAGAGAATGATCAACTTAACTTTTGGGCACTGGTTGTAAACAACTGCTTCTACGGAAGCAGTGTGTCTGTTTTGTCTAGCACGGTCACATCCCATGTTGAACAGGTGTAGCCAAATCGGTCTAAAAAATAGCTAATATTCTCATGGTGTCTATCCGCTGACATATATAAACACAGTATGTATGCTCGAGGCATCTGTCTTACCTTACTCTGAGAAAGGACGTTCCAGGATTAGGTGCTGCTTATCGCATTGCTCCTCGCGAGTAACACTCAAAAATGGATGCTGTTTATGTGGTGATGTCATCACGTCCGAGCGTGATGACGTCATTATATTCACACCATCAACGTGTGACGTGAAAATCGTCATGCCTACGCATGTAAATACGGTCTGTTGATACGAGTACTGGTTGAATGTAAGTATTCGTGAGTTGATAAATCAACTTGTCACTAGCTATGCCCAATGTGTAATATATCATAGTGATTTCTAGAGTTGGGTGTTGGAAACACCTAGTGTTGTTCATAATGATTTCTAGAAGTGGATGTTAAAAAACACCTGGAGCTGCCTAAGTTTAGCAGAGCTAGGCGTTTGGCGTCATGTATGTGCGAGTCCCATGGGGGGAGTGATATTCACCATCCATGTGCTCATTACTCCAAACAGAACATGCTCACATTCTCCATTATGTTATCCTTGAACCATATTGAATAATTCTCACAGTCGAAAACATCTCTATATGAGTTATCATCACAGAGGTTTCGTGTACCCCAAGTGTGTAAATTGGGTTCAAATCTATTGACTTATATGCAAGTTATTCATTGGATATCACCATGGCCTCTAATCTATAAGAATGCAGCTAGACTGTAGTCTTCGTTCATCCCGTTGGGAGTTAGGCTGTTCAATTTTTCTATCTAGAAGATCTCCCTCTGGTTCATGCGCCTGGCATGATTCCCCCCTCTTTGAACTTTCTTTACAATCTCCAAGATCACCACTTTTAGTTGCGCATTATTATGTTTCTTTTGGGCAAATTGTCTGGCTACTGGTGAATCTGTGTTATTAGTTCTTATGTTGCTTGTGTGCTCATTCCAGCGCTCCTTGGCTTTCCTTTGTGTTTGTCTGACATAGTAGATGCCACACGGGCAACTTAAACCGTAAATAGCAGATTTTGTGTCACATGTTGAGAAATCCTTTAGAGGAATTTTCTGTCCATTGGCTGGGTGTCTCACATGGCTTCCCTTCATTATGTTGTTACAATTACCACAGCTCAAGCAGGCATAAGTGCCTGTTTTCTTCTTTGTGAGTGTGCACTGGCTCTCGGCTTGGGGTCTTTCGGCTTTCACTAGACTGTCCCTAAAGTTCCGGCCTCTCTTGTAGGCAATAATGGGTGGTTCTGGAAATAGTCTCTTTAATTGGGGATCCAAGCTAATTATTCTCCAATTCTTTTTAATCATCCTTGTTATGTGAATAATTAGCTTGGATCCCCAATTAAAGAGACTTCTGGAAATCCATCCATTTCTAGAAATCATTATGAACAACACTAGGTGTTTCCAACACCCACGTCTAGAAATCAATATGATATATTACACATTGGGCATAGCTAGTGACAAGTTGATTTATCAACTCACGAATACTTACATTCAACCAGTACTCGTATCAACAGACAGTATTTACATGCGTAGGCATGACGATTTTCACGTCACACGTTGACAGTGTAAATACACTAATGTCATTACGCTCATACGTGATGACATCACCACATAAACAGCATCCATTTTTGAGTGTTACTCGCGAGGAGCAACGCGATAAGCAGCACCTAATCCTGGAATGTCCTTTCCCAGAGTAAAGTAAGACAGATGCCTCGAGAATTCATAGTGTGTTTTTATATGTCAGAGGAAAGACAACATGAGAATATTAGCTATTTTTTCGACCGATTTGGCTACACCCGTTCAACATGAGATGTGACCGTGCTAGACAACATAGACCCACTGCTTCCGTAGAAGCAGTTGTTTACAACCAGTGCCCATAAGTTTCATAGATCATTCTCTAACTATTATCCATGGTTTATTTTAAGCTCTAGATGGCTATACCTTGACTATCTATTACAACACATATATATGTGTTTTACAGATACATCTTGGAAAATCATTCAACCAAAAAACTTCTCCCCCACAGGATTTCCCTGGCGGTCCAACAGTGACACTAACCAACTTACTGTGTGGCACCACAGATGAAGACACGGCAGGTAAATTTTGATGCACATGTTGCATGATAAGAACTTATTTTAACTAGAATTCAGGACTCATTCTCTGATTTTAATTTAGCTTTTCTCTACCGTTTTTCTATTATTTCTACAGGTTGCATACCAACCATGCTCTAAATACAACATTTTGGTTATTTTTGAAAAGACTCCCATCTTTATCAAGATAGGAAATTTGACATTGAACATCCAGGTGATAATTATTATAGGTATGGTCAACAAAAAGAACATGACAGAGATTAATTAAGATGAAAACTGAATATTGTATTATATATTATAGGTGAAGAACAAAAGAAGGAATAGAAAGAGGGCAAACAACTCTTGAAGAAGGGGACAAAACCAACCCCGAAACGCGTCGAGTAATATATGTTAACGCTCTCTATGATTAATAGAAAATGTGTTAAACATACTGTGTGCCCACGAAGAATATTGTGCCTGAATTGAGTGTGACTGATAAAATTGAATGTTCACGCTTAATAAGCAAAGTTGAAATCGCATCAATATAGATGATAAATATCTAATGAATCAATATGCAAATGTGTAGCTTGTATTTGATAGCAACATTAAATTGATGGTTATTTTTTAACATAATCATTGTCCTAAATTGTTTTTTTACAAACATTTTTCAAAAACATATTGTTACAATCGTTAAATTATTGATTGTTTTCACAATTAATTGGGTGTGCAGGGGACGGGAGAGTTCCACAAAAGTGTGGACATCTGTTGGTTCTACATAGGTTAACACAACCCAGTGTCAAGGTTGTTTTTCTCCCCGGCATCCCACTAATCTATCACCAACGTCTTGAAATAATTCAACAAAGAGGTGTACGCTAGGCCATAGGTATATTGAGCCCGGACTACTTTACCTGGACTACTTTACAGGGTAGGCTATATAAACCACAACCAAGCTACAGAACGTGCTTCGCGTTATTCTGCAGCCAGCAGCGTGACGCTCATCATGTTCAGAGACCAGCACCCGGCGTTCTAGGAATAGCAGACCTGCAGAGGAGACAAAAGAACATCATTAGCAGTCCCTGCTTACCTGCAGCTTTGCATCCTTCGATCATGGCTCCTCGCGGTCTTCCACCCCATTGGCAGCATCTTCAGAACATCACGCATGCACCGGAACAAAGCACCTGGAAGGAGAGAGAAAAAAGGACAAGATTAAACAGGTTACTCACGGCAATCACAGCAGTAACCATAACCTCCTCACCTGGCTGGGCGTATCCAGGCCAGTTCTGCTCCGGAAATCTCTGCACCGCCCAGCAAGACCATCGCGACCTGAAAAGGAATAAAGAATACAGGTTAGCCCAAAAATACATTAGCGCCGCACTTCGCGCTGAACCTACCATTCTTCATACGCACCACGTCCATAATCCCGGCAGGAGCCTGATCCAAGCAGCGCACCCAGTGAACCTCCACACACCTAAGGGGGAAGCAATCAGGGAAAGACATTAATAGCACGAAAGAAAAGCGAAGGCCTTCAAAGACTGCAATAATCGGACTTACCTCCTTAAAGACACTTGAATGGGTTGCCACCAATGAAGTTAACTTGGTCGCTTCAAACCGCAGAAAACTATGCGCCCCTGCGCAGAAAGCAGGACGGAGAGCACGCCAGACATTATAACAAAGTGAGTAGGGGGCCCTCAGGTCGAGTCCAAGGGGCTGATGGGAGGAAACAAAATCTGTGCCTAAGTCCAGTCCTCCTGTGTTTTCAGGCCCACCTGCCATAGAAGACATCATCCTGAATCGGGCACATCCGGGGGGAATCCGGCAACCGGGGCATACGGGTGTCTCCGTGGATAACAGGTGAGCGTAACAGTCAGACTGGAAGCCCAAGGACCTGACTGACGAAGAAATAAGAGACTTTGTGAAAGCCAGCATTTATGCACCAGAAGGAACAAAGTTTCGATATCCAAGGAAACATAGAAATTATGTGGGAAAATTGATCTATTGTAGTCCAAGTGGACAATGTCAACTAATGACTTGGAACAAAGATGAGCATGTAAGATCAGCAGGAAGCTTGAAGGGAGTCATAAAGTTATAGACCCCAAAGATATATTTCTTCAAACCTCTATGTGTGGATCCAGAGGATGAAGTAAAAGTGGATCCAGAGGAGGAAGTAAAAATGGATACCAAGGAAGAAGTGAAAGTGGTTGATAAATCGCCCTGAGGGGGGAGTGTAGAGGAGGTACCAAGCGCGAGTCACACTCCAACTGCCCATTTTGAAGTACCAGGAACTTTCACACCAAAATATGTGACGCATGATGAACAAATAAACCAGCAGAGAGCCGCAGTTGGGCTCTGTCCAGTACCTATCAGAAGAACAGCACCTGTTGAAGTACCGACACCTAAGAAAACCTAGACAGTAAGGTATGGTATGATATGATATGATATGATATGGTATTTGTAACGCGCCTATACACATTGAGAAAACCATATCGACAAATGAGACAGAATGATGATTGTCAGAATGCAATACCTGAAGAAGCTAAAAAGATACTAAAGGAAGACGAATGGTGACGTCACAAGAACCCAGACTGACTCACATATAGAAGATATGATGACCTGTGAATGATGAAAGGAGACAAAACACCACGGATAAATGCCATCCTGAGCCTAAAGTGAAATAACTAATGTCAAGTTGTCAGAAATTATATCATAGGGGCGATGAAGATATTCAGTTAGTTTAAATGTGTTCATATGCAATGAACTGCAAGAAGCAAGAAATCGTGAGGCTTCCTTATGCTTAGTAGTAAAATAGATTGCAGCAAGCGCCACCTATACATATCTACCTCAAAAGGAGCACTTTATATAAGTATACTTCCACTATGCACAAGAGCAGCATCAACCAAAGGTTACTAAATGTCTCAAGAGTAGAGCTTTGCAGCAAACAAATCGAGAATTAAAGATGGAGAGAAACTCAGACAAAGGTAAATCGTGCGAAGAATCCAAGGTCGTATTGGCTGAAATAGACCAACAGTGGATACAATTAATAAGAAGAAGAACAGAGTATCCTGTTCAGAAAGGTCAATATAAACCACAGATGGCAGATGGCTGACAGAATTAAATGAAATACATGAAATTTCATGAAGAATAAAACGATTTCACGGTGTCGAAATCACCTGACCAGACAAGCTAGAACAATGAAACTTTCACACCTACGCATGGACCTGTGCTATGCACAGACGCCTTAACTTTTCCAGACCAAGAAGCAGTCTCGAGGCCAACCACAAAGAAATAATTGACACATGACCACTGAGGTGATGATTGATTGTAGCAATAATTGGAGGGAAGCTGGGGGTGCATGCAAACTCCCTGCACCTGGCTGGCTATTCTCCACGCTGCTAAGCAAGTGAAAATGTATGAGTGCGGTCGATGCCAATAAATTATAATGGACCAAGTAATCTAGGGTCCTATAGTTAGTAGAACCAATGAGACGTTGTACTTTTAATGACGTCTACAGTAGCCATTTTGAAGGAAGGGCTTAGATGCCCCACCTGGCAGTGTTTATCCAATCCCCACTCCCTGTTACCCTATACAGATATAGTGCCTATATTAAAGTTACCTTCCTAGAACCAATAGAGTTGCATGCTAAAGTTTTAAGAGTTACACATCAGTGATGATGAGTTTTTGTTATAAATATTATGTTTTTTCTAAAAATTAATTGGAGTTGAAGCGAAAAGAAAGATCGAGCGATTGCTGATATTCATGAACTCCCCATTTTTTGTACTTGTCATTAAACGGACTCCCTTTGCCAATCTATCGAGTTGTCATTATTGATTTGATGTAAGAGTCTTAATCTGCATCCTCATCCATCTCAAGGGTGCTACTGCTCATCTTAAAGTGCTGTTGGGAAACCCCCAGTCCTATGGGCCGGCTGGAGTCCTACTGCACAGCTGCGCCCCATCAGGGCAATTCTCCCTTTCCTCAACTTCCCCCAGAAATGCAATGTCTCTGGAGCTCTGGCCCTCTCTAGGCTGGACTACTGCAACAAGCTCTTCCTCAATCTTCCTTTATCCTCCCTTCGTCTCCTTCAACTAATCCAGAATAGGACTGCTAGACGTATCCTGGGCCTTAGGCCCAGGGACTGCATCTCTCCAGCCCTAAAATCTCTCCACTGGCTCCCCGTTGCTGCTGGATCAAGCTCAAGACCCTCTGAATACTCTGCAAGGCTTGCTGGGGTATGGGACCCCGCTACATCCAATTCCCTCTCCATAAATTCATCCCTGCTAGGGCTCTTCTAAGCTCCAACTCGCTGCAGGACAGACACCTCTCTAAGAAAAAGTGGGGCGTAGATCTCTCGCTGCCACAGGAGGCTCCCTCTGGAATAGTCTCCCTGCCCCTCTCAGGCTTGAGCCTGATCTCCTTCAGTTCGGCAAGCTCCTCAAGACCCTCCTTTTATCTTCTTCTTTCCCTCTCCCCCTCCCCTGCTGACACCCCATCCACCCCAATGACTGGCTGCCTGGTTCCCTCTGAGTTCTACAGGGCACCAGGGCATGCTGCCCAGTCCAGCCCCCTCCTCACACTTGCATGTGGACCCTCACCCCCTACACTCCATGCAATCCCTGGCACTTGTCCTCCTGGCCTCCCCTTAGCACTTACCTAGCCTCTGTAGCCCCCTGCGCCCCTCCTTCACCCTCCCTTTTTCACTTGCACTCTCTCCTCTTTGCCCTGTACTTCCCTTGCCACATTAGCATTTTGCATTTCACACAGACCGGCACTCCGCCCCCTCTCACTTCTTGTTACTGCACTTGCACGATCCAAATGTCACAAGGCCTAGTAGGATTGTAATTGTTATCTTTTTCCCTTGTTCCCGACACACCTTTGTTTGTCTTGTGGCCCCTTTAAACACTGTTTGCTGTATAGGAGCCTTACAAATATCCAATAAAATAAATTAAAACAAATATATACATTTTGGAGTTAAACCGATGTTTATCAGTAGATTACCTAGTTGGAGTGCAACTAGAAACAGAGCTCTGAGCCCGAGTATTGGCACAGACACTCTGCGGAAATATGGTCACTATAAATAGAGAGCAAATTCTGTTGAGGAACCTTTTTTCCAACAACACTTGTCAAAGTAGACCTCAGCGCCCTTTTATTTCCTTTGAGGAGATCCCAATACTAGTCGCATGAGTTATGTAACAACAGAGAAAATGGTTCCTCCACTCCGTTTTGTAATTGAATAGTAAGTGGGTGGTTACTTAATTATCACTCATGCGCCTGTTCAAACTTGTAAAGACTACACTTAGTCGAGTTTTTTTTTTTTTTGCAACTGTACCTTTATACTTAGAATTTTGTTGTAATTCTTGAAGAGCTTTTCTTTCTGTTCTTGACAAGTTGTCAAATGTATGTCTGGCCTTTGGTGTTTCGCTCCTAATGCTGGTATCAAAAGCATCATTTAGGTCTTTGGTTACAGATTTGTAAAATGCATCTATTAAATTATCTGGCATAAGTTGGGGTGTACATTTTGATTTATTTTTCATTTCTGTAGGTGCCAGACTGCTTTGTTGTATTTGTAATTCATGGATGGTTTCATGTATAGGCCATTCTGTGTTGTCTTCCAATGATCTTAGCAGATGAATGTAGTTAAGGTCTTCAATAGTGAGTTCACTTGTCTGTATGTCCATGTCCTTCTGTTGGTAAGTGCTGGTCACTTGGGTAGCAAACCATTTCTTAAGTTTTAATTTTCTGACAAATTTGAATAAGTCAATATGAACATCCGTGATGTTGTAATTTCTTACGTGCTTTCTGGAGTAGTATATATGTGACGCCACTGCAGACCAATGCTTCAACTTTAACACTTATCAGGAGGGGAGATCTGAGTGAGGCTTGGTATTAGGCACATAGCTTAGAATGAGCATGTATCATCTGAAACTGAGTTCTGTGTCGGAATGCATATTGTCATGGTCATCCCTCTTGGACACACTTGTATATTTTATGGAGCAAGATACTGAATGAGGTAAACATATTTTCCCAGTGTCATCATGTATAGCGACCCCAAACACGGACATTCTGTCAGTAGATGTGTAACTGATTCCTGATATGTTAGAATCATGCATATTCTGAAGAATCTAGCTTCATGGGGTAACTTCCACCTGCCCCCGTATGTAACATGTACTGGAAGCTCGTTGGTACGCATCAATAGACGGAACCTACGGACCACAGGGTCTGGACATAGTAATAGACACTGTTGAGGTACCAAACATGTATGGATTACCTGGGCCACCATAGGGTACATACTCAAGTGTGATAAATGCCTGTAATTATTGAGCCAGTCCAATTTCATCATTCTACGGCGCAAGGCACACTTTAATACACACATCTCTTGAAATCCAGATACCAATTTATCGTAGAACACGAAGCATTAAATAGTACCACAAATGGGTCAACTCTGACTAGAACCTCCACTTTTGCATAACAACCCCCAAGTATCGTCAATAAAGGGCATGAGGGGGACGTTCTTGCCCTGCAAAATAATTCAGCCCTCCGTTTGAATAACTGAGATTTTAATGACGTCAGACCCAACTCCAGGAGAATATACTTAATTGGCGTGCTCTGGGGTAAACCCAGAACACAACGTCAAAAATACCCTTCTACTGTATCCAGCCACTTCACATCCCTATGGGTTAAAGCCTCAAGCCCATACAAAAGCGGGGGACGGAACCACTGTTTATATAAAACAAATGTGCCCCTCATAGAAAAGCCTGCATGACCACTCGCATGTTTACAGATCAAATGAGTAATTTGCTTTGCTCGTCTATTCTTAGCTTCGATAATGGCATTGTATTTGCCACTACAGGACACTTCTAGGCCTCGATATTTGTAGTTGTCAGTATATTCGATGTTCCCTAAAACTATACTTAGTGTTTGTCTATTCACCTTCTTACGTGATACTAGCATGGTTTTTGTTTTACACGCATTTACAGACAGTTCTTGCTACTGGGAATAACAGCCCAATGCATTCATTATTGCTTTCATGCCACTCAGCAGATGGTCAAATACCACCAAATGGTCCGCGTAAAGCATCACAGACACAAAGATGTTCCCAATTTTTGGTGGCCATTTACCACTTTTAGCCAAGCGGCCCGACAGGTCGGAGGTGTATATATTAAAAAGCAGCGGTGCATGCATGCACCCCTGCACTACACCCTTATTGACACGCAATGGTCTTGTCAAATTCCCACGGTTATCCAGAGGAATCTGGCCCATGGCTTCAGTATGTAAGGCCACCACAATCTCCACTAACCAATCAGGGCAACCCGATTTCTTTCATTTTATTCCATAGAATTTTGCGGTTTACCTGGTCGAAAGCTGACCTGAAGTCAACAAATGGTATGTAAACTGAAGGAGCGTTGCACCGTGTTACCTGTGTAATTATTGTGTCCAGCATTCGATGTTATGGATTGGTCTGGGCCCCATACGAAATCCTGTTTGAAAGGGCTGTAATATATTATTCATAGTGACCGATGCTTGTAAATGCTCCAATTCAATTGTGGAAAAATATTTTACTTGTGATATCAAGTAATGACAATAACCAGTAATTTTCCAGTAATGGTCGGTCCCCTGCTTTAAATACGGGGACTAATATCTATCTCTGCCAAGAACTAAGGATCATGTGATCAGCACATACATTTTTGAACAGACTACTCAGTAAACCCGACCACAGATGGATGTCCCCCTTTAGCCTGGCTGCAGACAGCCCATTTGGCCCCAGAGCCCTTGAGTTCTTCAGAGTCGCTATGTGCCTACTCACATTTTCAGGACAGCAGTGAAGGTGCAATTTGTGGTTTCCTTGTAGTTCCACCCTTTTCCTATGCTCCGTATCATATATCCTTTCCTCTATAAATTGAACCCAACTTTCCTCATAGAGGGGGTTTAAGGTAACAGTTTCCACCAACCCTCTTGTCACAGTCAGCACTCTCCATAGGGTCACCACAGTTTACCACAACTAACATCTTCTGACCATTTACAGTTAAGCCCCTAAGGCATCTTCTCTTAAGCCAATTATGATACTGTTTTTTTAGTCTTTGGGTCTCTCTCAGTGTCACATTTACCAGTATTAATTTCTTTTTTAGATCCCTCAACTCTACACAAAAATCTTTTCACCTTTTGTATTTCTATGTCAAAGAAATATGTAATTTTCTTATCAGTAGAGGTTATGGTTGCCTCCCTTACCTTGCCGGTGTTATTAGCAAAAGATGTCACCCAGGCTTCAAACTCATCAGTGGGCGAATCAATTAATGTAGACTATCCCATCTGGGACTGCTCACGGAGCACAGCAACGGCTTTCTGTATGTTACGACCAAACCACACCAGTCTACTTCTACCTTGGTTTGTTTTGAATCCCACTGAACCAACCCTCTCTCCATTAGATTTCTCAACGTCCCCTACAAAACTAAGCGCTACATGATCACTGAAATCCCTTTTGCAGACATTTAGACTAACCACTCTTTCTATCAAGGGCACATTACCACAGAGATAATCAAGAGTGGTGTGCTTTTGACCGAACGTCCACGTGGGCCAGCTAGGAAAATCGCTGTTTATTCTCCCATTTAGGATTTCCAATTTCCATTCCCTCAGGAAGCCCAGCCACCTCCACCCCATCATGTTCACTTCCTTTAATACCATTAAGCTGTCCACCTCTACGGACTCATAAGTACTGGTAGAGCAATGTTCCCCACATCTGGCATTTAAGTCTCCACCAAGAATAATAAGGTCATTGAGGGGGTCCTTTACCCAGTTTGCTATTAGTAAGTCAATGTAAACAAAAGCGTCCTCAGATACATGTCCCCAAGGGGGTTCATATACTTTAACAGTAAATGATTACAATGGACACATTATTTCAACAACCAATACATTCTCTTCAACATCCATTGGGGTGATTGGAGTAGAATGTAATTCCTGTTTCACCCCTATCATTAGGCCGCCAAAAGGGTGACTTTAGGCCCCTTTTTTGCCAAACACTGATGTATAAAAAACCCATCCACCAGAAAAAGTATAGTCAGCCATGTTTCCTGTAACATGAACACAGTATGATTAAGTAGAACATCTAAGGAAGGGCCTTTCTCTAGGAAATGGGAGTGACCTCTGGTATTCCAAGA
The DNA here is from genome assembly GCF_040938575.1 of Ambystoma mexicanum. NCBI lineage: Eukaryota > Metazoa > Chordata > Amphibia > Caudata > Ambystomatidae > Ambystoma > Ambystoma mexicanum. The sequence continues at coordinate 699,529,977 of NC_090941.1, read as the reverse complement.
GGCCATCGTAAATGTTGACTTTCTCACACCATCAGAATCAGGGAGCATGCTCTTCAGCCACCTCCATCCAGTCACATTATCAAGAACATTTGGAGTGGTTTCCTGTTTAGGAGCACCATGTTGATCAGATTTCCATGAATGTCTACAGAGGTCACAGCAATATCCAGCATCGATCTTATCCAGCACCATGTCTAGTTCATACCCCAAGTATTCCACAGATTCGGATTGAGCTCTAATAAGCGATGCAGTCACAGGTAGATGACAGTGCACCTGTGTCATACCACCTGATTGCAAACATCACGGGTTCAATAAACTCAAAGTCAATAGAATTTAAAATAGGTAATGCAGGAATTTTGGAAAAGGTTCTCAAGAGTTCAGCTCTGTTGGCATGTCCCTTAGGTCGCGAAGAACCCTTTTTGCATATTGTTACTATACAAATGTCCAGTACCAAGGATGCCCCTGGACTACGTTGTAGAGAGGCTATAGGGGGAGCCAGACACTCGGGTCCACTTGAACCCAAGAGAGTGCCTGGAGTCCCTATTTTTCCTATTTGTCCTGCTGTTTTGCTTATGATTTCTGCCCGTGACAATCGTTGAATTTAGAGGAACAGTAGAGGCTTCACTTAGTATTGGTGCAAGTAGATTTTCGACAACTGCTCTTTTCTTTATTTTTGCAAACTTCTGGGTTTGCTTATTAGTGGGATAAGTTAGAGGTGATTGGACTGTTTCCTCATCTTGACCGTTTTGTCTGCATATTGTCCCGATCCAAGATAACTATTGAAGTAATATCACATCGCTGCAGCGGTAGGTCAATCCTGGTCCACCAACAGGCTCTGGCAATTGGCTAGCCCTAAAATGAGATTCAAGTTCATTCATGTGTGTTCACTGCTTCTTAACTTCTTCGTAAATATAAACTCAGTTTTAATACAATTTTTATAGCAAAGTGCAGCATGAACGGTGAGGCCAAGACACCCGAATGACCTCACTGATCACATGACGACAAATTGGATTTGCCTACCAGCTCTATGCTGTCACCCTAGGCGGATAGTCAAAGTTTTTGCCTTCATCTCCCAACTGAGGCAATGGTAAAGAAGAAAGCATTTTGGGAGACATCGACAGGCGTTGAGTGGATGGCCCCGACAGAGTTATACTAGTTCTTGAAGGTACCAGAACCCCTGAACCCTCGTTCTCCAATGAGAGCTTTGAAGTGCATACCTTGGGGGTGGACTGTTTGGCATAGAGACAAACATAATTTGAACAACAAATTGTTGGCTATATCTCCAAATGATATGTTTAGATCAGTAGTTGGTTCAACTGCAGGGGTTGAATCAATCAGGCAATACACTCGGGTCTTGCCTAGCATGCAATGCACAGATGAAATACTTATTTATTGTGTCTATAGGTTCAATATTCTGAGTGATATACCACTCATATCATACCCTTCTCAAAATACCCCCTAGCACTCACTGAACCAGAAATCAGGCTGGTTGGTAAAGGTAAATATTTATTCATTATTTAAAATTCAAATCAAACACAAAGTTAAATCTATGGGGCAGCAATCACCAATGTGGTGACAATACAAATCAGAAAGTAAGTAAGGCAATTGAATTCCCTTTTGAGTAGCACAGAAGATAAAACACAGGGAAAGGAACAGTTTTGGTTTGTGAAAAGATAGCGCTTAGATTAATATTTCCCCCTGCAAATTTTTTAATTGACAAATGACCAATTCTAGACAGATGTCAGTAAACCGCAGGTATTCAGGAATAAAAGAACAGTATATAGAGTTTTAATGCAATCTTCCCTCCCCAAACAAGAGTGAAAACGTTTTTGGAACTTTCACACTTTTAAAATGACAGTTGAAAAATGGCTTTCTGAAACAATGAAAATTGTGCAAAAATGCTTAAATTGATATGAATTCCTATGGGAGCAATATTAAACACGTTCTAACAAACATGAGCTACAATGTGATTGACAGAACACACTTTAATTCAGAAGAGGAGTGTGGAAATACTTCAAATGGGACAAATGGGAAAAGACAGGTGTAAAACATTTGCAAAATGCAAATTCGTGCCTAATTTCCACTATGCGATTTTTAATAAAAACATGTCAAATGTACTGTTTCGCAATTTTTGTTGTGGATGTAGCTACAGGTCTTAGGTTTAAGTGAGAGTTGAAATTAAGTTTCTATCTCTAAAATTGAAGAAGTTATTCCAGTTTGAATGAGAGATGTTTTTGAAAATAAAGACGCAAAAATGAAAACAGAAATCAGTTCTTACAATGACAATTATGCTCTAAACTAGGGTATTCAGGCTGGTTACCAGTTTGAAACACAGTGAGCCCCAGAGAGGTCAGCGGAAAACCAACCCCAGCACCTCTGTGTCCGCCTTGCAGGATTCAGTCGGATTACCCGTGGGATGATTTTTAAAGGTTTGGGATTTTCACAAGACAAAAGGATTTTCAAGAAATTATCACTAGCACAAGAAATCAAAGCAAAGTTTCAGACTGATATGACACTATTACAAATTCTTAAGTTAAAGAGAGGATGGGTTGAGATTGGGATAGGATAAGGCAAATATACTATGGATACTATGATTGCTTTTTATACTTACAGTCCACTGTAAATTAAAATTGGACCGTCAGGGTTCTGGTCATCAGGGGTCAGGTCTACAGGCAGCAGGGCACTTCAGGATGGATCGGTCAGCTGGGTGGTTCTGGTCAATTGTACTGCACCTCAGATTGGATTGGATTAGATTTGCCCTTCTAGTCACTGGACACTGTAGATTAGCAGTCTAGCGAGTTTAGCAGGCAAGCTTGAATGGTAGCAATCCAGACTGGATCAGAACTATTCTTTCCTGAAGTTTGGGATAGTTCAGGATTTGGGCCTAGCTAAAGAAGAGTTCAGCAATTGCTGGGCTTTGGTTTTGCAAAGTAGCCTGCAATCAGGACAAGATGAAGAATTCTGGAACAGGATGGAGAAGTCAGGAACAAAATGCCGCACGGAAATCAGGATGCAGTCAGGAATCAGTGTGTGTCTTTGTGTGGTGAAGTTACTATATATATCATGCCAAGTGACTTCACTATGTTTATGGTAGGGGCAGATTTCAAACCACACCCCCACGGCTGTGATAGGTCAGATGCCCTTGCCTTTTTCTGGTTGGAAGTCAGTAAGAGCTGTCATATTTTATGATGCAATTTGGGAACTCCCACATTGATTTGAACCACAATGTAACTTTCCCACAAATGCACATTTCTATAATCATGCCCTCCACTAAAATCAGACACATACATTACATATGTTGTGGGTTATCCTTACATCTAACTCCCATCTCAGTGAGAGCTGGCTTTGTCATTCTGAGATATTTTGTCAATTTTAATCATAACGGTTTGGCCTAACAATTCCTAATTCAGTACATGTCAGGGCAATTACCCCTAGAACACGGGTATACAATATTATATTTGCAGTATCAATAGTTTTGCCACAATTATTCTTTTAGTGTAACTTACGTTTCTTATGTAGTACAGGGTTCACTCACGTCTTCACAGAAAGAGTATAAAATTAGATTTACAACTACCAATTTTTAGATTTGTCCTCCTTCATGGGGCAAAGTTAAAGGTTTTCAAAACTTAATCACAAATAGGCATTTTAAACAACCATTGTCTTTTAGCAGTTTTTTCTCTTCTTTAAACTGCAACAGCTGTCAAATTCCTTTGATCAGGGTGGGGGGCCAGAGGGAAGTTTCCTGCCCCTCCCCAGAAGGGATCAGTGTTCAGCCTGCCATTGTCCTTGACTTGAGCCACAGACGAAAGTCTGATGAGGTCTTTGTTCAAGTATGCGAGAACCTCCCAGCAGCAATTAAGCCTTCTTGCTAGCAGTGGAGTGTCAACCTGAAGTGTAATCTTTCCCAGGCTGGGCACTGGCAAGTCAGAATTAAATATTTAATTCCATTCATGGGTTACTTTAAGATTCACCTACATCTTTCATTTAAAATATATAAAAATTAACATATTTTATAGCGGATTTTGACATTTAAAGAATTAGGCCTTTCATAAAAACATGTTTTATACAGGTGATTTTGCACTTTCTTCAGACTGAGTCTTTTAGATCCAATTTTCTTATGCAGCACACACATTTTTAATTCAGCATTATTCTGTCCTCGAGTACTGGGATTTGATTGCAGAATGGAAGTAAGTATCCAGCCTTTGCTTGGAGTTTCCTCTGCACAGCTGAAATTGTTACATGTTTTGCCATTTTTAGCCGCATTTCTCCAGTGGAACTGAAAGAAATGTTGCTGGGCTGCCTTTTCCATGGGATACATTTCTTAGCTGCTGTCAGTCAATGAGGCCCGGCTTCTCTGGCCACACTGGATGATCTGTAATTCTTTTACTCTCAATGGTTCACTGAAAAATAAATGGATCTAGTGCCAAAACAGCACTTTGAAGGTTGCAAAGCTGCACTTTTAAAAGGCATTTCCGTTTTTATACCAATTATGTGGCCTTTCTTCATGTTGAATGTAACATGTCCCACTGGAATTCTCCTGCAGTGAGAATATTGCTTTTACCCCAAGTTTGACAGGGGTGTGCAGCCTTTTAAGATTGTTACCCATGCGCAGTTTTGCAGATGTATGCGCACACAGGGGTTAGTGCATCCATTTTTGGCTGTTTCTTTCCCCATTTGTAATTTGATGCAATGGGGCAAATTGGCATGGGTACAAAAATCCCACAAAGCCTCCCCCCCCGACACCGGTTTCTTCTCCCGTCAGCGATTGATGCAACACGCTCTCCTCGCCGGTTCTGGTTGGAATGGGAATGATACTCCCGTCTTCTCTCATGCTTTCTTTTCCAGTGTGGAGCGACACTCCGGATCTCTTTGGTTTTTCCTCCTTGGTGATTAGGTACACTTAATGCCAATGCTAGAAAACAGAACATAACCCAATTATGGAAATGTTCCCACTACTGCTCCAATGGGGATTTCAGCAGTGGGATAGACGCATGCGTTCAGTGACAGTTTACAATATTGCACGCATGTATTTAATGACAATTTCAAAGTTTTCTAGGTTTCCTCATTCTCTACCTCTGGGTTTTCTGTAGGCTCTACTATTTGCCGCAAAGTATGCCTGGGATGGCAACTCTTTAGCTGGTTGATAGGGACCCACCAGTCGTTCAGCCATCAAGTCACACCTGGGGATGCGGATTCTGTAGGTGAGGCCTGGGATGGTGACCTCTCCTCCATTTCTGAACTTGAATTCCTACTGTAGCACCAGGCTGACCAGAAGGCTTTCTTTAGGATTGCCGGGACCCTGAGATTTACTCTCCAGTTGGGACCGGGCTTGGCAATAACTGGGGTCCAAATTAATTTCAAGTTGGTTGAGGAGGTGACTGCCCATATAAAAGGCTGAAGGAACACCCCGCGCGCCCAACAACTATGTACTATGCTTTTCTCATCTCTAGAAATTTTGATTATGCCACTGCTAATCAGAAGATGTTTGGAACAGGGAGTTTCCATGCCCCATGCCCATGGAAAAATTGGCTCAACGGTGGGCAGGGTCTGGACTTTTGGGAGTTTCCTGAATAATACTTCACTGATGAAGCTTTCTTTGCTATTCAAGTAAACTCGGGCGAGGACAGACTCCTTCCCGTCATTTAACTGAATCGGGAGGAAGCGCTGTTCACCCTTCTTCAGAATGCCAGCTAAGCTTTATGCTGGTTTGATATCAATTTTGGCTATGGAATTGGGATTTTCTGATTGTGAATTAGTAAAGAATTTCTGGGTATCTCCTTCCAGTGTGGAATGCCACTTAAGACTGGAAGGAAGTTTGATTTGCAGAAATGGAGAGGAGTTCCTATCCCCAGTTTGTTGTCCCACAGCAATTATGGTAACGTTGGGTATGTCATTGGGCCTCATTACACGGATGGCGGTGGACTAAGGTGCTATTAGCACCTTGGTCCATGCCGGTAAAATACCGGCACCCCCTTGGTGGATAGGGGAATTACTGCCCTATTCCAAGGTTGGTGGGTGGTAATTTCCCCTTCCCCCATTGCCCTTCCCCATTTCCATTTTTGCCCCATAGGGCTCTATGGGAATGGGGAAGGCGCTAATTAGGGTACCGCAAATTGCGGTACCGTAATTAGCTCCCTGGTCACTTTGCGGGTTGGTTTTTAACGCCTGCAAAATGCAGGCGTTCAATTCCCCAAACCACAAAGGGACCTCGTAGTAAGGCGGTAAGGGTTTACCAGTACCGGGAAAATACCGGTACCGGTAAACCCTTACCGCCTACCTTGTCATGAGGCCCATTGTTTTGAAGGTAGAACTTAATTTGGTCTGGTTTTTGTTCAACCATTTGGCATGTGCCATTTAGACTAACATGGTTGACACTCTGTTTTAATTTGATGGGCCGGTGAGCCTGGGTCCCAAGTACCTTATTCACACAGTCTATTAGGGGAGACAACCTAAGCAGGATGTCATTCTCTAATAAACAGGGGGTTCCCTCTGGCGCCACGACTATGACCTGGTGCTTCATTTTGTTTCACCCAATTTTAATTTCCAGCTCTGCAGACCCCTCAACAGGAATTTCCTTCCCGTTGAAGTTCTGGAGTTGTCCAGGAAGAGGGGTGAGATGGATCTGATATCTATCCCCCCTTCGTGAATTTAGCTGCTCAAAGATCCTCTTTGACAGCAAAATGGCTTGGGATCCAGGGTCCAACAGTGCTGGAATTGCACATTGTCCTTGCACTTGACTGGAGGTATAGAATCTACCTTCTTTCTCCTCCAATGGGCAAAGGTAATGGGCGTTCTTGGTAAGCTGGTTGGTCAAGTTAATTATTTCTGACTCTGACACCAGGATAGTTGGGTCAAGAGTCGGTGTTGGAGTTGGGGAATCTGGCAAAGAATTTTGACACACCGCTATTTGGGGAGTTTTGGGCTCTCCCTTTTCAGGTTCTGGGCTGCCCCCCGCCCCTTGTTGGAGGCAGTCAATAGAAGTGGTTGGTGAGGGTTGGGATTCCTCTTATGCTGGTTCTGGGCTGCCCCCTCTTCTAGGAGGCAGTCCCCAGAATGGAGTTGGGTAGTTTGGGAATCCGAGCAGGAAATTTCACATTCAGTGATTCGAGGAGTCTCAGGCTCCTCCTTTTCTGATTCAAGGCTGTCGCCCTCTTTTTGGAGACTGTCCCCAGAATGTCTTTGAGGAGCAAGGGAATCTTTGTCTCTGGTTCTGCCCCCCCCCCTCTTTTTGGAGGAAGTCACCAGAATGGTTTTGGGGAGCTGGGGGATCTGCCAAAAGAATAGGACAGTTGGATATTGTGGGAGTTTTGGGCTCCCCTGGTTCTGATTCTGGGCCACCCCCCCTTTTTGGAGGCAGTCCCCAGAATAGGTTTGGGCAGTGTAGTTTTCCAAGCAATCATTCTGGGGTTCAATGATGGGCGGTTCTAACTCAGTACCCACATTTACCCAGTCTTTATTAGGATCTCTCGGGACTCATTTTTCTTTGGGAGGAGTTCCCCCGTCCTTGAAGAAGATCCTTTTCCCAGGGTCCCCTGAGGACCCCTCTCCTCCAAATTGGAGGACACTAACCTCCTCCACAAAATGGGTCTTTTTAGGTCCTTTATTTCTCCTACCCGCCCTCTGTTCCTTAGGTTGAAGATTTTCGAGGGCAGGAGATTTTGGTTCCGGTTCCTGGGTTTACAGGGGCTTTTCACAAGTGGGGAAGGAAGCTTCCTCTAAGGCTTTACACCCCGTTTGCCCCGTGCCTCCTCCTTTGGAACCGGTGGGTTATCAGGGTTCTCTCTCTGTTATTGCTCTAGAGTACCAGACCCTTGGTTTGTGGAGTTCTGAACCGGCATGCTCATCTGAGGGTTCTGCTGAGCCTTCAACATGCGACCAGATCCTGGGACAAGTTCTGGACCTGGCGCTCCTATTGGGACACCCGCTCTGGCTGGTACTGGGGTCACTGGTCCATCCTAGGTGGATCACGGGAAAGGGAACTGTCCCTTCTCCCATAATACCCTGGGTTGGGATAGTTCTGGTAACGCTCCACCTTTGGCCTCCCCTCTCACGGATTGGGCTGTCTGGGCTCAGGAAAGTGGGGAAAGAAAGGAGGGTTGTTTTGTGGGTTGAAGTTTGGCGGGTAACAGGGAAAAATAGCTCAACCCGGCATTTGGGGGATTACTGCCCTCCTGGGGAAAGTTAGGAGGGAGGTTTCCTGGGTTGGTAGCTACCTGGTTGGATCCCCCCCCTTGTGCTGGGGGAGCCCACACATACCCCATGATGGGTTTGTTGCCCTTGTATCAGGGGCGTATGTAATCCGGGGAGTTAGGGGTCACATATGTGGGATTACCTCCCTGACTACCTGTCTGGGATTGGCCCGAGGGCCTTCTGGTTCTTTGGTTAGTTAAGTTCTGTATCAGTATATTTTTGGGCCCCCCATCTCCAGATCCAGATCTAAGATGGGGGCAACTTTCACCTCTGCCACTTTAGCAGCAGCAGGGGTGTTGGCTGGTTTGGGTGTTTTATTGGTATTTTTGTTCTCTACAGGTTTCTGCACTTCATAAATACGGGTCGCCTGTTCAATGACCCAGTCCAGGGATCTCTTCTCATGAAAGTCCCTCACCAGCTGTGTCATGATGTATTTGGGGATTGCATGGAAGAAGGTGTTAATGAACTCCCTATTGTCTGTGTGAACTGTGAAGAACGGGCAAGGCGGTAAGGTAAGATTAATCTTTTAAGTTTGTTGCGGCGAGCCCGCCGGAGCAACCGCTTCTTCCGCTGCTCTCCTGTAACCGTTGCTGCCGTCACGCGATCCTCTCTGCCTAGAACCATAACAAAAGGACAGAGGTTCGCGTGACGGCATGCACACAAGCAATGCTAATCTCTACATGCACCCTCCGGGTGATCTGCGCAAAGGCACGTTTAGGTTCTTGCAAAAATTCTTGTGGGGCCTGATCTTCCCCACACTGCAGATTGTAGACCACCTTGCGGGCCTCTTGGGGATTTCTGTGGACAGATAAGTATTTTAAGATGGCCGCCCTGTAGGTGTACCATCTTGAGTGGTTCTGATCCTCCAGCCCCGCAAAGAAGCTGGAGTACTCAGGGGAAAATGTCCAATTTACATATTGGATGCAACTCTGACTATCTTTCAGATGAAAAGTATCCATCATCTGTTCGTATAGCTCAAGGTGTTCCCAGACTGGATACTTGGCATTTTTGTGATAGGGAGTTATAACACTCCTAATGGCCTTGATCTGCTGCAGGGGATCTTTTAGTAGAGCCCTCTTAATTTTGTTGGCCTTTTTGGTCTTAGTCACCCGAGTCCACTCATCCTCTGACTCAGAGGCACTACTATTAGAGGTGGCTATCTGATTCTCTAGACACTCCCTGGTTCAGCGGCGAGTTTGCAAAGGGTTTGCAGAATGTGCTGGCCTAGTTTCTTGATGCCTGTGGCACTCAGAAGAGTCTTCTGACTCTCCCCTGCTCCCAGGATTGGCAGAGTACCCCTACTGCCCTAGCTGGGAAGAGGTCTTTAGGATACTTTGATTTGGGTTTAACTTCCTGGAGTTTGTAGAGGAGGTCCCAGACATGGCCTGCATCCCATCCCCTCATTTCGAGGTACCAGGAGCGTACTCGCCAAGGTATGTGACGTTTGAGGAGCAAATGAACCAACAAAGAGCTGCACTGGGACTCTGCCCAGTATACATCAGAAGATCCATACCTGTTGAAGCGCCCATAACCAGACAACCCTGGGCAGCATGGTACCCAATCAGACAGCTGTACCAGCCGCTAATACGAAACGAAGAGTACCTACCACGGTCCATGAAGAGACCCAAAGAGCCCTAATGGAAGGCCAGTGGAAATGACTCAAGGGCCTGAACAGACTCGTGTATGAACAAAAGCAGCTCTCGAAGATAGCACGCCAGTGCGAGTAACTACGAAAATAAATGTAATGGATACAGAGAAGAGACGATGTTAAAACGAGAGGAAACATTGCTACGAGACAAGATGGAAGCAACCGACCTGTTAAACGTGTGTAAATAGGTTTGGAACATAAGAAGCTAAGATATCGATACTGCTTGCAATGCTTTGTAGAAGGTAGAGCGGCAAGCACCAACTATATATATCTACCTCAATAAGGCACTTTATACAAGTGCGACTCCATTTTGTAAAAGCGGAAATGTACCCAGGTTGCCAGAAGCCTGACAGGCCAAGTTTTGTAACCCAGCCAAAGGCAAGAGAAGGAGCGGAATCGAAGCTCAACAAAGAGCGGCTCATGCCTAGGAAATCGAGGTCAACCAGAGAAAGGGAGGAGAGCGGCAGCTAACAAGACTCAAACTTCAGAGCATACCAGCCTGCCCCATGAAGGTCAAGATAAGGGGGGCCCATGCAGGTGGCGAGGTTGAAGCAGAATTAAATACACTAAAAGCTGGAAACTGATGCAGATTCATAGTGAACTAACACGTGATCAGCCAGGTGCAAAGAAGTATCACCGCCTGATGTCATCCAGGACCCGAGTATGCCATAACTTTTCCTGATAAGAGGCTACCATTTAGAGGCCATACCCAGCCAACTAATTGACACATAGCCCTAAAATACTGATTGATGGAGGGGAGGCAGGGTGAAACCTGGGACACCAGGCACATGGATGTCCAGTCTGCATGCCGCTAATTAAAATGGGGATTTATGTCTAGGGGTGTAACCTGCCCAATCATAATGGGCCAAGTTATCTGGAGTCCTATAGATAGTAGAACCAATAAGACGCTGTACTTGTAGTGACGACAATCACGTGTGGTGTAGTGGGATGGGCGTAGACGCCCACCCGATAAGAGTTATCCAATCCGCATGCCCTATTATCATATACAGATATAGTAACCTATACTTAAGTTACCTTTCCTAACCAATAATATTGCATGTCGAGTTTTTGTAGAGTTAGACATCAATGATGACGAATATTGCCAATAAGAATTGCTGTTCAACTGAAGTTCGAGGAAGTCAGAGTGAGACAGGTGATCACAATGCTGCTGATTTCCATTTGTTTCTCTGTTTGATGCACTTGTCATTAAACAGACTTCCCTTTGCCAAAGTCCTCATTACTGAGTCGTGTTGGAGTAAGTGAATCCTGCACCCCCTGTCCTCACATGGTGCAGCTTTCTTGTCTTACAAGTTCTAGAGGGTGAGCGCTGACCTATGGGCCCGTCAGTGAATTCCTCTCTTCCTGAACAAGTTCACCACCAAATTTTATAAACTGATCTTTTGGTAGGCGGTACTTTTGAAGATTCAATTCCCTGGCTCTCTCCTCCTCTGAGTCTTCCTGATCAGAGAGGTTAGCCCTAACATTTGGGGATCTGTAAAGAGACGCCCGCCCATCACTTTCTGGGAGGCACTGATCTCTTATTCCATTTTACCCATTTTGTTGAAGTCCACCATCCCCATGGCCCCTGGTTCATATGAGTCAGTGGACATGAAGATGGCAGAGTTCATTGCATTGAAGGGGTTAGAGTCCCTGAGTACAGTGGTCCTGATGTGATGCTCAGGGGTTTCTCTGTCCCTCCCTATCTCTTCTCTTTCAGCCCCTATTCCCTGGTGATATGCCAAAATCTAACTCTTTTGCTCCTCTATTAAGGCCTTACTGGTCTCAATGATTTGCTCTTACATGGAAATCTGTTTATGGAGCACATCATTCTTTTCACAGAGACCCTAATTGTCTCTCTGTGCTTCCTGCCTGGTTTGGAAATACTTGGCTAATTTCTACTGCAGGAGACTCACCTCCTGAGTTGTATCATTATTGGTCTGGGTGTTCTTTTCCAGAGCATCCTGAACCCGCTTGGTGTGCTCTAGTAGTTTCTCATATTCTGTATTTGCTTCATGGAGTTCCTGGAGGGCCAGCTTTCTTTCCTCTAGCTTGGTTTTTAATTGGCTGACTTCCTGGCCTAAGGCGTCCCTCTCCTGACTTAAGGTGCCCCTCTGTTCAGCCAGGATGTCCCTTTGTTTTTTAAATGCACTAGATTTCGGGCGCTCCCCATCAAATTCTGTTGGAGATTCTAGATCTTAAACAATTAATGTATTGTTTTCCTCTTTTAATTTGTCTATCCGATCTTGTAAAATAACTACCTGTTCTGCGCAGACTCTGTTAAAAGTTAATTGCTGCTCCAGTTTCTGTTGACTCTGTTGCAGAGAGTCCACCCTTTCCTGACACTCCTCTTTTAGTTCCTGTAATTGGATATCTTTCTCTGCATTCTCTTGCTGCAGGAGAGCCAGATCTTTCTTTAGTTTTGTCAGATACTGCCTAGCTTCTGTCTCTGATTCTTGACTCTTCAGTAGCATTTGCCCAGCAGAGTCTTGATTAGTTTGGATTATCTCATGTGTTTCCAGTTGCTTCTTTGCCAGAACTATGTTTTCTGCATGTTTTTCCTGCATTACTCCTATGTGGAGGTACAGGTAGGCCGCTATTTTGGCAATTTTGCTCTGCTCCTCTTTCGCATTTGGGGCCATGTACAGTTCACTAAGAGCTTGGTGCAATGGGCCCTTGTCCTGTCAAGTATCTAGGTCCATGGCAGTGACATGTTCTTTGATTTCCTGCAGCCATACCTCTTCATTCTGTTCGGGCCACTCACCCCTGACAAACAGTTTGTGCAGCGGGTGTTCCCTAGCCATATTAATTTCTACTGGGATCACCATTTTGGAAATGTCAATTTCCTTATGACTTATTTTAGGGTTAATTTACTTTCACAAACAGGCCTGATTTTGGAGTATTTATTTAGAGAGGTGCTTGTACAGTGTAACACAGTACACCAACCCCACAAGGTGTCTGTACCCTGCAGGCTAGTATGCTGTGTTAGACTGTCACGGGTGGTAACTCGAACTCAAATCCCGGCACAAGCCCCCAAATCTGTTAAGGATTTCAATCAGGCAATATACCCAGGTCTCGCCTACCATGCAATGCACAGATGAAATACTTATTTATTGTGTCTATAGGTTCAATATTCTGAGTGATATACCACTTATATCACACCCTTCTCAAAATACCACACAGGTCACACTGAACCAGGAATCCGGCTGGTTGTTAAAGGTAAATATTTATTTATTATTTAAAATTCAAATCAAACACAAAGTTAATATATATGGGGCAGCAATCACCAATGTGATGACAATACAAATCAGAAAGTAAGTAAGGCAATTGAATTCCCTTTTGAGTAGCACAGAAGATAAAACACAGGGAAAAGAACACTTTTGGTTTGCGAAAAGATAGTGCTTAGGTTAATATTTCCCCCGCAAAGTTTTTAATTCACAAATGAGCAATTCTACACAGATGTCAGTAAACCGCAGGTATTCAGGAATAACAGAACAGTATATAGAGTTTGAATGCAATCTTCCCTCCGCAAACAAGAGAGAAAACGTTTTTGTAACTTTCACACTTTTAAAATGACAGTTGAAAAAAGGCTTTCTGAAACAATGAAAATTGTGCAAAAATGCTTAAATTAATATGAATTCCTATGGGAGCAATACTAAACAGGTTCTAACAAACATGAGCTACAATATGAGTGACAGAACATACTTTAATTCAGAATATGAGTGTGGAAATACTTCGAATGGGAAAAGACAGGTGTAAAACTTTTGCAAAATGCAAATTGACGCCTAATTTCTGCTATGCGATTCTTTATAAAAACGGGTCAAATATACTGTGTGATGCAGTATTTTGGTGTGGCCGTAGCTACAGGTCTTAGGTTTAAGTGAGAGTTGAAATTAAGTTTCTATCTATAAAATTGAAGAAGTTATTCTATTTTGAATGAGAGATGTTTTTGAAAATAAAGACGCGAAAATGAAAACAGAAATCAGTTCTTACAATGACATTTATGCTCTAAAATGGGTATTCAGGCTGGTTACCAGTTTGAAACACAGTAAGCCCCAGAGAGGTCCGCGGAAACCAACCCCAGCACCTCCGTGTCCGCCCAGGGCCCGTGGGATGATTTTTAAGTGTTTGGGATTTTCACAAGACAAAAGGATTTTCAAGAAATTATCACTAGCATGAGAAATCAAAGCAAAGTTTCAAACTGATGTGACACTATTACAAGTTCTTAAGTTAAAGAGAGGATGGGTTGAGATTGTGATAGGACAAGGCAAATATACTATCAGGGTAATTCATAGAATTTCGCAGAAAAGTGTCGCAAGCGGCTGGCGCAGAGTGTCCGCGTGCGATTGTCTGCGCCAGGCGCCAAAACCGATTTCCGCGCACAGCGTATTCATGTATTTAGGCTCCCAAACCAGCCGTGGCGCAGAGTATCGCAGCGACCCTGCAGCAGCGCCAGTAACGCCCCCAAGAACGCCCTCGCGCAAGGAAAAGCCATCAAAATCGCTAAATCATCGCAACGGGCTGCGCTAACCCTGGACCAGTTGATAGGGCTGCCAAACAAGGAAAACAAAGCGGGTAACGTGCATATCAGGGGTACGCGGGAAGTTTTACATTCGATTAGCCAGGGTACGTGTATGACAGGGGTACGCGTGAAGTTAAACACGGGATTAGCCAGGGTACGTGTATTACAGGGGTACGCGTGAAGTTTTACACGCAATTAGCCAGGGTATGTGCATTACAGAGGTGCGCGGGAATTATAACACGCGATTTGGCTGGGTACGTGTATTACAGGAGTGCGCGGGAATAATCATACGCGATTAGGCTGGGTGGGTCCTCACAGGTGTACCCTGTACACCCTCCACGGCCCCTGCAGGCAGCCCACAAAACAGGGGACTACCCTGCACACCTGCTCATGTCTCCCACACCCCACCCACCCCCAGCAGTGTGGGGCAGCCTCCACCAGGCCCCCACTCATGTCTACCACCCCCCCACCCCCCAGCCACCATGGGCAGCCTCCACCAGGCCCCCACTCATGTCTGCCACCCCTCCACCCACCCAACCACCATGGGCATCCCCCACCAGGCCCCCACCCATGTCTCCCACCACCCCCACCCCCCAGGCACCATGGGCAGCCCCCACCAGGCTCCCACCCATGTCTACCACCCCCCGCCCCCCAGCCACCATGGGCAGCCTCCACCAGGCCCCCACTCATGTCTCCCACCACCCCCACCCCCCAGCCACCATGGGCAGCCCCCACCAGGCTCCCACCCATGTCTACCACCCCCCCACCCCCCAGCCACCATGGGCAGCCTCCACCAGGCCCCCACTCATGTCTCCCACCACCCCCACCCCCCCCAGCAGTGCAGGGGCAGCCTCCACCAGGCCACCACCCATGTCTCCCACCACCCCCACCCCCCAGCCACCATGGGCAGCCCCCACCAGGCACCCACCCATGTCTACCACCTCCCCCCATCCCCCAGCCACCATGGGCAGCCCCCACCAGGCCCCCACTCATGTCTCCCACCACCCCCACCCCCCAGCAGTGCAGGGGCAGCCTCCACCAGGCCCCCACTCATGTCTCCCACCCCCCCCACCCCCCAGCCACCAAGGGCAGCCCCCACCAGGCCCCCACTCATGTCTCCCACCACCCCCACCCCCCAGTAGTGTGGGGCACCCTCCACCAGGTCACCACCCATGTCACCAACCACCCCCACCGCCCAGCCGCCATGGGCAGCCCCCACCAGGCTCCCACCCATGTCTCCCACCGCCCCCCACCCCCCAGCCACCATGGGCAGCCCCCACCAGGCTCCCACCCATGTCTACCACCCCCCCACCCCCCAGCCACCATGGGCAGCCTCCACCAGGCCCCCATTCATGTCTCCCACCACCCCCACCCCCCCACCACCCCCACCGCCCCAGCAGTGCAGGGGCAGCCTCCACCAGGCCACCACCCATGTCTCCCACCATCCCCACCCCCCAGCCACCATGGGCAGCCCCCACCAGGCCCCCACTCATGTCTCCCACCACCCCCACCCCCCAGCCACTATGGGCAGCCCCCACCAGGATCCCACCCATGTCTCCCACCCCCCCACCCCCCAGCCACCATGGGCAGCCTCCACCAGGCCCCCACTCATGTCTACCACCACCCCCACCCCCCCAGGCACCATGGGCAGCCCCCACCAGGCCCCTACTCATGTGTCCCACCACCCCCACCCCCCAGCAGTGTGGGGCACCCTCCACCAGGCCACCACCCATGTGTCCCACAACCCCCACCCCCCAGCCACCATGGGCATCCCCCACCAGGCCCCCACCCATGCATACCACCCCCCCCAGCCACCATGGGCAGCCTCCACCAGGCCCATCACTCATGTCTCCCACCACCCCCACCCCCCAGCCACCATGGGCAGCCCCCACCAGGCCCCCACCCATGTCTCCCACCACCCCCACCCCCCAGCCACCATGGGCAGCCCCCACCAGGCTCCCACCCATGTCTCCCACCACCCCCACCCCCCAGCCACCATGGGCAGCCCCCACCAGGCCCCCACTCATGTCTCCCACCACCCCCACCCCACCAGCAGTGTGGGGCACCCTCCATCAGGCCACCACCCATGTCTCCCACCACCCCCACCCCCCAGCAGTGTGGGGCAACCTCCACCAGGCCACCACCCATGTCTCCCACCACCCCCACCCCCCAGCCACCATGGGCATCCCCCACCAGGCCCCCACCCATGTCTCCCACCACCCCCACCCCCTTGCCACCATGGGCAGCCTCCACCAGGCCCCCACTCATGTCTCCCACCACCCCCACCCCCCAGCAGTGCAGGGGCAGCCTCCACCAGGCCACCACCCATGTCTCCCACCACCCCCAGCCCACAGCCACCATGGGCAGCCCCCAACAGGCTCCCACCCATGTCTACCACCCCCCCACCCCCCAGCCACCATGGGCATCCCCCACCAGGCCCCCACCCATGTCTCCCACCACCCCCACCCCCTTGCCACCATGGGCAGCCTCCACCAGGCCCCCACTCATGTCTCCCACCACCCCCACCCCCCAGCAGTGCAGGGGCAGCCTCCACCAGGCCCCCACTCATGTCTCCCTACCCCCCCACCCTCCAGCCACCATGGGCAGCCCCCACCAGGCCCCCACTCATGTCTCCCACCACCCCCACCCCCCAGCAGTGTGGGGCACCCTCCACCAGGGCACCACCCATGTCTCCCACCACCCCCACCCCGCCAGCAGTGTGGGGCACCCTCCACCAGGCCCCCACCCATGTCTCCCACCACCCCCACCCCCCAGCCACCATGGGCATCCCCCACCAGGCCCCCACCCATGTCTCCCACCACCCCCACCCCCAGCCACCATGGGCAGCCTCCACCAGGCCCCCACTCATGTCTCTCACCACCCCCACCCCCCAGCAGTGCAGGGGCAGCCTCCACCAGGCCCCCACCCATGTCTCCCACCACCCCCACCCCCCAGCCACCATGGGCATCCCCCACCAGGCCCCCACCCATGTCTCCCACCAACCCCACCCCCCAGCCACCATGGGCAGCCTCCACCAGGCCCCCACTCATGTCTCCCACCACCCCAACCCCCCAGCCACCATGGGCAGCCCCCACCAGGCCCCCACCCATGTCTCCCACCACCCCCACCCCCCAGCCACCGTGGGCAGCCCCCACCAGGCTCCCACCCATGTCTCCCAAAACCCCCACCCCCCAGCCACCATGGGCAGCCCCCACCAGGCCCCCACTCATGTCTCCCACCACCCCCACACCCCCCAGCAGTGTGGGGCACCCTCCACCAGGCCACCACCCATGTCTCCCACCACCCCCACCCCCCCAGCAGTGTGGGGCACCCTCCACCAGGCCCCCACCCATGTCTCCCACCACCCCCACCCCCCAGCCACCATGGGCATCCCCCACCAGGCCCCCACCCATGTCTCCCACCACCCCCACCCCCCAGCCACCATGGGCAGCCTCCACCCGGCCCCCACTCATGTCTTCCACCACCCCCACCCCCCAGCAGTGCAGGGGCAGCCTCCACCAGGCCCCCACCCATGTCTCCCACCACCCCCACCCCCCAGCAGTGTGGGGCATCCTCCACCATGCCCCCACCCATGTCTCCCACCACCCCCACCCCCCAGCCACCATGGGCATCCCCCACCAGGCCCCCACCCATGTCTCCCCCCACCCCCACCCCCCAGCCACCATGGGCAGCCTCCACCAGGCCCCCACTCATGTCTCCCACCACCCCCACCCCCCAGCAGTGCAGGGGCAGCCTCCACCAGGCCCCCACCCATGTCTCCCACCGCCCCCACCCCCCAGCCACCATGGGCATCCCCCACCAGGCCCCCACCCATGTCTCCCACCCCCCCGACCCCCCAGCCACCATGGGCAGCCTCCACCAGGCCCCCACTCATGTCTCCCACCACCCCCACCCCCCAGCCACCATGGGCAGCCCCCACCAGGCCCCCACCCATGTCTCCCACCACCCCCACCCCCCAGCCACCATGGGCAGCCCCCACCAGGCTCCCACCCATGTCTCCCACCACCCCCACCCCCCAGCCACCATGGGCAGCCCCCACCAGGCCCCCACTCATGTCTCCCACCACCCCCACCCCCCCAGCAGTGTGGGGCACCCTCCACCAGGCCACCACCCATGTCTCCCACCACCCCCACCCCCTGCAGTGTGGGGCACCCTCCACCAGGCCCCCACCCATGTCTCCCGCCACCTCCACCCCCCAGCCACCATGGGCATCCCCCACCAGGCCCCCACCCATGTCTCCCACCACCCCCACCCCCCAGCCACCATGGGCAGCCTCCACCAAGCCCCCACTCATGTCTCCCACCACCCCCACCCCCCAGCAGTGCAGGGGCAGCGTCCACCAGGCCACCACCCATGTCTCCCACCACCCCCACCCCCCAGCCACCATGGGCAGCCCCCACCAGGCTCCCACCCATGTCTACAACCCCGCCACCCCCAGCCACCATGGGCAGCCCCCACCAGGCCCCCACTCATGTCTCCCACCACCCCCACCCCCCCAGCAGTGCAGGGGCAGCCTCCACCAGGCCCCCACTCATGTCTCCTACTACCCCCCACCCCCCAGCCACCATGGGCAGCCCCCACCAGGCCCCCACTCATGTCTCCCACCACCCCCACCCCCCAGCCACCATGGGCAGCCCCCACCAGGCCCCCACCCATGTCTCCCACCACCCCCACCCCCCAGCCACCATGGGCAGCCCCCACCAGGCTCCCACCCATGTCTCCCACCACCCCCACCCCCCAGCCACCATGGGCAGCCCCCACCAGGCCCCCACTCATGTCTCCCACCACCCCCACCCCCCCAGCAGTGTGGGGCACCCTCCACCAGGCCACCACCCATGTCTCCCACCACCCCCACCCCCTGCAGTGTGGGGCACCCTCCACCAGGCCCCCACCCATGTCTCCCGCCACCTCCACCCCCCAGCCACCATGGGCATCCCCCAACAGGCCCCCACCCATGTCTCCCACCACCCCCACCCCCCAGCCACCATGAGCAGCCTCCACCAAGCCCCCACTCATGTCTCCCACCACCCCCACCCCCCAGCAGTGCAGGGGAGCCTCCACCAGGCCACCACCCATGTCTCCCACCACCCCCACCCCCCAGCCACCATGGGCAGCCCCCACCAGGCTCCCACCCATGTCTACAACCCCCCCACCCCCCAGCCACCATGGGCAGCCCCCACCAGGCCCCCACTCATGTCTCCCACCACCCCCACCCCCCCAGCAGTGTAGGGGCAGCCTCCACCAGGCCCCCACTCATGTCTCCTACCACCCCCCACCCCCCAGCCACCATGGGCAGCCCCCACCAGGCCCCCACTCATGTCTCCCACCACCCCCACCCCCCCAGCAGTGTAGGGCTCCCTCCACCTGGCCACCACCCATGTCTCCCACCACCCCCACCCCCAGCCACCATGGGCAGCCCCCACCAGGCTCCCACTCATGTCTCCCACCACCCCCAGCCCCCCAGCCACCATGGGCAGCCCCCACCAGGCCCCCACTCATGTCCCCCTGCCCACAGGCCCTGACAATCCTCAAGCATGGGCCTCATGGCCAGCCACCACAGCCCAAAGACACAACCATGTATTACATGCACCCATGATACTACTCCAGTGGAAACAATGTAAATCAAAACATGTGTCTCACACACACACAATGGTTGCAAGTGAACCTGAAAACCGATATCGTGACATGCATGAAAACAATGAGATGAAACCACACATTGAAGAATTAAAAAATCCAAATAATGTATTAATAACAACAGTAATGGCAATCAAAATTAAACAAAATACACAAGTAAAAAAAAAAAACAAAATTAAGCTGGCTGTACCTTTTCAAATTAAAATCAATAAATGATAATCCGAAAAAAATTCTTCCAAAGTTCAAGTCCATAAAAAGGAAATGAAGGGAAAAAAGAAAATGAAAAACATTGCTCCATGGGAAAAAATATTCATAGCAAAAAAAATGTCCAAATCCAAAGTTCAACTATGTACAAAGTATTCAGGATCCATCATCCCAACAGAAGAAATGAAACCTACCAAAAAACCTATCTAAAATGGAACTATATACAAAAGGTGGAGCAGTGTCCATCGACTCCAAATAAAAATAAACTATAAAGGAAACCTATCACTAAATAACTATATACAATGGCGGCGGGCCAGTCCAGCAGCTCACTTAGTGGTGTTCCGGGCCAGGGCATCATCGAACTCCTCGTCTATGTCCCGGAGGCGGTCCTGTTCAATGGCCCCGAGGGTCCGCAGGGACGCCGACATGTTCACCTCCAACTCCCTGCGGATTGCCTCGAGGCACTCGGCCTGTCTCAGGGCCCTCCGCATGGAGTTCTCCGCCCTGACCATCGTGAGCCGCGCCTCTTCCGCCCGCCGCCGCTCCGCATCTATGGCGTGGCCCAACCGCTGCCACACGGAAGACACTTCGCGTCCAGGGTCCTCCTGCCCTCTGGCCGATGCCTGCCCCTCCGATGTTGAAGGCCCCGAGCTATCGTGGCTCCCACCTACAGCCTCCTGCTGCTGCAGCTGCTGCTGTCCATGTGCCCTGTCCGATGGTGCCTGCACATCCTCCTCTAGCTGGGGTGCAGTCGTTGATGTGGCCACCCCTGCTGGACGTCCGACTCCCGACTGTGGCAGGGATCTGTTGTCCACCAGCCTGGCCGCACGGTCGGAGGCAGCTCCACAGGGCACCCAGGTGACACATGGGTGGGAAGATGGCATGGAGGACATAGGGGGCTCCGTGGAGGAGGGGGTCGGAACAAGGTCCAGGAAACGGAGGAATTGAGCCCTGGTGAGCTGTCCCAGTGGGTCAACGCAGTCAACGAGCCATGCAAGAAGACGTGCAGACACATCATGAAAAGACTGCAGGTCAGCTCGCATGGCCCGTTGACGCAACGCCACCCCACCCTGGACAGGCTCCACCTGGTGCAGGATAGCCAATCCCCTCCCTGAGAACGGGTCTGGAGGTAGGCATCCCCGCTGGTGCAAGATGATGCAGTGACAGGAGCAGGGACAGGATTGCACACAGGAACCTCCGCGGCGGCCTGTGCTGCCTCCTGTCCCAGATCCTGCACTGCACCACTAGCACCAGTGGAATCCCCACCTCCAGACCCCGCCTCTGTCGCTTGCACGGCCTCCTCCTCCTCCAAACCCCCCACCAACCTGGATGACTCTGTGCCATCTTCCTCCGTTGGGCCTTGTGGGGTCCCAGCTGCCCCTTCTGCTGCCGAGGACTCCAACTCCAACCTCCACCTCTTGGACCTCCCCTCGGCAGCTGCGGCCTGTGACACGGCACCGGACTCCTCACTCCCTGACGAGATCAGAACCTGGGAGGGGATCCGGGCCTTGCGTCTCCGGCTGGTGGTGCGACCCCTGCCGCTGTGCTCCACAGCACCTTCTCCGCCCTCTTCATCAGTTGACGCTGCAGACAGGGAGAAAGAAAACACAGGCATCAGGGCACTGTCCAATGGACTCATACACACATGAGAGTCATACATGAGTGGCATTGGTAAACCTCAGACATGGCATCACAATCCCCAACACACATGTCATTTCAACTTGCACACATGAGCCATACCACAGGCATATTGCAGCAGCCAGCACCATCCATTCACATACAACAGCATGAGCAGCCAAAGGTCATCCACACATCACATGCAACATAGGGAGCACACTACACATGCACACACACCACCAAACTTGCATGCATGTGTACACCTCTGCCAATTGTCGCAGTGTTCCGATCGACATCCATGTCACACCTGACAATCATTCCTCCACATCCTGTGCCATGCAAGCCCACACACACAAGCACCATCCATGTGTCACACATGAGACCCCTCGCATGTGTCACCCTCACGGCCCTGTACACCCCCCCCTACTTGCCCACATAAAAATACATGTTCAACCTGCACACTCCTGGCACACTACACACACAGCTTACAATCAGTATGCATGTACACTTACCGCTCGACTCCAGACGGGTCTGCCTCTCAAGGACCTGGACGTGGAGCGCTGGGGATATGTGTTCCAGGACCCTCATCTGATCTTCCAACAAGTGGCCCCGGCGCCCCTTAGCATCCGCTGCCTTCAGGAGACGCCGGGCCTTGTTGAGGGTCCTGGACCTGAAGTCCTCCCAGCGCTTCCTGACACGTTCGTAGTCGCGGACTGCCACCTCCTCTGCGTTGATGGCAGTCACGATGTCCATCCAGATCCGAGTCCGTCCTTCCTTGTCGGCGCGCAACCTTCCGAAGAGGGCATCATACTGCCCCAGGACATGCTCCACCAGGACAGCAACTTCGGTGGCAGTGAAGCTGGTGCCTCTCTGCCTCCTTGGCCGGGGGTTGCCACTGGTGCCAGATGTTGCAGTGCCTGACATGGCAACCCCAGAGGCAGGAGTGGGTCCTGGTGCTGGGCTGTGGGGTGATGGAAAAGCAGTCGGGAGTCTTCAGTTCCAGCAGGGGTGGTCACAGCAACAGCACCCCTGGCTGATGTACAGGCAGCAAATGGCAGGGCACGTGGGCAGCAGGCAGTCAGACAGCAGCAGATGGCAGGTGGGAGCGTGCTCAGGGCTCTGGGGGGCAGTAATTCGGCCTTCTGGGCAGGATTGTGGTCTTCCGTGTGTGAACGCGTGGCCAGCTTGATACGGAGTGATTTTGCACGTGAAAATCCAGCACATCTGCGTGTAATTCGAGGAAAGGCCCTTAGCGCGTAAGCGCGTCAGCACACGTCTGTACATTCATTGGCCCAAAGGCCACCAGCGTATGCGGGTCTATGAAGTCACGTGCATGTTGAATATGGCACACGTTTGAAATGTTGCGTGTTAAAAAAATGAAAGACAAGTCCAAGTGTCAAAGCGTGTAATTGGTGGAAATAGCGCGAAGTGACAAAGCGTGTAATTGGTGGAAATAGCGCGTACATGCGGAAGTGACAAAGCGTGTAATTGGTGGAAATAGCGCGTACACGCGGAAGTGACAAAGCGTGTAATTGGTGGAAATGGCCCTAGCGCGTACACGCGGAAGTGACGCTGGACGTGTGGGCCTGCATAAAAGGTACGTGTAGAACACCATTTCCTTGTACGTGCTTTTCGTGGAGAGCGAGTGGGTGAAATCTGTACTTTTTGTCGTTTCACACGTGATTTACTTCACAGCGTTTCAAGTTCGTACTCCCTGTTACCTCTGACAGCTTTTTCTCTTTTTTCTCTTTTTCTGGTTTTCCTGGGCCTGTTCCCTCAAACAGCGTTCCCTTCTACTGTTGTCCTGTCTCCTCAGACAGCGTACAATTCTTCTTTTGGCGGGGGTGTAGCCAACAAAACACGCTTCTTTTTCACGCTCTTTTTCCTGGCAGACAGTGAGTCACGCACGTATCTAACATCTGTGCTTGCCCCGTGTGTAGCCTACCCCTTCAGAGGTCATTCTAGGCTGCATGTGACACGCATACGTTCATTCTTGTGTTACTGGGTGCCACAGCGTAGTGCAGGTTTTTTTTCCGCACACGTGGTCTAGGAGGGGTTGCGTGCACGTCATCGCCCTTTTTTGGGCTTCCTGTGCGTTGCGTGACCCGTCATATTTCCCCAGGGGTCACATTCAGCCTTGCTAGAGCACTAGGGTACAATTACCATCTGGTACCCAACCCCTTTGACCCCCAATTGCCCAGGACAATAGTTTACAGCCACTCCCATAGGCACATTAACATCAGTGCCATGGTTGGGAGGCGAGGAATCCGTAAGGGTGGCAAAGGTGGACGAGCCACAAGTGGTGGCCGTGGTGGATCCGGTGGGGGACGTGGTCGTTACTTGCAGGGTGACCCTGTCCCCCCATGTGTGGAGGACCAGTCAAGGGCACCCATAATCCCCCCCACCTGGTTGAGGCTGATGTGGCTGACACCATCCATGCTCAGCCCTTGTTGGACCAGCCCATTGTGGCACCAGACCTGGCTGACTCCATGGCTGACTTCCAGGTCAGCAGGCCTATGACACGTGCGCTGGTGCACGTTGATGTCATCAGGCCACGTGGATCAGAGGCAGCAAGGTCATCTGCTGCCCCAAGTAGGCAGGGTGGAGAGGCTGCAGGGGCAGCTGCGGCTCCATCCACCCCAGCTCTCACACACCCAGCCAGGACAGTGTCGGTCCTAGTCCATCGTGCTGACATTCCCCCTGACACCATTACACTTGAGCCAATGCCTGCACCAACTCCCATGCTGAGTGTGCAATCCCACACTCCTGATACAGAGTCCACCAGGGCTCCTGCCCCTAGTTTCCAGAGCGGCGTAGGACACTCAGGATCACCACCACCTTCCAAGCGGAAGAGGAAGAGTGCTCGTCCGGCACAGGCTGATGCCCCAGACACAGCTACACAGTCCGGCCCGTCGAGGAAGCCCAGCTTCACGGATGCCGAACTGAATGCACTTGTCGAGTATATGTCCGCACATGATAACGAGATGGTCATTGTTGCAGGATCCAAGACCACACCTGCACAACGCCAGGCACACTGGCAGACCGTTGCGGACATCGTAAGTGCCCTTGGAATCATGAGGCGCACAGCCAATGATTGCTATAAGCGCTGGAATGACCTAAAGCGCAGGGCAAAGAATAAGCTGGCCTCAAGTCATGCCGCAACTCTAGTGACTGGAGGTGGGTCTCCAGTAGAAGACATGGAACTCACTCCACATGAGTCAGTCGCTGGGACCTACGTCACGGAGGAACAGATCCAAGGCGTGGGAGATCTGCCTGATTATGAGGCATTGTCCGGTGAGTGCACATGCATGTGTGTGTCATCCATGTGCCTGGTGCGTGTGTGAGGGCTTCTGTTTGTGTGCCAGGTGAGGGTGTGTGCGCCTGAGTCGTTTGGGTCACCCATGTGCTTCACGCAATACATTCTGCACAGCAGCATTTGGCCATAGCAGTATCCCTTCTGCCAACAGTAGACATCTAGCCCAACAGCATGCCAGTTGCCCTTGAAGTGTCACCTTGCCACAACATTGTTGCTTATTTTTCTCTGTTCATTAAGGCAGATTGTTTGCATTCCACCACTTTTATTAGGCATTTCTCAGTTCTCTAGTCACATGTCTGACATGGCTATGGTAAAGTGGAGTGACTTTGTTACCTGGATATCATTTGTTTAGACATGTCCCTGTGCAATCGGACCATTTTGGACTGGCAGCTCCAGGTGAAAAATCAGACCTGTTTGAATTAGAAAAGCTATTACCTGAGGGAACTGGACTGAATGAATAAGTGCTGCCCTCCTCTCCATCTTCACTCAATAGCAATGGTACATGCCATCTGTGTGATGGCATGTGTATTTCACCTGGCAATCACAGGCCAATGTGTGATGCCACTGCCAGGCAGCATGCAGAAAATGTGTTCATCTTCCATCTTGGTGTCATCAGTGTGTGCCATTTGCCTGCCCTTCATACGCAGTGAGGGTGCATGCATGGGAGGGTTTTAGTCATGTGGGACATGTGTCAATCAAGTACTGGTTCTGTTGCTTGTCAGCCCTCATTGTGTGCCATGGTGCACATGCCTGTTTCTATTTGTTTGCTTTTATGTCTTTGCAGGGGAAGACACACCTGATACTGCTGGGGTTGTGGAGATGGTGCAGACCCAGGAGGGGTCCGAGGGCCGACCGACCACCAGTGAGGGACGTGGTGTGGTGGTGGGTGAGAACCCACAACTGCTGCAGGTCGTGCTCTCAAGGGATATCTCTGGCTGAACCTCCCCTGAGCTGTACACAGGTGTTGATTCGGATGATGTGACCCACGTGCCGTCGCAGGTGAGTGTTCCTGGGAGGGATTCTGTTCTGTCCCACCCACCTGCACCAGGGTCAGAACCCTCAATGGGGATGTCAGTGTTGGCAGCTACGCCTTTGGTGGTTACGGATGCAGGGTCACACTCCGTGACATCTGATCCTGTTCCTGGGCCAGCAGATCAGAGGGGGAATGCAGTCCTGCAGCCTCAGGCAGTGCCGGCACAGCAAGGTGCAGTTCGCCTTGCCCCAGACAGGTGTGGTGCCCGCCGACATGGTGGCCGTACGCCACCTGGCCATACCGCATGGGAGCAATCCATTTACGGTATGGCAACCCAACAGGCAGCATCATCAGAGATGATGGCTCAGGCCATGGATAGGGTGGCCACTTCCATTGTCCCCCCCGAAAGGCTGATGGAGCGACTACAGCAGGCAACCGACTCCATCTGCCAGTCACACAGGGAGGACATGTTGGCGTCCAACAGGGACAGGCGGGAGGCACTGGTGACTCTGCAGGAAGCCATCCCTGAGGCTGGAACTCCTTCACCTCAGGACGTCTCTTGTTGAGCTTGAGGCTTCAACAAACCGAAGGACAGAACAGCAGCTGGAGCGTCTCACCCATACGCTCTCAGCTGAGATGCAGGCAACTAAGGCGGAGGTCCGGGCATCCCGTGAGTTGTTGCATGGGGACCTCCGCACACTCATCCTCCAGAACGAGACCTACCACACCCGCATGCTTGCAGCCATGGAGGAACAGACTAGGGCCTTGCGTGGGCTGCCTCCCATAGTGCAACCACCTCCGGATGCATCTGCACAGGGTGATAATAGCGACAGCAGTGATACTCCCACAATAGGGTAGCCGTGTGGGCCATGAGCCCATGGAGGTGTTTTTTTTTCGCAAGATCCACACAGGTGGGTTTTGGTGTGCACCCTGTCCTCGGACCTCCTGGGTGGCCTCCCCAACCCCCCGGGCCCATTAATGGCCATTTTATTTTATTTATTTATTTTTTTATTTTTATTTTTATTTTTTTGGGACAATGTGTTGCCTTCTGTGACTCCCGTGGGCATACGCTGCATTGTGGCTGGGCACATGCAGGCTTGTCATGTATTTGGTTCAGATGCTTGGGTTTTTGTCACACACACCCCTCCTGCTTCCCGTTTCCATGGGCTTGCAAAGGGTGTGCCCAAGTGACATTGACGTACATGGTGACATTGGACTCCCACTACATGTGTGGGTAGTCTAGTCAATACTGTGTATACATTCCTAGTGCATATTGCTATTGTGTTGTACACTGCATGTTGCATTGATGTGTAACTCATCATCCGTGTCTACCTCCTAATTTGCAGGTCCTTTCCTCATGTCTACACAAGGCCCTCTACTTTGGAGATGGGGTCCATGTTGGCAGCAGTGCACCTACAACTCTACATGGCGGCAACACTGTACAGTTGGAAGTGGTGGGAGTGCAGGCATTTCCAGGTGGTGAGACTACTAATTCCTTACATTCATAATGTCATGTTAATGGTAGTTTTGAGGGTCAGTAGCTGATAAGTGTTATTGCTAAATACCTGCTCAAATGTGTTGTTGGTCCTGCATTACTGTGAGCATTTCAGGTGTCGCGAGTTTCAATTAGGGACACTGTACATTGTGACACTTGTGTCATGTTGTGGGGATTACTTTGTTTACCTGCACATAGCATGACATGGCACGGTGTGTCGTGTGGCGGTGCTGGGGATGGGTTGGGTGACATGGCACGTTCCTCATGTTGCATTTTGCAAGTGGGTATTCATTTTAGCTGCATGAATGTGTTTTTTCACGAAACTGCATTGGTGGTGTCTGTGTAGGTAGGGATGCACACATTTTAACACTTCCAGGTGAACAATCTCAGGCTGATATGGTTTTGATGGTTGATTCTCCAGACATTCAGGATCAGTGTCAGGTTGAGTCATCATTGATTGTCAGATGGTATGTGCCAGGGCAGTGTGCACTCCACAGGGGTGTGATTTCTATGTGAAGTAATTAGCCACTAGCTGTGTACGGGCTGCCTCCCCCCGTGCCCTTTCCCCTCCCATGCACATCGGGCGTGCATGTGGTTGGAGATGTAGGGGCACCACCATGTCCACGGCCAGGCCCCGGCGTGTTGCAACGTTGTGCAGGACACATGCTGCCACTATGATCCTGCACACTACTGGGGGAGCGTATAACAGCTGCCCGCCAGAACGGTCAAGGGAGCGAAAGCGTGACTTAAGCACTCCGAATGTGCGCTCCACTATGCCCCGGGTTGCAATGTGGGCTGTGTTATATCTTACCTCGGGTGGCATGGTGGGGTTCCGAATTGGTGTCATCATGTGGGGGCTGAGAGGGTAGGCACTGTCCCCTGTGGAGGTGGTGATTGGTATCATCGGTGGGGTTGTGACCTTGCTCAGTATGTGACATGCATGCATGTGCAGTGGCATTCATACTCACCAAGCAGCCATGTATCGCCATGTTGCCCAGCTTCTAGGTCCCGGCTTAGGGTAGACATTCGGTAAATGAAGCTGTCGTGGGTGGACCCGGGATAGTTGGCATATACTGAGGTGATGATTCCCTTGGCATTACATACTACCTGCACGTTGATGGAATGCCAGTGCTTCCGGTTCCTATAGATGTGCTTAGATGCCCTGGGGGGACGTAGAGCCACATGGGTGCAGTCGATGGCACCTAGCACTTTGGGGAATTGTGCCACACCGTAAAAATCCAGGGCGGCAGCATGCCTTTCTGCAGGTGTTCTGGGCAGGTATATGTGCCTGCGGACTGATGGGCGTGCAGTGATGATGTTCAAGACCTGGTGTAGGCAGCGTGACTGCGTGGCCTGTGACACCCCACCCACTATGGCACTTGTCCGCTGAAATGATCCAGTGGCTAAGAAGTGCAGTACATTGAGGACCTTCTCCAGGGGGCTGAGTGCTTGGGAGCACAGGGTGGGTGATGTGAGGTCATCCTCCCACTCACTCACCAGGTCCAGTATTATGTGTGGTGGAAACCTGTACCTCCCATACACCTGGTCATCAGGCATCCCGAAAAGGCTGGTTCTGGGTGTGAATATTCTGGCCTTGACTATCCTCCTCCTCCTCCTTTGGTAGCCCACGGCCACTGCTGCTAGGGACCATATATTCATCCTGGCGTCTGAGCTTGTTATTTTTTTGCGCGCAAATTTATGCGTCGCGGGTCGACGTATGCCTGCTTCCTACTGGCGTACGTGTTTCTTTGCGCGTGTTGTAGGCGAGCATGTGAAACTTCCCGCGCACCCCTGAAATCCAGTACCCAGGCCAATAGCGTGTGGAAATTCCCACGCACCCCGGTATACACGTGCGCTGATGTACTCGCGTGTGAAACTTCCCGCGCACCGCTGAAATCCAGTACCCAGGCCAATAGCATGTGGGAATACACGTGCGCTGATGTACTCGCGTGTGAAACTTCCCGCGCAGCCCTGAAATACACGTACATAGGCCAATAGCGTGTGGAAATTCCTGTGCACCCCTGAATACATGTGCGCTGATGTACTTGCGTGTGTAAGTGCCCGCGCACCCCTGAAATACACGTACATAGGCCAATCGCGTGTACTCGCACTTTTGTCCAATTACACGCGATGACACTCTGACGTGCAGTCTTTCCACGTGTGCTCCGTCATCACGTGCTATGTGGGAAACACCCGTCACAGACGTGCTTACGCGCTGAGGGCCTTTGGTCTAATAGAATCGCGTATGCGTGCTGACGCGCTTACGTGCTAAGGGCCTTTCCTTGAATTTCATGCTGACGTGCAGGATTTTCACGTGCCAAATCACTCCGTATCAAGCTGGCCACGCGAAAACACACGGAAGACCACGCTCCTGCCCAGAAGGCCGAATTACTGCCCCCCAGTGCCCCGAGCAGCCTCCCACGTGCCATCTGCTGCTGCTGCTGCCTGTCTGCCTGCCTGCTGCCACCGTGCCCTGCCATTTGGTGCCTGCACATCAGCCATCTGCAGGGGTCCAGTTGCTGTGTCCACCCCTGCTGGAACAGAAGACTCCCGACTGGGATAACATCGCTTCACAGCCCAGCCCCAGGACCCAGTTGCCCAACCACTCCTGCCTCTGGGGTTGCCATGTCGGGCACTTCGACATCTGGCACCAGTGGCAACCCCAGGCCAGAGGGGCAGAGGGGCACCAGCTTCACTGCCACCGAAGTTGGTGTCCTGGTTGAGCATGTCCTGGGGCAGTATGATGCCCTCTTTGGATCGTCCTGCGCCAGCAAGGAAGGACGGGAGAGGATCTGGGCCGACTGTGTGGTTGCCATCAACGCGGAGGGGGTGGCAACCCGCGACGTCCAGAAGATCAAGAAGCGCTGGGAGGACTTGAGGTCCAGGACCCTCGTGAAGGCCCGGCGCCTCGTGGAGGGGGGCCGGGGCTGCATGAGTTCCATCCAGATGAGGGACCTGGAACGCGTACTCCCAGCGCTCCACGCCCAGATCCTTGAGAGGGAGACCCATCTGGAGTTGAATGGTAAGTGGCCAAGCATTGCTGTGTGAGACAGGGCATGTTGCGGTGTGCTGGTTGTCTGATACTTGCCTGTATGTGTGACATAGGCCATGTATGCATGTATGTGTGCAGGGACATCATGTTAATGCATGTGCGACTAGTGAAGTGTGAACCACATGGTTGTTGCATGTGTTTAAATGCGACATGGGGAGCCCTATGCAGATTTTACACATGAGAGCATGCCAGTCTCTGTTCCTGGACATGGGTGGGGGTGAGGGATGGGTGCTGATGCCAGGTACATATATGGTAGCCATGTCTGTGTGCCTGACCTGCGTGTCTGTGACTTGTGAATGCCATGGATGCATGACACATGTGTGTGACAATGCACAGATTCACTGATGCAGCCTAGTTATCCTTGTATCCGCTGTGTTTGGGGTGTATGAGGCCAGATGGATGTGACTGAGGTGAAGTGTGTGCATGTGATAGGCATGACCCATGATGCATGTGAGTTCCATATCATTGTATGTTTCAAGAGTCCATTGGACATGTATGGAAATGTCCATGGCATGCACCATGCCTGTTACTGTGTGTGTTTTGCCTTGACTGACCCATGTGTTGTGGAGGGACATGATGGAAGTGTACTTTGACAGTGGTACTCATCTGCTATTGCTTCCTGTCTAGGGGACCATTGAACAGTACCCTGATGCTTGTGTTCTATGTCTCCCTCTATGCAGTGGCTAGTGAAGAAGAGGGCAGAGACGGCGCTGTGGAGCAAGGCGGCAGGGATGCCCCCACGGCTGCAGCGGAAGGGGTGGGTGAGCCCCACAGGGGCCTGCTACGGCGGAAGACGGTGAGGAGCCATCCGGGTTGGTGGTTTCCACAGAGGAGGAGGAGGCCGCCACTGAGGCACACATGGGGCCTGGTGGGGGCATCCCTGCTGGTGCAAGTGGTGCAGTCCAGGGGCAGGGGCAGGAGGCAGCACAGGTCACCGTGGAGGGGCCTGTACATGTCGCTGTCCCTGACCCTGTGAGTGCACCACCATGCACCAGCAGGGATGCCCCGTCCCAGGCCCGTCCGCAGGTAGAGGGGATGTCCATGTCACCTGACTCCCTCCACCTGCGGACGAGGGGACCCGTGTCCGTATGGAGAAGGTCCTGATTGGGGTCGCGATGCGCGCGGGTGCAATTTGTGATGACGTGCGTGCTTCCCGGGAGGAGCATGCACATCATCACGAAGAGCACCGTGCCGACGTGGCCCAATTGGGATCTCCCATGTTCGGGGGTTTCCTGCATGTGTCGGCCAATCTGGCGGCCCTCTCCTCCTCTGTGGAGGCCATATGCCGGTCGTTCTCCTTGCCGTCTTCCAGCCCAGATGCCACCAGGGCCCCCTGTGGACCTGCCCTGACCAATGCAGCCAGCTTGGTGGGGATCCCATCCCTGCCACAGTCGGGAGTCGGAGGTCCAGCAGGGGTGGACACCACAGCAACTGTACCCCAGCAGATGGAGGATGTGCCGGCATCATCAGACAGGGCACGTGCACAACGGCATCGGTGGATTCCATCAGCCTGGATGCCGTCATGCTGGCAGAGGCCGTTGCGTCAGAGGCAGCAGCAGAGTCAACGTGGGAGGCACCATGGCTCGGGGCCATCAACATCGGAGGGGCAGGCATCGGCCGTGAGGCAGGAGGACCCAGGACAGGAAGTGTCTTCCGTGTGGCTGCGATTGGGCCAGCAGATAGGTGCGGAGCGGTGGCGGGCGGAAGAGGCGCGCCTCACGATGGTCAGGGCGGAGAACTCCATGCGGAGGGCCCTGAGACGGGCCGAGTGCCTCGAGGCAATCCGCAGGGGGTTGGAGGAGCAGATGGCGTCGTCCCTGCAGACCCTCGGGGCCATGGAACAGGACCGCCTCCAGGACATAGACGAGGAGTTTGATGATGCCCTGGCCCGGAACACCACGGAGTGAGCCGCTGGACTTGCCAGCCGCCTTTGTATATAGTTCTTTAGTTTTAGGTTTCCTTTGTTTCTTCTTATGATTTGGAGTCGACGGACACTGCTCCACTTTTTGTATATAGTTGGATTTTAGTTAGGGTTTTTTGTAGGTTTCCTTTGTTCAGTTGGGCTCATGGACCCTTGGATGTTTTGTACATAGTTCTTCATTGGATTGTTTTATTTTTTTATTTTTAATTTATTCTCTATGGAGCAATGGTCTTTGCATTTATTTTTCTCTCTAGGATTGATTTTATTTTTAATGTGACTTTGGACAACATTTTTTTGGATTTGGATTTGTAGTTTTGATTATTTTGGACTGACATGCAGCTTATCTTTTTTTCATTGCAATTGTAGTTTGTTTCATTTCATTTGCATTCAATTTTTTTTAATACAATTTTGTTTTCATACTTCACTGTGTGGTATCATCTCATTGGTTTCATGCATGTCATGTTGGGTGTTTTCCCATTCAATTGCAACCATTGTGTGTGACGGACATGGGTTCATTTGCTTTATGAACATTGGGGGTGTAACATGTAATTTCCATTTCCATGTGGGTGAATGGGTTACTTGGTAGGGCCTTTTGGCTGTGGAGGCTGACCATAACGCACATGATTGGGGATTGTGAGGACCTGGGTGCAGGGGGACATGAGTGGGGGCCTGGTGGGGGCTGCCCATGGTGGCTGGGGGGTGGGGGTGATAGGGGCCATGAGTGGGGGCCTGGTGGAGGGTGCCCCTGGATGCTGGGGGGTGGGGGTGCAGGGGGACATGAGTGGGGACCTGGTGGGGGATGCCCATGGTGGCTGGGGGGTGGGGGTGCAGGGGGACATGAGTGGGGGCCTGGTGGAGGGTGCCCCTGGATGCTGGGGAGTGGGGGTGGTGGGAGACATGAGTGGGGGCCTGGTGGAGGCTGCCCCTGCACTGCTGGGGGGTGGGGGTGATAGGGGCTATAAGTGGGGGCCTGGTGGAGCCTGCCCCTGCACTGCTGGGGGCTGGGGGTGGTGGGAGACATGAGTGGGGGCCTGGTGGGGGTTGCCCATGGTGGCTGGGGGGTGGGGGTGGTGGGAGACATCAGTGGGGGCCTGGTGGAGGGTGCCCCACACTGCTGGGGGGTGGGGGTGATAGGGGCCATGAGTGGGGGCCTGGTGGATGGTGCCCCTGGATGCTGGGGGGTGGGGGTGCAGGGGGACATGAGTGGGGGCCTGGTGGAGGGTGCCCCTGGATGCTGGGGGGTGGGGGTGCAGGGGGACATGAGTGGGGGCCTGGTGGAGGGTGCCCCTGGATGCTGGGGGGTGGGGGTGGTGGGAGACATGAGTGGGGGCCTGGTGGAGGGTGCCCCTGGATACTGGGGGGTGGGGGTGGTGGGAGACATGAGTGGGGGCCTGGTGGAGGGTGCCCCTGGATGCTGGGGGGTGGGGGTGATAGGGGTCATGAGTGGGGGCCTGGCGGAGGGTGCCCCTGGATGCTGGGGGATGGGGGTGCAGGGGGACATGAGTGGGGGCCTGGTGGAGGGTGCCCCTGGATGCTGGGGGGTGGGGATGCAGGGGGACATGAGTGGGGGCCTGGTGGAGGGTGCCCATGGTGGCTGGGGGGTGGGAGTGGGAGGGAGACATGAGTGGGGGCCTGGTGGGGGCTGCCCATGGTGGCTGGGGGGTGGGGGAGGGTGGGAGACATGAGTGGGGGCCTGGTGGGGGCTGCCCATGGTGGCTGGGGGGTGGGGGTGGGTGGGAGACATGAGTGGGGGCCTGGTGGGGGCTGCCCATGGTGGTTGGGGGGTGGGGGTGGTGGGAGACATGGGTGGGGGCCTGGTGGAGGCTGCCCCTTCACTGCTGGGGGGTGGGGGTGGTGTGAGACATGAGTGGGGGCCTGGTGGAGGGTGCCCATGGTGGCTGGCGGGTGGGCGGTGGATGGGAGACATGAGTGGGGGCCTGGTGGAGGGTGCCCATGGTGGCTGGGGGGTGGGAGTGGGAGGGAGACATGAGTGGGGGCCTGGTGGGGGCTGCCCATGGTGGCTGGGGGGTGGGGGAGGGTGGGAGACATGAGTGGGGGCCTGGTGGGGGCTGCCCATGGTGGCTGGGGGGTGGGGGTGGGTGGGAGACATGAGTGGGGGCCTGGTGGGGGCTGCCCATGGTGGTTGGGGGGTGGGGGTGGTGGGAGACATGGGTGGGGGCCTGGTGGAGGCTGCCCCTTCACTGCTGGGGGGTGGGGGTGGTGTGAGACATGAGTGGGGGCCTGGTGGAGGGTGCCCATGGTGGCTGGCGGGTGGGCGGTGGATGGGAGACATGAGTGGGGGCCTGGTGGGGGCTGCCCATGTTGGCTGGGGGGTAGGGGTGGGTGGGAGACATGAGTGGGGGCCTGGTGGGGGCTGCCCATGGTGGCTTGGGGGGTGTGGGTGGGTGGGCGACATGAGTGGGGGCCTGGTGGGGGCTGCCCATGGTGGCTGGGGGGTGGGGGTGGGTGGGAGACATGAGTGGGGGCCTTGTGGGGGCTGCCCATGGTGGCTGGGGGGTGGGGGTGGTGGGAGACATGGGTGCGGGCTTGGTGGAGGCTGCCCCTTCACTGCTGGGGGGTGGGGGTGGTGGGAGACATGAGTGGGGGCCTGGTGGGGGCTGCACATGGTGGCTGGGGGGTGGGGGTGGTGGGAGACATGGGTGGGGGCCTGGTGGAGGGTGCCCCTGGATGCTGGGGGGTGGGGGTGCAGGGGGACATGAGTGGGGGCCTGGTGGAGGGTGCCCCTGGATGCTGGGGGGGTGGGGGTGGTGGGTGACATGAGTTGGACATGAGTGGGGGCCTGGTGGTGCTGCCCCTGCACTGCTGGGGGGTGGGGGTGATAGGGGCCATGAGTGGGGGCCTGGTGGAGGGTGCCCCTGGATGCTGGGGGGTGGGGGTGCAGGGGGACATGAGTGGGGGCCTGGTGGAGGGTGCCCCACACTGCTGGGAGGTGGGGGTGATAGGGGCCATGAGTGGGGGCCTGGTGGAGGGTGCCCCTGGAAGCTGGGGGGTGGGGGTGCAGGGGGACATGAGTGGGGGCCTGGTGGAGGGTGCCCCTGGATGCTGGGGGGTGGTGGGAGACATGAGTTGGACATGAGTGGGGGCCTGGTGGTGCTGCCCCTGCACTGCTGGGGGGTGGGGGTGATAGAGGCCATGAGTGGGGGCCTGGTGGAGGGTGCCCCTGGATGCTGGGGGGTGTGGGTGCAGGGGGGCATGAGTGGGGGCCCGGTGGAGGGTGCCCATGGTGGCTGGGGGGTGGGGGTTGGATGGGAGACATGAGTGGGGGCCTGGTGGGAGCTGCCCATGGTGGCTGGGGGGTGGGGGTGGGTGGGAGACATGAGTGGGGGCCTGGTGGGGGCTGCCCATGGTGGCTGGGGGTGGGGGTGGGTGGGAGACATGAG
Organism: Ambystoma mexicanum; assembly: GCF_040938575.1. Taxonomy (NCBI): domain Eukaryota; kingdom Metazoa; phylum Chordata; class Amphibia; order Caudata; family Ambystomatidae; genus Ambystoma; species Ambystoma mexicanum. Next base: position 699,493,989 of record NC_090941.1, on the reverse strand, counting down.
TGGGGGCCTTGTGGGGGCTGCCCATGGTGGCTGGGGGGTGGGGGTGGTGGGAGACATGGGTGCGGGCTTGGTGGAGGCTGCCCCTTCACTGCTGGGGGGTGGGGGTGGTGGGAGACATGAGTGGGGGCCTGGTGGGGGCTGCACATGGTGGCTGGGGGGTGGGGGTGGTGGGAGACATGGGTGGGGGCCTGGTGGAGGGTGCCCCTGGATGCTGGGGGGTGGGGGTGCAGGGGGACATGAGTGGAGGCCTGGTGGAGGGTGCCCCTGGATGCTGGGGGGTGGGGGTGGTGGGTGACATGAGTTGGACTTGAGTGGGGGCCTGGTGGTGCTGCCCCTGCACTGCTGGGGGGTGGGGGTGATAGGGGCCATGAGTGGGGGCCTGGTGGAGGGTGCCCCTGGATGCTGGGGGGTGGGGGTGCAGGGGGACATGAGTGGGGGCCTGGTGGAGGGTGCCCCACACTGCTGGGGGGTGGGGGTGATAGGGGCCATGAGTGGGGGCCTGGTGGAGGGTGCCCCTGGATGCTGGGTGGTGGGGGTGCAGGGGGACATGAGTGGGGGCCTGGTGGAGGGTGCCCCTGGATGCTGGGGGGTGGTGGGAGACCTGAGTTGGACATGAGTGGGGGCCTGGTGGTGCTGCCCCTGCACTGCTGGGGGGTGGGGGTGATAGAGGCCATGAGTGGGGGCCTGGTGGAGGGTGCCCCTGGATGCTGGGGGGCGTGGGTGCAGGGGGGCATGAGTGGGGGCCTGGTGGAGGGTGCCCATGGTGGCTGGGGGGAGGGGGTGGGTGGGAGACATGAGTGGGGGCCTCGTGGGGGCTGCCCATGGTGCCTGGGTGGTGGGGGTGGCTGGGAGACATGAATGGGGGCCTGGTGGGGGCTGTCCATGGTGGCTGGGGGGTGGGGGTGGGTGGGACACATGAGTGGGGGCCTGGTGGAGGGTGCCCCTGGATGCTGGGGGGTGGGGGTGCAGGGGGACATAAGTGGGGGCCTGATGGAGGGTGCCCCTGGATGCTGGGGGGTGGGGGTGCAGGGGGACATGAGTGGGGGCCTGGTGGTGCTGCCCCTGGATGCTGGAGGGTGGGGGGTGCAGGGGGACATGAGTGGGGGCCTGGTGGTGCTGCCCCTGCACTGCTGGGGTGTGGGGGTGATAGGGGCCATGAGTGGGGGCCTGGTGGAGGGTGCCCCTGGATGCTGGGGGGTGGGGGTGCTGGGTGACATGAGCAGGTGTGCAGGGTAGTCCCCTGTGGTGTCGGCTGCCTGCAGGGGCCGTGGAGGGTGTAGAGGGAATACCTGGGAGCACACAGACAAATTGCGTGTAGAATTTCCCGCGTACCCCTGAAATACACGTACCCAGCCAAATCGCGTGTGGAAATTCCCGCGCACGTACCTGGCCAAATCACGTGTGGAACTTCCCGCGCACCCCTGAAGTCCACGTACCCTGCCAAATCGCGTGTGGGACTTCCCGCGCACCCCTGAGATCCACGTACCCAGCCAAGTCGCGTGTGGAAATTCCCGCGCATGTACCCAGCCAAATCGTGTGTGGAACTTCCCGCGCACCCCTGAAATCCACGTACCCTGCCAAATCGCGTGTGGGACTTCCCGCACACCCCTGAAATCCACGTACCCAGCCAAGTCGCGTGTGTAAATTCCCGCGCATGTACCCGGCCAAATCGCGTGTGGAACTTCCCGCGCACCCCTGAAATCCACGTACCCTGCCAAATCACGTGTGAGACTTCCTGCGCACCCCTGAGATCCACGTACCCAGCCAAGTCGCGTGTGTAAATTCCCGCGCACGTACCCGGCCAAATCGCGTGTGGAACTTCCCACGCACCCCTGAAATCCACGTACCCTGCCAAATCGCGTGTGAGACTTCCCGCGCACCCCTGAGATCCACGTACCCAGCCAAAGTCGCGTGTGGAAATTCCCGCGCAGGTACCCGGCCAAATCGCGTGTGGAACTTCCCGCGCACCCCTGAAATCCACATACCCTGCCAAATCGCGTGTGAGACTTCCCGCGCACCCCTGAGATCCACGTACCCAGCCAAATCGTGTGTGAAAGTTCCCGCGCACCCCGGAATACACGCACACATTATTTTTCAGTCTGCGGGTGTCTGTGTTTGTGGGTACCCCTTTGCATGTCATTTGTCCTGGAGGGCCCCAGTATAGGATATTCATCATGGCTGTATATAGGTGCTATTTGTTGGCGCACCTTTTGGCGCACATTTATTACAGGCGCTGAGACGCTACCGCCTGCTTTCTTGTGGCGGTCGTGTTTGTGCCTGTGCGCTGGTTTGACCGTGCGCTTTTTTGCCCTATTCGATTCCATGAATACGTGTTGTAGGCGAGCGTGTGGGCGTTCCGCGCACTTGCACCCTGTACTTCCCCCGTGACGCCCACATTTTGGCAAGTTGTTCCCCATTCCGAGTGTTACGCCCCGTGTTCCGCCTACTTTTGTTGTGTGCGCCGCGCTATGTGCGATTTTTGCTGTGGCCTGTGCGATTTTCGCTGTGACCTGGCGCACGCCGTTAGATGGCCTGTGCGCCAAAGTGCGTTGCGCACTTTTTTAGCGCACATCCGATGGTTTTCTCGCGCACAGCCTTCCATGAATCGATGTGCGCTGCTTTTCGTGCGATTTTCGCACTTGCACTGCGATTTTCGCTATTCCACTGCGAATCGCATGTTTTTGACCACTTGCGCCGCGCTAATTATTCCATGAATCGGCCTGTATGGTTACTATGATTCCTATTTATACTTACAGTTCAATGTAAGATTGCACCGTCAGTGTTCTGGTCTTCACGGGTCGGGTCTACAGGCAGCAGGGCACTTCTGAGGGATTGGACAGCTGGGCGGTTCTGGTCAATTGGACTGCACCTCAGATTGGATTGGATTGGATTGGCCCTTCTGGTCACTGGACACTGTATATTAGCGGTATAGCAAGTTTAGCAGGCAAGGTTGAATGGTAGCAAGCCATAGTGGATCAGAATTATTCTTTCCTGAAGTTTGGGATAGTTGTGGATTTTGGTCTAGCTGAAGAAGAGTTCAGCAATTGCTGGGCCTTGGTTTTGCAAAGTAGCCTGGAATCAGAATAATAAGAAGAATTCTGGAAGAGGATGAAGAAGTCAGGAACAAAGCGCTGCACGGAAATCAGGATGTAGTTAGGAATCAGTGTGTGGCTGTGTGTGGTGAAGTTCCTATATTTATCAAGTGACATCACTAAGTTTATGGTAAGGGCAGAATTTCAAACCACTCCCCCACGGCTGTGAAAGGTCAGAGGCACTTGCCTTTTTCTGGATTGGAAGTCAGAAAGAGCTGTCATCTTTTATGATGTGATTTGGGAACTCCCACATTGATTTGAACCACAATTTAACTTTCCCACAAATGCACATTTCTATAATTATGCCCTCTACTAAAATCGGACACATACATTACATTTGCTGTGGGTTATCCTTACATCTAACTCTCATCTCAGTGAGAGATGGCTTTGCCATTCTGTGATATTTTGTCCATTTTAATCGTAACGGTTTGGCGTAACCATTCCTAATTCAGTACATATCTGGGAAATTACCCCTAGAACATGGATATACAATATTATATTTGCAGCATCAATAGTTTTGCAACAATTATTCTCTCAGTGTAACTTTGGTTTCTTATGTAGTACAGGGTTCACTCACGTCTTCACAGAAAGACCATAACATTTCATTTACAACTACCAATTTTTAGATTTGTCCTCCTTCATGGGTCAAAATTAAAGGTTTTCCAAACTTAATCACAAATAGGCATTTTAAACAACCAATGTCTTTTAGCAGTTTTATTTCTTCTTCTTTCAACTGGCAACAGCTGTCAAATTCCTTTGATCAGTGTTGGGGTCCAGAGGGAAGTTTCCTGCCCCACCCCAGAAAGGATCAGTGTTCAGCCTACCATTGTCCTTGGCTTGAGCCACAGACGAAAGTCTGATGAGGTCTTTGTTCAAGTATGCGAGAACCTCCCAGCAGCAATTAAGCCTTCCTGCTAGCAGTGGAGTGTCAACCTGAAGTGTCATCTTTCCCAGGCTGGGCACTGTCAAGTCAGAATTAAATATTTTATTCCAAACTGGGTTACTTTAAGATTCACCTAAATCTGTCATTTAAAATATATAAAAATGTACACAGTTTATAGGGGATTTTAACATTGAAAGAAATAGGCCTTTCACAAAAACATGTTTTAAACAGGCCATTTTGCACTTTCTTTGGGGAAAAACACCTTTAAACTGAGTCTTTTACATCCAATTTTCTTATGCAGCACACACTTTTAATTCGGCATTATTCTGTCCTTGAGTGCTGGGATTTGTTTGCAGTCTGGAAGTAAGTATCCAGCCTTTGCTTGGAGTTCTCTCTGCACAGCTGAAATTGTTACATGTTTGGGCATTTTTAGCTGCAGTTTTCCTGTGGAACTGAAAGAAATGTTGCTGGGCTGCCTTTTCCATGGGATACATTTCTTAGCTGCTGTCAGTCAATGAGGTCCGGCTTCTCTAGCCACACTGGATGATCTGTAATTCTTTTACTCTCAATGGTTCACTGAAAAATAAATGGATCTAGCGCCAAAACAGCCCTTTGAAAGTTGCAAAGCTCAATTTTTAAAAGGCATTTCCGTTTTTAGACCCATTCTGTGGCCTTGCTTCATGCTAAATGTAACATCACCCACTGGCATTCTCCTGCAGCGAGAATTCTGCTTTTACCCCAACTTTGACTATGTGTGGCAGGGGTGTGCAGCCTTTTGTGATTGTGACCTATGCGCAGTTTTGCAGATTTTTGTGAACATAGTGCATCCATTTTTGGCTATTTCTTTCCCCATTTGTAATTTGATACAATGGGGCAAATTGGCATGGGTAAAAATATCCCACAATCCACCAACGAGTAGATTCTTTTTTCACTCACAGGGCTATGTGGCCCAGTGGCCATTTCAGAAGTACTTTTAGCATGTTTAAAGTATTCAGTTATTTGGCTGGCTGCAGCTAAGTTTACCTGCGGTAACACACTGGGCGTTTCATTCTCTGTATTACTGCTGCTTTCACACCGACTCAGGTCCTGGACCTCGGCGTTCCCAACTCTGTGATAGCCATTAGACTTCCCATATGGCTTCACTTTCTGGAGATTGTATTTTTTACTTTTACAAGGGGCTTTACCCGGCCTTTCCAAGAAGGGAGAGGTCAGATCACCCACCACAACAGGGAGATAATGGGCACGTATTTACCTTAGTTCAATACTTCCGTGCTGAAGCTCCAAGACAATTCACAAAGCTCTTGCAGCAATTCACCAAGTCTGTGAAACTGCTAGCATGGGACCCCTCACACCGGAGCACGGGGCACAACGAACACTCCTCACCACACTCTGCGCCGCTCTGCGTCTGGCTATGGCTAGTAGAGGGAAAGTGACTCCGTAAAAACAGCAAAGAAATGAAAGGCAGACTCTCTGGTAATCCACAAGGAACACTCCTCGCACACTCAAAGCTAAATTATTTTTGTGGGGCACTCTGAGTTAATTTGGGTTTTAGCACTTCATAGTGCAAATGTTTATTATTAATCTTTACAGATCTAGCCCGGGGCTGTACCAGGAGTTATGGGCACTGAAGACCAAGTTAAAGGCCTGAGCGAAAGAAAGGGCCTTTAACAAGCTCTTTAGGGCCCACAACTCCTGGTACGGCCTGAGGCAAAGTCTATAAATTTATTTTGACCCTATTAAATTAGAAACATAGAGATGTGATGAGGAGAGATGGGTATGGCTTTGGAAAAGCCGGGACACGTCTGCCATGTGCTGCCCTATTGAACACTGCATGCAGTAAGGGCGTGGATAGTCAGCCCCTAACGAAACAGGGTAATCAGTCAGGGGAGGAGGGCAGGGGATTTTATTGTGTGCGCCGGCCACGTCTGTCAGGTGCAGCCCGGGCACGGAGGAGAGCCATGCTGAACGCATAGTTGTCAGAGCTGTGCTCCCGTGAAGGGAGGGAGCATCGCACTGAGAGCCATGCAGCACCGTTAACAGGGCTGTCAGCATGGCACTTCTGTGATGACAGGTAGCGCTGCACTGAGTACCATGCTGCCAGTGCAGCAAGCCTGGGGGAATCGTGTAGCTTTCCTCATTGGCCAATTTCCAGGCCATGCAGATTTTCCGGCCCATATAAATTGACTAATGTGGTAGTACCAAGACATAAAAAGGATTATAACTCTGAGTAAGTCTTGATATTATTAGTTGCAGAGCTCTGAGCGAGCCTGGGTAATAAAGGGATTGGTAGAGTTATATATAATGGTCATTGTCATGAGAAGTGTTTTGCATAGCTTAGGTATCTTCTGCAGTAGAATTGAGTGTGGGTATTACCAGAGGCAGAACACTGAGTGACGCTAAGCATTGTCTAATAGTAGAGGTGTTCGTGAGTCTGAGAACTATCAACGCATACAGTTTGGGAGTTATGAGAAGATTTTCGAGTAAGACCTGGTTATAACATTTTGTGTGAGTGTTGCTTTAGAAAGTTGGCAGGCATTTAAAGGAAATCCTGTACGATACACTTTCTTTACTCATGTTCGTTCACTGATTTATCGCTGAATTCTGAAATGACGCTTGAAACACGCATAACATCATCACAATCAGGTGAGGAACACATTTACTTAACACAGGCATCCATGCCATCAGATCTTTATTCTGGAAGTGTGTATAGTCTACTTACTTATAGTTGTAATAGAATGTATCAGCATGTTTCCTTTCATTGGGAATAGGTTTAAAACAGCAGTCGAAGTGTATGCAAAGAAGTAGTGGAGCTATGCCCCCCGCTGGCCTGCCCCCGCTCCACACAAACCCCATCACCATGCCCCACTCCCATGTGCAATCCAAACCCCTAAACAAACACACCTGCCTTTAAAGGGAATTTTCAGTGCATTGCTCTGAAGTGCAAGTTTCAACTTCTTCCCACACTGCTATTTTAAAACTAAACTATTCCGGAACGGTTTCTTTTTAAAATAAAAGTATAGGAACAGTAAAACTTAAAAAAGAAAAAAAAGTGGAGGCACACCGCTCCCAACTGTTCCGGCGCACTTACCACTGGTTTAAAATGTATTTTTTCCTAAACAATCACCAACACGAGCAAGGAGGAAAGGAAAAGGAGTTGCTTCTACCAGAGGAGAAAAGATGTATGCCTTTTGTCCCAAGCAAGGTGACATTTTGACTTCTGACCCTGTTAATGCAATGAGGCCAGATGTGATGCTTTAGAGAAAAATGGCACCCCTGGTGCTCCTTTGCGGGTGGCTGCGCCGGAAGCAGCTTATAATGACATCATTGTGGCACGTGCCCTAGTTTCCTCCGCCCATCACCCTTTAGCTTGAAAAGTGTGCTTAATCACGATCAGGAAATACGCCTTCATTACTTCCAATTGAATTATTTGAATTGGACGAAATGTATTTGTAGTTCATCTATAATGCATTCACGTGACCCCTTTTTTTACGAACGTGAAAAGGTTTCAAACGCCAAGAAGTTATAAGACAGCAGCAAACTGAATTCTAATGCAGTAAATACATGGCCTGGCTGCAGAGATATTTTCCTCATCACCTAATACCATACTAAAAAAAAAAGCAAAGGAATTCGGGCTCTTACAATCCATATGCCAAGAGCCAGATTGTCAACTGCCGTTGAACTCCGACAAATATGTAGCCTTTTGAGTTCATGCATTTCTCCCACTCCCTGGGATTTTTGGATGTCACCTTGTGTTTGGTTTTGCTGGTGTCCTGCTTGCGGATAAGAGGCAGAGGGTGCAAACTGAAAAAGAAATACCAACTCGCACGAATATCGTTCTAGCTACAGTAGCAGGCACGTAAACAGCGCCAGAAATGTAAACAAGAGGCCGCGGGGAAACTAAACAATGAGGATAGTTTAAATTCCAATTTAAATTCCAGTGTTTGACATGGTGATGCTGCCAGTGCTGAGCGGAAATAGCTTGCGATGGGCAAATGCAGGTTGGTAGCATCCAGGCTCAGGCTGGTCTATAGGGCAATAGGACAATGCCCGAACCAAAAACACAAAATTCTAGCCACTTTTTTGGGGCCACTTTGATAAGTTACTTTACCATGCGGCTACTAGTTTTGACCAGTGTTACTAAATACATATTCTCTAAAATGCACATTTTGCAACAGATTTTTAGCAAACCCCCCCCCTTGGATACTACTCAAACAGTCTGTCACAAAGGAATGTATTGACATTTGTAACTGTGAGACACTTTTTCATTGGTACCTGAAACAGTTTTATGCCCCAGTCCGACCCTGGCAGAATCTCTTAAAAAATATCGAAAGAGGCAATCATGTAATTGAATCAGCATTGCAAAGGAATATGCCCAGGACGTGACCATTTGTCAGCCATTGCTTTCATAGGATGACATAACCATAATTTGCCAGGTTTTAGCACAGTAGGCACTGGTAATCACATCACCTGACCATCATTTGTATAACATTTATCTCCAGGAAAAGATGAGGTACTCACACCATTGTTAAATTTACCATCAACATACCAGACACTCACTCCATCTTACAAATAATGCCATTAGAATCCGGAGTACTCATACTATTATCAGGTATTGCAAGTAACTCATGCCATTACCATACATTGCCAAGAAAGGACCAGGTCCTCACACCATTGACAGGTATTGTCATCATAATTATACATAATTAGACCATTAGTATGCATTGACATAATAGTCCAGATATTGCTATGAAATGTTAGGCAATGACAACATTGCCATGTATTGTCACAATTGCTATAGGTAAGGATTGTCATTTAATGCCCATATATCCTCATCATGTGCTAAGGATTTGCATCAAATCTTCAGGTACTCACATCACTAGCCATTTATTTTCATTGAATGTGAAGACACCCACATCATTATCAGGCATTGCTATAACATGTTCAAGTGCTCACAATATTGCCATGGATTGCCAGCTAATGGACAGGTAATGCTACTATTTCAACGGATTGCTATGAAAGGCCTGGGCACTTACAAAATTGACTGGCATTGCAAGCAAATGCCAAGGAACTTACACCATTGTCAGGGATTGTCGTCAAATGAGCAGGGCTACACAACCATTGCAAGTACATAAACCAGGATTCTTGCTACTTACACCATTGGTAGTGATTGACCTCAAACGGTGAAATACGAACACTTGTATGAAGAACTGACATCAAATTCCAAGGTACTCAAACCAAGACCGATAATCCCACCATTATGAACTATTGTCATAAAACTGCAGACACTGATGACATTGGCAGACATAATCATCAAAGGTCCAGATACTGACACCTTACCAGAGTTTTTCATCAAATTTCCAGGTGGTCACCCCATTGCTATAGATTGCCATCACATATTTGGCTACTCACATCATCGAACCCGCCTCAGCAGGGACCTGCAGTGCAACTGTTATCATCTGGCCTCGGCTTCCTCCACATCTTTCCTTTCATTCATAGTGGAATGGATGAAGGTCATCAGGTCCATGGGGAGCAGATATGCTACAGGGCAGCATATTTACTGATCCCATACACTTCCTCGTCTTTGCTGCCTTTAAATGTGGGTCTAGGGAACTATGCATGTCTAGGGGTGCGATGAAGAGTGTGCAAACCTTGTGTTGCCTGGTCGCGCCAACTTCATAGCCTTGCTAAAACAAGACCAGTGAGGTGTGCGGGGCAAGGTGAACACTGCAGGGAAACCGCTATATGAATTATCTATTGCTGTCAAAACAAGCCCTGTTGAGTCCAGTGTTGAGGGGAGGCTTGCAGCATCACTGAGGCAGCGGCCTTAACAATATTTACGTTTGTTTTATTTTATTTTTAAAATGCAGGCATAGCTCGAGAGCAGCATAGCGCTGTAAAAGGTGTGGGTATGCAGAATTTGGGCTGGCATATTTAGCAGTGTTGTGAGTTGGGGTCCGTGCATCAATTCTTATTAGTCCATAGTCAGGTGTTGTTTAAAAAGCCACGTTTTGAGAGATTTGTGAAATTGGGGAATTGTGGGGGCATTCCGAGCCAATACCAGGGTCAAGTTCCAGAGGGTGTGGAAATGACAAGAGAAGGATTGTTTGCGGGTCCTCTCTTTGCAGACTGTGATTTGAGGTGGATGATAGATTTGCTTCGTCAGGAGCGTGTGCCACCAGATATGTGGAGCTTATCCACTAGGCACACTAGTGTGCTACTTGTGACTGCTTTGTAGACGATACATGCAGTCTTGAACAGTATCCTGGACTTCAGAGGAAGTCAATGTAGTATGCGTAAGTCAAATTTCTATGAAACCATAATAAGACATGCTGCAGCTAGGTAAACTGCTTTTAGCAGAGCCATGGAAGCGGGTGGGAGTCCTGTAGGAGGGCATTTCCCCCATCAGTGTTCGAGACCACAATGGTCTGCACTATTGTGATGCTGGTAATGCATTGGAGGGACAGGGCCTCCATGTCCTTGTCCTGTAGTCCTTTTATCATGCGTGTTCTGTGTTATTTTCTGCACAGGGGTCCATGTGGGACACCTAGCAGTGCAGCTCTTCCTCTTTTTGGTTTGGTGAACAGACCCTTGGGATACCCTTATGGCACCCATGGGTGGGGGGTACAACCCTGTACCCCTAGTGTATGTTTTTAGGGCACCTGTGTGTGGCCAACAGAGCAGGGTATGGGCTGTTGGCAGCTCCATGCTGAATTTGACAGGTGCTCTGAGTATCCTCAATTTTGGGATACTAGGCCCTGCCATTGGAATCAGTTGATTCCCGACAGGAAACACGATGGCCCCTGTGGCCTCTTGCTTTCTACTGCCTGTCACCTTGTTTTCCCAAAGTCCTGGGAAGCTCTTACTCTGTCCTTCCCCTGACTGGCTGTTGGGTGGAAGTTCCATATATGGTATTGTAGGAAAATCCAGGCCAGACTGGCTGGATCCTTCCCAGTAACTGTATGTTGAGGGTACAGCCTTGGGGTGGGACCTGGGTGAATGGAGTGTGTGACCAATATACACTTCATGTTATGAGTGTCTGGTTTCTGGTATGTGACACAAAGACTGAGACAGCCCTGCCCGAAACTGGTATGAATGCAGTGTGGAGTGCTGAATGGCTGGGTGATTGTCCCAATAAATGTTCCTTGTGAGTGTCTGGAGGGAGGAGAATGGCCTGAATGCAATGTGAGCCTGATTGGCTGCCTGCCTGCATGAATGCCCTTCTGGATGATTGGTTGCCTGAGTGTGACCCAGCAGAGTGAATGAGAGACCAAACAGTATATCTGTGGACCTCTCACTGATGGAAATTGTTCAGAAGCTGAAGTCGAAACCTGATGCTTACTATTGCCGGAAGAAGAAGGTGAACCGCTGTTCCCTTCAATCTGAAAGCTGCTGTGCCTTCAAGAACCTTATCCAAGAGAGGACCTGGCTAGGAGACCTCTTCCCCAGCTACGAGGGACCATCGTGCACCAGCTAACCTTCGCCGAAGTGCCCTGAACATCAGCCTTTGAAAGATTGTCATCAGGACAACAGTCGACCATCGTCAACCAGAGTTCGGAGGACTGCCATAACCACTGGAGATCCATCAAAGCCGTATTGCCCGGAAGCGGGGACAGCTTGATGCTGTGTTGCCCAGAAGTGGGGACAGATCGACGCCATGGTTCGGACGACCGGAGCCGCAATGCTCCATTGCCTAAGAACACTTTGAATCAAGTACTCCCTTGCTCATCACTGTCGACTGCTTTGTCCCGACGTTGAAAGTCAAGGTCGCCGACTAACCGAGGAGAATCTGCCGGTGGGTTTCCCGCCACCCGAAGACCACAAAGATGCTGACGACCTGACGCCCTTGCTGGGCCAAATTTCATCTTTGACTTTTTGCGCCAATGAACTATCATCGTTGAGGCGCACTGCATGCATCATCTTTGCAGGACGTCCGTGACCTATCATCGACGAGCACTGCCCGGACCGAAGCTGCTGCTATGATAACATTGTTCACCTTTTCTTCGAGGGATCCGACGTCAAACTCTGCTAAACCAGGTACATTGGGGTAGTGGAACCTTTTTAGAGGGTATCAAGACTCTTATAGACAATATATGGACTGGGTTTGTTTTATATCTTCATTTACAGATTGCCCAGGTGGGGGGATCCTCACACAGAACTGTGTCTAAGTAACGGGGCCAGTATTCTGCCAATTGTTTAACTAACTTGCTTTCCTCCTATGTCTATTGTTGGTTCATTTTATTAAATGAATTGTATGCCATTTAAACTGTCTACAGTTGATGCATTTTAATGGAATTAGAAGAGTAATTGTGGTACCACATTGAGACTGTATATATTTATCATTTTAGATTTACCTGAGCACAAAGTGTGTTATTGTATGTGTACATAATTTGAGCCTTATTTATATAAAGAACTGTGTTTTCACTAACATAGTGTGTGGACATTCCTTTGTGGGTGCTTGGGGACTACACTGTACTTAAGAACCAGCCTGCATCACCTCCTGAGAGCTTAAGCCTTGATTGCTCGTCCACGTTTACCAAATAGAGAATCTTGGCTGAGGTGCGCTGTGCCTCTACTCTGCCACATAGAGAGCAGGCATACAGATACCCCCTCCAGCCTTTACAACTATGAACCGGAAGTGATCCAGATGTATGAATTGTTTGATTTTGCAAGGGTGGAGACTTGGAGCCAGACTGTGTAGGCGTTCCTGGCTATGCATTTCTGGCAGTACAAGCTGCTGTCAATGGTGAAGCCTAAGGGATTTGCTGAATCCAAGAGTTGCGGGTCAAAACCTTATAGGAGCATAACATTGAGACATTGTTAGACAAGTTGTTGCTTAGTGGGCAGACTGTTAAATTTCGGTCTTGGATGGTTTAAGTTTGAGGTGAGCTGTCAATGCCCAGGAATGGATGATGGCTAGATAATTGCAGAGATAACTGATGTCCTGCAGACTTTTAACTTTCATGTTCAAATAGGTATGGTCCGCATATTGGTGGATGGATGTATCTGGATCTTTGAGGAGTGTGCCCAGAAGCTTCATGTAAAGGTTCAAAAGGATCACTGAGAGGAGGGAGACTTGGGGGACTCTGTAGGAGCCTGGGGGTCAGTTAGAAAACAATGTGTTCATCTTGGCAGCCTGGTGTCTTCCCAAGAGGTCATAGGTAAACCAATTCACGACTGTGACAGAGAATCTGATCCTGTCGGTGAGGAGGGAGAGGAGAATGTAGTGGTCAACAGTGGTAAATGCAGCCAAGAGGTCAAAGAGGATGAGGAGGCCTGATTCACCCTTATTCATGATTTGGAGGGCATCACCCACCACTTGGATGGTGGGTGTTTTGATGCTACACTTGGGACAGCTCCTCGAGTGATAGTCATTTAGGAGGTGTAGTTATTTGATAGTGCTGAGTAGTTGTGCAGTGACTATTTCTTCGAAGAATAAATGGGAGGTTCGTAGTGGATTGGTAGTTGGCAGCTCATCTGGTTCTAGGTCAGCCTTTTCAAAAGAGGTTATATGAGACCAGTCTTGAGAGTGTCCGTGAATGACCCCTAAGCGATGAAAGCATTAATGATGCTGAGAAGTGCATTGAGTGCCCATCAATTGTTTAATGATGAACGTTGCAATGTTATCCACAGAGTAGGAAGTAGGTTTGCAATGTGAATCTGAAGGGTGTGCCACACTACTGGCAACCAGAGAAGGTGAGCTTCCTTACCATGCACTCCAACAGTTGTGTGTGTGTTGTGTATTCCTTTGTGGAAATCCTTAAAACTATGGCTTCTTTTAATTGAAGTTCAAGCTGTTTCCTGTCTGCAGGTCACATTTATCAGCCTTAATATATTATACATTTGTTAACTGGCAAGGTCTTTGGACTTGATAATCGGTGTAACCAACCGCTGTGCATGTTTTATTACAGTTTAAAGATGCTTTACGACATCATTATTTTGAGTCTTCATGAACCATCGGCCCAAAGGAGTTGCTGAGTATGGTTGGAGAACTTGTTTATGTTTATGTTTGTTTGCTTATATAGCGCTGGAGCCCGCAGGCATCAGGGTGGATACACAGAATCAGCAACAAAACCAGACATGATAGTGGAACCTAGTACCTATGCAAATACAAAGGTTTTAAGGTTTTTCCTGAACATGGTGCTATTTGCTTCACAACAGAGTTTCAGTGGTAGTTGGTTCCACATTGTTGTAGCTTGCGGGCAAAGGCTCGTCCGTTTTCTCGGGTTCTTTTACAACCTTAGGTGGGCCAGACGCATAGAATCTTTTGACCTGGTAGTTTTGGCAATATGCTCCAGTAACAATCTTTCCTGCAGGTATTGAGGAGCTTTTCCAAACAAACATTTATGTACATATTATTGACTTTAAATCATATTCTAACATCCACTGGAAGGTATTGGAGCTCCTTCCTATAGATAGATACTGGGTCTCGTCTTGAGGTGCCTTTAATGATCCTAACTGCGTCATTCTGAAGGACCTGAAGTTTTTTAATGCATCCTTTGCTAGCACTAGCAAGGATAGTATTGCATTAATCCAACCTAGGCATAATCACAGATCGTACCAGTGTTATGCAGTTTACTGTTGATATATATCGCTTTACTAGCCTTAACAATCTCAAATGATATTGTGTCTTTTGGACTACGCTGTTTACATGGGCTTCAGCACCCACTGATGATTCCAGGGTGACTCCTAGGGTCTTCACCTTAGGAACAACTTTAATATAATGGTCTTCTATGGTAATTCCTTCATAGGGGCTATTAAGCTTATTTCAGGTCTGTGGAGATCCGAAGATTAGGAACTATGTCATATTTGCATTAAGACAGAGGCCATTCATTGTCATCTAGGCCTGGATAGCCTCATATATTTTTTCTATGTGTTCCAGGTCTTTCTCATAGATCACAGTCAGTTCAATAATGAGCTGAGCGTCATCAGCGTAATTAGAAAAGGGCACCCTTAGTGCGTCTAAGACATTGCATAGGGTACAGCAGAGCATATTAAATAGGACAGGGGACAGGCACGCTCCCTGTGGGACACCACATTGGATGACCTCTGGATTGGAGCACGCCTGGTTCCAGACTACCTTAGATATCTTATTCTGAAGAAAAGACCTGATCCAGTTAATAGCTTAACTTGAGCATCATCCATAATCTGCCAATTTCGTTAGTAGTTTCTCTTCGTCTATAAGATGGAACATTGCCGATAAGTTGAAAAACATCAGTAGCCCTGCCTTACTTCTATCTACAATGTCCAACATTTCTGACTGCAAATCTAATAGAGCAGTTTCAGTTCCATGTGCGGTTCTAAAATCTGATTGTTTTGGATGTAGGATTTTATGACTCTCCACATAATTGTAATTGGATGGTTGCCACTTTATCTACCAATTTCAAAAGAAACAGCATATTGGTTATTGGTCTTAGATTACTGCAATTATTGTGGTCCAGTCCAGGTTTTTTTTTTATCAAAGGAGTGACAGTTATATTTTGTATAATAGCTGGTACATGGATGTGAGATAAAGTGGCATTAACGAAAGGTAGGAGGAACGTTGAAAAAATCTCCTGATGTTCCAACACTAATTTTGCTGGAATAATAACTTCAGCACAGGTAGTGGGGTGCATATTTTTAAGGATTTTTTCCAATTCACTTCTTGTAATAGTTTTAAAACCGAAGTTCTTTGTGGCAATGCTCTTAGATATTCCAGACCCAGCCGGCATGGGGTTAGGTGTAAGGGTAGCTTGGTTAGTAGCAATTTTAATTTGGGCTAACTTGACCTTTTTTTCTGCAAATGCCTTTTGAACTGCATTACAGTCTTACTGAGTACTATCTCTCTCGTAAGTGCTTAGGGTTTCTCCAGATTCCTTAGGACTTCAAATCATTTTTTGACTCATTATTTGCATTTAAGAGCTGCATATTAAAATACTCATGTTTGGTTTTAAAAATGTCTTTCCGATAGGCCTTTTCTAATTCTTTCCATTTGTTTTTACTCTCAGTAGTCTGCATCTTTATCCAATTTCTGTCTGCTTTCCTTTTTGCCTGCTTATAAGTAGCCTGGTTTGTGGTATACTATTTGTGTCTATTTGACTTCTCTCTGACAACTTTAGTTCTAAGTGGGGCACTCTTGTCCATCAATTTAGTTAGGCTCTGTTCGTATTGCAGTGCTAATTGTTCTGGAGTTTCCTCATTTTGTGGAATCCATGAGTTCCTTAAAACAGCATTCTAAATCTGCTGATTTAATATTACGCAAATTCCTATTTGTGACTTTTTTTGGTAGCATTTTCCTTTTGAATAGAAGGAATGGGGGGTTGTATCTCAAAAGTAACAGAAAAATGGTCAGACCAAATACATGGAGCCGTGGTCAAAGTGGTTATGGGCAAGTTTTTGGCTACCCAGTCTAGGATATTACCTAGCTTATGATTGGGCTCTTTATTCAGAACTATAAACTGATTATTTTGTAGTAGAAGTTCTAAATCCAATGCATCAGAGTCTGATGCTTTCCCTAAGTGTCTATTAAAATCCCCTAAAAAGATAGTGGATTGATTAGATTTATTAGCATTGGCCAAGATCTGTGATATCTCTTCCGTAAAACTTATATCCAATCAACTACCGTAACCCATTTAAACCATTTATCACCTTTAATTACAAGACCAAAGATACACCAGAGAGCCAAGTTGATGTATTGGCTAAAAGACAATTCAAAGCACAAAATGATGCAAGGTAATTTCTGCTACTAGGTGACACTTTTATGCCCAAACTATTGTATTGAATTATAACTATGAAGCAGGCGACATGTGCAGAGCATCACACAGCTTGTTGAAGGTGTTTGGTTATTTACCCATCCACTGACTTCCCATGGCTATGTCAATCTCAATGGTCATTCTCAACCACCACATGTTCCTCCCCAGCCAGAACACTTCCTTCTGGGATCTCTTTGAGCTAGGTCCATCAAGCAGTTACATCAAATGTTACTACAAAGTAGTCTGCTGAGGGTTAAATAAATATTTGCAGCTGTAAACGCACCACTGGGGTAATAGGAATCTCTTAAGCATGAGTACCTTTAGCCACTTTATTTATATCTGTTCCTTGCACCGAAGAGCTGTTAAACACAGGAATTGTCAAGGCTAACAGTTTTGGCTTGTGCATAGGTATTAGATAGGCATTTGCTATGTACTGAGATCATATGCCCAGGTAATCACACCATTTTACAGCCATTGCGATCTTATGGTCTGGTAGTACCGTTATGGTAGTGACTAGTAAATGCCTATACCATGCCTACACAAAACTCTGCCCTTTTGGATTTGCTCTTCCTTCCACAGTTGAAGTTTTTGTCTAGTGCAGTGGTAGTATCTAGAATTAACTACTGTAGTTTAATGGTACTCAGTCTTTGAACACTGAATCAGCAGTGCCAGTTTTGGTATGGTAGTTGATGGTTCACATAATTGTTAAAGGCCTATCTGATTTGTGGCATACCAGTGTCAACCCTGTGAGCTCAGACCACCTCTGGAAGGAATTCCACTGAATGAGACAAAAGGCAGGATCCTAGCTGGAGATCTCCTGAGAGTTTGTATTCAAAAAGGCAATTCCATAAAGCATAACACCTGCCTCACGGTAGGGCGATGCACACCAGAGAGACTTTAAAGCTGCAGCCAGGGAAAGCAGTGGAGTTAGGACCGTCAGAGAAGCATGAGTGGGTTTGAGGAAGAATGTTTCCATTTTACTTTATGTGGGCTTTTCTGTTCTTCCTGTTTCCTCCACCACCTGCGAAACATGGCAATGTATATATGACATCAGGAGGCAAGGGTCACTTGTCTGAAGGAATGGGATTGGACCCCTTAATGGAGGTATGCTTTCATCCAATCCCCTGTGTCCATTTACCTACAAAAGAGGGTTGTCCACTCCTTCTTTGACTCATCTTTGGATCTTCAAGGACATCAGAAATATTTATTTTGAACCCTGTTGGAAGAGAGGTCCTTTCCAAAGTCCTCTGCCAGAGGTGAAGACAGGTTTCCAAGTCAGAGGAAATATCTGCTCCCTACCCATCAACAGGGCACATTGGGTGTGACCCTGATGAGGATCAAGGCTTTCCACTCTGCTAGCAAACTTCACTACGCTGGCAGAGCAGAGAGTGAAAAGGACTGACCTTGTCCTAGAGCCCCCTGCAGTGAAATTCATAGCATTCATAAAGCCAAAGCAGCTGGGTCTGCTGTGTTTCATTGCTTGAACCAACTCGACCTGCTATCGAAATTGTGTTCACTACTTTCAAGCATCTAGGACCCTGGGTGCTGCCTTTGGCACTCACCTTTGAACTATGAACCTCTATTGATGCATCAGGGAACTGGCTTGATGCTGCATCACATCAGCAGATCCCCATCACCTGTCTGGCTCAAGCACCAGCACACTGCGCATACGACTTCGAACAATCACATTGAAGCAAGCATCGAACTGCTAGGACTTTGGATTGCAGCTCAACTCGAACCACTGTATCATTGCATTACTCATCGACCCAAACCAATGGCATTCATTATTGCAAATCACCTCAATCATTGAACTGCTCTTGGTGATCCATCACCCTGCTTTGCTTGCCAATGCTTTCGAACTGCATTGAGAACAATTTAAACCGACTCAATACCGACTCTTTGCCTGGGATCAACGTCACTCACCACACTCGAACCTGGTTGAATCAGTTCTATGATGTTTCCCCAAGATGTTTTTTTTACATTGCAAAAATAAAAATGGGGGTGGCCCCCTGAAATCCTCGCATATCCCATCCACCTTAATAAATACCTAAGCGTAACTCCCCTATTTACATTTGTGGTGAAATGTGTAAAAGAAACTTGAACAAATAGGCCTGCAAACAAATGGGCTAGTACCATTGAACCCACACCTAAAGCCCGTTTGCTACCTGACATATTCATCTCTTCTCTCCCAACCTGTTCTCCATTTTTGATCTCCTTGTACAGAGGTGTATTTTTATAATGTGTTTAATAGTTTGCTGTATAGTTATGCTATTGTTGTTTGGGTTGCTAGTGTGTCATATTCTAACAGTATAACCTTCCCTCTGCCCAACATCCCACAAAAGGTGAAGGAGGAGCATCTCTTGGCAGCATCTGTTTATGTTTATGATTGGGACCACTGTTTGTTTGTAGAAGTGTGAGTACTGAGTAGGTAGTTTAGCCATTACTCATCCTTGTACTACTGCAAGCAAAAGTTATTTTGTCAGAGCTGTAGCTTGGCCTTTTAATACTTACTGAACAGATAATTGTGCTCTCCCATGTCCATTCATGACCTTTGATCATCTCCATGTTTGGGTTTCTAGGTGAGAATGTGGTCCCGTGTGGTTAGCTGTGAAAGTTACTTAACCCACTCCTCTCTTTGTGCTTTGAAGTGCTTTATGATTGCAATTAAGCATCTTGTATTTATGAATAAACCTGTATACTGCAGAATACCTTACACAGATTGTGGATGGTGAAATCAGCAGGTGCAGAAAAAAGAAGCCTCGTTGGGAATATTTTGATGTTGAGGGTACGACATAAAGGATGATGACTGTTTTAGCCAATTTAAGAGGGAGGTAAATCATGGGCATTCTTGTTGCAAAAGCGGCCATGTGGATTTTTCAATTGTTTTGCAGCTATCTTTGGATTTTCAGCAATGCTACCTAATCACAGTGACAAGAGTAGCAGATTAATTTCCCCCACATAAGTAGATGACCATTTTGGCAACTTCCCAGTTGGAGATAAGTATTGCAGCATATGCGTGCAACAATATGTGGACGGCAATGATGGATCTGAGGGGAATTCGCAAGCTGAAAGAGAGCTGACTTTACAACAACAACATGGCGAATTATATCTTCTTGTGTAAATTAAAGGAATGGTTCAGTCAAAATGTTTTATTGTCCCTACAGGTCGGCCATGTGTTTTTAAGCCTAAGTCGCACGATTTTAGAAAAATTTCCTATGGACTTCATCTGAGTTTTTGTCCATTAAACGCACGCGAAAACAGGCACCTGGGTGCTGCCCTTTTGTGATAATCCTATCACTTGCCCCATCGCCCTGGCTGACCTGCTTTTGCGGCACTAAATCATATCCCCCGCCCGTGAGCGTGACATTATCAAAACATTCATATTCCCCGCCTCTCTCCGTGACGCTACTGTGCTGCGTAGGCAAACGCGCCCAGTCGTCTTCTACGTGACTTCACACAGAACCCGGAAACCAACACAGATCAACTCACAACACAGCGCGGCACAATTCGGAATATGAAACTGTACTTTAAAATCAAACAGCAACACGGTACATTTGGTAAGGTACATTTATTTGACATTAAATGTTTTCTAGAATATTTAGCAATTGGCATATTAAATCGGAATGTGATTTTTTTTCTTTTCTCTCTATCCGCAAATGCTGTTCCCTTTTATCGTGAGTCACGCGCTGTTCCTTTATGGTACACAGGGTGTTGGTTTTCGTTAAAAGAAGCACTTTGGTCGCACGGTGAACCACAAGGCTGTTCCATCAACTAGGCACTAGGCCAGCGTAAAGGTTGATATGTTGCTTCTAGCCGCTAGTACCGCATAAGGGCATATGGGCCCTTGGCGATCGCCGCATAAGATCGTCAAAATGGTGCAGTTGTTTACGAGAAGCTGCAGCTGGCAGTTAAAAAAACCATCTGCCAGGGTCTGAAACTGGTGGCAGTAGCAGTAGGGTAGGATATACCTGTTTTGAAAACATAAAAATTATAAATAGTCTCGCCAGCCGATCTTTATTACTATTATTCATTTAATTTATTAGGGCCGATCAGAAACTATTTGCTTGCAAGGATAGTGCAATGGCGAATGTTCGGCTCTAAAATCAATGCGAAAACTAACAAAATAAATCGAGGTTAACACACAATGAGAAACGACTGTTTGTCTACATGCGTGTGGAATGTGGACCTGCATGCCCATGTGCCGATCCCACAAACGTTTTACTTGCTCTTCATTCATTCATTCATCCATTCATGAATTCTTCATTCCGGTATAATAGTGTCTAAAGAGTTACTTACATTATATTTGCAATTTCCATTGTGTCTCTGCGTAATGCAGTCCATAAATCCCACTGTGCTCGTGACAATGATTTTTTGTATACTGAACTAACATGAAACTCGGTCTAGTTTCGAATTTTCTGCCTTATCGTCTCTTACGTTATTGCACCCCTCCTTCAAATGAAGTCCTTTCGGCATGGTCCCTGTCTCTCAAGGTCAAAAAACAATAGAACCTTATACTGCCAGTGCGAGTTGTGGGCCTCTTCAGGCCGCGAGCTGAAAATCAAAGCCGCTGACCTTCACTCGAAATGAGCATACATTCTTACTTTACAACATCCCGTAGTAAAGCCATCTGTGAGAACTTGAATTTTCGAATCCATCTATGTACTAGGCCTCAATGTGCTAATGCGAACTGGCTTCTCTCCCATCTGCAATGGCTCGCTTGGCGCGATCTAAGGCCCCCAATTTTGTCCTTCTTGTCCGCGAGCTTTGCAGCCCTAGTGAACCATTACTATGGGGATATTGACTTTTTGGAGGAAGGTCAGGGAAAGTATAAAGTACCCGAGGAGTTGAGTTGAAAGTGAGATTTATTGTTTGTTTGTTTTATTATTTGCAATACGCAAGCCTCCCCTCAGTTAACAATGCGCAGCATTTACATGAGATCGCGAAACTTAGTTACATCAACAAAAATATATACATACACATATTGACAAGGTCAGCGATATGAGGTGAATAGAGAGAGAAGTCAAAGATGACACCCAGGTTGTTCGCCACCCAGGGTGGAGAAGGTAGGGATTAGGGTTTGCATACATTGTATGTACACTGTACAATAAAATTTGTTTACAAAAATACAATCAGATTATAATGATTTAAACCGGGATTTGTATTTCTCAACGAGTTCTTCTTTGGGTGGACATGGCACAGTGGCAATGTTTGGTGGCATTGCATCAGTGCTCTGCACAGAAACGCTCAAAATTCCATATCTGTGCTTCTCGAGTACAGCAACAATAAGGCCTTTAACAAAGTCGAACTCCATTTCCTCATAGACTGGTTTGATCACCCGTTGCTTACTTCTTTTTGCAAAGGCCGTAGTGTAGCGAAGCATCCCTACATTACCTGTAGTTCTAGATTGTTCACGGCACACATTCTCGTTATGGGCCAAGAACGCAAGTATAGTCCTATATTTCATGCCCTGCATGCTGAAATGCAAGCGCTTTGGCCTGTACTTTAGGCACATATTGTGGAACACTTCCAAACCTCCTGTGTGACAGAATTCTGTCAGCTCCCTCAAATCTCTTGATAGAGTTTTATTGAAAACAATCTTCTTATCGGCTTTGTTTGTGGGTGAAGATGGAACCAGCCACTTCTTCTTCCGTGCCTGCATTGGGGACAAAGGGCCATGTTCAAATTGGTGGAAATGTAGGTTTTCTGTCCAGCAGAGAATGTTGGTACAGTGGTGCATCAGTGACTGCCTTTTTTCAAGTAGGATTTCCACTGACCCTTCACAAGTTTTGGAGCTCCACCAAAGATGGTTGCTGATAGACTGGGACCACTGTGAAATTCTTTCCAAACCTTTTTTTTTCCGTGCCTCCGAGATTTTCTTATTGATTGATTTAGCAAGATGCCATACATCAAATTGATGTTTAATATGTGGGAACTGCTCTCTCATTGTCTTGGCAATTGAAACGTGTCTGTCCGTGGCTATGAGGTCGATGTGCATTCCCCTCGATTGTAGATATTCCACTGATTTTATAAATCCTAATTTCTCCATGGCCACTGAGGATTTACATTGGGACACCTACACGACCACCAAACTCACAATTTTCTTACTATCCATGTCCTGAAAGTGGTAGGTGCAGTACTTGGCAGAAAATCCAGGGCTGTTGCACTGTCCATCGCCGGCTAACCTGAATCGTTTGCCTTCGAATGTACTTGCCAGAGACAATTGTTCAATTTTCCAAGCATCACTAATGGCCGGAAATAGATAATCATGTTGGAATTTGTAGTACTGCGTTTTAGAAATGAAAGAAAGACTGTAACGTTCTAAAACTGGAGCTACTAAAAAGTGATGCAGCTGCACACAGTAGATTGCCTGCTGGCAGTTTCCCCAGCATCGGTTGTGCAGACCATGAGAACGTAAGATTTAATCTTCAGGCGGCATGTATTGTGACGTTACTGTCTTGTTTTTGACGAGTCACATGAATCAATGGCTTCCGACATACTTTCCCTCTGACGGAATGCCCACATTTCAGCACACTTATAATATCCATCAAACAACTGTCGAATACTATGTATTTGCCCTCTTTCATTAGACTATCATCCGGCATCACACTTGTTTCGGACTGCATCGTTGAGGACATATCAGCAGCATTGAAAGAAATATCGCCGATATCAGGTTCTGATGCGTCGGTGAATGCTGCTGCTTGTTCATTCTCTGTCATTTCAACATCTGTTACTTCAACATTGATGGGAGAGCACAACAATGTCGACAGCTTTTTTGGTGGCAATTGTTTGGCGGGTGTAGATTGTGTGAATTGATCTGCGACTACTTCAGAGCTATCTTCAATACATTCAGTATCATCTTCTTGTGGTGTTGCAGTCGCACTGTAGCAATGGTCCTTTACAACTTTACTGGATTCTCCGGACACATTCATTTCATGTTCTGGCCATTGGACATGAGCATCTCGAGTCTCAACACGCGGCGTCTGAATTAATAGTTCCTCCATAGTGTAAATAGTCTGGCAAGCAACATCTCTCATTCTCTTCACTGTCTGTGTATGTATAGTTCGTACACCCACAGGTAACTAGAGGACAGATTGGAAAAGGGATGTTCAGTTTAAACACAAGATAAAGTATAGTACAATTGACTGGAAAAAAAAATAAAATAGTTCACAGCACAAAAAGTTTTCTAAAGTTATGAACTGATTGTAACTAACCTTATTTTTCTTTCTTTTCTTTGCAACTTTTTTGACTCAACCTTCAACATCTGCACGCGTAGCTCCGATTCATTTCCACATCTCTTCCCTTCGTGTTGCGCTGCAACGACTATATTTTCTGTATCCGCATAGACAGCACGGAATGAGGCTCCATCGACTCCCTGAAACACAGTACTTTTATTACTATGTATCACAATATTGTTAGCATAAAACACACGTGAGGACGAACACACAATTTAAACATTGTGTAGAACAATCAAATGACAAGTATTCGAGCTCTGATGACCTAGTTCGATGGAACTGTCAGTATCCATTCCTCTGGCTCTGCATGGACTGCCATGAATGATTGTACTGGAGATGATGCATCAGCAACTCCCTGAAACACAGTACTTGCGTTAGTATGGTTTTCAATATTGTAAACATACACACACTTGGGGTCGACGGCACAGTTACATATAAAGAGATAACCACAAATGATGCTTTGTCTAAAAGAATCAAGGAATATTTAAATATGATCAGATTTAATCGACTTATTTCTCCAATTTCTTTACATCTGCATCATCTACATGGGATGTTGTGATTGTAGTGGAAGCCCCATCTTCTCCCTGAAACACAGTACTTGCGTTAATAGGGAAGAAAGTATAGCAAATGGAATCACGTTATATGATCACGCTCGATGGAGCTGTCAGTATCCATTCCTCGTGTTGCTGAAGAATATCTAGGGATGTTGTAAATGTAGTGCGCACTTCCGAAAGCTGTTGCGCCGATTCGTATCCGCATGGTCCCGCTTCCACTTCCCCTGGAATTACTTGAATGTCAGGCTCTGCATCAAGTGTGGGGGTTGACGCTTCAACAACTGCTGAAACATAGTATTTGCATTAGTAAGGATTACAATATTGAAAACATAACACACACTTGAGGCCGACCGCACAGGTACATATCAATGGCTAACCACGAATGAAACATGGTGTAGAACAAACAACAAGTGTTCCAGTCCTGGTGATCACGGTCAATGGAGCTGTCAGTATCCATACCTCGTGCTGCTGAAGAACATCTAGGGCTGTTGTCAATGTGGTGGACTCTTCAGCATCTCCCTGAAAGACAGTACTTGCATTAGTATGGATAACACTAATTATAACTGAAAACAAACACCAGGGGACGACACCTAAGGTGTATATCAATTGGAAAGCACTAACCAAACAATTGGTATAATAATCACACGATACATAAAAACTATTACTTGACATGCATAAAACAAGTCTGTAGCAGAATAGCCAAGTAAGATTACCTGATACGCACTAGAAGTGGTTGATAGCTGCGAGCACGTCACAGAAGTAGAATGTTCTTGCTTCAGATTCAAGGGATAGTCAAGCAGTTGTAAAGGTAAATTATTGTTTGATAATGAAATGCCAATATTTAAAATTGCCATGTAAGGAGACATAATACTTGAGTAATGCATTTGAAAATGCGCAATATAGCATAGTTCCCTGTGCCCATATATAGATTTCGTTTGTGGGTTATGAAATCTAAAAATAATATATTGATAAACGTCATTATTCAAAAAGCTATACACTCATATCAATGTCGAAAGTATTACACATTGGAAACAACACCTAAATATCAATGAATCCATTCGGCTACCTACACACTACCGCAAGGCCTAAAGCTAAAAACGGACACTTGACTCACAAGTGGCGTTATGTGGACGAATAGAGTGGGAATAGCGTTTGCGAGCAATTTTCGTGTCGTTCGCCGTTTATTCTTCTTTGTTACCCAAGATGTGGCGTACATGTTCGAGGGAAAGTGCCGGATGCAGATGACGTATCGATCACCCCTCTTGTCCTCAAAGACTTGTTGGACTCTACTTTCAAGCTCATGCAGTGGATATCCGCAATGTCTGACCCATTCTCTTATTCGATCAACAGTTTTCGGGAATACATGCACTGTAGTGCCTTCAGATTTAGCATGGGTCTTCGAAGGGCAACCGCTAATCGAACAGGCAGGCATTGTTGAAAATTCTGAAAAGTAAATATCGACATTATTAAACAATCTTGATGAATAAAAATGTGATACAAAAGTAAATGAACCATACAATATTCAATGCAAAGTTTGTTTTACTCGCCGGAACTATACCAGTTCATCATGTGCGGCTTAGTGTTTGCATAAGTTGCAGAAATTTGTAAATGATGTGACTAAACTCTGAACATGTGACTCGTCCCTTGGATGTTCTGTCTTGCACAAGAAGGAAAAATGCTTATATTATAGACTGGACCCCCGAAGGATGCAATTCGATGACAATTGACACAGATGAAAATAAATAGATCTGTCGATAGCATAACAATTGAAACTCAAGTCAATAGCAATGAGCCAAATGAACATAGCACTATTGGGTACTCTAATCGCAAATAGATAGAAATTAAAAAATGACCGAAATGTGACTAGAATACATGGCCTTACCTTGACCAACAAACATTTGGATTCAGCAGGCCGAGCAGTATGTTGCAGGAGAACAGGTAGATGGCCACAGTTAGCACACTGACGAGTTTGCTCGAAGCGGTCACAGATGGCAGGACGACGCGCAAATTAGCATAGATCTCAGTGCTTCTCAGGTAGAACGTTCAGGAGTTGACTTGCAAAGCACAAAGATGTTCTCATGAGACATATCAAGTGGTTTATAAAGTATTAGAAACAGGGGTGTGTTTGTGAATGAATGACGTGTGTATGTCATGGCATTATGTGGATTGCAGGGGGGCGGCCTGCCTCAGGGGAGGCCTGCCTGGAGACACGGGGTCTGAGGAGGCCATGTGAGCGATTGCCCCTTTTGGCGTGGGATACCTTTTGAAGTGTACATGGTGTTTGGCACCTTGGCCGTTATCGCCCCTGACAGAACACCATGGCAGCGCTCATCCACGGGTGCGAAATGCCTTTGATAGGGGAGGGGGGGGTGGATGGAGGGCCGGTGGGCGTGCAGGCAAGTGTGTGGGAGCGAGGGGCCATCAGGCCCCTCTCATCCTTTACTTCTCAGTAGAAACTCAGACCAAGTGCCTCCAGTAGTGGGTTCGCCCCTTGCCCTTATGTGATGTTAACTTTGGTTGACATTCGCGTAGATGGGACCACTGAGCAGGACACGGGGCATCCATTTTTGTACCCCCTTTCGACTCCATCTTGGTGACCAGGCCTCACTGCGATAGTACAGCGCTCAGAGCACATGGCCCCCACCCTCGTTCCCACTCTGACTGGAAAACTCTGGAGGTATTTACAACAGCTAATAAATGTAACACATCACTCTTCCTCTGAGATCACTGTCCTGCATGTGAACCAGCCTGAACTAAGCACATAGCTCGTTCATCTCCACAAACGTGTCCTTGCCCACGCACCCTCGCCAGTGGAAACTTACTGCCATTCTGACCTTGTGTCCCTGCAAGGTATTCTCTTCATGTGCCAGAGCACTGACCACGCCATGATGCCCACCTAGCAGATCCCAAACTAACATTACACCCCTACCACAGTATATCGTTGCCTATTAATAACAAATGACACATACCAGAGATTCGTGTGAGCACAGACCCACACTTCAACCAGTGTATTATAGTGGTCAAGACCCTTAACCTAAGGCCTGTATAATCCAATGTTAATTGATAGTATAGATATATGTGTGACTTTTATAGAGATATAACTTACTGAAAGACTTTGAACAAGTGTTATTTAGTGCATGCATTATTGAGAATATATTATGTTAGCTTAGATAGTGACCACCACGCTTCACAGCGACCTGACCTTCACCCATTTGGATCACTGATGTGATGTCCATCCTTGAATGGAGACACACTTCATTCATTTAAAAAATCGAAACAACCGTTGTTGAAATATATGTGGTGTTTTATTTTGTATCTTATTTTGATGGCACAAAAATACAAGACTTTACACATTGTACAGGTCAGGTTGCAGCACAGCGAGGGAAAATCCCCTGTACTGACCGCTGTCACTCGGGAAAGTTTCTCTTATGGCATGAACGGCACAGGCGGGTATTACTCTTCGAACGTGGTGTCCAAGCCTCCAGTGAAGCCACCATATAAAGGAACGATAGGCCACCGGCCGGTACCTCCTGTGAAAAAGAATGATACAAACTGTTTTTAACAAGATAAGTTTATTAAACGTTTGTTGTCAATGACAATTCTTGAAACTAATGGCATTCTGCTTGGACAAATGCTATCTAGACACTGCACACTATTGAACGACTTTCATGCGTTAACATTATATGTATATGTAATTTTGGATATAATAGAAGACCATGAAATAGGAGTGGCATCACAAGCAGAGTATACTTACTCGTTACTCGGATTACGAGGACGAACAGTTGCGCGAAGTTCGTGCATAAGCACCATCATTATCCTCAACACGGACCGTGTGAGGCAGGCTGCCCTGAAGTCTGGCAGCTCGGTGATGCATTGCGGTCATGGCTCGCCTTCCGAAATATAGGCCACGCATCCCGAGTTTTCACAGCAGCAGCAGTTCTCCTCCTCGGTTGGCATTAGCTTGCACCGATTGCATGTGCACCAGGTGGAAACACCGTCCATGAGACTAGGTCCACTGTCTTCATCCGTTGATTCGTCCTGCCAACTGCCGTCCGAAGCCCCATTGTTTTCGCGTGTTTCCCTTTCCAGTAGTTCCTCCTCGGTATACTCGGACTCGTACATGTAGTGCATTATTGTAGCCATTGTGTGGTAAACAAACTAAAATAATTTATAGCAATGGTACTGGTGTTCACACGGGCTACAAGCGGCAAAGGTAGCTGACCAGAGCACAGAAACGAGTCACAGAATACTCAAAGTAACACAGAGAGAGGAATGGAATTGAAAATCTGCTTCTGTGTGTTGTGAAATGGTCTGTTTATACTTATTGAGTAAAGAGGCTTCCTGCCGTTTCCATGGCGACACGTCATTTGCTCAAGCGCAGCGATTGTTGACACGAGACGTGCTTTGGCGTTGTGAAATGGGCGGTACGCGTCTGCAGATGACAGGCTCAGGGGCGGGGGATATGATTTAGTGCCACAAAAGCAGGTCAGCAAGGGCGATGGGGCAAGTGATAGGATTATCACAAAATGGCAGCTCCCTGGTGCCTGTTTTCGCGTGCGTTTAATGGACGAAAACTCGGGTAAGGTCCATAGGAAATTTTTCTAAAATTGTGCGATTTAGGCTTAAAAACACATGGCCGACCCGTAGGGACAGTAAACATTTTTGACCGAACCATTCCTTTAATGTATTTTTTAAGTGTTTGATATCACTTACACAAGGACAATTAAAAAATAAATATAAGTGCAAAGGGAGATCCAAAATGTATTCCACCATAAGCCACAACTAAATAGTCGATCATAGAAACATAAAATGGCCACTATTACACTGCATGTATAGACAACTTGCAACATAACTAAGTTACTTTTACCATTGTAGATGGCCAAGGTCTTTTGATGCACAAATCGATGAGTTTCTCTTTGCATATTTCCACCCAGAGTTTGAAAATGTGCATTGCAAGATCATTTGTCTTACTGTATCAGGCACTGACCCAGATTGCCAATATTTGTTTCCAGGCCATGGAAGTAGTGAAATCTGAAAAGACTGAGGTATGTTTTGTAAACTAGAAAGAATTAAATCTTCATGATATGCAGCCCTGTAGAAAAGGAGAGGACACAGATATCCCTTTGAGGATAACGGATATTTATGAGTGCATATAAATTCACAAGACCACACCCTTGGTTATTCTTCATTTTTCTTGCAGTTCTTTATAATGATGCTGCCCAAAAGCATTTTCGAACTGACCAAATGTACTTGACAAGGTGATTTGAACATAGCATGCTTTTTTGCAAATAAAACATCTGTTTCATTGACACATATCCCTATCATTCTGTCTCCAAAATCTCTGATTTGCATCTAAAAAAGCAGCAGACGGCGCAGTCATTTTTTCTGTCCCTCGTTGCCTTGTCATTCAACAAGGGTAAACAAGGCTGCATATGGATGCATATGGATGCCCTGTCCACACTGCACACAGGCACATATTTCTCTGGTACACAAAGGTGCGGTTGCATGTTAATGTGTTTAGAAAAACACTTGCACACCTGATATTACATTGAATATTTGGCATTAGCTCCAGTGTGGCAATCTGCAGATCGAATCGCTCCCTACACTGTGCCACCTGTGACATATAATTTCATGTCTAGCCATGCTTAAAGATGCATATTCAATCCATGGACCCAAGCCTTGATGCATATGCAGATTCATATTTAGTAAACACGAGAAATGCACATTACATTCAGGCGAGGCTAAGTGAGTGTTCATAATTGTACATTTAATAGAAAATAGCGTTTTCATTCGAGAGTCCGGGACAGGTGCCAGGTGACCTTGGTATTAGAAAACTCATTTGTCGTTCGTTCCAGCTTGCTGAGGAGACGCCGCATCTAGACACGATACCTGTGAAGCGGGAGATGAATGGCCTCATTTTTCCACCGCTGATGAAAAGCATCATCGCAGGGAGATAACATACTAGAACATTGCAAGACTACATGTGATGCACATATCCAGGATATGAAACAGTGAGAACGAAGACACTACTGGAAATAACGGCTAAGATTACAGTTTGGAAGACAATCCAGCAAGTGAGGAACACAGAGGAATGTGGATCAAATTTTGAAGATAATACTTTGAGTCAAAAAAGCCCTGATGAAGGATTATATCCGAAACGTGTCGGCTAATAGCGAAATGCAAATATTGTAGCGATAGACTCACAAACTAAATTGTGTTTGGATCATGGAATAGTAATTTTGTTGATTTGACTCTAATGATACAGAAATAAGTTTATATGTGGACGGCTAGAATCCCACATCTTTTTTTCATTGAAAAATAACATGACTTTTCTTTCTGGTGAAATTTAATTAGTTATAACCTGTTTTAACCTTTAATTTTGAGTAAAAATACCTTGAAGCATCACAAGCATCGCAGAAAATGTATTTTGAATTGAATGTTTTAATCATTTTAATAATAATTTAATAATTTAGCATTTATATATCGCGCTACGAACCCTCAGGTATCTGAGCGCTGCTTATTATGACCCACGGTTTGTGTGGTGCTATATCAATGTAAATATCAATTAAATGCTGAATGATTGTGCCATACATCCTAGTATTAAGACATGTTAAGAAACTCAGGAGGTCTTTGCACCCCAGAAGAGTGCATAGGTGTTATCCGTTGGAGACAACAGAACAGGTAGGTATATTTCAAGTTGGTCTCCTTGGTCCAGGAGACAATAACTCCTTGCACCAGGAGTTATAGTACTTGACTTAAATTATTAGCACAGTACAATTGAATAATGCAAATCTCCATTCAGTTACACAGTAGTGCCCCTCGATGTACATTTACGTCCTCTTTGTTTCTGTTTACTCTTGGTATTAGAACACTGTGTCACGCTTAGTGTAAATAATCCTTCTGACTGTTCTCCAGACTTTCTGGGATGAGCAAAAAGTGTTCTAACATCGGTAAACAAAATTGAGATGGCAATATAAAAGAACTACAAAATTACGAAAAGACTACTGAACTTCCTGTGGAGCCACGTGCTGCAGGCATCTTTGTTTAGTGGGTGAAAGGTGCATTAGCCTTGTTCTTAGCACAAACAATCTTTTGGTTTCTCGCAGGAAACATGTTGGACACTGATACTGAACTTGTTCACCCAAGTTGAAGCTGCTGCTCGACTTCAAGCGCCTGCCAAATTCGAGCTATAGTAGGCGTTAACAGTGAAAGTCCTGAGAATATAAAAAGGGCTGCCTTTGAGTCCCGCAAAGGAACATTTTGCTGTGGACAGACCGGAAGCTGGCAAGAAGACAAAGAGGCAGACAAGACCTGGTGAGGCAGTTAGTTGTTTTTGGAGGTGACTATGATATCTTGGAGACGGTTGATCAGTTTCTAGTCTTGGGTAGATGTAGAGGCAATGAACATGATTGATGCTTATTCATTGATGACGTTTTGGATTTTAAGTGTGCTGTCCATAGTGATAATTATGGTAGTGATTTTTTGTTTATTATTTATTTCTCATTATTAAAAGATTTACTTTATACATGAGAGCGTAAGCAGCATGCATTGAGTGTTCATTACTGATTGTCTTGTAAAAAGCATTTGACGTGAACTTTAAGAGTGGGGCATCTAAGTAAATGTATTGTGTATTGATGTGTTATATATGGTACATTTAATATAATACACTTATGGAGGGTTACTGGAAGGTATGAGCAGTGGACTATCAATAAAGAAATTATGTGACATTAGTAAACTTCTCCTGAGCAAATGAAAGAGATTAGCCCCCTACTCTTTACTGATGCAGAGTGACAGGTATATGCTCTTCCCTATCTCTGTTTCTACCACAACCCCTGCTAGGGGGTCTTGGACATTCTCCTGGGGTGGACGAGGGGGGCTATGGAGATAGGGGTGATAAGAATCATGCCACCTGCATGTGCATTTCATATGGGGCCAGGTGTTGAATATCAGTAAAAGTTACCACTCACATGTCAATCCCTACCCCCTGCACTTACTTACAAGCCTACAGCAGAGGTCTCAATGGTACTTAGACAGAGAGGCCTACCTATCGCTCACATGCAGTGGCAGGTGCTCTTTCCTTTCACCCATGTGTTGCCATTCGAAGATGTTCTCTTTGCAATCTAGGTAGGGGCAACATTCACCATAAACATACATTGATGTGTTGGTGTTTGGGCATTCATTTCTCCACCGAATTCATTGTGGGACTTGCAATCTTGGATCACTTCAATTTAATACAGTAAGTACTGCATTTCAGGACTGGACTGGAATAGGGTGACATGTAAACCATAATGCAGAATATTCCTCCAAACGACCAATGCTTGTGGTTGGCTCATACTGTAGGGGCACTTTTTGAGATCTGAGAATCTCATAATTAAATTCATTAATATAACCAGATTAACCATCTACCCCAAGTACATCAATGCTATTTCCTTTTAATTCCTTACAGCACACCACATGCTCTTTCCACCGAAAAAAACATTGGCCTCACCAATGCTCGTGATGTAGGTATAATTATAATATATAATCTGCTCCTTAAAAAGGGTGGTATTTGAAATGTTCTTTCTGAACATAAAACTCAACACCAACAATGCTCTCCTACAATTCATTATAATTCTGGTCAGTTAACTGTTTCAGCCTACATAAAGTTATCATCAAGAATAAATTACTATATAATATATACACAGCTCCTCGTTAAATGTTTTGGGGGGTAACTATAAAGCGGGCAGTATTTCCAAATACTCCCGGTTTTCATTGCATGCCAAATTATTATGTATTGGGTATTTAGATTATATGGCAATCCTAGACATACCACCTGCAGGTAACACTGCCAGATTATCAGTCCAAATAATGCATAAAACATTTACGCAAGAGTTGCTTTAAAAATGTTGAAGAAATGTATAAAACATGTTATCCTGCAGTGAGTAAAGCGGGGCACTTCTCTTTAATTCTCTTTACTGCAGGAAAAAAGGAATTTATATCATCATAGTTATACAATGCACAAAAAGGTCAGGATTTAATATTTACTGAATTTACATTTTTTTTATACAGTAGGAGTATGAACTGCTACTGTACACAAGTCATTTCCATCCACAAAATGAGGTGAAACTGGATTATAGACACAAAAAAGTAATGTTTGCAGATTTCCAAAACTACCAGATGCTAGTTCAGGAAAATTGCAACCTTTCCCCTCAACAACCAGTCTACTCATGATCTGGCAGATTTCCAGAAATATGGCATGCAGCCTCGGAAATGACCAGATGCCGTTTTTTCAGGGTAATAGCTGCCTTATTTTTATTGAACCTCATGATAATCTGGCGCACAAATTAGTGCAGGACCTTAGTGGCATACAGGAACTGATTGAG
The DNA here is from genome assembly GCF_040938575.1 of Ambystoma mexicanum. Lineage (NCBI taxonomy): Eukaryota > Metazoa > Chordata > Amphibia > Caudata > Ambystomatidae > Ambystoma > Ambystoma mexicanum. The sequence goes on along the minus strand of NC_090941.1, from coordinate 699,460,138 downwards.
GTCATAGAAGGTTAGGATTATATGAATTGAAAAATGTACAAAGTTCGACCCCTGCTAGAAAACTAATGTTCATAGGGGCATTTGTATTGTAGAAGTGTATCAGGAAACAGAATTTCTAAAGTTTCTTCAGTTTGGACCCCACTGCTCTTTTGCTGGCTGTTTATTTTGAGGTAGAGGGAAGTACTTTGCAGCGATTAGTAGAGTGTGTGCATACACAATACTGTTTTCACGCAAACTTCTCCAGCAGATGGCAACTTCAGCTCGTGAAGTATTTTGAGTTTAAGCATTTGTTCTAAATACTGTTTATTCTTGTGACATTCTGCTAATCTGGAACATTTATATTTGAATATGTATAGAGTGATTCATGTGTGTCTTGACACTGCACATTTGCCCCCCTCCCCTCAGCTAATCTTAACGCGCAAAGTCTTGTGTAGGGATAATGTATGCTGATTTCACATACTCATTTCAGTCACTGGAGAGATCAATTTTATAAGGGTATGTGTCTGATTCTGTACTGTGTGAGAAACCTGAGGGTGTTCTCACATCTACTCCCTTTGGATTCTCTACACAGTTGGCCAGGGAAGGGCCATCGATTGTGGATCCCAACCCTGGGGGTGGACGAGCGAAAGATTATCACCTCAGTGGAGGGTCCTTGGTGTTTGGAAGTGGGATGCACTTAGGTGAGACGCAGTATTCCACATTCTCCTTTCAGGAAGGAACCCCTATCCCAGAGGTGGTTATGGGACATTGTTCCACCTGTCCCCTTGTCCTTGAAAAAAACAGGAGATATTATCAACCCAGATGCACTAGAAAGAGGAGGAGAGGGATTAGGAACAGGGTACCTTTTGATGAGACATAGTATCCCCCTTATCCTAGTGACAACCAGTATAATCCTCCCAACTCTTTTGGATTACTGTACATCAGTTCCCCTTTTATCCCCTCTTGGGGTACCTGACAGTACTGAGAAAAGGAAGAAACAACAGAGAGTAATGAACACTCTACACTCGCCCCACTCTGGTACTGAGATGAGGAAGAAGCAACTGAGAGTAATGAATACCATTACTCTCACCACTTTGGTACTGGGACGAAGAAGATGATTAAAGAGGCACACCAGTATACTGAACAGACATGTCCCACTAATATGTTCAGGAAAAGTCAGGCGATTGAAACTAAGTATGCCCACCTGCAACCTTTCAGAGTCTCAGGAGAGTCTCAGCGCAGTATAAAAAGAGCAGTAACAGGAAGGAAGAAGAGTGAGTTGTGAAAGCAGCTGAGATGCCAGAGTTGCCAGGACCAGCCGGTGGAAAACGGGACTCTGGGACTCTGAGAGTCTGCAGAGTGAGGCAGCGAGTGGAAGTGTGGTGAGGGAGTCGTGTCTGAAGGGAGCCAGAGAAGTCCAGAGAAGGGAGTCAGACGATGTGCCAATCCCTTATGAAGCAATTAGGAAGGAATTCTCGTCCCCCCGGACTGAGAAGGGAGCCCAGGAGTGTTTGGGGGGCAGCTGGCAAGGCCCTGACTTCAGAGTTTGAAGGGAAGCTGGTGAGGCCTTGACCTTGGAGGAAAAAGCCAAGAACACATCCAATTTCAGATAATGGGGAAACCTGGTATTTGAAAGCACATGTGAATACAATGTAGCAGAATAATTGCATGTGAGGAAACACATGTTTACAATCCCCAAACAATGCAAAAGAATTAATAATGATGAAATGGGAAGTTAAGGACTACTAAGTAAGAAAGTGGTTGCGTATCAAGAGATATGTTCTCGAAATACTCTCTATGAAGAAAGAAAGCCTTTTACAAACAGGGGAGCTACGCAAAGCTGCAAATTGTGAGCAAAACAGGATTTTGCAAAAGGGGAGCCACACGAAAGATGAAGTATGAGCAAACTGCTAACTTCGAATACCGAACTGAATGAAAATGAGCAATCTTCAAATATTCAATACCAAACCGAATGAAAATAAGCAACCGGCTAATGCTGAATACTGAACTGAATGAAAATAAGCAAATTGCTAATATTGAATACTGAACTAAATGAAACAGCAAACTGCTTATATTGAATGAACGGAATGAAAAAGCAAGACTGCTAACCTTGAATACTGAATGGTGTAATACAAATTGTACTATACAAAGAGAACTCCTATATGTTGAATAATGAACTGCTATAAGAGAAGTCATGGCTCCTTTTTGCGTGACCTGTAATGGGTGGACCGTGCAGTCTAATAACTACGCCAAGAACAGAGAACCCCTATATGCTAACAAGGAAACCTGCTATTGTGTCAAAAGGAAAGCTACACTTGGTGCATATGAGACTTAAGGAAGGGAACCCTGAGCTGGTAATAATTGTTGAAACTCAGTTTAAAGATACAGCTTCAAAATACTTATTTTTGTAAAATCTTTTGATATTGAACTTGGGGAAGGGAATCCTGAGTCGTGTTGCCCTGGAACTATATTGAACTTGGGGAAGGGCATACTGACATTTACCAAGGTGTGGAACTTTATGACTTTGAATCTAAAAGAAGGTCACTTGAACACTCTGCTGAACTTGTTGACATTTGGGGAAAAGAGGTAGAAGTGCCACCTTGGCATAGGGCAACTTTGGCTTTACACCATCCTGACATTTCCATTAATAAAAGCCTATTGTTAAATATTGAATCTGTTGTCTGTGTCTCCTTCCATGATGCCAACCTCATAACTTCTGCTTATCTCTTTCCTTTTAATTTCCCACCTCTTTTGAAATATTTTCCTTTGAAGTTTAATTTCTGTATGATCATGAGCATTTTGTGGCTCCTCTCCCTACACCTGTTGGTAATGATTTTCTTCACAAGCAGTGGGTTTGAAGTGCATGCCAACCTTCGTGCAAAAATGTGTAATATATTTAATGAGTGGAACCAATTTCGTCTCATGTTTTTCGGTATTATCCATCCTTATCCACTGATTATACAATATTCATCTGCCAAAGTTCTTACTGGAGTATCCAGCCAATGTGTCCAATGTTCTAAAGTTAGGGAAATATATAAATACGAATGCAAATAATAACAGGTGGAAAAGTTAATTGCTATGCAAGAAATGCTCTTGGGTGCAAAAATGTAGCCTCCATCATAATGGTAGTTTGGGCAGTAGCTGAGACTGTCTTAAACATAATTAATGTTTATGTCTCAATCATAATTGACCTGAATTTGGGGTCTTGCTTCCATATACAATTCTCTGCAATACAGCATTCTTTCATTTTAGATACACTATGAAATGCTTCAATACATTTTCTGCCTGATTCATGGAATTATTTGCATGAAAAACGCAGATTTGCATGCGTTTCTGCCCAAAAATCCCTGTTTGAAGTATAGGGATTTCGGGCAGAATGGCGCGCATATCTGCGTTTTTCACGCACATGATTCCATGAATCAGGCTATTTGTTTCTCCAAATATAGCACCAGTTCCTTATCAGCAACTGTGTCCACAGTAGTATGGACATTCAATATATAGCTGCAAATATTTGCTGCATACAGTGCACTACAGCACTCCCTACAGGGCCATCATTGGTCTTATGCATTTGAATAGAGTTGATCCTCCTATAAAAATGTTTCACCCTGTTTATACAACTGTCCAATTATTTGGTCACTGTTTTTATCCCTTTGCTGTCCCCCATTGTGTTGTGGTCATGCATCTGTTGGGCACTAGTTATGCTACTATAGTAAGGCTGGCCAAACCTCTGCACTGACTTGCTCACGGCTGGAACAGAAACCCGATGCTGAAAACCAGTGGTCCCTCAAACTCTCATGCCACTGGATGGTATCCTAAAACAGAGCCTGAATGCAAACACAGGTTCAAGGGTGCAGGGCTCGATTTGGTGGACCACCCTCAGCAACTCACTCTCCTGGTAGGATTCTGCATGCTATAAGGGGTTTGGCGGCTCTATGAAATGACCATGGGCCTCATCAGGGCTTGGGCTCAGCGTCAAAAATGTGGCAGTAATGCTATTACCGCTGCATTACCTCTCCGCCCAATCCCGAGTTTGGGAAGAAAGTTGGAGTTTTACCTGCAGCTTTTTGCTGGAGGTAAAACTCTCAAGTTTCTGCCCATTTGTGGTGGTATTACTGCAGTGCTAACACTGCCGGAAGGCATAACGACGTTAACGCTATTTGCGTTGGAGGTATTTCAGTGGATTTACCACTGGGATACCGCCATGGTTGTGATGAGGCCCATATCTCTTTCAATTTCTGTTTGTGGGTTTTGTTAGGGTGTAAACATCACAAGTGTACACAGCAGGCATTTTAGAGGACGTTCAGTGAAGTTTGGTGGTCTTTTTTCCCCAGCGTGTTGGATTTCAACTTCTTTTTGATCCCTCTTTTCTCACTTTGTCTGTATTTGTCTTTATTGTGCTCCCATTGTTGTCCTTCTTTTTAGCATTACTTTCTTTCATAAAAGGTTTTTAAAAATCTAAAAATCTAAAAATATTATTCCTGCACGTCTGCCTTCACCTCTTCCCTAAGAGTTAACAAAAGCAAAAATATTCTCAATCAAATTTGGATGTTTCTTCATCATTAGGTACTTGTATGACTTCCTCCATTTGTTACCCTCATCTTGCCTTGTATACAACCCTTAAAAAAAATTGTGTTCTTGCTTGTTTGTCAAACCTATAAACCTTTGTCCAAATGCTGGGAACAAAAGACAGACTTTGCGCAGAATTCAGGGCATGAAGTCTGCCCCTACAAGGTTGGCCTTTTTTTCCATGCGCCTCTCCCAGTCATTTTCGGGGTCGGTGGGATGTTCTCCCCACATCTCCTCCACCACTGCACTTCCCTCTCCCCTTTGCCCCCCTTCCACTTACCTGCTGCTGTTAAACGAGATATCATATTGTACCTCCTTTATTGTATATATTGGCCTAAACACAGTCGCTCTGCGAAGAAAACCGCGTTGCAAAGTTCCGATTTTAGATCTACTTCGCCGCCATTTTAGGTCCATCCGCCATTTTGATTTCCATTCTAATGTAATTCTGTGTTCTAAAATGGTGGACAGTGTTTCCCGCTTGTAACTGAGCCGTCCTGGACTTTGTATGTTAGTTAATGTATAAACTGTCCGTTGGCCGATTGTTTGGGTTGAGTAAAGAGACCTTGTCCCATGCCTGACTTGTAGACAGAGGATTGTCTGCGCCAATAAGTCTGATCCGCGGACATACATCGACCACAATGTTGAACAAATACTGAATGTGGACACTAGCTGAACTGCATTGTAAAGGACATGTGTTAAGGCTTATTGTTAAATCCAAGAATACACTGTTGCCATTGTAACCTGTTTACATGGAACTGCGGATGATCCATGTGCATATTGTCGGACAAGCCATAAGTGAACTCGGCACGAACTCTAGACCATGGATTATTAACTTGCAGAGGGGCTGGACATTATTATTGGAAATGTATAAAATGCACAACTGTTTAGACGTCCAGTACCACTCACTTCTCACACCGAAAGGGCAGGTATTTGCTGTGATGTACTGAGGGCCAGATAGCTATCTGACTTTGTTTCTTTGTAACTGTACAGTTTTAGAATAAAGATCTGTGAATCTTTATAAAGCCCGTGTTTGGTGTATTTCCTTGTGGGGTACTCGATATTTCCTTTTGCTTTTACACTGCAGGCTCCAGGTCCCTTCCTCGTCGGTTTGCAGGTCGGAAAGATGGGAGGCCCACAAACTACACGTTGCACCTTTTTGCGCATCTGCCTTCCGTCTTAGCTGTCTATAGACTGTGAATGAAAACCTTTCCAGACTATGGGCCTCATTATTTGTTTGCCGGTCCGGAAACAAGGGTGCCGGTAAGCTCATCGGCACACTTGTTTCCAGACCAGCAAACTACGTTTCTGCCTACTGTGGCTGCTCTTCCCCACAGGTCTGACCCTTCCGGGCGCTGCGGCCACGGTCGGCAGACCGTTCACAGAAGCACCAGCACCGTTAGCAATGATGACAGTGCTTCCAAGTCCCCACTCCCAAATTTGGGAGTGGGGACAAACATGTTACCGGTGCCTGATCTCCCGGGCCTATGGGCTTGTAATAGCCCGGTGTCATCAGGAAGTCAGGCGGCGGTAAAATATTACGAGTCCGTCGGCACCCCACTGGTAGCACCGGCAGGGTTACCGCCGCATTCGCAATGAGGCCCAAAATTGCATTTTTGGGTAAAGCTATCACAGGTGTCTTTTTGCAGGGGAAAATACCTTGCATTTTTTGGCAAAACCGTCACGTGTCTTTTTGCAAGGGGCCATGCTGGTATTTTCCGCAAAGCAATCACAAGTGTCTTCTTAAAGTGGCAAACACTGGCATTTTTGCCAAAATGACATGAGTATTCTTCCAGGGGCAAATAATCGAATTTTTTTTGCAAAGTCACCATTGTCTTTCCACAGGGGCAAATAATGACATTTTTCAGCAACGCTATCACAAGTGCATTCTTATAGTGACTGTATATCCTTGTCTTCTGCCGCAAACAAAGTGTATGTTTATTTCATTGCAATTGGTTTTATGTCTGTCCACAAAAAGGTGACACGTTCAGTTACATCTACAGATTACACTTTTCTGCCTCCCAAGAAGTGTACGATTATTTTTATTTGCAATTATAGATACATATTTAGCTTGACCACATAGCTATCAAACACTGATAGCCACTGAATAGAATATTCTCCAACTTCATAAGAAATATTAACATTTTTTTTTATTTTGTAGTCCTAACAAGCAGCACATATTTTTTCTGGGCATAAAAACATGGCGCACAGAGTTACAGCCACTGAAAGAACTCTCAAATCTCCAAAGAATTATACAATGCTTTATTCTCAAATAGCAAGAATTATTTTGTTTTGCACAAAACTCTGACACACTGGGTTACAGCTCCCAAATATAATCTCCTATCACCTCCAAAGGATCCTAAGTCTTTGGGCCTCATTATAGGTCTGCCAGTCTGGAGACAAGGGTGCCGGTGAGCTCACTGGCACTCTTGTTTCCAGACCGGCAAACTACATGTCTGCCTGCCGTGGGCACTGTGCCCGACAGGTCTGACCTTGCCGGTTGCTGCGGCCACGGCAGGCAAACCGTTCAGGGAAGCACTGTCACTGTTAGCAAAAGTGCCGGTGCTTCTGAGTCCCCACTCCCATAGAGTCCTACGGAACTCTATGGGAATGGGGACTTACATTTTACTGCCGCCTGACTTCCTGGGCCGCTGGACTTTTAATAGCCCGGTGGCACAGGGAAGTCAGGCACCGGTAAAATATTACAAGTCCGGAGGCAAAACACCGATAGCACTGGTAAGGTTACCACCGGACTCCTGTTTTGTCTGGCCACAAAAAGATGTAACACTGAGTTGCAGCCACTATACAAATATCTTCCCCTGCCTCCAATTAATTACATGTTATTTTCACTAAAACTACTATTTGTCTGGCCTCTTACAGTCACTGAATATGCTCTCTTGCCACCAAATACTTGTAAGTTTATTTATTTGTAATTATCAACAACAATTTTGTCTGTCCACACATATATGGCACACCAAGGAAAGACATTGAAAATAATATCTTCTTGCCTCTCAAGAATGATAAGACTTTTGTCTCATCGACTTACATTTTGCCCTGCAACTAAAATATGACACTCCCAGTTACAGCCATTGAAGGCATTCTCTTTATTTATTATTAGCAGTTAGCAACATGTATTTTCTATGGCTACAACATGTTGGTGCACTGGATTACAGCTATTGAATATGAGCACATCCTGCATCCAGAGAATGTTGCACTTTTTCTCTGAAATCTGTAGTTTGTTTTACCACAAAAGAATAACACACTCAATTACAGCCAGCGTGTTCACTTTCTTGTCTCAAGAGTATGATTCACTGTTTTATCCATAACTAGTAACAGTTATTTATTCTTCCCAGATATATATGGCACACGAGTTACAGCCACTAAATATAATCTCGTGCAGCCGCCAAAGAATCATAAGACTGTTCCTTTCCATGTTGTTTCTGTCTCACCTCAGAAAAGATGATGTTCTCGGTAACAGACACTGAATGCAGTCTTCTGTCTGACACCAAACAATTCAGGTATGTTCTTCTCATGTTGATGAGAAATGTCATGTGAGTTTATGCCATGCTAGGTGGTCACTGTGGTGCAGTGGTCACACACATGGCTTGTACCATTTCAACTTCTCCTTTAACCAAATCATATTTTCATTTTGCTCCTCTCCCTCAACTGAATCCTATTTTCATATTTGCCCCCCCATCTAAAACCTAATAATTGTTCATATGCTTCAGCTATCACAGCTTAATCATAATAATGTTCTACTTCTCCCTCGCCTCAAATAAAAAACGTATTCCTTAAACTGCTCTTGCAACCGCCTGCCTGTTCCTAGCAAGACTGATGCTGAAATTCAACCATGCATTGACAATGTTTCTATTTAAGCATAAAGTACCCGAAACCTTTTTCCTGAACCATTGTTAATGTTGGTAAAACTACTGATTTCACTGAAATACCAATTATTTGAGTGTTTCAGAACAGCACTGAATATGCACACCGAGGTTTACAGGCATGCGGCTGCTTTCGTGAGGCTTCAGTGTTACTCCTGTTACCTCTTAGGGTGAGCTAGATGCTCAAAGGGTCTGAGTCTGGAAATGCCCAAGGCAAATGAAGAACAGAGCCACGGCCAGTGGAGGCATGTGACTGCTCAGAGGGACAAAACAAGCCCCGCCCCCAACCCATACCTCAATGTCCGAGCTAGCCGGGGGCAGATTCACTTTGTTTATGCTGGATTATATCCCTTTCATACTCAGCCCTGTTCTCCTCGTTTCCCACTTCACAACATTTCATGGCTCTGTGTGAACTAAGCAAGCCTGTAAATACCACTGTGAACTTCCCCACCATCTATTCTCCAATAATATGATACATCATCTCATCCCTCATTCCCCCAGCCTCTTTCAGCCACTTCAAGCCTCACCCAGCCTTCCATCTGAGTTCTTATGAGGTGTGGGCCCAAATTATTTCTGGATTCCTCTTCGACCAGGCACCCATTACCGAGGTATGTTCTGGGTAAAGGGGCGCTGAGTCCTTCTGCCCTGTGGCTCATCGACCAACTTCTTATCCTGGCATTATATTCTTCACACCTCAGTCGATTTATAGGAGCACAGGAAAGGGGGAACATGTCAGGAAGGCAGACATGAGGTAGAGCTCTTACCAGGTTGCAGTGCAAAGCCTGCCTGTGGCCTGTGCCCTACTGTGAAATTACATCTGCATGGAAATGATGGCACAACCATTTTGCCTCACTTTGGAACTTTCATAGAGATATCAATCACCCACTCTCACTGTCAATTCGAGAAATGCACTAGATAGGAGCTCGTGCCATCCTGGTGACATCAGTGCTCCTTGAATGCAATATGAACCACTGAGCAAGTCAGAGAGTTCTACATCACTAGCAGTACATTGCCCTGATCCTGTCACAGGATCAAAGCCTCAGAGGAATCACTGGTGCTTTCAACACACCTCCTCCACACCCAAGCTGCCTGGCAGGATAATGCCAAAAGCCTCCAGCGTGACGCCACTTGACTGACAGGTTGATGTCTACAGCAGCAGTTAACGGGTAAAATGCAATTGCATTGGGCCCTATCGTCCCGAAAACCGCATTTTTTTTAATATTTCGCTGCACCTGCGTGGATCAGATCTTCCCTCGGTCAGCAGGTGCACATAATAAACTATGGGGTTTCTGAATAAAGTAAACTAATGTTGACCTTCATAAAAAAACAAAAAAAAATCAAATCATGCCTGACATAGCTGAAGGATTTTGAGGTAATGAATAGACCGTCGAATAAGAATGCGAGGCACCGCGGACTCTTCGCTTGCTGCTCACAGGGCCCCTTTGAAACAACAATATGTTTTTTCACAATTATTCTAAGGGCATATCTTTTACATGTACAAATACTAGTTCAAAACATCTTTTTACTTACTCAAGTCAAAGCTCTTATAGACATCTCTCTGGGTGAAATATGTCCCTGTTGGTGCTCTTGACCCTTTAATGACTCCTGTAATGTACATTTGTCATCACACACAACTGCAACGATGGGGATAGAGTGCCCAAAGCGACCCCCCCTTCACATTGCACCATTAATAAAAAAATCTATTGGCCAGTCCCCAGGAGCGTTCATTGCACAGTGGCAATGAAGATACCAACATCATATATGAGTAAACCGTACCACCGCCCGGCCATCTTGCATCTTCACACTGTACATCACTGTTACCGTAGCATCAAGTAAGAGCTCCGAGACCCCACATGTCATTACAGCTTAAAAGGTTTATGTATTGGTCCCCCACCCCCTGTAATCATAAAATAGTCCCCGTAGGGTGTGAAGTACCCCAGTGTTACGTTATCTGCATAATCGGAACGAAGAACAGCATACCAAAAGTACTCAGTTGGCAATTTATTTCACTTTGTTGCGCGCAGGTAGATTTTAGAATCAATGGAGCGCTGCAGGTCAGTGTGGGCCACAGGCGTACATTAGATTGTTGCACGGGGTAAGAGTTCATACAGTACAGAATGTATTTCCTGCAAACCATTTAGTGTGGAAGGGAATAGTTACTACTGAAATAGTCAATATTTACATTGGGAGTTTGAAGCAGTGCTGAAAGTGGGCGTGAGGGATGAAGAGTGTATGGGTTATAGAGAGTGGTCTACTGGAGGGATGTTTGGCCGGGGGTTAATATTACCAACTCTTCGGGCCTCATCACAAGTTGGGCGGTGCAATAAAAATGCGTCTGTAACGCTATTAACGCTGCATTCCCGCTCTGGCCAACTATGAGTTGGGTGGAAAGTCGTCAGCTTTATCTCCAGCTCTGAGTTGGAGGTAAATCTGCCGACTTTCCACCGATTTTCCGCGAAATTACTGCGGTGCAATTAGCACCGCAGTAATTGTGCCGAAAATGCCCCATAAATGAGGACTTACCGCCCCACCGCAACTCGGGATCCGGCGCTAATAGTGCTGGACCGGGTTTCGGTAACGCTATTTGCATTAGGTGGTATCAGAGCAGATTTATCACCAGGATATCGCCCTCTCCTGATGAGGCCCTTCATCTGCAACTTCCATTTATACAAATGGCATAAATAAAATGATAAAGAGTTAGGGAGAAAGCTCCGGCAATAGACAACAACAAGGCAAACATTAAGGCAAGAAAGAAGGGGCAGGGGAGAAGAATTCATATATTTAAAATCCAATTGTTCATGCTTTTATCTTTATGATAGGCTATTCATAGTTAAAGGTTTGGGAGCTGTATTGGCAGTCTAATGATAACTAACCCTAGCTGCTTTTACTGTGGCCTTCTTTAGGTCATCCATGCACCTGCATGCAGTGCTGCATTCTGTCACCAGGCTGGTTACTGGAGGCAGAAGGTTCAAGCATGGCTGGACTGGTAGTCAAAAGCAATGCTGGAAAAGGATTACCACCACAGCAAGCGAACCAGCTTAGCTACACCGTACTCTATTGTGCTGTTCAATTGGTGCTGCTTGAAATCAAATGTGATTTGATGCCTCTACATTGTGTAGCTGAGGCTGCTTATGCCACTAACTAGCCATTCCCTTTAACTGCCGACATCTGCACTGAAGCCCTGCGTCATTCTGAAGGGTGAAGCAGAACACTTTGTAGAGAGTGGTACCCCTTAGAAAAGGTGGGCATAGCCTGGCCACTAACCAGTGGTCCGGGCATCTGAATAAAGAGCAAAGAAGTTCCCTCCCTGCATGGTAACTGATACCTTGTATTCATTGTTTCCATCCAGGACTGGAGTATGGGTCAAGCCAAAACAATTCAACCTTTTGCCCTCCTCAATCCTCAAATCAGACAACTGTAGTGCAAAGACTATACAATGAGTCAGGTGTATCTCTGCTGAGGTCCTGGTCTAAATGCTCATGCACCATGGAAGGGCTGGAACGTGTGGCTCACCCCTATTAGTCCAAAGTCTGTAGGCTCTCTGAAAGAGGCACCAGTCTCAATTACATTCTTCTGTAAGAACCAACATGGGATTCTGGCCCCTGCCCTGATCACTTGATCACCTGACAAACAACTGACAAATACCACTCATCCCCCAGTGGACAAATGTCGCAGCAGGGCCCACAGAGCGAAGCACCTGGGCTGGTAGTTCAAGGTTTCAGACAACACTCAGCTTGACAACCAAAATGAAGGATAAGTGAGGGCCAGGGGTTTGCATATCCCTGACAGCCTTTTCTATGAGCCTAAGTTTTGTGCTTCCCATAACCGTTTGCACTCTGCTTATGGTAATGAGTGGTGTCACCAGCCTGCCCCTTTCCTCATTGGCTACTTTCCAGATCGTTGTTGTTCATAGTACACAATTTACATACCTGGGAGAGAGAGAAAGAGGGAGAGGAAAGGAAAGAGAGGGAGAAAGAAAAAAAGAGAGCAATAGAGGGAGATAGAGAGAGAGAGCGAGAGAGAGGGAGAGAGAGAGAAAGAGTTTGCCAGATTGTCAGTGGCAAAGCGAGAAACTGAAATGGCAGGTGCCTACAGAGGCTATCGGTAGGAGTGTGGTGGAGGAGACCAAGCTGCTTTACCATGTTTGCTATATTTACTATAATTTCGTTTATGTATACAGGGAAGAACAATGTTCATTTGATTGCAAAATAAGGTACAATAGTTAAGATATCAGATTTAACAGGAAGCAGTGAGATTCTTACAATGGGATGAATTTGAGTGAGAAACCACATCTGGTGGGGCGTAAGGAAGTGTAACCGGGGTTAATACATGGGTGGACCTTCATAGATTAAGGACAATCAACATTAGACAATTTTAAGTGCAGATAGGCGATATGGACAGCTATGCTATGGCTTCTAATGCTGAAACATTGTCATGCCCTTATCATGCCTTCCTAGAGCTTGCAAGACAATGTTATGTCTGACAATATGATGCTTGAATGTTTGCACCCCTCGCTAATCTGCTCAACATTATCAACATTATTTTTTCTACCTTCTACTGTACTGCTCCCAGGTGACCCAATGCAATTATGCGAGCTGGAGTATGCTCCCATGTGGCTCACTCTAATTTTGATCCTGTGTGCCCCATTAAAATGTTCCCCTTCTGAGATTTTTCTACCTCGAGTTCCACTGATTTGGCCAACTGGTGCTCAATTCAATTAGTACCACAGAATGTGTTGCCTCTCTCTGATGCCTAATGTAATTCACATGGCTGGTTCCTAGATAGTGCACAATGACCTCATATCCTTCTGAGGTACTCCTAGGGACCCTACCTAGACTCGGTCCTCTTTGTAATAGCTACTCTGAAATTTTCAAGGTAACTAATCTCACCCACTTTCTTCTTGGTTCCGATTACTGCATGCTCCAAATGACTCACAGGACTCCCTATGTAGCCAATTCTCACCCAGGAATAACGGCTGCCAAAGGTCCACTGCCTTAGACATCAAGCTGCACAAAGGCGCATCAGGACATATATTCTAAAGTTCCTTACTCAAAGGGCACCATTACAAACACATTGCTCAAGGGAGACCTCAACATCCACCGGGATGCTTCTAATCCCTCCTCTAGGCTTTCCCGTAAACTCTGCGACACGCTCTCCTCTCCATTCTGCCCTCTGGTCCGACACACTGTGTGGGATATAATTTGGATGCTCTCATCTCCTCAGACATCCCCTTCTCTAACCCTCTCAACGCTCCTCTCTCTTGGACTGACCGCTTGCTACTTCCCTCTCATCTGAAAATCTCTATCCCTCAGGCAAAGCCCACACAGCACTTCAACCACCTACCTTCATGGTGATTCGGCCCATGAAGCATGTGTCAGTGGATGCCTTTGCCTCAACTTTCTCTGCCCCTCCTACCCCTGCCTCACACTCTGAAACAACCCTCTCTAATCTGCATCTTTCCATCTCCACCACTCTGGACATCCTTGCCCCTGTCATGAGAATCCGGCTGAAGCCTACTTCCAAGTGCAACTCTTGGTATGACTCTGACCTTGCTGTTCAGAAATGCAAGTGCAGGGCAGCTGAGAGGAAGTGGAGGGCTTCGGGTGCAACTTCTGACAACTGGCCTGCCGCCTGCTCCAAAGGCAATACAGAAGAGAGCCAACATTCAAGCCCATGTCCCCACAGCCTCTAACAACACGGCCAAACTCTTTAAAATCTGCAAGGAACTGGCCAATCCTGCTGCAGTCTCTACCTCTCCTGTTCCCTCCCAGTTGCTCTGTATGGCTCTTGCCTCTCACATCACCACTAAAACTCAGGACATCCTGTCCTCTATATCCGCTTCCACTTCCTCTCCTTCTTCCTCTCTCAGCCCTCTTTGGCCAACTCTCCCTCTCCTCCTCCTTTCTCCTCTTTCTCTCTGACAACATCTGACAATGTTTCTAGACAAGTCGGATCTATGAAAGTGTCATCCAAACAGGAGCTACCCTGCTCCTCCAGAACCATCAAGGACCATATTGACACTGTCGCTACAGCCTTGGCCAATTTCTGTAATCACTCTTTCGCCACTGGAACTTTCCCCTCTCTCCTGAAGCACTCCCTTGTGCACCTCCTCCTCAAAAAGCCATCTGCCAATCCTACCTGTCTGGCAAACTATTGCCCGATTTCTATCACCCCTTTCCTGGGATAACACCTGGAAAAGTTGGCCATCTCCTAGCTCACTCTCCGCACTGAATCTGTTGGTTGACTCCATCACCATAGTGTTTTATCGTAGATATTCAATACAACATGGTCAATTAATGTGTAATAACACTGTGTTTGGAATTTGTTAATACACATTACTACACATTACTTTACCCTGTTGTATTCAATATCTACGATAAGACACATACACAATAGTAACCACTTGTTCTTTTTATGTTTTTAACATTTTGTTTTTTAAATTAAACTTTGTTTTATCTGTATAAGTATGAGTGTGATCTTCCATAGCTAGCTCTAATAATGACTCGCTCTGACTAGGTTCACCCCTGCACATTTAAGGGAGGGGTAGCCTGGTGTCTATCTTTTTCCTCTTGATATTCACTTTGCCTTCCAGAACTAGCCCCCCCTTTAACAAAAATTAAGGCTACTGCCCATTTTTTTCCTCCTCCCAACAGACATCAAAGAACAGAATGGTACACATTTACAAACAATATTTACGCCACAGTCCCAGCCAATGCATCCTAACACCACAGGCATGCAAGGCTCCCCTCTGAACAGAAATGCCTCTGTGTTCTCATCACAGTCACATGACACGTATGAACAGTCCTACATGCAGAGCTCAGGGTACATTCGGTCTGCACACATCAGCACAACAGAAAGGTTCCTCTCTGTCCACTAACCTACCCCATTCTCTTCTCTTTCAGATCCACCAGAACACCCGGAGAAGCTGTAAATGGCAGCTGTGCTCACTATTCTTAGAGAGGCACAGCTCCACCCTACTGATGAGGGCCAACCAGACCGAAACACATGGGTAAGGCTCTCGTAACCAGGCCAAATGTCTGGCAGAGGGACTCCCAGGATCCCTCTTGTTTTTTTGCATAATTTAAGTAACTTTGGCTCTCATCCTAAATTACTAGGGTAATCCAGATGTGGACACCTTGCTCACTATTCTTAGAGGCCCAGTTCCACCCTACTTATGAGGTCCAACCAGACCGAAACACGTGTCTGGGGTTGCTGTTGGTACTCTTTTTCAGATGAGAATTGCCTAACATTTTGGTGCTGGACTGCCCCAGGGAAGGACAAAGACTGATATGTTTTTCATATTTCTCCTCTGTGAAAGATAGTGAGCTAAAGAATCTGGGTATGGCTCTCATCACCGGTACTAATGTCCGGCAGAGGGACTCCGAGGTCCCCCCTTGTTTTTTGCATAATTTAAGTAACTTTGGCTCTCACCCTAAATTACTAGGGGAATCCAGACTCATAGGGGCAATTGTGAGATATGTTTGAAATAGTGATTTCTCAGGCTCTATGAAATTCTCAATGCAAAAACATGTTTATTCAGCAATCATTGTAGTCATGAAATGTTAATGAAACCTCTCCAAATGTGGCATTCATGTTTGTATTTCAGAAGATCAGTTAGTTGCATGGTGAACTTTCTTGGGTAGGAAGATAAGTTATAGAGGTAAAATATTTGCCTGCACCAAGTGCAATGTAACCTTGGCTAGAGTCACAACACAGTCTATCTATCTATCTATCTATCTATCTATCTATCTATCTATCTATCTATCTATCTATCTTATAAATACAAATCAATGTACAACATAACTATAGATAAAAACACTTTGCAATAGATGTAAAGAAGAATGAAAATTGATAACAAAATAAAAGGGTTTATAAAAATGTTAATGATCATAAAATAAGAATTAGAAAGCAATTATATCTTTATTCTGGGAGAGATATCTAGCAGTCCTTTATATTGATTTAATAATTGATCATAATTTTAGCCTCTTGAATAATGAACACCTCCATGATTGCTTTAATCTCAGCAGCCATGCCGGATGAATATATTTAGATACATTGCCAATGACAAATGGATCCTGCATATCAATAAAGAAGGTGTTCTGGGGCCCATGGGCATGTGGTGCAGAATAAATATTAAAATAAATAAATAAGGTTATTGCTTCTGAAATGGTCTCAACTCATGCCACCCTGAGAATTGGCTTTAGGTACAACGCTCTGAGTGCACTAAGGCCTGTACAGAAAAATAAAAAATGACAAGTAGTTTTCAGACTAGTCAAACACAATGGGCACAAGCCCAATCCTTCTGTACTCAATGATTTCATAAAGGATGTATAAAGCACGTGCGTATGGAGGATCAAGATAATCTAGATGACCGTCAAATCCAAATTCTGGTTTATGATCATGGAAGCTTGTGCCCAATTTCAATTGTTGACATTAGGCTATCATTTTCCTTCTGCTATATGCGTTTATTGCTTCCTCTATTTTTCGCATGGAAGCTTTATTAATACTTGACGGACTTGACCATAGCTCCTGTTCATTCAGATCTATCAAGGTTTTCCTCACATGCTTGACCCACAGCAAACCCCTACCCCCATCCAGATCAATCAAATGCACAAGAGCTTCCTGATAGGCAGCCAGACTTGGTCTACACCATAACCACAACCAGTACAAAATTGGTTTCATGTGGATTGCAATGCTGATGGGGCATAGGTCGACCTCCATGTGCACAAGGGCATTAGGTGCCCCCTGTGCTAACATGATCAAGCTTTTCAGGAATTTATTTTCAACTTTATCTAGCTATGAGGCATCAACATAGCCCAAACGTATGCTATCTATCTATCTATCTATCTATCTATCTATCTATCTATCTATCTATCTATCTATCTATCTATCTATCTATCTATCTATCTATCTATCTATCTATCTATCTATCTATCTATCAAGTTAGCTATCAACCTTTCTATCTACCTAGCTGTATGATCTTATATCTCACGTTTTCTATCTGTCTCTCTATCTCTCAAGCTCAAGCTTCCTCTGCCTACCACTTTCACTCTAACTCATCTCATGCTCTTTTACCATAATAATTCATGAGTTCACGAACCAAATATGTAGATAATAAACAAATATAGCCTAGAAATCTTCCCAATGGCTAATTCTTCTCAACCAAAATTAGCACATGGGAAAAAAAGTGGTGTGCACAACTTTGTATACATTTAGGACATTTATTTAGGCATAAAAGTACTTTAACAATGAGACAAAGAGATGTAAGTAAGTATGTCAGCTGCAAACACATTAACAGTACAAGGTACAAGGTGAAAAACATAATTCAATTAGCACATTATACTCATAACAAAGCAAATTTCAAATTGACAATTTACACTGGCTGTCTAATTTAGGAACATCTAACCAAACTTTTAAAATATAAATGTGTCAGACTAGAGTATCTTTTTTCTTAATTCTTCAAAGTCTGTGTTAATGTTATCAGTAGATATGGAAGGCGGATGTTGCCTGTTAATTTGTTTGTATTTAAAGGGTACACATCATTTACGTCACTGGACCATGTAACAGATATGGGAAATAAAGAACTTTATCAGGGAAAATTGTTCAGTGCAGATGCATAGAAAACAAGAATTTTCAAATCCAACCGTTGATGCTTTAACACAGGTGGTGGCTCCATGTTTGTTAATGATTGGCAGTTGTTGATTGTTAAGGTTTGTGCGATATTGACATTCAATGAAGTGTTATTCTTATTCTCAGCATGTAACTCTGCTCCGGGACCCCCAACCGGCCCATAGAGTCAGGGTTTGCCCAGAAGCACCTTAAGACAAGATAGCAGCACCTTTGAGATGGATGGGCGTGCAGATTAATACTCCAACACCAAATCAGTAAAGACAACTCAACGGTTTGGCAAAGGGAGTCCGTTTAATGACAAGTACAAAAAATGGGGAGTCTCATGAATATCAGCAGAAGCATGATCTTCTCTCTCGCTTTACGGCTCCCATGAACGTCATAAACAACATAACATTTATACTGAAAACTCGTCATCATTGACGTGTAACACTTAAAAGGTGGCATGCATTTCTATTGGTTCAGGAAAGGTACCTTTAATATAGGTACTATATCTGTATATGGTAACGGAGTAAGGGGATTGAGTAAACACTGTCAGGTGGGGCATCTAAGCCCGTCCTTCAAAATGGCTACTGTAGACGTCACTAAAAGTACGACGTCCTATTGGTTCTACTAACTATAGGACCCTAGATTACTTGATCCATTATGATTGGGTTGGCACCAACCCCCCTCATATTTTACCACTTTGCTTAGCAACATGCAGAATGGTTGGCCAGGTGCAGAGTGCCCCTTAGCTCTCCCAGCCTTCCTCCAATTATTGTTACAATCAGTCATCACATTAGTGGCCATGTGTCAATTATTTCATTGTGGTTGGCCTCGAGACTGCATCTCCTGTCTGGAAAAGTTCTGAAATCTTCGCCTGGCCTGTTGCCATGCATAGGTGTGAAAGTCTCACTTCTCCTTGCTCGGCTGGTCACGTGATTCAGACACCGCAAATTTGCTTCTTCTTTATGTAATTTGTGTATTTGATTTTCGTTTCATCCACCACCTGCCTTTGTTTTCTTATCTTGACCTTTCAGAGCAGGATATTCTGTTCTTCGCTTCAATTAATTGTAGCTGCTGTTCGTCTATTCTACTGAAACAACCTTGGTTTTCCTGGCACGAGATGCCTCTGATGAGTTTCTGCTGCTTATTCTCGATTTTGCTAAATATGAAGCTCTCCTTGTGTGGCCTTTAGTAACCTTTGGTTAATTCTGCTTCTTGTGCAAAGTGGATGTATACTTATATAACGTGCTTCCTTTGAGGTAGATATGTATAGGTGGCGCTTGCCGCACTATCTTTCTACTAAGCATAGCAAGCCGCATGACTTTCTTAGCTTTCTTGCGGTTCCAAGCATATGTTGAATATCTTCATCATGCTCATGGCTTAAGCTTCTTACATTTGACATCGTCCTCTCACTTTAGGTTCACAATATCCCTGGCCCATGGCGTTTCATCTCTTTACAACATTCTCTGGTTGTCATTTCGTTTATATGTGAGTCAGTCCGGGTTCTCGTGTCTTCCATTAAGACCTTTTTGGTTTCTTCAGCGACTGTACTTAGATGATCTTCATTTCGTTTCATTTGTTGATATGGTTTTCTCAATGGGTACCTTATTGTCCATGGTTTTCTTGGTCATGTTACTTCAATAGGTGCTGTTCTTCTGATAGGTACTGGACAGAGACCCTCCCACTCTCTGCTGGTTTATTTGCTCTTCATACGTCACATATTTCGGCGTGAACGTTCCTGGTACTTCAAAATGGACGGTTGGAGCTGGGCTGCATTTGGGACCAACTCTACATAACTAAAAATGTTGTATGCGCCCCAGTTTTAGGAAAGTACAAAAATTATATTTGTAGATACTGTGACAAATCCTATGATGTTGGCCCTTCTCCCTAAGAGGGAGATCCTTTCCATGAGGCCAGGGAGGTGAGGCCACTAGCCTATAGTCCCATTGTGGCTAGTAAAACCCTTTGCATGAGGCCAGGGATGTGAGGCCGCTAGCCGATAGTCCCCCTGGGGTGGTACTCAGCGGGAGGATATCATGGGGAGGGATTCCCCCTCTGGGATACAGGGAGGACATCATGGGCCAACACAGTATAATCAATCCTCACCCATCTATCTCCCCCTCACCTTCCTTACATTCCTCTTATCCTATCAGTTCCCCCATGTACTTATGTCAGACCAATAATACTTGTACTACTGGGACAAGGAAGAATAGGGTCAACTCCACTAAACTGTCATCTCGACATACTGGGACAAGAAAGAGGCTTGGCGTCATGAAGAGCTCTCAAAACAACCTTACAGAACGGTCTAGTTTTTTTATGAGATGGGACTTAAAAATAGAAGAGGTACTAACCATATTGTCAGTCTCTCCCCGGATATGCAACAGAAGGTCTAGGAGTCCTTCTACCGGCACAAACAGAGCCCATTGACCTGTTCTTGGGTGAATGGCCCTCGGGAGAGTCTCAACCACGCTTTAGCTCACTGTGCTTTTCACAGAGGAGAAATATCCATATGCATATCAGTCTTTGTCCCACCCGAAGGCAGTGCAGCACCGAAAAGCTAGGCAAATCTCCGCTGGACCAGAGTACCAACAGCAACTCCAGACATGTGTTTCAGCCTGGTTGGGCCTCATCAGTGAGGCGGAGCTGTGCCTCTCTGAGCACAGTGAACAAGGGGTCTATGTCTGTAATACCCTGGTAATTTAGGATGAGACCGCAAGTACCTCAAACTATGCAAAAGGAGGTCTGAGAGTATGGGAGTCCCTCTACCGTGAGCAAAGTCCCAATACCACAGATGTCGAGGCTAGGATAGAAGCTGCTGACCAGGACATGGACAGTGGTGACCCAACATACCTACCTGCTCTGCCGAGGATCAGCAGGCTGAGACAAACAGAAGGAAGTGTCCAGGGGCAGGAGAATGCTGTGTAACGCTGACAAGTGGAGACACGCAGCCTGGCTCTGAGGAAGTGTGGCAGACCCGCTGGAGGCAGCGCAAACATAGAAGGAGGCGGAGAACAGTCGTCGGGAGACTCAGAGAAGCCTGAGACTGATGTCACGGACCAGGAGCCCATCAACAAGTTACTGCTTGGGTTTGAATAGTGGTCTGGGGCTTGAGAAAGAGAAACCATATTGAGGAGCTATGCGACCCAAGCAAGATAAATCATATTTAAGGGGTCAGGGACCCGAGCATGAGAAACCATATTGAAGGGGTCTGGGACCCGAGCAAGAGCAATCAAGTTGAAGGGTTCTGGGACCCAAGGCAGTACCTTGCAGG
Organism: Ambystoma mexicanum; assembly: GCF_040938575.1. NCBI lineage: Eukaryota > Metazoa > Chordata > Amphibia > Caudata > Ambystomatidae > Ambystoma > Ambystoma mexicanum. The sequence continues at coordinate 699,438,832 of NC_090941.1, read as the reverse complement.
GGAGTAGACCAGGACTGCCTATCAAGCCACTGAAAGGACTCTGCCAAGAAAAGCCTGAGAAAGGGCAGGGGAAGGGAGCCATTCCCCACCTTTGCTGAACTGCTGAAAGAAGCATGAGAAAGACCAGGAGAAGGTAGACATTCCCCTCTGGTATTTGGAACTGTACCTGTCCAGAAGCAGGGAGACATTCTTCTGGACCTAAATTACCTCAAACCTTTTCGTTTCTTTCAAGTGTAAGGGATATAAGTAGGATTTTGACGCTGGATGGTGGACTCTTTCATTTTGGACATAGTGACATTTTCCTTAGTGTTTAGTTTAGGCTGGGAAACCCCTCTTAGAGTTAGGGGAAGATAGGTTTTCCTCTTAATTTCTTTGAGAATAAAATTATTTGCCCAACACGATGGCACCTGTGCTTTAGTCTCCTCCTTCCACACCCTTACAATACATAATTGTGCAATGCATATATTTTGAGTTGCTTTAGTTGCGTGACGGGAGCAAGGCATGTAATACAACATGCATTATAGTATTACAAGTGTACATAAGGGATATATACCAATAGAAAAACTTTCTGAGCACTGTGAGTGTGTGTATGTTCCCCACCTGTGTGTTCTGAACTCTTCCCTATTCATCAGTGTGGCAATAAAAGGTGTCATTATAACCAAACTTGTTTTTTAATAATTTATTAGGATTTACTTCATTTTTTGTACATTTTTTATTGTGTTATAGTAATTTGTAATTTTGTAATTTATTTATTTGTAATGCGCACCAAACCCGAGGGTAGGAGGGCGCAGGAGCAGCAAGGTTATTCAAAGCTTAGTTACACTTCACATAGCATTGCATTGCAGTATTTGCAGTAAATTACAATCGGGTAGAAAACAGTTACAGCAATCATGATACAGACAAGGAAGTATGCAGGTTACAAGAGTATATATATTTACAAGGTGGGTATACAGGTTTACGAGTAAACTTATTTACAAGGTGTGTACCGGGTCTGGGTAGGAAGGGATTAGCAGTCATTGTTCTTTATCCAGTGTATGTAGTTGCGCCTAAAGTGTGAGTAGGTTTGGGGTGTCCTTAGTGGGGGTGGTAGGGAGTTCCAGTGCTGGGCTGCTTTCACTTGGAAGCTGTTGCCTCCCATTTTGGTGCGTTTGAATCTGGGGACAGTGAGTAGATTAGTGTTGGAGGTTCTGGTAGGTCTGTTGGACGAGTGTTTGCTTATTCTGTCGACTAAGTAGCTGGGGGCGGCGTTGTTGAAGCACTTGTGTGTAGGTGAGGCTACTTTGAGCATGATTTTGTCTGTAGTTTTGAGCCAGTTATGAGCTCTCCTAGTGTTGGAGATGTGTTCTTTCTTAGGGATGCTGAACGCTGGTCTGAGAGCGTTATTTTGCAGCGTCTGTATTTTGTTGATGATCTGTTTGCTAGCTCCTACGTACAGGGCATTGCAGTAGTCCAGTTTGATAGTATGAGGGCTCTGGCTAATGTAATGCAGCTCTGGGTGGATAAGAAAGGTTTGGCTGCTCTTATGAGCTTACATGTGTAAGCCGTGGAGGAGGCCAAGGAGCTGATCTGTTTATGGAAAGAGAGGGAGGAGTCAATGTATATTCCCAGGGTTTTTACTTCCTTGGCTACTTTAATTAGGTTCCCGTCTATTCTGAAGCTGGTGTAATTGTGGTCTAGTTTGGCTAGGTTTGCAGTGGATCCAAGTATGATGAGTTCAGTCTTGTCATCATTCAGGCATAGACTGTGTGATGCCATCCATGCTTGGATGATGAGGTACACCCTGTTCACCAAGGCCAAATCATGGTTGTAGTCTCCCGTCAACGGGATGAGGATCTGGGTATCATCGGCATAGTTAGTGTAGGTGATACCCAGACCATCTAGATAATCAAACAAGGGCTTTGTGAACACGTTGTACAGTGTAGGTGAGACGCAGGAACCCTGGGGTACTCCGCATGAAATGGGGACGGGGTCTGCGGCTGCTGTGGTAGAGAAGACACGCATGGATCTATTGCTGAGGAAGGACTCGATCCAGCCGATGGCTTCTTGGGAGAAGTGGGCCGCAGAGTCGAGGTGATTGCATAGGATTTTGTGGTCGACCAGGTCAAATGCTGCGGATAGGTCTAGGAGGAGCAGTAGGGCAGTTTTCCCATTGTCTCTCAGAGTGTCGATTTGAGCCTTCAGGTCGATAAGGGCTGTTTCTGTCCCGTGTTGGGGACTGAAACCTGATTGCCGAATACCGAGTAGATGGTTTGATTCGAGGAATTTTTGTATTTGTTGGTAGGCTGTCTTGTCTAAAATCTTGAGCAGGAAGGGAACGGTGGTAATGGGTCTGTAGTTGGTGGGAATGGACGGGTCGAGGGAAGGTTTTTTGAGAAGGGGGAGGACCCAGGACTCTTTGAGGTTGCTGGGGACGGTGCCTGAGGAGAAGGAAGCGTTGATAAGTCTTGTGATGAATGGCGAGAGGTCTCTTACCGCACCTTTAATGATTTGAGGGGGGCAGAGGTCGCCCTGACAATTGGATGGCTTTAGACTAAGGATGATTAGTCAAATGGCTTTTCACAAATACAAAATACAAAATACACACTATACAAAGAAAAACACAAGAAAAAACTAAGCAATGCTACAACTTAGGAAATAAGAAAAGAAAAAGAAAACGTTTACTTAATGTCATGACACAGTACATGAAGTACTTGGATAGACCAAAAACAATTGTGCAACAAACTTTCACGGTTTAAGAAGTGTCCATAATGCACTATTGGTTTAAAAAAAGCATTTTAGTTAAGTAGTGGTTGCGCGGTTCAGTCATACCATTTTAAAGTTACAGCCCCAGATCATTTCAGATTGTGCTCCTTTGCCCCTCCACTGAGGCTACATTGCATAGTTGCAACCTTATAGACCTCTATCAATTTATTAATACTTACATCATCATTTTGATCAGGGCGCCACATGGCAAAGACACAGAGACACAATATCACCATCACTTTAATCACCCATGCTCTATTGAGTAGGATTCCCTATATGTATCGGGACACAGAACAGGAAATCAACTCCATGCATTACCCCGTGTGGGGAATCAACTCTCATCTCCACTACATCACAATTTAAAGTTGGCAGACAGGCAAAGATCCCAATGTATTCTGTTTACCCTGGTGCTTGTTCAAAGGGCAGGCTGGGTCCTTAGGGATCCATTGGAACGGCGGCTTACATGTTTAAAGATGGTGGCCGCTGTTACCAATCACTGAGTGTGTACAAAAACAAAAACACAGGGAATGTTCTATTACCCATTCAGCCAAGTGCCTGATTCTTATCAAAATTTGTTGTGAAGATCCATAATGTGAAATCAGGTGTGAATCAGAGCCTCTCTGCTGATTCCTCAGACCGCATGACAATGGGGCCTTTTGAATTTGAGGGGATTTCCCTTTATGGAGTACAGTGGGTTTTCCTACTGCTTCTACTTCAGGCCCATACATAAGCTTCCTTGTGCAGGTTCATCTTGTCCAACATCTTCAAAAAGGATTAGTGAGGGGGTAACTTGAGGGAGTGCCCCAGTGACTTGATTAGTCCTCTGGAGTATCTGCCTCCACCATGCAGGAGCCATGCCAGGATAAATCATTAAATATGAATAGGTGCAGCGTTCTTCTCCACTCTTCCAGCACTTCCCACAGTGTACTAGCCGCAGTCTGCTCATCTTCGGCAGACACCAGAATCATCTATACAACGTTTCCTTCTGCACGATTCTGTCAGCCATTTTAACATTCGTGTTTGCAAAGATCAGTTGGGCAGCCTGACCATTCTGTATCAGGATTGTGAGCCCCAGCATCTCACACCAGTCGTGCCTACTTTTTTCAACGATTGATATTTCTGAAGAGAAATGCGGGTCATTTAGTTTCAATATCTTCCTTTCTTTAGGGTTGCCGTTCCGGGTATTGTCAATAAAGTTGAATTCCCACAAGGAGGCTTCAGGAAGAGCAGCCAGTTATTTGGAAAGCCTGAGACTCACGTGACGGTATGTTTACAATTAAGAACCCAGCAGGGTGAATTCCTGCTTAATTCTGCAGAATGCTTTTATAGTGTCATTGACCAAAAGGTGCGATACAATGGAGGTTACAGAGTCAACCATATATATGAAGGTTCCACAAAACAGCTTCCCTCCTTCACATGCACAAGGTGTGGCTACCCATACGTACCATATAGAACAGAGAGACACGTCTTAATTGATTAAGACTGCAACTTGTAACATTAATCAACATACATATTTTAATTATTACTTCATGCACAACACACATTTTTTATAAAAAAACATAAAACAGAATGTTCAATGTGTACCAATGAAGAAACATTTTTTAACAACACATAGTTCATCAAACCCTTTCTTGTTGTTTCAGGGTATAAGTGGGGTTAGTATTGAATAGTGTGGGGAGTTTATAATCGTCATCCCCTAGCACAGTCCCAATCAGATCTGAGATATTTATCTCTATGTGTCAACACTTTAAGGTGCACCACAAACAGCGTATGTAGATAGATTTCCATCACGTGGTCTGGTGGACCCATCTTTGGGACATTTCTTGATTGTACAACTATCAAGGAACAACATGTGCTTCATCACATCTGTCCTTGTTGATGAAAGCAACTATAAAAAAACAAAGAACGATGGTTAATAAAATCTAGTATAAAATGCAGACATCTCTCTGTCTAGTACGTAGTGGGTATGTCACTGACCTTTCATTTCTTGAATGGCATGTGAGGGGTCTTTTAAATACATGTTATCTGCTTAGTAGACCGAGTAATCGCAGTTGTTGCACACTCTGCAAGAGACCAAATACAAGAAATGTTTTTTGCCTTTTAGTTCTCCATTACCTATTTTGGTGAATTGAACTATGTACACGTAGCTATATCAATTTATCTGAATATTAAACTCAGAGCATGTTCATATAATTACCTTATTTAATGTGACTTGCGTCTTCAATTGTTAGTTTTCATCTGCATATTTTTTCAATTATGTTCGCTTCAGGACCTTCACAGCTCCCTGTTTATAAAATGGAAAATCCCCTCATTACAAAAAGGTTTCTATGGGTCTACAAAGTCATAATTCAACTGTTTTGCCCATTGTTTTATATGTAATTCTTCAGGTTTTACCTTGAGGTTCAGAGAGGAGCGGAGACCAAAAAGTGCCGGCTATGGTTTTGCCGCTTGCTTCCTACTTGAGATGTTGCAGCAGCGAAGCCTTGAAAAGTGGTGGTCATAAACGTGCTGTTACACAGAAGTTAATCTTCTTTCTATGCGGACATATCACTGGTTATAGGGCCTCATTACAACTCAGGCGGTAAGGGGTTTACGGCAGCGTAAACAGCGCCGACCCTTACCGCCTGAGTACGAGGTCCCTTAGCGCCATGGCGGATTTAACACCTGCTTTTAGCAGGTGTTAAAATCCATGGCGCTAAGGGACCATGGAGTTAATTACGCCACCGTAATGTACGGTGGCGTAATTAACGCCTTCCCCACTCCCATTATGCCCTATGGGGCAAAAATGGGAATGGGGAAGGGTAAATGGGGATTGGGGACTTACCGCCCCGCCAAGGTCGGAATGGGGCGGTAAGTCCGCCAACCACCATGGCGTAAATGTAGTTTACGCCATGGTGGTAAAGTCACGGCCCAGGCGGTAACTTACCGCCTGGGTCGTAATGAGGCCCATAGTCTTACATTTGACCTACTTTTACGTTTTAGCTCTTCATTTATTTTGCCTAGTTTTACTTACTTGAATCTTGGCAGACCGTAGTCGTTTTCTCGCATCCATTCTTGACAAACGTACCTGCGGTCATGTGATGTGTGTTTTTATACATTATGGGTAACGGCTATAAAGTTAGTTTCCAATGGTGATCCGCCATTTTGGGTGTACTTTCCTGACTTTGAAGCATCATCGGATGGTACTTTCAATCTTTTCTGATTTCTTTTTTAACATTAACAAAGAGAATTCCTTTTATTCTGGAGGCACAGGTGCCAACCATGATTTTATTCTCCTGCTTTAACTTTCCAATTGGAGAGTAATTTTGATGTTTATAAGGGCTAATTTTAATGCATACGTGGAAGCCATTTAGGACTTATCAGTTCAGTGTCACATTTCTGATGTCACCAATTACTGCATCTTTTTTATTGAGCGAATGTGAGATCAAAATTAATGAATAAATAATCCCTACTTAATTCCGATATTTAGGCCTTCTTTTACAGAGTTTAATTTAAAAATCCATTTCTGTTCCAACTTGTGCAATATCAGATCTCGATCTCCCCCTCTGGGATGCGGTTGGGGTGCGGTTGGATGGTTTCAATAATAAACCAGTAGATGTCTTCTTGGTTGCAGAGTCAATCCATATTGTCGACTCAACAGTCTTTCCATGGATTATGGTGAATGGATTATTCTAAATGACTGCCATCATGAATGTATACAGCAGTTGGTCGGTGATCCCCAGAATCAAACAGAATATGCCCACTGTATGATTGAAATTTAAAAGTACCCACTAGTTTGCCCTCAGAAAGATGAATGACCAAGTTACCCCCATTGGAATTTAAACGTTCACCATGCAAGATACACACAGGTATCTGCAACAGGTGTTCAATACTTGGAGATATCATACAGGCAGATAACATGTTGCATCATGTTACTCCACTGCCAACGTTCTTAGATCACTGAAAACTCTGATGATCTTATGTACTGTGACATTAAGACCAACGTAAAAAATACCAGGTCAGGTATCAACATTTCAATTACTCCAACCGAACATCACGCCACTTGCAAAAATGGCACCCTCTTCCTGAATAAGAGCAGTCTATTCTAGTCTCTAAATATTGGCCTGGAAAAAGGAATCAGCACAAGAGCAAAATCAATATATTGGAATGAAAACAAGCCTTGGCAAAGCCAATAGTTTTGGCATTTACTGCTTCTCTTTGCATTTATAAGCAGTAGGGTGAATGGACGAGATTGCAAAGTTTTAAGGGTGGATGTGAGAAGGGATGCAGAGGTGCAAAAGAATAAAAAAGGAGCATAGAGAAAAGGAGGAGGCCTTTGAGAGAGGGTGCCATCAATGAAGAACATGAGGAAACATGAGCGAGAACGAGAGTGAGTGGGAGGGTAAGAGAAAAAGCAAAGGTGTGAGATGACAGATGAAACAAAAAGTAAGGGCTATGAGTAAAGGTGAGAGTTGGATGGAGAAGATGGAATGAGGGTGGTAGAGGGGATATATTCACGGGTGCTAAGGTGAGATGGGGAGTAAAGGCACAAGGAGTTAGGGAGAGTGACAGCACCAAGGTGAGAGTGACAGTGTAGAGAGCAAGTAGCAGCGCAAAGAGAGTGACAGCGCACACAGAGAGCGGCAAAGCGGCAAACCACAGGGAGGGAGAGAGTGTGACAGCACACTGAGGGAGAGTGTGACAGCGCACTGAACAAGAGAGAGTGACAGCACACAGAGAGTGTGGCAGTGCACGGAGAGAGAGTGGCACTGCCATGATGGTACTTATCAGTCATAACATTTGACAGGCTTTAGTGGCCGTAGAAACACTTGGTCAAGACATGCTTATTGAACAGGTGGTGCATTTGCAGCTAAAATTAAACCATTAATTCTCAGCAGACTGCCTAAAAATAACACTGGCAGACTAATGTCTGATGATACTGCTTGATAGAGGTAGCTCAAACAGATCCCAGGAGGATGTGCTTTTTGCAGGGTGGTGCAAATCATGGGTGGGAATGGCCAGAGTGATGAGAATGGCCATGGGAAGTCTATGGGTGTGTGTTCCTTCTCCTAGGCCATCTCCTTTCTAGCTGTACTCCAATGCAATAGCTTTGGTTTGTAAGTGGCATTCAAACACCAACTAATATCCAAAACGAAAACATATTTTTAAAAGCATCACTACAAATTACTTTTCTTAACATTAAAATATGGCGCCTGTCATTTTGGAAGTAAACATGGCTGATAAATTCAGCACACAATACAAATACAGGCAATGCAGGCAAAAGGGGTGTGGTTTGGTTTGAGATGGGTGGGAATGGGAGGAAAATCATATAGATTTCACTTAGAGATGGGTGTTAAATCAGTGGGACATATAGCCACAAAACACAGATCCATCCTCATATGTCATCTGCAATGAAAAGCAGCAGAGACCCTCATTCAAAGCCCTTATTTGAAGCTCTTACGTTAAAGCTCTTATATTCATGACAACAGTTTCGGCTTAAAGGCAGCACTTTCAGTGCCACCTAATGCCCAAAAGTAAAAGGGACTGTTGGAGAAAAAAATGTATTCTAGTTACCAGCATCCAAGGGTCTTGTAGGACCTTTGGTCCAAAACCAGCTGGCACCGGATTTAGTTATTGGCTAGCTAAGCTAATGGTCAGTTAAAAATACACCTAAAAGATTAAAGTTACTTGATAAACAGATTCACAGCCACACACAACAAGGCGATGCGTACATGTAACCCCACATACACTTAGGGTTCACCATTGACCTCCTCACATCAGAGAGAAATAAAGGCTTCAGCACTGTGATTAATTTAAAATAAAGATAGATACATATATTTGTAAAATATATTTTATTATATTGTGTATGAGATTAAATAACATTACCCCGGCCAATCCGCTGATTGTGGAGGTGGCCTTTCCAACACCAGGTCCCATGAGAGGCTGGGGTCATATTAGACCGGAGCAAACACTCTGAAAATGCAGGTGCAAGTCCAGCACGGCTTCCCTGTTGTAGGTCATCTCACGAGGCGCGGTGGTCTTCAGTGCAAGTTGGATGTGCTCCTGATGTTGGTTGGTCCCAGACAGGAGTAGTTTAGGCCCTTAAAGGTGGCCCTACCAGTAGAAGCCCCAATACAGCACAACGTTTGATGTTACTGCGTGTTAGAGCTAACTCAAAGAGATTGCAGAAATGCCCCTCTCTGTACTCCAATGCTATAGTTAAACCTAGCACTTGCCAATTGCTGGCTGCACTATCACTTTTGTTGTTTGTATTCCTTTGTTCAGCAATTTCCCCCTTCACTCTCCCCTGCGCTTGCGCATTCTCAATGTCAATTGGCCTAGTAAGATCGTTGTTTTTGTTCTCCCTCTTTCCCCTCCCTTGCTTCGTCGCGCCCTGAAGCACTTGTGTATCGCCATACAAATAAAATATCTATATCAATAGCTTCAGCTTGTATATGGTGCTAAAGAAGCCACCCAAAAATAAAAAAATAAAAGAAGAATAAGTTGGTCAGAATTCAGCATTGCATGCATTGTACATACCTCTGCACCTGTTCCAGAAAGGCAAGGGGAATGCTTTCATTTTCATCTCATTGTAGAATGCATCTTGGTTCTAAATTTAAGATGTGCTTTAAAACTTGCAGAAATGCTGTCTTCCTCCCCCAGCTGTACGCAGTTGTGCAAGCCTCCACGTCGATGGCATTACTTCCCTCTCACATTTGCTCACACACCGCAGTGCACCATGTGAACATATTTTGCTCCAATCTTAAGGACTCTGAGTTGTATTAGTCGTTGAGATTGCAAGGAATAGTAACTGTATGGGATGCATAAAAACGATTGCATGGTGCATAAAGAAAGTACTTCCTGTGGTGTATAACCCACATTTTCCACATGCAATGTATGCTTTTGTAGCCTGTGCAGTAAATATTTCATGAAAGCCCAATCTTAACTTATTTTGGTAATCATATTTAAATTCCAATTTTAAACCCAGCGTACAACGTGCTACTGATTTTGCCAGATATGGGAAGTGGGGCACAGCAGAGCTAAAGAAATTGTCATAGGTCATACAATGTGTGCAAGTGAGAGGAACCGGTTCAGAACATGGAGAACAGTAACCACCACACATCTCTTCACCAAGCACCACTGTCAGAAAAACACGACGAAAACACACACATATATCCAAGCAGTATGGGTCCCAGATCTACCCACACACTCAACTCCCACTAGTCCAGTACAAAAGATTGTGCAAACACCTTGTAGTACAAAAGAACACATGCCTGCATAGTAAAGGTGCATAGCATGGCACGGCACAGTAGCATATTACAGTACAATATACGATGGCATAAGAAGGTATACCATAGGAAATCATTGCTTAACAGAGAAAAGGAGGGACTTGCACTGCACAATAGCACTATAGGAAACGATTGCATTGCATAGAAAATTGTACTGTATCTTAGCACAACATACCATGTCGCCGCCAATCACAGCAAAAGCATGCCTTTATTTGCAACCAGTTGAACACGACTGGCTGCAACGTCGTCTCTGTCATTCACCTTGCAAGCTGTTGGCCAACTACACGAAGGACACACATTGTACACTCCCTCCAAAAAAATCTATTCTGCATCGCTTCTTTGAAGGGGCGGAGGGGCGTGACCCGCAGTCCTGCATCTGAAGTGGGGGAAGATGGCAGGCACCTGTCCCATGGGTCGTGCTACTCTCATCCCACCACGATCTGTCACCCTGGAGAATCGGATCCGGCTATCGAGCACCCAGCTGGAGGTCTTAATTTCATGGGATAGCGCCCATGTCATTGAACAGGCTAAAACGTCAAATATGGCAGTGTTGTAGGAGAGAAGGGCCTCCATTACGGCTCCTCGCGTGGGACAGAGTACTGTGTACGTACGCCATGCCTGCGCCCGATCACGGTGCTCAGTGCATATCTGCATATGGCTCACCTGGAGATGTGCAGCACTCTTTGCAGTGTGCGTACAACACCAAACGTGGATGCTGAGATGGATGCAGTTGCAGCTACCAAGGGGTCGTTTTAAAACAAAGCATGAGTCTTAAGGTTAATGGAGGGTTGAGTTCTTACAGAAGCTGTCTGTTACAAAAGGAGAGAACATGGCCGAAGTCACATCCAAATAATGCAAACGTTCAAAATGCGAAAAAACTGTAGAAAATCAATGGGCCATTGCTGTATACTTCCATGACTTGTAGACTTGTGTAGGCACAAGGCAGCAATAAATGACACCCAAAAAGCTTTTGCATGGGCAGAGAATGTAATAGACAAAGGTCACATAGCATGTTCTTGTTTAAGCATTCAGGGGCTTATGAAAAAAGCAAGGAGCAGAATGGAAAGCAACGATCCCGAGAGGCAGCGCATGCACAAACTCAACAATGCCTTGCGAGCACTCCGCGCGGTCATGCCTCACGTGAGGGCGTAGAAGACTGTCCAAAATCGAGACCCTCGCACTGGCAAAGAAATACATAAACACGCTGCTTCCGTGCTGAACATGTCCAATGGAATTTTACCGGCCGTGTAGTGGGATGCTTTGCCAGTGGAGGCCAACTTTTCCAGCATTACCAAAAGCACAATGGAGATGAGAGCGAACAGCAGTTAAAACAAGATAATCTCCTACATGCCGAATGAAATATGCATCAGAATATGAACACGAAGCTTGTTCGCCCTGTGTACGGCACTACCCACTTCGGCAGGCACACTACAATACTGCAATGCAGACATGGGAACCCAGGTGACTTACTCTTGTACACACGCACTGCATGAAGTCCAGGATTAGATGCCCACTGCTGTTCAGGTTTATTGCCAAATGTTCTATATTTCATATACGCAATAAGTACAGAATAAGGAAACTCCAAACATATTTATGAAATATATACACACTGCTACAACGGAGTATTTGTATTGTTTTGTATTTTTGTATTTTGTTTATTTGTATAGCGCTCCAAGCCCGAAGGCATCCGAGTGAAAATAATCACACATTCATCACCAAACGGGTTGACTTGCTCACTACAGCCCTAGAGCCCTGGTAAGATTTGGTGAAAGAAAATGGCTGCTGTGTGGGCAGAAAGGGCATACTGAGAGCCAATCATATAATAGTGACATCACTAACAAACTGGACAGCCAATCAGCTACTGCTTACATCTCAAAGCACCAGAGCAACCCCAACAAATCGGTAAATGGCCATTTTCAGAACCATTTTAAACCAAAACAAAACTAGTACAGTACTTTGTTTATTTTAAATACAAAATACAATAAAATGTGTAACAAAACTTGAAAGCTGCAGTAAATATATTTTAAAGCATCAATCAAGTCAAATATATTTATAATAACATTAATATATATTGCGGCAACTATTTTGGAAGGAAAAATGGCTGACAAATTCTCCACACAGTAGAAATCAGCCAAAGAGTACTAAAAGAGATGTGGTTTGAGGGAAAATGGGTGGGAATGGGTGGAAAATACTATTGATTTAACTTAGCAATGGGGGTTAAATTGGTGGGAAACATAGCCAAACTACACAAATCAATCCTCATATTTCAACCTGCATTGAAAAGCATTACAAACCTACATGTAAAGCCCCTATCTCAAGGCATTTTGTTAAAACTCATATTTTAATGAGAATAGTTTGGGCTTTATAGGAAGCGGCTTCCGGGCCACGAAATAGAGAAAACTAATTAAATGTAAAGCTGGAGACCAAATATAATCTGTGATAGAAGTAGGCAGGAGACTGTGGAGCTGTGCTGGCTCTGAACTCGTTCTTGCTCTATCAGCTACAAAGGGTAATTCAGAAATCCTTGACAATCAGCCCTGGTATAGGTGAATGCCATTTAGGGAGCACTCTGTCAAAATAATGTTTTGGCACACTCAAAACATATGTTCATTTGAAACTATGCCCTTTTTCTATAATTGCTCTTTTGTTTGTTTGTTTGTTTGTTTGTTTGTTTATTTATTTATTTATATGGTGCTCCAAACCCAAAGGTATCCGGGCCCAAGTTTACATGTTACATTAGTTACATTAGGAGTACAATGTTAATGGGTTACATTACAGTTGAAACAGGCCTACAGCTTAGCATGTTGCGATTGGAACAAGCTTAGTTTTGCAGGTTTGATCATATCACAGCTCAGTGTTACAGGTTTAAGCATTTCACAGTGCAGTTGTCACGGTTCACAAGTTACATTACCGTTGATAATAGAGATACAGTAGGTTGGCCTGATACTTCGCAGGTTGCAGTTGGACATACTCAGAGTTACATGTTTGAACAGTTCACAATAATGGCAAAAAATCTTGTGCACGCCTACAGCTCAAACCGCTGAATGGATTGCCACCAAATGTGCGGCAGGAGCAGCAGCTTAGTCCCAAAAGTGTGCTTTTGTTAATTTGGTGTAAATCCGTCCAGTATTTTCTTTTTTAAATGGCCAAAACGTAAGCCCAAAAAATGAGTGATATCTATTTCTGCTCCGGGGCCACACGTCCCTGTTCGCTCCACGGGCAGGACACCTATTGGCTAATCAGCTTGTGTCATGTCCGCGGACAAGCTACATGTTTTCCGATTGGCTAGGGTGAGGCGTGAGGTGCGTCACATTGATTCGATGCGCTCGCCATCTTGGATCCGCCACAGCGTAGCGGTGAACAGAGGCAAAATGCAATTTTGAGGAGTGTGTCGGTGTGCAGAAGTGTTTGGGGAGAGTTAGGGAATAAGAGATGGGTCAAATACTGTATTTGTTTAGCTGGCAGGTGCCCCTGATGTGTTCGCCATGTCCGCGGTCGTAGCCGCTGTCCGCGGATATAGTCAATGCACTACTGGCTATTTCAGTTTAGTATGATGTTGGTTTTGGGTTGTTAGTAGAGGATTGATTGCAATTAATATCCCCTATAGCAGCCCACATACCAAAGTGAATATGTTTGGTATTATAAGTGTGTTATGCTGCAGTGGTTGTGACCAGGGCCTAGCGTCCTGGGTGCATGGCTGAAGGCCGTGAAATGTTTGGTATTATAGGTGTGTTATGCTGCAATGGTTGTGGCCAGGGCCTAGAGTCTTGGGTGCATGGCCGAAGACTCTAGGCCCTGGATACAACCACCACAGCATAACACACTCATAGGATGAAACACCCATAAAATATCCACAACGCAAACATTTTTGTATTGTTTTGTTTTATTTGTAGAGATTGCATGTGAAGTTTTGGCTAAGCTATGCATTTACGATTGTAGAGTTTGTAATAGGACTGCGTTATAAGATACCTTTGGAAGTAAATATTTTGGATTGTGGTGTATGATTCTGTATATCTTCTTTGAGATTTAATGGTAAACAAACTACTTTGCCATGAATGGCTTTCACTAATTTAGAGGGAGGTAATTGTGCTGGTTTTGTTGAAGGCGTACTGATGCAATTTTGAGGAGTGTGTTGGTGTGCAGAAGTGCTTGGGGAGGGTTAGGGAGTAAGAGATGGGTCGGGAAGTAAGAGATGGGTCAAGTACTGTATTCGTTTAGGTGGCAGGTGCCCCTGATGTGTTCGCCATATCCGTGGTCGTAGCGACTGATCGAGGATATAATCAATGCACTACTGGCTATTTCACTTTAGTATGATGTTGGTTTTGGGTTGTTAGTAGAGGATTGATTGTAATTAATCTACCCTATAAGGGGCTCACATACCATAGTCAAAATGTTTGATATTATAGGTGTGTTATGCAACACACACACATGGTTTGGTACTTCAGCGGAGGTACTTTTAAACTTTAGTATTTATTTTTTGTATGTGTTTAATAGAAGGTTGCTATTTGTACAGTAGTTGGTAGTTTGTGGTAAAGCTAATGCATTTTTTAAGTGGCTTTCACTTCCAAAATATTTTCTCTGGATATGCTCTATTTCCTACAGTTGTTGTTTGACTGTACCATTTAGAAGATTGTTATATAAATAGACTAGTGCTAAAGCAGGACTTTTACCATAGTAGAGTTTATGGACCAGATTTTTATAGTTGCATGATTTGTTGATATCATTTTGATATGATGCAAGGAGGTTTTGCAAATAGGTCCTGAAATGCAGGCTAATGAATGTGTTTGTAGGCCTTTGTATTTGCGCACTGGACAGGTATCCATATTCTGTAGTAGTTTCATTTTGATTTATCTTTGCTTTTTACATACTAATTGAGGAAGTGGCGTAAAGATTTGAAAGATTTTTTGGCAATGTTACACATTCATATGCAAGGCCATTTGTAGACTGGACGTTTTGGTTTATTAGAATGGAGAGGTGATAGTGAGTTTTTGGGGATATTTTTGTGAGCAGAGTTTCTTGGTATTATGTTTTTCATACCCTCGTCCACTGCTATGTATGGCAATTGGGTTTGTTTGCTTTTGTTTATTTGCTTCTTCATGAAAATATGGTTCTGTGGTCCTGGTGTGACGCTATTTACCTCCATAGATGTTTAAGGAGTTATTTTTGTTTATATTCAGTTTATTGAGAAGTGTTTTTTGTAATTTAGTAGTTAGTTTTGTTAGTGGTTTCATTCTGTTTAAAATAAAATAAATAACTTCCTTTTCAGAAGGATTGCATTGTTTATGAGAGCTTTTACGATTACTTTTCTATGGTAGGTTATAAGGCTTGTCCATTATTTCTCTCCTGTTTTTATAAGGTTCTGAAGGAGTCTGTGGTGAACAATGATTGCACTGTTTCTGAGAGCTTTTAGGATTACTTTTCTGTGGTAGCATTAATAATACATCTAATGGGAAAGAGTTAATACACTTCTTTGTTCTACAACAGTAAAATGCCAGTGTGTTTGAGTAACAGTTAGAAAATTATGTAAGTATTGTACTTACTTTTTTGTATGGAAAGAGTAGGTTTCTTCAAAGTCGTTCGTACTTTAGACGCTGCTGCTTTTCAGGAGAGTGGTCTTCACTGCAATTGTAAAAGAAAGAAGTTAGTGAATATGTGTGTTTAGAGCACTTTTGTTAATGTAGACATTGTTTTTATTGTTTGTTGTAGAAGTATTGTTTTCTTACAAGTGAGCATAGTATGCATATGCACTTTCCTTTGTCTATGTGCATTTTGTATATTTTATTTAGAATCTGTTGAATATGTTTTACAAATGAGTATAATAGTAAACGCATAGAGCACACTTGTTTTTTTAATGTTATGTTATTGGATGGTAAGAGGTGGAAGAAATAATCATATGCATTTTTTGCTATTTTTACAAGGTAAATGGCAGAGATTGTACAGAGAAGCATGCAATCTATGCATTTGTGAAGGTGTGGGAATAAAAAGTAGTAGGATCTCATATAGAGGCAGTGGTGTTGTTTGAGCTGGGAGCCTTTGTAATTATATTGTCTGTGTGTGTGCTTGAATGAACATGCATGTACTCATCCTGGCTGCGTGTAATTTTATGAGACACTGGACAGTCTTTTTCATAATTATACTGTTATTTCTCCCATCTTTTAATATGAAATACAATTGTTTTAGATAGCTCTGTGAGTAAACAAAAATTTGGAGAGGAGACAGGTTTGCAATTGATACTTCATTATACCAGATGGGATAAATTAAGTAAGGTAATTCTACAGTTTATACAGGGTAAGTGGAAGTTACTCTGTTTATATGTATTCTTAGAAGAGCTGTACATGTACTGTGTTGAAAATATTCATGCCTGTAGTCTGTTTTCATGCATGTGCATGTGCATGAATCTTCAAGTAGAAATATTGGCCTGTTTTATAGTAATTGTTGCTGTAGGTCTGTTGCAGTGACAGCGGAATTGTACTGAGAGTGATCAATAGTACATCCAAAGTGCTGATGTGTGATGATAGAGTTAGATGTTGAGTTCTTGGATGTGATTGGTGGATGATTGTGTGACTGTCTAACAGTAGCCTAATGGTGCAGAGAGTGAAGTGGAACGGGTAGAAGGGTTGCCCCAGTGTTATGCGCTCCTCGAACATCGTGGGTGTCTGTGGCCAGAGTGTGCTACATCTGGGGTTTCTCAGCAAATGCAGCATGTAAAGGGGACTGTAGGGATGAGCCCATCAGATGTTGAGGTTGTGGTTTGTGTTGAAAGAGGCTGTGTGCAGTGAAGATGGTAGAGGTGGAGAAAAGCAGGGTGTTGGTGGTTGGAGATATGTTTGTGCATGGTTTGGAGTGGTATGTAGGAATGTGGCAAAGAATGATGATGCTAAAGGAATGGAAGTGGTGTGGAGCACTCTGCCTGGTTTTAATGTGCAGGGAATTGGTCAAGTTTGTGGAGATAGGAGCAGGGTAAACATTGCACATGTAGTTGTTTTGCACTGTGGTGCCTTGCATTTGGGGTATATCAGTGCCCCTACTTTGTTGGCAAATTTTGAATATTTGGTTCAGGCAGTAATGAAAATAATTCCAAATGTCAAGGTTATTTTTTCTGGTTTAGTACCTAGGGCAATATGGTACAATAGTTTTGTTTTTTGTGCTCAGCAGGTGGAAAGAAGAAGATGTAGGGTGTGGTTTATTGAGGTAGGAGGTAGGTGGCAGAAATTCTCTGTTTTACAGTAATGTTGATATCATTATATTTGACCCATCTACAATTCTTTTCTATATATGCAGTGTAGTGACGTGCATTGGTTGTGGGTGGTGCGTGGTAGAATATACCTAATGGTGTGAAGGTTTATTTTACGAAGTGATAGTTTACTATTTGTAAATTTAGTTAGCTTGTAGTTCTTTTTGGTACCATATGCATTCTAACGTGAAAGCATTACTATTATGTATTTACTAAGTGTCTGTATTTATAACGTGGTAAAACGCCGACACCGTTCATTTAGCTAGTGACCGAAAGTGGGATAGTACAAACACATGCGTGCAAATTGTAGGCCATTAATATATAAGTGCGGTCATTGGGGTCAGGGTAGGTGGCGTGGGCGGAGGGGGTTGTAGCAGGGTTTGTTCGGACATTCTCATATGACCACTTTTTGTCAAGACTCGAGACTCGCTTCTTTCAAAAATGTTTACGTGAGTTGCCGTGTGAAGAGGACAAACGATGAGGTGACAGGTGGTGTGGCCTGACTGTGGGAGTTGCTGGGAAAGTGCAAAGTTCTCCAGAAGAACAAAATAAATCCGTACAAATGTTGTCCGCATTGGTGAATGGTAGCAAACAATTTTTTATTTTTTTATTTTTTTTATTTTCATTTAGTTTATACAAACTTTTGAAAAACGTTATCTTTCACATAAGATCAACATTCCATCTATCATCCTAAAATGTTCTTCATTAAACACCTTATTAGTCTACTTCTCGAGGCTTGTTCTACCCCCATTTCCTCTGCCTTTGCGCCAACAGTTATTCTGTTTTATCGGTCTATTCGGAGTGGTTGGTCTCCTGACCTATAACTGTGCGGGCCGCTGTTTTAGGCAACCACTGGATTCATTTTTAGGCGCTTCTGCAGGAGCTCTAAAAATCGCATTACTGCAATCAGCAGTGACTTGCTTTCAGTCAAGTGTAGTTGTCTCCACCATTCTTCTTCAGACAGCGTCTGGTAATTTGTCATCATCTTTCCCATGCAACTATCACGTTGATCGTTTAGCTCAGTGCAGTTTAGAATGAGATGTTTTAAATTTTCATCTTTCTCCCCACAGAATCGGCATAGAGTGTTTCCCCTTGATAACACATGCTTGATTCCCAGAATTTCTTTTGTTTCTAGAATGTTTAGACAAAACATCAAGTAATGTTTTCTGAGGTGCTTGCACAGAGCCAGAGCCAGGTATTTCTGAAGAGTATTCCGTTTTTTTGCTTCTTTTGGTTGATTTATCATGGATTTTTGACAGGTTCTTCTCTCCCCAATTGTGATCCAGTCGAGATCCAGCAATTTTATTTTTACAAAATCTGGATTATTCCATAATGTTGATTCATCCGTTCCTAGCTGTTTGAGGATTTCTCCACATTGCTGTTTCCAGTCTCTTAGGGCCGATTTTTTTTCACCTGTTTCGTTTCCCCGTAGGATTTTGAACATATTTGGAATGCCACTGTGGTGTGAAGTGCTATCGGTTCCCATTCTGAGTGAAGGTCAGCACCGTTGAATTTTTGTTTCCTAGCTGAGCAAACGCATGCATGGTACACAGTATAAGATTCAATTGTTTTTTGATCTTGAAACAAAGGGAGGATTGCGAACAGAATGCATGAAGGGAGGGATGTACAACTTTCAAATATGATAATGTTGACCATTCAAAAATTGGACAAAGGAACATCTAATTTAATTTTACGAAAATTCATTGAAGTGAACGGAGCGTGTCTTTTACGCCAATGGAATGGAAATGCCGAATATTATGTAAGTTTTACTTTGGACGATTTTATACACAAACTAGTCAAATTATCATTCAGTGACATTATTGGTGGGGTAAATTGTATTTTTTGTTGTGCGTGGTATATTGCAATGATACGTAATTACAGGTTGTGTGTGTAGTTTGTTTTGTTTTGGGCACATGGGAAGTGCAGCATCGAGATGGGTGTAGTTCAGTAGTGGGTTCCCCCAGGTTCAAAAACGCATAATTGAGTGCTAATATTTAATTAAAATTTCGTGTATCTGTTGTTCTTGGTTTTATTTAGCTCTCTGATTGCAGCGTCAGCTTTAGCATCCCATTTCGACCTGACCATACTCCGTAGCAGTAACTTGTACAGCAAACTGAAGAGTACTTTGCACGTTTTTTTGTTTGAGTTATCATTGTTTGACATGCGTGTTTATCAATAGTTGCAACAGGAGCCCAAATAAATGGTTAAAATGATAAACTGTAATAAGATTGGTTACTGAGACACATTTCTGTCATCTTTTTTTAAACAGCTACATCTTGACTTTCTGCGATTGTGATGGATTCCTGATACCAACTGACGTTTTTTTTAACTGTCAGCTACAGATTAACATCAGTGGGTGGATCACAGTGACTCTTTTTTGGGATGATCGACATGGGCCCACATGCCCGTAAGCCATATTAGTGATAAGGAGCAACTTGATATCATTTATGGTGGCATAGAGCAAAGATCATGGCAAAGTCTTGCGATTCACAGTGCGTCCAAAGTGTTCTTATATCAAGAAGGAACACCGCGTAACTCACAATAAACATTTGTGGATCGAGAACGAAGAAAACATTTACCTATTTTCTTGCATATGTAAGTCTCCGGATGTTCTCAGAGCGTTTATTGTGAAATAAAAGTAGTTTACAAATTGTACAGTTTTGCTATTTCATTTAAAAGTATGGTTTCATATTCAAAATTGGGATGTGCTGTGTTGTGAGATGATGTGTGTTGATATTCCGGGTTCTGTGTCAAGAAGCGTTATGACTTAGGTGATGATTGGGTGCATTTTTCTACGCTGTATAGTAATGTTCTGGAGATAGGTGGAGCCTATCACTAGGTTTGGTGATGGTAGCCTTAAGGGCAGGGCAGGGCAGGGCATATGCATTAGTGCCGCCAGGGCAGTCCACCTTGGGCGATGTGGGAACGGATTATATTATAGCAAGATGGCCGCGCCCTGCTGCCTGATTTCGCATGTGTAAAAAAGAGGAAAATTACGGTAAGGTGCATAGAAAATGTTTGTACGATCGATCAATGTATGCTTAGAAGTGCATGCCCGAATACTTGGGAAAATAATATTTCTGAGTGCACTATTATTTTAATAGATCCATTTTTTGCTTCATTCATTGTAGATGATTTTCTAAGGTCTATTTCTGTATTATTTTTAATGTCTGTATGGTGTGTCTAAAAAAAGAAAATTGGAAAGTACACATAAACTAAAGGGTAATAATTTGTTTATATAGCAAAGTGTGGTGTCTTCCATTGGGAGGGCTGTTCTTACACCTGATTGTACCCCATGCAGGAAGCATCATTGGCGCCCCTCGCCGCAACAAAAAATGACAACAACATAACTTGGCTGCAGATGAGCACAGACCCTCTTACTATAGTATTTTAGAGGCATGATTCAGGGTGGGCTATTGCATGATCTTCCCTGCAGAATATTCCCACTATGCAATGTATTGTTCACCAATATAAATATGTTATCAATTCTCTTGAAAACTGGTTATAAAAATAGGCATGTTAGTATGACTTCAATTCTACAGTTCACTATACAAACGTGGATCTTGCACTAACTAAATGTAAGGTTAGTAAGATGGAGAGAGGTAAAAGGTATGGGTAAATCATATTGCTTGGTAATACTGTGATACAAGCATCAACGCAGGTATTGGATGGGTCCAATGTCCACATACCTTTACAATGCGCAGGCATTTACAAAAGGAATGTCACCGAGATGTTGGTTGAGAGGGTGCACACTGTGAGCCTACTTAGCAGACTTCTGCTAAGAGGTTGTATACACCTGAGTATGCCGGAATTTTCAAACACGACAAAGGAGGATTTCTGTGCTATAAAGGAAGTCATTTCAATGCATAAATACACACATGTTTCCAATCACTGTATCAGTAACTAGTCTGCCAAACATTGGTTTCAGTCCGATATGCTCCACGCTACATTTAATGGCCGTCTTCGTATCCTGCTGTCCAGTCAGTGCACTTTAGAGCCTGCTTGCATTTCTAAACTTCCTGGCACTACTTGATATCCAAGTGCATAGCTGCTATGTGAGTCACTAAGAGCCATTCTTGGCTTTGCTCGTTGCATGATTGGATTTGTAGTTTCGTGTTTCCCGTGCTAAGTATGGGCCTACAAATTCCAGCATGTAAAGTGAAAAGCAAGGACAGGCTTGTGTTATCGGGCATGATATGGGACCACTTGACAGCTATGCAAGTGTCCATCAAAAACTCATGCTCCCGGCAGGTTTTGCGACTGCTCTTCACACTCTGCTATGCCCAGTCGTGTGCTTTTAAATGCTCCTGCAGCAGATGTGTTACCACGTGTGGGATTTTAGGTACACTAAAGCATGTTTGCGCCCTATATTTTTAAGAAGACTGTCTCTTATTTCTGAGAACACCTCATGGTGCCCACAGTAGTGAGACGTTCAGCAAATGGTTGTTTTCTTAAGTCCTGCCAGTGTAAATTCAGGTTCTTAGGGTTATCAATTCCAGTTATAAATGCATGATACTAAATATTCTAGAAGGCACAGAGATTTAAGTTAAGTGCTACAAGACAAGTGACTAGGCAGGTTCAACGTGATGGTGACCCAGTCCTGCTCCCCAGACACACGTGTGGTCTGGTGCTACATGCCGAATCTCCCCACAGCATTTTATTCCTATGCCACAGCCATCCCTGGGTGTCTGAAGGTTTAGCATAGGCACCAGAGTTTTGAAGTGCGTCAAGCGTTCGTGTGTGTGTGTGTGTGTGAAATGTCAAAATTAACTTGCAGGATTAAAATCACTTCTTTTAATCCTGCGTGTTAATTTTGCTTCCCATTCACACATCGTTCACACTCCCATTCTCACCTACTGGTGGTGGCGCCCCATGAAGGCTGGCACATCAGGCCTCCATGGCCTGATGCAAAGACCGGCCCTAATATCATTGTTTTTACTTATTTTATCACGAGGAAAATTTTCTTCCAGCCATTCCAAAGTAGTAGACATTTCTGTGTAAAAAGAAATATATTATTTTTACTGTAGCTAATACAGGAAGTTTATAAATATATAAAACCAGTTAAAAAACTTTGTTAAAGGGATACCAAAGGGTTTTGGTTAAGTTACGCTACTAAAAACCTATGAAATTCAGTTAAAAAAACTTTGTTAAAGGGACATTATGGTTAAGTTGCACTGCTAAAAACCTATGAAAATCAGTGAAAGAAACTTTGTTAAAGGGACTTTATGGTTCGAAGTAAAACCAAAAAAACCCTGAAATTCTCAAGTTATGCTACGGTAAGCAACCATAACTCGCACCACCACCGTGCACTGCTAAGATTAACACCCAGGAGATCAAAGATGACGTCACAAATGTCAGTGATGACATCACTAATGATATCACATGTCTGGCTCCCTCTTTTTTCCTTTACTGACATATCTATGCCAGTAACAGTCAGGAACTAAAACCCCCCAGAAATTCACCAGTTATGGTAAGCTAAGCAACCATAACTCGCGCCACCACTGTGCACTGCTTAGACTAACACCCATGACATCAAAGATTACATCACAAATGTCATTGATGGCATCACTGATGAGTCTGCACTGAGCACTGTGACAGAAAGTGTAAAGGGGTCGCCTGTGGGTCATACAGTTGAAGAAAACATGTAACTGCAGGTGTGGCTGTTTGTAGTGAGTCTGCAAAATGGCAAATCTGGTGCAGCTTGGTCACGCACATACTAGTGCATGTAAAGGCAAGTAAGCAAAGAGCAGAATCTGCAGAGCACAAACAGTGTCAGTGAGTTGCGCTGAATAATTATCTTCGTGCTCCACGTAATGAAGCTGCGTTTTGCATTGTTTTAAGCATTCTTGTATTTCAGAATGCATGCATCTCTGTGAATGCTACTCCTATGGCTAATGGCGTAGCATGAAGTGGTTGTACTGCATGTGACGACAACTGAAATGGAAGCACAAGGGACCAGTGGGCAGGGTACTGCCCTTCCAACAATGCAGTAGGGTAATTACATGTACAGCATTTTCCACATCTGCTGCGGCCAACAACAGGGGCACTCCTGTAGGGCAGCGGAGCTCTAAAACATCCTTGCAGACCATATGCCATGCTACAGGCCCTTTCCCAGCAAAGGGCATTGTGTTGTGCATGTACCACAATGCGCTACTCTACAGATGGTAGGTACTTGGAAGTTCGTGGGAAGGGTCGGTCCGAGAGCATGACAATGACTAGCACCTATGCAGATGAGGGCCACCCAATATTTCCCTCTCTCTGCACGTCCCCTATGTTATCCATGCAGGTGCTGCCCCTTCCGTACCAGGCCTTGCCTGCCGTTTCTTCTGTGGCATGTGTTAGAAGACCAAAATAAATAAAAATTAACTGAGAAAGGATAAAAGGGAAATAAAGAAAGCTCCTTTCAGAGTTGAACAATGGAATTGCCAATGAATGGATGCAGGGCGGGGCACACCGTATACGTTCCACATAATGTGCGCAAAATAAAGGGAGGCGTGGCACTGTGCAAAACACTGTAGTGGAATCGGATAGAAAGGGGTTCGCTGTAAAAAGAGGTTTCCTTACGTGTTGCAGAGCGTTTTGAAGACTTTTTTAATGACGTTTTTTTTTTTTTTCGAAATGGGGGGGTTCCCCCCCAACCCCCCTTTTTTTTTATTTTTACCTATTTTTTTCACAGAAACTAGAGCCAAAAAAAAAATATCGAAAAAAAAAACAATTCGACATTTTTTTTTTCCACATTTTTGATTCGACTTTTTTTACTTTCGAAATTATGTTTTCGAAATTATGACTGGACACCCAAAAATTCTTCCCCTACTTTCAAGGGCAGCAAGGCAATTTGGATAGGGCATGCAAAATCAGGATGGCAGGACTAGTAAAATGAACATTATTGGTGGGGAAAACTGTTTTTGCTGTGAAACGTCATATTCCCATGTGTGAAGTATGCCATTGGCACATGTCGTAGAAAGGCACCAATAGACTTCTTCACATTGTACTGCGCATTCTCCATTTGCAGACCAAATGTAAAATAACACAGCCGCATCAGTGTCTGCATAATGTGACAGAAAGTTATGCAGGAGATCGGAAACAGACGTATGACCTGGGCAAGTGCCTCCTTCATCGCAAATGGCACTGAAACTCGTGTAACATGCTGTGCAATTTTCCCTCCACAATGAACAACTAATGTTGACATGATTGCGCGTCACCAACGTCTCACACAGACAAACCAAATCAGTCACTTCATTGTAGGTACTCCATAGCAGTGCACGTGCACATGATATAATCCAAAATGAGCAGCCACTGCACAGTGTTTTCCATTCACTTTCAATCAATCTATTTAGAACTCCCCCAAAACCTGTACGCTGTGGCTCGTGAAACACACAGCCATAACCACACCCTCTGCATTTCTATCGACAAATACACTGTGTACCACAGTCTGTGCGTACAAACCACAACCAGAAACCTTAATGACCAATCCCGTAGCCTATAACGGCCCATTTCTATGGTTGTCATCTGGAAAAGGGGCGTATTTAACACATGCTGCCCTGCAACTATAGTGATGTTCGCAGACCTTTTGTGCTGTGCGTGCGTCAGAGTGGGGGAATACATTTCAACCAGGGTACGGGACGTTGTTAGTTGTGGTGGCTCTGAAAAGAACCTTTTTCTTATTTTTTTTTAAGTGCTTCCATGTAAACACCTTTTTTTGCGTTTTTTATAAGTATTTTTGTGTTTCATATGTCAGCTCACATTCAAACGATAGGGTCTTCAGTGCAGCCTGTAGATTGTGAAACAACATATCATTGCCACTGGTCGACAAAGACATGCCATATGCTTTGAAGAGGTGTATATATCGAGAACCAATGTTCTCATTCTCACAGGAGAACATCCCAGCAGCACTCAAGAAGTCACAAATGCTTCTCTTGATGAGACCCCTTACGACCTCTGGCTGGCGACAGGAATCATTGGAATAGTCCCATACTATTCTCAGTGGTATACATGAGAAAAGCACCTTGGCAGTGGGAAATATGTGCTTCACTGCTTTCATCAACTTCTTCAGTTGACGGTCCACACGGGAACAAGCCATGGAACCCAAATGGAACGCTCCATAGTGCACAACCACACCATGTACACTAGCTAAATTGGCCATTCTTCGACATACTGCAAGCACAGCACCGAAACTGCACACATCGCCACATCACCACAAAGCCTTCACTCCCTCCAAATCGAAATTGCCATGAAAGCCTTTTTCAATGGCATACTGGAACAGATCCTCCAAAAAGGCATCACTGACTATCAACACAGTGGGCCTCATTCCGAGTATGGCGGTAAGGGATAGCGGCCACCGGTAACGAGACCGGTGGCGGTAATCCCTTACCGCCATACTCCGAGTTCCCTCTGCGCCCTCGCCCTTAACGCCTGCTTTGAGCAGGTGTTAAAGTCGAGGGCGCAAAGGGGCCTCCAAGCCAATAACGGTGACCATAATGAACGGTCACCGTTATTTGCATCTTCCCCATTCCCCTTGAGCCCTATGGGGGCTCATTTGGGAATGGGGAAGAGCCTTGGTGAATGGGGAATTACCGCCCCGCCAACCTTGGAATGGGGCGATGATTCCGCCATCCACCAAGGCGCTGCCGGTCCGGGTACGGCGTCAACCAAGGCGTTAATAGCGCCATTGGTTAGCGCCGTACTCGGAATGAGGCCCAGTGTATCTCTCCATCTCTGCCTGCCACACTTACTACACAGAGTAATGAAAAAAAATATTGCCACCTTTTCATGTGACACACACCCTGAGCACCTGATTGGACAATCCCCATCATCTGATTTCCAATGGCCAGCATGGTGAGAAGCACAGAATGTGGCACGTGCGCTTCCCCAAGTACTGCCAGGGCAGCACCCCAGTAAAGCAAGAGGAGTCATTCTTCCTATTGCCGCCATTTCCTGTGACACACACGCTGAGCACCTGATTAGACAATCCCCACAGTCCCATCCCCATTGGCCTCCATGATGAGAATCGCAGAATGTTGCACGTGCACTTCCCATGTATCGCGAGGGCCGTGCCCCAGTAAAGCAAGAGGAATCCTTCTTCCTATTGCCGCCCTTTTCTGTGACGAACACCTGATTGGACAATCCCCACAGTCCATTTTCCATGGCCGCCATCCTCAAAATCCCTGGAAGTGGCTTTCGTGCTGCGTGCGGGCATGGGGGAATAACTTGCAACCAGGGTAGGGGGAGTTTGTTGTAAGGGGCTGATCTGAAAAGAGGCTTTTTTTTAGATGCTTGTAGAGAAACACCTTTTTTCGTTTTTATTTGGTTTTGTGTTTTCTTGTGCTCACGTTGTTACAGTAAACTCTTCACCGCCTCTTGTATACGGGCAAACAAAACAGCATTGCCAATGGGTGAGAAAGAAATGCTATTTGCTTGGAAAAACTCATTTCCACAACCAATGAGGTCATTATTGCAGAAGAACATCCCACCAGCGGACAAAAAAGTATACATGCTTCTGTTGAAGAGGCACCTTCCTGCCTCTGGCTTGGAACAACATCCAGAAGCATTGTTCCATATTCGATGTGGTCTTATGGAGTGAGAAAAGCACCTTGGCAGTTGGAAAAATCCTCTTCACTAGATTTAGCAACCTCTTCAGTCGACGGAACAAACCTAAACAAGACACGTAACCCATATGCATGCCGCCGTAGTGGATGACGATGACATCGGCAGTAGCAAAAGTGGCCAGGTCTTTGCAAAGTGCATGCATGTCAGCGAAACTGCACTCGTAGAGAGCGTTCCACAATGTGTCCACTCCTTCCAAACCAAAATTGCCATCAAAGTGTCTTTACAGGGATACTTGTGCAGATCTATCACAAAGGCATCACCCAAAGTCAAGACAATGGGCCTCATTCAGACTCAGGCGTTAAGGGGTTTACGGCGCCGTAAACGGCGCCGAACCTTAACGCCTGATTACAAGGTTCCCTTTGCAGGATGGCTGTTTAACGCCTGCTTTTTGCAGGCGTTAAAAGCCGTGCCGCAAAGGGACCTTGGCGATAATTACGGCACCGTAATTTACGGTGCCGTAATTATCGCCTTTCCCCATTCCCATTATGCCCTATGGGGCAAAAATGGGAATGGGGAAGGGGCCATTGGTGAATGGGGAATTGCCGCCCCACTCACCTTGGAATGGGGCGGTAATTCCGCCATCCACCATGGCGGAATTGCAACCTTAGCGGCATGGATCATGGTGCTAATAGCACCCTGGTCCTCCGCCAAGGTTGTAATGAGGCCCAATGTCAGCCAGCCTCACTACGCAGAGTAATGCACAACAGTATGACCGCCCCTTCCTCTGAACCACGCCACCAGTACCTGATTGGATAATCCCCAAAGTCCAAATTCCATTGGCCAGCATGATGAGAAGTGCAGATTGTGGCACGTGCACTTCCCAAAGTACCGCGAGGGCTGCACCCCAGTAAAGCAGGAGCAGTCCTTCTTCCCTTGCCACTATCCTTTGTCCACCACTACCTCATTGGGTACAGGTAAATAGGCACACACGATTCCACCAATGCCATTCAACACGTTAGCATCTAACACTGTCAGTTCTACACAACACTTCATAGGTACGGTTACAAAATCCGCCTGCAAGTGTCCTGTCACTTGAAAGCATGTGCAGTAGAAAGTTCAGTAAAAGATTGTAAGATGTGTGCATCCACATGCCTCCACATGTGCACCCATCACCATAAAATGGAGGCATGAACACTTTTTCTGCAGTATGTTTAGCACTGTATTATAAGTGCCTCTGTGCACGGTATCTGCCACTGAGCGTCCATTACGTTCTTTAAAAGCATGCTGTGTTTTTTCCCATCCCCTACCATCAAGTTGCACTTCAGTGGTATGTGCTTGCAACGTTTTCATTTACCCATATCATACATTGTAATATTGAAACAGGAGCTCTCTAATTTCCTTCTGGCAATGCTACGAAATGTTTTCCCCACTGACCCATCTCCTAAATAAATCGTAAAGATATGCCACCAAAAGCAGCACTGCATGTATCTTACCAAACTAAAGCAAGTTTCCAAAAGGTCACTGTCTGCACAGTTGTGCTTCTGGCTTGGCTGCACTATTGCAACAGGCTCTTTTTAAATCTGCCTGCTTCTACTCTCCGCCCTCTGCAATGCATCCAGAAGAGGACTGCGCAACTTGGGATGGTATCTCATCTGCACTGAAATGTCTGCAATTGCTCCCAGTGGCTGCGAGGAATAAGGTGAAAACCTGCATTGTGCATAAGGCTTTCTGGGCCTTGGAACCTCAATACCTTCAACACTCACTTACTATATATCTCCTTGCTCAAGCTCTTCCTTCAACCGCCTCCAACTCCCTCAGGGTCAATCACTTCTGCAAGCAACCAGTTGCTGGTAGATGGGTCTTTTTCCTGGCTGGGGACTCCCTCTGCAACAGCCTCCCTGCCTCCCTGAAACTTAAGGAGAGCCATCGCCGGTTCCGGGAAGCACTTCAAAGCCTTTCTGTTTGCGCCTGCTTCTTCTCCTCCTCTCCCGGGCTGACTGCCTGGCGTAAACTGATTATGCACTGGTTACTTGGCGACTCTGATGTCGGGCCCATGCCACCTCCCCCCAAGGTGAACCCCGGCACTGCCTTTCTAGCAAACCCCACACTTCGGGACTGTTTTCTGTATGCCTAACAGTTCCTGCACCACCTGATGTGTGCACTTATCCATGCACTTGGCACAATCGGCTCGGATTTTTACTTATTGACATTTCTTCTTCTACCCGTGTACTGCACCTTCCCCTCACCCCACCCATGCACTTGGGCGATGTAAGTCACACCTGGCCTAGTATGTTTATTGTCTCTGTCTCCCCTCTGTTCCCCCATCGCATGTCTCTTTGCGCTTTGCTAAATGTGTGTATAGGGGCATTACGCATGCCATAGCATACAATTGCACATCATATGACATTATACACAGACTGCATTCATAACAGTAGGATGCCAGCCACTTACCTTGCACACTGCACAGTTTTCTTTCCAGCAGTACCCCACTTACTGCACACTTTTCAAAAATGGTAGCTCACATACAGCACTGCATTCATGTTACGAACTTCAAACAAGTACATACAGTTCATGCATGCACCCAGGATGCCTGGCCATTACCTTGTCCACTTCCACCATAGCCTTCTGCACTTCAAAGAGACCTTCGACTACACTTTTTGAGTAAACACCACAACCACAAACCTCATTAAAGATTGTCTTTTGCTCCACAGTCCCACTTCCATGGCTCACATCCTGAAAGTGGCAGGATGTGGCACATGTAATCCTGAAAGTACATCTTAATATGCAGAGTTTTCATGCTAGGAAGGGGGGGTGGATTGGGAAACAGGGTAGGTGATTGGGTCTTTAGTGATCCCTCTGAAAAGGTTTAAATTTGTCTTTGTTTTTGTGTTTTTTAAATGTTCTTTTTTATACATGCTTGCAAACCACCTTTTTTTTCTTTTTGTATGACTTTCTATTTGCTTCTCCTCCTTCATTTTTTACCGATTTAAGGGCAACACTTTGTGCACAGTTTAAAACAAAATGGTAGTGCCAATGGCAGTCAAAGAAATGCCATTTGCATGAAAGTAGTGTATGTTTTTGGAAATGCATGCTCTCATAGT
This sequence comes from Ambystoma mexicanum, assembly GCF_040938575.1. Taxonomy (NCBI): domain Eukaryota; kingdom Metazoa; phylum Chordata; class Amphibia; order Caudata; family Ambystomatidae; genus Ambystoma; species Ambystoma mexicanum. The sequence continues at coordinate 699,408,941 of NC_090941.1, read as the reverse complement.
GGGTGGACAACATGCCATCAGTGCAAATAAATGCAGACATGCTTCTGTTCATAAGACTCCTTCCGAGCTGTGGCTGAGGACAAATTACAACGGCATGGTCCCATACTCCTTTTGGGGGAATGGGTGAGAAAACGACCTTGGCAGTGGGAAAAATCCACATCACTGCAGTCATCAACTTCTTCAGGTGACGGGGTAAACGTCCATATGACATGTAACCCAAATGTAGACCTCCATAATGCACCATGACAACTTCACCAGTAATGATGGAGGCCACATATCTGCAAAGGTGATCCATCCCACCAAAACTGCATGCATCGAGACTGGCCCATAAAGCGTCCACTTGTTCCAACATGAAATTAGCAGCAACGCCTCTTTGCACGGCTTACCTGTACATATCTTGTACACATGTAATACCCACGATCAGCATTGTGCATCTCTCCATGTCCACCAACAACATTACATAGAGAGTATTGGGAGAAAGTAGTACCGCCCCTTCCTGTGAACCACACCTTTGACACGTGATTCTATAATTCCCACAGTTCCATTCGCATTCCCACCATGCTGAGAATGGCAGGATGTGGTGCGTGCGCTTTCCCAGCTACAGCGAGGCCTGCACCACAGTAACGCAGGGGCAGTCCTTCTCCCCTCTCCACTGTTCTTCCCCCAGCGCTCCCTCATTGAGTATTGTGAAATATTCATGCATGCATGCACCAATCATAGCCAAGAAGTCTGCATTCAACACTATCATTTCAGTACAGCACTCCATATTTACTGTTGAACACTCTGAGTACACGTCGCATGTGCTTCCAAAGCACCTTCCGTACAAAGGGGTGGGAAAAAAACACAATGTCATCTTCCAAAATCACCCATAGTGGCACATGCACAGAAGACTCTACTGCTTGCTGACACCCATCACAACATAATGGAGCCATGCATGAGAACATGTGGCCATAAACCACAATCCACAATAACATAGCCAGCAGCACTTCTAGTCAACCCCAGCACCATAACACAGTGATGCATGGAAAGATGTCACAGTTTCACAAACATGCCACTGCCTACGCCTACCCATTTCCATGCACAAAGTATTATGTCACTGGCAACCAAACCGCACAATCCTCACAACATTGGGCCTACTCCCAGGAAGCTGTACAAACCAGAATGTCCAAGCACATCGAACATTCACTTCAACCCTACCCTCTTGTATACTGACAGTGTTCCAACACTGCATCCAGTGGGCACACTGCAAGACTTTTCACTGCACAATCTCCAGCCATAAACCGAAAAACCATAGGATGTTCCAACAATGATCGCACCCATGGCACAAACAATGTATGCATGTCAGCACACTTCTGGTGCTCTATGAAGAGTAAAATGTGTTCCACAGCCATTCTGTGAAGGTGACCACCCTCCGAGAGATGCAGTCAAAACTGCATTGCTACAGTGGGTGTGGTGAAGGCCTTGGCTTTCGAGTGCATGACCTAGGACCTAAGGCCTTTGGCCATGCACCCAATAGTCTAGGCCTTGGCCACACCCACTGCAAAGTAATGCAGCCATGCATGGCAACATGTCATCAAGTACCCCAATACACACACATACCACAGCCACCAGCACTCCTACCCAAGCTCTTCACCGTCATACGGCTATGCATAGAAAGATTCACCTTCTACCAGAATCTACAAACTTAACACACCCTACGGCGCCCCTACCAACTTTCATTCACACACAATGGTATTACTGCCAACCCAATCAACCAACAGCATTTGCATGTCAGCTGACTTCTGGTGCTCTATCAAGTGTACAATGTGCTTCAGAACCATTATGTAAAGGTGAGGAGTCTGTGACAGATGCAGTGTAAACTGCATTGCTGCGGTGGATGTGGGCAAGGCCTCGACTATTGGGTGCATGGCCTACAGCCTACGGCTTTTGGCCATGCACCCAATAGTCTAGGCCTTGCCCACACCCACCACAACATAATGCAGGCATGCATACCATCATATGCTCACGTACCACACTGCACACACTTACCACAGCCACCGCCACTACTACCAAACCTCCACACCGTAATACAGCTTTTCATGAAAACATAACACAGCCTGCGGCACCCATACCCACTTTCATTCATATAGTACGTCTCCCAGCTCTCTATTCAGTGCAGAAAAGCAGTACAGAAGTCACCACTCTGTGCAGTGGACACTATGCAATCTGATGCGATAGGCAGCATAGTCCGTCTCCACTTCTATGCACACACTAATGAAGAATTGCGCCCACTTCACACACTGCAGTATCCATGCACATAGAAGGTGCGCTTCATCCCTATCCTCTTCAATACGGCGCTCAGTGGACTCACTGCACAACTGTTCACTCCAGTAGCTGCAGCCATGGACTTTCATTAACATACAATGGTGTTACTGCCAACCCAACCAACAAACAGTATTTGCATGCCAGGTGACTTCCGGTGCTCTATCAAGTGTACAATGTGCTCCACAACCATTCTGTAAAGGGTTGAGTCTGTAACAGATGCAGTGTAAATTGCATTGCTGTGGTGGGCGTGGGCAAGGCCTAGACTATTGGGTGCATGGCCTAAGACCTAAAGCCTTTGGCCATGCACCCAATAGTCTAGGCCTTGCCAACACCCACTGCAACATAATGCAGGCATGCATACCATCATGTGCTCACGTACCACACTGCACACATGGACCACAGCCACCACCACTACTACCATACCTCCACACCATTATACAGCTATTCATGGAAACATAAAGCCTCCGGCACCCATACCCACTTTCATTCGCATAGTACGTCTCCCAGCTCTCTATTGAGTACAGAAAAGCAATACGTCATACTACAGTACAGAAGTCACCACTCTGTGCAATGGACACTATGCAATCCGATGCGATATGCAGTGTAGTCCGTCTCCACTTCTATACACACACTAATGAAGAATTGCGCCCACTTCACACACTGCAGTATCTATGCACATAGAAGGTGCACTTCATCCCTATCCTCTTCAATACTGTCATTATTGCAACACTGCACTCAGTAGACTCACTGCACAACTGCTCACTCCAATAGCTGCAGCCATAGATTAAACCCTATAGGAGGTGATAAGAAGCACCGCACCCATGCAATCAACCACCTATGCAATAATGACTTTCCAGACACAGGGCCTCATCACGAGTTTGGCGGTAACCCTTAAATCCGGCAGTCGCGCTATTACCGCCGGATTTAAGGGTCTGCCAAATCAGGGCTTCGGCAGATTTGTCCCCAGCTCTGAGCTGGGGGGAAATCCGCCGAAAATTTGCGCTATTACCGCCGGTGGGAAATCCGCCAACGGTAGGAGTGCGAAAATTCCCCATTGAGCCCAAAGGGGAATGGGGCATTCCCGAATGGGCTCAGTGGGGAATGGGGAATTCCATTACTGCCAAACCCGTGATGCGGCGCTAATAGCGCCGGGGGGTTTGGTGGTAGGGCTAATACCGCCGGCGTTACCGCCCAACTCGTGATAAGGCCCACAGAAGGGAACAATGTGAAACCGAATTCCAACCATGGCACATAGTTGTTGCTGCAAGGCATCCATCCATGCAACACACCGGAGTACACACTTTCTTATAATGTGCATGTCATGTGCAATGCACTCCCCTTCTGCAATTGAGCTCCCACCAGTCACCACAGTAATAGGTCTCGGCACCAGCTATCGTGCCGTTATGAACCCTACCTGCATGCAGCACACATGGGAGGTGGCTGTGCAGAGACTTGCAAATTGGTGCTGTACGCAAGGACACTGCAGGCACATCAACGTCTTCATCCACCTATTGACATATCTCAGATGATTCACTTCTCACTCCCCCACCCTTTCCATCCCTTCTTCCCAGCACGGTAAGAGGTCGCGGCACGAGCTATCGTGCCATAATGAAGGCTGTCTGCATTCACCACACATGGTTGGGTCCTGTGCAGGGACCGGCGAATTGGCGCAGTATGTACGGATACTGCAGGCACACCACTGTTTTCATCCACCTAATAATCACATATCTCTGATGAACCACTTCTCTCTCCCCCACCCTTTCCATCCCCTCTTCCCACCACCACATGCCGTACATTATGTTTGTCAGTTCCTTTCGGCGGCGCACTGTCCTCCGATACACCATGGCAGCTTTCCCAAAACTTTGGTGCACAGCATGCTTCTCTCCAGCCAACCACCAGCCGCGTGCATAGTTCGTCGACAGCACGGTGTACTGCATGCCAATGAGCCTTCTGTCCTTGGAGCAAACAGGGAAATGGGTCAGCGGAGCGGAGCCAGTTGTCACTAATTTTTTGAGATGTACATTTCAGTTATTTGTAACAAAAGTACTGGTTGGATTTCCACCAAACACACAAAAGTACACTTTCTGACCCAATCCCCCGCTCCTGCCGCAAATTTGGTGCAAATCCGTCCAGCCGTTCGGCCTGTAGCCGTGCACAATGTTTTTGCCCAATCAGTCTATGGGAGAAAAAGAAATGTGGGACCCCCCTATAACCCCCCGCACGAAACCTCACCGAACTTGCCAAAAAAAATTGAAAGTGCCCCATATACTTTTTTTGCAAAGTTTGGTCAAGATTCCTCCAGGGGGAGTGAAGTTATAAGCCACTGAAAAAGTGGTCTTCCTATGAGTTTAGCAACTTAACCATAACTACACGGCTGCTAACGTGGGCCATGTAATATATATATATATCTATATAAGGGTTTTATTTATTTATTTAGTTATTTATTGAATATTTGTATGGCACCTATATACAAGTGTTTCCAGGAGCCACAAGACAAGATGGGGGGGAATCATGAATGTAGAACTACAAAAAACAGTCATATTGGCCTTGTGACAATCCTACTGTGCAAGTGCTAGAGAAGGTGATAGGTGCAGGGGGAAGGGGTTAGACAGAGAAGTGCAGGAGTGGGGTGCCCCCAGGGAAGGGGGCAAGGAATTGCTGGGCTGGCCAAGGTGGTAAGTGCCGGGGAAAAAGGGGAAAAAGGGAGGATGTGTGCAGTGGGCAGGGAGGACTGAGTTGGGCTAGTCCCTGAAAGGGAGCCCAAGGGCAAGTGCTGGCAAAGGATGCAAGGGGGACTGGTGGGGATTCGTCTGGTCCCTATATGACTCTGAAGGAAACAGTCCCAGTCGAAGGAGCAGAGGGAGAGTTAACACGGGAGGGGGAGAGGGAAGGAAGTGGAGAAAAGGAAAGTCTTGAGGTTTCCTGAACTTTCGAAGATCCGGCTCGAGTCAGAGAGGTGAAGGCAGGCCGTTCCAGAGGGAGGAGACAGCCGAGGAAAGGGATCTAACTCCCACTCTCTGCTTGGATAAACGTTTGACCTACAGAGAGTTGGAGCCAGATGACCGAAGGACTCTGGCCGGGAGGTATTTAGGGAGGGAAAGCTGGATGTAAAGAGGTCCCAGGCCCCAGACAGCCTTGTGGATGATGCCGAGGGTCTTGAATTTGATCCTGGCAGTCATTGGGATCCAATTAAGAGATTCTAGGGCTGGAGAGATGCTTTCCCTGGGCTTGAATCCATGGATACTTCTTGCGGTCCTATTCTGGATAAGTTGGAGGGGCAAAGGGAGGAAAGAGGCAGATTGAGGAAACGACTGTTGCAGTAGTCTAACCTAGAGAAAACCAGGGCTCTGGGGATTCTGAGCTTCTGGGGGAAGGTGAGCAAAGGTAGAATGCCCCTGAGAAGGTGATGCTGAAAGTTGGACATGGCGAGGTCCGTGATGTGTGGAGAGAAAGAGAGAGAGGAGTTAACAATGATCCCAAGGTTTTTTGCCTCACAGGTGGAAGAGCTGATGGGACCCAAGGAGTCTGGCCAGAGAGAGGGGGGATACAAGGAGCAGGCATCCCCATGAGAAGGATCTATGTCTTACTGGCATTAAGGCAGAGATCACTGGTAGAGAATCATGCCTCAATAGCAGTGAGGGAAGAAGGAGGAGGAGGTAGAGGATGGAAGCTTGAAGGAGACCGTTGTGTCATCTGCATAAAACTGGAAATGAGGGTAGAAAGTGGAGATCAGGTGGGCCAGAGGGGCCAGGTAGATGTTGAACAGCCATGGCGATAGCATGGAGCCCTGAGGGATGCCACAGGTAGAGAGTGTGGTGGAGGAGAGAAAAGGACCCATTTGCACTTGTGAGGGTCTGTTTGATAGGAAGGAGGATATCCATGCCAGTTCCCTTTCCATGATGCCTAGGGTATCATGGAGACAGTTTATGAGGATGCAGTGGTTGACTGTTTCAAAGGCAGAAGAGAGATCAAGGAGGATTAGAGCAGAGGGAGAGTTGGAATCCAGGCTGGAGAGTATGTCTTCCTGGGGGTTCAGGAGAGCAGTTTCTGCACCTTTGGCATCCCTAAAACCAGACTGGTGGTAATGGATGTAGCTGGCCATTTCGGTGTGGAGGGTCAGTTGGGGGATGGAGCCAGTGGCAAATGAGTGGTTGCAGGGGTCAGCCAAGGCTGGAGCAAGAGAGGGAATGTTGTCCTTGATGGTTCTGGAGGAGCAGGGGAGAACCTGTGTAAAGGAGACTTTCAGAGAGCGGATGACTCTAGAGATCTCATCTGGCGCAATGGGAGAGAAAGAGGAGAGTATGGTGTGTGGGAGTGAACCAATGGAGGTGATGGGGTCGAGCGTGGTAGCAGATGACAGAGAGGACAGGAAGTCTGGCCAATGTTTTGGAGGAAAAGTGGGCAGCCAGTGCAGAGCAGAGGGCCTGGGAGGGGGTAGGAGAAGAGGAGACTGCAGTACGATTGGAAAGTTCATCTGTGTTGTTGGTGGCCACAGAGATACAGGCTTGAACATGAACCCTCTTCTTGGAGCAGATGGCGAGATGGTATTGTCTATGGAGTAGACGGAAGGCCAGTTTGTCAAAGGATGAGCTAAATGCCTGCCACTTCTGCTCTACAGCTTTGCACTTCATTTCAAAGTGGCCAAGTTGGAGTCATTCCAAGAGTTGCATTTGGAGGCAGGCTTCATGCAGATTCTCATGACAGGGGCAAGGATGTCCAGGGTGTTGGAGATAGAGAGATGGAGGTTAGCAAGAACGGATTCAGAGGGAGAGTCAAATGGAGGGAGCAGAGGAGGGATGAAGGAAGAGGCAAATGCAGCAACTGACACACGCTTCATCGGTCAAATGATGGAGAAGGAAACTGGAAGTGCAGGTGGAGGCATTGTGGGACAGGGAAGGTCAAGGCGGGAAGATATGAGAGAGTGGTCAGACCGGGAGAGAGCAGTAAGAAGAGAGTTAGAGAGAGGGATGTCTGTTGAGATGAGAGCATCAGGGGTGTGTCTGGCTGAGTGGGTTGGGCCAGAAGGAAGGATAGAGAGGGAAAGAGTGTTCCAATGGTTATGCAAGAGAACAGTGGCCCAACTGAGTTGAGATGGATGTTGAAGTCCCCAATGGGGCAGGAGGCAAGAAGGGAGGAGGACATATCGCCCCATTCTGAGAGGAAAAAGGAGGATGGTCTGGGGGGTCTGTAGATGGTAGCTAGGGCAAGAGAGAAAGTAGGTGAGACAGAAAGCCTGCAGACTAGGATTTCAAAGGATGAGTAGGTTTGAGTGGGGATGATAGAGGCAGGAACCTACTCAGGGAAGATCAGAGCCACTCCACCACCAGTCTGGGAGTGCCTTGGTTTGGATAGGATATTGTAGCCTTCAGGGAGAAGAGTGTCAAAAGCAGTGACAGAAATGGCCTTGAATCACGTCTCAGTGAGAGCAAGGACGTCAAAGTCAAGGTCTTCAAGGAGGTGACAGATGTCAGAGGAATGTTTGATAGCAGAGCAAGAATTGAGGGATGCTCAGTGATGCTGGTTGCCCCCTTTAAAAGATTTGTGAGGGGGACACAGGGATGGGGGGCCACCACTGGAGGCAACGGGGGAGGAGGGATGAGAGAAGGAGGGGTGGTAAGAGATGGAAGAAAGTTGAAGAGAGAAGGAAGACACCTGTCAAGAAGGCAGAAGTTGGGCTGACAGCCTGGGCCATGATAGGGCCATTATAATAGACATTAATGGTGCATTTGGATAATGGGAAGTATGCCAAGAGCACTTCTCATCTGGTGCCACCAGTAATGGAAGAGGAGGAGAAACGGGAGAGGACAGAGACCATATGGGAGGTCCCTAGGTTGGTAGAAGAAACAGCAAAGAGAATATCACTGTCTGATAGTCTGATGTCATGATAGTCTGTCTAGAGGAGACATTGATGTAGGTGTCTGTGATGGGTAGACCAGGGTTTGAACACAGGAATGCCTTTTTAATTTCTTCCTTCCAGACTTTGTAAGAGAGGGAGGATAGGAGATGGAGAAGCAGTTAGAGAAGATAGGTGAGAGACAGAGATAATTGAGCACATTGGAAATGCCCAGATATACATATCTGCTAACAAATTGGTAGCACACCTACATTCAATTTAGCCAAAAGCACTAAAAGCAGTGCAACATGATGGTAAAAACATTACAGGAAGCACACCTAAATTAGATGTTTAGCCAAAGGCACTAAAAGCAGTACAAAATGAGGTTGGATGCACATTTGGAAGCACACCAGGTAATAGAAGTTATAATTCACAAGTTATTCATGTCTAGCTCATTCATTGATGTAGGGCATCACGGGAGCTGTAGCAGTCAGAAGGATGATGCACATAAAGATGCATGGTGCTGATGGTGTTTAGAGTTATGGGTTACAGATAGGGCAGGTACAGGAAGGAACAGGCAGTAATTAGAGCAGATACAGTGTCCAATGAAGGAGGGTGACCAGGGAGGTCCAAGAATTTCTTACCAGGGCAATTGAAATCTGAATTATGATTGTGGATACTGCATGTTGAGAACAGTTGAGAGTGTTGCTGGGTAGCTGCAGGGGGAGGTGCTCCTTCCAGCACTGGACAGGGCCAGACAAGGTATTTCCAGGGGCCTTAGAGAGCGCCGTGGAAGGGGGCCAGCTCTCACCTGCCAGCTCCCACGAAAGGCCAAGTTAAGCAGCCCAATCATAAGGAGGGGCCAGGAGGTGGGTCACTGAGCACCGGCTGGTACTTGAGTTTTCATCCAGGTGGCAGCCATCTTCAAAAGGCCATGAGGAGGCCTATTGCAACAGAGCCCAAAAGGGCAAAAGAAATACCCCAGCGCAATGCACATGGAAAGTGTACAGCAGAACACCAATGAGCACCCAGCCCACATGGGTTAAAAAAACAAAATACATGGGGATTGGCAAATAATAAGGCAGGCGGGCATATTGGCACTGTGTGAACTCAAGCAGGATATCCAAAGGGAACAAAGCACCACCCCTTAGAAGGTTGAGCAGCCTACATATCACAGATTTGAAATTGGACAAGACGACTGTCCAGTACAGTTTGTATCGCGTTGGCACGTGCAAGTGTTCATTATGACAGTTTCGACTGTGGGCAATGTTGGCCTCTCTCCTTTTTCAGCGCCATGATGTCCTTGGGTGAACGAGCGCTTAACAAATTACCTTAACATAACATTCAAATACCAGCCAGATACCAGTTTCACGGTGCCAAAATTGACTGTATAAACGTGTTTCTGTCTGAAGAAGTGGACCTGAAACCTGCTGTATATATTTACCCTCTGTACATTGCACTTCTCCAACAGAAAATGCGTTCACCCCCACAAGATTAAAGTTGTTGAATTAACAAATATGTCAATAAAGGTTGCTTCTTGTTTGGTAGTTTTGTTTATGTTTATAAAGTGTTCAAATACCACAATGTGATCTCTTGGAGCTGTTCTCTAGGGTTACATTTCTGGGGTCATGAATGACTGTACTCTAAAATTCACCTTCTAAGGGTGGCACTGGCACCTGCAGACTTTGCATTTAGCTATTATGGGAGTTGTTTACTTGGTTAAATACCCATGTCTTCAGGTATATACCAAAGATGAGTTTGCCATCTATAGCAGCATGTTCCAAATATTTGTGCTGCTGCAACTGAGAAAGACCTGCCTCTCATTTTAACTTGGTGAGCACTTCGCTTTAAACCTCGTTCAAAATGTAAAAACCTGGTAGTAGAGTACAAGTGAACCTGTGGATGCTTTATTGAGAGCTAGCCCTGCATAAAATGGTGATACACGAAAACATGTGAGTGGTGAAAGGTGATAATTAATCTTAAGCACTGTAATTGCCCTGGGCAACCTCCCATCGCTTTTATTTTCAGCCCATCTCTGCCATTTCTGCAGGGGATCAGCCACAAGCAAATCAGGCAGGTACTGTCATAAGTCTGAGCAAATTCACTTGAACTACTAGGCCTTGTCCCCTCTGCACAGAAGCATGAGGAAACCCAGACATGTTTCATCCTTCTTGGACCACATCAGTGAGGTGCAGCTTGGTTCCCTATGGCTCAGCAAACAAAAGGACTCACATCTAGGGACAGCCTCTCTTACTTAGGGAGACAATCTGTAACCATAACATGTGATGAGTAATAGGGTATGAATTAACCTCAAGCACTAGCATTGCTCTGTGCAACCTTTCATTCCATTGTTGGTATCTCATCTGTGCCATTGCAGAAGGGGACCAGCCATATGCAAATCAGTTTTGGTCCTGCCAGCAACGGGAGCAGTCCAGCCAAAACTACCAGACCACGTCCCTTCTTAACACAAACAGGATTCCTGATGTTCCAGCCTTGCTGGATCATCAGTGAGGTGTAACTTGGTTCTCTACGATGTAGTGAGCAAGCAAGCCATGTTTGGGCATACCCTCTCTCGCTTACGAAGAAAAAATATAACCAAAACAAGTGATGAGTGGAAGGTTATGAATTAATCTTAACCACTTGCATTAACCTTCCAGAAATCACTTCTCAGTTTTGCAAATGTCACCCAAAGTGGGATGGGTATGCCCAGACATGGGCCCTGAGTCTGCTATGCTAGATGCTAAGCAGTGGCAAGCAACACCTTATCAAGGATGTCCAATGAGGCCAGAACATGTCTTGGTTTGCTTGTGGTTTTATGCAGAAGGGATGTGACCTAGAAGTTGGGACAGCATGGCCCCTTTAGGGGTGGGGCCAAGCCTAATTTGCAAATGGCATTTTCTCTTCTATATTTGCAAGGCAGGCTGGAAAAAGAATGATCTGGAGGGCTGCCCACATGAATCTCAGTGGTTTAGATTAATGCACAACTTTCGAGCCATCACCTTTCTTTTTTGAAAATGTTACCCTGAGAAGGACAGGTACAGCCAGACATTGGGACCTAGCCTGCTGTGCCTGTGGAACAAAGCTAAATTTTACTGAAAACACCCACTGAGGCTAAAACATTTCTGTAGTTGTTTGTGGTTTTGTGCAGAATGGCTGTGACCTAGCAGTTCCTGCCCAACTGACCCTTTTGGGGGCAACCAAGCCTGATTTGCCTATGGTCTTCCACTTTCTCTAATGGGATGGTGGGTTCAAAAGTGATGGTCTGGAGCAGGTTTGCACAACTGACTTTGATGGAGGCCCGGATGTAATTTGCAAGCCTTCTGTGTTGGGCAGGACTGTCTGAAGGGGTACGGCAGGCTTTTTTGGGCCTGAAGAATGTCAAAATAAAGCGAGAGAAGAGTGGCATTCTGAAATGTACTTATTGACTTTATTGCTCTGTTTATTTTCTGAGAAAATCCCACAATATTTCATTGGAACATAATGAAAACATTAATCCTTGTTAGAAGAAAGGGCTTGAGGCCTGTGGGTAACACAACAAGGATGCAGACAAAATAACCCCAAGCCTATGGTGTACTATTTGCTTAACTGTGATATTTTGGTAGGCTTTTTAAAGCATAAAATGACATTGCAGTTTCACTTATCCTATACTAAATTCAATGTCAACTGTCAAGCTGTATAATCATTATTATATCAAAAATGAAATACCATCATCTGAAGAAAAAACGCTTTATATTGACATTCAGTTGCTGTGCCTCTATAATGTAAAGTATTGTTGGAATCAGAAGATTTTAAAGATGGTTTTAAAAAAGCAGCTGTGGTTTAAGAGGTTGGCAATTTGCATAGATCAAGCTTGCAACCTTTTTGCCATTCACTTTTTGTCCAAAGTTCAGGGCATCATTTATTTTTCATGGTACACATTAAGCAATATACAGTAGTACTGAGTAGTATCTAAATGAGTATCAATTAACCTTGATGCACTCTAAATATATGGTTACTGAGGCATCACAATTAGAGACATTGTTCAACAAGGGCTTCTATATGTATATATTGGGAGGTTTAATGTTCAGCGAAGAATGAATGTTACAAGTATTCAAGAACTGTTTACATGTTGACCTGTACACTTGAGGTTAGTAGAGTACCTCATAGTAGAGATACAGTTTTCTCCTTGATGATGAATACCAAGCACTGTCTATGAAGCACTTGTCACTTTAGCTAGTTTTCTATGTTAGTTTTTATGTGTTTTTATATGATTACTATTTATATTAAAATTTGCTTTTGAAACAGAATTACTGATGAAGTCAGGTTGAATTCTCCTAAGACTTCTGTTTTTTAGGTTTGCACTTCCCCCACAGATGTGAGTATCCCACCAATATCCAGCGAATTATGTGTCTATAACCTAACTAGCGAGGTGGCCTCTCTTTTGTTGAAAAAAAAATTAAGCAATGCCTACATATTTTTGAGAATAAAGTCCTATTTTGCCATATTCTTTAAGTCTGTTTGGTTATTTGGTCTGAGATCTTTTATTAGTAATTCCATCTAGCACAATAGATGATTCAAGGTGCTGGAGCACAGTGTCTTTCTGGTATGGGAATCCAGAGAAAGCTAAAATTAAAATGTAATCCAAGTGCAGATTGGAAAAGCACAACACATTACTTGCTGAGAAATAAATGCAGCATCTTCACTGAAACTTCCACCCATTGAAGGGTGGTGCACTGTGACAATTCAGGCTCACTTTTCAGCAGGAAAACGAATAGCAGATAATTAGACAGCAGATAATTAAACGTGTATATTATTAATGACTGAAAGACACATCATGTACTTTCAGCACAAAAGCAAAGTGAACCCTGAAAACACACTGTATGTCAAGGAATCAAGGCTGATGTCAGAAAATGCAATGTTTGAGTTTCTTTCAGCCAAGGACAAAGGGTGGGCCTCTGGGCAAATTTCACAAAGGACGCCTCCCACTGCCAGCCTGGTTTGTGCATCCCAACTGTTGACAACTGCAATAAAATGTGCCCTGAAGTTTCCCTAGAGCTGCTGTCTCTGAAGGCAGTTTTGAGCAGGCAAATGTTTTAGCAAGTGCATGACAGTAATGTTTGGAGGAAGATCTCTGTGTTGCCAAGGCCCCAGGTTTTTTGACCGGTAGCTACCAACTTCAAACAACAAAGAGGATGATAAAAAACCCTGGTCACAAGCTGGCCATGGGTGGCAAATGGCTTGCAGGAAAAGAAGCTCATATTTGCACATATGAAAATTCCCTTAGTTTAAATGGACTGTCACAATTGTTGTCTACATGTATGTTTGATATTTTAGGTATTTTCCATGTGATTTTGTGGATATAAAATTCCTCCATCTGTGACTTACAGGATTGTAATGGCAAGATAAAAGGTGTTCCTGGCTGCTCTGAACATGTCCCGGTTTTAGATTTGGCGGACTGTGAGGGGTAAAATTAGGTATTTGGATAATAAATTGCATGTTCCTAATGAGTATGTTTTGTGTAAAACAATGGAAAATTGCCAAACGACAGAAAATTGACAAATGGCCATTCAACATGGTGCAGACCAGGGCGTTGTTTTATTAAATGCCCCATGATTAGCTGAAGTGCAATATATATATATATGTATTTTGGCAGTTACTAGTAAATCACAACGTTTTTGACACATAACTAGGTTTTTGCCAACAGTTGACATGAGAACAAAAGGGGATTCAAAGGCAAGTTGCCATATGTCTGTTCCAGACTGCTAAACCAATCCTTAGAGAGAGGTTGGATTTGGGAGGAGAGAGAAGGGTAACTGTCCATTCTTGGACAGTTACCCTTCTCTCTCCTCCCAAATCCAACCTCTCTCTAAGGATTGCAGGGTTCTCCCCAAGATTGTAAACTTCATGGTGTTATCACTGCTATATAAAGTGGATGCACTATAAGGAAAAGGAAGAACTCCTAAAATTGCCATCGGGAGAGAACTGTTAAATATTATCATCTGACAGCTGCCAGAAAACACCAAAAGGAGATTTTGCTGAAATTGCATTTGAGTAGAGCTGTCTATTGCTGATAGCACTGGATCAAGTTGTGGTAACACTGTCAGTGATGGGTGGTATCCCGGTGCAATTTGCACTGGGATACATCCCAACTCCTGAGGAGGCCCTCTGTCTCTTGCTTGGGAGGTTTAAAAGCTGACTGGACTCTATGGTGAAGAACTGAGGGCCATACTTGAAAGTGGAGTGTACAGATCCCTGTCCTCCAAGAGGGTCCTGAATTGCAGCTGGATTTCCTGACCTTTAAACAGAGGCTTTCTATGTAAGTAGAACTGATCCCTGGGAGACCAAAAGGTGGGGAATCTGCTTACCTTAAATCTGTTCCCTTTATAGTGGGTGGGGGCAAATCTATGTAGATCCTGAGCCTAATTAACTAAACATATTATTTTCATTAATTCCCCTTGGCAGAACACCACAGGGTGATTTTTGTTAAATTTGAAATTAGCAAAGCTCATTCCGGGGGTGTGCTGAAAACTATAGACAGTAATTTAATTGGGTGATTCTATTTGTCCTGTTTACCCCGACTTCTTTAGGAAGAGGGGTGTCTTTGTCCATAAACTAAAATAAATCCATAAACTGCCATCTTCCCCCAAATAAGGCCTTTAAGTTCAGGTGGGGCTGAAATCCCAAATTCTCAAATCATCCCAATTTTTACCACCCTCCTTCCCGAACACGGTCTTTAAGTGGAGCGGGTCTGAAATCCAAAATTCTCAAATCATCCCGAATTGTTCCTGTCCAACTTCCCCTAACACAGTCCTTTAAGTGGAAGGGTGTCTGAAATACAAAATCTGGGTGGAAGGGATATGCCAAGCCCTAGAGGAAGCTTCCTTTCTCATCGGAACAAAACCCCTGGGAACCTCTGCATCTGAATATGAATATTCTATCCCTGAAAAGCTGGAACCTAAAGAGCAAAGGGTAAGTAGGAGAGGCCAAAGAAGAACTCACTTTCTGGAGGAACTCTGGATCATCCCCTTTGAAAGAGAAGAATCCCTGGAGGATTCAGGTAAGCAGACCGACTTTTTAGAAAACAGAGGGATAATTCCCAAAGAAAAATGGGTTATTCCATTTCAGGACTGCATCTGCGGCAATCCAATGCAGACGCCCTCTTGGCCACAGCTAACCAGAAACTGTGGTGGCAGCTCGGGAATATCTACCTCCCTTCGGACGAGCAGGCGCCCTTCAATGCCAGGCTGGCAGATGACCGGGCCATTGTGTAGGACCTCATACAGTCTTCGGTCTCCCACATCGACATAGGCTGCAGAGGGCTGTGCCTTGGGGACGAGATGAGAAGGATGGCATCAATGCACACCACTGAGTTTTCATCTGACATGCAGGAGCAGATCCTGGATCTGCCCTTTGAGGGCATGGACCTTTTTCATTCATCATCCGATGACGAGTTGATGAAGAAAACTTCCACTCAAACTGTCAAGTGCTTGGCCATCCTCACAAAACTAGGTCAGAAATCCTTTCTTCAGTCCTATGGAGGCTGACCCAGAACAAGAAACTCTTCAACCGCAAAAAGGCAAGCCAGACAGAATTAAAACCTTTCTCCAAACAGGTTCTGAGAACTGTCACCAGGTAAAGCATGCTGTTGAAATAGCGGAATACATATCTGAGCGAGATCTAGATATCTGTGCTCTGACTGAGACGTGGGTGCATGAGGACGCAGGCCCATCCCTGGTACTTTCTACCCCCAAAGACTTTGCTATCCTATATGCTCATATGGAGAATCAGGGTGGGGGATGTGTGGCAATTATATTTAAAAAAATCCCTGGACATATGGAAGGCTGATATTCAAGGCCCTAGTGGGTGTGAGATCCTCTGTTTTAAAATTAGAATGGATGCCTCCACCACAGTGAATCATATGTTGATATATCGTCCCCCTAACACTATGCCAGACTTCACATCACAATTGAACATCCTGGTTCTGTCCCAACTCCAGGGTACCGCCAAATGGCTTATAATGGGTGATTTCAATCTCCAAAGATCCTGGGGAAGGAGAACTTGTTAGATTTATGAATGCTTTTGGATTCTTACAACATATAGATAAGCCCACGCATTCCAAGGTCACATACTGGATTGGGTCTTCCCACTTAATTTAAAGATTAATATATTTGAAATCTCCTTATGCCCCTAGTCGGAACACACCTTTACTGAATTTGGGATAGACACCCTGAGCCAGCGCAAAAGGGCTATACCAAAACAAACCTGGATTACATCCAGAAACTTGAAGAGGATCAACCTGGAAACTCTGAGGGACTGGATTCCACCCATATCCCAGGTGGACATGTCGCCTCTTATGAATATGGAGGACATGACTGACTCCCATTTGGACACCCTCTCTAAATCCATTGATGTAATAGCTCCTCTAAAAAACAGGAAGGTTATTAATCACTGTAAAAATATTTGGTTTTCGTATGAACTCAAGACGTTAAAAGTAGCAAAAAGAACATTTTTTACTAGTGGAGAAAGTCAAAGAAGGAAGAAGATAGGATAGCCTACCAAGGGGTGGCCAATACATTTAGATTGGCTATTATAAAAGCAAAATAAAAGTCCTATGAAGCACATATTAAAAATGCTCAATATGATTCCAAAGAAATTTGCAAGCAAGCAGAAGCAGACCTGGTTCCACTTATCTATGGTGTTCCCCAAGGGGCCTCTCTATCTCCGTTCATATACAATCTTTTCACAGCTCCCTTCTTTCACATGCTAGAGGAGAAAAAGATCTGCTTCTCAAACTATGTGGATGACTCGCAATGTCTCACCCCCCTAGGGCTCCAGGGGCTAGACTCGCTAAACTTGATGCAGATTATGAATTCTTCCTCATTGCGAACCATGACATTCCAACGAAATAAAAAATAAAAATACTAGGAGTGACAATTGATCAGACTCTGAGCATGTCTACTCAGGTCAATAGCCTGATCTCAATATCGGCCTATTATATTAGGCTTGTTTCGCACATTTGGCCATTCCTATCTCAAAAGGGCTGTGAAACGATTCCTCGAGCCATTATCTCTTTAAAAATGGACTCTCTTGGTTCTCTTCTTGTAGGGGTGGGATAAACAGAACTCGTCAAACTTCAAGTGGCGCAAAATAGCACTATTAGAGCAATCATGGGGATGCGAAAGTATGCACATGTGTTAGAGGTGCGAAAAAAATTGCATTGGCTACCTATTTCTGAGAGGATAGATTTTAGGTTGCTTACTATCAACTCAGATCCCTCAAAGGATCCTTTCCTGCCTATATTGCTGGCAGATTAAAAAGTAAACCGGTTGTGCACTCCCTTCGCTCAAACAATGCAGACATTTTGCAAATCCTGAAAACCTCACTCGAACTGGCAAGAAGGAGGGCTTTCTGTGCGGCTGCTCCTGTTAAATGGAATGCCCTACCCACAGATTTAAGAAACTTCCCGACTTTGGCAGGATTAAAAAAACAACTCAAAATGCATCTGTTCAGATAAAGTGGGGCATTTAGTCTCCTGCCATTCTACATTATTTCCTCTAATGTGTGCTTTCGGCGCCCGTATGCATCCGGGTCACTTTGGTTGCACCTTATAAATAATCTAAAATACAGTAAAGTAAAGTAGAGTAAAGTAAAGGTGGACAAGCCAGCTGCTGGGGAAAAGGAGGATTCCCCAACAACTCCCATTGCGTATTGCAAAGTTTTCTTTACATATTCCAGAACTCCGACACAGAACATTGCCCAAGGTCATACAGTGTCGGAATTAAATATTAAGAAAATGACCACTGGACTGTCAAATAACTCACACTTTCTTTGCACCTTGGAGGAGAAAGAAAGCCGTTTTTTTTTATGCATCAGCCAAGGTGCAGAGTCACTGTGAATTATCAGCTCTGGATGATACTTGATCCCAAGCCACCCTCCTGTCCCAAAAGACCCTTGACCAACTAAACTCATGACAAGAGGAGGGTCACCAAATTCCCCTCACACCACTTCCCAGACAACTCCAGCTTTTCAATAGGAAATGTGGATCTGGAAACAGAAATTGGATGGCATCGGCTGAAACATCCGGTGATAGTCGTGACTCCAGAGGGTACAACTTGTTTACTTGGGAACCATCTCGCGAGGAGGTTATCACCTCTGATCGACTGTGTAGATAAGGTCCTCTGGACCCAGACAAACCTATATGGTTAAAAATTAGCACCAATTATGTAAACTTGAATGGTACCTGTCACTTAATTGATCAACGTTCTGAGAATGTAGAATTCCATTTCAAGAATAACCAGGTCCCAGACATCGCTGTCATCTCTGTAGGAGAACAACCTGGCAATGGGAACCCTTCTCCATTCTTGAAAATCAACCATCCTCCCAGTTTTACGTGGCAGTCCACATTGAAAGGGGACACCCTAGAATTTTACACCAGTCCAAAATCAGAAGAAACATTGAGTCCTGTGAAACCAGACCAGGAGCAACCCACTCAAAGTCTGACGGACATTCAGAAAAAGGGCAACAGTTTCTTTTTCCCTTCTTGTTAAATGGGGCAGAGGAGACGGTGCTCGCCAGCGTGTGCCTGAATAATGGAAGGCGCTTCATCAGTGAAGGATTATTCCGGAAACTCCCAAAAGTTAAAACTTTTCCCACATTTAAATTGATTGACAAATGGGAAGTAGGTCGGGAAACTCCAAACATCTCCTGCCTAGCAGGTGTATGCTAAAAAGTTCCATTGGCAACAAAAGCATAGAGTATCATTGTTGGGTCGTGAGATGACCGTTCTGGCTTTTATTTAGGCAGTGACAGTCTCAATAGATTTGCAATCAATTTGGACCTAATTAATAATAAAGCCTGATCACATCTGGGGGGTAACACCATGGACTTTGACAACACAGAAAAAGCATTATGGTCAGCTCAATTTCTGCCTTATGCTGCAAGAAGAGTTTAGCACCCCAGGACAGGTGCGACAATTCAATATTCCTGTCAAAATTAAGCGAAAACAGAACCTCAGACATCAGGATGCCTATATACATTTAAATTCCCTTCTCCAACAATAAGGTTTGTATTTAAATCTGACACCTCTAGTAGACCTAGAACACAACACCATTTGAATATTGGTGGATAACAGCGACCCTCAAAGTATTACTTTGGGTGCAGACATTTTTATTGGAATGGTGGTTGATGCCCAACATTATTCTATTGATTTAGGTAATGAAATCATGGGACCAACCCCAAATTACTGTTTCGAAATCAGCGACGGTATTCCTCCAGAAAAGATTTTTACTAGGCATGGGGGGAATTTCATGGTGTACTGTTCCTGCCTCTATGGTGTGGAAGAGGTGACCTGTGACATCAGGAGGGAGCAGGTAAAGTTCAGAGTCAAGGACCACTCCCTCGACTCCCTAGAACCTACTGGACAGGTCAACACCATCAAAAGAGATCTCTCCAACCAACTGGAGAATACCGCTGAATTTGCCAAGCCCAAGGTCTTTTCTGGTTTCAAGCAGATGGTCGAGGAAAGGATCAATCTTGCCCGATCCACATTACGTCCAACAATCCGGTACTGGGGATACTCAAACCAAACGGCAATTGAGACTTTGTGCAGACCTGAGGGAGTTGAACAAACAGGTCCAGATGTCAAGATGGCCTCTTCCCTACATCGATCAGGGACTGGCCCAGATCCATGGGTGAAAGGTGTACACCACCATTGACCTGCCCATGGATACTGGACAGTACCCATGAGTAGAGAAGACCACTACAAGCTTAACTTTATCTTTATGGGCAGCAATACACATTGACCCAAATCCCCTTTGGATAAATAAACTCTGGCAATGAGTTCAATATCTTTCTACATAAGGCCATGCCCGACTTGGGCGAAAGGGGAAACTTGACCTATGTAGATGATGTTCTGATCAAGAGCTCAAATGTGGAGGAACATATAGCAGAAATTCACTATGTTCTAACCCAGCTGCAGAAAGCCGGAGCAAAGCTGTCCTTTCATTCACTACTCTGTGAGAATTAAGTAGTCTTCTTGGATTCACTAATTATAGTCGGAAGTTCATTGAAGACAGCGCAGACGTCACTCGACCCATGGTCCATTTATTAAAGGTCAAAGTCAAGTGGGAGTGGGGTCTGAAACAAGCTGAGGCAGTGAAACAAATGAAAAGAAGACTTTCCCAGACTTCTTGTTTGGCTTGCCCCATATAGAAAAAGGGGTTTTTCTTGGACACAGGGTTCTCAGCTACTTGCCTAAAAGCAGTTTTGTATCAAAAGCATGACAAGGTCAACAAAGCCATCGCATACGCGAGCAAGACTTTGTCCTCTCTGGAGGAAAAATTCAATGACTGCGAAAAGGCACCCCTGGCAACAGTGTGGGCATTAAGTAATGTCTGCCCATTCATCCAGAGGGAGCACATCATTGTTGAGATGACCCTGTTGATAACAACTTGGAAAAATAACTAGTGGCTGGCATTGGGAATGCCTGGGTGAATTATACACCGGAACCATCTAGAAAATAGGACTCCAATTAGTCAGGTTGCAGAGTTGATGGCCGTTCATCAAGCCATCCTCACGGCAGTGCACCACCAACTCAATGAACTGGTCATAATCACTGAGTCCCATTATGTCAGGAATGGTTTGTAGAGCACCTGATTAACTGGAAGAATCGAGGCAGGCTTTGTGCCAACAATAAACCCCTAAAGCATGCCAAACTGATCCAGTCAATTGACAATCTGGTGACCTCCAATGGGATGGCCATCTATTGGAAGAAACTAAGAGATCATTCTAAAATAGAGGGGCCAAATAAGACTGGGACTGACCTGGCTCACCAACTGGCTAGAACTGGAGCCCTGCAGGGGGATTTCATAGAAATTGAATCCCTGCTGGGGGAAATCCATGTTGCTACTGTCACCAGGTCACAAACTGGTGTGAATAGTGAACTCTCGACTGCCCAGTCGAGTAAAGATACCCCAGATGCAGATTTGATTACTGCACAGAAAGAGGTCCCGATCGTTGGGAAATGTTATTGACACATTGAGGACCCAGAGAGTTTTTCTATAACAGAATCGGATTGTACCGGTAATGAGGATCTCTGGGTGTTGATGAAGTTTTCCAAGATGTTCCTGATCCAAGACAGTTTGTTGGTAAGGAGAGCCCTATCTGGCTGTTATCAGTGGGTGGTACCTACCTCATTCCAAAGCCTGATGTTCAACCATGCCCATGACGTGGCCAAGGCCAGTCATAAGGGGTTTCACATGATGTTAGAAATCTTGTGCGAGGTTGCCTGCTGGCCACACATGGGGCAGGAACATGACACTTACCTAAAGGGTGTCGTGTATGTGCTCAATTCCAACCCAGTTCACTCACACACAGAGCTGCCCTACAAAAAAGGAGAATGACATGGCCTTGGTCAGATTTGCAAGTCGATTTCATTGGGCCAGTGATTCACACTTCTAGGGGAAACAAGTACATGTTGACTGTGACATGCTTGTTGTCAATGTGGGTAGAATGTCTTCCAGCCCCGAATTGTAAGGCAGAGGCAGCTGCTGTACTAATGATCAATCACATCTTCTCTTGTGTTGGCCTCCTGTAAAGGAATGAGTCGGATTGCGGAAGCCCTTTTACCAGTCAGTGTAATGCTCACCTTGTATCCACAGAGGCGCCACCCAACTGGACTGGATCGCTTCCGATTCGGGTTCACCTCCCCCGGGGACTCGTTCTGCCGTGGGTCTATTCTGGAAGACAGGAGTTCTGTTTTAGCCACAATCTCCTTCCCTTGGGGCCGACCTCCGAAGTGCCCCCTTACAACCCTCTTAGAGTCTTCCTCACCTTGTATCTCGATAAGATGCAGTCTCCGTCCTGCTGTTCTGTGCAGGGGCACGTCGTGGCTGGGCACCTTACTGCCGAGTTACTTCACTGGCGTGGGCCCAGAAGTCCAGTCCTGATGCGACTCCGCTCTTGAGGTAAGTCTATAATTCTTAAAGAGAGTGTGTCCATAATAGTAGTTGCCCTGTTAATCTCCTCCTTTTCTCGTAGGTGCAGAAGGGATGATGAAGACGTCGAGCTGATGGAGAGGGCGATGCTCGAGAAGGTGAGTGAAAGCGCGAAGCGTGGCGCTATGAGCGTCTTTGGAATTTGGCTAACCTGTGCTGTCCATAATAGTAGTTGCCCTGTTAATCTCCTCCTTTTCTCGTAGGTGCAGAAGGGATGATGTAGACGTCGAGCTGATGGAGAGGGCGATGCTCGAGAAAGTGAGTGAAAGCATGAAGCGTGGCGCTATGAGCATCTTTGGAATTTGGCTAACCTGTGCTGTTCTTCCCTTGCAGGTCGCCGAGAAGTTCCTGGAAGAAGTGCGATCAGATGGAAGTGGAACACGGAGTGGAAGATGTCTGGACTGCTGTCAAATACCAGGAGAGTTTTGGTAGGTAAGCACGAGTCTGAAAGGCGATGGAATCGAAAGATGAACGCTTACTAAATTGTCCTCTTCTCTTTCTCTCCCTAGGATGTTGCTTACTGGTGAAAACTGGATCCAGAGAAGACTCCGGAGTGAACGAGGAGCTGGATTGCTGAACAGGTAAGGAGGAATAATGGAGTTCTTCTTCTCTCCCCAGAAGCAGACCTGGAATGCTGCGAGCAGGTCTCGGTGAATGTCACACTGCGAGTATCCCAGGTGCCCCCAGGGTGGACCACGGCCTAGATGCTAGACTGCATGGTTCAGTTCCGAACTGAACCTTGTGGGGGCAATTATGTTGGTTCATTCCCCAATGGGAACTCCATCTGCCATATGAGCCAGGACTGGCGCCAGGACAGCCGAGAGGGGCATGATTGGGCCCTTGGGGCCTTGCAGGAACACTGTGGCGAGGCCCAGAGACCCTGAGTCCCCAGGCCAGGGGTTATGGCCATGAAAGCACTCCCCCCCCCAAAGCCCCTCTCAAGGTGGTTCTTCTGTCCAGTCCCGGCTTGGTTGGGTACTCCTGATGAAATTGTTGTATTAGACGTGGTGCATGAATGTAATCACTGGGCTCCCATGTTCTGTCCTGTGGGCCATACCCTTTCCAATCTACTAGGTAGTAAATCTTTGTTCTAACATGCTTTGAGTCTAGAATGTCCTTTACTTCAAATTCTGGCTCTCAGTAGATCATCACAGGCCCTTGTGGGGTAGTTACTCGAGTCCAAGGCTCAACTGGTTTCAGAAGGGATACATGAAACACTGGATGTATCCGCATGTTGGTTGGCAATGTCAATTTAACTGCTGCTGGGTTTATGATGGACTCAATGGGGAACGGCCCCAGGAATCGTGGGCGGAAAGTCCGGGTTCCTTTTAGAGGCACATACTGAGATGCTAGCCACACCCTATCCCCTACTTGGTAGTTGGCGGCCTTTTCACAATACAGGTCCGCGTACTTCTTCTGGTGAACTTTAGCTTGGTGCAAATGTTCAATGGCTATTGTGAAAGCCTGCAAAATGGTCACGTGTAGGGTCTTGATGCCTGGCATTTCCAGAGTCTAAGGAATGTCGAGTTCTGACGTGCGTGGGTGTCTGCCATACACAGTAAGGAATGGAGTCTGCCCGGTACTGCTGTGTAGAGAACTATTATAGGCATATTCAGCAATCCACAGTAAGTCTTTCCAATCCCCTTCCCCTTGGTGAAGCATGCAGCGCAAGTATTGTTCGAGCGTCTGGTTTGTCCTCTCCATTTGACCATCCGTTTGGGGGTGATGGCTAGTGGATAGTCGAATCTCTATTTGGGCCATCGAGCAACATTTCCTCCAGAAGTTGGATACAAATTGGGTACCTCGATCCGAAATCAAGACTGATGACAACCCATGCGCCGTACCACGTGTTCAAGGAAGGTTTTAGCCAGACTGGATGCGCCTGGTAGTCCTTTAAACGGAAAGAAATGCGCCATCTTGGAGAACAGGTCTACGATCACTAGGATGGTGTTATAACCTTGACAAGAGGGTAGGTCAGTGATGAAGTCAAGAGACAACATTTGCCACAGAGCTGGCGGGATGTCCAGTGGTTGCAGAAGCTCAGCAGGTTTTTGTTTTGACGATTTATTTTGAGCACAGATACCACAGGAGGTGATGAATTGAATAACATCTCTGCGCCACGTTGGCCACCAGTAGCTTCGTTTCACCTTGGCCAGGGTTTTAGCAATTCCCGGATGGCCTTCCATGACAGAGTCATGATACTCCAAGATAACTTGTTCTCGAAGCTCTTTTTTCCGGCATGAATAGCCGATACCTGTAGTAAGGTAATTGGTCCTTAACACTACAGTGTTCTCCTCTCGTATTCCATTCATGTAATCGTTCCTGAGTCATTACTTGTCGGATTTCTTGCAGCAACTCGTCTTGAGTCGTGGTGGTTGTAATTCCCAAAATCCTGTGACCCGGAATGATGGCCACGGGATCAGGAGGTGTATATACCAGCTCGTCGGTGCCCATGCGTGAAAGGGCATCAGCTTTGCCATTTCTGACTCCAGGTCAGAACGTGATCACATAGTCGTACTCTGCGAAGAAAAGGGCCCAGCGCAGTTGTCGAGAAGATTGAGCCTTCGCACTCTTCAGGTATTGTAGATTTCGGTGGTCAGTTATCACTGTGATAGTGTGTCTGGCTCCCAACAGATAATGTTGCCAGGCCTTGAAGGCTGCTTTTATGGCCAGAAGCTCTTTATCAGTGATGGCATAATTGAACTCAGGTGGTGAGAATTTACATGACCAGAAGGCCACAGGATGTTACTGGCTGGCGTGTGGGTCCCTTTGTGATAGTACGACACCCATCGCCACGCTGGAAGCGTCTGTCTCCACCACATATGGAAGGTCTGGGCGAGGATGTTGCAAGACTGGAGCGGTAGTGAACTTCACCTTGAATTCTTGAAAGGCTTTTTCAGCCTCTTCAGTCCATTGCAATGTCTTATTTCACTTCCTTAACAACAAGGTGATTAGGTGTACTATTTGCAAGAATCCTGGAATGAATCAGCGGTAAAAGTTTGCAAAACCTAAAATGCTCTGGACTCGCTTGAATAAGCTTGGGGCTGGCCAGTTCAGGACGGCATTGACCTTGTGCATATCCATTTGTATTCCTTTTGGAGTGAGGATAAATTCCAGGAACTCTACTTGTGTAACATGGAATGAACATTTCTCAAGTTTGGTGTAGAGATGATGTTGTCGGAGCTTGGTAAGGACGGACCGTACATGCTTAACATGATCTCGTTCTGAAGCCGAATATACCAGGATGTCATCTGTACAGATCAAGGCGCAGACATCAATCAGCTCCCTCAGAACATTGTTCATGAAATATTGGAATGCGGCCGGTGAATTGCACAGGCCAAATGGCATTACTTGATATTCATATAAGCCATATTTGGTACGGAATGCCGTTTTCCATTCGTCCCCTTTTTTAATGCGCACAAGATGGTAGGCCCCTCTAAGGTCCAATTTCATGTAGATTTGGGCATCTTTGAATTGGTCTAACAATTCTGGGATCAGGGGTAAGGGGTAGCGATTCTTGACGGTAACTTGGTTCAATGCACGGTGTTCGATGCAAGTCCTCAATTCTCCTTCCTTCTTCGGCACGAAGAATAAGGGAGACGCTGCCAAAGACTTTGACGAGCGGATGAAACCTTTGGCCAGATATTGCTTCAGATATGACTTCAAGTGCTGGTTCTCGGGTTCAGTGAGTGCGTAGATACGGCCATAAGGAATTTGGGGACCAGGTATCAGATCGATCTGGCAATCATAGGGTCTGTGGGGCGGTAAAGTATTTGCTTGTTCTTTTTGGAACACATTTTGAAAGTCCTGATATTGAATGGGTGGGGTAGCAACCACACCTAAAACACTTATCGCCCCTTCCTGAACGGATGAGTCAGTATGCTTACTCTTCCTTCCTTTGGGATAGCAGGTATGTGTGCAGTCATGGGAGAAGACCAACTCTCGGGCACGCCAGTTGATCCGTGGGTTATGTGCAACCAGCCACGGCATCCCTAGGATTAATCAGAACTGCAGTGCTTTGATGAGGCCAAAATGATTGATTCTCGATGACCATCCTTACATAAGAGGGTGAGATCAGTGGTACATTCTGACACGGGACCCGAGGCGATTTCGGTGCCATCTACAGTGGTTACAGTCTCTGTGGTGGGCTTTGAGCAGAGTGGGAGCCCCATCTTTGCTGCAAATCCTGGTCCATGTAATTCCCCACGGCCCCGCTATCAATGTAAGCTTCTAACTAATGCATCTTTGATGGCTGTTAATGGGTGATTAGGATCACGGGTAAAGCAAAATGGGAGGTCTGTAATTGGATTTCTTTGCTCGACAATTGGACCCCTACAGTTGACGGGCTTGGTAGTTTTCCGACCCCTCACTTGGTTCCTCTTTTTCCGTAGCTCCTACGGTTCTTCTAGGTGGTTTTACCAGGCACTCCTTGAGGAAATGGCCTGCCTTTCTGCAGTACAGGCATAATTTCTGTTCCCTCCTCTTGTCCCTTTCTGCTTTGGTTAGAGGGGGTCTAACTCCTCCTAATTGCATTGGTTCTGCGGAACTTTCTGTTCCCCGCTGGGCATGATCTTTGAGGCGCACGAACATGGGGCGTGCATCCAGTTTACTTTGATCTGTTTTCCGATCTTACAACTGATGGTCAAGTTGAACTACCAGATTAAAGAACTTGGAAAAGTCCTTGGGTGGATCCACTACTTGGGCAAGTACATCCTTTAACTCCCCTCGCAAGCCCTGGTGGAACTAGGTGGTTCTTTTGTCCTCTGGCCACTCTGCTTCGGCCACAAGCCTATTAAAGGTAGCTATGTGTGTCAACAGATCTTGGTTTCCTTGACGGAGGGACAAGAGTTCGTTGTCTAAGACGGGCGAAGATCTTTTCCAACTACCGTTGAAAGCCCCCAAAATCGTGTAACAGCAGATCATCCTGGCGAATGAATGGTACCGACCAGTCTGCTGCACTGCCACTCAAGTAGGACAACACAAAGGCCACTCACGACTGGTCATTGGGAAACGCCCCAGGTCTGCACAAAAAGTGCAGGTGACACTGATTCATAAAGGTCGCGTATCTTCGGGGATCCCCCGAGAAATGCTCCGGTGGAGCGAGTGGAACTGCCCCAGGAAGGGTGATCTGCATCGGATTGCTCATTGGGGTTGGCATTGGTGGGCTAATTCCAGGCAAAGGGGCTTGTCCGTCCTGTGAATGCAGGAGTTGCCTGCCGAGATCATCAGTTCATTCTTTGGCCACAATTAGTTCTCTCCGGAAGGCATTGGTTTCTTGTTGGGCTGAGTGTACCTCTGCGTGTAACTGCCCCAACAACTGAGCCAACTGGTCGGTTTCCAAGGTTTTCATACTGGGACCCGGGTGGATTATAATGTTTGGGCTTCGCGTTCTGTAACGCTCAGCTTGTATCCACAGAGGCGCCACCCAACTGGACTGGATCGATTCCGATTCGGGTTCCCCTCCCCGGGGACTCGTTCTGCCGTGGGTCTATTCTGGAAGACAGGAGTTCTGTTTTAGCCACAAGCTCCTTCCCATGGGGGCCCAACTCCCAAATGCCCCCTTACGACCCCCATAGAGTCTTCCTCACCTTGTATCTCGATAAGATGTGGTCTCCGTCCTGCTGTTCTGTGCAGGGGGGGCGCGTCGTGGCTGGGCACCTTACTGCCGAGTTACTTCACTGGCATGGGCCCGGGAGTCCAGTCCTGCTGCGACTCCGCTCTTGAGGTAAGTCTATAATTCTTAAAGAGTGTGTGTCCATAATAATAGTTGCCCTGTTAATCTCCTCCTTTTCTCGTAGGTGCAGAAGTGATGATGAAGACGTCGAGCTGATGGAGAGGGTGATGCTCGAGAAGGGGAGTGAAAGCGCGAAGTGCGGCGCTATGAGCGTCTTTGGAATTTAGCTTACCTGTGCTGTTCTTGCAGGTCGCCGAGAAGTTCCTGGAAGAAGTGCGATCAGATGGAAGTGGAACGCGGAGTGGAAGATGTCCGGACCGCTGTCGAATACCAGGAGAGTTTCGGTAGGTAAGCGCAAGTCTGAAAGGCGATGGAATCGGAAGACGAACGCTTACTAAATTGTCCTCTTCTCTTTCTCTCCCTAGGATGTTGCTTGCTGGTGAAAACTGGATCCAGAGAAGACTCCGGAGCGAATGAGGAGCTGGATTGCTGAACAGGTAAGGAGGAATAATGGTGTTCTTCTTCTCTCCCCAGAAGCAGACTGGAATGCTGCAAGCAGGTCTCGGTGAACGTGAACGTGACACTGCAAAGTGCAGAACAACGCGAAGCATGTGCTTCAGCTCGAGCGTGGCTTAAATAGCCTACAGGTATCCCTGGTGCCTCTAGGGCAGACCACGCCCTAGATGCTAGACTGGTGCCAGGACTGGCTCCAGGACAGCTGAGAGGGGCATGATTGGGCCCTTGGGGCCTTGTAGGAAGACTGTGGTGAGGCCTAGAGACCCTGAGTCCCCAGGCCACGGGTTATAGCCATGACAGTCAGGCGTTGGCGAATATGTGGGAGATTCTAGGGGTAAAAAGAAAATTCCACATTGCCTACCACCCCGCCTCAAGCTGGGGGTAGAGAGATACAACAAAACAATGTGAGTACCTTAAAGAAGTTTGGACAAACTCTGGACCCAGTTGGGACATATGATTACCACTTCGATGGCTATTAGTTCTACACCATCTCCTGCAACAAACATTTGGGCCCATGACCGGACAAAAAATGGTGTTACCTCAGCATCTGTTGTACAGAGCTCAGGAGCAGAACCTGATAAATGCGTCCACTACTCATCAGTACTTTCAAAATTTAAGGAAGCATCTCCAGCATGCTTTTGATTAGATTAGAAAAGTTGGCTGAAGGAATGAAGACATGTTATGATCTAAAGACCCCCAAGAAACAATATGAAGTAGGTGAAAAGGTTAACCTGTACAATTTTGAAAGGACTCAGGCCAAGGTGCGTAATTTTCTTCCATCTTGGCATGGTGCCTTTGAAATTGTAGATAAAATATCACCTGTTGCTTACAAGATCCGCATTCCCAAAAAGAGATAAGACAGAAGAAAAATGGGTCCACTTCAATCAGTTGAAAATGTGTCATCCTAGACATGCTTTATGACTGATTGAGGAGCCAAGTGAAAGTTGACTAGTAGAACCATCTGAGGACTGAAACCCCCAGATGGAGAATTATAAAGGGGGGAGATTTTAATTAATATTCTTTGGAAATGTAAAAAGAAAAAAGAATTGCAAAACTGATGTTCTCAAATATTGTGTATAGTTTTATGTAATGTTTTCCTTCTTCAAATGGAAGTCTTGATATTGATGTCTGTTTGTATGCAAATATTTTCGATTGAATGAAATGTCCATCTTACTGGTAAATGTGGTGTGTATAAAGTACTGAATCTCTTTCTTTCTATTGCAAGATTACTAACTTCCTTAACTTACAGCCTGGAGGCCAGAGCGGAGTCTGAGGAGGGCCCTAGGTGCCCCAGAAAGAAGGGAGAAAGGAGGTGACGTGTCACACCACCAACCCAAAGATGAAAAGGTAGGGTGGAGTGCCCACTTCATAATGAAGGAAATTGAGCCTGACAGGCTCCAACAGAAAGAAAAATATAAGAAAAAGAAAAGGGGCCTTCAAATGAAAACCCCCTCTGCCGTGCTCTTCCCTACCAAGGAATCATGGAAGAACAGGGGTGGAGGGCATATGGGTTGTAATCAAAGGACCCAAACGAATAGAACTGAAGGGCTTTGTGAAACAGGCTAACCTTTCATTACCAAGACATGGGAAAAATGTTCCCCTGCCAACATAAAGATGTCAGGGAGAAGACATGGTATGTGTGTTGACAAAAAGTAATGTATATTATGTTTCACATGTGAAATAACGCAAAACATTTGAAAATAAAAGCCCACTTCGTTGCCATGAAAAGTTCCTGTAGGCCCGAGTCAGACTACGTGGGTGTCTTTCTGCAGTGCAAATCCAGCGAAAGCTAAAACAAAAATGCAATCCAAGTGGAGATTGGAAAAGCACGTCACATTAGAAATAAGCAAAATTTTCACTGAAACTGCCATCCATCAAAAGGTTGTGCACTGTGACAATTCAGACTCAGGTGTCAGCAGGAAAATTAACAGCAGATAATTAAAAGTGTATTTTATTAATGACTGAAAGAAACAGCCCTGTACTCTCAGCACATAAGCAAAGTGAACCCTGAAAACACACTGTATGTCAAAGAATCAAGGCTGATGTTAGAAAATGCAATATGTGAGTTCCTTCCAACCAAGGACAAATCATGGGCCTCTGGGCAAACTTCACAATTGACTCCCCCCACTGCCAGCCTGGTTTGTGCATCCAAACTGTTTACAACTACAATAAACTGTGGCCCAAAAGGTGTTGAAAACCAATTTTCCCTAGACCTGCTGTCTCTGAAGGCAGTTCTGACCAGGCAAATGTTTTAGCCAGTGCATGACAGGAATGTGGGGAGGGGATCTCTGTGTTGCCAAGGTGCCAGGTTTTACAATCAGCAAGCTAAATGGCTGCTCTCAACATGTCCCGAATATTAAAGTTGGCGGACTGGTGGGGGGTAAAATTATACATTTGGAGAATAAATTGCATATTCCTAATGATTATGTTTTTTATCAAAACAGTGGAAAATTGGCAAATAGGCGTTCAACATGGTGCATACCTAGCTGTTGTTTAATTAAATTCCCCATGATTATCTGAAGTGGAATATATATATATATGTATATATATATATCTCATGACAGTTACTGGTAAATCACATTGGCCCTCATTACGACCCTTGCGGAAAGTGACTGACCGGACCGCCACAGCGTAAATAGCGTTTCCGCCATTGCACGATGGAGCAAAGTGCGGCCCATTCCGACCCATCGGGCACGAGCACCACGCCATGGCGGAAGTGCAAAGTCCGCGATGGCGGAAATGACCCCAAAACGGCCCACACCGCCGCCGTACGGCGCCCTAGGTGCAATACCGCCACCCATCTTAGCGGACACCGCAGTGAGCGCCAACCGGAAAGTACGGCGACCGTAAATATACGGAAACGGAAGTAAAAACATGGGCCCGGAACGGGAAACAACACCCCGTACACCTATAAAACCACAAAATACACACAACCACTAAAAACACCACCCTGAGACACATCCCAACCCGTCATCCACCCTAGTGAAACCAAGAAAAATGGGAAAAGTAGCGAAGAAAGCGTGCGACCGCAAGCGGCAGGTCCACTTCTCCCGTGAGGAACTCACCGTACTCACAGAGACCCTCCAGGAGAATGCCGCCGCCGTCTTCTCCACGCAAATGACCAGGACGGCACTTGCGAACAAGAAGGCCATATGGGCCCTGGTGGCACAGCGGGTAAGTGCGGTGGGGACCGCACCCCGCAACCCACAGCAATGCAGGAAGCGGTGGGACGACCTGCGGATACGCGTCCGTAGCATACTTTCTGCCAACCGCAACATTGCCACAGCCACCGGGGGAGGGTCGGAATCACCCATCAAGTTGACCCCCTGGGAAGAAATCTGTGCCTCCACCATTGGAATGGAGAGCATAGAGGGAGTCGGAGGGATGGAGAAAGGAGTGCAGACATCCGGAGAATCAGGTAGGTGGCCCAAATAAAACCATGCCAAATCCACAATGTCCAATCATGTGACTCACATGTGTCCACATAGCGCAACAGCAACACATGGCCAGGAGAACGTCCACACACATTGGCCTGATAGCGCACTTCAAAACACACAATAAATACATAAATAAGTAAAAACCCCAAAAACACCCACTACACGTGCAGCAGGCACACCCTAACTGCAGGCTGCCAAACAACTGCACCCTCACTCCACACACAAATGAAAGCACCTCCAAGGCCCCGACCCAAATCACCCTCAGGTACCACCCCAATGCATGTGATACATTGCCATTCCAATTCCAACAGACCCATTAATAACGCTCGCCCTCCTTTACTCCACCACAGGGTCCGATCCAAACGACGAGCTCCAGGACACCCCTACCAGCACACCTGCAAAGAGGGCCAAGACCGACGGCCAAAGACCCTCCACCTCAGCTGCACGCATCAAGACACGGCAGCAGCACATATCAAGTGGCAGCACACAGGAGGGAACATCAACAGGCACCCCAGCAGCCAGCATGCCCACAACAGCACCACCACAGGTCCCCCCAATGGATGCCACAGAAGGTACTGCCTCTGGTGGCAGCAGCACCATAGGTGACACCCAATTAATGGCAGCATGCTCCGACACAGAAGACGGGGATGTCGAAGTCAGATCCATCCATGACCTGTCCCAATCCCCCTGTCTGTTCCATCCCGTACACCATGAGGATACCACGCAGGGGCACCCACAAGACGACGACTGGCCATCCCCCACAAGCCCTGTGGCAGGGCAACATGAGGCGAACAGCCCCTCTGTGACACCACCGCAAATGGCCATGGCCCAGCAGAGGCAACAGTCCCTCGACCAGTTAATCGTGCAACAGCAGCAACTGGCCACGCTCCTCAAGGACCATGCCGATGGATGTGGGGGCACCAAGGCAGACATAGAAACATCAACTGAGACACTTAGGGCACAAATGGAGAGTAGCACCGAGAGCCTGAGAGTCCAAATGGAGAGTAGCACCGAGAGCCTGAGAGTCCAAATGGAGAGTAGCACCGAGAGCCTGAGAGTCCAAATGGAGAGAAGCACCGAGAGCCTGAGGGGGGAACTGCATGCGACGTCCAAAGACGTATGTGCCGAACTTGCCGCAGTGCGCCGTGTGCTCACTGAGCTCTCACAAACCCTTAGGGACATGCATGGACGTGAGCAGGCAGAGACATCATCCGTTGCAAGTTCCGTCCAGGGCAGCCCCCAACGTAGATCTGGGAGGAACCTGCGCTCCACAGGCAGGGGTGCCCCTGATACCCGCAGAGGTGGCTTGCAATAGCGACTGCCCACTGACAATGAGCATCTTTGGACACTGGTGTTCGGGGGGGAGGTGGGAGGGTGGAGGGGGTGTGTTGGGCTCACTTGGGTGGCGGGTCGATAGGGTGTTCCACATGATATCACATATGCCATAAACAATGCACGATCAAACAATGAGATGTGTGGACAATGATCTTTGTGTACTAGGCCATCATAGGCGTACAGTCCATATTGTGCATGTACCAGACACACACAGTGCCACGAGTCCCGTGTCCATGTATCAGCCACCAGGCGTGAGTGCTAGAAGCATGCATCTATGAGATGCTGACGAATTTCACGGCCCTCCTGTGCCTCGCAAACTCCTTGAGGTGCTGCCACATCCCCACCGTCATCATGACCATCTTCAAGTGCTTGCAGTTCTGCGTCAGGGGGCATGGGCACATTTCTACGTACGCACATGTTGTGGAGCATGACACATGCCATCACCATCTTTGCAACCTTCTCATGGCGGTACAGGAGTGCCCCGCCAGACCTGCTGAGGCACCGGAAACGAGTCTTCAGTAGGCCGAATGCCTGTTCAATGACTACACGGGTACGTGAGTGGGCATGGTTGTAGTCCTCCTCATGCTGGTCCCGTGGGTTCCGGACTGGTGTGAGGAGCCATCTCTTCAGTGGATATCCGGCATCACCTGTATGTGGACGATAAACGAATTATGTGGAATGCCATTGCTACGTACGCACCCCCCCCCTTCCTGCCAGGTCATTGCCGCATCACATACCCCACATCATCATGCATGAAATGAGACTCACCGAGTAGCCAGGATCTGTTCCCTGCGTGTCGCTCCATGTAGCGTGGTATTGTAGAGTTCCTCAAGACCATAGAATCATGGGTTGATCCAGGGAATCGGGCACAACAATGTGTAATGATCCTGTTGGAGTCACACACCATTTGTACATTCAGTGAATGAAATTGTTTTCGGTTGCGGTACTGGGCCTCCATGGCATGTGGGACGACCAATTCCACATGGGT
This sequence comes from Ambystoma mexicanum, assembly GCF_040938575.1. Taxonomy (NCBI): domain Eukaryota; kingdom Metazoa; phylum Chordata; class Amphibia; order Caudata; family Ambystomatidae; genus Ambystoma; species Ambystoma mexicanum. The sequence continues at coordinate 699,374,881 of NC_090941.1, read as the reverse complement.
GCAGTCGATGGCACCAATGCAACCCGGTATGCCGCCAAGTGCATGGAATCCCACTTTTGTGTTGGTTATTTCCTGCTCCGAGCGTGGTAGAGAGATGTAGTCGTCTGCGTGCTGCAGGAGGGCATCGAGCACTTGCAATAGTGTCCGTGAGAACAGTGGCTGAGAAATGCCATGCAACTGTCCGACTGTGTGCTGGTAGGTGCCTGTGGCCAGGAAGTGGAGTACAGACACCACCTTCAGTAGGGGTGGGATGGCGGTTGGGCTATCTATCATGCTGACAAGGTCAGCCTGTGTCATGTCCACAATGGCGGCTATGGTGTCCCGGTCCAAACGGTAGAGGGTGTGGATCTGCTCATCAGTGAGGTTGAACGGATGTGCTCGGAGGCATGGGATTGTGGGCTGCCTGCGTGGTGGTAGTGGCTGTGCTGGCAGCCCTTGCTGGCCCTGCCTTGCCCTCCTCCTCCTCCTGCGTCTCCTCCGTGCGGCCGGTTGTAGTTGGTGTTCGTCTTCTTCTTGGAGTTGGAGTACTTGCAGTGCTATCAGGTCCCCCAGGGCCAACATCGCGAGTCCTGTCGGTAGCATTTCGGAGTGGTTGTGGGAGGAGACTGGGCGTGCAATTTATGTGTTTTCAGGCTGTATGGCCTCCACCTGTGGTGATTCATTCCACCTGTGCAAGCTGCTCTCCCCTTTGGGCGAGCACGTCCCGCACACAACGCTGCAATTCGAGGAATGGCATCTTGCTATTACAATCATGTATTAGTACCCGATGGCCGTGTAACATTGGTTGATATGTTCATTCGGCTATGGTCCCATTGTTTCACATGCATTCTTTGCAGTCGCGAACAGACTTGTGAAGGGTCAGTGGAACGTAGTACTCGAGTAACGGTGGACCCTCATGCATCACTGTACCGAGGTACACCGACGGGCGGGCCTCCCATTTGTGAGTGAAGGCAGTTGCCATTTTCACACACAGCCGCACTAGATGGATTAATTTGTGATTTCAAGCGGCCACAGATGCCTTTTCGACGTGATGTTGCAAATGAGGAATTCGAAGGGCGGCGCTTTCGGTCTTCAGCTAGCGGCGAGGAGATGCCCACAGGTCTGACTGCAAATATAACGTTCTATTGTTCAGTGTCCTTGGGACAGGGGCCATGGCGAGGATGCAATGATTGATATGAATAGTTTGGGATGCGCAATAGCGAAGTGGATGATGAGGCCGGACGTTCCCAAATACATGTTACTTCACAACACTGGAATTACGGGCTGGGGCACAGTGGATTTTGCAGGCTGCATAACGCACAGACTCAATGGAATTCTCACATGTTATGTGAGTATGGAAACAGGCGTTATCATTACGGGATGAGGGAATGATGAATGGATGCATGGGCAGATGATTTGATACGGTGTTTGCCATGTACAGGGCTTCTTGGAATCTGTCCGCCTCCCCTGCGCTATGTGATGCAGGGCTGCCATAGTGGGACCATCGTCTATCTGGCCTTGTTGAGCCCTCCCTGTCTCGACGCGCCTTCAGACACTTGTGTCCATGCACGTTACCAATCCCATCTGATGGATTCTGTTTTCACAGACGCATGCACAGGTACACTCGTTTGTGATGGTGTTTTCACCTCGATATGGATAGTTATGAGTCGCAAGTGGTTTTGGGGTGGTGATGATCCTTTGGAGTGGGCTAGCATGCATATGGCTGTGGATCTAGTGTGATCATTGAAGTGAGTTGTTCGAATGTAGTTCTGATGGCCATTCTTTTCTTTTTCTTTTCTTTTGGTTGACAGGTATCTCCTCCCCTTTTGCCACTGCCATCTGTATGCCACTCCTGCAGATGGGTTTTACTCCCGACACCTGCTACTTCGTGTTAATCAGTGGAGCAGCATTACGATCTTATGGGACGATCGCCAATGGGCCACATGCCCTTACGCAGTACTAGTGGCTCGGAGCAACATTTCGGTCTTTCAGCTGGACTAGTGCCTCCCTATTGGGACGGCCCTGCGGTTCTAGGCGCTTCCATGTTGCCTTTTCGTACGAGAATGTAGCCCCTGTGTACCATGAAGGAACAGGGCGTCACACAAGAAGTAGCTGGTCATTTATTGCGGATGCAGCCCACAATGGTGAAATGTGTTTTGGAGTTCATGGCCTAATGGCTGTATGGGCTTGGTGAATTTGTTGTGCATTAAATTTCTATTCTGATATGGGCCGTGTAGCGTTCTTCTTTGCAAGTGATGTGGCATATTCCTATTTGGGGAGCGATGTATTGTGAGGAGATCTGCATTGGGTTCCAGCTTCGGAGTATAGTTGCGTGGTACTGTGCTGGGCGCGTTTGCCTACGAAGCCCAGTGAGGTCAGGGGTGAGGGCTGCCAATATGACTGTTTGGATGATGTCATGCTCAGGGGCGGGGGATTAGGTTTTGTGTAACAGATGCCGGTCAGCCAGGTGGATTGGTGGAATGATGTGATTATCGGAATATTGCTGGACACAGGTGCCTGTGTTTGCGTGCGTTTCTTGGTGGGAGACTGGGGTCATGTCCATTGGTATAGCTTCTGTATTCGTGCCATCTGTGCCCTGCAGCTCCCATTGGCCCCTCTTGTGATTCTTTTGTTCGTTGGCATGCATGGGTGACTTGTACATTTCACTGGTTGCATTGTGGCTTCGTTGCACCTACGGGGAGTAGTACTATGTGGCCAGGGAGCGGTGTACAGGCACTCAGTGGGGCCGTTTACGGTTGATTCGCGATGCCGTACTTCTCACCATGGCGGAATGGTACTTTCCGCCGTGCTTGATGGCGTTAAGTACATGTCCGCTAGGGTCGGAATTCGCGTACCCTTGTGCCATGGTGCTGATTACGGTTTGGCATGGCGCGCGCGCGCGTACTTGGTGCAGTTAGCGTTGGCGTTCACTACGGTGTCGCTAATGGCATCGTACTTTACGGTGACGGGTCATAGTCACACCGAGCGCTATTCGATGGCGGTATTGCATTTCCGCCATCGTTTTTCGATTTCCGCCAGGGTCGTAATGAGGGCCATAGTGTTTGACACATAACTAGATTTTGCCAAAATTTGACATGAGAACAAAAGGGGATTTCAACGGGAAGTTGCAAGATGTCTGTGCAAGACTCCTAAACCAGTCCTTAGGTAGAGGCTCAATTTGGGACGAGAGAGAAGGGTAACTCTAGAGGAGCAGCTACATGCCTCTGCAAGAAATACCACCCCCTACCTCCTTTGTGTTGGAAGCCTGAGATCGTGCCATGTTTGACACCAGCAGTTGTGCCAAAACCGCAGCAAATATTCAAAAGAAGGTATCTACTGAGAAAAACCTATCGAATGTAACCCCGAAGAGATGAAAATCTGAGGAAGGAACTCCCAGAAGGAATATGAAAAGGAGCAAACAAGGAGAAGCTAGGGACGTCACAAGAAATATACGTGATGCCCAGAGAATACTGGCTGAAGAAAATGCATGGATCTTACGGAAACTGATGACGAAGTTAAGAATAGAGTAAACTTTCACATGTGAAAAGAAGATTGCACATATGTGAAGTGCTGCGGAAAATCAACCGTTAAATAATTGTTACAGATGCTGAAACACAAGTAAACCAAGTCATCATAGAAGCTGGCTATATGTAGTGAATAGACTGCAGGCGAAGATGCCATTGTATAGGAGCTGGACATCGGTGTCATGAATTTAGTAAGCCAGGACCCATGGAGAGGAAAGGTCGACAATTTTGTTGCAGCAAGAATAATCTGAGATTGTGGAAGCGCATGCCGAGGCTGTCTGGCCTGGTATCAAAACTGAAGCAGCCAAGGTTGGTTATCTATTCTTGAAAGCAGTGAACATGTGAAGAATGAATCATCCCATACTAAAGTGCAAAAAAAGAACACAGAGAGTGGCAAGTGTTATTCATGTAAGATATTTAAATGCTGCAAAATGGACAAAATCGTGGTATCCTGTCACATGAGCCAAGGATGGAAATAGGGTTGAACTTGGAGTCCTTGAACAACGATAGTGAGTGCCTGCACTCTCATATATTCCCAGAGACAAGGATACTTTGCAAGGCCAATTTCAAAGACAATCTTTACTGCAGAAGGCATGGGTGATGAGAGATGTTGGGCTTATTGGGTGGGTAGGTAAAGTCAAGTCCACCTCTTGCCACCTGGGTCTCAGTTTACGTGCTGCTAAGTGAACCGAATGTTCCAGACAGGGCACGAGCATGCCAACCAATTGTAGAAGGCCATATAACGAAGGGCCTTATAGTTTGAAAATCAATGATAAACCGTGTTCTTGATAGTGTTGAAGGTGACATGTTTTAGAGGTAGGCATAGTTTGTCCACCTGACAGTCGGCAGCCAATCACTATCCTAGTCCCTATAGAAAGTATACTTAGCTGTTCCCCTTGAAGCAATTACAATCCCTCGTATTCTTTTCTTATTTGCCACGTAGTATGACGTTACCTCTGACAAGTTTTTTGTATAAAGTCTATGTTTTATGAGAAAATCATTGAGAGCTGAGCAAACGTTTGTTGATGTCCATTGTAACTCCATGTTTTAGATAATTGTTAATAAAACAGTGCCTTTGCCATCTTCCTGAGTTGGTTTGATTATTTGGAGTCAGAGTTATTCTGCAACCCCATCCATTGAATACAAGTTACTAAAGGGCCATAATCTCATAACTGTCAAATTTTATTTGTGAGAACTCTTGCAGGGTACTCCCCAAGATTGTAAAGTTGGTGGTGTCGTCACTGTTGTATGAAGTGGATGCACTATGATGTAAAGGAAGAGCTCCTAATATGAATAGTATAATAGTATTAATTTTTAATAGGATTTTAAGAAGAATTTATAGTGATTGAGTATTTTATAGAATGGTATAACTGTTTTATGTATTATTGTTTTGTTGTTGTGTTTTTGTAGTGTTAAAAGATTTAATTAACCAAAACACTTTAAATAAAGAAAAAAAAGAGCTCCTAAAGTTAGCATCGGGAGAGAGCTGCTGAAAATTACTGTCTGACAGCAGCCAGGACACACCAAAAGGAGATTTTTCTGAAATTGCATCTGGGTAGAGATGTCTACAGCTGCAGAGCCTCATCACGAGTTCGGCGGAGCGGTACAATTCAGTGGTAACACTATTACCACTGCATTTACTGCTCTGCCCAAACCCCTGTTCCAGAGCATTCACGTCCAGCTCTGAGCTGGAGGTGAAGTTGCCAGCGTTAAGAGCCTTTTCAGCGCTATAACCGCCGGTGCTATAAGCGCCAGCAGTAATAGCGCCCACCACTTACTGCCCCCGCAACTCGTGATCCGGTGCTAATTGCACCGGACCAAATTGTGGTTAAGCTATTAGTGCTGGGCGGTATCCCAGCCCAATTAGCGTCAGGATACCGGCCAACTCATGATGAGGCCTGCTGTCTCTTGTTGGCGAGGCTTAAAAGCTGACTGGGCCCTAGGGGAAATATGGTGCTTTAACCATTACCGCACAGTAGAGAACACCCTTAACTATAAGCCACTCCTTTTTCTATCTTTCTATTTGTCATATCTACCATCCTTCACCTTAGGACAATCCCTCGTGCTACACACTACAGAATAAGATTACAGAGAATTTGAAGATAGAAGGACCAGATTGACCTCTAGAGCTGAAGAACCAACTGATATTCGATTCATACTGTAGGAGGTACAAATAGTTCTTAACTCGAATATCGAATTTTAAACGTAGAAATGCAATCTAAGATTAAGAGCAACAGTTGGGGAACTATAGGTGTCTTACAATAAATGTAAATTCTGTTTACCGGATGAGTTAGATTACTAAGCATCTATCTTCGACCAAAGATGCGAGCCCCTGCTTGACTCAGAACCTCACTAGTTTTTTAACTTCCTCCATGGATTATACCAGATAACTAATGTTCCTAGTATAGCCATAGATTATAATTAATCTTAGAGAGATAACTAAGCACTAATAGCTTACTTTCTCTTTTCCCTTTTCTCTTTTCTATCAACAGCCACAATATAGAAAGTCAAACATTTCTGTATTGCCAATCAAAATGGGAACTAGACTCCTGTGAGGAAGATCTATTGTATGTGATGTTTTATGTTACAGTAACAATTGCAAAGTGATACCAGACAGATTTTACTTCTGTCATGGTCTGGATTCCGTTCGTGCACTTCCCTCGTTGCCAGCTGTGAGAGCCTTCAGGCAGGTGGGCGGGAGGCTCTCTTTCTCGAACGGAACGTAATCAAACCCCAACAGGACCATAAAGTGCACAGACAACAGAGGGTCAGTTACACGTCTTTATTATTCCTTAACAAGTGACCAACTGCCAGAGTCCCCAAACCGCATGACCCCTTTGTCCCCGTCCCCTTCCCTAGCCCAACGTCCCTCTTCATGTGATATGGCCCGAACTGAGAGCCACATACATAACACAGTGGGAATGCCACAAGAGTCTTCTCCAAGAGTCACGTTACGATGTGACATCTGTAGCCTTGAAAAAGTCCACTAAAAGAAAGAAAAATAAGAGAACACTAACGATGAGGATATGGTCTGATACCATCGGAGTGGGCAGTAAACTTCCTTCTAAACGACAATCCTGAAAAGTAAATTCCCCCATCACTTCCTTGATTCGCATCATGCTTAGATTATTTATTTATTACTAGTCCAGGGGCTGCATGCTACCACACATGTGAGAATGCTTCCACGCTCAGAGATGAAAATGGGGTGGGAGAAGAGAGGTGGGGGGAGGGGAAGGGACAATGGGCCTCATTACACGGATGGCGGTGAACCATGGCGCTATTAGCGCCATGGTTCATGTCGGTAAAATACCGCACCACCTTGGTGGAAAGGGGAATTACCGCCCTATTCCAAGGTTGACGGGACGGTAATTCCCCCTTCCACCATTGCCCTTCCCCATTCCCATTTTTGCCCCATAGGGCTCTATGGGAATGGGGAAGACGCTAATTACAGTACCGAAAATTGCGGTACCGTAATTTACTCCCTGGTCCCTTTGCGGGTTGGTTTTTAACGCCTGCAAAAAGCAGGCGTTAAATTCCCCAACCCGCAAAGGGATCCTCGTAGTAAGGCGGTAAGGATTTACCGGTACCGGTAAAATACTGGTACCGGTAAACCCTTACCACCATCCGTGTAATGAGGCCCAATATTCATTGTTAAATCATAGTCATATTCCTGGAGAACTGAACAAAACTTAAATCAGAAAAATCTTTCAAAGTATATTAGAGACACTAAACATTGTATTGGCAATCACACATTCTTTTTTGGAACACCTCAGTGATCTTGCTATGGGGCATACCACCCAGAGGGTGTAAAGATTCCCTCTGCTTAGGTCAAACCAAAGCCTGGAGGATGGAGAGGGGTGGAAGGGAATCCACCCAGCGGTGGGCAGGGTGGCCCGAAGGATGTCTGGCTATTCTAAGATATTAGGTGGGTCTTACATAGTTTTCTAAATTGAGGGTGGGCCTCCTGCCTGGATTCAGAGCGTCTCTGGGAGTGTATTGCATATTGCAAATCCATTGAAGACAAGGTGTACTAGAGGATCAATTTTTCCTGATCCATCACGCCCCCTCCCCAAATGGTGTCCTTAGTGGAGGTCCCCACAATGCATGGTTTCTGCCCATGGGAGACCTATTGCGCCTTGGAAAGCAGCACGTACAGCCAGAGTCTTTCAGATTCCAGACGCCAGGTTGCTGCTTTTGCACACCTGTGAGACACTTTCTGTGTTTCACAGGCTTATTGTGTGTAGCACTAACAGAACCTTACAAATAAACGCATGCGAGTGTTTTGAGCTTAAGGTTTCACCAAGTACACCACACTTCCTGCTGGAACGGGTTTCCCATTTGCCCTTCATCATAGCGCCTGCACCGCAATGTTTCCTTGTTGCTCTCGTGAGACTTGAATGCACAGCAGGCAGCATTTCTTCTGTGGGAAACTGCAGAGACCTTTTTTCCCTTCTGCTAGGATGTACAGTATAATCAATAATCAGTTGCATTGTCACAGGAATTCAGCAAACACAGCTGCGCGTGTGGCTCTCTTTTTCTCCAGCGTTGGAAGTACATCTGGCCTGTCGTCGCCTAAATGCTATCATTTAACATACACACAAATTGAGGAGCGGAAATGATAGAGTCATAGGAATCCGCCAAACTGTCACCCTTGCCAGGGGCTTTATTGTTTTCGGCGCTATGGTAGCAGCACGCGCAGTCGCTTGTCGCATCATGTTGCCAGTCATTGAATGCATTGGATTTTCATTAAGGCATCAACAAATCGTTGAAAGTAAAATGCCTGCAGTAAACAAAATACCTCAGCCAATATTGTATCTCCCCTCTGTGAATGCTGCTGAGCTGCCATTAGGCGCTGCGTTCAATTATCCAGAATAAACTATAACACACTATGACGAGCGTGAACGCGCCCATCTACGTAAGCTGCATTAATTGATTCAAGTCTGAGGGCCTGATTCACAGAAGCCTTTTATAATGGCGCCATCCCATTGCAAAATGCTCGGTGAATTAGGCCCAAAATGTCTTTGAATGTGTTTGTGGACTGTCATTTTAAGCAAGAACTGTTGGAGAACTCGGTGGAAAAACTTTATAAAAATAGGCTAATTGTCAACCTGTTTGACACAACCTATTGTCAGTGTTATCGGAAATAATTAAATTATATAGATAGGGCCTGATTCATGGAGAAATGCGCATTGATCCGGCAAAGCCTCCGCCCCCAAAATGACTTTGCGCGTCCCTATGCACATAAGATTTCCTGCGTGCTCTGCACTTTCATGGAATTGTTCCTGCAAAGTAACCATATGTGCAAGTTTTGGCCAGAACACCCACGTCACGCCCCAGGCATATACATTCTAGCCTTGATTATAAACCTATGCACACTCTTCGATCATGAAGTAATGCACCCAGGTAATACTGCATTCGAACCCCTACAACCAACACAGCACCCCAGTGACACTGGTAGGGGGGGTCCCCCATAACTATTCCTAGCACCACCTCAAAATGCACTCCATGTATCTTAAAGGTAGTCATTTCCCAGTAAATATACATGCCAACCCCCGTGAACCATGACTGCACCCCGCTACACTGCTTACGCGCACCCCTAACTTAGATCGGAACCCTGACTGCGTGCACGCACCCCTAAATCCAAGTTCCGATTTTACCATTGTGCAGTGATTCCTATGCGCCTGGGTCTTCATGCCTACCTTCGGTTGGCAGTTGGCTATTGTGCTTTGCTTGGTGATTTCCCCAAAGTGAGGTTGCGCAGTCACATCCATGAATACGCTTGGTTCGGCGCAGTTGTGGGTGTGCAATTGACTCTTGATGGCCCGACCCACGACACGCTCACAATTTGCCTTGTTCTTCCTCATTCTGCATGTTCCGCCTCCTACTTTGAGCTCTGCATAGGCCCAACCCACCATCTGCGTGGAGTCTCGTGCAACGCGCTCGACTGCACGGAGGGACGCGCAGGGCCTATTTTTCCCACAAAGTCGATTCCATGAATCGACAATTGGGGGTTTTGCACACTGAATGGCCCACAAAGTCCAGATTTACCCAGCAAAGTATTGCATGAATCAGCACCTTGGTTAGAAAATGTACTACTACAGCATGTCACGTTTTAAACTCTCACAGTCAGCAAGGCAGTGTCGCCAATTATCACAATAGCAGCAACAGGCTATTATAGGACACCTGTCTGGTCACCCGCTGAAACTGTAGATATGTTTGCATTCCTGCAGTCACGTTTCTGACCAAAGCTGGGATTTTGGTGCTGTGTAATGCAGCCAGAATAATGTGTTCTTCTGATCTTCAATAACATGCCACATTTTACTTGTGCACCGGTAATGGAAAGAGGGGGCCTGGCCACTGATCTGACAGGCCCATTTACTGGATAAAGTGCGGCATTATTTTTCTCAAGTAAAAGGAGTGCCATTGTGCTATTCCACTAGACCAGTGAGTAAAACTGGCTTCTGCAGGTCAAGCTAAATGGACACATGACACAGTAGACTTCTTTCAAAATAAATCATGGGAACAGCAATATAAAAGTTTTGAAATTATTACACAAAGTTCTTATTCTAATTTTAATTTATTGAAAACTATTGTAAACCAAATGTGTTATGGTACATAAATTCTAACTCTTGGTCAGACCAACACGCGTTTGTGTTTATTCAGGATTTTGCAAACCAGAGACGGCTTGCCCCCTTAACCACGGCAGACAACTTTTAAAAGCCTGCCTTTTTGCTCAAGAGAACACATACATGTTGACTCCTGCTGAGGTACGCTTAGAAAATTCTTTGATAGGTATAAACTGCTCATCTGATGATTTAATATATGAAGCCAAGATAACAAAAGAACATTGGGTATTGTGTGTGCTTGTGATCTTGTTTTCGTGGACAGCAGATCACGTCACTGCAAGGGGACTGTTATACACAAGACTGACCGCAAATCACAACTCAGGACCCCACATGGGGCAAGAAACCACCAATATAAGCCTTGATAAAGACCCACAAAGTCATAACACATGTCTGCTGACCTTAAATGGGACCATGTGCCCACACCACAACGAATTTGATTAATAAAAACCTGCACGTATCACCAAACGCAAAATAGCGTGGAAAATCTACTTTCTGAAAAACAGTATACTGCGCGGTATCCAGGAAAACCCCTTATCGTACAACGAAGGAGGTGTGGGATTCTCCTCAAAACGCATCCTGTGACCTTGCATTAACAATAAGGGCATCATCACAAAAAACAGAGCTTAGCAAGGACGGTTTCGACCCTAGGGCCCCAGTACATTTTGCATCAAATAATTGAATTGGCTAGAAAAGAAAGTGATGAAGGATTCATGTTCAAAATATATAATACTTGGATTGGAGGAATTCAGGGATTTTTGGGGGGATTGTAAACTGTATGAATCTGATATTTGTTCCAGAGGTTATGGTGGAGGGAGTATAGAAACTCCTGATATGTTAATTGTACTCTGAGTTGCAGATGATGCAGCACGCAGGCTAATGCTTAATTTGCTGCTCAGGGAGCTCCTACTTTCCTACTTTAGGCTGGATTCACCAAGGCGATTTGTGCATGAAGTTGCATACTGGAGATAGATGTGCAAGTGCTATGTGCGGGTGAGCAGCTCCTTGGGCAATTGTGGAAAAATATTCAGAATTATTTGGGAAGCAGTTAGGAGTACTAAAAAATGTGTTCACAGAATTGTCCCTCAGAAGGATACCATACCAGTCAGGAGCAAGTTGTGAAAGGTGCCAATTCGTTTGCAAAATGAACTCTTTCTCTCTTACTAAATACTCTCCTTCCAGATCCCTTCCAACCTCTTGCTCCAACTCTCTGCTGATCAAACACTTCTCCAAGCAGAGAGCTGGGCATGGATCTCTCTCCCCAGCTGGCTCATCGTAATGGAACAGCCTCCCCCCCTCTCTCTCTCTTTCTCTCTCTCTCTCTCTCTCCATCTTGTACCGGGCCACCTCAAGTTGCACAAACAACTCAATACCTTTCTCTTCTCCCCCTCCTTCCTCTCTCCTCCCATCCTAACCATCCCCTCTGTCGCTGACATTGGTGGCCTGGTCCCTCAAGAGTCCAATAGGGTCCGGGCCTTCTGTCCACTAGCGCCAAGCATCCCCCCCTGTGCTGCCATTTGAGCGCCCAACACCTCTTGGGTGGTTTGCCTCCGTCCTGACCTTACCTGTCGGAGCGGTCGACCTCCCTCATCATCTGGGATGTCTCTGCCCTTGCATTTACCTGTTGCCTCTCTAATGGACACCTCTGGCACTTCCTCCCCTAGGGGACCATAATAGCGCTTACCCCTTAGCCCTCTTCCCCCTTTTTCATTTTTCTTTTCAATGCACTTGCACCCTCTGAATGTCACTAGGTCTAGTAGGACCGCGGTTCTTTTCTATTTTATTTATTGTCCTTTTCATTGTTTATTTGCTCCCTTGATCCCTTCCCTTGTTGTATAAGTATAAGTGCCTTATAAATATTCAATAAATAAAATAAAACTCACATGTTTACTTAATAACATGCTTACAAAAGAAGTAACATAACTATTGAGAGTTCTGAATGGGCTACCCAGTGGTTTTAACAAACAAGTCGGATGGAGATAGATGCTCACATTACTGGGTAAGTTTAAAATCTTCAGCACTCTTGACATAACTAGTGGGTATCACCAAGTACAATGTCATGAGTCATATAAGGATTTGACAGCGTTCATCACTCCTAATGTCCTATATCAATTCAAGAGACTACCCTTTGAATTGGCCAGTGCATTACCTGTGTTGGAGCATAATAACTGTAATCGTTTTAGGGATATTCCGAGTGCTGTTGCATTCCCGGGCAATATTGTAGTGCATGGGCAGAATGGAGGGAAGCATGACAAAGTGTGGAAACGGTGCTGGAAGCATTAATGGACAGTGAGTGGTATGCCCTTAAGAGCGGACAAATGTAAGTTCTGATTTGAAGAGGAACATCAGGAGAAGGGACAAGGCCCCTTTCAGTGAGACAGCTCTGCGTCCTGTCACTGTAGAGGAATTGTGCCCTGGCTGGGTCTTGCAGAGGGTTAGTCCAGGTTTGTAGAATCTTTTGCCCACTAAACAGAACCCTTGAGATGGTTTCTGAGATGGGTGAGAAGTTTGAATGGCCTAATGGATGAGAGAGTTTTTCAAATTATGAAGATGGAGATCAGAAAAGCACAATCTCTTGAGGGTTTTGAGCCTGGCAAAGAAGGTGTATGGAGTGTGGAAACCAGTGCATATGATTTGGGGTCTGCCTTGTCTCAGAGAGTAGAAGGCCATCTAAAGACAGTAGCTTATCCATCATTTACTCTAGGGTTTCATGACTTGAGGAATCAGCAATTTGTAGTAAGTGGGCTGAAGGAGGATTACACAGTAGATGTAGTTGTGGTTAAGAAAACGCAATTTTGCCTTGAAAGTTGGCCTCATGAGGGGAATCTTCATACAGGGGGGAATCTTCATACATTCTTTAAAGTTTCTTCGAATTTAAGTGTGCAGGGCAATTGCATTATGTGTGGTGAGATGTTGGTCCACCCTCTTTATTAAGGTCAAAACTTGTGAACCTGGCTCACCAAAGCCATCCGTACATAAACTGTAAACATAAGGAGTTAAGGACAGATTTGTGGTGGCCGAGAATGGATACTGACGCGGATAATAGAGAATACTCGTGCAGACTGCGTGGATCTAGCAATAAGTCAGCTGCTCCTCCGGGCATGGCTTCTGTTGATTTACCTTCCAGGCCATGGCAAAAAATAGCGCTAGACATTTCAGAGCCATTCTACGTTCTTCCTGGAGACTGCAGGTTCCTGGTGGTGTGCATAGTGGATTACAATTATAGATGGCCCATTCTCCAGTGTATGAGGGAAGTGGACACTAGTGATGTGATTGGCCTCTTAGAAAGAGTGTTTGTCAGTGAGGAAATGCACAAAGACATTATTTCAGACAATAGTGTTAAGTTAACATCTCATGAAATGTGTGAGCTGTTAGCATTACATTACATCAAACACAAATGTACATCTATGCACCATCCCCAGTCCAATAGGATGGTCCAGCGATGTAATCACGGTCCGAAGGAAGTCGTGTAAATGTGTTTACAGAACAACCGAAATTTCAACAGAGAGCTGTTGGGGTTTTGTTTTCGTATCACACCACATCACATTCTACAACAGAAGATACTCCACTTGAGTTCATGTGAGATTGGCTGCTCTGCACTGACCAATGTCCAGCCTGGGTATGAGGAAAGGGCCGGGTGTACAAGTGGGATACTGCTTCAATGAGTGCACTTGGGAAAAGGGTGCAGAACAAACAAGAGTCCCAGAAGGGGTACATAGATCGTAGGCAGGGAGCCAAACCCTCTGTTGTGAAAGGGCGCGATTGGGTGCGTGTGCATTTTACAGGAAAGGTGCCAGGGACTTGGCACATGTTCTGTGTGGTTTATAGTGATTATTTCGAATGACATTTTTTCGAATGCCATTATGTCGAAAACATTTCGGCAAAAAAAAATATTTCGAATGTCTTTTGTTTTTTAAATGGGGGAGTTGCTCCCCAGATTCCCTTTTTTAACCCTTTTTTTTAACTTACGAAACAAACTAAAAAACTATAAACTAAAAAAAAAGCATTCGAAAAAAAAGTTCTGCAAAATATTTTCGACATAATTGTATTTCAAAAAAAAGTTTTCTAAAAAATGACCGGATACCGTTATGTGTCTTATAAGAGTGAGAGGATGAAAAGGCTGTTGCATTCTTTTGGACAACGGTAGTATGTTGAAAATTAGTCGTATAGTACAATATCAATCCGGTATAGGTTATCATGGTAATGGGTTGCACAGTCCCAAGCCAGATATTCCTGGGACCTCACTGCCCTGGGGTGAAGTGGCCAGCAGTGTTCGGCTTGATGATTCCCTGACTCCAGATGCTTTTGTGGTACCTGGGGCCCTGAGCGTAGGGGTGATATTACTCCACTCCGTGCTCGCCCTTAGTCAAGCTTGAGGGGTCCTCTCATTAAATTCAAGGACTATGTGATGTATGAGGAGTTGTTTCTAATTGTGTTACCTTTACCATTCTGTACCAAGTGATCCATTTGTAAGGGGGGAGATGTGTCATGTTATAGCAGCACCCAAGTGGGTCCTCCTGCACATGAGACCCACCTGAAATTGTTTGATGATGATGATGATGGTTAGCGATCATCATGCCCGCCTCGCCTCACTGAACTCTTGCCTCTCTCATGCCATAAAAAATAAATACCTCCTTTAAGACTGCTTACCTTGACTTTCACTCCACAGGGCCATTGGGCCATGGAGCCACTTGTCTTCAATACACAGAAAACTACTTTTATTTCTTCTAAACACGGGGGCCGGGGGGATTTGCTTTCCCATAAACCCCCTGATCTAACCAATCTTGAGAGCACTAAGCATGAATTCCGTCCATGGGCTGTCTAAGTAGGCTTCTAAACAGAACAAGGCCCAGGTGGTGGCCTCCCGAGATCCGAACCAAACAGGAATGGGCACTGCTTTCTATTGAAGACTTGTCATCCTTCTTCATCCTCTGTGGTAGCTCTCCCAGGAAGAGCATGTTCTCCTTCGGAAGGGTTATGCGGCATCAGCAACTGCTTCTCTGATGTGACCCTCTTCAGCTGTAGTCTCAGACCAATGTGATCTGAAGAGAATGCTGCTCCAAATGAGGGATTAAGTGTAATGGCAACTTTGACCACTGTGACCGCACAGACTAATGACTGGTTAATGGCCATGCCAGTGCCTTTCTAGCTTGAAACACCCTGCTGCTGCCATTATACCACTTTCACAGGTAGTTGTCAGCTGCTCTACATTTCACTGGGCCCTTAAAATAAACCATTTGGCCTAGAGTTCCGAGCCTACGATATGAGCAGTGAATACAAGTATGTATTACTCCTAACCTAGTTCTGCACTTTCTCTTTAAAACAGAATGATGACCAGCATCCCCCAAGTTCTTCGAGCAGAGCTATGCCTTCAGTTGAATGGGTCAATCCAAAGGCAAGCCAGCATTACCTTATCGATTCTTGGCACACATTGCACGTGATTAACCAAGTGTGCTTGGCGTGGAAGCTTCACTAAAGCAAAAACAAGCCAGTGCCTGTTTTCTTATTCCTTGCTTGCCTGTGACCTCCTCACAAGTAGATTGTGTAACTATCAATACAATGTTATCAATACCAATATCAATACAATGTTAAACCTGTGCTATGGCATCTTGGAAAACCGAGTCAGGAATACCTTTCTCATGAAACAATAGAAAACTATGTAAAGCCCTTTTAAAATATACTCATATGAATATGAACAATTCTACTTGTGTGGCGTCTTTACATTTTACTATACAGAATATCAGCTCTGTGCTATGCCCCAATTGTAATTGGACAGCATCAATTTTCAAAAAAAGCACCCCCCCGTCATCCATGGGTCAAACATATTTTTTTGCCCCCGACCCCAGTAGAGGTTTGGCCCTGTAAGGGGCCCAAAGTATCTGCATGGGATGTCCCAGGCTCTTTAATATATAAGCAGATTATCTACTGGTTATAATTTCTGTTAAATACAGTCACCTTAATCCTTTTTTATATTAAAAACAGTCATCTTAATCCCTTTTTATAGAGTCTCCTGCTCCTGCTGCCCCCTGGACACCCTTGGGAACTCCCCAGGGGGGGCAGCCTTCCAGTTTGAAGACCCCTGCCCTAGTCAAGCAGGAGAAATCCCAGCACTCAGCATTGGTGCCTACTCTAAAATATCAAAGAACCATCCGCATAACACAATGATCACATTCCAATAATTCTTTAAACAAATAATGAACAGTCATAAACTACTTACTTTGTGTGACTACTTCCTATGGCAATGCATGGGCTCAGGAATGAGAGACAGAGAGGAGGACGTGCACCACATACTCTATGTTTCTATCAAAATCTTCAATCAAGAATGCATGTCATGAAATTATGTCCTCAAACTAAACTCCCAGTAATTCTTTATTTTAGGTGTGGTGTTGTGTGGTGTTTGTGAATGTGAACAGCGGACTGCTTGCTATTAGGCCCACTTGGCAACTCCCCTGCAACCTCTGGCACTACCTCTGCGATCCCTAGTTCAAGATGTACACACACAGTGAGAAAGCGAAAGCGAAGAGGTCTGATTTAGCTTTTCCTGTGACGGCGGAGCGATATAAACATTTGCTGAAGAGATCGCTGTATGACCTGCAGCCTGCAGGTCTCAGTCAAATGCTGACAGGGAGGACCTCGCCTGACATCCTTCTGAGCTTGAATACACTGCCATTAAAAATGCAGTTTCATTATATCAGGTCAACTGTCGTTTACAGCAACGTTATGGAACGGAAACAACTGAGGTAGCTGGGACGTGATAAAACATGTATTTGAAGTTTGCCATATTAGGAGGCGCTTGCGTGGTCTATTACTATTACAATAGAGTATATATAAGGAGAAATGGCATACCAGGATGGACACATAGCTTGCAGGTGTTGTATGATTATTTGTCCACCCATTGCCCATGCCCATGCTAATCCCTATGGCCATTCCCACCCAGTTCCTGCCCCTCCTCGACCAAAACACCTCCTCATGGGAACTCTTTGACTTTGCGTTAATCAAAGCTTACCATCAAACATTGCAGTCAAAGTGCCTTCCAGTGTTTTTTCAAAGCTGTCTTCTGTGATTTAAAGACTAGGGGCCCGATTCATGGAATTAATTGCACGATTAATAGGGACTTTGTGCGCCAAATCATGCACAAAACCCTGTTCGTCGATTCATGGAATCAACTGCGCTGGACTTTTTGGTACTTTGCGGGGACTTCTCACAGGCTTGGCAAGTCTCTTCGAGCAGTCAAGTGTCTTGCTCGAGACTCCTCGCAGAGCGTCGGCATGGCCTATGCAGAGACCAGAGTAGGGGGCGGAACTTGCAAAATGGGGAAGAACAAGGGACAATGACAGTGTTACGAGGGATTGTCCGCAGGCAGTCCATCGCACGCCCACAAATGTGCAGAATGAGACATATTCATGGATCCGACCGTGCAACTTCTTGTCGGGGAAATGGTTGCGCAAAGCCCTCATTCTAACCGCCACCCAAAGGCAGGCATACAGACACTTGTGCATAGGAATCACTGCACAGAGGTAAGATGGGGTGTCTGATTTAGGGGTGTGTGCATGCAGTTGGGGTCCCGATCAGACAAGGGAGTGCACGTAGGCAGTGTATCAGGGTGCAGGAATGCTTTACGGGGGTTCGGACGCATGTGTACCTGGAAATAATGACTTTTAAGATACATGGTATGCTTGTTGAGGGGGTGCTGGGAATAGTTACAGGGAACCAAACGCATCCCTGGCTTGATTGTGGGGGTTTGCAGACAGTTTTGCTGGTGTGAACTGCATTGCACGCAAGGAGTGCGCAAAGGTCTGTATCCCTGGTTGGAATGACTCTGTGCGTGGACGTGTCATGGGCCTTCCGGCCGCGATTTGCGCATAGGGTTACTTTGAGTGAATAATCCCATGAATATGAATAGCATGCAGATTTTCTTCTGCACGATGGGCTGTTTAGAGTCCTTCTCGGCGCGCAGGCTTTGCAGCATCTATGCACCCTTTTCCCTTGAATCTGTAAACCCGCTACTGGTGTAATAAAAATGTCTTAACAAAGTCTGCTTCAGCCACTCAATTTATAAGAAATATGCGTATCCCTCACTGAAGTCCTGTTAAAAACAAGCATTGGAAAAGACAACCTTTTTGATTGTGTATAAGTATTAAGCATTGGTAGGCACTGCTATTTGATGCCCAGGTACTCACACCATTTTGCACCTTTCTGTTATTACCACTATGGCAGTGCCTGCCAAGTACCTTTCTCATGCCTACACAAAACCCCAAACTGTTGGCATTGCAAATGCTTGTTTATTTAGATTGTGTGGGAGGCCAGACAAGATTAAAGCAGCTGATGGTTTGTTCTGATGAAGAGTATGAATCACTTAAAAGGATGTGATGAAACAGGTCATGATTCCAATACTTCTGACAAACACAAACTATTTGAATAAGCATGCATTGTTTGGATAATAACGCAAATGTAATTATGAATCAAATCCCAGAGCCCTGCTTATCGGGCGAGGGTGGGAAACATTATCTGAGAGCGATCCTCATTATAGAGGACTTTTCCACTTTGTGATCTCTAGCAACATCGCGCATGATCTGTGCATTATGGCAATAGTAATGGAAAGAGGTGTGCCAGGGCTCTAAAGCATGCTGTGCAAATCATACAAAAGCAGTGCCTTAAGTGTGCAGTGCTGCATATATCAAGCTTGCACATTAAAGTAAATACTTGTATTGAAGTGTATAAACCCAAATCTTGTGGCAGAAGTGAATAATACACCTAGGCAAAGAACGAATGGCAAAGCCACAGGTTTGGGCTTTTATGTAGTGAAATAATTGTCCTTATTTTCAAGCAACATCTCATGCCCTGGTAGCTCCTCCATTTGTAGGCACTGCCATTATTTAGCCAGGATTTGCCATCAAATAGCAGCCGAGATTGGTGTTCGGGGTAGCAGGACTGGAGAGTGCTGCAGCAAGGCAGAGTCAGCCAGAGAAGGAGGAGAAGGGTGATGAGCCAGCAGCTCAGGTGAGAGGTGGTAAGTCTGGTGATTGTCTGCATCTTCATTATGAGGCCTAAAAAGAACAGTGTTGCTGGGGCATTTCTGCCTGCATTGCCTGCCATTTGTTAGCAGCAACTGGGCATGGCAATGCAAAGTGCATATGGGGATTGTAGGATTATTTAGCGTGTTTTTGGAGTGCAGCGCCACTACATGGGATCAATATATAGCATGTTTTTGGAGTGCAGTACCACTGCTTGGGATCAATGTATTGCTATAATGCGGTACAGCAAGCCATGTGTTGCCGGTGTAACATATGGATATGTAAATGAAGACAGGCTACTCAGTCAAAAAACACATAATTTTTTTTCACTGTTAGAAACGCACCATTTTTTTTCTCACCTGAAATGCCTCTGTTGCAGGAGACACATTAGAGGATTAATGAACTAATATAATTAACAGTACTAACATGATTATAACTTATTAATATCATAATGTGTTCTCCAAGTGCAAAATGAGGCAGGCTGAAACTCATTTTAAATGGTCATTCAGAATTCTTTTTTTCCTTTCTCTTTCTCTGTGCTTTCAGGAAACAAATCTCGAATAAGCAGGAAATTAGTGGATACAGTTTCTTACTGAAAAGTGAGCTATTGTTTGAAGAAGGAGGGTATGACATAGTGGATTCTTATTGGGCAGGCATCACGTTAGGGGCTGTAACAGAGGTCTCTTGGTGCATCTCGGGGAGAAAGAAAGGCAGTGGACATTTTGCACAGCTTTGGTGAGGACTTGGCGGGAGTCGCTGTGGGGCTGCCTGATTGAGGGGTTTCATTCCAGTGTACTGCTGACCTTCACAGGCTGGAGATTCCAGTCAATTGGCACCAGCTTGAGGACCAAAGAGTGCAGATTGGAACTGCATGTCCTCGCCGGGTGCTCTAAAAGGAAGCCCCGAGCCATTTAAAGAAAGCGACCTACCCAGAGAGTTTGCGTGCTGAACTGCTACAATTTTGCTGGTAATTATCTTACACAAAGCGAGAATACGGTGTGTGAATAAAAGCTATTTCAGTCAGGCAGCGTAGCGATAGCTGCATTCTAATGTTGCCATTCAGAAATGCAAGTCAACTGATGCACTGTTCTTTTTATTGTTGCAAAGAATCTAATGAAATGCCCTGTATTTTGCAATTGCTTCTCTTATGTTTATTCTAGAAAAGACTGCCTCGCAAAACTGGTAATGTATGATTTTTTAAATGAAACTGATGTAAATCACAATCCGTGTAAAGGCTTCTATTTGCTTCTGTTTTTCTCTGGTACAGTTAGCCCATATCACCTGATAAAATGGGAGGTTATTAGGTAATATATGCCAAGCATCCCATGTGGAAAAAGTTATGTTATGAGTAATTATAAATAGCTGTGTGCGTGGTTCCACTCAGTGTATGTGTGTGTGACTTCTGAGTGGAACACAATCTGATAGTCTGCTGGACGTACATGAGTCAGCAGGGAGAGAGGCCTCTGGAAATATTTTCACTAATGTAAATAAATTAGTGATTATACCACATGTTGTTGTGAATACTTTATGGAAGCATAGCTCACTGGTGTAGATAAATCAGTGATAAGAGCCATAAGTGGCACTCCATATGAAAATGTGGTGTTCTTGAATAATGTAGAAGCCTGAGGCCTCTAGAGATCACAAGAACAGTCTAAACAAAAGAAAGGGGTTTTGTATGTTGGGGCCACAAATAAAACAAAGAAATTATGCTCATCACTATACCACAACAAAATGCATACCAACTAAATGTATCTGTGTACTGAAATAATGCATAGCCACGATACCACTATAATACCAAACCCAATCTGAATGCAAGGAGTGATTATTGCTAAATTACTTTTATTCTTGGTGGTAAGAAAATACCGCTTGATCCCAAATCTACACAAAATACCCTACAGGATATACAATCTGTAGGAGGCATTACACGTAATCTCTAGAGCATTAATTGCCATTTGGCAGGCATTTGCAACTGTGCTTGGCATATAATGGCAGCAACGGGACATGAGGCTACAAACCAATTATAATGATGATACCATGCACATGAGTGCCATTCATGGGGTATTCAAGGCTGCATTTTGCATGTGATAGAAGTAAAGGAATAAGAGAGGCTACTCATTACATCTGGGGACTGTACCATGCATGTGACACATTAACAAGTATTGGATGGCATAGCTGGTGGACTTGAGGTTGTTGTTTGCAAATTATGGCAACTGGACATTTGTGAGTTCTGCTTGCAAATGATAGCTCTAACATGAATATGGCTTCTTAGGGTTAAAGCAAGTTACTGGTGCATTTGAGGCTGGCTTTGAGTTGATGTGAAGAACTGAACATGTAAGCATGCGGGCCTCATTACAAGTTTGCCGGTCCGGAAACAACGGTGCCAGTAAGCTTATTGGCACCGTTGCTTCCAGGCCGGCAAACTACGAGTTTGCTGGTGGGTGCCATTTCCCGCAGACTTTGACGGAAGCACCAGCACTGTTGCGCACAGTGTCGGTGCTTCCGTCCTCCCTATTCCCAGTGAGTCCTATGGTACTCGAATAGGAATGGGGAGTAACAATTGCTGCCGCCTGACTCAATGGACAGCCAGAGCTGTAATACCCTGTTTATTCCGGCAAGTCACGCAGCAGTAATTCATCATGAGTCCGGCGGCAGCCTGCTGGTTTTACCGGCACAGCTACCGCCGGACTTGTAACGAGGCCCGGTATCTTTGTATGTTATAGAAATGTATATAGCGCAACATCCGCTCAGAGACAAATCGACCCTAGGCAGCCATGAGAGAGAAAAAGAGGAGGACATGTAAACAAAGGTTAAAACAAAGAAGTTTTAAAGAACGCCTAAAAGACAAGTAATTGACCATAGAGCGGAGTGACAGAGGAAGGGCATTGCATAGCACAGCTGCTGCGATCGAAAAAGCTCTACTCGCAATAACAGAGTATTTTCCCCACTGAACAACAATCAGGGAAGCGCTGGCACAGTGGAGAGAGCATGTCGGGACATACGGGCAGAATTTTGCCTGAAGATACTCTGCCACAGTGCCATACAAATCGCAGTGCACCAAACACAATGATTTAAATTGAGCATGTTTGGCCACCGGGAGCCAGTAAAGGTGGTGCACAACAGGCATGGTAAGGCACGCCTAGATGTATAGTATGCTTATGCGTTGAGTGTGATGCTATAGCAGGAGGCTTAGGTTAGCAGCATCTGCTTGTATGTAGGTGTCTACACTTGGCAAATTATGGCAGCAACTGGGAATGTGGTGCTATATTAAGTATAAAATTACTACATCTGGCGTAAGGTGGTGGTACCCTGGACCTGTGTTAGTTCTGCTGACTGTAGCCTTGTCATATCATGGTTTACTAAACATGCTAAAGTTTATTGAAATACATAATGTTTTCTGGTACATTTGTGGTGGGAGTTGAGAAGATGCCATCAAGGTCAAGCGTCATATAATGGCCCACTCTGTGAGGTCATATGGCGCTAGAGCCATGTGCCATATAATCCGGTATCTGGCATTTGGGAGAATTGATGTCCCTGATGTAGAGTTGTGTCTGAATTTCAGTGGCAGACTTTACATGGAGGAAACAGATGGTGAGTCGATTGTCTCTTGACATGTCCCTCTCAAAAGTCCCCTGTTCCTAAAGTCTTTATATGTAGAGACAAAAAAGTCTAAACTGCAACCGCGATATCCCACCAGGAGGAATTGTGAATGTACCTGGTCTAGGGTCTACTGCAGAGGCAGCAATGTATGCTCCTGTGGCCCCTTGTATGTACTGTAAGGTATGATGGTAGATAATGAGTTCAGACCTACCAGCCCTGTGTTTTTACTTTTGATGAAAACATGTGAGAGTAGCCGGCACTAAACCGTCTCAACATGATGGAACACTCAGGATTCTGATAGCACCCATCATCTACGAGGCAGAAGCCGAGGGACACATTAGCGCTCGGGAAGCTGCTTTTCTGTCCCCCCCCACCCCCGGATCCCTGTCATGTATGCTCTTCCAAAAATCCATAAAGGGCTTACTCCCCCACCAGGCCGTCCCATTGTTTCAGGAATTAGCTCTGTTCTGGAACCCCTTTCACAATATGTGGATTTCTTTATCAAAGATCAAGTCCCAAAAATGACTAGCTATGTGAAAGACTCCACAAATATGCTGATTCTTTTAGATACCATCACATACGATCCAGCAACAGAATGGCTAGTCACCATTGATATAGAATCCCTCTACACCCGGATACCGCAGCAGGAAACACTGCACATGCTCAGCAGGCTGTTACACTCAGGTATGGACCTCCATGGAGTCCCGCCTAATTTTATCTTATCTCTCGCAGAAATAGCATTGACCAAGAACTTTTTTCTCTTTGAAGACACATTTTATCAACAGATCTCAGGAACTGCAATGGGGGCAACCTTCGCCCCCAGCCTCGCCAATCTATATGTTGATTCATTCGAACGCCAACATATCTATCCAGAAACTAATCCGTATCTCGCACGCCTAATTATATGGCGGCGATATATCGATGACATTTTTGTGATATTTCGAGGTTTAGAACACGAGATAGAGGCCTTCCACATCTGGCTCAATTCCCTCAATCCACACCTCAAGTTCACGTTGGAGAGACATAGATCCAAAACCCACTTTCTTGATCTCGCCATCTCAGCAGCTAGTGGGAACCTTCACTCGAGCGTCTACAAAAAATCTACAGACAGGAACGCACTGCTCTGTTACTCAAGCTACCACCCCAAGGCACTCAGAGACAATCTCCCCTTTGGACAGTTCTTACGTTATCGGAGGCTGTGTACACAGACTCCGGACTACACCAAACAATCTAAACAACTGCAAACACAACTGGCCGAGAGAGGTTACCCCAGGAGGATTATTAAGGACACCTGTAAGAGAGCTAGGAACATTCCACGTTCTATTACCTTACAACAACATACTAAACCACGTGAGTCCAACACTTTCACAGCAGTATTCAGTTTCTCACCTCTGCTGAATAAAATTAAGCGGGAAGTTAAAAGACTTTGGCCCATTCTCAATACAGGCGAATCTACCATCCCTGTCCCACGGTTTGCCCTCAAGAGACGGTGCAACGTGAGAGACAAGGTTGTTAAAACCCTTACACCGGGTCCACCCAGGGATGCCCTCACACAGGGGACCCTTTGGAATACCCCATCCATCAAAGGCCACGCACCCTGTGGTAATTGCTCCATGTGCGCTCAGACCTCCAGAACCACGCAGATAGAAATAGGTTGGAAAACACCATGGACACAGAACACATTCACCAACTGCAACACCAAGGGCGTCATTTATATGATCACTTGCCCATGTAACCTGAGATACATTGGAATGACCATTAGGCCAGTTCGCACCCGCATGACCGAACACAAATCATGCATAAGAACGAACAAACTCACTGCACCACTGGTGACTCATTTTACATCTAAAGGACATACTGCGGACCAATTCAAATGGACCATCATTGAAAAAGTCACACCGCCCCGTAGAGGCGGCAACTACCACAATATACTTTTCAAAAGAGAACAGATGTGGATTTATAGACTCAAGACCTATTCAGAAGGTCTGAATGAACAAATCCAGTGGCACGAACTAGCAGCGTTGTCCTGAATCACCTATCCCACGCACAGTAATAGTGTTCCTTTGTTCCTAACCTACTTCCTCTAGACATACCATGAGCCATATGAGGCATATCCTCCTCATACTGCCCAGGGCTCAGGAGCTATCTTGACCATCCATTCCGGTCTTCTGTCCCCTCTCCCCACCTCCCCCCCCTCTTAAATACCCCCCCTTGCCACATAGTCCCCTCTTCCCCCCTCCCCCCCCTTTTTCCCCTTTTTTCTTTTAGTCCTTCTGGTGCCAGTAGTTGGCCTCTATTATCATTATTTATTTTTTCCTCCCCCCCCCTCTCTGCATTTTCCGACCCCCCCCTCCCTCTCTTCCCATCCCCCTCCCCCTCCCCATCGAGTCTCTGCCACATGAGATCGGGCTTCAGCGCCCGATCCTTCGTAACCCAAGCGCGCTCTGCCACTATGTCTAGAGGCGTTTGGGCTTCTTTTGCTGGCTCCGAACGCTCGAGGCGTTTCCCTGGAGCGAGCTGCATCACGCCGACGCCGCCGCCGCCTCCACTAGTGCGAGCGCGTTGCTCGCTCCTTTTTATAGGCGATGGGCCTTTTTTCTGTAGAACGCCAGTCTCGAGCTGTACCAGCTCGAAACAGCACACGGATTTTACGGAACCCAGCAGTTACAGCTCTACAGGTACGGCACACCCCTAGACACTTTGGCTTTATACTCTAACTCATAAAGCCATGTTGTTTTGAGCAATTTTCACCTATACTTTGTGGTCTTCTGGTTTTTCTACAGATACATTATCACCCGATTGTGCGGGTTTTTGACCCTTCCACACCAGCATGATGCTGTAAACAAACCAGTGTCATCCCTCGCCTCCCAGACAGACCTTATGCCTAGAGGTTTTGGCGAAGAGGTAGGTTCAGCCTCCATTTTACTTGCACCATTTTGGGATAGCTCCCCTCTTTGTGGACCACACAGAGGCTCACGCCTTTCCTACTCTTTCCACACTAACCCATTTGCTGCCCCTCACTACCTAGGCAGCAGCTCGTCTGTCACCTGGAGAGACTCGTTTTTTCACGGCCCACCTCCGCCTCACCTCCTTGTCCCCCATTCCTCCACACTTGGCGTTGAGACCCTACACAGGTGTCCAGGCACCTCCACCATTCCTGTAAACTTCTGACCGCTGTAGTCTTGTTGCTTAGACATGCTCTACTCCACGCATGATCAGCACCACCTGTATGTCTGCACACTATTGGTGCTTGCTTTTCATCATTGTTTGATTGCCCTTCTCTTTCTCCCCCCCCCTCCTGTCTCCCTACAGGAGACACCAGCATCCCCTTGTTCAGCATCTACCTGAACATTTGGCAAACTTGTTTGCATTCCAAGTCACGGTCCTGAAGAAGATGGTTCGAATCTCCCATGCCATCGAAACCGGTCGACCTCTTTCGGTCATGAGGGCTCTCATGACCTACCTATGATCTCTTTCACACTAACTCAAGAGACTGTATTCTTTGAAAAATTGCTTACTGTAGCACACTCACCTTCACAGAGTGAGCTACACCTTTTTACAAGAGCCATTTTTTAGCCCTACAGCCCTTAGGCTGGGTTTGTTTTTTATTACACTATCTAGTGATGCCTCCAGCAGTACTGTTTTACACTCCAACCACAATGACCTACGGGAATCATTAAAGCTATACATTCTGGATGGAATATAAGCAGTAGACCTGTCTTGCAGGTTGTATCCATACTTTTTAGCAGCCTCAAGATCTAATATACAGTTTTGTTGCACGCTGCCTAACCTACTGAAGCCTACCACTTTTTACATGTCCCTGTTGGACTACTCGTGTCTGTTTCCAGACACCGCCACCAGTATAGAAGGTTGAGGGACAGTACTCTCCTCTATATCTTTTTAGTAGGCGATACATCACGCGTAACCCAGGGAAAGGCACCCCGTCAGGGTCAGGGTGTTCTTCCTTAGGGCTAGGTACGCCGAGTCAGGTGGCCCATCTTTTCATGTGAATTGTTGAGTGTGAGCACTTTAACTCACTTATTTGTTTGACATACATCTGATGCATCCTGAATACCATTTTTCCTACAAAACCGTTGTTTTTGTGTTACCCTATGTGATTTTGTTAACGGTTAAAAGGACGAACACGGTTGTACCGTGCACCTTAGCTTTATAAGCTCTCCCTGTTGTTTTTGGATACACTCAGGATTCACCCAACTCATCACTGCCCCACCAAGCTGACGGTCACACTTTAGATGTCCATTTTACATAGAATTGTGTCACGCTCAATGCCACTTTCCAACTTGGCCATGGCCAAATATGCACTGTGATCGAAACTTCCCTCATGTGGTCCATCAGAACACTGAGCCAAATAGCCAAACAGATCACCTTCAGAGCAGAAAATAATTCCTTCAAGAAACCTTTAAAGACACCCTCACCTGAAATCTGTAAGACCCCACTCTCAGCAGAACCCATATGCACTTCTTTCCTGTCCACACTTAGCAATCACCCGATCTCTAGAAACCAGGCCCCCACCCCTTTCCAAACAGAGCTCAGGAATAAGAACAAATGGCTTCACTGACAACCTGCACACATGGAAAGGAGGGGGAGAGAATATGAAACTTGACCAAGCCAAATCCAAGAATCTGGCAGACACAGGTAAATGCATACAATATGCAAGAAACGACAGCCATGGCATCAGACAAAAGAAAGCAGCCTTCATCCGCCAGAGTATCGACTTACTTGGTTATGTAAATGTATACGGTATGTTACCTGAGTCATTTTATATTATTTTATGTTTTGTTTTGTATACATACGTTAAAAGTCATCATTTTGTTTTGACTATAACACAATAAAATAAAATATAAAATAAATAAATACATTAGTATAGACTTGTCAGCCAACCAACTAACGAACCAAGAGCATTCTATGCTATTTACAAGGATCCATCCACCAAACACAAACATTGTGCCCAGTTGAGCCAAACTCTCACAGATAACATGACAGACTTCTTTTATGGACAAAGTGTTCACCGTCAAGAATTCTACTCTACCCCTGAGGATCCTTAACCACATATCAGCACAAGACTAGGCTCAGACCTTATCCTTCAACTTCTTTAAAGCTGTATCCCTGGAAAACACAGTAGCTATTGTGAAGAGAAAACGAAAATTCATAGCAGCTCTAGAAATAGCAGTGCATGGAAGCCACCAAGTGACACTATCTTCCGAAGCAAAGGTTCTGGAATGGGCGGTCACCAAGACACTGCAGGGTATGGGTGAGAGACACTCTGACAAGCAATTGATATTCAGACCAGGAACTAGCACTGAAACAAATACATTTTATACAAGGATGATAGCTCAGGGGCAACGTGCTCATCTTGGAAACAAGACTGCACGGAGCAACACAGGTTCGATCCCGTGTCCGCGCGTTATAAACAACCTATCATATCAAGAGAAGACATCTTAAAGAATGCCTCTGGTCATTATCCTGTAAGGCTTCTCAGCCTGTGGTATCATCTGCACATCCGACATTTCATGTGACACGCATTTAGTATTATTCAATACTTTTGTGCTTAATATTACTTTCATGCTTTCCTGGTATGACTCACCAGCAGGCAATACTTCCTGTTAGGGAACCTAGAAGCCCAAATGATGAGCGCAAGTTGAAGTGGAATGCACAGAATGAGGGCTCAGGGCCCATAACCCCATCTCATAGTTCCAGTGAGTGGCTATAACAATATTAGCTACTGGCTACAGGACACATTGATAGGAAATGACCCTGCTGTCGTTGTACTATATGGACTGCTCAGTGTGCAAAAAAGAAAAAAGTACAGGATCAAAGTGGAAGAATGCACTCAAAGATGACCAAAGAGCAACCGACGTGTGTGTAGTGCTTTTAACATAGATGCCAGCCACGGACACTGTGGTTATTCAGAGGGTCCAAGGATGCCAGCAGCAGCATCAGAGTTGAAGACGATGGTGGCAGACGATGAAGAGGAGAGGAACCATGCAAGAGAGGAGAACAGTTCAAGGTGGAGGGGGGTGGGGGAGAGTGGAAGGCTCCTGGAGTGGCAACTGAACACCTGACAGCCATCAGGATCTATGACCATGCAGCAATATTTGCCCAGAAGCCCTGGATCATGAACGGCTGTTAGGCTCTCGGGATTCCACTATGGGTGCTAAAATGCATTACATGCGTGTCCTCTGTCCGTGGGCGTGGCCATTCTTGCTTTTGGAACCTGGCTGCAGCATTCCAGATGTTGGCATAAAAATAAAAATGCAGTTGGATAATGACCAGTTTTAGCTACATTATATAGATGGGAGCACATTAGATTGTGTGAGAGTATGCATATCTATGATACAATTATAATGTGCTGTCTGGTTCCTCCTTCCAGCGAGTCTGGGCACGTTGCAATGGTGCAATGCTTCATCACCATAAAGCCGCCCAGAGATGCGAAGAGCCGGAGGCAGAGCGGGCTGTTTCCTGCTGTTTGTTTCCTCCCACATCCTTTCCAATGCGTCTCGGCACGTTACAGCGCTGAAACGCTTCATCACCATAAACGCAGAACGACACAGGTAGCAGACCAGTCTACAACCTGCTGTTCCGGCGTCACCCGAAGCCCGGGACGGTCTTAGGTATGGGCGACCTGGGCTCTCACCCACGGCACCAAACTAATACCATTTACATAGGCTGCCGTAGCCTCTGCCATGCCATCATGGAGATATATGTTAAGGCATTTATAACATGCTGCAAACAAGTGTTTCTAGGTGCCACAAGACAAGGGAGGGAAGACATAGGGAGGACAAGACAAACGATCCTACTAGGATTTGTGTCATTTGGATCGTGCAAGTACGACAATAAAAGTGCAATGGGAAGGAGAGGGGGAAGTGCATGGGAGAGGAAAGGGGAAGTGCGAGCAGGGCAACCTGACTGAGTAAGTACAGCCAGGGAAGCACAGCTCTGGGAAGTGCAAATAGGCAGGGGGCTGTAGGGGTTACAGTTACAGCCACTAAATGTGCACTAAGTGAGGAGGCAGTGCAAAGGAAGACTGGTCGTGGAGGAGCCAAGTACCCAGTGAGACCCGGAGGGAACCAAGCAACCAGTCGGTGCAGCAGACAAGTGAATTAGCAAGGGAGCAAGAGAGAGAAAGGCAGAGGAGAAACTGAGGGTTTTGAGCTGCCTCTGTAACTTCAGGTGGTCTGGCTCAAGTCTGAGAGGGGCAGGGAGGCTGTTCCAGAGGGAGGCACCTGCAGAAGTGAAGGATCTACCCGCCACTATCTGCCTGGATAAGCGCCTGACCCTCAGAGAGTTGGAGGTAGCTGAGTGAAGGGCTCTAGAAGGAAGATATTTTTTGAAGAGAGAGTTGGATGAGTGCTGGCCCTGGACCCAGAAACACCTGTGGACGATGCCGAGGATCTTGAACTTGATCCTTGCAGCCACCGGTAGCCAGTGGAGAGATATGAGGGCTGGACAGATATGGTCCCTCTGTTTGAGGCCCAGGATAAGTCTTGCAGTTCTGTTCTTGATTAGTTGCAGAGGGCAAAGAGTCGAGGTAAGCAAAGTGAGAAAGAGGCTGTTGCAGTAGTCTACCCTGGAGAGAACCAGGGCTATGGAGACAGTGAGCTTCTGGTGGAAATCGAGAAAATGTAGAAATACCTCTGAGGGGGTGAAGCTGGAAGTGGGCCTTTTTTGGCAAGGTCTGTGATGTGACGAGAGAAGGTGAGAGTGGAGTTGAAGATGTCAGCGAGGAGGGTGGCCAGAGTGAGAAAGGGAAAGCGGGTGCATGGGTCCCAATGAGAAGGATCTCTGCCTTACTGGCATAAAGGAAAAGGTTGTTGGAGATGCACCAATCCTGAATCGTGGATAGAAAGTCAGGAATGAATGAGGGAGGAGAGGAGGCTGAGGGAAGCTTGAAAGAGAGCTCAATGTCATCCCCTTAACACTGAAAGTTAGAAGAGAAGGTGGAGATCATGAGGGCCAAAGGGGCCAGGTAGACATTGAAGAGCCAGATTGAGAGGATAGAACCTGGGAGACACCAAATGTGTAGAGTGAGGTGGTGGAGAGAAAGAAGCCAAGTTGAACCTGGGAAGTATGGTCCAGGAAGAAAGAGGTCAGCCACACCAGGGCTTAATCTGTGATGCCCAGGGTAACACAGAGTCGGTGGATCAGGCTCGCGTGATTGATCGTGTCGAAAGAAGAGGAAAGGTCAAAGAGGATGAGGACAGAGGGAGAGCTGGAGTCGAGGTTAGTGAGCAGATCTTCATGGGTGTTCAGGAGCGCAGTTTCCGTGCCTCTGGCTGCTCTGAACCCAGACTGATGGTCATGGAGGCAGCCAATAGATTAAGTGTGGAGGGTAAGCTGGGAGATGGCCAGCTTTTCCAGGAGTTTGCCCAGGAAAGGAATGATGAAAATCAGGTGATAGTTTGCTGGATATGTAGGATCGGCAGAAGGCTTTCTTTTCGGGGGGGGGTAGGGGAGTGCACAAGGGAGTACTTGAGGAGAGAGGGACATATCCAGTGGTGAAAGAGTTATTGCAGAAATTGGCCAAGGCTGGAGCGAGGGTGGCAATGTGGTCCTTGATGGTTCTGGAGGAGCAGGGGAGCACCTGTTTAAAGAACACTTAGATCGGACTTGTCTAGAGACCTTGTCACATGTTGTCAGAGAGAAGGAGGAAAAAGGAAGGAGGAAGGAAGAAAAAGGAAGAGGAGAGGGAGAGACGGGGGCCTGAGACAGGTAGAGGGAGAAGAAGCAGAGGAGAAAAGTGAGTACAGGATGTCCTGAGCTTTAGTTGTGAAATGAGAGGACAGATCTGTACAGAGGGCCTGGGAGGGAACAGGAGATGTGGAGACTGCAGTAGGATTGTCCAACTCCTTGTAGATTTTAAAGAGTTTGACCATGTTGTTAGAGGCCACAGAGACACTGGCTTGGATATGGACTCTCTTCTTGGAGAGGACAGGGAGTCTGTATTGACTTTGGAGCTGGCTTGCAGGCCAGTTTGTCAGAGGATGCACCCGAAGCCCTCTACTTCTTCTCGGCGACCCTGCGCTTGGAGGAGCCTTTAAAAAGCTCATTTGTGCTGGTGCAGCAGCAGCCATGGGGCCTTGCTTACCATGCTAGTGCTGCAGTGGTGCGCCACATAGGTGAAAAGCTCCTCCCCTCATGGGCGGAGACTTTCACTCACGTTGGATGCCGCTTCTGTGCCAGCATGTGAGAACAGCTTTTCTATCAAGAAGGGCACCACTGCCATGCCATCCCTTTTAAGGGCCCCCCGAGTTGGCTTGTTGGCGGTGCCCTATTTATGTGAAAAGCTTCCTACTCTTGTGGTGGCACTGGGCACTCCAACATAGTAACAGGGAGCATTTTCACATCCTTACTGTTCATGGCCTGTAAGAATGTCATTGTACTTTCCCTTGTTCCCTCCCTTGCCTTGAAGCGCTTTGAAACACATTGTGTACAGGCGCTATATAAATACATGATCATATCATATCATTTCATTTGAATAGGGCACTGCTGACATGCCAGCACGGGTCAATCTGTGAAAGGCATCCCTGAGCTAGGGTGGTGGTGCCCTATTTAGGTGAAAAAGCACTGTTGCACTAAACAATATTCTGGGTTCCACTCCTCCTTGGGGAGGAAGTGGGTTGTGCCAAGGGTAGTGGCCAAATCTGGTATTTTGCATAAAAGCTAAGAGCTTTTTGGAAAATAAGAAATCCTTGGACTGTGCTGTTTTCATTGGTACGCGCCCTAACCAAAAAAAGTCTGTCAATTACAAGACATATATACCAATTTAGACATCGTATGAACAGGATGTGAGGCTGGCTGTTTCTACATTCTGTCTTGTGCCAATTCTTCTGAGGTTGGGCTTGCAAAGAGATCTGGGAGTTTCCTGGGGCAGCCGTGGTCCTCAGGATAGAAACGCTCCCTGTGTTGGTGCCAAGGGCTTTTCTTTTGCATAGTGTGCCAGCCAGCATGGGGAGGTATGAAGAGCTTTCCTGAGCAGGCGCTGTGGTGGAGCCAGCCTCAAACAATTTCTCTGAAGGGAGCTGGATGACAGTTTTGAAAGCTCTTCATCATAGGGTATATTGATATTGCCTGGGCAGGCCCTGGATTCCCATGCTAAAATTGCACTGATGACAAGCTGACCTGAATAGGAATGAGCATGGAGAAACAGAGCAATCTGTTGTGAATGTGTTCAGCCATCAGTGTAGTGAGTAAAAGCTCCAAGAAGAGTATTAACCGCCTCTGTGCTCTGGGCTCTATTTGCTGTGACTTATTTTGACCAATGGAAGATACTCGTAATTGAGACTGATCAATGTAACATGCAGAAGGGGAGAATTGTCTGAACTTGGAGTGGCTATATTTAATGGTGAAAACTAACTATTGATAAACCCCCTCCGCATTAGCTTCTACCCACCTAACGTTTTAACATTTATTGTTTCGTTTTTTTAAGGACCCCTGCTTTTAATGTACTGTAGGATTTTTCTCTTTTCTATCATTCTTCACACACAGCACTTTTTAATTGCACTTTGCACTTGTGTTATTGCATGTTATATCTGTATTAGTACTTTTATTTGGCAGCCAGTCTCCTCTCTTTTACATGGCTACCACTTGTAGCCTTTAGATGGTGACTGTGGGTGTCTAGCCTTTGAACCCTCTTTGGGCTTGGTAGAGCTACTTGGTTGGTGGCTGTCGGAGATAGGTCTTGCAGCCCACTGATTAGTTTGCCTGTAGGAAGAGGCTGCTAACTGTGGATCTCTGCCTTTGAGCCGCCTGCCGTTTGACTGTTTTGTTGCTCGCTCACAGGACTGCTAACTAGTGTCAGTCTTTCATGCGTTTTTTCTTTATGAAGAGCAACAGCAAAGGGCGGTTTTGGAATAAATTGGAGAAACATCCATTGCAGCAATTTCTGTGTGAAGATTCTGCTTATGGTAATAACGTGGCCCCCTTGCTGACTAAGCCATATAGTTTTTATTTATGCCAATGAGGGGAGAGGGAAGAAGAACTAAAGCGGCAACTTTAGCCATTGGGTGTGCCCCCTATCAGGTGTTTTAGCTTCGATCTATGGCAGTAGATTGTAACATAACGATTGGTATTAGGAAAGGTTAAATCTAGGCCCAAAAATTGTCTCTCATTTTTGAAAACACAGAAGTGCATCATATTATCAAACAGCACCAGGACCATTTCTCAGTACTTATAAAAATGTCAAAGCGCAAAGCTACCTCCCACATTTCCCCCTCACGAGACTGTACACATGTTTCTTGTCTGGTGGCTTCAATTACTGAACTTAACAAGCTGATAAAAGAAATTGAGATTTTACTTGAAGATATCAACCAGTCTGAGCGAGCCTCTGTGGTTGAAAATACTAAAAAGCATAACCAGAAGAAATGCAGGGGCTAAAGCAAGGACTGCTGTTGGGTCTTAGCAAAGTAAACTCAAATTTACTAAAATAGCAGCTAAAACCGATCCGCCTGCTGAAAAAATTCTATGATTGTGAAAGCGCGTTTGCATCCCCTGGACCAAGTGGGAAGATCAAACTATTTTTTCACTGTAGAAATACAGGGCACCGGAAGGATTTACTGACAACTCAAGATAACTCAATAGAGACCAGTAAGGCATTATTTAACCAATGTGGTATTCCACAGACGGATCCATATGTCATCCCCACATCACATCATATCGTTTTTCATCACTTGTTGAGTTGGAAAATAATCAATTATCTATCAATGAGGGGGCAACTAGTTTGAAAGGCAACACTAAGGGCAAGGAGGGTATGGTACAAATCAGTAATGAGGGGACGTAGAATGAGAGGAACACAAGTAAATGATTAATTGGGTGACTGAGTTTGTTGTTTAAATTGTTCAACATTGAGGAAAGATAGAGAATTAGAGAATTGAAGGATGACATGAGCATTGTTATGCATGAACTAGAGGGAGTCTCCCCATGGTAGTACAAAGTAAAACAAAACAAAAATCACCATCCAGTAATTTATGAACATGGCAAAAATCATCTCTTTCCGAAGAGGGGTTTAAAGAGGATCACACCGCCACTGCAGACTGACCAAATACACATCACATGGCAGCTTGCACAATAAACCCCAGAATGGAAAGAGGAAGGATAGCAGTAAGCCCCACAGATATGGGGAACGGGTCTTTGTCCAAAGCTCACTGCAATTGTGTTCGATAATGGGGCACGTTTCATGATTAATGTTAAAATATGAGACTTCCACACCTTTCCACTATCAGGTGCACAAATTGAGTTATGGGGTAAAACACCAGAACCTGGACCCACGAGGACATCTCCCCCAAATACTTCTTTGCCCTCTGATCTGAGCACTGCGCCTAGGATTGCTGTATCTGAATTGATTCCCCTTGGAATGACTTCCTCAGGAAACAAGCTATTAATGAGACCACCAAATTTAAGTGATTGACAAGGGTCTCTCAGCTAGCCGAGAGCATCTGATGTTGTGTTTGGATCACATAATGGACATTCTCCCTGTAGCGACTGAAAGGTTATGTGGAAGAGGAAGACTCACTATCTGACATTCCCCCACTCATTCCAAATGCACTGAAAAAAAGCTATAAGCACTCATTGCCAACAGCTCAGTTACTTTATAAACTGGGGGTATGGCATAAAATGGCCAACTCTATCACGATATGCCCCTGCTCCCAACATATTGAAGTGGGAATACATTTTGCCACATTGATTATATTTTGATTAGTTTAAAAGATTGAATGTGTGCAAGGGCTTTAGAAGTTGTGCAAAGAAGTGAAAGTGATCATGGAGCAGTGACCCTTGTCCTGGTGATTGAATGTAAAGTTAATACCCCCACTGAACCATCATATGTGTTGCGTTCAATGGGCACCAGGAATAGACTTAAATGGGAAGACTGCTATCGAAATGAAGTATAATCTGTGGCTTACCAGAAAGTAATTCCCACCCTAGAAATCATGCTAGGCCTCCAGCAGGTGGATCATGACACCATATCACAATTTCATGAGGCCACCCTAGCACCCTATTCACTAAATCAGCCAAGTTAGTTACCTCCTAGAAGAAGATAAGTGAAAACTGGTTGGACAAGCACTATAGGAAGAAGAAAACAGAGCTTATGAATTAGGCAATAAGCCATTACCGTGTAAGGTAATGCCCCTGGGGCCCATAGTTACAGGCCTGAGATTAGCGAGGGCCTTAATGATGGCCCTGGGGGCATTATCAAATGCAGTAATGGTGTGTTTTTTTCAGTTGCAAGACGCGTTGCATTTCGCAGTCGAAAAAATAGAAGAAAAAAATGGCTGCAGTGAACTGGGAAACAGTCCGTTTTTCCTTTCCGTGGCAGCCATAGTAAACAAAGAAAATAGCCGCTATTGAAGGGGAGAAAGGACTACATGTAGTCCCTTCTCCCGTTCCATGGCAACCAAAAAGTAAACAAAAAAGGACCGCTATGGAACAGGAAGAAGGAACTATATGTAGTCCCTTCTCCCTTTCGATGCAGGCCTGAAAGAAAGGAAAAACAACACTTTTGTTTACTTTCTGCTGAGGATAGGCCACAATTCTTTTAATAATTTTGAAGATATCTTACGATATGTCATGAATAACCTGGCCTCCGAACCATCGGAATTTACACTGGGAGAGGTCCATGTTGCAATACTGAGTCAATTTAGGGGCAAGGAGCCTGACCCAGACATGATCCCAGTGGATCTCTACATGGATGAACCAATGATCTGGGCTTCCTATCAATTCCAGTTATTTACTGACATTATCAACATAGGCAGTGTACTAGCAAATTGGAACATGGCAGAGATAGTGCCGATATATAAAAGGAGGATGGGAATCCACAGGTAATTATCGAACAATCCCCCCTCTCAATGCAAGCAGTACAATCTATGGGAAGCTCCTTTTAATGAGACTAGAGAAGTGGATCAATGAGAATGGTGCATAAAGTCATCTCGAGGCAAGATTCTGTAAAAACATAAGCACCATAGACCACGTTTTTAGACTTATGCTTATTATTGGCAAGTACATTTAGATTACAGGCGGAGCTATCCTCTAATGTTTATTGACTCAAAGGCTGCCTTTAACGAAATCCCAAGGTCGACACTTTTGTCCTCATTGGTTTATAAAAATGTTCACCAGCCCCATTAAAAGTGATAATGGAGCTCTGCTACAACGCCTAGGCAATGGTGAGATGGGGACCAGGCGGAGAGCCACCAAACCTTCTTCAGTAGGGAAAGGGTTACGATAGGGCTGTATTTTGCCCCTGCTCTATTTAACCTATGAATTAATTGAGCATTAGATGATTTACCATTGGGTGGTGATAGGATCCCTGTACTATTATTTGCAGATGCTGTAGTCCTTATTTCACATGCTCCATCTTGCCTGAAGACAGTTAAGGACCATTTTGTCAAATATTGTACCCACCAACTGGTCTAACGATTAATCAGGAAAAAACTAAGTTTATGAAATGTGGGCAGCCCTGTGGCCGTTGC
Source organism: Ambystoma mexicanum (assembly GCF_040938575.1). Classification (NCBI taxonomy): domain Eukaryota; kingdom Metazoa; phylum Chordata; class Amphibia; order Caudata; family Ambystomatidae; genus Ambystoma; species Ambystoma mexicanum. The sequence goes on along the minus strand of NC_090941.1, from coordinate 699,337,664 downwards.
TCAAGATGCTGTAGAAGTAGATGATACTAGGACTGAGGATGTGCTTTGTTTTATTTACCAAGGGATTCGAATTGGATGGGGTGGCAAATGGAATAATCATATTGAAAAGGCTATCTTAATCCTGGCAAGAAACTGATGCATTATCTTAGAATTCTTCAAGTCTGTAGGCCCCCCAGTGTTGGACATTAATCAAGCTCAAGCTGTAGCAGCTGCAGGGTATGGGGCAGAGATCTGGGGACATGGTAATATTTCACAATTATTGATGACAGAAAATAGTTGCTTTAAAAAACTACTGTTTGTCCCCCAAAGTACCCTAATGTTCCCACTTACTTGAAACTTGGTATAATGCCAATTGCTAGCCTTCTTACACTAAAACGCCTACCATAGTGGGTGAAAATGTGGACATCTGATACACATATTAAGTATAGAACCGATTTACTGAGGTATTCGAGGTAGGTTCACTCCCTTGGTTCAAACATGTTAAGAATACCACGAGGCTCCACTAGATGGAGGATCTCTGGAATGTTCGAGAAAATTACCTATAGTTGTAAGCAGCAAGTAATCAATGCGCATAAAGACTCCCTAACGGACGTGTTCACAGGTAAAGTCCTTAAAATGTGCGCTCTGAGGCCCAAGGCGTGTGGTGCGTACTAAAAATTTAAATAAATATAATAAATAAATAAATCTCTACTAGCTACAGTTATCTTTCGATTAAGCAGGGATACCAATTGGAAGAGCATCTCTCTCTAATCACCACTTCTATCCAGAGATCGCTGTACATGAGAAAGCGCTTGGGTACACTACCGATTTCAATATTTAAGGCTTGATGGAACAGTAACAATTTTCTTTCTGGCCATTCTGCCCTGGAATCATAGAAATGATACAGCATTTTCTATTCCTGTACCCTATATTTGCCAATATCAGAGCCAGAAATTTGAAACCATGTATCGCTTAAGCAATAGGCCCCGAGCAGGGGGGCATTAACTGAAGTGTTAATGCCCCCCTGCGAGGGGCATATTGCTATTAGTACCCCGGCCAATAAGACTTGGGTACTAAAAGCATATCTTTTTCTGTTCCGAAGCGCTTTTTTTTAAATGGCTGCCAGGGAAGTGAAATCGAAATCCGTTTTCCCTTTCCATGGGGGCCATTGAAGAAAGTAAACAAAAAAATGCCCACCATGGAAACAGGAGAAGGAACTACATGTAGTAGTTCCTCTTTTTATTGCAGCCACTAAAAAAAGTAAACAGAAAAAATGGCCACAATGGAAAGGACAGAAGGGACTACGTGTAGTCCCTTCTTCCTTTCCATGACAGCCTGTTGAAGATCAGGAGTGGACACGCTGGGGACACAAGTGTTCCCAGCGTGTCCATACGCGAAATGGAGAGAAAAGAAGGTAAGTGAGGGTGGGAGGGCAGGGAGGGTATTCTGTGGATGGGGGGTGGTGGGAGGGGAAGACTTACCTCATTCCTCGGCAAGGGGAGATGGCAGCCGCCAGCCCTGCACATGCGTTCTGAGCCTCCCCATTGGCTGGGAGGCTGCCACACCACCCTCACCAGGAACTAATAACAGAGGGCTAATTCCCATCATAGGGGTGAGGAATTATGTAAAATGTCAGGCTCAGTGGATGTCATCTTTGACGTCTCATCCCTCTTGTGTAATGCGCGGTGGAGGAGAGATAAGATTTTAAAATCAAACGGCCGGTAGGTGATCACTAAAATCATGCAGTCTTCTTTTGGAGTCAGGACATTGAGTTAGTATCATTTTGCATTGTCATTACAAAAGTATCATGTGATTGGTTTGAGATCACATGGGATGGATTTCAGGTGGGCTTTGGGGCTTTTTAAGTTTGCATTTTATATTTGTCATGAAATGGGAAAATGTTCTCTTTTATATTTTTAAGTGTGTATCATTTTCAAATTATGTTGTTTTAGTTGCTATTCATGCTATTCTCCTTCATTATATTGTGTACTGTTATGGTAACGTCTACCGAAATGAAGAGGGAATTGTTATAATGAAGGATCCACAGCTGCTTCAGGTAAGGTACTAATAAGTCCTTTACTCCAGTTCCACTTATGTTACAGGAGAGGGGCCCACTGGGTCCCACCACCCAGGCTCCATCTTCCAATGGCCTGGGTTGGAACTCCAGCACACTAGCATTCTCTTACTCATACATCAACACTCTTACCTTCCAACATTCTCTCTGACCTCACGTATTCCTTCCTTCCTTCCTTCCTTCCTTCCTTCCTTCCTTCCTTCCTTCCTTCCTTCCTTCCTTCCTTCCTTCCTTCCTTCCTTCCTTCCTTCCTTCCTTCCTTCCTTCCTTCCTTCCTTCCTTCCTTCCTTCCTTCCTCTTCAAAATACATCTCCCTTCCACACCACACACACACACCATCATTCACACTCATATATCCAACTCCGAAACTCACAATGACATAACAATGAAATATGTGAAAAAGATGATGCATTCACTAATGCCACTGCAGCAAACCAGAACATATGTCCTAAACCCCACAAACCAGACTGAAAGACACCAGACTGAAAGCAACTCCCAAAAAACAAACCACTCGTCCCACATATACATCAAATAAAACCAGATACACCACATACTCAATCACTCGCCCATAACTTTTAAAGAGCAGTAGAGATTGTTCTGTATATACCAGGCAAACAGAGATACTTCTCGACTGACCTCCATGTGTAGTCACAATTACTCACACTTTCGGAGAGCACAACCACTGCTCTACAAATTGCACACATGACATATGACCCACCTCCATATGTAGTTACGTCATTTTCCCGGAGCATGTACTACACCATGGACAGTGTGCCACATCTCCACATTTCCAGTACCGAATGGTACATAACTCAGTGCACCACAATCAAGCATCCAGTACCACATGGTACATAGTAGCACTGCACACTCTAACTTTAAGCTATACATCCAAAATGCCCAGTACCACTCCGGTACTATACGTACATGTTCAGTACGACTCCTATGTCACAAACATTTTATGACCATTCCCATGGCACATACATTTCTGGTGCCACTCCCATGGCACAAAGATTACCGGTACTACTCAAGTAGCACACATCTGAATATCATATATCACTCCTGTAGCTCTGTAACACATCCTTACCCTGCTATTGATCAGCCACCAGACACAGTTTCGTCCACTCCAACTACCGATCCTAGTAATTTCATACTTTATCAAGGCACTTCTAGAGTCACACAAACATTTCTACTAAACTACTTTTCATTGTTACCTAAACATTATGTTACCCATAAAAATGGATCCTAAAAATCAGTTTTGTTGGGCAACAGTATCCCATCGATGCCTTAAAATGCATTTTTCTAAGGGTCAATTCGCTGCACATGCAGCGCTGATCCTGAAAATACAGAAAGTGTTTGTTGTAATGTAGTCTTGTCATGTGATGTCACTGGTCTGGAGTGCTTGCTGTCAGAATGTTGATGGATGAATGAAGCTCAGGAGAATGTTGTGTGGATCTGTGAGTGAATGTTCTGAGAGTGTCAGTTAGGGGCCTAAACTGGGATGTTAGGATGGCCAGTGGGTTTTCTCCTGTGTATGTAGATCCAATACCCCTCCCTGTCCTGTACTTCATGTTATGTATATAGTACAAGAGTAACTGGGTTGGTGTATATACTGTACATCTGTATAATAAAGCTTCCTGGAACTACCAATGACTCCACAGCAGGTCTGTGTGTGAGTGCCAGCATGAATGAGCACTTAACAGTGGTGACGAGGTTAAAAGAGAAAGAAGTAATAAAGAAATAAAGAAACAGGACAGAGAGACTGCAGGAGGAGCTTCAGCAACTAATGACAGTAAGGAGAGCTATGGGGGGGAAACAGCAGTTGATTGAGAGACCCACCGTTCCCCCTTGGAAATAAATATCCATCCTGCCCTGCAATTGCTATAGACTTGCTGAAAGGGAGTCTGATATTAATGATATATGGAATCTCCACAAACACATTGCTGGAGTTGATAAATATGTTCATGGTAATGTTAAAGGTTTTTTGTTTTGTACCACGCTCCGTCACCACTGCTGTGGTACCCAGGCGCTCTGGCAGATCTGAAAAGGAGGGTGTGAAGAGACGGTGTGGGGGTTAGTAGGGTGTAGTGGCAATAGGAAAGTGAGGGTTGTCATGTCCTGTTGGCCGCTTCAGTTCGGTTTGCACCATTCGCTGAGCTTAAGTGCGGTTTTCGGTCAGTGCCAGAATTCCCATGTGCTGTTGTGTCGGGTTATGTGTTGTTGGTCTGTTGTTGCAATGTGGTAAAGTGCATGCGGATTGCTGTGCAGAAAGCTGGTTGTGTGAGTTTCTGTAAGTTGAGTATGCGGAAAGTTGACATGTTTAGGTACGTTATAATGGTTTTCAAACATTTGTCGATTTCTTACCACTTTGTCTTTGTGTTTCTGCGCCCAGCCCCAATGGCTATCCTATGTGTTTGATACTCTAGTCTAACAGCCTGGTTGGCAAGCATGTTGCGTAGTGGGAGCCCTCTTTTGTGTGGCCCCAGTGGCTTGTGTATCTAGCTCATTTGTGCTACTTCCCCTGCACTGCGGCAGGTGTAGTTTTTGTCACAGGACTTGTCCGTTATTGTCCATCCTGTTGGGTTGTCCCCACCTCTCCAAGTACCCTTTAGGATTGGCGGCGTGTGGGCCTGGGTGGGCGGTGCGCACCCATCCACGCTTTTATAATGGATGCAGAAAACGAACAATCAAGTTACAAGATATAAAGGGTTTTCAAGAAGCACTAGAAGTTGATCAGAGCAAGATGTGGCAGCAGTACCAAAAGCTGTAAAATGAAGTAAAAAACACGCTTAGTAACAAAAGGGAATCTTGTAGATGAGTATTGAACCTTACGGATCCTTACCTTCGACGTTTACAGATATAAGATAGATTACAAAGCAAACATAATAATTATACTGCCTCCACTAATGCCATCCTTGAGATTCCGGTGACTCTAAAATCAATCACAACTGAAAGAAGGCCAAGAAGCAACTCTAATGCTAATTGTTAAGGACATAGATTTACAGCCTGAGTTTGATGAACTGCAAAATGTGTCTAACTTAGTAAAAAAAGAGCAGGTGGGGTGCATGCACAGGAATTATTGAACAGGGAAGATAATATGTGTCATTAAGGGGAACATTAGAATATGCCTTGTATGTGCTTACAGAGGCAGTTCAACAAACACGGGATATGAGTATAGCTGGCACCCTAAAAAGCAAGATAAAGTGAAAGGAAAATATGATTTCCAGTGTGAAAAGAATCCTTTGAGAGGGAATTAAACATTAAAAAGAATCACTGACCTGTAGACATGTAGTCTTGCCAGGCCAATCTTATTGATTGCAATTAGTTTAATCACATTATTTTTTAAATGGATAACGATGCCAAACTGAGACAAGAACATAAATAAAACGTATTGTGTTCAGAATGAATGTCTAATATTTGAAGAAATGCAGATACCATAGAAGGGAGGACATTTTGCCTTGTCCCTAGAATACTGGCCATGCTGCCCAGACATTTGCCAAGTGATATTAGTGGTTCTAGTATGCCCTATCCCTCAAGATACAGAGGGTGTGAGGCATACTGCCCTACAAGAGAGACAGAAATAGTTGGTTTCACTGTAAGATGCAGAGGAATACCTTGACCAACCAGTGAAAAAATGGGGGCACACTTAATATGCCAAGAGTGCGGAAAATTATAGTATTTCCATCCAAAGGTTAAGCAAAGCAATGTTTCAAAATGAGTTAAGAGAACAAGAGATACAACATACAATCCAACAGTGACTGTTAGATATCTGGCTAACCTGGAAAGACAAGGAACCTAACCCAGGGAGAAAAACCCCGGTATTCCTAAATAGAAAAGGAAAGATTGATTTTGAACAGTGTCAGGAAGAAACCACATATTATCCAGTCCCTCCAATGGGACTCTTGGCTCCTGACCCAGAAGTGCACAGGTGAAAAGAGAAAAGAGAGGACCCCAAATTATATGTACATAAGAAGCCTTCTCACAAGTTTTACAGCAGGGAGAGTAGACAGCAAAGGGAAACAACAACCTCACTTTGTTAATGATTCGATCAAGCAGAGGAAAGCCATAAAAGAATTTGTGAAACTTTATCAGTTATTCTGTTTGGGAATTTTAGGAACGGTTAGAACACATGATGGCATAATTTGAAATAAATGACACCCAAACTAGACATTTTACTCGTAGTTTTCCAGCTTATTTGCAGGATTAGAATGCCAAATACCATTGTAAATGATCCTATTACAAAGCAGAATATTAATATTAAAATATTTTTCAACACCTAGATAGACCCGACAAGAAGCCTGAATGGCTGCATATAATTTAATGTGTGCTGAGCAACACTTGCATTTTGCTCAGGAACTAAAGCATTTATTTCCCCAAATCTCTTAAAATGTTGATAATGATAATCACGACTTCAAAACTCCTTTCTTCCACGCCTTTTTGAAATATGTGGTAATTTTGACAATAATAGATAATTAGATTGGAGTGGATTATTACTCAGGCCACAGGAATATATAATGTACAGAACCCCACATCTCTAAACGATATAGAAAAGACTAGCAAACAATCACCTGCACCAGCTTCTTTTAAGGTAGCTGGGGTGACAAGTAGTAACATGGTGAACTTAAATACAGAGTGACCACAGAGCTACTCATCTACCATTGGGGATTCTAACAGGCATAGGCCTCCATGTGGAATGCAAAATACTGACCTGACTGTGAGGTGGAAGGGAGCTTGGGATGAAAGTTATATAAGTCTTTTCTGCCCAGGTTGCAGCCATATCTACAAATGCATCCCCTTAGAGTAGATTTATAATCAAAACCCAGCACCTAGTTTGTCAGGGGGTAATACAGCAGTATTTTTCCCCAGTAAAGAAACCAATCCCATACTAGAGTGCAGGAACCAATGACCAAGACAACCTTCCTTCAGCTCTGTCAAGGTTCCAGTACAATAGATCCTAGTACCAGGGTGAGTAGAGAACAAGTGATTTTTATAGCACCATTTACGAGAACTACTGTAACCTTACTAAAGGCTGATAACCTCCAACAAAACTTCCTCTCTCACACGGTCAGAGGTAGACCAAACATATTTGTATACAAAGGAGAAAGAGCACGACAACTCATTTCCAGATTTTACAGTTTCACTGATCTACACCCAAACAGATATATGGTTGAAAGCCTCCCTATAGTTGCAGTCCAGAATAAATAGACCAAGTATGCACAATATGTACCCAAAACTAAAAAAATGTTTTAATAAAAATTAAGGCCCTCATTACAACCCAGGCGTTAAGGGGTTAACGGCGCTGGAAAAGGTGGCAGCGCCGTTAAACCCTTAACGCCTGATTACGAGGTCCCTTTGCGGGTGGCACTTTAATGCCTGCTTTTAGCAGGCGTTAAAAAACCAACCCGCAAAGGGACCTTGGTGCTAAGTACGGTGCCGCAATTTGTGGCACCGTACTTAGCGCCTTCCCCATTCCCATTGAGCTCTTTGGGGCAAAAATGGGAATGGGGAAGGGCCATGGCGGCATGGGGAATTGCCGCCCCGCCAACCTCGGAATGGGGTGGTAATTCCCCATTCCGCCATGGCAGAGTCGGTAAGTTACCGGCATAGACCATGGTGCTATTAGCACCATGGTCCAACGCCTGGGTCATAATGAGGGCCTAAGAATGAATAAAATACTCATAAAAATGTTCTGAAATGAACATGACCCAACATTAAACACATGGTCAAAACACAATAAACAACAAATGACCACACTAAAATTTAACAAAAATAAACAGATTTGTACAACATGAATGACACAATACAATTAATACACTATTTGAGTGTGTAACTCAAATGACATAAAAAATCCCGACATGTTTCAGTTCTTCAAGGCTGTCATTGCATGAACTTTCTTCAGGGGAGAAAAGCACATGTTTTCTTGATTGTCACCATGCAATCCAGGGCCACATGTAGGTTTCCAAATTCGAATCAAGGATTACTCCTAGAACAACAAACGAAGGGGGCCACCACTAAACACCACTCACCAATTTCTTGTATAGTCAGTACCATGCTCCAAACGTAGCATTACATAACTATCCCTCTACCCCCAAAAGTGGAGTTCCAGAACATGGTCCAAGGATTGTATTACAACCCTGCCAGCCAAAATATCAAAACAATATACTTCTTAATAAGTATTTGTAGTGCTGATGCCTTCAGTACATTCACGAATAGCTTCAAACTTCCTCTGCCAAGTTTGTTTTTATTTCATGGAAGCTCTTGAGTAGCTCAGAGTCTCAATTAGAACTGTAAACAAACACAGAACAACTAAGCAAGTTTTCTGTAAGGGTGTGTGACCGAAAAAACAGTACAAAACCAAACACCAACACCACTAATAGTGCCACACTCTTCTTTACCATCACCAATGTAGCCTAATAGTTAGAAAAATGGGAGAGGGATCCTCATAGGCTGCTCCTCTAGTCCATACAGAACAACTAAGTGATTATAAGGGTGGCTCACGATAAATAGCGGTCAAAAAGCCACCACCAAGCACTAATAGTGTCATCCTGCTTACTACCATCACCAATGTGCACCATAAAGTGGCAAAGGAATACCTCATTTAAAACTTCTGTTGTCCACAAACTTCAAAGGGACCTCCTGTCCGTAATGCTACCGTACGCATAGCATGTTTACACTTCCTTGTTGTAATACAGCTGGAAGTGAAACACATAGGCATAAGAAACTCTCACAACTTAAGGTATACTCGAACAGAATGCGTGTCAAATCTTCGCGTAATTAAAAACACTCCATGTTGTACACACACAGTGTCCCATGTACACGTACTTGCGTGGCAGTGAAAGATCACCAATTTAGACCAGGCGAAGCTCTAACACAAACAGCAACCACACCGCGTATAGACTGAAACACTATGCACTTTTCATAGAAATGCCGGTGGAGGGCTGCAGACTCAACGACAAAGAAAGAGGACTGTGACGGCCGCAAAAGTGATCTCTGTAACATAGGACACAAGGTTACTAATGGAATGCCTACAATTATGTGGCATCCAAGGCAACCCAAAATTAAATTGTAAGGGTAAATATGCCCCGATAAAATGACGCCATCAGACTCTCTAATCCATAATGGACATAGAAAAAAGACTATCCCTGGCCAAGGGCTCCCTTCAAATGTTGTAAAAGGAATGGAGGCAATACCTAATGAAAAAAGGGTCCTGGATTGCTTGTCAGCAGGTATATAGATGAATACATTCTATACATGGGAAATTGTAAGAGGTCACAAGGCAATAGTGTGTAACACTGCTAATGATTTCTCCCCATAAATGTCTATGGTATACATCCAAGTTATTGTATCTACACTCTGCATTTCAAACAAACTTATGATGAAACCATTGAAGGAACAGGAATTGCATGATAACACTTTATCATCAGTGTGACTCCCGACCCCATCAATATGACAGAAAAATTCCAAAGAAAATATATTCCACAGGTGGTATACTTCAAGAACGTGGATATACTCTTTGCAATATGTATATCCTTACATGTGGTGTATTCCAAAGACATACATCTACTAACACTGTTCTTGTGCATTATACATGTTACATGTCCATTACAAATAGATCCACATTTAGCCGATTCATGGAACAAACGTGCGCCGAAAATCTTCGCGCAAGCAGGCGCAAGCGGAAAAAAACAGGCGCACGCGCACGCGTGCGATACATGGAAGTCCCTGCGCGTGTTTACCACGGGATGTGCGCCAAACCCGTGCATGGCGCACACGTCACTGCAACATCCCAAAAGACGTGCCCGATGCGCACATTGAAAGCGCACAACCTCGGCGCATACACCAGAAAGTGGGCGGAACACGGGGCGTAACGCGCGGAATGGGGAACAACTCGCGAAAACAAGGGCGTAACTGGGGATGTACTGCAGGGAAGCAGACGGAACGCCCACACGCACCCGAACCACACGTATTCATGGAATCGAATAGGGCAAAACCACCCACAGCGAAAGACACGCACAAGCCGATACACGTCCGCCACACGAAGGCAGGCGGTAGCGTCCCTGCGCATTACAAAAGTGGCAACATACAGCAATTGTGCGAGCGGGGCACGTGTATTTCGGGGTTGCGCGGGAAGTTACACACGCGATTGAGCGGGATACGTGTATTCCGGGGGTTCGCGTGAACTTTCTCACGCGATCGGGCCTGGGGGAGCGGGCTACGTGTAATTCAGTGGTTCGCGTGAACTTTCTCACGCGATCGGGCCTGGGGGAGCGGGCTACGTGTATTACAGGGGTTCACGTGAACTTTCTCACGCGATCGGGCCTGGGGAGCGGGCTACGTGTATTTCAGGGGTTCGCGTGAAGTTTCTCACGCGATCGGGCCTGGGGGAGCGGGCTACGTGTATTTCAGGGGTTCGTGTGAAGTTTCTCACGCAATCGGGCTTGGGGGAGCGGGCTACGTGTATTTCAGGGGTTCGCGTGAACTTTCTCACGCGATCGGGCCTGGGGGAGCGGGCTACGTGTATTACAGGGGTTTGCGTGAACTTTCTCACGCGATCGGGCCTGGGGGAGCGGGCTATGTGTATTTCAGGGGTTCGCGTGAAGTTTCTCACGCGATCGGGCCTGGGGGAGCGGGCTACGTGTATTTCAGGGGTTCACGTGAAGTTTCTCACGCGATCGGGCCTGGGGGAGCGGGCTACGTGTATTTCAGGGGTTCGCGTGAAGTTCCACACGCGAATAGCCTGGGCGCGTGTATTTCAGGGGTGCGCGTGAAGTTCCACACGCGAATAGCCTGGGCGCGTGTATTTCAGGGGTGCGCGGGAAGTTCCACACGCGAATAGGCTGGGCGCGTGTATTTCAGGGGTTCGCGTGAAGTTTCTCACGCGATCGGGCCTGGGGGAGCGGGGTACCACTCACCGTCTGCCTTGCGTGTAGAAGAACGCGTAGCCAACACCCGCTGTGAAGTAATAGCGTGTGAACCCCAACGGATGGAAAACACACTCACCGCACGAAAAGCACGTACAGAACATAAATGCACGCGGGATCACCAAGCCCTGCCAGGGCAACGCCCGTGCGCAAAACGTCACAGACGCGCTTACTCTGCAAGGGCCTTGGGTCCAATGAAATCGCGTACGCGTGCTGACGCGCTTACGCGCTAAGGGCCTTTCCTCGATTTTCACGCTGACGTGCAGGATTTTCACGTGCCAAATCACTCCATATCAAGCTGGCCACGCGAAAACACACGGAAGACCACGCTCCTGCCCAGAAGGCCGAATCACTGCCCCCCAGTGCCCCGAGCAGCCTCCCACGTGCCATCTGCTGCTGCCTGCCTGCCTGCCTGCCTGCTGCCACCGTGCCCTGCCATTTGGTGCCTGCACATCAGCCATCTGCAGGGGTCCAGTTGCTGTGTCCACCCCTGCTGGAACAGAAGACTCCCGACTCGGATAACATCGCTCCACAGCCCAGCCCCAGGACCCAGTTGCCCACCCACTCCTGCCCCTGGGGTTGCCATGTCGGGCACATCAACATCTGGCACCAGTGGCAACCCCCAGCCAGAGGGGCAGAGGGGCACCAGCTTCACTGCCACCGAAGTTGGTGTCCTGGTGGAGCAAGTCCTGGGGCAGTATGATGCCCTCTTCGGATCGTCCCGCGCCAACAAGGAAGGACGGGACAGGATCTGGGCCGACTGTGTGGTTGCCATCAACGCGGAGGGGGTGGCAACCCGCACCATCCAGAAGGTCAAGAAGCGCTGGGAAGACTTGAGGACCAGGACCCTCATGAAGGCCCGGCGCCTCGTGGTGGGGGGCCGGGGCCGCATGAGTTCCATCCAGTTGAGGGTCCTGGAACGCGCACACCCAGCGCTCCACGCCCAGGTCCTTGAGAGGGAGACCCGTCTGGAGTTGAGCGGTAAGTGGCCAAGCATTGCTGTGTGAGACAGGGCATGTTGCAGTGTGCTGGTTCTCTGATACTTGCCTGCATGTGTGACATAGGCCATGTACGCATGTATGTGTGCAGGGACATCATGGGAATGCATGTGCGACCTGTAATGTGTGAACCGCACGGTTGTTGCATGTGTTTGAATGCGACATGGGGAGCCCTGTGCAGATTGCACACATGAGAGCATGGCAGTCTCTGTTCCTGGACATGGGTGGGGGCGAGGGATGGGTGCTGATGCCAGATACATATGTGGTATCCATGTCTGTGTGCCTGACCTGCGTGTCTGTGACTTGTGAGTGCCATGGATGCATGACACATGTCCGTGACAATGTACAGATTCACTGATGCAGCCTAGTCATCCTTGTATGCACTGTGATTGGGGTGTACGGGGCCAGATGGATGTGACTGAGGTGAAGTGTGTGCATGTGATAGGCATGACCCATGATGCATGTGAGTCCCATTACATTGTATGATTCGAGAGTCCATTGGACATGCATTGAAATGTCCATGGCACGCATCATGACTGTCACTGTGTGTGTTTTGCCTGGACTGACACATGTGTTGTGGTGTGACATGATGGAAGTGTACTTTGACAGTGGCACTCCTCTGCTATTGCTTCCTGTCTAGGGGACCATTGTACAGTACCCTGATGCTTGTGTTCTATGTCTCCCTCTACGCAGCGGCTAGTGAAGGAGAGGGCGGAGACGGCGCTGTGGAGCAAGGCGGCGGGGATGCCCCCACGGCTGCAGCGGAAGGGGTGGGTGAGCCCCCACAGGGGCCTGCTACGGCGGTAGACGGCGAGGAGCCATCCAGGTTGGTGGTTTCCACAGAGGAGGAGGAGGCCGCCACTGAGGCGCACATGGGGCCTGGTGGGGGCATCCCTGCTGGTGCAAGTGGTGCAGTCCAGGGGCAGGGGCAGGAGGCAGCACAGGTCACCGTGGAGGGGCCTGTGCATGTCGCTGTCCCTGAACCTGTGGGTGCACCACCTTGCACCAGCAGGGATGCCCCGTCCCAGGCCCGTCCGCAGGTAGAGGGGATGTCCATGTCATCTGACTCCCCTCCACCTGCGGACGAGGGGACCCCTGGCCGTGTGGAGAAGGTCCTGATTGGGGTCGCGATGCGCACGGCTGTGATTCGTGATGCCGTGCGTGCTTTCCAGGAGGAGCACGCACGTCATCACGAAGAGCACCGTGCCGACGTGGCCCAATTGGGATCGGCCATGTTCGGGGGTTTCCTGCATGTGTCGGCCAATCTGGCGGCCCTCTCCTCCTCTGTGGAGCCCATACGCCAGTCGTTCTCCTTGCCGTCTTCCGGCCCAGATGCCACCAGGGCCCCCTGTGGACCTGCCCTGACCAATGCAGCCAGCTCGGTGGGGATCCCATCCCTGCCACAGTCGGGAGTCGAAGGTCCAGCAGGGATGGACACACCAGCAACTGTCCCCCTGCAGATGGAGGATGTGCCGGCATCATCTGGCAGGGCATGTGCACGACGGCATCGGTGGATTCCATCAGCCTGGATGCCGTCGTGCTGGCAGAGGCAGTGGCGTCGGAGGCAGCAGCAGGCTCGACGTGGGAGGCATCATGGCTCGGGGCCATCAAGATCAGAGGGGCAGGCATCGGCCGGAGGGCAGGAGAACCCTGGGATGGCAGTGTCTTCCGTGTGGGAGCAGTTGGTCCAGCAGATAGGTGCGGAGTGGCAGCGGGCGGAAGAGGAGCGGCTCACCATGGTCAGGGCGGAGTTCTCCATGCGTCGGGCGTTGAGGCGGGCTGAGTGCCTCGAGGAAGCTCGCAGGGAGTTTGAGGTGGACACGGGGTTGTCCCTGCGAGACCTCGGGGCCAGGACAGAGTCCCGCCTCCGGGACATCGACATGGAGTTCGATGATGCCCTGGCCGGCAACATCACAGAGTGAGCCGCAGGACTTGCCCGTTGCCATTGTATATAGTTCTTTAGTTAGTTAGTGTTAGGTTTCCTTTATTTTTTAAGGTTTTTTTGGACCGCTCGGACAATGGCCACTTTTCTGTATATATTTTTTTTATTAGTTAGTAGTAGTAGGTTTCATTTATGGTGTTGGGCTCATGGACCCTGGGATATTCTTGTACATAGTTTGATGTTTGGAAAACATTTGTTGGATTTATATTTGTGTTCACCATGAGGCAATGGTTTTTCCTTATTTTTTCCCCCCATTATTTTCTTTGGACTACATTGGTTTTTGGATTCCTTTGTTTTTTGATTTTTTCTATTAGTTCTCGGACATGGACCATTTGTTTTGTCATCCCCATTGTTGTGTGTTTTATTTCTTTACTTCATTTTCATCTTTAATACATATATTTATTACTTACATTTGTGGTATTTTCTCATTGGTTTCATGCATGTCATGATATGGGTTTTGACATTCACTTTCACCCATTGTGTATGTGTGTGTGACGGACATGTGTTCATTTACATACTTGCCATTGGGGTTGTATCATGTAATTGCATCTACTATGTGGGTGGATGCAATCCTTGGCTGGGTGTTTGTGCTGGGTATGCTGCCCATTACTGCCATGATTGCGTTTCGTCAGGACCTGGGGGCAGGGGGACATGAGTGGGGGCCTGCAGGGGGGTGGGGGTGCAAGGAGACATGAGTGGGGGCCTGCTGGGGGTGGGGGTGCAAGGGGACATGAGTGGGACATGGTTGGGGGCCTGCTGGCAGGTGCCCCACAGTGCTGGGGGGTGGGGGTGCAGGGGGACATGAGTGGGGGCCTGCAGGGGGGTGGGGGTGCAAGGGGACATGAGTGGGGGCCTGCTGAGGGGTGGGGGTGCAAGGGGACATGAGTGGGACATGGTTGGGGGCCTGCTGGCAGGTGCCCCACAGTGCTGGGGGGTGGGGGTGCAGGGGGACATGAGTGGGGGCCTGCAGGGGGGTGGGGGTGCAAGGGGACATGAGTGGGGGCCTGCTGGGGGGTGGGGGTGCAAGGGGACATGAGTGGGACATGGTTGGGGGCCTGCTGGCAGGTGCCCCACAGTGCTGGGGGGTGGGGGTGCAGGGGGACATGAGTGGGGGCCTGCTGGGGGGTGGGGGTGCAAGGGGACATGAGTGGGACATGGTTGGGGGCCTGCTGGCAGGTGCCCCACAGTGCTGGGGGGTGGGGGTGCAAGGGGACATGTGGCTTGGCTGGGGGGCATGCCCATGGTGGATGGGCTGCCTGCGGGACATGACCAGGGGTGCAGGGTAGTCCCCTGTGGTGTGGGCTGCCTGCAGAGGTCGTGGAGGGGGTAGAGGGGAGACCTGGGAGGACCCACACTGGCAATTCACCTCTTCAACTTCCCGCACACCCACGTAATACACTGCCCCACTCACACAGGCCCAATCGCGTGTAGAATTTCTCGCGCACCCCTGAAATCCACGTACCCAGGCCAATCGCGTGTAGAATTTCTTGCGCACCCCTGAAATACACGTACCCTGCTGAAATCGCGTGTAAAACTTCCCGCGCACCCCTGAAATACACGCGCCCAGGCTATTCGCGTGTGGAACTTCCCGCGCACCCCTGAAATACACGCGCCCAGGCTATTCGCGTGTGGAACTTCCCGCGCACACCTGAAATACACGCGCCCAGGCTATTCGCGTGTGGAACTTCCCGCGCGCCCCTGAAATACACGCGCCCAGGCTATTCGCGTGTGGAACTTCCCGCGCACCCCTGAAATACACGCGCACAGGCTATTCGCGTGTGGAACTTCCCGCGCACCCCTGAAATACACGCGCCCAGCCTATTCGCGTGTGGAACTTCCCGCGCACCCCTGAAATACACGCGCCCAGGCTATTCGCGTGTGGAACTTCACGCGCACCCCTGAAATACACGCGCCCAGGCTATTCGCGTGTGGAACTTCACGCGAACCCCTGAAATACACGTAGCCCGCTCCCCCAGGCCCGATCGCGTGAGAAACTTCACGCGAACCCCTGAAATACACGTAGCCCGCTTGCCGTGCTGGTACAGGGTTAGCGCAGCCCTTTGCGCTGGATTGGGGATTTTGATGGCTTTTCCCTGCGCGGAAGGCGTTCTTGGGGGCGTAACTGGCGCTGCTGCAAGGTCGCTGCGCCACTATGCGCCAAGGCTGGTTTTGGTGGCTGGAATCCATGAATA
The DNA here is from genome assembly GCF_040938575.1 of Ambystoma mexicanum. Lineage (NCBI taxonomy): Eukaryota > Metazoa > Chordata > Amphibia > Caudata > Ambystomatidae > Ambystoma > Ambystoma mexicanum. The sequence goes on along the minus strand of NC_090941.1, from coordinate 699,321,561 downwards.
CGCTGTGCGCGGAAATGGGTTTTGGCGCACGCGGCTGGCGCAGGGATTCGCACGCGCACACTGTGCGCCAGCCGCGTGCGCCACTTGTGCGCTGAATTCTATGAATTACCCCCTTAATCTCTTTTCTCGCAATGGACCAGGTGAACAACAGAGACCTAATGTACAAATTTAGACATGTGTATATTGCCACTCAATTTCTTCATTTAAACCAAGGACATGGCTCTGACATTTAAAGATCATTCTTTGCTTAAATAGCACCAGTTTTTGATCAGTATATAATTTGCCATTGCCCCGTACCTTTTTTAAAATGACCCATCTAAAATCTTCATGGGAATGTTTCATTTGGACAAAATGTCTAACTAAAGGAGCTGTCATTATTTGGTTCTTGATACAGCTACGATGTTCCACCATCCGAATGCGACATTTCCTGTTGGTTTTACCAATATATTGTAGACCGCACGGGCATGTAATTAAATAGACCACATTATCGGTATTACAATTAGTCATTTCATTCAATACCCATGTGGTAGTCGTGTTCAATATCATTTGTTTAATCTCTTTAGTAGAGGCACACATTACACATTGTCCACAGGGAAAATGACCCTTAACAGCAGGAAGACCCCATAGAGTGGTTTGTCTGGGTTCTACTGTGCGTTTGATAGATATATCATTTCTAATAAGCATCTCTCTGATGTTCTGACTTTTCTTAAATGCAACCAAAGGCGGGAGAGTAGATTTGTCATTATACACTTTTTTCCATGCCTTACCAATGATGCCCTTGATTTTATAAGACAGATTAGAGAAGGTGTTCACGAATACAATCCGATTCTCCATCTCATCTCTTTTCTTTTTTTCCAATAAGGCATCACGATTATTATTGTAAGCTCTTTTCAAGGAGTGTTTGACAAGTTTGGTGGGATAACCTTTACTACGTAGCTTTTTAGATATAATGTTGGCGCTGTCACTGTTATCTTGTTGTAAACTACTGTTTCTCTTAAGTCTAAGAAACTGCCCAAAAGGCAAATTGATTTTGATGTGATTGGCGTTATGACTTGAAAAATTGAGAAAGGAGTTCTTATCTGTTTTCTTGTGAGAACTACAACAGCTGCTAAGGAACACAGGAAGAAACAAGTACCTTCCCTGCAATCAAGATTGTGGGACAAGATCTCTTAAATGGAATGACAGGTGAAACTACTGACAGAGAGCTCTAGTCGAAGTCAATTTATGAGCGCACAGCAGGAAATCCCAATTATTATTATTATTATTTATTATTATTACGATCACGATTGTTATTTGTATTATTGTTATTATTAGTATTAGCTTTAGGGTATTTCTGGTATTTATTGTGCGTGGACCTAGCTTCGGCGAGCTACGGAGTGCTTTACAATCATTGGGAAAAACAAGGTTAGGGAGCAGAGAAACAAGGACTTGGGGATATAACAACAGAGGATGGAGGGCAATGGTCAGCAATGTATCTACAAGAAAAAAGGGGAGGAAACCGTGGGGATCATATAATCCAGTCTCAGGTATGGTGGTGAGTGAACAGAGTATGGACCTAGGTGTTATGGAGCAGCTATCAAAGTTCCTAAACGTATTTCCTGAAATGAATAATTATTTAACGTGGACAATTACAGGAGAACAATGCTCAAAATAAAAACTCACACACAGAGAGAATACAAAAAACAGGGGGTATAGTTGAAAGCATATGTGGAGCATCAGAGGAAGATTCTATTATGCTCAATGTATACCTTGTTACGAACAAAACAAAATAAGAACAAGAAACGTATGTTTAATGAAGAGAACACTTTAACAATTCACTTAGAGAGAGAAGACATCTTGGTTTACACAGAGTTCAGGGCTTTCCCTTTCAAAAGTAAAATTACACCCCTGAAAGGAAAATAGACTGCGCCTATAGAGAACATTACGAACAACCTTCAAGAAAAGAACAGGACTAGACAGGGAACCCCTGGACATGAGATCCAAAATAAAGCAACCAAAATAGATCTTATTGAAAGACTAAAAAATGAGGATGCACCCACTTTTCTAGATGCTTCTATTGATTGTACAGCCAGTGGGAAAAGTGGTATAAACCCAGAGGAGAAAGGGAAGCACCTGCTCCATTCCTGATTTCAAAATATGTTTTTTGTGTACCGATATACTCCTTGACCAATCCACGTCAACTTGATCTCAGTGAGAATGCTGCCAAATGGTGACCCAAGGTCAAGTTCATGAAGACATTGACATGAGAAGAATACTTTCTGAATTGTTTACTACTGCACATGTTCTTTGTAAGTGCAAGTGAAAGATGAAAACAAGGGAATATCTTGAGGTTTCATGCACGAGAAACCACTTGTGAGATTCAAGTTCAACTAATGGATAATTTAGAAAATAAAAGCAGCTGTCTTGTTACTATTTGATGGAAAGGAGAGTAAGTATTCTTGCCCATTGAAATGAATAGAGGTTAATTCTAAAGCTGCAAAGGTGGGCAGAGCAAACAGTGTATGATCTGGTACGTTTGCACTCAGGTGTAGCCACCAACTATTTGTCATTTGCACAGTGTAGGGCAACATTGCAGGGCAAAAGGTGGCGTGTACATGTGTAGGCCACCATATGCCCTGCAATTTTGCACTCCACCATACAAAGTGAGTAAACGCTGCATGGCATGCTCCCTAGCCAGGCAGCGTTTACTTTTAATTGTGAGCACTGCTTGCCACGCTCGCATGGCAAGTGGCACTCACAATGACTATTAAACCCTGCCTGACATGCTCAAATGTCGGGCAGGGTTTAGTTTCAATTGTACACGCTGCAACATGTCAATGGATCCCTATGGGGTCTGCCTATTTTATGCGTATGCAGAAAGCCCCCATAGGGATTTCTAGCATTTTCACTGGTAAAGAAATCCATGGCGTCGTAAATTCTGAAGCATTTGTATGGTGGAGAGCAAGGGAGGCAGCAGAAACCAAATTTGCGTTCTGCCCCTCCCCCCCATACAAAATGCTTGAAAATGAGCTGTGATGTTAATGGAAGGAGTAAAAGCCATATCAAAGGCTTTTACTCCTTCCATTAAAGTTATGGCTCTGATTAACATAAGCACCTATGTGTGTGTGTGGTGTGTGTGTGTGTGGGTGTGTATGTTCTAGTGTCATTTAGTTCCTTTTCTGTATGAGATTTGAGGGCGACTGAAAGCTGGATGCCATCCCACTCTGCCTGGGGGCACGCTAGAAGCTGATTTGCTGCTTACTCCACACGTCAGAGAGAATGCCAGGCATGGGAGAGAGCCGGAAGATGACGACTAGAAACAGGGATGCTGACATGGACAAGTGGGACAGAGAATGGGCAAGTATATGGCCAGTTCAGAGATCCCCCCTACCTTGGGTTTAAAAGCAGTCCCACAGCAGACATTTGGCTTAGTGTACTAGAAAGGGGACCATTAGTAGGTATGGCTCAGAGAATCGCAGCAGCGCTGGGTTGGAGTGCTAGGTCTCCCTTGGAGCTTTGTTGACTGACCGGGTTGCTCTGCAGGGCAGGACAATTACTTAGATTAAAGGATGGTCATTATCTGATAGTAACTGTAACTATAGGCAGCCAAGAGAACCTAATGGCTTGTACAGAAAACTGTAAATACGTTTATTTCAATCAATCAATCAAAACTTTATTTCGACTAAAAAGTCATAAAAGATACACATCACAATTTAAAATCAATATGCAAAATACATACGGCAGTTCAGTAACTGTGAAAAGTTCTATAAATGTGCATGTTTTGTGTAACGTTCCTCCTCAGATATTCTACAAAATAAGCAAAAACTGCAAAATTGGCTATCAGTTAAAACAAAGGTAAAACAACAATCCTCCAAAACCCCAAAATGTATATATGAATTATCAGACTCTTATAATTAAGACAGATTTAAAAAATAAGTAAGGAGAGTGAACTTGCAGCCTCACACCATCAACTGTGATGCGCCCGATCCAACAGCAGATACAAATGTTAGGAACAATATGCCTAACACATTTTGCTCCCAATTTCTAGGACCTGTGGATATAACGAGAGGTAACAAAAACTGCATGGGGAAAACAGAGATTTTGCAGTAGCCTAATACTTCCCTTGTTGATCGAATCCCTTCTGATTTGAAAATTGGTCGAAGACAGTAACACCTCAGAGTAAGGAGTTTCACTCAAATCAAAAGAAATAAGTGTTTGTGCGCCACATAAAGGACAGCCAGACTTTGGACAATATTCACAGCCTACATCATACATATAATGGTCTTTCTAACGGGGCATTGATTATGTTCAAATAACTTTCAAAGCCCATTACTATTTTATATTGTAAATACTCCCGACCCAGTTTCAATCTTCTCCCTGCTACTACTGCATGTGCATTTGATAGTATAGTCACATTTTTAAGTATTCTGCTGCGGGTTTGACCGTTCATCAACTGGAGAATCTTCCAAGCAGTTATTTCACAATGTGGCAGTAAGGTATTTTAATGTGTCTTAACCACGCAATTCTCTTGGGTCTTGCCACCCTCCGATGACATCAAATGGTCCAGGGCCTCCCTAGTTTCGCCAATCCCTCTGTACACCTCAATCTTACCCAGTAGAATATTGGTTTCAATTAAATGTAATCTCCTACTAGGTTAACATCTAATTCTAGATAAAATGGTGCTGATGGAACATTGAGGGGGAGGAATACAAGAGGTCTTACATTGTTTTGTTCTGTACAACCCATGGACCTTGTATCCCCACACCCCCAAATGTCTGCCCCATAAGTGGATGGTGGCAAAGCCTGATTGTTATACAGAGTCAACGCTGGGGATAAAGCACCACTCCCAAGTTCATTACTGTCTAAGACATTCATTATTGTCTACCACACAGGCACTATCTTGGTTCAGGGCCCTCAAACCAACCTCCTCCTCTTGGACCAGTGCCTGCCATCCCTCATTAACTTCCTTCCTTCACCTGCCTCTCCCCTACCACCCTTTTTGCCCTGCCTCTCTGATTGGTGTACCATGTCCCTGTACTCCACCTCAGAAAACCTTCATGGTCGGAGACCTCCTTCACCTGGCTGCTCTTAAGGCCCGCTCAGCCAACAAACACTCTGCCGACATCTGCCTCCTTCTTGAAGATACTGACCTCGACATTCAAGCTCAGTCACTGCTTTTGACTCCCTTCTCACTCAAGATCATCTCCAAGCCACAAACTCACCGTGTTGGCGGTGGGGTTGCCTTAATCTTCCCTGAGTGGGTTCCTTCTACCGTCATACCCATCCAGCTCTACTGTGACGTTGAGAGCCTGATTTGCAAGCTGGTCATCTCTCCCTCCTCCTCTCTGACCATTGCCACCATCTACAGGCCTCCTGCCACTACCACCCTGTTCCTCTTTGAATAGACTGCCTTCTGATCCTCCCTACTCTCAGCCACTTCCAATCTCCTTCTCATGGGGTGATTCCAACATCCAATTGGCTCCCCTGTCACAGCATCCATTCTCTTCCTAGACCTCTGCACTTCACTATCCCTCTCCATTCTACCTTCTGGCCCAACCCACTCGGTTGTACACACTCTGAACACCCTCATCCATTCTGACCTCTCCCCCCCTGCTCACTCCCCTCTCTTGGTCTCTCCTCACCTTGCACCTGGGTTCTCTTGGCCCTTTGACCGCACCTCCAAAAGCCCTGCCGGCCTCATTCACAAACATCTATCTGATGAAACGAGTGTCAGCTGCTGCCTTCGAATCCACCTTCATCCCCCCTTTTCCCCACCCTCAGACTCTACCACCAAATCTGCTCTCAGCAGCCTCCATTTGGCCATTACCAACACCCTTGACATTCTTGCCCCAGTCATGAGGATCTGCCTGAGACCCACCTCCAAACGTAGCACCTGGTATGACTATGAACTTGCAGCTCTGAAACGCAAGTGCAGAGCTGTGGAACGAAAGTGGCAAACTAGAGGCTCACCCTCTGACAAACTGGCCCGCCGCCTGCTACAAAGGCAATACTGACTCTCCATCCATGCTGAAAAAAGGGCCCACATCCAGACACGGGTATCGTGTGCATCCAATAGCACAGCTGAATGCTAGAATCTGCAGGGAACTAGCCAACCCTTCTGCAGTCTCCTCCTCCCCTCTTCTGTCCCAGGCCATCTGCAATGCACTGGCCACACACTTCACCACTAAAACACTGGACATCCTTAGCACTCTTGGTACCCTCCTGCCCAACCCGTCCCTCACTCCCTTGCCTCCTATGGCTTCTCACCCTCCTTCTTCCTCTCTCTCCTCCTTGTCTGCTCCATGAAGGTCTCTTCCGAACAGGTTTCCCCTTGCTAGTCCAGAACCATCAATGACAACATTGGCTCTCTTGATCCTGTCCTCGCCGATCTCTGCAACCAGTCTTTTACCACTGGATCTTTCCCATCCTCCCTCAAGCACTCCCTTGTGCGCCCCCTCCTGAAAAAACCTTCAAACCACCCTATCTGTCCAGCCAACTACCACCCTATTTATATCACCCCCTTCCTTGAGAAGCTGTTGGAGAAGCTGGCCTTTGCACAACTTCATCACACACTGAACTTGTTGGTGGTCTCCACGACCATCATTCGGGATTCCGAGCATCCAGAGGCATGGAAACTGCTCTTATGAACACTTGTGATGAACCGCTCTGGAATCTAACTCTCCAGCTGCCTTGTTCTACTCGATCTCTCCTCTGCCTTCGATATGGTCAATCATTCTATCCTCATAAAATGGCTCCATTATACCCTTGGTATTTCAGAGCGGACACAGGACTGGCTGACCTCCTTCCTAACTGACGGTTTGTCCCAAGTCATTTGGGGCTCCTTCTCCTTACCTACTTCCTTCTCCACCTGTGGTGTCCCCCAGGCCTCAAACCACTCCCCCTGGCTCTTCAACACTTACCTTGCTCAGCTAGCACTCCTCATTTCCTCCTTCTGTGCCAGCTTCCAGTGTCATGCAGATGACACACAATTCTTTTTCAAACTTCCTGCTGACCCTCTTGCATCTTCGATCTACCCTCACTGCCTATCTTCTATCCAGTCGTTGTGTACTTCCAACAATATCTTCCTCAATGCCACCAAGACCGAGATCAATCCCATTGGGACCCCTGCTCCCTCTCGTTTCCCCTCACTCTGGCCATCCTCTATGGCCTCTCCCCCAGTCCAGTCATCTGAAGCCATAAACCTTGGAATCATCTTCGACTACTCTCTCTCCTTCCTCTCTCACACTGCCAAGAAGCCCCACTTTCAACTCTTACTTCTCAAAGGAATTCTCACTTTTCTCACTTTCCCCCAGAAGCTCAATGTTACCCGATCCCTGGTTCTCTCTATGCTTGACTACTGCAAATACCTTCCTGCACTTTACGACCCCTCCAGCTAATCCAGAATAGGACAGCAAATCCCTATGCAGCATCCACAAGGCTGTCTGGGGCTTGGGACCACACTATCTGCAACTTTCTCTTACTAAATACTCTCCCCCTAGACCTCTATGGGCCTCTGGCACCAACTCTCTGTGTGTAAAGCGTTTAGCTAATTAGATGGCCGGACGTCGATCACTTTCTTCAGCTGGCTCCCTCTTATGGAACAGCCTCCCCCTTCCTCTTCGTCTTGAGCAGGACTTCCTCAAATTCCAGAAGCTCTTCAAGACTTTCCTCTTCACCGTCTCCTTCCCTACTTCTCTTGTCTGTTAATCTCTCAGTTGCTGTGATTGGTGACCAGGGCCCTTATGCATCCTCTGGGTCCGGACCTCCCACAAGCAATTGCCACAGCCTCTGCCTATCTAGCAGCACTTGCCTCAGCACCCACTGGCCTCCATCCTGTAGGCTTGTGCTTTCTACCCAATGCAGATCCAGGTCGCATACCACTTACCATACTATGCACTTAATCTGCTGCTCACCCACAAGCACGACATTCCAGCACTTATCCCCACTTCCTTTCTTCTCGCTGCACTTGCACATTCTGAATACTGACAAGGGATAGTAGGTGTGTCTCTATCTTCCACTATATTCATTGTTTTCAATCCCATGTACCCTCCTGTTGCCCTGTGGGTGCTTTGAAACAGAATTCACTTACTGTATAAACACCTAACAAATGCACAATAAATAAATAAATAAATACATTATTAAGGATTTAGTGGTCCACTATATTTACGAAGATTCATGTTGGATTTTTGTCTGTGGGCTGACCATTCCCCATTTTCCTGGAAGTGTACCCCCAGGTAATAAAAAAACTCCACCTCTTCCAATTTTGTTCTGTCTATCTCTATTGATAGCGAGAGGGGTCTACTATGTTTAGGGCTAACACCCATCACCTTTGTCTTTTCGGTCTTTACCACTAGTCGTAATTCAAACTCTTTCTTAGAAGGGTTTTCAGGCCTTGTGGGGAGGTTTCCAGGATTACTGTGTCATCAGCATAAAGGATTGTTGGATATTTTACCTTACCCATCTTAGTGCAGTCAAGACACCCCTCTACTAGTGCATCTATTACTATATCAAATGCCAAAGTTGATTCACCACCCAGACCAAAACGAACCACTGCATGATTGTCTGAGTAAAGTTGTAGCACTAATGTGATGAAATGTGCTGGGGCTTTTCTTGCATGTACAATTTGTCAGAGAATGTTTCTTGAGACACTGTCAAATGCAGTTTTTAAATCCAGAAATATTGCATATAACTTCACTTTTAGTAATGCTGTACAAATATATTGCCTGAGCTATCTAGAAGAGAATTTGGGCAGTAATATATATATATAAGGAAGGGTCTTTTATATATATAGGACCTATCATGGCATCTTTCCAAAATGGTGGAACCTTTCCTAGTTTTGTGACAGCATTAAAGATCGTACACAGTACAATAGCCCAGATACAAGTCAACCAGGACATAGTCTGGGCCGGCTGCCTTGCCTCTTTTTTGTGATTTCAATGCGCTTACGACATCCTCTACATTTACATAAAACTCCACTGGCCTTACATAGTAAAGGTAATCTGTTCCACTCCCTAATACCTGCTCACTGTATGAACTTGCTATGTGTGACTGCCAGCCCTTCTCTGTAATGCAGCAAATTAGATCTTGGTCACCCCTCAAGTCCTTCCCTGTGACTAGTTTCCAGAATAAAACTGCATGCTTTGTCTCACTAGCTTTATGTAGCTTTCTCTGTTGACTGGCAATAAATCCTCTCTTTTTCTGAGCTATTATATTTTTATAGTCTTGTTTTAGTTGTCTTCTGTCCACGCTGGGCTCAGTTTTCTGATATCAATTATCTTCCTTTACACCCTGCGGCAATCAGCGTCATATCAGACACATTTAACTAAAGCTGTCTTCTTACTGGTTGAGGTAACAAATGGTTTAAGTTTATCCTTAAGAGTCTCAAATTCTAAAAGGGCGTTGGTATCTGAACACTCATCACCACAGATGGTCCTTGAGGCTATCCAAGATAACCCTACACATATTTGCTTTCAAAGCTACATCCAATATCTTGGGCCATTTAATAGCATCACGCGCATTCCCAGAGAGAACAATTTCCTGCCAGTTAATTGCTGATCTATTCCCCTTTCCCTTTAAGTTATTCATAAGAACCCTCAAGCTGAGTGGCCTGTGGTTACCTTCACATCTTGCTATGACCTCAAAGTCCAGCACCCTAGCCCAGTCTTTACCCGAGGTAAGAGCATAATCAATTAATGATTGGCCATTAAGGCCCTTAAAAGTATGCTTGGCGGGCTGATCCTTGCAGAAGCGGCTGTTAAAAGTCCGTAGATCCAGATCTAGAATAATCGGGCAGATTCTAGCGTTAATCGATTGACTCTCGTAGGTGGGTTGACAATCGGTTTCGGGACATCCAACTCAAGATTTTGATCATCCCAAATCCTGTCGAATTCTCAGACTGGTACAATCTCTAGATTGAAATCTCCCAAAACCAGCATAAACACGCTATAGCCCTTTGAATTATGCCTTGCTTTTTCCATGGCATGCAATCTTTCCAAAGTTCTTAGGCCCACACTCTCCACTAATCTGTTATAAATATTAAACAAAGATAATTCCTCCTTTTCATTTATTTAAATAGTCAGAGGTTGGAGGTCAGGGACTCCTGTTTCAACTACTGTCACAGCCACATTTGGTAGCAGGTCTATCTAAATCAAAAGACCACCATAGGGCCTACCCTTAGGGCCCTTGATGGCTGGTACACTGTAAGATTGGTAGCCCTGTAATTCAATGGAAACTAACACCCACAGATATCTTGAAATGCTATGACCCCTAATGAAATTAATCCAACTTCTGTCTTCAAAAAATGTCTTGAGGCCAGCTATATTCTAAGATAAAAATCTACATTCCTCTGGCTCTTCTTTATTAGTCTTTTCTACAGTCAGTCAACTTCATCTATTTCATCACAGCTGTTAAGCCCAAACTGTAAAGCTCTTATCACTCTGTGCCCAACAGCTGTGTTCTCCCCGTTGGGACCTGGCTGGTGCGCCCAGAAGGAATTGCCTCAAGGCCTCTGATCCTGGCCAGAAACAATGCTGTGGGTTTGAGAGCTATGTTCACATTCTTAGGAGGGTGTGACCTAATATCTATGCCCAATAATCCGTCAACCATTTCCCAAGACTCCAGAAATACCTGAGTATAGTCAAACTCTGAATTCAGAATAGGGGCCCTAATACACCTCACTAGATCCTCTCTAATTAAAGCCAAGCAGCCTTTTGTGTCCATCAACCAATACGTGGCTTTATTGATCAGGGCTGTCTGGTCTTCATACGAATGTGTACTTATACGTGGCACATTTACCATGACAAGAGAGGGATAGCCTCTTGTACAATTAGTTCTGTTGTGATGGAGCTCTATTAGGCCCTACCCTAAAGAGGTTTATTTACACAAATGTAGTTCTACCATGCACTTTGATTCAATTTGCCCTCTCTACCAATCATCAGTGATTGCCATTAGATTATTGGCTCTGTAAATTACTTCAATAAACTACTTAAACCTTCTCTGCAAAGCAGCCTCCCAGTGGTTAGTCAGTGCAAATCTTGGCAAAACAAGTGGCAATTATTTCATCAGAAAAGTCCTCATTTGGAGGCTGTGTACCCAAATCCGTCCCTCGTCAAAGGGTGAAAATAATATATAAAGCAAAATGCTAGCACCATTAGATGTCTGGGGGGTGAGGTGAAGGATCCTGCATTAGATTAGTGATTTGTATGACACACACACCATATGTTCTGCTAGGACTGGAAAGAGAAATAACTCACTTTCCACTAGGGATCTGCCTGGGAAATGAACCACTTCATTGATGAGGATGTGGTCATTGCAACCATGAAAAGCACTCTATGTTGCTGAATACATGGACTGCCACATCCTAACCAGACCCACAATAATTGTGGTCTTGGAAATGAGATGGCAATTAAAGCAGCACCAAACTGGTTGGAACTCCACATGGTCAGGCAAGGCCATGAAAAATACTGAAGCCTATTCACAAAGTAGTCGAGGACCTGCGTCCAGTCAATCTACAGAGCCACCGATAATAAGACCTTCCTGAATGTTTGAGAAGGGCTAACACGTTCAATAGAGTACGTTGGGGATTGTCTTTCTCTAAGCCTTAATGCCAGCAGCATGAAGCCTGTTCCTGGAAACAGACTGGGGTACGCCTTGAAACACTTGTGTATAGGCGCATTATAAATGCCATATCATATCATATCATATCACATGTACAAATCATCACTCGTGCCAGAATGCCTTCAGTTCGGGATGTGACATTTGCCTATCATGGTTTCACTTGACATAAAGCCAAGTGAATGATGATCTGATACAACAGAGTCATGTGTCCTACGTAAGGGGAAGGTATTAAAGAAGCAAAATGAACTAATTCATAACTGCATCATAAAAACCAGGTAATTGTGTTGCCTGTGCTAATTGACTCAGATCATAATTCACAGGTGGCAACAAGCATTGAATTTCCGATGCCTCCATAGATGTCTGAATCAATATGGATGCTGCGTGTTTTTCACACACAACGGGCCTCATTATGACCCTGGCAGTCCCGTAATGAACGGTGCCAGTACGGGACCGGCACTGTTCATTACGGGATGCCTGATTACGAGGTCCCCTAGCGGGACCCGGAAGAGACGTCTGGTTAAACCAGATATCCTTTCCGGGTCCCGCAAGGGGACCAAGGAGCTAATAACGGGCCCGTTACTAACGGGCCCGTTATTAGCTCCATCCCCATTCCCATTGATCCCTATGAGGGTTCAAATGGGAATGGGGAATGGTTTTGTGCATGAGGAATTGCCGGGTCCTCTAAGGTCGGAATGACCCGGTAATTCCTCATTCACAGAACCCGGTATTGGACCCCGGTATGGAGGCAGCCATGCTCTTATTAAGGGAATGGCTGCCTCCATACTCGTAATGAGGCCCAACATGTACATGGCAGCTGATATTACCAAATGTTTTGAAATAGGGGAACAAAAAGTGATGGGAACACCAGGATTTTCAAGCATTATTAATTTATTATAACTGTTCTTTTATAACGCGCTTAATACCAATGCGTGGTTTCTAAGCGCAGGATCGGGATTCAAACCTGTGTTGCTTTGCCTTGTCTTGCTTCCAAGAAAAACATCTTGCCCCTGAGCTATCCTTCCTCGGAATAGCATTTAGCACACTGTAGAGGAGGAGCTATATTTGCTAAACCCCCACCACCCCCCAACATACCGAATGCAGATAACTTGACAGGCTGATCAATATTTCCGATATTGCGAAAATCTGAATCATAGTGCTTTTCAGGCCAAAAAAGCACATTGTAGGGCGACATGTATTTTTTGGGGTCAGAATGCCGTATGCAGCAGAGGGCATCTCGGGTAGTGCACATTTATCATAGATATCGAAAATCTAGACTTAAAACTGAGCAGAAAGTGAGTTCTGATCAAAAACAGATTGGTCAGCCATTTTAGTTGAGACAAGGTCAGGCAGATTCTAAGATGGTTGCTGAAGCTTACAAAATGGTTGAATTTCACAAAGTCATGCTGAAATAATGTAATAATTCTCTCAGAAATTAATTAAAGGTTAATTGAAGAAGGACATATCTGGACAGTTTGTTAAGACGTCTTGGCAGCAATTTTCTCATTGATGAGCCAGGGGCAGCCAGGTACAGTTCAAGGAAGTTTGCAATTAGAAGAAACAGCTGTTCAACTAGCAACAATTGTGTGGGGTTCATGATCAGTCCACACATCTGATGCCCATATTTAGATTTCTTTGCAAGAAAGCATGCTATCGCTTGCCAAAATAACCTTGAGGATGATGTCAAGGATGTTCTGTCTTGAGACATCAAAGGATTCATATTAAAGGCCAAGAGCATCTCACAAACATTTAATTAGCTTGCATGCGTAGTTATGACATGGGGACCTGGTGAGCGACAGTTCAGTCAACCAACCCTGGAAGGGGAAAGGGCTTGTCTTTGATTGTCTAACCCAATAGGAATGAACTGCATCATGAAATGGAAAACTATGCCAACTGCAAAATGTATAAAAGAGGCTGATGTTAAGAGCCTAGTGATGTTATTTCTGATCTCTGAATAAAGCAGACGTTTTGAAAATCAGTGCAGGATCCTGTCTCTGCCTCTTTGTCTCCAGTTTCTGCATGCCTGATCCACAGCTGCCACCAGGGAGGACGATGGGCCCTTGTCTTCAACATGGAAATCATTATGGACCTTCTCCCAGCGAATCAGAATATTTGTAATGCAGTCAATAACTACTGTTACTGTAGAGGAGCAGTTACACGTCCCTGCAGGAAATCCCGCCCCCCCTACCTCCTATATGTTGAAAGCCTGAAAATGTGCCATGCTTGAGACCAGCAGTTGTGACCATACCTTGGCGAATATTCAAAAGTAGATATCCTCTGAGAAAACCTTATCAAATATATTCCCTAAGAGATGACAATCAGAGGGAGGAACACCCCAAAGGCATATGAAAAGGAGCAAAAGAGGAGCTGGTGATGTCACGAAAGACGAGTGTGACGACCGAAGAAGACTGGTTGAAGAGAATGCATGGACCTTACAGAAACTGATGACGACATTAAGACTCGAATAAGCTTTTATATGCAAAAAGAAGATTGCATGTGTGCGACGCACTGCAGAAAATGCAAGCCATTCAATAACTGTACAGATGCTGTAACACAAGTAGACTAAGTAATCTTAGAAGCTGGCTATACGTAATGAAAAGACTGCAGGAGAAGCCGCCATTGTATGGGAGCTGGACATCAGTGTCATGAATTTAGTAAGCTTGGTCCCATAGAAAGGAAAGGCAGAGAACTGTGTTGCAGCAAGAATTAGCTGAGATCGTGGATAAGATTGATGAGGCTGTATGGTGTCTGATACATTTAATGCCTAAGGCAGAACCCCCCCCTACAACAAAAACTGCATTTTAGCAGTCACACAAAAATGGCTGTGCTTTGGTCTGCTGAGCACAGCAGGGGTGACAGTTGAACACAGCCACCCCAAGAGTAGCTGCATTGTGTTGTCATTCACATGAATCCAGAGAAAACCACTAAAATTCAGAATGGCTGAACATTGCTGTTCTGTCATTTAAAAATTCAAGGCTGCACAGGAAAATGATCTACATTTAAAACGTCATCGCACTGCTGTGACTTTCATTTCAAACATCAGACAGTTTTGTTCTATTAAAACACAGCCCTGTCTGTGTAATTTATTTTGAACACCATCAAATAAGGCCATCTCTCCCAGAATGTCATTGTTTCATCAGTAAACTCCATGGGCCTCATTACGAGCATGGAGGTAATGAAACTAGGAAGGCGGAATGGTATTACTGGCATCGTTAACGGGTCCAGGCCATTACGACCCGACAACCCGCCAATACTGCCACCGCCCGTACCGTGCCCCTTCATACCGGCATACGTGCGTACACGCGCCCGTTTGCGGCGGAAATACCGGGATGTCGTTAATAGGAGGAGATCACAAGTTACGCAGGCATGCACTTACTGGCATCCCAAAGGCATAATTAGGGCCTGCACGACGGCGGCAATACAGGCACCGCGGACCACCCGTAAATAGCAACCTGAAGTATAGGCAACTGCCACAGGTGCACACAATCACCACAGGTGGAGTAAATGAAGCCTGTCCCAGTACAAAAGGAGTACACCCACACACCACACCCCTTCCCACACCAAAATGATACCACTAGCTGTTGCAATCATGGGGCTGGAGGACATGCCTGTACTGCTACAACTACAGCAACAACAGCAACAACAACAACAACAACTACAGCTACAACAACAGGCAGCACAGAGGAGATGCAGGAGGAGAAGGGGGGCGAGACAGGGCCAGCAATTTCCACCAGTGCAGCCAGTGGTACCACGCAGGCAGCCACCAATCCCTTGCATCAGACCCAGTCCATTCAATCTAACCCCTGAGCAGATCCACACCCTGTACCAGTTGGACCGGGACACCATCACCAGCATAGTGGACATGATACACAATGACATAATCAGCCTCATAGAAATATGCACTGCCATCCCCCCGCTACTAAAGGTGGTGTCTGTGCTCCACTTCCTGGCCACAGGCACCTACCAGCACACAGTGGGCCAGCTGCATGGTATATCACAACCACTCTTTTCATGCATGCTGACCCAAGTGCTGGATGCCCTCCTGAAGCATGCTAGCACCCACATATCGCTACCACGGACTGCCCAGGAGCTTGCCGACACTAAAGTAGGCTTCCATGCACTGGCAGGCATACCCAGTTGCGTCGGTGCCCTCGACTGCACCCATGTTGAATTAGATGGGTGCACCGCAATCGCAAGCAATACCACTCCATCAATGTGCAGATGGTATGTGACTCCAGCAAGATCATCACACATTGTTGCGCCCGATATCCCGGATCTACACTTGATGCCATGGTGCTGCGTAACTCCACGCTACCCCGTAACATGGAGTGACATGCTGAACGACGTGCCTGGCTGCTCGTTCAGTCGCTTGCCTGGGCCATGACAGTGCATCGGGGTGGTGAGGTCGGGGGATGCATACTCCACCTGGGTGGGATTGGGGGGATGCATACTCCACCTGGGTGGGATTGCGGGGGATGCATACTCCACCTGGGTGGGATTGGGGTGGGGGGTGCATACTCCTCCTGGGTGGGATTGCGGGTGGATGCATACTCCACCTGGGTGGGATTGGGGGGATGCATACTCCACCTGGGTGGGATTGGGGGGTGAGTGGACCATGCACTCAGAACTAAACACTGTTGACCTGAACATCCCAACCCGAACATGACAGATCAATGCCATACAGAAGACCAATGCCGTACATCACTGACAACATGCAAGGCGCACAAGCAGGCCATATTGCATTATACAACGCATCAAACCAATCTGTGTGCATACATACAGGGACATGTGCATGTCAACACCACATAGCTGCGTCCATGGCCATGATTCCTAAGGGTGTCAGCTCAGATTGACTCACACAAACCTCCTTGTGCCCCCATGCAGGTGATGGAGGATATCCCTTGAAGCTGTGGCTACTTACCCCTGTGCGGAACCCACGTAACAGGCATGAAGAGGAGTACAATTGGGTTCATACCCGTACCCGTGTCGTGATTGAGCAGACCTTTGGCCTGTTGAAGGCACGGTTCCGCTGCCTAAGCATGTCTGGTGGAGCACTCCTTTATGGCTCTGGGAAGGTGGCAAAAATCACCATAGTGTGTGTCATGCTGCGCAACATGTGCATCCAGAGAAATGTACCACTGCCACCTGACGGTGACATGCATGCAGCGGGTGAGGATGATGAGGATGATGATGGCAGAGAAGCAGCACCTCTGCCAACATGTGATGCACAAG
Organism: Ambystoma mexicanum; assembly: GCF_040938575.1. Classification (NCBI taxonomy): domain Eukaryota; kingdom Metazoa; phylum Chordata; class Amphibia; order Caudata; family Ambystomatidae; genus Ambystoma; species Ambystoma mexicanum. The sequence continues at coordinate 699,304,737 of NC_090941.1, read as the reverse complement.
ATGGCCGTGCTGTATGCAATCACTAATTGACGATTACTTCTGAACCACAGGGACGTTGATGGTTGTGTCAGTGCTACACTGAGCACTGGGACCGTGTCGACATGGACACAGGGTGTGTGGGGAGTTGGGCACTGTGCGCTGTCATGAATTGAATGGACACACACAAACTGAACAATGTCCAGGCATTAAATGATTTCAAACACAATGGGTGTATTAATGAAAATTACAGAAAAGTGCTTCCTCCCTCCACCACTCATACACCCTCCACCTCCCACCTCCCCCAACACACCCAAGCACCCCATAGCCCCCAATGAACACCCCAAACCACCCAATGAACACCTCAAACCCCCCAATGAACACCCCCTTAATCCCCTATTCACCACCACCTCCCCCCTCACCCATTGTCATCCCACACTATTTGCGGGCTTTTTTTTGTGTCCGGGGGCAGCATTTTGGTCTGCCTTGCACTCCGCCTTGTCATTCGCGCAGGGCTGGAGGGTGCAGAGGATGCAGGTGTGGAGGATGGGGTGGATGCAGTTGGGATTGGCAAGGCTGGCGCAGGTTGTTTGTGCTGCATGTGTTGTAATATGCTGGTCAGGACCTGTGTGACGGCCCCCAAACTGTCACGGATCATGACTGCACAGACATTAATGGCGGCAGTGTTCCCAGCAATGGCCTGACGGATCTCTCGCCGTGTCTCCTCGCCGTCAGCCACATATTGGCGCACAAGGTCAATCATGGAGTCCTGCCTTGCCTCCACCCTTGACAGCCATGCCTCCAAGTCAGCGGGAGCAGCAGAGGTTGAGGGTGCTGCGGCTGGGTGTGCCTTTGCAGGGCTGGCCTCTGGGGTGGTTCTAAGTTTGGAACTGTGCAGTAGAATTGCAGAATCCAGCATGGGGCTGGAGAGTGAGGCCTGAGTAGCATGTTGCGGGGTGGACGGGGGGCTTGGGGTGTGTGGACATGCCACATGGATTGTTCCTTCTAGGTCCATGTACTCCTCCGCTCCTACGTCCACGTCACTGAGTGGGGCTGTGGCTGCTGTCTTACCCACTGAACTTGTGGCAGCGGAACTGGTGCCACTAGCCTCCCTGTCCACTGTTGTTGGCAGCTCTGTGGTTGCAGTCTCATCCGCTGCTGTGGGGTCCTCATGTGCCTGCATGGCCTGTGCACTTGCCCTGGCTTGCACTGTGGGCCACAATGCTGTCCCGGAGGTGATTTGGCCAGTGCCAGGGGTTCTGGCCCAGGACGTGGATGGCCTTGTGGCAGGGTCCTGACTCCCATCTTCTCCAGTGCATGGGGGGGGAGAAGAGATGCAGGGCATCAGTGATGGTGTTACATGCAAGATGCATGAGATGGTGCGGTGGAGTTTTTCTTTTCTCATGCATTGATATCTTACAGGTTTGTCACACAGGGTAGTTTCAAGGGGGGGCATATTGGCATTAGCCGTGGTGTCTCAATTCGGCACTGATGCGTGCCAGGTGGTATGCCAATGTATTGGGGTTTGTGTGATGTATGACATGCAAGTGGTCCCTGTGTGTTGGGTGTATGTTGGTAATGGGATTGGCACACAGCATGCATTTCAGTGTGGCAGGGTTTGGGCCTCCATCTGAACATGGATCTGTAAATGTGTGTATGATGGGCCATGCTACGTTGCCTTTCCTAGGCTCAATTCCACATCACTTGTACTACGTCATGGTTTAGCCTACTGGGGTTTGCAGGGTCACTCACCTCCATCTCCAGATGTTGCGGCGCCCGTCTCAATTTCCCCAAAGCCCTTTATCGACTCCATCTGGATGGTTGTGCTGCATGTTTCCTCAAAGTGCATGGGTTTGATCGGGGAGTGAGCACCCCCGCCTGTGGCCATGGCCTCCCTACGATTGCTGGCCAGGATGTTCCGGACCCTGAGGCAGAGGTCGCCCCATCTTTTTTTGCAGTCTTTGACTGTGTGTGGGATGGTGCCACTGCAGACACCTTGCGTGCTACCTCCTCCTATATTTCCTTCTTCCTCAGCTGCACCTTCCTTTTGAGGTTATGGGTGAAAACTTAATCGGCATGGGCAGCAAGGGTGCCTGCGAGCATATTTAACTCCACTTCAGAGAAGCGCTTCTTGCGCAGGCGGGGGTTAGTTTTTCGGGTAGTCTTGGACATGTTGTATACAATGGCCCTGGTCTCTCCTATGCAGCACTGGTGGATTGGGAGGATTGCAATGGATTGTGTTTTTAAAGATGGCCGCCGGTGCATTTCCCATTCCGACGCGATGACTTTACTTCCGGGTCCGGTATTACGAGTCCGGTATTTGCATGATGTTATTACCGGGTTGGTATTAAGGGGTTGCTCCTTGGCGGAGGCGGTATCGGTGGGTCCCGTGATGCCACTATCTGGGGGTTGGAGGGCCTTCAGCGGCATGGTGGTATGGCCATTACCGGCATGGGGGTTCACACGTGCTCGCGCACTCGTAATCAGCCGCTATTAGCGGCGTCAAACGAGCACAGACCCGCTACTTCCTCCATGCCGGTAATGTGCCCGTTTTTAGCGGGATTCTCGTAATGAGGCCCCATGAAATAAACCAACACACGCAGAGTACTGCAAAGGAAAGATGCTCTCTCTTGATTCATGTCAATTACCAATAAACCATTTCAAGCATATCTCTGTGTCCAGAAACTGTCAAGATCTATAAAAAGCCTTTCAGAAAATAAAGGCAGAGGAAGCTGTGTGCGGGAAAAAAACGCATTTTGTGAAAAAGAACATGGGTAAATCTGTTTTTGCAAAGCAGAAATGACATTGGCAAAGCTAAATGTTAAATAATACGGTAGCTCACACAGAAACACAATTGTACATGCGGTGAACTGATACTGCAAGGGCAGGGGCCCTGCTCTTTTGGACCTGACAAGTGTGATAATTACAGGTTCTTGCAGACTGCCAGGCAGAACTGCTCCCAAGTACAAAGGATGGGGTTGAAGCCCTGATTTTTGCCTTGGGGTTATTTCCTCTACATTCAAACAGGAAGACTTCTAAGGGGAGTCATGGAAACTCTTGTGCAAGCTGATCCAGGGGAGACAATTTGGATTGTGGGGGTGGCAGCACCACCCACATCCTTGGCAAATCCACCACATTGACAATGCAGGACGTTTATACTTTAAGCCGTTTTTCCACGCAATATGAATAAGCAGTAATGTGATATTGTGACAGTTTTGGATGTGATTTTTGGACAAGCACAATAAGACTTGGTACATCTTTCTGACACGCGGTGAACTGAAATGTCAGAAAAAATGCAATTCTGGGGGAAGCATAAATGGAACAGATATTAAACTTGGGGAAACTATGCCAAATACTATTATGTATATGTGTAGCCATTTGATGAGTTTTAGATAAAACGTTGCTCCTGAAAACAGAAAAATTGTGCCCAAGGATGAGGCAACAACGCACAGAATTGGTGATCAAACCGGCATATTCCTTATGAAATATGGGATCTGCCTATCTGATTTTTATGATGATGACTATTGTAAATATGAAGTTTTGTTCCATAACTCATTTTGTGAAAAATAGGCTTGTGAGACAAAGGGAGTCATACAAATACACATACCTAAGGTGAGGTCACTTCCCTTGGGCCAGTCAGCCCGGATAGAGGAGGTGACCTCAATAGCCTGGCCTATCCCATTCAGGGGTTTAGACCAGGACACTTCCGTCCATATTTTAAAATTCTCTGATGTCATTTTAGCTATATAGGGGTAGACAGGGAGACACAGGGATATTCAAACTTCAAAATTCACCCTTCAAGATTCCAAGACTCCACATTCAGATCCAGGCAGAACCACCTATCCAGACCCGGGCAAACCCAACAATCCAGGGAGAAAGAAGGAAAGGCAACTGATCCGCTTTAGGAGAATCCAGTGACCAGACCTTTTGCCAAGATGACCCAACCCGCTGTCCACAGTGACCAGACTTTGCCCAGCTGTTCCCCACCAGGAGAGCCCAGCTGACCCAGTGACAAGATCTCTTGACCCCGCTGCCTGTGACACGATTCTCACCCGCTGTCCAGAGACCCTGCTGGTTGTCCAAATTACCAAACCCAAGTTTGCCTTGTAAGCATCCCATCACCCAGTACCCAAAAACTGCATATTCCACCATGTTTCCCTGCTTCCTGTTCAAACCCTATTCAAATCCCATAAAAACCCAAGTAATTTCTCAAATTGTCAGTATTCTCTGTTCATCCTTGCCCTAGAAGAATCTGTTTAGTCTAAATCATTTAGCATATTTCTTTTCTATTTCCTTCAGTCCATAGTATAATTTGGATTAAATTAATTAATTTCCCATTGAAAATACACGTTCATTATTGTTGCACTTCAAAAGTAACAATTTTGTCGAGTTTTTTTTACTAATTATAACCTTAAAAGATAGTCTCAGTAGAACTAATCATTGTGCTATCAAAACCGATTGTACCTGTGTATTTTGCTTTCCTTTAAAAATCTGACTTGCATTTCCCGTACAAAACCCTTACCATCATCCCATAAGAGTCAGCCCTTCCCCTCAGGATCCTATCTGTTCTGTGTCTTTGTTTCCCATCCCAAAAACCAATTTCCGATTTGGATTGCTAAGCCCATTTCCTTAGCTGTTTGCCAGTTTAAAGTCTGTGTGAAATAAGAAATTGCAATTCTGCCGCGTGTGATTTTTGTTGCATTGTTTTCCTCCCAAAATCGATCTTCTCACCTGTGTTCATGTTGCTTTAGTACCCTGCACAGAAGCCTGTATGCTTCCATGTCTCTTTAGTGCAGCCACTCGCATTTCTGTTCTAACTATCCTACAGCAACTGTAACTGATCTATAAGTAACAAGTGCAATCCGAGTATGCTATTTTGCTAATTTTGAAGGTTTTCATTTGATGTTTTTGGCCTCCCATTCTGGGGTGGTGGGTCAAATTTTCCCTCTTCTTGTTGACTCCTTGCCACTGCTTTCCATCCACACAGAATTTAGTTAGTAGGTTTTTGGCGGAGTGTTGCAGGGGAAGTGCCTAACATAAGTGTCAACTATGATTGTAAAAAAAAGTGATTACGGCAGAGATTGTTAGAAGCACACCATGCCTGAATATCAGTCAGACAGTCGGGAAAGAGAGAGGAAGGAGAGGAGTATGATGAGGGAAACTTAAAAGAGAGCTGAGTGTCATACACATAGCATTGAAAATGAGGAAAGAAGGTGGAGATCAGGTGGGCGAGAGGGGCAAGGTAAATATTCAAGAGCCACGGTGAGAGGATAGAGCCCTCTGGGCTTCTGCAGTTGGAGAGTGAGATAGAGGAGAGGAACAGGCCCAGTTGAACTTGAGAGGGCTTAATCGAGAGTAAGCAGGTCAACCAATCCAGTGCCAGTTAGTGATGCCTATGGTTTCACAAATCCGATTTATGAGGGTGGAATGATTGACTGTATCTAAGGTGGAGGATAGATCAATGAGGATGAGAACAGAGGGAGAGTTGGAATCATCAGTTTGTCAGGGGATGTGATATAACCCAGCCATTTTCATTCAGTGACTTTGCACTTAGCTATTGCACTTGGAGGCAGGCTTCAGGTGGATCCTCATGGCAGGGGCAAGGATACCAAGAGTGTTGGAGATGGAAATGTGAAGGTTGGCAAGTGAAGAGTCGGTGTGGGAGTCAATAGCAGGGGTACGGGAGGTATGAAGGAGGTGGCAAAAGCAGCTACTGACACTTAATTCATCAGTCGAATGACAGAGAAGGGGACTGGCAGTGAAGGCAGAGGCTTATCTGGGGAACCAGGGATCTCATGATGGGAGGAAAGGAGAGCATGGTCAGAGTAGGAGAGAGGAGTAGAGAGAGGGTTAGAGAGGGATATTTCAGCAGTGATTAGCACATCCAGGGTTTGCCTGGCTGAGTGGGATGAACAGGAGGGAAGAATTGTGAGGAGAGAGAGTTGCATAGGTTACAGAAGGGTAGAACGGCTGAATCAGAAGATTCTAGGTGGATATTGAAGTCTCCCAGGAAGAGAATCTTAGAGGTAGAGGTCAAAAGAGAAGAGACAAGGTTGGCCCACTCAGAGAGGAAGAGTGAGGTCAGCCAGGTGTCCTCTAGATGGTAGAGAGAGTAAGCAAGAGGGAAGGAGAGACGTAGAGCTTACAGATAAGACATTCAAAGGAGGAGTTAGATGGAGTGGGTGTGACAGATGTAGGGACTCATTCAGGGAAGACAAGAGCTACTCTGCCTCCAGACTGGTTAGACTTGGGTTTGGAGAGGTTCTTGTAGCCCTCAGGAAGGAGAGTGTCAAAATCAGTGACAGAGCTGGCATTCGACCACATCTCAGTGAGAGAGGGAGGACCTCAAGGTCAAAGTCATCAAGGAGGTGACAGAAGACAGAACTCAGAGGAGTGTTTGACAGCAGAGCGATAATTAAGGGAAATGAGATGAAGTAGGTTGCCTCCTTTAAAGGTCTTCCGAGGCGGGGTACAGATACGGGGTACCTTCATTGGTGTGGGCAAAGAGGTCCATGGGGTGGCAGAAAAGGGAGTGGCAGTAGGAGGGAGGAAGTTAATGAGAGAGCAAAGACGCATGTCAAGGACGAGGAGGTTGGGCTGAGAGCCCTGTGCCATGATAGTACCATTCTTATATACATTAATGATGCAGCTGGATGATGAGAAGTGTGCCAATAGCACTTCCCTTCTGGTACCACCATTAATGGGTGAGGAGGAGAAAGGGGAGAGGATAGTGACCATGTGGGGAGTCCCTAGGTCAGTTATAGTCTGCATGGAAGAAGCATTGACGTTGCTGTCAGCAATGGGAAATCCTGGGTTGGAGATCAGAAGTGTTTTTTGACATGTTTTCTTCCAGACATCGAGAGAGGGTCGGAAAGGAGATAGAATACCAATTAGAATAGCAGGGAGAGGTGGGGAGCACCATGGTTGCAGGGGAGGGGGCTCAAGAGAGGAAGGGGACTGTACAAAACATGCAGAACTCACCAGGCGACTTAGCAGCCAATCGGGAAACAAGAGACAATGCAAAAATGAAGGACAGTCAATTAAGGGTAGGAGGAGGGGCATAGGTTACACAGGGAGCAAGTGAGTAAGATCACTTTACAGTTCTTTTTTTATTTTTTTAGAACAGGCAACAATTTTCAGAGATTAAATTAAAAGTGTGAGAAGCCAACATGTGAGTACAGCCAGTTGTTAATTAAGAACATTTAGATTCAGATCATTATACATCCAGAATGGAACATTAGGACGACACAGACGGTGCAGAGAAGACCAGGTTGCAAGTCACAGCTAAGACATAAAGCTAATGCAGCAGATAAATACAGTTCTACATAGCCAGATGCACATTTGATACAAACAGCCAAATGCAGCAGTTTGGTGAGGCCAGCAAGAGGAAAAACAGCCTGATTCATCTTTAAGACATGTAAGCAAAAATCATCAATTTGGTGTGGCCAGCAGAGTAATAACAACCACGTTCAACTTTAAAACATAGGGACAAAATACAGCAATTTGGGGAGGCCGGCAGAGTAATAACAACCAGATTCAACTTTAAAACATAGGGACAAAATGCACAGCAGATTTTATGTCGGAGAAAAGTGAAGGAGTCCAAGGAGTCACTTAAGGAGAAGCAGGTGGGAATTTGCAGCAAACTTAAATGGAACACAGAGCTGGTAGCCGGGGTGGAGGATTGGCATACCAGGCTGTAACGCAGTGCCATAAGGTAGGAGACCTTCGGTGAATGGGAGCAATGGAGCCCAAGGGATAAGAGAAGGCGGGTGATGTGAGGATGGAGAACCAGCTGGAAGGGAGGGTTATCTAAAATAGAGAGGCTTCACTACAGCTTATAAGATCTCATTTTCTCTAAAGTGCAAATCCAATCAGGTTCGACCGATAACCTCTTAGTTAAAGAAAGCTTAGTGATTAAATTATTATTAGTCCACTGTATGTTTTTACATACAGTTTGAAATCATTCAAGCTCTGAGTTTTATTACCCACCAGCATCACATTCAAATTCTCATAAAAGGAGTATGGAGTAGGTGATAATAATGTATAATATAATGTTAAAATGTTCCATTTAAACCCACAATTTAAAGTGCCCAGGCCTAATTCGAATATAAGTGCGGCTATAGGGATGCTTAAGGGAAGATTGAGAGCCTTCTTCCCAATTTGTCCCTCTAAATAATCCCAATTTAAATCTCTATGCTGGTGATCAACTTCCATGCCGTACAAAAGTGGCGGGACATCTTTTAACATATACATTTCAATTAATGGCTGAATGGTAAATCTACAATATATTCTGTCTATTTTACTTATCTGATTGACAAATTGTACTGCTTTGACTTTGAGCCGGTCTCTTATGGCATTTTCATTTGCAGTAGCTTCGAGAAGAAAACCTAAATATTTCACTCTTTTGGAAGGGTTCAATTTATAGTTATTAATAGACCATATGAAGCAATATGGCTCAACAGTGCTCCTATTAAAGAGGATTATCTCAGATGTATTCACTGCACAGTCTGCAGTAGCATTTATTAATCTCTGCAGACCCAAAGAAGTTAAATCCACTCAAATCAAATCGTTATTGGCAAATCATAGATTGTCGGCCTCACAAGCGATACATCAGTTAGAGCTTCAGATAAATCTAACAAATAAAGGTTGAACAGGCATGGTGCTAATATAAGAACCTGCCTTAGGCCTCCTGAAGTTGGGATTTCTTCAGTAAGTGCATCCTGCCTCTTCAGCCTAACCTGTAACACTGTATTCTCGTGTAGATGCCTAATTATTGTCAAAAGGGATGGAGAAATACCCCAATTTTCCAGCTTCGTCAACAGAATTGTACGACTGACTGTATCGAAAACCTGGCTTAGATCTATCATGGCAACATAGAGACGGCGCATTATTTTGCAATGCATTTTCACCCACGAAATTTAAAATGAAACTGAATAAAACAGCATTCATTCCATTTCGGAAACTCATTTGGTTCTTATGAAAACGGACAGTTTCTGTGGCCCATCTTTCCAGCTCCCTCAACTCTAGGCTAGCAACATTTTAACTTTCTGCATCTAGATGAATAATAGCCCTATAAAATACAAGAGTATTCCTATTGCCCTTCTGAAAGATTGGCACTATACTATATGACATTCCAACCTAACCTATCGCACCAAAGTGAAAGCTAAAATATGAAACAATTATTTCACTTTTTTAAAGAAAACCTGTTCACTTTAACATTGCCCCTAATGCAAGCTCCTTCTAAAACTATTCCCATTCAACCTAGTTTTCAATTAAAAGGCTTACCTTCGCAAGGCAAATTCGGTATTTATATATTACAAAATGAAACTGCATTTTTATTGAATAAAACGTTCTTTGCCTTGGGCCATAACTTGGTGGTGGGTGGTCACTATCCCGTGATAACGACCCCTCCCTCTCTTTATAAGGCTATATTAACACATACTACAAAAGAATCAAAATGATCCACGGGACTGCAAGACACGAAATGGCGACGTTTTGTCTCATCTTTTCTCTTCCACTCCATTGTTAAATCAGGCCCTGCTTCTCCAGGCCCTAGACACTATGTCTCGCAAATTGTTAGCAAACATTTCCAACTACTTTGATCTTCGTTCAACGGGATGTCTGAATAGGTGCCACCATTAGCTAGTGCCATAGGTGAGGTGACACAGCACCCTTGGTCCTCTTTTGGAATCAATTCAAGAGGTTTAACCAACAAATCTCACACTGTGCCATGTGCGCGCTGCAGGCTACATGAGAAACTATTTGCACTGTTGCACACTAATCACTAGATTGTATTGTTCTGGTTTATCATCATATGACTATTTATAGAATGTTTATATTACGTGGTCTATACTGTCAGCAACACTTAAACATACTTGCTCATGCAACTCTGTCACAAGTTATTATTGTGTTTTCCCTACTCTATTGTACAATTATCATGCTTGTATACTGTTATATATAACGCACGTGAAGTGGTTAGTACAGAAATATTTGCAAATAAAGAAAGGATCATATGATAAGACAAGATGCAGTGACACCGAAATCCAAAATGAACCTGATAAGTAGTCCTTTCTTTTGGGACCTGAACACAATTCCAAGTAACCTCCAACTATATATAGCAGCTGCAGCACAATCTTGAAAATAGTGTTTGCAAAATAGCAGCAATGGGAGAAATGTATGTAATGTGAACAGCAATTTGAGGTTGTCTTCAACGATGAAAAGTTGAAAAGCTATTACTCGTTTGGGGTTCACGTTTCGAACACAATGTTCACTGCCTGCAGGAAGTGTGAAGTATTTCTTAACTTACCAATGAGAGCTATGTCTTGCAACGTATGCAGAAATCTTTACCACATGTTCCTTCTGAATACAACTAAGGAAAAAAAAAAAGTGCACACATGCCTGCAGATGCAAACTATGCAAATCTAGTCATTTAAAGTATTATTAGGTTAGATGGTCTAGTATCCGTGATTAAGCGAGGAAAACCGAGTAATTATTGTAATTAAATCTAATCGCATTTTGTGATCATTAGAAAACGAATTCTAATTTTAATTCCAGGGCCTCCATTTCACTTTCTTCTATAAAGATGTGTTAAGGGAGAATTGGCGAAACTAATAGGTGAGGGCCAGGGTTGGGCTGAGACAAGAAATAGGCCCGGTCACCCAAACAAAAGTGGCCCACCCTCACGACCCTTGACCTCTCACCTCTGATGACACCCCAAAGTGACATCCCAGGAAGCGATGAAACACGACCTTTCACCCCTTCACAAAACAGGAAGCGGCATCAAATGGCATGCTCCAAAAACGAAGGGCCTCATTACACGGACGGCGGTAAGGGTTTGCCGGTACCGGTATTTTACCGGTACCGGTAAAACCTTACCGCCTTACTACGAGGTCCCTTTGCGGGTTGGGGAATTTAATGCCTGCTTTTTGCAGGCGTTAAAAACCAAACCACAAAGGGACCAGGGAGCTAATTACAGTACCGCAATTTGCAGTGCCATAATTAGCACCTTCCCCATTCCCATTATGCCCTGTGGGGCAAAAATGGGAATGGGGAAGGGCAATGGGGGAAGGGGGAATTACTGCCCCACCAACCTTGGAATAGGGCGGTAATTCCCCTTTACACCAAGGCGATGCCAGTATTTTACCGGCATGGACCAAGGTGCTAATAGCACCTTGGTCCACTGCCGTCCGTGTAATGAGGCCCCAAGTCTGAGATGGGGCGCTGCCAAGGTTCCCTAAATTCCCCTGCTAACCCCAGCCCACTAGAAGCCAAGACTTTTTTCTGAAGCCTGAAGCTCTTGCGCATAAGAGAGAGCTTCCGGCATATAAGAGAGCTTCCCTCGCATATAGGAGAGAGCTGCTGGCATTAGAAAAAAAGCTTTGCCTTTTGATTGTGTCACCAACCCCCTGACAGACACCCTTGAGCTGCAGGTGAGAGGTAAAGAATCGATGCAAAGAAGTGCCTGGAAGGGGGTCTGAGGCAACACTCACCCAAATTGGATGCTGACTATTAGACCACAGCTCTTTTGCAAAATCAAGCATGGGATTTTACAGGGGCATGGCCTAACAGGTGGCATTCAGGTGAGACAAGTGTTGCCTCTTTATTGAGGTTCCACCCCTTGCTTGGCCATGCCCTTTTTTCACCCTATTAAGAGCCCCAGCCCAATTTTGCAGACCACTTAAAGAACTGTGATGATGTGATGAGAGGGTGTGTCATCCCTTTTTGTTTTTGGCTTCACTTTCTCTCTGGAACGTCACTCCCACTTGCCATCTGGGATTAGTGACATCACCTTCAGTGACCATCTTGGATTAGTGACATCACTTTCTGTGGCCATCTTGGATAAGCACTATCTCCAGCTGAACGCCGCAAGAGGCTCCTCAGGGAGCACCAATCAGGAAGAAATCGCCTTAGCCCAGCGACACCAGGGACAATATCAGAGGGACCAACCACTGATGGCATAGGCAATCAGGTGATGAAATGGTGTGTCATCCTTTCTGCTTTTTGGCTTCACTTTCTGTCTGGAACATCGCTTCCAGCAGCAGTCTTCGACTGGTGACATCACATCAAGTGGCCATCTTGTATCTGTGACATCACTTCCTGTGGCTATCTTGAATCAGCCCTATCTCCAGCTGCAGGCCACAAGAGGCTCCTCTGGAAACACCAATCAGGAAGAAATTGTCTCATCCCAGCAACACCAGGGACAATATCAGAGAGACCAACCACTGATGGAGGAGGTGATCAGGTGAGGAGAGTGTGTGTCATCTCTTCTGAACTCTTTAGGGGCATCCAGCCAGGGGAATTCCAGTTAAGGATGGGGCAGTGAAGGGTGAAGACCAGCCGTTGCCTCTTTGCGTCTTAGCCTATGAATCTTTGCTTTACTGTGTCCTGTTACTTGTCTATAAGTACCCTTTATTGCTTGCTTCGTCTCAGATTCACCCTTGCCATGCACTTCTCATGGTATCTTGTGCTTTCCGTTCTACATCTCTCTTCACACTCCTCTGCTCAGAAACACCTATAATCTCTCCCCATCCCTATCATCTCTTCTCCTCGATGCCACCTCGCTTCTCACTAATCATTCCATTCACAAAACCTATTCCATCCATGACTTTCAGTAGACATCCTCTTCTCACATCTACCCCCAGGGCCTTTCCATTTCACGTACTCAACGTTGCTATGCTTCTGCAACTCACTCTCTTTCTATTGCTCTTTGGAATGCAGTCTGTCTGCAATAAAACCTCTTTTATCTCAAACTCCTTCCTTTCTCATTCTCCTTCCCTTGACCTCATTACCCTTTCTGAAACCTACATCCCTCCCTCCCTCTGACTCTGCAAGCCTTGCTCCCCTTTCCTGACACTGCCTAGACCTGCACTCACTCTCCTCGCCCCGCTGGCAGGGGTGGTGGGGTAGGACTGTTGTAATCCTACACACTCCCTATCTCTTATACTCCCCTATCTCCTGCTAATTGTCCCTCATTTAAATACACTATCTCCACAATCTCAGCCCCCTATGCATACATATTATCTCTCTATACCGACCACTTGGTTCGGTAGGTCATTTCTTCGACCACCTCTCACAACAAATTGACTCACTCCCACCTGATCCCCACTTCTTGTCATTGGTGACTTCAACCACCCCTCTCTCACGCTGCTGCTCTACCCACTGACTTTAACATTTTTCTACTTATCCACTCACTCGCTTCTGTCCACTCTCTGCCCACTCGTTCAAATGGAAACTCCCTTGACCTTATTCTCATCTCCTCTCAACTCTCTGCCTCTAATATCTCCACTGTGCATTCTCCCTCAGATCACTATATTATCTCTGCCTCAGCCTACACTCCTGACTCTTCCTCACTCTCTCCATCTACTAAAACTATTACTAAGCTCATGTTTCCCTTCTCCAAACTCCCTGACTTCCTCTCTGACCTACAACACTCACTTTCCTCCTATGCTGTACTCATTTTCAATCCACTGAAGAAGCCTACACTACTTTTAACACAGCTCATTATGCTCCCTTTGCCTCTCACTACGCTGTTACTACACTCACTCCTAAATCCTCCCTTCCACAGCCCTGGAATACACCTCTCATCTGCACACTGAAAGCAACAATGTGGAAAAAGCTTTGAACTTGGTAAATGTCAAGACGCTCCTCTGATCTCCAACGCTATCTCACTGTTCTTCATAACTATTCCTCTACTCTTGACTCTGCCAAACATGACTTCTATCTCTCTCTTCCTCATTTCATCTCAATCCTCCTAACATAGGCATCTCCAAAAATCTCTCAGCTCTTAAACCCACCTCTATTTCCTCTACTCCTTCTGCAAATGATCTTGCTCTACAGTTTGAGTCTAAAATGTCTACCATTCACAATATCCTTGCTAATTACCTGCTATCCCATGCTCCTGCTCACGTTTCTCAACCACTCCTATCCTCTTCTCCCACTACTATTTCTTCCTTGGCCCCCACCAAACCTGATGAGATTTTTGCCCTCAAGACAAACCCTTCATGAGCCCCCACTGACCCACTGTCCCTGCTAATTCTGAAGCATATAGCTCCCAGTGTTGCACCACATCTTACTTCCCTCTTCAACTCCTCTCTTGACAATGCCACGTTTACCTCATCCTATAAGACAGCTATTGTCTTCTCCTTAAGAAACCTGTTCTAGATCCTAGCTGTACTACCAACTTTCACCTAGTCTCTCTTCTATCACACTATTCCAAAATCCTAGAGCGAGTAGTCTTTAATTGGCTCACTGAGTTCCTTGATACTCACAACCTCCACGACCCTTTCCAATCTGGTTTCCGACCTCTGCATTCTACTGAGACAGCTCTCCTCAATGTCAGCAACTTCATCTCTTCCACTCGGCATGCAAACCTTTCATCTATTTTTATTTTTCTTGACCTCTCTGCTGCCTTTGATACTGTCAACCATTATGACCATCTCCCTACATTATCTATAATTGGCATCAGAAATAAGGCCCTTGCTTGGTTTGCTTCATATGTTGCCCCTAGACACTGTCAGGTGTTCTGGAACAGTCATAAGTCCCCAGTCACCACCCTTACTGTTGGAGTTCCCCAAGGGTCTATTCTTGGTCCCTTGGTCCATTTCTCTTCACTCTTTATACTTCAGCTCTTGGTGCTCTGATCTCCCCTTAGGCTTCTCCTATCAACTCCTCGCTGACAACACTCAGATCTTCTTCTCCTTTCACTCCTTATCCAACAAGCTGTTGTCAAAAATGTTAACTGTCTATCACCGATCACAAATGTCCTTTAACATTAACATTAACTATATTCGATGGCGTCGCGCTCAATCATGCTCAAATCCACTAAAACTGAAGTTTTCTACTTTCCAGCCAAACAGGCTATTTCTTCCTATCCTCGTCTTCTTCTCTTTTAGCTTGACTACCTTCCTTATTCTTCTTTTGCTCATAACCTTGGTGTCATCTTCGACCAAACACACAACTTCTGGCTCTTTATCTCCAAATCTGCCAATGCAGCCACACTTAACCTCCTCAACATCAGAAACATCTGTCATCGTATTCCTTTCAATACTGCTAAACAGCTACTCTCCTCCTTAGTCCTTTCTAGATCTGACTACTGTGCCAGTCTCCTCTATGGCCTTCCCAACTATGCTCGTTAAGATATTTTTCAGCTCACCTCCTTACCACCACTCGAGCCACCTGTGGTCACTCTTGTTTCCGCTGTCGCTCTCTCTCCTCGCTCCCCTACTCTGGAATGCTCTTGCTCTCACTCTCCATACTACTCCAATTCTACCACTATTTAAATCCAACCTCAAAGCTCTCTTTCTTCATTAAAAACATGCTTCCAAGGACTCCATGCTACTGCATCAGCCTATTTTGCTCTCTCCCTACCTTTCATGGACACCTCTCTAATACTTTTCTGTGAATCCTCCATCATTAATTCAGCACTTTCTCCACCATCCCATCCCATTCCTATGTCATTCTGTCCTGTCTTTGTCCCGGGTTTATGTTTCCACCTTGCCCTGCAACATCTGGTCTTCAAGTCACATTCTCTCACCCCATTGTGAAGGACCAAGGCCCTCTGCTCTGTTATCAATGGTAAATTCTACACACATTTTTGTTCCAAAAATGCATTGCCTTCCCTGTTATTTTAATTAATAAGTAATCAAATGTGTCAGGATGGTCAAGGAAAAAAATAAGAGTCTGCATGCTTTTACAGGAAAACCCAGCATTTGCACTGGCATGAAAATGTATGCCGGTGCAAAAGCTGGGGTATGCAGAGAGGAAGGGAGTGAGTGGAAATGCGAGTTGCATTTTTCCCCTCCTATCCACCATTTAAATGAAACAAAATGTGGCATAAATTAAAGGTGTAAAAGCCTTATGGAAGGTTTTTACACCTTTCATTCGCATTATGCTTATCACAAAATGAGTTCAACTGACTTTCACACCTGCATTTCGAGCGCTCCTATGTGCAACAGCGTTTTTTTTCCCTAAAATTGCTAGCCCCTTGCCTCAACTCATTCCTGCTGCCTTGATGCCCCTCTGTGCTTGAAAAGCACTGCAACTGCCCATGAATCTACTTTTCTGCAAATACCTCAGGATTTGGCACGAGGTTGTAAGCCACTTCAAAATGGCCGCTCGCCATTTTCCAAAAACTCTCTCTGCCTGAGCAACAACAACAGGCTGAGGAGCGTCCTGATTGGACAAAGGCACCTTCTTTTTGGCCAATAGCGAGCCGGCACACACATCAAGGCACACAGTATAAGGCACCTTCCCTGTCGTGAGCCTGTCTGGAGCCGCAGGGAGCCTAGAGCCACGACCCTTAGACCTCCACCCCCCACCCCTGGATCACCTTCACTCACTGCAAAACCCTGATCCTAAATCACTATTTGACTACTGCTAAGTGCATCTGGCTGACATCGAACTCAGAACCATGTAAGAACTTATACTTAACCGCTTTAAACAGATTGTGAACTATTACCCTTTTACCGTTAAAGCTTACCGCCTGATGTCACCATTATTACACATCTGCCTTCAAGAACACACATTTTTTTCATCCAGGTATTATGCATGTATCTCATGTTTGACTGTTTCCCTGCATCTAACTTGCCTGGCTGTATCCAGTAGCATTGTTCATTGGCGCTATGATCCTTATGTGTTGTCCACTTGTGACCGGCTTAGCACTACCTAGCACACGTCAGGAAACTGCCATCAGGTTTTATAATTGCTGCTCTTAGTTTAAACGCTATTGTAATCGATCCTACCTGTCTGTACAGGCCATTCTCATAGTCAGACCCTGCTGCCACAGTTGCTATTACTTGCCTGTACACTGTATTTTACCCCAGGTTGTGATTTTCGAATCTAGACAGGTTGCCATAGTTGCTATTACTTGCCTGCACACTGTATTTTACCCCAGGTTGTGATTTTCGAATCTAGACAGGTTGCCGTAGTTGCTATTACTTGCCTGCACACTGTATTTTACCACAGGTTGTGATTTTCAAATCTAAACAGGTTGCCGTAGCTGCTATTACTTGCCTGCACACTGTATTTTACCCCAGGTTGTGATTTTGAATCTAGACAGGTTGCCATAGTTGTTATTACCTGCCTGCACACTGTATTTTACCACAGGTTGTGATTTTCAAATCTAAACAGGTTGCCATAGTTGCTATTACTTGCCAGCACACTGTATTTTACCCCAGGTTGTGATTTTCAAATCTAGACAGGTTGCCATAGTTGCTATTACTTGCCTGCACACTGTATTTTACCCCAAGTTGTGATTTTCGAATCTAGACAGGTTGCCATAGTTGTTATTACCTGCTTGCACACTGTACTCTAGCCTAGGTTGTGATCTCTGAATTTAGCCAAACCTTTTGTCGCTAAAACTGCCCCCAAAGTTGTCATTTATGATGCACTTAGCAACCACCTGCCACTCTATTCGACTGCTGCATTGATTACTGCATTATGCACCTTGTTGCCCTGCCCGGTGAACACCACCACTGCCAACCTTGACAGAACGCTGCCTAGTAGCCTAGTAGTCACCTGACCCTCTATCTGACTGCTGCACTGGATTACTGCATTCTGGTAACTAGCTGTCCCGTCTTTGAATACTGCCCCGGGCATCTAAGATGCACCTAGTAGCTACCTGCCCTGCCATCAGACCGCCACATCCTACCTACACCCAACAGAATGTACCTCCCAGGCATCTACTCAGCATTGCTGAGAGTAATTCTCCACCTCATCCATTTATCCGGCCAGCCTAGCCCTACCTTTAGCTCTGCCTCCATAGGCAACATTCCCCCACTCATTATGTATCTCACTACACCATGCAGCCTTACCGCTAGAAATGCCAAACTACAGGCCAGATTACCCAAACTATATGAACCTCGGGCCAGGGATTCCATCCAGTCTAAATTGATGAACCGGACCCCACCTATTTACACAGTCACTCCTACCAACCGCCCCACGGACACACCCAAGCATAGCCTAACTAATACTATGACCAAGCATTAGGCTCACAACTTAACCACTATACCCACCTGCACCAAAACTATCTCCACGCCCATGAGAGGTGCCTTAATTAATGCGCGATCTGTAGTAGCCCATGCCACAGATATAGCAGACCTTATTCTTGCTGATGAACTAGATTTCCTAGCCATCACTGAGTTCTGGCTCCATGCAGCCGCTGGCCCAGCTCTCTCACTAGCCATCCCTGATGACTATAGTATCCTCCGAGCGGACAGAGCAGAATCCAGAGGCGGAGGCCTCGCCATAATTGCCAAAACGCACCTCAACATTAGACTTCACACCACAAACCTCCTCCCTTCGTGTGAATCTCTCACAGCTAAGCTTCCCACTGCCAACTCCCAAACCATCAACGTCCACTTATTCTACAGACCTCCTGGTCCTTTAGGTTCCTTCGAGGAAGACCTCACCACCATCCTTACCAACAACTTAAAAAATAGCTCCCAGAGCCTCCTCTTAGGAGACTTCAACCTAGGCCTTAAAGACCCCAAAGACCTCCAGGCTACCCTCATTAACAATACCCTGTCAGAATTAGGCTTTACCCAAAGAGTATCCACCCCTACCCACAATAAAGGGAGAACCCTTGACTGGGTAGCAGACTACAACTGTGTGGCCTCCATCACTGCTAATACCCCTCAACCAAGGTCTGACCACCACCTCCTCACTTTCAACCTCGAAGCCTCAAGCCCCATCACCATTAACTTACTTGCCACAGCTATTCCTACGAGAAGCAAGAAAAATATCACAGCTGAAAAACTCATCCCCCTCATTCTACCGACCTTGAACCAACTCTCAGCTACCTCCAACCCCCATCACCTTGTTGAAAGTTACAATAACAGCATGCACTCAGCCTTAGACTCTATTGCACCCCTTAAACTGAGAAAATGTAAGCCAAAAAACACCTGAATACTTGGTTATCTACCCACCTAAAAGCTCTCAGACTAGAGAAATGCATAAAGGAACAAGCTTGGAGAAAATTTCCTACAGATAATAACAAGCTGATCCTCAACAAAATATTCTCCTCATACAAAATAGAAATCAATCTCGCTAAACAAGAATCATATAACCAGAGAATCTCACAAGCCAAATCCAGCATGAAGGAACTGTTTTCTATTATCAAAAAAGTTGGAAACTCCTGTCCTAGTCCCAGACACATGTGCAAAAGATAAACAATGGTGCACTAGTGTACAAAATGCCCTGTCCAATAAAGACACAGGCCTTCAAATCAAAATCAACAACAAGAAAGAATCCCTAACCAACTCCACCAACACTCCCCCATGCCCCACACCTCAGAACCCCATAAGCTTCAGCTTCTCCAAAGTCTCTACATTAGAAGTGGAAAAAATCATCCTCAGCCTTAAACCGTCTAATTGCCAGGGCGACCCTTGCCCCGCACAAATCATTAAAGACGTGGCAACAGACCTCTCACCATTCATTACCAAACTCATTAATGCCTCCTTCTCTTCAGGCATCATCCCCAACAACCTCAAAGAATCGTGGGTCCTCCCTCTACTCAAAAAACCCCCACTAGACCCTTCCATACCCACCAACTACAGACCCATCACCACCGTCCCCTTCCTGCTCAAAATATTAGCTAAGACTGCCTATCAACAAATACAAAAATATCTTCATCAAAACCACCTCCTGGGAATCCGGCAATCAGGCTTTAGACCCCAACATGGAACAGAAACTGCTCTCATTGATCTTAAGGCCCAAATCGACACTCTGAGAGATAATGGGAAAACTGCTCTAAGACTCCTCTTAGTCCTCTCAGCAGCATTTGATTTAGTAGATCACAAAATTTTATGCAACCACTTGGACTCGGCTGCCCACATCTCCCAAGAAGCCATCGGTTGGATTGAGTCATTCCTGAGCAACAGATCTATGCGTGTCTTTTCCACCTCAGCTTCCGCCGACCCCATCCCCATCACATGTGGGGTCCCTCAGGGTTCATGCGTCTCCCCCACACTGTGTAACATGTTCACGAAGCCCCTGTTTGATGATCTTGATGGTCTGGGTTTCACCTACACTAATTACGCCGATGATACACAGATCCTCATCCCGTTGACGGGAGAATACAACAAGCCTTGGTGAACAGGGTATACCTCATCATCCAGGCATGGATGGCCTCCCACAGTCTATGCCTTAATGATGACAAGACTGAACTTATCATCCTCGGATCCACCCACAATCTAAATAAACTGGACCATAACTACAGCAGCTTCATTATAGATTGCAATCCCATCAAGGTATGTAAAGAAGTGAAAACCCTAGGAATCTACCTAGACTCTGCCCTCTCCTTCCATAAACTGGTTAGCTCCATGGCCACCTCCACAGCCTAGACATGTAAGCTTATAAGAGCAGCCAGACCTTTCCTATCCACTCAGAACTGCATTACCTTAGCCAGAGCCCTTGTATTATCAAAACTGGACTATTGTAACACCCTCTACGTAGGAGCCAACAAACAGGTAACCAATAAAATCCAGACCCTACAAAACAATGCTCTCAGAGCAGCGCTCAGCATCCCCAAGAGAGAACACATCTCTAACATCAGGAGAACTCACAATTGGCTTACCACCACCGACAAAATCCTGCTCAAAGTAGCCTCCTTAACACACAAATGCCTCAATAATGCAGCCCCCCGCTACTTAGCCGACAGAATAAAAAGATACACTCCTAATAAGGCCCACCAGATCCACCAATGCTAACTTACTTACAGTTCCCAGATTCAATTGAACCAAAATGGACGGCAACAGCTTCCAGGTGAAAGCAGCCCAACACTGGAACTCTTTACCACCCTCCCTTAGGACACCTCAAACCTATCCCCACTTTAGACGTAGCTACATTCAGAGGTTAAAGAATAATGACCAATAACTGACCTCGCCTTTACTAATCATGTAATTATGTATACCTGTAAACTGTAAACTGTATAAAACTGCATCCATCGCAACTGTATCAACCTATGTACACACTGTAAATTACTGTACAGCACTGTAACCAAGCTGAGAATAACCTTGCTGCTCCTGCGCCCTCATACCTTCGGGTCTGGCGCGCAATATAAATGAATAAACAAACAGAATATTTATGTGAAGGAGAGGTAGAAAACCTAAATATGAGACTCTGGCTGTCATTAGAGAGTTTTTTGGAGGTCGGTGAATACATTATGTGGCTGTAACTGAGTGTTCAGCACAGAGGCCTCATTACAAGTTCGGCGGACTGGTAAAAAAGTGGTGGTAAATCTGTGAAACCCACTTTTTTTGGTTACAATGGATGAATTCTGAGTTTTTAATTTACAGTAAAGGGTTTCCTTCCAGAAATATGCTAGAGGTAAATACTCCCATTCGTTTGCATTACAGTGAACAAGGGCAGAGGGGGTTATGGGGTGTGTGCCCCGCATCCTTGTTCACTGTAATGTGAGGAAGTGTTGCAGAGGGTTCCCAGTCAATTGGTTGAAAACATTTGGTCGACAGGACAATTGGTCGACACCATTTGGTCGAATGCCAAATGGTCGAATTTTTTTTTTTTTTTTTTTACCCACAAAACACATATATACAAAAAAAATTCGACCAAATGGTGTCGACCAAATTGCAGTCGACCAGTTTGTTGTCGACCAATTGACCGGACACCGTTGCAGAGGTGTGCCCCGCTCCCGTCTCAATAAAGTAAAAAAAAAAAGAAATTGACCCTGCAGCGTCGGTTCCCATACACTCAAGTGAAGGGAACTGGTGTCGCAGAGGGATGCTGGAGTTGGCGGCACACAAGGAGGTGTGCCACCCGCAGGTAGGCAATGGGCTGGGGGGCAACACAATAGTCCAAAATGTTCAGGGGAGAGAAAACCGAAAGTTAATTTCGGTAAAATAACTTAGGTTTTTTTCTCCTTCGAACATTTCGGATTCGCTTATATAACGGTAATCCAAGTAAATGCCTACAACTGAAGCCATCAACTCCACTGAAGGCAGAAAAGAAGAAATGTTGTCAAAGTCCAGTATTGCCATACACTTTCCAGAACTCTCAACAAACCATGCAGTCCAAAAAACTGTTCAAATTGTCCAGATTCATATACCCTCCCAGAATTTCTCCTGTAATGTGTTCACTTAAAAATCATGACTTTCAATCGATTTTTAATGTTTCCATACACATAAGATAAACTGCACTTTCATCATAAATTAAATTTACACTTCAAGGTGGTAAACCTACAATTTCAAATTTGTCTTTACAGTAGGGGGCCAGAGGAGGTACAATTGAGAGGGTACTGACCAGTGTGTATGGGGAGGAAGAAAGGACGGATTTATGCTCTAACAAGAGAAGTCATTCACAGCGTGTACAGATGAATTGCAAGAACCTTCGGGGGTGGCTAAGTTATCGTTTAGGTGTGTATGTATTTGGCCTGAAATTGATGTGAATGTCCACACTGCAGGGGATCCAACATAACATATGAGGTGACAGAGCAAGGTGTAGTGATGGAATATTCGAAAGTATGTTGACCTGTGAGTACATTCACACTGAGTGGTAGTGCGTGCGTGCGTGCGTGCGTGCGTGCGTGCGTGTGTGTGTGTCATGAATATATGGCGGAACATGGATCAATGTCTCAAATAAGAGTGATGCTCAGTAATTGCCTTGTGTTAGATTCAAAATGATGAATGTTGCCATTTAATAATTATGTCAGTGATAGGTGTAGCTGTGATCCAATTCAATTCTACTCAAGCTTTGTCCCCTCTGTGCAAACCGGTATCATGGAGGTAAACGCATCTGAGCAGCAGGCATGTGGCTCACAGGACCTTTCTACCAGCATATTTTGGTGGGGAAACTAGAGAACTTCTTTAGATCAGATTGGGGCGTGGTGACGATCCTGCATGAGTGGCAGTTACAGGAGGATGTTGTGTTCTGACGACAGTTAAAATGACTTGCGTCAGATGAGCAACACATGACGATATGAAGGGGGAGTGGCTGCTCTCTCTATACAGGGGGTTGTGGGTGGCTACACTGTGTATCTTCAGGAAATTACATTTAGGTAATCAGGTTTCCCTACCCAGTGAAGATTGCCACCTGCCCACTGTCTATCTCACTGACGTAGAACTCACAAACGTTCTACAAAAACTACCAGGTGCGCTCAGAACATGCCACATAGAATGTAGCCATTCTAACTGTCCATCTGTCTGATTCGTGTGATCTAGGTTGTCACTCTGTCGTCTCACAACCCAGGCTGCACCCCAACCTAAGAACCAAAACTGACTCTGCTTGTAACTCTTCCTCTTAGACACTCCCAGAGTAAAAGTAATGGAAATAAAAGGAGGGCAACAGAAGTGGACAGCCCAGCAATGCTGAAATCCTGCTAATGTTTTCAGTACTTTCCCTCTCTCCCTTTCCCTGTTTTGTGCACAGCAGATCATTGGATTTTAGCTGGAACTGCCGGTATTAAAGATGGCTCCAAATCAGATTTCTGTGGGAGAGGCAGCACCTATGCTGCAAGGTTGGGTGTGGGTGGAGCATAGTGGTGATAGCTCGCATGGCGCTAGAGTGCCTTATATGGCTGACATAGAAATTCAAGCAATAAAGCTTTCAAGGGCAGCACAGGGCAGTTGAATGACAACAGGTTCCCTCTCTTATGTTCCTGTAAGAGCTCTTGAAGAGCTAAAGTTCTCTTTAGTCAGAACTTGAAAGTAGTATTTTAGATTCCTTCTACAGTTTCTAGTGGCACATCAGTGGCAGTGCACACATGCCTGTTCACCCACCATACAGCAACATCAAGCCATTAGTTAACATGGATCACGGAAATGTGCAAGTAATCTCAATTGACAGTCGGTATACGAATATGTGTCCCATACATATTGCCATCTATACATTGTGGGTCATCTGAAAACATGAACGTTCACTCCTAAGTGAAACCCCACATGCTATCGGGGAACAGAATACAAAGCTGTACCAGAATCCCCTGGAAATGATATGCTAGAAAAGAAGCACCATCCATCATTACCCCAGAACCACTGGGTCGGGTTTCCAATGGCTGCAGTAACCTCTGCAGGTTTTTCAAATTGTAGGCATTCGAGTGAATTGATTCTGCATGAAAGTCTGCTTAATGGCCGTGTTGGTATACATAGGTTCTGCCTTCAAGAATGGTCTTGGTGGATTCCATACAGGTGGCCCTGCCGGTGCATTGGGTGTGTAACTCAATCACCGACATCCAGATATTGTCACATATGTATATTTTCTGCTCTTCTGTGTCTATGAACACCCCAGCAGTGTTAGGCAACATGGTCACCTTGCCGTAAAAGGTACATAGAGCAGTGAAATGGGCACGCTAAATGCTGATAAAAGTAGTAGCCTACTGGCCTGATGATGAAAGCAAATTAAATTGTCACTCCTGCCTTAATTAGCACCAAAGCTACTATTCAGAGAAGGTATTTTATTACTCCACATGATTTATGAGCTAAAAAATGTGCTTCCGCAGAAAAAGGCTTAATTGTAAAGATGCCTCCCCACGGGAAAATATATTGGGCCCGATTCATGGAATTTTTGGCACGGTTCAAAGTGACTTTGCACGACCAACAGTGCAGTGCAAATTCAGTGAAAAGTCATTTTTTCGGTTCAAAATGAACACTGCACTGACTTTAAACTGCAAAAACACACTTTGCACAGTTCCATGAATCAGGGTTTGTGTCGACCGTGCAAAGTCAAATTGAACCGTGCAAAAAATGCCATGAATCGGGCCCATGGTCCTTTTGCTTATTTTGTCATATCTGGAGGCCACACAACTGGATTTGAACACATAGAAAGATAATGCAGCACATCTCCAAAGGATTTTTGTTGTGACTGTGCAGATGGTCATTTTTATTGTTTTCTTTGTTATATGGTTGTAATATGAGCTGAGCTAATGTGAAGATGAGTCACTCGGAAGCCCTTCTCTAAAGAAGTGTTACCAACGACTGTGGGGTCAGCTCAATATGTGCTTTATCCAATAGCAACTTCATCCATATTTGCATATGAAGCCTTTGAGTGCTGTCCTTGGCTCAGCCTGGGATGTCTTTTGTTATTCGGGAATTTACGTTCACACCTTATTGACATGTGGAAAGGAGAAATTCAAAGTCTTTAGTAACCCCATAATATACCACTAGCTCCTGGGCAGCGCAGGGCAATTAGGAAAGGGATGGTATGTGCAGGGTTATCTGGGTGAAAGCATATGGTCTGATTCAAGGGATGTGGAAGCCCAGATCAGGAAATATCACTTCTAATGTTTTGTAATCTATTAACATGCTTGGGTTATGCCTGAAAGCAACTTCTCTGGGTGCAATTTATTTTGGGAAATGCTGTAAAAGAGAGAGGCCCTCTATTTGGAGGAATCCTCATTGGACCCAAGAAAGAGGCTTTGAAGCCCCAAACCCTGTGATAGCATGCACCTTTCTATGGAGTGGAACTCCTCACTCTGTTGATTACCTTTTGTAGTTGCTGACAATTCTAACTGCCCTTCCTGAGGATAAAGGTGGCTGATTCAAGGAGGGAGGGAGACCTTTGGAAGAGAAGGGGCACTGCTCAGAGATAGTTGGGGCTTGCCTGCACTGAGGACCCATTTACAAGGATAATTATCTACTCAGTGAGGTTACCAAGAATACTTCCTCCTGTGAAGTACAGAATTGAGACACCAACTCTGAAGCAGTTTTTGATTGATAGACCCCAGAACTCACTTGAGTCCAGAGGCATTAACTCTGCGACCTGGTGTTGCTCAGCAGACAATTTAAAACTTTGTGCCAGCTGTGTAGCCTTCATTTAACCAGTGGCTCTTCATGCAGCATCCCACTGACTAATCCATTGAGCTGATTTTCCTTTGCCTAACCGACTATTTGCGTTGAGTTGAGCCAACCAATTCGGAGATACTGCTGCTGTGATTAGCTTGTTCACTCGCATCACCAACTTTGAGCTATCTCTAAATCAAGGCGCTGATCAAAACTGTTGAGCCAGCCCGTAGCTTCACACCATAGTCAAAACTCATAGAAAGTGCCCAGAAGACCTGCTAAAGAGACCAAGGTGGAGAACTGTGGGCCATTTGTCCTTTCTGCCTAGCCCCTGTAGGCCCGTCACCACCTGGTCTTACCTTGGGCCCTGAAGACTGTTTATAATGTTGTTCCCCAGATTGACCAAAGACATGTAATGCTTAATTGGACTTTGTTTCCCCCTTTTCCTTCAAGTGTTTGCCTATTTTGTTTCTCCCCTGTATTCCACTCCCAGTTTTCTTCTCTTCCTATAGTATATATTCAGTCATCTACGACTGTGTGCTTTTCTCTTTCAAGTATGGGTGATCAGTGAGTGTAGTGATTATGGGCCTCATTACGAGTGTGCCGGTCCAGTAACAACGGTGCTGGTAAGCCAACCGGCACCATTGTTACCGGATCAGCACACTCCAAGTCTGCGGACGGCACTCACCCACAGACTTTCATGGGAGCAACAGCACTGTTATAAATGGTGCTTCCGGCATTCCTATTCCCATTGAGACCTATGCGACTGAAATGGGAATGGGGTTAACAATTTTCCGGCGCCTGACTTCCGGTAACACCGGGGTCATAATCCCTGGTGTTTCCGTGAAGCCAGGTGCCGGAAAAATTCCAGCGGCATGTGCTAGTGCGTTATTCAAAGACCCCCCCCCCCCAGGACGGGCCCATGAATGAAGCTTCCACAAAGCCCTTTCCAAGAAGGAGTTTGAGTGGGGAGGGGTGGGTCACTCCACGTCTCTCTCACTTCTGAGACTCTGGGCCTCATTACACGGACGGCGGTAAGGGTTAACGGTCACCGTTAATGGCAACGGTGACCGTTAACCCTTACCGCCGTACTACGAGGTCCCTTTGCGGGTTGGAGGAATTAACGCCTGCTTCTTGCAGGCGTTAAGTACCAACCCGCTAAGGGACCTCGGAGCTAATTACGGCACCGCTAAATTGCGGTGCCGTAATTAGCGCCTTCCCCATTCCCATAGAGCCCTATGGGGCAGAAATGGGAATGGGGAAGGGCAATGGCGGAAAGGGGATTTACCGCCCCTCCAACCTTGGAATGGGGTGGTAAATCCCCTTTCCGCCAAGGCGGTGCCGGTAATTTACCGGCATGGTCCAGGGTGCTAATAGCACCCTGGATTACCGCCTTCCGTGTAATGAGGCCATGTGTCCAAAGCCTAATTTCTAAAACAATGTTGCCCCAGAACAGGGTCCTGGCCGAGTTTGCGGCCCCTCTCAACCATTCACATCCCACTTGTATGCGTTCAAGGTGAGCAGAGCCCAATCAGTGGTGCAGAATAAAAACATTGGGGGCACCCCTGTGAGCAATTCTGAGGGTTCCCTCCCCCCAAAGCTCCTTCACAAAGCACAAACCCCATGCCGACCCAGACCACCACAAGTCCGCAATGTCAATGATGATTATGGCGCTGCAAGGCATGCATTGCCCAAAGTGAAAGAAAGAAATATGTTTTTTAATCAAAGCTAACTGTTTGACCTAGTGTAGAAAGAAGGGGGAGGTGCCTGGTCCCAAAATATACCTGCTACCAGTGGTGGCTGGTGAGTTGTTTTATTGGAGGGTGTAAATATTTACCACAAGTATGCAATTGCAACCGAGCCTAGCGAAGGGGCCCGGACTAAAGACAACAGGTTGTAGGGGGGTCAGGGGATTCTTCCCCCTCCCATGAGAAAATGTTTTGAATAAAGGGTTGAAATGGTGCATTACACAGCACACTTTGTGTGAACATTTCAGTAGAAGGCCAGACTGTTTGCAGTCGGTTTGAAGGGTGTAAGGTAACTCATTGAAAAAAGTACAATAGATGCAAGTCACCAAAAGTGCACACACGCATTTCCCAATGCATTGTCATGCCGGTGCCTTCAATATATGCCAGTATAAAAAGCATTTTCATGCTGGCTTTCCCCTTACATTTCCATGCTGGCTCCACCATCATGTTGTCTTCGAGATGTTTTTGATAGTATCATTACTGGCACAAGGCACAGCGCTAGATCTGTAAATATATGCCAGTACTCCTATTTAAGAAAAAACTCCTGTTGGTTTGGCCAATGAAAGTGATATGTCACAATAACAAAACATGGCCAAACTGGTTCCAATGTAAACCAGTGTAGACTCATAAGAACACTTATCATCCTTGCTTCATCATAGATGCACAGCTAATAAAAAGCCATGTTACAGTACGAAACATACAGCCCAATACACCAAAAAGTCAGTCTAGCGAGGTAATATAGTAAAATAGTATTACACACACTACCACATTCATACTCATTCACCCACCAGTTACTCACTAATACACCTTCTCTTACATGCACTCTCAATGCATTATCTACACAGGCACACACCCACCCACCCAGAACATTCAAACACACACACTATCATATCCACCATTCACTGATTCATAGCACATACATACATCTGACACACACTTCACACATGCAAAATATACATCACATTTAAAATAAAAAGCCTTCTTACCTGTTTTTCCAGCTTTGGTTTGTCACCCCAGGCCACCCTGGGATTTTCTGTGCTGCTCAAAAACAGAAACTAGGAAGCTGGGAGAGTTTCCTGGTTCCTGTATATGAGCCGCAAGGAAGACACACAAGGGGTTGGAGCTGAATGTGGCATGTAACACATGCCACATGTCACGATCAGCCCAAACCCCTACTGAGCGCTTCCTTCTCATGCTGCAAGCCCTAGCCCAGCCTTCACGCTGACGGCTGTGGCAGGGCACCACCAGACCTGGTGTAGCAGGGGCCCCAGCCTGTAGGGGCTGCAGGGCTTCCAGCTACTCCAGGAGATTTAGTTTTTATTTTTTTAAATGAAAGATTATTCTAACATTTATTTTTAGAGGGGTAGCAAGGGACATTACAGGGGTAGCAAGGGAGAACACAGGGGCCGCGGCTGCAACCCCTGGTGACCCCGAAATTACATCCCTGCGTCCAGCCCTGATGCAATGAAGCAGCATGGCAGATTACCACATCTCTCCCAACACGCACAACAAACATTTTGCATATCTCAAATGTCCTTGAGAGCCAGAGTTAGTTGGCATGTTTACACTGCCCATCCGGCAGGCCCACAAAGATATTTGAAAATAAACCAAATCACTCAAACATTGGGCATTTTGGTATATCAAGCTTCCATATTTTTGTAGAGAAAAGAGTTGCAGAGAAAACATTGACATTTGGTGGCTGCAACTCAATGCAGCAACTCTTTTTGATGAGACAAAATACAAATTGCAGAGAAAACGTCTTAGAATTCAGTTTGGGCAAATATATGCATTAGTTGTAACTCGGTGGGCCATCGTTTTGTGACAAACTAGACGAAATATTAGTGTCGGTGTGGAGAAAAGTCTCTGAATACTTTGGAAACAGGAGGGGTTTATATTTAGTGGCTTTAACTCAGAAAGCCTTCTTTTTTGTAAAGATTGAGAGAAGAGAATAGTGCAGAGAAAATGTCATACAATTCCTTTAGGCAGGAGGAGGTTATATTCAGTAGCTGTATTTCAGTGTGCTAGCATTTTGTGATTTAAGAAGATTTTTGTTGTGATGAAAATGGTTAGAATGTTTTGGAGGTAAAAGGAGAACAAATTCAGGGGCTGTAACTGCACAGGCGCTCATTACGACCCAGGTGTTGGACTATGGTGCTAATAGCACCATGGTCCATGCCGGTAACTTACCGACTCCACCATGGCGGAATGGGGAATTACCGCCCCATTCCGAGGTTGGCGGGGTGGTAATTCCCCATGCCGCCATGGCCCTTCCCCATTCCCATTTTTGCCCCATGGGCTCAATGGGAATGGGGAAGGCGCTAAGTAAGGTGCCGCAAATTGCGGCACCGTACTTAGGACCAAGGTCCCTTTGCGGGTTGGTTTTTTTAACGCCTGCTAAAAGCAGGCGTTAAAGTGCCACCCGCAAAGGGACCTCGTAATCAGGCGTTAAGGGTTTAACGGCGCCGCCACCTTTTACGGAGCCGTTAACCCCTTAACGCCTGAGTTGCAATGAGGGCCTTGAGTTTTCCCAAGGCTTTGAGGCCTGTGCTCATTCAGAGACATGCTGTGGCTTCCAGCTTTAAGAAGGTGGCTACTTTATTACACACTTGTTTCTATGTTAGCAAGCTATATTTGCAAATCATTCACGTTGTATTCAGCTTATACATTGGTTATGTTAGCTTCTTCATGTCTGCCGATGCTATGTTAATATTCTTCCTGTATAAATGCATTTATTACCTATTGTATGAGCTCTTCATGTAGAGTGCATATGTGCTTTGTGTGTAATGCATGCGGTTGTTACTGCTACAACTTTACTTGACTACTTTTGCCATCTTCACCTTAAATTGTCTCTATGTCCTGTTGAACCTGCCGGGGATTAGGGTGGTATGGTTGCCTCAGTGAGTAATTTTGCTCACCTGTTCAGAATTGGGCTGGGGGAGGGACGGAAGCCATAGCTGACATATTCATCTGCCTCCCAGCATTACCCCCTCTGGTCGAGTCCTTGGCCACAGTCTTCCTTCTGCTCCACCCTAAATAGGGCTCCTTGGGTATCCATATTTTAGTCACCCCCCTTAAGCTACCTCCACGTCTCACATGCTCATATGGACTCCAGGTCATGTAGTGGTACTACCCATTGGAATTACAATATACCCAGTGATCTGTGTGATTATGAGGGTCCTGAAGATGTATACATTTTGACCCTGGAGGTGCCAATAAAGCTCTCCAATATCTGGGAGCGAGGGAAGTCATCTGTTTGTGTATACTCATGCACATGAGTATCCAATTGTATGACTTTTTTAATTCCTCCTGCATTTTTGGCTGTATTTTTGCATTGGCTTATTGAAATTCTTAGAACACAGAAAGATGATAGTGCTAGTACCAGCATTGCCACTAGTATTTTGAATGTGTTAGCCAACCAGGTGGATATCCATGAGAACAGGTAGTCTAAACAGTCATCATTTACAATCTCTTCCACTTCTTCAATTATTTTTGTGTGCAGTTCTGTCAAGGTGGCTATTGCCTCTGTGAGGGTCCTATTTTTCTCATCGTGGGCAGGTGATATGTGCAGCAAAAAGGCCCAAGTTTTGTGTACATGCCCCCCTCCATAGCCGTTATCAGATCGAGGATGTATCTGTTATGGAGGGTCATGAGCCTTATTGCTCTCCGTTTTTCCCTTATGCTGTTAAAGACTTTTACAGTCATATATACAGTCTGCAACAATTCCCATTGGGTTATTTGCAACCATGTGGAATTCGTATTGGCCTGGGGGGTAGAGATGTGAACAACATATCCCTTTTTGTGTGTTTGAGGGTAAGCAACTTCTTATGCCTTATGTGTGCCTCCATCTTGGGGAAATCAGGAATCTGCACCTTCCTTTGGGGCACTACTAAGGCTTGTGTACTTATTGTTGCCAGGGAGCAACGGCCTACCCAATTGGTAGGGAGGTGCATGTAAGTTTTTGAACTACAGGCCCAGTAGTTCATTAATACAGCTGTGACTATTTTGATGCTGGGCACATAAAAAATGTGTTTGCACCATTCATTTTCCCCTATTTTTATTGTGCCCATATCTCTGAAGCACACACTGGCATTCTTCATAGGTACAATGGGTAGGGGTCATGCTTCTTCCTCTACCCACTAGAGCAATTTGGAATATTCAGTCCATTCCTTGAGGCATACATCATTTGCATTCTGCACAACCTCTACTGGCACTGACACAAGTGCTTATGTCTTACAACCCATCAACCCTTCTACCTAGCCTTCTGACTTATATACCTCTCCATATATTAGTAGCTGGGGTCTTCCCAGCAACCAAGTATTTCTTTCCCTGCTGTATTAATGCATTGTAACAACTGATGGTCCTTTATTTTAACCTCTATTCGGGCCTTGCAGTGTATATTGCATCACTGCATCTTTTGTTCTAGTATCATCCGTCATGGACTTTTGTTTTATGTAGCTCTCCTTACAAGAGAACATTATTTTTGTCATCCATCACATGGTGGCCCACCTTCCCTGAAACTGCCCTCTTGTAGTGCAGAGTGATAAATGTGCCAGCCAGTGTGCTCTATGTGCAGGTTTGTCTGTGAGTATGAATATTCTGGAGGCACTCATGGCGTAGTGGATGAGGGAACATACAAAACAACTCTTCAGATGTCTGTCTCCCCATTTTGATCATGTGTTTATACCCCGGGTTATTGGTGACATGGGCTGAATCATTAATATATTTTCTCCAGTGATTTGAGTCATTTAGCACACACATTTTCAATCTTTAAATCTGTGTGCTCACCACAGGGAATCATTTCAGTTGTCACTGGCACAGTAGTTATGCTTATATTCACCGGTCTAGCTACATAAATGACCAGTTCTCTTAATTCAATGAAAATAATATAATTGAGGCCGCAAAATGTAAAACATGTCATATGATCATAATAGCTAAATGATATTTCTTTCTAGAATAAAGTACGTTTTCAGGTTAAGTAAAAATACTGTGAGGCAAATGTCCCATGCCCCTCGAAAAGGATACGTTTTCACAAACAACAATAAGACCAAGAAGTACAGGATGGCTATGGGGAACATTTGTTGTTTCTTTTTTACTTCAAATGGGCCACACTTTAATTTTAGATTAGTGTCATTAAGGGATGTTGGACCAACTGTTCTTGTGTTTAAAAACTTGATTATAACAACAGGTGGATCCCTTAGTTTTTTGTGCATGGGGAGCTTGAGTCACAACAGGGATATGACATATCGTAATAATACAGAAGCCACAAGCTACCCCCTCCTCTTGTTATTCAATTATGCAGCTTGTGGATACACCTATAGTCGATTAATTCAGAAACTGTATGAGAGACTCCAACTTTTTATGAAAATATAAAACTCAAAATAGTCACATCTTATTATAACTCATCTAATAAAAGACAATACAACAACATATGCATACAACGATATTTAAAGTGCACTAGTGATGGAGAGGGTTAGTGAAAGTGCCCAAAGTGCAAATACAGTATTCTTTCAACAATTATTTTACATATGTTAACACATGGTCAAATCTGGCTATGGTTGTCTTCTCACAGCTATTCATATCCTTGTTATTAATTAATATCAAGGTCTCCATGAACTTACTAGGTTCAAACAATTGAATACACAGATTTAGAGACTCCCACTGTTTTTCAGCATTCGAGAAAACACACATTTCCCACAATTTCCCTTGTGATTTCTATTTTCTAATATCCTGTTTACTGTTTCATTAAACAAGGGATGTAATTAAAAACAGGTTTGGCGACAAACAGCGTTTCGGCCTTTTCCACCTTCGATCTGCCCATCCCTTGCAATCACTTATCATTTTGCTTGTAGGCCTCCGTCAGGACAGAAATCCATTATTTGTATGCAAAGATTCACTCTCTTCTCTAACACATACAATTAATATTATTCCTCTTTTTATTTCTTGCTGCCATATATCACAGAGGGGTCTTATTTTCTTATTGGCACATATAGCTAACAAGACTACAACCTTCAAGACTGTGAAATGCCTATGTTACCTTGACTGATTATTCTAATTTCATGATAGAACGAATTTGTCATCTTCAGGAAATATAAGGTGCATCTGTCAACCCATCATCGTCTCTGTGCCCCTGAAAGTGCTTAGCTATTTCTATACTTCAGCATGTCTATGAACTTTCTGAAGTCGCATGTCAAGTTATGAATGAAACCTGATGCATTTTTTATTATTCTTGTTACAGATTGGCTCTTGTCATTGATCTTGTCTTGGGTCGCTGAACTTCTTCTTCACCGTCAGGCTCAGTATTTGTGGACAGGGGAGTCTCTCTGAGATACAGCTTGATGTCAATGAGGTGGATCCATGCGTGCCATCCCTTAACCTTGATTGCTGATGGAGTAACAACTTCCACAATGTAAGGTCCTTGGAAGCATGGCTTGTGCCATTTCCTAATAACATTTGGGGACAGCAGTGTGTCGTTAGGATACACAAAAAGAGGCTTTATGGTTTCATCTGTGTTTTCTGAACCCCCTGCCGCTTCTGCACCTGTTGAGACATAAATTTAAGAGATTCCGTTGTAGCTGTCAAATAATCATGCATTTCCTTCCCTAACACAACAGAAGCACACTTTCAGACTCAGCGTGGGAGGAGCAATTGTAGTATGCTTTCAACATCCCATCACCAGGTCATATGGAGTCAGGTGATGGTCAGAGCCTGGTCGATTCCGTAAGTCAAATAAGGCTAGTGGAAGGCAATGTAACCAATTATTTTTCAAAGTTTTCTTTAGTTTGGCAATTTGTTCTTTTGTTAATATTGTTCTTTTAAGAAGCCATTGAGGTGCTCACAAATCCTGCCTGCTTGTGGGTGATAGGCGGATGAGAATGTGTGCCTTATCCCAAAGAGGATCATGATTTACTCAAATATTTAATTTAAAAAATGCTGTCCGTTGTTGGAACATAACACATCACACACTCCCCACCTTGGAAATACTTCACATACAATGACATTTGCTGCACATGTGGCATATGTATGTGTACATGGACCAGTTTTGATCCATCAGGAAGAGGGACATATGACTACTAGCATATACCTGTAGCCATTACAAATTTGGAGCACATCCACAGAGTCGATATGTAAATGCTTAAATGGTCCCATGGGACGGGATATTGCTCCTCTCACTGTTCTCAGGGTGAGGCTGAAACATGTCTGGGGATGCTTGTGGTCTCATGCAGAAGGGATGTGACTTAGCAGTAGAGGCTGGACTGCCCCTTTTGGGGTGGGACCAAGCCTGATTTGAATATGGTCTTTCCCCTTCTGCAATGGCTTGGCAGGCTGAATAACAATGCCCTAAAGGGTTGCCCACAGCAATGCTAGAGGTTAGGATTCACTCCAAACCTTCCAGCCATCACCTATCTTGTTTTGCAGTAATACATTTCTGACAGATCATACAATTAATAACACATTTTGCAATATGCTCACTCAAGTTAGGCACACACCGTTCCTCTGCAAGACATTCCCTTGTTATGTGTGTTGAGTAGAGCAACTGCTCTAGTGCTCCTGTAAACATCCCTAAGGGCATAACTGGTTTCCTGTTGCTGTCCTGCACCACAGTGCATCTGTGGGGGACAGGGAGCACCCCCGTCTTTTCCACAGCTCCTGCTCTTCTGCTGGTGCCCTCCACTGTAACTTGATAATTTGTGTCATTGGTAGCCCTTCTTTATCAGCATGTTGTGTGCATGTAAATGTTTGTTTGGTGCAGTTGTAATGTCAGATACATCTAGAAAATATGCTGTTCTTTTTGCTTATAGGTAAGCAGCCTTGTTGCCATGAGAAATCAAGTCCATACCTCTGGTGTGCACTGCACACTTCACCACGGTGATAGCCGCTGGAATTTGAAGTGCGTCTATGAGCCTGTCTAGTAATGGCGCATACCTTACTGGTGTTCTGACTGTGCACAGGAAGCCCCTCCTTTTCCAACTTGACAGTCCTGTGTGTACTGTTGAGGTCACGTAGGCGGAGTCAGAATACACAGTTACCACCTCATCTCCATGCGCTTCAAGTGCTAAGATCACTGCTACCAAATCAGCTGCATGTGCTGAACAATTTGCTGGCAATATTCTCTCTTGCCTTCACCACGGTTGTTCCACTATGGCTCTCCCCATGCTCTGATCCTTTGATTATGGCCTGTCAATGAAGAGTATTATCCCTCCTTCTAGGGTATTTTCCTTGAAATGGGGTACCGCATCATGATACTCAATGTAGTTGGTGCAATCGTGCACATAATCTCCCTCTTTTGCTGGTTCTGCTATGAATCTGTCTAGGTTTACAACTCTGCACCTGATGATTTGATTGATGGATTTGATATGATTACTTCATAAGTTGATGCTCTCTGTGTAATCAAGGTACTTTTGGGCTTTTCAAGGATGGTGCATAGAGCATGCTCAACATTTAATGTAACTACCCAACCCATACTTATGCTGGCAGACTTCTCAATTGCAAAATCTGCTGCAGTCAGTGCGTGCTCACACAGGTAATGGCCTCTCATTTCACTGTAAAATTCTAATGGTTTGTGTCCCATGGTAGTTTTCTATGTGAGGACAGCCGTCATCACTACTCCATTTCAATGATAGAATAGAAATAAGTCTTCATTGTAATCAGGGATCCTTAATACTGGATACGTACTTATTGCTAGCTTCAACTCATCAAAGGCTTCCATTATTTCTCCTCTCCAGGCTATATCTCTTTTGTCCTTCAGAGCTTCTTTTACTCCTTTTAAAATGGCCTGACATACGTGCTGTCAACAAATACCCATTGTGTACAGTAATTGCAAAGGCCTAGACATTATTGTAATTCTTTCACTTTCCCTGGCCTGCAAGTTTTCATGATTGCTTCTGCTCTTTCAGGTGTCATTTTCCTCCTTTCATTTGATATCAACTGGCCTATCCCTCCTGCACTTTTCCTCAGTGGTGCTAGACACCAATATGGCATCCACATATTGGATGAACACACTGTTAAGTTGTACATTCCCATAGTCCTTCTGAAGCACCATGTTGAAGACTGAGGGAGATTCAGAGTGCCCCTTGGGTAAACAGGAATGCTGTAATTGAATCCCACTTTAAGTGAATGCAGTCAAGTACTGAAAATCTGGATGCAAGGGAATTGAAAAGAAGGTGTTCTTTAAATCAATCAATGCAAAATATTTAGCTGCAGATGAGATATTATATAATATTGTGGCTGGATTTGGCACTAATGGTAATTCTGCCTCAACAATATTATTCAAGGGTCGTCAATCCTGAATAAATCTCCATGATCCCCCCTATCGCCTTCTTGGTCAGGTACACAGTCAAGTTGCAGGTCGATTCTGAAGGCACTAATATCCCCGATCGCACCAAGGTGGCAATGGTTTAATAGATACTCTTGTCAGCTTCCTTTGACATGGGATACTGTTTTACTCATGATAAAATGTCTCCCTTCTTTAGTTTAATTTTAACTGCCCCTACTCCTAGACCATGTTATACGAACTGCTGCTCCACAGTTTGCTCGGCACGTGTGCCAAATCTTCTTGAAGAAGGGATGGTACTTTCCTCACTAATTACCTTCTCTGAGGTATTTCCCTGTTCTGTAGTTACTGATATGTGAGACTGATGCTAAACATTACTTCGTCATCCGAGACTTCGTCTATAAACAATGTTACATCTGTCAAGTCAGTCAGTCTATGTTCCTCATTATCCCTTCTTCATCTATTCCCTGCAAAATTACTCTATCTTCCCTTACTACTGCTGCTTTTAGCTCAATTGTGATTATCTGCCCTTCTTCCATGTCCTTGTGAAAATCTGGTCGAAACGAAAATTCAGTGGGTAACATCAATATGTTATCCTGTATTCTTGGGAGCCATGCTGATAATATGTGTACCCATAAAGGAATACTTCTTGGTTTAATGACACTCCTTTTGGTGCTTTCTGCCCATAAAATGCTGTTATTAATTCTTGTGCATTCATATATTGGATCTCTGGGGTAGAACATATTATCCCCTGTAAGTAATTTATATCATCATGTTTAGTTTACTCATCAAATCTCTCCCCAATATATTGGCTGGCATCTTATGGGAAAATAACAATAGCATATCCATGTCATGTTCTCCTATGGTTATGGGTAAGTTGTCTCTAAAAGGAACCTTTGTTGTTACCCCAGAAAACCCTTGTGGATCTGGTGTAATTGATAGGATGGGACATATCAAGTCTTTCTGTGGGCTGTCCTATTGTGGACACATATTCAGTCCTGTATCACTAAAAGGATTACCTCCCACTACTGTCACACCCACTATTCTAGCTGTAGGTACCTGCAGAAATATGTTCATTTTTCATGTTTTCACTGCATTCTGTTGTGCTGTGTTTGCATTGGTGCTTGATGTGCTTGATGTGGCATCCCTTGTTGCATCTGCTATATTTGTGGTGCTTTTGCCTGATACTGCTTGTGATCTTGGGCATAATATGTTGCACTATATAGTGCACCATATGGTGGGGGGTATGCTGGCCCCCCTCTTGTGTTTACTGGTTGCCAATTCTGTTGTAGTCCTCCTCTACGTCTGCAAACATGTGAGATATGCCCCTTTTTCCTGCATGTCCAACACTGTTGTGGTGGCCCTCCAAATCGTGGTGTCCCTCCATTAAAACCTCCTCCTTGCTGAGCTTGGAATCCAAACCCTCTGACTCTGTGTGCAAACCCTCATCCCCGGGGTAATAGTTATAGTCCCCCCTTCCTACAAAGTTTCCATTTGGCCCTGGTTGCACTTGCAATGCCTCCTGCACAACATGTCTTTCTCCTGTGTTTGTTAACATAGCCCCTTCCATCATCAGTTTTGATGGTTTCTTTTGCACCAACTTCACTTCCTCTATTTTTCTTTCCTCAACTTTTTTTCTCTCCTTCTCTTGTTGTAGTCTAAAATGGTGAACAAAAGTCAATTGTATTTTGGGACAGGGTTTGGCCTCTGGTCTCACAATCTTCTTTAATTGACTCTACACCTCTTCGGGGAGTCCCTGACTCAAAATGTAATCATTTTTTAAATGTTTTTGTCTCATGGTTCTCTAGTTTCTAGTGTCGATTCTTCTTGAATAACTTGTATATAAGCAGGGAGTATTCATATGGCCCCATCTTCCATATCATGATTGCACCCATCTGATGTTTCTGGGTATTTTATTCTGAGTGCCCTCCAAATGTCTGCTCTGCAATTATTAAAAGGTGCCTTGTCATGTCTTGTGTCAAAATGACTTCTGATTGTTCACCTGATATGGCAGCAGAATTTTTATGCCGCCCACTGCTAGCACCAAATCAGCTGTCATTCGGTCCAACTCATTGATGCACCTTCCCACCCCTGCTGTGAGTGATGGCAATTTATAAATCAAGTTATTTTGATCTGTCTGTGGCCATGTTATAAATTGTGCTAGTCCTCCCCCTTTCTCTAATAAGGGGAATTGTTTTATTCCTGTGCCCCATCAAACTGTTGCAGCACAGTTTGTCTTTGTTACCATGCCCGCCTTGCTAACTCTCTTCTGTCCTGGTAGATTTCTCAGCCGATTCACATAAGGCATTTTCTTTTCTAAAATGTGCGAGCGCACCTTCAAACTTCTCAGATATTGAACAGGTTCTGTCCTTATGGCTGGTTCCTCTATCTCTGTTCCCGCTACCTCTCACCCTATCTGGGTACACATGGACGGGGCTTGTGCCGCTTCCTCCTGGCTATCCCTGTCTGCTTTGCCTTCAAACATTGTATCTTTCTGTTTTCATTCTCTCTAGCCTCAAAATCTAGTAATTCGAGGGGATGTCTCCTATATGTCTCTGCCATCACATCTTACATTATGTCCCTGCTGTCCTCTGGTTTGTCCATTCTCCAACTTCCTATTGCACCAATGTCACCCTTTCTGCTCCTGTGTAGACTTTAACTTCTCCTTCTCATAACACCTTCTTCCTCTTTATCAGATACTGTGTGTCTGCTTGTAATGTCATCAACTTCCTTGCAGTATCTCTCTAAGCTCCTCTCTCTTTCTAATTCTTCACCTTGCTATTTCTCTCTTTCTTTCTCTCCCCGTTTCCTTTCTCTGTTTCTGTCTGGGAGTGTATGCCCTTCAATAATAGCATCAGTTTCTTTTTGTCATCTCTTCCTACTTCTTTCTACATCTTGCTGTTTCCCCCTCCGCCTCTTCTAGTCTCCTCTCTCTCTTCCAGCCTCTTATTTCTTTTCCCTCTCCCTTTCTTCTTCATTCCTTTTTCCATTCTCTCTTCCCTTCTTCGATCTCTTTCTCCCTCTTCCTCCATTCTTTTCTCTTCTTCTGTCTCCATCCTTTCTCTAACTTCCTTTGCCTTCTCTTTAGAATCATTAATTCTCTTTCCATCCTATTTAAGCATGATCTGTCCTCCCACCCATTCATTTGGTACTATCACAGTCTCACTCCTGCTGTCTTGCATGCCCCTCTCTCTCTGAACCTCTTCCTCTGCTTCCATTAGCCTGGCTTACAAGTTGCGACGCTCATCATATTCTACATGGGTGGGCACTGGTCTTAGTCTTTTTGCTTTCTCTCCACTTATAATGTTTTCACTACTATATGCGGAAGGTGCATATGTAGGATTAGTATATCCTGCCATTGCTTTTAATATATTTAATGGGTACAACCCCTGTGTGGTTGAGGACTGCTCCTCACTCTGTGAAAGAGGAGGAGGAGCCATGGGTGTTATACACCCTTCTTCATGCTGATTAAGCACCCATTCTTTCGTACTTGGCTTTACTATGTCTCCTGCAAACATATTACATAGTTCCATATATCTAAACTACTCTGTAACTGTTTTCCTTTATATGTATGTGATATAGGCTGTCTAGGTGGATGAAGAGTGGCTTTGTGTACATATTGTACAGTGTGGGTGAGAGGTAGGATCATTGTGGGACATCATAGGAGACGGGATGGGGTCAGCTGATTTGGTCCCAGCAAAGACCCTGGAGGATCATCCGATAGGAAGGATTTGATCCAATTGGACGCATCTGTGGAGAGGTTGATGGTGGTTGTGAGGGTATCAGGTAATATTATCCCCACCAAAAATATCGCCGTATATATGGTCTTCGGGAACGGCCATAGGCGATAATTTTAGTGGGGATAATATTGGTGTTTTTTGGGAGCAGGGGTTTCGGGGGTGTCACCGCTCCTTTTAAAATAATAGGGGTTTGCAGGGGTGTCCCCCGCAGGTTCCATGGCTTAATATCGCCACAAAAATATGGCAATATTTTTGTATGGCGATATTTTTGCGGGGATATTAACACATGGAACTGTGATGAGGTGGTGGCAAAGGATCTCGTGGTCGACGAGGTCAAATGCCGCCAAGAGATCTAGTAGGAGGATGATGGCGAGATCCCCCCTGCATCACAGATGAGGTCCAGCTAGATCTTAAGGTTGAGGAGGGCTGATTCTGTGCTGTGTCTGGACCTAAAACCTGATT
Source organism: Ambystoma mexicanum (assembly GCF_040938575.1). Lineage (NCBI taxonomy): Eukaryota > Metazoa > Chordata > Amphibia > Caudata > Ambystomatidae > Ambystoma > Ambystoma mexicanum. The sequence continues at coordinate 699,263,816 of NC_090941.1, read as the reverse complement.
GGCAAGGACCTATGAGGTTGTGGGTTTAAAGATGCGTTTGGATTTTTTGGTAGGCAATGTGGTCAAGAGTATTCAGAAGGTAAGGCACTGTGGTAATAGGGCAGTTATTTTCAGGAGTGGTGTGACCCAGGCTTCTATGATGAGGTTGGGAAATATGGGGGAGTCTGCACACAACTTAATGAGATGGGCTGCGCATATGTAACCAGTGCAGTTGGTGGCTTTGAGGTGTTGTATGGTGGTGGTTAAATCTTTAGGGGACACATGAGTGAAGAAGAAAAGGGGGGTTGGGGAGTGGAGGGAGTGGTTGGACCAGGGGAGGAGGAAGGTGGGATTCTTTTAGAATGGGTTTGTCCCTGAGCGTGTGGATTTTGTTGGCTATGGCAGATTGTATAAAGTTTTATTTTTAGGGAAACTGTCATTTGGTGGGGCTGGAGTTTCAAGCTCCTTGAGGATTTTAAAAAGCTCTCTTTTGTTGGAGCTATCTTCATTCATTCTGACGTTGTGGATGCTGGATTTTGACATCAGGATAATTGTTTTATAAGTTTGAGCAATGGTATTGAAGGCTTCCTTATTGACGGGGGTCAGATGTTTATGCCAGAGCTGTTCTTTTGCATGTTTGAGTTTGCAGAGGGCTATTAATTCTTCTGTGAACCAGTTGTGGTGGCTCATTTTATTTTTTGAGACGTGGTCTTGAGTGGGGCATGCTGGTCTAGGGCACTGAGGAGTGCCACATTGTAGGCAGCGAGGATGGCTTAGGGGTCGGTGGTGTCTGGTCACGCTTTAAGGGTGGCAAGGATGGTGGGTTTCAGTAGTTCTTTGGTCAATTTGTGGGTGTGTCTAGCAGTGCTGGGTGGAAAGATACCAGCCACGGAGGTGGGAGTTGGGGTGGGCAACATGGCAAAGCGGATCAGTGAGTGGGCCGTCCAAGGTGCAGGGTCCGTGGAGGTAACTTGCATGGATATGTTGGTGGGTAGGATCCAGTTGAGGATTCAGCCTTTGTTGTGGGTCGGGGAAGACACCAATTGGGAGAAGTTCATTTCTTCAAGAGCTATGATGGGGGATGTAGCATTCGGGTCAGAGGGGTCATTGTAACCTACGTTGAAATCTCCTAGGAGCAGGAGTTTGGTTTTAAGCTTTAGGAGAGGGGAAATGAGCAGCCGGGTGTCAACGGCAGGTGTGCTGGGGGTGTTGGGTTGGCAGAAGAGGAGTAATATGTTAATGGTGAATTGGGGGTTGGATTCAATTTTGGCTAGTAGGAGTTTGTAGCCAGGTAGTCGTGGGAGGGGGAGGCTCTGATGGAGAGGGATGATTTGGATATGATGGCGAAACCTCCACCTAGGTTGCCATCTCTGTCAGCTCGTAGGATTGCGTGGGTAAGGCTAGAGATAGGAAGAGGCCAGCTGCCTCAAGCAGCCAGGTTTCTGTTACAGCTAAGAGGTCAAGATCGTTGTCTAGTATGAGGTCTTGAATTTCAGTAGTGTGAGCACAAGGAGACTGGGTTGATAAGTGCACAGGTGAGGTGTTCAGGGTGTATGTGAGTTGGCGTTGTTTGTGCTTAGACAGGTTGGGGTGGCAAACCAGTCTGGTGCAGAGGCTATGGAGACATGGTGTGCCCAGGCAAGGAGTTGTGTGTACATAGGTGTGTTTGGTGGTCCGGGCGGGGGGTGATGTGTATCATGTGGGGTAGATAGTAGTGTAGCTTGAGTTGTGGCTGGTGGTTAGATGGTGGTGCTGTGTGCTAGATTGTGTAGGTGATGGTGTGATTTCTATGTGGATTTGGTCATGTAGGTGGTGGGCTCTGGAGGGGCAGGCTGGTACTTGGGGGCAGCTGCTGGTACTCTTTGGTGTATGTGGTATAGGGAAGGCAAGAAAGGCGAAGATGGGGTGTTGTTTCCTGGATATCCGGGTGCTAGGTATGCAGCCTTGCAGGCATGGGGCTTGATGTTAGTGGTGGTGTAGGGTATTGGGCAGAAAAACATGTTTTGTACTCATCCTGAATAGCATTGGTGATATTAAAGGGCACATTTGCAATAGGGCAGGACACATTTGCAGTAGAGCAGGGCACACTAGGGCAGAACACATTTGCACCAGGGCAGGGCACATTTGCAATTAAGCAGATTACATTTGCAATAGGGCAGAACATATTTGCAATAGGGTAGGTCACATTTTCCAATTGGGCAGGGCACAATCGTAGTAGAACAGATCACATTTGGAGTAGGGCTGGGCACATTTGCAGTAGTGCAGGGCAGGACATATTTTCAGTAGATTAGATCACATTTGTAATAGGGCAGGGCAGATATGCAGTAGTGACAAGTAGGTGGGCTGGGAACAGTATATTTTGAAAAGTACATTTATCTGTGGTCGAGCACAACTGTGCATAATGGGCTGTGTTAACAGGTCATTATGCACAGTTGTGTTCAATTGCAGGCACCATTGAGAGACATTGTTCTTGAACTGATATTGATGAGGCAGTTGAGGACCTTGCTTGGGAGAGGGGCCCGGTGTCCTGTGTTGTTGAAGGTACAATGTCTGGAGGGGCCAATAGGGCCGACAATGTGGGTTGAGGAGAGTGGATGCCAGGGCTGGTTTCTCCCAGGTTGGGGGGATGTGGGCGATGGCTGTGTTGCTCTGCCATGCGGGCGTGAGCAATGATGACTGTATTGGTGTGAGATTCCAGTGTAAGGAGGGCAAGAACCTTTTTGGAGGTTGTGGGAGGAGGCCTGTTGGTCGCAGTAGTTTCACAGCAGGTATCAGATGATTGCCACAATCCGGGTGGGCGATGCTGGGCATACCGGGAAGTGGCACTGGCTTCAGCACTGGGGCTGTGATGGTCATTCAGGGGAATTATTTTTTTGTGGGGTGAATTGCTTTCTTACCGTGTTGTTGTAGCGAGACCTGGATTGCCGGATTCAGCTGCGGAGGTAGGAAGAGCTTTCTGGATACCGGTAGGAGTCCTTTGGACGTTATAAACGGGTCCTCCTGGGACAGACAGGGAAGGCCTTGCTTCGCCCAGGCTGTTAACTTGGGCTGCCGGGCTGTTACTCCTTGTTTCAGCCCTTGGAACGGGTGCCTAACGCCACAGTGATCACAACTATGTTGAACACGCATTCAATCCCCTACTCAGTACCAAAGAGTGCATTGTGCAACTTGTACAGATTGTCCTAACGGAAAACCTTTTCATGTTCAAGGAACAATTTTACCGGCAAATACAGGGGAACACCATGCGTGCAACATTTGTGCCAGATAAAGCTAAACTTTAAAAAAGTGCCTTTTTACAAACTGCACATATATCCAAACGCTAATCCATATATTACCAACATTACGAAATGGTGCATATTCTTTCACTATGTTTGGTAGATGAAAACATTAAATTCACCATGACGATGGATTATAAAAGCATTTCCTTCTTCGACATTACGTAAATATGTGTATATAAACAATTGGCTACTGAATTAAAAGATAAACTGATGGCTAAGAACACTGTGGCATCTTAGTTCTGGAATCTTCGTGCGTTCTAGCCCCCAGAGTTTTCAGCCTGTCAGTTGATCCAGGCTGCTGTAATTGAGTCGATGGTGGAGTTTTCATCTGGTGTATCTTAATAAAGCGTACTTAATAAAACATAGTTAATTTGCCGGTGTGTTAAAGATCCTTAACCTAGCAAAGAGGCATCATAGCGCTCCAGCGGCCTTGAATATAAAGTGCATTATCTGTGGGAAGCAAACGATATGCAGCCTCTGAGGGCCAACAGCCAGCTGAAGCAGAGCGGGCTATACCAAAGGATCATAGAGGACGCAGAGATGAGTGGGCCATATGGAAGATATGATATGATATGGCATTTATAACGCGCCTATACACAAGTGTTTCAAGGCGCGACGAGGCAACAGAGGGGAACAGAGGGAAGACAGAGACAACAATCTTACTAGGCCAAGTGACATTGAGATTGCGCAAGTGCAGGGGACGTGGGTTGAAGGGGAAGTGCATTACATAGGATAAACAGTAAATAATAAAAACATAACAATAAATAAGTGCAGCCAGCTGGTGGCAGGTTCAGGGGTAAGTGCAGACATCAGGTGTCAAGTGCTGGTAGGGGGCTGTAGGGATACAGAAACAACCCCAGAGTGCAAGGGTTGCCAGGAAGGCAGTGCAGGTGTGCAACTGGCGGGGAGGGGACCTGGGTCCGAGAATAGATGGTAGCCAGGTGACCAGTGCAGTTTCAGTTAGAAGTTCAGTAGGGGAGAGGAGCAGAGAAAGCAGAAGCAAAGAGGAAGGTCTTGTGGTGCTTCCAGAACGGGAAATGGGTCTCCTCAAGTTTCAGAGAGGAAGGGAGGCTGTTTCAGAGGGAATCCCCAGCCAAAGAAAGAGATCTGCCACCAACTTGTTGCTTGGAGAAGCGACTGACCCTGAGAGAGTTGGAGGCAGATGAGCGAAGAGCTCGAGAAGGTAGATATTTAGGAAGAGAGAGTTAAAGGTAATGGGGTGCCAGGCCCCAGAAGGCCTTGCGGACAATGCAGAGGGTTTTGAACTTAAACCTCGCAGCCACTGGGATCCAGTGCAGGGATTTCAGTCTGGGAGAGATACAATCCCTGGGCTTGAGGCCAAGGACAAGTCTCGCAGTCCTGTTCTGGATGAGTTGTAGAGGGCGGAGAGTAGAAGCAGGCAGATTTAGAAAGAGGCTGTTGCAGTAGTCCAGCCTAGAGAGAACCAGAGCTCTGGAGACAGTGAGCTTCTGGGGGAAGGAGAGGAAACAAGGAATACCTCTGAGGAGGTGCATCTGGTAATGTGACTTCTTAGAGACGTCAGAGATGTGAGGAGAGAAGGAGAGGGTGGAGTAGAAGATGACCCTGAGGTTTTTAGCCTCACAAGTGGGAGAAGGAAGAGGGCCAAGAGAGGCCGGCCAGAGAGTGATAGGAAAGGAGGGAGTGGGTGTGCCGATGAGGAGAATCTTAGTCTTAGGCAGAGATCATTGGCGGAACACCACTGCTGGATAGCAGACAGACTCTCAGAGATGAGAGAACGCAATGACGTGGCTAAAGGGAGGCTGAGTATGAGCTGAGTGTCATCAGCATAGCAGCGAAAGTTGGGGCAGATAGCGGCAATGTGGGGGGCAAGGAGTGCCAGGTATTGGTTGAACAGCGAGGGAGAGAGGTTAGACCTGTGGGGATGAGGCCTGCAGGGCACCCCAGTTAATGGGGCGGGGGGGCACCAACACACGCCTAAAGGTCACATGTGGAGTGCCACATTAGTAAGAAGCCTGCATGTGCTGGGAGGCAGCCTCCCAAGGTCAGTGCCTGCATAGAGGCGCACGTTGCCAAGGAATTGCGAACATATGCACATTGGGCATTGCTCTAACAGAGGGGCTTTGGGATGTAAACATAGCTTGGTCGCTTTGTTTCGGTTTGTAATAACGTAACAGGGCCAATATTGCATCCGAGGGTGTGTCTGTGCCTGGATTCCTCTTTCCTGCACGGTTCGACATGGCCTCTATACTTAGCTAAACATATGATTTCATGAATTTATCTTTAAAGATAGCTGGGTTAGCAGGACCTTTGCAACTGTATGTTCGACGTTCTATTTTGTTTCAGTTTTTAGGTAAAAGAGATGAACCAGTTGACATATGTCTCCAATGTGCATGCTATTCGTTTCACTATAGTGCTGCAGTAGACTGTTGGGCAAACATTCACAGAATAATTCAAGTGATTGGAACACATCCAAAACATTGTCATTGTGAATGGTTTTATGGATCCTCTTAGGCCCTAACGAAGCCAGCATCTAAGAATGTGTTGATTATGCTGACATTGGTTGAGCAGATATTTAATATTAAGATTCTTTGCTGATGTCTTACCATAATTTAAAACCTTGTGGATAGTTGAGATTTGTTTGTTCAATTTCGGTTTTGATTGAATAGGCATCTAATCATATATTGCTTTCTGTATCTTATCCCTGCATTTTCAATTGTATGTATGCCTATGAATGGATATGACTGTGCATAATGAATGTTGCAGTCATTTTATGAAATATTCTTTTCTATATTTGAATGTTATTATGGTCCATTCTAGTTGTACTTTGTGTAGTTTATAATAAATATAGTGTATTTTCACAATTAAATTTAGCAGTGTGTGTCACACAAAATTCCAAGCAGGACAAATAAATGAGGAACAACAATGTCTGATTTTACTTATACTCTAAGTTCCCTGCTCCAGGGAACTTGGGCATTGATCGGCAACTAAAGATGCCCATGCACACCTCTGTGCAGAGCAGACAATGCACAGTAAGGACTAAGTACAATAACCAAAAACTAAAGAGATATATAGACCAAAGTGGTAAAACCTACACACATATAATACTCGTGGACAGTTTGGTAGCCAAAGGGCAAGTAGATGGTAAAATCCTGAGACAGGACAGTAAACACCATTACAAAGCTGCACAGGGGCTACCTCTCTAGAAACCGAAAAATGCAGAAATGCAAACACTCCATCACCCATGCCATATCTTCTCTCCCCAGATGATACAACCATGCAATGGAAGAGGTGGAAATAAATCACTTGATCACTATGCAGGGTCTGTCTGTGGAGCAAGATATGGAGTGGAACAGATACATCTCTGTGAATGCATTGCCTGTGTACTGCAGGTAAAATGAAATTGAGAACCTGGCAGCACTGCCTACAGGAGCAGCGCATGACTTCAAAAACCATGAAAAGTGATTGATGTAATTAGAAAAGGACTACAAGACGAAACTCAGCATCATTCTAGATGGATATCCTTGTGGCAAAATAATCCAAGAGCTATGAGAATCCTAAGAGTAATATATCACTGCTCTCAGGGGTTTGGCCAGTAGATGCACATTTGGGAGCTAACTCACTGATTTGTAAGAGACCAATTTATGCCGAAATGCAGGGATAGGAAGGTGAGAGAAAAACCCTGGCACAGGGGCAATATCACCTTGGATGAGGTCCTTCTCATAGCTAAAGAGATTGAAGCTATGTCCTGGCGCATGAAAGTACTTGAAAGGGAGGCTCTGCATAACACAATCAGAGAGGGTACAACCCAACAATAGGTATCCAATGAAAAATCAAACATGATTGTGCAGCTTGTGTAAAGCAAGACTGCAAACAGAATTCCTCTTACCAATGGTAGGGATGGAGCTGAAAGGTACCCTTTAGTCCTCACCAGGAGTGGTAACAAAGAATAGTCAGAATAAGAAGAAAGAAGGAGCTGTTTTGGGGTGATAGCACCTACCCACTGGCAGACAGCCCTATGTACTAGAACGCAGGAGGAAATGCAGACACATAGGTAGAATTTCAAAGTGCTGCATGTCTGCTAACAGCGCACACTATCTGAAGGAGTTTTGCAAAGACCTTGATGAGGAACTGTCCATTATAGAGTACCTGGAAATAGAAGTGTGTGGGTTGAAGGCCAACATACACCAGAGGAGATTATGAGTGATTCAGGAACAAAGTACACACTCCTGCCCAAGAGAATCTGAAAGGCCATATTCAGTCACTGAGCTCTTCATAGTGTGGATATCAACCTAGTTGATTACTGAGGCAAGTAGAACAATCTGCTGGGGAGGGTCCATACTGATTTGATGTTCAAGAGCAGGCTATTTGGAAGCAAAGGTATGTCCACTTCAAAGACAGACACCACTCCCAAACTGGTCCCATCAATAAAAGTTTAGAGATGAAATTAGAACTTCAACACAGAAGATGTTGTCATAACCTGTGGAGAAAGAAAGGTGGACAATAAGGATGTGTTTGGACGTTAGATGTCTAAGAAGATTCACACACCATATCAGTTTTAAGGAAGGAACAACTCCATTGGCGCAGCATTTAGTGCACAATATGTTGATTACCAGAAGGGAAAAAGTGAAAGAGGAACTCATAAACATAGAAAGGCAAGGCATCATGGAAAGGTTAAGCTGCAAAGTGGATGTACCCATTAGTTGTCATAAGGAAGCAGACATGAACACTGCAGTTCTTTGTTGATCACTGTGCCATCAATCGATCCGTTACAGTGGATTGACTTTCACTACCTAACATCAGAGAGCTGTTGTCTACAATAAGAGATGTCCCCAGATTCTACACACCTACCTCACTGCAGCCTACAGCCAAATCAGCCTTCATGAACAATAACAACAATTAAACCCCTTTATCACACCTGGCTCTCTATACCAATATCAATAGATTAGGGAAGTCATCCTAATTTTTAAGCATGTCTTCTACATGCTATAACATACTCAGAAGGGATTTGTGTTTTTTTCAAGGCCACATCTGAATTATGACAGGGAGCGCTCTAAACAAGAGCAACGATTACGGATAGTACTCAAGATCATTATAGGAATGCGTATGATTTAAAAAAGGACAAATGCAGAATGAAAAGGAACCACAATGAAAACCTAGGGCACATATTATTGGGCAAGTGAATAGAACTGAAAAGTGACCTTATAACAGGGGGATTTCTATTAACCATTCATATTGTACACTGCAAACAAAACTGTGAACATGCAAAGCATTGTAAACGTGTGTGTGACCTTTGAATGGAACAACTCCTTTAACTGCACATTTTGGAAGCTAAAACAAGACCTGAAACAAACAACTACTATGTGAAACTACAAACCTGACAGGAGAACAATTACCGCAATGGTTGTCAGCAACATTGTCTTTGCCACCGTTCCATACTTGACAACAGACAGAATGGAATATAGTACATCCTTCACCCCATGAGCACTCACAACGGCAGTACAAATGCATCCCGGAATAGAGAAGACAATATTCGCAGTCATATGGGCTTTTGAGAAATTAAAGTCCACACAGATCGCAAACTTCTGCAAGTTACGCTGATGATCAAGACTGTGACTGGGTCTCAGCACAGATAAGGAAATGGATCTGCAGCCTACAAGAGCATTCATTCATGAATCATCCTAACATGAGTAGGGCCGTGCAATGCCAGAAAACAGAGCGCTAATAGAGCTCAGAGAATGCCTTGGGAATAACAGCTTCACCAAAGTTTTATGGAAGAGTCTGGAAGAATTCTGGCACAAAGGGACAAACTATACATAGAAAGAAGTTATGTAAAGATTGGTGATGGGATCATTTCACTTGCAGGCCTACATGAGCATGGAGTATCTCTAGGACAATATGGCAATAGGGAATAATTGGGAATATTTGGCTGGAGGATCATACTAAGCCAGATTCTAAACAACTCTGGGAAATATTTAATCAACATGAGTTGTTAGCATTAACTCAAATTGGCCCATATAAATCTGGTCATTGTTTGGATTCAGTTTTGGTCAGGGGAAGGGGGATTGACATGACTGATACTGTACCTATATTGTGGACAGACCACTAGCTTAGGTTCTTTCTTATTAAAACAGCCAAACATGATAGCAGTGCTCCCGCATCATATGGTGCCAAACCAACCCGCAAGAAAAAGGAGCTGGATAGTATACCCGGTAATGAGGTAGGGGAGGGATGGTGCCTCTGTGCCTCATCTCAAGGATGCAATGATTTTTTCGAACAGGGCGTCCAAATAATGAATACTATTTGTGCTAAATACGCCCCTCTGAGAACAAATACTCCTAGGAGACCTTCTAAGGTGTGGTACACTACACAGCTCTGTGAGCTTAAAACAGAATATGAACACCATGAGAACAGATGGCACTCTTTAAAACTGCCTGAACATGCCCTATTAGCGAAAACAGCTTTGACCAAATATAAAAAAGCTATTTTCAGAGCAAAATCTAATTTCTTAGCAGGAAGAATCACAGCTGCAGCAAATCATCCCCAAGAGCTTTTCAAAGTCATTGCATATTTTGTCAATCCCAATACGACTGCCCCAGTGAAGGATCATCTATCTCTAGACCATGTAAATGGACTGAATACTTTCTTCATGGATAAAAACTAGAATATTCAGGATAACATCAAGTCCCAAAGGGAGTTAGACAGTACAGCCCACTCGACTGTTATGAATGAGGCTATTGCTCTATCAGGAGACATAGCTATCAGGCCTACCCCGTTTCCTTTCAAGCAGGTATCAGAGGAGGACATTTTTAGCCTCCTTTTGAAACTTAAAACAATGAATAATTAACTTTTTCCAATCTCTGCATTTGTTGGCAATCGGATCTCGTTAGAGTTAACTCCTTTTATAATGAAGTTCGTGACTGCATCATTTAAGCAGGGGGTGGGCCGGACCTCCTGAAATTGTCAGCCATCTCCCCGATGCTAAAGAAGGCCAGCTTTGACCCTGAGGACTATCAGCATTTTCGTCCCATCGCCGGTCTCCCATGGCCGAGAAAATTCCTGGATAAGGTGGCCACAGCCCAGTTCCACAATATTGTTGAAGATAAGGGCCTTCTTCATCCCGTACAATCTGGTTTAAGGGTCTTCTTCATCCCCTACAATCTGGTTTCTGACCCGAATTTGGAACAGAGACCGCATTGGTAGCAGTATGGGATGAGGTGTTGCAAGCAGAGGATTAATGTAAACTCCCTGCTTGTGATGCTAGACCTATCTGCTGCATTTGATACAGTGGATCATGGCATTTTGTTAGATCGTTTAAAAAAAAAAGGGAATGTGGATTCATGTGCACTGGACTGGTTTGCCTCTTTTCTGACGGGGTGCAAACAACGTGTACAGGTGGGAGGCTTCATATCTGAAATCCTTGCGCAATGCTGTGGTGTACCACAAGGCCCTGCAGTTTCTCCCCTCTTATTTAACATCTATCTTCGTCCACTAATGGACATTTTGGAGAAACTTCATCTCAGGTTCGACTCATATGCTGATGACACGCAGTAGTATATCAGACTCGATGATGTGGATAATGCCCTTGTTAAAGTAGGTAGATGCCTGGAAGAAATAGGGGTATCGATGGCACAAAATTGGCTGCAGCTCAACCCCAAGAAAACAGAGGTGATCCTTTTTGGAACAAAACATCTATTGGAGGGAAACAGTAACCCGCCTCTAGCTCAGTTCCTAGGTTCCACAATTAAATATGCCTCAAGGGTAAAAACCTTGGGATGTATATGGCAGAGCGACTTGGGGTGTGCTGGCAAGTTTCAGCTACAGTGCAGTAAGTCTTTTATAATATTTGGTTGCTGCGGCAAGCACTCACTTATGTACCTCAGACTGACCATGCAGTGGTTGTTAGAGCTCTAATCAATTTGAAAGTGAACTATTGCAACAGACTCCTTGTTGGAGTCCCAGCCAAACAGATCCACTGCCTACAAAAGGCACAAAATGTAGGAGTCAGATTAGTGTTTGGTGCGCCTAAAAACACCTTAACTTCAGGCCTCTGTTGCTGCCTTCATTGGTTAGTGGTTAAGGATCGTATAAAATTCAAGATCAGCTGTTTGGTGTTTAAATGCATTAAAGGCCTTGCACCGAGCTACCTAAGGGACACGCTCTATCTGTATTGTCCCACCCGGGCTTTAAGGTCGGAAGATAAACTTCTGCTTACCATCTCAAAGACAAAATGTGTCTCAATGGGACCCTGCAGATTTTCAGTTGCTGGGCCTAGACTGTGGAATAGCCTTCCTGTGAACCTAAGGAAGGCCAATTCCTTTCTGGCATTCCGAACAGGACTAAACACTCATATTTTCCAAATAATTGTCTTCCTTTCTCGGGATTTCAATGATATCACCATCAGGTGACTGATTCCTACACTCAGCTATCTTTTTTTCATCTACGCTAGGATTTGATTTAGTTTGTTGTGTGCGTGTTTTTACATGATTCAAATAAAATAAAATCAATAACAGTAACCAATCAACACATTTGCACTGACTATTTGGGACTGGTGTGTGATGTTCACATTTTAAGGGTTGTTAGAGGATGCCTACTGTCTGAAACCAGTGAAAAGTAGTGTCAAGCTCATCCCCCTTCATGACCCTGTGACTGTTCGCAAATTGTTGTGGGACATGGTGAAAATGGAATGAGTGGGACCCATACAAACTACTGGAAGAACCACATATACAACTGTTAACAAGATGAGTAGAATTCTTCTTTACCAGGGAAATGTGTATTAGAAACATTGGGCCTCATTGTGAGGTTGGTGGTATTCAGCAGAAAATCTGCCGAAATACCACCAAAATCGATTACCAGTACCACCACTCATTCCCATGGATTTGCGTGGTGGCCAGGCAGTGTTAATCCTTATTTTTGGGGACCTCGGAAAATGGGGATTTCGGCAGAATTACTGTAAGCAGTAATTTTGCAACAGTAATTTCATCAATCTTTGATAAATCCTATCCTTTAAGGTCACAGGTCACCTTTAAGGCCAAAGTTGGAATTCAAAAGTTATCACAAACAGCATTTGTTGGAGCTGGTCACCACATTTAGATTTGAAAAAAAGCAGTGATGGAAACCGTTGCAGCCTAAAATGTCATCCCCACATTCCATGCTGGGGATATCTTACTTTCAGATCATACAGGGCAGGGAACCCAACGTAAATCTATGCCCGCACAGCTTCAGAGAGCTACTAGATTGAATCTGGTCATAAGAAAGCAGAGTAAAGAATCCAGTCCAGGCAAACCTCAAGTGAGGTGATGTATTCCAGGAAAAAAGCAGTTAAGACGGGTGCACCTGAGGTAGGGAAGTGCATCAGGATCAATCTTCCAGGGTCATTACGAAAGGGCCCTGTGTTGTAGTCGAAACCTCTGAGGGTGGAGAAGGCGGGACATGAGCAAACACTAACAAGTGGTGGCAAGGTCTGGAACCTGGAGAGAGTTTCAGGATTTGCTAAACCATTTGTAGAGGAATGGGTGACAGGCTAGGGAGGGCATATACCTGAAGACAACGAAAGTTCAGGGAATAGCCATGTAAGAAGCTTGCTTAATTTGTTGCTCCTACAAACATCTTACTTTTTTGATACTGTAGATTTAACCGAATGCAATTTTACCCAAGAAGAAATGACTAAATCTATTTTACCGAAAATGGTAGGTAATGTGGAATATGTGTAGTGCATAATAGGTGTGGTGTGGACTAAGGGTACACATTAGGGTAGAGAGGTAAGGGGTGGCTATGGTGGGTTTCTACATGCATTAAAAAAAAAAGTTAATTTTGATTTTCGGTAAAATAGATTCTGTCACTTCTCCATTAGGTAAAACATTTTCGATCAAATCTACCCCATCCTTACTTTTTACCTACTAGTATGCTTCACCATATAAAGTCCACTTAGTAATACATTCAGACAACTAGATCAAAAAGAACTGGCCTCTAGTAAAACAGAAGGTGTCCTGGATAACTCAGTGATGTTTAGGAGCAAAAGGGACAATGCCACAGTTATCCGGGCAGGAGTGTAAGACAAAGTACAGGGTCTTTCAAAGAAGGTCTTACAGATCATTAAGAGAAATATGTCAGCGTGTGGCAGCCACACCACTAACTCCACCACCACCACCCTAATCGGCACAGAAGCATAGTAGGGTATGTCTTTTCCTAGCAAAAGAAATCCTAAGTGTGGAAGTTCTTCACATGGGACAAAAGAATCACAACATGCTTCTACCTGAACTGCGTGCAAGGAAACTACGTGTTGGGGTAAGACGGGATCACGTTGGGTGCCACATCTGTGTCATATGATCTGACACCATGCACAGGAGTGGGATGAACTCAGATAACCTATATTTCAGCCTTTTCTGCAGTAACCAATCACCCAGCCACGTGCACCACATAGTGTCACCCCAGAAAGAATTGACTCTCTGCCACAGCACTGCGTGTTTGACTGCATTGGTCACTAACTGTACCATTTGTGCTACTTTTGTTCTACCCATGTCGTGCTTCTGCTATTTTACAGCTTCAGTAATTCACAGAGAGCCACCTTCCAACAGGGAAGACAGTAAGTACCCCTGGCATTTTTTCAATTCACTCATCAACAGACTGTATTCAACATTAGTACCTGGCGCACCGCTAAAATCCAGAAAGCTACACACCGATTGGTGCGTTTCTGAGCCTTACCCTGTGGTAAGCCCGGAGATGTTCATGAATGCATTGCACGCCACTCCCGTCCATTTTACAAGTGGCCACCATGGAAAGGGAGAAGGGACTACATGTAGTTCCTTTTCCCCTTCCATGGTGGCCAATTTTTTGTTGACTTTTTGTTACATGGCTTTTAATGGCTGCCATGGAAATGGAGAAGGGTCTACGTGTAGTCCCTTCTCCATTTCCATGGTGGCAATTATTTTAGTAGACTATGACTGCCACAGAAAGGGATAACGGACTATGTTTCCCAGTCCGCGGTGGCCATTTCTTTTTGTTTGTTTTTTTTGGCTGCGAAACGCAATGCATCTTGCAAGCGAAAAAAAACCACCATTGGTACCCGGTCTAATGGGCTGGGGTATTAATGGCAAGAAGCCCCTTGCTGGTGGGCCATTACCACATAAGGTAATGCCCCTGGGGCCTTCCTAAAGGCCCTCGCTATGCTTGTGCCTGTAACTATGGGCCCTGAGGCCATTACCTTACACAGTAATGGCAAGCTGGCTCTGGGCTTATTGCCTTAATAATGTCTTAGAGTAGGTGATCAAATACATAAATACATTGAATGCACAAAATACATACATACGATTTAAAGAATATACATCTTTAAAAACAACTAATTGATTAGATACAATAAAGTTCCTTACTTCATAAAAACATTTAAAAAAGGTTAAAATATAATTATTATTGCAAAAACACTATACCTCAATTGTTCTTAACAAAAGCTATGTAAGACTCACTTAAGATTATATTGGCAGTATTGGCTCTACTACCTTATTCCTTATCCGTGCCCTATGAATGTATATACTCACTCTAATAGTTATCCCCCTCTTTTTGGTTTATTTTCACATTGCCCAAGTCGCAGCAGTGTGTTGTACATTAAATTCACATACTTATGTAGAATTGGCTTTTAGTAAATTGTCCTAAAAGATGCATACTCTGGACATTCAAAAAGAAAATGCTCAGGTGTTTGCAGCATGAACATCCATTAGAGTATACTGCATTCCACTGTGGAGCGATGTTGCTAGTGGTAGAATACCAACACGGAATTCATATATAAAGCTCTTGGGAATGAGGTTCTAATCACATCTATGTAGCTTTCGTAGTCGAAATCCTGCATACCAGCCCAGTATAACCAGACTATTGGTGATTGTTCACAGGCAGATAATGATTTCACTTTTATGAGATTAACAAGTGCTCCCTTAACCACTGTGTTAGTACCTTCATTGATGTCTACAGTATTAGACCACAAGTGCTGGAGCCTAATGACACCAGAGCTGATTTGACATGCTTGCACCAAGGAGTGCTAGATAAGCCATCCTGGGACAATAGGTCTGCCTTAACTGCCCTATAACTAGCAAGATAAGGTGAAGCCCACAGACGGATCCAATAGTATCACGGTATAGAATTCTGTTAATCCTGTGTACCTCATTGGTTTAATTCAAAATGTGACATAATGTTTGATGTGAGACTCTCTTAAGAAACTTATTTTCTACAAGTGATAGATGTATAGATTTCATGTAGCTCCATAATTCGTATCCATACAGTGCGACTGCCTTTTTTGCGTGCATATTATATATATTAAGAAGAGGGGATAATGCTCCATTCCCATGTTCTGAAGCAAATGTAATGATTGTGTTGCTTGATCTCTCCAATCCTACACTGGATTTTTCTAGTTGCTCATACCATTTGCAATTACACATGAATCTTATGCCTAGGTAATCATATCTTGATACCTTTTCTATTTATGACACGTTAATGTCCACTTGTAACCTTGGTTGCTTTTTGTGCGGTGGACTGAAAACCATGCTTTTTGTCTTGTCAAGATTTATGCTAACATTGTTGTTTTTACCCCAATTGTTGAAGGCCACTAGTTGCTTTACAAGGCCTGCAGGGGTCAAAGAAACTCAAATTGCATCATCCGCAAAGACTAGTAGATGAATCCTGCCTGACCCCAAATTAGGGGCATCTGTATAACAAAGGAAGTATATACTAATTCTTTTGTTGCTAAAGATGCATAACAAAGTTTGTGCCAAGAAGCATTCCTGCCTTATGACCTTTTCAATCTTTATAGGGATAGTTGTATTCTCTACTAGGTTCCAACGCACAGAGCTACATTGTTGGTATATAGGTATTGAATGTACTTCTAGTAAGCAGTTAGGAACATCAGTGACTTTTCTTATTTACCAAAGTTTGACCCTTAGGACCTCGTCAAAGGCCGATTGTTGATCTATGAAAACTGTGTAAAGATTGCCTTTCCTTAGCAGAGCATATTTTAGCAATAAATGGTGGGGCTGAAAACTCTGGTCTATGGTGATCTGCCCTTCTTGGAAGCCTGCCTGCAGATGAATACCCTCATCAATTACCCAGTATATCAAGTGATACACCACCGTTTTTGCATACATTTTGCCCACTAATTCTAAGAGAGAAATTGATTGCTTATTCACTGGATGTTCTCTACAACCTTTTTTTTACAGCGGCCTGATTTCAGCTGTAGTCCACAATGGTAGAACGGTTGACAATTCAGTTACAGCATTAAAAAGACGGATGAGAACCAGGATCTATATTCAGTTTTAAATAGATCGATTGGAATATTGTCTGGGCCTGGGGCCTTGTCGCGTTTATGACTTACTATAGCTTTTTCAATTCCTCCTGTTAAAGAGCCTGGCAAATGTGAACATTTTTTGGTATTTCAGTCCCTTCTGCAGGACCACCAGAAACATAAACATTCAAGCACTTGATTAAATTCATCCAGAACCGAAGCACATGTGATTTTTAGGTGCAGTGTCTTTCAAACTTGTTCACACAAAATTAGTCAGTGTTATATTCTCAGACAATATTGTCTTGTCTACTTCCCAGAGAGTTTCACCTGAAATAATGTTTGTTCAGTGGTCCATGTTCATGTTCTCCAGCCTTAACTGCTTTCTTGTGCATTTCCAAAATTGCAAACCCTAAACAGTTCTTTCAGAAAACACAAAGAGCTGCAAGGCCATCAATGATGAGATGTCAAATTTAGACTATTGACAGATCAAACTAAATATGCTGTTCAGTCAGTCACTGTGCAATATCACCTCACTTCCTCTTTAAAGTGGTAAATTTGTTGGCTTCTTCTTTATTCTCTCCATTTCATACTGACCTTCCGACTCCTCCCTTGCTCTTTGACAATCCCTTTCAAGACTCCTTCTACCTGCTCCTTCTGCTCCCACCACCTGCAACCCCCACACAATCCTCATTCTCCAGCTAAAGCCTCTAACACCACAGCTCCAAAAATCCCTTCCACTGCTCTGGTGGGAGCTAGCTCTTCTATAGGATTTTGCTTGGTTTCAGCCTGATTGGCTGGAGCAGTCAAATGATGGGTTTGAGGATGCAGAGTTTCATGGTAACTGTGTAGATCTGCCCTGTGGGAGGAAGTCTTTAAAGATGGCAGCCACCAACTTGGACTGCAGATCAGAATGTTCTCTCCACCGGATGGGTGGCAGCTGAGGATCAAGCTCCAGGTCACTACTGGAAGCTTCCCCCGTTTAGTATCCCAGTGTAGTTAACTCTTGTGCACACAAGGTTTGTGCTTCCCCTTTGTGATGTGGGGAGGCTTTAGACCCCCTCACCCTGCCTGCAGCACAGTGGGGAAGTTTAACTAGTTGATTGAACTGCAGGGAGATTGTGCACTTTCCTCTGTGTCCCTGAGTTTTGACTGAAGAGGGGAGCGGTTTCCACATGAAGTTCCTCTACATGGGTTTTATTGTGCACCTGTGAGGTACCTATGTCTTCCTGTGGCAAAGTCAGAAAATGTATCCTTCTGGTCCAGGTTTGCATTCACTAGGAACAGGGGATTGAGGGAGAAAATGTCCTTCTTGTCCCAGTCTATTGACAATATCTGTTTAGGCTGAGATAGTGATGAGTTCTCCAATGACCTTGATTGCCATAGCGGCTATACTGTACATTTTCCACTGGTCTCTTTTTCCCAGATCGGCAAGTGATTTGCAGATCTGGTCCAGGCTTCCATCCCTCTTTTCAAGGTAGTTACAGAGATGCAGAATTTTGCCACTCTGTGTAGGTGAATTGGAGTAATGCATTTTGAACCCAAAGGTAATACAGACACCCACTGGTGACTCTCTCTTCAACCATTCATCCACAGATTCAGCACATTGGCAGCTGTAACACGGGAAGCACTGGACACAAGAATATGCGACACCATATTTTCCATGTGCCACATGGATGATCCACTAGAACAGTGAGCATATTAAGTAATGATCATTCACCCTGAAGAAGTCCTCGCCAAAAGAATGGAAGGCCTTTTAGGCTGAAACTTGAGTTGGCGGCACAGCTTAATTTGTAGTGTATCTGTTCAATAGCTCATTTTGGGCCATCAGAAAGATGAGGCAACATCTGCAATACAATTATGATTAAGGTATTGTTTTACCACAAGATTAGACTAATTAGGATTTGCTCTTAACCTGATTTGTGTTTGGCTAACTGTGTGACTGTGTTTGTTGTAACACTTTGGATTTATACTTTTTTAACAGATTAATTTGTTTTGATATATTCTTTGATTAGGGATTAGGTAGGTTATATGTAAATGGGCTTGCAGTAGATGTAAATATGTTTTTATGTATGCTTTAGGGATTTGTTTTGATCTCTTTATTCTTAGAATTATTGTTTACATTTTTAGAGTAATACAATTAATTTGTAAGTTAGTGACTTTTTGAATACCTCTTTTTTTATGAATTGGGAGTTAACTCTGGATTTTGAGCTTTGCTTGCTGGGCTGGTTGACCTGGCCTGGGGACACTTCCTGTCCCAAGGACCTGGAGTGGCATCTCCAGGCCCATGTGATGAAAGAAATGAAGGACACTTTGTCCACTCCCGAGACACCTAACAGCCCTCCTCCTCTGTCCAAAGACTCATTGCACTGGCATGGCCTGCTCCACAGGTCCTGCATTCTCAACCCCCTCCTGTGCCTCCTGCTCTTTGCTGGGCAGTTCGAACCCCACCTTTGTCACACCAGGCTTCTCACCTTTGTCTCATCAGGCAACACCTGATGTGGCTGTTGGCATCTGTCACCTACTCCTACAAGTATGGGAAGCACAACATTCTCCTCCAAGATCTGACAATTAACACTCATCCGCAGAGAAGGGAACCTCCTACTCCTGCTCCACCTCTGCAATACAAATACAAAGTCCAGTCCCATGTCATAATTTCAACATAATTTCAAATTCCTTTTAAAGGTCACACACTAGATAAAAACAATAAAGACAAGTGAATGACCGGGACAAGCAAATGTATTCATGTGAGACTCACAAAGACAATTAAAAGGTATTCATAAACACACAATGGAAGGTGACTAGAACACAGGAATAATGCTCTGGTTTACACACAAATTGGAAGAATTTCTAGGTTTCTCGAACAAGCGAAACAGTTGTGTTTCTGCCATCATAATACAGAAACACAACTATTTTATTCTAGACAAGCTTTCTGGCAAAGGGGTGAAAAGTCAGGTTCCTTGTTAGCAAGCTGTATACAGCAGAAAGAGGACAATAGACAAGTACTTTTTATTGTAGATAAGGGAGGAATGATGAAGAGAAAGAATGTAGAAATTTGCGAGGAATTCAGGCAATACTATACCTCTTTGTACAAGGATGATGAAAATATTTCTGAGTTGGAAATTAATACTTGGTAATTTGGTAAATTCTATAATTATAAAGTTAATGTTAACAAAGACTCTGATTTATCCAATTTCCACTTCATGTCATAGGGCGTGTTTGAGGTGGGTCGGGAGATGTGGGCTGATTCAGGTCTTAAAATGTGGGTATTCATGTAAATAGGGATATTGAGTCTTTACTTGCATATAATATTTGCCTGGAAATTACAGAAATAGATAGGCTCTGCTGTAAATTGGAGAAGTTAATATTGACTGTATGGGGTAAAGTTAATGTAGTAAAGATGTCTCTTCTTCTGAAATGTGTATATGTATTTAGCATGATTCCCTTGTCTCTTTCAAATAACCTATTATCAAGCATTAATAAGTCTATGAACACGTTTTTGTGGGGTGAAGGAAACCGGTACAAATCCCAAAAGATGTCCTTTATAAAGCTATGCATCTGTGTGGGCTTGGTTATCCTGACATAAAACGTTACCATACTGCTTTTACGCTACACACATTGCATCATTGGTTGACTACTGATCACATTAATTGCGCAGGATGGATTAAAATTGAGAGAGAATCAGTCTCACCCACCCCCCTAGATGCCCTTTTGTTCATGGATAAAAGATTACCGCTCGATACAACTCCACCTTTTATAAAACATGATGGGAATGACGTAAATGTAATGAGATTCGGGATGATACATGTTTATTGTGTGCAGATTCTAGTCTATGGATAAATTAGGCTGTGGAGCAGAATGGTAAGGTTTTGTCATGGACTTCATGGCAAAGAGCGGGTATTTGGAGAATTGGGTAGGTCCATGTCGGCCAGAATATGGTTGATTTTGAGTTCTTGCGCTTTAAATATAAGCTGAAAGCAACTGAGATTTGTCGCTATAATGCTTTACGGGAACTTTACGATGTACTATTTTTGCCATTGAATGCTACAATGCATGCTGCACCTGCAATTTTGCTTCTTTCCAAGATTGTACCTTTGTCTGCATCTACTTTGCATAAATTGCTTACACCTTCTGCATCCCAGTTAACTTCACAATGTGGTAGTGGGAATTGGGATTTTGATCTGAATAGCTCATTGTCAGATATTGAATGGAACCGCATATGTACAGGTCCAGCTAAATACAAAGTGGACTTAGACTTGAGCTATACACAACAAAGAATTAACCACTATATATTCTGGTCTCCATGGAAGATGAAATTGTGTAAGCTGTGTAATGTGGACGTTTGTTGGAACTGTAAAAGAGAGGTGGGCACCACCTTCCATATGTTATGGTTATGTGGAAAGATACAATTACTTTGGGATGGTGTCTTTCAGAGAATGGAACTAATTATGGATTTATCTATAACTAGACATCCACTTCTTGGTGTGTTGGGTTTAATTCTGTTAAGTATCGGACTGTCTAGCAGCAAAATGTTCTTGTTATATAGAGCCCTTCTTCTAGCTAAGAAGCAAATTCTGAAATTTTGGAAAAGTGACACTTCGCCCAATGTTGAGGCTTGGTTGCAGAGCTTGTCCCTTCTGTCTAGGAGAGAGAAGGTATCCTTTAATGCAAAGGGCCAACCTGACAAATATGAAAGGATTTGGGGTGCTTTTAATGATCTTTATGCCTAGTCATTTATTTGCAAACCAGGGAGATTACTTTCTCTTGATTTTGTAATTTTAATCTTTTTATATTTTGTTTGTTTCTTTCGCTCTCTATTGCTTTCTCTCTATTTTGTTCACCATACCTTCTGTCATCTTCTCTTTGTTATTCTTTTACAGATAAAGCTACTTTGTTGTATTTGTATAAGGATATCTCGGAACATTGTGTTATTGAATGATGTTTTATTGTTTATGTAAAGTATTAAATGTATATATAAAGTCTTGAAAAAAACAAACAAACAAGCGAGAATAGAAATGGGAACAGCTTTTTTCTCAATGCTTTGGCAAATGCAAACTGGGGCGGACCAACAGTAAAAGTCACACAAGGCCTAGAAGGATAAACACACATCCATATGTGAGTGAGTCCAGAGGCGTTGCTAGGGGGTGGCTTAGGGGGCTATATCCCCGGGTCTTTTGGTTGTAGCCCGGATAGAATCTCAGGGTCTACAACCAAAAGGCTAGCTAACCCCGAGTCCCGACACTCCCGACATTAGTGTAGCCCCGGATCTTTTCCAGACCTAGCAACACCCCTGAGTGAGTCCATTCATAAAATGTTTAAACAGAAAGGGGAAAAGCAATAGGGCAAAGGAAAGGGATTTTCATGGGTCAGTCTGTTTTAAAATGTTGTATGGGGGAAAGTAATGGTAAAAAAGTGAAAGACAACAAATATTTTAATAGTGTAATGCATATTTGTTCAATGTATTTTTATCTATGTACCTAAGCCCCCGATTTTTTAATTGTATTTTACTGTTGCACATCTTTGCAAATGTTTCTCTTTGTGCATGCAATACAACTGCTATATGTTCCAATAGGTGGCAGAGAACACTTTTTTTTAAACAATCCTGGGGCCTCCCCAACCGGCTCCAAACTTTGCGGTGCACCGAGAACTGGGCTGCAGGTTTCTAAGTGATCTCATTACAGCCCAGCAAGTAAGCCATTGGCTCAGAGTTTGGGGGACAGTAAAGCTGTTCTGACTCATGAGCTAATCAGATATCTGGTTTAGGCATGTGAAAGTTACATTGGGTGAAGTTGAAGAGGCTCAATATTTTATGACAGATATTATGCCTTTTAGGGATCTATAGTCTGTGAAAGTGGGGATACTTCAGCATATCCTGGAAAAAAGGGACCATGAGTCCCGCCAATAGGAAGCACATGATTACTGCAGGCCCAGGTATCCAGATGTATTTATGTTGAATCCAGAATCCTTTGCAGTATATTGTTATTACTAGGCTGCAGTTTAATTGTATTAATTTGAGAGCTGTGGTGAAGGGGTAGTCTAATGGGAATGTGAAGCAATCATGTATCTTTTGTGATGTACCAAGAGAGGACCTGCCACCCTTTTTATTGTTTTGTCCAGCTTTTTCATCCATTAGAGAGCGCACACTGAAACCTGGTTTGCAGGAACAGGGATTTTGCTGTTCTGAGCCTGCTCTGTATCACCTACTATGGGCGGATTCTGTTTGTGTGGCATGGGCTTTATTATTGAAATCTGTTTGAAAAGTTAGCCTATTGTATTTTTGCAATGTTTTGTGGTCTTAATGTTGTTTGAATTAAATATTTATTTTAATTATGCTGTTTATCTGTTGTTTTTAAGGGTATGTTTTGTATTTCCAAAATATATTTTTACTACTACTCCTGTTACAATGGTCCATGAATCATTGCATTAAAATAAACAACCTGTTGCTACTACTCTACATATCATTTGCAAAACAGAATACTCACACGTTACTAATAACCTTTCACTTTGCCAAAGGAAAACAAAAAACTACAATTTTCGTCCCCTACCATTTGCCCTACCTAGGTAACAACCCATTTCACAGATACAACTCTTGCTTTTATCAGTGCATGTTATTGTTTTCATGCAAATACATATGATTCAGCAGAAGCAGTTGGTCACGTGGTAAAGTGTATTTCAGAGCCAGGTGAACGAATCTGAATTTAGTTGGGCCAGATTTAGGAGCATTTACCAGCCGTGGCATGCGACAGTGTAAACACATGAATCCATTAGCTCTGCGTTTGGCTCTCTTACAATAAAACAAGTAGTGAAAGTCACACTTGCCTGATAGCTGCAATTACCCCACTACCTTTCAACAATTGCTTACGCAGGCAGACATGATTGTTCTAAGTCATCTCAATGCGGGAAGGATAAAAGTAACACATAGAACGCACATCTGGTTATCTCACTTAAGCGTATGTATCAACCCACAAATGCCTGAGAGGTTTTCAAGCCCAAATATACAATATAGACCATTGTTTTTTTGTCTCAAATGGATGGCAAACCCTAACTCTAAGAGCCAAAACTAAAAACATATTGGTTTTCGTACCCCATACATTCCTTACAATCTATGTTAGGTTTTTGCTAGCAACTGAAGAAACGCGGTATAAATGCTGCTGTGCATTAA
Organism: Ambystoma mexicanum; assembly: GCF_040938575.1. Classification (NCBI taxonomy): domain Eukaryota; kingdom Metazoa; phylum Chordata; class Amphibia; order Caudata; family Ambystomatidae; genus Ambystoma; species Ambystoma mexicanum. Next base: position 699,240,157 of record NC_090941.1, on the reverse strand, counting down.
GTGAAGCCTAAGGTTTGGACAATGTTTTCTGAGTTTGTCTTATTACAATAAAGTGAGAGGTAGTTTATTACATTTAGTGCCAGGCTGCCTAGTGAGCTCTCTTCCCCAGAATCTACCAGGTTTGTCAAACAATGGCATAGTCACCAACATAATCCATTCCAACGTGTAGGTGCTTATCCTGTTTTTTCCTTTGCAATCTGGGACTTGTAATCTGTATTTTATAATGGAAGAAATAGAACTACAAGTGCCAGAATGCAAAGAAAGAACTAGGGTTGGATATGTACATACAGATTGCAATATATCATGTTGGCAACTATGCAATGGACATCACAGACTTCTCGACAGTCATAAAATAAATAAAAATACTGGCAATGTTGCATTTTTAACCTTTTTGGTAGATGCTGTATGTAGGCAATTTGTTTCTGTTGTTTTGTAATTAACTTGAATGTATGGTGATTTGCCCAAAAAATAAACACATACTTTAAAGTTATGAAGTGTCTGAGCTGTCAGTCTGACAATTTGACACTGGAATCGGCTGAAAAGAGTACAGGCGCTGAGCCATGTTCTTATCTGCTTTACTCAGGAGTAAGTAGGCTCTACAGGATCAAGGGCCTGAGTCGTCAGCCTGCCCAAGTATCCCCGAGGCAGCTGAATAGAACCATCTCTATTCACCCTATGTGCGGCTGCACGTGCTATAAGATAAGTCCTCACAGTGTGCCCCTTCGCCTGGAGGAGGCTGCACACACTGTAGGACCAGAGGTCTCAAGATGCCCATCCCGCTACTGAGGAGCCACATTGCACATCAGCTGCCACCACGTGCTGTATATCCATATGTCTTGGGCAAGGACGTCCTGGATACAGGTGGCGTTATTTGTTGTAGGAACAGGACACACACGTTGTATTTGTATTTTGTATTTTATTTATTTGTATAGCGCGCCAGGCCCAAAGGCATCTGGGACAGAGTGCACAACGTATATGAGGGTGACACATTGCACACCAGCTGTGTCGCCTTCTAGTCCACCCATACCTCCTGGAGACAGCTGCACAGCATTCAAGAATTGAGCCAGTCTTTTCAAACATGAAGGGTTTTGCTAAATATGGTTTCAGTCAACATCATTGAGCTAGCTGGGGATGATTCACAAAGATCTGCACTGGAGAAAATTAGGACGTGTACTGAGCATCTCAGATGTGCCCCTCCTACCTTTAACCTTATTTACAAGCCCTAAAACTGTAGCAGGTCTTTGTTGTGAAGTGCTTTGAGTGTGTATGTCTGGTAAGGAAGGGAGATATGTTGTGAAGTGTTTTGTTGGATGTCTGGAATGTGTGAGGTCAGAGAGAATATTGTGAGGTGAGAGTGCTGATGGATGAGTGAGATAATGCTGGTGTGGGTTGGTGTTCCAACCGAGGCAATTGGAAGATGTAGCCTTGGTGGTGCGAGCCAGTGGGTTCCTGTTAAGCAGCTTGATGTAACAGCAACAAAGGAATTTATGCAGTAACCTACCAGAAGCGTAGCAAAGTATCCTTTATAACAGTCTAGAACATCTTTGAGATGCTCAGGTGCAACTTCATTTCACAAGGATTCGCTGTAGGGTATCTCAGAGATGCTATTGCCAGCTCCAGATTTACTCCACGTTTCAGCTTGGGAATCAGGCAGCAGGAGCAAATATGAGATGCTCAGGGAGTCTCCTGATTGGCAAATCGTTGTGAATTTGCTCCTCTGTGTTTAAAAATGAACACAATTAAACCTTCTTTAAAAAGTACATTAGTTTCGATTAAAATATGATTCTGTTTTTATCCTCTGCATTTTATAAAATTTCAATAAAACAAGTTTCAACAACAACAACAAAAAGTACATTAGAAGAAGCAATAGCAAATGATCCTATTCAACTTAGTCCAATGAATCTATCAGAGTTAAACCACAAACACCAGGAAAGTAAAGCAGATTTCAAATCCTAGAAACCTTTCCTAGTTACTGTTTTCCTACATGAATGTGTACTAATCCTTGCTGAATTAAAAGTCAGCTTTGTATTGGCCTGTAATGTATTTTTTTCCATGTCAGAAGCATTTTATTTTTTTCTGTGGCAAGAAATGGCAGACAGGTTTCTGGTAGGCTTCACATAAACTACAAGTACTTTATTGCATTATAGCATCTGTGCTGCAATTTGGCTTTGATAAAGTGCAAACTAAAGCAAGAATTACAGTCATGTCTAGAATAAACACGTTAAACCTTTTGATCATGGGATTTGCAAAGTAAATTATGAGCTTGCAAAATTGAACAGGGTGACGCAGGCATGAAACCACATTAGAAATCTCATTGACACCAATCTAACAACACAGTTGCTCGCAACAGACATGCATTTCCAGGTTGTAATTCACCTATCATAAAGGTGATTATATAAATTAGATGTAAGGAAACAACAGACAATCCTGCCAAGCAAATGTTCGGATGTCTCCCAGTCAGAGACAACAGTTCAGCGCCGAGACGAGGTTTCCTCTCATTGTGCCATTGTTGAAAAGCTTGCACTCAAAATGCCTGCACAGGACATGCCCGGATTACTTATCGATAATCTTCATTACTTTGAGTCCTATTTTTCCTCGTCACAAACCTAATCAAAGAGGTGCTCCCATCTCCCAGGTCACACAAATGAACCAAAACAACATTTTATTTTAAAATCCCTGAAGGGAGGAGCCCCCCCCCACCCCCATCATGTGACTTCTCCGAAAATACTACCTGTAATGACCAAAATGACAGCCCAACCCTCAGGGAGGATGGATAGAGCAGTAGGACTGTGATGAGGAAGAGTAGGACTCGGAGTAATGAAGATTACCAGTGAGTAACCCTGGCATTACCTCCCTGTTCCTCTTCCTCATCCCAGTCCTAAATAAAGAGGATAGAGCAAGCAGGGACAACATAAAAACCCAGTCTCTACACACCAGTGCATGTATTACATGGATACCTGCACTGCTAACTCAGTGGTGCCCTCTCAGGGCCGCCAACTGGATCAGTGCCTTCTCACCACATCACCACATTTCTTTTCAGAGTTTCAGAGTTTTTATTAGTATACTTACAGCACAGTGTCTTTGTATACAGACAAACAACATGTATTACATACTCCACATATACAACATATGATTAAAATCACAATTAAAATCACATTATATTCCATTACATAACATCTGGCCCTATTTCTTTTAGACATTTTAATGGGGGGGTTGCAAGCCTCCCAATTCTCCATTCTACACCCACCAACAGACCTTAAACTCCCATTACAAATACTCCCTTACCCTTCAAACTACTAAAAATTCCATACAAAAGCAGTAAAATAGCCCTTCACCAAATGTGATGAAATGGCTGTGGCAGGCTGATCAGAAGGTTGTTGTCTCCTCAGAGACATAAATATGGTAGTGTCTAACAAGTGTCACCGGGTAGCCCAAGTGGCCACCTGGCAAATGTCTGAAATAGAAACACACTGAAACGCTGACCAAGAGATGGCAAACCTTCTGGGTGATCATGCCTGAATGTACCCAGGAGGAGAAACACTGACTAGCTTCTAGTTCATAGAGATTGCCAGCTTAATCAAATAGCTAATGACTATCACTGAAGGCTATTTGCTGGCATGGCCAGCCCAAAAAGTAACCAAGATAGAGTCACACACCCTAATGGGAGCCACCTTCTCTAAGCAATTCCTTACTGGCCTACACACATCCAATGAACTCAGGGAGCCGTCTGTACCTACATTCCCCTCCGGCAGAAGGGTAGGAAGGGCCAGGTGTCATTGAGGTGGAACAGTGAGACAACCTTAAGGTGAAACTACAGGGAAAGACAAAGGACTAGACCATCTGTAAGGAAGCAAAGGTAAGAAGTAACACACAGGGGCGAACCGAGTTCGACCGGATGTCTAGCCGAGGTAATTGCCAGTACAAAGACTGTCTTAAGCATGTGACACTTAAGAGAGATCTCACCTAAAGGCTGGAAGGGTGCAGAGCATAGACAGGAAGGAACTAGAGGGAGACAGTGTAGACATCTTATGTAGACATGTTACAAAGTTCCCAGCCTCCCCAATCCCTCCCCGTGGTTTACAAAAAGCCTTTGTGACTGCCAATTGGGAGAATGGAGAATGCTAGTCCTATCTAAATCCTTTCCCTGTGAAATTCCAGAATGGGTAGCGAGGGAAAGGCCCGAGGTTGCAGATCTATGGGAGAACACCCGGAAGTAAATGATTGCCAAAGTCATTCATAGGATTTTTGGGTGGAAGGCTTGTGATAACCCTGGACATCGACTGCTGGATTGCGAGACACGCCCTTATTCATGAAACCCTCTAAATCTGCACCCAGGCTGTGAAGTCTAGGCTTCTTGGGGAGAGATGAGGAGGAAGAGGCTACTGCTGAGGGGACAAGAGAATAGAGCCAGTGCTGAAGATAGTCTTAAAGGCAGGATGAAGTGTCCATCCGAAGTGGCAAACTTCAGGAATCTCTGCGACCTTTCCCTGGTAGGAATGTGGAGATACACATCCTCCAAATCTATGGAACAGAGAAACTACCCTGGGGCTATGAACAGGAGGATGTAGAGCAGAGTGTCCCCCCGAACAAATTTCTAATGAGATAATGATTCACCTCTTGTAGACTGATGATGGGACAGAGTTCTCTTGAAGGCTTTGGGACCAGAAATAGTTTTTATCTGCAGGTACACACCTGATGGCCCTCTTGGAAAGAAGCATAGAGATCCCTAACTGAAGGCCCTTCTTGCTGACAGAGTCTCTGGGCCACAGGATAATCCAGGTTCTGGGATCCAGAGGCAAGGAGGTGAATCTGAGAGATAGCCCATCTCAGACTACTGTGCATATCCAGTCATGTCAAAACTGGTTGGGCAAAATGAAAAAGCAGACCTCCAACCGATAGCTCTATTTAGAGACAAGCAGGAAATGGCGAGAGACACTCATGCCTAAGGGTATGCTGAGGTAATGGTTGGTGGCTGGTGAGGCTTGGGAGCAGAGGAGCAGAGGAGCTGCGTATGCAACCACGATTTGAGGACACCCACAACAGTGCTGGACATGTGGGAAAATGGGGCACATTTCACATGAATGTAGAAGTAGGGTACAAATGCAACAGATTGGGCAACCAGTGGAGACAAGTGGGGGGGCCAGCATAGCTCCCACTGCATATCACAGAACCACTAGAATATTATGCTTAGGATCACACACAATATCAGACACCAGCTCCACAAATGCTGCAACAGGCAATGCAACCTCAAGCACAGCAATAATCAATTCAGGCACAGGCACCAGCACAACAGAACACAGTGCAGTGGCATCATGGGAGGTAAACCTATTACCACAGACACCTGCCCCTGCAGATCTAATACACTGTGAGCAATTTTCTTATTGCAGTGTAGTTTTGACACCACTACGTGCCTGTACTAAGAAAATGTTAGAAATAACTTATTACAATTCAGTTATGACGTCATACTGACTGTTGCAAGAGCCACCAAACAGCAGAATTTAATCTTTTTTTGCAGTATCTGACAAGCAACATTCTGATGTGTTTCTACCAAACGAATAGAAGATGGCTTATGCTATATATCTCGAAATGAAAGACCTTTTCCATCAGAACAAGAAATGCCAAGTATTGAATTGGATAATGGCGCGACCATGTCCTGTATCAGAAGGAATAAAGTGCACTCAGCTGTACGTTCAAATTATAGTGAATGTCATCTCATATTTCCGTAACCTTTTATGGAACATGGCTTTTGGCATCATTCTCCTGTGTTGTAACGAATGTCATCAGTGACTCACAATATCTTTATAGCATATGGTAGGATGTACTCTATCCCATATATAATGTCCTGTATATCATGTTCAAATAATATATGATGAGCTAGAACATTAGCCACGCTGTGAAAGCTGCATTTAGAAGTGCTACCAATAGCATCTGTGAAAGTTGATTATAGAAGTGTATCCATTAGACACCCTGGAAAGTCGCAATTAGAAGTTTGCCCAATAGCCTCTCTGGAAAATTGAATTTAGAAATGTGCCCAGTAGACGCTCTGTGATAATTTGCATTTAGAAGTGTACCCAATAGCCTCCGCGAGAGTTACACTTAGAAGTGTACCAAGTAGCCTCGCTGATAAACTGAATTTAGACATGTTCCCAATAGCCTCTGTATGGAAAATTGTACTTAGAAGTTCGCCCGGTAGCCTCTCTGGGAAAGTTGATTTTAGAAGTTTGCACATTGAAAGAGCACATAACCATTCTTACCACACCCCACGCTTACTCTCTCCTTTACATCACCACTCAACTAGAACACAGAGATACTATGACACCATTCGGTATATCTGTTCTCATACGAACATCCACCGCTTACTCCACATCACTCTATGTAATCACTGCTGGTCTCACAACCCCAGCCAGGCGTCTTCCTCAGGCCTAACGCAGCCACATCCGTTCCGGATAAATCCTGCCAGAACGAACACATTCTCCTGATCTCTCAACCACCACACCTACCAATAAGAACCAGCTATTACACATGTACCGCACGAGCTGCACACATATCCGGTGCACACACGCACCTTTTGACTCTCCCTACTCTCTCTACTGATCTGAACTTCGGTTCCCAAGGGCGTTCAACCTACCAGCGCCTTCAGACCATACCAATGGTATATAAGGCGCTATATAAGTGCAAAATAACAATAACAATAACAATAACAATGTCTAACTTCACATAGGTGAGGCGATATGTTGCATATTCTATAGGGTTTTAATGAACCAGCAGACTGTTTAGTGTGGTAAAGATGGCATTAGGACTCATTATGAGACGTTTTGCCACACACACACACACACACACGAGCAGGCAAAGCATCTCGGGCTTAGCTGTTCTCCTCGTGGGTGGCAGCCGCTGGACAAAGTGCTGCATGTCAGATCACTAATCCTTTGATGAATCCTGAAATCCTGGGATGAAGGATAATTGGCAGGAGTCAAAGAGTCCCCACGGGCATCATGACTGCTTTCTTCTTTACCCTTACTTTGCAATTGCCCACGCGGCATCCAAACAGGGAAGATTTGTTAAATGATCCGTTAAGGTTTAGCTGCCAAAAGCCCTCCATTAGTGCACATTTTGACTTGACAAAGAGCCTATGCAACTTGATAATTGAAACACACGTCATATTCCTTAACAAAGTATCCATTGGACACAAACGTTCCACAAAGCATAGAAGGTTTGCACCAGTTCTGAAAACGGTGCTGTCTTTAGTGGATGAGTAGTAGGGAACGGGGAGCACCTTGAGATTTCATGAATAAGAAAAGCAGGCAGGAAAGGGCTTTGCTCCTTTCACCGTCCCGCTTGGCAATGCTTGCAACCAAAAAGGTGTGCTATCAATTCACCTGGCATCATAATACATAGATAGTCTGGGGTGATGTTACACTTTATATAAATAAACATAAAAATCGTTATAGACATTACTGCACCAAGTCAAGGAAAATATGGAAACTCATTTTTGAATGTTGCACAGTGCTCGTACTAAGGAGCAACGGTTATAACCATTGCCTCTCTATTCAAATGTGAGAGGTGATAACTGTGTTTACGACAAAATTGTTCCATTGTTTATTACCTTTACCAGTGAACATAGTGCAAAATTAATGTGCTTCACATTTGCCTAATGCAAATGTTCTTCATGTATTAGCACCAGGGCAGCAGCCAATCAGGTTCCTTGGATCGCGGGCTGAAACTGCTGATCTCAGTCTGCGTTCCACAGAACGCGATGGCAGCTTCCTGTAGCACCATCTTATTCCCAACCTCCCATTCCCTTAATTTTTTTTAGAAGCCCCAAACCCCTCTCTAGCCCCACTTACCTGATTGTGGTGGCGGCAATGCCAGCCGCAGCTTCACCCTGTCTCCCTTTGCTGGCCGCCATGGAAATGGAAGAGCGGCTCCTTATTGAGCCCCGCCTTCCAGATCAACAGCAGCCATCTTGTAGCAGTATTTTCATTCAAGGAACTGGACGCGCCCAGCATTCCGCTCCATGCTTGAAAAGATATTTGTCCTAACACCCTGGGTTTCCAGAGGAAACTCGGGCTGCTAATAGCCTTAACGTCCCCTTTCAAGCATGCTGGATCGGGTGTTATCGGCCCTGGGACACTCTTTAAATGCATTTGCTCCGCCCAGGCCTTTAACTCGTGTCCTGGCCCAATAACACAGATCTGGCCTACTGGATCGGGTGTTGATGCCATAATAAATACTTTTGCAATACCTATTTGCTCTAATCAGCTCAAGAATTAGCTTCAGTCTTTCCAAGAGTGCAAATACAATGCACATGCAGGTTTCCCCGAACTGCATGCGCCACTTTTTGTTAAGTTAAAAAAGCAGTGGAAATTGATATCTCGGGTGGTATTTGGTGCGTTTACGAGCATGGAAGCGCTGTTTGTGCATTCGCAGTTCCCTTAACACTAGTGCAAACACAGTGCCAGTGTATGTAAACTGCCAGTAATGTGATCGCTCATGCAATAGTAGGACATTGCAAATTAAACTATGATTCACAGTTTCATTGAGAACAAATAACGCGCTCAATCTTTTCTACTCGCCCAAGGAATACTGTTCTGGTGAAGAATTCAATATCTGTGTTCAATGTGCTTCACAAATACATACATTCTTTTTTCTCTTCATTGGAACAGTTTTTGGCAGCAACTAATTTCAATAATTCACATTTCTAACTGAAAAACTGTTTCAGCAAAGTTTGGTAACGACGTTAAGAAGTGTGCCCGATCAGCTTAATGAATCATAAACTAGATTACATATTAAAATTGTTTTAACATTTTTGATGATTGTTGCAGAATTATGATAGTTGAAAACATGTAAATGTATTTTTAATTCAGTTGTCCAAACTCTCCAAAAAAGTTAGCATTCGTGAGGCCTCCACTCATCTAATAATCAAATGGTTATGATTTCCTTATGTGCCAATTTGAAATTAATTATGTTTGTTTTTCATAAAAGCCATCAGGGAGCAAGCACTCTTGAAATGAATACATTTTTATTGGGATAAGACATATTTTGTTATTGTAATCATCCAGACAAAATAAAGTATGTCACTTCTTCAAGCAGGTGTCATACAACTGAAACCGAGTGGGCCTCTGAGCCTGGAGCCCTTTGGGTAACGTGCATGCAATGGATGGGATGCAGAATAACTCTAACACCAAATAATCAAACCAACTCAAGAAGATGGCAACGTTTTCTTGTTTTATTATCAATTGTCTGAAACAGGGAGTTACAACGGGCATCAACAGACGTTCGCTCGAGCTCTCGTAAATTTCACATAAAACAGATTTATATACAAAATATTTGTCATACGTGACGTCACACAACATGGCAAATGAGAAAAACCTATGAAGGGTTGTGATAATCTCAAGAGGAACATCTAAGTATACTTTGTATAAGGGGTGGGATTGTGATTGGATGTCTTCTGTCAGGTGGACAACTCATGCCTACCTCCAAAACATGTAATCTTCAACATTATTAAGTACAAAATATATCATTGGCTCTCAAATTTTATATGGGATTCTGTAATTGGTTGGCATGCTCATGTCATGTCTGGAACATTCGGTTCATTTAGCAACACTTGAGCTCAGACCCAGGTGCCAGGAGGTGGACTTGACTTTACCTCCCCACCCAATTAGCCCAATGTCTCTCATCACCCATGCCTTCTGCCATGAAGATTGTCTTTGAACTTGGCATTGCAAAGTATTCTTATCTGTGAGAATATAAGGGAGTGCGATCACGCACTATCGCTGTTCTAGAACTCCAAGCTCAACTCTATTTCCATCCTTGGCTCATATGAGAGGAGACCACGATTTGGACCATTCTTCAGCATTAAAATGTCTTAAATTAATAAAACGTGGCTAGCATGGTGTTCTTTCTTTGCGCCTGAACAAGGGATGATTCAGCTTCTCACGCTCACTGCATTTTAGATAACCAGCCTTGGCTGCTTTCACCTTGACACCAGGACAAACAGCCTCGCCATTCATATCCACGATCTCAGCTAATTCTTGCTGTGACACAGTTCTCGGCCTTTCTCTCCATGGATCCGGGATTACTGAATTTATGACACTGATGTCCAGCTTCTATACAATGGCGGCTTCGCCTGCAGTCTATTCTATACATGTAGCCAGCTTCTAACATTGCTTAGTCTACTTGCGTTGCTGCATCTGTACAGTTATTGAACAGCTTGCATTTTATGCAGTGCGTCACACACATGCAATCTTCTTCTCACAAATGAAAGTTTACTTGATTCTCTACTTCGTCATCAGTTTCTATAAGGTTCATGCATTCTCTTCAACCAGTCTTCTCAGTGCATCACGTTTGTCCCTCGTGATGTCACAAGCTCCTCTTTCCCTCTTTTTCATATTCCTTCGGGGAGCTCCTCCCTCAGATTGTCGTCTCTTCGGGGATATATCTGGTAAGGCTTTCTCAGTGGGTACCTTCTTTCAAATATTTACTGTGGTATGGTCACAACTGCTGGTGTAAAGCATGGCACAATCTCAGGCTTCCAACATACAGTCGGTAGGGGGACGGGACTTCCTGCAGAGGCATGCAGCTGCTCTTCTACTTTCCCCCCCTGGTCTAGTCATCAACCACCTCTTCACCAGTTTTGACATCTTGATATTTTCTCTTGTAGAAGTGCTTCTTTGGAAACCAGATCTTCATCACCCCCCTCAGGGTGCCGGCTGATTTGACATGTTCATCCACACTCCAGGTCATATAGCTGCACTGTCCATTCAGATTACAATAGACCCATCGTCCCATGTACTACTTGAGATTCCTCAGATACAGGAACTTTGTTCCTTCAGGTTCTATGATGCTGGCCTCTATGTATTTTCTGACATCTTCATCAGTCAATTCCTTGGGTCCAAACCCTGATTCAACATCAATCATGATCTTCATTCCTACTGTCTTCTTTGCTGTCTTCTTACATTGGGCAATTACTATCCTGATCACACAGAATTCAAACTTCACCATCACCAGTATTGCTCTAAGAAACTTGAAGATATTTGCCATCCACTGCGGTATCCATGAGAATATGGAAGCAAACCAACTGTCAAATGCAATGTCCTCTGTCTCATCTTCCATCTGGTTATGCAGGTTCGTCAACAGCGTTATGGCCTCTGTCAAGGTCCCATTCTCTTCATCATGGGAAGGTATGAAAGTGCAACATTATGGCCCGATTTTGGCACTAACTCCTCCTTCCATCGCTGTGATCATGCCAAGGACATATCTGTTCTGCAGGGTCATTAGTCGTATGGCCCTCAGCTCTTCCTTGATAGCATTGAATCCCTTTATAGTGGTGTTGCGTGTCTGCAGGAGCTCCCATCTGGTCATTTGTAACCATTTGGCAATGGCAATCAACTGGATCGCAGGCATGAAGATAGTTATGAATATTGAAGCAGTCTTGCTGAACAGCCTGTGTTAATACAAAATGGATTCAAAGGCATCTTTTGACTTGGCTGAAAAGTATCTCTCTGTTCGGGTTTCGATTGAGAAATTCAAGCGCTCTTCTCTCTCAAATGGGCATCTACTTTTGGAAATTCTCTGATGTTCATGTCACTCCGAGGAATCACTAATGCTGGAACATGGATGGACACCAAGGAACACATTCCTCCCAAATCCTTGGGCAGCTTCATGTAGGTTTTAGCCCCACAAGCCCAATATAGATCCATCAGGACGGCTGTCTCTGTTCCCATTCTGGAAACGTCAGCTGTAGTTTCGCAGCCTATGTTATCCCTCCATGATTTCTTCCTTCTCTTCAGAAGCACAATGTTGCATTCGTCAATGGGATCACAATCATTGGACATGATTAATTTTCTACCCATGTCAACAGTTTGGCATGCTTTGCTCATGACTTCAAACACCCATCGTTCATTCTCTGTAACTCTTGCACATATTCTGACTTAAATAGATGAGCTGCAAATGACATCAGTCCTCCTTCCCATCGATTCTTGGACTTCACTTGTCCATAGACTAAGACTTGAGATTGTTCCCAACATCCAGGTAATCCAACTATCTCTGTTATATCAGGGAATTCATTCTCTTCATGTCTTTCATGACCACCTCTTCCTGTCCTTCTGCAGGATACACAAGCATCTTGCTCTCCCATCCAGGTTTTTTTTTCCATCTGTGAAGTCTTGATATAATCATCCTGGAATGGAAACGACCATTTCGATCTCCACCGCAAAGTAACCCAACTTCCCTGAAATTGTTCTCTGGTCATACATGCTGCAAGATGAACGAGGCACCTGGCAAGGTGTTCTGGAACTTCTCTGGAGATGAAAGTTTGCGCTGTGTTCATTGCATAGGCTATGAGAGCGCAGACTTAGCAACTCTCCCTTGATGTTTTCTCTCCCACATTTCTCATGTGCTGATACCACATGTTATTACTCAAGTGTGCTGCATTCTCTAGATAGGTATTTATCCCCTCATTATCTTCCTCTACATTTCTTTTATGTCTTCCAAATGCAAAGGTTGTGTAATACTCACAAAGCAAATCAAAAGCAGTTCTCCTAATGGGGGAACCTTAGGGAGCTCTGTGTCGGTGGAAGTAAATAAATCAAAAGCAGTCCTCATAGTGGGAAGAACGATAGTGGCCTCTACCTCAGTGGGAGTACTAGTGTGATAGAGGCTGTGAAAGAGGAGAAACAGAAAGACAAAGAGTGTAATTGTGCAGGCATATATTATGCACCAAAATATAGACAACCACCTTTTGTGCCATCCTGGTACTAGTTGTTAATTCTCTAGAACTGTCCCAGCTTCCAAATTTCTCATCTTTAATACAATTTATCAACTTTCTTTACACCTGCAATTGTAAGATCTGTTCAATGATCTCAATTGGCAGGCTTCTTATCACAGGGCCATTTTTAGGATCCTGTAAAAAAAGTGTGAAAATCAATGTCTCTTCTGACAAGAGCAGGATAAGCTTGAAATATAAATACAAACACAGCAAGCTCAAGCCTATGCACATTACTGTCAGTGAGTACCATAGGGTTAACTTATTAAAACAGGTATGCATCACCAAATGAATCTGGATACTGATCTTGTTTCCCATTTCTGATCAAGAACTGACATTTAGGCATACCTTTGATGCTTCAATGTGTTTCTAGAGTTCATTTTTGGCCTACCAAAAAAATTCATTGCAAGTCTTTGTACTCCTGCTAAAATATCTATAAGGAGTATCACCTGAGCTTTAGTCCAAACTAAATCTGCAACATTCACAAGTTGTTGTTTTGTCGTCCTTCTTCTTTATCATCGATTGGGTCTGCACATGCTGAAATTCTTCTTCTTGACTTGCTTCTGGATCGGCAACGGTGTCACTCAAGTGAAGCTAAGATCATCTTCCTTGGACCTTTACAGCTGAAGGGGTTATATTTTAAACGCAAAAGGGGCCATTAAATGTTCATGCCACTTTCGGATAAAGTTTTTAATCAGTATAAGATCACCAACATACAACGTGGGTGCCAATAGAAGTTCAGTTGCACCAGTTGTTGAATTGTCTTCATCTGTGTTCTGAGACCGACCCCCCTGATGCTTCAGTTTATCTGAATGAGAGAGATGCTAGAGGTCAAACATGTCAAATAGTCATGCAATTCATCAGCGAACATTTTAGCTACATTCTGGGCATCACTTTTACTTCTGTACAGAGGAGTAAGAAACATTCTCATTCGCCTCCCTGTCTCGAACTCGTGAGGGGTGGGGTGATGGTCTGAACCAGACTAATTCCATAGGGCATATAAAGCTATGGGTAGGTAGTATAGCCAACCCTTATTCAAAGTCATTTTAATCTTGGTAATCCTTTCTTTAAGGATACCATTACGTTTCTCACATAATCAGTTAGCTTGCGGGTGATAAGATAAATAAAACTTTTGTTTAATATTCAATAGAAGCCCTACCTGTTCAAATACCTCATTAACAAAATGTGGCCCATAGTCGGATCTCAGCACTTCACACACACCCCATCCTGGGAAAACCTCACATACTAAAAACTTTTCTGCGCAAGTGGAATCAGGGTGCATACACGGACCTGCCTTGATTCACCTACAGAAAGGACACACCACCACTAATAGATACCTATATCCATTACAAACTTGCAACATATCGACATAGTTAATATGTAAATGCTGAAACAGACTATTCGGTTGAGGTATTACCCCTCTAATTGTTCTCAGTGTATGTCCAGCAGTAAAACGTTGACACACAAGGCAGGTTGTCATAAATAGTGCAACCTGTCCCCAACAAATTTGAAATGAAAAAGTCAACCGCAATTGTTGCAGCAAGACTCTCCCTAGTTATATGCGTGGGTTAATGCAGCTAGCTGTTCAAGCGCAACCTTCAATAATGCTACTGGCATCGCTGACTTTCCAGAGCTGTCTTGTCACCATAATGCTTCTGTGGCATATAAAGAACAGCCCCTTTGTTTCCATAATTCCTGCTCTTCCTGCGGTGCACTCCCTTGAATCTCCATTAGTTGGGCTATCAATAATTTATTAAACCCTTATTGCACTAACATGGTTGTGACTACTTTCTCTTTAACATTCACAGCATCAAAACTCAAAATATCTGGAGAATATGCAACCCTTTTGGCTTCTTCGTCTGCGGCTTCGTTCCTGCAAGAGATAAAATCTGTTTGCTTAGTGTGAGCTTCACATTTAATGACCACTATGGCCACATAAGCCTGTCCAATAAGGGTGCGTGCTGCACTGGAGTGCCGTCAGCATGGAGGTAGCCCCTCCTTTTCCAACACACTAGTCCTGCATGTACAGTTGATGTTACATAGGCAGAGTCACTGTACACTGTCACTTCCTGCCCTTTGTGTTTCTTGAGTGCGAAAATAAGCGCTATCAATTCTGCTGCTTGCGCTGAAAAGTGAGACGGTAGTCTTGCACTTGCTACAACTTCAAACTCTCCATTTAATTTGTGCCTAACTACGGCTGCGCCTGAATGCCTTTCCCCACTAGTCTGATGAATTTTCAAAGAACCGTCAAGACAGAGAATGTCCCCTCCTGCTAAAGCATTTTCCTTCACACAGGGTATATCATCATAATATCCAACATAATTTGCACACTCATGTACATGATCGCCTTCTGCTATTGGCTCAGCTTTAAACGTGGCATGATTCACTATTTTACATCTTCCAATTTTAATCGTTGGGTTTGAGATCATTACCTCATAAGCTGAAGCTCTTTGGGATGTCAATGTACCTTTGGGTTTCTCTAAAATAGCAAACAGAGTATGCTCCACGAAGAGAGTCATAGAGCAGCCCATCACAATACTTGTAGATTTCTTAATTGCAAACGCGGCTTCTGCCAATGACTGTTCGAAAGGGAAGTGTCCTCTCATAACTGGGTCTAAAATCTGACTGTAATATGCTAAAGGCTTGTACCCCAATGCAGTCCTCTGTGTAAGCACTGCTGTCATATCTGTCCCATGTGTGTGCGAATACAGATAAAATTCCTTAGCATAGTTGGGAATTTCCAAAACAGGGGCTGTACAAATTGCTTTTTTCAGCTCCTCACACCCTTCCTCCATTCCTTCACTCCACTCTATTTTTACTTTATCCACTTTTGCTTTGTTTAAAGCTTGCAAAAGGGGTCTCGTGTATGAACTGTAATCAAGCACCCAGGCTCTAACATAGTTGCATAGCCCCAAAAACTATTGCATCTGTTTCACTGTATTTGGCTTTGCAGTTTTCATAATCACCTCAGCTCTTTCGGTGTCACCTTCTTTCCTTCATGGAAAATCAACTGCCCTATGTATAACACCTCTTCTTGGCAGTATTGTAACTTCTCCTTGTCTACCTTACATTCCTTGTCTGATAGAATAGTCATCAACTGAATAGAATCTTGGCTGCACTCATCTTCCGTGGTGCTACAAATTAGAATGTCATCTACGTATTGTATCACTGGACTCTTAAGATCAATATTGCCTACATCCATCTGTAGGACTCTATTAAAAATCAATGGAGACTCACAGTACCCCTGGGGCAAACAAGTATGTTTCAGTCGAGTTTGGCGAAATGTAACAGAAGTCAAGTCTTGTGAATACTTGTGCAACGGGATCGAGAAAAATGCATTTTTCAAATCGATCACCGTGAAATATCAAGCTTCCACTGGGATACTGCACAGTATCGTCACTGGATTAGGAACTAAAGGAAATTGCATCTACAATCATATCTTGCATAAATCTCCATGACCCTCCTTTAGATTTTTTTATCAGATTCACTGCAGTGGCACCAGAATTCATTGTTTCATTAATGCAGAGATAGTCTGAAATATTTCCTCATCAGCCTCTCGAAATATTACTGTCTTGCTTGAAGTAAAATCACCCCTGGCTTCAACTTTATTTTAACTTCCCATATTCCCTTTAATAAACCTACGTCATAAGGGCCTGTGGTCCAGAGAACGCTTGCCACATTCTCCAAGTCTTCCTGAAAATATGCTGAATGCTGCCGCATTATTGCCATTCACTTTGGGACTTCCCTCTTCTCTATTCTTATCCAGTATGTGATGCTCATAAAGAACACAGCTTCATCTAAAAATGCCATCATCAGTGATATCAGTCAATCTGTAACCTTCCTCGAGAGCTATTACTGTTCTCCATGGTCTACCCTCATCATCTAATCCTTCGAGCATTGCCATTTCCCTTCGTACTATGGTTGCTTCTAATTCTATAGGGATAGTCTGTCCCTCTTCGTTCATAGGTTTTCACGGTCTAAACAAAAATTTATCAGGTATCCTCACAATCTTTCCCAATAAGCCAGGTAGCCATGTTAATGGAAGGCTCACTCCATACAGAAACATTTCTGGATCTACTGGAACGCCTCACAGAGCCACTTGCCCTGTGAATGCCAGTATAAATTTGCCACATTTAGATAGTGTATTCCTGGAGTGGAACACACTATCCCTTGATCAGTGAATGAAATCATCATGTTAAGTTTCGTCAATGAATCTCTTCCCTTTCTTCGACTTCGTTGTACCACGCCAAAGAATCAGAAAGAAGACTACCGGCGAAAATCATTGTGACGGACCGAACTGCCTTGGAAGGTCGCCCCGGGCCTCGGTGCCCGGACAGTAAGGAGAGAGGGGGGAGGCCATTGTTAGGAGGCCATTTGTAGAATGCAGCTGCCATCACCTTTACCCAGTATTATGGAGAACACCCCATTTACGTTTTGCCCTAAGTGCAACCATAAGTTCCCCTGGGTAGACTAACATCTCGTTTGCAACTTGTGTCTCCCGAGAGATCACGTCAAGACGTCTTGTCGTGCCTGTAGGCTCTTCAAGCTAAAGACGTTGAAAGACCCTTCCACTAAGCGCTAGGCCCACCATGCCAGGCAACTCGATGCCATCGAGGTGGAGGGAGCCATCCGCGACGCCGCACTTTCGGACGGTGAGGGCACCGGAGTAGCAGTAGCTACACAAGCGCAAGCCCCGACCCCGTAGGACAGGCTGGCGGCCATGTTGTGGGGACTGCACCCGGCGGCGGTAGCGCTCCAAGTACACACACCACAAAACACACAACTCCCAGTCGGCACTCGACAGATGTATCGAGTACACGACAACGCTCGGCACCCCGTGAACGGTCGACTGAATCCCCGTCCTCTGGGAAATCTCGAGCCAGATCGCCGCATGACAAGACGAAGATGTTGCAAGACAGTAAAACATCAAGACGGTAAAACGTCAAGATGGCAAGGGGGCCTCGCTAAAAACATCCGAGGGTCATTCGTCCGTAGACGAAACCTCAACCCCAGCACACGAAATTCGACGTTCTTCAGCTAGCAAGACGTCAGGCCCCAAAAAGTCAGTTTCACTCTCCTCTGGGACCCAGGCTGGGGACAAATGCCATAAGTCACATAAAATCTCCCATACAGATGACCTATCCAAGGGAAGACCTAAAGACCCTAAGCCTATTCCACACACTAATGAAGATATGGGCCTTCCTGACTCCGAGCCCGAAATTATCATTCCAAGCTCGAAAGATTGGTCCGCAGAGGACATCGACAGGGTTATGTGTAGGATGTCCTTCATTGGGAACTCTTCGAAAAGCACCCTGAACAGCTTTTAAGCCCTCAGACCACCCCACCCACCTTAGCCCCTTCGAGCTCCCCACCCCCTGTGTCTCAACCCCCTTCTAAGAGGGTTTGTACCGATGTCCCAACTCGGGGCAGAGTTTTAGATCTCTATGACCCTGAAGTCCATCCAGAAGAACAGGAGGATGTTTTGTTTATTGATACATCTGATCCTCAATTTATGGATGAGGACTTAGCAAATTCTATGATGGGGACGATGAAGACCCAGACCAGGAGGCCAACACTTATTCCTTGGATTCATCCATTAATCAGGATCCTCCAGTAGTAGACTCCCCTATAGACAACCAACCCCTACTCAACGAAGTTCTAACAAAAGCAGCAGAACACTTCCGCATAGATACCCAAGAGGTGGTAGAAGACAGACTTCGCTGAGCAATTGTTGGGGTTATAAAAAAACCGTAGGCCAATTTGTTCCAATATTAAAGTCTGTACAACGCAGAATCCAAATTTCTTTGGAGGCACCCAACATCACATAGGCCGTTAACCCGCGTGTCGAAAAATGTTCAGACCTGCATCTTCCGACCCCCCCCTTTACTTAAGAGGCCAGTTAAAACCGGACTTCCTGGTGGTTACCACCACACAGAAGAGAGCAGGCATCCCCTTGCTTCCTCCGAGGCTCCTCTGGACAAGGAGAGCAACAAGATTTATGAAATGGGCAGGAAAGTAGCCTCTTCTGCAGCCTACCAGATTCTCATCGTCTCATCGCAAATAATGCTACACTTCTGTCAAGTTTCAACTGCCACAAGTGGGATGAGGTGTCCGCATTACTTTCTTCCACACCTGAGCCACTTAAGACCCAATTAGCCCAGGTGGCAGCAGACGGGAGAGCGGTGTCTACCTTTGTCCTAAAGTCAAACTTTGACGCAGCAGAAAATGCAGTTAGAATCATCGCAGAGGGCACTATCATTAAAAGACACGCATGGCTTTGGCAATCAGGCTTCCGGCCAGAAACACAGGCCACCTTAATATGCCGGTGGAAAAAGATGTGCTCTTTGGCAATGTGGTAGAAGACGCACTAAAAACTGCTAAAGACGAATACGAAACCCTTAAGTCTATAGGCCAGCTCACGAACAAACCCATGGGGCAGAGGGGCAAGCAACAGCAATTTTCGGCGCTTTCGGGGACAGAATTCCCAGAGTGGATCTGGATACAACCAGGGCCAGGGTTCCTATGGCACCAACCAAGGACAATCCTTTCAGGGCTACCCACGAGGACAACAAAGAGGTTGTGGTACTCGGGGCAGAGGCCAAGCCCGAGGTGGCATGCCACCTCGGAGCAAGTGACATTCCGCTCCAAGTACCCTCCCATGCATCTCCAGTAGGAGGATGAATTTCCAACTACACCCACGCATGGGAGGGTACTACCTCAGACAAATGGGTTCTGTTGTCTCCCCGAGACAAAAGGTATACTCAGAAGAACATCAACAGATTCTTCTAGAGGAAATTACAGCGCTTCTTTTAAAGGACGCCATAGAAGTGGTCCCGGCCAACTAGGTAAACAGAGGTATATATTCAACTTACTTCCTTGTGCCCAATAAAGATCCAACAATGTGCCCTGTATTAGATTTGAGGCCTGCAAACAAGTATGTCAAGCCACAAAAGTTCTGCATGACCACGCTACAAGAAGTAATCCCGCTTCTAAAAAAGGGGATTACATAGCAACACTGGATATGAAAGATGCCTATTTTCATATTCCAATGTTTCCAGCACACAGAAGGTTCTTGCGTTTCAAGATAGCGAACCAGCACTACCAATTCAAGGTGCAGCCCTTCGGAATAGCCTCAGCGCCAAGGGTATTCACCAAGGTACTGGCGGTGGTGGCAGCGCACCTGCGCAGGGAGGCAATCCCAGTGTACCCTTACTTGGACGACTGGCTCATAACAGGGGAATCACCTCTGATTTGCAGACAAAACATTCAGACATCAATCAACCTCCTCTTTCAATTGGGCTTCTCGATCAACGAGAAAAAAATCAAGCCTGGTGCCCAGCACCTCCAAACAGTTCTTAGGAGCTATTCTAAACACAGAGGAAGGGTTAGTCTTTCCCTCAAAGGGGAGAGAGTAAAGAACTTGTTACTGCAAATAACACAATATCAGGCTGGCCACCAGACAAGGGTACGCAAAGCAATGCACTACATGAATGGTTGGCGAAACAATGGTCTCGGGCAAGCGGTCAGTGGGACGATCTAGTGGTCGTTTCGCCAACACTAGTACAAAATCTTCGCTGGTGGACGAGAGAGAATCTGACCAAGCGGAAAACCCTTCTATGATCCTCAGGTACAAGCAGTGGTCACAACACAACAGATGCCTCACTAGCAGGGTGGTGGGGGCACACTACCTTCACCACACAGCTCAGGGTCTGGTCTCACTCAACGGGTCAGAACCACATCAACGTCCTAAAACTTCTAGCAGTGTTCAAAGCCTTCCAAGCATTCGAACCCCAGTGTCGGTACAGATCCTAACAGACAGCACCAGAGCAATGTTTTATATCAACAAATATGAATGAAATGAATGCCTAGAGGGGGATGAATGCCTAGAGGGGGATGAGTGTCTAGAGGGGGATGAGTGCCTAAAACAGGTGAATGCATAGTACGTGTGAGGCATAAAGCGGATGAGTGCCGGAGCGAACGAGTGCCCAGAGCGAGCGGACATGTTGCATAGAGAGGACGAGTACGTAGAACGAACGAGCACTGATTGCGTACAATACTGATGAGTAGAATGGATGAGTAGAGCATGGGACAGACAATGCATGCGTGGGGCAAACAGGAGGGCATGCGTGGGGCTGACATGAGTACTTACGTGGGGCAGTCTAGAGTACATGCGTGGAGCAGACAAGAGTACATGTGTAGAGCAGACAAGGGTGCATGTGCGGGGCGGACTGGAGCGCGCGGGGCTGACTGGAGCGCGCGGGTTGGGCTGGAGCGCATGAGTGCGCGGAGCACACCAGAGTGTATCGAGCAGACTGGGTGCATGGAGCGGATAGGAGTGCATGGAACGGACTGGAGCGCATAGACTTGCGTGACGTATGTAGTACGGTTTGGAATGCAGAGAACGTTTGAAAGAGCATACAACTCATCATATCACACCACCACACTTACTCTTGCTTTTACATCACCACTCAAATAGAACACAGGGATACCATGACACCATTCGGTATAACTGTTCTCATACCAACATCCGCCGCTCACTCCACATCATTCTAAGTAAACACTGCTGGTTACACCCCCCCCCCCAGCCAGGCGTTCTCCTCAAGCCCAACGCAGCCACATCCGGTCTGGATAAATCCTACCAGAGTGAACACATACACCTGATCTCTCTCCATCACATCTACCGCTATGAAGCAGCTATTACATGAATACCGCATGAGCTGCACACATACCCAGTGCTCACAAGCACCTTTTGACTCCTTCTACTCTCTCTACTGACCTGAACTTCGGTTCCCCAGGGCATTCAACCAACCAGCGCCTTCAGACCATACCAATGGTATATAAGGCGCTATATAAATGCAAAGTAACATAACATAACATAACAAAATGTTAACTGGTGACTGTCATGAATATAACAAAGGAACAGACATGTCACCCTCTCCTGTAGAGACTGGTAATTCATTAGTAAAAAGAACTCGACTCGTAGCTCCAGAGAACCCTTGAGCATTAATGGCAATTCCTGACATTGGATATTTTCCCTCCCGTATAAATGAACGAGTAGCCCTAGTGTCTACTAAAAAAGAAAAAGATTTGCCTTCTATCGTCAAATCAGCCCTTGGTTCCTCTTGGGGTTCTTGTGTCACACATGGTGCTGAGCACATCAAGTCACCCTGTGAGCTGTCCTATTGTGGGTACAGGCTCATCTCCGTCCCTGTGAAAGCATTTCTTCCTACCACAGTTACACCTCCTATTCTGGGTGTCAGCACTTGTCCTGTGTTTGCATACTGCTGTGTCTGCATAGGGGCTTGTTGCGGCTGCTCTTGTGTTGGATTCATTTGCACTCGCTTTTGCTGCTGTACCTGCTGCACTTCACAGCGCATTTGTCTGATACACTGTCTGATCTTGGGCAAGTCCTTCCCTAGTTTGTGTGCTACATGGTGGAGGATAAGCTATCCCCCTCTTGAAAATTGGCCATTCTGTACATTCCCTTAGCTTCAACATATGCGTGCAATGTGCCCCGTCATCCCACAAGTCCAACATGCTGAGGGTGCTCGTCTAACAAGTCCCCCTTGGTTAAATCCTCTCTGAGTGCTATGATTCTCATTCTGTTTATTCTGAAACCCACCTTGATTATTTTGAAAGCCTCCTCTTCCTCTATAGCCCATTCCTCTGCCTCATGGCATGAACCCATATCCACCTTGGTCCATGGGGTGCTGATTATTCACCTGCGATGTACCTATTGCTTCCTGCAATCCCAATCCTTCTCTGCTTGTCAATACCGCCCATTCTATGGCAAATGTTGAAAGAAAATGTCTGCACTAACTTGGCTTCCTCGATTTTCCTAGTCTCATCTTTCTTCCTATTTTTCTCTTCTAACAACTTCTCTTCTCCATTCCCACTTGTACCTTCATTTGTCTCTGTACTGGCTCAGGCAAGTCCTGACATTAAATGTGGTAAAATAATGCCACTGTTTTTTTCCCACAGCTCGCGAGTTTCAAGCTGCCATTTTGCCTGAATGTCCTGAATATAAGCAATAGGGTCTTCATCTTCCTTCATCTTGCGTGTCATAATTGCACCCATATATGATTTTTTTATTTTATTTATTTATTACATTTGTTACTCGCCCAGACCCAAGGGTACCACGGCGAAAATACAGGTGACTCGTCTCATTTTTATACAGTGTTACAGATACAGTCATATAAAACGTTTTTATACTTAGGTTACAAAAAATCATATAGTCAAATTACTTATACCAAGTTACAATTGCTCAGGTAGCCACTCGCCCTTTGTTTCAGCACTACTTACAGTTCTGAAGGTGACCCCTAGCTGTATATGTTGGCCATGGGAGAGTAGGACTCAAGCGGTTAATATTTGTTGAATACGTTTTCAGTGCTTTTTTGAATCTTAGTAAGGAGTTCTCGTTTTTGATGCTCAGGGGTAGTGCGTACCAGTGCGATGGGGCTAAGACTTTGAAGCTACCTCCTCCAGCTCTACTGTATTTGTATTGAGGAACTTCTAAGAGGGCCAGTTTGTTGGATCTCAGTGTCCTACAAGAGATTTCTTTTCTTAATGGAGTTGTTGAGGTAGCTAGGTGCTTTTTTGGTGGTACATTTGTAGACGATACTAAGGGTTTTGAAGATGATCCTTGCTTCAATTGGCAGCCAGTGGTTTTTTCTTCTAATGCTGGATATGTGTTTGGATTTGTTTATACCTAGTGCCGCTCTAAGGGCTTTGTTCTGTAATAATTGGATTTTGTTTAAATTGGTTTTAGAGGTTCCTAGAAAGAGGATGTTTCAATAATCCAGTTTCGTTAAAATCAAAGCTCTGGCCAGGGTGATGCAATTTGAGGGGGTAAGAAATTGGCGCTGAGTACAATATGTTTTGCTGTGTAGGCTGTGGATGAGGAGAGGACTGCTATTTGTTTGTGCATAGTGAGGTTGGCGTCTATGTAGACACCAAGCGTTTTGACTTGTTTGAGTACAGGGATCAGTGTGCTGTCAATGTTAATGTGAGAGTAGTCCGGGTGGAGGATGCTTATTCTTTTTTGGGAGCCCACAATGAGGACTTCCATTTTCTCATTGTTAAGGCAGAGGCTATTGAGGGCCATCCCATTTTGGATTATAGAGTATACTTTATTGATGGTGAGGGTGTCTTGGGTGTAATCGCCTGTAATGGGGATAAGGATCTGGGTGTCATCTGGAAAGTTGGTGTAGATGACACCCATATCGTCTAAAGCTGAGAATAGGAGTTTAGTATATGCATTGTAGAGGGTCGGGGAGAGGCAGGATCCCTGGGGGACTCCTATGGTTACTATTATAGGGTCTGCTGCAAAATTCCCGATGGCAACTCTGGATGTACGGTCCGTTAGATAGGATTTGATCCAATGTGTGGCGTTGTCGGAGAAATTGAAATCTTTTTTTAGCGTGTCATATAGTTTATCATGGTCTACCAACTCGAATGCTGCTGATAGGTCCAGTAGCAGTAGGGTGGCTAGTTTGCCTGTGTCATGATCCCTGCTTCCAAGGGGTCAGGACTTGCCCCACGACCTTGGAAGCAGGCCCATGACTCTGATCCCAGGAACCAGCCAGTCCCTATAGGGACCCTCTGGACCTTGTCCTGGCGCCAGTGGCGCCAGGCTCATGATGGTGACTGGTCCCGGCACAGGAAGCGCCGGGCTCATATTAGATAAGAGTGCTTGGTGGACCTACCTGTAGCAGACCATGCTGCTTACTTACCAGCTAACTGGTCTCCTGATCCTTCTCTGCCTGGAACTACTTTTTCTGTCTGGGTGGAGCAGGAGCCACTCCCTGGAAGCAGAACACAGGAACTCTTCTAGAAATCTGGAACTCTTTTCTTACCTGGGTGGGGCCGTGGAAGGAGACGCCTAAGCACTACAGAAGGCTATTTAAACCACACCCGATTGGTTTCACGTGCTTCGCGTTATTCTGCATCTGCAGCAGGACGCTCACCGTGTCAGCTCCAGGAAACCTCCAGCTCCTGATCCTGTGAACACGAAATAACCTGCTGGAATCCAATCTTCAGTCTTCTTCAGTCTTCTGCAGCTCCTGCAAAACAAAGGCACAGGTTAGGCTAAAGTAAAGGCAGCGAATCTACGTACCTAATCCAACGGCAGCATCCAAGGCGCCTTTTTCTGCCTTTCTCTTCCGGCATCCGACATCTGCAAAGAGAGAGAACATCGGTCAGTAATATTCAACTACAAGTTCTGCTTACCTGTGTTACGCCCGTTCCAACTCAGCTCGCGCTGCATTCCGGCACCTGCAAGGCAAGATACATCGGTTAGTAACGCTTAGTTACAAGACTGCTTACCCGTCGCTTTCAATCTGTTCGCGCTGCACCTCAGCACCTGCAAAGACAAAAGAGACATTACGGAGCATTCTCCAGCGCTAGTGCAGTCTTTCTACTTACGTGCCATTAGAAGGATAATCTTCATCGTCACAGCATCTGAAAAGGGAAAGACATAGACTTTACAGACTTAAGACTTTTGAAAGAGAAGAGAACAATGCAAAAGGAACTTTAATACTTACAAGGCACGCTCGTGCATTAACGGCGTCTTCGCTCTCAGCAAATCCTCTGCTATCAAGAGGCAGAGCTCGCATCCAGTGAAGCAACTGGATCCAGCGCCCCTGCACAAGACGCAGGATGGAGAGCCCGGCATTTACCTATATAAGGTAAGCGCAATATCAACCCAGTTCCACGGGGAAAGAAAGGGCGAGAGGGGCTAGGAACTTTCCGAACCTTCCAAACACTAATACCTTGGTTTACCCTTGTAGACATCTCACTCTTCAGCTTAAACTGTCGGTGGGAAGGGGGCCCAGTCCGGGAGCAAAACGAACCCTGCGCCTAACACTGAAGACAGTATCCTCGCCAGATCAAGACCTGCGCCTCCGGGGGAACCAGGTGAGCGTTACAGCCTGAATCTCTAATGGAGTCCAGTTGGATTTTCAGATCCAGGAGAGCTGTCTCGGTGCTATGGTTGGGTCTAAGACCTGATTGTCTGGCTCCTAGCAAGTCGTTTTGTTCGAGGTGGGTTTGTATTTGGTTATAGGCTATTTTATCAATGATTTTAAGTAAGAATGGGACAGTCGTTATGGGCCGGTAGTTCGTGGGCACTAATGGATCTAGAGTGGCCTTTTTTAGTAGGGGGGTGACCCATGCCGCTTTAATGCTGACTGGGACCTGATTGGTGTAAAAAGAGGCATTCACAAAGTTAGTGATTATAGGTGTGAGGGTGGGGGCACAGAGTTTAATTAGGTGTGCTGGAAAATTATCTCCTTTGCAGTTAGAAGCTTTAAGTTTGGATATAGTATTAAGTACTATATAATGGGTGACTGGTGTAAAATTGAAGAGGGGGGTGGAGTTTTCTGTATTCATGGTGATTTTGTTGCCCGTGGAGTGTTTATCCGACAGGAGGTTTCTTTTGGAGATGATTTTGTTTTGTAGTAGCTTGATTTTTGAAGCCAAGGCATCTTGGATGGTGGTACACCATTCTTTGCTTGGTTGGACTGGGTTGATTATAGAGATCGGATTCTCCAACTCCTTGAGTATGGTAAAAAGCTCTTTGCTGCCGGAGGATGCATTGCTGATTCTGGTATTAAAGGCATCTGCTTTATGGGCAATGATGGCTGATTTATAGATTTTGTTTGCGGAGTTGAATGCTTCCAGGGCTTCTAAGGTGTGGGTTTTCTTTAGCCGTTGTTCAAGTGATCTTTTACTCCGTCTAAGAGAGAATAATTCCTCATTGAACCAAAAAGAGGACTTTTTGACCTTACGATTGGTTTTATTAACGCAAGGTGCCAGGGTATCAATTGTGCTGGTGAGACAATTATGGTAATGGTCCGCCAGGGCACAGGGTTCTTTACCAGTAATGATATTGTTGTTAAGGGCGTTGGCTAATAGAGGGTTGAGGTTTTCTGCTGTAAGTTTACGGATGTTTCTCGTTACGTAAGGTTCTTCCATGACCGTTTTTGGTAAGTCTGGTTTGTTACACAGGATAGTGAAGTTTATGCTATGATGGTCTGAGCAGGGTACTGAGTTAATGGAGTCTATAGAGACTATAGTGTTGAGTGGTAGTATCCAATCTAGTGATCTCCCTTTTGTATGGGTAGGGGCGTTCACAAGTTGTGTGAATGGCATGTCTTTGAGTGCACTGTATAGTGCTTCTGCTTTGTACTCTTGGGGGTCATTAAACCCTAGATTCAGGTGCCCTAGGAATAGACATTGTGTGTTTGGTTTAATAAGTGGCGTTAGCAATAGTGGTATGTCTTATTCTGGTTGAGATTTGGTGTTAGGTGCTCTATAGATGGTTATTATGTTTATAGTAGTTTTATGGTTCATAGCTAGTTTAGCTAGCAGGACTTCGTAGCCGTCTGGGTTCTCAATGGGGCAGGTTCTTACTTTGAGATGGGTTTTAGCAATAATAGCTACTCCCCCACCTACTGATTTCATTCTGTCCGTCCTTAGGATGCTATCGTCTGGAGGAACGGCAATAGAGAGTGAGGGCCCGGAAGCTTGGTGGAGCCAGGTTTCCGTCACTATAAGTAGATCGAGTTGTTGCTCAGTAATTAAGTCATGTATTTCTGTGGCGTGGGCAGGTATAGACCGCGCATTATTGAGGGCTGCTTTGAGGTGTATGGGTGAGGGAGGCTTTTGGGCTGGAGGAGATGGGTGAGTGTTGGTGGTCTCTGTGGTGGTGGATTGTTGTTTGGTTGCGGGTTTTTTTTTGGGGTGTTTAGATTGGGTCATTAACGGAGGTACACTTCCTAAGTTATCAGAACTGGCGGAGGCATTTGTTCTAGGAAGGTTGGTGAGTCTGGATCTGAGTCTTTGGGTTCTTATGGGACCTAGTAGTAGGATTTTTTTTGATTGCTTAACTTTGAAGAGGTCCCTACTTGGAGGACAGGAGGTTGTAAGGGTCTGTGATCTGAGTCTGGTGCATCTAAGTGCACTGAGGACCGAAGCAGTCATGGGTACTGAGAGGGGTGAGTTGGCTCTTTGTGGCTTTTGGATGCCTTTGTGGTCTGTTAGACTATTGATCGGATGGTGTAGATATGGGAACGGTTTAGTGCGGGGCAAGAAAGGCGTAGGACATGGGATGGGGTGATGACGGGGGCAGGCTGCTCTAGAGAGGCCATTATCATGGATAATGAAATGGGCACCTGTGCAGGGTGTGTCCTGCGGTACGACACAGAAGGGAAACATCATGATTGGTAACCAACCTAGCATGATTTGGTTAGGACGGGGGATAGGTACCGGCTAGCTGTAGTGTACCTGTAGGGTCTCTCTTGTGGAGCGTGTCTGGGCGAGTAGTACTGCCGAAGGCTACTGCTACTTAATTGGGCAAGCTAAAGATGCAGATCTGGGCAATGACGGGGGCGTTTGCTTAAACAGGATACCACTGTGCTAAAGTGCTAAGCAGTTTTGTGATGAATAGTGATAGCAGTGGCAGTGCTTACTAACAGCACAATAGTCTAGAATCAACTGAGCACTTGTGTGCTGAAAGAGACAACATTGGCATTGCTTACTAATATCACAATAGTCTAGAATCAACTGAGCACCTGTGTGCTGAAAGAGACAACAGTGGCATAGCTTACTGATATCACAATAGTCTAGAATCAACTGAGCACCTGTGTGCTGAAAGAGACAACAGTGGCATGGCTTACTGATATCACAATAGTCTAGAATCAACTGAGCACCTGTGTGCTGAAAGAGACAACAGTGGCATGGCTTACTGATATCACAATAGTCTAGAATCAACTGAGCACCTGTGTGCTGAAAGAGACAACAGTGGCATAGCTTACTGATATCACAATAGTCTAGAATCAACTGAGCACCTGTGTGCTGAAAGAGACAACAGTGGCATGGCTTACTGATATCACAATAGTCTAGAATCAACTGAGCACCTGTGTGCTGCAAGAGACAACAATGGCATTGCTTACCTAGAGGTTTACAGGCAGACTAACTGCTAATGTGCATCAAAATGATGCACATTATCAATAATGATGTATCGGGGTTCTGTACTCTGAAAGCCCTCCACACATATGCTCTATTAAACGGTGCTCCATCATGCGCTGTGTTTTGTGCTGTCACACTTGAATATCCTGCTCTCCTCCATATGTCATCAGCCCTTTCTCCAAGGATAGCTGGCAGGAGACCTTTTATGTCCACTATGGCCAGTGTATTTCCTCCGGTTGTTTTTTCTAATTCATATATCCATTTCCCAGTGCCCGAGTTCAATCTCGGGAGCTGACATGTTAAATGATCCTTGTCCATCTGCTGCCATGGAATATACTGTGGTCTTGCTCCCCCTTTTTCCAATAAGAGAAACTGTGTTAACCCCAACCCGCTGTCGGTTCACATCGTTAGTCTATCCATGGCAGGGACGAGCATCCCTGTCCATCTCCTTGCCGGTAATGATCTTATTTTGCTCACATATGGCAGTAATTCTCCCTTCTCACTATACAATCGTCCTTGGGGACATTCTGGATATGTTATGGGATCTGGCGTCCTATACGGTTGTTCCAGATCCGACCATCTTACTTCTTTACCCATTTGCAGGCTTCCTTAAGGAGCAAACATGCTCCCTCCTCCTGCCTCGAGGATGGACTCTCTTTCTTCATCTGACATGTCTTTTCCCCAACTACTGTGACTATCACGCCATTCACCGTTGTCTAGGTTCAGTCTGCTTAAGGACAATGCTCTATGTTCGTGACTGAACATATCTTCTTCTTCTCTTCGTTGTTGAAATGCTAGAGATTGATCCCCCTTGCTTTGACGTCCATAGTTACTACCTTCCTTTAATTCTTGATAGACTGTATCAGTCCTTTCCCCGATACTTCCTGCATCAAGGTTTTCTTCTTCCAATATTAATCTAGATGCCCGTGACGTTGCTTCCTTTATTGCAAGGAACTCTTCTGTTCTATCCCATTGTATTGCTGGGCTTGGCCTTACTGGTTCCTTACAAACGACACTGGTATCAAGACCCCACTGTCTTCTCCCTCGATCTATTTCTTCATCCAATTCTCTTTGCTTTCTTGCCTCCCTTCTAAATCTTTCTTGTTTTTGCCTTAGTTCTTCTCTCCTTAATTCTTCCCTTCTTTCCTTCTCTCTATTCTTGTGTCCCTTGATTTTTGTGCTTCCTCTTCTTCTCTCTTCCTTTCTCTTCTATCCCTATCTTCTGTCGCTCTCTGTCTCTTGTCATATTTTCTTTGTTATTCTGCCCATTCTTCTTTTCTCTCTTGCTCCTCTTGATACATTTGTTCTCGTCGCTCCCTGTTCTTCTCTTTTGCTCATCTTCTTTCAATCTCTTCTCTCGTTCTTTATCTCTTCTTTCTTGTTCACCCTTATCTTCTCTTTGCCTAACGTCCTCAATACTTTTCCCATTGATTTTAAGTAATATCTGTCCTCCCATCAACTCATTCTGCACAAGCGCTATCTCGTCAGCTTTATCCTTCTCTCCTTTCCATCTCTTAATTTCCCCTTTCTATTTCTGTATATATATTCAACCGCTCACTCTTTTCTTCTTTGTCTTGCATGATCTTACAGATCTCTTCTTTTCTCATATTATCCTCTGGACTATCATTGCTGCTATATGCAGGCAGTTTTTATATCGATTACTATACCCCTTGCTGCTTTCATTTCATAGGATACAACCCTATTTCTTCCGCACTAGTGTCTTTTACTTCGGGCGAGGTATGGGGTGCTGAAGGCTCCACACCTTCCTGCTTATGCTGACTAAGCATCCACTCCTCAGGTGTCGATCCTCTCTCTCTTCCTGGTACATTTTCCAGAGCTCTAGAATAGCTAACCTATTCTCTAATTTCTTCTCCGTGTACTCAGCATGCAAGTATGTGGTCATGTGTCGCAATACCGCTTTTGTCAGCGATCCCCCTTGTGGCCATGGCATGAACATCTTATCTGCCATGCCTTTCACCCATTCCGCACTATAGTGTTTGAGCTTGGGCATGTGCTTTGGAAGTGTCTTGCATACATGCATCAAAGGAGTATCTCCCATAATGACAAGTCTCAATTGACTGTCAATACTTACCAAATTTATAAAACAGCATGTATACCTTTGCGTAAATCACAACTTTTTCAACGCCTTTTAAAACAACAAATATGAGCGTGGACCATCAATCGCTGCTCAAGCCTCTAATTTCTCAATTAGCTATCTCTACCTTTGGATTGGAACCAACCACTTTGCTAGGGTAGTTACTATAGCTTCTCAACTTTTCCCAATTCCTTCACAATTGCTATCACTCTTTGATCTTTTTATTCAACAAACAGCATGCAGACTGGTCGACTTTACACATTAATAAAACCCTAGATCACCTTTTTTCTCTCTCCGCTTTACTTAATACCCTATACAGAGTTGGAAACGTCAACTTACACAAGCCCGTTTGCGCGTTATATATTTCTATTCTACCGCTGTTGGGATTTGAGACGTCTCCTTCTGAACTCCCTTGAGTTAGGACTCTAGGCGCTTATCTTCTCTTCACACAATATTTCCCATTACTCAGAAAATGATCACAACCCCATCCCCTTACTTTGCCATTCCCCTTAGTCTACTCACCATTCGTTCGTTAATCAACTTGAGGCCTTCGGTATCGACTCCTTCTCCAATCGACCACTTCACCTTCCATCTGCAGAGTGCCTGTGGAAACCGAGCAGGGATTTCGTCAAAGGGGTACCCCACACTGTCTTGGTTGTTCTTGCAAGTTTATTTCTATTCGCCCGCTCTCCACAGGAAACCCTGCAACCTTCTGGCTAATGGCAGAGGGTACTTGATGATCCGAAAAACTGGGGACAAACTAGTTTGGATCTTGAACCATCCTCTACTACCACATGAGCTTAGAGCTCTTTGGGTAACGTGCATGCAATGGATGGGATGCAGAATAACTCCGACACCAAATAATCAAACCAACTCAGGAAGATGGCAAAGTTTTACTGTTTTATTATCAATTGTCTAAAACAGGGAGTTTCAACGGACATCAACAGACGTTCACTTGAGCTCTCATAAATTTCAGATAAAAACACATTTACATACTAAGAATTAGTCATATGTGACATCACACTAGGTGGCAAATGAGAAAAACCCATGAAGGGTTGTGATAGGTTTAAGGGGAACATATAAGTATACTTTCTACAAGGGGTGGCTTATGATTTGATGTCCACTAGCAGCTGGACAACTCATGCCTACCTCTAAAACATGTAATCTTCAACACTATTAAGTACACAATATATTATTGGCTCCAAACTATATGGACCTTCGTTATATATGGCCCTTTGCAACTGGTTGGCACGCTCGTCCCATGTCTGGAACATTCGCTTCATTCAGCAGCATGTGAGCTCAGACCCAGGTGCCAGGAGGTGGACTTGACTTTACCTCCCACCCAATTAACCCAACGTCTCTCATCACCCATGCCTTCTGCCATGAAGATTGTCTTTGAACTTGGCCTTGCAAAGTATTCTTGTCTGTGAGAATATAAGGGAGTGCGAGCACGCACAATTGGTGTTCTAGAACTCCAAGCTCAACTCTATTTCCATCCTTGACTCACATGACAGGAGACCACGATTTGGACCATTCTTCAGCATTTAAATGTCTTAAATGAATAAAAATTGGCATGGATGATGTTCTTTCTTTGCACCTTAACAAGGGATGATTCAGCTTCTCACGTCCACTGCCTTTGAGAACAGATAACCGGACTTGGCTGCTTTCACCTTGACACCAGGACAAACAGCCTCACCGTTCGTATACATGATCTCAGCTAATTCTTGCTGCGACGCAGTTCTCGGCCTTTCTCTCCATGGGTCCGTGCTTACTAAATTCATGACACTGATGTCCAGCTTCTATACAATGGCACCTTCGCCTGCAGTCTATTCACTATGTATAGCCAGCTTCTAAGATTACTTAGTCTACTTGCGTTGCTGCATCTGTACAGTTATTGAACGGCTTACATTTCCTACAGTGCATCACACATGTGCCATCTTCTTCTCATATATGAAAGTTTACTCGATTATTTACTTCGTCAACAGTTTCAATAAGGTCCATGCATTCTCTTCAACCAGTCTTCTCAATGCGTCACGTTCATCTCTTGTGACGTCACCAACTCCTCTTTCGCTCTTTTTCATAGTCTTTCAGGGAGTTCCTCCCTCAGATTGTCGTCTCTTAGGGAATACATCTGGTAGGGTTTTCTCAGTGGGTATCTTCTTTTGAATATTCACCATTGTATGGTCACAACTCTGGTGTCAAGCACGGCACAATCTCAGGCTTCCAACATACAGGAGGTAGGGGAGCGGGACTTCCTGCAGAGGCATGCTGCAGCTGCTCCTCTACACCCTCATAAGGAGAACCCCTGATTTGTAATTAAGAAGGGTTTACAAGCATTTTTGTTATATTAGGAAAGGCTACATTTGAAAAGTGAGGCATTCACCATGTGCTTGGTACTTAGCACTGACAGCTGTTTGAATGGCCAAAATAATGATCTGCCCTGGGTGTGTTTTCCTTGCACAGAATGGGGCATTCACTTACGTGCTGCAGTAGAGGCGGGCTTGTCTTCTCAGAGTGGTCAGGCTTTGGCTCCTTCAACAACTCCCCAATGTAAAAGTTAGTGGGAGTGTGTTCTCTAGAATCGCTGGTGAGTGCAGGTTATTCTCTCATGCTTTGTATCTTGCCCTAACGGGTATGTTCTCAACATTATTCGACATCTGAATGTGAATGCTAGCACTAGCAGGCCTGGCTCCAGCAGGGGGGTCAGAGGGGCCAGCCCCCCCAGAGCAAGCCTCTGACCCCCCTAGAAAGGAGGCCATGTCAGTGGTGTTATACACCACTGGTAACCAAGGGAGTAGGGGGTGGGTGTCACTCTAAACGGTGGTCAGTCAATCAATAATACCGAACGACAAAAATCTCGAAAAAAAAAATATCGAATAATTTAATTATTTATTTATGTGTTTTTGGGGGTCAGGTAAGTAAAAAAAAAGGGTTAAAATAAAAAAAAATAGAAAAAAGGGGGGTTGGGGGGAACCCCCCCATTTCGAAAAAACCGTCATTAAAAAAAATCGATATTTTTGTTTTCGGCCTTTTTTTTCGATATTTTTGTTTTCGAGATTTTTGCGTTCGGTATTATCACTATAAACCACTCTAAACATTCAGCAGCAACCTCAGAGACATCATTCTGAGTGGCTGAATTGCAGGAGGCCTGGCCAGGATTTGTTTTCTTGACCTAGACAATGATTTATGTCCCACAGCCATGAAAGCACCAATGACCAGGGAGATGGAGGGCCATTCACACACTCTAAGTGAGGTAGCACACTTATTCAAGCAGACTGAAGTATGCTTGTTTTTATGCGGGAATATAGTGGTTTTTTCACATCATGCTTAATAAAATGGATTACTATATCAAACAATAAATGACAGGTAAAAATGCTTGAACACAGATTTCTGCAGAAGGTGCGTCAACTGACAGGGGGCCCTTACATTTTACATTCAAAGTATATATTTTGCTGCATTAACTAGTTGAGTATAAGTAAAAAGATAAGGTTGGTAGTAACAAACATTTAATTCTGGATGGGAGAGTGTAGTAAAATCAAAAAGTGATAGATGCAATGCTTTGAATTAAACATTACCACTACCGTTGCTCTGCGCAACATTCTATGTCATAATTAAGTAGTATGCCTGTGCGAATAGAGAAAGGGACAATCCATTAGCAAATTACTTTTGGTTCTGCTACAAAAAGGTACAATTGAATCTCAATTACTAGGCCGTGTTCCTTCTGCATTGGAACACAAGCAACCACATGAATTATTTTGCCTGTGGTCTAGCAGTTTCGGAAGGGCTGCTGACATTAGTGACAGGGCTAAGACTGATATGCAAACAATGGTATAGAAGGCTGGCTAGAGCAATGAAGGTGGTTCAGAGACTTTTTACCTATTGGGAACAACCAGAACGCATGCTGCGAAACACAGATAGGATGACAATAAAATATGAGGAGAAACAAACATCCTAGGGTGTGTTTGGTCCTGTACCCACCTAAAGGCTAGCCATGGCTATGTTAATGCCTCATTACCAAAACATAACCTTTCTAGAACTCTTTGAGCAAGCTCTATCACAAAGTAACACCAAATGTGTTGCTGTATAGGGCCTGCCAGTGTTATATCTAAGCATTCTTTGAGTGTTTAATTACCTCTGTAAATGAGCTCTTCCTGGTGTAGTAAAATTCTCTTAATGTGTGTCTTCAGCCAGTTGATTATATAAGCAATATTTTTGTCAATGCCTCTGTGACTTGCAGTGAAATCATGTCTTAAACAAGCACTCACAAAGCCAGCGGTTTTGGCATGCATATAGGTATTAGTAGACATGTGCCATACCATTATATGCCCAGTTACTGACACTATGTTCCAGCTTTTCCCATCTTATGACCAGGTGGTACCCTTATGGCAGTGCATGGAAAATGCCTATCCATGCCTAATCAAAAGCCCAAGCGGTTGGCTAGGCCAATGTAGGCTGCCTTGAGTTTGTCTCCCTAATTGAACATGTATATGCCCAGATGTGGGTGTCTTGCTTGCTATGCATAGGGAATCAAGCTGCACCTCACTGAGCGGGTCCAACAAGGACCTACCTGAAAATGATAAGGCTAGGCTGGCAAGTATTGACCAGTTTCAGATCTTCTCATGCATACTTACCAGTGGGGCTCTGAGCTAAATAGAATGTACCTTTGTTTGGAAGCCTAGTCTACTCTGTCAGAACGTTTCATGATTCAAACTGATAAGTACTGACTTGATAACCTCATTCTGTTTGAGTAACTTTACAGCGTTTGCATGCAAATAGAATATCTCATGTGTGTTGTGGGATTTGTTTGGAAAGTATGCTGTAAATCCTGGGTGCTAGGTGTTTAGGCAGTGCCAGAAATGAAACACGAACACCCGTAAAATAACCAAAAAGAGCGTTTTCTACAATTTTATATTCAAAGAATAAAAGGTGTCCGTCTTTTATAACTAAAAGGCAGTATTTAAAAATGTTCTAAAGAGTGCAACCAGAGGTAGATTTAACATTTGGACAAGGGACAAATGCCAATCTCCCCCCGCTCTACTCTCTCCCGTCAAATACAAACAGCCAGGGCTGAACAGGCCCTACCAGTGAGATCATATCTTTTTAACGTGTCTCAGAGGTAGATTATTTATTAATGGAAGTGATTAGAGATGAGAAAAGGTAAAAAGGCAGGTGCCATTGCTGTGGCACTTTAAAAAAAAATAATATAGGGTTTTAAAAAGATATTTATGTGTGATTGTTGGGCGATTAGTAATTAAGGGGATACAGAAGAAGCTGTGTGAAACAATAACCTTGCATTCATTTCATTTCACTTTGGGCCTCATTACGACCCAGGCGCATTTCGCGGTGCTAAATGCACCGCGAAGCACGGCGGAAAGCCGTCGATAGCGCCATGGGGGTTGGCGGATTTACCGCCCCATTCCGACCTTGGCGGAGCGGTAAATCCCCAATCCCCATTCTGCCCTTCCCCATTCCCATTCTTGCCCCATAGGGTATAATGGGAGTGGGGAAGGAGTTAATTACGCCACCGTAAAATACGGTGGCGTAATTAACAACGAGGTCCCGTAGCGCCATGGTTTTCTCCGCCTGGTAAAACCAGGCGGAAAACTGCGCCATGGCGCTGCGGGACCTCGTAGTACGGCGGACGGGTCCGCCGCGATTAGCGCTGGCGGAAACCCGATCCGCCAGGGTCCTAATGAGGCCCTTTGTGTCTGTATGAGATTGTTTGTAAATTCTCATTAATTGCTATTAATTGGAGCTTGTAGGCTTCCATTCAGGATGGGGAAAATAAAGCTACAGTCATAGGGGATCATTTTTCAGGTCAAGCCGAGTGGAAGATGTGTCGCTAAATGCATTTAGCTCCACATTTTATAGGCTGCAGGATTTTGTATGATTTGGCAGGCGGAGTTGGAGAGCAGATCAGACTTAACAAGGTCCCCCTGCCAAATCCGATTGGTATTCCATCAGCATGCATTTTTACATTGGCGGAAAACCAATGGATTCCTATGCGATCTGCCTGACTTTTACACCTGGTAAAAGCAGGCAGAGTCCAAAGGAATGCAATGTGGATGGCTCCCACAATCGTTAATTGTGGTAGTGAATAGTCGTAAAGTAAAGAGCAAAGGCAATTTTCGCCTGTGTTTTACTCTTTACTTTTCCAGTACTTGGTGGAAACAATTAAAATGAATGAATGGCCCCTTTTGCAAAAAAGTGCAAACAGAAGAATTCCATTTTGTGCAATTTAGGATTCAAAACAAAATGCCCCCCTTAATCTTGTCATCAACATGTTTCTACAATGATTAATACATTGTCAGGTTGGTTTATCATGTGACTTGTGCATTTTTAAAGTAAACTGTATAACATTTAGTATTATTTTAGGTATTCAAAGCCAAACTTCAACATATGTGTACCAACTTGAGCTTGGAAGATGTGTGGTCAAGTATCTGAATTTCAGGCTAGGCTCAAATTACGGCTTTACCACTTGACCAAAGTATGTGATCCTTGGCATATTTTTTAAATTCATTATGCCTTGCCTGTTGAAATTAGGTGCCCCTAGAAGTGATTCAGTTTGCATTATAAGCTATCCCAAAAAGCCTCACTTATGGTTTAATAGATGGGCAGCCCAGGCATAAGAACTCACACATCTAACTTTGAAAATATCCATTTATTGTGTGTCATTCAATAGAAACACATCAAACTAAGAGTCATCATGGACAATTGAATATTATAATAGGTATGTAAACAGTATGTACCAGACAATGATGTACAGGGCCACGCCCACCTGGAGCAATACCAGGAGGCCGCAAACCCCTCAACCAACACTGTCTGCCTCCTGATGCAGCCCTTACAGCCCTAGCACTCTCTTGCACTATCAACTCACTTAAAATGTGCTGCAAAAATGGAGAAAAGAAAATAACATTTTGTGTTTAAAATTTAATTTGGACATGAACCATTGATGGGAGACATTCACAATGGGACTCCTGTAGGGGTTCTGTTGGAAAGGAGGGGGGAGGAGGTTGTGGAATGGGTGGATAATAGGAGGATTGTATACATGTGTATGTTCTTGGAGGATATGTTGTTGTGCTTGAAATATTGTTAAGATCAACAAGGCTACCTGTATTGATTGGATATAGTATGTTCTGTTCTTTAAATTAAAATAAGTTTGAATAAAAATGTAGTTTTGTAGGAAACGAAATCTCATATTCTGTGCTTCAGTATTCTGGGGGGTGGGTGGGGTGTCTATCGTTCACTACAAGATGGAGGGAGCACAAGCATCTCCTCCGGGCCTGCTGGGGGTAGCCACGGTGCTCAGGAAGGTATTGTTGGGTGATTAGTAATTAAGGGGATACAGAAGAAGCTGCGTGAAACAATAACCTTGGCATACATTTCATTTCACTTTGTGTCTGTATGAGATTGTTTGTATGTTCTCATTAATTCCTATTAATTAGAGCTTGTAGGCTTCCATTCAGAACGAAAACGAAACGCAGAATTTAGGTCAACTAAATAGACATACAATGTCAGTTTTAATAAGCATATATGTTTTTGCATAATCATGTAAAAGCAAAATGCTTAGCCAACAACCCCCACTTCAGTTTGAAACCCAGCCGCGTAGTAAAATATCATTTTCAACTCTACTGACCACACCATCAATCTATTTTGCACATTTTCTCTGAGCTGTCAATCAACAGGCCAGTAAATATTAGGTCAACCATGTTTGCTTTTCTTGAAAATAAACATAATCTCAGTGCTAGTCCAAGATTGGTGGTAAATACTATGCTGTTAAAAATATTGAACAGTGCCATTTGAAAAGGTACCCCGATACAAAGTTCCCCCTTCAAGAGATCTATAGGTAATCTGACCGGTTTTGGCGCCTTACCACAGCTTTGTGCACAAATTGCTTACCTGACCCCCTTATCAGTCAACACCAGCATTTTTGCATCCAAGTCATGGTTTAAAATCACCTTCTATATAGAGTCACTGTGGTAAGCAGCCCTATATAGGTTCTGAAATGGATTGGAACCACTTATCCTCATCAATATTGTGATGGACTAGTGGTTCTTTGCCTAATATACCTAGACGAAGTTTGAACCAAACAAATTTCAGGTCCTTTTTTGCTGAATCTACCTCTAAGGTAAGCCTTGCCTTGTCTTGCAGGGACCCTTTTTTGGTATATTATGTGTTTGTATTGTTTCTTCATGGCAGACACTAATTGTGTATTGCAGGCAGATGGTTCTTTGGTTGCCTGAAGTCACAACTTTTTTTTGCCTTACAACATTCCTTATCTTACCATACATTAGATGGCTTATGCATGGCCTTACCTGGTGACCTACACCTATATGTGGGTATGCTAACTTTACCAACTGCAAATAGGAATCCAATTGAATTTTTCTTTTGTATAAAAAGACATTGTACATCAATGGTAGTAAACTCTCCTATAATGGTACAACTGCCCTGCTATTGACTATCTGAGTACATGGCACACTCATCTTGTTCAGCTGAATTAGAGGTGCTTCACGGCCAGCCATCCGAGAATAAGGCGATTGTGGTCGAGCTTGTGGTCACTCTTGGGCCTAAAATCCAAAGACCACAGTGATACCCAATGAGACAGAGTCATGTCTATAAAAGTATAATTGACGTGGCTCATTCAGAAGAAACAAGATCAAAAAGTTGGTTTCGTTGGAATATCATTGGTAAACCATCCATTGCATGCCTGGACAGCCAGGGCCAGGATGGAGATCAGAAGCCTCTGAACATACTTATTGGGCCACTTGGGGAAATGCACTACGGTTTCAGGGATCCCCCAGATCTCATCTATATCCAAGTAGAGATTGACCACTTCTGCCAATGGTTCCCATTGAGCATTAAAATCACCCAGGAATATAGTTTGCCTATTTGGCTTTGCCCCTTGCATGTTGTCAATTTATGAACAAACAGAAACAAATGTTTGCAATACTTTGTAGGTCGGTCTGAAATAGACAATGGAAATCAGAAGGGATTCTCTATACACTGTATTAATATCTGCATTCAATTTGCTCAATCAAATTTGATCTGTTTGGCCCTCACTGTATGGTTTTCCATGATTGAGACAGTGGGCCTCATTACGAGTCAGGCAGAATGGGTTAATGGGGTCCGCTAATGGGTGCGGACCAGTTATTCTCATTCCGCCTGATTACGAGGTCCCCTCGCGGGACCGGGTAAGGACGCCTGGTACACCATTACACATCAACCAAAGCAGAAGCCTCCACAAAGAGCAGAGTCCCCTTCAAGTCAATCAAGCACTGCATAAACCCCCGCCATATCCAATAGTAACCTAATTTATTGACAGATATACCACAATGAATAAGCTATTCAAAGACAAAATGGACTAGATTTG
Organism: Ambystoma mexicanum; assembly: GCF_040938575.1. NCBI lineage: Eukaryota > Metazoa > Chordata > Amphibia > Caudata > Ambystomatidae > Ambystoma > Ambystoma mexicanum. The sequence continues at coordinate 699,199,960 of NC_090941.1, read as the reverse complement.
ATATCACCTTGACAACCTCTTCCCACCATAGCCATCCCCATAATCTCACCATATCATGTGCCAAGAAGCGCCGAAATTTAGTACAAACAAAATAGGAGAGATGCCAAACATCCTCCCATCACAAAGGCCATAGACTATACGAACACTATCAACCCAGGCTCCATCATGAATAACCTTGCATGAAGCACATTCATTCATACTATCAGTGGCTCATTTTCTCATGGCATCCTCCCAGAAGCTGAAAGCTAGCCATTCTCCCCCCAATGTTATGGAATAATGTTACATGACATAGATGTTTATTTAACCATAATAACACTAATAATTATTTATTTTTTAAATGACAGAGATAGCCTAGCAAGCTACTGTTGCATTTCCAATTTGCCTTTTATTTCAAAGTTTATCATAAACACAGTCTCCTTCCAACTACATGAACATACGGTCGGATGCAATCTCTTTCAAGAGTAGCACTATGATAATCCTTACCAATGAACAGCACTACATTGCTGTTCAAAACTAAGTTATTGCTCATTAAGTACCCATAATTAAATGAATAAAATACTACCAGTGCCACGTGTGAACAGATGCAGCACTGAAACCACCACCATTCAAGTCACCAGTGAAAAACCCATCATCAACAGGGTGATCCCTGCCTTCTTGCCCTACTTGACTACTCTGTCATATTCAACACAGTCAACCGCAGAGCACTGTTCAACACCCTCTGCACTCAAAGGAGATTCAATACCTCAATGCATCACAAAATGAAGATTTCCATTACAGATGACTAGGTGCGTGGCACTCTTTGAACATTGTGAATACATGCATAATTATACTCATGGCTTTTGAGTAGATTACTAGATATCAGACAATTAAAACAAAAGGTTTTTATTTGATCTTAATTTTTTTCGACTCATCTTCAGTTCTCCCATGTGTTGGACAAGTATTCACCCTGAGGAAGGCTGGTTAGTTAAATCATCAAACCCACACAGCCGAAACTCGAGTTGGCAGATGATGAATTGTTTGGAATGTTACACTTTTAGATCATTGTGCCATATCGCCATAGTGGCAGCGTTTTCTTTCCATGCTCTGCTGGGTGTAAATGAAGACATGTATTGCAATGAATTTTATAAAGGCTGCAATGATTCCCAGGGTATTGTCATTGCTCCTATAGGGGGAGCCCTTCCACATGGGGCCAGAGAGGTGAGGCCTCTAACTGATAGTCCCCCTGCGGGTGGTACTCAGCAGGAGGCTCTCATGGGAGGGAACCCCTCTATGGTACCAATGATGACTATCATGGGAGAATACAGAATGTACACCCTCCACTTCTGTCCCCTTTATACTCCTACCCTACTAACTCCTCTGTAGGTCCCCACACTATGATAGATTTGTGCAGAGAAGAAGACCCTATCCAGATAGGACTTACTGAGACGAGGGAGACTGGGGACTACCCAGATGGAGTACATGGAAATACTGGGACGCAGAAGAACTGCAGAGGTGGAAAGAGCCTACCGCAGAACCAAGGAATGCAGTCCAGTTAAAGCAAACACTATGTGAATATAAAAAGGAAAGAAGGACTACCCACTTTGTTTAACCTGCATGAGAGGATCCACGAGACTGAGTCAGGCGAGATGTCGAGAGTCTGGGATTGCGAGACAGGAGGAGGCTGGTGTGGAGCGGGGCCAGAGCAGGAGACTGCTTTCCAAACCCCAAACACCAAGTCCCTTGTGTCTCTACACTTTGGAAAGTGCAGAAAACCGAGACCACACCAAACCTCGAAGTGTAAGGGACAGAAATAGGTTTGGACACAGGACGGGGGACTTTTTACATTATTGGACAACCTGACAGAATCCTTATTATTTTTGTTGAGGCAGGGCAACCCGTCTTAGAAATAGGGTTAGATAAGTTTTCCTTCCTTTACTTTTATTCCTCAATAAAAGTCTTTGGGCCTCATTACACGGTATGCGATAAGGGTTTACTGGTACCGGTAAGGGCACCGGTACTGGTAAACCCTTACCGCCTTACTACGAGGTCCCTTTGCCGGTTGCTGGTTTTACCAGCCGTTAAGGAACGGGTCCGCAAAGGGACCTTGGTGCTAATTACGGTACCGCAATTTGCGGTACCGTAATTACCTCCTTCCCCATTCCCATTGAGCCCTATGGGGGCAAACATGGCAATGGGGAAGTGCCTTGGTGAATGGGGAATTACCGGCCCGCTCACCTTGGAGTAGGCCGGTAATTCCGCCATCCACCAAGGCGGACACGGTAAAATACCGGCGGCAACCATGGCGCTAATAGCACCATGGTTACCGCATACCGTGTAATGAGGTCCTTTGCCAACAACTATGCCACCACGGTGTCAGACGCGTACTTCGGTACCCTTACAAGGACACAGTTGCACTTAGGCAATCATTTGCATATATTTGTGTATAGCAATATTTGCATATTGTATGGTGTGTTTGAGGAATGTCAGGTTTTATGTATGTGGTATGTGAGTCTGCCATGGGGGAAATGTGAAACACGATTATCACTGTGATGTAGACTTTTATTCACAAGTTAAGTTTTGTAATTGCATTTTTCGATACATGTTGTATGTATTCTTTTTTCAAATATGTTTTATAAATATTTCATGATTAATTTAATTTGGAATAGAAACCTGGTTTATTTGAATTGGAGCCAAATACATGCTGCAAAATGAGTTGAATTCATGTTTTTTTCCTTGTGTGTATCAATGCATCACTGGTCTGAGACCCACCTCACTAATCAACATCAGGGCACCTGAACATTTCAGCAGTGTACTGCAAACACTAGGGTTCCAGCCCCACCCTATTCACCTTCAGTGTCACACTTCTTCCTGACCTCAACATGAAGTTGCTGTATGCTGTATGCTGTAAGCTTTTTTAAAAGGAAGATGACCTTTGAATGTGCTTCTGCATGTTTGTTGCAATTTGAAAGACAATATGATAAATGTGTGAGTTGGATTTTAGTGTCTGTTAAGGGAAACAACAGAATGCAAAGCTATTTAACATGATAGAAAATGCAATGTCAATCACAGCATAATTATAGCATCTCTTGATAGACCCATACATTGTCATATTATTATAAGGAGAAATAGTTTAATGCACATATTATTCTATTACATGGGTCAGAATACAGCTAACATGCTGCATTTGTCATTTGTAGGCTTTTAAATTGTGAAAGCTTATTCACACAAAACCACGTGTTCACACAAAACAACAGTTATTTAAAGTCTCAAAAACAAAAATCTCTAGATCCCATTCACATACCACTTATGTAAATGCATGACAGATAGTAAGAGCCGCTGCGTGAACCTAAGACAACTGCCTTGTTTCCCAAACTCCAAAGATAACAGAAAAAACAAGCATGATATTGAAAATCCATGTCAAATCCATGGTCTCAAATTTTGCAGCTAATATGAAAGACAACCAAACCCACAATTAATGGGCCTCTGTTCGACCATTAAGTGCATTTTTAATGAAGCATATGCAAAAAGAAGTTCATTTACCCTTATCCTGTGAGAGCATTATGTTTCACAGAGTATATGCATCTAGTTCATTAGGCGTGGGTACTCCAGAATGTACTACTCATTTTAGCTTTTGACAAGTTAAAGCCATGTTCAGACAACACATGGTTTGTATGGATAATGATCTAGCCCATACAGATGAGGCTCAATTAATTAATAGTAAAATTGACTACAAATTGTGCAACATTCAAGATGAGAATTGGAAATACGTTATGAGTTTGGTGGTAAGTGGTAAAGTTGCTGCCAACATTACCACTATGCCAAATTACGGTGGTAAAACATTGGTGGAAATTCCTCCTGCAGATTTACCTCCAGTGGAATTACCTCTGGTGCTAAATCCACCAAGAATCAGCGGAAACAGCACCTATGCTAATTCCTCTGACAGAATTACAGCCAAATATCAACAACCAATTGCCGCAAGATTACAAGTTCAAAAACATCTGAATTGCTCCAGAAATCGGAGGTAATTCATCCAGAAACCCAGCACAATTACCTCCACAAAAAAGGTGGAGGTAAATGTCCACATGTTTAAAGATGTGAAGGCAGGCGCTCTGTTACCAGTCTTTAGTAAATGTCCACATGTGTCACAAATCAAGGTCCAGGTGCACCTGGTCCACTCAGGTGAAGTATAAAAGGTCCACACCCACTCCCAACACACATCCAAGCAACATTTAGGCACAAGCAGAGGTAGATTATGGGATCCACAGCCTGCTACTCTATATTGAGCTTTAGAAGCATGCTGGACCACAGCAGGGAAGGAGACAGGCACAACCAAGGCATAGGAGATGCATGCAGTGGCGAGCACCAATACCATGTGTCCGACCATCCCCATGGACACTCATGGAAGTCGGTTTATAGTGATTGCATCGCATGCCAAAGCATCAAATGCCAAAGCATCTAAAAAAAAGGCACGAAAGAAAGCATTGAATGCATTTGTTTTAAAAACATTATTTTTAATGGGGGGGTCCTCCCAACCCCCGTTTTTTTACCCCTTAAAACCCATTATACTTAAAATCAAAACTTTACCTTTGAAAAAAATGCATTTCATGCTTTTTTTCAATGCATTTTTTTTCTATGCTTTTGGCATTCAATGCTTTGTATTCGATGCAATGACTGGATACCAATTAGTACCTTATACAGACTGGACATCAAATCATCGCTGACCTGCTCACCCTGACACATGCACAACTGCAGAGTGCCATTTCAATCTTAACAGTTACCACCCCTCTGCTGAAGCTTGTGGATGTCCTACATTTCTGTGGCACAGGTGCCTTCCAACACCAGTAGGGGCACTGCATGGCATGTCTCACCCCATATTTTCGAAGGTGGTGGACCAAGTCTTGGATGACCTGATGATGCTTGCACATCAGCACATCTCCATGACCATCACCCAGGAACAGGTGCATGCTGACAAGGCAGGGTTTTACAGCATAGCACATTTCCCCAACACCATTGTGGCATTGGACTGCACTCATGTGGCGTTGGTAACACCCCAGACAACCGAACAGGCATACCGCAACTGGAAACAATATCACTCGATGAACGTGCAGATGACCTGTGATTCTGATCTCACCATCAGTCACTGCTGTGCCTGATATGCTGGGGCCACACATGATGCAATGATTCTGAGCAACAGCACCCTGTCTGCATGCATGGGGAGGCACAGAGGACAGGACACCTGGCTCATGACCTGACTGCCAAAAGCGCTGAGATGCTGCTGGGGCACATAAGCAGTGGTAAGGTGGATGAACCACAATTTCCATGATGCAACAACAATAATACCCAGAGTAGGCCAGGCACTCCGACAGACCCACCCCAGGACACAGACCTGACACATGTGATGACAGAGGGCATCCAGCCATGCAAGTCAGCACCACACAAGCAGATCAAAGTACAACCCAAGTAAGCATATCCAGGTACCCTACATGGCGCACTGCCACACCATAGCTGACCATTGCATTGCCAATGTCACATCAGTGACAGACTACACATGACAGCCAACTCCCACATTGCGTATGACTGCAAGGTAGCCATGTTGCCCATGTCGCAACAACCCTGATGCACACAAGGTGCCCTGTGCCCATCCACTGAGACATGCACATAGGGGTAAGTATGTCAAGACCATTCACTTGTTCCCCGGACCACATATTGCCATGTCTCACACAGTCCATTCATGCCTTGCAGGTGACTCTGGATACCCACAGTTGCCATGGATAATAACTCCCATGCAAAACCCTGCTACACCACAGGACATGGCCTATATTGAGGCATGGAGGAGGACAAGCTCATGCATTGAGAGGACATTTGGCCTCTTGAAATCCAGGTTCAGGTGCCTACATCACACAGGCAGTGCACTGAGGGACAGCCCTGAAAAAGTGGGGAAAATCATAGTGTTCTGCGCCATGCTGCACAGCATGTGCATACGCAGGTATGTAGCAATGCATGCAGATGAGGACAATGACCCCCCTAGCTCTGATGAGGAAGAGGCTGGAGGAGGGAACAGGGCACCCAAGGCCATATGTGGGGAAGCAACGGAAGGTTGGATAGTCCTGCAGGAGCTTTTAGAACACATGACACCCTTACATGCAATGAATGTAACTGTCTAAATTGCATCAAAAGAATACCATCAATATGAAGAAGATTCAATCATGTTTAATACTGGCAACAAGGTATCACCATCCCCAATACCAACTACCACCCTTCACCCTTAAGCCCAACATACTCTACCAACCCCCTCCCCATCCCCAACACCAACTACCACCACCATCCCCAACACCAAGTACTACTCCCATTAGCGCTTGCGCTTATCCCCCTTGTCTGCACGCCTGGCAGCATTTGAGGCAAGCCTGGGCAGGGTGCTCTGCAATGACCCCTCAGTAGGGGTAGCGCACTGTGAGCTCCCCTGCACGCTCCCCCATAGATGTTCCATTGCTCAGATGTATGGCTTTGGCCATGGTCTCATGTGATGAGGACATTTGTTCAGCCAGCTCGCGGACCCTCTGGCTGGGAAGACACAGGCTTGCATTGCATGTAACTGTGTTACTGCAAAGACAGTTGATTGACCGCAATAACTGTCTCGATGCCCCCTGGATGCAGTCATGCATGGCCTCAGCACGCCCCAAGTGTTCCTGTGCAATAGCGTGCATTTCTGCCTGCCTCTGTTCCATCCGGTCCAGATGGTCCCAGCTGGCATGAAGAGTGGGGACAGGCACTGGCGGTGGTCTTTGCATTTGGTCATGTACCTCATGCTGGGCATGACACTGAGCATCCCAGGCCTGATCGTCAGATTTATTTATTTATTTATTTATTTATTTATTTAATTCAGATTTGTAGAGTGCACGTTAGCCCGGGGGCATTGTGGCGCTTGTTACAGACATATCTTAGTTGCATATACACGAGTAATACATAATTTACAGGAGCAGGTATGACATTTGTACAAATTTACAGTGCAGTATATTTACATAGGTTAGCGAGTGTCACATATTATTGTGCAAGGAAGGAGGTCTTAAGTTTCCTATGAAAAATCGGGAGTGAGTTCTCCGCTCTAATGTCTGCAGGTAGAGCGTTCCAGGACTTGGCAGCAATGTAGGGGAAGCTTAGGCCACCGGCTTTGGCTTTTTTGATGCGTCGGATATGGGTTAAGTTGGTGTATTGCGTCCTGGTGGGACGTGAGGAGGAGGGTTTGGAGATGGTCTCTGATAGGTAGGACGGGGCAGAAAGAGAGGCATTTGTGTGTGAGGGTGAGGATTTTGAGTGTGAACCGCTCTTTGACCGGGAGCCATTGGGCTGAGTGTCTGGTCTGGGAGATACGCTCTCTTTTTGGGATGCTAAGAGCGGCCCGGAGAGCATTGTTCTGTTTGACTTGTAGTCTGTTAAGGTTTTTTGCCGATGTGCCTGCTAGGAGGGCATTGCAATAGTCCAGCTTGTCTCCAATGGTTGCTCTGGCTATTGAAAGGCAGTTAGGTTTTGAGAGATATGGCTTGATGGCGTTTATAAGTTTGGTGGTATGCGCAGATGAGAAAGTGATTGCGCGGCCTTGTCTGGTCATTGATAGTGAGGAGTCTAGTTATACTCCCAGTGTCTTGACAGCTGTGGATACGGGGATGATGGAGTTGTCAATGGAGAAGTTGGCGTACAGTTTGTCCAGTTTGTCTAGGATGTTCTGTTGACCTAGTATCATGATCTCAGTCTTGTCTCCTTTAAGGCAGAGGCCATTAACTGCCATTCAAGCCTGGATGATGGAGTAGATCGTATGGAGTGCCTTGGCGTCTTCGTGGTATGATCCTGAGAGAGGCAGAAGTACTTGTGTGTCATCCACGTAGTTCGTGTACGTGATAACATGTGAGTCGAGTTTGTCAAAGAGAGGCTTAGTGAAAAAGTTGAAAAGTGTGGGTGCACTGTATGTATTGTAGTGGGTGTGGCGTTAGCAGTGTCTGAGAAGACTTTCATGGCTCTTCCCTCGAGTAAAGAGGTGATCCAGAGAGCTGATTCTTTAGAGAAATTGGCTGAGTGTGTGAGGTGTGAGGTGAGGGTCTTGTGATCAACCAGATCGAATGCGGCTGAGAGATCTAGGAGGAGCAATAAGGCTGGCTTGCCCTTATCCATGATTTGGGTGATCTGACTCTTTAGATCCACCAGGGCTGTTTCGGTGCCGTGTCCTTTCCGGAAGCCTGATTGCCTGGTCCCTAGGATGGAGTGGGTTTCCAGAAAGTGTTGGATTTGGCAGTGTGCGGCTTTGTCCAATAATTTCAAGAAGAATGACAATGTAGTTATTGGTCTGCAGTTGTTGGGTTGAAGGGGGTCGAGGGTAAGATTTTTTAGGAGGGGGCGGTCCCAGGCCTCTTTGAGGCGAGCTGGGATAATGCCTGATTTAAAGGACGCATTGATGAAGGCCGTAAAGAGCGGCACAAAGCAGTCTGCGCAGTCTTTGATGAGCTTGGGCGGGCATATATCGCCTTTACATGGGGGGGGTTGAGGGGGGGGTTGAGATTTTTTAGTAAGTTGATAACTTCTGATTCAGTGATGTCCCTGAAGGAGAAGTCAGGTATGGTGGGCTTAGACGAGGCGGGTGTGGAGTTGGTAGGCTTGGTTCCTGTCTATTGAGGTAATGCTTTGCAATGGTCTTTGATTTTCTTTTGGAGAAGGTCAATTTTGTGTAGCATGGCAGCTTGGATACTAGCACACCAAGCTTCATCTTTGATTATTTCATCAGGTGTATTGGGGGGAGGGGGAGATGAGCTCTTTAAAAATGGCAAAGATTTCTTTAGAGTGCGATTTGGCATTAGAGATTTGTGTGTTGAAGGTGTTGGCTTTGGCAGCGGTGATGGCTGTTTTGTATTGGTGGGAGATTAAGTTGAATTTGTTTTTGGCACTGCTGCAGGGGTTGGCTTGCCAGTTTTTTAGTGCTTCTCTTTTGTGGGAGCACATTGAGTGCAGTTCTTCAGTGAACCAAGAGTTGGTGTGTAGTGATTTCATTTCTTTTTTCCATTCGAGTGGTGCTATTTCATTAATAGCTTTAGTGATGACATCTTTGTAGATGTCTGCTAGGATATTGGGGTCATTAGCGAAAGGGGGGGCTAGTTCGGGGGTGTTGAGGTAAAGGCGCAGGTTATCCTCTTTAAGCTTTTTAGAGCTTCTGACTTGTGCAGCGATAGCAGGGGTCAGAGTTTTGTGGTTTTTAGTGATGGGAACAGAGAATTCGATACAGTTGGTCCAGGGCAGTGAGGTGTTAGAGGTGATAGTAGCAAGGCAATTATGGTCCACGATCCAATCTAGAATGCAGCCTTTGGAGTGAGTTGGACTTTCTACTTTCTGGGTGAAGCCTAAGTCACTAAGTTCCTTGGTGAGGGTCAATGCAGGTTTGTCTCTAGCATCATTGAATCACAGATTGAGGTCTCCTAGTAGAAGGGTTTTAGTGGAACTTTTGATATTATTACTGAGAATGTGGATGATGTTTTCGTGAGAGTCTAGGTTGAGGCCTGGGGGACGGTATAGTAAGTGAATATTGATGGTACTGTTGGGTGACAGTGTGAGTTTGACCGATAAGAGGTCAGAGTTGCTGGTGAAGGAGTGACTGACAAGTCGGAGCTGGAGGTTCTCCTTGTAGATGAATGCTACTCTGCCTCCTATTCGTTCAGGTCTGTCTTGTCTGAGTATGGTGAAGCCTGGTGGTAGGGCAAGTGCAATGGCGGGGCCTGATGCTTCATGTAACCATGTTTCTGTGATGGCTAATAGGTCAATGTTGTTGTTGGTTAAGAGGTCATGAATATCTGATGCATGAGCTGGGAGGGAGCGGACATTGAGGAGGGCACATTTGATGTGAGGTGTGTGTAGTTTGTTATTGAAGGCGTGGGTGTCGGATGTGTCTGATATGTTATGTGTGGTGACATTGTGGGGTATGGTTTGGTTAGTGGGTGGTTGTAGGTATGTGGAAGTTCAGTGGAAAGGATTTGTTTGGAAGTGGTGCGGGAGCTCAATCTACAGTTTCTGTGTTATATGGGAGGGGGTTGTGTGCTGATTTCTGCAGTCAGTGTGCGAGCTTTAAGTCTTTCTAGTCTATACATTATTGTGATGCATGGTGCAGGGGGTTCGTCTGTGAGAGGTAAGTGTGTTTGTGAGGTATCCAGGACAGTGGGTTGAGTGGGATTGGGGAAGGGGCTTTGTGGAGTGGGTGTGATGGGGCGGAGTGAGGTGTAAAGTTGGAGAGCAGCGAGTGTTGCAAGGAGAGTGAGCAGTGTGGTGGTAGCAGCTGTGAGTTTGTAGGAAGCTATGGGCATGATTGTATACTAGGAGGGCTGTGGGTAGTGGTGGGCACAGTCAAATTGGGTTGGGTGGCCCTGGCTAGTGGCGTCAGGAACAGATTCGTTCAGAGTGGGCTAAAAAGCATGCTACGGTACAGAGAAATGTCAATGTGGCCTACGAACAGCAAGAGGCACAGTCAAGAGGGCAAATGTGGCCTATAAGTGACCATAGGTACACTCAAAATGGCAGATGTGGCCTAGGACAGAGCAACATAGGCATATCATATAGTTCAGCTGTGTGAGTGCAGAAAAACAGTTCTAGCAGGGGGGCTAGATGCGGTTTTGCCTAATGTACTGCAGGATACCGCAGTTTCAGCACAGTAGGCAAGTCATACAGTTTGTCTAGCAGAATACTGGGAGGCAGTTCTAGCAGAAGAGCTAAATGCGGTTTGCCAAATGTTCAACAAAATACAGTTTCATCATGTGTATACAAGGTAGGCATAATATGCAATTAGGTTACAGTGAATATTATGATGAGAAACCTTACTCGGATAGGCTAGGTGGGAGGCAGTGCTAGACTAGATGCAGATTATAGCAGTGAAGCAGTGCTAGGCTAGAAGCAGGTTCAAACAGGGAAGCAGTGCTAGGCTAGATGCAGATTATAATAGAGAGGCATTGCGCTTTGCTCGAGCTACAATCATGGTGGGCAATATTGTGGCTCGCAGACAGTAAATTACACCTCTACAGTTCTTTCTAATGAACAGATATGAGGACAAGCATGAAGTACAGAGCATACAGGGTAAAATATGCTGATATGGCTATACGGAGGGCGCGAGTGCAGTGGGCTATACTCAAAAATGCAGCTAACTATTAACAGTGGCTGTACTAAAAAAATGAAGCTAAATGTAACCCAGTGGCTATACTAATAATGCCGTTAAATCTAACCCAGTGGCTACACTAAAAATGCAGCTGAATTTAACTCAGTGGCTATACTCAAACATGCAGATAAATACAACACAGTGGCAATACTAATAAATGCAGCTAAATGTAACACAGTGGCTATACAAATAAATGCAGCTAAATGTAACACAATGGCTATCCTAAAAATGCAGCTAAATACAACACAGTGGCCATACTCAAAGAAGCAGGTGAATTAAGCTCAGTGGCTATACTCAAAAGCAGCTACATTTTAACACAGTGGATATACTGGAAATGCAGTTGAATTTGGAAGGGGCAAACTCAAAGCGTGGCTAAATTCTACACAGTGGCTATATTCAAAATGGTGCTACATTTAAAACAGTGGCTATGATCACAATACAGTTAGATTAGATGCAGTGAATTCAAAGCACAGTTAAAATACAACACAGTGGCTATATTCAAAGTATAGATGAATATAACACAGAGGCTATACTCAGAAATGCAGCTCAATCTAAAACATTGCGTATACTACAACTAATGCAGCTAAATATGACAGTGGCTATGCTTAAAATGCTGCTCAATGTAACACAGTGGTTATACTAACAAATGCAGCTAAATATAACACAGTGGCTATACCCAAAAAGCAGGCGGAGAGCTGCGAGGAGGTGCAGTCTGGCAGAGAGCTCTGAAACTTTCTGCAGTGAAGTCTTTTTTGCCTTTCATTGAGGCATTGGGTTTAAAAACCCATTTTGGCCACGGAGAGCTGCGAGGAGGTGCCGTCTGGCAGTCTGGCTGACAGGATGACGTCACCCCGCTTTGATATTCATACCAAAAAAACTGTGACCCAAAATAACGAGCAAACTGCTGTAGACATAAAAAAGATCAAGTTGGATAGTCTTACCACCATGGAGGCCCCCCCGGCAGAAGCCCCTCTGGCAGCTGATCAGGAAGAAATGGGCCGTCTTCTGAGGAGTGGACACTTAACTATAAAAAGCTCTTTAGAAAATCAAGTACAGAAAAGTACCGAAAACAACAACCGGAGAGAAACATCTGACCCACAACATGCGCCAAGGACAACGTTCTCTCTCCCCGACTCCCCCTCTCAGATCCCCCCACATGCACGGCTTACCATGGGACGGAACTGTGCTGTCGGAGGCGGCGTCCCCGGCGTGTTGCTCTTCTTCAGGGCTCTCTGGAGGTGAGCCCCGCTGGGGAGGTGGCCCGTGGCTGGCCGCCCTCGGAGTGGCGGAGAATGGGGAGCAGAGGGAGGGGGTGCCAGTTAGAGGAGGTGAGGACGCAGGAACGGGGAGTGGCAGGACGGGAAGCTGCCGGCCCGTTCCAGGACTGTGAGCTGCCTGGGGATGTGGGCAGGTCTCGAGCCGCGGAGCCCGGGGAAAGTGTGGAAGAGGAGGCGCCATTGAGCAGGACGGCCGACAAGCGAGGATTGCATTGCCCGATGCTCCTCGGAGACAGAGGAGGGGTGAGGACCGCAGTTGCGGGCTGCGATCTGCCCCCTGGTGGCCACCTCTGTGAAGCAGTAGAGGAGCACTCGTGCTGGCCCGGGAATCCTGAAGAGAGAGAGGAGGATCCTCCGCCACAGCGGCTGAAAACGGCGACATCAGTAGAAAACATCAAAAACAAACTGAATGAAACAGTGATTAAACCGCAAATAAACCCACCATGTCTGAACATAGAAAAAGGTCATAAAAAGCTTTTTGAACTGAACATTGAAAACAAAGAAAAAAGGATAGAGAATTTCGTACTCAGCTTAAACCAGCAAACTGGAACAGAGGTGCATCCAGTAACAGCAAGGGCAGACTTATCGAGCCCTCAACTTAATTTAACAGACTTTAGAGAAAATATCTCATTTAACGGAACTATATCAAATACGGAAGACACAGATGAACAGGAAACAGACGACCAAAACATCCTGAAAGAGCATAACTTGGCCAAGACTCAGACTTATTCAGTAACAGAAAATCATGATGAGGAACTTAGTCAAAATGAATCAAAGCAATAACTCATTGGGCATAAAGAAGAAGTAAAACATTTTGAACCAGGTCGAGACGAAAGCCAAGTAACCCAAAACTTCCAAAGACAAAGACGAACAAAACTTACTACAACTTATTCTTCAACCCCAAATTTAAGAGTGCCAATGAAGCAGCAGCCTAAAAAATTAGGCAAATTGGCAACTACAACTAACAACCAGATTGGAAGGTTCTTTGAAAAACTAGGGAAAACCCCTATAGTAAATCGATTTGAACTATCGGATGCTTTAATGCTTGAGGGGATTCCACTGTCACCTAAAGGAAAACCCCTCAAACAATTGGCTGTAGCACAAACAGCTACAAGTGGTTGCTTAATGCCCCAAATACGTTGGCACTTTGGACAAATCAGGACCCCTCAACTTAAAACTGAAACATCTAAGTCTAGCAGCGAGAGGGGTATTTCAGAGACAAAGGCAACACTACCTGACAATCTTAGAAAAAAGGTGCTGCATATAAAGCAAAAACCATCGAAGGGGCACAAAACCTAGAAACCACATCGAAACCTAAACCAAATTGGCAGAAGATATCTCAAACCAAAAAAACTTGACTAAACAAAGAGAGTTGATCCCTCACTTGAAATTGACCTTAAAGCAGAGCAAAGATGACGCTCCAGTGGACATATCTTGATCTCTCCCTTCTACTCCAAAAAAAGTGAAATCAGAATGGGAAATTCTCAAGATGAAGGAAAAAAAATTCACCTGGGAAAAAGTCTGATATCTTGGCTGTTATGTCATCATTGACTATCGCCTTAGCACCATTCGGAAAGTTATATGAATCCATTGACAAAACATTAAAGGATCATACGTCATTACTAGGTTCTCTTAGCTCGAAGCTGATCCATCCAGAAGGCTATATAATGGCCACAGAAGCCTGGAAGAGAACACAAGAGATCAAGGCACAATGACAGACAAAACTGAAACAGAAAAAATCCTCTAGAACAACACAGGCAAGAGGTGTTCCAGTTTAAACAAAAATCACTGAACATTGGCACCCAAACTCACCAGGCCCAGGCTTTGGAAAAAACGAAAGACAGAGATCAACTAAAGATAACGGATGAACTCAATACAAGATCTATAGCTGCGTATAACAAGCGAAAAATAGAGGAGAAAGTAAGAGTATTAAGCAGCACAAAAACGACCAAGACTTTGAAGGATAAATCACTTGAAGAGGTAACGATTACACAAGGGTCAACTAAGGAAGAGCTGCCGAAATCAAAGCCCTCAAAGCAAGGTCAGAGTAAGCCCTGGGGCTCAACACAAAATCGAGATGAGGAAAAGGTTCACATAGATAAAAGATCAGAGAATAATAAACAAAACTTGGAACAGAAACTTAGAAGCAAAAGTAAAGATCCAAGCCTTGTAGTATACAACAACGTGAAGGAACTGCAAGAATCAGGGCAGACACAATTAAACAAACAGACTTTAGCGAAAGAAAATAAAAGTCTAAAATCGCAACACACACAGAGGAAACCAGAGAACACTATAAATACAAATGAGCTCATGACAAAGTGGATAACTGTTGTAGATAAAAAATCTTCAAATAAGGAGAATGGACTCCAACAGAAGAACGATAAACGAGAGTCATATGACGTATTAGAAGAAAGCACGTTCGACCTATCCAATCTCAGTGTTTACTCTGTAGAAAACTCAGAGTCAGAAATACCACGTCCGATAGCAAAAAAAAGAAAGGTGACATTCGCTGATGATAAATGTTCATCGCGAAATTCTATGCAGAAACAACATCAGGGTCATACAGTATATCCAAGAAAACTGCGAAAAAACACATACGAAAAAAGAAATGAAAGATATCGGATTACGCCAGAAAGGCGAACGTTGTTTCAACTGTCTGGTACGAGGATAAATAAAGTTGAATCGAGAGACAGCGATTATGATGGACATCATCTAAAGAGCTAAAAAAAAGGACAAATACGAACACCTGAAGGTGTAAAGTTTGAAGAAAGAATGTCTAAGAATGAAAGAAAATACAGAAAAAACAACTCGTTCACTGGGAGACAGAACGGAAAACTGGATAACATACATAATCAAAGACGTACTGGCCACTCTGAAGAGGGCAGCAGACGACGAGAATTTTTTTTCGAAAAAGGCACGATTTGATCAGAAAAAAAATCCCTTGTCTTCACAGCCGAACCAAACTCGAACATCAGCACTTTTTACTCACAAGAGTAATTCGACAAGAACACTGAAACTAGGAAAACGAGCCATCACTGGAGAGAAAATCGTGTTAAACAGAAGAGCTACGCTGAGGCTTCTTGACAGAATCACGAAAGGAGACCAAATCAGAAGCTCGGATATAAATATAGTGGAATTTGCTCACAAGGGGCATATGGATAGCATTTTCCTACACATCACGTCCCAAGCAGTCAAGAAACTCCTGCTCCTGATGGCAGAAGAACTGTTAAAGAGGGGATACCTCTTACGAGAAACAACTCGAGAAGAAAGAGGCCACTAGACAGAAAGCATAAACAAAATGAAGAGACCAGAACTATCAGTCTAAGGAAAAAGAAAGGTGAGATTGGATAAAGCAGACAGTAAATAAAAAAGACTCTTTGAGAGAAGAAACAAAAACACATCAGACATCGGAGAAGAGTGACCAAAGAAAAGATGTGGAAAGAATCTCAACTCGTAAATTAAAGAGTCTGAATAATCCACAGCCCATCAGAGGAAAAGAGAGAGTCACCTCGAGAGAAAACTCTCCCATTACAGGAAAGATAAACAACGATGATAAGGATCCAGAAAAAACCCCAACGCATAAATCGTAGGACCCGAATTATTTACAGACTGCCAGAGGGAAAGTGAGAGGAAATTCGAGAGAAAATACTTTGAGTAAGGGACAGCAAAATATGGCTGACAAAGACTCAAAAAGATGGGCTTGGATCCCCTCAGTCCTGACTCGCTACACTAGAAAATAGCAACCATCTTTCATTTTCTCTGATACGGGAAAGGAATCGAAGAGGATCAAAACTTTCGATCAAAACGTTGACCAAAATATTACTATCGGATCATGGAACACCAGAGGCCATACTCACCTTACGCAAACGGGTGAGATAAAATTAGGCCGTTTTGATCTCATAAGTCTATAAAACACTTAGCTGTTACTCCCGCCTAGCATGGACGGCTTTGAGGTCCTATTGTCTCCAGCTCAAAAAGGGGAAAAGGGTCGTCCGACATCAGGCCTTTTAACAACTGTACGTACTGGAGGGTGTTTGCGAATAGCTCACAGCCTGGTATCATCCTTGACAATTCAAGCAATGCTGCTGGAATGGGAGGAATATGGAAATCAACAGAGGAGTTCAAGTCTAGATGTTATATTGCTACTGAATATCTATTGGAACCCTGCAGTGACTACAACAAAAGAGTTTCTAAATGATGTAGAAAAATTATTAACTGAAGCCACATCAACCTACAGTGTGGATCATATCCTGATGTGTGGTGATCTGAATGCCATCTGTCCAGCCTCAGACGAAGAAAATAATACATCTTTAAAAAAAAAACACAGTTCACATGCAATTAAGAGGGGTCTAGCATGGTCAGAATTGATGGAGTCCTGCGATTTGTACAACCTTAATTCGCTAGACACAGCCCTACCCAGGATTCCAACTTGGGAAGGTGAAGGTAAGAAAAGTACCATTGATTACATCTTTGCCTCAAAGGGATTACATTCAATGATGGAGAGATTCGAGGTAGTCAAAACTACCCGGAGTGACCATAATCTACTAACAGCGACATGGTCTGCATTTAAATGCTTGCCCACGATAATGCCGCAACAGGTAGAAACCAACTTGCAAGGAAACCGGCTAAAATTGACAACGCAAGCAATAATTTCCATCACGACGACCTATAAAAATAGGGAAAATATCATTAACCAAATGTCAGAAAAATTGGATCACCGCCCGTTGATTGTTCCGTATTTGTGGCCGAGACACAAGACAAGTCAGGAAAAGCATCATCTCCATAAATACAACGAGGAATTAAGGCTAAAGAAATCTAATCTACGAAAAGCCACAAGAAAAATTAATCCATCATAAGAAAACATAGATGTTGCAAACACACAGAAAAAAAACTACAAATCATGGTTAAAATCATTTCAGTGGAAACTGTATCACGAAGATGCAGAGACCATGTTGCGAGCGGTTTGCGACAGAAACTCTAAAGATTTTTGGTCAATAATGAAGAACAAATCGACATCTACAGAGATGACTATCATGAATAGTGTTAGCGAAGACAAATGCTTCGAACACTTTGCAAACTTATTCAAACATCCAATGCCGAACGCAAGGATAACAACTAAGTGCGGCATAACTAAATGGATCACATGTAATGAACAGACCGTTTTGGAGAAGATCCAGAAGTTGAATAATTCCTGCGCCACGGGTCTTGACGGAATTTCAAATATCCACCTTAAACAGGACACGACAACATGGGCACCACACATAACGGAAATCTTCAGAAGATGTCAAGTTACAAGATCCATTCCTGCCACCTGGAAAACTGCTAACATCGTCCCAATTTATAAGAAAGACCCTAGGGACGACCTGAAAAACTACTGACTTATAGCGCTTTTGGATGTGCTGGGAAAGCTTTTCGGATCTATGATATTATATGAGTTCAGGGAATGGCAGAAAGAAGCAAAAACAACAGATCCATTCCAATCTGGCTTTGAAAAGAACCTAGGCACCTCGGTCAATATTATGATGATCAGCATTTTGAAAGCGAGAGTCTCCGAGGGCCAGCCGACCATATTTATAGCATCAATAGACTTGGTTCAAGCTTTCGATCGCGTAAATAGGGAGAAATTGTGGAGAAAACTAGAAAAACTAAAATGTCCACCATCACTTCTAGAATCAGTTAAAGCCTTGTATAGTGATACTTCAATCCGAGTGTGATTGAATGAAGAGGGACTGTTGTCAAAAACCATAAAGACGACAAGGGGGGGTTAAACAAGGTTTTCCCTTGGCCCCAGCTCTATACAAGGCGTACATGGCTGATATTGTGGACGTAGAAAACGATACTCGTTCTTTCCCACCCACAATAGGAGACTTGAAGGTCACGCGACTGCTCTACACTAATGACATCCTTCTGCTGGACCAAACGGCCATAGATCTGCAGTGGCAAATAGATAGCCTTTAAACATACCTGAAGAAAAATGACCTGGATCTCAATACAACCAAAACCAAAATAATGATTATGGAAAAATCTACGAAACCAACCAAAAGAACACATTGGTTTGCTAACTCGGAAAAACTAGAGACAGTGAAAAGTTTTACTACATCTAAACCTCTATACCACCAATGAGGTTCTATGGAGAAGAAAACACGGAAACACGCAAAGTGACAAGTGTCGCTTTTGTGCAACAAACATTGAAACAAGCAAACATCTGATAATAAGATGTCCTAAAATAGTAGCGCAGCGTTCACTTCACCTTGGGAGCTATGCACCAAAAAATGGAAACATGGGAGATTGGTGGAGTTACCTAATCTCAGGAACCAACAGCCAACTGACTTGCGCAGTTGTGAACTTCATGGTCATGATCCTACCACACAATCTCGATTGATATTATAAATTGAGAAGAAATAGCATGAAACGTTGTGAAAGTTGAGCTCGCAATAGCGTGAAACGTTGTGAAAGTTGAGTTTGTAGCTGAAGTGGATAAAAATGACTAAAAAGTTTGTCCTTTTTTGCAAACTAAATGTCAATAATAATAATAAAAAAAAAAAAAAAAAGGTTTTACATACTTGGGGGTGAAAATTTCTCATAGCCAAATAGAAATTACTATGCAAGAGCACCTCATTACCAAGACAAAGATACTCGCAGCACAAGCCCTATCCTTAGATAGAAAATGTGGCAAATTCACAATTCTTCCAATAATAAGCTTCTTCAAAGCTAAAGTCACACCAGCAATAACTTACGGTGCAGAGGCAATGCCACATCTTCCATCTACACTATGGGCAAAACTAGAGGGCCTATTTTGGCGCAAGGTGCTAAGACTTCCCAACTCTATTCCCATAGCAATAATTAGACATGAGCTGAGCCTCCAATCATTGAAGTCAGTGGTAGAAAGAAACAGCCTGTTATTCCTAGGGAAAATTGTAAGGAGCCCACGTCCCAAAATTCTTGAGATCATTTTCAAAGAAATGACGAGCAAGAGAAATCTAATGCTGATGACATGTTATAACACCTTATTAGAACAGGCAGAAAAAATTGACTGCTCAGAATGGGACATTGAACGCCTTCCTGAGAAATTAAAGGAAAAATTAAAAATTCAAGACTGGATTGAGACACTGGAAAAAGCAGAAGAGTTTACATCCCTGAACCATCATACAATTAACACACAAATGATTGATGAGGTCAGGAACTACGTAAAGAAATTTCCAGATAAAGGACTACAAATAATCTTTCTAAGAGCGCGTCTGAATGTCTTGAAGACAAAGGAAATTCTATGTCTCAGGAAGCAATAAAGGGATAACAAATGTCGCTACTGTATAAGTTCAGACATCGAAACAGTGCGACACCTTCTCCTTCACTGTCCAGGAACAGACAAATTAAGAACAATTTATCTACGACCACATAGACTTAAACATCTGACGTCAAGTGAAGAAGATTGGTGGAATAAGATAATGAGTGGAGATTCTATGACTCTGACTTTGGCAAAAAGCCAAGTTCCTAGAGAGTTTCGATCTAGAAGGAAAGTCAAATTTGCCAACTCAACAGGAAGAAACAAACTTGACAGAGTAAATCACCAATTCTCATACCAAGAATCAGAACGGCACACACGTTTTAACCAAGGAAACCATTTTGTAAAAATTGTAAATTCAATTAAACACAAAAAAAGCAGCTCATTATCACACAATGGCTATACTAAAATAGACAGCTAAATATAACACATTGGCTATACTTAAAAAGCAGGTCAATATAACACAGTGGCTATGCTCAGAAATGCCGCTCAATATAACACAGTGGTTATATTAAAACATGCAGCTAAATATGACCATTGACTGTACTAAAAATGCAGCTAAATATAACAGTGGCTAAACTAGAAACATGCAGCTAAATGTAACAGTTCTATACTCAAAAAGGCAGCTCAATTTAGTTCAGTGGCTATACTAACATATGCAGCTAAATAGAACAGTTGCTATACTCCAAAATGCAGCTGAATTTAACTAAATGGTGATACTAAAAAATGCAGCTAAATATAACAGTGGCAAACTGCAATGTGTAGCAAGAGTTATAAACGTGTTAGCACTTTAGTTCAGCTTGATACAAGAAAGTGTCACAAGATCACTAATACACCACTGGCTATGCAACCAGATAGTCGTCTCTTACCTGGAGATTGCTGCATGCAACTTTAGAAGTCTGGATGGGGTGCCCAGGGTGAACTGGTGATGGAGGACCCAGGAGGTGCCCTTTACCTCTGCCCTTAACCTCGGCCCTCGACCGGCTGTTGGGGCAAGGCTGTCCGGGGTGATTCTCTACTGTGGAGAGGTTCCGGTCACGTGTGCAATACACTGGTCAATCCAGACCAGTCTGGGCGGTCAGTGGGAGTGGGGAGAGGAGGGATGGAGTATGGCCTTCGTGTTCAGGTAAGTACAAAAATACTGTATTTATTCTAGGCCCAAAACACACAGTAGGAAATTAAACAAGCAAAGGATATATTACACACTACTCAATTATAAACATTTATACAGTCACCTTTAGGTTATGAATGTATTCAATAACCTATTCAACAAAAGAAGGTAAGTAGTGATGCAGTAGAATATAACCAAGTCAAAAGAAATGTACTCCAACTTCTGAAGTCTAATCCCTATGAAGAGTGGGGCCTTGTGCACAAACGTCACAAAGCTTCTCCCCAGAAAGTGTCTTAAGTAGGTACGGTTCTTGTGTTGGTGAATGTTCCAGAGATGATGAGCAGCAAAGTTATTGGTTAGTAAAATTATGTTTCTATCATTCAGGTAAAGCTGCTTTTAGACGCTGTGATCAAAAAGTGATGGAAGAACCAAAGTTTATTCTAAGGTTTATTCTAGGGCGAACAGTGGGGTTACACATGCTATGTGTTTACTTACCCCCTTGACTCTGATTTTCCCATATGACTAGGTAGGTCAACTAGGGGTCGCTGGAGGTAGGTTTCACTGCCTACCAAGATGAAGTTTGTGAGGCCAAGTTGCTTCTAACTTCTAGGAGGGTGGTTATGTATATATTAAAGATAAACAGTGGTAGGATTGATCCTTGGGGTACACCACATGTGATGTTCTGGGGAGGTAACACGAAGAGGGCTATGTTGGTAGTTTCTCGCCTGTCTGAATGCAGTGATGTTATTGAATTTAGCACAACGTCCGCTAATCCAATATCCATGAGGCCATAACGCGTGGTGCTTCATCTGCATCAAGTGTGTGGAAACATCTTCCTACAAATGCTGTTATGGAAACCAATGCAGAATTAAAAACCAGTGATACAAATGCTGCTCTTTTCTGGTGGATCACAGGGTGACCAGCCTTCTACAAGCCATCGGTATATGATGACACACAAGGTGGCCAATAAATAAGAAGTTATGGCAGTACTGTTTTGCAAGTTAAACCAGTCTTTATCTTTGTAGATGCATTTTAAGAACCAAAACTATTTGCTTTAGTGCTTCTTCTCCAATGCTAACTCGCCACGCATTACAAATAACTTAGCAAAGTCCAGGTTTTCCACCTATGATCAGCTATTGCATGTGAGCAGCAGGGTTTGATTGTGGCATAAACTTGTCTCGGGAACCAATGAAAATGTGGCCCACAGTTGCAAATGCAACACATTCCTTTTGTGACAGACTGTTTGAGGAGTACCCAAGGGAGAGTTTTTTGATAAAATGTGATACAAATTGTGCGATGTGAAAATATGTATTTAGCAGCAATGGTCAAAACTACTAGCCGCATAGTTAAGTAACTCATCAAACTGGCCCACACTGACCAAACAAGTGACCCAAAAAAGTGGCCCCTGCTAGCATTTCGCCTTTTTGGTTCGGGCCTTGCCCTATTGCTCTATGGGCCAGTCCGAGCCTGGTGAGAGGACATGGTGTAGAAACAGCAGGCCACATCACTGTTATTGGCCCACACTTCTTGCCACTCATGGCAATCCTTTGGCAAGAAACTAACAATCATTAGCAAGGGAAAAACTGAAAGTGAATGAAAGATGAGTTCCAGGAAAGTTTGCCTGAAATGCCATGCCTTGTCTGACTGCGTGGCTTTGATTGAAAGGCAGGCCCTTGAAACATTTAATATCAATACCATTTACTCGGGGAAATGACTGTTATTAGTTTTCTAGAATGATAAAATGTTCCCCGACAGCCACACATTTCTCTTCTGTGATTACCACTTACTCCCGATGTATTACCCCCACCGCAGTGATGCAGCTGCAGGAATCGCATGGCTGACTCAGAACTTTTTAATGTCAGAGCATTATTGTTTTTTTCCTCCATAATTATAGTTTCAAGCAAGTGTCTCAATGACTAGGAATACGCAGCCTTTGCCGGTGAGGCGAAGGAAACGCATGCGTACCGATTTATAATCCTGCTTCAAATAAGGGGTGCAGTGCGCCTCTGTTCTTAAGAGCAGCCGCAGGCTCCAGGAGAGATATTCCAAGGGATTTGCATGTAATACCTTCTACCCTGCAAAGACGGCACAACCAGTGCTTGAAGTGTAAAAGAAAAGAAAGTGCGTAGGCCCACCTGGTCCAGCATTTTTTTCAGGCACTGTCACGTGGCCTAGAAGGCCTAAATGGTTTGGGTTTTTATGGCTTGAATCGTTTGCCCCTGCCATATGTTACACCTTTATATATGATCTATGGTTAGAAGAATATGAATCAACATGGCGCATTTATTTATTTATTTATCTATTACATTTTTGTTAAGTTTATTTAAAGTCACTTTGCCAACTGAGATAAACTGCACTGCATGCTGGGTGAACGCTGCCGCATTCCTCGAAAAATCCGAGCAATGTGATTGGCGACAAAATCGGCGTCCAAGTCACTGTTTCCTGTAATTACGTTCCTGCGTGAAGATCTGTGCCATGTTTACGTGCATGATTCCCTCTGAGAGGTGAGCCCTGCTAGTGAGCCTACAGAGGGATATAATTAGCTTGCGCGGCATCTAGATAGAAATGTGACTGTTAGCATGTACCGCAGCTAGATGGAATCCCACAATTGCAAGGACAGCAATGCAAACTAACCAACCAACTAACAATTCCATCCCTCTGCATACACCTCTCACACTATAACCAAACACAACTACAAGCCTAAAACGCAGAAATCCGCACAAACTTCACAACAATGCAACAACAAAACAAACCACACATGGACTAGCACACAACGACTACGGACCATAAAACACCCCAAGCCCAGCCAACGGACCCACCGGGCTGAGGCTGCCAACAGCACATTACTGCTCTCTTGCACTTTTCCAGCGTATTCCCACTAACCCACCCCCTCTCCTCCCCATTTTCAGAGCCGCCAGAGCGCCAGGGGACCACTTCGGTGGTGATAGTGCGCGGTACAAATGTCCTTTAACATTAACATAACATTAACATATAATTCACCAGGAAACTGGGTCCCACCATGCATGTTATTTTACATTGTTTCAGCTATACTGGCTGTTATAGACTTCAGAGACTGCTCTGCGTGATTACTCGTAAACTAATAAGATATTTTAAAACGGGGAAGACTCAGCGGATGAAAATGGGTGACCCTAACAGAAAATATGTTTCACAATGTAAATTAGCAGACTTAGTTTGCAATATTAATTTCTAAAATAGCACGTACCGCCCAGAAATACATGCAAACATTCTTTTATGCTACAAGAGATACTCTGTTATGTTGATGCCAACACATGATGGCGCAGCACACACGCTGACCATAAGAACTCAAGTACGTGTTGTGGGGCGAGAAATGACATTCGCCGGTAGTGCTATGAGAGAAACTATCGCATAAAGGAATCTCTACATAAATAAACAATCGCATATGCCAATCTTCCGCTGAATTCCGGCCTATTTATTACGGTGGCAAACATACACCTCAGTCGGTTACTGTGTACCTGTCCACAGTCACAGAGGGGGTCATTACAAGTTTGCCGGTCTGGAAACAACGGTACCGGTAAGCTTGCTGGTACCGTTGTATCCGGACCGGCAAACTACGAGTCTTCGAGCAGGTGCCTTTGCGCCCACCAAGTCTGACCGGGCGGGCAGAAAGGCACGCGCTCGCAGACCTTGACGGATGCACCGGCACCATTCATGAATGCTGCCGGTGCATCCATCCTGACTCAATGGGAGTGGGGAGTAATATTTTCCGGTGCCCGCAATGAGGAATTACCAGGACCGCCAGAGCTGTAATGCCCCGGTAAGTCCCCATTGCCGGGTTCTGGAAAAAAATGACTCCGGCGGCAGCCGTGCCGGTATTTACCAGCACAGCTACCGCCGGAGTCATAATGAGGCCCACAATGTCTTCCCATGTGCTCCTGTTCCACAAGATGGCTGCCAAACCAAGACATTGCACGTCCTCATTCCCCCATCTCTTTTTGTGCCACGGTATATCTGCCAATCAGCACATGACACACATTCCATATCAATCCGTCACTATGGCACATAAGGCATGGCAATCATGTATTGTGCGCATCATAATTTACCATCAGTAACCATGCCAGTGGGCGGTTGACTTCTAATCTTCATGTGCAGAATACCTGCACATAAATCTCTTTTGTGCACCTCAGTTTCAGCTTCCAATCCAAAGTATCTTCTTATTTCTCAGTCTATATCCTCTTCTCTTTCTCTTCTCGTTCACTTCTGTTTCCTCTCCGTCCTATCCATGTCAGCCTCCTTTCCTCTCTTCAAATCAGTCTCCACTCTCTTCTGCTGTCCTCTTCTTCCTCCCTTTATCCAGGCCCCCCTCCAATCGTCTGCCCTGGGTCCATCTCTTCATGCCAGTCACCCGTCTCCTCTGCTTCCCTCGTTCTGTCTTTTCACACCACTCACCCCTCTCCTCTGTTGCCCTCTTTCCATCCCTTCATACTTCCCGTTTATTCTGGTGCCCTCTTTCCATCTCTTCATAACAGTCATCCCTCTTTTCTTCTGCCATCTTCTTTCTCTCTTCATGCCAGTCATTTGTGTACTCTATTGCCCTATTTCCATCACTTCATACCGCTCACCCCTCTCCTCTGTTGCCCTATTTCCATCACTTCATACCGCTCACCCCTCTCCTCTGTTGCCCTATTTCCATCACTTCATACCACTCACCCTCCCCTCTGTTGCCCTATTTCCATCACTTCATACCACTCACCCTCTCCTCTGTTGCCCTATTTCCATCACTTCATACCACTCACACCTCCCCTCTGTTGCCCTATTTCCATCACTTCATACCACTCACCCTCTCCTCTGTTGCCCTATTTCCATCACTTCATACCACTCACACATCCCCTCTGTTGCCCTATTTCCATCACTTCATACCACTCACCCTCTCCTCTGTTGCCCTATTTCCATCACTTCATACCACTCACACATCCCCTCTGTTGCCCTATTTCCATCACTTCATACCACTCACCCTCTCCTCTGTTGCCCTATTTCCATCACTTCATACCACTCACACCTCCCCTCTTTTGCCCTATTTCCATCACTTCATACCACTCACCCTCTCCTCTGTTGCCCTATTTCCATCACTTCATACCACTCACACCTCCCCTCTGTTGCCCTATTTCCATCACTTCATACCACTCACCCTCTCCTCTGTTGCCCTATTTCCATCACTTCATACCACTCACACCTCCCCTCTGTTGCCCTATTTCCATCTCTTCATGTCAGTCACCCATCACCTCTGCTGCCCTCTTCTTCCTCTCTTCATGTCAGTCACCCATCACCTCTGATGCCCTCTTCTTCCTCTCTTCATGTTAGTCACCCATCACCTCTGATGCCCTCTTCTTCCTCTCTTCATGACAGCCACCCTGCTGCTCTGCCAGGCCCTTCATCCACTCTTAAATAGTAACCCTCCCTGCGACTGCTCTCTTTCCATTTCTTCATACTAGCCACACCACCCCTCTGCTCCCCTCTTCCTCCTCTCTTGATACCACTCACCCTTCTCCTCCGGTGCCCTCTTTCCATCACTTCATACTTCCCCTATACTCGGTTGCCCTCTTTCCATTTCTTCATACCAGCCACCCCACTCTTCTTCTGCCATCTTCTTCCTCTCTTCATGCTAGTCATTTTTCTACTCTGTTGCCCATTTCCATCCTTTCATACCACTCACACCTCTCCTCTGCTGCCCTATTTCCATCTCTTCGTGCCACTCACACCTCTCCTCTGTTGCCCTATTTCCATCACTTCATACCACTCACCCTCTCGTCTGTTTCCCTATTTCCATCTCTTCATGCCAGTCACCCATCACCTCCTCTGCTCTGTCCTTCCTCTCTTCATGACAGCCACCCTGCTCCTCTGCTGGGCTCTTCATCCACTCTCAAATAATAACCCTCTCAGCGACTGCTCTTTTTCCATTTCTTCATACGAGACAAACCACCCCTCTGCTCCCGTCTTCCTCCTCACTTGATACCAGTCACCCCTCTCTTACGTTGCCCTGTTTCCATCTTTTCATAGAGAAACACACAGAGACAGATGGAAACATGAGCAAAGAGAGAGCAGGGACACTCACTGTAAGATAAGAGAAGATGAACAGAGAAAAATAAAGAAAGAAATACAGATCAATGTAAGAGAAGGGTGGGGAACTGGCAAATAATGGTGGAAGAGGCGTACTCGTATAAAGAGAGGGAAAGAGGGCAAGGGTGAAGGGGCGACTGGTATAAATAGGTGCAATGAGAGCTGCATAGGAGAGGCGTGACTAGTATGATGAGAGCTCGACAGAAGGCAGTAGACGAGACTGGTGACTGGTATGAAGAAATGGAAAGAAGGCAGCACAGGAGAGGGGAGAGCAATGCTTGCTTTCGTTCTCTACAAAAATGCACTATTTCCTGAGAGTGAGAAGGTGACCCTCATCGCAGAAAGATTTTGTATTGCTTTAGGGCGAAGTTGGAAGGAGGGTTCTAGCCAACATATTCTCAAAAGTCTGTGGGATTTCAAAACTGCCAGCATTTTCAAGTGTGCAGGGAAACTAAATATACAAAGTGCTGCATATGTAATTTTTGGAAAACCGAAAATGTGCATTTGATTTAAAACTAAACCTTATCAAGGAACGCTAATGCTCATGATCTAGTAATGTTCCAAGATATTGTTTAATTTTGACATAAAGGGCATTTGTGGGATAAGAGGCTGGACTGGTTATCTAGTCTGCGTTCCATGGACAAAAGTCAAGTTTAAAAGTAAAATACCTAACAGTAATTTTTATACTGAACCTTTGTTTTGTGCCACAGAGAAGGTCGCGTGTGTAATCATTTGGTGTAAATAGTCATTGAACCTATAATTTAAATAAATATATATTATTTCGGTACCCCAATCTAGTTCTTGGCTCATTGTTGGCACAGGGCGAGGGATCTACGTGGATCTATATGAATCATAGATAGGGCTTGCTCGAACAAGATACATTATTTCTTGTATGGCAACTTAATTGGGGGAAGGAACTCCCCATGTTAAGGGTGGTCTCTCAATATATTGTTACAGGGAGAACATCGAGTCTACTCTTGAAAAGCCTAGCGGACTTGGATTAATGCTTGCTTGAAAATCACTCACACTACACATTTGTGTGTGCCCGTATTAGTCCGTGGTTGCTTCTCCTTGTATCCTTGTTGTCCTGACTCATTGCCCCTAGCCTCCTTTGTGCTGTGGGTTGGACATGCCAGTTATTTGAGAGGTAGTGGGAGATGTAGAGAGTTGAATGTCTCGGCTGTGGTCTCTTTTTCCCTTGTGTAGTAGGGATGACATTTGTAGGTGTTGTGTAGATTAGGGAGTCAATGGTTCATCAGATGTTGTTTCTTATATAGATAGAAGCCACAGCTGTTTTCTAACTTCCTTCTTGTCCAACTGTCCTTCCTTGAGATTACCAGTGGTGAGTGGACGGAAAGGATTTGCAGGGGAGTTTGTAGTGATTTGTTTGAGTCCTGGGTCTCTTGTGAATCACTGGCAGATGTTTGTGGTTGGATTCTAAAATTGGCCCAACAATTATGAGGAGGGGTCTTCCAGTTGATGTGTTAGGTAGCCAAATGAACTGGGATAAAGTACTTGAAGATTCTGAGAGAGCTTTGAATGGGGTAGGTCTTCTATTATTCTTGCTGTGCAGAAAGATCTGGCTGAAAAAATACATCACTGTGCTTACCAGTCTGCACAACAGTTAGTGTACCTGTGCAATAACATGTATCTGCCTGTGCAGCAGATGTGCAACCAATCATTCTTCCTGTCCCACAAATGATCAAGCTATGAAACAATTGATCAAGATGTGCACCAATCAATCAACTGTGTGACACGTTAATGTAGTTGAGCAGAGCAACTCAATCTAGTTGCATTAAACAATCTAGGGTGATTCCCAAAAAGCCACAAGCCTTAAGGATGGCAATCTGATTGCACAGACAGTGATGCATGTGGTGGGTTCTGTCGGGTGTTGCTGATAGCAAATGGACAGGGTAGGAGTCTGTTTAATGCTCTAGAGCTTCTGGGTCATCTGATGGGGAACATGTAAGGTTGCAAGATTTTAGTAGTGAGGAGTTAATGAAGGGTGTTTGAAGTAGGACGATGGCGTGGTGGGTGAGAGTGCCCAATGGCTTCCTTGACTAGTTGTTGTGAAGTCTGTCCTTGGTTTAAGAGATTACAGTCTTGTCTAGCATCTATGGGAGAGGAGATTGGCAACCTGTCAGGTACCCAAAGATGTGTTGCCTGAAACAGTTCACGTGACGGAATGTATATACAGCTGGACAATGAATAAATTGGGTTTCAACAGTAGATTTGGCCCTGACAAATTGGTCTGGCTGCTAGACTCAAGTTCCCTGTGTATGCAATCAAGCTGACTGTGCCTGGAAAGGAAGCTGGCTAACACAACGAATTTAGTTGCTCATAGAATCACTCTATCAGTGCATAGAATATATCTATCTGTGCAAACAACTTAATCGGGCTGCAACATGCAGATTCAGATATGCATAAGGAATAATCTGACTGCAAAAATCAAGTAGGGGATGAAGTAATACATCTAGCTGAACATGCAATTTGTTTGGGTGTGCATAGAGAAATGTATCTGGCTGCAGCAATCCGTTCAGCTATGCATAGGATCCAATCTAGGGGTGCACACAAACAGTGCAGATCTGAATTAAAAAGGAATCTTTAACAGTACCGCCTGTGAAGGCAGTGGCAAGAAACCCGGGGCCCTTCTTTTCGCACCAACACTCTTGAACTATTAGTGAACAGTTGTGTGACAAGAGAGCTATTGGTTGTTGTATATATATTATCTGGCAGCAAACTCCATCAGACTGAAAGGACATAACCTTGCCTTCCCTAACAAAAATGATAAGAGCTATGTGCTGTTGATTATCCCACACAAATTGTTTACTTTCCAAATCTATTCCACACAGTTATTACACATGATAGTCGTTGAATGGCAGTATGTTTACTATCTCATTGAACTATTATTTGAGTGCAATCATGAATTCATTTTTTGTGTGTTATAGTCAAAAATAGACACTACATAAAAAGAGTTAAACAGCATAAGCATTAAGACAACACAATATTCAAAACCATAAAATGAGAATAGCTAAATTCATCACAAATAGGTAGATCTGAATTTGCAATTTGATAAAACCTAAAATAATTAAAAATGGGAGTACCTTCAATACGACAATTCATTCGTGCCCCAAAGCCATTCCCTCCCAAAATGGGAGGGATGTGAATGTCTCCTCAGACAGCACAAAGCGAGAAAAATGTTTTACACGCAGGGTATGGATCGCCCTACATTCTATTACAATGCGTCTCAAAGTTTGCACCTGCTGAAAGCTACAAAGAATACACCCTTGGGATGACCTCTCCCCTCTAAATCTTGCCTGACTACTCCTTATCTCTCCGGTAGGTGCAATCATGAATTCCTTATATATTTCACGCGCTTATCAAACTGGGTAATAGAGTGATAAACAGGTGGTCAGTTGTTGTTGGATCACTGTGATTCAACAACATCTGACCAAGGACTAATTCCAATGGACGCACATACCGACACACAGTTCCTTAGGTCACAGAACTATGCTACTGTTAAAAGATGCCAGCCCAAATGCAGGCTACCCACACTCTGTACATCACTCTGCTGATCTCGTGCTAGGTCCGCGCTTTAAACAGTCAAATAAAATAAATTAAAAAAACATCTGCACAAATTCTGAAGCCACAGCTGTGTGGCTTAATAAAGCCGACACACGTTTCACCAAAAAGAGCTTTTCCAGGCTTAACATTATTTTGCACATTCCAGTACATGAACCTCAGGGATGTCATTTGGGGTTGCCAGGGGTCACACGTGCGACCCCTCAGGTCTCCCTTGCTACCCCTGTGGTCTCCCTTGCTACCCCTAAAAAAGAAAATATATATATTTTTGTTTAAATTAGGCTCCTGGGCTGTGTCCAGCATCATGTCCCTCTTTGTTTATGGAATGGCTGGTTTTCTGATAGCTATAGCCAGTGAGATAGCTCAGTGGGTTGAACATTCGCTGCTGCAATGTGTGTGTGATCTGCAGGTTGCAGGTTCGACTGTCGGAAAGGTCAGCTCAGCCTTTCATTCTGCTGAGGTTGATAGTATCAACACAGGTTGGGGGATGTTGTATGTACATTTGTCCAATACGAAGCGCTTAAGCATAAGTGCTATATGATAACACATCATTATCGTTTGGCCTTGGACGTCTGCTTGCATTCACAGTAATTTGGTAATATGGGCCTATACACACTGATATTAATGAAACATATGGTGATCCATTCTTGTATGAAATGTTTATCACTTTACAGTGATATTGTAACCATATTTTGTGTAGTGTACTTAGAAACAATGCTATGTGATGCCACTTCCTGTTTTGTCAAGGGGTGGTCGTGTTATCAATTCCTGTGATGCCACTTCGCGGTGGGGTCTTCAGAGGTCAAGGTTCGTGTGATGTCACTTTCGCTGCCCATGGGATTTTGGTGAAATGACGTCCCTGACATTACGAAAGTGCATGTGTTTTTATTTTCTCGAAGTGACAGGATAGGAATTGGATCTTTTGATTTCAATTGAACGTTGAAATCATGGTCGTGACCACTGTGCAGGAAAAATGAAAGGACACGTGTTATGTTATGTTATTTTGCACTTATATAGCGCTTATTTACCATTGGTATGGTCTGAAGGCGCTGGTCGGTTGAACGCCCTTGGGAACCGAAGTTCAGGTCAGTAGAGAGAGTAGGGAGATTCAACGGCGCGTGTGCGCACCGGTTATATGTGCAGCTGGTGTGGTATTCGTATAATCGCTGCTTCTTAGCGGTAGGTGTGGTGGTTGAGATCAGGGGTATGTGTTCGTTCTGGCAGGATTAATCCAGACTGACTGTGGCTGAGTTAGTGCCTGAGGAGAACGCCTGGCTGGGGGGTGTGTAACCAGTAGTTTTTACTTAGAATGATGGGGAGTGAGCGGGAGATGTTGGTATGAGAACAGTTATACCGAATGGTGTCATAGTATCTCTGTGTTCTAGTTGAGTGGTGGTGCAAAGAAGAGAGTAAGCGTGGGGTGTGATATGATGAGTTACATGCTCTTTCAAACGTTCCCTGCATTCCAGACCATACTATTTACGTTGCACAGTTTTATGCGCTCCAGTCCATTCAATGGACTTTTATTTATTCCATGCGTCCCCGTCTGCTACACACTCCGGTCTGCTCGATGCACTCATGCACTCCAGTCCGCCTCGCGTGCTCACGTCCACCCCGCACGCTCCAGTCTGCCCCACGCATGCACTCCTGTCTGCCCCTGTATTTCACATTCACCCACCTTACGCAGTTACCAGTTCCCCGCATTCACCCGTTCCCTGCATTCACCCGTTCCCTGCACTCATCCGCTCCCCGCACTCATCACGGGGTGTGTTCAAGACCCGGCTACAACTAGCCAAAATGAGCAGCGGAATTCTCACTTCCGAGCTGTGTGTGTTTGGTTCAATTGTCCGGCTGAAACAATCACAATCAAAGGTGCTTAGGGTACCTAGGACTGCGCGTAAAATCAATCTAGCTGCGAATAAAAAAGTAATCTGTCTGTAATGCAATGGCTGCTAATAGGGTGTCGAGTAATCTGCCTTTTGCTTCTATTAGCTCCAAAAACAGCAAAGCTTCTGTCAGGGATTGTCTCCTTGGATTCCGTCTATTTCAGTAATTATAATCATTTGTGTTGAGTCCTCAATGGAACCACAAGACCACCAGAATACACAGCACGCCCGAGACTCGAGTGTGGTTCCGAGCTGCGGTTGAAATACATTTAAAGAGACTTTAAAACCCAATGAAGACATTGGATATTGCTGTGTGTTTAGAGCTGCTGCTAGCAAAGCTTGGAACCCTAAGCAGTCAGATTAGTGGCAACAAAGGAATCTGAAAGGGGATTTGCCAGATGAAAGGGAGTATTATTTCTCATGGCGAATAGTGCACACCAGCAATTCATAGCAGGAAGTAGCCCGCCGCAGGACTGCTATTAAATTAGGGATATTATTTGCCATGTTTCCGTGTTTCGGGTGACGGCATCAGTATCGATTAGCATTTACGCACGCACCAGTGTGAAGCATGGATGCCTGGTGAAAGTTCATCAGAAAGCTGTGAGCGGCTGAAGGAACTGTGCTGATGCCCTGCCAAAGGAGCAAGCATTGGCAAAGCTGACACATCTGCTTTTTTGAATGGCACTTGCAATCGCATCCGCATAGTTGATGTGGCAAACTCTATGGTGGAAAATCTATTATTAACATGATGCTTGGTCTTTCCTGTTAAATAGTCTATTTGTGTAAATGTGCATGATTTTTATAAATCATGATCTATCTCGGTAGGATAGCTCAGGGGCAACGTGCTCGCCTTGGAAGCAAGATGACATGGAGCAATACACAATACTCGGTCCGCGCTTAGAAACCTGTGGCTATTAAGCACGTTATAAATAACCTATCATAACTGTCGTCTACAAATATAAAGGACTACTTCACATGCTCAGTAGTGCCATCATATGTCAGAAACAACCTTATATATGTTGAGAACACAGTATGCATCGGTCAATATATAATTTTTGGGTTGGTGAGCCCATGAAGAAGGTCCCATTAAGCAAGTCCAGGGACTGAAACATGTCGGGATGTCTGCATTAGAACACAACTGGGCCAATCTTTTGAATCTTTTTGTTATGGCTTATGTGTTCTGCTACTAATCATGAAATATGTATTTGGATGTCAATGTATGTAGATTTTTCTATGTTTAGTGGATTCCATTTTTAAAACTTTACATTGTCTTTTTAGGATTGAGATGAATTTTACAATACAATGATATATGTTTTTCTTGATATTATGATTTATGTTTTCTTTAAGAGTGGGACAGACATCACCAAAAGGACATGCTTTTTATTTTTTGTTTATATGTAATGTCACTTGGTGTACTCCTTATAAGGCATGGCAATTCTAGGTGGCTTCCTAGAGAACCACCGACGGGGAGCAATAATTATAGCCAGGCTGGCACCCTGAACAGTAAATATAACTCCACTGCAAGGAGGTGCCAACATATGACTTTGCCTGAAGCGGAAAACTCAATGACCGGGTACCACCATTAATTTATAAGTACAGAAATGTATGCTGTTCTCCAGTGAGCACTTGCCATTTGCAGCCTGACTAGATCAGGTATTGCCATCAATTGTAAGAACTACCAAGAACAGCCACTCATGCCTGGATATTCCTATCAAATGTGTTCTTCCCGAGCCTAAGGCAGGCTGATCACTCCTTTAGTCGGTACACAGGCACACAACTATTGCATTTCCCTGGTTTAAGTCTGCCCCAACAATGCAGAAGCCCCTATTGTATACATATTTCAGAATACACTGTGACTCACTTAGTACACATGGCGCCAAATAATGACATGCCCCACGTTTCTCTCCAATACAATGCAGTGCACAGATGACTACAAGTAACATAATGCACCATGCTGTCATAGTAACAATGTTTGTTTTAACGTCAGAGACCCACAAAACAATCATAATCAATGAATATTCCAAAGACAGCTAAACAAAACAATAAAATGCAACTGCATGAATATCTAATAAAACATGTAACTATCAACGAAAGAAATAACACGTATCAAATAATCAGCTCACAAGCTTATCTAGAAAACAGCAAAATATGGGCCCTGATAGAAGCCAGGTTCTTACTATATTAAAGTGTATATCATTATTTCTCCCTCATACATTACATTATATAGCTAGCTGTCTATATGTCAGAGGCAAAGACACCAATATCGAGGGCTTGTTGATTTATCCCTCAATAACAGTTATTAGCCAGTGACATTGTTTGATCACATCCAAATATTTGACTCCCTTAGTCCAGCTTTCAGTCGTACAACGCACTACAGCTTAAACCATACAATTACATTCGTAATAAGACATTTATTTTCTGTCATTGTAATGCCAATATCTTTCAGGCATGGTCTAAGCCAATTTTATCTAATACTAGTGCATAGGGATGTAATATATATTTTGGTCAATGGATGTATATTATATTAGGTGGACAACCCCAATCAGACACTCCCCAATTATAAAGTTCAACCCCACAATTCTGGGCAAGAAACAGTCAGGTTTATCAAAACTCAAATGAATTTAAATAAAGAAATTAAAGGTGCATTTAAGCCAAACGTGGTGTCCAACTTTATGCAGCAGAAGTCACCACAACGTTACACTATAGCAGGCAGCTTGTCTATAAAACAAAATCAACCTGCCTGCTTGAACCTCACTATTCCTCACAGCAAGTATTCCATAAGTTCTGAATAACACTAGAAATTCTAGTTGTACATCCACTGTCACTTGGTGGTCAGTATATCAAGCTTGTTGACTTCACGTTAAGACATTTCCAAATCACCCATGAAATTACATTTGCAAATTATGCAAACACTTTGCTTTCCCCAATGACACATGTACAGGCTGGAATCAAAGAACAGTTTCTAGTGTTTAGTTTTTGTGAGAAACCAAAGAGCGTATCACTTGCTAGTCCCCAGGGATCTCTCTCTTAGGTGTCCAGGGCACGGCCATCACCTTTGGATCCAGACCATGGGGGTGGAACAGTATGGGAGGATCACATGGGTGGGGGATCTTAGGGAGTGGGGATGAGACAACCAATGGTAAAAGGTGGTTTTCCCCCCTTTCCTGTGCCCATACCCCATCCTATTCTATAGGATTCTCCGACATTCCAACTCCCCCCTTTTCTACAGAAACACTGGGCCGAGGAAGAGGAGGACTGAGAGTAAAGAGTCTTACCCTTACATATCCCATTGGACATGTCCCGTTAATAAGATCAGGCAAAGTTAGCCACTTGACCTTAATCACATAAATCTAATACCCATTAGCTCCCCCACACGGATAAAAGGCAGAACATGGAGACACAGTCTGAGCAAGGTGGAACACGCATAGAAGCAGATCTTCTGAGGCAAAGGCAAACTCACTGGAGCAGTGCGATCGATTGAGGAAACGCAGTGAGGGGCGGGGACACCCTGAACATCCCTGTAGGAGGTCAATGCCCCCGGGAAATTGTGAGAGATACGCAAAGAATGCCAAAACCCAGACAAGAAGAAGCCTGCATTGTGTTTCAAGGATGCCAGCAACCCTCCCTGTCGAAAGGCAGAGTTGGGGAGGTGAGACCAAGCCTGTGGTGTTAACTGTGACTCGTGAACCAAAGCCACAGAGAACAGAAAAGAATGCACATAACTGGTGAGTTAGCAAGAGACATGAAAGGCTGATTTGTGTCAAGGAAAGATTGAAGCCGCAACAGTGTATCTCCTAATTGAAGGTTGCGCATGTGCTGATGAGACGTGCAGGAAAGCAAACCTGTAGTGAACTTTAAAGCCAGGGGTAACTGTGAAGCCAGTGATACAGAGTAGCAAAGTGGCCCCCCAAAGGAAACAGCCCACTCTAAAGTATCCGCAAAATGTTTGATGTTTGTTATAAAGCAACTAAGTGAATGAACTTTGAAAGATGTGGTAGCGAAGATGAACCCAGATGAAAGGGGAAGTTAAAAGGTGATTGAATGTAAGAGAAAGATTTCTTTGAACTTTTCTGATTGTCTTGTGGAACTACCTAGGACTGTGTTTTCTTTATTATTTAATGGTAGATACAACTCCCATCATAACTATAGGGCAAAGTAGGAGTTTTTCAAAACCCCAAGAATGTAACAAAGGCTTTGAAACCTGTACCTCTTGTGTCAGTGTCATACTTGTGATACCATGCCACCCTTACGTATTGTGTCAGGGCTGGGATACTAATCAATTGATAAAGTTGAAAACCCATGCTGATTATCGTGATACCACCATAAGGGGAGAAAATAATTATTTAAAATCAGAGTTTTGACTGTATTTACAGCATTAAAGAGGATATGTATTCCCAAAGTCATATCCCGTTCATCCCTTTTTTTCAAGACCAAGTTTTATTAGATACCCTTTCTCTTTCTCACTATCGCATACTGCAGTGGGGTTGAATAGTACTAAAAGACAGACTATCCTGGGTTTTTATTAGACCTAGTGCATTGAGCCCCTCTTTTCCAGAACCTTTTTTCTTAAAAGCTGAATACCCTCTGGATCAGGTTTGTCATGTATAAATTCTGATGCACCGAGGTCTCCCTCTCAACCTTAATCAAGTCTGAAAGTCTAAAACGTTCTGAAACTTCCTCAGAAGAAGGTGAGACCATATATGTTTCAAAATTTGAAGGTACAACAGAGGGAATTCTCCCCCCGTCCCCAAGAATATGGCCTCAATAGAAGATTGTTAGCAGAACTGGCCACCCATCAGATACAAGCCGAAAACAGTATCCAATCAAGCTTCAAACAATTTGTGGCTTTACAAACCAAACCAGTGTTTCCTCAGGGGGTGTTGCAACCGTATAAAGATGGAGAAGATCTGGATAATTTCTTTTTTAATTTTTACCAGCTAGCAAAACAATTTGAATGGGCTAAAAATCCGAAAATGTGTTACCTGGGACCATTACTGAAAGGGGAATTACAAACGATCACAGAGCCCTGCTTCTTCCACATCCTCTCCCAGGAATTGCCATCCATGACAAGATATGGCCCACCAGACATTCTTTCGTACCAATCTTTTGGCCATCAACCACATCTAGGCACAATTCTATGCCATAGCAGGCTTCCTAACCATGGTTGTGGCCCTTGAATGAAGGCATGCGGCTTTTGTACTTCCCAAGGCAAGAGAGCAGGTCCTCATTAACAGGCACATGCACCATATTGGGACGCACTTACTGCAGCCCAATAGGGGAATGAGATTTAGTGTATGTGTTATGCTGTATCTACTTTTGAATACATTTTAGTTTGCATCATGGAGCAACATTTTGAACAACAATGTAATCGCAATGTCATTGTGTGGGGTACAATTTTATAGCACATAGAATTGAGCTGCAAGGAGCTCCGGGTCCAGGAGGGAAAGGTTATTTGGTAGAGAAAGCGACTGTAGGGGGACGTGGTAAGCTTTTGAGGTGGATACATGGGGACTTAAAGTGACTTAGGATAGATTTGTAGTTAGTGTACCACGGTATCCAGAGTTCTGCTGTCTTGACATAAAGCCTTTTTTGAAGATTGCAGTCTTTTCATAGTTAGAGCCTTAGGCTGCAGAGTTTCTGTTTTGCAGTGACTGCATTTCCTTTACTCTGCAAGTGTTTTGGATGACCAAGGTCAGGAGAGGGGGAGGAAGCAGAGCACATCGAGCAGATGGCGATAACAGGCCAAATGGTTGCTGGAGTCCATTAGGTCTGTTTTATGGTAATATGGATATCTAGATGCGAGGGACAAACTTCCTGGGAACACAAAGCCTTGTTATTGAATGGCCAATGGGTCCAGTTAGGTTGCAAGGGTCGGATTGTGGTTAGTCAATAAATACATGCAATGGGTGCTTGAGGGCAGAGCTTGACTGGTGTTTTATGATTCCGTTTGGCTTCTCAGGAAGATAAGCAGGATACATGCTAGGGAGGTCATATGATTTAAGATGGAAGTTGCATGAGGTGTTGCAAAGGAATGCTGAAGAAGCAGTTTTGTGCACCAGGGGTTCTAGGCTAATGAGGAGGCTATTGTGCCATCAAAGGAATGGCCACTGCCTTCACTCCCCTTCTCTTGGATGGGATCTTTTCGAGGTTATGCACATCATGAACTGGGTTCACATTTCTCTGGCAAATGGAGCAAAATTGTTTGAGATAACAGACCAATTATATTTCAGGAGGTCATGCCTGGCTTCATAATGAGACTACGTGAAAAGGGGATTGTGCTTACTCAATGTATCCAATGGCGTTAGAGAATATAGGGGATTTGTAGGATGATGTTGTAACTGGTATGGGTAATTATGTAAATTATTTGATTTTGTGTATAAAAGCTGTAACTTTGTTGTACATGGGGCGTAGTCGTTAGTTTTCAGTTTTACGAAGCAGACTAACACCCTCCTTCCCCTTCTGGCTATTTGCATGTAATCAATTTGCTTTTCTGCCAACGTTTATTCATTCTCTTTTTGAGTGTTATCACATCAGGGTTTGGGTTTCCCTTTCTACAACCACTCCATCAATGTGCAGATGGTCTGTAATGCAGAACTACTCCTCTTACATGTGCGTGCAAGAATTCTCACCTCCACAAATAACTCAATGAAGCAGCCACACATCATGAAGGGATTACCCCAACATTGGGCGTGGCTGCTGGGTATATGCATGAGAGCTCCCTATCTTATGGATAGCATTGCATACCTCCAATGGTGCATAAAACCATAAATCCTTACACAGTGCATATATCTCGGCATCAGCATGGATATATGATGTGACACACATGGCTGGCATGACAGAGGTCCAAATGGGATAGGTAACACTGAGACTTCCGACGTTAGGTGACCAGTGCTCTAACATTTATGTTGCTGGGAATAAATCATGACCCAATGAGCAGTATGGAAACACCTAATCCAGTGGCCACCTGTGTTGACCAAAAAGTAAACTTGGCGAGCAATCGTCATAATTCCTAGAGTGATCATCACTCACACTCCGTTGGTTCCAGACCCTGTTCAGCAGTGATACAGGAGCCTATAACTCAGAAATGTAAGCACAGCTGTGTTAAACTACATGACTGCCTTAGGCTTCATGGTCCACTAACTTGTAATTATTGTTTTCCATGGGGGGAACAACTCCTGAGAGTCCATAAATGCTGAATTTCATTCTTTAGCAATGTGCCACTATGGAAACACATCTGTCAAATATGTTAACACACACATGACAGGGGGGATTTGATTGGGTTTTGTAGATTGAAAAATACAGTGGTAGAATTGTATCACAAAATCCACTGCCATACTAACAATTCTGACAAACTCATGAAATTACCACTGATGCCTCAAAGCAATGGCCACATCACTAATTACCACTGAAGTCCCAAACCACTGGCCAAATCACATGCCGCTAGCCCTGGTGTAGCACAACCACACTGCTGATGACAGGTATGTGTCTAACGCTGCACCTACCCTCAGAGACGTTCATACGGAATAAAAGCTATCAACTAAGCACCCATGTCCTATAGTGTCAAATATGTGCATGTTGATTCTGCCTTCATTCACAACTCTCATCTGCACCCTCACACATACATGGGTCACAAATGTAACACACATAGTGGTGTAGAGAATGGGGACTGTCAGGTTAAATGTGCTCAGCCACAGCAACACGATATAAGGTTTTCTGAGTACAAGGGAATGTTGAGCGTCCCACTTCAGTCTCCACTCCTTCAAACTCCCTCTAGGAGCTGACATTGTGGGCAGTCTGCTCCTGCTGTTCCCATGACAACAGTTCAGGAAGTGACCGTGATGAGCCCCCCCCTGGTGGTCAGGCACTCCCGGTGATATCATGAGAGCAGCTTCCAGACATATCTAGTCCTTCTGGATCTGGCCCGCCCTGTGAGGTGTTGCTGCCACCACGTTACCGTTCTGCATGATGGGCATCCAGACCCTGTTTTAATGGTTGAATGGCATTCTGTTCCCTCTGGATGCAGGACACATTATAGCTTATTTCCAAAACACGCCACCAGGACTCCCAGCTCAGTGTCAGAAAATGTAGTACTTATAGACTTACAGACATTGCCTTGAGGGGTGTGGGATGTATTGACCCACTCTGCTATACTATGCGGCCTCACACTGCTATCTATGGTTCAAGAAACAGTAAAATGGCGGCAAAGCCCTTGTGCGCACCAAAACCTCCAAAACCGCGTTTTTCGAACACACAAAAAGATGGCTGCACAACGTGCCACCCATGGTTCATGTGTGGTGGAATAGAAAACACGCTGCAGAAAAAGTACCAGTTGGCTCCATGACAAGTAAACATAGAGTGCAGAGGGAGAAGCAGCGCTTTGCAAGTGAAACTCCAAAATTTGCCTGTAAATGACATTTACTTTGCTGCTGAAACTTCAAAATACCTGACATAACACTTTCCAACACGCAAAATCTTGCTTGGTGCTAAAATTCATTTACTCTAATGAAGCACTGCGAATTTACAAGGTCCTGAAATGTTAAGAGCAAAACACCTTCTCAGCAAAACTGGATTGCCTGTG
This sequence comes from Ambystoma mexicanum, assembly GCF_040938575.1. NCBI lineage: Eukaryota > Metazoa > Chordata > Amphibia > Caudata > Ambystomatidae > Ambystoma > Ambystoma mexicanum. The sequence goes on along the minus strand of NC_090941.1, from coordinate 699,158,993 downwards.
AATGACAACTCCTGTCAAAAATCCTTGTGCAGCCACACTGGCTACCTGTGAGTGACAGCCCCTGTCAAATGGGCTCTCCTGATTAAACTTTAAGGTTGTCTAAACTAAAGGTCTGCCGGATTAACAAATATAAAAGGACTGTTGCTGAAAGGAACACAGATCTCAATTGTTTTGATACCACAGGTTTAAAGCAAGAATGTAAATTATATAGGTTATCTGATGCAACAAGTTTGTTTATGCTGGATTTCAAGTCAAGAAATAAAGAATGAACCTAGGCTGGCTGGGCCTGCAAGGGGTTGATAAACAATTTCCACCCAAGGGGAGGGCATTGTTCTCAGCAGATGCACACTGACACATGATAATTGTGGGGTATACCAGACTTGTGTCTGCTGTCAGGGACTGAACAATGACAGATTCTCCAGGCCAGGAAAAGGACGTGTGAAGAGGTCATAAACTAGGGTTGCAGAAGGAAATCCCAAAGGTGGGAGCTATTCCTTGCCTCCAGAGACAGACAAAAGGCTGACCATTTGCTGCTAAAGAATATGTAATGAACAATTTCAGAGATTAATAACTCGCTATCAGAAGTGGTGAAAAATATAAAATGGGCAGATTTGTTAATCTAATTTTTGGCCCTACATTTGAAAACTTGGTGGAACTGTGTAGCATATTCTGAACAGGAACTGCAATATATGTGGTTTTATGGGAACTGTATTCATGCTAGAATTGTTAAACTTTGCACACACATTCCTATGGTAAACACGCATATTTGTGGAAATTTGGTGAAATTTTGGAAAATGTTTTCATGGCGAAATGGACAAAATGCTGCAGAAAGGCAAAACAAGATCTCACAGCTGTGGGATGTTGATGAACAGATACTCCATAAAATATGTAATCCTTGTATGTGATTTTCATAGAGGTTACAAATGTATGAATATGTATTTAGGACAAAATTCGATTTTGATACTAGTGCCTAGGGGAGGTTTCTAGGTTTTGTAAAAATCAAACCATAAACCTGACATCATCTGCCTTTGATCCAATCACCTAGATGCAAGGCGGAGATGAGGCTCTGATCCAATCCCAGTGCACAGGGGCAAGTTTAGTTAAGCCTGCCCATACACCCATTTGGTGATGTCATTTAACAGGATAAATAGGGACATCTGACAACACATAGGAGACTCTCTGATTCCAGTGAAGCACTTTGATCCAGCATTCAACATCAGCCTTCAACATCCTTCTAGATCCAGATGCCAACCACCAGGCCAAGCAGTAGCTGAACCAGGCCTCAATCCTCAACTAATCCTCACAACCCAGTGAAGCGCTGTGGTGGAGGGAAGCATCCTAAAACTATCTGACTTGCTGCCATAAATGCTTGCCTGATGAACTCGCCATCCCGCTGATCTGAAATATCCAGAAACAAGAAGGGCAGATCCCGTGCGGTTCCAGCGACCGGTCTAGCTGATGTGCTGTTCTTCCCTGATATACCCGATCCATTGACGAAAACTTTGACGGTCCACAAATCTTAATCACATTGGATTGTGATTATTAACAGGACGCTAGAGAACTATTGTATACCTTGCCTTATATTGTTCCACCCTAATCTCTGAACTATCCTTACTTTCATAACCAGTAAATGTGTCAAAATCTTTAGTGTTATCCTATCCTGTCTATTTGCTAAAGCGTCATTTGCATAGTCATTTTTATTTGTGTAACTCTTATCTATAAATCCCACTTTGAGTGTTTGGACTGGTTCCGCTGCGGAAGGCGCTGGTGATCTGTTACTGAAGTCATGAATCAGTCTTAGAGCTTACTTCGTCCCAACCTGGTTGTCTAGTCTGAATGCTCTAGTGTTGAGTAAAACCATAATCCCTATTTTCTGGTTTTAAATTGAAGTTCTTGTCCAAATTCTCGTCTTTATATTCGAAAAACACCTCTCACTAAAACCTCTATAACTCCCTCAATTTTAAAGATAGAAACAAAATTTCAACTCCCACTGACACCTAACGTCCTTAGCTATCTCCACAAACCACATCGGAACAGTGTATTTGACACGTCTTTCTTCAATATCGCATATTAAAGGTTTGCTGCGAATTTGCAATTTCAGCCAAAGTACACCTGTCTTTTGCCCATTTCCAAGTGCTTTTTCCATCCCATCCTGATCTGGAGTATATATTGTGGTTCATATGATAGCCCATGTATGTTAGGACCTGATTAGTGTTGCTTTCTTTAGAAGTTGTCTCCATTTTTGCATTTTGACCATTTTGCAGTATTTCACCAAGCCATTTTCACCTGCCATTTCAAAGTGTCATTTGCCAAAATAATGTTTTCTCTCTTGTGTGGGAGGGAGGATTGCCTATAACTCTAGACATCGTATTTAATTCCTGAAAACCTGCTGATTACTCACATTGGTGTAGGATTTCGCATTTGTATTTAAACAAAACTCTGCAGGGGGAAAATTAACCTAAATGCTATCTGTGTGCAAAGCCAACTGTTCTTTTTCTCAGTTTTTTCTATTTTGCCTCCTTATAAGTGAATTCAATTGCTTGACTTATATTTCTGAATTGTATTGTCACCCTTTGGGTGATTGTTGCCCCATATACCTATCTATAGTAAACCTATGTGTGATAGGAATATTAAATAAATAAATAAATCTTTACCTTTGCCAACTAGCCTGATTCCTGGTTCAGTGTAACCTGGAGGGTATTTTGAGAAGGGTGTGATATGAGTGATATATCATTCAGAATATTGAACTTATAGACAAAAATAAATAAGGGTTTCATTTGCGCACTACATGCTAGGCGAGACTTGGGTGTGTGCCTGATTGAAATCCCTTACAGCTTGGGGGCTTGTGCCGCGATTCTGAAGTGAAGTACCACCCGTGACAGTCTAGAACAGAATACTAGCCTGCAGGGTACAGACACCTTGCTGGTTTGTGCATGCTGTGCTACACTGTACAAGCACCCCTCAAAAGAAATACTCAAAAAGAATTGGGCCTGTTTGCAAAAGTAAATTAACCCTGAAATAAGCCATAAGGAAATTTATATTTCTGAGATGGCGACCCCAGTGGAAATTAATATTGCTAGGGAACACCACCTGCACAAAATGTTTGTCAGGGTTGAGTGGCCAGAACAGGATGAAAAAGCATGGCTGAAGGAAATAAAACAACAAGTCATGCAGCCGACCTTGATATCTGGCAGGACAAGGGTCCATTACATCAAGCGCTTAGCAAACTGTATATGGCCCCAAAAATAAAAGAGGAGCAGTATAAAATTGCCAAAATAGCGGCCTAACTGTATCTCCACATAGAAATCATAGAGGAAAAGCATGCAGACAATATAGTTCTGGCACAGAACTAAAGGGAAACACTGCAGAAAATCCAGAATAATCTGGGCTCTGCAGAGCAAAAGCTCCAGAAGAGCCAAGAATTAGAAACCAAGGCTAGGCAGTATATCACCAAACTAAAAGAAGATTTGGCTCTCTTACAGCAAGAGAATGCAGAACAAAATACTCAGGTACAGACACTGCAAAAAGTATGTCAGGAAAGGCTTGACTCTTTACAACAGAGTCAACAGAAACTGGTGCAACAATTAACTTTTAACAGAGCATGCACAGAACAGATAGTCACTTTAGAGAACCATATAGAATCCTTGAAAGGGGAAAATAATAAATTAATTATTAAAGACATCCACTCTCAAGGAAGGAATTTGATGAGGAGCGCCAGAAATCTAGTGCATTTAAAAAACTGAGGGATGACCTGGCTGGACAGAGGGGCACTCTAACTCAGGAGAGGGACGCCTTAGGCCAGGAAGTCAGCCAATTAAAAACTAAGTTAGAGGAAAGAAAGCTGGCCCTTCAGGAGTTTAGTAAAATTAAAACAGAATATGAAAAGCTACTAGAGCACACCAGGCAGGTGGAGGTTGCTCTGGCAAAGAACACTCAGACCAATAATGACCAAACTCAGGAGGTGAGTATCCTGCAGCAAAAATTGGTCCAGTATTTCCAATCCAGGCAGGAAGCACAGAGAGACAATGAGGCTCTCTGTGAAAAGAATGATAGGCTCCACAAACAGATAGCTATGGAGACGCAAATCATTGAGACCAGCAAGGCCTTAATAGAGGAGCAAAAGGGTCAGATTTTGGCATGTAACCAGGGAACAGGGGCTGAAAGAGATGAGGTAAGAAGGGACAGAGAAACCCCTGAGCATAACCTCAGGACCCCCGTCATCTAAAGCGACTTTAATCCCTTCAGTTCCATGGACTCTGCCACCCTCATGTCCACTGGCTCATATGAACCAAGGGCCACGGGGATGGTAGACTTCAGAAGAATGGGAAATATGGGACTGACAGATCAGCGCCTCCCAGAAAGTGATGGGCGGGCATCTCTGTACAGATTCCCAAATGTTAGGGCTAGCCTCTCTGATCAGGAAGACTCCAGTGAGGGGAGAATCAGAGAAATGGATCTTCAAAAATACCACCTACCAAAGGATCAGTCTGTCAAATTTGGTGGGGAACTCCATGAAACTAGACCCACAAAAAGCATCTTAAGGACCTTTTCCCAGCTAGGGTATTGGGGGGGTGCTAATCAGCCAATCCTGGGAGCAAGGGAGAATCAGAAGAATCTTCTGAGCACCACAGGTCACAAGAGACTAAGCCATTCCCAAGCTCGCAGAATCAGGGAGAGCCTAGAGGATCAGATAGCCACCTCCTGTAGCAGTGTCTCTGAGTCAGAGGACGAGTGGACAAGGGTGATCAAGAATAAAAATGTCTACACAAATAAGAGGGCCCTACTGAAAGATCCCCTGAAACAAATCAAGGCCATTAGGAGCGTCATAACTCCCTATCATAAAATGCCAAATATTCAGTTTGGGAGCACCACGAGTTGTATGAGCAAATGATGGATACTTTCCACCTGAAAGATAGCCAGAGTTTCATTAAATATGCCAAGTGGACATTTTCCTTTGAATACTCCAGCTTCTTTGGGGGGCTGGAGGATCAGAACCATTCAAGATGGTCCACCTATAGGGCGGCCATCTTAAAGCATTTCTCCATACATAGGAACCTCTCAAAAGGCCCGCAAGGTGGCCTACAACCTGCAATGTGGGAAAGACCAGGCCCCACAACAATTTCTACAAGAGTTAAAACGTGCCTTTGCGCAGACCACCAGGAGGGTGCGCACAGACAGTAGGGAGTTCATTAATACCTTCTTTCATGCACTCCCTAAATACATCATGACCCAGCTGGCGAGGGACTTTCATGAGAAGAGATCACTAGACTAGGTCATTGAACAGGCAACTCGCATTTATGAAGTGCAGAAACCGTTAGAGAATAGAAGTACAAATAAAACTCCCAAACCAACCAACACCCCTGATGCTGCTAAGGTGGTGGAGGTGAAGGTTGCCCCCATTTTAGATCTGGAGATGGGGGGCCTAAAAATATTCCTGCGCAAAATCTCCTAACCAAAGACCCAGAAGGCCCTTGGGCCAATCCCAAACAGGTAGTCAGGGAGGTAACCCCACAAATGGGACCCCTAACTCCCCTGATTATATCAGCCCCCGTTACAAGGGCAACAGACCCATCCTGTGCTATGTGTGGACTGCCCCAGCCCAAGAGGGGGGATCCAACCAGGTAGTTGCCAACCCAGGAAACTTCCCTCCTAACTTTCCCCAGGAGGGCAGTAATCCCCCAAATGCCGGGTTGAGCTTCTTTCCCCGGTACCCGCCAAACATTAACCCCCAAAACAACCCTTCTTTCTTTCCTCACTTTCCTGAGCCCAGACAGCCCAATCCGGAAGAGGGGAGGCCAAGGGTGGAGGGGTACCAGAACTATCCCAACCAAGGGTATTATGGGCGAAGGAACAGTTACCCTTCTGTGATCAACCTAGGATGGACCAGAGAGCCCTGTAGCAGCCAAAGTGGGTGTCCCAACTGGAGCGCTAGGACCAGAACTTGTCTCAGGATCTTGGTCGCATGTTGAGGGCTCAGCAAAACCCTCAGATGAACTTTGGTGACTCAGAACCCCTCAAATCAAGGGTCTGGTACTCCAGAGAAATGACGGGGAGAGAACCCTGACAACCCACCGGTTCCTAGGGAGGAGGCACAGGGGGTAGGGGGGTGTAAAGCCTTAGAGGAAGCTTCTTTCCCCACTTGTGAAAAGTCCCTGGAAACCCACGAACCGGAACCAAAACCTCCTGCCCCCGAAAGTCTGCAACCTAAGGAACAGAGGGCGGGTAGGAGAAATAAAGGGCCTAAAAAGACCCATTTTGTGGAGGAGGTTAGAATCTTCCAATTTGAAGGAGAGGGGTCCTCAGAGGATTCTGGGAAAAGGATCTTCTTCTTCAAGGATGGGGGAACTCCTCCCAAAGAAAAGTGGGTCCCAAGAGATCCTAATCAAGACTGGGTAGAGGTGGGGACTGAGTTAAAACCACCCATCATTGAACTCCAGAATGACCAGCCAGAAAATCACCTTGCCCAAACCAGTTCTAGTGACTGCCTCCAAAAAGGGGGGCAGCCCAGAATCAGAACCAGGGGAGCCCAAAACTCCCCCAATATCCAACTTTCTTCTTTTTCTCACAGGTTCCCAAGCTCCCAAACCAAATCCTGCCCAAATTACCTCTCTGTCAGAATCGAGAGTAAAGCAATTAACCCACCAATTGGCCAAAAATGTGCATTATCTTTGCCCCCTTGAGGAGAAGGAGGGAAGATTTTATGCCCCGGTCCAAATACAGGGGCAATGTAAATTTTTGGCACTGGTGGACACTGGATCCCAAGCCACCCTTCTGTCAAAAAGGGCCTTTGATCAGCTGAATTCAGGAAGGGGGGAGAGATACCGCCCTTCCTGGACAACTTCAGAACTTCGATGGTAATGAAATTCCAGTCGAGGGGACTGCGGATTTAGACATTAAAATTGTGCGACACAAGGTGAAACACCCGGTCATAGTTGTGACTCCAGAGGGCACACCATGTTTTCTAGGGAATGATATCCTGCATAGATTGTCTAAACAAGGTCCTCTGGACCCAGACTAACCGACCAATAAAATTAAAACATAGCGTCAAACATGTTAGTTCAAATGGCACATGCCACATGGTTGAACAAAAACCTGACCAAATTGAATTCCATTTTCAAAACAACCAAATCCCTGACGTGACAGTAATTGCAATAGGACAACAAACTGGTGATGGGAAGTCCTCTCTATTTCTGAAAATCAACCTTCCTTCCAATCTCAAGTGGCATTCCACACTGGAAGGGAATACTCTGAAATTCTATACCAATTCACAATCAGAAAATCCCACTTCTATAGTCCAAAATGATGAGAAACCAGCTCATAGCTTGGCTGACCTTCAGAAAATTGGAGAACAGTCGTTCATCCCCGTTAAGTTAAATGGGGGAAGGACTCTGTTCTCGCCCGAGTGTGCGTGAACAACGGTAAGAGCTTCATCAGTGAGGCCATGTTCCGAAAACTCCCAAAAGATGCAGCCATTCCCACATGTAAATTGATAGACAAATGGGAAATGGACCTGGAAACACCCAATTCCAAACATCTCCTGCCTAGCAGGTGTATGCTCAAAATTTCCATAGGCAACAAGAGCATAGTCCATAATTGTTGGGTCGTACAAGATGTCCCTGCTGCATTTTATTTAGGCAGTGACATTCTCAATCGCTTTGCCATTAGTTTGGACCTAATAAACTTCTAAGCCTGGTCCCGATTAGCGGGTAATCCCATGGACTTTAATGACCCAGAGAAAGCATTTCGGTCAGCTCAATTGCTGCAATATGTAGTTGAAATTCAGATTGGAGAGGAAGTCACCATCCCAGAATGGACCCGACAATTCACACTTAAAGTAAAAATTAAAAGAGGACAGAAACAGAAAAATCCTGACGCATATGTTCACATCAATGCCCATTTCCAACAGCAAGGGTTGGGTTTAAACCCAACACCACTATTCAATACAGAACACGACACCATTCCAATAGTGGTGGATAACAGCGACTTTAGGAATATCACTCTGGGCGCAGGCACCATTATTGGAATGGCGGTTGATGACCAACATCTTTCCATAGATTTAGGTAATGAACTGGTAGGACCAATCCCCAATGTCTGTTTTGACAGTGATAGCGACAATCACACAACCCCAGACAGGATCTTCACCCGGCATGGGGGGAATTTCCTGGTGTATTCTTCCTGCCCTTATGGTAAGGAAGAGGTGACCTGTGACTTCAGGAGGGATGATGTGATCTTTTAAGTCCACCAGGACTGCCTTCCCCATCTGAAGCCATCAGTCCAAGTCAGTACTTTAACCAGGGGCCTCTCCACCCAGCTGGAGGATGCCGCTGAGATAGCCAAACCAAAAGTCTTCCCGGGCTTGTGCCAGATAGTTGAAGAGAGAGTCAACCTAGCTGATGCCTGTGAGGCTCTGGAGCAAAAGCAAAAGTTGAAACAAGTTTTCTTAGATTTTCAAGATCTATTTGCGGTGGACTCATATGACTGTGGTCGCACCAAAATCCACACAACAAAAATTCCTACGGACCCTGGCATGACTCCAGTGTTTGTGAAGCAATAGCGCTTGCCTTTCACATCAATGGAGTCCCTTACAGAAATAATTAAGAACCTTGAGTCCCGTGGGATAATTTGTCCAGTCCACAGCACCTTCAATAATCCGGTTATGGGGATTTTGAAACCAAACAGCCAGTGGAGACTCTGTGCTGACCTGAGGGAGCTGAACAAACGGGTCCACACTTCCCGTTGGCCTCTTCCCTACATTGACCAAGGGCTGGCCCAGATCCAGGGGTCAAAGGTATACACTGCCATTGACCTGACCAATGGGTACTGGACTGTACCTGTCAGTAGGGAGGACCAATATAAGCTGGCCTTTACCTTCAGGGGGCAGCAGTACACTTGGACCCAGACTCCCTTCGGATACATCAACTCTGGCAATGAATTTAATATCTTGTTGCATAAGGCCAAGCCCGACTTGGGTGAAAGGGGTAACCTGGCCTATGTAGATGATTTTCTAATCAAAAGCTCAACTGTAAAGGAACACATAGCGGAGATCCGTTATGTTCTGACACAGTTGAGGGCTGCCGGAGCAAATCTCTCTTTCCAAAAGGCACAGTGGTGCAGGACCTGTTTCAATTTCTTGGGGCATGAGATAACTCCTGAGGGTCTCTGTCCCCAGGAAAAGAAAGTAGAAGCACTCCAGAAACTAAAAGACCCTACAAATCGGCGGGAGCTAAGGATCCTGCTTGGACTGACTAATTACAGTAGAAAGTTAATTGAGGATTACGCAGAGATCACAAGACCCCTGATCCATCTGTTGAAGGGGGGTCAAGTGGGAGTGGGGTCCAGAACAAGCTGAGGCAGTAAGACAACTCAAAAGAAGCCTCTCACAAGCGCCTTGCCTAGCTTACTCTGTCAAAAACAAGGAGTTTGTCTTGGAGACAGGGTTCTCAAATACATGCTTGACTGCAGTATTATACCAAAAGCATGACAAGGTCAATAAAGTCATCTCCTATGCAAGTAAGACTTTATCCTCTGTGGAGGAAAAATTCAACGACTGTGAGAAGGCACTCCTGGCAATGGTGTGGGCATTGAAATATGACCGCCTGTTTATCCAGGAGGAACACATCATAGTGGAGACTCCACACCAGCCTCTGCAATATCTTCAAAGTGACAGAATCCGGGCCGGAAATGTGAGTAATTCCCGAATTACTTCCTGGATACTGTCATTGCAAGGCTTTCCTGTGGAGGTCAGATATGGCCAAAGCAAGAAGAGTCCCCTCGCGCAAAGGTCTGGCTGACTTGCATGATTGTGCCAGAGGAAACTGTCACGAGGACGAAAGTCTTAAAATCAAGGCCAACATGGAGGCATACCTTAATTCCCCACACAAGGACTATGAAGAAGACTAGTGTGAGGGAATGCCCATTGTCCATGTGGATGGGAGCTCCTACCATGTTGACAACAACGGGGAAAAGGAACTTGTGGCCGGCGTTGGGAATGCATGGGTGAATGATGCCCCAGAGCCCTCCGTTGGGTACAATATTGGTCCCCGTAGTAGTCAAGTGGCAGAGCTGATGGCTGTGCATCAAGCCATCCTCACTGCTGTCCAACACCAACTCCACAAACTGGTCATAATCCCTGATTCAGCTTATGTACGGAACGGTTTCGTGGATCACCTGGTTAATTGGAAAACCAGAGGCATGCTATGTGCTAACCACTAAAAGATGGAAAACTAATACAAAATATTGATGAGGATCCACCAGGGGGCGCAGAGATGTGCTGAAGCATCTCAGCTCGTCTCCTCCGATGGGTACCGTTTGAGGGTCTTGAGCCCCCCCAGCACCCGCGGAGTGAGGAGCAACCCATACCCCCACCTTGCCAACGTTGGTGGGCACATCACCCTGAAATTTGAACTTCCGCAGTGGAGCCGCTGCGAAACCGCGACCCGTTGAAGTTTGGAGGGAGAGTGACCCCTCCCCCATTCGGCGCCGCGGCTCCACAAGAAACTACGCGGAGCCCGGGCTAGAGAGCGGCCTGTGACTAGGCCGAGCGACGCTGGCTGGTGCCTTCCCCCTTCTCCCCGGAGGGAAGTAGTGGTGGCAGGGCGCACCCTGGATGTAGCTGGACCCGCTCTCCCTGGGGCAGACGCAAGCCCCCTGCAACGTCCGGGGAGGGCCCGGAGCGGCGCAGCTGGGTCCCCCTGTGCCTGGAGAAAGCCGGCGGTGAGGCCCCCTTGAACACATGCTTTTTGGAGGCAGACCCCTCGAGTCAGAGATGTCCGGGGGGGGCCTATGAGCTGGAAGGAGGCACTACAGAGATTTCTCCGTCCGTCCCCGGGCCCCCAAGTACGTCCTGAAATGGCGGCACAGACACACCAGGATGCGGCGGACACCAGCACTGTCACCAGGGGCATCGCGGCCCTCCTGGAGGAAATCAGAGGCTTCAGGGCAGATATAGCGCTGCGACTGGACACCCTGGACAAGAAAGTTGACAAAATAGACGATAGAGTTCTTGCGCTCGAGAATAACACTGCCTCCAACGATATCTTCGAGACCCAATTCGATATGCACCTGGCGGAGCTCGAAAGGAGGGAAGAGAAATGCTCCTTGAAGTTGGATGACTTAGAGAACAGGGAACGTCGGTGTAACTTGCGCTTTCTAAGTTTCCCGGAGCACGAAGGTGAAACGCAAGCGGACATCAATAAAGCTGTCAGCGCAGTGGTCGGTCTGCTGTTCGGAGGGGCCAACACGAATGTGCCCACCATCGACAGGGCCCACAGAGCGGGCGCATCCTCCAGAGGCCCCAGGTCCATTCTTGTTCGCTTTCACTATTTTGCCGAGAAAAGCAAGATTCTCGAATTGGCTCGCAAGATAGGCCCAGTGGAGTGGGAAGGGGCCCAGATCTCAATCTATCAGGATCTGTCAGCTTTTACACTGGCAAGGCGCCGACTATGTTCTCCGCTGACAAAAATGCTCCAGTCCAAGGGGGTCTGGTACAGGTGGGGATACCCCTTCTCACTCTCTTTCGAGCTTGAAGGCTACAAGTATGCCCTGGTGACGGAGGACGACATCCAGAGAGTGTCAAGCGAACTATTGGCCGGTCCGAATATGGAGCTGGGTGACCAGGAGGGTGAGCGAGCTCCGACAGGCCCAAAAGGGACCAGGGCCCCAAGGGAAAGACGCAGGGTTCGAGGCCAAAGGAAATTCAGGAGACTGGCCCCGGCATCCCGGGGCTCCCGGACACATGAAAGGGACCGTGGTGATTAATGAAAAAGCCTGCAATCGACTTCGTGAGTGGATGTGGGAAACAATTGTTTATACCCAAGGACAACCTTGGGGGTGGGGGGGGGCTCGAGTTGTTGTTAATCAAGAGTTATTGAGCCCGGAGGGGGAGACAATGGTGGCCTGGTTGGCGATAGGATGACACCAACGACCTGCCAGGCGATCAAGGGGGAGGGGGGAGGAAGGGGGAAAGTAAGGGGGTTGGGATGTTGGGGTTACAGTTATGGAATGCCAAGTTTTGGGGTCTACTACGCACCCCCGGGGCTTTCACGAGCCTCTAATAGGGTAAGCAAGCACTGTGGGAGCAGGAACTGTTGCTGTTTGTCGAGGGGAGCTACAAGCTTTTATCAGTGTATTAATGGATGATTTGCTCCAACACTTGACAGTGGGATCGCTAAATGTGCGGGGGCTCAACTCGCCTACAAAGAGGTCGTTGTTGGTGCGGGAATTTGCAAGGCTCCAGCTTCACTTCTTATTTGTACAGGAAACTCACTGGGTTTGGGGCAAGGAACCAAAGCTCAGGGCTAAAACTATTGATCAGGTATTCACGGCATCTTCTCAGGCAAAGAAGCAAGGAGTAGCCTTGGTGGTATCCCCGGGGCCCATTTTGTGCTTAAAGCTTTGAAATCAGATCCAGATGGACGATATCTCATGGTTAAGGGGGAGGTGAGGGGTCGGCTGTTTACACTGGTGGGTATTTATGCCCCGAATGAAGCACAAGATGCCTACTGGGTTGGAATGAAAGAAATAATAATATCATTCTCGGAGGGTACCCTATTGGTTGGGGGAGGTTTTAATATGGTTTTATGCCCCGAGAGGGATAGGAAATCTGCTAAACCCTGCCCGAACATGCGCCTTCACGAGAGACTTGCTGTGGCCTTTCGCGAAGTGAACAGGGAAGTGGGCCTGAGTGACAAATGCACCTGCAAGCAGGGTCGGAATCCCGACTATACTTTTTACTCAAGGCCTCACGCAGCTTTCTCTCGTATTGACTACATTTTGGTTGAGACTTCGCTTCAGAGGGAGGTCACTGACTCGGGAGTCGAGATTGTCCCTTGGACTGACCACGACATGGTAAAAATTAGATTGGGTCTCCCCCCTGCCCCAGCAGTAGGTTCCCGGTGGAGGTGTAATGACCTTCTTCTGCAGGACAAAGAGGTCCACCAATCCCTTCTGGTGGCCATTGAGGACTACTTTTCCCTCAATGATAACGGTGAGGTTGGGTTCATGGGAGTATGGGAGGCATTCAAGGCTACTATTAGGGGCACCCTCATTGGGATAGGGTCGGGGAAAAAGAGGGAAAGAGCCCGGGAGGAGAAATCACTAAGGGAGAAGATAGAGGCAATACAACCAGGGGGGAAATTAAAAACACAGATGTTCCCTGGGAAATGGGACGAATTGCAGAGGTTACGAACCAAATTAGCAGACCTCCTTGTGGAACAGACGGAGAAGAAACTCCCTTTCTTAAAACAAAAATATATGGAAAAGGGGGAAAAGGCGGATAGGATACTGGCTTGGAGGCTCCGTGAGTTCAGAAACAGCAGAAGGCTTAATTCCATCCACACCCCGGAGGGGGACTCGACAGTGCGGGATAGTAAAATCGAGGAACAATTTAGGCGATATTATGAAAGGCTGTACAGCTCGGAATACGTGGGTGATGTGAACGAGGTTGACAGCTTTCTCGACTCCCTCCCTATACCGGGCCTCCACCCCGACAAAGCTGAGTTATTGGAGCTGCCCATAACCCCACAAGAGATAATAGATACCATATCCTCGCTGAAAAGCGGAACAGCCCCAGAGGACGATGGCTACACAGTCAAGTTTTATAAAACATATCAGTACACGCTTGCCCCATTCATGGCCAAGATGTTCAACGCCTCACTGAATCAGGGCTCCCTCCCACCCACAATGATGTCGGCGTTGATTGTAGTGCTCCCTAAGGAGGGAAAAGATCCCGCCCATTGCCAATCATATCGCCCCATTTCCCTTCTCAACACTGATGTTAAAATCCTGGCTAAACTCCTAGCAAATAGATTAGCGAAACTCCTTCCTTCCCTAGTACATGGCGATCAGGTGGGTTTTGTTTCGGGGCGCCAGGGATCAGACAACATTAGGAAAACCCTCGATCTCATACATGAAGCTTCAAAACAGGAGGTGGAAGGCTACCTTCTTTCGTTAGACTCAGAAAAGGCCTTCGACCGTGTCGAGTGGCCTTACATGGGCAGAGTTCTCCGCAAGATGGGGTTGGGAGACAACTTCTGTGGGTGGATCGCAGCACTTTACAACGGCCCCTCAGCGAGAGTATTGGTCAACGGAGGCACCTCAGAGCCGTTCTCCCTTTCCAGGGGCACCCTACAGGGATATCCCCTCTCTCCTCTTTTATATGCTTTGGCGATGGAACCCATTGCTATAGCAGTCAGGACAGACCAAGAGATCACGGGGATAAGGTGTGGCGACTGCGACTTTAAACTATTCTTGTTCGCAGATGATATCCTGGGCTACCTAACCAACCTCCGGGTCTCCCTACCATGATTATTTGATCTCATACACTACTTTGGCTCCTTCTCGGGGCTGAAGGTAAATACGTCCAAGTCTAGCGTAATGCCCATGGGTCCAGGGGAACATGAGATTGAGGGCAGCACCGAAATACTGGGGGTAAGAATAGAGCGGGAATCCACCAGATACCTGGGCACCATCATCCCCAGAGACCTCTCCCAACTATAGCAATACAATTTCCCGGGGATCTTGGCTCAGGTTAGTAGCGACCTTAAACGATGGGCTCCCCTTACACTCTCTTGGCTGGGGCGCATGGTTACAGTGAAGATGAATATTTTGCCCCGCCTCCTTTATCTCTTCGCGGCGCTCCCTGTGGTGATACCCAAGGCCTTTTTTGAGGTACTCCAATCCCGGGTCCTCCAATTTATCTGGAATGGCAAAAGGACGAGAGTCAAGACTTCTACTTTGACCCTACCAAAGTCAGAAGTTGGATTCGGTCTCCCGGACTTCAGGCTTTACTATAAAGCAGCCCAGCTCCGAGTAATGTTGGAACATATGAGGGATGACATGGGAACATATTGGACATATATTGAGGACATTCATGCCCACCCGAGAAAAGTTAGAGACCTTTTGTGGGCCCCCCCCTAGGGTTCTCCCCCCACATCTCAGAACTCATCCCACCTTGGCGGCCCTCTGGGCGGTTTGGAAGCCTAACGCTGCTAACAAACAATTATCCTCTTGGCCATCCCCCCTGACTTCGCTCTGGAGCCCCCCTATTGATCTGGGCTCCAAGGGATTCCGAGATACCCAATCTTGGTCAGACATGGGCCTGGAGAGAATCTCTCAATTGTATCATGAGGAGGGTTTTATAGAATATGACAAACTGACCGAAGCATTGGCGAACAACCCTCCCTCAGTCTTCGAATACCCACGCTTGAAGGGGATCTTGACCCACCCTCGCTGGTCCGATCGTCTCAAACGCCCCCTCACCCCTTTCGAGACTATCCTGGCCAAAAGCACAACGCGGAGGGGCTCCTTATCTATGTTCTATAGCGTCTTGATTACAGCGGACCTGGAGGGTAGACAACCTTTCAAAAAGATCTGGGAAACTAGGCTGGGCATGCCTCTGGATGATCATACGTGGAGAGTGATTTTTAAATGCATTTTCACGGGTTCTCTGTATACGGCTGCTATGGAACATAACTTCAAAATTCTCCATTCATGGCACCGCCCCCCGGCCACCCTGTCCAAAATGTTTAGGGACGTGTCCCCCTTTTGCCCCAGAGGGTGTCACCAACGGGGCACATGGTTTCATTTGTGGTGGGAATGCCCAGTCATTCAGGTTTATTGATCGGAACTACTTAGCTGGATTAAGGAAATTGAGGGGTTCTGCCTGACCTTACTGCCATTGGAAATCCTCCTGGGCACCCCCGAACTGGAGACAGAACTGAATGCGTTCCCTAAGGTCATTGGGGCCATGTTGAGAGCGGGAAGGCTAGCGCTCGCCCAAAAGTGGAAAAGTGTATTGGCCCCGTCCAAAGAGGAATGGCTCTGCAAACTCAGGTCGATTTTCATATATGAAAAGCTTACCGCAATAACGAACGACACCATGACGGACTTTGTGCAAGAATGGACTGCAGTTCTTCTCCACGAGGATTGTATTTCTATGCGCTTGTAGACTGTATCTTAGGTTGCATCCACGAGATGCCTATCTCCATTCTTCCTTGAGACTGTGATTGTTTCCCTCCGTTTAATTCACAAGCTGAACCCACTGTGTCAAGTGACTTGTCTAATTGGTACTTGGCAAGCAATCGTTCTCCCCAAAGCTATTATTGTTCGTGAACTCTCAAAACTTGGTATGTTGACATTGGGTTAGGGTGGGAGGGAGGAGGGTGGTGGGAAGGGAGTTAAATTGGAAAAACTGTCAACCTGTTTCTTTAATTTTTTGTGTCTTACTGGTGGAACGGACCGTTTTGTTCAGCCCTATATGTATGTTGTCAATAAAACAAATTGTTAAAAAAAAAAAAATATTGATGAGCTGGTCACCTCGAATGGGATGACCATCTACTGGAAAAAGATTAAGGGTCATTCTAAAGTAGAGGGACCAAACAAAACTGGAAATTACTTATCTGATTTGCTGGCCAAAACCGAAGCCATCCAAGGGGATTTACTTGAGATCGAGTCCCTGTTGGGGGAAATCCAGGTCACTGCTATCACTAGGTCCCAGACAAATGCTCACAATGAACTCTCAAGTGCCCAATGCAGTAGGAGACCCCAGATAGGGATTTGATTACGGCTCAAAAATGGGATCCAATAATTGGTAAGTTTTATCAACACATTGAGGACCCTGAGAACTTCCCCCTGACGGATACCGATTGCATTGGGAAAGAGCACCTCAGAGTGTTGATGAAATGTCCAAACATTTTCCGAATTCAAGACAGTTTGTTGGTGGGAAGATCCATATATGGCCATGACCAGTGGGTTGTCCCTACCTCATTCCAAAGCCTGATGCTAAGTCACGCCCATGATGCGGCCACAGCCGGTCATTGGGGGTTTCACACGACATTAGAAATCTTGCGAGAGATTGCATACTGGCCAGACATGGGGCAGGACCTCGGCCAATACTTGAAGGGGTGTCTTGTGTGTGCACAATTTAAGCCAACTTCACTCACACACCGTGCTCCTCTCCAAAAGAGGGGGGTGACACTGCCTTGGTCAGATTTGCAAGTCAACTTTATCGGGCCCATGATTTGCTCCTCTAGGGGGAACAAGTACATGTTTACCGTAAATGCTTGTTTACTAAATGGGTGGAATGTCTCCCGGCCCCAAATTACAAGGCAGAAATAGCAGCTACCCTGAAGATCAATCTTCTTGCGCTTGGACTACCCCAAAGGATTGAGTCAGACCAAGGTAGCCACTTCACTAGCGAAGTGATGAAAAAGATGTGGGAGATACTTGAAGTAAAAAGGAAACTATACATGTCCTACTGGTAGTCCTCTAGTGGTGGAGTTGAGAGGTACAATAAAACTATTGTGAGCATATTAAAAATGTTTGTGGCAGATTCTGGGCCAGGTTGGGACATTTGATTACCCCTTGTCCTGATGGCCATCAGATCTACCCCTTCTTCTGCAACAAAAATGTCTCCATTTGAGCTGATGGCTGGACGAAGGATGGTGCTACCCCAGCATCAGAACCCAAGAGCAGACCTTGTTAAATGCCTCCACAACTCATGAGTATGTTGAGAATCTGAAAAACACCTTCAATATGCTTTCGCGGATGCTCAGCGGAATCTAGAAAGATCTTCAGAAAGTATGAAGACCCACTATGACCTTAAGACAACTGAAAAGGAATATCAAGTAGAAGACCGGGTCTACTTGTACAATTTACAAAGGAACCAAGCCAAAGAGCACAAATTCCTCCCAAGTTGGCGGGATCCTTTTGAAATTGTGGACAGAATCTCACTGGTCGCCTACATAATCCGCATCCCCAAGGGCAATTTGGCAGAGGGGGAAGACAAGTGGGTTCACATAAACCAGCTAAAGAGTTGCCACCCCAGGCATACTCTGCGGCAGATAGAAGAGCTTACCGGAAACCCAGAGGGGGAAAGTCCGGACATCTAGAAAAATTATTAAATATTCATTGATTACACCTGAGAAAATGGGTAAATTGTCACTGAATGTAGGCAGGGAATATTGTCAATTGTTAGGGAATGCAATTGTCATTCCCACTGCTGAGATCCCCTGAATATGTGTGGGTACAGTAGTGGGAAAATGTTCAGAACCGTGTTATGTTCTGTTTTCTAGTATTGGCACTAAATCCCAAGAATCACCAAGCACGACCACTCGGGGACCGGGAGGAAAAACCCAAGGAATCCGGAGTATCATCCCATCTCAACCCGAACCGGCGAGGAGAGCGTGTCGCCTCAATCGTTGACGGGAGAAGCTACTGAATTTCTCCACCTGGACAGAAAAGAACATCCCACTCGCCCGACTCCCACTCGACTGGAAGTCAAAACGAAGTCGGGAGGGGGAATTTGTGGGATATATTGATCCACTCTGCTATACTATGCGGCCTCACTCTGCTATCTATGGTGCGAGAAACAGTAAAATAGCAGCAAAACCCTTGTGCGTGCCAAAACCTCCAAAACCACGTTTTTAAACACACAAAAAGATGGCTGCACAACCTGCCACCCATGGTGCAGGTTTTTTGGAACAGAGAACACACTGCAGAAAAAGTACCAGTGTGCTCCATGACAAGTAAACATAGGGTGAAGAGGGAGAAGCAGCACTTTGCAAGTGAAAGTCCGAAATTTGCCTGTAAATGACATTTACTTTGCTGCTGAAACTTCAAAATGCCTGCACATAACAATCTCCAACATGCAAAATCTTGCTTGGCACTAAAATTCATTTAATCTAATGAAGCACTGTGAATTTACAAGGTCCTGAAATGTTAAGAGCAAAACACCTTCTCAGCAAAACTGGATTGCCTGTGAATGACAATGACAAAATCCTTGTGCAGCCACAGTGGGCTACCTGTGAGTGACAGCCCCTGAAAAATGGGCTCTCCTGATTAAACTTTAAGGTTGTCTAAACTAAAGGTCTGCCGGATTAGCAAATTTAAAATGACTGTTGCTGAAAGGAACACAGATCTCAGTTGTTTTGATCCCACAGGTTTAAAGCAAGAATGTAAATTATATAGGTTATCTGATGCAACAAGTTTGTATATGCTGGATTTCAAGTAAAGAAATTAAGAATTAACCTAGGCTGGCTGGGCCTGCAATGGGTTGATAAACAGGTTTCCACCCAAGGGGAGGGCATTGCTCTCAGCAGATGCTCACGGACACATGATAATTGTGGGGTATGCCAGACTTGTGTCTGCTGCCAGGGACTGAACATTAGCAGATTTTACAGGCCAGGCATGGATTTGTGAAGAGGTCATAAACTAGGCTTGCAGAAGGAAATCCCAAAGGTGGGGTCTGCTCCTTGCTTCCAGAGACAGCCAAAAGGCTGACCATTTGCTGCTAAAGAATATGTAATTAACATTTTCAGAGATTTATGACTCGCTATCAGAAGTGGTGAAAAATATAAAACGGGTAGATTTGTTAATCTAATTTTTGGCCCTACATTTGAAAACTTGGTGGAACTGTGTAGCATATTCTGAACAGGAACGACAATATATGTGGTTTTATGGGAACTGTGTTTATGCTAGAATTGTTAAACTTTGCACACACATTCCTATGGTAAACGCGCATATTTGTAGAAATTTGGATACATTTGGGAAAATGTTTTTATGGCGAAATGGACAAAATGCTGCAGAAAGGCAAAACAAGATCTCACAGCTCTGGGATTTTGATGAACAGATACTCTACCAAATATGTAATTCTTGTATGTGATTTTCATAGAGGTTACAAATGTATGATTATGTATTTAGGACAAAATTTGATTTTGATACTAGTGGCTAGGGGAGGTTTCTAAGTATTGTGAAAATCAAACCATAAACCTGACATCATCTGTCTTTGATCCAATCACCCGGATGCAAGGCGGAGATGAGGCTCTGATCCAATCCCAGTGCACAGGGGCAAGTTTAGATAAGCCAGCCCATATAACCATTTGGTGATGTCATTTGACAGGATAAATAGGGACATCTGACAACACATAGGAGACTCTCTCTTCTGATTCCAGCGAAGCACTTTGATCCAGCATTCAACATCCAGCCTTCAACATCCTTCTAGATCCAGAAGCCAACCACCAGGCCAAGCAGTAGCTGAACCATTTTAAGCTAGGCCTCAATCCTCCACTAATCCTCACAACCCAGTGAAGCACTGTGGTGGGGGAAGCATCCTGAAACTATCTGGCTTGCTGCCATAAATGCTTGCCACATCGGAACAGTGTATTTGAACCGTCAATATTGCATAGTAAAAGTTTGCTGCAAATTTGCAATTGTCCATTTCCAAGTGCTTTTTCCATTCCATCCTGATCTGGTCCATATGATAGCCCATGTATGTTAGGACCTGATTAGTGTTGCTTTCTTGAAGTTCTTGTCCAAATTCTCATCTTTGTATTCGAAAAACACCTCTCACTAAAACCTATATAACTCCCTCAATTTTAAAGATAGAAACAAAATTTCAACTCCCACTGACACCTAACGTCCTTAGCTATCCCCACAATCCACATCGGAACAGTGTATTTGACACGTCTTTCTTCAATATCGCATAGTAAAGGTTTGCTGCGAATTTGCAATTTCAGCCAAAGTATGTGGAAATCGAAATAATATTGTACCTCCTATCGCATTGTTTTAATGTATGTTGGCCTACGCCAAGTTGTCTAAAAACATTGTGTACATAGATTCCGTGGCAAGGTCTTGACCTTAATGTATTGTGCAAATCGCCATCTTGGATTAAGCCGCCAAGGCTGGATAAAAAGTATAAAAACCCAAGTATCCCGATGTTCGGTCTCTCACACTAACACGGCGAACTACCGTTGATGGTTCGTTCTGTTACTCTGAGGGCCGAATAGCTATCCGTATGTCAATTGACTTTTGGTAATTGTTGTAACTTTGAATAAAGCGCTTTGTATGTCCTTTGTAACCTGTGTTGGTGTGTTTCCTTTGGGCTTCCCGGCCTCATATCAATTTTTCTGTTTACACAGTTGGCGCCCGAATAGGGACCCTCAAGATTGATGCCGGATCATTGAAGGTTGACGCAGACTATCGAACCGGGATCGGACGGTGTGATTCTGCGGGCCGACCGATCGAGACGCGATACCTCGGCAGCGCTGCACGATCCGATCCTTGGACGATAGTCGTGTGGTCTGACACGGCATCTTGACGAGGGTCCAATTTTGAGGCGGGCAGATTTGCCGAAACCACCAAACGCAAGGTAAAATTTGTTAGGTAAGTCCTTTGTAAACCGTACGGTCCTCCTTAGGTTTGGTCAGGTGCAGTCGTGACCCGGCTCTTAATTTAACCCTGACAATTTGAATTTGGCGTATTGTATCTGCAGACACAATTATTGGACCAGGTAACACCAATTTTTTGAGGAATGCCTGGGAAATTGTCTAGCTGTTTTAGGGCTCTGTTCCGCAGCGATCGACAATCTTTCGAATTTAGCCGTCTGGCACCACAGGAGGGGTCACCGGCATGTGTACTATGTACTGTAAGTATGGCATTGGTAGTATCGTATTTAATGACATTTGGCACAGACAGACCAGACATGCCTCCGAATTTCAGTGGCCAATCAATGGTGGTTTTGAGATCCCCTGTATTGAATATTTAGAATCGATCTTGTTAAAGAAAAAGGCTAGACCAGCAGCCTTTGATGTGTTACAAAATTGGAAGAAAGAAGCATTGCAGCAGCTTAAAAGTAGGGATAAACATGCACGTTGTCATAAAACAAACGCTGAAAAAGCATTATTATATGATAAAGAAAAGCGGTCAGAATTAGTTAAAAATATGGATAGAGCCTTTTCACTCGGGGTCCAGAAAATCTACCCCTCTAAATATTTCCATGTTTCTGAGGAATTTATTAAGTTATTAAATGAACGCAGGCCCGATGCCTCAGCGCCACCTCCGTATGCTCCTGTCTTGGGCACTCTGCCCATTCCTGCTGTTGTTCCTGTTGTTATTCCTGTTCCCCCTGTACAGCCTATTGTTTCTAGTCCTTCGGTTGTCGTTCCTCCGCCTATCGCACCGGCCCTTCCCCCTGCACCTGCACCTTTGTTAAGTTTACCTATACCTCCGCTCCCGAGTGGCCCCGTATTGATTGGAGTCGATCCAGGTGCAGGGTCAAAGATTGTGACTCGTAGTACTGTTTCTGCAGATAGGAAACAGGAATTGTTTGCATGGGCTAAGCATTGCATGGAGAAAGGTGATCAAGCTAATGTTTTTTCTACATTATCTAATTTGAATAGTTTTCCCGAGAAAAATGTTTTTATCGAAGGTTTGGGGACTCATTTGTGTGTGATGTGGGGTAGATTACAAAATTCTGATCTTCCACAAGGAGTGAGAGATCTGAATGCTTTGGCACTTTCGAGGGACACAGAGCAGAAAGTATATGGACATGTTGAAAGATTGTTTGAGTTTAGGAAAGACTTTGAAAAATCACGAGATGAGGATGATGAAGACGATAGAATATATGTACAGAAACGGTTCCTTCCATGCCGTAGAGCGGCACCTGAGGAAGTACGAATTTGTACCAAAGATGCGGTTCGATGGATCTCAGATTCATCGATACCGCCAGACGAAGTGTATGACAAGTATAGTCAGTATACAGTAGAGATGCAAAGAAAAGTAATTCAGGTGATGGTACAGCACCTACAAGACCTACAAGAGGAATGTGTAAGGAAGATGGTTAGTTGCCCCAAAGAATTATTGGGGATTTGTAAAAGGGCTTTTTCGCCCGACACTTCTACAGCTGCCTTAGCGCTCGATCTGGCTCTATTGCTTAGTAAGCGGCCGGAGGTACCTATATCTCAGTTGCCTATGAGAGAGGTTCCTCCGACCTTTGTCCCAAAAGTTGAGATCCCCGCCAACGCGGCGACTGGTGCCCCCGCGGTGGATATCCCTGCACATTATGTATCGCAATTCGTTCACGTCCCGTTTTCACGACAGGAAGTGAACACAATTAGACAATCAGTTCCCGATATTAGGAAAAACCCGACGGGGTTTTACAAAGAAATAGAGTCCGTTTTACAGTCCTCTATGTTCACCTTGAGTGACATTGACTTGTTATTTCCTGTGCTCCTACCCGTAGATGTATGGAAACAGGTTCGGACAATAGACGATGTGCCAGGGCTGGGAGATACGTAGGCAAATCTGATTAGAATTGATGGAGAAAGACCAGCTGGTGAGAAATCGCCACAGGTAATACTTACTTTACCTGATAGGATTGTCGCTAAACTAAAAACTATAATTCCAGAAAAAAGGATTATTTGGGACAAGCTTACGGCCTGTGTCCAAGGGAAAACTGAAGGCGCCACCAAATTTTTCAATAGATTCGAGCAGGTATTTTCTGACTTCAATGGGCAGGATTTAGGTACAGAGTCAGGGAAGAGGTTGTTCGTGGACAAATTTGTACGTGGATTGTTACCTGATATCCAGTCACAAATTATGTCCTCTGAGAGCGCTTGGCAGGCAAAATCTCAATTTTAGGTTTTGCACATGGCTCAGTATTATGAGAACCGTGTTAATAATGAAAAGGAGAAAATCGAAAAGCGAAAGGGTGATTTGAAAACCAAAGTATTATTGCAGCAAATTGTTAGAAACCCCAGAGGAGGCACGACACAGACTAGAGGTCAGTATGTTCCGAAAGGAAATGCTCCTCTGAGTACTGTGAATATTAATCAATGTGCTTATTGTCGCCAGGAAGGTCATTGGCGAGCACAGTGCCATGTCCTTCGCCAGAGGTCAAGCAGTGCGTTTGGGGATATGGGTAGACGACCTAGGGGGCCGCCCTGGAGCAGGGGGCCCTGACAGAGGTCAGCTTTTACAGGATTCTCAGCAACCTTTTTCATGGGAAAATCAGACCTCGAGCATGGACTCGAGAAACATATTTGGTCACCCTTCTGCTGCCTACCTTTCTGAAGAGCTTCCTTCTGATGAGGCTCTATTTTATTAGGATTGCCCGAAGCAGGGTTTGGAACCTTTGCCTATTCCCGTTAATCAAAAAGGCCCCTACGTTGAATTATTAGTGGGGAATAGGAAACACCAGTTTTTGATTGACACTGGAGCACAGAAGTGCTCCATTGATCATTCCAGGGTTCCAAACATCCCACTGTCAGGGCAAACAAATGTTTCCGTAGGGTTTTCTTGTATACCAACTGTCTGTCCGTTTTCTGTGCCAGTATCCGTTTCTTTGGGTCCTTTCACGGACCATTGCCCTTTTCTTCTCACTTCAAACTGTGGAGAGAATTTGCCGGGGTTGAATTTGTTAAAGAAATTGAACGCAGTAATTCATTGTTCTTCGGATGGAATGCGGCTAACGGTTTCACCACAGCAACTTCCTAATTCTCAGTTCTTGATTCGACCTTTACCTCCCGAGTTTAGCATTGTTCGGGAATGTTTATGGGCGGTGGACGACAATGATGTTGGAGTACTACATATTGAGCCTGTTAAAATAGTCCTGAAACATGGGGTGAAACTGCCACGCATTCCGCAGTATAAAATATCAGCTGAAGGCGAACGTGCTCTGAAATGCATTGTCTCCGATTTTGTACACCGTGGGGTGATCGAAGAAATTATAGGTAGTTTGTGTAACAGTCCGATCTTACCCGTATATAATAAAGGCGACAATGCAATTCCATACTGGTTTATAATCGATCTTCGTGCTATTAACCGAGTGGTCCCCCCACAATTTCCAATTGTGCCTGATGTGACGACGATATTGACAATGATCCCTGCTACGGCTACGCACTTCAGCGTTGTGGATCTGAAAAACGTCTTCTTTAGTATCCCTATACATAAAGAAAGCAGATATCTGTTTGCCTTCACCTTGGGGGGACGCTCATTTACATTTACAAGGGCACCTCAAGGGTACACTGAAAGTCCTAGTATTTATAGTAGAGCTTTAAAGGAGCAGCTCGACACCCTTGAATTGCCACCTACTTGCACGCTGCTTCAATATGTTGACAATTTACTTTTGGCTGCAGATTCTGAGAAGGCCTGCAAAGAAGGCACTATACTGTTGCTTTTTCATCTAGCTAAAAATGGTCACAAAGCTTTGCTTAAAAAATGTCAATATTGTTGTCAGGAGGTTGCCTATCTAGGCTACCTCCTGTCAAAGGAAGGGAGAAGATTGACACCTGAAAGAATAAAACACATTTCTGGCATGTCTGTTCCAAATACACAGAAGGAAGTCAGAGCCCTGATAGGGATGGCGTCCTACTGTAGGTTGTGGATCCGGAATTTCGCACAAGTGGTAAAACCGATTTTGGCTTTGACGAAGAAGGGCATTTCTCTGCCACTGCCATGGGAATCGAAACATCAACGATCATTTGAGCTTCTCAAAACCGCGCTATGTTCGGCACCGGTTCTGGGTACTCCAAATTATGACAAGGCCTTTGTGTTGTTTGTGCATGAATGTGATGGATGTGCTTTGACTGTGTTAACACAGGAACACAGAGGGAAGAATAGGCCGTGCGGCTACTACTCCTCCGCCCTTGATTCTGTCGCATGCGCTATGCCAAGATGTTTGCGCGCTGTTGCTGCTGCTGCCGCGTCTATAAGACAGAGTGAGGGAATGGTCCTAGGCCATGATTTGATTTTGATGGTACCTCACTCTGTTGATATCCTATTGAACAAAACCCAAACGCAACACCTCACCTCTGCACGGTTAACAAGGTATGAACTAATTCTGTTTGCCCCTCATATTCAAATTAAGAGGTGTTGTGTTCTCAATCCGGCTGTACTCTTACCTTTCCCGCAAAACACTGTTTGCGGTGACGAAGAATCACATGACTGCCTGTGTACCACCAAGCAAGAAATGAAGGGCAGGATAGATCTCATAGATACTCCTTTGGATAATGCAGAAGGGGAGCTGTTTTGTGATGGCTCCTGCTTCAAACTTTCGAATGGTACATCTACGGCTGCTTATGCAGTTACTACATTGAGCAAAATTGTTGAAACTAAGAGAATTTCGCATAACTCCACGCAGGCCGCAGAGATTATAGCGTTGACCCGAGCTTGTGAACTTTCCCAAGGGCGAAGAGTAAATATATATACCGATAGCCAGTATGCATTTGGGGTGGCTCACAACTTCGGAAAACTTTGGTCGGAAAGAGGGTTCCTGACCTCACATGGGACCAAGATTCAGCATGGCCCTTTGATAGTGCAATTACTTTCGGCTCTCTCACTCCCTAAACGGTTAGCGATCATGAAATGTGCAGCACATCGTAAGGTCATAGATGATGTGGGCAGAGGGAACGCTTTTGCGGATTCGATAGCCAGACAAACGGCCACAGACCTTAGCACGGACATGTATACCTCGAGGGAAATGAGAGATGTTTGCATAATGGATGAAGGTATTGGGTCTGTGCGAGATATTCAGACTGATGCCACGATGGAAGAATCTAGAAAGTGGGCTGAAGGAATGGGGAAGCTGGATGACGAAGGGTGTTGGGTGGATACATCCGAAGGGAAATGGTTGCTTCCTGATTCTTATGTATTGGCGATGGTTACGATGACGGTCCTACGCATGTGTGTGCCCAGCAGATCACGAAAATGTTAGAACAGGTTTGGGTAAATGACAAAATTCTGGAAACTGCAGAGGCACATCCAGAACTGCATGATCTGCCTACAGCACAATGTGGGTAAAGGGACAGTGACTCCAAGGGGAAGTTTCGGGCCCCGCTCTGTCCCTTTTGAGGTCATTCACTTTGATTTTATTGAAATGGAACAGTGCAATAATCTAAAATATGTTCTTGTCATTATTTGTGCCTTTAGTAAATGGGTCGAGGCTTTCCCCGTCAAAGATGCTACCGCCATGACCACTGCAAAGATTATGGTAAAAGAATTCTTTCCTCGATTTGGGCTCCCGAGGATAATCTGGTCGGACAATGGTCCTCACTTTATCGCAGCAGTAATTTTGCAAATTTGTACAGCCCTAGGTATTGAGAAACGATTTCATTCAGCTAGACATCCTCAAAGTGATGGGTTGGTAGAAAGACACAACGGTATTTTAAAGAATAAACTTGCAAAAACATGTGCTGATACCAAACTAAAATGGCCAGATGCTTTGCCTATTGTGTTATTAGCTATGCGTACCACACCTCAGACTAGAACTGGGCTTTCTCCATTTGAAGTAGTAATGGGGAGACCTGCTAATATTTGGGGTCTCCCAAAACCTAAAGCCCTTAGGGAGGTGGAGAATGTATTGCTTGTAGACTACTGTAACCAGTTAACTAAAAATCTGTATTTCATCTACCACCAGGTGAATGCTGCTTTACCTGTACGGTTCACGGGCCCAGGACACGATATACAGCCTGGAAGTTGGGTCCTCGTGAAGGCCTACGAGAGGTCTTCCTGTCTCGCGCCTCGCTGGCGGGGACCCCACCAAGTTTTGTTGGTCACCAGGACAGCAGTGCGGGTGGCTGGAAAGAAGAACTGGATTCACGCGTCGCACGTCAAGAAACTTCCTCACCCGACGCCACACGCTACAGAAGAAGCAGAACCCCTCGCTGATGCTACAGTCTCTGATCTTGGAGTAGCAAACAGCGCTGTGAGTGCGTCGGAGAATTTCTCTGAGCCCGTGAAGCTTGGGGAACAGTCCATTTCGTCTCCGCACTCTCTTGATAAATCACTTCCAGAAAACACTGTTTCGAGCTCCGCGACTTCCGTCGCCACCGACACGTCGCTTCCCTCAGGAAGTGACGATACTTTGCTTCTGGACCAGACAAATTTGGGTACCATTAGGTACAACCTTCGACCACGGAAATAGAACTACGGCACGAGTGTCGTGCATCTGGAAAAGGGAAGTGATCGGAAAATTGTTTTGTTTTGTTGAACAAAAAGGGATTCTGCTGGCTAGGGTTGGGAAGGACTAAGAAATCACGCGACCGTAGTGTCGCCAACAACGAACATTGGGGCCGTCGATCAAGGAACTACGATGCCTGCCACCTTCACCGCTGCTCCCCGCACTGGACTTTTAGATATGGGGGTGACCAAATCGAACAATGAACAATGTGCCTGGGCCCCAAAAACGTACTGTTGTGTTTTGATTTTGATTATTGTTATTTTTGCAACTGCTGCTGTAGGACTTTGGTATTTCGAAGAAATCTATCCGTTGAAACCTTTCTTACCAACTGAAATCGTACCAACTGTTTTGACTCCCTCTGTACACCTTCACACTCTGTCCCCTAGAGACTCCCAACATAGACAAAAGTATTATAATAACACTCTGATGATAGTGATGAATGCTACTCATGCCATTTTTAATAAGAGCAATTGTTGGATTTGTACTCACTTACCGCAACATGGGAACAAGGGACTGGGATGGTATATACATCCTTTACCTTTAACGACTTCTTGCTATGCCTCTCTTAGAGCACTATTCTTTGGCCGATGGAATGATAGCATCTCAGGGAACTTTGATGGAACTAATTTAAATGATTTTGAGATACGTGAATTGACTCCCCTGGGATGCTCGCTTTTCGCAAATAGAAGTAAACCTAACGTCGCTTCTATTAGGCCGTCTGACAAACTATCTCTTCCTTTTCAAACTCTGATTTCCTTTAAAATGGCTCCGATAGGCAATAAAGACGCCGTGCCTCCTTCTTATTCTGTAAATTATAGTCCTGACTCGGTTCCCTTCTGTGTACAGAGAAATGGCACTAGGCCAATGGGAGATTTTGAAACTTGTAAAAATATTGTAAATTTGACTGGGGAAAACAGGCCTCTGTATGTAGGAGGGCCTGTTTATTTTGTTTGTGGTAGTTTAGCATTTCCCTGGTTGCCCAAGGATTGGCAGGGGACCTGTTATTTAGGAATATTGTTACCCGGGGTATTTGTAGCTAGTACCTTGGAGGTTTCTAAGGCTCGCCCACGGCGAGACAACAATGGAGATACCCCTGGGCAAGTATTTGGGGACATAGCCAAATCAGTTGTGCCCTTTTGGGGACAAATAGCAAACTCAGAGAACATTAGGGGATTGGCAAGGGTATTGGAGAGAACGATCAACCGGACCACGGACATACTCTACAATATGACCTTAGAGCAAAAGGCGATAAGATTGGTAGCACTTCAAAATCGGATGGCATTAGATGTCATCTTGGCAGAACGAGGTGGAGTATGCAAATTAGTGGGGTCCGCTTGTTGTGTTTTCGTACCAGACTCCTCACCAACAATTTTTAAAGCAATTCAGAACTTGCATACTCTCAGTTCTGAAGTCCATATCCTTGTAGGAGACTGGAACCTTAGTACTTGGTTTTGGGATTCTTTGCGATCTTGGGGTTGGAAGGTGCTTTCCGTCATTCTGGTTATTTTAGGGATCCTGTTATTCCTTTGTTGTTGTTTTCAATGCCTCCCAAGTATATGTGGAATGATAGGGGGGTGTTGTGCTCAAGCAGTGAGCGCAATAGGGCATAAAATATATACCCCAGATACAGCATCTAAAGAATTCATGTTGCAAGAGGTTCTTATGAACGACCTTATGGCTATAGACATTACAGACAATGATGCAGAACCTATGGATGATAATACCTGGAGTCATTTTCGAAAGTATTAGAGATGATGTTTAGCACTTGGCATAGGCCAAAAGGAGGGTCTGTGGAAATCGAAATAATATTGTACCTCCTATCGCATTGTTTTAATGTATGTTGGCCTACACCAAGTTGTCTAAAAACATTGTGTACATAGATTCCGCGGCAAGGTCTTGACCTTAATGTATTGTGCAAATCGCCATCTTGGATTAAGCTGCCATTTTAGGTACTCTTGCAGTGTGGAAGTCACCCTGAACAACAAAATGGAGGCCGAATGACATTTCGAGTGGGATTCCAGCCGTTGTGACCTCCGCACACATGAATAAGTAATATGTCCGCAGGCCACTTGTTAGGGTCGCGAACTGAGACCTTGTCCTCTCCCTGACCTATGTGTAAATGAACAACTGTATCAGCGGAACTGCTCAAAATGCATACATTATAGGATTGACCTGGCTACAAACCCTAGGTTTGGTTCTGAGAATGGTTAACTTGCGAGGGGGTTGGCCAAGGCTGGATAAAAAGTATAAAAACCCAAGTATCCCGATGTTCGGTCTCTCACACTAACACGGCGAACTACCGTTGATGGTTCGTTCTGTTACTCTGAGGGCCGAATAGCTATCCGTATGTCAATTGACTTTTGGTAATTGTTGTAACTTTGAATAAAGCGCTTTGTATGTCCTTTGTAACCTGTGTTGGTGTGTTTCCTTTGGGCTTCCCGGCCTCATATCAATTTTTCTGTTTCCACAAGTACACGTGTCTTTTGCCCATTTCCAAGTGCTTTTTCCATCCCATCCTGATCTGGAGTATATATTGTGGTTCATATGATAGCCCATGTATGTTAGGACCTGATTAGTGTTGCTTTCTTTAGAAGTTGTCTCCATTTTAGCATTTTGCAGTATTTCACCAAGCCATTTTCACCTGTCATTTCAAAGTGTCATTTGCCAAAATAAGGTTTTCTCTCTTGTGTGGGAGGGAGGATTGCCTATAACTCTAAACATCGTATTTCATTCCTGAAAACCTGCTGATTACTCACATTGGTGTAGGATTGCTCATTTGTCTTTAAACAAAACTTTGCAGGGGGAACATTAACCTAAACACTATCTGTGTGCAAAACCAACTGTTCTTTTTGTCTGTGTTTTCTATTTTGCCTCCTTATAAGTGAATTCAATTGCTTGACTTATATTTCTGAAATGTATTGTCACCCTTTGGGTGATTGCTGCCCCATCTGCCTATCTATTGTAAACCTATGTGTTTGTTGTTTGTTTGTTTTATTATTTATAATGCACAAACATACCCTAGGGTAATAGGGCACAGCAGTTACATATATATGCGAAGCTTGGTTACAACAGTGTAGCTATTTACATGCAGGTATTAAATACAAAAAAAATATACAGGTTAATTCCTATTACAGTCAAATAGAACAAGAGCAAGAATTTAAATGAAGCAGGCAGCTTGCTAATATGGCAGTATAAACATGTTTAGGTGATAGTGGGTGAGTGTGTCTGGAAGTGCAATAGGGTGGAGGGGTGGTGCTCCTCACAGCGAGACCTAGCTGCTTATTGCATTTGGTGGGCATTTGCTTTCAGCCACAGGATGGTGTTGGTCCTGAAGTTTTGGTAGGGAAGGTCAATTCTCAGTGTGGGAGGTAGGGAGTTCCATAATTTGGCTGCTTTCACCGGGAAGCTGTTCCCACCTATTCTGGAGTGATTGAAATTGGTGATAGAGAAGTAATCTTTGTAGGCTGTTCTGGAGGGTCTCAGGGAGGTCTGTCTATGGAATCTGTCGACCAAGTAGATAGGTGTGGCGTTGTTGAGAGATATGTGCGTAAGTGACAAACTGGTCGATTCATGGAATTAATGTGCGCCGAAAATTCCCACGCAGAGGTGCCAAAACGTGCGATTCGCAGTAAAAGTGCGAAAATCGCAGTGCAACTGCGAAAATCGCAGGGAAACCAGCGCACATCGATTCATGGAAGTCCGTGTGCGAGAAAAACATTGGATGTGCGCTGAAAAAGTGCGCGGCGCACGTTGGCGCACAGGTCATCCAACTGCGTGCGCCACGGCCACTGCGAAATCGCACATAGCGTGGCGCACATCACAAAAGTAGGGGTAACACGGGGCGTAACACTCGGAATGGGGAACAACGCGTGAAAATATGGGCGTCACGGGGAAAGTACAGGAGGCAAGTGCGCGGAACGCCCACACACTCACCTACAACCCATATTCATGGAATCGAATAGCGCAAACCAGCGCACGGTGAAAGATGCGCACAGGGCCAAACAAGTACGCCACAAGAAAGCAGGCGGTAGCGTCCCTGCGCCTGAAATAAATGTGCGCCAAAATGTGCGCTAACAAAAAGCACCCATATACAGCCATGATGAATGGTCCATACAGTGGCCCTCTAGGACAAATGCGGTGCAAAGGGGTACCGACAAACACGGACACCCGCTTTGTGAAAATTAGTGTGTGCGTGTATTACGGGGTTCGCGGGAAGTTCCACACGCGATTGGCCTGGGCACGTGTATTCCGGGGTGTGCGGGAAGTTTCACACGCAAATTTGCAGGGTACGTGTATTACGGGGTTCGCGGGAAGTTCCACACGCGATTGCTCTGGGTACGTGTATTTCGGGGTGCGCGGGAAGTTTCACATGCAAATTAGCAGGGTATGTGTATTTCGGTGTGCGGGGGAAGTTTCACACGCGAATTAGCAGGGTACATGTATTTCAGTGTGTGCGTGAAGTTCCACGTGCAATTTCAGCAGGGTATGTGTACTCCGGGTGCGCGGCAAATTCCACACGCGAATCCAGCAGCCTACTTGTATTTCTGGGGTGCCAGGGAGTCCCACACGTGAATTGGCCGTGTGGGTCCTCCCAGCTGTTCCCTCTACACCCTCCACGGCCCCTGCAGGCGGCCCACACCACAGGGGACTACCCTGCACCCCTGCACATGTCCCGCAGGCAGCTCATCCACCATGGCCATGCCCCCAGCCAACCCACGTCACCTTGCACTACTGCCCACCAACGCATGTCTCCCAGCACCCCCACCCCCCAGCATCCAGGGGCACCCTCCACAAGGCCCCCACTCATGTCTCCCTGCACCCCCATACCCCTGCATCCAGGGGCACCCTCCACCAGGCCCCCACTCATGTCTCCCAGCACCCCCAACCCCCACCAGTCAGGGGCACCCTCCACCAGGCCCCCACTCATGTCTCCCAGCACCCCCACCCCCACCTGTCAGGGGCACCCTTCACCAGGCCCCCACTCGTGTCTCCCAGCACCCCACCCCCCTGCATCCAGGGGCACCCTCCACCAGGCCCCCACTCATGTCTTCCAGCACCCCCACCCCCCACCAGTCAGGGGCACCCTCCACCAGGCCCCCACTCATGTCTCCCTGCACCCCCCCCACAGCACTGTGGGGCACCCTCACCCAGGACCCTACTCATGTCTCCCAGCACCCCCACCCCCCGGCATCCAGGGGCACCCTCCACCAGGCCCCCACTCATGTCTCCCTGCACCCCCACCCCCCACCAGTCAGGGGCACCCTCCACCAGGCCCCCACTCATGTCCAACTCATGTCTTCTTGCACCCCCACCCCCCAGCATCCAGGGGCACCCTCCAACATGCCCCCACTCATGACTCCCTGCACCCCCACCCCCCTGCATCCAGGGTCACCCTCCACCAGGCCCCCACTCATGTCTCCCAGCACCCCCACACCCCACCAATCAGGGGCACCCTCCACCAGGACCCCACTCATGTCTCCCAGCACCCCCACCCCCTGCATCCAGGGGCACCCTCCACCAGGCCCCCACTCATGTCTCCCAGCACCCCCACTCCCCACCAGTCAGTGGCACCCTCCACCAGGCCCCCACACATGTCTCCCTGCACCCCCAACCCCCAGCACTGTGGGGCACCCTCCACCAGGCCTCCACTCATGTCTCCCAGCACCCCGACCCCCCAGCATCCAGGGGCACCTTCCAGCAGGCCCCCACTCATGCCTCCCTGCACCCCCACCCCCCAGCATCCAGGGGCACCCTCCACCAGGCCCCCACTCATGCCTCCGTGCACCCCCACTCCCCACCAGTCAGGGGCACCCTCCACCAGGGCCCCACTCATGTCTCCAGCACCCCACCCCCCTGCATCCAGGGGCACCCTTCACCAGGCCCCCACTCATGTCTCCCAGCACCCCCAACCCCCTGCATCCAGGGGCACACTCCACCAGGCCCCCACTCATGTCTCCCTGCACCCCCACCCCCACCCCCCACCAGTCAGGGGCACCCTCCACCAGGCCCCCACTCATGTCCAACTTGTGTCTCCTTGCACCCCCACGCCCCAGCATCCAGGGGCACCCTCCACCAGGCCCCCACTCATGTCTCCCTGCACCCCACCCCCCTGCATCCAGGGGCACCATCCACCAGGCCCCCACTCATGTCCAACTCATGTCTCCTTGCACCCCCACCCACCAGCATCCAGGGGCACCCTCCACCAGGCCCCCACTCATGTCTCCCTGCACCCCCACCCCCCTGCATCCAGGGGCACCCTCCACCAGGCCCCCACTCATGTCTCCCAGCACCCCCAACCCCCACCAGTCAGGGACACCCTCCACCAGGCCCCCACTCATGTCTCCCAGCACCCCCACCCCCCTGCATCCAGGGGCACCCTCCACCAGGCCCCCACTCCTGTCTCCCTGCACCCCCACCCTCCACCAGTCAGGGGCACCCTCCACCAGGCTCCCACTCATGTCCAACTCATGTCTCCCAGCACCCCCACCTCCTACCAGTCAGGGACACCCTCCACCAGGCCCCCACTCATGTCTCCCAGCACCCCCACCCCCCTGCATCCAGGGGCACCCTCCACCAGGCCCCCACTCCTGTCTCCCTGCACCCCCACCCTCCACCAGTCAGGGGCACCCTCCACCAGGCTCCCACTCATGTCCAACTCATGTCTCCTTGCACCCCCACCCCCCAGCATCCAGGGGCACCCTCCACCAGGCCCCACTCATGTCTCCCTGCACCCCCACCCCCCTGCATCCAGGGGCACCCTCCACCAGGCCCCCACTCATGTCACCCAGCACCCCCACCCCCTGCATCCAGGGGTACCCTCCACCAGGCCCAGACTCATGTCTCCCAGCACCCACACCTCCCACCAGTCAGGGGCACCCTCCACCAGGCCCCCACTCATGTCTCCCTGCACCCCCACCCCCCAGCACTGTGGGGCACCCTCCACCAGGCCCCCACTCATGTCTCCCAGCACCCCCACCCCCCAGCATCCAGGGGCACCCTCCACCAGGCCCCCCCTCATGTCTCCCAGCACCCCCACCCCCCTGCATCCAGGGGCACCCTCCACCAGGCCCCCACTCATGTCTCCCTGCACCCCCACCCCCCAACAGTCAGGGGCACCCTCCACCAGGCCCCCACTCTTGGCTCCCAGCACCCCCACCCCCCTGCATCCAGGGGCATCCTCCACCAGGCCCCCACTCATGTCTCCCAGGACCCCCACCCCCCACCAGTCAGGGCCACCCTCCACCGGGCCCACACTCATGTCTCCCTGCACCCCCACCCCCCAGCACTGTGGGGCACCCTCCACCAGGCCCCCACTCATATCTCCCAGCACCCCCACCCCCAGCATCCAGAGGCACCCTCCACCAGGCCCCCACTCATGCCTCCCTGCACCCCCACCCCCCACCAGTCAGGGGCACCCTCCACCAGGCCCCCACTCATGTCTCCCAGCACCCCCACCCCCCTGCATCCAGGGGCACCCTCCACCAGGCCCCCACTCATGTGTCCCAGCACCCCCACACCCCTGCATCCAGGGGCACCCTCCACCAGGCCCCCACTCATGTCTCCGTGCACCCCCACCCCCCACCAGTCAGGGGCACCCTCCACCAGGCCCCCACTCATGTCCAACTCATGTCTCCTTGCACCCCCACCCCCCAGCATCCAGGGGCACCCTCCACCAGGCCCCCACTCATGTCTCCCTGCACCTCCCACCCACCCACCAGTCAGGGGCACCCTCCACCAGGCCCCCACTCATGTCCAACTCATGTCTCCTTGCACCCCCACCCCCAGCATCCAGGGGCACCCTCCACCAGGCCCCCACTCATGTCTCCCTGCACCCCCACCCCCAGCATCCAGGGGCACCCTCCACCAGGCCCCCACTCATGTCTCCCTGCACCCCCACCCCCCTGCATCCAGGGGCACACTCCACCAGGCCCCCACTCATGTCTCCCTGCACCCCCACCCCCCACCAGTCAGGGGCACCCTCCACCAGGCCCCCACTCATGTCTCCCAGCACCCCCACCCCCTACCAGCCAGGGGCACCCTCCACCAGGCCCCCACTCATGTCTCCCAGCACCCCCACCCCCCACCAGTCAGGGGCACCCTCCACCAGGCCCCCACTCATGTCTCCCTGCACCCCCACCCCCCACCAGTCAGGGGCACCCTCCACCAGGCCCCCATTCATGTCCAACTCATGTCTCCTTGCACCACCACCCCCCAGCATCCAGGGGCACCCTCCACCAGGCCCCCACTCATGTCTCCCTGCACCCCCACTCCCATGCATCCAGGGGCACCCTCCACCAGGCCCCACTCATGTCTCCCAGCACCCCCACCCTCCACCAGTCAGGGGCACCCTCCACCAGGCCCCCACTCATGTCTCCCTGCACCCCCACCCCCCACCAGTCAGGGGCACCCTCCACCAGGTCCCCACTCATGTCCAACTCATGTCTCCTTGCACCCCCACGCCCCAGCATCCAGGGGCACCCTCCACCAGGCCCCCACTCATGACTCCCTGCACCCCTACCCCCCTGCATCCAGGGGCACCCTCCACCAGGCCCCCACTCATGTCCAACTCATGTCTCCTTGCACCCCCACCCACCAGCATCCAGGGGCACACTCCACCAGGCCCCCACTCATGTCTCCCTGCACCCCCACCCCCCTGCATCCAGGGGCACCCTCCACCAGGCCCCCACTCATGTCCCCCAGCACCCCCAACCCCCACCAGTCAGGGGCACCCTCCACCAGGCCCCCACTCATGTCTCCCTGCACCCCCACCCCCCAGCACTGTGGGGCACCCTCCACCAGGCCCCCACTCATTTCTCCCAGCACCCCCACCCCCCAGCATCCAGGGGCACCCTCCACCAGGCCCCCACTTATGCCTCCCTGCACGCTCACACCCCACCAGTCAGGGGCACCCTCCACCAGGCCCCCCTCATGTCTCACAGCACCCCCATCCCCCTGCATCCAGGGGCACCCTCCACCAGGCCCCCACTCATGTCTCCCTGCACCCCCACCCCCCAACAGTCAGGGGCACCCTCCACCAGGCCCTCACTCATGTCTCCCAGCACCCCCAACCCCCTGCATCCAGGGGCACCCTCCACCAGGCCCCCACTCATGTCTCCCAGCACCCACACTCACCACCAGTCAGGGGCACCCTCCACCAGGCCCCCACTTATGTCTCCCTGCACCCCCACCCCCCACCAGTCAGGGGCACCCTCCACCAGGCCCCCACTCATGTCTCCCAGCACCCACACCCCCCACCAGTCAGGGGCACCCTCCACCAGGCCCCCACTCATGTCTCCCTGCACCCCCACCCCCCAGCACTGTGGGGCACCCTCCACCAGGCCCCCACTCATTTCTCCCAGCACCCCCACCCCCCAGCATCCAGGGGCACCCTCCACCAGGCCCCCACTTATGCCTCCCTGCACGCTCACACCCCACCAGTCAGGGGCACCCTCCACCAGGCCCCCCTCATGTCTCCCAGCACCCCCACCCCCCTGCATCCAGGGGCACCCTCCACCAGGCCCCCACTCATGTCTCCCTGCACCCCCACCCCCCAACAGTCAGGGGCACCCTCCACCAGGCCCCCACTCATGTCTCCCAGCACCCCCAACCCCCTGCATCCAGGGGCACCCTCCAACAGGCCCCCACTCATGTCTCCCAGCACCCCCAACCCCCACCAGTCAGGGGCACCCTGCACCAGGCCCCCACTCATGTCTCCCAGCACCCCCACCCCCCACCAGTCAGAGGCACCCTCCACCATGCCCCTGCTCATGTCTCCCAGCACCCCCACCCCCTACCAGTCAGGGGCACCCTCCACCAGGCCCCCACTCATGTCTCCCAGCACCCCACCCCCCAACAGTCAGGGGCACCCTCCACAGGGCCCCCACTCATGTCTCCCTGCACCCCCACTCCCCACCAGTCAGGGGCACCCTCCACCAGGCCCCCATTCATGTCCAACTCATGTCTCCTTGCACCCCCACCCCCCAGCATCCAGGGGCACCCTCCACCGGTTCCCCACTCATGTCTCCCTGCACCCCCCCCCTTGCATCCAGGGGCACCCTCCACCAGGCCCCCACTCATGTCTACGTGCACCCCCACCCCCCACCAGTCAGGGGCACCCTCCACCAGGCCCCCACTCATGTCTCCCTGCACCCCCACCCCCCAACAGTCAGGGGCACCTTCCACCAGGCCCCCACTCATGGCTCCCAGCACCCCCACCCCACTGCATCCAGGGGCACCCTCCACCAGGCCCCCACTCATGTCTCCCAGCACCCCCACCCCCACCAGTCAGGGCCACCCTCCATCGGGCCCACATTCATGTCTCCCTGCACCCCCACCCCCCAGCACTGTGGGGCACCTTCAACCAGGCCCCCACTCATATCTCCCAGCACCCCCACCCCCCAGCATCCAGGGGCACCCTCCACCAGGCCCCCACTCATGCCTCCCTGCACCCTCACCCCCCACCAGTCAGGGGCACCCTCCACCAGGCCCCCACTCATGTCTCCCAGCACCCCCACCCCCCTGCATCCAGGGGCACCCTCCACCAGGCCCCCACTCGTGTGTCCCAGCACCCCCACCCCCCTGCATCCAGGGGCACCCTCCACCAGGCCCCCACTCATGTCTCCCTGCACCCCCACCCCCCAGCATCCAGGGGCACCCTCCACCAGGCCCCCACTCATGTCTCCCTGCACCCCCACCCCCCACCAGTCAGGGGCACCCTCCACGAGGCCCCCACTCATGTCCAACTCATGTCTCCATGCACCCCCACCCCCCAGCATCCAGGGGCACCCTCCACAAGGCCCCCACTCATGTCTCCCTGCACCCCCACCCCCCTGCATCGAGGGGCACCCTCCACCAGGCCCCGACTCATGTCTCCCAGCACCCCCACCCCCCACCAGTCAGGGGCACCCTCCACCAGGTCCGCACTCATGTCTCCCTGCACCCCCACCCCCCTGCATCCAGGGCCACCCTCCACCAGGCCCCCACTCATGTCTCCCAGCACCCCCAACCCCCACCAGTCAGGGGCACCCTGCACCAGGCTCCCACTCATGTCTCCCAGCACCCCCACCCCCCACCAGTCAGGGGCACCCTCCACCAGGCCCCCACTCATGTCTCCCTGCACCCCCACCCCCACCCCCCACCAGTCAGGGGCACCCTCCACCAGGCCCCCATTCATGTCCAACTCATGTCTCCTTGCACCCCCACCCCCCAGCATCCAGGGGCACCCTCCACCAGGCCCCCACTCATGTCTCCCTGCACCCCCACTCCCCTGCTTCCAGGGGCACCCTCCACCAGGCCCCCACTCATGTCTCCCAGCACCCCCACCCTCCACCAGTCAGGGGCACCCTCCACCAGGCCCCACACTCATGTCACCCTGCACCCCCACCCCCCACCAGTCAGGGGCACCCTCCACCAGGCCCCCACTCATGTCTCCCAGCACCCCCACCCCCCTGCATCCAGGGGCACCTTCCACCAGGCCCCCACTCATGTCTCCCTGCACCCCCACCCCCCACCAGTCAGGGGCACCCTCCACCAGGCCCCCACTCATGTCTCCCTGCACCCCCACCTCCCTGCATCCAGGGGCACCCTCCACCAGGCCCCCACTCATGTCCAACTCATGTCTCCTTGCACCCCCACCCACCAGCATCCAGGGTCACCCTCCAGCAGGCCCCCACTCATGTCTCCCTGCACCCCCACCCCTCTGCATCCAGGGGCACCCTCCACCAGCCCCCCACTCATGTCCCCCAGTACCCCCAACCCCCACCAGTCAGGGGCACCCTCCACCAGGCCCCCACTCATGTCTCCCAGCACCCCCATCCCATGCATCCAGGGGCACCTTCCACCAGGCCCCCACTCATGTCTCCCTGCACCCCCACCCCCCAACCAGTCAGGGGCACCCTCCACCAGGCCCCCACTCATGTCTCCCAGCACCCCCACCCCCCAACAGTTAGGGGCACCCTCCACCAGGCCCCCACTCATGTCTACCTGCACCCCCACCCCCCAACATTCAGGGGCACCCTCCACCAGGCCCCCACTCATGTCTCCCAGCACCCCCACCCCCCCTGCATCCAGGGGCACCCTCCACCAGGCCCCCACTCATGTCTCCCAGCACCCACTACCCCCACCAGTCAGGGGCACCCTCCACGAGGCCCCCACTCATGTCTCCCTGCACACCCACCCCCCAGCACTGTGGGGCACCCTCCACCAGGCCCCCACTCATGTCTCCCAGCACCCCCACCCCCCAGCATCCAGGGGCAATCTCCACCAGGCCCCCACTCATGCCTCCCTGCACCCTCACCCCCCACCAGTCAGGGGCACCCACCACCAGGCCCCCCTCATGTCTCCCAACACCCCCACCCCCTGAATCCAGGGGCACCCTCCACCAGGCCCACATTCATGTCCGACTCATGTCTCCTTGCACCCCCACCCACCAGCATCCAGGGGCACCCTCCACCAGGCCCCCACTCATGTCTCCCTGCACCCCCACCCCCCTGCATCCAGGGGCACCCTCCACCAGGCCCCCACTCATGTCCCCCAGCACCCCCAACCTCACCAGTCAGGGGCACCCTCCACAGGCCCCCACTCATGTCTCCCAGCACCCCCACTCCCTACCAGTCAGGGGCACCCTCCACCAGGCCCCCACTCATGTCTCCCAGCACCCCCACCCCCCTGCATCCAGGGGCACCCTCCACCAGGCCCCCACTCATGTCTCCCTGCACCCCCACCCCCCACCAGTCAGGGGCACCCTCCACCAGGCCCCCACTCATGTTTCCCAGCACCCACACCCCCCCAACAGTCAGGGGCACCCTCCACCAGGCCCCCACTCATGTCTCCCTGCACCCCCACCCCCCAACATTCAGGGGCACCCTCCACCAGGCCCCCACTCATGCCTACCTGCACCCTCACCCCCCACCAGTCAGGGGCACCCTCCACCAGGCCCCCCTCATGTCTCCCAACACCCACACCCCCCTGAATCCAGGGGCACCCTCCACTCCACCAGGCCCCCACTAATGTCTCCCTGCACCCCCACGCCCCAAAAGTCAGGGGCACCCTCCACCAGGCCCCCACTCATATCTCCCAGCACCCCCACCCCCCTGCATCCAGGGGCACACTCCAACAGGCCCCCACTCATGTCTCCCAGCACCCCCAACCCCCACCAGTCAGGGGCACCCTGCACCAGGCCCCCACTCATGTCTCCCAGCACACCCACCCCCCACCAGTCAGGGGCACCCTCCACAAGGCCCCCACTCATGTCTCCCAGCACCCCCACCCCCTACCAGTCAGGGGCACCCTCCACCAGGCCCCCACTCATGTCTCCCAGCACCCCCACCCCCCACCAGTCACGGGCACCCTCCACCATACCCCCACTCATGTCTCCCTGCACCCCCACCCCGCACCCCCCACCAGTCAAGGGCACCCTCCACCAGGCCCCCATTCATGTCCAACTCATGTCTCCTTGCACCCCCACCCCCCAGCATCCAGGTGCACCCTCCACCAGGCCCCCATTCATGTCTCCCTGCACCCCCACTCCTCTGCATCCAGGGGCACCCTCCACCAGGCCCCCACTCATGTCTTCCAGCACCCCCACCCTCCACCAGTCAGGGGCACCCTCCACCAGGCCCCCACTCATGTCTCCCTGCACCCCCACCCCCTACCAGTCAGGGGCACCCTCCACCAGGCCCCCACTCATGTGCAACTCATGTCTCCTTGCACCCCCACGCCCCAGCATCCAGGGGCACCCTCCACCAGGCCCCCACTCATTTCTCCCTGCACCCCCACCCCCCTGCATCCAGGGGCACACTCCACCAGGCCCCACTCATGTCCAACTCATGTCTCCTTGCACCCCCACCCACCAGCATCCAGGGGCACCCTCCACAAGGCCCCCACTCATGTCTCCCTGCACCCCCACCCCCCTGCATCCAGGGGCACCCTCCACCAGGCCCCCACTCATGTCCCCCAGCACCCCCAACCCCCACCAGTCAGGGGCACCCTCCACCAGGCCCCCACTCATGTCTCCCAGCACCCCCACCCCCTACCAGTCAGGGGCACCCTCCACCAGGCCCCCACTCATGTCTCCCAGCACCCCCACCCCCTGCATCCAGGGGCACCCTCCACCAGGCCCCCACTCATGTCCAACTCATGTCTCCTTGCACCCCCACCCACCAGCATCCAGGGGCACCCTCCACCAGGCCCCCACTCATGTCTCGCAGCACCCCCACCCCCCACAAGTCAGGGGCACCCTCCACCAGGCCCCCGCTCATGTCTCCCAGCACCCCCACCCCCCTGCATCAAGGGGCACCCTCCACCAGGCCCCCACTCATGTCTCCCAGCACCCACACCCCCCACCAGTCAGGGGCACCCTCCACCAGGCCCCCACTCATGTCTCCCTGCACCCCCACCCCCCAGCACTGTGGGGCACCCTCCACCAGGCCCCCACTCATGTCTCCCAGCACCCCCACCCCCAGCATCCAGGGGCACACTCCAACAGGCCCCCACTCATGTCTCCCTGCACTCCCACCCCCCACCAGTCAGGGGCACCCTCCACCAGGCCCCCACTCATGTCTCCCAGCACCCCACCCCCTACCAGTCAGGGGCACCCTACACCAGGCCCCCATTCATGTCCAACTCATGTCTCCTTGCACCCCTCCCCGCAGCATCCAGGGGCACCCTCCACCAGGCCCCCACTCATGTCTCCCTGCACCCCCACTCCCCTGCTTCCAGGGGCACCCTCCACCAGGCCCCCACTCATGTCTCCCAGCACCCCCACCCTCCACCAGTCAGGGGCACCCTCCACCAGGCCCCACACTCATGTCTCCCTGCACCCCCACCCCCCACCAGTCAGGGGCACCCTCCACCAGGCCCCCACTCATGTCTCCCAGCACCCCCACCCCCCTGCATCCAGGGGCACCTTCCACCAGGCCCCCACTCATGTCTCCCTGCACCCCCACCCCCCACCAGTCAGGGGCACCCTCCACCAGGCCCCCACTCATGTCTCCCTGCACCCCCACCTCCCTGCATCCAGGGGCACCCTCCACCAGGCCCCCACTCATGTCCAACTCATGTCTCCTTGCACCCCCACCCACCAGCATCCAGGGTCACCCTCCAGCAGGCCCCCACTCATGTCTCCCTGCACCCCCACCCCCCTGCATCCAGGGGCACCCTCCACCAGCCCCCCACTCATGTCCCCCAGTACCCCCAACCCCCACCAGTCAGGGGCACCCTCCACCAGGCCCCCACTCATGTCTCCCAGCACCCCCACCCCCTACCAGTCAGGGGCACCCTCCACCAGGCCCCCACTCATGTCTCCCAGCACCCCCACCCCCCTGCATCCAGGGGCACCTTCCACCAGGCCCCCACTCATGTCTCCCTGCACCCCCACCCCCCAACCAGTCAGGGGCACCCTCCACCAGGCCCCCACTCATGTCTCCCAGCACCCCCACCCCCCAACAGTTAGGGGCACCCTCCACCAGGCCCCCACTCATGTCTACCTGCACCCCCACCCCCCAACATTCAGGGGCACCCTCCACCAGGCCCCCACTCATGTCTCCCAGCACCCCCACCCCCCCTGCATCCAGGGGCACCCTCCACCAGGCCCCCACTCATGTCTCCCAGCACCCACTACCCCCACCAGTCAGGGGCACCCTCCACGAGGCCCCCACTCATGTCTCCCTGCACACCCACCCCCCAGCACTGTGGGGCACCCTCCACCAGGCACCACTCATGTCTCCCAGCACCCCCACCCCCCAGCATCCAGGGGCAACCTCCACCAGGCCCCCACTCATGCCTCCCTGCACCCTCACCCCCCACCAGTCAGGGGCACCCACCACCAGGCCCCCCTCATGTCTCCCAACACCCCCACCCCCTGAATCCAGGGGCACCCTCCACCAGGCCCACATTCATGTCCGACTCATGTCTCCTTGCACCCCCACCCACCAGCATCCAGGGGCACCCTCCACCAGGCCCCCACTCATGTCTCCCTGCACCCCCACCCCCCTGCATCCAGGGGCACCCTCCACCAGGCCCCCAATCATGTCCCCCAGCACCCCCAACCTCACCAGTCAGGGGCACCCTCCACAGGCCCCCACTCATGTCTCCCAGCACCCCCACTCCCTACCAGTCAGGGGCACCCTCCACCAGGCCCCCACTCATGTCTCCCAGCACCCCCACCCCCCTGCATCCAGGGGCACCCTCCACCAGGCCCCCACTCATGTCTCCCTGCACCCCCACCCCCCACCAGTCAGGGGCACCCTCCACCAGGCCCCCACTCATGTCTCCCAGCACCCACACCCCCCAACGGTCAGGGGCACCCTCCACCAGGCCCCCACTCATGTCTCCCTGCACCCCCACCCCCCAACATTCAGGGGCACCCTCCACCAGGCCCCCACTCATGCCTACCTGCACCCTCACCCCCCACCAGTCAGGGGCACCCTCCACCAGGCCCCCCTCATGTCTCCTAACACCCCCACCCCCCTGAATCCAGGGGCACCCTCCACCAGGCCCCCACTCATGTCTCCCTGCACCCCCACACCCCAAAAGTCAGGGGGACCCTCCACCAGGCCCCCACTCATGTCTCCCAGCACCCCCACCCCCCTGCATCCAGGGGCACCCTCCAACAGGCCCCCACTCATGTCTCCCAGCACCCCCAACCCCCACCAGTCAGGGGCACCCTGCACCAGGCCCCCACTCATGTCTCGCAGCACACCCACCCCCCACCAGTCAGGGGCACCCTCCACCAGGCCCCCACTCATGTCTCCCAGCACCCCCACCCCCTACCAGTCAGGGGCACCCTCCACCAGGCCCCCACTCATGTCTCCCAGCACCCCCACCCCCCACCAGTCACGGGCACCCTCCACCATACCCCCACTCATGTCTCCCTGCACCCCCACCCCCCACCAGTCAAGGGCACCCTCCACCAGGCCCCCATTCATGTCCAACTCATGTCTCCTTGCACCCCCACCCCCCAGCATCCAGGTGCACCCTCCACCAGGCCCCCATTCATGTCTCCCTG
This sequence comes from Ambystoma mexicanum, assembly GCF_040938575.1. Classification (NCBI taxonomy): domain Eukaryota; kingdom Metazoa; phylum Chordata; class Amphibia; order Caudata; family Ambystomatidae; genus Ambystoma; species Ambystoma mexicanum. Next base: position 699,114,255 of record NC_090941.1, on the reverse strand, counting down.
CACCCCCACTCCCCTGCATCCAGGGGCACCCTCCACCAGGCCCCCACTCATGTCTCCCAGCACCCCCACCCTCCACCAGTCAGGGGCACCCTCCACCAGGCCCCCACTCATGTCTCCCTGCACCCCCACCCCCTACCAGTCAGGGGCACCCTCCACCAGGCCCCCACTCATGTCCAACTCATGTCTCCTTGCACCCCCACGCCCCAGCATCCAGGGGCACCCTCCACCAGGCCCCCACTCATTTCTCCCTGCACCCCCACCCCCCTGCATCCAGGGGCACACTCCACCAGGCCCCACTCATGTCCAACTCATGTCTCCTTGCACCCCCACCCACCTGCATCCAGGGCCACCCTCCACCAGGCCCCCACTCATGTCTCCCAGCACCCCCAACCCCCACCAGTCAGGGGCACCCTGCACCAGGCTCCCACTCATGTCTCCCAGCACCCCCACCCCCCACCAGTCAGGGGCACCCTCCACCAGGCCCCCACTCATGTCTCCCTGCACCCCCACCCCCCACCAGTCAGGGGCACCCTCCACCAGGCCCCCATTCATGTCCAACTCATGTCTCCTTGCACCCCCACACCCCAGCATCCAGGGGCACCCTCCACCAGGCCCCCACTCATGTCTCCCTGCACCCCCACTCCCCTGCTTCCAGGGGCACCCTCCACCAGGCCCCCACTCATGTCTCCCAGCACCCCCACCCTCCACCAGTCAGGGGCACCCTCCACCAGGCCCCACACTCATGTCACCCTGCACCCCCACCCCCCACCAGTCAGGGGCACCCTCCACCAGGCCCCCACTCATGTCTCCCAGCACCCCCACCCCCCTGCATCCAGGGGCACCTTCCACCAGGCCCCCACTCATGTCTCCCTGCACCCCCACCCCCCACCAGTCAGGGGCACCCTCCACCAGGCCCCCACTCATGTCTCCCTGCACCCCCACCTCCCTGCATCCAGGGGCACCCTCCACCAGGCCCCCACTCATGTCCAACTCATGTCTCCTTGCACCCCCACCCACCAGCATCCAGGGTCACCCTCCAGCAGGCCCCCACTCATGTCTCCCTGCACCCCCACCCCTCTGCATCCAGGGGCACCCTCCACCAGCCCCCCACTCATGTCCCCCAGTACCCCCAACCCCCACCAGTCAGGGGCACCCTCCACCAGGCCCCCACTCATGTCTCCCAGCACCCCCATCCCATGCATCCAGGGGCACCTTCCACCAGGCCCCCACTCATGTCTCCCTGCACCCCCACCCCCCAACCAGTCAGGGGCACCCTCCACCAGGCCCCCACTCATGTCTCCCAGCACCCCCACCCCCCAACAGTTAGGGGCACCCTCCACCAGGCCCCCATTCATGTCTACCTGCACCCCCACCCCCCAACATTCAGGGGCACCCTCCACCAGGCCCCCACTCATGTCTCCCAGCACCCCCACCCCCCCTGCATCCAGGGGCACCCTCCACCAGGCCCCCACTCATGTCTCCCAGCACCCACTACCCCCACCAGTCAGGGGCACCCTCCACGAGGCCCCCACTCATGTCTCCCTGCACACCCACCCCCCAGCACTGTGGGGCACCCTCCACCAGGCCCCCACTCATGTCTCCCAGCACCCCCACCCCCCAGCATCCAGGGGAAACCTCCACCAGGCCCCCACTCATGCCTCCCTGCACCCTCACCCCCCACCAGTCAGGGGCACCCACCACCAGGCCCCCCTCATGTCTCCCAACACCCCCACCCCCTGAATCCAGGGGCACCCTCCACCAGGCCCACATTCATGTCCGACTCATGTCTCCTTGCACCCCCACCCACCAGCATCCAGGGGCACCCTCCACCAGGCCCCCACTCATGTCTCCCTGCACCCCCACCCCCCTGCATCCAGGGGCACCCTCCACCAGGCCCCCACTCATGTCCCCCAGCACCCCCAACCTCACCAGTCAGGGGCACCCTCCACAGGCCCCCACTCATGTCTCCCAGCACCCCCACTCCCTACCAGTCAGGGGCACCCTCCACCAGGCCCCCACTCATGTCTCCCAGCACCCCCACCCCCCTGCATCCAGGGGCACCCTCCACCAGGCCCCCACTCATGTCTCCCTGCACCCCCACCTCCCACCAGTCAGGGGCACCCTCCACCAGGCCCCCACTCATGTCTCCCAGCACCCACACCCCCCCAACAGTCAGGGGCACCCTCCACCAGGCCCCCACTCATGTCTCCCTGCACCCCCACCCCCCAACATTCAGGGGCACCCTCCACCAGGCCCCCACTCATGCCTACCTGCACCCTCACCCCCCACCAGTCAGGGGCACCCTCCACCAGGCCCCCCTCATGTCTCCCAACACCCCCACCCCCCTGAATCCAGGGGCACCCTCCACTCCACCAGGCCCCCACTAATGTCTCCCTGCACCCCCACGCCCCAAAAGTCAGGGGCACCCTCCACCAGGCCCCCACTCATGTCTCCCAGCACCCCCACCCCCCTGCATCCAGGGGCACACTCCAACAGGCCCCCACTCATGTCTCCCAGCACCCCCAACCCCCACCAGTCAGGGGCACCCTGCACCAGGCCCCCACTCATGTCTCCCAGCACACCCACCCCCCACCAGTCAGGGGCACCCTCCACAAGGCCCCCACTCATGTCTCCCAGCACCCCCACCCCCTACCAGTCAGGGGCACCCTCCACCAGGCCCCCACTCATGTCTCCCAGCACCCCCACCCCCCACCAGTCACGGGCACCCTCCACCATACCCCCACTCATGTCTCCCTGCACCCCCACCCCGCACCCCCCACCAGTCAAGGGCACCCTCCACCAGGCCCCCATTCATGTCCAACTCATGTCTCCTTGCACCCCCACCCCCCAGCATCCAGGTGCACCCTCCACCAGGCCCCCATTCATGTCTCCCTGCACCCCCACTCCTCTGCATCCAGGGGCACCCTCCACCAGGCCCCCACTCATGTCTTCCAGCACCCCCACCCTCCACCAGTCAGGGGCACCCTCCACCAGGCCCCCACTCATGTCTCCCTGCACCCCCACCCCCTACCAGTCAGGGGCACCCTCCACCAGGCCCCCACTCATGTGCAACTCATGTCTCCTTGCACCCCCACGCCCCAGCATCCAGGGGCACCCTCCACCAGGCCCCCACTCATTTCTCCCTGCACCCCCACCCCCCTGCATCCAGGGGCACACTCCACCAGGCCCCACTCATGTCCAACTCATGTCTCCTTGCACCCCCACCCACCAGCATCCAGGGGCACCCTCCACAAGGCCCCCACTCATGTCTCCCTGCACCCCCACCCCCCTGCATCCAGGGGCACCCTCCACCAGGCCCCCACTCATGTCCCCCAGCACCCCCAACCCCCACCAGTCAGGGGCACCCTCCACCAGGCCCCCACTCATGTCTCCCAGCACCCCCACCCCCTACCAGCCAGGGGCACCCTCCACCAGGCCCCCACTCATGTCTCCCAGCACCCCCACCCCCTGCATCCAGGGGCACCCTCCACCAGGCCCCCACTCATGTCCAACTCATGTCTCCTTGCACCCCCACCCACCAGCATCCAGGGGCACCCTCCACCAGGCCCCCACTCATGTCTCGCAGCACCCCCACCCCTCACAAGTCAGGGGCACCCTCCACCAGGCCCCCGCTCATGTCTCCCAGCACCCCCACCCCCCTGCATCAAGGGGCACCCTCCACCAGGCCCCCACTCATGTCTCCCAGCACCCACACCCCCCACCAGTCAGGGGCACCCTCCACCAGGCCCCCACTCATGTCTCCCTGCACCCCCACCCCCCAGCACTGTGGGGCACCCTCCACCAGGCCCCCACTCATGTCTCCCAGCACCCCCACCCCCAGCATCCGGGGCACACTCCAACAGGCCCCCACTCATGTCTCCCTGCACTCCCACCCCCCACCAGTCAGGGGCACCCTCCACCAGGCCCCCACTCATGTCTCCCAGCACCCCACCCCCTACCAGTCAGGGGCACCCTACACCAGGCCCCCATTCATGTCCAACTCATGTCTCCTTGCACCCCTCCCCCCAGCATCCAGGGGCACCCTCCACCAGGCCCCCACTCATGTCTCCCTGCACCCCCACTCCCCTGCTTCCAGGGGCACCCTCCACCAGGCCCCCACTCATGTCTCCCAGCACCCCCACCCTCCACCAGTCAGGGGCACCCTCCACCAGGCCCCACACTCATGTCTCCCTGCACCCCCACCCCCCACCAGTCAGGGGCACCCTCCACCAGGCCCCCACTCATGTCTCCCAGCACCCCCACCCCCCTGCATCCAGGGGCACCTTCCACCAGGCCCCCACTCATGTCTCCCTGCACCCCCACCCCCCACCAGTCAGGGGCACCCTCCACCAGGCCCCCACTCATGTCTCCCAGCACCCCCACCCCCCAACAGTTAGGGGCACCCTCCACCAGGCCCCCACTCATGTCTACCTGCACCCCCACCCCCCAACATTCAGGGGCACCCTCCACCAGGCCCCCACTCATGTCTCCCAGCACCCCCACCCCCCTGCATCCAGGGGCACCCTCCACCAGGCCCCCACTCATGTCTCCCAGCACCCACTACCCCCACCAGTCAGGGGCACCCTCCACGAGGCCCCCACTCATGTCTCCCTGCACACCCACCCCCCAGCACTGTGGGGCACCCTCCACCAGGCACCACTCATGTCTCCCAGCACCCCCACCCCCCAGCATCCAGGGGCAACCTCCACCAGGCCCCCACTCATGCCTCCCTGCACCCTCACCCCCCACCAGTCAGGGGCACCCACCACCAGGCCCCCCTCATGTCTCCCAACACCCCCACCCCCTGAATCCAGGGGCACCCTCCACCAGGCCCACATTCATGTCCGACTCATGTCTCCTTGCACCCCCACCCACCAGCATCCAGGGGCACCCTCCACCAGGCCCCCACTCATGTCTCCCTGCACCCCCACCCCCCTGCATCCAGGGGCACCCTCCACCAGGCCCCCACTCATGTCCCCCAGCACCCCCAACCTCACCAGTCAGGGGCACCCTCCACAGGCCCCCACTCATGTCTCCCAGCACCCCCACTCCCTACCAGTCAGGGGCACCCTCCACCAGGCCCCCACTCATGTCTCCCAGCACCCCCACCCCCCTGCATCCAGGGGCACCCTCCACCAGGCCCCCACTCATGTCTCCCTGCACCCCCACCCCCCACCAGTCAGGGGCATCCTCCACCAGGCCCCCACTCATGTCTCCCAGCACCCACACCCCCCAACAGTCAGGGGCACCCTCCACCAGGCCCCCACTCATGTCTCCCTGCACCCCCACCCCCCAACATTCAGGGGCACCCTCCACCAGGCCCCCACTCATGCCTACCTGCACCCTCACCCCCCACCAGTCAGGGGCACCCTCCACCAGGCCCCCCTCATGTCTCCTAACACCCCCACCCCCCTGAATCCAGGGGCACCCTCCACCAGGCCCCCACTCATGTCTCCCTGCACCCCCACACCCCAAAAGTCAGGGGCACCCTCCACCAGGCCCCCACTCATGTCTCCCAGCACCCCCACCCCCCTGCATCCAGGGGCACCCTCCAACAGGCCCCCACTCATGTCTCCCAGCACCCCCAACCCCCACCAGTCAGGGGCACCCTGCACCAGGCCCCCACTCATGTCTCGCAGCACACCCACCCCCCACCAGTCAGGGGCACCCTCCACCAGGCCCCCACTCTTGTCTCCCAGCACCCCCACCCCCTACCAGTCACGGGCACCCTCCACCATACCCCCACTCATGTCTCCCTGCACCCCCACCCCCCACCAGTCAAGGGCACCCTCCACCAGGCCCCCATTCATGTCCAACTCATGTCTCCTTGCACCCCCACCCCCCAGCATCCAGGTGCACCCTCCACCAGGCCCCCATTCATGTCTCCCTGCACCCCCACTCCCCTGCATCCAGGGGCACCCTCCACCAGGCCCCCACTCATGTCTCCCAGCAACCCCACCCTCCACCAGTCAGGGGCACCCTCCACCAGGCCCCCACTCATGTCTCCCTGCACCCCCACCCCCTACCAGTCAGGGGCACCCTCCACCAGGCCCCCACTCATGTCCAACTCATGTCTCCTTGCACCCCCACGCCCCAGCATCCAGGGGCACCCTCCACCAGGCCCCCACTCATTTCTCCCTGCACCCCCACCCCCCTGCATCCAGGGGCACACTCCACCAGGCCCCACTCATGTCCAACTCATGTCTCCTTGCACCCCCACCCACCAGCATCCAGGGGCACCCTCCACCAGGCCCCCACTCATGTCTCCCTGCACCCCCACCCCCCTGCATCCAGGGGCACCCTCCACCAGGCCCCCACTCATGTCCCCCAGCACCCCCAACCCCCACCAGTCAGGGGCACCCTCCACCAGGCCCCCACTCATGTCTCCCAGCACCCCCACCCCCTACCAGTCAGGGGCACCCTCCACCAGGCCCCCACTCATGTCTCCCAGCACCCCCACCCCCTGCATCCAGGGGCACCCTCCACCAGGCCCCCACTCATGTCCAACTCATGTCTCCTTGCACCCCCAACCACCAGCATCCAGGGGCACCCTCCACCAGGCCCCCACTCATGTCTCCCAGCACCCCCACCCCCCACAAGTCAGGGGCACCCTCCACCAGGCCCCCGCTCATGTCTCCCAGCACCCCCACCCCCCTGCATCAAGGGGCACCCTCCACCAGGCCCCCACTCATGTCTCCCAGCACCCACACCCCCACCAGTCAGGGGCACCCTCCACCAGGCCCCCACTCATGTCTCCCTGCACCCCCACCCCCCAGCACTGTGGGGCACCCTCCACCAGGCCCCCACTCATGTCTCCCAGCACCCCCACCCCCAGCATCCAGGGGCACACTCCACCAGGCCCCCACTCATGTCTCCCTGCACTCCCACCCCCCACCAGTCAGGGGCACCCTCCACCAGGCCCCCACTCATGTCTCCCAGCACCCCACCCCCTACCAGTCAGGGGCACCCTCCACCAGGCCCCCACTCATGTCTCCCAGCATCCCCACCCCCCACCAGTCAGGGGCACCCTCCACCAGGCCCCCACTCATGTCTCCCTGCACCCCCACCCCCCACCAGTCAGGGGCACCCTCCACCAGGCCCCCATTCATGTCCAACTCATGTCTCCTTGCACCCCCACCCCCCAGCATCCAGGGGCACCCTCCACCAGGCCCCCACTCATGTCTCCCAGCATCCCCACCCCCAACAGTCAGGGGCACCCTCCACCAGGCCCCCACTCATGTCTCCCTGCACCCCCACCCCCCAACATTCAGGGGCACCCTCCACCAGGCCCCCACTCATGTCTCCCAGCACCTCCACCCCCCTGCATCCAGGGGCACCCTCCACCAGGCCCCCACTCATGTCTCCCAGCACCTCCACCCCCCTGCATCCAGGGGCACACTCCACCAGGCCCCAACTCATGTCTCCCAGCACCCACACCCCCACCAGTCAGGGGCACCCTCCACGAGGTCCCCACTCATGTCTCCCTGCACCCCCACCCCCCAGCACTGTGGGGCACCCTCCACCAGGCCCCCACTCATGTCTCCCAGCACCCCCACACCCCAGCATCCAGGGGCACCCTCCACCAGGCCCCCACTCATGCCTACCTGCACCCTCACCCCCCACCAGTCAGGGGCACCCTCCACCAGGCCCCCCTCATGTCTCCCAACACCCCCACCCCCCTGAATCCAGGGGCACCCTCCACCAGGCCCCCACTCATGTCTCCCTGCACCCCCACACCCCAAAAGTCAGGGGCACCCTCCACCAGGCCCCCACTCATGTCTCCCAGCACCCCCACCCCCCTGCATCCAGGGGCACCCTCCAACAGGCCCCCACTCATGTCTCCCAGCACCCCCAACCCCCACCAGTCAGGGGCACCCTGCACCTGGCCCCCACTCATTTCTCCCAGCACACCCACCCCCCACCAGTCAGGGGCACCCTCCACCAGGCCCCCACTCATGTCTCCCAGCACCCCCACCCCGTACCAGTCAGGGGCACCCTCCACCAGGCCCCCACTCATGTCTCCCAGCACCCCCCACCCCCCACCAGTCAGGGGCACCCTCCACCATACCCCCACTCATGTGTCCCTGCACCCCCACTCCCCACCTGTCAGGGGCACCCTCCACCAGGCCCCCATTCATGTCCAACTCATGTCTCCTTGCACCCCCACCCCCCAGCATCCAGGCGCACCCTCCACCAGGCCCCCATTCATGTCTCCCTGCACCCCCACTCCCCTGCATCCAGGGGCACCCTCCACCAGGCCCCCACTCATGTCTCCCAGCACCCCCACCCTCCACCAGTCAGGGGCACCCTCCACCAGGTCCTCACTCATGTCTCCCTGCACCCCCACCACCTACCAGTCAGGGGCACCCTCCACCAGGCCCCCACTCATGTCCAACTCATGTCTCCTTGCACCCCCACGCCCCAGCATCCAGGGGCACCCTCCACCAGGCCCCCACTCATTTCTCCCTGCACCCCCACCCCCCTGCATCCAGGGGCGCACTCCACCAGGCCCCACTCATGTCCAACTCATGTCTCCTTGCACCCCCACCCACCAGCATCCAGGGGCACCCTCCACCAGGCCCCCACTAATGTCTCCCTGCACCCCCACCCCCCTGCATCCAGGGGCACCCTCCACCAGGCCCCCACTCATGTCCCCCAGCACCCCCAACCCCCACCAGTCAGGGGCACCCTCCATCAGGCCCCCACTCATGTCTCCCAGCACACCCACCCCCTACCAGTCAGGGGCACCCTCCACCAGGCCCCCACTCATGTCTCCCAGCACCCCCACCCCCCTGCATCCAGGGGCACCCTCCACCAGGCCCCCACTCATGTCCAACTCATGTCTCCTTGCACCCCCACCCACCAGCATCCAGGGGCACCCTCCACCAGGCCCCCATTCATGTCCAACTCATGTCTCCTTGCACCCCCACCCCCCAGCATCCAGGGGCACCCTCCACCAGGCCCCCACTCATGTCTCCCAGCATCCCCACCCCCAACAGTCAGGGGCACCCTCCACCAGGCCCCCACTCATGTCTCCCTGCACCCCCACCCCCCAACATTCAGGGGCACCCTCCACCAGGCCCCCACTCATGTCTCCCAGCACCTCCACCCCCCTGCATCCAGGGGCACCCTCCACCAGGCCCCCACTCATGTCTCCCAGCACCTCCACCCCCCCTGCATCCAGGGGCACACTCCACCAGGCCCCAACTCATGTCTCCCAGCACCCACACCCCCACCAGTCAGGGGCACCCTCCACGAGGTCCCCACTCATGTCTCCCTGCACCCCCACCCCCCAGCACTGTGGGGCACCCTCCACCAGGCCCCCACTCATGTCTCCCAGCACCCCCACACCCCAGCATCCAGGGGCACCCTCCACCAGGCCCCCACTCATGCCTACCTGCACCCTCACCCCCCACCAGTCAGGGGCACCCTCCACCATGCCCCCCTCATGTCTCCCAACACCCCCACCCCCCTGAATCCAGGGGCACCCTCCACCAGGCCCCCACTCATGTCTCCCTGCACCCCCACACCCCAAAAGTCAGGGGCACCCTCCACCAGGCCCCCACTCATGTCTCCCAGCACCCCCACCCCCCTGCATCCAGGGGCACCCTCCAACAGGCCCCCACTCATGTCTCCCAGCACCCCCAACCCCCACCAGTCAGGGGCACCCTGCACCTGGCCCCCACTCATTTCTCCCAGCACACCCACCCCCCACCAGTCAGGGGCACCCTCCACCAGGCCCCCACTCATGTCTCCCAGCACCCCCACCCCGTACCAGTCAGGGGCACCCTCCACCAGGCCCCCACTCATGTCTCCCAGCACCCCCACCCCCCACCAGTCAGGGGCACCCTCCACCATACCCCCACTCATGTGTCCCTGCACCCCCACTCCCCACCTGTCAGGGGCACCCTCCACCAGGCCCCCATTCATGTCCAACTCATGTCTCCTTGCACCCCCACCCCCCAGCATCCAGGCGCACCCTCCACCAGGCCCCCATTCATGTCTCCCTGCACCCCCACTCCCCTGCATCCAGGGGCACCCTCCACCAGGCCCCCACTCATGTCTCCCAGCACCCCCACCCTCCACCAGTCAGGGGCACCCTCCACCAGGTCCTCACTCATGTCTCCCTGCACCCCCACCACCTACCAGTCAGGGGCACCCTCCACCAGGCCCCCACTCATGTCCAACTCATGTCTCCTTGCACCCCCACGCCCCAGCATCCAGGGGCACCCTCCACCAGGCCCCCACTCATTTCTCCCTGCACCCCCACCCCCCTGCATCCAGGGGCGCACTCCACCAGGCCCCACTCATGTCCAACTCATGTCTCCTTGCACCCCCACCCACCAGCATCCAGGGGCACCCTCCACCAGGCCCCCACTAATGTCTCCCTGCACCCCCACCCCCCTGCATCCAGGGGCACCCTCCACCAGGCCCCCACTCATGTCCCCCAGCACCCCCAACCCCCACCAGTCAGGGGCACCCTCCATCAGGCCCCCACTCATGTCTCCCAGCACACCCACCCCCTACCAGTCAGGGGCACCCTCCACCAGGCCCCCACTCATGTCTCCCAGCACCCCCACCCCCCTGCATCCAGGGGCACCCTCCACCAGGCCCCCACTCATGTCCAACTCATGTCTCCTTGCACCCCCACCCACCAGCATCCAGGGGCACCCTCCACCAGGCCCCCACTCATGTCTCTCAGCACCCCCACCCCCTACCAGTCAGGGGCACCCTCCACCAGGCCCCCACTCATGCCTACCTGCACCCTCACCCCCCACCAGTCAGGGGCACCCTCCACCAGGCCCCCCTCATGTCTCCCAACACCCCCACCCCCCTGAATCCAGGGGCACCCTCCACCAGGCCCCCACTCATGTCTCCCTGCACCCCCACACCCCAAAAGTCAGGGGCACCCTCCACCAGGCCCACACTCATGTCTCCCAGCACCCCCACCCCCCTGCATCCAGGGGCACCCTCCAACAGGCCCCCACTCATGTCTCCCAGCACCCCCAACCCCCACCAGTCAGGGGCACCCTGCACCAGGCCCCCACTCATTTCTCCCAGCACACCCACCCCCCACCAGTCAGGGGCACCCTCCACCAGGCCCCCACTCATGTCTCCCAGCACCCCCACCCCGTACCAGTCAGGGGCACCCTCCACCAGGCCCCCACTCATGTCTCCCAGCACCCCCACCCCCCACCAGTCAGGGGCACCCTCCACCATACCCCCACTCATGTGTCCCCGCACCCCCACTCCCCACCTGTCAGGGGCACCCTCCACCAGGCCCCCATTCATGTCCAACTCATGTCTCCTTGCACCCCCACCCCCCAGCATCCAGGCGCACCCTCCACCAGGCCCCCATTCATGTCTCCCTGCACCCCCACTCCCCTGCATCCAGGGGCACCCTCCACGAGGCCCCCACTCATGTCTCCCAGCACCCCCACCCTCCACCAGTCAGGGGCACCCTCCACCAGGCCCTCACTCATGTCTCCCTGCACCCCCACCCCCTACCAGTCAGGGGCACCCTCCACCAGGCCCCCACTCATGTCCAACTCATGTCTCCTTGCACCCCCACGCCCCAGCATCCAGGGGGCACCCTCCACCAGGCCCCCACTCATTTCTCCCTGCACCCCCACCCCCCTGCATCCAGGGGCACACTCCACCAGGGCCCCACTCATGTCCAACTCATGTCTCCTTGCACCCCCACCCACCAGCATCCAGGGGCACCCTCCACCAGGCCCCCACTAATGTCTCCCTGCACCCCCCACCCCCCTGCATCCAGGGGCACCCTCCACCAGGCCCCCACTCATGTCCCCCAGCACCCCCAACCCCCACCAGTCAGGGGCACCCTCCATCAGGCCCCCACTCATGTCTCCCAGCACACCCACCCCCTACCAGTCAGGGGCACCCTCCACCAGGCCCCCACTCATGTCTCCCAGCACCCCCACCCCCCTGCATCCAGGGGCACCCTCCACCAGGCCCCCACTCATGTCTCCCAGCACCCCCACCCCCTACCAGTCAGGGGCACCCTCCACCAGGCCCCCACTCATGTCTCCCAGCACCCCCACCCCCCTGCATCCAGGGGCACCCTCCACCAGGCCCCCACTCATGTCTCCCTGCACCCCTACCCCCCACCAGTTAGGGGCACCCTCCACCAGGCCCCCACTCATGTCCCCCAGCACCCCCAACCCCCACCAGTCAGGGGCACCCTCCACCAGGCCCCCACTCATGTCTCCCAGCACCCCCACCCCCGACCAGTCAGGGGCACCCTCCACCAGGCCCCCACTCATGTCTCCCAGCACCCCCACCCCCCTGCATCCAGGGGCACCCTCCACCAGGCCC